>NC_142483.1:22965000-27765000 GCF_049115385.1 Moschus berezovskii | reverse complement strand
AAATAATATAAGATCATGGAGCTGAATTTAAAATATGGCTCTTGAACTTGAAAATGTGACTATAAGATTATATTACAAGGTTCTTAGTGTGATTATAAGGTGATGGGTTAGTTATATCAAAACATCAGGAAAGGTGAGAGAACTTGTTAAAAGATAAAAAGCAGAAGTCAGAAGAATATAGCTTGTATCATGTATAACTATCTCCCTGACAGAGGTTCTTAACTTGCTATGTTTGCTAAACACTAGGCATTTGGGTGGAACACTTGAAAGGATTAGACTGACTCTGTCTCTGCAGTTATCTCATTTTGCACTCGGGCGTCCTCCCAAGCCTTGTCACAGTTTAGGGTTAGTCGCTCAGTCATGTCCAACTCTGCAACCACATGGGCTGTAGCCCAGTAGGCTCCTCTGTCCATGGAACTCTCCAGGCAAGAATACTGGAGTGGGTTGCCATTTCCTTCTCCATGTCACAGTATGGGTACAGCCATTTGCTGCCTTGACTGTTCTCTCATATCCAGAGGAGGTGGCTCTCCCATGTTTCAGGAAACATACTCAGACCTTAAGTATCTGCTTATCAGAATGTCACACTTCTTACCCTCTAACACACGCAGTAAAATGCACTCTGTTCTTAGCATCCCACACAATCCATACATTACGCAATCTGACAGTCTTTTCTCGTAACTTTTAGTTTTGAGTAAATAGCCTCAGTTTGAGCAGGAGCAATTTTTATTTCTCCATCATATTTTGATCCTTTAAGGGATTGTAGTACACCCGTGCACCATAGCACAAAGTTGAAAGCACTATCTCTCAGCCTTGCTAATAATACCTTTGGATAGACTTTTACTGGCCATTGATATTTTGGTTGATAAAGTTGGGGGAAAATGTAAAGCTCATGAGCCAAAATGTTGAGGTTAGATGGCAAATTTTTAGTAAAGGGATAAGAAAAGGATTGGTAACTTCCACTCAGACATGGTAGAGGATTCACTCTTCCTTTTAAAGAGACTGAGTCAGATGTGAGGACGCTGATATATGGCTACATGACAGGGACAGTGGCAGGCCTCTTGTGACTGACTTGTGTGGACCAGACGAAACTAATCAAGTCAGCCGAAAGTCTCAATGGCACACACTGTAGGACAGTGTGTCTGTCATGCCTGGATCCTGGTTACAATCCTAGTTAAGTTGTTCAGGAACACTATCTGAGTCCAGGGAGGTCCTCCCCAGGACAGAAGCAGACAAACACAAAACTGCCTGTTCTGTGGACAGTTTGTGTTTAGAGCAACTCAGCTTAGGGTGGCCACAAAGGAGCCCTGCTAGTTTTCAGAACAAAGGCCTAGCAGGCAGTTTCTTTTTTGGTCAACCTAGTGAACTGGGCGAGGGAAGCTTGGCTGTTCATAAGATCTTTATGTTTGTAAAGATCATAAGAAAGATCTTTACAGAAAAATGCCTATAGCAGACAAAGAGGACGGAGAAACTCCATGGCTGGACTTACCATTAGCTTTTTATTTGGTTGTACGTAAATGAGACTAGAAGGAAATGGCAACCCACTCCAGTGTTCTTGCCTGGAGAATCCCAGGGATGGGGGAGCCTGGTGGGCTGCCGTCTATGGGGACACGACTGAAGCGACTTAGCAGCAGCAGCAAATGAGACTAAAATGTGGTTATTCATCTTTTCTTGTCCCTTCACCACAAATTTATTCTTTAAAGATAGAACCATCATAAAGAAAGCAGTCAGAAAGTATGCACTAAGATTCAGGTTTCTGTGCACTGGATTAATTTTTTCTGTGATTATCAAGTTATCCAGATTATATGATGATGGTACAATGATGATGACCATAGCCATCATGGTGGTGAACAGCATCATCAACTATTTACTTCATCATTCTTTCTGCATTGAGCACTTAGTTCAAATCCAAAAACAAATCCATCAGTGCTGTTTCACTGGCTTCCTTTCCAAAATATGTATTATCAGAAAATGATGCCTCTTTCTGGGGAATTGCACACATAACAACTTTTTGCCTGAAACACCTCCCCTAGCAGGAATGATTCTTGCAATGATTTTTTTTTTAATTATTAAGGTACAACTCACATCACTAAAACACCACTTTAGCCATTTTCAAGTATTCAATTCAGTGGATTTTAGTGCATTCAAAATGCACAACTCTCACCACTATCTAGTTCAAGAATATTTTCATGGTCCCCAAAGGAAACTGTGTACCCATTAAACATCACTCCCCATGTCCCTCTCATCACAGCCCCTGACAACCATAGGCTTCTTCTGCACTTAGGATTTGCCTATCTTGGATACTTATATAAACAGAAGTATACGATATGTGGCCTTTTACATATGGCTCTCTCAAAAAAAGTTTTCAAGTTCATCCACGCTTTCAAAATTCATCTATGTTGCAGCATGTGTAGTATCTTACCTCTTTTTATGGCTGAATAATATTTTTCCCCCATGTCCATATCACATTTTGTTTATCTATTCATCTATTGAGGGACATTTGGATTATGTCCCAAGTGAAATGAAGTGATGTCGCTCAGTCGTGTCCAACTCTTTGCAACCCCTTGGACTGTAGCCTACCAGGCTTCTACGTCCATGGGATTTTTCCAGGCAAGACTACTGGAGTGGGTTGCCATTTCCTTCTCCAGGGGATCTTCCCAACCCAGGGATTGAACCCAGGTCTCCTGCATTGTAGGCAGACACTTTACTGTCTGAGCCACCAGGGAAGTCCTTCTGGCTGTTGTGAATAATGCTTCTCAGAGCACTTATGTAATAATTCTTTGGGGCCTTAGAATAATTTTCAGGGTTGGTTTTGAGTCTTTGAATGTGGTCAAGACAAGTTTTGGCAGCTATTCTTTTTTGCATGTTATTATTTCTAAGAGCATTGAGAAGGAGCTGTTTGACTCGGTAGATTGAAGGTAGCAGATGAGAATGTGTGTGGAGGAGTTAGGGAGGAAGAAACATACAGAAAAAAGAGCTTGGGGCTGGGACTCTCCGAAGAAATAGAATTTCTCATAATCTGCTATACTGGTAGTGTTTGGGATTGTATCTACTTGCCTATGACTACTTACTAGTCTGTCTATATTCACCCGTGTTCCCAGGAATAAATACATTCTGTTTCTATTCAATTACTCAATGCTTAGTAATCCACCAACTGTGTGAAATAATTAAGACTAATAATCACAAATCAAGATATTTGACATAAGGTTCCATTAACAACTATTTTGTGTTTGATGGCAGTCTTTGTTTCTGTGTGTTCTAAAGCATGGAAGACCTATATTTATTTTTCCTAGCAGACAATAAAAAGTGTAATCATAATACTTATCTGTAAAATGGAGTTAACAATAGGTTAGTTGTGAGGTTTAACTAACTTAATGCTTATAAATTAAAAGGTGTTGCCCTTAATGAATCAGTCATTATTACCGTTACTACTATTCATTCAATACACAGCAGTAGAAGCAGTATTTGTAAAAGCAAATCAAACCATATTGTCCATTTGCTTAAAACCCTTCAGTGTTTTTCCCGTTTATGGACTCAGGAAAGAATCCACATGTCCTAAGGCCTCACCTGAATGGTTTTTGCTTCTAACTTTCCAAATGTTTTTGGACTATTTTTCTTCTTGCTTATTCTCTCCAACTATGTGGCTTTATTTCCTAGAACAGATCAAGATTTTCCTGCCTCGGGAACTTGGCACCTGCTTTTTCTTCTGCTGGGAATATCTATAGTCTACGTTTCTCTTGGCTAACCACCCACTGTTTTTCTTGTGGAACTTAGCCTCAAAGCCACTTTGTCATACAGGCCTTTTGCTAAAGGACATCCTCCATTATTAATCTCTATTTTTTTTCCCTTTTGCTGGAGTTAAATGATAGCCTAATTATAACCTGCAGTGATTTTATTTGATTACCCACTGACTATAGTTCGCGCGTCCTTCCTTTCAAGTCTCTTGAGAGAATCAATATCTAGCTCAGTGTTTAGATATTCATGGTATATATTTATTAAATATTTTCTAAATAAATATACTCTCCAAATAGTTTCTATTTTCATATCTGGAAATGAGAGTTCAGTTCAGTCGCTCAGTCGTGTCTGACTCTCTGCGACCCCATGAATCACAGCACGCCAGGCCTTCCTGTCCATCACCAACTCCTGGAGTTCACTCAAATTCATGTCCATCGAGTTGGTGATGCCATCCAGCCATCTCATTCTCTGTCGTCCCCTTCTCCTCCCGCCCCCAATCCCTCCCAGCACCAGAGTCTTTTCCAGTGAGTCAACTCGTCGCATGAGGTGGCCAAAGTATGGGAGTTTCAGCTTTAGCATCAGTCCTTCCAATGAATATCCAAGACTGATCTCCTTTATTTTTATTTTTTTTTTATTTTTAGTTTTATTTTTAAATTAATTTTTATTGGGGTATAATTGATTTACAATGTTATGTTAGGTTCTACTATACAGCACAATGAATCGGTTATACATATATATTTATCCACTCTTTTTTGGATTCTTTTCCCATGACTATGACGGTGTGCTCAGTCATGTCTGACTCTTTGTGACCGCATGGATTGTAGCTCACCAGGTTCCTCTGACCATGAAATTTTCCAGGCAAGAATACTGCAGTGGGCTACCATTTCCTACTCTAGCAGATCTATGCAACTCAGGGATCGTACCTGCGTCTCTTGTGTTCCCTCCATTGGCAGGTGGGTTCTTTAGCACTAGTACCACCTGTAAGCCCAAAAAGGTCATTATATAGGTCATTATAAAGTATTGAGTAGAGTTCCCTGTGCTATACAACAGGTCTTTGTTGGCTGTCTATTTTACATGTAGCAGTGTGTGAATGTCATTCCCAAGCTCGTAATTTATCCCTCCCCCCACATTTCCCCTTTAGTAACCATAAGTTTGTTTTTGAAATCTGTGAGTCTGTTTTGTAAATAAGTTCATTTATATGATTTTAAAAAATTAGATTCCACACAAGTGATATCATATTTTTCTTTCATTTAGTATAATAATCTCTAGATCCATCCATGTTGCTACAAATAGCATTATTTTGTTCTTTTATTAATAAATGAGTAATGTCTTACTGTATATATGTACCACATCTTCTTTATCCAGTTCTCTGTCGATGGACATCTAGGTTGCTTCCATGTCTTGCCTATTGTAAATAGTGCTGCAATGAACATTAGGATGCATGTATCTTTTCAAATTATGGTTTACTCTAGATATATGCCCAGGAGTATGATTGCTATATCATATGGTAGTTCTATCTTATTTTTTAAAGTACTTTTTTGATCTCCTTTAGAATGGAAATGAGAGTTAGGTAAGCCTTGAGTATTTTATAATTATTTTATATCGTATTATGGTTGGGCTAATTAATTTATTATAATAACATTTAAAAATTATTTATTCTTTCCTTTGCATATTTTATTACTTCTCAATCCTCAAAGGATTTGAGATGATAATTTTTTAAGCCTGAATTCATTTAAGGCACATTTTGAGGTTTCAGTATTCATTTTTAAACAGTATCAAGAAAACAGCATATTAAGATGGAAAATCAAAATCCAAATTCTATACTAGATATTTGAAGGAATTCAGCTTCCCATTCTCTTGAATAAGAAGAGTTTACCTTACGCCATGTTCTAAGAATGAGTTTCTTGCAATAAAAAGAATAAGTTTCCCATTCTTTTGGTAGCCGGGTTACAAGTTCCTTTAGGAGAATTATCCCATTGCTACTCCCCATCCATGTGCTTAGGTATGGGTCTGTGACTTCTTGGATAATCATAAACTCATGGTCTTCTGGTCACAGCAATTGCATGAAGTAGGAATTGGCAATTTTTTTTCCTATAAAGGGCCAGATGATAAATATTTTGATCTTTCAGGCTGCAAGTTTCTGTTCAACTACTCACCTCTGTCCTTGTATCATGAAAGCAACCTAGAAAACATGTAAAGAAATGGTCATGGCTGTCTTGTAATAAAACTGTATTAGCAACTCATGAGGGATAAGATTTGTTCTGTGAATTGCCATTCGTCGACCCCTGGCTATGGGTCTACAAGTACCAAAATTGTGAATAAGTGTTTAGAAAATTTTATACCACTTTAATAGAGTAATTTTATGTATTTTGTAAGTATAATTGTTTTCCTTTTGTTTTTATGCTGATTCATATTTAATTGTATTTTACAAAATTATTGGTCTATTACATACTGGATGTTTAGAAAAAATGATAAAAAGGTCCTCATGATGGAAAGTTTGAGAAGCACTATCTTAGATCACAACATAGTGTAAGGTAAACTCATCAGCCTGATTCAAGCCAATCCAAGACTTGTAGGAAGAGACCCATTTTCCCCCTTGGCACTTAAACCTAGAAACTGTGAGTCTGCAGCTACTGGGCCACCTCAAAGAATCCAGGAAGGAAAGAAGGCAAGATATTGGAAAGCACAGCCAAGAGGTGGATAGAAATCAACTGTGATGACATCACCTGAGATCTTGATCAAGTCTGCAGCTTGGTACTGCTTATTTGTGTTTTGTCTGCTTCCCCAACTGATAAGTTTTACCACTGAATTTTACTTGTATGTAAGCCAATAAATCCTTCCTCCTCCTTAAAAAAAAGCCAGTTTTCATGGAGTTTTTTTTCACTTGTAACCAAGAGAATCTGACAAATATAAATTTGCTTAACTTTCACTTCCATTAACTGTGAGACATTGGGGGAATCACCTCCCTTACTCATATATTTATTTCCCCAGCTATAAAAATAATGAAGTTTTACCAAGCAAGACCTTAGTTCTTAAGTCATATCATTGGGAAAACATATTAAAAATGACTCAAATAGTCATTATTGTTTCAATAAACGATACCTTTAAAAATTAACATACAAAGGGTTTCCATAGAAAGTACTGCTCCAGATAATCATTATTCCTGTCAATTTGGCCCTGACAAAATAAGTTTCTTAGTATACATGAAAATTCTGCATGGATCTCTAAAGATATTTTATACCCAGGCTGCTTTATGAGAGTTGGGAGAAAATGTATTTCTTTAATGATTTCTACAATTCCATTTTTCTCACATGAAGTTGACTATTTTGACTTCTACCAGGATAAAGGGGGAAAATGTTGCAAAAGAGAAACTTTAATAACTTCTAGGCTCCAGCCAATACATGTCTTTGCTGGAGATAGGCTTTCCAAGTTCCAGTTCCAAGGAAGTGTTAAAGAACATCTCCTGTACTCATGAAAGTCCCCGAAGACCATTAAAAAAAATTAATTTATTTATTTTAATTGGAGGCTAATTACTTTACAATATTGTGGTGGTTTTTGCCATACATTGATATGAATCAGCCATGGGTGTGCATGTGTCCCCCATCCTGAAACCCTCTCCTACCTCCCTCCTTATCCCATCCCTCTGAGTTGTCCCAGTGCACTGGCTTTGAGTGTCCTGTTTCATGCATCGAACTTGGAGTGGTCATCTATTTCACATACGGTAATACACATGTTTCAATGCTATTCTCTCAAATCATCCCACTCATGCCTTCTCCCACAGAGTTCAAAAGACTGTTCTTTATATCTGTGTCTCTTTCACTGTCTCACATATAGGGTCATCGTTACCATCTTTCTAAATTCCATATATATAGGTTAGTATACTGTATTGGCGTTTTTCTTTCTCACTTACTTCACTCTGTATAATAGGCTCCAGTTTCATCCACCTCTTTAGGACTGATTCAAATGTATTCTTTTTAATTGCTGAGTAATATTCCATTGTGTATATGTACCACAGTTTTCTTATCCATTTGTCTGCCAATGGACATCTAGGTTGCTTCCATGTCCTGGCTGTTGTAAATAGTGCTGAGTTGAATGATGGGGTACACGTGTCTCTTTCAATTCTGGTTTCCTTGGTGTGTATGCCCAGCAGTGGGATTGCTGGGTCATATGGCAGTTCTATTTTCAGTTTTTTAAGGAATCTCTACACAGTTCTCCATAGTGGCTGTACTAGTTTGCATTCCCACCAACAGTGTAAGAGGGTTCCCTTTTCTCCACACCCTCTCCAGCCCTTATTGTTTGTAAACTTTTGGATTGCAGCCATTTTGACCGGCGTGAGATGGGACTTCATTGTGGTTTTGGTTTGCATTTCTCTGATAATGAATGATGTTGAACATCTTTTCATGTGTTTGTTAGCCATCTGTATGTCTTCTTTGGAGAAATGTCTGTTTAGTTCTTTGGCCCATTTTTTGATTAGGTCATTTATTTTTCTGGTGTTGAGCTGCATGAGTTGTTTGTATATTTTTGAGATTAATTCTTTCATTTGCTTCATTTGCTATTATTTTCTCCTACTCTGAAGACTGTCTTTTCACCTTGCTTATAGTTTCCTTCATTGTGCAAAAGCTTTCACAGTTAATTAGGTCCCGTTTGTCTATTTTTGCTTTTATTTCCGTTACTCTGGGAGGTGGGTCATAGAGGATCTTGATGTGATTTTTGTTAGAGTGTTATGCCTATGTTTTCCTCTAGGAGTTTTATAGTTTCTGGTCTTACATTTAGATCTTTAATCCATTTTGAGTTTATTTTTGTGTACGGTGTTAGAAAGTGTTCTAGTTTCATTCTTTTACAGGTGGTTGACCAGTTTTCCTAGCACCACTTGTTAAAGAGATTGTCTTTTCTCCATCTTGTATTTTTGCCTCCTTCGCAAAGATAAGCTGTCTATAGGCGAGCGGATTTATCACTGGGCTTTCTATTTTGTTCCATTGTTCTATATTTCTGTCTTTGTGATAGTACCATATTGTCTTGATGACTGTAGCTTTGTAGTATAATCTGAAGTCAGGCAGGTTGATTCCTTCAGTTCCATTCTTCTTTCTCAAGACCATTTCAAAGTTAATCACCCTCGCAGATGACCCACTAGAAACATGCTCTACTTCAAATATTTCCCTCTATATGGGGGCCACTAAAATAAATGAAGTTTCTCAGTCATGTCTGACTCTTTGCGACCCCATGGACTGTCGCCTACCAGGCTCCTCCGTCCATGGGATTTTCCAGGCAAGAATACTGGAATGGGTTGCCATTTCCTTCTCCAGGAGATCTTCCCGACCCAGGGACTGAACCTTGTCTCCTGCATTGTAGGCAGATGCTTTACTGTCTGAGCCACCCGGTAGCTCAGTTGGTAAAGATTCTGCCTATAATGCAGGAGACCCAGGTTTGATCCCTGGGCTGGGAAGATCCCCTGGAGAAGGAAATGACAACCCACTCCAGTATTTACCATGTTTTCAGTCACAAATACCCTTGGCCTTTTTGTTGTTGTTGTTGTTTTTAAATAATAGACTCTGCTTTAGGGAGATACAGCCTCTCATACCCACTTAGCCAAGTGTGCTTTTCTGATTTGATATTCATATTTTGCACAGCTCCAGCACTGTATTCAGCTCCCAGCATCCATTTCTCCCTGTGATTTCTAACCCAATACTTATTGAGTATAAATATCTTTGAACATGGGGACATCCCAGTGCCTGCTTCGATAGATGTGTGTGGAATGAATAATTACAAAATACTTATTATTGAAGATTCTCTTCATTCCAGGTGTGATTACAAATACTTTCTATACTTCCAATTCTCACTGGAACACCATGAGGTAGACACTTAGGTCTTATGTCTATTTCACAGAAGAGGAAGCAGAGGCACAGAGATGTGATTTTTCCCAAGGTCATACGACAGCCAAAAATTGCTGAGGCAGGATTCAAATTCTGACTCAAAAATCTCTCAACTTTTTTATAATACCAGGGACTGAACTCCAAGCCACTGAAGAGTCTACTGACTACCAAGCAAGGGATTGGTAATCAGTGTCTCTGATAGGTGATGCTCCCTGGAGTAGTATCAGATCCAAGTGGATCCTTGGTGAAAATTCCATTAGTTGGCTACCAACTGGGGATAATTATCCAATGGCAGCTTATTCCTGAGTATTTTTCTCCATCCACACCACCACTTCACAGTGCAAGCTATTACACTCTTCTTCCTGGGCTACATGTGTAACCTTCCAGCCCTTTCTATAAAAAACAGTCAGAGCCATTTAAACAAACAAATCCACTATTCTCTTGTCACTTTCCTACTCCAAAATCCTCACTGCATTCTACATATCTTTAGGAAAAAGTCAAAATCTTCATTTGAGTGTAGAAAGTCCTGCTTACTTTTCCAGACACCTCTCAAGCTTTTTTTCCTGTGTCCAGTCACACTCTATCTACTTTCAATTCCTGGAGGAAACACGCTCTTTCCTAGCTAAAGATATTGACTCTGGCTGCTTCTTTAGTGGGGCACACCAACACTCTGTGCTTCCAGCCACCCAACTGTGTCATTGCGACCTGCTGTCATAGGTCTACTCATCTTTCCTTTTGGTCTCAGCTTGGCCAGAAAGGAGTTTCTTGATATATTCCAGTCCCAGATCATACTGGAGTCCTCTAAAACGTACCATCAAAGTCTTGCTACTCTGTCTTTTAAACTCCCCTTATACTCTGATAATTACACATTGAATATCTGTCTTCCCTTTCTTGCCATATCTCCAGTACCAAATATCTGTCGTAGTGCTGATACTTCATACTTGTTGAGTGAATTAATGGACATTTTAAAATAATTAAATTGTGTCACTTCTAGGAACCATTACCTTGGAGACAATAAAAAGTTTAAATATGTCTTGAAAATGTGAATAGTTGGTAGAGCACTGGAATAGTTTACCCAGGAACACCGACAATTAAAAAAAAACAGTGATATTATAATAATTGCTAATATATTCCAAGCATTTACTATGTAAAAGGCATTTTTCTAAGAACTGCGAACAAACTGGTCGTTTTTGGTTTTGATTTTCATTGGTTTTTTCCTGAAGACCAAATCAGAGGTCTCTCGTTTTCATCCTAAAAACTGGTAAGAAACAACAATATCAATGGTAGTGGCAGTGTTGGTAACAGTAAAGATGATGATGATAATAGTGTTGGCGATGGTATCTTACTTCATGCTATGTTCTTTAAATGCGGGACAATCATATGTGGTCCTAAGGACCGCTTAATGAGACAGGTAATATTATTACCCACACCATAAAGATGAAGAAACTAGATAGAGAAGGGTTAAGTAACTGTCTATATTTATATAGATAATACAGGCATAATCAGGATTCATATCAACCCAGTCTCGACATTCATTTAGTAGCTGTAAACAGCAATATGCTCTTTCCATTTTGGGGGTTAATAGGCTCTGCTGTGTGGCTCTTAAGCAAGAGCTCTCCTGAAGTTGTAGTCAGTTGGGAACTTTAGTCATTTAAAGTGTTCACTAGTCTTGGCATCAAAGATGGCTTACTTGGAGAGCTGGCAGCTGATGCTGCTGTTGGCTGGGAATGCTTTTGAGGCTGCTGACTGGAGGGCCTACACTTGACCTCTCCATGTGACTTGGACTTCCCACAGCAATGAAGCTGGGTTTTGATAGGGATCTTTCCAACGGGGCAATTCCACAATATCAGGGGAAACTGCAAGGCTTCTTCGGAGCTAGAGTTAGAAGTTTAGAACATGACTCTCCTCACATCCTGTTGGTCCAGCAAACACTGAGGAAATCCCAGGGTGAAGGGAAAGGAGTTATACTTAACGTCTGGACATGCAGAGCAGCACATGCACACACAGAGGGAAGAAATTGATGAAGACCATCTTGAAAACGATCTTCCTTAAGATACTATGCTGTTTCATAATTTATTTACATTGGCACTGATAACTCTTTAATGCTGATCATGGTGGATAAGAAGGTAAGCCTTGCTACCCTCCTTCCAGGTCCCAAAGGATAACAACTTCAAGCATTCTTCACACAAACCATAGACACAGTGGTATTTGATTTGAGAAAGTCTGTTTGTCTTTTTTTTTTCTCTCTTGCTTAAGGGAAAGAAGTTTCACTATCATTCTATTTCAAGAGGCAAGTGGGAAAATCCTGCAGAACAAACAGGAGCCCTTCAAAGGATGCCTCTTAAATCACTGTCCATGGAGATCACTTTTCCCTTTAAGCCTGTGAAGAAAGTTTGGCGTTTTCTAACTTGCTTTGATGTAAATTCCTTTCTCAGTTTCCTTTCTTTTTCGGTCCACATGGGAGCCAAGGGAGCATGTGTCTCTCTGAACCCTCACAATCAACCCTGAGTTGCTTTAGATATCTGTCCTCCGGCACTGCCTGCAGCAGTATGGACTCTGGATGGGACTGAAAGCGTGCCCCCCTAATCCAAAATGATTGAGAATGGCAGCTGGTGAGCTGAAAATTCTGTGAAAGCAATAAATGACAAGTTGCTACATATACCTCATATACATTTTGGTGCAACTTAAAACTACTAATTGTACAGTTATTTGCCAACCTAAAAATGTAAAGCTGAGGACTTTTCTCAAAATAAGAGTCCAGATTTTGAGGTTCCAAGTAGTCATTCTTGCATAAACTACATTTATTAAGCATCATGCTTGATGCCATTTTTGTTTTCTTTCAAGTAAACTGAGAATTTAAGGGAGAACACAGAATACTTTCAAATTTCTAAATGATTTTTCCTATGTACAAAAGTGTAATGTTTCTCTTTGATGGAATTTTTCAAAATATTAAATTATGTATTTTATATAAAATTGAATCACATATTTCAATAGCAAATATAACAGGCAGGAAAAGTTTTGAAAACACTGACTCTTGATAAGTGTACAATTCAACAGGTGAGAACAGAGAATACTCAGGGGAGCTAGAAAGTGACCTAATAGAAGCCTCACTGCATTGCTGGTCTCCACTGGGATATTTTTACAGAGGGGAGGGACAGTCTTCATTCACCTCGTGTTTGGGTTAGAGGTCAGTTAAGAAAGCTTCTGGTGTGTTTCTTGTTTTCCACTGTGGCTGTGACTTGGCCCCACGGAAAATCACATTGTCCACAGTCCAGAGGAGAGTCAGCATGACCTTCGCCAAGTCCTATGAAACATAGGCCTCGTTTAAATAAATGTTATCATTTTTAATAGCATGATCCATGTGCCAGGCCCTGTATAGCTATTTCACGTGATTTATCTAATTTTATCCTTCCAAAACCCCTATGAGAGAGTGCACCAATTAGAAATAGCATTCAGTTCAGTTCAGTTCAGTTGCTCAGTCGTGTCCGACTCTTTGAGACCCCATGAATCACAGCACGCCAGGCCCCCCGTGTCTGTTACCAACTCCTGGAGTTCACTCAAACCCATGTCCATCGAGTCAGTGATGCCATCCATCCATCTCATTCTCTGTCGTCCCCTTCTGCTCCTGCCCCCAATCCCTCCCAGCATCAGAGTCTTTTCCAGTGAGTCAACTTGTCACATGAGGTGGCCAAAGTATTGCAGTTTCAGCTTCAGCATCAGTCCTTCCAATTAAGTTGCTTAAGTGCATTAAGTTGCATTAGTGCAAGAATGCTGCTAAGTCGCTTCAGTCGTGTCCGACTCTGTGCGACCCCATAGACGGCAGCCCACCAGGCTCCGCCATCCCTGGGATTCTCCAGGCAAGAACACTGGAGTGGGTTGCCATTTCCTTCTCCAATGCATGAAAGTGAAAAGTGAAAGTGAAGTCGCTCAGTTGTGTCCTACTCTTAGCGACCCCATGGACTGCAGCCCACCAGGCTCCTCTGACCATGGGATTTTTCCAGGCAAGTGTACTGGAGTGGGCTGCCATTGTCTTCTCCGTGCAAGAACAATAGGGGCTTAAAAAGAAGTTTGATTTCTTCTAAGGAAGGTAACTTAAAAGGTAAACAGCCCTGGGCTTGGAATTAGGAACTCATTCATCATGTCTGACTTCCATTTTCAAAATTATTGCATGATCCAAGATGACCACTAGAGTCTTCACATCTGTTTGTGGCAGCAAATGGTAGAAGGGAGGAACGTTCTCTAAAAGGACTATCTAAGACCTAGAATTTGTACTGCAAAGGCCACGCTTGTCTGTGATGGGAGTCTGGGGTACATTTTTAGCTGTGCAGTTTGATACTCAGTTTGAATCTGGGTTCTTCTGCAAAGCAGGAAGAGAATGGACACTGGCCCTCAACTATTAGACAAGGACCCAGCTAGTTCTTTTTACTATCTCTGTTGTACAGAGAAGGGAACTGAGGCTTATCAAGGTTTAAATCTTGATCACAAAGGGAGTTAGTGAAAGTCTAAAATTTTTACCAAGAGAGGTGTTATATTTAATCATTACCATCAACGCTGTAGTTGATACTATTGGTTCTAATTTTCAGAAAACAGACTTAAAGAGGTTAAGCTCACAAGTGAATATGTGGCAAATAAGATCATACGTGGAATCAAGTTTGTCAGATTCCAAACAGGGATCTCTAAACTATTTTGCCACACTAATACCATTGCGTGTTTTAGGAAAGAGTCAACACAGATTCCTGGCACGATTTCATCCCTCTACACTAAGTCCCCAGGGGATGTTGCTCATTGAATGAAAATACCAGGTATTGTCAGTCATGTCTGACTCTTTGCAACACCATGGACTGTAGCCCGCCAAGCTCCTCTGCCCATGGGATTCTCTAGGCAAGAATATTGGAGTGGGTTGCCATGCCGTCCTCCAGGGGATCTTCCTGGCCTAGGGATTGAACCCACATCTCTTACATTTGTTGCACTGGCAGGCAGGTTCCTTACCACTAGGGCCACCTGGGAAGCCCATTTACAATATATAACTAGATATGGTTCATTATCCTTAAATCTGTCTTCATTCTTTCTAATCATAGCAAATAGATGGAGAAACAGTGGCTGACTTTATTTTCTGGGGCTCTAAAATCACTGCAGATGGTGACTGCAGCCATGAAATTAAAAGATGCTTACTCCTTGGAAGGAAAGTTATGACCAACCTAGACAGCATATTAAAAAGCAGAGATATTACTTTGTCAACAAAGGTCCATCTAGTTAAGGCTATGGTTTTTCCAGTAGTCATGTATGGATGTGAGAGTTGGACTATAAAGAAAGCTGAGCGCCGAAGAATTGATGTTTTTGAACTGTGGTATTGGAGAAGACTCTTGAGAGTCCCTTGGACTGCAAGGAGATCCAACAAGTCCATCCTAAAGGAGATCAGTCCTGGGTGTTTGTTCATTGGAAGGACTGATGTTGAAGCTGAAACTCCTATACTTTGGCTACCTGATGTGAAGACCTGACTCATTTGAAAAGACCCTGATGCTGGGAAAGATTGAGGGCAGGAGGAGAAGGGAATGACAGAGGATGAGATGGTTGGATGGCATCACCGACTCAATGGACATGGGTTTGGGTGGACTCCGGGAGTTGGTGATGGACAGGGAGGCCTGGCGTGCTGCAGTTCATGGGGTGGCAAAAAGTTGGACACAACTGAGTGACTGAACTGAACTGAATCACGCAGTATCTAAATTAGATTGATCATAAAAAGTCATCTAAAATGTTTGTCAAAAAATAAATTCCCTCCCAAATAATAAGTAAACAAACACATTCCCAGTTCTTTTCCCTGGAGATTATACTCAGTAGATGGAGTAGAGCTGAAAAATCCATGTTGAAAACCTGCTCCAGCTCATCCTTGAGATCAGGCTAATGTGGGAAATATATTTACATGGTTTAACCACATGCTTCCTCTTTTACTGCTAAGTTTGCAGGAACTTGAAGGTGAAAATGTCTTCCCACAATAGTTTCTTCTTTTTAAAAAAAGGCTTTTCTTCCAAAACCAAGAAAAAAATAACAGCAAAATGTTTCTTCTTGATTTTCTCCTGCTTTCTCTACAAAATAAATATGGAAACATCACAAACAAACAATCATTTATCTTGAAACTTCAGGACTAAAAAGCCATCCATGAATAAAATGAAGCATGAAAGACTACAGTGAAACAACAGAGCTTGAGAAAACACCCCTTCTGATTCATTCATTGGTTTCTTCTTTCATTCACGGAGAGATCAGATGAACTCAGGAAAAAAAGAGGGAATGCAGACTATCAGAAAAGCAGCTCACTCAGAAATTCTCTTTGTAGTCTGGCTTCCCTTTGCTTTGTGCCTCAACTTTTATAAAAGAGAATCTCAGTGACACCGAAGCCTTCTTTGAGTGTTTTGGGAAAGGCTTGATGCGGAAAAGTGCACTGGTTGAAACAGAATCGGGTCAGAAAGAGGCCCTGCTTCTTAATTGATCAAGACTCAATCACAGGAGGAAAGGGAGTTTTGTTCACAAATCTACTTTATGAAGCAATGTAGTTATAACTGGGGACCCACATTGACCAGTCTCCACACAGAGGTGCAATATATAGAGGAGAAAACATCTCATTTCTAGCTTTGTGCACGTTTCCATTTCTACCTGGTATTCATGAATTAGTGCAGAAGTGCTAATCTATAGATAAATACATACGTAAGTAAGTGAAGTCACTCAGTCGTGTCTGACTCTTTGTGACCCCATGGACTGTAGCCTACCAGGCTCCTCCCTCCGTGGGATTCTCCAGGCAAGATTACTGGAGTGGGTTGCCATTAAGTATACATAAATTGAAGGTTTGTACTCAATTTTTTTTTTAACTGATGAGGTATGTGATCAATACAATTTGATGTAGAACAACATATCTTTAGTGAGCATCAGAATCACCTAAAAGACTTGTTAAAACGCAGATTTATGGGACACACACCCAGAGATTCTGATTGAGTAGGTCTACGGTAGAATCTCTGAAATTACATTTTTAACAATTTCCCAGGGGGTGCTGGCACTGCTCATCCATAAACAACACTTTGAATAGCACTGTTCTAGAGGAGTGATGAGCATCTGATTTGGTCTCAGGATCACTTTATACTCTTAAAAATGGTTGGGGATCCCAAATAACTTTATCTGCTACTATTTATGAATACTGAATTAGGAATTAAAACATATATTTATTGGTTTAATCTTTGAAACACAATAATAATAAATCTCATGTTAATACTTACTTATTGTAATGAAATAAATTACATTTTCAACATGAAATAATAAGCAAGAAGAGTGGCTTGTTTTACAGTGGGTAAATCTTTTTAACACCTGACTTAATAAAAGGAATTTGGAGCTTCATATCTGCTTCCAAACTCAGTCTGTTGTGCAGCGGGAAAAGGGGGGTTCTGATATTATATAAAAATATTATATTATCATAAGAGTCTTTAAAGATAGTTGTGGATATTCTTTGATACTCAAAAATAGTCATTTCTTAAAGTTTATTTTCAATACAGCTCTGAAACTGTATCAATGAACTTTCCATACTTATTAACATGACAGTTCATTCATCTTTCACTTTGAATGATCTTACCTTCATTCAAGATTCTGTAGTATATTCACTGGAATGTATTGGTTTACTGAATTAAGCACATTTTTCAAATATTGACATATGTTATTATATCTTAAAAATCACATTTGTTAATATAACTACCAATTATATCAGAGAAGACTGTAAGAACTGGGAATCTGTCAAGTTTAAGTTCTCCAAAATTTTAATTTTTCACTTGAAAGCTTGAGCTTTATCATTGGCAACAAATATTGTCAGTTGTTTCCCTTGGAAGTGACAGGTTTACTTTTTTTTTTAATAAAGAAAATGTATGCCAAAGAACAAATCTGAATAATCATAGTCTGTCAACTTTTTCTGATAAAAATGATATTCCATTAAAAAGGTGGCTAGTTGAGTTTGCTCTCTGATCAATTACTTAGTCCTTCTTCTAGAAAAAATACTTTTATGTAAACATCAGTTTATCCCATGGACCATTTAAAATATATATGTTCAAAGGTTTAGATTAAATAAATGAGTAGCTTTTACTGCTTTATTAATGGCATTCTTAAGTAAAACTGGCATTTTAAAACATTATTGTGAGCATGTATTGGTGAATAAAACAATGGTTACCGGTATGTTTTAGAGAAACTGCCTTAATTTATGTGAAGGCAACAGCAATTTTACCCATGGTTTCTTTTGTATCATTCGTGCAAGTGTCAATGCAATGGAAAAAAATTATTGCTATTGTGAAAGAAGTTTTGAACATGAAGCTGCCTCGAAAGGATCTAGGGGACCCCACCACCGGGGGTGGGGTCACATTTGAGATCACATTTAAGAATCACTATTCTAGAGAATAATACAGAGTCAATACTACAAGTGGAACTTTGCATGCAGATATATTTCCTTTGACTATTACAGCATTTTAAAATATGAGTTAGCTGTAAGCATTTAATAAGCAGGAGAGTTCATATAAAAATCTGAGTCCTGGACTTTTCTTGAAAGATCAGAGACATGATAACATTGGACTCTCTTTCCTTCCTCATGATAATGGACTGGCTACACTTTACATGAGGCAGGCTCCTCTCCAGTTGGCACAACCGCCCCCACCCCAACTTACTTCATTCATTACCTTTACCTTCCTAGGTACAAAGCAGTCTGAGTCTGTAAATGCTAGTATTATGATAGAATGATGAAAAGCAAAGCCTGTGAAGTTAATATATGCAAGATATTAAATCCCAATCTTTCTATGACTAGCTATGTGACTTGTGAAGTGACTCTCAGTGTTCTCATCTTTCTAAGTCTCAGTTTTCTTATCTTCCAAATGGGGATAATACTATGAAAGTTGTGAGGATTAAATGGGATTAGGAAAGTAAAAATTTTGCTCAGAGTCTCTCAAATCCCTAAGTTCATAATAGAAGTTAGTTCTGTTGATGATGCCAATGGTGACAGAGCCATGTATTCAACCTTCACAGGGACCCTAGAAGTTATGTGGTCTCGTTCTAGAGATGAGGACGATGAAGCACAGAAAGGCAGTCAATGACCAGCAACCTCTCTAACACCACCTGAAAGAACAGTGAGACAATAAACGCGGAGTACTGAGCACTTACCATGCTGCTGGTATTATGCTAATTATATCCATCATCTCAGCTGCTGCTGCTGCTGCTGCTGAGTCACTTCAGTCGTGTCCGACTCTGTGTGACCCCATAGACGGAAGCCCACCAGGCTCCCCCATCCCTGGGATTCTCCAGGCAGGAACACTGGAGTGGGTTGCCATTTCCTTCTCCAATGTGTGAAAGTGAAAGTGAAGCCCCTCAGTCGTGTCTGACCCTTAGCGACCCCACGGACTGCAGCCTGCCAGACTCCTCCATCCATGGGATTTTCTAGGCAAGAGTACTGGAGCGGCTTGCCATTGCCTTCTCTGGATCATCTCAGCTAATCTTTACAAAACCCTGTGATAGAGATATTTTATTGCCATTAAACAGATGAGAAAAGTAAGGCTCACGGAATTTAAGGAATGTTCTCAAGTAGTGCCTACTCAGACAGAGCTACATGATCTCAGAGCTACAAAGTTTTGGTCTTTAAAAATCTCAAGTACTGTCTTCCACGCACAACGCTGGTTTGTACTGAAAATACATCCATCTATCTAGTCTGTATCCATCTTTACTGGTCGTTGATTATCAATGCTTATAAGGAGGAAATCTGTCCTAATTCCTGCAGGCCTGTGGGCATCATATCACATAGGTGCTTCTTTCTGTGGAAATTCTCCAACACACACCAATGAAAAGAACAAGCAGAAACAGCTGAAAGACTACATCTTCCAATAAGACTGATTTATAATTTATCACATCACCTTTTGGTAGAGAGAACAGTTTGACATTAACAGACGTTTCAATGTTTATAGAAATAAACACACACGTCCCCCTTCACAAATATGCCATAATTTGTGAATCATATAACGAAGCATAATTAACGGGCTGTGAAAAATTAAAACCAAGAACATGGTTTTGTCAAATAAATAATGAAGGAAATTCATAGTATGTTTTTAAGAAAAGCTCTCCATGGTTTGTGACTGTAATTAGAACCACCTGAACTTTGGCAGAGAGTACTATCAAATTTCCCAAAACCTTTGTTGACATTAGAATATTTTGGATTTAGGTCACATTCCTGGGCAACTGACATTCTCTCTTATTTGCAATTAAATTCTGAAATTTTCAAACACTCTCTGACCCATCATAACATTTCTATCTTTTCATAAGTTTAAAAATAACCTTGCTTGGGTTAATTGGATCCCAAAGGGTTGTAATTTTTGGTATTTTAATTCATTTTGTCCTTGGCTGATTGTTAAAACTTACTGGAAATAAAGCTTCACAATAAACTCATATTTAGTCTAAATGGTTTCAGAAATGAGTGTACCAATGACACAGGGTGAAGCCAAACTGCCTCTGAGAAGCCTTGGAAAGCACTAGTTATGATGATAAAATGCCAAGAAGCCAGATAAAAAATAGTAACTCAGTTATCTATCTTACTTCGGTTACCAAATACCCAGATGTCATGCTATCTGGGTAATTAACTAAATGTTAACCATTTATAAGGATTATTGCTGTGTTGACAGCTTTAAACATGAGCCCATTCCACAGACTTGAGAGATCATCATTGTTAAACGGTGCTATGCTTTGTGCCACGTATTGTGTAAGTACAATAGTGTTAGTCACTCAGTCCTGTCCAACTCTTTGCAACCCCATGGACTGTCGCCCACTGAGCTCCTCTGTCCATGGAATTTTCCAGGCAAGAATACTGGAGTGAGTTGTCATTTCCTCCTCCAGGGGATCTTCCCAAACCAGAGGCTGAACCCGGGTCTTCTGCATGGCAGGCAGTCTCCTGCATTGCAGGTGGATTCTTTACCAACTGAGCAACCAAGGATGCCTGCGTAAGTACAATGCACTCTCTTAGAACAACAACCTTGCAAGTGCTCTCTGAAAAAGTGAGTAAAGGTCTTCTTTTGATAGATGAGAAAACTAAGACTTAGAAAGATTAAGTTTCTGCAGAAACCACTGAGGCTTAGAAAGATTAATAACGTTGGTAGAAACCACTGAAAAACACCCTGATGCTGGGAAAGATTGAAGATAGGAGGAGAAGGAGGCGACAGAGGAGGAGATGATTGGATGGCAACCGTTAATCCAATGGACATGAGTCTGAGCAAACTCCGGGAGATAGTGAAGGACAGGGAAGCCTGGCATGCTGTAGCCCATGGGGTTGCAAAGTCAGACACAACTGAGCGACTGAACAGCAATGACTGAGCAACTGAAAAGCAGCAACAACAACTAAACTAGTATATGACAAGGGGAAGATCTGAACCCATGTCTGTGGGATTTCCAAGTCCAGGCTGTGCTTAGGCGTGGAGGCATGCTGTGACCCAGGGCCTGCAAATGGACATGCTCCCAGGGGCCAGGCAGATGGCCCGAACTTGTGAATGTGGTTCAGTTTCAGACTGCAGGTAATGGCCAAAATGCTAAGGAACTGGAGACTTCATACCTTGCCTGATAGCTTTGAAATCCAAAGTTCCAAAAAACACGATGCAAGCAAATCAAAACAGAATCATGTGTTCTTCCCAGTTCTTCAGTTGGCTGCTCTGATGTAGACAAAATAAAAACAATCTCATAAATATGGGCTGCTTTTTTCGTTTAGCAATTTTCACTTTAGCCTAAATGAGTTGTTTAGAAAGCAGCTCAAGTCTGTTTCAATAAGAATTTAGCAATGAATAAAATTTTCCTTGCTACCAAATTTAAATGAAGTATACGTGAAACTTTTCAAAGAGGTGCCTGGAGTGGAGTCAGCAATTCTGAGCTCTCCTCTTAAATCCTTGCACGAGCTTCTTACTGTAGAGAAATGCTCAGTTCGGTATTCAAAGATTCCTGAAGATTAGAGTTCAAGGTGCTAATCAGTGATGAACTGCCCTCAGGCAAGTGGCCAGTGAGGGGCCCTGAATCAGCTAATAAATGAATAACTGGGCATTCAAATCTAATTGTCTTGATATTGAATTCTCTATCCAGTAGACACAAAGATTTTACAATAATTCTAATTTGCCTTTGGAGTGTCAGAGAAGAATGGAAACTTTTTTTTCCTTCTTTTCTGGAGAAAAGAAGAAGAATGAAAATATCATAGATGTTCCCTAATAAATATGGTAGGAAAGGACTGGGTTTCAATACTGTATCAACATTAATTCAGTAAATTTCCATCAGATACATCAGTTTTAGTATCTAAACCCTGCCTTTGCCAGTGTGTGCATGCTAAATCATTTCAGTCATGCCCAACTCTTTGCAAACCTATAGACTGTAACCTGCCAGGCTCCTCTGTCCATGGGCTTCTCCAGGCAAGAATACTGGAGTGGTTTGCCATGCCTTCCTCCAGGGGATCTTCCCGACCCAAGGAATGAACCCACTTCTCCTGTGTCTCAGAGGGAATAAAGGATTGATGGACTTTTACTAACTTTCTAAGGAACCCTTTGGCAAAGTAGAAAAAAAAAAATGTTCAGATTTATTTAGCCACTATTACCTGTGTAGTTCAGTTCAGTTCAGTTCAGTCGCTCAGTCGTGTCCGACTCTCCGCGACCCCATGAATCACAGCACGCCAGGCCTCCCTGTCCATCACCAACTCCCGGAGTTCACTCAAACTCGTGTCCACAGAATCGGTGATGCCATCCAGCCATCTCATTCTCCGTCGTCCCCTTCTCCTCCCGCCCCCAACCTTTCCCAGCATCAGAGTCTTTTCCAGTGAGTCAACTCGTCTCATGAGGTGGCCAAAGTACTGGAGTTTCAGCTTTAGCATCAGTCCCTCCAATGAACATCCAGGATTGATCTCCTTTAGAATGGACTGGTTGGATCTCCTTGCAGTATAAGGGACTCTCAAGAGTCTTCTCCAACACCACAGTTCAAAAGCATCGATTCTTCGGCGATCAGCTTTCTTCACAGTCCAACTCTCACATCCATACATGACCACGGGAAAAACCATTGCCTTGACTAGAAGGACCTTGCTCGGCAAAGTAATGTCTCTGCTTTTTAATATACTATCAAGGTTGGTCATAACTTTCCTTCCAAGGAGCTAGTGTGCCTGGGGAGAGTGCGACTTCATTTAAACAAGTGGGTATTTTGGAAACAACTGGCTGGAATCAGGTAAACATCTGGTTAAAGCAGCTGGTGAGCTGACAGCATTTACCCTTCTCCCCCAGCTGGCTTGCTTGTGATAAGGTAGCGGAGTTGACTATCAAGAGAGATTTTGTAGCCTGTAGCTGTGGAAATCGCTAAGAAGAGAAAAGACACTTATTTGTTCTGGGTGGATTAGAAGCCCTAGAGGCTGGGGACTGTAACCAATGAGCCCTTTCATGGCTTCCTGAAGTGTGTAGCTACAGTTGCACTCTCCTCCTTGAAATTTCAATAATCCCTCCACCTTTGCAAGGGCACATGTTGCCATGGAAGGCAATCAAGAGATGGTTTAAAACAGCCCTGGTTATGATTCTTGCCTTGAAATTAAACTCTAGCAAACAAATTGTTTCCTTTTTCCCTGAGAAGATTTTAAATCCAATTTATTTGAGGTTTCTATTTAAATTGAAAATACTGTAGCATCTCAGGCAAAGTGAAATCAATCTCTTTAGAAACAGGAGGAGGAGAAGGGAGAAGGGGAGAAGCTGGGCCAAGTATATGTAGATTAAAACTTGCTTTTTCAAAGATTTTGAAATATGAAAAACTACCTCTGCCCATAAGATTAATGATGGATCCTTGGGACAGAACCACTCCGTTTAACTGCTTTCCTGGCTGCCTAATAGGCATCCCAAACATAATGTATCTAAACTCAGATTCCTCATTCTGCTCCTGCCTGGTGTCTTTCACTCCTAGGCTTTGCTCACCCACAAAATGGAACCAACAATTGAGTTGTTTATACCAAACCCTAGAAATCATCTTTCAATCCTCTCTTCACCTCACTCCCCAAAACTAATTCATCAAACCTTATCTCCTCAACATATCGCAAATTAATCTTGCTGCTACTATTACCTTGGACCATCACCTTCATCTAGACCAGTGCAGCAGCCTCTTAACTTGTTCCCCTCGCTTCCACTCTGGTTCTCAAGAATCCATTCCCTGCATGACAGTCAGAGATCTCCCTGAAACTCCCAACATGGTAGCCACTAACTAAGTGGCTATCAAGCCATAGAAATACGGTCAGCTCCTACTGCGATGAGCTTTAAGTGTAAAAGTACACTGGATTTCAGAGATGTTGCACAAAAGATAAAAAAAAAATAAAAAAAGGAAAAATCTCATTAATAATTTTATACTGATTACATGTTGAAATTATAATATTCTGAATTCATTTAGATTAAAGAAGCTATATCATAAATTATATATTTGTATTGGCTAGCACTATAATCAAATAGATCATGTTCCTTAAAAATCCTCTTTTAGCTTCCCATAGCCCCAAGTCAGAGCTTTATTATATCACAATCTATAAAGCCCTAAGTGATCTGGCTGTTGATTTCCTCTTATGCACCTTTATAAACTCTAGACTCCAGTCACACTGGCTTTTTGCCGCTTTTAAGTGTATAAAAGACATTCTCCTCTTAAATGTTTTTCATATACTTAAAGAACATTTGTAAATGTGGTTTGTCCTCCATGAAATATTATATAGATCAGGTATTGGCAAACTATGGCCCATAGGCCAACTTTCCTCCCCTCCCCATGCCTTGCATTGGCCCCTTCCTCCAGTCATGCCCATCTGTTTACATCTTTTTTTTTTTTTTAAGTTTATTTGGCTATGTTGAGTCTTAGGTATGGCACACAGGATCTTTTGTTTAAGTGCATGGGCTAAGCAGCTGTGGGGCTCAGGCATAGCTGCCCTGCAGCATATGGGATCTTAGTTCCCTGACCAAGGACTGAACCCGCATCCCCTGCATTGCAAGGTAAATTTTTAACAACTGGACCACCAGGAAGTCCCTGTTTACATATTCTTTAATGACTACTTCCCTGCTGCAAAGGTGGAACTGATGATTTGTAAAAGAGACCATATATGGACTCTTGGCCAAAGTCAAAAATACTCACTATCTGGCCCTTTACAGAAAACCTTTGTTTATATATAGATAGACTGAAGTTATGCAGGATCCTTCATGAGCTGGGCCTTGTCTGTCTCACTGGTGTCTTCCCAAGCCATTTCCTCTCTTCCATCTTAGACTCCAGCTGAGCCAGACCACACGCAGAGGCCTATAGGCACTGACTTCTCCCAGGGTCAGACCTTTCTATTCATTTCTTTGGCTGGAAACGTTTCTCTTCTCTACATCTGGTGAAGTCCCATGTTAGTTGTAAGAGACAGCAGAAATGACTCTGGCTGGTTTAAGAAAGAAGTGGAATTCAGTGGTTCCATAAACGAGTGTAGGACTGCCTGGTCCAGAGGTTTAAGCTATGTCAGCAGGAGCTGCTTTCTTTCTCTCCATCACCATGTTCTTCTTCCTCTGTGTTGGCTCTAATCGCAGGCAGTTTTCCTCTTGTGGTGCAAAACAGCTTCTAAGAGCGCCCAAAGCTATAAGGTTCCAGAAGTCCCAGAGAGACTGTTCTGAATTGGTTCTAATTAAACCATAGGCCCATGCATGAACCTTTTGCTCACGCTGGACAGAGGATGTGGTATTTTAATTGGCTCAAAGCTAGGTCAATTGTCAGCCTGCTGAGTGAGGTCTGCAGACCATTTAACAGAAGGGGAAGAGCATGATCTTCCTGGGGAAAATTAGGAGAAGCAGGAAATGAGAGCTATGTGGCCAAAAGCATGGATGCTTGCTACCTTGTCCTTGAAGTCCTAATGGACACACCATCACTTTCTTTTGGGTGTCTTCACAGATCCCTTTACTGCTGCTTCAGTTGAATCCTACAATCTGGTCTCCTGTGACCCTGGGCTTTTCTCTACATCAGCACTGCTCACACCACATGGGAGTAAATGGCTACCTTGCTTCTTTTCTGCGGAGGCTTCGAGCTTGTTGAAACAGGACTTTGTCTTTGTATCCTCAGCATACAAACACAGGGACCACTACAGAGGAAGAGCCCAATACATGCTGAAAAATATATGTAAACATGGACTTTAACCATTCTTCTCTTGAGTAAGGAATAACCATACAAAATTGTATTTTAGGAGGATTACTTTGGTTGTAACTGGCAGGGTAAATTTGGGAAGACTGTAGCTAGAAGGCTGTACTATATTACAGAATGAGATGAAGAGGAATGAAAGGGGCTGGACCATGACTATAGGAAAAGAGATGAAGGAACCTGATGTCTAGAAATTTTCTTTCTGGATCACTCATCCAGAAACAAGGTTATAAATTATTGATCAAAGCTTCAACCAGTAAAAAAAGCTATTGTTCACTGATACTTGCTTAAGTGTTAAACATTTGTATTTGTTTTATATAAATCAAAAAAGTAAAGTCTCTCAATGCCACTTGGGGTAAGCAATATATTAATTTTAGAGGTGATAGGGAAAGAGTTTTAGCAATGTTAAGCAAGCTGTCCAAAGTTATGCCGTGAATCAGAGTAAACTCTAGATCTGAATGAAAATCTGCCTCCAAAAACTATTGTTTTTAATGACAAAAGAGGTAGGGGATACTTTTAAAACTCTTTTAGGGCCCAATCAAGTAACTTTGGGGTTTAGAGTCCATATTATTTTTAACTATTTGAGCAAGACATAATTTGCCTGTGGTAATATCCTTTGTAAAAATTGATTACAACACCCACTGTTTATAGGCTCCTCATGTCTGTTGGCATAGTAATTCCTCAGTAGATTTCTCTGATAGCACCTGATAAAGTCAGAATTCAAATAATGGTCACAACATGAATGAATAGCTCATGGGTGTCATCACAGGATCTGAGATTATGTATCAGATACAGTAAAGACATACTGGAAATAAATTGTGCACATTCAAAAAAACATAATTGTTTATAAGGTAGCCAAGCTTATGAAGGATTTTTATAATACTTATGCCCTCTTTACTTGCTACACAAAGCAAAGAGTACTGGCAATTAATTAGATTCCAGGTCCACTTCTTGCTCTCAAAAAGTTTACAATTTAAAAGGAAGGAAAGAGACACATAAGGTCTTGAAGATTTAAGTTCATAGAACCTAAGAGCTGGAAGGGTTATTCCAGATCATTTAGGCCAATGGTTCTCAAACTTCAGGATCCTTCAGAATGACCTTCAGGACTTTGATGAAACACAGGTGTTGGGCCCTGCTAACATAGTTGCTGACTCAGGTGGTCCTGAGCGGACCCTAAGAATGTACATTTCTAACAAGTTTCCAAGTTATGCTGACATTACTGGTATGTGGATAACTCTCTGAGATCCATTGATTTAGGCCAAGTTTCTCATTTTGTAAATGAGCTAATCCAAGCCCAGGGAAGTATAAGACTTGCCTGAAACTACACTAGCTAATTTTATAGCAGAAAATGAGGGAAAAATATTGTGGACTCCTCTCTAAGTAGAGGTGTGTATACATATATGTATACATATGCAGATTTCTTTTTGTGCCTATGAAGCATTCATTACTCCTTCTTTTGGTCATAAGAATGCTTTCACTCCTCTGTGTTCCTATGATTTGAGTGGAATTGATGTCATGTCCACTTGCAGAGATAAGCATATAAAGAACACCTGGAAATAAGTCCAAAGTTTGTCTATCAGAGGGATCGCTGATTAAGTATGCATGTTTTCTAGAATCTATCCTGAAAATACAGTTTCATGTTATATAAATATATCAACTATCATTGTTTTAATAGGAAAAAAAGCATCAACAAAGAACCAAAAGATCCATCAAGAAAAGAGCATTCACCTGATTTATGATAGATGCCTACGATGGAATCTATGCTGTCATTTCAAAAAATAAGAGAGATGTACTGATAATGATTCCTAAAACCCTTGCAGAACTCTTGTTTAGGACATTCAAAGAGCTATAAGATCTAGACAGTGAGAAAAAAAACAAGCTATAACATAGCTATGACAAACCTAGACAGCTTATGAAAAAGCAGAGACATCACTTTGCCGACAAAGGTCTGTAGAGTCAGAGCTATGGCTTTTCCAGCAGTCATGTATAGATAGGAGACTTGGACCATAAAGAAGGCTGAGTGTGGAAGAATTGATGCTTTTGAACTGTGGGGCTGGAGAAGACTCTTGAGAGTCCCTTGAACCTCAAGGAGATCAAACCAGTCAAGCCTAAAGGAAATCAATCCTCAATAGTCAATGGAAGGACAGATATTGAAACTGAAGCTCCAGTACTATGGCCACCTGATGCAAAGAGCTGACTCACTGGGAAAGATTCTGATGCTGGGAAAGATTCTGATGCTGGGAAAGATTGAAGGCAGGGGAAGGGGATGACAGAGGATGATATGGTTGGATGGCATCACCGACTCAATGGCCATGGGTTTGAGCAAACTCCAGGACATAGTGAAGGACAGGGAAGCCTGGCATGCTGCAGTCCACGGGGTCACAAAGAGTTGGACATGACTGAGTGACTGAACAACATAGTGCATGGAGTTACCATTTATGCAGAGTACAGGAATACATGCATTCACGTAAATACACTCATAGCATGTAAGTTTATATGTGTACATGGAGCTACTGTTTGTAGGGTAGAGCACTATATATTCCTACATATATATTTTTATATACTATATATTCTTAGAGCACTATATATTTTTATATGTATTTATATACTTACATACACCTTACATACATATACATGCATATAACTTAGAGCACTGTATATTCTTATATATATTTATAAACATACATACATATACCTAAATAATAATATAAATGTGATATATGAGTTAAAGTGATGTCACTTAGTCATGTCTGACTGTTTGTGACCCCATGGACTGTTGCCCACCAGGCTCCTCCATCCATGGGATTTTTCCGGGCAAGAGTACTAGAGTGGGTTACCATTTCCTTCTCCAGGGGATCTTCCTGATCCAGGGATGGAACTCAGGCCTCCCACGTTGCAGGCAGACTTTACCATCTGAGCCACCAGGGAAGCCCATATATGCGTTAGTGTGTATCTAAATACTCCATAAAGTTACTTTTCTCTCTGGAATCTCTCTGATAAATTAGAAGTACAGAGCTTGGTGTTTGCATACATGACACTTGTATGCATTTTTCAATTTACCCGCCCATGCAAACAGTATTTTCAACATCCGTACACTTACAAGTTACAGTTCAGCTTGTTCTTATATTAATGGGGAAAAAAAACAAACTTGCTGGATGCTTCAACGTGGAACAGACGTTGAGGACCACTTGTCACAATGTCTTAGAATTGGTAGGTTCAATCTACACAAACTTACATTTATTCATGATTTCTCATAGCTTATCGACTACCATGCACAGAGATGATTCCAAAATTTGAGGGAAGGATGATTATTTCAACTTTTAGCATCTTATGGGAAGTGAATAAATATTCATTGAGAAAGTATTCCATGTTTTGCAGGTTCTAAACCTTACTGAAAATGATTTTTACTTGTCTTTTCTCTTACTTCCCCTTCATGTCCTAGAAGTTTCTGGATGTTTTTCTCAAACAGTTTGCTGGAAGTTTTGCAGACCTCTCATTTAGGAAGGGCCTGCTGACTTTTTGTTGTTGTTGTTGTTGAGGCGCATGAGCAGACCAAATAAATATGCACAGGTATCCTGAGCACATAATAATAAGCATTGCTGAGAATTCTCCCCAACTCTACTGTCAACTTGGCACACCATGTTCTGATTTGTTAAACAAAGAAAGCGGCCAAGTTGGGAGTACCTAATGAGACAGCAAATGCTCCTGCTGTCACCGGTGAGAATCCAAGAATCACAGGGAGAGTGTCTATCACACCTCTAAGGATCAACTTCAGTCCTAGTCTCCGAGGCTCCTTCTAGTTTTAAAATTCCATTTTATGATTGAAAAACTTCCTCCCTTTTCTAGTGAATAAAACACAAGATCCAAATCTCTCATGAATAGACAAATGATCCCCAAGCCCTTAGTGGAATTGCTTTTATATCACTGATGGTCTGTGCACCTCATTTGAAATCTCCAGTTCTAAAACTCAAATTAAAGTGATGATGGTATATTATTATACATCATCAGTATGATTAACCCCTCCTGCCACCAAACTGGTAAACACAAAGTATTGTCAAATATGTAGAGCAATTCAAACTCTCATTCATTGTTGGTAGGAGTATAAATTGGAAACTCTTCAGAAGACTGTTTATCAGTATCTTTTAAAGCTGACAAAAATGCATATTCTTTTAATCAGAAATTTCACTCTAAGGTTTATATTCAATAGAAGCACTAAAATATGTGTATATCTATAGGCTATGGTTTTTCCAGTGGTCATGTATGGATGTGAGAGTTGGACTGTAAAGAAAGCTGAGTGCCAAAGAATCGATGCATTTGAACTGTGGTGTTGGAGAAGACTCTTGAGAGTCCCTTGGACTGCTAGGACATCCAACCAGTTCATCCTAAAGGAGATCAGTCCTGGGTGTTCATTGGAAGAACTGATGCTGAAGCTGAAACTCCAACACTTTGGCCACCTCATGCGAAGTGTTGACTTGTTGGAAAAGAGCCTGATGCTGGGAGGGATTGGGGGCAGGAGGAGAAGGGGATGACAAAGGATGAGATGACTGGATGGCATCACCGACTCGATGGACATGAGTTTGAGTGAACTCCGGGAGTTGGTGATGGACAGGGAGGCCTGGCGTGCTGCAATTCATGGGGTCACAAAGAGTCAGACACCACTGAGTGACTGAACTGAACTGACTGATAAATGTAATATTTGTAATAGGCCCATACTGGAAGCTACTTCAGTGCCCATCAAAAGCAGACTAATTCACAAAACATGGCATGTTCACTTTCTGGAATAATATTACATAGCAATGAGACTCAACACAATTATTATCCAAAAATCATGGATGATCTCACAAACAAATGAAGCTAAAAATAAGACATAAAAGACTATATTGTGTTAAGGAAGTATGTGAGGGTGCATGCTAAGTAGCTTCAGTTGTGTCTGACTCTTTGCAATCCTGCCCATGGGATTCTCCAGGCAACAATATTGGAATGTCGCCATTCCCTCCTCCAGGGTATCTTCCTGACCCAGGATCAAACCCATGTCTCTATGTCACCTGCACTGTATGACTCAGGGAACTCAAACTGGGGCTCTGTAACAACCTAGAGGGGTGGGATGGGGAGGAAGGAGGGAGGGAGGTTCAGGAGGGACATATGTATACTATGGCTGATTCATGTTAATGTTTGGCAGAAACCAACACAATTCTGTAAAGCAATAATCCTTTAATTAAAAAATTTAAACTTAAAAAATAGTATATTGTGCTTGATTTCCTTCATATAAGATTTTAGAGTTAACACTAATATATGAGTGTTAGAAGTCAGGAGAGTAGATATCCTTGGGGAAGGAGAAGTTGAAAGGACACAAAAAAGGGCTGATATGTTCTGTTTCTTCGTCTGAGTGTTGAATGGGTGTGTTCATGTAAATTTGAGAAGCCTTTCTGTACTGTATTATTAACTGATAAAGATGACTGAAAACCATCATCGCTATTGTGACAGAATTTACTCATTTCATGGTATTACCAAAACTGACTGTTCTATCAATAGAAGACCCTTGAGAGTCCCTTGGACTGCAAGGAGATCCAACCAGTCCATTCAATGGAGATCAGTCCTGGTGTTCATTGGAGGGACTGATGCTAAAGCTGAAACTCCAATACTTTGGCCACCTCATGCGACGAGTTGACTCACTGGAAAAGAGCCTGATGCTGGGAGGGATTGGGGGTGGGAGGAGACGGGGACGACAGAGAATGAGATGGCTGGATGGCATCACCGACTCGATGGACATGAGTTTGAGTGAACTCCGGGAGTTGGTGATGGATAGGGAGGCCTGGTGTGCTGTGATTCATGGGGTCGCAAAGAGTCGGACACGACTGAGCGACTGAACTGAACTGAACTGAACTGAAAATGTTTCAGATTACAAATGTGTTTTGTATCTCCTTTTATACAAACAGCTCATGCAACTCAACAACAAAAACTGCTGCTGCTGCTAAGTCACTTCAGTCGTGTCTGACTCTGTGTGACCCCACAGACGGAAGCCCACCAGGCTCCCCCATCCCTGGGATTCTCCAGGCAGGAACACTGGAGTGGGTTGCCATTTCCTTCTCCAACTAAATAACCCAATTGAAAAATAAGCAGAAGACCTAAAGAAACAGTTCTCTAAAGAAGAAATACAGATGGCCAAGACACAAGAAAAGATGCTCAATACTGTTAATTATTAGAGAACTGCAAATTAAAACCACAATGAGGTATCAACTCACATTGCTCAGAATGGCCATCATTAAAGTCTACAAATAACAAATGCTGGGGAGGGTGGACAGAAAAGGGAAACCTTCTACACTGTTGGTAGGAATGTAAGTTGGTGCAACCACTAAGGAAAACAGAATGGACATTCTTCACAAAACGAAACAAAAAAAATTACCACATGATCTGGCAATCCCATCCTGGGGAATGTATTCATACAAAACTATAATTCAAAAAGATACATGCAACTCTGTGTTCATAGCAACATTATTCACAATAACCAAGACAGAAACAATCTAGATGTCCATCAACAGATGAAGTAATAAAATGTGGTATATATATATACAATGGAACACTACTCATCCACAAAAAGAACAAAACAATGCCATCTTAATGCCAGCAACATGGATAGACCTAGAGCCTGACAGAGAGTGAAGTAAGGAAAAAGGAAAATGCAAATGACACAGGATATCACTTACATATGACACAAATGAACCTATCAAATAAACAGAAACAGATTTACAGACACAGAGAACAGACCTAGACAGCAAAGACAACAATCCAACGAAGGAAAGACTGGGGCAGGGATGGAATGGGAGGTTGGGGTTAGCAGATGTAAGCCAGTATATACAGAATGAATACACAATGAGGTCCTAGCACAGGGAACTATATTCAATGCCCCATGATAAACCATAACAGGAAAGAATATGAAAAAGACCAGATATACATATAACTGAAACACTTTGCTATATGAAAGTGAAAATGAAGTTGCTCAGTTGTGTCTGATTCTTTGCGACCCCATGGACTGTAGCCTACCACGATCCTCCATCCATGGGATTTTCCAGACAAGAGTACTAGAGTGGGTTGCCATTTCCTTCTCCAGACTTTGCTGTATAGTAGAAATTAAAACAACACTGTAAATTAACTACTGTTGTTGCTGCTTAGTTGCTAAGTTGTGTTCAACTCTTTTGTGAACCCCATGGAATGTGACTAGCCAGGATCCTCTGTCCATGGAATTCTCCAGGCGAGAATACTGCAGTGGATGCCATTTTCTTCCCCAGGGGATCTTTCCAGCTCAGGGATTGAACCCGCATCTTCTGGCAGGTGGATTCTCTACCACTGAGCCACCAAGGAAGCCCAAATCAACTATACTTCAGTATAAAATAATTTTGATCTTGGTAAAAATTTCCTACAAATTTTAAAGGACAGATATTTGGAAATGATCCACTCTGGGCTACTTTAGTGAGGCCCAGGTCATATCGTTTATTGTAGTTGGAACTATTGAATCAGAGGAAGACATCCTAAGCCAATTCAGAAAAATGATATTTATTGGGTTTCCTTAATCATGTGAACATATTCATTCTTACTCCACACTTTCACGTATGTAGTGAATTGGGAATAGGTGTGAACTTTAAGATGGTTAAACCTGAAATTAAATTCTCTGGTTCCTGGTCTCTATTTTTAAGGAGACAATGGCTTGTTTTTCTACTCTCTAGTATAGACTATGGATGGATCTTGAGGGCATTGTGGTAAGAGAAATAAGCCAGAATGATGAAGACAAATACACCACATAGTAGCACTTATATTTGGAATCTGGGGTGGGGGGAAGGTCAAGTTCACAGAAACAGAGAGTAGAAAAGTGGTTACCAGGGCTGGGATGGTGATGGAGGATAGGAGAAATAGGGGAGGCTGGTCAAAAGGTATAAACTTTCAGTTATAAGATGAATAAATTCTGAGGATCCAAGGTAAAACATCGTGGCTAGTTGACAACATTATATTATACCATGAATATTATATAACATGGGGTTGCAAAGAGTTGGACATGACTCAGTGACTGAACAAGTAGAATTAAAATTAAAATTTGCTAAAAATGTAAAACAAATGCTACCACTAAAATAAAAAGGAAGATGTATTCATATATCAAATCACCACAGTATATACACTTTAAATATTTTACAATTTTACTTGTCAATTACACTCAGTGAAGGTGGGAAAAAAAACACTAGTTGAACTCCATGCTTCCCTTTTACAACCTGTGTGCCAAACAGGACAGATTCTAAGCACTTTCTTACTGTGTTGAATGCCAGTAGGTTTCTGAAGACAGTGGCTATCTCAGACTTAACAGCTTCAGGTTAGCTCCTTCAAAATGAGAAGTCAGCATTTAAAAAGTTGCTCAAGCAGGTGGTATCAGAACCTTTTCACATCTGACCCCGAGTAAAGGGGATTTTCAATTTCAACATCCAAGAGTAACTCAAAGGAACAGAGCCTCTTTGATAAGAAAGTAAAACCTTAGGTAATCAGTTCAGCAGATCACATCTTACCTGTGAGAAACTCCACATTTCTAATGTTCAACAGAAAAAAACACAGTCCTACTAAAAAAACACAGCCACTAATGTGATAAACAAGATCTTTGTCCTAGGAGTCAAAGTTATCTTTGCCACTTAAATTGTTTCTTTCTTGTGCTATTTTTCCCTCTTTGCTAGAGACTGGTATCTTAGAGATGATTTATTTGACTCCCTTTGTCTTAATCTCTGGACACCTCTCTATGTATGACCTCTGCCTAAGTTTACTTTTCATGGAAAAGAAATAGCAATGGTTGGGAACATAGGTAGGAAAATAATCTTCAAAGGTTTATGAAACCAAGATGCTGAAGCTGCAATACACCCATGTAAACTCAGTTATTTAGATAATCATTGTTCTTCAGAAGTGGCATTTAACTATCTCTGACTACCTGGAAGACCAAATTTGCATAGTGAATCCATATCTTAGTGAGCATGACCCTGGTGGCTTCAACAAAACAACATCTAAATCTTGTAGATGAAGATAAACTTCTGATGACTGGATAGACTTGGTTGGATGGTACAGCCACCTTAACAGTGTTTCAGTAACAGGACATAGGTGTGGATACAACCCTTAGGTACAGCCTCAGATTTTTAAATGGACGAGTGGACAAGTGCCACATTTCTACGGCAACCCCTGTCTCTAGCCCCTTCAGAGAAGTGAAGCCGCCTGGAATTGTAGTGAAACCACATGCTATGGAAACATAAGAACTTACATCCTGAATAATTTTAGTAACCTTCGTTTACTCAATCTCCTTAGCCTCTCCTTATCTATGTATGGGATCAATAATACTTATATAGTAGCACTATGATATTAGAAAACTCCTATGTAGTGAGCAGCGGCTGCACGGCCCTGGAGTGGGGAGCAGCCCAGAGGAGATACCCTACGTCCAAGGTAAGGAGCGGCGGCTGCACTGTGCTGGAGCAGCCGTGAAGAGATACCCCACATCCAAGGTAAGAGAAACCCCAGTAAGACGGTAGGCACTGAGAGAGGGCATCAGAGGGCAGACAGACTGAAACCACAGCCACAGAAAACTAACCAATCTAATCACATGGACCACAGCCTTGTCTAACTCAATGCAACTATGAGTCATGCCGTGTAGGGCTACCCAAGACAGACGGGTCTTGGTGGAGAGTTCTGACAAAATGTGGTCCACTGGAGAAGGGAATGGCAAACCACTTCAGTATTCTTGCCTTGAGAATCCCATGAACAGTAAGAAAAGGTGAAAAGATAGGGCACTGAAAGATGAACTCCCCAGGTTGGTAGATGCCCAATATGCTACTGGAGATCAGTGGAGAAATAACTCCAGAAAAAATGAAGAGATGGAGCCAAAGCAAAAACAACACCCAGTTGTGGATGTGACTGGTGATAGAAGCAAGGTCGGATGCTATAAAGAGCAATATTGCATAGGAACCTGGAATGTCAGGTCCATGAATCAAGGCAAATTGGAAGTGGTCAAACAGGAGATGGCAGGAGTGAATATTGACATTTTAGGAATCAGCGAACTAAAATGGACTGAAATGGGTGAATTTAACTCAGATGACCATTATATCTACTACTGTGGGCAAGAATCCCTTAGAAAAAATGGAGTAGCCCCAATAGTCAACATAAGAGTCTGAAATGCAGTACTTGGATGCAGTCTCAAAAATGACAGAATGATCTCTGTTTGTTTCCAAGGCAAACCATTCAATATCACTGTAATCCAAGTCTATGCCCCGACCAGTAATGCTGAAGAAGCTGAAGTTGAACAGTTCTATGAAGACCTACAAGACCTTCTATAACTAACAACCAAAAAAGATGTCCTTTTCATTATAGGGGACTGGAATGCAAAAGTAGGAAGTCAAGAAATACGTGGAGTAACAGGCGAATTTGGCCTTGGAGTACAGAATGAAGCAGGGCAAAGGCTAACAGAGTTTTGCCAAAAGAACGTACTGGTCATAGCAAACACCCTCTTCCAACAACACAAGAGAAGACTCTGCACATGGACATTAGATGGCTAACACTGAAATCAGATTGATTATATTCTTTACAGCCAAAGGTGGAGAAGCTCTATACAGTCAGGAAAAACAAGACCAGGAGCTGACTGTGGCTCAGATCAGTTCAGTTCAGTTCAGTCGCTCAGTCATGTCCAACTATCTGCGACCCCATGATTCACAGCACGCCAGGCCTCCCTGTCCATCACCAACTCCCAGAGTTCACTCAAACTCATGTCCATCGAGTCAGTGATGCCATCCAGCCATCTCATTCTCTGTCGTCCCCTTCTCCTCCCGCCCCCAATCCTTCCCAGCATCAGAGTCTTTTCCAGTGAGTCAACTAGTCGCATGAGGTGGCCAAAGTATTGGAGTTCCAGTCTTAGCATCAGTCCTTCCAATGAGCACCCAGGACCGATCTCCTTCAGAATGGACTGGTTGGATCTCCTTGCAGTCCAAGGGACTCTCAAGAGTCTTCTCCAGCACCACAGTTCGAAAGCATCAATTCTTCGGTGATCAGCTATGTTCACAGTCCAACACTCACATCCATACATGACCACGGGAAAAACCATAGCCTTGATTAGACGGACCTTGGTTGGCAAAGTAATGTCTCTGCTTTTTAATATACTATCTAGGTTGGTCATAACTTTCCTTCCAAGGAGTAAGCGTCTTTTAATTTCATGGCTGCAATCAACATCGCAGTGATTTTGGAGCCCCAAAAAATAAAGTCTGACACTGTTTCCACTGTTTTTCCATCTATTTCCCATGAAGTGATGGGACCACATGCCATGATCTTTGTTTTCTGAATGTTGAGCTTCAAGCCAACCTTTTCACTCTCCTCTTTTCACTTTCATCAAGAGGTTTTTGAGTTTCTCTTCACTTTCTGCCATAAGGGTAGTGTCATCTGCATATCTGAGATTATTGATATTTCTCCCAGCAATCTTGATTCCAGCTTGTGCTTCTTCCAGCCCAGCGTTTCTCATGATGTACTCTGCATATAAGTTAAATAAGCAAGGTGACAATATACAGCCTTGACGTACCCTTTTTCCTATTTGGAACCAGTCTGTTGATCCATGTACAGTTCTGACTGTTGCTTCCTGACCTGCATACAGGTTTCTCAAGAGGCAGGTCAGGTGGTCTGGGATTCCCATCTCTTTCAGAATGTTCCACAGTTTATTGTGATCCACACAGTCAAAGGCTTTGGCATAGTCAATGAAGCAGAAATAGATGTTTTTCTGGAACTCTCTTGCTTTCTGCATGATCCAGCGGATGTTGGCAATTTGACCTCTGGTGCCTCTGCCTTTTCTAAAACCTGCTTGAACATCTGGGAGTTCACGGTTCACACATTGCTGAAGCCTGGCTTGGAGAATTTTGAGCATGACTTTACTAATGTGTGAGGTGAGTACAACTGTGCGGTAGTTTGAGCATTCTTTGGCATTGCCTTTCTTTGGGATTGGAATGAAGACTGACCTTTTCCAGTCCTGTGGCCACTGCTGAGTTTTCCAAATTTGCTGGCATATTGAGTGCAGCCCTTTCACAGCATCATCTTTCAGGATTTGAAATAGCTCAACTGGAATTCTATCACCTCCACTAGCTTTGTTCATAGTGATGCTTTCTAAGGCCCACTTGACTTCACATTCCAAGATGTCTGGCTCTAGGTGAATGATCATGCCATTGTGATTATCTTGGTCATGAAGATCTTTTTTGTACAGTTCTTCTGTGTATTCTTGCCACCTCTTCTTAATATCTCTGCTTCTGTCCATTTCTGTCCTTTATCGAGCCCATCTTCATGAACTCCTTATTGCCAAATTCAGACTTACATTGAAGAAAGTAGGGAAAACCACTAGACCATTCAGGTATGACCTAAATCAAAGCCCTCACGATTATACAGTGGAAGTGAGAAATAGATTTAAGGGACTAGATCTGATAGAGTGCCTGATGAACTATGGAGGGAGGTCCATGACATTGTACAGGAGACAGGGAATAAGACCATCCCCAAGAAAAAGAAATGCAAAAAGGCAAAATGGCTGTCTGAGGAGGCCTTACAAATAGCTGTGAAAAGAAGAGAAGTGAAAAGCAAAGGAGAAAAGGAAAGATATATCCATTTCAATGCAGAGTTCCAAAGAATAGCAAGGAGAAACAAGAAAGCCTTCCTCAGTGATCAATGCAAAGAGTTAGGAGAAAACAATAGAATGGGAAAGACAAGAGATCTCTTCAAGAAAATTAGAGATACCAAGGGAACATTTCATGCAAAGAAGGGCTCAATAAAGGACAGAAATGGTATGGACCTAACAGAAGCAGAAGATATTAAGAAGAGGTGGCAAGAATATACAGAAGAATTTTACAGAAAAAGATCATCATGACCCAGATAATCACGATGGTGTGATCACTCACCTAGAGCCAGACCTCCTGGAATATGAAGTCAAGTGGGCCTTAGGAAGCATTACTACGAACAAAGCTAGAGGAGGTGATGGAATTCCAGTTGAGCTATTTCAAGTCCTGAAAGATGATGTTGTGAAAGTGCTGCACTCAATATGCCAGCAAATTTGAAAAACTCAGCAGTGGCCACAGGACTGGAAAACGTCAGTTTTCATTCCAATCCCAAAGAAAGGAAAAACCAAAGAATGCTCAAACTACCACACAGTTGCACCAATCTCACATGCTAGCAAAGTAATGCTCAAAATTCTCTAAGCCAGGCTTCAGCAATACGTGAACTGTGAACTTCAGATGTTTCAAGCTGGATTTAGAAATGGCAGAGGAACCAGAGATCAAATTGCCAACATCCATGGGATCATCAAAAAAAGCAAGAGAGTTCCAGAAAAACATCTACTTCTGCTTTATTGACTATGCCAAAGCCTTTGACTGTGTGGATCACAACAAACTGGAAAATTCTGAAAGAGATGGGAATACCAGACCACCTGATCTGCCTCCTGAGAAATCTGTCTACAGGTCAAGAAGCAACAGAACTGGACATGGAACAACAGGCTGGTTCTAAATAGAAAAAGGAGTATGTCAAGGCTGTATCTTGTTACCCTACTTATTTAACTTATATGCCGAGTACATCATGAGAAATGCTGGACTGGATGAAGCACAGTTGGAATCAAGATTGCTGGGAGAAATATCAATCATCTCAGATATGCAGATGACACCACCCTTATGGCAGAAAGTGAAGAAGATCTAAAGAGCATCTTGATGAAACTAAGAGAAGAGTGAAAAAGTTGGCTTAAAGCTCAACATTCAGAAAACTAAGATCATGGCATCTGGTCCCATCACTTCATGGCAGATAGATGGGGAAATAGTGGCTGACTTTATTTTTTTGGGCTCCATTATCACTGCAGATGGTGACTGTAGCCATGAAATTAAAAGATGCTTACTTCTTGGAAGGAAAGTTATGACCAACCTAGACAGCATATTAGAAAGCAGAGACATTACTTTGCCAACAAAGGTCTGTCTTGTCAAGGCTTGGTTTTTCCAGTCGTCATGTATGGATGAGAAAGTTTGAGTATAAAGAAAGAGGAGCACCGAAGAATTGATGCGTTTGAACTGTGGTGTTGGAGAAGACTCTTGAGAGACCCTTGGACTGCAAGGAGATCCAACCAGTCCATCCTAAAGGAGATCAGTCCTGACTGTTCATTGGAAGGACCGATGTTAAAGCCGAAATCCAATACTTTGGCCACCTGATGTGAAGAGCTGACTCATTTGAAAAGATCCTGATGCTGGGAAAGATTGAAGGCAGGAAGAGAAGAGGACGACAGAGGATGAGATGATTGGACAGCATCACTGACTCAATGGACATGAGTTTAAGCAAGCTCTGGGAGATGGTAGAGGTTAGGGAAGACTGGCATGCTGCAGTCAAAGGGGTTGCAGAGTCAGACAAAGCGACTGAACAATAATGTAAGGTATTTAGGAAATGGTTTGGCACATTTTCTTGCAAATATACCACTTCATACTAGGCTGTAAGTTAATCCACTTGGTCCATGGTGATCTCTGCTTCATTAAGTCTTTCTTTATGCAACAAATAATGAATTTACCAGGTACATTCTATGTTTCTGGTGGTCTAATCACTGGAGATTTGGATTAGAACAATTTAGAAAAGGTTATACTTCTTGGAGGGATTAAATACTATAATATATAAGGAAAGAAATGAAGAATAAACATGCATGTACGTGAATAAAATGATTACAGATTGTGAAAGTTCAAGGAAGGAAATAGACAACAATAACAATAAAAATCGAAGGTACCTGATGGAGTAACTGGGGCTGGGAGACTGAAGTAGGGAGTCTTTTCTGTTCATCTAGCAAACTGGAAGCCAAGCGATTAAGAGTTGGAAAACCATCACTTTTTTTTTTTTTTTCTGAGGCTCTCCTTTCTTAGCTTCCCATGGCAGATAGATTGTTAGACTTGAAGTTCCTTATTTCTGATAACCATTCTACCTTTGGCCAATTCCACTTGAGAGGAAGCAAACCGAACAGATAAGGTCATTGCTAACTGGTAGCAAGTTTCATTATGGAAACACTGCCATCCAGTAATAAGATCACTTGACCTTCAGTATCTTGTGGTAAATATGAAAGTATTAGATTGGAAGGTTAAGAAGAAAGTCCACTTAGCAATTTATACCACCAGAGATATGATAGACAAGTCTTCGATTTTTATCTCTCTATATTTTCTGTCATTGATTCAAAGTCATCACCATTATCATCACCATCATTATCGTCTTTGCCTTTATTGCCATCATCATCAATCACCATCATCCCTGTCTACATTTCCTATTTGTTGCCAGGAAGACGCTTAGAATACTATTTCCTAGAATTTCACTCCCCATACGTTTTCTGGTTAGACTTAGTCAATGAGTGGAGAAGGGCATGGCAGCCCACGCCAGTGTTTTTTCCTGGAGGATCTATTGACAGAGGAGCCTGGTGGGCTACAGTCCATGGGGCAGCCAAGAGTTGGACATGACTGAGCAACACACACACACAGAGTCAATGAGAGGCATTTGAGGGAGGTTTTGTAGGTGGAAGAGAAACAGAAGCCATTATTCTCCGGTGGAAGTTAAAGGCAGGCAGTTCAGCTCACAGCTTTCCTGAGCTGCTGAGGTTTCTCAGGCAGCTGAGATAATGGACACTGATTTGTTTATTGTCTGTGGGTTCTTCTGAAAATCACTTTGGTCTTGAAAGAAAATGGGATCATCAAGATTTCTTGAATGTGGTCTCTTAACCACTTCCTCATTCCCTCCACTGAGCCCTCAAATCATTTGGGTAAGCCTGTCATTCTTATATTAAATGTCTAGCTAGTCAAAGTATCTAGAGTGGCTTCTATTTTTCTATTCAGAGGTTGACTGATATACCATTCCTCATTATTTATGCTCTTGTAACCCATATAAGAAGCAGTCTTATAGGTGGCAATAATTTATTTGACAAGCAGGCACTTAGTAGCTATCACTGACAGAGGACTTAAGATGTCCCAGTCACTGAGCCAAATGTTACTTTTTAATTGAGATAATTTTATATTCACTTGCAGTTGTAAAAAAAAAAAAATAGAGACCTCATGGATCCATTACCCAGTTTCCTCTAATAATAACATTTTGCCAAACTACTGTACAATATCACAACCAGAATTTACAGATTTTATTCAGATTTACCCAGCTTTAGCAATTTCAGCACATGTTGTAAGCTCACGCACCCAATATAACAGTCAAGATATAGTTCCACTACTACAAGGGCTTTATATGTACTTTTAAAGTTCAATCCTTACAGTGTACCTATAGGTACTATTGTTTAGTCACTAAGTCATGTCCAACTCTTTGCAACACTGGGAGCTGACTGTGACTGAGATCATGAGCTTCTTATTGCAAAATTCAGGCTTACATTGAAGAAAGTAGGAAAAACCACTAGTCCATTTGGTATGACCTAAATCAAATCCTTTATAGGTCCTATTATTATCTTCTATTTTCAGATAAGAAAACTAAGCTTAAACACCGTAAGTCAATGGTACATGGTTATACAATAAGTATTTGAACCAGAATATGAATCCAAGTCCTTTAATATCTGGCCCCATAGGAGAGTGGACTTGCACCTGTAAGATAGCCAGTCAAGCTTCCATTATCTCCTTAAACATCTCTTTGTGCAAAAGAAAAAAAAAAAACCAGAATAACTAGCCTTGAAAGTGAGCAACAAATGATAGATGAATAATGCTTCTTGCTTTCCAATGGCTAACATGCCTCCTTTCTGTGTGGAGAAAAATTAAGTCTCCTGATTGTTTCATAACAAATTCTTTCTTTCATTATCTTAGAATACCAAAACAAAGAAAATATAAAAACATGCCTTTGCTGGGTTTGAGCTTAACAACTACTTGGAAAAGGGTTTCAATTTGAGCCACTGTAGTATATTACTTATTTCCTCTTCTTTTTTTCTTCTGTAACTTTCCAATGAACCAACCACTTTGACAAGGAATAATTTGACACTTTGTGGAATTCATTTCTTACTAAAAGTGATGCAGATATTGATGAGTTGGCAGTTTTTAAAGTCATGTAGGCAGCAAACATATGTCTTTCTTAGAAACCAGATTTGAGGATAATAGAAAAGTGCTGATAATGTGGGCCCCATGCCGGATGCAGCTCACCAGTGAGGAAGCCTCATCAATCTCAAAAATACTGTCAACTCTCAACTATTAATGGTAATAGGGGTCTAGGAGAGCACAAATACTGTAATTGAAATCCAGTGATAATCTAAAAACTTCATTTTATCTAATAGTTCCAGTGCCCTCTTGGGGCAAACTCTTGACAGGAGTGGGTATAAGTAGTCAATGGGACTGATCTGAGTTTCATCTCCCTTTTCCTGTCTTGGCACAAACAGGCACTGGAGGTTAGAGTCCATTAATATTCAAAAAGGGAGCCAAGAATGACCAAAGGGGAAAGCACAATCTCTTCAAAAATAGTGCCAGAAAAATTGGAGGGCAGAATAAAACTGGACTTCTATCTCATGCCATTAACACAAATTAACTTGAAATGAATCAAAAATTTAATCATAAGATCTGGTTCCATAAAATTCCTAGAAGAAAATGTAGGAAGGAAACTCATTGATATTAGCTGTGGCATTGATTTTTTTGAACATGATGCTAAAGGTACAGACAGCAAAAGCAAAAAGTCAACAAATCGAGCTACATCAAACTCAAAAGTTTTGGTACAGCAAAAGAAACAATTACCAAAAGGAAAACACAACCTATAGAATGGGAGAAAACTTTTACAGACTAAATAAAATGCATTTTAAACACTCAGTCACCTTAATAACAAAACAATGTGATTTAAAAACGGACAAAAGAACTAATTAGACATTTTTCCAATGAAGACCTCAGAGTGGCCTAGAGACACAGGAAAATGCGCTCAACATTTCTAATCATCTGGGCAGTGCAAATCAAAACTGCATGACCTGTCACCTTACAACTGTTAGAATGGCAATCATCAATAAGACAAAACACAACAGGTTCTGGCAAGGATGTGTGAACGGGAACCTTTAGCCTTTGTTGATGAGAATGAACACCGATCCAATCATTGTGGAAAACAATATGGAGTTTTCTCAAAATATTAAAACTAGATCTACCATTATGATTCAGCAATTACACTTTTGGGGATATACCCAAAAGAAATAAAAACATGACTTTGATGAGATATATGCACTTCTATATTTATCTTACCATTATTTGCTATAGCCAAGAAATAAAAACAACCCAAATGATCATTAACAGGTAAATGGATAAAAAATGTGGCAATTTTAAAAGAATATTATTTAGCCATTAGAAAGGAGGATATCCTGCCATTCTCAGTGACATGGGTGGACCTTGAGTACATTACACCAAGTGAGATTAGACAGAGAAATACAAGCATGGTATGATAACACTTATATGTGGAATCTAAAAGTGTTAAGCCTGTAGAAAATAGTAAAATGGTGGGTACCAGGGGTTTGGTGGGAAAAGGATAACAGTGATGATGTTTAAGGGAACAAACTTACAACAAGCAGTAAATAAGCCATTGAAATCTAATGCATGGTATAATGAACACAGACAATAAATGTTGTATTTTAAGTATTAAAATGTAGTATGATAAATCTTGCTACATTGGCAATCATATTATAATACATGAATAAATCAAAGTAACATGCCTGTACATCTTAAACTTATACAATGTTACACATCAAACTTATTCAGTAAAATGAAGGAATGAATGCATTTGGTTGAAAGTAACAGAACTGAACTGAACTGAACTGAACAGAACAGTCAAATCAGGACTTCCTTGCTGGTCCAGTGGTTAAGGATCTACCTAGCAATGCAAGGGACACCAGTTTGATCCCTGGACCAGGAAGAACCCGCATGCCACGGAGCAACTAAGCCTGTGAGCCACAATTACTGAGGCCCACATGTTCTAGAGACTGTGCTCTGCCACTTCAAGGAGAAGCCTTCACACTGCAAATAGAGAAACCCATGTGCAGCAATGAAGATCCAATACAGCCATAAATAAGTAAATAAAATGTCAAAAAAGAACAGCTAAACCAATAGTGGCTTAAACAAGAAAGACAGAATTGTCTAGATGTTGATGGTTCCACAGTTTTGATGCTCCACAGACTCAAGATTTTTCTTTCTGATTTATGATCCTCATCATGTTAGTGTTGGTCACTGTGTGGTTATAAGATAATTGCTGCAATGCCAGTCATTTCTACCAGTGCTCAAGGCATGAAGAGGAGGAGATCTCCTGTTCTATTTTCATCAGGAAGCAATATCCTTTACAGAAGTTCATTAGTGCTCTCTGCTCCTCTCCCCTCTTACCCACCTCCTACCCTACAAGGAATCTTTCCTTCCATATCTAAAATGAAGACATGTGCCCTCCCCTAAACCAATTATTAGCAAAAAGGACTGGTGTTAGGGCATCATGACAGATCTCCCAGGGCTGGAGAATGGGCTGATCTTACAGGAGCGGATTGCTGTCCAAATAAAGTCAGGCATCCATAGGTTAAGGGAGATGGGGGAAACTGCCTGCCTCAGCAGAAAGAATCTCTTTGACTTCTCCTTTACTTTTATACTTAGCAAGTCCCATCAGTTCAGTTCAGTCGCTCAGTCGTGTCCGACTTTTTGTGACCCCATGGATTGCAGTACGCCAGGCCTCCCTGTCCACCACCAACTTCCGGAGCTTGCTCAAACTCATGTCCATTGAGTCAGTGATGCTGTCCAATCATCTCATCCTCTGTCGTCCTCTTCTCTTCCTGCCTTCAATAATTCCCAGCATCAGGATCTTTTCAAATGAGTCAGCTCTTCACATCAGGTGGCCAAAGTATTGGAGTTTCGGCTTTAACATCGGTCCTTCCAATGAACAGTCAGGACTGATCTCCTTTAGGATGGACTGGTTGGATCTCCTTGCAGTCCAAGGGTCTCTCAAGAGTCTTCTCCAACACCACAGTTCAAACGCATCAATTCTTCGGTGCTCCTCTTTCTTTATACTCAAACTTTCTCATCCATACATGACGACTGGAAAAACCAAGCCTTGACAAGACAGACCTTTGTTGGCAAAGTAATGTCTCTGCTTTCTAATATGCTGTCTAGGTTGGTCATAACTTTCCTTTCAAGGAGTAAGCATCTTTTAATTTCATGGCTGCAGTCACCATCTGCAGTGATATTGAAGCCAAAAAAAATAAAGTCAGCCACTGTTTCCACTGTTTCCCCATCTATCTGCCATGAAGTGATGGGACTGGATACCATGATCTTAGTTTTCTGAATGTTGAGCTTTAAGCCAACCTTTTCACTCTTCTCTCAGTTTCATCAAGATGCTCTTTAGATCTTCTTCACTTTCTGCCATAAGGGTGGTGTCATCTGCATATCTTCAGTTCAGTTCAGTTCAGTCGCTCAGTCGTGTCCGACTCTCCGCGACACCATGAATCACAGCACGCCAGGCCTCCCTGTCCATCACCAACTCCCGGAGTACACTCAAACTCATGTCCACAGAGTCGGTGATGCCATCCAGCCATCTCATTCTCCGTTGTCCCCTTCTCCTTCCACCCCCAACCTTTCCCAGCATCAGAGTCTTTTCCAGTGAGTCAACTCGTCGCATGAGGTGGCCAAAGTATTGCAGTTTCAGCTTTAGCATCAGTCCCTCCAATGAACATCCAGGATTGATCTCCTTTAGAATGGACTGGTTGGATCTCCTTGCAGTATAAGGGACTCTCAAGAGTCTTCTCCAACACCACAGTTCAAAAGCATCGATTCTTCGGCGATCAGCCTTCTTCACAGTCCAACTCTCACATCCATACATGACCACGGGAAAAACCATTGCCTTGACTAGACGGACCTTGGTTGGCAAAGTAATGTCTTTGCTTTTTAATATACTATCAAGGTTGGTCATAACTTTCCTTCCAAGGAGCAAGGTGATTGATATTTCTCCCAGCAATCTTGATTCCAGCTTGTGCTTCATCCAGTCCAGCATTTCTCATGAGGTACTCTGCATATAAGTTAAATAAGCAAGGTGACAATATACATACAGCCTTGACATACTCCTTTTCCTATTTGGAAACAGTCTGTTGTTCCATGTCCAATTCTAATTGTTGCTTCCTCACCTGCGTACAGGGTTCTTAAGAGGCAAGTCAGGTGGTCTGGTATTCCCATCTCTTTCAGAATTTTCCACAGTTTGTTGTGATCCACACAGTCAAAGGTTTTGGCATAGTCAATAAAGCAGAAGTAGATGTTTTTCTGGAACTCTCTTGCTTTTTTGATGATCCAATGGATATTGGCAATTTGATCTCTGGTTCTTCTTCCTTTTCTAAATTCAGCTTGAACATCTGGAAGTTCATGGTTCACTTACTATTGAAGCCTGGCTTGGAGAATTTTGAGCACTGAGCAAGTCACATTTTTTTTTTCCCTAAATATATATATATTTTGTATTTTTTTCCTAAATATATAGAACTACAACAAGAAGGAGTAGAGAGAGATGATGCTTCATTACTGTACTGCCTTTCACTCATTCTTCTACCTTCAACTTATTCTCAAATAGCAGGCATTGGGCTATATCCTTTTTAAAATAAATCATATAATCTTATTGCCCTTGCTTCAATCCCACCTAAAACTTGCTAGGCCACATCAGGTGGCCACCTGATGTGAAGAGCTGACTCATTTGAAAAGACCCTGATGCTGGGAAAGATTGAAGTCAGGAGGAGAAGGGGATGACCAAGGCTGAGATGGTTGGATGGCATCACTGACTCAACGTACATGAGTTTGAGCAAGCTCCAGAAGTTGGTGGTGGACAGGGAGGCCTGGCGTACTGCAATCCATGGGGTTGCTATAACCCACCTAACTAGGGTTAGGGTTAGGGTTAGGGTTAGGGTTAGGTTTTTATCCATTTCCTGGATAAAAACATTCTGTTTTCTGTGTCCTACAAGACCCTACACCATCTTACCCTGGCTTCCCTCAGTCTTATACTCTCCTCCTATTGTTCTCCAGCACTTGTGAGCAGGGACTTGTGAATATTCTCAAAAGTAATGAACTCATTCCAACCTTGGGGATTATGAACTTCCTGTCATGTCTCCCCAGAAACTTTTGTCTGACTTCTTGTCCATCATGTGTCACTTTAAAGGTACCTTCTCTGGGAGACCTTCTCTAGCCATTCAGTATAAAGCAGATCCCTCCTTTCCAATTCTCTCTACCTCTACCAGGCTTTGTTTTCTTTATAATTTCCTGATTGGAAAGGATCTTATTTATGCATTTATAAGTTGTTTTGTACTCTTATTTTTGTTCTACCCTACTAGACTGCAAGATGAATGAAAGCCAGGGTATTGTCCATTTTCATCACCTACACAGCTCTAGTAAGAAGATCAGCACCTGGTACATGGTAGGTGCTTAACACAATGAAAAAATTAACAGAAATCTGGGTGATAATGATTGTAATCACGAAGCATCCCTACATGGGTAAAGGAAATGGCATACACTCAAGTTTGCCTACAAAAATGAAATGACACCTCATCAAGAATGTGTTAATTCAAATCTATAAAGGGTCAAGTGAGGTATAGTACTTTTTTAAAAAAATAAAGTGAAAATCATAAGCCTATTAATTCACTTAAGGATTAATACAATTTTTAACCCATGTAGCTCACTGAATTTATTTTAAACCCAGTATTCTTTCAATTATTTATTTTGTAACCATATGTATATTATTCATAATGGCCATTCAAGAGGCTGTGAAATTGCCTGTTAAGCTATAGCCCATAATTCAGTAGAAATGGCTGAAGGAAAAAAACTTGAATCCCGCAAATGATGCAAAATATGTCATCAGATATTAGCTTCACCCTACACCATACCAAAAATTCCAATTGGTAGGGCTTATTCTTGGGTATGTGGACATGCTCTGTATTTTATATTGAGTTGCTATTTTCTGTGTAAATCTGGAACACAGGACACAGATTCAATGTGGAGATGGAAGGAGAGTTGACACGTGGCAAAGATGGAGAAGATACACAATAAAATTCATCAGGCAAGGAGAGCTAGGAGCAGATCCAGAGAGAAAACCAAACTGATTATACAACTAGAATTTCCATGTGCTTGTTAAGAAAAAGAGCTAATTAAGGAAAAACCAGTGAAAATAAACCTTTTGATAAAAACCTTGTAAGTGACTGAATTTGAAATACAACATTTTTAGCACTGACTCTGAGATGAAACAGTTTTTTTTTTTTTTTTCTTCCCATTATGCTCCAGGAAATAGATGCTTGCTTAATAACTCCTTTAACTTTTCTCTGGCATCTATTGATTATATCCATAGAAATTAAGAAGAGAAGGCAATTAAGTTTAAAATTTAATAGTGTTCTGCTGCTGTTAATTTACTGGCTGACTCAATCAATGTGTCACCCTGGAAAGAAATCTATGCTCCTCTCCATGTGTTAGAAAATTCTATGATGCCCTTTCAGCTAAAATTATAATAATCATAAGAAATCAAAGAACTAAGAAGCAGGTACCATACAAAGAAGTGAGAGAATGTGTTGCTTACAATAGTTTAATCCATATTTTTAAATAGGCCACTTAAGTTGAAAATAACAAACCTTGTGAGTGCTTTTGTTTATCTTAGTACTTGCCAATTTGGGAATTCATGAAATGGTACATAAGCCACATGCACAACAGAAGGTAAATTTTCCCTACCAATGAGAGGTAAAATATATACATTCCATGAAATTTCAATATGTTTGTTAGACTGTAAAAAAAAGTACTGGCTATATATGTCATGATTTAATCTGAAAATGTCTGGTTACTGGCAAAGGAGACTATTCTATTTACAAAAATGTATTAGTGTATTACATAAGCCCAAAGTTTTAACAGTTCACTCTATGACAATGAACTTCCCTCATGACACAATTTAATACAAAGCAAATGATAATGAAATATAATTATAAATGAATAGCAGTAACTATCTTGCTTTCTACAAAATGAATGTTTTCTATTAAGTTTACCTAACATTTTCTACTTATAATTAACTTATTTTCTACTTAAAGATAACTATTTATAGTTAACTAAAAATCAGGTTTATGTGCATATATGCATGTGTTCATGAATACTCAAAAGCACATTAAAATATAAAGAAAAAAGCAAAAATCTTCTATTCTTCTAAGCTCCCTTTTATACCTACCACTGTATTGAGAATTTTCCCAAAGTTTTCAAAACTTTATTTTTTATGAACCAAAATTTATTCTGTCTTATCAGTGCCTTACAATCATTAACTTTCCTACTGCTACACTGTGTGACTCCCCCCCCATCTTATCTTACCCGAAACTTCTATGTTGCAACCTAGAGAACGAGTCTGGGAGCAATTATTTCTTTCCCCTAAAAGTATTAACTCATTATGCATTAACAGACAAAGGTGCCCCCAGAACTCTGGCTATCACAGGAAGAGTAACCAGATGGATGAGTCTACGGCTCTGCCCTGAGTCACAGGACATCATCACTGGAATTACCCATGATTCCATTGGAAGGAGGCAGACAGGACCATAAGGGCAACTGCCTCCTCCTTGAGAAGAGATGAACATGGTAACTGAGGTAGGTTTTCATTCTTAATGACATTAGAAGGAAATATTGTGGCAGGTTTGTGCTCTATTAGCACCAGAGTTTCCACGAAACCAGACAGGCCATTGTCTGTGGAGAGGGTATAACAATAGGATGATGGAGGTATATGGAGCAAGCTTCAATCCCTCTTCAAGCTCTCACCTCTACCAAAATTTGCAATTCGGTGAGAGCAACGATGAAAGCTGAGATAAGATTATGAATAGATTCCAGTAGGAAAGGTAGGAAGAAAAACAAACTGGGTCACATACCCATGTTCAATTAGCTAAAAATCTTTATATGGGATGTGTACATGTATGCAGCATAATTAGTGCAGACTCCTTGTGGGTATACTAGCCATGTTATTTGTACTCTTTTTCTTTCCAGAATATTTTATAAAAAAGCCTGCTTTGAACTCTGAGAACAGAGTTTAATCTGTTTTGCATTTGAGGTTTAGAAGTAAGATTTCACTTTGAGACATCTTTCTTTTTTTAAATATGCCTTTAAATTTTTTTGAGAGTGTCTGGTACAATGATTCTCTAGATAGGGCCCCAGATAATTGGTAGCACCAGCATAATCTGGAAACTTGCTAGAAATGTAAATTCTCAGGCTGAGGTCCAGTTCTAGGGAATCAGAAACTCTAGCAACAAGTTTCAGCAACTTTTCTGCTAACAAGCCCTTCAGAATCCTGTCTCCCAAGGTAACCCTCCTACACTGTTGGGGGAATATAAATTGGTACAGCCATCATAGAGAACAGTACGGAGGTTTCTTAAAAAGTTGAAAATAGAGCTACCATATGACCCTGCAATCCCACTCCTGGGCATATATCCAGAGAAGAACAAGATCTGAAAGGATACATGCACCCCAATGTTCACTGTAGCACTGTTTACAATAGCTAAGACATGGAAGCAAACTAAATGTTCATCGACAGAGGAATGGATAAGGAAGATGTGGTACATATATATAGAATGGAAGATTACTCAGCCATTAAAAATAATGAAATAATGCCATTTGTAGCAACATGGATGGACCTAGAGATTGTCATACTGAGTGGAGTAAGTCAGACAAAGAAGGAGGAATACTGTATGACATCTATTATATATGTGGATTCTAAAAAAGAAATGATACACATGAAGTTACTTACAAAACAGAAAGCGACTCACAGATTTAGAGAACGATCTTATGGTTGAGGGTGGGCAGTGGGGGGTTGACTGCGAGAAGGAATAGTTAGGGAGTTTGGGACGGGCATGTTCACACTGCTATATTTAAAATTGATAACCAACCAGGACCTACTGTATAGCACATGGAACTCTGCTCAATGTTATGTGGCAGCCTGTATGGGGCGGGGGGTTGGGGGAGAATGGATATGTGTATATGTATGGCTGAGTCCCTTCACTGTTCACCTGGAACTATTACAACATTGTTAATCAGCTATACTCCAATACAAAATAAAAAGTTTTTATAGAAAGTTAAAAAGAAAAAAAAATTAAGCAGAATATTTTTTTAAAAAAACCTGTCTCCCCCATCCCTGGCATTTGTGTAGGTGAATATTCATTCTCTGTGTTTCTTCTGGGAAATGCTCCTTCCTCACTCCTGGGAATGAGCAGGGGATGCTTTGAATTCAGGATATGGAGGAGAGGAAGACAGTCTTATAGAGATCTTGCTTCTGAATGATGTATCTAAAAATACTGTTCAACTTCTTTTATTGGGATGGTTCTACTCCTGCTGGCACTTTCCTTGCACCTTATTATGCTAAAAGTCTGCCTCTTCCCTGAGTGACAGTATTGAAAAATAAAAATCCTTTATTCATGGAGGAACCAGACTCCAGAAAGAAGAGTGGTGAGGGGAAAAATACATCAATTTCTCTCATGAAGTAAGTGGGAGAACCGTGATGGATCAGATGGGCTCTAAAGCTCCCTCCCAAATCTGGAACTCTGAGATTTGAAAATGTACATCTTGTTCCTTTTCTTTTGTAACTTCTCTAATGGTCTCCTACCAATTTATACCTTAAGTTTTACAGCAGGGAGAAGAGGCATGAAAACAAAAACAAAACAACAACAAAACACCCTCATTTCCCTTTGCTTCTGAGACCTAAAACGTTATTTCCTAAATCCATTGCAAGATTGCGGTAAGACCTTGAGGTCTTTCAGAGATGATAGAGCAATTGTTCATCTCTCAAACTCCAATGAAGGGCCTAAAGTGCATTTGTTTCCCTAAATAACAAAGCAGTGGTTAATTACTGTGTGAATCTAAGCACACTAATACTGAAAACACAGTCCACATTTAATGATGAGTTGAACATAGCTTCATTATGTTTCCAGAGCTTCAGGTATTTCTAATTACATGTGAGAAGTTCACCTTTATTTATCATTTTCTTTTATTTCACTGGGGATGACATTACTTCATAAGCATTTGACTGGGGCGTCTTCAAATGAAAGTCTTATATGGGCAAATAGGGAATTAGGGGAAAAGCAGGGATGAGATTTCTTTGTATTGATCTTATCACTCATTTCAAGGATGAGATAATACTTTCTATCAACTGCAAACACTTTCATTTAGCTCCCATAAAACTAGTATTAGTTCCATTTATTTTGTCCTCAGAACCAGGAGTTAGATATATTTATTCAATTCTCAGAACTTGTATTTTGCAAAAATGAACATTCAAAGCTGAATCATTGCTTACTTCTCCTACTGCATTAAAAGATAAAGAAAACCCCCCAAAAAAGTCTTTGAAATTAGTCCCTGCTTAAAAATTATTTATGTCTAACATGTAGATTGTGAATTTAAGATCAAAGTATAACAATATACACATTTTTCACTAATTTTAAGTGCTCAGTACTCTAAAACCTATTGTTTCTCTTTTTAAATGTTCTTATCTCTTATTGTCTTAAAGATTAGGAACTTGTTACTTGCAGTGACTGTGTGGCTTGGATTCCCCTCTCAGGACCAAGTGGTTCATGCTCTTGGCTCATAAGGTGGCTTATGGCTCACTGAGAATTGCCCTCATTTGAAGAGAGCTTCCTTGCCCAAAGTCATCCTCTCCCCCTACATTCAATGACTGCCAAATGTGAGGATCAGTTGGGACTAATTCTTTGCTAGAGAAAGAACAACTCTGAAGGGCTGTCCCTATGGACTGGCTGAGGCTTTGCTATGCCTGTGTGCATGCGTGCTCTGTTGCTTCGGTCATGTCCAACTCTTTGACCCGATGGACCGTAGCCTGCCAGGCTTCTCTGTCCATGGGATTCTCCAGGCAAGAATACTGGAGTGGGTTGCCACGCTCTCCTCCAGGTGATCTTCCAAACCCAGGGATTGAACCTGAGTCTCTTTCATCTCCTGCATTGCAGGTGGATTCTTTATCACTGAGCCACCTGGGAAGCCCTGCTATGACTATATCACCATTCAACTCTGCCTTCTGCCAGCCCTGCTTCTCTGCCCCACGTCTTCCCCAGGGGTTGATCCTGAAGACTTCACTTACTATAACTCCTGCAAGCAAACAGGTCTTAAGGTCTGTTTCCCAGGGAACCTAAGCTATCACTAAATATAACACGATTTATCTTTTCCTATAGGAGTCATGATACAGTTTTAAATAGTGAAAAACACTATTCAAGTATTTCTCTAATCCAACCACATATGATCCTCACCCAAGCAGCTCTAAGTGAACTACGTATGGAGGGTTTGCATATAAAACATTTGGAAATGTCACACTCGTAGTTGCCATTATGTTATTCATTTCTGGTTGAGAATCTACAGAGCCTCTTAGGAAGATTAGGGTGAATGATCAACTTAGACTCAAAATCCTGTGTCCTAGTATTGAACTGAGTTGATGTCTTTGGACAAAACATTGAACTTTACTGAGCTTTCTTGGAAATGGTAAAACAGTGAACAAGTAAGTGATCCCTGTGGGGGGAAAAAAAGCTGTAATTCTGGCTAATCAAAAAGTACATCTACTGATTCATACAATATGCTGCTATAGTGGAATAAGACCAGATAGCTAAAAATGCTTCATGGATTCATCTCCTTACCTAAGAGTGATAGGGTAAACTATTTCAAAGCATGGTTCACAGAAAAACCTCATCAGAATCCAAGGATACTTGTTTAAAAGGCAGATTCTCCCCACCTCCAGCCTACTGAAATAGAATTTCTGTGTAGTGGTGTTAGGAAAAGAGCATTTTAAGTCAACATTCTTGATAACTCTTACACAATCTGAAAAGTTATCAGGAGAGGTTACTCAAGGAGGGAATAAAGGATTGAAACAACAGCTATTGTGGCTTAGCTACAACAATAATAAGGAATTGCCACTGAGAGCTCAGGTGAGGATGGATGAAATCATTCTCGCATTGTGTCCAAGCAGCCCAAGACTTCATGTACTTTCTGAAAACTTAGGAATGAGTTTTAAGGTGGTGGATTTTTTCTATTAATCTAGACTGTGCATTGTGTTCAGTCACTCAGTTGTGTATGACTCTTTGAAATCCCATGGACTGTAGCCCTCCAGGCTCCTCTGTCCATGGGATTTTCCAGGCAAGAATACTGGAATAGGTTGCCATTTTCTTCTCCAGGAGACCTTCCCAACCCAGGGATTGAACCCGTGTATCCTGTGTCTCCTGCATTGGCACGTGGATTCTTTACCACTGATCCACCTGGGAATCCCCAATCCAGAGCTGGGGCCTGTATCAAACAGGATAAAGTGAGAAACTAGAGATATGGGTTGCCAAGTTCACAGTTCTGGTGCAAGACTGTGCAGCAGACACTGAGACGTAATATCGGGGAGGGAGGACCCCCAAGACCAATTGGGATGTGATGGACTGGGGAAATCCAGAGGGACTCAAGGAGTGGTAAAATCAAGTTCAGTAGGAGCAATAGAGAAGAAAGTTCAAGAGCCAAAATACATATGGTGACCCTTTTTCCTTACAAAAATGATGATAAAAGCCCAGGAAAGCTGCCACTATCCTTTCATAATTCCTGGGTTGACTAGGTAGATCTCATATTTTGAAGTTGCGGAGTGCTTATTTAAAAACACTATTGCAGCCATGGCTGTAAATTTCCAAGTTGCTAAAGGTAACCCACTGGTAACAAACATCTGTTAACCTACTTCAACTTCCATGGGATGTGCAAAGAAATAATTTTTCATTTCAGTCCTCCTCCTTAAGCTTCATTTATTCAGGTGCACTCAGAAGTTGAGTTCAGATTTCCAGCAGAGCGCCAAGGTGAGAAGCTGTAGAAGTTAATGCATTTTTACCAATAAAAAATTAGCAAGCAGAGGATTATGGGAAATGGGCATGCCCTGACTACAGTGTAAATGGTGTGGTTAATTGTCATTTAAATCATGGGGTTGATGAATAACATCCCAGGAATAATGAGGATTCAGCTTGACAAATAGTTCTTTAGAAGTTATCTAACACTATTTTGGCATATTGCTGTTTGTCAAATTATTCTTGTGCCAGATGCTTACACAAAATCTGTTGCTTATTGCGAAATGGCCTCGCTGAACATTTTCTCATTAGATGGCACTGATATTCTATGCAGAGAATGTATCAAAATATAATTGAGGATGAAGAGGTTTGCATTTGTATTCTACACTGACAATGCCTGTTGCTACTCCACACTGCTACTCACCTGCTGGCTCAAGCACACACTCCATCGTCTCATTTTGGGCACCAGTCGCTGTGTATGAGACTACAGTATGCATGTTGATCGGAATGGGAGTGAAAAGTGGCTTGAAGAAGACTTGCGCTTATAACATGCACAATTTCTGTCATTTTTGAAACATGCTGGATTTTCTGATTGGGGATATTTTCACATCCTAGTGTACAACCTGTCACTTCCCAGCACAAATTACATGAGGGTGAGAGCTGTCTGCAATGGCTCTCTTGTCAAGACACAGAGTTTGGGGCACTGCCTCTGATCCACTCAAACCCCATTATTCTTAAAAAAGCATTGGAAAATCTTGAGTTGGGTAACTCTCAAGGTTAGCGAGCCCTTATGTCCCTAGAGATTAATCCAATTTCTCAATCTTAGTGAAATAAAGCAATGCCATAGCAATGAGGGAAAAAATGAGTATCTGGCTACTTGTAGGGTTTCAAATGGATTTCTATTATCATTTAAAGAGGCAAGTGAATAAGCCCATGATTGACAACTACAGTATTCAACATTTACAATTCCCTCTTCAGGGATGTTCAGAATTGATTGAAAAAGAATACAATGTTTAGGAACTACTCAGGGGTACTTTCAGTAAAATGTTTTAAATAATGATTGTCCAAAGCTTGCTAGACACTGTGTGAATGTCAGAAACACATTAACTATGTTAAATGGGCATGTTCAATATCTAGAAAACAACACAAGTGATTTACAATCAATTTTGCACTTGCCCAGGAATATCTCCCTGGTGGAAGACAAGAATGTCTTCTTTGACTGGGCACACCAATATCAAGTCTTCATTTTGGTCCAGTATTTACACTCATATGGCTTCTCAACACACAACATGGGCCATTATCTGGAGAATAAGATACATGTTTTGGAGCTGAATAAAAGTTCTATGTTCAGTGTGCTCTCCACAGCTGCATAAGGATACTAGTGGGTACATTCCACTGAAGCTGGGTGTAAGAGAAAGTAACTTGCCTTCTTGGAGTTAAAGTCCTATTCTCCAACACCATTGCCCCTACCCCTGACTTCTCTTTCTTTCTTGGGTGGTTATCTGGGCTACTCCCTGAAAAGCCATCTGGATTCCTTCATAGTTCTAACCTACCATCACATATGTCCAGAAAGTCTTGATGCAGAAACAGAACTACACTCATATTTTCACCATAAAATACTTTGTCTCCAACTGCCCTTTATCCCTTGTATGTATCAGCTAACTCTCTCATCTCATTTTTCAATGGGTCATTGACTCTTCCAAGCCTCCACTGTCTATCCTCAAGCTCACACAACTCTCTCTTGGCAGATGGCTCTCACCCCTCTCTTATGGAAAGAGTCTAATTCATCCCTAAGGTCTTTGTAAGTTTTCCATCCTGTCTTTACGTGTCCTTATACCTATGTACCTCTGTTTTTCCTGTTGCAGAGGTTTTTTGGCAGAAGTTTTTCTCCTGTTTTGTTTTTTTTTTCAAAGCCAATCCCTCCATGCTTATAACAAAAGTACTCAATAAATACATTTTGAATTTACAGATGAAAGTACAGATGGAGAGAGAAAATGACAGGAATATATTGTTCAGTTGCTAAGTCATGCCTGATTCTTTGCAACCCCATGAACTGCAGCATGCTAGGCTTCCCTGTCCTTCACCATTTTCTGGAGTTGGCTCAAAGTCATGTCCATTGAGTCAGTGACGCCATCCATCCTCCGTCAACCCCTTCTCCTCCTGTCTTCAGTCTTTCCCAGCATCAGGGTCTTTTCCAATGGGTCAGCTCTTTGTATCAGGTGGCCAAAGTATTTGAGCTTCAGCATCAGTCCTTCCAATGAATATTCAGGGCTTATTTCTATTAAGATTGACTGGCTGGATCTCCTTGCTGTCCAAGGGACTCTCAAGAGTCTTCTCCAACACCATAGACTGAAAGCATTGCTTCTTCAGCACACAATGTTCTTTATGGTCCAATTCTTACAGGAATATGAGTTCAGGGATAAAGATCTTATAGCCTTTATTTTAGCACCCTCTGTTTCTCCCTTTGAGACATCACCGAACCAGTCACTTATTTCCTGGTGTATTTTCACAGGTTTCTCCCCTTCTGGAAACTTCCTTTAAATTTGATTAATGTGTTCAAGTCTTTACCATTCTAGGTACTAATTTCTCTTCTCCTCTTCTAGCCATAATTTCTCACGTATTGATTTAACAAATATTTTTCGAGAACTTATGAAGTGTGATGCAGTGTAGGTCAAAGAAATGTTGAGGCTCACAGTATTCATTTCCTATCTGTCTATTCATTACATGAGTGGAGTGATCAGATGGAATTTATCATCTAATCTGGAAAATGCTGATTCTTTGGTAGGATGTTGAGACAATAGGCATAAACTGAATCATACTATTTATTACCCACTGTGGTGTGAAAAGATAGTCCAATAGGAGTGAAGTCAAGTTCTGGACTCTTGAGTAGATTTCCTGAGTTTAAAACTTTGGTTCCATCACTTCCTTGCTGTTTTCTTGAGAAAATTATATGATATCTCTGTCCCTCAGTTTTCTCATTGTATCACAGGGACAAACATAGTATCTTATAAGGTTATTGTTTTAAATGAGTTAAAATGTACAACACTTAGGACTCTGCAGCCATGTAATAACTGCTATGTAATTATTATTGTTATCTTCCATTGTCTTTAAAATGTCACTGTAATTACTTTCACTAAGATTAGCAATGAACTCCAAATTTCCCAAATGAATGGACCAACTTCACTTTTTGTTTCGTTTAACACTTTAAAAAAATCTGATTCTTGGCCTCCATTATACCCTTATGTCAAGATTGTTTTCATTCTTGTCTACTTTTTTTTATTCTGGGTCTATTTTGTGGGATATACTCCTTAAATGTACTGCTTCTTGGGCATCTGCCCACATGCCATTCTTGAACCTCAGGCTCTCCCTGACTGATGGAATTCATTCTTATGGATCCAATTACAAACTGTCTCTTCTGACTAGTCAAATCCAAACTTTTAACCTAGATCTCTCTGCTAATTTCATGCTCGTGTATGCAACTTTCTACTCAATACTGATACTTTGTGTCACAATTTATGTCCAACTCAACCTGTCCAAAATGGATTTCATATTCTTCATCCTAATTTGGCTTTTTCTTTCTTACTGAACCACCAGCAGCCTCTACTGTACAAAGTAGAGACCAGAGAAATCATCCTTTTCTTCTCTCAACCTCAGAGTCGATGAACCATGAACCCTGTGATTATATCACCTGTGGACTGTGTAAATCCACTCTCCTTTCCAACCTCAGTACCACAGTATTAACTCTCACTCTTATTGCTTATCTGCATACTAGCCATGAGCCAATGGTTCTTCTTGCCTCTAGTTTTGTTTCATGAAATCCATCCTCTAGGAGTCCATCAGTCCATGCTGATGACTTTGGCAAGAGGAGCTGCAAACTCACATGTCAAGCTCAAAGTCAGGCATTGTGAATGAGTGAAGCATGCTAGTGTAAGAAAGCAAATACTGTCTTTCCCATTTTGCTTGAAGCACATGGTCCTCTTGATCTATTTTTCACTTTCCCACTTTTGACACAGACATGAGTATGGAGAACCATTTCTTTGCTATAAGAAAAATGTGCCTGAATCTGATGATAAATGGCCTCACTTATTTGGTCTCAGTGTTGGCAAGGATACAAAGAGTAGAGGGATCAAGGCCACCTGGAGAGCCCACATGCAGTCCAAATTCAACAATCACCAGTTGGCTTCCACCAATAGAAGCCACATGGAATAGAAAGTCAGGGAGGCTGGATCTTTCAATTTTTTGGAGGAAGTATAGTCTCCCGATTTTTAAATACATGAAGAATTTAAAAAATTCAACATATTGCCGGATACATATGTAAACTAGATTTTTTCAGAAGGTCATTAATTTGTAACCTCTTCCAAAAACATTGATTTGACAGATAAATCATTTATGCAAAGACATGAGTGTGTTCCATCCCCTATAGAATACAGTCCAGGACCCTTAGCACAGAAGACAAGAACTCCCATGTTCTGACCTCAACCTCTCTCTCCTTATTGCTCAAAAATGTCTCTCCTCTCTAGAACTTTATGCTCTGGCAATGGCAAAAATGAGTCTCATTTCCTGCATTCATAAGCTCATATCTTACTTCTGTACTGCTTATTATACTGTCCCCTCTAACAGTAACATCAATATCTCTTTAATTGCTTAACTTCTCTTCACACTAAGGCTTGGTGCATCACCTCCTACAGGAAGCCCTCCCAGCCTCTTCTCTGTGCATCTCCTCTTCCACTGCACTTCCTTCACCATTTCATGGAGATGTGACTATATTTCCCACAGTAATGCAACCTTCGGAGAAGGCAATGGCAAGCCACTCCGGTACTCTTGCCTGGAAAATCCCATGAACGGAGGAGCCTGGTAGGCTGTAGTCCATGGGGTCCCTACAAGTCAGACATGACTGAGCGACTTCACTTTCACTTTTCACTTTCACGCATTGGAGAAGGAAATGGCAACCCACTCCAGTGTTCTTGCCTGGAGAATCCCAGGGACGGGGAAGCCTGGTGGGCTTCCATCTATGGGGTCACACAGAGTCGTACACGACTGAAGTGACTTAGCAGCAGCAGCAATGCAACCTTGTTAAAGGCAGTCACCTATCTCATTCATTTGTGCTTCAGTGCAAAACCTATCCCGGTGTGGACACACAGTAGGCAGCCAATAAAAATTTTTTTAAACAGTAAGAATGGAAGCTGAGTAACAGGCAGCTTACATTCTTATACCACCATAGAGTTGCTTCTCAAGTAATAATCAAGATCTCTTAGAAAAAAGGGTTTATGCCTCATAGAGTCATTTCCAACTGTGTTGTTTTTTTTTTTTTCCTTTGCAGTGGTCCCATTAGAGAGGTTTATTCCCATTTTACAGTGAGAAAATGAAAATTCAGAGAGGCTAGGAGACGTATTCAGGTGACACAATTACAAAGAAGTTATTAAATTCTACTTCTGCCTTTCATATTCAGTTTTCTTTTTATAACATTAGAGCTACTCTTAATGCAGTTTAGTCACAGTGGATAGAATTTAGAGGGTCTGTGACCTTAAGTGGGAAGAAAAAATGACATCTTCACTTTCATTAACCTTTAACGGAAATTTAGCATCTCCTTCAATTATCTAAGAAAGCAACAAAGCACACTAGAATCGGCAGGCTGTGACTCACTCTGTCACAAATGGAAATCACAAAGGTTTTCATATCACGGTACAGTTGTTAGAGCTTCTTTAAAATGTTGTTTATGCTCTTCATTATTTCAAATTACAACTGCTTTTAGATTCATTGATGGCTCTTGTAACTTTTCGTATTAATGAAGGAACATGTGTGTTATTCTCTCAGAAATTTACTTCTAAAAATATTTTAACAAATGGATTTTAATGTATTATATTAATTAATAAATATATAATGAAAGTGTTTGTCGCTCAGTCGTGTTCAAGGCTTTGTGACTCCATGGACTATAGCTTGTCAGGCTCTTCTGTCCATGGAATTCTCCAGGCTGCTACTGCTATATATTTAATTGAATATATTAAATATATATTTAATATATTTTTTAGTTTTCCCATGTGTTTTGTTTTATGCATTTAAAACATTATTCTAAGCAGGGGTTAATGGGTCTTATAAGATGGTTAAGGGCTCCATGGTACAAAGCAGATATGGGGCCCCTCCAGTAGGAGGGTACCCCAGGGATGCACACCCTCCTGTTCCTTCTTCCAGAGGTGACCACACACTCCACAAACTCTGCAGCTGAATCCTGGGCTCACAGTCCAGCTCTGTCACTTAATATCACTGAATCTGTGGATTGGGCAAATCATTTAACCTTGGTACTTTAGTTCTCTCATTTGAACTTATTTTATAGGATTGTTTCAAGAAAAACCAAGTTAATATGTTTAAAATGTTTGGTCCCATATCTGGCAAGTTGTGTGTTATGTTTTATTCTTTTGATTACTGTTTATCATATTCTTTCCTACGAAGCTAGAGCGTAGCTCCAGAATCCTTTTAAATACATTGTGTTCATTGATGTGACTCAAGAGATGGAACTTATTTTTGAGTATTGAAATTAATTCTATTGACAGGCCTGGCTATACTTCTCCATGCTTCTCAGTGACACAACTCTATGAAAACATATATTTTTATTATTTTCAACCAATGTCCATACTCATCTACCTATTGTTTGCATCTTTAACATGAACTTTAGGCTCGTTAATAATCAGACCATAAACTAGAGAGTTCAGGGACCATGGTTACGGATGACTGGGGCCAGACATTTCTACAGAGTAGACAAGAGGCACACCAGTAGAACAAGTGCCACATTGTGGATGAATCGAGTGATCACATCCAGAAAATTCAGGGTTGGGAATTTGCAGCGGGCAGAGAAGAACAGCCACTAGTTTGGTGGTTGTTAGTCCACAGTTCAGTCCTGCTCTGGCATTCAGCAGTGGGTGAAGCCGAGGAAGTCTGTTTAGTAATCTACAGCTCAGTCTTTCTTTCTGTGGAATATAATATGCTACAGCAAACACCATGGGGCTGCTGTGATGTGTACTGGAGCTGACCTGCACAGATATAACGGAGAAGGCACTGGCAAGCCACTCCAGTACTCTTGCCTAGAAAATCCCATGGATGGAGGAGCCTGGTAGGCTGCAGTCCGTGGGGTTGCTAAGGGTCGACACGACTGAGCGACTTCACTTTCACTTTTCACTTTCACACATTGGACAAGGAAATGGCAGCCCACTCCAGTGTTCTTGCCTGGAGAATCCCAGGGAAGGGGGAGCCTGGTGGGCTTCCGTCTATGGGGTCACACAGAGTTGGACACGATTGAAGTGACTTAGCAGCAGCAGCAGCAGCACAGATATGAAAGTACATGACATATTTAGGGATATTCAACGAATGCTAGTTTCCTTTCCTAGTCCTCCTTTTCAAAGTGTGGGACATCATCCCAACACCACAAAGTCCTCTTAAGGTTTCTTACCCAAATGGTGACAGCAAATGACACCACCACCAAAGAGAATCTGATCCTTCAACATTCACTGTTAGACTCAAAAATGCAATGGGCAGATATTTCATGTCCTTTAGTATGGTGGTCAAAAGCCAGGGGGTCACCACAAAGAAACAGCTCTCTCTTGACTAGTTTATGCCACTGAAGATGACCTCACCAAGTAGCGATTGTCAGATCACCTGGTTCTGTCCTATGGACACCTTGTTTTACTTCCTGTGTTTCAACTGCAGGTGGGCATGGGTGCCTAATTAACTGGACATGGGAGCAAACCATTCGTGACACTGATGGAGCCTTTCCATCATCTCGGGAGGGAAAGCTAACCACTGGGTCTTTTCCAGGAGTGAAAGGTTTGAGAAAAAGCTGACTTTGTGATTCCTTTTAGATGTCAGCCTTCTATCCATCTAGTAGCAATTGGGTACTGAAGTGTGTAATTCAATTCCCTTTAATTTTCATCCCTTAATGACAGGCATATATAAATGATTTGTCCTTATAATTGACTGCGCTGCTGAAGAGCTCATAGTGAATCCCTAACTCAAGGCAATAAAAGGAACTGAAATGAAAAGGTAGAGGCCAGGTCTCTTGCCATCTTCTACTCTCACTTCCCTATTCTTTAGCCAGGGGTCTGCCAACGTTCTGCAAAGGAACAGATATTCAATATTTTTGGCTTTGCAGCCCATATGGTCTCTGTTGAGACTATTCATCTCTGTCATTATAGTGTGAAAACAGCCATGGACAATGCATAAACAAATGAGGGTGGCAATAAAGCCTTATTTACAACACAAATGGTGGGTCAGACTGGGGTGCAAGATGTTGTTTGCTGACCTAGACTTCGGACTAGTGAGTCTCCCAGAGGGATCTCAAGAGCAGCCGCAGCAACATCACTAGAAGACTTTAGAAATGTGTATTTCTGAGCCTAGATGTATAGAATCAGAAACCCTCATCAGGGGACATTCAGCTTTAAGGGATTCAGTATGTTATTCTTTTCTTTTGTGTGCCATTTCTCAAGGATTCTCTATTCCTTATCAGTTCCTGGAAAACGGGAACGAGCAGAGCTGCACGCAGTTCTCAGGACTGAGATCATGAGAAGGGGCACCTGCTTGGATTCCTTTCAGTGACTCCCTTCAGTGACCTTACTAGAATGTAATCTATTCAGTTATGCCCCTCTTACTCAGGATGTGGAATGCTTTCTGGCCCTTTGAAGATTGTTACTTGCTTGACTTTGTTTTTGCTCAGTTTTTTTTTTACTGCCTAAAGCTGCCTTGTATGAAGATATATAAACATGCGTTTCTGCAAATAAAGCACCCTTGTTTCACCCGAGACTTGGGTCCCCTGTGTCCCTCTTCTCATCCACTCCAGTCCCCAGGTCCCTAACGACTGTGACAAACCCTAAAGATGAGATCCAACACACTGTTTTAAGAAGTATTCTAGGTGATGCTGATGCATGAGAACCACTGCTTTAGCCTAGGGGACCATATGTCTCATCCAAATAGAATTCTCTCTTACCCAGTTTACAGCTAGAATTCATTTCAGAAACTGTTTGTGCTGAATGCTAATTTTAATGTCTGCAACTGCACCCGTGTTTATATATTTGTTCAATATAAATTATCCATGGAGAATTCCTCTGAGAAAATTAGTTTGCCCATACTTCGTTGCATAGATCATTTGTTCATTTGTTGATTGATTAAAACAATAATCTTGTAAAGCAGATAATCTTTCAGTGCTAAATTCTACAAAGGTGTACATCTTACTGCCACACAAATTTGGATCAAATTATGCATTGTTTGGAGTCCAGTCAGAAGATTTTCTTCCAACAGGACTGGAGTGTTTGATATCACTTTCATAAAATGCAAAATTAAAATAGCAGAGATGGACCATGTATTATACATAAACTGCTAAGTAAGTGTCTTAGTAAATCTGTTAGTTTTGCCAAAAAGAAAATAAAGTGCTCAAAATGCAAAGTTTATAAAGCATGAAACGCCTTAAAGATGTAAATAAGAGCACGTCAGAGTCCTGTTTCATTATCATTGGGTTACTACAAATCTTAAACACAGACAGTGATTATAATTATCAAGATAATGTCACTCATTTAAAATTACTGGACATAATTTTACATAATTTATCATTTAAATATATTATTCTATAAAACAATCTTATGAAATATGTGATATTCAGAAGGGACAGAGCAATGCTTACTTAAGCTTTTAGGGATTGCAAATGATGAAGGTAGGACTTGAACTCAGATTCATTTTAATTAAAAGAAGGGCAACGGGAGCATTGCATATTACATGTACATCAAAGACTATTTATATTTATGCAAATATTCTCAGAGAGATATTTTTCAACGATCAGCTCTTCATCTAATATTTGTAATCCCTTCCACTGTATTGCACTGTTACTGATAAGCTCAGATGAGAACTCCATTTCCCAGGCTCCCTTCATTCAGGAAGGGTCGTGTGACTACTCTTGTCCAGTGGCATGTGAGTGGAAATTATGTGTGCCACAGGAGGGTGAGACAGCAAAGAAATAAAGCAGACTTGCACACTTGAGAACTGTTTCTAATAACTTTGGAAGTGGTCACTAGTGGGAAAAAATGTATATCGGAGCCTTCTGAGTGTTTGAGGGAACTCTGCTCAGAGTTTAGAAAACTAGCTGTTTGCGCTTAAATCAACTCTTGGGCTCCCAAATTAGTATGAATAAGATGTATGCTGTAAATGCTACAGGGCCACAAGGAGGGCACATGCCTGCCACTCCCTTCAGATGATGCCACGGGGGATGAAGGACAAAGATAAAGTGCCAGAAGGCAGAAGCAGGGCCATGGGGAGAGAGGGACCAGGAAACCCTGCCACAGTCCCTAGGTAGTATTCCTGACAATGCCCACTGAGCAGGATTTTACACTGTTAGAAAATAGCATGACTGCAGTACTTTCTTCTTTCTTTCCTTCTCTGAAGGAGAGTTTTTAAACTAATGCTACCTTTGCTCCCACAGCTATATATTTAGTATGTGGGCTGGGGTGAGGCACAGATCATGCCTATAATGGTTCTGGGAGGCCAGACTGTAAGAGGAGTTGCCTTTAGACCTGATGAAGAAACTACGCACAACCTGGAGACCCTGAACTTCAGGCAGTCTCTTTGGGTGACAGGAAGTTTATTTTGTGTATATGAGGATATAATAGGTGACTAGAGATAAGTATTGAAGGGGACACAACTAGCTGCCTTCCAGAGCTCCTGTCTTATTTTGGCTTGGAGCAAAGGCCATAACTGGAAAGAGCCTGCTTTAGCAGGGATTCTGTTATCCAACTGTCTTACAAAGGGTAGGACCATTCACTAAGGCAATGTGAGCAGAAGTGAGGTGAGCCAATTCTGGGTTGGCTAAGAAATCAGTGGGCTTTATTTCCTGTCTACCCTTGGTGTGGATGCCCCCAGCAGCCATACTTGACAGAGCCACAATATGGAAGGATGGAGAATTCTGAATCTCCACCTGGAGAAGACCCCCTGCTGTTCAGGTACACACAAATTAGTTGGGCTGTGGGTGAGAAGTGGAATGCTATCATATTAAGTACACAAATCCAGCAGCCAGAGTTACAGAGGAGTACAATATCAAATTCAGTTCAGTCACTCAGTTGTGTCCGACTCTTTGCAACCCCATGGACTGCAGCACGCCAGACCTCCCTGTCCATCACCAACTCCTGAAGTTTACTCAAACTCATGTCCATTGACTCGGTGATACCATCCAACCATCTCATCCTCTGCTGTACTGCCCCTCAACACTCGGCAGATGCTCAATGGAGAGAAAGTCTTTAGGGAAGATTGTCTGTCACTATAAATTATAGTGCTTAGTGGATTCCTTCTATCAGTTCAGTTCAGTCGCTCAGTCGTGTCCGACTCTTTGTGACTCCATGAATCACAGCACGCCAGGCCTCCCTGTCTATCACCAACTCCCGGAGTTCACTCAAACTCATGTCCATCGAGTCGGTGATGCCATCCAGCCATCTCATTCTCTGTCGTCCCCGTCTCCTCCCACCCCCAATTCTTCCTAGCATCAGACTCTTTTCCAGTGAGTCAACTCGACGCATGAGGTGGCCAAAGTATTGGAGTTTCAGCTTTAGCATCAGTCCTTCCAATGAACACCCAGGACTGATCTCCTTTAGAATGGACTGGTTGGATCTCCTTGCAGTCCAAGGGACTCTCAAGAGTCTTCTCCAGCACCACAGTTCAAAAGCATCAATTCTTCGGCGATCAGCTTTCTTCACAGTCCAACTCTCACATCCATACATGACCACGGGAAAAATAACAGCCTTGACTAGACAGACCTTTGTTGGCAAAGTAATGTCTCTGCTTTTTAATATGCTATTTAGGTTGGTCATAACTTTCCTTCCAAGGAGTAAGCATCTTTTAATTTCCTGGCTGCAATCAGCATCTGCAGTGATTTTGGAGCCCCAAAAAATAGTCTGACACTGTTTCCACTGTTTCCCCATCTATTTCCCATGAAGTGATGGGACCAGATGCCATGATCTTTGTTTTCTGAATGTTGAGCTTCAAGCCAAACTTTTAGAACTAACACCCAAAAAAGATGTCCTTTTCATTATAGGGGACTGGAATGCAAAAGTAGGAAGTCAAGAAACACCTGGAGTAACAGGCAAATTTGGCCTTGGAGCACAGAATGAAGCAGGGCAAAGGCTAATAGAGTTTTGCCAAGAGAACACACTGGTCATAGCAAACACCCTCTTCCAACAACACAAGAGAAGACTCTACACATGGACATCACCAGATGGTCAACACCGAAATCAGATTGATTATATTCTTTGCAGCCAAAGATGGAGAAGCTCTATACAGTTAGCAAAAACAAAACCAGGAACTGACTGTGGCTCAGATCATGAACTCCTTATTGCCAAATTCAGACTTAAATTGAAGAAAGTAGGGAAAACCACTAGACCATTTAGATATGACCTAAATCAAATCCCTTATGATTATACAGTGGAAGTTAGAAATAGATTTAAGGGACTAGATCTGATTGATAGAGTGCCTGATGAACTCTGGACGGAGGTTCATGACATTGTACAGGAGACAGGGACCAAGACCATCCCCATGGAAAAGAAATGCAAAAGAGCGAAATGGCTGTCTGAGGAGGCCTTACAAATAGCTGTGAAAAGAAGAGAAGTGAAAAGTAAAGGAGAAAAGGAAAGATATAAGCATCTGAACGCAGAGTTCCAAAGAATAGCAAGGAGAGATAAGAAAGCCTTCCTCAGCAATCAATGCAAAGAAATAGAGGAAAACAACAGAACAGGAAAAACAAGAGATCATGTCAAGAAAATTAGAGATATCAAGGGAACATTTCATGCAAAGATGGGCTCGATAAAGGACAGAAATGGTATGGACCTAACAGAAGCAGAAGATATTAAGAAGAGGTGGCAAGAATACACAGAAGAACTGTACAAAAAAAAGCTTCACGATGAAGATAATCATGATGGCGTGGTCACTCACCTGGAGCCAGACATCTTGGAATGTGAAGTCAAGTGGGCCTTAGAGAGCATCACTACGAACAAAGCTAGTGGAGGTGATGGAATTCCAGTTGAGCTCTTTCAAATCCTGAAAAATGATGCTGTGAAAGTGCTGCACTCAATATGCCAGCAAATTTGGAAAACTCAGCAGTGGCCACAGGACTGGAAAAGGTCGGTCTTCATTCCAGTCCCAAAGAAAGGCAATGCCAAAGAATGCTCAAACAACCGCACATTGCACTCATCTCACACGCTAGTAAAGTCATGCTCAAAATTCTCCAAGCCAGGCTTCAGCAGTATGTGAACGGTGAACTCCCAGATGTTCAAGCAGGTTTTAGAAAAGGCAGAGGCACCAGAGATCAAGTTGCCAACATCCGCTGGATCATGGAGAAAGCAAGAGAGTTCCAGAAAAACATCTATTTCTGCTTCATTGACTATGCCAAAGCCTTTGACTGTGTGGATCACAATAAACTGTGGAACATTCTGAAAGAAATGGGAATACCAGACCACCTGACCTGCCTCTTGAGAAACCTGTATGCAGGTCAGGAAGCAACAGTTAGAACTGGACATGGAACAACAAATAGGAAAAGGAGTACGTCAAGGTTGTATATTGTCACCCTGCTTATTTAACTTATATGCATGAGGAATGCTGGACTGGAAGAAGCACAAGCTGGGAGAAATATCAATAACCTCAGATATGCAGATGACACCCCCTTATGGCAGCAAGTGAAGAGGAACTAAAAAGCCTCTTGATGAAAGTGAAAGAGGAGAGTGAAAAGTTTGGCTTGAATCTCAACATTCCTTCCATAGGTGCTAAAATCTATTTCTGGTTTCAGCCAGACTAGCTGAGTACTGATGCCCTTACTGGGCCATTTTGCACACACAACCTTCAGAATTACTTTTATTGACTTGTGGAGTCCCTCAGCCTACACTAGGAATGTTGGCAAAGCGTCCCATGAATTTAGTGATGTATGGGAAAGGTCCCCTTCCTGCTTCCTTTCCTCTGTCATTTATGCATTCAATATGTATTGGTGGCTACTACAAGTCACTGCTCTACTAGGGTGTTTGGATGTAGATGACGTTATTACAGTTTTACACAGTAGCCTCATTATTTAGATCTGGAGATAGTTTTCTCTAGCATTGTTCCAGAAAGAGCTATTTCTCTCTCCAGCAATTGCCTGGATTAAGCTGGGGACCTTCTGAATCTTGTAACCCATCTTGTTTCCTTCTTTACATTGTCTGTTAGAAGGCTTTAAGCCAATTTGCACCCCACTGCTGGCATATTTATAGGTCCTTATGGCCTACTGTCAGCATCTTCACGTCCCTTAAGGTCTCCTCTGAAGTCTCCTACCCCCATATTCCCTGCCTCCTGACTTCTTTCATGTTTGTATTACATTTGATCTCTCCCTGCTGTGTTCGGCGCATCCATCTAAGTCACCTTTACTCGTTTTCGGAAATATTTATAAATGAAAAGGGAAAGGAACAGAAATCATTTCCAGCACTATTTAGAGGTTCCTAATAAGGTGGGTTGTATCTGGACAACAGAAATGGAGTTGACTATGTGAATGAGAGCCAAGGTGTCAGGAAAATGAGCCTCTGGGCAGCCGGGATTATTAATGTCCAGTGACTTGCTGTTTATTTTTGAATCTCTATGTTGATTTGATTTCAACTCTTCAGAGACATCTGTTGGTTCCACATTTGTGTTAAATTCAAATCAGCATCCAAGTTTTGGAGTGGACTCTGAGCAATCCTTTATTCTATTTTGTACAATGTATACTTCCTTGCCTCATATTTGGGGACTATGTTATTTGATGATCCATTAGTGAACACTTGTTCATATTCCAACATTAGCTTGGAACTCAAGAAAGCAATTTGGCCCCAACTTGGCCTTTCTAAATGTTTTTTTTCTATTATTCTCTGAAAGAAAATGAAAGTGAAGTCGCTTAATTTTGTCCGGCTCTTTGCGACCCCCATGGACTGTAACCTATCAGGCTCCTCCGACCATGGGATTCTCCAGGCAAGAATGCTGGAGTGGGTTGCCATTTCCTTTTCCAGGAGATCATCCCAACCCAAGCATCGAACCTGGGTCTCCTGCATTATAGGCAGAGACTTTACCATCTGAGCCACCAGGGAAGCCCCTATTATTCTCTGAAGCACTAGCCAAACTAATTGGTATCCTTGGAATATGCCTTGTGATTTCCATCTCCCTGTCATTGTTTCTCTTATTACCTAGATCTGGTTTAAGAAAAACGTACTGTGTTTAATCACTCAGTCATGTCTGACTCTTTGTGACCCCCATGGACTGCAGTCCTCCAGGCTCTTCTGTCCATGGGGATTCTCCAGGCAAAAATACCAGAGTGGGTTGCCATGCCCTCCTCCAGAGGATCTTCCCAACCCAGGGATTGAACCCAGGTCTCCCACATTGCAGGTGGATTCTTTATCATCTAAGCCATGTGGGAAGCCCGTGAATACTTGAGTGGGTAGCCTATCTCTTCTCCAGGGGATCATTCCAACCCAGGAATTGAACTGGGGTCTCCTGCACTGTAGGCTGATTCTTCACCAGCTTCCATTTATTGAGCACTTATTTGCCAGGAATTTGTAAATCACTTTGCTCATTAACTCATGTAATCCTTGATGATCCTATCAGAGAGATGCTATTAATTTTTCCCATTTTTACAGATGAGGAAACTAAGGACAGAGGGGTAAGGGTTAAATTTCCTTCATATCTGTACATTTTATCTTTATCTTGCTGTGTTGGATATATCCATATTAAGCCACCTTTAATGTTTTATGGGATTTTTGCAAATAAAAAATTAAAAGAGCAAAATAAGAATTTCTAGAAAGAGCTGGAATTCCAACTCACACTGCCTTCCTCCTAAGCCCATGCTCTGGGCTGTGATACCTTTGGTTTTAGAATCTGCTTACACTTTAGTATACTTGTGGAGCCTTCAAAGAATACAAATACTCAGGTCCCACCCTATCTCAATGAAATAAAAATACTTAAGGATGTGGTCAAGACGTTGGTGGTTTTAAGAACCTCTCTGATGACTGTAATGTGCAGCTGGGTGAATTCACAGTCCCCTTTAATCCTCCTAGTGTGAAGTGTCTCCTCTTCTCGTGGTTAAGACAGCATCACCCCAGTCTTTCTCACTTTTTCTTTCTAAGTGGAGTCAACTCTTCTCTTGCCATCATGATCTTGATGCATTACCAAAAGTTTTCCTGAAGAACCTTGGACTCTTGTCCTAGACCTTTTGAATATGCACAAGTCAGGGCTTTCCAGTCCTCCAACTAATTAGATGCTCATTCCTTTGGGATGCATGTCCTCTTGCATAATCTTCACTTTAAGTTGTTTTTTTTTTTTTGCCAGCAAATTTGATACACCTTTGCTGAGTGAGCACTGACTTAAATATCAGAATTAACTTGCATCCTTTCTGGCATTTTGTGGGTTTCATCTCTCTATTGATTAGAAACATAAGTTTCAGTACAATGAATAGCATTGTACTTCTATGGTAGAAGCAATGTTTTTGATTCCTTTGCTAGGTAGTGAAAAACTCTCAGGAAATTGAATTGTGTCATTTATCAACACAAAATCCTTTAGTGCCAGACTCCACCACTTTTGGACAGAGTTCCCATGCCTCATCTTGGTTCCCAGGGTGCTGCATGAGTTCATCCTAGGGAATGCTCTGGTCTCACCTCTTCCAGACCTAATCCACGCTCTTCTCTCTCCAGGCACACTAAGCATCTTTCACCTCTCTGGATCCATAAGGCCCCTTGTTGACTCCACGCTTGTACATATACTGTTCCTCTGCCTTGAACATACTACTGTATCATCTTACCTGCTTAGTCAGGTCTCAGTTTGAATGTTAATTCTGCAGGGAAACCATCCAGAGCCCTTCCCTACCATGGGTTAATACCCTCACCTTGGCTCTCGGATTGCCCTGGGCTAATCCTTCTCATACAGTCTTGAAATCACCCATTTCCTGTCATCTCCCCTAGATCTCACAATCAATAGGTCACTCTGTCTGATGCTCAGCATCAATGGTGTTTGCGGAATGAATCTTCAGTATGTAGGTATTTTCCTGGGCCATTTTCTCATTTTTGGCTTAGAAGGTAGTATTAGACATTTTTCTCTTGAATGCTACAGATTCTGCAAGATGATATTGTCAAAAATGACAGACTTTAGGCAAATGGTATTAACTCTTAAAGACATACCAAAAATCAGTCAGTCAGCAGACTGCAAGATCATTTGTAACATTTATCCATCTGAATAATTGAGTGCACTGAAAAACTCCACCTTTGATCAAAAGTTCTATGTAAATTTTCTCTTTATATATATTTGTGTCCACCTGGAACACTAGGAATAATCAGTGATGGAATATACTTCTACTTGAGGTCTTCCTTTTAATTTGCATTAAAATAGAAGGAAAACTCTCAGCATATAAACACAAGAAGAAGGATAAGTAAAGTCAAGCTCCTTAATGTCCTTTAATTCAGGGATTTGAAGTGCAGGATCTGATCAGGCTCTATGGATGAATCTCTTAATGGGGATAATCATCACAGTACCCATCTCGTGTTGTTGTAAAGTCCTGACATGAAAATGCTGGTAAAGTTCTCAGCAGGGTACTTGACACATGGTGCTCCCCAACTTCCAGTTCCTGCAGTCATTATTATCCTTTATCTGTAAGGGCTATTAGTACAGTGGAGAATTTTTATACTGTGCTTGTGGCTTTATTATACAGCTTCTCAACTCTATGTGCTTGAAGGGAGCAGGACTCAATAATGTGAGAAAAAATTTTCTCATTATTTCCTTCTTCACAAAATAGACTTCTATAATCTAAATCCATCTGAATTTTTACACACTACCTCAGATTTCAGGAATGGGTTGGTCAGTCGTCCATTGTGTTAGGGAATTTTTTTTTTCTTTTTTTGCTACATAGATCAGGGCATTGTAAATTTGTAATGAAATGAACTAGAGTCAAAGAACATATAGGTTAATCAGGAAGAAAATAAACTAACATGAGCCTGTAGCTCCAATACTTTGGCCACCTCATGCGACGAGTTGACTCACTGGAAAAGACTCTGATGCTGGGAGGGATTGGGGGCGGGAGGAGAAGGGGATGACAGAGAATGAGATGGATGGATGGCATCACCGACTCGATGGACATGAGTTTCTGTGAACTCCGGGAGTTGGTTATGGACAGGGAGGCCTGGCGTGCTGCGATTCATGGGGTCACAAAGAGTTGGACACGACTGAGCAACTGAACTGAACTGAACTGAGCCTGTAGTTAGCTGCCATGTTTAAATACACAAGTTATCAGCCTTTTACCCTGATGCCCTGCCTGATATAATGAACCTAGTAGTTACAATATTTTCTGAAGTCAGACAGTAGAATTGAAAAGCAGTGACTTGCAAGTTCTATCAGAAAGTTTTGCTGTTTGATTTGGGGGTGGTTGTGAGTATTCTTTGCGGCAGTGTGACTGGCTCAGCATAGAAAGACTGAGACATTCAGGTGACAGCAACCATGTGGATAACAGTGTATGTGGAAGGCAGGGATATCAAAAAGGCGATTTGATTTGCTTAGATTTGGCATTGTCTCAAGTGTCAGTAGGGAGTTTTTAAAATCTGTTGTCAGGCACTACATAGGCAGATTTCTGTCTAAGTAGAGGACTCTCAGTGCTGTCTCCTCACTCACCAAGTTCCAAGTTGACTTATCATTCCATTTCCCCCAGCAGATTCCTGCACTGCTGCCTTCCCGAAACATTTGATGAGCACATCTCAGTTTCAAGAACGATACTCAGAACTGGAGACGCACAGCTCAATTACAACACTATTGTCTGACCCCTGCCTATGTTTTCAGCCTCTTCTGGCATATGATCTCACTGTTGTTTGAGAAAAACCACAATGATTTCCTCAAGTTCTTGATCAAAATCCAAGGCTTTTGCCCAGCTGTTCTCTGCCTGGGATGCTCTTCACCCAAGAAGCTTAAGTCACAACTCAGACCTCTTGTCACTTCTTCCCAGAAGTCTCAGTTTCCCAGCTTCCCTTAGATTCTTTGTTATGACATCCTCTCTGAATTCCTTTGGTCCAGAACATGCAGTTTCTACTTGAACAATCTGATGTGTGATTAGAGTAAGATGTGTCTTCCCAGCTGGACTGTAGTTTCCATGAGAGCCAGGGACTAACTTTGTTCATCATTATGTGAACATGTGTTTGGCATAATTCCCGGCACATAGTCAATGCTCTGAAAAGAACTACTGAGTGGATGAGAAGATGAGATGTCTTTAGACATAAGTCAACCAAAAATTATACTACATTATGGCAAATTCTGACAAATATTATCCAGGATATTTCAGGGACACAGAGAAGGGTATCTGTTAGATTTGGGTGCATAGGTTTGAGGAAAGGCCTCTGGAGCTGGTGCTATAACTTGGTTGATGAACTTGGAGTGGGATGGGGTAGGGAGGAGAAGTGATGAGGGCACATTTTAGTCAGAGGGATTAATCAGGGTCAAGAGAAAAGTTTATACTATATTAAAATTAGGAGATGATGAGAAAATAATGGATTTAAAAGGTATGTGATGGGAATGATGAGTGTGTATGTTGAAGATGCCTTCAGGATGCTGTCATTCTCCAAGGAAAGGAATACATGAAGTGGGAGGTACTCTGAAGTTTTCCTACCTAAGTTTTCAATGCTGGCTCCTACTCATCATTTCTAGCAGTTCTTCATTTGGGGTCTCAGATCTCCTGCTACCATGCTAAGGAGAAATGATTTAACTTCTCTAAGGCACCAGGTTCTTCCTCTATAAAATGGGGTAATAATAGTAACTGTCTTATAAGTCTGCTGCTATGAGAAATACATAAATAATACATGTAATACACATGTCTGCCACCTATTAAGAGCTCAATAATGATAAGCTAGTACAGTTATCAGTTTTTAATTTGTACTATAACTCGTGTCTCATATAGGTGATAAGACCATTGCCAGCTGATATGGACTTAACCTGCCTTCTTTACAGGTGAGAGAACGAAGCAGATATCCAGAAAGAGCCCAGGAGGGAAGGGGAACGTCATCTGTGAGCACTATGATGAGCCCATATGGAATCACCTTGAGGCCTCCTTCATGCCCTCTCTGCTCTCGGTACCCTATGATAACCCCAGTAAATTGTCACAATGAATTCCCTTTTCACTTGAGCCACTATTGAGAAGATTGATGAGAACAGGTCCCCAGCACAGAGCAACACTGGTATGTAAGCACCAAAGAAGAACATGAATGATCATTTCAGAGTTGGCACCAGCATGCCATTCTGTATCTGAAGGAATGTGACCTTCCCTTGAATGAGAGGCTAGTTAACCACCCAACTATTATCCCAGCCTAAGTAATACTGCTGACCTTGAATTTGAGTCCATTGAATTTTAAGGTTTCCCAGGTGACTCAGTGGTAAAGAATCCACCTGCCAATGGAGGAATCGCAGGAGATGTGCATTCAATCCCAGAGTCGGAGAAGATCCTCTGGAGAAGGAAATGGCAATGCAGTCTAGTATTCTTGCCCGGGTAATCTCATGAACAAAGAAGCCTGGTGGGCTATAGTCCATGAGGTCGCAAAGAGTCAGACACAGCTGAGTGACTGAGCATGCATGCCACTGATTTTTACCATTAAATCTTTTAAATGAAGCAATAATGAGAATACTAACTACCATCAGGGCTTATAAGTAAAACTGGTGGCTTGGGGAAGGAGAGAATGTTCTACCAGTATCCTAGTTCAGTTGGAGATTTTGACTCCAACTGGTCTTTTGCGGTTGGTGTGTGGAACTTCAATTCTATGTCCACCACACCAGTTAAGGACCCTGGTTCCTTTTTTCACTTCCTGAGAGCACACCTATGCAGAGTGGAAGACTAGGGAAGCAGGTGGTGATGACTCCTGTTGGACTATTTGTGTGCAATATACTAGCTTCTATTCATGGGTGGTCTTCACTGGAAGGAAACCAAAAGGATATGAAGAGTGTGTTGACCTACTATGTATAGTAGTTTCTCTGCTGGCAGCTGGAGAGATGGGTCCATAGGTGGTGACACACGTCCCTGGCAGGAGTGGCATACCTGTCTTTGCTCCAGTGGACCAGTTTTCCTATTCATGTGGTCCTTCTTTGCTCCCTCCCTGGGCTCATGGCATCCATATCAGTTTGAGGGCAAAAAAAATCTCATCTTTCAATTTTCTACCAGAGTTTCTGAATGACCTTTGAACTTAATAAAGATCATTTGGGCATCTCTTCTCTGGTTGGTGTGTAATTCACGTCTTGTTGTTTAAGCTGGGAGCAGGCCCTCAAAACTTCAAAGAGCTTGACAGACTACAGTACTGATTTTTCAAAATACTATTCATTTGTATAAATTTCCACATGGGCTTCAGAAGGGGACAGAGTTTTGCCACTTTCCTAGATGAAGTTATCACAATCTTCCACATAGAAAGGGACCAGCATCTTCAGTAGCTTCCAGTGCTGTTAGAGAAGGATCGGGCTATAGATTTTTCTACAAGTGTGAAATAATTCACCAGGCTCACTCATTACTCATATGGACAGCACATTAATAACACAGGACCCTGAAACCTTACCTTATCTAGGCTGGAGCCAAGCTAGAGGGATGAGGACCTGACTCCATAGATTTAGAACAACATTTTTTCCCCTTTCTAAAAAAAAAAAAATATTGATTAAAGGTGATCTCATATCAGACAAGAACAGGTCTTTGAAGACACCTGAGCTCATTGTGGATAAATGGAAACCAATGACTTTGGAGCTATGTTAGGGAAATTTTCTCATTGATGATTTTGGAATTCTGTGTAACCAAGTATATTCCAGCTAAATAACTGACAATGATTTGGGATATGTTGTATCATAATTACACACACACGCACACATGTGCACACCAACTTATACACTCTGACAAATGTTTGTGCAGAGAGTTTTGTGTTTCTCAAGTGGCTACATAGATGGGCTTTACAATAGGATTTACTATATCTAGATGCAAGTATGGCAAATAGAAAGGAAAAAAGTGGAAGATGGGACAGATTTTATTTTCTTGGGCTCTAAATGCACTGCTCTAAATGTGACTGCAGCCATGGAATTAAAAGACACTTGCTCCTTGGAAGGAAAGCTATGACAAACTTAGTGTATTTAAAAGGAGAGACATCACTTTGCCAACCAAAGTCTGTCTAGTCAAAGCTACAGCTTTTCCAATAGTCATCTACAGATGTGACAGTTGGACCATAAAGAAGGTTGAGTGCCAAAGAACCGATGCTCTTGAATTGTGGTGCTGGAGAAGGATCTTGAGAGTTCCTTGGACAGCAAGGAGATCAAACCAGTCAGTCCTAAAGGAAATCAACCTCGACTAGTCATTGGAAGGACTGATCCTGAAGCTCCAATATTTCCGCACCTGATGGGAAGAGCCAACTCATGGAAAAGGCCCTGATGCTGGGAAAGATTGAAGGCAAAAAGAGAAAAGGTTGGCAGAGGATAAGATGGTTAGATTGCATCATCAACTCGGTGCACAATGTTTTGAGCAAACTCAGGGAGACAGTGAAGGACAAAGAGTTGCAGTCCATGGAGTCACAAAGAACTGGACATGACTTAACTAAACAACAAAAAATATGCACTAAATGTACTTTCATATTTAGTTTTCTCTCTGGAAAGGACATCAAAATCCTGAGATTTCTTCGGTGATATCTAGATTCATGAACCCAATCCTGTTGAGGAAATGTGGTGAATTATATGTCTAAGAACTGTGGCTAAATAAAGTCAAGGCAAGGAGTTACAATGCATGCGATTTGTATTATGTTCCCCAAACATCCAGTCTCAATAGAAAATTTCCTATTTATCTTCTTCCTTTTCAGTGAACCAAATAAAGGAAAGTGGCTAACTAGTTGAGTTTGCAAGCTGTTTATCATTGAGTATAATTTATACGTAATTTTTCTCTCTTCCATTCTTAATCCTGCATGCTACTAAACCTTTCATCTCAGCATACAACTGACTGCTGAAACATTACATTTCAGAGTTTAATTTACATTTCTTCTCTTGAGTGAATTTAAGTATTTTTTCCATGTTTACTAGCTATTCTTTTATGGAAAGAGTGAAGTATTTAAGATTTTTTTTATGTTAAAAATGAAAAGATTAAGACCATTTTTAAAATAATGGGACACCGCTTTGATTTATTGAGTTTCATGTGTATATCCATAAGCCTACATATGCATAGATATTATCTGTAAGAATGCACAGAAATCTGGTAATGATGGCTCCCTCTGGCAATTAAGATGTGAGAAGATTAGTGGAAAAAGGGAGGAGGAGGACTATTCTTATTTTGATCCTTTCTTTGCTGTTTTTGGATACATGTATTTCTATTTATGGTGCTTCCCAGGTGGCTCAGTGGTAAAGAATCTGCATGCCAATGCAGGAGATGTGGGTTCAATCCCTGACTTGGGAAGATCCCCTGGAGAAGGAAATGGCAACCCACTCCAGTATTCTTGCCAGGGAAATCTCATGGACAGAGGATCTTGGTGGGCTATAGTCCATGGGGTTCAAAAGAGTTGGACACAACTAAAAAACAACATTTGAATTTACACGAGGTTAGTACTTTTATATGAAAGAGCAAATTTCTTCCAACAAGTGATATGCTTATTAGCTTTAGAATACTAGGAAAATGGCTCTGTGAGCCAGGAACCATACATTCCACTGTGTTCAGGGATCAGGTAAGCAATATCAAATTGTCAGAGCCTGGTGTGTAAGAGGGAGTGGTGAATCCTGCAAGAATTGGAGTGTCCCATCAAAGAGCAAGCAAAGCTAATTTTCCCACTGCTTAGCCAAGGACCCAAGGAACAGGTCTGACAGTAGTTTCTGCCAGTGGGCTCTCTGAGTTGGAACCTATGGCTTTAAACTAAAAAATGAAAAGTGACACCCACACTTAGAGGTATGGGATTATCTGAAAACTGAATACCCTTCTCTTTATCCTGACAAGGAACAAATAGAGAGACAGCACTTTTATTAGATGGTCTAAAACTCTGTCAGCTCTTGTATGCCCTTCCTCTCATTGCTCTGACTAATGTAGACTTGAATTCCTTACCTACCTGGACAGGAATAGGTGCCAAGGAGGGGAGCAAAAGAAAATTTACACAATTCAGAAAGTATGCTTGGAAATGCAACAATTTTACTAATGATGCTGTAAAAGACCTTCTTCTAACAAAAACAATAGAATCTCCTTTCAGCAACAGTTGGTGAAGAAACCAGTTGAACTCAGACTTCTGTCTATTAAACAAGCCAAAGTCTGCTATGAAAGAGTGAGATAAACTTGAAACAGAGATTGTAATGAAGGGACCATAGACAGCTACTGTGGCGTATGGCCTTAGACCACCATAGCAATTCATTATTTTGGTCTTATGTGTGGATGTTGAGTAACAAAAGGCAGAACCAAAATAGGTCATCTTCTCTGTCCCCTAAAATATTTAATATGTGTGAATAAAAATATGGGCTTAAGCTTTTTCATACTGCATTTCCCTGGAAGTTCTCTAGACGCTTTCCAAACCTAAGTTGAGCCTGACATGTCACTGAAATGTGATAAACCACATTATGACCAAGACCTGTTGCGCACTGTTTGGTCTTTGGAAAAACACTGAATTATGGGTAAAGGAATTATCAACTGGTCTTGGAAGACCTAAAACACTTTCCTGGAAACAAAAACACAGTCTAAACAGTCTAACACCAACATGGCCCCAAGTCCATTTCATGGAACATTGTCTGCAGGATATAAACAGGTGTTACATAGAAGAGGGCTCTATGGTCACATATGTTCAGGGAATACCGGACTGAAGTTCTACAGGTTCCTGGTCTGCAGAGCTTCTCACAGCCTTTAATATGGTATCATGTTAGAAGGCTAAGAAAGGGCTATAATATGCAGCATTTCTCGTACACATTTCACGCTATTCTACAGAAAATTGTTACTGAATTTCAAATTTACTTCCCGTTCTCTGATCTATCTATTCATGATGGGAATACAATGGCATATGGTCAAGAAATTTTTATTATGTCCTTTCCAAAGGAGCAATCTTCAGACACAAGTTTTAGAGAGATTCTGGTCCCGGAATCTCAAATAATACAATTTGAAAAAAAAAAAAAGTTTCAATTTACCAAATAACACTTTATTTTGTTAAAATTAGTTATATGCTGTGAGACAATACAAATAAGTTGTTTGGAAAGTGAATGAAGTAATTTCATGGATAGATGTTTTAACACTCCTTCTAGGCATCCATTGTCTTCTGTCTCTCTTTTATCCCTTTTTCCCTGGTTCCTCTTTCCCAGGCCCCTCTGTTCTTTGTATGTCCCTCTAGTTCACTGACTGTGGGCCTCCTTTCCTGTAATTCTGTTTCTTTTCCTGGGTCTGAGTCTTTGTGTATCTTTCCTTTGGTCTCTTTTGCTCTTACCTTGGAAACTCGATCGTGGTAAGTAGGAAACAAAATGTAGTGATATATTTTGGAAGTTTCTCTTTAAGAAATCAGCCAGGAGTATGACACCTTTTTCATCGTATTCAGTTCAGTTCAGTTCAGTTCAGTCGCTCAGTCGTGTCCGACTCTCTGCGACCCCATGAATCACAGCACGCCAGGCCTCCCTGTCCATCACCAGCTCCCGGAGTTCACTCAAACTCATGTCCACAGAGTCGGTGATGCCATCCAGCCATCTCATTCTCTGTCGTCCCCTTCTCCTCCCACCCCCAATCCTTCCCAGCATCAGAGTCTTTTCCAGTGAGTCAACGCGTCGCATGAGGTGGCCAAAGTATTGGAGTTTCAGCTTTAGCATCAGTCCTTCCAATGAACACCCAGGATTGATCTCCTTTAGAATGGACTGGTTGGATCTCCTTGCAGTCCAAGGGACTCTCAAGAGTCTTCTCCAGCATTAACTGTACACTAGTGGTTAAAAACAAAATAATCTGGGGCTTCTGTATCTGAGAAATTTAGAAAGTTTTATGATGCAAGGTGGTCTCTTCTTGCTGCTATCTCTGGCTGGTAATCCCAGTGTAAGAAGACAAGAATACCAGGTAAAATTTGCTAGCAATCAGTCACTGAAATGGTCATAAGTTACAAGGAATGAGAAAGGAAGGCCTATCAACTTATCATGGAGATTTTTCTTATTTATGTTGACACTAAAACTTCACAGTGAATGAAAAGTCCTCATTAAGCAGTAGTTACAATGATTTTTTCCACGTATTTGTCTAAGTCAGAAACATAAACTACATGAAAATAAAATACAAAATAGAGACAACTGCATGGCAATTTTCCCATCAGTCACTTTATCCGCCCCCCCCAAACAATGATACTTCAATCATTCTACAAAACTGAAGCCATTATTTACACAAACGCTCCTAATTGCTCAATGACAATGACCTTAGGAAGGGTAATCAATCAACCATCTCGAAGACACAGAAAGGGAAGGGGAAAGTATTGCCCACAGTACTGAATGTTTCTGTAAGTATCCGTCATAGTTGCACTTTCTGTCTCTTCTGTCTCAAATATTTTGGTATTCTGCAAGAAAGCCTCTGGACTAGAACATGTGTTTGTTACATTGTGGTTTGCCTATGCTTGCTAAAAGGGCCCTTGGAGTCAGATAGCCCAGGTGGATCTTCTGGCTCTGCCACTATGGCTATAAGATTTTGAGCAAGTCACTCAATTTCTGAGCCTCAATTTCCTGGTGAGTAAAACTGAAATAATCAAAGGTTACACCTTATGGGGTTGGGGTTAGAACTGAATAAACAGATTTGAAGGACTTAGAAAAGTGGTACATGGTAAGCCTTCAAGAAAATGTTAGCCACTCTTTTTACTATTGTTATCATTATTCTTACTATTTATAGTCAATTATTTTTAAAACTTTGATACTCTTTTTATCCACTATAGATCAATTAGAATAATAAAATACAACTTCACAGGCCTCCTAGAAATTAGCTTTTTTGTTGTTGTTTGCTTTACATCTTCTGCTTAAAAAAATTCTTCTCTTAAATAATTATGCTTCTTTCATCATCATCTTCTTATTTATTGTATTCTAAATTTAGTCTCTGGAAAGTAATTGGAGATTATGGAAAGACTACATTTTTAGTTGATCTCAACCAAAGATCTTGAGTAAGGGGTCTACTCCATTTATTTTGAGTTATAGAATAATTAGTAAAAACACAACATGATGTGAATTTTAGTGTAACAAACTATATTCTCTCAGAATAGTGGTAGGCATACATCCAATTGTATAATGTTTTCTAAAATATCTGCAAAAGACTATGCCAAAATTTAGGTTGTTGAGTGTGTATTTTTGGTAATTTGGTATTATTAGGCAACAGAATATCACTTTTAAGCTAAAAGTCCACTCCTTAAATATCTCTCCAAATATCATGTATTATACTTTTCAATGAGTTGCTAAGATTATATTGCAAAATGTATGCCCCATTTAAAATAATCTGGTCTCAGATTGTGAATCTTTAAACAATCCAATATAAGCATTTTGAAAAATCAAGCTGTGCCTCTGTTTTTGGAAACACTGCAAAAAAGGCAACTGACCTGCAATTTCAGAGGAAAGCAAATAACAGCAATTGGAACACTTACCCTGGGAAATGCACTATGAAGAACAAAATATGTTTAGGACAAATGTGGTATCTGGATTGTCAACTGTTGTCATGGAGAGAAACTCATTTCTATCCATTTTTAGGATAAGAGAAATGCATGAAATATCACAAATATGCCAAAGTGGAAGATAGTTAGATAAATAGTGGTACATCCTACCCTGAAATTCTGTGTAGCTATTAATAATGTTTTTTTTAAGAGTATGTATTAAGTTGGAAAATGTTCATCATATTGAGTTGGCCAAAATGTTCATTTTCTTATGGAAAAACCCAAACAACTATTTTGGCCAACCCAATATATTAACAGAAACAAGCTGTCAATCAAATAGTACTATAACATTTTAGTTCAATAAAATATCTACTTTGTGAGTTTCTTTTAATGGATTCAACCTCAAAGAAGATATACTTATTTTCCTACAAAGCAATAATATTATGGGTGATTTTAATGTATGGATGTACTGTAGTTTTCAAAATTCTTATAATGAATATACATTTCAGAAGAAGACAGACCATCATTAGTGATATCCAGTATAAACACTTAGAAGCAGTTGCAAGAAAATATAGTGGCCAAAATGCCATTGTATTGAATTACTATGAAACAAAACTTCCGAAAATAACGTCTGTTTCTAAGCATTACCCACACTTATCAGTAAGACAGAAAACTGATACCATCATTTAAGGAGCACTTGAGAACCAGACATTAGACAAAGCACATTATAGACATGATTTCCTTAGTTCTCATCACAACCTCATGAAGCAGAAACAACCATTATTCCCATTTACAGATGAGGAAACAGGTTAGGAAGCAACGTGACTGGCCCAAGATCATCCCATTAGCAACTGGTACAGCTGGGATTCCACTCGTGTCTAATTTCACAGTTTATGGTCTTAACAACTACACTGGGATTGTTCCTTTATATACCTACTTCCTGTTCAATTTGCATGTAGAGATCCAGGCCTTAAAAGAGTTTTGATCAAAGTAACATAGACACTTTTCGCTACACGGGCCAATGGATTCCAAGATTTTTGAGGAGTAGGATGCTTTGGAAATTAGAAACAATGAATGTGAGGCTATAGAATATGCTGTACTTTATTGACTTTTGCTCAGAAGATAGACACTCACAGCTCTCCTGCCTAAACCTACCACACTAAAGGGCTCCGAGTTTCCAAAGTCAGACAGACTCGTTCTGAGAAACAAAAGTTACCGATATGTGGCTTAACTTCTCAGAGGAACTTCAAGCCAAATGCCAGTTCCCCCTGTGTCGGCACAGACAGTGCGCTGCTCCCTGTGTTCTCCATTCAGATCCTGAAGGCAATTCTATTTCTAGGTAATCCGTGATAAAAAAAAGGAACTGGAGACAAAATGGAGATTTATAGTTAAGAGACTCACTGCTTTCTTTGGCAGAGAAGAGGAGAAATCATCATGGTTTTATAATGTTTATTGGCTTCAGGGGCCAAGAGTTTCCTCCTCTAAGAGCGTGCAATGGCTTTTCTGGTCTAGCTGCCTGCTTTCCCTGTGGTGGAAGTGCAGTATGGTACTGACTGTGATCTAGAATAACTAAAAAGTCATGGTGCAAGTCTCTCAACTGCAGCCCCATTGACACCGGTGGTATGATGACCTTTTGCTGTGGGAGCTGTCCTGTGCAGGGTAAGTTGGCGAGCAGCTTCTTTGGCTTGTACACACCAGATGCCGGTAGCACTCTTCTAGTTGTAATAGATATCTGCACAAAAATTGTCTCCAGACATTGTCAAACAGCTCCTAAGAATTGCCCTAGTTGAGAACTACAGATCACAGTACATTCCTAAATCTAACCTTTTCACATCTTCTAAAAAAAAAAGTTTCACCTTCCCATGGTACCGAATGCCCCTAGAGCTTGTCCCTCTGGCTGTGGCTGATTGGGCAAAGAATAACATCTGACCCAAGCCGGGTCAATCATATTTAGTCTTTTTGGAGATGGCATTTAAGATACAGGAAGTCAGTCAAATATACTTGTTGTATACCATGATGCTAAGTGAGATCAGAGTTGGTACCACAGACATTAAAGGCTTGCTTTATGCCAATCCCTGAGTTAAGGGAGAGCAAAAGATAAAATCCTTGAAGGAACCAGTCTACACAGAGGAGAATGAGGGAAAGAAAGATCAAAACAAAGAAAACAAGGTGGAAGCTACCTAAATAGTTTATGAATCCCATGACATTTGGCTGAATTTCCTATAACCAAGTTCCCCAGGATTTCTCTGTTTTCTTAAAAAATAACTTTTGCCTTTCCTGGTCTAGTTTGTGTGTGAGTGTTTTCTTTCTAACCACCTGATGGTTCATAATGAAAATACACAACATGAGCCAATCTAGAAGGTATCTTTCTCCATCTGTATCTAGAGGTAGGACCAGGGACCCCAAGTCAAGAGGTTTAGGTTATAATCCCTGCTGTATGACCAGAGCAAGTGAGTCACTTCTCTGAGCCCTGATTTCCTTACTGAAGATTTTGAAGGTCAACCCACATCTGGCTCTAAAACAATGAAAGATAAAGACGGGGACAGATATCTATTATCCCTTTGAACTGTGGACTCTCTGTTTGACAGGCATATAAAATTGTTTATAGATGGTGGTCAAGACTGGGTATCCGAGTCAGTTAGTGTCATCTCAAGAGTTAGCAGAGCTACAGCTTACCAATCATGGGACCAATGGAACATTAATGAACCATTCTAAGTCTCAGCTTCCTTCATGTTTAAAATGGCAGGGAAAGTGTATCTACCCTGGTGGTCCTTGCCTTCAGGTTTTCAAGCCTTTTTCTTCCACTTCCATTCTGGACAGATAGGGTGACTTACATAACCCATAGGATATTGTGGAAACAATAAAGGATAACTTCTGAGGCTCTGCCATAAAATAAAAGGGTCACACTGTGGCTTCTACATTGTTCTCCTGGGGCACTCACTCTGCTATGGTGTGAGGACACCTAGCTTCCTTTGGAAGGGTGCATGTGGAGGGGAACAGGGGCCACCTGCCAACAGCTCTGTGAAGAGCTATCTTAAAACCATCCTCCATCATCAGTCGAGTCCTCAGATCTTGACTGCAACCACAGAAGGGACCTCAAGCCAGAACCACCCAGAAAAGCTGAATTCCTGACCTGTGGAAATTGTGAGATGGTGTCTGCTGCTTAAAACTGTTAACTTCGGGGGGGAATGTGAATTGTTATATTGCAAGAGATAAGAAAGATGGTATTGTTAGGATGAGAAAATAAACTAATGCAGGAGAAATGTTTAGGACAGGGCATGGCAAATGGTGAACTCTCAGGGCACATCTATCTGTTCCTGAATATATATGAAGCCCTAGATCGATGCCTGGGATAAAGTAAATGTTCATTAAATACAGATTGAATGACTGTCAGGCATTACTACCTTTACTACATTAATCATCATCATTATAGATAAACTAGATCCAAAATCAATTCCAAAATGAGCTGGACCCTCAAACTCATAGACTTGAAAAAATTCCTTCACCTTATCTTCTCTAACACACATTCAAATACAGCTATTTGAAAAACTGAAAGCCAGAGAAACAGGAATTCAAACTCTATGCAAAGGGCTGGCATTTGTCTAACTTTGTAGCACTGTAGAGGCACCTTCTTTATTATCCTGAACCATATTTAGGTGAAAAAATATATATATATATTATACACCATAACAACACAGATGAACCCGTAGAGAGAGGAGTGAAACCAGCTACTTACCATCGACACAGGAAGGTCGGTTTCTTGTCGTTCCAGCCACTTTCCCAGGTAGACAGGAACACTTGACTGTTTGTGACCGCTCCTCAATGCGGTTTTTGTTACAACATCTGTGCGCAGCAATCACTTCACATGTCCCTCCTTCTGGCAAGAGAGAAAGAAGCGGGATGCTGATTAGAGATAATTCCGTGGCCGTGCAGGTATGTGTACATGTGAGTGGAAGGGTTGGGAAAGTGAAAAACGCAAAGGGAAGGGTTTCCCTAAAGTGGAGTTACTATGGGATTCTCTCCTATAACATGTGTCTATACATATATACACGAGTGCATACAAGGGATGTGTCATGTCATCTGGGAGAAGACAGGCATCAGGGCACAACATTTTAAACGCAACTAAGAGCAACAACAAAGAGCCCTGAAGGGGCAACACTTCTGGGCTGTATGTATGGAGAGGCAGTGGAGCAGTGACTGCCCGGGGATAACACACAATAAAGATGCTGTGAGATTTAAATGCATTTGGATAGCTCACCCCTGCATTATCTTTGTGTTTAGAATTCTCTGAGCTCCCACTAATGACAAGAAACTGACACTCCAGTGTTATAGAACCCGCAGTGGCAAGAAAACGGCCCTGAAATGAGCTATCCCTCCTAGCACCCACTCACTCTCAAGGGAGTTGAATAGAAAATCTAGTTGAAGAGTCATTTCCCCAATCCAGATCTCACCCAAAAGTGATAGAAAAAAAAATCAGTATGAGCTTCAAATGAAATCTCAAATTACACCCCAAGGCATATGGCTTCACTTAATTATTACAGATCAGCCATGCTCTCTTCAGCATTTACTGGCAACCTAACGTATGCCACTCTCTGCTAGGTTCTTAACAGGTGCTCTGCTGGATCTGTCTAAAGGTCAGTGAAATTCAAGTGGATCTTCTCAGCCCGAAGCATACCAGCTAAGCCAGTTCTCCAGGGACATAAGAGGTACTCCAAGTGATCAGAAACTTGGGATTTATTTCACCAACGTCAAGTTTTGCATTCAAGAAGAATGTTTTTCATTTGTCCTTAACACTTAGAATCCTAGGCATTTAGGACTCTGTTGGCAGTAATTCCTCAAGCATTTGTTAAGCAACCACTGTCTACAAGTTACTGTGTTCTAACCTACACAGGATGTGTATCCAGCCTGTACATGGTGGGCACTTAAGAAAGACTGAAGCAAAGGAGCAGAGGGAGGGAAGACAGGAGGAAGGGAAGAATTCAAACACAACTCCATCCCCGTCTGAAACAGTGTAACTCAGGGGCTTGCAGTGCAGGGCTGGGGGATGGGATTGTTTTGCTATTCGCCCTCACTGTCAATGAAATATGGCAAATTCTGAAGACATTTTTCATTGTCATTACAGGTAGAGGGTGAGAGCTAATGGCATCTAGTGGGTAGAAGCCAGGGATGCCCCTAAACATCCCACAGTACACAGAACAGACCTCACAACAAATAATTATCTGACCCAAAGGTCAATAGTGCCAAGAAACCCTGGTATAATATGACAGGAACAATCATAAGAATCTCTGACTGGACTTGCCTGGTGGTCCAGTCGTTAAGAATCTGCCTGCCAATGAGGGTACCATGGCTTCCATCTGTGGTCCTGGAAGATCCCACATGTCACGGAGCAACTAAGGTGACTGCACAAAACTACTAATACTGAGCCTGCGTTCTAGAGCGCTCCAGCCGCAACTGCTGCAGCTCCTGAAGCCCGCGAGCCTAGAGCCGGTGCTCCGCCAGGAGACAGGCCATCGCAGTGAGAAGCCCACACCCTGCAATGAAGAGGAGTCCCTGCTCACCACCAGTAGAAAAAGCCCACACAGTAAGGAACAGCCAAAAACAACCAAACAAAAAATCTCTGACTTAAGCAGATGAATTGTGTCTTCTTCAATAGGATGAAAGAGTTTGGGCTTTCAAACAAACCTGTTTTAGCCTGAATCTCAGCTCTGTCACTGCTGAAGTCCCTCAGTTTTGTTATCTATAAAGTACAAATATCTGTAAAGTACAAATAAAAATAACCTTGCGTCACAGAGTTATGTAAGGAATTAACCAAGGTAACACATGTTAGCACTGAGCCTGACACATAGTTGAGTTCATATACGGTACCTATGTTGGGAATATCCAGTCACACTGATGTTCTATTTCTTTGGGGATGCTGCCCTCCTTTCTGCCTCAGGAATGTTGCAAATAGGTTTTCTCCCAGAATACTCTTTCCTGTCTCCCCATTCCTCCATCCACCACTCACATGTCAAGTGCATAGACTTGAGGTCAGATCCTTAGAGACATTCCCTAATCGCCACCATTTTTCATTCTCTTAGAACTGTACACGTTTGCTTGCATGACTGTAACCACAAAACTGTAAGCTTGATCAGAGTCAAGGTTGTTGCTTGTCTCTCCACAGCACTATAGTCAATAACTGGTGTGGGTAATCCATAACTGTTGGTTGAATGAATGAAAGAATAAGTAATTAATGAAAATCAACACAAGAAATATTGAGTTCTTTGGACATAGATGGAAGGGGGCACCCATTCCTTTTTAAAGAATTAGGAAGGCTACTGAAGTTGAGTGGAAAGGTAGGGCTTCGGCAGGGGACAATGAAGGGGAAGCATTTTGCTAGTGTGAGAGGTTGGAACATGATTTTAAAACAAAGGTTTAATCATAGGCCGGCATAGGACAGAAAATTTATGAAGACAGTATAGTGAGTTCCCATATACCCCACCCTCTACTACATATTTCCTAGTTTTAGGCCCTTAATATTAACATCACATATTAGTATACTACACTTGTTGCAATTCATGAACAAACACTGATACAGTGTTATTAGCTAAAGTCTAGGTTTTATTCAGATTTTCTTAGGTTTTGCGTAATGTCTTTTCTAAGCCAGGACACTTCCAGGCTCCCACATTAATTTTAGTTATCTTATCTCTTTAGGTTCCTCTTGGTTATGACAGTTTCTCAGACATTCTTTCCTTTTTGAGAACCTGGACAGTTTTGAGTAGTGTTTTTTTTTTTTTAATAAAATGTTCCTCAAATGAGATTTTTCTGATGGTTTTCTCATGATTAAACTGTTATGTGTTTTTGGAGGAGGACCACGGAGGTACAGTACCATTCTTATGACATCAAATCAAGAGTACATATCATCAACATAACTTTTTACTCTTGATGTTGGCCTTGATCACATGGTTGATTCAGTACTTGTCAGATTTCTCTACCATAAAGTAACACTCCATCTCCACTCTCTATGGTATCCTCTTTGGAAGTATGTCACTAACTACAGCCCATCCTTAGAGAACAGAGAGTTATTTATGCTCTGTCTCCATCTCTGTGGGGTTGCAGTATCCATCACAATTATTAGAAATCCTTCTACAAAGTATATAGGTCTGCTCTCTTCCATTTATTTAATTATTTATTATTTATATCAGCAAATTATTTATATTAATTGATTGATGAATTAATCATATCAGTATGGGTTCATGGCTCATTCTTATTTATCCTTTGGGTTATAATCAAATACTATATTATGCTATTTATTTTGTTGATCAAGATGGTCCAGATTTGGCCATTATGAGCTTTTCTAGTTGATTGGCCTTCTTCTTCTTCTTTTTTAAAGCACTTCCTTTCTTTCTGGCCCTATGTTCTGATCCTGCCTCATCGTGTATATTTCCTGCCCTAGTCCTAGAATTAGCCATATCTCTAAGTAGAGTCAAGGTATTTTAAATACTTGGGACAATATTTTAAATATTGGAACAGATGGAACTGAGGACTTGAAACAGGACTGAACAGAAGAGGGCTTCCCTCTCCAGGAAGAGGCTTTGGGGGTGATTCTGCATTGCAGTGAGGTACAACGTGACTATGAAGCTAAGGAAAGATGTGACCTGGATACTGCTCTTGAGTGACACCATGTCCACTCTTTGACCCCATTCAGGAGGGGTCAGAGAGGGCAAAGAAGAAGAAACAAGAGGCCACTGCAGAATTCTAAGCAGGAAGTAAGCAGACTTGAATTTGGATGATGAGAAGAGTATTTCCGGCTCACCACCTGCCCATCACTGGATGACAGTTAATGAAAGAGCAGGGCTAGAGGCACAGTTCACTCTTTAACATTGACACTTGCAATCATGCCACTTTAGCTTATAATTGTTAGCAACAAGTACCCTCAGTCAAGTCACTAATAACTAGTTTTATACTTCATGAAAATACCACTAATTCTAAAGCCACCACTTAACTTTAATGTAAGATTGGAGCAATATTTTTTTATTAAAAATGGCACAAGGCATATGAAAGCTCTCGTTTCATTTAGAGCCAAGCTAGCAGGGTGACAGACAAGCCAGATCATCTGAGTCACTGACCGAGTTTGATAATGTGGACAAGGAGGTGGCCATTGGAGGCCCAGAGCCAGTTCTCACTGCCCTGTTGTGGCGATGGTTTAGTCACTAAGTCATGTCTGACTCTTTGTGACCCCATGGACTGTAGCCCACCAGGCTCCTCTGTCCATGGGTATTCTCCAGGTAAGAGTACTGGAGTGGGTTACCATTTCCTTCTCCAGGGGATCTTCCCAACCCAGGGATCAAAACTGGGTCTCCTGCATTGCAGGCAGATTCTTTACCATCTGAGCCACCAGGGAAGCACTGTTGTAGATGACTGAATTCTGTTCCCTGTCGGCTCCCTGCTCACTACCGTTTAGTGAGCTCTGATTTGGGTGCTGTCCTTGGCACTTTACAGACATTAACTGTGAACCTCCCAGGAACTATACAAGGCATTGTTCCCACTCAACAGATGAAAGGGAGGTTGAATAATCTGCCCAGAGTCACACAAGTGTGCCCCAAGTCTGTTGCACTCTAAACTCACGCTTTTTTGCATCTTGTCACAAGACTTTCTTTGATGATGAAGAACTTCCAAAAGGAAGTTTGACACTTTGTTTAGAAGGGGTATCAGGGTTACGTATTCAACCTACCCCTCCCATAACTGTGTCCTTGGCCTCATTGACTCCACCCTTCTCTCCTTCCCTCTGCCCCAGGGCCACTGGTCTCCTTGCAGACTACTGGCTGAATGTGGCAGGAGTGATTCCTCTAGAGGGTTGCTCTGAGTCAGAGAGGTGTTGCTCTAAAGAGAAAAATGACTCAACAAGTTGAGCCCTGTAACACCTAGGACACTCTTCCAGTGGATCTCTGGCTCACTCTCAACTCTTCCATATCTTTTCCAAATGCCATTTTACAGAAATACTTTTGATCACCCTATTGAAATCAACTGAGTGACTTTCAATCATTGAAATCACAGTTCCTTTAGTCAACATCCATAATTTCACTTTGCTCTGTGCCAGCCACCTCCCCACACCCAGTCACCAGGATACCTGTAACTTTCCAAATACAGTATATAATTTATTTATGTATTTTACTTATTGTGTGTTTCTCAGTGGAGTGCAATTTTCTCAAGGACAGGGATTCCTGATGTTTCCCATTAAACATTGTCTGTCACATTATTGTTAGGATTTCAAAAGTACTTTTGATGCATATTTCATTTAAACTAAAAAACTGTTCAAAGATAGAAATAGGACTATTGTCATCTGTACTTTTTTGAGTGAGGATGCAGACTTAAAGCAGCCAAATGACATAGCCATAAAAGAATTGGCAATGATAATAGTATTCCAGGTGTTAACCATTCACTGACTATTTACTATTAATACGTTACTGAAATCATTGTAGATACTGTATAAAGCTTCAATTTATTACATACTCAGAAAGCCCAGTGAGGTCATGATGACCCTCATTTTTACAGAGGAGGCAAGTGTCATCAAGAGCAGCTTAAACACTTATTCACATTTTACTGAGCAGGTACCTGTCAGCATCTGGACCAGAATTTAGATCCTCTGACCCCATATATGTATCCTTTCCCCAGTCCCAGACTGGCACATATGCTGCCTTTTCTCTGAAAAGGGACAGGGAATTGACAAGTGCTCCATTTTCATTAAAACCTTGTATATAAAGTCAATGACCCCAGACCACATCTTCCTTAGGCTAATGGATGATGGATTTGCACACTGGAAGCCAGAGGGGTTGCTCTAAATAATGAACTCATCTGATCTTGACAAGTTGAACTATGGCTTCAGTGACACCTACTGCTCAGGTACACCAGTGTGGAGACCAGAACTGGCCCTCAGAGAACCACAGGACCCTGCCATTGAGAATGTCTGATGAGCCCTGCCATATGCAGATCTGAATCCCAAGGTTTATGCTTGTGACTGATCTAGCCACAGTCAATCAGAGAAATGTAATCTTTCAGTAGAAATTTAATCTTTCTTTAGAATACTAACTATGAAACCCTGGTCCATAGGCTTGCAATTACAAAAAAAAAAAGTTAGTTTTTTGGAAAAAGCTCAGATATGCAGTCCTCTGATTAGAATTTTTCAAGTTTTGCCTCATGAGACTTCACAGATTATCTGAGGGGGTTCAGTTACATCCACTAGAAGAAACGAGAAAGCGACTCTTGATAATTTATTTTTTAATATTCAATATAGCACGTCAATGTTTTATTTAAATGTTTATTTTAACATTCAGTATAATCCTTCAAAGGGATTCCTTTGCTAAGAAAAAAGTGAAAACAACTGTACTCGGCTGATGAGCAGCTCGAAAGTTAATATCAAGTGACAGGTATTTGCTGGATGGATGGATGGATGATTGAACAAGATGAAACATGAATTACAAGTCTGTCGTGGATTACTGCACAATCATTTAACAAGGAACTTACTGTTTCTGAGATGTTTAGATGTCTTTGGTACAGAATTGTATAGTAAGTTGGTCAGATACACTCCCCATTTTCAATTTCTATGTGTTATTTTTATTATTATTGTTTCTTGGCTATATCAGAAGCCCACATTTACTTTGATCCACCCAAGACACAGGGAGAGGCTGATCCAATTCTGTGAAAAGAAATAAAATTCTGGATTTCTATAATAACCACATGGATAAAACTTTTTAAGACCCTCTGGAATTGACTGTAGTTTTCTTTACCTATTGGCCTCATTAGTCGGCTACTTCAAAAAGGAGACTGAAAATAAAAATATTCCCAGATTTGGTTCCTGTGAAAGGGAAGAGTTAGGTTTGTCATAACCCTTTCTGGGAACGAGAAAATTATTCTTTTAAATCTATTTTGTCTGCATTTTAAGAATTACCCAGTGAACTGTCCTTTCAAACCCAACTACCAAGGTTATTGCAAAATCATAATGATAATATTTGTCATGTAAATGCCTTTCAGTCTTTGGTACCAATGCCTGACCATTCTAAATTTTATCTCAATCCAAGTCAAAATGATTTTGAGATGATATATGGCCTCTCAAAGCAAAGTCATTTAAGTGCTCAGAAAACTGAGCTTTCCTTTCTTGCTTATGGATTACCTGGAAACTTGCTTCTTTTCTGGATTTCACTCAGCATCTGTAGAACCAGCCAAGAAGACAGGTGAAGTAACCTTTTCACTACTGGTAGAGAATATGTCATAAACACAAGCCAGTATGGGATTTGTCTGTACTATTCAGATTTTTTAGTTTGTGTTTTGTATCATGGCTTTGTCTATAGAAAACACACCTAAGGTGAAATACACTATAAGAAATTAGCCTTCTACCCTAAATCTAATCTTAGAAGTGGACCCCATTGTTCTTCTAGATTAGAAGGTAAATACAGTAATTACATGATGAATGCAGGCCAATCTGAAAAAGCTAGATGTGTTAGATGGACATCAGTTTCCTAGTTTTCCCTCCAATACACATTTTTAAAACAGCGGCCTGCTTCATGTTTCCCAGGAGGCGATGGGCAAGTCCCCTGCTGAGAAGCTCCCCAGGGCAGCTGTCCACTTTTTCTGTCTGCTCTTTCTTTTGGATTTGTCAGCATTTGGAGTGCATTATCAAAACCTATTTTTAACAGGAAGAGAAAGTTCCTAATAGCCCCAAAGGAAAAAAAAAGACAGCATTTCAAGATTATTTCTGGCAGCAGCAACTCTCTGAGGTGGAAAAGTTTACAAAAATTTCCAAGTTCCTAGCAATGATCCCTCCTTCCCAATTCAATGCATCGCTGTCTTGCCCTGTATGGGTGAGGAAACAAAAAGAAGATAAATTGCTAAGGATAATATTTCTTTAAAAGAGAGTCCCCGTGGATGACAATTATATATCTTGATGGAAAGGGAAGATGAGATTAGGAATGATTGGCAGGTGGATGGCTAAAAATCTGATGATTGGGATCTTAAATGGTTTGTCCCTTCCTCCCCGGCCATGGACATCTAGTAGAAATAGCTTATACTGACAAAACTGATTGATCTGAGCTACAAACTGGGTCAACCATTTAAAAATGGTCACTTGTGGGAGATTGCTAATATCTAATCCTTTTCATCTGTCAGAAAATTTGACACTAGTATATTTTGGTGTTGATGGTTTCATGTCCATGACCAAGCGTAGCCAAGCAATTTGAAATGATCACAACACCAAGTTTTCTGGGAAAGAAGATGCTAGGGGAGAATGTAAGGTTGAGATGGAAAATAATCTTTTTTTTTTTTTTAAGTTAACATAAGTCTAAACTCTATATTTTGGGAGGGCGGGGGTGGGGGTGGGGCGGGCTCCTGTACTCACTATTCAGGTCTTCTTTAGGTGGTCTCCTTGAATCAGATTGTAAATTAAATATCTCTTCTATATGACCCTACAAGCTCATATAATTACCCCATAATAATATTTACAATGCACTATTTTGGCACTTTTAAAGAATATTTCACTTTTCTTATCTCCATAAGAGCAGCAACTTTTATACTTCATTACTTCCTTGCTGGGTCCATCTCTGGCCTGTAATTATTTGCTGAATGACCCTCTTCCCCAAAGACTAGCTTTTGTCCCCCCTGTCTCCTAACGGGAATGATTGGTTTATCACCTCTCCATCCTGTTGGGCTACATTCTCTGCAATGGCAGGAAGCTCATCTTGTTTACTTCTTTATCCCTAGTGTCTGGAACATGTGTGTGTGTGTGCTTAGTGGCTCAGTCGTGTCCAACTCTTTGCAGCCCCATGGGCTGTAGCCTGCTAGGCTCCTCTGTCCATGGAATTTTCCAGGCAAGAATACTGGGGTGGGTTGCCATTTCCATCTTCAGGGGAACTTCCTGACCCAGGGAATGAACCTTGTGTCTCCTGCATTGGCAGGCAGGTTCTTTACCACTGCGCCACCTGGAAAGCCCATAGTACCTGGTGTAGACATTCTCGTACTTGCTAGATTACTGAGTAATTAAATAACTGAATGAGGGAAATAAGAAAGAAAGGGAAAAAAGCAGAGGAAGGAAGCAGGAAAGTGTTAGACAGGAGAAAGAAAGAGGAAGAAAGAAGAGAAGGGAAAAATAGAAAGATTGATAGACAATAACCCTCTTTGGGGATCTTTTCCTGAGTATCCAATATGTGGTCTTTTCAGAAAATGAACTTGAATGAGAAATGTAACTTTTGCAAAAAAGTTACCTTCTAATACACCTTCTAGAAAAGTCAGCTTGGAACTTTGGTTTGGGGAGAGCCAAATTATACAAAGGAAAAGATTTTTACTCTAAGCAAATTAACTGAAAAATGAAATTGCAATTAAGAGTAACCATAAGGAAACTTCAGTCCTCATTAATGGTAAAGCCAGGATATATCTGCTTATAGTGGAAGCCAACTTTTGGAGGAAATGAATAAAATGTGATTAAGGAATGCTAAGACTGACATGATAATTTGGATCTAGCATTTCACTTTATTGCAAATGGTTCCTTTCTTTAAAAGCTGTTAAGTATAAGAAGAAGCACAGGTGTTTTGATATTCACTTTTATAGAACTTCTAGATTAAGGCCTTATAAATAGCTCTCTTGGAATCTATTGTAGAGGATGTCAGAAATGCATATTTAAGACTGTGTTAAAAATGCTTTATTGACCCAGTGGACTGGAAGGAAGCTCCAAGTGTCTTTGTAAATCATTGACAAGAGAGACGCTAATGGATCTTTAAGCATGTCTTGGTCAAGGAGGGCAAAACGGCTGCTTGATTTGTTTATACTTGAGATTAAACAAATTACCATCTCCTCTGTCCCAGGGTTCTGCAGTATATACGGTGTAGACAAATGCAGGAAAAAGAAACAAATTCTGGGCCAAACAGTCATGTCTGAGGCAGTAGAGCAAAATGAATAAAATATTGTAGAGTCAGGCTCCCAAAGTTCAAGTCCTAAATCAGCTTCCTATTGTTTTCTATTCTATGTCTCAGGGTTCTCCTCTGTAAAATGTGAAAAATAATAATACTAACTTATTAGGGTTGTTGTGAGGACTAAATGAGTATGAGAATTAAGTGAGTGCAGGGAAACTGATTATAATAAGTAGCTGTTAATACATTGACCAGCACACAGCATGTCCACCATAAAGAAGAACTGACATTCTTCTTACTGTTCACATAAAAAATGAAACCCAATTTCAAAGACACTACCAGAGGCAGTTATATGTGACATGAATTTTGATGGAAGGACACAATTCCGAAAGGCTGGAAAATGGAAGCATTTAGTTTTCAGGTTCCAAGACTCTGCTGTCACAGGTGCGAACTGCTGGTGCAATGACGGGTGGTCTACCTGCTTTCTACTTTGAATCCTTGCTTCATCTGCCCTTAAGTCTTTATTCATTTTTATTCTGTTTCTTCGTGATGCTTATCTAATGGCATACCAGAAGGAATACACTCTGAGAAGGAAGCCCAGTAACAATGATACACTTTTAAAAATTCTCTTAAGGAGGGCTTCTCTGGTGGTCTAGTGGTTACGAATCTGCTTTGCAATGTAAGGGACACCAGTCTGATCCCTGGTTTGGGAGGATCCCACCTTAGCCTCTGCACTGCAACTACTGAGTCTGTTTTCTAGAGCCCATGAGCAGCAATTACTGAGCCCACATGCTGCAACTATTGAAGCCCACACCCCAGATCCTGTGCTCGAAAAGAGAAGCCACTGCAATGAGAAGCCCCAGCACCTCAAGAAGAGTAGTCCCTGCTCACCAAAACCAGAGAAAGCCCAACCATAACAATAACAATGAAGACCCAGAGTGGCCAAAAATAAATAAATAAATAAAAATAAAATTTAAAAAATAATTCTCTTAAAATGGGATTCTTCTATTAGCCTCCATGGCTAAGTGTATAGATATTAAAAGGAACGTGAGTAATGACAATACACAAGCTCCACTATCAAAACAGAAGGGCAGCAGGCAATGCAATGGCTCAGAATCTATTATCTCTAAATCATAACCATTTTATGACATAGTTTCTTCCAGCTAAACAAAAATACACACTCACGGAACAATATTCCTGAGTTAGCTTAGAAGTAAAAACAAGAAGATCAAGATACAATTTCAGATTATCCAAGGAGAAATGGCTTTAAAATAACATCCCCTGAAAGAAGCATTTTTACTTTAGGGTCTGATTTTCTCTGTTGGGTCCTCTTGCTGAGTCTTAAACTGATCTTAAATTCTAAGTTCTTTCTGTGGTACCCACAGGATAACCACATGAAAATCCATAGGCATTAGCTTTTACTTCCATCTATGCTGCTCAGGTCAGCAGCAGCAGCAGCATGGTCTAATTACTCTCAAACTCCTAAGTAAATTATTAGGTTTTAGGAAATCTGTTATACAAATACTAACATTAACATTTTGCTTATGTCTATTGAATTCTATGGGCTTCCCTGGTTGCTCAAATGGTAAAGAATCTGCCTGCAATGGAGGAGACCATGGTTCAGTGCCTGGGTTGGGAAGATCCCCTGGAACAGGGTATGGTAACCCACTCCAGTATTCTTGCCTGGAGAATTGCACGGACAGAGGAGCCTGGTGGACTACAGTCCATGGGGTCGCAAAAAGTTAGACATGACCGAGTGATTTGTGAAGAAGTGGTCTCTACATTATCAATGGCTGGGACTTTTCTTAGATCTAAAGGATCCATGTGTAGTAGGATATTTAAGACTATAGCATTTGAGATTGTATTTTAGAGCTATATTGACAGGATTTAAATGCTGCCTCCACCCTGTGGAATCTGTATTATGTCAGGATGATCATTTAAGCTTTTTATTCTTAGTTTCCTCATCTGTAAAATGGGGAAAATAACAATACTTTCATGATTAGAGAGTTGCGAAGATCAATTAGGCACTTGAAATATGCCTGAAGTATAAGAACCGTACAAGTGTTTGCTGTTAATAGTCTTGCTATTTTTAATTTTAGCTGTTGTAACCATTAGGACTTCTGAATGACTATCTCTGGCTCTCCTCCCCCTAGGTTTAGGGTAATTTCCAGTCCCCTTGTGGGAGGTGGGGCCATTTGAGTATTTCAGTATTAAAGGAAATGATCTGTCATTTTCATGTTATTGTTTAGTTGCAAAGTTGTGTCTGATCTTTGCAACCCCATGGACGGACTATAGCCCACCAGGCTCCTCTATCCTTGGGATTTCCCAGGCAAGAATACTGGAGTGGGCTGCCATTTCCTTCTCCAGGGGATCTTCCCGAGCCAGGGATCGAACATGCATCTCCTTCACTGGCAGGAAAATTCTTTACTGCTGAGCCACCAGGGAAGCCCATCACTTTCATACCAAGCTTTTAATTCCTTGTGGAAGACTCTGGAGCTCTCTTCCTGTTGGTGTAGTAACCAGCAGTGTTTTAGATCAGGGATCAGCTTTTCCTATAAAGGTCTCAGGTCAAAAATGTTTTTGCTATTGTTGGCCATCTGATCTCTGTGGCAATTACCAAACTCTGCAGTTAGAACACAACTGTGAACAAAACATAAATAAAAAGTATGGCTCTGCATAAGTAAAATTTTATGTATGGAAAGTGAAACTCGAACATCATGTAATTTTTTAGGGGTCATAAAATATTCTTTTGATTTTTTCCAGCCATTGAAAAAGGTAGAAATCATTCTTAGCTCATAACGTATTAAAAAAAAAAAATGGTGGGCTAGATTTGGTCTGTGGACTATTATGGTGTGCCCACCCCTATTTTGGATATTGGCTGCTCCAGCAGTTCTAGTTCCTGGGTGACACTTCCAAACACAGCCTCACTGAGGAACCACAAAGGGCGTGTTGCTTGATCAAGAAATAAACCTTCATTGTTTTAAGCCAATGAGAGGTGCGGGTGGTTTGTTACTGCAGTTCAATACAGCCTGATCTGACTCATGTATTAGTCTTTAAGGTGACAAGAATAAAAAAGGTGTATTACCCCCTTTAGAGAGCTTAAATTGCTTCTGTAAATATGTTTAATGATAACTAAGGTGGAACCATTCCAAGGCTTTTACCCATGAAATACAGTCTTTCAAATCGATGCCATCCATGAAGAACGGGAATGAGATATAGCCGCTCAGCTTCCTCCTCGGTGCCATATCTCATCCAAGCCAAGGATCTGGCCCTTGTCATCTTGGTGTTTTATTGGTGTAGCTGAGAGGTAATCACAAAAGTATATATTTCTTCATATCATGAGACCGTGCCTCTCCTCCACAGTCAGCAAGATCAGAAAACACACATTGAGGGGAAAAGAAGGCAAACAGAAACTCTGATTTGTGTTACACATTGTAGAAGTCATTAACTATGACTCAGGTAGAAAAACTTATTACTTCTCTTTTTGACAGTGATGACAATTTAATAGTATTTGACTCTACCAAGTTACATAAAGTGTCCGGAGGCATTGAAAGGGACTGTTTATCAAGATGATAAACAAGGTTTCCTTGCCTCCCTGGCTGCATGAATGTGATCAGGAGTCTGAGGCCATCTGAAATCACTTAGTCTGGCCACCAGGCAGACGTGAAGCTACACGGGACTATCTGCACATGAAATGAGCTTCACTTAATTGACCTGCTCTACTAGTTCAGCACAAAGGGAGGCATGTTTGTGTGAGTACATGAACACTAGGGCATTCAGTGTGGATTTGGTGACTGAGGGAAGGGTATTAGTCCTACTGAAACCCTGCTCCCTGGAAATCTCATACTTGACTAATCTAAAAACATACAGTCACTTTTGCCTTCTGGCTTGAGTAAAGCAGGATGGATAAATTCTCAGATTTCTGAGAATGTAGAATGAGTTTGAATGGGTGAGTATAATTTAAAAAATACAAAGTAAGTGTTTTTAGTATTGCTATTATTAACTGTGGCAGTCATTAATGCCATTACTCATTTCTACTTTGTGCAAGTGAAGTGTTGTGTCCGACTCAATCGTGTCCAGTTCTTTGAGACCCCATGGACTGTAGCCCACCAGGCTCCTCTGTCTATGGAATTTTCCAGCAAGAATACTGGAATGGGTTGCCATCTTCTCCTCCAGGGGATCTTCCTGACTCAAGGATCAAACATGCTCCTCCTGTGTCTCCTGCATTGCAGACAGATTCTTTACCCACTGAGCCATTAGGGAAACTTCCTCCAAAGAGAAGTTTCTCTGTTCTTCTACAGAGAACAGAAAATAGAATACTACTACAGAATAGAAAAGTCTCTATTCTTTTTATCTGCACAGCAAACTCTGCTGCTTCTACTGGTACTTGCTTCTTTGTTTTCCTTAGGGAGCCAAAGGCCTCTTCTCCAATGTTAGCTCATGGAGTTTTGAAGTTGTTGGTTCTACCCCTGATCCAGAAGAGTGCAAAGACTCATAACTAGCTAAGTGGATTATGAATTCTCTAGTGACCAAGTGATTGCTCCAAGGACTGGTACCAGTCCTAGCTCAAGCTGTACACAATGAGATCCAATTGTAAACTATTCATTCTTGGGAAAATATTTTTTTCTGGAAGTCTTTCTAATGAAAAGATGTAAATCAGGAGCTTGCCACTATCGTAGTACCATGACATATGAGAGTGCAAATGAATGGAATCAACAAAGAGGGAAGCCAAGTGGAAAAATGGAGTGCTTCCTGGCATTATTGTTAGTGCTACTTGATACAGCTCTGCCTGAAGCTGGCAGCTGAACTTTGGGCAGAACATTTTTTTTTTTTTAGTTTGAATTATATGTTCTACCACAAAGAGTCATGAAGCTGAGTTACACCAAAGATATTAAGAAGATCCTCTGCAATTGTAATTTCTTCTTTTCTGTACATTTGTCATGTGCAGTACTCTAAGACAGCTTCCAAAACTGACCTCTATCTCAGTGCCACCTCCTGAGGGAAAAATTCCTTTACTTCCCCTATTCCGTTCCGTTCCCTCGCTCAGTCGTGTCCGACTCTTTGCGACCCCGTGGACTGCAGCCTACCAGGCTTCTCCGTCCATGGGATTCTCCAGGCAAGAATACTGGAGTGGGTTACCATTTCCTTCTCCAGGGGATCTTCCCAACCCAGGGATCGAACCCGGGTCTCCCACATTGGAGGCAGACACTTTAACCTCTGATGCACAGGTCACTCAATACTTATTGTCTTCTTTTTCATAGAGCTAAAACAAAAATTTTGGTCAGAGAACCATATACTCATGCATTCAAAAGTATTTTTCTATTCCCCTTATAACTATGATGGACATGTGACACAGTTCTTGTCAATGGGTTATATATGAAAATTTGCTAAGTATATTTAGGAAGAGAGTTTCAGAAAAACATCTATTTCTGCTTCATTGACTATGCCAAAGCCTTTGACTGTGTGGATCACAATAAACTGTGGAACATTCTGAAAGAGATGGGAATCCCAGACCACCTGACCTGCCTCTTGAGAAACCTGTATGCAGGTCAGGAAGCAACAGTTAGAACTGGACATGGAACAACAGACTGGTTCCAAATAGGAAAAGGTGTACGTCAAGGTTGTATATTGTCACCTTGCTTATTTAACTTATATGCAGAGTACATCATGAGGAACGCTGGGCTGGAAGAAGCACAAGCTGGAATCAAGATTGCTGGGAGAAATATCAATAACCTCAGATATGCAGATGACACTACCCTTATGGCAGAAAGTGAAGAGGAACTCAAAAGCCTCTTGATGAAAGTGAAAGAGGAGAGTGAAAAGGTTGGCTTGAAACTCAACATTCAGAAAACAAAGATCATGGCATCTGGTCCCATCACTTCATGGGAAATAGATGGAAAAACAGTGGAAACAGTGTCAGACTTTGTTTTTTTGGGCTCCAAAATCACTGCAGATGCTGATTGCAGCCATGAAATTAAAAGACGCTTACTCCTTGGAAGGAAAGTTATGACCAACCTTGATAGTATATTGAAAAGCAGAGACATTACTTTGCCGACCAAGGTCCGTCTAGTCAAGGCAATGGTTTTTCCCGTGGTCATGTATGGATGTGAGAGTTGGACTGTGAAGAAAGCTGATCGCCGAAGAATCGATGCTTTTGAACTGTGGTGTTGGAGAAGACTCTTGAGAGTCCCTTATACTGCAAGGAGATCCAACCAGTCCATTCTAAAGGAGATCAATCCTGGATGTTCATTGGAGGGACTGATGCTGAAGCTGAAACTCCAATACTTTGGCCACCTCATGAGACGAGTTGACTCACTGGAAAAGACTCTGATGCTGGGAAAGGTTGGGGGCGGGAGGAGAAGGGGACGACGGAGAATGAGATGGCTGGATGGCATCACCAACTCTGTGGACATGAGTTTGGGTGTACTCCGGGAGTTGGTGATGGACAGGGAGGCCTGGCGTGCTGTGATTCATGGGGTCGCGGAGAGTCGGACACGACTGAGCGACTGAACTGAACTGAACTGAACTTGCTTTCCTTACATAACACTTGCCCCTTCCTGTTTACTATTTTTTGCTTTTTCCTATCTGAAATGAAGGCTAGATGGCTGGAAGTACAGCAGCCATTTTGTGCCAATGAGAGAAAGGAAGGTCAAAGAAGAGGTCAAGAAAATCTTAGAGACTTTAACCTGGAGAGTGTTAAGCAACTGAACCCAAGTCACCAAACATGCCTCCAGATTTTCTATTTCATGAGAAAAACTAAATGCCTCCCAGTTTGCTTAACCTACCACCCAGATGAGATTCCCATTACTGGCAACCAAATGTAGTTCTGATATATTGGTACATGTTACAATTTTTGATAAATGTTTTAAAAAATATATGAGTAAATGAAAGGAAGTATCCTTGACTTCAAAGATCTAGTCAGAGATCTAAGACAGAGAGAAAATAAAAATGAATAATTCGAAGTAGAAAGTAACAAGAGCCATGAGAGGGTAGACTCCTTCCATTCCTGAGTTTAAGGAAACTCTGGGAGATAGTGAAGGAAAGGAAAGCCTGGTTTACTGCAGTCCATGGGGTTGCAAAGAGTCAGATACAACTTAGGGACTAAACAATGACTATTAATAAAACAACCACAGAGACACTCTATTTCCAATGCTGACTTTGGGAGAGGATATATGGAAATGTCCACATGACAAGGAATTGCAAATAGCCTCTAAGCACTGGGAGTAGTCTCTAGTTGGAAGTCATACACCTGCAAGGACATGGATTCTACCAACAATCTAAAGGATCCTCTGGGGAGAATCTACATGTCTGTCAACTCATACCCACGTAGTACACTTTTCCTCCAATGTTTAGGGATGGTTAGGTAATTTCTGGTAAAAATCTCTACTGCATTTGATATTTGATTTCAGTTACATCAAGGACATCTCCTAAAAATCAACAGCACTCTTAAGATCTAAACAAGTATGAAAATGTACATTTTGGTCCTTAAGAATCTGATTGTTCAGAGAAGAAAAGAACTTAACAGTTTTATCTTACTGAGTAAGGTAATAATAATTCTTATCCTTAGGGTTGTGAGGATAAGATAATGGAATATCACATTACAAGGGTTCAAATGCTGTTGGCTTCTTAGAGTTGGATAAAAAGCAGTGGGTTTTAACAACAGAAAGTGACAGTCACAATTATCTCCATTTTACTGACAACTAAATTAAGGGTCAGGAAGTTTAACTGACATGTCGAAATTTGCCAGTTAGTAAGACAAAACCCAACTGTTTTTGCTTGCCTATGTTTTCATTCTTTCCTCTGATAAGAGCATGTCAGGTTTCCTTTGGGGTGTGACTACTCCCACCTTATTTGCAGTCCATGTAGAGCAGGTGAACTAAAGCTTTCGGGGGGGGGACTGTGACCTAGACCTGGCCACACAGCACAGTCCCTCTACAGTCATGGAGACTGGTGTGAGGATGGGCTTGTGATCCAAGTTGGTTCAATCAGGCTGAATAAAGGTTAAGGAGAAATACTGGGAAAAAACTTACTTTCTGTTGGACTAGATGTAAGCTGCTCTTTTCAGAGATTCAGTGTGGAATTGAACTGATCTGGAGAACAGTGGAGAGAAGAGATAGTGATGGACCTGGCCCTCATGTAGATCCAACACTGTTGGCTCTTACTCTGGGCTCTTTCTTTAAATGTGCTAATAAATTCTCTTCTTTTTTACTGTATTGGCTTCAGTTATTTAAATAATTCTGTGGTGTTATTTTTCATGTCACTTCTCCAAGTCCCCAACAGCAACTGGTATCCAATAATTCAATTCAATTCTGACTCAACTACCTGCAGTTAGTGCAGACCCCACAGGTTGAAGGGTTCAGTCCTCCAACACTAACCTCACTTCAGACAACAGTTGCAAATGGGATAGCCAAACTACCTGCACTTTTGCCTGACTTGGTGATAACTTCAGGGGTTCTCATGACTCCTCTGATTTAATAACTTGCTGGAATGGCTCACAAAACTTAGGAAGGCAGTTTATGCTTACTGGTTTACTATAAATGATTCAACTCAGGAACAGCCAAATAGAAAGGATGCAAAGGATAAGCTATTCAGGGGTTGGGAGGAGGGAGGTTTAAGTGGAGCTTCTATAACTGCTCTAGGTACTGCCACCTCCCCACACCTCAAAGCATTCACCAACCCAGACGCTCTCAAAAACCTGTCATTCTATGAAGGTTTTATTGCTCTTACATAGGCATGATTGATTTGAACTGCTGGCCATTTGTGATTAACACAACTTACAGCCTGCTTCTCTCCAACCTTCTTATACCTTGGTTTTCCTGATACCTTGGTCATCCTGGTGATCACTTCTGTCCTGAAACTATCCAGGGATCCCCAGCCACTAGTCATCTCATTGGCATACAAAATACACTTATTACTTTAGAGAGTCCAAGGATTTTACCAGCTGTGTGCCAGGAACTGGGTACAAAGACAAAACACCTTTCTATGATACCTTGGGAATTTAGTTTTAGGGTTCTAACATTGTATGTAGAATCTTTATAAGAAATTAATTTTAAAAAAATGCACATAGAGTATTTGATACAGTGCCTGAAACATAGTAAAGGCACAAATTGGGCAGCTGTTTTTGTTGCTATTAGTGTTACTGTAATAAACATCATCTTTTAAATGTACTGAGAGCAAGTGGGAGAGAGAATCAATTAGATAATGATTTTATGAGACATCTACTGCAAAGTCCAAATAAGTCACCATATTGATACCTAGCAATTGACAGTCAAACAATCAGGTGAACTGACTCATGCTCAACTGGATGGCTGAGCCTCTGTTGTTAAGAAATTCTAAATAGCAGAGTCATGAAAGAATTGGTAAAACACTATAGTGAAGACTCTTGAGCTCAGTAGTAAACCAAACATGGGTTTCAATCCCAACTGGGTCATGTAAGACATGCATCTCTTAAAGTCTCTGAGCTTTGTAAAATGGGAATGTGAGAATAACTTCATTAGATATTTGTGAAGAATAAATGGAGTAGTAAATATGAACAGCTCACTACAGTTTGACTTAAACCGTAAAACTTCATAATCATCGCTTTTGATGTTTTAATTATATTGACTGATGCAAATACACTAAATTTCAACTCTTAAGTGATGTAAATTAGACCTTAATATCTTTATGACCAAACAATATTGATTAACTGACATTTGAGCAATGTAGAAGCAACGTGTGGAAATAGACTAATTTAGACTTTAACTTTGGAGCAGGAAATGGCAACCCACTCCAGTGTTCCTGCCTGGAGAATCCCAGGGACGGGGGAGCCTGGTGGGCTGCCGTCTATGGGGTCGCACAGAGTCGGACACGACTGAAGTGACACAGCAGCAGCAGCAGCAGCAGACTCTAACTTATTTAGACTAAATGAGAGAGAAATTTTCCCACCTAAAGTAAAAAAATTCCATCTTTCAAAGTTTCATCTTGCCTTTAGGTAAGTCAGACATAAAGTGACCTTGCAGTGAGAAGTCTGTTAAAAAAAAGACTGCTCTTCCTTGGTTAGATGTCAGTTCGCCAGCACACATTTTATGAGTGATAATCTGAGCAGCAGAATATGGTTACTAAAGTTTTGAGTTCCCTGAAGAAACAGCTATGTAAGTTAACGCTTGTAATGAAATAACATTAGGGAAAAGCTGGCTGAAAAGTACATAAATTTCAACCTAAGGCTAAAGTTTTCTTCTTCACAGCAAATTATATTCAGGCTAATGGGGTCAACATGGGAATTGAAGCTATTGAGGAGGCCTAGGCGTCACATACCAAATTTCCACTGCACTCAATAATGCATGAAAGCCATTTGGAAGAATGCTGTTTCCAGACAAGTGTTTGTGAAAATGCAAGGTCCTCAGAGAAGAGTCTTACACAAGGAATGCCTTTCTCTTTTTTCCTCCACAGATTCACTTAGACCTCTGTCTTAGCCTAGAATGTCTTCTCTCATACTCAGTCACTTCACACCCTCCAATCTCTCACCCCTAAACTCATCACTTCACTTTTTCTTTGGTTCATCAAGTGGTCTCTGGAAGCTTAGAGGAACAATATGAAACGACAGTCAAGAGAACAGAGTCCGTCTATTCACGGTGTGATTTTACCCTTAGTTCTGGGATGAATTTAACTGTGGAATCCTTGATAAATGACTAACCATCAGTTCCTTTATCTGTTAAACAGACTTAATTTTAAAAAGCCCGTGGAGGAATGGCCAAAAAACACGTTAGGTCAAAATTACCTCAGAAAGTCACTAACTCCTTCATTAGACTGGAGCCATGCTAACAGTGTAGGACACAAGACAAGTTAAAAGGGGAGAATAACTGACTCAAGAGGGCCATCTGTGAAATGGGATACTTCCTGCCGTATCGGTAAACAAGGATGTCACAGCCATGCATGATTGTGATTCTGGCCCTGCAAATGTGAGCCTTTGAACCCTAAGGGCACCCAGGAAGAACAATGCTGGCTATTGGCAGCCATCAGTCACTCCCCAAAGTAAGCAAGGAACTAAGGGGTGAATAACCAAATCCCAGGATGCTGGCCCCAGATGGGTGAGATGCATATGAAAGGAATGCTTTCAGTAAGCCCAGTCTCTTGCATATTCCCATACATAGGAAAGTGCTAAATTCCGAGACATCTGGTTTTCCTTAATTAACAATAATCTTTCGATGTTCAGACTACTCGCCTCTTGTTACAAGCTTCTGTGCAAACTGACTCTTCCCCCTAGGTCCTCTGAACAGTTCTCTCAGGGTTACTTGATATGCTGTCTCCCAGGCTTGAAGTCCTAAACATTCCCACCAAACAAAACAGAACTCTCAACCTCTAGGTTGTGACTATTTTTTAAGTCGATACATCCCATGCCCACTCCAGGAAATATCCAAGAAAAAATCATAAGAATTAGCATTATTAAAATTCTTATTTATTTGTATTGGCTCTAGCTCTGTTTTACTTGACTATGTGTGGTTGAATTGAGTGAGTTCAGTGCATGCGGAGGGCCACTGCTGCTCTTTGTATTGGAAGGTTACAGACATAGTCAGTTTTACTCTATTATTATATTATATTTTAAATTTCAGCAATGAAAATTGTGTGTAGTTTTGTTTTCCCTTTACCATGATATTTAAGTATCTACGAAGAGTCTCAGTTTTGCCTTTTGGCTCACAAAGCCTGAACTATTCCTATTTTGCCTTTGAAGCAGATGGAAACTTCTTTCCTTGTAGGTTCTTTGACTAGTCTAATAATTAAACTGACATAACGTAGATTAAAAAGAGAAAAGCAAATTTAATTTCATAGGTACAGGAGCTCATAGGAATGTGACACTCAAAGGGTAGTCAGGCAGTTGAGGCTTACAAAACATTCTGAGCTAAGGAAAGGGCCAGGGGCCTGAAGCTACAAAGGGAAAGAAGGTCATTCAAGTAAAATGAGAGGAGCTGTTTGGAAAACAAGAGTTGCCCTGCTTTGTAGGTAAGTTGCTCAGATAAAAATGTGTATCTCTTCATATGTTGTTGCTGTTGCTCAATCCTGTCAGACTCTTTTGTGACCCCATGGATGGTAGCTGGACTGTAGCAGGCCAGGCTCTTTAGTCCATGGGATTTTCCAGGCAAGAATACTGGAGTGGATATGCAACCCCTAAAATCCATGTTAAAATGGTCTTAGTTAATTCTAAGGACATTGAGTACAATGACATGATTGAAGTGGTCTTTTAGTAGAATTGATTGATCTCCTATGGGAAATTTTATCTCTCTTCCATGTATTGTGAAAGTGAAAGTCATTCAGTCGTATACGACTCTCTGTGACCCCATGGACTATACAGTCCATGAAATTCTCTAGGCCAGAATACTGGAGTGGGTAGCCTTTCTCTTCTCCAGGGGATCTTCCCAACCCAGGGATCGAACCCAGGTCTCCCACAATGCAGGCAAAGTCTTTACCAGCTGAGCCACAAAGGGGAGCAGAATTGGTCATCCCAAAATATGCCTCTTTGGTATATGAATTATTTTAAGCTGACATTTTAAAGAAAATTGGGGCATAAAACAGCTCTGAAGGCCAACTAGAAATTGCTCTTTTTAAAAAAGTATTTACATTTCTAAGGGAAACTCCAATTGGAGGGGTGGCTCTTGTTGTACCAGGAAGAAGAGGATGACTCAGTCTCTAAGAACTCCTACTAATGGAGACAGCAGGAACTTCAGTCTGCAAACCAACCCTTGTTTATTGTGCTCTTTTTGGTCATCTCCCATAACTCACTGATCCCACCCCAGTATCTTTTGTCTTTAGATAATGAGTTTGGGTAAACTCTGGGAGTTGGTGATGGACAGGGAGGCCTGGCGTGCTGCAATTCATGGGGTCGCAAAGAGTCGGACATGACTAAGCGACTGAACTGAACTGAAAGACGGTATAAAGATAGTGGCTTTGTCCATTTTGGCAAGTTATTCACTTTTCTAAAGTCTCTCCCAAGTATACAGGAGGTATACATGTAATTAAATTTAATTTTTCTTCTGTTCATCTGTTTTATGTCAATTTGGTTATTAGACCAGCCATGGAAACTAAAAATATTTCTCTTCCAACAGTATATACCCAAGAATAATGAAAGCAGCCATCCAAGAACTTTTCAAGAATGTTTATAGCAGCTTAATTTATTACAGCCCCAAACTGGAAATAAATGTTCATCAACAGCAGAACAAATTTATGGTATGTTTATATGGGATACCAGTATACAGAAATGAGAACGAGCCATCTACTCCTGTATGGAACAAAGGCAAAAAAGTGGCCAGATACCAAAGAGGATATAGGATATTAATGATTTTAAATGTATTTTTTAAAGGCAAAACTGTATCATATTAAAACTTAGGAAAGCAATTCCCTTGGAAGACAGAGCAGTGACTGAAAGGGCTCACAAGGGATGTTGTTGGATTACTGGTATTATTCTATTTCTTTATGTGAATTGTGGTATCATGCATTAATTCAGTTAGTAAGAATTAATTGAGCTGTTCACTCATGACTTGTATGCTTTTTTCAGTGTATCAGTTCAGTTCAGTCACTCAATCATGTCCAACTCTTGGTGACCCCATGGACTGCAGCACACCAGGCCTCCCTGTCCATTACCAACTCCCAGAGTTCACTCAAATTCATGTCCATCAAGTCAGTAATGCCATCCAACCACCTCATCCTTTGTTGTCCCCTTCTCCTGCCGCCTTCAATCTTTCTCAGCATTAGAGTCTTTTCCAATGAGTCAGTTCTTTGCATCAGGTTGCCAAAGTATTGGAGTTTCAGCTTCAGCATCAGTCCTTCCAGTGAATATTCAGGATTGATTTCCTTTAGGATGGACTGGTTGGATCTCCTTGCTGTCCAAGGGACGCTCAAAAAGCATCAATTCTTTGGCGCTCAGGCAGTGGCAACCCACTCCAGCACTCTTACCTGGAAAATCCCATGGACGGAGGAGCCTGGTAGGCTGCAGTCCATGGGGTCGCGAAGAGTTGGACACGACTGAACAACTTCACTTTTAATTTTCACTTTCATGCATTGGAGAAGGAAATGGCAACCCACTCCAGTGTTCTTACCTGGAGAATGCCAGGGATGGGGGAACCTGCTGGGCTGCCATCTATAGGGTCACACAGAGTCAGACACGACTGAAGTGACTTAGCAGCAGCAGCTTTCTTTATAGTCCAACTCTCACATCCATACATGACTACTGGAAAAACCATACCCTTGACTAGATGGACCTTTGTTGGCAAAGTAATGTCTCTGCTTTTTAATAAGCTGTCTAGGTTGATCAAAATTTTTCTTCCAAGGAGCAAGTATCTTTTAATTTCATGGCTGCAGTCACCATCTGCAGTGATTTGGGAGCCCCCCAAAATAGTTCCTCAGTTTCCACTGTTTCTCCATCTATTTGCCATGAAGTAATGGGGCCAGATGCCATGATCCTAGTTTTCTGAATGTCGAGTTTTAAGCCAACTTTTTCACTCTTCTCTTTCACTTTCATCAAGAGGCTCTTTAGTTCTTATTCGCTTTCTGTCATAAGTGTGCTGTCATCTGCATATGTGAGGTTATTGATATTTCTCCTGGCAATCTTGATTCCAGTTTGTGCTTCAGCCAGCCTGGCATTGCACATGATGTACTCTATATATAAGTTAAATAAGCAGGGTTACAATGTACAGACTTGATGTATTCCTTTCCTTATTTGGAACCAGTCTGTTTTTCCAAGTCCAGTTCTAACTGTTGCTTCTTGACCTGCATACAGGTTTCTCAAGAGGCAGGTGAGGTGGTCTGGTATTCCCATCTCTTTAAGAATGTTCCACAGTTTGTTGTGATCCACACAGTCAAAGGCTTTGGTATAGTCAATAAAGCTAAAGTAGATGTTTTTCTGGAACTCTCACTTTTTCAATGATCCAATGGTTGTTGGCAATTTAATCTATGGTTCCTCTGCCTTTTCTAAATCCAGCTTCTCAGTGTATGCTGCTGCTGCTGCTAAGTCGCCTCAGTCGTGTCCGACTCTGCGCGACCCTATGGACCGCAGCCCACCAGTCTCCTCTGTCTACGGGATTCTCCAGGCAAGAATACTGGAGTGGGTTCTCAGTGTATAGTATGTTTCACTAAAAATTATCTCAAAAAGAAGCAAACACTGCAGCCTTTTAAACTTCCTACTGATAAGACCCCCTATCTCAACAGAAACTCCAATACTTTGGTCACCTCATGCGATGAGTTGACTCACTGGAAAAGAGTCTGATGCTAGGAGGGATTGGGGGTGGGAGGAGACAGGGACGACAGAGAATGAGATGGCTGGATGGCATCACTGACTCGATGGACATGAGTTTGAGTGAACTCCGGGAGTTGGTGATGGACAGGGAGGCCTGGCGTGCTGTGGTTCATGGGGTCGCAAAGAGTTGGACACGACTGAGTGACTGAACTGAACTGAACTGAACTGAAAGAAATAAATGAAGAAAAACAGAACCTCATTTATAATTAGGAAATGTAAAGTTGGAAATATTTTTTCCTAATCAATTTTATAAAAAGGATAAAGAAGGCTAATGTCCAGAGTTTATGATCTTACATAAAAGCAGACACAGACACATCTGGGGAATTATTAACAGACATTTTTTGGGCAGTATCTATTGATATTTAAATGAATATATTCTGTGACCCAGTAATATCAATTCTAAAACTCTTCTACTGATATCCTTACAAAAGTTAACAAAGCTGTATGTACAATGTTATTCATGGTACCCTAATTCATAATAGCTAGAGAAATGAGATAGTTATTAAAGATTATATAAAAATGAAAAAATAAATTACAAAGAGGCCAGGCTGATGAAAGCTTTTTATGTGTTTCCTCTGGGAAAAAAATATGAGCTTAAGAAGTGCTGCCAAATATCTACTATGATTAGCCACAGATGGAATAATTGAAAAATCAAGGCAAAACACTTGCAGACTTATAAGTATATTTAAGTTCCCCTTGATTCAAGGTAGAGGTCATACAAGCATGTTTTCCAGCATCTACAAGTATAAACTTTAAAGATATAGGGCTGTCTTTATCAACATAGACTATACAGTAGCTGGCAGAATTCACAATTTTATTTTAATTAAAAAGCTATCTTTGACTCATGGGAAGAGATAATTTTCTTATTTTCCTTGTAGCAAAAGTTCACATATAAAGTACAATTAAAGTGACCCATATTGTGGTTCATTAACTTTCACAATAAAAAACCCTTTTCTAAACCACCAGTGTACAATAACTCTCTTGGGTCAGTTTCTCAGATAAATATCACTTAACAATGCAAAAAATTACAACCTAATTTTCTACAAAATAGGTTTTTGAAGTAAAGCTAAAGCATTGATGGTCAATCACATGAGATCTATAGTCCATTGTGATAAAATTGTTGGCTAATTATTAAGCTTTAGAAAGACCATTCAAAAGGCCCCTTTGGTCACTTAAGTTTATATTCAAAAGACATCAGATGGCCATAAACTCTTTAAAAAGGTCTAGTAGAATTGATTGCTAGCTTCACAGTTTGGAAGAGAGACCCAAAGAGGTCCAAAGAAACCTGGCACAATGAAGACCCAGCATGCCTGAGATCTACATCTAAAGATGTTGGGGATCTATTCAGTTCAGTTCAGTTGCTCAGTCGTGTCCGACTCTCTGCGACCCCATGAATCACAGCACGCCAGGCCTCCCCGTCCATTACCAACTCCCGGAGTTCACTCAAACTCATGTCCATCGAGTCGGTGATGCCATCCAGCCATCTCATTCTCTGTCGTCCCCTTCTCCTCCCGCCCTCAACCTTTCCCAGCATCAGGGTTTTTTCCAGTGAGTCAACTCGTCGCATGAGGTGGCCAAAATATTAGAGTTTCATCTTTAGCATCAGTCCTTCCAATGAACACCCAGGATTGATCTCCTTTAGAATGGACTGGTTGGATCTCCTTGCAGTCCAAGGGACTCTCAAGAGTCTTCTCCAGCAAAATAAGAGGTTGGTGCTAAGATTTCAAAAGAAATTCATGGGATAATGAGCTGAAGATAGCAAGAAGTAATAGAGATAAATATTAGATACGACCTATTAGAAAAAAAGGTGTTAAGTATACATGGAAAAGAGGTTTAACAGCAGCAAAGGCTCTAAAAAAAGGAAACAGATCTAAATTGACAGTGAATTCAGAATGAGGCCTCTATGTGATGTAGTACGGGGCTCAGTGTCAAAGATTCTATCCGCCAATGCAATAGACAGCAGGAGACTTGGGTTCAGTCCCTGGGTGGGGAAGATCCCCTGGAGAAAGGAATGGCTACCCACTGTAGTATTCTTGCCTGGAGAATTCCACGCACAGAGAAGTGTGGTGGGTATAGTCCATGGGGTCCCAAGGAGTCGACTATGACTGAGTGAATGATCATGCACGTGATGTGGCTACTAAAACTGCTAATGTGCTTCGGGGCGTCATTAATACAAGTTGAGTATCCAGTTTAATTATTTCAACCACTTTTTTTCTTTTAAATTCATAGTAACTTTTTATAAACGTAAAATTGAAAGCTAGTGATTTCAATTTGCATTCATTCAGTGGCATACTCCCCTCGAACTCCTTCTAAGACTGTTTTTCCGTGTCTTTCCCAGTCAAGTTCCAAGCCCAAGTTTTCATAATGTGAGTTAAGACATTAGGAATTTTACTTGATTTCTAAAAATAATGTTATATTGAAATACCGAATATGCCTTTTAAAATTATATAGTATATGCTTTATTTGTGATTAATAATTTATATTTAATCATAAAATAGCACACGTTTCTTTCATGGAAGGAGGTAATGTCACCTTAAATCTCAGGTATTAGTTTCAATGATAATAGTCAGAAAGGGTTTAGATTGCTTAAGGAATACAATCATTGTTTTATATAAAAACTAGAGCTGAATGAAATGCATAATGTATAAATGATGTTCCAAGGCCACAGTTTCAGAAAGCAACCATGAGCTCCTTCACACACACACACAGGTTGCCATGTCACTCTTGGAAACTGTAAGTACTACTGATGACCCTGTCAGGGCATCCTTAACTATGGCAGAGAACTCGCAAATGACATCCTAAGTGAGAGAAGAAAGAAGACTCTTTGAAATGAATAGAAATTTGGGCACATAGATGAACCCAATACATCCTCATGCTTTTATTTCCCCAGCACCCATCACAATGCCAGGTATACTTTGTTATTCAGTTGTTGTGTCCAATTCTTTGCAAACCCATGGACTGTTGCACACCAGGCATCCCTATCCTTCACTATCTCCCGACTTTTGCTCAAATTCATGTGCATTGAGTCTGTGAATGCTGTGTAACCACTGAAGGTTGACTTCAGGGTAAAATCATACCAAGACTCTTCACTAAGGCATACGATTTCCATGGTACAGTGGCACCAATGACTATACATAAAAGTTGACTGCAGTGCAAGTTTGATGCACGAAGCAGGGCACTCAAAGCTGGTGCTCTGGGACAACCCAGAGGGATGGGGTGGGGGGGGAGGTGGGAGAGGGGTTCAGGATGGAGGGACGCATATACACCTGTAAAGTAATTAACCTCTGATTAAAAAAATAAATAACTGTTTATAAAAATTGCCTGGATAGTACTACTTAATATACATTTTTTATATTAAATAGTACTATACAGGCAACTTCTGTGCATAGTGAGGACAAATAAATGCTAATTAGGCTTTATAAACATTTTATGAAGCAGATGATCCTGAGGAGATGCTTTTATGTAACTGGAAAACTCCAAAAATCACTTGACAATCTAATAATGTCTTTCCTAAGGTTTTGGAATAAGTCCTTTTTGCAAAATGAACTACGAACTGTCTTTTTGAGTCTAGCATAGAGGATCTCAGATCTGTAAGAAACCTAATTATCACTGGAAGTATACTGTTTGGATTTATAGTCACCAGAATTTTCAGTCCTGCTTTCAGTCAACAACAAAGATGGCTTTATGAAGGCATAGATTTGAGATTTATTCCACCACATTCTTCTTGGGCCTAAGGGCTTCATCCTTTAGAGAGTGTCTATATGCAGATGCCAAAAAGGAACATTAAGGTGCAGAGAGTATGGATTTAATGCCTGACTTTACAAAGCAAATTCTGAGCACACTGGCAATCAAGATGTAGGGCAAGTGTATGTATTTCCATATCAAACCAACGTAGACACTAGAGAATAATCTTTCTTTCTAAACTAAAGGGTCTTGCAAATTGATCTCATGGGACATTGTTCCTAGGACTTCATTCTTATGCATATAACATCTTTCAAAATTGAATCAAAGGGAAATCAAACCTTCTTAAACAAAATAAGCTTCTGGCAGGCAAAGCTTCAGACACTTGGCATTTCAATTGGCTTACACCTAACTACCTACAGGGCAGACATCCATGAAGGCAAGAGGAAGCAAAACCACAGCCTACAACCCTCCCCATCAGTGGCACAGTTGGCTGTCTGCAGGCAACGCTGTTGGTGAAAACAAATATTTCCCTCCCAGGAAGGGGAAGCTGAATGTCAACAAAGATGGAGATGGGAAAACAGACTAGATCAAGCACAGAGCAACCTGCATGAGTTCTCAACATGGATGAAATGGAACTGATTGTCTTGAACATGGACTTTTAAAATATGTACTCTGTGTCATCCACATACGAGATTAGAGACAAAATAAGACAAAGTAACTAGGAACCATCACAGTCGGCACATATCATTAAAGAACTACATAAGCTCATCTGAGACATGTATTTGGAGTCATAAAAATGTGCTTTAAGTTCCAATTTTGTTATTTACTAGTTGTGTGACTGGTGAGAGTATTATCTTACATAATAACTCTGAATCTCTGCTTCTTCTTATGCAAAATAGGGATAACACAGTAACCACATAGTGGTACAGAAATTATTTTGCATGTTGTGGGGATTAAATTTAGCACAGTCCCTTGCTTATAGCAGAGGTCAGAAAACTTTTTCTGTAAACAGCTAGAGGCCCGATAGTAAATATTTTAGGCTTTGGGTGCCTAGTGGTCTCTGTCTCAACTGCTCAACGTGCCCATGTAAGCACAAAAGCAGCCAGAGACAACATGTAAAGGATGGGACTGTGTTCCAATAGAATTTTATTTGCAAAAACAGGAGGTGAGTTGGATTTGGCTCAGAGGCTGTAATTTGTAATGTTTTAAGAGATATGCTTAACAGTAATATTATGAATCCAGTTCCAGTTTAGTTGCTCAGTCGTGTCTGACTCTTTGCGACCCCATGAACCACAGCACGCCAGGCCTCCCTGTCCATCACCAACTCCCAGAGTCCACCCAAACTCATGTCCATTAAGTCAGTGATAGCATCCAACCATCTCATCCTCTGTCTCCCCTTCTCCTCCTGCCCTCAATCTTTCCCAGCATCAGGGTCTTTTCAAACGAGTCAACTCTTCTCATTAGGTGGCCAAAGTATTGGAGTTTCAGCTTCAACATCAGTCCTTCCAATGAACACCCAGGACTGATCACCCATATCAAATGTTTGAAAATGCTTACAGTATGCCACATACTGAGCCAGGTGCTTCACTTAGATTAATTCATTCAGTTGTCATAAGGTAGGAACTATTCTACTATTAATATCTCCAATTTTACAGCACAATCAGGTCCAGAGGTGTTAGTAACTTGCTTAAAACTACACAGCTTAGAAGCTGAAAAGTCAAGATATGAGCCTAGGTCCTCAGGTTTGGGAGTCTGTTTTCTTAACCACTCACCATGGCACTGACTATCACCGACTAACGCCTCTGTATGTGTGTGCTCGTCGTGTTCAACTCTGCAACCCCATGGACTGTAGCCCACCAGGCTCCTCTGTCCATGGAATTTTCCGGGCAAGAATACTGGAGTGGGTTGCCATTTCCTTCTCCAGGGGATCTTCCTGACCCAGGGATCAAATCCACGTCTCCTTCACTGGCAGGCAGATTCTTTTTAACCACTGTGCCACCTGGGAAGTGACTCCTCTATCAGAATGTAATTAAATGTCAGGAAAAAAGCCAGTTTGAAATTGAAGTTCAAACAAAACACTAATGTAGTTCAATTTTGAGAAAATGGACCACTCATATTTATAATGATCAGGCAGTCTTAAAAAACTTGGAAGCGCTTCAATTAGCTTTCCCTTTGATTTCTACCATCCTTACATGGGTTTTTGGGAAGGCATCCTACTTGTAACTCACTCTATGTTCTCTCTTTGCTGTGAAATTATTTGAAGGAAAATGAACTTGTAATGATAGCGATAAAGGGGGAGAGGGCTGCTCTAAATTATTTAGGCCAAAGAGAACTTGAAAAATGATTTTCATATCAGCTGTTGTGTGACAATCTAGGTGGGTGGGACGGGCTGGGAGGTGGGAGGAAGCTCAAGAGGGAGGGGGCATATGTGTACCTCTGGCTGATTCGTATTGATGTATGGCAGAAACCAACACAGTACTGTAGAACAATTATCCACCAATTAAAAGTTTTAAAACAAAGAATGATTTGCTGTGGAATATTGTTACTTGAAAAATATATATATATACACAAAAAGAAAAAACAAACAATGTATGATAGTTGACCATTCATTTCAAAACACATAATAGGGGACTTCGCTGGTGGTCCAGTGGCTAAGACTCCACAATCCCAACGCAGGGGGCCTAGGATGGATCCCTGTCTGGATTAGAGCCACGTGCCATGCTAGAACTAAGAATCAGCACCTTGTAACTAAAGAGCCTGCCTGCTACAACTAACAGACCCCTGTGTTGCAACTAAGATGTGGTGCAGATGAATACATAATAAAAATTAAAAAAACAAGAACATACATGATAACTACCCAAGGACTTCACTCTGACAAGGATTTTTCCTAGGCAAACACCATAGATTTTAATAGTCATTGGACACATTTTTAAAAGAATAGGCAAAAGATTTTCCCTTCTGTGGGAAAAAAAATGTGGAGGGCCATTCTTTCCCTGTTTTTCATAAGAGCCTAGCCGCAGGCATTATCTCATTTAATCCCAGGCACTATTACTGTCTTCATTTCACAGATGAGGAGCGAGAGGCTCACTTGCCCAGGCTCACACGGTTAGTAATCACAGTGCTAGGGTACAGCCCCAAGATAGCGGGCTCCAAGCCGAAATGCTTGAAGTACTTGAACTCTGCACAGAGCCGTCCCTTTTCCACTCAAGAATGTCATATAATTGACAGCGAATGAGAATGTGAAACTCAAGGGTTCATGTTCCACTGAAGACCAGGAGACAAAGACAGTGTGAAATGGAGTGAAAGACGGATGGAAAAGCATCATCACGTTAACACAGTGGTTCTCAGGCACTCACTGGGCCATCTCTGGTAGGCTTTAAAATATACAGATGCCCGGGCTGCTGGTCCAGAGATTCTCATTCATTTTGGACTAGTGGAACTAACAGCTAAGGTTTCACCCTTGGCTATACCTTGGAATCCCTTGGTGGATTCATGTATGTATGTATAAAAATGAGCTACAGCGAGGGTCTCAAACTTGGTTGCACAATTGAATCACTTGGGTATGTGTATGTATGTACTTAGCACAGAGCCTGATACATAGAAGGAACTCAAAAAATAATAGTTACTATTGTTAGTTGAAAATGTGAACCATGAAGAAGTAGACCTCATATCTGTTTTAATGAATTGAGTTAAATCAGGAAAAATGATTCATAGCAGTCCTTGGAAATCATCTATAAGTTAATCTGATATTGACTTCTTCCAGACAAGAGAGTTGATTGGACTTATTTATAGACAGAATATATAGATCGTGACTGCCTTTAGGACACAGAATAACGTTTGAGTCATCTTCAATTTTTTTTTCCCAGTTACTTGCACAGCATAAGCACACAGTATATACTCACTGAGTTGATTTCAAACATGTACTTACTTTATGTAAGTAAATCAGAATCCATGATTTTAATTAACTGTATCCATCAAAATGGACTTAGAAATGATTTCCAAAGTACTAGAAAGTCCTGTTAGACATTAGCATATGAGAATATCATCGTCTAGAGTAAAATTCACAATGGAAAGCAGTTCTTTCTTGAACAAAAGGAAGTTCTTGCCTTAGTTGACATTAGCTGATCAAAATGTAAAATGAAAAACAGAAGGCAAAAAGGCTCTTTATATTTGAGAGGATTACAGATCAGTTGGTAGCTCTGAAAAACAAACAAACCAACCCCTAGCAGAGTTATGTCAAAGGGGACCTTCTTCCCCAAAGATTTGGTTGTGATAAACTCAACACCACATGAATTTATCCACACATACAATGATTCTGAAATGCGATTAGTCTATGGAGAGTCAACTGTAACATCATCACAATAAAAGGGTGGTGGTAGGTAAGAATTTTTTTAAAACTCTTTCCCCTGGAGGATGATTTTGCAGGCAGGGAGATAAGAGCTGTTGAAAGTAAGGAGATCCGTACCGAACATATAAAGACAGAGCTCCTGGGATCATTGAGAAAATTAGAAAAGGCTGAGCTGGAGTTCCTAGCAGGGTTAGAAACATTTATCTCACGTGAAAGCATAGGAAGTGACTTAACAACCAGAAGACCTGGAAGTAGGTGACTTTCATCAATACAGAACCATGTGGTGCGTGCCTACTGTGATGCTGACACAGTGTGGTGATTTCTAGAAATAGATGAGGAGGAGAGGAGTTATATAATACAGAACAGTTGTGGGCATTTCTAATAGTCATTTTATGCATTAAGGCTTACTGAATTCTAGAGTGTTCAAAGAGCCAGTTAATTTTAATAAATATTAATCTGTGCAAACCTTTACAATCAGTAACCTCTCCCTTCTAATTCTACTCTGTACGTAATTGCACCCAATAGGGATATTTCTCTTTTTATAAGTGCATATACATAATAGTACAGAGGGCAACAGAGAGTGATTAATCTGCTCAAAATCCACTTTCCCTCAGTTCCCTCCTCCTTACAAAGACAAGCCCCTCACTGTCTGCTCTATTTATATGGCTACAGTATAGGCAATCATATTTCGTAAAATATGACCCCTACCTCCTCAGCCGATTGGCCAGGAATGGGTAATTGACCAAAATAGATCAAAGGAGACATGGAATTCTTATACCCATTTGCTTGATCTCTTGAATGACTGGATTTCATGACAGAAGTTGTAGGTTTGACCATGTTTTACCATGTAAGTTAACAAAAACTAGTTTAGAGAGATACAGAAAGGAGGTAATCCCATCTTTGGTCTATTTCTGAGTCTTCAATGCATTCCTTCCTTTAGGTTCAAGGAGATATTCTATACCCTTATGATACATTTCCTTCTTGTGTTTTATTCTTGCTCAAATGGGTTTCTACTCCTGTCAAACAGGAGTCTGAATTAATACAGAAATGGGCTCTAGCTGTTTGCAGAATCCATTCGTTTTCACTCATGAAAGAGGGTCCTGACAAAATGAATGTTTGCTGGGCAGAGTGACCCAAGTTTTCAGTGTGAATGCTGATAAGCATTTCCCTTGCATTGGAGTCAGATTTGAAAATCTGGTTTCAAATTAAGATTGGCATATCTGGTCTTCCAGATGGTGGCTCGCGTCTTGATATAAAATGAAATGACTTCCGTCTCTTACGGTAGCTCTGACATCAACATTTATTACATAGCCAGAGTGTGCTGGGGGCTGCTGACCAGGCTGAAAAAGGGACTGTCTGCTGGGGCTGCAGTGAGGAGAACAAAGCAGCTATGGCAACTGTGGTTAAAAGGGCAGATGGATTAGAGTAAGTTACCTGGATTGAAGTCTTGTGTGACTTTGACTAGCTTAAACCACTCCCCCGCTGTTTATTATTTACGAAGCTAAACAGAATGGTGTAAAGAAAGGAGTGCCCTGTTAGAGTTTAACTAGCCACCAGTTCACATCTCACTTCTGCTACTTACTAGTAGTCATGTGACTTCAATTCAGTCCCTCACAGTTTCTTAGCCTCAGATGCCTCCTCTGTAACCTGAAAATCATCGTAAGAAACATTGGAGGAGCTAGAGGCATAGTAATTATGGGAGCAGCTTTTGGCAGGAAAAAGTTCTTTGGAGCAAAGAGCTCTCTGCAGGAGGCAACCCTTTGTCTTGACACTAACCTTAAATCAAGCACACCAAGCTCTACTCATCTCTGGTCCTAGCACACCATTCCAACCTTTTGATCACACAATACTTTGCCTAACTTTTTTGTTCTTTTCATAGTTCAAAGAAGTAGGAATGAAGAATAAGCAATTAACAGATGACTAGATTTATTCCCTAACTACTTCTTCAATAATCTCTCAGACAAACTGTGTGAACAGGTTTGCACCTAAAGAAAGGTCACCAGGAGTCAACAAGTGTGCATAAAGTGGGGAATGGCAATGACTCTGACCCCCCTATCTCAGTGATAAACCGAGGTAACTTCCCCGTTTCCCTTTAAAAGCTTTCATGGCTGTATAGACTCTTTGGAGGTAGATTTTGGGGAATGCTGAGACCACCATTTCCCCAGATTGTGGGCACTCTGATTGAAAGCAAACTTCCTTTCTATCAACATTTGTGAGTACTGATTGTGTAAGTGGTGAGCAGCAGGACCTGATGTGATGACAGTTACTCACTGTTTGTGCTGTGCTCAACTGTGTCGAATTCTCTGAGACCCCATGGATTGCAGCCCTCCAGGCTCCTCTGTCCACGGGGAGTCTCCAGGCAAGAATCCTGGAGTGGGTTGCCATGCCCTTCTCCACGGGATCTTCCCAACCTAGGCATCGGACCCAGGTCTCCCACAATGCAGGCAGATCCTTTACCAGTTGAGCTACCTGGGAAGCCCACTCATCACTTAGTAGTTAACATTATTAGGCAAGGTTGTGCTATTTGGTTACTTCATTTTTTACTTCATTTACTTTTCATTTCACAAATACTTTTTTATACCCGCTATGTGTCGTGCACTGTGTGAGGGGCTAGAATGGCATCCGTGAACAAGAGCAACACCTATGTGCTCACTGTGCTTACAATACAGCAGGCACTCAGAAAGAAACAAATACGATGAAGGCTCAAACTTCTTGGTCTTTGGAGACCCTTACAAGGCTCTGTCTGAACAGGCAGTGGTGTGTTTGCCATCATTTTAAATGCAGCATGCATAAACATATATTTTTTTTTCCTTATGCTCATTTTTGAACCACCTGTATGAGGGTGTAATCATTTGGACAATTTTCTCTTGGCCACAGTTGCAAGGCAATGATCTGTATCTTCTTGTAGGCAGCACCCTGGTACTCAATAAATGGTAGTGGAAACTTGCAACTTAAAACAGGAAAGATATATTAACTGTGAACTTTACATATTGAGGGACCAATTTCTTCCCACTGAGTTGGAAGCCAAATAAATCCATTTCCTTCTCCAGTGGGAGATTTGCCCGCTGACGGATTGGGGGCCTTGCACACAGGCTTCCTTTATAAACCTTGACAGTTTTTCAAATAAGTTTTGTATTTTCCAACAGATTCCTGGGTTCAGCTTCTCACTGAGGCTATTCCTTTGTGTCTTTCACTTCTTGTTTCTAATCACCGATTTCCTCAGTGCTGGGTTTATTTTATTTTATTTTTCCATCTGATTGGCTGTGCTATTTCATTTGATTAATCCAACCTTTGTTGTATGCAGGTCTTTGCACTTTATTCCCCAAGTTGTGCTTTTCTACTTCAGTTTTCATTTGCTTCTATATTCACAAGACTATGCTGTATTATGTACTGAAATTTCTTTGCCCTGCAATTTTGCATCACCTGCTGGCAGTCCGTGGGGTCACTAAGGGTCGGACACGACTGAGCGACTTCACTTTCACTTTTCACTTTCACACATTGGAGAAGGAAATGGCAACCCACTCCAGTGTTCTTGCCTGGAGAATCCCAGGGATGGGGGAGCCTGGTGGGCTTCCGTCTATGGGGTCACACAGAGTCGGACACGACTGAAGTGACTTAGCAGCAGCAGCAGCAGCTGGTTCCACATTAGGCTATTTGTCATGTGACTGCTACTAAGTCACTTCAGTCGTGTCCGACTCTGTGTGACCCCATAGACGGCAGCCCACGTGGCTCCCCCGTCCCTGGGATTCTCCAGGTAAGAACACTGGAGAGGGTTGTCATTTCCTTCTCCAATGCGTGAAAATGAAAAGTGAAAGGGAAGTCACTCAGTCGTGTCTGACTCTTAGCAACCCCATGGACTGCAGCCTACCAGGCTCTGCCATCCATGGGATTTTCCAGGCAAGAGTACTGGAGTGGGGTGCCATTGACTAGCAATTAGTAAAAATGGCATTTTGAGCACATGCCCAGAGGAACACCAAAGATTGGTAGTTCATCTCCAAATCCACCTGGCCCTGTTCATCAAAACGCTCATTAACTTGCAGTTTGAGATTCCATGCTGTCAGATCCTGGATTGTCTATTTTCCATTAGACTCTGGATCAGCATGTGTATGGTAAAGAATCCACTTGCAGTGCTGGAGACCCGGGTTCGATCCCTGGGTTTGGAAGATGCCCTGGAGGAGGGCATGGCAACCCACTCCAGTATTCTTGCCTGGAGAATCCCATGGACAGAGGAGCCTGGCGGGCTACAGTCCACAGGGTCACAAAGAATCGGACACAACTGAGCGACTAAGCGTAGCACAGCATCTGTAACAGTCTTTCTCTTTACTTGAATGTACTTTTTCAGCTATTGTTGACCCATCACACTGCCTCCAGGACCCAGAGGATCCCTCAAAGCTGCAAAGTCATGTTCTTCATCTAGGCTGGCCAGACCACAAATGTCATTAACACTGTCTTGCTGCATTTCCAAAACAAACAAATGACACTGAAGTTCTGTTTCGTTGATTTTTTTTTTTTATGGAACGTCCTTAATCATTTACTTATTTAACTCCTAATCAAATAAAAGTGAGACTAATAAGGAGGTACTTTTGTTAAATACATTATGTGTATCTGACCACTGATCTCAGACTGCCTACAAAAATTGACTCATTCGATACTGGCTCACCTTGATTGAGGTTTTCACAAGTTTGAATTAGAATAAAATCTCACCCAAGAATCTAGATTTTTTGATTTCTCTGAAAATTATCAGAATGTTTGACAATTTTGGGCCATCATGCCCCCAGGGGAATAACTATCTGGTGATGAAACTGACTGGCAGCTCCCTCCTTTTGAGAATTAGCATGAGTTCCCTTGTTTATCACAATCTTCACCACACCCTTCTGTCTCCCATTTGGTCACTTTGGTTATTTCTTAATTTTGTGTGTGCGTTTGAGGTGGCAACATCTGCATTATGGGATTTCAAGCATTTTAACTTTATAAAAATTCTGAGAAGCAAAGGTTCAAAGAGGTTTTGTTTCTAATAAGGGTGGACTTGTGCTTATTTATATTGTATCAATGGGGAGAGGAAAAAAATCACAATCTCCTTTTAACAGAAGAGTCAATAAAATAAGAAAAACAAAACGCTTCTAGCTTCGTTGGCCTTTTCTTTTCTTCACTGGTATCTATATATCATTATACTAGTTTAGTGTTGGGGCTTCCCTAGCAGTTCCGATGGTAAAGAATTGGCCTGCAATGCAGGAGACCCAGGTTTGATCCTTGGGTCAGGAAGATCCCATGGAGAAGGGAATGGTAACCCATTCCAGTATTCTTGCCTGGAAAATTCCATGGAAAGAGGAGCCTGGCGGACTATAGTCCATGGGGTTGGCAAACCATAAGACATGACTGAGCTACAGTTCCAGGAACAAACAACTAAACCAAAATAGCTAAAGAGGGTGAAAGTAAAAGTAGTGTTCTGGAAGATTGTACCCCAAATATCTTCTTCAAACCAGAAGATGCAATCACATGATGACTATCAATTAAGTTGATCAAAACTTTTTCTCCCTCCAGTGGAACAGGCTCCCCTGTTTGTTCCCTCAATGGCTAGAAACTAGAACTGACGGCAGGTGTCTCGGTCCACACCATGCAAAGGGAATTGTGCAAGTATCCGTTCTATGTGCTCCCAGCCTCCTTCCTAGCATCCCGTAACTGATTCCATTTCTCAGTGATCAGGGAATTCAGACAATTAAAAAACCAATAAAAATCAATACACAGAAAAGGAAGGAGGCTTAACAAAAAGAATACCCACTCTCCAATTTTCTAAGAGATTTTCTGTGGCTTTTACACGTGGTTTCATGAAGACAACTTCCAATTCTTCTAAGGTTTTTGATACCACTTCTCTTGTCTTTCACACTTGAAAAAAAGAATTCCACAATCCGATTTATAACATCTATTTCCTTTAAGTAGTCAACACTTCATTTTAGAAATTTTGCAGAGTTCAGCTATTTCTTGTATTTTGCTTAAATTCACACTGCAAAGTTTTTTTTTTTTTCCTAAAGAATGCTCTGTACTTTAAAACAAATGTATATTCAGCCATGAAATCTCTTGAGTGTTTTAAAAGCATATGGGTGGTCTTATTTTATTTCCTATCATCTTAAGGAAGATTTCTTTTGTCTTCTGAAGGCAGGGCACTCGCAAATATTTTGAGAAGGAACCTGGACTTGTTCCTAATAAGAATTCTAGAAAAAGAAGCCCTTGTTTAACAAGAAGAGTATTTGGAGAAACAATGCAAGAGGCAGAGCCAATTTATATTGAGATTGAAAACAATGTGTGAGAGAGTGATGGCAAATCCCTAAGAAATTGCGGATTTAAATGGAACAAGAGCTATAAAAAATAGAATTGGTGAAGGGAGAAAGATCAGTCAGAAACCTGATAGGACAATATAGTCTTTGAACTGTGACTACTGTTGGCCAATAACCAGTGGGAAAACATTTTTTACAGTACTGATTTTTAAAATTGGTCCCATAAATATTTTGCCTGTTTCAATAATGTGCTTAAAAACATACATCACCTTAATTGAAGGTATAGTTTCTCTGCAAAGAATAAATAATTCACTTTGTTTTTGTACAATTTTGTTGAACTTTAACATTAATCTATTGACATGTAATGTGAACCAATGCATCACCTCTTTCTTCACATACACTATTTAAGGAAATGTAGATCCAGGGGTTGTCAGAGCTCATCTAACTACTAAAATCATCATTGATCTAATAAATATCCATTATGAAGCAATTTATATACTAGCCTTTAGTTCTATTTTTGTTGGGGGGCCTGTGTATGTTGTGTGCACACTTGACTGATGTTCCAGAATGTGTCTCCTGACTATGTGTGCTGTGCTGGGGTTACCAAACCTACTTTAGACAAGTATTTGCTATACCAAAGCACTCGATATATATTACATATAATATTGGAAGTTTATATCAAATAATATCCATTTACATGTATTTTTGACATGTCCTATATGATATATTTAATTTTCATTAGATGTTTTTCTTAAGTAATTTTGTAACTCTCCACCACACCTTTGTTCTGAGTCTGATATGAAAGTATTCACATCAGAGAAGAATAGGTGTAAACCAAGAATTTAGAATACATTCATGTGAGATGTTGTCTTGCTTCTAAATTGCAGCTGACTCCACTGATTGTTGCCCCCAACTTTCCTCAGGTTTGTAAAGGGGTTTGTTGGGGAAGATGTTGGCGGCACAGATGGAACAGAGTATTATTTTGCATCCTCCTTTCCATTTTGACCAGTGCAAATACGTAATCTAAAAGTGATTTTCTCTTTTAAGGAAGAAAGAGAGAAGACAATCTAGACTCTTCATTTTTCTTTACAAAGGACACTGAAGATCTCAAGATGGTCTCACATTACTTGTCATCTCAACATTCCAGCTGTCCTTATGAGGTACTTTTTTGGATGCTCTGTAGAAAGGGGTTTTATTTCCTTGGACTATGCCATCCCTAGGGAACTACAGATACAAATGCTTTAAGGCCTATGAGAATAATTTCAAGGTCTAGGAATGAGGTCACGGGTACTTGTGACCACAAATATTATCTCTCTCTGGGAACTGAGACCCACCCACTCTTTTTTTTATACAAAATTCTATAATGTTCAGTGCTTCCTTTGACAGAAAGATGAGTGACCAGAGAAAAACCTATATTAACCTAACATTATTCGTAGGGTCATTTTATCTAATAAATTTGGTTTAAGAAATTACAGCAGACAATAGTGATGCTGAGCACATTTTGAAAGGCTACCCAGGTTGTCTGCTACTTAAGGGGGAAAAAACTCCTATTCCACTTGGGATTGTGGACAAAATGAAAGCTCCAAGCAATTAACTGGAAGAACTGCATGTATATTTACATACAGGATGACTTATTTTTCATTGTAATTAGCTTTTAGAGCATCACTAGGGATTGAAATAAACATATGGGAATGTATACATATAAGCTGTTTGCATTTGAGTTAATTTGCTTTGCCACCAGATACAGACAGCAGCTAAGTGAGCCATTAATGTTGAACATTAGTTTTACAGACAATAGAACCACTCCCCCATTAAAGCACTTGCCCTTTGTCATTCTGTCTCTATTCTAGAACCTGCCTTTCTAGAACATTTATATACCCAACTTTGTAACTTTGTCTTACCATTGAAAGGCCCTGGGGAGCTTTACAACAATCCAACATACCAGCAATCTGATAATTCAGGTCCTATCACAGAAAACATTGTATTTTGTCTGGGGTAGGTTAGGCTACAGAATGTTTTAAAAGCTTCTCAGATGATTCTGCTGTTGGTCTGAGGTGGTAGACCACAGAATCCCAACATGAGTTTCTCAGATTTTAGAAGCATCTCCTTCATGAAACACCTCTTCTATTGTTGTCTCCTCACTTATAGGTGACTTGTAAACCCTTGATAGGTTTATCCTTTTCCTTCCTGATGGAGAAAAATCACAACTTGTAACCTTTGATGGACACTGCAGAGTATTACTAGATAAGTTCATTTGATCTAATCTTGTTTCCTGTTTCTCTATTTTAATTCCACTACTGCATACTTCCTAAGACAAATGCACCAGGTTAAGCAAGGGGCTGCTAAACGGATTATGATTACCCAAGAGTGGCACCAGTCCTTTCTAAGAACTCCCATTTCCTAAGGGGGAACTATAAGACATTAGACTCTGAGAGATTTCTGTGCCAGAAACATTCCATTTAAAGCTTCAGGCTGGACTTTAACATAGACAAGTTGGCCATTCATGTGCTGGTACTGTCCAAAGTGCTTTATGTGTCATAATTCACTCAGTTCTTACAACAGCCTCAGGAGGTGGTTTATCCTTGTCATTATCCCTGTTTACGAGGTGAGGAATCCAAGGCTAACTTAGAAGAAGCAGAAGATGTGGACAGTAAATTCTACAAGTTTGAGTCATGGTCACCATGCAGGGTGAAATAATTTAAAGACAAGTCAGAGTGTAAAAACCTTAGAACATATCTGGCTTCAGAGAGGCAGGTATGAGTCCTGATTCTGTATCCTAAAGCTTGCTTCTAATGATTCTATTGGGCTCTATTTTCTGAGCACATACTATTCATCAGACACTAAATTAAGCGCTCCATATTCACTTTTCTTTTTTACTTCCGCAGATCTTAGGTAAATACTATTATTCTTCTTGATTGACGGAAAAGTTAGGCTTAGAGTAGTTACTTGTCCAAAGTGCTAAGTTGGGTTTGAACTGTCTGGACTTCAAACTTAGGTTGTGAAACTCTGCCACAGACTGCCTTGCTATCAGGCAAGGGATTCAATGCATCTGTACGCAGTAGATTTCACCACCTCCTGTGACTTTACATTTCCATCCAGCGCAGTCCCTATTTCCATTTTGAACACTTTGGCTTGAGAGAAATCAACACCGCATTGTGTAATGGTTTGAAAACAGGGACATGATGTAAAGATGTTAAAAGAAGACTGTGAATTTCTGAGTTTATACCAGTGTCCTACGGCCTCTTTCCCTTTCTGGAAGTGAAGATTCAAGCCATTTCACTTCCCACTTGGTTCTGTGACATTTCTGTCAGGCTCAGCTACCACAGTGAGAGAGAGACTGTGAAGGGCATGTACCTGTCTTCACTTGCAATGTTCTGCATGGTAACTTGCATTCTTGATATTTGGATCAGTGTCCCCTTCCTCCCTCCTGCAACTTTAATTTTCCTACATGCCACTGTTTGAGCTTCCAAAGCACAAGTCTTGCCTTCTTCTATAATTGTGGCAGTTCCACAAATACATTCAGATAGAGTATAGAGATACCCTCGGTAGCCATGGTCCTTGCATTAGAAATTATATATAACTGTTGGCTCTCAAATCTTCTGAACGCCAACACTAATTCCATAAGAAGCAGCAAATAGTTTCCAGAAAAGGAACTTTGCAATAAGACAGACCTACATTAGAGTCTGCATCTATCACCACTACTTGTGCGATCTTAGGAAAGTTACTGAGGATCTTAGAAAAGAATTTCAGTTTTAATCTGTAAAGTGGACCTAAGCATACTTTACTGATCAATTCATAAAACAATGTATATGAAGTTTTAAGTATAGCGCTTGTTTAGGATACTTTAGAAGATGCAACAGAAACGATTACAATTATTATTATTCTCCCATCCCCACCCTCAATAAAGGGCTCTTTCAGCTTTATGACCAAGGTTAAGAGCATATGCTCCTTCTTAGACAGGCTGATTGCCATCCAAAATAAAAATTATATGTAGTAGACACTGCACAGCTAGATGTCTGGGTTCAGATCCCTGCCCTGGCTCTTTCTATGTTACTTTTGATAAATAAATTCACTGTGCTTAAGACTTATAATCTATAATGTGAGGATAGAATTATTTACATCATAGGTTTATGGTAAAGATATAAAAGTCAATATGAAAATGAACATATATGAGGTTCTTGGGGCTTCCCTAGTGGCTCAGGTGGTAAAGAATCTGCCTGCAATGGGGGAGACCCAGATTTGATCTCTGGATCAGGAAGATCCCCCGGAGAAGAAAATGGCAACATTCTCCAGTATTCTTGCCTGGAGAATCCCATGGACAGGGGAAGCCTGGAGGGCTACTGTCCATGGGGTTGTGAAGTGTCGGACATGACTGTAGTGGCTTAACACACACAGCACGAATGAAGTTCTTAGAAAATTGCCTGTCACATATTAAAGAATATGTCAATGTGAGCTATTTTTATTATTACTTCAGTTAATGTCACCCCAAATTCGTACTGCAATAGAGTATTGAAGAACACATAGTCTTAAGTATGTATCCAAATTTCCGTGCAACATGTATGCTTATAGGTTATGTTAGTTGCTTTTTTGACCCCGTGGACTGTAGCTCACCAGGCTCCTCTGTCCATGGGATTCTTCCAGGCAGGAATACTGGAGTAGGTTGCCATTTCCTTCTCCAGCGGATCTTCCCAACCCAGGGATCGAACCCAGGTCTCCTGCATTGCAGACAGACTCTTTACCAGATGTCTGAGCCACCAGGGAAGCCCAAAACATAAGCGGAAAGCATTTCCCTAGAAATACGTCTCCTCCAAACACACCCTGATCTTTGCTATTCTTATACTGTGTGCTGTGAGTGCTCACTTGTGTCTGGCTCTTCACAACCCCGTGGACGATAGCACACCAGGCCCTTCTGTCCATGGGATTTTCCAGGCAAGAATGCTGGAGTGGGTTGCCATTTCCTCCTCCAGGGGATCTTCCCCACCCAGGGATTGAATCCATGCCTCTTGTGTCTCCTGCATTGGCAGGTAGACTCTTTACCACTGTGTCACTCAGGAAGACCCTTCAGTTCAGTTCAGTTCAGTTCAGTCGCTCAGTCGTGTCCGACTCTTTGCGACCCCATGAATCACAGCACGCCAGACCTCCCTGTCCATCACCAACTCCCGGAGTTCACTCAAACTCATGTCCACTGAGTCGGTGATGCCATCCAGCCATCTCATTCTCTGTCGTCCCCTTCTCCCGCCCTCAACCTTTCCCAGCATCAGAGTCTTTTCCAGTGAGTCAACTCGTCGCATGAGCTGGCCAAAGTATTGCAGTTTCAGCTTTAGCATCAGTCCTTCCAATGAACACCCAGGATTGATCTCCTTTAGAATGGACTGGTTGGATCTCCTTGCAGTATAAGGGACTCTCAAGAGTCTTCTCCAGCACCACAGTTCAAAAGCATCAATTCTTCGGCGATCAGCTTTCTTCACCCTTACCCTCTTTAATTCTTTGATCCAAATCGTTCTTTAAGTTTCTCATCTTGTCATTTTGTAACAATTTTTTGAAATTTTGGAGACGTGCCCCTTGAGTCAAACACAGTGTCTAGGCTATGAAGTGAAGTGAAGTGAAGTTGCTCAATCATGTCCGATTCTTTGTGACCCCATGAATTGTAGCCTACCAGGCTCCTCCGTCCATGGGCTTTTCCAGGCAAGAGTACTGGAGTGGGTTGCCATTTCTTTCTCCAGGGGATCTTCCCCACCCAGGGATTGAACCCACATCTCTTGTGTCTCCTGCATTGGCAGGTAGATTCTTCTAGGCTATGAAATGTATATTAATTGTCATGACTTTTTTTTTTTTTTTTTACGTTTCCTTCAACTTGCCTTTTCTGATGACATGATTAAAAGTGGCAAGGATTTCTTTGCCTTGCTCTAGCTAGGACAATTTATTAACAACCTAGTGGTCAAGAGTATGCTATGTTTCCATGCACTAGCTATGAGACTTTAAAAAAGTCACTTGGCATCTCTGTGGATTGGTTTACTTCTCTATTAAGAGGGGACAGTATTATCTACCTTATAAGATTTAGTTCAAACTGATTTTGGATTGAGACAACTCCTAACTCACTCTCTCTGTGAAGAATTCGTGATCCTCTCAGAGACCGTTTTGCATGTAAAATGAGAATAAGAAGACACAACTCACAGATATTTTGCATCACAAATAAATGAAGTAATTGTGCAAAGTCATCCAAAATAAAATGTAACAAATCATTCCTGCTCAGGAAATATTGGTTCTTTTGCTTTTTTTCTGTGTCTTACCCAAGCCTGATGTGCTACAATTTAAACCTGTTTATTTTTGCTCAGTGCTTACTGGAGGCAACTAGTGGTACTCTCCTGTAATTATTTGAATACTTGAAGACTATTGTGAGGTCATTCTTCAAGTATCAGTGCTAATTCAAGGTTTCAGCAGAACTGTATTTTGTCTTATTTTTTTTTTAGCATAAAATTTGCCACACTTTAATCCATCGCAATAAGGAAGACCAGAAACTTATATCTTCTGAACATTAAAGTTATTGATTTAAAAGCCTCTAATTAGGCCTTTCTAATATTCAAGGAATAATAACTGTTATGAATAACATTTAGCTTTCATTGGAGTACTATACAACTTTTACCAGGGATGCAATATGTTGTCAAAATGCTAATATATATATAGTACAGTGGTTTCTGTTTTAGCATAAAATGTAAGCATTTCCATATGAGTCAGTGATTCTAGCATTGTTTTGTCTTCATATGAGGCCAAGCTGTGAATTTAAATAGTAGCATATGTCATACTTATGTGTACAGACAGTATTTCAAATGACTAACTACAAAAATATTAGTGCTACCAATGTGATATTTTCAACTTGCTGAAGGAACACTTGTGATTTAAAAAAATCCACATGAGATGGTATAGCTGCTGCGTAACAAACCAGGTGAATTTTGCCCTTTTCCTTCTACTGCAAACCCCTTTCTCTCTTAGTGTGTGTGTAGTGCAAAGGGAGTTGGCATCCTCTTCTGGGAGGAGGCAAACTTGAGTAAGTTACTCCAACAGTAATGCAGGGACTCCATGATGTCTATCATGTCATGTCTTTTGACTGTACCTAGGCAAACAACCTTACAGAAAGGAGAAGCATCCATGTTCTACTAAGCATTTAAATCGTTAACCATAAAAACTTTGCATTTGTAAAAGTGGTTGCTCCAAAGTGGTGGTCTCAGTGCAGCGGTTAGGATTCTCTGAACATTACAGGCTTCTATGAGGATCTGTTGAGTAAACACTCTCTGCCAAATCTCCATGTCATTTAATGTTGAGAGGCATGGAATTGAAGAGCCACTGGAGTTGGTTATTTATTCATGTTGTTCAAGCGGGGGCATCTGTATCAATATGCGATCATAGCAGTGAATAATATAGGGGCCTGGATTGAATTCTGATAAATATAAATATGTTGGGATCTAAAAAACATACTCAACTACCAATAAGAATGAACAGCCACAAACCCTCTAGATGTAAGATTTCATAAGGGAGTAAAGACATGAATTTTCTTGTTCGAGTTGTCCATGTTTTGTTAGTCCATCTCATTTCAAGGTCTTCAGTAATGGAATCTACACAATGGATCATTACAAAAATAGAAAATTGGTTCCTATGATAGAAAAAGTCCTCTATTTTGACAGTAGAAATAAAATTTAGGTCTAGTCATGGCCTGGTCGGAGAAGGCAATGGCAAGCCACTCCAGTACTCTTGCCTAGAAAATCGCATGGACAGAGGAGCCTGGTGGGCTGCAGTCCATGGGGTCGCTACTGGTCGGACACGACTGAGCAACTTCACTTTCACTTTTCACTTTCACACATTGGAGAAGGAAATGGCAACCCACTCCAGTGTTCTTGCCTGGAGAATCCCAGGGATGGCAGAGCCTGGTGGGCTGCCGTCTATGGGGTCGCACAGAGTCGGGCACGACTGGGGCGACTTGGCAGCAGCAGCGGCGGCATGGCCTGGTAATCTAAGAAGGAGTATTTGCAGGCTATATTACTTTCCTATTGCTGATGTAGTGAATTACCACAAATTTAAGTGTTTAAAAACAACATAAATTCAGTATCTAACAGTTGTGAAGTTCAGAAGTCTAACATGGTCTCACTGGGCTAAAGTCGAGGAGTTGGAAAGACTCTGTTCCTTCTTGAAGCCTCTAGGGGAGAAGCTGATTCCTTCCCTTTCCTAGCTTTTGGAGGCTGCTTTCTTCCTTGGCTCATGCCCTCATGCCTCTACCATCAAAGCCAGCAACCACAGACTGAATCCTCCTCACATCATTGCTCTCATCTTCTCTCTTCTGCGTCTCCTTTCCATTTTTAAGGAGTTTGATGATTATTTTGGGCCCACCCAGAATATCCAGGATAATCTCCCTATACTAGTCAGTTGGTTAGCAACCTTAATTCTGTTTGTAACCTTAGTTTCCCTTCGCCATTTAAGGTAACGTACACACAGTTTTTAGGATTAGGAGGCGTAAATTGGTGTGTGTGTGGGTGCATCATTCTACTTACCACAGTGGCCAACCCAAGAATTATCTGAATCTCTGACAATTTTGGATCATGATTTTAAGAATATTTGCCTTTTGCCACAGAACATATAGGGAGAATTTCACATATATGCATCATGTTTAAACAATAAAAAGGAGATATCTTCACGGAGAAGGGTCCCATAACAGACATATATTTGGTCCAAGAGTAGGCAATGGTGCCTTGGGCACTAAATTTATGCTGTCGACTGGATTCCTGCAAGAAACAGACTTGGTGGTGGTGAGACCCAGTTATACTGGATACCCAATGAATTCCATATGTTAAAGCAACTTCTGCCTTAAGCAGGATTAAACGTAGATTGAAGGTTGGAAGTAGAAATTCAATTCAAAGCACTCAGTGGGTACCAATGCTTAAAATAACAAGGTAAGGGTTCTTATCTTTTCCATAATGCTAGTGGAAGTTTTTTACATCTGTATCTAAAAATCATAACATTATCACTAGCATATGCCACACAGCTTATAATGCTGAAGGTTATGAATTTTATTCTGAAAGAAGAAGAGCAGTCATTCATCAGCAGGAACTGTAACTGCAGCTGAGGGTGTGGCTGACTGCATCGACTAAGGAATGGAGTGGACTAGAGATTTAGGGGGTGGGACATGAGGGTGATCGGGACAGTAATGGGGTCAGTCCAAGTCATGGGGGCAATAAGGAGACCTCCATAAGATGGGAAGATATTCATAAAAGTATAAAAAATAAGTCATGTCCTATTGTGGCCATGAAGCCCATTGGTTCATGGCTCCCTGAGCTACTTACTCTGTGCCTCTAAGCTTCAGTTTCCCTGCCTGTAAAACAGAGATAGTGATAAAACTTGGAAAATGCCTCAGATTTAGTGAAATGTTAATAAGATAACTGATCTAAATATCTTAGTACAGAATCTGACATATGATATGTCTTCCGTAATTACTGGGTATTTTCGGCATTATAATTGTGAATAGTATAACTAGCTCAGAAAGAAGACATGAAAAGACATTTAGGATATGAAAGCAAGGCAGTTTAAGATATAGAACTAGAATAATTCTTTTTTTCTGTAAAGACAACTCAAAATTATATATAGAGAGTTCAAATAAGCAGAGAAAAATGTTTAAAAATATACACACCTAACTGTTAATAATAATTCTTAGAGTAGAATTCAATACAGATATATTTTTACTACCAAAGTAAGAATAAACAGCAAGCTTGACTCCCTGAAAATATCACCAAAACAACCTATTGACAAGACAATCTATTTAACAAATATTTATTTTTAAAAGCAACAAAGCACACAGACCAATATGTAAAGTATATCTAAGCATTTGTATAATATTTGAAGTTTCTTATCATCTGATATCATTCTATCAGAATCCTCTCTTCAATTTCAAAGATTCAAAATCAAAAATAAAATGAAGCATCTTCCTTACAATTTTCTGAGACCAAGAACAAATGTAATTGAAACCCACAAGTTCCAGGAACATTTACATCCCCAGCAGAGATATAAAAATGCCTGGTCATCCCACCCTCAGACAGCCTTTTGCACAACAAACAAAAATCAGAATGCTTAGACAGAATGCAATTGCCAACAGCCATTTTATCTCCGTGTTCAGTCTCAGTAATACTTCTTTAACTAACCAATTGTTTAGTTCATTGGAGTTTTCTACATGGCTGGTTTAGCAGAGAAACTCACACTAACTAGCCTAGGGAGATCTCTCTTCACAATGGAAATGGTAAAGATTGCTTAAAAGTAAACAAACATCATTGCAGTTTTTTAAGGAATTAAACAACAATAAAATAAATACAAAAAACATACCATCGGGTCCCAGATCAGCAAGGTGTTTTTCTCCTAGTTTTCTTCCATAGCCTAGTTTCCTCTCTGAGAATGGAGGGCCTTTCTACCTTGATGACAGGCATCTATCAACAATTAAAGTGATCACAAATATATATACAATGTGTGCTGTTTTGCTTCATGAAGATGGACAGGGTTTCACTAAAGTAAATTGCTGAATAAGAAATGTTTCTTGATAAATCTGTTCTTTTGGAAGATTTACCTGATTCTATTTAGGAAGAATTATTCAATTCCTATATGTTCTGTACAGTTCTGGGAGACCTAGGTAAAACAAATATTATAGATATAATTCTAGTCTGCTCAGAGCTTACAGTATCATTGGGATGGGGAGAGATATTCTTGGCTTTTTTATTCTTGTATGACAAAGTTCAGAGGGACATCATCCTTAAAGATTTTGCTCATTTATCTTATAAACAAGGAAGCTACACTGGGAGCACAGTGGTCAAACATCTGGTTCTAGAGAACTGGGTCCAAACACCAGCTGAACCAGTTCCTATATATGATTTGTTAAACAAGGTATTTGCATCTTCAGAAAACAATTACCTATAAAATTAAAGGTTTAATTACCTATAGGTAATTAAACAATTACCTCTAAAATTAAATCTAGAAGAATTAAATGAGATGATACATTAATATTCTTACACAGATTCTGTCATATATAAGAATCTATGTATTAATATATTGACAGTTACACATTGCAATCATCTTGAGTTAAAAGAATCCACATTTAGTGGAGGAGGGATAAATCAGGAGCTTGGAATGAATATACACACATTTATATAAATAAGATAGATAAGGACCCAGCAAGGACCTACTGTATAGCATGGGGAACCCTACTCAATATTCTGTGATAACTTATATGAGGAAAAAACCTGAAAGAGAGTGGAAATATATATATATATATATATATATATATATATATATAGTATAGCTGAATTATTTTGCTGTACATCTGAAGCCAACACAACATTGTAAATCAACTATATGCCAATAAAATTTTTTTTTTAATCTGTATTTGAATTTTGTATCCAGCCACTGATAAGCTTGGGCAGATCACATAATCGCTTAAAGCTTCAGTTTCCTCTGGTCTAGGACCGTGTGAGAAGCCACCTCTCAGGGTGGTAGTGGGAATTAAATAAGATAATGTATGCAAGAAGTTTAGCTCAGAACGAGATACATGGTTAAGTGTACACTGATGGTAGCTATTGATTTTGGAAACATCTTGCTGTCTGGGAGGCTGGCACAAAGAGGCTGCTTTGCTGTACTTGAGATCACAGCCTCTCCATGATTCCTTCCCTTCAGCTAAAGAGAGAAGGCAAGCATCTGCGTGTCCTGCTTGTGCCAAACGCTGAGACTGACTTCTCCCCATTTGCACTGATAACCACACTTGGGGGCAAGTTTTAATTACACAGCTGGGGAAACTGAGACTCAGACAGTGCTTTGCCTGGGGCCATGCGTGTGTGTGAAAACCAGGAATCCTTGAATAGTAAACTCCATACTACTCAGACTCTCAGTTCCTTCTTTATACCTCTGCCACACTTCATGGACTAACTTTTCCCAAGTCATCGAATTCAGAAATCCAGTGCAGGACCTGCCTCTACAATATGCTGTTCAATGGAGCTTTCTGTGATGACGGAAATGTTCTATGTCTATGTTGTCCAATAATGTAGCCACTAGCCACTCGTGGCTATTTTTATTAGCTCTTGAAATGTGGCTAGTAAGATGGAGGTGCTGAATTTTTAATTTTATTTAATAAAAAAATCTAGAATTGTATTCAATTTTAAATAACAAATTTAAATACTGTGTTTAAACAAATGTAAACACATTTAAATGTGTATTTAAATACATAGTTCATGGCTACCACTTGGACACAAGAGATCTACAACACTCCTGGCAGACAGTCCTGCAGTCTTTGCTTGCACATAAGTGACAGATTGTTGGTCACCTGACAAACAACCCATTCAATTGCTTCCTATCTATGAACATAAGAAAGGCCTTCATTATGTTGAACCAACATCTGTTTCCTCTAACTTTTATGTACTTGGTCCTGATTTTTTTCCTGGAGCTACATAAAATATGCTCAATCAATTTCATTAAACATTAGTATATTCTGATCACCGAAGAATTGATGCTTTTGAACTGTGGTGTTGGAGAAGACTCTTGAGAGTCCCTTGGACTGCAAGGAGATCCAACCAGTCCATTCAATGGAGATAAGTCCTGGGTGTTCATTGGAAGGACTGATGCTAAAGCTGAAACTCCAATACTTTGGCCACCTCATGCGACGAGTTGACTCACTGGAAAAGACTCTGATGCTGGGAAGGATTGGGGGCAGGAGGAGAAGGGGATGGCAGAGAATGAGATGGCTGGATGGCATCACCGACTCGATGGACATGAGTTTGAGTGAACTCCGGGAGTTGGTGATGGACAGAGAGGCCTGGCGTGCTGTGATTCATAGGGTCACAAAGAGTCAGACACGACTGAGCGACTGAACTGAATTGAACTGAACATTCTTTACCATATACAAATTTTATAATTACAAAGCATTCTGGGATCAGGATTTTTTTTAATGGGGTTTCAGCATCCAGGTATGATGATGACATAATGGTGATGATCATCGTTACCCTGGCCAAAGCACTTCATACATGCCCTGCATTACTTTGAGTCCTTTATGTAGTTTAGCTCATTCATCTATTACAACAACCTTAAAGGCTAAGTCCAATTCATTAGCCCAATGTCAAGAAAAATAAGTGAGGCAAAGGGAAGTTTCATAATTTGAAATGGTATTTTGAATTCAAAGACCACTGTCTTCACTACACTGCAATCTGGCTTCTTCAGACCCAAGTTAAAGGATCTAAAAGAGCACAGAAATCACACATCAGTGATTGAGTTCTGAACTCCTATGTTCTGTAAGAGAGGGTTAAATAGAAACATTTTAGTCTCAGTTAAAAGGAATCTGTTTTCCTGAGAACCCTGGCCTAACTGCAAAGGCTACAGTTTCAAATGGCCACAAAGAATAGAAACTAGAGAAGCTGCTCTTACTCAGGGGTTTCAAAGCAAAATGCCTACATTGGCCAGGAAGCTTATGTAAATGAGGGAAGTGGGTTGGTTATCTAAATATATCTTTATTTTCTCAAATTCTTTTTTGTCCACTTTCTCTGGAAATACACTGTCAGGCTATCTTTTGATTTCTCACTTTTCAGAGTTATGAGTGCAATGGATGGTCCATAGCCTTCGGATTGTACTATAATTGGAGGTGCCAAGTGATGGTAATGGCTACTGTCTACTGTCCAGTAGGCAATAGAGGATAGAGGAGACTGTGACAAACTGGAGGGCACATGTCCTGTTTCAAGCAGCAGGGGTGAGATTTCCCTGGTGGACCAGTGGCTAGAACTCCACACTCCAAATACAGGGGGCCTGGGTTCCATTCCTGGTCAGGCCGAGGCTATGAGTTCTCATATCACAGCTAAAGATCCTGCATGCTACAAAGACCTAGCAGAGCCAAAATAAAAGAATAAATATTTTAAAAAATAAAGTAAAGGGGCAATGGTGACTCAGCTTTAGCTTATCATTGCTATGGTCAAATTTATCAAGTTATGCACACAGGTCTCTCGTCATAGGATCACTTGAGCCTTCAAGGAAAGTGTGAAATCCAGATCTTTTATGTGAAATATTTAATTTAAAAATACTGACAATTTCACTTAAAAAAAAAAAAGTCAAGTTGTACTAAACGCATTATAGTATCCTAGACTAGATCTTGGGATAAAGGACAATGGTAGAAAAACAAATGAAATTTGAATTAAATCTGGAGTTTAGTTTTTAAATAAGTTGAAGAAAAAACACCCTGTGGCCAAAACTTGAGGGTCACTTAAAACATATGCAGCCCTCAGGCTGCTAATATGCAGTCTCTAATCCAGTCCAACTGTCACATTTCATGATGAGGAAGCAGGGGCCCAGAAATCAAAAATACTTCGCTTAAAGTCTCAAGAATTAGCTGCAGTGTTTTGTCTAGAAACTCCATTTTGTACTGCTCGGGCCAAGCCTGATTAATTCTGGAATTGTAATAGAACTTACTCTTTTTTTTACTACACACTTGGAATAAAGCAAGCATTGCACTCATCAAGTATTATACTTCACACGGTAAGACATTATGTGACTGAAATGTTGTTGCTCTTGTTATAGCTGAAGCTGCTCCCTTTTCTTTCTTCCCCACTGGCCTTCCTCACCTACTCTCTGCCTGAGGCTTGATTTTTCTCCTTACTACCTTTTCCTGAATATTTAGAGTTTTCCTTCTATTGTTCTCTCCTTCCCTGTAGCCACTGTTGCATGAAAAGTCAGATTATGCAGCAAATAGTGGTTATGAATACAAAACGAAATACTTATCCATAAACCCAATTCAGAAACACACGTTCCATTAAAGCTGTCAAGAAATTTTCAAACTGCCAAATAAGAATTACTACTATAGCACTTGTACCACAACAGTCACATTACATGGTTGTACCACCCAAGTAAAACTATAAGGCCAGGATCAGCTCTAAATGGCTAATAGGATGTGTGTCTTGACTTAAGAAACAGAGACACTTGAATGCAAGTCCTTCTCGCCAGTGTGACTCCCAGAGGATAGAGAAGACTTTAGAATACAGGCTTCTTCTGTGTCCAAGGCGCAAGGGCTTAGGTGAATTGCCTAAAGCAGGAGAAGACTCAGAGCCAGAGATAAATGGCTTGATTCCAGCAGAGGAGAGCAACAGATCTGTGCAGTGAGCTTTTATTCTCCGCTAGGCACAATTTAAAAAGTGGCAAGGCAGTAACCTCATTTGTGAAAAGGAATGCTCTTAGAGTGACAAAGGAGCTATTTCCTAAGTGGGTTTCTAAGTGGTTTACTATAGTGCCAATTTGGCTAACCTGGAATTACGTTTTCCAAGTTTTCCTTTGCCTTTTGACTCTGAGTCAGAGGTGGTCAGAACAGAAGTGCAAGTGAGCTTCTGAAGCCATTGAAGTTAGAGGTATTCAGAAACAGATGTGGACTCCCTCACCCCTGCTGACTCTGCTGGGCGTCAGTGACCCCAGGTCCACAATCAGACTCTGGGACAACACCATTACTTCCACGGGCATCTCAGCCAGTGGTAGAGGCGCCTGTCTTTCCATATTCCCACACAAGCTCCTTTCCTGTCCACCTTCACTAGGGTGGGAGCTGGTTAGTGACTTTTCTCAGATCTTCCAGCTCTTTCCAACTCTCACTTCTCCAGCTCCTTCCACAACTGTGTGGCCGTACTCCTGTTATACATCCCTTATTCTCTAATACACTGAGCAGTTTTCTCGACCACACTGAACTCTGCTTGATGTGCTAAGCAACTCTCTTGAGTGGTCTTTCCCCACGTTCACTTGACCATGACAATCACGTCCATTACTTATTTAAAACCGATTTCCAGGACCCAATCCTCGTTCAATGGATTAGAATATCCAGGACTGGGGTTTGCTCCTTAAAAGCACCCCCAGGTGACTCTTGTAGTCAAATAACCTTCTGGCTATATATTTAGGCCCTTTGGCTGTACCTTAGAACCGCCTGGGGAGATTTAACAAGAAACAGTGCTGCCTGGGTCCCCTGTCCAGTGATTTGGATTTAGTTGATCTGGAGAACAGCCTGAACATCAGTATTTAAAAGCTCCTATGTGATGCCATTGTGCAGCCAAGGGTGAGCAGCCCTGGTGAGGCACCTATTAAGAAGGAGTAATTTTCTTCTGACTCACTAGCAAAATATGACAGGTACCATATGCTCCAGCACAGCATTTCTTTCATACAATTTTAAAGGTAGTGTTCCAGCTACACAGGGTCTCAGTGGTCATTTAGCAAAGCCCTCATTTCTGCCCTCAGGTTAGAATAGTGAGGTCAGAGAGGTTAAGGGGCTGGCCCAAGGCTACAGAGCTAGTTATGAAAAGACCCAGCACAGAGATCTTCCTGCCACAGATAAGCAACTCTTCATCAGTCCTTAATTGTATATGGAATAAATGTTCTTATGTGTAAATGACTCTGTTCTGAGAAGCATCTGCTGCTTTTTTGTTACAAAGTAGTTTTAATTACATTCAATAAACAAACAGGAAGTAGAATACCTATATTTGTTTTATAAGAGCAGTTTTGAAAACTCTGCTACACACAAGAAACAAGGAAACACTTTGGGAACTTTTAAAAATGCAAATCCGGGAAGGCTGATTTAGGAAATCTGTGGTGGGCCTAGGAATCTTCAGCTCCTATCCAATTATAAGCAAGCACCTCTCCCACCCTTTATAATCCTGAAGTCCAGGGGCCAGGCTTTGAGAAGCTCTGTCCTGTCATTTGATTACACTGTTGTAAACTATTTAAATAAAAACAGCATCTAGGTCTCATTCGAAATAACATAAGGCTCAGCTTTCTGGTTTTCCAAATTTGTGCACAAGGTTAAACTCTCAGTACTTCTAGATCAGAGATTGCATCCACAGTTTCTAAAGGAATGCTCTATCAAACAAAACCAATTAATCACTGAGTACAAATAAATTTCTTAACTGCAGTCTTGCCATCATCCATATTTTGGCTGACCAGAGTTTTAAAATACTGTTTGCTATTTATATACCAATATTTCTGCATATGCATGATTCATTTTACATCCTTTAAGCTGGTTTTAAGACATCAAATTCTACAGAGGCCAGAAAAGCATTGCTAATGAATCAAGGAAAGAGGCTTGGGAGTTTCATAGGAAGTCGTGAGGGCCATGGCAAATGTAATACTCAACTGTGTCTAAAAGGAACATTTGTTATTTGGCTCAGGGCCGTTATGGTGACATGGGAATACAGACACAGAGGTGCTGAACTTCTAGTCTCTAGCCCCAAGAGGAGGTGAAAGTCTAGATCAAGAGTGTACAAACTCAGGCCAGAGACAATTCCAATCTGCCATCTGCATTTTCAAGTAAAGTTTTATTGAAAAACAGGCATGCTCTTTTGTCTACATATTGCCTATAACTGCTTCCTCAGAGTTAAGTATTTGCAGCTAAGAACCATGGCCCTTGAAACCTAAAATGTTTATTATCTGGCCCTTTATAGTTAAAATTTGCTGATCCTGATCTAGGTATTTTGTGTGTAAAATTTTTGTACGCCAGGTCAAATTCTAAAAGCATTGCATGTCCAAAAACAATATATATGCTGAAGAACTAACATTTGACCCTTAAAGAACTCAGAGGTTGATTTGCATATACCTTATAGTCATCCCTTCAAATAAGCAGCTCCTTTGCATCCATGGATTCAGCCAACCTTGGACAGTATTCAGTTCAGTTCAGTCGCTCAGTCGTGTCTGACTCTTTGCGACCCCATGAACCACAGCACGCCAGGCCTCCCTGTCCATCACCAACTCCCAGAGTTGACCCAAACTCATGTCCATCGAGTCGGTGATGCCATCCAGCCATCTCATTCTCTGTCGTCCCCGTCTCCTCCCACCCCCAATCCTTCCTAGCATCAGACTCTTTTCCAGTGAGTCAGCTCTTCGCATGAGGTGGCCAAAGTATTGGAGTTTCAGCTTTAGCATCAGTCCTTCCAATGTACACCCAGGATTGATCTCCTTTAGAATGGACTGGTTGGATCTGGACAGTATAGTACTATTGTATTTGCTATTGAAAATAATTCACATATAAGTGGACCTGTACATTTCAAATTCATGTTGTTCAAGGGTCACCTGTAGTCACTTTTCCTCTTGTACATATGGTTGTAATATGACTCTATATGGCATAGGCGAGATAATATATTTATTCCTATAACACTTTTTTATGAGAGAATATCACGTCCAGAAAAATAGGCACTTAAGTACTATTATATGTGGAGGAAATCTTTGGCAATTAGAAAGAATTTTGCTTGTAGATACAAAGAAAGAAACAGGCACAAAGGACTTTGAATTTAAAGATACCAAAGACTCGTTTAAGGGAAAAATCTCGAAGAAAAGTTACAGCCTAAATAACAGAGCCGTGGGAAAATCTACATCAGTTTTTATGATGCCTTAGGAAAATTTGCAAAATTTCCTGAACACATAGAGAATGATTCTGAACTTTCCAGGAAACAATCAAACAAACATATCAGTCCTCCATAAAGGAACAAAAAGCAGGTTGGTATCAGCCTTCTAATAAGATTTAAATTTTTTTTCCAGTTTCATTGACAAATAAATGATATACATCACTGTATACGTTTAAGGCAAATAGTATGATGGTTTGATTTACATATATTATGAAGTGATTACTATTAATAAAGTTTAACATCAGAAATCCAGTTTGTTTTAGAAGCAAAGCCTTCTAGAGTTTTATCAAGCATGTTTTTTAATTATTAAAAGCAATACCTATTGCTTCTCCTCCAACCTTCTATTTTATATGAGTCCTTGATCTTTTCAACTGCAGCTTTTCCAACCATGCTACTTTTCAGGAAGCGATCCCGTGGTTGGTGGGGGGTTGCAGTAATTCATTCTTACATTTCATGTTGAGTTTTAAAAATTGCTTTCAGAGGTTTTGAGGATAGAGAAGAAAGGAAAGAAAACAATGGTCATAAAGAAACAGGTTGAACTATGTCAGAATTGTAGCAGGAAGGAAGTCCTTGATAAGTCATTGGTGTTTCAGGACCCAAACTTAAATTTAACTAACAGCAAAAAAAAAGAAAAAGTGGGCTGACTTGGTTCTTACAGTTTGAATGTCCCTCTCAAAGGTACCCAAGGCTAAAATTAGGAATAAAGGTCTTGGGTAGCTTGACATTGGTACTACTTCTCCTAGATTACTAGCTCAAAAGAAAGAGCATATGTGTAAGATGAAATAAATTGTTGTTCAAAAAGTCAAATACATTTGACGTATAAGACAAGATAAGCAACTGAAAGTACACCAGTTAGAAAAACTTTAAACAAGAGGAAAACTGAGACATACATTGTGTCCAAATGTATACTCTGGCTTAGAAGTTATGAAGCATTCCACCATTATAACTATAGTGATAAAAATAGTAAGTTAGTACAGAATTACTCTGTACCAAGGTCGACAGCAAGTACTTTACATACATTATCTCTTTTAATTATTAAAGGGTATTATCTTGTGTTAGTGGCAATGATACTGAGGCTAAAAAGGTGAAGTAATTTGCTCTAGATATGCACATAAGATGTAAAGACCGTAATGAAAAAAAAAAAAGAAAATGAAACAAAACAAACTTCTGCTCTATATACTGCTATTTCCCTGTGAAGTATGTCTGCTTTACAGATAAAGCATGTAAAAACTCTGAAAAACCAACATTGTGAAATTGGTAAATGGCAGAACCAGGATAAAACCCAAATATTCAGACATTCATGCCATTTCCATCATGTCACCCCATCCTTCACCTGAAAACTTGTAGTCACCCATTCCACATAGAGATTCAGAGAAAGAATCTCCACAGGAGTGTAGCTGTTCAGAGACATTACCAGTGAACACATTGCAAAGAATGATAATAGTTGTAATCCCAAAATATGCCCTTTCCAAAGCAGATCATGATTGGCTGCACAATAAACTGTGGAAAATTCTGAAAGAGATGGGAATACCAGATCACCTGACCTGCCTCTTGAGAAACCTGTATGCAGGTCAGGAAGCAATAGTTAGAACTGGACATGGAACAACAGACTGGTTCCAAATAGGAAAAGGAGTACGTCAAGGTTGTATATTGTCCCCCTGCTTATTTAACTTGTATGCAGAGTACATCATGAGGAATGCTGGGCTGGAAGAAGCACAAGCTGGAATCAAGATTGCCGGGAGAAATATCAGTAACCTCAGATATGCAGATGACACCACCCTTATGGCAGAAAGTGAAGAGGAACTAAAAAGTCTCCTGATGAAAGTGGAAGAGGAGTGTGAAAAGGTTGGCTTGAAGCTCAACATTCAGAAAACAAAGATCATGGCATCTGTTCCCATCACTTCATGGGAAATAGATGGGGAAGTGGAAACAGTGTCAGACTTTATTTTTTGGGGCTCCAAAATCACTGCAGATGCTGATTGCAGCCATGAAATTAAAAGACACTTACTCCTTGGAAGGAAAGTTATGACCAATCTAGATAGTATATTAAAAAGCAGAGACATTACTTTGCCAACCAAGGTCCGTCTCGTGGAGGCTATGGTTTTTCCCGTGGTCATGTATGGATGTGAGAGTTGGACTGTGAAGAAAGCTGATCGCCGAAGAACTGATGCATTTGAACTGTGGTGTTGGAGAAGACTCTTGAGAGTCCCTTGGACTGCAAGGAGATCCAACCAGTCCATTCTAAAGGAGATCAATCCTGAGTGTTCATTAGAAGGACTGATGCTAAAGCTGAAACTCCAATACTTTGACCACCTCATGCGACGAGTTGACTCACTGGAAAAGACTGATGCTAGGAGGGATTGGGGGCGGGAGGAGACGGGGACGACAGAGAATGAGATGGCTGGATGGCATCACCGACTCGATGGACATGAGTTTGAGTGAACTCCGGGAGTTGGTGATGGACAGGGAGGCCTGGCGTGCTGTGGTTCATGGGGTCGCAAAGAGTTGGACACAACTGAGCTACTGAACTGAACTGAAACTATGAAAGTGAAAGTCACTCAGTAGTGTCCGACTCTTTGTCGGGATCTTCCCAACCCAGGGATCGAACCCTGGTCTCCCGCATTGCAGGTGGATTCTTTATGAGATTAAAAAGTAAGGCTCTTATACACACACACACATACATACACACAAATAAAGCCAGAGCCAGTGATTTTAGAGTGGGAGTCAGCAAATTGTGTCCCACAGGCCAAATTCATCTCCATGGGTCGAATGCAGCGTAACATCTGCTGTAAAGAAAGTTTTATTGGAACACAACTACAGCCATTCATTTACATGTTGCCTATGGCTGCTTTCACGCTCCCATGACAGAGTCATGCAGTTGCAACAGAAACCATGCAATTGGCACAACCTAAATTATTTACTATCTGATCCATTATAAAATAAGACTATCAGGCCCTGTCCTATAGGGCTAACTATGTCACATGGAAAGTGTTACAGCGCTCTACTACAGGGGAACTTTTTCTAACTTGGATTTGAGGCCAGAAGTGAGTTTTTTGCAAACAGTCTCTATAGAGCAAAGAGTTTGAGAGGCAGAGCGAACATGCAGGCTGCATAAAGCTATAGATTCCAAGGTATTCCTGCTAAACGGTAAATAACAGCTAATATTTACTGAGTATGTTTAAGAAAAAGCAAAACATTTCATAAAGGACCAGAAAGTGAAGATTGTAATTTCTCCTAAAATAGAAGCACTAAGAATATTCCACCTGAACATGATGCATAATAACAGCTGTAATTCCATATCAGGGCACCTGAGTGCAGGTGGCATGAAGTGGTTAGCCATTCCCTTCTCAGGGGATCTTCCTGACCCAGAGTAAGACCCCAGAAATTCAATGGGGAAAACAGACTAGAGCAAAGCAAAGACCATTCCTTAGTTTAAGAATGGTAGCAGCTGTTTGCTTTTAGGAAGATCTGAAGACTTCTACCAGAATTTTCCCCCATGCGTTCTTTAGTCTAATTGTTTTTATACTTGGGCATGTAAAGTAAGATGCTGCCATTTCTTCACCCTCCTCCCCACCCCAGCCTGAACCACAGAACCTGGAAAGTTCTATCACACATCTTATTTCATGATTTCATCAGCCCTCCAGCTGCCTGTATCAGTTGAATGAATTTACCCCACCATCCTATATAATATATACATATATATTTATCAAATATATAATTACATATGATAATTATACAATAATTTATACATAATAAAATGTATAATTATATAAATACATATTTATAAATACAAATATAGGTAATAAAATAAACTATATAAACATATATAAATAGATACATATGTCAGGGAAAGAGGCTGGGAAACTGATACAGCTCATTACTGAGGAGTATGGAACAACTCTAGTCAGAAACTTTAAACTTGTGCAAGTCACTTTCTAACTTGGAGACTCTGAAGGCTGCCTCGGCATTAACATGAGATAATGTAAATCAAACGCTGTGTACAGTGATAGTCAGAAAAAAGGGGTTCAAAAAAGTGTTAGCAATCATTGTCAATCAACTCTTCAGCTGTCTTCAGGAAAACTGTAACTTAAAGTATCTCTCCAGGTACTGGCACTTGGAGATAATTATGCTGTGAGAACCCCTTTGTGAACTCCCTTCTGGGGCTCAGATAAGGCCGATACCAGGTAAAACAGCATCCCCGGCTAAAGAATCACATGAAAAAATAAAAAGTGACCATGTTAGTTACTCATTCATGTCCGACTCTTTGTGACCCCATGGACTATACAGCCCACTAGTCTCTTTTGTCCATGGAATTCTCCAGGCAAGAATACTGGAATGGTTAGCTATTCCCTTCTTCAGGGGATCTTCTGAACCCAGGGATTGAACCTGTGTCTCCTGCATTGCTGGAAGATTCTTTACTGTCTAAGCCAAGAAAGACATATAAAGCTTAATTCCATTTTGGTGAACTACCCACTCCTCTTGTGCTTTTAAATACTTTAGCTTCTCAAATAGTCAAAGCTGACCCACATAAAGGTAGGTAGTTCCTAGAGAAACTGTGTATGCTGCTAAGTCACTTCAGCCGTGTCCGACTCTGTGTGACCCCATAGACGGCAGCCCCCCAGGCTCCCCCGTCCCTGGGATTCTCCAGGCAAGAACACTGGAGTGGGTTGCCATTTCCTTCTCCAAGGTGTGAAAGCGAAAAGTGAAAGTGAAGTCGCTCAGTCGTGTCCGACCCTTAGTGACCCCATGGACTGCAGCCTACCAGGCTCCCCCATCCATGGGATTTTCTAGGCAAGAGTACTGGAGTGGCTTGCCAGAGAAACTGTGTATAAAGAACAGCAAATAAGTAGCTGGCCATTCCTTCCAGAATAATTCTAAGAAGATTTTTAGTTGGCTGGTAAAACCAGATATGTAACTTAACAAGCTGCCGTCTCTTGCCAATCTTTCACGTCTTTCACTCTAAGAAGGAAAGAGGGTATTTCATTATCAAGAATTTTCAGTACATCTTCTAACTTTCTTTTTCCTACTTCTACCTCCCCACACCTAAAAAAATGTATAAATTTCCAATGAGGTGCCCAGGGTTTTCCAGAATCTTCATTTCAAATATTCTAACACAATCATCTGGTAAACATGACCCTTTTTGCTGAGGCTTGTTTTTTTCTTAAAAAAAAAAAAAGAAAAAGAAAGAAAATTCTGGCTATAAGAGTATGTTCCAAGCTGGAAGAAAAATTTGAAAGGAATGGTGTGTTTCTGACTTAACAAAATGCTTGAACACGATCTCCTGGGTCTGCCTGTCAAGTTTAGGTGTCACTTTACTCCTCACATCAATGTACTGCTAGCTTCTCAAGAGCTGCTCTGACTCCTTATGCCCTGAGTGATGTGAATCCCTTTTCTATTTTTCTCGAGTCAGGATTTTTCTTTTTAAAAGGATTTCTTTCTACATTTGTCCAATTATATCAGGAAAAGCTGATGTGATGAGAACTACAGGCAAATGGGGAGAGGGTAGCCACACCTGCCTGGCCCCAGATGCACACCTCTAAGCCTCTTTACCTGGCCCTGCTTGCCCACTCTGTTCAGTCCACTGCAGCCTATTCCTCAATGACACGTCTGTGGGGCTGGGTCAGGCCGTAGCATCTTGAGAGATCATCCAAAATGATGATCCCTCCCAGGCTCTGGATGGTAGACTGTTAGCAAAGCAAAGGCTAACGTTTTGTTAGATTCCACTTGCTATTGATCTCCTGAGATCGAAATATGAATGAGTCACTCGATTTAACTTTTTCATTTTAAAGAAACCATATATGAACCTAAATTAAAATCAATTTATGTATCACTCTGTGGGGCTGCAAAGAGTTGGACACAACTGAGCAACTGAACAACTAATACACAAGGATTAGGAGCACAAGTTCTGGTGTTGAAAAGCCTGAGTTAGCTTCACCTCCTAATCTGTTTGCCTATCTGTGGCATAGGAATAATAAAAAAAAACTAATTCAAGGATATTTGAAGGTTAAACACAAATAATAATGACAAAGTGTTTAACAGAGTGCTCATCAGGTATAGGTGCATAGATATTTATTATTATTCTTGCTCTTATCTCTGTCATTAGCTATAGGGGACTTAACAAAACCTAGAAATGCGGAGAAGCTAAGTGACCTGGCCCAAGTCGCACAGCTACATTAAAGTCAGGGCTGGAGTCAAGGTCACTTGATACTTGGTTCAATCTGGCCATTTGTTGGAGTAGGGAGAGGATGCTTATGCTGATCACTCAGACAAAAAAGGTGTATCACATCAGAGCTGGCGCATGTGCACACCTGTCCTCTGGAATCCCTTGCTGAGATTATGATCTAAGATGCACTGGTGTGTAGACAGAACATGTGAAAATAGGTAGACTCAGGTTAGTACTTTATTTCCTCAAATTCATGCCTTAGCCAGAGGTTTCTGAGCTTTGTCCTGTCACGTGGCACCTACAGCATCTCAGCAGTTTCTTCACAATGTATCTAGACACAAAGAATACTTAACATTTCCATTTATAAGTAGTCACTTCAAGCAACCTAACAGATATCTATGTCCTAACAACTTAACAACCATTTGAAAATATAATGTACATATTTGAAAGATAATATGGATAAAAGTAATGTATATACAATATTGCAAAATGGTATTTCTGCACAACTTCTTAGATACCATTATTATTTCTTGCTCCACACTGATTTTCCCATGGTATGTGCTTGTGATTGCAGCAACTACTGAAACTCAGCTATACAAAGATATGACATCATCCAAAATATCTGGCCTGAATGGGAACAAAGTCCAAAAGAGATGGGTTATGAATATGTATGGCCGATTCATTTGCTGTACAGTAGAAACTAACACAACATTATAAAGTAACTATGATCCAACAAAAATTAATTTAAAATACATAACAAAATAAAAAACAAAAAACATGTTGTTTCAGACTGAACAACCCTGAGCTTCAGTGTGTTCAAGAGATGTTGAGTTTCATTCTAACTTCCCGAAACATTTAAAATACTCTGTAGTGTCTATGAGAACGAGGCCATGCCCACGGGTGACTCAGCACAGTTTGAGAAACATGGACGTAAGCTTTGTTGACCTCATTGGCCTTTACCTACAAATATGGGGGAGGCTGCTATATGTATGCATGGGACTTCCCTGGTGTTTCAGTGGTAAAGAATCTACCTGCAATCCAGGAGACACAAGTTCAACTTCTGGGTCGGGAAGATCCCCTAGAGAAGGAAATGACAACCCACTCCAGTGTGCTTGTCTGGGAAATGCCATGGATAGAGGAGCCTGGCGGGCCATGGTCTATAGGGTTGCAAGGAGTTGGACACGAGTTAATGACTAAACCATCACCAACAAAGTGTGTTTAGAAGTTGCAAGGATAACTTAAATAGAGAAACTGCCAAGCACAGAAACCAATGGGTCTCAATTTTCAGTGAGCCTAAGAATTGCTTTTTTCTTTTTTTGAATTGTTGGTTCTCTATTCCCCCTGAAGTCTACATCTTTTATTCTCATCAGGAGATTTATACGTAGGTGGTCAGAAGACTACACCTGGAGGAAAACTGCTTGAGATGTAACATTTATTTGTTTGGGATGTATGCAAATGCCAGCCATTTAGGGAAGAGAGTTAGTGGATGACATTTTCCTCTTAATGGGTAATGAGAAAACTCAAAATGACTCCAGGGGCTTGCTAAGTAAGTTTCTTTCATCAAATTCCCCAGGTAATCAATCTATAGATTCTCACCCACGCCTACATAGTTCACCTGATAGCACTTTGTTAAAACAACTAACCTATAGGAAATTTGATCCATGAATTTAAAAAGGCTTTGAGAAGGAAAAGGAAAGATACTTTGAGTGTGTAAAGAATCTACTATTAAATCTTAAAGGCTGCACTGCATAAAGTAAAATTATTGTTATTAAATTCTCCCCAGATTACAAGGTAGCAGCAGCTCATATTGTCAAGGCAAGATTGGGCCTTTGTGATGCCTACAGTTCTAAGCATGAAGGAAGGAAACTTGGCCTCTTGAAGGATATTTGCCTACAGCATAATACCAATAATGGAAATAATATCAGATCATATAAAGTTGAGGCTTTTATTCTCTGCAGAACTGAGAAATGATGAGAGAAGCACTCTGGGAATTTTCCCTTTAGATTAAATATTTGAATCATGACTGTCTGAGACAATCACATTCAGTTTGAAAATTACTTTGCTATCTCAAGCATGCTGAGAATAAAAGACACTTTCGGTATCTCAATTAAGACATGAAAATCGTATTTTCTACGGGATTTGTACAGTTAAAGAAAGAGAAAAAAAATATTTGAATGGTACTTAACATTTTAGCTAAATTTAACTAGCTCCATCTCACTGCTGTGTTACTGAAATAAACAAGTTCACAGCCCTTTGGAGTTGATTAAAGATACTCAGTTGAAGCTCTTGGTTCTAAAGAGGATCAGATAAGAGAACCAAAACAAAAGCCAGCAGGCCATCCATTCTGCTGTTCTGCAGTAAGGTGGCAAAACTCAGATTTTCTAGCATCTTCTAACATTCACTTCCAAACTAGCTTGGGCCTCTAACTCCACTGACATATTATTACTGAGGGCATGGAGGGCACAGGCAGCCCTTACTTTGTAGGTTTATACCCTTTATCCTATTCTTGCCGAGGTCAGTTGTCATTGCTTAGAAAGGCCAGCCAGCCTGCAGAACTTGTCAAAAGGGTGGAAACATTCCATCTATCCACCCATCCATCCATCATCTAAAAGTGTGACCAGATTTAGGAGAAAGTGGTAACAATCTGATGATGCATATTCTTTAGCAAGATCCACTTCCCAAATGTAACCTCACTCAACTGTCAACTCTCAATGCTCTTTGCTGTCAAATCACCTTGGTACTGAAAGCCCTGTTAATAAAGCTGACTTTTAAAATTCCATGCCTCCTCTTTGTTTTAAGCTCAGGCCAAACAGAAATAACCAGGATTTCTTGGTCTTTACGTGCTAGTCCCCCATCCCTGAATCTTTACTTCTGTGACTGCTTCTATTCAGGAAAATAATTATTCTACAATGGTTTGCTGCTGCTGCTGCTAAGTCACTTCAATCGTGTCCGGCTCTGTGCGACCCCATAGATGGAAGCCCACCAGGCTTCCCCATCCCTGGGATTCTCTAGGCAAGAACACTGGAGTGGGTTGCCATTTCCTTCTCCATGGTTTGATATGACTTTAAATCCACTTGTTTATGACAGAATCAAGTTGTTTTTCTAAGCAAAGTTGTTTGGATAAAAAAGTTGTTGTGTCAGGGTGCTGTCACCACCATGCATGGTGCCAATGGGTACCAAGTAGCTTGGCCTCTGAGGGGCCATGCTGGTGGCTTATCAATAAGAACATATGAACAAGCAACTATGGTGAGGAGACATTTCCACGATAAATAGCAGAGTTAGTGAAGGCTTTAGTGAAGTTAGTTAAGGCTTTCCAACAGTGTTCAAGCTGAGCAAGGCAATGGCACCCCACTCCAGTACTCTTGCCTGGAAAATCCCATGGACGGAGGAGCCTGGTAGGCTGTAGTCCATGGGGCCACGAAGAGTCGGACACGACTGAGTGCCTTCACTTTCACTTTTCACTTTCATGCATTGGAGAAGGAAAAGGCAACCCACTCCAGTGTTCTTGCCTGGAGAATCCCAGGGACAGTGAAGCCTGGTGGGCTGCTGTCTATGGGGTCGCACAGAGTTGGACACGACTGAAGGGATTTAGCAGCAGCAGCAGCAGAAACGATGACTCTACCAAATAGTGGTGAAAACCATGTGGTGGCCCCACAAGTGAGATCATCTTGCCCGCCTACACCATCACCTTTGTTCCCTAGCAACATGCTCTAACTACAGGGAGTTTTGATTTTGCACTGTCAGCTGGACCCCAACTCTTGGTTGGAGAAACTCTCTCTCATGAGAACCAATTCATAGAAAGATACACTGAAAACAAAATATGAACTTTATTCCTTTCATCTCTTTTCACCTGGAACAGTCATATAATTCATCTATCATTGTTTTAAAGTATGTTATTTATTTATTGGCTTATTAAGAAATATTATTTTGCATTTCACTATTAGCTTGTGAAATTCTTATAATTTCTGCAGGGAATCTGTGTTAAATAAAATATCATCAAAGGAACAAAACAACTACCTCACTCTTTCCCAACTTCTCTATGTTAGTATCTTACCCATGATTAATGTGACCTTTCCAGGAAGTTTACTCTGACTTCCAGTACTCCCATTGATGAACTGTTTTCTCTGATTTGAACCTGTAACACTAATCTCAATGGGCCCATTACTTTCCTCCTGATATTAAAGAAATGTGGCTAAAAGTCAGATTTCCATCTTCCCCATTAGACTGTAACTTCTCAAAAGGTAGAATTCACATTTGCATCCTTCCTAACAGATAAGAATGAATGAAAGAGAGAAAAGAACTGATATGCAGTTACCCCTAGAAATCCTTCAAAGATGTCAATGTACCTAAGCTATACATGATTGAGCTTTTCTGTTTCTGCACAGGGAATATTCATTGAAAGAGAACGGGAAGAGAATTCTACATATTCTGTGTAGAATATGAGGGAATTACTCAATTCTGGGGAACTGGCTATGGAAGGAAAACAGCACAGGAGGACTGTTTAAAAGTAAACTCTACCCACTTTAGCTCTTTTGCTTATCACCTGGCAAATGAGACACTACTTCCCCCCATTCTAATCCATGTCCATTCACATGACAAAGGCAAGATGGCATACGTATCATATCAACAACATTCCTCAGTGTAATCAGCAAAATTAGTTAAGGATTTCGCATGGCCCATCTCAAATGGAACTGGTAGGTAGACGAGGAGATGTCCTCTTTGACTCAGGGAAACTTTGGCTATTCAAGTTCATAGAGAATATTAGCTTATTTTTAATATCATGAGGAATGTGTACCAAATGACATGCTGCAATATCTTATCATTCTATACTACCTTCTGATGTACAGTATGTAATTTCCATTGCACACCAAAAGCACCGTGACTTGTTTACAGGCTTCAAACACAATATTTTCATACTGGTTTTCAAAAATCACTTAAGCCTGATTCAGTGTCTTGATGGTAGATGGGAACAAACTCAGGATATATGAAAGAGTAATTAGAAAAGATAAAAGGAACTAAAAATATTCCTCAATGGAACACATAGTATTATTTATAGTGGAAGAAGTTTGTGGCAGCTGGCTCATAGCAGAGTTTTGTGAGCTGGCTGTTAAGCCATTGGTAAACTGAAGGCAGCTACGTTGGGAATATTTACACCATAAAAATTGGCAAATATTACATCTCAAAGCCTATTTTTGTAAATTTTTTTTGAGGACTGGTTTAGTAACACACCGCTGATTAGAGGCTAGCATAGATGGCAAAGAAGATAAAGAAGTAGACAGATATTCTTAATGATTCTTTGTATCCTCAAAAATCTACATTAGGAACAGTATCGGTGATTGCATATTAAAAAACAAAGAAAATGTTTAACTAGAATTGTGCACATTGTAAAAATATGTTTCTAATAGGACAAGAGAATTTAAGTCATAGTTCTACCAAAACATAAAGCGTCAAAAGAGCTTTTAATAAAATACTTTCAGTAATACACAAATTTCCTGTGTTTCTTGTAGTATATACAACATCTTCAAAAAACAACTGACCCTTAAATTTAGTTTTTCTGTCAAATCTGGTGGCCATTACCATGCATACTGTCATACGTGCAAAAGTCCTAAGTCATTTTAGTCATGTCTGACTCTTTGTGACCTTATGGACCTTAGCCTGCCAGGCTCCTCTGCCCATGGGATTCTTCAGGCAAGAATACTAGAGTGGGTTGCCATGCCTTCCTCCAGGGGATCTTCCCAACCCAGGAATCGAACCCATGTCTCTTATGTCTCCTGCATTGGCAGGCGGGTTCTTTACCACTCGCGCTGCCTGGGAAGGCTGCATACTGTCATGCTGCTGCTGCTGTTAAGTCACTTCAATCGTGTCCGACTCTGTGTGACCCCATAGACGGAAGCCCTCCAGGCTCCCCCGTCCCTGGGATTCTCCAGGCAAGAACATTGGAGTGGGCTGCCATTTCCTTCTCCAGGAAATGCATACTGTCATAATCATCTTTAAAACAATGATCGAGGTGTATACTTTGTCCCTGATTCTAATAATGCAATTCACTATATCTTTATAACTAAGTCATCTGTGGTCAGTCAGTCAGTCAGTTCAGTCTCTCAATCGTGTCCGACTCTTCGCAACCCCATGAATCACAGCACGCCAGGCCTCCCTGTCCATCACCAACTCCCGGAGTTCACTCAAACTCATGTCCATCAAGTCGGTGATGCCATCCAGCCATCTCATTCTCTGTCGTCCCCTTCTCCTCCCGCCCCCAATTGCTCCCAGCATCAGAGTCTTTTCCAGTGAGTCAATTCGTTGCATGAGGTGGCCAAAGTATTGGAGTTTCAGCTTTAGCATCAGTCCTTCCAATGAACACCCAGGACTAATCTCCTTTAGAATGGACTGGTTGGATCTCCTTGCAGTCCAAGGGACTCTTAAGAGTCTTCTCCAGCACCACAGTTCAAAAGCATCAATTCTTCGGCGATCAGCTTTCTTCACAGTCCAACTCTCACATCCATACATGACCACGGGAAAAACCATAGCCTTGTTATAAAATGATGAAAGGATAACTTTAATAAGAGTCACAAAATAAAATCCTGTTATACCTCACAGACAATATACAGTTCTTTTAATGCTGTGCTGGTTATAATCCAATCACATCTTTGACAGGGAGAAAATAAGAAGAGTTGTTCTTGTGTATTTAGTCATGGCTGTGATTCTTCCACATCCACCCCTCTCCTGGTAGTCACACTCGTGTCCACACTTCCCATCACACTGATGTTGGTCTTGTCCATACAGAATGTGGTGTAGCCTCCAGTGTGTCTCTTCTTAGTTCAAGTCCTCATGAGCCACTGTGTATTTATCTTCTGCCCCTGCCACTGACCCACAAGAAGACAATGCCCTTAGAAGCTGTTTGTCTTTATCCTGGCCCCAGAATAAAGAAACAGGGCACAGGCTTGAATCCAGCTGATTGCTCAGATCCAAGCTTAGACAAGCCTAGCTGAGATTAAGCAAACTCCAGGCAACTCAATGAGTGTACAATAAATACTTATTTAAATAAATGTTTATTTTGAGCAGGCAAGTTTTGATGTAATGTGTTATGTAGCAGTGTTGTAGCAATAACTGACTAATGTAGTTATCAGACAGTAGGCAGAAATTAAACTTTTTTTAATGACAGTTTATATACATCAGGGGCTTCCTTAGTGACTTAGTGGTAAAGAATCTGCCTGCCAATGCAAGAGACATGAGTTTGATCCCTGGATTGGGAAGATATCCTGAAGGAGGGAATGGCAACCCACTCCAGTATTCTTGTCTGGGAAATCCCATAGACAGAGGAGCCTGGCAGGCTACAGTCTGTGGGGGTGCAGAATAGTTGTACATGACTTGGAAACTAAATAACAAACATAAATCAGACTTGCACAGGCTTTGGAATTCAGGAGCAAAATTTTGAATACTGGCTCAAATATTTAGAGCTGCTCTATTCTTTGTTTTATCAATTAAAAGAGGACAATAATATTTCTTTCACAAGTTTCTAGTGAGGATGAACTGAGAATTCTCTCCACAAAATGATCCTCTATAAAGGGCTCAACATAGGATATGGGACATAATGAAAACTCAAAATTGATAGCTACTAGGATTATTTTTATTAAACATTTACTATTTACAAAAGCATCACTATGAACTGAAATTGAGGAGAGGGAAAAAGCCTATTTTTGGTGTAGAGTCTGAACTCACTAATAAAACAGAATCACCTGCAAGGCAACATATTTAGTATTGACTGAAGAACATGGCCAAAGGCAATTGCTTTGGAATTAAACATAGGTTTGGAACAAGAATTTATTTTTTGAACACTGCTAAGCACTGACCATACCAAAAAGTCTCTATAAAATTTGATGGATGAGTTCTATTATATACGTAAAAATTAAGGCATGGCCTTATCCAAGTGTTGTTCACAACAGCACTGAAATCCATAACAGGTAGCCCAGAACTCACAGGGGAGGAAAGTTTTCAACCTAAGCTTGTACAACAAGAACAAACATGCAGATAAGCAAATGAATTGCAAGCCAAAGGACTTTGAGCTTTGTACTTGAACACAGGCTAATCTAATTTGACAGAGACCCACCAAGTGATTAGAAAAATCAACCAAGTGGTCTACAGTGAATTAGTGATATTTGTTGAGAACACAGTGTCTCTGAGTTCCTTGACCTAATGCTCTTTTCTGGATGGAGGAGGTAAGACAGGTAAATAGTAAATAATGTAAAATTTAGGGAAGGGAGAGGGGAGGGAGGCCTAAGAGGGAGGGGATAAGTATATAATTATGACTTATTCGTGTTGTTATATGGAGGAAACCAACACAATATTGTGAAGCACTTTTCCTGCAATTGAAAAACAAAACAAAAAAAGAAAGTAAAATTTAGGTGAGTGTGTTCCTTATTTAGTAATGTAGTCATGATTCTCCTTAAAAACTACAATCTCCCTGGCTACATGTCTCCCAGATACTGTTTCATGATTATTTTCAAAGGGCAGTACTTCAATTAGTCTATACCCACATTAGAGGCCATAGAATCACCCAGAAACCTGATTTAAAATGTATATCCTGCCCAGCACCAGACTTCCTGATTCAGCAGTCTGGAATGAGGATGGGAACTTCCCTTCCCCACCTCATGTACCAGATGAGGACCACCTCTGTCAAACAGATGGTGTGAAGACTGTTCTTTGAGGAGGACTGACCTAAACTAAATTGAGTGGGGGTGGGTGGGGGCACAAACTAGTGTTTTCTCTGCCTCACAGATTTGGTTTTTTTGGTGGGCGCCAAAATGTACGAAATTTCACAAAAACAAATTTCTGGCTCTTCTTAAAAGAGTTAAGGAGATTCCAGGTGGCTCTCCCGCCTGCAATGTGGGAGACCTGAGTTCGATCCCTGATTTGGGAAGATCCCTTGGAGGAGGGCATGGCAAGCCACTCCAGTATTCTTGTCTGGAGAATCCCATGGACAGAGGATCTGGTGGGCTACAGTCCTTGGGGTTGCAAAGAGTCAGACATGACTGAGCAACTAAGCACAGGCAATTCCTGAACAGGGTTTCCGCATGACAAATTAACACTCTGGAGAAGTTGCAAGGTGGCCAGTTGGGAGGATCCTGAGAGCATGGAAGCAAGAGACTGAAGCTACTGTCATCGTAGGGCGAGATGTTAGGACTGAGGTTCTTAGGCTGAAAGCTTAGATCACCTGGCATTAGTTTAAACAATGCATGCAGTGACCTGGACCTTCTGCTAGAGACTTTAAGAATATTGTTTCTAATCCTCACAACCACTGTTCAAAGTGGATATTGTATTTTTATTATAAGATTAAAAATTTAATTGTCAGAATGTTTTACCCAAGGTTGCACAGCTGGCAAAGGATGGTGCTGGCTCCCCATTCTTAATGACCCACTGCTTCTCCAATTTGGTATATTAAGGAGGAAGAGGAGCACAGGGTAAATGTTAAAAGCATTGGGTTGGGAGTCAGGAATCACAAAGAATGTTTATGAATCAAAACTTGAAAAAGCAACTAAAAACTGCTCTTCATAACTGAAGTTTGTCATGTCATATGACTTCCTTTCTAAGAAAATTTTGTTTAAGGAGATAAGTCAAAGACAACTAGGTGTTCATTTTGGTTATTGACATCATCCTTATGTGTTTCTTGTAAATTCTAGAATTAGTGGAAATTCTTACAATAAGTGGACTCAATTATCTGTCAAGTTTGGAAGAGGATTATGTACCTCTTGATGTCATTAGGTGTGTTTGTATGTATGTGTAAAATCATATGTCTTAAATTTTGTAGGATATCCCATGGGGTTGCAAAGAGTTGGACATGACTGAGAGACTGAACTGAATCCTCCATTAAAAAAAAATGGTCCCATTATACAGACACACCATTGCAATGGCCTAGAAATTTGAGTTATTTATCATCTAAGTTGGGTATGTGCATGCTTAGTCATGTCCAACTCTTTGTGACCTCATGGATCGTAGCCTGCCAGGCTCCTCTGTTCATAAGTTTTTCTGGGCAAGAATACTGGAGTATCTTGCCACTCCCTTCTCCGATTCAGCATCTAAAGTCCATTCTATTTCAACTGCTTTAAAACTAAAAGAGGCACAAAATTCTTTTTAAGATCAAATATACTAATCAGGGATATGGAGAAGCTGGTTTCTGTTCCACTCACTGTCTGCCGCTGATCAGAGTAACAAACAAGGAGTCATGCCATGCAAAAATTCAAAGAAGTCAAAATAACTGAATTCTAGACTTGATGTTCCTATTCTGAAAAGAAAAGTGATTACCTTTTTTTTTTTTAACGCCTCTATAAATAAGAGGATTGGAAATAACTTCTGCAAGTCTTTTCAGTTCCAAAACTCTATCAGTCAAAAAGAATTATTAGCTTATCTTATGAGGAGGAAGAAAATCACTCCAAATCTCTTGTAAATAGAAAGCATGTAACTGAAACCTTAAGGCAAATGTATTTCTTATGAAATTTGTGAATAATGACTTGTGAACTATTTTGTTCACATGATGAAACTGCAAGCACAGTCCCTCAACATAAGTTCCTAAAATTCACTAATATTTCAACATACGGTTCTATGCTACTTGTGAATATACAGAGGATTGCATTTTTCTGCTTCCTTGAAGTGAATCATGTTAATGAAATATGATTGTAAGTGACATGGGCTACCTTGAGGTCAAAGTACTTAATTGCTGGGGCTCAATTTTCTAACCCTCTCATCTGTCATCCCTTGGATGGTTCAAGTATGAGATGTTAAGTCCTCCACTGATATGGGTCCCTAAGAGACTTTGTAGAGCTCAGTATCTCATTCAGTCTGCACTTGGCATAACCTAACAGGAAGACCAGGTCTCCCACACTGCAGGCAGATTCTTTATTGTCTGAGTCAACAGGGAAGTGGTACAGGAAGACATACTGTATGAGTAAGACCCACAACGTGAGTAAAACATATAGCATGAATGTCAGAACACTGGGATTTCAGAGTTCATTTCTTCCCACAGCAAAAATCAATGTGTGATGTATATGGTAGAGCAACATCATTATCACTTGGGACATTATTAAAAATACAGAATCTCAGGCCCCAGGTCACAACTACTGAGACAGAGGCTGCAGGTGATTTGCACACATAGTTGGAGAAGCACTGAGAGTCTGTTCTGATTTATACAACCCTTAACTTTGTCCAATGTACTGGGTTGGCCAAAAAGTTTGTTTCTACCATCTTATGGAAAACCTTGAATGAACTTTTTGGCCAGCCTGATAGATATATACATTTGAAATATCTAGCTTTCCCTAATTATCATGTCTATCTCTATTTAAGGATCTTTTTCATCAAGTTTCAGAGCAGTCTCACAAACCTGATAAAGCCGGCAAAGAAATAACTGAAATACATCATGGCAGCACAGAATCAAAATATACCTAACAGTATGAATATTCTCTATTCCTATCTCAAAGAACTGGGAAAGGGAAACACATATAAATACCTTACTCATAAAACGATCTCCCATAAAAGGAATAGTTTTGGCTTCAGATTACCATGAAGGAAATGTTTCTGTCTGCAGCAGAGGTAAATATAGTCTTAGTGACCAACATAGCCCATAATGTTTTTTTTTTAAAGTTTGTTATCTCAGGTATCCATTCATTTTTTTATTCAACAAGTATTTTTAAAATACCTATTATGTGCCTGGACTATTTTTGTGTGTATCTTAAAGGTCTAATAGAATAAAACTTACCAGTTTGGCCATTTTAATGTGTAAAATTCAGTAGCATCTGACATATTCACAGCATTGAACAAACATCACCACAATCTAGCACAATAATATTTTCCTCACTCCAAAAGGAAACCCTGATTTTTAGGCAGCACTTCTCTATTCCTCTCTCCCTATAGACCCTGGCAACCACTATTTTACTTTATGTCTATATGGATTTGCCTTTTCTAGATATTGTATATAAAGGTAATCATACAATATAGAGCCTCTGTGATTAGCTTTTTTCACTTAGTATACAAGTATGACCCTTGTAGCATGTCAGTACTTCATTTCTTTTTTATGGTTGACTTTCCTGGTGGCTCAGATGGTAAACAATCCACCTGCAATGTGGGAGACCTGGGTTCGATCCCTGGGTTGGGAAATTCTCCTGAAGAAGGGCATGGCAACCTACTCCAGTATTCTTGCTTGGAGACCCCCCATGGACATAGGAGCCTGGTGGTTATAGTCCATGGGGTCACAAAGAGTTGGACACGGCTAAGAGACTAAGCACATCATTATTTCTTTGGATGGATATACCACATTTTGTTTACACACTCCTCATTGACAAACATTTTGGATTGTTTCCCCACTTTTGTTGCTGTTGTTTAGTTGCTAAGGCATGTTGATCTCCTTGCAACCCCATGGACTGCAGTGCACCAGGCTTCCCTGTCCTTCACTATCTCCTGGAGTTAGCTCAAATTCATGTTCATTGAGTCAGTGATGCCATCCAACCATCTCATCCTCTGTCATCCCCTTCTCCTGCCTTCAATTAAAAGATGCTTGCTCCTTGGAAGAAAAGCTATGACCAACCTCAGTTCAGTTCAGTTCAGTCGCTCAGTCGTGTCCGACTCTTTGCGACCCCATGAATCACAGCACGCCAGGCCTCCCTGTCCATCACCAACTCCCGGAGTTCACTCAAACTCATGTCCATCGAGTTGGTGATGCCATCCAGCCATCTCATCCTCTGTCGTCCCCTTCTCCTCCTGCCCCCAATCCCTCCCAGTGTCAGAGTCTTTTCCAGTGAGTCAACTCTTCGCATGAGGGTGGCCAAAGTATTGAAGTTTCAGTTTTAGCATCAGTCCTTCCAATGAACAGCCAGGACTGATCTCCTTTAGAATGGACTGGTTGGATCTCCTTGCAGTCCAAGGGACTCTCAAGAGTCTTCTCCAACACTGAAGTTCAAAAGCATCAATTCTTCGGTGATCAGCTTTCTTCACAGTCCAACTCTCACATCCATACATGACCACTGGAAAAAACGTAGCCTTGACTAGATGTAGACAGCATATTAAAAAGCAGAGACATTACTTTGCTGACAAAGGTCCATTTAGTCAAAGCTATGTTTATTCAAGTAGTCATGTATGGATGTGAGTTGGACTATAAAGAATGCTGAGCAATGAAGAACTGATACTTTTGAACTGTGGTGTTGGAGAAGATTCTTGAGAGTCCCTTGGACTGCAAGGAGATCCAACCAGTCCATTCTAAAGGAGATCAGTCCTGGGTATTCATTGGAAGGACTGATGTTGAAGCTGAAACTCCAATACTTTGGCCACCTGATGCGAAGAGCTGACTCATTTGAAAAGTCCCTGATGCTGGGAAAGATTGAGGGCAGGAGCAGAAGGGGACGACAGAGGATGAGATGGTTGGATGGCATCACCAACTCAATGGACACGGGTTTGGGTGAACTCTGGGAGTTGGTGATGGACAGGGAGGCCTGGCATGCTGCGGTTCGTGGGGTCTTAAAGAGTCGAACATGACTGAGTGAGTGAACTGAATGTAAATTTAATGTAAAAGCAGGTAAATTAATCTGTTTACATAATATTCAATTCACGAGGCATGAGAAACCTGCTATTCCTCTCTCTCTCTGTCCAGGGCATCATCATAAACATGGTAGTTCAGAGATCACTCATACATTGCCACAGGCTGTCTGTGGTACTCCTGATTTCAGCTCTACAAATGTAAATGTCTTCCAAAGTATAAGGTTTATTGACAGATAAGACTGAAGATGTGTGCCTGAGGCTTGTAGAAAGCCAACGGTCATCTTGTGAGACTGAGGGCATTCAAACCAAAATAAAGCAGCAAACACACAGGAATTTTGCTTAAATAAAGCAAAGACTCTGATAGTCAAGAGTCACCGAGGCTTCTGATCTTTCCAGCCAGTCTTCACTCAGTGTATCATTAGCCATCACTGTCTAATGAGATCTATCCTGTAACAGAACTTGATTTGCATGACTATGCTGGTGTAGATTACCCATGAGGGACAGACTTTGGAAGCTGAGATACAGAAAATGGTAGATTAGCCATTAAAATGGCCACAACTAAGACACTGCTCCTAAGACAATTCCTCCATGGACAGCATCACAGCCCATAGCAGCATCACAATGTTTTATTTTTTTCCATTTTACACGTAGCTTAGAACCAATATGCCGTTTATTTTTTGCCGTCCTATATGGTTTTTATTTCATTATATTCTGTCACTCTTCTTGGTTTCCCACAAGTTCTCTTTTCCCCTTAGCTTCCATGCCATTGTTTCCTACCATTAAGTACTAATTTCTAGTTCAGTTTCAATTGTGTCTGGTCTTGGGAACTACAAGGCTATACATGCATTCATTTTATAGAGAGAGCTTATTCTCTGAAATGAAGAAATAAAAGTGTCTGGACATTAGTTCTATCTGTGAGTTGTTTCTCAGGCATAGTGAATTTCAAAGCAACCTGCACAATAAAAACTGGGTAATGTAACTGTGCTTCATGTTAGCCTTCTGGTTTACATAAGAAGTCCTTGGAAAATGCCCTAAATAATTTGTAATAATCTGTTGAAGTTGAAATGTGCACAGGGCAGTCACATCAGTTTGTTCCCTCAGAAAATAGCTGAAATGCTTCAACTAGCTTCCTGATCCAGCAGACACTTTTCTCAGCAATTTCAGCTCAAGGGGCTTCAAAGCTGTGTAATAACTACTTTCCCCAAACACAAATCTGAAACTAAATAGGATCATCAAGAAGAAGAGACTGTCCTTCTGAAACTGGGTACCAATTGCTGTGTTCAATAAAAATAGCATCTTATCCAACATCAAAAGCAATTTTACAAAATTGGTAATTTCCACACTCCACACAGCCCGGGCCAGACACTGGGGAATGCATTTGTGAGAGTGGCACAAAATCCTAGTTGATCACCAACTAGCTGACTCATGAAAACAAGCCATGTGGAAAAATATAAAAGTTGATGCTAGCTTTCCAGTTAAGACACATGAGAAAAATGAGATCCTAGGCAGCAAAGAGAAACACCTTTCTACACAAATAGATCATCTATGTTAACAAAGACAAGCTATGAATATACCCTAGAAGACACCATAGTAACTATGATCAGCTATTTCAATATTCAGATACCTCTATTTAAAACTCATCTCTATTACAAAAAAACTATAGTATTGGGTTAGCCAAAAAGTTCATTTGGATTTTTCCATAACATCTTATAGAAAGAGTGACTGAACTTTATGGCCAACCCAAATGATAGTTATCAAGGATTTGGGGGATGTCTAGTTTGTAGATTATCCTGGTCCATTTATTTCTTTTGATAGAGATTGATAGAACTAAAGGTGGCCCTATGAACTGCCTTAAGTAATATGATCTACTTGGAAATATCTCTTCAATGAAAAGTCCTAACATCATTTCTTTTTTAAAGATTTTTTTGTGTGTCCCATTTTGAAAGTCTTTATTGAATGTGTTACAATGTTGATTCTGTTTTCTATGTTCTGGTTTTTGACCATGAAGCCTATGAGATCTTAGCTCCCCAACCAGGGATCGAACCCACACCCCCTTCATTGGAAGGCGAAGTCTTAACTACTGGACCGCCAGGGAAGTCCCAAGTCCTTTCGTTACTGAGAGAGAGGTTGGAGGTTTTCAAACACTTTAGTTATTATAAACAAATAATATCCAGCTTTACACAGGGCAATAACAACACTTCAACTAATACCCTTTGTTGACTATTATTTGGTACCCAGCTCTATCTCATGGATAGACCACCTGGATAACCCAGGCGGCAGTACTAAAGAACTCACCTGTCAATGCAGGAGACCTAATAGACACGGGTTCGATCCCTGGGTTGGGAAGATCCCCTGGAGTGGGGCATGGCAACCCATTCCAGAATTCTTGCCTGGAGAATCCCATGGACAAAGGTGCCTGGCAGGCTAAAGTCCACAGGGTCGCAAAGAGTTAGATACAACTGAAGCAACTTCATACACACACACATTTAATCTCAACAAACCTGTGAAGTTATTATTGGTAGCTCAATTTTACTGATAAGAGAATTAAAACTTAGTAATGTTAAGTATTTAGAACAGAATTTCGGACTGGTAATAGCTGGTGAAGCCAGTACTCGAACACAGGATGGTCTAACATCAGGGCTGCTGCTTAACTCATATTGTCCCTCCTTGGTTATAAATCCCTTTTGGTTTCAAGACCCAGGGACTGAAGCCAGGTCTCATGCATTGCAGCTGGATTCTTTACTGCCTGAGCTACCAGCAAAGATTTTATAAAGATTCCTTCTCACTAACACCAAGTGATAGACCCAAAAATCTTTATAACTTGGCAAATATAGCAGTTTGGGCAACAGAGTCTATAGTCTTGAAATCCTGTATTTGAAGATGCCCCAACTCTGTTTTAAGGCTTTTGGGTTTTTCATACAACATCTTTCAGTCCTATGTCTTCATCTTTTCAAAGGAAATGATAATACCTACTTCCCAGAGTTGCAAGGATTAAATGACAGAATATCCATAAATACATCTGCTAATGTGTGTATCAAATAATAAGAACACTTTAAATTTTAACTTTCTTCCTTCTGTCATGATCACTCCTTTATATTCCATGATAAAGAAGTTCATTTTTTTTTTAAACATCAGATCCTGATAAATTGCTGAACATGTAAAGTGTGGCATAGACTGAAGAATCCCATGGACAGAGGAGCCTGGTGGGCCATAGTCCATGGGGTTGCAAAGAGTCAGACACGACTGAGCACCGAGCATGCGTTCATGGCACAGACTCAGCACAGTTATGCAGGGCAAGAGAAAGAGTTTGTTGAATGCAAACTCTCAGGTAAACTCACCCCAAGCTGATATGAATATGTAGACAATTTGAATGGGAAATAACTCTGTGACAGATAAGATCCATGAACCCAACCAATTCCCAATGGCTCTTAATCTGCCTATTCTAATTGACTCCCCTTCCTAGACTTAATTTCCAAATGTAATTGTCAATGACACAAGGCAAAATCTGCAGCAACCACAGCCCATTAAAAACAATGACAGATGCTTTTAAATGTGAACAGGTGATACAAGGCACACTTCACAAGCGGGTTTCCTTCACCACTGGCATAAGCTAACAGGAAACCCAATGTTCTCTATCAGCTTGGAAACTGTAATTTCTTGTTTGTCATATGCAGATAAGAAAATAAGTAACTTTGGGAAAACAGCACTTTGGGATTCAAAAGAACAGGAATTTCTGCTAGACCCTTCAGTTACATTTTCTTTGGAATTGCCATTTTCTTTCATTCTCAAACATTTTAACTTGTTCTAAATCTATTCCAAATGACCTTCAACGCTATGACCACAAGAGTCACATCAATAGCCCCATAACGTAGCAGCAGCCATGGTCACAGTGGCGTGACCAAGAGTTTGAGATCTGGTCAAGTCTCCTTTATCACAAACAAAATATGTGTCATTGAGCATGCTAATTACAAAACAGTCACAACCTAAAAGTTGAGAGTTATGTTTCATTCGGAGAAGGCAACAGCAAGCCACTCTAGTACTCTTGGCCTAGAAAATCGCATGGACAGAGGAGCCTGGTGGGCTACAGTCCATGGGGTCGCTACTAATCGGACACGAATGAACGACTTCACTTTCACTTTCACGTATTGGAGAAGGAAATGGCAACCCACTCCAGTGTTCTTGCCTGGAGAATCCCAGGGACGGGGAAGCCTGGTGGGCTGCCGTCTGTGGGGTCGCACAGAGTCGTATTAGGTGGAAATTTTTAGGACTGAAGCCCAGGAGGCAGCATCTCAAGTAGTCCTGTGAGAACTGCTCCAAGGAAGTGAGGGGAAGAGCCAGGTTATATAGAAGTTTTGCAACAAAGGGAAGGTAATTTGAGCATCAAAAGATTATTGTTAATTAAAGAAAATCAGATATCCCAGCCTAAGGAATTTAGCATTTTCCTATTTATGGGAAGATGCAAGAGTCTGGGATCACTGAAGTTATTCCTTTCATATGCATCTCAGCTATATGGGGCCAGTATCCTGCATTTTTCACATCCTGAGTTCCTCAGAGCTCACTGTAGGGAGTGGCTGCAGCCTAATGGCTACCAGGTCACAGGTAGTCTTCTCCTTGGGTACCCTTAGGGCTCAGGAACTCACATTGTTTACATGGCAGGAAATACTTCATTTCTCAGGCAAATTATCTAACCTTCTCGGGTCTCATCTTTCTTACTCAAAACAGTAGGCTTAGAAGAGCTTTTGAAATCCTTATAGAGTTTATGAGAATGGAAAACAGTGTTGAACTCAATACATATCAGATATTTCATCTAACTAATACAACTAAACCTCAACTAGTTCACCTGAAAGCTCACTGCCATTGCAGCTTCTAAAAATGAACTGTATGCCCAGCCCAGCATTGGGAACACATTAGTTACACAATTAACAGTGACAGTGAACTTCTTAACCATCAGCATCACACTAGTAGATGTAAATATACAGCAAAGTCTTAGAGCTGGGCATTGCTCTAAAGTCTTTACATGTATTGCCTAATTAAATCATTAAAACAATCCTGAGCAATAGATATTAATATTTTCCATCAGTTTAGAGGTGAGGAAGAGGTTGAATAACTAGTTAGAAGATCACATAGTATGTGAGGAGGGGATTGAGATTCATAGTAAACTAAGGATGCTCTTAACCATAGGCTTTACAGGGAAACAAATATTAACTCAACCTCCCACCTACAACATATGGCCCTGACATTTGGGACCATTAAATGACTATCCTAGAGTTACACTCTAGCAAGGGACAGTTCAGTTCAGTTCAGTCTCTCAGTCATGTCCAACTCTTTGTGACCCCATGAATCACAGCATGCCAAGCCTCCCTGTCCATCACCAACTCCTGGAGTTTACCCAAACTCATATCTATCTAGTCAGTGATGCCATCCAGCCATTTCATCCTCTGTCGTCCCCTTCTCCTCCTGCTCCCAACTCCCCCCCCACCATCAGGGTCTTTTTCAATGAGTCAGCTCTTCGCATCAAGTGGCCAAAGTACTGGAGTTTCAGCTTTAGCATCAGTCCTTCCAATGAACTGATGATCCAGGACTGATCTCCTTTAGGATGGACTGGTTGGATCTCCTTGCAGTCCAAGGGACTCTCAAGAGTCTTCTCCAACACCAAAGTTCAAAAGCATCAGAGACTCAAACCCATCAGTTCTAAGACCAGACTTCTATTCTCTATTGTGATGGTTCATGAGCTCAGATTTCAGGAGAAGTTGTAATATTGAGAGATGAGAGACAGACAGACACCCCTTGCTAGTGCTCTTGTGTCAGCTTGAGAAAATCTAGCTCTAGCAGACCACACAGTTTTCCTGCTGAATAAAATTAACTCCATGGAACAAAAGCCAATCACCATCAGATAGGCCACTTTTGTGACCATGAAGAAGAACAAGAAAAAGAGACTACTCTCTAGAATCCCACCTGAGCATAAGAACATGATTCAAATTATGAAAATAACCAACCTCCCTGTGTCTATTTCATATGATCAACTGCTATTTATTTACTAATTACTTCTTCAGCCCCACTTTGTTTCTCCCACCTACTTATTGAAATTGTCAAGATATCTAATCATAGAATTGCTCTTACCTCTGAAAATATCCAATTCCAAGCAAAACTGTGAAACCTTCACCAAATACCTAAGCAAGCTCAGTTTTATGAAAAGCACTTCTTCACAATCTTGCAAATTCCCACACTTTCCCCAGGTGTGTAGTCTCCCAAAACCAAGCCCGATTTTTACTGACTTGGTAATGGTCTTTCTATTCTCCAGTGCTCTTTGGCTGTACTGACAAGAGAATTTTGAAATGCAATCATCCCTTGGTATCTATGGGAGTATTTATTCTAGGACACCTCCCCCATGCTCAAGTCCCTCATACAAAACAGCACAGTATTACTTGCAAATAACTTACGTGCATCCTCCCTTATACTTTTAATCCTCTCTAGAATAGGGCCTATATGGGGGCTTATGGTTGAAATGTGGGCTGGCATGTGGAAGTCAGCCCAGCAAGGCAAGTGGAGAGTCCAGTTCCAGAGCTCATCTCAGTTTCCTGGCAAGGTCCAAGGGAGGGAGCCCACGAGAGCCCACCCAGTTTTGGTGGATCTTCCCTTCTGGGTTTTGTCACCAGAATGCAAGGCAACTACAGAGAAAAATAGAGCAAACTGGGCAGTCAGGCAAAAAGGGAAATTTATTAGAGGGAAATGAGAGGATGACTGGCCCTTAAGGAGAACCAGTGTCCTTTTCTGATGGGGTCTTTCTTATACCCCACCAATGAAAAATTCTCTAAAGGGATGCTTAATTTTTAGCCTGTAGTTGAGTCCTGTGGTCATATAGCTGGAGGTCTGGAATCTGGTGGTCTTATAGCCTTGAGAACGTAGGTGCCGGTAAGAAAACAGCATGTTGTTTGGGCAATTTGGTCAGTCTCAAGGGTCACTGTGATTTTATTCTTTGTTTGAGAGGTCAACATAATGAGCCATTTCAACAATGAGCCCCGATGTAGGCCATATCACTTTCTATATTTTTTATAATACTTAATACAAAGTAAATGCTACAATGTAAATACTATGTAAATTGTTGTCAGCCCATGACAAATTAAAATTCTGCCTTTTGGAACTTTCTGGAATTTGTTTCCTGAATATTTTCCATTGTGATATTTTCATGATTGTGATCAGTTCGGTCAGTTCAGTTGCTCAGTCATGTCCAACTCTTTGCAACCCCATGGACTGCAGCACACCAGGCTTCCCTGTCCATCACCAACTCCCAGAGTTTACTCAAACTCTTGTCCATCAAGTTGGTGATGCCATCCAGCCATCTCATCCTCTGTCATCCCCTTCTCCTCCCACCTTCAGTCTTTCCCAGCATCAGGGTCTTTTCCAATGAGCCCATTCTTTGCATCAGGTGGCCAAAATATTGGATTTTCAGCTCTGGAATCAGTCCTTCCAATGAATATTCAGGACTGATTTCCTTTATTTTTTTTTCATTTGAAATCTCCTGATTTTTATTTATTTAATTTATTTTAATTGGAGTCTAATTACTTTACATTATTGTATTGGTTTTGCTATACATTGACATGAATCTGCCCCGGGTGTACATATGTTCCCCATTTTGAACCCTCCTCCCTCCCCATCTCATCCCTCTGGTTCATCCCTGTACACCAGCCCCGAGCATCCTATATCATGCATCAAACTTGGGTGATTTCCTTTAGGACTGACTGGCTGAATCTCCTGTCAGTCCAAGGGACTCTCAATAGTTTTCTCCAGAACCACAGTTCAAAACATCAATTCTTTAGCACTCAGCTTTTTTTATAGTCCAACTCTCAAATCCATACATGACTACTGGAAAAACCATAGCTTTGACTAATCAGACTTTTGTTGGCAAAGTAATGTCTCTGCTTTTTAATATGCTGTCTAGGTTGGTCATAACTTTTCTTCCAAGGAGGAAGTGTTTTTTAATTTCATGATTGTGATAGGGACAGAATAAAGAGACAAAGTAGGTGATTAAATAGTCAATCCCACTATGGGATTGTAAGTAAAAAAATGAAAAACCAACTCTTCGAGACCCCTGCAAATTAATAATTAGTCAATAGTCAAGAAAGCAGACTTGCTTAACCACAAAACCTTGCAACAGAAGCATGTGACATGCCCCCAAAGGATAAATCAATGGTGACATGAGAACTGCATCCTGCCCAGTGAGTTCAGTAAGTTAATGTTCCCTAGAACATACTCTCTGCACTCATAAAAAAACAGTAATTTATGGACCTAGCTTGGCCATGTATGGACAACCTGGAGTAGAAGCTGATAGGTGGAAGCATGATGTCTACTCAGGAAAGACAAAGATGTTCTTCCCTTTCCCACTTTTCCTTTGATTATAAAACTGTAGACCCACAAGTTCTTGGGGTACAGCATTTTTCACCTGCCTGCTTGTAAACCTCACAAGCACCCTATTCTAACAAATCAATTCTTTTCTATCACTTTGCTCTCGCTGAATTGTTTTCTGCATTGAGACATAAAGGACTATGGTACTGGAGCTCCTTAGAGCCACCCTACCTGGAAATGACACCAAATGGTTTCAGTTGTTTGAATCCACACATGTGGAAACCCCAGATATGGGGGACTGACTGTATATTTTTTTATTAGGTAAAGATCATTTTAAATGAGTTACATTTACTATGTCATAATTATGGCCATAATTCTTTTTTAAAAAATACCCACAAAATTATGGTTAATATTATTAATTTATCTTGATGACAAAGTCTCTACATTTTTCTCATTTTCCCCATTTCATTTGGCAGAGCAAAATCTTCACCATGGACCAGCACTGCCAAGAAGGGACCTGGGTTTGGAAAGCCTGAAGCTTTTGAACTTTGTGAGTGGAGGGAGCTGTTTAAGAAAAATGCAAAATTAGGCAGGAAAGGTGAGGTTTATTGAGAATCAGAAAAGAATACAAGGATTCCTGGAGTCTTAGAGATGTTGGTTTCCCTTTTTCTGATATTCCTTTAGGCACTTTATCAGAAATGCTTAGACAGAAATTACTCCTGATTGAAATCTGGCACCCCTTCCCCACCTGGAACACAATGCAGGGGTCTGTGCAAATGGAGGATTCCAAAGCATGGTTTCATTTGTTTCATAGTAAATCCACCAAGTGCTGGCATTTAATAAACATTGCCTTATGCCGCTTCTTAGAATTATTTTTCAAGAAATGAATTCCAGCTGATCTCACAGGCTAAAGGAATAAACAAATATTTGTACCATTTGGTTCAACTTCAATCTGTGATACTTGGTTATTCTTTCCCCCTTCCTTTCAGCTTAAGACAACTATGGGCATGTCAGCCTTGAAAAATAATCATTTTGACAGCCCAGATTACCTAGTTCCATATATGAGGACAGGCAATGTAATACATTTTGGCCAAAGAACTGTCAGTCACTGACCTGTGCTTAACTTAGATGTCCCTATTTCTTTTGCGTATAAAATTCAATGTTTGGTTTGGTTTCTGACTGTCCCCAGTTTTTCTTTGCATTTGTGTTGGCTCCTATTTCCTGTCTCTTCAACCTGTTTCCAAGTTCTGGCCACTTGAATCTATTCATTTCAATGAATTTTACACAGCTGGGTAGGTCTGCAGGTGGCCGCTAATGTGTTACACAGGTGGCCGCATAAATCCTGATCCATTTCATCTGGTGGAGATAGCGTCTCTCCCAGGGATGCATTTAGTTCATCTGGATCTAGGGCAGAGAGCCGGTTCAGAGTGAAGCCAATGTTTAAGGTGAGATGAAATTTGGCAAAATCGTGTCAGGATTTTCCGTACAATTAACTTTTCAAAACACCATTTAATATAAGCATTGGTATCCCTTCCAAGTCATAAATATTGATTATAGATCCCAACTGGCCCTGATTTTCCTCGAGGTACTGAGGCCCTGTGATACAATGGGAGGAGTTGAGGCTTCTTTAACTCACTTGATTTACTTAATTCTTGTCCAAACTCTGTCTCTAATGATATGAACTTGATTGGGCAAGTCACAGCACTTCTCCAGATCTCCAGATGCTAATATAGTGGAGACATTGGCACTGATATCTTAGTGAGAATTAACTAATAGAATGACTTTCTGGATATCTCGAGTGAAGTGTGTATCTTTCTAAAGGAATATTATGGTTGTGAGAAGAACAGGAAGACATGGTACAAACTCAGCAAATCTTATGGAAGCATTATTACTAAAAGATCGAGCTGTAAGTAATTTACTTAGCAGGTAGGTTAAAATTCTACTTTGTAGTAAAGCAATATTAATAGAGTTGGAAGAAAAATGTAAATGCGTTCCATAAAGGTACCTAGTAGGAAAATTTGGCTTGTGGCTCCAAGCCCATGAAATTAGAAAAGTAGCCTTCTCTGCCATTAGGCATTGTTTATAATGCTCATCTGTATTTATAAGATATTCTGTGAGGTTCTGGAACAATCTTAATCTATACATGACTATGAAAAAAATCTCTCTGCTTTTGTTAATGGATATAGCTAAAATATATCTACTTATATTACAATATAAAATATTGACCTCCCCAATGACTCAGTAGTAGAGAATCGCCTGCAATGCAGGAGACACAGGAGTCACGGGTTCAATCCCTGGGTTGGGAAGATCCCCTGGAGGAGGAAATGGCAACCCACTCCAGTATTCTTGCCTGCAAAATCCCGTGGACAAGGAGACTTGTGAGCTACAGTCCATAGGGTTACAAAGAGCTGGACACGACTGAGCATGCAGGCTCAATACACAGCTAAAATAAAGCTTTCCAGGTGGTGCTAGTGGTAAAGAACCTGCCTGCCAATGTAAGAGACATAAGAGATGTGGGTTCAATCCCTGGGTCAGGAAGATACCCTGGAGGAGTATATGGCAACCCACTCCAGTATTTTTGCCTGGAGAATCCCATGGACAGGAACCTGGTGGGCTATACTCCATTGGGTCACAAAGAGTCAGACTTGAATGAAGTGACTTAGCACACATTAGCAGGCATAGCTGAAATGCAAACGGACTTATCTCAAGACAGAAATATATCTTTTACAGATGGGAGTTTGAAAACTGTTAGGAAAGGAGTACGTCAAGGTTGTATATTGTCACCTTGCTTATTTAACTTATATGCAGAGTACATCATGAGGAATGCTGGGCTGGAAGAAGCACAAGCTGGAATCAAGATTGCTGGGAGAAATGCAGATGACACTACCCTTATGGCAGAAAGTGAAGAGGAACTCAAAAGCCTCTTGATGAAAGCGAAAGAGGAGAGTGAAAAGGTTGGCTTGAAGCTCAACATTCAGAAAACAAAGATCATGGCATCTGGTCCCATCACTTCATGGGAAATAGATGGAAAAACAGTGGAAACAGTGTCAGATTTTATTTTTTTGGGCTCCAAAATCACTGCAGATGCTGATTGCAGCCATGAAATTAAAAGACGCTTGCTCCTTGGAAGGAAAGTTATGACCAGCCTAGATAGCATATTAAAAAGCAGAGACATTACTTTGCCAACCAAGGTCCGTCCAATCAAGGCTATGGTTTTTCCCGTGGTCATGTATGGATGTGAGAGTTGGACTGTGAAGAAAGCTGATCGCCGAAGAATCGATGCTTTTGAACTGTGGTGTTGGAGAAGACTCTTGAGAGTCCCTTGGACTGCAAGGAGATCCAACCAGTCCATTCTAAAGGAGATCAATCCTGGGTGTTCATTGGAAGGACTGATGCTGAAGCTGAAGCTGCAATGCTTTGGCCACCTCATGCGACGAGTTGACTCACTGGAAAAGACTCTGATTCTGGGAAAGGTTGGAGGCGGGAGGAGAAGGGGACGACAGAGAATGAGATGGCTGGATGGCATCACCGATTCGATGGACATGAGTTTGAGTGAACTCCGGGAGTTGGTGATGGACAGGGAGGCCTGGCGTGCTGTGATTCATGGGGTCGCAGAGAGTCGGACACGACTGAGCGACTGAACTGAACTGAACTGAGGAAAGGAGAAAGGAGAGTTTCTCCCTCTCTGCCTCCACAGTATCTGTCGAAGCATCTCTCTCCCCTCTATGTTCCTAGACTCTGTTGGAGATGCCAAGTGATGCTCTAGTTGATTTTGTGTATTACATTACATAGACCTCATAATAACCTTAGAAAATAGGCCACATTAGCTCCTATTTTTAAAGAAAGAGACCTAAGAAAAGAGAAGCTAATTGACTTGCCTAATAACACAGCCAATGAGAGGCAGGTCAGAGGTTTGACCCCAGACAGTATGGTTTTGGAGCTCAGTCTCATAACCGTGTGGTCTATGTTGCCTCCAGTGTAGAAGAAACATGGATGCTTCTAGGTCATGCTCCAGGAGGAGATCAATGAAGTAGACCTCTTCAGCTCCTCCCTGGGGCCTTCTCTCTTTGTCCTCTTGGGAAGGGGGGTTCTTATGTGATGGGAGAATTCAGAGGAAGAAAAGGAGCAGGAACCCTTCCGGCTCCCACTGAAGAAGAGCCTGTTTTCTGGGTTTCAACTCAAGATCCTGCCTCTGTGGGGCAACCTTGGGTTCTGATGAGTATAGGTGTGAGAGAGTCTTTAGAACATGGTTTTCATTGGAAAACTGGTCACAGAGGCTGAGTAAGAGGTGAGAAGCTAAAAGAGAGAAGGGGATCAGCAGCAGCAGGTTCTGGGTCAGAAGAGTGAAAGGAGGTGCTTTCGTAGGGCCTCAGTTCCAGAATCTACCAGTAGCAGGTGGAACCATGGCAGGTGTTTTCAGCAGGGTCTAGGACTATGGAGGGGAGTGAGCTGCTGCCAAAGATATTGTAGAGACAGGGAGGGAGAAACTCTCTTGTTTCTTCTTTCCCAACACTTCCGGACCTCCTGTTATTTGAAATCAGCTAGCACCGGAGCCAGGACAATGTAGCCTCACTACACAGACAGAGCAAAGGAGGGTAATGCATGCATCTGAGGACAGAAGAGCTGGGATCCACACGTAGGCTTGTTCAACATAAAGGGAAAGACACAAAGAAGCCAGATTGTGGCCATGTATTTAAGCCTTGTTCTCAGCTTGGATGTATCATTAATAAAGCTAACATGGTATTATGATCTTCATGTGTATAACTTAAAGCTCAATTGATTTGGAATTTGGGAGATAAGAGAAAGGGCTTAATTATTATCCTCTGTCCCCAAATTTGCAGTTAAATTGTAAGCACAGAAGGATTTGTTTTGCATATATATACACTCACACACACACACACACACACAAATATATACACAGACTCACACAAATGCACACATTTACATATATATTCAAACTGGACATAAAGTATTCAAGTGAAATCATTTTAGAAGAAACACTGTCTTAGTAGTATTCTCATTACTTGCTTTATCAAAGCTAACAACCATTCTAACGTTACTATGAAAAATACCAATTATTTTTATGATAATGAAGACTTTAAATAGCTCAGTAGGATAAATTGGATCCAAACCATGGCTTAGCTAGTTCCTTCTATCTTTGGAATACTAAACCAGAATGAAGGATTTTAATCCTTCTAATACAGAAATGTCTTTTTTGAACTTTAAAGAAGAAAAAAAGATATTTATTCTGTTTTGAGGATGATGAATTAATTTTGCAATGGAGATGTGGAAAAATGATTTTTACCTGAGGGGCAAAGCCCAGAGTGAATTTAACTTTGTCAAAATCCTTAGTGGTAAGAATGACAGATACCACCAATGCATGTGTAGGTGATATTGGATAAAACCTGACTAGTTTTTTTTTAAATCAGTTGCCCACACTCCTTAATGCTTTGGACGGACCCTCTAGGTCAGGGTTTCTTAGCCTTACAGTACTGACATTCTGGGGTACATAGTTATTTGTTGGCTGTGGGGCTGTCCTTTGTAAGATGAGATGCTTCACACCATTCCTGGTCTCTACCCACTGGATTCCAGTAATACTCTCCATTGACAACAATGAATCCAGACATCTTCAAATGTCCTCTGAGGTGGTGGTGGGGGAATGGGGCAAATAACCCCCAGCTGAGAATTTTTGCTGTAGATATTGTGTTGGTCAAAAAGTTTGGGTTTCTCCGTAAGCTGTTTCAGAATGACCCGAAGGAAATTTTTGGCCAACTCACTATTTATAGTTATCTCACTTGTACTATTACTGGTTGTGACTGTTCATACTTCTCTCAAATTAGTTTGACTTTGAGCTTTAAAAATCATACACGTTGAACTGGACTCTACTAGTGTAGAAGTAACATCCAAGGATCAAATCTCGTTGTAGGATTCAATCTTTTTATAGCTATTCCTTCAGTTCAGTTGCTCAGTTGAGTCCGACTCTTTGCAACCCCGTGAATCACAGCACGCCAGGCCTCCCTGTCCATCACCAAGAGTTCACTCAAACTCACATCCATCGAGTTGGTGATCTCATCCGGCCATCTCATTCTCTGTCGTCCCCTTCTCCTCCTGCCCCCAGTCCCTCCCAGCATGTTCTAAAATTGAACCAAAAATTAAGCTTCAATATGGCTAATGGGACCCAAGATACCTCAAGTAAAAAGGATCTATTTGCTGAGGACACTTTGGTAGGAGGGGAGCAGGAGGAGTAGAAAGAATAATATTCAAATAAAATACTATCTTCTGAGATTCTCCATTAACATAATTCTTTGAAAAATTGGACATTTACCCATGTTATGAGCTTTGTCTTCTAGCTATGAATTTAAATTTTGGGATTCAATACTTTTATTATTAGATTCATTACATGGTGTATCTTTATTGAAGACAACATAATTCAGAAGGCTTAAAATCAATTAATTATCAAGTAAACAAGTGTACCTATATCAGACTACCTTAGAATATTGTAAGCAATCATACAGAAAGATATATTCTTCAGAAGTGCAAAGAACCAGGTAAAAAAAATTTCTCAGTTTAAAAAATATTTATTCTCTCCTATAAAATTTAATGGAAACTGGAAAAGCAAATCAAATGCTCTGTGACAACCTAGAGGGGTGGGATGGGGTGGGAGGTGGAAGGGAGGGTCAAGAAGGATGGTACACGTGTCTACCTATGACTGATTCATGTTGTTATATGGCAGAATCCAACATAACATGTAAAGCAATGATCTTCCAATTAAAAATAAATACATTTCAAAAAAGAAAGAAAAAAAATACTCTGGGAGGAAGAAAGACAAACCAATAAATCAAAATAGTATAATGTTAGAAAGACGGTCAGAACTGAATCCTTGTCAAGTGTCTACAAAGCACTATGGCATGACCACAGTATTGTCACTGTCTTCAGGGGTCTTAGCTCCTCTGTGGTAAGATAAGAGAGTCAAAGACTGCAGAGTAGAGACATGGGAACTTGGTGGGCCATGGGGGCTCCCAGGCACACGCACAAGTCTGATCTCACCAGCAGGAATCCCTGTGCCTGAGTAATCTCAACATTAAATAGCAAATGAAAACACCATGTCAAAGACAGAGATAGGAAAATACATTTCCATAGCTCTAACGGTACTTTATCCCTATTTGGGGGGAATAAAAACCCTGAATTTTCATTTTACACTGGGCCTCACAGATAATGTACTAAAGCTGATCATGTAAACAACAGATATTTATAGAGCATCTGGCATCTTCCAGGCACTGTGCTAGGTATAGGCGACCTAACTGTGAACAAAAGAAAGCACATCTCAGCCCCTGGGGAGTTTGCAATGACTTCAACATTATTATCCACCCTCCCATCCCTGACACTCCTTGTCAAGATTCCTGATAAAGACATTCCCTATATGCTGAAGAGAAATTAGGAAAATCAACTATGGTAGGTTGCATTGCTAGTTTATCAAATATTCTGTTTCTTGTCCCTGGGTATCCTTCCCTGATGTGAACTCACGAGGAGTCATTCAACTTGCTGTAACCAATGAAACACGAATGGACGTGTTGGGTGTCATTTTTGGTGTGCTGTGTATACTCAGTCGTGTCCTACTCTTTGCAACCCTATGTAAACTTGCCCGTCAGGCTCTACTGGCTTTAAAAGCCAACATATAGTTCTCCAGGTTTCTGTTCTTTCTGCTGTAGGGACCAGCAATATTCTTAATAGATGTTTGTTCTCTAACCTGGGTCCTGGGAGCCAAGTGACAGAGTAAAGCTGCAGCTGACAAGCAGCCTAATTGAGAAATAAGCCTTGGTTTCAGCAAGTAACTGAGATATAGGGGTTGATTGTTAACGCAGCATAATCTAATCTACCCTCACTAATTTATGGCACTTCCCTTGGGGAGAGGAACCTCTCTATAATCTCCAGCGATTTAGCACGATATTTGAGACCTCTAAACACACAACATCTCTACTTTATCCAGAAAATTATTACAGTCTTTTATAGTGAGCACTGGAATCCTTTTTTACAAACAGCTCTCCATTAATCAACTTTACGGCCATCTTCCACAAATTATTGACTCTTCAATGAATATGTATTTAGTTTGATTAATTTTTTGTCCTACATAGTACCATCTATTTCAGATGTTAACTTGGCTGTGAGTCACACTCATGCCACCATCCTACTATAATGGAAAAATAGAAGGAAATAATGGCAGTATGAGGCTATTTTTCCATTCATCAAAATACTTGTGAAATGTTTATTAACTATGTTCTACTTTTTTCTTCATGTCTTAAGAAAGCTGATTGATAATTGACTCAAGTCATCAAATCAAAATAATGATACACGGTTCTATTTCACTGATTCATTCCATATATATTTACTGAGACCTACTGTGTGCCATGTACTGTTGTAGGCATTCAATCCCCCAGTGCCTACTGCAGCATCAGGCATGCACAAAATGGTCACTAAATATTTGTTGAAAAATCTGGGAATTTAATTAATTTTAGTATGAACTCAAACCACCTCAGAAAAACTATCAGGTCTTTCAGTATGTTTTCTAGACCCATTACTTTTCCTTGTCTGAAAGCAAACACCAAGAAAAAGAGAGAGAAAAGTCCAGAACACTGCAAGCTAGCAACCTCTAAAAGGCAGAACATTATGAGAAACCCAAACATTATAAACACATTATTTTGTGAAAGATTGAAATCTGAAGCAACAAGAAACGGTGTTGGTAGAAAATTAGTTTTGTATCCTTTTGACTCGAGAGTAAATTATGAGCTATTTTAAGGCAGGTTGAATTTTCCAAGGCACTGTAATTTTATTTAATCATTTTGACCATTTCTAAGGAAGAGCATTCTCTTCGGGGCACGGGATGGGGTGAGGGGGCAAACCTCCTCCTCATCTCCAAGTAGTGTCCAGCTTTGTCAGCTTTACAAGTCAAGCAGTAAAAGACCTATTTAAAATAAACCATTTCAATATGTGCATTAGTATGGTGATGGAGCGAAGTACTTTTTACTCAGATTAGTGAATCCCTCATTTAATTACAACTGGAAAGGTTAGAGACTTTTTCCTGTACACACATATTCTCTGGGAATTATCTGGCTCTGAAATATAATTAATCATCCTCTGTCATGCTTTCATTATACGCACTGCTCTCCAGAGCCTTCGCTTTCTTCTTTCTTCATTCATATTCCTCTGACCTTCCTCCTCACTGTTACCACAGACCTCAGGTGAATTTCGTCAACTGCTCAGAAATGACTGGATATTGTTAAACCCATTTGTCAACCACATTATCAGCTCACAAACATGAGATTTCTGCATATGTTTAGCCTTTCCCATATATAGCAGTCTAAGTATTAACATGGATGGCATCTGTCAATGTTGACAAAAATTAAATTTCCAAACAACTGTAAATAATAAAGCAGTCATATAAAGATTATTTCTCTGGAGCATAAGCTACCAGTAAACACGATTTGCATATTGTGCTTACAGCTGTTTCAACATGAGCTGCTTGCTGTGGTTCATTAAAATGATTTGATTTGTCAGATTCTAGGATAGTTGAAAGTTTGATGTAGAACTGTTTAAGGAAGTTTAGTGAAGTTTTTTTACTCATTTTTTTGAGCTGTTCACATCTGGCATAAGGAGAATAAAGTTAATTGAGTAATGTATCTTCAGGAGAAATCATTAGAGTTTTAAGGCTTGAGGATTCATCATTAACTCAATGTAAAGGCCTTAGAAAAACCAAGTTCTCTGTCCCACCAAAGCTCATGTAGTTTCCACACACAACTCATGGAGTCAGATGGCCAGGATACCATTCCCAACTCAATGTGAGAGGACATCACAGCTTGCCAAGCTGGGAACTGAACATGAAAGAGCCAAGCACGGGTTCACCAACCTGGGAACCATATAAACTCATCTTCAACAATTTTCTGTGAAACCGATTTAATGTGGCAATTCTACAGCTCTATTTCATCACTTTCCAATCAGAAATCATAAAATCTAATTGCTTGGTGAACTGTCAAAAGACATGTGTATTAGTACTCTTCTCTAGAAATAAAAGAACTTTTAGATAAATGGTTAACTTGTAGATAAACCACAATAAGGGTGGTTTTCATGATTTTCAGGGAAGAATGTTACATAGTTTCTTACTGAAGTCCTCTTTAACAGAGAAAGAAAAATTTTCATATCTATTTGATGATTTTCTTGATATTCTGTATTCTCCATTCATTGTTGATACATACATACATATTATAATTATCACCTTTACTGCCTAATTATCCTGAGACCCAGGAATGACCAAAGTATAATGTTAGCCAACTCTTTCAAACTATGGACCCAAGTATGCCTTTAGATATTATTTGTGATCTTTTCTATGCTAAATCTCCTGTTTCATTAAGAAGAAGGGGACAGGCTGAACTCTCTTATCACAGGTCATATATTAAAAAAAAAAACTTTTAGTGTTTTGCATAAGAAAGTGCTTGCTAGGCATATTTACAGGTGAAATAACTAACATTATTGGCAAAGTGACTTTCATTCGTCAATGAGTTGCTATTCTAAACAGTGTGTGTGCACACAATCCTCCACTTATGTGTACTGTAACGTTTTCTCTTTCAAAAATCAATCCTGTCGAAAGAAAAAATTTGCCAACCTTTTCTTATCCAATAATATGTGATTCTGATGTAAGAATTATTTTTAGACTTTTAATGTGTGGAACATTAATATCAGGAAAATGAGAGCACAGGGTACTGAGGAAGTGGCAGGAACGGCTATGTGCAGATCGGATGAGTTTGCTGTAACTCTACTGTAAAATGGCAGATATTGATTTCCTTTATGAATAAAGTATCCAAATAAAACTCAGCTCTGAACATATGACCAACTCCTCTGTGAAGAGGAACAGGTGTTCCTGTTTGAATTTTATAAAGAAACGTGCATTTGTCTACTCGCCCACATGTCAACTACTGCTATCTAACTGGACCGTGTGTTCAGCATACAGGGTTGTTTCTTCCTAAAGATCTTTTATAGGCCATCACAGGAAAAAACAATGGTCAAACACCAAATTCAACAAAACCCTAAAATCTAGGAAAATAAGCAAGAATTGGAGTCATTTTCATACTATGCAGGAATGCACGAGAATAATGAAGTGGAAACTGTGGTTTGGCTTAATGCTGAGAAATGGATTCCTTCCTACATTTCTACTTATTTTTGTAATCAAACATGCAAGGCACAACTGTTATTTCTGCAGGCTAATATTTACATTCCTTTCTTAAAGGGAAAATATCTCTCTATTCCTAGTACACAGACTTCTATTGAAACTGACTTTAATCCCAGGCCCTTAGAGTAGAGGCAAGGGTCATCAGAATAGTCCACGTCCCAGTCATAGCGACTGACTTATGCAAATGACTCATGTCATGCCATCAAGGGTCAAATAGATTGACTTTTGGGACTTTTTTTGTGTTCTCAGGATATACATATTTGTCCAGGTTGTACCTGGAAGAAGGGCGTTATATCTGGGAGGGTCCCATTTATATTCGTACATATTCATTATTTTGACATTTCTAAAATTTTATCATAACTTTGTTAACGCCAGCATAAGTAATTTATATATTTATTTTAACAATTTTGGGGGCAGATGGCACAAGGATGTCTTGCTCTAGGAAAATCAGCATATTTGGACAAGTTTCAAACAGATGAAAGTAAGACTACGGTTATAACAGTGTGGCTATAGATCATTATGCTTTGACTTATGAAGGAGAAGCAAGTAGAAGAAGGGAAAGACTACCAACCTAGCATCAACAACAATAATGTGTGATTCTAAGCAAGGAGCTTAAAAAGCAGGTAGATTCTGAGGTACGAAACAACACTATACTTCCAAAATGATTCACTTACTAATATATTTGTGTAATATGAATTTAGTATGACATTTTAAACAACTAAATCTACAAGTAACATGGTGACCAATCAAAATTCAGCATATATGAAGCACTTGGAAAAAATAAGAAATTATTTGAACAGAAATGAAGTAATGTTTTAAAAATAAATACAATTGAAGGCACATAGATATCAAATATTTTAGCATTAACATTCACTTTCCAGCATAGAAAATATGAAATTCATTTCAAATATGAATACCATGATTGTACCTTCTATAACTCAAAACTAAAATTTAAAATACACTGCTCATATACTATATTTAACATTAACATAAATCACCTGAAAAATGCAAGTTTATAGTAGCTTATCTTACTGTTTGATTAGATATAATATGAAAATTTGACATGAACATGAACTACTCTAACAACATAAAATATAAACTTGAAACTGACTGACGAACATTGTAAGGAATGTAAAAATGAGAAATCAGAATATGAGGCACTAACTGTACACACACAGTTTTCTAACATTTATAATGTACCTGTTAAAAAGTATGAAAATATTCACCAAAAAAAACTTCACATACTTTTATTTTAAAACAGGATCTAATTAACTCGGTAAATATTTGTCACTGGTCAAGAACATGATTCCTCAAAGCGAACACTACTTATAGTCTCCACTAGCACAAGAAAGATGGTGAAGTCTATGATTTGTTGGTACAGACAACCTTTGGAACAATTCCATTTTGTTTTTCTGAAAGGAAAACCTGTAATTATGTATAGTGTAGTAGGGATAGTAGCTTAGTTATGTCCGACTCTGCGACCCTGTGGACTATAGCCTGCCAGGCTCCTCTGTCTGTGGAATTCTCTAGGCAAGAATACTGGAGTGGGTTGCCAATCCCTTCTCCAGGGGATCTCGCTGACCCAGGGATAGAATCCATGTATTCTGCCTTGCAGGTAGATTCTTTACTGTCTGAGCCACCAGGGAAGCCCAAATACAATGTAAGTTTCTTTGGATTCTTGATCTTTATGATTAAAAAATCACACATGCTGCTTTACTATTTTCAATAGTATGATTTGTTTTAATTTTTACAGTGTTTTATGTATGTTCCAATAATTATTACTGTTAAATCATCCATCAACTTTAAAAATTTCCTTGAGAAAGGGGTACCTTTTTCTAATCTGCACAAATGTGCCATATGGGCTGGCAGCAGACTTGACTACTGTGGAAGGAAACTTTCTCATTTCCACTGACATGAAAGAGAATGCATAATGCCTGGAGCTGCTAGAACTACCCACCTGCCATGTTAACCCCAAGGAAGTGGAGTGTAGAAGTGGAGAGAAAAACTGGGTCTGGATGATATAATTTGAGCACCAGATCAAGCCTCCGTTAGAGCCATCCCTCCAATCTGTTCAATTTTCTGGGCTGATGCATTTATTTATCTTACTTTATATTTTTGACCAAGCAGAATTAAGTGGAAAATTCTGTCAATGCTAACAAAAATCTGTATGATACAAATTCCATAAAGAGTATTTATTCACAAACAACAATTTCTGGTGGCTAGAGGGAAAACTGTTAGATAGGTAAATTTGCTTTGGAGTCTCCCATTGTATGTACTATGTTGTTTTTTTTTTTAATTTAATGACATGGTTTTGTTGTAAGACAAACATGAGTTCAAATCCATCTACGCTATTTATTAGTGCTGTGACACTGAGAGGATGTGAAAGTTGAAAAGAATGAAATAATGTCATTTGCAGTAACACAGACAGAGCTAGAGATCATCCTACTAAGTGAAAGAAGTCAGGAAAAGACAAATTTCATGATATCACTTATATGTGGAACCTAAGAAAATGATACAAATGAACTTATTTACAAAACAGATTCACAGACACAGAAAATAACTTTATGGTTACCAAAGCGGAAATGTGGGGGAGGGAGGGATAAATTAGGCATCTGAGATTAACACATATACTCTACTATATATAAAATAGATAATCAACAAGGAAGGGCCTACCGTATAGCACTTAGAACTCTATTCAATATTCTGTAATAATCTATATGGGAAAAGAATCTGAAAAAGAATGGATATATGTATATGAACAACTGAACCACTTTGCTGTATACCTGAAACTAACACAATACTGTAAAACAACTGTACTCTAATATAAAATAAAAGCTTCATTTAAAAACTGAAATAATTTATTCATAATACTATAGCTTCTTTCCTTCTTTCCTCTTTAAGATGCTAGAGTATTTGTACATATTATGATTATGCTAATCTTGAAGAATAAAATTACTAGGCTATTGACAAATATTCTTTGAGCTCTAACTCTATGTTTAGTACATTCTACACTGAGGACATGGTGGTGAACAGAACAGACAAGATATGTTTTCTACTTTCACAGAGCTTATGTTAAAATAGGTTAAAAAGAATAAGAAAGCAACAAAACTTCAAAGAGTGATAAGCACTAGAAATCAATAAAATATTATTGTGGGATTCAGAGTGTCTGGTATAAGGAATACCTTTAGTTGCAAACCTTTGTGGGGGCTCTGAATTCACACAATATTAGTGGTTTGTAAATCCTAGGTTTTGAGTGTCTGCGTGTTTGATTATTTTAAAGCTCATTTTCAAATTAGGAAATTTCCATTCATATCACCCAACTTATTACTATACTTGGTATTTTAGGGGAGTGACTATACACATGTTTATTTAGTGCTCAGTAATATTAAAAATCAGCACTATCTTTTTAAAGTAGATAATTATTTGGGGAAATTTAAGAAGGTTAACATAGTCATATTACAAATCAATGAAATAACAAGGGCAATTATGAGTCTCTGATGCAATGATTAGCCATTTTTTATGCATCTTTGCATACTTCTAACCCTGATCTCAGACTCATCTCACATGGAGTTCATACCCTTTCTATATCTTCCCAGTCCTAGGGAAGCCACTCTCTCATGCATGCTTAAACTCTTCAGATGAAACTAATATGGTGAATCAAGAAAGTAGTCTGGGGTATACTTCAAACCTCCAGCCCTTTCAAATGTTTTGCCTTGCTAAGATAAGCAAAGCAACAATCAGATAAAACAGATAATATTCAAAAATTGTTTCAAGGCAAAGTGGAGGCACATGTCCAATAAAATCCATAAATGAGAACTGGATGATGAAGACATGCATCTAGTAAATCTGAGAAAATTACAACGCCATGTTATTCATATAGGTCATCGAATATTACTGTTTAATAGATGTTGTTTATAGAAAAATGATATTGTTGGAATTGCAGAATTTTTAGCTGTTCTGTATTTATAGACCTAGAGATTAACTTACATACAAGACTACTCTAGATTTGCACTGTGATACTAGAAAACTTATTTAAACTGTTCATCTTCTTTCCTATGTTGCACTGCAAGAGTTGTCAAAAAATGTCCCTCAAGCTAACCCAAATAATTCCCAACTTTGGAATAATGAGGTAAATATAAATATTTCAAGAAATTTGCTTTCATTACTGCATGATAAAATGGACTTTCATCTTAGAAAATGTGACATGATAAATAATATCTGAAGTTAGCAGTGTTGATTAGGTACATTGGTATACACTGGGCAATGTATATTAAACTTTTAGCATGCATTATTCCAATTATGCTATTATCATTAACATTTTACAAATAAATAAATAGAAGCTGATATAAATTAAATGGCTTTCCAATGTCATGTGGAGGAGTCCTTTAACAAGTCCTTGCTGGCTCCCAAGACTGTCTTCTTAACCACTACATAATGCTGCCTTGAAATGTCACCAAATGTTTACAGAAAACAAAGTGCAAATATTTGACACAAAATGGTTGAAAATATGGAAATTAATCCATAATTGGTCTCATGGGGAAGCTTGAGGTAAGGGTGGGGTTGGAATGTGGGAACTCTAGAAAAAGATCCCTTCCCTGGTGGCTCAGCTGGTAAAGAAATAGCCTGAAATGTGGGAGACCTAGGTTCGATTCCTGGGTTGGGAAGATTCCCTGGAGAAGGGAACAGCTACATACTCCAGTATTCTGGACTGGAGAATTCCATGGACTGAATAATCCATGCGATTGCAAAGAGTCAGACACGACTGAGCAACTTTGACTTTCCTTCCTGTACAGTGAAGATTCAGCACCAAGAATAGCAACTCAGGAGGTACAGTGGCTGTCTTGGGCAAGCTGACCCTCAGGAGCCTGTTCAGTTCAGTTCAGTTCAGTTCAGTCGCTCAGTCGTGTCCGACTCTCCGCGACCCCATGAATCACAGCACGCCAGGCCTCCCTGTCCATCACCAACTCCCGGAGTACACTCAAACTCATGTCCAGAGAGTCGGTGATGCCATCCAGCCATCTCATTCTCCGTCGTCCCCTTCTCCTCCCGCCCCCAACCTTTCCCAGCATCAGAGTCTTTTCCAGTGAGTCAACTCGTCGCATGAGGTGGCCAAAGTATTGGAGTTTCAGCTTTAGCATCAGTCCCTCCAATGAGCCTGTAATGTGGTTCAAATACTAGAGCTGTTGTTTGGACAGGTTTTCACACATAGTGGTTCCAGAGACTAGCTATATCTCCTGTGAGATCTGAATCTATCCATTGGGGAGAATTAATTAATTTGTATGGGACCAAGTTTAAACTGTTCAGTGAAAAAATGTTTTTGACAGCATATAAATTTAAACACACACACAGCTGCATCAGTTCAGTTCAGTTCAGTCGCTCAGTCGTGTCTGACTCTTTGCAACCCCATGAGTCACAGCACGCCAGGTCTCCCTGTCCATCACCAACTCCCGGAGTTCACTTAAACTCATGTCCATCAAGCCGGTGATGCCATCCAGCCATCTCACGCTCTGTCGTCCCCTTCTCCTCCCGCCCCCAATCTTTCCCAGCATCAGTGTTTTCCAGTGAGTCAGCTCCTCACATGAGGTGGCCAAAGTATTGGAGTTTCAGCTTCAGCATCAGTCCCTCCAATGAACACCCAGGATTGATCTCCTTTAGAATGAACTGGTTGGATCTCCTTGCAGTCCAAAGGACTCTCAAGAGTCTTCTCCAACACCACAGTTCAAAAGCATCAATTCTTCAGTGATCAGCTTTCTTCACAGTCCAACTCTCACATCCATACATGACCACTGGAAAAACCATAGCCTTGACTAGACAGAGTTCAAAAACTGTGTTTCTTTAAGTCTGAAAATCATACTCAGGCAAACTTGGATGGTATGCAAGTGTCATATGTTTCAAAGTTAATAGCAGCCTGATAATTACTGTCACTTAATTACATTTTTTGCAAGGTCAAACTCAGAGAGTTACTTGTTATTTCCCCTTGGGCACTAAATCCACTGAAAAAATCCCACCCAGTAAAAATGAGGTACAATTTAATGCAACATTAAAGAAATGCAACCAGCTAGGTAACAAGCCATGGGGTCTCTGACTAGACAGTTATCAGGTACCATTTAACTACCTCTAGTGATCTCCCAATGGTTGGATCTACTCTTGAAATCTGAAGCTTTCTAGTTTATATTTTTTCTGCAAGAACAACTTCAAATATCTAGTAATTTCCCTTTTCCATACGCCATTGTTATGGGTTTAATTGTAACAACTCCTACTGCCCTCATCCTACCTGACTCCAGTCAAAATAATATGTTGCAGTTCTAACCTCTGGCACCTGTGAATATGACTTTACTTATTAAAAGGGTTCTTTGCAGATGTAATCAAGTTGGGATGCTCTCATTAGGGTGGGTTCTAATCCAATATGATGTATCCTTCTAAAATGAGTAAAACACCAGAAGAAAGAGACATAAGGTAAAACAACAATACGATGACATAGGCAGAAATTAGATTTATGCAGCTGCAAGCCTTTGGATGCCAATAGTTGATGGCCACCACTAAAAGCTAGAAAGAATCAGAAAGAATTCTATCCAGAATCTCCAGAAGAGGGAGCAAGCTCTTGCCAACACAATGATTTCATATTTTTAGACTTCAAAAAATATGGGAGAATGAAAATGAATTTCTGATGTGCTAAGCTTCCCAAGGAGAAGGCAATGGCTAGCCACTCCAGTACTATTGCCTAGAAAATCCCATGGATGGAGGAGCCTGGTAGGCTGCAGTCCGTGGGGTTGCTAAGGGTTGGACACGACTGAGCGACTTCACTTTCACTTTTTACTTTCACACATTGGAGAAGGAAATGACAGCCCACTCCAGTGTTCTTGCCTGGAGAATCCCAGGGACGGGAGAGCCACTGAAGTGACTTAGCAGCAGCAGCAATAAGCTTCCCAATTTATGGTACTTGGTGTTGCCATTTCCAGGGAACTAACAGAGTACTTCATATCCTATTTTTTGCTTGTTTGCATGAGAAGTAAAATGGAGACATCTTGATAGAGATCAGCTACTATTCTATGGGGTCTACTTCAGATGACTCTTTGCCTGGCCAGCCAAAACACACAAAACAAATGAAAATACAACCAAACAATCCCTCCTCTGAAAACTCTTCCCTCAGTAAGGTCATCTTTATTTCTTTTTATGAACTAACCAAGTAATTCATCACCATCAAAAGGAATATTTTTTGTTTGTTTCTCTATTTTAAAACTGTGATCTTGCCAAGGCTTTCTTCAACTTCTTTAGGTAATTAAGCACTTTTTGTGTTATACTTCAGTGGCTGTTTGAAAAGAATAAACTGTAACAGTTTATTCAAGATTCATCTCAGTTCCTGAGCACCTCAGGAATGGTTGTGACTCTGTTATTACTACAAATCTGGGAAATAAAGTATTACGCTGAAACGTCATGGATGTACCAATATGTAGAGGGAATACAGGACATGCTGTAGATCTAAATCCCATCCCTTATTAATATTATTTAGAAAAGAGTTACATACTGAAAAAATTAACAGTAATGCATACGATAATAACCAGGAAGATCTTTTGTGTGCGAGCTCAGTCATATCTGATTCTTTGCAACCCTATGCACTGTAGCTAGACTCCTCTATCCGTTGGATTCTCCAGGAAGGAATATTGGAGTGGGTTGCCATTTCCTCCTCCAAGGGATCTTCCCCACCCAGGAACTGAACTTGTATCTCCTGCATCGGCAGGCAGATTCTTTACCAGTGAAGCCATCTGGGAATGACTTTTAGTTCAGTTCAAGTATAAACAAAACTTCAAAAGGGTTATTCACTGTGGTTAGATATTTGGTTGTATTGACTTAGGCTTTTACAAATAAAATTCTAACAGCATTTGGATTTTGGATATCTTATTCTAAATGCAACCTTCTCTTTTATACATGCTCATATCAGGTATATATCATTTAAATCACAGAGCTATTGATTATTTTCTACTTTAATATGAGGCAGGTGAAAATATGGTTATAATATTTCCACATCTTTTTAGTCACATTTATTTTGCCATATTTAAATATCCAATTTCAGATTTCTATCATTTTCAAATAACCCTGCCTTATTCTTTGTGGGTAAAGCTATTACTGGACACTTCAGTTTTCCACTACTGTAATGTCTACCTTTGTTAACCAAGCACCATATTGTGGGTGCAGCTCTAATATTTGAAATAGGGTTCAGTTCAGTTCAGTTCAGTTCATTCGCTCAGTCGTGTCCGACTCTTTGTGACCCCATGAATCACAGCACCCCAGGCCTCCCTGTCCATCACCAACTCCCGGAGTTCACTCAAACTCATGTCCACAGAGTCGGTGATGCCATCCAGCCATCTCATTCTCTGTCGTCCCCATCTCCTCTCGCCCCCAATCCCTCCCAGCATCAGACTCTTTTCCAGTGAGTCAACTCGTCGCATGAGGTGGCCAAAGTATTGGAGTTTCAGTTTTAGCATCAGTCCTTCTAATGAACACCCAGGATTCATCTCCTCTAGAATGGACTGGTTGGATCTCCTTGCAGTCCAAGGGACTCTCAAGAGTCTTCTCCAACACCACAGTTCAAAAGCATCAATTCTTCAGCGATCAGCTTTCTTCACAGTCCAACTCTCACATCCATACATGACCACGGGAAAAACCATAGCCTTGCATAATACAGGTATAAAAGCTTCTACTTTTAAAAGTATATATATTTTAATAAGGGGAACATCTGTGGTTTAACTGCTTTTCAATTAATGTCATCAAACCTGTGACTTCCTATAAGAATTTTGCTTTTTGTGACATATTTTGAATTCTTAAGAGTCTCTATAACTGTAAGAGTGGGATCAAAAGCATTTTCTCTATACCCTTTTTGCTGCTGCTAAGTCACTTCAGTCGTGTCCAACTCTGTGTGACCCCATAGATGGAAGCCCACCAGGCTCCCCCGTCCCTGGGATTCTCCAGGCAAGAACACTGGAGTGGGTTGTCATTTCCTTCTCCAATGTGTGAAAGGGAAAAGTGAAAGTAAAGTCGCTCAGTTGTGTCCGACCCCTAGCGACCCCACGGACTGCAGCCTACCAGGCTCCTCCATCCATGGGATTTTCTAGGCAAGAGTACTGGAGTGGCTTGCCATATCCTTTTTAGACAGAGTAAATGATCACCTTTCGAGTATTACATTCAGTTCAGTTCAGTTGCTCAGTCGTGTCCGACTCTTTGCAACTCCATGGACTGCAGTGCGCCAGACTTCCCTGTCCATCACCAACTCCCAGAGCTTACTCAAACTCATGTCCATTGAGTCGGTGATGCCATCCAACCATCCCATCCTCTGTCATCCCCTTTTCCTCCCATCTTCAGTCTTTTCCAGGGTCTTTTCCAATGATCCCATTCTTCATATCAGGTGGCCAAAATATTGGAGTTTCAGCTTCAGCCTCAGTCCTTCCAATGAATATTCAGGACTGATTTCGTTTAGGATGGTCTAGTTGGATCTCCTTGCAGTCCAAGGGACTCTCAAGCGTCTTCTCCAACACCACAGTTCAAAAGCATCAATTCTTTGTTGCTCAGCTTTATAGTCCAACTCTCACATCCAAAAAACCATAGCTTTGACTAGATGGACCTTTGTTGGCAAAGCAGTGTCTCTGCTTTTTAATATGCTGTCCAGGTTGGTCATAGCTTTTTTCCAAGGAGTAAGCGTCTTTTAATTTCATGGCTGCAGTCACCATCTGCAGTGATTTTGGAGCCCCTCCCCCACCCCGCAAATAAAGTCTGTCACTGTTTCCATTATTTCCCCATCTATCTTCCATGAAGTGATGGGACCAGATAGCCATGATCTTAGTTTTCTGAATGCTGAGTTTTAAGCCAACTTTTTCACTCTCCTCTTTCACTTTCATCAAGAGGCTCTTTAGTTCTTGACTTTCTGCCATAAGGATGATGTCATCTGCATATCTGAGGTTATTGAGCTATTGATATTTCTCCCAGCAATCTTGATTCCAGGTTGTGCTTCATCCAGCCTGGCATTTCTTATGATGTAATACATCTGGTTTGATCAAAAGCCCCCTTTTCCAAAAACCTCATACCATCAGTATGCCAGTATTTGGAAGGATCTCCATTATATGTATGAGTTTGTAAAAGCACTGTGGTTCTAGAAACCTGGTACTAGAAGACAAGTGTGTGTCCTTCAGAAGATAATATAGTAATAAGGAAGTATATAACCTGTGTAGTTACTTACAAAGTGACAGTACTCTCACTACATTTCATTTGATTCTCCCAGTAAATGATGGTGATATGAGTATTTATTGAGCATTTAGTTATACCGGATACCTTGCTTGGAGAAGGCAATGGCAAGCCACTCCAGTACTCTTGCCTAAAAAATCCCATGGATGGAGGAGCCTAGTAGGCTGCAGTCCATGGGGTCGCTAAGGGTCGGACACGACTGAGCGACTTCACTTTCACTTTTTACTTTCACACATTGGAGAAGGAAATGGCAACCCACTCCTGTGTTCTTGCCTGGAGAATCCCAGGGACAGGGGAGCCTGGTGGGCTTCCGTCTATGGGGTCACACAGAGTCGGACACGACTGAAGTGACTTAGCAGCACCAGTAGCAGCAGATACCTTGCTACATACAATAGGAGAATATGCAGTCCTCCAAAAATCTTATGTGGAAGATTATTCATATTTTTTCCTATTAAACAAATGAGACAACTAGGGTACAGAGTTTTAAGTAGCTTGCCCTAGATCACACATAGCTAGTAAGTAGTAGAACTATAATAGATTTGAGTGTTTTGGCTCTGGAACTTGTATTTTGGCCCTGAATCCATTAGTCCTGTTTTATAAACAGAAATGGAAGCCCAGAGATTATCTTCCTTGCTGATTTACATAGTTAGCAAATGTCAAAGACGCAATGGGAATTTAGGTCTCCCTGAATTAGGTCTCTCCTCTCTCGTCTAACTGTAGGGTTAGACGGCTGCCTCTGTCTCACTCATTCTAAATGGTTTATTGCGTATCTTTATGTGGCAGAATCTGCTGTAGATGTGAGGGGTATGACAGTGAACAAGGCTGGAATGGACTTTGTTCTTCTGGAACTTTCTTTTTCATGTGGGGGAGTAAACGATAGGCAAACAAATGAATAAGAGAACAGAGATTCAAAATAAGACTGAGAAGAAAGCTTTTAAAAGATGAAATATACAAGTGGCTGGGAAAGCTTAAAGCCATTGTCAGCTACCATTCATTTTTCCAGTGTAGTTAGCTGTTATTTGGAAATAACAGCTCTGCATGAAGGGATCATGCTACCTTTTGGGGAAGCGACCAGGGCACTCTTTGAATAAGAAATTCCTTCCTGGACATGTCCACAATGCCTGACAAATAAAAGATGCTCACAAAGATTAACTAAATTCAACTGCCTTTCTAGGAACTCTCAGAATCTCAAAAGCAGTATAAGATCACAGGGTGGGCTAGGAATAAACATCTCTTTTACTCTAGTCTTTGTTAATGAGTTAAGGTTTAATGTAATATCACCTTGGTCTTTCGAACTCCAACTGAGAATTTATCTCTTCCTTTCAATTAGGGTAAAGGAAAATATCTGATCTATGGTAGTGATCACAGAAGATATTTTACGTGGACTTGACTTTCTGTTAACCATATGCATACACACTCAACAGAAATTATAGAATAAATCCTGAATACCTTTTTTTTATCACAATGGTAAAGTAATAAAATTCAGATGAATAATTAACAATAAAATGAACTAGGATAAGATGAACAGAGAATACCAACCTGAATAAATGTAGTAAAAAAGTCTGTCTCTAAAATATGTACATTTATCCTATCTTTCTGAAATATAAACTCTTCTTCAACTTGGCCTCAACAGTTAATTAATATTCTTTCTTTGTTTCCCACATAAGCATCAGCTGTCAATGATCTGATAGATTTTTGATAATTTTCAGAGTGCAGACTGAGTTTCCAATGCCAATTTTTAACTCAGTTATGACTCCATTATCTTAAATAGTTCAGGTGAAATTCTCTTTGATTAGAAAAAATTCATCTTTTCAGTGCAGAGGTGTACTCTTGCTTCAATTCTGCCTTGCTTTCCCTGCTCCCAGGCCACTTTGCTTCTCTCCATCTGATAGATTTGTCCCAGTTTACTGGGGTGCATTTGGACAGCTTCTCTCAATATGTTATGTTAGAAGTAATAGGTGTGATATGTGATAACAATATGATATGTTAGATCCCTATTTGAAATTCTTTCCAAAAGCATCTCAGTGGCTCTTTTTAGAAATGGTGTCCACCCCTCACTGATGCCAAGACAGTCATGTTACTGGTCCACTCTTTGTTTATCAAGAATTGTGGGAACAGGCCCTCCAGCATGGTTACACCAATGGCAGACACCTCAGTCTGCCTAACAGGTGAAAACGGATGAACAGATAAGGTCAGAGAAACAAATCTCCAGGTCCAGCGAATTAATTTAGTCAGAGAGGAACCATCTTTGTCTTATTTCTGAAGTGTTCAGGAAAAAATAAATAATATTGACTCCAAGAAAGTATTTGAATTAGAGCAAGTTCTTTTTAAGTGAGAAATAAGATAAAAATAGTAATATCTGAAAGTGCTAGACTCACTGAGCTTGTAATAATTGTTTCAAAATACATAGAGACACCAACTTATAAAGAACCAAAATTTTGCACAGAGGAAAGCAAAAGAAGGGATATAAACATATAGATGTATTCTTAATAGAGAAGATCCCCAAGAAGTTCAAGAAATAAAATATCACAAAGCCCAGTTATATTGGAAGAGGAAGATCTTGCTGTAAATTACTTCCCCATTAGATAATTTCCAAAAGCAGCTGGTAATATTATCAGTTCTACTGAAGTTGATATTATCTGTGAATAAAGTGGTAATATACAAAAGTGAATTTCTAAGGCAATAGTTTCCAGACTTTATTGCCTATCAGAATCACTAGTAGAAGGTTTAAATGATAAAGATTTCTGTGTCCCATCCTAGATCTGTGAAGTCAGAAACTCCAGGAGTTGGGAGAGGAGGTCACAACAGCTACTTTGTTGTAAACCTCACCAGAATAAAGATCCTGAATTTAGAGTGACTATTCTGAAGATATAAGAAGAAGATTCTAAATTAATTCATGGGTTGATTAAAAAACTGAAGATAGACAAGTGATGGTTTAAATAGTTTCAACAACCTTAATGAAAGTTCAGTTCAGTCGCTCAGTTGTGTCCGATTGTTTGTGACCTCATGGACTGCAGCATGCCAGGCTCCCTGAAAAGGAATGTACTATTAGAATGAAGATCAGATTAGATTTTGATAAAGATAAATGTTTGAGACAAAGCCTACCAAGTCCTGCAGAATCTGCCCCTGTCTGCCCCTTCAATGTTATCCTGTGTCATACTCCTGCTTGCTGGCTAAACTCTAGCTCCAGGGGCTTTCCTTGGCTTCTTTGAATGTGCCATTATGTTTCATTCTGTACATTCTCTGAGCTTCTGTACGTGCTGTTCCATGTACGTACAAGGTCCATCCTCCTCCTCTCTCCTATGACCTAGTAAATATTTTTTTTCATACTTTGACTCTCAATCATAGAGGTCTTCCTGACTTCTTCAATTAAGTCATTTCCTCCCCAAATCTTCAAAATCACTGTTTGTCCTATCTTTTTATGCTACTTATTACAGTTGACTTTTTACATTTGGTTACTGGATGAACTAGTCTCCCACCAATAACAAGCTCCCTAAGGGCAGCAGTCATTTTGGTCTGTTCCCTATGTATCCTGAAAATCAAGTACCGAGTACAGTGTCTGCACATGGTTACATGCTATTGACTGAAAGTGTCCTCTCAAAATTCATGCTGAAGCCTATATCCTCAATGGGATGGTATTTGGAGGTGAGGTCTTTTGAAATTGATTTAAATCACTGCAGATGCTGATTGCAGCCATGAAATTAAAAGATGCTTACTCCTTGGAAGGAAAGTTATGAACAACCCAAATAGCATATTAAAAAGCAGAGACATTACTTTGCCAACAAAGGTCCGTCTAGTCAAGGCTATGGTTTTTCCAGTGGTCATGTATGGATGTGAGAGTTGGACTGTGAAGAAAGCTGATCGCCGAAGAATTGATGCTTTTGAACTGTGGTGTTGGAGAAGACTCTTGAGAGTCCCTTGGACTGCAAGGAGATCCAACCAGTCCATTCTAAAGGAGATCAATCCTGGGTGTTCATTGGAAGGACTGATGCTAAAGCTGAAACTGCAATACTTTGGCCACCTCATGTGAAGAGTTGACTCACTGGAAAAGACTCTGATGCTGGGAGGGATGGGGGGCAGGAGGAGAAGGGGACAACAGAGAATGAGATGGCTGGATGGCATCACCGACTCGATGGACATGAGTTTGAGTGAACTCCGGAAGTTGGTGATGGACAGGGAGGCCTGGCATGCTGTGATTCATGGGGTCGCAAAGAGTCGGACACGACTGAGCGACTGAACTGAACTGAACTGTAAGTCCTAAGGGCAGAGCCTTCACTGATGGGATTAGTGCCTTAATAAGGAAAGACATGAGAGGGATGATTGTAAAGATATCCTCCCATGTGTAAGGAGAAGACAGCCATCTCCACACTGGGTAGAAGCTAAAACTGAAATTCATGAAGATATTTACGTGGAGAGACACATGATTTTTTTTGTGTGTTTTAAGAGACTGTAGATAGGAACAACAAACATGGAGGTCAGATGAACTCAAAGAAAAAGTTATGAGGGTTGGTGATCCAAATACTAAAATTACATAGCTGTCTTTCATTTTACTTATCTTGAGTAATGTTACTCTGAATTATCTTGTCCTGTCAATTACTTGACCTGGAGAGGATGCTGTATAGCATACTAAAATCTGATTTGTTGTTGTTTACTGCATACTTAGACAATTACAGATATTCTAATATATTCCTTGAGATAAGGGAAGACTCAAACGATAATTAAATCAGAGGCAATTTTCTTAACTGCTAAGAGGATATTTTGGTAATGTTCCCTGAATGGTAAATGAGCAAAACAATCCTAAATCTTAATCCTTGGTGTTTCAGAGAGATTCTCTGTGCTTTGACCAGGTTCTGCTTCTTTGTGTTTTTCAACAAGGTTTGTTTTTCTCCCTGACCTCATTTATAAAAGGGCTGCAAGAAGCAACCCTGGTTGGCCTGAAAATGAAATGAAAAACGCTTTTCCCACCACAGTTCTTGACCTGGAAATTACTCTTCAGATTCTCACAAAGGTCTCAAAAGACCAGCTTCCCTTTCCTGACTTCCATTCCCACTGCAAAGCCTGAGGCACTAAATACAAATGCTTTATGAAGAACATGATAACAAACACTGATCAAGCTCACGTGCCAGGCAACAAGCTATACCCTGTTATATGGAGTATCTCATTTAATCCTTATGAAAACGCAAATATATAGATGCTAATATTTGCCAGAAGACTAAAGCGGGTAGTATGCCCATGATCACATGTCTAGAAAGAGGCAAGGAAGAGGTTTTAGTCCTTATTTATCTGACATTTTGACAACATCAGATTTTCTTTCTCTAGGAAGAGGACTTATAACTTATATTAAACTATTTAAATATCTTTTTGACTAGGAAGGGTTAAGCACTTTTAGTCTACAGAGAAGTGAAACTTTCAGTGAAACTGTTTTAGCCATCAGGTTTCTGTTGTTAGTATAAAGCTAAGGTGTTTAGAAAAAAGAGAGGCATCCTTTTATGCTAACAATTTTAAAAAGGTACAAAATTGAATATGTGGCTTTTTGGAATGAAGGGGGCAGAAGAGACATAATCAGTGAAAGACCTCTTAATCTAACTTGTGGATGAGTATGGGGAAGTGATTTTGTTTTCCTAGGGGTTCTCACAAAATGGGAAAGAAGAGAGAAGCAAAAGATGGTGCAAACACATGAAACTTAAAACTACGTATATATGAGAACTTCAAAAGCTTGAAACATTTCTGGGAAGAAGTATGATAAATGAGAAAAGACCAAGAAGAAAAGTCATAGAGAAAATGACATGGGAAATACAGACAGATGTCTGGTCCTTCTTTGAGCCTATAGGTAGCAAGACTAAAGAACTGCACATAGCTATTAACAATGATACAAACAAGAGTCAACTTAGCATGGACTAAGTATGCTTCATGGGAAATAGATGGAAAAACAGTGGAAACAGTGTCAGACTTTATTTTTTTGGGCTCCAAAATCACTGCAGATGCTGATTGCAGCCATGAAATTAAAAGACGCTTGCTCCTTGGAAGGAAAGTTATGACCAACCTTGATAGTATTTTAAAAAGCAGAGACATTACTTTGCCAACCAAGGTCCGTCTAGTCAAGGCAATGGTTTTTCCCGTGGTCATGTATGGATGTGAGAGCTGGACTGTGAAGAAAGCTGATCGCCGAAGAATAGATGCTTTTGAACTGTGGTGTTGGAGAAGACTCTTGAGAGTCCCTTGGACTGCAAGGAGATCCAACCAGTCCATTCTAGAGGAGATCAATCCTGGATGTTCATTGGAGGGACTGATGCTAAAGCTGAAGCTGCAATACTTTGGCCACCTCATGCGACGAGTTGACTCACTGGAAAAGACTCTGATGCTGGGAAAAGTTGGGTGCGGGAGGAGAAGGGGACGACCGAGAATGAGATGGCTGGATGGCATCACCGACTCTGTGGACATGAGTTTGAGTGTACTCCGGGAGTTGGTGATGGACAGGGAGGCCTGGTGTGCTGTGATTCATGGGGTCGCGGAGAGTTGGACACGACTGAGCGACTGAACTGAACTGAACTGAACTGAAGTATGCTTCATTAGATATTTAGAATTAAAACATTTGATGTAACTTGTATGAAAAAGCTGATGCTTAGGTTGGTTTGGTCTGGGAGAGAAAATGGTAATGAGAGTGTATCTGACATGAATGAAAATTGAAACTGTATTTGTAGAAATAAGGTTCGAAAATTTTTGAAGGGTGTATTTCACAGAAATTTTGCTGAATCATTTTTAGAATTCTTACAAAGTTACCAACCAAAGGCATTATGCAACTTAAAAAACATCTTGAAGAGTTTTTTCTCATCAAATATAAACTCCCTGTCCTGGAAACATCACTGTTTCTCTCACTTCCTAGTGAATTTACTTCCAAGCAGGCTGACTACCGTGAGCTTCCCAGGAACAACTGACAAGTGCATACCAGACATACCTTCCCGTGTACAACTGTAGTCACACTGTCCAGTCAACACACGTATTCTAATTGCATCCAGATGAAGAGCCGTCTCTTCTGAAACACCTTTTGCAATTACCCAAATACTCTTTATTCACATCTCTCAATACGTGTTTCTGTATGTCATATCTTGATGAAAGTGAAAGAGGAGAGTGAAAAAGTTGGATTAAAACTCAACATTCAGAAAACAAAGATCATGGCATCCAGTCCCATCACTTCATCGCAAATAGATGGGGCACAACGGAAATAGTGACAAAGTTTATTTTTGGGGGCTCCAAAATCACTACAGATGGTGACTATAGCCATGAAATTAAAAGAGGCTTGCTCCTTGGAAGAAAAGCTATGACCAACCTGCTGCTGCTGCTGCTGCTAAGTTGCTTCAGTCGTGTCCGACTCTGTGCGACCCCATAGACGGAAGCCCACCAGGCTCCCCCGTCCCTGGGATTCTCCAGGCCAGAACACTGGAGTGTTGCCATTTCCTTCTCCAACCTAGACAGCATATTAAAAAGCAGAGACATTACTTTGCCAACAAAGGTCCGTCTAGTCAAAGCTATGGTTTTTCCAGTAGTCATGTATGGATGTGAGAGTTGGAATATAAAGAAAGCTGAGATCCGAAGAATTGATGCTTTTGAACTGTGATGTTGGAGAAAACTCTTGAGAGTCACTTGGACTGCAAGGAGACCCAACCAGTCCATCCTAAAGGAAATGAGTCCTGAATATTCATTGGAAGGACTGATGCTGAAGCTGAAACTCCAATACTCTGGCCACCTGATGTGAAGAATGGACTCATTGGAAAAGACCCTGATGCTGGGAAAAATTGAAAGCAGGAGGAGAAGGGGATGACAGAGGATGAGATGGTTGGATGGCATCGCCGACTCAGTGGACATGAGTTTGAGTAGGCTCTGGGAGTTGGTGATGGACAGGGAGGCCTGGCGTGCTGTGATTCATGGGATCACAAGGAGTCAGACACGACTGAGTGGCTGAGCCGACTGACTGACGTCATATCTTATGTTTGGTTACAATCTTATCTGTGTTGGTCTAAAATCATCATTTTCAAGAAGCTACCTCTCATATATTTAGGGATAAAATAATATATGCCTGACATTGTATTCTCTCCCTACTAGACTATTAGCTTTTTAAAGGCATGATATTCATTTTATTTCTGATATTCCTTGTTTGGCAGTTAACCCAGAATTCTTTAAACAAGCATATGTTTATCTGAAAGGAAGTATTAAGTCTAGTGAGATTGGCAGTTTTAAGGTTTTATAATAGTTTTAAAATAGTTTATAATAGTTTATAAAGGTTTATAATAGTTTAAACAATCTTAATACATGATCTAGATCTGTGGCGAATGGATAAGTTATTTCAGTCTGTACTACTTTACTGTTTTCCTTTGTTTTTTGGTTTATTTTTTTAACTGGAAGAGAATGGCTTTACAGTGTTGTGTTGGTTTCTTCCACACCGTAATTATAATTAGCCATAAGTATACACATATCCCCTTCCTCGGGTGCCTCCCTCCTCTCCTCCCATCCCATGCCTTTAGGTTATCACAGAGCACGGAGCTGGGCTCCCTGTGTTATCCAGCAACTTCTCACCCATCTATTTCACGCACGATAGTACATATATGTCAAAGCTACTTTCTTCATTCGTCTCACTCTCTCCTTCCCCTGCTGTTTCCACAAGTCCGTTCTCTACATCTGTGTCTCCATTTCTTCCCTGCAAATAGGTTCAATACCAATTTTCTAGATTCCATATATACGCTTTAATACGTGATATTTGGTTTTTGCTTTCTTACTTCACTCTGCATAACAGGCGTAGGTTCATCTACTTCACTGCTACTGATTCATATTAGTTCTCTTTTATGGCTGATTTATATTCCATCATATATATGTACACATCTTCTTTATCCATTCATCTGCAGATGGACTTCTAGGTTGCTTCCATGTCCTGGCTACTGTAAATAGTGCTGCAGTGAACATTGGGGGTACATGTATCTTTTAGAATTGTGACTTTCTCTGGATATATGCCCAGTAGTGGGATTTCTGGGTCATATGTAAGATTTAGGGCTTCCCAGGTGGTGCTGGTGGTAAAGAATCCACCTGCCAAAGCAGGAGATGCAAGAGATGTGGGTTCAATCCCAGGATCGGGAAGATGTCCTGGAGAAGAGAGTGGCAATCCATTCCAGTATTCTTACCTGTAAAATCCCATGGACAGAAGAGCCTGGTGGGCTATACGGGGTCTCAAAGAGTTGGACACAACTGAGCACACGCACATATACACACACATATGGTAGATTTATTCCTAGATTTTTTTTTAAGGAATCTGTGTACCGTTCTCCATAATGGCTGTCCATCCACACTACTTTAATGTATAGGTACTCTCTGCTTCCACTACTTCTTTTATAGAATGATTATTTTCACAAGATTCTTTCAGTAGGAAGAGTATGACGTTCTGCACACTGATAGACTTAGGTCAATGTCTACCTCCACCCCTTACTAGCTCTTTGGCTTTGGCCACGTTACTTGGAGACTTTAGGCCACATTTCTTTTTCTTGTTGCTGTTGTTATAAAATGGGATCAGTGATGCTACCCAACTCACAGGGCTCTTGTGGACTTCAGCCAAGAACATGCCCGTTAAGAGCTTAGCACAGCACAAGGCAAGTAAAAAGTACTCTCTATGATGAAGCCCTATCATTGTTCTCAATGGGTCAGATTCCATTCTAATCCTTGTCGTGCACCATTTTATATTTGATGTCCATGGTGACCCTAAGATGATTATTTTCCCCACTCTACAGATGAGAACAAGAAAGTTTAGCAGGGTGAAATGAAATTTGCAAGAATCTTAGATATTAAACAGAAAGTGGGTTAGATCTTGAGGAAAAAAGCTTTCTTAAAAAAAATGATTTGATTCAGTTTTAGTTGCTTTTTCTAGATTTATCTATTATTGACATCATCATAGTTGATAACATAAGTAGTTTCTTTTTATAATTATTTCTTATATGCAGATCAAAGGTTACAAATTAATAGTTAAACATACTGGAGAGTGTAATTTCCTTTTAAAGCAGCAATATAGATATCAATTAAATAGCAAATTAGATATACCTTTTGACTCATGTGCAAAGAAGAGAATCGCTACAGTGTTAAAGAGTTCTTAACTACTGGAGAGTCAGGTAATTAGGAAGCTGTCAAAGCTTGTTATGTTATCTTACAGCAGTTGGTGTTCTGAATATTTCTAGCTACTCCTGCCTGAATGGGATGTGGTTAATATGCAGCTTCAGTCAACAAAGGTTCAAAGGGGACAATTTAATTATGACTCTGTAACTTCTTAATTTTCAATTATTATAACACAGGGAACTGCCCTTGAGAAAGGGCAGTTAAAAGACATTTTACCACTTGTGTAAGATTGCAGACATAAACAAACTTGAAAACAGTGATGTTTACTACAGTAAGGCTATAGTCTACTGTGTGTGTTTTATATATGTTAACATGGTAGTAAATTGAATACAAACTTTTCCTAAAGATGATTCCATAGAATATGAAAATTCATTTCATGGAAATCTTAACAGGTCTCCCTTTTAAAATGCTTTTATGAAAAAAATGAGAAATATTAGGTTACATAAAGCCAAAGAAATATTTTTTGTTCTTGCAGGGGTTCTCAGAGACTTAAGTAATGTATGTATTAAATTACCAAGGGAGTTAATACATAAAATACCCCAAATTAGGTAACCAGAGATTGTTACTTTATTTTTCTATAATACTTTGAAACTAGACATCAATGGAATATTCTCTGAATTATGCTGGTATAATGGAAAAAGTTAAACACCTGGCCAGCTCAAGTCTGGCCAACGACTTGCCTATTTATCTTGGACAAGTCCACTGGTTCATTCAGTCACTCACTCATTCCCATAATATCATCACTCGCCCAGTTGTTCAAGTCAAGAACCAAGGAAGCATCCTTAATTTGGCTTTTTCTCTCCCTCCAACTACAAAATTAGAAGGCTCAACCTCTGAGACATATCTCGAATCCAGCCACTTCTCTCCACTTTCACTGCTTCCACTCAGTTCCTTCCCCTAATCATTTCTCACCTGAACTACTGAGGCAGAAGATTCAAAACAGTCTCCCTGAGTCACACTTTGTCCATCTTCCATACTGCAGCCATAAAGATCCATATAAGAGAGAAACTAGCCAAGGCGAGCATCTTCCACAAAAATTCTGGTGATATCCTGTGACTCTCACGCAAATACTAAAGTAAATTTCTGAGTAAAGTAGATCTAACGACAAAGGAGAAGCAGTAAATCTTCTAGGAACTAATAGAGAAGGCTTCATGATGGTGGAATGGGGAGAGATATTTAAAACAGAAAAAAACTTTTTTTTTTTCTACTAACCATAGTGGAAAATCTTGATAAATTGGACTGCAATAAAATTAAGAACTTCAATTCATCAAAAGACATCAAAAGAGTGAAAATGTAGCCTCCATCAGTTCAGTTATTAACACATACAATAGACAGAAGATTCATATCTAGGCCTTATAAAAATGTATACAAACACCACCTATAAATCATACACAAAGCAGAAATAACCCAACAGAATATGGGCCAGAGACAAGAGTAAGGCACCTTAAACATATACTATTTTTTACTGTATACTTCATGATAATTCACTGAACTATGCACTTTTATGGCACATGGTTTTAACTTCAAAAAATTTAACAAAAATTTACATACCCAGATACTTCAAGACATGAGCTAACTTCCTTGGAGACTGAAGTAACTTGGCCTACTTTCAATACTTAGTTGTCTCTACAATGGTCTTCACAAAACAAGTCATTTTTTCTTTGAAAAGATAGACGTATTTCATTTTTTCCCTACAGGGTAGTGTCAGCAGAGCATTTCTGAATAAGAATTGCATCATTATATAAAGCCCTAGCTCTTCATATCATGGAAAAGTCATTAATAAGTCATTGAATCTGCCCATACAGTAGCATTTAATACAGATGGAGGGCTCACTGTTGTGTTTTGCATAAGATGAATAAACAAAGAATCAAAGAGCAAGGGGTATTAATATTTTAAGTATAATATTTAATTTGAAAAACAGGACAGGGAGGCATTAGCATTGAAAGCAGATAAAAAAAAATGTCTGGATGAGAAATGGAGAAGAGACATCATTAAACATGTGGACTAGGTAAGAATACAGATAGAATGCTAGCCTCCCTAGACAAACAGCCACTCTGACTTGGTGCAAATGGCATCATCGTCTTCTATGGACTGATTCTCTAGTAAACCAAACTGAGGAAATGGAAATTCCCCGGATTCGGAATTTTGTTTGTTTCCCCGATCTGCATTTTGTTTTCCTCATTTCTGCTTTAACCAAGTGTTTGAGATTCAGCACAAACACTAGCCCAAGGATATCTCCATTTTCACAAAGCTGCTTAAAAAAAAAATTCTATTTGTGCCTGTGACAATGGCAGGTATCACTCGTGGGTCTGGAACAAAGTTGCGTTTTGCCCTATAATTGGTGAATGTGAAAATCACTCAATTGTGTTCGACTCTTTGGGACTCCATGGACTATACAGTCCAAGGAATTCTCCAGGCCAGAATACTGGAATGGGCAGCTGTTTCCTTCTTCAGGGGATCTTCCCAACCCAGGGATCGAACCCAGGTCTCCCACATTGCAGGTGGCTGGCTAAGCCACCGGGAAGCCCAAGAATACTGGAGTGGGTAGCCTATCTTTTCTCCAGAGGAATGGTCTATTCCTTCTCCAGGGGATCTTCCCAACACAGGAATAGAATTGGGGTCTCCTGCATTGCAGGTGGACTCTCTACCAGCGGAGTTACCAGGGAAGCCCTTGTGACGGGTGAGCAGCTGCAAATAGGAGAGAATGATGATCTCGAGGAACATATTTTTCTATTTCTACAAATTCCGAGTTAGAAACAGCCATGAAACTCTCATGAACTCTCAGTCATGCAAGGAGAGGAGAGATCACCCATGACTAAAAAAAAAAAAAAAAGTAATGGGAAGCCAAGAAGCTTTCAGAACTGAAGTGCTTCATGAAAGAGAGTTTACATTGTCTCCTACACAGTGTCCTGTGAAAACTGGTGTTAAACTAAACAAATATCAGGCCTCCAATCATTTGGGGGCTCTCAAGTAAGTAAGTAAATAAATAAATAAATAAAATCCGGACCCCCCCACCCCCCGGCCAAGGGGGAAAAAAATTCAAACAAAAATCTTCCAAGCATGAGAAGTGTGCCTGGTGAAAGATCTAAAAATGTCCTTCTTTTTAAAGAAAGAAACAGGTATAATTAGATTTCATAAATGGGCCTTGCTTTAGGGCATGGTGGAGGGGCAGGAAAAATTGTCCTAGGTGTATGCAGTGTGTGACACAGGCCAGGAAACACCCACGATTAAAATCATTTCCTAGGATATATTTTTAATACCCTGAAAATGCTTATGAAAACATCAGGAGGGATCTTGAAAGCCTTCAGCAGGAGGCACAAGGCAAAGCTGAAGTCCTCTGGTCTGAGTGTGTGAGTCTGTTTTGGACTTTAATGCTTCCTGTCCCATGGAGGCAAAGGAAAAAAATCTCCTTACCCCTAACTGTGATTTTCTCACACAATAATTTCAGCTCCAAATGGAACTCATCTGTCTGCTCCTGGAATTGGGGCCGGGAGGGGGTGGGTTGGGCAGCACAGGTCAGGGAGCAGAACTTCTGCCATTAAAACACAGTGGCTTGATTAGGTTTTCATAGTTAGCAGGTGATGAATGAAGGGCAAAGAGAAGGCTGTTCCTCATGTAATAGGGCGATAATAGGAGACTCATTTGGGCTGCTACAATCCACTTTGGCTGGTGTCAGCTTTTCCATTACACACACAGCTTTTCAGGAAGGTGATGATAATTCAATCCAGGAGTAGGAAAAATAAAACGAAAGTAAATTAACCGTGGGCCGAGACTTGGCAAATAGGGTCTCCACTCGGGCATGCTAAGCCCAAAAGTCTAAAAGTAGGTCACCTTTAATTCTCTGCTGGAGAGATTACTGTTTTCCGTTTTCTTTTTTTTTTTTGCAGCGTAGTTGACTACAGGGCCCTTTGCTGAGCTTCCTTGCTTGAAATGCAATGAATCTTGATTCCAACTGTATCATACCAAGGATGGGCCTATGATGACAGCAGTGTCAAGGGGCTTGACTCTTGCAGGAAGATGATCCTCTGCTGCATCAGCTCTAGAAGGAGAGAGCATTTTCAAATTTCTATCACTAGCTCACTCTGCTTTCTCTCCTACCATTCTGGTAAGAGTAACCAACCACTCCATGTCTTGATTGCTCTCCATTACTGCCACCTCATGCTTGTCCCCCGGCAGCCCACTGGGACAGCCCCAGGAAGGTGTCATCAGTGATCTGCCAACAGCTCAATCCCAGTGCCTGGATAGCAGGTGCTCAGAAAATATTTGCTGAGTGATATTCAAAAGATACTTTTTGCTATTCCCATCTTTCCTGGGCTTACTGGTTTTTAGTTTCCTCCCAGTTCTCCCTCATTAATCCTTCTTAGCATCCTTGAGGGTCTCTATTTCCATTGTCTACTCTTTGAGGGTTGAGGGACTTCAGCTTCTGCTACCACTTCTGTTCTATTCATCAGCTCTCTTTCAAACTCAGAGCTGCAACTTGACATATATTTGGAGAAAGTCTTAATTCTAAAAGATACATACACCCCAGTGTTCATAGCAGCACTGTTCACAACAGCCAAGACAGAGAAGCAACCAAAATATCCATCTATAGGAGAGTAGTTAAAGAAGATGTGGTGCATACATATGATGGAATTCTACTCGGCCATAAAAAGAATGAAATAATGCTATTTGCAGCAACACGGATGAACCTAGGGATTATCATTCTAAACAAATAAATCAGTCAAAGACAAATACTGTATGAGACCACTTATCTGTGGAATTTAAAAGTTTATCCAAATAAACTTATTTACAAAACAGAAAGACTCACAAAGAAAACCAACGTATGGTTACCAAACTGGAAATATGTGTGTGTGTGGGGGGGGGGCGATAAATTGGAATTAACATATACACACTACTATATATAAATAACCAACAAGGACCTACTATATAGCACAGGAAAACTCTACTCAATATTCTATAATACCCTAAATGGGAAAAAAAAATCTGAAAAAGAATAGATATATGTATAACAAAATCACTTTGCCATAGACCTGAAACTAACACAACATTGTAAATCAACCATACTCCATATAAAATAAAAATTTTTTAAAAGAATCAATGCAGAAAACCCCCCACACACAACTCAGAGCTGCAATTTGAAGGACTGGTGACTCTCCCCATCATCCTCTCCAGTCCAGAACTCAGTGATGAGCTCCTGGCCACATAGCCAACAATTTACTCTTGAATGATTCACTGGAAACATCAACACCCGGACTCATTACTCATACCCTCATGCCATTCTGATATTGCTTTAATATTTTTATTATATTTTAGTCACCCAAGTCACAAAACGGGCTTTACTCCCGAGTAACACATAGCCTTTCTTGTTTCACCTCTCTGCTCTCACTGTATTGGTTGAAATATATAATGAAAATCTCATTTCACTTTGAGTCACAATAGCATTATCACATCTAATAAAATTAGTAATATACCCTTAATATAATTTAGCAACCAGTCCACATTCAATTTGCCTTCAAATGACTAAAAAATAAACTTAAGTTAAAAATAAATTAGAAGCCAAAGAAAGTTCACATAAATTGCATTTGACTGATGTTTATTGTTTATTAAGTAATTTTAAACCTTTAATGGTAGTTCTCTATCCCTTTTTTTCAATGTGACGTATTTGTTGAAGAAACTGGATATCCAGAAAGTTTTTCATATAAAGTCACTAATTTCCTGTGATATCAGTTCAATTCAGTTCAGTTCAGTTGCTCAGTCATGTCCGACTCTCCGCGACCCTATGAATCACAGCACGCCAGCCCTCCCTGTCCATCACCAGCTCCCGGAGTTCACTCTGTGATATAGCTTATGCTAATAAATCTTTTCCATGGCAATACATAGGTTATTTGGAATTTTAAGTATAATATGGATATAATGAAATCTACAAATCTTTAAAGCACATCTTTATAAATTTTCATATATTGACATTATCCATATCAATATTTAGAACATTTTCATCCCACAGAAAGACGTAAATGTGCCCCTCTCCAGCCATCAGCTACCCACCATAGGCAAATACAGATACTATTCTGACTGCCAAAAGCATAGATTGCTTTTGCCTATTTGTGCACTTCACATTAATGGAATTACACTTTATGAACTCTTTTGTATTATAACTTGCTTATTTCATTCAACATAAAATTTTTGAGTTTCATACATGCGTTGAATATATGTGTAGTTGGTTCTTTTTTTATTGCTGTGTAACTTTATGAACACATCATGATTCATTTACCATTTTCCTATGGACAGATATTGTCTGTTGTGAATATAGCTGCTAAAAGCATATATGATCTTTTTGAAGAAATAACTTTAATATCTTGTGGACATATGTTAGGAGTAGAATTGCTTGGTTACAGAGGAAGCAAATATTTTGTTACAGATTGCTAGTTGTCTGAAGTGGTTTAGCACTTGACATTCTTACCAGCACCGTATAAAATTTCCAGTTATTCTATACCCTCACCAGTACTTAATTTTATATTATCAATCTTTCAAATGTTGATCATCCTGTAGAGTGTGCATTGATTGATGAATGAGCAGTGCCAGCATTTATGTTTAACTCCCAAATTCACCCCAAATTAAGAATAAGCCAACAACTTTCACAAGTGTTGGAACTTAATAGGAACATGCTCTTTCACGTGGTGTTGTCTGATATCAGTAAAAATGCAGTTAAGGTTGGTGAGACTGAAAAACACGGAAAGACTCAAATCTCATCTAATTCTTCCCTCTTTCAAAATTCTTTGGCTGAAGTGGGCATTTAAGCAGATTCAATATCAAAAGCCTGTCAACCTCTGTAAGATCATAGAGAGCAGCAGGTTTTCTAGGGAAATCTCAGATCTTAGCTTCTGGTTAAATTTGACGTATCCATCCTTTTACTCACCTAACTTGACAAGACATGCAAAATTGCACAACCATTTATCCAAAAGAATTCTACTCATCAATGAGTATTTTGGAGTTTATGCAGTTATACAATGTATGAAAGCGAATTAAGGACAGCAGAAAACAGTTGCATGGTTTTGAACCTGGGAATGACCACCCATTTCTGATTTTCAGCATGGAATGAGCTGTAGGGAATGTAAGATGGGAAAGGAAATAACATTTACTAAGCAGATACAATGTGCCACCCTTTACACACAGAATCTTCAGTATCTAGTCTTGAATTAGGCCCTCACTAAAATCTTTAAGGTGGGTTTTATTGCTACATTTTACTAAGAAGGAGACTGAGGCTCAGAAACATTTAGGAGCTTTCACTGTGAGTGCTTGGACCAGAATACACCCATGAATATAAGCAATAATGCCACAGAGTTTTCTCTTATAAGGAGGATGAATTATATTAAATTTAGAGATAATAAGGAAATTATGCAAAAGTTATTCCTAAAAATCCTTGAATTGTCTACACAGTAGGGCAGAGTGGCTTGGTGTATATAACCTGAAAGAGTAATACTTAAGCATGCTAAAGCTTGAGAATCAGTAAGTTAGACTAAAAGAAAGAACATAAGATGATATATGCAGATTCAGGGCTCTCTTCCTTAAAAGGAAGAAATGCTAAAGCATTTTACAGGACTTAGGAAATCTCTAGTGGTGAATAGGTATGGCAGAACAGTCTCAAGCATTCCTCCTTGTGTGCATAGCTTATTTGTTTGGTTTAAGTACTGATCCTTTATAATCATAAAACACATTACATCTACTACATCTGTTGGTCTGAGGATTTTACAATACAGTGTAACTACAGCTGCAAAGAAAAAGGTTATATTCCATAATCAACCAAAAGGTAAAATGTGGACACAATTGCATTCCTATTGTACTATGAGTAAAACTGGAGTTTAGAGAGATTTAGAATATGTGCCCAGAGCTCTAGTATACGCTGGACAGAAAGTGATTCTAGTTCATCTGTTTTAAGCTGAAAGTAGAATGGCAACCCACTCCAGTGTTCTTGCCTGGAGAATCCCAGGGACAGGGCAGCCTGGTGGGCTTCCATCTATGGGGTCACACAGAGTCGGACACGACTGAAGTGACTTAGCAGCAGCAGCAGCAGCAGCAGCAGAAGACCCATTTCAGGAATCAGGCCAAGGATTTAGCTATACAATTCATGAGGTTCTCATGGCAAGTATATAGGTGGGAGAAACATCAACAACCTCAGATATGTGGATGATACCACTCTAACGGCAGAAAGTGAAGAGGAACTAAAGAGCCTCTTGATGAGGGTGAAAGAGGAGAGTGAAAGAGCCAGCTTCAGACTAAATATTAAATAAACTAAGATCACGGCATGTGGCCCCATTACTTCATGGCAAATAGAAGGGGAAAATGTGGAAGCAGTGATAGATTTCTTCTTCTTGGGCTCCAAAATCACTGTGGACTGTGACTGCAGCCATCAAATCAGAAGACAATTGCTTCTTGGGGGAAGTGATGACAAACCTAGACAGTGTGTTGAAAAGCAGAGACATTACTCTGCCAACAAAGATCCATATAGTCAAGTCTATGGTCTTCCCAGTGGCCATGTGTGAGAGCTGGGCCGTAGAAAAGACAGAACTCCTAAGATTTGATGCTTTCGAACTGTGGTGCTGGAGAAGACTCCAGAAAGTCCCTTAGACAGCAAGGAGATCAAACCAGTCGATCTTAAGGGAGATCAAACCTGAATTTTTGCTGGAAGGACTGATGCTGAAACTGAAGCTCCAGTATTTTGGTCATCTGATGAGAACGGAAAACTCACTGGAAAAGTCCCTGATGCTGGGAAAGATCAAGGGCAGAAGGAGAAGAGGGTGTTAGAGGATGAGATGGCTGGACGGCATCTCCGATGCAATGACCATGAATTTGGGCAAACTCTGGGAGATGGTGAGGGACAGGAAGGCCTGGGGTGCTGCAGTCCATGGTGTTGAAAAGAGCTGGACACAACTGGGTGACTGAACATGAACAAAACTTGGAATTTTATATACTTCAGAATGTCTCATTGAAAAAAAGGTGGGAGAGTTTACTCATGAAATGAATGAGCACATTGGGCAAATACTTGACTCACTGGAGAAGACAACCGATCATTGCTTACACGGGTGAGATGCTTTGGCAGTTCTTCCCAGCCTTGATTTTGCTATGAACCTCGTAATGGATGGTGATCTTCAGGGAAGAGGACATGCTCCCTGGGTTGTAGGCTCCATGAGCCTGCTGTAGCTACACCTATTTCTCTCATACTCACGAGAGCATAGCAGACTGCAAAAAGTTAAAAATTATCTAAGGAAGCTTGAAAGTTCTCAGTTTTGTAGTAAGAAGTGGGTCATCCACAAATGATGGTCTTAAAGATTTTTGTTGTTGTTGTTAATACGTCCTAGAGGAAAACAAGAACCCCCAGCTTCATAAAATGTGACATCCATTCCTATGAGAATGATACTCTTATGCGGACAAACACGAATCTTTTGAGGAAAAGTTAAGGAAGAGAGACACGGTCAGACTTCTTTGGTGAAATCTCAGTTCTGTTGTTAGACATTGGATGAATCAGTTCAACTTTCTAAGTCATGTTTTTCTCATCTCTAAAATGAGGATACTTCATAAGGCTATGGTGAAGACTGAAAATATAGGTAATGTGCTTAAATAATATAACATACACTTAGCACATAGTAAGTGTTCAAGGTGATGAGTAACAAAATGGACCATGGGCAAAAACAATTGGAGAATTAGTGGAGAAGAGGACCGGCCACCTTACCTTTAAAAGAAATAGCTACCTTCAGCCTGAAAGAGAGACTACACATTGAAAAGGATCTTAAAATAGTTTTCATTTTCCTGATGTCTGAAGGAAATGACTTTGATAAGAGGGAGGTCAGATATATGACTATAGGAGCTCATGGGATACCAAGGTCAGAAGAGATTTCTTCTGTTAGTACTAGGAGAGGCCACAGTTTTGTTTTATATCAGTAGAGATGGAATAAATCCAGTCTATAAGAGAATGGGTGCTGGACTTTGAAAATAGGGTATGAATGTCAGTACTACTGTTTACCTGCTGTGTAAACTTGGACAAGTCACTACCTGTCCTTTAGTCTCAGTTTCCTCCTCTATAAAATGTGGATGCTAACTATAACTACCCCCAGAGAGTAGTTGGGAGGATTAGGCACAAATAAACACATAGGCACAAGTATACTCAGGCAAAATGGTTGTCTGAGGAGACATAACAAATAACTGTGAAAAGAAGAGAAATGAAAGGCAAAGGGGAAAAGGGAAGATAAACCCATTTGAATGCAGAGTTCCAAAGAATAGCAAGGAGAGATAAGAAATCCTTCCTCAGTGACCAGTGCAAAGAAATAGAGGAAAACAATAGAATGGCAAAGACTAGAGATCTTCTCAAGATAATTAGAGATACCAAGGGAACATTTCATGCAACAATGGACACAATAAAGGACAGAAATGGTATGGACCTAACAGAAGAGAAGATATTAAGAAGAGATGCCAAGAATACACAGAACTATACAAAAAAGATCTTCATAACCCACATAATCACACAATGGTGTGCTCATTCACTTAGAGCCGGACATCCTGAATGTGAAGTCAAGTGGGCCTTAGGAAGCATCACTACAAATAAAGCTAGCGGAGGTGACGGAATTCCAGTTGAGCTGTTTTAAATCCTGAAAGATGATGCTGTGAAAGTGCAGCACTCAAAATGCCAGCAATTTTGGAAAACTCAGCAATGGCCACAGGACTGGAAAAGGTCAGTTTTCATTCCAATCCCAAAGAAAGTCAATGCCAAAGAATGCTCAGATTACTCCACAATTGCACTCATCTCACATGCCAGCAAAGTAATGCTCAAAATTCTCCAAACCAGGCTTCAACAGTAGGTGAACTGTGAACTTCCAGATGTTCAAGCTGGATTTAAAACAGGCAAAGGAACCAGAGATCAAATTGCCAACATCTGCTGGATCATTGAAAAAGCAAGAGAGTTCCAGAAAAACATCTACTTCTGCTTTATCGACTATGCCAAACCTTTGATGGTGTGGATCACAACAAACTGTGGAAAATTCTTAAAAAGATGGGGCTACCAGACTACCTTACCTGCCTCCTGAGAAATCTGTATGCAGGTCAACAAGCAACAGTTAGAACTGGACATGGAACAACAGACTGGTTCCAAATAGGAAAAGGAGTATGTCAAGGCTGTATCTTGTCACCCTGCTTATTAAACTTATATGCACAGTACATCATGAGAAATGCTGGACTGGATGAAGCACAAGCTGGGATCAAGATTGCCAGGAGAAATTTCAGTAACCTCAGATATGCAAATGATACCACCCTTATGACAGAAAGCGAAGAAGAACTAAAGAACGTCTTGCATGAAAGTGAAAGAGGAGAGTGAAAAAGTTCCTTAAAACTCAGCATTCAGAAAACTAAGATCATGGCATCTGGTCTAATCACTTCATGGCAAATAGATGGGGAAACAATGGAAACAGTGACAGACTTTATTTTCTTGGACTCCAAAATCACTGTAGGTAGTGACTGCAGCCATGAAATTAAAAGATGCTTGCTCCTTGGAAGGAAAGTTATGACCAACCTAGACAGCATATTTAAAAGCAGAGACATTACTTTACCAACAAAGGTCTGCCTAGTCAAAGCTACGGTTTTTCCAGTAGTCATGTATGGATGTGAGAGTTGGAATATAAAGAAAGCTGAGCACCGAAGAATTGATGCCTTTGTACTGTGGTGTTTAAGAAGACTCTTGAGAGTCCCTTGGACTGCAAGGAGATCCAACCAGTCCATCCTAAAGGAAATGAGTCCTGAATATTCATTGGAAGGACTGATTCTGAAACTGAAACTCCAATACTTTGGCCACCTGATGCGAAGAACTGACTCACTGGAAAAGACCCTGATGCTGGGAAAGATTGAAGGCCGGAGGAGAAGGGGATGACAGAGGATGAGATGGCTGAATGGCATCGCCGACTCAATGGACATGAGTTTGGGTAAACTCTGGGAGTTGGTGATGGACACGGAGGCCTGGTGTGCTGCAGTCCATGGGGTCACAAAGAGTTGGACACGACTGAGAGACTGAACTGAACTGAACTCAGAAAGTGCCTGATAAGTTGTCATCACCTGTTGTTCATGATTGTCATGATCAGGAATAGTAATAAAAGCAAAGCCATCTCACTCCTTTCTGTGGACAGAAATAATACTGATAATTTATTTTAATGAAAATCCAAATGGTAGAACAATGGTGCCACAAATCTACTCTTGTAAGTATCCTGAGAGATACAGAAACTTTCCATGGAAGAAAAATACGAATTCATCTACGCCAACAGAGCTATTCCATCAAACACAAAGTCCTCATGCCTTTAATTGAATCTGAGAGCTAATGACAGATGTTTGTGATCAAGGGTCCAGATGACTGGAAAATGTGAATATGAATGCAAAGTGGGTTCATCTGTATCACTATGGTGCTATGCATAGAATAAAACTAAGTATCCTAATTGCATTCCCCTGGTCTTCCTTTCCCAAAGTAGCTTTATGCTTCATTTAGAATGGTTAATGTAGAAACTGATGCCCAGCAAAACCAAAATATCTTAAATAACTGATTCTACAGCTTGATGTCACACCATGTATTCAGCATGTCTGATTTGAAAAACACTAGAAATAAAATTTTAATATGTTAAAAAGATAACCCTAAGGGCAAGATGATAAAGTGGAAAAAGCTTTGAGTCAGAAAATGAGGGTTTTAGCCATATAACATCATTTCTTTTTGGGCAACTTTAAGTTGTTCTGTAGTGTATAAGGCTGCCAGTTCACAGCCATTCTTTTCTTTAACTTCCCCGAGCCTTAATTTACTCAGCTGTAAACCCCCAAATAAAACATTTATCATGCCTATTAAATAAGACTGTCATAAAAATTGACTTGTGTATAAACTTTAAATTGGTAACATCTCATAAAATAGTTTATTAGAAATGTATGGATTTTTTATTCTATAAGAATATTCCAAAATGTTAAGAAATAAGTACACACAAGATCAAAATCTTTCTAACCATCTCACTGTACAGGAAAGAAAGACAACTAAATCAGGACTTGCTCAAAGCTAGATCAACTCCTTTAAAAGTGGAGGTAGAATTCTTTTAATGATGATGGGAGGCTGTCAGTTGATACCCATGCCTCCCTTTAACCACAACGATAACCCATCTAAAAGTCACCCTATACTACCACTTGAGGAATTTCCTAAATCACTTACCAGGCTGCATTCATCAAGACAGAATGCTGAGACTGCCTAACAGCGAACTGAAAAACAGGGCAGAAGGAATGCCACTAACTTTGTAACTTACAAAGAGTGACTGCAAGCCAATGTTGTTAAAGGGATCAATGGTATTGAAAGAATGAGTTGTGGCGACTGGAGTATCGACCACTGAAGAGAATGACGGACAATTACAGTCCCAGTCCAATAGCAGCGTTATAAAGGTCACTGCTGAAAGAGGTCTCAGTTCCCCCTTTGAAAAGTCCTGTGATGTTTGATTACCATTCTTTTCCCTTTCCATTATTCCGTTTCCTCAAGTGGTTCTATCAGTATCTCAGTGACAGCAAATAGCGTTATCCAGCAGATGGTTACCGTATCATTTATGTTATTAACATTTTGTGATTTTTACACCCTGCATAGGAAGCTTTGTAAAATGAGATTTTTGGGAGACTCGGAATGCTGTGCAAGACTGCAACTGGCACATTACTTAAAATGCAAAAACTACAGTTGTACATTATTAAGATTACAGATTAAAATTCTCCCTGAGTCAAGGAATGACGGAGACTGTGGCTCTCTAGGTGGTGTTTGTTTCCCCACTGTAGTATGTGCCAGAAATGAACAACATGTGCTATACTTTCAAGCCTAGCTAATAGGAATACAAGCCATGTGCAAAGCCCATATTATGACTTAATGTTACATGAAAAAACTATCACCCTGGCATTTCTATGCTTTTCTGATATTTCTTTCTGAAACAGAAAAATTCCTATTAAGTGTATTGAATGAACTTTCAAAAAGGAGGAAACAAGGAAGAATTTTTTTTTTCTTCTCTTATTTCCTATATGTGTTTGGTTATGTGTTCTTATGTCTCTACCTTTCACCAGATTGTCAGGTCTACAGAAGTAGGAGCACCTCTGATTCAACTCCTGCTTCATTTTTGCATGGCTCCCAGCATTCAGCTCTGGGCTTCCCCGGTGGCTCAGAGGATTAAGCGTCTGCCTATAATGCAGGAAACCAGGGTTTGATCCCTGGGTTGGGAAGATCCCCTGGAGAAGGACATGGCAACCCACTCCAGTACTCTTGTCTGGAGAATCCCATGGGCAGAGGAGCCTGGTGGGCCATAGTCCATGGGGTCGCAAAGAGTCAGACACGACTGAGCGACTTCATTTCATTTCATTTTCAACATTTAGCATAGTCATGTATAATAAACGGTCAATGCAAATACAAGGGTCTTGATGAGATGGATGGTTTGGAGAGGGACCAGATACATCCAAGAAAGAACACCTACCTAGGCATCATCATCTGTGACATGTAACCTAGTGGCTCAAACACTTACCTGTGCCCCAGAATTGACCAAAGGAAATGAGACTCCAAGGCCCCACTTCAAACTTATTGAATCAGAATTTCTCATTGAAGGCCCTGGAATCTAAATTTCAATATAAGTTCCTAAGTTGCATATTTTGTAGCCAGTTTGATTCTGGTTTGTAGAGTCATATTTAGGACTCTGAGATAAAGGAAGCCCTTTTGTCTTGGTCAGGCATAGGCAATTGATTCACCTGATACACCATTTCTGGCAGTGGTCATTGAGAACCTACATACTCAAAGTTGGACTATAGAACAGCAGTGTCCCCTGGAAGCCTGTTAGAAAAGCTGAACTGCAGGCTCTGCAGCAACACCCCCTGAATAAAAATAAATAAATAAAATAATCTGCATTTCCCAGAGAAGGAAATGGCAACCCACTCCAGTATTCTTGCCTGGAGAATCTCATGGACAGAGGAGCCTGGCAAGCTACAGGCCGTGGGGTTGTAAGAGTCAGACATGGCCTAGAGCAATGTTCACAGAATGTGACATGCAGAAAGGCACTATCAGCGTTACCTGGCAGGTTGTTTGAAATGCAGAGTCTGAGGCTCCATCTCAGACCTAACTGAATGAGAATCTATGGGGGAGGGACCCAAGACTGTGTTTTTCTTAATACTCTTTTTTTTTTTTCCATAAATTTTTCTTTTCGGTTGCGCTGGGTCTTCATTGCTGCGCATGATCTTTCTCTAGTTGCTGTGAGTGGGGGCCACTCTGTGTTGCAGTGTGTGGGTTTCTCACTGCAGAGGCTTCTCTTGTGGAACACAGGCTCTTGGGTGCCCAGGCTTCAGCAGTTGCAGCACACAGGCTTAGTAACTGTGGCACAAAGGCTTGTGGCTGTGTCATGCGGGGGTTCAGAGCATAGGTTCAGTTGCTCTGCAGCATGTAGGATCTTCCTGGACCAGGGATTGAACCCATGTCCCTCACACTGGTAGGCAGATTCTTATCCACTGTACCCCCAGGGAAGTCCCAAGGCTGTGTTTTAACAAGCTCTCCAGGTGATGCTTAAGTATGGCAAAATTTGAGACTTAACTGGTCTAAAGCCCTGTGTTAAAAAGGGTTCCAAAGATAGGTTGGGCTTGCAGCAAACTGATGCATTCACTGGTTCATGATACCTACCCAGGTGCAGAGGGGGAGGTGATAACAATCATGCTGCTGCTGCTAAGTCACTTCAGTCGTGTCTGACTCTGTGCGACCCCATAGACGGCAGCCCACCAGGCTCCCCCATCCCTGGGATTCTCCAGGGAGGAACACTGGAGTGGGTTGCATATATTATTTCTGCTCTAGACAGAAAACTTGACTCACAGGTATGATGCTTGAAATCAGACTAGGATGAGGAGTGAAAGATGAACAAACAAAAAGTGAAAAAGACTATGGCAGGAAAATTAAGAAAAAGATTAAACCTCATGCAGATAAAACAAGTGTAGCATTCTATTAGTAACTGCTGAAGTTGGATGATGAGTAATGAGAATGTATTATACTATTTCTTCAACTTTTGAGTATACGTGAAATGCTTCATAATAAAAAGCTGAAAAATAAATGCATCCCGAGATACATTATTGCCTATGTAGTTAAAAAACGTTAAAATATGGATAATATCTGTTGCTAATGAAAGTATAAGACAAGCAAACTCATACATTGATGGTAAGAGTACAAGTAGTTATGACTTTTGGGAGATAATTTGACAGTAAATGCTAGACTGTTTGAAAATGTTTCACATATACTGATCCAGTAGTTATTTTTAGAAAGCTTATCTACAGAAGAACTTAGCCATTTGTGTATGGATACAATAGAAAGAAGATGACTGTGGCTTTACTTGTAATAATAAGTAACTTGGAGTCTACATATCTATAAAGATGAAACATGTTCATAATGAGGTCGATTGTACAATTATTACATCTAAATGTACTGATCTAGAAGATTACCAATAATATATCACTGAGAAGATAAAAATATCATTCCTTTCAGTGGGAAGAAAAACTCCTAACCTTTTATGTGTATGGCTTTCTTTGTATGTACACAGGCAAGTATCTGGAAGTCTAATACTGAATAGTTAATTGTTACTTGGGGAGGAATATGCCTATTTGAGGAGGAAGTCTATCGCTTTCAATTTTGTATAATTTTGCACTCTTATCCTTTTAGTATCTTGGTCCATGTGACAGTGTTCCTGCCAATGAGATATAATGGGTGTTACAGGGAAAGCTCTTTTAAGTTTTGAGAAAGCTGGTTGATAGGGCCAAATTCAGGAGGCCCCTACAGTTTCTTCTTTGCCCTTCTCCTTCCTTCTAGCTTGGAAAGTAGATGAATACCTGAAAAAGAGATGCTATTTTGCAAGCACTGGGGTAATGGATCCATGATTTTAGAGATGGCACAATGGAAAACTAAAAGGAGCCTGGGTTCCCAAAGCAAGTGTGGAATGAATCAGACCTGAATGGTTTTTTTTCCAAACTCTGCATTATATAAATAAGATAAAGCCATTAATTTTTTCATATTCTTTAGACTTCTGTCACTTTCAGCCAAACAATTTTCCACCCAAGCATTATTTAACTACCCAGGGATCTAGGTACATCTGGCATAAGTGGGGATCAGACATATAAATACTAATATATGTGCAGATCAGTTTCATCTAAAGATGTACATCTGGTCCACCATAAATTCTCAGCTTTAGCAAAATGCTGGGTACATAATTTAATGAAAGAGTAAGGGAATCTATAAAAGAGTAATGTACACAGTTATCTCTAGATGGTGAGATTATGGATGATTTTAATTTCCTTTTGTATACTTGCCTGTATTTTCTGAATGTTTAAAATCAGTAAAAAAAAAAAAAAAACCCAAAGCTATTCTTAAAAATTATTAAAGCTGTGTGGTAGGGTTTAATGATAAAGTGAAACTGTGTTATTCCTCAGATATCAACATATTGCAAATCGAACCTTTCCCCACCTCCCTCCCTCCACTGAAAAAAATAGAATGAGATCCTGATAAAGCTCGATATATAAGATGAGTGTTTGTCTGTTCCCCCATCAGGATGATAGAGGAGTTTTACTGTACAATTATATTACATATTTATAAAGAAAAATTTTGAAAATGGTTTCTTTTACATTGATGGATGTCTGAACGCTCACCATAAGAAATAATAAAAAATTAAGCATCTTTGTTTTCTGCTGCTACAAATGCATGTATGATGTACAGTATTTCAATTCAGGGGGCACATTTATCATACCTCTCTGTAAAACTTTGCAGACAAGTCAACGGAAACCCCTCTGGGTGGTGCAACAATTTTTGCAACATTTTTTTAAAGCATCATGGCATGAATACGTTTATACTAGTGGTCTCCTCCGCACCGTAATGCAGTATTTAGAGACATTTGGGGTTGCTATGGGGGCTTGAAGCTCAACATTCAGAAAACAAAGATCATGGCATCTGGTCCCATCACTTCATGGGAAATAGATGGAAAAACAGTGGAAACAGTGTCAGACTTTATTTTTTGGGGCTCCAAAATCACTGCAGATGCTGATTGCAGCCATGAAATTAAAAGACGCTTGCTCCTTGGAAGGAAAGTTATGACCAACCTGGATAGTATATTAAAAAGCAGAGACATTACTTTGCCAACCAAGGTCCGTCTAGTCAAGGCAATGGTTTTTCCCGTGGTCATGTATGGATGTGAGAGTTGGACTGTGAAGAAAGCTGATCGCCGAAGAATCGATGCTTTTGAACTGTGGTGTTGGAGAAGACTCTTGAGAGTCCCTTGGACTGCAAGGAGATCCAACCAGTCCATTCTAAGGGAGATCAATCCTGGATGTTCATTGGAGGGACTGATGCTAAAGCTGAAACTGCAATACTTTGGCCACCTCATGCGACGAGTTGACTCACTGGAAAAGACTCTGATGCTGGGAAAGGTTGGGGGCGGGAGGAGAAGGGGACGACGGAGAATGAGATGGCTGGATGGCATCACCGACTCTGTGGACATGAGTTTGAGTGTACTCCGGGAGTTGGTGATGGACAGGGAGGCCTGGCGTGCTGTGATTCATGGGGTCGCGGAGAGTCGGACACGACTGAGCGACTGAACTGAACTGAACTGATGGGGGATAATACTGGTACCTCATGGGCAGGGAGCAGTAATCCTGCTAAACAATACACAGGATAACTTCCATGACACAGAGTTAGTCAGTCCTAAATGTTCACAGTACTGAGGCTGAGAATATATATATGTGTGCGTGTATACATATATATGTGTGTGTGGGTATGTGTGTATTATATATATGTGTGTGTGTGTGCTAAGTTGCTTCAGTTGTGTCTGACTCTTTGTGATCTATCGAGCATAGCCCATCAGGCTCCTCTGCCCATGGGATTCTCCAGGTAAGAATACTAGAGTGGGTTGCCATGCCCTTCTCCAGAGGATCTTCCTGACCCAGGGATTGAACCCGGGTCTCTTGTATCCTTTGCAGCGGCAGGAGGGTTCTTTACCACTAGTACCACCTGGGAAGCCCCATAAATAAATAAATGCACACACACACACACACACACACACACATAGGTTCCTTATCTTGTTATTTAGGCTATATCTACTGGTACTATAATTTGACTGCTTTAACTTTTGGATTTCTTATTGGGTTATTAAATTACTAATTAGTTTTCAACATTGAAAGTGTTTTCTTTCCCAGTCTTAGAATCCCAGCACTAGACATGTGACCACTTAGAGATCCCTTTAAACAACAAATTTTTACTAAGTATTTAATAAGGACTAGCCAGTGGCCAGACAGTGAGTACACAGATGTAAGTGAGCAGACATGGCCAATGCCCACATACTTAACGTGCCAAAAGAGAGAAAATACTCCTAAATCCTGGAGAGCAGGGGGCCCAGATAGGGGATGGCATTTGAAAGTAGTGACATGAACTCTGGATGTGGACTCAGGGCCCAGTTCCAAATTCCAGTTAACCATTTCCTCATTTCTGTTTATTAACACATAGCCCAGGCCTGCTTCCTTCGTGTCTGCCCTGTTTACTCGTCTGCTTGCATTATCCTTTCTTCAATTCTCTTCTCTATTTTCTCTTTTGTGCCATTCAGGTCTCTACTCAAATGTCTCCCCATCAGAAAGGACATTCCTATTCATCCTAGCTATTGTCTCTTCTAAGCTTTCTCTGTCCCACCACCCTGTTTCATACTCTTGATCTATAAACATCTTGCTTCCTTGTTTAGTGTTTGTCTCTTCAACAATGACTTTTGGAAAAACAAGCCCCGATCCTTCAAGGCCCTGCAAGATGTAAGTTCTGAGGATGTGAGTGGTCTTACCTGACACTCTCCTGCCCTCCCTCTATCTCCTTTTCCGCCACACTGGTCTTGTTCAGCTTTTTCATCAGAATATGCAGTCTCTGATCCTTTGGACATCTCTCTGCTCCTACTAAAACTCTCTCCTCATTTTCTGACTAGTAACCATTCATCCTTCACCAATTGTCTTTAAGCATGATTTCTTCCACTATCCACAAAGATTGCCCTCTGCATTGCTCCCAAATTTTCATTACTGCATTTTAATTGTTGGCCCCCTTGCCTGCCTTCTCTTATGGCTAGAAGCCCAATGAAGGCAGAGTCCTTGCCTTCCAGTCCACTGTTGACACCCCAATGCCCACCCTGATTCCCTCCTTATGATACATGCTCCACAAATATATACTGCTTAAATTACTCCATCCTGCAGATCTGAAACTGATTTTGAAATATAAAAGCTAATAAAACATTAAGTAACTTCTACTTTGTTTTTTTCAAGAAATATTAACTTTATAAACCCACCTCTACTATGCTTCTGCAAACTGCGTGTGAACTAAATATTAATTTTCCAGCAACAACAAAAATGCAAACAAGGACCTTAGCTAATGGAAGATCTTCTAGAGAGTATAACCAAACAAGAGAGAGAGAAAGAAGGCTTATATACATAGTCATAATCTAATTAAATTGAAAAAGAAGCATATAATTGAACTTCTGACTAAGAACACAGACACACACACACACCCTCCACATACATACAGAAACACACACACAGTTTTCTTTGGAAAAAAAACATGCAAACACCAAAACTTTCACTACCTTTTTGAGGTTTGATGATTAATGGATGGAGTAAACTATACGTTTTCTCGAAGTCCTCCCAGTGGGAAATATCACTTCCCACAGCAATCCAGGCAAACGTCTGCAGTAGCCAAAGCAGGACAAGTCTTGTCCTTGAGGTATTAGTTGCAGAACGATTTTTGCAAAGCACACTGAGAAGCTCCTATTGATCTGCCGACAAGCGTTTGAATCTGCAGGCAGAAATGAACTTTGGCTTTTTCTTGAATGTATTGGCATCCCATACTGTTTTGCTCTTCTATTAATTTGCCATTTTTATCTGAACACTGGAAAGAAAAATGTTGGAGGAGTTTTGGAGAATTTTCTATTTTGAATCCCTCATTTTATGAAACTTTCATCATAGTTCTTTTTCATCTTTTGCACTTCTTCATGAAAAGCATCACCCTAAACATCATGGAGTGTGATTTAACATTCATAATCTGGACATATGAAACTTACAGTCTGAATTTGGAAGTGGAAATTCATTTGTGGACCTGAGTGAACCATTGTGAAGTCATTCCGAGGGTAACAGAGAATATAGCACCGTTTTAAGGCTGGCCAACTGCCACAGCTCTCAGTAAGACATAGACTAGTTTCTTACATCTTTGGCTGGTCAATATTCTCACATCTCTGCCTTTGGGGGATGGCTGAGAACTGATCAGAGCAAATCACTGAGTCCTACTAAAGTCAAATGGATTTTATGGACAGGTTGGTCTGGCTTAGGATATTTGTGAGCTTCAACCAAATGCTGATCTAGAAGAGTCCTTAGAGACTGCTTTCTGCGTGCTTATCTTATAGTGAAACGGAGTCCCAGAGATGAAAAGAAATTATGTCAAATTAACCCAGACAGAGGCAAGGTGGAAACATTTCTTCCTCTGCATTGTACTGTCACCATCTGACATAGCTCACTAACCTCTCTTCTCTGGATTTCTCTGATAGCTTTCTAACTGATCTCCCTGTTTCCATTTTTTAATATCCTCCTGTGTTTCTCTATAGTAGCAAGAGTGCTTTTAAAATTATAATGTTAGTCCTTCTAATCTCTTTCAACAGTATCTCAATGCACAAATAAAACAATGCAAGGTCTTGGCAACAACACAAGTTCATTGATCTGGCTCCTTCCTTTCTCCAATCACATATCATATTACTTTCTCTCCCCAACCGATTATGCCCCAGCCAGGCTTTTTGTTCAATTCTTCAATTATATACTTATCTTTCTTAGCCCAGGGCCTTTGCACTTGCTTTCCCCTTTATTTGGAATGCTCTTCTTTCCCTCCTTTGCATGTTTGGATTCCTTTTACTTCATATATTAGCTTAAGTGTCACCTCCTTTTAGAGAGTTTGCTGAATGAAAACGAGGCTGCTGCACAGGTAATATTTTTGTTTCTCTTGTTTCCTTTCTTTTCTTCCTAACTTGTGACATGATTTATAAATGTATTTTCTGTTACATACTTTTACCCCCTCCTCCCAGTTAAAATATAAGTCCTGTGCTTTTCATGGCGTGAGGGATGCAGAGGCCCTCAGTTTACTTTTATAGAATAAAGGAATGAATGTGAGTTGAATTCAAAGTTCTGGCCTCCCATGTCCCACTGTATGAACATGAATGTATTAAAAGAAATGTTTTTATGATATTTCAGCAGTTTCAGTCACTATTAAATCATTGCTTAGCCTAACATAAAAGTTAGCTCTATTTCGAAAACATTCAGTATGCTATTACAATGCTCAAAAACTAAAGGTATCAAAATGTTCTACTGAGAATTTTAGAGTTGTAAAGTCTGCAAAAATCCTAAAAAATTGTATTTGAATCTCTCATTTCATAGATGAGGAAATTACAGCCCAAAGAGATGAATTATAAGTATCACAAAATCTTAATACTCTCTTAATCTAACACTGATTTTTTTAATCCAGCCAGTTTCTGAAAAATTAGACTAAAATTACTATTTTACCTAATGTGCAATGAGCTGTTACAGTCCACTAGCTGCATTCTCATGTACCTAAGTGCCACATGAGAGAGGAGACAAGACATGCATGCATGCTTAGTCTTGTCCAGCTCTTAGTGACCTCATGGACAGTAGCCCACAGGTTCCTTTATTGACTAGATTTTGCAGGCAAGAATATTGGAATGAGTTGCCATTTCCTGCTTCGGGGGTATTCCCAGATCAGGGACTGAACCCATGTCTCCTGTGTCTCCTACATTGTAGGTGGATTCTTCACTGCTTGAGTCATTGGGTGGGAGTTGCCACATGCATGCATGCTAAGTCACTTCAGTGGAGTCTGACTCTTTGTGACCCTATGGACAATAGCCTGCCAGGCTCCTCTGTCTATGGGATTCTCCAGGCAAGAATACCAGAGTGGGTTCCCATTTCTTCTTCCAGGGGATCCTCACCCATTAACAATTGTTTGTGACTATCTAATATGCCAGGTCCCATGTAACAGGCTTTATCCTTTTTGTCCTCATGATTTCCTTCACTTTGGATAGCTTGATTACAGTCATTAAAGAGATTAGGAAACCTATCATTAGTAAGTTGAGCAGGTCACCCAGGCGAGAAAGGCTAACTGGTACCAAAGCCAATGGTTTTGAGCTCCCTGCTCTCTGCCTCCCTGAATGGTATTCCAATGGCACACAGGAGCTGATGTGCTTTACCAGAGTACTGTGCTTTATTATGAAAGAGCAGCTTGTCACTTGGTGAGAATAAGGCTCTTTTTATGTAAAGTGATTTTTATCTTTGGCAGAAAGAAGCTCTAGTACAAAATCATATTTCACTCTGTTCAGAGCTCAGATCTCTTCATACATCTCCATAAGTCAATAGGATTGGGGAAAGAGTATTTTCTCAGAGCACCTATTTATAGTTACATTGTGCAAATCACTATATACTTGAAAATCACTTAACCACATTTCAATCATTTGAGTAAAATCCTCTGGCTGGCATCACATCCCCATTTCTGAGATGAATAAGTTTATTGTATACATTAAATGGGGCTTCCCTGGTGGCTCAGAGGTTAAAGCGTCTGCCTCCAATGCGGGAGACCCAGGTTCGATCCCTGGGTCGGGAAGATCCCTTGGAGAAGGAAACGGTAACCCACTCCAGTATTCTTGCCTGGAGAATCCCATGGACGGAGAAGCCTGGGAGGCTACAGTCCACGGGGTCGCATAGAGTCGGACACGACTGAGCGACGGAACGGACGGACGGATACATTAAATAAATGTGTGTGTGTGTTGAGGGGGGGGCTTCCCTGTTGGCTCAGATGGTAAAGAATCTGCCTGCAATGCAGGAGACCTGGGTTTGATCCCTAGATTGGGAAGATCCCCTGGAGGAAGGCATGGCAACCCACCCCAGTGTTCTTGCCTACAGAATACCCATTGACAGAGGAGCCTGGCGGGCTATATATATAGTCCATGTGTTCACAAAGAGTCAAACACGACTGAGCAACTAAGCGTGCACGCACACATACACATATAAATAAATAAATATATATATATATACACACACACACACATGTAAGTCTGTGAGTAAACCCTGATATTGAAATTGACAGACAAAATACAGGTAGCTATTACCCAAGTATTTCCCCCATGCTCAGCACCTGAACTTTAACCCTTTGCAAACTGTAAAGTATTTGCTAACAACACCTTGTTTGTGATAGATATCAGAAAATTATATTCTCTTTATTGAAAAGCCTTTCAATCTCTTTTGGTGTGTGTGTTTCTTTTGGAATCTATCTCTCTTGACCAAGTTCTTTAAAGGAGTTTATCACCTTGACTCACTTTTGGATCTTAGAAATCAAGATGTGTTTCTTACCCCACAATTCATTCATTCATTTTTTCTTTTTTGAAACAACAGCCCAGTTTTACTGGGAAAATAATCTTTGTCCCATTCTTAGCGATGTGCTTTATGTAACCAAGCTCTGGACAGTTAAAGGGAAATAATTTAATATCCTGAACCACATAATTCATTCAGAGATGAGCCTGTGACAAAGCCAGGCTTACAAAATTGAACTCTGGACTTCTATGGGTCTCTTGGGAAGCAGTTCTATGAGTCATTGGAATTTTACGACCTCATGTGAAACAGATCTTGACTGGCTAATGGCCATCCTTGCTACTGTGTGGAGAGATCATTCCGAAACTGAAACCAACGCAAGAGATGGAGGAGCTAGGGGTGGGGGGGAGAGAGAGAGGTGTGAGAGGTGTGTGTGTTTGTGTGTGTGTGGTGTGGGTGGAACATGACACTGTTTAATTCCTTTCAACCTGCCTGTCCAAATAGGCTCCATTCTTGCAAACTTACTTTTTAACCACAACAAACTCTACCTCCTTCTTCTTACCATTTTTTTTTTTTTTTTGGCCTTAGCAGTTTTGTTTGCTAGGGTTTCTATCATTTTCAACAAAAATTATTGATCAATACAGATTGAGAAACAATATTTTAAAGACATTTTCAATAGAAATAATAAATTCCGTTATTTTTTCCCCTCTGTGAGCTCATTTTCTAAAAAGCTATATATGCTAAATGGCTCCCATGTGCTTCCCTAATAAATTTTAAATTATTAAAATTTCTTTTTAATCCATAATATGCCCTATAATTGCTGATAAATTAGTCTACCATAGTTCCCAAGAAATGAAGTTATTTTTGACCTTCCTTCTGATGCTTTTATATAACGGATCAGCTCTGATGATGGAACCTTCAGGAGAAGAGGGAAGATATTTTTGAGAAAGCCTTTTGATAGTCTCAGGTTATACTTTTGTACTTGGTCCACAGATAACCTGGTCTTCTTGATAAAACTTTTATATCTATGTTAAGCAAATTCCAAATCATTGTACTCACGAGTAATCGATCATGCACAAGCATCGAGAGACTTAGGAGTACATTGAGAATTGTCAAGCTTTTGGTCCATATAAGGTAACACTAGATATTTTCTAACGCTAAGCAGAATCAACATGAATGATTTTGGAATGTTCTCTAATCATGTTGTTGCTATTCAGTCACTCAGTCGTGTCCGACTCTTCGCAACCCCACGGACTACAGCAGACCAGGCTTCCCTGTCCTTCACCATCTCCTGGAGTTTGATCTAACACATGTCCATTGACTCAGTGATGCTATCCAAGCATCTCATCCTCTGCTAGCCTCTTCTCCTCCTGCCTTCAGTCTTTCTCAGCATCAGGATCTTTTCCAATAAGTTTTCTCTTCATATCAGGTGCCAATGTATTGGAGCTAATTGTCTTACTAGACACAAAATATACCAATTGTGACAAAAGTCACCTCGAAATATTAACAACATGCATTTGTCTTCTGATGATTGCTAACCCTTCAATGAAGACCTTTCACAACTTTATTGGTTAATTACTACTTTCATCCTCATTGTAAATAAGGACATAGAGAGATTATGTAAGAAGGTGATAACTGGAGATTCAAATCCCCTTCTGCCTGAATCTAGAGGTCTCAGCTACATAAGTTCTGTAGCACAGCAGAAGGGAAGGACACAACAAATCAGTGTGGGTCCCTGCAGCCTCTCCTCAGCACTGGAAAAAGGAGGCACAGATCTGCCAGGTTGGTTTGAGAATTCTTTCACCAGATGAAAATGTAAGCAATGGGTTCCAGCACAGTGTTTGATTGGCTTAAAATTGGTTATCTCTAACAGAAGTAGGCAGCACTAGTGGTAAAAAACCAGCTTGCCACTGCAGGAGATGTAAGAGATGTGGATTCGATCCCTGGGTTGGGAAGATCCGCTGCAGGAGGACATGGCAAGCTACTCCAGTATTCTTGCCTGGAGAAACCCATGGACAGAGGAGCCTGGCATGGGGTTGCAAAGAGTCAGATACAGCTGAAGCAACTTAACATGCATGCACAACAGAACTAGAAATGAGTGGGCCCTTGTCTTGAAATTTCTCAAAGTGTAGTGTCACGGATCATCATCATCATCATCATCATCATGCTTTCTAAAAGACTATGGATAAGAAGGCAGACTCTTCAGGACCCACTCTAGACCTACTGCATCAGAATCTGCTGTACAATGAGACACCCAACAACACAAGATGAGTCTTCCAACAAAATAAGAGAAGACTCTACACATGGACATCACCAGATAGTCAATACTGAAATTAGATTATATTCTTTGCAGCCAAAGATGGAGAAGCTCTATACAGTCAACAAAAACAAGGCAAGGACCTGACTGTGGCTGAGAGCATGAATTCCTTATTGCCAAATTCAGACTTAAATTGAAGAAAGTAGGGAAAACCACTAGACTATTCAGGTATGAACTAAATCAAATCCCTTACAGTTATACACTGGAAGTGACAAATAAATTCAAGAGATTAGATCTGATGGACAGAGTGCCTGATGAACTGTGGATGAAGGTTCGTGACATTGTATAGGAGGCAGTGATCAAGACCATCCCCAAGAGAAAGAAATGCAGGGGTGACCCAGAGGGAGGATAAAGGGAGGAGGGAGGTGGGAGGGGGGTTCAGGAGGGGGAACTCATGTACACCTGGGGCAGATTCATGTCAATGTATGGCAAAGCCAACCAATATAATATTGTAAAATAATTAGCCTCCAATAAAAAAAAAAGAAATGCAAAAAGGCAAAATGATTGTCTGAGGAGGCCTTACAAACAGCTGAGTAAAGAAGAGAAGCTAATGGCAAAGGAAAAAAGGAAAGATATAACTATTTGAATGCAGAGTTCCAAAGAATAGCAAGGAGAGTGATCAATGTAAAGAAATAGAGGAAAGTGATAGAATGGGAAAGTCTAGAGATCTCTTCAAGATCTCTAGATCAATTAGAGATACCAAGGGAACATTTCATGCAACGATGGGCACAATAAAGGACAGCAATGGTATGGATCTAACAGAAGAGAAGATATTAAGAAGAGGTGCCAAGAATACACAGAAGAACTATACAAAAAAGATATTTATGTCCCAGATAATCATGATGATGTGCTCATTCATTTAGAGCCAGACATCCTGAATGCGAAGTCAAGTGGGCCTTACGAAGCATCACTAAAAACAAAGCTAGTGGAGGTTATGGAATTCCAGTTGAGCTATTTCAAATCCTAAAAGATGATGTTGTGAAAGTGCTGCACTCAATATGCCAGAAAATTTGGAAAGCTCAGCAGTGGCCACAGGACTGGAAAAGGTCAGTTTTCATTCCAATCCCAAAGAAAGGCAATGTCAAAGAATGGTCAAATTAGCGCACAACTGCACTCATCTCACACACTAGCAAAGTAATGCTCAAAATTCTCCAAACCAGGCTTCAACAGTATGTGAACCGTGAACTTTCAGATGTTCAAGCTAGATTTAGAAAAGGCAGAGGAACCAGAGATCAAATTGTCAACATCTGCTGGATCATCAAAAAAGCAAGAGAGTTCCAGAAAAACATCTACTTCTGCTTTATTGACCATATCAAAGCCTTTTACTGTGTGGTTCACAAAAAAACTATGGGAAATTCTTCAACAGACGGGGCTACCAGACCACCTTACCTGCCTCCTAAGAAATCTGCATGCAGGTCAGGAAGCAACAATTAGAACTGATCATGGAACAACATACTGGTTCCAAATTGGGCAAGAAGTATGTCAAGACTGTATATTGTCACCAGGCTTATTCATCTTAAATACAGAGTACATCATGCAAAAATGCTCGACTGGATGAAGCACAAACTGGAATCAAGATCTCTGGGAGAAATATCAATAACCTCAGATGCAGATGACACCACTCTTACGTTAGAAAGCTAGGAACTAAAGAGCCACTTGATGAAAGTGAAAGGGAGAGTGAAAAAGTTGGCTTAAAACTCAACATCCAGAAAACTAAGATCAGGGCATCCAGTCCCATCACTTCGTGGCAAATAGATGGGGAAACAATGGAAACAGTGACAGACTTTATTTTGGGGGGCTCCAAAATTATTGCAGATGGTGATTGCAGCCATGAAATTAAAAGATGCCTGCTCCTTGGAAGAAAAGCTATGACCAACTTAGACAGCATATTAAAAAGCAGAGACATTACTTAACCAACAAAGGTCCATCTAGTCAAAGCTATGGTTTTTCCAGTACTCATGTATGGATGTGAGAGTTGGACTATAAAGAAAGCTGAGCACCGAAGAATTGATGCTTTTGAACTGTGGTGTTGGAGAAGACTCTTGAGAGTCCCTTGGACTTCAAGGAGATCCAACCAGCCCATCCTAAGGGAAATCAGTTCTGGATATTCATTGGAAGGACTGATGCTGAAGCTGACACTCCAATACTTTGGCCACCTGATGCAATAAACTGACTCATTGGAAAAGACTCTGATGCTGGGAAAGATTGAAGGTGGGAGGAGAAGGGGACGACAGAGGATGAGATGGTTGGATGGCATCACCAACTCAATAGACGTGAGTTTGAGTCAGCTCTGGGAGTTGGTGATGGACAGGGAAGACTGGTGTGCTGCAGTCCACGGGGTCTCAAAGAGTTGGAGCGACTGAACTGAAGTGAACTGAGACCCCCAGATAATTCACAGGCTCATTCAAAATGAGAATAGACTTGTCTGGAACATGCGGTCTAAGTGTGGTCCTTAGACCAGTGGCATCAACATACATGGGAGACATGAGGAATGTCTTCCTCATTAGGAATGAGAAAGAAAGGAAGGGATGGAGGGATGGAGGGAAGGAGGGATGGAGGGATGGAGGGAAGAAGGGAGAGAAGGAAGCAGGGAAGGAATTTCCTGGTAAGAAAGGGAAGGGAGGAAGAAATATCTCCACTGGCTGGCAACTCTGATGTGCCTGATGTAACGGGATACTGGAATTAATGTTAGTTCAGTCAAGCAAGGCAGCTTAGTGTAATGAGTTAGTGTCAGCCACTCTGAAAGTTTACATCTTTTTTAATTATCATGATTACCCAACTGACTGGTTTCTTTCAGATGGAGGAAAAGTGCAGGGAACAAGTGAGTTTAGGCCCTATAGTATGTCGTAAGGAAAGCAGATTGAAAATGTCAGTCAGTCAAGAAGTGGATATTTTTAAGTTTCTAGAGGAAAACCAAAGGGCTTCCTTTGACCCTTCACTGCTGGGGTCAGGGTGTCTGGCCTCTACCTCTTCTTCATCCATTGTCTTCTTTTCTATTGCTTTCACCTCTCATTTCCTTCACTGCATTTTCTCCCAGTGGGGAAAAATGATGATAATGCCCATGAAAGCGAGGTCAAATATCACAGGAAGAAAATACCTCAAGGACTCATATTTAGCTGACAATTGAACTGCCTGCCACCCCCTCCACTTCTCAGCACCCACAGTGCATTGAGTCAGGGGGCCAAGCATTTTTTGGTCTCTGGTTTGGATCTGCTAACCCTTAAAATGTCAAACTTTAGGCAACATGTGAAAATATATCTTTCTTCATTGAAACTGAAATAGTGCGCTCTCTCTTATCTTCTTCTTCTATCTTGACCTGGCTTGTCCTTTTTTTTTTTTTTTTTACAATATTATCTTTTGGAGCCAAAACTTTAGATATCTTTTCACAATAAGAAGGACTCATAATGGCAGTCAAATGCCTAAGAACTTTATTTTTGGAACTGGTGTTATAAAAGAGAGGGACAGAATGATTCTCAAAATATGCTTCACCTTTTAACACATTTTCAACAGAGTCTGAAAATTCCAACACAAAGAGAAAATAAAATTAATTGTCTGGACTGCCAATGGCAAGGGACTACAGCTCTTTCAATGAGCGCATGACTATGAACAACTCCAAAACTAAGTCCTCTTTGCCAGTTCATATCCATAATGTCATCTAGCAACCTTAATGATACCTGTCAATTGAATAGCAGAGATTTATTGCATACTAGTGGTGTTCTCATTGTTGACTTCTTATGTGAGGAAAGGAGTCACAGAAAAAGCACTCAGGATTATAAAAGGCAGACTTGAAAAGTTACACAGAGTAATGTAAAGCTTAGAGCTCCCCACCCCCAAGCCTTAAATATTAAAAATGAAATCTTTCAAAAAATATGTGCAGGATAGAACAAAATTTACAGAACTCAACAGAGCAATCTTGACAGAATCAATTATCTTTTCAGGTAGGAAAGTCCTCACACATATATATACTCTACAAACTCAGTTAAGTCAAGGCTGTGATAGAGAGCTTTCCATCCCTAGGTGGGGTCATTCCTGTGACCACCAGGCACTAAGATTCCACAGCTGCACTTCAAGGTTTGACTTCATACATAATTTTCTGTGTAACTTGTATGAGCTACTTGAGGTTTTCAAGCTTGGTTTCCTTGAAGTATGGGTTCAGATCAGAAGACCTCACCTACATGCTCTGATGGACCAGTTTACACCAAGGGGTGGGAATAAATTTGGATAATTGAGAACAGAGACTCAGCTTTGTCTTGCTAAAGTATCCCCTGGGAACGAGGACCATTTGCATGCAGGAAGTCTAACAGTGGAAAATCTATTTCTGCTGGAACCCAAAACCCCCTGCTCCTTGGGCAAGATTCACAGAAGAAACTCGAGTACATTAATCCAAGGAAGCCTCTTTTGCTTGACTGAGCCCAAGAGTGGATGTGCCTCATAAATACCAGTCAGGCAGGCCATGTAGCTTCAAAGTATGGTAACAAGCCAATTAAAATCACATACTTATTCCTGGGAATAAGCTGGGCAGCATTTCCTGGAGAGGAAGGTTCTGGAAGGCAGAACCACAGCCAAACACAGGCAGCCAGATGCTTTGGCATTCCTTTCCCCACTCTGCACAACCCCACGCATCTGGGAACTGTGCTTTTTCCAGCTCTTGCCAGGGACCCCTTTCTTTGTCTTCTGGAATGTCCCAGGCTCCCATTCCACATAAAATAGTTTGCAGCCCTACTAGAAGCGCAGTTCTAGAAATGCAGCATTTCAAACCTGAAACAAATCTTGGTAAAGAGAGAATAACAATGCTGTGTACACCGGAAAGGCAAAAATTAAGCAAGTTTCTGTTTGTGAAAGCTCTCTATAAGCCATAAAAAGCAAACCAAATGTCAGATCATTAATGATGGCAGGAAGTGGGACACAGTTATCAACACTTAAGGTAACTTCAGTTCAGTTCAGTTCAGTCGCTCAGTCGTGTCCGACTCTCCGCGACCCCATGAATTACAGCACGCCAGGCCTCCCTGTCCATCACCAACTCCCGGAGTTCACTCAAACTCACGTCCACAGAGTCGGTGATGCCATCAGCCATCTCATTCTCGGTCGTCCCCTCCTCCTCCCACCCCCATCCTTTCCCAGCATCAGAGTCTTTTCCAGTGAGTCAACTCGTCGCATGAGGTGGCCAAAGTATTGCAGTTTCAGCTTTAGCATCAGTCCTTCCAATGAACACCCAGGATCAATCTCCCTTAGAATGGACTGGTTGGATCTCCTTGTGGTACAAGGGACTCTCAAGAGTCTTCTCCAACACCACAGTTCAAAAGCATCAATTCTTCGGCGATCAGCTTTGTTTACTTTAAGGTCAAGACAGTAGTTCTATGTCTTATTAAATGCTCAGCTTCGCAACTCATGTGATATATGGCTCTTCAATTAAAGACTTTCGTTTTGAAATATCTCAACCTCATTCTTCTAAGTCAAAGATCAAACTTCCTTCTCCACCAACTGCAGGGACAACTTCATTACAGAGTATAAAAGTTCAAGTATCAACCTGGCTGTAGATTAAATTGCACTATGGAAAAAGATGGCATTCCACTTCTGTCTCAATTCAGTCCCAATGCTGACCACTTTTTAAAAATGCTGTCCTTATTGTAGATGCTTTCTTTCCCTGGTAGCTCAGATGCCAGAGAATCTGCCTACAACGTGGGAGACCTGGGTTCCATCCCTGGGTTGGGAAGATCCCCTGGAGAAGGAAATGGCAACCCACTCCAGTATTCTTGCCTGGATAATTCCATAGATAGAGGAGCCTGACGGGTTATAGTCCATGGGGTCACGAAGAGTAGGATGGGACTGAGAGACTAACACTTTCACTTCTTTTCCTTAGGAAGGAAATGTTTTATGGCCTTAAGGGCAGCAGCCAGGCCCATGTAAAAAGAATAAGCACTTGATGACTGTGTCTAAGTATGCTTTCAATTTAGAAACTCAAGATGTTAGCATTCCACTTACTGTCTCATTTTTTTCTTCTCCATATTCACAACTTCTACTTTCAGGTATAAATCCTTTAACATGATACACGAGAGCTGTGAAGTACCCTGGAGGAGAAGAGCCCAGTGCCACTCAGGCCTGGCAGTTTCTTTACCCATGTCCCAGTCATGCAGACTAGACCTCTCTAGAGGGCTGAGTTAGCCTCCCTGGCACTTGGCAGTGCTTATAGGCCATGGGAATGAAGGGACTTTTGTGTTAGGCGCCAGTTCCTTAACAAGCCTTGCAGAAACTCTCCTTCATACTGGCTGCAAAGCTATGCTTTTCCGTTCATGTGCTCTTTCTCAGGTCTGGAGAGGAACTCACTTAGTTCAAGCTTTACATAGCATCTCTGTCCTAGAAAACTTCCTCTCCCTAGAGGGAGAGATCAAAACATCTTTCAGAGACTTCAGAATTCATAGAAACTCCCACTGGGGATGTAAACTGTGACGTGGCCAAAAAGTCAATTGGTTTGTCCTGATAGGATGCTGGGTGGCTGTGCATAATCATCTTTAATTAAGGGATGGGTTGCCCTTGATGATGGTGAGTCATTTTCACATAAAAGGACCTCTCAAATTAGGTTGATGTCGAAAGCAGCAGGGCCAGGGCCCCTTTGGAATACACAGTGAGAATGCCATGGTTAGAATTCCTAGCAAGAAATAATTAAGACAAAGAAAATGAAATCAACACATGTTAATAATGACTGAGGAAAATTAAACAGAGATCTAAGTGATCAGAGTCTCAGAAAGGGTTTTTGATGAGAGTCTTTTGAAAAGAGGTTCCAAGTTCAACAGAACTATGATGAGATGAAAATCAAAATTGGGATGACATAAATTATCCTAAATTGAACACAATTCTTGCATTGCCAACTAAACAGCATGTTAATTTCTTACTTCTATATTCTATAAAAAATGCCCCAATTTTTTGTGTACATTTTCATATAAATATGCTAATTTTATATGTAGAGACATATGCTATTATAGCAGATTTTAATAGTTATCAAACTCTACATCTTTTTCCCAGCATTCAGTTCAGTTCAGTTCAGTCGCTCAGTTGTGTCTGACTCTCCGCGACCCCATGAATCATTACTGACATATAATTGACAAATAAAATGGTAAGATATTTAAAATGTACAGCATGATTTGATATATGTATAAACTGTGAAAGGACTCTCTCATCAAGTTATTTAACACATCCATCACTGTACATATTTATCTCTTTTTGTGTATGTGAGAGAATATTTAAGTTCTACTTTTTCAGCACATTTCAAGTACACAATACAGTGTTATCAACTATGGTCTCCATGTTATATGGTAGATCCTCAGATGTTATTAATAACCTGAAGATTCCAACTCAATGACTGTGGGTTGAGCCTGGAGTTTCTTAATTTCCAGAAAGCTCCCAGGTACTGCTGTTGGACTCTGTACTGTATGTGGAATGGACAGATGCTAAGGTATCTTTGATAATATCTTCCGCAAAACATGCCCTACATGATGCTGGAGGTGAAAGCTTCCAATGTTAGGCACAAATTTGTATAGTTTTTATATGATTTCAAAACCACATCATTAGCAGCTGGCTTTTCTTGTGCCTTGGTATTAACTTTATCTGATATTTTAATTTGAAAATATTCCTTGAACATGTGGATTCACCATGGCAGCCACTCTTGAACAAAATGACTAAAGTTATATAACAGTTTCTTATTATTCTGAAAAAAGTATTTTAAAGGAAATTCTCCAGAGTAAATAGAAAGTTGATTATACATTTTCTGAAAGAGACAGAGAAAGTGGAGCATACTTGGAATAGTCAAAAGAGTCAACGCCACCATACGATCCTTGTTTAATCAAAAGCAGCTTGTGACATCAACTTAAGTCATGGCAGTGGTAAACAATTAGTATATAGTTACCAGAGGTCACCACTGGTTTCTAACCCAGTTTAGCTATTTTAAGTAAGTTTTCTTATATTGGAATAATTTTAGATTTACAGAAAGCTACTACAAGGAGCTCTTATATACCCTTTACTCAGTTTGCTGTAATATTAACATCTTATACGTGACAGTGCATTTATCAGAACTAAGAAATTAACTTTTGATAGTAACTAACCTACAGACTTAATCTGAATTATACCAGTTTTCTCAGTTTTGTCCTTTTCTAGGATCACTCAAAGTATTTAGTATTTAGTGCCAATGTCTCTTTGCTTTCTTTGGATCTCTGTTTCCTTGTCTTTCGAATTTTTTCATGATTTTGAGAGTTTGGAAGAGGTATTTGATAGAATGTCACTCTAATTGGGGTTTTCTGATTTTCCTCATGAGTAAACTGGATTATGAAGTTGGGGGGAGGATATCAAGCAAGTGAAGTGTCTTCCTTATCATACCAACATCAGAGGGTACATGATACCAACCACTTATTAAACTTTATCACTTGGTTAAGGTAGTGTCTTCCAGGTTTATCCACTATGGAGTTACCATTATTTCTGTTTCTTATTTCCCTTTCCTTTCTCTCTTCTTTGGAGGCAAATCACTAAGCTCAGCCCATAGTCCAAATCTTTAGAGAGATCTAATAGCCCTTTCTAGGTCCACTATATTCTCATTTGTAAAATGGGGATCCTCATGGTAATTAACTCAAAAGGTTATTCTGTGGATGAAACAAAATCATGAATATTGACCTAGTGTTTGACACACAGGAAGCATTCACTTACCCATGCATTCATTGACTAATCGCCTACTCATTAACTACCAACCATGTCTGAGGTGTTACCATGGGAGTCAGGATATAGGGTTTAAAAAAGACAGTCTTTGCCCTTATGGAGTTAACTGTCTATTGGATAAGATGGATGTTTCAAACAAACACATAGAAAAACATAGTACTACATATTGGAATAAGTTTTACAAAGGAAAAGGTCACTTTGCTATTTCTGAAAATCAGCATTATGACGGGGTGGGCTAGGTTTCAAAGGACTGCTTGCTAAGAAAGTTGTGTTTAGTTGTGGTCTGAAGGGTGAGTAGGAAAGAAAGTGGGGCTGGAAGATGTCCAAATAGAACAGCACGTGCTCATGTGTTGAAGCTGGAAATACTTCAAGGACCAGGGAGAAGGAGAGCAGAGTGAGAGCACTCTTGGTGAGGAGAGTCAAAGCTAGAGAGGGAAGCAGAAGCTTGATGCTTCCTATTTATCCAAAGTCCAATTGACATGTGATGCTAAGCAGGGGGATGATGTAACGTGGCAGAAAATCATAAGAAATCACAAAGGCTGCATTGTAGGAAACAGGGTGGAGGAAGAGATGTAACTTTTGTGGCTACAACAAGAACTCAGGGGAAAGAAGGTGGCAGCAGAGGGGAAGGGGGGGAGTGAATGTACCAGCTGATAAACATAAACATACACCAATCTCTTTCAATCTTCTTTTCCCAAATCACCTAGTCTGCTTTATGTTATAATTAACCCTCTGGGCTTAAAACCCTACAGTTGAATTTGCTGTCCTCCTGTCCCACAGTTCCCAAATAACATTCTTCACAAAGTCAAGGCTGTCTCCATTAAATTAGACACAAGACCATGTACGTTAAACAATTAAAAAATCATTTTATAAATAGGATGCTCTACATGACATCCTTATCTCTTAGACATTTGAGACTTTTAACAAAGAGTGCTACTCATCATCTCAACAAAGCAATTATTCTCCCCAAAAGACAGTAACAGCACATAAATAACACCACAGAGCAAGCCCTATTTTAAATGACTTTATACTATGAGAAGAGATAGGTACAGTTATTATCCCCACTTTACAGAAGTGTAGACACAATCATGGGACAGAACTTAATCAATGTCTTGATCTCACAGCCAGTCTATTTGCTCTGAACCAGTATGATATATCTCAGTGCTAATGGAATTTTAGTTTAAGAGAAACCCTGGCATTTCTCTGTGGCTAAAGGGAGACATTTTTAGGTGACTGTATTTAGAAAATGTGGGAAATGTTTAGTCAGTTAGCGGTATTACCTCCTGCCAGAAGTCATCCCTAGACTAAAAATTATTTTATTCTACTCCACACCTGGAAGGCTTGTTGTAATATTCCAACTTAAAAGCCGTAGGAGTAGCCATCTGGTCTGATTTTAAACTATAATATTTGGAAAAATGTTTTAATGCCATTTTGGGGCTTTGATAAATAATATGTATTGTAGCAGAGATAGGGTTCTGAAAGAGAGCCATATTAGTAAATAAAGTCATTTACAAAGTGATTCGTTACTCTAGTAATTAAAAATATATTTGGTGAAACTGAAATCTCCATTTTTTAAACAGATTTAACTGCCACTGTCAGCTTGAGAAAATGAACTAGTGTTTCAATTTCTATCAGCCTGCTTGCAGTCATTTACTCTGCAGACATATTCAGTTCAGTTCAGTTCAGTCGCTCAGTCGTGTCCGACTCTTTGCGACCCCATGAATCACAGCACTCCAGGCCTCCCTGTCCATCACCAACTCCCGGAATTCACTCAAACTCATGTCCACAGAGTCGGTGATGCCATCCAGCCATCTCATTCTTTGTCGTCCCCTTCTCCTCCCACCCCTAATCCCTCCCAGCATCAGAGTCTTTTCCAGTGAGTCAGCTCGTCTCATGAGATGGCCCAAGTATTGGAGTTTCAGCTTTAGCATCAATCCTTCCAATGAACACCCAGGATTGATCTCCTTTAGAATGGACTGTCTGGATCTCCTTGCAGTCCAAGGGACTCTCAAGAGTCTTCTCCAGCACCACAGTTCAAAAGCATCAATTCTTCGGCGATCAGCTTTCTTCACAGTCCAACTCTCACATCCATACATGACCACTGGAAAAACCATAGCCTTGACTAGACAGACCTTTGTCGGCAAAATAATGTCTCTGCTTTTTAATATACTGTCTAGGTTGGTCATAACTTTCCTTCCAAGGAGTAATCATGCTTTAATTTCACAGCTTCAGTCAGCATCTGCAGTGATTTTGGAGCCCAAAAACATGAAGTCTGACACTGTTTCCACTGTTTCCCCATCTATTTCCCATGAAGCGATGGGACCAGATGCCAAACACAAATCCTGTGAAGCTCAGAAACCCTTAAAGAAATCGTTGTCCCTCACAAAACAAACTATAAAAATCTCTAGCATGGGTTTTCCATTTCTGTAGTGATTTCCTATACTGTGGCCATTGATTCTAGTAACTTCTAAATGGACCTATAGACAACAGCTATCTTACGATGCCAGAAGTAAAGTTGGATCTTTTTCCAACTGGTTTCTTTCCAACTGGTGTCACATTTAAAAAACAATACTGGTGACTGCTGATTAAACTTCAAGACCTTGAAGTCCTCAGTTCACAATTGTTTGGTACACTGAATAGTGGGCCAATATCCTTATCTATCAAGATTCCATGATTACCTGAATCAGAACCAAACCAATAAATGTAAATAGATTACATTTCCTTAAGTTGGACACAAACCAGATTTGTAAAATATAGGTCTTTAGGACAAACCTAATAAATGAAAAACAATAATATTTAATAGACAGTTATTTAATGACTACAGTATTCTCTTTATTCCTTCTTTACTTAGTCATACTTCTCGGATTGAATCATTCTACTCTAATAGCTTGGGGTTGTAGAGGACCTAAACATGAATGACGAGTTGACTCACTGGAAAAGACTCTGATGCTGGGAGGGACTGGGGGCGGGAGGAGACAGGGACGACAGAGAATGAGATGGATGGATGGCATCACCGACTCAATGGACATGAGTTTGAATGAACTCCGGGAGTTGGTGATGGACAGGGAGGCCTGGCATGCTGTGATTCATGGGGTCGCAAAGAGTCAGACTGAGCGACTGAACTGAACTGAACTGAACTGAAACATGAATGAATATTCTTCATCCGTTTCACTTGCACTTATTTATTTCTTTGCTGTTGTTGTTGTTTTTGCAAAATCATCTCTCTATTGAGGTGTTATTTTTCCTATTGCAAATCAAAGATCTCTTGAGTGACAAGTAATTTATTACAAAGTTCATTTTCTCCTTATCTTTTCAATGGGGCCAAGTGGCTGTCACTTCCAGAGCTAGTTTTCACCTGAGTATCAAATTACCTTATCTATTTATTGTGCTATATAAGCTGGCACCATGGGTTTGGTTTTCTTCCAGCAGAATTAATTGGGTTTTCTCTAGTTAATCAATTTCATTACTCCCTTCTCCCTGCATGGGATCATGACCTTTGATAGAGTCAAACATGAACATTCTAGAAGGTCACATTCAGAAAACTGGGACTTAATTGTGGCAGATCCAGTGCTAAAACCTAAGGTTGTTTATGAAGTGAAGTGAAGTAGCTCAGTCGTGTCCAAGTCTTTGTGACCCTACGGACTGTAGCCTACCAGGCTCCACCGTCCATGGGATTTTCCAGGCAAAAGTACTGGAGTGGGTTGCCATTTCCTTCTTCAGGGGATCTTCCCCACCCAGGGATTGAACCCAGGTCTCCCACATTGTAGGCAGATGCTTTACCATCTGAGCCATTAGGGAAGTCAAGGTTGTTTGTAATATTCCTGTATATTCCTCCATAGAGGTAATAACTATCTATCACAGGATCTCTTTGGTTCCCATATGGATAAATTCCAGCAGTAGTATTTATAAAATGGTCTCAGTAATTATAGCTCACTCCACACCATGATGGCATATGGAAAAGTATTTCATTTCAGAAACTTAAGCAAAAAATGACACGTATTTTCCTTTCAGGTTTAATTCTTCTGTTTGACTGAATTTTAGGAAGCATTCTGACATTAGTGAAAAAGAATACTTCTGACCCTCCCATCCCCACAAAAAAACATCTTGTTAGGTTCAATCTCGATATATGTAATTGGTTTTCACACTTTCCCAGTAACTAATTTCATCATCTCCATTATAACCTATTATGTGTTGAATTCTCATCCTTGGTCTTTTATCCATGTTGAAGACCAAGGCCAAACTCCAGAGAAACTGATTCCTTGGTTATTTTTACAGATTTTCCAATTAGATTTCTTGCTTCTATAAGGTAGGAAGGAAATAAATCTTAACACAGTTGCCACATGATAATGACCTTCAATTTGGAAGTAGTGTTACACAGTAATGACCTTCAGTCCACATCAACCTATATTAGAAGGGGTGAAAAAGCCATTTCAAAGCTCTAACTGTGTCATTCATAACTGGCTCTTTCACTATTTCACTGATTAGACAGAAACCTGACCTTCTAACTTAGTTTTGTTAGCCAAGAAAAATGTCATGATAAAAATTTCCCTCATGAGATTTCAGAAAATAAATTTTGTACTCTATAACATTGGTGCCAACTATCTGCCAGCAAGTTGAAACAAGACCCAATAGTCACCTGTCATACATCTTCATTAGGATGCTCCAATTTGATTAGAGAGATAAAACATCAACACAAGACAGTTAAATGCCAATGCAAAGGAAGAGATGAGTACACAATGGGTAGCACAAAAAATCCGAGTTAGAGGAATGGAGAGCAGTGAGAAACAATAAGCAGCTAGAGTAGCTGGTGAAGCCTTCATAAAGGGGACAGACTGAAGATTCCAAGAGCTGGACAGAATTCAGTAATCATAGAAGAATGGATAAGCTATTTGAAATAGAAGGTTAAGGCACACAAGAGTAGTGAGATAGGATTGCAAAAGCTATGTTCAATTGCCAAGTGTACCAACTTTACTGATAAACAGCAGGAATTATAAACAGCAACTTATTGACTGCTTTCTATGACCATCCATTGTTCTAAATGTTTGTGTATGTATTAATTAATTTAATCACAGCAGAGATATGAGGTAGGTATCATATTACCTATATTTTATAGGACTGCCACAGAAAGCTTAAGTCACCAGTCAAGTTAGGAAGATTAGTAAGTTTTAAAGCTGGAATTTGAACCCAGGTAGTCCAGCTCCAGAAAGTACTTACAGCCACCATTCGTAACTATTGCCAAAATATGTGAGAATGCTTCTAAGGATCAGACAGGCTACAAGTGATGTCTGTGGGTGTCTGACTATGGACACTGCAGAGAACTTGAGAGCTTATGGCCCATACAAAATTGGTGGATGCTGCTCAGTTTCAGCCTTGTGGGAATATGCCCCTAGTGTGATTTATTTTTTTAAGAGAATTCAGTAACCTAATTTTTTAAAAGACCATATGGTCTAAATATAACCTGCAGATAGGTGACCAATGAGAGATGTAAGGGAATAAGGAGGGGTGATATTGAAAAGGTAGACTGGTACCAAATTGTTGAGTATTCAGAAATCTTGAGAAGATGGAACACACACAGCTAAAGCTCTTATAGTACTAGGGCCAATGTAACAGGAAAGATACATCCTATGACTTTAATAAGGAAGTAATAATTGATTCTGTGATTGGAAGGGCAGATTTGGTGAAAGTTAAGTAATGAGACCCAAAAAAGATGTCCTTTTCATCATAGGGGACTGGAATGCAAAAGTAGGAAGTCAAGAAACACCTGGAGTAACAGGCAAATTTGGCCTTGGAGCACGGAATGAAGCAGGGCAAAGGCTAATAGAGTTTTGTCAAGAGAACGCACTGGTCATAGCAAACACCCTCTTGCAACAACACAAGAGAAGACTCTACACATGGACATCACCAGATGGTCAACACCGAAATCAGATTGATTATATTCTTTGCAGCCAAAGATGGAGAAGCTCTATACAGTTAGCGAAAACAAGGCCAGGAGCTGACTGTGGCTCAGATCATGAACTCTTTATTGCCAAATTCAGACTTAAATTGAAGAAAGTAGGGAAAACCACTAGGCCATTCAGATATGACCTAAATCAAATCCCTTATGATTATACAGTGGAAGTGAGAAATAGATTTAAGGGACTAGATCTGATTGATAGAGTGCCTGATGAACTCTGGACGGAGGTTCATGACATTGTACAGGAGACAGGGACCAAGACCATCCCCATGGAAAAGAAATGCAAAAGAGCGAAATGGCTGTCTGAGAAGGCCTTACAAATAGCTGTGAAAAGAAGAGAGGCGAAAAGCAAAGGAGGAAAGGAAAGATATAAGCATCTGAATGCAGAGTTCCAAAGAATAGTAAGGAGAGATAAGAAAGCCTTCCTCAGCAATCAATGCAAAGAAATAGAGGAAAACAACAGAATAGGAAAAACAAGAGACCTCTTCAAGAAAATTAGAGATATCAAGGGAACATTTCATGCAAAGATGGGCTCGATCAAGGACAGAAATGGTATGGACCTAACAGAAGCAGAAGATATTAAGAAGAGGTGGCAGGAATACACAGAAGAACTGTACAAAAAGATCTTCACGACCAAGATAGTCACGATAACGTGGTCACTGACCTAGAGCCAGACATCTTGGATGTGAAGTCAAGTGGGCCTTAGAAAGCATCACTACGAACAAAGCTAGTGGAGGTGATGGAATTCCAGTTGAGCTATTTCAAGTCTTGAAAGATGATGCTGTGAAAGTGCTGCACTCAATATGCCAGCAAATTTGGAAAACTCAGCAGTGGCCACAGGACTGGAAGAGGTCAGCCTTCATTCCAATCCCAAAGAAAGGCAATGCCAAAGAATGCTCAAACTACTGCACAATTGCACTCATCACAGACGCTAGTAAAGTGATGCTCAAAATTCTCCAAGCCAGGCTTCAGCAGGATGTAAACCGTGAATTCCCAGATGTTCAAGCAGGTTTTAGAAAAGGCAGAGGCACCAGAGGTCAAATTGCCAACATCCGCTGGATCATGGAGAAAGCAAGAGAGTTTCAGAAAAACATCTATTACTGCTTCATTGACTATGCCAAAGCCTTTGACTGTGTGGATCACAATAAACTGTGGAACATTCTGAAAGAGATGGGAATCCCAGACCACCTGACCTGCCTCTTGAGAAACCTGTATGCAGGTCAGGAAGCAACAGTTAGAACTGGACATGGGACAACAGACTGGTTCCAAATAGGAAAAGGTGTACGTCAAGGTTGTATATTGTCACCTTGCTTATTTAACTTATATGCAGAGTACATCATGAGGAACGCTGGGCTGGAAGAAGCACAAGCTGGAATCAAGATTGCTGGGAGAAATATCAATAACCTCAGATATGCAGATGACACCACCCTCATGGCAGAAAGTGAAGAGGAACTCAAAAGCCTCTTGATGAAAGTGAAAGAGGAGAGTGAAAAGGTTGGCTTGAAGCTCAACATTCAGAAAACAAAGATCATGGCATCTGGTCCCATCACTTCATGGGAAATAGATGGAAAAACAGTGGAAACAGTGTCAGACTTTATTTTTTTGGGCTCCAGAATCACTGCAGATGCTGATTGCAGCCATGAAATTAAAAGACGCTTGCTCCTTGGAAGGAAAGTTATGACCAACCTTGATAGTATATTAAAAAGCAGAGACATTCCTTTGCCAACAAAGGTCCGTCTAGTCAAGGCAATGGTTTTTCCCGTGGTCATGTATGGATGTGAGAGTTGGACTGTGAAGAAAGCTGATCACCGAAGAATCGATGCTTTTGAACTGTGGTGTTGGAGAAGACTCTTGAGAGTCCCTTGGACTGCAAGGAGATCCAACCAGTCCATTCTAAAGGAGATCAGTCCTGGGTGTTCATTGGAAGGACTGATGCTAAAGCTGAAACTGCAATACTTTGGCCACCTCATGCGACGAGTTGACTCACTGGAAAAGACTCTGATGCTAGGAAAGGTTGGGGGCGGGAGGAGAAGGGGACGACAGAGAATGAGATGGCTGGATGGCATCACCGACTCTGTGGACATGAGTTTGAGTGTACTCCGGGAGTTGGTGATGGACAGGGAGGCCTGGCGTGCTGTGATTCATGGGGTCGCGGAGAGTTGGACACGACTGAGCGACTGAACTGAACTGAACTGAACTGAAGTAATGAGATAAGAAGTCAGTTGAGATTTTGAGTGAAGGAATATCAATAGAAGAAAGTAGTTAATTTCAAAGGTTAAGCTTATTTATAAGGCAGTCAGAGCATATATATGTAAGGTCGGACCCTGGTGGCCTTCTTGGCTTCCCCTTCCCGGTGTCTATCTTGGCTCCTTCTTCCCCTCTCCATCCCCCGCCGGAGGGAAAAAGTCCGGCCAAACTGCTGAGGAATCTCTGACGTGTAACCCTCTGCCGAGATCTACTCCACTTCCTGACCTCCAGAGTGACCAACCCGGTCTCGCCACCTCGACTAGCTGACCATTCGCAATCTCGCGTTCCCGAGCTTTACCTTATTTTAAGCCTGTCCAGGTTATATGATGCCACTTCCTGCCCCGAAGGCATAAAAATTGCACCCTGCCTTTGTTCGGGGCAGAACTCCTCATGGCCATTCTTGAGGTCAGTGGGTTCTGCCTGGGAGCGCACTGCCAATAAAGCCTGTTATTTTCCCTTGGTGTCTGGGTTATTTCCTTACAGCTTGAGACGCCCGTTTTCGCGACCTTACAATATAAACAGAATTATCTACTGAATAACTGAAAAGCAGCACTGTGATTATTAAAGCTCAGAAATTGAATAGACCCTGTCCTGGCTTTGGGTTTCCCAAATGTGTGATATCAATGAGTTACTTAACATCTCTTTAGTTTCTCTTTCCTTGCAGGTAAATCATGTCATCCCCCTGCTGTTAATCATATATGGCTTCTCTTTATCATCAAAAAGAAATCCAGAGTGTTTACCTGGCTTAGGAGGTCCTGGGCCCTTCTCCCAGCACATGTCCCGTCTACCCACAAAGGTGTTGTTCTGTTCTTACAGACCCTGGCTCTGCCACAGGACCTTTGTACCTGATGGTTCCTCTGCCTGGAATACTTTCCATCCTGAGTTCACATCATGGCTCCATTTAGGTCTCTGCTCAAATATCATCTCTGTGGAGGTTTCTCCTCCTCCTGCTCCTCCACTTTCTTCTTCACCTTCCATTTACTGTCTTTCTTTCAATTAGAATGCAAGTTTTCATTCACATTGCTATATCCATAGCGCCTAGTGTGTGGCCTGACATTCCATGAATGTCCATTGATGTGTATGAGTGAATGGAAGGAACATGCCAAAAAAGGGACTAATAGAAATCCTAACAGAGAAGTTGAGTCACTCAGTTGTTTCTGACTCTTTCTTTGTGACCCCACAGACTGCAGCATACAAGTCCTTCCTGTCCGTCACCAACTCCTGGAGTTTGCTCAAACTCATATCCATTGAGTCAGTGATGGACATGAGTAGTATGTAGATTAAATGAAAGAACATGTGTAAAGCACTCATCAAGCTGCCAGAGAAAAGAGTTTTTTAAAGTAGTTGAAAACAATAGGAAATGACAAGATGGGGGCTGGGAACTGGACACAAGCCCTGGAGCTTGGAGTCTAAGACTGTGAACAGCTTTCCGGGCAGCTAAATCTGGATCTGCTATCATTACCCAAACTCTCAAGGGTCTATCCTCTGAATTTGGGGGGAGATTTTTGAATGTTGTTCAGTGAGAAGTGTATTAGCCACAATGGTGTGCTGTTAGCCAATCATTTGTTTTGTTTTGCTTTCTTGTTTAAAGATAACCTACAAACTGCCACTTACTGCTGTTTTGCTGATAAATTAGAGATTTGGGAATAAAATGGTAATATTAAACTAAAAGCAATGAGAAATCCAAAGGAAGCAAATGTCATTTCTATCATATGCATTGTAGTTCTTTCAAAAATTACCATTACATTACCATAGTAAGAGAAATTGGGTTCCTTTTCTGATTTTTATGTAATTATGCCCTTTATGAATAGTAATTGACTTGAACTAGTTCCTTGTCCTTCAGGGTCAGGCTCCAGAGAAGAAGGAAATTGCTAGAAAAATGACTAAAAGGATCACTTAGGCTTGCTCAATTTCACTAAAAATCTGCCTTTCTGCTCCAAATTCCCACTCAAGCAATTTTCATCTTGCCTTAGGGGTTGGTTGCCTGAAAAAGGAATAATAGGTGAGAACTTCAAAGTATGCAAGATGACTGAGTACATAAATGTTTTGCAAAGAAAACTAGTCTCTTGAAACTAGGAAATATCACTGGTTATTTCTCAGAAGGCTAGAAAGACAAGGTAAGGGCAATCCTTGGATAAACTAGGTACCAGAGGCCATGTTGAGCTAGGAGTAGTGTAACTCCTGGTGAAGTTTCCAGTACTCTAATACTGAGCATCAGTGTATTTTATATGTTCTTGGAATACTCTAAGCAAGTATGTCTGATTAGTTCTGAGACCATTTCCAAATGAAGCTGAAATGCCTCAACAATAATTTCAGCCAAGCTATGATTACCCTCTGTCAGGCACCATGATAACCAACCTCTGCAGAGGGTGTTATTATTATCTGCATTGGACAGATCAGCACACTGAGATTTCTTAAGGGTAACACATTTAGCGGGTGGAGAAGTTTAAAGTAGAATCATTACACCAGATAGTGAGGCAGGAATATGACTAGAGGTGATGAGAATGTAGTTATTCACTGAAGTATTTTTCCATAGAATGTATTTCTTGTATGTGTTAACATTAGTAAAACCATCTCAATATGCACCTCAATGGACTTGAGTTTGAGCAAGCTCTGGGATTGGTGAAGGACAGAGAAACCTGGCTTGCTGCAGTCATTGGGGTTGCAAAGAGTCGAACAATAGCAACAATGTACATTTGAGAGTCCCTTGTACTGCAAGGAGATCCAACCAGTCCATTCTAAAGGAGATCAATCCTGGGTGTTCATTGGAAGGACTAATGCTAAAGCTGAAACTCCAATACTTTGGCCACCTCATGCGACGAGTTGACTCACTGGAAAAGACTCTGATGCTGGGAAAGGTTGGGGGCGGGAGGAGAAGGGGACGACGGAGAATGAGATGGCTGGATGGTATCACCGACTCTGTGGACATGAGTTTGAGTGAACTCCGGGAGTTGGTGATAGACAGGGAGGCCTGGCGTGCTGTGATTCATGGGGTCACGGAGAGTTGGACACGACTGAGCGACTGAACTGAACTGAACTGAACTGACATTTGGGAGAACTCCTCAAATATCCTGATTTAAAAGGAAGGTCCTTCCTGGTAGTGAAATCCACATAAGGAAGACAGAGTTAGGAACTAGGAGAGATCAAATCCTGATGACATCATCTAGTTCCTAGGTTTGGTTTTATTTCTGTATTATTTTACTCATTTGAGCTACTACATTTCTTTTGGTGCTTAAGCCAGTTTCAGTTGGGTTTTCGAAGACAGGTGGCTTGTGTGTGGGTTACTGTCTGACTAGCCATGCCAGCTTTAAAAAGATGTTTACTTTGATGTCTCCTTTCAGTCATTTTATGAATTTTATTCTTTCAAAGTTTTTTCTTTCTCATTCTTAATCTTTTCTCAATAATTTTATTTTATTTCTAGAAATGTTAAGCCTAAGGCAAATTGAAGTCTCTTCTGTACTAATGATCTAAAGTTACATAACTTTATGAAGTGTTTCCACTTAATGGTTCTTATTAGGGTTTTGAATGAACAGAACTGGGAATTTCTTAGTTTTATAAAGTAAATAATCCTACCCTCTGACTTTACAAATAATCTTTATGTGATATTTTCACTGCATAATTTTTTGTTAGCAATCAATATAATGAATATTTTTAGTGTTAGAAATTAATATGATGAATCATTTTCTTACAATCATCCATTAGAAGTCAGTTATGTTCTAAGACTCACAGTCACCCTATGTTCAGTGTCCAAATCTTAAGATGATACGAAAAGATTTTTTTAAAAAAAAACTTTTTATTAGGGTATAGTTAATTTGCAATGTTGTGTTCGCTTCAGGTGAACAGCAAAATGAATCTGTTAAACAAATACATATACCTACACTTTTTAAAGATTCTTTTCCCATATAGGCCATTATAGAGTTTTGAGTAGAGTTCCTTATTAGTTATCTATTTATGTACAAATTTATCTATATATAGTAGTGTGATTATGTCAATTCCAATCTTCTAATTTATCCCTCCTCCCCTTAACATGAGATTTTTCTCCCAACAGTTTTGCAACTCAATATTCCAGAATTACTCATCCGTAATTTTGCCCTTTAACTAATAGTGGTTTGATACTCAAATCGTCTTCAGTTTATAAGGACTATAAACCACAGCCTGAAAATTTAAGTCACCTTTCCAAAGTTACTTACATTATTAATAAGGACAGAATTTCAACTCATTTCCACACAAATGAAGAGAAAGAGTGATCAGTCTAATTGATGTAGGTTTAGTACAGGACATTGCAGAGAGCTCAGAGCCCAAGATGCCCTGCAGACATTGGTTTAATTATCTGATTAAGAGAGGTAGTTTTTTTTTCCTCTTCCCATTCTGTGGTAAAGTCACATCTATGTTGCTATTTAAAAAAAAAATCATGCTTATGATATTCCTTTCTCCCATAGGGCTGCACTCAGATACTGGTTAAAAGGAACTTGTGAAAATGGAAAGAATTCAGAAAGTGTATATATAAGTGGTGGAGGCGGGGAGAGAGTAAAACATACCCAACCTTACAGCTCTGCAGGACCTGGTTCTAGTGTGTGTGGATCCTGAGCAACCCATCACTGCCAGGCCCCTCAGCAAAAATCCAGAGAAAGAGGGATTTCAGATGGCTTCAAGCAAAAAAAGCACTGTAAAATTGACAAAGTTTCAAATGAAGTCCTCCCCAGGACACCAGAGCTGGAAATAGGACAGATATGAGCTCTGGTGATGCTTTGGAGAAAAGAAAAAAAAAAAAAATCCGTGCATGTGACTTTGTTTGGTCTTTGTAGGTTTTTCATTAAAAGCAGAAAAAATTAGAGAAGTTTTCTTAGTAAGAGAAAGAATCTCTTCCAAAGAAAACATTAGAAAGAGATTTAGTTTCTGAGGGAACATTCCAGGTGGACTTTTTTCAGGATGATACATGACAGAAGTTTTTGTGTTTTGAATCACACTCATTTTTCCAGGTCCAGGATAGGGAAAGGGAGGAAGGAGACAGAACTGGTAGGGTAGCTAGGGGTCTTAATCAAGGCAATATCATAACTCTTGCTTATGGAAATTAATTATGTGCCAAGATTACTGCTAATCATTTTATGTCATTTCATTTCATTCTCATGTCAACCTCATGAACAATCATTATCGTATGTCTCTTTCTTGACAGAGAAACAGAGGCAAGAAGTTGTTCAGTAAGCATCAGGGCCAGCATCTGAATCCAAGCAACTCGATCCCTTGTTCTCATCTTTATCATCCTTCTGAATACTCTGATTTACCCAATCTTACCCCCATTTTACATACAGGAAAAATAAGACTGTGCCCATTTACAGTGTATTTTAATACTGGCATAAAAACTAAGATTTGAGCAGTAATAGAGCCATGGTTCTACTTCACTGTTATAACAATGACAGCCCGCTTTAGAACTGGGTATGATGCTTTGCCATTTGGGAAATCCACTCACTGTACTGTCTCATATATACATTTTGTACTTTCAATAGAACAGTGAAGTCCGGAATCATTTCCTCACTCTACAGACAGAATACTGAAACCATGGGAGGGAAAGCTGACTGACTGAGATTATCCAGGACTCCTTTTTCTTGGTTTACTTTCTTCCCCCCAGGAAGATCAGGACTCCTTGGGAAGCTTTTCTGGAGAGCATAGTGCAAGCAATAGATACCCAGGGACTTGGAACACTGCTTTAGGATGGAGCACGGAGTTCCAAGGTATATGTGGCTAATTTCACTACCTTACAAGCTCTTTGTGCAGATGGGGAAATAGGAAATGAAATAGCTGACTGTGGGGAGTGCCTGATATTGTTGTTAACTCTGGAGATAGAGCAGGGAGCCAAACACACAGATCTCCTGTCCTCAGTGAGCTGCTTCTTCTTTTTTTAAAATTTATTTATTTTTTATCAGTGAGCTTCTGTTGCTGGAGACCGTTCTGTACCACAGTTAACTTTTACCCATGCCTGAGTCTTGCTTACTGCCCTAGATAAGCCCTTCTTATGGCTTCTGTAAAATACCCCCTAAATTACATACTCTTGCTTCTGAAAGGCTAGCTCATACATATCACAAAACAAGAAAACAATAAAAGCTAACTCTCAAGGGTAAAACATTTATTTTCTTTTTGATCCCCACTGGAAAGATGGAAGGTTCAGAATGGGAGGCTACTCAAGGTCACACAACAAGTAATCAGTAGAGGAAGCAAAGCAACTCATCTTCTGATTTTTGTTTTATCCATGAGGTTTCCTATTTGCAACAGGTGACCAAGTACCAAACGTTTATGAACAAAAGGAGAACTATGATTTAAAAACAACAACAACAACAAAAACAACCCTGCTAATCATCTTCCGGGCAATATGTGGCACTAGATGACCCCTGTTGTTCATTTTGCTTTAATATGCAGCATCTAAGCAAGCCTCCGTGAACTGAAAAGTAGCACATCGGAAATATATGCAAATTCAGGGTGTAACATGTAAATCACATAGAAATCATTACTACAGGTTTATGTCCAGAAAAATTGTCTCTCAAGAATTTTAAAAAGAATTAGAGATTCAATAAATAGGGAAAGTCACCCTTAGCTATATGACCTTTGTGGAAAAAGTAAAGGGCTCTGGAAGACGTTCTGTTAAATTACAAACCGAATGAAGAGAGGCCAAAACATGTCAGATGCTCTGGCTGTTACTATTGGCCTGTTGTTGTTGTTCAGTTGTTAAGTCATGTCTGACTCTTTGTGACCCCATGGACTACACCCCCATGCCTCTGTCCTTCACCATCTCCCAGTGAGCATAGCAAAGAGTATTGTTAAAAACTGATCCTAGACGAAGGGACCATTTCGTTTCCTAAAATGGTTATATTTAATATGGCAAAAGCCTAGTCAAATTCCAGAACTAGACTCCAAACTCACAGCTGATTTCTCAAGCTAAAGAAATATTTTTAAGTGCCTGCCAAAGAAGTCATCAGTTCTTACTATACAACAAAACAATGGCTTGAAAGATGAAAAGCTTTGACTCTGAGTTTCCTTTGGTGGTAAAATATTTTAGTATTAAGCATGATATGTGCTTTCAAATCACACAGATCTGACTTCTAATTCTACCTTTATATTGTACCACCTTCATGTCCTTGAGCATGTCACAATGTTTTTCAAATCTTAGCTTCCATATTTCTAAAGTGAAGATAGTAATACTGCCCACATTTTTTTCCTGCAAATCAGTTCAGTTCAGTTCAGTCACTCAGTCGTGTCCGACTCTCCACGACCCCATGAATCACAGCACGCCAGGCCTCCCTGTCCATCACCAAATCCCGGAGTTCACTCAGACTCATGTCCACAGAGTCGGTGATGTCATCCAGCCATCTCACTCTCGGTCGTCCCCTTCTCCTCCCGCCCCCAACCTTTCCCAGCATCAGAGTCTTTTCCAGTGAGTCAACTCTTTGCATGAGGTGGCCAAAGTATTGCAGTTTCAGCTTCAGCATCAGTCCTTCCAATGAACACCCAGGATTGATCTCCCTTAGAATGGACTGATTGGATCTCCTGGCAGTCCAAGGGACTCTCAAGAGTCTTCTCCAACACCACAGTTCAAAAGCATCAATTCTTCGGCGATCAGCTTTCTTCACAGTCCAACTCTCACATCCATACATAACCACGGGAAAAACTATAGCCTTGACTAAGATATGGTTAATAATGCAGGTATGTCTAGTCAAGGCTACGGTTTTTCCCATGGTCATGTATGGATGTGAGAGTTGGACTGTGAAGAAAGCTGATTGCCGAAGAATTGATGCTTTTGAACTGTGGTGCTGGAGAAGACTCTTGAGAGTCCCTTGGACTGCAAGGAGATCCAATCAGTCCATTCTAAGGGAGATCAATCCTGGGTGTTCATTGGAAGGACTGATGCTAAAGCTGAAACTGCAATACTTTGGCCACCTCATGGGACGAGTTGACTCACTGGAAAAGAGTCTGATGCTGGGAGGGGTTGGGGGCGGGAGGAGACGGGGACGACAGAGAATGAGATGGCTGGATGGCATCACCGACTCGATGGACATGAGTCTGAGTGAACTCCGGGAGTTGGTGATGGACAGGGAGGCCTGGCGTGCTGTGATTCATGGGGTCGCAAAGAGTCGGACATGACTGAGTGACTGAACTGAACTGAACTGAATAATGCAGGTAAAGAGACTGCACAGTTAAAATGCCTGGCACTGAGTAGGTGCTTCAACATTTCTATTTATTATTATGTAGCACATGTAACTTATTTAAGAGCTATACATCTTTTAAAAAATATGCTGTAATTCAATGGAGGAATGTAGCTGATTCACTTCGTTGTATAGCAGAAACAATATTGTAAACAACTATATACCAATAATTTTAAAAAAGAATGAACTTGGATACACACAACACCCTGGATAAACTTCAAAGAATGGGGAAAAGTCAATTTCAACAAGTTACATAAGGTATGATTTCACTTATGCAGTATTTGTGGAGTAACATAGGCATAGAAATAGAGAAAAGATCAGCAGTTGTGAGGAGCTGGGGTGGCAAGAGGGGTGGGTGTGCCTATAAAGGGGTAGTGTTATAGTGTGATATAAAGGCAACCTTATGGGGACAGTGTAATTAAGCATATTCACTGTGGAAGTGGCTCAGACAGTAAAGAATCTCCCTGCAATGGAGGAGACCCGGGTTCAATCCCTGGGTTGGGAAGATCCCCTGGAGAGGGAAATGGCAACCCACTCCAATATTCTTGCCTGGAGAATCCCACGGACAGAGCGGCCTGGTGAACTACAGTCCATGGGGTCACAAAGAGTTGGACATGGCTGAGAGACTAACATACATTGTGGAAGTGGCTGTCAGTGAAGCTACATATGTGATGAAATCGCATTGATGTATACACACACACAAGAGTACACCTGGAAATAGTGAAATCTGAATAAACTGTGCATTATGCCAGTGCCAATTTCCTAGCATAATTATTGATAAACTCTAATTTTGCAGCACGTGATCACTGGGGGAAACTGGGTGAAGGGTACATGTGACATCTCTGGACATTTAGATACAAATTGCTATGACTGTTATGATTTCAACATAAGGAGTTTAAAAAATTATGCTGATTTCAAAGATTTAAGGATTAAACATATGATTTCAGGGTGAAATCTCATAAAGCTCAGTGGTGCCTGAGCTATCCAGGAGAATAAATATCAAAATGTTTCCTGGGAAATAAGAGATGGAAAAGGGAGTTCACTTCATCACGTCTTCCAGCGCACATTCACACCCTACTCCACACCTCGCATCATTGCTTAGGAATCACCATGTGCTCAGTGTTACACATAACGTGTAGAGCTAGATTTTATGTAGTCTACATCAAAATTACAGTTTATAGGAAAATATATGCTTGCACTTAATTCTCATCAGTAACACTGAGGTAGGGTAAAGGAACCACACTTTTAGTTCTGTAACTAAATCTGTGATGATCAGCAAATGACTTCAACTCTCAAATAGTCTTTAATATGGTGATTAACCTAGGTGATATGAAAGATTCTAACCATAATTAAACAACACCTAATTACTAGAAGTGAAAATTCATTAGGCACAAGTACTCGAGATGTCGTATACTTAATGTACAGTAAAACCTCATTAATGTAGACTCTACTAATTTAGAACTTGTAACAGCTTATGGTGGGTGTTACCCATATCACTATTTCTAATATTTAAGAGAAGACAGATTTACTATCTAAGTAAATTGTGCAGAGAAGTATCTGAGAAGAATGTTTAAATACAGCAAATTTTTAGACTCAATTAACACTTTAGAAATTCTTGTGTGTACAAGAAGAGATGGGTTATTAGAAAACTTTCTTATTTATTCATCGTGTCGTAGGGGGATGTAGGATAGTACAAGGACAGGGAACAAATCTTAATAAGAGATTCCCCTAAACTCATTCATTCCAAGGGAATCCTTTACTCCGAAATCATCTCCAGCTTGCCAGTCAGTTAAAAGTGCCTTAGGCTCTTTTACTGCAACATTAGGCAGAACAAGAGGTCAGTCAGGCCAAACTCAAGGTTGACAGGATTAAAAAAAAAATTAACACAACAAAACGGCAACACAAAATCTCTGGATTCAAATTTGTATTTAATATGTGGCCCTCCTCAGATAATTTGCAAAGTTGCAGGATATTAAAATAACAGATTTTTAAAATGTGTCTCCCGCATCTTATGCTTCCTGTTGGTTCTGCTTCGGGTTTTGGCTCTGAGGTTAGTTGGACTTCTGGGAGTTTTTGTTCTGCTGGGGAAGTAAAATAAAACCTCTGAATCAAGCGTTAAACTGAGTGTGATGCCCAAGTGCCTGCCACATGATTTCCTCTGTCCGGTCACATAGTCATCTACCTATTGCCCCCTAAAGAGAAGCAAATTTGGGTCATTTTCCTAAAAAGGAGTCATATGAAAGTATAATGGTCAGTTCACAGAGAATTAAGATACAACAACCCAACAAGTGCCACCAAAGCCATGTGTGGAAAAGACTAATTATATCCTTGGAAAAGGACATTAATTTTGAGGTTAGAGTCATGCTCTGTTTTCCCCAAAGTGCTACTATCCTTGGAAGTAATTCTTTCATAGCTGAAAGCAAGTTGTTTAAAAGTTATGAAGAGATGGACTTCTCAGCATAGTTTCTTCCATTACATATTGAGTCCAGAAAAAGCCTTAAAAATAAAATATCACTGGAAATTATTTGTCCAGAGATATCTTCAGAAGATACTTGTGCCATCTCAGGATATACGGAAAAAATAACACAGAAGATCACCAACAACCACTGTACTCTTTTTCTTCTGTTTAAATCTGTAATAAACAGGCATCACTCATTTCCTGCTCTTTCTAATAGGATCAAGTGGCACATTTTTATATGAAATAGTGATTTTATGAAAAAAAAGTATTATTTTGTAACTTTTCTCTTAGATCTTTGATAACTGACCTAACCATGGTGAAGATGTAAAAATTTCATACTTTAGTTTTAAAAAGGCAAGCCAAAAATATTCTATGATGGTTTATATCAGTGGAGATCTTTTTTCCCCACTCAATCAAAGAAAACAATATGAGAATATCCACACCAGAGCTCATTTCATAGCTTCAAAGCTTTCTTTGGCAGAGATAAATGAGGACAAAATAATGCTTTTTATAATTGTGTGTCCATGGTTAAGTTTATTTGCCTCTGTGCCACAAAGCCTAGACTTCCAGGCATATATGCTTTATTTTTTTCCCCAGGCCAGACAAATTAATAAAGGATAGTCCATGAGTTCTTTGGGAAAAAAAAAAAGGCTTTGTAAAAATGCATGGCAGCTTCACAAAATGTGTTGAACTCTGATGTAAGGATACAAGTGAGTTGTTTTGTTTTTTGTTCCACGAAACACCTGTGTATTTTTTCAATCTCATAAGCACAATTTGTGTTAAGAAATACAAAGTGTGAAATGAAAAAGTAAAAAAAAAAAACAAAAACAGTAATCTAGGGGGGAAAGTCCCTCAATATTTTTATGTGTTTTCCTCTAGAAAATACACAGTTGCATCACAAAATTGGAGTCATGAGAAGCAAGTCTTTTCATCGCCTTATTCCCTGCCTATCTTGCTCTTTACCAAAGGACAGTGATACATAGTCAGTGAATCAGAGGCCAGGACACATTCTGTATATGTTACCCATTCAGGACCCCTGAGCTCCAATAATTTGCTGATAACCTTTCTAATATCAGCTTCAGTTCAGTTCAACTCAGTTCAGTCGCTCAGTCATGTCCGACACTCTGCGACCCCATGAATCACAGCACGCCAGGCCTCCCTGTCCATCACCAACTCCCGGAGTTCACTCAAACTCATGTCCATCAAGTCAGTGATGCCATCCAGCCATCTCATTCTCTGTCATCCCCGTCTCCTCCCACCCCCAATCCCTCCCAGCATCAGACTCTTTTCCAGTGAGTCAACTGGTCGCATGAGGTGGCCAAAGTATTGGAGTTTCAGCTTTAGCATCAGTCCTTCCAATGAAGTCATCACTAAACATTCCTGGACATTACTTTCCTCTTTGTCACATTTATTAATAATATATTCTTAACAAATACAAAATGAGATAAAGGGGAGAGATGGAAAACTAAGAAGACTTGTTATCATTTGATTAAGGTATCCATTAAAGTTAATTTTTGCCCAGATAAGTATAAATACATACCTCTGCCATAATTCAAGTATGTGTCTCACAAAATCACTCTCTTGTAAAAATTTTATGTGCAAAAAGCAATATTTAGCTTAAGTATTTCCATCTGGGTAAAGCTACCAGAGGATTAGCTTAAATCAATCCATAAAGACGCAAAAAGTGGGAAACGTCTTAAAGTTTCATTCCAAAAGAACTCCACAGACCATTCATTTTCACATATTTCAAGGCAAACTAAGTTTAATCTATGGACTTATACAGTAATTAAGAAGGTAACATTCCCTTGGGTGTAAATTTTCTCTTATAAAATTAGGTATGCATTGATAGGAGCCATGGACAGAAGAGAGACCAAAATACGGATTTAGTATTACGCTTGTCTATGAACTTATTTACAAAACAGAAATCAACTCACTAACATAGAGAACTTACAGTTACACGGGGAAGGAGGGTTGGCAGGGGATAGGTTGGGAGTTTGGGAATGACTTGTACACACTGCTCTATTTAAAATAAAATGCCAAAAAAGGGCACTTGTTTGAAATGGCCATGTTTCTATTAAGAAATTGTTATTGTTGTTGTCTAGTTACTGACCTGTGTCTGACTCTATATGACCCCATGGACTGGAGCCCACCAGGCTCCTCTGTCCATGTGATTTCCCAGGTAAGAGTACTGGAGTGGGTTGCCAGTTCCTTCTCCAGAGGATCTTCCCAGCCCAGGGACTGAACCTGTACCTCTCGTATTGGAAGGCATATTCTTCACCACTGACCCACTAGGGAAACCCATTAAAGTATTATCAAACATTTAATCATCAGCTATCTTTTTGGCAAAGGAAATAATTAACAGAAGAATTCCACTCCTCCCTTTGGTATTTTGTCACTTTCTGCCAGCATCTCATTTTGTCACAATCTCATTTAAACTCCTACCAAGTTGTCATCATCAAAACATCAAAAAAAAATTTTTTTTTCAAAAATTAGCTGAATTAGGGATCGTATAATGTATTATTCATGCAACACGAAAGCTTCATTTCTGGACAGTTCACCTGCAGGAGATGCATTAATTGGTGTAGAGAATCTTGCTGCCTGTCATGACATTTAGCATCAAGTGGCCAATCCCTCACAGAGAAAATCCTGAATTTCTTCTCTATCCAGTGCATGTAACCAATAAGGAAAATTAGCTGCTGAAATTAACGAGGCCCATGAAATGCAACAAGGTCTAGGTCTCTGCCTAGGGGAGGAAAATTCTTCTAGAGTGCTCCATTTCAGCCCAAAGGGACTGTTCCTTATATCTGCTATTCTGATATTAATTAGGGTTCTCTTTTAATTTCTAGTAACAAATCCCTTGATATCCCTATTTCCTATTACAATTCACAATTTTTATATTAAACTTCCTGTTCCAATTAGTATGTGGCTTTTCTCTTTTCTAACTGGACCCCTACTAATTCAACATCTTTGGGTATACCTTTACTTTTTTATAATGAGTGAGAATATATTTGAAATTGAACAAAAACCAACAAAGAAGTTTTAAAACAAAAAACAATGGGAAGGTAAGAAAAGTACAAATTTTAATTATATGTATATGATGAGATCACCTACATCTAAGGTGTGTCATTCACCAGTATTTCATGAATTACATTCAGAAATATATGAATTCATACGTACATACGTCTGATGTTATCCACATGCACCTGATGTGTAGATAGCATTTAAAACAAACCAACTTGGTTACTTAACTGCTTAAAGATTAATAGTCTTTATTGTCTAACTTGTACTACAATATTAACATATGCTAGAGATGTTATTCATTGGCTTACTGTTTAGTGAACACAATCTAATTTTGATTAGAGCATCTAATTCATCACTGAGATTCCTATTGAGGCCCCATTAATTCCAGTGCACTTTTTATGAGCTCCTGTTGACCCAGTCTCAATGATCCTCCATAAAGGATTCCATGACCATGATCTCATGAGAAGGTGCTGCTGCTTCTTACATTACTCAGCTCAGAGGTTCAAAGAAGCAGTTTAAGTGTTGATGTTCTTCCACGAAACCACAATTATGTAACCAGGCAGAGACAGTCTAATGGAGGAATAATTAAAATGTACTTTAAGATGTACATTTTCCCATGAATGATATTAACTCTGAATATGAAAAACTGCAATTAAAACATTTGGTCCAATACAGAGGCTTTCAACAGCTCTATGATTTTTTTCCCATTATGTACTTTGTTAGTTAATATCAGCCTCCTGAGTAGGTTGAGACCTACTCCATTAATATCTCCTTTCAGCCCATCTATTGTTACTGTAACTCTGCCACAGAGTACAGTATCAAAAAAATGAAAAGGGGTGACTCTAGCCTCAACTCTGTATTTTGCTATGTAAGAATGACATTTCTGGGGTTTCCCTGTTGGTCCAGTGGTTGACTCTTGTGCTCCCAAGGCAAGGGGTATGGGTTCGATCCCTGGTCAGGGAACTAAGATCCTGCATGTTTCATGGAGTGGTTAAAAAAAAGAATGATACTTCCTAATTTTAGTAATAATAGTAATTATAATTTTATTCTAAATAGGCTAGTTTATGGAAATATATATATTTAAAGTATGAACTACTGAAATCACCTATGACCAAAACAATCTTTCCAATTTTTTTTTTCCAAAAAGCTTATAGAGTATTATCCAATATGCCCTAAGGAATTACAGGTATAAATAATTAAATGGCTTCAGAATTCCCAACTTTTTGAAATAAAGTGATCCTTAAACAATACTTTACTTGTTTACAATACTTTTTTCCTTGGTTCTACTTGGTTCTACTTGGTTCCTTGGTTCTACTCTGCTTAACTATGAGCTTTCAGATGATCAGATTTTATCAAGCTTCAAACATACAGAACCTGGTAAACTGACAGAGAAATGGGATGCTGTGGTGGTTTCTCTGCTAATGTATATAGCAGTTCATTAATTAAGGCTCACAGCTGCAGATGTCAAAAATCCAACAAAGACCAATTCAACCAAATAAGGGAAATTTACAGTCATCTAATGGAAAAATCCTAGAATAGATCTAGTTTCATAGGTGACAATAAGATAATCAACCCCCATGATAAGGAATCCATTTTCTCTTTGCCATGCATGTGTGCTAAGTTGCTTCAGTCGTCTCTGACTCTTTGGACCCTATGGACTGTAGCCCACCAGGCTCCTCAGTCTATGGGATTCTCCAGACAAGAATGCTAGAGTGTGTTGCCATGCCCTCCTGCAGGGGATCTTCCCAACGCAGGGATTGAACCGCATCTCTAATGTCTTCTGCACTGGCAGGTGGGTTCTTTACCACTAGCGCCACCTGGGAAGACCCTTCTGTTTGCTATATATCAGCTCTGTTTTTGTGCTTTGTCTTCACACCGTAGAAGTCTCAATGCATATGGTTGTTCTAGGTAGCTCCAGGTGTATGCTCTCCCAGTTTCAAGCCTAACAGAAAGACAGTTTCCTTTTGCCAATCTACCTAGGTAGGTGCCAGGTCTGAGTCTCACTGCATACTATGGGCCACAAGAAGATTTGATTGGCCAGGCACATTTGATACGAAGTAGGACTGGCACCAATCAGATGATAAAGTCTACCCACTCTTTGGGAAAAATGGAAATAGGTGTTTTACAGACATAAAGTTCTCAGATTTCTGCCAATTGTAATTTATTTTAACTAGGTACCAACTTACAAGGTGACATTTAATCCTCATAATACCACCTTTTTTTTTTTAAGGATTATTATATGTGGTTTAAGGATGAAACTGTTGTTACTCCAAAAACATTTCAAAACCATACCCAGAATTCATAGTTACATGTTAGAGATGCTACAAAACAGAGATAAAGATAACAGGTCATAAGGGCTTCATCTCCAAAATGCTTTCCGCAGCTAGCATGGTACCATATAGGATGGAGAGGTGTTTAACTAAAAGTAAATCACTTACATTAATTTAAATAAATTAACACTCTGCCACACTGAACTCAAAGTTTCTCTACAGAGTTGTCATATTTGAGGCATTCAAGCCCTTATGACCTATACAGAAGCAGCAAATAGCTCCTTCACCTTGAACTAAGATGAAAATGCCTATTGGCCTTTAAGAGCTAAACGGTATAGTGTGTGAGTGAGTGAATGAGCGTGTATGTGTGTGTGTGCGTGCATGTGTATGTTGTGTGTGTGCACACATATGTATGGGACAAGGAGCCAGGAATGAATGATTCAAGTATTTAATAAAGACCTTAAGTGTTCATTTGTGTGTCGCATTCACTCCTTTCACAAGTATTTACTGAGCGGGGCCACTATGCCAGAAATTCAAAGCAAGTTGCTCCAAATAGACACTAAAGGTACACTGCTTGAATTAAAAGTGACCTGTCTGCCACTTGGGTTTTCACCCTGAAATTTTCAGAGACTGAGTAGTCTGAGGAAATCTAAGTGCATTTATCACAACTGCCATAAATGCTAATTTTTGTTTTGAGTGTTTTTTTTTAGCTTCCCAAGGCTGAAAGTAATATATAAGAGAAATTAACCTGCTAGTGACAAATGTGGGCAGAGATGACTCCACTTAAGAAGTATGAGCAGAGCTTTTAAGGGCCGGGTGACAGTCATGAGGGGGAACCCAGGGCAGGATCACTTGAGTTAAGAGCCAATCTTTTTGTAAATAGAAAAATGGAAACTGTGGCAGCACAGTAGGGCAGAAGAACTGGTACTTTTTAAATATTTTAATTGCACCCAGGTGGCTCACTGGTAAAGAATCCGCCTGCCAATGCAGGAGACATGGGTTTGATCCCTGGGTCGAGAAGTTCCCCTGGAAAAGGAAATGGCAACCCGCTCCAGTGATCTTACCCAGAAAATCCCAAGGACAGAAGAGCCTGGTGGGCTACAGTCCATGTGGTCGCTAAAGAGTCAGACACAGCTTAGCGACCAAACAACAACACAAATAGCTGATAAATCCTAAATACTCTCTGGGTTAGCACTGACAATTTTCTCTCTGAAAGAGTAGATACTCAACACATGATGCTGGCATTCCTCTAGCTCCCTCCTACCCCATATTTATCTTCAGGGGATTTTAATGTATAAGAAACCTGAATCTGTTTGAGTGGAATCCTGCCAGAGAAGCAACTCCCCTCTGAGAAGACTTTGACATCCCTCACCACCCACCAAATCAGCATCCAGCTCCTTTTTGTCGGAGGCCAATTCCAAACGTGGTTTCCAAACATCTGCCATCACTGTTCTTTGATTTCACTTTCAAATGCCATCCTGGGGAATCTGTTCACACAATCACCACCCTGGCCAATAACCCACAGAAATATCAGCTGCTGGGTAATCTGAATATACTCTTCCATCCAGTGCCATTTGTTTCATAGAGGTACAGAGATACTCAACACAGCGAGCTTCGGAGCAGTAAGCAGAGCTTTCTGGACACTTTCAGTGTGTCTGACCCTTCTTTCCTGCCTTGCATTTCCTCATCAGTACAATGGGAGTGATTTAGTGCTCTGGGAATAAGGTATCAGGGTCATCACAAACTGCAGGGAGATTTTTCTGTACATAAGCTCTGCTTTGTGAAAAATATTAGGTCCCTCTGGTTATAGACAGTTTCTTTGAGATCTTTTAATCCCAAGAGTCATAAGACAGAAGCATCCCCATGAATCTTTGTGATGTTGGTTAAAACTTACGGCTGTTCAGATCTATACAGACAGAAAGTAGCTTAACAATTGTGGGGGCTAAGGTGAGAAGAGGTAGCATTTGCAAATAGGTATGAAGAATCTCTTTGGGAAGATGGGAAGGTTCTAAAATTGGAGAGTGGTGATGACTGTGCACTTTGTAAATGTGCTAAAAATAATTAAATTGCACACTGAAAACAACTTCATTTGATGGTGGATAAACTGTATCTCAATAAAGCTGTTAGCAAAAATAAGAATGATTGAGGGATGGATAGACTGACTGAAATGTGGTAAAGCAAATATAATAAAATGTTAAGTGCATGAGCTACATGTTGGTAATGGGTGTTTATTGTATAATTTTTGTATTTTTGAGTATTTGAAATGTTTACAATAAAATGTCAGGAAAGTATATTACAAAAATTGGTGTCTATGCACTTGGTGGAAAGGATTAGACCTTCCACTTTATATATCTCTATATAAATGCACAAATACATGCATATATTTAAATAAACAAAGATGTGGACAAAAACATCCTTACTGTCTCTGAGAAAAATACAGTAAATATGATAAGATTCTTGAGGTTAGAGATGGTAGTCAGTAGAGAAAGACTGAAAGGTACTTACAAAGAAACCTCCATGTATTTGCTGTTCTAAGGATTTTACATACATTATCACATTTAGTTGTCATAAATAGCTGTTTGAGGCAGGCACTATAAATATCTCCATGATACAGATGAAGAAACGGAGGATTAAGGGGTTTTAAATGCACGTATAAGTGGAGGAGTTATCGTCTGAAATAGATCTGACTTGAAAGAATTAACAGCACAACTTTGGTGTAATAGATGCACATTATTAGGAGCTGCTAAATTCATGATAATGATCTCAACTCTATTAGTTTTCTTTTTACCCCATCCACCAAAAGGTAAGATTGATAATTTGAAGAAAAAAATAAAAAAACTTGTCACTGTATTACAATGAGTTTGGCCATGCTGTATTTCAATCTGTATTTCCACATTTGCAAAGTAGTTTGCAACACTGGAGTGTTACTACTTTGCTACTGTAGGGGTACTTGCCCCTATTTCAATTATAAATGAATGGTGAAGAGATGATATTTTAGACTGTAGAGCCACAGGTATATTTTCTGTTTTAGAGTTAGATATCCTACCAAGAATTTACATATTTTTCCATCTAGCTTATAAGGATATCTTATACGTGTTTATTTCACAGAGGTAAAATTTGTTTTTTTTTTTTCTAACACTGAAAAAAATAAGAAAGAGCAATAGAAAATCCTAGTTATGTGCCTGACTGCCAATAAAGAAATCAGTGAAGAAACATTCAGTGTGACTTCCAAATCTACTGCATCACAAACTGTTGCTAAGACTCTTGTGCTTACTTTGTTCAAAAATATAAAGTCAGTAGCCAAGATATCTCAACTTTGATGAATATCAAGCCACCTGGTTTTTCAAAGTTGAGTTAGATGCCATATTGGGAGGGGGCAGAGGGCAGGCAGCCATGGGGTTAAAGGAGAAAAAGCAAAACGCATTCGCCTGGGGCAAGCCTTTGGCACATAGTCCCCCACAGCATTCCCCTTTTCCTTATTTCTCCCAATTCTTCTCCTTCCTTCAACTTTCACTTAGCCACACACCTGCACTGGGTCTGAGACCCAATGCAGGTGGAAGAAGTGTGCCATCCTGGTCTTTTTCCCTTGCAAACTTAACATCAAATCAGATGGTTTTATTCCAGTCTTGGTATATTTCCCTGAGAAACCAAGAACCATTGCTTTCAAGTCAATTAAACTTGTATATACTGAGAACTAGTGATGTTGAGCCAGGGGTAGACAATAAGAATGAATCTAGTTCTTGAAACATTCATAGAATGATTGGGGAGATGGTTGAACCAGAGCAAAGGAAACAAGTAGAGGTACAGAGCCATATGTTACCACTATATAGAACAGAAACTGTATGGTGATAACATTTATTTTCCATAGAAATATTTTTAAGTCCAGTTATCATGCTACCTTGATATTCTATTAGTTAATATTTATCAGGGGTTTACACCATTTCAGATGACATGATGATTCTTTACATGCATGATCTTGTTTTATTTCCACAGTTAACTAATCAGGTCACTACTTTTATTTTTTCCATCTTTACACATGAGTGAACCTCAAATACACCTGCTGAATTAGGCTGTGGTCTGTCTTGCCATCCTGGAGACCTAGCTGCAAACTAGAGACTAATCCATTTGTCAACCTGTCTCTACTTTCAGCCTTTTGCTGTTTTCTTCACAAAGCAGCTTCGAAAATAAAGTACGTGCTCAACTTTAAGTTACAGCTCGAGATAAAAGATTTCCTTCTGGGGAATCACTTTTCACTTATAATGTACAGACCTTGCTCCATGGAGCATCTGTGGTGGGAAAAAAAGGATCATTTTAATAAAGTGAAAAACCCCAGATGCTCCCAATATTGAGTGATAAATTCACACCCTGTTTGGGAATTCACCAAGGATTTAAGCCAGATCTGCAGAGAGAAAGTTAATATCGCTGACCAAAGTTGGGGAAAAAATATAACACTCTCTGCTATAATACAGAAGTGATCTGTATTGTGTGTGTGTTTTTTTTCCATTTTCCATTCAGTCTTACACTTAGTTTTGCCCTTTGATGGTCTTTTATGAGTGAGTATTTCCCCCAGTTGGCTGCGTGGAGTCTTGCTATGTGGGAGGTGGCATTCTGAGTTTGAAATACTCATCTTCCAAGTTCACCTGGAGGTTGGCTGTCTCCAACTTGGCAAGGCATAAAAGGACCTGGCTGAGTTCCAGCCCCTGTAATTATGTTCTAATCTGTCTTCATCCCCGCTCCTCATTGTTCATGTAATGTTTTTAAAGCAGCTTAAACCACAATTTCATTGCTTTTTAGCAGAAAGGGAAATTAATGGATGTATTGTGAGATTATCTAATGACATATGATTTATTTTTAGTTCTACTCCTGTTATATGAAATCAAAACAGATATTGCTCGGATACAAGCTAATCTACCTTTAAAAAAAACATTTTTTCTTAGGAAATATATTAATTTTGCAAATAACTAAAAATTATATATTATATGATTACATATTATATGGCATGCAATATTTGAATATGTCAGATTGACTAGATATGGCCTCTTGCCCACCCCTCAAAAAAATCTTGAAATAGTCAAAGACTAAATGATACCAGTAACAATGACCACTTGACTCCGGACTCACAGCAACTCAGTGTTCCATTCATTTGCATCTTGGCTCCTTCATTCCAATAATAATTCTGTAAATGACAGAGGACGCATCAGCTTCTATCGTGTGACCCACAATACCTAGGACAGATTGGTACACTTTGCTCCTCCAAACTCCTAGTTGGCTTCCTGATGGCACTCCTTGGTGCTCATTGTCTCTTCCAAGAACTGTTTCCTGAAGAATAGGCATGATGGGTGTGGTCCAAAGAGGAAGCACTTGCATCAGGAGGGGCTGAGTTGGAAGTGACCAGTCTCTGAGAATTACTGGATCTGTGACTTGGGTCAAAAACCAAGATTTTTCAGACTTCAAGACAATGAAAATAATTCACGGTCTGTCTTCCTCTTAGGGAAGTCCAGAGTGTTAAGTGAAATAAGTATACACTGAAGTATCTTGTCAAATGCGCTCTACAGTGGAAGCTAAAGTGAAGAAGGCCAAAGGAGATGGGAAGGAATGATTAAGATCTCCTCTCCCATTTAAATTAAAAGCTTGTTGAGGTGAAGGATAATATATCGCAAGTTTTATTTTTGTTAATGCGTGTGGCTCAGTGGTAAGGAATCCACCTTTCAAGGCAGGTGATGCGGGGTTCCATCCCTGGGGAGGGAAGGTCCTCTGGAGATGGGAATGGCAACCCACTACAGCATTCTTGCCTGGAAATCCCAATGGACAAAGGAGCCTGGCAGGCTACAGTCCATGGGGTGGCAAAAAGCTGGACATGACTTAGTGACTAAACACGTGTGTCTCTCCTCTGTTGGAGCCTCACAGAAAGAATGACATAGATGGGAGTAAGCAGTGAGGAGGAGGAGGGCGAGGAAATATTTTGAAGTGATAATTCATATACCCATACCAGACTTCGTCCCTCAGAAGCATAAGAACCATTCCTCTGAACAAGTGACACAGGGACAGGAATCCTGCCGTTCTGATAATATGGTTGGTCCCGTTTCTCTGTTAATGAACATGACAGAGTGTCAAACACTTCTGAGCTTATCAGTCTGCTGAGGAGTAGAAAGCATTTGTACATGGCATGAAATCATTTCATTTTGAGCTGTAACCTGACTCCTTGCTTTTAATTGTCTAATCAAGGAATGCTAAGGAACAGTGTGGAAAGGTGGGCTGCTTGACACCAAGGAAATCACAGTATGTTTCCATCCATCTGTCTGTCTGTCTTTGAATGTAAGTAAATTGAACTCTAAAAATAAAACTTGAATTTTCATTCTTTTTAATGACCACATGCCAAGGGAGTGCTTTGATATAACTACTCCTTTTGGTGAAACTATTTTTTCAGTCACATCACCATTCTATGCTGTCAACTGACATATGACAATATCTTTTCTCTCCATTTTGCCAGATGGTTCCCAGAGAATTTTCATATGAGTTATGTTTATTTGATTCGGTTCGTGGCCACCCTGAAATGCAGGTATTATTACTGTTTCCCTTTCAGAGATGGGTTATCAGAGGCTCAGCAACATTAGAGAACTTGTTCAAGATTCCACACCTTGCCCAGTAAGAACAAAGACAAAAAAGAATTTAAGATGTGGAAAGTCAAGCTTAGAGAAATGAGATAGCCTGCTTGAAGTCTCACAGTCAATAGTAGAGGCAAGACGTCAACCAAGAGACTGACTCCCTGATCTACTCTCTTACCACACTGCCATGTACTGTGCAAAATGGATGCCTGATACAGCGCCTGGCATGTGGCAGGTGCTCAGGGAATATGCATTTCTTATCACTATTGGCAACCATGCCCTGAGGCAGAGAGGGCAAACATATTTAGAGGAGATGTGACCTTTTCAAGGTCACCAGCTGGCCCTCCTTCCGTGGGACCATATTGCCACCACAGGCAGGAACTATAAGGTGATCTATTTTGACTGTTGCTCTCTTGGATTTGTTTGGTGGAGGTCAATTTAAAGAGATGATCCTGTAATAGTCACTATAAATACATGAGCATAAGATCCTGATTAGAAATTATAGGTTGTAATGAAAACTCCTACTTGTGTCCCCTCACACACATAAGACTGTGTAAGTTGAACCCAGAATATAACTGTCACCCAAAAGGAAATAAAGTGTCAGAACCCAGAGGTTTCTGAAATGTGAAACATAATTACAGGCCCATTCACCCTGTCTTCCACCACCTGTCCCGTTACAAATCTAAAGTCTCCTCTTTACTACTGACTATGAATACAAGTGAAAGGCCTTTCAGGAATCATTCAGGATAAAAGGCTCATTTTAAAGACAGGGAGACTGAGGTATGGAGCAATGAAGGGCATTAAAAATGAGAGCTTGTGAACCTCAGCACAAGGGTGACTGGTGGCCAGTCTTTCTGAATGAAGCTCTGTTACCAAGAGTGTGCTCTACCTGGGAATGAAAGCCACAGGCCACAAAGTTTGTCAAGAAACAACACATACCTCATATTTGATACCTCTCTAAGTCTGGATTTCTAAAATGCCCAAGGATTAGCCACAGAAACTAAAATTAGCAGCCCTTTAGCTTAGATGACACACTTTTTAAAAACAAAAGAATTAAAATTTATTTAAATTTTAATTTAAAATTTGATTTCCTTTGTCAGAGCGGAACCCTAAAGAGTCAGTGTAATCTCTTGTGTTTGAACTTAAACTTATTAAGTTGGGGGTCAGAGTATTGGGAAGGAAGAAATCCACTCAAAGAAGAACCAGTGCTAGTATTAATCTTAATTCTTTTGTGTAAGCTTGTCTTAAATTTGCCTACATCTACCTTTATTCACTGAATGTGATTTGGACATGCATTTAAATCTCTCTAAAGTGTTCTAGACTTTATGTCAAATGTGAGCAGCCAACCAGAAAACATTGTTCAAGAAGGGAGATATAAAACACTCTAAAATACTAGCAGTTTGTCAAGGCTCACATAGTTAATGGCCATAAAATTGGTGCTCAATAAATTTTACTCTCATTAACTACATTCTGGAAAAAGAAAACAATGGATTAAGGTTTAATCAAATTATTTAATGTTGAGGCATTCACAGAAACATGACCCTACTGCCTTGTACTCAATTTTAAATACAGATATTAAAATAAATCAGTTTGAAACCCAGAGAGCTTTGATTCATCATAAATTTCAGCCCAAGGCTGCTAATAACTTGGGTTGTGTCATGAATTGTTTTCCCTGACTGGCATCCATCATGGCCCCAGATCAATAATCGTTACTGATACAATCCTGCCATTTTTTAAACTTCCTCATCCTGTCAGTGGGCATGGGGAAAAAACTCTTGAATGGCTAAATGTTTGGGACATCACTTAGGAAGCTTGGGGGACAGCTTGCATGCTATCTACCTCTTTGTAGAGGAAAGTCTGCAAAGCCAGATTTTTATTCCAAGGGCATGGCTATGATATGAAATGAGCATGAGAATCTTATGTGTATATATGTGTGTATGTGTTAATCATTCAGTCGTGTCCGACTCCTTGCAAACCCCATAGACTTTAGCTTACCAGGCTCCTCTGTCCATGGAATTCTCCAGGCAAGAATACTGGAGTGGATTGCCATTCCCTTCTCCATGGGACCACCCTGACTCAGGGATCAAACCCAGGTCTCCTGCTCTGATGGCAGACTCTTTACCATCTAAGCCAGGGGGGAAGCCCAATTTATGTGTACAAATATACACCCCTTGAACAAAAGAAGTCATGGTTTTAAAGTTGCTTCATCTTTATGGCTCAGTTACCATGGTTGTAAATACTGGATGACTACTGAATAACACGATGTGTATAACGTGCTTAGCATAGTGTCTGGGACATTAGTAAGTGCTCCCTTCTTAAAAAAACACTTTGAGTGGAAACCCCAGCTTGCTGTTTAGCAGAGATTTCCTTCCAAGTGTTTGTGAAAATTTTGAAAGGCTTGGTAAGTTATCTCACCCTTAAGTACTTTGGAAAGGCATTTAAAAAATCATCTCATAGGCCTTCAAGGAAATCACAATGATTATGTTAGCTAGTAAGAGGACCACGCATCCCGATTACCTACTGTAATCACCAAACTTGGGTCTGAAAGTCTTGACTTCTTTCCAAGGGGAAATCAAGCCTTAAGGATAAAAATGAATGTGATCATTAAGGATGCTCAATAGAATCTGAGTTATATTAAAAAAAAAATACTCCTCATTGTTCAAAAAAAGTCTTAAGGTATGAGTTGGAGTAATCATCTGTCAGGAATTAAGACTGTAAGAGAAAATGATGCTGTACAAATAAACTCAAGGAAATTAATTCAGTGACATTAATGGATCAAATAGATACTGAATACCCTCCAGGTGGAAAAAAAAAAAAAAAGACAAATTAGGCTAGAAACAGCAGGGTTGAGAAGGCAAGAAAATATAGAGAAAAGTAGCCCTACTCATCAAAGACCTCAGAAGCCATCAGAGAAGGAGACAATGAGGTAAAGACCAACTCTAACTGCCTTTCTTTAAACTCTGCAAATAAAGATCTATCGGAAGAGGAGATGGGAAGGACAATATAGTGCTTTCCTCTCTGGCATGAAATTTATCTTATGAAAAGAACAATTATCTAACAGCAGATTTCTTTCTCAATGACATCAGATAAAGTCTGCCCTAAAGGACGAGATGAACCCTGTCAGCCTTTATTCCTTAGGCTCCCTGCAGTTCTTCTGAAAATGCATGGTGCTGCATGTGTGAACTTTTCACTTGTAAATCAGAAGCACAAGCTTAAATAAGTCAGTCTTTCTCTTGCATTCTTCTCACCCTCAATAAAATCATGAAAATAAAAGTTGGAGGATTTTTGGCTTGCTCAGGACCAACCATTATTCATCTTGAGGGAATCAGCTCTCGACAATTGGCCCCAAAGCAACCTCCAGGTGTCATTCCCTATTATATTTCTGTGTTCAACAAACACACCGTGAATTCTCATTCTACTACACAAACCAGGAGCAATTTTTGTGTTCAGCTTATATGGAAAATTATTATGATTTTTAGTGGTGCATATTAAGAGGTTGGAAGAATCAGAAAGCACAGTCACATCCTATTTATTGTGTATTCTATTCATTGAAAATGTCCCCACTGTGTATTTGCTCATTCTCGTCTCTCTACCGAAATGCTCAGCTTGTTGAAATACTACATAACCTTCTCTGAAATGATTTTTAAGGACATTAATGTGCTTTCTCTCTTTTCAGTTTGACTTCTTTTTTTTTACTTTTTCCTTAATTGTCCGTGCATCCATTTGCTTCGAGGTAGAAGAGGCAGGGTGTCAGGAGTGTAGGGACAGAAGCAAGACGTGGTGGAGAAAGGTAGCTCTTTGCTTCTGTTATTAAAAATGAAAATAAATGTTGTTGCAAAACACTTGCCTTTCAGGCCAGGCTATTTTTTTGAGAAAATACAATTTAAATTATTTTATTTCTCCTTTAACATATCAAGAGGCAACCTAGTCTCTTTGTCTTAGGGTTTTATATAAAGAATATCCAGACAAAAGAGGAACAGGGACAAACCTATCCTTTTGGGGCCCTAGTAAATGATGGGAAAGAGAACAGAGAAGAGAAAGGGAGCAAAATTGGGCCTTAATTGTTCACTCCAGCCGGAACGCAATGAGTGGAGGTAATCAGATGAGCAAATGAAAATTGGCAGCTGGTACTGGAACAAGACAGTCTTTGGGCCGCTTCCCACACCAGTTTGAGGACACTGACAGGAGAGCAGGTAGAGGGGAGCCCTCAGACTTAGCCTCCCTGAACCACACTTGATTCTTGTGTGGTAGGGATAGGACTAGAGGCTGCTGAGGATGTGACTGGGGGGCTTCTGACAGGAGTGCAGTAGCAGGAGTAAGAGTTCTGTGACTCGGGCCCTAATGCAAACCATGGAAGCTGGATCTTGATGGAGGTCACAGGTGGTCTGCAGAGGCACCCATAGTGCCAGTAGGAACAAAGTAAGGCTAAGTCAGCCAGAAGCTCCATGCACTTGAGTGAAGACAAGAGAGACTAGTGAAGACTCCCAAAGCCAACAGCCCAAACAAGGAAGAAGTGAAGAAAGACTATCACTCAGGGGACAGAGGAGCCCAGGACACCATGACCCAAGGGCTTCAACTCATCTTCTCCATGAAGAGACGGAGAGAGCTGTGCTCGTCCACATGTGCACCATCCTGGAGAATACCTTGGAGGTGATGGTGGAAACCTGAGAAGCTGAATGTGTTTTCCCCTGGTCATTTCTGTACAAGGTCCTGAAATCTCCCTAAAGAGACTGTGGGAACAGATCAGACAAATTGTAAAACCTGACTGGACATTCCCCTGGAGTTGTTCGTCTTCACTGCACTAATGAGTGGGTAAAGGATTTAGGGAAAAGACCATATTAATTATAAACAGATTAAAGAAATTCCATCTTCTCTGCACTTTCAAGCTGTAGTGAGTATTACATTTGCTACCCTATTCTGCTGCCAGCCTTGGGACACATGCCCCCACATCTGTGGGAAAGCACTTCCTCATCTGAGAGCCACTTTCCAGGTGGCGCCGTGGTAAAGAATCCGTCTGCCAATGCAGGAGAGGTGGGTTCCATCTCTGGGTCAGGAAATGGCAACTCACTCCAGTATTCTTGCCTGGAGAATTCCACGGACAAAGGAGCCTAATGGGCTACAGTCCATGGGGCAGACACAACTGAGACTGCATATGTGCATCTGAGATTCACATGATCTCACTTACTTTAAAAAAAAAAAAAAAAAAGGAGTATAGTTGATTTACAACGTTGTTATTTTCTGCTGTGCAGCAAAGTCAGTTGTATGTATACATATATCCCCACTTTTAAAATTTTCTTCCCTTTTAGTTTGCCACAGAGCAGAGTAGAGTTTCACATGCTTACTAATACGTAGGTCCTTATTCCGTTCCGTTCCGTCGCTCAGTCGTGTCTGACTCTTTGCGACCCCGTGGACTGTAGCCTACCAGGCGTCTCCGTCCATGGGATTCTCCAGGCAAGAATACTGGAGTGGGTTACCGTTTCTTTCTCCAGGGGATCTTCCCGACCCAGGGATCGAACCCGGGTCTCCCGCATTGGAGGCAGACGCTTTAACCTCTGAGCCACCAGGGAAGCCCTATTAGCTGTCTATTTATACACAGTACTGTGTACATGCGGAGAAGGCAATGGCAAGCCACTCCAGTACTCTTGCCTAGAAAATCCCATGGATGGAGGAGCCTGGTAGGCTGCAGTCCGTGGGGTCGCTAAGGGTCGGACACGACTGAGCGACTTCACTTTCACTTTTCACTTCCACACATTGGAGAAGGAAATGGCAACCCACTCCAGTGTTCTTGCCTGGAGAATCCCAGGGATGGGGGAGCCTGGTGGGCTTCCGTCTATGGGGCCACACAGAGTCAGACACGACTGAAGTGACTTAGCAGCAGAAGCAGCAGCAGTGTGTACATGTCAATTCCAATCTCCCAATTTATCTCTCCCTTCCTTACCCCCCGCTATTCATAAGTTTGTTTTCTACAGCTGTAATTCTAGTTCTGTTTTACAGATAAGTTCATTTGTACCCTCCTTTTTTAAAATTAAAATTCCACAGATAAGTGATGTAGGCTATTTGTCTTTCTCTGACTTCTTCACTCAGTAGGACAATTTGTAGGTTCAGCCATGTTGCACTGACATCATTCAGCCTTGTAGTTAAGATACTATTTGCATGTTTATTACAAAATTATAAGCTCTTTGAGGGTACCTGTCCCAGTGAACATAAAATAGTTTTTCTTACTGAGTTAATAAATTAACTGAATTTAAAAGCTAAATGGCGATTTTTTCTAATTAAGACCGGTTGGTTTCAAAGGTCTAATTCATGCTCTACTACAGTTTGTATTGTCATTTGTGTAATTAAGCCACAGGTAAATAACACAATTAATAAATAACTAAGGGGCCATACGAAACTTATCAACTATCATATTAAATCTGAAAATAGTCGGAGAGGACAAAACTTCCTTATGCTTTGATAACTGCTGAAGATCTTGTTTTCAGTTTGCCCAGTAGGTGCAAGGTATCCTATTTGTTCTGGTAACAAACTACAATCTCCAGACTCACAACCAATGTTGAGCCCAACCTGGTACCTATCTGAGATAGGAGGCATTGAGGGTGGTCCCCAAGGTTCCTGATCCCTGGTATATACATGTTGTAGAATTTCTTCCCTTGACCATGAGCAGGATCAGTGAATATGATAGGATAGCATTCTCTGTTATAGATTACTAATCAGTTGACTTTGAGTTAATCAAAAGAGAGATCATCCTGGAGATGAAACTGACTGAATCAGATGACCCATTTAAAAGGTGAAATATGAGGGAAGCGTTCTCTGGCAGGCCTAGAAGAAAGCAATCAGCCACGTGTGAGAAGAGGGACCTCCCAGGGGCAAAGAGTGACTCTTATCTGACAGTCAATAAGAAAGCAGGTTGAAGGGACTGGATGCAGAAACAGGACTAGAGTAAGTGATTATATAGACACCTGTATTTATGTATAACTGTTATTGACAGAGCTGAACGAGAAGAGTCAGAGCACTATAATATCACTGCTTCCTAAGTACTGTGCTTTCTAAACTATATTTTGATATTCAATAATGTATATATTAGTAAACTACATTCACAGGTAGATTGAACTCCTCTTTGCTTTCTTTTATTATACTTCTTGTGAAATTAAAATTGTTTTAAAAAATGTCTTTGGGTTATAAGGAAACCTAGTTTGGTGTGGAATATAAATTCATTTCTCACTGTCAAGCCATGTCTACGATTTATACTTTTAAGATATAATAGCTGTAACCATATTTCCCTAGTGATAAAAAGAAATCCCCTTCGTAATCCCAACAAAATCCTAAAGTGCTAAAATGCAATGAAGAGGATTTCTAATGGTAAGTTATAAATCCTTTTAGAGAACATCTTGGTTTAAAATAATTTTTAAAAAAAAGAATGCTTCGGAATTAAGTAGTACTATTTAGACACCCTTCAGTAGTATCAAGGACACTCAAAAGGATTTCACATTTAGAGAAGATGAAATGAAGTTATATTTGTGATAGTTATGGACGGTAAGAAACCAACGTTATCAGAGAAACAACTGTACACTTTCAAAGTGTGACAGAAATTCAGGGGTCATTCAGTCAGTCCACCCCAAATTCAGATACTCCTTTACATCAGCTATTGCAGGCAGAAGAGATCTACACCTCATAAGTCAATATATGCCTCAGGTTAATGAAGCAGAAACTTAAGTCAGTGTAAGTGTTAACCTTTATATAAGTTTTGCTCCCCAGCACTCCAGAGAATAAGTTCTGTCTCTCTTCTATCTGGTTGCACTTTAATATTTGAAGGCAGGAGTTACTCGCTTTCATAAACTGGACCTGTATAGGATCAAGCATGAAGTTACACACAGATATAAAGTTACAAGACAGTGGGACTGATGAGCACATGATAGACTCTAAGACCAACAACTCCATGGAGTGTAGCCCGCCAGGCTCCTCTGTCCATGGGGTTTTCCATGTAAGAATATAGAATGGGTTGCATCTCCTCCTTCAGGGGATCTTCCTGAACCAGGGATTGAACCCACATCTCCTGCATTGCAGGTAAATTCTTTTACTGCTTAGCCACCAGGGAAGGTTCTCTAAAGGAGCTGTTGCTGCTGCTAAGTCACTTCAGTTGTGTCCGACTCTGTGTGACCCCATAGACGGAAGCCCACCAGGCTCCCCCATCCCTGGGATTCTCCAGGCAAGAACACTGGAGTGGGTTGTCATTTCCTTCTCCAATGTGTGAAAGTGAAATTATTCCCCAACAAGCATGTGGTAATTTGGGAACTAATCACAATAAACCAAGAATCTGGATTATCAGGACTACATTTTTCCCTTTTGAAAACTCTATATTACTATAGAGGTAATAATTAACCTCTATATTAAGAAGTCACATTTGATTCTCCTAAATGCATCATTCCATCAAAACATGGTATGAACTGAGACTTTAGAACAGCATTCATAGCTTAAAGGTACTTGTCATTCAATGTTGAGAAGATAACCTGAATTCTTCATCTATTTAAACACATGTAAATGGAAATTTTAGGACCCTTCATTAGGCTTCTACATTTATAATCGAAAAGCTGGAATTTTTCACATTGAATTAATGCTGGAACATTGAACCATCATGTCCTGCAGGATGCTGATTCAACTTCCAGGGAACATGTTGTTTAAAGACCTGAAGACATGGTGAGTGCTTTGGACCCTCCCCAGAAAGCCATACAAATGCAAACCATTTAGCCTATTTTTAGAGGTTTACTGTGAAGGGTATTCATTTTCCTCCAATCTAAATACCATTCAAAATAAAAATGATAATAATACATGCTAAAACATGTTAGGTAAAACACAGGGTTATCATGAAGATTATATGAGTTATTAAGTGCATTTGTCAAGAATGAAATAAATCCACACATGTAAAATATTTGGAATGTACATTATCTCACTTATAACAACTCTGTTAAAAAAAATTAACCTTATTTTTTTGAACAGAAAAACTGTGACTATAGTAGAGTTACTATATCCTCCATTCCAATTTTGCCATTATATATAATTATTTTTCATTAGTATGGTACATTTGTTGTAATTAGTAATTCAATACTGACACTTTATTATTAACTAGAGCTTAATCAAATTTTCTTAGTTTTATGCCCAATGTCCTTTTTCTGTTCTAGGACACCATCCAGGATCCCTATCATTTAAGCATCATGTCTTCTTAGGTTTCCCTTGACTGTAAGAGTTTCTCAGATTTTCCTTGTTTTTTCATTATCTTGACAGATTTGAAGAGTACCAGTCATATGATTTGTAGAATATCCCTCAATTTAGATGTTTTTCTAGTGGCAAGACTGAGATTACCGGTTTTGAAAAGGAAAACCACAGAGACCAAGTTTCATGTTCATCTCTCACAACAAAGGGACATGCTCTCAACATGGCATCACTGAGCATGTCAGTCTCAATCACCTGGCTGAGGTAATGCTGGCTCTGTGTCTTCACTGTAAAGTTACTCATCCTTGTCGCCCTTTCTACACTGTTCATTTTAGAAGAAATTGACTATAAACAGGCCACACTTAAAGCGTGGGGAGTTTTGCACCCATCTCCTTGAGGGCGGGGGGAATCTACATAAAGTATTTGGAATTATTTTACAGAGTAGATTTGTCTATTCTTTTCCAGTTGTTTATGTATTCCATTATTTGCTTATAGTGGCTTCCCAGGCAGCACTAATGGTAAAGAATCCACCTGCCAATGCAAGAGACATGAGAAACAGGGGTTGCATTCCTGGGTTGGGAAGATCTCCTAGAGGAGGAAATGGCAACTAACTCCAGTATTCTTGCCTGGAGAATCCCATGGACAGAGGAGCCTGGTGGGCTGCAGTCCATGGGGTCGCAAAGGGTCAGACACAAGTGAAGCAATTTAGCATGTATGCATGCCCCAAAGAAACAGGAAACACTGTGGACTCACAGATATATATTTTAAACTTTGGGTTACAATTCACTACTACTTTATTTTCTTGCTCAAATATTCCCCCCCAATTTTGCTCACTGGGAGTTCTTTCAACTGGTGTCTATGATCTTTTTTGACTCGGTGTGGGATGTCTGTTTCTTGTGCACTTCTTCACTTTCTAGCACTGTAAGATGTCCTAGGCTCATCTTGTTTATTTTCTGCCCCAATCCTTGATTTAGCCATTTCTTCAAAGATTCCTGGATTCTTTTATCAGATAGTGGCATTAGGAACCAAGATCTGAGCATCAGATGTACTCAGCACTAGTGCAAGAAAATACATGTGTGTTTAGGTGGCTCAGATGGTAAAGAATCTGCTTGCAATGCGGGAGACCTGAGCTCGATCCCTGGGTAAGGAAGATCCCCTGGAGAAAGGAATGGCAACCCACTCCAGTATTCTTGCCTGAAGAATCCAATGGACAGAGGAGCCTGGCGAGCTACAGTCTATGGAGTCGCAGAGTTGGACCCGACTGAGTTACTAACACTTTTCACTTACCATGTACACGTTTTTATACACATTTAACTCTTGTGGATACATCATTAGCAGCTAGAGTACAGTATTTATATACAGATTCTTTTACCTTTTGTTTCACAAGCTTTACTTATTCCCCAAATTACTTTTCACTGTTGTTTTTTCCCCACTCCTTTCAATGAGGCTATATGTTTTATTATAGTTTTTAAAATCACTTTTGCATTCATTTGGGGTTACCCAGACCTCTCAAATGACTTTTGTATATTTGTAAACATTAAGATATACTCTTTCTTTTGTAAGTTTCAATGAGTTTTGACAAATGCACAGTGTCATGTATCCACAACTGGAGAATCATACAGAATAGTTTCACCACATTTAAAAATCCCCTGTGCTTTATCTATTCAACCCTAAACTTCTCAGTCTCTGGCAATCGCTGAACTATTTTCTGTCTCTAAAGATTTCTAAAGTTTTACTTTTTATGAATGTCATATAGTTGGAATCATGCCTGTAAACTTTTCTTTCATGGAGCAATATGCGTTTCTTTTCTCTGTATCTTTTCATGATTTGGTAGCTCATTTCTCTTTATGGCTATAGTTCTGTGCTACGGACATATCACATTTTGTTAATACATTCACCTGTTGAAGGATATCTTCCAGTTTGAAGTGATTATGAATAAAGCTGCTATAAATATTTACGTGCACATTTTAGTATGAACATAAACTTTAGAATCAGCTGTGCATTTATCCAAGGGGCATGATTGCTGGGTCATATGGTAAGGCAGTGTTTAGCTTTGTAACATACTGCCAAACATTTCTCAAAGTGGCTGGGCCAGTTTCCATTTCCAGCAGCAGTAAATAGAGAATTCCTGTTGCTTCACATACTTGGCAGCAGTTGCTGTTGTCAGTTTCTAGGATTTCAACCATTCTAATGGCTTTATTGGCTATCTGTTTTGCACATATTTTCTCTAAGTCTTCAGTTTGTCTTTCCATTCTCTTAGCAAAGTGTTTCACAGAGCAGATGCTTTATTTTAGTAAAGCCTGGTTTATCGGTATTTTTTTTCATGGATCATGTTTTTTGTGTTTTATTAAAAACTTTCCATTAAACACTCCATCACCTAGATTTTCTCCAACCCTCCATCTTTCAGGAATTATATAATTATTTTTTTCCATATGGCGAAAGTAGAATGTGAATGTTAGGGGAAGCACACTGACTGAAAACTGCCCACCCTGGCCAGGCTCTCTAGTAATCATCTGCATGAGTTGTTTTACAACAGGAGGTCCTGGTAAAGAACTAATAAGCCACCACCAACTGGAAGAGTTCAGGAAAGGTCAAAAGTAGACACCGCGTGTCCATCCAGCTCCCAGAATCCCTCTTGCTAGCATCCATCTTGGCTGAGCAATGCGTTAGCCAGCAGGAAGGACTCTGGGCCAGAATGATTGGCCAAAGACAACCCGGAAACTAATCCCAACAACATAAAACCCAAGAGTGTGAGGCACGCGGCAGAGCAGTTCTCCTGGGTTCCCTTACCCTGCTGCTCTCCCCCGGCTGCCCTCTTCCAATAAAGTCTCTTGCTTTGTCAGCACATGTCTCCTTAGACAATTCTTTTCTGAGTGTTAGATAAGAGCCCACTCTTGGGGCTCTGGAGGGGCCCCCCTTCCTATGACACGAAGAATAACCTGACTGATGCCACATACCCTGAATTTCAACTCAGACTGTCTGAGCCTCAATTTCTATGTTCTTAGCATGTTTCTATGTCTTTTGAGAACCATGTTGCTTAGTGTGATAGTAAGTGAGATAATGCATGGAAAGTACTCTGGGCCCACTGAGTACAATCTATTTATTATTGTTGTTGCTTTGTTTTTATTCTTCTTCTTCTTAAGCATTACCTTATAGGTTTGATTTCAGTTAAAACAACACTAATTTAAAATGAACCTCTTTGGCACACTGGATGAATGATGCATCACTGAATTTAAAGTAGTTTTATGGAGCTTTATATTGATATGATTAAATAATGCAGAAATCTGAGTGCTCTTTATTTCACAGATCAGTAACAGTATGCACAGCCTCTAAACAAAACTTTAACTTTCTTCCTTATTATGACACTTGAGTTAAGATTGTAGAAAAGTCCCCACTTGCTCCCTGGGGTCTCTTTCCTTGTCACCATCAGAAGAAAACATCTGGTATTCATTATTTAAAAGGCTGGGGCAATGGATTCTCTTATGAGTACAATAAATAACCAAAGACTGTATAAGAGGAGACTGGGAACATCTTACAAAGCATCTTGTAAGGGCAAAGTGAAGCAGCGGCTGCTAACTTAAAACACTTTCTGATCTCTTACTGTGTGCAAAACACAGGAACTTAACATGTATAATATTATTTAACCTCACTTATTATTATTATATTTATTTGAAAGCAAGGAAACAGAGGCCCAAAGAAATAAAGTAACCTGCCCAGAGTCACAGGATAAGAAAAATGGTTTAAGGATTTGAATTCTGGTCTCTCTGAACTCTGAGCTTGTACTGTGAAGCACTGTTCTTCTACCCTGTGGAGATCATGTGGTTAGAAGACTAGAACTTTATGATGCCAAGTTTTTTTTACAAGGGTAAAGATCTCACAGCATCTAAGGAATTTAATTGGAAAATTTTGGAAGACTACCCAAATTGTGTTACCTATGCCACAAAGAACCACAGCTTCTATAGACAGAGTTTAATTCCTGATTGAATTTATAAGTTATCATTCCAACAATGCCCAGTAGGTTAAGGAAATGACTGTATTCTTTAAGTAATCGGAAGGAATGAGAAGGCAGACAAAGGAACCCAGTATGATGTTGATGTGGAATGCTGAGTTGTCAAAGTATGTCAAAGACAAGACCAATAGCCTAGCTGATTCATTCTTTCTAATGGAAACTAATCCATTTCTAAACTAATCCAAGAAATCAATCCTAATGTATTTGGCTGGGATAGTCAGAATCAATTGAGAATTATCTTCAATACAACTCAATGGTATAGCACAGTAGATATATATATAGATAGATGATAACATGAATAATAATACTGACTCTGAAGTTAAGTCATTTTTAGATAATTGTGTTTTATATATACAAACATCCATCAGGCATCACTGATTCAATGGACATGAACTTGAGCAAACTCTGGGAGATGGTGAAGGACAGGGAAACCTGGAGTGCTAAAGTTCATGGAGTCACAAAGAGTCACACATGACTTAATGACTAAACAACAATACTCATCGGAGGCTAAAATAGGCAAAAGTCAAGTACGTTTAAAATCAAAGTTGATTTGATTCAACATTGGAAGAATGTGCTAAAGGCTCTTCTGGATTAAAGTAGAACTTTCAGGGGACTCAAATGGTAAGAAGATTTAAGCAGTCCACACCCTCTGGTTTCAAGCATTTACTATGGGTATAATTCCTAAATTGGAGGTTTATTACCTCCAATTTTTTTTGCCAGAAAGACATGGCATGTGACTTTCTGTAGTTTACTGATCAAATTAACTTGAGTATGTAAGTTGAATGTCTTCTTGACTGTATTGGTAGAATCCACAGCCTTAATGACATTTTCCCTAAGATTTAGTATCATTCATACATGCAATATCCTACGTGCTGAACTTTAGGGATTTGAGAGTAGAAGGGAAAGTATTACGTCTGGTAACAGCACCCTGATTTTCTTCTGAAAGATTACTTCTTCAAACAGTGGCTGACTTTATTTTTCTGGGCTCCAAAATCACTGCAGATGGTGATTGCAGTCATGAAATTAAAAGACACTTACTCCTTGGACATAAAGTTATGACCAACCTACACAGCATATTAAAAAGCAGAGACATTACTTTGTCAACAAAGGTCCATCTAGTCAAGGCTATGGTTTTTCCAGTGGTTATGTATGGATGTGAGAGTTGGACTACAAAGAAAGCTGAGCACCAAAGAATTGATGGTTTTGAACTGTGGTGTTGGAGAAGACTCTTGAGAGTCCCTTGGACTGCAAGCAGATCAAACCAGTCCATCCTAAAGGAAATCAGTCCTGAATATTCATTGGAAGGACTGATGTTGAAGCTGAGACTCCAATACTTTGGCCACCTGATGCAAAGAGCTGACTCATTTGAAAAGACCCTGATGCTGGGAAAGATTGAGGGCAGGAGGAGAACGGGACGACAGAGGACGAGATGGTTGGATGGCATCACTGACTCAATGGACATAGGTTTGGGTGGAATCCGGGAGTTGGTGATGGACAGGGAGGCCTGGCATGCTGCGGTTCAGGGAGTCGCAAAGAGTCAGACACAACTGAGTGACTGAACTGAACTGAAACGACATACTGCTAAGTTAAATAAACTCTCTCTTAAGATTTTTAATATGAATAAGAATTACACAAAAAAGGAAAATAAACAACAAAAATGAATAGTAGAACCCATTCATTCCAGAATTGACAATCTGAAGACACTAAACTAGATGATACATCTTAATTCATGGACAAATGGTAATTTTAGGTTTATGTTTTATCCCCCCTGCCCAAAAGTTCTATATCCAACATTCTCTTCAGTTTCCCAATCTCCTGGCCATCATCCAATGAATTCATTTTCTACATGCATTAGTTGGAGTTGGTTTCTTTTCTACTGGCAACAGAGTACTAAAACTGATTAATTATATCACCCAAAAGAATTGAGTACCAATTTCTGCTGAAGTGTAGAGTAACTGGTAACATTACTAGGTTTGTGTCATGCTTTTCCTCTGCCTAAAATATTTTTATAAAAACCACCATTTGCAACTCGATGATGCTGCATCCTGAGGAATGTTATTGAGGGAGAGTTCAATATCCTTGGGCTTCCTTGGTGGCTCAGCTGGTAAAGAAACCACCCGCAATGCGTGAGACCTGGGTTTGATCCCTGGGTTGGGAAGATCCTCTGGAGAAGGGAAAGGCTACCCACTCCAGTATTCTGGCCTGGAGAATTCCAAGGACTGTATAGTATAGTCCATGGGGTCGCAAAGAGTCGGACACGACTGACTTTCACTTTCAATATCCTGAGATTGTGGAAAGATGACAGCTCCCCCTGTGGTTCGGAGGGTGTATTGCAATCTCATCTAGCTGCTCAGGGTCTGAGCAACCACAGGGCTGAGTGGACACACACAGAACCAAGCAAAGATGCTTACTAGATAAGGATGAATATCTCCATAGCAACTATCTCCTTGCTCTAACGTCCCCGACATTGTCTCAACTTCTCACTTTGAACTCTTAGGTTCATTCAGTGATTGACTTAAAAAGTGCTTATGGTTTTAACAATATTCTCCTAGTAGGGGGAAAAAGAGTGACTGCACATTGCAAGGTCTAAAGCTGAAGACAGGGCGCAGGCGCGGGAGACGCCCGGCTCCGGCGCAACCGACCACGTGCAGAATCGTGGCTGAGATGAGCTACCCCGCGCCCAGGGTTAGGGCGGTGGCCGAGAGGAGCTGTACCACGTTCAGGAGGCGGTGACTGCTTGGGCACCGGAGGGCCGAGAGGAGCTGATCTACATTCAAAGCAGGAGGCGCGGCCTTGAGGAGATACCCCTTGTCCAAGGTAAGGTACAGCGGCTGCGCCTTGCTGGAGCAGCTGGGAAGAGATACTCCACGACCAAGTGGAATATAAGAATCCAGTGTTCTGGGGAGGAAGAAACAAGATGGCGGAGGGATAAGATGGCAAGACCACTTTCTCCCCCACAAATTCATCAAAAGAACATTTGAACGCGGAGTAAAGTCCACAAAACAACTTCTGAATACTGGCAGAGGACATCAGGCTCCCAGAAAAGCAGCCCATTGTCTTCTAAAGGAGAGAGAAGAAATCCAGCTCCACCCACCAGAACACCGACACATGCTTCCCTAACCAGGGAACCCGGACAAGTCACCCGTCCAACCCCACACACAGCGAAGAAACTACATAATAAAGAGAACTCCACAAACTGCAAGAAGAGGGAAAGGCCACCCCAAGCAAAGCAATATAAGCAAGATGAAGAGGCAGAGAAATACCCAGCAAGTAAAGAAACAAGATAATTGCCCACCAACACAAGCAAAAGAAGAAGATATAGGGAATTTACCTGATAAAGAATTTCAAATTTTGATGGTGAAAATGATTCAAAATCTTGAAAGCAAAATGGAGTTACAGATAAATAACCTGGAGAAAAGGATTGAGAAGATGGAAGAAAGATTTAATAAGGACTTAGAAGAAATAAAAGAGTCAATATACAATGAATAATGCAATAGATGAGATCAGAAACACTCTGGAGGGAACAAACAGTAGAATAACAGAGGCAGAAGACAGGGTAAGCGAACTAGAAGATAGAATTGTAGAAATAAATGAAACAGAGAGGAAAAAAGAAAAACGAATTAAAAGAAATGAGGACAATATTAGAGACCTCTGGGACAATGTTAAACGCTCCAACATTCGAATCATAGGAGTCCCAGAAGAAGAAGACAAAAAGAAAGACCATGAGAGAATACTTGAGGAGATAATAGTTGAAAACTTCCCTAAAATGGGGAAAGAAATAATCACCCAAGTCCAAGAAACCCAGAGAGTCCCCAACAGGATAAACCCAAGGCGAAATACTCCAAGACACATATTAATCAAATTAACAAAGATCAAACACAAAGAACAAATATTAAAAGCAGCAAGGGAAAAGCAGCAAATAACACATAAGGGGATTCCCATAAGGATAACAGCTGATCTTTCAACAGAAACTCTTCAGGCCAGAAGGGAGTGGCAAGACATACTTAAAGTGATGAAAGAAAATACCCTACAGCCCAGATTACTATACCCAGCAAGGATCTCATTCAAATATGAAGGAGAAATCAAAAGCTTTACAGACAAGCAAAAACTGAGGGAATTCAGCATCACCAAACCAGCTCTCCAACAAATGCTAAAGGATCTTCTATAGACAGGAAACACAGAAAGAGTGTATAAACTTGAACCCAAAGCAATAAAGAAAATGGCTACGGGATCGTACTTATCAATAATTACCTTAAACGTAAATGGGTAGAAATTTTCAAAAAGGCTAGGAAACAATTCTCATAGCCATCAATAGTTCAGTGTTGAGTTCATGAATAGTTTTTAAAGTTTGGGACAAACTGTAGTATTTGCTATTTGAAGTACTATTTGTAATTGGCATATTACGATGTAACATTGGTCTTCATTTCCATCTTAAAACGCCTAAAAATGCCTAACAGGTTTTTAGATTTGTGAATTTTAGTTGAAATGTATTTTATGATGTTACTAAACCTGCAGAAATATTGAAATATTTCAGAGAACTTATTCACTGTACATTTAATTTATTTTATTTATAAAAGTTATGAACTGTAGAAAGTTTTACTTGTTGGGTCAAATGCTTGTTGCTTCAAATGCTTGTTGCATTTGAAGTGCTATTTACAAGAAAATCAAATACCTTCAATGTATAAACGCTATTAAGTTTTTAAAGGACTCTGGAGTATAAGTAAGTTTGTTTGAAGAAATTTAGTCTGTTCAACTTGAAAAAAATAAATAAATAAAATTGGAAAAAAAAATAATAAAGCTGAAGACACTTGGCCCTATAAGAGGACAAAAAAGGAAGAAAAAAGTAGCTGAAACTGACCATCTGTTTTCTACTTAGTGCCAAGGCTGATGAACCCAAAATATGAAGAACATCCTTCTGATTCTCTACTAAAACTCAAGAACTCCTATTGCATTTAGAAGTGACCTGCAGCACCCTGGGAGAGGCCCATATGACTAGGAACTGAAGCCTCCTACCAGCAGCCAGCTTGGAAGTGGGTCCTCCACATCTGGTCTTCTCTTCATTCTCCCCTCTCATCCCTCTCCTCTCCAATGAGCCCTCTCCCCTCTACTCAGTGTGTTTTACTCTAAAGGCACATGACTGTGCTCTTTCCCTCTGACTTGACCCTACTCCCCAGGGTTGCCCATTTTCCTATCAGTTTCCACAGTCAGGCTTGAGGTCTAGGATTAAACATTATTGGTGGGACCTTATCTTAGGTAACCTCCACTTCTCAGTTATTTTTCTATTTCAGCACTAATTTGTTTTCATTACGATGCTCAGCATTACCCCTATTTATTCATTCAAAGTCTCTTGTCCCTCAATTATAAGCTCTGTGAGGGCTGGTGTCCTGCCTACCTCAATCATGGCAGCATCTCTGGTGCCTAGAATGGAGACAGACTGTTATAGCTCAGTAATTATTTTCAAATATCTAGGTTCAGGTATTAATATCATGAAAGTGAAGGCACTAAAATTAGCATGTTCAGAATCTACTCTCTTAGGTACATCCTTCAAGACAGGAAATTTATCTAATAGTTGAGAAGAGCATACACAAAATATATTCTGTAAGCAAAAATTGTGTGATATACCTACATCTGGTAGTCAGTTTTTAAGGTGGCCCCCGTAATGCTTGCCACCTGGTATTTTTGCCCCTGTGAAGTTCTTTTCTGCATGGAGTAGTGCTAACCTATATAACCGATAAGATATTATAGAAAGGGTGTGTTTTATTTCCAAGGCTACGTTACAAAATACAGATCTATGACCACTTTGCTCTCCCTGGATGCCATGCTTTGATGGAAGCTAACTGCTTTGATGGAAGCTAGGATCGAGAAGAGATCCTAGCCACGCCATGGAGGTGTCTGAGTGGTAAGGAAGTAAGGGCTTTTTCTAGTAACCAGCATCTACTTGCCAGCTAGATGAGTAAGTTAATTTAGAGTTGGATTCTCAAGCCCCAATCAACTCTTCAGAAACTGCAGTCCCTAGGCTCTATCTTGACTGCCACCTCATCAGACACCGTAAGCTGGAACCACCCAGCTAAGCCAGTCCTGAATCTGTGACCCAGAGTAACTGCATAAGACAATAAATATTTGTTGTTGCTTTATCTGTAAGTCTCAGGGTGATTTATTATGCAGCACCAGCTGACCAATACACCATTAAAACAGTATCTGGAATGTAGTAAATATTTAAAAAAATAAAATAGTAACAAGCAGCAGCTGCTGCATTAAATAGCAGTGACAGCAGGGTGGCTACCCAAATGAGTCTGGTGAAGAATGGGTACAAGGGTAGGAAAGAGAACTTTTAAGTCTTTATAGTTAGACCTGCAAAGCAGAGACAGTGTGTGGTGGACATAAAAATTGGCTTCCATAAATGGCTTGCATTATGCCAAGTCAATTGTGGATAGAGGTGGCAAATTGGAACTTTCACATGGTTTAGTCTCTGTTAGTCAGGTAATTTCATAGGGCATGATAACCTGGGGAGCAAATCCCAAGATAATACCCATCACATTTCATTAATAGATGAGCACCTAGCAAAGCTCTGATCACAGAAGTGCATAATTAATGTGAATTAACATTGATGATCATGGTGATAATATCTAGACTCTAAGGATGGTCCCATGAATTGACATTTACTTAGGCAGACTTTCATTTTAGAGAAAAGACCTGAAGGAATAGGTCTTGTGACAAAGTTCAGTTTTCCTGATTTGAGTAGAGAACCGTTCGTGGTAAAATTGTGTAAATCAGTTTCAATTTCCTCAGGTTCTGATAACTGAATCACACTTCTAAGGTAAAACAAATTGAAGATGCTAAATAATAGAAAAAAAATCTTCAGAAATCAGGCTTGGTTGTAATAGGAAGGATAGTTTCAATTATTCCCTCCCTTTCTTTTTCTCTAAAACACAAGCTCATTACAAATACAGGGTAGCAAAAAGGAAAAAAAAAAAAAAGATTTGTCATAGAGTATGGTGCTTTCATGAGGAACGCTGGGCTGGAAGAAGCACAAGCTGGAATCAAGATTTCCGGGAGAAATATCAATAACCTCAGATATGCAGATGACACCACCCTTATGGCAGAAAGTGAAGAGGAACTCAAAAGCCTCTTGATGAAAGTGAAAGAGGAGAGTGAAAAGGTTGGCTTGAAGCTCAACATTCAGAAAACAAAGATCATGGCATCTGGTCCCATCACTTCATGGGAAATAGATGGGGAAACAGTGGAAACAGTGTCAGACTTTATTTTGGGGGCCTCCAAAATCACTGCGGATGCTGATTGCAGCCAGGAAATTAAAAGATGCTTACTCCTTGGAGGGAAAGTTATGACCAACCTAGATAGTATATTAAAAAGCAGAGACGTTACTTTTCCAACAAAGGTCTGTCTAGTCAAGGCTATGGTTTTTCCAGTGGTCATGTATGGATGTGAGAGTTGGACTGTGAAGAAAGCTGATCGCCGAAGAATTGATGCTTTTGAATTGTGGTGCTGGAGAAGACTCTTGAGAGTCCCTTGGACTGCAAGGAGATCCAACCAGTCCATTCTAAAGGAGATCAGTCCTGGGTGTTCATTGGAAGGTCTGATGCTAAAGCTGAAACTCCAATACTTGGGCCACCTCATGAGAAGAGTTTACTCACTGGAAAAGACTCTGTTGCTGGGAAGGACTGGGGGCAGGAGGAGGAGACGAGAGAGAATGAGATGGCTGGATGGCATCACCGACTCGATGGACATGAGTTTGAGTGAACTCCGGGAGTTGGTGATGGAAGGGAGGCCTGGCGTGCTGTGATTCATGGGGGTCGCAAAAAGTCAGTCACAACTGAGCGACTGAACTGAACTGAATGGTGCTTTCATATCATGTTTAACCATGTTTCAGAAAAAAATTAAAAAATGATTTTAATGAGCTTAAAAGTTAGGCCTGCAATTTCAGCCTGTGTAGGTTTCACATATTTTGATTTGGACTATGTATTTTTGAATTTCAATCTGAGGCATTAAATTATAAATTGTGTTGGCTTTTGTACCTTTTATCATGGATGTATCTGTATTATAAAACAAAAAAGTAATTTCTCTAACACGGCAGACATGGGCAATATCAAGGGAAAAAGTCTTAGGGATACTGCAGCGTTTGTTAATAGAATCATAGGGTTTCAACAGTTAAAGAAATCAAAACATGCTACTGCAATTTTGAATCACTGTGTAAACATATTTGAAGCCAGAAAATTGCAAACTGCCGAGAACAGACACATAACATAATACTGCATTGGGAAATGGAGACTAAACTGGTTAAGAATCAAGAAGGGACAATGGATAATATAATATGCTACCCTCTTAACTTAATTGTCCATGAGCATCACAACATTTCTGTGTTGCATTCCATTTGTTTCCAAGCCACATTATCTCGTTTTGGTATAAGAATCTTAGAAATTACCGCTATATAATATAGTATTCTGAACAGAGGATTAAGCATGTGACAAGTTGTATTAGCTTTCTATTGCTGCATAACAAATTACCTCAAATTTAGCAGTTTAAAACAGCACACATTTATCACCTCACAGTTCTGTGTGTCAGCAATCTGGCAGGTTTCTGCTGGATACTCTGCTCCGGGTCTCACAGAGGTGCTATCAAGGTATTGGCTGGCCATGTCCTCATCTGGAAGCTTGACCAGACAAAGATGTACTTCTAAGCTCCCTCAGCTTACTGACAGAATTCACCTTCTTGAAGCTGTACAGCTGAGGTTGCTGATTTTTTTTTCCTTTGGTGAGCTGTTGGTTGGGGACCTCAGCACCCAGAGGTCACGCTCAGGTCTTTTTCACGTGGCCCTATTCATTACATGGAACTTTTTTTTTAAATAAAAAGTAAAGTAGTAGGATGCATGCCTATGCATCTTTGAATTTCTCAGAGTTTTCTGTCTCTGACCATTAGTAGTAGTTGTTGATCAGTTGCTAAGCCATCCAACTCTTTGTGACCCCATGGACCTCAGCATGCCAGGCTTCTCTGTCCTTCACTATCTCCCAGAGTTTGCTCAAACTCATGTCCATTCAGTTGGTGATGTTAATCTAAACATCTCACACTCTGCCACCCTCCTCTCCTTTTGCTTTCAAACTTTCGCAGCATGAGGGTCTTTTCCAGTGGGTTGACTTTTTTCATCAGGTGGCCTAAGTGACCATTAGAGCCTCTTTTAAAGGGCTTACCTGATTATTAAAACCCGCTACACTCAAGAGGAGGGGATTCCACTTTTAGGGCATGCATACCAGGGAGTGAGGTTGGGGAAGATGAGCTTCTTAGGACACTAAAAAGATGGAGGTGAAGATATTCTTCAGGGACAAGTAACACTGCTTTCTTCTCATAAAAAGGATAAAGTATTTGGTGGGTTCAGATCACCTCAAGAGCTTGCCATTCCCAGAATGAAAGAATCCAAGTTGTCTGAATAGATTCTTCTGATTGATGACAAAAGGTGTAGTGATGAAGAGAGGATTCGGGTCTTTCTTCAAATTTAGCAAGACCCTAATCTGCACAGAAAGTGTTCTCTGGAACTAAGCACCTAAAGAGGACTCAGAGCCAAGAGAAAAGCTACACCGAGGTACGCTGCGCCAATTCTGCTTGTCATAATCACCTTGCCAAAAGGAATGGGAACTTGGTTAGCCCTTTGATCCAATCAACATAGTGACCTTTAATACAATAAATGTGTGGTGGGCACTGCTGTTGCTGCTTGCTGCTGAAGTAAAATGGCACTGTTGGTACTAGTTCACAGGTCATACACAAATGGAAAGGATCGCTCCCAATCCCTGCATATTCTACACAGTTATGATAGGCATATTGCATTTTCCCATGGAAAATGCACTATTTAAAAATAACTCTACCTTCTATTTTCCCATTCAACTAAAAATAAAAATGGATAAGGTTTACATCCATGTGAATAGAAAGGTCTTTCACTATTCTGCTTTGTATCTATAAAAGTCTATTTTTACTCCTTTGCTCTATTGCTGCCTGAGAAGAGTAGCTTTCTAAGCAACAAAATCATAATAGGATGGATGATAAAGGTTAATGTTATTTAGTAGCTTTGTGACCTTATACTCACTTTATTTCCCCCCTCAATTTCCTCTTCTGTAAATTGGGAATAATAAGAGCACCTAATATCTGCAAGTGTGATCATAGATGAGATATGTACAATGTCTGACTTATGTAAGAGATTAGTAATTATTACAACTGCTACTGCTGCTAATACTATCAGACTAAAACTTTTATGGAATCTTTATTGATATAAAATTGTTGACAACACACACTTGACATTGAGCAGTTGGTGGTTCTTAAACTTTACAATCAGTTGGAGGGCTTAATTAAACACAGACTATGAGACCCACTCCCAAAGTTTTTGACTCTGTAAGTCTGAGGTGTGGCCCTGAAAACTGACCTGATATGGCGATAATCACTGTCTATTCTGTGAAGCTTGTCACTTCACCAAGGGAAGAGGAGAAAAGGTTAATCCCAGTAATCATGATATTCCACTGCACAGGTAAACCTTTAACATGTGGTATTTTTCACTTTTATGAATTTTTCTGATGGTCTATAGAAACAGTACCAGTTTTAATTAGCTGTGACATTTTAATATAATTTAATTTGGAAAACACAGAGAAAGCATAATGTATTAGATCTTGAAGACTTGCTCAAGAATAGGGCATTTTCAGACAATAGTAAATTTAGGAATCCTGGTTACCAAGAATTCACTCCGTATTATTCAATAGAGGGCAGTCTCTTAATTTTTGGCAATTTGTGGTTGACAAATGGCTGCTCTCTAAAAATCCATCAGTCATGCAGTTTGGTAACATTCAATGTAATCCTCACCAGGCAGCTTGGTATTAACCTTTTAGTTTGCCACAAGCTACATACATACAACATCTGAACTTTATTGATGTTAAAGCAGCCTACCTTCTTAGAAAAAGCATTTCCATCACTTTGAGGGGGAAAGTCATCTCCACTCTTTGTCAGTATGATTTGTGTATGACTGACCCCAGGTTCTGTGGAAGTCATGTGACTTGAGTCTGGACAATCAGCGTTAATTCACTCTATAAACTACAGTAATTGGCTCAGGTTCAGGCATGTGGCCCAACTTGGCTCAATGAGATACAACACCAGCACTTTGACCGGAATGAATTGAAAAACAAATTCTCTTGGGTTTAAGGTTATCAGGATGATAAGAATGTAAGTCAGGAACTGATGATAGCTCTCTTGTGTTCACACAGGAAGACCTCACTTGATAATGAGACCAACTGAGAGGATGGCAGAGGTCAAAAAGGAGCATAATTCATACTGACATTGAGCAACCAGATCCAGCTATGCCTGAAACCATGGTATCATTTATTTCCATGTATGTGAGCCAATAAATCATTTTTCTGCTTAAGCTAGTTTAAGTCAAGTTTTCTATCTGTAACTGGAAGAGTCCTGAATAATATCATTTAGAAATTATTTTTTCTATAAAATGAGTAATAACAATGCATAATTGATACTATTTTATAGCAGTTTAAGAAAAATCAGACACATTAGAAAATCTTGTCTACATTGACAGAGAAGTAAATTCAAATCAGCAATTATCCTCCTCACTTAATAAACACATAGTGTATCTCATGTCATAATGATAGACCTATTTTAAAATCTACCCTAAATTTCTTTACTACTCAAAGACTGTTGGTCATTTCTGTGTAAATCTGTGGCTTAAAAATAATACATAGAACAAAAAATGACAATGGTTAAAATCATTCCAGTTTTCCTGTGATAGGTGGAATAATAAAAAAATTTGGACCATGTCCTTAATCATATTGTTTCTATGTCAGGGTGACTGCAAAGGATTCTAGAGTGTTGTAAACTTCAGAATGCTTTTGCATATTTCCTGAAAGTGCAATTCAGTTGAAGAGAAAATGTATACATTACCTATTTTTCACTTTTTCCATGTTAGTGCTTTGCTACCTAATATATTTTCTTATTAGTGTGAGGAGGACCAATTTTATGACTAATTCCTCTTTTTCCTTCATCCATCTTTATATGAGCAATCATTTTGGTTTTCTGGTATACTGCTTATAATCATTTGTGTTACTTGTAATCTATTTCTGTGGAAAGTCGCAGCAATTATAAACATATTCAGTGGTCTGAAGAAAAGATAACCTAGGGATTATTTCCCATCTTTAAATTCACCTTTGCCTGATGATAGTAACTTGTTGCTGTTGTTCATTTGCTAAGTTGTGTCCCACTCTTTGCAACCCCATGGACTGCAGCACACCAGGCTTCCCTGTCCTTCGCTATCTCCCAGAATTTGCTCAGGTTCATGCCCACTGAGTCAATGATGCTTTCTAACCATCTTGTCCTCGACTGCCCCCTTTTCCTCCTCTACTCAATCTTTTTCAGCATCAGCGTCTTTTCCAATGAATCCGCTCTTCACATCAGGTGGCCAAAATATTGGAGCTTTAGCTTCAGAATCAGTCCTTTCAGCGAATATTCAGGGTTGATTTCCTTTAGGATTGACTTGGTTTGATTTCTTTGCTGTTCAAGGGATTTTCAAAAATCTTCTTCAGCACCACAGTTTGAAAGCATCAATTCTTCTGCGCTCAGCCTTCTTGAAAGTCCAACTCTCAGATCCATATATGACTATTGGAAAAACCATAGCTTCGACTATATGGACAAAAGTGATGTCTCTGCTTTTTAATATGTTGTCTAGGTTTGTCATAGCTTTCCAAGAAGTAAGCGTCTTTACTTTTCATGGTTATAGCCACTGTTAACAGCAATTTTGGAGCCCAAGAAAATAAAATCTGTCACTGTTCCCACTCTTCCCCTTCCATTTGCCATACAGTGATAAATATCCGCAGATTACAGATGAAGAAAGTGACATTCAGAGGTGATGTGCCTTGCCCAGAGTCACAATGTCCAGATGGACTCCTGGTCTTATTTTCTTTTCCACTCCCCAAACTCCCTCATAGTCATTTGCTTTGAGGACAAAGTCTAGAATATTGCCATGGATACTGGCTGGACAACACAGACTGTTAAGAGGGGCTGTGAAGTGAACACAGCCGGAGTCTCATTCCTTGCAATGATCTCCATTGGGTTTATCGACTAAGCGTTTCAGCTCATAAAGCACAAACCCTTGCTATTGAACTGATTTAAATCATCTCAGGAAGAGTGTGATGTCTCAAAACCACCCATACCTTATAGAATAAGTGAAAAGAAATCCTCCCACACATAATCCTTGCACTGCAGTGCTATTAAGTCATGGTTCATTTTCTTGGGCTTACCCAGGTTATGGAATTTCAACTCATTGTATACAAGGTCAGTTTTACACTGTATGTGGAACTGCAATTTGGCCAGTCTACTTTATAATTCTGTAATAAGATATGATATACTAAATGGGAATAGTTATGCTTCAAGTGAAAGGAAAAAAGGGAAGCAGGTTTATAGGGCACCTGGGAGGCCACACAGTGCAATGGGAATAGGCTCGAGACTAGGAAACTAGCTCTTAGTTATCTCATAGATTAGTCATTAACTTACCGGATGACCTTGCGCAAACCACTTCAGCCTTGACAATTTCAGTTTGCTCATAAGGGAGGTGCAAAAGTTCACCATCAAAATCAATTCAAACTCTACACAGGAAACTTGTTAGAGGGAATATGGTGGGCATCTGGACATCTGTGGTTGTTGCTTTCACTGTGTCCTTACTTTTGGGATCTGCCTCTTTTCTTTTTAAAAAAATTTTAATTGGAGGATAATTGTTTTACAATGTTGTGCTGGTTTCTGTTGTACAACACTGTGAATCAGGCATAAGTATATATATGTTCCCTCCCTCCTGAAACTCCCTCCCCAACCCCGTTCTCCCCTCCAGGTTGTCACAGCACACTGGGTTGAGCTCCTTGTGTTATACAGCATCTTCCCACTAGCTCGCTATTTTGCGCATTGTAATGTATGTATCTCAGTGCTACTCTCTCATTCCACAGGAGTCCCATGGGCTGCTAGTCCCAGTTATACCTTCCCTGCCCCAGTGATGATTTATGATTCAGGCTGATCTGTCAGAGTATTCTTCCTTCCCTTCCTCTGGCCACAGTTATTGGTTCAGAGGTGAGCAATGTCACAAAAGAAGGTCAGTCTACAGGTCTATGGAATGAAGGACTAGACTAATTTTTCTGGGATCACTAACTCTAAGGCCAATATAAGAATAGACCTTCCCATCACCATCTTTGCTACTAGGTCAGGAGATTCTGTCCAGTAACTAAACCCAAACCAGAGGAAAGCAGAAATTAAAAAAAAAAAAATGAAGACAGAGTCAGAATCCAGTTTACATCATTAGGACTTCTGGATCCAGCTATACCTGAGGTCATTTCTCCTCCTCTAGACTTCCCCAAACATAAACTCCTCTTCCTCACTTAAGATAATTTGAAGTGAGGCTTGGTCACTTGCTCTTGATCGAGTTCTAATTAGTACACTCAGAAATGATGTTATTTACTCTCTACAACTGAGTTCAACACTCCAATGAAATAGTTGCCCATCAAATATATGTTGATACACTACAAGAATTAATATATGCTATGAATGATTCTATGGTTCTAAGAAATATATATATGTCCAATATTTAAATCTACATATTAAGTGACACATCATGATTTTTCACTTTAAAATATTAACTACAATTCATTCACTCATTGACTGAGTACTGAACAACTTTTACATGCTGTCTTGAGGATGCAATGCTGAACAAAATAGACAGTCTCTACATCTATTGAGCTAACATTCTAGCAGGACCAGAGTTATATTATATTTAATTATATACAATATGCATCTTAGAACCACCCAATCCATCTATCTGTATTCAGGAACAATTAAATCCAGAATGCAAAATAACACTCTAAGACTTATAGATCTTAGCTTTGAAATGCTTTTCTTTCACCAGTGAATTTGGAACCCAGTTAACCATCAGAGCCTAAGGCCAAAATATTTGTTATGTTTTTAAACAAGGAGTCCCTGTTTGCTGTTTTGACAAAGATCTATTAATGCCTTGTCTGATTGCACATTTCTGTAGGATGATCTTGAGTATTCCCTGTCAACAAAGTTAGATTAATACAACTACCCTGCCAAAAACAACAAAATTGACCTTTCCTTCTTAGTAATTAGATGTTGCCACTGATATGGAGATACTGTGGTCCTAAATTTCAATTGGTGCCTGTTGCGATTCACAAATATTCCATTTCCTGAGCCCCAGAGGAGCTTGTTCTGATTAAACTGTTTTCAGACCTACCAGGTAAAAATCAAGTAATTCCACAAGATACCCTTGATCTGATAAAGGCATATACTCCAAATCCTACACTTTCAATTCTCTTACACATTCAGTTTCACCATTTTATTGTTAAGAAAAGCAAGACAGCAAGCATGCTGGGGAAGACATATTTTAGCAGAGCATAAATGTTCTATTTATGGACTAGAAAATCTTTTATACACTATGCTGGCAAATCATCCTAAATAAACCAGTGTGTTGGCAACACCTTACATAGTAAATTATGACACATTTCCTCAGTTGGTGGCTATATATACATTCACCAATTACTGCTGGGATATAAAGCATGATTTTAGGCCTCACAGAAGACAGAGGAGTGACACATGTTTAAGCTGTGATAGGCTATCTCACATCCTGAGCATTCCCTATGCTCTTATACAGCAGTGATTTTCTGCCTTTTCTCCTGGGGATGAAATACCTTTTACTTCCCTGATCCATTCCATACAGTTGGCTGGGACTATCTCTACCTCCTCCAGTCAGAGGGATGGTTCTGTGGTTGGCCCTGATGAAATGATCCCATCCTTGTGGCCAGCGTGATTGACTTAGTTCAAGTACAGGTGAATGACCTGTAAGTTCTTAGAACTGTTCTAAAAAGGTTATGGGGCATTAGTCCTCACCAGGGCCCCACTGCCCACTAGGTTGAGAGATTCAGTTTATGAGATGGCCAAGAACATGTAGCACTGCCAACAGTAGTCTAAGACCCTGGTTCCAATTATAAATAAAATAATGGTGCTACTGGTAAAGAACCCGCCTGCCAATGCGGGAGATATAAGAGATGCAGGTTCAATCCCTGGGTTGGGAAGATACCTTGGAGTAGGAAATAACAACCCACTCCAATATTCTTGTCTGACGAATCCCATAGACAGAGGAGCCTGGTGGACTATAGTCCACAGGGCCACAGAGAGTTGGACATGCAACATAGAACACAAAAGCAGAAAGAGGAGAAGAAATGAGAGATAGAAATATCACAATATCATTTTTGCTCCCCATATGCAATTACATGTTGGTTCTTTGAAAATTTCCAAAGCAATAATCCTCCCTTCATTTTCCCCAAGGCTATGGTTTTTCCAGTGGTCAAGTATGGATGTGAGTTGGACTATAAAGAAAGCTGAGCGCTGAAGAATTGATGCTTTTGAACTGTGGTGTTGGAGAAGACTCTTGACAGTCCCTTGGACTGCAACGAGATCCAATCAGTCCATCCTAAAGAAGATCAGTCCTGGGTGTTCACTGGAAGGACTGATGTTGAAGCTGAAACTCCAATACTTTGGCCACCTGATGCGAAGAGCTGACTCATTTGAAAAGACCCTGCGGCTGGGAAAGATTGAGGGCAGGAGGAGAAGGGGACGACAGAGGATGAGATGGTTGGATGGCATCACCAACACAATGGAGCTGGGTTTGGTTGAATTGAATTCCAGGAGTTGGTGATGGACAGGGAGGCCTGGCGTGCTGTGGTTCATGGGGTTGCAAAGAGTTGGACATCACTGAGAGACTGAACTGAACTGGAACTTGATTTCCTCAGCCAAAAGAATGCTGAATGTACACTGGCAAACAGGTGAGCCAAAACAGATGTAGACCCCACATAAGTATCACCCAAAATGATGGACTGATTTATAGATTGACCACTGATCCATTCATCCATTCAAACATTCCCTGATCACCCATCATGTTCCAGGTGCTGGGGAAAATCTTTAATTACAAAGATGAGAGACACACAGGGCCATTAGGGGTTCACTGTGGAGCAGGAAAGGTGTTTTAATATAATGTGATGACAGCTTTAACTGCAGTGTGCAGAGTACCTTGAGGATTTGGGATCTGATGAAATTGTGCCTGGAGACTGAGCATGCTTCTTGGAGGACAGGAGGATAGCTCAACCAATTAAACACAAGTTATCCATTGATGTGAGAATATTATTACCACTCAACTCCTTTGAAGGCTTAGGGGAAGGTAACAAGTTATGTAGAACAGAGTAATGTATGGGCCCAGTGGGAAGCTGCCTCCACATAGATGGGAAGGGAAGAACCAGGTTTCTGATTCCTGAGCAGCTTCTACCCTACCCTTGTTCAAGGATCATTCTCCCCCTAAAACCTCAGCTCCATGATATATGACCCACATTCTAAGAACCCTGTTGCCTCTGAAATTCTATGCGTTTCTGATGCTATTTGAACCATAAAAAGAGAGAAATATTTTTCTATCTGTGAGTGGCCGAGTGACATGGGCACAGGTCATCTTCATACCAGTAGACTCCATCTATCAACAAGTACAGAAGCCTACTGTTCCAGGATCAGTACTAGGAGCTAAAAGGGATACACTAACACCTAAGACACAAATTTGCATGGAGAGACAGAGGGAAAATAATTAAATATTATATGGTAATGATCCTAGTGAAAAGTAGAAATCTCTGCGACTGACACGACCCAACACAACTTGATCATCTTTGGCATAGTTTAGAGTAGGGTTTCTCAACCTCTGCGCTATTGACATCTTGGGCCAGATAATTTTTGCTTTGTGGGGCCATCTGAGGCACTGTAGAATCTTATACACCATCCCCAACCTCTAAACACTAGATGATGCTGCTGCTGCTGCTGCTGCTGCTGCTGCTGCTGCTGCTGCTGCTGCTGCTGCTGCTGCTGCGTCACTTCAGTCGTGTCCGACTCTGTGTGACCCCATAGACGGAAGCCCACCAGGCTCCCCCGTCCCCGGGATTCTCCAGGCAAGAACACTGGAGTGGGTTGCCATTTCCTTCTCCAATGTGTGAAAGTGAAAAGTGAAAGTGAAGTCGCTCAGTCATGTCTGACCCTCAGCGACCCCACGGACTGCAGCCTACCAGGCTCCTCCATCCATGGGATTTTCTAGGCAAGAGTACTGGAGTGGCTTGCCATTGCCTTCTCCGAAACACTAGATACCAGTAGCTTTTTCAGCTCTGACAAAAACGCCTCCAGATGTTGTCCTATGTCCCCTGGGAAGTCCAAGTATGCATGACTTGAGAACCATTGGCCTAAAGGTACTGATGCTTAGAAACAGAAAGGCCATAGTAAGAAATTCCAGCTAAGACTTGGGCATAAACATCTATATAGAAATCCTCAAACTCTCATTATCAGACTAGGATATTGATAAGCCCAGGAGTTTACAACAGTATACTGGGGGTAGGGGGAGCGGATGGGAACAGGAAGTCGTATATTATAACTTCCTAGGACGTGAACTCTCCATTTGAGGATTTAAAAGTTAAGCAACCTAGATAGTAATTCAGAGTGTACTTATTTATATTTAAGTAAATGCACATATATTATGGCATAAACTCTAATTTAGTTGAAGCCTGAAAGAACATTTCTAAATGTCATGGGCTATTTCTGACTATATTCCCAACCCCTTCAAACACACACTTACCCTCCTCTGCCATCAAGAGAAGCACATCTAGGACCCAGACATAGATAAGCACAGAGGGGACACACCCAGTTTTAACAGATTGATAGGAAATTAAGTGGCTGTACTTAAAGAATGACTATCAAAGCTATGGTTTTTCCAGTAGTCATGTATGGGTATCAGAGTTGGACTATAAAGAAGGCTGGGTGCCAAAGAATTGATGCTTTTGAACTGTGGTGCTGGAGAAGACTCTTGAGAGTCCCTGGGACTGCAAGGAGATCCAAACAGTCCAGCCTAAAGGAAATAAGTCCTGAATATTCATTGGAAGGACTGTTACTGAAGCTGAAACTCTAATACTTTGGCCACCTGATGGGAAAAGCTGACTCAATGGAAAAGACCCTGATGCTGGAAAAGACTGAAGGTGGGAAGAGAAGGGGACGACAGAGGATGAGATGGTTGGATGGCATCACTGACTCAGTGGACATGAGTTCGAGCAAACTCTGGGAGATGAATAGCAAAGCCTGGTATGCTGCAGTCCATGGGGTCACAAAGAGTTGGACATGATTGAGCGACTGAACAAGAACAACAATCAGAGAAAAATCTAGAAGTCAGCTACCACTGATTGAGGATGATGAGGAGGATGATAGCAAAGCCTCACCTGTGCCAAATACTTCCCTATACACCAGTCTCTACGCTATATACACTTTACAAAGAAAACCTTACACCAACCCAAGGGGACAGCTACTGATGCCACTGCCATTTTAAGGAGACAAAACTAAGCTTTCATACATTGCAGTATGTGTCCTAGAGCTGCCATTTCAAATTACCTTCAGCTGGGTGGCTTATAACAACAGAAATTTATTTTCTTACAGCTCTGGAGGCTAGAAGTCTGAAACCAAGCTGTTGGTAGAGCCATGCACCCTACAATACCTAGGGTAACATTTTTTCTTATGTATATATATACACACACATATACATGTGTGCTAAGTCGCTACAGGTGTGTCTGACCCTGTGGCCCTATGGACTAGCCTGCTAGGCTCCTCTATCCATGGGATTCTTCAGGCAGGAATATTGGAGTGGGTTGCCCCGTGCCCTCCTCCAGGGGAACTTCCTGACCCAGGGATCAAACCCATGTCTCGTGTCTCCTGCATTGGCAGGCGGGTTCTTCACCACTAGCAACACCTGGGAAGCCTATACACACACACACACACACACACACACACACACACACACACTATCTGAGTCACCGGGGGCCTTCCCTGGTGGCTCAGATGGTAAAGAATCTGCTTGTAATGCAGGAGACCAGGGTTCAGTCCCTAGGTTGGAACGATGTCCTGGAGAAGGGCATGGCTATTCACTCCAGCACTCTTGCCTGGAGAATTTCATGGACAGAGGAGACTGGTAGGTTACAGTCCATGAGATTACAAAGACTCAGACATGACTGAGTGCCTTTGTCATATGACATGGTAATAATGAGTCCCTGTATTGGAAGCAGAGTATGCATCTCTGTTCTACTGACTTTGAGCTTGGCCATTTTACTTATGATGACTAGTGAGCAGAAGTGGGAATGGGTTTAAGCCATAATCTTAAAATGCATTGCAAGATTCCACTAACCCTGTTGAGATTCAGCCCTTTGCCAAAGGAAGAACATACCCCAGATAGACATTAATGTTCCCTGAGTCTCAGAACAGCAAACCCTTGAGCCTGTAAAGAAATGTTTACAGTTGTCAGCAACTAGGATTCAGAGGATTGCTTGTTACATAGCATTAGAGCAACAGAAACCTGACTACAACAGCCAGCATCTAAGATAGACACAGAGAAAACCTGTTCTGTTTTTCTTTCTCAAATTAGTTTTAAAGCCTAAGTAACTTGAGAAACTTGGGAAAAACAAAATTTCTGTCAACAAAATCATGTTTTCCTATTGACTCACAATCAATTCAGAGATGTTTTTGCCTGGGGAAAAAATGTCTTAGAAATAACAATGAAAGCTATACTCTCAAGAGTGCAGCAGACTTTAGAACTCTGCCTAACTCCTTGCCCTTAACAGAGCGGGGGGGAAGAAAAAAACAACAGTAGGTATCAAAACTTGTCAAGGGAAGAAGTCTAACTGGAAGAACACACAGTGTAGCCTTTTTGTTTTCTCGTTTAAGTTTCAAAGGAAACTTTTTTGGGGAAAGTTTTCTCTGGGTAAACTCTATTTAATTTCTTGGTTTCTTTCTTGACACTTTTGGCAAAAATGTTGAAGCTAGGGCACAATGTCTCATTATGTCTTCAGATTAAAAAGAAATTCTTGATACAAAGGTTAATAAACATTTGATGAGAGACAAGTACCTAAAATAAAAATGAGGTATCTCTCTCCTGCACATACATGCTAAGTCACTTCAGTTTTGTCTGACTCTTTGTGACCCAATGGATTGTAGCCCACCAAGTTCCTCTGTCCATGGGATTCTCCAGGCTAGAATACTGGAGTTGGTTGCTATGCCCTCCTCCAGAGGATCTTCTGACCCAGGGATTGAACCCACGTCTCTTTTGTCTCCTGCATTGGCGGGTGGTTTCTTTACCACTAGCACCACCTGGGAAGCCCATCTCTCTCCTACCAGATCCCATTCCCCAAGTGCCATAGTTAATAGCATGATGTGCAAAGGTAAGACTTTTCCAAATCTGTTATTCTGACATTCTCTGCCCCCAGAGAACAATCTGCAGTAAGTTTAAGAAGCCCTGAATGATTTTTGCTGTCCACCGTGTAGACACATTCCAGGATACTCTACTGTATGTCACGCTATTTGCTTTTCAGCCACCGTGGACCTCATTGTGCACATTTCCATGCCCTGTTCTTCTGCTGGATTATTAACAATAGGTCCCTCCATGCCTGACTTAACTCATAGTCAAGTTTCAGGTCTCAGGTGATCCATCACGCCCTCCAAAACCACATCTTTCACTTGCTTAGCCTAAATAAGTCCCCTTGTTATGAGTTTTCAGAGGCTCCTTTACCTTCTTAATAAACCCTTCATTCTAATTTTAATCTCATTTGCTTACTTTTTTCCAGCTTTATTGAGGTATAATTGACAAATGAAACTATGATATATTTGAATGTACAATATGATGATTTGGTATGTATACATCATAAAATGATTTCCACAATCGAATTAATTATCTATCACCTCACTGTTACATTTTTAAATAAGAGAGTTTAAGATCTACTTTTACAAAATTTCAAGTATATAATACAGTTTTAGCTATAGTCACCATGCTATATACTGCTGCTGCTACTGCTAAGTTGCTTCAGTCGTGTCCGACTCTGTGCCACCCCATAGACGGCAGCCCACAAGGTTCCCCTGTCCCTGGGATTCTCCAGGCAAGAACACTGGAGTGGGTTATGCTATATACTAGACCCTCAGAATTACTCATAACTGAAGGTTATTAGTTTAATTTTAATCATAGCAATCCCTATGGGAACAGAAGCCATGCTGCTTCTTCCCTTATAATTCCTGAGTCTAGCACGTAGTAGTCACTCAGTATATAACTCCTGTGCCGGAGTGAACATAAACCTCGTAGCTCAGAAGACAGATACTTAGGAATTAAAGCTGCTGCTGCTACTGCTAAGTCACTTCAGTCGTGTCCGACTCTGTGTGACCCCATAGACGGAAGCCCACCAGGCTCCGCCGTCCCTGGGATTCTCCAGGCAAGAACACTGGAGTGGGTTGCCATTTCCTTCTCCAATGTGTGAAAGTGAAAAGTGAAAAGTGAAAGTGAAGTCGCTCAGTCTTGTCCAACTAGTAGCGACCCCATGGACTGTAGCCCACAGGCTCTTCTGTCCATGGGATTTTCTAGGCAAGAGTACTGGAGTGGGTTGCCATTGCCTTCTCAGGGATACATTTAGGAGGGTTTTGTGAAGGAAAGTGGAACCAATATAAAAGTAGAGAAAGAGAATACAAAAGGAGGCAATATAGGGACAATGAGAATTCACCTAAGAATGACTATGTCAAAGAAAGTGAGAAATTCCTTTAGCAGCTATTGTGACACTGTGGAGATGACCAAACACCATCAAATCATATGCTGTATAATGACTACATCAATCAGGTCTCCTAAATTGCCCATAGTGAAAACCAAGTGCCAATTACCAAGTGTACCTTATGGATCCGTAAGTGTTGGCTCCAAATCTATATGACATAAAGTTTATCTGTCATGTTGGGACCTTAAGTCAAGTAATGGCCCTGTGTAATGAGTCCTCTCTCCCCATCCTTGATTTCTACTGTCTTTGCTGTAATAAACCATTCCATGATGACAACAGAATTAAGCAGAGCTGATGAATAAAGTCCAACTTACTAGTATTGAACTTGACCTATCTACAAGCACTTCCTTAGACATTCTACTCCATCAGTTCTATAAGTAACTACACTAAAACTGAGGCAATTGAGATACCAAAAAGGCAAAAATAATTGGATTCAACTTCAACATAGCACCTTTAGTATACCACAAGATTCAGCTTCAATTTACCTGTAAAAATGATTCACTTCGATTCTAGTCATGGTTTTGTACTGCTTGAGCATGTTTAATAAATGCTTCCATGATGATATCCCTATGTGTCTTGTGGGAAACACTTTTAAACTCTAAATTGATGATACATGCTGCTGTGAGCACACACTCAGCTCTTTGCCTGGTTATTTGGGATTCCATAGGAGGGATATTAGAAGAGAAAGTACACCATACAGATAAAATGTACTACAATGTATTTGCCACTAAATGTAAAAATGAAAAAAAGAAAAAAACCAAGATAGACATACTGTAGACTCATCATAGAACAGCATTTACTACTCCCTTTTCTAAAGGTTGTTTGAAGATCACTCACTGGGATTTGCTTCAGGGCATGTTTGAAGTCTCCATCTTAGACTAGCTGAATTTGAATTTTTGAATTCAACCAGCTATGTCCGTGAGTTTTTAAGGTATCTAAAATAACAATTCCACAATATACTTAGTAACTGAAACTGGTAGGATGTCAGTGTGAAGTGGAAGTATTTGTTAAAATTGTGTCTTGGTATAGATACTTTATGTCATTCATACTCTGGTGTCACTAGAAGTTCATATTACTTGGAGGAAACACCAGATAAATATTAAATCAGAAACAAAAGAAGAAGTCATACTTTTCTGGTTCATACAGATATACTTAAAAATATTAAAAGCCCATGTGGTGAGCTTTTCTATTCTCACAAAATCCTCTCAACACATGTACCTTTATTTATTACCATCAGGGTAAGGCTGTGATTCTCAAATTTAATGTACAGAAGAATCACCTAAGTACCCACTAAAAATACAAAGGTTCCTATTGACAAAGAACAAAAACAAGAAGACCGGAGCAGAGCCTAGTTTTTTCATGTTTGACTCATGTCTCAAATGACCTTGAGGCAGGTGGTCTGAAGAACATACTGTGAGAAACACAGACTCTGTAAGAGGGCACTCTTCCTACCTCAATATTTTCTCTTCAGAAAACAAAACTCACAGAAGTCAAACAGATGTGTGGAAGCACCTTCAGGAAGTATTTGGAAATGTTTTCCTAAAGGCATGCTGGTATCACCTGCAGCTTATCCAAAAGTGTAGCCAGCCTTTTTGTATCAGAAAGACAGCCAGGCTATAATGTAGAAAATGCCAGATAAGTTGTGATCTAATTAATCATTTCTTTCACTGCAGGATAATATAGCCACAAAAGAAGCTTTTGGTGACTGAGGATGAACACTGAAGGGAAAGAAAAGAATGACAAAATGTTAGGATTCGTTAGTATCTCTTTCTGACACTATTCAAAGCAGAGAGCGGGCTGATTCCACATGACTAATAGTAGCTCTTCTGACAGAGTCTCCTTCAAGTGGAGAAAGACAATCTGTTTAGCAACTGTAGCTTGATATAAGTATCTGTGAAGTTCACTAGCTTCTTTTGTTTTAATCTATCCTCTTTAAAGCCATCTTCTCTGTAACTGGGTCTTCAAAGTTCACTCACCTGCCAGGAGAAATTCCCCGGTGCAGATGACTAATAGTGGCAGTGGTGCCAATAAGAATTACAAAAGAGACAAAATCAATATTAATGACAACTCCTTTTGTGCTGGGACTGTACCCTGCATTATCTTATTTCATATTCAAAGCATTTCTATGAGGGAGGTATAATTATTATCCTGAAGATAAAGTTGAAGAAACTGAGGCTCAGAAAGATTAAATAATTTGAAGGAAGGTCACATTTAATTAGGTGGAGCCAGTGATTCAGGCTATTTTTATCTGAATGTAGGATATACCTTGTATAATTCTTAATTTGTTCTCCCTTCTTTAGTAGAGTACTAGTCATTGACCCATTCTGGGAACTTCTAAAGGGCTAGTTCTAGAACTGTGAAACTTTCACTTGGGCCATAAAATCAGGGTATTAGGTACAGCTTTGAGTGAAAGGCTACGTTTGACAAATGAACTGAACTGGGTTGCCGACCCCAGAGCTGATATTTAAATTGGGAATACACAGCCAGGAATTTATGAAACAGATAATAAGAACAAGGGAGGAGTTGAATGTTATTAAAGATCAATATGAAGCAATATTTAAAACAATGTTGCTCTCTGGGGCTAGATTCCATATATCAGACAACTGGCATGTGGGGATGTTGAAGTTAAAGAGTTCTAGGATGGGACAGATATGTAAGACTATCATTCATTCTTTCTTTCACTGAGCTGACATTTACTGGGTACTTACCATGTGACTAGCCATTGATGATATAAAGATGAATAGGATGTAGACCACATCTTCTTAAAATTTTATCCTCCAAATAAAATAATTGAAAAAACTTTCTATTATTTTGCATTCCAAGATTTTAGATCATTTTACAAAGGATTTTGGTATAAATCAGCCCCTAAGCACACAATCACTAGTGGCAATCCAACATGAGGGTCTGATTGTCTAAACCTGACAACTACAGCCAGGATCTATAAAGACTTGAGTGTGGTCACTAACCCCTAACCCCCAATCTCGTAGCATGCACCTGGTTTCAATCCATTAATGAAATAGAAATGGCAGGCCACAAAAAATGTAATGACTAAAATTACCTTGAACAATAAAAATTAACCAGAAGAAGCATCACACAAGATGTCGGTCAATGTCAAAAAGTCATCTTTCCCTACCCATCTATGGTTTTGTCCTCAGTGCAAAAGGATGGGGACTCTAATTCAGAGTTAAGAAAACCTACTATCCTTTCTTTCTAAACTGCTCAATGGAAACACAAAGACTACTTTGCAAGAGCCAGATTTTCTTTTATGAACATTAACTGATATAAGGGCTATTAGTTTCGAAAAGCTATATGGAAAAATATTTAGAAAGATTGCTTCAAAAAACAAAACAAAAAATTAAAACAGGAAGAATAGGAGTAAGGGAAAATAGTTTATTTCAATATTCTTTTTTAAAGTCAAATAACCATTTAAAAAATTAATCTAGTAAGTGATATGAAGAACCAACATTGTAAACTTGCTCTTACCAATGTCCAAAAAAGTTAGGGAGCATGGAATTTAGTTGATCTTAACTCAGGATTTCCTATACAGGATGCAAAAAATACTGGGAAATTTGACTGTATTAAAGTTAAAAAAGAATCCCATTTATTTTCAAAGCAAGCAAGCAAATAACCTTAAGACAATGAAAAGATAATCCACAGAATAGAATATACAACATGGATAAGAAAGTTCTTACACTCAGAATATAAAAGAATTTCTAAAAATCAGTAAAACAAAACTAGACAATACAGTAGAAAATGGGCAAGAAATTTAAACAGTGGTCTCACAGAATATTCCAATGGCCAATAAGTCAATCAACAAATGCTCAACTTCATTAGTATTAATAAAATGCAAATTAAAGCCAAAATACCACCTCAATACTCCCTAAAATGGCAAAAATTAGAAAGACGGACAGAACCAAGTGCTGACATGGGTTTTAAAGGGAAAAGAATTATCATACATCACTTCTAGCATAAGTTTCAACTTGCAGAGCATGTTGGGAAACTGCTTGCCATTTCCTACTAAAGATAAACAAATGCTTATTGTGTATAATGACCTCAAATTCCACTCCTAAGTATGTATCTAATAAAAATGCATGCTTCCAATATACACACAATAAAGTTCACAGGACCGTTATTTGTAATAGCCCCAGACTGAAATTCAATATTACAGAGGATATCTAGAAACTGTCATGTAATCATACCACCCAGTGATAAACTACATCACTCAAGATAATCAATTTCACAACACTTTTGCTAAACAAATGGAGCCATAATGTATTAACCCATCATATAAAGTTCAAAAATAGCCAAAACTGATTTGTAGGGTTAAAAGTTATGATAATGTCTTTGGCTGGAAGTGATCAAGGAGGGCACGAGAAAAGTTTCTAAGTTGCTGATAATGTTTTATTGCTAGATCCATATGTTTTCCTTGTGATAGCTCATTAAACAGTACATTTATGATTTATACCCTGTGTGTTTATACTTCCATCAACTAAAATTTTAAAGATACCTTGAGAGGCTGCTTATACAGAGAAAATAATGTCAAATTACATGGGCAGGAAAAAAAATGGCAATGCTCATGTTTTATTCTTTATCCATACCAAATAATGATAGGCAAAATTGACTTAGTATAGAAGTTATGGCTTAATTTTTTCAAACATTCTCCAAATTTCCATGAAAGTTTGGCCTGAAACAAAGAATGCAGACTCAAAGATGGGATGCAGAGTTAGGAAACTAGCTTGGCTCACTGCCTTCACAAGTTTTACATGTTTTCAAAGATCTACTTATCACCCATAGAGGGAAGGAGTACAGAGGAGTTTTAGAAGGGTACTTTGTGGGTGAGGGCTACTAGTAAGTTTGGAAAGGAGGAAATCAATGTGTCATTTCCAAAAGCTTGAGCTTTCTTGGCAGCCAAAAGGAATTCAGTACATCCTAAGCACTTAGTAGAGTCTGGCACACACTGATCCTGGAGGAATGAATTAGAGACAAAGAGAAAGGCAGAGAGGGAAGCTGGACAAAAGGAAGGGAAAAACACAGGCAGGTGGAGTAAGAAAAGAAGAAAGGAAATAGACCAGGCAGGTTAGACACCCGGATGCAGGAGGAAGGTGAAGAGGCGGCAAAGATAACTACAGTAGAATCAATGATGATTTCCATTTTCAGGTGGGGATAAACAAAGATTCTTTCCTGCAGTGGACATCTGACCTGCAGTCCAATGTGTTAACACAGAAGCTGAGTTGTGTTGTTAAACCTGGGTAAGGAGATGGCAGAGCCCTGTTTCCTTAGTAATTGATGCCAGAGACTGCTTAGAAGCATATTCTAAATACAAAAATATCAATGCTCTGACAATTCAAAAACATATTTTCTTTCAGTATGAGAAACCTTAAAACGCATGTGTTTAGAGGCCACTAAAAGCCACAGTGAATGTATCCACTTACTAACATCTATTCATTGAGCACCACTATGTGACCGTCTCTGTGTAAGTGATGAGGGGAACAACAGTGAAAGAAAAAGCATACTTGCACATCTTAGTAAAATTAATTTTACTCAGTGACCTATTATTATTATAATGAGAAGGGGCTGTATTACACTTTAGAGCAGGAAATCACACTTGAATGTTGAAAAGAGAGCATGAGAATTCAAAGCCACTTCAACTTGCTTCTCTGGCTTCAAGCAGTTCTGGGTACTTCCCTAGAAGAGTTTATTGTCTTTATGACAAAATTTAAAATCTACAGGATTTATGCTGCTGCTGCTGAGTCACTTCAGTCGTGTCCGACTCTGTGTGACCCCATAGACGGAAGCCCACCAGGCTCCCCCGTCCCTGGGATTCTCCAGGCAAGAACACTGGAGTGGGTTGCCATTTCCTTCTCCGATGTGTGAAAGTGAAAAGTGAAAGTGAAGTCGCTCAGTCGTATCTGACCCCTAGCGACCCAACGGACTGCAGCCTACCAGGCTCCTCCATCCATGGGATTTTCTAGGCAAGAGTACTGGAGTGGCTTGCCATTGCCTTCTCCGACAGGATTTATAATTATTCCCCAATAGTGAGAAATGTATTACAGAAGACCTTCAAGCTAACCGTAGAGTCCTCTAAGGGTGGGAGGTGGTACATGATGAAGGCACTAAGTATTTATGAATTCTCAATAAGAAGGCTGTTTGGTTTTTAACTTTCTTTCCAGGGAGGAAGTTTCACGTTGGTGCTGGGGTAACTTTACCTCCTTCCTAACACTTGTTCCATTTTTGACAAAGAGCAGGCTCCATGCTCATCATCTTCCATCGGCAACAATGCTGAGTTATGATTTAACAAGTCTGTTTTGTTTCAGCTTCATTTGAAAAAGTGACCTGCTCATGTGAGAAGAAGCTGGTGTCATATATACACAGTGATCTGACACTTTCTTTCCCTTAGAATAAATTTGTTTAAGAAGTAAATAAATGTACAGCAATGTATTAAGGGAATGCACAAGTGGAACTCTGGTGGACAAAACCATGAAAATGATATGAAAGTATTGAACACTAGTGAACTGAAGTCTATAATATCCTGTAACTTTCACCTCTGCCCAGCCCCTCTCAGGCCCCAAACTTCACTCACTCCCTTTTCTAACTATTAAGTCTTTCCATCTTTCCAATCTACTCTGTTTTATCCACTCTGGTTCACAAATATGGTTTTCTCTGTTTGGAAAAGTCCCTTCTTTTTCTTTTTCCCTCTTTTCCTTCCCTTGACTGACTCTTATTCATCCTTAAAGGGACTTTGAAATGTCATCTTCAGGGCTGTCTCTCCTGCTGCCCCAACAGGGATTAGTCCAAATGCATGTTTACTGCATGTTCAGATGTCTGTCTTCCCTAAGAGCCTGAGGATTTTTATGGGAACAGGGATTTTGAGACAACTCTCTGGGGAGAGTAACAGTCACAAAGCAGAGTTAAATATTTATCAATCTGAACTGAAAGGGAAAAACATCATCCCAAGCAAGAAACAGAATTTATACCAAACACTGTTCAAGTAAAGCATATACAATGATTTCCTGGGTGTCTGTGTAGAATACCCTTTTCAAAGCTCAGTCCCTCTGAACCTGCTTCACTACATTATGTTCAGGAACCAATGTATTAATATTTCAGAAGTAAAATAGTGGTCCACAGCCACTGTGAGAGATCTAGACATGTCATAGTCAACACCCATACTTTGGACTTGAAATCTCTCTTTTCCTGGAGCAGTTCCACAAGAATGAGTAGTTAATCTTTGCTCATTTGCCCAAACCTAATATTTATTTAACACCTGCTTTGCTAGCAAATGGGAGCTTTGATGTTCCCAGTATACACTGGAGCTCATCAGTAGACCTAATTTAGGAATAGAAGAAAAGACTCCCTGTAGCATTTTGGATTATTTTCTTGAGCTAAAGTTCAATGTTTATTGTTATGAAACGTAAAGCTCTCATTCTGCTTTTCTTATACACATGCACACACAGAAAGCTTATCATCTTAAATGTGAAAAAAATATGTTGGTATACCTTCTAGCCATGGTGTTTCCAAAATATGAACTGTAATAATTTTCTAAGCCTGCAGCCCTGCAAAGCCCATTGAATCTGATAATTGCTTTCATGTAGGATTTAGGATGAGATGGCTGGAATGTATCCTGTGGAGGTGATCTATTTCACCACCAAAGCCATCCTCTGTCAATCAACTGAGTTATAAATGTAACTGTCAACTCAGTCATTTGATTTTTTATTCACAGAAATGCATAGAAAAGTTCAGAGCAACCATGGCACATAATGTACTTTTTGTTGTCCTTTTCCTCTCTGAGGTATATGAATGTACAATGTCATACTGACATTCTGGGGAAAACCAGCTTAATGTTAGTGTTTGGATAAGATGTTTGAGTTTATTGTTCAGGTTACGGATTAGGAGCAATTACACTAAACTGTGATGAAGGGCAGTGTCTTTCTGAGTATATTAGCTTTGCATTACTAAAGGCCAAGGTTAGCTCATTATCCCTCATCGTGGTTATCTCTGAAGCACATGGCACTCCACTGCACATTTCTGCATCCATTTTCCCTGACAAGTTAACTACGGTTACGACTGCTCTCTATGCACAGATTCCCATTCTCAGAGCAAAGGGAAACCATAGAACTGACTCTGATCTAAATAGAATGTGCTTAGCAGAAAATACACTATCTTAATCCCCTATATTATGAAAGTGGGTTTGGAATCAACACACAGGAGATGAAGAAAAGGACAGTCGCTAGATTCGAAAGTGATGCATGACCAAAAAGCTATGTTTCAACTGAATTGCACAAGCTCTAGAATGAGCAAGTAACCTTGTTTCTCAAGGTTGAGGGCAGCAAATAAACAGTAATGAAAGATAAACGGGCTCCAATAGGATCTTACAAATCCTAACAGCTCAAATCAGGAAGTCTTCATTATACTGAAGATATAGCTCCTTCTCAAAATGTGGACATGACTGAGCTGTTAATAAGCACCTCACTTTACACCTCACTTGAGACAATACATCTGAATCATAATAAGTTGCCAGAGTGTTCTAATGCCTGATAATGCATGCCTTCAGTTCATTATTCCGTGATGTTATGACACTGCTGTCCAATCCTGGGGCATAATGAGGAGCTCGAGATTTTATATTATCACTTAATGAAGTCCAATTAAGACTTGTTAACCTTTGATCTGCTCCACATACTTAACGGACAATGAGTGGTCCTGGAAAAACTTTAAAAGGTGAACCTGGCATGATTAGTCAAACAATTTTTTTTTTTTTTTTTTGTAGAGCAAAAGCCCTTTCAGACCACCATTTTCACTGGAAGTAAGGGCCAGGGTATGCAAGTGACTGATGATAAAACTACATACACAGCCCTCAGGTCAAATATGTTGAAAAGTGCAAGGATACTATGGTGGTATAATTATTTAGGAGGGTTTATAGAACCAACTGATAATATAAGCAGGATTTTGATGATTTATGTTTTTAACATTTTATCTATGAACTGCATGAACTTATATACAAATAGTATTTCTTTTTATTTTCAACTAAATCCAGCTCATGTTTATCACCACCACATAAATGCATAAAATATAAACAATGTTCATAAAGCATGACATTATTACTAAACAAGAAATTCAGTTGGTGAAATTACTCAGAAGTGTGTATAATGCATAAAGCAATAGGCTTTTCCTAAGGTTTACAGAAATGCAAGGTTTATACAAAGACATGGTTTGACGGTTACCAGACATTACATTAAAACACACATTAAAATCTTTATATGTGAATATCATTGCATTTTAAAAGGAAGTTTAGGCTAATCTAAAAAAAGTCAGCTTGCTAGAGGACCAGAGGAATGAAGTATTAGCAGAAACACAAGCCAAAGCAACAACCTAGCACTAATAATTCCTCCCATCTCGATATTCAAATACATTTTGCTGTCAAATTAGTTTTGAATAAAATACTACTGCATTGTGTGTAGGCTTTATTCAACTACCACAACCTCAGAAGCTGAAGACAGCATGCACAGCACTCTGATATATATCTGATTCATTCTATCTCCAAACTGAGCATAATAACTGCTACAATACAGGGGCTTTTACAAAGCTTGCTGAATACAAAAGTGAACAGTACCTTATTTTCCAATTGACAAAGTAATATTGAGTAATCCACTAAGGGTTACCCAGTTTATCAGTAAAGAATTGTATCCAGATCTCTGTGTTTAGTCTTACTTTGCCTCTTTCTTAGATTTCACCCTATTTTATAGATTGAAGAAGGTTCCATCTTCCATCTATGCCAAATGTCTGCATAAATTCGAGTAGTCCCCTATAGGAGTCTGGTATTCTGAAAATGTAATGTGGTTAATACTTTCCAGCCTTTTTATGTCTGACACATAGTTTTGATCATCAGAATATTTGGAAGCACATCTAAAGAGACCTGAAAAACAAACTCAAACAATACTGAAAAAGTAGCACTGTAAGAAACATTTTAGTGCAAGTCACTCACAGCATTTAAGTCCTGACTGGTCACCTTTTATTCATTTCCTAGTTACTGAGTATCTCCAACATCAGCCATTACAAGGAAACTATAGTCATGGGAATAGAGAATTTATATCATCTCAAGGCAAGGTTTTTACACATGCTAGTCAATGCACCATCTTCCTCTGAAGTAATATGGAATATTATTTATCTATTCACTGCAAAACAAATTACTCTGGAATTGAGCAGCTTAAAATAGTAGAGAATTTTGTGAGTCAGCAATCTGGGCTGCCTCTTGAGAAACCTGTATTCAGGTCAGGAAGCAACAGTTAGAACTGGACATGGAGCAACAAACTGGTTCCAAATAGGAAAAGGAGTACATCAAGGCTGTATATTGTCACCCGGCTTATTTAACTTATATGCAGAGTACATCATGAGAAACACTGAGCTGGAGGAAGCACATGCTGGAATCAAGATTGGCGGGAGAAATATCAATAACCTCAGATATGCAGATGATACCACCCTTATGGCAGAAAGTGAAGAAGAACTAAAGAGTCTCTTGATGAAAGTGAAAGAAGATAGTGAAAAAGCTGGTTTAAAACTCAGCATTCAACAACGAAGATCATGACATCTGGTCCCATCACTGCATGGCAAAGAGATGGAGTTAACAGAAACAGTGACAGACCTTATTTTCTTGGGCTCCCAAATAACTGCGGATGGTGACTTCAGCCATGAAATTAAAAGACACTTGCTCCTTGGAAGGAAAGTTATGACAAACCTAGACAGCATATTAAAAGTAGAGACATTACTTTGCCAACAAAGGTCCATATAGTCAAAGCTATGGTTTTTCCAGCAGTCATATATAGATATGAGAGTTGGACCATGAAGGTTTAGTGCCAAAGAATTGATGCTTTTGAACTGTAGTGTTGGAGAAGACTCTTGAGAGTCCCTTGGACAGCAAGGAGATGAAACCAGTCCATTCTAAAGGAAATCGGTCCTAAATATTCATGGGAAGGACTGATGCTGAAGCTCCAATACTTTGGCCACCTGATGCGAAGAGCTGACTCATTAGAAAAGACCCTGGTGCTGGGAAAGATTGAAGGCAGAAGGAGAAGGGGATGACAGAGGATGAGATGGTTGGATGGCATCACTGACTCAATGGTCATGAGTTTGAGTAAGCTCTGGGAGTTGGTGAAGGACACAGAAGCCTGGCGTGTTGCGTCCATGGGGTGGCAGAGTCAGACACAACTGAGTGACTGAACAACAACATATCATGCAACTCATTTAACTGATAATTAAACGGAAAATTTTTCATTGCAGGGGTACACCAAGAAGAAACAGATTCACTCCAAAGTTTCCTTTGGAAACTATAAAAAGAAAACATTTTCAGTGTCTCCAAGGGTAAAATTGCGATGAAAGTGAATGAGGCGAGTGAAAAAGTTGGCTTAAAGCTCAACATTCAGAAAACAAAGATCATGACATCTGGTCCCATCACTTCATGGGAAATAGATGGGAAAACAGTGGAAACAGTGTCAGACTTTATTTTTTGGGGCTCCAAAATCACTGCAGATGCTGACTGCAGCCATGAAATTAAAAGACGCTTACTCCTTGGAAGGAAAGTTATGACCAACCTTGATAGTATATTAAAAAGCAGAGACATTACTTTGCCAACAAAGGTCCGTCTAGTCAAGGTTATGGTTTTTCCCGTGGTCAAGTATGGATGTGAGAGTTGGACTGTGAAGAAAGCTGATTGCCAAAGAATTGATGCTTTTGAACTGTGGTGTTGGAGAAGACTCTTGAGAGTCCCTTGTACTGCAAGGAGATCCAACCAGGCCATTCTAAAGGAGATCAGTCCTGGGTGTTTGTTGGAAGGACTGATGCTAAAGCTGAAACTGCAATACTTTGGCCACCTCATGTGAAGAGTTGACTCACTGGAAAAGACTCTGATGCTGGGAGGGATTGGGGGCAGGAAGAGAAGGGGATGACAGAGAATGAGATGGCTGGATGGCATCACTGACTTGATGGACATGAGTTTGAGTGAACTCTGGAAGTAGGTGAGTTCTGACGTGCTGTGATTCATGGGGTCGCAAAGAGTTGGACACGACTGAGAGACTGAACTGAACTGAACTGAAGAAGTCCTTGAATAAAGCTCTAGATAAGTACTTGCTATTATATCATTACTTAATAATTCAGCAACATACACAGAGTACAATAAAAGGAAAATCCTGTTTGATTTTACAAGTTCTATCTCTTTAAAAAATATAAACCACAGTGAAATGAGTAAAAAGGAAAAATGAACAAAACAAACAAACAAGATCAGTGTTCTAATAAACTCCCAGTCTCCCTCTGTGTTACTTATGCACTCAAATTAAACTCTGAAGGTCGTTTAGTCTTATAGTGTTGTAACATGCCTAAAAATATTTTTGACCTAGAGAGGAGAAAATCAGAGAAATATGCTGATCTGGTACATGTCCTTGAATTTTAAATTTTAAAAATACCAAAAGTGATGTTTTGTGCAGCGAAGGTAAGGATATGTAATATAGTTTTCCTGGAAATATGTTATGACCTAATGAAATTGTAAATGATGAAGAGAGTCTCAAAACAATAGTTAAGTGCAATCTTAAGTGGTTCTGCTAAAAAAGCTGCTCTTACTTAGCAAATAAATGCCTTCTGAGCACCAGCTCCTCCACTCCCTGATATGTGCAGAAAGAAGAAAATATCTAATGTTTCACAGTTCATGAGATACAAAATAGCCCCAGCAATGGAAGGTTGAGGATTTCCCCTCTGATCATTGAGTAGGAAGCTCAGGGTGACACCTTGGATTCTCTTCAGGCCATTCTCCACAGGGCAGCAGCTTAAAGCATCTTCTTACACTGCCAACCATATTACATTACCTCTTCTAGGATAATTTACTAGGTCCTCTCTCTCTCTCTAAATACACACACACACACACATACACACACATATAATTGATGTATAGTTGGTGTACAATATAAGTTACAGGTGTACAGTCATAGTTATTCACAGTTTTTACAGGTTATACTCCATTTAATGTGGTTTAGTCACTAAGTTAGCGGAGAAGGCAATGGCAAGCCACTCCAGTTCTCTTGCCTGGAAAATCCCATGGATGGAGGAGCCTGGTGGGCTGCAGTCCATGGGGTCACTAAGGGTCGGACACGACTGAGCGACTTCACTTTCACTTTTCCGTTTCACACATTGGAGAAGGAAATGGCAATCCACTCCAGTGTTCTTGCCTAGAGAATCCCTGGGATGGGGGAGCCTGGTGGGCTTCTGTCTATGGGGTCACACAGAGTTGGATACAACTGAAGTGACTTAGCAGCAGCAGCAGCAGTCACTAAGTTGAGTTCGACTCTGTGACTTCTTGGACGGTACCCTGCCAGGATCCTCTGTCCAAGGGATTTCCCAGGAAGAATACTGGAGTGGATTGCCATTTCCCTCTCCATACTCTATTTATAGTTACTATAAAATGTTGGTTGGATAACCTATGTAGTGTATCATTGTAGCTTACTTTATATATAATAGCTTATATTTCTTGATCCCCTAACCCTACACTACCCTCTCTGCCTTCCATCTCCCCACTGGTAACCGCTGGTTTGTTCTGTCAGTTTGTGTCTCTTTTCTTTTTTTGTTATATTCACTGATTTGTTGCAATTTTTAGATTTCACGTGTAAGTGATATCATTGTCTTTATCTTTCTCTGTCTGATCTATTTCACTTTACCATAATACCCTTCAAGACCATCCATGATTTTGCAAATGACAAAACTGTTCTTGTCTGTGGATGAATAGTGTTTTCTTGAGTATGTGTGTACACACACATAAATGTCACGTTTTCTTTGTTCATTCATCTGTTGGTGGACATGTAGGCTGTTTCCATGTCTTGGCAATTATAAATAATGCTGCTATGAATATTAGGGTGCATGCACTTTTTTGAATTAGTGTTTCCAAACTCACATGAGTAAGAAACAGGGCTAACTTGCCCTAGTTTCGTTTCCAAAATAATCTTATTCTGCCTTACCTTCTCTGCCATAGGCAAACTGGTCTTCTTTCAGATTCCTGGGCATACCAAGGCATATACACATGTTGATCCTTCACCAGGAATGCTTTTCCCTGAGTTTTTCTACTCTTTATCTCTCAATTATCAGCTCTGTAAGTTCTGCCTCCTGAAAGCCTTCTCTGAATTCTGAATTAATTATCATACCCTTCTTCCCTTGTTTATTTCCATCTTAACCCCTTGCTTGTTTGTTTCTTAACATTTATCATAATCCATGATTACTTGTCTGATTACTTCTTTCCACCAGATTATTAGCTAAATGAGAAAGAGACTCTGCCTCCCCTATTCACCGTTTTGTGTGCATATTAAGTTGCTTCAGTCATGTCCGACTCTTTCTGGCCCTATGGACTGTAGCCTGCCAGGGTCCTCTCTCTATAGGATTTTCCAAGCAAGGATAGTTGAGTGGGGTGCCATTTCCTCCTCCAGGGTATCTTCCCTACCCAGAGATCAAACCCACATTTCTTATGTCAATTGCGTTGGCAGGCAGGTTCTTTACCACTAGTGCCATCCGAGAAGCCCATTCACCATTGTACCAGCATCTAATCAGAGTGTCTGGCACAATTAAAACAACTGATAAGTACGAGTGAGTGAATGAATAAATTACATGGAAAAGTCATTTTGTTTCAGCTGTTGCATAACATAATAAATACTGTCACATATCAGCAGTCTTCTTGGCTGAGTTATTTTGTTAACTTTTATAACAATACTCTGAAGTAGCCACTCTTATCAACATCACATTATAGAACAGAAATAGAAGTTTACAGGAGTTACTTGCCCGAAGGCCAGACAGAGAGTGAAGAGAGCAGGAACAGTGTTTGAACCTAGTTCTGTCTTATTCAAGAGCTCTACTGTGTAACTATTACACACACCATTAATATTAATAGTAAATCCCTTGTTGAAAATCAAGAGCTCCTTTTTAGAGTGGGATACATTTTAGATAACTGCCTAAAACCACATTTAAATTTGTACCCAAGGTGACGATGTATCTAATTACAAATTGACTATAATAAGAGTGCACTCCTATTATATTCTTGATTACTACAGTTAGAAGTCTCAGGATGTCAAGTTTCTCTCTTCAGAAGAGCAAAGTGATACTAAAGGAGCACAGAATTCCAGGATTTTTTTTTTTTTTAGTGAGGTTTTCCCTTTAGCCACTAGCTCTGTAGCTATAACTAAAGAAGTCAAAAGTGCATAGTAGCTTTCTAAAAAAGCTGGATCTAAACTTTCCTAAGCATTAATGTTGATTTACCAATTAAACATCCCAGAACAGTCCATAGAAGCATGCCTTAGGGTCTCCTTGGCAGAAAAGTAGAGGCAACTAAGGAATTCATTGTGTCCTACTTCAATGAAATATGTTACCATTTCTACCTGATTAGAATTACTCCTTTTTCTTTTTTAACTACATTCCTATGCATACTTGTCCCCACTTATGTAATATAAACAGTGACATCCTCTGAGTTACTGTAATATTTACAGTTTGAGTAAGGTCTATGAAGACATCCATGAAAATACCAGTTCACGATGATCACCAGTCCATAAAACATCTTAATTCAAATGCCACCAAGAATCAGATGAGACATATAGCGAATCATAAACAACCAAATCAATTTTCCCTCACATTCCTCCCAGATCTGGCAAATAATCTACTCCCAGGTTGAGCTTTTGTGCTGAGTTTCATTCCAGAGTACAACTTTACAGCACAGTTACAAGCCCTTAAATTGCTGATACAGCCTTAATTATTGCTATGCTGGTGACACTGTTCTAATGAACTCTTTGCAATTTTATGTGGCCTGGGTATCCCAGAAGGAGCATTGTCTAAATGTACAGACACACTGGTCAGGGCTTAGTGGGATATTTTTGGAATAGAGTATTGGTAAGTGTGGGTGTGGAGCTTTTAGTGCAAATATGAATCATGCAAATTTTAATGAGTGACATCAAAATGGTTCTGTCTGCCATTATAGAAAACACTTGAAATAATATAAACCTTCTCAATTAAAAAAAAAAGTTACCAAAATTAAAAAGGATACTAAATGATCTGTAAGTTGCATTTTTATTTGTATTATTTTCTCTACTGCCTCCAACAGCAGTAATTTGGCTTTCAAACTGTAATACTAGCTACCATTTTTGGGTTCCATGATAACCAATGTTTCCCAAAATGTAATGTGCTTTCCAAGTGCAATCTGGTTAAAATTCATATTTTTATTCTGCATATTTGTAATGGGGCCTTGAACTGTGCTGGGAAAGACTGAAGGCAGGAGGAGAAGGGGACGACAGAGGATGAGATGGTTGGATGGCATCACCAACTTGATGGACATTAATTTGAGCAAGCTCTGGAGTTGGTGGTGGACAGGGAAGCCTGGTGTGCTGCAGTCCGTGGGGTGGCAAAGAGTCGGACACGACTGAGCAACTGAACTGACGACAAAGTTGCTGGTCCATGTTACTGTTTACTTGGAATGGAACTTCTACAAGAGATTTTAGTTACCCTGGTGTCATTTTTATAACATTCAAAAATCATTTTGGAAATAAGTTAGGTGACAGACTCACATCCAGAAATGCATGTTTTCTTAAAAAGTGGAGAAATGATTTTTTTAGATAAATAAAATTCTATAACTTGTTACCTAAACACTCTTTCAATAGTGGTTCTAGTACTGCTTTTTTTTTAAGCTTCTGAAAATCAATGACACTGGAAGTTAAGGGAGTTGCTTAAAAAGACCACAAAGAAAGGCAAATAACCAGAATGACATACCACATTGCTAAGTTAGGGGAAAAAAATTCTTAAGAAAAAGAAAAAAAAAGACAAAAAGCAGCATGAAAGCAATTATTTGAAGATTCACATCCCCCATCCTTTAAATGTACTTTTATAGGAAAATAAATCTTGAATCCCGAAAGTTTATTGTTTGAGGTTTTCAAAATACATTCGGTGCGTAAATATGTGAACTCTCATACATTTAAAATCTAAAATAGGTTAAACAAGGAACCTTATACTATTTCTCTGATTCCCTCTGTTTCTTTCAAGTCTGATGTCTCAAAATGATTAAATGCTGTTTACAACATGAGGCTATTCCATTACCTTTAAGGAAAATCTTAGAAGTTGGGTTGGCTCAAAAACCCTAAGCTCAGTATGAAAAAATATCACATTGATAATAGGCCACAGTCAATGACTACAGATTCTAATTTCTACCATGAAAAAACAAATAAAACAAGCTATGAACACAGAACACTGCTATTAAGCTTGGAGAATTTGCTCAAAATGTGTGACATGATCCAAATATACTGGGAGATTAAAAAATCAACCTAGAGAGGAATATGAAGAAGCTATCAAGTGCACTACAGAAATGAACACATGTTCTGTTGTGTTTATTCGAGGGATTACAGCTCCCACTTGTCAGAAAACATGTATATTTAAAATACACAGAGAAATATATTTAAAAGGAAAGTCTTCACATACAGATCTTAGAGTGATATAGCTGAACAATCCTTCAGAAATTATCTAATCTGGGAAGTTCTAAGCTTTCTTTTTAGCCAAGAAAGCAAAACACTGTATAATACATAAAACAGATGAAGTCAGATCTGCTCTGCTCTCTTGTTTTCTTGTCACAAGAATGTGTGTCAATTCTTCAGCTCCTGAAGATGACAACCTGGAGCAGACTTTCCTGCTGCTGGTCTGATACAACCCCCCCATTTTACTCCAGAATCAAGAAGTGACTTGCAGATAGCACCTATGTGCATGCTGTCAGAGAAGGCAATGGCACCCCACTCCAGTACTCTTGCCTGGAAAATCCCATGGACGGAGGAGCCTGGTGGGCTGTAGTCCATGGGGTCGTAAAGAGTCGGACACAACTGAGCGACTTCACTTTCACTTTTCACTTGCATGCATTGGAGCATCAAATGGCAACCCACTCCAGTGTTCTTGCCTGGAGAATCCCAGGGACGGCAGAGCGTGGTGGGCGGCCGTCTATGGGGTTGCAGAGTCGGGCATGACTGAAGCGACTTAGCAACAGCAGCTGTCAGAACCTGAACTAGTACCCTAGCTAGGGTCTCCCTTATTCTTGGCCCACAGTGAGTTTACTCTGATACTATGTTGCCTTGTTGAGAGGATAGTAATAAATCTCGAGTTCTGCTCAATGTACACATCATGGCAATGATTTAGTAGCTTTCTTAATTCATATGGCTATATTTAACCCAAATTACAGCTTTATTGAGATATATTTAGAGACCCTAAACTTCACCCTAAAGAATAAAATTCAGTACTTTTTAATATATTCAGTTTTGCAGTCATCACTGCTTTCAAAGTATGGAACAGTTCGTCACCCCCAAAAGACCCCGCATCAACTGGTATACCAGCCAGTCACTCCCTATTTCTCCCTACCTTCAGCCCTGGTAACCACTAATCAACTTTATATCTCTACGGACTTGCCTACTCTAGATACCTCAAATCAATAGTTTCATATATATTATAGCAGTTTCGACCAGCTAAGTTCATTGAACATAATGTTTTCAAGGTTTATGCATGTTATAGCCTGCAGCAGCACTTTATACCTTCATGAAATTAAAAGACGCTTACTCCTTAGAAGGAAAGTTATGGCCAACCTAGATAGTATATTAAAAAGCAGAGACATTACTTTGCCAACAAAGGTCTGTCTAGTCAAGGCTATGGTTTTTCCCGTGGTCATGTATGGATGTGAGAGTTGGACTGTGAAGAAAGCTGATCGCTGAAGAATTGATGCTTTTGAACTGTGGTGCTGGAGAAGACTCTTGAGAGTCCCTTGGACTGCAAGGAAATCCAACCAGTCCATTCTAAAGGAGATCAGTCCTGGGTGTTTGTTGGAAGGACTGATGCTAAAGCTGAAACTCCAATACTTTGGCCACCTCATGTGACGAGTTGACTCACTGGAAAAGACTCTGATGCTGGGAAGGATTGGGGGCGGGAGGAGAAGGGGATGACAGAGAATGAGATGGCTGGATGACATCACCGACTCGATGGACATGAGTTTGAGTGAACTCCGGGAGTTGGTGATGGACAGGGAGGCCTGACGTGCTGTGATTCATGGGGTCGCAAAGAGTCGGACATGACTGAGCGACTGAACTGAACTGAACTGAACTGATGGTCAAATAATAGTCCCTTCTAGGATAAATGACATTTCATTTATCCATTCAGTAGCTGATGGACATTTGGGTTGTCTTCAACTTTGGGCTATTATGAATAACAGTGCTATAAATATTTGCATACAAGATTTTGGGTGGTTGGATGTTTTCAGTTCTTTGGGGTATACATCTAGGAGTGGAATTGCTGAGTCATATGGTAACTCTACTTTTTATCATTTCAAGGAATCCATCACCTACTTCCTAGAGTGTCCGCACCATTTTACAATCTCATTGGCAATACGTGAGTGTGTAAGGGTTCCAGTTTCTCCACATCCTTTCCAATGCCTGCTATTGTCTTTCTTTTTATATTGGCCATCTTGGTAGGTATGAAGTAATTTTTATTTCTATTTCCTTAGCGACTAATGATTCTGAGCATCTTTTCAAGGGCTTATTGGCCATTTGCAAATGTTCTTTGGGGAAATGTCGATCCAAATCGGTTGCCCATTTTTAACTGAATTGTTTTATTGTTTTCATTGCTTAGTTATGAGTTCTTTATATAATCTAGATACTTATCAGCTGTGTGATTTGAAATTATTTCCAAATAAATCTTAAACTATAAAATTATTTTCAACTTCATTCTGAAGTTGTATTTTGACTTCTTGATAGTGTCCCTTAAACATAAAAGATCAGTGATAATAATAAATAACAATCAATAAAGTTCAATTCTTTTTTTACTTTTGTTGCTTCTGTTTTTCATGTCATAGCTAAGGAACTATTGCTTAATACAGAGTCACTAAGGCTTACTCGCATCTTCTTATTAAGTTTTGTAGTTTTAGCTCTTAAATTTAGTTCTATGATCCATTATGAATTATTTTTTATACAGTGTGAGATACAGCTCGAATTTCTTTTTTTTTTTTTGCATGAAACTATCTAATTGTTGAATAGACAGGCTATTAGTCATTGAGCTGAATTGGCACCCTTGTTAAAATCAACTGTCCAAAAACTTAAGTAATCAATACCATAAGAGCCCTGGAAAAGGGAAAGGCTACCCACCCCAGTATTCTGGCCTAGAGAATTCCATGGATTATATAGTCTATGGGGTCACAAAGAGTCAGAGACGACTGAGTGATTTTCATATATCATAAGATGATATATAATATATATGGCATAAGGATTAAAATTATATAGTAATTCCAGAAATCTACTGTCCTATTTTTGCTATTCTGGGTCACTTTTATTTGCATATGAATTTTAGTATCAACTTGTCAAAATGCAAAAAAAAAAAAAAATTATAGCTTAGAATTTTGACAGAAATGTATAAATCTTGTACTTCTTTATTTATTCCTAAGTATTTTATTCTTGCTGTTTGTAGCATAAATAGAATTTCTTTCTTAATTTCACCTTGGGATTCTTCATTACTACAACATAGAAATAAAATTTTTTTTGGTATTGATCTTGTATCCTGGAACTTTGTCAAACTCATTTATTAGTTCTAATGGGTTTTTAGTGGATTCCTTAGAATTTTCTATACCAAAATCATGCTATAGGGAGGTGGGAGGGGGTTCAGGATGCGGAACACATGTACACCTGTGGCTGATTCATGGCAATGTATGGCAAAACCACTATAATATTGTAAAGTAATTAGCCTCCAATTAAAATGAATCAATTTATTAAAAACTAAAATTAAAAAGTGCTCAATTAAAAACATAAAATAAAATCATACTATCTTCAAATGGAAACAGTTTTGCTTCTTCCTTTCCAATCTGTATGTCTGTTATTTTTTTGCCTAAATTCCATGGATAGAATCTCCAAAACAATACAGAAGTGATGAGGACAGACATCTTTCTCTTGTTCCTAGTCTTAGAGGAGAAAGTATTTAGTCTTTATTAAGTGTGATGTTAATTGTTGGGGCGGGGGTTTGTAGACATACTTTATTAGGTTTAAAAACTTGTTTTCTATCCCTAGTTATCATAAAGTTTGATATTTTTTAAAAACTGATATTCTGCTTCTTTTCTTAAGTAAGTACTTCTTTTGTGGAAGGGAAGATTTTTGGAGGTCCTTACTCCTGGAAGGGATTTTTAAAATGTCTTCTTAACTTTCAAAATGTGCCTTTTTTGCAACTAACATACTTTATCATTACCAGGACAGCAAACCTTCTGACAAACCACTGAAGGCAACCAGCCTTCAATCTTTTGAGAATTTACCACAAATTAAATATGCTTTTTTTCTATCTTACCACCATAATCTATTCTGGTAAAACCTAGTTAAAAACTAAGTTCTCTCTCCACAAAATGAACAGAATAAAATATAGATTCACGATCATCACAGAGTTTGGCATGCATCCAGTAATTTGAACCTTGCACGTCATGCTCTAGTCTTTGGCCATGAAATTCTGTATTTGTTATCTATTGTTGAGAAACAAATTACCCTAAAACGTATTGGCTGAAAGCAATGATCATCATGTATTAGCCAGAAATTCCTATCTATTAAACAGATGTTCAGGTCCATGTAATCAAGCAGCTATTGCTGCTTGGTTTCTGTGGAAAAGAATATTAAAGTTGCTTTGTTGAATAGTTTCAGCTTGGGCTCTACTTTGTCATTTTCAGATATTGACTGGCTCTGGAAGATCTACTTTTCAGGCAATTCAATTTTAAGGCTGGCAGCTTAGTGTTGGCTTTTATTCAGGGGTCTCAGTTCATCTCAAAGGGCTGTTTGAGTGTCATCATGACATGGCAGCTGGTGTTCTCCAGAGTGAATGATCCAAGAGAACAAGGAAGAAGCTCCAGTGCCTTTTATGACCTAGATTTGGAAGTCACACATCACCACATTTGGAGCATTCTGTTGGTCATGAAATGCCAGATCCAATTCAATGTGGGAAGGGCACAAATACATGGAGACATGAATTATTTGAGGACATGATACAAGCTTATTGCTACAACACCTGTTTAGCTTGAGACCCTGTGGATAAAGAGGCACATGTTCCAGTAACAATACTATTAAGAAAAATGATGTGTTGAAAATGAAAGATTATATACTTTAAGAATTCAAAAAAAAAAGGAGAGATGGCACCCAACTTTCTTAACATGGGTGTTCGACTGAGAGGGACTCTTGGCTATGACTGAGAAATCAGGAAACGATCACCTATTTATTAGTCCCAATAAATTCCTTTGCAGATAGAAAGGAACAGGTGCTTATTTTAGTTTCTTAAGTTAGAAGCAGATTTAGACTCTTTGGACTCATGTTTCGTCTAAAGACTTTCAACCTCATGGTGGGCAAAGCAACTTCAAACTACCATAGATAATTTTAGCTAAACCACTGAAACCAGAAGGTATTGACCACAATTATAATCTGCCACCAGTATCTAAAGAAAAACCGGTGTCTTCTGAATTTCTACTTTCCTAGGCTGGATAGAGATTACCCAGATACTGTTTACACCAATCAACATCTAAATTATGACTCTTTTCAGAAACATAAAGCTGTATAGTTTTAAATTACTTGTTTCAAACTCTGGCAAATATATAAATAAAAAATGGAGAATGAATATGTGATTACTACATCATCTGCTTGAACATTAGGAGACATAAATAAATTATTTCCTCCAAAAATGCTAAGTTGGTTCACAGGCACACGTTTATTCATCACTGAAATTGAAGTGCCCATGGTTACTGCAAATGCTACCCAGCTAAGAAGAAAAGAATTCAAAATAAGGTGTAGCCATTGTTACCATCTGGTAACATTGTTACCAAAAGCCATTGTTATAATTTCCTTTTGCATCCAAGAAGTTTATTACCACCAACAGACAAGATTTTCTACATTCATAATTGTAATCAATTGACCCCAAATCAGAATATTTGCAGTCAAAATTGAATAAAACAGGACTGCATCCTCTGACAAATGACACTGAAATTGATCTTTAGATCTATTCCAAGTGTGACTTTGCAGTTTGCACACAGGTTCCCCTTTGTTTCTAAGATTTATCTAGGAATAATTTAGACTTTTAGAACTTTTACTAAGTGTCTCAGCCTATGTTAGGTGTTTTTTTGGTGCAGTGGTTCTCAAAATTTTCTGCGGTAAGAATTCTCTTGAGTGCTGTTATTAAAAATGCAGATTCCTGGGGCCCTATTTCCAGAGATGATGGAGGAACCTCAAAGTTGCATTTTACCTCCTACCAGGTGACTTTGAAGAAATCATCTAAGACTATAGTTTGGGAATTAGATTATTACGGTATGCGAGTTACACTGTCAGAGCCAAAAATTCTGACTCAGCAGACCTGAGTTCATGTCCCAACCACAGCACTAACTAGTCATGTGACCTTCAGTGGTTCCCTTGACCTTCCTAGGACTCCTCCTGATCATGGGGTAAATTTCTGTCTTGTTCTGGTTAGTGCTGAAGACAAAAGAGGCAACATGAAAGAAAGGCTTTGTAAATCATAAAGCCTCCATAAATGATATTCAGAATATCCTTACTGCTGAGGCCTCTGCCAGAAGTGGTCAGGTTACATCATCGATCTTATTTATCATTTAGAAGATATTTACTGCAATTCTACTCTGCATAGGGCTTCATGGCAGATGTACTTCTCTTGGCCTTTATACAACCCTGTAAGAGCATTTCAGGACTCACAAATGGGCAATTAAACCTATAGCCTCTTCCTGAGAGTTCTGCCCTCTATTTGTTATGCAGAATTTCCCTTTGATGATTCAGTTGGCACCTCTGTATGAAAGTGCTCCCTTCCCATCCTTCAGGGAAGGCTGTTTTCTCCCATTATGAGCTCCACGAGGGAGGAGCATGGCAGGCTTTGCTGCATATTGCACACTGTTAATTTTTAATGTGCGAAGCCAGACTGCCAGCAGTAGGTCTCTCTCCCACTATGCAATGCACCCCTTAAGCTGCTCCAGAAACGTGTCTTTTTGTTGCTAGAGATCTTGAGATGGTAAGCTGTTTAGTTACTGTCCAAACAAGAGGGCACACAATGGAACTCTGCTCATTTTAAGAAATGATCCGAGAAAACCCCAAAGGAAGAAGAGGTTGTGTGATTGGCTGACAGTTGAGGGACAAAACGCACTCAGAGGAAACAGAAACCACCTAGTGTGATAGAGAAAGTGTCTCAGGAAAGGAGGAACCCAGAAAGGCAGGTGGGATCAAGACCCATTTTGCTTAAAAACCTTTAGGTGTCCCCAGACTCCCTGAGATAGCAAAACCTTTTCCTTGGCAAATAAGAACTTTGTGATCAAGTTCCAACTCGACTGTCTGGTCTCTGAGCTCTGGTCACAATAAATTTCAATGTCTGGAATGAGCTCTAGTCATTCATACCTGCCTCTGCTTGGACTTTTCCCTCTTCCATCTGCCATTCCTGCTTCACCTCTTGCTTTTCTTTCTCCAGCCCCTGCATACAGAATGAGCGCTCCCCTCCTCACCTTCCTTCCTTCCTCCCTGATCACCTTCACCAGGCAAATAGTTTCCCTTCTGAAGCAACTGTAGCCCTTGTTTTATTCATATGTGCGTGTATATGTGTGTGTGAGTGCATACACGTGGGTACTAAGTCGTTTCAGTCATGTCTGACTCTGTGCAAGCCTATGCACTATAGACCACCAGGCTCCTCTGTCCATGGGATTCTCCAGGCAAGAATACTGGGGTGAGTTGCCATACCCTCTTCCAGGGGTATCTTCCCCACCCAGGGATTGAACTCATGTCTCCCGCATTATCTCTTAAATTGCAGGTGGATATTTTTTTAATCACTGAGCCACCTGGGAAGCCCATTTTACTCATAATTATGTCCATTCAAGTTTCCAAATATTTGTCAAGTACATCAGGCACTGCTCTAGATGCAGGGGATACAGCAGTGAGCAAGACAAAGCCACTTGCCTCCCAAGCTGAATGACTTGCGTGTTGTCTGTTTTTCCTGGGAGCAGGAGAGCAGGGTCTTGTCTGTTTAGTGCATTATTGCACTTCCACAGCCTAGAACCCTGCCTGGCACAGAAAACACCTAAGGAATGTTTTACTTTAACACTAAATTGGACTAAAGAAGGCTGGCCAGGTATCTGTTTTGCATCACAGACTGCAGGCGATTTGAGGGTAGAGGTTACACATTTACCTCTTGCATGTGCAAGAGCCATGTACCTGGCAGGGACCAGATGCTCATGGATAAATAAAACTCTCTAAGCTTAGTGTTGTAGCTACATCCATGCACTTTACGTTCAGAAACTAGCTGATCAACTTAGATAATTATCATCCTGGGGTAGCTTAAGATCAAAATGTTACCCTAAGAAATCTTTCTCTTACTTTAGGCCCTCAGACAGATGTGGGAAGAGGCAGAATCTGTGTGTGGGGAGGTCTCCCGGCTGCCAATGAGGCAGTTTGGCTGCTGGGAGAAAGGGTTTTGGAATACCCACCATTTGCCACAGAGCCTGTAGCAAACTCAACAATATTTTTCAGTGTTAGGAGGGTTGGTTTATTTGGGAAGTCACTCATTACATTGAGGATTCTAAAATTCCAAGAGTCCCATGCATGAATGCAGATTTCACAGCTGTCCACCTGTTTTCAAACACTCAGGCTGCTGCACCATGGCCTGAACTTCATCCCTTGATCCTCCTCGTTATCCATTATGAACACTTGTGCTCAGAGTACAAGTTCAAGAACAGCCATCCTTTGTTTATTGCTAATATGCAAAGGAGTTCCGGATATTACAAGTTAGTGGCGTATTCATAGGAGCATTTAAACAACTGAAACTCAACATATTTTATGAGGTTTGGAAGACAAAATACGTTCCTCAAATGACATATCTCGAAGAATCTACAAAGGATTTTTAAGTCACTAAAGGTTTTCAAATGGGAGAAAGAGGCAATTTGGTTATAATCCAGATAAGTAGGGAAAAGTCAAATTGTAGGAAAAAATTTATCATGGAAAATTCACCACGGGGTAATCATATGGGAAATTATGAGAGCTGACCATAAGCACTAGATAATAATTTAATCTCCATGTAGACACCTCTTACACACACATTTTGCAATGACAATGAACATGGTAGATGAGTCCATGAGGAAAAAGCTGAATAAGAGCAAAGGCAAATGGAAATGGTATACAGAATATAATGAAAAAGAAGAGATTCTGCAAAAATGAGAAATCTGTTGATTTTACAAAAACTGGGAATAGTCTACATAATATACCCTGGGCAATTACCCAAGAGGGGAGAAAAGGATCTATTCAAAACTTGCCTGATGACACCTCCATGATGAAGTGTCAACATTTCAGGTAACAGCATAAGTTATAATGCCGTAAAGGCCCTTTTCAGAATTCCATTGGAATACTTGTGAACCCCACAATACTGTTCATATTCAACAATGTAGTTTGTGATTCTGTTTGAAAAAAACACCTTTCAGAAGTAAGACCTCCTGTGATTAAGTTTCTAACCTGAGTGAATTTTTATGGCCAAATTAGAAAGCCTGGAAAAGGAAGATTGTAGTGAAGGTGCTGACTCAGCAGTGACTTGCAGAATGGCAATGGGATAGTATTTTAATGATGCCAGAGCCTGAAAGCATCATCCCTAAGATTAAAATACTTGTTAAAAAATTAAAAAAGATAAGAACTATCAATCACGCATAAGCATTCTGCCACTGGTCAGCAGAAAGGGGATATCTGCATAAATAACAAATTAGGAGATAGGGTCAGAAATTTTAAAGGAATTATACAGTGACCTAAATGATCCGTGAAACTCCAAATTGGATCCAGTTTTCTTTTTGCTTAACAAGTTCCAGACGGGTGTTCTTTAGCATGGTCCCTGGCAGATTTTGACAGTTTACACGGTCATTCCCGTCCTTATAGTCAATCTTCCAGTTGATTAGCAAAAATTGTCTCTTTAATGAATTCACATACTTGAAACTGATTTAGCATCTACCATATACCAGGTACCTGGGATACTCTGAAAATTAAAGTCAGTCACTACTCTCAAGAAAATGTCATAGTTTACAAGGGGAATACAGCCTAATTTCAGTCCAGAATGAATTATACACTAATAGAGATAAGTAAGTAGAGACAACAATAGGAATGCAGAGATGAGATACTTGACCTGGGTTGAAGGAGGTAAATGAAATGAAAGGTTTAAGCTTTGACTTAAGGATCTTAGGGTTGACTGCCCTTTTTGTACACTTCACTAGAGTATTTTTCAGGTCCAGAGTAAAGCATCAACTTCAGACATTAAAACCAGTTTAATGCCTATCTATGGGTAGAACCCGGAGAAGGCAATGGCAAGCCACTCCAGTACTCTTGCCTAGAAAATCCCATGGATGGAGGAGCCTGGTAGGCTGCAGTCCTTGGGGTCGCTAGCGGTCGGACACGACTGAGCGACTTCACTTTCACTTTTCACTTTCACACATTGGAGAAGGAAATGGCAACCCACTCCAGTGTTCTTGCCTGGAGAATCCCAGGGACGGGGGAGCCTGGTGGGCTTCCGTCTATGGGGTCACACAGAGTCGGACACGACTGAAGTGACTTAGCAGTAGCAGCATGGGTAGAACCAGCTGATGAAGTGAAGTAAGTAAGTGTTGGCCTTAAAACACGACTGCAAGTTGGCTCACTATTTACCAGCTGAATGACCTTGAGCACTTGAGCAAGTTTCTTAGCCTTGAACTCCTCTAAGATAGGAATAACACACCAATTCATACGACACTTAGAGATTTGAAGAAAATAATGTAGGCGGTGCATATGACAGAAAGCATCAAGAATATACTCAATAAAATGATACCTGAAGTATTGTATTTGCTATTGCAGTTGCTATGCTTACTAATATTATTAGACATGAGCAATTTAAATAATTATGGTTTTTCAATTTGAAGTCACCAGATACAAGAGAGTTTTCTTAAGTATGGCTCTATTCCTACATTTCTTCATGTGTGATTGAAGGACTCTGTTCTTCAAAATAGTACAAGGCAGTGCTTTCTAATAAATTTTCTGCTATGATGAAAACATTTACTAGCCGCATGTGGCTACTCGATGCTTAAGTGTGACCACTGTGAATAAGGATTTGAATTTTTAATTTTAGTTCATCTCAGTTTACATATTAATTACCTATATGTTCTGAATGTTTGTGTCCCTGCCAAATTCATGTTGAAATCCTAATTCCCAAAGATGATGGTAACAGGACGTGGGACCTTCAAGAGGATGGAACCCTTGTGAGTGGGTTATGCCTGATAGAAGAGGCTCTTGAGAGATTCCTAGCCCCTTCTTCTGCTATTTGATCATCCATCAAGAAGTATGTGACCCAGAAGGGGCCCTTACTGCACCACGTTAGCACTCTGCTCTCACACTTCCAGCCTCCAGAACTGAGAGAAATAAATATCTGTTGGTTATCAGCCACTCTGTCCATAGGTATCTTGGTATAGTAGCCTGAATGGACTAAGACAAATGTGTAGCCATTGGCTACCAAACTGGATGGTGCAGTTCTATGGTGATTGTTAAACATAAAGTTACCCAGATCCTACCATAGACCCAAGCAGGAAGAACCCTGAGAATCTGCATTTTTAGAACACACACTAGAAGATTCTTACACATGCATATATTGAGAATCACTGCTCTCTCTTCGTGAATTTGACTTCATAGTTATGTGTTCACAGATGGGCCCTAAGGTTATAAATTAAAAGAGATACATTTCCTTGGAGGTTATCCTGTTTTAAAGGAAGTTTTGGTCTTTTGTAATCTAGCTAAGGCTTATGGAGGTGGGTCGTCTCTCTTCTGTGGATTCATCAGGAAAGCCATCCAAAGGAGGCAAGCACGAGAACAGAAACTAAAAGGACAGGAGTGAGTGTGGTTAGAATGTGAATTTAGAGACAAAGGCAATAATACCAAAAAGGCCTTTATTGTCTCATCTAAATAAATTGGATAATACTATAGTAAATATTAATCGATCGTTTACTTTCTGCTGAGATACTTCACCTGTACTCTCTTAATTTCCCAATGACATTAAGAGAAGATACTACTATCAGCTTCCATTTCACATCTGAGGAACTGAGTTCAGTAACTCTCAAGATCATAGAGCTTGACCATAAAGTAGTTTCAGAGTCAGTCAGGGAAAGCAATCGATCCAGGATTCAAAGGAAGCCATTCAATCTTCAATGAGCTGAACTGAAATACTGGTCAAATATTTGTGGTAGAACAGATATTGAGGAGACACAAAAGATGGAAAGCGCAAAAACAACAAAATAGTAGCTGTCATTGATTGCACACTAACTACTGCCAAGCACTCTGGCAGGATTTTAAACTTATCATTCAGAGTTTTCTCCTAACAAGTCACCAATAGGCATTGAACAATGATGGGAACAAGAAAAAATTATAATTATCAAGCATGCACCCAAATAGCCATGGGGATGAATCACTTGACAGGAAGAAAATTTTCTCCGTTTAGTTCACCTTAGTTTAGGTCTCCAAATCAGAAATGCATATACTTGTGAAGAAATATATGCAGTGCTCATGGGAAGTGCCAACAATTATAGCTGCATTCACCTTTCTGTGCTGAAATGACACATTCTGTTGATGTCTTAAACATGTAGGCTGTGTCTTTCACCTCTGGGTTATATTAATGAACCCAGGAAACTCTAGGGTCACTTTCTCATATGTCAACATCTGTTGGTAGTTTTCCATTATATAGTAAGGGATTCCTCTGCACACACAGGCACTCACATACATCGCAAACCAATACAGAAAACTGGAGACAGAGAAGAGAATTATCTATGAAACAGATTTCAGGTAGAAACTATTTTTTTTTTTTTAAGAATCACATAAATTTTTCTCATAAGTAAGAACTTCCCAGGTGGTGCTAGTGGTAAAGAATCTGCTTGTTAATGCAGCAGACATAAGAGATGCTGGTTTTATCCCTGGGTCGGTAAGATTCCCTGGAGGAGGAAATGGCAACCCACTCCAGTATTCTTGCCTGGAGAATCCTGTGGATGGAGGAGCCTGGCAGGCTACAGCCCATAGGGTTGCAAAAGGTTGGACATGACTGAGAGTCTGAGCAACCAAATATGGTCTATATAATAACAATAAAAAATTTTGCCAAAACATTAATATATCAGGGGTTAATGTTTTTAATTCCCCACAATCTTTTGAATATTAGACAAGGTTTTCTATTTAATGTACTAACCACTGAATTTCAAACAGTGTATAGTAGTATATTAGAGCTGCATCTGGAGATCATGCTTCAATGGTAAACGTATTTTTTAACAATTTTAATTTTGTCATCTCCCATATCTCCCAGGAATTTTTTTAAGGCAAGGCAAAGTTAAAACTTTCATTGTAATTTTCTTCTCCCTCAAATAACCAAGGGGTTATTCATTCTTCTGGGTTCGATCCATACCTTAACACATGCAGTCTTTAAAATGTGGGTTTATTAGCAGAAGGTGAAACTACAGAATATACTTGAGAAAAAAACCTAACTATGATACTGCACATCATCAAAGAACCCAGAGGGCATGGACTTGTTTATTGGTAAATGGTTTTAATTTACATAGCAGTTCCTATTTCTTAACATTAGATGCTCAGAACACTCACTGGAGAAAAATGTTGAGATTGGCTGTGTGGAGAAAGAAGGTATGTACAAGCATTGACCTGTCATGTCTGCCCTGCTGAAAGTAATGGAAATGATGTTCCAATTGCTTAATGTTACTTGCCACTAATTTTGTTTATACTTTACCTTAATTAATAAAGTGACTGCCACATCGAAACGCAGTCTTATCAAGGCTCTGTGGCAAGAGCACAGCAGAAGTAGTATGAAGATACTTGTTGGCTAACATCCAAATCAAAAGCTTTCCCATGGCATCAAGTTGTAATCATCCTATGTTTTTCTTTCTTTTCCTTTTAATTTTTTTTTTCTCAAAATCAACAGTACTTTGTTAAAATCTAACTAAACACACTGGAAAAGGCTGATCAATACAAAGACAAGAACAGTCCTTCAGAAGATTACACCGAAAGAAAAATGGCTATGCCCTTGAAAGGAAAGCTACTTTTATTTACGTTAATAAAACTTTATTTGTTCTCTAGTCGTTAAGTTTATAGAAATTAAACGTCTTGACTATTTGTCTTTTGCCAACATGAATTTAAAAGTGGCTTTAAAAAATCTCATTAACATTGTGCTTCTTTTTTCTGTCCCAAGCTGATTCAATACAAAACAGATTACCTCCTGTCTGTGCCACTAAAATGCACATAAATATTTCACAAACCAATTTATCTAAAAATTTTGTCATTCCTCATTCTGAGTCTGGACATAGAGCTCACTATAAAACACTTCAGGTTTTTCAGATAACATAATCACTGAGGCAAGAGTATATTTCTTGTTTTGATTCTTGCCTGGACTCAAAACATTCCTCTTGAAATGCTTTCAGAATGTCACTATGTCACACTGGTACACACGCAGTTAACACTTGCTGAGAATAACTAGAAAATACTTAATTGTGGTAATTTGATGGCCAGAATGCTGACAGAGTCCACACTATTGAACCATAGGGGAACGGGAAAGTAAACTTAGCTTTACTGATTCTGGTGTGGAGAGTGATAGTTCTCATGAACAGTCATCCAGCACAAAGAAACATGCAGAAAAGTGGTGAGGAGACTCACTGAAGTCACAGTTAGGACCCTGAATTTAGCAACTCTCTATTCTGCCAGCTTATTCACCAAAAGTGATGTGAGACACTGATTACCTCCAGACCAGTGATTGGCAAAAATTTTCTGGAAAATGTCAAATAGTAAAGGATTCTTGCACTGGGGGCATGTAACCTCTGTTTCAACTATTCAGTACTGCTGTTGCAGTGCCATAACAGCTGTTCACAGATAATAGTTATACAAATGAGTGTTACTGTGTTCCAATAAATCTGGATTTACAAAAACAGCTGACGGGCCAGTATAGCTCCGACAAACTGTCACTGGATGAGTCCTGCTCCAGAGGACTAAAAATCATGGATCTCAGTGGGGCTCCTCCACCATCCTTGCTTCCTTGCTATCTACCAACTCCTTCTTCCTTCAGACCAGGCTGTGAGCTCTTTGAGGCCAGAGTTGGTACCCTTCTCATCCGTATCCCCAGCAAATTAAACAAAGTTTACAGCATGGCAGGTGCTCAATAATCAGTAGTTGACTGAGCAGGAGATTGAACAAAAAATCAGGCCCTTTCTCAGTGTTTGGAATTCCTTCATTCAGTCAGCATTGGCTTGGCTAACTTTAAAGATGCAGATATTTCCCACAGACACTATAAAATTCTCTCTTAAACCTCTATGAATGCAAAATGCCCTCTCCTGATACAAAATACATATTATAAATTTATAGCATACATTTATTCAAATTACATGAAATCAAATGCACTTACTTTGTGAAAGAAAAAAAGTAATGTACAAATGGAAGAGAAGAGAAAAATAATTTGGTTGCAAATTCCTGACCTCTCAAATTGAGACTCTCTCATCTCAATGATTCTAGGGTTTAAGAGTATTTTTCACACTACATGACTCTGTATGCAAGCCAATTATCATCATATATTTAATGGAAGAAAGAGTAAACTTGACTAATCCTGATAATTCGTCTTGGTAGACTTTTCAATTGATGTGTCCTCATATCTATCTCCAACCTGGCATAAATATAGCCATATTGTATCTAGTATTAGTGCCATCAAGATTCAATAAAGATAAACTGACATCACCTTTATAAGTAATCTATACATTTTACACACCGCAAGTTGAACTTGAAATCAACACCTGGGACAGAAACCATTCCACAACACTGTACACATCACGTGTTCAAGGTTGGCAGACTCATGGAGAAGTAGGGACTCATGTGGAATGCTGGGACGTGAGCTGCTTTTATCACATGATACCATGAACAGGCACTTCTGAACTGGCTACGGCACAGAGAAAACTTCGGTAGGATGAACATCTAAAATCTGAAGTCTATTTCCTATCAGTCTCAGCTGTCAGGAGAATAAAGAACCAGCAAAACCATTTCATTGGGGCCTGAATATTTGGGCTGCTCCTTAGGGCAGGTTTTGTTAGGGGGCTGAGTCAAGCCTCAACACAGATTTTAATTTCAGCTGATTCTTACTGAAGGTATTGATCTCTGAAACTTGTTAAATTTAAGGCTGAGAGGATACACCTGAGAGTGAAAAGGCTCAAAATGTGAAAGCTTACCAGGTCTCACAGGCCTCTCCAAGGGCCAAAAAACAAGATATAATTTTTCATGATCATAACCCAAGACTTTTAAACCAAAGAGTGTTATTTCTGTTAATAAGAAAACCAAAGGTGACGTCTGGCTATCCAACTAGCAGATGATTATGAAAATGACAGTTCTAAAATGAAATTTGCAGCCAAAGCTATTTGGAGATAAACTAAAGATGCCAGCCCTATTTGGAAATGACTGAAGAGACCACATATGAGTTTTTATTATCTTGGTTAAATAAATGGGAAACATAAAACCTAGGAGATGAAACCAAAGGACTTTTTAGTCATTTCTATTGATTGGAAGACAGCTCCAAAAGGACTCCAAACTGTTTAGAAAACAAACTATAATTTTTCCTGTGTGTCTTCCAAGCAAGGTTTTTTTTTCTTTCCTCTCTACGGCAATTGGGAGAATTCCACTTCCAGTAAAGAAAATGTTTATTTATCAGATGTTCTTGACAGAATAGTAATCACCATTTTTGTAGTTACTTTTAATATCTTGTGGCAATGACTTTCTGATTTAAGATCACAGACCTATCAAAATTTCCTGCCCACCATCGAATATTGACTATAGCACGGATTCAATAGGATGATCCAGAGCACATTTTAAAGAACAAAAACAGCAAACAAAAACAGAGAAAAGCTACTAAAAAAAAAAATAATATTAATAAATAAAAAAAATAATTTCCCTGGATCCTTTCTGAATATGCATTGAATGCATGGTTTCAAAGTCATACTGATTGCTTCTGAGGGTAATCTGAATTGTAACACACATTTAGCTAGTATTACCTGGCACTCCAACATAAAAGTTTGTTCATATTGCAATAAAGAACCTGGGAACACTACTTCCAGGATTTATGAAGTCAGAAAAGCACACTAGTTAGTAGTGATAGAATAAAAAAAAATTGAGTTCTAACTCATCTCCCTCATTTAGCAGCTAAAAATAGGTATAAACCTGAGAGAAGTAATAATCTCTCCATACCTCAGTTTTTCATCTGTAAAATGGACATGTTAATATCTGTTTCAAGTTTAAAGATAGCATGAGTTAAAGATAACGTAAGACATTTCTTTTCCCCTGGTACAAAATTTACACTCTAAGTGTGGATATTATTATAAAAATAAAGATAATGATAATGTTTCACATTTCAAAGTTTAAATTTATTCTCAATCATCCTAGCTCAAAGTGTAGGTCTCCTCTTTTGAAGACAATATGGTTGAAACAGGTTAACACTAGTGGATCCATTTTCTGTGCAGCAGACATTGTGTTGAGCAACATTAACTCATTTTCTCCTTTAGCAGAGACTACACCATATTTTCCATTTCCATTTTGCAGATGAAAACAATTGAGGCCTGAAAAAGTCAAGCAATTTGCCTAAAGTTTCACATTTCAGTTCAGTCAGTTCAGTCACCCAGTTGTGTCCGACTCTTTGCGACCCCATGAATCACAGCACCCCAGGCCTCCCTGTCCATCACCAACTCCCGGAGTTCAATCAAACCCATGTCCATCGAGTCGGTGATGCCATCCAGCCATCTCATTCTCTGTCGTCCCCGTCTCCTCCCGCCCCCAATCCCTCCCAGCATCAGAGTCCTTTCCAGTGAGTCAACTCGTCACATGAGGTGGCCAAAGTATTGGAGTTTCAGCTTTAGCATCAGTCCTTCCAATGAACACCCAGGATTGATCTCCTTTAGAATGGACTGGCTGGATCTCCTTGCAGTCCAAGGGACTCTCAAGAGTCTTCTCCAGCACCACAGTTCAAAAGCATCAATTCTTCAGCGATCAGCTTTCTTCACAGTCCAACTCTCACATCCATACATGACCATGGGAAAAACCATAGCCTTGACTAGACGGACCTTGGTTGGCAAAGTAATGTCTCTGCTTTTTAATATGATATCTAGGTTGGTCATAACTTTCCTTCCAAGGAGTAAGCGTCTTTTAATTTCATGGCTGCAATCAGCATCTGCAGTGATTTTGGAGCCCAAAAAAATAAAGTCTGACACTGTCTCCACTGTTTTTCCATCTATTTCCCATGAAGTGATGGGACCAGATGCCATTTGTTTTCTGAATGTTGAGCTTCAAGCCAACATTTTCACTCTCCTCTTTCACTTTCATCAAGAGGCTTTTGAGTTCCTCTTCACTTTCTGCCATAAGGGTGGTGTCATCTGCATATCTGAGGTGACTGATATTTCTCCCAGCAATCTTGATTCCAGCTTGTGCTTCTTCCAGCCCAGCGTTCCTCATGATGTACTCTGCATATAAGTTAAATAAGCAGGGTGACAATATACAACCTTGACGTACTCCTTTTCCTATTTGGAACCAGTCTGTTGTTCCATGTCCAGTTCTAACTGTTGCTTCCTGACCTGCATACAGGTTTCTCAAGAGGCAGGTCAGGTGGTCTGGTATTCCCATCTCTTTCAGAATTTTCCACAGTTTATTGTGATCGACACAGTCAAAGGCTTTGGCATAGTCAATGAAGCAGAAATAGATGCTCTTCTGGAACTCTCTTGCTTTCTCCATGATCCAGCGGATGTTGGCAATTTGATCTCTGGTGCCTCTGCCTTTTCTAAAACCTGCTTGAACATCTGGAAGTTCACGGTTCACATATTGCTGAAGCCTGGCTTGGAGAATATGAAGCAAATCCAGGAGGGAAAAAAAAAAGGCCCCAAAAAGCTGAGCTAGCAAACAAACAAGCAGCAAAACACTGCTTCGTTTTAAATCCCATGCTTACGGGCACCAAGCAGCGTTGCCTAAACATTCAGATGCACGCCTACATTTAGGTCTTCATCCCTCCTTGCTTCCGAAACTCTGGTTAGAAGAGGCAAGCTTGCAGGTCAAAAGCCCAGATACAACAACTGTAGGTCAAACAGTCTTTTTCTTCCTCCAGACCTTGTCAGGATCCCAGTCCCCAGTTCTGCCTCAGGAAAGCCGGCAGGGTTTGGGGGCTTTATTTACCCTATTCTCATCGACTAGCATGTCCTGCCACAGCTCTCAGTTTCTTCAAAAGAACTACAGAATCAGAAATGGCGCCCTTGGGCCAAACGCAGTTTGCCTGACCCTGGGGTTTAGACCACCTGGTATGGAGGCAAGTGGGGAGAAAAAAGAAAAAAAGTAACAACCTAATTATTGCAACCACCTGCCTGCCCTCACTGTTGTGTTTCTGACTGCTGCCAGGTGCTAAGCTGGCAGGTTGGATCAATCAGTAATTGTAACCAAAGCTGTGTGCAATTAATTACATAACTTTAAGCTGTTCACATTTAATAACACTGAAATTACTTCATGAAACTGCAATGTAGTAGAGGATCACAGCAAATAAAGGAAAATAGCTGTGGATAAGTATAAGAAAATACTTATATTTTCTTCAGGATGGATCTAACTTAATCCTCATATACCCTGTGTATGCCCAACTCGTCCTATTTACCATAGGTAAAGGGAGAACTTTTTCCTTGGGCCATGCTGTGATAGGTCTTCAGTGAGGTATAAGGGAGTACAGGGGATTATGGACTAGCGGGTCATACAGTTTATTGTTTGCATCCTGGCTCCAACTTTAAATAACTGGGCAAATGATAGCTTCACCCAGCCTCCATTTCCTCCTCTGTAAAATAGGGATAATATTAACTGTAGAGAAAGAAAGGAAAACAGAGTCTACAAATTGATTGATCCAAAGTCTGGCACGAAGTCAATTCTTGATCAATGCTACGGTGCCACCACTGTCTGCTAACCTCTGCAGAGTTCAGGGACTGGCAAACCTTCTCTTGAGGCTCTGTCATAGCTATAGCTTCCCCACCAACCAGGTACGATAGTGTCATATAGTTGTTGATGACTCAGGAATCTATTGTACATGAATTCCTGCCACCTAATGAGGTGTACTTCCAGTAACTTTTTCAAGTCTTAGTTTCCACATCTGAAAATGAAGAGGTGCGTTACCTAGCTCGTAGTGTGAGTTTGTCGATTAAATGCGATACGGCACTGAATGTCCCAAGTGCACTGAAGAGATAATACTAGATGTGTGTGTGTGTCTGTGTGTGTGTGTTTACGGTTAAGGGAGAAATTAAGGATGACAAAAGTTCAAAAGTTCAAGAAAACGGAGAGGAGAACTACCCCCAGGACAGTGAAGAGAGAGGACCTCGATGGGTCTCCAAAGCAGGAAAACTCACGTTTTCCTTGGCAAAGCCTAGAAGAGTAGTACAAAGACTGAATAGATGGCTATATGGCTCCCCTGAAAATTGTTCCAGCCTCAGCATGAAACCTCCCATGCGATGAGAGAAGAGAAACAGGAGCCTCAGTGAAATGGCATGGGCTTAGGTAAGAGGATAAGAACTTTGCTAACTGTGATCATAGCAGGCATTTAAATTCCCTAGATCTTACTGTGCAGCCCAGAAGCAAAAGAAAGTCCCAGGAATGATCGTAGCAGGAAGTGGCTGAATATTCATTAAACCAATTTCTTCTCTTGGGTGAACAGAGAAATTAACTTTACCAGATCTGGCCCCTGGAATACCGGCAGAAGTAATGCATACAACACTCAACCTGAAACTCAGCAGGGGATGTCCTATACACTTTCTCTTTGCTCACCAGCTTACTGATGCAGTAGAGAATATGAGGACACTTAGAAAAAGGATGGAAGGATCCACTGAACCACCATATGAAAAGTCATTTGCCAAGTATGCAATCAGCCTATGTATGACAAGACTGAGACATATAAATGTTCAGTTCAGTTCAGTTCAGTTCAGTCGCTCAGTCGTGTCCGACTCTCCATGACACCATGAATCACAGCACGCCAGGCCTCCCTGTCCATCACCAACTCCCGGAGTACACTCAAACTCATGTCCACAGAGTCGGTGATGCCATCCAGCCATCTCATTCTCTGTCATCCCCTTCTCCTCCCGCCCCCGACCTTTCCCAGCATCAGAGTCTTTTCCAGTGAGTCAACTCGTCACATGAGGTGACCAAAGTATTGGAGTTTCAGCTTCAGCATCAGTCCCTCCAACAAACATCCAGGATTGATCTCCTTTAGAATGGACTGGTTGGATCTCCTTGCAGTATAAGGGACTCTCAAGAGTCTTCTCCAACACCACAGTTCAAAAGCATCGATTCTTCGGCGATCAGCCTTCTTCACAGTCCAACTCTCACATCCATACATGACCACAGGAAAAACCATTGCCTTGACTAGACAGACCTTGGTTGGCAAAGTAATGTCTCTGCTTTTTAATATACTATCTAGGTTGGTCATAACTTTCCTTCCAAGGAGCAAGAGTCTTTTAATTTCATGGCTGCAATCAGCATCTGCAGTGATTTTGGAGCCCAAAAAAATAAAGTCTGACACTGTTTCCACTGTTTTTCCATCTATTTCCCATGAAGTGCTGTAAAGAGCAATATTGCATAGGAACCTGGAATGTTAGGTCCATGAATCAAGGCAAATTGGAAGTGGTCAAACAGGAGATGGCAAGAGTGAACATAGACATTCTAGGAATCAGTGAATTAAAATGGACTGGAATGGGTGAATTTAACTTGGATGACCATTATATCTACTACTGTGGGCAGGAATCCCTTAGAAGAAATGGAGTAGCCATCATGGTAAACAAAAGAGTCCGAAATGCAGTACTTGGATGCAATCTTAAAAACGACAGAATGATTTCTGTTTGTTTCCAAGGCAAACCATTCAATATTACAGTAATCCAGGCCTATGCCCCAACCAGTAATGCTGAAGAAGCCGAAGTTAATCGGTTCTATGAAGACCTACAAGATCTTTTAGAACTAACACCCAAAAAAGATGTCTTTTTCATTATAGGGGACTGGAATGCAAAAGTAGGAAGTCAAGAAACACCAGGAGTAACAGGCAAATTTGGCCTTGGAGCACGGAATGAAGCAGGGCAAAGGCTAATAGAGTTTTGTCAAGAGAATGCACTGGTCATAGCAAACACCCTCTTCCAACAACACAAGAGAAGACTCTACACATGGAGACGTATAAATGTACATGATATTAAGTCACAAAGCATTGGATGTTGTTTAGTGAGCCCTAAAATGTAAAGGAAAGAAAACAAAATTAATTTAAAGAACATGTAGAATATGATATGATTCACATCTAAGTTTGTGAACAGCTTTAATATTACAAAAATTGGATTTTCCATGTAACAGTCTAAGTCACATCAACAATAAGCATCATAAAAAGCAAGTATTTTACATCATGGATTGGTTTAATAACTAATTCATTTGAGTCATATGACAGGGTTCTCTCTCAAGAAAAGTGTCAAGGTTAGAGTTGCCATCTCAGCCATTCTACCAGGAGAACACCAGAGATTGATCAGACCAGCATAAGAATCTTAACCACCCATGAAGTACTCTCTGAAAATATACATGATGCTAATACCTGAAGGTTTAAAATAAATAAAATATGAACAGATGAAATAAACTTACTTTGAGAACTCAATTCCAAAACCCTTCAAAGCTATAGGAGAGCTTTTCAAATTACATCTAAGAAACACCCTCATCTCGATCCATATTGTTCAGCTCTCATACAAAGTCCCCGTTCTCTCCAGCCCCTCATCTGGCCTCTTTGTCAGCTTCTAGTTAGGACGATCCTGTTGTCCTCAACCTGCAGCAGTTTTTAGCTGGTCCTTTAATGTGTCCTATGAACTATCATGGCCGCTTTTTCCATTTAATTGATTTGAAGCATCTGGGAAATAAATTCTATTAGAACACTAACTGGGTCTGATGTGAATATTGATCTATAGGGAGATGTACCTCACAGAGCACTGGATTACATTAGATCTGATAACATTTAAAAATATTTGCTAAGAAAATTATGCTACATCCAAACACCAAGGAGAAAAGCAATAGCAGAGCCATGAGCAGAGCGTGACTTGTTTTACTTATTCATGGTAAAAAGGATAGCTACTGATTTGCCTGTCCATCATTCCCTTTACTTTCAGTTTTAAAACTCAAGTTTCCCTTGGGAACCAAGCCTCTCTTGCCGTGAGTTCTTATGGTTCATCAGTGGCTGGATTTCACCTTTCACTCCCTCTTCCCTGAAGTTTCAGAATCCTGTGGACAGGATCCAAGTCTGGCCAGACTTGGGGGGCATGCCATCCCCTGTCTTCTCTTTGGTTCAGGGAGGTTATGGTAGTAATCTGGCTCTTGAAGGAGTTGTGTAGAAAGATGTACTCTTCCCATTGGAAATTCCAACCTGGCAGTAGATAAACCTGGAGGTGGTGGAGGCAACCCCATCCCTCCTTGGAAGTGGCTACCTAAGAACGAAGCCCAAACAGAGAAGAAGTGACCCAAATCACAATTCATGCTGACTGTGTGTAAGCACCTTGATCATAATGTATTGTAAATAAGCAAATCAATTACCTTTTATGCTTCTTCCAGTTACCATTCAGTTCAGTTCAGTTGCTCAGTCATGTCCAACTCTCCGCGACCCCATGAATCACAGCACGCCAGGCCTCCCTGTCCATCACCAACTCCCGGAGTTCACTCAAACTCATGTCCACAGAGTCGGTGATGCCATCCAGCCATCTCATTCTCTGTCGTTTCCTTCTCCTCCCGCCCCCAACCTTTCCCAGCATCAGAGTCTTTTCCAGTGAGTCAACTCGTCACATGAGGTGGCCAAAGTATTGCAGTTTCAGCTTTAGCATCAGTCCTTCCAATGAACACCCAGAATCGATCTCCCTTAGAATGGACTGGTTGGATTTCCAAGGGACTCTCAAGAGTCTTCTCCAACACCACAGTTCAAAAGCATCAATTCTTCGGTGATCAGCCTTCTTCACAGTCCAACTCTCACATCCATACATGACCACTGGAAAAACCATAGCCTTGACTAGACGGACTTTGGTTGGCAAAGTAATATCTCTGCTTTTTAATATGCTGTCTAGGTTGGCCATAACTTTCCTTCCAAGGAGTAAGCGCCTTTTAATTTCATGGCTGCAATCAGCATCTGCAGTGATTTTGGAGCCCCCAAAAATAAAGTCTGACACTGTTTCCACTGTTTTTCCATCTATTTCCCATGAAGTGATGGGACCAGATGCCATGATCTTTGTTTTCTGAATGTTGAGCTTCAAGCCAACCTTTTCACTCTCCTCTTTCACTTTCATCAAGAAGCAACAAGTCTAATATCATGGGGACAAATTAATCTGATAGCAACAGGGTCAGATTTTCCTGGCAGTGGTGTATTCAGTTATCACTTATTATAAGCTGTCCAAAATTATTTCACTCACTGATTTATACCAGTGTCACCATACTAGTAGTTACTTTTTGAGGGACTTACAAAAAGTCATGAGCTTTCTAACCCAAGTAAAAGTTATATGGATTGCAGGGACAGTTGGGAAAATGGTAAAAATTGCAGCTTCCTAAGCCTTTTATGGATAGTTTCTGATTTAGGAGAACTTTGAGCACTCTGCAAATCACCATTCTCATCAGGCAGCCTAGATGACTTTGATACAGGTAGCCAAACTTTATGAAATGGTACTGTGACCAGTGGATGAGAACTCAGGGACTAAAATGATATACAAATGAATTTCAAATCCTGTTTCTACTGCCTACAGGCACCTGGGACAAAGCGTAATCTTTTAATCTTTTTATGCTTCAGCTTCCTAATTTACAAATGAAGATAATAAAGCTATCATAGAGGGCTTTGCAAGATAAAGCTTATAAAGTATTTAGCACAAAACCTATCATACCATAAGACTCCAACAATGGTATCTATTGGTAATTCATTTACATGGATTAGCTTCTCAGATAAACCAATTATTACTAATTAGAGATGAATAAGACCTTGAAGCAATGAAACACAGAATATATAAATTTTGGTGTGGAAAAGAGGACATAGGCTCAGCCTGATAAAAGTTCCAGTGTACAAAGGATGGGAAAAAAAAAAAAATCCTACCTTACCTATTATCCTGCTTAAAGCCACTTAGGACTAATGTCCTTAAGCTTAATAGCTTACCAGTACAGTTTTAGGCCTCACACTGAAAAGTCTTGTACTTTAAATAGCAATGCCCTAAAGTTTCCCTGTTTAAAAAAAGAATCAGTTCAGTTCAGTTCAGTCGCTCAGTCGTGTCTGACTCTCCACGACCCCATGAACCACAGCACGCCAGGCCTCCCTGTCCATCACCAACTCCCGGAGTACACTCAAACTCATGTCCACAGAGTCGGTGATGCCATCCAGCCATCTCATTCTCCGTCGTCCCCTTCTCCTCCCGCCCCCAACCTTTCCCAGCATCAGAGTCTTTTCCAGTGAGTCAACTCGTCACATGAGGTGGCCAAAGTATTGCAGTTTCAGCTTTAACATCAGTCCCTCCAATGAACATCCAGGATTGATCTCCTTTAGAATGGACTGGCTGGATCTCCTTGCAGTATAAGGGACTCTCAAGAGTCTTCTCCAACACCACAGTTCAAAAGCATCGATTCTTCGGCGATCAGCCTTCTTCACAGTCCAACTCTCATATCCATACATGACCACGGGAAAAACCATAGCCTTGACTAGATGGACCTTGGTTGGCAAAGTAATGTCTCTGCTTTTTAATATACTATCAAGGTTGGTCATAACTTTCCTTCCAAGGAGCAAGCGTCTTTTAATTTCATGGCTGCAGTCAGCATCTGCAGTGATTTTGGAGCCCCAAAAAATAAAGTCTGACACTGTTTCCACTGTTTTTCCATCTATTTCCCATGAAGTGATGGGACCAGATGCCATGATCTTTGTTTTCTGAATGTTGAGCTTCAAGCCAACCTTTTCACTCTCCTCTTTCACTTTCATCAAGAGGCTTTTGAGTTCCTCTTCACTTTCTGCCATAAGGGTAGTGTCATCTGCCCTAAACACAGAAGTGAGTAAGGCAATGGAAGTGGTTGAGCAGCTTGTATAATAGGCATAGCTACACAAGGGAGGATGTTCATGTTGAAAGTTGTGGAGGAAATAAGCATACCTGTACAAGGTACAGGTCTATAAGTCATCCTGACATGGAGGAGAGGCTTTGAAGAAGGACTGGTTGTTCTGAGTTTAAATTACCAAGGTCCCATTTACTAGAAGAGCCACGACATTGATGAGTCACTTAGCTACTGGTTTCCAGAGGAAAATGAATCCAGTATCATTAGACTCAGTGAAATATCTGATGTAAAATATTTAATAGAATGCTTAACATAGGATGAGTGCACTATTATTGTTATTACTATGGTTTTACCATGGAGATGCTACTTTTAAAAATAATTAGCAAGATGAGGATAGGAAAAGACATACAAAATATTTCATATTAGTATAGACATGAGAGTGGGGAGAAGAAACAATCAGAAAGAACCCAAGGCATTAATTTCAATTATTTTCAACAAGTGGCAAAAGAAATCAAGAAGAGGCAGGCTTAAGAAAGTACTTCTTGCTAGTCCAGTGTTTCATGCCCTCATTTCCTTCATTGGCTTTGCCCGTACACAAGGTGGAGCAGCAAGAACCCACGAGCACCAACAATGGCTCTGATGTTAATGGACCTTCAAGGGCTATCTCCCAAATCCATTTTTAGCCTTTGCTGCCATAACAGTTGCAAGAAGGAAAAAAAAAAAAATCAATTTCACAGTCCTCTCCTTTTCCAAAATGCCTGGGCTTTGGCTGATAAAGCGATGATTTAAGTCAATGGCTGAGGTGGAAATTTGAGTATATTCTTAAAGGATAATCACCAGGCTCCTTCTTGAAATGCATCTGTTTTTAACCAATTTCTCAACCTCTGAGAGGGGTAATTAAACTGAGAGGTGCACAAAACATAAATAGTGGAAACTGAAAACTAGCTTCATTAGCCTCCTTATATTTGGTAACTGCAGGTGTGTGCTAATGAATTACATGACTGGTAAAATAAAATTAAAGGCAGCTGCATGTGTTTACAAAACTGCAGCCACAAATTACAGGTATCTGTAGCATCCATAATTCATCCATAATTGACAATTTTCATATTATTGGAATAAAGAATCAAGTCATGCAGATGATTACAGAATTTGCCTCTCAGCACTAGAGATTTTGCTTCATTTCCTTTGCAGCATCTCCACTGAAATAAATGACAGTTTTATGGGTGGAGTTATATGCCAAGGTAAAGGACCAAATATGGCAGACAACACAGAACCCAGTTCTGTCTCCCATGTCTCCAACTTCTAGTTTCCCATCAAGAGAGAAGTAAGCTTACACATAAACTTTGGAAATGTACACACTGGGCCCACTTTTGACATTGCTAGCTAGAAAACTGAGGTAAGGTTTCTATATCTCAATGTCTTCATCCGTTAAATAGGATAATAATAGTGCCTACCTTGCGAGGTTGAAAAGTTTGAGTTAATTAAGATTGAGTTAATGCATGTAAAGTGCTTCAAGTAATGACTGGCACTGAGAAAGCAGTGAGTGAATTTTTAACTATTAACAACTCCAAGCCTCGGTTTCCTTAACCATAAACTAGGGTAAGAACATCACCCATCACATACAATTGTCAAGATGATGAAATGAGACAATGTATAGGAAGTGCATTATGTCCAGGCACACGTAAAACACTCCATATTCTAGTCAGCAACAGACACAGTAATGACAGCGCTATACCCAAATAGACATAAACACTGCTAATTTTTAATGTGTGTGTGTGTGTAAAAATCCCAACTCTTGGGCTCATCATTTACTTAGAAGATATTTTCTTTCATTTGAGTATTCTGATACAGATACTCTTGTGGGACTGGAGTTTTGCAAAGTACCTTGGACTTGAATAAACATAATCTTGATAAAAATCCCTTGCATGAGAGATGACCTGTACATTACTGGGAGGCCCTGTAGCTTTACCTCCCTGGAGAGAGCTGACCAGAACTGCACATGGAATTCTCCAGTACTTGATGAGGATGAATTTGGAGGCCACTTTAGAAAAGCTACCAGAGTTGGGAGGAAAGCTGAAAACAGCAGAGGATGTGATGGAGACAGAGCTGAGAAGTTACAGGGATACAGGCCAAATGCTTTTCTGAAACCTCTGTGACATGCTTTAGAAATGACTTTCTCAACTGCCCATCATTTCACAGATAAGAGGTCAAGGGTCTGCCCTTATGTTAGGTATTTTGGTTCCTATTCCTTAAATGTAGGAGGAAAGGACAATGCAAATATGCTGTCAACATGGAATTTCTTAAACAAACTACTCTGAGCATGTGTCAAAGTTTATTGCCCATTATGAGGGACCTGGCAAGTAGAAAAAACTTATTCAAAATGCACGGGAGAGAGAGGTTAAATACATAAGGCTTCTAGTGAGTTAGAGACTGCTGTATTACTTCAAATGGTCATTAAAAGGTCATATCTGTATCTGTGGTAGGGTGAATTTGTGAAACATTATGGAACCATTTGGGGACACGATCCATTGGTCAGAAACCAATCACCTTTAAGAGAAGAAAATGATAAATCTATCTTTAGCTATTTAGAAATACCAGATAACAAAATTTCTCCTGCCTTTTCCATTAGAGTCAATATGTACACAGGTATTGGGTAGAAGTCAATATATAAGAATACTGGCAGAAGCACAGAGTCCTGCTTTTTTACTAAACAAATTTCTGCAGCAAATGAAGATATCAAACAATAGCAAATCCTCAGAAAGGTACATGATATTTTTCTTGCATAATGAGAATATTTCATAACATTTAATATGTGTTTGGTACAATAGTTTACCAAGTGTTTTCTCTGCATTGGAGGTCCCATTTACTTTGCACGACAGGTCTGAGATGCAGACAGGACAGTTGTGAGTCCCACTTGATACCTAAGGAACATGACACCAAGAAGAACTAAATGTCTTTGCTAAAGGTCTATCATTCAATGGATAAAACAGCCTAGAGTGGAGCTCATGTCCAGTATAGCTATGAAAAATATCTCTCTTTCAAATATTTTAAGGATGGTAAGAAAATTATCAGGTCAGAACCTATAGCAGACAGAGACATGTAGTCAATAGTATAAAGGGTTTCAAAGTTCTTGCGGTCTTTCCTCACCCAATCTGTCAGCTCCAGTGTCCCCATATTCCCAGCCTGATTTAAACCGTTTAAATCTGTTCAAACAAGGCACCTATTGTATAAATGTAGGCCTAACAATTCAGGAGTTGTCATCTTTAGATTCAGCAATGTGTTACCATATCAAGTATTTCAACTCCCTAAGGGGGATCTAGTTTTTCTTCTTTTTTGGCTGTGTGGCTTGTGAGATCTTAGTTCCCTGACCAGCGATTGAACCTGGGCTCTCAGCAGTGAAAGTCTGGAGTCCTAACCCCTGGACCCCAAATGAACTCGAGCTCTATGTATTGTAGAATGTCCCCATTACACATTGGAATCACCTGGGGAGGCAATATATGGTATCTGGGGCCTGTCCCTAGGACTCAGATATTGTAACCAACCTAGTTTGAAGACACTTGCAGACTATGTAAGAGATATTCTATATTTTAGAGAAGTAAATGGCAAGCACTCCAGTATTCTGGGGAAACCCGATGGGCAGAGAAAGCTGGTGGGCTACAATCCATGGGGTCATAAGAGACGGACACAACTTAGAGACTAAACCACCACCACCATTCTATATTTAACCATGTACAATGATTTCTGGGAGAGGAGAAGGGATGTTTTGATGGAGTCTGAATTCAGTAACACCCTAAGGCACCTCCTAAAGAGAAGGATAGCACCTAAAGAAAAAGGATGTGATGAAGATAATCTTTCTAGTCTAGAACCTCACTGTACTGTGTGGTTCCTGCAACAGCCTCAGCAGCAGCTCAGGAAAATTGTTACAAACGTAGAATCTCTGGTCTTGTTCCAGAACCACTAAACCATAGATTGCATTTTGACAAGATCCTCAAGAAAGACTAGATGCATTAAAATTTAAGAAGCCCTACTCTCATCCATCACTTTTAAACCCCTTCCTGGGTTTCATCATTCTGGCTTTGAGGAAACCTTTATGCATCAACAGTAGTTTCTTCTGCAGCGTATCTTCAGCATTCCCCCAAAAGGCAGGAAAACCCTGAGCTGTGGCTCTACAGCTCCAGAGGGCATCAGTCACATAGGACATAGGGTGTACAGTGTCCCCAGATTTATACAGACCCAAGAAGTCTTTGCAAAATTGACACTCTACTGTGTGGAAGACAGAGTCTTTGTATTATCAGTTTTGTCAAAGAACTTTTATTAGTCAAGTTTATCAGTAACACTTTTTGAGCAATTAATAGAGTCCAGAAATCTTCAAATCACTTTACACTCATTATATTATCAACATAGCACCCTAAGATATAATCTATTATCATCCCCATTTACTGATAAGGACAAGGGAATTTTTAAGGATTTATAAATGATGTTATAATCAACATCAAATAGTAGACCTGGGATTTGACTGTATATCTAACTCCAGAGAGTATGTTCTTACTACAGAAAAGCTGACTTTAAAAAATCTGTAGAATAGGATAGAATATCGAGGTGGGAAATTACAGGAGAGTTTAGGAATTATGTTTGACAACAGAGATTAGTTATAGAAAGTGTGGTATGGCTTCCCTGGTGGCTCAGTGGTAAAGAATCCACTGGCCGGTGCAGGAGACATGGATTTGATCCCTGGTCTTGGAAGATCCCATATACTGCTGAGCAACAAAGCCCATACACCACAACAATCAAGCCTGTGCCCAAAAGCCCAGGAACCACAAGAGCAGCCATCACAATGAGAAGCCTAGGCACCACAATTAGAGAGTAGCCTGTACTCGCTGCAACTACAGAAAAGCCTGCATAGCAACGAAGATGCAGCACAGCCAAATATAAATAAAAATAAATACATAATTTTTTTAAAAAAAACTGTGACTAGAATATGTTTCTAGGGGACATGGTCTTGGTTTGCCCTAATTTGAAATTAAGAACCCTGCATAAGTGGACAATAATTGAACAAACATTTGTTACATGATTACAATGTCTAATCATGTTGACAAATACTTTGCATAGTCATTGTGAAATCTACAAACAGCTACTCTCTGTTTTATCCTCACTGAGGTCTAGTGGGAAATTTTACCATCTCCAATTTTAGGGACAGGGGAAAGTAGAAAATTTTAAGAATATTTCCTAAAATCTCCAAGTCCAGAAGTAATGGTGATAAGGTTCAAAATCAGATCTTAAAACTTTGAAATCCTGAGCTTCTTTGCAGCGGCACAACCTGCTTACCAACCGTGGGATAAATGTTAGGACCTTAAGAATAAAAGACAAGAGGTACACTTCTAGCTGGCTAACCTAGCCTGGACAGCTGACAGACAGCAAGCTAGAGGGTTCATGGAAATGAATTGATAAAACAACAATGACAAAATAGAGGAAATGTCTTCCAAGAATTTTTCACACTTTAGCAGAAGCTCGGTTCTAACAAATGGTCGATTTTGGTACCTAAGAGCACAGAAAGTTATTTTTCCGCAACCCTTAGATTTAATTTTTCTTCTCTCTCTTTCAAAAATAAAAAATCTTTCTGCCAAGTTTTCTCAAAAAAAAAAAAGACCCCTCCAGGCTTCCTGCGGACATAAAGGTGTGCTGGATGGTGAGGCTGCTGACGAGCATTATCATTAGCACAGGCCCACAGGGACAAAGAGAGAGAATCAGGCCAGGTCAGGAATAAACAGTGTCCAAGAGTTCGAGGGTCCATAGGGATCTTGGGAGGTCACTTAGTCCATTCCTCTGTCTCTAAGAAGGACTCACCTTTCCCCACTAAATTGGACCACCATAGGACAAATTCATTCTCTTTTAAAAAATACTGGGAAGCAGATTTTTCTGTGGATCAACACATGAAAATTTCTCCACTCTTATGCATTTACCTTTGGTCTTAGTTCTTAACTGGGAGTGACTTTACCCTTTCTCCTCCGAAGCCAGTCAGCCACCCAGGGGACATTTGACAGTGTCTGGATACTCTTTTGATTGTCACACCTGGAGAAGAGGTTGCTACCAGCATCTAGTAGGTGGAGGCCAGTGAAAGTCACTCAGTCATGTCCAACTCTCTGTGACCCCATAGCCTATACAGTCCATGGAGTTCTCCAGGCTAGAATACTGGAGTGGGTAGACTTTCACTTCTCCAGGGGATCTTCCCAACCCAGGGATCGAACCCAGGTGTCCTGCATTGCAGGCGAATTCTTTACCAGCTGAACCACAAGGGCACCTAGTAGGTGGAGGCCAGGGATACCCCTAAACACTATAAAATGCCAGGGTAGCCCAACAAGAAAGAATTATCAGGCCCCCAAGTAAACACACCGAGATTGAGAAAGAGTGATGAGCAGGTGAGAGCATCTTTCCTTGCATTTTGCTATATAATACAAGGACCTGTCTATAGTGGAACTGAAGTTCCATGGTTCAGAAGTTCAGAAACACATTTCTTCATAAGATGATGTGGAACTCTTTTTTTTGTTTTTTGGTAGTCAGAACAACCTAATTCTCTATTGACTAGCCAGTCTTATATATTGGACAGTATATGAAGGCAGGAACCATACACAGTTAATTTCTGTTCCTCTAGGGCCTATCACAGAAAATTGCATACAGTAGACGTTTTGGGAGGGCTTGCTCAATGGTGCAGTGGGTAAATAATCCACCTGCAATGTAGGAGACACTGGAGACTCTGGTTCAATCCTTGGGTTGGGAAGATCCCCTGGAGAAGGAAATGGCAACCCATCCCAGTATTCTTGCCTGGATAATGCCAGGGACAGAGGAGCCTGGCAGGCTACTATTCATGGTGTTGCAAAGAGTCAGACACGACTGAGTGACTAAGCACTTAGCACTCAGATTTATTTTGCAAATCTCTATGTGAAAATTCAAATCATCTAGTTATGTAAAAACAGCGAGACAGATTTTCACAGAATTAGGGGCATGTGCTAGAGATGGTCTGTCTTAAAATTACAGGCTATTTCGTATACATGATATTTTGGAGTCCCTGAGTAAGGCCTCTCACAAACATAGTCTTCCAGAGCAGCTGAAACTAAGGAGTCTTGGTGACTATAAATGGGGCACAACACGCCATATGTATGAAGATGCTGTAGATTAAAAAAAAAGAAAGAAATTGTGGTTTCCAAAGTGAGTCCCAAAGTGAAAAACCTCAGGCCAGTCAGATTCTGTTAATTGTGGATATTGCTTTGCTTTCCACAAGGGGAACCCTATGTAGTTCTGCATGGTCCACTCCTTGGAAATGAGCCACCTCTGTCTGAGGGGAATGACTTAAAGAGAATCAGAGCTGAGCAATTCATGGCACGGGGTGTATTTAAAGTGCTCTTGGAAAGCTACCAATTACCAATATCACAGACACAACCCATTTCTGTTTTAACAGGAACTGCTTTAGCCCATCCTGTTAGAGTAGGAGGTTTTGCCAACTTCCTTCAGACTTTAATTGATAACACACAAATCTGTTGCCACAGATGGTTGGGTGGGCAGCATCTGAAGCTGAGGTCTGGAGAAAGGCTTCCCACCCCCAGCAAATGCAAGAATGTTCAAGGAATGTAGATGCAAGGCGCACCATGGAAACCAAAGGGAAGAGCTGTGGGCTCCACACCGAAGCATCAGATCTGGATTAAAGATGCCCTGGCGTGAAGAAGGCTACAGGTCTCCAGCTTGCTTCTGCCATGTGCAAATAAGATTATATGCTTCTGAATCCCAGGCACACCAGCTATTAACTATGTCATCTTGAGCAGCTTATTTAATTTGTTCAGGTTCTGCTTTTTCCTATATGCAATAGAGATTGATATTAATACCTCTCTTTTGAGACTTTGAGACTTGAATGAGTCAAAACATTTTTTTTCGTTAATTATTTTTCTTTTCTCATGTATGAAATAAAACTGTCCTGTAGATGATCTCTATTCTCCTTGACACAGACTCTTCACTTTTCCCCAATAAAACTTGCATTATCTTTGAACTTTTGAGTGAAATCCAAGAGTCAAGAAGCTCAGTGACCTCAGATTCTTCAAAGACAACTTACATGGTCTCAAATAATTCCAAGTGATCACAAGAAGTGTGATTAAAAGTGACCTGGGAGGGCAGATATCTCAAATTTGCTAATCTGGTCTCTTTCAGTGCAGGTGATTGAAAGTCAAATAAAACTGCTGAAAAGAATAAATAGGAAGACATCCATCAACTCTTATCATAGATGAGAAGCCCAGTGGAAAGCTTCAGGGTAGGCAGAATCCTGTTGCTCAAGAGATCATTGGGAATCTGCCTTTCTATCTCTTGACATTTCTTTCCTTACTGTTGGCTTTCCTCTCATCAAGGCCCCCTGCAGTCATGAGCCCCACGAGGTCCAAGCATACATTCTTTCACTGTCAAGCCCAGCAGACCTAACATGTGTTTCCCAATCACTCTGGTGAAAGTCTCAGTATTTAATCTGCCTTGTTCAGACCTGGATCATGTGCTTACTCCTGCAATTGGCACCACACCTGAACCAGGTAGACTGAGGGGGCAGAGGAGTAACCAGGAAATGGCAGAACAGATGCCAGTCAGGCAAAAACAGGAGCGCCCACTGCACTTGCTGACCACCCAAGTTCTCCTTCTTGATAAAGGACTTACCTCTTTTCTTTCTTCCTTTTATATTACATGGGTGGTTATGGAATTGAATTGAGCAGGGGTTGAAATGAGAATAGATTATGCACAGCTGGACTGAAAGGAGTTTTTTTTCTTGTGTGCTATTTTAGTCTTGTTTTAAATTATCTTCCTTGGAAATAGGTGCCACGTGCCATGTCGGCTGTCTCTCATGGAGCTGTTTGGCTGCATGAGAAAAGTAGACTCTCACAAGTTCCTGCCAACACCTGACCTGTGGTTCCCCTCTAGCTATTCTCATGCTCCAAAGAGTTCAGACTGTCAAAGTAAGAAGAGGAGACTTAGCTTAAGTACAAGGTTCCATAACTCCATGGTCTCAGAATCTCAGAAAACAGAAATCTGGATTTATTCTAGGACACTTCTGCTGTGTCTATTTCCAACAAAGATTTGGTACATTTCTTCTTAAGCTCACTGGGCTCACTTCAACTGACAGTAAGGAGCTTTTAAGGATGTCAGTCCCTGGACTTGTAGTTATTCACAGTGGATGCTATGAAGCAGGGTAGTAAAAGACAGAGGATGAGATGGTTGGATGGCATCACCAACTCCATGGACATGGGTTTGGGCAAACTCCAAGAGATAGTGAAGGACAGTGAAGCCTGATGTACTGCCATCCATGTGGTTGCAAAGAGTCGGACATGGCTTAGCAACTGAACAACAACAAAAGACCTAAATGCTGAGAATTTAAACGTAGATAGAGCGAGTTCTAAATCCCTAAGCAAATTGTCTAACTCTCCTGAGACCATTTCCACCTCTGTAAAGTGGTCATAGTGACTACCGCCCACTGAACATTTTCAGTTTGCCCCATGCCTACTCTAAAAATGTGCTTTCATGGATTGAATCCTCATACCAAATTCTGTGAGGTAGGTTCTCTTATTACCTCCATTTTACAGATGGTGACACCGTGGGTTCAGGAACTTGACCAAGGATGCACCTCTAGAAATGGCAGGAAAGTATTCAGCACAGAGCCTTGTATATAGTGGCCGATCAAAAAAAAGTTCACAGATGGGAAGAGTTGGTGACAGATGCACTTCCATTAAGAAATGTGTAATTCCAAAGTAGTAGATATCATTTCAGATGACTGTCATTTCAGTACCAAAAGGTGTGATTATTGATTGGGATATGCAGTAGTTTAATCTGGAAGGGCTTTGTGGAAGAGGAGATTTATTTTGCTATTCTAATCAGACGGCATCATACTCAGCTATCTCTGTAAAAGGCTTGGTTCTCACCCTTCAAAGTTTTAGAAACAGTTCACCTTTGTGTGCAATGAATAAAGAGGGGCGCTGCCCCCAAACTGCCTCATTTTCTGAATCAATTCTGACAATTGATGTCAAGTGCTACTGTCACCAAATAACCCTCCCAACTAAGTTTTGAAGAGACAGATGGTATGAGAGGCTGGAACTTGAGACTGATTTCACAAATATAGTATGTGTTATTCACTGCAATTGGAGATTCAACTGTGAAACTGAGCCCAGGATACACAGGAAAGCAGAGTTATATGATACCTGGTGTTTAAGGAGGACTTATTTGAATTTCACATTCATTATGTCATTTAGTCCTGACAACTGCACAATCAGTTTAGTTCCATTATCATCCCCATTTTGCAGATAAGAAAAATGAGGCTCACAAGTCACACAGAGCTAAAAAGCAGAGGAATCGGCCAATATGGAAGAGCTTATCTCTAAACCACTAAATGCTCAGTGTCCCATGTTGACATGGACTGAGATGGAACAGGAGATGAGTGCACATAAGTAAGGTAAGTTTTGCTACTGATTGGAAGATATCCCTATACCAGACTCCATGCATAATCAAAATGCAAAAGATCTGACATAACTGTGTGAACTCAAGGTTTTCATCACCTTAAGGTATGTAGGGCATGAAAAAATTGTTGAGGCCCAAGGAATTTTCTAGTTCATCCCATCAAGGGAAGCAACATAAATATTCCAATTACAGTAAGCAATTCCACACATTTAGTTTCCAAATAAGAATACAGTGAGAAAAGAAATGGCCACAGACTCTTTCTTTACCAGAACTAGACTCACTGTGCCTGCAGTGAATCAATATTTTCCCATAATGTTACTTGTCTCCCACTGAATTGCTGGCAAATTCTGCAGAGGAAAGAAATGCTTACAGTACATTATTACTTTGGTGTTTCAAGGGGAATTATTCATACCCACATATTACCAAAACAGTGCTCACTTTATAGAACCTATTCCCAACTCTAATTTCCAACAGTGCATATTTCTCCACTTATTGCTATTTACACATACAATTAATTTCTATGGTTAATTGACCTGGTATTTGGTATGCCAATGTTTGCATGTGTTAACATAAATAAATATTATATATAATGATGGATGTAACAACACAGTAGAAATTCATTTCCCAATGGACCTCCTTAACAATTGAAATAAGTTGATGGTTTCCAGAATTCTAAATGTACATCCATGCCAATCTAAAATAGAAGACAAAAACAATCTGATTCTATATGGCCACACTCAGGAACAGTAATTCAAAGACCAGAAGAACTGTCATAGCCTGAGTCATTCAGATTTTCTCCCTTTGATCATGGCATTCAGAGCCCCAAATCCACCAGTTCTAGCAACTTCCAGCAATGTCAAACATATCCTAATTCTACCTGGAAAAGATTTGAAATGATTCAGTTCCCTATTAAATGCAGCCTCACTATAACAGAAACCAACTATCGGTAACAGCAAGAAAGACAACTGCCAATACTACTGAATACACATCTTGGGCTGAGCACTAAATGCTAAGTGCTTTACACTACTAGTTATTTCACAGAAACTTCCCTGTGTAAGGAGTTTGCACGTTATGCATGAATAAGCTGAGGCCCTGAGATAGTAAATCACTTTCCCATCATCTATCACCTTGTAAGTGGTAGAGTTAGGATTCTGATCCTGCTTTGTTTAACCACAAAGCCTACAACCATAACACCTGCTCCATAAGCTTCCTTCATACTAAACAAGTGGCTGCAGAAATTCAAACTGAGTAACAAACATTCAGGTTTATTAGTCAGGATAGAGAAAGTGCTAGAAGCTCTGACTTATGCCACGGAATCTGATGCGGGATAGGCACCATTCCTGCATTTCCAAATTCCATACATTTATGCATGTATTTTAGTATGTATCCTATCCTTCTGCCTTGTGGCTCCATCATGTTGCATGATACCCATGACAAGCGATGTAAAACCTGGGGGATCTTGCATTGGCTCAAATGCTTCAGCCCACAAAGAACACACCAATTCTGCTCTCAGTCCATTGTCCTTAGTCCACAGTGCTGCCCAGCTGCCAAAAGATTGGAAAATGTTGGGGCAGGGCACATGGATATTCAATGAACAACAGATGTCGCTGCCATGTAACCCTTCTCATGATTCCTAGGTAGGAGGAGGCTTAGGGGCATCTGCAAAAACATACTTCAATACGCATTTTCAAGTACTTTGCCCTAATATTTTGGAGGTAATCATCTGTTCGTTGGATCCACATTTTTTTCACTCTAAATGGTAGCTAACATTAATCATGTGTGTTAACAGGATATTTGGCAACAAGAAAATACCTTTAATAAATGTATCTGTGGGTTGTCAAGAGATGGATTTGGACATCTTTATTACCCTCTTACCAGCACAACAACATTGCCATTTCTGGCCAAATATCACAGATCCAATTTTCACTCAACAGTCTTTAAGGGAAAATATCAAGCTTTAGTGTCAGCCAGAGTACAAGATGGCTCATTCGGGCCCTTCTCTACATCTCTCCCATGATTTATTGTTCACACCCTTACTTTCTAACCAAACACGCTGACCAGCGCACTACAGGTCCAAAGGGAATGCGTTTCAGAGGAGACCACTTGTGTGATAGGCAACCTTTCCAGTCATCGTTCTCTACTTCACTCTAAGTCTGTCTAGTCAAAGCTATGGTTTTTCCAGTAGTTCATCTGTGGATGTGAGAGTTGGATTAAAGAGAAAGCGGAGCGCCAAAGAATTGATGCTTTTGAACTGTGGTATTTGAGAAGGCTCTTCAGAGTCCCTTGAACAGCAAGGAGATCCAACCAGTCCATCCTAAAGGAAATTAGTCCTGAATTTTCACTGGAAGGACTGATGCTGAAGCTGAAACTCCAATACTTGGCCATCTGATGCGAAGAGCTGACTCATTTGAAAAGACCCTGATGCTGGGAAGGATTGAGGGCAGGAGGAGAAGGGGACGACAGAGGATGAGATGGTTGGATGGCATCACTGACTCAATGGACATGAGTGTGAGTAAACTCCGGGAGTTGGTGATGGACAGGGAGGCCTGGCGTGCTGCAGTCCATGGGGTAGAAAAGAGTCAGAACATGACTGAGCGACTGAACTGAACTGAACTGACTTCACTCTAGAGCAAAATTTCAGAGCAGGAAAACCTCTGCACCTATCGATTTACTGATCTGGGTTTATTTGCTCTTTTGTGTACACCAGGGCTTCCTATTTTCTAGAACTTTCTTTCATGCAATATTGTATCCCCCACTGCTGTTGTTACTTAAAGGCATTCTGTGATGTGGACTATACTTTCTTGATTGAAAATCCAACTCTCTTTGGCTGAATATAATCTGATGGGATAAATTATTTAAGAAAGACACAACATTGAAGGAAGGTCAATACCTAGTCACTGCTTACTCCTCCATTTAATCATAAAATTGAAAGAATAATGAAAACTAGAAGACTTAGAAACATAAAAATAATCAGGGCATTTGTATGAAGTAGTTTAAAGTGACTGAATTCTTGACGGTTTTTGTTTGTGTTGTTTTTCTGTTTAGAGGAGCCTCTTAAATTATACCATGTGAAGAGAGAGATTTTCCTATACAGTACTCTTATTTAGACCTTGGGGAAAAAGTCTAGAAAACAATATTTCCCTGAAATAATGGAAAAATCATTCATTCTAGTGTTTTCAGTTTTCTCTTCTGACAACTTACATCCTTGAAAACACTATTCTGGGATTTTCCCCTCAACCAAATGCTCCAGTGTTGAGTGGCTAAAGACAGTCCTCAATGAACAGGTGACAAAAATTTCAGCAAACCACTGGGTCAAAACTTAGTAGCAACTGAGATACATATGAATTGGCCCAGACCATATCTCATTGGGAAGCTCACCGATGAATCAGAGAATCCAATGTACTGGTCTTTTTAATAATTTCTTTTTGACCCATATCCATCTAGGAAGGAGGCAAATTGAGAAAAAAACAAACTGAAATCCTCTGCTTTTTCCTCAGAGCCTGTCGTCCCTCCCTTTCTCCTTTATGCACACAAAATATATATATTCTACTTCCTTTCCAATGTGTTCAGTTACAAAGAGAGATGTAATGAAGGCTCTCTGTGAATGGGGTTGCCATGGAGAAACTGCTCCAGGTAAAGAATAGACACTACAGAAAAGTGGCGTGTAACTTGTCAGCGGAAATGCTGCAGCAACCCCCGAGAGATAGTAAGTTCTGCCCCCGACTAATTTAAATACAACACGATTCTGTGGTTATCTAGAATACGCTCTGTCCTTTTGTGAGTACGCCTCGCTTTACAGAAGAAGTGTGTCCTGACTCCATGGATTTAAATCAAAGCACATTTCAAAAGCATATACATGGTGTCATATTTAATAGAACCCTAATGGCAATCCTTTGTTTAAAGAATTTTCCCCTCCGAAATAGGGTTTCAAGGTATTGGGTTTTCTTACAGTGGGATAAACTGTTGAACTCTGTCTCCTGATCTTCCCTAGTGTGAGGAAAATAGAGATCCATCATGTGCTGCCTTAGCTATACTTTCTCTCATTTTTTTAACTGAAGTAGAGTTGATACACAATATTATATATGTTACAGGTATACAAAACATTGATTCAAAATTTTTAAAAGTTATATTCCATTTATAGTTATTATAAATATTTGCTATAATCCCCATGTTGTACAATATATCCTTATAGCTTATTTCACGCCTAATAATTTACGCTTCTTAACCTCCTGCCCTTGTGTTGCCTCTCTCCCCTTCCCTCTCCCACTGGTAACCACTAGTTTGTCTCTCACTCTTGAGAGGCATTAGCCAAAACTGGAGCAATATATACAAGCTCATCTTTCTGAACCAATCTCTCTGCTGGTTGAGACTTATGTAAAGAATATGTAAGCAAACTTCAGTTCCTTTATTACATTTCAGCATAACTGCCTGAGTTTTAGTGAAAGGAAATATATTTATGCACACATGAGATACACACTTACCCTCCCCCCAAATACGTGTGAAATATCCACCTGTAGTCATGCCGACAGTTGCCTAAATAAAAAACGAAAAGAAAAATCCTGATAGATTGAAAGGAAAGAGCAAACCATGATTGTATTTTAACAGGAACTGCTATTCAGCAAGCTCAAATGGTTTAAGCCCTACGAGTCAGCTTCCAACTCTGAGCATTCAACAGATACCACTGAAATTTCTTAAACATCTACTACATTCCAAGAACAAGGCTAGATACTGTATATTCATAACTGCATTTGCTCATCAAAAATAAGAAAATAGAGACTTAAAGTGGGTAAGCAATTTGCCCAGGCTCCTTCTTTCATACCGTAGCCACAGAGGCTTTAAACCGGGGTCTTGAATACTCCAGAGTCTGCACTTCTTCTTTCATGCTGCCTGGAAATCAGGAAATGTCAAAATTCAAATGCGGGACCTCAGTTCTGTAAAGTACATGGCCCATCACTGAGTTCTGGAACAATGTTAGAAAAGAAATTATATATATATATATATTTTTGCCAGAGCTAGGTATCCAGGAGATATGTTTTGGTTGATATTGGTAGATGACCACTGAAATCCATCCACCTTCCTCTTAACTAAGAGGTGGAAATGTGCCCAGGTAAACAACTGTATTTGCCAGTCTATCTTACAAATATATGTGCCTTCAGTTCAATTCAGTTCAGTTCAGTCGCTCAGTTGTGCCTGACTCTTCGCAACCCCACGAATCTCAGCACACCAGGCCTCCCTGTCCATCACCAACTCCCAGAGTTTACCCAAACTCATATCCATTGAGCCGGTGATGCCATCCAGCCATCTCATCCTCTGTCGTCCCCTTCTCCTGCCCCCAATCCCTTCCAGCATCAGAGTCCTTTCCAGTGAGTCAACTTGTCACATGAGGTGGCCAAAGTATTGAAGTTTCAGCTTTAGCATCAGTCCTTCCAATGAACACCCAGGACTGATCTCCTTTAGAATGGACTGGTTGGATCTTCTTCCAGTCCAAGGGACTCTCAAGAGTCTTCTCCAACATCACAGTTCAAAAGCATCAGTTCTTCGGTGCTCGGCTTTCTTCATAGTCCAACTCTCACATCCATACATGACCTCTGGAAAATCCATAGCCTTGACTAGATGGAACTTTGTTGGCAAAGGAATGTCTCTGCTTTTTAATATGCTATCTAGGTTGGTCATAACTTTCCTTCCAGGGAGTAAGCGTTTTTTAATTTCATGGCTGCAATCAGCATCTGCAGTGATTTTGGAGCCCCCAAAAATAAAGTCTGATACTGTTTCCACTGTTTCCCCATCTATGTGCCTAGTGAAATGTAATTAGAAGATTTTGGTAAATTTTTCAGCAAAGGTTTTTAACAGGGTTCTATTTGACTGACATGTGCCCTTTTAGCTTTACTGCCTGCCTTGTTCTTACTGTCTTGAACACCCATCCGATGACTAAAAGGTGAGCCACGAGTCATAATTATATGGCAACTCAGAACCCAGAGGCCACACAAAACTTAAAGACAATTACTGGCTTCAAGTTACACAAAAGAAAATTACCTATATCTTATTCTAAGACACTGTTATTTGGGGTTTCTGTTATACAAACTCAAAACCCAAATAACAGTGTCTTAGAATAAGATATAGGTAATTTATAGGTAAACATATCCTGCTAGGAGAGAAAAAAGGCAGGATTTATGTCCCTATCTTTCCATGATAATTACCTTGAGGTTGGAGACCCTACTCTTATATCTACTTTTATATCTCCTCCGCCACTTGGACTTTCCATATAAACAACATGAGGTCTATGGTTACTTGTTTGCTTAAACTAAGTAGATATCTTAGAAGAGGCACCAAGGAAGGTCTATATTCCTTCATGTCACTTTTAAAGCTAAATCCAGTTTAAATGAACTATAAAAAATTTTATTCTGGAGAGATGCCAGCAGGCCACTTACACTGACTGACAACAAGAACTAACTGTTCTTCAACCTGAAGAAAACAAAAGAAAGTGAAAATGAAAGTTGCATCTAACTTTTTGTGACCCCACAGACTATACAGTCCATGGAATTCTTCAAGCCAGAATACTGGAGTGGGTAGCCTTTCCCTTCTCCAGGAGAGCTTCCCAACCCAGGGATCAAACCCAGGTCTCCCGCATTGCGGACAGATTCTTTACCAGCTGAGCCACAAGGGAAGCCCAAGAATACTGGAGTGGGTAGCCTATCCCTTCTCCAGCAGATCTTCCCAGCCCAGGAATTGAACCATGGTCTCCCGTATTGCAGGCAGATTCTTTACCAACTGTGCTATCAGGGAACCCAAAATCAAATTTGTCCCTCCAAGTGACAGTGGCTCACAAAGGAGGCCTGCGGATCTTTAGATTACACTCGGCAAAGGAACATCTTTTTGTACACATGACTGAGGTGACTTAGCAGCAGCAGCAGCAGCCGAGGTGTTTTCAGAAACTCATCCTATTAAGAATTTGAATGCAACTTGAGTGTTGATCTGATTTCCCCTCTTGTTCCTCTATAGAACTACATCCTTGTTCTGCTTCAGAACAGATCTATTTGCTGTTGAAATCTCCAAATCCCCCTCCATCTGAGTGCCTAGTTTGCATTCTCACCCTTCCCTTCTGTAAATGCCATTCTAGAAGGCTTTCCTCTACAGCTATAGAATCTTCTCTAAAGCCAGCCTCTCCAGTGGTAATGGGAACACCAAAAAGATGACCTCATGCAGTTGATGGGAGGATTAGAGGTCAGAGATGAACTTGCTTGGCATTGTATCTGCTACATGAGATGTTTTCAACCAGTAAATATTGGTGGCTTTGATTTCATGAATCAATCAAAAGTCAATTCCATTTTAGCTCCCTTTATTTCTATCGATTAACCAATCATAGAGTTTCCTGCTAGTTATCATCATAAATTGGCCATTTCAACTAATTTTCAGCTCTGTTCTGAGGTCAAGCCTGAATCTGACACACTACAAGAGGCCAGTCCTAACCACTACAACCTCAGCAAAGTCGCCATTCCTTCTATTCCTAATTCTCTGTCCAATCAATTGTACTTTTACTTAGAACTGTCATTTACCATGTGAAAATCATCTTCCATCATTTAGTTTCTAAGATCTTTAAGGGCAAGCACTGTGTCTTCCCTGTCTTTGATTCCTGCTTGTTGGCATGGTATCTGATCCCCCAGTAAACTTTTGTTATCTTGACTGTTTGCTCTTGGATCTTAGTTTCTTGGATGTTGGGAACTAGGTAGCTACTGTGATAAGGAAGAAAAAACACACAGGGTCCAAAGAAAGTCAGTGTTAACTGCTTCCTAAATCATATGTTGACCGTTTAGTACATTCCAGATACTAGGTTAAATGTTTTCTTTCATATATTTCTTCCCAGCAGATGTGGAGGTTCTGTAAGATTTCTATTTCATGGATCTTAAGATACTGAGGCAAAGAAACTAAGTAACATACCCTAGTCCACATCTGGTAGTGGCAGAGCCAGAACTCTCATGCAAGCCCTTGGGCTGTAAGAACTGAACTCTAACCACAACATTACAGTGACTCTAAGATACGAACTTGCTGAAGGTTCTGTGCAGCCCAGCCCCCTGCAGTGGGACTCATGACCCATCCAACACAGCCTGGTCAGTAGTCATGCCTGTGCTTAATTTTTGTGGATTTAACAGCTCTCCTGTGTGCATGTAGCCTGGCAGGCTACAGTCCATGGGGTCACAAAGAGTTGGACACTACTGAGTGACTAACACACACACACACACGTGTGCTCAGTCACTAAGTCATGTCCGACTCTTTGTGACCCTATGGGCCGCAGCACTCCAGGCTCCTCTGTCCATGGGATTTACCCGGCAAGAACACTGGAGTGGGTTGCCATTTCCTTCTCCAGGGGATCTTCCCGACCCAGAGATCGAACCCACATCTTTTAAGTCTCCTGCATTGGCAGGCAGGTTCTTTACCGCTAGTACCACTGGAAAACCCAATAGCTTACAGCAGCAGCTAAAAAGTTTGCTTAATCTACCTCAGAGAAGCACTAATAAGTAAGGAGCAGATAACTAAGCTACTGACAAAGGGCAGTAGCATGATGGTGAGAAGTCTAAAAATAAACATAAGGATGCAGGAAGGGTGAGACTTGAAGGTAACTAATGTATGCTCTTCTGCTGGGGAGAACAAAGGTCAACTAAATGGTTACCCAGTTCTGACAGCCACCTTAAAGTCATATTCTCCTTTTGGGAATGAGTATGATTTTAGGGGTGATTGTTGAGAGAGACTTTACACATTACCAAGAATGGAGGAGAACATGGGATCCCCTAGAAAGAGCTATAATAGGGCCACTGATGAGTAAGAAAAAAAAACATCACTTAAAGATGGTTTCAAAGATCACATATGTGACCAGTCATATACAGTGCAAGCAATGATCTTGGGAAAGCATAATTCAGCAATTCATTCATTCTACATGGATTTTTCCCTAAAGTATTTATTAAGAGAACTATGTGCCATGTGTTACACAGTACTGAGGATGAAATGGTGAAGAGTCAGAAAAGGTCCCTGCCTTCATGAAGCTTGCCTTTATTTGGGAGAGGTAGATAACCAACAAGCCAACGAATGGATGAAGACATGGACAGTGTTATGAAGGGAAAGGACAGTGTAATGGGCTAGAGTGGGCCTGGGCAGGTGGCAGGGAGGGTTTGTGGGGAAGGTAACATTTAAACTGAAACATCCAGGATGAGATGGAATGATCTCTGCAAAGATCTGGTATGGAGATAACCTTTGAAGCAGAGGGATCCAAGGCTAAGAGAAATGTGAATGAAAAGAAAGATAGTAGGACAGGGAAATTGACAGGAAAGAGTTGGAGATGGACAGGAGCCAGACAGGATGAATTTGTAGTCCAGGGGTTAAATTTAGGGTTTTATTTTAAGAAAAGAGAAGTTTTAGAGGGTCGTATGGGAGAACCAGATGAGCTAGAGGAGGAAATAGCAACCCACTCCAGTATTCTTGCCAGGAAAATCCCATGGACAGAGGGCCTGGAAGGCTGAGGTCCATGGGGTCACAAAGACTCAGACACGAGTTAGTGAGAAAACAACAACGGTGGGAGAACATCATGATGTGCAGTGGATTGCAGTTTGGTTTCTGGGTGGAAAAGGAAGAAGAGAAACAGGAGACTCGTTAGGAGGCTGAGGTGGAGGCCCAGGTGGTTTGGGTGAATGTGGCAGCAGCAAAAATGGAAATAAGTGAAAAAGTTTGAGTTGTGTCTCAGAGAAGGAATAACTTGTGCCTTTTGCCCAAAGGCTTCACTGCTCCAAATATCAGCAGCATGCTTGCCTAAAATTTGGGGAATTAAATAATTAAAAAGATAATGAGTTTTGTTCAAAACTAATTCAAGATAAAGATATTAAGTAGCTTCTCTCCCAGCTTCAACTTGCCACATGAAAGGCTGCTTTGTTGTAGGACAACATTTTAGCCTCACTGAATCTCATCGGGTTCTATATCTACAACTCTGGCTACCTGGCAGGGTTGTTGTGAAAATTTAATTAATGAATAATAAAGTAAAAGCCATTAAGCCCCTATCTCAATATTTCCCAACTGGAGAATATTTGCTCAAAAGATGTGAAAATAAGCATTTGCTATTCAAATACCCCTCTAGGCTTCTATATTGCAGGACTTATCAGGGCCTTTAATACATTAATGAGTATGGCTCTTTAGTGAATTAATGAATCACCAATAGAATACTGTATTTCCTACTTATTTAAAGAAGGAACTCTTTTCTTTCAAACCACCCGATTAGGGATTTTGTAGAACACAGTTTGGCAAGCATTGTATTAATATTGTTCAGTTCAGTTCAGTTTCAGTTCAGTCGCTCAGTCGTGTCCGACTCTCCGCAACCCCATGAATCACAGCACGCCAGGCCTCCCTGTCTATCACCAACTCCCAGAGTTCACTCAAACTCATGTCCACAGAGTCGGTGATGCCATCCAGCCATCTCATTCTCCGTCGTCGCCTTCTCCTCCCGCCCCCAACCTTTCCCAGCATCAGAGTCTTTTCCAGTGAGTCAACTCGCCGCATGAGGTGGCCAAAGTATTGCAGTTTCAGCTTTAGCATCAGTCCCTCCAATGAACATCCAGGATTGATCTCCTTTAGAATGGACTGGTTGGATCTCCTTGCAGTATAAGGGACTCTCAAGAGTCTTCTCCAACACCACAGCTCAAAAGCATCAATTCTTCGGCGATCAGCTTTCTTCACAGTCCAACTCTCACATCCATACATGACCACAGGAAAAACCATTGCCTTGACTAGACGGACCTTGGTTGGCAAAGTAATGTCTCTGCTTTTTAATATACTATCAAGGTTGGTCATAACTTTCCTTCCAAGGAGCAAGCGTCTTTTAATTTCATGGCTGCAATCAGCATCTGCAGTGATTTTTGGAGCCCAAAAAAATAAAGTCTGACACTGTTTCCACTGTTTTTCCATCTATTTCCCATGAAGTGATGGGACCAGATGCCATGATCTTTGTTTTCTGAATGTTGAGCTTCAAGCCAACCTTTTCACTCTCCCCTTTCACTTTCATCAAGAGGCTTTTGAGAGAGATGTAAAACATGCTATTGAGACAGCAGGAGAACTTCTAAAATTAAAAATCTTCCCACAGAGAAAATATGTTGCACTTACATTATAATTATCAGTCCTTTGGATAAGAGTTACCAGGTTAGGGAGTTAATATCTTGCTTAGGCACCAAAAACATAAGATACCCACTGCAGAACAAAATGAAAAGTGGGGCTTAGGTAAGACATCTTGGGAATACAGTATTCCTGACTCTAACAAGAAGCCTATCGAGTAGCCATTATGATCCCCAAACAACAGATGAGAAAACTGAACGTGGAAGTGGCTGAGTTACGTGCATAAGTTCATCCAACTGATGGGTAACCATCATGTGTACTTCTAAGCGTTATACCCAATGGCTCTTTTTAAATGCTGCGATGAGATATAGTAGTGGTTAGGCTAGTATGCTGCTGCTGCTGCTGCTAAGTTGCTTCAGTTGTGTCCGACCCTGTGAGACGCCATAGATGGCAGCCCACCAGGCTACCCCATCCATGGGATTCTCCAGGCAAGAATATTGGAGTGGATTGCCATTTCCTTCTCCAGTGCACGAAAGTGAAAAATGAAAGTGAAGTCGCTCAGTCGTGTCCGACTCCAGCGACCCCATGGACTGAAGCCCACCAGGCTCCTCCGTTCGTGGAATTTTCCAGGCAAGAGTACTGGAGTGGGTTGCCATTGCTAGAATGACCTCTGTCCCAATCCTAAACACAAGTAGAGGCAAGAGCAGAGCAAAGCAGTCAAAGCATTTAAATCCCGGCTTTACCACTTAGTAACTGTGTGATGTTAAGTGAGTTACCTAACCAGTCTGATCCCTGGCTAACTTATCTGTACCTGACAGATGACAGCAAATATCCCACCCACCGTAAGGTTTGTCATGAGGATGAAATGGAACAATACAAGTCAAGTACTTAGCCCAGCTCCTGGAAAAATAGGAGCACCTCTTAAATGCGTGATCTAATTATTTTGTACAATATCATTTGTATAGTATGATATTTTGGAGGAGAAGATGCTCCTAACAGAATAGTGGTATCAAAAGATGAGGATAAGTTGTGCCCCCTTCAGAGTTTTGATTAGCTTGTTGTATTCTGTCAAGGGCTTCCCCGGTGGCTCAGTGGTAAAAAAAAAAAAATCCGCCTGTCACGTAGGAGACAGGAGTTTGATCCTTGGGTCGGGAAGATCCCTTGGAGGAGGGCATAGCAATCCACTCCAGTATTCTGGCCTGGAGGATCCCATGGCCAGAGGAACCTGGCAGGCTACAGTCCATAGGATGGCAAAGACTGAAGCAACTTAGCAGGCAGCAGGCATTCTGATGTCAAACAGCAGGCTTAAATGACAAAAGACAAAAGCTGCACATGATCACTTAATCTTGGGAAACTACTTTTTTCTAGAAATAAACTTAAGTAAAAGCCTTTCTTTTTCTTTTCTTCTTTTTTTCAAAGCTGGGAACACTTGGTTTAAGGTTAATTCACTGAGCCTGAGTAGTATGAAGAAAACTGAGTTAAGGACATAGCTACTGAGTGGCTAAATGATTCCTGAGGTACTGGTCTAAGTACCACACATCTCCTCTCCATGGAATGGATCTACATCATATCAGGTGGGGATAAGAACAGAGAGGACAGATAGTGAGACTTGCTAGACAGTTAGGAATAGTATCTGTGCATGTGTGGGGAGGAGGGTCTGCTCTGACTATGAAGAAAGCTGCTGATTTCAAATCACACTTTATCCTTGGCTTCGTTAGATCTACCTGAAACCAGTTTTGACCTTTAAAACACAATATCACCTTGTTCACAACCCTTCTGTAAGTAGCTTGTCTACTTAATGAAATTGTTGCCTGGCTAACAAAGTTGTGGTTGAAGTCCTGCCTGTTAGTCATTAACTTCAAGATCTGACCACAGCTTTCTATTCATTAAGCCTAAGTCTCTTAGCAGCAGGATGTAGGGTCTTGCTTAAAACTGAATTTGGAAGGTCTCTGATCTTGATGTATTTAAACTGAAGCACAAGATGCAGATTTGAATAAAGACAACATGAAATTAAGTGTCTTGCCTCTGGAGTCAGCCTACTTGGGTTTGAGTCTTGGCTCCACCGTTAACTGTGTGGCCTCTCTAAGCCTGTTTGTTCAGCTTGAAAACTAATTATAATAATATAATAATTATTATTATAAAAATGAATCCTTCAGTGAGTACTTATAAAAATGAAGAGAAACATGGTTCCTGGATTATAAATATTAGCTATGAATACTATCAGAGAAGGCAATGGCGCCCCACTCCAGTACTCTTGCCTGGAAAATCCCATGGACAGAGGAGCATGGAAGGCTGCAGTCCATGGTTGCTGAGGGTCGGACACGACTTCACTTTCACTTTTCACTTTCCTGCATTGGAGAAGGAAATGGCAACCCACTCCAGTGTTCTTGCCTGGAGAATCCCAGGGACGGAGGAATCTGGTGGGCTGCCGTCTATGGGGTGGCACAGAGTCAGGCACGACTGAAGTGACTTAGCAGCAGCAGCAGCATGAATACTATCACCACCATCGCATCACCATCACCACCACCACCATTACCTCCACCATTGGCACTGCCACCATTCCCTCCTTATCATTATTACCACAGTCAGCCGCACCATCATCACCACTACCTTTATCATCGCCACCCTCGTCATTAGCAAAGGCAGTACCAGCAACAAAAATACCATGGTCCACCCAAGCCCATTAGCTGAGCTCTTTAAGATCCACTTAATGTCTCTACTTCTTCACCATTACCAGCAGCAACAAAAATGTCACGTCCACCCAAACCCATTAGTCCAGTTTTTTAAGACCCACTTAATGTCTCTTTCTTTTCTTCTTGACTCCAAATATTTTCCTTTTCTCTCATATCCATCTCACCTATGCTCAAGTTTTCCATCTTACAACTAAAAGCAGCTTTAAAAGCTAACAAGACATTAAGCAAAAGCCACTGGGGCAACTAGCTGAGGTCTTTAATACTTCCCATTTTTGTCTCTTTTAGGTAGCTTAATTCAAATATCCTGCCCTTAAACCATTTTTCTGTTTCTAATATTTCATTATGAATCACTAAGTAAAACTCATTCTTTTTTAAAAAATTTATTTATAAAGACTTCCTCCTTCTCTTTAGTGATCCAGAGAGTCACAGACGTTCGCACTACTCTAGACTTCTAGTGAATGTTGTTTGTGGTCTGATCAAGTCAAAAGTCAGTTAATAAAGCTCATTCATGAGTTTTTCAGTTTGTACTAATTGTTTTTGCAGTGAAGTCCTGTTGTACACATTTTGTATTTTCTGGTGTGGTAGTTATATCATTGTTTGAAATCAATATGCAAAAACACTGAGTTCATCAAATTCTGCAGATTAAACGTTCTAAAATTCAAAGTTCCCTTTAGAAAGGCTACGGTTGTGAACTTACTGCATTGAGGAGTTCACGCAAGTGAGTTTGTGTCATGAAGTGGGAATATGACACACTGAAGAATATTCTACTTTCTCAAGTCAGCCTGGGAGGGCTTCTGTGTTATTGTTAGCAAGTGAGGTGTGTGGTCAAACAAGCTCCCATATAACATGATGCACCTTGGATTATAACCTCCTGGCATCCAAATATTGCCCTGTGGTGTAGCATTGACTGTGCATCTGATCTATAAGCTCCCTCTTATAAGGTTTGCGTCAAACAGTTCACCCTTATCTGTTATCCCAGCCTGGAACAGGGTCTATAAAAGACCAATGAATATTTGCTAACATGTAAAACATTTTTAACTTTGGAAATATATATTTTTTTGTAAAGCTAGAGAATCACTGAACTGATCACTTTTTCCCCTTCAGGACTGCAGAGAAAAACAATGTTTTCCATGACTAAAGATGAAAGAAACTAGTTAAGATACAAGAACCCTCCAAGGAAGATTTTGACAATCAGTCTCTATGCTTTTGGTACAACATTTAGTAAATAGGATTGAGTGGTACCCAACCTACATGCTCACTATCAAGTACTAAGAAGCATTTTGATTTATTTGTTCATTGATTCAGTCACTCAACTAGCATTTACTGAGTGCCTAGGCTATATCAGACACCACGCCAGGCACTGGAAACAGCAGCAAAAGCAAGAAATGGAGTTTACAGGAGAATTGCACAATGATATTGTTTTTGGAATTAGGGTTTTAGAAGAAGGCATGTCTTAGTGTGGGTCCCAGAAATCAGTGACTGAGACAAACACTTATGTGCAAGTCATTTACTTAGAAGGCAATTCTATAGACAGGAGGGAGAGAACAGGGAGAGTGATACAGTGAAGGGTAAAACCCAAGATGAGGGAGTGTTTTGAATGTCTTTGTTGTAGGAGAAGGTACTCTGAAAGCACCTTCTAGGACTGTCGATCTGGAGGGTGGGAAGTATCCTCTTGGGTTAAGGGTTTCTTTGAGGCCATCTTCACACATAGGCTCTCTCAGTGTTGGAAAAGTCCTTGCAGCAGACAATCTGAGGGCATCTGAAGCAGGTGCTGCTGGCACGAAGTGAATCTGAGTCCCCAAGGCAATGCCCACCACAGGTGTGGCTCAGATGAGGGGTAAGCTGAGGGAATGAGACATGAGATGCCAAAGGCAGAGTGACAGTCACGCTTTTAAAGAAATTTTAATAAGGGCCTGCCTCTCTGACAGGCCCTGTGCCAGGATCCTGCACGTGAGCTGAAAGAGACAACGGGCTTCAGCATCTAGATCCCACACTCCACAGACAGGGGCCGTGTTTCTCTTGCCCATTTAGAACATCCTTCGGCTCATAGCCAAAGATCAAATAAACAGGTGTGCTGATCAGATTCACTTTTTAAAGCACATTAAGTGCTAATTTTTCAAAACAGCAACAATAAAATGGTAGTAAAAACAATAGCAAAACTAACAACAGTAGCACAATTCACTCTATATATGCACGAGGCTCTGATCTAAGTGGTAAACCTAGTTCATCTCTCTTAATCTTTACAAGAATTCAGTGACAAAGATACTATTGTTATCACCCCCATCTTACAGATTAGGCAACCAAGTCACAGCGAAATTCTAAGATATGCCCAGGGTGAAACAGCTAGTGAGATGCAGGGCAAAGACCCAGCCTGTCAGTCAGACTTCAGATTTCTTACTCACCACATCTTTCGGTCTGTCTCAGCCTAATGGAAAGATCAGGCATCACTCCTGTTCCTCATCTGCATCTCTTCCCAGCCTGTGTCTAGCATGCTACCAAGAGTTCTCAGACATCACAAAAGCCTCAGGCAATGCCTGGTGGAGGAAGAATCAGTTTGTCTTTATTCCAGAACTGAGAGGAAGTAGAGAGCTCATCAACTGAGACCCTGATCCCAACCTTTCAACCCCTATTCTTACCCTCATATCCATATTAACAGAGGCTACCAGGGAGCAAAAATTCTGCTCTTTGGGGTAGTGACACGTCATATCTGGGTAGTGACAGAACAGGTTCCATAGCCCCTGTTCAATAGAAGGGCTGGGAACTCAGGATCTGGACTCACATTTCCCGGGTTCAAATCTTGATTCATGTAAGTTCTCCCAGGCACTGGCCTCCTCACCTGCAATATGGGCGTTATAACAGTGCCTAAAGTCTTAGAAAATATTTCAAAATTCTATAGAACTGTGTCTTCAACATGGAAATCATTGGATATTGTCATTATTTCCTCCACTGCCACACATTCCTTGTGAAAGGAGCCCTTGCTCTTAACTTGGTGGCTCATGTCTCCATTTAAGATCTTGTGATCCTCTGGATACCCTTCCCTCACAAGTGCACACAATACACATGATTTCATCCAGTCTCAGAGACATCACAGCTCATTAAGCATCCCCATGGTCCACACAGTGGCATCTCTAGGTAGAGCCTGTGAAGACATTTCCAAAGGAAATTTTACCCGAGGAAGTGTTGGAGAAAATAGAGGGACACCAGAGTCTGCAATCGCTAAGAGCAGTGGGAACACAAAGGAAAAAAAAGATAAGAATCTTCTCTCATTTTTAGCCTCTACTAATTATAAAATCCTTATTCCCAGTGAGCGGTGAAGCTTACAGCCAACACAATTAAAATTTTAATTAATTAAGCCGAAGGCAACATTAACTTATACTTAAAAAACCCTTTATACATAGTTATTAACATAGGTCAGCAAATCAGCAAATATTGCAAGGGTTTTAACACTAAAAGCACAACAGTCCTCACACTTGTCCAATAGTTTGACTTCAGGAAATCATGACAAGACCAAGAGATCTCAAGGACAGTGATTCCTAAAGTTTCTAGTGAGTGAAACACATTTTAAAATGTTGTTCTTTATCAGAGTACAAAAGTAGTGTAAATGTTCTTATAGCACAGCTGGTTAAGAAAGCAAAGGTGGCCCGAAACATCAGTACAATCACTATTATAAAATCTACAATCAAACATCAGATGGACAACTGTATGGATTTAGAAACATTTCCAGTGGATACACCACTGAACTAGTTGATTATTAAATCAACAACAGACCAAGCCATTGCATTAATTGAGAAGAGATGAACACATGCTGAATGAAATAGATTCAATCGTTGGTCTATTCTATCATCAAGAACAGACCATCTGCCATTTCAGACAAATAAAGACATCTTCACCAGACCTGAAGCTGACTGCAAACATGACTATCCACCCTAATGTTTTGGGCATACAATACAGAAAGTTCTGATTCATCTCAGGTGGACTCCTCTAGGCCTGGGCAAGCTGTGCAAGAGGAAATGACTGTTTTCCATTCTCCCCATTGTTCTCTTCAGAGTCCTTCATTTATTTCTTCCTATTAGACAACATCCCTGTCAGGTAGTCTGGGAAATAATCAAACTATGTGGAGTTTTTGGCACACCTTTAAACAGTATCCTAAAGGCAGCAGCCCCCTCTTCCCATGCTTCTGGTCAACCCTGCTCCTCCAACCATCTTAACTTCTCTGCACTCAAAACACATCTTTAGCACCTAAGGAGGTGAACCAGAAAATGAGCTTGATGGAAGGTTGAAAAGGGAGAAGAATAACACTCTTTCCTATAGCAAGAAGAAACTCATGTGCAAGAGCTGTCTGGAGTAAGGAGGGGAGGAAGGAAGGGAGGAAAAAAGGAATAAATCTACAGAAATATTTTTGAAAGAGAAGGTTCTAAACCTTGCTAGTTTCTTCACTGCTATTTCCAATAGGTCAGTACCCACTATTCAATGAGTCATGAAACTTCAATGACACACACACACACACACACACACACACCACATTATAAATGCCATGAAGTAAGTTATAGTGAATAAGAGCAGCTGAAATCTTAATATAAAAATAAATAAATTTCTCATTTATTTCATGTTCTGCTCATGGAATTTTAAGCAACTTGCTTATTTCCAGGCTTTACATTTTTTACGATAAACACATAAACTATGCCAATGGCAAACTATTAGGTTTATCTTGACATTGGTTTTCATTAGAACATGGTCCTAAATTCACATTTAACTCATTTTCTCTCCTCACACAAGAGTAAGTGTTCCTGCCATGTGGATCCCTTAAACTGCATATTATGTTTAGCTCAGAATCTTCTCATTCTATTATCTTCATCTCATTTACAATTCTTTTCCAGTCTGTGCTTCTCCTGGGACATACGTGATTATTTAATCTTTTCTAGCTTACACTGCATAGAAGACAAAACTCCCTCTGGGCCAATACATCTATAAATAGGATGAAATCTACACATGACATGGATAATTTCTTTCAGTAGGGGTGTCATTGCCATGGAGGAGATGAAAACCCGAATGTATTCTTAAGCGGGAAATATTCAAAATTATTAGGTGAGTTAAAATACAGAGAGAGCCTAGAAAATAAATAATATAAAGATATTATAAAGAAGAGTTGTATCAGAGTACCAACACAGTAGGAGCATCACGAAAATTCGATTCTGGAGTTAGATGAAATGACTCTTGAATTCCAGATTCACAACTTATTAGCACACTTCAGCTTTCTTCTTTACAAAATGGAGAAAAAAAGAACACCTACTTCATGAGATCCCATAGACTATACAGTCCATGGAATTTTCCAGGCCAGAATACTGGAGTGGGTAGCCTTTCCCTTCTCTAGGGATCTTCCCAACCCAGGGATCGAACCCAGGTCTCCCACATTGCAGGCAGATTCTTTACCAGCTGAGCCACAAGGGAAGCCCACTTCTTGAGATAGATGTGAATATAAAGGGACTATATACCTAAGTATATAGTCTTAGTGTATGCCTTTAGGATACTGTTTAAAGGTGTGCCAAAGGCTCCACATAGTTTGACTACTTCCCAGGCTACCTGAGAGGGATGTTGTCTAATAGGAAGAAAGGAATGCTTGGCATAAATTGCGTTCTCTAGAAACATTAGTTGGTATTTTTACAGATACAAAGAACCAACATATAAACATCTTTCAATTAATTTTCCCTCTATACTTCCAAATGATTCCTTGCAAAATTCAGGCCTATATCAAGAATTAAGCTTCTCAAGTAAAGGACACTCCATTTATACTTCACTGTCATTTGTTGTTAGAAATCACAGTGTGTGCTGTATTTTAATTGATCTAGATGACAGAGTTATGATGTTGCACAAAATAATATATTATGTCCGTTTGTGATAACATTTTTATGTTCAACCATGAAGAGTGCCTCATTTTGACAGAAATAGAAAACATGTGATTATTGAATTAGGGGCACCATGGAGAACTTTGTAGCCCAGCTGGTTCATTCGCACTCCAAACACATACTGTTCTTATTCAATTACAGCTCGTACATTCAGTTCAAGAGCGTTCTTCAAAAACCTTGTTAGTGAACTTCAGATTTCTTGGAACACCAAAAATAAGCTTGCATATGTGAAAGAGCCACTGACACAGAATAATGAGTTCTGCTGGGGTTTTTAAAAACAGAGGGAAGCATTCTTATTTTTCTCCATCATTTAATAATTATCAAGCCAGCATATCCTGGGTTCACTTATATGAGGCCCATTTCTAATGAGGGCCTCTTTCTCTCTCTCTCTTTATATAATGTGTGTATACACACACACACACACACACACACACACACACTCATGAGCAACATTTGAAAATTCTATTGATAAATCGTATCCTGTGAATAATTAGGGTGAAATACATTATAGAAAGCATTTTTAGCCTACAGCCTATAGAAACATTATTAGCAAGGGAACTAAAATATACTTCTCTTTATTAAGACTTGGAGAATTTACAGGCTGGCTTGTTATTGCAACTCTGCTGACTCAGTAATGGAAATTAGCTGAGACAAAACAAAACTACTGGAAGAAGAGACTGTTGACTCCATATAGGATTTGAATTTCAATTCAGCTCTCAATCCAAGTTACATATAAAGTTCTTAAATGGTCTTTAAGTAGCTCTTCAGGCATTTGTCAATAAAGGGTTGAGGCAGACCCTCACATTCTCAAAGGTGACAGGTCCCTGGGAAAAGTGTATTACCCGTTCAGTACTTCATATAGTCATTTTCATTCTTTTAGGATAACTACGTCTCCTGAAAATATCTATTACCATGGATTCTAGAATAATGATCCTCAAAGGCACACAGAAACGCACTTCTTTCATGAGTTGAGCAGACTCGTAGTAAGTATATGTGGCATGGAAACATGAAGGTGGACAGTGGTGTCTTCAAATGGCCTTTTACCCCAAGGTTATCAACCTTACCTCAGGTATGGTGAAGCTGTATCATTTCTGTAACCCTCACTAGAGTAGATCTAGATACAAAAGTTAAGGTTTGGAGACTTACTTTGAACACTGACTGGCAAAATTGTGGCTGCAAAAAGGGCTACTTGATTAGTCTTTACCCCGTTCCAGGTGTTGAGGATTTCACAGTTCTCCTAAAGGAAGAATGGATCAACCAAAAACTCCTACCAGATATTTGCATATGCATCTCCTCTCCTCATTGTATTTTTAACATGTCAATAGTTCTATAAACCTAAACATACCTTGTAGACTTGCAAGGAACTATGCATACTAAATTGCAAGGGTGATCCTGAGTAGCCAATACTGAAAAAGAAAAAATTGGAGGTCTCCCAATTTCAAAAGTTATTACAAAGCTATGGTAACCAAAACATTGTGGTACTGGCATAAAAGCAGTCATATAGACCAAAAGAATAGAATAGAGAACCCCAAAATAAATTCTTATGTATATAGCCAAATGATTTTTGATTACAGTGCCAATATTATTTGATGCAAAAAGGACAGTCTTTTTAACAGGTAATGTTGAGAAAACAGAATATCCATATGCAAAAAACAACATTTGATTCTAACCTTATACCATATGCAGAAATTAACTCAAAATGGATCAGACCTAAAAATATAAGCTAAAAAAATAATAAAGCTCTTGGAAGAAAACATGGGGGAAATTCTTCTTGACATTGGATTTGGCAATGATTTTCTGGATATGACACCAAAAACACAAGAAACGAAAGTAAAAACAAATAAATATAACTGCATAAAAATTAAAAGTTGTGCATCAAAGACACAATCCACAGAATGAAAAAGCAATCAGTGGAATGGGAGAAAATATTTTAAAAAATCACAAAAATATTTACAACCCCCTGATAAGGGATTTATACACAGAATATGTAAAGGACCCCTACTACAACAACAAAATGACTCAGTTTTAAAATATGCAAAGGTGTCAGTTAGATATTTTCTAAAAGGTTGTACCAATGGCCAATACTCACCTGAAAAGATGCTTAATATTACTAATTATTAGGGAAATACAAACAAAAACCACAATGAGATACTGCCTCACATCCATTAAGATGTCTACTAACTTTTTAAAAGACAGAAAGTAACAAGCATTAGTGACAGATTCTGGAATGCTTGTCGGTGTACTGTTGGTGGGAAGGGAAAATGGTATATCTATCAAGGAAAATGGTATAGAAATTCTTTAAAAAATTAAAAATAGGATTACCATATGATCTGGCAATTACACTTCTGATTCTATACCCAAAAGAATTGAAAGCACAGTCTCAAAGAGATAGATTTGTACCCCTATGTGCATAGCAGGGTTATTCACATTATCAAAAAGGTGGAAGCAACCCAAATGTCCACTGCAGGATGAGCAGATAAGTAAAATGTGGTATACACATACGTGCTCAATCACTCAGTCATATCTACTCTTTGTGACCCCCTGGACAGCCTGCCATGGAATTTTCCAGGCAAGAATACTGGAATAGTTTGCTACTCCCTTCTCCAGGGGATCCTCCTGACCCAGGCATTGAACCTGTATCTCCTGCACCTCCTGCACTGGCAGGCAGATTCTTCACCATTGTGCCACCTGGGAAGCCCATACACCCATGAATACTATTCAGCTTAAAAAAGAAGGAAATTCTGACACATGCTATAAATGAAACATGAATGAACCTTGAGGACATAGTGTTAACTGAAATAAGTCAGTCATCAAAGAACAAAGCATGATTCCTCTTATGAGAGGTTCCTAAAATAGTGAAATTCAGAGACACAAAGTAGAATGGTGAGAGGGCAGTAGGCTGGGGAGAGTGGGAAGAGCAGCATTGTCATTGAAATGACATTTGTCATTTCATCTTTAAAAGACAAAAACTTTTGGAGGTTGGTTCCAGAACAATGTGAATGTACTTAACATTGCTGAATTGCATACTTAAAAATGGCTTGATGGTAAATTTTACGTGATGTGTCAGTTCAGTTCAGTTCAGTTGTGTATTTTACCACAATTTAGAAAAAAATGTACGTGTCACTTATGAAAAAGTCAAAGGTCATTTAGACTATATGAAAATTTCTATAATGCAGTATTAAAACCTCTAAAACCTAACCTTTAAATTAAATTTTGATTCTACCGTATTTCCTGGCTATTATCTAGTTTCCTATTTATAAATCAATAAAATAATAAGCAACTATAAACAAACATCAACTAACCTAGATTTCTTTTTTTAGTTAATAAGGAAGAACCAAGGAATTTGGGGAAATGGTCTGCTGTGCAAGTTAATAAACAGCTAATGGAATGACAAACCTAAAAATCAGTCCACATGATATTTTCTGTTGCTGCTGCTGCTGCTGCTGCTAAGTCACTTCAGTCGTGTCGACTCTGTGTGACCCCATAGACGGAAGCCCACCAGGCTCCCCCATCCCTGGGATTCTCCAGGCAAGAACACTGGAGTGGGTTGCCATTTCCTTCTCCAATGTGTGAAAGTGAAAAGTGAAAGTGAAGTCGCTCAGTCATGTCCGACCCTTAGCGACCCCACGGACTGCAGCCTACCAGGCTCCTCCATCCATGGGATTTTCTAGGCAAGAGTACTGGAGTGGCTTGCCATTGCCTTTTCTGGATATTTTCTGTTAGCTATCTGTTAAAAGATAATGCACTTCATTCCTGGATACTGATAACCTATCATTAAATCCTACTGGGATACTTGCCACTGTGACATACCACATTCCATTCTTGGCTCTGCATTTAACCTGTAATCTGATAATATCATTGCCACTCTCCTGAGAATGAAAGAGAGCTGGACCAAATCTTATGGTATCTAATTAATGTACTCCTGAGTAGTTATGCTTAAACTGATTCATATACTCCCATATCTCATTGTACTTTAGCATAACAAAAACCCCACACTAGCTCCAAGGGAAATGAAGGGCATTTAATAATACAATGAGGGGAGTAAGTTTCTGAAGAGAGTAAGTATAATAAAAACGATTCCGTAAGGGTAGCTTGCAAAAATAAACTTATTTGGGCAAAAGAACGTTTCTTGGAGACACTGATAAATGATTTTTTTCATTTATTCAATGTTCACCAGTTATGAAGAACTCACTATACTATAACTATTCTTCTTGGAGGAGGAAATGGCAACCCACTCCAGTATTCTTGCCTGGAGAATCCCATGGACAGGGAAGCCTGGCAAGCTACAGTCCGTGCATTCGCAAAGAGCTGGACACGACTTAGCAACTACACACATTCTTCTAGATCAGGGATCAGCATACTGCTTCTGTAAAGGAGCAAATAGTAAATATTTCAGGTTTAGCAAACCAGAAGGTCTCTGTCTCCAAGCTATTCAGTTCTGCCTGTGTAGCATAAAGGCAGCTACAGATAATACTTAAATAAATGAGCAATGCTGTGTTCCAACACAACTTTATTCATAAGGATAGACAGGTGGGCTGAATTAGGCTCGTAGGCTATAGATGCTAACTTCTGTTCTACATTTTAGGAAACAGTGGCGAAATAAGTCCAGAGGACTTATTTTCATGAAGCTTATATTCCAGCAGAGAGACAAGGGGAAAGCAGAGGGGGGGGGGGGTGAGGGGGGAGGGAAAGGAAGCAGGAATGCAGAAGAGAAAGGAAAAAAGGAAGGGAGGAAGAGACAGAGTGACAGAGAGAGACACAAACAAAGATGTTTCAAATGATATGGACTTCAGTTCAGTTCAGTCGCTCAGTCGTGTCCAACTCTTTGCGACCCCATGAATCACAGCATGCCAGGCCTCCCTGTCCATCACCAACTCCCGGAGTTCACTCAAACTCATGTCCATCGAGTCAGTGATGCCATCCAGCCATCTCATTCTCTGTCGTCCCCATCTCCTCCCGCCCCCAATCCCACCCAGCATCAGAGTCTTTTCCAGTGAGTCAACTCGTCGCATGAGGTGGCCAAAGTATTGCAGTTTCAGCTTTAGCATCAGTCCTTCCAATGAACACCCAGGATTGATCTCCTTTAGAATGGACTAGTGTTGTTTCCTTTCAAAAATAGTTTGCTCCAAAGTCTTCCAAACTAAAGGTTTTGACCTGGCTATTTAATAGATTGTCAAAAATCCACATTACAGAAGTTCAGCTAGAAAAAAAAAAAAAATCACTCAATGGGTGTAGGGTAGAGCTTGAGGAGGAATACTTTTCAGAAAGTTCTTCAGGTTTGCTATCTGGTCAAACAACCTTTGTTTCTATAGGTATGGTTGAGAAAAATTATTAGTATTAATTTCAGTGATGGAGAAATAAGAAATAGCAAAATTGAATCAATGAACTCTTAATGAATTAGCTTCTTTAACATACAAAGGACAAAATATGTCACTGTAAACAGTTTGGCTGATAGAAATACTTACACTTCTTCACTCACACAAGAAAACTAACTACATATGCATTACACGTATGACATAAATTCCATGGTAGTATTTAAGAATTACTCAGATGTAGACATTTTCATTGGAGGATAATTTTACACATCAATTGTAGAGGGCAATTTATTCCCATATTTAATTTTTGCAGGAGTGTTTTATGAACAATAGGACATGTGCTACACAAGCATCAGTATTACTAGCAATTTTAAATCACCCTAGATATACTGAGCAGGCTTTGAATTATACAGATAAAACAATGTTCTTGCCACAAAAAGATAAGATAGAGGAGCAGTACATGTGGAGTGAACTGATAAGACATAGGTACCTTCTGATTTGGGCTTCCCAGGTGGTGCAGTAGAAATGAATCCACCTGTCAAGGCAGGAGATGCAAGAGACGCGGGTTTGATCCCTGGATCAGAAAGATGCCCTGGAGTAGGAAATGGCAACTCACTACAGTATTCTTTCCTGGAAAATCCCATGGAGAGAGGAGCCTGGTGGGCTACAGTCTGTGGGGTCACAAAGAGTCCAGCACAATTGAGCGACTGAGCATGAGCACGGGCATAAGCACTTTCTGATTTGCATCCTCTGATGTTTGCTGCTGACAAGTCTGAGACTGACAGGCAGGGATGAACACACATGAAACATGACTCAAGTCACCCAGAAAGAATGAAGCAAAGCACTTGAAGGGTACCTCAGCTAATGTAGGTTATTGCTCAGATTATATCAAAACCTCAACCTGGTCCATTGAACGTCATTTCTAATTTTGCGGCTCATTATCTGGATTGTGTGTCAAAACTGGACTTCCTACAATACCAAAATCCATGAATTCTGAAGTTCCTTATATAAAAACACATAAAAGTGTCCATATTCCCTATTTACAGGTTCTGTATCTGCGGGTTAATTGAATCCTTGACTGTGAGGTGCCAATTGTACTGGCCTCTCCTTTAGCACTTAACGTCCCAAAATTCTAAAGGAGGACTTAAATCCACCCAGTCAATCAAATTTTTGCTTCATAGACAAAATAGTTGTCATAACAGCAGGGGGGACATTAGGGTGGTTGGATTTCAGCAACACATTCACACCTGCCACTCTTGAACTCTCTCACATTCAATTGTGAAATAGAACACATTCACAGCAAAAACATTAATAAGTTACCATATAGCATGGCTTCATGCAAGTATCACTTAAGAAATAAAACTTTCAGTTCAGTTCAGTTTAGTTGCTCAGTCGTGTCCGACTCTCCACGACCCCATGAATCACAGCACGTCAGGCCTCCCTGTCCATCACCAACTCCCGGAGTACACTCAAACTCATGTGCACAGAGTCAGTGATGCCTTCCAGCCATCTCCTTCTCTGTTGTCCCCTTCTCCTCCAGCCCCGAACCTTTCCCAGCATCAGAGTCTTTTCCAGTGAGTCAACTCGTCGCATGAGGTGGCCAAAGTATTGCAGTTTCAGTTTTAGCATCAGTCCTTCCAATGAACACCCAGGATTGATCTCCTTTAGAATGGACTGGTTGGATCTCCTTGCAGTCCAAGGGACTCTCAAGAGTCTTCTCCAACACCACAGTTCAAAAGCATCAATTCTTCAGCGATCAGCTTTCTTCACAGTCCAACTCTCACATCCACACATGACCACAGGAAAAACCATAGCCTTGTTGCCAACATCCAAAAAAACTCCTGGGTACCCCTTCCCAATTATAGCCCCTCCCTCCATGATAATTGTAACCACTGCTTTGATTTTTATACTTACCATTACTTTGCTTTTCTTAATACTTTGATCATCTATGAACTATAAATTATACTAGTTTGGTTTTGCTTATTTTTGAGGTTTATATAATTGGACGAATATATATATTCTATGGGGCTTCCCTGGTGGCTCATTCAGTAAAGAATCTGCCTGTAATGCTGCTGCTGCTGCTAAGTCACTTCAGTCGTGTCCGACTCTGTGTGACCCCATAGACGGCAGCCCACCAGGCTCCCCCGTCCCTGGGATTCTCCAGGCAAGAACACGGAGGCCCAAATCTCCTGGAGTAGGGAGTGGCAACCACTTCAGTATTCTTAACCTGGAGAATTCTATGGACAGAGGAGCCTAGCAGGCTATTCAGTCCATGGGGTTGCAAAGAGTCAGACATGACTGAGTGACTAACACATACATGTATATTGTATATATTCTTCTAATTATGTAATATATGGTATATATCTGACTTCTGTTATTCAATTCATCAAGTTTCTGCTTTTAACTGTAGTTGCTTTTACCTAACTGTAATTTTTTCATAGTTGTATTCTATTCCATTGTAAAAATGTATCACTATATTTTTATAAATTGATGGATATTTGTGTTGTTCTCACTTTAAAACTATTATACATTATGTTGAATTGAACATTCTTTTAGATGTCTCAGTATACAAATACATGTTTTTCATATCTAGAAAAGAAATTGCTGATTCACAAGATATTTGTATTTTCAATTGTGTTACCTAATGCCAATGTGTTGGTCAAAGTGTTTTGTCTCAATTTACATTCCAACCGGCACTGCATGAAAACTGAAGTTGTTCTGTGTCTTTATCAGCACTGGCATTGTTAGTCTTTAATTTTAGCCCATCTGGTAGGGCTCTCATTGCGGTCTTGTATTTCCCTTAGTAATGAGATTGGGCATCTTCCTACACTTAATTGGTCATTCATTTTGCTCTTGTGTGCAGTACCCATTTAAGTCTACTGCCTTTTTTTCAGTTAATTGTTGCTGACAGAAAAACTATTCCACAACTTAGTGACTTAAAACAAACTCAAAGAAGGAATTTTCAGCATTTAACCATGAAGTATAATATCTACTTGTCTTTTTTTGTGAATAGACTGTATTACAGTTCTCTTTTATATCTGAAGAATTTTTTAAACTATGATATTGCATTTAATTTTGTTTAGTTTCCTTGATGCCTGGATTCTTCCATCACGTATTTCAATCAAACATTTAGGAAAGAAGCAACAACAATCTTAAATTCTTTCACAAAATATTAAAGATTGCAATACTCAGTTCCTTAAGGAGGCCTGTGAAGCCTGCCAAAACTCCCAAAGAGGGAATTACAGAAAAGGTAAATTATAGGTAAATTACAATATAGATTCAGAAATCTATATATTCAGAAATCTATAAACAAATATTAGTAAACTAATTCCAGTCATATATAATGCCATGCAGGGTTTGTTAAGAAATTCAAAATTCCTTAAGTTGACTGATTTTTAAGTGTAACATACCACATTAACAGAATAAAAGAGGGAAGTCATTTCAATTAATGCAGAAAAGTGACAAACGTTTCATAGTTTAAAAAATTCCTAGCACGTAAAAAAAGGGAATTTCTTTAATTTCATACAGCATATTCACCTAAAACACAAGTAGATAATTTACTTACTTAACAGGAAGCAACAGTTAGAACTGGACATGGAACAACAGACTGGTTCCGAATAGGAAAAGGGGTATGTTAAGGTTGTATATTGTCACCCTTCTTATTTAACTTCTATGCAGAGTACATCATGAGAAATGCTGGGCTGGATGAAGCACAAGCTGGAATCAAGATTGCCGGAAGAAATATCAATAACCTCAGATATGCAGATGACACCACCCTTATGGCAGAAAGTGAAGAACTAAAGAGCCTCTTGATGAAAGTGAAAGAGAAGAGGGAAAAAGTTGGCTTAAAACTCAACATTCAGAAAAGTAAGATCATGGCATTCAGTCCCATCACTTCACGGCAAATAGATGGGGAAACAGTGGAAAGAGTGTCAGACTTTATTTTGGGGGGCTCCAAAATCATTGCAGATGCTGATTGCAGCCATGAAATTAAAAGACACTTACTCTTTGGAAGGAAAGTTATGACCAACCTAGGCAGCATATTAAAAAGCAGAGACATTACTTTGTCCACAAATGTCTGCCTAGTCAAGGCTATGGTTTTCCCAGGGGTCATGTATGGATGTGAGAGTTGGACTATAAAGAGGGCTGAGCCCTGAAGAATTGATGCTTTTGACCTGTGGTGTTGGAGAAGACTCTTGAGAGTCCCTTGGACTGCAAGGAGATCCAACCAGTCCATCCTAAGGGAAATTGTTCCTAGGTGTTCATTGGAAGAACTGATGTTGAAGCTGAAACTCCAGTATTTTGGCCACCTGATACGAAGAGCGGAGTCATTTGAAAAGACCCTGATGTTGGGAAAGTTTGAAAGCAAGAGGAGAAGGTGACGACAGAGGATGATATGGTTAGAGGGCATCACCGACTCAACGGACATGAGTTTGGGTAGACTCTGGGAGTTGGCAATGGACAGGGAAGCCTGGTGTGCTGCAGTTCATGGGGTCGCAAAGAGTCGGACATGACTGAGTGACTGAACTGGACTGAACTGAACGGTCAGATGCTGAAAACTTCCCTTTTAAGTTTGTTACATTTTTGTACTCAGTTTCTACATTAATTCTATGTTTAATTAATAACATGGTTTTTTTTTTAATTTGTTGAAACTTACTTATTCTAAAATAATGTAAATGTTATAGCTGTATTACATGTGCTGGGGAAAAAAGGTGTTTCCTGCAGTTATTTGTTACAGTGTTAAAGAATTCACTGAATTTTTAAAATCTTGTTTAGTCTTACTAGTATTTTGTCTGCTTGTTATATTGGCTACTAAGCAAGAGGTATCAAAATTTCCCCCTATTCACAAAAACCCATTGAATAATCATATGCCTCACGAAGAGTTGCAAGAAAAAGTATATAACACCATCCAGGAAGAAATCTACTCTAAAATAAATTGAGCCTGTATCAAATCAACTCTCCAGGACTATCTACCAACTTACTGGGAAATGAAAGGTAGAAAAGCAAAGGGAAACAGCATTATGAAGAAGCAATTAGTCAAATACAGAATATGGGTGTTCCGTAGGCTGAAGGATGCATTTGAACAGTGGCTTGGAAAACCAACAAAAAGGACAAGGATCATTAAAAATAGAATATATTTGAGACAAGATTTTAATTACTCACTGTGATTTCTACTTATAATTATAACCATCTTTCTGTATGTATTTTTCAGCCATGTTCCTAACTGCACACTACTTTAGAACTGTTATATCTTCCTGGTGAATTGAGTGTTTTATTATAATACTGTTTCCCATTTTGCCTCTAGTAATGTTGTTTTATAGTTGGTTTTATATTTATGATATTACTATAGCTACACCAGCTCTATTTAGTTAGTATTTCATAGAGTATCTTTCCTGTTGTTTTAGTAAGATAACCATCTGAAAAATGATTAGCTTTTAATTGGAGCACTTACTGCAATTATTGATATATTTCTGCTTAAATAATCTACTGTCTTGTTAATGTTTTAAATGTGTCCTGTTCTATGTTTCCTCTTTCTCTTTTCTTCTATGTTTATTTTACTAAGCTTTTTAAACATTGTAATTTTTGTAGTTATCATAATGGCTACCAGAGTTATTATCATGGCTACATGTATTTTAGCATATTTTAATCTACTGTTAATTGGTAATTTAAATTAAAATCTCTTCCCAAGGAATTCAAGAATTTTATAATACATTAGCCCAGTTGACCCCCACATGACCCATATCCTATAATTGCTATATATTTTAATTCTATATATGCAGTTTATACTCATAATCTATTTATTACTTCTCTCATTCTTTATTCTTTCTTATTTCTCCAACATTCTCTCTGGGAACAGTTTACTTCTGTCTGTAGAACTTCCTTTAGCTTTTAGTTTGGACAAATCACTCACTCTTTTCTATTAATAATTCTATTCTGTTTTCCTTTTGAAGGCTATTTTTACAGGCCATAGAATAATGATTAGCAGCTTTTTTTTTCTTTTGGTTCATTGAGGACATTATTTCATTGTTCTCTGGCTTCCATTATTTTTGTTAAGAAGTCTACTAGTAGGTATTTCCTGCCCAAAATGTGGCCCAGGAAACAGCAGCATATTTAATCTTGTGTATCTTGTTATCTTTGATTGTGCTATGGAAATTTTATTGAAAGCGTAATTTGTAGAAATACTTTCAGCTTTGTAAATACCCTATATTTCTCTAGGAAAGCTAATAATTTTTTTTTTCAGCCTGAGGTCTTGAACCTAGCAATTTAGGATCATGTTAATGCTAGAGCTAAGGACAGAGATTTTTGAGGCTGACTCAAGCAACTCATACTATGATACAGTCCCTGTGACATCAAGCTTATTTGTGTCTCATCTTCACTCCCAGGATGCCACCCTTCAGGATCCCGGTCCAAAGTAGAAAGGGTCTGAATGGACTCCATCCCTAGTGGGTTCTGGATTCCAACTTTTTCAATCTCCGTTAGAAGTACTTCTCTGTCAGAGAACTTTCTGATGGTGGCAATTTATCTCTTTCCATCACACTGCACAGTGAGTTCATCAGCAAGTCCGATGTTTTGCTTCTCTGGAGAAACAGACGTAGAGAACAGACCTATGGACATGTGGGGAGGAGAGAAGGGAGAAGCGGGGATGTATGGAGAGAGTAGCATGGAAACTTACAATACCCTATGTAAAATAGATAGTCAATGGGAATTTGCTGTGTGACTCTGGGAACTCAAACAGGGGCTCTGTGACAGGCTGAAGGGTGGAATGGGGAGGGAGATGGGAGGGAGGTCCAGGAGGGAGGGGACATGGGTGTACCAATAGCTGATTCTTGTTGATGTACAGCAGAAAACCACAACATTCTGTAAAGCAATTCCGTTCCGTCGCTCAGTTGTGTCTGACTCTTTGCGACCCCGTGGACTGTAGCCTACCAGGCTTCTCTGTCCATGGGATTCTCCAGGCAAGAATACTGGAGTGGGTTACCATTTCCTTCTCCAGGGAATCTTACTCTTCAGTTAAAAAGCTAAAGAAAAACAACTGGGAAAAATGTATCATTAATCTGTATCTGCTCTCAATCTGCAAGGCCCCCATCACCTCTTCCCTGAGTGACCTCAGTAACATCCTACCTTGTTTCTTCCCTTGTCTCCTGTGGTCCATTCACCAACCATTTAAAATCAGCCACACAATTCACATAAACCAGATTATGATGCCCCAGTTTAAACACCTCTAAGAGCTTCCCATTGAACTTGGAGTGCCTTGTTTCTCTAACATGCAATTTTTTAAATCTGACCTTCAAGGCATTCCATGGTCTGGACCCTTCCTTTCTCTCTAGGCATACGAAAATATATATATCTTTTAATGAATAATCCAAATTAGTTCCTGCTTTAGTTGCTTTGTACTTGCTGTTTCCTTTTTGTGAAAGAGCAGTTTCCTCACTATATCTCCTCTTGGACCCTCAGTTTCTGCTTGAATGTTGCATCTTACAAGAGGACTTCGCTAAAAACAAGCAAGAAAAGAAACCCAAGAGGCCCTCACTCATCATCCCACTTAAGTCCTTCTCTCTCTGGACTCTTGTGCTTTGGCTCATTTAACCTCATTCATAGCATTTACCAATCCCTGAAATTATGCTTTTTATTCCATGCAACAAATTCCAGTCAATGATAATGTGAAAAGACCTCTTTTTATATAGGGGAGACACTGTTGAAAAGGTCATAATTGTTTATAAAACTAAGTCAGCAAAAAGAAGGAACACATAAAAGCATGTGACAGAATGTTGGCATATAGAAGATTCCTATACACATTTCCTGAAACTCAGAATATAGAGCTCTGTATATCATGCGTAAGTCATTCATCCAGTCCGGTCTTATGGATTCATCCTTCCCTTTTATCCTTCATTCCAAATCTCTCATTCAATACCACTCAATTTCCTCCCCAATAAAACAGAGTTTCTGTCAACGCGCCCCCCCAAAATCGACTACTAGTAATATATCCAAAGAAACAGTCACATTAGTAAGCAAATAAATGATACAAAATGTACACTGTGATAGGAAAAAAAATAGAAAAACTAAATATTTTCTTAGAGGGTCAGCTAAGTACATCAAAATGTATCTTAGAGCTTAATTATATGTTGCCTTGAGGAAGATTTTAAGATATTTCCACGGAAGAAGTTAATGATAAGTTTTTCACGGAGAAAAACTGTAGAAGTAGATGTATAAAATGATAAAGCTTTTATTATTAAAATACATGTCTCTATATATGCATATATTAAACTATGTAGCATGTTACTGAGTGAAACTGCCATTGGGAAAAAATCTTTTACTATTTCTATATCTCTGCCTTGATATTTCATTCTACATATTATTTTTTTATAATAATGAAAGACCATAAAAGCTACTCAGAAATTTAAAATATCACCTCTCATTTAATTTTGAACATCTCATTTAGCTGTATTTTTACATCTTCATCTAATCAGCAGTGACACTATTCTCAAGGTGTTAAAAATTACTAACACGCTTGTAAGGATTACGCTGTCTGGATTAATTTGTTCTTCCCACTTCATGTCTAGTGTGGTAAGCTCGTCCAGGAAACTTGCCACTCACCAATCAATGTGGTGATATCCCAAACACAAATAGGTAAGAATGAATGACAGCCAGTGCATGCTGTAATGCTTAACTCTGTAAAAGATTTCAAATCAGTTATCTCCCACTACCTTATCTTGGCTTTATTACACTGGACATTCCAGGGAGAAGTTATCTAATTTGAACATACTTTGGTTTACTTTGAGGGGTTCTGAATCTACTGATGCATTAGATAACACTGTCTACAATAATGCTTTTTACAAGTCAGTTCAACTGGTAAACCTCATTTAAAAAAACAGCTCCCATTGCCCTTATCTGAGCAAGTATCTACATTTTGTTATACAAAATAAACACTTTAAGAAGAAAAATAATAAACTGTCACATACATCCCATAGAATTATCTAATAATTATTTGCTAAAGGTGATTTTGCTTTTACTAACCCAAACTTCTTGGAAAATGTGGCTGGAAATATTGAAACACAATATGATTGGAAAACAAATCCAATCAGCCTGTTAATCTCTGTATTCCCTGACCCTTACACTTGGGCATTGAATCACCAGGGCGGGGCATGAATAGATAATTTGGTTCATAATAAACGGGTTGTAATAGTTGGATACGACTTAGAGACTAAAACAACCAAATGTTCAATAGAATTAGTATCAGTTCAGTTCAGTTCAGTCACTGTATCCCAATGACTAAAACAGAGTTATCCAAGGGCCCCTGTAAAATCAAGAAAAATACAAGGAGTAAATTGGAACAGGTACTAAATTATATGAATAAAGACTTCAGCCCTTTGAATTTGGATTTGAAACTAGACTTTTTTATTTGATACTATTTTGTATCAGAAATCATATGAAATCAAACCACTCCTAGAAACTTGATAATCATGAAGAATTCTGAGCTCTTTAATTTGATGTAAGATGTGGCATGTCTCTAAAAACCCATTTGATGATTTAATACCAACTACAGGACTGGAAGAGGTCAGTCTTCATTCCAATCCCAAAGAAAGGCAATACCAAAGAATGCTCAAACTACCGCACAATTGCACTCATCTCACACACTAGTAAAGTCATGCTCAAAATTCTCCAAGCCAGGCTTCAGCAGTATGTAAACCGTGAACTCCCAGATGTTCAAGCAGGTTTTAGAAAAGGCAGAGGCACCAGAGATCAAATTGCCAACATCCACTGGATCATGGGGAAAGCAAGAGAGTTTCAGAAAAACATCTATTTCTGCTTCATTGACTATGCCAAAGCCTTTGACTGTGTCGATCACAATAAACTGTGGAACATTCTGAAAGAGATGGGAATCCCAGACCACCTGACCTGCCTCTTGAGAAACCTGTATGCAGGTCAGGAAGCAACAGTCAGAACTGGACATGGAACAACAGACTGGTTCCAAATAGGAAAAGGTGTACGTCAAGGTTGTATATTGTCACCTTGCTTATTTAACTTATATGCAGAGTACATCATGAAGAACGCTGGGCTGGAAGAAGCACAAGCTGGAATCAAGATTGCTGGGAGAAATATCAATAACCTCAGATATGCAGATGACACCACCCTTATGGCAGAAAGTGAAGAGGAACTCAAAAGCCTCTTGATGAAAGTGAAAGAGGAGAGTGAAAAGGTTGGCTTGAAGCTCAACATTCAGAAAACAAATGGCATCTGGTCCCATCACTTCATGGGAAATAGATGGAAAAACAGTGGAAACAGTGTCAGACTTTATTTTTTTGGGCTCCAAAATCACTGCGGATGCTGATTGCAGCCATGAAATTAAAAGACGCTTGCTCCTTGGAAGGAAAGTTATGACCAACCTTGATAGTATATTAAAAAGCAGAGACATTACTTTGCCAACCAAGGTCCGTCTAGTCAAGACAATGGTTTTTCCCGTGGTCATGTATGAATGTGAGAGTTGGACTGTGAAGAAAGCTGATCGCCGAAGAATCGATGCTTTTGAACTGTGGTGTTGGAGAAGACTCTTGAGAGTCCCTTATACTGCAAGGAGATCCAACCAGTCCATTCTAGAGGAGATCAATCCTGGATGTTCATTGGAGGGACTGATGCTAAAGCTGAAGCTGCAATACTTTGGCCACCTCATGCGACGAGTTGACTCACTGGAAAAGACTCTGATGCTGGGAAAGTTTGGGGGCGGGAGGAGAAGGGGACGACAGAGAATGAGATGGCTGGATGGCATCACCGACTCTGTGGACATGAGTTTGAGTGAACTCCGGGAGTTGGTGATGGACAGGGAGGCCTGGCGTGCTGTGATTCATGGGGTCGCGGAGAATCAGACACGACTAAGCGACTGAACTGAACTGAACTGAACAGCTGCCTGGTAATTCAAGAATACCTTTTATACTCAAATAATTGGGGCAATGTGGAACATATTGAAAGAAAATACTGCAGATTCAGGTACCAAGTGAAACATCTAGACTAACTCATGTTTGCAGTTTTATTTTTAAATGAGAGAGAGATAAAGAGACAGACAGAGATAGAGACAGAAGGAGATTCCCTCACCAAACTCTCAACTTCTCTTATACATTGTGACTGCTTTCACATAAGTTTTCAGAAAAGTTTCTTTGCAAGAGAACCAAAAAGTACAACACAGGTATTTTTCCAGAGGAAATCTGTTTTTTTCCTCAAAGTGAGACCTAGTGAGATATAATTTAGATACAATAAAAGCTGCACCAGCTTAAAATGTAACGTTCTATACATTTCAACAGAGGTATATATAGTATATTCTCATCACCCTAAAATTTCTTTGTGGTCCTTTGTAGTTAATCCCTCTTGCCTCACTCTTAGTCTCTGCAAGTACTAATTTTATCTGTGTCCCTATAATTTTGCCTGTTCCATTCTTATAAAATGTCATCTTTTGTGGCTTCTCTCACTTAAGTCTAATTTTTTTTTAAAAGCAATCATGTTAGCATATTTAACTGCAGCTTATTCCTTTTTGCTATTGAGTAGTATTCCATTTGTTGATGTACCAAAATTTGCTTATCCATTCACCAACTGATGAACATTTTATTCATTTTCAGTTTGAGGTGAGCATGAACAGAGCTACTATAAAGAGTAATGTAAAGTAATTGGATGAACATGCTTTTTAATTTCTCTAGGACTACAATTTCTAGGCTATATGCAGTGCCATATAGTAGATATTTAATAATTGTTTCCCCTGAAGAAAACATTTATTTGTAGCCTTTGCCAGTTCCTGAGTATAGACCCCCACCTAGCCTGTTTCAAGCTTCCCATGTGGCACCACTAAAAGTGGATGAATGATTTTCATGAGCAAGTTAAGAACTGATTCCAACACAACAATGGTCATAAGTGTGTATTTTACTTTATAAAAAACTGCCCAACTATTCTAAAGGGGCTTTGAAATGTCACATTTGCATCAGCAATGTATGAGAGTTCCAGTTGCTCTACATTCTAGCTGGCATTTTTTATTGTTCAAGTTTTTAAGCAATTTATTTTAGCCACTCTATCAGGTATGTAACATTGTGGTTTTAATGTGACTTTCTTTAATGCCTGGTGATGTTGAACATCTTTTCTTATGCTTATTTGCCTTTTGCATCTTCCTGTTGAAGTGTCTGTTCAAATAATTTGCATATTTTATTTTCTAATTATTGCATTTTGAGAATTTTGTACACACTCTCAGTACAAGTCCTTTATTGGGTATTTGGTTATAAATATTTTCTCTCAGTAAATTGTCATTTCATTTTTTGCTACTATCTTTTAAAAAGCACATGTTTTTCGTGCTGATAAAATTCAACTTGTCATTTTTTTTCATTTATGATATTTGCTTTTTTATCCTAAAAAATATTTGCCAAATCCCAGTTACAAATATGCATTCCTGTAATTTATTCTGAAACTCAAATGTCCAGTACAACAGCCACCAATCACATGTAGATATTTTAACTTCAAATTCATTAAAATTAAATCAAGTTAAGACTTCGATTCCTAAGTTGCCCTAATCACAGTTCAAGTGCTCAGTAACCTGATTAGCTAGTGGCTATCCTATCAGACAGAGTAGCTACTGAACACTTCCATCTTGGTGTACCGTTCCTTTTGGACATCACTCACCTAAAAGTTCCATAGCTTTAGGTTTTACATTTAGTCTCTAACATATTTCAAGTCAATTTTTGTATATGGTGTGATATATGGGTAGAGTCTTTGTTTTTGCATATGAATTTCAAATTGTTCCAGCAACATTTTTGAAAACTACTTTCCTTTTTACTACCATAACAATTTTTGTATGTCAAAGTAGACTTTCCCTACTACTTTGTACCCTACTACAAAGGGTAGACTTTCCCTTTGGCATTTTTATGATTTCTTTCCAAAAAAGGAATACCTGAGGATAAAATGTTAGAGACCAAAAACTGTGGTTGAGCTGGAAAAAAAAAAAAAGTTGTTACTCATCACTCAGTCTTGGCTGACCCTTTATGACCCCATGGACTGTAGCCTGTCAGGACCTTCTGCCTGTGGGCTTCTCCAGCCAAGAATATTCAGTAGGTAGCCTAGAAAATCCCATGGATGGAGGAGCCTGGTAGGCTGCAGTCCATGGGGTCGCTAAGGGTCGGACACAACTGAGCGACTTCACTTTCACTTTTCACTTTCACACATTGGAGAAGGAAATGGCAACCCACTCCAGGATGGGGGAGCCTGGTGGGCTTCCGTCTGTGGGGTCACACAGAGTCGGACACGACTGAAGTGACTTAGCAGCAGCAGCAGCAGCCAGTCCATTCTCCAGAGGATCTTCCCAACCCAAAGATAAAACCCAGGTTTCCTGCATTGTAGGTGAATTCTCTACTGTCTGAGCCACCAGGGTGGTTGTGTTAGGGTCATCAAATTCATTTGGTGAAAACTGTATTCTCTACCACCTTCTGTCTTCTGAACGAACATCTGTTTCTGACATCCTGTCTGCTAGGCCTTAGGTGATTAATCTGTGAGTACCAGGTTAAGATTAAGCCTGGTTTACAGGGAGGCAGCTCAACTGCAAGGGAAATTCTGCCTCTTACAAAGAAACTAATTGAATGATCCAATCAAAGTATGAAAATACTATTTTGTATTCTTAATGTATAGAAATGGGTCGCTGAAAACAGACCTCTATTAGTGGGAAACAAGTGTATGTTTCCTTTTTAAGTTTATTTAGTAGAAAAAATATATTTCTCACATGAACTTTGGTATTTTTCTTTTCCCATTGTAATTGTGCTTTAAAGAAAAAAGTAAATACTGGATTCTGGGTTTTATCACAAAACCTTCCATTAGTTTCTGTGCCTTTTAATTTTCCACTTAGTAAGTAAATTTGATAAACATAGTTTTGCTTAAAAAAACGACCATAAGATTGAGGGAACCTCACCTTGATTTTGCAAGTTTTCTCAAATAAATGTGGCAGTAAAATAAAACATGCTGTTTTTAACTGGCTGAAGATTTTAGAGACCCCAAACTGTGTGGACCTGACAGAAGCAGAAGATATTAAGAAGAGGTGGCAGGAATACACAGAAGAACTGTACAAATAAAGATCTTCATGACCTAGTTAATCACGATGGTGTGATCACTCACCTAGAGCCAGACATCCTGGAACGTGAAGTCAAGTGGGCCTTAGGAAGCATCACTACGAACAAAGCTAGTGGAGGTGATGGAATCCCAGTTGCACTATTTCAAATCCTGAAAGATGATGCTGTGAAAGTGCTGCACTCAATATGTTAGCAAATTTGGAAAACTCAGCAGTGGCCACAGGACTGGAAAAGGTCAGTCTTCATTCCAATCCCAAAGAAAGGCAATGCCAAAGAATGCTCAAACTACCACACAATAGCACTCATCTCACACACTAGTAAAGTAATTCTCAAAATCCTCCAAGCCAAGCTTCGGCAATATGTGAACCGTAAACTTCCAGATGTTCAAGCTGGTTTTAGAAAAGGCAGAGGCACCAGAGATCAAATTGCCAACATCCGCTGGATCATGGAGAAAGCAAGAGAGTTCCAGAAAAACATCTATTTCTGCTTCATTAACTATGCCAAAGCCTTTGACTGTGGATCACAATAAACTGTGGAACATTCTGAAAGACATGGGAATACCAGACCACCTGACCTGCCCCTTGAGAAACCTGTATGCAGGCCAGGAAGCAACAGTCAGAACTGGACATGGAACAACAGAATGGTTCCAAATAGGAAAAGGAGTACGTCAAGGCTGTATATTGTCACCTTGCTTATTTAACTTCTATGCAGAGTACATTTTGAGGAATACTGGGCTGGAAGAAGCACAGCTGGAATCAAGATTGCCGGGAGAAATTATTAATAACCTCAGATATGCAGATGACACCACCTTTATGGTAGAAAGTGAAGAAGATCTAAAGAGTCTCTTGATGAAACTGAAAGAGAAGAGGGGAAAAGTTGGCTTAAAGCTCAACATTCAGAAAACTAAGATCATGGCATCCAGTCCCATCATTTCATGGCAAATAGATGGGGAAACAGTGGAAACAGTGGCAGACTTTATTTTTTTGGGCTCCAAAATCACTGCAGATGCTGATTGCAGCCATGAAATTAAAAGACGCTTACTCCTCGGAAGGAAAGTTATGACCAACCTAGACAGCATATTAAAAAGCAGAGACATTACTTTGTCAATAAAGGTCCATCCAGTCAAGACTATGGTTTTTTCAGGGGTCATGTATGGATGTGAAAGTTGGACTATAAAGAAGGTTGAGCGCGAATAATTGATGCTTTTGAACTGTGGTGTTGGAGAAGACTCCTGAGAGTCCTTTGGACTGCAAGGAGATCCAACCAGTGCATCGCAAAGGAGATCAGTCCTGGGTATTCCTAGGAAGGACTGATGTTGAAGCTGAAACTCCAATACTTTGGCCACCTGATGCGAAGAGCTGACTCATTTGAAAAGTCCCTGATGCTGGGAAAGATGGAGGGCAGGAGTAGAAGGGGACAACAGAGGATGAGATGGTTGGATGGCATCACTGACTCAATGGACATGAGTTTGGGTAAGCTCTGGGAGTTGGTGATGGACTGGGAGGCCTGGTGTGCTGCAGTTCATGGGGTCGCAAAGAGTCAGACACGATTGAGCAACTGAACAGAACTAAACTGAAACTGTTTGACACAACTGCATTTTAGTCAATTTGGAATGTCTCCAATTAGATGCAACTCTTAAATTATTATTGAAATATATATCAACCAACATTTCTGTTTGGAAAATGCTTAGAGTCTTTAAACTTTTATATAAGGAACTAAATAGTAACTATCTTATTCTTTGCATGTCAGTGATCTCTATCATAAGTACTTGACTCCTCTTTGCAGCACAAAAACAGTCATAGACAATATGTAAACAAATTAGTTCAGTTTTTTTTTTCAATAAAACTTTATCTAAAATATACAGGCTGTGGGCCTGACCTGGCCCCTGGTTTAGAGTTACAGATCTTCACTCCCATTTCATTAAAAGACAGAAAGGTCGTTCCGAAGTAATAGTGTACAAACAAATGAAATATAAAAGTAATTAATTTCCTTGAAAGGTGACAATATATTCTAGGATTGTGATATTTTTAATTCCAATAAAAAATTAATGATGTTTTTCTGTTAATGTATTTCACAATATTTACATATCTTTTTCTCATTTAAAATTTTTATATCTGCCATACATCTTATAAAACAATAAAGACTTAATCGAATGATGTAATGATTCTTAGGGAATTGTCCTTGGAATTATTCAACACCAGTTTATCACTTTGGTGGTTACTTAAATAAACACAGTAGACCCATATTAGTATGAACATTGGCAGTCTCCCAAACTTCTTAATGATCGCAATAGGAGACTGGTATAAAGTGGCTACTGAGTTTAGAATGGGACAATTATAATAATAAAAGCAATAAAGATCAATTATTATAGGCAAGATGGCCTAACATTAGACTTCAAATTCGTATAGTGCACTGGAGACACATGGATAATAAGTCAGTAATTTAGGTTGACAAAAGACATATGCAAATAAAGCAGGAGTCTTAAGCCAATGGGAAGGAGTAATCAGAAACTTGGGTTCAAAGTTTGACTCTGCTACTTATTAACTCTAGAATTTGGGAAAATCATTTACACTCTCTGAGCCTCAGGTTTTCTCATCTTTACAATATGGATAAGAAAAGAATCCACTTCCTAAGTTCTAAGAGGACTGAATGATATGATCCTTGTAAGGTGCTTAGAGGGCTTCCTTGGTAGCTCAGCTGGTAAAGAATCCACCTGCAATAAGGAGACCCAGGTTCGATTCCTGGGTCGGGAAGATCCCCTGGAGAAGGGATAGGCTACCCACTCCAGTATTCGTGGGCTTCCCTGGTGGCTCAGTCAGTAAAGAATCCACCTGCAATGAAGAAGACCTGGGTTCAATCACTGGGTTGGGAAGATCCTTGGGGGAGGGCATGGCAACCCACTCCAACATTCTCGCCTAGGGAATCCCCAGGAACAGAGGAGCCTGACGGGCTACTGTCCATGGGGTCACATAGAGTCAGACAAGACTGAGCGACTAAGCACAGCACAGCACAATACAAGGTGCTTAGAACAGAACCAGGTACATAGCAAATCTTCAATGAATATTAACTACTTATTCGTTACTTATTATTACAGTGCTGATTAGTTACTTACTATTATATTATTACTTATTATTATAGTGCTGAAACCTAACTTAGAAATTCATGGAATTCTGATAATCTCCCAGACAGTAATTCACCACCAGTGAAAGTTACTAAAACCTGTGTGTTTCCCCTGAGCCTTGGTAAGTGCCTGGCTAATGGGATAAACACATGCAAAAATGTTAATTGCTGCTGGTGAAAAATATAGATGTATTTGCACCCCCGAAGAACTTTCTATATTTCAACAAATATTCAGTGTTAAAACTCAAGGAATGAATTGCTAAGGCTGACATCACTGACAATAGTTAATAAGCAGACTTCGAACAAGGAAATCTTTAAACACACTTACCCCACAACACTTCCAACCTAAAAGCATTAGGCTATCCTTCTAGCAGCTTATCCCGCTGAATCTCCTCCTAAAGAGCAGGTGCTCAAGGGTCTAAGCAAGCCTGACCCAACACTGGAGGGGCAGGAAGCAAGAGTACGAATGGAGATCCTCTCTCCAGCCTGCCCCCCTTCTCTCATGCCTGATACCAGTCTCTGGTCTTAAGAGTTAAGCACATGATTTCAGACACCCAAGTCCTTTATCTTCGACACAGAAATATCTACCCTTTGGTCACACCATGTCTATACACCCTCAGCATCCTTTCCTTACCTTGATAGAATAAACTCAGGCAGAGAGAGTCTGAAAACAGGTTCAGGGTGTAATGAGAATCCCGGGGTTTCAAATATTCACAGCCTGGAAGGTAAGAAGAGCATGGGTTCTGGATGGACACTCTTCTGGGCCTGAAGATTCCCATGGGGAGGGACACAATTGGCAGAGGGCAGAGCTGGACCCTAAGGACCAAAGCTAAGAACAGGGCTAGTTGTCCTGAGTAGGAGGATGGTATTGACGATAAGTGATGAAAAATCTAAGAACCAGACAACTGTGTGGTTTTCTTCCTGGCAAGTGGTGGAAGTAGATTCCTAAATGAGATAGCCTGCAAGTCCAGGCATCCTTTTCGTATCGTCCCAGAAATTGATCAGTGAAGTTCTAATAATCATAATACAGAATAGCAAATTACAGATTTTATTATATAACCATGGGTCTGAGACTCAGTCCCAGCTAAAATTGTTTGTGTATAGATAGTAATTCAGTATGGGAAATAAAAGCTTCCTGTGCATGTGATGAGTTAACTGACATTAGTGCCTCTACCTAGTCCCCTCCCTTATTAATTAGATTAGTATAAAACCCTGCTACACATATAATTGAATGTTTGGATAGCACTATAGGATGTCACAAAATTATAATATCACAGTTACCTGAGAGGTAGATAATTGAATGGTAGTAAAGCAACAGGCTTTTAAATTCTAAGCTCAGGGTATTTAAAGAACTTGAGAGTGGTTTTAGAATTTTTTGTTGGGGGAGAATTTTAAAAGAATTGTCTCTTCTAAACTTTAAGAAATCCCATCAGCCTCACAGCTCAAGCCACTCTTGATGTGTCTTGCTGAAATGAATTAGCACGGAAGGAAAGAAAGAAATCATTTCCACCAGAATCTAAAGCTATAATTTCCAGAGTAGAAATGGCAAAAAGTTACTATAACACCTTTATCTTTATTCTTGTAAAAAGTGAAACACAGTCTGGGATGCATTTTTGTCTTTGACAAGGCATTTGATTGTTAAATAAAGTCTCACCCTACCCCATCTCTGAAGAAAAAGCTAAGCTCATTTAATACTCCTTGGGCAAAATCCTCCCAGCCTCAGCCTTCTCATAAGAGCTGGACAGCTTTCTAGTTCTACTGCTGCTCCCCTTTTCTCTGCTTCAAAAATGAGGGAGGCTCTTTCTATTGCATAACCTCTCTATTTTGGTATGTGGGACCTTTGAGACCTCCCTTCTCTTTAGAGATTCACCTTGCACCTTTTCCACAGTCAGGACAGGGTCTACATCTCCCAGAACCTGGAGTGGTTGGCCAGGTCCCTGAGCATGTGGTGCTGGCAAATTGTGAAAACACCAACTTCTGCTGTTTCTCAGCCTTCTATTTCTGCTCCTGGCTACAGCAATAGGCATTTTCCCCTGTATTTTCTCAAACTGGGAGCTTCTTAAGGAGAGGAATGGAAATTCACTTATCCCTGATTTCAGAGTGTAGTACTGGAAACACAATATGTGCTCAGGAAATATTTCTTTATCAATTCATTGCAAGGAATTCAGGAAATATCCCTTTACTGATTAACGGATTGATGTTGGATAAACAGATAGCTGGAATAATAAATGATGATAAGGAAAATAATGCTTAGATTTACATTGAGCTGAATCCAGTCTAAACGTTCACAGCAGACCTATTGACAAGCAGTTTTAAACACTGAATTTGGGGCTAGGATTATGAAATCACAGGATCCATCTGTTGGACCTAAGAGTCCTAGAATGAGCCAAAAGCCTCTTTATATATGACTGGCATTCTTAGCATCTCTCTCTACAACAAATATCTTCCCTTATAATAAATTGTACATATGTTTGTTGTTCTCCCACTTCCCTACCACACAGTTCCTTGAGGCATGCCATCTTATAACTGTATGAAGGTCAAGAAGCAACAGTTAGAACTGGACATGGAACAACAGACTGGTTCCAAATCGGGAAAGGAGTACGTCAAGGCTGTATATTGTCACCCTGCTTATTTAACTTATATGCAGAATACATCATGAGAAGTGTTGGGCTGGATGAAGTACAATCTGGAATCAAGATTGCCAGGAGAAATATCAATAACCTCAGATACGCAGATGATACCACCCTTATGGGAGAGAGTGAAGAAGAACTGAAGAACCTCTTGATGAAAGTGAAAGAAGAGAGTGAAAAAGTTGGCTTAAAGCTCAACATTCAGAAAACTAAGATCATGACATCTGGTCTCATCACTTCATGGCAAACAGATGGGAAAACAGTGGAAACAGCGAGAGACTTCATTTTTCTGGGCTCCAAAATCACTGAAGATGGTGACTGTAGCCATGAAATTAAAGGATGTTTGCTCCTTGGAAGAAAAGTTATGACCAACCTAGACAGCATATGAAAAAGCAGAGACATTACTTTGCCAACAAAGGTCCATCTAGTCAAGGGTATGGTTTTTCCAGTAGTCATGTATGGATGTGAGAGCTGGACTATAAAGAAGGCTGAGTGCTGAAGAATTGATGCTTTTGAACTGTGGTGCTGGAGAAGACTCTTAAGAGTCCCTTGGACAGCAAGGAGATCCAACCAGTCCATCCTAAAGGAAATTAGTCCTGAATATTCATTGGGAAGATTGATGCTGAAGCGGAAACTCCAATACTTTGGCCATTTGATGTGAAGAGCTGACTCATTTGAAAATACCTGATGTTGGGAAAGATTGAAGGCAGGAGAAGGGGACGACAGAGGATGAGATGGTTCTATGGGATCACCAACTCAATGGACTTGAGTTTGAGTAAGCTCTGGGAGTTGGTGACGGACAGGGAAGCCTGGTGTACTGCAGTCCATGGGGTTGCAAAGAGTCAGACACGACTGAGCAACTGAACTGAACTGATGACTGGCATGATGCATTGCACATGACTAGTGACCAATAAGTATTTGATGACTCAATGAATCAAAGAAAAATTCTCTGAGATAGAAAAGTAAATGCCTCTATACGTTTATTTTTATTCTTTGCATTTCGGAGCTTTGGGAACTGAGGCTTAGGAAGTTCCAAGGGCTACTCTCAAATCACAAGGCAGCTGGGATAGGGGAAGCAGCACAGCATAGTACAACATTCTGCTCTTCTTAAGAAAACACTAGTCATTCATTTGGATGTATTTAATAGAAACCTTTAAAAAATAACCACACTTCAAAATGTCTTCAGTTAGGAGGTTGTGAATTTTTTCTTTTTTCTTTTTCTATTTGAGGCATTCAGTTATTGAGTTCCATTATGAGTCTTTTAGGACACTAAATCCACTGCAAAGTTTTGCCTGAAAGGAATAACATAGATCTACACAAAGGAGCCTGGTGGGCTACAGTCCATGGGGTCGCAGAGAGTTGGACACTACTGAGCGACTAACACACACACACACAATGAGAACCCAACCAATCCTTTGAAGACCAGGGCAGTTACCAATATTGACTGCTTAGCATGTGCTGGTCACTAGGAGCATTACATGAGTCATTTACTGTTTTACATATAAGAAAACAGGAGGGACAGCCTGTCGACACTTTCATGCCGAGCATGTGAGGAAGCAGAACTGGGATCTATATTTTCTGACACTGGGGGCATGGTCTGGATCACCATGCTGTGAGGGTTCTCTTCCAGTGAGGCTGTCAAGAATGGCAGAAAGAGCTTCCGCCTCGACTCTCTGTTGGGGAAACAGGTCCAGTGCTAGAGATTTCCATGGTTGTCTGGTCATCCCGCTATCATAGTCTTTACTAAACTTCACTGTGAATATACTCATTCAACAAGCATTTATGGAGCACTTATTAAGTGCCAGGAGCTGGGTACAGCAGGAACAAGACCAATGAAATATCCTGATCCATCTTTCTGCCAGACTATAAGCTACATAAGGAAAAAGACACATTTCCCTTTTCATGCTCCTATCCTTATTGAAGGATGAGATAATTCAATCTAACTGTATTCAAAACACCAAATAATTGTTCTGAGACAACATAATACAAGCCCAAGCTGTACGTGAAAAGATATTTCATTTGATGCTCATTTCAGGACAGATGGGAAATGTTTCGTATTTGTTTGCCATGAAGTGAAACAGGATCAAACATAGATCATGACGAAAAACAAACAGAGGAGATAATTTGTTTTGTTTACTCAAACTTAAATAGAAACAAATTCTTCTTCAACCTGAACATAAGTATTATGGCCTTGAGGCTAAAAGGTGCTTCCTTCATATAAGGGATATGATGGGAAAGAAGTCTCCTGTGTAAAACTCTATGTTAATGAACTGGCAATTCTGTCATTATCAATCACAATGCCATTGTGATCCCTACTGTGTTTTTCTGTCAGATGATCATTTCTTTTAGGATGTGCTCATGGTGAACACTAGACAGGAAATGGATCTATGGAGATAATTCTTTTGCTTTAGTAAGAATGACCCCAGAGCATCTGTTATTAAATCCGTCAGTTCACAAAAACACGGTATAGAGAGAAAAGCACATCTAGGAAAGGAACTGTTCACTCTTATCCCAAGACACCACTTTACCTACTGTGCGAGCCTAGGAGAAGACACCTGCTGGATGGTAATTCAGTTCAGTTCAGTTCAGTTCAGTCGCTCAGTCGTGTCCGACTCTCCGCGACCCCATGAATCACAGCACGCCAGGCCTCCCTGTCCATCACCAACTCCCAGAGTTCACTCAAACTCATGTCCACAGAGTCGGTGATGCCATTCAGCCATCTCATTCTCCGTCATCCCCTTCTCCTCCCGCCTCCAAACTTTCCCAGCATCAGAGTCTTTTCCAGTGAGTCAACTCGTCGCATGAGGTGGCCAAAGTATTGGAGTTTCAGCTTTAGCATCAGTCCTTCCAATGAACACCCAGGATTGATCTCCTTTAGAATGGACTGGTTGGATCTCCTTGCAGTACAAGGGACTCTCAAGAGTCTTCTCCAACACCACAGTTCAAAAGCATCAATTCTTCAGCGATCAGCTTTCTTCACAATCCAACTCTCACATCAATACATGACCACGGGAAAAACCATAGCCTTGACTAGACGGATGGTCATTAGGTGTTTACAAAACCCTCCAACCTTCACCATGGTTCTTCACCATTATCTCTGAGAATAACTTTCCAACACTCTCACTTCTAATCTATATGAAAGTGCTTTGTGATTATAAGTCTCTGAAGGTGTAGGGAATATATATGTATTATTTAGACTTGGTCCATAGTAATAGTGTTTTATTGGTTATCAAGTTGCTACAATAGTTTAATTTAAAATTTAGGACTATAGACTTTGCTGTTTTAAATCCCAGGTCTTCCATTTATAAGCTGTGTGATCTTGGAGAAGCTACCGAACCTTTCTGAGCGTTAGTTTCCATAGGTGGAAAATGTAACTAATGTTCCTATCTCACAGAGTTACTGATATAACAGAATAAGATAGTGTATCCAAAGTACTGTGGTACAGTGAGAGGCAGGAAATTCTGTGAAGTCTGTTCCACTATTTTGGCAAGTCATTTAGCCTCTTTGAGCCCAGTTTTTTCATCTGCAAAATGGGGTCACTAAGAATACCATTTTGCCAGTAATAAATTAATTAATGCATGAAAAGTACTTAACATATTGTCTGAGACACAATAAGTGCTCAAATGTCACTTACTGTCAATGTTATTATTATCATCACCACCACCATCATCATCTGTAATCTGTTGGAGGGCAGGAAACATGGCTTACAAATGTTTCTTCAAGACAGATCTTGGGTAGCTAAATAAACCTTAATAATTTTGTATGGTTATCATGGGACTTGGAGGTGAAATACCTACAGAGTAAAGACATGCCACCAGGGAAGAAAGACTCTGACACTAAATAGTAAGGTATTCAACTGACAATATGAAAAATCAATGCGTTCCAAGACTAATTGTAAAAAGTGTTTCAAGTCTGAGTGTCCACAGGCTTGAACAGCACCAGGCAGAGGTATATCATTGCAGAAATATCTGAATTCTACTCCTTGAATTAATAAAACTCCCTTTACTGGCAATACCACTTAAAAGATTCTCGGGCAGGTTTTCACTTGAACTGATATCAAGAGTCAGGAATTCCCTCTCATGGGAAGTGAGAAATGAGAGACTGTACTCAGCAGAGTTAAGAACCTAAGAGCTCTATCAAACATGAACAGAACAAGAGTGTCCAGGGAGCTGCAAACACACTTTGGAAAAGAGCCAATCAGATCTCACTTGCTTGAAGACGAGGGACCAGAATGTCACTTGCTTGAGGCCAAGTCACTGAAGGGCTTCTGAGAGGGTCACAGCCCATTTTCTGTGATGGGTGGCCTTGTACACTGCTGTAGGAGTAATTCCATGGGACCCCCAACAGTTATGCTACATTGACTCCTTGTTAGCCAGAGAAAAATGATTATCAATAACTAAAGCAAATTTCAGCTATGGTTAAGACTGCAATGTATGTCAAAGAGTGTTTTGTCTTTTTTCCCCCTAGGAGTTTTATACTTTCTGGTCTTACATTTAGGTCTGTAATCCATTTAGAGTTTATTGAATGTTCACGGAAGCACTATTTACAATGGAGCAACCTAAATGTCCATCAATAGAGGGACAGATAAAGAAGATGGGGCATATATATACATATGTATATATATATAATGAAATATTACTCAGCCATAAAAAGAATGAAAAAGTACCATTTGTAACAACATGGATGGACCTAGAGATTACCATACTGAGTGAAGCAAGCCAGAGAAAGACAAACATTATATGCTATCACTTACATGTGGAATCTAAAAAAATGATACAAATAAACTTATATATAAAACAGAAACAGACCCTGGACATAGAAAACAATTTTATGGTTACCAAAATGAAAGAGGGGGAGGGATAAATTAGGAATTTTGGAGTAACATATACACAATACTATATATAAAATAGATAATCAACAAGGAAGAAATGTATAGCACAGTGAACTATAGTCAATATTTTATAATTACCCATAAGGGAAATAATCTCAAAAAAGTTATATATTGATATACATATACACATGAAACTGAATCACTTTGCTCAACATCTGAAACTAACACAACTCTGTAAATCAACTATACTTCAATAGGGGCTTCTCAGGTGGTGCTAGTGGTAAAGAACCTGCCTGCCAAAGCAGGAGACATAAGAGATACAACTTCAATGATCCCCTGGAGGAGGGCATGGAAACCCACTCCAGTATTCTTGCCTGGAGAATCCCATAGGCAGAGGAACCTGGTGGACTGCAGTATATAGGGTCACACCGAGTCAGACACGACTGAAGAAACTTAGCATTCAAGCATGTATACATCAATAGAGTATAGAGCTAAAGCAAATTCCAGTTATGGCTGAGAATCAGAATCCATGTTTGACTTTTTCTTTTTTCTTCATTTTTTCCTCTATTTTTCACATCACTTTATAAGTCAATACCTGGTTATGTGAAATAGGAAACTAACATTCACTGAGTACCTGTGATGTGCAATGTACAACAATATAGGATCAGTGCAGTTCAATTGCTTCAGTGCAGTTCAATTCAGACTCCTTGCGACCCCATGAATCACAGCACGCCAGGCCTCCCTGTCCATCACCAACTCCCGGAGTTCACTCAAACTCATGTCCACAGAGTCAGTGATGCCATCCAGCCATCTCATTCTCTGTCGTCCCTGTCTCCTCCCACCCCCAATCCCTCCTAGCATCAGACTCTTTTCCAGTGAATCAACTCATCACATGAGGTGGCCAAAGTATTGGAGTTTCAGTTTTAGCATCAGTCCTTCCAATGAACACCCAGGATTGATCTCCTTTAGAATGGACTGGTTGGATCTCCTTGCAGTCTAAGGGACTCTCAAGTGTCTTCTCAAGCTTAGTCATGTTTAATTCTTTGTGACCCCGTGGACTGCAGCACGCCAGGTTTCCCTGTCCATCACCAACTCCCAGAGCTTACTCAAACTCATGTCCATTGAGTTGGTGATGCCATCCAACCATCTCATCCTCTGTCGTCCCCTTCTTCTCCCGCCTTCAATCTTTCCCAGCATTAGGGTCTTTTCAAATGAGTCAGTTCTTCACATCAGGTGCAAAAGTATTGGAATTTCAGCTTCATCATCAGTCCTTCTAATGAATATTCATGACAGATTTCCTTTAGGATGGACTGGTTGGATCTCCTTGCTATCCAAGGGACTCTCAAAAGTCTTCTCCAACACCATAGTTCAAAAACATCAATTCTTCGGCACTCAGTTTTCTTTAAAGTCCAACTCTCACATCCATACATGACTACTGGAAAAACCATAGCTTTGACTAGACAGGCCTCTGTCAGTAAAGCAATGTCTCTGCTTCTTAATATGCTCTCTAGGTTGGTCATAACTTTTCTTCCAAGGAGTAAGTGTCTTTTAATTTCATGGCTGCAGTCACCATCTGCATTGATTTTGGAGCCAAAAATAAAGTTTCTCACCGTTTCCCCATCTGTTTGCCATGAAGTGATGGGACCGGATGCCACGATCTTAGTTTTCTGAATATTGAGTTTTAAGTCAACTTTTTCCCTTTCCTCTTTCACTTTCATCAAGAGACTCTAGTTCTTCTTCACTTTCTGCCATAAGGGTGGTGTCATCTGTATATCTGAGGTTATTGACATTTCTCCTGGCAATCTTGATTCCAGCTTGTGCTTCATCCAGCCCAGAATTTCTCATGATGTACTCTGCATATAAGTTAAATAAGCAGGGTGACAATATACAGCCTTGACGTAATCTTGTTCCTATTTGGAACCAGTCTGTTGTTCCATGTCCAGTTCTAACTGTGGCTTCTTGACTTGCATACAGATTTCTCAGGAGACAGGTCAGGTGATCTGATATTCCCATCTCTTGAAGAATTTTCCACAGTCTGCTGTGATCCACACAGTCTAAGGCTTTGGCATAGTGAGTAAAGCAGAAGTAGATGTTTTTCTGGAATTCTCTTGCTTTTTCCATGATCCAGCGGATGTTGGCATTTTGATCTCTGGTTCTTCTGCCTTTTCTGAATCCAGCTTGAACTTCTGGAAGTTCATGGTTCATGTACCGTTGAAGCCTGGCTTGGAGAATTTTCAGCATTACTTTGATAGTGTGTGAGATGAGTGCAGTTGTGCAGTAGTGTGAGCATTCTTTGACATTAATGTTCTTTGGGACTGGAATAAAAAATGACCTTTTCCAGTCCTGTGGTCTCTGCTGAGTTTTCCAAATTTGCTGGTGTATTGAGTGCAGCATTTTCACAGCATCATCTTTTAGGATTTGAAATAGCTCAACTGGAATTCCATCAACTCCACTAGATTTTTTCATAGTGATGCATCCTAAGTCCCACTGGACTTTGCATTCCAGGATGTCTGACTCTACGTGAGTGACCACACCATTGTGATTATACGAGTCATCATGATCTTTTTTGTACAGTTCTTCTGTGTATTGGTGCCACCTCTTCTTAATATCTTCTGCTTCTGTTAAGTCCATACCATTTCTGTCCTTTATTGAGCCCATCTTTGCATGAAATGTTCCCTTGGTGTCTCTAATTTTCTGGAAGAGATATTTAGTCTTCCCATTCTATTGTTTTCCTCTATTTCTTTACATTGATCACTGAGGAAGGCTTTCTTATCTTTCCTTGCTATTCTTTGGAACTCTGCATTCAAATGGGTATATCTTTCCTTTTTTCCTTTGCCTTTAGTTTCTATTCTTTTCACAGCTATTTGTAAGGCCTCCTCAGACAACCGTTTGCCTTTTTGCATTTCTTTTTCTTGGAGATGGTCTTGATCACTGCCTCCTGTACAATGTCACTAAGGTCCGTTCATAGTTCATCAGGCACTCTATCAGATCTAGTCCCTTGAATCTATTTGTCACTTCCACTGTATAATCATAAGGGATTTGATTTAGGTCACACCTGAATAGTCTAGTGGTTTTCCCTACTTTCTTCAATTTAAGTCTGAATTTGGCAATAAGGAGTTAATGATATGAGACACAGTCAGCTCCCAGTCTTATTTTTGCTGATTGTATAGGGCTTCTCCATCTTTGACTGCAAAGGATATAATTAATCTAATTTCAGTATTTACCATCTGGCTATGTACATGGGTAGAGTCTTCTCTTGTATTGTTTGAAGAGGATGTTTGTCTAATTCAATGAAACTATGAGCCATGCCGTGTAGGGCCACCCAAGATGGACGGGTCATGGTGGATAGGTCTGACAAAATGTGGCCCACTGGAAAAGGGAATGGCAAACCACTTCAGTATTCTTGACTTGAGAATATCATGAACAGTATGAAAAGGCAAAAAGATAGGACACTGAAAGATGAACGTCCCAGGTTGGTAAGCTACTGGAGATCAGTGGAGAACTAACTCCAGAAAGAATGAAGAGAGGAGCCAAAGCAAAAACACCCAATTGTGGATGTGACTGGTGATAGAAGTAAAGTCTGATGCTATAAACAGCAATATTGCATAGGAACCTGGAATGATAGGTCCATGAATCAAGGCAAATTGGAAGCGGTCAAACAGGAGATGGCAAGAGTGAAAATTGACATTCTAGGAATCAGTGAACTAAAATGGACTGGAATGGGTGAATTTAACCCAGATGACCATTATATCTACTACTATAGGCAAGAATCTCTTAGAAGAAATGGAGTAGCCATCATAGTCAACAAAAGAGTCCAAAATGCAGTACTTGGATGCAATCTCATAAACGACAGAATGATCTCTGTTCATTTCCAAGGTAAACCATTCAATATCACAGTAATCCAAGTCTATGCCCCGACCAGTAATGCTGAAGAATCAGAAGTGGAATGGTTCTATGAAGACCTACAAGACCTTCTAGAACTAACACCCAAAAAAGATGTCCTTTTTATTATAGGGGACTGGAACATAAAAGTAGGAAGTCAAGAAATACCTGGAGTAACAGGCAAATTTGACCTTGGAGTACAGAATGAAGCAGGGCAAAGGCTAATACAGTTTTGCCAAGAGAACGCACTATAGGATAAATAACCCTATTTCCAATTTCCAGATTCAAATAGTGAGGCTCATAGGGATTGGATAACTTTACTTGTATTACATAGCTAATAAATTGCATAGCCAGAATTACGATTAATATCTCTCCGTCTCTTCCTCCATGAGAATTGACACATATCTCTTTGTTCCTTGTTGTAACCTCAGTACCTAATGGACACTTCCTAAGCATTCTTCAGTGCATATTACTACAACTTACTTTCTCAGCTCTATGTAAGGCCTGACTATCTTTTTAATATTTGTTGCTAAATGAGCATAAGAGAATCTGTTTCTTGTATCCATTCATTATTTAGTCATTCAGCAAATAGTTATGAGGCCCTACTAAGTTTCAGGCACCAGTAACATGAGTGAGTAAATAAAAAAAAAGATTCCTGCCCTTGTGCATCTTATTATAAAGGAAGAAGTGATACAATAAGTAGTAAATTCAATAAACAAACAAATTATTAAAGATGTCAGAGAAAGATTCATTGACTCAGAGCAGATGAATGATTTAAACACCCATGAACCCATCAAAGTTGGGAATCATGACTGCATGGAATTAGAGTTTTGATAGGTACAATATTTTTGAAAATATTAAATTGATGTACTTTTCATTCATCTTAAATTATAATACCCTAGGGCTCTCCCACCCTAATGGGTTTCAGTGCCTCAGAGAAAAGGCATCATCTAGAATAACAAAACCTATGCTTCATGTTGACTGTCAAATTAGATTCATTTTGAGTCTATAACAAGATAATAGTTCTGATAGTTGGGCCCTGTCAAAAAAGAAAAAAGAAATTCTCAAAACTCCTTCTCCATATCAACAGACAAATCTGGTGACTGCATGCATGGGCTTTTCTATATGACTTTGGTAGAGAAAACTCAGAAGAGAACATGACGTAAGTTTCCATCAAAGGAGAAATAGGGAATGCTTCCAGGGGCACCAGCAACTAAAGTTCTTATTTCTCATCAATCCCTATCCAATCTGAGGACCAATCCTGAAAGGGAATAATGAAAACACAAGATATATTGACATGGAATGTCATAAGCAGGTTTCTACTTTCAACTTGAAAAATAAAATGCAACTGCCAAAGTATTGAGAGTTGGACCATCAAGAAGACTGAGCATCAAAGAATTGATGCTTTTGAACTGTGGTGTTGGAGAAGACTCTTGAGAGTCCCTTGGACTGCAAGGAGATCAAACTTGTCTATCCTAAAGGAAATCAATCTTGAATATTCATTGAAAGAACTGATGCTGAAGCTGAAGCTTCAATACTTTGGCCACCTGATGCAAAGAACTGACTCATGGGAAAAGACCCTGATGATGGGAAAGATTGAAGGCAGGAGAAGAAGGGGACGACAGAGGATGAGATGGTTGGGTGGCATCATTGACTCAATGGACATGTGTCTGAGCAAGCTCTGGGAGTTGGTGATGGACAGGGAAGCCTGGCGTGTTGCAGTCCACGGGGTTGCAAAGAGTCAGATGCAACTGAGTGACTGAACAACCACCAAAGTGCACCCTTTGAGATGTCAAAGCTCCACAGGATATAATTGACCACATAACATAGGCAAAAGGTAACTCCTTCAGGTTGTTCTGCCTTCCCAGAACCCAGCATGGTGTGTAATGGGTTGTCTGTGATATGGGAAAGATTTTAAAGTGTCTCTTGGATACAACAAATAGTAGCTGAGAATTAAGAACTAAGAACCTGCCACTGATATGCTAGAGTAATTTTTAGGTTCTCTTTTACAGTTGAAATGAGGATAATGAGCATCCATTTAATATTATCATAGCTGATAACAAGGAGAATTACCTTGGCCAGGAAGAGCCAAATGAGACCAAGTTAAAAGTGTGAAATGGGAGATGGAAAGGAGATGCACTAGGCCCCACTGTGTGGAAAGAACAGTTTCACCGGCTGTAAACTGGAGAGACATACAGAGAACGATCTTCAGTCACCATGCTGGACAAGAATGATCTCAATGGAGCCCAAAAGAACCCAGGGGACAGTCAAGCCACCCATCCTTACTCACTCCAGCTTTCCTTTCTGCATCATGAGTACACAAAAGCTCTTTATCTATACTTAATGCCATCTTGGATTTTGAGGAAGGACAGGGAAAACTTTTGAGAGGAAATAAACATATATGAAAGTTACTTTCAAATATTAATTTATGAATATGCATCTAAAAGAAACTGAGATAATCTGAAAGAGACTGTTTAAAATTAGCAGTGAAAGAAATGCCTAAAATTAAGCTATTCCCAGCCAACATTATGCAGCTAGAGACAATAAAGCTGAGTTGTAGTATATAAATCTTGATCCCTGGATAAAGATTTAGCTCCTGACTCAGCTATTAGGATTTATCCTGCCTTATTCTATATGCACATAGAGCCAACTGATTTTACTTTGGCACACTTTTGAAGTTCAATTGCTATTCTGGTAGGTGTCCAGATATTAAGAACTTCTGTTTATGATTTCTGAGAGATGTATTTTGGAAGGAAGAAGTATTCTTTTGCCTGTTGAAGTACTTACAAACTCTTTGAAAAAAATTGCTTAATAAGCTACATGAAATTGCAATACTTTGGCCACCTCATGCGACGAGTTGACTCACTGGAAAAGACTCTGATGCTGGGAAAGGTTGGGGGCGGGAGGAGAAGGGGACGATGGAGAATGAGATGGCTGGATGGCATCACCGACTCTGTGGACATGAGTTTGAGTGAACTCCAGGAGTTGGTGATGGACAGGGAGGCCTGGTGTGCTGTGATTCATGGGGTCGTGGAGAGTCAGACATGACTGAGCGACTGAACTGAACTGAACTGAAGATTTACTTGAGAGAGAAGAAAGAACTTATGGGCAGAACATGGCTCAATTTCCTTCTTTTCTTGCCCATTTGTCACAAGAGCTCTCTCATTGGTCTAAAATTCTTTTTCAAATAAGCTGAAATCTTTCCCATGCTGGTATCTATTCTTTCCAATGTCTACCTAGACACATATAGACCTCTTCCCAAACCATATGCTGACCTCCATCTGCTCAGAGCCTTCCTCTCTGAGAATCACTCAGGTTTTCAAGTCTTTCAAATTTTTTTCTCTGTAACAAGTTACTGTTGATAAACCATTTTCTTCTTCATGTGCATTTCCAAATTTTAGTAAGTTTTATTCTAAATCTGACTCAGCACTTAAATCTGAGTGAAGAAAACTTCAGACATCTGAAAGAAGTTCTTTCATTCACTTTTCCAGAGAAGGCAATGGCACCCCACTCCAATACTCTTGCCTGGAAAATCCCATGGATGGAGGAGTCTGGTAGGCTGCAGTCCATGGGGTCACTAAGAGTCGGACATGACTGAGCGACTTCACTTTCAATTTTCACTTTCATGCATTAGAGAAGAAAACGGCAACTGACTCCAGTGTCCTTGCCTGGAGAATCCCAGGGACCAGGGAGCCTGGTTGGCTGACGTCTATGGGGTCGCACAGAGTCGGACACGATTGAAGTGGCTTAGCAGCAGCAGCAGCATTCACTTTTCAAGCCAAAGAGCAGCAGGAACACATTTTAATTGAATAATGTGTTTATTGTCTTATGGCAAGGAGAAAGAGCTCCACCCTGGGGAACACCATGGCTAAGGCAGGTGGGGGAAGTATTGAAAAGGGTTCATTGTAGGATTTGAAATTAGGTCATCTGGGAGATGATTCAAGGAAGTGAGACTTTGCTCTGCATGGGATGCTGCTAGGAAGCTGGGATAACTCTGTGATTGGGTATCTTAATAATTCTCACCTAGAATGTAAGCACCCAGTGATTTGTAAAAAAAAAAAAAAAGAAAAAGAAAAAAAGCAGCAGTCACTCATATTAACTATTATGGAGAAATGTTTAGTCATTTTTCTGGTTTGGACAATGTTCATGTTTTTGTGTGTATTCAAAAATGATTACAGTGTCATTGTCTGGATCAGTTACAGTCTCAGAAAGAATGATTTTGATGTTTTGTGAAATTTTTTATGTTCAACAGGAGGAAACCAAGGCCCACCTATGTGTGTCTGAGGCTAGTTTCTGCCTCTCAGGGCTGCTTTTCTCTCTTTAAGTTTATTCATTCATTCCCTAGTAGTGGTTTTTCAAAAATTATAGTTATTTAATTTGTTGTTTTGCTCACTTAATATTTTTTCCTGTTCTTTATTCTAGAAAATAAGCTCTATTAAGATAGATATCATGACTAACTGGCTCTTAATTTTACCCCAAGTGACTTCTCAGTGCCATGGAACAAAGCACCCAACAGACTGAGCAATCTTGGAATATTCATTTAAAACTATGGCTCAGAGTTCTGAAGAAATGAGAATGGTTCAAAAGTCAGCCAGTTATTCCCAACTTCAAAAAATAAAACTTTCCAATGAAAAGTTTTTAAGATATGTTCTCAGAAGCTAACCATTAGGGTATACTTCTTTATTACACTATTTGTTTCAGATACTCTGCCAAGCTATTTAAAACACCAAATTATCAGAGTTCCTTTATCCCCCAGAGAGAAGCCAGCTTGTAGCCCTGGGTTTTCACAAGCAAGGTTTGAGAAGCATTAACTAATATTGTCATTTAAGAGGGGAAATCATTCAGCTACGATGGTCTAGTCTAGATTAGAACATTGGAGAACCAAAAAAATCCTTCATCAAGAAAAGTATTCTAGAATAGATTGCTTTTCACACCTGATTTCAAGACATTTCAGTAATTGACGGATTGATATTTAACTCAGATTAGATTGTTTTGAAGAATAATAACTTTCTCACATGTGTTAGACCACATACGTATTTTGGTTGTTTTGGTGGATGGAAAGCTTTCTAAGGACAGATTTGTAATTAGAGAAGCAAAGGTCTTATTGACTTTGATTTTTGAAGAAGCATCACCACTAACATCCTAGTTTTCGATGACCTGTCACAGGGGTGACTAATTGATTCTTTCATTCAAATAAGACCCTCTGCATCAGATACTTTTTCAGATGCCATAGAAACAGTAGTGAATAGTGAGATTTGAGTCACAAAAGAAAATGTTTTCTAAACAAGGAATTTCCTGTGAGCTGAGTGTTTCAAAAGGAGGCGTATACAAAAACCCCTAGAGCAATATACAGAAGGTGTATCCAGACTCACAGACAGAGGGGAAGCAACATAGGGTACAAAACAGGGAAAATGGCATTAGCTGAGATATCTTTGCATGTCTTTAGACTCGTATATTTAAATCTTACTTTTGTGATTCCAAGTATTAATATAGTCTTAAGGTTTCATTTCTTAATATAAAAATGAATCGTCAATATCCCTACATTGATATTAACTATAGTTTTACAAGATGTTACCATTGAGGGGAGGCGGGTAAAGTGTACACAGGATCTTCTGTATGCAAATCTACAAGTATCTCAAAATCAATGTTTGCTTTCTAAAAAATGAAACATATTTTGCAGGAATGTGTTTCATGTGTTGGACAGAAGACTTTGATTTAGCAGACAATTCAGCCATCGTAACTTCAAAAACTGCAATTCTCAGCTAGTAGGATGTCTGGCTCATGTTAATTGCTCTTCGCAGCTTTGGTGATTGAATGAATGAATGCAAATTCTTAGTGAGTAGGCAGTCTGCTAACATCAACTGCAAAGTCTTGGTCATTATAGTGAAATATTCACTTAGTGTTTAAGAGGGGCTCTTAGGAGGTCAGCCAGCCAATTCCATTTTCAGAGATTACACACATAATAGCTTCTGTGAGTCATGAACACTTTTTTTAACTAGAAATTGTAATTCAAGTCAGGATTGTTTATATTTCTCTCTTTAATATTTTATCCTTTATTCCTAACAAGGCCTGGCCCAGACATCGAGGGACCATGTAAATACAGTTGACTGAATTATTAAAAGGATGCTCTCTGAGCACCTCAAGGACTACACAATGCTTTTTTAGTTAACATTTCCATCTAGGCAAGGAAGGTCAGGACCACACTTCAACCACAAAGATTAGACTTGGCATAGTCAGCCGTGATAATATGAGCCCTGGGATTCATGGCTTGGTTTCCCTGGAAAATGTAATTAATAACCCATAGTTACTAAACCTCTAATCTAAATGTATTTTAGGATCTGCTTTTTCTCCTATACCTCTATATCCTACACTGAAAGCAGGTGAACCCATGTTTTCTCCATTTCTCCAAAATGGGTTGAACTTCTGAACTGGGTTTTAAAAATGTTCACATTAATTAATCTATCAACACTGCAATCATCCACCAACCCACCCATCCATCATCATAATGAGGAGGAGGAGGTAATATTTATTATCTACTCACCGTATGTCAGGCAGTGTGCTGAAATTTTTATAAAATTTGTATTATTTCATTTAACTTTTACAAAAAAAGCATTATACCCATCTTATAGATGATTAAATTGGGATATAGAAAGATTAATTGCCTTGATTAAGATCACTTGGCCAGCGCTGATAATTCCCAAATTTAAATCTCCCACTCTGACTTCTCTCTCTTGAACTTTAGATTCAAACATCCAATTTCACACTTGAACATCTCCAGCTAATAAACACCTCACAACCAAAATGTTGATCACCCTCATCTCTGCCTGCATGAAACCTTTGCTCCCTCCTATCCACCAATCAGTGATTGACAGCTAGTGACTGACAACCTAGTCTCTCAGGCTAAAAACTGTAGAGGCCACCTGAACATCTCTTTCCCTCTCACCTGACATCCTAACCATTAGCATATCCAGTCGTCTCTACCTTTCGCATAGATCCAGAATGTGACCATTTTTTCACCATCTCTAGTGATAACACAGCCATCTCTCACCTTGTTAACTGTAACTGCAGTTACAGGACAGTGTGACATCAGGAATAAAGCTTTTTAATGGCCTTGGAAAATAATAACCAGAAGTATTAACCCTCTCTAACAGATGATAAAGACTGTCTCAGGAAAAACAAATGTTACCCTAATCTAAATTTCAGTGATTTTGTTTTATCTATTTATCATGGACTTACAGAAAGACAGAAACACGAGCTGTTTCTAACATTGTTATAACCCCAGTATGTGGCACAGAGTGTCAGTTCAATAACTATTTATTGAATAAATGAATTTTAATCCTCTTTATCTGTTTAGAAATGTTTATATTAGTCAAAAATTAGAAACAATATAAATGCCCAGTAATAAGAGATTGGATATATAATTTATGGAACATTAATACAATGAAATAAAATCCCTGTTAAGTAGAAGTATATCTACTGGCTTGGAATATGCTCAAAGTATGCTGCTTCATTACCAGAGCAAACTGTAAAAAGTTTATATCTAATATAACACCATGTTTTAAATACAAGGATAGATGAATGGATAGGCAGAAAGGAGGGATGGGAGAAGACCAGGAAGGAAGGAAGAAAGGAAAGGGAAGGGAAGGAAGGAAAGGAGATAATTAAAGGAAGAAAAGCAAAACAGTAATCAAGAAGGGTATTGTCTAAAATGCTTTATCTAGGTGATAGCTATAATCTATTGTTTAGTTTTATGCTTTCGCGTTAGTAAAATGGATTACTGCATGCACAGTAATCATTTTTTTTAAATGTCTGGTATAGAAAGTCAAATTTAATTGGCAACTTCATGTTTTATAAATTACTTGAAACATGTTGAGAGTAAGTAATTTTTTTCATTGCTGCAAATAACAAAAAATCCTCCAAACCAAATAAGCATCTATTTACTGGTATGTTCAACTATTGTCTCAGAAAAATTTCCACTGAAGTATCTGGGTATGAGAGCTTTATGGATTTTGCAAATCATATTCAGTTCCTTTCTAAATGTAATTCCTGTACAACAGTAGGTATCCAATGGTAATTAAGCAGGGTTATTTGAACAATGCATAAATATTTCATAGTGTGCGAAGAGCCACAAATGCCGGACTCCAAAATGTCTGCAAACATGCAAGATTTCCAGTTCCAAGAGCGTAATTACTGTCTTGGGATTTGTGGGGTGTCTTGCTGAAGACTCTTTTTATTTTGATAAAATGATGATCTTGCAAGAAAAATGATACTCTAACATCTCATGTTAACCTCAATGAGCCTGATCAAGGAGAAAGATTCCTTTTGTAAATCATTTAAAAGAACACTACCTAAAGCTTTTTGTTATCCAATAATATCAAAGAATTCCTCTCCAATGGGCCCCTCACTGTCTGGGAAAATGGGTTTACATCACAATAGACTGACAGCTTCAAAATCACATATTATTGGCAACGAACTGCCGTCACTCTTTAGACTAAGTTAAAAGTAAATGACTATCTCATGCTCCTTTTATCACACGCACATTGCAGAATAAAGATTTTAAAAAATAATAATCAGCCAACAATTCAGAAACCAATTTTGAAATCAGAGGGGAAATTCTAGTGAGAATGCTTTCTTATGCAGTTGGTCAGTCTTTTGACTTAAGAATAAATGAATATGAGAGGCAAGACTGCTGTTTTAACATGCAACCGAGAGACAACCAGGCAATAGAGACACATAAAATTCACGGCCCACACTCATGAAATGAAAACGCAGAGAGGAAGGTGAGGATTCTGCAAACTGTGTGGACCACCCAGGAAACAACCTGCATCTCCAAGAAGCTCCAAAGGACCCTAGACAGTTCCTTACATCTGACACTGGTGGGGTCTCTCTCCTGGATGAAGGTCATAATCAGTGTCCTCAATAACCAGGGCTATGTTCTGGAAAAGTCTGTGGTCACAGAACACTTTGGGAAAAGAGAGGAAGTGACCTTCGCTTCCTCTTCAAAAAGTCTTGATTCTGAACTACTAATAAAATCAGAACACCAGGTTATCCTCCACTTCCAGATGTCTTGATTGAGGACTGGAAATTTTAGTATTTATAAATGGGCTGTGCCTCTTATGAACAGAGAAAAATCCCTTCAGGGCAGGAGGGAGAAATGTGAATTTCAAGTATTTGGTTTTGGTTTTCTCGCATACCAGAATTATCACTCAGCTCTGTAATGTAGATCAAGACCTGTGGCTAGAATCATCCACATTGGGCACCTCTGCTCCAGAAGGGATATCTGTGGTGCTGTAGTTGTCCATCAACTGGTACATCAGTGTTTAAAAAGATTGGGGGGAAAGCACAGCCCCCATAATGACACTTCCAAAGAATGATTATCAAAGTCCCCCCACTGGAGGCATTTGTTGAAGACCTGCTCAAACTACAGACAATCTAAAGTTTTAACAAACATTTTTCCTAGTCTCTGAATGACTAGGTAGTTCTAGTGAATTCTGAATATGTGACAGAAACTTGTATTTATTGACATAGGTAGGTATAATCTTTGAAATGGATAAAAGTTAAAAAAATATATATAAAATTCGCTTTTAAGCTCTGCAGAAGGCACTATCTCCATCTTCAGTCTCTTGTAAGGGCCAGGAGTGGCGATAACCTGCGAGATTCATACTGAATCTTTTGCGGTGAGTGAGCTGAATTGATGAAAAAGCAGAGACCATGAGGAAACAGAAGCGGAGAGAGAAAAATACCAAACAAAGATTGAATGAAGGCTAGTTGATAATGGACCAGAAGTAAGAAAACACACCGAAAGGAGCCACGACCAATAAAGTGGTTGAAGCCTATAACTGCCACAGGGAAGAAGGAATGATCACAGAGGTTTGCAGTGATGCTCTGCATTCATCTCCATTTCTGGAGAACCTCAACAGTGTAACAATGCAAGTTCAGATTCTCAGGAGCTCCCCATTAGCCTCATGGCCATAAGCATTCACTCAGTTGCTCCAGCCTGGATAAATCTGTTCCATGCCACTAAAAGAGCCTAAATTAAAGCAAGTTTACAATAAGAAAGAACAAAGAAATCACTTATAATCTCACTGCTCACACATAATGATCATTAGGGGGTATTCATCCATGGTTTTTGATGTATAATTTTATTTTAAATGATGTTCATATAAGATCTATAGAAAACAAGCAATTAAAATTCAAGTAATTGAAGCAAAGACCAAAGTGACGCTCACATAAAATACTTAACTGCTTGAAAATGAATAGGTAAGGGTTGGGGCTTGGTGCAGTTAAGTGCCTCAATTAATTTTCTTGCTGCTTGCAATGCTCTTTTTGCCTGGACAGATATCTCCTCTGATTTGAGAGGCACTTTTTCATTTGGTATGTGTGTGACATAAGGTATGGCCTTCACACTCTTTCATTCAGGCTCCTTTAAGCTCGTAAGCATGGCATATTGCAACTACAAAAAAAAAAAAAATGAATGGAGGGAAATGGATGGCTATGAACTTCATTAATATTAAATATTAATCCCTAACAAATTAAGGTACAATTTTCCACTGAATGTTAAAATCATTCTTATAGCACATCTAAAGGGCAAGTAGGATACCTCCTCCTTAAATATGGAAAACTGGATAAACCAAGGGAGGAGGTGACTTCTTCAATGTCAAACAGCAGCATAGTCAGTAATGTAAGCCAGGCCTCAATTGCTCTTAAACCCTAATTTATTCAATTCAGTCCTATATTTATTAGATGCTTCCAAATTAGTCAAGGCTTCCCAGGTGGCGTAGTGGTAAAGAATACAGCTGCCAATGCAGGAGACGCAAGAGACACGGGTTTGATCCCTGGGTGAGGAAGATCCCCTGGAGTAGGAAATGGCAACCCACTCCAGTATTCTTGCCTGGAAAACTCCATGGACCAAGGAGTCTGGGGGGCTACAGTCCAGGGGTCGCAAAGAGTTGGACACTACTGAGTGACTAAACAACAACAAGACAGTCAACACTGTATAAGTCTCTGGGGACACAACATAAATACAATTCACTCCTACTTTAAAGGCTTTCACTGTTTAGTGGGGGAGGTTGGCAGAAACAAATTATTATAACACATTTTACGAAGGAAACCATCATCTTTGTCATTGTCACTATCCTCATCAACACTTATATATACTTTAGCATTGTCCTGTTTTCCTCACTTGAATTCTATGTTTCCATCCTCAAACAACCAAAAGAATTTAGGCACAATAAATGGCTCCAGTTTACAGACATGGAAAAAAGACTTTGAGGGATTAATAATTTATTTGATGTCACAAAGTTAGACCATGTCATGCTTAAAGCCTAAATCCAGGTTTATCAGTCAGCAAAGTTCAAGCTTATAATCACTTATATTGATGTGTCTCCTATATTTACAGAGAAGGCAATGACACCCCACTTCAGTACTCTTGCCTGGAAAATCCCATGGATGCAGGAGCCTGGAAGGCTGCAGTCCACGGGGTCGCTAAGAGTCGGACACGACTGAAATGACTTAGCAGCAGCAGCAGCTCCTATATTTAAGGTTTACATAAATTGCTTCAGGAATAAAAATGAGGGACACTTTTAATTAGGAAATAGAAATAATGCAAAGACTCCTGATGGCTTATTGGTTTTTGTGAGAGCATTTTGGTATTTCGGTCTCTTTTATCAAATTCTGATGCCCAATGACAACTAAGAGTCAAAAGACCTGGTCTCAGGTCCCAGCTCTTCCATTCAGCCTTCACTAAGATTGCTCAAAGAGCAACAGAACAAAATTCTCAAGGGCAACAGGGCAAAAATATCTCACAACATTTCTATGATGCTTATTTAATTCTGCTGATGGCAGTTTTTCTTAAATGATTGGGAGGGATTTTTTTTTTTCTCTGAAAGAAAATGATACTCGGTCCTTCAGTTGTAATGTTGACACCTAACTACTTTTCTATCCACTTGAGAGAACTGGAATATGTCTAGGGGTTAAAAGGTTAACTACTTGGACAACATCTTAATTGCTACTCCTTCATAATATGTAATAAAACAGCATTTACTTTTAACAACCCCCTTGTAAAAATCCTTGGGACTTAAAATGGTGTAAAAGGAAAGCAATTCATTATAATTCTACTGAAGTGATCTTTTCTTTGTGGAGTTGAATGTAACATCCTAGTTAGGTTTTCAATATTCTTACCACAACCTACAAGTTGGTTTCTGAATCAGCTTACAGAAAAGAAACAGAGAGGAAGAAAACTCACTGAAGGTAACTAATAGTCCATTAGCCTAGGCATAAGAATCAGAGTCACAGGGGTCCCAGATTTCAGTGGAAAGTCAAAAACCAGCTAATTTTATCCCCAGTGCCAATTAATAGGGAAGGCAGTAACTCTGCAATCCCTATAAAGAAGAATCCAACGCTGGCCAGTCCCAACACAATATTGTATACAAAAGAAACAGTCAGATTTATAGTTTTAAATAATATTCTAACAACAGCATTTATTGACCTCAAATCTATCTTCAGTGACCACTTTGTTCAGTCTTCAGTCTTTCAAGTTAAAGGTGTACCTTTTGTCAACTGTCAGGTTCCTGGGAAAGGCCAACCATTTATGACCCAAAAGACTAATGTTGACAACAGTGGCATCTTGCTGCAACAATTTCAGAAGATTCAGAAATGGAACATCCTATATATTTTTTTAAAAAAAGCCCTCAGATAACAAATGCAAAGAGGTTTTTCAAGATTTAAGAAGCAATATTCAAAAACCAAGATTGAAGTAACTTTTCCAAAGAACACAAACATTGTGGTTTTGAATCGGGTGAGGAGTCCTATAGACTTGGATTTGAATTCCAGTACTACCATGAAAAAAAAAAAAAAAAAAGACTTGGGAATTATTTCAGCTCTTTGAGACTCAGTGTTCTCATATGTACAATGGGGATAAAAATAAAGCCTTCGTCACAGAGTGTGGGTTATAAGCTTTGCCAGATGCTTTATGGACTTTTCTGTTCATTTTAGTCTCACTTTATCCATTTCACGTAGGCACTTTCATTTTCTCTATTTTTACTGGTGTGGAAATTGAGACTTCGAGAATTTAAGTATTAGCTCAAAGTCAAATAGCCAGGAAATGTTTGCACTGGGATACAAGCCCAGGAATCTGAACTTGAGCATTAAAGTTTTGAGTTATATTCTGTACAGTCTCTTTTGTATAGAGTGTCTGGCCTACAGAAAGCACTTAAGAAATATATGTCACCATGCTCACCTTCACCATCATCACTGTTACTGCTTCTGCTACTATCATTCTTCTATAGTCCCGACCATGACTCCTGCTACGACTCACTACCGTTTCTATGACCACTACCATAACTAATGCATATTTGGGGGAAAAAAAAGATTGTGACACTTGTCCTTTTAATAGATGGAAACATTTTATTTCTTTATTTTTTAATTCTATAGGCTGTGCTTTTTTATTTTTTTAATTTATTTATTTTAATTGGAGGCTAATTACTTTACATTATTATATTGGTTTTGCCATACATTGACATGAATCCATCCCGGGTGTACATGTGTTACCCATCTTGAACCACCCTCCCACCTCCCTCCCCATCCCATCCATCTGGGTCATCCCAGTACACCAGTCCCGAGCATCCTGTATCATGCATCAAACCTGGACTGGCGATTTGTTTCACATATGATAATATACATGTTTCAATGCCATTCTCCCAAATCATTCCACCCTGCCCTCTCCCACAGAGTCCAAAAGACTGTCTATACAGCTGTATCTCTTTTGCTGTCTTGTATACAGGGTTATCGTTATCATCTTTCTAAATTCCATATATATGCATTAGTATACTGTATTGGTGTTTTTCTTTCTGGCTTACTTCACTCTGTACAATAGGCTCCAGTTTCATCCACCTCATTAGAACTTATTCAAATGTTGGTGGGAATGCAAACTAGTACAACCACTACGAAGAACAGTGTGGAGATTCCTTAAAAAACTGGAAATAGAACTGCCATACGACCCAGCAATTGCACTCCTGGGCATACACACCGAGGAAGCCAGAATTGAAAGAGACACATGTACTCCAATGTTCATCGAAGCACTGTTTATAATAGCCAGGACATGGAAGCAACCTAGATGTCCATCCGCAGACGAATGGATAAGAAAGCTGTGGTACATATACACAATGGAGTATTACTCAGCAATTAATAGATGGAAACATTTTAATCCAACAGAATTTTATAACCAAATCTTACTGGACAATTTGAAACAAATATGCCATGTTTCACTGAGCAGAATTTCCAAGCCAACATGTCTAACCTGTATATTTATTCATACTTTTATGCTCTCTTTAGATATAAGGTAAATAATAGAAAAGGAAAAAAGAATCAAGGGGTGCAAAGATTAGATAGATAGAGATAACTATTTCAATACTGAAAAATGAGAGCCAGTATGGAACCCCGGAGAAACCCACTGTCCCGATCCAGCGGGCTTTGCTCTTAGAGACTGGTCCTGTCGTATACACGCTATGAAATCTAAAGTAAATCAGTCAGCCTCAGTGAGTCTCTCCTTTTTTTTTTAAATCACAGAGAATATACTATCAGGGTGCTTCTAATAGTCTTTAAATCCATAAAAATGTTGTTTTTCTTATAATAAAGCCATAGGTCTAAGTCATCCTCATAGAAGCCCACAACAAATGGAAAAATCTGCCAAAAAGAGGTCTCTTCTGCTGGTTTTTATTATTTTCTAATTAACCAAGAACAAGGATGGCCTGTCTGAAAATTTCCTTTGAAAGTCTAGAATTTAGATGCATGTCTCTGCACACAGCGTTTTTCTCTTCAGAAATCCTTCTAATGAGCTGGAGGAAGAGCATATTATTCCTTTTTAGAAAAATTTCACTGGAGTTCTTTGTACCCTAAAATAAATAATTATTGCTGAAAGCGGCAAGAATAGGATGATACTGCTCTGAATGCTTTATATTTGTAGCATTCTTTTGAGTTTCCCAAGGTTTTGCATTTACTATGCCATGTGTTCCAAACTTCAAATCAAGCCAATGATGCAAACTTTAAGCCCATAATGTCCAACTGGCTATACACATCTCTATACAGACATCCTACTCTGGATGCCACAAACTCCACAGTCCAAAACTGAACTCTAATGGGCTTCCAGAACACTCAATGCACTGCTTACCATAGTCAATTGCTCTCACTCTGATTTAGCAAATCTTCTCTCAAAGATCCCATGTTCAGATTTATGTGATAAGTAAGACGCCAATTGGCAAACATCCTTGGTAGTCCCAAGTAAAACAAACTAAAACAAACAAAATCCCCTACAGTATACCAGGTAGGTAAGCCAAAACTGAAAAATTGCAACCTAACAACAATGAAAACAATGGATACTGAAAGATACTTCCTGTCCCTGCTAGAGACAGAAGCCTTCTGGTCTCCCTAACTTACTTGATGGCTGTCATGATTTGGTTAAAAGACACAAACTAGCTGAATATATGACCAATAGGAAATCATTTGCTAAGTACAAAATCCATACCTTTATACACATTTTTGCTCATTTTATCAACACATCCAGAGTCACTCATGACTCTTTTAGTGCAGGACAACCACGATGCAGGTATTAAAAAAACTAACCATGACAAGTGATAATTAGCTGAGATGTATATACAATGGCCATCATTTTTCTTTCTCAAAAATGCAGATATTTCCCAGAAAGAGTATGGAAAAAGAATTTAAATGAAGGGGGAAAGGCACTCCTAGAGCTTGCCTCATTGTCTTATTTACAACATGAAACAATTTTATCATCAAAATTATATGACAGCAGAAGCCAAAATAGGATACTTCTCAGGCAGGAAATAGAAAAATACACACTCACATACACAAAATATTTTCCAAGGAGTTAAGAAGCTTTCTTGGACAAGTTATGTTACAATAAAATATTAATGTGTGCTCATTTATCATGTGTTAATTAGCAGAATAAGCTGTAGGAAGTCCGGATTACCATGCAAATGTTAATTAGGTCATAATTTATGTTAAGCATTTCTAAGTTTAGGAGCACTGCGTCTCATTTAGCAGCAGTTGAACTTTAGAAATAATTTGCATGTGCAACTGCTCGTTTTCAATTTTAATATGACAGTCACTTCATTTTAATAAATACAAGAACCTGCATTTAAATAATAGCAAATTCAGAGCTAATTTGGTCACAGTCAGTACATTTCCCCAGGAGATGGAAACTCTGTCCTTTAATCACCACTCAGGTTAAAAAAAGAAAAAAATGCTTCAGAAGATGTTTTTTTCTAAATAGCTAAGAGAGTGCTCCCTGCTTCCCAGCCACTGTCCAGAATATTGAAGCCCTACTTTTGTTTTGAAGAAACTGTGCACTTGGATGGTTTCTGTGTGAGCCAGCTTGACCAGCTTGAGGTCCCACTTGATCACGTTTTTATTTCCTCATTTTGGTTTGCCACAGGTACAAACATATAGCAACATTCTGTCAGTTTCCTCCCTTATTCTGTTTTTTACATTTGAACTCAACTGTTTTCATTTTTTTTAATTCTTTTCTGTTCTGTTTCACAAGAATGAATTATCCCAGTTACTCCTGAATCTTTATAAGCAAGAAGAAACTCCAATTGGAAAGGCTGTTCTCACCTTCTTACCCCAGATAGGAAACCTTGCAGTAAAAAAAAAAAAAGAGCAATCTCAGAACCTCCACAATGGAAAATCTTTTTATTTACTGGTTCAGAGCCAGGCTTCTTAACTTTTCTCATGTCACAGACCCCTTTGGCGATCTGGTGAAGCCAATGGACTCTGTTCAATGTAATCATTTAAACACTTAAACTATGGATTAAAAATGAAAGCACTTATTGTAAAATAGTATTTTTAAAATATGTGACATAGTAGTATATGTACTTCTTTATTAATGCATGGAAGAACATGATCTGAGTTTGCTATCTGCTGTGGTTTTAAGTATCTATAATAATAAGCCTAACTATGACTTCCAGCCATTTGCATTTCAACAGTATGAAAATTTCCTGGGATTTCCATTGGTGACAAAGTAACAAGGGTACCACTTAAACGTCTATGGCTTGTTAACTATTTCCTAATTGAATGAAATGTTACCCTTACGTTAGAGGATAATGGAGATAAAGATGTGATTATGTTTTTGCTCAAGTTCACAAACCTGAATTTTCTCTGCTTTAAACTATTGATTTGGAAGAAATTTTTTTTTCTAAACTTCTAAAAATATTTTAATTAATGTGTCTCTAATTTAAAATGTTATGCTATAATATGAAGCATAATACATGAAAAAAAATCTTTTTACACACAAAAAATAGCTTCATGTAACACTCTCATCTGTGTGCATGCATCTTTTTACATATTTATAATTACAATGCATACAAAATTTATATCTTTTATCTTTTCCTATTATCAGTAGCAGGAGTATTTAAAGCCCACTCTTTGATGAGAGACCCCCAGTTGGCTCAAGAATAGAGAGAATTGTCTCAAGAATAGAGCTCATGATAACCTTCTTCCTACCCCATCCCCCCAGCAGATCTAAGTTTATTTTACATGTGGGCTTCCAAATAAGCTTTGATTCACACTTTTCTTTTTTCATGTGCATATGCTGCCAACATTTAAAAACTGTAACTTTCAAATAAAAACTAAAAACTTAGATTTCCAGCTTCTTGTGGGCAATGCTGGTGCTGCATTTCTACATGGCAACAATCCACTGGAACTGAGCCTGTTTTTTCATCTAGATACAGTGGACTCCCATCCAAATTAAGTTTTCTTTTTTGTTTCCTGTCTAGCCTTTATAGACATTTGAACTGGCAACCCCCTACTAGAGGATAAAACTCTTACTCCTCAGCCTGTCATTTAAGACCCTCAATAACTGGTGCTTTCAATGAATTATATTTATTGATCAAATTAATATCAAATTAATATATTTATTTGATCAAATTAATGATCAAAATAGTGACACCATTGTCCCAGGAAAGACATCTTTTCCTACCATGAACTTATCCTCAATTAATTCAACTATTAGGACTGCTTCTTCATTATGTTTTTGCTCTTAATCAGGTCATATCTATATTTCAAATCATAATTCAAATATTACCCACCACCACAAGTCCCCTATCCTACTCCAAACAGAAATATGTGCCCCTACTCTCAATGTGCAGCTAACATAATACATATTTTGATTTACAATTTAGATTTTCCAGTGGACAAAACCTAGGGTCCTGTACATACATAGAAAGTAATTTTAATTAGTTGTTTATTTTATATGAAATGGATAGGTCAAAAACCTGTTTTGTTTTGCTGATGCTTTGTTGTCGCTCTCTGTTTATTTGCTAAACTTTTCCTTTTATCAGATTTTTCTGCAGAAGTCACAAACTAAGGTTTTGGGGGCCTGTACATCATTTCAAATGACAGGACTCTTCATTTCTTTGAGCATATTTCTGGCATCTCTATAAAATATTTGTAGAGAATCACAATTTGGGGCCTAGAGCCGCAGGTGGCAGCTATTGGCTGAAAGTGAGCAACAGAAGCCTCCCTTACCAGAGGAATGTGACTTTCAGTTTGCTACAGTCTTTACCATTCCCTACTGAATGCACTTTACCCATTTCAGGGCTTCCCTGGTGGCTCAAATGATAAGGAATCTGCCTGCAATGCAGGAAAGCCGGGTTCGATCCCTGAGTTAGCAAGATCCCCTGGAGAAGGAAATGGTAACCCACTCCAGTATTCTTGCCTGGAGAATTCCATGGAAAGCCTGAAGGGCTACACAGTTCATGGGGTTGGAAAGAGTCAGGCACAATTGAGCAACAAACACCTTGACCCATCTCAACAGTCTATATTATTTGCCTACTCACCTGCTCTGAAGCATCTTGATTTGAAACCACCTAGGGAATAGATCTGATTGATAGAGTGCCTGATGAACTCTGGACGGAGGTTCGTGATATTGTACAGGAGACAGGGACCAAGACCATCCCCATGGAAAGGAAATGCAAAGGAGCGAAATGGCTGTCTGAGGAGGCCTTACAAATAGCTGTGAAAAGAAGAGAGGCGAAAAGCAAAGGAGAAAAGGAAAGATATAAGCATCTGAATGCAGAGTTCCAAAGAATAGCAAGGAGAGATAAGAAAGACTTCCTCAGGGATCAATGCAAAGAAATAGAGGAAAACAACAGAATAGGAAAAACAAGAGACCTCTTCAAGAAAATTAGAGATTCCAAGAGAACATTTCATGCAAAGATGGGCTCGATAAAGGACAGAAATGGTATGGACCTAACAGAAGCAGAAGATATTAAGAAGAGGTGGCAGGAATACACAGAACTGTACAAAAAAGATCTTCACGACCAAGATAGTCACAATAATGTGATCACTGACCTAGAGCCAGACATCTTGGAATGTGAAGTCAAGTGGGCATTGGAAAGCATCACTACGAACAAAGCTAGTGGTGGTGATGGAATTCCAGTTGAGCTATTTCAAGTCTTGAAAGATGATGCTGTGAAAGTGCTGCACTCAATATGCCAGCAGATTTGGAAAACTCAGCAGTGGCCACAGGACTGGAAGAGGTCAGTCTTCATTCCAATCCCAAAGAAAGGCAATGCCAAAGAATGCTCAAACTACCGCACAATTGCACTCATCTCACACACTAGTAAAGTCATGCTCAAAATTCTCCAAGCCAGGCTTCAGCAGTATGTAAACCGTGAACTCCCAGATGTTCAAGCAGGTTTTAGAAAAGGCAGAGGCACCAGAGATCAAATTGCCAACATCCGCTGGATCATGGAGAAAGCAAGAGTTTCAGAAAAACATCTATTTCTGCTTCATTGACTATGCCAAAGCCTTTGACTGTGTGGATCACAATAAACTGTGGAACATTCTGAAAGAGATGGGAATCCCAGACCACCTGACCTGCCTCCTGAGAAACCTGTATGCAGGTCAGGAAGCAACAGTTAGAACTGGACATGGAACAACAGACTGGTTCCAAATAGGAAAAGGTGTACGTCAAGGTTGTATATTGTCACCTTGCTTATTTAACTTATATGCAGAGTACATCATGAGGAACACTGGGCTGGAAGAAGCACAAGCTGGAATCAAGATTGCTGGGAGAAATATCAGTCACCTCAGATATGCAGATGACACCACCCTTATGGCAGAAAGTGAAGAGGAACTCAAAAGCCTCTTGATGAAAGTGAAAGAGGAGAGTGAAAAGGTTGGCTTGAAGCTCAACATTCAGAAAACAAAGATCATGGCATCTGGTCCCATCACTTCATGGGAAATAGATGGGAAAACAGTGGAAACAGTGTCAGACTTTATTTTTTTGGGCTCCAAAATCACTGCGGATGCTGATTGCAGCCATGAAATTAAAAGACGCTTGCTCCTTGGAAGGAAAGTTATGACCAACCTTGATAGTATATTAAAAAGCAGAGACATTACTTTGCCAACCAAGGTCCGTCTAGTCAAGGCAATGGTTTTTCCCGTGGTCATGTATGGATGTGAGAGTTGGACTGTGAAGAAAGCTGATCGCCGAAGAATCGATGCTTTTGAACTGTGGTGTTGGAGAAGACTCTTGAGAGTCCCTTATACTGCAAGGAGATCCAACCAGTCCATTCTAGAGGAGATCAATCCTGGATGTTCATTGGAGGGACTGATGCTAAAGCTGAAGCTGCAATACTTTGGCCACCTCATGCGACGAGTTGACTCACTGGAAAAGACTCTGATGCTGGGAAAGGTTGGGGGCGGAAGGAAAAGGGGACGATGGAGAATGAGATGGCTGGATGGCATCACCGACTCTGTGGACATGAGTTTGAGTGAACTCCGGGAGTTGGTGATGGACAGGGAGGTCTGGCGTGCTGTGATTCATGGGGTCGCGGAGAGTCGGACACAACTGAGAGACTGAACTGAACTGAACTGATTCTAAACAATGGAGAAGGCAATGGCAAGCCACTCCATTACTCTTGCCTAGAAAATCCCATGGATGGAGGAGCCTGGTAGGCTGCAGTCCATGGAGTCGCTACGAGTCAGACATTACTGAGCGACTTCACTTTCACTTTTCACTTTCACACATTGGAGAAAGAAATGGCAGCCCACTCCAGTGTTCTTGCCTGGAGAATCCCAGGGACGGAGGAGCCTGGTGGGCTGCCGTCTATGGGGTCGCACAGAGTCGGACACGACTGAAGTGACTTAACAGCAGTCTAAACAAAGATAAAATTATCTTTTAAAAAGTGTAAGTGATAATCAACAAAGAGGCTTTGATTTTTAGAAATATAGTAGCAGAAGATAAACTGACAGCTTCCACAATAAAATACTACTTTCTTATGCCTAATATATATATGCTGAAAACATTAGAATCTCTAATATGAATTTGAGAACAGAGACCAAATTGTTTGAGGTGTCATTTCTACATTTGCCAGGAAAGAGGAAAATCCCATTTTGATCAGGGATAAATGTCATATATTCAGAAACCATAAAAAGAGAAAAACCCTGCTTGACAAGTGGTTCAACTTCCCCCTTTCCCAGAAGGGTGTTTTGTGGAGAAAAATGACCTCATCCTCAAAAATAGAGATATTTCCTGAATGTTCTTAATGCACCTTTAATCGTCAACTATAGTTTTATTCTTCACTTTTTAAACTGTTCTTCTTTGGAATCTATTTCTCTTTCAAGCCACTGTACATGATCAATAGTGCTTATGACCTGTGCAAACTGCATCCATTATTCTACATTTTAAATCATCACTTTCAAGCTTTGAACAAAACCTTTGGTTTTTAGGGATGTGATAAACAAAGGCACATAATCATACCTAACCCCTTTCTAATTTTGTGAATGTGTGTACCATCCCTCCTCAGACCTACTATCCCTATGCTGACTCCCACTGTGCTTTTCAGTCCGTTCTTATAGAGAAACCATCTCATCACAGGGAACTTATTCAGTCTCTTTTCTCATGACTGCTCCTGCTTTCCCCATTCTCCTTGAGTCATATCAGACTGAATGTAGAATTATTGATATGTAAGATCCATATAAACAGAGAAACTTATCAAATACTATATTTTTTAATTGTTTTATGTCATTTTCATAATCAAGATATGAAACCTCTCAGCCTGAGGCTTAATAAATGTCCTCAAATTCTACCACCAGACATAAGCCATCTGCACCCAGCACTGATGAGAATGACAAACTCATACATGCCATGTCCCAGAGCTCTCCACTGGGAAAAGTTCATGTTCTCTGCAATGGCCATTGTCCACTCAGTTTAAGTAGATATTTACCCTCTACAACTCTTAGCTCTATCTCCAAGGAAAGGTGAGAGAAACATTCAGAGAGAGAGCACACACAAACACACTGCTAAAGAGGAATTTGAACCTATGTCAAATCTGAACCAGTGTCAAAACACACTATGGGATGATGTTGAATCATCCATCTTGACAAGATGGTTTGTGACAGTGGGTCATGAAGAATCCACATTTTCATTATATAGAGTCTACCCGCTAAGAAGAGCAATCAAAACCCAGCTAATTGAATTATCCATGAGCCCATTTAAAGAAGAAATATTGCTCAATAAAATTATATAGCCTCTCTCCAGACTGCCCCTCCAACTCTTTTATCTTGCCTCTGAGGCGTATGTGTCTGACATCCATGACAAAGACCCATGGCTTAACGGAGAACAGGCCAGGACGTGGTCTCAGTTGAAGCCAATTTCTCCACATTCATGGGGGCCAGGGCAATGTGATTTATAATCAAAATGGAAATCCACTATAAAAATACAATGTACAGATTTCCCAGGAAAAGCCCGGAATCTCACTGGTTGGTCTACCCTTCAGCTTCTCTGTCTGAGATTCCCCCATTCTAGCTTCCCTCCTACAAGGTAAGGTATCATGGCCTCCAACAATACCTTTTGAAATAAAATATACCCATCCTGGTGGTAACAACTTGAAGTTGCATTAGTCATCATACAGCCAACATATGCACGTGTGAATGCCAACCAGCTGGTATAAAAGCAATGATAAAGGGGGAACAAGGGAATGTGGGATGCTATGTGTGTATGTAAACATACATACATATGGTTGCAATGGGGGATTTTCAAAGCAGAAGAGCACGCAAGTTAAAGGATAACATGGAGACATCAAAGATAAACTTCTCTTCCTTCCCAGTTCTGCTTGGGCAAGCCTTGATTGTCAAAGGAGAAAGACTTCTTAAATATTCAGAACAAATTCTCTCACTTCAGCCTTCCAAATGGGAAGTGAATAGCTAGAGCATCCAGCCCCAACTTGAAGAAGCCAGAAACAAGTCTATGGAGCCCCACCCCCACCACCACTGACTCACAGAAATAGATTTATTTGCATCCAATAATTTAGGCTCAAGTGTTCTTCGAAGTAAAAACAATTACCTTCTCTCTGTCATGGCACTTGGGTTAAAAATTCTCAGCTGAGTCAGTGAATCAAACAAACACATTTTTACCAAGACCTTATTTCCTCTGACTCTTTCATGTATTTAGTTAGTGCCATCCCTTGGCTAAATCATGAAATAGGTAAACATTATTCATGAGGTCTCTTCTCTCAGTTTGCTTCCCTACCTCCCAGATCCCATCTGTCATTGCACAAACATACGCTGAGTGGCCCTTGCTAACCACAGGATTCAGGGACCCTATGATGGTGTCTTACCTGACTGTGTATTCTCTACCCAGCATCCCCTTCTTTTCCACTGAAAACTCACCTCTCCTGTATTCTGCTCTCTCAGAAATTTGTTCTCTACCTTTCGAGGTAACTTATTAGTGAGTAGGAATGTAGGCTCTGGGGCCAGGTCACTTGAGTTGTGATCCCACTTCTGACAATAACTCTGTGACCTCTAAGTTATTTAGCCTTTCTGCTTCAGTTTCTTCATCTGTAAAGTTGGACAACTAATCGTTTCTACTTTACAGGGTCATTGTGAGGAATAAATGTATTTTTATATTTAAAACATGATTAGAGCAGTGCCTGGCACTTTCAAAACACTCAATAAGCATTAGCTATTGCTGCTATTATTATGAGTGTGAGCATGCTAAGTCACTTCAGCCTTGTCTGACTCTTTGTGACTCCATGGACTGGAGCCCACCAGGCTCCTCACTCTATGGGATTCTCCAGGAAAGAATACTAGAGTAGGTTTCCAAGCCCTCCTCCAGGGAATCTTCCCAGCCCAGGGATCGAATCTGGGTCTCCTGCATTGCAGGCAGATTTCTTTACCATCTTAGCCATCAGGGAAGCCCTACTATCATTATAAATGGCATCAAGTATCAATACAAGATTCCTCTTATCATATGCTTTATTTTTCAAGCCATTATCATGAATTTTCTTCAATGCTTTTTCTCAGCCTCCTGTAGGAAATATGAGTTGTCAGGAAAGCAGGCATTTTGACATCATTCATACCCTGAAAGTGATAGGAACGATTACTTATTACTCAGCATGTGGGGATTTTATATAAAACAGCAAACGTCTCCACAATTTGGTCCCATCTTCAACAATCACTGGTAGCTTCTGATCCTGAAACTTCTCAATTTACGACATTTTTTTTTTCCTGTCACCAGAGCTCATCTCTCTCCATAGTCAGTGACTGAACTCAAATATAGAGCAGTCTTTTGGAAAATTATATGAGCCTTTTCTATGGCCTGTTCTTTAAAAATAATCAAACTAAGAAGTTTTAAAAGTTGGGACACTTAGATATCAACGTATAACTCTACCCAATAAAAGGAAGCCAACTGCATTCTGAGACGTTATGAAACATGTGGAGCTTTGCATGTGCCACTGTTGAAGCATATTTGTGTTTTCTTTATCTCTGGAACTTTGCACTTACTGCATCATATTTTTAACATCGACTCAGTACTGAAAAAGAGCACTGAGTTATAAGCCAGTCTCAGACCTTGGGAATTTCCATTATCCCTTCCATGATTCTATGTGTCCCTCTGAAGAAAGGTGAGGGAGAGAAAAAGCGAAACAATCTCACAGAATTGATTTAAGTTTATGAGAACACTGTAAACTGTGAGATCATCACAAGCACAAAGATCATTATTTTTAGATTAAAACTATAATAATCAATATTTTTGAGTTTTCAATATGCTCTAGGAATACTTTTAAGTGTATACTTATTCAACACTCACAACACTGTAAGACATATATTATTAGAACTCCCATTTTACAGGTGAGGGAACCAAGATTCAAAATTGTTATATAACTTTCTAAAGGTCACATTGCAAATAAACCATAGAGCCATGGGACTTTAATTCAGCCCCTAGATTCTCAGCATCCACTCTATACTTTCACCAGAAATACAAACATCTCTGCCTCTGCTCTAGCTCCAAAGATGACTATAATCTGTTTTACCCTAAATATTAGTTTCCTCTTGCTGCTGGAACAAGCTACCACAAACCCAATAGTCTAAAATAACATAAATAAATTATCTTACAGTTCTGGAGATCAGAAATCTGAAATGAGTCTTACAGGTCTAAAATCACAGTGTTAGCAGGGCTGTATTTTTTTCTGAAGATCCTAGGGGAGAATTCATTCTATGCCTTCTCCAACTTCTAAAGGCTGCTTCCACTGCCTGCCTCACGACTCCTTTCTTTGTATTCAAAGTCATCTGGTCATGTTACTCTGACCACTCTTCTATCATCACATCTTCTCTGACTCTGAATAGAGCCCCTCTCTTAGGGACACTTGTGATTACATTAGGTCTACCCAGATAATCCAGGATCATCTCGCCATAGCAAGGTCAGTAATTCAATCACATCTGCCATGTCCTTTTTGCCATGTGAGGTAATATATTTGCAGCTTCTGTGGATTAGGATATGATCAACTTTGAGGGAGCTATTTTTAATTATTTTTGCCTACCATACTCTTCCATTGTCAGGTTAACTGTCTGAATAATTGTCGTGTTAGATGCTTGAGTCATATTCAACTTTTTGCAACCCCATGGACTGTAGCCCACCAGCTCCTCTGTCCATGGGATTATCCAGGCAAGAATAGTGGAGTGGGTTGCCATTCCCTTCTCCAGGGGATCTTCCTGACCCAGGGATCGAACCTGCATCTCCAGGGTCTCCTGTATTGGCAGGAGGGTTCTTTACTTCTAGCACAATCTGTCTCTAGCATATAAAAATGGAAAGGAAGTAAATTGTTTCCATCCTATCGTCTTTTCTGTGACAAAGATCCATGTTTAAATGAGGCAGTAAAATTGATGTGGTCTCACAAAAATAGAATTATTTATGTGGTCAGCTTCAGAGGAGTGAAGAAAATACATAGTGTCACCTCTCCCAACAATAATGAGAGGAGGCTGGCTTGGGTGGGGCTCCATTTTAAGTAATGGCATTTGGCCAGATGGTATAACTGTAACATCTCTAGCTCCAAGTCAAGTAGACACTACTTGAGTTATCACAGGGGGAAATCTGTAAATGATTTATTTCTATCTTTGGTTCCCAATTCAGGGTTGTGAACTATACATTGATTCTGATACAGGAAAGGATGCTCTTCCCTCTTTGGAGGAACACCTGGGACCAACATAATTGCTGGCCAAAAGGGAAAGAAATCTAAAAATAGGGGGGAGGGGACAGAGATTATGGACATCAATTGCTGCTCAAGTCTAAGAGCCAGAGTGAAGCTTTTTCCCATCAAATTTCCTGTATAAGTTGTGTCCAGCCAACCCCCTTACTATACAACAAAGGCAACTTATCATCGGTCATAAGTAGATCTGAGTACTTCCAGGAATGAAAGCTTTAACAAATATTGTGTTGCCTTACTCATATCCTCCAGATCTTTCAGTGTTTCCAGGCAAATTCTAGATGCCAATCTCTGCATTTTGGGGCCTGAAAGGCTTTTTTCCTGGAAATATTATACCAAGGCAGGTGGCTTAATAATGCACCTTCTACTGACTGCCTTCACTTCCCTTTCTTATTTTCCCACTCTAGGGGGTGTTTTCTTTAACAACAACAACAACAAAAATATTTGCACCCAAATCCTTGCCTGAGAGTCTGCTTCAGGGAGATACTAAGCCAAAGTATGGAGGCAAAGATCTCATCACTAAAACTTTAGAAAATGTTCTTTAATCTATCACACCCCAAAAATTAAAAGAAAAAAGATAAACATATTGAGTACCAGATTAAGAACTTGAAGATCATAAAACTGTTTCTCTCACTGTGTTATAACCCTTGATCTTATAGAGCAGGTTCTGGCACACAGTGCCTACTTATCAAATATGTGTTCAATGTATGACATGAAAAACAAATGAATAAATGAAAAGATTAGCTCCCACCAAATATGTAGCCCAGGAGTTGGCGAAACTGCCCTTAAAGGGCTAGATGGGAAAAACCTTAGGCTTTCAAGTTCCATTGTCTCCACCTTCTCTATTGTTGCAATGTGAAAGCAGTCATAGATAATATGTAAATAAACAAGTGTAACTACATTCCAATAAAATTTAATTTACAAAAAAAAATAATAAATGCGGGCCAATTTGGCTCATGGCTAGTTTGCCAAATCTTGATGCAAATCAAAATTAAAACCATATCAAAACTTCAAATAAGTGAAGTTTAGAAGAAATTCTGACTTATCTGATGGTTATTTTGACACTTTTTAAAATATAAAATTATTGTTTTTAAAATGAATTTTCTCATTTTTGGTGGTCCTGCTTTTCTGAAAGCTATTTGGGTAATTCTATACTACACAAACTACTGTAAAATAAATTTTATGAAAAAAGAGCAGATATATTCCACTGCATAAAAATAAAATAAATACACCTGAAATTTGTGTAATATTGTAAATCAACTATACATCAGTAAAAAATTAATAAAATAAATCTTAAAAAATAAATTTATAAAAATAAAACTTCTCAAGCAACTGTAAATTAAACCTGCTACTTTTTTTACTTAGAGCAACTTGTTTAATCCCTCTATCTCTGCTAGAGATAAGATAATTAAAATTGCATTAATAAAACAACAAAAATTTAATAGCTTTCTAATTTTACAATTAAAATAATAAACAGATATTTCAATTTTATACATAAAATTATAAATTATCCTTATGGAAAACATACTCAAAATTATAAGCAATTATTAATAAAATTTAAGACAATTCTAAAGTACTACTACATATTTACTAATGTCCTAAAAATACATAAAATAAAACTGTTAAACGTTGTAAAAAAAAAATATGGACATCAGGTTTCAGAAGGGGAAATAAAAAGACATGGAGAAGACTTATCAATACATCCAATTTTGTTTTTATTTCTAGTGAAAAAACTACCAATGGACTCTAGTAGCCTACACTGATGCCATAAATATCAACATTTTCCACTTGTAGAATAAGTTCTTTATCACAGCTGTTAAAATTTAAATAGGTAATGTTGGGAGTATTACTTTAACCAGTTAACCAATTCTGTTACATCTTCTTGGTTCTGCCATCTAAAAACTGTCCCACCCTCACCCAGCCACCCTCTTCCATAGCACACTGCTTTGTTTCTCAGTACACTCACCATAACCTGAAATGACTCCTTATTTGAACACTTTGCTAGTGTTAAGAGAAGTTGTGAAGACTTTAAAATGAATCAAGAAAGACTGCTGCAGAAGGCTGATGGATGTCAACGAATCCCTCAGAAATAAATTGATAACATGGAGAGCACCTTTGATTGTTTTTCACTAATCTGTTTTGCAATTGTGAGAAGAAAAAATTAAATTTTAGATGATGCTGCTGAAATAAATCTTTTCTCTCTTGCTGGTGGCAAGGCAAATGCATATTGTCCAATAGAAATGATAAATCTCTATAAATCCAATTCTTACTTGAACCACATATTGGTTCCTTCTTTAACAGTCAAAATCTTTGGCATGTGTTCATTTTGCATTTGTGTGAGAGTCACAGTTTTATCTTTTTTTAATTATTCTTTATTTTTTTAATATAAATTTATTTATTTTAATTGGAGGCTAATTACTTTATAATATTGTAGTGGTTTTGCCATACATTGACATGAATCAGCCATGGGTGTACATGTGTTCCCCATCCTGAGCCCCCCTCCCACCTCCCTCCCCATCCCATCCCTCTGGGTCATCCCAGTGCACCAGCCCCGAGATTCAAAAGTCAACCAGATGAGGGACTTTGTGTTACTGGAAGGAACTTAGTGAATATTTATTGGCTAAATAAATAAATGAACAAATAAATGGGGATGTCCCAACAGAGAGAAAGTCAGGATACAAGCATAGCTACAATATAACTTTCAGGAGTACCCTGTAAAAGTATACAAGTTGTGCAGTGTTCAAGAGTTCCCAGTCAAGGCTCTGTGTACTGAATCATGGGGAATTTTCATGGGGCATTTTCATGGGGTATATTCATGGGGTATTTTCTCTGAGTAGGATGCCTTTCTTCAAGTAGCCCAAAGGTTCCCCATGGATTAGGGGAGGATGCAAGAACACTGTGAGGCCATTTGAAGACCCAGAGTAGTCACAGAAATCTGCAGAGATTTAAATGAAAATTGAGCACCAAAAGAAAAGAGACTGTCACTCAGAAGGGATGTTTGGTTGGACATAGCCTATTTAGAACTGTTTTTTGTTTTTTTTTTTAATAAAAATTCTCTAGGAAATTCATCTGTCAAGTTGAGAATATATCAACACTTAAAAATAAGAGAAAGAAGAGGTCATGGTGATTTCTTGACAGTGAAGAGCTATTAACAATCACTCCAATGTGGTGAAATTCAGAACAGAAAGCATTTTGAATTGAGATAGTCCATTTCAAAAATCATACTGTCATAATATTGAGAGTTAAACAGGTATAAATAATAGCCTTGCACACTTCTCATTGCCAGATACCTTGGTAATTTATAGAGAAAAGGTTTCTTTACATCACAACAAAGATGACAGATTTGAAAGGCTGTCTTCTATCATCTCAAACTGTCCTCAATTGATAGAAGGATATGGAATGTAGAGAACATCATTCGTATTGTCAAAAAGATTCTTCAACAGTTAAAATTGTTTTAGAAGAAAATAAAGTATGTAGTTTTGTCAACCAGGCATCTAGAGTATTTTTTAAATGATAATGTCATTCAAAAATATAATACTTCACACCTCAATCTATTTGTCTTGACAAAATATTTCCATGCATCTTTTGGAAGCCTGTGAACCAGACAAATCATGATGACAATTTAAAACTCATGTGAAAAGTTGTGATAGACATATTGCCAAATGTTAGAGGGTAAAAGTTGAGAAGGGACATATTCTATCTAAACCAGGGTTTCTTGACCTCAGCACGAGTGGTATTTTGGGCCACATCAGCTTTTGCTGTACAGAAGTATTCTGTACATTGAGAGATGTTTAGCAGCATGGTGGCCTATACAAACACCAGTAGTTTCCTCACCTCGATTAAGAAGGAAGGAAGTTAGTCGCTCAGTCGTGTCTGACTCTTTGCGACCCTATGGACTGTAACCCTCCAGGTTCCTCTGTCCATGGGATTTTCCATGCAAGAATACTGGAGTGGGTAGCCATTCCCTTCTCCAGGCATTTTCTCGACCCAGGGATCAAACCCAGGTCTCCTGCATTGCAGCAGATTCTTTACCACCCAGACATTGTAAAATCACCCTTAGTTAAGGACCACTGACCTAAGTCCATGCAGTTTAATAGGTTGCTCAAATTTAACTGGTAAATCTTTGTGCCAATCTGAATCTCAGCAAGGATACCAAGAACTATCTTGTTATCTTTTCGCCCAAGTAGAGTTTCAGTATATTTTTCCAATGAAAAAGCAGAGGAGTGATAGAAATCAAAATGAGTGTGTTGGAAACACTGTTCTGATTATGTGTTACTATGCTAAGTATGGGACATGGAATAATCCTCACAGCAACCCTAAGGGGCAGTACTCTTACTTTTCCCATTTTATAGATGAGAACACTGAGATTTACAGAGAATAAATGCTTTGTGTAAAATTATCAAAGTACAAAGTATAATCACTGGGATCCAAAACTTGGCAGGCTGACACAGATTCTAATTTCACAGTCCATGCTCTACTGTCTCCTGCAAAGTAAACACTATTTTTTATTTCACATTAGATAGTTGTGGAAAAGATAAATTGGTTTATGGGCCAAACAATAGTCCAAGAATCAAATCTAGCCCATCACCTGGTTTAGCAAGCAAATTTTTATTGGAAGACAGCCACACCCATTCATTTACATTTTGTCTGAGGCTACTTTTACTCTGGAAAAGCAAGTTGAATAGTCAAGACAGAGAGCGTAGGGCTCACAAAGATGAAAAGTATTACCATTTGGCCTTTCTTAAAAGATTTTTTATTTTTTAGCTTTTTATTTTGTATTGGGGTATAGCCAATTAACAATATTGTGATAGTTTTGGGGCTTCCCAGGTGGCGCTAGTGGTAAAGAATTCACCTGCCAATACAAGAGACCTAAGAGAGGAGGTTTCGATCCCTGGGTCAGGAAGATCCCCTGGAAGAGAGCATGGCAACCTACTCCAGTATTCTTACCTGGAGAATCCCATGGACGGAGAAGCTTGATGGGCTACAGTCCATAGCATTGCAAGGAGTCAGACACCACTCTTAGCGACTTAGCACGCAAACACATGATAGTTTCAGGTGAACAGTGAAGGGACTCGACCATACATATACATGTATCCATTCTCTCCTGGCCTTTTGCACAAAAGATCTGTTGATGCCTATCCCTGCTTTAGAGGCTAAGAAGCTAGTCCCTCCAATGGTAAGTAGTATAAAGAGAACTTGAACCTAGCCCAATGACAGCCAGGTTCTAACCCACAGGGCTCTATTGATCACAACAGGAATGGCAGCAGCACAGGGCTGGGGCTGACTATGATCCAGGCACTCCTCTCGGCATCCATCTGTGGAAACTCATTTAATCCTCTGAATAACCCAATGAGGCATCATGACGTGTAACAGCAGATGCTGTTGGGGTCTTGCTCGTATTTCCCCAGCAGTCACATGTGCACAGTGAGGGCTTTTCTTCCCTTGCCTTGGGAATATATTTGGCTCAAGCACGGGACAAGTGAGAAGCACCAGACAATAAATAACACACAAGTAACCTTCAACAGCTTAGCCATAAATTCTTCAGTCTTTGCCCCTGTTGTGGAATATATTGAGGTCTCTTCTATACTCACTCCCTAAGTTCCCTGTTTCCCACTGTGGTAACTGGTTTTGAAAACACGTCTTCTGTTGGCTTTCTCCCTTCCCTCTTTCACTTGCCCATTTCCCAACTTATGTTTCCTAGAAATATTTCCCAAGTAAACTACCTGTACTTGAATTCTTATCTCAAATTCTATGTCTGAGGGAATTTCAATTTCTGCCATTTTTATAGGTAGAACACTAAAGCCCAGAGAGGTTATGTATCTAGCCCAAAGTCACACAGCTGGTAATTGGTGGTGTGAGGATTCGAACCTGGCCATCTGACTCCAGAGTCCACTCTTAACCAAATCATTCCCAAGTAATAGTCACTTATAGGGGCATTCTGGATACGCTATTCTCCTTTCTCTACTATGCAGGAAAAATAGATAGCTATCAACACTGTCTCCAAGTTTGTTTTGGGAGGGATAAAAGTCCTTTCAGAGAGAAACACACACCTAACACACATACACACAAACACACACACGATGCCTTCTCTCTGCTTCTTCCCCTCCCTATCTAGGAGGGATAGTCCATTTCCCTGCCAACACCCAAGAGAGAGGGACAGAGGCAAATTTTCCTCTCCTGAGTCTTAGAAAGTAACATCTATATACTCCTTTGCTTGTGCTCCATTATCGGCCATGACCCAGAATATTCCCTTAAGCTCCAAGTAAACAATCAAGAGTTACCAGGCCTTAGAGTAGCTATGAAACTCTGTGGAGATTCAGAATCCATGTGTGCCCACATACACAAATCACACAGTGATTTCCCACACTTCAGTGTGGAAAACAAACAGGCTATCATTCTCTTTTTTATTAGGGATTAAAGATCACACATTTGAAGGATACACCACAACCATAATTCTTTATACACAGCTCACAATCCTCATATAATAAGAATCATTGAAATCATGCTGTCTGTCACACGTACATCCTGCCTTGTGACTAAGAGCTGCTCCCCAAGGGGAAGAGTCCTTCTTTATTGACACCCGTGACTTGCCCTTACCTCAGGCATTATAGGCAAAGATTTGGGGACTATTTTCTTTTAATAGCCCATGTGCTATTAAAAGCAGATTTCTGAGAAAATGAATGGTCTCAGATAGATAAAATAAGGAATCCAGACATGGCCAATACATAGTGTTGTACATTTTAGACTGTGTGATTGGTGTTCCTCACAATTGTACAGTGAAAAATCTGGCCAACTATACATGATAGGCCTGCCTCAAACCTATTTCCAAGGTCCATGAACTCTGATTGTATTTGTCCTGCCCAATACATTCATATAATCATAACTGTTGTATTATTTAGTATTAACGATTTTCAGAGTCTCAGAATGCTTCCACTTGGCAGCAACAGAGTACTCAACTAACAGCAGTTATATTTCATGAAGCAGGAAGAACGGAAACAGGGCCTTGTAGAGTTTGTTACCTTAACGATTCCATGATATTAGGTTGATTCCTCTGCATTTACCTTAGCTTCTGCCTCTTGGTCACAAAAAAGCTACCACAACTCTCAGAATCATCTGTCAAAATACTTGGCCAATTTGACTCATTTACTTAAACTTCTCAGGTTCTTACAGTAATTGTGTGCCTGTTCCTGAGCTGGGAAGATCCCCTGGAGAAGGAAATGGCTACCCACTCCAGTATTCTTGCCTGGAGAATCCCATGGGCAGAGGAGCCTGGCAGGCTACCGTCCATAGAGTTGCAGAGTCTGACACAATTGAGCAACTAACATTTTCACTTTCTCTTGTAGTAGAGTAATAGAGTTAGAAGCTTAGATTTCTATCACTCATCCAAGATGTCAAGAGGTATTATCTTCCCAAAGCCTGGTTGCTTTGTTTCTTGGTTCCTCAAATATAAATTTTTCTAATACATTCCTATCCTCCACTACTTAACTTGTGAGCTTCTACTCTTTGTAACCATATTGCTATAACCACTCAGCTGCCTGTTACAGGCAGAAAGGAACGTTTCTCTCACTGCAGTTTGAATCCAATGAAGTTACATGGCATTCCAAAAGAAAGAACACAATCTGTGAATTCCTAGTTTATTGCAGAGATGAGGGCATTCAGTTCTCATTAAAAGAATCTGCTACTCATATAAACTTCTCTTTGGGGTAAAGTTTAATCCTTTGTGATGAGCTCCGTCTTGAAGTTATTTATTTTTCTCATATTGTCTGTATGTTTTATTTCAATTGGAAGATTGTTTTGGAATTATTTCATACCTGAGTTCAGGGACTCAGATGAATTTATGCTGCTATCTGAAAAGGATCACTTTGAATCTCTACAGAAGTTTCCTGTGTTGAAAAATGTGACAGTACCTCATATCACACTCTAGAATGATCTGAAGGAGAGGAAAACTGTTCTAAGTACATTATGAAACTAATGTGGGCAAACCCACAGCTTGCTTACCATCATGAAGATGGATATAGTAAGGAAATAAAACTCTTCTAAATATTAAAACAGTTTTTCATAGATATTACACTAGAATGACTAATGAGACAAAAGCTACTCCCTAATTTTTAAGTACAGCACTTACATTTTATGTCTAACAAATTATGATACATCTGGTGCACATTTACCTGTACTTTTCTTCTAAAAATCAATATGCTGTGTATGATATTACTTACCAAGGATAAATTCATATCAGCAGGTTTTACCTTATCATGTTTCACAGCCCAGGATTCAGAATCAGTCTACCTACAGTAGTTCCCAGCTCTGCTCATTGTTGGCTGTCTAACCAGCTAAGTTTTGGATTTTGGTTTATTTAAATTCACCTGGTGTACCTACCATATGCAGTATTGTGTGAATTAAATGAGACAAGCCACAGACCACATTCATTATGATGCTTGAACACAGCAAGCACTTACTCAATATTTACTATTATCAAAAAATCCATCTATTCAACATTGATCCTAACAATAAGATAATTAGACCCTAAATAAGTCAATTTTGTTGATTTATTTCTAGAAGGCTTACTTATAACTAATCAATTGCTTAAAAAGTTGAAAATGTATGATTGCAAACTCAATAACTGTTACTAATCATGAAAAAAATGTTTTTAAAAAAGTTGAATTAAGTAAATTCTAAGATTAAGGAAGCTACAACTTCCAAAAGTCTACTTAGCCATGCCTTCCAAGATGAATTATTTTATACTCTGCAATTAGTCACTAAACATAACCTTATCATTATAGGAAACAATATAAAAAATTTTATCTAGACCTGCATTTCAATTTTTCAAGTAGTAGAGAAATTAAATAAAGATACAGATTCGTTTCAAATACTGAAAACTGCTGCCAAAATAACTGTATCCCATCCAACATTTGTGGTTGCAAAAGCAAATATCCTCGATGGGAATATGGCTTACACAAATAATGGAGATAAGGGGAAAATGAAGGATTTACTGTAAGTCTAAGAGGAACTGTAAACCTATTAGGGAAAATATGCTGCCAATGGGGCAAGTTAATTAAAACATGTAACTAAGCTAATTCCCCAAACTTTACTAAGTAATTTATGGCAATATCACTAGAACACTTCAGATTATTTACAGCTTATAGTCATTTATGAATGAAATTTTCTCTAGAATACAAGGTGTTCTCACCATAAGAATGTTACCCTTTGAGAATTTTGGCATATTTTCAAAATGGAGTAAAATTTGAGAAAAATAATAAAATGAATGATTAGAGAGCTAAAAAGGATTTAAGAGATCATCTAGTAGCTATGTGATAAATAAATCATAATAATGCATACAAATCACCTGTGCTGTCACTCCCTTCTCTTTTGCCCTTGTGAAACATAATTTATAGGAGCAGATTGGTTTCACAGCTCTGAGCCTCCCAGGCAACATCAGCTGACTCCCAGTTGTATAAGTGGGTTAGCTAAGATAAATCAAAGGTACCCCCAGTTAATCTACAGAGACTTGAAGGGAAAAAAAAGCTAATATTTTGTGCCCTGAGATTATGTGGATATTTGTTACACAACAGCAGCTGATTAGTGTAATTGTGCTGCATATGATGATCATTATTACCATCTCAAATAACTTCTATATGCCAGGCATTTTGTCATTTTATGTCTAATCCTCATGTCTGCAACAACAGTAGCCGCATTTTAGAGATTAGGAAACGAGATTCAGAAAGCTTTTAAATGGGCCCAAGTTCCAACAACTAACTGGCTGGTCTATGGTTTGAATTCTGATGCAATTCCCTTTCTTAAACACCAGATTTATTCTCCCTCTCTTTTTATTTAGCTGTCAATATGAGTATCAATATATCAATGTGAAACCATACAACTTCCCAGATGAAAATATATATGTTTTTTAAACATAATAAGGCACAGCTCACAGCTGAAGTGTGCAAAGGTGAAAATAGGTAGTAGGACTAGAAGTCAGGGAGATGACCAGGGCTGGGTTATACAGGGCCTCCCAGGTCACTGTAGAAAGTTCAGAGCAAAACAAAGGTCCAACAAATGGGGGAAAAGAATGTGCTCATCCATTTAGTCACTCGTGTGGCATTCTCAGTCACTCAGTCGTGTGCAACTCTGCAACCCCACGGATTGTAGACTGCCAGATTCCTCTGCCCATGGGACTCCTCAGGCAAGAATACTGGAGTGGGATGTCATTCCCTTCTCCAGGGGATCTCAAACCCGTGTCTCCTACATCTTCCTTCATTGGCAGGCAGATTCTTTACCACTGCACCTCCTGGAAAGTCCTATGTATTCACTCAGTAGATAGTCAATAGGCACCTTGATAGACTTTAGGTTTCCAATGGTGAGCAATAAAAGCACAAAAGTCTATAGTTTCATTAAGTTTACAGTTCAGGGAATAAGAGCAAGATACTTATTAAAGAACCAAAAATAAACGTTAAAAACAGAATTATCATAAATGCTAGAAGGAAGAAGTACATAATTCTTGGAGAGCCTGGAGTAGACAGTAGCTAAATGAATAAATGAGCAAATGCATGAACAAACTGATAGAAACAATTACCACCCAAATCAAAGGACACGGCATGTTTGTCAACCATGGTACCAATTGTGGGTCTTCAAAGAACAGAATCCTAATGCTGAGGGCCATGAATTTTCTCACCTTCTTACTTCAGTGGAAGGAGGGGCTGGAATGATGGGAAAGGGATTCAGGTCAGAAAACAGAAATGAGTTTTCCTTGAAAAATGTCCATATGAATCCCTTAGAAATACTTTACTTCGAAATGAATGCCATCAGCAGCAACCTAGGCAGGTTTTGATTCTGGCAAGCAGCATCCTGTATAGAATGGCCCAGGAAGAAAGAAAACAAGAAGAGAAAAAAAAAAGTTTGAATCCTACAAGCAGCACCAGCCTCTTTTAGGATTCTGGGAGAAAAAAGAAAAAAAAGCAAAACTCCAGCATTACTTTTAGATCCCAGAGAAAAAGATCTCATTGAAAATTCTATGAATAATGAACTCGCATTTTTATTTTTCATGTGAAGAATTTGGCTTCTTCCTCAGAAGCAAAAGTAAAATCAATCTACTTTGAAAAAGTCTGATACATATTAAGGGAAATGTGTTTAGTTTCTAAAATATAATAAATGCTTATGTGTTTTAGGTGGGCTAATCTTTTAATCATTTTTCTCCAAAACATGCATTAAAATAAGTACTTCATCAAATACGTACGTCACCAAAAATAAAAATTTTGGTGAGTAATTTCTTAGAAAATGAATAATATTGCCTATTCTATCTGGATATTCTGTACTTTGGAAGGAAATTCTTTTAGCAAGTTAATCTTCCAATCAATTCTTTAAAACAATTCTTCTCTCATCCCAAATAGGAACTAGGTGAATTTAAAGGAAAGGAAATGAGAAATTACAGAGAAGACAATTTTAACAGTTTCTCTTTCCCCTCCAAGACTACCACCTTCCCCTATTTAAGCAAGCAGAGGCAGAATCACATAGCAAACAGTGAAACAAAAGACTGTTTTCACACAAAATACTCCACTCTCCTTTTGTTAACATATAAACTCAGAACAGCATGATATAAAATGTGATTGAAGTGGAAATTAATGTACATGTGAAGTTTTGGGAACTAAAACCACAGTACAGTTTTCTGTACCTCTTATCTGTAGAGCAGGAGAAAAATTATCTCTTATAAGAGATGTGAAGTGAGGATTAAATGGGTATGCACACACATATAATGTACACTATAGACTTTGCTGCATTTATTTATATATAAAATTCTGCTTCCATTAATCAAAATTGAAAACAATATTTGCTATGCATAGGAATATAATCCTATGAGTTAGATAAATGTAAAGGATTATTATGATCTCAAGCAATTGTGACTATTTTACACTGATTAAGTTCTCAGATCGGAAGTTGAGGCTATAAACAAAATACCCTACAAGCTCAAGGCAGCTGGTATAAATTAGGGCAAGAAACCAGTAGTCATTAAACAGGGAGTGATGGAGTCTATGGTGAATCGTAGCCAAATGTGGGAAAATGATAGTTCATTGTGGCCAGATCTGCCAATTTTTTTCAGAAAATCCAGAACCCTGGATCTTTCTGCATTTTGTAAATATTGGCAAATAATTTGAGATTTTATTTTAATATGATAACCATGTCCAGCAAAATCTCTCTGTGAAATATGTTTGCCACCTCCATGCTAGGTCAACAGTATTCAAACCATATTCCATGGAATATCAAGAGCTATGTTGTGAGACTAGGATTCATGGAGTGCTCTGTAATCCCTTTCTCCAGAATAACTCAAACATTATTTTTCTAGATACTGAACTTCTAGATAAGATACAGTTTGAATCAGTGGGTTCCACCATTGTAAGAACTTGGAAAAGCATTGGTGTGTAGTGGGGAATGCACTACGGAGCATGGTTTTTGCCCATCTTGGACTGGAAACTCACTCTGTCCTCTTTCCCCACACAGCCCCAGCACCCAGCACAATGCCTAATATAGTAGACATTCAATAAATATTTTTTTTCCAATGACTGAATTATGTAATGATTCAAACATTCAAATGTTCGATTTCAAACATTTTCAACCTAGGTTCATTTTCTGAGCCTTTCTACATTCAAGTTATTCCTATCTATTCATATTTGGAAAATGAAAGACAAAAAAAAAAATGTATCTTTCACAAGGACAGAGCAAAAATTCATGAAATCACCATCATAAGAATGTTTCCAGACAAGCTCAAAGGCATATATGCTGTGCTCTCACACTTTAATCCATGTATAAACTCTTGGAATGCACATAATTGAATTCTGGTAAACCAAATAAGTTGCTTTTTATTATTTTTTAAGCAAATCATTTGACAAGCAATAAATATGTTTTTATGTAGAAGAACCTCAACAGAGAGACTATTGTGAATGTCAACAATCACTTACAATGCTGGGGAAAGGGACTGGTATAAAAGTTCCGGGGTTTTGGATTACAGATTCCTTTACAGTGAGGGCACATGCCTCTATAATTACTAGTCATGATATTTGAAAAATATAATCATGTCATTTGATTAAAATAATTGAAAAGATATAACCATAAGATAATTAATTTTTGTGGTTACAATAATCCTTGATGTGCTGGGCAAAACAGAAGAATTGTCTTGATATGATTTTCAAAATAACATTACCCTCACAGTTGCATAGTCCATAAACGTGCACATATTAAAGGCACTGGAATCTTCATTCAGTCAGTTCAGTTCAGTCGCTCAGTCATGTCCGACTCTTTGCGACCCCATGAATCACAGCACGCCAGGCCTCCCTGTCCATCACCAACTCCCGGAGTTCACTCAAACTCATGTCCATCGAGTCGGTGATGCCATCCACCCATCTCATTCTCTGTCATCCCCGTCTCCTCCCACCCCAGTGAGTCAACTCGTCGCATGAAGTGGCCAATTAGTGATGTGTTATTAAAGAAAAAAAGAAGTTGTTACAATGGGAAGAAATCTGCTATTTTCCTCAAAAAAAAAAAAGAAATTTTATTTTATAAAATTAATTGGCTATAAATACTTGGACTAATGTGAATTATAAACAGCTACAACTGTTGTTTTAAAATTTTAGTGGTTATCAAAATCTCCTGAAGGGCTTTTTAAAACAGACTGCTGAGTCCCACTCCAGGAGATTCTGAGTTGGTAGGTGTGGAGGAGGGAGAGCCTTAGGATGTGCACCTCAAATAAACTCCCAGGTGATACTGAGACTATATAGTGAGGCACATGCCTCTATAACTACTAGCCATGATTTTGAGTTAGCAACAAAGTTCATTTATGAGCCCCTGGACTAGAGGAAATCTAATACCCTTTTCAAAATGAAACTATAGTGGTTATGGATAAATCATTAATTCACCATTGGAGCACCAGCAAAAATTACAATCTGCTTTAGTTGTACTAAAAGACATTTTCTTGGACACACAGGTTGCATTCAGCTCCAGTCACTTAAGCAGTAACTGAATTCTTTGACTCTGTTCACTTGAAACCCAACTATAGGAGCAGTAAACCTCCCCTGGGAGAAGGGTAGAGTTGGATTGTTTATCAGGAGGTCCAGAGTGTTTCAAGACAATTAAAGTAAATGGATGACTCAGCAGGGGAGAAAACTCAAAAGGAATAGAAACAGTTCTGCATAGAACTGAACAAGGCAGCAGGTGAGTAAGAAGATTGCCTTGCAAAAGAGTTTACCACAAGAAGACACATCAGGTCAAAACACAAGGTCCAGTTAAAAGTATTAAAAGAATAATTTCAAAAATTTTCCCTAAAATACTTACTAAGACACAAACACAAGCTTACAATAAAGCATGCACAGGAACATGGCAGCAGATGTTCTCAATGCCCTGCCCATATTCTTTCAGCAACCAGCTTGCCTTCATGCTGACAGCTTCCTCCTGTGAGCACCTGATGGGGAACTTCCTAGAGATATGAATGCAGGGACATGTTCAGCCCATTCACAGGACAGGTCAGAAGTGCTGTGGAGTTAATACCCCTCGGAGCAGCCCACAGCCAATGACAAGCTCGAGTTGATGGATTCATACCTGTTTGCTAATCCTTAAATAGGACTTCTCAGAGACATATTGTGCACCATTCCCCAGAAGGTTGTAGTGAAATCGAGTTACAATTGTCTGGAGCAGTGATCTGCTACAGAAGCAACACATATAGACTTCCTCCCCTTTCCTGAGAAACAATCACCTTCATGGAAACTATCTGCACTCCAGTATATGCTTCAAGGTCTGCATTTGACAGATCCTACTTGTTCACTCAAACATTGTTTTAAATGGTAAGAAAGAAACTGAATTGTCCATATGATGTAATTATAAAATAAATTCCAGCATAATCACTGAGGGGACCAAATTTTGTCAAATAAGAGTAATGATATTATTTCAAGTATACAAAAAACATACACATGAAATGACAGTATATAATTTCAGAACTGTCTATTTATTAAGTAAAAGTCAAGAAGTGATCTGCAAAGTTTCAAATTAAAGAGAGGACCAAGATGGCAGCCTAGGGAGACTCTGAACTCAACTGCTCACGTGAAAGAAACACATAAATTCCTAGAAATATACACTGTTCCAAGACTAAGTCAGCAAGAAATAGAAAATCTAAACAAATTAGTTACTAGTGATGAAAGGAGATCAGTCCTAGGTGTTCATTGGAAGGACTGATGCTAAAGCTGAAACTCCAATACTTTGGCCACCTCATGCGACGAGTTGACTCACTGGAAAAGACTCTGATGCTGGGAGGGATTGGGGGCAGGAGGAGAAGGGGATGACAGAGAATGAGATGGCTGGATGGCATCACCGACTCGATGGACGTGAGTTTGAGTGAACTCCAGGAGCTGGTGATGGACAGGGAGGCCTGGCATGCTGTGATTCATGGGGTCGCAAAGAGTCAGACACGACTGAGCGACTGAACTGAATTGATGAAATCTGAATCAAAACATTTTTAAAACTCACATTAAACAAATGTCCTTTTCCTGATGGATTCACAGGTAAAATTTACTAAACATTCAATGAAAGGTCAATATCTATTCTTCTCAAATTATTTCAAAATACTGAAGATAATGAAACAACTCCAGACTCATTTTACAAGGTTGACATTTCCCTAACACCAAAACCAGACAAAGACACTACAAAAACAAAACAAAACAAAAATTACAGACCAATATCCTTGATGAATATAGATGCAAAAACCTCAACAAAATTTTAGCAAACTGAATTCAACAAGACATTAGAAGGATTATACATCATGATCTAGTGGGTTTTATCCCAGACATGCAAGAATGGTTCAGTAGTTGCAAAAAAATCAATGTGATATACCATGTTAAGAAACAAGGGATAACTATCATATGGTCATCTCAATAGATGCAGAGAAAAAAATCTGACAAAATTTAACATTCATGTAGGATAAAAACTCTAAACCAAATGGTATACAGGGAACATGAAAGTCTTAGTATCTAAGTCCTGTCCAATTCTTTGCAACCCCATGGACTGCAGTCTCTGTCCATAGAATTCTCAAGGCAAGAATACTAGAGTGGATTGCCATTCCCTTATCCAGGGGATCTTCTTGACCCAGGGGTTGAACCTGGGTCTCCCGCATAGCAGGCAGATTCTTTACCATTTGAACCACCAATGAAGCCCCTCAATATAATAAAGGTCATAAATGACAATCTCACAGTTCACATCGTATTCAATGGTGAAAAGCTAAAAGTTTTCCTCTAACATCAGGAACAAGACTGATCACTGCCCACTCTTGCCACTTTTATTTAACACATTATTGGAAGCTTCCACAATAGCATTCAGATAAGGAAAAAAATAAAAGACATCCAAATTGGAAAGGAAGAAGGAAAGTTGACCCTATTTTCAGATTACATAATACTGTATACAGAAAACACTATAAACTGCACCAAAAAAATGTTAGAACTAATGAATGAATTCAAGGAATAGCAGAATACAAAATCAGTATGCATAAATTTTTTACACGTCTATACACTAATAATGAACTATGAGAAAGAGAAGTTTAGGAAACAATCCCATGTACAAATGCATCAAAAAAATACTTATGCATAAATTTGACCAAGGAGGTGAAAGATCTGTACTTTGAAAAGTATAAGACACTTATGAAACTGAAGAAACAAATAAATGGAAAGAAACATGTTTATAGATTGTAAGAATTTAAATAATTAAAATTAAATTAAATTAAAATTATTTAAATAGTACCATAGTACCCAAAAAAGATCTTCACGACTCTTCACCACCCAGATAATCACGATGGTGTGATCACTCACCTAGAGCCAGACACCCTGGAATGTGAAATCAAGTGTGCCTTAGGAAGCATCACTATGAACAAAGCTAGTGGAGGTGATGGAATTCCAGTTGAGCTATTTCAAATCCTAAAAGATGATACTGTGAAAGTGTTGCACTCAATATATCAGCAAATTTGGAAAACTCAGCAGTGGCCAAGGACTGGAAAAGGTCAGTTTTCATTCCAATCCCAAAGAAAGGCAATGCCAAAGAATGCTCAAACGACTGTACAACTGTACTCATCTCACACGCTAGTAAAGTGATGCTTGAAATTCTCCAAGCCAGGCTTCAGCAATACGTGAACTGTGAACTTCCAGATGTTCAAGCTGGTGTGAGAAAAGGCAGAGGAACCAGAGATCAAATTTTCAACATCCACTGCGTCATCGAAAAAGCAAGAGAGTTCCAGAAAAACATCGATTTCTGCTTCATTGACTATGCCAAAGCCTTTGACTGTGTGGATCACAATAAACTGTGGAAAATTCTGAAAGAGATGGGAATACCAGACCACCTGACCTGCTTCTTGAGAAACCTGTACGCAGGTCAGGAGGCAACAGTTAGAACTGGACATGGAACAACAGACTGGTTCCAAATAGGAAAATGAGTCCTTCAAGGCTGTATTTTGTCACCCTGCTTATTTAACTTATATGCAGTGTACATCATGAGAAATGCTGGGCTGGAAGAAGCACAAGCTGGAATCAAGATTGCCGGGAGAAATATCAATAACCTCAGATATGCAGATGACACCACCCTTATGGCAGAAAGTGAAGAGGAACTAAAGAGCCTCTTGATGAAAGTGAAAAAGGAGAGTGAAAAACTTGGCTTAAAGCTCAACATTCAGAAAACAAAGATCATGGCATCTGGTCCCATCACTTCATGGGAAATAGATGGGGAAACAGTGCAAAGAGTGTCAGCCATTATTTTTCGGGGCTCCAAAATCACTGCAGATGGTGATTGTAGCCATGAAATTAAAAGATGCTTACTCCTTGGAAGGAAGATTATGACCAACCTCAGTTAATCAGTTCAGTTCAGTCGCTCAGTCATGTCCAACTCTTTGTGACCCCATGAATCGCAGCACACCAGGCCTCCCTTTCCATGACCAACCTAGACAGCATATTAAAAGGCAGAGATATTACTTTGTCAACAAAGGTCCATCTCGTCGAGGCTATGGTTTTTCCAGTGGACATGTATGGATGTGAGAGCTGGACTATAAAGAAAGCTGATTACAGAAAAATTGATGCTTTTGAACTGTGGTGTCGGAGAAGACTCTTGAGAGTCCCCTGGATTGCAAGGAGATCCAACCAGTCCATCCTAAAGGAAATGAGTCCTTGGTGTTCATTGGAAGGACTGATGTTGAAGCTGAAACTCCATAACTTTGGCCACCTGATGTGAAGAGCTAACTCATTTGAAAAGATCCTGATCCTTGGAAAGATTGAGATCAGGAGGAGAGGGGGACGACAAAGGATGGCATCACCAACTCAATGGACATGCATTTGGGTGAACTCCGGGAGTTGGTGATGGACAGGGAGGCCTAGCGTGCTGTGGTTCATGGGGTCGCAAAGAGGTGGACACAACTGAGCGACTGAACTGAACTGATAGTACCCAAAGCAATCTTTGAATTCAATGCCATCCCTATCAAAATAATCATATCGTTTTTCACAGAACTAGAACAAATAATACACAAATCCAAATCATTAAAGCAGTCCTGAATAAGAAGAGACATCTGAGGAAGCTGTAGGTATCACACACCATGATTTCAAACTATATGACAAAGCTACACTATTTAAAACTGTTTGATACTATCCCAAAAGCTAACACATAGATGAACAGAACAGAATACAGAGCCTAGAAATAAACCCATTTTTACATGGTCAATTAATCTATGACAAAGTAGGCAAGAATACAAAGAAAAGACAGTCTCTTCAAAAAACTGTTGGAAAACTGGAAATCTACACTTACTCCACTTCAGATTTTAGCTTTTCCTTTTTTTATCTCATCATTGTTTCCAACCTTTCAGAGGTTAGATCAATACTGCATCCATCCAGGCATTATTTATTCACACAATTGACATTTACTCAGTTTCTGCTAGAGTCCATGTTCCATACCACATGCCATGCATTCAGCAATAAGCAGAGAGAGATGTGGATCCTAGCTTCATAGAGCTTACAGTCCAGGAAAGAAGACTGATTTATGCAAAGCATTTGGATGAATTATTATAATGATCTCAATAGCAAATTCTACATTGGTTTCAGTGTAATTCTATTGAAATTAGATATTTCCAAAAATGTTGACTAAAGATTTCTATGACACAGAATCTTGGTTATCAAAAGCATTTAATTACTTGTCTCAATTTCTTTCAAATTCTATCTTTCCCATCATCTTCCCAAAGTGACTCATGAAAAAAGTACAAGGAAGACTTCTCAGACTCAGTGATCTGTTGTTGTTAAACGTGACAATGACAGTCTTTAAAATTATGATAAAATATGATAAAGTATTCTACAAGGCAAAACAAGAGTGCATTAAGCTAAATATATATAGGCAAAATTCAGTACCACTGTGGAATTTCCTAATGCTTCTTCTGTGGTCTGTTAATGGTACAATCAGTTGAGAATCATGTAGAATATAATAATTCAAATGACATCAGGGTTTTATGCAATTATATGGAAAGGTTCTTTGTGGTTTTCTTTGTCTTTCTTTTCCTTGCTTCTGTGTTTCAGAGAAAAGGAACAAGAGAGAGACCACACAATTTTGTTCATATCGCATTCCCACCGGCAGAGTGAGAATTTGTTTTCTTTCTCTGTCATCCTATCTGGCCATAAGATGCTTAGAAAGGATTTGCTTAAATTAAACCTCCAGAGCAGTAAAATATATCTTGCCAGAGACCTTCCTTCTCCATACCGCCTCTGGAATGATCTTTCTAAAATCCAAATCATACTGTGTCTCTTCCCTGCTGAAAGCCATTTAAAAGGACCCCTTTCACCTAATGCAGAAAAAGATAAAAATATTCATGGGCTGAATTTTTTTTTCCACTAAAACTGAAACTAATTTTACCAAAGCCCATGTATGTACTGTATATTCTTCCAAAAGTGGATTACCTACTTTACTGAACAGAAGACTGGGAAAGATGGAAGTTCAGTTTATCCATAGAAAGCTAATACCTGGACATTTTTGGAGGGTAGCTTTTTCATCTTTCAACCTCAAACTGAATCGTTGGGTTAGGTAGAATCAGATGGAACTTGTGCCTTATGGGATACTCATCACAGACTTGCAAGATAAAAGCACAAATTTCTTGGCATGATACACCAGGCCCTGAATATCTGACCTTCTCCTCTTTGGCATAATCTCCAGACAGGCCCCTGTGTATGTCACTTCCCAGCAATTCTGCACTATCACATTTTCAGAAGCACACTGCACTTGTTCATGCTCTTGGGCTTCTCTACAAGTTCTTCCCTCTCTGGAAGTTCTGCCCTCTTCTCACCTTTTTTTTTTGTCTGGAAAAAATGTACTCATGCTTAAATACTTACTGAAGCTACCACCACTTTGGTTAATCCTTCCCTAACCTCCCCAAGGATTGGGGACAGGGGCGGGGGGAGGTGAAGGAAACTAATCACTGCCTCCTAGTTCTTTGCAATTCTGCAGTTACCGTGCTACATCTACCCGTTGTATGTCTGCCCCACCTGACTATGAGCTTCTGAGGCCAGGACTCAGTTTCACTTCCTAAGTTCCTGGCCCAGGAGTTGGCTCTTTGTGGAGCTCAACAAGTGTTCAATAAACGTGTAACTGTACAAATGAGAAAACAAAGGAAATCTAATGTGAAAAGAAAGTATTCAAACTTCTATCGATCCCAGAATGGCCACAAATGAGGTTTTTCTTTCTTTTTTTTTTTTTCCTAAAAACTGTAGTAGTTTGTATCTGTTAATTCCATACCCTTCTTTTGTCCCTCCCTGCCCTACATTTTTGGCCATTCTAGTCACAGGATGTTGGAGATGGGTTACTTGGAAACAGAAGGTGATATTCTAAACAGGTAATCAAAAAGTATTCATAATAAGACAAAATAAGTTAATGGAGCAATGACATAGTAACAATCAATAGTTTTCTTTTTACCAAATATATTAAATATTTAACATCATAGAGAAAATATGAGGAAATGTATACAAAGAGAGTCCGGGGTTTAAGACAGCATATGCTTATAGATGAAGTAGAAGTTTTGTGCTGATGAAATAGTAGTCAATGGACTTATGAAACCACAGGCTGGAATGAATCCAAATCATCTGAAAGAAAGGTCTGAATTCATGTGATAAATCAGAGAGATGCTTTGTTTCTTTCAAATCTGTCTGAAATAAGGAAAGGTCTGGGAAAGGAATTAGAGGGCTTTGAAAAACAAACCAAGCTAGGGTCCTGATGGAATGCAGAGAAGGTCCAAATTCACTGTTAGCAGCCTTATTGGTAAATGTTGGGTGAATGACTCAGAAACATAATCTTCAGGTAGAAATAGAGTCTGTGAATCAGCCCTAAGATAACTCCAACCTGGGAACCAGTTTGAGGATAGATGTGTAAAAGGTGATGAGTAGATAAGATGTCTGCCTTGGTATGTAGGACTTTTTACTTCTCCTTTCTAAGACAGTGACATAGATTTGCCAACCCACACAATCAGCCAAACTTTCCTCCCAGCATTCCTATCCTCACCAACCAATAATGTTCCCAGTCTCTCTCTCCTCCAAATGATCATATGGACAGGGACAGAGGATCCTTGGGGCTTACATCTTAAAACAGAAAGTGTTTTCACTCACCAAGCAAGGACATGAAAGGATAATAGTGACTTCCTCGTGCTCCACCCCAAGAAAGAGAGGAAGTAGAAGCTGAAATCACCACTTTATAAAGGAATTCTCCAAAGTTTCCTATGATAGGCCAGGCTGGAGTAGCCCATTTCAGGTCTTTTTTTAAGAGCTTGGCATCTGGAATCAGACTGCTTGGGCTCAAATTCTTACCCCCTGCCCTCCACATACTGAACATGTGATGTCATCCAGCAAGACAATAAAGAATTGTGTTGCAGGTTCCCCTTAAGCAAAATGGGGTTAATAATAGTAGTACTTTACAGGTTTATGGTAAGGATTCCATTTATTAACTCAAGTAAGGAGATTAGAATAGTGCTTAGAACATCATAATTGTTGCATGTTAGTTCTTATTGCTTTTAAGTTTCTTGTTGTCATAATGAATATTAACATATATCAAGTGAAGGAAGTCTTCTAGGGGATCTAAGTCCCCCTTTATCCTAAAACTACACAGCTTGTTTGGCAGAAACCAACAAAATTCTGTAAAGAAATTATCCTTCAATAAATAAATAAAAACATGACTTTATATATGCTATAAGCCAAAGGTACTATTTGGTTCAATCTATAAATGAGTTCATACCTGCATTAAAGGTAAGCGAAAATGAAAGTCTTAGTTGCTCTGTCTGTTGTGTCCGACTCCTTGTGACCCCATGGACTGTAGCCCGCCAGGCTCCTCTATCCATGGAGTTCTCCAAGCAAGAATAGTGAAGTGGGTAGACATTCCCTTCTCCAGGGCATCTTCCCAAGCCAGGGATCAAACCAGGCCTCAAACATTGCCAGCAGATTCTTTACCATCTGAGTCACCAGGGAAGCCCATGGGTTAGCAAAGAGGCAGAGCTATACTACAAAAGACACTGCTATGTCTAGTTTATGTCAAAGGTAAGGGATCAGTTCACACTGACTATCTTGCTTCTGACTATATTATTTTGCTCCTCTTTAGTCTAATGGTATTGTCATTTGTTTTACAGTCATACTGTCACCTGTCTATCCTGCTATTAAAATGACTGATCTGAAGATTACATCAAACTCCAAACCAAAAGGTTCCTTCAGAAACCCAAGCAGAGCATCTATTTGTTCATCTTGTCTAACCCAGCAGAGACTGTATCATATATTTCTAGTATTTACACACTGATAAACTTGTCCTCTGGTAAATATTTTTTGACAGGGAGACATATTCCAGTTACAGTAAAGAATAAATACTGCCTGCTTTCAGAAAAATTCTTTAAATGCTAATTTTTCTATTCTATCTATTGCCTAAATAAGGAAGTGTCCAGCATACGTTTAATCCACAAGTCATAAACTGATATTTGTCATATTATATTGGCTTATAAATATACAAAAGCACTGTGCTATCGGAGGTGCATTAAAATTCGATGGAGCATATTCTTGTCTAAAAAAGAAACATCTAACGTATGATGCAATGTTAAGATCAATGTCAGATTCTAAATACTTGCATGATGAATGGTTTTAAAAACACACATGCCAAAAAATCTATACAACTAAAAAATAAACCCATAGTAATGCAATGCTCATAAAAGAAAGATGTAAAGATGAATGTCTTTGAGACAGATTGTTCCAGATATTTCAGGTGTTGAAAGTAAAAGTGCAGTCCCCAACTGTGAGGACAGAAAGAAGGTGAAGACTGGCACAGCTGAGCAACTTGGCAGAAAAGGAAGTGAATATAAAAGCTCAGACGCAGAAAAATGTCTGGGTCCCCACTTCCATATGATCAAACAGTAACTAGGTCAATGGAAAATGTAGAAAAATTACAAGAGATGCTATCTATTCCTGTTAAAATTGAAGACAATTTAGCCACTTTTTCATGATTGTAAAAGTGTTTCACAACTAGGCATTGCTCTCCTAAATGGTCGTTAAGTATATATATTTTCATCAACTATATATATCAAATGTTCTTTCCTCTGATTTAATTTTGGAAGAAATAAAAGGATATTACCGACAGGGCTTCCCAGGTGGCACAATGGTAGAGAATCCAACTGCCAATGTAGGAGATGCAGGAGACTCGGGTTTGATCCCAGGATTGGGAAGATCCCCTGGAGTACCAAATGGCAACCCACTCCAGTATTCTTGCCTGGAAAATTCCATGGACAGGGGAGCCTGGACGGCTACAGTCCATGGGGTCGCAGAGAGTCAGACATGACTAACACACCTGCATGCATGCATTACACACAGGAAAGAAAAGGAATGGAACGAAGAATTAGGAGCAGGAAAGGAAAACATAAAGGTGAGAAGGTGAAGAAGGCAGAGCAACAGAGAAAATGATGGATTTACAAGTGTTAAGAAGTGTTCAGTTCAGTTGCTCAGTCACGTCTGACTCTTTGCGACCCCATGAATCACAGCATGCCAGGCCTTCCTGTCCATCACCAACTCCTGGAGTTTACCCAGACTCATGTCCATCTAGTCGGTGATGCCATCCAGCCATCTCATTCTCTGTCGTCCCCTTCTCCTCCTGCTCCCAATCCCTCCCAGCATCAGAGTCTTTTCCAGTGAGTCAACTCTTCACATGAGGTGGCCAAAATATTGGAGTTTCAGCTTTAGCATCAGTCCTTCCAATGAACACCCAGGCCTGATCTCCTTTAGAATGGACTGGTTGGATCTCCTTGCAGTCCAAGGGACTCTCAAGAGTCTTCTCCAACACCACAGTTCAAAAGCATCCATTCTTCGGCGATCAGATTTCTTCACAGTCCAACTCTCACATCCATACACGACCACGGGAAAAACCATAGCCTTGACTAGATGGACCTTGGTTGGCAAAGTAATGTCTCTGCTTTTTAATATGCTATCTAGGTTGGTCATAACTTTCCTTCCAAGGAGTAAACATCTTTTAATTTCATGGCTGCAATCAGCATCTGCAGTGATTTTGGAGCCCCCAAAAATAAAGTCTGACACTGTTTCCCCATCTATTTGCCGTGAAGTGATGGGACCAGATGCCGTGATCTTAGTTTTCTGTATGTTGAGTTAAGAAGTGTTAGGCATGTGAACAAAGACAGCAAAAGGAAGATTGTTTTGCTCTGCTGGGCAGGATGGTATGAAGGTCAGTCTTCAGAGAAACAGATTTCTGTGCTTGAGAAATGGCTTGGGATTTCCCTGAAGGAAACAGAGTCTGGAGGGTAGAAGCAGAGGCAAGAGAGGAGAGGGAGAGGGAAGACAAGCCAGTGATAGGAAAGGAGTGGTTTGGAGTTTGGAAAAACATGGACAAGACCCAGGCAGCAGTTATAAGGAGACTGGGCTGAAAAGGAGGATTGGAGCAGTCTCACTCCATGTTAAAAGGTGTAAGTCCCTTTGTATTACCTCTGCAAGAGGTTGTTTGTCAGCCAAAGTGTGCATTACCTTCTAAAACTTTTGCTCTCTGATTGGCATTTCTTTTTAAGTGTGTTACTGGGATGAGACTGGCTTTTGGGTGGGAACTAGGTGTCCACAACTTGTATGGGGTGGGGAACAGGAGAGAGGAAATAGGGATAAGACATAAAAACAGCAGCTTGACTAAACTTGCCCTTGTTCGACTATGTTAGCAGACTTATCTTCTTGCACGGTTCCTTTTCTTGTGTGTACTTGCTCACCAGAGAGATTTGTCTACTTTCTAGAACTCTATAAAAATACAAAAATATTTTGAGAGATCCAACTAGTGAAACTCAGATACAGACCACATAAGCCCTTGGTTCATTCTGCCAAGAGGAAGCTGGTCAAACCCCCAAACAGTCTGAAAAGACATGATGGTACCTGCCTGAGGCTAAAGATTAAAAACATGATGAAATCTCATAGAAAAGAAAATTATCAAGACTCAATTTTCCTTGTGTCCAATAAATAAATAAACCCTGCAGCTTAGAGAAGGAAAATCTATGTGAAGATTCAAATAGGTATAATTTAGAGATTAAGTAGGAAAACTGTGTCTCCTCAATTCTGGCTTGATCTATCACAATGGGATATGACTCAAGCACTCTGTACAGTAAGACTAAAAACAGAGAGCACAGGAAATGTAACAGAAGACAGAAGTCACTGAAACAACTCTCTGAAAAAAATAGCATAGCTTTACTTTGTTTGCAATGGATATTTGTACAAAGGAGCCTGAAGTTTTGTTTTGCTTTTCAACTTTTTGTATATAATTTTATCTTATTATATATAAATTATTATATATTATTTTATTTTATTTTATGGCTGTGCTGGGTCTTCATTGCTTCATGGGCTATTCTCTAGTTAAGGTGAGAGGGGCCTACTTTCTAGTTGCAGTGTGGGGCTTCTCACTGCGGCTTCTCTTGTTGCGGAACACAGGCTGTAGGTGTGCAGGCTTTAGTAAGTGTGGTACGTGGGCTCAATAGTCGTGGCTCCCAGGCTCTAGAGCACAGATTCAATAGCTGTGGTGCACAGGCTTAGTTACTCCACGGCATGTGAGATCTTCCCAGATCAGGGTCTAAACCATGTCTTCTACATTGGCAGGTAGATTCTTTACCACTCAGCCACCAGGGAAGTCCGGGAGTTTTTTTAAATCAAACTTTTTAAATTCCTGGTTTCATTTATTCATGACTTGTTTAAAATTAAGGGCCTCTCTGTGATGCTAGGTTTTGAGATTTATGACAAGTCCCCAAAACTAGGACGACTGGACAAATGGAAATGATTATTCTCATCTGTCTGTCCAGCCTACTTAACTGCCACTTACTCTATGAACAAGATCCTCTCTCTAACCTTGGTCTAAATCCAGGTTAGAATCATTACTGGTTTCTCCTCCTCAAACCTCTATTCAGTGCTTCCTCCTCTTTGCCTTATATAATTGTTCCTTCTTTAGGCATTCCTCACTGCGTTTCCACTTTTATTTCTTTTCTCTTTTGGCACCTAACAGTGTTACTACAGCACCACATAAATGTTAGAAGGATGAAATTGGAATCCAGGTAGGACATAAAATTAGTCACCAAACATCCCACTAGAAAATTACTTGAACATCAGTCTCTCCATATGGATAATTCCAGGCCCCAATACTTACTGAATATTTATCCTTTTCTAATAATGATTGCATTAAAATATTTCCAACTGAATGCAGGTTTCTGTTCTTAAATAAGTTTTCTTTTTTCTCCCCTAAAATTTGCTGGGAATCGATTCTGAATAGGAAATTCTGAGTTAAGAAGCAATTCCAAAGCTGGAAATTGATACATGCCAGCCAAGTAGTAGCAACATGTTTTAGTTGCCTGACCATCTCAAAAGCCACAATAGTTTTTTTGGTGCAATTCTTTCTGGTATTGAATCTAAGCTCTTGTAATGTGATATATAAGCTGACTTGTGGTCTTTTCAAAACCACTAAAAAGGGGACATCCTTTCTCTTCCTTAGAAGGGTACATTTCAGCCTAGGATTGTTACTACAAACAAACAATCAGCATTTTATTTGGGAAACCTCTCAGACAAAATGTACTATATAAAAGACAGATGGCTTAAAACACCATTAAGATGTGTGCTGGTCAAGAAAGAGCATAAACTTGTTTTATCTTTATAACTTATTTTACTGATGTGACATTACTGTTTGCTATTATTAATAATGCTATCCATTTTATTTCCAGTCACATTTATTCTCTTGACATTTTAAGTATATTCTCTTATTTCCTCATCTTACGAGACATCAAGTTAATGTCCTGAAAAGAAGTTAATTAGACGAACTTAGAAGGGCATTTAGATCATGCTCGATGGGAAGCCCAAAATAAAGTTCTGCCAAAGTTCTGAGCACAGTATTGCTGTAGATAAAATTGGCTTCTTAGGCAAACATTTTCAGATTATTTCCATTAGTTTACGTCCCTATTATCCCAAGCCAATTCCTGTCAAGTGGGACATAGATAGGGTAAGAAAACAAATGTGAATTCAGACAGAAAGTCCCATGAGGGAGAGATACCGTCTCTCTTGTTTGCTATCCTATTTCCAAGTCCTGACGCGCTATTTGTGCTCAGAGATACTTGTATTGCAACTGAAAACCTTAGTGCCGCTTACAGTTGTCAGCACTATATAAGTCCGAGCACATTGGCTATTCAGTTCAGTTCAGTTCAGTCGCTCAGTCGTGTCCGACTCTTTGCGACCCCCCTGAACCGCAGCATGCCGGGCCTCCCTATCCATCACCAACTCCCGGAGTTTACCCAAACTTATGTGCATCGAGTCAGTGATGCCATTCAGCCATCTCATCCTCTGTCGTCCCCTTCTCCTCCTGCCCCCAATCCCTCCCAGCATTAGGTTTTTTCCCAATGCACTGGCTATTATACGTTACAATTAATATTTAATAATTGAAGTAAACTCTAGTGCTGCAATACACCAGCCACATTTGACTACTGAGATGTGAAATGTGGTTAGTAAGACCAAAAATAAAGAGTTGCAAACTTTATTTATTTAATTTAAATTTTAAAACTGATGTGTGATTTCTTACTAGGAAACTTCCAATAGTGTGGAAAAAGTCAAGTATGTGAATCCATCTTTTCAACTTTAATTTTTACAATATCTAAATAGAAATCAAGTCTTTCTAATGAAAATTTGGAGTCTAAATTGAGATGTGCTGTATGTATGGAACACACACCAGAGTCCAAAGACTTAGTACAGTAAAAATAACATCCAACTCTTAAGACCCTATGGACTGTAGCCTGCCAGGCTCCTCAGTCCATGGGATTCTCCAGGTATGAATACTGGAGTGGATTGCATGCCCTCCTCCAGGGGATCTTCTCAACCCAGGGATCGAACCTGTGTCTGTTATGTCTCTTGCATTAGCAGTCAGGTTCTTTACCACTAACACCACCTGGGAAGCCCAAACATTGCATTAACAAGTCTTTACATTGATTACAGGGCTCCCCTAGTGGCTCAGGGAACTCACTCCAGTATTCTTGCCTGGAGAATCCCACAGACAGAGGAGCCTGGAGGACTACAGTTCATGGGGTCTCAGAGAGTTGGACACGACTGAAGCAACTTAGCATGCACGGGCATGATCTCTGGAGTGGACTGAATGGTGTTCTTCCAAAAGTTACATCAACAGCCTAATCTCCAGAACTGGTGAATGTCATCTCACATGTAAATGAGGGAATGCTACCTTACACAGCAAAAGACATGTAATTAAGAACCTTGAGAGGAGGCTCTTATGCCAGATTATCCAGGTAAACTCTCATTCCAAACACAAGAGTCCTTCTAAGAGTAAGGCCAAGAGATATTTGATGGACAGCAAAGGAGGAGACAAGATGGATTGGAGAGAGGTGACCACATGTCAAGGAGCACTAATATCCATGAGAAGAAGACATGAAGAAGGGATTGCTCTCTAGGACCTCACAATCTCTGGAAACTTGTTACAGTCATAGTTTAGATACATTGGGTTAAAAAATTATTAAAATTAATTTCTCCTTTTTTAAGCTTTAGAAATGTGACTACTAGAACATTTTAAATTACCTATTTGGCTCTCATTGTATTTTTCCTGTACTACACTGCAACAGAATAAGCTCTCAGAGATTATCTATTTTTCCAAATAATATTTTGTGTGGACTTTCCATCTCTTAGGTCACATATGTAAGAAGCAGCTTAAAAATCTTAAATTCACAAAATGATGGCATCTTCTTAAATTCACAAAAATGTTAGCATCCTAGAAGGTAGGATTATTTTATTCATGTTTAGGAAAGATATTTTTAATATTTGTAGATATCTCTATTCATTCAAAACCATTACATTTGGGCAGTCTAGTTAAAATATTAGATAAGAGAATTGAAATTTTGAAAGTTTCCAATAAGATGAAATGAAGGTTGAAATCTAACAAGACAGAAAGTAACAGGGACACATTTAAAATCCACACTTGGGTCCAAATAGCCAACTGTGAAAACAGAGACTTGAGGAGATATGACTTCACTATGGCGTGTGAAAGAGACCTGGGGGTTTTCACTGATGATAAATTCAATCTGAGTTGGCAGGTTGGTAGAGCTGCCAAAACAGCTATTGCGACCTTGGGCTGTTTAAATAAAAATTGGGGTTCCACAGGCAATAGTCCTGGCTTAGCTCACAGCCGCACTATTTCATATGACAATCAATTAGCCTGGAAAAGGATGTCCTAGGAGAGATATCCTGTCTTTACATCTAAATGGTTCTTTTATGGAAAACATATTGAGCTTGTTCTAAAGCCTGCCACAGAACTAAAAACCATCCAGATGTTCTTCCCTAGGATTCTGCTAAGCATCATGGGGGTATAGAAATCTAATCATTTCAGCTATCCAATATTGAAACAGGCTACCACAAAAGGTAACAAACATCCCAGGTCTCACAAGAGACTCAGAAAAAGTCTGAAACTATTGTTCATTTTCCTTAAGAGTGACATCCTAAGATAACTGTGTACCCCTTTCCTGAAATAAGGTCACACAAGTTAAGAGTTATGGCAGTAGTTAGGAGCATCCCTAGCTCAGTCATTTGCTAGCTGTGTGACATTGAGCAAATTACCCAACCTCTCTGAGCTTGTATTTCTTCACCTGGAAAATTGAGATTATAAAAGTTCCTTCTTCCAGACATTTATTCACAGGGTTTGGCCATGGACTGTGGGCTTCAGACCAACCCCAGTGCTCACTCCTGTGGCCAGTAGAGTCATGCCAATTCAGAGGATCAGGACCAGTGGATCTAGGACAGAATTTCCTTTTCAGCAGTGGACTGAAGGCTGTAGCAGGTAATTTATGAATACTTATTTTACAATATTTAATGTGGAGTAGAAAGAATGAGCTCTATCTCATGAGGTCCTAAAATTTCTTTTTCATTTATTCATTCATTTGGTTAATCAATGTGTCTTAAGGGCCTTCTTTGTGCCTTATGATGCATCAGGGACTAAGCTTGGTTAAAGAAAACCTATGTGCTTGTGGAACTTAGATTCTAATGGGGAAAGACAAATAATAAAGTTAACAAATAAGTGAATGATACATCAAGGTTAAAGGCAACAAATGCTACTGCAAAAGGAGAGCAGGGTACAGGATCTGAAGTGCTGGGAGGAGGCTAAAATAAGAATTAATATAAAGTGGTTGTGTGAGACCTCACACAGGAAGCAATATTCGAGCAGAAACTTGAAGGGGGTGAGGATGTACTCCATGTGGATATGTAGGGAAGAACATCCCAGGCAGAGCAAGAGCCAACAAACACAGAAGTTGTGTCTGTTTTTGAAGGGAAAGCAAGGAGGCCAGTGGGGATCTAAGAGAATCCACCACGGAGGTAACAGGGGAAAGGTGAGCAGTGGCTGGACAATCCTTTTCTCTTCTTTTTTTTTTTTTTTTGAGTAAGCTGAGTTATACTGTTGTGTTAGTTTCAGATGTACAGCATAGTGATTCAATTAGATGTAGACATATACTCATTCAGGAAGTATAGTCTTGCTGATGGATTGAACATGATATTTGAGAGAAAGGAGGGAGGAGGATGAAACTGCCATTAACTGAGATGAATAAAACTATGGATGGAAGAGGCTTGAGAATGGGGGCAAATCAGTTTTATGATTGAAAGAATTTTATGTAGGTCAAAAAATGAGTTCTGATTTCAGAATGCCCCAACAAAACAAAGGATCCAACCAGGGAATCCATAACCATTTGGCAGGGGTTGTTTTGAGGCAAATGAAATGTCCAAGAAAAGCTTGATCTAGATAATTGTTAAAGTAATTCCTAGTTCTTAAGTTATCTAAGTATGATTTTTAAGTAATTTAACAATGTTTAATGAAGTGTGTCTGTGTGTACCAAGGAGACAGTCTTGTGCTCAAGAAGGAGACAGTCTTGAAAATCCTTTAAAATCCTCACAAAATAATTACCTCAGCCTCATTCCACCTCTAAGAGGTAGGAAGTTAGAGACTGAAATCATGTTTAACAAGACTAAACCTGATATGTGTCGTCTTCCTGAACCATCCATGGGAAATGCCACTTGGTAATGACATTTGTGACAGAAGTGTTGATGGACCAATCTAGTGTTCCTAATTTTTTCTTCTCTTCCTTTAGACACATGGTGGTGAATTACAGTTTTGTCTGCTCATCAACACACAGTTTTGTAGCTAATAAGAAAAAAACCCTGTCTGTTAAATAACAGTTCCCAGGAAGCCTGACTCTTCCTAAAACAACTTTTGTCAACGGAAGCCACTATGGATTATAAGAGCACCTAATTAAAGGAAGGAAGACAGGAATAATGTTACCATATTCCTATGAAAATAAGTCATTTAGCACCTACAATTGCAGTGCTATCACTGTTTTCCCTAGCTTCATTAATTTTTTGTCTTCCAAAGTCAGCATCTATCCTTACAGCCTTTCTCTCCTGCTGTCATCAGAGCATTTATATGCATTAATCCATGACAAATGGGTGCATTTGATCCATAACTGATTTCTCTGCCTGCCAACTAGGAACAGATACAGTTTTGAAAATGGAAATATGAAGACTAAAAAATAACTAGGATTATATAAAAATAATATTTTCTTACTAAATATGCTTTATAAATGTTTCATCTAAAGCAAACAGCAGCCTCCCAGATGGTAGAATATTGAATGCTTTGACTTTTTGGTCACTGGCAGCAATTCTTAAAATAGAGGTCAGTTCACACATTGTGTGTGCTTGCGTGTGCTAAGTCGCTTCAGTCGTGTTTGACTTTTTGTGACACTATAGACTGTGGCCCACCAGGCTCCTCTGAGGTGGACACTTCACAGATTCAGTTCAGTTCAGTTCAGTCACTCAGTCATGTCCAACTCTTTGCGACCCCATGAACCACAACACACCAGGCCTCCCTGTCCATCACCCGGAGTCCACCCAAACCCATGTCCATTGAGTCGGTGATGCCATCCAACCATCTCATCCTCTGTCATCCCCTTCTTTTCCTGCCATCAATCTTTCCCAGCATCAGGGTCTTTTCAAATGAGTCAGCTCTTCGCATCAGGTGGCCAAAGTATTGGAGTTTCAGCTTCAACATCAGTCCTTCCAATGAATACCCAGGACTGATTTCCTTTAGGATGGACTGGTTGGATCTCCTTGCAGTCCAAGGGACTCTCAAGAGTCTTCTCCAACACCACAGTTCAAAAGCAACTATTAAGCTCACACAAATGAGAGCATAGAGGGAGGGAAGGAGAGAGAGTGAGCAAGCAAGCGCCTTAGGTGTTTGCTATGGGAAAGAACTCAGTGGAGAAGAGTGCATGGTCTCTGACGGCCCCAGAGGTTTGCTTCACATTCACTTACATGGGGAGTTGGGCCCCGTGACACCCATTTGTTCAAAAGCCAGCTGTGTGAAAACAGAACCAAACAAAACTGTATGCTTGGTGTTACACTGCATCTGGTTTTTGCTTTTTTAGATTCACTAACTGGATTATCCTCTTCTGGACTGAGTAACTGAAATGTCTAGAGCCTTATCCAAATACTAAAATAAGCAGAGATATCTAAACTTGGATATCTCAAAATGAAAGGGCACTGTAACAAAGAAAATATTATTTCCTAATCATTAAGGCATTTCACAGTTACCATGAAGGCTCTTCACCAGATATTTCCTGTTATCTGCCTTCTGGGAACATGATAGGATTGTACTCTCTGGCTTTTTGCCATTGGGTTGAGCCATATGACCAGATCTGGCCCGTGAGTGGTGACATGTGTCACTTTCAAGCTGAAGCATTTATTTGCTAATGTTACCTTCAAATTCTTTCTTTTCTGCCATGATGAATGATAGATGCTGCTCCTAATTCTGGATTGACCACAGCACAGACCACAGTCTCCAGCCAACCCCAGAGGACAGTACCATAAGCAAGAAATAACTTCTGTGCTTTAAGCCATTGAAATTTGGAGCTGATTGGTCATCATAGCATCTTGTAGCCTCTTCTGAAACACATTCATTTCCTTCTTAATTCTATCACAACTAATACTAATGATGCTGGTAGAGGCAAATAATTTTAGTGTTATAGACATGAAGAGCATGGGATATGGAACTAGATTATCCTAGTTTAAATCATAGCTTCACCACCTGTTGGCTGTGTACTTTGAGCAAGTTATTCAAACTCTTTGAACCCTATTTTCTTCATTGGTAGAAGGAAGAGAACAAGAGTAGCTGCCCTCAGTGGTAAATATAAAGGTTAATGAAATAATATAGAATTCTTAGCACACTGCCAGGCACACGGTACTTAGTAAAACTATATATATATACCTCAGACAAGGAGGAGGAGTGCTAAATTAGCTTTTCCCTTCCAAAGTCAGCATATACTCTTTGTCTTCTATTATGTTCAAAACATTTAGATGTTTTAAAACATGAAAAATAAGTGCCTTTTCCATGATCTTCTGATCGTCTTTAGAATTTTCTAATGCATCTTCTTTTCTGACTCTGGATGTTCATAATGCTATTATCTTTGCCTGCCTGGAATTCTTTGCTGTCCAAACTACATCCCTAACTCTTGGTCTCACCTTTTCTTCTTTTCTAGGTCTCATTTAAAGCATTTTTTTTGCAGAAGACTTGACCCAGAACTTAAACCTTTCCCCCACCAAATATTCCCTCAAAGGAAAGAAGAAGAGATGACTAGATGGTCTTAGAGCTCCTCAGGATGCATAGTAGGACAACAGGGATGTCTGTCTTGGCAGAAACCCCACTTTATCTATCTAATACTGGATATAAAATTATAAATGTTATCCGAAGCTTCCACTTCCAAATGTTCTATTATAATAACAACTTTCTCAAATTAGCATTTTTATATTGCTTTCTGTTGATGAATAATACCATACCCATGAGAAAGAACTTTACCCCAGATCTTATTCACACAAATAAGTACATCAATAGGGCTTTCTGCCTACAATAATAATAAACTACCCTTAGTTGTTTTCAACAATTTAATTAAATACAATTAACTCTAGTTTGTTTTGGCAACCTATTAATGTCACTATTGAATATAAATAGGCTCATGAAAAGAGTATAATAAATCCTTTACACTACTGTAAAATTACTCTGATGCTCAGCTTGCCAGAAATACTTAACAGCATTTTTGAAGTATGTTAATGAGACAGTAAAAAAGAGATAAAGTTTTATCAAGTAACTCGTCAAGACTTCTATAAGGCTTTGACTTCTTCAGTAGAGAGCTCTTGGATATGTTGGATATGGTTCTTAAGAGACTCTTAAACACTAATTGCAAATTTATCATCATCTTATAATATATTTAATCCATGCTTCTAACTGCATAGGCTATTTTTTTATATTATTTCAAATTCCCTGGAATCTTAAAACATAAGAAACTGACCACTGGCACTTTATTTTGTGTTGCTGCTTTTGATAAGGCTCAAAATGTTAGACACCATGCTATTTGCTGCTGCTACTGCTAAGTCACTTCCATCGTGTCTGACTCTGTGCGACCCCACAGACGGCAGCCCACCAGGCTCCCCCGTCCCTGGGATTCTCCAGGCAAGAACACTGGAGTGGGCTGCCATTTCCTTCTCCATGCTACTTAAGCAATCCTTAATACACAAAGAAATCATTTTGCATTCAGAGTAGAAAATATGGGGTACACATAATAATACACAAAAATGGTACCATGGATGAAAATCGTGGATGTGTAGGTAATAATGTGCAAATAGGTATACACCTGGGTTACTTTCTTCAGCAGTTGGGTCCTATGATAAAGAGGTGATGGGTTATTGGAAGGACAACACTATAAATCGAAAAAGGAACAGCTGAGGAAGTATGGATAAACGGTATAAGATTTCAGTTGACTAGTGGCTCTTTTAATAGGGTTTTAATACAATTATAACTCATTCTGAGAATCACAAAGAACCAATGCTGACTTTTAGACCATTTCTTGTTAATGGAATATTGGCCAGATGTTTTAATTAATTAACCAAACTTCCCTATTATTTGACATCATATAGACTCTACCAAACTTACAGATTAGAGCACCTTCTTCAGTAACTACCTACACAACCTGCTGTTGAAAGGAAGCATACTGTGAGTATTAACCTGGTCATATTGACTTAGAACTAATGGCTAACCATTATGTATTCCAGAGTAAAGACTAGCCCTAAAATCCCTACCTTTTGACTGTTCTGAGTACATGAATTTTATTATCAGAATTCTCAGATGTATTCATAAAGTGAGTCAAATAAGTCTAAATTATAAAATTTCTATATGCATCATCTTATAGAATAAAATATTATGGGTATATATGTTAGTATAAAGCAGTCCTTCTATACCATCTCTGCTGTGACATTCATATAATTACATAACAATATAGTGAGATGCTTTGTGCTGGACACGTCCTATATGGCAGATATAGAAAGGATACCTTCTCTATTCCTTACGTAAGTCAGCAAGGTGGAAGTTTTATAAACAGGAATCCCCATTTCATGAGTGAGGCATGGAGAATTATAATGTCTAGTCCATACTTGGAGCTAATAGTGATAGACTTAGGATGAGAACTCCTGGTTTGATTAGGATACCAAGCGACTCCAATTCCTACAGCTTCTTTGGCCAAGGATCACAGGTGGCAAAAAGGGTAAGATCAGGTAAAAAACCTGCAAGCAAGTCAGCTCTTTATCTCATTCCCAAAGATGTACACAGTTGCTACACAAATGGGGTGTAACTGTCTTGCTGCAGGTACCATCCTGAGTATTTTACATGCTAATGCTTTTTATATCATTATTTTAAATGAATAATATAGGCTACCTTGATGGGGACTTCAATTACATATAAGAACAGCATAGCTCAAGAATGGACAACTATCTCACCTCGAAATTAAACAAATAAGTCCAGGTAAGAAACTTTGCACAGTATTTGAACATTGTAGGTGCTGAATGATGATGGTTGTGGGGGTGGTTGTTGTGATTGTTTTTAAAAGCATCCCTACCTCTTTTAACAACTCACGATTAGAACACGGTGCTTGGAAGGATTTGGAGATTGAATCTAGGTGAAAATACAAAGAGTGTCATAATTGATTAGCAATCCTATGTGCAATGTCTGGTTATAGGAAGAGTTGACTATGTTTCAGGAATCTGCCACCACTGGCCATGGGGATATTTTCAAACAAGCAAAAGGATTTGTTTTGATGGTGAGAGGAATTTGAAAGGGAGACTTAAGGTCTGATTATGTAAGCAGTTTCTACCAAATATGTTATTGAGTTATGAATCTGGCAAGTTTTATTTGAAAGATAGCAAATTCTATATTTTAGCAAAAAGATACTGCTGCAAATGATCAAACCACTTACCAGAAAGGTCAGCCCACTTTACAACATTCTAGATAATTTATAAAGTCTCAACATGATAAATGCCAAAAAATCTTATCAAAAAGTTAAACTGCAGTTAGGTGGAATTCTCCACTGTGAATGATTTATAACTTCATTTTAAGTAAAACAAAAAATCTACACTGAGTCTAATAAATGTATATTCATCTTATGCTGCTTCTTCCTCCCTTGGAGCACAAGAAAAGGGCCCCCAGAGTCTAAAAATCAAAACAAAACATTATAAGATCATAGCCCTATAAAAAAATACTTGAAAATGAGGTCCTGTTAATGCAACAAGCAAAGAAAGCATGCTCTCAGTCAGGCCTGTATGCAAAGAAATATGAACACTAAAGTTCTATAGAGCACAGGAAATTAAAATTATAGCTTGATGTAGCCAAGCCTAAGACACAGAGCCTATTAATACAGAACAATGCCCCAAAACATAGAAATTTATTTTGCAATTATATTAAACCAAGACTAACTTGCTGGTATTCCTAAAAGTAGTACTTGGTTGTGATGGAAAGAGCACCTGAGTGAAAGACAAGATATAACCTAAGTTTCCCTCTCAGCTTTTAATTATCATCCATACTTTGGGCCTTCCCTGGTGGCTCAGCTGGTAAAGAATCTGCCTGCAATGCAGGAGGCCTGAGTTCGATCCCTGGGTTGGGAAGATGCCCTGTAGGAGGGCACAGTAACCCATTCCAGTATTCTTGCCTGGAGAATCCTAGTAGACAGAGAAACCTGGCAGGCTAGTCTATGGGGTTGCAAAGAGTTGGACATGACTGAGCGATTAAGCACAGCACAGAACCATGGGCCAGATGGGGCTTTCCTGGGTTGGGAAGATCCCCTGGAAAAGGGCATGGCAACCCATTCCAGCATTCTTTCCTGGAGAATCCCCATGGACAGAGGAGCCTGGCAGGCTACAGTCTATGGGGTCGCAAAGAGTTGGAAACGACTGAGCGATTAAGCAAACGCACATGGGCCAGACACCCAGTCAGGGATCCCAGACTGCTCGGTTCCCTACCCACACAGAACTGGTAATCCAATCAGGAAAGGCAACATTAAACCAGTGATTATAGTAAAGAGGCATTGCTATAGCTATTGAGGAAGTGTAGTTTTCTGTACCTAGTAGGCAGTTCATAAACATTTGTTGAATAACGCATTAAATTTGTTGTCCATTAAAAATAAAATTATTATCCTTAGGTTTTGACGTAAGAGATATGTAGTTTACTCTAATGTAACAACCAGACTTTAAAAATCAGCAGAAGTGGCATATTTTGTCTTGTATTATTAAATGACTTGCTTTCCACAGAGACTCAAACTGTGGATGCTGGGGCTTCTTTCTTCCATTTTAACTAGCTGTTCATCTGTGATCACCAGTGTACATTGATAAGGCAAACTTTAAATTACAAAACAGTAATAACAACAAAATCTTGCTTTCCCTTTATCTGCAATAATATGAAGTTCTCCAACTAGTTTAGGGCCTATAGACATTTAGGTCGCAGTCCTACCTTATCCCCCTTACCTTCCACTAAGACTTTACTTGTTCTGTTTCCTCTGGTTCAGTATGGTACCCTTGATCTTTCCTGCTAGCTGACTTCCTACCCAATATTCAAAGCCAACACAAAATCCAGCTTTCTATGAGGGTTTCTCAAATCCTCTCTGTTCAGAATGAAGTACTTCATGCTTTATGATCAAACACCTAATTGGTTAGAGCTCCTAGGACAAGCAGCTTATGTCCCTGACATAGAATAAGAGAAGAATGCGGAAAGTAATAAAAAATTTCTGGATTAAATAAAAAGAAAGTTCTGCAAATATTAGAGGCTGACAGAATGACTAAAGATCCTCTATCTTAAACCATCATTACTAGATATGTGTGGCTATTTAATTTGCTTTAATCACACTTTGGATCTTTTTATTTTTTATAAACTGTTTTGTGGCATGCATTTTTGGATAGGAGAGGGATTCTAAAGATGGTCAGTAAATGAACCAGTAGGGACGGTCAAAGACTCTCAACTTGCTTGTGTCAATCAATTAATAGGTGGTGTCCAGAGAAGGATTGAAAAAGATTCTGAAATCACATCTAGGCTCTGTGGGAACAATCACTGTGATTGATTCCTTTGGCCTGTGATAGATAGAGGGCTGGAGATTGGCAGCGTGTATGCCATAAATCTGCTTTTTCTTCTAAACAATCCTGGGAGTAGCTGTCAAAAACGCTGCCCTATAAATGTTCACCCAGTGACCTACTTTCTCAAACACATGTCCAGTACATGGCATCTTGCATTTTCATCAGATAAAAAGTGTAAGAAGCTACAAAAACAATTCAACTTAATAAGACCTCATCTGGGAAGCTTCCAAGTCGCCTCTTCTCCTGTCTTATATCTTATCATTTTATCTCAGGAAATTATTTTATTTTTTGTTTTGTCATGTAGTTTTTAATTCAGAGTTCCAGTAGGTCTGGCCTCTAGATACAATTTCTTCAAAGAACAGTGGTGTTCAAATTTTCCTAATCTCAACATCCTGAAGAGGTGCAATATCCAGTTTCTACCTGTACCACTTCCAGTAGGAAAATACTTAGGTAAAAAATACTTGGAAAGATGCATTTATGAATCACTCATTATTTTGGTAAAATAAGATGAACCTATTAATATGCTGCTGCTGCTGCTAAGTCACTTCAGTCGTGTCCGACTCTGTGTGACCCCACAGACGGAAGCCCACCAGGCTCCCCCGTCCTGGGATTCTCCAGGCAAGCACACTAGAGTGGGTTGCCATTTCCTTCTCCAATGCATGAAAGTGAAAAGTGAAAATGAAGTTGCTCAGTCGTGTCTGACTCTTAGCAACCCCAGGGACTGCAGCCTACCAGGCTCCTCCATCCATGGAATTTTCTAGGCAAGAGTACTGGAGTGGCTTGCCATTGCCTTCTCCAATTAATATGCTAGTATATTATAAAACAATGTCTTACAGACATAAAAATAACCCCAAAAATGTTTTTTCTCTTGAGAATTTATGTTGCGTAGGTTCACAGGCAATATATAAAATATTACTAGACTAGTATCACCATACAAATAAGTTTTGAGAGTGACACACACATGTTTTACAATAAGCATAGAGATGAATCATTTTTAACCACAACCGAAGACTGTTTCAAAGTCCAAACTTTAGCAAATTTAAAACCCCAAATATGCAAATATGCATTATTATAGACTATAGGGTTAATGAAACAGCCCGCAGCAAACTTAATTGATAATGATGAAACTGAAGCAACACTAATTTATAATTAAAAAGCAAGGACCACAGCAATGGAAAATCACTAACAGCTCAAACAACACTCAAGATCCAGTGATAACAAATTATCCTTCCCCAAATAGCATGAGTTCTAATTATTTGCATGCAGTCACTTTGCAATGTTTCCCAGAGCCAGCAGCCAGTTTTCTTAGCAGAATACTGAATTAAGGAAGCTCAGTAAGCCTTTAGTTACATGTCATTTGGGTAGAATGATAACTCAGCCAGTATGTTAATAAGTAGCCTGTGTTCATATACAAAATGAATATACATAAAATCTTAAATCATTTGCCCAAAAGAACAACAACAAGAAAAAAAAAAAAAATCTTGGGTTTCAAGATAAATTTATAATCTGCTAGTAGACTGCAGACTAGATTTTGAGAACTTTAATAAATAAAGGGTTTTACATAGGCATCATTATGCTGTCTGATGCTTCCCTCTGTTTTATTACATTTACAGATTACTCTTTCTGCTTAGTCTTAATCTAAAGTTGAGTTAATTGACTTTTAGCTAAGATTCAAATGAGACCTCTGCTTAGGCCACTGGCTTCATAATATAAATGCCCTCTGCTCATCAGACTCCCTAGTGATAGTAGTTCACTGTGTGTATAGAAGGCTCAGAGACACACAGCATTTTAACATGTTGAATTTAACTCAAAATAGGACTTATCCACGGACATAATTTTAAAACAGGCCGAAACAAAGCAGATCTGCATTGAGATTCCCCTTTTGGCCCTACTGCCTTCACCTCTCTCCACTGTGCTTGCATAAATTCATTAGGAATCATAAAATGTTGGAGCCAGAGATAATCTTGTCTGAGGTCACCCACTGACAGCTTGCAAGTGGGATATAACCCTGAGTCAAGTTTTGTTTGGCCCACTTGACATTTAAAAGATAACTTACACAGAAAATTCTAGGTTTCTGACTTGCCTTGAAACACCGGATGATCTGGTCACATTGAGCCCACCTCAGGTGTGGCAAAGTCTGTACTATGCCCTCTAGATGTGCATATGCTCTTATGCTGCCACAGTTCTCAGCATTTTGTAATATCTGGCCTCCAGGCTGATCCAATTATTTTTGTTAACTACCTGGTCTGTGAAGCTATTTGCCTTCTCCATCTATGAAATCATCCAGAAAGTTTTCAAATAGCTTTAGCAGAAGGCTTTTTAAATATACAAAGGTGATTTTGTACTGCTTCTTGCTCTATCAAATGGATAAAGGCAATGAATCAGTTCCTTGGGCCGCTTAAAGCTTCCTTATTTGGCAGGATGTACTTTACTATTTGTGGAATGCATGGATCGCCTCCTCGGAGTTGCTAGGAGCAATATTAAAATGGTTGATTCCTTCCAACCTTCTAATCTGGAGCCTTGCAATTGATAACATAAGTGAGATGCTGAAAGCTCCAGTGTCCTACTCCTACTGTGGCTCTTTCTTCAGCACCATTAGATGTAAAAGAAGGTGTAAAGTGGTGCTTTCCCACCAATATGTGCATTTTTAAAGGATATAAAACTCTTGCCTAGTTGCTCAGCAAATATTGATTAAATACCTACACAGTATTTAATCCAGGGATAGGATGAACTGCTGGCCTGCTGTCAATTTCAGGAGCATTGAAATCCTTTTTCCCCCAACCCCCACCTCCACCCCCGCCCCCACCCCGCACTGTGTGGTAATTCATCTAAATCTGGAAGCTGACATTTATTCACTTCAAAGCATGTGACTCAAGAGGTCCATTCTTTATCCACACACGTGGGAAATCAGAAAATCCCTTTAGATATATATAGACTCAGCTTGTATTTAGTCTTAGGTATAAAGGAGGTACATCTACAAGTGAAGGTCTAGTAAGGGCATGGTAATGGAAAACACAGGTAATTCCATCAACAGAAGATGGCCTTTGCTGAGGATGTAGAAAGTCTTCCTCTATTTTAGACTGAGGGGAAAGCTTGATTGGATTCCTGCCCTGCAAGGAGAAAGGATATGCTTAACGAGTAGGCAGATCACTCTGATATCTATCTTCTGAGAGAAAGGTGCTGTGATATATCATTTTACTTTTCTTTCTCTGGACATTTATTATATAAATTCGGGAAAAGAGAAAGAAATAGCGGGTCAAGAGGAGTCCCTAAATACTTTGAGGCCATTACCTTTGGGAATCCAATTAGTTTATACAAATTGTTAGCAAAATAACTCTTCTTCTTCTATTTATCCCAAATAAATGATAAACTGCTGGTCTGGTGTTATTTTTTTCCTTCTGCAAAGATAAAGTGAATTTTTTTCTTGATATCAAAAGATTTGAAAGCAAAAGTTCTTTTCCTATTTGCTAAGTGAAATTTCCTTTTCAGACCCTCAAGAACACACCTATAATATTTTCTAATCTATAGGAAAAAATAAAAACTCATGCTGTGACTGAAAAACCTTAGGGATTTGACTTTTCACTACAACTGTAAGTATGTTCTTTGGACCATTTTGATTAATGTACTATAATATTAGTGTTAGTCACTCAATCGTGTCTGACTCTTTGTGACTCCATGGACTGTTAGCCCACGAGGCTCCTCTGTTCATGGAATTCTCCAGGCAAGAATACTGGAATGGGTAGCCATTCCCTTTTCAAGGGATTGACCCAAGGATCGAACCCTGGTCCTGCACTGCAGACAGATTTTTTACCATCTCAGCCACGGCTTTTGATTAATGTCAAATATTGAATAGAGTCAAATATCTCCCCAAAGATACTGCACAGATACACGCACACACACATGCAGATGTTACAGTGACAATTTAGTGTTTATACCACTCTCCATTATAAACACACATATAGACACACATGTACCCAACCATATACACAGAAACACTCACACATAAGTAGGAAAAAATGAAGGAGAGTTTGATTCCACCAGAACGGTCATTCCTTCTTTCTTTAATAATCTAACACATATTTTCTGAGTACCTACTATATGCCAAGTTCCTTACTAGAAATGAAAGATAAAAAGATGAATGTTACATGATTACAGGATTATCTTGGCCTGTACGTCTCAATGCATGTGATATGACTAGGCACTGTAGATGTTTTCCAAAAAAAAGTTTGGAAAATTTTAAACACAATCAGGACTCCCATCTGCAAACCTTTTCAGAACTTTCATGCACTCACATACACTGCAAATCTCCAAGAGAAAGACACATCATACAGTGAGTGTTTCCACAGCAGTTAATAGTTTTTCTCCAAAGAGCATCTTGAGGGGACAGTGTTTCTGAACTGGGAAATGCTAATCTGAATGTTTTATTGGATTAAGGCTCTTAGAAGGAAAAGGGCCTAATTATACTTTTGCTACCTACATTTGCTTCTTTTTCCTTAAACTGGGAAGGAACATTGATGAATTTTTAATTTAATCATTGAATTCTCTATAGCTAATATTTTAAGCTTTTCATTAAAGACCATTACATACCCATCCTAGAAATGAATTTGAAAATTTTTCAAAATTAAAGGAAATAAAAAGTCGTCAACCCAATCCTCCCATCAGGTTTAACTAACAGCGCATAAAGAATGTTTTTATCTTTTCTGATATTTTTTATGCAAGTACAAATAAATATTTTCTCCAAACTATTTTGCTCATATGGACAGAGGAGCCTGGCAGGCTATGGTCCATGGGGTTGCAAAGAGTCAGACAAGACTGAGGTGACTAAGCATGCACGCACATCCCTTTTGATAGAGATGGAAACTTCCTTTAATTTTTTGCCATCAGAATTACTGTTTCAGTGACTAAACCTTAAACATACATCTTTTTAAACCTGTCCAATAATTTTCTTAGGATAAACGTCTAGAAATGGAATTGTGTCAGGACTTTCACATTTTACATTTTGGAAAAGACTGCAGATTGTTGTTGTTGTTTTAATGATGTACCAATTTTTATACCCGAGCTTTGAAATTTTTACACAGAGTTCAAAACTGGAGGATTTTAAAAAGCAGTTTTCATTTTAAATGAACTTTAAAGATGAACAGCTGCAGACTGCTGTTCGTTAATGCCAGTTCTAAATATCTGTTTGCACTGTTGTATAAAATTGAGGCCATAAGTAACAGTACTTAGAGTGCATTGTAGTACTTCTTTTATAAATTCACGGGGATGTCAGAAAATCTTTATTTGCATTTTTATCTGATTTTGATTTTGAAAAGAAAGTGTGAAAGTGAAACTTTTAGTCACTCAGTCATGTCTGACTCTTTGTGACCCCATGGACTATAACCTGCTAGGTTCCTCTGTCCATGGAATTCTCCAAGCAAGAATACTGGAGTGGGAAGCCATTCCCTCCTCCAGGGAATCTTCCCGACCCAGGGATTGAACCTGGGTCTCCTGCAATGCAGGTGGATTCTTTATCATCTGAGCCACCATCAAATGCATGCATGCACTTTGATTCTGGGATGAGGTGAATATCATCAATCACATGATCGACGGATTATCACCAGCACCAGTTACACCAAATAACAACCTGTCTGCTCCAATCCTTAGGCCAATTCACTATACTTAGCAATCTAGAATTGGTACACATTCTAAATATCCAATACACTACCACTCTTGTTTTCACTATTGCTTTTATACTACAATCGTAAAACAATCCTTTATTGTAAGGAAACTTGGTATTCTAATACATATTCCCTAAGCAGCTTTCAATAAAGTAATATATAACAGTAAGGTAAAAATAAATATAAAGTATACAGGAATGCTTTCCAATCTTTACAAAAACACTCACTTTAAAATGGATGGTGGTGTTCAGTATGTAATAATTAAGTCACAAACAAATACCTCTAAGTACAGTTTGCTTTATAAAGCTTTAAATCAAACCAAGTATAAGTTACACAGACAATTCTATTCAGTGTCATCTTTTTATACTTCCATACACCCTTGTCAATAAAATATCAGTGACGTGAGAATAAATGATTCATAAGGCATTTACAACTACTTGTCTCATGTAATTTATGTTTATAATTTTAAATTGCTAAAGAATCCCAAAGATCTTTTCTCACTAAAGTATTTTGAAATCATTCATATTTTATTAAGTTTCAAGGACAACCCCTCACAACACACTCATGTACCCTCACACTTGAAATTAAGTAACCATTAAAATTGCTGTCATACTCTTATACCCATAAAGGGAAAAAATAATCCTATATCAGAAAGTTACATTTAGCAAACCACTCTTTTTTTTACCTGACACACAATAACTGGCGATTATAAAGAGTTGAAGCTGTCTATTTTAACTTCTGGAAACAATGGAATACCACTCTGAGTTTTCATTGTTCAGTCTGTCTTTTTTAAATGAAATGTCCTTCTTCTAGCTTTACTGTACATATTTTTTAAAAGGCATGAATATTCTTCAAGTTATTACACTAATTTCCTACATCATTCCCAAAATAAAAAACTTGATTTAGCCAAATATTAAATTATTGATATTACAAATCTGTTAATCTATAGCACATTTTACTTATTTGTGTAATTTTAAAATTCACTTTCATTTGATTGACTGTTTTAATCTTCCTTAACTAGTGAGTCAGTGAAAACAAATGGTGCATTCCTAATACTATAAATATGAAAAATAGGAAGCACTTTGGGACTGCAGGGGAATACGTTAAACTCAGTCCGTTTTCTAGTTAACATATTCTCATTCTGTTTGTGTAGAAACCCACAGCATTGAAAAGACAGATCACAAATTCATGACCTCACAGAAGCAAGGTCCTAATACTATGTGCTGACAGCAGAAATTGGCCCAAATCTCTAACCATTTCCCATAAAGGACTCCGGCTGGCTGGTGCCATCCAGGTACGGTATAGTCTGAATGAGGGGAACATCCAGTTTCACTCATCTGTCAGTGGAGTGGATTATTTCTTGAGAGACTGAGATTGGCTGCTTGGGATCAGAACATCATCCATCTTACAGTGTAGGGGATGATGGTGAAGCTGCCTATAAGAGCCTGGAGAGGGGGGACCAGCCATTCTTAAGCAGGTGAGGAGGCAACTGTAAAGCCTTCACTCCATCGAGGGCTCTGAGTGAAAGATGTGTCATTTTTCACATTTCCCAGATACTTGATATGCACATGGTGTCTGCCAGCTCCTTCTTTATGAAAGAGGCGATTTTTCAAGCTTAGGCAAATGTGGCAAAGCTCAGGGTGTGCTAGTGTCTCATTTTTTCTCATCATGTCACTTGTTTTAACCGATTTGAGAAAATGAGATTATGTTTTTCCTTTTTGCTCATTTATCCAGCTATTTATTTATTTATTTGCTCATTGAAGGAGGGGATTGTCACATATAACTGGCCCTGATTTCTCTCTTGTTTTCATACACATTTCATTAGTGTCCCTGAAGATTTAAGACCCATGAAGGGAAACATCACAACTCTCATCACAGGAAGCATATATTTTCCCTCAAAATCAAGACTGAAGATTGCATTAAAGGAGATTGTATTTCTGACTGAAATAATGTTGAATATTGCTGTGTCCAAGATCTATGACTTTAATCTTTGCAGCTATTGTTGAAAACCCAAGAAAGTAGAATAAACCTAATACATAGAAACATTGGACTTTAGTTTAATATTATTTTCATCTTTCTGCATCTAGAAGGGAGTATTTATAGTTTCTTCATTTCATCAATGAATCTGAAATAGGTCTCAAATGTATAAGTACTTGGGGTTGAAATTGGTTTCAGTGCTGCAATTTCTTGGAGTATTTGAGGTACAGATGAACCATGAACTGACGATAATAAGCAATTACTAAGAGTAAACAATGAAAAAAAATACTGAGTTTAATTGCAGAGAGAACCTATGATGTGTTTCCCAGTTTTAAATTACTGTATTTTGATAACAAGCCCCACAAAGACATAAGTTTACTTGTTACATAACCACAACTCTTCACCAAAAAAAAATCTAATATATTAATCAATTAATTGAGAGACAGTGTATGGGAAAACTCATTGCAAACTGTGCCATATTTCTTGACTGTATGCAAAGGGCACAAAATAAGACCGGTGGCATTTGGTGGTATATTCTAGCCAGGTATCACATGGTTAAAATTAACAGCAAGAGTAAAAACAATATTGCTATCAATAAGGATAATTAGCTGTGTGAACGGCAAGACATCACTAATTCAACATCTATGACATGCACGTTTGTAGTCTATTAAGTGGTGAAAGTGTGTTAGCTGCTCAGTCGTGTCTGACTCTTTGTGACCTCACTGACTGCAACCCGCCAGGCCCTCTGCCCATGAAATTCTCCAGGCAAGAATACTGGAGTGGGTACCCATTCTCTTCTCCAGGGTATCTTCCCCACGCATGAGTCCAACCCTGGTCTACTACACTGCAGGTGGATTCTTTACCATCTGAGCCACCAGGGAAGCCCGGGGATGTCAGTAATTCCTGATATTTCTGAAGAGTTTTACAATTATAAAGTACTTTTCTGAAGATTATTTTATTTACACTCCCCACAATACCCCTAAATGAGAAATTGGGCCCAGAGAAGAAGTGACTTGCCCAGGGTCATGTCACTAATGTTAAGTGACAGGTGCAGACTCAGACATGACTGAGAGCACCTGTGAGCACGTACACGCACGCGTGCCCACATGGACATGCACGCAGTGCTGATGGTCTGGCCTGAGTTCTCTCATCCCCACAGGCCACCCCTCACCAGTTCTGCCATAGACACCTTTCAGAATGCACTTCAAATGAGTCCGTGTATTGACATAACTGGAAAGTTTTCTTGAATTACATGAAGGTTTTCACAAAGCTTCAAAAAGGCTGCATGGCAAGATTGTTCTCTGCACTTTGAGGCATTGTTTTCTCTTTGGGAAACAGGCTCTGGAGATGAAATCAGACCGAAGTCTCCAATGACAGATATTATCTGTGTGAACTTAAGTCACCCAGACCCTCAGAACTTGTCTCCTCAGCAGCACGGTGGGAAATCACACCTACCTGAATAAGAATTAAGCCAAGCAACGTGAATTAACCTTCAGATCCTGTCTAAAACACTCGCATTAGCTGTTTCTGTTATTCACGCTTATCGTTAAATATTATCATGACTAGAAAATTTATCGCGTTATTTGTATGACTATGTAACAACTCAAAGACGTTTTTTTGCCAGAGCAGATTAGTCATCTACTGATTGGAGGTAACCTGGGGATTCCAAGACCCACGTTTGTTTTTCCTCCAACTCCGCACTGATGCCTCGGACTCTGGCAGTGGTAGATCCAGTCTCAGAATACACGCGGAGCAGAAAACCACCCTGCAGCATCCGCAAAGCCGTTTCCATACCCACCTGCAGGGGCACCAACGCCCCCTCGCCATCCCTCCCCGACCCAGGGCGTGGAGAACGGGCAGCTGGAGCCCAGAGGCAATCCCGGGCCTCTGCCCCAAGCTAAGGCCCCACCAAACCCCTCCTCTCGTGGCGGCCCAAGTTGCAGCAGTCAGCAGGCTGGTGCGCTCGCCCGCAGCCGGCACGGGAGAACCTGGGCTGCAACAGCGCTCTTTCGATCCCGCCCCTAGGCGGGAAGCAGAGCCCAGGAAAGCAGCAAGCAGCGCCCTGGGAGGCGTTGCTGGAAGAGAGTGTCGAAGAGCCCAGGATGGGTGCTCAGGCCGGCTGCAGAGGCAGCGAAAGGCAAAGGCATAGACGCTGGACCACGCAGCTGCAGGAAGCCGGGCGGATGGGAAAAAGGCAGAGAGGGATTTGCAAGGGAAGGAGTGTGTGTGGAAAGCTGGCAGCGCTAGACAACTAAGGATCCGGAGCTTGAGCGCGCAACTGGTCCCCAGAGCCCGGATCCGGCTATCGGATGGGAGGGGAAGGGGTGCGCTGAAGGTGCAGGAATAAGTGCAAGGGCTGAAGCTAAGCAGAAAATGGAAGGCCACCTTTCCGAGAACCAGGACGGGTGAGGACAGTCGAGCAGAGAAAGCTGGAGCGGCAAAGGAGAGAAAAATACAGATTGAAGAGTGAGACCACGGAAGGGTGATAAATATACTCTGAAAAGAAAAACGAAGAGAGTAAAATGCATCTGCAACTTAAAATTCGGTATGGGGAGGGGGAGGGGGAAATCACGCTAGAGAGAACTTGTCCCCGATGCTGCCAAGAGAGATAGGGAAAAAAAGGCACCAAGCATACCGGAAGAACAGAAAGTGAAGGAGGGGAGGAAAGAGAGGAGACAAACCAGACAAGAAATAGTAAGTTGCTGTTTAATTTCTTTTTCATTGACAAACTACTTCCAAAGTTAATTTTGGCACTAACATGCACACAAAATCCTTAGCCACATAGACACCAAAATTATGGTATCTACGCTACAGACAAATGCAGCCCAGGATCATGGACACATTTTCTCGATTGCAATATCGTATTTTGCCTCTTTAAAAAATTTTCAAGTCTTGAAAGTTATCCCATCTTTTGCAGAATATTTCACTATTGGCCAAGGTATCCACAAACAAAAGACTTCTTTTTGCACCGAGGGACGGTGGGACTCTTAGACAGAATCACATTTTCCGAACAGTTATTGGAAATACATCCATGACATTTTAGTATCCCCCACTCTCCCCGTAGCATCCAGCCAACAGTAAGTCTTGGAATTCTGAGGCAAGCTGCCCACACTGTAGCACTTTCTGTCACTTGCCTTCAACCATCTGTTAGAAGACCACAGTGAGGCTGGAGATTGGAGGTTACTGTGGAGGCAGCCTCCGACTTACCTGGTCGGTGCAGGTGATGCTGCTGGAAAGTGTGCTGAAGGGATCCATGGCAGAGCAGCACCGCGCAAGCACTTATCCACAAATACAGGACCCAGGACATCGCAGAAACCATTGCCATTCTCTAAAGAGAACATTAGAAAGGAAGAATTACCCCCGGCTTTGAGCCCCTCGCTCTGTCAGTCCCGTTGATGAGAGAAGGGGGGTCTCAGACGTCATGTCCCTTTGCTACTTTGCTGGCTAGAATTAATGACCCGGCAGAGGTCATGGCATGAAGTGGGATTGAGAGAAATCACTCTCCACGAGATCATGAATCCACTTTTGAAATTCTGCAAAACCAAACTCTTAGGATAGCTGAAATACAGAAATAAAGTTTCTGACTATCTGTTAGGCAGTTTGAAACACTATACCCTGACTAAACATCCTGTTTTACACAATGATCTTTAAGCTATAGTTATTCCAGGCATTGAAAGCTTGCATGTTCCTGTTCATTCTAACTTCATTGCAAGTCTGACATAAGCCTGGAAGGAAAGAGTGGATTCTTTTTTTTTTTTTAATTCTACAGTCATGAATTTTTAATTCCAGTGCTGTCTTCTAAACTAAGAAATCATTTCTCAGAGGCATGTTGTAATCTCCTGAAAGAACTGGTGTTTGGGGCTGGACTTAAAATCAGAAGGAATTGTCTTTAGCCAAAATGAGTTTCAGATACAAGATATAAGATCTATGCATCTCTCCTAAAGCAAACCATAATTTACAATATTGCTTTGCCTCCTAAGATCTTATTGTGGCATTTGTTGAGTGTTGATGAATATGCATATACAGGTGGTGTATGTATTTATGGACGAACATCCACCTTTTCTCAGGCGCTGAAACTTTGACAGTCTTCTCAGCACCTATGAGAATCTTAGGAGGTACAAAAGCTCAACTGCGCTACATATTGTCCAATTTCTCAAACAACACCTTATGCTGCATTTCATATTTGCCAAATTAATCAAACTTGAAGCATCGTCCTTATTCAGCCAGTGATACGGAAGCATTTTCTATATAACAATCCAGTTAAGTGTGTGCTTGTCTTTTAGAGCTTTAGAAACAAGATTGTTTCTTTTCTTTTTTTCATCTTTCCACTGTCAAATCATATACTTCAAGTATTTATACTCTACATTTAAAACCTCCTAGTGACCTCCCAGTGTGGCTTCTTTATTCGTGGAAATTGGCCCTCTTTCAAAAGCTGTGATGATCAGCAAGCAAAATATATACATTATACTTCGGTGTGTGTGTGTGTATGTATACAGACATAATACAAGATAATTTGTGGGTTTCAGGAGAGAGAGATTTAGTCTTTAAGAAGGGGTTTAAAATTATAACAGACAAATGGTGACAACCGTTAATTAAGTGCAAAGGAGGAAAACATTATGTTCAACAGCATGATGCCTTTCATGCCCTGGTCTGTGATTCACATGGACCATTCACTTTATAATTAGTTTCACAGCCCACTGTTTACTTTTGTGTACAACAGATTTAGCCTCATTGTCTTCAGAACTATCAGTGTACCATGGATGCATTCTCTTCAGATAAGAGCAACACCCCTCCTATGAATCCTGAAATGAATGTATCTGGGTGCCTGCAAATTATAGAAAGACAAAATAGAGCGGATGGTGGCATGCAATGACTGTTTGTGAATTTCAGTTAAAATGTACTAGGAATTCATCTAAACTTGAAAAAACCCTACCAGGATAAAAACTTAACAGTTTTGCAATGACTGCTTTCTCTTCTTCACCCATATAGACCATTAGCACTCAAGATTGCTGTGGTTTGATGTTTGCAATATTTTCCTTCTTTTTATTTTTTTTTCATTTAACTTTCTTTAATTCTTAACATTACTTCCAAGGCTCCTGCAAATAGCTCTCTTTGCTCACTCTCATAGCAAGAGGTGATCTCTATGTTAATAGGTGTTTCCCCCCGAAATAATGCAATCAGCCTTACATAGGTCTCTAGACCTGACTAAATAGATTTCAAACCTGCTTTCTGAATCTTAAATCCTTAAAGAGGCTTCTTACCTGAAAAATCCAGCCAAGAGCAGAGTACTCTATTAGTGTTCATTGGAAAGCTCTAACACTTTCTAAAATCCATCTGTGCCACAATTGGAGATTTTTTTAAAAAGAGCTTCCCAATAATCTTCTTTATCAGGATTTAAAAAAATATGTTTTTCTCTTCCGATGCTACTTCCACAGTAAAGAAGACATTGGGTTCATTCAGACTGTATTGTCAGAAAAGGAACCAAGGTTTGAGGGCTGGAAACCTTGTCATTTTCACCTTTAAATCATCTCCTGGCGTCACCTCTGCCAGACGAGACCTTTGAAATGATGGTGAGATAATGTGCAGTTTCCTGATGAGAATCAGTTTATAGTTAATGACGGACCATCCCCACTCCAGAGCATTCAGGGCAGAGTAAGGCAGCAAAATGTAGGAGCAGGGCTGCTATACGGCGCTGTAAGTAGCAATAGTCTCTTTCAATACATCCCTCCTCTGTAAAGTATCACATGTCTTAAAGTGACATTACCCTCTATTACAGCTACAGTGAATTGTAATACCTGCCCACTAACTATTGAACAACTCAAGCAGCACTTTAACACTGTATTGCCCAGTACTTTCTGTTAGAGATTTTACTGATACTGTTCATTTACCAAAAGAAGAAAGAGGGAAGGAGAAACAAAAGAAAAAAGCATTCTGCAAAATACTGATAGTGTTAATGTGTGTTAGATTTCTAACAGCAAATGGGAAAATGAAAAATGTAAGCCATTTCTTACCTCTTAAGGTTCTTTTAACCAGTAAGTTAACCCAAAATATTGTTGAGTTTATACAAATTTAAGTCTGTCAATTATTTCAGCAGCTAAATGTGGGAACATGATCTAGCTAGACTACAGTATAGATGTTTATAGGAGTAAGCCTAAAACAAACCTTTTGAGTTTTTTTTTTAACATGTTTAATACACAGAAATATATCATTTTCAGCATTGAAGAGTGGATTTTGACAAAGAAATATGCTCAAGACATTTTATAAAAATTTCCTTCAAATAATATTCTGGGCTGGGAAGAGGAAACACTCAGAAGTTCAATATTTTGTTTTCAGTGCTAGGGTTTAGACACTTTCTTTTTTGGAAATATAAATATGATGGTACCTACATATAAATGATGCATATGAAGTGACCTAGTTTTCACTTACAGATTGCATTGACATGATTAACTCAAATAAGTCAATCAGTTATCCACTTATAAAGCACCTACTATGTGTTAAATGCTCGGGGACAAAGGGGAAAATAACATTGATGGGATTGCCACTGTCATACATCATACATCATACTGTCTAGTCTTTCTTTTTTTTTATTTTCAAAATTAAGGTAGTTCTTATAATATTCCAGCTTCAACAACCTCTTCAAGTGCCTCAGAGTACTCTCTGGGCTTTCACAGTCATTATAAAGGAAGTTTGATGTTGCAGTGCGTCTTCAGAAGCCATCCTCCTCTCTCTCTATTTACACAGAGTAAGACACTGAGAGACCCTTCAAACACATCGGTCTTCATCCCTGGTCCTGCACAGAATAGCTCTTTGGTCATCATTAAACAAATTTCAGTTCAGTTCAGTTCAGTCGCTCAGTCGTGTCCGACTCTCCGCGACCCCATGAATCACAGCACGCCAGGCCTCCCTGTCCATCACCAACTCCCGGAGTACACTCAAACTCATGTCCGCAGAGTCGGTGATGCCATCCAGCCATCTCATTCTCTGTCGTCCCCTTCTCCTCCCGTCCCCAACCTTTCCCAGCATCAGAGTCTTTTCCAGTGAGTCAACTCGTCGCATGAGGTGGCCAAAGTATTGCAGTTTCAGCTTTAGCATCAGTCCCTCCAATGAACATCCAGGATCGATCTCCTTTAGAATGGACTGGTTGGATCTCCTTGCAGTATAAGGGACTCTCAAGAGTCTTCTCCAACACCACAGTTCAAAAGCATCGATTCTTCGGCGATCAGCTTTCTAAACAACCTCTTCCAACAACACAAGAGAAGACTCTACACATGGACATCACCAGATGGTCAACACCGAAATCAGATTGATTATATTCTTTGCAACCAAAGATGGAGAAGCTGTATACAGTTAGCGAAAACAAGACCAGGAGCTGACTATGGCTCAGATCATGAACTCCTTATTGCCAAATTCAGACTTAAATTGAAGAAAGTAGGGAAAACCACTAGACCATTCAGATATGACCTCAATCAAATCCCTTATGATTATACAGTGGAAATGAGAAATAGATTTAAGGGACTAGATCTGATTGATAGAGTGCCTGATGAACTCTGGACGGAGGTTCGTGACATTGTACAGGAGACAGGGACCAAGACCATCCCCATGGAAAAGAAATGCAAAAGAGCGAAATGGCTGTCTGAGGAGGCCTTACAAATAGCTGTGAAAAGAAGAGAGGCGAAAAGCAAAGGAGAAAAGGAAAGATATAAGCATCTGAATGCAGAGTTCCAAAGAATAGCAAGGAGAGATAAGAAAGACTTCCTCAGTGATCAATGCAAAGAAATAGAGGAAAACAACAGAATGGGAAAAACAAGAGACCTCTTCAAGAAAATTAGAGATTCCAAGGGAGCATTTCATGCAAAGATGGGCTCGATAAAGAACAGAAATGGTATGGACCTAACAGAAGCAGAAGATATTAAGAAGAGGTGGCAGGAATACACAGAAGAACTGTACAAAAAAGATCTTCACGACCAAGATAGTCACGATAATGTGATCACTGACCTAGAGCCAGACATCTTGGAATGTGAAGTCAAGTGGGCCTTAGAAAGCATCACTACTAACAAAGCTAGTGGAGGTGATGGAATTCCAGTTGAGCTATTTCAAGTCTTGAAAGATGATGCTGTGAAAGTGCTGCACTCAATATGCCAGCAGATTTGGAAAACTCAGCAGTGGCCACAGGACTGGAAAAGGTCAGTCTTCATTCCAATCCCAAAGAAAGGCAATGCCAAAGAATGCTCAAACTACCGCACAATTGCACTCATCTCACACACTAGTAAAGTCATGCTCAAAATTCTCCAAGCCAGGCTTCAGCAGTATGTAAACCGTGAACTCCCAGATGTTCAAGCAGGTTTTAGAAAAGGCAGAGGCACCAGAGATCAAATTGCCAACATCCGCTGGATCATGGAGAAAGCAAGAGAGTTTCAGAAAAAACAAATTTCAAGGTAACAGTAAATACAAATCTTAGAGTGAAAATAAGTCTAGTGCCGAAGTTCTAGGGGCGATTGTGTATTTCATTTCTATGGTTCATTATTGTTGAGTTGGTGAATATATATAGTAAGCTCATACCATTCAATATCAAGACAAAAGTGATTAAAACTACAGCAGCAGTTGTTGTTTGGTCGCTAAGTTGTGTGTGACTCTTTTGCTACTCCATGGATTGCAGCTCACCAAGTTCCTCTGTCCATGAAGTTTTCCAGGTAAGAATATAAGAATGGGTTGACATTTTCTTCTCCAGAGGATCTTCCTGACTCAGGGATCAGACCCACATCTCCTGCCTTGGCAGGCAGATTCTTCATTGCTGAATCACCAGGGAAGCCCACAGTAGCAATAGGTAAGCTGTATTTAAATCCTCACCATGTGCTGATGCTACTCCAAAGTATGTTGCTTATAAGGTGTAATTTAATCCTTTTTACAAACCCTGTAAGATAAGTATCATTATTACTGTCTTCATTTCATGAATGGGGAACCAGAGGGTGAATAGGGAGATTAAGAAACTTACTCAAGGTATTATAGATGCTAAGTTATAGAGCAGACCCCAGTGATCTGGGTCAAGAGCCCATCTTCTAAACACTAGGATTAAATACTTCATAGAAAAAAAACAAAAAAAGCTACCCTCCAAAATTAGCCATTATATTTTCTTATTTCTTTATAATTAATAGTCTTCAAAAAGCATTATATATTCATTCAAGATTTACATGCTCAGTATATTCCAGGCATTTGAAGTATAGAAATACGAAAGGCAGTCTTTACCTCACGGTTTTTTGTTTTATTTTTGCTATGCTAATGTGTGCATGTCTGACTCTTTTCAAACTTATGGACTGCAGCCCATCAGGCTCCTCTGTTCTTGGGATTCTCTAGGCAAGAATGCTAGAATGGGTTCCCATACCCTCCTCCAGGGACTCTTCCCAACACAGGGATCAAACCCATATCTCTTATGCCTTCTCCATTGATGGATGTGTTCTTCACCACTAGCGCCACCTGGGAAGCCCTTGCTATGATAATGCATTAAAATTAGAAGGAAAGGGCTTCCCTTGTGGCTCAGCTGGTAAAGAATCTGCCCACAGTGTGGGAGACCTGGCTTCAATTCCTAGGTTGGGAGATCCCCTGGAGAAGGAAAAGACTACCCAGTCCGGTATTCTGGCCTGGAGAATTCCAAGGGAGTCGCAAAGAGTTGGATATGACTCAGCAACTTTTACTTTTCACATTTGCTAATAAAGGCTACCAGTTTGAAAACTGTACATTATATTTTTCATTTCTAGGGATTAAACTAAGGTTCAACATCATTTCTTATCTATGATTTAATTTAATAAACTTGAAATACATACTAATGGATTATGTTCAAGGCACTCTGATAGGCATTGTTAGAATTTTTTAACAAGACTGGAATAATGACTTTCCCTTTCAGTCTTAAGTGGCTTCTATATTTGCATATGATGGAACAAGAATGTCAGACTAGCTCAATTTTCTTTTCTAAATACCCTGTCCATTGTATTGCTGCCAATGATAACTTTCCCTAATAATATAACCATCAACAGATATTGACACTTAAGGCAATTTAGTCTATTCTCCCAACACAAAGCAAAGTTATTCTCACACCTTTCAAAGAAGTTGAGCCTTTCCACCTTTGGCCATCATTGGATTTCATCACCTGATCACTTTCTTGTTGGATGGGCTATAATGTTTTGGCCAATGAGGTGTCAACCAAACGGATGGTATCTCTTTGAGGCTGAAGGACTGTTGAAGCAACACTTTTCAGATTGCTTTTTGCCTCTGGAACAGGGACTATCTTCCTGGATCCTTGAGAGACTGCAAAGAGCAGAGGCCCTCATCTTCACCTTCCCACTCACAACAGATGTGCTGCTGCTGCTGCTGCTGCTGCTAAGTCGCTTCAGTCATGTCCGACTCTGTGCGACCCCACAGACGGCAACCCACCAGGCTCCGCCGTCCCTGGGATTCTCCAGGCAAGAACACTGGAGTGGGTTGCCATTTCCTTCTCCACACAACAGATGTAGATAGTAAATAAATAAGAAATAGTCTGTTCTTTAAGCAATTGAGATTTGGGGGCTATTTGTTACTGCAATATAACCTAGTCTGTCCTGACTGATGAAGACTTTAACCTATATCAATCATGTATTACTTGAATTATGTTCCATTTACTTCCCTGAGCTATAGCAGAACATATACATCAGGCCCAGTTCATGTCTTCACAGAGCTCCATGGTATAGAAACCCATTGGAGATTTTTGATCAGAGCAGTGTAAATCCAAAGCATTGATTATTGCAGCCAGTATCCCTTTGATTCTCATAAGCCAGGAGTTATAAACTGAACATTCACATGCCCATGGCCAGGCTGGTTCAGTTATACAAGCATGATATTGCAAAAGGCAAAGGGCTACTGCACCACTGTTACAGCCCTTCCAGTTACAGGACTTCAAGATACCTACTCAGTGGGGTCAAACTCCTAAAGATATAATTTCAAATACAGTATCTATGCATATGTATACCTGTTTATGTAAAAAAGAGAGAAAATCATATTCACTAGAACTTCTCCCCATGGAAAAACCCACATTTACTCAGAAGACCCAATGAAAATAATCGGGGATAAAAGATAAAACTCAAAATGTTTACATAGCCAAGAATGTTCAGCATATTGCACTGCATAATGAAAGGCCTGGGGATGGAGAAATGGAGGATAGAGGAACCAGTAGGGCAGAAATCTGGAGAGCGGAAAAATGGTGGAGGTGGGCAGAAAAAACAGACAGAGAGATGCAGAGGTTCTCTAGAGGCTCAAGAAGAGAAGAACTGGGGGCAACAGAAATGTCTAAAGGGAATTTCCTGGTGGAAAACTACATCCTATGCAGTGTGACTTCACCCTTTGTCTCTTCAAGTGATTAAAAACAATTTTAAAATACAAAAAATTCATATATACTTTGTGTTAGTAAGTTAATTGGGAAATGCATTGAAGGGGCAAAATCCTGGATCCAGGCCCGAAGTACCACCAGAAAATCCCTCAGTTCCCTGATTACCACACTTTTCATTTCTTGGCATGAGAAATAAAAGCCATCTTCACTTTAGTTTAGGAACAATCCACTTAATAATTTGGCTAATTTGAATTCACAAATGTGCAGGAAAAACACATTTGAGACATGCAAGATTTTATGTCTATGCATATTTCTAAATTAAAAAACAACTAAAGGAATTTAAATAAATTACATCTGGACTGAGAAAGATGCCAAGTTTCAGTCCAATGCAAATGAAAGTGGTTTTAGATGTATGCCATTTAAAGGAGTTCTAAGTATCTCCTGAAATAACACAATTTTGGTTGTGATTTCACAACGCTATTGTTTTTTTCTTGTTCCATTTCAATTGGCTAATGGAAATGAAGTTATGGATGAGAGAATCATTGTCAGTATCTCTAATCTAGATGCTTTCTATACCACTGAAACTCAGTTTTTCTTTTCTGTAGTCACTGGGGCTATCCATCAATTGGCTGATGATGTCTGTTTTCAGTTCCTGATTATGAGAAGACAATATACCTCTTCCCTTGGCTAAGTAATAATGCTATTTTTCTCCCGTAACACAATTGCATAAATCATTTGTGTTACATCACGCTTTGTCTGGAACTCACTTAAAATTTTCCTGTCTCCCCTGGTGTCCTAATATGTGCCCCATATCAGATACACAACAACATCCCTAGCTTGTAAGTCTTACTTTGGGACCTAAATAAAATGTATATACTTGTCTTATTTCTTTATTCTGTACTTTGTATTGTTTTAAAATACATTTAAGCTAAGATGAAGAAAAAATGAAGAGAAAACAAATGAAGTACAAGAGAATATGAGTTATATAATATATATCTATGATGATTGATGAACATGTATTAATAATGATGATGATAATGATGCTGTTGTATTAATACCCTTTGTCTAGAGAGAGGAATCTTTTTATGTGCCAAGCCCCTGGCTAAGCGTTCACATGCAGTGTCTCATTTAATACTCACAAATATGCTCATAGCTCTGTATTACAATCATCTCTATTTTATCAGTGAAAACACAAATTTCAGAGAAGTTAAGTGATTGAACTAATGTCACACCTCTGATAAGGTTGAACAACTTTGATGCAAACTCATATTTGATTTTCAGAATCGAAGCTCTAAGCAACCAAATTCTAGGCAAGCGATATTGCCAAGAAACAAAACAAAAATAATTACAAAATAAAGATAAAAGCCATGAAAGCTAAGTAAGATAAGCCTAATGAGAACTTTGAAAGTGAACTCCAAACAATCAAGTAGAGGAAGTACTAATTTGACTCAAAGCTTCCTAGCAGTAGAAGTGAAGAAGAGACAACTTATTTCATAAAAATGTACAGCATCCATAAGGTAAAAAACCAAGCAAAAGCACACCCACCAAAAAAGCCAAAAAACTGCTCCAGAAATAAGACTTAATGAGCAGAGGCTGAATCATTTGCTGTAAAACTGGTGACTCTCAGTTTGGTAATTTGGATGTGGATACACAAGCCAGAATTTTCAGTAACTGTAAGAAAAGGGAAATGGAAGGCAAGATTTCTCTTAGGCTAGAGGAAAAGATAACCTTCATGTAGGAGTCTCATTTTTCACCTCCAGCAGCCTATCTCTTCAATTACTTTATCAATTATAATTCCTCACTGCTTATCTTGTCTGTCTTCCAGGCAGCAGGTAAAGAAAGAATAAGGTCATTTCTTTTGTTCTTCCACATCTCATCTCCTTATTCTCTTTTTAGAACAGAAAGAAAGTTGAAACCACAAACAGCTTCACTTCCATTGCACTAATGAAAGTGATAAATAAACTGAAATTTTAAAGAACAAGTGGTCTCTTTATTATGAGAATATGAATATATATTACGAGCACATAAAGGTTGTGAAAATGACTGCTTTGATGACAATAATAAAAACAATAACATGATTTCTTTGGTTTATAAAATGCTCAGATCCATAGCCAGATTCATAGTCACAATCTCCCATACCAACTCTGACCTAAGAAATGGCCCTTCACAGACTCTGTGTCTTAAATCTCTCCACTCTCTCCCTGTCCATTCAAACATATACACCCCAAATACCACCATCTTTCATTTGAAATATAACAATACTTCCTTAACGAGTCCACTTGCGTTCAAATGTGAACCTTCCACGCATCTCTTTCCCACTCTGCCACCAGAGCGAATGGGTTTGAGATGCATGTTGATCATGCCACTCAAGTAAACCTTGAAAACCTTTCAATGATTTTCCCATTGTGCTTAAAATAAAGCCCAAATTCATGGCCATGGTTGACAGGGCTCTGCATGAGTTGGCCCCTGTCTGCTTCTCTCGGCTCATTTTTACAAACATTCTCACTCAGCTCCTACTACACTCTTGGGTCCTTGAGTGGGATAGAGTTTCTCTCAGTTGTCTTCTGGAATGCTCCAAACCAAATCGTCACCCTGATATATGCTCTCACAGTATATCATCTCAATAGCCTTAATTACCATTGTAAATGACAGTTTCTGGAATTATTTATGATATCTGCTTTATCTCTTTACCATAAGCACTGTAAGAGGAGAACTAGAACCTTGTTCGCTACTCTATTATCAGAATTGAACATATATATATATATATATATACTACATAGCATATCGTAGAGACTCAAGTGTGTGTATGTGTAAATAAACAATAATCCATGAATCAAAAATAAAATATGAGGCCACTATCAAGATGACATATAAGATGAACTGTTTTTTTCAGAAATAAGTATATTTTGTGCCCTCCTCCAAGGCCTTTATTTGTTCTTTTTGGTAGTACACATGTATGAAGTAGCAATACATATTAAGGATGACTGCCTTGTTCTGTTTGAGTCTATCGTTTTGACACTAAGTAAAAGAAAGTGGCCCATATGTTGTTTAAACCCTTACTTCAGTTCAGTTCAGTTCAGTCGCTCAGTCATGTCCGACTCTCCGCAACCCCATGAGTCACAGCACGCCAGGCCTCCCTGTCCATCACCAACTCCCGGAGTACACTCAAACTCATGTCCACAGAGTCGGTGATGCCATCCAGCCATCTCATTCTCCGTCGTCCCCTTCTCCTCCCGCCCCCAACCTTTCCCAGCATCAGAGTTTTTTCCAGTGAGTCAACTCGTCACATGAGGTGGCCAAAGTATTGCAGTTTCAGATTTAGCATCAGTCCTTCCGATGAACACCCAGGACTGATCTCCTTTAGAATGGACTGGTTGGATCTCCTTGCAGTCCAAGGGACTCTCAAGAGTCTTCTCCAACACCACAGTTCAAAAGCATCAATTCTTCGGCGCTCAGCTTTCTTCACAGTCCAACTCTCACATCCATACATGACCACGGGAAAAACCATAGACTTGACTACACGGACCTTTGTTTACCTGCCACTAAATCCATTTTGGATACTTTTTTTTTTGCTAGAAGAAAAAAATGAAACTGTCCTGAATTTTCAGCCCTGGTACTTAGTATCCAAATATGATCTGATGGAGGAATTCACAGCTGACCCCTGAAGAATAACAAAAATCTACAAATGTTAAAAATTGAAAAAAATGCTTAGAATTTCATCACTCTGAACCTAGAAGAAATCTCCCCCAAACCTCCTTGTTCAGCCTCTCCGTTGTACAGGAAATAGAAAGACCTAAGAAAGGGAAGAGGCTTTCCTGAAGGAATACAGTGAGTTCACTGGTGTGGGTCACATTCGAATACAAGTCTCCTCATTTTATATGCTCTCTTCTCTTCTTTCTCTCTCTCTCTTTCATAGCACTATCCAATAAAACTTTCTCTGAGACTGGAAATGTTCTGTATCTGTGCTGACCTAGATGGTAGCCACTATCCTCATGTGGCTATTAAGTAATTGAAATGGGTCTAGTGCAAACGAGGAAATGAAATTTTTCATTTTATTTCATTTTTATTAATTTAAACCTAAATAGCTTCATATGGTTAGTAGAAACTGTACTGAACAGCACAGCTCTAAAATATGTTAGCTCGGTTAAGGAAAATAAATGCAATGACGTCAAATAATTTTTAGTAAGTTAGCAGAAAAATCTGAATTACCTCACAGTAAGATTGCTGGGAGAAATATCAATAACCTCAGATATGCAGATGACACTACCCTTATGGCAGAAAGTGAAGGGGAACTCAAAAGCCTCTTGATGAAAGTGAAAGAGGAGAGTGAAAAGGTTGGCTTGAAGCTCAACATTCAGAAAACAAAGATCATGGCATCTGGTCCCATCACTTCTTGGGAAATAGATGGGAAAACAGTGGAAACAGTGTCAGACTTTATATTTTTGGGCTCCAAAATCACTGCGATGCTGATTGCAGCCATGAAATTAAAAGACGCTTGCTCCTTGGAAGGAAAGTTATGACCAACCTTGATAGTATATTAAAAAGCAGAGACATTACTTTGCCAACCAAGGTCCGTCTAGTCAAGGCAATGGTTTTTCCCGTGGTCATGTATGGATGTGAGAGTTGGACTGTGAAGAAAGCTGATCGCCGAAGAATCGATGCTTTTGAACTGTGGTGCTGGAGAAGACTCTTGAGAGTCCCTTGGACTGCAAGGAGATCCAACCAGTCCATTCTAAAGGAGATCAATCCTGGGTGTTCATTGGAAGGACTGATGCTAAATCTGAAACTGCAATACTTTGGCCACCTCATGCGACGAGTTGACTCACTGGAAAAGACTCTGATGCTGGGAAAGGTTGGGGGTAGGAGGAGACGGGGACAACGGAGAATGAGATGGCTGGATGGCATCACGGACTCTGTGGACATGAGTTTGAGTGTACTCCGGGAGTTGGTGATGGACAGGGAGGCCTGGTGTGCTGTGATTCATGGGGTCGCGGAGAGTCGGACACGACTGAGCGACTGAACTGAACTGAACTGAACTGAACCTTCCAGAATTAGGATAACATTGAAGTTAAAAATGAGCTCGGTTACAAGTAATAGGAAAAGAAATCAGAAACGATGCAAACTGGAGTAAATAATACAGAGGATGTAAGTTTTCTTAAAGGTGGATTGTTCACAGGTGGGGCTCACCTCCTGGTGGATTTGACTTAGTAACTCCACTAAGTCATCAAGGATGTAGCTCAGTTTCAACTTTCTCTCTGCTGTGCCAGGTGTCAATCTAAAGTAGGCTTCCCACCATGGATGAAACACAGCTGCCAAAAGCTGTCTGAGATATGATCTTATTCATCCACGTATTGGGAAAAAAAAGGGTTGTTTCAAGAAGCTCTCCTCAGATAAGTAAGGAAGAGTCTTTATTAGCTTCCCCTAGCAAACCACTTCTCACAGCTCCTTAGCTTGTCTTGGATCACTTGCCCCTCCCTGAGCCAGCTACCTTGATCAAGGGGAAAAGATCACATAGTTGGACTGAGGGCCACAGCATTAGTCCCAAACAAGTCAAGAGAGAAATTAACTTCCTCCAAAAGAGATGAATGGAATGTGGAAGGTCTGATACTTAAATAAAGTGAAAGTGAAGTTGCTCAGTCTGACTCTTTACCACCCTGTGGACTGTAGCCTATCAGGCTCCTCTATCCATGGGATTTTCCAGGCAAGAATACTGGAGTGAGTTGCCATTTCCTTCTCCAGGGGATCTTCCCAACCCAGGGATCAAATCCTGGTCTCCCACGTTGTAGGCAGATGCTGTTCTGTCTGAACTACCAGGGAAGTCACTTAAATGAAAATCAGGACAATAATTTGGAAGAAAGCATGAATATTGAAAACAACCACAGTGTGAACAAAAGCTGGTGGTATTTTCATGTATATTTTAGGACTAAAGTACTTTGCCGTTTTTATAATTTTTTCTACTTAAAAGTAGTATGATTTTGTTTTTGAAAGGTAGTAAACTTCCCCTCCCTCTTTGAATCTCTTTTTCTCCTCCACGCCTATCAGAGAGTCCTGGTCTGTAAGTAAGAGTGCAAATGGGGTAGGAGTAGTGTAAGTCCTCTCCCAGTGAACTTCCACCTCTGGAGTCATTGAGGAAGCAGTGGTGCTTCTCAAGGAGTCAAGAAGAAAAAGAAGAAGTGACATTTCAGGAGAACTGGGATGCTGAGGCCTTGAACAGAATTATTTCTGGACTTTCATTTGGTAGATTCTTCTATGAGGAAATTCAAGGATGAGTGACCTGGAACAACTGAAGCAGGAAGCTGAGAAGCTGCAGAATCAGATCCAGAGATCAAGTCCTGAGGCTTTGGAATGGGAGCACTGACTCCAAGACCCTAGACTACCAGAAAACCAACCTTCAGTTCAGTTCAGCTCAGTTCAATCACTCAGTCGTGTCCGACTCTCCGCGACCCCATGAATCACAGCACACCAGGCCTCCCTGTCCATCACCAACTTCCGGAGTTCACTCAAACTCATGCCCACAGAGTCGGTGATGCCATCCAGCCATCTCATTCTCGGTCGTCCCCGTCTCCTCCTGACCCCAATCCCTCCCAGCATCAGAGTCTTTTCCAGTGAGTCAACTCATCGCATGAGGTGGCCAAAGTATTGGAGTTTCAGATTTAGCATCAGTCCTTCCAATGAACACCCATGATTGATCTCCTTTAGAATGGACTGGTTGGATCTCCTTGCAGTAACCTTAGGGAGTATCAAATAGTGAGAACTCACACAAAGGAAACCACTTGAATACAAGACCCAGCATCACCCAACCACCAGTAGCACCCTGTGCAGGACGCTTCATCTAAACAACAAACAAAATGAAAATATAAACCCAGTCATCAGCAGGATTGCCACCTCATTCAGCCTAGGCCATCAGGGGAAAAACAAACAAAAACTCAGCACAAATCTCACTCTATAAGAAGCTTACACAAACTACTGGACCAACCTTAGGAAGGCAGAAACCAAAAGGAAGAAAGAATTCAACCTTAAACCTGGGAAAAGGAGACCTCGAGCACAATAAGTTTAAAACAAATAATGAAAAGGCAGAGAAATACTACACAAGTGAAGGAAAAAACTAGAAACACAGAAGTCCAAATCAATGAAGAGGAAATAGGCAAACTACCTGAAAAATAATTCAGAATAATGATAGTAGAGATGATAAAAAAAAACCTTGAAAATAAAATGGAGAAAATGCAAGAATCAATTAACAAAGACCTAGAAGAATTAAAGAATAAACATGCGGAGACAAATGACACAATTACTGAAATTAAAAATACTCTAGAAGGAATCAATAGCAGAATATCTGAAGCAGAAGAACAAATCAGTGAGCTGGAAGATAAAATGGTGGAAGTAAATTCTGAGGAGCAGAATAAAGTAAAAAGAATGAAAAGAACTGAGGATAGTCTCAGAGACCTCTGGGACAATATCAAATGCACCAACATTCGAATTATAGGGATTCCAGAAAAAGAAGAGAAAAAGAAAGGGTATGAGAAAATTTTTGAAGAGTTTATAGTTGAAAATTTCCTCAGCATGGGAAAGAAAATAGACAATCAAATCCAAGAAGCACAAAGAATCCCATACAGGATAAACCCAAGGAGAAACATGCCAAGACACATACTAATGAAACTTATAAAGACTAAATACAAAGAAAGTATATTGAAAGCAGCAAGGGAGAAGCAACAAGTAACATACAAGGGAAACCCCATATGCTTGACAGCTGATCTTTCAGCAGAAACTCTGCAGGCCAGAAGGGAATGGCAGGATATACTTAAAGTACTGAAAGGGAAAAATTACAACCAAGATTACTGTACCTGGCAAGGATCTCATTCAAAATTGATGGAGAAATAAAGAGCTTTCCAGACAAGCAGAAGTTAAGAGAATTCAATACCACCAAACCAGCTCTACAACAAATGTTAAACAGACTTGTATCGTCAAGAAATACAACAGAAGAAAAAAGATCTACAAAATCAACCTCAAACAATTAAGAAAATGGCAATAAGAACATATATATCTGGAATTACTTTAAATGTAAATGGATTAAATGCTCCAACCAAAAGACACAGACTGGCTGAATGGATACAAAAACAAGACCCATATATATGCTGTCTACAAGAAACCCACCTCAGACCTAAAGACACATATAGACTGAAGGTGAGAAGATGGAAAAATATATTCCATGCACAAGGGAAGTAAAAGAAAGCTGGAGTAGCAATCCTCATATCAGACAAAATAGACCTTAGAATTAAAGAATATTGCAAGAGATAAGGAATGATATCTACATAATGATAAAGGGATCAATCCAAGAGGAAGACATAACTGTAAATATCTATACACCCAACATAGGAGTACCACAATACATAAGACAAACACTAACAGACATAAAAAGAGAAAATGACAGTAACACAATAATAGTACGAGACTTTAACACCCCACTCACACCAATGGATAGATCATCAAAACAGAAAATTAATAAGGAAACACAAGTCTTAAATGATACATCAAATGAGATGGATCTCATTGATATCTTCAGGACATTCCACCCAAATGCAGAAGAATACACCTTATTCTCAAGTGCACATGAAACATTCTCCAGGATAGACCACATCTTGGGTCCCAAATCAAACCTCAGTAAATTTAAGAAAACTGAAATTATATCAAGCATCCACACTGACCACAATGCTATGAGATTAGATATCAATTACAAGAAAAAACTGTAAGACACAAATAGAGATTAAACAACACATTTCTAAATAACCACCAGATTACTGAAGAAATCGAAAGGGAAATCAAAAAATTTCTGGAAACAAATGACAATGAAAACACAAAACCTATGAGATGCAGCAAAAGCAGTTCTAAGAGGGACGTTTACAGCAATACAATCCTACTCAAGAAAGAAGAAAAACATCGGCTAGACAGCCTAACTTTACACCTAAAACAACTGGAACCAAAAACAAACAAACAAACAAAAAAATTAGTAGAAGGAAAGAAATCATAAAGATCTGAGCAGAAATAAATGAAAAAGAAATGAAACAATAGTAAAGATTAATAAAACTAGAAGCTGCTTCTTTGAGAAGATAAACAAAATGACAAACGTTTAGCCAGACTCACGAAGAAAAAAGAGAGAAGAATCAAATCAACAAAATTAGAAATGTAAAAGGAGAGGTTGCAACAGATAATGAAGAAATACAAAGGATTATAAGAGACTATTATGAACAACTATATGGCAATATAATGAATAACCTGGAAGAAATGGACAGATTCTTAGAAAAGTTCAACCTTCCAAGACTGAACCAGGATAAAATAGAAATTATGAGCAACCCAATAACAAGCACTGAAATTGAAGCTGTGATCAAAAATCTCCCAAAAAGCAAAAGCCCAGGACCAGATGGCTTCACAGGAGAATTCCATCATTTAGAGAAGAGCTAATTCCTGTCCTTCTAAAACTCTTTCCAAAAGATTGCAGAGGAAGGAACACTTCCAAACTCATTCTACAAGGCCACCATCACCCTGATACCAAAACCAAACAACACAAGAAAAGAAAACTACAGGCCAACATCACTGATGAACACAGATGCAAAAATCCTCAGCAAAATTTTAGCAAACAGAATTCAGCAACACATCAAAAAGCTCATACACCACGATCAAGTTGGGTTTATTCCAGGGATTCAAGGATTCTTCAATATATGCAAATCAATCAATGTAATACACCATATTAACAAATTGAAAGATAAAAACCATATGGTCACCTCAATAGATGCAGAAAAAGCCTTTGACAAATTCAGCACCCATTTATGATTAAAACTCTTCAAAAAATGGGCATAAAAGGAACCTGCCTCAACATAGTAAAGGCCATATATGATAAACCTACAGCAAACATTATTCTCAACAGTGAAAAACTGAAGGCATTCCCCCTAAGATCAGGAACAAGACAAAGGTGTTCACTTTCACCACTATTATTCAACATAGTTCTGGAAGTCCCCGCTATAGCAATCAGAGAAGGAAAAGAAATAAAAGAAACCCAGATTGGAAAAGAAGTAAAACTCACTGTTTGCAGATGACATGATATTGTACACAGAAAACACTAAAGATAGTATCAGAAAATTACTAGAGCTAATCAGTGAATTTAGCAAAGTTGCAGGATACAAAATCAATACACAGAAATCCTTTGCATTTCTATATACTAACAATGAAAAATCAGAAAGAGAAATTAAGGAATCAATCAGACTCACCATTGCAACAAAAATAATTAAATATCTAGAAATAAACTTACCTAAGGAAACAAAAGAACTGTATACAGAAACTTGTAAGACACTAATGAAAGAAATCAAAGTGACATAAACAGATGGAGAGATATCCCATGTTCCTGGGTAGGAAAAATCATTATTGTGAAAATGATATACCAAATGCAATATACATTTTCAGTGAGATACCTATCAAATTACCAATGACATTTTTCACAGAACTAGAACAAAAAAATCTTACAATTCAAAAGGCCCCAAATAGTGAAAGCAGTCTTGAGAAAGAAGAATGGAGCTGGAGGAATCAACCTTCCTGATTTCAGATTATACTACAAGGCTACAGACACCAAGACAGTATGGTACTGGCACAAAAACAGAAATATAGACCAATGGAGCAAGATAGAAAGCCCAGAAATAAATCCAAGCACCTATGGGTACCTGACAAAGGAGGCAAGAATATACAACGGGGCAAAGACAGCTTCTTCAATAAATGGTGCTGAGAAAATTGGACAGCTACATGTAAAAGTGTTTCACTATGCCAAAGACTTTGACTGTGTGGATCACAATAAACTGTGGAAAATTCTGAAAGAGATTCGAATACCAGACCATCTGACCTGCCTCTTGAGAAATCTGTGTGCAGGTCAGGAAGCAACAATTAGAACTGGACACAGAATAATAGACTGGTTCCAAACAGGAAAAGGAGTACATCAAGGCTGTATGTTTTCACCCTGCTTATTTAACTTCTATGCAGAGTACATCATGAGAAACACTGGGCTGGATGAAGCACAAGCTGGAATCAAAATTGCCGGAAGAAATATCAATAACCTCAGATACGCAGATAGTACCACTCTTATGGGAGAAAGTGAAGAAGAACTAAAGAGCCTCTTGATGAAAGTGAAAGAGGAGAGTGAAAAAGTTGGCATAAGCTTAACATTCAGAAAACAAAGATCATGGCATCCAGTTCCATCACTTCATGGCAAATAGATGGGGAAACAGTGGACATAGTGGCTGACTTTATTTTTGGGGGCTCCAAAATCACTGCAGATGCTGATTGCAGCCATGAAATTAAAAGACGCTTACTCCTTGGAAGGAAAGTATGACCAACCTAGATAGCATATTGAAAAGCAGAGACATTACTTTGCCAACAAAGGTCTGTCTAGTCAAGGCTATGGTTTTTCCAGTGGTCATGTATGGATGTGAGAGTTGGACTATAAAGAAAGCTGATTGCCGAAGAATTGATGCTTTTGAACTGTGGTGTTGGAGAAGACTCTTGAGAGTCCCTTGGACTGCAAAGAGATCCAACTAGTCCATCCTAAGGGAAATCAGTCCTGAATATTCATTGTAAGGACTGATGTTGAAACTGAAACTCTGATACTTTGGCCACCTGATGCGAAGAGCTGACTCATTTGAAAAGATCCTGACGCTGGGAAAGACTGAAGGCAGGAGGAGAAGGGGACGACAGAGGATGAGGATGGTTGGTTGGCATCACCTACTCAATGGACATGAGTTTGGGTAAACTCAGGAAGTTGGTGATGGACATGGAGGCCTGGCGTGCTGCGGTCCATGAGGTCGCAAAGAGTTGGACACGACTGAGCAACTGAACTGAACTGAACATATAAAAGAATGAAATTAGAACACTTCCTAATGCCATACATAAAGATAAACTCAAGATGGGTTAAAGACTTAAATATAAGACCAGAAACTATAAAACTCTTAGAAGAAAATATAGGCAGAACACTCAATGACATAATTGACAATGTCATTGGCATTGGAACAATGACAATTTCCTCTATGCCCCACCTCCTAGAGTAATGGAAATAAAAACAAAAGTAAAGAAGTGGGACATGATTAAACTTAAAAGCTTTTGCACAGCAAAAAATCTATAAGCAAGGTGAAAAGACAACTCTCAGAATACGAGAAAATAATAGTGAATGAAACAAATGACAAAGGATTAATTTCCAAAATATACAAGGAGCTCATACAAGTCAATACCAGAAAACAAACAACCCAATCAAAACTTGAGGAAAAGACCTAAACAGACATTTCTCCAAAGAAGACATGCAGATGCCTAACAAAAACATGATAAGATGCTCAACATCACTCATTACTATTAAAGAAATGCAAATCAAAACCACAATGAGATGTCACCTCACAGCAGTCAGAATGGCCATCACCAAAAAGTCTACAAAGAATAAATGCTGGAGAGGGTGTGTAGAGAAAAGGGAACACTCTTGCACTGTTGGTGGGAATGTAAATTGATACAGCCACTATGGATGAAGGTATGGAGATTCCTTGAAAAACTAGGAATAAAACCACCATATGACCCAGCAATCCCACTCCTAGGCATATACCCTGAGGAAACCAAAATGGAAGAAGACACATGTATCCCATTGTTCACTGGAGAACTATTTACAATAGCTAGAACATGGAAGCAACCTAGATGTCCATCAACAGATGAATGGATAAGGAAGTAGTGGTACATATACACAATGGAATATACTCAGCCATAAAAAGGACGCTTTTGAGTCAGGTCTGATGAGGTGGATGAACCTAGTACCTATTATATAGAGTGAAGTGAGTCAGAAAGAGACAGATAAATATTGTATTCTAACATACATACATGCAATCTAGATAAATGGTACTGAAGAATTTATTTACAGGACAGCAATGGAGAAAGACATAGAGAATAGACTTATGGACATACGGAGAGGGGAGGAGAGGCTGAGATGTATGGGAAGAGTAACATGGAATCATTACCATATGTAAACATTACCATATGTAAAATAGATTAAAAAAAAAAAGAAGACAGTAAATTTGAGATCTAAATAGAAATTTTTTAAAAGTCATCTAGAATCTGTTATATGAAAGTTACCAGTATTCACATTTAAATGCACATGTCCTTCACTTTCTAAACATGCCTACTTGATTTTGTTGTTTCTAAAAAAAGTATATATATATTATATATAATAATTATATACAATGTTTTATATATAATTATATATAATGTTTTATATACAATTTATATTTTTATGATCTGTTTTTTTCTCTGAAAATATCACATTTTCCAATGTCAATAACAATTCCTCTAATGGTGAACTTAATCTAGATAATCAACCTAAAATACTTTTCTTTTTCTAAGCATTCCACATCCCTTTATTGCTTGTAAATTGTGGTTAATCTCCTCACTTTTATGGCAGTAAACTTCCTCCTATGCAAGACAAAGAATTAACAACGAAAATATTTTTCTTAACAGAGAAAATATTTTCTTTTCTCTGCAGGATCCTATATAATACTAATGGTTAACTGCAACAGAAAAGCATACATCCCCGTTGATTGGTGTGGGCTTAAATCTTGTGAACTTTATTTGACACTGTCGGTTTGTATCTCATCTGCCTTCAAGTAAATTTCTCTTCTGGTCTTTGTCTTATTTTTAATATGTCTGATTATCTATTCTCTTTTATCTGGTTTGAATTTTAATTATGAGAAAGAAATAATTTCCTGAAATGGAAAAAATATAGAAAAATAGATATGTATATCTTTTAATCCATATCTCCTTGGCCTTCCCTCCTTTTATTTCTTTGCTTTTCAACTTGGTCAGAGAGGCAGTAAAATAGAAGGGCTAAGAGTATGGACTGTGGAGTCAGACAGCTTGGGTCCCTCTTTCAGCAGCATCTCTTACTAACTGTCCAATCCTATTCCAGTAACTTTTCCTGAGTTGCCAAATACTGATATCTAATTCAAAGGATTATTGTTAAGATGCATATTAGAGTATCTGGTATATTATAAGTCTCTGTAAACTTTTAAAATTAAATTTGATATCTAGGCTCTAACTAAGATTTAGCTCTACATTTTAAGATGCTTTTGTATGTCTATGAAACCTCAGCTTTTAAAATGTGAAACATTCTTCCTCTCCTCTTTCAGCTCCACTTACCTTTCCTATTCCCCTTCTTTCCTCTAAATGAAACCACTTTTTAGAATTAGTTCTAGCGCTTTATTTTCCATGGACTTTTTGTTGGCCTCCCAAGTCTAGATTGGACACCCCTCTATATAGTTGTGTCCTATAAGACACACCTCAGTCTCTATAAGATTCAGTGCCAACCACATTTGCTACAGCATCTACTTCTCAGTGCTGTAGAACAGATGGAAGAATGTCCCGGAAGGAGGGAATAAATTGTGCAAAAGCTTTAACTCAAGAAGGCATTTTGTTTGAAGGGCCGAAAGGCACTATGCTTTATCTGGGGATGTGGAGGTGAGAGATAGACTAGATAGTGATAGTGGCCTTGTGATCACTAGATAGTTATTTTCACCTCACTAGTCTGTCTCTCACCTCCACATCCCCAGATAAAGCATAGTGCCTTTCGGCCCTTCAAACAAAATGCCTTCTTGAGTTAAAGCTTTTGCACAATTCATTCCCTCCTTCTGGAACATTCCTTCATCTATTCTTTTCCCAGATGGCTCGTTTTTTATCCCTCTGGTCTCACAGAGATTTTCCCTGACCTTATCATTCCCTGTTTGAAAACACAGGATGACTTTAATGTGGTTTAAAAACGACAGACCACAAGACCCAACACAACCAAAGTGTGCCTATATTTTCAATCTAAATATAATTCCATTCCTCCCTACCTACTCCCATGGTCTAGTCACTCTTAAATTCTCTCAGTAATACACTTCGGTATTCTTTCCTTTAGGAAGCATTCTTTCCTTTAGGAAGCATTCTTTCCTTTAGGAAGCATTCTTTCCTTTAGGAAGCATTCTTTCCTTTAGGAAGCATTCATGCAATAAACCAAGTACAGAGAACAGAACTCAAGAACTGGTATATAAGATATATATATATATCTCACACACTCCAAAAGCTTTCTAGATTCAGGGCCTTTGTACCTGCTCTGCAACTGCTGCTGCTAAGTCACTTCAGTCGTGTCCGACTCTGTGCGACCCCACAGACGGCAGCCCATCAGGCTCCCCCGTCCCTGGGATTCTCCAGGCAAGAACACTGGAATAGGTTGCCATTTCCTTCTCCAATGTGTGAAAGTGAAAAGGGAAAGTGAAGTCGCTCAGTCATGTCTGACTCGTAGCGACCCCATGGACTGCAGCCTACCAGGCTTCTCCGTCCATGGGATTTTCTAGGCAAGAGTACTGGAGTGGCTTGCCATTGCCTTCTCCTGTACCTGTTCTAAACTCCTGTTTTATTCATCACTGTGCACTCACCCTCTGAAAATGTACCCGGCACATAGTAGGTGATCAATCATTATGTATAGACTAGATGAACAAATGAATGTGTCTGTATTTCTCATTTCCTGTTTTAGGTGTCTTAATTTGCAGCAATATTCTAAGCAAGTGGTTGGCGGTGGGCTGAGCAGGGAGGAGGCTGGGAAGAATTTCAGATGATGTGTCTGTATGTGTATGGGTGTTTGTGTGGGAATCTGAGTCTGAGAATGCCTAAATGTGCATCTCCAACCACAGCCCAGTGCCAGAAAGGCTTTTTGAATTGCTTCTTGTTTTTTCTCATCCACTCTTTTGTCCTTTTGTCTTACCACACCATATTGAAAGTAGGCCTTTCCCACTCTTAGTTTCCACCTTCATGTTCATACTGTAGTGAAGAACATGTGGTATCTCTGGGAGTCCCAACTAGGAGATCTAGCAGTTGCTGGTTTAGAGTAGAGGAGGAGAGAATTATAAAAAGGAGTTCAAGGGAGTCATTGAACATGACTAAAGCGGGTAGGATAGAGTAGTTGAGCACACCCACACTTGGATTCCCTAAACCAGAGGTCCTCAGTCTTGACTGTGAGTTACAATAACCTGGGGAGTTTGTAAAACTCTAAATGCCTCGGACCCTACCCCAGATCAGTCAAATCAGGATCTGTGAAAGTGAGACTCGGGCAACAGTATTTTCAAAGCTCTCTGTGTGGTTCCAACATGCAGCCAAGTTTGAAAGTCACTGCAGTAAAACAAAAACTTACTGCAGTGTTTGGTCACTATGGCAACCCCATAAATACCTGTGATATTTTGTTAATTAGTTGCCAACTAAGAGGCACATTCTCCCTGTTTAGCAGATTTAAGTTTAGGCCAGTGTTTTCAGTACATCCTTATGGAAAGCTTACTATGTGCTTGATATGATACAACCTCTATTTCATTACTTTGTGATTTTTTTTCCTACCTCATATTTAGGTGCATAGATTATGTGAACTTTAGGTGTTCCAAGAGAGGGTTAGTACACATCATGATTGCTCCGCTTACATACATTCCCCCCTCCTTGGCTTTCTATCACTTAGTCACAATCTCCTGTGCTGAGCTAACTGCTGGTTCTAGTTGTCTCTTCTGTGGCTCAGGGTAGCCCCATTCCCTGCCATAATCAGGGATGAGCACAAAAGTCAATCGGTGCCAATAATTACACGAGGACAGGTTTGCAGAGATCTCTTGGAAAGCTACATTTTTCATTCATCCAAGACAGTTTTAGGAAGTAATTTTTTTTCTCTCCTCCAGACCTAAGAAAGGGAGCAGGCCATAGACTCAGTGTCATTATGAAGCAGTGCTAATCTTAGCATGAGACTGATACCATGGAAAGCAGAGGAAACAAGTGTGGAAAAAATGTCCTTTGCTGAACCAGACTCTTACATTCAATGTTAGACTTGCCCTGTAATAGTTTAAGGCAGTTTGAGTGTGGCTTTCTGTTACTTGCAACCGAAAGCATCCTAATTAATGGAGTATTAAGAGACAGCCTGGGTTTCCCAGGTGGTGCTAGTGGTAAAGAATCTACCCACTAATGCAGGAGATGTCAGAGACGTGGGTTCTATCCCTGCATGGGGAAGATGCCCTGGAGTAGGAAATGGCAACCTGCCCCAGTCTTCTTGCCTGGAAAAGTTCACAGACAGAGGGGCCTGGTGGACTACAGTCCATAGGACCGCAAAGAGTTAGACATGACTGAGCACACATAAGAGACAGCCTACAACAGTGGAAATATAAAACTAAAAATATCCCAAAGATTATTTAACCCAAACTTTCATTTTAAAAATGAGAAGACTTCCCTGTGGTCTAGTGGTTAAGACTACGTGCTTCCACTCCTGGCAGCATGGGTTCAGTCCCCGGTAGGGGAAGTTCCACATGCTGTAAGGTTCGGCCAAAAAATAAAAAATGAGAAGATTAAGACCCAAACAGCCAAAATAACTCATGGAAGACAATGCAATCTACTGGGTCTTGTGTTACCTAGAATTGGGCCTGGATTTCAAGTGTCCTCATTTCCAGTGTATTGTTCAGTCTACTAAAGAATAAAGTCTTTATTGTAAACATTCACTTTAATTTTCAAATGTTGCTAAATTAGCTGTGATGACCCTAATTTTTAAAATGTCATTAAATTTCCTTGGAAGGAACTCTCTCTAGAAATAGATATTCTCAGCCTTTTCTCAAAAGACATACTCAAAGCCTGTAGAGACCATTTGATTTTCAAATGCAGACGTCATGAAAGAATATGCAAAACTGTTGAAAATATATATCACACAAGCCACCCCCAACCAAAAAAAAATTTAAAGTTCTATCCAGCTAGGCTGCTTCAGTAAATGATGTTTCTGAATATATAAAATACTTGAATCTAAATTTAAAAATACTCCCTCCACCCCTTGATTAACCAGATTGTCCCCTCCCCTATATATAGGAACGCTATGTGCCTGAGCCCACTTGCCATCTGTCACCACATTTTCCAAACTTCTCTTCCACCCCCTCCTCTTACACAATCTTATCACATAAAAATATTAGATTTCAGGGATTTGTATAATTTCATTAAATTTTCTGAGCCAAGTAAAAACAGAGGAAGAATTGGTATCTCAAACTGACTCAGAGTTTGAGTTGTCCAGCAGATATCCATGGTAGCCAGTGATGACCTTTAGGCAGAGCTCATGTGCCTAGGAATAACATGAATAAGTCTTTTCCCTTAGTATGGCACTTCGCATTAAGACTTTGCAAGTATTCCCCATATTACAGAGAGGGATTTGGATAGCTTCCAGCAAGTCCTGACTCATATACCATCTTATTGCTTTGTTTATTACCTTTTGTAAAGTTTTGTGAGTTTTCTCAGATCATTAAAAAAGTACTTAGGAGCCAGTTGGGAATTAGCCATATTGCTGCTGCTTCCTCTTTCACAGTTTGGGAAATGATTTTTAGCCATCTGAATACAGGGCACCTCTTCTCAGTTCATTTCAGTTGTTCAGTCATATCCAACTCTTTGTGACCCCATGGACTGCAGTACGCCAGGCTCCCCTGTCCATCTACTCAACCAAGTGCTTAAGGCAGAAGTTTAAGTGCCTTCCTTGGTTGCTCTCTTTCCTGCTTCTCTTCTACAATCCATGCAAAATCTCTGGCAGTGCTTTTGTTTCCAGACCCCACAGTAGGTCTTTGAGGAATGCCCAGTGAGGTTGGCTATAAAGTATCAAGAACACAGTGAAGAATTGCTAGAAATGGTTCTTTCCTGCTTCTCTGCATGTGTAGGAGAAGTGAGGCTTATAAAGTGCAGCCTATTTCTTCTACCAAGTACTCCTTTTTCTCCCATCCCTACCTGAGGTGGTCCTGAAGGGTTTATCAATCACCATGTCTCAACCATTCTCTGATGGCAGGGGGAGTCACATGACTCAGGCCTGACCAATCAGGAATTCCCATGTCCTCTCAGCAGAGGTTGGTCCAAGTGTGGCACATTATTCAAGAGGAACATCAGGGAGAAAGAGATTTGCTTCCTTTATAGCATAGACTTGGGGCTACTGGTGGCCATTTCTATTTGCTACAAGGAAAAATTGTACCTGTGGCAACAGAAGCACAGCCACACCCATAAGGGAAAGAGACAAACTAAGATGGAAAGATAGAAAAGGAGCAAGAGACGGGGGATAAGAAGAAAGTCTAAATCAGGGGTTGGAAAACTAGGGTCTGCCTCCTGTTTATGGGAACACAAATACAGCCATTTTTATTGTATTATCTATAAATGCTTCTATTCTGCCATGGTAGTGTTTAGTTCAAATAGATACCAAACCTAATTGACAATGGCTAAATGAGGACATATGAAGTATCTTGTCCTTTTCAAAGAGCTCATAATTTATTGACGGGTAAATAGAAAGCAAATATATATGTATAGCATATAATGGGGAAAAATATAATACAGAATAATACACCCAAAAACTAGCAAAGAAGCAATGGTCACAGATGATACTTATACTACCGATGATGACATTTTCCGTTTAACTGAACTGATTTGGAAGCTTTACATATATTTTCACTCATCCTTCAATCTTGTACAGTAAATATATCAGTAAGGATAGAACAAGTCTTGCTGCAATAACAAACGAAGCTGGTATCTCTTGCTCCTCATCCGTGGTGGATCAGTAGCAGAGTGTGCTTAGTCTTAACAGCCAAGATCTCAAGATGATGGAGGTTCCTTTTCAACACATGTTTTAATATTTGCCTCACTGAGGGTAGGGACCATAGCAAATCTCACACTGCCTCTAGAAAAACTTCTATCTACAAGTGAAATACAGCACCTTCGCTCAGATTGCATTAGCAAAAACAAGTCATAAAGCCATGCCTATATTGAAAAGTGTTGGTGAAATGTGATCAGAAGAAGAGCTGGAACTCTGGTATTTAGAGAATACCAGGAATGTTTACCCAAAGAAATATTAGGTAAACACCTTTCCAATGAGGAAATCCAGTAAGAGAAGTTAGCAGACTTTGTCAAAGTTAGTGTTAATAAAGTAGCAGTGTTTTAATTGAACCTAGAGTCAGTATGACTCTAAATTCTAAGTTCTTTTATGTTGTTTTGTGTCAGTATACTTTCCCTTTGTGCTGGAAAATAGTAGAGTTTACTGATGAAAGGAATAGTAGGTTTTTAAGGACCAAGAAAGAGATGTGAAATGTTTAGGTTTGGTGAGCTTGCAAAAAAGGGAAGCCCTTTAATCTTTTTACTAAAGGCATTTACATTATATAAGCTGTATTTAAGAAAGATATGAATGGCAGTTTTAACTAGTGAATTTAACCTGGAATGGGATGATTAGCGAGAGGAGAGAGCAGTATGGAAACAGGAATGAGATAATACAAAAAAAGAAGGGATTCAAAGAAAGAGAGAAAGAGTGGCAGGGAGGGAGAGGTTGAGAGAGAGAGGATTAGGAGTTGCAGGGGAGATTTGGGGCTTAGGCCATCTCTGTTCTTGAGGTATCTTAAGCATAAATCTTAAGTATAATTCAGATTCAGATATTTGTGAGACAGAGTTGCTATTTCTTTTAGAGCCTTGTCAAGTGTAAAAGAGGAGGAAAAATCTGTTTGTGAAAGGAGTTTACATTATACTTAAAGTTTATTTTAAAAATAAATAGGACTTGATAGATAGGGCAGTAAACAACAGGCCCCACCAGGAACCTGCCAGGAGCACTAACAGGAAGCATCTGTAGGCTGCCAAGAGCCAGGAATAAGAATGAACAGTTCTTACCGTCAGAGAGTCACAGGAATACTCACAAACAAAAAGGCTATTTGGGGTGCAGCATCTCTAAGCCAAGTTACTCCTGTCATGAACGCACTCACAGTTTACACAGAACACACCCACACAGGTAAAGCCACATCTGAATCAGATGCTGCTGGTTCCCTTTGCTATAAGTTCCTGGTTTTGTTTTAGCCTGAAATTGTGACACGACATAGAAAAATAGGTAGAATCCTTTAGAGAATTTAATACCATAGGGATATAAAAATTTGCATGATCTCAATAATTAAGAAGTATGAATGACCAGGAAAGAGTCTGTGTGCTCCCTCCAAAATTTTATTATTTTAACATTTATATTTATTAACTTTGCAAAGGTAGGACTGATTATGGATATGTGCTTACTATGTGCTGAGCTTGATCACAGGAGCTGAGGATACAAACATGACAGAGAGAAACAACCTTTACCTTCCTGGAATCTCCTGTTTTCACAAAGGAAGAAAATGAGAAAAAATGAATGAGGTGATTAAAGACTGGACTAGGACTAGTAATAAAAAGCTATGAAAATAATGATATAATAGAAATCCTAGGGATAAAGAGTAGGTCCAACATTAGGCAGGGTCCTGGTGGCCCTTTCAAGTGGGGAGCTTTGAGCCAGGGTCTGAAAGGTAATAAGCAAACCGTATGATGACAAAGCATAGTATATGTTTGATTCTGTTTCAATTAATAAAGATTTTTTTCTAGAGAAAAATATAATAGAGCTGGGTTATAAAGCTCATTGGATAAAGACTTAAGAGAACTGAGTCTCTTTTCTGACACTTAATAGCTATAGGCCCTTAAGCCAGTCACGTAATCTTTAAAAGTATGGCTTTCTTCATCTGTGAAATGTGTGGGTTGGGCTGGAGGATCTCTAAGGTCCTTTTCAGCAGTAAAAGTGTATAGTATTCCTCTCCTGTCCCTACTGCATTTGTGTGAATAGAGCACTTATTTTCTAATTGTTGTCTGGAATAAACTCTGAGCAAAATAAGAAATGTTTATGCAACATAATCTCAGTATAAGTGAAAACCACCATGCCTCTTTTTAACATCTTCCCAAAATTCAACCTTTCCATAAAGGTCTCTGAGGATAAGTGGGACCATATCTGGATATAGCCACACCCCTTTAGCCTCCCTGATAGCTCAGTTGGTAAAGAATCTGCCTGTAATGCAAGAGACCTGGCTTCAATCCTTGGGTTGGGACGATTCCCTGGAGCAGGGAAAGGTTACCCACTTCAGTATTCAGTCCTGGAGAATTCCATGGACCATACAGTCCATGGGGTCACAAAGAGTTGTACATGACTGAGTGATTTTCACTTCACACCCCTTTCTCAAACTATCGGTCTCTGACCATAGCCTCTGATACTCCATGTGTGTATGACTCTTCCTGCATACTCTCCCCTTCGTACAGCCCAGTCCAACATCATCTGATTGGACCAGAAGTGGATACCCAAATTGAGGAAGAATCAACTATAGGCTGACCACTGATCAGGAAAACAAATGGGAAAGGTGAGGTCAGGCTAACCAATCCACTTTAAGGAAGCTGGATTTAGGACTGCAAAACATTTATGCGTTGGTGGCAGGGCAAAAAATTAAGGACATGTGAAAGGCGCCAAAGCATTCAAAGGAAGTTGGTGGCTTCTGTGGCTGTTGAGGCCCCCAGATCCTCCCATCTCCAAAAGGCCTGGCATTACAGTGTTTCCCATACCCTATTTCTATGAAATTTCTCAGTGTTCTATCAACAATCCCCATTTCTACTGAACTAGCTTCACTGGATTTCTTTCAGCCAAATTGCATTCACTAAAACAAAGTGTGGCTCATTCAATAAATAAGGTAAACTCCATGGAGATGTTAATGGTGACCAGATTTAGAAACAGGAGTAATAAATGAAAATGGGGGAAAGGCTCTTTTTTTATGAAATAGAGGTTAAATAGTTATGAGTTGCTGGCCCAGGGAGAGGTGAATCGCACCTGAAGCAGAAAAAGGATTCCAGAAAATATGCCGTTTAGGGGATGTTCCAAAATTGGTCTGGAAGGACTGAAAGGAGATGAGTAAGATGGAAACATTTGACCTACAATTTTGCTAATGAGCAGTGCTTAACTCTATAGGAAATAAATAGCCCCCAAAGCTTTCAGATATGTTTTTCTTACTCTCCATTCACTTTCCTCCCAGCACAATGAATAATACCTAGTAAAAAGAAAAAAAAATAATACTTATTAGTAAAGTCATAAAATTCTGTCTTTCAGGAACCGTACAGGAAGATATTTTCTCCTAGTCTTTTTTCAAAGAACTCTGTATTTTCCCACCCCTTCATAACTCTTCAGAAGTTTTTGTTAATTCTATGGCTTATACTCCTCAAATTAGGGATCACAGGGAGACAAATCAAGCTCATCGTTTTTCAGAAGAAGATGGTATGGAGTGATCGTCCAATATTCACTTCCAACTGCCATCTGTGACAAGTCTGTAAAACGTTTCGTTTGCATAATATATGGGAATTCTATTAAAATACGGCACACTGCTACAAGAAGTGGGAATATTCTAAGTCAAATTATGTCTCCACATAAAACCATCCCCCTAGTATTGGCAGCAAAGCAGAGTTCTCCTGTATTGCTTTAAATAAGAAAACCCACTGCTCAAGGAATTACTGAATAGATGCTAAACCTAGTTTAATCCAATGCTGCTGACATGTTGTGAAGTTATAACAAGAAGAAGGCTGAGGGAAGGTCATTTAGCATAAAGATGCCTGTTTGGGTTGAACATCTTCTCTGCACTAGGGTAAGCAAGGACAGAACAGCAATCAGTTTATAAACGCAGGCACTGGGTCCCATCCATAATGTAGACCTATATATCTGACCTAAAAAGGCCACAGCTCGTGTTTCCAGAATAGAAAAATGTATATCAAATACCTTACCTTTAAAAAAAGATCTTTATGTTTAGTCAGAAGTGGGCCAGCAAACTGATATCTTGACAGCACATTGGAGATTCTAGCAAAGGAGAACGGTGGCTATTTGCGTTTTTCTTTCTCCCTGCCTCTCTAAAACACTGATGACATCCTTGCTCTACAAAGGACATTTTGTTTGTCTAGGTCCAGAATTTTTAAAAACATGCTCTTATTCTCACAGGTGGCCATGGCAGGAGATGTAAGAGACATAGGTTCACTCCCCAGGTCAGGAATAACCCCTGGAGGAGGAGATGGTAACCCATTCTAGTATTTTTACCTGGAAAATTTCATGGACAGAGGAGCTTGGCAGGCTATAGTTCATGGGGTCGCAAAGAGCTGGACATGACTGAGCGACAGTACACACACATTATTCTCACAGCTTTAAACTGGATGGCAGCTACAGATATAGTTTTCCAAAAGCACCAAATGGTTAGCAAAGACCATGGTTGTTAATTAATGACACTTTTACATCAGCCCGACATCCTAGCCGTACTTCAGTGATTAGTTGGGGAAAATCTGAGGGAAAAAAAAAATAGGACAGGAGAGGATGCAAGAGAGTTTCTTACCTTCAATGTTTTAGTTAGCACAGTCTAATAAAGTCATTTGAATTATCAATGATTTAAATTTCACTGGTGGCTCAGACAGTAAAGAATCTGTCTGTGATGAATGAGACTTAGGTTCGATCCCTGGGTTGGGAAGATTCCCTGGAGAAGGGAACGGCTACCCACTCCAATATTCTTGCCTAGAGAATTCCACGGAGAGAGGAGCCTGACGGGCTACAGCCCATGGGGTCACAAAGAGTCAGATATGGCTGAGCAACTAACACTTTTACTAAACTTCACTGTCAAAGCATTTCTATTGACAATGGAAGCCCTGGAAATAACTTGAGGAGGTATTTTTAATAGTTCGGTTCAAACTCTGTACAGGGTGCTCAATCCGAGGCTGGTAAAACATATAATGGTTTTCCTTCCCAAATAATCTGAATGATAGCCAGGCCCATGTTATACCTCTCTCAAGACAGATGGTGAGAATACAGTTTACTGTTCAGTTTTAATTCACTGCTGTCTTTTGTAAGATAGCAGCTAAAGAGAGATATTGTGTAATTTTAGCTACACCAGGATGAAACCTTGTGTTATACTATGGGTCACTTCCCTAGTGTTTTTTGAAATTCCCTTTATATTTGTCACACCCAAATTCATACCTAGTCAAAAGTAAAAACTCTCCTAAAAGAGAAGGCTGTAATTTTCTTGGCCATTCTTGACACAATGGTCCACCTTTTGATATGGGCAGGCGTTTCATATTTCAGATCTCTGGCTCATTTTGTTTTCATAGCTCTACCTCTTTTATCCCATGATATCACTAAAGATAAGCAAAGATCTACCAAATTCAAAATCTGTCACATCTGGATTTGTGTCTTCCCTTGAATAGGATTAGTGAGTGCTGACTATGGACCAGCCTCTGGGCTACATGTTTATATTCTTTAGCTGTGTCCATCTCATGACACACGAAGATTAGTGCCATTTTATAGATAAGAAAATGAAGCCTCAGGTAGGTTAGGCAACTTTTTCCAAAGTTATATGGCTTATTTATGGCTGAGAAGAAATGTTAACTTCAGTATAAGTTTATGGCCTCACCTGCTAATCCACCTCACTAATCAGCTCTTTCTTTCAATCCCATTATGCAGGGGTGTGCTTAAGCACTGACTCTAAAAACAAGACCTGCTCAACAGCAGCCTTACCTCTGACAGTCCAACCCAGGGTCTGTTGTTGTGAATTCCCACCTGGCTACTAAACACCTGTATTATTTTGTGCCTACTAGATGAAAGGAAACTGATTTTCTTTGGGGTGAATGACAAGACACCTCAAGCAGGTCTTCCCATGAAAAAGTGTCTGTGGTGCAACCATGCACTCACTCACACTTTATCCCTACATGCAGTGCATTTTTGAAGCATACACTGCATTTTGCACACTGATGCCTTTGAACTGTGGTGTTGGAGAAGACTCTTGAGAGTCCCTTGGACTGCAAGAAGATCAAACCAGTCCATCCTGAAGGAAATAAGCCCTGGGTGTTCATTGGAAGGACTGATGCTGAAGCTGAAACTCTAATACTGTAGGCAGCTGATGTGAAGAACTGGCTCATTGGAAAAGACTCTGATGATGGGCAAGATTGAAGGCAGGAGGAGAAGGGGACAACAGAGAATGAGATGGCTGGATGGCATCACCAACTCAATGGACATGAGTGTGAGCAAGCTCTGGGAGTTGGTGATGGACAGGGAAGCCTGGAGTGCTGCAATCCATGGGGTCACAAAGAGTCAGACATGACTGAGCGACTGAACGGATACAGAGCAAGTTCTATAAGTTCACAGACCTAGTCTTGTATCCCAAGCTTGGAGCCCAGAATGTACCACTTGGGTAACCAAGAATCTCCTGAATGACTGAAGGAATGAGTGAGTGAGCGAGTGAACAGCAATGTCAAGATCCAGGCACAAGAGACACCAGTGTAGGAGCCTTTTACTCCCTGACCTGCTTTCACCAGCTATATTGCTGATAGCAGCCCATTTCCTAGATCCTGGCTTATTAACCCAATAAGACCCCCAGTTCTAACGCTTCCTTTGGGTCTCTAACACTGAGAGAAAACCCAGTCCACCTACGGGTTTATCATTAGTTTTAGAATGAACTTAACATTTCTTGGGCTTCTCATGCAGCTGAACTGGTAAAGAATCTGCCTGCAATGCAGGACATCTGGGTTCAGTCCCTGCGTTGGGAAGATCCCCTGGAGAAGGGAAAGGCTACCCACTCCAGTATTCTGGCCTGTAGAATTTCATGGACTGTATTGGGCAGGAGGGGTGGGGGGACAGCGGAGGTGGTACTTTCATACTATCCTCTGCATGCCTAGCCTCCAGGGAGTGAAAAAATAGAGAGACTATTTTTGTGGTAATCAGACTTAACAGTAAAATGGCCTTGTTAAGCGATTTAATTTTCATTCATTCAGAATAGGTTTACTGAGTGGTACTGTGTGCCAGGTACGTTGTAAGAGCTGAGGATATTGTGAGAATGAAAAGAAAAAGGACAAGGATTTTTGTCATCATGGAACTTAAATTTCAGAGAAAGGAGCCAGACAGTAAACCAAATAGATAAGTAAAACACAGGAAGTTTGAAGAAGTGATAAACAGAAAAAAGAAAAGAAATGGGATAGAAGTGCTGACAGTGGAATGCAGTGTGAAATAGGGTGGGTATTAAGGGTTTAATTGTATTCCTCCAAAGAGGAATTCAAGTCCTGATCACCAGGACCTCAGAATGTGACCTTATTTATAAACAAAATCTATGCAGATATAATGAGTTAAGAGGAAGTCATACTTGAGTGGAGTGGACTCTTAGTCCAATATGACTATTGTGTTTGGATTAGAGGATAATGTTTAGACACACAAGGAGACCATCATGTGTCTACAGAAGCAGAGACTGGAGCATTGCCATTATAAGCCAAGGAACACCAAGGACTTCTGACCATCACCGGAACTAAGAAAAAGCAAGGAGGGATTGTACCCAACGTCTGAGACGGAATGTGGCCCTGCTAACACTTTAACTTGGACTTGTAGCCTCCAGAACCCTGGGAGAATAAATAAATATCTGTTTTTTTCCAGCCTTCTCAATAGTTTGGTATTTTATAATAGTAGCCATAGGAAATTAATATAGTGGGCAAGGAAACCTCAACTGTGGAGATGACATCTGAGAAAAGACCTGAAGTTGGTGAGGGAGCACCCACACAGCTACCCTGAGGAAGAGGGAACAGCAAGTACACAGGCCGAGAAGTAGGAGTGGACGTAGCAGGTTCATGTGGCTGCAAGGAGGCCAGAGTGGCTGTGGTCAGGTTAGGAAAGCGAGAGCATTCAGGTCCAAGTGTAATAGAATCTAAATACCAGGGAATCTTGGCTGACCTGTTAAAATACAGAGAGCTGGGCACACCCCTGGACCCTCAGCGTTTCAGTAGATCTGGGGTAGGCTCTGAGAATATATAAGTCTAACAAGTTCCTGATGCTGATATTGTTGGTCCAGGGGCCATGTTTTGAGAATCCTTGTCATAGGACATATCGGGCATTGTAACAACTTAGATCTTTGCTCTGTGTGAGCCAAAAGCTATTCGAGGGTTAGATTAGAGGGGTGACACAGGTGGACTTCTGTTTTAGCAGGATGCTGTGCCTGCTGGGTGGGGAATAGGGTCACCAAAGGGTGACTGGTAGAAGCAGAGAACCCAATTGTACGATTATTAGAATAAAAAGTATACAATATGAAGTACCTGTTTAAAAGGACTTAGGGACCAGTATGTATTGCTTGGGTGTTATTTGGATGGGGGGAGGAGCATTCGGGTTAATTCATGGAAAACAAATACATAAATAAGAGATCTGAGTTACCATGATACCTTGAAAGACTGGCATTCTTGGAGAACAGCACTTACTTAATAAGAACTATATGACCTCTGCATGTCACCAGCTTCCCCTCCACTCATGTCCATGCACAGCCAGTTCAGAGACCAAGCACCTATCAAGTCTGGAAATTCTTAATATACCCTGCAGGTCATCATTTGAGGGTTTTTTTTTTTTTTACTGTCTTTGAAAGAAAAAAACGTCCCTTTACTCCATCCTAACAGCAACTCAGAATTCTTTCAATTTTAACAGTTTTTGTTTCAGTAGCTAACGAGGACTCCAGTGAGCATGTCTGTTAAAGCTCTCAGATCACTCCCAGAGTGACCTTTACAAAGGTCCTAAAATAGGTTAGAATACCTATTATCTTTTTATATAAAGCCGGAATCTTACTGTGGAAGAAATTTCCAATGTGAAGAATGAAATAAACTACTAGGGTTAATAATGACCAAAAAAAGTAATACTTAGAATCATACATCCAACCTCTTTATAACTTCTTTCTATTAACACTTTCTATTTCCACTTCCTGTGTGCTCTCACCTTATTATGGATTTATCATCTTGAAGGTAAAGCTCACAAGAGCTACTGAGATGGCTTCGAAACATAATGGTTTTATTTCTTGGCTGTTTGTAAGGTTCTCAATTTTGCAATTTGTATTTTATAAATATCTTAACATTTTTTTATAAAAAAAGGTGAATTTTGAAACAATCAAAATCCTGGATAAAGACATAGCTCATGTCCTTTCTATTCCAAGGGAAAAAGTGAAGCGATTTCAAAGTGTTATTTAGACCACTTCAGTGCTGATACACTGTATCATTAGCTAATGCATAAATTAATTTCTCTGTTCCTAGTTTCCATATCAGTAATTTAAGGGAGTTTGGATCAAACTCCAAAGTCCCTGGCAAGCTCTAGAATTAGCTGATTTAAATTGTACCATTGTATCCTAGATTTATTTTTACTTTAAAAGAGGGAAGTCATGTTATTTTGTGTCCTTTCTAATACTAAAACTGAAATTCAAATCTTCTGGGAGCCAGACTGTAGTATAAGTGAGTGAAGCAGATGACAAGCAAGAAAATGGAGTCAAGGATCCAGAACTGGCATCTGTGAGGAGACCATGGACACCGATGAGGGATCTGTAACTGAAGAACATTGATACTATGCTCTAGCCTCTGTGAGCATTAAAGAGATAGAGATGTGAATTTATAAAGGTTTCCAGTATTTCAGAAGCTCAAAATATTAATTTTTGTTGATACCATGTTGATCTTTAAATTGACAACCAATTGGAGAAGACTCTTGAGAGTCCCTTGGACTTCAAGGAGATCCAACCAGTCCATCCTAAAGGAGATCAGTCCTGGGTGTTCATTGGAAGGACTGATGCTAAAGCTGAAACTCCAATACTTTGGCCACCTCATGCAAAGAGTTGACTCACTGGAAAAGACCCTGATGCTGGGAGGGATTGGGGGCAGGAGGAGAAGGGGACGACAGAGAATGAGATGGCTGGTGGGTATCACCGACTCGATGGACATGAGTTTGAGTGAACTCCGGGAGTTGGTGATGGACAGGGAGGCTTGGTGTGCTGTGATTCATGGGGTTGCAAAGAGTCGGACATGACTGAGCGACTGAACTGAATTGAACTGAACTGAATTCAAATTAAAACATCATCACTCTGCAGGCCAAACTCTGGTAGCTCACTCCTATCTAAAAGCTACTGGTTTGCATGATGAAAGCCATATTGGATAAGATTTATCCCTCCAGGGGGTTATTGTTGCAAGCTCAGTTTCCACAGGGGAAGGATCCCACAGCCTGAGTCCATATTAATTTTCTCTCTTAAAAAGAAAAAAAAACTACTAACCTTTTCCCCTACAAGGAAAAGGCTAAGTAAAGCATCATAATAACCAGAGATTAAACTGACAGTCAGAAAGATAGACATGGGATACTGTAAAAATGCCTACAGGGCAAGACAAACTGGTTTTGCAGAGGTGGCTTACTGACTGAGATTTGGGCTATAGCTCCATTGGCCAATTGGTGAACAGCACAAGTTATGGCTGGGCTGACTAGTCAATCAAAATGGCCACAGGATGAAAATTTGCTTTCTTTTTCTTCCCTCAAATGTACTGATATATCTCCCCATAGACTCCATTCATTTCCAGCTTCAAAGTGAGTTTAATAATTGGTAATAAATCACAAGAACTACCCAAAAACCACACCTAGAAAACAGACAAGTGAAGACAGAAAACTATAAATAGGATTGTTCCTTTTCAGTTCAGTTCAGTTCAGTCGCTCAGTCGTGTCCGACTCTCCGTGACCCCATGAATCACAGCATGCCAGGCCTCCCTGTCCATCACCAACTCCCGGAGTACACTCAAACTCATGTCCACAGAGTCGGTGATGCCATCCAGCCATCTCATTCTCCGTCGTCCCCTCCTCCTCCCGCCCCCAACCTTTCCCAGCATCAGAGTCTTTTCCAGTGAGTCAACTTGTCGCATGAGGTGGCCAAAGTATTGCAGTTTCAGCTTTAGCATCAGTCCTTCCAATGAACACCCAGGATTGATCTCCTTTAGAATGGACTGGTTGGATCTCCTTGCAGTACAAGGGACTCCCAAGAGTCTTCTCCAACACCACAGTTCAAAAGCATCAATTCTTCGGTGATCAGCTTTCTTCACAGTCCAACTCTCTTTAGAGAACTATTAATCAGATAAGTTAGCATCTTTAGGATATCATTTAATACATGGAGGCCCATAAAAATGTCAAGGAAAGGTACATGGATTTATGGATTTTCTATATAAATAAAATTAGTTTTATTTCAGTTTGTCTCCTTGCTGCTACATTATACAAAAAGAAATAATCTGAAAATTTCCACTAATATAGTTGTGAGGTCCAAGTGAAAATATAGGCTATGTTCTATACTGGAAGTTGGATTCCTCCACAAAAGAGCCTGAGTCAAAGTCTTTGGAATTAATTTGAGAGATGACCCCAGAATCAGGAAGCATGAAAGAAGAAAAATCCAATTAAGCTGCAATATTGAATTGCTGATGATTGTAAGCAACTAGGTTCATTCCTACTGGGGGCCTCTGAGAACAAGGTAGAATATGTCTCAGAATGCTCCCGCCAAAGACCAAAGTGTCTGATCCATTTATAGATTCTTAGTCTCTAATAGTTGAGATTTACTGTGGGTTTTATCTTCCTTGTATATAATAACTGTTCTTGGCTTTAGGAAAAGTCTTGAAGCAGAGCAGCCGAGAGATACTTGGGGGCACTTGAGGTAGGACTCATCCGTCAAATTACAGGTACATTAAGATGTATATAGATTCTCCCTGGGTCAGGAGAATCCCTTGGAGAAGGGAATGGCTATCCACTCCAGTATTCTGGCCTGGAGAATTCCATGAATATAGGAGCCTGGTGGGTAACAGTCCATGGGGTTGTTGCAGAGTCGGACAGGACTGAGGGACTAACACTTTCACACTTTTAAATTAAGTATCCAAAATTGGACCACACCAAAAAGATAGGATGTCACCCTTTAGAGCAGCTAGAAATGAAGTGGGATATAAAGAGAAATCTATGAATATGCCAAACAAGAGAGAAAACCTGGTACCCTCATATCATGATTGCCAGTTCCATTGGGTGCTGCCTGTGTGCCTATGTGAGTTCTATGTGTTTCACATGTATCAATGTATGTAATCCTGACCACAACTTTACCCGCCATAGACACTACTTTTATTCCATTTTTCAGTGATAAAAAAACTAATGATTAGGGAAATTAAGTCATAGTGTTTTAATATACCAAAGGAACAAAAAACTAACCATGGTTCAAAAAGATGCCTCTTTGCCCCAAAAGAGGCCCAAATCAAAAGTCATCAGGGAAGATATCTTGAATCTCAGGCATTGATTTGCTGTCTCATATGTGATAACCCTAGAGAATATTCTCAAGCCAGCAGTTGTAAGGATATATTTATTTAATTACGGTTTCTGATCTCAAGCAATGATCAGCACACTAGCAAGTCACAAATAAAAAGTTTTCTCAACATCTAGTCAACTTCTCTGGGAAAATAGGACTCAAGTTAGAAATGTCTCATGGGTATTGAATTATCAAGAAACACACCTGCTGTATATCAAAAGATCCACTCATATAAAACAAGTGCTTATGCAAGTGTACCTGAAAAGAAATTTACGCTAAAAAGGAATTATGTTCTTTTTAAAAAAAAAAAAAAAGTACTTTTTTTTTCTCCTGCTGGGTATTACCATTGTGTGTCTTCAGAACAGAAGCAGGTTTTTACAATTCGTTAACTCAGTACCACCACTGGAGTGCCAAAGACTTGTGTACCCCATGCAGAGACCTTATTTCTCTTTCATGGTAACTAATGACTTTCCCACCCTCTGCTTTCTTGGCTTCCAATACAAGTTTTGAATACCATGGGGAAGAAAATGAAAAAAAAAAAAAAAAAAGAGAGACAATGGAAAAGGCACTTCTGAAAAATAATGAATAAAGTTATATCATATCACAATGAGCATTTTCATTCTGATTCATTTAATTTTTTAAAGCAGGTCAGGTGGGCAAATGTGGGCATGATTAAATGAGTCCCAGTAGGTGATATAGTAATTTGAAATCCTCTTAATGATGCCAAACTGAACTGTTACAATGTGATTCTTGGCAATTAAGACATTTATCCCCCAAGATTGGCATTATTATTATTTTTTTTTTTTTTGCTGTTTATGATATACACCTTTTTGTGATTTGAGTTTCAATTTTGGCTCAAATAGAGGGATTTTTTAAAACTGTATTCAACTCTTTTCTATTAGTTACCTAGTTAATTCAATTTCCTCGGATATGAAATGATACTGACAAGCAGATATACACACTGCCACAGAATTTCTTTCCATGTTGCTTAAAAATATAACAGTGAATAAAATAGAAAGAAAAAAGTAGACGCTTAAACAATGTAGACATAAATGGTGATGGACTTGGATGCAATATGAAAGCTGGCTTGTCCAACCTGTTTAACATATGGTCAGAGACACCAGTGTCTTTCTTGGTTCCTTAATTTTTCTCAGAAGGTCTTAATTTTCAAAACATATGGTTCTGTTAATAACTGGCTAAAGAATATCAGCATGTGATTTAAAAAAAAATCAGAGCCTACAACAGTGAGTATGTTTCTCTCTTCTTCATGTTATTATAATAAAGGGAAAACAGACATCGTTGGATTTTTGCTTGGGCTTCAGACATTCTTGACATTCCTTGACACTGTGTGCCCAATTAGGGGTGGATATAATTTGGGGACAGGGGCTTCCCTGGCAGCTTGGTGGTAAAAAAAGAAATCCACCTGTGATGCAGGAGATGCAGGTTCAATCCCTGGGTTGAGAAGATCCTCTGGAGAAGGAAATGGCAACCCACTCCACTCCAGTATTCTTGCTTGGGAAATACCATGGACAGAGGAGCCTGGCAGGCTACAGTCCATGGAATTGCAAAAGAGTCAGACATGACTTAGCAACTAAACAACAACATAATCTGGGGACAGGGTCCATAGCTTTCCTTAAAGTCTTAGAGGGGCTTGAAACATTTCTGCACAGCACACACACACACACACCCCAAACAAAAATAAATACAAAGCAAGATGAGGAGAAAATGAACTACAATGCTGAGATAATCAGACTTTTAATTGCTTTTCTTGACATCAAAGGATGTCAAAGAATCATCTACTCTGTTGCATAGTTCTGATCCATGCCAGAAAAAAACTTTCTGTGTCTCTATTTCAGCAAAATGTTCTTCTCCTGAACCCCTTGGCAGTACTCAAGTTTATAAGTTAACAGTCTTAAGGATTCCTTGAATAGTCCTCTGTACAAAATTCATGGCTCATATGCAGCACCTAAACCAGGCTGTAAGATCTGTATTTCTGTGATCTAATTTAATCTTAGAATATAATTATACCCAACTCCCTCCAATATTTATACAATTATTCTGTGCCTTCTTTATTTGTATTGTTGTTCAGTCATTCAGTCATGTGTGACTCTTTGCAACCCCATGGACCGCAGTACGCCAGGCTTCCCTGTCCTTCACCATCTCCCAAAGCTTGCTCAAACTCGTGTCCATTTGTATAAGCTGCTTTACATTCTCGTGCAGATAATAATCATACAGTAAATACCCTTGTGAGAAAAGTTGAACCTGGGCAATTACATCACACTCCTATCATTTTGGCCCTGATCTTTTATTTTCCCTAGTAGCACTTACAGTTAACCAGCTGACTCTACAGTATGTGTTACTTTGTTTTTGAGTTTTGTCTGTCACCCCAATAAAAAGTAAGTGCCATCACGGCTTTGGCAGGATATTGGCTAACATGTTCAGCATTATACCCCAGTTCCTAGAACAAAGCGTAGCCATAACAGGACCTTGGTGGAGATTTACTGAATGAACTCGGTTATCTGAGCTCATAGAAGAGGTTATAGAGACCAAATGTTCCCCAGAGACCAGCCAGCTGATTCGCTTCTCTGTGTTGTTTTGATTCCTCCTAATGAACTGTCCAAAGTGTTAAAACAAAATCATGTTTTAGTTCTGCAATCTCTTATGTTTAGACAGAAATCCGTTCTTTATACATGAATATTCCCTATTTAAAAAACAATATAATTCTTAGCACTTATTTTAAGTGATTCTAAAAGGAGGAAATCATTGGCTTTACAAGCATTGCATAATTGAAAATCTGGGTACATTTTAGCAAAGGCTAATGGGTACATATTTATTTTTCTGTGGAGTTGTTTTTGTATAGTGCCTTGAAAGGAACTCTTATTAAACTTTTAATGATATTCAAAACAAGCTCTCTTTTATGTTTCTAAAGAAAATTAGCCTGCTGTTTGCAGCCTTATACCAGCTTCAGTTTCATGGCCTTTAAATCATCATTTATATATTCCTAGTGTTCAGTAAAGAACAAAATATGTCCCATAGAATTTGTGGTTTGTTTTAAGGATGCATGAGAGTACAATTGAGAACCATGCAATTCATAACAAATTCAATCTAGACAAGACAGCGTGTCATTCAATGCAGCCCCACCTATTTCTCCTTTCCCACAAGAGACTGAAGAATGGAAGTTATTCGCTCAAATATGAAATTCACGAAACACTTTCATTCTATGACAGCCATACACCAAGGACCAGAAAAATCATTTCATCTCATAATGTTTTAGAGACCCGAGGCAAATGTAAACAGTAGACGCTGTTAGACATTAAGGATTCATTACAACCGCTAAACAGCTAAACTGAAAATCTACTGATTTATTTGGAATTCCATAGGATTCTGGTGGGAGACTTATTAAATTATTTATTAAACTTCAACGGAAAAAATTGCTATTTATTAAATCTGAATATAGCATTTATAGGTGTTCTTGTTTAATACCATGGTTTATATTAAGGGATAAAACACATGGTAAAATAATATTTAGTGTCTAACATTAATCCACCAGTAATAATCCATTTTAATATAGGACTGATGCTAAAGCTGAAACTCCAATACTTTGGCCACCTCATGCGAAGAGTTGACTCACTGGAAAAGATTCTGATGCTGGGAGGGATTGGGGGCCGGAGGAGAAGGGGACAACAGAGAATGAGATGGCTGGATGGCATCACCGACTCGATAGACATGAGTTTGAGTGAACTCTGGGAGTTGGTGATGGACAGGGAGGCCTGGCGTGCTGTGATTCATGGGGTCGCAAAGAGTCGGACACGACTGAGCAGCTGAACTGAACTGATAGTTCTTCAATAAGCTGACTCCATAGTGATTTGGTGGCTCAGACAGCAAAGAACCCACCTGCAATGTGGGAGACCTGGGTTCGATCCCTGGGTTGGGAAGATCCCCTGGAGAAGGGAAGGGTTACCCACTCCAGTATTCTTGCATGGAGAATTCCATGGAGAGAGGAGTCTGGAAGGCTACAGTTTATGGGGTCGCAAAGAGTTGGACACAACTGAGTGACTAACACACACACACACATAAACACCCATTCTTACCAGAAGTAGTCAGTTTCCATGTGAATTTTATCAAACTATCTTTTATTGTACTCACTGGATCCAGTAAACTAGAAGTGATATTTTTGGTTTAAATAAAATGTATTCATCTTCCATTCTTTCTGCCATCACCTTAAATTAGGAATAACTGATTCATTTATTTTTGGAAGATTATTTTCCAAAATAGAAGGATCCAAAGAATTCTTGTCATCTCCATATCAAATTTGGCTGTTCAAATCAATAAGGCCAATAGACCTCATATTAGTTCAGATACATTACTTAAGATAATTTTTTAACCAGTTTAATAATAAAGGAAGAAGTTTATTTTTTCCTTCATTAGCAAGCAATTAAATTAATTCAATTTTCTTCTACCTAATTTTAAAGTTATTTAATCCATTAATACCAGGCCTGTTAAATTAAAGATCCTGAAATTTGTTTGATCATTTAATGCTTTTGTTGGGAGATAAAAGTTAAGCTCTGATGTCTCTAAACTGAGAAGAAGCAAAAAGTCATTTTTCACAGTCCATTTGCTCCTTCAATCACTTTATATGTCCCTCAAGGAAGTGTGTCTATACATCTTGTCCATCATAACCCAGCTAATTCCTCATCTTGTATGTTTATTCCCAGTGAGATGAACAGATCAGGGGCCTCTCTGAGGTGTTAGCCCAGAGCTTCATAACCATAAATCTTGGACCATCTCCTTTCTGTGCTGGCACTTGCTGCCAACTAGAGTTTAGATTCTACAAGATGCTTCCAATTCACCCTCATTATAGACTAACCAAAAGTAGAGAGTTTGTATGTTGACACTTTAGTTTAAAAACAAGAATAATAAAACTAACAAGGAAAACAAAATACAAGATCAAGCCCACAAGTTTTGAAGTCAAACTAGAGTCTATACGTTGGTTCTCAGTCTCCCTGTGAGGGGACCTTGGACAACGAAGACAATGTCTTCCAGTCCTCATTTTCTCACATATGTTAGGGAGAAGTTAGAGTATTTATTTTAGTTGCTGGTTTAATTGCTTACATGAGATACAATCTTCAAAGTTTTTACACACCTCCAGCCTGTGGCAACTGCTTAATAAAATGCCACTATTGTCTTGCTTTTCTTAAATAAGTATTTGAGTGCAAAACATGACTTTTAACTTTTTTGGGTGGCAGCTTCATCTGTTCTTTAATGAAGTTTGATGAGATAATAACCTATCATTTTCCCTTTAGTAGTGAAATTCTAAGAATATAAACATAAAAAACACAGTTGCAAAAGTGTATAAAAGGATGTCAAAAGACAATAATGGTATTTATATATGTTTCTACAACTGTCGTTTTTCAACAATCACTCCCATATTAGCTATGAAGTTCTACTGTGCCATAGATCATTTGGGAAATATTATGATCTCTGAGGTTTCTTCAATAAACATTTATAATACAATAAAATCTAATATTTATTGTTTATGACTGGCACTGTGCTGTGCTATATGTATACAAACCCACTTGATCCTTGAAAAACTCATAAATACACACACACACATTGCGAAAGTTGTATGTGTGTATATTTATACCTATAAATATAATTTATACTTATTTATAGGTATAAATATACATATAAATTTATGTATATGTATATATATGTTGTATAAATATAAACATATTTATATTTATGCAGTTTATATATTATATATATAAGGATATACATATCCTTAAACTAATACCTTAATACATATTATACACATTATATAGTATATAGTTCTAATTGATATAAAATTTTAACCAATATATATTTATACATATATAAAAGGGAAGTTACACATTATATATATATATATATATACATATATATATATTGACATATATATATTGTCAGGAAGCATAACAGGAGGCTTCCTGTGTGCTGTTTTGGATCAGTCAGGAATTCTCTGTTCCTTATTAATTCCTGAATATTCAGGAATTAAGAGGAGAGGCAAGACTCTCCTGGGGTGGAGGCGGGGTGGGTCGGTGAGGATTCCAGGCATTTCCTTCATTAGTTTTTCTATACAGTGATAAGTATCCTCTTCCTTTTTATGAACCATATGGTAAAAGTGATTATTACTCTCTCTCTTTCATATGGATGACCTCATGTTTCCTTGATAACTTCTAAGTTTTGATTTTATCTCTGCTCTCTCTCTTTTTCAGGCTAATTCCTGGAGCATAGAGGCTCTCTGTGTTCACTTTCCTGCCCGGGCTTCTAAGACCCTCTCGAGAAGGCGCTCTGAGCCTTCACCCATCGAGAGGGCGCCTGAGGCCTTCGTGAACAGAGCAAGCCCCGTGCCAGGGGCTTTATTGGCTTTCTGCGTAAACCAAGGAATATCAGCCTCTTTCTCTCTCCTTTACTGTCTCATCGGTCGACTCCAGACCACCAGGTTCCGGTCCATTAAAGGACCATCAATATATAGTTGATGAGGAAACTCAGGCAGAACTTTCTCAGTGTATTTATTCAGTAAAATAGTACTATATCCTTAAATTTTTATCATTATCATTACCATTTATCGATAAGTTCTAACCTTGCAGGATAAAATTGCTTTGTGATCTAACCGTCTCTCTACCTTTATACATCTTTTAGAACAAACTAGACTTTTAGGACCCATCTGAAATTCTAACTTGAAAATTTTTTCAAATATCTAGAAAGATTTTAATAAATTTTAAAATAGCCTAGTAGGTTCTAAATAAAAATGTAGAATGCCAAATACAGGAAATAAACACATAACTATGTTAATATGAGGCTTAAGTACGGGCACAAAAGTTTCAATCACTTTAAAAGGAAAATCATATTAAGAGTAAAATCAGGAAGCTACACCCAAGAAAAACGATAATTTTTGGGCAGTACTGCTCAGTAAAAATACAGTGTGAAATATACATGTGTATTATTTTACACTTCTGTCTATGGGGTCACACAGAGGCGGACACGACTGAAGTGACGCAGCAGCAGCAGCAGCAGCAACCATATTAAAAAATGTAAATAGATGAAATTAATTTAACAATATGTTAAGCACATTGCACTCAAAATATTTTCATGTCAACATATAATATTAAAAATTATTCATGAGCTCTATTACTTTCTGTTTGTCCTACGTACTCTGAAATCCAGTGTGGATTTGTTACTTACAGAACATCTCAATTCAGACTATCTACTTGCAAGTGCTCAACAATTACATAGAACTAGCAACCAGTCCATTCTAAAGGAGATCAGTCCTGGGTGTTCATTGGAAGGACTGATGCTAAAGCTGAAACTCCAATACTTGGGCCACCTCATGCGAAGAGTTGAGTTGACTCACTGGAAAAGACTCTGATGCTGGGAGGGTTTGGGGGTGGGAGGAGAAGGGGACAACAGAGAATGAGATGGCTGGATGGCATCACTGACTCGATGGACATGACTTTGAGTGAACTCCGGGAGTGGGTGATGGACAGGGAGGCCTGGCGTGCTGTGATTCATGGGGTCGCAAAGAGTCAGACACGACTGAGCGACTGAACTGAACTGAACTGACTGAGTGACTCCAGTGTTCTTGCCTGGAGAATCCCAGGGACGGGGGAGCCTGGTGGGCTGCCGTCTATGGGGTCGCAAAGAGTCGGACATGACTGAAGCGACTTAGCAGCAGCAGCAGCAGCAGCAGAAGCAGCAGCAGCAGAGACTACCAAGTTAGACAATACAGATTTAAGTCTGTACAGACTGTGGCTAAAGTCTAAGGCATTACAATAGGTTAATCTTCTAAAATCATGTATTCAATTTTGAGATTCGAAAATTATTTTAAGAAGGTATTATCTCTAGTTTGTATAGAAATCACTGCTAGTTACAGGTGATAGGTGTCAGCTTTGCAGGTACTGGGACTGCAGGAGGGAGGAAAATGAACACTAGGGAGAAACAGAGGGTCTAGAATCAAGTCTTGGCTTGATTAAGTCACTTAAAATGCACAGAACTCATTTTTCTCACCTCTAAATTGGGGAATATTACATATTCTATGTATTTCTCTGCATCATTCTGAGGATACAGTGAACTAACTTAATTTGTAGAGAATATGATATAAAGAATGGTAACAATGGTTGTTTTTAAGATAATAGTGATGATTAATGTTTGGTGAAGAGGAAGATAATATCAGCACTGTTGTTTTTAACCTAAAATCTATATTAAATAATCTTTCCACAGGAAAATTGTTCTAAAAATAGATCTCTATTTAAATCATTAACATATAAAATTCTTAAGAGTAGAAATGTCCACCAGTTACATAATTATTAAATTTAACTGTTGTTCTTATTGTATTTATTCACCAAAATTAGATCTTTAGTTCTAAAAATATGTTGAGATAAAGAAGGTCATCATGGGACATGAGGGTGTGACAACGTAATGGGAATGATAATGTTTATTTCCATGAGCTATATGAACTAGAAGTATATTATAGGCCAAGGAAAAGTCATTTTGACTGTATTATCATAATAAAACTCTACATCAACATTCTGTGTCAACGAAACAAGTCAAGTAAAGGAATTTTGTATTTTACCTGGACACAGGAAATTTTAATAAGAAATAGTTCAATTAAGAACTATGATTAGCTGGATTTTTAACTGTTCATTTACTCTCGACTGGTTTATCACAAACATCAAATGTTCTTCTAAGTAAGAGTACAGGATTGCACATTAAAAAGTAGTTAAATAATTTTAGTAAAAGCTTCCAGTTAAAGATATAAATTGTAATTACCCTTTACTTTTGGTGAGAGAAATGTCAGGGACAGCATATGAGAGAAAATTTTGGATTCACTCACATATTTGTAGAAGTTTCCTCTAAAGTTTTGTGTATGTTAGTCAAAGTGAAGCAGAGAATACCCTGATTTGAAATAATATTAATAACAACAGTAAATCTTAAAGTTCTATATCAAAGAGTAATAAACAGGTTAAGAATTCGATCTCTAAGGACAAGATACATGCTTCATACTTTGGTTTGGTTTAGTTAGAGAAACTGTATTCTCAAGTGGAATATTTTGCAGAAACCCAATATGTAAAACAAACTAAAGTGATATTTTATTAAAATAAATTATTTTTATGTTCAAATTTATATTTTCTTCTTAATGTCCCTCAATAAAAAAGCAATTGTGATCAATTAAAATATTTAGAATTAGGTTAAGATTATTATCAAGGTTTGGTTCTCATTATCTGTGTTTGTGCCTTTATATATGACTATAAATATGAGGAGAAGCAACGGGAAATTTCTGATATCGATTAATTGTAACCAACAAGTATGAAAACATCATGTAGTTCAAGGTAACAGTAGCCATTGTGTTTGTGTTTTTTAAGTATTTCCACCTGTGATATTTCCATTCTCTTTAATTTAGAGCACCCAGAACTGGAAATATGGTGAACTTTGTTTTAAAGTTTAGTCACTAATGATATTAAGAACTTGCTCACACACACTACCATAAAAGTAAGAGCTGTTGTTGTTCAGTCACCAAGGTGTGCCCGACCCTCTGCGAGCACGTGAACTACAGCACGCCAGGCTTCCCTGTCCCTCACCATCTCCTAGAGTTTGTCCAAGTTCGTGTCCACTGAGTAAAAGTTCCATTCCATTCCGTTCGGCTGCTCAGTCGTGTCCGACTCTTTGCGACCCCGTGGACTGTAGCCTACCAGGCTTCTCCGTCCATGGGATTCTCCAGGCAAGAATACTGGAGTGGGTTACCATTACCTTCTCCAGGGGATCTTCCACAACTACAATTTAATATGTTTTAGAAGTATCTTTTATATAAGCTAAAGGATGTATTATTATTGTTGTTCTTGTTTAGTCACAGTCATGTCTAACTCTTTTGAGACCTCATGGACTATAGCCCACTAAGTTCCTCTGTCCATGAGATTTTCTAGGAAAGAATGTTGGAGTGGGTTGCCATTTTCTTCTCGAGGGGATCTTCTCAAAGGATGCATCTCAAGCAGAAGAAAAATTATGGCACATGGAAAGGATAAGATGCAAGAAGAAATGTGATAAAATATACTGGTACATATGTGAGTAAATTTAAAAATAACTAACATTATAAAATATAATAATATTGCCTAATTTGGGAATAATTAAAACTGAAACTGGGTAATGGTAATATTTAAGTTGGGAGGAGATAATTAGAATAAACTACTGTAAGGTCTTATATTATTCTGTAGTATGATAAAAATATTAACTTCAGATGTCTTTAAGATAGGCAGACATGTTACAACAGCTTGGGAAATACCAAGTGACATACAACATAGACCTTTTAAACTAATATAGTCATAAAGGAGAACTAAGGAAAAATCTATTATTAATATAAAGAGAAGAAAGAAAAAAGAAAAAAAAGACTGCAGTAAATCAACAGAATGACAGCATACAGAATTGTCATATAGGTTGTAAAAAATCCAGCAGCTGTCTGCTATTTCCAGGAGATATATCTAAATTTAAAGACTTAGAGGAATTGAAAGATGATTCTCTGCAATCCTGTGGACTATAGCCAGCCCCTCCTCTGTCTTTTCCAGAGGGGTTTTCCAGGCAAGAATACTGGAGTGGGTTGCCATTTCCTTCTCCAGGGGATCTTCCTGACCCAGAGATCGAACTTACATCTCCTGCATCAGCAGGTGGATTCTTTACCACTGAGCCACCAGGGAAGCTCCATTTATCAGGTAAATACTAACTGAAAGAAAATGAGTATAGAAATAATATTAGACAAAATAGATTTTAAGACAAAAATAGTTCATATAAATAGTAATATTTTGGTACTAAGCACAATAGCAATTTAATTCACTAAGAAGATACAAAATTCTAAACTAGTATAAACCTAAAAACACAACTTCCAAATACATAGAGTAGAAAATGTTGAGTACAAGATGAAAAATAGGCAAGTTCACCATCAGAATGAAAGAACCGTGTGCATTTTGTACAAGAAGACTTACTAGAGATATAAAAAATTTAATCAACACAATTAACTAGCTTGATCAGAAATTCTTAAGAGCTACACGGTCTTCTTGAATTCCCTGACCTCCTTTCCAGAGGAAAGGGAAAAGTCCACAGGTCCCTATGATCTTGAATGCGTTTAATCTCCTATGTATACAGATTGCAGACATGTGGGAATGATGGAGACAGTTTTCAATAAGCATCACACGGATACATTGGTTCTCTTTTGAACAAAGGGATTATATAGTACCCTAATTCCACGACGACAAGTAAAGCTCAATTCTACATTCTATCAATCTGAAAAAACTGCTGAAACTTTCCAGAACAGGACCGTGCCAGTGCACACCACACACATTCTTGTCACCTCACTGTGTGCTGCTCCACCCTTAGGAGAACTAAGCCAGAGACATCACTGGCCTTTCATTGAGCTTGTTCTTACCTGCCTGGTTTCAAATGAGCAGACAAGTGCACTTCTGAATTTTAATTCAGTGACACTTTGCAGAGTTAAACAATCCCTAATCATAACAAGTTCTCAAGATTTTCAAGCACTGCCTACATGTAGAAAAAGAGTATATGTTTCAGAGAATGGGGATGGTGTTTCAAAATCTGCACAAAATAAGAGTTTGTGAGCCTGGAATTTCAAAGTGTTTAAAATTGATTCACAGTTATTATGAGAGTGTATATTGAGTTTTACTAATATTTTAGGTAGTTAAAAATAAAATCAGAATTAAAAGTACTAAGAACCACTGAGTAGAGGACCCTCAGCAGAGCACAGTTAAGAAAACCACGAGCCTATAATATAGACAATTGCTACACAGATCTTTAAACACAAAGGAAAAGCAAAATACGGGTATTGGGTATTTCCTACTAAGGAGTTCATTTCAGCCATCATATGTTTATTCATCATGCTAGTCATTGTGGAGTCACATCCCTGCCAGCAAGTATATAATCCAAGTATGTTTGTGCTAAGTCACTTCAGTCGTGTCTGACTCTGTGTGACCCTATGGATTGTAGCTCATCAGGCTCCTCTGTCCATGGGATCCTCCAGGCAAGAATACTGGAGTGGGTTGCCATTTCCTCCTCCAGGGGATCTTCCCGACCCAGGGTTCGAACCTGCATCTCTTATCTCCTGCATTGGCAGGCAGGTTTTTTACCACTAGCGCCACCTGGGAAGCCCAATATAATCCAAGGACATGCACAAATAACCATCACAGAGATACACATACAAACACATACCATGTATGAGTCAATGTGGTTAAGTACTATGCACAGTAAAAGTTTTTGCCGAAACTTCTTGACTGATTGATTTAGTAATTCAACTGAAACTTTTAAAGCTTTTAGCAAGTGTCAGGCACCATGGTAGACACAGGAGATGGAACACTGACCAAGATAGGCAAGATTCCTGCTCACATGGACCAGCATCCTAATTCAGGAGACAGACCAAATTAAGAAAAGAATGAATGAATGAGATAGTTTCAAAGAATGTCAACTTCCTTGAAGAAAATAAAAATCCTAGATGAAACTTTACAACTTCAGTCCTACTGACATATTGGGTCAAATAATTCTTTACTATGCGAGTGGTGCTAAAGCTGAAACTCCAATACGTTGGCCACCTCACGCGATGAGTTGACTCACTGGAAAAGACTGATGCTGGAAAGGATTGGGGGCGGGAGGAGACGGGACCGACAGAGAATGAGATGGACATGAGTTTGAGTGAACTCCGGGAGTTGGTGGTGGACAGGGAGGCCTGGCGTGCTGTGATTCATGGGGTCGCAAAGAGTCGGACACGACTGAGTGACTGAATTGAACTGAACTGAATGGGAGTGGTGCTGTGCATTGTAGGATGTTTAGTAGCATCTCTGGCTTCTATTCAGTAGATATCGATAGCACCTTCTCAGTTAAAACAACCAGCAAAATCTCCAGACATTGCCACATATCCCCTGGGGGGGTAGGGGGACAAATTCCTCCCCAGTTGAAAACCACTGTACAAGAGTGTCGGGGATAAGGATGAGTTTTTTTGTTCTGTTTTTCTTGGATGGTCAGGAAAGACCTCTTTGAGACCAAAAAAAAAAAAAAAATCCAACCAGGAAATAGTTTGGAAGAATGCTTTCTAGACAGAGTTGAACAGTTAAGTGCTAAAGTGATAAGGTAATAATGAACTTGAAGTCCTAAAGGAACAGACAGAGGCTTATTTGACTGAAGAGAAGCAGGATATGGCATCAGAGAGGCAGATAAAAACAGACAGAGCTTTACAGGCCATGGTAGAAAGTTAAGATTTTTTAAAATGTGATAAATTTAGATAAAAAAGAGAATTTCAGATTAACTGTGAAGGAAGAAAGATTTCTAGTCAGACATTTAAAGGTGGAAAGACCTGGATTTTTACAGGCTAGAGGGAAAAACAGAAGTATTTGAGGCACTGATAAAAGATCAGAGAGGATAGAACCTGCCTGGAATAGAGTAAAGGATGCGCAGAAACGGAATTGCAGAATTGTCAGTAAAGTAGAATCTTGGAGGAAGGGACTTTTGAGGGGAATCTGCTATTCCAACCTCCAGTGGATGACAACTCAGAAGAACGCTCTCAAGGAGAAGGTGTTCTAGGCAACATGCTGACAGCTGCTGTGAGTTGTGGGACTCAATACATATGCATGAATTCTGGCTCAATCCCAAACATGCCCCTTTAGGCCCAAAGCCAAGTGAAAGCCAAGCTAACGCCTAAGAGGAGCCGGAGACCAACAATCCAGGGACAGGCAAAAACAGTACAAAGCTGTCAATGGCTTGATTCTGATATTGGATTGGCCAAAAATTTCATTCTGGTTTTTCCCTATGCTGTTATGAAAAAACCCAAACTAACTTTTTGGCCAACCCAATACATTCTTCTTAGAGGTTTTTAGGGGCAACACTCTCAGACCAGTAAAGACAAAAATAATGAACATTAGCTCTTTATTCCAGCTCCCTCATAGTTGTAGCACTGTAGCATTTTTTAAAATATTGGCATGTGTGAGGCATTTGTCTAAGTGATTTTCTCATTTAATCTTCTGAACAATCCTATGAGGTAGATTCTCGTATTTCCAGCATTAAAACATAAGGCACTAGAGCCTTGAGACATCCTGTTACTTGCCCATGGAATCTGAAACTTAAGTAGTTCTGACTCAAGTCCAGTTTCTGGGCCAACACATAATACTCAGATAAATCAATCCATACCATATACTGCTCAGATGAAGTGACTGACAAAGGTGAAATCTCTTGCCAAAGGCCATGCCCAGCTAATGTCTGGTTAAGGAACAATTTGTAATGAATTGCTAACTTGTGAAGACCCACTCAGTCTGGGAGTTGGTGATGGACAGGGAAGCCTGGAGTGCTGCAGTCCATGGGGTCACAAAGAGTTGGACATGACTGAGTTCAGTTGAACTGAACTGAACTGAAGATCCACTAATACTAGTTATTTTTCTAGGCAATGTATACACGTTACGTTATCTCATCTTCACAAAATCTACAATAAAGGTCTCATTAGCTGTCTCATTTTATAGATGAGAAATCGGAGGGCAAGAGATTTTAAGTAACTTGTCCAAAGTCACATGGGCTTCCCTGCTAGCTCAGAAGTAAAGAATTCGCCTGCAGTGCAGGAGACGCGGATCCACAGGTTCAGTCCCTGGGTTGTGAAGATCCCCTGGAGAAGGAAATAGCAACCCACTCCAGTATTCTTACCTAGGAAATCCCATGGACAGAGGACTCTGGTGGGCTATAGTCCATGGGGTTGGAAGAGGCAGATAGGACTTAGTGACCAAAACCACCACCACAACCAAAGTCACACAAACAGCAAGTGGTAGAATTGAGATTGCAATTTAGACAGTCAAATGCCCAGGTCTCCATCACTACACTAAATATCATAGAACCCAGTTCTTCTCAGAAAACAAGAAACTTTCGAAACTCTTATATGGTCTTATTTCTTAAAAATAAGACATACGATTATAAATATTGCAACCTTATTTAAAAGAATTCACAAAGATGTCTGACAATGTTCTAAGCAGAGGCAATCCTTGGAAAGTCTCAATTACTGTGTTTCTGTTTATGCAGAAGTCCTAAAGAAAATACGATAAATTCATTATTTAATTCATGTCTCAAGATACCTTAACTTCTAAATAAGCATAGGAAAAGAGGGCTTTGGGCATTGATTCTACAGTCCCATTTAATGCACAGGCCAGTTAATGAGCTCAGGTATGTCCACATTGCTTCAGGTAAACGTCTGTTCCTGTCTCATCTGCACGCGCATCTCCAGATCTTCTAACCAAACACAGTTTGAGGAATCAACAAAGAGAGAGTTGCAGAAGCTGGTTTTACAATCCATGTGTTGCCTGACATCAGAATGACAGACTGTTGCTACCTGTGTGTAAGCACACTTCCCATGGCATCATTGGGACGAAAGAGACTGACCCAGTCTGTTGGTGACCCATTCTGCAGAAAAATGTATATTCTCAAGCAAGAAAATTGGAGGTATTAAAAGGTATCTGTGAAACATTAGAAAAGAGGCAGTGCTTGGGATCAGAAGTGGCAGATTTCAGTCCAGTGTTACCCTTTACAAGTTTTGTGGCCTTGGGCAAGTCACTACAATGGTTCTGAGATTAGGGCTCTTCATTCTGCAGGAGGCAACATGATCTTGACCCTGGCTACTAGGCAGGTTGCAGTGCAGATCAATAAAACAGTGTGTTGGGTAGTTTATGGGCTGTATAGTGATGCTCTAACAGTAAAGGACAATGTTCATAATAGAGATAATTTTAACTGAACGAAACAGAGCACGTCTCATTTGTCCTCAGGTCCTTTTGATGATGCCAGAGTGCTGCAGCCAAGCTGACTCAAACCTATGTAGTCTGCGGCTACAGGAAAGACGAAGTCGACAGGAATAGGATATGCATGCTGCTGGCAGCTTCCTGAGATAGAAACGGAAAATTCTTAGTCTTTCAAGGCACTAAATCCAACCTGACTAGGCACAACCATTGTGAATGAGACAACCTTTGCAGACTCTGTAGCAACTAGCTAAGAAATCTTTAATATTAATAATACCAATAATAGCAGTTCATGTATCAGTTAATTACTTTTGCAAACAAAATGCTCTAAGACTTATAGGCTTAAGAACAATTGTTTATTCTTAGTTTCTCTAACTGCATGTTGGTTGAACTCAGGGAGCCGTGACTCAGAATGAGGCCCATTGGTGCTTGTCTTCTCATCCTGGTTGGGCTCCTGTGTGTTCATTCTGGAGCCCAGGCAAAGGGGACAGCAGCTACGCAGGGCAAAGCCTTTTCAGAGCAATGTCACAGGTGCCAAGGAACCCGTGTGAGAGCTCATTTCAGACCTCTGACCGAATCTGTTTAAGTTATATTCACTAGGCACTTACTATGTGTTCAAGCAACTGAATGCTTTAGCCTTTTTCTTTCAAATAATTTTCACATCAACGCTATAAAGCCAGGCCTATTTTTCTCTTCATTTAAAAGAGAATGAAATGGAAGTAAAGAGAAATTAAGAAACTTTCCCAATATCTTGCTGTTAGTCGATAGCAGGGCCAGGATTCCTGTATTGGCAGAGGACCCCAGGGATTTGCCCATATATTCTATTGTTTGCTTAAATCCTTAATCTATCAATACTGCAATTAAAATGAGACTAGTTTCAAAGTGTTGGATATACCTGTTCCCATACCATGACACTTAAACATGAATCTTGTTTTGTTTATGTTATGAGATATTTGCTACACACAAAGTTGATAACACGCATCTACCCTGTGATGTCTAATAAAATCAACACAGAAATCTACCACCCAGAATCTAGAATATTGCTACATCTTTGTGTGCTCTTTCTCAGTATCAACTTTATGCCTCCTCCCTGAAGGTAACCACTCTCTTGAATTTTATATTTATTAATCTCTTGCTTTTTTAAACAGATTGATCATATATGTCTGTGTCAAATAATTTTGCTTGATTGAAACATCAACTGTGCTGTCATGTATAACTACATTTAATCTATTTTCTTATTGTTGTATAATAGCACATCTAGTGAATATATCAAAATCTTTCAATTATCCTATCTGTGAATACTGGGTTTCTTCTAATATGTACACTATTAAAAATAATGCTGCTATGAACAATTTCAGTATTAATGTATGGGTTTTTGCTATTCCACCATCTTTACCAGTACCTGGTACTGTCAGACTCATAATTTAGGGAAAGTAAAAAAAATATTTCATTGTGATGTTAATTTGTGTTTCCCTGCTTACTAAGCAATTTTGGCACATTTTTCTTAGCTAATCTACCACATATGTTTTCCTACCTGAAAACTGCTTATCCATGACCCTGGCCAATTTTCCTACTGGGTTATTTGTCTTGCTTATTGATTCATATCAACTGTTTATATAGTTATTACATTCATATAAAAGTACCCATTAAATATATTACTGCTATATTCTGTGTCTTTTCATTGTCTTTATAGGAAACAGTTAAAAGAGTCATCAACCTTTTCTTGCACAGTTGTACTGACTTGAATAGTGTCCCACTCAAAATTCATGTCCGCTCAGCACCTGTGAGTGAGACTTTATCTGGAAATAGGGTCTTTACAAATATAATCACATTAAGATAAAGTCACACTCGATTAGGGTGAGCCCTAAATCCAATCACTGATGTCTTTTAAAAGGGAAATGAGGACACAAAGAAAAAACAGTCACGGGGAGATCTCATGACAACAGAGGCAGACATTGAAATAGGGTCACTGGACCAAGGTTTCCAGTAAGGATCAGAAGCTGGGAAGAGTCAAGGAGTAATTCTTTCCTAAAGCATTCAGAATGTAGAGGCACCTTGTAGTCTTCAAAACCATGAGGGAATATATTTTTGTGTTGTAAACCACCCAATTTGTATTACTTTATTACAGCAAGCACAAGAAACTATTACAATTGTCAACCATTTTTGTATTATAACTTCTTTAATTCTAAAGCTATAAAAAAACTCTATATTTTTATCTAAAATTGTAAATACTTGCCTTCACATTTAAGCTTTAAATTAATCACCTACTACTTTTCTTTATGGGCATAGGAATCTCATTTTATTGTTTTGTTTATTTGAATAATGAATTGTTCCAGTACCATTTATTGAAAGGTTCATTTTTCTCCATAACTTTGCAAAAGTTCCATTATATATGAAAATGCCACATAAGTTTGGGTTTCCTGTAGGGCTTTTGGGTATGTTCCATTGGTTAAATTGCCTATCATGCTATTCTTTATTGATTATTATAAATTTATCATAGTTCTTCCTATCTAATAGAGCTAAAACTATCACATTCTTTCTCTTTTCTTTTTTTCTTCAGAAGTCTTTTGATTGTTCTCAGGCATTTGATCTTCCATTTAAATTTAAAATCAGCTTGTAAAGCTCTTTTATAAAACTCTGTTGAGACTTTTATATAATCTATACATCAACTTGAAAGAATAACATTTTTATAATATTAAGCCTTCTTATCATAAACTTGATTACATATTATTATTTATTTATATTTTAAAATAAAGTAATGCAAGTAATGCACGCATGCTAGGTTGCTTCAGTGGTGTCCATCGCTTTGCAGTCCTGTGGAGCCCACCGAGCTCCTCTGTCCATGGGATTCTCCAGGCAAGAATACTGAAGTGGGTTGCCATGCCCTCCTGCAGGGGATCTTCCTGACCCAGGGATCAAACCCTCATCTCTTATGTCTCCTGCACTGACAGGTGGGTTCTTTACCACTAGTGCTATCTGGGAGTCCCCAGATAAAGTAATAATGTGTTATACTTACACATTTACTGTTGAATTTATTCCTAAGTACTGTACATTCTTTGTTGCTCAGTGTAACACTATTTTTCCAAAACTGTGTTTTAAAAATTTTTTGCTTATATATAACTGCAAATTTTGATTGACAGTATTATATCCACCTTGCTATATTCTATTAACGGCTTTATATACACTTATCACATGCCAAAAAAAAAGTGGGAGCTTGGTTTCTTCCTTTCCAGTTCTTAGACTCTTTGCATCTCTGTCTTTCCTTACTGTACTTGCTGGGTCTCCAGTACAATGTTGTACAGTAGCAGTAAAAGTTGGCATCTTTGTCTTGTTCCTAGTCTTAAATGTAATGCTTCTATTATTTTAGCGTTAAGAATTATGTTTGCTGTAGGTTTTCATACTGTTTAACAGACTAAAGAAATTCTTTTCTATTCACAGTTTGCTCAAGTTTTATCACAAATGAGTATGAGATATATCAAAAGTTTATTTGACATCTATTGCAAATTTGTGGGTTTTATTCTTCAATGCATTAATGTGGAAAATATATAAATAAACTTATTTAAGAGCCACTTAAGAGAGGTATGACTGACACACAATAAGTTGTACATATGTATACACCTAAATGTCTTTGGCATTAAGTATACTGGTGGCTCAGGGGTAAAGAATCCACCTGCCAATGCAGGAGATGCAGGTGTGATCCCTTGGTCAAGAATATCTCCTGGAGAAGGAAATGGCAACCCACTCCAGTATTCTTGCCTGGGAAATGCCATGGCCAGAGGAGGCCGGTGGGCTACAGTCCATGGGGTTGCATAGAGCTGGACACAACTTAACAACTAAACAACATTCCATCCATGAAACCACCATGACAATCTTTGCCATAAACAAATCCATCACTTCCAAAAGTTTCCCCCACCCTTTTTATTTATCATTAATTCTGAGTGTTGTAAAAACACCATGGCTACACAGCACTGGAGCAGCGACTGCGTGGTGCTGGAGCGGCCATGAGGAGATACATCACGTCCAAGGTCAGAGAAGGCCCAGCAAGATGGTAGGAGCTGGAGCAGCAGCTGCACCACATTGGAGCAACTTTGAGGAGATACCCCACATCCAAGGGCAAAGGAGAAGCCCCAGAAAGACAGTAGGAGGAACGAATTCATGTTTAGAGTCAAACCCCATTCCTGCCAGAGACACTCAGAGGGCTCAAACAAACCTTGTGTGCACTAGGATCCAGGGACCCCACAGAGACTGAGCCAGAACTGTGTTTGAGCGTCTCCTGTGGAGGTGCGGGTCGGCAGTGGACTGCTTCAGGGGCAGCGGCTCTGGATGCAGTAGACTAGTTATGGCATAAGCCCTCTTGAGGAGGTCACCATTAACCCCACCAAAGAGCTGCCAGAACTTACACAGGACTGGGAAATAGACTCTTGGAGGACACAAGCCGAATCTTGTGGACACCAAGACCCAGGAGAAAGAAGCAGTGACCCCACAAGAGACTGACTCAGACTTGCCTGGGAGTGTCCAGGAGGTCTCCAGTGGAGGCATGGGTCAGTGGTGGCCTGCTGCAGGGTTGGGGGCACTGAGTGTAGCAGTACAAATGCGGGACCTTTTGAAGGAGATTGTCATTATCTTCATTACCTCCGCCATAGTTTTGCCCCAGGTAAATAACAGGAAGAGAACACAGCACCACCCATCAACAGAAAATTGGATTAAAGATTTACTGAGCATGGCCCCACCCATCAGAACAAGATCCAGTTTCCCCCTCAGTCTCTCCCATCAGGAAGCTTCCATAAACCTCTTATACTTCTCCATCAGAGGGCAGACAGACTGAAAACCACAATCACAGAAAACAAACCAATCTGACCACTTGGACCACAGCCTTGTCTAACTCAATGAAACTATGAGTCATGCCATGTAGTGCCACGCAAGATGGATGGGTCATGGTGGAGAGTTCTGTGGTCTCTCACAGACCTGTGGTCATGTACATTTTGGTCATGTGGACCAAAATGTGGTCCACTGGAGAAGGGAATGGCAAACCACTTCAGTATTCTTGCCTTGAGAACCCCATGAACAGTATGGAAGGCAAAAGGATAGGACACTGAAAGATGAATTCCCCAGGCCTGTAGGTGCCCAATATGCTACTGGAGATCAGTGGAGAAAAAACTCCATAAAGAATGTAGAGATGGAGCCAAAGAAAAATCAACACCCAGTTGTGGATGAGACTGGTGATAGAAGCAAAGTCTGATGCTGTAAAGAGCAATATTACATAGGAACCTGGAATGTTAAGTCCATGAATCAAGGAAATCGGAAGTTGTCAAACAGGAGATGCCAAGAGTGAACGTTGACATTTTAGGAATCAGCGAACTAAAATGGACTGGAATGGGTGAATTCAACTCAGATGACCATTATACTTACTACTGTGGGCAAGAATCGCTTAGAAGAAATGGAGTAGCCCTCCTAGTCAACAAAAGACTCCGAAATGCAGTACTTGGATGTAATCTCAAAAATCACAAAATGATCTCTAATCATTTCCAAGGCAAACCATTCACTATCACAGTAATCCAAGTCTATGCCCCGCCCAGTAACACGGAAGAAGCTGAAGTGGAATGGTTCTATGAATACCAGACCACCTGACCTGCCTCTTGAGAAACCTGTATGCAGGTCAGGAAGCAACAGTCAGAACTGGACATGGAACAACAGACTGGTTCCAAATAGGAAAAGGAGTACGTCGAGGTTGTATATTGTCACCATGCTTATTTAAATTCTATGCAGAGCACATCATGAGGAACGCTGGGCTGGAAGAATCACAAGCTGGAATCAAGATTGCCGGGAGAAATATCAATAACCTCAGATATGCAGATGACACTACCCTATGGCAGAAAGCGAAGAGGAACTCAAAAGCCTCTTGATGAAAGTGAAAGAGGAGAGTGAAAAGTTTGGCTTGAAGCTCAACATTCAGAAAACAAAGATCATGGCATCTGGTCCCATCACTTCATGGGAAATAGATGAGGAAACAGTGTCAGACTTTATTTTTTGGGGGCTCCAAAATCACTGCAGATGCTGACGGCAGCCATGAAATTAAAAGACGCTGACTCCTTGGAAGGAAAGTTATGACCAACCTAGATAGCATATTAAAAAGCAGAGACATTACTTTGCCAGCAAAGGTCCATCTAGTCAAGGCTATGGTTTTTCCAGTGGTTATATATGGATGTTAGAGTTGGACTGTGAAGAAAGCTGATCACCAAAGAATTGATGCTTTTGAACTGTGGTGCTGGAGAAGACTCTTGAGAGTCCCTTGGATTGCAAGGAGATCCAACCAGTTCATCCTAAAGGAGATCGATCCTGGGTGTTCATTGGAAGGACTGATGCTAAAGCTGAAATTCCAATACTTTGGCCACCTTATGCGAAGAGTTGACTCACTGGAAAAGACTCTGATGCTGGGAGGGATTGGGGGCGGGAGGAGAAGGGGACAACAGAGAATGAGATGGCTGGATGGCATCACCGACTCGATGGACATGAGTTTGAGTGAACTCCGGGAGTTGGTGATGGACAGGGAGGCCTGGTGTGCTGTGATTCATGGGTCACAAAGAGTTGGACACGACTGAGCGACTGAACTGAACTGATGAAGACATACAAGACCTGTTAGAACTAACACCCCCAAAAGATGTCCTTTTCATTATAGGGGACTAGAACACAAAAGTACGAAGTCGAGAAACACCTGAAGTAACAGGCAAATTTGGCCTTGGAGAACAGAATGAAGCAGGGCAAAGGCTAAGAGAGTTTTGCCAAGAGAATGCACTGGTCATAGAAAACAGCCTCTTCCAACAACACAAAAGAAGACTCAACACATGGACATCACCAGATGGTCAACACCAAAATCAGATTGATTATATTCTTTGCAGCCAAAGATGGAGAAGCTCTATACAGTCATCAAAAACAAGACCAGGAGCTGACTGTGGCTCAGATCATGAACTCCTTATTGCCAAATTCAGACTTAAATTGAAGAAAGTAGGGAAAATCACTAGACCATTCAGGTATAACCTAAATCAAATCCCTTATGATTATACAGTGGAAGTGAGAAATAGATTCAAGGGATTAGATCTGATAGACAGAGTGCCTGAAGAAATATGGACGGAGGTTCCTGACATTGTACAGGAGAGAGGGAATAAGACCATCCCCAAGAAAGAAATGCAAAAAAGCAAAATGGCTGTCTGAGGAGGCCTTGCAAATAGCTGTAAAAAGAAGAGAAGCAAAAAGCAAAGGAGAAAAGGTAAGATATAAGCATCTGGATGCAGAGTTCCAAAGAATAGCAAGGAGAGATAAGAAAGCCTTCCTCAGTGATCAGTACAAAGAAATAGAGGAAAACAATAGAATGGGAAAGACTAGAGATCTCTTCAAGAAAATTAGAGATACCAAGGGAAACGTTTCATGCAAAGATGGGCACAATAAAGGACAGATATGGTATGGACCTAACAGAAGCAGAAGATATTAAGAAGAGGTGGCAAGAATACACAGAACTATACAAAAAAAAAAAAAAATCTTCATGACCCAGATGATCACGATTGTGTGATCACTCAGGTGGAGGCAGACATCCTGGAATGCGAAGTCAAGTGGGCCTTACGAAGCATCACTACAAAGAAAGCTAGTGGAGGCGATGGAATTCCAGTTGAGCTATTTCAAATCCTGAAAGATGATGCTGTGAAAGTGCTGCACTCAACATGCCAGCAAATTTGGAAAACTCAGCAGTGGCCACAGGACTGGAAAAGGTCAGTCTTCATTCCAGTCCCAAAGAAAGCCAATGCCAAAGAATTCTGCAACTACTGTACAATTGCACTCATCTCACATGCTAGTAAAGTAATGCTCACAATTCTCCAAGGCAAGCGTCAACAGTACATGAACCGTGAACTTCCAGATGTTCAAGTTGGTTTTAGGAAAGTCAGAGGAACCAGAGATCAAGTTGCCAACATCTGTTGGATCATCGAAAAAGCAAGAGAGTTCCGGAAAAACATCTACTTTTGCTTTATTGACTATGCCAAAGCCTTTGACTGTGTGGACCACAACAAACTGTGGAAAATTCTTAAAGATTTGGGAATACCAGACCTCCTGACCTGCTTATTTAACTTATTAAATAAGTCACCTTGCTTATTTAACTTATATGCAGAGTACATCATGAGGAACGCTGGGCTGGAAGAAGCACAAACTGGAATCAAGATTGCCAGGAGAAATATCAATAACCTCAGATATGCAGATGACACTACCCTTATGGCAGAAAGTGAAGAGGAACTAAAAAGCCTCTTGATGAAAGTGAAAGAGGAGAGTGAAAAGGTTGGCTTGAAGCTCAACATTCAGAAAACAAAGATCATGGAATCTGGTCCCATCACTTCATGGGAAATAGATGGAAAAACAGTGGAAACAGTGTCAGACTTTATGTTTTTGGACTCCAAAATCACTGCAGATGCTGATTGCAGCCATGAAATTAAAAGACGCTTGCTCCTTGGAAGGAAAGTTATGACCAACCTTGATAGTATATTAAAAAGCAGAGACATTACTTTACCAACAAAAGTCCGTCTAGTCAAGTCAATGGTTTTTCCTGTGGTCATGTATGGATGTGAGAGTTGGACTGTGAAGAAAGCTGATCGCCGAAGAATTGATGCTTTTGAACTGTGGTGCTGGAGAAGACTCTTGAGAGTCCCTTGGACTGCAAGGAGATCCACCCAGTCCATTCTAAAGGAGATCAGTCCTGGGTGTTCATTGGCAGGACTGATGCTAAAGCTGAATCTCCAATACTTTGGCCACCTCATGCGAAGAGTTGACTCACTGGAAAAGACTCTGATGCTAGGAAAGGTTGGGGGCGAGAGGAGAAGGGGATGACCGAGAATGAGATGGCTGGATGGCAACACCATCTCTGTGGACATGAGTTTGAGTGTACTCCGGGAGTTGGTGATGGACAGGGAGGCCTGGCGTGCTGTGATTCATGGGGTCGCGGAGAGTCAGACACGACTGAGCAACTGAACTGAACTGAACTGAACTGAACTAATGCTGGGAGGGATTGAATGTAGGAGGAGAAGGGGACGACAGAGGATGAATTGGTTGGATGGCATCACCAACTCAATGGACATGAGTTTGAGCAAACTCCGTGAGTTGTTGATGGACAGAGAGCCCTGGCGTGCTACAGCCCGTGGGATCGCAAAGAGTCAGACATGACTGAGCGACTGAACTGAACTGAAAAACCCTATGTGCATGTGTGCATGCCAAGCCACTTTAGTCATGTTCAACCCTGTATGACTGTAGGTACCATACCTCACCAGGCTCCTCTGTCTATGGGATTCTCCAGGCAAGATCACCAGAGTGGGTTTCCATGTCCTCCTCCAGGGGATCTTCCCCACCTAGGGATAGAAACAGTATCTCTTACATCTCCTGCATTAAGAGGTGGGTTCTTTAACACTGGTGCCACCTGGGAAGCCCCTCAAACACTACACATTTTACCATATTCTTAGCAAATTTTTAAATATATAATACAATATTGTTAACTATAGATACTATGTGGTTCCCAAGATCTCCAGGATTTACTCATCTAGCATAACTAAAACTTTGTGTCCTTGACTAATACTGTTTTGTCTTCCTCCAGTCCTCTGGCAACCACTATTCTACTCTGTTTCTATTAGTTTGACTACTTTAAACTTCTCATGTATGTGGTATTCTGCAGTATTTGGTCTTCTGTGTCTAGCTTATTTAACTTAGGATAATGTCTTCCAGGTTTATCCATATTTTCACAAATGGAAGGATTTCTTTATTTTATAGAGTTAAGCAGTATTCCATTGTGGGTATATACCACATCTTCTTTATCCTTTCATCTGTTTATAGACATTTAGGTTGTTTTTGTGTCTTAGCTATTACAAATAATGCTGTAATGAAGTTGCATGTCTTTTCATTAGTGATTTCCCTTTTGTCTCAATACACACCCAGAAGTGTTACTGCTGGATCATATGGGAGTTCTATTTTTAATTTTTTGAGGAACCTCCATATTCTTTTCCAAAGTAGCTGTACCATTTTACATTCCCACTAACAATGCAGGGGGTTACGTTTTCTCCACACCCTTGCCAACACTTGTTGTCTTTGTCTTTTAAATAATAGCCATTCTAAGAGGTATGAGGTTATATCTCATTGTGGTTTTGATTTGCATTGTGCCTGATGATAAGTCATGTTGAGCATCCATTTATATACCTATTGCCAGTCTGTCTGCCTTGTTTGCAAAAATGTCTGTTCTGTTCTTTTGCCCATTCATTTTCAAATCAGGTTATTTGCTTTTGCTATTGAATTGTAAGAATCTCTTACAATTTTTTGAATATTAACCCTTTAACAAATGCACAGGTTGCAATTTGATTGTATTCCATTCCACAGGTTGCCTTTTTATTTTATTGTTTCCTTTGCAATGTAGAAACTTTTTAGTTTGATATAATCCCTGTTGTCTACTTTTGCTTTGGTTGCCTGTGCTTTTGGCAAGAAATCATTGAAGAAACACTTAATGTTAACTTACCTCTGAATTCCTGGAATAAACTCAGTTTTGATGCATTACCTTTGGTATATATTGCCAAATTTTATTTTGCTGTTATTTTGATTAATATCTTTGCATTTTTACTTATGAATGAAACCATTTCTTGTTTCCACTTTGGCTCATACAATGGAGTTGTTGAGTAATCTCTCCTTCTGTATTCTGTGGAAGAATCTGCAAGAAATTGGAATGATTTGTTCTTTGAGAGTGCTGTAGGATTTTCCTAGAAAGTCATCTCGGTCTGGGGCTTTCTTTGAATGAGTGGATTTACAGATTTATAAAAGATTTGAGGGAGACAATAAGTCTGGCTCTCTAGAAAATACACACTAAACATTATGCCTAACAAGTAAATGGGACACATTCTTCTTAGTGAACATGGAAATTTTATAACATAGTTTCATGTTGTATGCCAAAGAGTCAGACTCAATTGTCTTCAAGGAACTAGTAAAATTGAAAAGCTTAATAAAATAAATAATATCTAATACGATGAACATGTGCCAGCCCTTTGCTATAGAAATATCCTAATGAGATATCAGACTGTCTCTGTGATTCTAACAACTTTAGCTTTATATTTTTTGAAGCTATTTTGTGAAGCGGATACATGTTGAGAATTATTCCATTTTCCTAGTGAGTTGAGATTTTATTTTTTATTTAATGACTTTTTATGCCTAATAATCTGAATTAATTTTTTTCTGTATACATTTATATTCATGAATCACAAATGTTTATTTTCTAGCACAGTTCTAATATCCAAGAGCTGGCTATACTAGATATAAAAATAGATCTTCACTTGTCAAATATCTGCTTATTTTTGACAACTTTTAAAAGTTGGATGCTCATTTTTATTCCACCTTTTATTTCTTTAAATAGTTCATACGACAGCAGTTTGCATCCTCCTTTCCCACCATTCACTCTAGCCACTGATGTCAAGATGGTTTTCTTCCAAGTTTTGATCAACCTGGGGCTGGTGCAACCTCACAGTAACTCACTCCTTTTGAAAGTTGGATCAGCTTCCAGTATTTTATCCTTTGTACTTTCAATGTCATGAAATAGCCTCAAGATTTTTTTCAATGTGAAATTTTTGCCAGTCTTCACGTATCTCTTTCTTCTTTCTCCAGAATTTATCTAAGTCATGGCATGGGGTACCTACAAGAAGATGGTTAATTCCTGAGCCTGTGAGGTACTTAATGTCCATGGGGCTACTTCTGACCTTGGGGACTGGGAATGGATGGATAAATGTGTCCTCATCCTTAAGATGGATAACTTAGGTAGGTCCCTAATCTGTTAAGATTATTAAGATTAATGGCCTTATAAGAAGAGAAAGAGGGAGATCTCTATCTTTCTCCTTGTGTGCAAGCACACAAACAAGCATGGAAGCATACAACGAGATCACAGCCACCAGCCAAGCAAGAAAAGATGCATCAGAATGAAATCTACCCTGCCAGCTCCTTGTTCTTAGACTTCTCAGCCTCCAGAACTGTGAAAAATAATTTCTGCTTTTTAAAAAATCACCCGGTATGTGGTATTTTGTTATGGCATTCCAAGCTGAGTAAGACAAGGTGTTTTATTTCTTTGTTTAAAAAAAAAAATCATATCAAGGGTAGTTTATAAACTCTGCTTACCTTCTTTTACGTCACAGGACTTATGATACCCAGCCAGCATCTTTTCTTGCCTTGGAAAATTGTCATAGCCCTTTCTAAGTACAAATCACCTTCCAACATTTTATCCTTGAGTTTCAATATCATGAAATATCTCCAAGAGCTCTTCTACTGTGAATACTTTTTCTGATGTCACTTCTTCTAGGACACCTTCATATTTTCATGACAATCCCTCTCCCTGCTTATGTTGATAAGTTTGCCTTCACTAAGTTCCTTTGACTGTACATCTAGATAGCTTAAAAGATGATATGTCCAATGATCCATGTAGGATCATTTGAATCCTACATCTGAAGACTATTAGCTATCTGACTTGACAACTTACTTATTCTAATTTTTTTGAGTTTTAAAGTCTTTATTTGTAAAATAGAGTTCCTTGATAGCTGGAGCTAATAACAGCACTGTACCACTGTTATGTTTCATTTTTTTTTTTTTTTTGCTATCACTCATTAGGCATTCATACACCAGGTAGGATGCTAAAAGTGTTAATATGGTAATGACTAGGAGACATTACATTTAATATTTCCTTTTCTTTATAGATGTTAGTGTTTTCCATGTTATTTGGTAAATGTGTATTTTTTAATTGAAGTATACTTTATAATATTGTGTTAGTTTTAGGTATACAACAAAGAGATTCAGTTATGTGTTTTCTTCATATTATTTTCTATTATAGGTTATTATAAGATATGGAATATATTTCCTATAGAAGCAGCAGCTATATAGTAAATCCTTACTGGTTAGCTACTTTATATATAGTAGTTTGTATCTGTTAGTTCCAAGCTCCCAATTTATTCTTCTGCCCTTGCTTTTCTCCTTCACTAAGCATAGTTTGTTCTCTATGTATGTGAGTCTGTTTCTATTTTGTATAGAGTGTTTTTTTTTTTAGTTTCCATGTAAAAGTGATGTTACATAATATTTGTCTGACTTCACTAAATATACCACTCTCTAAGACCATACACATTGCTGCAAATAGAAGCATTTCACTCATTTTTATGGCTGAGTAATATGCTTTGGGGATTTTTTTTCACGGTCCCCCAAATGTGGCTTATGTGTTTAAAAGATACTTGGCCCACACCAATTACTATTTACCCATAAGATGAGAATATCATTCAGAAAAGTCATGACCTGTAAATGAATATGAACAGCCTCTTTTCATATGTCTTATTTTAAAGAATAATTTAAATAAGTAGTGATTAACTGTACATGAATCAATGTTTCTTGTGACGTTTCCACTAGGGTTACTATAAATGAACCAATGCCTATAATCAAGTCAAAATAATATCATTTGAAAATGACTATATCTTTGATTTATAAAGCCTTTTACAGCACAATATTTAAACTAAGAAATCCTAGAAATCCTGCCAGCATTGTATTTGTAGAGTAATACAGTCTTCCAATAATTTATATTATTTTAACTTTTTCTTATCTATTTATAATTTATTGAACAATTCACAAAAATGCTATTATTGACTTTATAATAAAGTCATAATTCCCTAATCAAAAACTAATGAAAATGTAATTCTCCAAAAATCATATGCTCTCTAGAGATTTACTGTTTTGATAAATAGCTTATTTTTTGAGATGCAAAAGGGGAACTTGCATGTATCCATGGGCTTCTTCTTCAACTTAAGCATATGCTGAGAAAAGGAAGCCACAGGTATTTCTTCTACATAGAATTATCTTAGGATTATAATGCAAAAGACTGCTTTGAAAAGACTATTTTCTAACTTTAATTAGGCCTTCATCATACTTGGAAAGAAAACTCCAATGGAAAAAGAAGATTGTTATATTAAAATTTTGCTTTTTAAATGAATATACAGTGTGGGTTAGTCATTCCTAACAGTTTGATTAGGGAGATAAAACAAAGAACACAAACCAACTACCATCACTTTTAACTTAAATTTATAATTTTTCTGTGTTCTATTTTTATGAAGGTGAGTTTCAGTATAATTCTGAAAATAATATCTTCTCTCTAATAATATATATGAAACTTCAATCTTACAGTGTTTTAGGTAAGGTAACTATACTGGCTAAAAAAAAGTCAGTGGAAAAAAGATGAAAACATGAATGGTCCATGACTGAAAATTTCCACTCCTGGGTACTTTCACAACAGAAATGTGTCCATGTCCATAAAAGGTATGTATTTGAATATTTTACTATTCAGATCAGCATTTTTTATTAGCACCAAACTGGAAACTACTCAAATGTTCATGTCTCTGGAATGGATTCATAGCAGTATATTTACTTACCAAAAATGAGGATGAATCATCCGAATATCATGCAGTTTCACAGACCAACTTGCCAATTCAGTGTTGAATAAACGTCAGACGAACAAAAAGATATAGACCATTGATTCCATTATATAAGTACAATGTAGGCAAAATTAATCTATCCTGTCAAAAGTCAGAATAGTGGTTACTCTGGGGGTTGGGCAAATCATATGTTGACAAAAGCATGAGGGGGCTTCTAGTGGGCTTCTTTTTGAGTGCTGCTCACACAGGTGTATACAACTTGTGAAGATATATTTAACTGTACACTTCTATGTGCATGTCTCCTTATAAATGCTTGTGACAAAATAATTTCATTTGCTTACTTCAATTTATACACTGTTTATGTTAACCAAGGTCCGTCTAGTCAAGGCAATGGTTTTTCCCGTGGTCATGTATGGATGTGAGAGTTGGACTGTGAAGAAAGCTGATCGCCGAAGAATCGATGCTTTTGAACTGTGGTGTTGGAGAAGACTCTTGAGAGTCCCTTATACTGCAAGGAGATCCAACCAGTCCATTCTAAAGGAGATCAATCCTGGATGTTCATTGGAGGGACTGATGCTAAAGCTGAAACTGCAATACTTTGGCCACCTCATGCGACGAGTTGATTCCCTGGAAAAGACTCTGATGCTGGGAAAGGTTGGGGGCGGGAGGAGAAGGGGACGACGGAGAATGAGATGGCTGGAGGGCATCACCGACTCTGTGAACATGAGTTTGAGTGTACTCCGGGAGTTGGTGATGGACAGGGAGGCCTGGCGTGCTGTGATTCATGGGGTCGCGGAGAGTCGGACACGACTGAGCGACTGAACTGAACTGAACTGATGTTAATTTTAAACAGCTAAGTGTACTTAATAACAAGATTATCTTCTTACTTGCAGAACATTCTTTACAAATTAACTAATGATACATTAAAAAAACATGATGCATTGTACCATTTGTTAAATAAAAATTAAAAAAGTAAATTAAAAAGTAAAACAAAACTTAAAACTAAAAAAAAAACAAAACGATACAAAATCTACTTCTTCCACAAAATGGATGGAGTAGTGTTTTTGTAGCATTACAGTAGCATTGTTGTAGTTATGCCGCTTATTTTTCTGATAGGCTTAACTATATTAACATACCTGAAGAATGAAGAATAAATATTTTGTACCCCACTTCAAAAAGCATTTTATTATACAAACCTTAAAACTTATTTCTCCAGAAAATACTATATAGCATACTTAACTGAATTTGCATATTATTGTGGATTAAGATCAGAACTTTGCTCTTAAAATAGAGTATGTAGAGTTGAAATTAGGGCTTCCCTGGAGGCTCAGACGGTAAAGAATCTGCCTGCAACGCAGGAGACACAGGTTCAATCCCTGGGTCAGAAAGATCCCCTGGAGAAGGGAATGTCTACCCACTCTAGTATTCTCACCTGGAGAATTCCATAGACAGAGGAGCTTGGTGGGCTACTGTCCATGGTGTTGCAAAGAGTCAGACATGACTGAGCGATTAAAACACACATACGCACACACACACAGTCAAAATTACCCTTGAAAATTCTCCAATAATGTGACAGACCAAAGATAGCATTACAACTCACAACCCTGCAAGATGATTTTTTTTCCTCTAACACTAATTTGATCATTTTTCCCTCTGATTGAGCATAAGGTAAAGGAGCTATCTTACATTTAGAGCTATATTCCTAAAAGGAAACAAAAATATCAAAATCACATCCACCTAAGAGGCACCTGGAGCTATAATAACCTGTGCAGGTTTGGAAGTGAAAGTCTCTCAGTAGTGCTCGACTCTTTGTGACCCATGGACTATACAGTCCATGGAATTCTCCAAACCAGAATACTAGAACTGTAACCTTTCCCTTCCCCAGGGGATTTTCTAACCCAGGGAACGAATCCAGGTCTCCTGCATTGCAGGCAGATTTTTTACCAGCTGAGCCACAAGGGAACCCCAGAATAAAGGAGTGGGTAGCCTATCCCTTCTCTGGATCTTCCTGAACCAGGAATCCAATCGGGGTCTCCTGCATTGCAGGTGGATTCTTTACCAACTGAGCTATCAGGGAAACCAACAGTAGGTTTATAGCTCTCAAATCAGGATTCCAGTAGGACACATATTTATTGGGTAAAATGGCTGGTTGGTTTATCCATAATATTTAAATCACTTTCTCTTTCATTCTCTCCCAATCCCCATATTTGGCCCTTCCATGGCACATCCACAGTTGAAGTCACAAAAAATAATTCCAGATATGGAACTCCACTGGGAAAAGGAAAGGCCTGAATTTTATAGCCACACAGATCTGGATCAATGGCCTGGTCTGTCACTGTCAGTCAACTGATGAAACTTAGTTTATAATAAAGAAACTGGAATGAGACCTTACATTATAGCAGTAAACCTGAGAGATAAATTTATATAAATTAACTCATGAGTAAGCAGGTTTTATAAAAGGCAGAGGCACCAGAGATCAAATTGCCAACATCCGCTGGATCACAGAGAAAGCAAGAGAGTTCCAGAAAAACATCTATTTCTGCTTCATTGACTATGCCAAAGCTTTTGACTGTGTGGATCACAATAAACTGTGGAACATTCTGAAAGAGATGGGAATCCCAGACCACCTGACCTGCCTCTTAAGAAACCTGTATGCAGGTCAGGAAGCAACAGTTAGAACTGGACATGGAACAACAGACTGGTTCCAAATAGGAAAAGGAGTATGTCAAGGTTGTATATTGTCACCCTGCTTATTTAACTTCTATGCAGAGTACATCATGAGGAACGCTGGGCTGGAAGAAGCACAAGCTGGAATCAAGATTGCTGGGAGAAATATCAATAACCTCAGATATGCAGATGACACCACCCTAATGGCAGAAAGTGAAGAGGAACTCAAAGGCCTTTTGATGAAAGTGAAAGAGGAGAGTGAAAAGGTTGACTTGAAGCTCAACATTCAGAAAACAAAGATCATGGCATCTGGTCCCATCACTTCATGGGAAATAGATGGGTAAACAGTGGAAACAGTGTCGGACTTTATTTTTTTGGACTCCAAAATCACTTCGGATGCTGATTGCAGCCATGAAATTAAAAGACGCTTACTCCTTGGAAAGAAAGTTATGACCAACCTAGATAGCATATTAAAAAACAGAGACATTACTTTGCCAACCAAGGTCCATCTAGTCAAGGCTATGGTTTATCCCGTGGTCATGTATGGATGTGAGAGTTGGACTGTGAAGAAAGCTGAGCGCCGAAGAATTGATGCTTTTGAACTGTGGTGCTGGAGAACACTCTTGAGAGTCCCTTGGACTGCAAGGAAATCCAACCAGTCCATTCTAAAGGAGATCAAACCTGGGTGTTCATTGGAAGGACTTATGCTAAAGCTGAAACTCCAATACTTTGGCCACCTCATGCGATGAGTTGACTCACTGGAAAAGAGTCTGATGCTAGGAGGGATTGGGGGTAGGAGGAGACGGGGACGACAGAGAATGAGATGGCTGGATGGCATCACCGACTCGACGGACATGAGTTTGAGTGAACTCCGGGAGTTGGTGATGGACAGGGAGGCCTGGCGTGCTGTGGTTCATGGGGTCGCAAAGAGTTGGACACGACTTAGCGACTGAACTGAACTGAACTGAAGTGTGTTAGGAGTTCTCAGTAAATTATAACTATTATTGTCGTAGAAAAATATGAAAACAAATAAAACAGATGAAATTACTATGATATATTCCTCCCAAAATATTAAAATTACTCTTTTTTAAAACTACTTGGAAAATTAAATTTTTAAATTTAAATATATTCCTTTTACCCAACTTAAGGTGCTTGCCATAAAGCTTCAAGACCATGTGGCAAGGCCCTCCATCATGAGACAGAGTCTATTTCCCAGCCCCTTGGATCTAGGCTGGCTTGTGGAGTGCTTGGCCAAGAGAATGCAGTTCAGTTCAGTTCAGTAAAGGGGGCATAATGCCCATTCCAGACCCAGGCTTCAAGAGTTCACGTGAGCATCACTTTGTACTTTGCCTTGGTCATGGAACAACCTCAGACTAGCCTGTAGGAGTTGGGAAGACAATGTGAGCCACGGACCAGTCAGCATAACTGATCCCGGACAGGCATGAGAGCACAAACTAATAAGCAGAGTCAATCTGCAGCTTTCATGGTCACTCCCAAATGGCCACACACACATGAGGGGGATCAACCCACACCAGGACAGCCCAGCAGAGTCATGAACCAAATAAATGCTTGCTACTTTAAGTTATCACACTTTGAGTGATTCTTTATTCAACTGGACCTAACTGACACAGATTATGAATTTTTTCATCAATTCTTTAAAACTTTCTTTTTCAACTGCAACTTAGTATTACTATACATTATATAGTATGTTCAGATAGCCCACAAGATTCCAATGACACATTCATACACACAGACCTAGAGGTGGTTTTACAAAAATGCCTCAACTTGCACTGGAACCTTCTACATTTCTTTTTCTTTTTTTTCTTTTTCAGTGGAACTCCTGTAGATTTACAGTGACAAAGCCAATGCTTAGACTCTAACTAACAGTGATCTGGTCATTTTCCATCTATCACATTATAAAAAAGCTATTTAATCAACATATGTACAAGAGATTTTTGTCAAGGTATTAGGCTAAGCCCCTTACTATTGATGTATAATTAGGAGATATTTAATTGAAGAGATCAGCTTTAATATCAGCTTAGCCCCAAATAGTTACATAGGAGAAGTTACTTTTAATCTTGCTTTTAAATTTAAATAGGTACACAAAGTGAAAATTAAATTTGTCTTCTTCCCTGTGTCTCATTCTAAAGGCAATCTCATGCCAATTCCTATGCATCTTTTCAGAGATACTGAATGTTTGTATACATAATGTATTAATCTATGCAACACAGATACATTTTATGTGTATATATGCATCACATATATGTGTGTATATACATTACATGCATATATATTTATGTGTATACATGTAGACTTGCTCCCCTTGCTCATTTGCATTTTAGTTTATCTTAGGAATCACATCATATCAGTATAGACAGATTTTAAGGCAGAACCTTCAACAAGACAAGTCAAGGGATACAGATGTTAATGCTCTGGGGTGACTGTCTTGACAAATCTGCCAGCATCTGGAAGACTGCTAAGCACTTCAGATTTTTTACTCAACTTTCACAATTTTATTCCTTTCATCGAAGAAAAAGACAGGGTATGATTGCCAGAAAGTTGACCATCCCTGGATCAGGAAGATCCCTGAAGAAGGAAATGACAACCCACTCCAGTATTCTTGCCTGGAGAATTCCATGGACAAAGGAGCTTAGTGGGCTACAGTCCATGGGGTCACAAAGAGTCAGACATAACCGAGCAAATAACACTTTCACTTGCCAGAAGCCAACGCTTGACTAGTTTATCACCAGTTCATGGTTCATGAAGTGTGTGTTTAAGATTCAGTCATGGGGCTGTGGATCTGAAAGGGATCTGAACTAGGCCAGTCCTTGGTTTTACATGTGGGAAACTGGTGTTCTTAGAGATCATTCCTCCTCTTCCCTATAAATGAACATTTAATGAACTTATACTATGTGTTGAGCCAGGCACTGATTTTAATAAATAAATATTCAATAAAATCACTGATTTTAATAAAATCGGTCTCAAGGGCAAAACAGATTGAGTTTCAACTTGGATCAAGTTCTTTTAAGCATATAATTCTTTAAAAATATTTTATTGCTTTAATGATACTAGCAAGTCTTATGTTTTCTCAGAACGCTTATGTGAGAAATCAATCTATATCCTTAGATTCTAAGGAAGGCAGCTGTGCTACTGAATGTCAAAATGGCTGATTTATATACCAAAGCCTGGAAATAATTAGATCGTTCAGGAAGTGATTGTGCCAATACAAACTCTCAGTTCAAAGATCAAAAACCATGCCCACTCAGAAGCTAAGTTATACAGCTCAGGAATCTGTGTCATTCAGAGTGATGTTTGTGGGCTTAATGATTGCTTTTATTGAAATTAGCCTTAAAAAGTTCAATGCATCACACACACATCTAAATTCCCTTAACCACCTAGGACAGAAAGAAAAAACAAAAACAAAACAGTGATACAATTCCAAAACTTTTGAAACAGTTTTCAGTCTGTATTACATATTGAAGGGCTTCCCCAGTGGCTCAGCAGTAAAGAATCCACCTGGAATGCAGGAGACTCGGGTTTGATACCTGGGTCAGGAAGATCCCCTGGAAGAGGAAATGGCAACCCACTCCAGTATTCTTGTCTGAAAAAATCTCATGCACAGAAGAGCCTAGTGGGCTACGTCCAAAGAGTTGCAAGGAGTGAGACACGACTGAACACCTAAGCACACACATTACATAGTGAAGAAATACAGGCAGTTTGGGTTTTCTTATTTATTGGTTTTCCTTTTACCATCCATTTCAGATGATGCTAGCTAAGTCCTAAAGACATCAGGTCAATAAAACAGAAATAAGTTATTACAGTAAATTGAATCTGCAAGTCTTTCCTAAATAATCAGATTAAATTCTGGATGTATAAAAATCTCAAAGTTAAAATCTGGGACAGGTTTTTTCAGCAGTGTTATAGGAACTAATTTGGGAGGAAGAAAGAACAGGGAAGGTGAAAAAAGGGAGGGGAAGGAGGAAGAGGGGAGAGGAAAGAAAGAAGAAAGGATGGAGGAAGGCAGAAGGGAGCAGGATGAGGGTAGGATTGGAAGAGGAGAGAGGAAGGAAGGGACAGAAAGAACCAACTACCCCCCCAGACTTCTTTCCATGAAGAAGCAATTCTTATTTTAGAGAGAGACTTTTAGATTGCTCTGAAGACTAGGAAACATTCCTATCCGAACTTTAAATTGGAAGATGATTGTGTATGCTGGTTTTATCACAGATGAGGCAGCAAATTTTCTTATAACATCAGCAAATGGGCTTCAGAGAATTGCATACTGAAGGCACAGTGACTGCTACAAAAATAAACAAATGCCTTTGGTTTATTTCTGATTAGATAAGAGCCTATAAAACACTCACTATTTCAAAAAAGAAATCTGATACAAAACTCCATCTGAGGAAACATTAACTTGAACATCCAGGGAGGTGGGGGTGGGCAAGAGTTCACACTATTTTTTCCCCTCTATTATATTTTCTCTTCCTGATAATTTTTGGAATAACATCATGTCCTATATTCCTCCACTTACTGTTAATGCTCTGAACTTTCTGTTTCTGCCTGGCAGGGATCCATCAATCCACAGTCTTTCCACTATTAAATCTATTTCTCAATATAGGTCACTTGAGTCAAAATTACTCAGTTATGGATAAAATATAACCCCCCACTAGAGGGACATATTTTTATCTCAACATTCAAAGAGTTGCCTTCTTAATATTCCCCAGTGTTAATGGAGGTTATACTCATAACTCTTCTGGAAGAGACTATAATTTAGAAATCTACTCTCCCCTTGATAATTAGGCATACTTCTATTAACATAAAATGAGAATTATGTGACTTAGAGCAGGCAAGATCAGATCCCTTACTTTAAACTAATGGTAAAAGTTGTGATTTCTCCATATTGTGAAAGTCTTCTCTGAAATTATGCCAGCATCTATGAAAATGCCATTATTATCTCCATAGCATTGCCTAGAGCCCAAACAATGAGAAAAAAATATTAAAAGCAGCTTTATATCAAGTGTATATGTTGTCAGTGTCACTGAGAATCCCCTCATTCTTTATTTTAGACAATGGCTTGCTGTATTTCCTAGTAAGGGAGATTCACAATGCTATTATACAGCTGACCACAAGTGACAGATTCATTTTTAAAATAATTGTCTCATGGCAAATAGATGGGGAAACAGTGGCTGACTTTATTTTTCTGGGCTCCAAAATCACTGCAGTTGGTGATTGCAGCCATGAAATTAAAAGACACTTACTCCTTGGAAGGAAAGTCGTGACCAACCTAGACAGCATATTAAAAGTCAGAGACATTACTTTGTCAACAAAAGTCCATCTAGTCAAGGCTATGGTTTTTCCAGTGGTCAAGTATGGATGTGAGAGTTGGACTACAAAGAAAGCTGAGTGCCGAAGAATTGATGATTTTGAACTGTGGTGTTGGAGAAGACTCTTGAGAGTCCCTTAGATTGCAAGGAGATCCAACCAGTCCATCCAAAAGGAGATCAGTCCTGGGTGTTCATTGGTAGGACTGATGTTGAAGCTGAAACTCCAATACTTTGGCCACCTGATGTGAAGAACTGACTCATTTGAAAAGACCCTGATGCTGGGAAACATTGAGGGCAGGAGGAGAAGGGGACGACAGAGGATGAGATGGTTGGATGGCATCACTGACTCAATGGGCATGGGTTTGGGTGGACTCCGGGAGTCGGTGATGGTAGGGAGGTCTGGGGTGCTGCAGTTCATGGGGTCCCAAAGAGTCATACACGACTGAGTGACTGAACTGAACCGAACTGATAGCTATTTATAGAGGGACCTGGTGAAGCATTTACCCCAAATCCTAATTTAAGTTTAAATCACTATAAATTTGAAGCATTTTATACATTTAGCAACATAAAAATGCAAATTTGGCCATCAATCAGATGCTTAATGAAGACTATAACACTTAGACAGTTTTGATCAAAAACTAAGTTTTTATAATACTGAAAAATCCACTGCATACCCAAGTAGTATATTGTTGCTAGTACTTAAGGACTGTTACCTTTAAATCCTCATATTTTCCTGTTCATGTCTTAAATAATAGAAGACAAGTCTTATCCATATCATTTGTGTTAAAAATAACACTAACTAATACCTACCAATTGAGCTCATGGATATGTAAGACATCTCACAAGCAGAGTTCATACAGATGGATAAACTTTTAACTCAATTCATATATGAAATTCAACTGAGGATGGAGGATTGGGGTAAATAAGACCCAAAACAGAATCCAGAGGCACTAAGATGTGTAAAATAAGTCAGCTGCTATGGTTTTTCCAGTAGTCATGTATGGATGTGAAAGTTGGACCATAAGGAGAGCTGAGTGCTAAAGAATTGACACTTTTGAACTGTGGTGTTGGAGAAGACTCTTGAGTGTCACTTGGATTGGAAAGAGATCAAACAAGTCAATCCTAAAAGAAATCAGTCCTGAATATTCATTGAAAGGACTGATGCTGAATCTGAAGCTCCAATACTTTAGCCACCTGACACGAAGAACTAACTTGCTGCGAAAGACCCTGATGCTGGGAAAGATTGAAAGCAGGAGGAGAAGGGGACAATGGAGGATTGAATGGTTGGATGGCATCACCGACTTGATGCACATGAGTTTGAGTAAGCTCCAGGAGTTGGTGATAGACAGGGAAGCCTGGCGTGCTACAGTCCGTGGGGTCACAAAGAATCGGACATGACTGAGTGACTGAACTTTCTCAACTGATGTACTTTACTCTAAGAAAGTATATGCACTAATGACTTGCTCTTATTTTAGACATACTTTGAACAGTTTTAGTTATTTCATTTCCCTGTATAATAGCTATTGTAAAAAAAATCAAATGAGAAAGGGAAGGGGAGCTGGTAAGACACACATTGAGCAAGAAGTGGTGTCTAACACTTAGGGAAAGAAGAGAAAATAATACAGCATCTGACATAAGTGTTCAAAAGTCTAGCTCTTGTGGACCAGGAAGGACACCCCATGACAACACTGCTGTCCACAGAGTTCAATAAGAGCAAACAGACAACCCTAAGGTATCTTACATAAAACACAATATTCTGTTCAAAATTCTGTTGAAATTGGCAGAGACAGCTATAATTCATTGTAGAAAGGCTTCATTTTATGGCTAAGATTTTTGTTATTGTTTGGTTATTGTTGTTAAGGTTTTACTCATAGAAGAGAGAACTATAATTAGCAAGCAAGTCACCTAGGAGGACTCAGACTTCTAATATAATAGAGTCAACAAGGTTATTGTATTTGCTCGGATCATGAACTATCAGGAATCTATTTCATTCAACCCATATTGAGCCCCTATCCTCAGGCAAGATAACTGCTGAGGAAGATGAGTTGGGAAACAATGACATTATTAAAAATGCTGGTTAAAATTTCACTTCCATTCAACTTAATTCATTAATCCAGTCACTAATTACAATGGCTGTTATAAAACGTTTAAACCTATTCTATCAAAGCATAGCATTGACACGGAAAATGGATGCAATGATGATAAATACTTACCTAGCACTAGGTAAGTTTCAGATTGGTGCCCTCTACATATTACTTCATTCAGTCCTTACAACCTTCCTGGAAAATAGGCACATTATCACTCTTAATCTAAAGATGAGGAAAAAGAGAGATTAGGAAATCTTATCAGGATCTTATATCTACTACTGTGGGCAGGAATCCCTCAGAAGAAATGGAGTAGCCATCATGGTCAACAAAAGAGTCCAAAATGCAGTACTTGGATGCAACCTCAAAAACGACAGAATAATCTCTGTTCGGTTTCCAAGGCAAACCATTCAATATTACAGTAATCCAGGCCTATGCCCCAACCAGTAACCTGATGAAGCTGAAGTTGAATGGTTCTATGAAGACCTACAAGACCTTTTAGAACTAACACCCCAAAAAGATGTCCTTTTCATTATAGGGGACTGGAACGCAAAAATGGGAAGTCAAGAAACATCTGGAGTAACAGGCAAATTTGGCGTAGGAGCACAGAATGAAGCAGGGCAAAGGCTAAGAGAGTTTTGCCAAGAGAATGCACTGGTCATAGCAAACACCCTCTTCCAACAACACAAGAGAAGACTCTACACATGGACATCACCAGATGGTCAACACCGAAATCAGACTGATCATATTCTTTGCAGCCAAAGATGGAGAAGCTGTATACAGTTAGCGAAAACAAGACCAGGAGCTGACTGTGGCTCAGATCATGAACTCCTTATTGCCAAATTCAGACTTAAATTGAAGAAAGTAGGGAAAACCACTAGACCATTCAGACATGACCTCAATCAAATCCCTTATGATTATACAGTAGAAGTGAGAAATAGATTTAAGGGACTAGATCTGATAGAGTGACTGATGAACTCTGGACGGCAGTTTGTGACATTGCACAGGAGACAGGGACCAAGACCATCCCCATGGGAAAGAAATGCAAAACAGCAAGATGGCTGTCTGAGGAGGCCTTACAAATAGCTGTGAAAAGAAGAGAAGTGAAAAGCAAAGGAGAAAAGGAAAGATATAAGCATCTGAATGCAGAGTTCCAAAGAATAGCAAGGAGAGATAATAAAGCCTTCCTCAGCGATCAATGCAAAGAAATAGAGGAAAACAACAGAATAGGAAAAACAAGAGATCTTTTCAAGAAAATTAGAGATACCAAGGGAAAATTTCATGCAAAGATGGGCTCAATAAGGACAGAAATGGTATGGACCTAACAGAAGCAGAAGATATTAAGAAGAAGTGACAAGAATACAGAGAAGAACTGTACAAAAAAGATCTTCACAACCCAGATAATCATGATGGTGTGATCACTGACCTAGAGCCAGACATCTTGGAATGTGAAGTCAAGTGGGCCTTAGGAAGCATCACTACAAATATAGCTAGTGGAGGTGATGGAATTCTAGTTGAGCTATGTCAAATCCTGAAAGACGATGCTGTGAAAGGGCTGCACTCAATATGCCAGCAAATTTGGAAAACTCAGCAGTGGTCACAGGACTGGAAAAGGTCAGTCTTCATTCCAATCCCAAAGAAAGGCAATGCCAAAGAATGCTCAAACTACCGCATAATTGCACTCAACTCACACACTAGTAAAGTGATGGTCAAAATTCTTCAAGCTAGGCTTCGGCAATATATGAATTGTGAACTTCCAGATGTTCAAGCTGGTTTTAGAAAAGGCAGAGGAACCAGAGGTCAAATTGCCAACATCCACTGGATCATGGAAAAAGCAAGAGAGTTCCAGAAAAACATCTATTTCTGCTTCATTGACTATGCTAAAGCCTTTTACTGTGTGGATCACAATAAACTGTGGAAAATTTTGAAAGAGATGGGAATACCAGACCACCTGACCTGTCTCTTAAGAAACCTGTATACAGGTCAGGAAGCAACAGTTAGAACTGGACATGGAACAACAGACTGGTTCCAAATAGGAAAAGGAGTATGTCAGGGTTGTATATTGTCACCCTGCTTATTTAACTTCTATGCAGAGTACATCATGAGGAATGCTGGGCTGGAAGAAGCACAGGCTGGAATCACGATTGCCAGGAGAAATATCAATAACCTCAGACATGCAGATGACACCACCCTTATGGCAGAAAGTGAAGAGGAACTCAAAAGCCTCTTGATGAAAATGAAAGAGGAGAGTGAAAAAGTTGGCTTGAAGCTCAACATTCAGAAAACTAAGATCATGGCATCTGGTCCCATCACTTCATGGGAAATAGATGGGGGAATAGTGGAAACAGTGTCAGACTTTATTTTGGGGGGCTCCAAAATCACTGCAGATGCTGATTGCAGCCATGAAATTAAAAGACGCTTACTCCTTGGAAGGAAAGTTATGACCAACCTAGATAGCATATTAAAAAGCAGAGACATTACTTTGCCAACCAAGGTCCGTCTAGTCAAGGCTATGGTTTTTCCCATGGTCATGTATGGATGTGAGATTTGGACTGTGAAGAAAGCTGATCACCAAAGAACTGATGCTTTTGAACTGTGGTGTTGGAGAAGACTCTTGAGAGTCCCTTGGACTGCAAGAAGACCCACCCAGTCCATTCTAAAGGAGATCAGTCCTGGGTGTACATTGGAAGGACTGATGCTAAAGCTGAAACTCCAATACTTTGGCCACCTCATGCGACGAGTTGACTCACTGGAAAAGACTCTGATCCTGGGAGGGATTGGGGGCAGGAGGAGAAGAGGATGACAGAGAGTGAGATGGCTGGATGGCATCACTGACTCGATGGACTTGAGTTTGAGTGAACTCCGGGAGTTGGTGATGGACAGGGAGGCCTGGCACGCTGTGGTTCATGGGGTCCCAAAGAGTCGGACAAGATTGAGCAACTGAAGTGAACTGAATTGAACAGAATCAGATTTCAAATGCCAAAGTTTCTTACAGGAAGGAGATAATCTGTATATCCATGAAGAAGGATTTTTAAAGAGCATTAATGAAATATTTTGAATATCATGAGTGCCAATTATCCCTGATATGGAACTATCAAAATGGTATAATGCCCCCAAATTTGTCATAGTTTGTTCCAAAGGATTTGCATTGTCTAGAACCAGTGCAAATGCAAACTGCCTCAATGGACCTGAATATCACAAATATCAGATAGCCTTATATGCAATGGCCCAAGACTATTTACTGTTTAATTTGATTTATCACACAGTATTCAGATTTTACCAACAAAAATGGATAATGATAATTAAAGTTTTAAATACACTGAAAAATACAAACCATAAGAAATGGAAACAAATAATAAATGTTGGACAGGGTGTGGAGAAAAAAGAACCCTCCTAAATTGCTGGTGGGAATGTACACTGTGGAGAACACTATGGAGAACAGTATAGAGGTTCCTTAAGAAACTAAATATGGAGCTACCATATGATCCTGCAATTCTACTCCTGGGCATATATCAGAGAAAGCCATAATTGGAAAAGATACATGCACTCCAACATTCATAGCGGCACCATTTACAATAGCCAAGATATGAAAGCAACCTAAATGTTCATCCACAACAAATGTATAAAGATATATATATATATAGGCTTCCCTGGTGGCTCAGTGGTGAAGAATTTGCCTGCAATGCAGGAGACCTGGGTTTGACCCCTGGGTCAGGAAGATCACCTGAAGGAAGGCATGGCAACCAACTCTAGTACTCTTGCCTAGAGAATCCCATGGACAGAGGAGCCTGGCAGGCTCCAGTCCATAGGGTTGCACAGAGTTGGATATGACTGAAGCAACTAAGCAGTATATCATGGCATATTACTCAGTCATAAAATCATGAAAAGAATGAAATAATGCCATCTACAGCAACATGGAATGACCTAGAGATTATTACCCTAAGTAAGCCAGACAGATAAAGACAAATATCATATGATATTACTTATATGTGTAATCTTAAAAAAAAATGATACAAATGAACTTATTTACAAAACAGAAACAGACTCACAGACATAGAAAACAAACTTATGGCTACCAAAGGGGGAAGGTGGGAAAGTAATAAATTAGGAGTTTAGAAGTTTGCATATAAACATTACTATATATAAAATAGATAACCAAGTATCTACTGTATAGTACAGTGAACTATATTCAATATTTTGTAATAATCCACAAGGAAAAAGAATATGTACACACACATACACATATACATGGCATCACTGAGATTGCTTTATGGCCCTGCATTTGGTGTGTCTTGGTGAATGCTATTTATTTTATCAATTACCAAGGGGACTACTGAAACTTTCAACTGTACTTGCTACTATTCCATCTATCCTTCCACCCATCTATCCATCTATTCATTGGATATAATATGTAGTAGTTAAGATCACAAGCTCTGGAACATGATTTTGTTAGTTCAAAATCAAATTCCAGAATGAAATTTATGTAATCTTGAATAAGTTACTTGGATTTATGAAACCCTATTTTCCTTGCCTTTAAAATAAGTGTACGTTTGCATTCCTACCAACAGTGTAAGAGGGTTCCCTTTTCTCTGCACCCTCTCCAGCATTTATTGTTTGTAGACTTTTTGATAGCAGCCATTCTGACAAGTGTGAGATGGTAACTCATTGTGGTTTTGCCTTGCATTTCTCTGATGAGTGATGTTGAGCATCTTTTCATGTGTTTGTTAGCCATCTGTATGTCTTCTTTGGAGAAATATCTGTTTAGTTCTTTGGCACATTTTTTGATTTGGTTGTTTATTTTTCTGGAATTGAGTGCATAAGCTGCTTGTATATTTTTGAGATTAATTCTTTGTCAGTTGCTTCATTTGTTATTATTTTCTCCCATTCTGAAGGCTGTCTTTTCACCTTGCTTATTTTTGCAAAAGCTTTAAAATTTAATTAGGTCCCATTTATTTATTTTTGCTTTCTTTCCATTACTCTGGGAGGTGGGTCATAGAGGATCGTGCTGTGATTTATGTCACAGAGTGTTTTGCCTATATTTTCCTCTAGGAGTTTTATAGTTTCTGGTCTTACATTTAGATCTTTAATCCATTTTGTGTTTATTTTTGTGTATGGTGCTAGAAATTGTTCTGGTTTCATTCTTTTACAAATGGTTGACCAGTACAGCCACTATGGAGAACAGTGTGGAGATTCCTTAAAAAACTGGAAATAGAACTGCCATACAGCCCAGCAATCCCACTGCTGGGCATACACACTGAGGAACCCAGAATTGAAAAAGACTTGTGTACCCCAGTGTTCTTTGCAGCACTGTTTACAATAGTTAGGACATGGAAGCAACCTAGATGTCCATTGGCAGATGAATGGATAAGAAAGCTGTGGTACATATACACAATGGAATATTACTCAGCTATTAAAAAGAATGCATTTGAATCAGTTCTAATGAGGTAGATGAAACTGGAGCCCGTTATACAGAGTGAAGAAAGTCCGAAAGAAAAATACCAATACAGTATGCTGCTGCCGCTGCTGCTAAGTCACTTCAGTCATGTCCTACTCTGTGTGACCCCATAGACAGCAGCCCCCAGGCTCCCTAGTCCCTGGGATTCTCCAGGCAAGAGTACTAGAGAGGGGTGCCATTGCCTTCTCCGTCCAATACAGTATATTAACGCATATATATGGAATTTAGAAAGATGGTAACGATGACCTTATATGTGAGACAGCAAATGAGACACAGATGTAAAGAACAGACTTTTAGACTCTCTGGAAGAAAGCGAGGGTGGGATGATTTGAGAGAAGAGCATTGAAACATGCATATTACCATATGTGAAATAGATCGCCAGTCCAGGTCCAATGCACAAGACAGGGTGCTCTGGGCCAGTGCTCTGTGATGACCCTAAGGGATGGGATGGGGAGGGAGGTGGGAGGGGGATTCAGGATGGGGGACACATTTACACCCATGGTTTATTCACATCAATGTATAGCAGAAACTACTACAATATTGTAAAGTAATTAGCCTTCAATTAAAATAAATAAATTAATTTACAAAAAAAAGTAATAACATATTTTGAGAACTAAATGTATATGAATGTTTTACCATGCCCTTCCCTGGTGACTCAGTGGTATAGAATCTGCCTGGCTAAGCAGGAGACACTCGTTCAATCCTTGGATTGGGAAGGTCCCCTGGAGGTGGAAATGGCAACCCACTCTAATATTCTTGCCTGGAAAATCCATGGACAGAGGAACCTGGTGGACTACACTCCATGTGGTCACATAGAGTCAGACATAACTTTACGACTAAACAACAAAAACATAATCTATAATTGCTTTATCTTCCTGTTGCATTGATCTTTTTTGAATCAAATATCTCTCCTTGTCTCTATTAATCCTGTCTTAAAGTCTGATTTATATGATATTAATATATCTGTCCCCTTTTTCTTACGCTTACTTTTTGAATACTGCATTCAGTTCAGTTCAGTTCAGTTCAGTCGCTCAGTCGTGTCCGACTCTCCGCGACCCCATGAATCACAGCACGCCAGGCCTCCCTGTCCATCACCAACTCCCGGAGTACACTCAAACTCATGTCCACAGAGTCGGTGATGCCATCCAGCCATCTCATTCTCCGTCGTCCCCTTCTCCTCCCGCCCCCAACCTTTCCCAGCATCAGAGTCTTTTCCAGTGAGTCAACTCGTCGCATGAGGTGGCCAAAGTATTGCAGTTTCAGCTTCAGCATCAGTCCCTCCAATGAACACCCAGGATTGATCTCCTTTAGAATGGACTGGTTGGATCTCCTTGCAGTATAAGGGACTCTCTGCATTATTTACCATTATTTTCCTTTAATTTCTCTGTATACAATATATACCTCTTATTGAAAGAAAACAGTTGGATCTTTTTTCTTTAATCCAAGTTTTGCCTTGTAATTAGAACAGGTAATCTATTTATAGCAATGTGATTTTTGTATAGCAATATTTTAATCTGCCATTGCAGTATGTATTTCCTAGTTGTCTCTTCTCCTTTTTGTTCCTCTCTTCTTTGGTTTTCTGAAAATATTTTTGTAAGTCATTTTAATCCTTATTAACTTTTGACTATATTTATCACATTATTTTTATTAGGTGATTAAGAATAACAAAAAACGTTGTTAATTCATGACAATCTACTTTTGCCTGACACTGAGTTATGACTTTGATTAAAATACCAAAATCTTGAAACATTATAATTCCATTCACCCATTCTCATTTGTTCTTTTATTGTCATATATACTAATATACCTAAAGCATTCTACACTGACTTTTTTAAAAAATTAAGAGAAAAAATTATTTGTATAATCTTTTATATTTCACCATGTATGTACATTTTCCAGTGCTTCTCATTTCTTTCTGAACGTCACTGCTACTGTCTGGTGTCAGTTCCCTTGAACCTAAAGATATTTCTTTAGTATTTCTTGAAATGCTAGTCTGCTAGCATTGTGTTTTATAAATTTTTGTCAAAAACTTCTATCTTATTTTCGTATTTATGAAATACCTGTAGGAACTCTAGATTTCTTGACAACCAGGGTTTTTTGTTGTTGTTGTTGTTGTTGTTTGGTTGGTTTTGTTTGTTTACTTATTCTATATTTTGAATACGTAAATCCAGTGTTTTCTTGCATCATTTCTGGTGATAAGTCAGTTGTTGATCATTCTGTTAGTTCTCTGCATGTAATGTGTCCTTCAACATTTTCTGTCTTTGGTTTTCAGATGTTCTACTTATGGTATATTGAGACTGAACTATTGGGTGTATGTGTGTGTGTGTTTATGTGAACTTCACTGAACTTCTTGGATTTCTAAGTTAATGGACTTTCTTTTGCACATTTAAGAAGATTTGACCAATATTTCTTCAGTTTTTTTTCCCCTTTTCTCTCTCATTTTGCCATGTGTGACTCCCTCTGCACATGTAGTAGACTGTTAAATATTATTCCACAGTCCTCTACAGTTTTTTCATTTTTGCTAAATATTTTTCCCCCTGTTGTCCAGACTGGGCAATTCTACTGATACTTTAATTTCACTGACTTTTTTTTCTTTTGCTATTTCAAATTTTCTGTTGAGTTCATAGAGTGAGGTGTTTATACCCAGTGTTATACTTTATAGTTCTAAAATTTTCTTTTGTCTTTCTTTTAGCTTACATCTCTCTGTTAAAATTTCCTATCTGTTTACTCATTAATATTATATTTTCCTTTAATTATTTGACTGTATGTTAAATTGCCTATTTGAAACCTTTGCTCAATACATTGTCAGGGCCCACTCAATTTCATTTTCTGTTGACTGTCACTCATAGTTAGGCAAAGAAGCACTTTCCTGCTTTGCATATCTAGTAATTCTTGCTTTGAAACTGTATCCTATAGATTATACTTTGTAGTGATTCTGGGATAGTCTGAGGATGATTGGGTTGTTTGTTTTATTATTTGTTCTAAAGGCAATTTTCTTGCCCAGAATCAAACTGTGAAACAGTCCTCCCTGCAATGTGCAGCAACTGGTGTTTGATCAATTTTCTTTGACTTCCAGCTGCTGCTTATTTGGCTCGACCCCTGGGAGTCTCTCTGTGCCTGCATAGTTTGGCTGTCAGAAAAAATTTGGGTCTACTTTACATTTAGATTTTAGGGTTCACTCTCAGTGGTTATTTTGTTTCTTTGGGTGTTCTCTAAATTTCCAGATGTTTTTTCCAGTCCCAGCGTCATACTTCTGATATTTAAGATAAAGAAGCTTTCCTCTTTCTGCTGCTTAAGTTGTGTGTGATTTGGAAAACACACTCAGTCAAAAACCCAACAAACTCAAAAGCCTTACCACCAGATAGTTCTGAATTTCAGTGGTAGCTGATTCTCTAGTTTCTACTTCACTTTTTTTCCCCCTTGGGGTCTCTTAATTCCAAGCTTCTGTAGTTTTGTAATCAATTAGGAATTTGAGTAGAGTTTATACTTAGATTTTGCACTTAAGCACCTTTGAAGCTTTTCCACTTTCAAAAGTTCTTCTTTGAAGCTCAGGTATTTCTGTGCTCTGATCGATCATCTGATAAGGAAAGTTGGGGTAGCTTTATTGAGATAGTTATGAATTATGTGAAGTTGTAAGGAATAATTAAGAGAAATTCCAGGTATACTTTACTCAATTTTTCCAATAAGAACATTTTGGAAAACTACAATGCAGTATCACAGCCATGGTATTGACACTGATATAATACATTTATCTTCTCCATATTGCCCAGTTTCACTTGTGTTTGTGTGTGAATGTATCTGATTCTATTAAATTTTATCACTTGTGTACCCACCACCACAGTCAAGATACTCGACAGTTCTATCATCACACGGATCCCATGAACTGCCCTTTAAGGACTACATCTACCTCCCTTCCACCTCATCCTTTCTTATCACCTGGAAATACAGACTAGTCTGTATTCCATTTCTAGAATATTGTCATTTCCAAATATTATCTGAAGGAAATCAAACATTATGTAATTCTCTTGGATTTACTTTTCTCACTTAGCATAATTCCCCAGAGATTCATCAAAGTTGTGAGTTATATCAATAGCTACTTTCTTCTTATTGTTGAGTAGTATTCCATAGAATGAATATACACACATTTTCTTTAGTCTTTAACTGTTTGAGGGATATCTGGCATGTTTCCAGTTTTTAGCTATCATGGATCAAGCTACTATAAACATTTGTATATAGTTTGCTATTTTTGTGGATGTGAACACAGGTTTTCATTTCTCTGGGACAAATGCCTAAGAGAATAATCACTGTATCATTTGGCAACCGCAGGTTTAGTTTAAAAAAAAAAACAAAAAAACTGTAAGCTCTTTTCCAGAGTTACTGTACCATTTCTCATTCCCTTCAGCATGAGTGATCAAGTTTATCCATCCCTTCATCAACACTCTTATTTTAGCCATTCTAATAAGTATACAGTGATATCCCACTGTGGTTTTAATGTGTATTTTGCTGTAGACTCATACCTAGGATATATAGACAAACTTAACAATGGATTAGAAAACAAGAAAAGACATGAAAAGACAATTCACAAAAGAGGATATACAGATGGCAAATTCTAGACATGAATCTTTTTAAACTATTTTCTTCAAGAGGAGTTACCTGATACCTTCATGTCACCCTGGTGGCTCAAACTGTTAGGAAAAAAAAAAAAAAATTGACCTGCAATGCAGGAGACCTAGATTCAATCCCTGGGTCAGGAAGATCCCCTGGAGAAGGGAATGGCTACCCATCCAAGAGGAGTGGAGGGCAGGAGGAGAAGGGGGCGACGGAGGATGAGATGGTTGGATGACATAATTGACTCAATCGACATGAGTGTGACCAAACTCTGGGAGATAGTAAAGGACGGGGAAGCCTGGAATGCTGCAGGACATGGAGTCTTAAAGAGTCAGACATGACTGAGCCACTAATAACAACAACAACCAGTATTCTTGCCTAGGAGAATTCCATGGACAGAGGAATCTGGAGAGTTACAGTCCATGGAGTCACAAAGAGTCGGACATGACTGAGCAACTGACAGTTTCACACTTTCATGTCACCATTACTGTATTGCAATTACATAGAAAAACATGTATGGCAAAAGCATAATACAGGATTTCATTTCATATTTGAACATAGCACTGTATGAAACAAAAACAAGCTCTGTATATATAAAAGACTAAAACGTACCAAAAGATATGATAATTATCTTTGATGATACAAAATTTGAGTACTTTTTGACTACATTTCACTAGTGGGTGGTTAGAAAGTTATCCTCTATAGTTACTAAATTATTTCACATTTTTATTAGCTTACAACATAGTCTTGATCAAAATGTTTCTCAAAAAAGTTAATGGAAGTTCCAACTTGAATATGGTCACAGAAATTTCTACCTATTCCAGAACTCAACTTTGAAAAGGTAGTTCAGTTCAGTTAAGTCACTCAGTTGCGTCCAACTCTGTGATCCCATGGACTGCAGCATGTCAGGCCTCCCTGTCCATCACCAACTCCTGGAGTCTACTAACAACTCCATTGAGTTGGTGATGCACTCCAACCATCTGACCCTCTGTCATCCCCTTCTCCTGCCTTCAGTCTTTCCCAGTATAAGGGTCTTTTCCAATGAGCCAGCTCCTCACATTAGGTGGACAAAGTATTGGAGTTTCAACTCCAACATGAGTCCTTCCAATGAATATTCAGGGCTGATTTCCTTTAGGATGGACTGGTTTGATCTCCTTGCAGTCCAAGGGACTCTTAAGAGTCTTTATAGTCCAACTCTCACATCCATACATGACTACTGGAAAAACCATAGCCTTGACTAGACAGACATTTGTTGGCAAAGTAATGTCTCTACTTTTTAATATGCTGTCTAGGTTGGTCATAACTTTTCTTCCAAGGAGTGTCTTTTAATTTCATGGCTGCAATCACCATCTGCAGTAATTTCGGAGCCCCCCAAATAAAATCTGCCACTGTTTCCACTGTTTCCCATCTATTTGCCATGAAGTGATGGGACCAGATGCCATGATCTTAGCTTTCTGAATGTTGAGCTTTAAGCCAACTTTTTCACTCTCCTCTTTCACTTTCATCAAGAGGCTCTTTAGTTTTTCACTTTCTGCCATAAGGGTGGTGTCATCTGCATATCTGAGGTTATTGATATTTCTCCCGGCAATCTTGATTCCAGCTTGTGCTTCACCCAGCCCACCATTCCTCATGATGTACTCTGCATATAAGTTAAATAAGCAGGGTGACAATATACAACCTTGACGTACTCCTTTTCCTATTCGGAACCAGTCTGTTGTTCCATGTCCAGTAATAACTGTTGCTTCCTGACTTGCATACAGATTTCTCAAGAGGCAGGTCAGGTGGTCTGGTATTCCCAACTCCTGAAGAATTTTCCACAGTTGGTGGTGATCCACACGGTCAAAAGCTTTGAGATAGTCAATAAAACAGAAATAGATGTTTTTCTGGAACTCTCTTGCTTTTGCGATGATCCAGTGGATGTTGGCAATTTGATCTCTGGGTCCTCTGCCTTTTCTCAAACCATCTTGAACACCTGGAAATTCATGGTTCACGTATTGTTGATGGCTTGGAGAATTTTGAACATTACTTAACTAACATGTGAAATGAGTGCAATTGTGTGGTAGTTTGAGTATTCTTTGGCATTGGCTTTCTTTGGGACTGGAATGAAAACTGGTCTTTTCCAGTCCTGTGGCCACTGATGAGTTTTCCAAATTTCCTGGCATGTTGAGTGCAGTACTTTCACAGCATCATCTTTTAGGATTTGAAATAGCTCAACTGGAATTCCATCACCTCCACTAGCTTTGTTTGTCGTGATGCTTCCTAAGGCCCACTTGACTTCACATTCCAACATGTCCAACTCTAGGTGAGTGATCACACCATTGTGATCATCTGGGTCATGAAGATCTCTTTTGTATAGTCCTTCTGTGTATTCTTGCCACCTCTTCTTAATATCTTCTGCTTCTGTTAGGTCCCTACCATTTCTGTCCTTTATTGAGCCCATCTTTGCATGAAATGTTCCCTTGGTATCTCTAGTTTTCTTGAAGAGATCTCTAGTCTTTCCCATTCTATTATCTTCCTTGATTTCTTTGCATTGATCGCTGAGGAAGGCTTTCTTATCTCTCCTTGCTCTTGTTTGGAACTCTGCCTTCAAATGGGTGTATCTTTCCTTTTCTCCTTTGCTTTTAGCTTCCCTTCTTTTCACAGCTATTTGTAAGGCCTCCTCAGACAGCCATTTTGCCTTTTTGCGTTTCTTTTTCTTGGGGATGGTCTTGATCCCTGTCTCCTGTACAGTATTACGAACCTCTGTCCATAGTTCATCAGGCACTCTGTCTATCAGATCTAATCCCTTAAATCTATTTCTAGGTCATGCCTGAATGGTCTAGTGGTTTTCCCTACTTTCTTCACTGTGTCTGAATTTAGCAATAAGGAGTTCATGATCTTAGCCACAGTCAGCTCCCAGTCTTGTTTTTGCTGACCGTATAGTGCTTCTCCCTCTTTAGTTGCAAAGAATATAATCAATCTGATTTCAGTGTTGACTATTTGGTGATGTCCATGTGTAGAGTCTTCTGTTGTGTTGTGGAAGAGGCTGTTTGCTGTGACCAGTGCGTTCTCTTGGCAGACCTATATTTGACTTTGCCCTGCTTCATTCTGTACTCCAAGGTTACATTTGCCTGTTACGCCAGGTGTTTCTTGACTTCCTACTTTTGCATTCCAGTTCCCTATAATGAAAAGGACATCTTTGGGGGGTTTTAGTTCTAGAAAGTCTTATAGGTCTTCATAGAACTGTTCAGCTTCAGTTTGTTTAGCATTACTGGTTGGGGCATAGACTTGGATTACCATGATATTAAATGGTTTGCCTTGTAAACGAACAGAGAAAAAGTAGTACATTTCTCTAAACCTCTTGAAACCATAAGTAATTTCAGATTGGAGAACATATAGCTTTTCTATTATTAAGTAAGTGTTTGGATAATGCTTCCTGATATATTTCATGGTATCATTCATACAAATAACATGCTCATCACCTATTATTAACTATAGTAGCATTTCATGAATAATTTGTGAGTTTTAATCATTTTTTAAAGAAAAGACTTTAAAAATAACTTTTTAAAATATTGCAACTAGTATGAAATCAATTAAGGTGAAACACATCTAAGGAATATTATCCAAATGTAAGATTTATTTTGAGTTGAACATTTTTTAAAGTAGCTTCGTAATGATAAATAAAAATTAAGTAATGAACTGAGATTCTATGAACATTTAGGCAAAGTCTCTTAGAATAAGCTGAGCTCTGGGCAACTCTATCTAATTTGCTACAGATGATACACTCAAGTTACAGTAAGTCAATTAGAATTTCCTATAAATGCAGTGAATATTCTGGATTTGCTTAGACAAATCTGCATAATCCATTTAAAATTTATTTTGGTTCATTTTCCCCCCAGGACTAACAAAAAAATTTGTCTTCCCCCCAAATCAGTAAATCCTGCATATTAAATTCAGTTTTTTAGGCTCAATTGGTGATGGACAGGGAGGCCTGGCGTGCTGTGATTCATGGGGTCTCAGAGAGTTGGACACAACTGAGCGACTGAACTGAACTGAACTGAACTATACACAACATACCAGAAAGTTTTGCTTTTAAATTTATAAAAATTTATAAACACCTATAATTAAAGAGAAGTAAAAATGATTTATTAGATAATCAAGCCATTCCTATGCCCAGATTGCAAAATCCTGAAATCCCTGGGTAGAATGCATAAACCTTTCATCTTCACCATAAGGCCATTAACATTTAAAAATTGGCAAGGTTGGCATTTCATGTAGTAAATAACTTCTTACAACGCTACTGTCCACACGTCAATGCCAGTGGCTCACGTTCTAACCTGACCTGCCTGCTTATTGAAATCGTTGAATATTACTTTTAAGATTGTTCTTTTTGTTTGGAATAGGAGTTGGAGGAAAATCCTTAGTGCACAATATTAATACTGTGCTGATGATTAGTGTAGCTTTCAGTTCAGTTCAGTTGCTCAGTCGTGTCCGACTCTTTAAGAACCCATAAATTAGAAGTTCAAGTCATGAATACTGCAAACACTCCTTCAACACACAAACTACTAAAAACACAGAGGGCCATAATAAGAGAGTTGAGAAGGGGTAGTTTTTAAAATGTAAATATTATTCATTTCCCTTTTTTTTTTAAATAACAAATGACTGCGCAAAGGAAATAAGCGTCAAAGAAAAGTTACAGTAAAGTAATCGTGGTCCTGGAACTATATCAGGAACAAGAAAAACATTTATTATTACTAAAAAGTTTGCCCCCAACAGATAGAAGTGGTCAGAATGTGGGAGCTCTGGCTTGCTTCCTCAGTTCCCGGGGGATGTCAGGTATTTAACTTGCTGCTTCTGGAAAACATTCTAAGTTATTTGTTGACAGGAGTGAAAATTGGCAATAAGGTTATACTGATATTAGATACCTGAAACAGTCCTTCAAAAATTTCTCAGCAGCCAATAGTCTCAATTTATTTCATCTAGTAAAACTGTTAGTTTCTGCATTAGGGACCTTATTTTCATTTGAAAACATCTCCTTTGGTATTATGCATGTATGATGATTTTACACCTGAGAACTTTTCCCTCTTGATGCCATTTCCATTTAGGAAAATATGGTTGAACAGGTACATGTCATACCTTAGTAGAAATACCCAGCTGGATGATTGGAATATAGTAGGTACAAGTAGGATGCATTGGTCTTTTCATCTTTTTCAGTGACACATTTTGCAGGGACAAAGTCAAAAGGTTGGGGATTTGTGCAAGCTCACTTCCAGTGTATTGAACTCTCTGCCTATAAACATTCACATTTGTCCTCAACAGGGATGCCCACTGACCTAATACTTGCATCCTGTAAGACACTTCTCTAAGACACTCCAAACACAGATGGATGGTCTTTAAGCCCATTCCTTCACTTTCACCCCACAGGCACAGTGACCTACAGGCTTGCTGCCAGTGACTGCCCTGTTAAGATGAAATCTGTCACTTTTGTAATAATGTTCAGATGGCCTATAAACTCCTCATTTATGCTTTTGAAATTAAAAGTCAAAATTAAGAATTATCTGTTTCCAATCAGAGTTGGTGTGCCATGCTTAGTTGCTCAGTCATGTCCAATTCTTTGCAACTCCATGGACTATAGCCTGCCAGGCTGTTCTGTCCATGGGGATTCTCTAGGCAAGAATACTGGAGTGGGTTGCCATGCTCTCCTCCAGGGGATCTTTGCAACCCAGGGATCGAACCCAGATCTCCCACAGGTGGATTCTTTACTGTCTGAGCCACCAGGGAAGCCCATGGTTGGTAGGTCATACTTTTCAAAAATGCATTCCCTCATTATGAAGGGGTATTTAATCCTAGGGAAGCAAGACTGAGGGAAAGAGTGAATCCAGGCAAAAAGGAAAGGAAACCAAGACCAGATGGTGAATCATTAAGATGGCCTTGGCTTCCCAGAAGAACACAGAGCGGTCACCCAGTCCCTCATAAGCCATACTGGATGACTATCAATAAGGACAGTCCATCAAGGGCAACAGTAGCAACACTTCATCTGCTGGTTCATTTCCCTCTCCTGTCACTTACTGGCCAAAGTTCTCCCTATGGGCATTTATCTTCCTGCACATTTGGGTTACAGTACAAAGCCCTTCCTGGAAGCTACTGGGAAAGCCAGAGCTCTGTGGGTCCAGGCCTGAGGCTCAAACTGCTGTGGTTTCCACCACAGCAAGCACAATGCAGTTCACACAGTAAGTAGTCCGACTTTTGTCCCCAGAGGAAGGAAGATCATAACCCTAAAACCATAAGATCAGGAGCCTCCACTGAGGGCTTTCCATTAATAGAACACAAGGTAAACAACTGACACCCACAGAAAAAGGTGTAGGTACGCTGAGTGTGTAAGAGGAAACATGTACCCTGGATTTCATACTGTCACCCACAGATCCACAGAAAGAATACAGGGTGCTTTCTCACAGAAGAGTTTGGTCAAAAATACCTTTCAAGGTATCTTTGAGCAGCAAAATATCGTGATTAATGGTAACCAGAGCTAACTACCCTACTGTTTAGCCAATTAAAATCCTAATATATGAAGAACTGCAGTAAGATGTCAACAGTCTTGTTGACTTTAGAATTTTTGACATCCAGAACTTCCTCCACACATCTAGTGAATCCAAGCCAAGTCTGTCTGTTTGTGATGGCTATGAGGTATGGCTGCTTGGAAGAAAGGGATGCAGGCAAGTGACTTCTGCTACAGTCCTATTTAAGAAATGGTGCATACGTTGAACCTAAAGCAACAGGTAACACTCAGCATAAAATATTCCACCAGCTGATATCATGAATTGGTCCTTCTCTCTTACAATTTTTTTGTTTCAAAGCCTCTCCCAGGTCTGGCTGGGCCAACAACCAATTGTGTTGTGCACCCCTGGTCATTTCTCCAGCTCTCCTACCAGTTAGGTAAGGACCCCGGCCTTCTTCAGCAAAAATGTACTTGTCCTTAACCTCTGATTGATGTCAGCAGCTCACTGTTGTGTCTTACCAGCATGTTTTCCCTCGCTTCCTGCCAAAATCAATTCTTTGTGCAATTAGGAACTTAATACCTGATTTTAAATAATGGCAGAAAAGTAGCTTCAGTGTCAGTGACAGCAATGAAAATGGCACTGAAAGTGTTTGTTTCTTTATGTGTCTCGGCTTGAAAAGCTCCTCGGTGGCAGGAATGCTTTCTTTCTCAGCTGTGCATTCTCAGTGCTGAAGCCAGAACCTACCATATTGTAACTACTCAATACTCGTTGAATACATGAATGGCATAGACAAGACGGAGAAGAGTAGCCCTTAAAAGCACAAACTTAGAATAGTGGGAAGAAAATTCACATTTTCATTGTAATGTTATGTGGAACATCGCATAAAATACAGCATGTGACTATGTGAATAAACACCTTGAAAACTACACATTAACATGGAAATTTGGTTTAAGGAGCATATAATCACAAATAAATGCATGCATACTATAGTGATATGTAAGAGAGGACATTAAAAAAAATGTATCCAAAAATAAACAATAAATATCAGAGGCCAGTTGGAATACAGGTAATTTTTATTGTAGTCTTTATATTGTTTAGAGTTTCTAAAATGAAAATGTATTAGTTATAATTTATAATCTGAAAAGTGATGCTTTAAAAAGTCTGCCCCAAATACAACAGAAAATAAAGGACAGGGAAGTTGAAGAAGAAATAGGTATTTTATAATTTATCAAAATATGAGAACTGTACCTCTTAGAGTACCACAAATCAATATCATAACAAATATGATAAAATAATGCACTGGACCCTAGGGTGAGACAGAGTAAATTCTCTGCCTCGAATATGCTTCTATTTGGTTTTCTAACACCCCAAGACCTGTATCACAAGATTATTGAGGATGGAAGAGACTCCTCAAAGACTCCTAGAATGAGGATTGTGGAGAATAGTATAGGATGCTCAGTCACTGCTCATGATACACTCTCAGGTAGAAAGTAATTCAGCCTACCGAAACACAGTCCTGCTGTTCCAGTGATAGAAAGCCATGCTGTGATCCTTGTCCTAAAATTCTTGTTCTGTGTAAATATTTGAAACCTTCTCCCTTTTTTCAAATCTTAACACAGAACAAAACCAAACAAGAGGATGAGAAGGACTGTAGATAGGCTACCTGACTTTAGATGGGTAGTTCTCCATAGAAGTTGATTTTAACCCCAGGGGACATCTGGCAATATCTAGAAACATTTTTGGTTGTTAAAGTTGGGGAGGAGGACAGGTGTTATGGGCATCTCATGCATAGAGGCTCAACATCCTACAGTGTACAGGACAGCTCCTGGGACAGAATTACTTGATTTAAAACATAATACTACACAGACACCAGACACTACTGCCATCACAACTACTGCTCTCAGGGCACACCCTGTTTCCTGGATCCATAATGGTGAGAAGAGAAATGGGGTGTCCTTCACCCTAACCTGAAACCACAAGCTTGTGATTACTCATTGCAGCATCTCTCCAGAAAACTCAAGACTTTTCTGTGCAGGCCTGAAAGCAGAGAGAACAGAACTTAGGAACTTTAGCCCAACCTAAACCAAAAGCTGTTGGGGAAGGAAGGCCCTACCGTTAAAACTTTGCACTATCAAAGGAGGATAGAATGGACATGAATGAGTTACTGTCTTATATCTAAAAGATATTATATTTATATTCAAATGCCATCAGTGTTCCCAGAAGACCTTTTAACATTCCTGGCTTTGCCATTCTGACTGATGGCTCAATTGGCTGACTTCAGTTTTCAAGATATTTTTCTTCCAACAAGAGCTCATAGAATTATATTTCTTGATTTCTCTCATATTTGATAACGTCTCTCTGTAACCGTTCCCTTCTTCAGTATTCTTGCCTTGAGAACACCATGAAAAGTATGAAAAAGCAAAAAGATAGGACACTGAATGATGAACTCCCCAGGTCGGTAGGTGCTCAATATGCTATTGGATATCACTGGAGAAGTAACTCCAAAAAGAATGAAGGGATAGAGCTAAAGCAGAAACCAAACCCACTTGTAGATGGGACTGATGATAGAAACAAGGTTCGATGCTGTAAAGAGCAATTTTGCATAGGAACCTGAAATGTTAGGTCCATGAATCAAGGCAAATTGGAAGTGGTCGAAGAGGAGATGACAAGAGTGAACAATGACATTCTAGGAATCAGCAAACTAAGATGGCCTGGAATGGGTGAATTAAACTCAGAAGACCATTATATCTACTACTATGGGCAGGAATCCCTTAGAAGAAATGGAGTAGCCATCATAGTCAACAAGAGTCTGAAATGCAGTAGTTGGATGCAATCTCAAAAACAAAAGAATGATCTCTGTTCGTTTCCAAGGCAAGCCATTCAATATCACAGTAATCCAAGTCTATGCCGCAACCAGTAATGCTGAAGAAGCTGAAGTTGAAGAGTTCTATGAAGACCTACAAGACTTTCTAGAACTAACACCCAAAAAAGATGTCCTCTTCATTATAGGGGACTGGAATGCAAAAGTAGGAAGTCAAGAAACACCTGGAGTAACAGGCAAACTTGACCTTGGAGTACAGAATGAAGCAGGGCAAAGAATAATATAGTTCTTCCAAGAGAATGCACTGGTCATAGCAAACAACCTCTTCTAACAACACAAGAAAAGACTCTACACATGGACATCAGCAGATGGTCAACACCAAAATCAGATTGATTATATTCTTTGCAGCCAAAGATGGAGAAGCTCTATACAGTCAGCAAAAATAAGGAGTACGTCAAGGCTGTATATTGTCACCCTGCTTATTTAACTTCTATGAAGAGTACATCATGAGAAACGCTGGGTTGGAGGAAGCTCAAGCATACTGTGGCTCAGATCATGAACTTCTTAATGACCAATTCAGACTTAAATTGAAGAAAGTAGGAAAAACCACTAGACCATTCATGCATGACCTAAACCAAATCCCTTACGATTATACAGTGGAGTGAGAAACAGATTTAAGGGACTAGACTTGATAGACAGAGTGCCTGATGAACTAGGGACGGAGGTTCGTGACACTGTACAGGAGACAGGAATCGAGACCATCCCCAAGAAAAAGAAATGCAAAAAAGCAAAATGGCTGTCTGAGGAGGCCTTACAAATAGCTGTGAAAAGAAGGGAAGCAAAAAGCAAAGGAGAAAAGGAAAGATACACCCATTTGAATGCAGAGTTCCAAAGCATACCAAGAGGAGATAAGAAAGCCTTCCTCAGTGATCAATGCAAAGAAATCAAGGAAAACAATAGAATGGGGAAGACTAGAGATCTCTTCAAGAAAATTAGAGATACCAAGGGAACATTTCATGCAAAGATGGGCTCAATAAAGGACAGATATTAAGAAGAGGTGGCAAGAATACACAAAAGGACTATACAAAAAATGTCCTCACGATCCATATAATCACAGTGGTGTGATCACTCACCGAGAGCCAGACATGTTGGAATGTGAAGTCAAGTGGGCCTTAGGAAGCATCACTATGAACAAAGCTAGTGAAGGTGATGGAATTCCAGTTGAGCTATTTCAAATCCTGAAAGATGATGCTGTACTCAATATGCCAGCAAATTTGGAAAACTCAGAAGTGGCCACAGGACTGGAAAAGGTCAGTTTTCATTCCAATCCCAAAGAAAGGCAATGCCAAAAAATGCTCAAACTACCACACAATTGCACTCATCTCATACGTTAGTAAAGTCATGCTCAAAATTCTCCAAGCCAGGCTTCAGCAACAGTGAACCGTGAACCTCCATATATTCAAGCTGGTTTGAGAAAAGGCAGAGGAACCAGAGATCAAATTGCCAACATCCGCTGGATCATCAAAAAAGCAAGAGAGTTCCAGAAAAACATCTATTTCTGCTTTATTGACTATGCCAAAACCTTTGACTGTGTGGATCACAATAAACTGTGGAAAATTCTGAAAGAGATGGGAATTCAAGACCACCTGACCTGCCAGTTGAGAAACCTATATGCCGGTTAGGAAGCAATAGTTAGAACCGGACATGGAACAACAGACTGGTTCCAAATAGGAAAAGGAGTACGTCAAGGCTGTATATTGTCACCCTGCTTATTTAACTTCTATGCAGAGTACATCATGAGAAACGTTGGGTTGGAGGAAGCTCAAGCTGGAAACAAGATTGCTGGAGAAATATCAATAACCTCAGACATGCAGATGACACCACCCTTATGGCAGAAAGTGAAGAAGAACTAAAGAGCCTCTTGATGAAAGTGAAAAGAGGAGAGTGAAAAGGTTGGCTTAAAGCTCAACATTCAGAAAAACTAAGATCATGGCATCTGGTCCCATCACTTCATGGGAAATAGATGGGGAAACAGTGGAAACAGTGTCAGACTTTATTTTTTTGGGCTCCAAAATCACTGCAGATGGTGATTGCAGCCATGAGATTAAAAGACGATTACTCCTTGGAAGGATAGTTATGACCAACCTAGATAGCATATTAAAAAGCAGAGACATTACTTTGTCAACAAAGGTCTGTGTAGTCAACGCTGTGGTTTTTCCTGTGGTCATGTATGGATGTGAGAGTTGGACTGTGAAGAAAGCTGATCGCCGAAGAATTGATGCTTTTGAACTGTGGTATTGGAGAAGACTCTTGAGAGTTCTTGGACTACAAGGAGATCCAACCAGTCCTTTCTAAAGGAGATCAATCCTGGGTGTTCATTGGTAGGATTGATATTGTAGCCGAAACTCCAATACTTTGGCCACCTGATGCAAAGAGCTGACTCATTTGAAAAGACCCTGATGTTGGGAAAGATTGAGGACAGGAGGAATAGGGGACAACAGAGGATGAGATGGCTGGATGGCATCACCAACTCATGGACATGGGTTTGGATGGACTCCAGGAGTTGGTGATGGACAGGGAGGCCTGGCGTGCTGTGGTTGAGGTCCCAAAGAGTCGGACACGACTGAGCGACTGAAATGAACTCTGTAACCATCAGAAATAAAAGCAACACTGCCAGGTAATGTTTCCTTGGGTGGCGCTCTCTGTGTTTAACAGCACTGTAGACGCTGCTTTCTGTCTTCTGGCATTGGACATTACTATATTACTATGGAACGGTCTGAGGCCAGTCTGATTTCTTACCCTAGTACATGATTTTATTTTTACACATAGAAACCAGAAGGACTGAATGCGTTCATTGATCAGTGTGTCAGTGTGTGCTCGTTGATCTGCTGGTGTAGTTCTTTCTTCATTTTAGGCTTTTTTTTTTCCCCTTTTGGAGGAATAGACACCTCAGAGACATCAGCTCTTCTCATGTCAGCTGCTTTAGTCTTATTCATCTGCTAACATTCTTGCTGTTTTACTCTCATCAGAATCCATTATGATTATGTCTAGTCTTTCCTCTATGTCAATAATTTAATTTTCATTGTTGATTCTCTCCCTTAGTATTTCTAATTACTCTGTTCTGTGATGACACTGTTTTAGTAGTAGGTTTGTTTCCTTCTCTCTACCAAGTACTTTTCTGTTTGTATAAACAACAACATATGAAAAATGCTGGACTCAACCAGTTCCAACCATGAAACAAGTTGGTCTAGTTGCTCCACTGTCTCTCCTGACCTGGACTGCATGCTGATCCTTTCTGCTTCTTACCTGAGCTGCTGGAAAAGTTCCTTAGTTTCTCCCAGTGTTTTCGAGTCATAGAGCAATCTCATTTCAGTAACTAAAGCCCAGTCCAAGGAACATTAAAACCATTATAATTAGGGAACACAAAGATTGTAGTTGGCTTGTCTTGTTCCCCTGCTCATCCTTCCAGAGCTTCTTCTGCAAACTGCTCTCTGAGGCCCAGAGAATCTAATCCAAGAAGGATGCCGTGGTTTAGCAGCTGAGCCTGGGCCATTCTCCAGTTGAGAGCTTCTGACTGGAGTTCCCATGACACTAGCTGTGCCTGTTGTCCAGCTGGCCGGCCACTTTCAACTTCCTTTCTAGCCCAGGACTTCCTACCATTCACCTCTGTATGGGGTTCCTTCCTTAAAGTTCTGGGTGGAGTCTCTTTCTCAATGCCTCTGTAAAACCATACACAGTGCTTTATTCCTCCCTCTTTGAAGTAAGTAAGTGTTAGTCACTCAGTTATGCCCAACTGTTTGCAACCCCATGGACTGCAGCCCACCAGGCTCCTCTGTCCATGAGATTTTCTAGGCAAGGATACTGGAGTGGGTTACCATTTCCTTCTCTAGGGGATCTTCCCGACCCAGGGATCGAACCCGGGTCTCCTGCACTGCAGGCAGATTCTTTACTGACTGAGCTACAAGGGAAGCCCACAGATCTAATTAAAAAAAAAAAAGAGAGAGAGAGAGATGGATACCACACTTTTGGCATTCCCCTTGTTTCCCATCTCGGGTTTAGATGGAAGGACACACATCCTTCCTGTCCCTGGTGGGGCGATGGTGTGAAATCAAAAGGGTGCAGCACACCCACACTTTTCTTCATTCTTCCCTTCAACCTTAACTGCCAGAGTGGTTATTCTTCAAATTCTTAAAATCAGGTTTGCCATTGTTCTAAAGTTGTACCCAGGATTTAATTTAGAGTGGTCTGACTGAGTGACAACACAGAGAGGCCAATGCCAGGAAAGGAAGAATTTAGCGCTCACATTTCACATGAGAAGGGGACGTACCACACTACAAAAGGCCAAAAGGGGAGCACTGAGGTGGGCAGGAGGCAGAAGACAGACAGGGGCAAGGGGAAAGTCTTGGCCAGAGTCTATGTTTGCAGTTCTACAGCAAAGGCAAGGTAGCACAGAGTCAACAGCTTAGGTTTGGCAGAGTTTGAATCATTGCAGGCAACTGTGGGGCATAGGGATGGTCCTTGGCTCTGGGATGGTTTCAGTTCAGTTCAGTTCAGTTGCTCAGTCGTGTCCGACTCTCTGCGACCCCATGAATCACACCACGCCAGGCCTCCCTGTCCATCACCAACTCCCGGAGTTCACCCAGACTCAAGTCCACAGAGTCGGTGATGCCATCCAGCCATCTCATCCTCGGTCATCCCCTTCTCCTCCCGCCCCCAACCCTTCCCAGCATCAGAGTCTTTTCCAGTGAGTCAACTCGTCGCATGAGGTGGCCAAAGTATTGCAGTCTCAGCTTTAGCATCAGTCCCTCCAATGAACACCCAGGACTGATCTCCCTTAGAATGGACTGGTTGGATCTCCTTGCGGTACAAGGGACTCTCAAGAGTCTTCTCCAACACCACAGTTCAAAAGCATCGATTCTTCGGTGATCAGCTTTCTTCACAGTCCAACTCTCACATCCATACATGACCACGGGAAAAACCATAGCCTTGACTAGACGGACCTTGGTTGGCAAAGTAATGTCTCTGCTTTTTAATATATTATCAAGGTTGGTCATAACTTTCCTTCCAAGGAGTAGGCGTCTTTTAATTTCATGGCTGCAATCAGCATCTGCAGTGATTTTGGAGCCCAAAAACATAAAGTCTGACACTGTTTCCACTGTTTTTCCAACTATTTCCCATGAAATTATGGGACCAGATGCCATGATCTTTGTTTTCTGAATGTTGAGCTTCAAGTCAACCTTTTCACTCTCCTCTTTCACTTTCATCAAGAGGCTTTTGAGATCCTCTTCAATTTCTTCCATAAGGGTAGTGTCATCAGCATATCTGAGATTATTGATATTTCTCCCAGCAATCTTGATTCCAGCTTGTGCTTCTTCCAGCCCAGCGTTCCTCATGATGTACTCTGCATTGAAGTTAAATAAGCAAGGTGACAATATACAGCCTTGACGCACTCCTTTTCCTATTTGGAACCAGTCTGTTGTTCCATGTCCAGTTCTGACTGTTGCTTCCTGACCTGTATACAGGTTTCTCAAGAGGATGGTTTAGAGCAGGGGAAATCTTGGCATGGTTGTAAGAACTAGATAAATGAGGTGGTTGGGGCAGTAGTCTTGGGATTGGTGGGTTTGCACATGAGAAATGTGCTCCTGGTTGAGCCCCTGCTGTCTCTAAGAATTGGTAAGCCCTGAGAAGTGTATATCTCCCTGGATCTATAAGGCTCCCAGATGCCGGAGCATCAAGAATACAAAACATAAGAAAATAAAGTTACTTCAATTGGCCCTGTAACAAATGGATTCCAAATATACAATCTAAGAGAACACAGAACAACCAAGTCTCAGCAAGTCTGGCTTTGGTAATCTAAGTCACACTTCAGATTATGGACTAAAATAAAAATTTTAGTTGCTAAGACTGCAAACATTTTAGGAGGTGGGGATCCCCAATGTGAGGAACATCGTCTCCTCACTGTGACCGGTAATAATCAAGGTGCCTTGCCCTCCTCTGGCCTGTGAAGAATCAGACAGTTTTCCCCAAGTATATGAATTTTAAGTGAAGCAATTCAAAACTGGAACTCAATGCAGCTCTTTCATCACATCTCCGGGGACCTGAAATGATTGGTCATTTGTCCATGCCTCCTAAGAAGCTGGCATTGATTTCTGTCCTTTTCTGAGGCTTGGGTAGGACCTATTCTCTTGACTTTTTAGATTATACCTTATCTTTCTAAAAAGTATTTTTTAATCCAAGTTAGTTAGAGTCCATATCTGTTGATTTCTATCTAATAAATGTGGTATCAAGTGTTAATATTTAACAGACCCAAAGGCTGGGGGGCGGGTGGGGAGCTTTGAATGGTAATTCAACAGTGTTGATTTCACAGTCAAGTTGTGTTTCTGTGTTTCTGTAACATATTGGATGCTAAGAATCACAGATCGATGACATTAATATCTTAGTAAAGTACAATCCTTCATTTTGCCACACTCAGGGAAGAATTCATTTTGTTTGGGAGAAGTCAGGGAAAGAAAATAACTGATAAAAACTCAGTGTTTCCTTATAGTGATTTAGGTTTTTGCTGAATTTGAAATTTTTATGCCAATACTTCTTGGGTCACTGATTTAGAAAAATTAAAGACATAAATCATATGAAAGCTGTAATTGCCAGGGTGCTTTGGTTTTCACTTTATATTTATAAAATCTATTTGTTTTGTTGTATTTTATTGTCTTTACCTGATTTTGTTTTTATGCTAAAATAGTTTCCTTGGGATATCTATTTATCTAGGTGCTGCTTAGACACTGTGTTGAACCACAGTTTGGGGATGAAGGGCTTTTCCTGTTTGCCAAATAGCGCTAACATCTTTAAAAGGAAGCCAATTTTTCTGTGGTAGCACTCATGACATTATCAATCCATGGAGAAGTCCTTTGGGAGACATCTTGGTTAATAAGTACCTAGCCGGAATATTACAATGTAGAATTTTCCTTTTAAGAGATTTGTTTCATAATTAATAGTAATTATAAATAATAGCTATATTATTAATTTTGGAACATTTATTAAGTACTAGGTAATGATAAAAATTTAATTTATTTTTCATAGTAATCATATGATTTAGTAATTCATCATGCTCAATTTACAGATAAGGGATGTGAAACTTAGGGAGTGTAAGCAGTGCTTCAGAATCACACAGAGATAGAACTAGGATTTGAAACCAAATCTGCATGACTCAAAACTCATTGCTTCCAACAACTCTAGCATTTTGGCTCCTCCTCAACTTTCCATTTACCTCCTAAATGATTCAAAATGTGTGTATATTCATATTTTACACTTTCAACAAAATGAAAGCACACATTTTTCTATGAGTTATCACAGAGAATCCAAAAATCTCAGCTGGGTGTTGACTCTCTCAGTACTGTGGGCCATCCAGCCAATTTCAGACTGGTTGGTTATATATTTAGAGTGGACACTCTTAAGTCTTTGTTAAATCAGTAAATGAAGGTAAAGTGTTGAATAATAGCTTTGGGAACAACTCTCACAAAGGTATGTTTTCCAAGCATCTGTGAATTTGAACCATTGCTCCACCCACTGTCTCCTGTAGGGCAACAGGTGGGAGATTCCAATGAATAAAACTGATCTTTTTCTTGACCGAATCATACTCAGAGGAAAAGAAAGTTAAATGATAGAACTTGAGATATGAGAAGATGCTCAACACAGTCCACCTTTCATTTTCCATATGATGAAACTAAATCATATTCAATCAATGATATACATTCTTCTTAGCAATTGTTCAGTTCAGTTCGGTTGCTAAGTCATGTCTGACTCTTTGCAACCCCATGGACTACGGCACGCCAGGCCTCCCTGTCCATCACCAATTCCCAGAGCTGACTCAAACTCATGTGCATCGAGTTGGTGATGCCATACAATCATCTCATCTTCTGGCGTCCCCTTCTCCTCTCACCTTCACTCTTCTCCATCATCAGGGTCTTTTCAAATGAGTCAGTTCTTCACATCAGACGGCCAAAAGTATTTGAGTTTCAGCTTCAGCATCAGACCTTCCAATGAATATTCAGGACTGATTTCCTTTAGGGTTAACTGGTTGGATCTCCTTGCAGTCCAAGGACCCTCAAGAGTCTTCTACAACACCACAGTTCAAAAGCATCAATTCTTCAGTGCTCAGTTTTCTTTATAGTCCACTCTTACATCCAAATATGACTACTGGAAAAACAATAGCTTTGACTAGACAGACCTTTGTTGGCAAAGTAATGTCTCTGCTTTTTAATATGCTGTCTAGATTTGTCATAGCTTTTCTTCCAAGGAGCAAGCGTCTTGTAATTTCATGGCTGCAGTCACCATCTGCAGTGATTTGGAGCCCAAAAAAGTCTCTCACTGTTTCCATTGTAGCAATTTGTAGATGCTTTTGTTTCTACTAATGTCCATATATTTGTGTATTTATAAATGTGACATGATGGAATACACTAATCAGTATATTCCATGGACTCTGAACTCTGAACAGGTAGACTGCAGTTCTGGCTTTGTCACTTATGAGTTGTATATCCTCAGAGCATTTACTCTAACTGCTCTGCACCTAAAAACTTTTCTAACAGAGATCAAATAACCAACATTCGCTGAATCACAGAGAAAGCAAGAGAGTTCCAGAAAAACATCTCTTTCTGCTTCATTGACTATGCCAAAGCCTTTGACTGTGTCGATCACAATAAACTGTGGAACATTCTGAAAGACATGGGAATACCAGACCACCTGACCTGCCTCTTGAGAAACCTGTATGCAGGTCAGGAAGCAACAATTAGAACTGGTCATGGAACAACAGACTGGTTCCAAATAGGAAAAGGAGTACGTCAAGGTTGTATATTGTCACCCTACTTATTTAACTTCTATGCAGAGTACATCATGAGGAACGCTGGGCTGGAAGAAGCACAAGCTGGAATCAAGATTGCCAGGAGAAATATCAATAACCACAGATATGCAGATGACACCACCCTTATGGCAGAAAGTAAAGAGGAACTCAAAAGCTTCTTGATGAAAGTGAAAGAGGAGAGTGAAAAGTTTGGCTTGAAGCTCAACATTCAGAAAACTAAGATCATGGCATCTGGTCCCATCACTTCATGGGAAATAGATGGGGAAACAGTGGAAACAGTGTCAGACTTTATTTTGGGGGGCTTCAAAGTCACTGCAGATGCTGATTGCAGCCATGAAATTAAAAGACGCTTACTCCTTGGAAGGAAAGTTATGACCAACCGAGATAGTATATTAAAAAGCAGAGATATTACTTTGCCAACCAAGGTCCGTCTAGTTAAGCCTATGTTTTTTCCCGTGGTCATGTATGGATGTGAGAGTTGGACTGTGAAGAAAGCTGATCGTCGAAGAATTGATGCTTTTGAACTGTGGTGCTGGAGAAGACTCTTGAGAGTCCCTTGGACTGCAAGGAGATCCAACCAGTCCATTCTAAAGGAGATCAATCCTGGGTGTTCATTGGAAGGATGGATGCTAAAGCTGAAACTGCAATACTTTTGCCACCTCATGTGACGAGTTGACTCACTGGAAAAGACTCTGATGCTAGGAGTGATTGGGGGTGGGAGGAGACGGGGACGACAGAGAATGAGATGGCTGGATGGCATCACCGACTCTGTGGACATGAGTTTGAGTGAACTCCGGGAGTTGGTGATGGACAGGGAGGCCTGGCGTGCTGTGATTCATAGGGTCGCAAAGAGTCAGATACGACTGAGCGACTGAACTGAACTAAACTGAAAAGCTATTAAATTACTATAATTAATAAATGTTAGCTATTACTTTTATTTTGTCCATACATTCACGTATGTATCAAATTGTTAAGAGAGCATTTGATACTGGGAAAAGCATGATCATAAAATGACTTCCAAAAAGATTCACTATAACAAACAATAATGTATTGGCATTGACATTCAACTCAGATATCAGTTAGCTCAAGCTAATTTTTCAGTTCAGTTCAGCTCAGTTCAGTCACTCAGTCGTGTCCGACTCTCTGCGACCCCATGAATCACAGCACGCCAGGCCTCCCTGTCCATCACCAACTCCCGGAGTTCACTCAAACTCATGTCCACAGAGTCGGTGATGCCATCCAGCCATCTCATTCTCGGTCGTCCCCTTCTCCTCCTGCCCCCAACCTTTCCCAGCATCAGAGTCTTTTCCAGTGAGTCAACTCGTCGCATGAGGTGGCCAAAGTATTGCAGTTTCAGCTTTAGCATCAGTCCTTCCAATGAACACCCAGGATTGATCTCCTTTAGAATGGACTGGTTTTTACTACCATGCAAAACAATGCCAAAATCTAATTGGTTTGCAATAGCGACTTAGCAGCAGCAGCAGAGTTTAAGTTCTGGATTGCACTTCATACTGATGTTGGTAGAAGTAGGCTGGGCTGAACGGAATGTCAAGTATGCTTCATCTTTGAAGGAGAAACTCATGTCTGGGACTTGGCCAGTTTCATGGAGGAAAAAAGGGAGCACTGGAGGATCAATGACTTTTATAATTTCAACTTGAAAACAATATATATCACTTCCACATGAATTTCACTTACCAAAGTAAGTCACAAGGCCTAACCTAACCTCAGAGAATCAGGATGGTAAAATCATCCCACAGAAAAGAGGGAAAAAATTTTGAAGAATACTATTGCTACCATACCTAATAATAAGTAGTGTTTATTGAGCAACTACAATATGCCAAGAATTACTCTATATATTATTAGATACATTTATCTCACCTCCACAAAATCCAAGTAAGGTCATTGTATTTGTTCCTTCTCTATAAATGAGGAAACTTGCACACAATAAAGTTTTATTTATTTAACACAACTCTTGCATTAAGCTCTGTAATGTGTTTTGCATCACATCTCGCTGTGGGTATACACTGATGACCAGAAGAGTCAAGACCTTTACCTTCAGGTAACCTGACATTAGCAGGTTTGTAATCAGACAAAAAACTGGTTACAATTGTGGCAAGTGCTCAAAGTAGAGGTACATGAGGATATGAGAATAAATGCAGAAATGAGTCAAGGAAAGTTTCTCTGAGAAAAGGATCTTTAAGCTGATGAATACAAGGCAGTAGGATGACTGTATGAGTGGACTTCTTGTGCACAAGGCCTGCGGATGAAAATGTACAGACCTGATGTCCCAGCAGCTTTCACATGACTGATTGATGGAACCATATCAGAAGTCACAGGCAGAGGATACAAGTTCTTTCAAGAAACAGAAAGGAGAAGTCATGTGCCATGGAGGTCAGGAGTACAGGTTTTGAACCAACATTACCTGACGCCAAATCTTCCTTTCCCCACTTACCACCTCTACAAGATTTAGGCAATTTATTTAACCACTATTGTCTCAGTTATCTCAATTACAAAATGGGAACAGAAGCAATACCTATTTTGAATTTTGTCAAACGAGCTCATTTTTGTAAGGTACTTAAAACTGTGCCAAGCATACAATTGCTAAGTTGCTTCAGTGGAGTCCAACTCTTTGTGACCCTACGGACTGTAGCCCACCTGGCTTGCTGTCCATGGGATTCCTTCGGGCAAGAATACCAGAGTGGGTTGCCATTTCCTCAGTAAATCTTAAGTTTCCATCTTGTTGCTATTGAAGCACACGGAATGGGAAACACAGTGGTGTATGGGTTGAGCAATCAGGTGTCAAGGTGCCCAGATAGGACAATGAGCCCAAATGAGAACAACCAACATGGCTTCAGTCACTCACTATGATAGTGCAACTGAGATGCCAAAGAAGGGTTCTGGGCCCCATAGTTCTCCTGCCCCTCAAGGAATTTTAGGAGTTGAAGGTCACGTGGACACAATGCACATAATGGGGGGAATCATTTCATCCTGGAGCCCCAAACAAAGGCTCCTGAATCTTTCTGGACCATGGGCTAAGGGAAGGGAGACAAGAGAGGGAAACTTGTGTGCCAAGTCTGGTGTGGAGAGAGCAACAACCTGCTAGAAAAAGTCATCATTGGTCTGAGAAATTGTACATTGAATTTGGCCTGGAACCAGACTTAATATTCATTCAGAGCGATAAATTTTTTTGACTTAAATTTTTCCAGCTGCTTATCATATCATGACTGGAGTAAGAATTACAGCAGGTCAGCTGGAAGGGTCTGCTTATCAGCCTCATTTTTATTTGTGTGTTTCAATAGGCCTCTGGCTCATCTCAGAGATTTTGGAGACTGACTTTTGAGCATGTGGAAGTCGTTGTTAAGAGCCTTGCACCTAGCTCGGTATTGTGCAGGATGAATTCCCCAGGTATATCAGCCCCCTAGTAATCTGGGGCTTCAGATCTTCTAGAGGCAAATCTTGCAACTTGTTGCAATAGAGCAAAAAAGACCAGTTATGACTGAAGTAAAATTAAATGGCAGCTCAAGATGAGGCTGGAGGATAGTAGGGGACCAGATCAAAGCGTAAATGAATCGGCCAATGTCATATGGTTAAATCAAGAGGGAGTCAAAACTCATAGCCACAGGTGCCTGGTTCCAAAGTCTTGTTCAGTGTACTGAGTCAGATCAGAAAAAAAAAAATCATTTGAAAATGATGATGGGTGAACAAACTGTCTTGGTATTTCTACAAAGTCATACGTGGAGCAAAGGGAGGACATGGTGCCATTAAACATAGTTCATTGTCAAGAACAGGGAAAATTTTACTTGAGATTCTAGAATCAAATTTTGATCTTTTTGTCTTAACAATAGAGAGTGAAACTCGGGGATATCGAGCTGATGGAAGCTGACAGATGAGCAACCTGAATCCAATAGCCTATCAATACAGATGTGACTCATAACCTCTCCAGCATTTAGCTTATCCATGTAACACAATGAGGGAAAAAGTAAACCTGAGTCAATGCTCATAAACTTCCATTTGTTAAATATGAAGCAAAATTCTGACAGCCATAAAACAGGGTGAACAGTTGTGTGTTTGTATTAAAATATCATTGAGATAAGCAATAACCAGCTACCCGAGCAAAGGAACATCTGCGATATTATCGTGCTATTTCTGGCTGAGTCATCTCATGCTGAGAGAAAACACAGAGAAATGGAGATATCATTGTGGTGTTCTTAATTGAGTGAAGAAAGGGCTCTTTTTTCAATCTTCCCAGGGTGGACCCTAGAGATGCAACAAGTACCATTTAAAAATAAATTTTTAGCTGATTGCTTTAGTTGTCTGCAAAACAGGCATTACAACCTACTTTAAAAAAAATTATCTGCCCTGAAGATTCTTGGAATAAAATGTGAATGTGCAAAGTCTTATAATTAATGAATCTGCCTGTAAGTTTTTAGTTTTTGGAAGGACTTCTCTTTTTGACCTCTGGAGAGAAGAATAGTACGTTAGACATATTTGATAATACTGTTTCTCAGATTCTTAATTAATAGGCAAAACCCCCTCCATAACAAGTCCTATTAAGGTGCTAATTTATTCACTAACCCCCTTGAACAGGGATGAGACCAAGAAAGACATTCATTACAGTGAATTACACTGAATTATATCCTATAGAAAAGCAATGAATTAATGGAATCAAGATTTTGTATTGTTGCAGGAAGCCTTAGAAGTAACTTACTGAGGACCTTTCATTATACAGTTGATAAAACTGTATCTACAGAAATGAAATCTCCTGCCAGGTCTATATAGTTGTCAAATAAGTTATTGAAAAGTTACAGAAAAACTTTGAGTCTAACATGCCTAGATTTAAACACTGGATTTTTGGCCTTGAACAAATTCCGTAATCATTCTGATCTTCAGTTTATTCATTTATTAAAGGGGGAGACATTACAGATTCTTCTTTTGTAGGATTCTTGCATAGAATAAATTAGATACTATATTTAAACTGCTAAGGTACAGCACTCTTCTTACAGTCAATACTCAATAAATAGTTATTTTCACCTTGAAAAGAGCTGGAAAAAAGTACAATCCATATAGTCAGTTTAGTATATAAAGTTACTTCTGCACATACAGTAAAAAGAGAGAGACAGAGAAAGAGAAAGAAAAAGAGAAGAAGGAAGAAAGAAGAAGAAATCTAGATCTTGAAACACCTCATCAGTTTTTCTGGATATATTTACCAAGTCCATGAGAAGCACACTATCAATACACCTAAGACAGAAATCACAAGTTATTTGGCAAGACTTTTTTCAACCCAAGTGATAAAAAGGACAAAGCAAACAACCTGAGGACTGACTGAGTTCAAAGAACTGACTAAATTGATCAGGTGATCCTGTCGCTTAACTTATCTAACTGGTAGGGAGGAAGAGATACTTTTATCCTCATTCCTGACAAAGTAAATCTTACCAACTGGTTTTGCTACAGCCACGCCTGATATTCACAACATTTGACTCACAGAAGTTCTCCGCCTTCCTCAATGCCTATGAAAACAAAGAGCCTAGAACCCAAGAATCCTTCACACAGGCAAATTCAAAGTCAAACATACAGACAGAATGTGGACCAAAGCTTAAAGAAAATGATCAGTGTGTTCCTCCATTAGATATATGAATCTTTTAGAAAATTATCTTCAAACAGGGAAATACAAAATAAACAGCTGATGACTTGAAACAGAAATTTGCCTGGTGGGCTGCCATCTATGGGGTCGCACAGAGTCGGACACGACTGAAGCGACTTAGCAGCAGCAGCACAAACTCAAGTCATCAATTTAAATTTGTGTTCTTTAATAATATAAGCTATAAGTTTGTACAGTACCTTTTGTCTATACTTTATTGATCAGGTAGCACATTAGACGTATAAAACATTAAACAACTCATTAGAAATACTGAAGGCTTGGAATGCAACCCTCATATTTAAATATAAACTACTCAGTTCTTCAAAATACTCAGCCTCTTTACCAATAAGTTGGTTATCATGATATTTCTGTAAATTCTGAATGCACTGGTATTCTGCCGTCATTTTCTGTGTTGAGAATAATTACTTCCCAGTGTGAATGATATTCATAGGAGCACAGTGGAACTGGCACCGCCTGGAGGTGTGCAGCATGACAGCCCTGTTTGTTTCTCCAAATGGTGGCTTCCTTTAGATATGTTATCCAAAATTATTCCAAGTTTTTATCGCTTGTCTTTTTTCCTGTAAGCCCTTGCTTTGAAATGGACAGCATCTTTCTTTTTGCTTCATATAAGTTATTATAGGTGTTGATTTCAGCTAACACATGAGAGATATCTGGCCCAAGTTCCAAATACATCAGAAATATCCCTGCTCTTTCCACACACACACAAAAAAATCAGAATTATGCAACCCTATCAATACATCAACTGAATATCAAGTATTGACTGAAAATGAGTCATCCCTACATGAAAACCTAAACTACCTTTAAAATATCACAGGACTCGTACATCTAGTATATGCAGCCCTATTAGGGATTTATAGTCAGTTGCTGGTATCTATAAAAATTTGAACAGAAATTAGAAGGAATACCACCAGCATGCATCCTCTGGACATTGATGGTTTGGTATTTAGTATTACTTTGGATTTTTTTTTTTTTTTGCAGCACTGAGATCAGAAAGACCTTCAGAGAGAAAATAAGCAATGGCAGAAAACAAACTGAAAAATATAGTTTGTAACTAATCCCCGTAAATTATCAAGAACTTTTAGAAATCAGTGAGAAAAGGGATCAACAATCCAGTATAGGTTGTGTTACTTATTCAAAAATAAGTTTAAAATAATATACCATTTACTTTGGATTTTTATAAATACATTATTTAACATTACATAAGAACCTATTTGCCATCTTTAATTATAGTTTACATTAGTGTTTATATTGATTGGTTTTTGATTGACTCTGAATGCTATGTCCAGGGACCAAAAAAAAAAAAAAGTAATTTTAATGACAAATTGCTATTAGATACTTTCTGTGCTGTTTAAAATATGCTTTTTAAAAATGCATGCTTTTATGGTAACTGGGCAACCATCATTTTTAAGTGTATAAAACCTCTAGTTATTAGGTTATGTGAGTAAAATAATATGCTTTATATGTAATTTCTAAAATAATTTAGAACATATACTTACCAGTTGGTGTTAATGTTTAGAAGGTCTGATTTTCCCAATAATGGAATTTTTAGTTTACATCATCTTAAAATGTTTGAATTTGCATCTACCCAGTGAAAAAGAAACATGAACTAACACAACATTTTTCCACATACAATTTGGAATTTCAGGGAGATGCTTGTTATAAATCATGGGCCCCTTTCCAGGGCTAATGAAGCAGATGCTATAAATGTTATTCTGATGAATTGGTGTTTGGCTTTAAAGATTAATGATGATGATGATGAAACGGTGCCACCAATTTTTAAAATAAGGAAACAGAGTTTGAGTTAAGAAACATGTCCTAACTCACTTTGATACTGAGTAGCAAAACTTAAACCTATGTATGTCCAACACCAAAGCCTATATGTTTCCCAAAAGATTTTCAAGATAAACCAAACTTAAATGAAATTTCTAAATGTATACAGATTTAAATGAAAGATTCACAGAGAACATGGATACAACAAACAAAGGAGATAATAAAAACATTCAAAGGCTGGGAAAACAGAAAAGGAAGTTTTTTCAAGACACTGTAAAGAATTCTTATTGGCCCCAACTGTAGTTTCCTGTTCGGTTTCAAGGGTTAACTCAGGCAGCAAGCTCCATATTGGAAAACATCTAGAATGTCAGGTTGAGGAAAGGCCAATAAGCAATATAGTGGTTTCTGATTCAGGATGCTAGTCAGTCTACTTCTCTGGACGCCCTCACATAAGACCACTGTCACCTATCAACTGGACAACAGCAGCATTCTAGGCGGGCTCACTGACCTCAGTCTTGCTTTCCCAATGTACCTGTCATGCCGTATTCATAGTGCAGTCTTTCCAAAATGAAAATTTCATATCCTTACTCTGCTTAAAACTAATCTTGAACTTCTATGACCCTCAGAATAATGGAACACAGGGTGTTTTACCATGCCTTCCCCAGCCTTTTAAAATCAGATCCCATCCACACCTCACCTTTTTGGTCTCCACCTATATGATGCCTTTACACTGATTCCATCTCCACCCAGGCTCCCACCCATCCCACTCTGACACCAGACATGCAGACCTTCTTTCATTTCTTCTCAAAGTCATGATCTTTTTTCCCACTTGGTCTTTACATACCCTGGTCCCTCAGCATGGAACCCTTTTATATTATCTCTATATATTTCACTGCTAACTCTTATCTAGCCTTCAGATCTCTTCTCTTCTCTGCTTATAGAGAATCCATCTCTACCCCAAATCCACCTGTATCAGTTAGTTCAGTCACTCAGTCGTATCTGACTCTTTGCAACTCCATGAATCACAGCACGCCAGGCCTCCCTGTCCATCACCAACTCCCGGAGTTCACTCAAATTCACTTCCATCGAGCTGGTGATGCCATCCAGCTATCTCGTTCTCTGTTGTCCCCTTCTCCTCCTGCCTCCAATCCCTCCCAGCATCGAGGTGGCCAAAGTATTGGAGTTTCAGCTTCAGCATCAGTCCTTCCAATGAACACCCAGGACTGATCTCCTTTAGAATGGACTGGTTGGATCTCCTTGCAGTCTAAGGGACTCTCAAGAGTCTTCTCCAGCACCACAGTTCAAAAGCATCAATTCTTCAGCGATCAGCTTTCTTCACAGTGCAACTCTCACATCCATACATGACCACGGGAAAAACCATAGCCTTGACTAGACAGACCTTTGTTGGCAAAGTAACGTCTCTGCTTTTTAATATGCTGTGTAGATTGGTCATAACTTTCCTTCCAAGGAGTAAGCGTCTTTTAATTTCATGGCTGCAATCAGCATCTGCAGTGATTTTGGAGCCCAAAAGCATAAAGTCTGACACTGTTTCCACTGTTTCCCCATCTATTTCCCATGAAGTGATGGGACCAGATGCCATGATCTTAGTTTTCTGAATGTTGAGCTTCAAGCCAACTTTTTCACTTTCCTCTTTCACTTTCATCAAGAGGCTTTTGAGTTCCTCTTCACTTTCTGCCATAAGGGTGGTGTCATCTGCATATCTGAGGTTATTGATATTTCTCCCGGCAATCTTGATTCCAGCTTGTGCTTCTTCCAGCCCACCGCTCCTCATGATGTACTCTGCATAGAAGTTAAATAAGCTGGGTGACAATATAAAGCCTTGACGTACTCCTTTTCCTATTTGGAACCAGTCTGTTGTTCCATGTCCAGTTCTAACTGTTACTTCCTGACCTGCATATAGGTTTCTCAAGAGGCAGGTCAGGTGGTCTGGTATTCCCATCTCTCTCTGAATTTTCCGCAGTTTTTCTGTGATCCACACAGTCAAAGGCTTTGGCATAGACAATAAAGCAGAAATAGATGTTTTTCTGGAACTCTCTTGCTTTTTCCATGGTTCACCTGTCTAGGCACATTGTATATTATTCCTCTCACTTATTCTAACATTTATCTCACTATGTCATAATGAGCTTTGTGATTTTCCAAAAATCCCATTAGAGGTACTGTTCCCTTAGGGTGGGTTCAAGCTCTGTCTTATTGACTAGGGAATTCCTAGTGCTGACTACACTGACTGCCAGTAATTGCTCAACAATTATTATTTGTCAAATAAATGAAGAGATGGATGAATAAATGAACTATATGGAGGAATATGACAGGACAGATGAGAAAGCGGAGACATGACAAACATAACAGCACAATTTAGTCATCTCAGATACCAGAATCAAACAATAATATATTAAAGACCACAACGCAAGAAAGCATTTTTTAAGGAGAAAAAAAAATTATCTGTAACTTCATGTTTCTCTAATAGCGTGTCCATAAAGTCTAGAAACACAAAGCATGTTTTATTTCCTTTAATTTGAAGATTTCTTTAATGATATTATATAATAATAGTGATAAATCCCACTATTTCTAGATTTTTCGGGCACCCATAGATGTAAGCATTTTGCAAATGATTTTCACAATCCTAATTGCTCCAATTTCTGCCTGATGTGGGAACAATTTTAGCTCTTTTAGTCAGAGAAAGGGGAGAATCAGTTATGGTAGGCAGAGGTTGATCCAGAATATTTTCTTTATCTGGAGCATGCTACCTGTGGGATGGCCTTTTCTATCTATGAACTTGTCCTACTTCTCTCTTTAGGGAATTCTTGTGAGAGGTTGAGAGAAGCACACTATTCAAGAGGATGTCTTCAGTCTCACACAAATTTAGGTTCAAAGCCCAGCAGAGTTAGTGTACTTTATTTAAAACATTTTAAGTGTCAGTTCTCACACACAGTCCTCCACACTCACATATTTTTGCAACACCCATGCACTGGGAAGTGGCCCTGACATGACCACTATAAAAAGGACCATAAACAAGATGCTTTTCCCCAAAGTCTCCTCCTGATTTTCCAAAGTCATCTTTAAAATGAAACTGTAAGTTACTCTAGAGTGAATGGGCAGTATCAGCTTCCCTGGTGGCTCAGGAGTAAAGAATCCACTTGCCAATGCAGGAGACGAGAGTTTGATCCCTGGGTCAGGAGGATCCCCTGGAGGATGAAATGGCAACCAACTAAAGTATTCTTGTTTGGGAAATCCCACAGAGGAGCCTAGTGGGCTACTGTCCTTGGGGTTGCAAAAGAGTCGGACATGACTTAGCAACTAAACAACAACAAAGGGATAATATGGAAGAAAATAAATTGAATAAAAGGCTTGCCTTCTTAGAAATCAGAGCAGTTGCTAACCACAGAACTGGAGGCAAACAAGAAATAAAGATCTAGAAATTTCCAATAGGGAAAGAGAAAATCTTATACATGAAAAAAAAAGCATTCTAGCACGAATGCTACAAATTCAATATAACCACGTAAAACTATACACAAATCATTGCAAACTATAGTTATCCTAGTGAGGGGAATAATTTTCACATTAGCTTCACATACTATTTACATTTGTTACTTTGACAATGATTGAAAGTGAAAGTGAAGTTGTTCAGTTGTCTCTTTGCAACCCCATGGACTATAGCCTACCAGGTTCCACTGTCCATGGGATTTTCCAGGCAAGAATACTGGAGTGGGTTGCCATTTCCTTGATTACCATTATTTAAAACAAATGAAAAGTGCTATGGTGAATTGTTCTGTAAAAGTAGGGACCTCGCTCTATTCTTAGCCCTTTTGCTCCAGGCCTAGAAATCTTTCCAGAGTTTTGTATTTCTGCACTTTTGTGGCAGGATAATCCCTTTGAGGCATTATGCTGTATATTAGTTTCTTTAAAAATAAACTTTCTCATCAAATATTAAATTCTTCAGCTTTTTGTTAATTTTTAGAATATTTCAGAGTTGCAGGTTATACTGCCCCTTTTCAAAGGAAAATCACTCTATGCACATTTTGCAGTTAGAGTAGGAAACACACTCCTCTTCAAATTGTCTTTTATTTTTTATTGTTGTGTTACAGCACAACCTTCTGTGTATAGCATACAAATGATAGGTGGTGAAGATATTGCAAGAATGCATGCATAATAAACATGGTTTCATTTCAGTAGTTGGTGAACATTTCATAAAGCAAGAGTAGAAAATGGGACAATTTGAATATTTGGGGAGGCTTCAATATATATTCATTGTGCATGCATATACATATTTACATACAATTTTCAGCACTCTATTTATAAGCAAATAGCCAAAGAGGCAATTATTTGTATGTGGGCCAATATGACACAGTCAATGGTTTGGAAAATATAGGCTAGTTAACTGACTCATTATTGTAAGTAGAAAACGCAAGTAAGGTATATCAGCTCATTTGAAACATAAGCCACTGAAGACAGAGTAATTTCCTGAGAATCAAATTCAAGAGCTATGTTTAGATATAAGTCTCTCATTTCTATAATATTTAAGAGAACAGGGAACTATGAAACATTTTGAAAAAGACATTTTAGAGTAAAACGTGGCCCAGTACCTTTCTATAAAAGAAACCAGCAAATCCAACACATTCCTTGTGATTTCACATTTTAATTCCTAGGAATATGATGTTAGTTGGGCTATGGTTTCTAATGCAGCTAGTCACTTGAATCACAAATGATTGTACCTGTGGAAAGTGGTAAAATCAACCTAATGAGCCCTTATGTGAGTGTCAGAGTCCCTGTTGAAGTCACATATTTGAAATTACTCAAAAGACATATCAAGAGGAGACAGACATACAACAGGACGGGCTGTTTTGGTGAGTTAAGGTGTCATATGCGTGCGATGGATGCAGCCAGTGCTCCATCAAGGCTCATCCTGCTAAAAACAGTGAATGAAAGTAACTGATCTACAATTTGCATCCTCTTTTCAGTCCATCAACAGAACATTATTAAAACCAGTCAGCCAAAACCCATTAGAACAGCACTCACGTATGAAACAATGCCCAGGTCCTCTTGTTCTCCATTTTTATGCACTGCTACAGGACTATAAATATTCATCGTAATGTAACTGAAAATTATTGAAGTGAGAAAAAAGAGAAACAGGGAAGCCATTTGCTTCAATTCATAAACAGCATCTGTTGGGAAGTTATTCATAGATTGCTTCAGGGCCTGCCGAGCAGCAAGCCCACGGAAAAGGATGCCATTGCAAGCAAATTGGCACAAACTGCATGGAGATGCTATTAGACATGATTCACTGACAGCCAGGGAGAATGATCAGGCACTGGGTTGTTTTATGTGTTCTTTTATCACTTGGACACAGAACTACCCTCCAGCCAAACTCTCACACAGTTCAAATTAGAAGAGCAACCTTCTAAGTGTATTAAGGCCTAACTAGTGGCTAGAGAAAGTTAGAAGCAGCAGCTAAACTCCAGGTGTTAGAACTTGTTCATCTGCCCACACCTTAGGCGCCCTTCAAATCCTGCCTGTACAACCTGGAAGATTTGAATGGCCCTGGTAATGCTGTGTCCATCAAAAATTAAACAGTAAAGAAAAAAATTTTCTCTAATGTTGACACTGATTTCGTGGTGTTACCCTGAACAGAATGAAATCGAATGATTACTACTTACCCAACCACTGTTAAGAAAAAAAAAAAAAAATAGCAAGGAATGTTTTCCAATCTGGCATTAGTTGCACGATGAGTCGTATTTCATTAAAAAATGGATTTATGGCTTCCTAGTCAAAGCCCCAAATTCAGCTCAAAGAAAATAAACACAGCAAGAGCTTTCAAATGTGAAGTGATCATGAATAAAATAGATGGGTTGATTTAGTAACTGTTTATAGTTGTATATTGATTTATGTGCTTGTGGTAAAAAGGCATCTTCAAGACAGAAAAAGAAAATATTTATCTCAGATTTGGGGTGTTTTTTGGGCAACAATGAATGTCATGCATTTCAGGCTGAACTCACTGATCAATCTTATTATCAGTAAAAGAAAGAGAACTAGACAGAATATGTTCCATCATAAAAGATCCACATGTATGCACATGCACACACAGAGAACCTAAATTCAGATCAAGGCTTTGGATCTGATTATCACTCTACAGAAAAAAAAAAAAAAACTGGGGACAGGAGAGCACATCAGTAATATCACACAAGCGCAACCAGCAAAATCCAAACTATGGAAAGCTACAAGTGACCTGGTTTCCCAGCAAACAAATCGCAAAGAAAATAAAGGAGGTGGGGAAAGAAAGAGGGAACCTATAGATTAAAAGAATCTTAAGAGAGACATCAAGTAAATGCAATGAGGAGCTCTAGTTTGGATCTCGATTTGAATAAAACAATTCTATATCCCCTCCAATGTATAGATAACCACCAAAATGTATATATATAATCAGGTAAATTGGAATACAGGCTGGATAGTTGATAACTTTAAGAAATTGCTATTAGTATTTTTTTGTATTATGGTTTTATTTTTAAAGAGTCCTTCCCTTTTAGAGACACTGTAGTACCGGTTTCAAAATAATTAATTTGGGGATGGAAGGAGCAGGTGTAGTACAGATGAAACAAGAATTTGCCTGGTTGGATCATTACTGAAGCTAGTAATGGAACATGGGAGTTTATCAGCCAATTCTCTCTGCTCCTTGAAACCCTGCATAATAAATTTTCATATTGCTAGAGTTGGCTCACAATAGTCCTGAGAACTGACCATTAAATTTTTTACAAGCCCATTTTTAAACCAATGGTGGCTTGAATTCAGCCATAGTGGGTATATGGAAATAAGCTAATGCTACAGTCAAGTCTTTTTGTTTCGGAAGAATTAATTGTTGAACATTAACCAGTATATCACTGCTTCTGATCCCAGTGAACTCTTTATGTACACTGGCAACTTTATCAGCAGTAGTACAAGAAGCTAGCTTTTCACCTTCGGTTCTTCTCTGCTCTCCCTCCCGACTGCCACCAGGTTGTTTTTGTTGCTATTTTTTTTTGCCTCAGATCCCAAGGTGTGGTAGTTCATGGGCCCACTCTGAAACATTTCACCTGGGCTCCAATGATTTCTTCCCTTTATAAGCCCTTAGCTTTACTCCTTCTGTCAAACTTATCCAATCTATGGCCCTTCTCCCTCAGGTCTTACTCTGACCTAATACAGTGCTCAAATTTCTTCCCAAGTAAGAAGAAACCTGAGTCCTTCAGAAATAATTTTCTTTGGAAATTTCTGATCTCTTAGCTGGCTTCATAATCTTTAGTAATTCTATAACTCTAAAGCTCTTTCATATACACTGGTTTGTTTACTTATTTATTTATTTATTCCTGATATTTACTAAGTGACTACTTCTTATATACAAGATAAACTCTCATTAGCACATTGTCTTATTAAATCCTCAGAATAAACACATGAGCTAATAAAGAGGCTGACGCTTTGAGAAGTAAGGACATAAAAACTTAAGAAAAGTCAAATGTCGTATCAAAAGCCACCTGATTAGAGACAAACTCAAAACCGAGCCTAAGAATATTTGCTATCTTGATTCAAGGATTTTTCTACAAACCACAAGCTCATTGACTGGGTGAACAGAGTAGATTTTTTCTCCTCTGCAAGGCAGATTTGTATAAACACGCGATTCACAAAGAAATTTTTTCTCAACAGCATATTTTTATTCCCATATACAGGAGTGTGAAGGCTCAGTCAGTTCAGTTCAGTTCAGTCGCTCAGTCGTGTCCGACTCTCCGCGACCCCATGAATCACAGCACGCCAGGCCTCCCTGTCCATCACCAACTCCCGGAGTTCACTCAAACTCATGTCCACAGAGTCGGTGATGCCATCCAGCCATCTCATTCTCCGTCGTCCCCTTCTCCTCCCACCCCCAACCTTTCCCAGCATCAGAGTCTTTTCCAGTGAGTCAACTAGTCGCATGAGGTGGCCAAAGTATCGCAGTTTCAGCTTTAGCATCAGTCCTTCCAATGAACATCCAGGATTGATCTCCTTTAGAATGGACTGGCTACTTAAATCCAATCTACAAGCATTTATTAAATGCCAATAAAGCACCTTCCATTTTATATCAGCAAATAACAATTTCCTAGATTTTAGGAGAATGGGATGTTAGCTCCTCTGATTTATAGTTAGACTGCATTTCCAAAAAGGTGTGTTTTGTCTGAAATACTATGATTTGCAAAATTGTGTGTCTGTCATTACTGGTTTCTTCCTGCATTTCCACAGAAGTCAGATCTGCCCAGAACTATTTAGGAGACTAAGGCTGTTGTTCCACTGACATCTAAATTGACTGCCTTTGTGTCTTTCTCAAACTGGATAAGACAAACAATACCGTCAACTCTTGTGGTTTCCTTCTGTTTCTCTATGACAATGAATTCTGACTCAGTCTTGCAACAGAGAAAATGGCTGAGTGTGGGGGGCAACACTAATGCTAACACTAAATATAGAAGACATATTCTGTCCCTATGTATTCCTGGAAGAAACTTGAGTAGAAATTAAGTATTCCTAATTGCACATTGATTCTATTCTCTTTTTTATTGGTGCATTTGTCTATTTTATTACTGACCACCTGTAAATGCCAAGGACTGTGATAAAAACGTGGGCTATACAGTGGAAGACCTCGGCCCCAAGTAGCTCACAGAGAAGTCAAAGGGAGACTTACAAGAAAAGATGCAGGCATATTAGAGCATGCAAAATGCTAAATATCAAGCTGCTCAATGGGAAAACAGAGTCTCATCTTTAGCCTGGGATGAAAAGAAACATTCTTAGAGACTAGAACATCTAAACTAACATCTGTAACACAGAAAGAATTTTTTTAGTGACGTCACTGAACTGGGGGAGAAAACACTGTAGGCACTGCAAGAACATATGCTGAGTTTGGGAAGATCCCACCATGAGACATTCTGATTCGATAAGTCTGAAGAGAACCCCTGGAAAATAAATTTTTAACAAAAACACCCAAGAGATTTTAATGCAAAAGATTAAAAACCTTGAGAAGGTCAGAGGCAACATGGTAGTCTGAACCAATTCAGAATGTGGTCATCCAGGAAAATTTGGACAGTGTGTCTCAGGTATCCACACAGCTCCTTGCTTGTCACCATTTATATCACCAATTCGAACTACGGGGATTATGCATGTGTTATATGTAAGTGTGGGAGGCAGCCAAAGTAGAGGGAAGGGCCAGAAGAGTGGTATAAAGGAGGAATATACTATAAAATGTAAAACATGAAAGGAAGGGTTCCTGGGCTGCAAGATGCTGAACTAGGATTTGTAGAATAGCTGGAACACGAAAGCGGAGGGTACAAGCATTTCAGGCAATTGAGATTTGTAGTTTCAAAGTCTGGATTGAATCTAGGTTTGGTCACTTCCAAGCTGTGACATTCATCAAGTTGCATGACTTTGTTTCACTTTCCTCATGTGTAAAATGGAAATGATAATCATTTCAACTTGCACCTGTGAAAAGCAAATTAAATAATCTGTTGAGTAAAATATGTATGGGTTCTAGTGCATAGTAAGCTCTCACTGCTGCTGCTTCTGCTGCTAAGTCACTTTAGTCATGTCCGACTCTCTACTTACTGAATTAACAAAAATGGAAACTAATTCTTATTACTTTTTTCTCTAGGAGTCCCAATTTTACTACAACCTCACTAATTATCTTTATAAGCAATGACTTGACATTTAGCAATGATCTTTCACTTCCCAGGTGGTGCAGTGGTAAAAATCTACCTGCCAATGCAGGAGACATAAGAGACACGGGTTCAATCCCTAGGTCAGGAAGATTTCCTAGAGGAAGTCATGGCAACCCACTCCAGTATTCTTGCCTGGAAAATTCCTTGGACTGAGGAGTCTGGTGGACTCTAGTCCATGAAGTCGAAAAAAGTTGGACATGACTGAGCACACATGCATGCACGTGATGATTTCTAAAAAGTTTGCATGCTATCACAGACCCCTTGAGATCATTTGGTTCCAGCAGCTCTATATTTTTCAGATAGTAAAGGACAGGAAAGCCTGGCGTGCTGTAGTCCATGTGGCTGAAAAGAGTCCAACACAACTGAGTGACTGAACAAGAGTATGGTGAAAAGGCCAGATTTTGGAATTAGATTATCTAAGTTTGAGTCTTCACTATTTGCTAGTTATATAAACTTGGACATGTTTCTCAAACTCTCCTAAGCTTGGCTTATTCAATAATACAATAAATGTATAAATCTCAGGATTGTAACAAGCCTCACTGATTCATTCAGTAAAAAAAACAAAGAAAAAGAAATTGGGTATTTGGTAAATGTGAGAAACTGTTTCAGAACCTGAGGATTAGTAGTGAAAAAATGAGACCTTTGCTCTCATCTAGTTCACACAGAAAAGAAAAGATAGGTGTATTATTTCTCTAGGGCTCTGTAACAAATTACTATGAACTGGATGACTTAAAGAAATATATCCTCTTATTGTCTGGGGGCTAGAAGACTGAAACCTAGGTATCGATAGGCTCATGCTCCCTCTAAGGCTCTAGGAAAAGGGCCCTTCCTTGACTCTCCTGGCTTCTAGTGGTTAACAAAAATCCTCAGCGTTACTCAGTTTATTGACCCATCACTCAAATCCGAACTTTCATTGTCACATGGCATTTTCAAAATGTGCCATATGTCCAAATTTCTCTCATCTTATAAGAACACCAATCATTGAATTTAGGGCTCACCCTAATCCATTGTGACCTTATCTAATTATATCTGAAGAGATCTATTTCTGAGTAAGGTCACATTGACAAGTATTAGGGGTTAGGACAAGAATTTTTCTTTTGGGGAGACAAATACACATCAGTTCATGACAGTATGTAATAGACAAACTGACCATGTAATTTCATGGTCAGATCACTGACCATGATCCCAAGATCATGACTTCCAGGAGGTCTTCAATAAATAATGGATAATATGAGACAAAATATTTCACTCACATTTTTCAGATAAGGTCTCTGAATTTGTCTGGTCCATCAAGAATGACAAAATATAATGGAAACCAGAAACCTGGTCAAATAAATCCCGAAGAGGAAGGCTCTTTCCAAATAGCAGTGTCTCATAAAAGAGATTATTCATATGCCTTATGGCTTCTAAAAAATTTTGTGTGTTAATGTGCAAACTTTATTTTTAATAATTATGTATTTATTTTAATGTGTGTTAGAAGAAATATCACCAACAATTAAAACCCATGCTTTCACAGATAACACTTTTCATGATGTACTTAACATAAATTTGTCATTTAAAACAATTAGGCATTTAACGTGAATCAATTCATAGAAAAAATGAGAAAAAAGTAGGTAAGTGGCTATAGCAAAAAATACTACAACAGTACTTGGTGACTCAAGTTTCAGAAATGCCATACTCCCACGTGATGTTTGTTCAATCTGTCATACAAAAGAGGATTCTGGCTGTATGTCTTGACATGGACTCAAGTAGCAAAATGCAGTTTGGGAAATTCCCCAGTTGAGGCACTGAACATAAAAATTATAATGTGTCTTTGTTTCAGCTGTCCGTTAAACTGATGATCCATTCTCTCAAGTCCATACTTTGAATGCTTCTGAAGTTCAATTTCAAAACTTAGCATAAAGCTACAGAAAGCAAGGCTGTGTGGTGACAGCATAAAGATATATATATATAGACTCAAGGAGAAAGAATTAAGAGTCCAGAAATAAACCCATAAATGTCTGATCAATTGATTTTAAACAAGGGTCAACTGACAAAGAAGAGTCTTTCCAACAAATGGTATAAAAGAATGAAGTTGGATAACATCTCATATCATTTACAAATATTTTACTACATCATATATAAAAAAGGGGTATATTATCCATTGTGTGTGTTTATGCAAATACTTTCTTCCATTGTGGAAGCTATCTTTCTACTTTCTTGATGCTATTCATTGATCTGTTTTTCTTTGGTTCCTTGCACTTTAGGTGGCATTGCTAAGAAACCATTGCCTAAGACAAGGTCATGAAGTTTTACACCTGTGTTTTCTTCTGTTTTATAGTTTTAGCTGTTACATTTAGGTCTTTGATCCATTTTGGAGTTAATTTTTATATACAACATTCTTTCAAATTTGTTTATGTCACAATGATTTAATTTCTCCTTTATTTTTGAAGGATAGATTTAATGGATTTATTGGTTGACATTCTTATTCTCTGAACACATTGAATATATCACCCCACTGCCTCTGCTGTCCATGGTTTCTGATGAGAAATCAGGTTAATCTTGTAAATGATGAGTTACTTCTCTATTGCTGCTTTCAAGACTTTCTCTGTCCTTGCATTTCAACACTTTGATTATGTTTTGTCTAGGTGTTACTCTCTTTGAGTTTATCCTACTTGGAGCTCACTGAACTTCTTAGATATGTGGATAAATGTTTTGTTTTTATTTTATCAAATTTGGGATATTTCAGCCATTATTTCTTCACACATTCTTCCTACTCCTCTTGTTCTATTCTCTTCTGGGATTCCCATTGTGTGTGTTCATACATTCGAACACACTACAGGCTTCTAAGGCTCTGTTCATTATTTTTCTTCTTTCTTTTTTCTTTCTGTTCCTCAACTAACCTATCTTTAAGTTCAATGATTCTTTCTTCCACCTTATCAAGCCTGCTTTTGAGCCCTTCCAGTAAGTTTTTTTTTTTTCACTTACTGTATTCTTTTGCTCCAGAATTTCTATTTTTTTTTAAATAACTTTTATATATTTACTGGTAGCCTCTATTTGGTGAAACATTGTTCTCATATTTTCTTTGATTTCATAAATATGATATTCTTAAGTTATTTTGAATATATTTTAAATAGTTTATTTAAAATCTTTATCTACTTAGTCCACCATCTGGGCTTCCTCAGGGACAGTTTCTATCATGTGCTTATTTCCTCTGTTTGGACTATCCTTTCTTGTTTCTTTTCATGTCTCATACTTTTTGTTGAAAATGGAACATATGTGGAAACTCTGAAAATTGTACTCTCCCTCTTTCGCAGAGTTTGTTATTATTGCTGATTGTTATTTGTTTAGTGACTTTTCTGAACTATTTTTATAAAATCTGTATTTGTTTTATCTGGTAAATGAAATGTCTGCTCAGTTAGCTTGAATTGAAGTGAAGTGAAGTCGCTCAGTCGTGTCTGACTGTGACCCCGTGGACTGTAGCCCAGGGGGCTCCTCCATCCATGGGATTTTCCAGGCAAGAATACTGGAGTGGGTTGCCATTTCCTTCTCCAGGACAACTTCCCAACTCAGGGATCGAACCTGGGTCTCCCACATTGTAGGCAGATGCTTTACAGTTAGCTTTCAGTTCAGTTCAGTTCATTTCAGTCGCTCAGTTAGCTTCAGTTCAGTTCAGTCGCTCAGTCGTGTCTGACTCTCCGCAACCCCATTAGCTTAGTAGTTGCTAATTATTAAACAGAAATTTCTTTAAACTCTTGAAACCAGTAGGTGTCTCGGTCTTCGTTTAGAATCTTGGTGTGCATGTTGGGCACATCTTAACAGTCAGCCAGCCTGCTGACAACTTTACCTTAGTCTTTACTTCAGATTTATATAGAACTTCAAAGCGAGCCAGAGGTGAGAACTTAGGGCATTTATTTCAGGTCTTTCTCAGCACTCACACAGCCCTGAGCATGCACATAGTCCTACACACGTGTATGACTTTCTAAATCCCAAGAAACAAGAGGAGTTTTTCAGAGCCTTTATAAAGGGTATCTCATTCCCTAGCTTTTTCTTTTAAGTTTTTTGGTTTGCCTGTTTGCCCCAACTGTTGCCCATTGCCTCAGACAGACATAAAGTTCAACATTTGTCTCTACATATTTTTGACAAAAGCCCCCATGGAAAAGACTTTCTTCCCTAAGGCTCTCTTCACTCAGTGAGCTGTAAATCAGGTCAAATAAGGATGGCTTTGCAGGTGGGGCTTTCTCAGGAACCATTGTGAATAGTCGCTCAGTCGTGTCCAACTCACTGTGACCATGTAGACTATAGCCCAAACAGCTCCTCCATCCATGGAATTTTCCTGGCAAGAAGAGTGGGTTGCCATTTCCTACTCCAGGGGATCTTCCCAACCCAGGGATTGAACCCTCATCTCCTACATTGTCAGGTGCATTCTTTATCACTGTGCTACCTGGGAAGACCCAGGAACCATCATACAGGTCAAATAATGACAATTCTCTGGGAATGTGACTTTGAAGAAGCTCCAATCACACTCTGTCTTCCCATTCTTTCCCAATAATTGTGATCTGTTGGTTTTCAGTGCTACTGAGGAGCTATCAGGAGGGAGATGGGAACCGAGCAAGTTAACGTGCAACAAATCTCTCTCCTCTGACGAAAATTCTCTAGTTTTTCTTGAATGAACACTTTCCAGGTTGCTACAAGTCTTTACTCATTTCCAAAATTCTGAAAAAGTTTATTCAGACAATGCATCCAGTTTTTGCATTGCTCTTATGAAGGAGGAAACTTGGAAGTTCTTCAGTTCAGTTCAGTTCAGTTCAGTCGCTCAGTCGTGACTGACTCTTTGCGACCCCATGAATCACAGCATGCCAGGCCTCCCTGTCCATCACCAACTCCCAGAGTTCACTCAAACTCAAGTCCATCGAGTCGGTGATGCCATCCAGCCATCTCATTCTCTGTCGTCCCCTTCTCCTCCCACCCCCAATCCCTCCCAGCATCAGAGTCTTTTCCAGTGAGTCAACTCGTCGCATGAGATGGCCAAAGTATTGGAGTTTCATCTTTAGCATCAGTCCTTCCAATGAACACCCAGGACTGATCTCCTTCAGAATGGACAGGTTGGATCTCCTTGCAGTCCAAGGGACTCTCAAGAGTCTTCTCCAACACCACAGTGCAAAAGCATCAATTCTTCGGTGATCAGCTTTCTTCACAGTCCAACTCTCACATCCATACATGACCACTGGAAAAGCCATAGCCTTACTCCATCATTTTCAATGATGTCACCTCTGTGCTTCTTTATTCATCTACAAATGCAGGACTGACATAGCCTGCACTATGCTGGTTTCCCCATCTTTCTTCCTTTTTAAGTCTCTCCCTTATTTTCAGTTCAGTTCAGGAAAAAATGAAGTGTCAAGAAAGATGCCAGTATCAGATTTTGTAATTGTTTAGAAGATGAGGAGCATTGAAGATAAGCCATTTGTTTATTCATTTCACCCCATCCTAAACAGTGATCATCCTTCTAACTACATTGTTATTTACTCTAAAATACAACTGCCTACTAAAGCACATGTGCTAATTGATGGTCATGTCCTGATCTTCAGAAGTAAATGTATAATGAGACCATTGCAAATGCTCAAACTGGTAAATACAGGTTGGCTTCTTCTTTTTCAATCACATCAAGAAACACATGCTTCCTCTGCATGGCTTTACCCCACCAACAGTCCACTTTTCACCTTTCCTTATCTTCACCTTCACTTGGTAGCCATGTTCCTAAAGAATCTAAGTTGCTATTAGTTTCAATTTTAATCAATGGATAACTATGACTCAATATACTAAATCAACAATATCAAAGTCTCATTGAGATTTTGATGCTGGGCAGTTAGCTGGGTTCATCACTAGCTAAGTGACACATTCTTTCACCTTATCTATGAAAGCTGAAAATGATTACTTGTAATGAAACATTGAGGTCACCAAGGCTTATCTTAAAATCCGAATTTTTGAAAAATTTTTGAAAATACTTCTATACAAACTTCAGAGCTTTTCGTAAAAATGTTTTCTAGCATATGAAATAGCCAATGATTCATAAGAACAAAAGTATTCACCAGCTGTTACAAATGCCCTTTCCCATCAAACGTGACCTTTTCCTCAATGCTTCCCTAAATTCCAAATTCTCTTCTGCCTGAGGGAAGGAAAAGCATTTCCTCCTGCCAGCGACAGCCAAGACACTGCAGAACCAACAGCTGGCCAGAAGTGATTCTCCCTTCCTGTGGAGCAAGCCAAGCCATAGAAGTGGATCATTATGTTTCTAGGTGAAAATCCCAGATTGGTAGTTCTTTGGTCTTTTTTTAACTTCTTTTGTGTGATGAACATTTAGTATGCCATTTCTTTACACTCAAAAATCTCTAGCATTTATGTAACCTAACCAGAGCTATCTCTGACCAAGTAGGATAATGAAAACTATATCAGTTAAGGCTAGAGTGTCAACATTAAGGCAAAACCTCTACCATAATATCTTACTACAGTTAACCCACAAAAATATACACAAAATAAGGACAGTTATAGTCCTGAGGTCTCACTGGCAGCTGGGAAATGGAAACTTGTGTTTTAGTATAACAAGTATTCACCAAGTGGAAACTTGATGTTCCAAATTTGTCCATAGTTTCTGGTTGCATTGGGGAATTCACTTACCCCTTATTACCTAAATATTTATGATTTAGAAATTGTTAGTATTTGGTCTTTTAATCTTTGGACTAAATTGTGAGCAAAATTTATTTATTGGCTTTTAAACTGTTGTTTTAAAAGAAGGGCCTGATTCCCTATCCCAATCATAGAAGAGCCCAGGTATTTCCTAACTGTTCAGTGAGGCTATTTTGATGTGCCAAAGGCAAGGTCACCAGTACACCTAGTGACTGCTCCACTGGACGTATTTGTCTGCCTTCAAGTCTGGTCTGAAACATCTGGATGGGACAGAAACTCACAGCCACCTTACTCATGGCTCCAGACAGGTTCTGAATGATATGGGTCTGGGGAGGAAACAGACACCAATGTCTTGGCCACTTATTTTAATTCAAAAGGGAGATAAGGAAGTAATAACCTTTCTCCTAAAGTGAATTTCAAGGAAGGAGCTAAATAAATTTTGCCTCTACTCTATCCACACCACTATTAATCTATACAAATACTGGTCAGTTAAATTAGATTGCATTTATAAAGTGCTTGGCACCTGGGTCCGATATATAATAAGGTTTCCAGTAAATCTTAATGGCAATTAATAATAAATCATATTCAAAACTACTTATATTTTTGCATGCATTTAAAATTCTAACAGAGAAAATGACCTCAGTGCACAGACACCAACGCAAAGTACTCCTTGTAAATACATCAGACATTATGCAATATTTCACATGTCTGAGGGGTTGGGTGTTCTGTTTTTGCACATGTATGAACATTAAGTGAATGTCTGTTTGGGGAATATTAAAAGAATACTAGCAACTGAGAAAACAAGGTGTTGAAGGCATATGATCACTTAATGAAACTGAAAAGGGAAGTGCCTTCTACTTATCTCCTATGTGGATATGGTACAGCCAATGAACCAACCAATAGCATTTGGATCTTTATGGATTAAACAGTGACATACTACTTTGTCTCAATATCCTCCGTGTAAGAACACTAATTTCTGCTTTGATATTCATTTCAGGAAAATCATTGCCTTTATAGATTAATATATCTGCTTTCTATTTTCAGAAATCACACTTGAGTCGCTTGTTATCATTCTTTTGTTACTTTAGCAGTTTTAGAATTATACCTTACTTTATCACTCAGGTGGGTAAAATCTGTTCAACCAATATATGGAGTGCTAAAAACATCAACTCCTTCTGTCTTCTCCAGATGGTTTGGAGATACCTTACCCTAATCAGTGCTTGAAACTGCATTAGTATATAAAGATATAAAAATAGCAAAAAAAAAAAAAAGCATTTACAGGATAATATTCATAAGAGAGCAATGTGGCATAACTGTGGCTATACATGTTCAAATATCTGGGGGTTCAAATCCTACTTCCAGCAATTGCTTGCTTCTTTGGTTTCTCAACATCCATGATCCTTTCTTTGTCTTTGCTCCTTAGTTTGCCTGGTCAGAAAGTCTTCCCTTTTCTCTCAAACCAAGTGATCTAGTCAAAACCTTCAAGTTCCACATTCTTGGCAGGTCCTCTATCTGTGGACAGCTTGTATCAATTATTAGATTTCTGTCCCTCCCAGTGAACTGCTCAGAACACATGACCACAGAAGGCTTCACCAAAGTCAAGTGTTTTGGCACCTGCCACTTAGGCTGGGATAACTGAGGGAGAGAAAATCCCTCTCGGTAAGCATAGGACTTTCTGGTTACCGTCTTGCTACCCCAAAGGAAGAAGTTGTCTGAAATCAAGGCCAGTACTAAGGGGAAAAGTTTCAAGGTGGAGATACATATATTTTGAGTACTTGGGTCCAGTCATGCCTGGAGCCTTACACCAAAAGACTTCTGCATTATACTGAGTAATAAGTTACTTTGGCCCCCTCATGCGACGAGTTGACTCACTGGAAAAGACTCTGATGCTGGGAAAGGTTGGGGGCGGGAGGAGAAGGGGATGACCGAGAATGAGATGGCTGGATGGCATCACCGACTCTGTGGACATGAGTTTGAGTGAACTCCGGGAGTTGGTGATGGACAGGGAGGCCTGGCGTGCTGTGATTCATGGGGTCGCGGAGAGTCGGACACGACTGAGCGACTGAACTGAACTGAACTGAACTGAAGTTACTTTTATGTAACTCTTTCCCTCACTTACTTTTAAAGGTCTACTGATTAACGGTATTGCTTATAGCATTCTCAGTGCTGGGAATTAAATACTAATCCCACTTCACTGAACCAACATTCTTAGGCGAGGTATCAATGAGTCAATGAGTCGTAACAACTGCTAACAGAGGATAAATACAGGGAGATATGGGAGCTCTCAGCAAGAGCACTGACCCAATTTAAGGGGATCAGGCAAAGAAAGACTTTTCAGAGGGGACAGCATCACATGGATTTCCCATCTGTTCTTCAGGGGTTAATTTAAAAGTGTTACATTTTCATCCTCAAACTGAGTGTATAGTGAGTGATAATACTGACACCTAGCCATAGGTATTATCATTATGACTCTAAAACTATCACTTTTCCTTAAAATTCCCAGCCAGTAAGACGCTATCCCCTCATTCTCTTTTAATAGCTAAATTTGCATTATTCATGATTATTGCCTTTAAAACATAGATTATCACAGCTGTTCAGCCATCACATATATAGTTTCCAACCCCACCACCCACTCTCAATCAGAATTTTGGCCATAGCCCCAGTTGGTACTGAGAGAGAACACATAAACGTTAAATACTATAACAATCTGTGGTATAAGGGGAGTGGAAATCAGCAGCTGACAGTGCTGTAATATTATAACCAGGAAAACAAAAATATTTTATGCAAGTGCCCATTTTATAAAAGTGCTACATTCTGACACAGCAATTCTTTGATAGGTTTGGTAAATCCATCCAAAATTTGATGGAATGGACTCAATAAAACCTTCCTTTTATGAATTCCTCACTTTATAAAAATAGAGTTTGATCAGGATTTGAGCAGTAGATTAAATGTCACTAACCAATGAAGGACAACATAAATTTCCAAGTCTATATATAATTTTTAATTTTATACCAGAAATTATAAGAACTTAAAATGTTAAACTTAGTAAAACACTTAGTTAAAATTTTCAAACAAGTAAATACTTCAAACAACAATATTGGATTGTTCAATATCTGCTCTTACAGATTTTTCCCCAATTTATTTGCTCTTTGTTGTTAACACAAAAGATTTTGTAAGGAATTACTCCCTAAGAGATTCAGGGTTGAATGCTGTCAAGCTGTGCTTCAAAACACCCTTATAAAGAGTGAAGGAAAAAATAAAACTAAAAAAAAACCCTGAAATATAGAATTATGATGAAATTCTCCTTGACTAAGATACTTCAAACTTGGAGGAATATTTGAGACATGAATCCACAAGGGTATCCAGCAGATGTGTGATAGCCAGCCTCTGGGACAGTCCCCAGTGTTTCTTGCCTCCTGGTGTTAATGCCATTGTGTAGTCTCTTCCCACAACGAATAGGACTGGCCTGTGAAACCAATAGAATATCACAAAATGGAAGTGTGATTCCAAATAAAGACACAACGGCTTTTGCCTTGCTTGCTCTTAGACCAGTCATTCTGGGAAAGTCCAACTGCCGTACTACAGGGACACTCAAGTAGCCCTCGAGAATCTTAAGTGGGAAGAAACTCAAGTTTCTCATCAATAGCTAGTACTAACTTGCCAGCTATGTGAGTAAACCACAGAAACAGATCCTCTAGACTCAGTTAAGCTTGGACAGCTGTAGCCCTGGTGGATATCCTGATTACAGCGTCGTGACACACTGCGAGCCAGAAAGGCCCAGCTTAAGCCTCTCACAGAATCCAGATCCACAGAAGTCACACAGTCATAAATGATTATTGTTGTTTCCAGCCAAACTGCCTGGGATAATTTGTTTTGCTATGACGTATAACTAATTTCCAACCAGTCCATTCTAGAGGAGATCAATCCTGGGTGTTCATTGGAAGGACTGATGCTAAAGCTGAAACTCCAATACTTTGGCCACCTCATGCGACGAGTTGACTCACTGGAAAAGACTCTGATGCTGGGAGGGATTGGGGGTGGGAGGAGATGGGGAGGACAGAGAATGAGATGGCTGGATGGCATCACCAGCTCGATGGACATGAGTTTGAGTGAACTCCGGGAGTTGCTGACGGACAGGGAGGCCACCTGGCGTGGTCACAAAGAGTCGGACACGACTGGGCAACTGAACTGAACTGAACTGATAACTAATTTACTAGGCATGCTTGTGCATGCTAAGTTGCTTCAGTTGTGTCCAACTCTCCACGACCCTATGGACTGTAGTCTGCCCCTCTCCTCTGTCCATGGGATTCTCCGGGCAAGAATACTGGAGTGGGTTGCCATTTCCTTTTCCGGGGAATCTTCCCAACCCAGGGATTGAACCCTGGTCTCTTACGTCTCCTGCATTGGCAGCTAGGTTCTTAACCACTAGCACCACCTGGGAAGCCCAATTTACTAGCTAATTAATTTCTTTATTCTCTAGACTGTCACGCTATTGTTTATTTAATAATTGAGTGAAAATTTTTCTATGTATCTGTTAATGCTGATTACTGTTGTCATGCATGTGTATGCTCCTCGGTTCTTTGTCTCGTCACAACGAAGATTTGGCGTGACGGACATTAAAGCCCCGACAGCGTGTCACAGCTCTTGGGTCTTGGACAGACTGTGTTATATCTCTCAGGTCTCAAATAGATCGTGTTATAGTTCTTAGACAAATCAGTCTTACAGCTCAGTGTTACAACTCTATTTTATTTAGAAGATAGCAGGAAAATCCATCTTCAAGGCATGAGGGCACATCCATCCACAGACTCAAAGAGAAGAGCGGCCCAGCGTGCAGGAGAGAGAGAGAGAGAGAGAGAGAGAGAGAGCTAGCTTCGGCTCCTCTTTTTAAATGCTTTTTTCCCCCTGGGACTGCCCTATGTAAATTGGGCCAGCCAGGAGTGTTGGTTGTTTTACCTGAGGTCCTCACTCTGGTCCTCAGACCTTCCTTTGTTCTATTTTTGTGGGCTTTTCCCTTCCTTGTCTTTTGGCCCCGCCATTTTGGACTCCTTTTCCCTATTCTACCTACCTAACACTGTTAAGAAATGAAGTGCATGATATTCTTTCAGTGATCTATGCACCTCAAGGTTGGGATTTGCCTAAGGCTGAAGAGGTCTATCTGTTCTTTTACTTGGTATATATCTAGTTACAGGGTGCTTTGACATAGCGAACAAATAGCCCACTTACTCCTTCTGCAAGGCACTGTGTGTGAAAAGATGCTCATCCTATCCATGCACCTAGAATGACTCTCTGCAACTTGACCTTGAATAAATCATAAAGTAGCAAAATTTATAAAAAATAAATAAATAAATATTCTCAAATTAAATGCCTCTTCAGCATGTCAGCTATAAGTTTTTCAAGATAAACCTGAACTCTTTCAGTGATGGGAACTCATTACTCATCAGAATTCAATCAAAATCTCAAGCAAATATATCCAAGCAAAATCTCTTTCTTCCTCTGGATTCCAAATACTGGCCTCAGACGTTAAGTCCTATTTCACTCTGGTCAGTCCTTCAGGTATCTAAGGAAAATTTTATCTTCCTTTTGAGTTCTCTTCATGTAGGATAAAGTATTTGGCTCCAACTATTCCTCTTAAGACATGATTGAACCCCTAATACTCATGATGCTTTTCTCTGAAGTTGGCCCAGTTTCTTTTTAATCAGAACCCAACAACTAACAGTCTAAAAGGTCTGTGGATGTGTTTTTGTTTTGTTTTTTTCCCAGAGATTGAATTTGGGTACTTTTAGATGTAACAAACCCTCTTTAGTTCCCACAAACCCCACAATGCCTTCTTGTCTTATAGATCACTTCCTGTCACCCATTTCTTTCCTATCTGGTCAATGGTTCCCATAAAACAACAAATATTCCTAATGTCAAAAGGCTTATAACTGCTGCTGTTCAGAAAGCATCTTGTGGTTATTATTGGGAGGGAATTAGGGCTTTATCATCTTCTTGCCTCATTCTTAAGCATACTAAGTTAACAGGTACTGATCCAGTATTTCCTGAACACCTCAAACCAGAGACTGTATTTAATACAGGAGAAAACTGGTCTGTCTATTCCTCAAAGATGAGAAGGAGCTCCCATTCATTAACCTAGCACATAAAGATGACTCAGAGTGTGATAATAGAGGAGAAAGCAGGAGATATGCTGTTTTAACTGGGATATGAGGCCAACTATCAGCAAATCAAAATACAAGCAATAAATACTTGCAAATTTTAACCAGGGGAAGAGGTCTACTCCTTGGTGTAGTGAAAGGAAGGGATGTAGAAGCATAAACTCCTCACAAGACAATTAGTAGTCTGCTGTGTCCACCTCAGGAGCCTCTCAGGAGAATGACCACTTTGGGTATGTTTAATCAGTGTCTGACAATGGCTAACTCTGCCTTTGCTCCCCTGTGTTGGTAACCTTAAGGACTAGATGATTTGGGGGATTGAATACTGTGTGATTTAGTGATGATATAAATTTGGGAGAGTTAGATCTAAGGTCTCTTTACCTTTCTATTAAGGAAAAAGTTACAGCGGGTCAAAAATGTAGGCAGTGAGTTGTTCTCAGAGAGGAATATTAAGGGGAAATAAATAATCCATGGCACACCTCAAGAAGTCTGTCTTTATTGTTTGTTTCACAGTACAAACTACTTTGCACGCCTCAAGGAGGATAATTACTTCTCCAAATATCAGCCAAAGGGGGGACAAAACCCAGCATACAATAGCACTCAACTTTTAATTCCAGTGACAGCCAAAACACCATTAAACTCTACTTCAAGTCTTTGAAGTCCTAAAAAGTTCAGTCGGAAATTAGTATATGGTCAAGTATCCAATTTAATAGCTAATGCAGTTCCCTCTCTGTCTAGTTGAGAAGAACATTCAAGGTACAAAAGAGTGGTGCAGGAAGCTTTAAAAACCCAAAGGAAAGTAGCAATTCTTTCAGAACAAGTCAAAGAGAATGTGGACATCATAAACTAGTTCATTATCCAATCATATTAGACACTCTTGAGAGGCAGAAGCAATTACTGGTTAACAGTATGAGCTTCCTTCAAGTTCAGAGAGACCTTAGTTTACCTCCTACTCTGAAGCCTGTGTTGTCTTGACTCAACCACCTAACCAGTGACTCAATGTTTTCATCTGAGATTGCAGGTAACAGTAGTACTTACTTCACCGAGTTTGCCATGTGCCAAACTCACAGCTAAGTGACACAGTTTCTTTTTTAATCTTATTTGGTATACCCTTTACCACTTGATAGAGAACACTGAATAAAAAGCAAATTTTAGGGGAAAATTACCAATTCCATTTATGACATGTAAAGTTTGAACTATTAACAGGCCAGAGAGAAAAAAAAATTGTGCTTTAAGTTGGTCTTCATGTCTTTGAGGAACATTTCCTGGTCTTCCTTAAAGCCAGCTTAGAATTTTGGACTTGCCTCAACTTCTCAACTGCCTTATGAAAGGAGCTTACATTCTAGATATAACCTGACAATACTGTATTTCCAGTGGCTCAAGGCTTAATCTAAGATTGTATCATCTAATAAGCAGCTGCATTATATAAGCAGTGCTTGTCAGCTAAGATCTCTACTTTCCCCTCATAAGTAGATTTTAATCCAGATCATCCTGATACAATTCTTGGACATTTTGATGCCTCTGAAACTTCACTGTAATCAGAAGTAATCTTAAGGGAATTACTCACCTTTTAGCTTGTTACTTTAGATTTTTATTTTCATTTCGGCATTTTTCACAGTAGCTCTCCCTCCCAACTTTGATATTATAAGGAACCCTTCATGATGGACTTTAAGCCCTACTCCTACTTCCCAGCTCACTCAACTCAAACCTCTTAGTTCTTGATGAAAAGAATTGGAGAAGCATTTCTAACATTACCTGGGATGTCACAGCAACTGACTTAACATGTCCACACAAATTTCTAACATGATCCAGTGTAGAGCAACTGACACATTGTCTACATCAGACAACAGGATAAAACCTTTGTACTTCTGTCTATCCAAAAATTAATACTTGCGCCATGAAAGAAAATGTACAACATAAAAAATATCAGAAATTTATAAGTTTCTATGGCCTCTAGTCAGCAAAGACAAGTAATTACAAAGCAACAAGTTGGCATCAGGTACTCCCTCATTTGAAAGTCTAACTTTGTCTATACAAAGTGCTATTTAGTTTCTACAGTTGGAAATTGCTAATGGAAAGCAGATTTCACTATTAGGCTCATAAGTTTTTCCTGTGCAAATCTAGCCTTGTATAACTATTCCACTTTGGATATGGCCAGATTCTCTTAGGATATGCACGCCTCTTTGTTTCCCATATCCTGACACAGAAATAAAGCAGGAAGGTATGTCAAGAATAGGTGAGAAGAAACTTATTCATCAAAAATTTTCATGTGAACTGTGAAAAGCCAAAGGTTTTCATGCAGAAAGAGTAATTTCCATTTTCTGTAGGATGGCAAAGTACTATGTTCATAGCTACTATATAAGGATAAACGTTATTTAAAAGTAAGCCCCATACCTCACTAGATATTGAGAAACAAAGATATGAAAGAATTAAAAACAGATATTGTTTGCAAAATTTAATCAGTAAAGTTATATAGAGAACATACCAAAGTTCTTTTGTTTTTGTTTTTTTTAACATAGAATAAAAACAATGCCTAGGAGTGTGCCTCAAGCTATGAATTTCAGAATGTTCACTGTCAAGGACTATTATGGGATATAGTGTTTAGAAATTTACATGGGCTTTTTTTAATCAATTTTTTAATTTATATACTTTAGTTGGAGGCTAATTACTTTACAATATTATAGTGATTTTGCCATACATTGGTATGAATCAGCCATGAGCTTACATGCGTTCCCCATCCTGAACCCCCTCCCACCTCCCTCCCCATCCCATCCCTCTGGGTCATCCCAGTGCACCAGCCATGAGCACCTGTCTCATGCATCGAACCTGTACTGGCGATCTGTTTCACATATGATAATATACATGTTCCAATGCTATTCTCTTAGATCATCCCACCCTCGCCCTCTCCCCCAGAGTCCAAAAGACTGTTAATACATCTGCATCTCTTTTTCTGTCTCGCATACAGAGTTATCATTACCATCTATCTAAATTCCATATATATGCGTTAATATACTGTATTGGTGTTTTTCTTTCTGGCTTACTTCACTCTGTATAATAGGCTCCAGTTTCATCCACCTCATTAGAACTGATACAAATGTATTCTTTTTAATGGCTGAGTAATACTCCATTGTGTATATGTACCACAGCTTTCTCATCCATTTGTCTGCAGATGGACATCTAGGTTGCTTCCATGTCCCGGATATTATGAACAGTGCTGTGATGAACATTGGGGTACACGTGACTCTTTCAATTCTGGTTTCCTTGGTGTGTATGCCCAGCAGTGGGATTGCTGGGTCGTATGGCAGTTCTATTTCCAGTTTTTTAAGGAATCTTCACACTGTTCTCCATAGTGGCTGTACTAGTTTGCATTCTCACCAACAGTGTAAGAGGGTTCCCTTTTCTCTACACCCTCTCCAGCATTTATTGCTTGAGGACTTTTGGATAGCAGCCGTTCTGACTGAAATGGTACCTCACTGAGGTTTTGGTTTGCATTTCTCTGATATTGAGGGATGTTGAGCATCTTTTCATGGGTTTGTTAGCCATCTGTATGTCTTTTTTGGAGAAATGTCTGTTTAGTTCTTGGCCCATTTTTTGATTGGGTAGTTTATTTTTCTGGAATTGAGCTGCAGGAGTTGCTTGTATATTTTTGAGATTAGTTCTTTCTCAGTTGTTTTGTTTGCTATTATTTTCTCCCATTCTGAAGGCTTATAGTTTCCTGTGTTGTGCAGAAGCTTTTAAGTTTAATTAGGTCCCATTTGTTTATTTTTGCTTTTATTTCCAATATTCTGGGAGGTGGGTCATAGAGGATCCTGCTGTGATTTATGTCGGAGAGTGTTTTGCCTTTGTTTTCCTCTAGGAGTTTTATAGTTTCTGGTCTTAACATTTAGATCTTTAATCCATTTTGAGTTTATTTTTGTGTATGGTGTTAGAAAGTGTTCTAGTTTCATTCTTTTACAAGTGATTGACCAGTTTTCCCAGCACCACTTGTTAAAGAGATTGTCTTGAGATCATCTAATTCAACCACCTATAGCTATAGAAGCACAAACATTGTTGAGAGGTTAAGTTTCTAAATATATGTTTTCAATAACTAAATACCTAGATAGGCTAGAAGACATATACTCCTGACTTTCACCAATCTAGGTCTGAGGGCTTTGCTTTCTAAAGAATAAATTACATTAAGAAGTTTTTTTTAATCAAATGTATTAATCAAGACTCTTCTGAATGCAAGGTAACTCCCACTCAAACTAAATGAAGTCGAGAATGTGCTGACTGACCTAAGTGAAATGGAGCTTCAGGGAAGAAAGGATTCAGATGCTCACACATAATCTTAAGACCTCAGTTTCATTAGTTTTATTTCTTTTGGGGTAAGTTCTCTTCTTTGGATGTTAGTCAATGCAGAAGCCCTAGTTAAAGAATAACTCCTCTCTCCCAACAATTAGACCGAAGTTTCAAGAGTGAGTGTCCTCACCTATCTTGGTCTCTGTGCTCCATCTCTTGAGTTGAGCATAGTCACCAGAAGAAAATGGTCTATTTTGATTGTCCTGACCTGGGTCACATGGCCACTCCTGGCAATGGAAGAGTAGCCCATCCTAACATAAATCAAATGAATGAAGCTAGGAAGTTACTCCCCAGAACAAATTTGGATGCTATTAGGATAAAAATAAAGAAGGCAATAGATGCAGGAGAAGCAAAACCAGCAGATGCCCACTAAAACTACTTTTATGAGGATACAGAGAAAGTTCAGATCAGATCAGATCAGATCAGTCGCTCAGTCGTGTCCGACTCTCTGAGACCCCATGAATCACAACACGCCAGGCCTCCCTGTCCATCACCAACTCCCGGAGTACACTCAAACTCACATCCACAGAGTCGGTAATGCCATCCAGCCATCTCATTCTCCGTCGTCCCCTTCTCCTCCCACCCCCAACCTTTCCCAGCATCAGAGTCTTTTCCAGTGAGTCAACTCGTCTCATGAGGTGTCCAAAGTATTGCAGCTTCAGCTTTAGCATCAGTCCCTCCAATGAACATCCAGGATTGATCTCCTCTAGAATGGACTGGTTGGATCTCCTTGCAGTATAAGGGACTCTCAAGAGTCTTCTCCAACACCACAGTTCAAAAGCATCAATTCTTCGGCGATCAGCCTTCTTCACAGTCCAACTCTCACATCCATACATGACCATGGGAAAAACCATTGCCTTGACTAGATGGACCTTTGTTGGCAAAGTAATGTCTCTGCTTTTTAATATACTATCAAGGTTGGTCATAACTTTCCTTCCAAGGAGCAAACGTCTTTTAATTTCATGGCTGCAATCAGCATCTGCAGTGATTTTGGAGCCCAAAAAAATAAAGTCTGACACTGTTTCCACTGTTTTTCCATCTATTTCCCATGAAGTGATGGGACCAGATGCCATGATCTTTGTTTTCTGAATGAAAACAGAGTTCTTTAGGATATATTATTATTGTTTCAGACCACAGTCAACTGTCCAATTATTAAGGCACTTCCAAAGAATGAAAAAGGTCAGAGAGTTGCAGACTCTTGTCTCTCATCTTTCTTCATAGATTTAAAAATACTAAAGCCAGAATTCACAGTTAAATTGTGGTTCTCTTAATAAGACCAATTTTAAGCAATCAGATTGGTCATTCTGTTGATCCCACTCAGAAAGATAAGTCAAACATCAAATTGACCTTTTCAGTCTAGAATTTTTTTAAGTCCTAGACAAAGTCTTCTTTATTGTCTTTTATGGTTTCCTTATCCATTTTTTATTCTGCTTTTTTTTTCTTTTTCATTCTCCTCCTATTTACCCTTATTCATATGTATGTTTTCATATCAAACCCCTGGATTCAACTTTATGTTCTCCTTTATTTTCTGTGAGTAAAATAAAGATCTTGATTAAATTTTACTCTATTCCACTCATTCAATAAATACCTGAATTCCAGATACTATTTTAGGTACTTGGGTGACAACCACAAACAAGGTAGACAAGATTCCTATTCTCATAGAATGCACACTCTAGCGTGGAGGAAATGTTATCACCTACTTATGCATCCTTGTCTGCTGTTATCCACCAAGACCTATGATCATCATAAACTCTGGGTACCTTTCAAAGCCCATCAGATTGAATCTTCCTAACTCACTGGGAGATAGAGCTAATTCCAATGGCCCTATTTTATAGATATCATTTAACAGAGAAGTAGAACAAGATCACTAATTTAATCTTTAATAAGTGTCTATAATATGCCAGATATTATTGGGCTGGCTGAAAAGTTTGCTCAAGTTTTCTGTAAGATGTCACAGGAAAGCCCAAATGAACTTTTTGGCTAGCCCAATATTTCAGGTTTGGGATCAGTAATATTGATCTGCATTATCCTCATGAGTCTAGTAAGGGACATCAATAAATAAAATGAAAACTTAAGAGTAAATGATGTCAAAACAGCAAATTAGTGGTGAACCTAAAATAGTTTTCAGCCTTTCTGTCTTGATGTATAATAACACAACTCTGAGCAAATGATCACTTGACCAAAGCCCCTGAGAGGATGTGGCATCAGCAACAAAAGCCATCTTCAATGCCTGCTACACAAGGCAAACTAAAGAAAGAATTTCGTATCTCCCAGTCAAGACCATGCTGCCACTTTATAAGGATCTCCAGTGATCCGCCTCTTTCAAACATATCTACTATTCAACCTTGTACTCAAGGTCTTCATAAATGCAATGTGATAAGATAAGGTGGACAGGACAGGATATGATAGGAAAGTAGCAACCCAGCTTCCATTTCAGGCAGTCTGGTTTCAGAGACAAATATTCTAACCATTCTGCCATGCTGCATCAAAGAAGCCCTTAATAAACAGAAAGTACAATTCACAAAAGAAAGAACAAAATTCACCTAAATGAAAAGTATCCACTTAAGGATAATGTAAAATAATAGGAACAACTAACAGAATACAAATATTTATTTGTAATGCATACACAGTTAGGAAACAGTGTTCAGAACAGATTAAAATGTCCACTAATGGGAGTTCCCTGGTGGTCCAGTCATTAGGATTTGGTGCTTTCACTTCTGTGATCTAGGTTCAATCCCTGATCCAGAAACTAAGATCCTACAAGATGCAAGACATGGGCAAAAGAAACAAAAAGCCCACATGTGAGTTAGAAAATATGAGCCAACAATGTGGACAAACAAAAATGTAGAAAACATTTTTTGCCCCAGTAGGGCAAAAAAAAAAAAGAGCTCAACTTCAAGTAGCAACCAAAAGCATCACCTACTAAAGTAACACCAGAATACCATTTCATACTTCTCAAATTGGTGGGAAAAAAGGGCTGACCTCATGAAGTGATGACAGTGTAAACTTCTGGAAGCAACTGAGTTGCTACAACCAGTTCTAAGAACAATTTGGCAACAGATCAGTAATTTTAAAAGGGACATAATTTACTACTCAACAATACCATTTTTAAGTATGTAACCTATAGAAACTATTGTTGTGTCCCAGCAGACTGTTTGAGAATGCTTACAGCAGCATTTGTGACACTGTATTATAAACAGCCCAAACACCCATCAGTAGAAGAAGAAATAATTCGGATGGGATGCAGTAGAATTTTAAATGAAAAGCCATATGTATGTGATTCAACATGGACAGAGGTCAAAAACATAATGCTGAGTGAAAAAGGTACCCTGAAGATTATTACACAGAGCATAGTATAATTTCTGAATATTTTAAATGTTCAATACTATACATATGTATATAAAAATTGTCTAGAAAATAGAAAAAGAAGTAGAGAAACGTGACCTGAAGTTCACCTCTCTAATTCAGGAGAGGGTAGGAGAGGATAGGAGAGCAAATGGGAGCAGAGTGGGACAAACGTTATCTGTTATGCTTTGTTTCTTTTACATTAAAAAAACATGAAACAAGACTGACAAAACAAAACCTTTATCGATGTGAAAATCCTAGGGCTATTCAATTTTTATAGTTTTATGTTTTCTGCATTCCTCAACATTTTAAAAAGAAAACTCCATATGCCCATTACTTCTCATCTCTCACTCTTGTTCTCTTTCCCTTCCTCTGCTTCGTGCTTCCAGATTGGCAGAAGAACAGAAAACTAGGTGTTCTGATCCCCACTAGGGTTTAAAGCACTTGTTCTCTTGCCTAGACCATCTTCCACTCTTACCCAACTGTAGTCCTACTGTACAAAGTGGCAAAAAGAAGATTTAAAAAGAGCAACTCACACCACTTAAAATCTTTAAGAGCTGCCCGCTGACTTTCAGGTGCAGGTAAAAATCCTGCCTATAAAGATTGGAGTTTTTTTAACTTAGCTGCTCAGTCTTGTACTAAAGAGCTTTCCCTTTCATTCTATCTCACTGGCCCCAGTAGCCTTTCTGTCCTTTCAACGTACTACTACCCATCTGGCCCAGACATGTATCACATGGTCAACTTTCTGCTAGGACTGCCCAGCCCTGGCCTTGACTGCCCCAGTCCCACTTATCCCATAGAGCCCTCTCCACACATGGTATCTTCAGGGAAGCTTCCACAACAGATGCCTGGCCCACCTTAGACCAGATGATGTGGTTCAGTGCTCTGGGTGCAATCTTGATTCTTTCAGAACATCACTTAGTTAGGGTGTGGTGGGGAGAGTTTAAATTCTATTGCCCAGTGTATCTGTTGATTTACATTCATGGCGAACTGTTTCCTTTATGAGCTATCTGTGAGAATCGCCCCCTCTTGCTCCACAAACAAAGCTACCAGATCTTTAATTCACACTCCTCTCTCTTTTCTTTTCAGTTTTTTTTTTTCTGGCCTCTGAGAGTTTCATTGACTTTTGGAGATGTTCAATGCCACCTATGAAATGTTTCTTACCATATTTCATCCAGTGTTTTGATATTTTGAAACTGGGGGAATTCTTGTTATCCTGTTAAACACTATTACAAGACATGTAATTTCTCCAACTAAGAATGTACATGTGCTCTTATGTTATTGAAAGTGGGGTCAGGTTACTGGTCACTTGAAGGCCAATAAAGAGGCAAGATTAGTTGGAAAGGAAACCTTCCTTTATTGTGGAGGCTGGCAACCTGGGGCAGGGGACTCCCCCTACTGACAATCAGAGGCAAGAGCTTTCAAATGGGAGTTTCAAAGGTATATAGGTGGAGGGAGGGGCTACACTAGAAACTGCACAGTCAGCTCTAACAGTCATCTTGAAATTGGCCTTATCAGCATCATCTTGATTGCTTTAAGTAGTAGCGGGCTTCCCTTGTGGCTAACTTGGTAAAGAATCTGCCTGCAACACGGGAGACCTAGGTTCAATCCCTGAATTGGGAAGATCCCCTGGAGAAGGGAAAGGCTACCCACTCAAGTATTCTGGCCTGGAGAATTCCATGGACTGTATAATCCATGGGGTCACAAAGAGTCAGACACAACTGAGAGACTTTCAATTAAATTAAATTAAGTCTTCAGTTCCAGGGTCAGTTTCTCAATTCTTTGAAATAAATTCCTGGAATTATGACAGCTTATGTCATGGCTACAGTCTGGTAATCATGTAGTTAACCTCTTCCACTTGGTGGGGGTTTCAGTATCTACAGAACAGCTCAAAGAATATAGCTCAGAATATTACCAATAGCTGTTGAGGAGGAACTAGATGTCCTTGACTCTGCTTAATGACTAAACTGTTATTATTTGGTCTCGTTTGACTCTTTTTCTTTGCTTTTCTCCTCTCTCTTCTGATTAAACTTATACTGTAGCTAAAGTTTTTCTACAGACAAAGGACAGGTTGAGGGGACAGAGGGCAGGGAAGGGAAGGACCATAGTGCCCTGCTCTGTTTCATTTACTTTCTTACTTAAGAAAACTCATCCATTTCGCTATGTTATAATCTCCCTGAGAGAAGGCAAATATATGTTTTGACTTGTCACCGTTTTCTTTAACAGCGCTGCCACAGAGTAGGTACTCAAAACATATTTGCTGAATGAATGAACAGATCAGAGCTGGAGGGTAGGGGTTTCCCTTGGAGCACCTTGCTCGAGAGCAGGCTGAAAAAACATAACCATAGGCAATACGACAAATTCCAAGATGTTCAACATTCTCCCAGGCACTGGGAGATGAAAGCCTCAGAGTCTTTGATCACCAGAAAATGTGGCTCCCCTACTAGTCTACTGTCATTAATCTTTAATGCATGTTTCACTCCATCCATCCCACACTTAAGTTTCCATATTCTTCATTAATTCTGACATCAGCAGCCTGAATTCCTCTGAGACCAAGGCACTAAAGCTCTCTCTTCAAATACCAAAGGCACGTTTTTTAAAAGACAGGCATAATTTTTGCCTACGAGATTTTGTATAACAATATTACCAATTAGCCTCTTGTACCATCCAAATAAATTGACTACTAGTCATCACTTTAAGGGATTAATTGACCATGCAAATACTGAGAGGCATAAAATTCTGCTGCCAAACAGAGATCTAGTTAAGGCCTCTTTAAGTGTTCCTCCTTGGGATCAAACTCCTTTATATTTTAATCATATTGTATCATTTGAATGAAACAAAGTCCACATAAGTTTTCTGTCCCTAGGATGATCCTCAATTTATTTGTCCTTTGCCATTTGGGGTTAGCCTTTCTTCAAACACAAAGTTCACACAAAGCAAGTAGGATGTTAGAAGGTAAATGTTAGAACTCCAGCCTGTTTTCTATATCTCTCCTTGAACCTGGGGGAAACCAAACATGGCAGAATCCCACCTGAATTATCTGAGCTATGGATAGAGTCAGAGTGTTGGTAATGGGAACCAATACCTTAAATAACATATTTAAGGAACCATATTCCTTAAATATCCTCTAAGTCTAAAGAAACATTCAGTTCGGTTTAGTTCAGTTGCTCAGTCATGTCCAACTCGTTACGACCCCATGAATCACAGCACGTCAGGCCTCCCTGTCCATCACCAACTCCCGGAGTTCACTCAAACTCATGTCCATTGAGTCGGTGATGCCATCCAGCCATCTCATTCTCTGTCGTCCCCATCTCCTCCCGCCCCCAATCCCTCCCAGCATCAGAGTCTTTTCCAGTGAGTCAACTCGCCACATGAGGTGGCCAAAGTATTGGAGTTTCAGCTTTAGCATCAGTCCTTCCAAGGAACACCCAGGATTGATCTCCTTTAGAATGGATTGGGTGGATCTCCTTGCAGTCCAAGGCACTCTCAAGAGTCTTCTCCAACACCACAGTTCAAAAGCATCAACTCTTCGGCGATCAGCTTTCTTCACAGTCCAACTCTCACATCCATACATGACCACTGGAAAAACCATAGCCTTGACTAGACGGACCTTTGTTGGCAAAGTAATGTCTCTGCTTTTTAATATACTGTCTAGGTTGGTCATAACTTTTCTTCCAAGGAGTAAGTGTCTTTTAATTTCATGGCTGCAATCAGCATCCGCAGTGATTTTGGAGCCCAAAAAATAAAGTCTTAGGGAAGTGTATAAGGCAGCATCCCTTAGGTAGGGTCCCAGCAGGAAATAAATGGCACAAATAGAAAAATGAAGAGAGTTAAATAAAGGGACTATTTACAAATGGTATAAGAAAACCATTAAAGGCTATACTAGTGCTCTGATGTTAGTACCAACAGAACTGTTCCTTCTGTTTAGCTGAAAGGAGCTGGGAGAAGGTGCAGTTATGGGAACTTGGACAGAAAGAGACAGATGGAGAGGACCACCTCCCAAAGAGCTGTGATCTTTGGTCAAAGCAACAGCCAGTCCAAAGTTATCCCTTAAGGAGAGAGCCAAGGGAATACAATGTCCCATCCTCTCCCTTCTTCCCTCTTCCCATATCCTGGCAGGACTTCCCATTGGCTGCCAGGAAGGCAGAAAGTAAAGGAGTTCACCAAGACTGTCCACAGACCTTGGCCTCTTGAAAACAGAACAGAGCATGTTTAAAAAAAAAAAAATGAAAAGTTGAGTGTACATCTGGAAGGTAAAACAGAATATAACCAATACAGCAGGGACCAGAGGCACCTAGGGAGGACTCACAAAAACCCAGATTTCAGAAACTCCACTCTCCCTGCATCAAATCATAGCAAAATTCATAGGCAGATGAATTGTGGGCAAACTGTACAGGCTATTATGATGCACACCTGTCATTAAGATTATGCAGCATTTTTAATTTAAAACCCTGATAATAACTTTTATTTTATAATTCTTATTATTCCAGAAAAATTAAAAATCTTGGTGCTGCAGATTTGGCTTTGTATAACTAACATCAATTTTTATTGATTATCCGAATGAAGGGGATATTAAGGAACCTATTTAATTGGGTACATAAATCCACCCTGTTCACACTAATATTGCTGTACCCATGGTTAAATGCTTGTTTGTTGGTGTACAGCCACTATCCTCAGCTCCCAAGAATCCAGCCTCCACCCCGGCTGCCCAGAACTTCCTCAATTCAGCAATTAAAGCATTAACACTTCAATAGACTAATACCCCAGCATCTAGCATAACTAGATATTTTGAATATCATATTTCAGTTTTCAACAGATTTGTTCTACTCTTCAACCAACTTTCCCTTTTATTCAGGAATTCTAAATTTTCAAATTGGGTAAATCTCTAGCAGACTTTTTTTTTTTGAGAATTTTTAAAGTTTTTATGCAGTTCAAATCAGAGTGCATGGTTCATTTTATATTGAAGAATAGTTGATTTACAATTTTGTGTTAGTTTCTGGTATTCAGCGAAGTGATTCAGTTATACAAACATGTATATATATGCTTCTTCATATTCTTTTTATTATGGTGCCATTACAGGATATTGAATATAGCTCCCTGTGCTATACAATAGACTCTTGCTGTTTGTTCATTCTATATATAATATTTTGCACCTAGCAGAAATATTAATGAACCCAAAAGCCAAACATTATCGTCAAAGAGACATAGGGCTCTACCAATCAATCAGCTGGATGGTTTGCCACCAAATTAACAGCAGTGAATTATACATTTTTTCCCCTATATCAGTTTTCAACTTCAAAATCCAATAACTCTTTATCTTGAGTCCAGGAATAATCAGAGGAGCATAAACCTAAGAAAATGACATTGGCGACCAGAATCCTGTGTTCATCAATCAGCTGGTTGATCTTGGTCAAGTTATTTAAACTCTAGGTCTGTTTCCCTGTTACTTAAAAATCAAAAACAAAGAAACAAACAGAAGTCCTACTCACAATGTTTCTGGTCAAAGTACCATTACTTAAAACAGACCTCATTTTTAATCAGTGAGGAAGAACAAAGAAAATAAGAAAGATAAAATGAGCAGAAAAAAATAGTGATAACACATTCTAATGTATAATCATATAAATAATGACACCTCCCATGTATGAAGCTATTATGTCACCAAGCACATAGGAATGGTATTGCAAACATATAATTCTCACCAAAGTCCTGGTAGGTAGTAGTCTTAAATCCACTACACCAAAGGGGAAATTAAGCTCTGAAAACAACATATTTAAGAGCACCCAATAGCAGCCCAACAACTTCCTGGACTCCCAAGAGATACTCTGAACTGCTACCTATAATAGTAAAACCATCAATGTACAGTCCCATGATTATAAACAGATATTTAAAATTGCTTGCCAATCAATCATTGACATCTTGTTTCAGATAAACAAAAGAAAATGAGTAGTGGTTTTTAATGAGAGACTCTTTTGAGACTGTAATATTGAGAAAGGTACATTTTCTGAAGACCTCTGTATTTACCTGGATGGGCTAAATTCTAGAATTTTAATATGTCAGAAAGAGTCAATCTTGTAAGTAATTTAGAGACTTGTTCTAAAAAATGAATAAACAAAAAAAACTGTTGATTTCTGTTCCTGCAAGAGTTTGTTTACATGTTTATTAACAGGATCAACATCAAAGTAACTCATGTCTCAGGAACTTTAGTTGTAGTTGTAGCAAGCAATTTCTCAGGAGACTAAAGGTGTAATCATATGATTTTAGGTCCTTCCAACTCTTCCGTCACAACAGTAGGTAGATGATTTGATCTTCAGCCCCCCATCACATCTTGGAAAATGACCTCATGGGATCTAATAATGTACTATTCAACAAAAAGACCTCAATGGTGACAAGAATAAAAAGCAGTTCATTGACTCTTGAGAATAGAATAAGAGGAATAGTTTTAAAAATCAGTGTTTTTCTGTTTATGAAAATACACTGACTCTGTTTCCTATATTTTAGAATTTGTAGAAAATGTATCACAAAGACCCATTTTCATCTAACACGGGCTCTAGAGTCCCCAAGAGCTCTTGCCTCCCAATCTCAGGAAATTCACACAAGTGCAACAGAAAGGCCATGTTATCACTGCCCTGCTCTTCCAGGAGGTGTAGGCATTCTTCTGAGTTGGTAATTCTAGTGATGGCTGCTTGTTAGAAAAGCAGGATCTGGAGTTTCACTTCAAACTCCTGAATCAAAAACTTGGAGGTTTTAATAAGTTCTTCAGGTGACTCTGATTTAGGCTCAAGTCCAAGCATGGTTGCTCTACACCGGATGTCTTAGATTTGCCTGATAAGTTGGTGAAATGTATCAGCCTCTGAAAACCCCTCCAAAAGAAATTCTGTCTCAGTGAGTCTCAGATCTTGTTACCAACTGAATTATTTCCCTGTTCCAAAACTTATATGTTGAAGCCCTAACTGGCACATCCTCAGAATGACTTTATTTGGATATGTGACTTTAAAGAAGCAATAGTTACTTAAGTGAATGAGGCTGTTAGGGTGCGTCCTAGTTCAGCTTGATTGGGAATAGGACAAACAGAGGGACACCAGGGACAAATGGGCACAGAAAAAAGAACTTGTGAAAAGGCAACAGGAAGGCAGCCATCTGCAAGACAAAGAGAGAAGCCTCAGAAGAAACTTAACCCTGCCAACGTTCATCTTGGACTTCCAGCCTTGAGAACAGTGAGAAATAGATTTCTGTTGTTTAAACCAGCCAGTCTGTGGTATTTTGTTACAGCAAAGTATCTGTGTTTTCAATCACCACCACAGATATTTCTTCTAACCAACCAGCTTGGGAAACTCTATCCTTCACACTTTCTACTCAGATGTGATCCTCAAAACAGCAGTCTTGACACTGCACCCACTGAATCAAATTTCATAGTTTAACAAAATTCCCAGGTGATTTACATCCCCAGTAAACACTGCCGTGTACCACAACCTAGGATTACCAAATCTAGCAAATAACTATTTGTAATAGTTGGGACATACTCACCCATATATATATCAGTCAGTCAGTCAGTTCAGTCGCTCAGTTGTGTCCTACTCTTTGCGACCCCATGAATCACAGCACGCCAGGCCTCCCTGTCCATCACCAACTCCCGGAGTTCACTCAAACTCATGTCCATCGAGTCGGTGATGCCATCCATCCATCTCATTCTCTGTCGTCCCCGTCTCCTCCCACCCCCAATCCCTCCCAGCAACAGACTCTTTTCCAGTGAGTCAACTTGTCGTATGAGGTGGCCAAAGTATTGGAATTTCAGCTTTAGCATCAGTCCTTCCAATGAACACCCAGGGTTGACATAGGTAGTAATATTTATACTAAAATATTAATTATTTTTACTGGAAATTCAAGTTTACCTGGGCATCTTATATTTACCTGAAGGAAACCAAATATGTTTACCAGAATTTCAAGAAAAGGTATCCAAAGACTCAATTTTGGTTTCTGAAAGCAGACTTTAGGACTATACATTTCTTATCCCGAAATTGAATAATGTAACAACTCTCAAAAAGACTGACATTTCCATTAGTTAAGAGCAAATCTCAATGATCTTGTCTAATCTTAAGGTACTGAAATTTCTCACTGGAAACATCTATATCAATCTTCACCCTTAAAGCTGACAGCTTGTTTTTTGGAAGGCAGCCCTGAGTTCAGAGCTCCTTATAACCCAAGTGGCCTCCAAAACATCACATGAGTGTATCTTGTGGGGATGCCATATCTTTCAAGGAAGTTCATTTATTTTGTTTGGTTTTTAAATCACAAAATGTTAGCACTGGAAATTTTCTTATAAAGTTGTGAGCTTAAAAATTTGTTTAAATAAATTTATGAGCTTAATCTCTAGGTACAGTGATAGTAATCCTAACAATTAGTATTTATAGAGCAGTTACAAAACATCAGAGAACTTTACAAACATTGTTTCAAACTCCCAAAAGAGTAGATATGACCTCCTTTTCATAGCAATAACACAGCTAACATTAGAGATTATTTACTATATGCTGGGAACTGTGCCAAAGTGATTTACTATATTACACTGTCTATCCTTAAACTAATTCTCTAACATAAATATTAGTTGCCCCATTGTGCAGATAAGGCAAGTTATTTTCCCAGCATTCAGAAACCTGATAAACAACTGAGCTGAGATTCAAACACAGGCAAATATCTCTAAAGCTCTCACTGCAAATTACTGACATCATATCATCTGATACAGGAAGCATCTCACATTCAAGAGTTAAATACATTTCCCTGATGTACTGAACACTGAACCTATGCCTGTAAACAAACTGGAAACCTTAAGTAACTGAAGGAGCAGAGTATGGGGTATTTCAATGAGCAGTGTTAGGAATCTTCCCTGAAAAGCTTCAGTTCAAAGATTTCCCCACTATATCAATATGGCAGATGGACAGGAGAAAACAAACACAGCAAGGTCACCTGGCAATCCACAGTTGCCATGATCGATCAACTGGATCTCTAGTTGGTGATATTGTGTGGAAAAAGCAGAACGGGACCAGGAGGAAAAATCACAAGAGGACACAGAGAAATATGTTATCAGTGCCTGGGTTCAAGGACTAAATTTTGCAGAGTATTGGAGTATTCACACTGGAACATATTTAGTCATTCAATAGGCACACATTGAATGCTCTCTATTCCCCAGGCATTCATCTGTTCTCTACTAGTCGACCTCAGTTTCAATAAAAGCGTACTTCAGACATACCCCTTTGACCACAATGGGAAATATTCCCTGCATATCAACAACAGTACTAACAACCTCTTACTTTAAGAACTTCTGAATTTACAATTCAGTAAGAGGTACTTTTTTATTTAAATTTTACACCACCATATTCCACGCCTATTATCATATCTTAGCTCTACTGCCTACTAACAGTGTGGATCTTAGGCAATTTACTTAACTTCTCTGAGCCTCAATTTCCTCATCAATAAAACATGGGTACAAAGAATATCTAGCTTGTAGGGTAACTGGTGGGATTGAGTTAGTCAATGCGTCTAAAGTAGGAGGAAGGGTATCTGGCACACAGTAATTGCTATAAAGTGTTGCCTATTTCAGACAAGCAAACTGAGGCTCCCAGATAAGAATTTCTTGAAGCATGGTCCTGGACTACCTGGGTCAAAATCCCTTAGGATGCCCGTGAAGAAAAGCAGATTCCTGGGCTTATCTAACTGTATCAAAATGTCAGCTGGTTATCGTGAGCCCTCTTTATCCTCCAGGTGATTCTTATGTATATAAATGTTTGAGAAGTTCTGTCTTGGAGGATAAGGAGGTTGTCTTTGCCACTCGACAGTATGTAAGGCAGACAGGTCCATTAGAAAGGGCTCAGTCCCTTGCATATATTAAAGTGCCAAAGAGAATGGAATTTTAAGTGGTTTTTCCAAGGAAACATGTTACCCTAGTAACAAGCAGAACCAGGATTTTGATGTACATTTGTGACTGTTTAGGTCTGCTCTCAGCCACCCTACCAGCAGGAACAGAAATGTACCCAGGAGAGATTTACCTGCCTCTGAAGTTAGAGTTAAATGAAATCTCTAAGAATATCTTGTTTTGTACCGGACTTCAGGTCACCTTGTCCAATAAACCAGAGTGTCATTTCTGGAGCTAATTTAGAGTGGTCTGTCTTACTCTGAGGAAGGTTTGGTAAAGAGCAAACCTCTGTCAGGGCTTCCCAATGGCTAAGTAGTAAGGAATCCAACTGCCAATGCAGGAGACGCAGGAAACTCAGGTTTGATCCCTGGATCAGGAAGATCGCTGGAGTAGGAAATGGCAACCCACTCCAGCATTCTAGCCTGGAGAATCCCATGGACAGAGTAGCCTGGCAGGCTACAGTCCACAGGGTCACAAAGAATAGGACACGACTGAGCGTGTGAGCACACCCACAAACACACAAACTTCTGTCAATAGCTAGCTAGTGGGAGGCTGCTTTATAGCACAGGGCGTTCCAAGCTCTGTGATGACCTAGAGGGGAGAAATGGGGAGGAAGCGTGAGAGGGAGGTCCAAGGGGAAGGGCACTGTACAGCAGAAACTAACACAATGTTGTGAAGCAACTATATTGCAATACAAATAAAATAAGCACACCCCTGAATCTCTGCTGGAAGGGTGAGACCTCCCCAGCAGCCAGCCAAAGTTAACCTTTATATTTCAAAATACCTGTCTACCAAGTACAGCGTCACTCTGGAGCCGTCCAAACTCACTCCAGGAGGGCTGTCTACAATCAGGATGTCCTTTGGGCCCAATAATGTCACTTCTGAGCATTTTCTTTAAAATGAGGTGGGTCGGGGTGGGGGGTTGTTTTTTTAATGGTGAGAAGGTGAAAAGATCAACCAGCTCTGGTTCTTCAACAAATCAGTATTAAAAATGGGAAACAAGGGTAAGGAGGGGCTGCTTTAGATGGAAAAATATTTTAGAGACAATAACACCCAAAGGTAATTCAGGTTCATGATTGGGTCCTGATTTAAAAAAAAAAAAAAATACTGTAAAAGATGTAAAAGGCAATTTGGAAAATTCAGAAATTTTAAAATAAATGTGTTATATGATATTAGTGTATTATACTTAATTTTCTTATATATAATAATGGTATAACAGTTCTGCTGGAAAATGTTTTTATGAGAAACACCAGTATTAGAATAAAATGTCATGATTGATGTGTTCTATTTTTAAACACTCAAGAAAAGCACAGATCAATCAAATAAGGCAAATGCTAACAGGATAATTACAAGTGCTAGCCTAAAGCTGAAACTCCAATACTTTGGCCACCTCATGCGACGAGTTGACTCACTGGAAAAGACTCTGATGCTGGGAGGGATTGGGGGCCAGAGGAGAAGGGGACAACAGAGAATGAGATGGCTGGATGGCATCACCGACTCGATGGATGTGAGTTTGAGTGAATTCCGGGAGTTGGTGATGGACAGGGAGGCCTGGCGTGCTGTGATTCATGGGGTCACAAAGAGTTGGGCACGACTGAGCAACTGAACTGAACTGAACTGAGCCATATATTTGTGTGCATTACACAATCCTTCCTAATTTTATTTGGTTTGAAATTCTTCATAGTATAATGTAAATTAAAAAATACACAGTTTGGGCCCAACAAATCTAGAAATTTGTAAATATTTTCATTGAACAAATGTGCCAAATGGTAAGAAAACAGACAAGTATTTAAGTTTTTTACAGTATTACATGTAATAGGTAAAAATTAAATTTTTAAAAGCTAGCAATTCAACATTTAGGATATATTAAACAATCTGTAATTCATGTACATAATGCAGAGGTGTGCATCTCATAACGACAATGATAAAAGTGTCTGTTTCCAGAGTCATATGGAAATATGTTCAGGGAAAAATTATGTGAAAAAAAAAAGTAGTTACAAAACAGCATGCATGCTGTTTCTGTAAATGAGGCCGTTTTTATAAAAAAGAATGATGTATTTATTTAATAATGAAATTAAAAGCTAATGTGCATTGAGAACTTACTTTTCCAGTCCCTGGGCTGCATTACAGAATTATTTCACAATTATCAGGATTTTCCAGATTGGCATAGATCTGAAGCATAGAGAACTGCTCAAGATCATCCAGTTAAAAGAAAATTTATACCTGATGTGTGGGATTTCCAAACCTGGACTTTTTATACTCTGCTCTGGGGCTCACCCAGGCAGACAACAGGACCTAGCCAACACCAGCACATGTACATGGACTCTGAACCTATGGTGGGACGATGGGTAACTGTTTTCCTGTTATGTTTCCCTATAGCTTTCCCCCCCCCCCCCCCCGCATAGCATTATTACCTGGGCTCCTTTTATAAGTTTAGGAGCAAATCATAAAAATGATAGGAAAAAATGCAACAATGAGCAGAATTTTCCTGATCTGGGTCCAGACATTCATCGTCATCTGGCTGGATGATGCTGTCTGCTTATTCTGCTGCAACTCCAGGAGGCTGTTTCCAGTTACCTGCTCTAAATTTCTCTTTCTATTTACTTGTCGCTGGCTTAAACCCAGAGCCCAATCTATCTTTATGAAGCCTTCTTGCCTTGATGAATTTCCCTTGTAGTAATACTTTCCACTTAGTTGTGGATCATATTTTCCAAAAATGACTTGAATAACCTCTCTCATCCTACACGCATTTTTTGCCTATGTGACTTATATGTAACTTTGCTCCTTCCCCAGCAAGAGTGGTGACTATACCCCTTCTGTTAAAGGGATCCCTGCTTCTATCGTAAGTATGATAAAACTGATTCTATGTGACTTCACAGTCTCAATCCATGAAAGATAATACAGCTTCCACCCCATTCTTTCTCTTAGGACACTTGCATCTGAAACCTAGTTAATTATGCTGTGAGGAAGCCTGGGTCACATGAGGCCATGTATTGATGTTCTAGTTGACAATTCCAGCTAAAATCTTAACCAAGAGCCAGCACATGTGAGTGAGGAAGTCTCTGAGGTGACTCCAGTCACAGCACTATCTGACTGCAGTTATGTGAGAAATTCAAGCAACCTTAAGAGAAAGTATCACTGATTCCTTACGTTCAACCATCAGCATGTTCTAATAGTTCCAGCCTCAGAATACATACAGCACTCCATCACTTCTCCCAGTCTCTTCTGGTCCAAGCCCCAGTCATCACTCTCTGGAATTAGAGCAATAGTCCCAACAGCCTCCCCACTCTGCACTCACTAGCACATGAGTTCACTTTCCTGCAGAAGTGACTTTACAATCATACAACCACATCGTGTCACACACATCTTCTCAACATCCCCAGTGGCTCCTCACTCCACTCTGAGTTCATGCTAAAGTCCTTATACTAGACAACCAGCTGTACGTGCATGATCTGACCTCTGTTACCTCTCCCAATTCTTCTCAGCTACTTCAATTCTTCACTCTTGCTCCCTCACCTTCTGCCTGGCTGACCCATCTACTCATCTTCTATCCTCCACCCCCCAGCACTTGCTGTTTCCTCAACCTTCAAGACTTTTTCTCCAGTCTTCTCTCAGGCTCATGCCTGCTCAACCTTAAAGCCTTTGCTCAGATAGTAGCCTTAACTGAGGCGTTCCTGGCCTATCCTATTAAATTTGCACCATTCTTATCCCCCAGCACTTCCTATTCACCTCCTATAATTTACTCTCTATGGTGCTCATTTCTTAGATGTTCCATATATTTCAGTCTGTCATTTGTTTGTCTATCTCCACCCGCCCCCACTAAAGTATAGCCTTCATGAAGGTTTCTGCCAATTTTGTTTATTCCTAATGTCCCAGATTCAAGAATGGTACCTGGCATATACTGCTGCTGCTGCTACTGCTAAGTCACTTCAGTCGTGTCCGACTCTGTGTGACCCCATAGACGGCAGCCCACCAGGCTCCCCCATCCCTGGGATTCTCCAGGCAAGAACACTGGAGTGGGTTGCCATTACTGGAGGCTCACTAAATAATTTTTGTTCATGAATAAGTGCTTGAAAAATGGTAAAAGCTAAGAGTGTAGTTATTGGGAATTCCCTTGTGGTTTGGTGGATAAGACTCTGCATTCCCAATGAAGGGGGCTTGGGTTGGATCCCTGGTCAGGGAACTAGATCCCAGATGCCACAACTGATCGTTCACAAGCCACCACTAAAAATTCCACATGCCGCAATGAAAGTCTCGCTCCTGTCCATGAAGATCTTTCCTGCTGCAACTGAGACCTGGCACAGCCAAATAAAAGCAAATAAATATAAAGTGTAGCTATTATCATACTATTAATTGAGGTTAAAAACCTGAGTTTTCTGACTCTATCTACTGTAGTAGGTTGAATGGTGGCTCCAAAAACAAATATGACCAAGTCCTAAACCCCAGACATGAAAAGGCAAACTTACGGGGTAAAAGAATCTTTGTAGAAGTAGGTAAGAATCTCAACATGAGATCAGGAGTCCCTGTCAGGAGAGGGGAGGATGATGTGAAGAGGGTGGCATATACTAGAGTGGTACATCCACAAGTCAAGAACCCCCACGGTTGCCAAGCAGCCTCCAGAAACTAGGAGGAAAGGTATGGGATGAAAGGTTTCTCAGAGCCTCCAAGAGGAATCAACCCTATAAACACCTTGACCTTAGACTTGTAGCCTCCAGAACTGAGAAAGATTAAATATATACTGTAAGTCTTCAAATTTTTGATGATTTCCTATGGGTACACTGGGAAAATAATACACCCACTATAACCTGTCTCCCTGGATGATAAACTGGTGTGCAGTCTAGCCTAGCAACCTGGACTTGACCTTATTTTGCCAGTAGGCCTCATCATTAACTACACACCTTTTCCATGTGGACAAGTACGGCTTTTGCTCTAGCATGGGCAATGCTTTGCTCTTTCCCTCAGCAGCCCAGCCTGGCCTCTAGTTTGGATCCTTCTTAGCTGGCCCTGATCATGTTTCTGTGCTGCAGTGAGATACTGATTAGGCCCTTTCGTCCCATCTCTCTGCCTGTATTCCTGTCTCCAGACCTAAGCGGAGTGGGTGAGACACAGCATCTGGAGCCAGAATAATTGCCCTCCTGAGCCCCAGCCTGTCTGTGGGACTGGCGAGGAATCACCCCAGGCTCCATACCTGCTGGTGATCTCACTGCCTCTCAGACCCCATTGGCCAGACTGCATTAGTCAAGTGCTGGAAGTACCTTAAGTTCCTGTAACTGTTTCCAGCCTGATGTCTGCTATGATGTTTAATTTATATCATAAGAAATAAAAGTGTACTCCTTCCTGCTTAAAATGTTTAGATCAGCAGAGACCTGGCACTGCTCTTCCTGTGCTCTGGAGAGAGAACATCAGGAGGAAGACTTTCTGTCTGAATCCAGGAAGGTTTAACATCTTCCTCCCAACAGGTTTGAGCAGCAGCATCTCAGATTTCCCTAAACCTCTAGATAAATGAATACTCCCCTACACAGACAGGTAGCTAAATTTCAAAACCCCTTAACCTGCAAACAGGGATTGGCAGTGACACAGATAGATTTTAAACTGTCTTTTGCTCCCTGTTAATTAAGCTGCTATGCCTTCCTTCCCCAACCCACCCGAATTTATGAAGACTTCTCTCAATCCAGGCAAGAAGTAAGGACATTCACCTTCTTCCCACAATTCTTTACACATTTGCTGAGAGTTAACCTAGTCTTTCATAAAAATAAACAAGCAAAACCTCATCAAAGGGAGTATTTATCACCTTGAATAGGTGAAGGCTAAGAAAAATACTTTCCTATTTGTGTTGAAGATTTTTCAGTCCAAAAAAGGAATTCCATTCAATGGAACCAAGATGTATTGAGTACTCCCACACACTCTGAAGAGTTCAAGAAAGGCCAGCTCATCCTTGCATGAAGGCTTCTGAAGGACAAGGATGTTTATCTGTGCTCAATGTACCTCTAGTGCTTCAAATGGTCCAAGCCCATAGTAAGTACTCAATTACTACATGTTGCATGTTGAGTCCCAGGGAAGAAAGTAACCGGAGAGTCTGAGAGAAACTTCAAAAGGTATCCTAAAATTCCAAAACAGCAAGACCTCTTTGGGATTATCTAGTATACAAATGAATTTTTCTTAATGATCACAATAGCCAGCACTCCTTGTTGAGTGCCAGTCACTGAGCTAAGCACTTTAAACGCACTGCCTTATTTAATCCTTTCACTATTCTCATTATGGGCTTCCCTGGTGGCTCAGACGGTAAAGAATCTGCCTGCAATGCAGGAAACCCAGGTTTGATCTCTGGATCGGGAAGATCCCCTATAGATGAGAATGGCTGCCCACTCCAGTATTCTTGTCTGGGGAATTCCCTGGATAGATGAGCCTGGCAGGCTACAGTCCGTGGGGTCACAAAGAGTCAGACATGACTGAGTGACTAATACACACACACACACACACACACACACACACACCAAACACACACATTCTCAATTTACATATAAGGAGATGAAAGATCAGAAAGGGTACATATCCAACCCATAAAGTCACACAGGTGATGAATAGCCAAGTCAGGATTCACATGCAGTTCTTTGAATCCAGGGCCTATACTCTATAATTCTGTGCTATGTTGTCACTTTTTACAGTTTGGTAAACTGAAGCCAAGAAAGAGGAAGAGGCCACCCTAATTTATAAAACTAAAAAGTAAAATAGCTTAAACTTAGCATTACTGGATCTCTAAACTAGTGTTCCTGGTATATTACCTCATTCTCTCTTATCACTAATGAAATCAGGAATTTTTAAAACTTTAGCATTTCTCAGAAAAAGTGCTTTCTCATCTTGATACCCTTCCTCCTGGTATTGAGAAAGAAATCTGTCTTGTGCCTTTACAGAAGAAATTTTTGAAAAAAATCAAAAAACTCTCTGGGGAAAAGGCAGCATGTTTGATTACCAAAAGAAAAAAAGACTTTTATTCACATAGAAAAAGTTAACCTGTTTCAAATATTAATACAGCATTTATATACTGCCTTTCTTCCAGGAACTGAAAGAGTTTAATACAGTTCATTAATTTTTAGACTATTTCTGTGAGAGAAGAAAGCAAGCATCATTATCTATATTTTAATACAAGGAAACTGAAGCATAGACTCAAGTGGAGAGTAGGGAAATGGAACAAATTCAGATTTGTTCCAATCTGAAACAAATGTGAAATGTGAAAGACAAGATCATTTGGTCAAGTTATATCTGGGATGTTTGCTGGATGTGGATCACTCTCTGAGGTATGTTGATCTTTGTTGAGTAGTAAATGTCCTGAGGAAGCCCCTGGAGTCATGGCACTAATCAGTGAAACCTGTAATTTATAGCATTTTTCTCGAAGTAGATGTCAAAATAAGCGATTCTCAAGCTTAAGCGTGTGTTGGAATCACCAGGAGGGAGAAAACACACATCACTGGGCCTCTGCCCCCAGAGCTTCTGATTCAGTAGATTTGGAGTGGGATCACAGTTCTGCCCTCCCACAAATCCCAGTACATGGAACACACTTGAGAACCACCAGTCTAGAAAGGTGTGCTTTAGCAGAGGGCCCCACAAGAATTCATCATTTAGACCTAGAAGCAAACCTGTGAAGGTTTGAATCCTGGCTCTGCTAATTTGCATAATTATTTATTTTGTATTTCAGGGTTTTTCTTTGAAAAAAACAAAGTGACATGGAGATGGGGATAATAATAATTTAACACAGTGTGTGGCAGAGAGAACATTCTCAGTAATTGTTGACTAGCCTCATTTTGTCATGACTCAGGCTACAAGTGCTTAGCCATCTTCTTTGATGCTACCTCATAACAAGGTATATAAATTAAGAAATATCCCCTCTAAGAAGCTGGGCAGTCTTTAGGGAAATTAGGATCAGGCAGAAATCTTCATTATGAAAATGATCATGAAACTTGTAGGGTCAAAAACTTTGATCAACGGGTACATTGCTTTAGGATATAAACTTCCAAGATGTGTTTTAAAAGTCCCATTAGCAAGGGGAAAGACCCTAATTTTGATGCATTTCCAGAAAGTTAAGTAATGAATTATCAAATTTTAATGATGCTGGCAAGAATAACCATGTTTGATGGAGGTGTGTTCAGTAATACTTAAGTCTGAATTTTACCAGAAGGGATTTTCCTCCATTGCTAGGTTACAGTTTTTCCCCACCTAGAAGAAAGGATGCTGTGTGCCTGCTGAATGATAACTGTATGTGGGAATATTTACCCAAGTCTCCACAATTTTTCTGGAGAAATGGAGACTTAGTACTATGTACTGATATTTAAATCAAATTGCTTAAAATCTTCATTGCTTGAAAGCATAATGAGGAAATTATTCAAATAATTTATGCTAAATATGTATCTCAAGTAGTTGATAGGTTTCACATTGTTCCTGGCATTTTACAAGTACAAACAGGTAATACTGTGTATTTTTTAAAACAGTTTATCAAACAGTGCTACTTCAACATCTCATAAATGTCCAGTTCCACACCTCTCTCGCACTCACATTCTTCTCCAGCCAACAAGGATGGCCGCACACTCCATCTCAGGGCATCATGAAAAATTTCACATCTTTGCACACAAATTCTCAAAGGAAAGTGCATAAACTGGTTCTAAGTTATTATATACAGAGCTGGCATAGTAGACTGTAATGGCCTCTAATGAAGGATAGTCCAAGTATTTATACCCATTAGTAGCCCCCTCCCCTGAAACCTGGACCCTCTCTGTGACCACCAGAATGTAGCAGAAATGATGATGTGTTTGTCTTAAGAAAGCCTATGGCTTCGGCTTCTGCACTCTGGGGGAAGCCTGCTGTCAGGTTAGATCTGACTATCCTAAAACTGCCTTGCTGGGAGAAGTCCAACCTAGTCATGTGGAGTGACACACGTCGAAGAGAACTGAGGCCCCAGCCAGGAGCTCCAGTCAAGCTCCCAGTCAACAGCCAGCAGTGCCTTGCCAGCCATGTGACTGAGGCCATCTTAGAAGTGTAGCTTCCAGCTCCAGTGGAGCAGTCCAGCTGTGATTTAGGAGCAAATAAATAAAATGGGTTTTGTTTAAGCCATTGAGTATGATGTATTTCATTAAGCAGTAACAGATAAACCAAAAGAGCTAACTTGAAGAATGGCCCAGGCCTGCTCAGCACATAGTGAGTGAAAGTCACTCAGTCATGTCCGACTACTGGAGTCGGTAGCCGTTCCTTTCTCCAGGGGATCTTCCCAACCCAGGGATCACACCCAGGTCTCCTGCATTGCAAGCAGATTCTCTACCAGCTAAGCCACAGGGAAGCCCAAGAATACTGGAGTGGGTAGCCTATCCCTCCTCCAGTGGATCTTTCCAACCCAGGAATTGAACCAGGGTCTTCTGCATTGCAGGTGGATTCTTTACCAACTTAACTATCAGGGAAGCTGCTCAGCATATATATTCTGTATAAAAATTTACCTTGATAAATTCCCAACATTCCCAGCCCATAGCATCTCTTTCTGCTGGTTTGTACAACATATTTATTCCAAATGAGTGATCATGCATACGTTAGTTGATCGCAGTTTCTAATAATGGTCTTCTTTTCCTAGTCTATTCTCACCCCTTTGGGTCTGACATCTGTATCAGGAAGAAACCCGAGAAGAACTATTTTGTTATCTGATTCTGATAGTCCAATAATAGAGGCCTGGGATTAATTCCTTTTCATACTCATTTTTACCCTGGGAGCATCAGAAAAAAAAAAAAACTGAATGGCCAAATATGCAAAGGTCATGACTTAATTAACACACAGAGTTCAGTGTGTCGAAAACTGCAAGCACCTCAGTGCATTAGGGGATGATGATAAAACAAACTGACTCTAATGTGACCCATTCCATCCTTCAGCCTTACATCACCTACCTTGGCAGAGCTACACATTTCTGTAGGTTATGGGGACAACTGTGTACAGCCAAAATTTCTGACATTTCATCTGGAATGCCATTCACTTTCACACTTAGTCTTTCCAAAATGAGAGAAAGCACACAAAATCCAGATGTTTAGATCAGCAAACTGTCAGTGGTAGGAAATAGTAGGAAAATATTTTGTAAAATCTAATTTAATTCTTTTTTAAACCCTGAAGAAATACTTGTATGTATCCAGAGACTTCCTTTAAAAGGGTCTTAATTCGCTATGGAACCATTTCTCCAGATTTCACATCCCCTCTAAATCTTTCGTCTCTCCAGAGAACCAGGTGGTTACATCAACTGTTTGCTAACTCCATTCTGCAACTAGGGAGACTGAAATATGTATAAAGATTTTGTGTTTACCTTTGCAACAGTGGGATTTTTCAAAACTTCTGCAAACAGATACTTTAACCTCATGAAAGGTTTCATGGGAATTGAATACAGAGAGGCATACACATACAAGGGAAATGAACTGCACTGTTTGCATAGCACATTTGTCAGCTGCTGCCTACTGGGAGGTGCAGGGAAGGTGGACGCATGCTGGGTAGAGACTCAGACAACTTGCACTTAGACTGCAATTGATTCCATAGCTTCTTGGGCAAATTATTACATATCGGAGCCTCAGTTTTCCCATCTGTAAAAAGAGACTAGAACTATCTCGATATGAAAGAGACAAAGTCAACAAGATTATAAGAAAGCACATTGACATGTGATCTACATAGAGCTGAAATTGTCGCTACTAGTATTATTATAACATTCTAATTTCCCCTCTGCTTTTTAATATACTATCAGGTTGGTCGTAACTTTCCTTCCAAGGAGTAAGCGTCTTTTAATTTCATGGCTGCAATCAGCATCTGCAGTGATTTTGGAGCCCAAAAAAATAAAGTCTGACACTGTTTCCACTGTTTTTCCATCTATTTCCCACGAAGTGATGGGACCAGATGCCATGATCTTCGTTTTCTGAATGTTGAGCTTCAAGCCAACCTTTTCACTCTCCTCTTTCGCTTTCATCAAGAGGCTTTTGAGTTCCTCTTCACTTTCTGCCATAAGGGTAGTGTCATCTGCATATCTGAGGTTATTGATATTTCTCCCAGCAATCTTGATTCCAGCTTGTGCTTCTTCCAGCCCAGCGTTCCTCATGATGTATTCTGCATATAAGTTAAATAAGCAAGGTGACAATATACAACCTTGACGTACACCTTTTCCTATTTGGAACCAGTCGCGGAGAGTCGGACACGACTGAGCGACTGAACTGAAATGAACTGAACTGAACTGAATTTCCCCTAAATTTTAAGAACAGCTACCGTTTGTTGACTACTGATTATGCACTTTTTTAATAGAAACATCTTTTCTTGTAATAGTAATTGTATGATCATGGACAAGTTATATTTTCCTCCCCAAGGTTTTGTTTCCTCCCCACCTGTCATGAAGACTGAATGAAAAGACCTCAGAATAAATCCCTGACTACTGTGGCACTCCCCTCTGAAGGACAATGATCCATGATTCTGAGTGCTTCAGCCAGGACTTCCTCACTACAGAAGATTCCCCTGCGGTTTTGTTCTTTTAGCACCTAGGTCCCCAACATGGAGCAGCTGCTGTTGATGCCCCACCCCCGCAACCCTGCCCCATAGTCCCTCTGCCCTGATGTGACTATAGCAAGCAATTCTTGTCACTCAGGTAATCTCCCATTCTCTTTTGTGTCTTTTTTCCTTGCCTCCTGGGACTTTCTTTGGTGCTCAGGAGTTCACTTGGCCCATGCACGGGGATAAACCTCAACCAGTGATGTATAGAAGTTGGTGGCTAAATAGCCCAACTGAGGTTCTTCTTCCTGCTTTCTGGAAGCTTTCTTAAACAGTAGTCAGGAAGATTTCAACTCATCTGTTTATAGCTATAATCTGCTCATCAACATTCCTTTAAGTGAGCTTTCTCCACCCTCCCCCTCACTTTTCTATTCTTCCCCTTGAGCTACTAGGGATTACGCCCCAAATAAACAAACTAACCAAAAACCATGCCTCAGGGTGAGCTCTTGGAAGATCCAAAACCAAGAAACCACTCAAAGCCTGGAGTGGGCAACCTGATAGACCAAGTTTGTCTTAGCCTATGCCTGAACTTGTAAGGCAGACTGGAAACTTGAGTTCCTGACAGTATCAGCTTCTATAGTGAGAGTAATAACATCAGTTCTACGTCCATGGCATTCTTATTTTCTAAATTTTCTAAGCAGCTGAAATCTATTTACTTATGTGTACGGTTTTTCCCGTGGTCATGTATGGATGTGAGAGTTGGACTGTGAAGAAAGCTGATCGCCGAAGAATTGATGCTTTTGAACTGTGGTGTTGGAGAAGACTCTTGAAAGTCCCTTGGACTGCAAGGAGATCCAACCAGTCCATTCTAAAGGAGATCAATCCTGGGTGTTCATTGGAAGGACTGATGCTAAAGCTGAAACTCCAATACTTTGGCCACCTCACGCGACGAGTTGACTCACTAGAAAAGACTCTGATGCTGGGAAAGGTTGGGGGCGGGAGGAGAAGGGAACAACACAGAATGACACGGCTGGATGGCATCACTGACTCTGTGGACATGAGTTTGAGTGAACTCCGGGAGTTGGCGATGGACAGGGAGGCCTGGCGTGATGTGATTCATGGGGTCGCGGAGAGGCGGACACGACTGAGCGACTGAACTGAACTGAACTAAAAAGTTAAAAAAATGTCTGCTACCAAATATTTCTTTTATCACCAGAAGGAAGTACACCTCACTTCATATTTCTCTGGCATGTAAAAATGTTGTGAAAACTTAAACATTGTCCTAATCTCTACTTCTGTGTTTCTAAAAATTTGTTCATGAGCCCTCATAGTCTCTCAGCCCCCTCATGTATCCACCTGAGATTTCTGGGGTCTTTATTATCTGATGTTGTATTCAACTAGCAGACCTGCTGTGTGGTAATCCAAGGACTAGAAGAACATCAGCTCTCAAGTTGCCTCCAGTCAAGTTAAGGAGACAATCTTGGGAATAAATAGCTCCAATTGAAGGCAGACCCTTGCTTAGGCTCACACACAGCTACAAAAAGCAGGAAACAGGAAAAAAGAATTTGTCTTCAATGAAAGGAGCAGAGAAAGCTTGGGCACTGAGCCATGCACAGACTCTGTGGTATCTCTCAGAGATGGGCAACGTGGCCAGCAAAAGCGTAAGAACTCATCTGAAACATGCAGAGGGCATTTTTGGGGCCCTGTGAACCATCTGTAGCTTCAAGAACATTTATATGAGTGACATAGTTTGTCACAGATTTACAGGGACTTCCGGACAACTGTGCCAAGTGGCTTTCCAAGTATTTCTGTGATTAAGGGCAAAATCAGGGCCAGTTCAAGAAGGGAAGATGGGCTTGTACTGGTTGAGTTGAGGCTCTGTTCAGACAGAGAGTTTGCTCAGGAGATTTGCACTGATGGTCACACCCCATGTATTGTCTTCATGCTTGGGAAAAGGCAGTGTTTTGATGCATAAAGGTAGAGCTGGTTCATGTTGGTGAAGCTGTTTTCTCTTTTTTATCAGTCACAACTTAAAAGCACAATGTCAGGATCTGTTTTCAGATCCCGGTCCGAGTGCATCATCATATATCCCGTCAGTTGGCAACCCATGCAGATTCTATCCCTACAATGGACCAATACTCACTCTCTCCCAGCCATTGCTAACTTTATCTCCCTCATTTTAGTGTTGCTGGACCACATTTGGACTTTTGCCATATGATCTCCCTGTGTCTATTACGTTTTTTCTTTCCAATCCAGTTTTTTCTGAAGCTTCAAACTACCGCACAATTGCACTCATCTCACACGCTAGTAAAGTCATGCTCAAAATTCTCCAAGCTAGGCTTCAGCAATATGTGAATCGTGAACTCCCAGATGTTCAAGCAGGTTTTAGAAAAGGCAGAGGGACCAGAGATCAAATTGCCAACATCCGCTGGATCATGGAGAAAGCAAGAGAGTTCCAGAAAAACATCTATTTCTGCTTCATTGACTACGCCAAGGCCTTTGACTGTGTCGATCACAATAAACTGTGGAACATTCTGAAAGAGATGGGAATCCCAGACCACCTGACCTGCCTCTTGAGAAACCTGTATGCAGGTCAGGAAGCAACAGTTAGAACTGGTCATGGAACAACAGACTGGTTCCAAATAGGAAAAGGAGTACGTCAAGGGTGTATATTGTCACCCTGCTTATTTAACTTCTATGCAGAGTACATCATGAGGAACGCTGGGCTGGAAGAAGCACAAGCTGGAATCAAGATTGCCGGGAGAAATATCAATAACCTCAGATATGCAGATGACACCACCCTTATGGCAGAAAGTGAAGAGGAACTCAAAGGCCTCTTGATGAAAGTGAAAGAGGAGAGTGAAAAGGTTGGCTTGAAGCTCAACATTCAGAAAACGAAGATCATGGCATCTGGTCCCATCACTTCTTGGGAAATAGATGGAGAAACAGTGGAAACAGTGTCAGACTTTATTTTTTGGGGCTCCAAAATCACTGCAGATGCTGATTGCAGCCATGAAATTAAAAGACACTTACTCCTTGAAAGGAAAGTTATGACCAACCTAGATAGCATATTAAAAAGCAGAGACATTACTTTGACAACCAAGGTCCGTCTAGTCAAGGCTATGGTTTTTCCCGTCGTCATGTATGGATGTGAGAGTTGGACTGTGAAGAAAGCTGATCGCTGAAGAATCGATGCTTTTGAACTGTGGTGCTGGAGAAGACTCTTGAGAGTCCCTTGGACTGCAAGGAGATCCAACCAGTCCATTCTAGAGGAGATCAATCCTGGGTGTTCATTGGAAGGACTGATGCTAAAGCTGAAACTCCAATACTTTGGCCACCTCATGTGACGAGTTGACTCACTGGAAAAGACTCTGATGCTGGGAGCGATTGGGGGTAGGAGGAGACGGGGACGACAGAGAATGAGATGGCTGGATGGCATCACCGACTCGATGGACATGAGTTTGAGTGAACTCTGGGAGTTGGTGATGGACAGGGAGGCCTGGCGTGCTGTGGTTCATGGGGTTGCTAAGAGTCTGACACGACTGAGAGACTGAACTGAACCGAACTGACTGAATGTGGGTCATGACCTACATCCAGGGATTGCAAATAAATTTTGATTGGAACAAATCCACTCTTACTCATTTACATGTCATCTAAGACTGTTTTACTCTACAAGGGCAAAGTTGAGTAGCCATAGCAGAGATTGTACAGTCAACAAAGTCTAAATATTTACCATGTGGTAAATTGACTCACTGGAAAAGACTCTGCTGCTGGGAAATGTTGGGGCCAGGAGGAGAAGGGGACAACAGAGAATGAGATGGCTGGATGGCATCACCGACTCTGTGGACATGAGTTTGAGTGAACTCCAGGAGTTGGTGATGGACAGGGAGGCCTGGCGTGCTGCGGTTCATGGGGTTGCAAAGAGTCGGACATGACTGAGCAACTGAACTGAACTGAACTGAACTGAATGATAACAGAAAAATATACATAATATAATAATAACAGAAAAAGTTTACAGATTCCTGCTCTGTATCACATAATTGCTGGAAAGACTCTAAAGATACATGCAAATACTAATGTACTTGACACACTGTGTATGCTTAGTAAATGCAAGTTATTATCATTATCATTGCTTTAGTCTCTCTATTCACTGACCTCCATGTAACCAATTCACCCAATTAACCAGTGCTCTCCACACCTTCAGTATTACATAATACTAATGCTCAGGGCACATGGAAAATGCTCAGTTAGCAGATTGCTCCTCACCACAAAACTATTCTCCTGGAGGGAAGGAACTTGAGAACCACAATGTTTAATCTTTATGCATTCTAGTTTCTTCCATATCTCCCTTGTCTCCTACTAGGTAATTCTGCTTCAATGTCCAATATTCTAATACAATAGATCTCAAAGTATATTCTTTTCTTGTCTCTTCCAAATGGGCTTTCCCTCCTGAATCCCAAATTTCTATCAAACGTACTACTACTAATACAGCCTGGAGTTAAGCTTAAAGAGTTAGAGAATGTTAGAACTCATAAAACAAAGAATTGTGGGCTTTAAACCTCAAAGAGGATCATGTAGTTCAGCAAATTTTGTTTCTTACAAATCACTAAGTTTTGCTGCTTCATTCAATGCATCTAGTTGTAGGCAAGTTGGATTTATTTAAGTGTTTCTTTTTCATATCTATTTATACATTTCCATGTGTACTACCCCCTTTCACGCAAAGATTTATTTCTTTATCCACTTGTTTCATCATTCATTTATTCCTCTGCTACTTACTGAGCATCATTAAATGGCATATATTGAAAGAGACACTGGGGATCTGAGAGTGAATAAGTCCCAGCACCTTCCCCACAAAGTTATAAAAACTATCAAGTAACCTAAATTTTCATTTGGAATAGTGAAAGCAGTTCACTTTTTCTCCTCTGCAGCACTTGAATTCAGCTTTTGGGGGACCCCATGTGCTTCACACTGGATAGGATATATCTATTTGATGGGAAATAGATGGGGTAACAGTGGAAACAGTGTCAGACTTTATTTTGGAGGGCTCCAAAATCACTGCGGATGCTGATTGCAGCCATGAAATTAAAAGATGCTTACTCCTTGGAAGGAAAGTTATGACCAACCTAGATAGTATATTAAAAAGCAGAGACATTACTTTGCCAACCAAGGTCCGTCTAGTCAAGGCTATGGTTTTTCCCATGGTCATGTATGGATGTGAGAGTTGGACTGTGAAGAAAGCTGAGCGCCGAACAATTGATGCTTTTGAACTGTGGTGCTGGAGAGACTCTTGAGAGTCCCTTGGACTGCAAGGAGATCTAACCAGTCCATTCTAAAGGAGGTCAATCCTGGGTGTTCATTGGAAGGACTGATGCTAAAGCTGAAACTCCAATACTTTGGCCACCTCATGCAAAGAGTTGACTCACTGGAAAAGAGTCTGATGCTGGGAAAGATTGGGGGAGGGAGGAGAAGGGGACGACAGAGAATGAGATGGCTGCATGGCATCACCGACTTGATGGACATGAGTTTGAGTGAACTCTGGGAATTGGTGATGGACAGGGAGGCCTGGCGTGCTGTGATTCATGGGGTTGCGAAGAGTCGGACACGACTGAGTGACTGAACTGAACTGAACTGATGAGGAAACAGACCTTCTACTTGTACCATGAGCTTCTCACAGTTCATCTTAAATGTTGCCACTGGTGGTTTAGTTTTAGCCATGGTTTTCGAAGAATAAACTATAGATTTCCTGGTTTGCTACACTGCTTCTTTGAATAACAACTGAGGGTGGAAAAGGAATGGAAGCAAGTAGATGGACTTCTCCCTTCAAGCACAGTTAACCTTTTACTAGTCATGCTGTATTAACCCCTTATAGTAGTATGAAGAATGAGGCTCCATAATTTTTCCAAAAAACATTTTAAAATAACGAATCTCCTATTTATAATAAAAATCCAGCTTTCATTCCAAATTTCTCAAAAGTAATTCAAAGGAAAAGTGACAATATAGGGATGTATACTCAATATTTTATAATAACCTATAAGGGAAAAAGGATCTGAAAAAGAATATACATATATATTATATATACATATATATTATGTATATTCCGTTTATATACATATAAACTGAATCACTGAGATGTATACCTGAAACTAATGCAACATTTTAAACCAATGATACTTCAATAAAAAAAGAAAGATGATAATAAAAGATCCTTTATGAGCGCTTGCAATATGCTTTTAAATCCTCTCAACAACAGCATGCAGTTCAGTTCAGTTCAGTTCAGTTGCTCAGTCGTGTCCGACTCTCCACAACCCCATGAATGACAGCACGCCAGGCCTCCCTGTCCATCACCAACTCCCGGAGTACACTCAAACTCATATCCACAGAGTCGGTGATGCCATCCAGCCATCTCATTCTCCGTCGTCCCCTTCTCCTCCCGCCCCCAACCTTTCCCAGCATCAGAGTCTTTTCCAGTGAGTCAACTCGTCTCATGAGGTGGCCAAAGTATTGCAGTTTCAGCTTAATTATGTCTGTGTATTCAGGAAAATAAGTTTAGGGTCAGAGAGGTGAAGCCACTTGCCCTGAGTCCCATAGGTAGTAAGGCAGAGCCAAGAAATAAATTCCAAGATATCTCTCTCAAAACTATTGTCTTTAATTTCCCTGCTTTCCTTTCTATAGTCTATATACTGCTTTCCCCCTTTTTACCACTCTGAATTACTGTTCACCCTTTTTTTTTTTTTTTTTTCTTTTGAAATAGCAGATTCCACAGTCTTTTCTTTTTCATTTACTTTTTTTTTTAAGCTTGCTTATTTGGCTTGGGTTATTTTTTTAATAATAACTTGGGTTATTTGCTTTAATTAAAGACTTCAAATGTATTTGCATGCCTCTCTTGTCCAATCCTTCACCAATTTGTCCCACACATTTATCAAATTCAGTTCAGTTCAGTTCAGTTCAGTCGCTCAGTCGTGTCCGACCCTTTGTGACCCCATGAATCACAGCACGCCAGGCCTCCCTGTCCATCACCAACTCCCGGAGTTCACTCAAACTCATGAACATCGAGTCGGTGATGCCATCCAGCCATCTCATTCTCTGTCGTCCGCTTCTCCTCCCGCCCCCAATTAATCCACTCCAAATACAATTTTTTAATTTCTTTTCAATATTTTATTATAGTCTTCTAATTCTTCCTACTTCCTCCAATGGCATTAATCAAAATGTGTTCCTCAAGATGTTGGTAGATAGTCTACTTAAATAAAAGGAATAAAAAGACTACTTGGTAACACTTAGCATTTCAGTGCTTTTCTTGGAGGAGAAAGAAAAGAGAGAAGAATCAGGATTCAAAAAAAAAAAAAAAACTGTAATCCCATAAAAGAATTTGGGGAAATGTTTTTTGGAAAAAAATAACTTTCTTCTGAATAAGCTAGACATTTTTGGTTTCATGGCTGAGGTTTTGTGAAGAACACTTCTGGAATGATCAAACTGAAATGTTACTAGATTTGTTATTTTAAAGCCTTAATTAAGAAATCTAAAATATTATGAGCTACAGCCTAAACATTTTCTTGGAATACAATAGTTTAGTATCAAAGAGATATGTTTCTTCCATTACTATCCAAATTAATGCTGTAGTCATTCAGTGCGGTAAGAAAAGGATAAGAGGAAAAACATCCTACAAGAAAAAAATAACTTTAGTGTTAAAGATGGCTTCCTCATGAGGGCAATGGTGTTAACCATTAGAAAACTCTACAATAGTAGTAATTTTGAGACCATGCGTTAAAGATGATGAAGCCACAATATGGAAAAGTCAGAGTCCACCTCTCCACACACACTCCTTAGGCTGAGGTGAATGAGAAAGAAACTTTCATTTTATTAAATCACTGAAATGTTGAGGTTGTCTGGCATTGCAGCTAACATTACTTACCTTGGCAGAAACCAAGGTCCAGACATGTGGCAACATGTTTAAAGGTCCACAGTGAAATAAGGGCATAGCAATTCAGTACCCAATTCATAGCAATTCTTTCTACCCAATGACACTGCTCTATTTACAAGAGACTTCATTTTTAATCTCTCTTATTATTAAAAAGTTATGACCAAACTTGATAGTATATTAAAAAGCAGAGACATTACTTTGCCAACAAAGGTCCGTCTAGACAAGGCTATGGTTTTTCCCGTGGTCATGTATGGATGTGAGAGTTGGACTGTGAAGAAAGCTGATTGCCGAAGAATTGATGCTTTTGAACTGTGGTGTTGGAGAAGACTCTTGAGAGTCCCTTGGACTGCAAGGAGATCCAACCAGTCCATTCTAAAGGAGATCAGTCCTGGGTGTTCATTGGAAGGACTGATGCTAAAGCTGAAACTGCAATACTTTGGCCACCTCATGCGACGAGTTGACTCACTGGAAAAGACTCTGATGCTGGGAAAGGTTGGGGGCGGGAGGAGAAGGGGACGACAGAGAATGAGATGGCTGGATGGCATCACCGATTCTGTGGACATGAGTTTGAGTGAACTCCGGGAGTTGGTGATGGACAGGGAAGCCTGGCGTGCTGTGATTCATGGGGTCGCGGAGTCGGACACGACTGAGCGACTGAACTGAACTGAACTTGTAAAAGTTTCCTGTTTGTAAGTAATCATTTGTTTCCTTTCATACCTTATCTCACGTAAATGTAAAACCTTCACTGAACCAGCATGACATTAAACCAAGTCATTATATCATAAAATTGCAGTGGCAACTACTCCAAAACATTTAAAGCAGCTCTGTAACACAGCACATTCAGATAAATGAAGAGACATCACTTAGATTTTCTACTTTTACCCAGTAATAGGAGAGGACAACCTGACATGACATAGTCCAAGGGTCCTAAAGTCTTAACAGTAAGAATTTTATGTACTTTAGATAATGCTCTCTCCTCCCTCACACCAATTTTTCTACTCTAAATTTAATTATTTGGATATTTCTTGCTTTAACAATCCCACAATGTAGGGCATAGTGTCTTCAAACACAGTCTTAAATAGAAACCCTAATAAATCACTGTTATTTTTTTTTTTGATCAGAGCCTTTTGTATCATATAAATTAGAATGGAAGATAAATGATTCTGCAGAGGGACATTCACCTAAATAGCTTTATCCTCAGTAACGATGACAGTCTCCTACCTGGGCTGTAGGAATATAATGGAATCTCTGGGGAAGCTGGAAGGGCAATATGTTAGTAAAGTGAAGTCAGGCCTTCCTATTCAATAGCCATGCCTAGACTAATCTTGACCAAAAGTCAAGGATTTCAAGAAGAAGACCAAGCCATGAAGACATTAAGAACCCTTTTCTTACTTCCTTTATTAAAGTAAAGCTAAGATTAGGATAGGGCTTCCCAGGTGGGTAAAGAACAGGATAGGGCTCAGCGGGTAAAGAATCCACCTGTAATGCAGGAGACACACGTTCAACCCCTGGGTCAGGAAGATCCCTTGGAGGAGGGGGTAACAACCCCCATTAGAGTAGTCTTGCCTGGAAAACCCCGTGGACAGAGGAGCCTGGCAGGTTACAGTCCATAGAGTTGAAAAGAGTTGGACACGACTGAAGAGATGGAGCACAAACACACAAGACTAGGATAAATACTTGGAAATTCATATCTACACAGGGTAAAGTCATTAAGCAAAAGTCAAGAGTAAGGACATGAGTGGTCAGATTTTAGGATGGATGCGAAGACCAACAGACTTTAGGCCCAAAAGACTATGTAAAGGAGTGAGAAAGATACTCAGGGGACAGAACTTAGGACTTTAAATCTGAAAATTTAGATTCAAAACAACTTTACTATATTTACAAAGCCTATTTATTCATATATATTATTGGAATAAAGAATTGTGTGTTATTGGAGTTTAGCTTATGCAAACTCAAATGTAAGTGCCCAGAGAGGGAGACAATATCTCTCATACAAGGGTTTTGCTATCATTAATGGCAGTGACTCTGTGTCGGGGGGACCTAGGCCATTGTTGCTGCATTCTGTGTGTTGCTCTGTTCATCTCTGTATTCCCAGGGTCTAAAATAATACGTGCCATGCAGGAGGCCATAAAATTTAGGGAAGGAATGGATGGAGGGAGATACAGAAGAAAAGAAAAAGGAATGAAGAAATAGTGAGCATCTTGCTGTATTGTGTCTCTGTTTTTTGGTATGTCATGATCCAAAAGAGAAGTCATCCATTTTACCAATTGTGAGTAGAACAGGTACAAATGAATTATATTTATGGGAAAACTAGCTGTGTTGGACTTTTTGAAAGACAGAATTCTCAGGAGTATCTATAACTATACACAAAATTCTGCTTCCATTCTTTAGATCAAATTGCCAACATCTGTTGAATCATAGAAACAGCAAGAGAGTTCCAGAAAAACATCTATTTCTGCTTTATTGACTATGCCAAAGCCTTTGACTGTGTGGATCACAATAAAATGTGGAACATTCTTCAAGAGATGGGAATACCAGACAAACTGACCTGCCTCCTGAGAAATCTGTATGCAGATCAAGAAGCAACAGTTAGAACCAGACATGGAACAATAGACTGGTTCCAAATTGGGAAAGGAGTATATCAAGGCTGTATGCTGTCACTGTGCTTATTAATTTATATGCAGAGTACATCATGAGAAATGCCTGGCTGGATGAAGCACAAGCTGGAATCAAGATTGCCAGGAGAAATATCAATAACCTCAGCTGTGCAGATGACACCACCCTTATGGCAGAAAGTGAAGAAGAACTAAAGAGCCTCTTGATGAAACTGAAAGAGGAGAGTGAAAAATTTGGCTTAAAGCTCAACATTCAGAAAACTAAGATGATGGCATCTGGTCCCATCACTTCATGGGAAATAGATGGGGAAACAATGCAAACAGTGTCAGACTTTATTTTCTTGGGCTCCAAAATCACTGCAGATGGTGACTGCAGCCATAAAATTAAAAGACACTTGCTCCTTGGAAGAATAGCTATGACCAAACTAGACAGTGTATTAAAAAGCAGAGACGTCATTTTGCCAACAAAGGGCCATCTAGTCAAAGCTATGGCTTTTTCAGTAGTCATATGTGGATGTGAGAGTTGGACTATAAAGAAAGCTGAGTGACAAAGAATTGATGCTTTTGAACTGTGGCGTTGGAGAAGACACTCAAGAATCCCTTGGACTGCAAGGAGATCAAGCCAGTTATTCCTAAGGGAAATCAGTCCTGAATATTCATTGGAAGGACTAATGCTGAAGCTGAAACTCTAATACTTTGGCCATCTGATGCAGAGAACTGACTCACTGGAAAGACCCTGATGCTGGGAAAGATTGAAGGCAGGAGAAGGGGAAGACAGAGGATGAGATAGTTAGATGGCATCACCAATTCAATGGACATGAGCAAGCTCCAGGAATTGGTGATGGACAGGGAAGCCTGGCGTGCTGCAGTCCATTGGGTCATAAAGAGTCAGTCATGACTGAGCAACTGAGCTGAACTGAACTGAACCAAATAAGATGCAACTCTACTACAATAATAATCATAACAATGCATGTAAAACCTAAACCCCCAGGCTCATATAAGGACACAATAAGATTAAAATATAGACTGGTACTATGCATAATAATGGTATAGTGGGCAAGAATCAAGTCAAAATAATTTGTATCATTATCTGATTTCACCTACTAGTATATGCTGTTGTATGGAACTCTGTTATATAACACAACTGCTGTATATAGCTTCTATAGTTACCTGGCAAAAGAAATTTCTATGGTTGAAATACTGGAGATGATAATACCCCAAAGGACAGGAAAATTAGCCAAGGAAGAAAATAACTGCTGTTCATTCCATCAACCAACTTAGCCTTATAGCACTATTGACATTCCCATCTTGGCTCTGTGTGGCTTGTCAATGGAGATGCTCACAAACACTTCAAAGCTGTTGCTATCATTGTGAAGCTTGTAAGCATGTATTCATTACTATTTATGAGGTGTTTGATAATCTAATGACAACTCAGTTGGTCAGTCACTGCTAAAATCTTGCGGGCTTGTGGTAAAGGGAGCCACCTGTGTTTTCAGACACACCTAAGTTCAAGTTGAGTTTCTCCACTTATTTATCATATGACTTGAACAGATCATTTAGACCCCCTGTTTGTTTTTTCTTTCTCAAATGCACAATATCATGCCCCTATGTATCTCAAACTTGAGAGGTACTAATAAGAGTTCTTCTGTTCTCATTCTAATACTCATATTATAGTCCTGTTCCTGAATATGGCATCCCTCTGCCCCCAGATAATTAAGACAAAACCTTAAGTATCATCACTGATGCCTTCCTTACCTTTTATCACTTCTAACATCCAAACATGACCAAGGTCTGCAGGTTTTTCATCAAAAATATTTTTGGAGATATTTTCTACTACATGTCAGTAAAACTTTTTTGAACTTCAGCAGCTCCTTAACTTGGTTTATTTTCTGCTATTACCCCTTGTCATGATTTTTTTAAACCTCAAATCAGAACATGCCACTATATTGCTCAAAGTCTTGCACTGACTTTGCCTTCCATCTCCATTAGTATAAAACTCAAATTCCCATACTGTGTTCTATAGAAAGATTTTGCATATTCTAACCATCATCTTCCTCTGTGAGTTCATCTCCTATTCTTTCCCCATCTCTCACTACTGTCCAGGTAGACTATTCTGTTTCTCACACACATCAAACATTTTCCCAGCCAAGGTCTTTGCCATTATTGTTCTTTCTTTTGTCTGCAATGTTCCCCTGGGCATTTGTCAACCCTCTTTCTTCAGGGATCAGTCACTTCCTCAGAAAAGTGACAACCTTCACTGACAACCTTCACTTAAAGTCTGCTTCTCCTTGTTGATCTCAGTAATCCCAATCTTTCCAGAAACTATCCCAGTTTATAATTACATTGTTTATCTATTTAATAATCTTCTTATACACTAGGAAGTAACTTTCATGTGATCAGAGAACTTGTCATGTCTCCATGCTAGTATATGACACATAGAATATACTCAATAAATATTTTTGACCAATAGAATGAACAGCGTAAGAGATAGAAAAGGGAAGCTGGCTAAGTCGTACATGTTGAAGGCTGGGATTCTCAAAGGTAACTTTCAGTTCAGTTCAGTCGCTCAGTCGTGTCCAACTCTTTGCGACCCCATGAATCACAGCACGCCAGGCCTCCCTGTCCATCACCAACTCCCGGAGTTCACTCAAACTCATGTCCATCAAATCGGTGATGCCATCCAGCCATCTCATTCTCTGTAGTCCCCTTCTCCTCCTGCCCCCAATTCCTCCCAGCATCAGAGTCTTTTCCAGTGAGTCAACTCTTTGCATGAGGTCACCAAAGTATTGGAGTTTCAGCTTCAGCATCATCCTTCCAATGAACACCCAGGGCTGATCTCCTTTAGAATGGACTGGTTGGATCTCAATCAGTTCAGTTCAGTCACTCAGTCGTGTCCGACTCTTTGCGACCCCATGAATCACAGCACTCCAGGCCTTCCTGTCCATCACCAACTCCCGGAGTACACTCAAACTCATGTCCATCGAGTCGGTGATGCCACCTAGCCTGCTATACATAATTATAGAACCTATCTCATAAATTAGATATAATTCTACTGCAATCTTTTCTGTGTAACCTAAGTTATTACACTTATAGAATCTCAATGAGATTAAAATGCCTAGTAGGCAAATTTTAAAATATTATGCACTCTGCAGATGTTATATGCATTTTATTATTATTGTATTTTAATTCTCGGTATATTCTTTTATGTTAATACTGGTATATTACATAACAGGGCTTCCAAGGTGACACTAGTGGTAGAGAACCCACCTGTCAGTGCAGAAGATTTGAGACACGGGTTCAATCTCTGGGTTGGAAAGACCCTCTGGAGGAGGCATGGCAACCCACTCCAATATTCTTGCCTGGAGAATCCCATGGAAGAGGAGTCTGGCAGGCTACAGTCCATAGGGTCGCAAAGAGTTGGACATGACTGAAGCAACTTAACACACATGCATGCTTAACATACAGAGTATTTATGTAATAGAACAGTTTTAGAGACAAGGAACAGAATGTCCATTTCAACTCTGCTTAAATGATAAAGAGAATTTGACTCAACATATGAAAAATCCTACAGATAGGGCAGACTAACCAGGACCCAGAATCTGTTTCTTTGGGATTGTCTTGTCCTTTCATTTTTCTCTGTTGACCTCATCTTTGAGCTGGCAGTGAAAAGGCTACCACAATCTGTCATGACATTGTTCACAGCCAAGGGAAGTCATCTTTTTCCATGACTTTCTCTTTTCCAAATGCCCTCAGCAAACATCTCTTCCTGTCTCCTTTGCGTACACGGAGTTACATGCCATTTTCTGAACCAATTCTTCTGTCCAGAAATGGTTGGCTGTCATGCCTGAGTCCCTACACCAATTACTATCAAAGACATAGGAGACAAATAAGACTCATTCTGGAGTTGGGAACAGGTTTGCTTCCTCTTCAGCACTGGTGTTACAAGGAGTTAATGTAAATTGTTGTCATTGTTGTTTAGTCACTAAGTCTTATCTGATTTTTTCACGACCCCATGGACTATAGTCTGCCAGGCTCCTCTGTCCCAGGGATTTCCCAGGCAAGAATACAGGAGTGAGTTGCCATTTCCTTCTCGAAGGGGTCTTTTCAACCTGGGGATTGAATCCTCAACTCCTGCTTGGCAGGCAGATTCTTCATGTAACGTAATTGTAAATGCCTAAGGGTAAATCGGAGAAGGCAACGGCACTCCAGTGCTCTTGCCTGGAAAATCCCATGGACAGAGGAGCCTGGTGGGCTGCAGTCCATGGGGTCGCTAAGAGTCAGACATGACTGAGCGACTTCACTTTCACTTTCCATTTTCATGCGCTGGAGAAGGAAATGGCAATCCACTCCAGTGTTCTCGCCTGGGAGAATCCCAGGGACGGGGGAGCCTGGTGGGCTGCCGTCTATGGGGTCGCACAGAGTTGGACACGACTGAAGCAACTTAGCAGCAGCAGCAGCAAGGGTAAATCAGGCAGGAAAGTACCTGATTACATCTACTCTGTGGATGAAAACTAAACGACTGAAAGCAGGTGAAGAGCACTTGGACAATACCTGGGATATGGGAAAATGCTCAATAATATTAACCAGTCTTTGGCTGGGAGAAGAGCAAATCTTTCTAAATAAAATTCTAAAAATTTCAACAACAAAGAAGTGATGTAAAACCAAGAGAAATTATACATATAAAGAGAAAATACATATAAAGTATTTTGTAGAATTTTTTACTTGACCTGAGATTAGTTATTATTATATATTTTCCATTTGGACTTTGGTCAATCAATATGGTTTAATATCTACACTGTGAAAGACATGATTTAAAATGCTGCATATGACATGAAGCCTAAAATATAGTTTTCTCTAGGAGCTTGGAAGCTAACACATGACATATGTTCTAAGTCAATGTACAATAATATTTTAAGTACTAAACAAGTTGAGTTATATCAACATGCAAAAATAATATATGTTAAATACTAATATTAGAATGAATGTAAAGTTATATATTTCATATATTTATGCAATAACAGAAGTACTAAATGAGTGATTGACCACAGCAGTGTTTAAGAGCCTGGACACTAACTAGACCCATGCAAAATAATGTTTGGATCCTAACTCTTGGATTAGTATCTGGGATCCGTACTCCTTCCCTAGCTTTAGTCCACTCACCTGTAAAATGTACCTATCTCACTGGGTTGCTGCAAGGGTTGAATTAAAAGAGTTGATCCAAATGAGTGATGTCATTGCATCTGACACATGGTGAGTGCTCCATAAAAGATAGTTACTCTTAGAACTACCATCTTTGTTAAGATTAGGTTTTATAGAATTCTGGAAAAAGAAATCAGTTGAAATAGATAGGACTTGCTCTTAAAGGAAGTAGAGGATTCAAACAGGAGATGAGATAGCTGGCCATGCAATCACAAGTCACATTTGGGAATTTGGTTAATAGCCCAAACTGTTTAGGAGGTGGAAACCCAAGTAACAACAGATTGTATTTGTACAACATCATCTCACAATCCTTCCATTTTTACATTTAAATAGCTATTATCTCCCATCACTCTCATTCACAACTCAATTCAATTCATATCTGCTTTCTTTTTAACAAACATGGAAACTGAGACCAGTAATTAAGTACCTCAAATCCCTTTTCAGAATGAGGTAGGTCCCAAGAAGGAAGAGACCTATTCGTATTAGCTATTGAAATTTAAGAAAGGACCTCAAGGCCTAACACTCCCGCTCCCTGGCCGCCAGGGCAGCGGGCCCAAGACGAGGGTCGCCCCCTACTTCCTCCACGCCCCTGAATGGATGGAGCATGAGCAGTCGGCCGTCCTCGCCGCTGGCTGGGCAAGTGGGTCTTGCCACCGGTGATCGCTTTACCCCTTCCTCACTTCTTGGGTTTCAGCCACCGCGAGTCACCCCGCGCCCCGCCCCGGGCACTCCCGGCTCCTTGTGATTGCTTCTGGGCTTCCCTGGTGGCTCAGCTGGTAAAGAATCCGCCTGCAATGGGGGAGACCTGGGTTACAGCCCTAGGTTGGGAAGATCCTCTGGAGAAGGGATCGACTACCCACTCCAATATTCTGGCTTGGAGAATTCCATGGACTGTACAGTCCATGGGTTCGCAAAGAGTCGGACACAGCTGAGCGACTTTCACTTCACTTCACTTCTCATGAATAATTATTGAATGGCGATGATGGGGTAAAAATAAATGTGTTAATAAACTGACTTGCTTAGTTATCTAGCTAGTAAACAGCAGGGATGAAACTGGAGAAGAACTGGTGCTTCTTAGTTTCAGATTTTATTTTCTGTTTCCTATGACACTTGACTCTCTCCACATAAAGGAATTAGGGGAGAGGAGATTGGAAGCAGCATCTCTGGAGAGTGAAGTGATCAGGAGTTCAGGTGAACACATAGGAATTGGTCCATTATGTTCTCAGGGTCAGCACAGTGTAGGGGGGCAGTGCACAGGTCAGGTTAAAAGCCCAGTTCCTCCTCTTATGTGAATTTGAATGTTGTTTAACCTTTCTGTATCTCATTTCCCTCATCCATAAAAAGGGGATAAATGATAGCTTTTATCTCCTAGACTGATAATGATTAAAGGAAACAAAGCATATAAACTAAATAAAACTGCTTAGAACATAGAAAGCATTCAGTAAATGTTACCAATCATTATGTAGAAAGATACAAAAATCTATCTTTTAGAATATTTGCTCTTTTTTATTCATCTGCCCCTAACTCTGGCCCTTTTCATCTGAGTGCATGCAACTCACGGTTCTGTTGCTCCCTTGTCAAGGCCTTTGATGTTTGTTTTTCCAGCTCTAGGAAAAGTGCTCTCAAACTATGGAAATCACTGAAATCACTCCAGGGAAGCAATCACCTCCCTCACCAAACATGTGATTCAAACCAAGGAAAATAGCAGCATTCCATTTCCATGAGTCTGACACTTGGGACTGACTATACAATGTGTGGAGCCCAGTGCAAAATGAAAATGTGGGGCTTCTTGTTCAAAATGTATTAAGAATTTAAAGACAGCAACATGGCATTAAAGTATGTATGGGGCCCCTCTGAGCCCATGTACGGTTGCATACCTATAAAGCCAGGTCTGTAGATGCTTTAGACTTTCTACTCTTTTTCATCTTCCTTTGCAGTCATCTTTTCATGACTCTTGCCCCAAACACCTGGCAGAAAGTGTTCCTCTTGCCCTTGATCTTGGCATTAAACGTGCTTTGCATACTGGAATCCAAACACCTGGATTCAGATTTGAATTCCATCCCTTACTGGCCTGTATGTTCACAAGTATGATGCTCAACTCTTTTCATCTCTCTTTTCTCATGTGAAAATTGAGGATAGCAATAATAGCAAGTTTGAAGACTTATTATGAGGATTGAAAGAGCTATTAATTTAAAAGCTTTTAAATAGCATCTAAAACAGTCGTTCTCAACCCTGGCTGCATATCTGAATCATCCAAAAGCTGTTCAGAAGTAGCTTTTCCTGGGTCCCAGCCATGACCAATTAAACCAGAGTCTTTGGGGGTGAGGTCAGGACAACTGTAGTTTTAAAAAGCCCCCAAAGATATTTGAATAGACAGGAGGATTGTGAACCACTGATCTTGTGCATGATGAGTGTACAATAATGAATAATAAGAATAAATAATAAATGCTATAATAAAAAATAAAATTTAAATATAAATAATATAATAATAAATAATAAATGTTGGCCAGTTATTATTACACAATGTAGCTACACTAAGAAGTAAAATGCCCTATATTTCAGTTTTTCCCCTGGATCAACTCTGCATTTGACTTCTTTCTCCCACTCTCATGTGCTTTGATCCAGCATGTACCTGCAACCAATATAAATCAATACCAAAGATGTCTTACCGTGCTCCCACTGAGACAAATGTACCTCTGAATACAGGTCTTCCCATTAACCTGGAGATGAGAGGGGAAATGTCAACTCTTCCAACAGGGGTCCTTCCTTTGATATGAGGGCGCTGTACATTCCAAAAACTCAGCACTCTGTGGATTTCGGAAGGCAGGGAGGCCTTCAGTCAAGTCACCAGAGATCCCTAAATAATGCAAAGCAAAGAGAGACAAGGCAGTGGTGAGAATGTTAATTTCTTAAGCTTGTATTTCTCTCCCATCAGAGTGTATAATCATCTTTTTGAAAATGTCCTTTTGTTGTATTTATGATGGTGACACATCCATTATGAATACAGTAGTTCATTTGCAATATATCCTGACAAATATTGATATGTTCTAGGCTACATTTAATTCCAAGATAACTAAAATCATTTGTGTTTCTTAGTAACTGAGAAGGATTCTGATCACATGATCACACGAAGCTTAAAATAGGAGGGTCTTTTATGAATCATCCTTCACAGTGAACCTACGATCAGGACCTAGACTGGAGTTGAGGTCGGAGCTGGAGAAGAGGTCAGTTGACTCAATTTGACCTTGAGGTCTAGAGGATCTCAATCTCAAGCTGAGGTTCACAGACACATTGTTGGAGGGGATGTAGATGTTAGTCACAGATAGTTTCTTCACTGACACCCACTGACCATCTCCTCCAGCTCAATAATAGGCTTACAGACTCAAGGCTCTTGGGACTTAGAATATGAAAGTTGATTGATGGAGAACCTCAGAGGCCCCAGTCCCAGCATCCAAAAGTCAAATACTTGTTATATTCCTGAGACCATGGGTCTAAGAGAAAAGAGCAGATCCTACCCAGAGCTATTTATGTTCTAGTTGGCTTCCTAAATTCTAAATACCTGAGAAGGCAACTCTTAAGCAATATAATGAGGTTTTAGATCTTAACAATATCCTTAAGATGTGATGGACGACCCAGATGAACTTTTTGGCCAACCTGATAGGGGTTTCCCAGGTGGTGCTAGTGGTAAAGAATCCACCTGCCAATGCAGGAGCCTCAGGAGACAGAGGTTCGATCCCTGAGTCAGGAAGATCCCCTGGAGTAAGAAATAGCAACCCACTCCAGTATTCTTGCCTCGAAAATCCCATGGACAGAGGAGCCTAGCAGGCTACAGTTCATGGGGCTGCAAAGAGTAGGACATGACTGAGCACACACACACATAACATAGATTCAGAGGATAAAAGAATCATCATAGTCAGTACAGTGTTTTTAATAAATTTTGAAATCAATGTGAGTCCTGAAGTTAATTTAGTAGGTCAAGTCAAACATTTATCTTTATAATAGAATAGATTAGTTCAAAGTAGAATAGATCAAAATGCTTTCGTTTCAGTTAAGGCTATTGTTAGTATTGAGTATTGTTTTCTAGAAAGTTTTGCTTCATTTATCTGTGTTTATGCATGTATATATTAGGTTTCAATGTAGAATGAAATTTTTGCTGTGGTTTAAGGTCCAAAACAATGAAATTCACCATATTAATGGACAGTGTCTGTTCAGGGCAGTGTTTACAAATTGGGGCTTCACAGGATACATATGGTCCATCAGGAGTGAGTGAACTGGGGGCTTTATTGTTATTATTATTTAATTCTATGGTTCACAAAAAGAAGTTGTAAAAAAATATGAGTTGATAGCCAGCATTTTAAAGTCAGGAAGTTTTATAAAAGGCAGATTTTTAAGTTTCTCTTTAAATACCAGAATATCTAGAAATAATGAATCGGCATTCCCCCAGCCCAGGAGAGTCCAGGCAAGCTGTTTTCCCAAAAATGAAAAATCTGATATGTCGAATGGGTCCATTTATATAGTATTTTCTATCTCTGGGTCCTTTGACTTGACAATGATTTCTTATCTGCCATATGCTCCTGCCTCAACCTACATTTCTGGCCTTATCCCTCACTCATCTTCTGTTCTAGACAGAAGAATTAGAAACCTAACTTATCCAAGGATATTCCCACCATCCTCTGATTATATGGCGCTCTCTCCTTCCCAACCTTCTGTCAGTTGAAACTTTCACCAAAGCCCAATTTAAATACATAGTTCCAGTTAGCCTTTCTGTCTCTTTCTTTATCTCTGGTTGTCCCCGTCTCTGACTTCTGCTTGCTCATGGTACTTCTCTACTGGTCATACAATACTCACAATTCTCTAAAATATATCATCCTAATTTATCATTATCTGTCTCTCTGAATAGGTCATAAGCTCCCAGAATGCAGAAACCGTGTCACATTTGTCTCTGCTTTCCCAACCTATTCCTCAGACCAGTGAATTGCATAAAGCAGATACTCAATAGTTGTTTGACGAATTAGATTACAAAATACTTCAATATAAGGTTATTCATTACAGCGTTGTTTGATATAGCAAAAAATTGAAAACAATCCAGTTGTCTATCAGTTAAGGTTGAATAAAGCAGTTATACTACCTCAGAATATTCTGAGGCTATTAAAAATGATTTAGATCTGTATTTGGTGATGTAGACAGATGTTCAGGACATACTACTAAGTAAGAAATCAATTGACAGAACCATAGAGAACATTATCCAAATAAGTTTTAAGTAGATACTTGTATGTACCAAATAGATCTGAAAGGATATTCACTCATTCACCTTACGGATGTTTACTGAAAGCCTCCTATGAGTCAAGGACTATTCTAAGATCCACATATATGAGAATAAACAAAGCAAAATTTCTATGCACATGGAGTTAGCATTCTAGTGGGGAAGGAGGAAGAGTGGAGAGACTGTATTTAAGATAGTAATAAGTGCAACAAAGAGAAATAAAACAAGAATATTGAATAGAGTGATAGGGCTGGTGCAGGGAATATTTCAACATTATATAAAGTAGTTAAGAAACAGTTCTTTGATCAAAAGTTATTTCCCTAAAAGCCTGAAGTGAGACAATAAGTCATGTAGGTATCTAAGGGAACAGGATTCCAGGAAGAGGGCACAGCAAGCCTAAGGTCCAAAGTATAAGTGTACTTGGTGCATGGGATAGAGTAAGTAAGAGGAGAGGAGGTAGGAGGTTAGATAAGCACTTCAGTGTGAAACCATGTTACGTAGTGCCCTGTAAGTACTCTTTTCTGAATAGTTGTAAAGACTGGCAGAAGAGATTGGTAACAGACAGGAGTTCCAAATGGCAGCTAGAGAGTTGGGTACATGATCTAGAGTTCAAGAGCGAATTCTAGACTGGTTTTATAGATTTGAACTGGTATTTAAATCAATTTTCTAATTAGGTAAAACTACCTTGAAAAGAAGTGTGGAAGTCAAAGACGTCTGCGAACTGAGCCATGTATTTGTTTTTTACAGAATAGAAGCTTGAGTCCAACAAAACTTAGAAGGAGGGACCACTGAGCAAAGAGATAAAGGAAAGAGCTATATGAACGAAGCCTGGTGATGAAAGTATGATACCCTCAAGAGGAAGAGAAGATAAATTCTATCAAATTCTCCTGAAAGGTTGAATAAGAGCAGGACTGAGAAATGACCATTGAATTTTATGACATGAAGATCACTGGTGACCTGAATAAAAGCAATCTTGGGAGAATGATGGGGACAGAAGTCAGAGTAAATTAGGATCTCAAGAGAGAATAGGAGGCAGGGCTGACAGTGAGTTTATACAACTCTTTCAAAGCCCTTTCAAAATTAAGAAATATCAGATGAGTTGAGACTCATTCTAGAAATCAACTGACCTCTTCTCCACAAAAATGTCAGTGTCATAAAAGATAAAGAAAGGCTGAAGAAATGTTCCAGATTAAAAGAAACCTAAGAGTCATGTCCACTAAATTCTATACTTGATTCTTGATTGAAACCTGGATCAGGGGAAAATTGTTATAAGGGACATTACTGAAAAAAATGACAAAATCTGAATATAGATTTCATTTTAAATTAGGATATTGTATCAACACTAAATTCCCCCAATTTTATCATAGAAATATAGATATGTAATGGAATGTCCTTGGTCTCAGGAAATATATCCTGATATACTGAGGCATAAAGGGTATAATAGTTGCAACTTTCAATCAAATGATTCAGAAAAAAAAATAAACATAAATATATATACACCTATGTTTGTACATGTATATATATATATAATAAATTTACATATATGGGGAATAATAGATTTTATATATGCAGAATGTAGAATATATATATTTATATATATATATATATAAAATCTAGGTGATGGGTACATGGAAGTACTCTGTATTATTTTTATAGCCTTTCTGTAAATTTGAAATTATTTTGTAATAAAGCATTTTTGAAAATGTTATAGTGGTTTTTTTTTTTTAGTAATGAAATAATGGGTGTTTTTCTATTTCCTTATCCTTTTTCTTTTTCAATAGCAGAGATTAGTTATTTTAAAATATAAGTATCTTAATGACGTTTAAAGTATTCAAGAAGACATATCAGTTAACTTTATCAACCACTCAAAAGGATAGTGTTTTAATGATCTGAGCAAATACTAACTTTATGAGACATATTTATCAGATTCTTTGAAGTTATAGAACAAGATTTACAACAGATCTCCAACAAAGAAATTATATACCCACATACAATACTTTATGGGCCAATGTTCACTTCTCAAGTAAAGGAAAGTTAATATATATGGATATTGCTTGAAGTATTTTAATGTTAACTATAATGATTTGGATTTTTTAGGACTTAAATTATTTCTGTGTTTTATGTACTGGCTTTACCACCACAAAGGAGAAATATCCAAAAGCAATAAACTCTAGTCTCCCTGAGAAATCACTATAAGGAACCTATGAAAGAAGGTGCAGGGTTAGAGTAATCATAGAAGGTCTGTTTAATCAGATTTTCACCCCGTGGAAGATCTGGTTTAACATCCCACTGCTATCAGAACAAGTTTGCCATTATCACATAACAGATTTGTGGTGGAAATTCAATGGCCACTTGTTGATTCATTGTGAAGAAAGGGAAGAAAGCTTATATTAGAGACAACTTGACTTTGCAAAATCTGGCAAGGTTACCACCAACTCTCACCTACTCAGAATATAAAGTATTGGCCATGGTGTTAGGAAGCTGAGTGGGACTTTTTTTAATGTCAATCCATCTAACAAGAATAAGATAACTTTGTTGACCACAAGCCTTAGAGCACTTTATTGACTTAACAGCCAAGTAAGAAAGAAAAATGACGGGTGGTGGGGGAAGGAACTATTTAAGAAGGTAAAGTGATAATATTTTGCTATCAAGATTTGTAATTCAATTGAATTAATTTATTTATATCAAGCCTTTAAAAATTATTATGGAGGTATATTTTAAGAATTAGTATAGGTATTTTTGAAGGTGTTTAAATATATATCTATATATATCTATATATATATACATATATATCTGTACCTGTATCTCAATTTCACTTTCTGGCACCATGGCAGACTAAATAATCTAACCAGCTCTCAATTAAGGTAAATTAAAGTATGAATATCTATCTCTGTCGTTGCTTTGACAAATTGATGAGAAGGTAAGAATGCTTCAGAGACCTAAAGTTAAGGGAAACAGGAGCACAGCAAGGCAAGCCGAGGACCAGAGTTCACCTTTACCCTAAGGGCATCTTCTGAGCCCAGACAACTCTGAACTTCACTTTGCATGGCCTCACTGAGAGTGAAGGCATAAGAAAATCTTTCAGAGTGGGAAACCTACTAGGAGCTTCCACACATTAACCTGAACTAGAAAATTATACCTTCAGCAGGCAAACTAGAAATAAAGCTGTACCTCTCAGGAGTAGAAAATAAAATTAGCCACCTAAACCTTGTGTCAGGATGGAAGCCAGGAGGAAATATTTATAAATTAAAAAGAACAGAGTACACATATACAAAAAAAAAAGTTTCCCCTCTGCTTTTTAATATACTATCAGGTTGGTCGTAACTTTCCTTCCAAGGAGTAAGCGTCTTTTAATTTCATGGCTGCAATCAGCATCTGCAGTGATTTTGGAGCCCCAAAAAACAAAATCTGACACTGTTTCCACTGTTTTTCCATCTATTTCCCATGAAGTGATGGGACCAGATGCCATGATCTTCGTTTTCTGAATGTTGAGCTTCAAACCAACCTTTTCACTCTCCTCTTTCACTTTCATCAAGAGGCTTTTGAGTTCCTCTTCACTTTCTGCCATAAGGGTAGTGTCATCTGCATATCTGAGGTTATTGATATTTCTCCCAGCAATCTTGATTCCAGCTTGTGCTTCTTCCAGCCCAGCGTTCCTCATGATGTACTCTGCATATAAGTTAAATAAGCAAGGTGACAATATACAACCTTGACGTACACCTTTTCCTATTTGGAACCAGTCTGTTGTTCCATGTCCAGTTCTAACTGTTGCTTCCTGACCTGCATACAGGTTTCTCAAGAGGCAGATCAGGTGGTCTGGGATTCCCATCTCTTTCAGAATTTTCCACAGTTTATTGTGATCGACACAGTCAAAGGCTTTGGCATAGTCAATGAAGCAGAAATAGATGTTTTTCTGGAACTCTCTTGCTTTCTCCATGATCCAGCGGATGTTGGCAATTTGATCTCTGGTGCCTCTGCCATTTCTAAAACCTGCTTGAACATCTGGGAGTTCACGGTTTACATATTGCTGAAGCCTGGCTTGGAGAATTTGAGCATGACTTTGCTAGCATGTGAGATGAGGGCAATTGTGCGGTACTTTGAGCATTCTTTGGCATTCTCTTTCTTTGGGATTGGAATGAAGACTGACCTCTTCCAGTCCTGTGGCCACTGCTGAGTTTTCCAAATCTGCTGGCATATTGAGTGCAGCACTTTCACAGCATCATCTTTCAAGACTTGAAATAGCTCAACTGGAATTCCATCACCTCCACTAGCTTTGTTCATCGTGATGCTTTCTAAGGCCCTCTTGACTTCACATTCCAAGATGTCTGACTCTAGGTCAGTGATCACGTTATCGTGATTATCTTGGTCGTGAAGATCTTTTTTGTACAGTTCTTCTGTGTATTCTTGCCACCTCTTCTTAATATCTTCTGCTTCTGTTAGGTCCATACCATTTCTGTCCTTTATTGAGCCCATCTTTGCATGAAATGTTCCCTTGGAATCTCTAATTTTCTTGAAGAGGTCTCTTGTTTTTCCTATTCTGTTGTTTTCCTCTATTTCTTTGCATTGATCGCTGAGGAAGGCTTTCTTATCTCTCCTTGCTATTCTTTGGAACTCTGCATTCAGATGCTTATATCTTTCCTTTTCTCCTTTGCTTTTCGCCTCTCTTCTTTTCACAGCTATTTGTAAGGCCTCCTCAGACAGCCATTTTGCTTTTTTGCATTTCTTTTCCATGGGGATGGTCTTGGTCCCTGTCTTCTGTACAATGTCACGAACCTCCGTCCAGAGTTCATCAGGTACTCTATCAATCAGATCTAGTCCCTTAAATCTATTTCTCACTTCCACTGTATAATCATAAGGGATTTGATTGAGGTCATATCTGAATGGTCTAGTGGTTTTCCCTACTTTCTTCAATTTAAGTCTGAACTTCGCAATAAGGAGTTCATGATCTGAGCCACAGTCAGCTCCTGGTCTTGTTTTCACTAACTGTATACAGCTTCTCCATCTTTGGTTGCAAAGAATATAATCAATCTGATTTCGGTGTTGACCATCTGGTGATGTCCATGTGTAGAGTCTTCTCTTGTGTTGTTGGAAGAGGGTGTTTGCTATGACCACTGCATTCTCTTGACAAAACTCTATTAGCCTTTGCCCTGCTTCATTCCGTACTCCAAGGCCAAATTTGCCAGTTACTCCAGGTGTTTCTTGACTTCCTACTTTTGCATTCCAGTCCCCTATAATGAAAAGGACATCTTTTTTGGGTGTTAGTTCTAAAAGGTCTTGTAGGTCTTCATAGAACCGATTAAATTCGGCTTCTTCAGCATTACTGGTTGGGGCATAGGCCTGGATTATAGGATAAACAGTTGAAATATGTAAATATTTAAAAGATACCATTTTTTGCACCAACAAATGAATTTAACCAAAGATGCACAAAACCTTAATGACCTCAAAAACCTGTAAAACTCTATTGAAACCACTTAAATAAGAGCTAAGTAAAGATGTACCATGGTCCATAGATGGGAAGATTCAGTACTGTAAAAATGTCACTTCTCCCCCAAATGATCCATATTTTCAATCTGAATAGTTTTTACTTTGAAATATGACAAAATGATTGTGAAATTTAGAGGACAAAGGCCAAAAATAGTCTAAAGAGCCCTCAACAGGAAATATATACTGGAAATACTTGCCTTACCAGATATCAAGAGTTATAAAATCTAATATTTAAGATACAATTATAGTGGTCCAGGGATAGATCCCGGAATATACTGGTAGAACTGAATGGAGAACTCAGAAATATATCCATACAACTATGGAAGTTCAACTGACAGATTAGTGGGAAGCAGGAATTTTTCTATAAATAGTTCTGAAATGAAATTAACTCCTAACTGAAACTTCTATAGGAATTAAAGATCTACTCATGAACAGCAAAAGTATAACAATTTTAGAAGGCAACATAAAAACATGACATTACCATTCCCTCCATGGAATTCTCCATTTTTTCTGGAGTTGATTTGTAGTAGAGATAGATTTCTTAAATATAGTAGAAGTAGAAAACACAAAGAGAGTTAGGTTCAATTACATTAAAATTAAGAGCATCTGTTCATATAAAACACCATGTGGTAGAAACCGTTGAGTACTCCCAAATATCAGTGTGGGAGTATTCTTCACTTCCCAACCTCCTTTGGGGCTGCATGATGAGATGTAATTTGGACAGGAGTGACAGAAACCACTTTCAGGTCTCTCACTTAGAAATAACCTACAGAGTCCCCAACTTTCCTTCTTTTACTGTGTGTTTTCTAAAGCATAGCTTCAATATGGAGGATCATCTACTAACATCAGCCTTCGTTATTCACTGACATTCAAAGTCTGTTACCTTAGTTTTGTGTATCCTACACTCATGAACACCACAGAGAAATGACAACTACAAAATGGAGAAACAATTTTCAGAACATCTACTTGACAAAATATGAGCTTCCAATATATTCTATGAAATAGTAAGGAAAGGATAAACATATCAACAGAAAAATGGGCAAAAGATTTGAACAGCCTCCTTCATAATGTCAATACCCATGTAACAAGATAGCCATTCTCTTTAGTAAATGAGAAAATAGTACCTCACAATTTTTATTCCCATCAGTAGCACAAAAATTTGAAGTCTGATCCTACCCAGTGTTAACACAAATAGGGAATAATAGGAATTCTTATTCAATGCAAATGGAAGTAAAAATCAATACGACTCCTTTGGAAAACATCTTAGCATTACATAATAAAGGTTAAGAAGCTCATACTCTTCTACTCTTCTCTTGGGTATGTTCTCCAAGCTAGCGCTGCTCAATAGAACTTTGATGATGCTGGAAATATTCTATAATCTTGCTGTCCAATATAGTAGTCACATGCCCCTTGTGGCTAACTGAGCACTTAAAATGTGGCTACTGAGACAGCAGAACTGGATGCTTAATTTTAATTCATTTTCAATTTTATTTTATTTATTTTTTTACATTATTGTACTGGTTTTGCCATACATTGACATGAATCTGCCCCGGGTGTACATGTGTTCCCCATCTTGAACCCCCCTCCCACCTGCCTCCCCATCCCACGCAGCACTGTATATAATAGTCAGGACGTGGAAGCAACCTAGATGTCCATCTGCAGACGAATGGATAAGAAAGCTATGGTACATATGCACAATGGAGTATTACTCAGCAATTAAAAAGAATACATTTGAATCAGTTCTAATGAGGTGGATGAAACTGGAGTCATTTTCAATTTTAATTAGAATACTCACTTGTGCTAATGTATTAAACAGCACAGGCCTAGGCAAAGGAAAAAGGAAAGAAAGAAAGAACTGGGTCACTTACATTTCTTGGAATAAAGAGTAGAGGCAGTTTTTCTTATTCTTCCCACTAAGTGTAACTAAAGTCCTGGTGGAGTTAGGGGAAGATATATACATATATAACTCTACAAAGTTATATCAATAACCTCAGATATGCAGATGACATCACCCTTATGGCTAAAGTGAAGAAGAACTAAAGAGCCTCTTGATGAAACTGAAAGAGTAGAGTGAAAAATTTGGCTTAAAGCTCAACATTCAGAAAACTAAGATGATGGCATCTGGCCCCATCATTTCATGGCAAATAGATGGGGAAACAATGGAAACAGTGGGAGACTTTATTTTCTTGGGCTCCAAAATCACTGCAGATGGTGACTGCAGTCATAAAATTAAAAGATGCTTGCTCCTTGCAAAAAAAGTTATGACTAACCTGGACAGCATATTAAAAAGCAGAGACATTACTTTGCCAACAAACATCCGTCTAGTCAAGGCTATAGTTTTTCCAGTGGTCCTGTATGGATGTGAGAGTTGGACTATAAAGAAAGTTGAGTGCTGAAGAATTGATGCTTTTGAACTGTGGTGTTGGAGAAGACTTTTGAGAGTCCCTTGGATGGCAAGGAGATCCAACCAGTCCATCCTAAAGGAAATCAGTCCTGAATATTCATTGAAAGGACTGATGCTGAAACTGAAACTCCAGTACCTTGGCCACCTCATGCGAAGAACTGACTCATGGGAAAAGCCCTGATGCTGGGAAAGATTGAAGGAGGGAGGAGAAGAGGACGACAGAGGATGAGATGGCTGGATGGCATCACTGACTCAATGGACATGAATTTGAGTAAACTCTGGGAGTTGGTGATGGACAGGGAGGGCTGGTGTGCTGCAATCCATGGGGTTGCAAAGAGTCAGACACAACTGAGTGACTGAACTGAAAAGACATTTCACCAGAGAAGATATATAGATGGTAAATGAGCAGATGAAAAGATGTTCAACATCATTTGCCATTATGGAAATGAAAATAGAAACCATAATCTGATTCCACTGTACTCCTATCAGAATGGGTAAAATAAAGCACAATGACAATACCAGAACCTGGCTAGGATGAGAAAAAACTGAATTATTGAAGCATGATAGTGGGTATGTAAAATGGAACAGACACTCTGGAAAACCATTCAGCAGTTTCTTAGACAACTAAATATGTAATTATCATATGAGCCAGCAATTGCTTTCCTGGGCATTTAATACAGAGAAATGAAGAATTGGATTTATACCAAAACCTGGACCTGAATGCTCATAGTAGCTTTATTCATAACACCCAAAAACTGAAAACACCAGATGTTGTTGAACAGGTAAGTGTTTAAATAAACTATGGTACATCCATACCATGGAATAGGCCTTAGCAATAAAAAGAAATCCATTTACAAAACATTCTTGAAAAGAGAAAATTATAGAAATGGGAACTAGATTATGGGTTGCTCTGGGTTAAAGACAGAGGCAAGTTTTGTGGAAAGTGAATATGGCTACCTCTATGCTCATGGAAATGTTCTGTATCTTTCTTTACTACATCAATGTCAATATGTACTAGAGTTTTACAAGACATTACAATTGGGGAAACTGAATAAAGTTTATGTGGGACATCTTTGTATTGTTACAACTTCATATGAGTTTACAATTATTGCAAACCAAAAGTTTAATTTTAAAAACGCTGGAAAAAACTCAAATATTTATCAACATAAAATGCAGAAATAAATTGTGATATATTAATTTACTCATTGGAATGCAAGCAAAAGCAAAGATGATAAATTCAATAAATGAAATTACTTCTGAAGGGGAGAGAAAGAGATGATTTCAGGGGTACTGAAGGGGATTTCAAAGGTAATATTTTTCCACAAAAGGAGTAATAGATACAGAGGCATTCATTATATCATTGTTCTTTATTCTTTACAAATATTTTAAAAATTTAAAAATAATTTACATTTTAAAGTTCCTTTCAAAGTAAGGGGGAAAATGTATTTTATTCTGTTTTAAAGGATATCTTAACTGCACCAGTAAACTAGAAATTGAACAGTCCACACTGCTCAGTGATATGTGCTAAACACTTCATTAAAAAGTGGTGCATTTAACAATTAAAATTAAAATTTATATTCTCTCCCTGAATAAATTGTGTCAGACAACAGAAAATGATTAGATGATAGTTAGAGCCAAAGTAACAGTGAAATGTGAGATGACAGATAAAGGGGAGACACATTATTCATTTATTTTTATTATATTTTTGGCCATGATACATGGCTTGTGAGATGTTAGTCCCCCAGTCAGTGATTGAACTCAGTGCCCAGCAGTGAAAGTACGAAGTCTAAACCACTGAACACCCAGGGAATTCCCGAGGGAACTCATAATTTGAGGTTAAAAATGAGAGGATCACTTTCTAAATTCATATCATATTAATGATGTTGGGCTAGGTCTTAGAACAATGGGCAAAGTTAAAACTTGCTGAAGCTCAAAAGTGGATGAGGGCTTTACTATTTTGGCTGGAGAGGACCCAGGAAGCTCTGCCCATCAACCAGATGTACTAGCACTTCAGTATATGAATGGATTTAAGGAAAAGGATGGGCATTTCAGAATACAGCACTCAATGAAGTAAGCACCTACAGAATTCTGTGAATGATGCATAACCAAATCACTGGGACAGAGGATACTAAAAACAGAAATTTAATGAAAAAGTCTGTAAAATTTTGAACCAAGTTCTTACGAATAAGTAAGGTTAAATCTACGGGTGGCATTGCTTTTGGAGCTAAATAGAAATTACCAAATAAGACTGACCCTAATTGAGCACTAACTATATGTCAGGCCTGGTGCTAAATGATTTACATGTATTTAGTTTATTTGATAATCATGGAATTCTTCTGCAGTGGTACTATTATTTTCCTGATTTTATAGGTGAGGAATCTGAGACTCAGTGAATTTAAGGGATTGCCTAGAGTCATGTCGCTAAAGGGTGGCAGAACCAACACAAAGACCCATATCTGTCTGTCAGACTCCAGAGCCTATGCTCTAAGCCTAGCCATGCTGCTGAAGCATCAAGAAATAGAAAGAGCAAAGGAAAGTTAATATTAAGGACACCCCCCTGCTTAGGAAAGGAATTTAGGCATATATAGCAGGCACACAAATAACTTAATATTGGTCCATCTTTGTCAATTGCAACAAAGTTCAACTGGCATAAGCTTTCAATTTTTGAGGTATTTTCATGACTAAGATTCCTACTGTTCATTCTTTTCCTTTGCTGCTCTCTGTACCATGATGTAGATGGTGAAAAAAATAATACACACTCTTTTTGCACGCATCAAGCAAATGCAAGAAGGGGGGAAGCTTCTTACATTACAAGAGAGGAACCCAAAGAGTATCAAATTGTAACATTCTTGCTTACTACCTGCAAGAGGACTTAACCAGGAGGAAGGAAATCCTGATGTGGTCTAGGAAAAAAAAAAAAAAACCTAGGATTTCTAAAGCAAAGTACTGAACTTATGCTTCTGTGCAAAGAAGAGCATACATCATCTTTTCTAAGTATTTTGAAAGAGGGTAAAAATCCAACTTTTTATGGTTGTTTGTAAAATGAAAAGCCATTTTCCAAAAAATATCAGCAGCCTGAAAAAGTAGTTCTGCTCCCCAAAAGGGCAGAACACTTTCTGAGAGCACACAACTAACTCGCCCTTGGTGTAATTTAGCAATGCCTCTACCCACTGGCAGAAATAGCAACATATTTCCTGCAGATCAAATTTGCAATTTCTCTCAGAAAATATCTTGGGTTTTATATATGCATATTCATAAAATGAAAATAACTTGATTCGTTGGCATTCTGAGCCTGGAAGCAGTGGGGTTTGGGGAAGAAATAATCCCAGGGATTGAAGGAAAAGGAGTAGGGCCAGAGAAAGCAAGAGAGTAAAATGAGAACACAGGACAGGGCTTTGGAAAGGGCAGGAACATACAGATGTTAATGGTGTAGATATGCTAGGGAAAGAATGTAGCTTTTCTACTCAAGATATGATCATATGAACTTGAAAACCCCAGTTGCCTGACCCAGATGGTGGAGATTCTCTCGTCTGCCAGTGCAGAACTGAAGGTGTGTCTGCATGCGAGCTGGCTGGGCCTCCAGCCAGGGAGGCAGAAGTGAAGCTGGGAATGAGGAGGAGGCATTCTGATCTTTTCTAACAGAAATGCCCTTCAGAACAGGGTTCCTGTCTACTTTGGTGGCAGCAGTTTATAGAAAAGCAGGGGAGATATCCTATATCATTTTTTGGCCCTCCAGTTCCACTCTCTCTCTTCTCTATTATTAGTAGTAGTCATATTTCTATTATTATTGTTGATGGAAGGAGGCGACTTCATCACATTTATTCCCCAGCTCCTTCCCTGCTACGCAGTGAGGACACAGGGGCTGTGTTCTTCTTCCAAGACTACCGCTGGGATTGGGCAACAGTAACTTCTCCCTGCTGCTGCTAGCCATGGGGTGCTTCACCACCTTTCCTGGTTTCTCTTAACACTGCCCAAACTTTTTATAAAAATCCCCTCATAATACTCAAATACCCCATTTGAATGTTTTATCTATTTCCTGCAGGACCCTAACTTGGGCAGTAGATTTGTTCTGGCAATGAGTTCTAGAAAGGCAATTTGAAGAGAAGGAAAAAAGAGTAGTAGATCTGATGGGAGAGAAACCTCCAGGACGACATGCTGTTTGTGGTCCTTGGCTGTCCTCTAGGAAAGCAGCACTACTACTGTAGCCATCTGGCTTAGGTTATGGTGCTGCAGAAATTAAGAAAATGACATTGGGTGTCATTGGGAGCTTGGGAGGCAGTATGAGGTTATATTAAAAAAAAAAAAAAACAGCCTTGAGGGTCACACAGACCTGATTCTGTTAGTACTTTTGCAGCCCAGAGAAAGTTACTTAAATCTCTGAGCCTTGTTTTTTTTTCATCTATGTAAAACATAATAGTACCCACATCTTGAGGATTTTATGTGACAATTATTACAGTAACAAATATAACACATCTAGGATGGGATTCAGAACATTGCAGGTTCTAGGTCATTGTTAGTTTCTTTCTTCCTTCCATGTTGCACAGCAACAGGACAAGTGATGGGAGGCCAAGGCCTAGGAAAGCAGATCTTCTGGTGGGGAGATGTGATGACAATTGCTTTGCCAGCAAAAGGCTGTGGTACCCAGTGGAAAGTGCACTGTACCAACATCAGGTCTGGATTCAAGGTTCAGATCATCCACACAGTCAGTCAACTTCGTGTAAAAAGTCCTCCTCTCTGAGCCCCAGTGTCCCATCAGGAAAGTGAAGCCTTTGGGCTAGATTAGCTCTTCCCAAGGTATGTCACAATCTAGAATTGAAAGGGAGACAAGGGAATAAGGAGGGGAGACATGTCCCCTTAACTTCCAAAAGGAAAATAACTAAGGCAATAGAAACGAAAATAGTTAAATTACCTAGAGTAGAAATGATGTATTGACAGGCCATAAGATAGATCCGTGTGCAGAAATATTTTCTTTGACCTTGTGTGGTGGTGTTTTAAAATTTCACACCATTAGACAGGTTTTAAAAGTCAGGAGACATCATATAAAAATTCAGAATATCAGCTTACTTTGAAGGTCTGGTTATACCATCCCACCCCACCCCCTCACACAACTTTCTATAGGGTAATGGTGGCCAGAGCTGAGTAACCTCTGCCACCCTCAGGGAGGACCTGCCCCCTCCTGTTGGCCACAACCTTCACCTGAACCACGTCATTCATATATGTTACATGTCAGGTGGCTGGACACATTGGGTGCCTGGCACCAAAAAATTGAAGAGATGTTAGTCTCGATATTAAAGGCTCTATGATAGCTTAAAGATTGCCATTTACTGTCACTAAAATAGAAAATAAAAGTTAAAACCAAGAGCACATTGGTACAATGCAACTGATAATTGATTCAAGGGCCAATTCAATGATAGTTTTGCCAGCGAGATTTTGACTGTGTCATCAATTATATTGTTGGTCACTTTTACCAGAGGAATAGCCACATTATTTTTAGAACCAGTAAATGAGGGGGATTCTGGAAAAAACCCTGATGCTGGGAAAGATTGAAATCAAAAGGAGAAGAAGGGCAGCAGATGATGAGATAGTTAGATAGCATCACCAACTCAACGGACAGGAGTTTGAGCAAACTCTGGGAGATGGTGAAGGAAAGGGAAGTCTGGCATGCTGCAATCCATGGGGTTGCAAAGACTTAGCAACTGAACAACAACAAATAAAAAAAATGAGAGGGAAGAAATAAAAAATATACCCTATCTTTCTTAAATGAACTCTATTTCCAGGTATCAATAGAGTTGATAAGGGAAAATTTCCCTTTACAGAGAAGTATTTAAGCTAAAAATTGCAGAAGGAATGCTAGAATTGGGATTTCATTGTTTCATAACACCCAATGAAATAAGGACTTTGATAAGCATCATGCATGCTTAGTCACTCAGTCATGTCCTACTGTTTGTGACCCCATGGACTGTAGGCTGACAGGCTCCTCTGTCCATGGGATTGTCCAGGCAAGAGTACTGGAGTGGGTAGTCATTCCCTTCTCCAGAGGATCCTCCCAACCCAGGCATCGAACCCAGGTCTCCTGCATTGTACATGGATTCTTTACTGTCTGAGCCACCAGGGAACCTCTTGATAAGCATCAGTGATGGCTAACTCCACAAAATAAGCCAAGGACAGATGATTTTGCACACTCCTGATAGACGCACACAATATCACCTAAAGTATTCTCACCAAAAAATCAAAACTGTCTTATCAAAACAATCTCACTACCCACTCAAAAATACAAGCAACAGAGAAACTGATTAAATGATACCATGAAGATACAATCAGCAAAATCGAGACCTCAGAAACTCTATGTTAATTCAACATAGATACCAAGGAAAAAGTAAAAGAAAGAGGGAACAATCTATGGGTTAAAAGAAATGATATTAATCAGTTAATGGCAACATATGGACCTTATTTAGAATCTGAATGAAGCAAATTGAAAATAAAAAATAAATTCATAAAGCAACCAGAGACATTTAAATATTGAGTGGATGTTTGATGGTATTTGGGAATTACTGTCATTTATTTGGTATAAAAATCATACTATACTTTTTGTTATTAATAAACTTTAATTTTTAGAGCCGTTTCAGATTCACAAAATTGAGCAGGATATATGAGCACATATACATACAACTTCCTCTGCTATGCGCATCCCTCATGAGAATCCTACACTTGTTAACAATTGATAAACCTACGCTGATATATCATAACCCCTAGTGCATAATATACATTAGAGTTTACCCTTGTTGTTATACATTTTATGAATCTGACAAATGTAAAATGACATGTATCCACCATTGGAGTATCACACAGAATTGTTTCACTGTCCTAAAATTCCCTTGTACTCTACCAATGCATCTCTCCCTTCCCCTACTCCCTGGCAACTACTAATCTTTTTACCATTTGTAAGTATTAATAATTTTGCCTTTTCCAGAAATCATACAATATGTAGCCTTTTCAGATTGGCTTTATTCACTTCACTGGAAAAGACTCTGATGCTGGGAAAGGTTGGGGGCGGGAGGAGAAGGGGACGACGGAGAATGAGATGGCTGGATGGCATCACCGACTCTGTGGACATGAGTTTGAGTGAACTCCGGGAGTTGGTGATGGACAGGGAGGCCTGGCGTGCTGTGATTCATGGGGTCGCGGAGAGTCGGACACGACTGAGCGACTGAACTGAACTGAACTGAATGTGCATTTATGTTTATTCTATGTCTTTCTGTGACTTGAAGGATCATTTATTTTTAGCACTAAGTATTCCAGTGTGTTTCCCAGGTGGCTCAGTGGTAAATAATCTGCCAGTCAAGCAGCAGAGTGGGGTTTGATCCCTGGATCAAGAAGATCCCCTGAAGAAGAAAATGGCAACCAACTCCAGTGTTCTTGCCTGGGAAATCCCATGGACAAAGAAGCCTGGCAGGCTACAGTCAATGAGGTTCCACAGAGTTGGCCACAACTTCGTTACTAAACAACAAATATATCACAGTTTATCCATTCACCCATTGAAGGGAATTTCGATTGTTTCCAAGTTTTAACAATTATGAATAAAGTTCACAGTGCAGGTTTTTGTGAGGGCATAAATTTTAAATTCATCTGTGTACATACCAAGAAGCATGCTTGCTGGATCATATGTTAAGAGAATGCTTAGTCTTGTGAGAAACTGCCAACTGTCTTCCAAAGTGGCTGCATCATGTTGCATTGCCATAAGCAATGAATAAGAGTTCCTCATGCCTCACATCCTCACCACCATTTGGTGTGGTCATTGCTTTGGTTTTGACCATTCTAACTGGTGTGAAGTGAGTGGCATCTCATTTTATTTTTAGTTTTAGTTTTCATTTCTTTGATGTCATAGGATGTGAAACATCTTTTCAAGTGTTTATTTACCATCTGTATATTCTCTTTGGTGAGGTATTTGTTAAGGGCTATGATATATTTTTTAACCAGAGTATCTTCTTTTTGTTGAGTTTTAAATTTTCTTTGTATATTTTGGATAACAGTCCTTTAAAAGATGTATCTTCTGCAAATAATTTCTCACAGGCCGTGGCTTATGGTCTCATTCTCTTGACACTGTATTTAGTTGGACAGAAGTTTTTTTATTTTAGTGAAGGCCAGCTTATTCTTTCTTTAATGCACTGTGCCTCTTTGAAGGCTGTGTATCTCAAAAGTCTACAGTATACCCAGGATCACCTAGATTTTCTCCTGCGTTATCTTCAAGGAGTTCAACAGTTTTACATTTTGCACTTAGGTCTCTGATGCAATTCGCTTCACTTTGTCAAGGATGTCAGGTCTGTGTCTAGATTCATTTTTTTGCATATAGATGTCAGGTTGTTCCAGCAACGTTTGTTGTAAAGACTGTCTTTGCGCCATTGTATTACCTTTGTTCCCTTGTCAAAGATCAGTTGCCTGTATGTATATAGGTCTATTTCTGCCCTCCACATTTTGTTCCATTCATCTATTTGTCTATCCTGTCACTAATACCACTCTCATGATTACTGCAGCTTTACAGAAGTCTTGAAAGTCTGGTGGTGTCAGTCCCTTAACTTTTTTCTTCTCTTTTAATACTGAGGTAGCAATTATGGATCTTCTGCCTCACTATTTAAATTTTAGAAACAGTTTTATTTCCACAAAACTATTTGCTGGCATTTTAATTGGGACTGAATTGAATCTAAAGATTAAATTGAAAAGAACAACCTGATAGTATCAAATCTTCCTGTCCATAAATATGAAGTACTTCTCCCTTCACATTTAGCCCATCTTTGATATGTTTCAACAGAATTTTATCGTTTTCTTCATATACATCATATGCATATTTTGTTAGACATAAACCTAGCTATTTTATTTTGGAGGCTGTTAAGAGCCCCTGAAGAAGGAAATCGCAACCCACTCCAGTATTCTTGCCTGGGAAATCCCATGGACAGAGGAGTCTGACAAGCTCGCAAAAGAGTCAGACATGAGTTAGTGCCTAAACAACAGCATACAATGTAAATAATAATATGTTTCTAATTTCAATTCCACCTGTTCATTGCACATATATAGGAAAGCAATGTATTTTTATATATTAACCTTGCTATGATCACTTATTACTTTCAAGAGTAATTTTTTGTCAGTTTCTTCAGATTTTCTACATAGAAGATATTTTTATCTGTAAACTTTTAGGACAGAATGGCAGTTTTTAGGTCCAGATCAGAGAATGGAAGTCTACTTTGTTTTTAAAAGTGGTTGTTCCATTTTCTCAGAGGTTCAGTTCCAGGAGGTTAGGGACCAAGCACCCGCTAAGAACAAACCTTCTCAGACATGGTGATAGGATCTCACTGCTTGAGTTGAACATCAACGGTAAATATAAAGCTACTTCCTAATGGCCAATTTCATCACTTCTGCCACTATTACCTGCTCAATCTGGGAGCATAGCTGGGATAAATGCTTGATCCTAGATATAACTAGCTAGAGCTTCTTAGGCCTAACCCATTGGCTTCAAAAATAATGGGCAATTGCACTGATTTCTACTTCCGTATTACTATAGTAATCGGCTATGTTCTCTTATTTAGAATAAACACAATGAGTACCTTTCCACTCAAAAAAAAAAGTGGTTGTTATCTTTTAATGATATATGCAAAGATACTTATAGATAAAGTAATATAATATCTGGGAAGCCTCAAAGTAATCTGACAGAATAGGGATATAGAGGAAACAGAATTGGCCATCAGTTGATCATTATTGAGTTAGTGTTCGGAAAATCATTCTCTATATTGTGAATTCATTTTCAAGTTTTCAATATTTCTTTTTCCTCTCTGAGAAACTTTCAATAGCTATACCTCTCCAAAAGTCAGATCCATCTTTCTTCCTCCCTCACTCCTTCTCTCTTCTCCCACGCTTTTGTTCAAATACCTTGTAAATTTTGAACACGGCTTAATGATGTCTTTAGAGAAACAAAAATAACTAAACCTTAGCAGTATTTCCCATCCTTCAATCATTCGCATTTACCTATAACTTGAGTCAGTTCAGTTCAGTTAAGTATCCCATGCTATTATTTTCATTAACTTTTTGCATTGACTCTTTGTTTAACTGTGCTTAAGTATATTATCAATGAAGCTAAAAGAAAGGAGGTTCTAACAATATTTAGGTCAAATATCATTAGAGATCAAACCAGTCAATCCTAAAGGAAATCAATCCGGAATATTCATTGGAAGGACCTATGTTGAAGCTGAAACTCCACTACTTTGGCCACATGATGTGAATAACTGACTCATTGGAAAAGACCCTGATGCTGGAAAAGATTGAAGGTAGGAGGAGAAGGGGACGACAGAGGATGAGATGTTGGATGGCATTACTGACACTATGGACATGAACTTGAGTAAACTCTGGAAGTTGGTGATGGACAGGGAGGCCTGGCGTGCTGTAGTCCACGGGGTCTCAAAGAGTCAATATTTGATAAATATAAAAAATGAATGTCTAGGGACTTTCCTGGTGGTTCAGTGGTTAAGACTCTGTGCTCCTAATGGAGGGGGTCCAGGTTCAATCCCTGGTCAGTGAACAAGATCCCACGTGCCACAACTAAAATTTCCTGTGAGCTAAGACCCAGCACAGCCAAATAAATAAATATTTTAAAAAATTAAAATGAAATAAATGAAAGTTTAAAGAAAATGAATCTCTAAGCAGTAAAACAAAATGCATTGATTAATGTATCTCTTTAAATCAATTTGCATTTTACCAGAAAATTTGTGTGCTATTCTCTGGGAAATACTGTGCTAGTATGAGGATTGGTCGCCCACAAAAAAATGTATGTCATGTTATACCTCCTCTTTCCTGCTCTAACATTTGGAAGATGATTAAGTGGCAGAATTAGAATCTTGTACTTCTCCAATATAGAAGTTTGTCTTAAATCTGAATTTCTATCCAGGTACTGCACCTACTTTACTATGCAGATTACTAGTAGTTTCGGAGAATTCAATTGTTGTCCTAGCTGTCCATCAAATGAGGGGTGTATAAATACATGTTTGCTTCTTGAGAAATATTTGCTTCTTCAGACATCTAGCCAAAAGAGAGAACTGCTACTTTGGATTCACTTTGTTTTTAATGTATCTTAAAAGAGAGCTGAAAATGAATTGATCACAAAGTGTTTTGTTTCTGAATGCAGTCATGTAAAAATCAGTGTACATATAAATGTGGCAATCCATATCAACTGTGCCTGGAGTTTTGGGTTCTTTTTCACTTCCTAGATTAAGCTTTCTTTCATTGAATCAGTGCTTTAGAGACCTTGAGGGTTAAGGAAAAAAGAATAGAAGAGTGAAAGCTTAGACTCTGATTAAATCTCACAGAACTTGACAAATGATAATTCTTTGTTTCTTTGATCATTTCAATACAACAGCAGCAGCATCTTACTGATTACGAGAAAATAAATACACCAATAAGTTGGTCACCACCTCCATTAAAACCTGAGCATTTACTGCTGGGAACCCAACAAAATCCATGCAAGAAAATGTTTCTGAAAATTGAATGACTATTGAATATTGGAACTTTATAAAAAGCAACCAGAAAAACTTCTATAAATGCATCAGGCTTTTAAATTGGCCTTAAAATAATGAATGTGAACTTTAAACCTTTTTAGGCCATATTATATAAAAGAATATGATGAATGTTGCAGTATCACTTTTTACTCTGGTGCAAAAAAATATTATTCTCTGTAGACATTACAACATAAAACAAAAATGCTTTTATTACTAGTAGCAATGATGTGACAAGCCTGATAAATGCAAGTTTGAGATTCCTTTGGGTTTTGGCATCCCTTCACACTTATTGTCAAGTTACTAATAGATTCTGTAGGTTTGACTAGCCATCATTTAAGAGTGTCATTTAGTTTGAAATGACAGAAAAGTAAAATGTTCTTAAATGTTCAATTTTTCTCTGTTCCCTGACTGAGTTGCTAATGACTAAGAGTAATATCTTTTATTCATGTTGCTTGAGTGATGAAATGGTCATTGCCAAATGATGAATATCAAGCAGAGATGTTTTCATTTAACACTCTTGGAAAAAAAAAGAAAACTTCAACAGGAACCTGACTGCCCTGTTTTAGTTGCTTCTTTTTGTGAGTCTTGGATTGACAGATAAATTCTTCCAACTGAACAGGCTTTAAATATCCCTCATGTAAAACCTAGATGTGTTACATGACGCTTGCTACAAATGCTTGGATTACAGGCTAATTAGTGCATTGAAGACCAAAGCATTGTTTAACTATTTTCTCTTACACTAGAGAGAGGTCTCTAAAGTGGAGACATTTGGGGACCTAATGACAAAACAATCTATTACTTTCAAGCAGCATTTTCTTTGAAAGCAACATAATCACATTGGAAATAGCACATAACAGCCACATTGGGTATCTCTGGGCTGGTTACCATGAATTTTGAAATGTAAATTGCCTGCTCAGATCCCTCACAGTGTCTTAGAGGCTGAAATTTAACTCAATATTTTGATTTTCCATTACTTTTTTTCTTTACAAACAGTTCCACAGAAGCATTCAGTTCAGTTCAGTTCAGTTCAGTCGCTCAGTCGTGTCCGACTCTCTGAGACCCCAAGAATCACAGCACGCCAGGCCTCCCTGTCCATCACCAACTCCCAGAGTTCACTCAAACTCATGTCCACAGAGTCGGTGATGCCATCCATCCATCTCATTCTCTGTCGTCCCCTTCTCCTCCCGCCCCCAATCACTCCTAGCATCACAGTCTTTTCCAGTGAGTCAACTCGTCGCATGAGGTGGCCAAAGTATTGCAGTCTCAGCTTCAGCATCAGTCCTTCCAATGATTAGGCATCTCAAAACATGCACAAAGCAATGCTCATCACTGTTGGAATTCACTTATTCATTCATTTCTTCATCTATTAATTCATTCCAATGTTTTTTCTTTTTGGTTCCAGCTGTATGACAAGCCCTGTGTTACACACAAGAGGAACAACGGTTAACAAGGCAGATAGAATTTTCCTATGAAGACTCCACCAATGGGAATTTTAATAATGAATGATACATAAGGCAGCTTCTTATAGTAAGAGACTGGCAGAAAAGGATAGGAGGATGGACGCAACTTTAGATAGAAGGGTCAACAAAGAAATCAGTGACTAGGAGTAATGATACTGAAAATGAACTCCCTGGACTGTGATACCTGAGATGATAAAAATGCACATCCTTGTGCATTCTTGTGTGTCCCCCCATCACTCCCTCTCTTGATCTACTGATGCAGAAACTCTGGAAGTAAACCCAGCTGTCCTGTTTTAATAAGCACCATCTCTCACTTCCCAAGTGATTATGAAGCACTTCTGTACCTCGAAGTTCCAGGGACTCTTAAGTAACAGTTTACTTTCTTCTGACCTCACATCTGTCTTCTGTCTTGAGTTTCCATTTCTTTGATCCTCAAAGAGAAGCTAATTCCTTTTCTCACAATCTTTCTTAATCCTACTCCAATCAAGTTTATGCCTATACTACAGTGTCAAAATCCCCAGTGACCTCGCTTTGCTAAATCCAAAGGATTTTCAGTTTATGTCTTACTTGAGTTACTCACAATATGTGACACAGTTGAACAGCCTCTCTTCCTGAAGCACTTTCCTCCCTTGGTTTTCACTTATCTTGCTAATAGATCCTTTCTGTTGGACCCCTTATCTACTCCATTTGTAAGTAGCAGGGCCCCAGAGCTTAGACCTAGGACCTCTTTTCTATCTATAATCACTTCCTCAGTGATCTCAGTTTCATGGATTTGAGTGCCAACTATATGTTTTCAACTCCCAAACTCAGATCTCTATCTTCGACTTTTCCTTAAACTTTAGACTTCTACTTTCATGCATAGATATCCAGAGGCATCTTAAACTTAATAGAAATAATTTTCTCCCTGAAACTTGCTTCCCCATCTTGATACATGAAAACTCCATCTCCCGAACTGCTCTAGCCCTAAATCTTGGAGACATGCATGACTCTTCCTTCTTGTTCACCTAACATTAAGTCTTTCAGTATATCCCTCCTTTGGCCTTCACCCTTATAATACAGCTGTTGTTGTTTAGTCGCTAAGTCATGTCTGACTCTTTGTGACCCCATGGACTGTAGCCCACCAGGATCCTCTGTCCATGGGATTTCCCAGGCAAGAATAATGGAGTGGGTTGCCATTTTCTTCTCCAGAAGATCTTCCCGGATCAGGGATCAAACTGCATCTCCTACATTACAGGCAGATTCTGGACCACTGAGTCACCTGGGAAGCCCCCAAATACAGCTACAATCCAGCTACTTATCATCACCACCACTACTACCATTCTGGTCCCAGCCACTGTCCTGTCTCATTTGGATTATCGCTCTAGCATCCTAATGGGTATCCCTGATCCCTAAATTAAATAGTCTTGTTTGGGCTTCAGAGACAAAGCAGAGCAGGCCTCTGACCTTGCTTCTCACCTGCCTGGACACTGCCCTGATTGTGAGTAAATGTGACTGCCTCCTGTAAATGCAAGACTTGTAGCACCATAGGTAAGATAGGGGACAAATCTTGAGATTCCTGAGCCCTTTGAGGGGCCCTGGACAACCAAACGCCAGGCTTAATCACATTCCAAGTTTTGTAAGACATAACAAACAGCATTAACATGACACTGGTGCTGCAATTTGCTCACAGATTGTTGATGATATCGATTGGCATCGGATTATAAGTAGAACCTGAAATGCAGTCTTTAAAGTCTCACCCACAGAGCTGATGTGCGGCCTGGGACATTTTCCCAGTTGGGACTCTGGATGTGCTGTGACATGGGACTTCCTAGTGCTAATTCTGGATGTTGGTCAAAACCTAATTTGGTGATGTATCCTCTGCTGTTTCTATTTCTCTTTTCTTTTAATGTTAGCATATTGAAAGTAAGCTAGATAATTCTCTAATAAATATTGGAGATATTTATTAGAGAATAGAGAATAAATAAATTCTCTAAATAAAAATTTGTATATAAATATATACAAATATTGTTTATTTGTATATAATGAGTGGCATATTTTGTTAACAAATTCTTGGAACCTGAGATGAAAGTGAAAACTTTTGACAAAACACTCAATACAGTCTGTTTCACACAGGCAGGGTCATCCATTTGACTGAAAGTAAAAGGGAACATTTTTACCGTAAACTCCAAAGCCCCATGTGCTCTGGACCCCTACTACTTCTCAGGGTTTCTCTTCTACCACCCTCTTCCTGTTCGCTCCACTCCAGTCACCTTGGTTTCTAAACTTTCCTCAAACTGGTGGACACACTCTTGCCTCAGGAGAAAATGCTCCTTTGCATTTGCCTTTCCAATAGCCTGGAGTACTCTTCCCCAAGATATTCTCACAGCTCCACTCTGACTCCCTTTGGAGCCTACTCCAATGACTTCTTAGCAAGGACATGTGCCCTACTTTACTTTTCTGCTTTATTTTTCTTCATAGAATGTACTGCCCTTTGATATAGTATATAATTACTTATATAATTTTTTTAAGTATCTATCTCCCCTCACTAGGAATGAGGGCAGAGATTGTCAGTTTTGTTCACTGTTTCATTTGCAGTGCCTAGAACATAGCATATTTTTGAAGAAAAATTTGCAGAAAGAATTAATTTTATGTTTCAAGTCTTATATCAAATACTCATTTTCCTAGGGTGGATTAACCTGTAACAGAAGGGAAAGGGGTAGGGTACAATTTTTGAAAGAATGTCATAGTCCAGTTCAGTTCAGTTCAGTCACTAGTTGTGTCTGACTCTTCGTGACCTCATGGACTACAGCACGCCAGGCCACCCTGTCCATCATCAACTGACAGAGCTTGCTCAAACTCATGTTCATCAAGTCAGTGATGCCATCCAACCATCTCATCCTCTGTCATCCCCTTCTTCTCCTGCCTTCAATCTTTCCCAGCATCAGGGTCTTTTCAAATGAATCAGTTCTTTGCATCAGATGGCCAAAGTATTGGAGCTTCAGCATCAGTCCTTTCAATGAATATTCAGCATTGATTTTCTTTAGGATTCACTGGTTTGATACCATTGAAGTCCAAGGGACTTTCAAGAGTCTTTACCAAAAAACAATTCAAAAGCATCAATTCTTCAGTGCTCAGCTTTCTTTATGGTCCAACTTTCACATCCGTAGCTTTGACTAGATGGACTTTTGTTGGCAAAGTAATGTCTCTGCTTTTTAATATGCTCTCTAGGTTGTTCATAGCGTTTCTTCCAAAGAGCAAGTGTCTTTTAATTTCATGGCTGTGGTCACCATCTGCAGTGATTTTGGAGCCCAAGAGAATAAACTCTCATTGTTTCCATTGTTTCCCCATCTATTTCCCATGAAGTGATAGAACTGCATGCCATGATCTTAGATTTTTTGAAAGTTGAGTTTTAAGACAGTTTTTCCACTCTCCTCTTTCACCTTCATCAAGAGGCTCTTTAGTTCCTCTTCACTTTCTTCCTTAAGGGTGGTGTTATCTGCATATCTGAGGTTATTAATATTTCTCCCAGAAATCTTGATTCCAGCTTCTGCCTCATTAAGTAGGGTGACAATACGCAGCCTTGACATACTCCTTTCCCAATTTGGAACCAGTCCATGGTTCCATGTCCAGTTCTAACTGTTGCTTTTTGACCTCCATACAGATTTCTCAGGAGGCAGGTAAGGTGGTCTGGTATTCCCATATCTTGAAGAATTTTCCACAGTTTGTTGTGATCCACACAGTCAAAGGCTTTAGCATAGTCAATGAAGCAGAAGTAGATGTTTTTTTGGAATTCTCTTGTTTTATCTATGATCCAGTAGATGTTGGCAATCTAATCTCTGGTTCCTCTGCCTTTTCTAAATCCAGCTTGAACATCTGGAAGTTCTTGATTCATGTACTCTTGAAGGCTAGCTTGGAGAATCTTGAGCATTACTTTGCTAGCATGTGAGATGAGTACAACTGTGCGGTAGTTTGAGCATTCTTTGGCATGGCCTTTCCTTGGGATTGGAATGAAAACTAACCTTTTCCAGTCCTGTGGCCACAGCTGAGTTTTCCAAATTTGCTGGCATGTTGAGTGCAGCACTTTCACAGCATCATCTTTCAGGATTTGAAATATTTCAACTGGAATTCCATCACCTCCACTAGTTTTGTTGGTAGTGATGCTTTCTAAGGCCCTCTTGACTTCACATTCCAAGATGTCTGGCTGTAGGTGAGTGATCACACCATCGTGATTATCTTGGTCGTGAAGATCTTTTTTGTACAGTTCTTCTGTGTATTCTTGCCACCTCTTCTTAATATCTTCTGCTTCTGTTAGGTCCATACCATTTCTGTCCTTTATCAAGCCCATCTTTGCATGAAATGTTCACTTGGTATCTCTAATTTTCTTGAAGAGATCCCTAGTCTTTCCTATTCTGTTGTTTTCCTCTATTTCTTTGCATTGATCACTGAGGAAGGCTTTCTTATCTCTCCTTGCTATTCTTTGGAACTCTGCATTCAGATGCTTATATCTTTCCTTTTCTCCTTTGCTTTTTGCTTCTCTTCTTCTCACAGCTATTTTTAAGGCCTCCCCAGAGAGCCACTTTGCTTTTTTGCATTTCTTTTCCATGGGGATGGTCTTGATCCCTGTCTCCTGTACAATGTCACGAACCTCCGTCAATAGTTCATCAGGCACTCTATCTATCAGATCTATTCCCTTAAATCTATTTCTCACTTCTACTGTATAATCAGAAGGGATTTGATTTAGGTCATATCTGAATGGTCTAGTGGTTTTCCCTACTTTCTTCAATTTAAGTCTGAATTTGGCAATAAAGAGTTCATGATTTGAGCCACAGTCAACTCCCAGTCTTGTTTTTGCTAACTGTATAGAGTTTCTCCATATTTGGCCGCAAAGAATATAATCAATCTGATTTCAGTGTTGGCCATTTGGTGATGTCCATGTGTAGAGTCTTCTCTTGTGTTGTTGGAAGAGGGTGTTTGCTATGACCACTGCGTTCTCTTGGAAAAACTCTATTAGCCTTTGCCCTGCTTCATTCCGTACTCCAAGGCCAAATTTGCCTGTTACTCCAGGTGTTTCTTGACTTCCTACTTTTGCATTCCAGTCCCCTATAATGAAAAGGACATCTTTTTTGGGTCTTAGTTCTAAAAGGTCTTGTAGGTCTTCATAGAACCGTTCAACTTTGGCTTCTTCAGCATTACTGGTTAGGGCGTAGGCTTGGAGTACTGTAATATTGAATGGTTTGCCTTGGAAATGAACAGAGATCATTCTGTTGTTTTTGAGATTGCATTCAAGTACTGAATTTTGGACTCTTTTGTTGATCATGATGAATACTCCATTTCTTCTAAGGGGTTCCTGCCCACAGTAGTAGATATAACGGTCATCTTAGTTAAATTCACCTGTTCCAGTCCATTTTAGTTCACTGATTCCTAGAATGTCGACGTTCACTCTTGCCATCTCCTGTTTGACCACTTCCAATTTGCCTTTATTCATGGACCTAACATTCCAGGTTCCTATGCAATATTGCTCTTTACAGCATTGGACCTTGCTTCAATACCAGTCACATCCACAACTGGGTATTGTTTTTGCTTTGGCTCCATCCCTTCATTCTTTCTGGAGTTATTTCTCCACTGATCTCCAGTAGCATATGGGGCACCTACCGACCTGGGGAGTTCCTCATTCAGTATTCTATCATTTGCCTTTTCATACTGTTCCCTTGCTGCTGCTGCTGCTAGGTCACTTCAGTCGTGTCCGACTCTGTGTGACCCCATAGACGGAAGCCCACCAGGCTCCCCATCCCTGGGATTCTCCAGACAAGAACACTGGAGTGGGTTGCCATTTCCTTCTCCAATGTGTGGAAGTGAAAAGTGAAAGTGAAGTCACTCAGTCGTGTTCAACTGTTCACTTAGGGATCCTCAATTGCAATCTAAATGGCACACCCATGACAGTTCCAAGGCACTGTCAAAAGACCAGAGAATGGGCGATGGGTGGCTTAACTCGTGGAAATCTCCCCCCTTCCCAAAATTACTTGGAATAATCTTCCCACTTATTAGCATATGAAATTACCCAGCCTATAAAAACTAACCATGACACATTTTGCAGCTCACTCGTGGCCTGTGATGGCCCACACTCTGTTTGCCGAGTGTGCTTCTCTCTGAATGTGAATAAATCCACTTCTTGCATGCTTAGCTGCTCAGGCATGTCTGACTCTTTGTGACCCCATGGAATGTAATGCATCAGGCTCCTTGCCTATGGGATTCTCCAGGTAAGAATACTGGAGTAGGTTGCCATTTCCTTCTCTGGGGGATCTTCCCGATCCAGGGGTTGAAGCTCCATCGCTTACGTCTCCTGCATTTGCAGGCAGGTTCTTTTCCAGTCACACCACCTGGGAAGCCTCATGTCACTTTGTCTCTCACTGAATTCTTTCTGCGATGGGACATCAAGAACCTGAGCTTCATTAGGTCCTAAAACAGGTACCATGTGTTTTGACTGGGTTCCAGGCCCAGCCACATGGGTTCAAGTCCCAGTCTGAGGTAAACGGTTTCAAACCCATCAAAAATACCTTTCCACAGCCCCATTCTTTCACTATCACCTATTTATTTCTTCACGGTAATCATGAAAATCTGTATTATCTTATGTATTTGTGTTATCCATGTTCTTTACTTGAATATAACACCTTTCTCCCAGACACAGTAGGTTGTAAACCCCAGGACCACATCTTTCCTCACAATGCTTAACGTAACATCTAACACACTGATGCACCTCGAGTATTTTTCATTCAAGCATGGAATGAAATAAAGTGCTGTCTCTACCTTGTCTTGACATTATCCTATTTTATCTTTATATCAAACTCTGAGGTATATGATGTCATCTCCTGTTTATGAGAATATCAAAGCTCAGGGGAAGCTAAATTGCCAAAAGTAATTTTTAAAGTCCCACAGAAGCTTCCCTAGTGGCTCAAGTGGTAAAGTATTTGCTTGCCAATGCAAGAGACATGGATTCGATCCCTGATCCAAGAGGATCCCACAGGCCACGGAGCAAATAAGCCCCTGCACCTTGACTACTGAGCCAGTGCTCTAAACCCTGGAAGCCGCAAGTACTGGAGCCCATGGGCCTTTAAGCCTGTGCTCCGCAACGAGAAGCTACTCTGATGAAAGCCCTATGCAATACAACCAGAGAGCAGCCCCTGCTCACCACAACTAAAGAAAGCTCATGCAGCAACAAGGATGCAGCCTAGCCAAAAATAAATATAAATAAATACATAAAATTATGTTTTACAAAACCCGAGGCAAACTCAAAAGTCCACTCGCTCCATGACGTTGCTCCTCAAGGAAATCAGTCAAAGGGTCAGTAGGATTTTCCTGACATAATACCCTAATTTTATGAAAAAGGTACCTTGTCTAAGGTGTTAATAATCAATAAAGCCTTTATATCCACCCCTACTATTTTACTGTTACTTTAAAAGAGTAATTCAGTATTTTAACCCAAGTGAGTAATAAAGATAGGCTTATCACAGAAAGATATATGGGAAAGTAAATCTTTCATTCTCATTAATGACTCCAAAATGGTAACTAGTTTTTTCTGGACTACATCTAGGGGATGGTGGGATTGGAAGGGAGTATTAAATTTAGAATTCAGATCTGGGCACAAGTTAGACTTTAAGAATTACGTTCCCTCTCAGAGCAGCAATTTTTGTCATTTAAAAAGTGAGAATAATATCTGCCCTGAAGAACTACAGAGATAAGAGTAATGACAATGTATGCGAATTGTCTGTTGTCACCTTGACATCACTGTCATTCCCTTGTGAGGTGCCCTCTACATTGCACAGAAAGTGCCAGAATAATTCCCACAATCCTTTTCTCAAAGTATCTCCAGGTTGGATTCTGCCAGGTAGAATCAATGGTCCAGTAGTGGTGAACAGAAGCTGAAATCAGGTGATTACTACTGTGAACAGGTACTGCAACAGCTGGGAGATCTGCAACAGCTTCTGGGTGCACCCCACACATCCCCTGCTTCAGTGCTATATGTATGTGAGGCTTTGGGCAACGTTTTCTGGGCTCTTTTCCCATCAGGTCGTGCAGACTGAGCTAGTCGCTTCCTGGAGCTGTTGAAAGTAACAGCAGCTTTCAGGGAGTGTTCACACCAACCTGCCTGTTAGGGCTGCAGGCTGAGATGATTAGAAGTGGCTTTCCTGACCTTTCCTCCCTCACACTTTCCAAAAATTGCACACGCCTCTAATTCCCAAAATTCAATCACTTTATAGTGGAATACATAGAGTAATTTCTGTTTATTCAGTGAAACCCTGAATGCCAAACAATAGTAACCGAATAATCACATGAAGCACTTCTTAGACCCAGCATGGAGCTATGTGCTTTCAGTTGTCCCATCTCCTTGAATTCCTACAATAGTTCCGTGAGGTACAGACTGACTTTGGGTCCACTAAACCTATGAGGAATCTGAGGCTTAAAGGGGTCACTTGGACACAATTAATGAACACCACACTCAGGTGAAATAAGTGTCTCAGTTCAGGTTGCTATAGCAAAGTACCATGGACTGCGCGACTTGAACAACAGAATTTTATTTCCTACAGTTCTGGAGGCTGCAAGTCCAGGATAAGGACATCTACCTGGTTGGATTCTGGTGAGGGCCTCTTCCCAAGAGGACTTCTCCTTCTACGCTCACTTGGCAGAAAGAGGGCAGGCGAGAAAGCTCTCTGGAGTCCCTTTTATAAAAGCACAAATCTGTTTCATGGGGGCTCCATCTTATGACTTAATTATTTCCCCAAAGCCTTGCCTCCTAATACCATCACACTGGATGTTGATATTTTAGCATATGAATTTTGGGGAGAACACAAATCTTTAGTCCATAATAATAGAAAAGTACACTAGGTTTTTCCAGTGGTCATGTATGGATGCGAGAGATGGACTGTGAAGAAAGCTGATCACTGAAGAATTGATGCTTTTGAACTGTGGTGCTGGAGAAGACTCTTGAGAGTCCCTTGGACTGCAAGGAGATCCAACCAGTCCATTCTAAAGGAGATCAGCCCTGGGTGTTCATTGGAAGGATGATGCTGAAGCTGAAACTCCAATACTTTGGCGACCTCATGCAAAGAGTTGACTCACTGGGAAAGACTCTGATGCTGGGAAGGATTGGGGGTGGGAGGAGAAGGGGACGACAGAGAATGAGATGGCTGGATGGCATCACCGACTCGATGGACATGAGTTTGAGTGAACTCCGGGAGTTGGTGATGGACAGGGAGGCCTGGCGTGCTGTGATTAATGGGGTCGCAAAGAGTCGGACACAACTGAGCGACTGAACTGAACTGAACATTATAAATGGAAAAACATTGCACAGAAAACACATGTGACCATATAGTCTTCCCAGGCAGAATTTCTCACAAGTATGAGAACAGATTCTTCCTTCTGTTCCTTAAAGTTCCTCTATGCTAGACTTTCTCAATCCTGGCACTATTGATATTTTGGGCAGGGTAATTCTTTGCTTATAGGGAGGTTGTGGTCCTGTGCATTGTAGGCTATTTCACAGGATCCCTGATCTTTACTAACTAGATGCCAGAAGCAACCCCTCCAGGTGCAACAATTGAAAATGCCTCCAGGCATTGCCAAATGCCTCTTGAGGGCAAAAAACACTCTCCCTGCCACACCCTTCCAGAACCACTGAGTTGAAGGCTTCTTGCTCAGAGGCTAAAGCTGTAAAGGTCACAGACTTATTCTCTCTTTTTTTTCCAGGGGATGATGTAGTTTTTATTGACAAGGGAATATTTGCACAGTACATTATTTTTTTTTAATTGTGGCAATAAAACACGTAAAATTTACCCACCCAACAATTTCCAAGTATACATTATAATATTGTCAAGTGCTGGCATTGTTGTACAACAGAGCCCCAGAACATTCTCCCATTCTGCATGACTGAAACTCTTTACCCACCAAAGAACACCTCCTATCTTTTTCTGTCTCCAAACCACAGCAACTACCAATCTACCTTCTGCGCTATGAATTTGACTTTTTTAGATAACTCACCTAAATGGAATCATGTAGTGTTTGTCTTTTTATGACTGACATATTTCACCCAGCATAATATCCTTAAGTTTCATTCATATGCCACAGCCCAATTCTTTATTGTGATACCATCACCAGGTATATCCATGTTCTGTAAGAGCAGACAGACCCCACAGGGAAGTGCATGCTTTTACAAAACTTGAAGATGCAGATTATTGTGTTTCATACCCTATTTGGTAAAAAAGAAAAAAATGACATTGAAACATACCTACAGCAGAAGATAATGAAGATGCTCACATTCATTACATTAAGGATGTTGGTGGATCAAGAGTAGGAGAGATGATGAGATTTTTCTAAATGTGTCCCTTTCGTGGTTTGACCTATTAGAATGAGCAAACTCTTTCCAAGTATTTTTACAAATAGTTTTATCAATTATAATTAGGCAGTAATAACTATAGAGTATCCAGTACATTCAGACCTGCAGTTACACGCAGACACATGAAAGAGACCAAAATGAAGCATATAAAGTACCTTCCTGAAGTCAGGAAAGATCAGGAGTTTTGAAAATCTAAAAGAATGTTCTCTGAATGTTCTAGAAATATTCTCTCTTGATTGTTCTAGGAATGGGCTCTCAAGGTTGTGGGCCCTAAAGCAAAGCACCAAGCTGGAAACTAATTCCGAATCCATCACTACCCTGCATGCTAACAGTCCCCTAGCATATATTTTCTTGATTACTTTGTAATGCCTGGAGAATCCCAGGGATGTGGGAGCCTGGTGGGCTTCCGTCTATGGGGTCACACAGAGTCGGACACGACTGAAGTGACTTAGCAGCAGCAGCAGCAGAGGTAATCACCCTGCAAATTATCCAAATCATAGGCAACAGGACCTTCATTCCCCATGTTCAAAGAGCTAACAATCCCCTCTCCCTACTTATTCCTTCTTTTCTTCAACCATCTTGACTCCTGCAGAGGCAAGGTCAGTTCTGCTCCAGTAGAAAGCAGAACAAACCACTGATTCAATGAACATTGTCCTCCAGAGATATAAGTTCTAGGACTATATTACTCAACTCTAGAAGCCTATAAACATTCAGTACCTTTCTCTAACTAACTGAATAAGATCACTGGGATCCACACCAAACATTGTGGGTCTGAATGTGAGGACAGGAGCAGTAGTACAGAAGTGCAATTTTCAACAACTCCTCAAGGAGATATCTTTGCACAGAAAGTATAACTTATTTTTTACACTGTACATTCAATAAATATTTTTTAGTCATTTTAAACTGACTCCGATGAAACCAAATGAATCCTTCTGGAATGCTGAAGAAAAAAGAGTTGAAAAAGTGAGTTTTTCACTGTGTCATTTCCCTTCCACAAACCTCTGTGATTCGGGTAAAAGCAGAGTCCCTTTCAAATTAAAGAACAGTCAGAAAGGCCTTTAGAAATGGATATTACTTCAACATCACAGCAAATGGCCCCAAATTTCAGTTGACTTTGGAATTTAAGCCTAACATCTGGGCAAACTATTAGTCTACTCTATTCCTCTGATAAGTGTATGAGAGAAAATGATGATTAAAAAATCACCGAAAGGTCATTTCATCATCTTCCTAATTTCATTTTAGAGGATTTAAATTTCCTTTTACCTGCATGTCTGCCTGGAGCAATCATATCATCTCCGTGTCAGCCAGGTGAAGGCGACTGATATGTGAACATACTTCTAAGGGCATCTGAGCTTTCAAGTTTTGAGTCACTGAAAGTTTCAAGCCATGTTCCAACTCAGAAGGGATGTGCTTTAAATTATGATGTGCAAGAGGGAAATATGAGTGTCTCTTTAAACCAAATCTAAAAGGAAAATGGCTAAAACCAATGAAAAGGGGATTTTCAGCATGCAGTAAATAGAAGCAAACAGGTTTAAAACAGTAAATAAACATTAATTAGTCTTTACAGAAAGGTTGTTAAATTCTATCTAGACCGAAAGGATGAAATTTTTGGAGAATGATACACTAAAGACCTCATTTTAAATTATAAATTTTCATCTAAAGAGCAAATTGTATTAAAAGCCCAATTTTATTACTCAGCACTGTTTTCAGTTTGTGGAATATTTTGCATTACATTTTAATTAAACTTATAATTACAGAACTAAATATAATTAGCTTCTTTCTTTCAAAGAAATTAGAAGTGAACTTACTTTATTAAATTTTCAATTTGTTTCCTGCAATGTTACATAGTTTATTCTAATTAATTGAAAGAGAGCTCATAAATATTTTATCAACATGGGAATGTGATTAAAAACTCAAGAACTTTTCCCTTGTGTTTTTCTTTTTAGTGATTTTCTACTCTTAATTTTTTGGCTTGTGTTCAGATGTGTACAGATGAAGGAGAAGGATGAAAAGGCCCTCTTGATATATTCTTGGACCTGATGCTTAGCATCCAAGCTGGTTGCAGCATTTATTCCACTTTATTTATTTATTTTTTCCTTTTGGGCCAGCATTTTGAAGTATTCCCAAAGGAGAAAAGGGGATTGGCAGCCTGTATTCATCTTTCCTGAGTGGCTATGCTAGTGGATACTATATGATATCTCTGCCTGCCTCCACTTCCCCTACAAACCTTCTAAACTAGAAATTCCACCAGGACAGTTACTTCATTTGTTTTGTTGGCTGTCCACCCATAGCACCAAAAATAGCACCCAGCATAGAATAAGAGTTCAGTAAATGTTCACTGAGTACATGGACCCAAATTTTCCAAAATTTGTCCCTTTAAAGATTATTTCTAAAAGATAAGAATATATTTGTTTAAAGATAGCCATGTCAAATAAGGGGCATACTGAGCTTATTATTATTATTTTTTTTGTATTTCAGTTTTACTGAGGTATAATTAACACATAAAATTGCAAGATATTTACAGTGTACATCACATTGACTTGATGTATACCAAAAGGACTCCTTCCAGCTAATTAACGCATCCATCACCTCACTTATTTATCTATTTTCTCTTTTTGGTGGAGGGAGGTGGAAACATTTAAGTTACACTCTCTTAGTAAATTTTAATTATACAAACACAGTGTTATCAACTACTTTTGTTCCTCAGTCACTCAGTCGTGTCCAGCTCTTTGCTACCTTATGGATGGCAGCTCACCAGGCTTCCTCGTCCTTCACCATCTCCCAGAACTTGCTCAAACTCATGTCCATTGAGTCAGTGATGCCATCCAACCAGCCACCACATTATACATTTGACCCTCGGACCTTATTCATCCTAGAGCTGAAAATGGTACCCTTTGATCAGCCTATTTTCCCCATTCCCAGGCCCTGGTAACTACTTTTCTACTCTCTTTCTCTGAGTTTAAAAAAAAAAGCAAAAATCTATAGAAACACACTTAGTTTCTTAACAAAAAGACTTCCAAGAAGGGGATCAAACATATGCTATTACCCATTCTTATTTGATCAGGAACAACATTTTTCCTCTCAGAGCTATCTTATGAGACTAGTGGTTTGTAGAACATACATTGGGAAATGCTGTTGCATGTTTATGGGATCTTAGGGGGGGAAATGTTCACCTTCAGTACTTGACAGTACAGTCAGTAGTATCTCTCAGTTTATGTATATTATCTTCACTGCCCCGTAGTGCAAGTTTCCTGCTTTGATCAACTGACTGATCAATTCACTTCTAACTCATTTCCTTTTTGTTCCCCTAAAGACAACCATATAATTAGGTTTAATATGAATACTTTTGTTCTAACATATTGTCATGTTGGGCTGGGAAAGGAGTGGAGAACAAAAAAGTGATATATCTGAATATTCTTTTTTGCATATAGTTAGGCTTTCTGAACCCACTCCAGTGTTCTTGCCTGGAGAATCCCAGGGACGGGGGAGCCTGGTGGACTGCCGTCTATGGGGTCGCACAGAGTCGGACATGACTGAAGTGACTTAGCGGCAGCAGGCTTTCTGAAGGCTTTAATCTCCTATATATTAATATACGTGTTTGTGCATGCTGAGTCGTTTCAGTGCTGTCCCACTCTTTTGGACCTCATGCACTGTAGCCTGCCAGTCTCCTCTGTCCATGGAATTTTCCAGGCAAGAACACTGGAGAAGGTTGCATTTCCTCCTCCAGGGATCTTCCCAACCCAGAGATCAAAACTGCATCTCTTATGTCTCCTGCATCAGTAGGCAGGTTTTGTTGTTATTTTTTTAACACTAGTGCCACATGGGAAGCACCAATATATATACAAATATATATATAATGTACACATATGCATATATACAGAAGGAAAAGAGCACTAAAACAGGAAGTCAACTAAGCAACATAAATTCAATCGTTTTCCAAACAAATGCCATAACTACACTTAAGTGGGACAGGAGAGACAGGAAGGGAGTAAAAGAAGGAGGGAAGGAGAAAAGAAGGAATTAATCCATGTAACTAACTATACACCCTCAGTTTGTGACAGAATGAGGGGTAAGGATAAGAATTGCAACAAATCTTGAACTGTTTTCAATATGGCTTGTTTTTTGTAATGGAACGAGCAAAATAATTGTGAAACTATTTTAGATGTGATGTAGATGGAGAAACCGTGGAAACAGTGTCAGACTTAATTTTTTTGAACTCCAAAATCTCTGCAGATGCTGATTGCAGCCATGAAATTAAAAGACGCTTACTCCTTGGAAGGAAAGTTACAACCAAACTAGATAGCATATTAAAAAGCAGAGATATTACTTTGCCAACAAAGGTCCGTCTAGTCAAGGTTATTTTTTTTCCAGTGGTCATGTATGGATGTGAGAGTTGGACTGTGAAGAAAGCTGAGCACAAAAGAATTGATGTTTTTGAACTCTGGTGTTGGAGAAGACTCTTAAGAGTCCCTTGGACTGCAAAGAGATCCAACCAGTCCATCCTAAAGGAGACCAGTCCTGGGTATTCATTGGAGGGACTGATGCTAAAGCTGAAACTCCAATACTTTGGCCACCTCATGCAAAGAGTTGACTCACTGGAAAAGACCCTGATGCTGGGAGGCATTGGGGGCGGGAGGAGAAGAGGACGACAGAGAATGAGATGGCTGGATGGCATCACCGACTCTGTGGACATGAGTTTGAGTGAACTCCGGGAGTTGGTGATGGACAGGGAGGCCTGGCGTGCTGCGATTCATGGGGTTGCAAAGAGTTGGGCACGACTGAGCGACTGAACTGAACTGAAGATGGAGCAAGTAAATAAACTTGGAAGCCAGTTTTCTCAATCAAGAAGAGGGAACATAAAAACATAAACTGGGAAAAGACAAGAAAGAACCCTGTAGGGATGGTTTAGAAACTGGGAATATTGATGTGAATTCTTCTTTTGAGATATGCGTCTGTATGTGCATATGCATATATAAGTGCATAGGTTTAAGAATATTTGTATGCAATGTATGTATGTAAATGTGTTTATGCATGCATAGGGTTCTAACCTTTATGTACTGAAGGGGCCAAAATGCCACACTCCAGTTGCAATGAGCACACTATCAAGAGCTAGGATTTAATACCATTACCCCCTAAAATCAACCAGGGATCCTTAGAGCAATGGCCGATGCCAGGGCTTGGGTGAATAGGTACAAGACTTTGGAATACCTTGCTATGTCATAAAGCAAGTGTTCATCCTTATTTTGGGGACATGTCCCAGACACAGAAGCCAGCTTAAAAATACTCCCACTATCAACATGGGACAATTTCAGTGTCAAATAATTAACTCTATGTAGTAATATACCAAAAACCATTTGGAAGGAGAAAGGCAATCTGGAAAGGGAAGGTTCTTGCTTACAATAGAATGTCATGTAATACCTAATAAATGTGGAAAGTGTACTGGGATAGAAAATCAGCATTTTGCAATAATAGTAGTAAAAACTGCAGCAAGCAAGATTTATAAATCTGTGCTGTGCTTAGTCACTCAGTCATGTCAGACTCTTTGCCACCTCATGGATTGTAGCCCGCCAGGCTCCTCTGTCCATGGGGATTCTCCAGGCAAGAATACTGGAGTGGGTTGTCATGCCTTCCTCCAAAGATGCTAAACCCTAGGAAGGAAGCTTGATGAGGAGCAGAATCTGTGCATGCTTTCAAAGTGTCTCCCCACAGGTTGTTTCCATGTTGCAAGGGAAAAAAATATATATATTGACTATTCAGTGGAGAAATCAGGCAATAGCCTAAGTGTTCAAAATAAACACCCCCAATTAGGGGTAGATGAGTGTTTTACTTCCAAATATGACATCTGAGAAGGACATACTGTCATCATCTATGCAGTGTTCTGGTCAAGAATACATAACTGAATACAATAATGAGGAAATATTAGACAAAGTCCAAATGAGGAGAATTCTATAAAACAAATGGGTACAAAGGAGAACTGTAATTTTTTAAATTGTCAGCATAAGTAGCGAAGACTGGAGGAATGTTCCATACTATAGGAGGCAGAAAGAGGTGAAAATGTAAATGCTACACCTGACTCTACTCTAGATACTGTAATGGAGGAAGAGCAACGTTATAAAAACATGTCTTGGTCAACTGATACACTTGGAACATAATAAAATTCTATCAATATAAATTTATGAGATTGGTAACTATATTATGGTTATATATGACTGTGTCTTTATTCTTAGGAAATCCATGGTGAAACATTTGAGGGTAAATTTCCATAGTTGGTATAAGTTATCCTCAAGTTGTTCAGAAAAAGAAAATGTTACAGAGAACAAGAGAAAATGTGCATGCACTTGTGCCAACGACAAACAAAAAGGAATAAAATATTAACAGTAAATGAATCTGGATAAAGGATTCCTGCATATTCTTCACACTATTCTTATTCTTACTTAAAATTATTCTATTTTTATTATATTCCTGTATATTATACCATTCTTTTCTTATATGAAATTACTTCCAAATGAAAATGTTTAAATACTGTGTTCCCTAAAGGAATTTGTCTTTCCAGAATGGTGATAGTATTGAAGTTGCGTGAAGGGTGTGTAAGAGGGCTGATATTCTATTCTGTTCACTTGGTAAACATTTAAGTTAAATTTTTTCATAACAAAGATCTCTGCTTTTTCAGAAATTATTTGACTTGGTTTTTGTTTAAAGCCTGATTTCATGCGTTGACCACGGGCCATTTCAAAGGACTACACTTTTGAGATCTTATAAAAACTCTCTAGCACTGGACAAGTGAGTGTCCATGCCACACAAAGCATGCCTTCATACCTGCAGCTTGCACAGCTCTCTAGGTTCTCTAGTCCAACGCTGGGACTCTCTGGTCTTTTATCTCACTGAGCCCATTCGACCTCTCTAGCCTTCTCTCCCTCCTTCCCTTTCTCATTACGAAATTTAGAGACACTTGTTCTTTAGAGCAACCCACAGTGATATGATAGAATTGGACACCTTCCAGCTTCCTCTTATCCAGCTGTTTATTCACTTTCTTCTGGATTTTTTCATCTACTTTTTTCACTTGTTTAATATCACCCTCTACCCCTATAATATAACTATGGATTTTCAAAACACTTTTACACACAGAAAGGCATACTATCTGTAACTGATGTGAACAGATATACATAACGATACCACCTTGAACCAGCAAAAAACCTAGAAAGGTAGTTGGTGAATTCAGAGTCACCAGGAGCAGGGATTAGAAACTCTGTATGATACACTTGCCCGATTAATAGCATGCTACATCATGAATTCTAAAACAAATGGCAAAATTATGCATGGTCCGTGCCTATTAATAGTTTCTGGTAAGATTTTAAATAACAACACTGGGCTTGATTTTAGCTGATGATCCACTCCGACACTGTGTCTTTTTCTGCTGTGACTATGCATAGCCTGGCATTCCCAGTCTTGGAACTGTATCTTTTGCATGTGTCCATATTGATTTCACTTCCATATGAAATATTTACATATGTTTATCACTTTGTCATCATTTAGCATGGCATCTGTTTGCTGCAAATGAGTCAGGTCTCAGCCACAGCAGCTTGTCAGATTGGTGTATCTGAAGAGAAGGGGAAAATGCCTTTGGGTAGATTCCTATAAAAGTGGGTGCCTTTATTAATCATTGCCTGACAGTATTTTACACTCTCAAATATGCTCCTGCATGTTTCCCTTAATTTCAGGCTTATAACAACCCTGTGAAATATGTAAAGTAGCTTTGATAATCCTATTTGACAGCTGTGAAGTCAAACCCTTTGGAAGGTGAAATGCTTTGGAAAAGGTCACAGACAGAATCCACGCTGACCCAGGTGTCCTGATTCGTAGACCCTGCGATCTTTACATCAAACGTGCTGAGTCACATCATTAAAACAAGCAGTAAAATGTGCTGGCTTGTCAGAGATGTTAGAAACTATTTTTTTAATTTAATTAACAGCTACCGCTTAATGAGCATTTAAGTATTAATTTAAATATGCATATACAAATTATTAAGCAGAATGTTTTCTGTGACTTCTAGAAATTAACTAAGTCCCAAAGAGGCAATAGATAACCCCTTATTCAAAACAGATGGCGAAATTGGTCTTTCAACCCTCACACCCATCACTGATTCAGACTGTATAAGTAGAAGACTAGAGTTAGGACAGACTGGTTGAGTCAGGATGGTTGTTGACCCAGTAGCCATTCCACAAACCAAGTGAGGAATTTTCCAGTAAGAGATTGGGGACTGAATATAAGATAAGGAGATTAGGGTCTCATTCCCTCAGTCAGTTCAGTTCAGTCACCAAGTCGTGTCCAACTCTTTGCAACCCCGTGGACTGCAGCACACCAGCCTCCATGTCCATCACCAACTCCTGAAGTTTACTCAAATTCATGTCCATCGAGTCAGTGATGCCATCCAACCATCTCATCCTCTATCATCCCCTTCTCCTCCCGACTTCAGTCTTTCCCACCATCAGGGTCTTTTCAAATGAGCCAGCTCTTTGCATCAGGTGGCCAAAGTATTGGAGTTTCTGCTTCAAAATCAGTCCTTCCAATGAATATGCAGGATTGATCCCCTGGGATGGACTGATTCGGTCTCCTTGCAGTCCAAGGGACTCTCAAGAGTCTTCTCCAACACCACAGTTCAATATCATCAATTCTTTGATGCTCAGCTTTCTTTATAGTCCAACTCTCACATCCATATAGTCTCATTCCCTAGCAGATTGCTTTCAGGTCTACAAAAAATCTTAGCATTACCCCTACTCTCCCCATCCCTCTCTATACAGAGCCCAGTGACAAGACTCAGGAAAAAGTTTCACATGTGTCCCCTAAGTTTGGGAGCATTTGTGAGACAAGAAGCTGACATTCATTTCCTGTTAAAGTTTTCTGAAGCTGAAAGGGAATTCTGGCTGGAAACAGTCTCAACAAATGGAGAGAAGAGGCAGCAGATAGTGAACATTACCAAACCTTCAACCAACAGGAGATGAACAATGTTGAATAATTGCCGCCAACCATTGTCCCTGTCTTAGATCAAGTTCCCTAGAAGCAGAGACCGAGACAGGGGTTTTAAATGTGTGAGATTAAGCACTGTAGACATATCAGGAGACACTAGTAAGGGAAGGAAGGAAACAGAAAAAGTAAGGGGAAAGAATCAATGAGGTGTAGCCACGTCAGTCTAGCCTTGGCCTGCCCATGGTGAAGAGGGCTCTGTGCCATCAACCATGCAGCAGAAATGTTTCCCTGGAGGTAAAAGGCTGGCTTTTGTATCCCCATACAAGTCAGTCAGTGCTACTGGCAGCTGGGGTAGAAAGGTCCTTAAGCAAGGACAACACTCCAGAGAAGGGGTAGGGAGGAGAGGCTTTGAGAAACCCAAAGTTCGGAGTAACTAGAGGTCATGTACACTAGATTAGTAAAGGTATCCAGTTCAGGAATCAGAAGCATCCACTATGCTCACCTTTCTCTAAAGACAATGTTCTAAGGTCTGTTGCATGTGGTATTTCAGAAACATTGAGCCCTAGTTACTCAGAGTAGTGACCTGCTCATACCACACTTTTACTAACGATTATTTCTTTCCTCTCCCCATTTCTTCACTTATGCTACTTTGAACCACCTCCCAGATAGGCTGTGTGTTAGTCATTCAGTTGTGTCTGACTCTTTGTGACTCCATGGACTGTAGCTCGCCAGGCTCCTCTGTCCATGGAATTCTCCTGGCAAGAATACTGGAGTGGGTAGCCATTCCCTTCTCCAGCGGATCTTGCAACCAAAGGATCAAACCCAGATCTCCTGCATTGCAGACAGATTCTTTACCCTCTGAGCCACCAGGCAAGCCCAGAGGGCTAACTGCACCCAAATTCTTGTCTCATAGTCCTTTTGTAGGGGGCAACCCACGCTAAGATAATTACAAGGAAGAAATTATTCTTATCACTCAATGTTACTTATAGTCATAAGGAACTGAAATTTGTGTTTGGAGGAAAAAATAAATGATGTTCTTTCCTGTTTTTACCTCCCTGAAATTTAAGTTGGTTAATAAACTGATTCCCATGAATTATCTCATTTAATCTTCACAGCAACTCTCTGAGGTAGATATAATTATCTCTACTTTATTATACATAGGAAAACAGAGGTTCAGAGAAAGTAAGTGTGATATTCAAAGTTACTCAGCTAAGATTCAACTTCAAGTAATGTGATCCTAAAGTCAGTATTTTTGCTCATTAAACCAAATCACTTTCCTCAAGGTTTCAGAAACATGACATAGATATTTGCTTGCTCATTTCTAAAATTAAATGTTGGACTCCTAAAACAAACTCTTCAGACAGTGGTGGTGGAAGTACAATTTTTAATGTGGTGAAGGGGTACATTTTTCCTTTTCTAACATAACCAGGAAGAGGAAAAGAGCAGATAGCATGTTCTGCTGTTAAACTGACAGCCTTATTGATATTTTTCAAATTATTACAAGAAAGACCCAGGCTTCACATGTTTTATTTAAAGCAGTTCCTGCATTGTTTGGATATTACATTATTTATGTCAAAAATGGTATATTGGATGAACATTTATTCACCCAATAACATTTATTAGTTATAACCAAGCAGTTTTAAGACCAGAATAAAAGATTCTGGTCTTAACGGAGGGAAATAAACCAGTGTCTTATTTTTCTGGCACTCTCCTTGACATGTGGACATTTTTTTCAAGTAATAAACTACATTCTTGATGTTTTCTCTATAGGGTTGACACAACTCTCTAGGCTGCTAGCTTCTAGGAATGACTATTAAATCAGCCAAGCAAGTGGAAAGATGTCAACCACGGTTTTCATTCAAGAGGCCACACTGTACAGTGATTAGGGTACAAACATAGGTATCTGACATTCTTTGATTTGACTAAGCTTTGACACTTACATGTTGTGCAATCTTAGACTAATTAGTTATGCTCCTTAAGATTCAGTTTTTCCAGTAGAAAACTGGAGACAATAAAAGGTGCTCCCTGATGTGGTTTGGAAAGAATCCACTGCATTATGTCTACAAAGCGGTTCCATGGTATCTGGCAACAGAGCAAGCACTCAGTAAATGATATTTATTTATAATCAATAAAATATTTTTTTCTGATTAGAATAGAGTATAAGAAGGATGAAAAAAGTCTTATTTGCTTCACAAAAATTTGGCCTAGGTAAGCACGCCAAACTTTCTTTTAGCCACCAGCTAGAAGCTATACACAAATTCACTGTGCAATGCACACTGGAATGAGTGCATTACTGACACTGCTTACCTGGAACAATGCCACCTACAACATTACCTTAGGGGGACCTTTTGGGGATTAACCCCTTCCCCTGGAAAAACAGCAGAAGTAGAGAGGAATTGAAAACACAGTGGAGAAAGAATATATGTCGATTTGGAGTGCTGTAAACGTACATTACCATGAATCTGGGATGACAATGTAAGTCACAGGAAGGGAAGCATCAAATGAATTACACAGCCCTTCCCTAAGAAGTGGCAATAAAACAGTGAAGGACCCTTTACCATCCCATATTTCATGTATGCCAGAAAAATTCAACTCAAATTTTGTCTTAATTTTTCTCCATGTTTAGCTTCTTTCTTACTCCCCTTGCCGTACAACTCTGGGACTTATTCTTTCGTTTGACGTGTATTTATGGAGAACCTTCTCTGTTGCACAGAAGTATCTACATGGCATTGTCAAGCTATAAGTGCCAAGCTATAGTGGTTATTTCCATGGATATATCACAAAATTAAATTGTTTTCCTATTATTTAATATAAAGGATGGAAAACAGAGAGCCAGGTAAAAATAAGTGCTTATTAAACATCGCATGTAATCACTCTCTAGCCAACACCATTATTTTATGTAAAATCATAGTAAATGTCAACCTATTTCATGGTTGCACTTTTGAAAATGCTAATATTCTAACAAGGAAGAACACTAGAAAATCATCCCTCATTAATTTGCTGAAAATGCAATGTTGATTCCTCATGGGTGTCTGGGGGGTGCTCATAATTATTTAAATACGAGGTAAGCTAGCTTCTCAGGTCATTTTGGAGGCCCATCATTTTCCTGATTGAGAGATGCAGAAATGCAACACATGATTAACCTTATATATATATACACATACCCTGATAACTGATCACTTTTACCCAGTGAATGTTAATACTAACTCAGAATTCGTCTCAGTACAGCATTTTAGGAAATGACTTCCACCATCAGTCTGGACACATGAATTGTATTTATCAAGGATATAGCAATCTTTAGAGCTGATGGGGAGGGGATCCGTTTTCAACTTTTCGACATACTGAGTCCCTCATTTCCTTAAATTTGTGCATTTGGATACACACTTCACTTACAATTTTTTTAAAAATATAAGTGCTTTGAATTGAGAAGGTTTGCATTTAATCTCCTGATTTTAAACAATTTTTAAGACAGATTTATTTGTATGTTCCATGAAGACTTTCACTCTGCTTTCATTCATCAGGGAACTAGAAAAAAGTTGGGGCAGTTATTGTTTACAAAAGGAATACTTGTACCAAGCAATCTTTACCTTGTCATACTGTGAAAGTGAAACTCCTAATACATCAAATCCTAGCTTCTCATTCTGAGCCCACAGACTCAAAACCAACATAACAGTTTTAATAAGTTCCAGAACAAAGTGAAGGAACAAAAACATTTTCTATTTAAGATAAAGTTCTTGCTTGTTTATCCAAAAAGAAAACATATCCTTCAAAACCCAGTTCAGATATCATCCCTTGCAGATAGCCATCTTTGCTCATCTACTCTGACAATTATTCATCTGTTCCAAGAGGTTTTGCCCATTTCTCACACAGATACCCTTATCATTCTGCACTATATCCTCTACCAGATGGGGAATCCCTTGAAGGCCAGGTGATGTCAGAGCCATTTCCTTGCCCTGAGCACCCAGCAGAGTTCCTGGCCAAGAGGCAACACTCACTAAATGTTGTCACAATGAAGTAAGCTGTATGCTCAGTCACAACACAGAGAGTCACCTTTATAATCATATATTCTTAGGATATATCAGAGATGGTGGAAATGTATAGAAAAATTAATATAAAGAAGGTCAATAGCATGGAAGAGAAAGATGTAATCATCTATTCATGACTCAACAAATATCTAGGAAGTGTTTATTATAGAAAAAGGAAGAGAACACAGAACTCCTGCTTGGTTGGAAATTATCTACAATCCATCACAAGTAAACAAGTTTTCCACTACCACTCACAAAGAAACTTAAGCATTAAGTATAAAGGTGAATGGTTGAGACTGGAGAGCTAATTGGCATGAACAAGCCATGTCAATGACCATAACACTATAATGATTCTATTTCTGAATATTCTATTAATTGTTGACAATTACACAAGCTTTGACTTCAAGCTCAAGAGTCATAAAAACTCTCAAAATCACTTCATGTCTATTGTTGCAGGAAGATGTTAAAGTGAAATGTTCACCTTAGCACCATGAATTAAAGTTTTATATTTCTAAATACACTTAAAAAATGTAAATGTAGTAATATAATCTTTTATATTTACTGATACATTAATTTTTAGAATATCATGCTTGTAAGCTTTTACACGTTTCAAAACCAAGCGTCTCCAATGTCTCTAATAATTGGCAAACATACACACAAATGTGGCGTGTGTGTGTGTGTGTTCACATTGATATAGATACCCAGACAAACAGAGCAAGGGCTTTCAAGTCAGTTGTTGTTCACTCACTAAACTGTGTCCAACTCTTTGCCACCACATGAACTGCAGCATGCCAGGCTCCCCTGTCCTTTACTCTCTCCCAGAGTTTGCTCAGATTCATGTCCATTGAGTCAGTGATGCTATCTAATCATCTCATCCTCAGCCACTCCCTTCTCCTTTTGCCTTCAATCTTTCCCAGCATTAGGGTCTTTTCCTCCGAGTCGGCCTTTCCCATCAGGTGGCCAAAGTATTGGAGCTTCAGTTTCAGCATCAGTCCTTCCAATGAATGCTCAGGATTGATTTCCTTTCAGTAGGTCATTATTTAAATTCTAGCATGGTTCCTCTCCAGTGGTGTGACTGAATAGAAAATTACTTCACCTCCTCAAGCCTGTTTCCTCATCTATTTGCTTCAGGAGCCACAAGAAAAACATACACCCTACTAGGTTGCTGTTTGGTATTAAGATCCTTCATGTCTTAAACAAATAACTCAACATATGGTAGAATCTCAACAAACAATAGCATAATAAAAATATTATTACTGTAACTATGATGTAATATATGTATATATAATGTATATACATGTATATATAATGTTATAAGTATGTTAACTGTAACTATGATATAATATGTAAATATGATATAACTATGATATATATATTATAATACACTCAATATAATATAATATATATAATAAATATAATGCTATTCATGTATCTTAAACCACTCTACCTCTACCATCTAGCCTGACAACTCTTCCCCTGTCCCCCACAGTCTATAATATGTCATGATGAATGGAGAAGTCACTAACAGTTGGTGAAAATGGGAATGGAGGGTCCATTATAATGATGGCAGCATGAATATTAATAACATTTTTCGGATCACTTTCATGGACAAGACTAACAAATTCATGTAGTAACTTCTAATAATATAAGATCCCTCATTTATAAATTAGAGATAAAAGAATGCCTTCTTTGCAAGTTTATTTTGAAGGCAGGTTACAATGAATATAATTTATCTAGCACAGTTTCTGCAACATAGTAGACACTCAAAGATGGCAGCCATAACTATAAATACTGTAATTTATACTATGAGCTTATTGTTCCCAGGATGAAAACAATGATCAAAATTTATCTCTAATTTCAGACATTCCCTCTGATGGGATGTGTGATGGAGGTGTGATACTTTCTTTTTCAGTATCCTCACATCCTTTTATAGCCCAGCTCATTCTGTCCACATTAGTAGTTCTAGGACATCAAGGCAGGTCTGAGAAAGGGAACGACCTCAAGGAGAACATCTCGCAAATCTAGATGGGATATTCTATAAGCAGTTGTAAGTACATAAGAATCCAGGCATAAAATGGGCTTCTCAACTCATAGAAAAGACCTTTGATTCTTTATATTTTCCCATTAATTCCTGTGGCTATGGCTGTGGTTTTAAGTAGAGAGGAACTCAAAAGCCTCTTGATGAAAGTGAAAGAGGAGAGTGAAAAGGTTGGCTTGAAGCTCAACATTCAGAAAACAAAGATCATGGCATCTGGTCCCATCACTTCATGGGAAATAGATGGAAAAACAATGGAAACAGTGTCAGACTTTGTTTTTTTGGGCTCCAAAATCACTGCAGATGCTGATTGCAGCCATGAAATTAAAAGACGCTTGCTCCTTGGAAGGAAAGTTATGACCAACCTTGATAGTATATTAAAAAGCAGAGACATTACTTTGCCGACCAAGGTCCGTCTAGTCAAGGCAATGGTTTTTCCCGTGGTCATGTATGGATGTGAGAGTTGGACTGTGAAGAAAGCTGATCGCCGAAGAATCGATGCTTTTGAACTGTGGTGTTGGAGAAGACTCTTGAGAGTCCCTTATACTGCAAGGAGATCCAACCAGTCCATTCTAGAGGAGATCAATCCTGGATGTTCATTGGAGGGACTGATGCTAAAGCTGAAACTCCAATACTTTGGCCACCTCATGAGACGAGTTGACTCACTGGAAAAGACTCTGATGCTGGGAAAGGTTGGGGGCGGGAGGAGAAGGGGACGACGGAGAATGAGATGGCTGGATGGCATCACCGACTCTGTGGACATGAGTTTGAGTGTACTCCGGGAGTTGGTGATGGACAGGGAGGCCTGGCGTGCTGTGATTCATGGGGTCGCGGAGAGTCGGACACGACTGAGCGACTGAACTGAACTGAACTGAACTGAGCCATGTAGAATTTTAACAAAATTTCCTTGAAAATCAAAAAGAATTATATTCTCTGTTATTATGTAGCATCTTTTGTGAATTTATTACATAGAGGTATTTAGTTAAACAGAAATTTCTTTTGTCCAAATTAGTGCAGAACATGCTTTATTTTTTTGTTTCTCCAAAGTTTCTAGACTTCTTCTAAAATTGTGGTTCATTTAGCCCAATTATAATTTCACGTAAAGAAGACAAACCACAATATGAAAATAAGAGACTGGGAATGTAGAGTACAGCCACTCTAGAAAACACTTTGGCAGGTTCGTTAAAAACTAACCATGGAACAACCATATGACCTAGAAATTGTACTCCAGTAGAAATTTTCCAAAGAAGTGAATTTATTTTCACCCAAAAAAACTGTACACAAACATCTATAGCAGTTTTATCTATGAGTCAAGAGTTGGAATCAGTCCAAAAGTTCATTACATGAATGGTTAAATAGACTACAGCACAACCATGCCATGGATTGTGACTCAGGAGTAAAAGAGATAAGCTACTGATACAAGCAACCATTTAGAAGGATGTTAGGGAATCATGTTGAGTGGAAGAAACTAATCTCAAAAGAATACATACTATTGATTCCATTTTCTGTAATATTTTTGAAATGGCAAACATTTTTAAAATGGAAGACAGATTCGTGGTTGCCCCAGGGTAGAGGTAGGGTGAAGGACATGTGCGGGGGGGGGGGGGGGGGAGGGGGCAGAGGGAGGAGGGTCAAGGGGAAGGAACTGACGTGGGAGGGAGGGAGGGAGGAAGGGAACAAGTGGGAGGTGGGTGTGATTATAAAAGGGTAACATACAGGACCAGGTGACTTCATAGGTGGATTCTATCAAAAGTTTAGAGAACCTATCTTGCTCAAACTCTTCCAGAAAATTGCAGAGGAAGGAAACGCCCAAACTCATTCTATGAGGCCACCATCACCCTGATACCAAAACCAGACAAAGACGCCACACACACACACACACATAAAAGAAAACTACAGGCCAATCTCACTGGTAAACATAGATGCAAAAATCCTCAGCAAAATTCTAATAAACAGAATCCAACCACACATTGAAAGGATTCTACACCATGATCAAGTGGGATTTATCCCAGGGATGCAAGGATTCTTCAATATAGGCAAATCAATCAATGTGATACTCTATATTAACAAACTGAAAGATATAAACCATATGATCACCTCAATATAAGCAGAGAAAGCCTTCAACAAAGTTCAAAATCCATATATGATAAAAACTCTCCAGAAAGTAGGAACAGAAGGAACATACCTCAATATAATAAAGGCCATATATTACAACCTCACAGCAAACATTATCCTCAATGCTGAAAACCTTACCTCTAAAATCAGGAATAAGACAAAGGTGCCCAATCTCACCACCATTATTCAACTTAGTTATGGAAATCCTAGCCATAACTAATCAGAGAAGATAAAGAAATAAAAGGAATCCAGAGTGGAAAAGAAGAAGTAAAACTCACTGTTTGCAGATGACATAATTCTCTACATAGAAAACCCCAAAGATGACACCAGAAAATTACTAGAGGTAATCAATGAACATAGTAAAGTCACAGGATAAAATTAATACACAGAAATCCCTTGCATTCCTATACATTTTCCTAACAATGAAAAATCAGAAAGAGAACTTAAGGAAGCAATCCTATTCACCACTGCAGCAAAAAGAATAAAATACTTAGTAATAAATTTACCGAAAGAGACAAAAGACCTGTATGCAGAAAATTATAAAACACTGATGAAAGAAATCAGACACTGATGAAAGACCTAAACAGATATTTCTCCAAAGAAGACATCAGATGGCTAAAAAGCACATGAGGAGATGCTCAACATCACTCATTATTACAGAAATGCAAATCAACACTACAATGAGGTACCATCTCACACAGGTCAGAATGGCTGCTATCAAAAAGTCTACAAACATTAAATGCTGGAGAGGGTGTGGAGAAAAGAGAACCCTCTACACTGTTGGTGGGAATACAAACTGACAGAATCACCATGGAGAACAATATGGAGATTCCTTAAAAAACAAGGAATAAAAATACAATATTACCCAGTAATCCCACTATGGAGGCTAATAGAAAAAGACATATGTACCCCCAATGTTCACTGCATCACTATTTACAGTAGTTAGGACATGGAAGCAACCTAGATGTCCATCAGCAGATGAACGGATTAGGAAGTTGTGTTATCCATACACAGCGGAATATTATTCAGCTAGAAAAAGGAACTCATTTGAGTCAGTTCTAGTGAGGTGGGTGAACCTAGAGCCTATTATACAGAGTGAAGTAATTCAGAAAGAGAAAGACAAATATCATATATTAATGCACATACATGGAATCACAGACAATCCTATGTGCAGGGCAGCAAAGGAGACACAGATATAAAGAACAAACTTTTGGACACAGTCGGGGAAGGAGAGGATAGGATGACTTGAGAGAATAGCACTGAAACATATACATGACCATCCGTAAAACAGATCACCACTGGGAGTTTGATGTGTGACACAGGAACGCAGTCTGTGCTCTGTGACAACAAAGAGTAGTGGGGTGGAAGGGAAGTGGGAAGGGGGTTCAAGAGGGATGGGACACACGTGTGCCTATGGCCCATTCATGCTGATGTATGGCAGGGGCCATCACAATATTGTAAAGTATTTATTCTTCAATTAAAAGAAAAAAATAAAAGGGCGACATAAGAGAGCATTTTGTGCTTTTGGAACTGTTCAGTACCTGACCGGAGTGGCAGATATAAGAACATATACATATGATGACGAAGCTGAAGCTCCAGTACTTTGGCCACCTGATGCAAAGACCTGACTCATTGGAAAAGACCCTGATGCTGGGAAAGATTGAGGAGAACAGGACAACAGAGGATGAGATGACTGGATGGCATCATTGACTCAATGCACACGAATTTGAGCAAATCCTGGGAGATAGTGAAGGACAGGGAAGGCTGGCATTCTGCAGTCCATAGGGTCACAAAGAATTAGACACGACTGAGCAACTAAAAAACAACAAATACATATGATAAGACTGTATGCATGCGTGCATGCTGAGTCTCTTAAGTCATGTCTGACTCTTGCGACCCCATGGACTGTAGCCCCCCAGACTCCTCTGTCCATGGGATTCTTTAACAAGAATACTGGAGTGGGTTGTCATGCCCTCCTCCAAGGGATCTTCCCAGCCCAGGGATCAACCCTGCATCTCTTATGTCTTCTGCATTGCAAGTGGATTCTTTACCTCTGAGCTACCAAGGAAGCCCCATAAGACTGTACAGGACTCACAAATGAGTAGAAATATAACTGGGAAAATGTGAATAAGATTGCTGAATGGTATCACTGTCAATACATTAGTTACCATATTATACCATAACTTTGTAAAATGTTACCATTGGTGAAAACTGGACATGATGTACCCAGAATCTTTCTATACTGTTTCTTACAACTAATATTAGTCTACAATATCACAAAAAAATTTCAATTGAAAATTAAACTAAATGTGTATAGCACAGGGGATTATAGCCATTATCTTGTAATAACTTTTAATGCCATGCAATCTAAAAATACTGAATCAGTATGATATATACCTGAAATTAATGCACTGTTGTAAATCAACTACACTTTAATAAAAATTTAAACTAAATGAACACACTAAGAAAAAAAAATTATACAATGTCAGTATTGAAAGGAAATTATACAGCTCAAACTCTTAGAAAATTCTTGAATTATTAGCTCGTGATTGCTTAACCTCTATTTACTTGGACCAAAAGAAAATTTACCTCCTCCTGAGGTAATCAGTAACAGTTTTCCTCAGTCTGAAAAGTTCTTCCTGAAATTGAAATTGGAATCTCTTTTAAAGAAGCTGCATCCATTGTTCCTACAGAATAACTTTAAGCCCTCATGCACATGGTAAGCCCTTCAAAATCATGAAAAGAGCTCAATTTTTTATTTTTGCTGAGTTTGATTTTCTTTATGACATTTTCAGTTACTTTTCCTCATATATCATGCTTTTATGGTCCTTCCCCATCCTAAACAGCTCTTCTTTAAACACATTCCAGGGTCACTGTTCATTTTCCTTAAAGCAAAAACGGTAGTGTTCTAAGTGTGACATAAACAACAGGGCTATGGTTGCCATTAAGATCAGGGAGTGGAGTAAGGGAAACAAGAGTATTTGTAAGGAACACCTGAAAATTAGGGATTTTGGTGATGGAACTGTTTTGAAACTTGACTGAATCTAGGCTAATAACTTAAAATATGATGCCATATAGTTCTGTAAGAGGTTATCATTTGGAGAAACTGAGTAAAGTGTACCCAGGAGCACTCTGTATTATTTCTTTAAGCTACTTGTATGTCTACAATTATTTAAAAACAAAAAACTTAATTAAAACAACAAAGTAGGAAGGGCACGGAGACTACCCAACTTCTTCTTCAGTCATAAAAGGCTGAGCACTTGTAAAAACAAAGCAAAGCAAATCAAAAACACCCAAACCCCAACCAACTCTGAGTGATTAACATAACCAGATGTTAACATGTGTGAGCAAATATGCTGAAGTGGTTTATGCTTGGCTCCGAATTGCATACAAATATACATATGAACTCCGGCATCTGAGTATTTGGAGAAATATGCATATTTGCAGTATGTGTTTGGAGAAGTATTGCATTGTCCTCATACTTCAGTTTTCCAAAATTTTATCTAAACACACCTAAAAATCTTGGAGTTTTCCTTGATCGTTCTCATCTTTTTAATACCTCATGTCCAATCTATCAGCAAATTCTGTTGTTTCTGCCCACAAAATACATCTAGAACCTGACCACTTTTTCATTGCTTTCACTGTTACCATCATCTCTCACGCAAATTATTCTAATAGCATCATAAATGGCTTCTACCATCTCCTTGTTCTTTCGTGGTCAATTTTCAGCACCTGGAGTGATCCCTTAAAACATGTCAGAGCATGACATTTTTCTTTTCAAAACCTTTCAATGGCTTCCAAACATAAACACCATCATAGAAAAGGTCAGCACTTTCCATGTCCTGCATGGTCTGACTCCCACTGTACCCTTCTGACCTTGCACCGCCTACACTTCCCTCCCTCCATCCTTCAGTGTAACCTCACTAGCCTCTGCTATTACTCAAATACACCAAATCCTGACCTCAGGGCCTTTGCACTGGCTGTTCCCTCTACTTCGGATGCTATTCCTCAAGATATTCACATGACTAACTCCCAAACCATGTCTAGGTGTCTGCTTGAATATCATGTTCCCACTGCTCCCTATTCCTTTCTCCACATTTTTTTTCAGAGAGCTTACACCATCTGCATATTACTTATCTTATTTATTAGTCTCTACCATTAGTGATGGAATTCCAATTGAGCTATTTCAAATCCTGAAAGATGATGCTGTGAAAGTGCTGCACGCAATATGCCAGCAAAACGGAAAACTCAGCAGTGGCCACAGGACTGGAAAAGGTCAGTCTTCATTCCAATCCCAAAGAAAGGCAATGCCAAAGAATGCTCAAACTACCGCACAATTGCACTCATCTCACATGCTAGTAAAGTCATGCTCAAAATTCTCCAAGCCAGGCTTCAGCAATATGTGAACCGTGAACTTCCAGATGTTCAAGCAGGTTTTAGAAAAGGCAGAGGCACCAGAGATCAAATTGCCAACATCCGCTGGATCATGGAGAAAGCAAGAGAGTTCCAGAAAAACATCTATTTCTGCTTCATTGACTATGCCAAAGCCTTTGACTGTGTGGATCACAATAAACTGTGGAACATTCTGAAAGAGATGGGAATACTAGACCACCTGATCTGCCTCTTGAGAAACCTGTATGTAGGTCAGGAAACAACAGTCAGAACTGGTCATGGAACAACAGACTGGTTCCAAATAGGAAAAGGAGTACATCAAGGTTGTATATTGTCACCCTGCTTATTTAACTTCTATGCAGAGTACATCATGAGGAACATTGGGCTGGAAGAAGCACAAGCTGGAATCAAGATTGCTGGGAGAAATATCAATAACCTCAGATATGCAGATGACATCACCCTTATGGCAGAAAGTGAAGAGGAACTCAAAGCCTCTTGATGAAAGTGCAAGAGAAGAGTGAAAAGTTTGGCTTGAAGCTCAACATTCAGAAAACGAAGATTATGGCATCTGGTCCCATCACTTCATGGCAAATAGATGGGGAAACAGTGGAAACAGTATCATACTTTATTTTTTTGGGCTCCAAAATCACTGCAGATGCTGATTGCAGCCATGAAATTAAAAGATGCTTACTCCTTGGTAGGAAAGTTATGACCAACCTAGATAGCATATCGAAAAGCAGAGACATTACTTTGCCAACCAAGGTCTGTCTAGTCAAGGCTATGGTTTTTCCCATGGTCATGTATGGATGTGAGAGTTGGACTGTGAGGAAAGCTGATCACCGAAGAATTGATGCTTTTGAACTGTGGTGCTGGAGAAGACTCTTGAGAGTCCCTTGGACTGCAAGGAGATCCAACCAGTCCATTCTAAAGGAGATCAAACCTGGGTGTTCATTGGAAGGACTGATGCTAAAGCTGAAACTCCAATACTTTGGCCACCTCATGCGATGAGTTGACTCACTGGAAAAGAGTCTGATGCTAGAAGGGATTGGGGGTGGGAGGAGACGGGACGACAGAGAATGAGATGGCTGGATGGCATCACCAACTCGATGGACATGAGTTTGAGTGAACTCCAGGAGTTGGTGATGGACAGGGAGGCCTGGCGTGCTGTGATTCATGGGGTCGCGGAGAGTTGGACACAACTGAGCGACTGAACTGAACTGACCGTTAGTGTATTTGCTCACCAGCATAAGAATATTGCCTGCAATATAAAGGCACTCTACACTTATTGAAAAACACTAATGAATATGTCTGAAAAATGAAGGACTAAGGCATTTTCATAGTAGGAAATATTAAATATTTTAATGAAATCCCCTTCCTTCCAATCTAAACCAGAGTCCTCCTCCACCTTGCTGTTCCTTTCCACAAAGTACAACTCCTTCACTGAATTCATAAATTCCTCCACAACAGTCACAGTTTGGTTTTTGTTCTAATTGTTTCATATATGGCTTGTCCCCTCAAGTAAATTAGAAGCTCAGGATTAAGAGCCATGTTCTGGTTTTTCAATCCTCTCCCATGACTGGCAGAAAACAAAGCACCCCACAGGTATTCATGAGATAAACACTTCTTGACTTAATTCCATCTCTGCATTTCATGACCCCTCCTATGTTATTCTCCCTTTGATATCTATGTAATCTTATGATGATTATGTCTCTTTTTCAAATGTAATTGAGTGCTGTCTGTACCCTGGCTGCACAAGATTTTCCAGTGATGTGATTAAATATAACCTTTCACCACCTACCTCACTAACGTTCCCCAGCAGTAGAATCTGTCACCATGTTCTTACCATTAGTTGATTTGGAAGGTAAAGGCTGTCACCAAGGCTATGTAAGTCACATATAAAAGAGATTTCATGAGAAGTTCATCATCACGGAAGGGGAAAATGTTTTGTAGCTTGCAGAAATAAGGAAAGGTTTTCGATTAAATCCTCCTGGCTGAGGGAATTTTACCTTGCCATGCATAATAACTGAAGCAACCATTTCCACTAAGCTTTAGAAATGCAGATTCAGAGAATTCATTTTAGAGCAAATCAGAAACTTATCTTTTTATCTGACTGTTTCTGTCCTTAAATGTCACTCCAAGTTTGAAGCTCTTGAATATTGTTTTATGTAAAGTCCTGAGAGATAACTTTATATATTGCAAATTTGGTTTGTATAGCACTGAGTTTTAAGAAAAAGACCAGGGCAGTTTGAAAAACTACAGGGAATGAAAATTCACAAAAGTGATTCTACTGATAGAAAAGGGAGCAAGCAGGAAAAAAACAAACCCTATTTTTGTGAAAAATAATAAAATACTGTAAGTGTGGGACAGATCCTAAAAATCATTTATTTCAGCCACTTTATGGAATACAGGCAAGTACATCTGTCCAAAATGGTGAAATAAATTGTACAAAAGTGGCTAAGGACAGAAATACAATTAGAATCTAGCTCTCCTATCTCCCTCCCATTTTTTTTTTTTTCTGTGTTATCAGGGTTTCTCAAACTTGGCACCACTAATGTTAGTGAATGTGTTACTCGCTCAGTCATGTCCAGTTCTTTTCAACCCAGTGGACTGTAGCCCCCCAGGTTCCTGTGTCCATGGAATTCTCCAGAAAGAATACTTGTGTGGAGAGTCATGCCCTCCTCTAGGGGATCTTCCCTGACCCAGGGACCGAACCCAGGTCTCTAGCATTGCAGGTAGATTCTTTACCATCTGAGCCACCAGGGAAGCCCTTTGGGACCAGATAATTATTTGTCATAGGGGCTGTCATGTGCATTCCAGGATACTTAGCACCATCCTTGGTTTTTCTCCACCCATGTCCCCTCTCCAGTTGTAACAAACAAAAAATGTCCTCAGAACTCTCAAATGTTTCCTGGAAAGAAAACTGCCTTCCCACTAATGAAGAGTGGTGTCAAACCACTGTTCAACATGATCAATGAACAAGAATAATTGAGAGGTTTCCATTTCCAGTGCAATGATCTGTATAAGATTCTATGCTCAACAGGCACTTGTACCAGTCAAAATTCTGGTTGAAATGGCAGAAATCTACCTGAAACTAATTTAGACAATGTGTAATTTATTGACTTGCGTGAACAAAGCACCAAAGGCAGGTCCTAGGCTCTCTGGAAGTAGGAGTACCCAGTATTTCTCCACGGACCCTTTACTTGTTTCAGTTCTCCCTTATTGACCTTATTATCTCAGACACTTTGTTTAGGAGTGGACATGTCCCAGTAGATCTGGAGTCCCTTCCTTTCTATATTCAACACTTAAGGTCAAGAAGCATAAATCCTACCACCTTCAGTCGAGAAAATTCTAGAAAGACATCATGGACCCAGAATGATCATGTGTCTGACCTACAGTCAGGACATGGCAGCTCTATTTTTGTCAGAATAGGGGTAGATGTGGGGGGGAGGGGTAAAGAATACTGATTCAAAGTATAATAATAACAAAGATAATAATAATGTCCTTTATATTGCTTTGAAAATAATTGGAAATAAATATTCTAACTTACTTTACCATTTCCTTTAAATCTATATGTACTACAACTTAAGGTGAAGGCTCTTTCAAACCAGATAGAACGCTCATGCCTCCAATGCTCAATTTTTTAGCATGAATACTTTTACTGTTAACAAACTCTGCTTCTACTATTGTCCAGGTACAGAGTAAGATGACTAACAGAACTAAATGTTTCAATCTCACATTGTGTTAAATAAACACAGTCTCTCTTTCTACATTGACAGATGTTGTTGTTGTTGCTGTTCAGTTGCTAAGTCATGTTAGACCCTTTGCAACCCCATGGATTGCAGCACACCAGGCTCCTCCATACTTCACTATCTCCCAGAGTTTGCTCAAATTCATGTCCATTGAGTCAGTGATGCTATCTAACCATCTCATCCTATGCTGTTCCTTTCTCCTTTTGTCTTGAATCTTTCCCAGCATCAGAGTCTTTTCTAATGAGTTGGCTCTTCATATCAGATGGTCAAAGTGTTGGAGCTTGACAATAAATTTGTGAGTTCATACATTGACAAATATATCATCATAAAGACCTGGAAGGTCAGATTTAAATTTAGAATTATCAAAGTCCTTGTTGTTCTAAAGTAGAAAGAGTAGCCTGAGAAAAGCCAGCTTCCAGCTTTCATGCCAAGCCCTGCTCACCTTTGTTTCACACACACAGCTCCATTTCACACTGTGAGGTCCCGCATGTCCAATCTCAGCCCACTTCCCACAAATAACTGCCTCTCAAATACACTCTGGTTCTAGGTATTCCAAACTGGCAGCTTGATCTGTCCTGGGTGGGAGAGATTTAGAAAGAAGCTCACACAAGCTCTATAAGTAGAATCCAGAGAACTCTAGGTCTAGGTACAGAGAACATTTTCTAGAAGGTTGCACAAGCACTTTCTCCGTAACGACATAAACTCTTTACCCTGAGGAGTGCCAGAGGTGTGTCTTCTAAAGCATGGGGCCCAGGATATCTTTTGCCAAGATCTAAGGGGAGACGAGGACGACAGAGAATGAGATGGCTGGATGGCATCACCGACTCGATGGACATGAGTTTGAGTGAACTCTGGGAGTTGGTGATGGACAGGGAGGCCTGGCGTGCTGTGATTCATGGGGTCACAAAGAATCGGACATGACTGAGCGACTGAACTGAACTGAACTGAACGGGGAGTACTTGGTGGAAGATGACACATGTGGTCTGAACAAAACGTCTGTGTTCTATAAAATAGTACATTAAAAATGATGACCTCGTGGGAAAAAAATACAGTTATGGGTACACCAAACCCTATTCAAGTTCACAACCAAATCAACAATGAAACAACAGTTGGTACCTTGGAAGAGAATCTGAGCAGCTCAAGAAAGTAGCAGCATGAGACTTCCTTAGAGAAAATAGAAATGAACAAGAAACAATAACAGTGCTAATGATGGCTTATAGGCAGAACCAATGTTGATGGGAAGAAAGTTCTGAGTCAGTGGGCGTGCTGCTAAGGTGGGCACACCAGGAAGTGCAACCTGCTGCAGACAAGAGCCAGGCACTGTGAAGGTGCTCCTTTCTAGGGAGCATATTGGATGCAGGCATTTATTTTTATCTTTCTTTAACATGTAGTTAATGTACAGATATGAGTTGGATCACAAAGAAGACTGAGCACTGAAGAATTGATGCTTTGAACTGTGGTGCTGGAGAAGACTCTTGAGAGTCCCTTGGACAGCAAGGAGATCAAACCAGTCTATTCTGAAGGAAATCAACCCTGAGTAGTCATTGGAAGGACTGATGCTGAAGCTGAAGCTCCATTATTTTGGCCACCTGATGTGAAGAGCTGACTGACTAGAAAAGAAGCTGATTCTGGGAAAGATTGAAGGCAGGAGGAGAAGGCAATGACACAGGAAGAGATGGTTGGATGGCATTGCCAACAAATGGACATGAGTTTGAGCAAACTCTGGAAGATAGTAAAGGAAAGGGAAGCCTGGCGTGCTGCAGTCCATGGGGTTGCATAAAGTCAGACATGACTTAGCAAGAGAAACAACAACAACATGGAGTCGAAAAGTCTCCTGCATGAACAACAGATGACCTGAAAGTCTATCCTTTTCTGCTGAAGATTATAATCCTACTTCCATCATTCCAGCTTCCCTGCCTAAGGAAATGCTTGTGCAACTCCAATATCACTTTTGTGTTAAATTAACATCATTACCTATTAACAATTGTATGTGAACTGATGAGCATTATGGAAATATGTATAACAGAAGAGCTCATTTATTTTCATTATAAAAAAATATTATTTCATTGAAAATTATTGAAAGAATGAAATACAGTCTGTCACCCAATTTAAAAATGTGTTTTTCCAGCACACAACTGTGTGCCACACAATTCCACTCCTTATTCAAAACCACATCCAAATGCCACCTATTCCCACATATTTTCTTGAGTGTTACAAATATAGAGTGATCTTATCTGCTTCTGCAAAATTTTATACCCTCTCCCTATATGTTCTTTAAGTTATTTATACAGGTTTATTGTCTCCTTAAGAAAAAAAAAATTTAGGCTGCATTTATCTTTCCAGTGTATCTCATTCAGGGCTTGACTATGAGAGTTCAATAAATGCTTAATAAACAAATAAAACCTTGAATCTGGAAACCACACTGATCAAACTCAGTCTTGAATCATGGAAATGAAATGATAACCCTTACCTCAACTATCCACTCACTCTGTTCCCCCCTGTGAGACTGAACATAGTATAGAAAAACATACAAAAGTAATACAATGTGATAATAATTATTTTAGCATTTTTAGAAAATCAGGCATGAAGTGATGGACTTCATTGGTAAATCCTCTGAATCTCAATTCCTCATTTATAAAATCAAGACAAATATTTTCCCTGCTGACTTTACAGAAGGGTTGTGCAGTTGAAGTGATCTGCAAAAATCTCCAAGAAAAAATCCTAATTTTTACATCTGCAGAAAGTATTAGTGTTTTTTAAAATGTTTTCACATGCATCTAGCACTTAAAAAGCCCTAGGGTTCCATATAAATGTAAAGCATTATTAATCTCTTATGCTGTTTTTACACCCAAGCTCTTTTTATGCACTATAAGGTAATAACAGTATCAAGAGCTAATATTAAAATATGCTAAGCTCAGTGCTGAGTTTTATACTGATTGTCTTAATTTATACTAAGAAGAAAAAAAAGGTTCAGTTCAGTTCAGTTTAGTCACTCAGTCGTGTCCAACTCTCCGCGACCCCATGAATCACAGCACGCCAGGCCTCCCTGTCCATCACCAACTCCCAGAGTTCACTCAAACTCATGTCCACAGAGTCGGTGATGCCATCCAGCCATCTCATTCTCGGTCGTCCCCTTCTCCTCCCGCCCCCAACCTTTCCCAGCATCAGAGTCTTTTCCAGTGAGTCAACTCGTCGCATGAGGTGGCCAAAGTATTGCAGTTTCAGCTTTAGCATCAGTCCTTCCAATGAACACCCAGGATCGATCTCCCTTAGAATGGACTGGTTGGATCTCCTTGCAGTACAAGGGACTCTCAAGAGTCTTCACCAGCACCACAGTTCAAAAGCATCAATTCTTCGGTGATCAGCTTTCTTCACAGTCCAACTCTCACATCGGTTACTATTCTTAATAACCCATTTTGAGGTAAAAAATATATAGAGAGAAATTAAACAATTTGCAGAATTCATTTTAATACATTAGCAGATCAGGATTTAAGCATAACACTACTTTAAAAATAACATTTCATAGTAGAAAGCATCCAAGATATCATTGAAACATTGTGTCAGTGTGCTTGTTATTGATAATGATAACCTACAAGTATGGTTGGTTGGGAAAGAGGCTTAAATTTGAATTAATTGTGCCTCCTAAAGCATCAAAAAAAAATAATACTTAACTGAATTCTTCTGAAAAATTCTGAATATATCAATCATTTCTATTAAGGAGTGTCTCAATTTTCAAGAAAACATTTGTAAATAAAACAACATTGTAGACCAGTTGGGTGGAGCAATTCTTTTAAAAACTTAAATAATATTTTATGAAATAACAGCTAAAATGTAAATTAGTCTTCTAAGCTATGTGTGTGCATGCTAAATCGCTTCAGTTGTATCCAACTCTTTGCGACCCTGTGGACCATAGCCCGCCAGGCTCCTCTGTCCGTGGGATTCTCCAGGCATGAATACTGGAGTGGGTAGCCATTCCCTCGTCCAGGAGATCTTCCTAACCCAGGTAACAAACCCATGTCTTTCACTTCTCCTGCATAGGCAGGCGGTTTCTTTACCACTGTCACAACCTGGGAAGCCCTTCTAAGCCATACCATAGATTAATATCATTATATACAAAATTTTCTCAGTGATGATACATGCTATAATAAGTGTTATTCTTTTTAAAATATATTTATTTTAACTGGAGGCTAATTACTTTACAACATAGTAGTGGTTTTGCCATACATTAACATGAATAAGCCATGGATGTGCATGTGTCCCCCATCCTGAAACCCCCTCCCACCTTCCTCACCATCCCATCCCTCAGGGTTGTCCCAGTGCACCAGCTTTGAGTGCCCTGTTTCATGCATTGAATTGGACTGATGATCTATTTCACATAAGGTAATATACATGTTTCAATGCTATTCTCTCAGTGCTATAGTACTAGTCTATTTATCTGTAACTCCATTTTGTTTTCAAGATTTTGGATCATCTTTACTATCATTATTCTCCTCCTCTTTGGTTTGGTTTGGTGGACATTTATCATGTCCCTTTACCTGCTGAATATTTCTCTGCCTTTTTATTTTGTTTAGATTGCTGTGTTTGGGATGGTCTTTCTGTAGGCTTGAAGACTGTTGTTCCTCTTTACTGTGGAGCTTGTTCCCTGTGATGGGGTTGGACTAGTGGCTTTTCAAGGCTTCCTGTTAGGGGAGCTTGTGTCTGTGTTCTGGTGGGTGGAGCTGGATCTCTTCTCTCTGGAGTGCAATGAAATGTCCAGTAGTGAGTTCTGAGGTGTCCATGGATTTGGCATGACTTTGGGCAGCCTGTATTTTAATGTTAAGGGCTGTGTTCCTGCGTTGCTGGAGAATTAACGTAGTATGTCTTGCTCTGGAACTTGTTGGCTCTTGCGGGGAGCTTGGCTTCAATGTAGGTATGGAGGCTTTTGTATGAGCTCCTGTCTATGAATGTTCCCTAGAATCAGGAGTTCTCTGTTGTTCTCAAGTTTTGGATTCAAGCCCCTGCCTCTGGCTTCGTTTCTTATTCTTACAGTAGCCTCAAGACTTCTCCATCCCTACAGCACAGATGATAAAACACCTAGGTTAATGGTGAAAAAATTCTCCACAGTGAGGGGCACCCAGAGAAGTTCACAGAGTTACATAGAGAAGTGAACAGGGAGGAGGGAGATAGAGGTGACCAGAAGGAGAAGAGGATGAGTCAAAAGGTGAGAGAGCAGTCTAGCCAGGAATCAAGTCTCTATGTGCTCTCCACAGGCTGGAACACCCAGAGAGATTCACAGAGTTAAGTAGAGAAGAGAAGGGGGAAGGAGGAGATAGAGGTGACCTGGGGGAAAAATAGCAGGGTCAAAAGTGGAGAGATCAATCAAGTTAGTAATCACACCTCTAAGTGAAAATGGATATTGAAGATTAGATTCTTAAAGGTACAAAATTGATAACAAAATAGCAAAAAACGAAGATTAAAAAATCTAGAGTTTAAATACTCAAAAATACAATATTAAAAATACAAAACAAAATCAATCACAAAAATTATAAAAAATATATATGAAATTTGCTTGAAAAATAGGGTCTTTTTTCACAAGGTAATAGTAGGTTATAAAATGAAAATTAAAGGAGTAATAAAAAACTTAAAAATTAAAAAATGATCATAGTAAAAATATATCTAGGAATTTCTTTGGCACTGTTGTGGGCAGTGTAGGATCAGTTCAGTTTCAGGTAGTTCCTTGTTCCAGCTTGTATTTCTTCTAAGGTCTATAGGGCCTTCCAATGCTTAGTCAATGTTAACTATAGGGTTTTAACCTTTTGCATCTGTCTCTTCCAGAGTGGTTCCCTCTTCTTTATTTTGGCTTCCTCTGTTTGCGAGTCTCTTCAGTGTCTAATTTCCACCCTGACACAAGGGGGCAAATGTGGTCCCTTATTTAGGCTCATTTGTTCAGTTGTGCTGTAGGGAGGGAGCAACACTGCAAACAAATATCACTGGTGTGTGGGGGGCATGCTCACAGTGTATGGACCACACTGGGCTTGCCCCAGCTCACAGTAGATGTGTTTTCTGGGTCTACACTGTTCAGGCTCCAGGTTGTTCTTCAGAGGTACTGTCCAAAGCGGGCCCTGCATTTTGTGCACTTCCTAGGTCTAAGCTTCTCAGGTTCAGGTTCTCAGGTACTCTGCAAGGGCACAGACTCGGTTGGGTGTGGTTTTGTTCCCTTCCCATGTCTGAGCAACTTAGGTGACCAGGTGCGTGGTGAGCACACTGTCCCAGGTGGACCATGCATCTTAATTACCTCCCTGACCTGGCCGCTCAGTTTCCCAGGTGTGCCGCGAGAGCACCATCTCTAGTGTCGTGTGTCTCCCCTGGGGAGCTGGTCTCAGGCTGCGACCCTCCTGGCAGATGTTAACCATTTAGGATCCCAGGAAGACGTTGTTAGCAACTGAGAGCCTGCTCATAGTTTGGTGGAGGATGCCGGTATCTGGCGCAGAGACTGCTCCTTGCCTTCTGGCTCTGGCTGTTGCAGGCCTGTCTCTCTGCCTCCGGTGGTGGGAGGGGCCTGTACGCAGCCAACTAGCTCTCCTTTGGTATTCACTCAATCTTTTGTTCTGTGAGCAGGCCAGGCTGCGTGTTAGGTAAGAGCCTTTCATGGGAAAGTTCCCTTATTTTTCTCTCTGGCTGTCACACAGTTTGGGTTGCTATTTCACGTTAGCTCCCTCAGATTGTCCTCAGGGCATTTAGGCCTGGTCCTTTACCCTAAGCATTCAGCCCATGACTCTCTGTCCAGCCCCGGCTCACTGGTGGCAGACACCAGCGTCTGGGCTACTTCTCCACTGGGAGTGGTGGTTAGGAGCCTATTCTGTGGGTTCCTGCCCACCCCACCCCCACATCCCCCAGTTATGTTGCCCTCTGAGATTCCAAAACTCCCCACAGACCCACCAATGAGAGGGTTTCCTTCTGTTTGGAAACCTCCTCCTTCACAACTCCCTACCCAGGATGGGTCTCCCTCCCTAACTCTTTTGTCTCTCTTTTTATCTTTTATATTTCATCCTATCTCCTTTCAAAGAGAATGGGCTGTCTTTCTGGCTGCCCGATGTCCTCCACCAGTGTCCAGAGGTTGTTTTGTGGAAGTTGCTCAGCATTCAAATGATCTTCTGATGAATTTGTGGGGGAGAAAGTGGTCTCCCTGTCCTAATCCTCCACCATTTTGGGACCACCCTCAATAAGTATTCTTTTTAAAGCAGCTTTTAATTTACAGCACAAATGAGCAGAGGCACAGGGAGTTCCCAAATACTCTGCCCACCCAGCCTCTGTAGACTGTTACCCCTATTATTTATGTCTTACATGAATGGTATATGTCTTAGAATGGTATATTTGTCACGATTAATAAACCAATGATACATTATTGTTAGCTAAATCCCATATGTTATTCAGATTTTCCTAAATTTTACCTAATGTCTTTTTTCTGTTCCAGGATCCCATCCCAGATACATGTTACATTTAGTCTGTCTGTCTCCTCTAGACTGGGACAGTACCTCAGATTTTCTACGTTTTGATGACATTGACTGTTTGATGAGTGCTTGTCAGTTATTTTGTACAATGTCCCTCTATTGGGCCTTTTCTGATTTTTTTTTTTTGTAATTATACTGAGGCTTTGGATTTAAGGGGAAAATACCATAGAGATAAAACACTATTACCATTAAATTATATCAGTTTGTATCCATGTGATTTATAGCTGTTGATGTTGACTTTGATAACCTGACCGAAAGAGTGCTTGTCAGGTTTCTCCACTGTACGTTTTTGCCCCACCTTTCCATAATGAATTTTTTTTTGGGGGGGGGAGAAAATCACTACATACAGCATCTAAGGTTATTGATATTTCTCCTGGAGATCTTGATTCCAGCTTGTGCTTCATCCAGCCCAACGTTTCTCATGATGTACTCTGCATAGAAGTTAAATAAATAGGGTGACAATATACAGCCTTGACGTACTCCTTTTCCTATTTGGAACCAGTCTGTTGTCCCACGTCCAGTTCTAACTGTTGCTTCCTGACCAGCATACAGGTTTCCCAAGAGGAGGTCAGGTAGTCTGGTATTCCCATCTCTTTCAGAATTTTCCAGTTTATAATGATTCACACAGTCAAAGGCTTTGATATAGTCAATAAAGCAGAAGTAGATGTTTTTCTGGAACTCTCTTGCTTTTTCAATGATCCAACGGATGTTGGCAAATCGATTTCTGATTCCCCTGCATTTTCTAAAACCAGCTTGAACATCTAGGAGTTCATGGTTCACATAATGCTGAAGCCTCGCTTGGGGAATTTTGAGCATAACTTTACTAACATGTGAGATGAGTGCAACTGTGCGGTAGTTTGAGCATTCTTTGGCATTGCCTTTCTTTGGGATTGGAATAAAAAATGACCTTTTCCAGTCCTGTGATCACTGCTGAGTTTTCCAATTTGCTGGCATGTTGAGTGCAGAACTTCCACAGCATCATCTTTTAGGATTTGAAATGGCTTAACTGGAATTCCATCACCTTCACTAGCTTTGTTTGTAGTGATGCATCCTAAGGCCCAATTGACTTTGCATTCCAGGATGTCTGGCTCTAGGTGAGTGATCACACCATCATGATTATCTGTGTCGTGAAGATCTTTTTTGTACAGTTCTTCTGTGTATTCTTGTCTCCTCTTCTTAATATCGTCTGCTTCTCTTAGGTCCATACAATTTCTGTCCTTTACTGAGCCCATCTTTGCATGAAACGTTCCCTTGGTATCTCTAATTTTCTTGAAGATCTCTCTGGTCTTTCCCATTCTATTGTTTTCTTCGATTTCTTTGCATTGATCATTGAGAGATGCTTTCTTATCTCTCCTTGCTATTCTTTGGAACTCTGAATTCAGATGTGTATATCTTCCCTTTTCTCCCTTGCTTTTCTCTTCTCTTCTTTTCACAGCTATTTGTAAGGGTTCCTCAGACAGCCTTTTTGCTTTTTTGCATTTCTTTTTCTTGGGAATGGTCTTGATCCTTGTCTCCTGTACAATGTCACAAACCTCCATTCATAGTTGATCAGGCATTCTGTCTATCATATCTAGTTCCTTAAATCTATTTCTCACTTCCACTGTATAATCATAAGGGATTTGATTTAGGTCATGCCTGAATGGTCTAATGGTTTTCCCTACTTTCTTCAATTTAAATCTGAATTTGGCAATCACGAGTTCATGATCTGAGCCACAGTATGCTCCCAGTCTTGTTTTTGCTGACTGTATAGAGCTTCTCCATCTTTGGCTGCAAAGAATATAATCAATCTGACTTCAGTGTTGGCCATCTGCTGATGTCCATGTGTAGAGTCTTCTCTTGTGTTGTTGGAAGAGGGTGTTTGCTATGGCCAGTGCGTTCTCTTGGAAAAACTCTATTAGTCTTTGCCCAGCTTCAATTTGTACTCCAAGGCCAAATTTACCTGTTACTCCAGGTGTTTCTTGACTTCCTACTTTTGCATTCCAGTCCCCTATAATGAAAAGGACATCATTTTTGGGTGTTAGTTCTAAAAGGTCTTCATAGAACCGTTCAACTTCAGCTTCTTCAGCATTAGTGGTCAGGGCATAGACTTGGATTACTGTGTTATTGAATGGTTTGCCTTGGAAATGATCAGAAATTATTCTGTCGTTTTTGAGATTGCAATCAAGTACTGCATTTCGGACTTTTTTGTAGAGTATGATAGCTACTCCATTTCTTCTAAGGGATTCTTGCCCACAGTAGTAGATATAATGGTCTTCTGAGTTAAATTCATCCATTCCCATCCATTTTAGTTTGTTGAGTCCTAAAATGTCGACGTTCACTTTTGCCATCTCCTGTTTGACCAATTCCAATTTGCCTTGATTCATGGACTTACCATTTCAGGTTCCTATGCAATATTGCTCTTTACAGCATCGGACCTTGCTTCTATCACCAGTCACATCCACAACTGGGTATTGTTTTTGCTTTGGCTCCATCTCTTCATTCTTTCTGGATTTATTTCTCCATTGATCTCCAGTAGCATATTGGGCACTTACTGACCTGGGGAGTTCATCTTTCAGTGTCCTATTTTTTGCCTTTTCATACTGTTCATGGCGTTCTCAAGGCAAGAATACTGATGTGGTTTGTCATTCCCTTCTCCAATGGACCACATTTTACAACCTTGCTATAATCACTTACTAGTTTCAGGAGTTTTACTTTTATTCTTTGGAATTTTCTAAATAGAAATGTTCACACGTCATCTGCAAAGGAAGACAGCATTTTTCTTTTCCTTCCCAAACTATGTACCTTTTATTTCCTTTTTTGTTTGTTTTTTTTTACTAGCTAGTACTTCTAGTAGGGTGTCGAAAAGAATTCCTTTAATTAAGCATAGTTTATAAAATTACATTTAGTCTCATTTCTTAGCATATCAATTATATTTCCTTTTTTAATGTTTTAGTTGTTTTTCTATAGTTTGCAATATGCCTTTACAAGTAACCACAACCAATGAACACAGTTATGCTTCCTGAGAAGTGAAAGTCACTCATTCGTGTCAAACTCTTTGCTATCCCATGGACTGTAGACTTCCAGGCTCCTCTGTCCATGGAATTCTCCAGACCGGAATATTAGAGGGGTAGCCATTCCTTTCTGCAGGAAATCTTCCTAACCCAGGGATTGAACCCAGGTCTCCCGCATTGCAGGTGGATTCTTTACCATTATGAGTCACCAGGGAAGCCCTCCTGGGTTGTGCAGTCACCATATAATATAGCACTTTCACTTCCTCCCTCCAGTCCCTTTTACCACTGCTATCATTTACTTCACTTATCTACAGGATATATTTTACTTTTATGCAGTCTTTCAATGATCTTCCTTTCTTTATGTAGATCCAAGTTTCTGACCTATATTATTTTGTTTCGTTTTCAAAATGTCTCTTAACATTTCTAGCAAGGCAGGCCTAGTGGCTGAGATGGAAAAGAATTTGCCTGTAATGCAGGAGACCTGGCTTTGCTCCCTAAGTCTGGAAGATCTCCTGGAGAAGAGAATGGCTATCCACTCCTGCATTTTTGCCTGGGAAATCCCATGGACAGAGCAGCCTGCCATGCTTCAGTCCATGGTGTTTCAGAGTCATATACAACTGAGCAGCTAAGCACATCTGAGAGCAAAACCCTACTGGTGGCAGTTTCACTCAGTGTTTATCTAAGAAAATCTTTATATACCCTTCACTTTTGAATAATAAGTTTGATGGATACAGAAATAGGTGGGAATTTTCTTTCAACAATTTGTATGTTTTATTCATTCTCTACTTCCTTGCATGGTTTTGAGGTTTTTGATAAGAAGTCTGATGTAATTCTTAGCATTATTCCTTTACAGATAAGCTTTTAAACCCTTTGTAGGGGGCAGTCCTAAGATGGCAGAGGAATAGGGTGGGGAGACCATTATCTCCCCCACAAATTCATCAAAAGAACATTTGAATGCTGAGTAAATTCCACAAAACAACTTCTGAATGCCAGCAGAAGACATCAGGCACCCAGAAAAGCAGCCCATTGTCTTCTAAAGGAGATAGGAAAAAATATAAAAGATAAAAAGAGAGACCAAAGAGGTAGGGATGGAGATACATCCCAGGAAGGGAGTCTTAAAAAAGAGAGAAGTTTCCAAACACCAGGAAACACTCTCACTGGTGAGTCTGTGGAGAGCCTTGGAACCTCAGAGGGCAACATAACTGGGAGGAAAAATAAATAAGTAATTAAAATCCACAGATTATGTGCCCAATGGTAGAGAAGCAGTGCAGACGCCTGCATCCGCCATTAGCAAGCCAGGGCTGGGCAGGGAGTCAAGGGCTGCTTTGCTTACAGTAAGGACTGGGCCTGAATGCCCCGAGGGCAATCTGAGGGAACTAACTTGAGATAGCAAGGCAGACTGTGGGATAGCTACCCCACGAAAAGGTGAAAAGCCCTCACCTAAGACACTGCCAGACCCACTCACAGAACAAAGGACTGACTAGAGCTAGCCAGCTGCGGCCGGCCCATCCCCTGCTGAGACAGGCAGGCAAGGGCAGCCAGAGCCAGAAGCAGGCAATGGCGGCCCCAGAGAGGCATCTTCTACCAAACTGCAAGCAGGCTTCGTTGCTAACCAAGACTTCTTGGGATTCTGGATGGTCGACATTCGCCTGAGAAGGTGTGCCGGTTGTACACCCAGAAAACCGAGTGACAGGAACGGGGGAGGTGATAAGTCACAGTGACTGCACTCACCAGACACCTGGTCACCTGAGCTGCTTGGACCAGGGCAGGGCACAGAACGCAGGCCCAACCAAGTCTGCGCCTTTGTGGAGTACCCGAGTACCTGAACCTGAGCAGCTTAGGCCTGGGAAGTGCATACAACCCAGGGCCAGCCTCAGATAGTTCCTGGCAGAGCAACCTAGAGCCTAAGCAGTATAGACTGGGAAAGCACACACGCGGTGAGCGGGGGCAACCCAGTATGGCTGAGACACTGGGAGTGCTCCTCACAGACGCCAATGATATTTGTTTGCAGTGTTCCTCCCTCCCCACAGCACGACTGAACAAGTGAGTCTTAAAAAAGTGACTGCCACCACCCTCTGGTGTCAGGGTGGAAATTAGACACTGAAGAGACCAGCAAAAAGAAGAAGCTAAAACAGAGGGAACCACTTGGAAGTGACAGATGGAGAAGTCTTGAGGCTACTGTAAGAATAAGATTGAAAACCAGAGGCAGGAGGCTTAAATCCAAATCCTGAGAACACCAGAGAACTCCTGACTCCAGGAAACATTAATCAATAGGAGCTCATCAAACGCCTCCATACCTACACTGAAACCAAGTACCACCCAAGGGCCAACAAGTTCCAGAGCAAGACATACCACACAAATTCTGCAGCAACACAGGAACATGACCCTGAGCCTCAATATACAGGCTGCCCAAAGTCACTCCAAACCCACTGACATCTCATAACTCATTGTTGGACACTTAATTGCACTCCAGAGAGAAGAAATCCAGCTCCACCCACCAGAACACCGAGACAAGCTTCCCTAACCAGGGAACCTTAACAAGTCACCCATCCAAACCCCCAACAGCAAGGAAACTCCACAATAAAGAGAATGCCACAAACTGCCAGAATATGGAAAGGCCACCCCAAACACAGCAATATAAACAAGATGAAGAAGCAGAGAAATACCCAGCAGGTAAATCAACAGGACAAATGCCCACTAAACCAAACAAAAGAGGAAGAGATAGGGAATCTACGTGATAAAGAATTCCGAATAATGATAGTGAAAAGGATCCAAAATCTTGAAAACCAGATGGAGTTACAGAAAAATAGCCTGGAGACAAGGATTGAGAAGATGCAGGAAAGGTTTAACAAGGACCTAGAAGAAATGAAAAAGAGTCAATATATATGAATAATGCAATAAATGAGATCAAAAACACTCTGGAGGGAACCAACAGTAGAATAATGGAGGCAGAAGACAGGATAAGTGAGGTAGAAGATAGAATGGTAGAAATAAATGAAACAGAGAGAAAAATGAATTAAAAGAAATGAGGACAATGTCAGAGACCTCTGGGACAATGTTAAACGCCACAACATTCAAACCATAGGAGTCCCAGAAGAAGACAAAAAGAAAGACCATGAGAAAATACTTGAGGAGATAATAGTTGAAAACTTCCCTAAAATGGGGAAGAAAATAATCACCCAAGTCCAAGAAACCCAGAGAGTCCCAAACAGGATAAACCCAAGGCGAAATACCCCAAGACACATATTAATGAAATTAACAAAGATCAAACACAAAGAACAAATATTAAATGCAGCAAGGGAAAAACAGCAAATAACACACAAGGGGAGTCCCATAAGGATAACAGCTGATTTTTCAATAGAAACTCTTCAGGCCAGGAGGGAATGTCAGGACATACTTAAAGTGATGAAAGAAAATAACCTACAGCCCAGATTACTGTACCCAGCAAGGATCTCATTCAAATATGAAGAAGAAATCAAAAGCTTTACAGACAAGCAAAAGCTGAGAGAATTCAGCATCACCAAACCAGCTCTCCAACAAATGCTAAAGGAACTTCTCTAGACAGGAAACACAGAAAGGGTGTATAAACTCGAACCCAAAACAATAAAGAAAATGGCAATGGGATCATACTTATCAATAATCACCTTAAACGTAAATGGGTCGAATGCCCCAACCAAAAGACAAAGACTGGCTGAATGGATACAAAAACAAGACCCCTATGTATGTTGTCTACAAGAGACCCACCTCAAAACAAGGGACACATACAGACTGAAAGTGAAGGGCTGGAAAAAGATATTCCATGCAAGTAGAGACCAAAAGAAAGCAGGAGTAGCAATACTCATATCAGATAAAATAGACTTTAAAACAAAGGTTGTGAAAAGAGACAAAGAAGGACGCTACATAATCATCAAAGGATCAATCCAAGAAGATATAACAATTATAAATATATATGCAACCAACATAGGAGCACCACAATATGTAAGACAAATACAAACAAGTATGAAAGGGGAAATTAACAACAACGCAATAATAGTGGGAGACTTTAATACCCCACTCACACCTATGGATAGATCAACTAAACTGAAAATTAACAAGGAAACACAAACTTTAAATGATACAACAGACCAGTTAGACCTAATAGATAATCTATAGGACATTTCACCCCAAAACAATGAATTTCACCTTTTTCTCAAGCACACACAGAACCTTCTCCAGGATAGATCACATCCTGGCCATATATCTAGCCTTGGTAAATGCAAAAAAAATGAAATAATTCCAATCATCTTTTCTGACTACAATGCAGTAAGATTAGATCTCAATTACAGGAGAAAAACTATTAAAAATTCCAACATATGGAGGCTGAACAACACGCTTCTGAATAACCAACAAATCAAAAGAGAAATCAAAATATGCATAGAAACGAATGAAAATGAAAACACAACAACCCAAAACCTGTGGGACACCGTAAAAGCAGCTCTAAGGGGAAGGTTCATAGCAATACAGGCATACCTCAAGAAACATGAAAAAAGTCAAATAAATAAGCTAACACTACACCAAGCCAGGCTTCAGCAATGTGTGAACCGTGAACTCCCAGATGTTCAAGCAGGTTTTAGAAAAGGCAGAGGCACCAGAGATCAAATTGCCAACATCTGCTGGATCATGGAGAAAGCAAGAGAGTTCCAGAAGAGCATCTATTTCTGCTTCATTGACTATGCCAAAGCCTTTGACTGTGTGGATCACAATAAACTGTGGAACATTCTGAAAGAGATGGGAATACCAGACCACCTGACCTGCCTCTTGAGAAACCTGTATGCAGGTCAGGAAGCAACAGTCAGAACTGTACATGGAACAACAGACTGGTTCCAAATAGGAAAAAGAGTGCATCAAGGCTGTATATTGTCACATTTCTTATTTAACTTCTATGCAGAGTACATCATGAGGAACGCTGGGCTGGAAGAAGCACAAGCTGGAATCAAGATCGCTGGAGAAATATCAATAATCTCAGATATGCAGATGACACTACCCTTATGGCAGAAAGTGAAGAGGAACTCAAAAGCCTCTTGATGAAAGTGAAAGAGGAGAGTGAAAATGTTGACTTAAAGCTCAACATTCAGAAAACAAAGATCATGGTATCCAGTCCCATCACTTCATGGGAAATAGATGGAAAAACAGTGGAAACGGTGTCAGACTTTGTTTTTGGGGGCTCCAAAATCACTGCAGATGCTGATTGCAGCCATGAAATTAAAAGACACTTACCCCTTGGAAGGAAAGTTATGACCAACCTTGATAATATATTAAAAAGCAGAGACATTACTTTGCCAACCAAGGTCCGTCTAGTCAAGGCTATGGTTTTTCCAGTGGTCATGTATGGATGTGAGAGTTGGACTGTGAAGATAGCTGATCACCGAAGAAATGATGCTTTTGAACAGTGGTGTTGGAGAAGACTCTTGAGAGTCCCTTGTACCGCAAGGAGATCCAACCAGTCCATTCTAAGGGAGATCAGTCCTGGGTGTTCATTGGAAGGACTGATGCTAAAGCTGAAACTGCAATACTTTGGCCACCTCATGCGACGAGTTGACTCACTGGAAAAGACTCTGATGCTGGGAAAGGTTGGGGGCGGGAGGAGAAGGGGACGACCAAGAATGAGATGGCTGGATAGCATCACCTACTCTGTGGACATGAGTTTGAGTGAACTCTGGGAGTTGGTGATGGTAGGGAGGCTTGGCGTGCTGTGATTCATGGGGTCGGGGAGAGTCGGACACGACTGAGTGACTGAACTGAACTGAACTGAACACCTAAAGCAACTAGAAAAGGAAGAAATGAAGAACCCCAGGGTTAGTAGAAGGAAAGAAATCTTAAAAATTAAGGCAGAAATAAATGCAAAAGAAACAAAAGAGACCATAGCAAAAATCAACAAAGCCAAAAGCTGATTCTTTGAAAGGATAAATAAAATTGACAAACCACTAGCCAGACTCATCAAGAAACAAAGAAAAATCAAATGAACAAAATTAAAAATGAAAATGGAGAGATCACAACAGACAACACAGAAATACAAAGGATCATAAGAGACTGCTGCTGCTGCTGCTGCTAAGTCACTTCAGTTGTGTCCGACTCTGTGTGACCCCATAGATGGAAGCCCACCAGGCTCCCCCATCCCTGGGATTCTCCAGGCAAGAACCCTGGAGTGGGCTGCCATTTCCTTCTCCACATAAGAGACTACTATCAGCAATTATATGCCAATAACATGGACAACTTGGAAGAAATGGACAAATTCTTAGAAAAGTACAACTTTCCAAAGCTGAACCAGGAAGAAATAGAAAATCTTAACAGACCCATAACAAGCATGAAAATTGAAACTGTAATCAGAAATCTTCCAGTAAACAAAAGCCCAGGCCCAGATGGCTTCACAGCTGGATTCTACCAAAAATTTAGAGAAGAGCTAACACCTATCCTACTCACACTCTTCCAGAAAATTGCAGAGGAAGGTAAACTTCCAAACTCATTCTATGAGGCCACCATCACCCTAATACCAAAACCTGACAAAGATGCCACACACAAAAAAAATAAAGAAAACTACAGGCCAATATCACTGACGAACATAGATGCAAAAATCCTTCACAAAATTCTAGCAATCAGAATCCAACAACACATTAAGAAGATCATACATCATGACCAAGTGGGCTTTATCCCAGGGATGCAAGGATTCTTCAATATCTGCAAATCAATCAATGTAATACACCACATTAGCAAATTGAAAAATAAAAGCCATATAATTATCTCAATAGATGCAGAGAAAGCCTTTGACAAAATTCCACATCGATTTATGATAAAAACCCTTCAGAAAGCAGGAATAGAAGGAACATACCTCAACATAATAAAAGTTATATATCACAAACCCACAACAAACATTATCCTCAATGGTAAAAAATTGAAAGCATTGCCCCTAAAGTCAGGAACAATACAAGGGTGCCCACTCTCGCCACTACTTTTCAACATAGTTTTGGAAAGTTTGGCCACAGCAATCAGAGCAGAAAAAGAAATAAAAGGAATTCAAATTGGAAAAGAAGAAGTAAAATACTCACTGTTTGCAGATGACATGATCCTCTAAATAGAAAACCCTAAAGACTCCACCAGAAAATTACTAAAGCTTATCAATGAATACAGTAAAGTTGAAGGATACAAAATCAACACACAGAAATCCCTTGCATTCCTATACACTAATAATGAGAAAATAGAGAAATTAAGGAAACAATTTCATTCACCGTTGCAATGAAAAGAATAAAATACTTAGAAATATATCTACCTGAAGAAACAAAAGACCTATATATAGAAAACTATAAAGCACTGGTGAAAGAAATCCAAGAGGACACTAATGGAGAAATATACCGTGTTCATGGATCAGAAGAATCAATATAGTGAAAATGAGTATACGACCCAAAGCAATCTATAGATTCAATGCAATCCCTATTAAGCTACCAATGGTATTTTTCACAGAGCTGGAACAAATAATTTCACAATTTGTATGGAAATACAAAAAACCTCGAATAGCCAAAGCAATCTTGAGAAAGAAGAACGGAACTGGGGGAATCAACATGCCGGACTTCAGGCTCTACTACAAAGCCACAGTCATCAAGACAGTATGATACTGGCACAAAGACAGAAATGTAGATCAATGGAACAAAATAGATAGCCCAGAGATAAGTCCTCTCACCTATGGATACCTTATCTTTGACAAGGGAGGCAAGAATATACAATGGAGAAAAGACAATCTCTTTAACAAGTGGTGCTGGGAAAACTGGTCAACCACTTGTAAAAGAATGAAACTGGAACACTTTCTAACACCATATACAAAAATAAACTCAAAATGGATTAAAGATCTACACATAAGACCAGAAACTATAAAACTCCTAGGCAAAACACTCTCCGACATAAATCACAGCAGGATCCTCTATGACCCACCTCCCAGAATATTGGAAATAAAAGCAAAAATAATCAAATGGGACCTAATTAAAAGTAAAAGCTTCTGCACAGCAAAGGAAACTATAAGCAAGGTGAAAAGACAGCCTTCAGAATGGGAGAAAATAATAGCAAGTGAAACAACTGACAAAGAATTAATCTCCAAAATATACAAGCAGCTCCTGCAGCTCAATTCCAGAAAAATAAATGACCCAATCAAAAAATGGTCCAAAGAACTAAACAGATATTTCTCCAAAGAAGACATACAGATGGCTAACAAACACATGAAAAGATGCTCAACATCACTCATTATCAGAGAAATGTAAATCAAAACCACAATGGGATACCATTTCACGCCAGTCAGAATGGCTGCTATCAAAACGTCTACAAGCAATACATGCTGGAGAGGGTGTGGAGAAAAGGGAACCCTCTTACACTGTTGGTGGGAATGCAAACTAGTACAGCCACTATGGAGAACAGTGTGGAGATTCCTTAAAAAACTGGAAATAGAACTGTCATACGACCCAGCAATCCCACTGCTGGGCATACACACCGAGGAAACCAGAATTGAAAAAGACACGTGCACCCCAATGTTCATCACAGCCTTGTTTATAATAGCCAGGACATGGAAGCAACCTAGATGTCCATCTGCAGACGAATGGATGAGAAAGTTGTGGTACACATACACAATGGAATATTACTCAGCCATTAAAAAGAATACATTTGAATCAGTTCTAATGAGGTGAATGAAACTGGAGCCTATTATGCAGAGTAAAGTAAGCCAGAAAGAAAAATACCAATACAGTATACTAACGCATATATATGGAATTTAGAAAGATGGTAATGTTAACCCTGTATGTGAGACAGTTAAAGAGACACAGATGTATAGAACAGTGTTTTGGACTCTGTAGGAGAGGGCGAGGGTGGGATGATTTGGGAGAATGGCATTGAAACATGTAAATTATCATATGTGTAACGAATCACCAGCCCAGGTTCAATGCATGATACAGGGTGCTCAGGGCTGGTGCACTGGGATGACCCAAAGAGATGATATGGGGAAGGAGGTGGGAGGGGCTTTCAAGATGGGGAACACATGTACACCCGTGGCGGATTCACGTCGATGTATGCAAAACCAAAACAATATTGTAAAGTAATTAGCCTCCAATTAAAATAAATAATTTTTTAAAAAATAAATAAATAAACCCTTTGTAGCTTCTTTCAAGATTATCTCTTTGTCTTGGATATTCTCCAGTTTGAATATGATATGCTTACATTTAGATTTTTGGTATTTATCCTCTTGCTGTTTTCAGACTTCTGAATCTGTGGTTGTGTCTCTCACTAATTTTAGAAAATTGTTGGCTATTATCACTTTAATAATTTTCTCTATTTTCTCTATCATATATTCCAATTATGTGTAAGTTATACCTTTTTCAATTGTCCTACAATTCTTGGACATTCTTGGGTGCTTTTATTTCCATTCATTTTTAATTCTGCATTTAAATTTGTAAAGTTTCTACATATATAACTTCAGTTTTACTTGTTATTTTCTTGTCTGTGTCCAGGCTACTGATGAGATTATCAAAAGTATTCTTCATTTCTGTTTCAGTGTTGTTTTTTCTTTTCTAACATTTCCTTTTGAGTCCTCCTTAGAGCTTTCATCTCTGTTTACATTACTCATACGTTCTTGCATACTGTCTACTTTTTACATTAGAGCTCTTAATTTCATTCAGTTCAGTTCAGTTGCTCAGTTGTTTCCAACTCTTTGTGACCCCATGGACTGCAGCATGCAGATTAGTGTCATTTATCATGGTTATTTAAAATTCCCTACTGAATTATTCTAAGTTCTGTCATGTGTGACTTTAGTTCTTGCTTTGTCTCTCCAGACTACCTTGTTTCTTACCTTTTAGCGTGTTTTGTAAGTTTTTTTTTAAAGTCAGATGTGATATATCATGCTACGGGAATTAAGACAAAGTGGTCTTTAGTGTCTGGTTTTATGTTAACCTGTCTAAGAACTGAGTTATGTTTAATATTTTCTGTAGCTATGCATACCAGATGCTTCAGTTTCCTCTGGTGTTCTTGTTAGCTTCTTCCACTATTGGATTTTCCTAAGAACTCCTCCTTAAATAAAGTCTGTGTCCCACAGCCCCTTCTGTTGTAATTCACTGTTATTTTTGTGGAGTCCTTGTTGATGTGGTGCTAAGTTATGTGTCGGTAGGGGGAGGCATTCTACAATCTTGTTGTTAAATGTCAGTCTTTTAATGGGCCTGAGTCCCTGGGTTGTGACCTTCAGAAGTATTTTTCTTAGCCTTTTTTTTTTCTTCCTTTAGGTGACACTTGAAGATTAAAGGGGCCTAAAGTTGGCTTATAACCCTCTTCCCAAGTCAAATAAAGCTCCAATAGCCTTGAAGAGTAAGTCTTTTTTTATGGAGACTTTCTTGAAAGTACTTCAAAAGGGTAGCTTTCCCCATTCCACTTGACCAAAACAAGAGGGCTTTTCCCTAGATCATTACCATGGAAATCTGGTGAGCTTCCTCAAGTTCAAACTCATGAGAGTGTGAGGGTCCCCTCACTGAAAGTTTCTTACTCTCTTAATTCACACTCAGTCTCCAGCAATTTATTCCTACCAATTTGTGACTCTAGTGTCTTCTGCTCCAAGTAAGTTGATCTTGACTGAGATTCTCTGTAATATTCCTTTGTCTCTCCAGACTTTCAGATGGTGCTTTGCCCTGGGGCCTCAGTTCTCTGATGCAGCTAAGAAAGCTCATTGATTTAGTCAGTTTATTTAGCATTTTTGTCATTGTTGTAAGGATGAGAGTCGTTGGAAGAGATTGACAATAACATTACATGTTGGAGCTGAAATTGGAACCCCATGCCCTACACTTTTAGAGCATTCACTATTTAATTCTTTTGGAATCTTTATTATGTATTTCTAATTCTATTTCACAAAGCTGCTGATTTGGTGAGGGTGACCCTGTAATTATCCTCAGATGCCTTTTAACTTCATTATTCTAATATTAAATTACGTACTATAAATCTACTAAAAATTTATTACAAATGAGAAGGGTAAATTTCAAAGAGTTAACCCTAGAGAAGATGCTAGAATCTGTAGGATAATGTGGATTCATTATCCACCGATCTTGGCTCTGCATACTCTGAAGGTGTATTTTTGGTCTATAATTTCCTTTCAAAACAATGTGAGTCAGTAAAACTGCATACCTAGTGCACTTTGTATTAATATTTTATGTTATTGAAAAAATCTACATGATCCAATATCAAACATAGTCATGGTCCCCTTCTTCGGACCTTCTTTGGAGACTTTGCCAACTTATAGTTAATGAGAAAACCATTTTAAGGTATTAAAAGTTACCTTTTGCTAGAGTAAAAAAGACTATGAATTAAAATATAAAATACTCTTTCTTTTTCAATTGAATACACTCCATTTTATATATTCAGGAGTCTGACTTCATTCCACTGGCTTTTAAACAATAAGTACTTTCTAAAAACCCAAGTGACTATTTAGTCTGTAACTAAGGAAAATTGCTGAAATGATAAGCATTCATGTTGGTAATGTGTACACTGTTTAGAGAGAACATCAAAAAATGTATGGAAGAACATGCAGACTAAGCCAGCAGTAGGTCTTTGAAAAGGAGAATGTTGATTTGGGGCCTCTGATCTGTATGCTACCCCATTTCTCTACTGACAAGATGTTCATTTTTAGGCACCTAAAAGTCTGAACTATTAAGAAGCTCTACATCAGAATCAATGTTGGTTTTGTCTCCAACTCCTTCACAGACAGACTTTCTTTGAAATCAATTCCTCTTTGGGGCTAATTGTTTAAAAGCCATGACATCATTTCCAGGTTAAATACATGCCTGTACTATTCTCAGAGTTAAAAGGAGGGGGGGAAAAGGCAGCCTTTGAGTACTATGTTCAACATACTGAAAAATGTCTAGAATACTAAAGCAGTTCCAAAGGCAAATTTTTCGTGTGACAGATGCAAAATAACATAGGCTGAAGGGTCTTAGAAAAGCATCCTGTAGCTACTTTAACAAGAGTACTGAGTATCATCTATAATTCATGCAAGTGTATTGAAACTTTCTGCTGCCATCCAAGAAAGATGGTTTTCAAAGCTACAGAGTACAATAATCCAATATTCCTTGTAGAGAGTTCCATACATCTCATATAGATTTTACACTGGAGATCATTTCCATGCTGAAAACCTCAGGAACACAATGTTATATTTTCAGAAAGCATGTATTTATGCTACGTGTTATGTCTGGAGGCTTGGAGTGTAGCCATTAGATCATCAAGTTGAGGATATATTTCTAGTTAGCTTCTTCAATGTTGCAGAGGTCACTACAAAACAAATGGGTGTCCAAATGCTTCAAGAACTTCATTTATTGTGTTCAATATATTTTTCAATTAGAAAATAAGTTTTACAATTAGAATATACTCCTGGTGAAAGGCAAAATAACCCAAGAGTATAATTCAATCATTTCTTTTGCAGATGGAACTGAAGAAATGAGACCAACTTCTGTTGAATTATGTTGCAGACCCAAAATGGTGAGCTTCATAAAATGGTTTATTTGCTACTTTCAGGAAACAGTAGTGCTATAGTCAACCAGAAACAGGTAGTCATTATAAGTTCTAAATAACACTACAAAGCATTAGATTATATAATCAAAAAAGCACAGCAATTTTCAACAGAACAGTATATGCAATATAATTTATAATCAGACTCCAATTAGGGAAATTCTCCATCCACAGTAATCTTCCGGTGGCCACCTCCCCCTCCAATACTTCTCTCCTTTCTTTTATGGGTACTATGAGATATCTTCATTGCACTGCACTGCACTGCCCTAGAATTTTGGACTACCCAATATAGTATGCAACTTCTTCCCAGGACTGTGCCAGTCACTAGATGCCCATTGTAGAGCTGAGGTATCATTACAACTAGGACTGTACTACCACAAAGTAGACATGAAAGAATATTTGTTGAACAATTAACAATTATCAGTGAATAAACAAGCAAATGAACAGATGAACTGATAATTAGTAAATAAATATGTTTTCTTCTGACTGGCTTGCTTGTCCCACTTTTTATTTCAAGGCTCTAGAAGTTTTTCGGAACAGTGATTTCATTGTAGAACAGATTTAGATTTATGAAAAAGGTACTAAGATAGTAAAAAGTTCCAATATATCTCATATCCCTCTCCTATTATTAACATCTTACATCAGTATGGTGTGTTTGTCACAATTAATGAACCAATATTCATGTGTTATTACTAGCTAAGTCCCATACTTTATTCAGATTTCAGTTTTCACCTAATACTCTATTTCTGTTCTAGGATTCCATTTCAGAAACCATATTGTACTTGTCACTTCTAAAGATTCTAAAAAGTTAGGTTCTTCTTGGCTGGGACAATTTTCTCACCTGAGCTTATAATGGCCTCAAGTGTTTTGAAGAGTACTATTCAATATGTTGTAGATTATCCCTCTATTAAGCTTCATCTGGTATATTTCTCATGATTAGACTGGAGCTAGCTACAAGGTTATGGGAAGAAAGACTATGGAGGAAAAATGCCATTCTCATCATATCATATCAAGGGTACATGCTATCAACTAGACTTATCACTTATCATTTGACCTGGGTCACCTGGCTGAGCAGTGCTTGTCAGGTTTCTCCACTGTGTTACTGCGTTAGTCTCCTCCTTAATACTGTCCTCTTTGGAAGCAAATTACTGTGCACATCTCACATTTAAGGGGCGGGGAGTTATGCTTCACTTCCTAGAAGCAGAGTGTCGATATAAAATATTTGTAATTTTCTGCACAGGAGATTTGTATATTTCTCCAGTTAATTTATTTGATTATTTCTTCATATCAGTACGGACACATTGATATTTATTTTACACTTTGGATTGTAATCCAATTTTACTTTATTTTGTTCCTCTAATAGTTTCACTTTTGGCCATTAGGAGCTCTTTCATTTCACTTCTGTGTCCCTTTGACACACCCCATCACTGTAGGTTTTTTCATTTTTCAGAGCACTTTACTTCCTGACTCCACAAAAGGGTCCAGGGTAAATCTTGTTTATTTTCTATTCCAGTCCTAAAATCAGACATTTTCCCAAGAAACCTTGGTTCCTTTTTTTTTTTTTTTTTTTGGAGAATGGCATTAGAAACCAAGATCTTGGCACAGGGTTCTATAGGGTTTTGTTCCTCTTGTTCTTAATTTACATTTGGTTCACAGGATATTGGTAATGTTTTCTCTGGTGGTTGCCATATGCAAATTTTGACAAGTTACCTGGAAAATGAGTATAATAATTTGTGTATTTTAAATGTAGTAACTAGCACAGTGTCATGAGTAAAAGCAAAAGCAAAGGTAGCTCTAAGTGATAATTACAATTTACTAGAAATGAAGCAAATGATAATTTGCTTCCCAAAGCCAATTTCAATTCTGTAGAGGTTGTGTTTCTGTTTTGAGCTGTTCTTATTGTCTGTTTGAGCTTCCCTTGTGGCTCAGCTGGTAAAGAATCCACCTGCAATGTGGGAGACCTCAGTTCAATCCCTGGGTTGGGAAGACCCCCAGAGAAAGGAAAGACTATCCACTCCAGTATTCCGGCCAGGAGAATTCATGGTCTGTATAATCCACTTCAGTTCAGTTCAGTCACTCAGTTGTGTCCGACTCTTTGTGACACCATGGACTGCACCATGGCAGGCTTCCTTGTCCATCACCAACTCCCAGAGTTTACTCAAACTCATGTCCATTGAGTCCGTGATGCATCCAGTCATCTCATCCTCTGTCGTCCCCTTCTCCTCCCTCCTTCAGTCTTTCCCAGCATCAGGGTCTCTTCCCATGAGTCAGTTCTTTGCATCAGGTGGCCAAAGTATTGGAGCTTCAGCTTCAGCATCAGTCCTTCCAATGAATATTCAGCACTGATTTCCTTTAGAATTAACTAGCGGGATCTCCTTGTAGTTCAAGGGACTCTCAGAGTCTTCTCCAACACCACAGTTCAAAAGCATCAATTGTTCACCTCTCAGCTTTTTTTACAGTCCAACTCTCACATCCATACATGACTACTGGAAAAACTATAGCTTTGACTGCATGGACTTTTGTTGGCAAAGTAATGTCTCTGCTTTTTAATATGCTGTCTAATTTGGTCATAGCTTTTCTTCCAAGGACAAGTGTCTTTAATTTCATGGCTGCAGTCACCAACTGCAGTGATATTGGATCCCAAGAAAATAAAGTCTCTCACTGTTTCCATTGTTTCCCCATTTATTTGCCATGAAGTGATGGGACCGGATGTCATGATGTTAGACTGAACATGGAGTTTTAAGCCAGCTTTTTCATTCTTCTCTTTCACTCTCATCAAGGCTCTTTAGTTTTTCTTCACTTTCTGCCATAAGGGTGGTGTCATCTGGATATCTGAGGTTATTGGTATTTCTCCTTGCAATCTTGATTCCAGCTTGTGCTTCATCCAGCCCAGCATTTCACATGATGTGAGATGGCTGGATGGCATCACTGACTCTGTGGACATGAGTTTGAGTGAACTCCGGGAGTTGGTGATGGACAGGGAGGCCTGGCGTGCTGTGATTCATGGGGTCGTGGAGAGTCGGACACGAACTGAGCGACTGAACTGAACTGAACTGAATCTGCATATGAGGTAAATAAACAGGGTGACAATATACAGCCTTGATATACTCCTTTCCCAATTTGGAACCAGTCTGTTGTTCCATTTCCAGTTTTAACTGTTGCTTCTCGACCTGCATACAGATTGCTCAAGAAGAAGGTCAGGTGCTCTGGTATTCCCATCTCTTTAAGAATTGTCCAGTTTGTTGTGATCCACACAGTCAAAGGCTTTGGCATATTCAATAAAGCAGAAATAGATGTTTTTGCTGGAACTCTCTTGCTTTTTCAATGATCCAACGGATGTTGGCAATTTGATCCCTGGTTTCTCTGACTTTTCTAAATTCAGCTTGAACATCTGGAAGTTCGTGGTTCATATACTGCTGAAGCCTGATTTGGAGAATTTTGAGTATTACTTTACTCGCGTGTGAAAGAAGTGCCATTGCCTGGTTGTTTGAACATTCTTTGGCATTGCCTTTCTTTGGGATTGGAATGAAAACTGATTTTTCCAGTCCTGTGGCCACTGCTGAGTTTTCCAAATTTGCTGGCATATTGAGTGCAGCACTTTCACAGCATCATCTTTTAGGATTTGAAATAGCTCAACTGGAATTCTATCACCTCCACTAGCTTTGTTCATGATGATGCTTCCTAAGGCCCACTTGACTTCACATTCCAGGATGTCTGGCTCTAGGTGAATGATCACACCATTGTGGTTATCTGGGTCATGAAGATCTTTTTTGTACAGTTCTTCTGTGTATTCTTGCCACCTCTTCTTAATACCTTCTGCTTCTGTTAGGTCCATACCATTTCTGTCCTTTATTGAGCCCATCTTTGCATGAAATGTTCCCCTGGTATCTCTAATTTTCTTGAAGAGATCTCTAGTCTTTCCCATTCTATTGTTTTCCTCTATTTCTTTACATTGATCACTGACTTTCTTATCTCTCCTTGCTATTCTTTGGAACTCTGCATTCAATTGTGTGTATCTTTCCTTTTCTCCTTTGCCTTTAGCTTCTCTTCTTTTCTCAGCTATTTGTATGACCTCCTCAGACAACCATTTTGCCTTTTTGCAATTCTTTTTCTTTGGGATGGTCTTGACCCTTGCCTCCTGTACAATGTCAAAAACCTCTGTCCATAGTTCTTCAGGCACTCTGTCTATCAGATCTAATCCATTGAATCTATTTGTCACTTCCACTGTTTAATCTTAAGGGATTTGATTTAGGTCATACCTGAATATTCATTGGAAGGACTGATGCTGAAGCTGAATCTCCAATACTTGACCACCTGATGTGAAGAACTGACTCATTTGAAAAGACCCTGATGCTGGGAATGATTTAAGGCCGGAGAAGAAGGGGATGACAGAGGATGAGATGGTTGGATGGCATCACTGACTTGATGAACATGAGTTTGAGCAAGCTCCTGGAGTTTGAGATGGACAGGGAATCCTGGCATACTGTAGTCCATGGGGTCGCAAAGAGTTAGACAGGACTGAGTGACTGAACTGAACTGAACTAAACGGTCTAGTGGTTTTTCCTACTTTCTTCAATTTAAGTCTGAATTTGGCAATAAGGAGTTCATGATCTGAGCCACATCAACTCCTGGTCTTGTTTTTGCTGACTGTATAGAGCTTCTCCATCTTTGGCTGCAAAGAATATAATCAATCTGATTTCAGTATTGACCATCTGATGATGTCCATTTGTAGAGTCTTCTCTTGTTTTGTTGGAAGAGGGTGTTTGCTATGACCAGTGCATTCTCTTGGCAAAACTCTATTAGACTTTGCCCTGCTTCACTGTGTACTCCAAGACCAAATTTGCCTGTTACTCCAGTTACTGTATAGTCCATGAGGTCACAAAGAGTCAGACAGGATTAAGAGACTTTCACTTTCACTTTATCGTCTATTTGAACAAGTGGGAAATTAGAGATTCCCATTCTAGCTCTGCTTGTTAAAAAGGATTTAATCAAATCATCCATTGTATCCTTTTCTATAATGGGTATAATAGTGAAAGTTGTTCAGTCGTGTCCAACTCTTTGCAACCCCATGGACAATCAGTCCATGGGATTCTCCAGGCCAAAATATAGGCATGGATAGCCTTTCGCTTCCAGGGGATCTTGCCAATGCAGGGATTGAACCCAGGTCTCCTACCCTGCATGCAGATTCTTTACCAGCTGAGTCACAAGGGATACCCAAGAATACTGGAGTGGGTAGCCTATCCCTTCTCCAGAGGATCTTCCTGACCCAGGAATTGAACCAGGGTCTTCTCCATTGCAGGTAGATTTTTTAACAACTGAGATATCAGGGAAGCCCGAGTATAATAAGGATTGGCTCAATATAATGCCACAGGGTTAGTCTGTATGTAAAACTGATGCAAATAAATGTTTATACAAATATATACTAGCGGTGTGATTATGATTTTTGTCAGTATCATTAACCTTTCACTTTTATTGCTATTTTACTGCTTGACTTTTTTCCTCATTTCCCTGGTGGCTCAGATGGTAAAGAATCTGCCTGCAATGCAGAAGACCTGGGTTCTATCCCTGGGTGGGGAAGATCCCCTGGAGGAGGAAATGGAAACCCACTCCAGTATTCTTGCCTGGAGAATCCCATGGACAGAGCCTGGATGGTTACAGTCCATGGGGTCACAGAGTCAGACACGTCTGAGCAACTAACACTTTCACTTTGCCCTAAATTATTTACCATACTATCTTGCATTCTTCCCTTAATTATAAATTTAAATGATACGAGGTTTTTAAAACCTGTATCCAAATTCAGATGTGACAATTGCTTTCAAATTCTATTACAGCAAATACACATTAGATGCTTAAAATTTAGCTAACATTTTCCTAACTTGTCCACAGGTAGTATTTTAAGGAAATGAGCCCTCTTGGTTCTTCTTTAACAAACTTGAATTAAACCAAATGTACTAAGTCCACTGAGTTATGCCATAATAAATGTACAAAGATAGATGTTTGGCATAGCAAGATATGACAGAAAAGTGTAGCATCTCAAAAATGCTCTTCTATCGAATCATTGATGCAAAACAGTTGACTACTGTCCTAAGAGGCAGGGCCATCAACTGTCTAGACATGATCAGATATTAAAGTTGATGGGTTTTGCTATCTGATCATCTTGTTTTCCTTTTACCAAAGTAAAGGCTAGGAGCTTCATGACATCTGATAGACTACCAACAGTATCAGTATACCCACAGGAGTGAAGTTGGCCTCCTAAGCCTGTGTCAATCTAAAGAGATTAATGCTATTTTTTTATCAGTCTGTTTGTTGGGAAGGATGGATAAGGCAGGATAAATATTTCTCTCTTAAACTTTTGAGCCTCACTTCCTTCAAGATACCAGGCATATCCCATGCAAAACACTCTAATTGATCTTAAGACCTGATGGAAATATGTTGAGGAGAACTGAACTAGGTTTCCATGCTTATGTGTTAAAAGTCACTGCTCTCTCACTGATTTATTTTCATGGACAACAATTTAACTATTTCTAGACAGCATTACTATAAAGTACTTCCAGATGGTCAAGCTGGATTTAGAAAAGGCAGAGGAACCAGAGACCTAATTGCCAAAGAGAGATCATACAAAAAGAAAGAGAATTCCAGAAAAAAATCATCTACTTCCACTTCATTGACTACACCAAAGCCTTTGATTGTGTGGATCACTAAAAACTGTGGAAAATTCTGAAAGAGATGGGAATACCAGACCACCTGACCTGCCTCCTGAGAAATCTGTATGCAGGTCATGAAGCAACTGTTAGAACCAGACATTGAAAAACAGACTGGTTCCAAATTGGGAAAGGAATACATCAAGGCTATATGCTGTCACCCTGCTTTTTTACTTTCTATGCAGAGTACATCATGTGAAATGCCAGGCTGGATGAAGCACAAGCTGGAATTAAGATTGCCAGGAGAAATATCAATAACCTAGGATATACAGATGATACCACCCTTATGACAGAAAGTGAAGAGGAACTAAAGAGCCTCTTGATGAAAGTGAAAGAGTGAAAAAGCTGGCTTAAGACTCAACACTCAAAAAATGAAGATCATGGCATCTGGTCCCATCACTTCATGGCAAATAGATGGGGAAACAGTGAAAACAGTGACAGATTTTATTTTCTTGGGCTTGATAATCACTTCAGACAGTGACTGCACCCATGAAATTAAAAGACACTTGCTCCTTGGAAGAAAAGCTATGACCAAACTAGACAGCATATTAAAAAGCAGACACATTACTTTGCTGACAAAGGTCCATCCAGTCAAAGCTATGGTTTTTCCAGTAGTCATGTATGGATGTGAGAGTTGGACTGTAAAGAAAGCTGAGAGGTGAACAATTGATGCTTTTGAACTGTGGTGTTGGAGAAGACTCTCAGACCATTCTAAAGGAAATCAGTGCTGAATATTCATTGGAGGGACTAATGCTGAAGCTGAAGCTCCAATACTTTGGTCACCTGATGCAAAGAGCCAGCTCATTAGAAAAGACCCTGATGCTGGGAAAGATTGAAGGCAAGAGGAGAAGGGGACAACAGTGAATGAGATGGCTGGATGTCATCACCGACTCGATGGACATGAGTTTGAGCAAGCTCTGGGAGTTGGTGATGGACAGGGAAGCCTGGCGTGCTGTCGTCCATGGGGTCACAAAGAGTCAGACACGACTGAGCAACTGAACTGAACAGAACTGAACTGATGCAGTGACCAATGTTTTTATTAGTTACATAAAATCTATTTGCAAGTCATCAAAATGGTTAATAAAATATTTCTTATGCATATCTGATCTCTTGATCCTTCAGTATATCTGATTTCTAGAGTCAAGTATATTAAAAATCCTAAGGCAGATGTGGTCTTATCAATTGAGGCATGTTTATTTCTATCTTAACTAATTTGTCAATTTCTTTTTTTCCTAGTTTCCTAGCTACTTATTTTTTTAATTTCTTTATTTTAATTGGAGGCTAATTACTTTACAATGTTGTAGTGGTTTTGCCATACACTGACATGAATCAGCCATGGGTGTACATGTGTTCCCCATCCTGACCCTCCCTCCCACCTCCCTCCCCATCCCATCCCTCTGTGTCATCCCAGTGCACCAGCCCTGAGCATCCTGTCTCATGAATCGAACCTGGACTGGTGATTTGTTTCACGTATCCTAGCTACCTATTTTTTTAATTTACACATGACTCTTCTACCAGCATACACTTCAAAGATGACTTAATGATGAGGCCATATAAAAAGAAAAGGGCTTAAAAATCCACATTTCAATGTTTTACCTGGAGGTGAGTGTAGCTTTCAGAGGAGAATGGAAAAGACATTTTCTCCCACTGATGATAAGTGTTTTGTTTGATTTAGATGTTGCTGTTAATGGCATGGAAGAAAGAAGGAATTTCTGAAGTTAGGAAATTCCCTGAAGAATCTGAAAGCCTAGAAGTCCCACCACTTGCTTTTTCATGACTGGAATCAGTGATGCATTGGTTTCTTTTTCCAGGCTTCTAAAAGGTCATTAAGAACCTGCACATGGGAGCAACATTTGACAATGCAGTGCATACTACAGCAACCTTCTTTGAAAGACAGACAGAGAAGATAGAAAGTGCAGGGAGGGACTTCCCTGATGGCCTGGTGGTAAAGACTCCCAATGTAGAGAGTGTGGGTTCAATCACTGGGCGGAGAACTAACATGCCACATGGCAAGTGTTACTATCAAGCAGTACTCTATACACTATGCTAGTTTGATTGTAATGATGAAATATTACTTTAGAAAAAGAAAATCCAGGAATTCATCCATGCAGCCCATTTCAAGTTAAATATCCCTTCCTCTCTAACCAGCCTATTTTAGCAGGGAAGGAGGCATGACCTGTGATTCTGTGTGCTTACCTGACGAACTTGTAGTTCATAGCAAGGGGCTATGTGGTAGAGTCAGAAAAATTCTTCACTGTTCAACCAAGCCATAACTTCCGGTCTTTCCCTTTCATGGAACAGCAAGTGTACTACTGTTTTGGGGTTCAGATTAAGCATCTCAGCCAAGCTATGTTCTTTTTAAAAAAAAAACACCGGGAGGGAGGGAGTTTTAAGGGGGGGAGTCCTAATTCAAACACACAATTAAAAGTGTATTGACGTACCTACATTTCCTCAAAACAAATTCACATTTGGAATACGTGAAGAACTCCTTAAAATCCATGATAAAAAAACAGATAACCCCATAGATAAATAAGCAAAAGACTTGGACACTTCATCAGAAAGGATATCAATAAACATAATTAAAAAGTGCTAAACCTCATGAGTCATATGGAAAATATAAATAAAAGCACAATGCAGTATTGCACAATTCTTAGCAGAATAATTAAAATGAGTAAGATGGAAATACATCAGTGCTGAAGAGAAAGTGGGGCAATCAGAACTCTTCTACATTGCTGAAGGAAGATCCACTTAGGAAAATGATTTTGTACTATTGAATAATGCCTAACGTGTATCCCCTGTGATCCAGGAGTTTCACTGTAAGGTACATACTCAGTAGAAATGTGGATATATATTCACCAAAAGACATGTTCAAGAACGTTCATAGCATTATTATTCATAATAGACGAACACTGGAAATGTCCATCAACTATAGGCTAAATAAATTGTACAGATATGCACATCAATAATCTAAATCTACAGACAGCAGCAAGGGAAAATGTCATAATAGAATGTTGGATGAAAGAAGTCACATGAAAAGAGTATATATGATTAAATTTCTACAAAGCACTAAAAGAGAAAGAACTGATATATGTTTGGTAAAACTCAAGATAATGTTTACCATTGGGAAGTTGAGAGAAGGCAAGAGGCAGGGGTTTGAGAAAGCTCTATACATTGCTTTCTTGACTTTATTATGCCTATTTTTGAAAAAACTGATCAACCTGTAATTATGATTTTTTAATATATGTAATCAACAATTGGTTCTTACACCTGGAATACCCAGGATTAATCCTCATAAATGGCTCCGTAGATGCTCTCTCTCTCTCTCTCACACACACACACACACACACACACACACACACACACATTATCTCTCTTTCTCTCTCTCAATAAGTCTGCCCTGTTTTCTTCACTGGTTGTTGTCTTGGACAGGGTCTCCCTGGATGCTGCCAAAATGTCCACCAGCATCCCCAGATTTATACGCTGTCCAGTAAGAAGCATAACAAGAAGAGAACTCGTCCACTCTTTCTTACTGTGAAGGTCAAGGAACTGAGTCTCACCAGACCAAACTGAGATGCGTGTCCATCCCTATAGGAAGCAATATGTGCAGGTAGGCGGAACATAGTGAAAGGCTAGGACTATGTCATATGCTCATCCCATCATCTCCCATTTTTGGAGATTAACTACACTCAGGTAGGTTGTTCTTGCTGAGGGTCTCACAATCCCCAGCAGTCAGATAGATTTTGTCTGGGCTGGACTCATCTTGAAGACTGCCTCCTCATAGATCTGTGAGAAAAGACTTGGGCAGCTGGGGCTACTTGAACATCTCCTTCTTCCTCTACGGAGCCTTTCCTCATGGCCTCTCTAGCCAGGTGGCTGCAGGGCAGCTGGACATGGTGGCTTGAATGGAGAGTAAGATTGCTATAAAAGATGTACAGACATCAAACATATGGAAAGGTGCTCCACATCATATATCAGGAAAATGCAAGGTAAAACAACAATAAAATAAACTACTTATCTACTAGAATGGCCAAAATCCAGAACACTAACACCACCAAATGTTGGTGAGAAAGTGAAGCAACAGGAACTCTCATTTACTGCTGGTGGGAAAGCAAAATAATACAACCACTTTGGAAAACAGTTTAGCAGTTTCTTACAAAACTAAAACACACTCCTAATATACCATCAAGCAACTGTGCTCCTTGGTATTTACCCAAATGACTTGAAAACTATGTCCATATAAAAACTTGCACACAAATGTTTACAACAACTTTATTCACAACTACCAAAATTTATCCCTCAGTGGGTGAGTAGATAAATAAACTGTAGTACATTCAGACAATGGAGTATTTCTCAGTGCTAATAAGAAATGAACTGTCCAGTCATGTGAAAAGACATGAAGGAATCTTAAAAGCATATGACTAAGTGAAAGCAGCCGCTATGAAAATACTACATACTCTACAATTCCAACTATATGGCATTCCGTAAAAAACAAAATTACAGAGAAAGTAAAAAGATCAGTGGGTACCAGGGCTGGGGGAGTTGAGGATGAATAGGTGGAGCACAGAGAATTTTTAGAGCAATGTAACTCCTCTGCATGATATCATAATGAGAGGTAAATATCATTATGCATTTGACCAAAGCCACAGAATGTACAACATCGAGAGTGAATCCTCATGTAAACTATGAACTTCAAGAGATTATGATTTGTCATGGTAGTTTTATCAATGCAATGCAATAAATGTACCACTTGGTGAGGGAAGGTGATCATGGGGAAGGCTATGCATGGAGCAGGGGGTATGTAGGAAACATCTATACCTTCAGCTCAATTTTGCTATGAATCTAAAACTACTCTAGAAATATTGTCTTTTCAGATTGAAAGAGAAAGAAACAGCGCAAGTCACATCATCTTTTATGACCTAATACCAGGGTTGGCAAACTATGACCTGTGGGACAAATCTGAGTCTTCATTTAATCTTATAAATTTCCATCTAACACAGCCAAGCCTGTTTGCACTACCCATTACAATAGCAGAACAATACAGCTATGGCAGAAATCAGATAAGTATGGCCTGAAAAGTCAAAAATATTTACTAACTGATCCTTAACAGAAAAACTCTGCTCACCCAGTCTCACTTCTGTGGCATTCTATTTGCTACAAATAAGCCTCTAAGGTGAGCCCATGCTCAAGTGGAGAATTAGTAGACATGCACTATAGAGATCAATAAAATAAACAATTCCTTGGACAGAGGAGAGTGGCAGGCTACCTTTTGGAGTCACAAAGAGTCAAACATGACTGAGCAACTAAGCACACAAACACACAAGTCCCAACCAGTCCATCCTAAAGGAAATCAACCCTGAATATTCATTGGAAGGACTGATGCTGAAGCTGAAGCTCCAACACTTTGGCCACCTGATGCAAAGAGCCGACTCACCGTAGAAGACCCTGATATGGGAAAGACTGAAGGCAAAAGGACAAGGGGAGGCAGAGAATAAGATGGTTAGTTAGCATCACAGACTCAATGGACATGAATTTGAGCAAACTCCAGGAAATAGTGAAGGACAGGAAAGCCTGGCGTGCTGCAGTCCATGGGATCTCAAAGAACTGGCATAACTTAGCAACTGAACAACAACAAAATTACCACCCAGAGGAGGCACCACTTAGCACATACACATTGAGAGGACAATGAGGGTGCTATTGGTAAAAGAAGGGCTCAAAGATAATGAACTGCCCTGAACAAGAACCTGCTGTGAGGTGAGACAGTATACTTCTAATTCTCCAGGCTGGTTAACTGAGTGGAGAAGGTGCTGATAGTACATTCTTTCTTCAAGTTAGTTAACACCATTGCCCACACCAGGGTGGTAAGAACAGAACTTGTTTCTCTCCAAAATTATGCCTATTGCTTAGGGGCACTTACGTTGAAGTCATTCTGACAGTTTTACAATGCTCTAATTGAACTGCCTGGGCACAGAAGGATTGCTTTTTGCAAAAGAAAAATAGCTGGGAGAATTACAAAATGGCATATCAGAAAAAGTGCAACATATTCTTGGGCTTTTGAAATGTCAGATTTCTGGGCACCAATTTATTTGACTTTTACATTATAGCACTACAAACAGTCAGAAAGTCTTTTTGGCCATTTTTCACAATAAAAATGCATTTCTAAGTGTTACTTTCGCTCAATAATGATTGTACAGATCTATTTATTTTGCATTTATGTGAGTGTATGTTGGGAAGGGGGTGGTTGCCTAAGTAATACCTTGCCTTTGGCAATGTTGGGCAACAGAGGAAAATGCATTATATTAATCATATTGGACCACTCGCTTAGTGAGAAGACTGTAATCTGGATTTTAGCATAATACAAAGCATTCCAAGTCCACATGTAAAATTAAGCAGTCACTGAGTTCCTTCTATAAGAATATGTCACTGACATCATCTCTTCTGCTCCAGAGTAACTGAGAAGGCTCAAGGCCATTATTATAATCATGAAGAAATTTCTGTTGATTGTATTATACCCAGAGAGGCAGCTTAAAAGGTGGCTTGGAAATGAAGGGGAGTCTATCACTGCAGGAAAATAGTAGACTTCTTTATCAGCCATACTTCTCACACCAGGAGATGCATAAATAGCATCTTAAGAGTGAAATACTGACCAGCACAACTTTATGAAACATAGAGGGATATTGGCAGAAATTTTATTTTTGTCACCTACATTTCAAGTGTTGATGTGAAGAGATTTTTCAAAATTACCTTTCTGCAACTAGCGCTGTACCCAGTGAGAGATGTGGGCAACATGCATCACAGATTCTAATTCAAGGGACAATGTGAAGAAGGCCTGCCACACAGCAGGTGCTCAACAAGTCCAAGTTGGGTGAAATCTGACATTTATTTAGGGCTTATCCATAGCAAGCAATATGGTAAAAGGTTTACACATTTAATCCTCACAATAAATTTATTGACTGCATATTATCATTATTACACTTATTTTAAAGGCAAGGAAAATAGGGCTTTGTAAAGCCAAGTAACTTGTTCAAGAGTTCATAAATTTCATTTTGGAACCTGATTATGAACTAATGAAATCTGATTTCAGAGTTTGTAATCTTAACTACTATGTATTACAGCCAATGAATGGATGGGTGGACCTTCAGATGGAATAACGAAAATACTGTGATCACGTAGGGGAAGGAGTAAGTACGTCTGACTAGCTAGAAAAGAAGGCTAAACAGAAGTGAGATGTTTGACCTGAGTCTTAAAGAGAGATGCTTCCAGGTGGGGACAGGGGAATGGGCTTCCCAGGCTGGCAGGGGAGCATGAGCAAAGACATAGACATGCAAGTTTCCATGAATCTAGAGGATGACGGGTAGTCCTGTACCTAGTGCACAGGTCATCCAGGCCAACAGCCCGGAGATGAGGCTGCTGATGGGTCTCCAAGGTGTAAGAGTTAGAATGTTGTGTTGAGTTTGGGTTTTCTTCTGCAAGAAGTTGAAAACCTTCAGATATACATATATATTTAATGATGGATACTGCGAGGAGATCCAACCAGTCCATTCTAAAGGAGATCAATCCTGGGTGTTCATTGGAAGGACTGATGCTAAAGCTGAAACTCCAATACTTTGGCCACCTCATGCGACAAGTTGACTCACTGGAAAAGAGTCTGATGCTGGGAAGGATTGGGGGCAGGAGGAGAAGGGGATGACAGAGAATGAAATGGCTGGATGGCTTCACCAACTCGATGGACATGAGTTTGAGTGAACTCCAGGAGTTGATGATGGACAGGGAGGCTTGGTGTGCTGTGATTCATGGGGTCGCAAAGAGTCAGACACAACTGAGTGACTGAACTGAACTGAACTCAACTGAACATTTATCAAGGACTTAACTATCTGAGCCGTGAAATGTTAAGATCCTCAGAAGAATTCTACCAAGGTAGGTGCTAGCTATTATTCCTTTTTCAGAGAAGTTAAATCACTTGCCTAATGTTATATAGTCTAGAACTATTTGTAACTGTATTTGGACCCAAGCAGTCCTCCATAACTACAAAGCTAAACAGAGCAAGAGAGAGGCATGATTTTATCTGTGTTTAAAGAGACAGACAAAGCAGCAGTGTGGATGAGGATGAAACTTAACGTAGAGAAACTAATTAGGAGGCTGTTTGTGTTTAGACAAGAGAGCCTGGGGAAATGAGCTAAAGCAGGGCTCCTTGGCACTATTAACATTTTGGGCTTGATAATTCCTTGCTGTTGGAGCCTGTCTCAAATATTGTGGAATGTTTTCAATGTCCTTCACCTCTACCCAATAGATGCCCTGTAGTATCCCCCTTCAAGGTGCAACAAAAATGTCTCACTGGAGGGCAGTCTGTCCCTATTGAGAAACAATGAGTTAAGGCATTTGGGGGGACTGGAAAACAGGGGATATTTCAGAAATAAGATTAAAAGAACCACGTAATCAAAAGGTGGAAAGTGGAAATGTGTAACATAGTCTTGGTCATAGTCAAGGCAATGACAGACCCAGGATTCCGCTCAGGATCTAAATTAGGCAGTGAGTAGAGTAAAAGTCCTTCAGTTGTATCCAGCTCTTTGCGACCCCATGGGCTGTACAGTCCATGGAATTCTCCAGGCCAGAATACTGAGTGGGTAGCCTTTTCTTTCTCCAGGGGATCTTCTCAACCCAGGAATAGAAGCCAGGTCTCCCACATTGCAGACAGATTCTTTACAAACTGAGACGCCAGGGAAAGCGAAAGTGAATTAGCTCAGTCATGTGCGACTCTTCGCGACCCCATGGACTGCAGCCTACCAGGCTCCTCCGTCCATGGGGTTTTCCAGGCAAGAGTACCAGAGTGAGCTGCCATTGAGCCACCAGGGAAGCCCAGGTTCAAAACCCAGTTCTGTAATTTACCATTGGGTGAACCGGAGAAAATTACTTACACACTGCAGGTCTTAAAAAGAAGATCCTAATAGGATTTCTCTCCAAAAGTTGTTGTGAAGGTTTAAACAGAGCCCACTCCAGTACTCTTGCCTGGAAAATCCCATGAACAGAGGAGCGTGGTAGGCTGCAGTCCATGAGGTCGCGAAGAGTTGGACACGACTGAGCGACTTCACTTTCACTTTCACCATGACTCAAGTGCTTTGCCGAGTTTCTGGCACTTAGTAATTGCTCAATATATGGTATTACAAGCAGGTAAGGGAAACACAGGGTAACTTCTTCAACCCCAGGTTGTGGAATTCATGGTTTGAGAGTTTTTAGTGAGTGGACACTGTGAACTCTATAAGCAATTATTTACTCAGTAAAATATCTCTCATAACTCATTAAAGTTAAGTTGAAGTAAAGAATATACAACTGAATTTGGTTTTATATCAATTGTTTGGTGTATGTACCTAAGTGTGTGAGTGTGTATGTGTGTGTGTTTACTTCTGGGTTTCTAGGTATACTTGTGCATGTACACATATACATACACAAATTAACTTTTTGGAATTACACTAAAACATTAACACTAATTATACCGGATGTTAGATGACAAGTGAATTTAACTTTTATCTCTATTATTTGTATTATCCTTTTTATTTTTTTCTATAATGAATAAGTATGATTTTTATAAATAAGGAACAGAAGTTAATGTTCTAAAATACCTTCCTTTAAAATGTACAGATTGAAATCCGACTGTGTGTCAGGTATTGCACTAGAAACCAAGGATACAATAATGAGAACTCCTACCCTCATCCTACACCACACACACACACACACACACAGGGGAACATAAAAACAACAAAGACACCTTAAACCACATGTTCACGTACCGGAAGGCTGGAACTTGGAAAAATCAAGTTTAAACCTAACTGTGCTACTCCAGAAGCAACAAAAATGACGGGCTTCTGTGACACCATCCTAATCATGTTTTTTAAGTCTGATAAAAGATCCAAAAGAATTTTCTAATTCTCCTACTTTGCAAGGGTTCAATAGGAAACTCCTCTGTTCCCTCCTTTCTAAGATTTTGCTTCCCCTTATTTAGTAATTCCTGTCCTGAGGGAATATAATACAGTTTTGCAATGTCCAAATCAACCTTGAGTCTAATTAGTAGGGATAGCTCCCCTGGAAACTATGATTCTTCACAGGGAGACTTGTTTCAATCACAAAGGCTTTCCTCAGACAGTATATAGGGGTTTTCTATTTCAAAGTACAAATCCTTTCCTTCCTGCACATTCAGGGAAATTTAGAACAGTATGTATGTTTCTGAGCTCCCACAGATTTACAGGAACAATTTGGGCCTTTGGAAAACTCTGCAACGTCCTGACTGTGTGTGTCAGTGAGATGGATATGCCTGCCTTCGACTCACTGTAACAAGGAGATTCTGGCTCAGAATTGTCACTCTCAGTTTCAACTGATGTCTGTGTGAAGAGTAATGGAAATGATCAAATAAGGATGCTCACTCTACCCTCTGCATCCTTTTTAATTAAGTACCTACTGAAACGATGGACTTTACACAGATGACAGGTTTAGGCATTCTGTGTCTGCCCCCTGCCATTCATTCTCACTGCATTTCTGGAATTAGGATTCATGTTCTGTCATCTTGAATATTTTAATACTTTACTGATCTCGAACGTGTTTAGCCATAGGAGGACAGCAGTAAAATAAAATTTTATAGCCAACAAAGTCCTTTATACCTAAAGTTTATTGCACGTTTTATATTTTGTTTAACAACACATGGCTCCTTGAGACTCTGAAATAAACAGAGCTTCTTCAAGTCACAGTGGGCTTGTGCTGTTTCATTTCTTGTTAAGAATTGATTCCATCATTGGGATAGAAAGAATTCCACATAATTGGCCAGAGAGGCTGCAATTCTATCAGGCAGGTGCTTCTTTCTCTAACAGTATTAAGACAACCTTAAAGTTCCTTTGTGTTAGAAAAATGCCCCCCTTTTTTCTTTGCTCTCAAAATACAGCTATTCAAAGTGACCTTTTTCCATGGATTCCCTGGATTACATTCTGTTTTAACCAGTAAGTCAGGGATCAATCAATTGAGAAGACGTGAAGGAGTCCATTGACTCCTAAAGTAGTTGATATTTTCCAGCAACAATTTTTCTCACTGTTTGGCTAGGGCCTGTAAAATTTTATGATAATGACAAAACTACTGTTTTGTGTAGTGATGGTTTCTTGTAGTAATTAACACTATCTTATTTTTGTTCTTTGGTTTGCAAAGTTGGCACGGTAGACCAAGAAGTGAATAAAGAATTTTAATACCGTGTAGGACATGACAGTAGTTTCTGTTGTCCCCTGATTGAGCCAAATAACTGCTTTTGGGGATTTTTTGATTGCTGGTTTTGTTGTTGTGTATAGGAATTTAAAACCAACAAACAAAAAGCCTTCAGTTTTTCCACAAGACAAACTGCAGAGAGAAGTGGCATCCCAGAAGAGTAAAACGTAAGGAAAATATCATTGAACTAGCTTCATAGCTTCAGTTCCCAGTTCTGATACTATTATTCTGAGGGTGGGGGGAATTATTTTGTTGCTCCATGAGTTTAAAACCTGAGTTTTAAAAAATGGATTTTCTTGAATGAACTTCAATTTTCTGTAGTTCTAAATAAAATACATTAAACTTATTTATACCATTTGTGTCATTGTCAAAATTTCATCTGTTCATTCGCTCATTTGTATCTCCTACCAAGATTTATTAAACAATCAACATTCACTGAGAATTCAAATATATTGAACTTGTCTTTTCCTCTAACACTTCCAAATAGAACATACTACAGGACAGGATATTTTGGGGACAAAGAGTTAAAAGCAATGGTAACTGGCATACAGAAATAAACTGCTAATCTCCTTGGTCTTACTGAGCTCTTGACCTATTTTCCTGCCTGAATGACCAGGAAGAAATTTCAAAAGGCTTTAACCCTCCTCAAACTCAGAAACAGAATCTAAAAATATAAAAGCCCTATAGAAGTTCCTTACCACCTCTTTTTATCTTCAAAGATGAGATCACTGGGCCTTCGAATGAGAGTGGTGTTAGGGGAGGGTCACCATTTCTGGATGCTGACTTCAGATTTTCAAGACTCTTGGGCCTTTGCTATCAGATGCTGAGTTTCTACAAGGCCATCTTCAGAAATGAAACATACCAGAAAGAGTGGAGGTTAGTCCTTGGATTTTTTAATGACTTGCTTCCCCTGATATCCTTGTGGTCAGGAAGTTCATTGGACTGTCTATGTTTTTTTGGCTTCAATTTAAAGTATGTTTTCTAGTCTGTCTTTTACTGAGCTGAAAATAATGCCTCCTATGCCCCTTTGAACAGTCCTTCTAAACTGCTGAATATGATTGTTAAGGTGCCCTTCAACTATCATTACTGTAAGCCATGTATCCTTTGCGATAAACATAATTAAAAACTGCTCCAGGGTCTTCTTAAAATTATGTGAGATTTTAACATTTTTATGCCTGGTGTGAGTGATGTTTAAAAAACAGTACTGGGATGGGAAAGCAGGAGGGATGTCAAAAGATACCCTCCATCTTTAACGCTCCCCTGATGGAAATGACAGCCTTATTTGTTTTGTTAACCAGTGCATAATTAAAAGTCAATATTCAAGATCATAACAAAAATCTGTATAACTACTCATGTTGTGAGACTGAGGCTTGGAAGGAAAATCCATTAAAACACAGCCATGTGTAATTTACAAGAAATCAGTAATAAAATGCTTGCTCTCGACATTATCTGCAAAATGGTCTGTATATTATAGGAATAAATCCATATAACTTGGAGGCTGTAGATAAACATCCATAGGCAAAGTTCACATTGAGGTTATCTGCCTTATGCTCTGAACTGAGGAGTGCTATTTAAAGGAGATAAATTGTGGTTTACTTCTCCAAGTCTCAAGTACATTGTGCTGAAATGAGTTTAGTTCCTGAGAGGGTATCTGTCATATCCAAATAGGAAAAGAATGCCATTGCAGGGTTGTACCCATTGCATAAAGAGAACAACTTTTGTCCTCAGTGGGAAACAGAAGGAAGATTCTTAACAATTAAAAGTCCTGAATGAACCTTCTGTTCATACAAAAATGGGAGATATTTGATACTTTGAAAAACTCTTATTCATTAGGCAATAGAGTGATGTCTTATTTTAAGTCATCAGTGAATTCAGTGCTCAAGTATGTGAAACTTGCATGAAACTAGATCTTGGATTCTGAAGTAAGAATAATTCCTTATGCACAGGAGAAAACCTAATAGCAACAGGAAGAAGTACTGAAACACTATAGCAGAAAAGTTTTCATGACAGAACAGATACCTTTCGAGGCAAGAAAATGGGCACTGGCTTTGGATAATATTTGGTTCCCTGACATTTACTAAGGATTGTAGCTTCTTGCCATTTAAATTAGACTCTAAGGTTGTAGGGAGAGGCAGCGGGTCTCTCTTTTGTCACTTTTTTCCTTTCCCACCTCTCTCCAACAGCAGAGGTGACTCCAGATATTGTCTGGTGATGCCTGAAGTGAAGTGAAGTCGCTCAGTCGTTTTCAACTCTTTGCGACCCCGTGGACTGTAGCCTACCAGGCTCCTCTGTCCATAGGATTCTCCAGGCAGGAGTACTGGAGTGGGTTGCTGTTGATGCCTACTAACATTTATTTACAGTAAAGACCCAGTTTTAGAACCCCAGGTTTTGCTTTTGATATGGAAATGGAAACTCTGAAATTTATAAATCTCCTTTCTCTCTTGGTACACTTGATCTTGACAAATTATTGTCCTCTGGGAGGAGGGCAGGGGTTCTCAAAGTCAGCAGCATCAGTGTCACCTGGGAAATTATCAGAAATGCAAATTCTTGGGTCCTACCCCAGATCTTCTGAATCAGAAACTCTGGATGAGATTTTGGAATGAGGCCCAGCAATCTATCGCTTAGCAAACACTCCAGGTGATTCTGGTGCTCGCTAAAACTGAAGAATCAGTGCTATAGGGAGTCCAGGATATTCTCTCTGACCCTCAGAGTCCAACAATGATTTCTTTGTCCTGAGTGATAACTATCTTTTCCCTTAAGCCAATGAATGCTATGGATTCCATTGATGGGGAATCACAGAGCAATATGATTCACTTAAATAAAAAATGGACTTATTATATATCTCAGAAACATTAACCCCTTTACACAGGTCCTATTTTCTGTCCTGAAAAAGAACTTTGTTAAGTCTACTTACGTTCCCATTTTCAGTAGGATTTCTTATTCTCACAAACCTATGTCTCATTTCCTCGTTGCTTTCAGAAAACAGAGGCATTCCAAAGTCATCTGAAGCTCTAGACCAATTTCATATTCGTCTAATTAGAAAATAATATATTGTACAGTACAGTGAAGATAAAATCGGCATTCTGACAACATAAATCTATAAACTGGGCCTCAGTTCAGTTCAGTTGCTCAGTTGTGTCTGACTCTTTGCGACCCCATGAACCACAGCACGCCAGGCCTCCCTGTCCATCACCAACTCCCGGAGTTCACTCAAACTCATGTCCATCGAGTCAGTGATGCCATCCAGCCACCTCATTCTCTGTCGTCCCCATCTCCTCCTACCCCCAATCGCTCCCAGCATCAGACTCTTTTCCAGTGAGTCAACTCGTCGCATGAGGTGGCCAAAGTATTGGAGTTTCAGCTTTAGCATAAGTCCTTCCAATGAACACCCAGGATTGATCTCTTCTAGAATGGACTGGTTGGATCTCCTTGCAGTCCAAGGGACTCTCGAGTCTTCTCCAGCACCACAGTTCAAAAGCATCAATTCTTCGGCGATCAGCTTTCTTCACAGTCCAACTCTCACATCCATACATGACCACGGGAAAAACCATTACCTTGACTAGACGGACCTTGATTGGCAAAAGTATTCCGCAGTTTCAACATTACCTCCAGCTCCTTTGAGGACACCCTACCTTCTCAAAGCTGGATTTTCAGAGGTTTCTGTGATAAAGAGCTGTTATCGTTGTTCAGTTGCCCAGTCATATCCACCACTGCAACCCCATGGACTGCAGCATGCCAGGCACTAAAAAACGTGAGTGAGTGAAGCCGCTCAGTTGTGTCCGACTCTTTGCAACCCTGTGGACTATGGCCTATCAGGTTCCTCCGTCCACGGGATTCTCCAGGCAAGAGTACTGGAGTGGGTTGCCATTTCCTTCTCCAGGACTAAAAAGGTAGTGCCCTGCAAAAATCGCTGTGGAACTGGAAATAAGGACATCAATGTTCAATTCGATGCCAAGATTTGAAAAGCTGTGCAGTGCTCTACAGACACACACATGCAGCAGAAAGTAACTGTGGTTATGAAAGAATGGAAGGAATATCTTTTTCATTCAAGTACATGTATTTTTTTCAAATGGCTCTTAAGTTGTTAGGGCACAAATTCATTATCTATTTTAATCTACTTAACAAACAAAACTGTTAGGCATTTCTTTTGGCCTACAGGTATTATGAAGCAAGAACGTTTGTGAATCCCTGGGTCAGGGGATTCTCCTTATCTGGAACTACAAAGAGTAAGATATTCACCTCAGAAGTGAAGGCAGAAATGGTAGGAGCCAAAGGCGGTCAGACAGAAGCTTACAGACAAAGTCAAAAATGTGGGACTAAAGCTGTCCTGAGTCCTCCCTTGGCCCAAAGCTTATACTGCCAGCATGGCAACTGTTTCTGCCTTGTATTATAATGAGCTTCTACACATCAATCTCTTCCATTAGAATGTAAATTCGAGGTCTTTCCTTATTTGTTTTTCTATTTTCCCAGCACAACATCACAAATGTTTCTGAGAGATTATCTTGGAATTAAACAACTTTTCAACTCAGTTGAGGACATCCTTTCAGTCTAACTCTTTGGTTATTCTTGGATTTCTCAGATTTCAGGTGGATTCAACATCTGTGATGAGGCCTCCTGATACTTCCCTGCACACTGGGGCTTGAGCAGATGTCAGAATTTAAGATTTATGTAAGCTTGGGGCTTGGAGGCTGGCTGTCCCCACCTTTCAGAGTCTTGGACCTGTGTGTCCCAGTGAATGAAAGGAAGAAAGAATGAGTGGATGAAATCCTTGAAAGACTGAACTGTGTTTAACCTCATGACCATTACTCTTACAAGTCAGGAAATCAAAGGTAGCAGACAAGGGCAATCAGGACTGCTTGTCCACACCCCTAGGAAGTTCTCTCTTGGGAATTATATTCTTTTAAAGGACTTCTCCAAAGCCATCAGCTCAAAGAGTCTGCCTATCTTAAGAGTCATTAAGATCTTTTTATCTTTATGAAAATAAGATTTCCTGATAATTCTCTGGATATACAAACACTTTCTTAATCTCTCCTCTGTACTCACCAGGAAGGATAGTGAGTTCTGTTTAGCATGGTCCTCTCTACAGTATCTGTACACATAAACACGGTTGACCCAACTTTTATATGTATGATCATATCTGCTCTGACTTTGCTCCAGGTAGATCCTTAGTTATTGAGTAGAGGAAGAAGACTAAATTTATCAAAATGGTTCCGTGTAATTAAAGTTCATTGATGCATCTGCCAGATTGCTTAGCAGTGTGGGCTTGTGAATGGATTGTGTTTCAATGGTCCATTTGTAAACCAGTTATGTGGAACATGAAATTCATTTTTCCATTAAAAAAGTATTTAGAAAAGGTAGTTACTTTTCCAGCTTAGCCCCCAAACTTATTTAGCCTGTAATTTTGTTAGAATAATGTATATTCAGAAGGATGTTCATACAGCCTTGGTGTTTATTGTTAAATAAAGAAGTAAAATTAAATAATAAGTTTTTACTTTTAAATATCTCTTGAAGGTTCATATTTTGACAAAGATAGTTTTAAATAAAATGGATGAGACAGATGAAAACTTTTAGAAAGATTCTGAAACAAATTTTGTGAAAAATCTGGACCTGTAGAATCCCATCCCCAACTCAGAAAAGATACTTAACCCAGCAACAGCAATAATGATAGCCTTGGCATTCATGGGAATAATTCTCCCCAGACCTCATTCTCTACATTACCACCTCCTCCATAGGTAACAGATACATGTCAATCTATCCTCCTGGCATCCCTTCCCCCTTCATCGGGTGATAGCATCTCAATATTCCTTCAGAGGAAAAAATTCTACACTCTCAGTTTATGAAGTTTACTGACTCCATCTCTGAAGTTAAGAAGCATGCAAGGAATTCAGTCCTGTGTTGGCTAATCAGAGCATTTCAGCCTTCACCTTACTGACTGGTCCAGAGATGAGCACGTGATCTTAGCAGTTCTAGTCAGGACCAAGGTGCGTGACTTTACCCAGACTCTAAGGAAAAAGACCTTCATTCCCCTAGAGTTTCTAAGATTGTAAGAGGCAAGCCTGATTCTGCTTATAAGACAACAACAACAAAAAGCAACCACTGAGCCTACTTGGAAATTAAGTCAACACAGGAAGGTAAAGCCAAGGAGCATTGAAAATTAAATTTCTGACTACACATTTTAAACACCTGTGTCTAAGCCTGTTCCTTAAATACATGAGCCAATGATTTGTCCTTTACATTTCAAGCATTTTTAGTTGGCTTTCTGTCACTTTCAATCAAAAGAGCTGATTTATTTCACAACAAATGTCTACTTACAGTTTATGTTTTAGAATACTTCTGTGAGGATACCAAAGAAGAGCCACACAAGCTGTCTCCACATTCTGATACCAGATGAGCTGGTTCCAGAGATTTCCAAAATCTGAATTAGAGGTCACTGATTATTTTGTTCATGTTTCTCGATTCGGGTCTATTCCTACCATTGATCACCCGTTGTTCAGTTCAGTTAAGTTCAGTCGCTCAGTCACGTCCAACTCTTTATGACCCCATGGACTGCAGCATGCCAGGCCTCCCTGTCTATCACCAACTCCCAGAGTTTACTCAAGCTCATGTCCATTGAGTTGGTGATGCCATCCAACCATCTCATCCTCTGTCATACCCTTCTCCTGCCTTCAATCTTTCCCAGCATCAGGGTCTTTTCCAATAAGTCAGTTTTTCACATCAGGTGGCCAAAGTATTGGAGTTTCAGCTTCAGCATTAGTCCTTCCAATGAATATTCAGGACAGATTTCCTTTAGGATGGACTGGTTGGAGCTCCTTGCCATTCAAGGGACTCTCAAGAGCCTTCTCCACACCACAGTTCAAAAGCATCAATTCTTTGGTGTTCAGCTTTCTTTATAGTCCAACTCTCACATCCATACATGACTACTGGAAAAACTATAGCTTTGACTAGACGAACCTTTGTTGGCAAAAGTAATGTCTCTGCCTGTTAATATGCTGTCTAGGTTAGTCAAAGCTTTTCTTCCAAGGAGCAAGTGTCTTTTAATTTCATGGGAGCAGTCACCATCTGCACTGATGCTGGAGCCCAAGAAAATAGTCTGCCACTGTTTCTATTGTTTCCCCATCTACTTGCAATGAAGTCATGGAACCAAATGCCATGATCTTAGTTTTCTGAATGTGGAGTTTTAAACCAACTTTTTCACTCTCCTCTTTCACCTTCATCAAGAGGCTCTTTAGTTCTTCACTTTCTTCCTTAAGGGTGGTGTTATCTGCATATCTGAGGTATTGATATTTCTTCTGGCAGTCTTGATTCCAGCTTGTGCTTCATCCAGCCCAGTGTCTCTCATGATGTACTCTGCATATAAGTTAAATAAGCAGGATGACAATATACAGCCTTGACGTACTCCTTTTCTTATTTGGAACCAGTCTGTTGTTCCATGTCCAGTTCTAACTGCTGCTTCCTAACCTGCATACAGATTTCTCAGGAGGCAGGTCAGGTGGTCTAGTATTCTCATCCTTTTAAGAATTTTTCAGCGTTTGTTGTAGTCCACACAGTCAAAGGCTTTGGCATAGTCAATATTTTTTTGGAACTCTCTTGCTTTATCGATGATCCAGTGGATGTTGGCAATTTGATGTCTGGTTCCTCTGCCCATTGTTAGTAATGTTTTATTCTTTCCTCCTCTGTTCCCAGGAACATTATAGAAATATAACAAAAAGAGAAAGAAGAAATCATAGAAATATAATGAGGATTTTTCTTTGGTTAGAGAACTGGAGTTCTTCTCTCTTTTCACTGTCAATATGCATATCTTAACAAAACCACTTTAATCTCCCCAGGTCTTTGTTCCCATATTAATTTAAGAAGAGAATGTGATTTTGAGATTTCTAAAAGTAACTGAAGTGTTAAGGGAAATGAACTGTGAACCAGAGTTAAAACAAGGCATGGGCAATCCTGCTCTTGCACATATATCCAGAAAAGACAAAGACTCTAATTTGGAAAGATACATACACTTCAGAGTTCATAGCGGCACTATTTACAAAGCCAAGACATAGAATCAAGCTAAATGGCCATCAACAGATGAATGTACATGCATGCGTGCTTAGTCACTCAGTCATGTCCAACTCTTTGTGACCCCATGGATTGCACCCTGCCAGGTTCCTCTGTCCATGGGATCCTCCAGAAAAGATATTGGAGTGGGTTGCCATTCCCTTCTCCAGGGGATCATCACAATCCCGAGATTGAACCCAGGCCTCCCACATTGCAGGAAGATTTTTTACCATCTGAATGTACATATATATATATATATATATATATATATATATATATACACACACACACACACACACATATGTACATAGACACATGTAATATTACTTAATCATAAAAAAGAATGAAATAATGCCATTTGCAGGAACATGGATGAACCTGGAGATTATCATACTAAGTGAAGTAAGACATATAGAGAAAAGTAAATATCATATGCTGTCACTTACATGTGGAATCTAAAAAAATGTAACACAAATGAAATTATTTACCAAACAGAAGTAGACTCACAGACATAGAAAATAAAAGGATGGTTATCAAAGGGGAAAGGAGGGATAAACTAGGAGTTTGGGATTAACAAATACACACTACAAGATATGAAACAGATAAACAAGAAGGACCTACTGTTGAACAAGAAACTATATTCAATATCTTACAATAATCTGTAAGGGCAAAGATTACACTTTGCTGTACACCTGAAATTAACATTACATTGTAAATCAACTATACTTTTTAAAAAGTTCACTTTAAGAGGTAAATTTTATAGTATGTAAAATCTATCTCAATATCCAATTTAAAAAAACTGGGAACCAGTAAGAAAGTGATTTCCTGAGATGAGAGCAGTGAAGGATGGGAAAACTGGGTATTCCCTGGACACAATCCCAGTGAAAGGTAAGACAGTGCTTGGGAGGAAACACTGAATCAAATGATTCCCTGTGGGACTCCATGAAGGGCACCAGCAGTCTTTCAAGCACAAGGCACTGCAGATTAAAATTGCTCCATAGACAAATGGCTGTAAGTTTATCTTCTATGAATGCATCCAAGCAGTCTATGCTTAATATATCTGGTCATTTATACCACCCCTATAGTAAAATCCAGATAAAATAACACTTAGCTTTTTATAATAGGGAGGTGAGAGGGGAGGAGAGATATTTTATGACAGAAGACTTTTATTCCTCTGAAAATGAATATAATCCTGGTTAAAGCAAAGCTTTTTAACTTACTGGAGTAATTAGTTGACATTTGATTATAAAATAAGACAATTTTATAGTGCTGATTTCTGCCCTTTCTACAGCATTAATGTCCATAGAAAGGTTTTAACTCCAAGCAGAATGGGTTGCTGGCAGCATGCTAACAAGATACTCAAGATTTAAAAACAAAACAAACAAACACAAAACATCATAATATACACAAATTTAAAGGCAGCTGTAAAAGGTCAGCCCTGAATTGTATATACAATATATTTGTCAACATTTCCTTTTGGGAGGCTGTGATGCTAACTTTATTACCAAAGGCCGCTTGACACCTGTTATAGGGTGTTCTCTTGACTCAGGCAACAAACAAATGAAAAGAAACCTTGTGTTTGCTTTCTCTAATCTAGAGAAGCCAAGATGCACATTGTAATAAATTAAAAAGCATTAGCCATTAAAATGACAGAGTTTGAGGGACTTTCATGTCAGGGAAGATGGAGTAAACATACTTTTTCCTATTCCTTGTGTCAACTACAACTAAAAACTCTGGGCATTATATACGACAGAAACATACAGAGATTGAAAAAAGTAGAAAAGCAAGACAAATGATCTGGGGGCTTTGGAAGTCAAAGAACGACACAGTGGTAAGCTCCCTGGGTCTGTATGCACTCATTACACATGCTAGCGAGGTAATACTCAAAATCCTTCAAGCTAGGCTTCAAAGGTACATGACCTGAGAACTTCCAGTTGTACAAGTTGGACTTAGAAAAGGCAGAGGAACCAGAGATCAAATTGCCAACATCTGTTGGATCATAGAAAAAGCAAAAGAATTCCAGAAAAACATCTGCTTCATTGACTACATTAAAGCCTCTGACTGTGTAATCACAGCAAACTGTGGAAAATTCTGAAAAAGATGGGAATACCGGACCACTTGACCTGCCTTGTGAGAAACCTGTATGGAGGTCAAGAAGCAACAGTTAGAATCGGACATGGAACAACAGACTGGTTCAAAACTGGGAAAGGGGTACATCAAGGCTGTATATTGTCACCCTGCTTATTTAACTTATATGCAGAGTACATCATGCAAAATGCAGGGCTGAATGAAGTAAAAGCTGGAATCAAGGTGGCTGGGAGAAAGACCAATAACCTCAGATATGTAGATGACACCACCCTTATTCTTCAGAAAGTGAAGAAGAACTAAAGAAGCTCTTGATGAAGGTGAAAGAGGAGAGTGGAAAAGCTGGCTTAAAACTCCACATTCAAGAAATGAAGCTCATGGCATCCAGTCCATCACTTCATGGCAAATAGATGGGGAAACAATGGAAACAGTGACAGACTTTATTTTCTTGGACTCTAAAATCACTGCAGATGGTGACTGCAGCCATGAAATTAAAAGACTCTTACTCCTTGGATGAAAAGCTATGACAAAACTAGACAGCATATTAAAAAAGCAGAGACATTACTTTGATGACAAAGGTCCATATAGTCAAAGCTATAGTTTTTCCTGATGCAAAAAGCTCACTCATTGGAAAAGACCCTGATGCTGGGAAAGACTGAAGGCAGGAGGAGAAGGGGACAACAGAGGACAATTTGGTTGGATGGAATCACTGACTCCATGGACATGAGTTTGAGCAAGCTCCGGGAGTTGGTGATGGCCAGGGAAGCCTGGCATGCTGCAGTCCATGGGGTCACAAAGACTCCGACACAACTGAGCAACTGAACTGGTAAACCTACAGATTGAAAGACTCGAGCAAATCCCAAAGAGTGTAATTTTTTCTTTAATCCACAGCAAGTGTATGTATCTGCTAAGGCTACTGTTACAGAATATCACAAACTGGGTGACTTGAATAACAAAACTTAATTTTGTCACAGTTCTACATGTTAGAACTCTAAGATAAAAGTGCTGGGAGAATGATTTTCTGGTGAAGCCTTCCTTCTTGCGTAGAACAGCTATCTTCTTAGTATGTCTTCTCATGACCTTTCCTCTGTGTGTGCACGGCAGAGGGTTGGGGATGGGAGAAGGGAAGAGAAAGAGAGGGAAAGAGAGAGAGAGAGATCTCAAGTCTCTTTCTCTTCTTATAATGATGACAGCTTTATCAGATTAGCACCTCACACTATAATCTCACTTGACATATACCTCCTAAAAGGAGTGGATATATGAACTGACTGGTTCAAAACTGGGAAAGGAGTATGACAAGGCTGTATATTGTCACCCTGCTTATTTAACGTCTATGCAGAGTACATCATGCGAAATGCCATGCTGGATGGATCACAAGCTGGAATCAAGGTTGCAGGAGAAATATCAACAATCTCAGATATGTAGACGATATCACTCTAATGGCAGAAAATGAAGAGGAACTAAAGAGCCTGTGATGAAGGTGAAAGAGGAGAGTGGAAAAGCTGCCTTAAAGCTCAACATTCAAAAAACTAAGATCATGGCATCTAGTCCCATCACTTCATAGAAAATAGACGAGGAAAAAGTAGAAGCAGTGACAGATTTTATTTTCTTGGGCTCCAAAATCACTGCATTGGCTGCAGCCATGAAATTAAAAGACGCTTGCTCCTTGGAAGAAAAGCCATGACAAACCTAGACAGCATATTATAAAGTAAAGGCATAACTTTGCCAACAAGGGTCCATCTAGTCAAAGGTATGGTTTTCCCAGTAGTCATGCAGGGATGTGAGAGTTGGACCATAAAGATCGCTGAGTGCTGAAGAATTGTGGTGATGGGGAAGACTCTTGAGAGTCCCTTCGACAGCAAGGAGATGAAACCAATCAAACCTAAAGGAAATCAACTCTGAATATTCATTGGAAGGACTGATGCTGAAGCTGAAGCTCCAATATTTTGGTCACCTGAAGTGAAGAGCTAACTCATTGGAAAAGATCCTGATGCTGAGAAGGATGGAAGGCAAAAGGAGAAGAGGGCAGCAGACGAGATGATTTTCACTGACTCAAGAGACATGAATTTGAGCAAACTCCAGGAGATAATGAAGGTCAGGGAAGCCTGGTGTGCTTCAGTCCTTGAGGTTGCAAGGAGTCAGACACAACTTAGTCACTGAACAACAACAACCTCCTTAAAGAACATATCATAAAATATGGTAACATTGTGGGTTAGAGTTTAAACATACAGATTTGGGGGCAACATTTCATTCTGTAGCACCAAGAAACACCCATCACAACAAAACTTCTGAAAATTACAGACAAAAAATTCCTCAAGACAGCAACAGAGTAATGACACTTATAAGGAAAACAGTTTGGATAATAATGGATTTCTCATCATCAGCAATGGAGCTCAGGAAGCATTCCAACACCATTAACTGATTTAAAGAGAAAAGAAACCACAATAATATTTCCCTAAGGAATGGGGGGAAAGAGCTGATATCACATCCCAGGGCCTGAGCAGCCTTGGTTCCCAAGGCAGGACTGGGGTGGAGCTGAGAGAGAAGGACAGTACCTGCCAACAAATTAGCTCCGTTTGAACCTGGAGGCTCTGGTCCCCTGTGGATGGAACCCCAATCTCTAGATACAGGCAGGCTCTCCAACAGCTCAACCAAACTTAGTGCATTCAAAGGACAGTGGACTCTTGGGGCTGGACGAGCTTTGAAAAGCCCCTGCTCTTCAAGTCTCCTGTTGGTGGGGTTCCCCCTGGCAGGCTCCTTCCAGGGAGTGACTTCCCCTAAGTATGACGGCACCCTCAACATAGTGGTCTCAGCGAAATGCTTGGAATTTGTCTGGGGAGTGAAGGGTAAGGGGGAAGAAGTATGAGACATGAGCCCGGGCTGTTTCTTCTAGCATATTCCACCCTAATCTACAACCCAGTAACAGGACTTGGTCTTTAGCTTTCCTTGTCCAAGCAACCTGAGTGGGGCATCAAGAAATGCTGCCGCCTTGTGGACGTTTTCTGTAACAACAACTTTCAAACTGGTGTTTCTGAGTACTTCATTATTTCTAAGGCCTGCATATCAGAAAATCACACCTGCCCTCAAGAAATGTCCTGGAGTAGGTAACTGGAAAACAGTTTCAAACAGCGCAGACCTTCAAGAAGCCAATTTAAAGAGGTAAATTAAATGCACAGTGTTTTGCTTTGTTTTTTTTTTTTTTAAGTCCATGAAAAATGCTCCACATGGCTGATTATTAGAGAAATGCAAATCAAAACTCCAAGGTATCATCTGGAATGAGTCAGAATGGCCAGCATCAAGAAGTCTACAAACAGTAAATGCAAGGGAGTGCATGGAGAAAAGGGAACCCTCTTAGGCTGTTTTTGTAAATATAAAATGGTAACATGCATGATGGAAAAGAGGTTCATTTAAAAAACTAAAAACAGAGCTACTGCATGATCCAGCAATCCCGCTCTCAGGCCTATATGCCAAGAATAAAATATAATTTGAAAAGACACATGCACCCCCAACATTCACTGAAGCACTATTGAAATAGCCAAGACATGGAAGCAAGCAAAATGTCCATTGATGGATGGATACAGAAGATGTGGTACATATTTATACAATGGAATATAACTCATCCATAAAAAAGAATGCAATAATGCCTTTTCCGGCAATGTGGATGGACCTGGACATGATCATACTGAGTGAAGGAAATCAGACAGAAAAGGACAAATAGCCTATTATATCATATATTAGAGATGTAATCTCATTTGCAAAACACAAATAGACTCACAGACTTAGAAAACTAACTTATGGTTACCAAAGAAGACAGTTCTAAGGGATGAGGAGTAATAAGGAGGTTGGGATGAATATTTACAGAGTAATACATTTAAACAAGGTAATCAATAAAGACCTGCTGTACAGTACAGGTCGTGTAAGGATGTGAGAGTTGGACTGTGAAGAAAGCTGAGCGCCGAAGAATTGATGCTTTTGGACTGTGGTGTTGGAGAAGACTCTTGAGAGTCCCTTGGACGGCAAGGAGATCCAACCAGACCATTCTAAAGGAGATCAGTCCTGGGTGTTCATTGGAAGGACTGATGCTAAAGCTGAAGCTCCAATACTTTGGCCACCTCATGCGAAGAGTTGACTCATTGGAAAAGACTGATTCTGGGAGGGATTGGGGGCAGGAAGAGAAGGGGACAACAGAGAATGAGATGGCTGGATGGCATCACCGACTCGATGGAGGTGGGTTTGAGTGAACTCTGGGAGTTGGTGATGGACAGGGAGGCCTGGCATGCTGTGATTCATGGGGTCGCAAAGAGTTGGACACGACTGAGCGACTGAACTGAACTGATATAGTACAGGAAACTCTACTGAACACACTGTAATAACATGTTTGGGGAAAAAAATCCAAAGGAATAGTGTGGTCTCTGTATGTGTAAGTGAATCAGGATTGCCTTACAATGAAAAAAAAAAATTAAATCAACTATATTTCATTATAAAATAAAAATCAAATTTAAAAAGAAAAATGCCCATGGTATTCCCCTTAAGCCTGGCTGACCTGGGCTGGTGTCATATCACTGGAGCCTGAGCAGCCGTGTCCCCATGGCAGGACTGGGGTGGAGCTGAGGGAGCTGGAAAGGATGTGCCAGCAAACCAGACACCCTGGACCTGGAATGCCTGGTCCCCTCTGCATGGGACCCCAATCTCCACATCCCAGGGGGCACTCCTACAGCTCAACCAAGCATAGTGTTCCCAAAGGATGGTGGATCATCTGCGCTGGATTTGTCTGGGGAGTGAAGAGTAAGGGGGATGAAGCAGAGACACTAGCTCTGGGCTGTTTCTTCTGATACATTCCACTCTAATCCACAACCCAGGAACACAACTTTCTCTCGGGCTTCCCTGGTGGTTCATCTGGTAAAGAATGGGCCTGCAACACGGGAGACCTAGGTTCCATCCCTGGATTGGGAAGATTCCCTGGAGGAGGGCAGGGCAACCCTCTCCAGTATTCTTGCCTGGAGAATCCCCATGGACAGAGGAGCCTGATGGGCTACTGTCCACGGGATCGCAGAGTTGGACACGACTGAGCGACCAAGCACAGCCCAGTGGTTGCCCCAAAAATCCAAAAGGGGCATTGAGAAGTGCTGCCACCTTGTGGACATTTCCTGGAACAACAACTTTCAAACCATTGTTTCTGGTCATTTCATATTTCCATGGCAATTCAAGTCTATGCCCTGACCAGTAACGCCGAAGAAGCTGAACAGTTCTATGAAGCCCTTCTAGAACTAACACCCAAAACCTTATAGGGGACTGGAATGCAAAAGTAGGAAGTCAAGAAACACCTGGAGTAACAGGCAAATTTGGCCTCGGAGCACAGAATGAAACAGGGCAAAGGCTAATAGAGTTCTGCCAATAGAACGCACTGGTCATAGCAAAAACCCTCTTCCAACAACACAAGATAATACTCTACACATGGACATCACCAGATGGTTGACACCAAAATCAGATTGACTAAATTTGCAGCCAAAGATAGAGAAGCTCTATACAGTCAGCAAAAACAAGACTGGGAGATGACTGTGGCTCGGATCATGAAAGCCTTATTTCCAAATTCAGACTGAAATTTAAGAAAGTGGAGAAAACCACTAGACCATTCAGGTATGATCTAAATCAAATCCCTTATTTATACAATGGAAGTGAGAAATAGATTTAAGGGACTAGATCTGATAGGCAAAGTGCCTGATGAACTATGGGTGGAGGTTCATGACATTGTACAGGAGACAGGAATCAAGAACATTCCCAAGAAAAAGAAATAAAAAAACAGCAAAATGGCTGTCTGAGGAAGCCTTACAAATAGCTGTGAAAAGACGGGAAGCGAAAATCAAAGCAAAAAAGGAAAGATATACCCATTTGAATGCAGAGCTCCAAAGAATAGCAAGGAGAGATAAGAAAGCCCTCCTCAGCGATCAGTGCAAAGAAATAGAAGAAAACAATAGAATGGGAAAGACTAGAGATCTCTTCAAGAAAATTAGAGATACCAAGAGAACATTTCATGCAAAGATGGGCTCAATAAAGGACAGAAATGGTATGGACCTAACAGAAGCAGAAGATATTAAGAAGAGGTGGCAAGAATACACAGAACTATACAAAAAAGATCTTCACAACCCAGATAATCATGATGGTGTGGTCACTCACCTAGAGCCAAACATCCTGAAATGCGAAGTCAAGTGGGCCTTAGGAAGCATCACTATGAACAAAGCTAGTGGAGGTGATGGAATTCCAGTGAGCTATTTCAAATCCTGAAAGATGATGCTGTGAAAGTGCTGCACTCAATATGCCCCAAATTTGGAAAACTCAGCAGTGGCCACAAGACTGGAAAAGGTCAGTCTTCATTCCAATCCCAAAGAAAGGCAATGCCAAAGAATGCTCAAACTACCACACAATTGCACTCATCTCACATGCTAGTAAAGTAATGCTTAAAATTCTCCAAGCCAACTTCAGCAATACATGAACCATGAACTTCCAGACGTTCAAGCTGGTTTTAGAAAAGGCAGAGGAACCAGAGATCAAATTGGCCACATCCGCTGGATCATGGAAAAAGCAAGAGAGTTCCAGAAAAACATCTATATCTGCTTTATTGACTATGCCAAAGCCTTTGACTGTGTGGATCACAATTTTCCACAAACTGTGGAAAATTCTGAAAGAGATGGGCATACCAGACCACCTGACCTGCCTCTTAAGAAACCTGTATGCTGGTCAGGAAGCAACAGTTAGAACTGGACATGGAACAACAGACTGGTTCCAGATAGGAAAAGGAGTACGTCAAAGCTGTATATTGTCACCCTGCTTATTTAACTTATATGCAGAGTACATCATGAGAAAATCTGGTTTGGAGGAAGCACAAGCTCGAATCAAGATTGCCAGGAGAAATATCAATAACCTCAGATATGCAGATGATACCACCCTTATGGCAGAAAGTGAAGAAGAACTAAAGAGCCTCTTGATCAAAGTGAAAGAGGTGAGTGAAAAAGTTGGCTTAAAGCTCAACATTCAGAAAACTAAGGACATGGTATCCGGTCCCATCACTTCATGGCAGATAGATGGGGAAACAGTGGCTGACTTTATTTTTCTGGGCTCCAAAATCACTGCAGATAGTGATTGCAGCAATGAAATTAAAAGACACTTACTCCTTGGAAGGAAAGTTATGACCAACCTAGACAGCATATTAAAAAGCAAAGACATTACTTTTCCAACAAAGGTCCGTCTAGTCAAGGCTATGGTTTTTCCAGTGGTCATGTATGGATGTGAGAGTTGGACTATAACAAAAGCTGAGGGCTGAAGAATTGATGCTTTTGAACTGTGGTGTTGGAGAAGACTCTTGAGAGTCCCTTAGACTGCAAGGAGATCCAACCAATCCATCCTAAAGGAGATCAGTCCTGGGTGTTCGTTCATTGGAAGGACTGATGTTGAAGCTGAAACTCCAATACTTTGGCCACCTGATGAGAAGAGCTGACTCATTGGGAAAGATCCTGATGCTGGGAAAGATTGAAGGCAGGAGGAGAAGGGGACGACAGAGGATGAGATGGTTGGATGGCATTATCTACTCAATGGACATGGGTTTGGGTGGACTCTGGGAGTTGGTGATGGACAGGGAGGCCTGGCATGCTGCGTTTCATGGGGTCTCAGGGAGTCAGACACGACTGAGTGACTGAACTGAACTGAACTGTAAAGCATATCTGCCCTTGAGAAATGTCCGTGGGTAGGTAATTGAAAAAATGTTCAAAACAAGCAGACCGTCAAGAATCCAATCTCAACAGGTAAATTAAATGCACACCAGTTATATATATATATATATATATATAATACATATATAATATAATACATATATTATATATATATATATATAAAATACATGAAAAGATGATCCACATGGCTCATTAACAGAGAAATGCAAATCAAAGCTACAAGAAGGTATCACCTTCCACCAGTCAGAATGGCTATCATCAAAAATCTACAAACAACAAATGCAGGAGAGGGCATGGAGAAAAAGCATCAGTCTTATGCATTGTTTTAGGGAGTGGAAATTGGTAACAGCCAAATGGAAACTAGTGTGGAGATTCCTTTTTAAAAAACTAAAAATAGAGCTACTACATGATGTGCCAATCCCACTCCTAGGCCCGTATGAGGAGAAAAGGTATAATTTGAAAAGACACATGCACTGCTAATTTCATGCACTGTTGACAATAGCAAAAGATGAAAGCGAGGAAAATCTCCATTGACAGTTGGATGGATAAAGAAGATGTGCTACATATTTGCAATGGAGTATTACTCAGCAACTTAAAAAAAAAAAGGAATGAAATAACACCTTTTCCAGCAATGTGGATGAACCTGGACATGATCATACCAAGTGAAAAAAATCAGACAGAAAAGGACAAATATCCAGTGATGTCATTTATGCGTGGAATAAAAAATGATGTAAATGAGCTGATTTACAAAACAGAAACAAACTCGCAGACTTAGAAAACAAACTTACGGTTTCCACAGGGTTAAAGTAGGATGCAAGGAGGGATAAACTAGAGCTTGATATTACCTTACACACTGTAATATATTTAAACTACATAATCAACAAGAACCTACTGTATAGCACAGGGAACTCTACTCAATATTCTGTAATAAAGAATATGGGGAAAGAAGCTAAACGAGAATAAATATATAAATAGCTGAGTCACTTTGCTGTGTGCCTGAAACTGACACAACACTGTAAGTCAGTTATGTAGCTGTGCTCAGTCTCTCAGTTGTGTCCAACTCTTCACAACCCCTTAGACTGTAGCCCGCTAGACGCCTCTGTCCATGGAATTCTCCAGGAAAGAATACCAGACTGGATTGCCATTCCCTCTTCCAGGAGATTGTCCCAATCCAGGAATTTAACCTGTACTGGCAAGCAGATTCTTTACCAGTGAGCCACCTGGGAAGCCCCAAGTCAACTATACTCCAATATAAATTTTAAAATTTAATTTAAAAAAATATATTGGTATGATATTGTACTATAGCTTTGTGATGTTTACCATTGGGGGAAACTGGGGAAACAGTTCATTTAATTTCTTGCAACTGTATATGAATCTACTTTTTTATATAATCATAATCATCTCAAATTAAAAAGTTTAATTAAAAAAAGGCACTGTTCATTAGTATGAATGCAGCCATCTGCTAACAATGATAGGAGTGTCTACAAAATGTATACTTAGCTCTAGTTAAAAATGAAATAAAGGACAATGTGTATCTAAAATACACACATCTTTCTACAAATTAAATACTGACAGTCCTGCGTATATTCTCAGTTGTTTTCAACACAAATCTGAAATATCTGAATCCACAAATTATGAGTCCAACATGCACCTAAAATGGTTTAATTAAACCTTAGACCACTTTTCTCTTTTGTTAAATTATCAGAAATGGAGCATATTTTCTAAATGACCTGCCATAAAAATACATGTGTAATATATATTATCTGATTTCCCCAAAATTAAAGCAACCATGACAAACTTGTTCCTTTGACACAAACCTCAGAATTAAACATATGGTAATAAGTCAAATGGGTCGATAGATGAGACCCTGTATGGTGGAACCCTTGGGGAATAACAGACAGCGATTTTGTCAAATACTCCCCCTGCCTGATTCCTGGAAGGGATCAGAGGGAGAATCCAGTGTAGGAAGGAAGCCTTGTTTTCCTCCATGCTGCTGCTGCTGCTAAATCACTTCAGTCGTGTCCAACTCTTCGCGTCCCCATGGACTGCAGCCTACCAGGCTCCTCCGCCCATGGAATTTTACAGGCAAGAGTACTGGAGTGGGTTGCCATTTCCTTCTCTAAAGCACAAAAGTGAAAATTGAAAGTGCAGTCACTCAGTCATGTCCGACTCTTCATGACCCCATGGACTGCAGCCCACCAGGCTCCTCTGTCCATGGAATTTTCCAGGCAAGAGTACTGGAGTGGGGTGCCATCGCCTTCTTTCCTCCATGCTACGCTGTCTTAAGTACACTTTGCCTTAGCCACCATGAAGCCCTTTCCTAACACTGAAACTCTGGCAGTAGCACACTAGCTAATGTCTTCTGAGAATTTACTATGTGCTGGACACTAATAAACATACATTTAATGTTAATATTAGTAGCCACATGTGAAGAAAGCTGATCGCCGAAGAATTGATGCTTTTGAACTGTGGTGTTGGAGAAGACTCTTGAGAGTCCCTTGGACTGCAAGGAGATCCAACCAGTCCATTCTAAAGGAGATCAATCCTGGGTGTTCATTGGAAGGACTGATGCTAAAGCTGAAACTCCAATACTTTGGCCACCTCATGCGACGAGTTGACTCACTGGAAAAGACTCTGATGCTGGGAAAGGTTGGGGGCGGGAGGAGAAGGGGACGACCGAGAATGAGATGGCTGGATGGCATCACCGACTCTGTGGACATGAGTTTGAGTGAACTCCGGGAGTTGGTGATGGACAGGGAGGCCTGGTGTGCTGTGATTCATGGGGTCGCGGAGAGTTGGACACGACTGAGCGACTGAAATGAACTGAACTGAACTGAACTGATGCCAGATATTATTATTTTCTACAGTTTACAAAAGAAAAAGGAAGGAAGGAAGAGAGGGTGGGAGGGAAGAAAAAAGAAAGAAAAAGAAAGAAAAAAAAAAGGAACACCCAAGTTCAAAGATGTTGTAAAACTAGACCAGAGTCATGTAATCTAGTGGTAAAGTTGGAATTTGAACTAAGATCTGATTTTAAAGCTTAAACTCTTGACCATTACTCCAGTGGTTCTCAGCCTTTGCTGGACATTAAAATTGATGGTGACTTTTTTTCTTTTAGATCTTCAGGCCAGTAACACTGCACATAATGGAATTAGAATGTCTGGAATAGAAACCAGCTTCGGTATGTTTTAAAAGATCACATGTACATTCTAATGTACTGCCCATTTGTGAACCACTTTACTATTAACTAGCCTTTTGATTAAAACTCTAGCCCTCCGGGCACATCCCATTACCAGCCTTCACCCCAAAGCTCTGCTTCTTCCACCTTGAAGGTCTAAGTACACCCTGCTTTGTTGAATGCCCTCATCCTGAACCTAGCCTGAGAAACTAGTTAGAATTTCTGGATTACCCAGGAGACTCTCCTACCCTAGGGTTTAGGCTAATGAAGGCTCAATACCTTTCTTCTCTGATGTAATGATTCAAACTGTGGCCTTGGATGCCTCAGCCCCAGAACACTATAGAAAATATAGACATTTGGGAGCCCTGAAGCTTTACAGATGGAAGCCAACTTCATAGCAGAATTAGAAACAGCTCACCTGAATAAAGGAACATATCAAATTAGAAAATATGAACAGACTCCCCAACACATAAGCCATTGACTTTCCTAAATAAAAACCTCAAGAAATGGCTCGCAAAGGCTCTCAGTATGAATTGTGTCTGACTTAAGTTCTTCACGTTGGCAGAACAGACTGTAGATTAAAAAAATGAGGGACTGACAAGCAGGACAAGCAAAGCCACAGAGCTAGTGTGAGGAGTGCCCCTGAGGTCACACTCTCCAGAAGGACACTGCTATCGTAAGGACAGATGGACAGAGGCATGGTCCAATTTGCATAGTGCCTGCTCTACGCACATTTGTCCATGGACAGTCAACAGACATCACCTGGGCCATTAGTTTCTTTTTTCTTGTTCAACATCTTCACAGACATTGCAAAACCGGAGACACGTGGGTAATGGATGGGCACAAAAGTTGGCAGATAGAGAAAAGGAGAACAAAGATGCGAAGAGCTAATAAAGCCCATGAATCCGAAAGCAAACAATCAAAGTCAATGTGTACGGCCCAAAATAAGTTGCATATTTGAAACAAATGGAATTTAGCCCCACTCTGTCTAAATCCACATTTGAGACCAAAGTTGACTGGGAGACACATGGAACCCAAATACATTCTGACTGTTCTTGCCTGTCTCATATCCCCAGCAGGAGCAATTGAACTCATTAGCTTGTTTGCAGTGGCTTGAGGAAGTTGCCGTCTTGAAAATTTTCAGAACAATGTTGGCAACTGTTTGCAAATTGCCCTGGAAGCCATTTCTTACAGGCTTTACACTCTAGGTTTCCTTGTGCTGTTCAGCGACCGTGTGTCTCTTTTAAAATTTTGTCAGAATAACCTTCTTGACACTTTTACGTTTAAAAAATGATAGAGTTCTGAGAAACATCTGCCTCCCAAGAACTGGATTTGCCTGGACTGGTGATGAGAGAAGGAAATTGTTTCCTTCAAGCAGCTGTTCTGTGGATGGTGTGTAGGGGATCGCAGACAACGGCGGGGGGTCAGGATTCACTGCCAAGCAGCCTCTGGCAATGCTCCTTTGAGGCTAAGGCTGGGAAATCCTGCTTCTGAATCAGGTCTCAGGTATACATCTACTCTTCTCAAGCAAACTTCTGGCCCACCAAGTGATAAAGATACAAAGCTAAAGTAAAATGCTCCAAGGTAGAAATTCTTTCCAAGGCACAAATTGAGGATGCTCATGAAGGAAGCATTAACTCCGCATCAGTCCCTTTAGCTATTCCTTCATAGAGTAGTTACTATCTGCTTCAAACGTGGCCACGTTCTACACCGCAGAAGGGATAAATGTACCTAATAAATATAACATGATGGGGACTTCCCTGGTGGTCCAGTGGCTAAGTCTCCACTCTCTCAATTCAGGGGGCCTGGGTTCAACTCCTGGTCTGGGAACTGGATCCCACGTGCTGCACTTAAAGAATTCCTATGCCGCCACTAAAGATCCTGTACCAAAACTAAGACCCAGGACAGTCAAACAAATAATTTTTCAAAAGAAAATAAATAAAAATAAAAATGAACATAACATGATGCATTGCTCTCAAGTCTCATTATCATGCTAATAGAGTTAGTAAATATAACCAGTAGTTCAGCCAATAAATTCACTTATTTTGAAAAAAGCAGACATCTCTGCAGAAAGTATACTCACGCATCCTGAGAAGTGAAACCACCCTGTGTTAGCTATCTAATGGTGCCTAAGAAATTATCCCAAAACAGTAAATTAAAATAACAAGGATTTATTATTTCATGGTGTCTGATGGTCATGAATCTGGGCACAGGTCAGCAGGGCATCAAGGCCTCGCAACGGTGCATCAGCTGGATCTACAGTCTTCTCACACTTTAACCAGAGGACGATCTGAGACCAAGCTTACTCACAGTGTTGGCAGGCCTCATGGCCTTGATGTTTGTTGGCCGGACACACAAATTCCTTGCCACTTGGACCTCTCCAAGGGGTTACTTATAATAACAGCGGCTTATTTTCCCTGGAGCAAGGGCTACAAGAAGAAGCAAAAGAGGGAATAAGCAATATGGAAATCACAATGTTTTATAATCCAATCTGAGGTAACAATCCATCATGTTTTTTTTTTCCCCCTATTCTATTCATAGAAACCATTTAGACTAACCCAGGCTCAAAGGCAGAGAATTATATAAGGGTATGAATACTCACAGGCAGGGATCATTGGAGCCATTTTAGAGGCTGCCTATCAGGCAACATAATTCCTTCTCCCCATATTACATAATATTGAGTGGGGTATGTTTCCACTACAATAAAAAATACTTAGAACAAACAAATATTACCTAGAGACTTACTTCAAGAAATACCTGATCTTGGAAGGTAGAGTGTAAACTAAGACACAAAAAATAAATACTTAGAAGAAACAAATATTACCTAGAGGCTTACTCCAAGAAACACCTGATCTTGGAAGATAAGAGTGTAAACTAAGATAGTTTACTCAGCAAGACTAACATCTTGCTCATCAAGGTATCTTGAAGACCCTCATGTCGTTCTGTTCACCAGTCCAGAGCTATTAGGTCACAGACTCTGCCCAATCACAGTTTCCTATCTTGGAAGACTGCCCATAAAATCACCCAGCCTGTACCCTAAAACACTATAAATGTCCTCCCCTAATTTCACATTTTCAGACAGCACTAAGACTTTACAAAGGTGGTCATCTCTCTTAATTCAGTAGGTTTAGGAAGAGCTTTGCCTAACCAACATATTTGTTTCTGTGGGTCTTCTGAGATGTCAGGAATCGAAATTTCAAGTATAAGAGCCATTATTTCAGTTTCACATTATCCCTGAAATGTTGGCCCCCTGTCACTGTAGAATGACAAGTCATTTTAGTCAAACTTCTCTTGGATGAAAAAGGAAGTAGAATTATAATTTACCTCTTCAAGAAAAGGTACTGTGGCCTACTATGTATTCATTTAGTAAAGCTAGATCATCTTACTAGAAGAATACACTGAATATTTTATGGATAGAAAAAGATTCAAATTAACGTCCATATTTTCTTCTCATCATTTGTTCTTTCTTAATTCTTTATGGTACTGGGGATTCTGCTGCCCTTCCCTCACATTCCATGAACAGGGAAGGACTGCTGAACTTTCACTTTACCACACAGGCAAAAATTTCACAAGATTCATCATTCACAAAATAAAATTCTCTCACATCACAAAATATTAACTTCAATGTTTCAATGTTTTTAAGCTATTTGTAATAGCAATATATTTAGAATCCTCCCTGACTTTTAAAAAATTATAATTAAAGCATCAAGATCTCTATTCTATATCCAGTGTTAAGAGCAAACACCCCTGTGATTCACAGCACTTATCTCTAAGGTGCTTAATTAAAATGAAAGTGTTTTGAGGGGTGGGGTGTTTTGTTGTTGCTGTTAGCCTGTGAAAATTAATGGTGTTACTCATGTGAAAATTATAGTTCCTACTTAGAAGTCTAACACGATTGTGTAATTCAAAATATAATCTGATGTCCTTCAGACTGCATCTTATATTAAGATTTCTTTCAGGATATTCATCTTTTTTAACTTTACCACGTTACTTATATTTATTTGTAAAGTGGAAGTACAGAAATAATAGAATTCAAATCCTATATTTGAATTCAAAGTCTTTCCAGTGAATGACGATGATACTGATTTCCTATTGGCAAATGTATTCTTTCAGTGGCACTGGTGGATTTGTATTGATTGATGTTGTATAGCAACTAAGTTGTGTCAGACTCTTTGCAACCCCATGCAACCTCTGGCAGCATGTCAGGCTTCCCTGTCCTTCACTATCTCCCTGAGTTGGCTCAAACTCATGTTTGTTGTATCGGTGATGTTATCTAGCCACCTCATTGTCTGCCACCCTCTTTGCCTTCAATCTTTCCCAGCATCAGGGTCTTTCCCAATGAAACATTTTCCCTAAGTTCTTGGGTGGCATATAATTAAGTGTTCTCTTCAGTACATCAGAGAGTCCTGTAGTTTGTAATCATGGAACAGTTAGAAGGTGAGGAGCCCACAGGAAAATCAGATCCCTGGCTTTTTCATTCATTAGACATTACTGAATGCCTACTATATATCCTGAATACAAAATAAGACACTATCCCAGCTTCACTGAGTCCCTGTCACTGCTAAACAGCTGAAGTGTTTCAACTAATCTGAAGCACATAAAAAGTGCAAAAAGTAACACTTTAGGATATTCATCTTTACCTAACAGCAGGTTTTCCTCTACTCTGAGCTACAGTGTTCAGTGGTAATGATGGAGAAAATATTTTTAATATATAAGAAAGTCATCCTTACATGCACTATTTGTCTTCTAATGATGATTAATGCTGCTAATCTGATGTCCAATTGAATTTATGAATCTTAAAGTTTGGTTTTACTGTTTAAACAGCCACAGAGACCACCCATGCAATTAGCCATGGGGAGTGGAGGAACAATTACCTTCTCAGTAGATGATCAAGCATTCAATAGATTAAAACAAATTACATATTTCAAATTTTTAACTTTTAAAATCTATGTGGACAGATAGAAACCTGGTTCGTTATCTTAAGGTAGGGACTTTTGATTCAATAAGCATCTACTAAAGAAAGGTCTTATTATGTTAGAGTAACTTGAGACCTTCCTAAGATAATTTCCCTCTCATTTTAGATCAAAACATTGCCTGTAAAGCTCAGAATACAATCTCACTGAGAAGGGACCCAGCCAACACTTGTAATGAAAATCACTATTTTCTCAAGTCCTAGGATATTTTAGTCCTTGCATTCTAATGAGTAATTAGTACCACTACCAACCTATTAATCACACATATGGCTTCTTTATAAGTAATTTTTCTGTGACTATAGCTTAAAGTTTATGACTGAAATGAAAATGCCTCTGATCTATCAGCTTATTGATATTCTTGATGAATTAATTCAACTCCCGTGTTTTCATGTATTTGGAATTGGTTTCACAAAATAAATTATGTCATTTTTTATAAATGTTGGTACTCATTCTCATGTTCAATATTCAATCTAATCAAGCATTACAATGTGAAATATTAAGATTCAGTGAAAAGTCTGATGTCAACATATAACAGCATAAATCATTTTAAAAGTATAAATCTTTATTTTAACATGAATCACTGTTAATTTACAAATGTGCCTCTAGACAGAGAGTTACAGAGATATTTAATGTCTGCATATGTGTAATTTCCTCAACTACAGAAAACTTTCCCCACCAGCCTTCAGTCATTCTGACTTTCATCTGAAAAATCTGTTAGTCTAAAGAAAAAAGTCAAGTTCTAAGCCTATTTCTTTCTAGAACTGAATTTCTATAAAGGACAAAAACTCTTCTTTTTCCTCTGTGAACTGGTATGTATATGCCTAATCACCACTAACAGGATTAGAAGGGATTGGTTTAGAAATGTCTAATTTTTCACTGTAACTTCTTTCCAGTGCCAACTTCCCAAATGTGCTTATCTTTCCAAACCATAATTCTGAATCTAAATCACCATTCATAATCTAGGGCTTTCCTGGTGGCTCAGATAGTAAAGAATCTGCCTGCAATGCAGGAGACCTTGATTTGATCCCTGGGTTGGGACGTACCCTGGAGAATTGATAATCTAACAATTTTAAAATTCAAAGCAGTCAAATTTTGATTTAAAAAAAAGGAAAATCAAAAATATTCATGTTATAAGATATAAAGTCCTCCCCGAGCACACTTTTTTCTCCTTTCCCTTTCCATGGAGGCTGTTGTTCAGTCACTCAGGTGTGTCCAACTCTTTGTGACCCACGGACTGCAGCACACTAGGCTTCCCTGTCCTTCACCATCTCCTGGAGTCTGCTCAGACTCATGTCCTTTGAGTCACTGGTGCCCATCAACAATCTCATCGTCTGTCATCCCCTTCTCCTCCCACCTTCAATCTTTCCCAGCATCAGGGTCTTTTCCAGAGTTGATTCTTTGCATCAAGTGGCCAAAGTATTGGAGCTTCAGCTTCAGCGTCAGTCCTTCCAATGAATATTCATGACTGATTTGACTGGTTTGATCTCCTTGCAGTCCAAGGGACTCTCAAGAGTCTTCCCCAACACCACAGTTAAAAGCATCAATTCTGCAGCACTCAGCCTTCTTTATGGTTCAACTCTCACATCCATACATGACTACTGGAAAAACCATAGTTTTGACTTTATGGACCTGTGTCATCAAAGTAATGTCTCTGCTTTTTAATATGCTATCTAGAATTGTCATGGAGAAGGCAATGGCAAGCCACTCCAGTACTGTTGCCTAGAAAATCGCATGGACAGAAGAGCCTGGTGGGCTGTAGTCCATGGGGTCGCTATGAGTCAGACATGACTGAGCAATTTCACTTTCACTTTTCACTTTCACACATTGGAGAAGGAAATGGCAACCCACTCCAGTGTTCTTGCCTGGAGAACCCCAGGACGGCGGAGCCTGGTGGGCTTCCGTCTATGGGGTCGCACAAAGTCGGACACGACTGAAGTGACTTAGCAGAATTGTCATAGCTTTCCTTCCAAGGAGTAAGTGTCTTTTAATTTCATGGCTGCAGTCACCATCTGCAGTGATTTTGGAGCCCAAGAAAATAAAGTATTTCACTGTTTTCACTGTTTCCCCCATCTATTTGTCATGAAGTGACAAGACAAGATGCCATGATCTTCGTTTTCTGAACGTGGAGTTTTAAGTCAGCTATTTCACTCTCCTCTTTCACCTTCATCAAGAGGCTCTTTAGTTCCTTTTCTCTTTCTCCTAAAAGGTAGTATCATCTGAATATCTGAGGCTATTTATTATTTCTCCCTGCAACCTTGATTCCAGCTTGTGCTTCATGCAGTCCAGCATTTTGCATGCTGTACTCTGCATAGAAGGTAAAAAAGCAGAGTGACAATATACAGCCTTGATGTACTCCTTTTCCAATTTGGAACCAGTCCATTGTTCCATGTCCCATTCTAACTGTTGCTTCTTGACCTGCATCCAGGTTTCTCAGGAGGCAGGTCAGGTGGTCTGCTATTCCCGTCTCTTTCAGAATTTTCCAGTTTGTTGTGATCCACACAGTCAAAGGTTTTGGCGTGTCAATCAAGCGGAAATAGATGTTTTTCTGGAACTCTCTTGCTTTTTCTTTAATCCAGTGAATGTTGGCAATTTGATCTCTGGTTCTGCGTTTTCTAAATCCAGCTTGAACATTTGGAAGTTCTCAGTTCATGTACTACTGAAGCCTAACTTAAAAGATCTTGAGCATTACCTTGCTAGCATGTGAAATGTCTTTGGCATTGCCCTTTCTTTGTGGTTGGAATGAAAACTGACATTTTCCAGTCCTGTGGTCACTGATGAGTTTTCCAAATTTGCTGGCATATTGAGTTCAGCATTTTCACAGCATCATCTTTTAGGATTTGAAATACCTCAGCTGGAATTCCATCACCCCCACTAGCTTTGTTTGTAGTGATGCATCCTAAGGCCCATTTGACTTTGTACACCAGGATGTCTGACTCTAGCTGAGTGATCACATCATCGTGGTTATCCAGGTCATTAAGATCTTTTCCATATAGTTCTTGTGCATGTTCTTGCCACCTCTTCTTAATTTCTTCTACTTCTTTTAGGTCCTTGCTGCTTCTGTCCTTTATTTTGCTCATCTTTGCGTGAAATGTTCCCTGGCTTCTCTAATTTTCTTGAAGAGAAACTCTAGTCTTTTCCGTTCTATTGTTTTCTTCTATTTCTTTGCAGTGTTCACTTAGGAAGGCTTTTTTTTTTTTAATCTCTCTTGCTATTCTTTGGAATTCTGCATTCAGATGCCTGTATCTTTCCTTTTCTCTTTTGCCTTTTGCTGCTCTTCTTTTCTCAACTATTTGTAAGACCTCCTCAGACAACCATTTTGCCTTTTCACATTTCTTTTTCTTGGGGATGGTTTTGATCACTGCCTTCTGTATAATGTTAAAATCTCTGCCCAGAGTTTTTCAGGCACTCTGTCTGTAAGATCTAATCCCTTGAATCTATTTGTCACTTCCACTATATAATCATAAGGGATTTGATTCAGGTCATACCTGAATGGCCTAGTGGTTTTCCCTACTTTCTTAAAGCAATGGTGGTAATCAACCTTATTTGTTTTTTTTAATCTTCCAGACATTTTAAAACTCATTTTGAAAATACATATTTATATATTTATGCAGCATTTTTAGTACTAGCAAAAGATTAAGAAAAAGTTTAATATGCATTACTACAAGACCAATAAAAAACTCATCCATGTAATAAAATTCTCTGAGACTGCAAGCGACAAGTCAGGAAATTTTATGTATAAATATGGACAGGTCTCAAATATACTCAAAAATGAAAAAAAGCAAGGTATACAACACTGTGTAAACTATGTGTCCATTTTTATTCACTTTTTTGTTGTTCAATCTCTAGGTTGTGTCTGACTCTTTGCCACACCATGGACTGCAGCATGCCAGGCTCCCCTGCCCTTCACTATCTCCTGGAGTTTGCTCAAACTCATGCCCATTGAGTTGGTGATGCTACTTAACCATCTCATCCTCTGCTACCCCCTTCTCCCTCTGTCCTCAATCTTTCTCAGCATCAGAGTCTTTTCCAGTGAGTCAGCTCTTCGCATCAGGTGGCCAAAGTATTGGAGCTCCAGCTTCAGCGTCAGTCTTTACATTGAATATTCAGGATTGGTTTCCTTTAAAGACTGACTGGTTTGACCTCCTTGCAGTCAAAGAGACTCTCAAGAGTCTTTTCCAGAATCAAAATTTGAAACTACCCATTTTTCGGCACTCAGCCTTCTTTTTTTTTTTTTAACACATTTATTTTCTTTATTTATTTTAAATGCATGAAAATATTTCTGAAAAAGTTAAAAAGATTAAACAAACTTGATAATCTTTAGGGAAAGGAGTCAAGTGGCTGGGACAGAGGTGAGAAAGAGTTTCAAAACATGTAAGCTTTTGTACATTTTTAATTTAAACAAGTATAAAATTTATAATGAAATCAAAATTTTATCCATAAACAAAAGAAGTTTAGTTGTAAAAAAAATTAAGTTCTTTTTGCTTGTTTTTTATATTAATGGTATTTCACTATATGGATTATTCTGCATTTTATTTTTTTGATATAAAATTTCTTACTGATTTTTTTTCTTTTCAATACATAGAAGACTACTGAATTCTTTTTCAAAACTGTACATTATTCCAACACAAATAAACCAAAGTTTATTTTTTAATGCTTCTGTTAATACACTAAATCACAGGGTTGAGGACCAGTCAATAAATACTTCATGGCCCAATTTAATTAGGCTGTCTTAATTTACTGTAGACTCTTCCTATGATCAATTAGTAGATGGGGAATATAAATAACAAATATGTTCAACTTTAGTAATAATCAAATTTTAAAATTAAAATAGCAATGAGAAAAATTCATTACTTTCAGAAAAGTCCATTACTTGTGAATAACTGTATCATCTTGCATTTCTAGCAAGATATAAAATGGTACATTTTGAAAAGCAATTTGGTAATTTGATTGAAAGCATTAACATGCATATATATTTTTCCATTAATTCTATTGCCTATTAATTTTTTTAAACTAAGCAATTGTACAAGTTAGCCAAATTAAGTGTGCAATTTTTATTATATCAGTTTCTTGAAAGTAAAAAGAAATGAAGACTATGTGAATATATAATAATAGGTGAGCAGTCAATTTATTATGGTATGCCCATACAATAAAGTACCATAAAGCCATTTAAAATAAAGCTGTGGAAAATTATTTATGGAAATTGTGAAAAGAAAATCAGATCGCAAACAGTATATGTCATTATCTCATTTAGAGAAAACAATATACTTGAATAGAAAAAATCCTGAAAGAATATATACCTCAAACATTAAACAGAAATTTTTCCCCAACTGGAAGCATAGGTAACCTTTTATTCCTTTCCTAATAAATCTTTTATAATTTTCCTGAAATTGACATGCATCACTTATATTACTAGCTTGTCTTATAAAAAAGTGATATAAGCTTCAGTAATTGTTTAATAATCAAACTCTATCTACTGTAAGTTGGAACATATCAAAGGTCAAAGCATAGAAATAATGAATTTAACAACTTTCTGTATTTGCATTTTAACACCTAAAACTGGCAACTATTTGCATATGGTGCCTTTTGTTGAAAAACACTAATAACAAAAATAGATGCTAAATGGTACAAACTTTCAGTTACAATACTAGTAAGTTCTGGGAATCTAATATATAGCACAGTGATTATAGTTAATTATACTGTATTACATACTTAAATTTGCCAAGAGGGTAGATCTTAATGTTCACACCACAAAAAGAAAATGGCAATTATGTGACATGATAGAGGTATCAGCTCTGGTGGTAGTCATTCTGCAATATATTAATACAGCTGTATCAAATCAATGTTGTTCATTTAAATGTACACAATGTTATATGTCAATTATATCTCAATAAAACTGGAAAAAATAAAATATTGCTGCTGCTGGGGAGCATGCAATGAGTCCAACTCTAATTAAGCACTGGACTGAGTAGTCATCCTCCCAAATGACAAGACCTATTTTCTTAAAACAGTCTGTAACTGATTTTGCAAAACAAGAAAGCAACTCTTAGAATTTCGGAATATTGGCTAGTACCATGCAAGGAAAAAAAAAAAAAAACTCTGAATGAGGAAGAAGAATATGAGCAATACTATGTGTGAGGCTTACCCCTAAGTAAACAACATGGTATTTTTCCTCATAAATATTCTGCGATGCTCTGTGAAGATTTTATAGGAATTCCCTGTGCCTTGGCCTCACTCCACTAATGCTCAAACAGAGCATTTATTGCACCATGTTTGTTACTTGTGTAAACACATTTCTCCCCATAGACTGCATGTGGAGTTTGTGAAGAGATGCTTTTTCATGGCCTTATGCCAGATATTCTCTGAAGGCTTCCTTTTTGCTGTCTGGTTATTCTGTTTTTGTGTGGAGCTTTAGACAGATTGACAAATCATGTCCCCAGCTGGAATCTTATCTTCACAATACATTTTTCAGGGGAAAAAAAATTAACTTACAAACAGTATAGATCACAGGATCCGTAGGATACCAATTTCTCTAAAAAGCATAGATAACGTATAAAAGGACACCTTGCTATCCAAATCTGATTTCTGTTAGGGGGAGTTTACACAGAAATTTCCTATAGCAAGGCATTCTAAGTTATCTAAAATCTATTTGGTAGCAGCAGTTTGGTTAGTGTGAAATTATCAAGAAATGTTTCCTAGATTCAAATAGGAGCACTCAAAATTTAATTAAATAATGGAAGTTACATCTTAATCATACACACTGAAGATGAGATTTCAGGAAATGAGGTGATTTTTACTTTCTTCTCTATTACCTCTATCTTTTGGAAATTTTCTAAATCGAACTTGAGTGTTTCATTTTCTAAGGAAAGATTTCACATAGTGACTCCCATTTCAAAATTTCTTTAAGGAGAAATGATCTAAGTCAGTTCAATGTGAATTGTATGATTGACCATCATACAACAAACTTGACCAGCAACAAACTTGCTCCTTCAAAATTAAAAGCATCACACAGAGGCACCTTTCTGATTCAAACAAACTTTGAAATCACCTTAATACATGATGATTAAAAGATAAATTCCAAGAAACATGCTTCCTAACTGCCTCCAAACAATTCTGCACAACTCTAAGTAAAATTCATCTTCTTTATTTACTATATTAAGCCAATAAATTTTTGAAGGAAAAAGAGTCTGTAATGAAATAGGGAGGAAAATTATTTTTCTCATAACGACTATGTTTTTTAATCAGGTCGCCGTGAATTCAATAAAACCAATCTATTTTTGCTTCACCTGCCTTGTTGAGATCAATTCTTCAACTGCAAAAGGAATAAAAAAAATTTAATGTCTCAGTTACAATCAATATAATTTATTCCAGAACCCACTCCCATTTTCTTCAAATGATGTACCTAAAGTCTTTAGACATGGCAACCCACTCCAGTATTCTTGCCTGGAGAATCCCCAAGGACAGAGGAGCCTGGCGGGCTACAGTGCATGAGGTCACAAAGAGTCGGACATGACTGAGCATCAGCATCAGCATCATCAAGGTCTTTGGACATGTACCTCCATGTCCACTGATGTGAGTGTAAAAATAAAGTGTATCCTAAATAGAGCAATGCAATAGGCTTCCCTGATAGCTCAGTTGGTAAAGAATCTGCCTGCAGTGGAGGAGACCCCGGTTCGATTCCTGGGTCAGGAAGATCTGCTGGAGAAGGGATAGGCTACCCACTCCAGTATTCTTGGGCTTCCCTTGTGGCTAAGCAGGTAAAGAATTCACCTGCAATGCAGGAGACCTGGGTTTGATCCCTGGGTTGAGAAGTTCCCTTGGAGAAGGGAAAGGCTACCCACTTCAGTATTTGGCCTGGAGAATTCCATGGACTGTATAGTTCAGTGGGTTACAAAGAGTCAGACAGGACTGAGCAACTTTCACTTTCACTTGACTTTCAAATACAACAGTGGCAGCAAAAAACAATGAGATGTATATGGTCTGTGGTATGTGTAGTATTTTGAGAGGCAACAGAAATGCAAATGTCCGTGATATAAATGTGTAAGACATGAATCCGTGTCTCAAAAGTTTATGCTCTTGTAGAGGTCAAATGAGCTGTTTGCACAAAAATATATCATTTAGGGCAGACCTTTATAATAATGATCCCATAATGAGTGCTCAATAAGGGACAGAAATGGTATGGACCTAACAGAAGCAGAAGATATTAAGAAGAGGTGGCAAGAATACACAGAAGAATTGTACAAAAAAGATCTTCACAACCCAGATAATCACAATGGTGTGATCACTCACCTAGAGCCAGACATCCTGGATGTGAAGTCAGGTGGGCCTTAGGAAGCATCACTACTAACATGGCATTCCAGTTGAACTATTTCAAATCCTAAAAGATGATGCTGTGAAAGTGCTGCACTCAACATGCCAGCAAATTTGGAAAACTCAGCAGTGGCCACAGGACTGGAAAAGATCAGTTTTCATTCCAATACTAAAGAAAGACAATGCTAAAGAATGTTCAAACTACCGCACAATTGTACTCATCTCACACACTAGCAAACTAATGCTCAAAATTCTCCAAGCCAGGCTTCAGCAATATGTGAACCATGAATTTCCAGATGTCCAAGCTGGTATGAGAAAAGGCAGAGGAACCAGAGATCAAATTGCCCACATCCGCTGGATCATCGAAAAAGCAAGAGCATTCCAGAAAACCATCTATTTCTGCTTTACTGACTATGCCGAAGCCTTTGACTGTGTGGATCACTACAAACTGTGGAAAATTCTGAAAGAGATGGGAATACCAAACCACCTGACCTACCTCTTGGGAAACCTGTATGCTGGTCAGGAAGCAACAGTTAGAACTGGACATGGAACAACAGACTATTTTCCTATTTTCAAAAAGGAAAAGGAGTACGTCAAGGCTGTATATTGTCACACTGTTTTTTTAACTTATATGCAAAGTCCATCATGATAAACGCTGGGCTGGATGAAGCACAAGCTGGAATCAAGATTGCCAGGAGAAATATCAATAACCTCAGATATGCAGATGACACCACCCTTGTGGCAGAAAGTGAAGAAGAACTAAAGAGCCTCTTGATGAAAGTGAAAGAGGAGAGTGAAAAAGTTGGCTTAAAGCTCAACATTCAGAAAACAAAGATCATGGCATCCGGCCCCATCACTTCATGGCAAATAGATGGAGAAACAGTGAAACAGTGGCAGACTTCATTTTGGGGGGCTCCAAAATCACTGTAGATGGTGACTGCAACCATGAAATAAAAAGATGCTTACTTCTTGGAAGAAAAGTTATGACCAACCTAAACAGCATGTTAAAAAGCAGAGACATTACTTTGCCAACAAAGGTCCATCTAGTGAAAACTATGGTTTTTCCAGTAGTCATGTATGGATGTGAGGGCCAGACTATAAAGAAAGCTGAGCAATGAATAATTGATGCTTTTGAACTGTGGTGTTGGAGAAGACTCTTGAGAGTTCCTTGTACTGCAAGGAGATCCAACCAGTCCATCCTGAAGGAGATCAGTCCTGAGTGTTCATTGGAAGGACTGATGTTGAAGCTGAAACTCCAATACTTTGGCCACGTGATGAGAAGTGCGGACTCATTTGAAAAGACCCTGATGCTGGGAAAGATTGAAGGCAGGAAGAGAAGGGGACGACAGAGGATGACATGGTTGTATGGCATCACCAACTCATTGGACGTGAGTTCAAGTAAACTCCGGGAGTTGATGATGGACAGGGAGGCCTGGCGTGCTGCAGTCCATGGGGCCACAGAGTCGGACACGACTGACCGACTAAACTGAACTGAACTGAATGAGTCTCATTCCCTGTGCCCATGCTCCACTGTCACTCCTGTCATGAGGCCAGGTCTATTTAGTAACTCAGTTGAATTTTGGCAAGTCTTTTAACTTTCTTTACCAGTAGAATCTGGCAAACGTGACTTTGTACATGTTCTACTCTGCCTTTTAAAAGGCCTTACAGCTTCTGCTTTCACTCTTTGAAGCCCTGAGATCACTGTGCCTGACAAAATTAAAGAATATGAGATGAAAGGAAAAAAAAAAGAATATGAGATGAAAGAATATGTACAGAAAGAAGTTCAAGCACCCTGGCCATCACAAGGGAGCCTGCCCAGACCACCCAGAGAGAACAGCAGAATTACCTGACCACCCACCAAGCCAGACGAAGAATTCAAGGGTTTTGATTTAAGCTACTTTGTTTTGGGGTAGTTTGTTAGGCAGCAATAAGTAAAGTACTGCTTCAGCTATTTATCCATCCAACAAATATTTTTGTATGGAGAGCAAACTATATGCCAATCACCAGCGCTGGACAAACAGATGAACATCAACAATGGCCCCTTTCTCCAAGGCCTTTACATCTACTGCTTGAGGGTAGGGAAGGGAAAGACCGATGATTTAAATATGGTGAAATGAATAATAGGTTTACATACAAAGAGGCAATGGCTGTGAGAAAAGCAAAGCAGGATAAAGGGAGAGTGACTGAGGTGCACAGGGGCAAAGATGACTTTCAGAGGTTTTCTGTTTTTTGATGTTCAATTAGAAACCTGAATGTTGAGAAGAAAGAAGCCAGGCAAAAAATTCTGAGGGAACAGCTTTCTATCAATAAACACTATCTGTCAACACACATGAGATCAGACTTCCATGCCTTGGGGACATCAAGGTTGGGGGCAAGAGGGCAATGACTTCTTGAGGGTGGCTGAAGTTGAGTTCTGAGAAACAGGTGCTGAAAGGATATCATGGGACCTGGTGCTCCATAGTAAGAAGGTCTGTTATGTTTGAGGTAGTGAGAATTTTTTTCACTTTTAACATTTAGTTATATAGAAACACAAATATCCATTGTTAGAAATGATTCAACCAACACAGCAACAGACTCTCCTCTTAATAAGGCCCACCTGTTGTAATGGCCATTTTGTCCTTGATTTAAAAATAAAATCTGGGACTATCCTGAAAGTCCAATGGTTAAGACTCCATTCTTTAACCATAGGGGGTGCAGGTTGAATCCTTGGTTGGGAAAGATCCCGCATGCCATCTGGCACAATCAAAAAAATTATAATAAAATCTGCATCAGTATGAGCTTTAGAAATTGTTTGTTGCATGGATTCACATTTGATAAGCAAAAAGTCACCGCTGGGATTCATGTCTTTAAAGTGCCTTGTTTTTACCCCAGGAATCCCTGACATTGGAGGGAAATGTAATTCAAATTTGGATCCAACGATTAGGAGTTCAGAAAGCAAGTATTGTGAGGACAGTTCTGAAACTGAAGAAGCTGTCACTCAGTCAGAAACTCAGAAGAAAGCTGAGCCAAGCAACAAATGCCTTTTCAGGGCTCCTCGCACTGTGCAATTGAAACGGTGGTTGATTTTATAGCTAATAAGGCATTAAACTGAATCTCTTAAGCTTTTCATATTGAAAGTAATTGTAAATTGAATTTGCTAAAACAATAACTTAAAGAGGCAAGACTTGAATGTTGTCAGAGCACAGCAAATGATGTGGAATTTAAAGAACCACTGAAACAAGTGTCTTCGAGTACTTTATTGATCTGCCAGAAGCAGCTACTGTTAACCCTGAGCTTTGCTTGGCAAGGGGAATTATTGTGCATTGATTATTCATCATGGAGTCAGGCTATCAGACTCCAGCTCCAGGTGGGATGGTCATTTACATTTCAACACTTTGCCTCAATAGAAATAATGTGTCTTGGAAAGAGCAAAGAGATAGCATGCCACCCAGGTTCAGGGACTTCATTCTGTGGTTTGTAAAAGCATCAATCCAATCTCTGTCATCCCATATGTGGGTATCTGTCTCCAAATATACACTTTGTATAGGGATTACCAGTCACACTGAATCAGAGCCCCATTAAGGATCTCATCTTAACTTGATTATCTCTGTAAGGACTCTATTTCCAAATAAGGTCACACTCAGAGATACTAAGGGTTAGGACTCCAGTATATGGATTTTGGGGGAAGAGAGACACAATTCAGCTCCTAACAGTGATAGTCCAAAAGGGTAACAAGTGACTTAGTATTCTCAGTCTTGGCCATGCCTCATCATCTCCTGGCAAGCTTTGAAAAAAATAGCTCTGCCTGGTTCCCACTTTCATTTTCTTTGACTTAATTGGTCTGGGTTAGGAGCCCAGGCGTAAGTATTATAAACAAGCATCTTAGGTAATTCTAAAGTGTAGCCAGAATTGAAACCTATTCATTAAATATCTCATTTATTAGAATACTTAAGAATAGGATCTACTCATTCAGAATGAAACCTGTAATATAGATCAATTATTTTAAGCATCATGAGGGAAGAGACTCTCTTCATTGATCAGCAACTTATCCCTAGTAGTATCTGGTCTGTGGTAGCTTTCCCATAAATATTAATGGAAGAATGAACACATAAATAAATTCAATATACTCACTGAGTATCTACCATATGTTAAGCATTACAGTGAGCACTGAAGACTTGTAAATATTTTTTCAGTAAGTTAATGAGTGAATGAAGGAATGAGATTATATCCAATATTCTCTTCTGGTATAGGAAATGGGGTTTTACAATATAGGAGTTAGCATTTTCAGTATGCTGGAAAAAATCCACTCTAACAAAAATACTTATTTTAAATCAATTAAACAGCTTGCCTTTTGCCTAGAAATTTTTGTGAGTTTTTTCTTTTCTTTCTTTTTTTCTTTTTGTAATGGTTCTTACACAGCTAGACCTTGGGGCCATCCTCTTTTACTGAGTATATACATGTTTATGTAACATCTGGTAGACTCTTTATTGACACACTTCAGTATCACTGTATAATGTTTAAGAGTTGGCATTACTCTATAGGAGAAAAAGACGGATGGTCTATGCAGAATTATCATAAGAAATTCTTGCATTCAAATACCATCCAGATGTCATTGCCAATGGAGTAATACAATCTAAGATACAGATGTCAAAGTTTATCCTTCCCAGCATTTGTCAGAGATCAACTAGAATAAAGAGATGAGCAATTACTTGTTGAATCTGATTAGTTTTGATATCTAGACTAGATAGTACTTTTAACCCAGTGGAAAAGCTTCTTTAGCTTTTTTGTTTTTTGAGTCCTAGGAATTATGGGGAACTTCATTCACTTGTTTGTTCGTCCACCCATCCAACCGGATCTGCTATTATCACATACAATAGTCTCTATGGAAGTTGTAAAAAGGGGTCCTCCTTGGTAAATAAATTACAAAACAGCTGTCCTTACTTAGGTCTACTACAGATCTATATCAGGGTACACACCATGGCAAGCTGGATTTCAGTGCACTGCCCCTTAGCTAGATGTTTTTGCATATGATGCTAATCATCATATAAGAAACCCTGCATCCAGCAAATGTCTGTGAAGGACCTACCATGTGCCAGGCCTGGGCTGGGCTCTGAACGTGCAAAGATGAATGAGATATGGTCCTGCCCCTCTGGAAGTCTAGAGTCCACTTCAGTTCAGTTCAGTTCAGTTCAGTCGCTCAGTCGTGTCCGACTCTCTGCGACCCCATGAATCACAGCACACCAGGCCTCCCTGTCCATCACCAACTCCCAGAGTTCACTCAAACTCATGTCCATAGACTTGGTGATGCCATCCAGCCATCTCATTCTCTGTCGTCCCCTTCTCCTCCTGCCCCCAACCCTTCCCAGCATCAGAGTCTTTTCCAGTGAGTCAACTCGTCGCATGAGGTGGCCAAAGTATTGCAGTTTCAGCTTTAGCATCAGTCCCTCCAATGAACACCCGGGATTGAGTTGGTAGACCCAAACCAAAGGAATAAGTTAAGATAATGTAAATAGTGAGGGCAAGAGTCATGTGAGAAATATAGCCAAGACCTCATGGAGGAGGTAATATTGGAAATGAGGCCTTGAAGGTAAATAGGACTTTATCACCTAGAAAAAGCTAACAGACAAACAAAAACAGGGTGGAAAGTAAATGCCAATGTGTGATCACAGTAAGACATAACTAGGGGAAGTCAAACAACCCTAGAAAGACAGGGAAAAGATTGAGGGGATGGAAATAGCTGGAAAATTAGCTGGTAAATGTACATTGGCAATAGACAACTCATATTAGCTGAATAATAGATACAGATCTATTCATTTAAGACAGGAGAAAAGATTTGGGTGCTTAGAGTAATGTTAGAAAGCAAGGAGGATTAGGGAAACCCATACTGGGGGAAAATGCACTTGTTTGTTTATCTTGGAAAACAGGAAATTTTCACTCTCATATGGCTTCCGTTCCTTACATGTCTTTGAATTACTTTGTTAATCAGATAAATAGATTTTGAAATGTCTTATGTTGTATTTCATTTAAACTATGTTTTCACTAAAACGAAATTGAAGCATCAATCCAGATTGGTCAAGTCATCTTGGTTTAAATTCTTAAATTCAAGGTACAGGATAATTTTCCAATATTTTTCATCTGCAAATAAAGGAACTCAAACTGTGTGACTTTTTCTGTCAGCACTGAGGAGGGGTAAAGACGCTGTTCATCCTGGGGTACTCATTGCTTTGCCCTGAAGCCAGCAAATATTTTTCAGTAAAACTGCATACACCTCTCTGAGTCTTTGGCTTATAACCATCTTTTATTTTCTTCCCTGTTTGACCTCTGCACAGCTGTAAAAGTTTGTAATAATTAACCAACCCAGTTAATGATTAATGATTTGACATTACATGGTATCATAACAATCTGTGACTGCCCAGTTTCTATGAAATTTCAAATTTCAAACATAGCTGTCAGTCTATGTTCTTTTTCTTTTTTCAGATACTTATATTTTCCTAGTGCCTTCAGGCTCTGTAAGTTCCTACTTAGCTAAAATAACATGGACTCTAACTTGAAAAATTCAGTGGAGTTTAACTACAAATCATTCTGTGTTATATTCAAACTAGAGGTTTTGAAATTGATCACATCAGCAATGTGTGGCTCTAATTGTGTTAGGTTATCTGATAATGTTCTAACATAACAATTTTCAAAGAGTGTTGCTTTAAAGATATTTCTTTGGAATGAATGGCAGCATCAGGTATTGAACGCAAAAGGAAACTGTCAATCTGAAAATCAGTTATGGTCATACATAGGGCCAAATTAATTGCCTTGTCAGACTATACAATTGATGCATATCATTACAACTCTGTGAATTGGGAGGCTTTAAGTATTAATCATTTTTTACCATAGTTCTGCTTTGCTATATAAAAATAATTTCAGAACACTTTGTGAACTCCTCAAAGGTAAGTTAAACAGGGCTCACCTTTGCATCTTTAGCATTTGGTCTACGTCCAGTATATACTAGGTATTCAAAACATATTTAACAATCAAATGAAGAGGAGTGATAACCTCTTCCTAGGTACTAAACTCTATGTAGATTGTTTTCTGAGAATTTGCTCATTAAGACTTCACAATAGCACCATGAAATTATTGCTGCTGCTGCCTCTAAGTCACTTCAGCTGTGTCTGACTCTGTGTGGCCCCATAGTCAGCAGCCCACCAGGCTTCTTTGTCCCTGGGATTCTCCAGGCAAGAACACTGGAGTGGGTTGCCATTTCCTTCTCCAATGAAATCATTATCACTGTTAATTTTACAGATGATAAACAGAGGCATCAAAAGGTCACACAGCTATTGAAGGATAAAAAATGTGTCTTGGTGGCTCTAAATTCCCCATTCTTAACTGCTGTGCTATACTAGATGTGTGCTTAGAAAGTTTAAGCAAATAGTGACTGACCTGTGTGAATCTTCATTTCTATAGTGTGACGACAGCATCAACACGAACATGGGATTCTGTCTAGGGAATAAAATTCTCATCTATTACACTTATAAACTTTGACCCTAAATGAGGGAAAGGGACATTCCTCTACACCAAGCAATTCTTTAAAATACCAGCTAGACGTCCTACAATTCACTTCAGTGCTGACACTAACTGGAGTTAGCGTAGATCCCACAGGTTAAAGTAGAGAACTAGGAGGAGAAAAAGGAAGAAAAACAGAAAGAGGAAGAAAGGAAGAGAGAAAATATCCCAGGGTTGTGTTGAGGTTTAAATGAGATATAGTTGTAAAAGTACTTTGAAATAGAGAAAGCAAATATGCAAGGGACAATCACAGAATAGTACTGGTACCTATCAGTAAGCCTTGGGAATGAAATGTCAATACCAGTGGAGAAAACAACAGTAAATAAGACACTATAAAGCAAAGTAAATTAAAAAGAATGACTTGACTGGTTATTTTGTGAAATTATTGGCAAAATGCACTCTCATTACCCAGTCAGCGACACAGAAATCTTCCATTCTCCTCTGTGTGTAGAGGATGAACGTGCTTTAACTGGGGAAAACGCCTCCTGTCACTTCATTCACAGCACAAAATGACAGCACAGAGAACCTGGTTTGAATCCATTGGCATCAAATAGATCTAAACATTCCAATGTCACAAATACCCCAAAAAGACTATTTCAGGACATTTACCAGGCAGTTCATACAGCACTGGACCACCCTAAAATAATCCTCCTATTTCCTCTCTACCATTCATAACAAAGAAAAGAAACAATCCAGGTTCAAAGAGTCACCTGGAGATACAATCAGTGACTACATGTGAATGAATTATATTTCACTCAAAGTGATTTATCACCCACAGCAGAAACATTCAACACAGGGGGAAAGGGGATATTTGGAAGCAGTTCATTGGAAGGACTGATGTTAAAGCTGAAACTCCAATACTTTGGCCAGCTCATGCGAAGAGTCGACTCACTGGAAAAGACTCTGATGCTGGGAGGGATTGGGGGCAGGAGGAGAAGGGGACGACAGAGAATGAGATGGCTGGATGACATCACCGACTTGATGGACATGAGTTTGAGTGACCTCCAGGAGTTGGTGATGGACAGGGAAGCCTGGCGTGCTGTGATTCATGGGGTCACAAAGAGTCGGACACGACTGAGCGACTGAACTGAAGTGCTAAAAACAAAGAAACAAATGCCCTAGAAGGACATGAGTGGCAGGCTGCTTATTTAGTGTTCTAAGCAAGATTCCAGAAGTGATGCTGAAACTGTGGGACGATTCACCAAGGTACCACAAGTGCCTTGAGAAAAGGAATCTGAAAAGTCCATTTTGTTCTTTAAGTCACTGTTTAAAAGCCACTTCATCAGAAGTCTTTTAATCTTCAGGCTAGACTAGGTCCTCTGTACACATTATCAAGAGAACTCTGTTCCTTTACCTCAAAGTTTTTATAGAAATTTTAACTTTTTGCATTTTTGTTACAACAAATTAAAAAATACTCAAGAATGTTCTCTGATATGCTCAACACTCAGATTCAATAACTTGTAATTTGCTACATTGCTTGATCTACCCCTTTCCTTCTCTTTCTTCTTTTATGTTGGTGAAATCTTTATTTTCACTTTCTTTATTGAAGTACTGTTAATGTACAACATTAAATAAGTTATAAGTATACAATACAGTTGCTTCACAATTGAAAAAGCTATACTCCATTTATAGTTACTACAAAATATTGACTCTGTTTCCTGTATTGTACAATATATTATTGTAGCTTATTTTATACATAATAGTTTGAACCTCCTAATTTCTTACCCCTATGTTGACCCTCCTCACTTTCCTCTTCCCACTGGAAACCACTAGTTTGTTCTCTTTATCTGTGAGTCTGTTTCTCTTTTTGTTATATTCACTACTTTCTGTTGTTTTTTAGATTCCACATACAAGTGCTATCATACATTATTTGCCTTTCTCTGACTTATTTCACTTAGTATAATCAATCCTGTTGCAAATTACAAATTTTCATTCTTTTTTATGGCTGAGTACTATTCCATTGTGTGTGTGTTTGTGTGTGTGTATGTTGATACCACATCTTCTTTATCCATTCATCTTTTGATTGATACTTAGGTAGTTTCCATATTTTGGTAATTGTAAATAATGCTGTTATGAATATTGGGGAGCATGTATTTTTTTGAATTATTGTTTTGTTTGTTGTTATTGTCGTTGTTTTGGATATATACCCACGAGTGGACCTGTTGGGTCATATGGTAGTTATATTTCTGGTTTTTTGAGAAACCTCCATACTGTTTTCCACAGTGGTTGTATATTAATGAAATATTTAAAGCAAAATCTAGGGATCATGTCATTTCATCTCTGAAGTCTTCAAAAAGAGTGCCTCAAAAATGATAAATTTTTTCACAACCACTGTATCCACCAAGGTTCCCCCCAAAAGTAGAACCTAAAACAAAGGCTTGTATGCAAGTCATCTCTTTGTGAAGTGATCCCAAGAGAGAAAGTAGGGCTGGGAAGAATGGAACAGGGAAGGCGGGAAAGCCAACCCAAGAATGCATTAAAAGAGGATCAGCCCTGGGGACACCAGGGGCTTGATTCTGTGGAGGAGACCTTGACAAGCTGTTGAATTTTATTCAGATTGTGCATAGAGTGACCAAAGTGGGGAATGGGGCTTATCCACCAGTTCCCATAGTGCTTATAGCAGGGATTCTCCATGGGATAGGTATTAACTTTTTTACACTCCCAGGTTTGCAATGGAGTGCTTCAGAATAAGACAGAAGGGCTGGAAATGTGGCTACTGGTGATCTGCAAGAGGCAAAGAGAAGCTCGGAGCAGAAGCTGAGAGGTCTGTGAGGCACTTTAGCAGAGGTGTTATCAGTTTCCACCTGTACAGCTCTGTGTACCAACAGCAACAGCTAGATAAACACAGAGCTGAGAGGATCAGATCTAGGACACAAGAGGTGCCTGACACAACTATTGTCACAACTAACTAAATTCATCCCAATCGCTTAGTATCATCTAATAGTCTAAAATCAAATTTCCCCAATTGCCTCAAAAATGTCTTTTAGAGCTGCTTTGGTCTAATTAGGATCCAAACAAGGACCAAAAATTATGTCTTTAATTAGTTAAGGCTACTATGTCCTCAAATCTCTTTTATTCTAGACTAGTCCTCCCTCACCATTTTTTATGCCATTATACAAAAGGAAAAAAAATACATGTTAGTTGTTCTATAGATTGTTCTACTTTGGTTTTGACACATTAGAGAGTTGTTTCACTTATTTCTCTAGCCCCAATATTTTCAGGAAGGATCATACTCTACAGGCTTTATTCAACTCAGATATAACTTTTGTGTCAATAAAATATGACAAGTGATGCCATGTGCTTCATAGCACACCCCAACAGCAGACACATGTAGTAGAAAGAATGTGGTCCTCAAAAAAATATTTTTCTACAATGTAATTCTACATTGTAATCCCCAGAATCTGTGAATATTATGTTATATGGAAAAAAGTTTGATTAAGGACTGTAAAAAGATGAACTTATCCTGGATCATTTGAGCGGACTGTAAATGCAATCACATGTATTCCCATTAAAGACAGACAGGACATTTGGGACAACTGCAGAGAGCCTGTGCAAAGATGCTGTCAGAGACTGGAGTGATGTGGCCACAAACCCAGCAACCAGAAGCTGGAAGAGACAAGGAATGATTTCTCCAGAGTCCCTGAAGGGAATGCAGTAGTGCTGGATATCAGATTTCTATCCTCTAGAATTTTGCCAAGTTCCCCAGGAACTTTCCTTCTAATGGTTCCATTCATTGATGAGTATGCTTTGCATTGTTATTTAAGAGTAATAAAATGGTTCTTTGTGAATTCCTTTATTCTTTTCCCCTTTATTAGTAAAAGCCCTTTTATAAGGAATATTCCCTTACCAGGTTGGGCTCTTTGCTTATCCTAAAACGCTGTTCGTACAAGAAACACTAAAGATAAATACTTAATTTGTCTGTTTTAATTGCTATTCCCCAATTAAGGAAATGGTTGTGATAATAATTTTTTTCATTGCAAGACTCTTTTTTTTCTTAGCAATTGCATTTTATTTAGATTTTTTTTTTTTTTTAGTTTTTTAATTGAAGGATAATTCCTTTACAGAATCTTGTGGTTTTCTGTCATACGTCAACAAAAATTAGCCAAAGGTATGCCAATATCCCCTCCCTCCCATCTCCCTCCCCATCCCATCCTTCAGCCTGTCACAGAGCCCCCATTTGAGTTCCCAGAGTCATACAGCAAATTCCCATTGACTATCTATTTTACATACAGTATTGTAAGTTTCTATGTTACTCTTTCCATACGTCTCCCCTTCTCCCTCCTCTCCTCCCACCATGTCCATAAATCTGTTCTCTAGGTCTGTTTCTCCACTGATTCCCTGAAAATAAATTCATTAGTGCCATCTCTTCAGATTCCATATATATGTGTCAGTATACAATGTTAATGTTTCTCTTTCTGACTTACTTCACTCTGTATAATGGGCCATAGTTTTGTCCACCTAATTAGAACAGATTCAAATGTGTTCCTTTTTATGGCTGAGATGCTAAAGCTGAAGCTCCAATACTTTGGCCACCTCACGCGACGAGTTGACTCACTGGAAAAGACTCTGATGCTAGGAAAGGTTGGGGGCGGGAGGAGAAGGGGACGACCGAGAATGAGATGGCTGGATGGCATCACTGACGCTGTGGACATGAGTTTGAGTGAACTCCGGGAGTTGGTGATGGACAGGGAGGCCTGGCGTGATGTGATTCATGGGGTCGCGGAGAGTCGGACATGACTGAGCAACTGAACTGAACTGAACTGAGCTGAATAGTTCATTGTATATATGTACCACAGCTTCTTTACCCATTCATCTGTCGATGGACATCTAGGTTGCTTCCATGTTCTTGCTATTGTAAATAGTGCTGCCGTGAACACTGGGGAACATGTGTGTAAGACTTTTAAAGAGCAGTTTTCGGTCCACAGCAGAACTGAGCAGAAAATATAGAGATTTTGCATATATGTCCTTCTCTCACACATGCACAGCCTATCCCACTATCAACCTCCCCCACCAGAGTGGGACATTTGCTGCACTCAATGAAACTATACAATAACATATTATCTCCCAAAGTCCATAGTTTATATTAGGGTTCACTCTTGGTGTACATTCTATGGATTTGGACATATATATAAAATGACAAGTGGCCACCATTATATTACCATATAGAAGAGTTTCACTGCTTTAAAAACCCTCATGTTTCACTTTTCATGACAATAATTTGAATTCTTATTTGTGTCATTGTTTAATATCTATCTCCCCTGCTAGAGTTTACAACTGCACAAACAGAAAAATATGTCAACTTTCTTCACTGTCTAATCTGTCCTGCCTGCCACAGGGAAGGAGCAAACCTAAGATATTTTAATAAATAAGACCTTCTACTATCTTGAGAAACCACAGAGCTCCAAGAGGACTGTGGAGCTCTCCCCCTAGCACTTCTGCTTGCCCTTGGTCACAAAGCAATGAAATTACTTTATGGGGATTTTTTCCAAGCCCTTACTTAAAGCAAGGAAGTAAAATCCTCTGAGGCAACATCAGCACCTCATGAAGAGAACCAAACTCTGAAAGGAAAGGATCTCAGAGATGTTTTGGTGAAGTTTTGGGCATTATTTTTCTCATCAGAACCATCTTCTAGGATGTCAAAGTGGGAAGGGACTTTAACAATCATCTAGTCAAGTGCTTAAAGAATGCAATTCAGAACAGCCACCACTAAAATAATAACAAGAACAACAGTAAAAATAGTAATAATACATCATACAAAGCCCTAGGATAACTGAATCAACAGCTTCAGGAACAAGCCTAGGAATCTCTACTTTAAGTTTTTCAAGTAGTTCTGACATAGCCCATCTTAGTCTTGGGCTTGGAAATACTGCTATAGTTGCAAGGTTTTCAAGTTGATAGTTAATAACAAAGCCTTTGATAAAACTTCAGTTAATGTCCAATATGTTTTCCAAAAATTAATTCATTCTAAAAATGGAAAATAAATAAATAATTTATTCTAAAAGTACTGAGAGCCTATTAAGTGGCAGGAAATATTTTAGAAATTGGGGATACAGAAATAAAACCAAAAGGTCCCTGTCCCCACAGAGCTTGTATTAGGAGACAGGGAGTGCATAAAATCAGCTAAAAATAAATAGTAAACATATTCATACATAGCATAAGAGCTCATGTTTTAGAAACCTTAGGGCTTCTGGCTCCTGAAATGTACCCTCTCTACACACCCCCAGATACGCCGAAACAAGTGAGTTACCCAAGCTCACAGAGCCAGACCCAAGCAGGGTAGGACTATAGCAAATGTTCCTTTTGCTATAGTCTTATACCTTTGGCATCTTATCTATGCGGAGTTCTCAGATGGTTTGTTCACTTGACTTGAGTTTTCACAACTTAACCAAGTTCAAGAGAAGAGGATCACTACTTTACAGGAGAATAGGAGTGAACCAGATTCCATGCTGCATAGCCCCACTCCAAATCATCAGCCAGGAGGCACAGAGATTCAGGGGCAAGAGTGTCTGAAGTGGCATTTAGTCCAGGGTTGCCAAACTGAATCAGTATTACCTAAAGACTCAGTCAAGCTCCTGAGTCCTAGAATCTTATTCTCACATATTCTCATTTGGTGGGATGGGGGTGAGGCCTAGAAATATGTATTTTTAGAAATCTCTGTGTCAGAATGTGTGTGTGTGTGTGTGCGCGCATGTGCAAGTAACAAATAAAAACGAATTCTTTAAAGCAAAAATAAATGCGTTTGGTGTAGCTCAAAGAATCAAAGGAGAAGTTAAAAACACAGGCCATAAAAGGTATAAGAACTGAAACAGCCCCAGGGGCCTGTGTAGCAACAATTAAAGGTAGGATTCTCCACAGGCCTTAGAAAGAATCAGCTTCTGAAATTATCCACACTTGGGTCACTCTACTGAAGATTCAATGGGGCTTCCCTGGTGGCTCAATGGTAAAGAATCCTCTTGCCAATTCAAGAGACATGGGTTCGATCCCTGATCCAGGAAAATCACACATGCTGTGGAGCAACTATGTGCCAGAATCCCTTAGCCTGTGCTCTGGAGCAAAAGGCAAGGGAGAAAGGGAAAGATATACTGAAATGAATGCAGACTTTCAGGGAATAGCAAGAAAAAATAAGAAAAGCTTCTTAAGTGAACAATGCAAAGAAATAGAGGAAAACAATGGAATGGGAAAGACTAGAGACCCCTTCAAGAAAATTAGACATACCAAGAGAACACTTCATGCAAAGATAGGCACAATAAAGGACAGAAATGGCAAGGACAAAACAGAAGCAAAAGAGATTAAGAAGAGGTAGCAAGAATACACAGTGGAACTGTACAAAAAAGGACTTAATGACCTGGATTAGCATCATGGTGTGGTCACTCACCTACAGCCAGACTAACTGCAGTGTAAAGTCAAGTGGGCCTTAGAAAACATTACTAGGAACAAAGCTAGTGGAGGTGATAAAATTTCACCTCAGCTATTTCAAATCCTAAAAGATGATGCTGAAAGTGTTGCCTTCAATATGCCCTCAAATTTGGAAAACTCAGCAGTGGCCACAGGGCTGGAAAAGGTCAGTTTTCATTCCAGTTCCAAAGAAGGGCAATGTCAAAGAATTTCATACTACTGCACAATTACACTCATTTCACATGTTAGTAAGGTCATGCTCAAAATCCTTCAAACTAGGCTTCAGTGGTCCATGAACCAAGAACTTCCAGATCCACAAGTTAAACTTAGAAAAGGCAGAAGAACCAGAGATCAAATTTCCAACATTCAATGAATCATGGAGAAGGCGAAGGAGTTCGAGAAAAGCATCTACCTCCGCTTCACTGACTATGCTAAAGACTTTGACTGTGTGGATCACAACAAACTGTGGAAAAATTTTAAAGACACAGGAATACAAGACCACCTTACCTTCCTCCTGAGAAACCTGTATGTGGGTCAAGAAGCAACAGTTAAAACTGTACGTGGGACAATCAACAGGTTCAAAATTGGGAAAAGAGTGCATCAAGGTTGTATATTGTCACCCTGTTTATTTAACTTATATGCTGAGTACCCCAGCAAACCACCAGGCTGGCTGAATCACAAGCTGGAATCAAGATTGCTGGGAGAAATATCACTAATCTCAAATATGCAGATGATGCCATTCTAATGGCAGAAAGTAAAGAGGAACTAAAGAGCCTCTTGATGCAGGTGAAAGAGGAAAGTGGTGAAAAAGCTGGCTTGAAACTCAACCTTTAAAAAACTAAGATCACAGCATCCAGTCCCACCACTTCATGGCAAATGGAAGGAGAAATAGTGGAAACAGTGACAGACTTTATTTTCTTTGGCTCCAAAATCACTGCAGATGGTGACTGCAGCCATGAAATTAAAAGACGCTTGCTCCTTGGAAGGAAAGATAAAATAAACCTAGATAGTTTATTATAAAGTGTAGACATCACTTTGCTGACAAAGGTTTGTATAGTCAAAGCTATGGTTTTTCCAGTAGTCATGTATCAATGTGACAGTTGGACCATAGATTTAATGCTTTCAAATTATGGTGCTGAAGAAAACTCTTGAGAGTCCCTTGGACTGCAGATGATCAAACCTGTCAACCTTAAAGGAAATCAACCCTGAATATTCAGTAGAACGGCTGATGTTGACCCTGAAGCTCCAATACTCTGGCCACCTGATAAGAAGATTCAACTCATTAGAGAAGACCCTGATGCTAGGAAAGATTGAAGGCAGGAGGAAAATGTGGCAGCAGAGGATGAGATATAAATAGCATCACTAACTCAATGGCCATGAATTTAAGCAAACTCCAGGAAATAGTGAAAGACAGAGAAGCCTGGCATGGTGCAGTCTATGGGGTTGCAAACAGTCGAAGACCACTTAGCTACTGAACAACAATAGCAACACTTCCGATTATCTGGGCAGCTACCATCTAATCACATGAACCTTTAAGAGTAAGTACTTTCTTCGGCCTGAGGTCAGAGTGGTGAGACTGAAGGAGAAGCCAAAGAGATTCAAGGCAAGAGAAGACTTGATGTTTCCTTTGAAATTTAAGGGGATCACAAGACAGGGATTGGAGATTACCTCTAAAAGCTGAGAATGATCCCTGGCTGACAGCCCAGCAAGGACATGGGTCTTCTGTTCTTTAACCATGTGGAACTGAATTCTCTCAATAATATAAGTCAAGAATTAGATTTTCAACCTACTCATTCAGACTTCCCCAAGACTCCAGCTAAGAGTCCAGGCTAGTCAACACCTAAATTTCAACTTTGTGAGCTCCTAAGCAGAGTACTCAGCTAAGCTTTTGGGCTTCTGACCAGAAGGACTTTGAACCAGAGCTGTGAAATAATAAACAGGTGTTGTTTTAAACTGTTAAGTTTGTGGCAGTTTCTTACAGTAGTAATAGAAAATTAATACCATAATGGATCCTATATTGAAGGGACATATCATGAAATTAATGTACAGCAGGACAGACTTTAGGAATGATGCTGTGTGTATATATATATATGAACCAACATATTTGCACTGCTAATCTACTGAAGAGGTTTCAAGAAATTTCAAAGTTTTTCTAGAGCCTGTTATACAGAGAGAAATAAGTCAGAAAAACAAATATCGTATATTAATACATACCTCTGGAATGTAGCAAAATGGTCCTGATGAACCTAATTGTGGGACAGGAACAGATGCACATTAGAGAGCAGACTTGTGGACACAGTCAGGGAGGGATGGTGGGATGAGCTGAGAGATTATCACTGGCATATATATACACTGCTACTGCTGCTAAGTCGCTTCAGTCGTGTCTGACTCTGTGCGACCCCATAGATGGCAGCCCACCAGGCTCCGCCATCCCTGGGATTCTCCAGGCAAGAATACTGGAGTGGGTTGCCATTTCCTTCTCCAAATATATACACTACCACGTGTAAAATAGATAGACAGTGGGAAGCTGCTCTATAGCACTGGGAACTCAGCTTGGTGCTCTGTGATGACTTAGAGAGGTGGAATGGGAGGGTGGGAGGAAGGCTCAAACAGGAGAGGACATACACACAACCACACATACACATACACACACAGCTGATTTCATGATGTTATACATCAGAAACTAACACAACATTGTAAATTGATTATATATCAATAAAAAGTTTTTCTTCTTTATAATTTCCCATATTTTCTAAATTATCTGAAGTGTACATTTATTTCTTTCATAATCACAAAGAATTTTTTTTATTGTGGAGAAACTCTTCAGGACAAAAGTCTACTAGGTTTATTTCAGTGAATGAATTTCAAGAAATGAAATGAAAGATAACCTACAGGCCAAAAGAAATAAATACCAAGTGATTGCAATTTATGGATCTTACTTGAATCCTGAATCAAACAAATTAATTAATTATATATAATTTGTGTATATATTAATACATAATATTTATCAATTAGAAACTGAGTTATTGATAATTAAATTTGAACAGGATAACAGTATTATGGATTTTTTAAAATATGCCTTATCTCTTAGAGATACTTATAGAAGTATTTATAAAAGATAAATTGTTACAATGTGAATGCTGTAGTGTGCCTCTCAGTTACATACCCTCTCTTCCCAGAACTGAAGTACTGCTGAGAAGGTTGACCACTCACAGCTCAGGCACAAACTAGAAACTCTCCCCTGACAATCCTTCTTTTTTTATTTCCCAGTGGGTATTAATCCCAAGAGCAGCACCCAATAAACTTCCTGCATCTTAATCTCTGTCACAGAGTCTGCATACCCAGGAAACTCAGCTCGGTGCTCTGTGATGATTTAGATAGGTGGAAAGAGAGGGTGGAGGAAAGGCTCCAGAGGAAAGGGACATATATATATATATATATATATATATATATTATACACACACACGTGGCTGATTTCATGTTGTCAGTTATAAGCACAAAGTCAAAATCATAGATTTCTGTTTCAAGGCATATCACAGGAGTTCCATGGAAGGATTTTCTTCTTTTTTGATATTCTTCACAGAAACTGGCACAATCAAACATAGAGCCTTCGAGCCAAGCTTTTCACTTATCAGGCTGGCAGTTAAGCTCACACTGTACAGGGTGCTTCCAGGACACACAAGGAGAGTGTAGGGGGGAAGAGCTAGAAATGTGGAACAAGGAATGAGTGTACATACTCCACGCACAGAGTCAGGCTCCAAGGTAGGTGATGCAGTTGGGGTAGTGGATTCTGTCTGGGGTGTACCATGTGACTTTCTGAATGATGTCAGGGTGCAGCTCAGTCCAGTTCAGTTGCTCAGTTCTGTCCCACTCTCTGCAACCCCATGGATTGCAGCATGTCAGGCCTCCCTGTCATCACCAACTCCCGGAATTTACTCAAAATCATATCCATTGAGTTGGTGATGCCATCCAGCCATCTCATTCTCTGTCGTCCCCTTCTCCTCCTGCCTTCAATCTTTCCCAGCATAAGGGTCTTTTCAAATGAGTCAGTTCTTCACATCAGGTTGCCAAAGTATTGTAGTTTCAGCTTCAGCATCAGTCCTTCCAATGAATATTTAGGACTGATTTCCTTTAGGTTGGACTGGTTGGATTTCCTTGCAGTCAAAGGGACTCTCAAGAGTCTTCTTCAACATCACAGTTCAAAAGCATCAATTCTTCAGTGTTCAGCTTGCTTTATAGTCCAACTCTCACATCCATACATAACTACTGGAAAAACCACAGCCTTGACTAGTCGGACCTTTGCTGACAAAGTAATGTCTCTGCTTTTTAATATGCTGTCTAGGTTGGTCACAACTTTCCTTCCAAGGAGCAAGTGTCTTTTAATTTCATGGCTGCAATCACCATCTGCAGTGATTTTGGAGTCCAAAAAAATAAAGTATATCACTGTTTCCACTGTTTAGTCATCTATTTGCCGTGACGTGATGGGACCAGATGTCATGATCTTAGTTTTCTGAATGTGGAGTTTTAAGCCAACTTTTTCACTCTCCTCTTTCACTTTCATCAAGAGGCTCTTTAGTTCTTCTTCACTTTCTGCCATAAGGGTGGTGTCATCTGCATATCTGAGGTTAGTGATATTTCTCCCAGCAATCTTGATTCCAGTTTGTGCTTCTTCCAGCCCAGCGTTTCTCATGATGTACTCTGCATAGAAGTTAAATAAGCAGGGTGACAATATATAGCCTTGACGTACTCCTTTTCCTATTTGGAAGCAGTCTGTTGTTCCATGTCCAGTTCTAACTATTGTTTCCTGACCTGCATACAGATTTCTCAAGAGGCAGGTCAGGTGGTCTGGTATTCTCATCTCTTTCAGAATTTTCCACAGTTTGTGGTGATCCACACAGTCAAAGGCTTTGGCATAGTCAATAAAACAGAAATAGACATTTTTCTGGAACTCTCTTGCTTTATCGATGATCCAGCAGATGTTGGCAATTTGATCTCTGGTTCCTTTGCCTCTTCTAACACACAGCTGCAAATGACTAGACTAGTTATATTTGTTATAATAAAATAAAGGGTGCAGCTTATTCATACACACACTGAAGCAAAGCTGTTATGGGCCCTGAATTATATTAGAAAGTGGCTCATATGTTATGTCCATCACAGCTTTCAACAAGATATCAATGTCTCAGGGCGGGTCCACCTAGAAGAATAAAATGGGTTTCTACTTAGGTTTCACCTTCCTAACTTCTTTTTCTGCCCCCTCAGTGTTTATATTTAGACATACTCTTCACTCTTTCTGACCTCCCTTCTATTTTCTTTCACATCTAACTCAGGGGTTGGCAAAGCACAGCCCAGGGGCCAAATTCAGCCAGATGACTATCTTTTCATAATCTTCAAGTGAAAAATAATTTTAAATTATGACACTTTAAATGATTATAAAAGTATCTGTATAATTGCCTTGATCTTACCTCTTTGCCTGCAAAGCTTGAAGTAGTTATAAACTGGGCCTTCAAGAATAAGATTTTTGACACCTGGTCTAGCTCACAAAGCCGCATTCGTGGACCAGAAAGGTTGCAAAAGAGTGCCTATTTTTACTTACAGTAGGCTTTTTTAATATGGCTGTCATGGACTTGGGAATATATGCCATATGAATGTTCGGATGTGATCAAGATGGAATCTTGTGTCCTGAGGTAGCCTCACCAAGCTTTCTCTTTCAGAATGGGCTCAGATGTCTCTTCTCGGGGTCCAAGAGACTCTATTCTCAAGCTGGTAGTGGATTTTTATTCACCCATTTGACAACATGTGCTGAGTGCCCAATAAAGACATGTCAGGCCCTGTAGCAGAGGCTGGATATGCTTAAATGAATGAAATGCGTTGAGGTCAGGACCTTGTGGAGATTGTAGTTCAATCGTCCTGTGCAGAGAGTCCAGATGTCTGTGATGCTCAAAGGTGGTCTGTGATCCAGCAGCACCAGCATTACCTCCAAATTTGTTAGAATTACAAATTCTGGAAACTCCCAGACAGTCCAATAGTTAGGATTCAGTGCTTTCACTGCCGGACCTCTAGTTCCATCCCTGGTTAGGGAAATAAGATCCTGCAAGCCATGCGGCTTAGTCAAAAATCAAAACAAACAAACAAAAAACAAATTCTGGGGCTCTAGAGTAGACCTCTTGAATCAGAAATCTGGATGGTGCTAGCCATGTGTGCTTTTGCCAGCCTTCCAGGTGATTCTGATGCATGCTTAAGTTTTAGAACTACTAAGCTAAAACCAGCAAGGTTTGGCTGGGATAGTGGTTTTATGAATCAGGTTTTAGGAAAGTATCTAGCCCTTTACAGTGCTAATGTCAGAAGGTACTTGGGCCACCTTATGTTAATAATTTATTTTTCCTAAAGTTATAAAAAAAATAATAAAAGTAAGCTACTGAATGCATACGTGGCTGAACATGTGCAGAACAATGAGCTAGGCACTACAGTGAGTGTTCTGGAAATAAAGGTTGCCTTGCTGTCTTCCAGTGAAAAAGGAAACACACCCACAGTATCAGCATGCATATATACCAGGGATCAGCAAATGTTTTCTGTAAAGGTCCAGATAGAGATATTTTAGGCTTCATAGGCATATGGTCTCTGTCCCAACTATTCAACCATGCTATTGTAGCACAAAAGCAGCATATCTATAGAATATATAAAAGTGAATGAGCATTGCTATGTTGCAATAAAATTTTGTTTATAAAAGCAGGCAGCAGGCCAATGGTTTGCCTACCCACATTATATACCATAACATACCATATACTGTTACATATGATGCCATGAACCATCCTGTGTGGTTTCATTATATATTTTATCCTGTTCATATTTTTTACACAATTCTTCTTATAATCTTGTTGTATCTGATCATTCAAATTTGGCCCTCCTAACTGTATTAGTGATGCAAAATTGTTCAGAGCAGTAACCTTCAAGGTACACCCTTACTCTGATGAAAGAATACCCTACTTGTTTACTATCACAATACTATAAACTACTAACCAAAAAAAGCCCTGAGGTTAATATTATTATTTTAGGGGTTAGAAACTAAATCTGAAAGAAATTAAATAAATTATTGAAGTTCATACAAATAATGAGTTTCAGAGCCAAGGGTCAAAATATTTTTTCTGACACCAAACCAGTTACTGGGAACTGCCTCCCTATGCGCTGAATGTGTAACCAAAAATTTGGTTTAGGGTACAAATACAATATTTATATTGGCTATTTCTCTTTCTATGATTGTGATCTTAGTTTCAGGGCAATTAATATACTTAAGTCTTAGGACAATCACACTTAAGTTATAGGGAGGTCATAATCCAAAATCCTAAGTGCAGTACTAGTGAAATAATTCTAGAATAGTAGACATTCCTTAACAGCTCCATCACCAATACAGTATCTTTTGCAACATGATTTTACAATTATTTATCCAGGATCTAACCTCCCATGTGACCATCAGCAGATCTTTCCCCTTTTAGTACGCTAATTTTTTCCATCTGAAAATAAGTCTATATATTATCAAGAGGCCTATCTTTGAACTCAAAATTCTAATTCTATATCAACTTGACATTCTTCCCCCAAGATTTTCACTCTTACAGAGACAATCCCATGTGTTTTTCTGTGGTTACAGAATGCACACTTCTTCTGTTGATACATATGTTAAACCAAATGCCCAACTTTGTAGGATGTACAACCTTAAAATTTAAGGTAAGAATCAATGCCAAATGTACAGTATAAATGAATATCTTCTTAAAAAATTGTAAACAAAGCCATGGATGACAAGATTTTCAGGGAGTTCACCTGTATATTCTGAAAATGGGAAAGCAAAATAAGGCATGCTAAACCTGAGAATGTGAGCAGATATGTACAGATGGGAACATCAGTGAACAAGCACCCATATGCATGTTGTCAGGTCAGATGAAGAGCCACTGAAAATAGATCAGAAAGCTGTAAAGCCTGACAAGGATGCATTTGAAACAGCAGAATTTAAATTCAATCTCAATGGGGGGAAAAAAAGACTCAACATCATTCTACTTCCCTAGTAAGATATGACTGTGACATGTTGACCATTCAGAAAACAAGAGCACCCAGCCAAGGAGAGAAACATGATTTTGGACAAACACATCAACAAAGAAAGAATTCCAGGCCTTCCTGAAAATTCATCAATCCAACCAATGCCTGCTTCAGATGAATTGTTTTTACCATTCATAGCAAAGTGAAAAAAAAGTAAGAACTTCTTTCACAAGCTGTATTTATAAAATTTAAATGACAGTATTATTTTCTTGGATAATGTATTTCCTTTCTTTTGTCATTGTTGCAAAAACTCCTTTCTTTTAGATAAAATAATGAGAGTAAATGATAGCTGAATTGACTTTCTTCTTTAGTGTCTTAACAAGATAAAAGTAAAGTTTGTCAACTTTCTATCAGCTGTCAAAAAAAGAATTAATCATCTTAGTTCATGAAATCCAAAATGCTAAGGGGACTGACTTGTCTGACACTTGGACACTGTCACTTTGTGAATCCTCACAACTTCATTGTTGAAGGCCTATTTGAATCATACAGTTTTCATTTGTTATTTATAATTGTCCCCTGGATCAAATCATGCAAGACATGTATTGTCATTAATAGTTTACAAATGAAGATGCTGAGGTTTGTAGAAATCAAGGGATAAACTCAAAATAAACAGCTATTAAAATGATCATCTGGTCATCTCACCTCACATAACATCAGGGAAATGCAAATGAAAACAACAATGAGAAATCACTACACACCTACTAAAATGGACAAAATCCAGAAAACTGACAGTACCAAATGCTCATGAGGATGTAGATCAAAAGAAACTCTCATTCCCTGCTGTTGGGAATGAAAAATGGTACAGCCACTTTGCAGTACAGTTTGGCTGTTTCTTTCAATACTAAACATATTCTTACCATAAGATATAGCAATTGCATTCCTTGGTGTTTAACCAAAGAATTTGAAAACCTACATATACACAAAAACCTGCATATAAATGTTTACAGCAGTTTTATTTATTTCTAATTGCCAAAACCAGAAAGCAAACAAAATATGCTTCAGTAGGTGAATGGATAAACTGTAGTAATCCAGACAGCAGACTATTTTTCAGTGCTAAAAACAAATGAGTTACCAAGACATGAAAAGTTGTGAAGAAAACTCAAATGCCTATGACTAAGTGAAAGCAGCCAATCTGAAAAGACTATGTCCTGTTTGACTCCACCTATAAGGCATTATGAAAAGGCAAAACTGCAGAGACAAAACTAAAAGATTAATGGGTGCCGGGGTTGGGAGTGTCGGGAATGAATAGGTGGTGCACAGAGGCTTTTGAGGGCAGTGAAACTCCTCTGTTCATAATGAGAGATACGTATCACTACACATTCGTCGAAATCCATAGAGTGCACAACATCAAGAGGAAACTCTCATGTAAATTATGAACTTTGGGAGACTATGATGTGTCAAGGTAGTTTCATCGTTATATAACAAATGTACCACTTTGGTGGGGATGTTGATTGTGGGTAAGCTATGCATGTGTGGTGGAAGTGGGTATGTGGGAAATATCCATACCTTCCCTTCAACTGTGCTGTTAATAAAACTGCTCTAGTTCACATAATTCAATACTGAAAATACACACAAGCCAATAAAAAAATGGACAAAAGACCTAAATAGGCATTTCTTCAAAGAAGACATATAGTTGGCTAACAAGCATGTGAAAAGATGCTCAACATTGCTAATCATTAGGAAAATGCAGATCAAATCCCAAGGAGGTATAACCTTACACTGGTCAGAATGGCTTGTCATCAAAAGGTCTACAAATTCTAGAGAGGGTGTGAAGAAAATGGAATGTAAATGTGTTGGTGGGAATGTAAATTGGTGCAACCACTATGGAGAACTATATGGAGTTTCCTTTAAAAAATCTAAAGACAGAACTACCATTGTTGTTCAGTCATTCAGTCATGTCTGACTCTTAGCGACCCCATGGACTGCAGCCTACCAGGCTCCTCTGTCCATGGGATTTTTCAGGCAAGAGTACTGGAGTGGGGTGCCATTGCCTTCTCCCAACTATTACATATATCATGTATATGTGGAATCTAAAAAATAATACAAATAGACCTATATTAAAAGCAGAAACAGACTTACAGACATAGAAAACTAACTTATGGTTACCAAAGGGGAAAGGAATAGAGGGAAGAATGAATTAGGATTATAGGATTAACAGAAACAAGCTACTATACATAAAACAGATAAGCAACAAAGATTTGCTATATAGCATAGGAAATTATAGTCAATATTTTGCAGTAATTTTTAATGGAAAATAATCTGAAAAAATACATGCATAACAGAATCGCTTTGCTATATACATGAAACTAACACAATGGTGTAAATCACCTATACTTAAATTTTAAAAAAGGAGTGGTAAATGAAAGTTTCTGTAAAAAAAAAAAAGACTACTCTAAAACATTAATTATTAATGTTTTTAATGGCTGTCCCTGACAGTTCTGTCCTTCCTCATAAACAATACAGCCTCAGACACTTGATCACAAATGGCAGAAATCCAACTGAAAATTGGCAAAACTCATTCTTCAAAGGAAAGCAGAAAGCAATCAACAGACAGACTCTCATATTACCAGCAACCTCCATGACTCAAACATTAGCATTTTTCCCAAACAGCAAAGAAGATGTAAGTGATTTTAAATGTTTATGTGTCTTACTGTGGCTCAATATATCAGAATACGTCATAGCATTTTGGATATACTCCACATTGGAAGAGTTGGAGAAACAGTTGGCAGCATTTTGTGTGTTTCATTTTAATTTGGAGGGGGGACATTTGAGATTAATCTGCAATTAAAAAGAGGTTTGGCTGTGATGAACTGATGTAATTCACAATTTAGATTATTTGAGGAAAATAACAACACTTACGTTTGCCATGGGCAAAAATGGGATGCACAATTCAGAAGGGGAGTACCAGCTTGTTGATAGTACTACAGTTTGGAATTAAAAGGGCAGGACAAACATCTAGGGGCAATCATTTGACATTCTGTGAAATAAAATGGAGGCTTTGTTTAGCAATCTTTTCAAGGAGATTCATCCAAGAAGCTTTGATACTGATATCCTTATTGTAGCTACAGCCTAATTATGGCTGTAGTTTTGAAAGAAGGAATTATTTTATATTGAACTGTTAAGAATGTGAGCTGGAGCCTTGAGTAATATGAAAGACATGGAACCAGTAATCTTAGAGGAAATCCTTCAATTCCATCCTTACATAGGAGAAAATTCAAATTCTCATGGTTTAAAATTTTAAATCCTGGGGAAATTATAAATGGTTCAGTTTACTTGGTGAGTCACTCTGGGTTTGCAAAACCAATATTTACCCTTTGAGTGGGTTTCTAGAAAGCCTATGTCCTGGTGAGGCTTACTGCAATATTCCCTCTCTAAAAAACCCTCTAGTGTTACAAATGAAAGAAACAATGACAAAAGGTGCTTTCCTCCCAAGCTTTGGGGCCTAAAAAGGAGAATAAAGTTAAGTTTCATTTCACAGAAGATGAACTCCAGCTAAGGCTCGAAGTTCTGAATAGTTCATCCAATCAGTAAACAAATATGGAGGGAATGAAAGTTTTAAATATCAAACTGTATTTTGTTTCTCTGAAGAAAAATGGTTTCCCCCATCCACAGCCCTTCTGCCATGACAATTAGGCCAAGAAGTTGAGGCAGTTTAGTTCAGGGAAAGAGAGACCAGATCTTTCCAAGAGGAAAACTAGGAAGCTTTGGCAGAGTGGACAGAAGGAGTCTTGGGGGAGACCAAAAAAAAGGCAAGAATTCATATCCTTGTGTTTTCCCTGCCAAGTCTGCTAGATACACCTTAAGATGCCAACATGCTACACAGACAAAATAGATAAAACATGCTATATACAGACAAAGCCAGAATTAAGGACTTTCACCTTAGACACCAGAATATTATGGAAGTGCCACAGAAGGACTTGCTCCAGGAAGAGAAATCAGAGAAGTGGAGGGCAAGAATCCAGTACAGTGCTGTCCAACAGAAATAAAAAGGAAACCACATATACAACTAAAAATTTTTGGATAACCACATTAGAAAAAGTAAAAATAAACAGGTAAATTAATTTTAATAATGTAGCTTATTTAATCTGACACAATCGAAACACTGTCATTTTGGTAACTAATCAACATGAAATTATTAATCAGGTATTTTACATCTCTGAAAGCCAATATGTATCTCACAGGATTTCATTTACAGCACGTCTCATTTCAGACTAGACACATTTCAGCCACTAACTAGCCATGTCTATTGGATGGCACAGACCTAGAATAAACTGAATGCAAATCCTGTGATAGTTAAAAATGGAAGAAACCAAATGAATCTGACTGGACAACTCTACTTATTTTTTGACAAATCTGTAGCAACGTCTACCATGTATAAGAGACTGGGCTGAATAAGACACTGAATCGCTCATGAAGCTCAGAGGTGGGCCCACAATAAAAAAATAAAGACATAACATAGAAACAAAAAAAGTAACAGTGTGGGAACCAAGGAAGGCAGTCCTTAATTTTTCTGGATTTATCTCGGCTGTAAATTCCATGAAGGCTGCAACCAAATCTGTCTTATTCGCCATTTTCTCAGTAGTAGCCAACAGAGGGCTCTGTAAAAGTTTGGTGAACGAGGGAGCAAGTGAATGATTTCAGATCAGAGAGAACTAGGGCAGGAGAAGCCTCTCATGGGACATGATGTTTGAAATTGGTTTAGAAGAACAAATTGTTCTTCACCTTGGACAGTGGGATACTTGAGACCAAACATCTGAATGTCCTGGAAGGTGAACATCTAAGGCATATTCAGTCAATGATATTTGACTTCGGAGGCAGGAGTGTAGGTGAGGATGGAAGTTGAGATGGGAAAGATAAGCTGGGGCCAGATGGTGAAAAGTGTGGAAGGCTTTTTATGAATTATTTGTAGCATCAGTCTATTCTAGCCACCTGCTGATAGCACTAAAGTGTAGAAAGATTCCCACAATGCGAAAGCAGACTTCAGTTGCAACATATTGATCTCCTGTTTTTTGAGTTTTCAGAAAGCAATCAACCATCAGACAGCCAAATGGTTGTAAGCAGCAGCATATATTCTTTGAGCCTACCATACACTGCTATTGAATTCTCCCCATCTCAGTTAACCTTTTTTTTTTCCTCTTAAATAAAGTTACTGAGAGAATAATAAAAGCAGGGAATAAAATGAAAATGGGCTGGTTTACATTTCACCCCAAAATAATAGAACAAGATTTTTTTTTAAATGGGACTAGGAGTGGCAATTTTTTGCTCACTGCTATCATCAAGCCTCCTTTCAAGGATTTCTTATCTACTGAAGTAATATCAAACATGCCATCCAACTGGTGATATTAATGCATAAATCGCAGGAATACATCTGGAAATGTTTGTACTGTAAAAAAATAGAATGTTCCTGAGTAATATGGTACTTCATAAATACAATGTGCATATAGCAATAGCAAGTTTAGAGAGCGGCAATAAACAAAACAAAACAAGAAAAGAAGGGAGGATAGTTTATGAAGTTTATAAAGGCATTTATTCCAGCATTTGGGTAATTGGAAATTTGATTATTCCCGACCCAATTTGGGTCCATGTTAAAACAGAGATGGTGCCATGTGATGATTAATAAAATAAACATTAGAGTCAGATAAACAAGGACTCCATTATTGGCTCCTTTTCTTACCAGAAAGTGACTTAATTATCTGTTCTTCATATTTTTTCTTCTGGAAAATGGAATAACAAAAATAGTATCTAACTCCAATGGTTCTTATGAACAGTAAGCAATATTTTAAAGAAATGCCTGACACACAGTAAAAAGCTCAATAAAAGATAACTATTGTTTTAATTTTTGTCCATTAAGCAATTATTGAACAGCTACTATGTGCAAGATCCCGGAAATTCAGAGGTAAAAAACACCTGACTTGAAAAAGTTTACTTGCTCTAGCAAATATTTTTGATGAAAGCATCCATCATTACCCAGGCTTAGACTATATGCTCTCTACAATGATGGCCATGTTTTCTCATGCTCTTTCACATTGCCCAGGGTTTCTCAATCTTGAAACAATTGACATGCAATGCTGGTTACTACTTGGTTGTGGGGAGCTACCCTTCACGTTGCTGAATGTTTAGACATATCACTGGCATCTACCCACAAAGCCCCAGTTGTGATAACCAACAATGTTTCCTGACATCGCCAAATGTTCCCTGGGGTCGGGGGGAGGGTGCAAAATCTTCCTTGGTTGAAAACCGCTAGCCTAGCCTGATGGGGAATGTGTTCCCAAGTCTTTATATAAATAGGTAGGTATAAACTGACAGAACTAAAGACAGAAAATATCCTATCACCTAAGTTAGGGTTTCTAATTCTTATTTGTTAAGGAGCCATTGCCTAAATTAGCCAGCACAGTTAAGGTTCTATTTAGTCATCAAACCTGACTCCACACAGAACAGTTTGGTGGTGTGGTCACTTACCACCACAGGGTCTTCTGAATCCTGCCCCTCCTCTGTATTCCTATAGACTCCTTCCTATTTCAAGTATTCTCTCCCTTCACTAGAGCCACTGTACCCCTTGAGCTAGGCTCCAGCCTCTTGTTGTTTCCAGTTCACCCTACATACAGTAAGGAGACTGATCTCCCCCAAACACAGCTCTGGTTAGATATCCACCTTTTCAAAAGGCTGCTCTTATTCTGAGCAGTATTTTATAACTTTTTCACTGGCAGCAAGAGTAACCATTCTTCCCATTTTGTTCAAGACTTTCCCAGTTTTAACATTTTAGCATTGAAAGACTGAAGAAGCCCCTGTCCCAGGCAAACTAGCATGATGGGTGACCCACAGCAGGGAGCCCTGTTTATTTCCAGACAATTCTGTGGAACACCAGAATGTATACAACAGATACGAATCTTTGGTTCAAAGACAGATGGTGAAATTTGTCATAACTGCTTATTTTTGTTATTTTAAAAATAATTTAGCCTAAGTTCTGACTTCAACTTTCTGACTGCACTTCATTTTTAGAAGGAAAGAAAAATCTTAGTCTAACCTATGACCTCGCCTCCACAGACAACCTCAGTGCTGGGATCCTAAACAGAGTCCCAGGTGAGGGGTAAAGGGACTTCCCTTGCCCTCAGTCAAGTGTGGTGCCCGGTAAAGCAGCTGCTGAGTTCTTTACTGTCTCTGTGCCATAGGTCTCTTCCAGTGCAGAAGCCTCTGCTGCTTCTGGGTCATATCTGCCGTTGCTCTGAGGCCCTGCTTCCTCCGAGCAGCCTGGATGGAGGGAGTTCAGGGGCTTCATAAGCCCTGCTTTTGGTCCCTTCTCACTGTAATTGGCAGGGATTTCCCCAACTTAAAGGGTAGAAAAGTGGAAGTTGCAATTGTCCCCTTGCTTCTTTAGCACCTTTTAGTATCAGTTCAGTTCAGTTCAGTTCGGTCGCTCAGTCGTGTCCGACTCTTTGCGACCCCATGAATCACAGCACGCCAGGCCTCCCTGTCCATCACCAACTCCCGGAGTTCACTCAAACTCATGTCCATCGAGTCGGTGATGCCATCCAGCCATCTCATACCTCTTAGTATACCTGTAGATTTTTCCATTAAAAAAGTTTTTTATTGAAGGATAATTGCTTTATAGAATTTTGTTGTTTTCTGTCAAACCTCAACATGATTCAGCCATGGGTATACATATATCCTCTCCTTTTTGAACCTCCCTCCCATCTCCCTCCCCATCCCATCCCTCTAGGTTGATACAGAGACCTTGTTTAAGTTTCCTGAGCTATATAGCAAATTCCCATTGGCTATCTATTTTACATATGGTAATGTAAGTTTCCATGTTACTCTTACCATACATCTCACCCTCTCCCCACTTCTGCCATATCCATAATTCTATTCTCTATGTCTTTCTCTGCTGCTGCCCTGTAAATAAATTCTTCAGTACCATTTCTCTAGATTGTGTATATGTGCATTAGAATATGATATTTATCTTTCTCTTTCTGACTTACTTCACTCTGTATTATAGGTTCTAGGTTCATCCACCTCATCAGAACTGACTCAAATATGTTCCTTTTATGGCTGAGTAATATTCCATTGTGTATATGTACCACTACTTCTTTATTCATTTATCTGTCGAAGGACATCTAGGTTGCTTCCATGTTCTAGTTATTGTAAATAGTACTGCAATGAACAATGGGATACATGTGTCTTTTTCAATTTTGGTTTCCTCAGGGTATATGCTAGGAGTAGGATTACTGGGTCATATGCTGGTTTTATTCCTAGTTTTTTAAGGAATGTCCATACCATCTTCTACAGTAGCTGTATCAATTTGCATTCCCACCAACAGTGCAAGAGCATTCCCTTTTCTCCACACCCTCTGCAGCATTTATTGTTTGTAGACTTTTTGATGAGAGCCATTCTGCCTGGTGTGAGGTGATATCTAATTGTAGTTTTGACTTGTGTTTTTCTAATAATGAGCAATGTTGAGCATCTTTTCATGTGTTTTTTAGCCATCTGTATTCCTTCTTTGGAGAAATGTCTGTTTAGGTCTTTTTCCTACTTTTTGATTGGTTTGTTTGTTTTTCTGGTATTGAGTTGCATGAGCTGCTTGTATATTTTGGAAATTAATCCTTTGTCTGTTGTTTCATTTGCTATTATTTTCTCCCATTCTGAGGGTTGTCTTTTCACCTTGCTTATAGTTTCCTTTGCTGTGTGAAAGCTTTTAAGTTTAATCAGGTTCCACTTGTTTACTTTTCTTTTTATTTCCATTACTCTAGGAGGTGGATCATAGGGGATATTGCTTTGATTTATGTCATTGCGTATTCTGCCTATGTTTTCCTCTAAGAGTTTTATAGTTTCTGGTCTTACATTTAGGTCTTTAATCCATTTTGGGTTTATCTTTGTGTATGGTGTTAAGAAGTGTTCTAACTTCATTCTTTTACATTTAGCTGTCCAGTTTTCCTAGCACCATTTATTGAAGAGGCTGTCTTTTCCCCATTGTATATTCTTTCCTCCTTTGTCAAAAACAGGGTACCCATAGGTGCATGGGTTTATTTCTGGGTTTTCTATCTTGTTGCATTGATCTATATTTCTGTTTTTGTGCCAGTACCCTACTGTCTTAATGACTGTAGCTTTGTAGCATAATCTGAAGTCAGGAAGATTGATTCCTTCAGCTCCATTCTTCTTTCTCAAGACTACTTGGCGATTCAGGATCTTTTGTGCTTCCATATGAATTGTGAAATTTTTTGTTCTAGTTCTGTGAAAAATGTCATTGGTAATTTGATAGGGATCACATTGAATCTGCAGATTGCATTTGGTAGTACAGTCATTTTCACAATATTGATTCTTCCTACCCAGGAACATGGAATATCTCTCTAACATGGAATATTTCTCCATCTGTTTATCTAGTCTTTGATTTCTTTCATCAGTGTCATAATTTTCTGTGTACAGTTCTTTTGTATCCTTAAGTAAGTTTATTCCTAGATATTTAATTCTTTTTGTTGCAATGGTGAATGGGATTGATTCCTTAAATGCTTTCTGATTTTTCATTGTTAGTATATAGTGATTTCTGTGTGTTGATTTTGTATCCTGCAACTTTGCTAAATTCACTGATTAGCTTTAGCAATTTTCTGACACTATCTTTAGGGTTTTCTATGTACAGTATCATGTCACCTGAAACCGTGAGAGCTTTACTTCTTTTTTTCTGATATGTATTTATTTTATTTCTTTTTCTTCTCTGATTGCTGTAGCTAGGACTTCCAGAACTATGTTGAATAATAGTGGTGAAAGTGGACACTCTTGTCTTGTTTCTGACCTTAGGGGGAATGCTTTCATGTTTTGCCATTGAGAATAATGTTTGCTGTAGGCTTATCATATATGGCCTTTACTATGTTGAAATAGGTTCCTTCTATGACCATTTTCTGAAGAGTTTTAATCATAAATGTATGCTGAATTTTGTCAAAAGCTTTTTCTCCATCTAATGAGATTATCATATGGCTTTCATCTTTCAATTTGTCAATATGGTGTATCACAATAATTGATTTGTGTATATTGAAGAAATCCTTGCGTCCCTGGAATAAACCCAGTGATCATGGTGTATGAGCTTTTGATGTGTTGCTGAATTTGGTTTGCTAAAATTTTGTTGAGGATTTTTGCATCTATATTCATTAGTGATACTGGCCTGTAGTTTTCTCTTTTTGTGTTTCTTTTTCTGGTTTTGGTATCAGGGTGATGGTGGCCTCATAGAATGAGTTTGGAAGTGTTCCTTCCTCTGCAATTATTTGAAAGAGTTTAGAAGGATAGGCATTAGCTCTTCTCTAAATGTTTGATAGAATTCTGTGAAGCCATATGGTCCTGGGCTTTTGTCTTTTGGGAAATTTTTGATCACAGCTTCAATTTCAGTGCTTGTAATTGGGTTGTTCATAATTTCCATTTCTTCCTGGTTCAATCTTGGAAGACTGAACTTTTCTAAGAATCTGTCCATTTCTTCCACGTTATCCATTTTATGCCATATAGTTGTTCATAATAGTCTCTTATAATCCTTTGTGTTTCTGCATTGTCTGTTCTAACCTCTCCTTTTTCATTTTTAATTTTATTGATTAGGTTTTTCTCTCTTTTTTTCTTGATGAGTCTGGTTAAAGGTTTGTCAATTTTGTTTATCTTCTCAAAGAACAAGCTTCTAGTTTTATTAATCTTTACTATTGTTTCATTTCTTTTTCATTTATTTCTGCTAGGATATTTATGATTTCTTTCCTTCTACTAATTTTAGGCTTTTTTTTATTGTTCTTTTCCCAGTTGTTTTAGGTATAAAGTTAGGTTGTCTAGCCAATGTTTTTCTTGTTTCTTGAGGTAGGATTGTATTGCAATGAACTTCCCTCTCCGCATCAGGTGGCCAAAATATTGGAGTTTCGGCTTCAACATCAGTCCTTCCAATGAACACCCAGGACTGGTCTCCTTTAGGATGGACTGGTTGGATCTCCATGCAATCTAGGGGACTCTCAAGAGTCTTCTCCAGCACCACAGTTCAAAAGCATCAATTCTTCGGTGCTCAGCTTTCTTCACAGTCCAACTCCTACATCTATACATGACCATTGGAAAAACCATAGCCTTGACTAGACAGACCTTTGTTGGCAAAGTAATGTCTCTGCTTTTTAATATGCTGTCTAGGTTGGTCATAACTTTCCTTCCAAAGAGTAAGAATCTTTTAATTTCATGGCTGCAATCACCACCTGCAGTGATTTTGGAGCCACTGTTTCCACTGTTTCCCCATCTATTTCCCATGAAGTGATGGGACCAGATGCCATGATCTTAGTTTTCTGAATGTTGAGCTTTAAGTCAACATTTTCACTCTCCTCTTTCACTTTCATCAAGAGGCTTTTGAGTTCCTCTTCACTTTCTGCCATAAGGGTGGTGTCATCTGCATATCTGGGGTTAGTGATATTTCTCCTGGCAATCTTGATTCCAGCTTGTGCTTCTTCCAGCCCAGCGTTCCTCATGATGTACTTGCATATCAGTTGAATGAGCAGGGTGACAGTATACAGCCTTGATGTACTCCTTTTCCTATTTGGAACCAGTCTGTTGTTCCACATCCAGTTCTAACTGTTGCTTCCTGACTTGCATACAGGTTTCTCAAGAGGCAAGTCAGGTGGTCTGGTATTCCCATCTCTTTCAGAATGTTCCACAGTTTATTGTGATCCACACAGTCAAAGGCTTTGGCATAGTCAATAAAGCAGAAATAGATGTTTTTCTGGAACTCTTTTGCTTTTTCCATGATCCAGCGGATGTTGGGAATTTGATCTCTGGTTCCTCTGCCTTTTCTCAAACCAGTTGAACATCTGGAAGTTCACAGTTCACTTATTGCTGAAGCCTGGGCTGGAGAATTTTGAGCACTACTTTATTAGCTTGTGAGATGAGCACAATTATGCGGTAGTTTGAGCATTCTTTGGCATTGCCTTTCTTTGTGATTGGAATGAAAACTGACATTTTCCAGTCCTGTGGCCACTGCTGAGTTTTAGTAACATTCTATTTAGCCTAATATACACCAAACAACTTTTAACATACAGTCAATATAAAGATTATAATGTGTTTCACACTCTTTCTCTCTTTTTTTCAAACTGTCTTGAAAATCCAGTGTGCATTTTTTGCTTGTAGCACACCTTAGTTAATTTCAAGTGCTCAACAATTATATGTGGTTAGTGCCTTGCTGTTGTTGTTGTGTCCCACTCTTTTGTGACACCATGGATTGTAGCCCGCCAGGCTCCTCTATGGTATTTCCCAGACAAGAATACTGGAGTGTGTTGCCGTTTCCTTCTCCAACTGCTAAATTTTAGAGACAAAATATTTGACATTTAGGCGAACTTGCAGGGCAGGGTCTGTATGCAAGACTAAATAGGATTAATTATTAAGGAACAAACTGATAACGCTTGTGGGTAAAATTTAAACACTATAATGATTGTATGCCCTTTAGCCAATGTTTATCCTTTCTAAGTCTTGGTGTATTTATCTAAAAAATGGGTATAATAATAGCATCTGTATCATAGACATATTATAAGGGTTTCCCTTGTGGCTCAGCTGGTAAAGAATCCACCTGCAATGCAGGAGACCTGGGTTTGATCCCTGGGAAGATCCCCTGGAGAAGAAAGGCTACCCACTCCAGTATTCTGGCTTGGAGAATTCCATGGACTATACAGTCCATGGGGCCAGAAAGTGTTGGACACTACTGAGCGACTATTATCATCATCATCAGAGGCTTTCTAGGTGGCACTGGTGGTAAAGAACCCTTCTGCCAATGCAGGTTAGGCTTAAGAGACATTAGTTTGGTTCCTGAGTTGGGACAATTCCCTGAAGAAGGGAATGGCAATCCACACCAGAGTTCTTGCCTGGAGAATCCCATGGCCAGAGAAGCCTGGTGGGCTACAGTCCATAGGGTCACATAGAGTTGGACACTACTGAAGTGACCTAAGATAAAATCGATAAAAATAGAGTAGTGTGTGTCACTTCAGTGTGAAGTTAATTATTGCATAAGTTTAAATTATCATTTGATCTCAACTCTTGTTGTGTTGTGCTTTTAAATCCTTGAGTGAAAACGTGGTGCTGAATTCTGAAACAGCCAGAAAACTTCAGATTGAAGTTCATGTTGGACCTCTTATTAAAAGGAAAAGAAAAACAGCATGCTTATATTATTCAATGTCATTAGTCATTAATAGAAGGGAGAAAAATGCAGAAAATATATTACTCAAAAACAAAATTCTTCCTAAAAGGACTCCTCTGCAATACATCCCATGAGGCATCTGCAGATCTTTAGGGACACAAAACAATTTATTGAAACTTCTGTGCAAAGTGAAACTCGTATTTGAAGCAATACATTAAAAACCTACAGATCATTTATTCATGCTCTTCACTGAAGGAATTGCAGACATCACTTCTATTATACAAATGCTCCTTTAGTGATTAAAATTCCTTCTCTCTGGCATATGGATGGAAAAGAAAGAAAAGCAAGTGAATAAGAAACGAAACCTTCTCTGATACTGATAGATAAATGCATATATTTAAGAACAAGGAATGTAGTATATGTTTGTTATAGTATTAAAAAATAAAATATATTGGGAACTCCTTGAATATCCTTCCCCAGTAATGAGTGGCAAGGATGAAAATGTCACTTACAACAATTTCATTGGCATACCATCAGTGAGGCCAGAGTGGATAGTTGAAATAGATGTCAATAGGGTATCATTTTGAAATTACTTTCACAAACACAACTAGGAGAGCTAATGTCATTTAAAACTGCATGTCAACGCTTCAAAAGAATCATGATAAATAAAGGAAAAAAATCCTTGCAATTTAACTAGTTTTTCCTGGAGCTGTCTCTTCTGGGTATTATCAAACATATAAGAAAAAGATGCTGGCATTTCCCAGATCCACTAGGTAAGCTTGTATTAATTGTGCACACAACACCACCGAAGGGGCCTGGCTTCAGAGTTGCAATAGAGTATAAAACATATAATTGAGAGTTACTTACAGTTGGGTGGAACCTGACTTTGCCACTTAATGTATGAAGTTGGGACATTTCTTCACTTTTCAAAGACTCAATTTCTTTATTAGTCCAATGGGAATAAAAATACCTACCTCTTACATTAATTACGGGAATTGAACAAGTTAATGTACAGGAAACACTTAGCCCAATATGTTGCAGATGTGCAACAGTGGTTGTTATTACAACTTTTCTAGTTAATGTCTGTCTCGGCTTTCCCAACAGCAGACTCTTAGACAAGGATTTTGGTTCAAGAAGTTTATTTAAGAAATCACAGAAAGCACAGGGGGAAAGGAGTTGGGAAGGGAAACAGAGAAGGGAAGCAAGACATTAGAGGTGATTTATTGACCAAGTGGCTGGCAGGGGTAACTGGGGTTCAATTCCTCAGGGGAACTGTAAGAGATCAAAGCAGAACAGCTTCAGTATTATCCCCACCTAGAGGTGAGAAAGCTGGGGTATTTATCCTATTATTGGTTGAGAATTGTTTCTGGAGACATTAACCTTCTTGCCCTGCTGGCCTGGCCTGCATGTTAGACCAGTCTGTTCCCAAAAGCAAATGACCACAGGCAGAAAGAATCAAAGGGATTTCAGTAACTGGCCTTTCAAGTACAGACGTCTGCACACAGGGGATATGGGCAGAGCTCCAGCAGGATCTGCTGCATTCTCCTTAACCCAGACTTTATTAATCTTCTTAATTCCTTTATGATGATCCTACTTTATGATGTTATTATAATACAGGTAAAATCTTTCAAACTATATTCTTAGGCATCTGCTCAACTGGAAACTGTAGGCTGGCAAGATTAGAGTGTCAACCCTCTGGTTGAATGGACTTAGAAATTTGAACTTGGACTACCAGATTTTATAACAGGGTTGGTTTGGTAGACACTCTCACAGAATTTACTATTGGAGAGATTGGACATACACAAGTAAAAAGTGTAAATTTAGAAATTTAAGGTACCAAAGTAGATAGTAGGTGCGGTATAGTTTTCTAAGTGAGATGTGAGTTTTTGTCACTGGGAAAGCTGCTGAAATTCCTAATGATTTCTCATCTAGTATCACTTCCCATTTCTCTTTGAAACTTCAAGGGATCTAAATAGGGCACACACTTAGTGCTGACTTCTTAAACTGTCACCTGCGTAGCTCAGTAGTGAAATGATACATGATTTTTGTGCAACGGAGTAAAAATGGCCAGAGATTGGACACGTGCTAGGAAACAGAATTATTCTGTTTCATTATTTTTAAAAGGAAAAAGAGCAGGAAATGGGTTATTTTCCAATTGCGGCACAAAGAATACATCAAAGCTGGAGGCAAGACTTTTAAGTGAGAGTTTAAAATTGGAAAACATCTTTTGAATATGTAAATTTTGCTAACTAAAGTGAATTACAATCAATTACTGAGTGTCAAATTTGTGTTCTTAGAAAGACGAGGAGGGTGAAAACAGCACAGAGTTTGCTGAGGGAAAAATCTGAGATCTAAGCTCCATTACTTATGAGCTAAGTGATCAGGTATCTTAGTTCATCTCTCTAAGCCTAGACATCTCTTTTGTAGAAAGAGATAATCAAGAGACAGTAAGGATGTGATATGGAAGCTTCCTGTAGGAAGACTTACCCCACTGTACAGTGAAAAGAATATGAAATATAAATATAATATGATACATAAAAGTGCTAAAATCCATCAGCTGGTGAACAGATAGACAAATTGCGGTACCCCTATACAATAGGGAGCTACTCAGCAATAAAAATGAATGAACTAGTGAGTGATGCACAAAACAACATGGATTAATCTCAAGCTAAGTCAAAAAGCAGAGTATATATTGAAGGATTTCATTTATATAACATTCTAGAAAATGCAAAGTAAGCTATAGTGACAGAAAGCACTTGAGCAATTGCTTGAGGACAGAGGAACCAGGAAAGGGAGAAAGTGATGGGTAAGAAAGAGAAACTTCTGTAGTGATGAAGATATTCATCATCTTGATTGCTATAATTGTTGGATGGATGTTTACATATGTCAACATTTCTCAAAGTTATCCTTTAAATATGTGCCCTTTATTGTCTTATAATTATACTTCAATGAAGCTGTTAACAAAAGTTGTTAGTGACACAGAAAATTCTCAGTAAATGTAATTTTCCTTCTCTGAATGTGAGTTTGGGCTTCCATCATAGCTCAGTCAATAAAGAATCTGTCTGCGGTGCAGGAGACCCGGGTTCAATCCCTGGGTAGGGAAGAAGACCTGAAGAAGGGAATGGCAACCCACTCCAGTATTCTTGCCTAGAGAATTCCATGGACAGAGGTAATCTATCATAGAGAACCAGTACTTTGGCCACTCAGGGATAATTTGTGCAGCAAACACCAGTGCTGTGTGCCCAGCCTCCAAATTCCCTGGGCTATGCTGCAAAAGGCAGGTACCGGCAACCTTCCTCAGAGGTTTGCATTTGGGCTGCTAGAGCTGCCTCACCTCCAGAGAGCCAGAGCTGAAAGTGCCTAGGAGATTATACTCTCTCAGGGCAACCTGTAGCTAATTTACTGGTGCATAGTTGACAAGCCCAGCTTCCCTGCTTCCAAGGGACAAACTTTGACATTCAATTTATGGTCCAGAGCTCCCTGTTGGATCAGAAGGAGGCTGGCACTTCATCTGATATTGCAGCTTTGGCAGACTCTTTTCCTTCCTTTACCCTGTTTCCCTCATTTGCTTACCATTTTCCACAGGGAGAATTTCATGGATAAAACCACTTGTACTTGAATCCAATCTAAAATATCATGGCAGCCCTTTCTGGCCACAGAGATGCCAAGAAATGGAACTGTGACCCCAGATGGCCTGTCAGAATCTTTTGGATATTCTTTTAGAACTTGAGTTAGGGAATGAGGACTCTCTTTCCTCTATAATCAAGAGGCAGTAAGGATGTGATATGGAAGCTCCTGCTACCCACTTCTTCATCTTGTGAAAAATGATCATAAAAGCCAAAGTGAGAGAAACTCAAACCATGATGATGATGATGAAGGAGACAGAGAGAGACTCCTGTGCTAAGTTGCTTCAGTTGTGTCTGACTCTTTGCAACCCCATGGACCATAGTCTGCGAGGTTCCTCTGTCCATGGAATTTTCCCAGCAACAATACTAGAATGGGTTGCCATGCCCTTCTCCAGGAGATCTTCCTGACTTGCATTTCTTATGTCTCCTGCATTGGCAGGTGGGTTCTTTACCATTAGGCCTACCTGGGAAGCCCCTTCTCATGATATTTAGGTCCAAACAGTTATATTTCAGAATAGATACTCTTTCCTTCTGGAGTGTTTTATGTTGGCCAACAAATGAGTCTGGTTAAAGAAAGTTTTTGTCATTTGTAAAAGAAGAAGTCTTGATCAAAATTTCTGGTTAAGCAATGGAACTAGGGCTTTCTGTCCTTGCCATGTGAAACACACAGGTTAGAACAAACTGGATCAAACAGGTGAACTACTCTTATCCAGTAAGGCCATAGGCAATAACCAATATTCAGTGTTCAAAATTTTGCCTTTCAGAATCAGAGTTCAAATAAATTTTACAATTTTCCCCCCTCTGGCAAAGAAATACAACTTGTATTCTGAGGTATAATCAAATACTTGACAATAATTTTCATACTGTGTGTCAATTGTTTTTAATAATTCAAACTGATTCTCTTTAGAATGCAAAATTCTCCCTTTGCACAGACTGATGATATAAAGTCACTAAGGGGGAGTATGGAGGCTGATTTTAGGTTTGTTCCATTAAAAATTATATTTTTCCCTGAGACACAGAATGATAATATAAAAACCCATTTTCCAAAGGAGGAAAAAAAAAAAGATCCTAATTGCACAGACTAACAGTAATAGCATAAAAATGACTTCCTGAGAAAGGTTAGCTCACAAATGCTCTGAACCTTTACTAAATTGAAGGAATAACAGGACCATCAACTGCTTGGAGAACTTTCAAATTGTAATTTTCTATTTTGTGCAGAATATTGGAATAGTACATAGTTGGCTTAGCTAAAATCAGACTAATGACTTGAGAGTTACTATTTTAATTCATTTAATGATTGCTTGATGACTTAAAAAGTTTTTGCTTCCCTCTTGCTATGGCTTTTTAATGAAATTAATCTATGAAATGATTAGATTTATAAAATGAATATTTTGTGCAATAATCTCTGTTGCTCTCAGTTTGATAGTTGGAAAATTGGTGGAAGAAGAGATGTATCTAGGATTATAATGTCCTAAGGACGTTATAAGGGAACGTCCATAAGGGAAATGACAATATTAAGTATTGCATTTCTGCTCTAAGAATAAGTATTTATATCAGTGGTACAAATATTTATACTACAGGAGATTTTGATCCCTCTCCTCCCCACTCATCTCAAGGACATTTGGCAATATACAGTAACAGATTTGATTGTCACTATTCAGTCATTTGCTACTGGCATCTAGCAAGTAGAGGCTAATCTTGCTAATAAATATTCTACAATGCATATCCTAAAAATGTTAATAGTATTGAGGTTAAGATCCTCTAACTTATATGCTTGCTGCCAAGCATTCTTTCTTTCACTGCTTCTGAGTTGTACACTGCAGTGGTTAAATGGTTAACGCTTGGAGATGATCTGTGTTCCTTGTAAAACTTCTGGATTGGACTCTCGATTCAAAAGTCAGCCCTGCCCCCTTGTAGCCATATAACCTGAGGCAGATCCATATAACCTGCCCCTATGTCTTTTTTCTAATCTGTAGTAGAGGAATAGCATTCATCTCACAGAGCTATTTTGAGAACTGACTCAGGTGGACACTCTGAGTCAATGTGCTTAACACACCGATTGCACATATTATAGATCCAACTCAACTATTTTTGTTTTTATTACTATGAGAAGAACTTGGGTGGGGGTATGGGGGATGAAGCAAGGTATTTTGTTTGGTCTGTTTTGATGAAGCCATTTTGGCACTAGAGATATTCTGATATAACCTAAAATATAAGACACTAGAATTTCATTTTAAAGTATTGCATAACTTCTACCACAGACACCCTTAGTCCATACATTTAGGATTGAAGAATGGACTATCCTCTTCCTTCTCCCTAAGTCTAAAACATCTTGTCCATCTGTTGTTTTCAACCTGCCCCCATTCTGCCCCCATTCCTATTTTGAACCTCAGTTCAGTTAAGTTCAGTCACTCAGCCATGCCCAACTCTGCAACCCCATGGACTGCAGCACGCCAGGCTTCCCTACCCATCACCAGCTCCTGGAGCTTGCTCAAATTCATGTCCATCGAGTTGGTGATGCCATCCAACCATCTCATCCTCTGTCATCCCCTTTTCCTCCTGTCTTCAATTTCTCCTAGCATCAGGGTCTTTTCCAAGGAGTCAGTTCTTTGCATCAGGTGGCCAAAGTATCGGAGTTCAGCTTCAGCATCGGAGGATCAGATGTTTGGATGGCATCACCGACACATTTAGGCTTTCTTGCTTTGTCTTCTAAAGGAAACCAGTTTTTCTACCCATGACAGTAGATGCTGTGGGAAGATGATGCTGTCAGAAGGACTTAGGAATACAACTGGGAAGAGCTGGGTGCTTTAGGCTCAGGACGTGAAAGATGGCATTCTAGACAGAAAAGCTATGACTAAGTGTGTCAAGGCAGAATTTATAAGGTCTTTCCTGAGGACAAAGGGTTAATGTCCAACTCTGGCTGAACAAACCCCTATGAGGAAAGCCTTAAGCACTGACTGGAAGTATTTAGATTTCATTTATAGTGATGGGAAGTATCAAATGATTTAAAATAGGACATATAAGTGACAAGAAGAAAAGGATCTTTTGGGTCCTTTAAACATATATTTAGTATTTTTTTTACTATAATATGCATTAATTATGATAAATTTAGATTACAATAAAGAAAAATCACCCCAATCCTACTTTCTAAATTTCAAATTATTTGTGGTTATATACGAGGTTCCCAGGTGGTTAAACAGTAAAAAATCCACCTGCAATGCAGGAGACACAAGAGATTCGGGTTTAATCTCTGGGTCGGAAAGATACCCAGGAGCAGGGCACAGCAACCCACTCCAGTATTCTTGCCAGGAAAATCCCAGTTAGATAGTGTAGACCTGGAGTAGTCAGTAGGGAAGCCATTAGCTATGAGTAGCTATTCAAAATTAAATATAAATTAATTAAAATAAATTTAAATAAAAAATTTATTTTCTTAGTTCCACTAGTCACATTTTAAGTGCTCAAAAGCCATACATGACTGATGGCTATAATACCAGACAGCCCAGATAAAGAACTTTTCCCTCACTGCAAAAAGATCTATTGGATAGTGCTGGCATAGATTCAGTCCCAGATTGATTGAGATTGGCCTCCTCCTAATCATTATCTCAGGCAACTGACTCTCTTCCATGAGACTCAGTTTGCAAATCTGTAAAATAAGGCTGTGGTGGGACTAAGTTCTGTAAGGCTTGGAGAAAGCACATACCTATTCAATAAAAGTTGGGAACAAGAGAGAGAGGATGGGGAGAGGTGGATCTTGAAGGCATCTAAGAACTCTGAAAAACAGTGAAGAAACCACTAGTGTTCCATGTGACACTGGGAAGGTTCTTTCCCTTCATGGGCTTCAACTTCCATTCTTGTTACAAAGTATTGGCAGATTTCTATTTTTTAATCTTTGAATTTTCTTTTTAGAGTGATTTTTGCTCTGGTTTCATCTTCATTTTTGTTATCCATCTAGCCAGGGTTGGTTGAGTACCTCCTGTCTTCCAGGCACTGTTCTGGTTGCAAGGTCGTAAGAGCAAAGAAGACATATTCCCTGTCATTGTGGATTTTTAGATTTATAGCAGAAACTAACACCACATTGTACAACAATTATACTCCAATATAAAGAAAGAAAGAAGCAGCAAGAAACCACTTGGGTAATTGCCCAGTGATAACCACTGAGATGACTCCCAGGCTTGCCTTCAGGGAAGCTTCCTGAAGGGGATGGTGACTGAAAGAGGAGGGATGAGATAGCCAGAGTCTGGTGGACAACAGGGAAGAGTTGTTTCTGGCAAAGGGAACAGAATGGAACCTTCTCTTGGAGTTTTATTCCATACTGTTTGATCTCATGTAGTACATTATATTTCAGAGAGGTAGGGAAAGGTTAAGGAACATACTGCTGCTGCTGCTAAGTCACTTCAGTCGTGTCCGACTCTGTGCGACCCCACAGATGGCAGCCCACCAGGCTCCCCCGTCCCTGGGATTCTCCAGACAAGAACGTTGGAGTGGGTTGCCATTTCCTTCTCCAATGCATGAAAGTGAAAAGTGAAAGTGGAGTCGCTCAGTTGTGTCTGACTCTTAGCGACCCCATGGACTGCAGCCTACCAGGTTCCTCCGTCCATGGGAGTTTCCAGGCAAGAGTACTGGAGTGGGTTGCCATTTCTTTCTTGGCCTGCTCCAAGTCCCACTTTCTGGGTCAGTGCTTCTCCAGTCATGGGAACTGGATCACCAACAATAAAGATGGTGGGGTGGGAGACGTACTTATAAAAATACAGAAGGGCTTACTGAATCAGAACATATGGAGGATATGGTCCCAAGGATATAAAACAAACAAACAAACAAAACCAAAGTGGGATTCTATCAAGAACTCTGCTGTGACTGCTTATTTCCCAACAAAGCAGGGCATTTGAAATAGAATGTCTTTAATTTTAATTTTGTTATTTAAATAAAGGATGTCTTGATAATAGAGAAAGTGCTAAATTCCACAGCTCCCAATTGCAGTGGGAATACAGATTTTGTTTCTGAAGAGAATTTCTTTCCCACAATCTGGTGCCATTTTTCTCTTTCAGTACATGTTTCTTCATTATCCTTTGTTTAACTGTTCCTCACTTCATCCATTTCCTAATTTCCTGACCAGTAGAATCACATTGCCTTTGTTTCTATCCTTATATCTTATTCTCCACTTTCAGCTTTCCAAGTGACCTTCTCCCTGAATGCTCCCTCTCTGGGTTTCTGATAGTCCTTACTCATCCTTCTTTTTCATCTTAACTTTGATCTGTTACTATAGCTCAACCTTGCCTCCCTCGAATTCTCTCCAGGATACAGTGAGAATTTCTCTTCAGTTCATTGCAGTTTTGTCAAAGAAGACACATTTAGTTTCAAATCCCTTTTCTTCTGTGCACCTTATCATTTAAATAAGCTGCTCAGAAATGCCATCAAAATTAATCATTTTAATGCATTATTGAAGAGGGAAAAAATAACTTCAGCACAATCGCACTTCTTTCTGTGCCACTGGCAAATAACAAAATCGAAGCATTGGTTAAAATGGCTGTCACGAACAGCAACAGAGATGTTACCTATGTACATAATGAAAGGCCAAACTTTCTTTGTCTATGAATTCAAGAAATCTGTTAGCCATTAAAGAAGAAATAACCAAACAAAATCCACAAATGCCCTGTTTCATCATTGTAATAGTGATTTTCATTCCTGACAGGGAGCAGCATGAACTCAAACATATTATTCATGGAAATTAGGGTTGTTTTGTAAAAAATTCTATTCAGTTCTACTGGTTATAACGAGTTTGTATTTGTCAAGTGGTTTTTATGCTTAAATGAAAAGGTAATGATAAACAACCACTGGAACTGCTGGATGCATGATCCCTGTGCTAGGTTTCCTGATGTGCCTCTTTGGAAAATCGGTGCCCCGCGAGTAATCACTGTGGATATGAAAATGAGCACATTATTTCACTGTTAACATGCATTGCTAAGATGAAAGAGAGGGTGTGTGGGCCTACTGATGTTTTTATTTGCCTTCCTGGAACAATTAACTCAATAAGAAATAGTGTAGGCCATTTGTTCTAAATCCAAAGTTTGATCTACGAGTTTTGGAACTTAATATTTCCAGTGTGTGCAAAGTTTATGAGAAGTGCTACATTATTCAAATAAGATGCTGCCATGCTTGGCCTTCATTTTACTAATGGGGAAACAGCCTCACAGACGTAAATAGTTAACTAACAAACATGAAAAAGGATTTCTTAGTAAGAAAAAGGATTTCAAATAAAGAAAGCCTGGTGGCTAACACCCACTGGGAAATCTAGTACTTGACAATTCACTTGTAATAGGGAAGAACCTTTTGTAGTCTATCAATATTCTAAGTTAGTTACTAAAGGGATGTTGTCTATAAGCTTCAGTTCGGTTCAGTTCAGTTCAGTCAACTCTTTGCGACCCCGTGAATCACAGCACGCCAGGCCTCCCTGTCCATCACCAACTCCTGGAGTTCACTCAAACTCATGTCCATCGAGTCGGTGATGCCATCCAGTCATCTCATTCTCTGTTGTCCCCTTCTCCTCCTGCCCCCAATCCCTCCCAGCATCAGAGTCTTTTCCAGTGAGTCCACTCTTCGCATGAGGTGGCCAAAGTATTGGAGTTTCGGCTTTAGCATCAGTCCTTCCAATGAACACCCAGGATTGATCTCCTTTAGAACGGATTGGTTGGATCTCCTTGCCGTCCAAGGGACTCTCAAGAGTCTTCTCAGCACCACAGTTCAAAAGCGTCAATTCTTCGGCGATCAGCTTTCTTCACAGTCCACCTCTCACATCCATACATGACCACGGGAAAAACCATAGCCTTGACTAGACGGACCTTTGTTGGCAAAGTAATCTGCTTTTCAATATACTATCTAGGTTGGTCATAACTTTCCTTCCAAGAAGTAAGCGTCTTTTAATTTCATGGCTGCAATCAGCATCCGCAGTGATTTTGGAGCCCAAAAAAATAAAGTCTGACACTGTTTCCACTGTTTCCCCATCTATTTCCCATGAAGTGATGGGACCTGATGCCATGATCTTTGTTTTCTGAATGTTGAGCTTCAGGCTAACTTTTTCACTCTCCTCTTTCACTTTCACCAAGAGGCTATTAGCTTAAGTTATTATACATATATATATACACACACACACAGACACACACACACACACACACATATATATATATTAAGTCATTATACATAATGACCAGTCTCTAGGAACCCTGCATCCCGAGTAATGAGCATCAAGATAAAATACCTTTGTTCAGCTCAGGAAACATCCTGACCAGGTTCAACCAGTAAATGACGGCAGGGAGGAAGAAATTAAGAAATTCTCTCCGGAAGCTGACCAGAACCAGGGAATGCTTGACATTACTTCTTCCCCTTTTAGTAAAAATAAGCCTGAATTCTAACTTGCACAAGATGATTCTTTGAGGCATGAGTTCATCATATTGTCAGTCTGCTGGCTTTCCAAATAAAGTCACTATTCCTTGCCCCAGTAGTTTGTCTCTTGATTTATTGGCCTGTTGTGTTTGTGTGGTGAGCAGTATGAGCTTGGACTCAGTAACACACTGGCAAAATACATACTATTATAACCCCTTTTTCACATATAAAAGATTGAGGCTTGAAATAACTGGCCCTGGGTCAGAACTTTTAAATAACAGAGACAAAAGCTGAACTCAGCTTGTCTAACGTCTGCCTCTGTGCTTCAATCTGACACCAGACAGCATGGAATGCTTTTGGTAGTGCTACTGCCTATGGCCACAGTTACTACTCAAGCAGTTCACAATTGCAAAATTGATCAAAAAAAGCATAGAATAACTGTTTATTCACACTTAGCCAAAGCTTCCATGCATCAGGGCTGACCTAGGATCTTGGTAGAAGACAGGTCTTGCACCCATGTGTCAAGAATCTCTGAGACAGCATTTAGTCATCACCTCCATCTACGATTCATAGGATTTTCATTCTACACTAGGAATTCAATGGAAGAAGGCAGGGTAAGCTGTCTCTTGATTCACTGGGAAAGTTCTTGAGCGTTTACCACTATGGTTTGATTTGTTTGCTGTTTTTCTTTTTTTGTTTGTTTTAGTTTTTGAACTAAAGAACCCTTTGACAAAATTATTTACAATGCAGATCTCAGACTTTATCCTAAATGATTCAGTAGGTCTAGAGTGGTGCCTAGGAATCTGTATTTTCAAAGCTCTAGAAATGTAAAGGTTCCCTGACCCTATCCTCCACCCTCTTCCAGGAGGCAACCACTTTAGACTCTTTTAATAGTTTTATCTGGCATGTACACACCCCGCCCTTGTCCAGTGATATCAAGGTAAGTTACAAAGTGTCAGGGGTCTTATAACCCATATCTCGGATTGACTCTGGTGTTTCACATTAGATATCAAATAAATATTTATTAAGAACTTAGAGGAAGAAACATCTTTTTTTTTTTAGTTTTAAACATGAGGTTAGACTTTATTATTTAATGCATTAATAAAGAAGGACAGTTACCATATTAACTTTGTGTTTTTTAACATTTTGATAACTATTCTAAATGTAACTGGTTTCTTTTATCATTCAGTTCAGTTCAGTTCAGTTCAGTCGCTCAGTTGTGCCCGACTCTGCGACCCCATGAATCACAGCACGCCAGGCCTCCCTGTCCATCACCAACTCCCGGAGTTCACTCAAACTCATGTCCATCGAGTCGGGGATGCCATCCAGCCATCTCATTCTCTGTCATACCCATCTCCTCCCACCCTCAATCCCTCCTAGCATCAGACTCTTTTCCAGTGAGTCAACTTGTCGCATGAGGTGGCCAAAGTATTGGAGTTTCAGCTTTAGCATCAGTCCTTCCAATGAACACCCAGGATTGATCTTCTTTAGAATGGACTGGTTGGATCTCCTTGCAGTCCAAGCGTCTCTCAAGAGTCTTCTCCAGCACCACAGTTCAAAAGCATCAGTTCTTCGGTGATCAGCCTTCTTCACAGTCCAACTCTCACATCCATACATGACCACGGGAAAAACCATAGCCTTGACTAGACGGACCTTGGTTGGCAAAGTAATGTCTCTGCTCTTTAATATGCTCTCCAGGTTGGTCATAACCTTCCTTCCAAGGAGTAAGCGTTTTTTAATTTCCTGGCTCACAGGCACTTTATTTTACGTATTCAAAAGCATTATTCTGAAGAGGGGTAATGGGCTTTTCACCAGGCTGCCAAAGGTGTCCCTGGGCCCTGGTTACACACACACACACACACACACACAAACAAACACACACTGATCCTTGATCCTCGTTGAGAGTGGGGGCAGCCTTTCCCTGGAACCAGAGCCCCTGCCAAGTCTAGGCAGCCCAATTCTCTGAGCATGTTGAGGAAAGTAAACCACTCCTGACACATGACAAAGATACTACTTTGAGAAACATAACATTTATTAAGACCCTACTGGGGTCTTAATAATGTGCAAGGTCTTTATACACATCTTATTGAATACTTATTATCGCTGTATGATGCAGGTAAGTTCCTCAGGTCACAGATTCATAGAAGACAGATATGGGATTTGAATCCAATCCAGTTTCACAGAAAACCCAGTGCTCATCTCAGTAAATCACAGTGTAGAACTCTAGTGGAATCCTTGACCTCAAAGAGCTTCCTATTTGGGAAATAAAAAGGGTAGAAGATAGGGAGAAGTCTTAGGAGGAACTCCAAAGTGTAAGTCATCCTACATGTGTTTAGTTCAAACTTTCTCTAATCTTGGCCAAATGCTAAGCCCTGGAGTTACCATATGAAGGCCCTTATGCTCTATATTGCCCAAACTCTTGGCTGCAGTGACGGCAGAATGAGAGAATCTAGATGAAGACACTGAAGAATTGCAGCTGCAAGACTTGAGCTCCAAAGCTGATGACTAGCTAGTCTTCCAACTGAAACAGGAAAACTCATATGATGCTACCCAGCCCAAATAGTCACTAGTAGATAATGAAGCAAAGATTGCCACATGTACTTGAATGGTAATCAGAAAGCTTCTGCCCACTCCACTTCCAAAAACTCTACCCCTATAGAAAAAATTCCATCCTAATAGAACACTCCTCAAAGACTTTCTAAATAGGTTCATCTTGCTCTTTATAAAATGTACTCTTTTTTTCAAAACCTTTCAAGTCTCGGCTGGAAAGAAACTGATAGTAGCCAACTCCCTTGCCATAGTACTGTCTGAATAAGCAGACTTTGATGAATTCTACAGGTGGTCTGCTTCCTTCTGTCAATATGTTCAAAGCTCTCACCAAGTTTAAACATTCAGTCTGCAAACATTAATGAGTCTTTTCTCCATATTGACTAGATGGCAGAACAAAATATGAGTAATGAGGATGAAGTGGGAACTCAGATCAACTCATGTAAAGAGGAGGATATGGTCAGCTTTAGGGACTGCTCCCAAGCTGTGACCCTGGGCAAGTTACATTTCTTTCATTTAGTTACCCCTCTGGTAAAATGAGAATAACTGCATCATCCTTTACAGGGTTCCTGTGAGGATTAAATGTCCCATATTCAGAGAGAGCTGGAATGAGTACATGTAAAGGAATGAACATAGGTTTGGCAGTGAAAAAAATGGACCTGTGAGTTGATACTGATACAAGTGAAAACAAGAATAAAGAGGAATTTCCCTGACGAAATAGTGGTTGGGAATCTGCCTTCCAGCGGGGCAACTAAGCCCCAATCAGCAAGACCACGAGATCTGGAGCCTGCCCTCCACAAAGAAAAGATTTTGTATACCAGAGCTAAGATCTCAAGTGTGGAAACGACCCGACAGAGCAAAAAATAAATATTTTAAAAAAAGAATAAACAAATGTGGGGGACAGTAAAGCTCTTCTGAGTAGAACATAAACCACAGAGAAAATGTAGAAAAGAATGGAACTAGACAATCATGATTTTGCAACCATCACAGTAAAAATTGATTTAAGAAATAATCATCAATGAATATGAAATCTAGCCTGTAAAACTATGATTAAGAATGGGCTATAAAGCTACATATCTATATCTATAAAAAATGGGGATTGAGGCAAAATGTAAACAAGTGCTATCAACAAATTTGGGTAAAGGATATTTGGGGGTTTTGGGATAACACTCTTGCAACTTTTCTGTAGATTTTTTTTTTTTTTTGGTCAAAAAAAAAAAAAGAATAGCTCAGTTGGTAAAGAATCTGCCTGCAATGCAGGACACTCCGGTTGGATTCCTGGGTTGGGAAGATCCCCTGGAGAATGGAAGGGCTATGCATCCCAATATTCTGGCCTAGAGAATTCCATGGACACTACTGTCCATGGGGTCACAAAGAGTGGGACACAACTGCGCGACTTTCACTTTCAAAGAAAACTAGCAGAAATAGTTGTTCAGTTCTGTTAAATGTGTACCTTTTCTCATGATCATAGGCCAAGAATAAAGTAAGGTTAAAAATTCAAAAATGACACTTTATACGGTTGGGAGAAGAAAGCATGAGTTTGAAACTCATTTTCAATCCTTATCAGATCCGTGACCCTCAATAAGCAAAGAAACCTCGTGTCTCAGGTTTTTCTTCTGCAAAATGGGTTTTTTTTTCCATTGGTGCCTACTGGAGAGCTTGCTATGAACACTAAACGAGTCCTTATTTGTAAAGTGTCTGCCACATATTAAGCATGTTTGCTAGCTATTTTTATTCCACGGACAGTGCTTCAGTTCAGTTCAGTTCATTTCAGTCGCTCAGTCGTATCCAACTCTTTGCGAACCCATGAATCACAGCATGCCAGGCCTCCCTGTCCATCACCAGCTCCCAGAGTTCACTCAAACTCATGTCCATCGAGTCGGGGATGCCATCCAGCCATCTCATTCTCTGTTGTCTCCGTCTCCTCCCACCCTCAATCCCTCCTAGCATCAGACTCTTTTCCAGTGAGTCAACTCGTCGCATGAGGTGGCCAAAGTATTGGAGTTTCAGCTTTAGCATCAGTCCTTCCAATGAACACCCAGGACTGATCTCCCTTAGAATGGACTGGTTGGATCTCTTTGCAGTCCAAGGGACTCTCAAGAGTCTTCTCCAGCACCACAGTTCAAAAGCATCAATTCTTCGGCGGTCAGCCTTCTTCACAGTCCAACTCGCACATCCATACATGACCAGTGCTTAGAGTCATGTAAACTCCAAGTAAACTCTTGGTCTTACTCCGGCGACTACAAGTTTAAAATCCTTCAATACCTTTGTCTAAATCTTCACAAAAAGACAAAGTCTCACTAAAGCGTAGAGGGCCTCCACTGACCTCTTCAGACCCCCTTGCTTCTCCCTTACTCCTTCAAGGTTCACCTCAAACGCCGCTTCCCTACAGGAGCCCCTGAGTCCCCAGGACCAGAGCAGAGGCCTCTCCCTCACTCGGCATCCCCTACGGGCTGCTCCTCAGAGCACTCCCTGGAACCAGCAGCAGGCACTGGCCTCTCGCTCCAGTGCACTTTAAGTCCACGACCGCTGGGCTGGGGATGGGTTCTCGCTGACATTGTGACCCGCGGTAGCGCGGAGAGGAGGCTCCGAATGCTGAAAGTGAATTTGGGGCCGAGGTGGCGGTCGTCGTGGGGGACGCAGGGCTTCTACAGGTGCTCCCTCAGGAGAGTGGCCGCGTCTCAGGGTCAACGGGCGCGCCCGGGCGGCGGGGGCGGGGCGTGGGGGCGGGTGGCGGGGGCGGGTCGGTCGGCGGGGGCGGGGCGTGGGGGCGGGGGCGGAGGCGGGCGGCGGGCGGCCCCGCCCCTTCCCCCTCCCTTCCTCTTCCAGCCCCCCCGCGCCCTGCCGGCGCCCCGTCAGGATCCCCTCGCCGGTTTCCTGGATAAGATGGCGGCCCCAGTGGGAGCGCAGGCCCGGAAACTTCTCAGAGACCTGGCGCTCCGGCCCCCGCTCCTGGCGGCCAGGTCCCAGGTGAGCGGATCCCTCGGTGGGGGCCTCGAGCAGCCGTTGGTCCCCTTCCGTCCCCTTCTGGCCTCCTCTTCCTGGTACCCGGTGCGCGGTCGCCGCGGCGCCACACCTGTGGAGAGAGGACGCGCGGTGCTGCGTCTGGGTCGCACGAGGGACCCCAGCACCCTCTGCTTCAGGTGTGGGAGGTGGGGTCCCGGCTGAGGGGTGAATGACAGCCGGGGCCACCTCAGAGTCAGAGCCTCCCAACTCCCAGTTGTCGCTGACGTGGATTTCCTCAGCGCCCGGGAGGGCGCCGGGCCCTGTACCAGGCGCTACACAGGCAACTTCAGGAAAAGTTCCTGGAAACGGGGTTTGAAGTCCTGAGGTGTTATTGTGTTGCCAACACACACACACCCTTCCATCCCACCACCCCACACATGGGTTTGAAGTCCTGAGGTGTTATTGTGTTGCCAACACACACACACACACACACACAACCAAAACACAACCTAAAAGTTGAGAAATACATTTTTTTTGAGGCATTTCTTGAGGACTGTAGCCTGAGGAAGTTTCTGGATAGCTCTCAGGAATTGTTGGAAAGAGGTAGGGGAGGAGCCAGGATTTTTTTAGGAAAAATAGGAGTTTTTGCCGGAAAACAAACCAAACCTTGTTGTGGAAGTTTAAAAGGTTAAGACTAATCACAAAATATAAATATGACAAGTTAGTGATTTTGATGCTTTTCTCCATATGGAAGGTGTAAGACTCTGGGCATATTGAAATTATTCCTTTGATATGCATCTTAACGTTATCTGCTGCTGCTGCTAAGTCACTTCAGTCGTGTCTGACTCTGTGTGACCCATAGGCGGAAGCCCACCAGGCTCCCCTGTCCCTGGGATTCTCCAGGCAAGAACACTGGAGTGGGTTGCCATTTCCTTCTCCAATGTGTGAAAGTGAAAAGTAAAAGTGAAGTCGCTCAGTCGTGACCGACCCTTAGCGACCCCACGGACTGCAGCCTACCAGGCTCCTCCGTCCATGGGATTTTCTAGGCAAGAGTACTGGAGTGGCTTGCCATTGCCTTCTCCGGTAGGCAACATTACTGTTTACTAAAATGGCAGGAAACATTTTTTTCTTGTCCTCGGTTACCTGTTCTGAGGTAACTGCCAGTCCTCAGTTGCCAGTCCTGCTTTTGAACCCATTTGTTAGACCATGTGATGAAGGTACCTAGAAACCCACCCCAGCCTTGCTGGTTTAGTAACTCACTTCCTGGAGTGAGCTGCCTGCTTTTGCAGACTGGCAGGATTGGGTGTGGGTGTGGGGTGCTGAGTTGGTGAAATGAGGGGGTCAAGGAGAATGATAGGAGCCGTCCTTCCTCAATTTAGTGAAAATTCAATCCTGTCATTGGAACACATTTGAGTATTGGCCTTGTCCTCTTTCTCCTTGTTTCTAGAGAATAAAATCCTAGGAGGGCCACTGATGGACACCAAATAGCTATTAGAACTTGGCCTCTAGGAGATTTTACTTTCTGTAGGTTTCAAAAGCCATAGTAGCCAGAAGGCCTTTGGGGAGTTATGAGTTGGTGATGACTCTTGGAGAAATGACTCAACTACTCAACTTTTTACTCTCTGTTAGAAATATCTCTTCCCTTTTGAATAAAACGATATGGGGCTTGTCCGCAGCACAGCCTTGTCCTTTTCCCCATTTTTAATTGATGAGAGACAAATGATCATTTCTGCAGTTTTACCTGCATAGTATGGTATTTTTTTTTTTAAATTGAAAGATAGCTACTGATGATTTTTTGAGTTGAAGAAAGCTGATCGCCGAAGAATCGATGCTTTTGAACTGTGGTGTTGGAGAAGACTCTTGAGAGTCCCTTATACTGCAAGGAGATCCAACCAGTCCATTCTAAAGGAGATCAATCCTGGATGTTCATTGGAGGGACTGATGATAAAACTGAAACTCCAATACTTTGGCCACCTCATGCGACGAGTTGACTCACTGGAAAAGACTCTGATGCTGGGAAAGGTTGGGGACGGGAGGAGAAGGGGACGACGGAGAATGAGATGGCTGGATGGCATCACCGACTCTGTGGACATGAGTTTGAGTGTACTCCGGGAGTTGGTGATGGACAGGGAGGCGTGGCGTGCTGTGATTCATGGGGTCGCGGAGAGTCGGACACGACTGAGCGAATGAACTGAACTGAACTGAACTGAAACTTTGGTTAATTATGACATCTGAGTTATTTTTTTTCTTTTCTTTTCCTGACTTCTTATTTGTGTGTTTTTGTTAATGCAAATTTAAAAGGTGCTAATAACATTACTGTAATATCTTTAATAGGCACTTGACAGTATGGTAGGCTAGCAAAGGTAATGGTGGCTTTTGTCTAATTAAAATCACCAATAACTTGTAATAGAGTAAGGGGAATACCTCCAGGTGATCAAGTTCCATTCATTAAATGTTAGAAAAAAACCAAAAACTGTGGTGCTAACTATGAGAGTAGACTTGAATTGATGAGAAACATGAGGCCTAAGGCAGTGGAAATTTGAGCAAAAGAAATAATTGTGCAGAAACATCCAAGTGTTTAGCTGAAGTGTGATAGGGCTTCTTGCCTTACCAAGAAATGGGAGCCTGAATACAACACTTTAGAAAATCTGGGTGGGGGATACCCTTGGTTTGGCAAGAAGACTGGGTAAAAGAATCTTCTACCTGAACTGAACTGAACTGAACCTCACTCTATCTGAAAACTTTGATTTACGTACTTGTAGATGAAGTGTTGTCCTGTGAACACAAACTTAGGAGATGAGAATTCTTTTTTTTTTTTAAGTCAAGAATAGTACACAGTGTTCAGGAACTGGAAATGGGCATTAGCAAGCATCCGATCCAAAAAACTCATTTCACAGGTTGAAAAATGGAGCACTAAAGAAGTTCAAGGACTTGTTCAAGGTTATAAAGAGAGTTTGTGGCAGAGCTGATTCCAGATTAAAGATTTTCTTTTCCTTTTCCATTGGTATAAGTTTCTTCATGAAAATACATTATACCAGCATGTAAGTTAATCTGCAGAGCATAGAGTAAGTAACCATGACCAACACTACTGATCCATTTTAATTTTCTTCTTTGTAAACATCTTAGAAAAAAATAGATGTTACGTAAGGAGCCCTTTTCATATTATTGGGTGTTTCTTTGTATTTGCTCCACCTGTCTATGCATTTATGTTGTGTTTACTTACTCCCTTGCCCAGGGCAGACGTTATACTTGAATAGGACCCTGTTTTTCCAGGAAACTTTAGAATCCTCCCGAAGTGACTCAGAAATCGGTTGCTATTCTTGGCTCAGACCTACTTTGTGCCATGCCTTGTGCAAAACCTTTATGTGTATAGAGATAAAAGACCCAGTTTCCCATATACGCATCAATATACGATACATGTTTTTCTGATTTACTGCACTCTGTATGATAGACTCTGGTGCTGACCTAGATGGGTGGGATGGGAGGGGGTAGGGAGATCTAAGTGGAAGAGTATATATGTATACATAGAGCTGATTCACTTTGATGTATAGCAGAAACTAACATAACATTGTGAAGAGTTACTCTTAAAAAAAAAAGATCCAGTTTCTGCTGTGAGAAGTAACTTCAACCACTCTCACAGAGTGCCATAGAATGACACTATCTATCCCATCCTCATAGTTAAATTTGCCGCATATTCTTAGGGCTTCCCTTGTGGCTCAGCTTGTAAAGAATCCGCCTGAAATGTGGGCTTCAGGTGTGGGAGACATGGGTTTGATCTCTGGGTTGCGAAAATAGCCTGGAGAAGGGAAAGGCTACCCACTTCAGTATTCTGGCCTGGAGAATTTCATGGACATACAGTCCATGGGGTGGCAAGGAATTGGACACAACTGAGTGACCTTTACTTTCACTTTCCTGATGCTTATACAAACTGGAGATAGTGAAAGACAGGAAAGCCTGGCGTGCTACAGTCCTTGGGTCACAAAGACTCAGACACAGCTGAGCAACTGAGCAACTGAACAACAGCAAATGTTGGCATTTTGTTTCCTCTGTTGTTGGGCCTCACATAGTTAGCCCCACAGTTCCTGTTGTTTTTTTTCTAACACTTAAGTAATGACTTTTATTTGATGTTAGATCCTTAAAGGGCCACCCTTTCGCCATTTATTTTACATATATTTTTTTCTATTCAGTTTCTTACTGGAAAAAGGCCGTTTGAAGTGCTGATATTTGGGGATGGTAAACAAGACAGGTAGAGATCTTGGCCACATGATATTGTATTTTAATAGGGGTGGAAAATGGCTAGACTGTACTTACATAAACAGTAATGAAAATTATTTCAGCCAGTGACAGATGCTATGAAGAAAGTAAAACAAGGTCTTGGGGTAGAGAATGAATAGTCTAGCCCAGATGGTGTGTCATAGATTAGTTTATCAAGGAAAACCAGTTTGACAAGTTGTTCTTTTTATTGTTTTGGTTTAATTTTTTTATTGCAGTGTACATGAGTTTGAATGAACTTCGGGAGTTGGTGATGGACAGGGAGGCCTGGCGTGCTGTGATTCATGGGGTCGCGGAGAGTCGGACACGACTGAGCGACTGAACTGAACTGAACACGTATACTAAAAATATGCATGCTATAAGTGAACAATTTGAGTTTTCACAAACTGAATGTGTCCAGGTGATCAGATCCATATCAAGAAATTAATCATATAGCAGCAATTCAGAGGACACCTTTGTGCGGTTACAGTACTCCTACTGAGAAAAGAGTAACTGGTCTCCTGAATTAAGTCACCACATACTGGTTTAGTTTTGTACTTTAAGTAAATGGAATTATATGCACTCATTTAATCAACATTATGAGATCCTGGAGGTGGCATTTTCACATTTGAATGGAGACCTGAGTACTGAAAAGTAGCCAATCAGGTGACTTGACATTCTGGGGGAAGAGAGGACAGCAAATGCAAAGGCCCTTAGGTATGGCCTGAACTCAGCATATCCAAATGATTAAAGAGGCGGAACATGATAGTACTAGTCATGATGTGTAAGGTAGGCAGGGCCTGGATCAGGTGGGGCCTTGCAGGGTCTGGTAAGGAGTTTTTAAAAACTTATAGTTCTTGTATGACTTACCCACAGTTTTTCAGCTAGTAAAAAATAGCTGAATCCCAGTCTGGCTGCCAAAGGCCAGGCATGGCTGCCAAAGGCCAGGCATGTAATTATAGTGCGCTCTATTATAAATAGCACAGTATAGCAAGGCACAGCCTTATTGGGCACTGAAATGAGTCCATTACATTAGTCATGTCTTAGGAGAAGTCTTGATTGAGGGCACTGAGTTTAAATGTTTAATAGTAATCTAATCATGGTATTTAGCTTTTTAGTATGTTTACCCTCTCATAATGGTTGGGTGAAGTTCACAGAACTGTTCTATTGTAGGAGAAGCAGAGACTTTGTGGGAAACACTGTCCCTAAGGCCCCTAGCTGTACAGTCCTTGGTGTGTGGTTCTCTAAAAAGCCCACAGCTTCTGTCCAGGAACTCAGGGTGGAATGTGGCTTGTTGAGGGAAATGGAAACCATGCCCCTTCTATTGTACACCTTACAATAGATGACTCCAGCTTGATTTTCTGCTCTTTCCAGAAGTGGGAAAAGAAAGATAGATGCCTGGCTTTTAGAAGTGAAGCCTGCAGCTTCCCTGGAAATTTTTAATCAGCTAAATATGGCTGTGGAGACTGCGTTGGAAGTTGTGACTGCCTTCTTGCCTAGAAGAATAAATATCTGACTTTTTTTCTTTTTGGAAATGAAGAAAAACTGCAGTGTCCTTAGAAAAGGAAATTAATGGCAAATACTTTAGATGCTAAACTACTGATTTCTTTGTGGGGAAGATCTTTAAGTGATAGCTCATCCCAAGTTGTTTTTGTTTATGAGAAGGAAACATTTCTTTCATGGATGAGAGATGGAGTACACAGTCCCACAGTCGCGAGAATCTTGCTGCCCTTGTATCCTGGCCCAATTCTGTAGGCACAATGCCCAGAAACTCACTGACATATCTTGTATTTTGGGGAGGAAAAGCAGTTATATATGCAACTTCAGATCATTTGTCTTTCAACTCATTTTACGATTCACTCAATCTGGTATTGTCCTTTGCTAGCTATATCCATCATTCTCTGTTAATTGATGAAAACGTTTGCCCAAAGAATTTGAGTGATTTCTATATATTTGAGCAAATAATAAAATCAGTGTGTGTGTGCTGGGTGTGCTCAGTCGTGTATGTCTCATTTGCAACCCCTTGGACTGTAGCCTGCCAGGCTCCTCAGTCCATGGGATTTTCCAGGCAAGAAAATTAGAGCGAATTGCCATTTCCTCCTCTAGGGCATCTTCCCCACCCAGGGATCGAACCAATGTCTCCTGCATATCCTGAACTGGCAGACGGATTCTTTACCGCTGCAACACCTGGGAAGCAGTGCAGAAAGTCAGTATATTGATGAAATTTTGGGAAATGACATTAAAATTAGTCTGGTAAAGAGGATATAGGAGAAGGCATCCAGTGGAGTGGATTATGGGGCAAGGCAGAGGAGAGAGAGATGGGGAGATTAGAGGAGTCATTGCAGCAGACATGAAAGGCTGGTGGAGATCTTTTAGGCAAATGAGGAAGGAAAGAAGGGCTGTAGAAAGGCCAGAATTTGCCACGATATTGAACTACATAATTGAACATCAAGCACATATTGTTCACTTAGTAAATATTTTCTGAATGCTTAGTCTTTGCCCAATGCTATTTGTTGTAAGCTCCCTGAAGGCAGAGACTATTTATAGGGAAGACAATCTTCCCTATAAATCTAGTGCTTTAGAGAATGTACCATGAGTGAGGGAGTGCAGGAAGAAGAACATAGCCCTACCCTCAGGGAGCTCGTAGTCTAGTGGCAAAACTGGTGTGTAAACCAGTAATCATACTGCAGCATTGTGAGATCAGTAGAGCTATGTTTTTGGTCTTCTAAGGCACCGTTAGAAGCACTTGCTTTTTCCTCTGCCTGAAACGCTGTTCCCTCTGATCTCAGGCCTTGTTCTCCTCTCCCATCATTCAGCTTGTCATTCAACTTTCTGATTCTAAGTAGTCTTCCAACAGGGCTTTTGCTATATAAGATATTATCTGACTAACCTTCTCCCCTGAGACTATTTTCTGCTTCTCACCTGCTTTTTAACACTTTGTGCTGTGCTTTGTCGCTCAGTTGTGTCCCACTCTTTGTGAGCCCATGGACTGTCACCCACCAAGCTACTCTGTCCATGGGGATTCTCCAGGCAAGAATACCGGATTGAGTTGCCATGCTCTCCTCCAGGGGATCTTCCCAACCCAGGGATCGAACCCAGGTCTCCTGCATTGCAGGTAGATTCTTTACCACTTTATTTGGTAGTTTATTATGTGTTTTTATTTGTTTGTTTTATTATCTGTCTTCCTTCCTTTCCCACAAATGTAAGTCTGTGAGGGTAAAGACTTCTTATGCACTCCTATTTTACCACTCTGCCTGACCAGGTATCCAGTAAGCTTTTGTGGCTTAGATGAATTCATGGAGTGCAGAGAACTAGAGACAGGTAAGTAACAGAAAAGTTGAGGATTGATGCCCATGTGACTCAGTGGGTACAGAATCCACCTGCCGTGTAGGAGATGCAGGAGACACCAGTTTGATCCCTGGGTTTGGAAGATCACCTAGAGGAGGGCATGGCATCCCACTCTAGTATTCTTGCCTGGCGAATCCCATGGACAGAGGGGCTTGGCAGGCTACAGTCCATGGGGCTGCAAAAAAGTTGGACATGACTGAAGTGACTGAGCACACACACACACACAGATAATTTAGGCAAGTGAGAAAGGAAAAGTCTGGTGGTGAAAGGGCTTTCATAATAATAGTACTGTGCATTCATATGTGACAGATTCTGTGCAGAGTGATTGCTGTGCATGATTTCCTTAAACCTTACATGTTACTGCAGGCAGATTGTACTGTCTTCATATTGCATGTAACAGAGCAGAGGCATAGACCAGTCACATAATAACCTGCTTAAAATCACCATCTCCCAGAGTTTGCTCAAAGTCATGTCCATTGAGTTGGTGATGCCATCCAACCATCTCATCCTCTTTTGGTCCCTTCTAAGTCTTTCCCAGCATCAGAATCTTTTCCAGTGAACTGGCTTTTCGCATCAGGTGGCCAAAGTATTGGATATTCACCTTCAGCATCAGTCCTTCCAATGGATATTCAGGGTTGATTTACTTTAGGATTGACTGGTTTGAGCTCCTTGCTGTTTGAGGGACTCTCAAGGATCTTCTCCAGTACCACAGTTTGAAAGCATCAGTTCTTCAGCACTCAGCCTTCTTTATGGTCCAAGTCTTACATTTGTACATGACTACTGGGAAAACCAAAGCTTTGACTAGATGGACGTTTGCTGGCAAAGTGATATCTCTGCTTTTTAATATGCTGTCTAGGTTGGTCATAGCTTTTCCTTCCAAGGAGCAAGCTTTATGATTGCAGTCACCATCTACAATGATTTTGGAGCCCAAGAAAATAAAATCTGTCACTGTTTCCACTTTTTCCCTTTCTGTTTGCCATGAAGTGCTGGGACTAGGTGCCATGATCTTAGTTTTTTGGATGTTGAGTTTTAAGCCAGCCTTTTCGCTTTTCTCTTTGACCCTGATCAATAGGCTCTTTAATGTAGATGAACTAATCAGCTTTTCACGATTGTCTTCTTATCTGGCTCTTTTGTTGTTCTTTAATCGCCCAGTCATGTCTGACTCTTCGTGACCCCATGGGCTACAGCATGCCAGGCTTCCCTGTGCTTCACCATTTCCCAGAGCTTGCTCAAACTCATATACATTGAGTGGGTGATATCATCCATCTGACTCTTACCAGTCTCTTATCTGACACCCTCCACCCTAGGCTCCAGGATCAGGGAAGCAGGAGAAAAGGGTATGATTTCTGCATTAAAATAGGACTAAATTCAAATTCTAGGTCTGCCAAATTCTAGCTCTACAAATTACTGAACTTGACCAACCCTCAATTTCTTGTTCTCTCAAAGGAGCTACTTCTTACAGATGGTCACGAAGATTGAGTGAGATGATATGCATGACATCTGACGTTCTGGTTAGATGGTAGGCTCAGAGTCATTATTTCTCTTGCAGTGAATTTTTGAAGCTAAATTTAGTTTCTTTATAAATTTAGGCTTTATTAAGTCAAAATAGTTTTCCTTTCCCAGATTTGGTAAGCATTTATCATTTGCTGCCATATCAGGGTTAGGTACTGTGTTGGCATTTCCAAATGTTTTGTTTCACTTAATCCTGCAGCAACCACGTGAAACAGCTGATTATTCTCAGTTTACATCTGGGGATCTCGAGGCTCAGAGAGTTGAAGGCCTGTCTCCTGGGCCCCAGTTCTCACTGCAAAGATCGGGTGAAGGTCTGGTGAGGCTTAAGGTGGCAGTAGGGAAGGTCACATGGGGAGCTCAGTTGCACCATCCTGGATGTTCCTTCATTCCAGAAATGTTTGCACATCTTAGTGTTGACTTAGTAGCTATGGTTTCTGGACCTCATGTGCGTCAAAGATTTGAGGTGGGCGGACACCCAAACACTAGATTACAGTGCTTAACATGTACCCAAGGGCAACTGGCACATGCCCTTCACTGTATGCTCAGCACACAGCACTGCCTTTAGTGTTTCAGGAATACTGAACACATTGTGAAACTGGCTTTGGAGAGTGAGTTTTGGGGAATGGTGATAGAGGATAGAGGATAGAGTTTTCTAGTATTATGAGTACAGACTTTGATCAATGTGCTGATTCTGTTGCCAGCTTTTGTCCCTTTCTAGAAATGAGTCCAACAATACAGCATGTGAATACTAGTCACAGAAGCATAAATTTCTAACATTTACCTCTAAAATTTATTTTTATTTTAAAATCAAGGAGTTTGATATAATGTTTGAGTTGATATTTGAGACATGGCAAAGCTTAAGGAATAGGTTTGTGTAAGTTGAATGGCGGTGGAATAAGAGTCTGATATCTCTTTTTCTACCCTCATTTCTCCATGAGCTTATCCCATTTCCATTTCTAGGCTGTCTTAGGTCCAGGGTTGTGACTCAAGGATCCTGAGGAATTGGATAAGGTGCCTTGTGAAGTTAGAGGTCAGGGACAGTGAGAGATGAGGTTGGAGACATAAACAGGGGCAAAATTTTGCTAATCCTGTGAGTCTGGTAATACAGTTTAGTTCTGGAGGACAAGGGGAGCCATTGAAGTGTTTTAGATAGTGGGGTGGCAGCGGCAGCTTTATGCTTTAGAGTGTTCCTTCTGCATGTAGTGTGGAGAGGGTTGGAGGGATGTAAGTTTGGAAGTCATTCAGGAGATTGTTGTACTGTTTGGGCGCTGGCAGTAATTATGCCCAGGATAATAGACACAGACCAGGACTGCACTCACACTGCGTGGGTTTAAGTCTTGCCCTCAACACTGGTTATCTTTGTGATGTGTGAAAATTACCTACATATTTTATTACAAGATTCTTTTTTTTTTCTTTTTCACATTTCAACATCTCTGAACACCGAATGTGTTTGTAGACTTGTGTCACAGGTTGAGGGAGTTTTTTGTTTTTCCCTCGAGTGGTGAAAGTGAAGGAAGAATGAGGGTTTTGGATCAAAATCAGGGTGACCACATACTTTATTGTCAAATCAGGATACTTTCCAGAGTGAATGTGAGCACTGTGAATAATTACACCAGCACGTGTAAGAGAAACCCAAGCTGTGCCTGGAAAACTGATGTATGGTCCTTCTCACTAAAATGGACTGAATGGTGGCAGTCATAATAGAAGAGAAACATTGGTATTATTAAGGAAAGAGGCTGAACAAGATTCATGCTCTCCCTGCTGGGTCTTCATTGCTGGCCGTGTACCAAAAAGATGATAAAAAGCTTTTTTACCGTCCCTTAGCAGAGAAGGTGTGAGTTGCTATAGAAATGAAAGATCCTTGCTTATCTCTGCCATGGAACCATGTGCTCTGTCCTTATGCTCAGGTGTTCTCTGGACATGTTGTCACGGCCTACAGAACAAGAACGGTGAATAAAAGAAGAGAAATATAAAGACCCATAAATTTGCCAGGCTTGCAAAGCGCAGGTTTCTAAACTTGAGCACAGTGAAGAGCTTTTCCAAGCCCCATGCCTCCCTTATCCAGTATTCACGGTGTTCTGGGCCCAGTGGAATCATGCCATCTGGCTTAGTTATTTCCTTTTGTGCTCTCTCTCTTGTATGGATGATGCAGTTGATTGTTATGCCTTCTTTGGTTGAAAGATCTCCTTGGACTTATCTCAAGGGGGTAAAAAAAGAGAAAGGTTTATTGAAAGGGACACATACCAGAACTCAAGATTAATCTTCCTTGATGTTGGCTCCTCTGTGCATCTTCGTTTGTGTTAACTGGTTGCTACTAGGGGTACCATTTCTCTATAACTTCCACCTGCCCATAACTTTGTCCATTCTTTGGTCAACTCCAGCTTCCTAAGCCTAACACATCATCCATTTCTGTCTCCCAGAATGTTACAGTATTAATAACAAGAACATCTCATTGATCTAGCTCATCATTTTGCTCTATTGTTCAAGTCACTGGCCAACTGCAAGACTGAATGCTTCTTTGTAAAGTATGCATCTCCACCTTTCCATTTGTGGTTGAGGTAGGGAGGTCTTGGAGAGGAGAAGCATCATAGCCCCTTGAGTAGGAGGTCTCTGGGTGCAGTGTTGGTGGGGTGGCCTGATCCATTTAGAGTTCCTTTATGAACTGCTACTAACTTGTCCATCTTCTTCTCCAAGTTCACATGTTCACTTTTGCTTTGTTTCTTTTTTTGCATTCTCACATTTCTGAAGATTGTCTCACTTTTCACTTGGCTAGTCTTAGGCTAATTTATCAGAAATTAAGGTGAGGATGAGATAGTTGGATAACATCACTGACTCAAAGGATGTGAATTGAAGCAAACTCTGGGAGATGATGAAGGACAGGGAAGCCTGGCATGTTGCAGAAGTGGGTTCACAAAGAATCAGACACGACTTAGCAACTGAAAAACAACATGATGTAGTGGGCTTTGTTTTAGAACATTTTCTTATGATCACAATGAAAATAATTCTCTGGAGAAAATTGTTAAGTGGGTAAAGGTTCATCATGGCAATCATCCAAATAGTCAAGTGAGTGTTTTCAAGACAAATGTAGAAAGCAGGCTTTATGTGGCCCTGGAATACTTCTCAGCTTTGTTTGGAGCAATAATCTGAGTTGAAGTAACCCAACTCATGGCATCTGGTCCCATCACTTCATGGGAAATAGATGGGGAAACAGTGGAAAGAGTGTCAGACTTTATTTTTTTGGGCTCCAAAATCACTGTGGATGCTGATTGCAGCCATGAAATTTACTCCTTGGAAGGAAAGTTATGACCAACCTAGATAGTATATTAAAAAGCAGAGACATTACTTTGCCAAAAAAGGTTCATCTACTCAAGGCTATGGTTTTTCCAGTGGTCATGTGTGGATGTGAGAATTGGACTGTGAAGAAAGCTGATCGCTGAAGAATTGATGCTTTTGAACTGTGGTGCTGGAGACTTGAGAGTCCCTTGGACAGCAAGGAGATCAATCCTGGGTGTTCATTGGAAGGACTGATGCTAAAGCTGGAACTCCAATACTTTGGCCACCTCATGCGACGAGTTGACTCACTGGAAAAGACTGTGATGCTGGGAAGGATTGGGGGCAGGAGGAGAAGGGGACGACAGAGAATGAGATGGCTGGATGGCATCACCGACTCGATGGACATGAGTTTGAGTGAACTCCGGGAGCTGGTGATGGACAGGGAGTCCTGGCGTGCTGTGATTCATGGGGTCGCAAAGAGTCGGACACGACTGAGCAACTGAACTGAACTGAACTGAACTTCTCTTGGGTTCATCTCCACTTTACACTTCCCTAAGAGGATTTGTTTGGGTTCTTTTGCCATCACTCAATAAAAACCTGCCATATTGGGCAGGACTTCCTTGAAGCTATCTGCAGAGGGTGCTGGCTCCCACATTAATTATGCAGTCATGTTGGACTCAGGGCACAGGATTTATTTCATTTAAACCATGAAAACTATATTTTATCCTTGAAACTGGGGTACTTTTGATAGTTAAAGGGAGCACTGTTAATAATTATGCCAGGATAATAGGCTTCCCAGATAGCCCAGACAGTACAAAATCTGCTTGCTATGCAGGAGACCCGGGTTTGATCTCTGGGTTGGGAGGATGACCTGGAGAAGGGAATGGCTATCCATTCCATTATTCTTGCCTGGAAAGAATTCCATGAACAGAGGAGCCTGATGGGCTACAGTCCATGGAGTCGCAAAGAATCAGGACAAAACTAAGCAACTTTCACTTACTTACTTAATGGGCATAATTTGGAGACAGAAATGGCAACCCACTCCAGTATTCTTGCCTGGGAAATCCTATGGACAGAGGAGCCTGGTTGGCCATAGTCTATGGGGTTGCAAAAGAGTCAGACAGAACTTAGCGACTAAATGAACGCAACAGACATAAATCAGGACTGGAACCAGGCTGCCTGTATTCAGCCTCACTTGTGACACTTAGTAGATTTGTGATCTTGTGAAAATTACATGTTTTCTTATAAGACACTTTATGTTTTTAACATTTCAGCCTCTCGAAATATAGATGTGTTTTATCTTTGTGTCATAGATTGATTGGCAGGTTTTTCCTAGTGGTGCATTAAAGTTGTGTGAAAAAGTTGTTCATTCTTGAAACTTGATGAAATTCCTCTGTTTTTGGTTTTCTCATGGTAAAATGTAGACAGTTACAGTATTCACCTCCCAGAATTATACTGAGGATTAACTGAGGCCCTGTAGTCTCTTAGCACCATGCCATAGATAATCAATACATTTTAGTTATTGGTTTTTATATTATTATCACTGACTTTAATAAATTATATTTAAATCATAGTTAATTAAATCATATTATATGTGATTAAATTTCATTTAAATGTGTTCATTAAATATATTATCTAAATAAATATATTAAATAAGATATCAATTAAAATGTAATCATTAGTGAAGTCGCTCAGTTGTGTCCGACTCTTTGCGACCCTATGGACTGTAGCCTACCAGGTTCCACCATCCATGGGATCTTCCAGGCAAGAATACTGGAGTGGGTTGCCATTTCCTTCTCCAGGAGATCTTCCCGACCCAGGGATTGAACCCAGGTCTCCCACATGGTAGGCATTATAGGCAGACGCTTTACTGTCTGAGCCACCAGGGAAGATGCCAGAGGTTCATTAAGTATATTATCTAAATAAATATATTAAATAAGCTATCAATTAAAATGTAACAGTTAAAGCAAATTGATGATGGTCAGTTAAAATCACTGCAGATGGTGACTGCAGCCATGAAATTAAAAGACGTTTACTCCTTGGAAGAAAAGTTATGACCAACCTAGACAGCATATTAAAAAGCAGAGGCATTACTTTGCCAACAAAGGTCCCTCTAATCAAAGCTATGGTTTTTCCAGTAGTCATGTATGAATGTGAGAGTTGCACTATACAGAAAGCTGAGTGCTGAAGAATTGATGGTTTTGAACTGTGGTGTTGGAGAAGACTTTTGAGAGTCCATTGGCCTGCAGGAGATCCAACCAGTCCATCCTAAAGGAAATCAGTCCTGAATATTCATTGAAAGGATTGATGATGAAACTCCAATATTTTGGCCACCTGATGTGAAGAACTGACTCATTTGAAAAGACCCTGATACTGGGAAAGATTGAAGGCAGGAGGAGAAGGGGACAACAGAGGATGAGATGGTTGGATGGCATCACCGACTCAAAGGTTGTGCTGCTGCTGCTAAGTCACTTCAGTCATGTCCGACTCTGTGTGACCCCATAGATGGCAGCCCACCAGGCTCCCCCGTCCCTGGGATTCTCCAGGCAAGAACACTGGAGTGGGTTGCCATTTTCTTCTCCAATGTGTGAAAGTAAAAAGTGAAAGTGAAGTCGCTCAGTCATGTCTGACTCGTAGCGACCCCATGGACTGCAGCCTACCAGGCTCCTTCGTCCATGGGATTTTCTAGGCAAGAGTACTGGAGTGGCTTGCCATTGCCTTCTCCGCAAAGGATGTGAATTTGAGTAAATTCTGGGAGTTGGTGATGGACAGGGAGGCCTGGCATACTGCAGTCCATGGGGTTGCAAAGAGTCAGACATGATTGAGTGACTGAACTGAACTGAATTAAAATATTGATTATGTATAACAAATATACAGTTAAGTTCTGGCTGCATAAATAATAAACAGAAGGGCTTTATTTTTGTAAAAAACCTCCCATGATGTTTTCCCTGCTTTCCTCCTAAATCCCCTCAGTATTGCAACTTGAAAGGGAGATGAGCAATGTAAGCCAAGTCAGATCAGAAGAATTGAGGTGGGGAAATGGCAGGTAAGGAGAGAGGGAGGTTCCCTGTAGTGTCATGCTGATGTCAGGAAGGCTACAAGGAAATCTACAAGGTAATCTCTTGGGCTAAGGACTTTCTTGTACTTAGGCCCAGATTGGGAGTGGAGACCAGTCTTTTAGATTTTTTTTTTTTACTTTACAGTTTTTATTTTGTATTGGAGAATAGCTGATTGACAATGTTTTGATAGTTTCAGGTGAACAGTGAAGGGACTCAGTCTTACACATTCACGTGTTCGTTCTCCCCCAAACTCCCCTCCCATCCAGGTTGCCACATTGAACAGAGCTTCATATGCTGTACAGCAGGTACTTGTTGGTTATCCATCTAAAATATAGCAGTGTGTACACATCCATCCACACTCCCTAAGTATCCCTTCCTGCCAGCAACCATAAGTTCGTTCTCTAAAGTTGTCTCTCTGTTTTGTAAGTTCATTTGTATCATTTCTGTTTTGAGTCCACATATAAATGATGTCCTATGATATTTTTCCATCTCTGACTTACTTCGTCAGTATGACGGTCTCTGGGTCCATCCACGTAGCTGCAGACGGCATTGTTCCATTATTTTTAATGGCTGAGTAATATTCCATTGCATATGTGTACCATCCTCTTTATCCATTGCTCTGTCAGTGAACATTTAGGTTGCTTCCATGTCTTGGCTGTTGTAAACAGTGCTGCAGTGAACATTGGGGTGCATGTATCCTTTTGGATCATGTTTTTTTCCAGACATATGCCTAGGAGTGAGATTGTGGGGTCATATAGTAGCTCTAGTTTTAGTTTTTTAAGGAACCTCCATACTGCTCTCCATGGGCTTCCCAGGTGGCTTGGTGGTAAACAATCTGCCTACCAATGTAGGAGATGCAGGTTCAATCCCTGGGTAGGGAAGATCCCCCGGAGGAGCAAATGGCAGCCTACTCTAGTATTCTTGTCTGGGAAATCCCATGGACAGAGGAGCCTGGCAGGCTACAGTCCATGTGGTCACAAAGAGTTGGACATGGCTGAGAATGCAGAACAGTATTTGCCATTGCTGTTTAGTTGCTAAGTCATGTCCGACTTTTTTGCAACCTCAAAGACTGTAGCCTGCCAGGCTCCTCTGTCCTTGGGATTTCCCAGGCAAGAGTACTGGAGTTGGTTGCCATTACCTCCTCCAGGGGATCTTCCCAAATGAGAAATCAAACCTGTGCCTCTTCTGTCTCCTGGATTGGCAGGCAGGCTCTTTACCACTAGCGCCACCTGGGAAACTCCTGTTTTCCATAGGGGCTGTACCATTTTACTTTCCCACCAACAGTGTTGGGAGAGTTTCCTTCTCTACATCCCTTTCCAGCATTTATTGTTTATGGATTTTTTGATGATAGCCATTCTCCAGCCATTTGTAATCAGAAAATGTCACAGTTTTCAGCTTATGTGTGGAGATCTCATTACATTTTTATAAGAAAACGATCTTTATCTTTTGTTTGATGTTACCATCTATGCTAGTGTTCTCCTAATTGCTGTCCAGATGACCACCTGGACTTTGAGGGACGTATTTGGGTTAACATAACTTTGAAATGAAGGGCAGGAAAACCATGTTTAATATGCAGTCTTATACCAGCCTTAGGGCTTACTTACATAGGTCTTTAATAAGTAATATAAAGAAAGCTGAGAGTTATTAATTATTTTTGATTAAGTGTATAAACTATTAATGGTGAGTGTTTGTTAAGATTCATAACTTTTTTAAAGTGATGTATCATTAAAGTTGAAAACCAACAATACAGAGAAAGAAAAGACTTCAGTTTTTAACCTTTTTATTAGCATGAAAAAATAAATGTGCTATTTGGTTAGTTAGAAAAACTAAATAAATTTTGAGATAGTGAAATTATAAACAGATTTTCCTGACTAATTTAAAAATGATGAAAAAAATGATGAAGGACTGAATGGCTGAGTGTGGAAGAGAAAAGTTTGAAATGGAAGCAGAAGTCTTGTGACTGGTTTGGGGGAATGCTGAGCCTGAGGGCATAGATTCTAATGTTAGTTCTAATGTATGAGTTTTTTAATACCACCAAGCAATTCTCGAGCAGCTGGGTGTCCTACAATACAACTAAAGTCTGACACTGTTGACATGGAAATAGCATTAGATTCCACAAGTTAAGGGCACGTCCATCATGACTGCTGCCATCCCACTTCAGAGACCAATATCAAATCTAGGGTGTCACATGTACTACTGATCCACTAATTATAGATTGGAGGTTCCCATGAACCCCTCCTCAGGTTTCATTAATTTGCTAGAGTGGCTCACAGAACGTAGAGAAACATTTTACTCATTAGATTACCAGTTTATTGTAAAAGGCTAACCCAGGAACAGCCAGATTGAAGAGATGCCATAGAAAAATGTGCAGGGAGGCTTATGGAGTGAAACACTCTCCCTCAGTCTCCACATGTTGACCACACTTCTGCTCTCCCAATCTCCTGGTACAGGGATTTTTATTACAGAGCCAGGAATGATTAAACCTTTGGCCTTCAGTGTTTGAACTTAATCCCTAGCCTCTCTCCCCTGCCTGGGGTGGAAGGGTGAGACTGAAAATTCTAACCCTCTAATCACTAGGTTGGTTCCCCTGGCAACCAACCCCCATCCTTAGGTTGAAAGTGGAAGTGTTACTTGGTCAGTCCTGTCAGACTCTCTGCAACCCCATGGACGGTATCTGTCCCTGTGATTTTCGAGGAGAGAATACTGGAGTGGGTTGCCATTTCCTTTTCCAGGGTATCTTCCCAAGCCAGGAATTGAAGCTGAGTTCTCCTGCCTTGCAGGCAGGTTCTTTACTGAGCCATCAGATAAGTCCTATCCTTAGGATCACTTCAGTTGAGTTCAGTTGCTCAGTCGTGTCTGACGATTTGTGACCCCATGAACTGCTGCACACCAGGCTTCCCTGTCTATCACCAACTTCTCGAGATTGCTCAAACATATCCATTGAGTCGGTGATGCCACCCAACCATCTCATCCTCTGTCGTCCCCTTCTCCTCCTGCCTTCAGTCTTTCTCATCATCAGGGTCTTTTCCAGTGAGTCAGTTCTTCGCATCAAGTGGCCAAAGTATTAAACTTCAGCCTCCGCATCAGTCCTTCCAATGAAAATTCAAGACTGATTTCCTTTAGGATTGACTGGTTGGATCTCTTTGCAGTCCAAGGGACTCCCAAGAGTCTTCTCCAACACCACAGTTCAAAACCATCAATTCTTCAGCACTCAGCTTTCTTTATGGTTCAACACTCACGTCCATACATGACCAATGGAAAAACCATAGCTTTGATTAGATGAACCTTTGTTGGCAAAATAATGTTTCTGCTTTTTAATATTCTGTCTAGGTTTGTCATAGCTTTTCTTCCAAGGAGCAAGCGTCTTTTAACTTCATGGCTGCAATCACCATTTGCAGTGATTTTGGTGCCCAAGAAAATGAAGTCTGTCACTGTTTCCATTGTTTCCCCATCTATTTGCCTTAGGGTACCTAGTGGCTTTTCAAAAATTATCTCACTTACTTAACAAAGACACTTAATTTTTCTTAAATTTTAATTGGAGGCTAATGAGTTTATAATATTGGGGTGGTTTTTGCCGTACACCGACATGAATCAGTCATGTGTGTACATGTGTCCTCCATCCCAGATGCCCCTCCCACCTCCCTCCCCATCCCATCCCTCTGAGTTGTCCCAGTGCACTGGCTTTGAGTGTCCTGTTTCATGCATCGAACTTGGACTGGTCATCTATTTCACATACAGTAATACACATGTTTCAATGCTATTCTCTCAAATCATCCCACCCTTGCCTTCTCCTACTGAGTCCAAAAGTCTGTTTTTTATATCTTTGTCTCTTTTGCTGTCTCACATACAAGGTCATCATTACCATCTTTCTAAATTCCATATATATGTGTCAATATACTGTATTGGTGTTTTTCTTTCTGATTCACTTCACTCTGTATAACAGACTCCAGTTTCATCCACCTCATTAGAACTGATTCAAATGCATTCTTTTTAATAGCTGAGTAATATTCCATTCCATTTTGCATTCCAAGAAAAAGAAATGCAAAAAAGCAAAATGGCTGTCTGAGGAGGCCTTACAAATAGCTGTGAAAAGAAGAGAAGTGAAAAGCAAAGGAGAAAAGGAATGATATACCCATTTGAATGCAGAGTTGCGAAGAATAGCAAGGAGAGATAAGAAAGCCTTCCTCAGTGATCAGTGCAAAGAAATAGAGGAAAACAATAGAATGGGAAAGACTAGAGATCTCTTCAAGAAAATTAGAGATACCAAGGGAACATTTCATGCAAAGATGGGCTCAATAAAGGACAGAAATGGTATGGACCTAACAGAAGCAGAAGGTATTAAGAAGAGGTGGCAAGAATACACAGAAGAACTGTACAAAAAAGATCTTCACAACCCAGATAATCACGATGGTGTGATCACTCACCTAGAGCCAGACATCCTGGCATGTGAAGTCAAGTGGGCCTTAGGAAGCATCACTACGAACAAAGCTAGTGGAGCTGATGGCATTCCAGTTGAACTATTTCAAATCCTGAAAGAGGATGCTGTGAAAGTGCTGCACTCAATATGCCAGCAAATTTGGAAAACTCATCAGTGGCTACAGGACTGGAAAAGGTCAATTTTCATTCCAATCCCAAAGAAAGGCAGGAAGGAAAGTTATGACCAACCTAGATAGCATATTAAAAAGTGGAGACATTACTTTGCCGATAAAGGTCCATCTAGTCAAGGCTATGGTTTTTCCAGTAGTCATGTATGGATGTGAGAGTTGGACTGTGCAGGAAGCTGAGCAGTGAAGAATGGATGCTTTTGAACTGTGGTGTTGGAGAAGACTCTTGAGAGTCCGTTGTACTACAAGGAGATTCAACCAGTCCATCCTAAAGAAAATAAGTTCTGAATATTCACTGGAAGGACTGATATTGAAGCTGAAGCTCCAATACTTTGGCCACCTGATGCAAAGAGATGACTCATTAGAAAAGACCCTGATGCTAGGAAAGATTGAAGGCAGGGGGTTAAGGGGACAACTGAGGAAAAGATGGTTGGATGGCATCACTGACTCAATGGATATGAGTTTTAGCAAGCTCCAGGAGATGGTGAAGGACAAGGAAGTCTGGCATGTTACAGTGGGGTCACAAAGAGTCAGACACTACTGAGTGACTGAACAACAAACAAACAAACTCAGGTGGAGGGTGGCAGGTCCATACTGAGACCCTAGACTGGTTGGAACCAGAAGGTTGATGAATGAGATTCCTGGAATACTGTTCTTACCACACCACTAACTAGTCAGAAAGATACCATCACCTCACACCTGATACCATCACCTCAGATGTAGCCTTTAAAATGACTTCTCTGAAAACCATTGAGGAATTTAGGTCTTTTGAGTACAAGCTACTCATCCTTCTTGCTTGGCCCTTGCCATAAACCTTTCTTTACTTCAAACTCCAATGTTTTGGTTTGTTTCGCCTCGTTGTGCATTGGTCACACACACTTGGGTTCCATGACATGTGTCATATTTTTCTTCCTTTCTAAGGGTGGTTAATATATGTGTGTGTGTATATATAACATTATGTTGTTTCATCAGTGGGCACTTGGGTTGCTTCTGTATGTATGTATATGTCATGGTCTGTGTGTGGGTTGGAAAAGAATTTCCAAACATGAGGCAGATTAAGAGGAGAATATTTTATTAGAGTGGGAGGCACTGTTAGAACAGCGGGCTGGCTCATGGAAGAGCCGGCCCCTTTTGTGGGCTGGTAGCCAATTTTTACAGCCTAAAGACAGAAAATTTCTACTGGAAGGGTGGCATTAGGTAATTGGTTAGGATGCTATAGGGTGGGTAATAGGATGGATATTTTACCTAATATGGGGTTGCAAAACTGTCCAGTTTAGATCTGGAGGCTCATGGCAACAGTTGCTATGGGGCTCAGTAAGTTCCAGAGATTTTTGTCCTTTGAGCTTGGTACAGGGCTCCACAGTATACATACAGTATGTGTATGTATAACTTTTTGTTTATATTGCTTCATCAGTGGACACTTGGTTTGTTTCCATCTTTCTGTATCCGGGAAAAATGTCTGTTAAGGTTAATATTTCATTAAATTTTCATAACCATTTATCCTTCTGTCAAGTATTTGTTAAATTTGTAATAGGTACACTGTTAGGCCCTGAAAATAGTGGGTTGGTAGGAAGCTTGAGCATATGAAACTGCTACCACCTTTAAGTAACACATAGACTCACATGGTGGAGATTGTAAATGGACAATTACAGTGAGAGGTGTTTGGTGTTACAAACACTCCCCAGGGCTCTCTGGCTACACAGCTGTACTGCTTCTCTTGGACCGAACTACATGGTGGCTGTGAATAGCGTCTGCCGGATGATCTAAAGTTAGCCCAGGTAGAAACAGACACTTTCCATTTCTCGAGCACATTCCTTAGGCCAGGCCTGGTGGTGTGCTCCTGAAGAGGGTTGTCTCCTTGAGTCCTTACAGCCCCCCTAGGAGGTCGGCACTCTTACTGCCATCACTTCGTTCGTTCGTTCGTTCCGTCGCTCAGTCGTGTCCGACTCTTTGCGACCCCGTGGACTGTAGCCTATCAGGCTTCTCCGTCCATGGGATTCTCCAGGCAAGAATACTGGAGTGGGTTACCGTTTCCTTCTCCACTGCCATCACTTAGCCCACTTTAAAGTGCAACAAACCTTAGTTCAGAGACTAAACAACTTCCCTGTCGTAGCTTTGTTCTGCACAGCTCCTTGCTATGCCACTCGTATTGGGTCTCTTCAGTTGTGCCTGTTATTCATTGAATTGTGTCTTCTCCAAAATGCATACCTTGAAGGCCTCACTACCAGTACCTCAGAATGTGACTTTATTTGGAAATAGGGTGTTTCTGGAGATAATTAAGTTAAAAGGAGGTCATTAGGGTGGGTCCTAATCAGGACTAGTGTCCGTATAAAAAGGGGACATTTAGACTCAGAAATGCAGACAGGGACATTACTCTCTGAATACAAAAAAAGAGATAAGGGTGATACTTCTACAAGCTGAGGAACACCAGAGATTATTAGCTAATCATTATAACCCAGCTGAGAGGAATAGTTACAGATTCTCCCCCCATAGTGTCAGATGGAACCAACACTGAAATCAACCCTTGATCTCAGACTTATGGTTTCCAGAACTGTGAGACAATGCATTTTTCTTCTTTAAGCCACCCAGGCTGTGGTGCTTTGTTATGGCTGCTCTACGAAGTGAATACTGTGTCTCTTGGTGTTATGTGGTGTACGTGCTGCTTGGCTCATCTTAAACTTTTTCACCTAGACGTTTTTGAAATCTCTGAGCTTATCCTAGAGATGTACATCTTCTTTTATTGCTGGTTGGGAAGCTAGTCCATAAACTATGACCATGAATTGTCTTGCTTTAATAGGTTTCATATGCTTGTTGTGGTACCAGAATATTGCTTCCCACTGTTCTATTCACTGGTGTTGGGTTTGAGAAGCTCTGATTATTTCTGAAAGTGAAGTCAATTTAAAGGAAGAAGAAAAGAGTGTTTTAGTTATGGGGCACAGGCTTTGATACCACATTCCAAATAAAAATTCTAGAAATACCTTGAACAGTAGCAAGGAATTGGAATAAATGCACAGCCTTACTTACCCAGATGTGTCAATTCTGGTATTTTTCATTTTAGTTGAAATAAAATAACAATAAAGCTCATTATTTTTTGAGCTCACCCAGTTTTTAACTATTCTTTTTATTCAGACAGCTCATCCAAGGTTAAACAAAAAACTACATTTTAAAACTTGTGTTACAGACGTTTTAAAAAACAGTTACATAACTTAATCCAACTGATTTTGTAATCAGAAGCAAAACGCCAAGTACTGTTTTTCTTCACTAGTATAAAGTTGAAATTTAAGAATAATCAGCATGCAATCAAATGCTGATTATAAATGAACAATAATGAAGTTAAAAGTGAAATCAGTTCTGAGGGTTATAATGAAAGAAAAAAAGGAGTAATAGCAGTATTCAATGGAGAAGGCAGTGGCAACCCACTCCAGTGTTCTTGCCTGGAGAATCCCAGGGACGGGGGAGCCCAGTGGGCTGCCGTCTGTGGGGTCGCACAGAGTCGGACATGACTGAAGTGATTTAGCAGCAGCAGCAGCAGTATTCAAAAATAGGAGAGTAATAAAAAGTGAGTATCATTATGCTGAAAGGAAATTATTGGATGAAAATCAGCCTGCAGTGATGTTCCATGAACGTCTCAGAGTTTTGGGAAGAATGGGGAAAACAGACGTTATAAGAGAGTGAAAATCTATATACTTGTATTGATTTGCTGCCATTGATGAAGTCATCTAGGAAACATCAACAGTGGGTTTTTAGGAATGAACCTCTTGATTCTAGATGCTGGCAGATGGCATGGAAAGACAAGGTTAATTGTGTCCATTTCTGGCCCATTGATCAAGTGTGTGACTTTAGGTAAGACATTCAGCTTCTCTAAGACTCAGTTTACTCATAAAACTGTTTAATATTTTTATATATTGATCATGTACCATGAGTTATGGTATGTGCTAGATACATAAACAGTTTGCAAAGTGGCTACTAAAGCAACACTTCCCTAGTTAGGTGCATGCCGCTAGCACTACACAAGACCAAGTAACGCTGGCACTATACAAGACCAAGTAACTTGGGGACATCTTCCTGTTGTCACATACCAGTGAGTCACATAGTGAAGAAATTACTTTCTTTTAAATATCTTTGAAACCTTAAGATTTTGTCAAGGAGAATTATTTAGTTCTGTGCCAGTGTGTTTTTTTTAAGATCTTCAGCTAAAGACTTTCTGCCTAGACTGGCCAGAATTGAATTTCTTTTATTTTTAAATTGTACTGGCATCACCTTCTTATAATACAAACAGAGTAGGTAGTGATATACAGTGACCTTTTAAAATAAAGTTCTTTATCTTAAAACTAGCCTCATAAAGAACTTGATAATAGTATTAGTGTTCTGTGACCATGGCAAGAATTATGTATGAGTGATTGTCATTTGGGGAACTCTGAACCAGTGTAACCCATGGATTTCTCTTAGTTTGTGTTTCCTGATAACAGACAGATCCTGAGAAAAGGATTCATGTGATAGTGATTTTGGGGGAAGGTATTCCTCGGGTAATCTGTAAAGATTGGGGAAGATTAACCAGTAGGAGGAGAAAGCTGAGAAGGGTGTTACTCAGCCGAGTCTCCAGAAGATAACTTTTCTTTATTTCTACAGGGCAACTGTGGAGAAAGTACATGCAAAAGTACATGCAACATCAGAGTTGTCACCATTAGGGGAAGAAGAGCTGGAGTATTTATACACCCTCATCCCTCCCATCAGGATGCAAATTCCCAGGCATTTCTGGGTCTTCAGGTCCATTGGCAAGTTGGCTTCAGTACCCCATGGCGAAGGATCACAGGGTTTGACTGTTGGAAGTGAGCACACAGAGTCTGTGTGCAAAAATGGTGGAGGAATCTGAAGCCATGGGTGGGGCACCAATAGAATTTAAGTGACCTGTGAAACAGTAACCTAGTGTCTTGTACATTTGGTTTAAGCCTTGTGTCTTGATTTATTCATGTTGGCTAGTATAACAGTTGAACTTATCTCTGGGGTTTTTATGATGTTTAAATAACAGTATTATGGATTTACTATCTTTCTGGTAAATCTAGTTATTGTTTTTTTAAAAAATTAAATCCAGTTAAGCAGCACCTTAAGCAATAATATCCTTGAAATTATGGGCTTGATAAGTAATTGACATATATTTCTTTCCTAACGTTAACAAGCACACAGAGGAGAGTCTTGATGCAGAAAAAACACTCATGTCAGAATTATCATCTCTTAACTGAAGCTATCTCTCCTTTTCTCCAGATGCATGGCTGTACTGTATTTCTCAGCCTGCCTTGCAGCTGGACATAGTCCTGTGACTGAACTCTAGACCAGTGGAATATGCCTGGAGGTGTGGGCCAGTCTCGCTTACGATGAATTCTTGTGTGGTTCCTTTATGCTCTTGTGCCTTCCTGTTGACTGAGATGGTGATGTTGTAATTTGAAAGCCCTGTGGTCAAGATGGCAGAACCTCTGTCACCTAGGTTTCTGAGCTCTTGTGGATAAGAACTCCCTCCCTACCTGTTTGCCCTCCCAGAACTGACTTTAGCAAAAAGGACACTTTTGTTGTGTTGAAGCTCACTGTGTTTGTATGTATTTGTTACCTTAAATTCTTGAACCTGAACTAGTACAGAGCTCAAAAAATGTTAGCTAAAATCCCACATAGGACCTTGGGCAAATCAGTTTACCTCATTTATAAAATTGGGATAGTTAGTTTGACTTCAAGGATGATTGTGAAAGTCAAAATGGAAATGACGAATGTTCAGTGGATAGTGAAGAGCTGCACATCAGTTCAGTTCAGTTCAGTCGCTCAGTCGTGTCCGACTCTCCGCGACCCCATGAATCACAGCACACCAGGCCTTCCTGTCCATCACCAGCTCCCGGAGTTCACTCAAACTCATGTCCACAGAGTTGGTGATGCCATCCAGCCATCTCATTCTCCGTCGTCCCCTTCTCCTCCCGCCCCCAACCTTTCCCAGCATCAGAGTCTTTTCCAGTGAGTCAACTCGTCGCATGAGGTGGCCAAAGTATTGCAGCTTCAGCTTTAGCATCAGTCCCTCCAATGAACATCCAGGATTGATCTCCTCTAGAATGGACTGGTTGGATCTCCTTGCAGTATAAGGGACTCTCAAGAGTCTTCTCCAACACCACAGTTCAAAAGCATCGATTCTTGCGGCGATCAGCTTTCTTCACAGTCCAACTCTCACATCCATACATGACCACGGGTAAAACCATAGCCTTGACTCGATGGATCTTGGTTGGCAAAGTAATGTCTCTGCTTTTTAATATACTATCAAGGTTGGTCATAACTTTCCTTCCAAGGAGCAAGCGTCTTTTAATTTCATGGCTGCAATCAGCATCTGCAGTGATTTTGGAGCCCAAAAAAATAAAGTCTGACACTGTTTCCGCTGAGCTGCACATAGAAAGGGGTTATTATGGTCTTTCACTTTGTGCCTTTGAAGAGGAGGGAACAGAGCACAGTGTTACTTGGCTGCTACTCTCACTTTGAGATTTCTCTCAAACTTAAACATATTGACAGGTCTCCTCATTCCTTGTGACCCCTGAATTACACTGGGTGTGGTGAACGGGGATGGAGGGGGTGGTCCAGAGGAAAGGCCAACATTTGCCTTGATGTGATATACAGACAGTGGCACCATGGCTGATATTTGGGTTCCTTTGTGAACATTTTAAATGTTCAATTGTAAATGCAATTTATAATTGAAAAATATATGTCTCATTCTAAACATGTACTTTTATATAATTGCTTGAGGTGAGGTTCAAGTAAGTATTTGAGTAAAATGTAGATAGTAGGCTTAAAAAAATAACTATACTCTGGTAAGGAGCTGTAGCAAAAATCAAGGAAATTGGGTTTGCAAGGTACTATAATGACAGAGAACAACATATATGTCATTTTTAGTTCATCTTTCTTTAGTTTATTCATTGAGCAAGTATTATTCAAGTACCTGCTATCATTTAGGAACAATTTTAGTGACCAGGGATATAACAGAATAAAACAGACAAAAAATCTCTGCCACCTTTCTAGTGGAAAAAGAGAGACATTAAACAAAGAACATGTATGGTGAGATAGATGACAGTATGTGCTATTGAGAAAAATAGGGCAGAGAAGAGACAGATTGTGGGTAATGGTGTTGCACCTTTAATTAGGACTGTCAGTGAGGTAGTCATTGATAAGGTGGTAGTTGAGCAAAGATCTGAAGGTGGGAGAGCTGTGGAGAAGTCTGGGAGGAGAGTATTCCAGGTAGGGAAGGGGCAGGTGCAGAGGCCCTGAGATGGGGTCATGTACCTGGCATGTTTGAGTAACAAGTAGCCAGTATATCTTGGGAGAGAAAGGAGCTTGGTGAGATGGACAGAACTGTCATAAATTACCAGCAATGAGGTGGCTTCTGAGTTCAGAAATTTTTTTTTTTTTCTCTTTAGAGTTCTGGAGGTCAAAAGTTCTGAATCTAGGTGTTGGCAGAATTTGCTCTCTCTAAGGGTTCTAGAGGAGAATCATTTCTTGCCTCTTCTAGCTGCTGATGACTCAAGGCATTATTTGACTTGCATCTGCATAGTTTCAGTCTTCCCCTCCATCTTCATGGGGCTTTTTCCTCTTCTCCTGACTACCATCTTAGTTTTTTTCTCTTACATGGAAACTCATCATTTGAATTATGGCCCACCTAAGTAATCCAGGATCATTTCTTCTGCAAATCTGTGTTGTAATAAAATCTGCAAAGATCCTTTTTCCAAAGAAGGTCATATTCAGAGGTTCTTGGATGTAGATGTTGCAGATGGGACCACCATTCAAGCCGTTACAGGCAGAGTCAAGAGTATTACACATCTTGAAGGACTTGTAGGGAGTTTTTAAGACTTTAGTTTTTACTCATAAGTAAAATCTTTGAAAGGTTAAACTTAGCTTTTAAAGAGACCTAAAGAAGGTCCTTTTTCTGTGAAAAGCATATACTGTGTATGTGAGTAGGGATCAAACCCAGGTCTCCTGCATTGCAGGTGGATTCTTTACCAGCTGAGCTACAAGGGAAGCTTGTGAACAGGGAGACCAGGTAATAATCCAGAGAAATGAAGATGGCTTGGACCCCCAGAGTGTTGGATATAGATGATAAGAAGTGGTAGGATTCTGGAAACATTTTGAAAAGAAGATTGAAAGATGACTCAACCCTCCTTGCCTAATTGGCAAGATGGAATTTAGTTAACCAATTTTACTCAATACTGAAAAGTTTCTTATAAGTCTTATTTCTTAAATATTTTAAAGTAAGTATAGATTCACAAGAAATTGCAAAGACAATACAGAGAGATCCTGTAGTATTAATACATCTATGATATTACATCTTCTTTAATTAGAAGTTTGCTTCTAAAACCAGGAATTTGATACTGATATAAAGTTTGTGTATAGCTGCATGGCATTATATCACATAGTAAATTTTTGTAACCACTACCACAGTCAAGACAGAGAACCGTGTCATCATCACAGAGATCTTCGTTGTCCTAATCTTTTATAATCTTCCTTACCCTCCCACCCCCTACTCTATGATACCTAATTCCTGGCATCCTGAAATCTGATTCCTGTCTCTGTAATTTTTTCTGGAATTTGGAAATTCTGGAATTTGGAACTTAGATATCTTTGATATCATCTCTTGCAGTCGATAAAGCAGCTGAATTGCATAGAAGTTAAATGTAGGAGACCAGTTACACTGCCTTGCTCAAAGTGGGAACTTGAACCCTTGTCTTATGACTCCCATTCCAGGGCACTTACAGTTTCTAACTCCAGTGAAGTAAATGTATTTAGGTGTTTGGATAAATTTTGTTTATGATGTAAACTCAGTTGTTTGTGTCTTTAGATGACATTTTTAGTTTAAGACCATTTGAGATTCTGGAAAGAAATGTTTTACATTTGTGCTTAATATTCCCATGAGCTCTGGGCTAAAGAACCCTGGCGGAGCTCATCTATCCACCTGCATTAAAAAGATGTTACCTTAAAAACTTGGTATTTTGGTGAAGTCAGTTTATATATTTTCCGTTTAGAAGATTTCTTCCTACAGTTTTGTAGTGTAATAGACCACAGGAACCTGGAGAATGTATCCATCAGTGATAGTCTTGGTAACATTTATAACCTGTTGATCAAATAAAAATCGTTGAAATGGGTTCAGGTGGTGTGATGACAACAGATTTGTTTCAGCTTCCTTTCTCTTGTTCTCTTAGGAAAAAAATTGCTGGAAACTCAAGTTTTCCTTGATACTTTATAGAACCCCACACGAAGATTGTAATTCTACTTCAACAGTGTTTTATAGATCTTAGGACTGTAGGAACTTTGAAAATGATTCAGTCCTAGTACAGAAAATCATGGCATCCAGTCCCATCACTTCATGGTAAATAGATGGGGAAACAATGAAAACAGTGAGAGACTTTATTTTCTTGGGCTTCAGAATCACTGCAGATGGTGACTGAAGCCATGAAATTAAAAGACGCTTGCTCCTTGAAAGCTATAACCAACCTAGACAACATTTTAAAAAGGAGAGACATTACTTTGCCAACAAAGGTCCATATAGTCAAACCGATGTTTTTCCAGTAGTCATGTATGGATATACATAGCTAGAGTTAGACCATAAAGAAAACTGAGTGCTGAAGAATTGATGCTTTGAACTGTGGTGTTGGAGAAAACCCTTGAGAGTCCCTTGGACTGCAGGGGGATCAAAGCAGTCAGTCCTGAATAATCATTGGAAGGACTGATGCAGAAGCTCCAGTACTTTGGCCACTTGATGGGAAGAACTGACTCATTGAAAAAGACCCTGATGCTGGGAAAGATTGAAGGCAGGAGGAGAAGGGGACGGCAAAGGATGAGATGGTTGGATGGCATCATTGATTTGAGGGACATGAGTTTGAATAAGCTCAGGGAGTTGGTGATGGACAGGGAAGCCTGGTGTGCTGCAGTCAAGGGGGTTGCAAAGAGTTGGACACGACTGAGCTTCTGAACTGAACTGAACAGTAGATGAAATTTAAGCAAAAAAAGTAAGACAAGAACATTTTGAGGTGTGAAGTTCCTGGGCTAGTATCGGAGAAAAATGAAGGATACTTAATGGAATATGAACACACTGAGCAACTGAACTGAACTGAAGCCATTGCCTTTTTATATGGACAATGAAAGCTTGATTATGGTCATCAGGAACAGAAATCTGTTTTTTTTTTTCTTTTACACCAGAATATGGCTTGTTATAGGGAATAAAATTGGTGTTTTAAAGCCTTCGTTTTTATTCATTTTCAGTAGCAAGTACTGTAACTAAAGACTCTAAAAAAGTATTCATAGTTTGGTTGGTTAACCATAGACTGAGGCTGAGTCGGGGGGGAATAGGAAGAGATTGGTAAAAGGGTACAGACTTTCAGTTTTAAGATGAATATAGTCTGAATATCTGATTATAACTCAGTGACTGTAATTGATAACCCTGTTGAATGTTTGAAATTTGCTGAGAGAGTAGAACTTAAGTTTTCTTACCAAAAAAATAGAAAAGGATAGTAAATATATAAGGAGATTGACATGTGTGTGTTAATTAACTTGATGTTAATCCTTTCAGAAAGTATACATATACTTAAGTATCTTGCAATTTTATTCATCAGTTAGACCTCAATAAAGTAGGGGAAAAAATAAAAATTAAGCAATAGAAAGGCAAATAAACAGAAGTCATATATGGCTGAGAGTTGGACCATAAAGAACAGTGAGTGCGAAAGGAGAAGTCTTGAGAGCCCCTTCAACTACAAGCAGATCAAACCTGTCAATCCTAAAGGAAATCAACCCTGAATATTCACTGGAAGGATTGATGCTGAAGCTGAAGCTCCAGTATTTTGTCAAAGACTTTGATGCTGGAAAAGATTGAAGGCAGGAGGAGAAGGGTGTGACAGAGGATGAGATGGTTGGATAACATCACCAACTCAATGGGAATGAGTTTGAGCCAACTCCAGGAGATAGTGAAGGACAGGGAAGCCTGGCATGCTATAGCCCATGGGGTTGCAAAGAGTCGAACATGACTTAGCAGCTGAACAACAACAGCAGCTACAGGTAGACTTCTAGCCCTGGCCTAACTAACTGTGTGTTCTTAGGCAGGTACTTTGAACTCTCAGAACTTTATTTTCCTTTTGTGTCTACTGAGGAAATAGAGCAAGGAGGTTGTAAACACTTAAAAGGTTAAGACTTCAGACTACATCTTGAGTGCTCAGTAAATGGTGGTGATGGTGATGGTATTAGTAGTACTAGTTGTTTTGTTAGGAATTATAAAAATAATGCATTTTGTTTTCAAAAGTTTTAATAAGTTGAAGATTTTCTTAATGTATCATTTTTACATATAGGGATGTTATAAGGTTGGATTATATACTATGCTTTCTTAAAGTAGCAAGCTAAATAACTTAAGATAAAAATCATAACTGACCAGTTTGGAAAGTAAGAATCCATTCTGTTGATTTTCTCTGGATCACCAGAAGCCTGTTGCAGAAAGTAATCTTGGTCCCACGGTGTGTATGGGCCACATTCTCATTTCCTCTCCTGACTCACTGTGAGCCTCGTCCTCTTTCTCCTCCTGTATGTGGACTCACATGCAAACCCAGACTCATGTTCATATGACACTGAACTGTGAGGTCCCTACAAACATTAGACTTGGATGTCCTCGTATTTTTATATATGATGTTTGCTGTGCTGGAAATGCTATTTCCTAACATCTCTGTTGTCTTTTAATATTTGGCCCAAATGGTACTTCTTGTTATGTTTTTTTTTCTCACTGTTAACTTTTCTCCCACTCACCTCCAGTGGCTGAGTTTCTTTAATCTTTGTATTTTCAGCTTCTAGCACACAGAAATTCCTAAGAATGAATGTGTCCCATTTCTGGTTAACAGAAGCTTATACTTACTTGAAAGCAAGGAGTTTTCTGCTTCTGATGAATAATTAGTCACTTTAAATTGTCCAGGAGAAGGTGTGGGTGTCTGGAAATCATCATCAGAACTTGGAAACTTGAGAGACTAATTCTGTTTCTTAGTTAATAAAAAAGTGCCCGTGAATAACCAATAAAAATTTAATTGAGAGAATAATCAGATATTGCTTCCAGTCATTCTCCCCTTCCCTCTCCACATGTGGAAAACCAATTACTTCACTCTTTTACCTGAGGAACTCTTTAATCAGTATGATTTGGAATAGATTGTAATGGAGAAGTTGATAGTTTAATATCTGATCTTAACTTTCAAGACTTGGAAGCTTGGTACTATGCCTGTAGTTGATGCTTTAATATTATTTATATTTATTAGTGTGTTTTTCAGTACATTAAAATTTATTGTATTAAATGGCAATATTGCACATAAATGTGGGCATAGTTGGAAAAGTTTTTGGTTCTAATGTGAGGTCAGCTTTACAGAGGACAAAATATTTGATTCTGCTTTTGGTGGTGGTGGTGGTTGTTAGAATCTTAGCTTTGTATTTAGTGTCCAAAATTTATGTGTTCAGTTCATTTCAGTTCAGTTCAGTCGCTCAGTCGTGTCCGACTCTCCGCGACCCCATGAATCACAGCACACCAGGCCTCCCTGTCCATCACCGACTCCCGGAGTTCGCTCAAACTCATGTCCACAGAGTTGGTGATGCCATCCAGCCATCTCATTCTCCGTCGTCCCCTTCTCCTCCCGCCCCCAACCTTTCCCAGCATCAGAGTCTTTTCCAGTGAGTCAACTCGTCGCATGAGGTGGCCAAAGTATTGGAGTTTCAGCTTTAGCATCAGTCCTTCCAATGAACACCCAGGATTGATCTCCTTTAGAATGGACTGGTTGGATCTCCTTGCAGTGTTACTCACATTTTAATTTATTTTGTGGCATAAAATGAAGGAATGAATGACAGCAAGATAAGGAACTATTTGAGGGGGATAATAGAGCCAAAAATCTTGTCTTTTCAAAAATATTTCATTTGTTTGGGTTTGAAAATTATTTCAGGGAAACCCTTTGTTGTTGTTTTTTTTTTTAATATTACTTTGTCCTCTGGATAGTTTGTGCCTCTTTGCCCAACACTTCTGGTTTATTCTGTGACTAGTCTATTCAGGTTTTTATTAACCATCTCAAAATTAGATGTCTTCTAGCTTGACAGATAGCAGTTGGCTTCATATCAAACTTCAGTTCTGCTAGTAATCTGAGAAGATTTAAAGAAAACTTTTTTGACAATTAAGTAATATTTTGTAGATATCAAGTTGCTGACATAAAATGGTTGATATAAAGCATAGTCTTGGAGAAAACCTATAGATATCCGATATTTTAAATGTTATTTCTGCATAAGAAAATTTCAGTTGCCACTTATGCTTAAAAAAAATCTTGGGAAGCCACAGAAAAATTTTGAAAGGCCGTAAAGATCCCTGCAATTAACTATGCCCTAGAGAAAGCCATCGTGAGCAGTAGTGTGTACCTTTTCATTATTTTTGTACTCGTATGCCTTGTGTACATACATGCATCTTCTAAACAAAGTTAGGGTCATACTGGTTAGATAATTTTGTTTTGTGATTTCTCTCCCATTTTGCATAAAATCATGGATACTAACCTATGCATCAAAAAATTTTGCAGATATTATTTCTGATGCCAAAGGTTTTGGAGAAAAAGAAGTTGTGCTCACATAGATTTCCTCATCTATTTTGCTATTTGCTTATTAGTGGGCATTGGTGTTATTTTTGGTGTTCCACTCTTTTAATGTTGTGATGAATATTCTTAAACATAAATTTCTCTTTATTAATCAAATAAATTCTTAAGATGTTTTATCAAATTGCCCTCCAGAAATGCTTTACAAATTTACACTCTCTCTGTGGTGATTAGTAATAACAGTAATAATAGTGGCTCCTATTTATTGGCACTGTATTGTATGTTATATGCTACATCCTAGTCTAAGCACTTTGTGTGAATTACTTAATTTATTCTTAACAAAATACTAGCCTTCTTTCAGAGTAAGAAAACCAACATGGAATATATGTGTATGTATGGTTTTTTAGTCACTTGACCAACATCAATATGCTAATTAAATTTTTTTTTAATAGATGGGAAATAACTTCTCATTGTTTCAGGCTGTTTGCTTTGATACTACAGAGAGTGTACATTTTTTTTTGTCTGCCCTAAACTGAACACTATTATCTTCTTCTGTCTTAGGAAGAAATTTGTTTCTGAAAATCACCTAAGACAAGTTTTAAATTCTTATGAGTCAAAAATACGGTTTTTGATCCCTGATTTCAATAGGGAAAGTTTTGAATGCATTCTTGACTTATAAAGTTAATGCCATTTTATGCTAAACAATACTAAGCCCAGTTAAAATGGACACAATTTCTTTAGGAATTAAAGTCAACAGTGGCCACACGACTGGAAGAGGTCAGTTTTCATTCCAATCCCAAAGAAAGGCAATGCCAAAGTATGCTCAAACTATCGCACATTTGCACTTATCTCACACGCTAGCAAACTAATGCTCAAAATTCTCCAAGCAGGGCTTCAACAGTATGTGAACCGAGAACTTCTAGATGTTCAAACTGGATTTAGAAAAGGCAGAGAAACCAGAGATCAAATTGCCCACATCTGTTGCATCATAGAAAAAGCAAGAGAATTTCAGAAAAACATCTGCTTTGTTAACTATGCTAAAGCTTTTGACTGTGTGGATCACAACAAACTGTGGAAAACTCTTCAAGAGATGGGAATACAAGACCCCCTGACCTGCCACCTGAGAAATATGTATGCAGGTCAAGAAGCAACAGTTAGCACTGGACATGGAGCAACAGACTGGTTCCAAACTGGGAAGGGAGCACGTCAAGGCTGTATATTATCACCTTGTTTGTTTAATTTATATGCAAAGTACATCATGTGAAATCCTGGGCTAGCTGAAGCACAAGCTGGAATCAGGATTGCAGGGAGATATATCAGTAACCTCAGACATGCAGATGATATCACCTTTATCGCAGAAAGTGAAGAGGAACTAAAGAGCCTCTTGATAAAAGTGAAAGGGGAGTAAAACAGCTGGCTTAAAACTCAACTTCAAAAAATTAAGATCTTGGCGTCCGGTCCCATCACTTCAATGCAAATAGGTGGGGAAACAGTGGGAACAGTGACAGATTTTATTTTCTTGAGCTCCAAAATTATTGCAAATGGTGACTGCAGCCATGAAATTAAAAGGTGTTTGCTCCTTGTAAGAAAAGCTATGACTAACCTAGACAGTGTGTTAAAAAGCAGAGACATTACATTACTGACAAAGGTCCATCTAGGCAAAGCTATGGTTTTTCTAGCAGTCATGTATGAATGTGAGAGTTGGAGCATAAAGAAAGCTGAGCACTAAAGAATTGATGCTTTTGAACTGTGATGTTGGAGAAGACTCTTGAGAGTCCCTTAGACTGCAAGGAGATCAAACCAGTCCATCCAAAAGGAAATCAATCCTGAATATTCATTGGGAGGGCTGATGGTGAAGCTGAAGCTCCAATACTTTGGCCACCTGATGCGAAGAACTGACTCATTGGAAAAGACCCTGATGCTGGGAACAATTGAAGGCTGGAGGAGAATGGGACAATAGAGGGCGAGATGGTTGGATATTATGACCGACTCAATGGACATGAGTTTGAGCAAGCTCTGGGAGTTGGTGATGGACAGCAAAGCCGGGCATGCTGCAGTCCATGGGGTCGCAGAGAGTCGCACACAACTGAGCAACTGAACTGATCATGACACGACATAACATGATGGTTTCCTTTCATTGTTTGCTCTGTAATGCGTCTGTTCTCTGAACCTTCAGCCTTTGTTTCGCTGTATATTTTGTTGTTGTTCAGCTACTCAGTCATGTCCGACTCTTTGCGACCCCATGGATTGCAGCACACCAGGCTTCCCTGTCTTTTCCTGGCTGCAATCACCATCTGTAGTGATTTTGGAGCCCAAGAAAATAGTCTCTTATTGTTTACATTGTTTCCCCATCTATTTGCCATGACATGATGTTAACTTAATATTCTTTTTAGCAAGTATTCATTGATGCTCAGTGTTTATGTAATTGAAAGTTTAATGCAAGCTCCATTCAAGAAAACCATAAAGCATACAGAAAAAAATCATTGAAAACAATGCAAGTGATACATGAGATAATTAGTGTGTATTATGAACTACCACCCATGAGCACATTTATATCAAATGTACAGATATAAGGCTGCTTGCGTGATATTTCTTGTTTTCAGCATTCAGCTGCTCACAAGGCATGAGGTACCAAAAATGATCCTTATTAATAAATGCCATGTCAGTTGAACCAGATTTATTAAATGAAACCCCTCATTAAGTTGAATTCTTAAAACTTGATGGATATATCTCAGTTATTATAAATCCCAATTATTATTATTATATATCCAAATTATTATAAATAATTGGGAAGAGGGAGGGAGTGAAGGTTATTTCATGTCATGTAGCTCAGGTAAGTGTTTTAATTGAGTTTCACAAATGAAGGTTTTGGTGCAAGGTGATTAGATTTCAGTTTTCGAAGTATCACATTGACTATTGGGTGGAGAGTAAACTGCAGCCAAGAAGGTATAGAGGTAGTCCTGAGTTAGGAGGCTGTTTGGAGAGTCAAGTGGAAAGGTTCAAATGTGATTCTTAGATCATTTGCATCGGGATCACCTGGGATACTTGTTTAGAATGCTGATTCCTGGGTCCCCATGTGTATAATCTATAGTTAAAATTCAAAAATCTGCAATGTATTAATGTTTGTTTCATTAATGTTTGAGAATTAGTGATCTAGAGATCTGTAGAGTCTATTTTAGCCCTGTATAGGAAAGAAAACGCTCTTCGGTCTGTTTTATGAATTTTTGAGTAAAGGAAAATAAATATATCTTTCATAAGAATTCATTTTGATAGTGTCTTAAAAAAAAAGGATCATTTATTTATTGTATATTTAATAGTTACCAGGCATTGTCCTAATTGCTTTTGATATCTTTTTTTTTTTTCCTTAAGCTTTCCACAACTGGGCAAATTCAGCATTAATAACCCACTTTCTAGATGAGGAAACTGAAATTCCTAAAATCTGAAGTTAGAATACTTTTGCCTGCACGTAAAAAGTCTTTACTCAAACTGACCTAAGTCATAATTTTTTATCACAATTACCAGGGATTCCATATTAGGTTGTGCCTCAGGTTGGTGGATTTCAGTGGCTTATGTATGTTACGGAGACTCCAAGATCTTTGCTTTTCTCTGCTGTGAGGGTGTTGGCACTGGTTTTACCTTTTGGAAGCAAGATGACTTTCGCATTTCTGGGAGAGAGCGATTCTTCCAGAGGAAGAATAGAGATGTTCTCTTTTTGCTGTTTTTCTTCTGAAGGGAGGAAGTTCTTCCCATAACCCTCCCATCAGGCTTCCTTTCATATGTTTATGGGGAGAATTGGGTTACATGCTTATTGCTGAAGCTGTAGAGGTGGGATTCCCATCATTGGCTGGTACTACTGAACGATTTAGAGAAAGGTACTAGAAGTCACTTACGGTGTCTACTATGGCCAGACTGCTGGTGAGTGGCTGAGTTGGGATGTGAACCCTCTTTATCTGTCAGACTCCCAAAGTCCTCGTGGTTTTTCCTGATCCCGAGTTATGTTTCATGTATCCATTTGCAAGCCTTCCCATTCCTAGGCTGTTGAGGACATCTCCAGTTTCTGGAGCTCATAGCCACGATATAAGGACTACATTTACTTTCAGCTCTCTGCTACCCCAAGGCAGTTTGAAAAGCTGCGTACTGTCCACTAAGAGGGGAAAGGTCAAGTGTTACTACCAGCTGGAAATGTATTGATGTGTGTCAGCCTAGCAATGAGCAGTGATGCAGGAGGCCGTTTCTGAGCCTTTACAGAGACAGCCCAGCCTTTATAGGGCTCACTAAGTGCCAGGTTAAGCACTCTAATTGTGTTTTCTACCTGACACAGCAATATCATGAAGTATGTACTATCATTATCATTATCTGTCATTATCCTTATATTACAAAAGAGGAAACTGAAACTTCAATGGGTTCAGTTCAGTTCAGTTCAGTTCAGTCTCTCAGTCGTGTCCGACTCTCCGCGACCCCATGAATCACAGCACGCCAGGCCTCCCTGTCCATCACCAACTCCCGGAGTACACTCAAACTCATGTCCACAGAGTCGGTGATGCCATCCAGCCATCTCATTCTCCGTCGTCCCCTTCTCCTCCCGCCCCCAACCTTTCCCAGCATCAGAGTCTTTTCCAGTGAGTCAACTCGTCGCATGAGGTGGCCAAAGTATTGGAGTTTCAGCTTTAGCATCAGTCCCTCCAATGAACATCCAGGATTGATCTCCTTTAGAATGGACTGGTTGGATTTCCTTGCAGTATAAGGGACTCTCAAGAGTCTTCTCCAACACCACAGTTCAAAAGCATCGATTCTTCGGCGATCAGCCTTCTTCACAGTCCAACTCTCACAACCATACATGACCACGGGAAAAACCATTGCCTTGACTAGACGGACCTTGGTTGGCAAAGTAATGTCTCTGCTTTTTAATATACTATCAAGGTTGGTCATAACTTTCCTTCCAAGGAGCAAGCGTCTTTTAATTTCATGGCTGCAATCAGCATCTGCAGTGATTTTGGAGCCCAAAAAAACAAAGTTAGTTTGCCTAAATTCACCCAACGTGTGAAAAGTAAAGAGTCCAGATTTGAATTCACTTGTATTTAAAAGATTTTTACACTTACACTTTTATTTAAATATTTTTACAGTTGTGAAATATAGCATAAAATACTGAAAACAAATCTGTACAATTTATATGTAGTTTAATTTATAATTACAAAGTGAATGTCACTCCCTGGACCAAAATAGAAGGTTTTCAATACCCCAGAAAATCCTCGTCTCACCGTTTCTACCGATCAGTTTCCATACTACTTATTTTTGTGGTACTCTTTCAGTTGTGAGACTTAAACTCTTAATTACTTTGCTTAATTTTCCTCCTTAGCAGTCTTAGGGCTTCCCTGGTAGCTCAGCTGTTAAAAAATCCACCTGTTATGCAAGAGACCCCGGTTCGTTTCCTAGGTCAGAAGTTCCCCTGGAGAAGGGATAGGCTACCCACTCCAGTATTCTTGGCCTTCCCTGGGGGCTCAGAGGGTAAAGAATCCTCCTGCAATGTGGGAGATCAGGGTTCGATCCCTGGGTTGGGAAGCTCCCCTGGATAAGGTGATGGCAACCGTCTCCAGTATTCTTGCCTGGAGAATCCGTATGGACGGAGGAGCATGGTGGGCTATAGTCCATGAGGTCGCAAAGAGTTGCACACGTCTGATCTTAAGTATAGCACAGCAGGTCATAAAATGGCATAAGGGAAAGCTAGATGGACCAGAAATCAGAGGCATTGATATTCCTCTTTTGTAATTATATTTAATTATATATCAGCCAAGTCATGTCTTCAAAAGGGCAGATGTAAGGCCAAATAACTTCTAATAACCATTATCCAGATAAAGAGTTAGTTAACTGGAACTTGAAAACCAAGTTGGAGGGCAGGTTTTGCTTGCTTCCTTTTTTGTTTGTTAATTTAGTATTATTGGTTTTAGAAACCCTTAACAATTTGGTGGTATACTTCACTCATTTTGAATAGCAAGTATTTTGTTCACTATATAAATCAGTAAATTGCCCTTGCACCTTATTGATTAAAATGTCCTAGCTCTTGAAGGACTCATGAGTATAATTTCTCTTAAGACAGATTGTACTTGTGATTTTTAAAGTCCACCATTGAGGTCAGTGCATGATAAAGTGGAACCAAGTGGTTATTAATTTTTCATTGAAATCTTCTGAATAAGTGTTTTTTTCTTGGTTTGTTTCAAAAGGAGTCATATTCCTGAATCTAATTAGAGGCAGTTCATGTACTGTAGGCTTATTAAGATTCAAGGCACTTTTTTATTTTAGCCTGTCTGATATCCCTTTTTAATTTCACTTAAATTTGAATTACTCTAAGCATCATGTGGGCATATTGAAGATACTCAGTGTTATTAATAATGATGATGTTGACGAATCTGTCCCATCTTACTCAAGTTCCATAACCTTATTCTTGATCTTGGCTTGTGAATACGTGTGACTGTGCTGCTTCCCTTTTCCTCCTGTGGCAAACATCAGTAATCAATTATGACATTATTCTGGTGGGCCCAGACAAAGCCCCTGGGACTTTTTTCACATAGCACACCAAGCAGACATTTCCATTTGGGCAGTTAGCAGCCTTTGCCATTCCTGGTCCTAATATTGGTTGTCTTAGGTCTAAATGTGTGTATCCTTCTTTATGACCTATTGAGTAAGTTGCTCTATCAGCTGTTTTTTTTTTCCCCCTCAGTTTCTGCCTCGCAGTGTCATTTTTCTCCCTATCTGAATAAAGATATTTCCCTTTACTGTTAGCTCTCTGTATTACCTTAGTTCCTATGTATACTCAGATCACTCAAGCTGTCCGCTTCTCAGTGTGTGCACCTCAGAACAAAGTACTGGGCTTACTCCTTGACTAGTCTTTTTTCATTTCTTTGGAGTTTGTTCTTCTAAGTGACTCCTTTCTTAAGATGAGGATTCTTTCCTGTTTAAATAACATGAACTCATAAAAACTATCTCTGCTTGAATTCCTCCTACATATGTATCAGACAGTCTCTATTTATAGCATGGCCATGTAAGCTCCTAGGTTTGGCCACCTGATGCAAAGAGCCAACTCATTGGAAAAGACCCTGATGCTGGGAACGATTAAGGGCAGGAGGGGAAGGGGGCAAAAGAGGATGAGATGGTTGGCTGGCAACATTGATTCAATGGACATGAGTTGAAAAAACTCTGGGAGATAGTGAAGAACAGGGAAGTCTTGTGTGCTGCAGTCTGTGGGGTCACAAAGAGTTGGACGCGACTGAGTGACTGAAAAACAAAAGAAAAGCTCTTAACAGACTCACTTTTCATAGCTGCTGCTGCTGCTAAGTCACTTCAGTCGTGTCCGACTCTGTGTGACCCCATGACGGAAGCCCACCAGGCTCCCCCGTCCCTGGGATTCTCCAGGCAAGAACACTGGAGTGGGTTGCCATTTCCTTCTCCAGTGTGTGAAAGTGAAAAATGAAAGTGAAGTTGCTCAGTCGTGTCTGACCCTTAGCGACCCCACGGACTGCAGCCTACCAGGCTCCTCCATCCATGGGATTTTGTAGGCAGTAGTACTGGAGTGGCTTGCCATTGCCTTCTCCGACTTTTCATAGCTACTGACTATATATTCTGCACAAAATGCAGAAACAAAGAACTTGAATGTTCTAGAGAGTGAAGAAAAGCACGGGGATCTCAGAAGAGATTTGAAATTGGAAGGGACAGGCATACTGTATTCCCAGTTTTTACTTCCAAGATTTTTCTTGATAACAGGTCACCCCAATCCAGGGGTCAAACCCAGGTCCTCCATCATTGCTGGTGGATTCTTTACCGTCTGAGCCACCTGGGAAGTCCAATAGCAGGTCACAGTTCAGTTCAGTTGCTCAGTCGTGTCAGACTCTTTGCGACCCCATTAATTGCAGCACACCAGGCCTCCCTGTCCATCACCAACTGCCAGAGTCTACTCAGACTCATTTCCATCGAGTCGGTGATGCCATCCAGCCATCTCATCCTCTGTCGTCCACTTCTCCTCCTGCCCCTTATACCTCCCAGCATCAGGGTCTTTTCCAATAGTCAGCTCATCGTATGAGGTAGCCAAAGTATTGGAGTTTCAGTTTCAACATCAGTCCTTCCAATGAGCACCCACGTCTGATTTCCTTTAATATGGACTGGTTGGACCTCATTGCAGTCCACGGGACTCTCAAGAGTCTTCTCCAACACCACAGTTCAAAAGCAGCAATTCTTCGGTGCTCAGCTTTCTTCACAGTCCAACTCTCATATCCATACATGACTACTGGAAAAACCATAGCCTTGACTAGACGGACCTTTGTTGGCAATGTCTCTGCTTTTTAATATGCTATCTAGGCTGGTCATAACTTTCCTTCCAAGGAGTAAGCGTCTTTTAATTTCATGGCTGCATTCAGCATCTGCAGTGATTTTGGAGTCCCCCAAAATAAAGTCTGACACTGTTTCCACTGTTTCCCCATCTATTTGCCATGAAGTGATGGGAATGGATGCCATGATCTTAGTTTTCTGCATGTTGAGCTTTAAGCCAACTTTTTCACTCTCCTCTTTCCCTTTCATCAAGAGGCTTTTTAGTTCCTCTTCACTTTCTGCCATAAGGGTGGTGTCATCTGCATATCTGAGGTTATTGATATTTCTCCCGGCAATCTTGATTCCAGCTTGTGCTTCTTCCAGCCCAGCATTCCTCATGATGTACTCTGCATATAAGTTAAATAAACAGGGTGACAATATACAGCCTTGACGTACTCCTTTTCCTATTTGGAAGCAGTCTGTTGTTCCATGTCCAGTTCTAACTGTTGCTTCCTGACCTGCATATAGGTTTCTCAACAGGCAGGTCAGGTGGTCTGGTATTCCCATCTCTTTTAGAATTTTCCACAGTTTATTGTGATCCACGTAGTCAAAAGCGTTGGCATAGTCAATAAAGCAGAAATAGATGTTTTTCTGGAACTTTCTTGCTTTTGCGATGATCCAGTGGATGTTGGCAGTTTGATCTCTGGTTCCTCTGCCTTTTATCAAACCAGCTTGAACATCTGGAAGTTCATGGTTCACGTATTGCTGAAGCCTTGAGCATTACTTTACTAGAGTGTGAAATGAGTACAATTATGTGGTAGTTTGAGCATTTTTTGACATTGCCTTTGAGACTGGAATGAAAAGGGACCATTTCCTGTCCTGTGGCCACTGCTGAGTTCTCCAAATTTGCTGACATATTGAATGCAGCACTTTCACAACATCATCTTTCAGGATTTGAAATAGCTCAACTGGAATTCCATCACCTCCACTAGCTTTGTTCGTAGTGATGCTTTCTAAGGCTCACTTGACTTGACATTTCAGGATGCCTGGCTCTAGGTGAGTGATCACACCATTGTGATTATCTGGGTCATGAAGCTCTTTTTTGTACAGTTCTTCTGTGGATTCTTGTCACCTCTTAATATCTTCTGCTTCTGTTAGGTCCATACAATTTCTGTCCTTTGCATGAAATGTTTCCTTGGTATCTCTAATTTTCTTGAAGAGATCTCTAGTCTTTCCCATTCTGTTGTTTTCCTCTATTTCTTTGCATTGATTGCTGAGGAAGGCTTTCTTATCTCTCCTTGCTATTCTTTGGAACTCTGCATTCAAATGGGAATATTTTCTCCTTTACTTTTCGCTTCTCTTCTTTTCACAGCTATTTGTAAGGCCGCTCAGACAGCCATTTTGCTTTTTTGCATTTCTTTTCCATGGGGATGGTTTTGGTTCCTGTCTCCTGTACAATGTCTCAAACCTCTGTCCATAGTTCATCAGGTACTCTATCAGATCTAGTCCCTTAAATCTATTTCTCACTTCCACTGTATAATCATAAGGGATTTGATTTAGGTCATATCTGAATGGTCTAGTGGTTTTAATTTCTACTTTCGTCAATTTAAGTCTGAATTTGGTAATAAGGAGTTCATGATCTGAGTCACAGTCAGCTCCTGGTCTTGTTTCTGCTAACTGTATAGAGCTTCTCCATCTTTGGCTGCAAAGAATATAATCAGTCTGATTTCAGTGTTGACCTTCTGGTGATGTCCATGTGTGAGTCTTCTCTTGTTTTGTTGGAAGAGGGTGTTTGCTATGACCAGTGCATTCTTTTGGAAAAACTCTTATTATCCTTTGCCCTGCTTCATTCCATACTCCAAGGCCAAATTTGCCTATTACTCCAGGTGTTTCTTGAATTCCTACTTTTGCATTCCAGTGCCCTATAATGTAAAGGACATCTTTTTGGGTTTTAGTTCTAAAAGGTCTTGTAGGTCTTCATAGAACTGTTCACTTCAGCTTCTTCAGCGTTACTGGTTGGAGCATAGGCTTGGATTACCGTGATATTGAATTGTTTGTGTTGGAAACGAACAGAGATCATTCTTTCGTTTTTGAGATGGCATCCAAGTACTGCATTTCGGACTCTTTTGTTGACCATGATGGCTACTCCATTTCTTCTAAGGGATTCCTGCCCACAGTAGTAGATATAATGGTCATCTTAGTTAAATTCACCCATTCCAATCCATTTTAGTTCACTGATTCCTAGAATGTTGACGTTCACTCTTGCGATCTCCTGTTTGACTACTTCCAATTTGCCTTGATTCATGGACCTAACATTCCAGGTTCCTATGCAATATTGCTTTTTATAGCATCGGACCTTGCTTCTATCACCAGTCACATCCACAACTGGGTATTTTCTTTGCTTTGGCTCGGTCTCTTCATTCTTTCTGGAGTTATTTCTCCACTGATCTCCAGCAGCATACTGGGCACCTACCGACCTGGGGAGTTCCTCTTTCAGTATCCTATCATTTTGCCTTTTCATACTGTTCATGGGGTTCTCAAGGCCAGAATACTGAAGTGGTTTGCCATTCCCTTCTCCAGTGAACCACATTTTGTGAGACCTCTCTACCATGACCTGCCTGTCTTGGGTGGCCCCACACGGCATGGCTTATTTTCACTGAGTTAGACAAAGCTGTGGTCCGTGTGATCAGATTGACTAGTTTTCTGTGATTATGGTTTCAGTGTGTCTGCCCTCTGATGTCCTGTCGCAACACCTACCATCTTACTTGGGTTTCTCTTATCTTGGTCGTGGAGTATCTCTTCACGGCTGCTCCAGCAAAGTGAAGCTGCTGCTCCTTACCTTGGACGAGGGGTATCTCCTCATGGCCACCCCTCCTGACCTTGAAAGTGGCGTAGCTCCTCTTGGCCCTCCTGTGCCCATGCTGTCATCGCTTCTTGGATGTGGGGTTGCTCCTCTCGGCCACCGCCCCTGACCTCGGACGTGGGGTAGCTCCACTCAGTCACAGTGATATGTAAAACTCCAATAGAAAACCTCTAGTCTTTCTGCACTTCACTTTCACTTTTCATTTTCACACAGTGGAGAAGGAAATGGCAACCCATTCCAGTGTTCTTGCCTGGAGAATCCCAGGGACAGGGGAGCCTGGTGGGCTGCCGTCTATGGGGTCACACAGAGTTGGACACGACTGAAGTGACTTAGCAGCAGCAGCAGTCTTTCTGCTCTGAAGAACAAGAGAACAGAGTTAGGGATAACCGCAGCAACTAGAAAGTGGGGGGTGGGGTCTCCTGAATCGGAGAGAGACAAGGGGTGAGTCCTGGATCCTGTTCATAACCTGTGCAAGTCAGAAGGTTCCCCCTGAAGGATACATGTAGGCAGCTGAGTGCAGGTGGCCCAGCTAAAGTGAAAAAAAATGAACTAAGATTTGAGCAACTGCCAAGAGAGAGTTTGTAGTCTGAGTCTGAATGTGTGTCACCAATGAATCACTCTTCTCTGAGAACTCAGCTTTTTTTTTTTTAAACTTGTGTCTGATACACGCAATGTAAATATGCTCCTTTTCCCATTGCTCAGTTGCCTGTCTTGAGTTTTGTCTGCTTCGTTCACAGTTCGCAGTTTTTGGGCTTAAGAGGCAGGGAAGAGGTCTAATATATTTAGATTTAGTGCAGAGCCTATCCAAGGCAGGAGTTCGATATGAAATTTTTGAGAATGATAGTTCTGCCACAATTCCCACTTCTTTTGCACAGTTACTGGTGTGTTGTGAAGATTGCCCCCATGTGTACTAATGCCACAGTTACCTCCTTTGTTGGCTCTTCAGCATGGTGTTGGTAGCAGTGTTGACTGTATTACAAAAATCACAGTGATAATAAGTGGTAACAGCTAATATTTTCTGAGCTCTCATTACACAGCAGGCACTATTCTAAGCACTTGATATAGTAACTAATTTTATTCTCTTGGTAATCCTTTTTTATTATTCCTATTTTATGGTTGAGTAAACAAAGGGTTCAGTTCAGTCGCTCAGTTGTGTCCGACTCTTTGCGACCCCATGAATCACAGCACGCCAGGACTCCCTGTCCATCACCAACTCCCAGAGTTCACTCAAACTCATGTCCATCGAGTTGGTGATGCCATCCAGCCATCTCATTCTCTGTCATCCCCGTCTCTTCCTGCCCCCAATCCTTCCCAGCATCAGAGTCTTTTCCAGTGAGTCAACTCGTTGCATGAGGTGGCCAAAGTATTGAAGTTTCAGCTTTAGCATCAGTCCTTCCAATGAACACCCAGGATTGATCTCCTTTAGAGTGGACTGGTTGGATCTCCTTGCAGTCCAAGGGACTAAATAAAGGCTTAGAGGTTGAATTGTTGTTTAGTCACTAAGTCGTGTCTGACTCTTTATGACCCCATGGACTGTAGGCTGCCAGCCCATCTGTCCACGAAATTTGCTAGACAAGAATACTGGAGTGAGTTGCCATTTCATTCTCCAGGGGATCTTCCCAACCCATGGGTCAAACTCACGTCTTGTGCATTGTCAGGTGGATTCTTTACCACAGAACCACCGGGGAAGCCCCAGTAGTTGGATATATATCTATAATGTGGTAAAGCCAGGAGCCAGGTGAAGAGGAAGATAGGTTGGTATGGTATATACACATGTACACACTCTCAGGGAAGTTTGCTTTGAATTGGGAGATGGGTATCGTCTGGGCTGAGTTCCAGTAGACTCCTGAGCAAAGCATATGTGACAAATACCATTTTCCTGCCACTGTGTCCTGTCAAGTTTACTGGCATGATGTTGGTAGGGATAAGATTAAGAAATACTTGTGTTAACCCAAAGATTGAAGCCTAATTTAGTTAAAGGGATAATTAACCAGTGAGTAGTTAGCCTGTCTCAGTTGAGTTAGATTCTATCTAGGCAACTGTTTTTTGACTCTTGTGACTAAAATACCACTGAAATTTTTATTCGTATTGAGGATCAAATTATTGAGTATAGTCAGTTAGAATGAAAAGAACAAAAGAAACTAAGAAATAATAGTTCACTTTGTTTAGACTAGAGTTTTTGACATCTGCTCACAGGCTTACAGAACCTTGATGATGGTAGTGGTCCTGAAGTCAAAAATTCAAAAACGTACCAAAGAGCTTTTAATGATACACTGAGCACCGAAATTTACTGATGAGATGACTCAGGGTCTCTCTGGATACAAAAGAAGGCTTACATAATTTACAGAGGATGTCCAGGATGGAGATGTCGGGTTTCTTTCTGTTCCATATTGTTCAGACCACGTCTGAAACTTTGTCCTCTTCTGAACACCATGGTTATAGAATAGACACTTCATCCAGTAATGGAGTAGCTAGTATTGGACTAGCGGATAAAATGTAAAACGATAACTTTTTGACAAAATATGAAAAAAATTGAAAAATATTAAAACATTTGATGATAGAAGGGAAGTGCACTGAGTAAGAACCGCATTTATACAGCTTTTCCTTTGAAGGCTCCTCCCATCCTACCCAGAGCATTAAACATCTGTCTATTTAAATCTTATTTTTGTGCATTTGCCTAGACAGGTTTATGCTGTGCCATGCTTAGCTGCTCAGTTGTATCCAATTCTTTACGACCCCCTGCCTGTACTGTAGCCCGCTAGGCTCCTCTGTTCATGGGGATTCTCCAGGCAAGAATACTGGAGTGGGTTGCCATGCCCTCCTTCAGTGAATCTTCTCAACCCAGGGATCAAACCCAGGTCTCCCACATTGTAGGCGAATTCTTTACTAACTCAGCTACCAGGGAAACCCTAGACAAGTTTAGGCTTTACTGTTGCCAGGAAAAGTTGTTGACACTGATAGGAAGCATTGTTTTTTAACTGATACTGATTACAACTTTCACTATTACAACTAAATGTTTTCCTGGCACTTCATTATGGAATATGTCCTTAATTTCATGTATACTTGGGGATTTACACTATTCTATAGGTTATAAGACATGCGGAGATCAAATATACAGTGAAGGAGTCATGGATTTTGGTTAGAACTTGCTTTATGAAAACATGAAACATTCATTTGCTGTTTCTGTATTTTAAAGGTTTGACCTCTGTGTAAATGACTTCACTTCAGAAATTGATTGCAGTATATTACAGTGTTTTTGAATATTGATATAATAAATATTTAATGGATAGGTAGTAAGTACTCCATCTAGCATGGAATTAGAGAAATTTTACCTGAATCAGCCTGTAAAACAGCCAGAAAAACATAATCATGTCCTTTTGAATAACCTTAAAAACATTTAACTTTTCATTATTAATTTGTTCTTGCTTTTTGGTTTCTGGCTTAAGCTTATTAATTAAAGAATGTGGTACCTGTACATTCATCCCTTTATGCTTATGGGTTCTAGGGATGAGGGCAGTGGTAAAGCAAAACCATACAACTCAAATTTGTATTTGAATGTGAAGAATTATGAAGCATTTTTGTACATATCCATTACATCTATGGAGTACCACACAGATTCTTTTATTGACTAGATGTTTATGACAATATAGTGGTTATAATAGTAAAAGCATTTATTGAGTGTCTTCTTTGCGTTAGGCACTATGATTCATACTTCAAGGGGAGGATCTCATTGATGACAGGTGATAACCTGACAGGATAGTGATTAAGCTCATGAGCTCCACAAATTTGGTTAGAATTCTTGAGACCTTGGAAACATGTCTAGTGTTCTGTGCTTCAGTTTTTCATCTGCAGTTGGGGATAATCCTCTTCCTACCTTGCTGTTTCTAAATTTATGTACTGGGACAGTTATCTCCTGTGGTCACTTCCTGTTAATGGTCATGGTCATCAACATAGTAGGCCAAAGGCTCAAAAGCAGGTCTTTGCAAAGTCCATGATTTTAATCACCTTCCTCTGTGTCTAAGCATGCCTGACACATAGTAGGTGTTAAATAAATGTACTCTGAGGTACATCTTCCCTGTAGAGTTTGTGTTTGAACTGCCGTTTGTAGGTAACATATGGCAAAATGTAGAAAGAAACTTTTCACTGTTGTAGTCTTAGAGATAAAATGGTGGGCATGTAGACTGAAAATTGGATCATTCTGAAAACATGACTACTGAACTGCTTGGAGAAGAAAATGGCTTAGCTCAGAAAGTGCCTGACCTTGTCTAATTTAGCGTCACAAGAACTATTGTCTCCTATGAAGGCAGTTTGGTGGCCCAGTTTTAGGTTGAGATCATTTTATCTGTGATCTTTATATCTGTTATAACTGTTATCACTCTGCCAATACTTATAAGTGCTTTGTATACACCAGGACTGACCAGGCACGAGGAATGCATTGATGAAGCCATCAGGCCTGGTGTGTGCCTTTGAGGCCATAATAGTTTCTTGGGATGCCCAGACATTGACAGATCACACAAATATGTCATCAGTTGCACTTTGAGAGATGCTGTGAGGGAAAACGATGGACTTCGGTGAGAAAGATTAAGTTGAGAGTGGAGTGCTGATGTAGATTTTAGGTTAGCAAATATTTTCTCTAAAGGACCATATAGTAAATACTTTAGACGCCTGCTTCTTACATTCTTGATTGGAACCACTCAATTCTTATCAACTGTAAAGTGAAAGCAACCCTTGATATGTAAAAGGATAGATGTGGCTGTATTCCAATAAAACTTTATTTACAAAAATTGGCTGGTGGGTAGATATATCCAATGGACTGTGGTCTGCTGTATCCTGATTTAGGAAATCAGGAAAGGTTTTTTGGAGAAAATTATTTATTTGAAAAAGTAGTTTTTGGTACAGAATTAAAATCTATGGGTGTTATAATAAAAATAAAATCTCCCACACCCCGTGCCCTTCTTCAGAAGAGAGCACCCTTGCTAGTTTGGGGTGTAGCATTCTATGCATAAAGTTTACTTTATAAGCCACACCTATAAATTTAAATAAACTATTTAGAGGTTATTTATTGAATAAGCTGAGTTAGGCAAGTTTTGTGTGGGGGAAAAAGCTGGTGCTGCTGCTGGATCTGTTGCTGTTCAGTGATGAGATGAGGCTAGGGAACTCTGCTCATTGTTAGTCTTCTTTTTCCATCGATAATGGGACACAGTCTTTCAGTTCTTAATACAGATAAGGATTTGTGAAAATTAGTGTCTGCTCTTGAGACTTTCTGTTCATAAAATGATATTAGTGGGAGGAGAAGGAACATCTCTGGAATTGCTGTAGAAAGGCTTAGCAAAATAAAATTTATGGTCTGGAGCTTCACATGCTCCTTCTACTTGTGCAGTTTTAGAGAAGGGACTGTTCTTAAGGAAATTGACTGTGTGTGGTACTCTGCAGAAAATGTCCTCAAAACTTGGATGTGATAGCTCCTGGGTGAGAATTTCCATCTTATTCCCTGTGATGGAATCCCATGCTGAGTTAATTCCTGGCTGTTTTGCATTTTCTCAGTTGGGAAATAAAACAGCATACCCAGAATTCTCCTCCTTTTTTCTTGCCGTATCCCTCTACAAATAGTCCTCTTCTCCCATGATCTGGACTGGTGAGAAAGGACATTTGGGCTAGCAAGATGTTTCTGATGCCAGTCAGAGAGACTTATCAAAATCCATAGCTTGACTTAATGAAGTAGTGTCTTACCGTGTCTGCCCTGGAAAGCCTCTTGTGTGTTATCACTTAGATCAGTTCAGTTCAGTTCAGTTCAGTTGCTCAGTTGTGTCTGACTCTTTGCGACCCCATGAATCACAGCCAGGCCTCCCTGTCCATCACCAACTCTGGAATTCACTCAAACTCACGTCCATCGACTCACGAGTCGGTGATGCCATCCAGCCATCTCATCCTCTGTCATCCCCTTCTCCTCCTGCCCCCAATCCCTCCCAGCATCAGAGTCTTTTCCAGTGAGTCAACTCTTCGCATGAGGTGGCCAAAGTATTGGAGTTTCAGCTTTAGCATCAGTCCTTCCAGTGAACACCCAGGACTGATCTCCTTTAGAATGGACTGGTTGGACCTCATTGCAGTCCAAGGGACTCTCAAGAGTCTTCTCCAACACCACAGTTCAAAAGCAGCAATTCTTCGGTGCTCAGCTTTCTTCACAGTTCAACCCTCACATCCATACATGACTACGGGAAAATCCATAGCTTTGACTAGACGGACCTTTGTTGGCAAAGTAGTGTATCTGCTTTTTAATATGCTATCTAGGTTGATCATAACTTTCCTTCCAAGGAGTAAGCATCTTTTAATTTCATGGCTGCAATCAGCATCTGCAGTGATTTTGGAGCCCCCCAAAATAAAGTCAGACACTGTTTCCACTGTTTCCCCATCTATTTGCCATGAAGTGATGGGAATGGATGCCATGATCTTAGTTTTCTGCATGTTGAGCTTTAAGCCAACTTTTTCACTCTCCTCTTTCACTTTCATCAAGAGGCTTTTTAGTTCCTCTTCACTTTCTGCCATAAGGGTGGTGTCATCTGCATATCTGAAGTTATTGATATTTCCCGCAGCAATCTCGATTCCAGCTTATGCTTCTTCCAGCCCAGCATTCCTCATGATGTACTCTGCATATAATTTAAATAAGCACGGTGACAATATACAGCCTTGACGTACTCCCTTTCCTATTTGGAACCAGTCTGTTGTTCCATGTCCCGTTCTAACTGTTGCTTCCTGACCTTCATATAGCTAGTGAGATAAAAAACTCTCCTTTGGGACTCCCAGTGCTAATGAGGGAGGGTATGAGGATGCAGTTTCCTTCTCTGGATTCTCAAGTAACCTGTCCCCATCTCATAATGAGGACAGGAGTCATCAGGTTGTTTCTTCAAAGACCATACCGTCGGTATTGTAAGCTTTGTAGCCGTGCAGTCTCTGTTGTGACTACTCAGCTCTTCAGCTGTGATGAGAAAGCAGTCAGAGAAAATACATAAACAAGAAAATTCACACCAAACACCTTTTCAAAATATTCCTTCCAACAATGTATCAGGGTCCTCTGAGAGATTTTGGGAGTTGATGTACCTTTGTCCATCTTGAATGTTCGCACATGGCATTCATTCCATAAAAAGCTGAATTGAATACTTGCTGTGTATCATACAATGTTCTAAGCACTGGACATTCATCTGTGAACAAACAAGTTTGGGCCTGATGGACTTGACATTCTAGCTCTATAAACATATAATATTAGTTACCGGTATGGAGAAGGAAATGGCATCCCACTCCAGTGTTCTTCCCTGGAGAATCCCAGGGATGGGGAGCCTGGTGGGCTACCGTCTTATTGGGTCGCACGAGTTGGCCACGACTGAAGTGACTTAGCAGCAACAGCAGCACAGATTAGGAGTCATCAAACGGGAACAGCATTGTCTAAATTTCTCTGTATTCGTACTTTCCATTCCTGCTTTTTTCATTTGAAGTTCAGTCAACTGCACTAGTTATTTTAACAAGAATAATTTAGTGTAGCAAGTTGATTAAAGAAATGTTGGGAGGTCTGCAGGGACAAAAAGAGAACCCTGACTACAGCAGAGATTGTAACTGTAGGAGGCAGCTACCACCCCTGGAATAAACTCTTCAAGAACTTGAAAATGGGGAGGAGAAATCCTGCAGTGCTGGGACCCAGAGCATTCAGGAAGAGGCACTGCCTGGCTGGGGTCCGATGGCTCTGAGGCTAGTCTAGGAATATAGGCAGAACCTTGTAAACTGAAAGCAGGTGCTCTTGGAACCAACTGATACTGCCAGGGTGAAGAGCTGTGACTCGGAGCTTTCATGAAGGAATATTGTACACTGAAAGGAGCAGATACTTTCTCCATTCTCCAGCCTTCTTGTCTCGCAGTGGTGCCATGTATTGGCAGAACGTAACGGGAAGCCGACTGGCAAAGGAAAAATGATATGCAGAGTTTCAGTTAGCGGAGTGGTGGGCACCTAGAATGGGAGGTTTCAGAACTGATAAAAAAATAGCTTAGTAACTGACACATAGAGATAAGGCTCAAGTGTGGGCGCTCGCTCTGCAGTGAATCCCGAAGAGGTTGTGCCGAACAATAAGATAAGTGGAAATACCTGAAAAAGCAAATATGTACTTTCACACAAAGGTGAAACAACTCCTGTTTCCTTCCATCTGATATTATGGTTAGTTGTGTAGTTGAATTTGTTTACAATGTATGGTATTTCCTAAGGGAGTAACTAGTTCCATGGGATCTAAAACAAATGTCAAGTGAAAACTGGTTTGGGGAAAACTGAAATATATCTAAATATGCATATTTTTTTAAATGATTGGATATCTCAGAACCTTTAATAAGATAATATGTGTTGAGAATTTGTAAGTAATGAAGTAAAAAGGTGTATTTGGCAGATATTTGACCAAGACCTTCTCTCCTCCAATTTCTAGTTCACTAATTTACCTTCTGAAAATATTTACTTTCAACAGATCTTTTCTTGCCTGTTTTTTTCCACTGATCAATTAAAAAATTTCAAGATCTTTAGATAAATTTTTTAATTGCTACATTATTCTGTGACATGTCTGATGTATTATATCTTTGTAAGGCACAGTTTTGTGCTTTGTTCTATATGAGCTTTTTTCTCTCAGATATTAGTTCTTCTGTTTCTCTTTGATGAGATTGGTGGGCTTCCACTGTTTATTGCTGACTTTGTTCTTCCAGCATCCTGCTGTCAGTGACTGTGCGGGAGGGGCCGAGCATGTAGTCCCATGGAAGGTGTCAGTAGCCAGTCTTTTCCCAAGGTATCAGGGGACACCTGGGCCACTGTGTCAGCCCTTGGGCCCAGATGCCCCAAAGCACCACTTTTTGTCTTGCATATCTTGTGCTACCTGACATCAGTTAAGTTACCCTAATGGTTGCCTTGGCCCCTCCTGTGCTCCCTGTGTACCAGCCTTCAAGTTTAAAGTATAATCAGTTACTTCCACTTCTGGTACAATTCCTGTCCTAGTTGTTTTAGATGTGGGATTCTATTTCAGTCTAGTTCCTATTTGCCTGACATTCTTCAGGGATTTTTCTCAACTTCTGGTCTACCAAGTGTACTCCCTTCTTCACTGTTACTTTCTCCAGTGCTGCTGTGACTGTTTTGTTTAGACATTTTGGCCCAATCTTGTGTCCCTACTCTGCTTAGCTTTTGTTATAACCTTGTAGAGTAGGTGATGCTTACTAGTCTGATTACTTTTGGGAAGGGACTTGGTCTCAAGATGGCAGGTCACACTTCTCCAGCCATCATTTTGGCTGTATTTCCTTTGGGTGTTTCCTCTGCCTTGGGAAGGTCAGGTGCCTCAAAGATGGCAGGATCTGTGGAAATCAGAGATATCCACAGATCTGAGGGGAGTGTCCTCCACTAGAGACAAAGGAGGAGGTCCTCCAGAAAAGAGCTTGATAGCCAACAAGGGAAAGGAGTTATTATTATATTTCTTTGATAATTATTTATTGGGATGTACTGGGTCTTAGTTGCAGTATATAGGATCTACTTCCCAGACCAGGGATTGAACCTGGGCCTCCTGCATTGGGAGCTCGAAGTCTAGCCACTGGACCACCAGGGAAGTCCCAAGGGTGAGTTATTTAGGCTATTTATCCTGGGATAGCCATTGGATGCTGGCTGAATCTGGCCACATGGAAAGTAATGGAGCACCATCTTCTCATTTCTTGCCTTTCTGTGTTATTTCTTGATCCCAGATCAAGATTGAAAAGGGATGTTATAGACTTTTTTTTTTCTTTCCCTACAGCCTTGTAAGGTTGTAATGGTTGATAATTTCATTTAACTTAAGTAAAGAAGGTAAAAGGTCATCTACCAATGAATGGTAGGGCAAAGATGGACCACCAGATCTTCAGCTTCACCCTTTTAAGCCCATTTCTCACTGTCAACTCCTGAACCCTTCATCACAACATTACCAAGCAGTACATCATATTTTGTAGTTTTACTTCTCATTTTCTCTGTTAACTTTTAGTTTGGACCAGGTGTTTATTTGTAGTAATATTGTATAACATTTCACTCTGTGTTCTTGAAAGAAAAATAATTAGGATTAAACTTTCTTGAAATTTCTTAATTTCTTTTGAATCCCTCAATTTTAGGAGGATATAGAATTGTTAGAATATTCTTTTCTTTGCTGCTCAGGTATTGAGTGTCACATTGTCTATTTTGCAGGTCCTTTCATCTGTGTGTGCTTTTCAGGTTTTTCTGTCATCGCGATATACTTTTCAAATGAATGACAGTGTTTCTTTCAAAAGTTTCCTGGAACAAAGTGAATGTCATGTATCCTGTGCTGTGGGGTAAATTCTCTTTTCAGGAATTATTTTGAAGTTTCATTTTCATGTTATCTAATTTTCTGAAAGCTTGCCTTGAAGATTCACTTCTGTGGGTTATTTATACAGATAAATGTAAAATTTAGCAATCTCTGCCTTTCCAACTCTGGCTAAAGAAACTCAGATTATTGCAAGAGAAGAGATGACTAATATGAATCAAAAGGTCTGGTGTCTATTTTTCTAAGTAGGACATTTATGTGGGATATTGGGCAATCAGATTTAACACTTGAGACTGTTTCTCCTATAAGTGGGAATTCTGCCAGTGGAAACATGAAGAAAGGGACACTCTGTATGTTGATAACTTTCTTAATAGACAATTCTAAGATCTCACTTCCCAGAGGAGTAGTATTTCATTCATCGACAAGAATGAAGTCTCCTTCTAAACACAAATAATGCACTTGGAACCTTGCAGACACCAATTATCATTCTGTACAGCAAACCTTCAAAATGTCAGACGATCTCAGGAATTTCCCCAGCAAAGGTCAATCATTTACTACTCTCCGAGTCATTTCTTCAGTGTGCCAGGGTGACAGGTGAACCTGTGAGATTGAGTTAGCTAGGTCACTCAAAGTTGCTGCTATAGAGAAGCCATGAGAAGTCTATTTCTATCAGGTAAATCCCATTAAACTCAAATGTATCCTAAACTATTAAGTGCTATTAGATTGTTAGAAGGAGCACAAGTGGGTTGATTGAAATAAAGTTGGCCCCTTGCAAGCTTTCAACTGAATTTATTGGAAGGGACTTAAGGGAGTAATTTAAGGAGAGCTGACAAATTGGGAAATGAAGGGAATGGAGTGGGGAAGGTGGTAGGGCTCTATTGGGGAGCTGAATCTGATGCACTGAGTTGACACATGTGACTCATGGTAATGGCCATGCTGAACACATGTAACAAAACACCTTCACAGACCTTCTGTGTTTATATCCTCCCAGCAACCCTGGAAGGTTTGGTGTTCTGCTTCACTAATATCTCTGCTTTACTTACTCAATGTCACAAGCTCATTTGAGGTGGAGTTCTTGAAAACAGTCTTCTCACAACTTTGGGCAAGGTGGCTGAAGAAAAGTATCTAGCATTTTCTCTTCTCTGAGTATTACATGTAAGCTCCTCTGGTGGCATGTATAAGTGTATAAAATGATTGGCTGGGATTAGCTGAGCAATTAATGGCCTCGGAATACAAGGTTGAGCCCTGGCTGTTACATTATTCCACTGTTCTGAATTTGTTTTCCAGTGAGCACTTTGCATGAAGACTATTCTTGGAACCCCAAAGCCACGGAGACTACCACAGAGACTCACTTGCATGAGTGAAGTATATCTCTCTCACACACACAAGCACACACACTTTTTATGAGGTGAAACAGTGATCTGATTTTTAGGAAATTACTTCTAGAGTTACTCACTCATACTACAAATGAGCAGAAACACAAGTTTTATGAACGTGAACCTGACTTAAAAGCAAGCCACCTGGCACAGCCCTGGGATCGTTCATGGATGAAAAGCTGTATCCTCCCCTGCTTCCCTGAGCTCTCCTGTTCTGCACAGCTGCAGTGCTGGTGTGCTGGGAGGGCCTGAGCACGCGGGTGGCTGCCTCATGCTGGCCTGATACGGCTGTGACAGCTTGGCAGTGGGGGTAGGAAGTCCTCCAAAGCTCAGTTACTCATGTGCAGTGTGAGCTATTGGCACAGCATGATCCCACATTTCTTTCAGATCTGATTTTTTACTTCTTCTGATGAAGATTATTTCTGGCTTGCTCTCTTGTATTTTATTGATTAATAAATCCATGTTAACTCATGGAATTAGGCATAATTATTAAATTTATTGTGTTAAGTACATAACTATATTTTTAAAATGGGTAATGATGAGATTCGGAGAAGGCAATGGCAAGCCACTCCAGTACTCTTGCCTGGAAAATCCCATGGATGGAGGAGCCTGGTACGCTGCAGTCCGTGGGGTCGCTAAGGGTCGGACACGACTGAGCGACTTCACTTTCACTTTTCACTTTCACACATTGGAGAAGGAAATGGCAACCCACTCCAGTGTTCTTGCCTGGAGAATCCCAGGGATAGGGGAGCCTGGTGGGCTTCCGTCTATGGGGTCACACAGAGTCGGACATGACTGAAGTGACTTAGCAGCAGCAGCAATGATGAGATTACTATCAAGTCATATGTGTGTCCAATATGAAGAAGTTTCAGATGCTGCTTTCTTTTTATATTTGCTCAGATAAAGTTTAAATGGGCTTCCCAGGTGGCACTGTGGTAAAGAATCTGCCTGCCAAGGCAGGAGACACAGGTTCGATCCCTGGGTCAGGAAGATACCCTGGAGAAGGAAGTTGCAACCTACTCCAGTATTCTTGCCAGGAAAATTTTTGTGTACAGAGGAACCTGGCAGGCTACAGTTCATGGTGTCGCAAAGAGTTGGACACGATTGATCACATACGCACACAATGTTTAAGTCAAGGTCATAAAGTATCCTTGATACTGTTGAAGTCTCTTGGTCCCCCTTCCCCAAACTCATGTCACTCTCTGACTCTCCCTCTACCCATCTTAGGTTCATTATCTGGGTTCCTTCAAATTAGGCTGGGGAAAAAAAGAGAAAAACAAAGTTTTATTAACAGGTGCAGTGTGCACACACATGGCAGCACTCAGTGATGAGTGATTTAAAGGGGTGATCAGAACTCAGGCTCTTACAGCATCTTAACAGAACAATAAATTTGTAGGGGAGTGAAAGGATGAAAGAAAAGGACTTCAAGGGGGAGCATATTGTGGGAGGTTGAATAAATGGGGATACTGAGGGGAGGTAAGGACTAGTTAGTAGGTTCCTTGAGTTGATCCCTCTGATGCTGTTTCTGTGGTGAGTCTAGATTTATCTCCCGTGATTAAGAATCATTCTACCCTTGGGAGGGGCGTTTGGGGGAGAATGGATACAAGTATATGGAAGACTGAGTCCCTTTGCTGTCCCCCTGAAACTATCACAACGTTGTTAGTCGGCTATACTTCATATAAAATAAATAAAATTGGAAGAAGGATTATCTTGTCCTTCCTTGTTTGTGCATGTGTATGTCAGGGGCGGGGGAGAGGTAGGTAGTTGGGAGCAGAGAGTTTTTCTTGTGTCTGTTTCTTTTTGTTTACTTGTAGCTCAGAATAATCCTTATGCCTGAATGGCATATTTGGGGGGTAGCATGCTCTGAACCCCTTTATTTATCTCCATAAGGTTGTTTAATATTATTGTTTTTCTTTTTAAGTATGCATACTCTTATGTGTTCCCCTCTTGTCTGTCACTTGCTTTCTTTTCCCTCTCTCTGTTTTGCTTTGAAAATTTGTTTGTGTTGATCTATTTCAAGAGCTGGCTTATTCATTTGAAACATTTTAAGAAATTCCCTTGGATATGCCACATTTTATTAATCCTTAGGTTTTATTTCTTCTTTTTTTTTGTTTTTTACTATTTCTGCTTGCTCTCTCTTTAATCAAGGGAGGACTTCTGTTTTCTCCTTGGCGAGAAGCTGCAGATGGGCCTCTGTAGCAAGAGAGTGCTACAGGAGGGCCGTTAGCCTGTTGCCCACTGGGATATATATTAAATAATGGAGGAAGGTTATAAGATCAAAGACCCAGCAGCTCTGGGTTGTGAAATGTTGTGAAATGATGTACAGAAGTGTCAATAATTAAGTGTAATGCAAAGGCCAGTTTGGGCAAAAAAGCCCAAAGTTAAGATCGTTTCTAAAGAAATGCTTTTTTATGAATAGCAGGTACATAAAACTCACCAGGCTTAATGAACGAACCTTGTAAAGTCTGTATGTGTTGGATGCATGGGTGTGTCTAATACTAGATTTCTTTTTACTTTATTCCCCACATCTAATCCATGAGGCTTCCCTGGTAGCTTGGGCAGTAAAGCGTCTTCCTACAATGCAGGAAATCCAGGTTCGATCCCTAGGTTGGGACGATCCCCTGGAGAAGGAAATGGCAACCCACTCCAGTATTCACGCCTGGAAAATCCCATGGACCGAGGAGCCTGGTGGGCTACAGTCCATGGGGTCGCAAAGAATCGGACACGACTGAGCGACTTCTCTTCACTTCTCTTCAATCCATGAGGAAGCTTTGCTTAATTACCAAATTCTGCCCTCCATTTTTGTTTCCATCTCCACCACCTTCTCTGTGGTCTAGTTGAGGAGTCTACAAACTGTGGCCTGCTAGCCATATCATTTTTGGATTTATTGGAACACAGTCCTGCCCATTTATTTATGTATTATCTAAGCCTGCTTGTGCTACAAAAGCAGAGTTAAATAGTTGAAACTGAGACTACCTAGCCTCAAAGCCTATAGTATTTACTGTTTGGCTATTTACAGAAAAAGGTTGCAGGCTCTATTCTGGTTTAATATTGCTCTCTTATAATTGGTTTCGTTCTGTTAAACAGAAGACACAGTGACTTTTCTAAAATGTGAATTTGATCTTCTCTTCCTCACTGTGAGTGAAAATAATCTCAACTCCCCTCTGTAGCTTAAAAGCACCTGCATGGCCTGGTCCCTGCTCACCTTTCCACCCTTATCCCTTTCAGGATTCCCCCATGTTCTGGTCATACTGAGCCTTTCCTGCGTCAGAACAGTCTGCTTGAATTCTCATGGTTACTTCACATATCTCCCTGCTGTCTGACTTTAGGTTTTTGCATGGATGACATTTCCTCAGAGTTGACTGTTCAATCTGCAGTTGGCCTCCATCATTCATTATGCATATTTTGTTTCCTTCATAAGCTTCTTTGTAATTATACTCTTCATTTATGTGCTCACATCTTTCTTCCTTGCTTCCTCTCTTAGGATGCAAACTCTGTGATGGCAGAAAACATGCCTGTACTGTTGATCTTGGTTGCCAAGCATAGTGACTGCCACATTTTAAAGTCCAGTGGAAAATTGTTGAATGAATGAACAAGGTATAGCTTCAGCCTAATTATTTGGTAGGAGTTAAAATGCAAGCATATGTTTATGCTACCTAATTTGTTTTCTTTCTCTATATAAATAAATATTGCCCACTTCTGGTCACAGTGTAAACTTAAGGTGATTTTCCTTCAAAACATAATCAAGCTGGCATACTCTTCACCAGGGAACAGGCATTTTGAAACACTGTTTCTCAGGATTTTTAGAGCCTTTATACATTTGTTTGTGCTGTTGCGTTAATATGCTAATGTTTTTGGAGGTTGTATTTTTTTCTCTCCCTTTCTTGCTGCTGGCAGAGCAGCAGTGGCGTTATGGAGTGAAGCCTCCTTTGGGCATCTGTCCTTACTACAAAGAGTTTTACATTTATTTGCTCCTTAAAAAAAGTGCTGCTTTTCTGCTGAACCTAGGATAAAAAGAATGAAGCAGTATCTTTGAGCATCTTAATTCTTTTGACTTAGTGAAATCCATTCAGGAACCTCTCTCTTATTCAGAGCTTCTCATTTTTCCCTTGAACCTCCTTTCCAGTACTGTCCTATAGTGAAATCCACAAAACAGAACCTCCCGCTTCTCCTCTTGCCCCAGTTTATTTCACTGCCCAGGACCCACTTTTGTGGGCTAGGAGGACATTCAGGATTTCTGCCATACTGAAGAGCACAGACTCTGGAGTCTGACACACACAATCCTGGACTGGAATGTGGCTTTGCCTGTAACCACTTAGCTTTCCTGAGCCTTCACTTGCTCATGTGGGAAATGGGCTTCTGCTAGTTTGTTTCCTTGTAGAGTAGTTGTGAGAATTAATTGGCATAGTACTTTTCTAGTATCTAATGCAATTTCTGCTTCTTTGTGGCACTTAATAATTGCCAGCTAGTATTTGGTGTAGTCTTAAAATATAAGACTTTGTTGAGGTACTCAAAGAAGAATTCAATCTAAAATAGCAACCAGCTGTGATCCAGTGTCTGGAGAGTCTGAAAGGGCAGCTTTCAATTCTTCCCTGGTAGGACAGATTATTTCATTTTTGTAACAGTTGCTGCCCCTCTTACTGTGGGCCTTAGAGAAGATGTACTATCAGAGATGTAAGTGAGGCGTGAATAGCCTCAGGGTCCTAGTGTATCGTCATCTAAAAGTTTATTGTAAAGAAGAGTTCAAGTATTACTTCTTTTGATCACTGTATGGCCAGGCCATTCAAGATTGCTGTTCTCTTGCTTTCTGTCCATCGCCTGTCCAGTCAGTGCCTGCTTCACCTACACCCTACTCACTTGACTGACTTTCCTATGAACTTGCCCCATGTCCCAGCTGTTGATTGTTCTTATCAAAGGGATAGTAAGGAGCATGCCTTTCTCTGGTTTCCGTGGTAACTAAAGAGCCCACCTGATGTCCATTCCCCTCTAACCGGTAATCTCCTCCTCCCCCCAGAAGCAATCCACGTCCTGCCCACTGTCCCCACACACAATGGGGTGTTGTTGCTTCAGGACCGTGCTTCAGACACATATGTTCCCCATCTTTATTGTTTATATGATCACCTACTATTTTTATTCTAATGATTCCTCAATGTCTCCTTGTCACCCTTTTCTCCTGATTTGTTTTTCTACATTAAATAATAGTAGCTAACCTCTTTTTGGTGCTTATGATACACTGGGCATTGTTCTAATTGATTTGTATTTAGCCCCTACAGCAACCTATAAGGATGGGCCTGTTCGTTTTCTCCATTGTAAATTAGGAACCTCATTTCAGCTGCCATTTCTCTCATCCATAGAGGGTAGCTTTCCTCTGTACCCCTGTTAGAGTTCAGGGACTCAGCCACAGGGGACTCGTTAATTGGTTAATTAACTTCCTTACAGTGTGCAAAATGGGAATAACGTGAATGGTACCTGGCCAGTTCTGGACAGAAAGGATGCTATATTTTCAAAGGTTACCCACACGAAGGCCCCACGCTTTAGCTTGAACACAGAGTAAATAGAGTCTTGGTACTCACTTTCCTGCTCTTTCTTCTGATATTATTCTTTCCTTTCCATACGCTTAGGCTTCAAATCATGATGCTGCTCTTCTTCATCTGTTTCTTTAGCATATTTTCTTTGTGAAGCAGGAGTTGACCTGCTGGCATTATCACATAAAGGGCTAAATAGAAAAGTGCTATTATTATTATTGTTATGATTATGTTATGATTATATTATGTTATAAATAGGATTCCACTTAATCTCTTTTCCAGGGCATCATTGAAGTTGCTACTTCATCAGAGTCTGTTTTAAGGAAGCAGACCTTTTTCTTTATGGTACTCATACTGAGACACATCAGGTTATATCTGTCTTTTCATTTGTACCAACACATTTATTTGAAGCCTAGTATTTCCTAGGTAACGTGACTAAGGTAGATTTATGGGTCCTAATTTGCATACAGAATAACATTGGCAAAAATGAAAATATAGCAAACGATACCAACTCTTGGCCTGCCATAGCCCACTGAGCATTTGCCTTCCTTGCCTGTAATGAGAGGGAAATGTATTTTCTTTCGAGTTTATAGCTAATTCCTTGTTTGTATTCCACTCTTGTCAATGCTTTTGAGAGCTCAAAATGAGGTTTAAGAGCCTCTTCCTGCCTAATAGCAGGCGTATGTGTTAGAGGTGGTAGTTCTGTGTCACAGAGAAAGCAAGCCTTTGCTCTCCCACCCCAGTTTCACACCTCACTTGAAGAAACCCTGCTACATTTAAGTAAGCGAGCAAACCCTTCATTGTCTAGGCAAGTCAATAGACTCAAGGTTATACCTTTGGGTTAAAGCCTAGGTTTAATGACTTCCTCTCAGTGTTTTGAGTAAATTGATTTTAATTCCACAAATAATAAATTTTTTGTTTGTTTTAAATTATAGATTAGGTTAAATCTTTCTTTGATCACCATGTTCCTGGTCTGCCCCCTCAGATTCACTGGCACTTCAAGTTTGGTGAACTTCTTCTGGCCCTTTTCTTACCTCCCTTCTTACTCACATGTTTATCCTTGAAAGAAACAGAATAGTTCTTTGTGTGTGGACACATGTGTCTGAAATATATATGTTATTCTACTTTGCCATTTTCTTCTAGTAATGTGTGTTGGAGAACAGTCAGTGTTAGGCCTCCATACTTATGAGGCTAGTCAGTGAGAAAGTTAATTCTCGAGATCTTGGTGGTCAACACATCAAAGGTTTATTTCTTGTTCATGCAAATGTGTGACTCTGAGGCAAGGGTCATCCATGCAGTAACTCAGTGATCCATGCTATTTCAAACCCTCAGACTCTGCTGTCTCCACATGTGGCTGAGTCCTTGTAGCCACCAGGAAAGGGCGCTGAGGGGTTGCACATGGCTGCTGCAGAGTGTTGGCGCAGTAGGTATAAGAGAACTGAGAATGGAGGGAGCACGTGGATACCGATGGTAGCGTGTCGCTACAGGAGTTTTCAGTGCTTCATTTAGCTTGAATATATTGTGGTGTAATCAGCTAGTCTCCTGTCTGAGGAGCAGTTAGATCCCTTTCATCTCAACTCTTTATTATGTACGCCACTACACAGAAGCGCCCTGTTTGCATCTCAGGTGCGCGTGTGAGTGCTCTGCTAATTCAAACACTCGAGAAGCAGACTGCCCAGCTCAGAGAATGCGGGTGTTTTGGTTACTGCCATCGGTGCTGTCAGCATTGTTTTTGGAGTTGGTCACTCTGGTGTTTTATCACCAATGACATTATCAGACCTTCATTGTTTTCCCCTAGCAAATGGCATCTTTGTTACTTTTGGCAAAATGGCTTCTCATTTTTGTTGTAAATTCTATTTTCCTGGTTAGCAGTGAGTTTTTAGCTCTTTCTCAGTCTCTTTTGTGCTGCCTTCCTGAGTGAAGCAGGACCGTGTATGGTCAGGCTGAAGACAGACAGGGCGTGTGGAGAGCCGGTGGGCAGATGTGGCTCGCGTGTTCTCTCTTTGAGGATGGGGGCGCCCAGCTCAGTGACATTTCTTTCTATACCCCCTGTATTGTTCTTTTTTTCCTCCCATGGTGTTATTTCAGTAGTCTCTACACCTCTAATTTTAAAACCACGGGGAAGGATGCTTTCTTGGTCGTGTCGTTTTTTTTTTTTTTCCTTCTTCTGTGTAGCTGTCTAATTTTATGCTTTGAGTTTTCTTGTGAATTTTTGCCTGCTTAGTCATTGTCTTTTTATCTCTTGGTTCTCTTTGTCCTTCTCTCATTTTTCATTCTTTTTCTTCTGCCTCTGCTCCCTTATTCCCATAGGCCCTTAAATCTTTATGTGGTGCTTTTCTTTTAAGTTGTATTTACCCCTTCCCCTCCAAGCTTAGACATGCTTGCTTTGTCAAAGAAATGCGGAAGGGAAGGGAGCAACAGAAATCCGTAAGGAAACCAAACCCAGGTGCCCACCCACTTCAGCTGTTTTGAGAATATGGTGCTGTCCCTGGTGTGGTCACTTTGCCAGAATCTGTATGAAAGAAGGAAAGAACACTGAAATGAGTCCCTTTCACAGTAGGGTCTCTGGGCACATTACTTCCTATCTTTAGGTCTCAAGTTTTTGAATACAAAATGAGGAGGCTGGACCTCAGTAAGGCTTCTTTAGGGGCTCAACAGTGAGGAATCCACCTGCCAATGCAGGGGACACAGGTTCAATCCCTCGGTCGGAAAGATCCACTGGAGAAAGAAATGGCAACCCCGTCTAGCATTCTTGCCTTTTAAATTTCATGGACAAAGGAGACTATTGGGCTGCGGTCCTTGGAGTTGCAGAGAGTTGGACATGACTGAGTGCGCACACAGACACAGTTGCAAAGAGCGCAGGAAGTGATTTGAAGGCAAGCAGGCAGAAACAACTAAAAGGCATGGGGTCACATGATCTTTAAACTCTCTTCCATTACATTCCAGAGTTCATAGATTCCCTAGGAGATTCTTGACTTCTTCATGAAGATTAATAGTATAGGGTTTTAACAGGTCATTCCTCTTAGAAGATGGAATAAACTCCTTACACCATTTTAGAGTTTTAGGTCAGCATCCTCTCATACCTTCTCTTCCCTTACTCCCAAAACCTGGAGCAGCTACATTTTTCCTTACATGCACTGTGCCAGCATTTCATGAGGATCTTATTTCTGGTAGATTTTTGGCCTTTTGAAGACAGGAATATGATCCTGCTCATAACCAATCTCAGTCTTTATTACCAAGAGGCTTCTGGGAATGTGGGGCCAGAATATAGTCACAGGGCATCAGCAGTATTATATACTCAGTCAGTACTGTTGATCGGAGAAGCTTTGCTGTGTTATAGTCATCTGTGATATTGGGGCAGTGGTCAACCGTGCAGCCTGGGTTTCCTAACTGGTAAGATGGTTTTTATTAGGACAAGTTAGGTGCTCAGTTCAGTTCAGTTCAGTCGCTCAGTCGTGTCCGACTCTTTGCGATCCTATGAATCACAGCACGCCAGACTTACCTGTCCATCACCAACTCCCAGAGTTCACTCAAACTCATGTCCATCGAGTCGGTGATGCCATCCAGCCATCTCATTCTCTGTCGTCCCTGTCTCCTCCCACCCCCAATCCCTCCTAGCATCAGACTCTTTTCCAGTTAGTCAACTCGTCGCATGAGGTGGCCAAAGTATTGGAGTTTCAGCTTTAGCATCAGTCCTTCCAATGAACACCCAGGATTGATCTCCTTTAGAATGGACTGGTTGGATCTCCTTGCAGTCCAAGGGACTCACAAGAGTCTTCTCCAGCACTACAGTTAGGTGCTATAGATGGGCTAAGTTCTGCAGTAACAGCAAATAGCTAAATGTCAATGGCTAAAAGTCCACAAAGGTTTATTTTTCACTGCACATTCATTTTGATCCACCTGGGGATGGTCAGTCCTTTCTCTAACCCCTAGCTCATAGATCAGCTGCCATCTCGAATACTGACAGTCTCCAGGTCATGAGAGAGAGCCTGGATGGGTAGAAGGGTTGACAATCAGATGCTGGACCTTATGTGTCATGTACCATATGTACTCATGCCTTATTACCTGGAACTAGTTGCACGGCCTCACCTAACTTCACTTAAGGCAAGGAAGTGCCTGGTAGGAGGACAGTTTGGAATATTTGTTAGTTAGCATTAATGGTGAGTACAGAGATAGATAATAATACTTGACTTTTCATGACTTTTTGGCCATTAGATAATATGAATACTTATAATGCCTAACTCATAGAACGTGCTCAGTCAGTAATAGGTAGAACCATTATTATTATTGTTATCATTTAGCAGTTGATTACATTTCCAGCATTCTTTACAACATCCTTCTACTTAGAAAGTGTTTCTCTTCTTTTTTCTTCTCATGAAAATGCTAAAGTAGATTTAACTTGTTTGTCTCTAGACATATCACAGATTCTTAATTAATGAAGTTGAGTTAATGAAGTTTTAGAGCAAGACAGGGACCCTAGTTTAGAGCTGATAGATACTGGTCATCATTGTGTAAGATGATCACTTTGTGAAGTGATGGCTTGAATATCAGCAGTGGCTTCAGAACTGTGTTCACTGTGTTGGTTTTCAGTTTAAGAGCCACAGACTCTAAGCAGCTTTTCATTTTGAGTCAATGCAGAAACAGTCAATACGTATTATATGCCTATGAAGCTAGTCTCTGGATCAATTGCAATTAGTTTGCAGCAGATTGCATTAACATATCTAAAATTAATACAGCGAATGTTCTGATGAAAAGAAATTGACCACAATCACACTGTGGCTGTTTTTAGTCTCTCTCAAATGTTCTTTTCAAACTGTATTTCTTTTCTTCTTTTGTTAATGGCTTTAAATTGGTATGTCAACTTAGACTTAATGTATTGATCCTTCCCTAATTTGCCTTTTAAAAGTGGTCCCAGAATATGGCACATTACTACTGTTCAGTCCTTTCGTTCTTTAGGGGACTTTTACTAAATGCCTTAAGCGCAAATTTTTTTTTTTTGTCATGTTACTTGAGGTGCTGTTAAGACTGCTAAGTCAACAAGTACATTAATTTTTGAATTGTATTTTTCAAATTACTAATGTTTCATCAAGATTTAAAAGTTCAGAAGTAAGATTAACAAATTATATATAATTAACAAATTATATACAGTAAATGTGAGCATTATGTCTAGTAGTTTATTTTTATCTTAGCATTTTCTGTTTCTAAAGAAGAAGTGTGGGCAACTTCAGTTTGAATAACATCATTACCAGTATTTATAAGGATGGAACAAAGAGACAGCTTGAGGCTTGATCATCTTGAAATGTGAATTTTTTACAAGTGTGTATAAATTATGTTATGCTTATTTTAGATCTGAAGGAGTTTTACTTTTTTTAGAGCAAGTCAGTTTCTGGAAATGAAAATTATCTGTATCAGGGGACAAAAAGACAAAAGGCAGAATTTATTCATTTGGCTATATTACTGGTATGTTCTCAATTTCTTCTGTATGCCAAGCACCATCACATTCTTCATACACATGCAAAGAAGTTGAAGACACACTCTGCCCTTGAGTAGAACCCAGTCTTGCTGTAAGGTTCTGGAACCTTTTTGGAATGCCTCCCGTGCAGAAGAGCTTCATGAGTGCATTGTAGCTTGGAGATGCCAGAAGAACATGCCGTTTTAAGGACACATTAGAGGTCTTGAAAGCTAATGGCTACACGTGGTAAAGTCCTGTGGACCTCAGCTTATGGTCTGTGTGATATTGCTCAGTCCCTCACTGAGGCCCTTGCCTGAAGTTTCTAGGAAGTGTGTCAGGTGATCTTCCACCATCAGTCTTGTGATCCAGTGTGTGATTGATTTTTTGCTTGGTTTGTGTATTAATAGCATTCTTATCTTACCTCCTGTGAACAGTTGTTCCTTTGTATCATAGTCTGTGGACAGAAATGAAACTAAGTGTGTTTATTTTTTCTTTTCTTTTAAAAACAAGGCTTATGAATTTAATGGGCTTCCCTCATAGCTCAGTTGGTAAACAATCTGCCTGCAATGCAGGAGACCCTGATTCAATTCCTGGATCAGGAAGATCCACTGGAGAAGGGATAGGCTACCCATGCCAGTGTTCTTGGGTTTCCCTTGTGGCTTAGCTGGTAAAGAATCTGCCTGCAGTGCGGGAGACCTGGGTTCTTTCTATGGTTTGGGAAGATCCCCTGGAGAAGGGAAAGTCCTGGAGAATTCCAAGGACTGTATAGCCCATGGGGTTGCAAAAAGTTGGACACTTCTGAGTGACTTCAACTTTCACTTCACTTTCATGAATTTAATAGATAATGTTATTGATCTTATTGGATAGAATGAGAAGAGTTTTTTCATGTCATTCTAAGGCTTACTGATCAATGCGTAATGGAAGACCACTTTCACATGATTCTTAAGCAGTTACTTTAATATACAAATTGCAGTTTTTAGGAATTAATAAATTATTGGTGACTGTTTCAGGTTACTATACTCAACTTTGGTGAGTTAGAGATAATCTCATTAAACATGTAATGGAATCCATTAAAAACCACAATAAAGAAATGGATTAGTCTGTGGCTCATTGACCTCAAAGAGTTAAATTAGCTGAGTTACCTTAATGTTTAATGATGTATATACAGTTATTTAAATAATGCTGTGAACTTTATTTGTTTGGAGTGGAGACAGGGAAAAGCATGTGCTGTACAATAGAGTCCTTCATAGTTTTAAAAGTATTTTTTTATTGAAGTCCTTATAGACTCACAGAGAGCTGCAAACCTAGTGCAGCAGTCCCATGCCCTCTTCACCCAGTGTCCCCTAGTGTTGACATCTTACATACTTTAACGCCAGTATCAAAATTAGGAAACTGGCCTTGACTGAGCTATGACTGAAGCCCCCCATTAACTAAATTTAGACTTTATTCATTTGGGTGTATGTGCAGTTGTCCTTAACAGTTTTGATTAGAAAAACAATTAAGCATGGAGAATTCATTATATATATATATATATTTTTTTTGCCTCTAAGATTTCTGTTGCTAATTGATGTTTGAGGGTTCCTATAAGACTGGCCCTAATGGGTTGACTGTTACTTTTCTTTCTGTTTTAAGTCTTCTTATCTCTCTTCCCCAATTTCTCTAGGTGGTTCAATTAACCTCCAGAAGATGGCTGAACCTGCAGGAATACCAGAGTAAGAAATTAATGTCTGACAACGGAGTGAAAGTTCAAAGATTCTTTGTTGCAGACACTGCCAGTGAAGCTCTCGAGGCTGCTAAGAGACTAAGTAAGCTAATTCATAATGGGTGAAATATGCTTGGCCAAATTAGTGAATTCACAGGTAGTGGTTTCCCACTAGTTAAATTTCTCACTTGCAGGGTATAGTAACAGTGACAGGTACAGTGGAGAACTTTGAGTTGTAAGGGCAAAATGCCCAATTAAGAAAGCTTTATTCTTTTACATGAGACGGAAGCATATGTGGTACCACTCAGTAGTAATTTTCCCATGTTTCTCAGCCACCATTTCACCTAGTTCCCTTATCTGTGGTTTAGTGGCTGTGAGAAAATTGGTTGAAGGGTATAAAGTGTCAAAGAGAAGCCTATTGCAGGGCAAGTCAGGAAAGACAGTTGGAATTCTTCATTAAGCCTCTGAGAACATGGGGAAGGTTCCCTCTCAGTGACTGGAGGAGAGAAAGGGAAGAATGTACTTTTCGAAATCCTGTTGACTTTGGTTCAGTGTTTTGCCTTTTGATTTATCAGCTCTATAACTTTGTGTAAGTATTTTTTCTTTTCTGTGCCACATTTTGTTAGTCTATAAATCAATGCTAATATATTTACCTCCCAAAGCTATTTAGAGCCTTTAAGGGAGACTGCATGGAGCTTCCCTGGTGTCTGAGTGATAAAGAATCCACCTGCCAGTGCAGGAGACACAGGAGAAGTGGGTTTGGTTCCTGGATTGGGAAGATGCCCTGGAGTAGGAAATGGCAGTTCTCTCCAGGTTTGGTCTGTGGATTGGGAAGATGCCCTGGAGTAGGAAATGGCAGTTCATTCCAGTATTCTTGACTGGGAAATCCCATGGACAGAGGAGCCTGGCAGGCTACAGCCCGTGGGGTTGCACAAAAGTAGAACACGACTTACCAGCGAAACAACAACAATAAGGGAGACTGTACACTGGTACATGGTAGAAAATCTAGTTTGTTTCCCTAGTTATGGATTGAGAAGTGAGGACTCAGACTTTGCTGTTTTTCAGTGAACATTCCTTTGGTGCCATGAGCACCGTGCATTAGAAATGTGAGCCACACAAATATTGTTACTTTTTCTACCTCATCTTAGTAAAGGTAAAAATAAATAGGTGAAACAAATTTTAATGATATATTTTGTTTACCCCAGTAAATAGAAAATACTGTCATTTCAAAATGTAATTAATATAAAACAGTTTTCAAGGGGTTATTTTATATTCTTTTCTTGTGCTCAGTTCAGTTCAGTTGCTCAATTGTATCTGACTCTTTGCGACGCCATGAAGTACAGCACGCCAGGCCTCCCTGTCCATCACCAACTCCCGGAGTCCACCCAAACCCATGTCCACTGAGTTGATGATGCCATCAAGCCATCTCATCCTCTGTTGTCCCCTTCTCCTCCTGCCCTCAATCTTTCCCAGCATCAGGGTCTTTTCAGATGAGTCAGCTCTTCGCATGAGGTGGCCAAAATATTGGAGTTTCAGCATCAATATCAGTCCTTCCAATGAACACCCAGGACTGATCTCCTTTAGGATAGACTGGTTGGATCTCCTTGCAGTCCATGGGACCCTCAAAAGTCTTCTCCAACACCACAGTTCAAAAGCAGCAATTCCTTAGCGCTCAGCCTTCTTTATAGTCCAACTCTCACATCCATACATGACCACTGGCAAAACCATAGCCTTGACTAGACAGACCGTTGTTGACAGAGTAATGTCTTTGCTTTTTATATGCTGTCTAGGTTGGTCATAACTTTCCTTCCAAGGAGCAAGCGTCTTTTAATTTCATGGCTGTAGTCACCATCTGCAGTGATTTTGGAGCCCCCCAAAATAAAGTCAGATACTGTGTCTATTGTTTCCCCATCTATTTCCCGTGAAGTGATGGGACTGGATGCCATGATTTTAGTTTTCTGAATGTTGAGCTTTAAGCCTTTTTTCACTCTCCTCTTTCACTTTCATCAAGAGGTTCTTTAGTTCCTCTTCACTTTCTGCCATAAGGGTGGTGTCAACTGCATATCTGAGGTTATTGATATTTCTCCTGGAAATCTTGATATCAGCTTGTGCTTCCTCTAGCCCAGTGTTTCTCTTGATGTGCTCTACATATAAGTTAAATAAGCAGGGTGACAATATACAGCCTTGACATACTCCTTTTCCTATTTGGAAGCAGTCTGTTGTTCCATGTCCAGTTCTAACTGTTGCTTCCTGACCTGCATACGGGTTTCTCAAGAGGCAGGTCAGGGTCTGGTATTCCCATCTCTTTCAGAATTTTCCACATTTTATTGTGATCCACACAGTCGAAGGCTTTGACATAGTTAATGAAGCAGAAATAGATGTTGCTAATGCTCACAAATATGATTTATATGTTATATCTCCAGGACATCTCCTTTCACATTGACCACATTTCAGGTGCTTGAAAGACACATGTTGTGGCTTCCCTGTTGGACAGTACAAATCTGGACACTAGAAAGATGTGTCTGCGCATTCTTTGCTTGCAACCTTGGAGAGCAGTGTTTCCCATTGAAGAATAAAGACTAGAGCATCTGCTCACTGGCATTGCCCAGGCAGCTGTAGCAGAGTTTGAGAGTACAAAACAGAGGCAGGCTCTTTATTTCAATTTTCTTTGCTCTTTTAAGAGTAAGCAGTGAGGTACTTCAGCTGGTACTTGTTGTTTTACCTCCCTTTCAGAGTTCCCCCAGGTGCTTAAATGCAGCTCCTTTATTATGTCTATTGAAATATATATGTATTCTTTCTTTCAGCAAATATTTATTGTCACCCACATGTTTTAGGCACAGTGGATGCAGCTGTGGAGGATGAGCGAGCCCCTTTTCTCCTTTGAAGTTGCATTCTAGAAAGGAATGGATTTGTACTTTTCAGATGCTAAATGTAGAAAGTGAGAGCAGTTTATATTTTAAGAAACGAAAATTGGTTTTATTTTCAAGAACTATCAAAATTGGTTTTTATGGTGGAAAAACATTAGACCTACACCTGGATGAGAGTACCTCAGTGAACTGTGGTATGAGACTCAGTAAAGTTAGGATTGCAACATCTTTACATGAAAGGGTCATTTTTGTTTTATACTCCTGTGGTTTGGGGATTGGGTAATGAGAGCAAGAAATGTAAAGTTCAGGTTGGTCTTTGCTCTTCATTTCCCCCATTATTTCCTCAAGTGTGCTGACTCACTCATAGTCCAGGTCGAAGAATCTTTCTTAAGGGGAATTCGGGAAGCCAGCTGATTACCTCCCACCCCTTTAAGTGGAGCACAGTTAAGAGGACTTATCTTTCAGATTTTCATAGAGATGTGGAGTTAACTCATTGGCTTCTTAGTCATGGATTTATTTTGTAAGCATTTATTTAGCTACCACTTTGTGGTTGGGGCTTGTATACTGTCAGACAAAATTTTTGCTCTGGAGGAATTAACAAGGTGATTTCACATGCTAAGGGAGGGAAAGAAATGAACAGTGAAGCAAGCTTAAATAAAAGAAAACTAAAATTCCAAAATGAATATCACCTTTTAAAAGAGACATTGTGGTACTTGAAGAGTGGTTTTTAAAGAAAATGAAACTGAACTGAGAATGATGTGGCTGTATGTGTGCCTTGGCCAGTGCATACCCCCAATAATCCTTAGATGAGGTGGCCACAGGAAGGCCTCCCTGTGATCTGCTTAGAGCTAAAAGGGAATTTAGAGAACTAACAGAACACCTCATTTGCTTCACGAATAAGTAATCATCCTCTTAGTGAGTAGTTTTGCTGGAAGGAAGAGCTCTCATTTTTGTTGTTTAATAGATACTTTTGATCAGAACAGTAATTTATAGTATTGGAGGAGGAGGTGGTAGCAAGTCTAGTTGATAAAAATGAAAGAAGTTACTAGTGAATATGAAAGGAAGCATGCACATCACTGAGATAGTTTGGAGAGAGCAAAACAAGAAGAATCTGGCACAATTCCATAGTGCTTATGTTCTTATCAGTGTAAATTGATAAGCATCAACAGCACAATTGAGAGATTCACCAAATAAATTTGAAGTTAAAGCTGGATCACACATATATGTTCCTGATTGTCCTGAAAATGGGACCTCTGCCTTATAATTATAGCATTTTAATGGGGAAAAATTATGTGTTTAACATGCAGTAAGCGCCCTATAAGGTATTACTGTTGCCATCATAGGTGACAGCAGAGGCATGTAATTCTAAACGGTTCACTACTGTCATGAGGTAAGGTCACAGACAAATTAGAGACCTGTGATAATGAGTATATTGTTGATTGTATGTTCACAGAGTTCATATTATAGTTTGCAAAGTTTGTAAGTGACTGAAATGTATTTGCTTACCTTTCTGCTTTATTGATATTTGGATATGTTTTGAAATAAAATGGCATTTTGTAAAATATTAATATTTTGAAGACAAATATTGATATTAGCCATGTCTGTGATTTCCATTGTAATCTCTGTGTGGATCAGCTCACAAATCTCTTTGTGTTTAAACTCCCACTGCTGGTTTTCTGTTTGCCATCCACTTATGGTGGTCTCCTCCTTTCCTGGCCCATATGGAGCTTGTCATCTCTTGGTTGCTCTGAACCCTTTCTCCCACTTAGCTCTTCCTACTTACCCAGCTGAGATACCCCTGTGTCATCTTCAGTGCTTCTCATGTCTGTCATATTCATGCATTTGCCAAAGCCTGCTACTTTTAGCACAACATTGTTATTTTGCTAAAGCAACTAAACAGGTAAGAAAAGGTTAAAAACAGCTAATGATTGACGAAGATGGAATTTCTACCCAGGCAGATTAGATTTAATCTCCTCCTCAAACATATTTGCTCTTTGCTAACTTGATGATGTTGTTCTTAGGAGATTTTAATAGATGGGTCAGCATTTTTAAGATAGGAAATTCATATTAATAAAATTAGAAGGTTGAATTAAAACTAGATGTGGCAGGTTCTAAGACAATTTATAGAAACTCTGTAATCTTCAGATATTTTCTTAATGATTCATTTTGTTGTATCTATTTGGGAAATAGAAATTTTTGCTGTATAGTGGTGGAAATCTTGTTAATTTGAACATTTGTTTCAAATGGGTAATACAAACCCTTTGTTTCTGAAACAATTAATAACGATAAGATATTGAGTGAGACCCTCATTTTCTTGCACAGAAAATGAACTTGTGTCTGATTAAGAGAGTAAATTTGATTTCAGTTCAGTCGCTCAGTCGTGTCCGACTCTTTACGACCTCGTGAATCACAGCACGCCAGGCCTCCCTGTCCATCACTAACTCCCGGAGTTCACTCAAACTCATGTCCATCGAGTCAGTGATGCCATCCAGCCATCTCATTCTCTGTCGTCCCCGCTCCTCCCGCCCCCAATCCGTCCCAGCATAGGGAAGTAAATTTTTAATACATGGATAATATTCAATTTTGCAGCATTTTTTATGAGCTACCTTTTTAAATCACGCTTTCAGGAAGGAATTGTTTCCCTTGCGTGTAATTTTCTCAGGAGACTTATTAATTATACAAATTTCTCCTGTATGGATTGCATTTAATGTATACAATCAGCAGATAATTACAGAATACCTACAGTGTGCATGACTAATTTCTGTGTTGTCTTTCAGTTCACTTTAAAAATGAAGACATACATCTCTCACATAACTCTAAAGGTGTCTTAAAGGAGATGTTTATAAAAGAATAGATGAAACTTACTTCAGAACACCACTTGTTAGTTTTTGGAATCTCCACAGTTGTTGCTTTTTTTTAAAAAATACTTTTATTTATTTGTTTTGTTTTTGGCTACACTGGGTCTTCATTGCTGCACGGGATTTTTCTGTAGTTGTAGCAAGTGGGGGCTTCTCTCTGGTTGCCATGCATGAGCTTCTCATTGTGGTGGCTTCTCTGGTTGCGGAGCACAGGCAGTAGGGCACATGGGCTTCAGAAGTTGCAGCTCACAGGCTTCAGAGCGTGAGCTCAGTAGTTGTGGCGAGTGGGCTTACTTGCTCCGCAGCATGTGGGATCTTCCCAGATCAGGGGTAGAACCCATGTCTCCTACAATGGCAGGTGAATTCTTTACCACTGAGCCACCAAAGAAGCTCTTCCCCCCCACAGTTTATTAATTATTCCATTCATGTTGATATGAGACTCTTGATATTTGATTAAGCAGGAAGATTGTATTTTGCAAACTCACAGTTTTATTTTTTGCCAGGAAAGAAATTGAAATATGAATGGAGAAACTAATCTTTTCTGAGCTAATGACATGTATCCTAAAATGGAGATAAGGAGCTCTTATTGAACTCTGCTAGCTTTGAATTGCTTTCAGCTCCAATGTATTTCCGTTTGTCAATATGATAACTTATTCTTTTCCTTTTATATAATAACATGCTAAAGCCTGGTGAATTACTTATACCATTAAGGGATTGTATTTGATATAAAAAGGGAACTGCTGTCCATTGACTACAGATTGACATGTACTGTTTGTCCTGTAGGTAATTAAATACATATAAGCCTCCTTGTTGCTTTGTCATGTCCGATTATGTGGTGAGGATCTCGCACGAAGATCTTAAACAACCTTTGTGTTGAGATGGTGGTCATTATGCTGTTATAACAACAGGTGAGGATAACACTGAGTGCTCCATAGTAAATCTTTTTACCACTGTATCAACTGTCCATTATTTTGAATCTGCAGTCAGGAATGCAATTGCAAGGTTGATGGCAAAAAAAAGGCCATTAAAGGTTAAAGTAGTGTCTTTTTTCTGGGAATCACGGTGGTGAGTCATCCAGACAGAAGGTGTTTATGGTAGATTCTGAGGCATAGTGAATGTTCAATAAATATTATTGTTACTCACAAAATTTTCATTTGCCCATGTTTACTTAGAAATGCTCCCTAAAGGAGCATCTGAATTGATAATAACTGTCCCTGACTATGTTTATTAAGACTATGTTTATCCCATTCAAAAAGGTGGAATCTTTAGTAATATTTCCTACTGAATATATTTTGTAAAGAGATCCACCACTTTTATAAACTGTTCTTTTCTCTTTTTCCTGAGACTGTACATATAAATGGGCTTGTCTGGTCATCTCCTTCGAATTCCTCTTTGCTAGAATATCTTTTCCTAGTTATCTTGTGCTGTTCAGTGAATAAAAGCAGCAGGAGACCCATCGCGTGAAGGGTAAGATCAGGACAGGTGGGCAGGCAGGGTCTGTGGGAGTGAACATGAAGCTTCCTGTCAGTTTCCTTAGAGAAACAAATGAGAACAGAACTTTGAAAGTCAGTGCCTCAACTTGATTTTTGTCTGTGTAATAAGGTAAGGATTAATTCTTCTCACATTTTAACCAATAAAAATAATATTGGTGGAATTTAACCTTTGGCCTCTTGCCATGTTCCTGGTATCATGGTGAGCATTTTGCAAGTGCAATATCATGTCCTCAATTAAACCAAAGGGAAGGCTTTCCTTTGGGAACTGGTTCCAAATATTACTGGAACCTGTGTGTCAGTGATTGTGTATCCACGGTGACCAACAGTTTCATTCAGTCTTTTCAATGTGTTTTTAATGGAGTTACTTATTAATTTGTTTTTTAAAGCTACCTCATTGTGAATGAACAAAGAAGTTATGTGCATTATCTCATTTTGTATGTCTTTCCTATGAATAATTTGTGCCTGGGGTCTTTGACTCATCCCAGGGTATGTTATGAATTCCAAATGTTCAGAGGGTACTTTGTAGGGGGTTGTAAATGTAGAAAAGCTTTGCCTAGGGTATGTTGGCATAAAAGATAGCTTCTTATTATCCATCTATCTGGACATACTGGTCTTTTAAAAGAAACCTTGCTGATGCTGCTAAGTCACTTCAGTCGTAAACATAAACAAAATCACTGCAGTGGAGACTGCAGCCATGAAATTAAAAGACACTTGATACTTGAAAGAACAGCTATGACAAACTAGACAGCATATTAAAAAGCAGAGACATCACTGCCTTCATCGGCAGTGGGAAGATCAAAGGAGATCAAACCAGTCAATCCTGAAAGAAATCAACCCTGAATATTCATTGGAAGGACTGATGCTGAAGCTCCAATACTTTGGCCACCTGATGGGAACATCTGACTTGTTGGAAAAGACCCTGATGCTGGGAAAGATTGAAGGCAGGAGGGGGAGGGGACAGCAGAGGATTAGATGGTTGGCTGGCATCATCGACTCAATGGACATGAGTTTGAGCAAATTCCGGGAGATAGTGAAGGACAGGGAAGCCTGGTATACTGCAGTGCATGGGTTTGCAAAGAGTCGACATGACTTAGCAACTGAACTGAAACGTAAATCTCTTCTGATTATCAAAGGAATATTTTGATTTTGAAACTATGAAAAAGCACAAAGACCTCCTATAGTTTCATTACCCAGAGAGAGCCTGCTTTAATATCAACTTATTTCCCTCCAGTTTTCTTCTGCATCCATTCAGTCAGCAACATTAGTTTCTGTGCACAAATTTACATAAATATAAATATATATTTTTATATTTAAAACAGAGGATATTTCTTTTTAACTTTAGGAAAACACTATGCATATAATTTTGTGTCCTACATTTAAAAGTCCTCGTAATAACATAAGCATTACCTAAATATTAAATAATGTTTTTCATAAATATTATTGTAATAGTTGTAATCCCTAGATTGACTGTTTCTTATTGTGACTTACTTAGATTGTTTTTTCTGTGTTTGCATGTTAGGGAATGCTGACTTATAACTGTCCGATTCTTGATAGATGAATATAGTAAGGAGTTTTTAGTCACATATGGGTTCAGTATGGTGTTCCTGGTTTGCCTCTAATTGGTGACTCACAGATTCAGAGTCCTTCATCATTTCACTCTGGCCTCTTCAACACATGTCTCTCAAAGACGACCTGAGGATCGTGTCTGTTCCAGCCACGTATGAGAGAAAAAGAGTTTGGAGTGTTGTGTGTGGAGATTGCACAGACTGTATCACATTCTATTGGCTGAAATTCATCAGATGGTCACAGTGAACTGCAGGAGAGGCTGGGAAATATAGTCCCAATGTGTGTGAAGAAGAAGAGGAGGTGGGTTTGGTGATCATGGTAGTGGCTTCTGGAGCTTTTAGAATTTTGGGGAAATTTGTTTCTTTGCTTCTTGACTTAGAACCAGCATGGACTGTACAGTAAGACATCATCCCAGGTCTACTTTGATTACCTAAGTCACAATTTGCTTGTCTATAAAATTGAGGCTAATAATAGATGCGTTAAGGAATGATTTGGATTAAAAAATAAAAAGACAAACATAGCACATACCTCATTTACTCACCAATTTACTTTTTTCCTTCCTTTTTGTTTTTTTGGTCTGAACTGAGTGAATGTTTCAAGCCATCATAAAAGGCATATAATAACAGTTATTAAAAGCATTGACAGCAGATAAAAAAATAACAATGATCAGTGCCTTTACAGTAACACCAGAGTGTTTACCTGTACTTATTGCACAGCTCATCAGATGATTTGGTAATGAATATATTACTTGTATACTGTTGGTTGATATTTTCTAGGGAGATGAAAGTATGTGAAGTCAAAAGTTGCATAATTTTGAAAGAAAATGAAAGATATTCTTTCTTTACATTGCAGCAGAATAAATATTACCTAAGGCATTATGCTTTCAAGATGCTACTCTATTCCCCAAAGTGGTTCTTACAGGAGTTGACAGTGTTTAACAGCTGTTCATAAATAGTACTAAGACTTCACTTGAGTTTTCTAGGTTACTTACAAAAAGGTCAGGAATGGAATTGAAAACACTTAAAAAAATTTTTCTTGATCTACCTTAGGATACAAACAAGATGAGTAAATAAGCTACCTCAATTATATATCTTTTTTTCCCTTTCATTCTGCGTGGAACAAGCTAACGGATTTGTGAGTACATTATTTTTCTCAAATTAAGTGTGGGGCAAGTATTATAATTTTTGTCGTTAAGCTTTTATTTGAGCAAATATACCAGTCAAATCAGTATGGAGGAAGAAGCAGCAGATGGGACGTGGATAACAGGGGAAAAATAATAATGCTAAAAGTATTTGATATGCAAAAATCAAACTGTTCCCAGAGTCTTCAGGTGTGAGATAAAAAACAGCTTTATATAAACTAAAAACCAGCTTTATATAAATATATATTATCTTTATAGGTAACCTTACTCAGAATCCCTTACTACTCTTTCCTGTTTGTGGGTTCACAACAATCAGAAGTTCCCTTCATTTCCTTGTTTACTGAGTGTTTTTTTTAAATCATTAATTGATACTAAATACTGTCATGCATTTTCTGCACCTGTGTAGAACATCACCTATAATATTATCCTATTAATCCATGTATTGTGGCTTGTGTGCATGTTCAGCATGTCCAGCTCTTTGCGGCCCCATAAACTGTAGCCCATTAAACTCCTTTGTCCATAGGATTTTCTAGGCAAGAATACTAGTGAGTTACGATTTCCTCCTCCAGGGTATCTTCCTGAGCCAGGGATTGAACCTGTGTCTCCTGCAAATCTCCTGCATGGCAGGTGGATTCTTTACCACTGAGCCACTGAAGAAGTCTTAATTCATGTTTTTTTCTTTATGAGTTATTAATGTAGTGAATTATGTTGATTGATTTTTGAAGTTTGAATCAGACTTGCATTCTTAGAATGAACCTGCTTGGTTAAGGTGTATTATCTTTTATTTATTATTGAATTGTGTAATATATTTTGTTTAGAATTTTTGTGTCTGTATTTCTGAGGGCTGTTGGTCTGTCGTTTATTTGTTTTTGTAATATATGTCTCTGGTTTTGCTATTAGGATCATGTTGGCTTTATAAAATGAAAAAAATAAGAAAGCCCCACCCCCACCTCCCATATTCACCTCACCCCCTCTGGCAACCACCAGTCTGTTCTCTGTATTTTTGAGTATGTTTGTTTTTTAAGATTCTATGTGTAAGTGAGCTTATATGGTATTTGTCTTTTCCTGTCTGACTACTTAACGTAAGAACCTCAAGGTCCATGCATGTTGTTTAAATGACAGTATTTCCTTCTTTTTTTATGGCTGAATAGTATTCACATATCCTTTATCTTTTCATCCTCTGATGGACAGTTAGGTTGTGTCCATATCTTAGCTGTTGTAAATAGTACTGCATTGAACATAGGAGTGCATATATCTTTCCAAGTTAGTGTTTTCATTTTCTGTGGATAAATACCCCAAAATGGAATTGCTGGATCATATAGTGGTTCTATTGTTTACTGTTTGATGGACTTTCATACTGTTTTTCATAGTGGCTGCCCCAATTTGTGTACCCACCAGCAGTGCAGATGTTGTCATCTTATTGCTGTGGTTTTTGCTGTTTATGGTCAGTGGTGTGCTCCACATCTCAGTGTACAGGGAGTGGTGGTAGAGGATATCATTTGACCTGTGGTGTCTTCTTTTTCAAAAAGAGAAGGCACATTACTTATGAGACAGTTGTGGGCTGACCTTTCCACACGATACTGTTCATATAAAGAAGAGATTATATGTGCTCCTGTAAACCAGGACAGGTTTCAAGAGTCATCTGGAATTCACCATTGTCTTAAGGGTCTTTAAGCATAAATGACCATCACTGTTGGCTTGTTTGGATAGACTTTGTACATCTGTTATTCCAGAACTATGATTAATAGTAATCACATTCACTCTCAGACTGTCTTCATCTAAACAATAAAGTACATGATCACCTTGAAGAATGACTTTAAGAATGATTTAAGAACTTAAGAATTCTTAGACTTAACTTTAAGAATGACTCCTTGACTTCAGTGGTCCTTGATAGGAAGTCTGTTTTATGGAACGGAATATGATGGCCTTAAGTATTGCCATGTTAATTCATGTAGCTTTTGAATGAAGGATGAAGAGGAGATGGAAGGACCTCCCTGATACTCTTAGGGATGGCAACAGGGAGCCAGAGTTTAAAAACAGTTGCATAGGACAAAGCTTGATTCTTTGTTCCAGGGCCAAGGCTGTTTCCCACTCATCATTGCTTTCCTGGCATCCAGAACATAGTATGGGTTCAATAAGTGGTTACCGAATGGAAAAACTAGTAAGAGAACAAACCCTCCAGTGAACTTTCCATCTAGTTTCACAGTTGCCAAGCAGGACTTCTGTTATGTACACGCCCAGTGGATTTTCTCTCATGCCGCTGGGTCATGTCTTTAAGCTTGGCTTAGGAAGAAGGCAAAACTAAGGGAGCAGCAGTTCCAGGGGCCATGTTGATAAGGTAGGAGGTCATGATGGGGGATGTTAACCTGATGGTTTCATCCTTTGCCAGCTTTCTGGCAGAAGTTAGTTTAGGATTTTCTTCAGGCTGGTCCTCTAGTGCCACAAAACTGCTCTGGTTAGTGTGTGGGGTTGGTCAGGTCCTCTGATACTGCCAGGAACGAGTCTTCTTAGACAGGGGCAGCTCACTGTCTCTCAGATCCTCTCTGCGCTCATGGTAATGGGAGTCCCTATTTACATCACCCACTTCTGTGTTGTTAGAGGATCAGTGGATATGTTTTCATTTTCAATTGAAAGGTACCTCAAGAATGCTTCATTTCAATGCCAGTTTTTGTCACTTCATCTGCCTACTGATGGAAAGAAAAATAAATATTGCACGGTATTAGCTAGTAGCTTTCCATCTTTGCCATAGGGCTGTGTTTATTACCCTTGGACAAAATAAGAGAATGGACTATAAGGAAACAAAGGGAAGGCTGAAAAACACCTGTAATTTAAGTAATCTTTTCTATGTGATGTTAATTCATTTAACAGTGATTGGGTGTCTGAAATCATTTAAGCACTGAATTTGGTTGGGCACATGGATGACCAAGAATAGTTGCTGTTTCCAGGATGTTCACTGCCTTGTAGAGAGACTGATGTATAAACACCTAGGAATGCAGTAATGGAGGAAGCATGGCTTAATGGTATGGGCACACAGAGGGGAAATGGGTACCTATCCCATTGTGGGTGCTGAACAATCAGGGAAGACTTCCTGGAAGAGGTGAAAATTATGTTTCTTTTTCTGACCCTTTTAAATCTAATATATGTAATGAACAGAGTTTATTCTGACCCTAGAATAGAAACTTTGGCCTTCTTTACTTTTTTTTTTTTGGTCTCTCTTTGGTTCTAATGGAAATGATGTCTCAAAATGAATGATTGGTGAGGTATTGTCAATACTAACTCTGAGGAGACAAGTCATAACTTAGATAATTTTGCTATTTGTGTGTCAGGGTAGGAAAGAGAGAAGTGTGCTGCCTGAGGGAAGTGTGCTGCCTTCCGAGATATGATTCTGTGGATAGTGTACCAAGGGATGCTTCTTTGAGTAAACCTCAGGCCTCTGCTTGCCTTTGTAGGTTGTAAACTTTTGGGAACTTAGTCAGAATTTATCAAACTGAAGAGATTGAACACTCACAAACCAAACTTATGAGAATGATGCATAAACCAAAACCAAAAATGGAATGTTTCTGATAGATTGGAATGTTCCTGCCATCCTGATTGATGTTTTAGAACAGTGGTCCACAACGTTTTAGGGACTAGGGACTGGTTTTGTGGAAGACACTTTCTGTGAACCAGACTGGGGGGGATGGTTACATTTATTGTATACTTTATTTCTTTTACATCAGCTCCACCTGAGATCATCAGGCATTAGACGCGGAAGGTTGGGGACCCCTGTCTTAGAAGGGGTTGCTTTGTTTTACCTTTGCACAGGTTTTTTGTTTCCTTTCTTAAGCAGAAGACTACACTTCATCAGAAGCTGAGACTTTAATTTACTCATGTACTCAGTAGATATTTATTGGGTGAATGCACTAGGTGGTGGAAAATGCAACAGCTAACATAGTCTTGAGAACTCCATGTATGTTTAACACTATTGTTAAATGCTTTGCCTGAGTTTTCTTATTGAATCTTCATAAGACATTTCTAAGATATGTCATCGTCCTTATTTCTAGTTTATTGAAGATCCTTTAAGAGGCCAGCACAGCAGCAGCCTCTAAGAGGCCCTAAGTTGTCCACATAGGCTAGACTTGTACCTTGAACTAAGTGGACTACAAATTCCAGACTAAATGACGAACCTCTAAGTGATAGAAAAGCAGAGTCAAGGGCCCTTCTGAGCTCAAAGTCAAGGGACTAGGACCTCTAGTCTCCTGAGCGCTGTTCATAAAGTTGTTTGCCTTCAACCAGGGACTCTAATTCATCTTTTCATACCTTCTTGCTCCCTAAAGCTTAGTGTAAAACGCCTTAGACTGGGCAAGCCCCCACCAGAGCCCTCCCTTCCTGCTTGAGGCCAACCTGACCACCCGTCTCCTGGGTTGACATTATTAGTCAAAGCTCTCAGGAGTCCTGGTGTCTCCCCCTTCCCTTCATGAATACTGTAAGCAGTACCCATTAGCTGAACAAGGAACTGAGTCTGTTGTATTTCACATTACAGCGATACTCAATATAGAAATACATCCACTGCCATGATCCAGTGCCTTTTAACTTCACAGTAGTTGAAGTTTAAAGGGATCTTTTGTGAACATTGCAATCCCTAAAGAAGGTGGACAGCTAAAGTTTACCTCTAGGCTAATAGTATGGAACTATAATGATGGAGAATGATTCTTTCATTGCTTCTGTTTTAACTTCTGTAGCTAAAAGGTCAAACAATTTTTATTTGTTCAGCTTTCTTCAGTTTAAACAAAGTAGTCTTAGTAGTAGTGGAGGGTTGTTACAGGTTTTGATAATGAGGTTGTCTTTCATTTGGAAAAAGTGATGCAACTAAAGTATAGTTCTGTCTGGGTTTTAATAAGCTTGTATCCAGCTAATACTCCCCCCTCATTTAATCCATTTGAACTTTTCGATGGATAAACATAATCTATATCAATCCTGGATGTTCATTGGAGGGACTGATGCTAAAGCTGAAACTCCAATACTTTGGCCACCTCATGCGACGAGTTGACTCACTGGAAAAGACTCTGATGCTGGGAAAGGTTGGGGGCGGGAGGAGAAGGGGACGACGGAGAATGAGATGGCTGGATGGCATCACCGATTCTGTGGACATGAGTTTGAGTGTACTCCGGGAGTTGGTGATGGACAGGGAGGCCTGGCGTGCTGTAATTCATGGGGTCGCGGAGAGTCGGACACGACTGAGCGACTGAACTGAACTGAACTGAACTGAACTGAACTGATAGCACTACTATCATAGTGATTTTCACTTTCTGTTGTCAATAATAAAAATCTTTTACACTTCAGACCAGGATGGTTTCAGGTTAGCAGATTTTCTGGACCACTGGGTACCATTCAATTGATATTGAGTAACTTGCAAAATGCCAAAGAATGCTCAAACTACCGCACAATTGCATTCATCTCACATGCTAGTAAAGTCATGCTCAAAATTCTCAAGCCAGGCTTCAGCAATATGTGAACCGTGAACTTCCAGATGTTCAAGCAGGTTTTAGAAAAGGCAGAGGAACCAGAGATCAAATAGCCAACATCCGCTGGATCATAGAGAAAGCAAGAGAGTTCCAGAAAAACATCTATTTCTGCTTCATTGACTATGCCAAAGCCTTTGACTGCGTGGATCACAATAAACTGTGGAGCATTCTGAAAGAGATGGGAATACCAGACCACCTGACCTGCCTGTTGAGAAACCTGTATGCATGTCAGGAAGCAACAGTTAGAACTGGTCATGGAACAACAGACTGGTTCCAAATAGGAAAAGGAGTACGTCAAGGCTGTATATTGTCACTCTGCTTATTTAACTTCTATGCAGAGTACATCATGAGGAATGCTGGGCTGGAAGAAGCACCAGCTGGAATCAAGATTGCCGGGAGAAATATCAGTAACCTCAGATACGCAGATGACACCACCCTTATGGCAGAAAGTGAAGGGGAACTCAAAAGTCTCTTGATGAAAGTGAAAGAGGAGAGTGAAAAGTTTGGCTTGAAGCTCAACATTCAGAAAAGGAAGATCATGGCATCTGGTCCCATCACTTCATGGGAAATAGATGGAAAAACAGTGTAAACAGTGTCAGACTTTATTTTTTGGGGGCTCCAAAATCACTGCGGATGCTGATTGCAGCCATGAAATTAAAAGATGCTTACTCCTTGGAAGGAAAGTTATGACCAACCTAGATAGCATATTGAAAAGCAGAGACATTACTTTGCCAACCAAGGTCCATCTAGTCAAGGCTATGGTTTTTCCCGTGGTCATGTATGGATGTGAGAGTTGGACTGTGAAGAAAGCTGATTGCTGAAGAATTGATGCTTTTGAACTGTGGTGCTGGAGAAGACTCTTGAGACTTGGACTGCAAGGAGATCTAACCAGTCCATTCTAAAGGAGATCAATCCTGGGTGTTCATTGGAAGGACTGATGCTAAAACTGAAACTCCAATACTTTGGCCACCTCATGCGATGAGTTGACTCACTGGAAAAGACTCTGATGCTGGGAGGGATTGGGGGTGGGAGGAGACGGGGACGACCGAGAATGAGATGGCTGGATGGCATCACCGACTTGATGGACATAAGTTTGAGTGAACTCCGGGAGTTGGTGATGGACAGGGAGGCCTGGCGTTCTGTGATTCATGGGGTCGCAAAGAGTCAGACACGACTGAGCGACTGAACTGAACTGAACTGAACTTGCAAAATATTGAATATTTCAGCTTGGTTGAGATACAGAGTATGAACAAATTAAAAAATTATTTACAGAATGCAAAACGTGTGGTGATAGACATAAACAAGTGGTAAATCATAGAGGGCTTAGGATGATCAAGAAAGTCTTTGAGGAGGTGATTTTAAGTTGACATGCAAGGATAAAAAGGAGCCAGTCATGAGCAGAACTGGAAGCAAGGTGTTCTAGGCAGAGGCAGCAGGTGGGTCAGAGATCATAGGAGACCAGTGAGACTTAAAGACAGTGCAATGAGAGGGAGGTGAGAGCCCAGATCATGCAGAGTTTTGTGAGCCAGATAAGTCTTTTTGGATCTTGTTTTCTTTCGGCCATGCCATGCAGTATGTGGTGTATGATCTTAGTTCCCCATCCAGGATGAAACTCATACCCCCTGCATTTGGAACTGTGGAGTTTTAGCCAGTGGACCACCAGGAAAGTCCCAGTATTTTGGATTTTATTCCAGGTGGAATGTGAAGCTATTGAAAGATTTGATAAAAACACACCTGAGCTAGGGATTACTTCAGCAATGCTAGATGCCGAACCGTCTCCAAGCTTCAGCGAGTCATTTGTTTTTGCTCAAACTTCTGCATATTGGCTGCTGTGTAGAGGTCTCACTGAGTTGGCTGTAAGCTACTATTTGGGGCCAGGTCTGCTCCATGTTTCTTTCATCCTCCTTGGACCATTGGGCAGCTGGGGCAGACCTTCACAGGGAGATGTCCCAAATGCAAGAGAGCAAGCCCAACTACTAGCATGTATCGAGCCTCTTTGCACTATCATCTGCTAATATCATGCTGGTTGAGCCCAAGAACAGATGACCCAGATCTCTGGTGGAGTGAACTGCAGGGGCACATGGCAGTGGGTGTGAATTCAAAATGGGGCCAGTGATTCATTTGACCACAAGCAGTTGCCTAATTTTATCTGTTTTGTAAAAAGTTCATAGTTGAACTAGGGTGACCGACTATCTTGCTTTTCCCAGCAATGAATAACTTCCTGGGCTACAGATCTTTCAGTGCTAAAAGTGAGAAAGCTCAGGCGGTTACCCTATTATGGATTGTGCTGTGGTGAGTTGATTAACAGGGCTGCAGAAAAAGTAGGGAAGAGGTAGACTGATATGATTATCCAAGTGAGAGAAGATAGTGGTTGGATGGTGAGGATGGCAGAAGAGCTAAGAAGTGGATGTGTTAGGGATGTATTTTGGAGGTAGAGCTTATGGGTCTTGCTGAAATATGGGATGTGGTGAATGAAGAAAGGTGTTGAGGATGAGTTAGACCAACTGAATGTACTGTTTGCTCGAGTATGATGATCTAAGCTAAAAAGTAGTATCATAAATTTTAGTAATTGTAAGAATATGATAATAAGCTACTACTTGCAAGTGCCTTCTATACTGAAATCACACAATTTGGTATTTCTCTGGAAATTAGTTGAATAAATGGGGAAGTTGCTATATCTAGATCCAGTCCTAAACTAATGAAAATAAGTTGTATCAGAAAAAAAGATTGCTGCTAACAAAGAGCATCTTCCTAATAGCTTTCACTGGCTTCCCAAGCTCAACACACCACTTTTCTAGAGTGAGCAAGCAAGCCATGGATTTTGGAGAATGCGTGTGTTCTCTTCATTTTGATTTGTCAGTGGCTCATCCCCTCATGATTTATAGGTTACTTTGATGTTGTAATACTGTCTTGGGTGATAGTGTGCCTGATGTGGTGGAAAGCAGGTTAGAACAGGATTCAAAAGGTGTGAACTTGAGTTGTGGCTTTCATATTCACCATTTTCTCATCTTTTCTTTTCTTTTTTTTTGCAGGGATGGGGACATTACATGGAATTGTGATTAGGCTCTGCCAATTCCTTTTCCCCACCTGTTTAGTTTGCTGTCTTGAGTGATTAGGAGAACCATTTCCCCAGAACATTCAGGGATGCTGTGTGAATTAACATTGAGTTAATAACAGTTTTCATGAGGGTAGTGCCACTAAATACTTTTGTGATCTGAATGACTTACTTGGCATATTTGGACTCTGTAAATCCTCTGTGAGCTGGGAACCACAATTTAAGGATGTTGTGAGGGTCCCTTGAAAGACTGGATGTGAAGGTGCTCTGTGAGGTCCTATCAATAATACGCTCTTTCTATCAAGGCAATCAGTTTCCAGGCCTGAATTCATATTGGCTTCCTTTTTTTTTTTTCCATCCACTGTACCAGTACCTATCCATGTAGTGGTGATGAAAATGTATTTTTTGGACGGTATGGCAGAGAAAATATCTCTTTTCTAATAGTTCTTGATTCTTCTACTTACCTCTTGGCTGCCTTTGTGAAGCTAAATCTCCTGAATTCTTCTGTAATTTTTTTACATTAGATCTTGGAAAGGTACTTAATCTCCATGTGCCTTAGTTTCCCCCTGTAAAGGACTAATAATATTTCTTACTTCAGAGACTTGTTGTCTCCTCTTCATGTTATTAATAATTGTAATAATGTATTGTATTACAGTTAGAACAGTGGATGAAAATTGTAACTGTTCAGTGAGTGTTACCTCCGTTATTATTATTGCTGTTACTATTTACACGTAAGTTTCCTGCTAAATTTACTTGATTTGTAGACCTAAGAGTGGGATAGAACTATCTGGTTATATATTGATAGAAAAATGCAGTCTCTGTTGTTATGAACTCTAAGGGATACTTCAGAATAGATTTTCAGTATTTATTTTTTGGTGATTTGTAGTTTTTCCAGTGGTTAGTGAACCCCATTTGATGAGTTTATTGTATTGTCCAAAGTGGTTTTGATCATATAAAATGCAGTCTTTTTGAATCTCAGCCCACTAAAACCTGACTTTGTTTTCTCTTGTCGTGTATTGGCCAGAATCCATTTTAGCTTTTACTGCACTTTGGCCAGCTCTCTGCTCTTCTTAAGTATTTGAGTTTTTCTTTCTTTGTCCTAGCTTCTTTATGTGTTCTGTTTGTGCTTTTGATTTATTAAATCTCTAGGGTCATCCTTTCTTTGGGATGGGAGCAGAGTCTTTTGGACAGACAGCCTGGGAAATCTAACACAGCCTCCAGGGTGTACTTCATGTTCAGTTCACTCCAGCAACTGATTAGAGATCAATAAATGCACAGTGCTAGTGTATATTATGTGCTTTTCCTGAAAAACAGATCTGTATTCAGTGGACTAAATAGTAGAAGAGGCATTTTTCAGTTGGCATGCCTTTGTAACTATTAATAACTATAAGTAATTCTAGCAGATTTTTTTCTTAAAAAATAAAATTCTGTTTTAATGTTTAAACTCATGGGCAGTCTGGTATCTTTTTCCTTTTGGAAGGATGTGAAATCTTGAAGGATAGAGAAATAATTTTATGAATACTTAACACTTCGAACAAATGAAATGAATACTAAAACTGTGTCTAGCTCAAAAGTTTCTCAAGGCCACAGTAGATTTGAGATTGGCAGTGGAAATTGTTATGGTCTTCACTTGGCTGAAATATGTATGGAGGCATATTGAAAGGAATGCAGTATTATTACATTATACTTTTCATAGGTAGTTATGTACAGTCTCATTTGTTCTTTACATAATATGGGGGGCAAGACAGGAATTATTTCTCTTTGTCCGATGACAAAACAGGTTCGTAGAGCTCAAAGAGATTTGGTCAAAGACTCAAAGTGGCAGATAGATCTGCCCCTAACGTTTGTAGGACTGGATAGAAACCCACATCCCATATGTTCAAAATACAGTTATAAATCAAGCTAACAGTTTATCGAAAAGAGTGGGACAAAGAGTTGGACATGACTGAGCGACTAAGCACAAACACACAACAGTTAATCAGATCAACTAACATATACCCAAAATGGATTAAAATGTCTTACCTAGACAAACAGTGGAGAAGGCAGTGGCACCCCGCTCCAGTAATCTTGCCTGGAAAATCCCATGGTAGTCTGCAGTCCATGGGGTCGCGAAAAGTTAGACATGACTGAGCAATTTCACTTTCACTTTTCACTTTCATGCATTGGAGAAGGAAATGGCAACACACTCCAGTGTTCTTGCCTGGAGAATCCCAGGGACAGGGGAGCCTGGTGGGCTTCCATCTATGGGGTCGCACAGAGTCAGACACGACTGAAGCGACTTAGCAGCAGCAGCAGACAAACAGGCTTTCGTATTAACCTGGTAGGTTTGTCTTGAATCTTCTATTTCTGAGTTTTGTTTTTTCCCCTGGCCACACTGTATGGCTTGTGGAATCTTGTTGCTTGACTAGGTTGATCTTGTTCCTTGACCTTGGCAGGGAAAGTGCAGCGGCCCAACCACTGGACCATAAGGGAATTCCACATATTCCTGGACTTTCATGTAAGAATGTACAGCATAGGGATTACCAAACCCTGGCCTGTGGTTTCTCTTTTCACACCAGCTCCATCCAGTATTGTAAGATGTCTCATGTACATTCATGCCCAGATCCATCCTCCTCTCCTACATATAGCCACCCCACAGGCCTAAGAGTATACATAGGGGCACCATATTCTTCCCTTAGAAGGTCAGGTCTTGACTAGATACCCACTCTGGATCATTTGGGCACATATTTTAAGGAGATAGACTCGGGGCATGTCCCCTTTATTTTATGTACCCCTTATCCCATCCTGTCATGAAGTCTGATGATGAGGCTAGTAGTGGAGTATCCAGTATACAAGTTAGATTCACAAGGATTGTTTGTCCACTTCAGTCAAATTATTACTAAGTTTAGAGGAAAACAAAGTTTGTTCCTTCATTCAGTATGCTTTTATTACGTGTAGGTACTTGGGGCTAGAGATGTAGCTATGAATAAGACATTTCTTCAGAATAGTTTTATATTCTAGTGGGAGAAGATAGAAAAATAAACATGTAAGTAATTGTAAAATAATATCTGAAGATTATCAGTAATAAAAGAAGATAGTGAGCTAGTGATCTAAGGGGAGGAGAGGGTAAGGGGGCAATGGTCAAGGAACCCTTCTCTGAATAAGTGACATTTGCGACGTGAATGCTGAACAGCTTCAAGATCTAAGGGAAGTGTGTTCCCAGCTGGTGGAATAACATGGGCCTTGGCCATGAGATTAGAAGCTTCAGGGGGACAGAAAGACCACCATGGAAACTTGGGTGTAGTTGGTCGGGGAGAGGAGAGAGTTGAGGCTGTGGAGAAAAAGAGGTTCTAGGAGGTCACTAGGGTGTTGTCAGCCCTGTAAGGGATTTGGATTTTTTCTGGTAGAAACTTTTGGACAATATTAAATGGGAGTGACAGTAAAACTTCCAGTTACAATTCACTACCTAACACTTAACTCAAAGTGACCTGTCAAAATTTTAATTAATTTTCCAATTTTAAAGGAAGTCCCCTGCCATACAGAAACCCTCCTCTCTTACAGTAGTTGAATGTCATAGATATATTTTGTGGGCATTTTGAGGACTTAAACATCGGTGCTCCTGGCAAGTAATGTGAAAAAAAGATGGCCATATATTCAGCTCTCAAGTTTCATGTCTTTTGCTAAAAATATAAAACCAAAAGAGCTCTGAGCATGAATATAGGCATGCTCTTGCTGTTGGTTATTTCATCACTATTCTTCGGTGCCAGATGTCTTCATCTGTGTGCGATTTATAGTCATGTAAGTAATGTGTTGGAGACTAACAAATCAAAATCTCATTTCAGAAATGTGACACAAATGTTGTGTGTTGACTTATTGTTTCATGTGTTAGATTTCTGATGCACTTTCTAAAATACCTTCTTGAAAGGAGTAACAGGAAGAAACAATTGTGGTACCAGATATTCTGCTGTATGTACTTTCTTATTGGTAAAAGATTGCTAATCAATTCTTAATTGTGTTTAATAACTTATTAGTGTACTTCAATGTAAGGACATGCAACAATTTAAAATCTTTTGATAGCAAGGCACTGGAAGTAGTTCGATGCTTGTTAAAAGAGAACAAAGACCAATTTTAGTTTTTATTATAATGAGTTTTTTTTTTACCATTAAAGATGTTTTCTCAACAATAACCAGATGTGTAACATAGAAGCAGCTGCATGAAATTTTCATTTTTATGCATAATATTGGAAATCTTAGACAAGGTTTACTGTATGTTTGGAAAATGAAATGATCTTTTCCTAGTCTGAACAGCTGTGTAAAATAGGATGAAAACATCTTCTGTCTCCAAGTGACCATCTGTTTTTATGGAACTTGACAGGTAATTTATTAATTTTAAGAGGTTTGTTTTAGTGAAATGTTGGCAAATGTGCTTGTAGCAGATTTTTAGGAAATACTGTAAAGCTCTGGAGTTTTTAAGGGCCATTCTAAAGGACTGGTAGAATCTTTAAAATCTTTTTTTCCTATATGTTTTGAGTAGATAAAAATATTTGCCAGTGAATGATAGAATAGGGACTATAGGCATCAACGACACATTTGAGTCTTTCATTTTGCTTTTGGCTGATTTTAGGAATATTACCTGTTCCATTAAGAAAGAGTTTATTAAAAAAAATAGAGTTTATTGAATTTTTCTTTATGTGTCTGTTCTTTTTAATAGAAAAATTAAAATAAATAAGTGGCAGGTTACTTTTAAAACTCTGTCAGTCTCTATTCAAGCTGTCACTGCACTTTGTTAGGGTCCTCCTGGCATCTTCTCACGTTTTGCAGACGATGTCAGCTCTTTTCCATATTCATCTGTCGCTTTTAAGGTGTCACTGAATTACCCAGACTGAATGCAAAATGCTATGAAATGCCATAGTTATTATGCTGAGTGTAGACCTGTATGGGAATTCTTTATGATGGGCCCTTACTCATGGCTTCATACTTTATTTATTCCAGTGTGCTTAGCAAGCCAGCCTGACCTTGTTTCTCTCCAGGTAGATCAAATGGCTGGAAACTGTCCTACCTATTTTTATTTGGGAAGAGGAAATATTTTTAAGATTAGTGCTCATGGTGGATGAATAGAGTCAAGATTCATCAGTTCTCTCTCTGCCTCAGTCACCAACTAATGCTAGAACTTAATCATCCTTAGCATATTTCCACAGTCTGCACAGTGAGGTTTATGACGTCATCTTTTCTACTTCACTGGGATAGTATTAGAAAAATGAATGTGGTGACTTTTTTGAAAAACTTTTGCCTAGTGTGTCTTTTTGGACTTCAAGATATGATCAGGTAAACAAAGCAGTTTAGATTATTATCTATTATATGGCTCTCTGATAGTCAGGATGAGGATAATGATGTTGGTGGTGTTGGCAGAAGATTAAGAGTGATTATTGTAAATGGGAAGCATCTTAGACTAGTGACCAAGCTCATGGACCCTGGAGCCAAACTGTCTTGGTTTAAATCCCTGTTATTTACTAGTTTTGACATTGTACAGGAGACGGGAATCAAGACCATCCCCAAGAAAAAGAAATGCAAAAAAGCAAAATAGCTGTCTGAGGAGGCCTTACAAATAGCTGTGAAAAGAAAGGAAGTGAAAAGCAAAGGGGAAAAGGAAAGATATACCCATTTGAATGCAGAGTTCTAAAGAATAGCAAGGAGAGAGATAAGAAAGCCTTCCTCAGCAATCAATGCAAAGAAATAGAGGAAAACAATAGAATGGGAAAGACTAGAGATCTCTTCAAGAAAAATAGAGATACCAAGGGAACATTTCATGCAAAGATGAGCTCAATAAAGTGGAACTGTACAAAAAGGATATTTACGACCCAGATAATCATGATGGTGTGATCACTCACACTCACATAGAGCCAGACATCCTGGAATGTGAAGTCAAGTGGTCCTTAGAAAGCATCACTACGAACAAAGCTAGTGGAGGTGATGGAATTCCAGTTGAGCTATTTCAAATCCTGAAAGATGATGCTGTGAAAGTGCTGCATTCAATATGTCAGCAAATATGGAGAACTCAGCAGTGGCCACAGGACAGGAAATGGTCCGTTTTCATTCCAATCCCAAAGAAAGGCAATGCCAAAGAATGCTCAAACTACCATACAATTGCACTCATTTCACATGCTAGTAAAGTAATGCTCAAGGCTTCAACAATACGTGAACCATGAACTTGCAGATGTTCAAGCTGGTTTGAGTAAAGGCAGAGGAACCAGAGATCAAATTGCCAACATCTGCTGGGTCATTGCAAAAGCAAGAGAGTTCCAGAAAAACATCTATTTATGCTTTATTGACCATGCCAAAGCCTTTGACTGTGTGGATCACAATAAACTGTGGAAAACTCTGAAAGAGATGGGAATACCAGACCACCGGACCTGCCTCTTGAGAAATCTGTATGCAGGTTGGGAAGCAACAGTTAGAACTGGACATGGAACAACAGACTGGTTCCAAATAGGAAAAGGAGTTTGTCAAGGCTGTATATTGTCACCCTGCTTATTTAACTTATATGCAGAGTACATCATGAGAAACGCTGGTCTGGAGGAAGCTCAAGCTGGAATCAAGATTGCCGGGAGAAATATCAATAACCTCAGATATGCAGATGACACCACCCTTATGGCAGAAAGTGAAGAACTGAAGAGCCTCTTGATGAAAGTGAAAGAGGAGAGTGAAAAAGTTGGCTTAAAGCTCAACATTCAGAAAACTAAGACCATGGCATCTGATCCCATCAATTCATGGCAAATAGATGGGGAAACAGTGGAAACGGTGGCTGACTTTATTGTTTGGGGCTTCAAAATCACTGCAGATGGTGACTGCAGCCATGAAATTAAAAGACGCTTACTCCCTGGAAGGAAAGTTATGACTAACCTAGACAGCATATTAAAAAGCAGAGACATTACTTTGTCGGCAAAGGTCCGTCTAGTCAAGGCTATGGTTTTCCAGTGGTCATGTATGGATGTGAGAGTTGGACTCTAAAGAAGTCTGAGCGCAGAAGAATTGATGCTTTTGAACCGTGGTGTTGGAGAAGACTCTTGAGAATCCCTTGGACTGCAAGGAGATCCAACCAGTCCATCCTAAAGGAGATCAGTCCTGGTTGTAGAGGGACTGATGTTGAAGCTGAACCTCCAATACTTTGGCCACCTCATGTGAAGAGCTGACGCATTTGAAAAGACCCTGATGCTGAGAAAGATTGAGGGCAGGAGGAGAAGGGGACAACAGAGGATGAGATGGTTGGGTGGCATCACTGACTCAGTGGACATGAGCTTGGGTGGACTCCGGGAGTTGGTGATGGACAGGAAAGCCTGGTATGCTGCGCTTCATGGGGTTGCTAAGAGTCGGACATAACTGAGCAACTGAACTGAACTGATTTACTAGCTGTGTTACCTTGGGCAAATTACTTAATCTCTGAACCTAATAATTCAGTTTTGGGATTAGGACCTACACCTGCCTTGGCTTGGGTCCCAACCCCTGTAAAATATTGCCTTCAAAACAGAGACAGAAATGCCCTAGAACATGCTCTAGAGCATTTGAAAACATCATCTGATAGTTGTAAAATGGAAGAAACCAGAGACATTGTTATATTCTTTAAAATGCTCCTTAAAATGTAAACAGTATCTCACAGGTGTCCCTGGTGGCTCAGATAGTAAAGAATCTGCAGGCAATGCAGGAGACCTGGATTGGATCCCTGTGTCAGGAAAATCCCCTGGAGAAGGGAGTAGCTATCCACTCCAGTATTCTCACCTGGAAAATCCCATGGACAAAGTAGCCTAGCAGGCTACAGTCCATGGGGTCTCCAAGAGTTGGACATGACTGAGTGACTAAAATTTCACTTCACTTCATAGGCTGGTGGGCCGAAGCAGGTAGATTGACTTCCTGAGGATTGAAATTGGAATATTGGAAGTCTGCTACAAAGTTTGCTTATTTCTGCTCTCTGACAATCAATGAATCTTGCTATTATGATTAGTTTTTTTTTTTTAATAGTTAAAGCACTTCATTTGCAGAAAGAACTTATTGTCCCGTACATTCTAGGTTATTCTGGGGGCTTATTGAGAAATAAGTTCCCAGGTGGCGAACTGGTAAAGAATTTGCCTCAGTAAATTGGTAAAGAATTTGCCTCGGGTTTGATCCCTGGGTTAGGAAGGTCCCCTAGAGGAGGAAATGGCAATCCATTCCAGTATTCTTGCCTGGAGAAACCCAGGGAGAGAGGAGCCTAGCAGGCTGCAGTCCATGGGATCCCAAAGAGTCAGATAAGACTGAGCATTCTCACACACACACTGATAATGACATCTCTGAAGTTAACTGGTACTGTTATCTTAACTGGGAAGTTTCCATCCTGGTAATCTGGTAGTGCAGTTTGGGCCATAGTTAGGAAAGAGCCTTTCTAGATTGTCAGTAGCTAGTCTCTCAGGAAGTCATTAAGATTTATAAGTACATACTCAGTATGTGTGTGAACGTGGTCGGTCGTGTCTGACTCTTTACAACCCTGTGGATTGTAAATCACCAGGCTTCTCTGTCCATGGAATTTTCCAAGCAAGAATACTGGAATAGGTTGCCATTTCCTACTCCAGGGTATCTTGCCAACATAGGGATCGAACCCACATCTCTTCTACATCCTGCATTGACAGGCAGATTCTTTATCACTGTGTCACCTGAGAAGTTTTTAAGATACTCTTTGTAACAAAAAGGAATAATAAAGAATCTGATTAAAAAGTGGAAATGAAAGTTTTTTTAAATTACCCTGCAATTTATTTCACTGCACAAGTGGTTCTGATAAAGTGGGGACGATGTTTTGTTATTTGAATATTGATATTGGTTGATGTTGGCTTTATTTTGCAAATGTTGAAGAATCTATCACGGAAATAATTGAAATAACCGGGGATTCAGACAGGGGAGTGAGAGCAGCAGCAAGAAGAAAGTATTTTGGCAGTGATATGTGCATTCCTGGTGTAGTCAGCTAGTGATTCTAGAAGCTTATTGGCATCAGTGGTAGCTGGAGAAGGATGATGTAGTGGCCATGTTTCAAAGAATGTCCTTTGCCTGCTGTCTAAATATAACAGTACTCAACCTTTATCATTGTTAACAGTATGATCATTTTTTTCCTTACACCTTTCCTTACCCTCCTAGGAGAGCAAAAAGAAAGCCCTGAGCGTCCTCTTCCTGTTACTGCGGTCAGCAGCATGTTGATTCAGAACTGATTCCAGAGAGAGCTGGATCCAGAACAGTGATAGTCTCCTTCAGAGGGTTGAATTGGGTAGGGTAAATTAAAAGTGCCCTGAGGCTTGAATGTGTAGGGACTAGTCAGGAAATAATAAGGAGGTCACGATGGCAGAAACAGGCTAATGGAAAAGAGAACAGAGTAGGAAATGAGGTCACATTGGGATACTGGGAATTCAAATTGTGTAGGTCCGTCTAGTCGAGGCTATGGTTTTTCCTGTAGTCAGATATGGATGTGAGAGTTGGACTGTGAAGAAAGCTGATCTCCGAAGAATTGATGCTTTTGAATTGTGGTGTTGGAGAAGACTCTTGAGAGTCCCTTGGACTGCAAGGAGATCCAACCAGTCCATTCTAAAGAAGATCAATCCTGGGTGTTCATTGGGAAGGACTGATGCTAAAGCTGAAACTCCAATACTTTGGCCACCTCATGCAACGAGTTGACTCACTGGAAAAGACTCTGATGCTGGGAGTGATTGGGGGCGAGAGGAGATGGGGATGACAGAGAATGAGATGGCTGGATGGCATCACCGACTCGATGGACATGAGTTTGAGTGAACTCCGGGAGTTGGTGATGGACAGGGAGGCCTGGCGTGCTGTGATTCATGGGGTTGCAAAGAGTTGGACACGACTGAGCGACTGAACTGAACTGAACTGAGGACCTTGTAAGCAGGTGGAGAAGTGTTTACTTTAAATCTGCATAAAAAGAGATCACTTTGCAGTGGTTTTATTTATTTGTAACTTTTAGGAAGTTTATTGAATCATGTTTTCAGTTCAGACTGGTTGGATCTCCTTGCAGTCCAAGGGACTCTCAAGAGTCTTCTTCAACACCACAGTTCAAAAGCATCAATTCTTTGGCACTCAGCTTGTAGTCCAACTCTCACATCCATACATATCTACTCGAAAAACAATAGCCTTGACTAGACGGACCTTTGTTGGCAAAGTAATGTCTCTGCTTTTTAATATGCTGTCTAGGTTAGTCATAACTTTCCTTCCAGGGAGTAAGCGTCTTTTAATTTCATGGCTGCAGTCACCATCTGCAGTAATTTTGGAGTCCCACAAAATAAAGTCAGCTGCTGTTTCCACTGTTTCCCCATCTATTTCCCATGAAGTGATGGGACCAGATGCCATGATCTTAGTTTTCTGAATGTTGAGCTTTAAGCCAACTTTTTCACTCTCCTCTTTCACTTTCATCAAGAGGTTCTTTAGTTCTTCTTCACTTTCTGCCATATGGGTGGTGTCAGCTGCATATCTGAGGTTATTGATATTTCTCCTGGCAATCTTGATTCCAGCTTGTGCTTCCTCCAGCACAGGTTTTCTCATGATGTACTCTGCATAGAAGTTAAATAAGCAGGGTGACAATATACAGCCATGACATACTCCTTTTCCTATTTGGAAGCAGTCTGTTGTTCCACGTCCAGTTCTAATTGTTGCTTCCTGACCTGCATACAGGTTTCTCAAGAGGCAGGTCGGATGGTCTGGTATTCCCTCTCTTGAAGAATTTTCCACAGTTTATTGTGATCCACACAGTCACAAAGGCTTTGGCATAGTCAGTTGCAGAAATAGATGTTTCTCTGGAACTCTCTTGCTTATTTGATGACCCAGCGGATGTTGGCAATTTGATCTCTGGTTCCTCAGCCTTTTCTCAAACCAGCTTGTACATCTGAAGTTCACGGTTTACCTATTGCTGAAGCCTGGCTTGGAGAATTTTGAGCATTTACTTCACTAGCATGTGAGATGAGTGCAGTAGTGCGGTAGTTTGAGCATTCCTTGCCATTGCCTTTCTTTGTGATTGGAATGAAAACTGACCTTTTCCAGTCCTGTGGCCACTTCTAAGTTTTCCAAATTTGCTGACATATTGAGTGCAGCACTTTCACAGCATCATCTTTCAGGATTTGAAATAGCTCAACTGGAATTCCATCACCTCCACTAGCTCTGTTCGTAGTGAAGCTTCCGCCCCCATGTGATCACGTGAACCGTTGAAAGCTGAAGAGAAAGGTAGAAGAATTCAAAGATTGGAACAGTGAGAAGGATTTGATGCAGTATTGTTGGCTTGAGGATTAAGGATCATATGTCAAGGAAATGAAGACCTCATCCAGTGATTGAATATAAGGAACTGAATTCTGCCAACAACCAGTGAACTTGGAAAATGACACTGATCCCTGAATGAGTATCTTGCATGTGTGTGTGCAAAGTCGCTTCAGTCGTGTTCAACTCTTTGAGACCCTACGGACTGTATCCCACCTGGTTTCTCTGTCCATGGGATTCTCCAAGCAGGAATACTGGAGTGGGTTGCCAAGTCCTCCTCAGGGGATCTTCCTTACCCAGGGATTGAATTTGTGTCTCTTGGGTCTCCTGGATTGGCATGTGGGTTCTTTACCACTAGTACCACCTGGGAAGCCCAGTGCGTATCACAGTCCTGGCTAATATCTTGATTTTAGCCGGGTGAGATCTACCACACTGTGCTTGACCTCAGACCCACAAACACTGTGAGATAATAAATGAATGCTGTTTTAAAACATTACATTTGTTGTATCTGTTACAACATAAATAGAAAACTTAAGAGAGTAGGTTCCTTGGATGGAATTTCTCGTTCAAATGGTAAGTTCCTACTTTAAGAATCTTTGCAGCGGTTTTGAATGGAACAATGAAATGATATTTTGAAAGGATCCTCTGGCCATGGTGAATTAAGCCTGTAGAGGGACCAAATGAGGACACAAGCAGAATATTGTTACTTTCTTGCATGCCCTTCTCTTTTAGAAACATACTTAACATTTATTCTCTTAAAGAACAAGTGTTTTGGGCAAGTCACTTGTGATTGACAAACCTGTCAATCCTTTTGACAAACAAATGTGGGAGAGTATATTAAGTTGAACATAGTCTATTTTGTGCCACGTCTGGTTGCCACGATCGTTTTTAGGAGGAGAAAGTAATGCACTTTTGGTCTTGTGCCTTACTAGTTTAGTGGAATATTTGGAGTTTGCTCTTGAAAAACAACTGCTGTGGGGAAGTCTAAAGATGATGTTAAACAGCCTTGGTTAAATGCCTTACTAATGCCCCTTGTATCACAGCACAGGGATGTGTATGAGAAATGTGTTTATTAGAAAGGGACTGGACAGCCATGTATTTAAAGGATAAAATACTCTTTCGAGGCAGTTAGCATGGTTTACTGTGCAAGGTCCTGTGGAGGGGGAAAGCTTTGGTTCAGTTCAGTTCAGTTCAGTTCAGTCGCTCAGTCATGTCTGACTCTTTGTGACCCCCCGAATCACAGCACGCCAGGCCTCCCTGTCCATCACCAACTCCCGGAGTTCACTCAAACTCACCTCCATCGAGTCGGTGATGCCATCCAACCGTCTCATCCTGTGTCATCCCCTTCTTCTCCTGCCCCCAATCTCTCCCAGCATCAGGGTCTTTTCCAGTGAGTCAACTCTTCGCATGAGGTGGCCAAAGTATTGGAGCTTCAGCATCAGTCCTTCCAGTGAACACCCAGGACCGATCTTGCTTCAGCTTCAGCATCAGTTTCAGCATCAGTCCTTCCAATGAACACCCAGGACCAGTCTCCTTTAGAATAGGCTGGTTGGATCTCCTTGCAGTCCAAGGGACTCTCAAGAGTCTTCTCCAACACCACAGTTCAAAAGCATCAATAATTCGGTGATCAGCTTTCTTCACAGTCCAACTCTCACATCCATACATGACCACTGGAAAAACCATAGCCTTGACTAGATGAACCTTTGTTGGCAAAGTAATGTCTCTGCTTTTTAATATGCTGTCTAGGTTGGTGATTACAGGAGTACAAACCCAACCAAATACATGGGATCTCATTTTCAGAGGGTCTTGCCCAGGTTTCCTATTCATGCACCTATAAGTTTCCACAAACAATTCAATTTTATTTGACATTTATTGGGTTACACTTGACATTTCCAAGTACAGCAGACAGTTTTTTTTTCTGACAACTCACTTGTGAAATTATGATTGGCTCTCTGTAATACTCAGCTCAGTTGTGTTCAAAACTGACCAATGGTAAGTTTTAAAAGATGAATCAGTTTCAGATTTTGTGATCCATGCTTTCTCACCCTACAAGTGGAGCTAATGTTAATTGTTAATCAAAAGGCTATCTCTGCTAGTGGTCTGGTATCTTAGGCTTCGTTTCTGTACTCAGTACTTTGGCTAGTCTGTATATATCTCTCAGTGTCCTCTGAAGAGCACTGAGCAAATATTGGGTTAAATTATAAATACAACTACTTTATATCTTTCATTATCTTTATTTAGCACTTTTCTCCCTCATTAATAAAAAAAAAGATCAAGTTGGATTATGCCACCCAGAGATTTCCACTATTGTCAGTTTGATTTATGGCCTTCCAGACTGAGGTATGAATGTGTAAGTGTGTATACCTAGCCACAAAATATGGCTTATAATGTACCTAACTATTCATTTCACTAAACACATGGCTATCCATGATGAGGGAGTAGCGCGCTCCTCTGTAAATATATACAAACTCATTATTAGCTACACTTTACCTTATCTAACCAATCCTGTTTCTTAGGCATTTAGGATGCCTTTTCCCCCCTTTTATGAACACCCCTGCTGTGAACATCCTTAGTCTGTATATCCTTGTTACTTAGGTGTTATTGCTGTAGGAGTGGAATTGCTTGTTTCTGAGTATAGATCCTTACTGCCTGTAAAATGTACCAGGGAGCCCCTTTGGAGGTTTCTTGGTTTGGGATTTAGCCACAATAAATTTATTAAAATCTATTCTGATTTTTTTCCCCCTTAACTTTATATTACACACAGTATGAATGCTAAAGTGTGTGGTTTTTTTTTTAAGTGATGAGAAATAAAACCTTTTGTTCTGAAGGGTGAGGTATTAAGCAGTGATTACTGTGTCAGTCTCATCCAATTTCAGGTTTCATCTCAGAAAAACAAAGTTCTTTGAGCACTTGGCATTAATTAAGTTAGGTGTGGAGAACATATCTCTCACTTAAATTAATGCACTTGACATTCTAAATTCTTCTTCTCTTAATCTTGTAATTGCCTCATTTTGCCCTGATTTATAAATTGTGAACTTGGATCCTTTATCCTGCTGAAAACTCAATTGTGAAAGGATCTGTTAATGAGAAGCAATAATTTTATTTTATTTTCAGCTACATTTGGATGTTACATACAACTGAAAATTCTAATTCTTTTAAAGAACATTTTAGAATTTCATAATTTGAGTTTCAGCCTTTGGAAAACATCAGATCTCAGAAAGTACCTTGGACGAACCTTAGGATTTTATGTAAGGGCAGGAATTCTCGGACATTTTCAAAGAGGCTCAGCCTCCCCTGTATCTCCCCATGCTGTGGGCCTGAGTGAATACTTGTCTCCTCTGAGGCCCAGGCTGAATCACACCAGACCCTCTGAGGCTCAGGCTCCTTCCACCAACTTTTGGCAAACTTTAACCAGTAAGAGAAAGGAGGTGGAAGACAGAGGAAGCCTGCAGACAAATCCTTTGCTCTGCTTTTCTGCCTCATCTCATCTCTTCCTCCTCCCACATGGCCTATTCCCAGAAACAGTGATACCTGTGGCCTCTCTGGAGACATCCGTTCTCCATGGCCACCCATCCAGCTGAAGCACTGGCCGCCTTGGCAGCTGCCACTTTGTATTCCTTTCCCTCATGCCTACCTTGCTGCCCTGTTTCTCTAATCCTGGCTACCCTGATATTCTACCCCCAAATACAATATACACTTTGCATATGTTTTAAAAAACATGCTCTTATTTTTTAGATAGGCCAATCTAAGATGTTTTGAAAGCATAAAATGTCACCATTATTTAGTGTAAATATTTATTAAGTTACTAGATAATTTCTACAGACACAAACTCTTATTCTTGATTAGGTGACTCAATATTTTACCTCATATACAAAAATAGCCTTTAAAATTATATATGTATGAAATTTATATTACTGTGTGTTGATTATATAATTGATTTTGCACTATTCATTACAAATAGTGTATATTAATTGCATATATAATTATATAGCAATATATGTATTAATCATCTTAATGAAAAGTAGACTTGTGATTTTGAAGTGGTACGACCTAATAATGTTATTTTACGACTTTATCAGAAAGAAAAGCACAAAGAGAAAGGACGAGTAAGAAAATAATAACCCCCTGGTCTTTCGTTACCCCATTCACTCTCACCAAGGTCTGTTCAATTGGTTGATGATTTTTTTTTTTTTTTGAAAATCACATTTGATGGGTCATTCTCCTTTCCCTTCCTCCAGTTGTTCTTAAGATAGGGAACTATCCTTTAATTTTGGCCATTGGTTCTTTGGACAAATGGAGATTTGATTCTATTACTTAAGATAAAACAGAGAAAGTGTATATAAAATGTCTAGCATAATGGCTGGCTAGACTGTAATGTGGCTGGCCTTCTGGAGTAGAGCTGTGTCTGGCCACCCTGATTGCATAATTCTCTATCTTCCCATTCCTGCCATTACTGGAAGAGAAAGATCCAGACAAAACAGAAGCTTTGGTGCAGCTTCTTGACTGTCAGATTTTGCCTTGAGCATCAAAAGAAGTTATTTTAAGTATCATTGATTTTAATGCCACCAGGTTTTGAGTCTGCTCTATAATAATAGTAAGTCTTTTAGTTAGCATTTAGTAGCTATGAAAAGTTAATGTTGAAATCAGATTTTCTTTTCACATGTCATTTATTTTCCATGTGTTCTTTTACTTAATCTCACTTAACTTTTTCTAGCTCTTAATTCTACTTAAAATTAATAACCAAATTGTTCTGAGTCCTAATTCTTTTCTAATGAAGAGTATACCTTGTTCTTGTAAAAGTCTTTATTTTTGACGTTGGATACTACTTGTATACTACTTGTTTTATTTTTGTTCATGTTATGCTCACCATGGGCTCTTTTTCAACTGTTCTTTAATTTTCTCCAATGTAAACTCTCTTCTTAACAGCTTATTTTTAACACAAAATGAACTTTACTCTTAACTGCTGTAGTTATCTTAATTCTTTGCCGTGCAGCTGGGTTGGGTCACTCAGGTGACATCCATTGTGAGTTTTTGTCTCTTTTTAAAATCACTGTTTTGATATTGTTAGTAAAAGTTCATTTGATCAATTTGGTTATTAATCCTTAGAATGGATAAAGTATTTTCTGTCTTCCCAACCTGTATGCTCTACCCCCTAACCCAGTTGGTATGAGATATTTATTTTTAGTTGGCAGGGAGAAGTAACTCTCAACTGAAATTCTCTAAAATCAACAGTTGGGAAAAATGAGGCACTCACTAAGGTTCTTTGAGGTTTCTATTTTCCTTGAGATAGTCTCCATTGTACATACCACAGCAGTTATCTCAAGCAGAGGATGTTCTTGACATTTTCCCAAACTGTCGCAACTCCTTAAGATTGCTCTGGGAATTTAAATATGTTTATCTAAATCTATCTATTTACTGTTTAAAGAGGAGAATGTTTCAACACATTTGTGAATGGGAAACACTTCGTAAAACTGTTTGATTCTGGAATCAGGAAAATTTCCTGTCTACCTTTTTCCTCTGAAAAATTTACAGATTATTTGGTGAACACACCCACTCCAATATTATTGCCTGGGAAATCCCATGGAGCCTGATGGGCTACAGTCCGCAGAATTGCAGAGTCGAATATGACTGAGTGACTAAATAACAACATGAAATGCTTCGGTGTTTTGCTTTGTACAAACCGTATCCTAGCATAGTTTGTTTCTTCCTTCAAAGAGAGTCTCTGGGTTATAAATGAACAATCTCTGTAAATTCAGTGAATCTGTCATGAAAACAAGACTTGATCTGTGATTTTGTTGAGTTTTGTTCTCTGCCATTCTGTTGATTGGTAAATAATCAGGTTATTTATAGTTATGGTAACATCCACATACAAGTTTGGTGTCAAAATAGCAAGGGAATACATTTTCCCTTTAATTATTCATTTATTCGTTCTTCTGTGTGTTCCTCCATTTGCTTTTATACATCTGTTTGGCCATCTTTACATCTGTTCTCTTATCCATCCAAAACATTTGAGTTAACACATCCAGCATGCCAGGTGTGGTGTTAGGTTTTTGGGCTTGAGAGGGAAAAGTTATGCCTCTTGTCTGAGGAGTTCATTTTATCATAGAGAGTGGTGGGAGAGACAGAGCCAGAAGCAAACAATTAAACCTTTTTAGTTCTCAGATATAACAGGCACAGGTCTGTGCCCTTAATCATTTCAAGTATTGATCAATTTGTAATTTTCTGGGAGATGATCTTATAGTAGGGAGTTGCTTACCTGTTGGTTGACTTTAACCAGTACTTATGTTCAACTGACTGCCCATCAGTGTCATTACTGAATTGCTTGGTTTATTTTCTTTGTAATTGCCTCTAAAGTATTTCTCATGTGTGATATAAACTTTGTTTCTTGATATAGAATGGGCACCAGGAAAATCTACTATGTGTGATAGTAATGAAGTCAAAGAGGGGAAAAAAGGGTCATGGACAGAGAAGTCAAATTTTACATAGAAATAATTTTTTGGCAGCTCATATTAATGACACCAAGAAGTCATCTATCTGTTCTGCAACAGATTAAGAAGAAGCTATTTATAAACCTGATTTTCCCAGTGTTCCAATCATTAAATTTTTTTAATGGTTTCATCATACAAGGAAGATTAAGTGACATAGAGTGAACATTAAACCAGTGCTTACTTTGGGCCAAAAACGTTGCTAAATCATTTTAATATATGACTTTATCTCTTCTGTAAATAATTATGAGGGGTAAATTGTAATCATTAATTTCATTTTACAAATTAGGAAATTGAGGGCCAAAGGTTTAGAAGTTTGCCCAGTGTCAAACCATGGTGGTTTGACATGCTGTGGTATATATTGAAGGAAGTCATAGTTAATGTTTTTGGGCACTTAGAAAAAAATGTTACTACAGTGGTAATATCTGAAGCTTCATTTCTACCTGGAGTTAGCCAAAGTGCAGAATTAGAGGGCACAGTCTCCAAGATTGTCTTTAATTCTGACACCAACTTCCAAGTTTGGGGGTTTCCAGAAACTACTGTCAGATTTGTTGGTTTGCTAAGAGGACTCATCAGTTCAGTTCAATTCAGTCGCTCAGTCGTGTCCGACTCTCCGCGACCCCATGAATCACAGCATGCCAGGCCTCCCTGTCCATCACCAACTCCCGGAGTTCACTCAAACTCATGTCCACAGAGTTGGTGATGCCATCCAGCCATCTCATTCTCTGTCATCCCCTTCTCTTCCCACCCCAACCTTTCCCAGCATCAGAGTCTTTTCCAGTGAGTCAACTCGTCGCATGAGGTGGCCAAAGTATTGGAGTTTCAGCTTTAGCATCAGTCCTTCCAATGAACACCCAGGATTGATCCCCTTTAGAATGGACTGGTTGGATCTCCTTGCAGTCCAAGGGACTCTCAAGAGTCTTCTCCAGCACCACAGTTCAAAAGCATCAATTCTTCGGCGATCAGCTTTCTTCACAGTCCAACTCTCACATCCATACATGACCACGGGAAAAACCATAGCCTTGACTAGACGGACCTTTGTTGGCAAAGTAATGTCTCTGCTTTTTAATATACTATCAAAGTTGGTCGCAACTTTCCTTCCAAGAAGTAAGCGTCGTTTAATTTCATGGCTGCAATCAACATCTGCAGTGATTTTGGAGCCCCAAAAATAAAGTCTGACACTATTTCCACTGTTTCCCCATCTATTTCCCATGAAGTGATGGGACCAGATGCCATGATCTTTGTTTTCTGAATGTTGAGCTTCAAGAGGACTCATAGATCTCACTAAAAGGTGTTAGTCATACAGGGAAGGGATATGGATTAAAAGCAGGCAAAGGAAGCCATGAATAAAGCAGAGTTTGGGAGGGTTCCATATGTGAAATTCCTTGTCATTTCCCTATAGAGTCAGCACACATTACCATCCCAGCATTAATATGTGATGATGGCCTTAGTTTGGTGGTCAGCATTTTTATTGAAGCTCCATTGTGTAGGCTTAATTAATTAGTTGTTTGATTGCCCATGTGATTGGTCTCAGCTTCTGTGTGACCCAAATCCCTAACACTGAATCATATTGTTGGTTTTTCTGGCATGGCCAGCCTGTATCCTAAGACAATCCTAACAACCCGCCTCCTGAACAAAGACGCTCCTTCAGATATGACATAGATTACTTCCTGGAAGCTGAAGACAAAGCACAGACCATTCTTTGGGAAACTTAACAACACAACCCCTGAGAAAATGATGGCATGTACTCTTGTTGTCAGATGGCATGTATTCTCAGCCGTTAGCAATTTTGGGATAGAGTAAATGGCAGGCATTTGGTTTACTAGGTCTTTCACAATAAAATGCTATTGACTTAGTGGCTTAAACAAAATCATCTTATTTCTCACAGTTTTGGAGGCTACAAGTGTAAGTAAGAGTGAAGTGTTGACAAGGTGGATTTGATTCTGAGGCTTCTCTCTGAAGCTTACAGAAGGTCACCTTCTTACTATATCCTCATGCAGTCTTGTCTCTGTGCCCACCCATCCATGGTGTCTCGTTTTTATAAGGATACTAATCGTAATGAATTAGGGCTCTACTCTCATGGCCTCAGTTTAACTTAATCACCTCTTGAAAAGCCTTATTTCTAAAAACTGTTGTTTTCTGTGGGACTGGTGTTGGGACTTTAACATATAAATTTTGCCAGGGACACAATTCAGCCTCTGACTTTCTGTTCTCTGGTCTTCCACACCCCCATATTCATGGCCTTTCATGTAAAAGATAGATCCCATCACCCCCAAATGTATCAACTCATTCTAGCATAAACTCTAAAACCAAGAGTTCATTTAAGTATCTGTTATCAGCCATGAGTGAGACTCTTCAGTATGATTTATCTTGAGGCAAAATTCCTGAGTATGAACCTTTGAAACCAGGCAAGTTATCTTCTTCCAAAACACTATGGTAGGACAGGCATAGGCTGCTGCTGCTGCTGAGGCGCTTCAGTCGTGTCCGACTCTGTGCGACCCCATAGACGGCAGCCCACCAGGCGCCCCGTCCCTGGGATTCTCCAGGCAAGAACACTGGAATGGGTTGCCATTGCCTTCTCCAATGCATGAAAGTGAAAAGTGAAAGGGAAGTCACTCAGTCGTGTCCGACCCTTAGCAACCCCATGGACTGCAGCCTACCAGGCTCCTCCGTCCATGGGATTTTCCAGGCAAGAGTACTGGAGTGGGCTGCCATTGCCTTCTCCCAGGCATAGGCATAGGCTAGAAGTTCCCATTCCAAAGGGAGAAGTTGGAATGAAGAAAGGGATCATAGGTTCCAAGCAAATTCGAAACCTAACAGGGCAAATTCTGTTAGATTTTAATGGTCAAGAATAATCTTCCCTGTTTTGATGATGCCCTGTCCTCTGAGCCCACTCGAGTGGCAACCCTGCCTTCTGAATTTATGGGGCAGCTTTGTTGCTGTCTCATGGATGGGCAACAGCTTTTCCTCCACAACTCCTGGCTAAAGTAAATATGATTAGATATGAAAAATCTGAGTTTTCCTTGATCCTTACATGCTTAAAAGCTGCAGTCAAGATGGGTAGGTAGGCATCTTAACAGACAGTTGTAACAAATTAATATTAAGTTCCATGAGTGCCAGAGAGATTTTGTATTAAGAGTTAAAAAACTCTCATCTAGGATATCCTTAGGAATATTTTGAGATTTTTATTAACCTCATTTCTTATAAGAAATGATTGAACTAATGAATCATGAAAGGAGAGATTTAATGCATTTGCTTTAGTAACTTTGATAATTTCTGGATCCCATGTAGGTTTAGGGATCATAATTGGAAAAATTCAACAGTCTGGTCATCATTCCTAAATATGTTTCTAATATAGTTTTAGCTTCCATAATCTTTGTTCAGACTTAGAATTGTTTTCCCTAAATAGCTCTAAGTTTGATCTGAGTGCTTTCAATATTTATTTTTAAAAGCTTGTTGCTCTTGGAAGAAAGAGGCCAGATAATTTTAAGGATTCACACTTTGCATTCAGAAAATATTTGTGATATTTCCTTAAAAAAGAAGTCACTTTTCCCCTCAAAAACTTGCCCATGAATGTTTATACCACCTTATTCATAATTGCCAAAACTTGGAAGCAGCCAGGATATCCTTCAGTAGATGAATGGATAAATAAACTGTAGAATATTCAGACAACAGAATATTTTTTAGCCCTAAAAGGAAATGAGCTATCAAGCCATGAAAAGACATGGAGGCAACTTAAATGCGTAGTACTAAATAAAAGAACTTAATCTGAAAAGGCTATATACTACATGATTCCAACTGTATGACATTATGCTGCTGCTGCTGCTAAGTCGCTTCAGTCGTGTCTGACTGTGCGACCCCATAGACGGCAGCCCACCAGGCTTCCCCCTCCCTGGGATTCTCCAGACAAAAACACTGGAGTGGGTTATCTGTTTCATTTTCCAGTGCATGAAAGTGAAAAGTGAAAGTGAAGTCGCGATCCCATGGACTGCAGCTTACCAGGCTCTTCCGTCCATGGGATTTTCCAGGCAAGAGTACTGGAGTGGGGTGCCATTGCCTTCTCTGGTATGACATTATGGGAAAGGCACAATTTTGGAGGCAAAAGATTAGTGGTTGCCAAGGTCTAGCAGGGAGGGAAGCATGATCAGATGGAATACAAAGGATTTTTAGGGTGGTGAAACTATTTTGTATGATGCTATGATGATGGAAACATTTGTCCAAACCCACAGGATATATCCAACACCAACAGTAAACTCTAATATAAACTATGGACTTGGAGTGATTATGATGTTTCTCTTGATTGGGTTCATCAATTGATAGGGTTCATCAGTTTTAACAAAGGTAGTACTCTGGTTGGGAATGTTGATAACACTGAGGCTGTAGATGCCTAAGGACAGGAAGTATATGGGAAATCTCTGTACCTTCTGGTCCATTTTACTGTGAACCTAAAACTGCTCTAAAAAAATAAAATATAGTTAAAAAAAAGAGAGGAGAAAGAAGTCACTTAAGCTTTCTGTAAGCCCAAAATGGAAAGCATTTTTTTCTCACATTTTCTCTCATTTGTCTCTTTTTGTGTTGCTATGGAATCTCAGGCTTACATTAGGAGCAAAGAATCATGTTGATTTTTAGACTTTATTTTTCATTCTTTACTACTTTAAATTTTATTTGATGTTTTTCCTTCAGAGTTGTAGCTGGCTGTGTTCCACCATTTGTTGGACAACTACGTCCAGCCCTTTTTTCTCGTTTGAGGGATCCCTTTGGATTCTCCTTACTCTGTTGCCTTTTGTGTAACATGAGTACCATTTTCTTTAACAAATTTAAGCCCAGCAGTGATTTTTTTCCCCCTCAAATTAAAACAATGTTCAGTGACTCTGATACAGGTTCTTTTGCGGTCATAGTCTCCGTCTCAGGTACAATAGTCACGGAAGACTGGTCTCTAAGGTGCCCATGCTTTACATTTTGATGGAGTTTCATTTGTGCCTTCTATTCTTGAGAGAGCTAATCAGCACTCATCTTTCTTCTGTGCTGAGGCAGCTAAAAGTGTTGTCATTATCATCTTTTCTCTGTTTCACTTTTTGGTGTTAACGTCAATTGAATTAACTTTCCTGAGCAATAGTTCTGAAAGCATTTTTTCAAGAACAAAAAGACAGATTTTCTTTGTGTATAAATAAAGAAGATAGTTTGTCCTAGGGGAATAAAGAATCTTTTAATAAATCATTGCCCCTCCTCTACCTTGGTTCAACAGGGAAAAAATCAATTTTAGGTTCTTCAAGTGAAAAGAAAGATCAAAAGAAAAAGCTGACAGTCTCAACAGAGGGCAAGCTGGGATGCTGGATTTGGGTCTCATCTTTCTTGGTGAACTTTAAGCAAACTCTTTCTAAATGGAATAAATTAAAAAGAGACTAGAATTTCCTTTTCTGGGAGTGGGAATAAAGAGTGATATGAACACAAAGATTGTCAAAATGTTTTTGGATTACTCTTTCAGTCTTGAAACTCTTGACACAAGAAGCATAGTTCTGTCTTAGTAAAATGCAGTACTACCTTATATTTAAAAGTATAATTTCATTGATATTTCTTCCTCCTATCCAAAAGACATTAAACATATTGCAGTTATGAGGCATTAAAAATTAGGAGTGTAAGAAATTCATAATTATAATTAATATAATTATAATATTAATATAATTAATTAATATAATATTAATATAATATATATTAACATATTAATATAATATATAATTAAATATTAATTATATATTAATATATATAATTAAATATATGTTAATATAATATATAATATATCATATATATTATATTATATATTATAATTAATTAATAATTATATTAATATAATTAATTAATATAATATAATTATATTAATATAATATAATATAATTATAATTAATATAATTATAATAAATAATTAATATTACAGTGATTAATGTAATTATTAATGTTTAAAATCTTAGATAATTGTATCTTTCAAACTTCTTAAAAATTCATTGTATTTGCTATGAAGAGAATCATAGTGGCTCATTTGTGTATGTGTTTCTAATGAATACAATTCAATTAAAAGTAGAAAACTATAATAGTGGATGATTGTGGGAAAAGTGTTACTTTTCAGAAATCTAGTCTAATTATCTGTTAGGGACATGCACTTTTTACTTTAAAAAAGTACATTATTTTCAGAATTTTTATAAGTAATGCTTGGTCCTGGTATAAAAAATTTGAAACCAAAGAGAATTATGAGGAATGAAATAGGACTTACTCATTTATCTTGTGCACTGAGAGATAATAATTTAGTTGGACCCTTTTGTTTTTCTCTATGCAAGTATATACATATATTAACTATTTTCATATAGCCTTGTTTCAGAAAATTTGATCATAGTTTATGTAAATTGTAGTCTTTGTATATGCAAAGTGAAAGTGAAGTCTCTCCGTCGTGTCCACCTCTTTGCGGCCCCGTGGACTATAACCTACCACACTCCTCCATCCATGGGATTTTCCAGGCAAGAGTTCTAGAGTGGGTTGCCATTTCCCTCTCCAGAGGTACTTCCCAACCCAGGGATCGAACCTGGGTCTCCCACATTGTAGGCAGATGTTTTACCATCTGAGCCACCAAGGAAGTCCTGTATATTTACACAGTATATGAGAAATGTCTCTTGTTAAACAGTTCCCCCGAATGTAATTGTAATAATTATAATAAAGTCTATCAGTTGATGACTTAGAATTTTTTAAACCATTTTCCTCCTATAGCACTTTCAGATTGATTTCTCTAAATTGACTCTCAATTTACAGTCTTGAGGGGTAAAGACATAACTTTATAAGGTCAGGGACCATTGGAATGTTCACCATCTTCAGAGATTCAAAGAATTCATTAAAGAGTCTCATTAGCTGCCTGACACTGGAGCATCTCCCTGCAAATGCTTGTTTTAATTTGAAAATCTTGTTTTGAGTGGACAGGTATGTGGTTCCTTCCAGCAGGCTGTGCTCTTTCTGACTGAAGGAGCCAAGGTTGTCACCATAGTAATTGGTGGGGTCACACAGAGTCGGACACGACTGAAGTGACGCAGCAGCAGCAGCAGCAGCAGCTGCTGCAGCAGCAGCAGCAGCAGCAGACATTACTTTGCCAACCAAGGTCTGTCTAGTCAAGGCTATGGTTTTTCCCGTGGTCATGTATGGATGTGAGAGTTGGACTGTGAAGAAAGCTGATTGCCAAAGAATTGATGCTTTTGAAATGTGGTGCTGGAGAAGACTCTTGAGAGTCCCTTGGACTGCAAGGAGATCCAACCAGTCCATTCTAAAGGAGATCAGTCCTGGGTGTTCATTGGAAGGACTGATGCTGAAGCTGAAACTGCAATACTTTGGCCACCTCATACGACGGGTTGACTCACTGGAAAAGACTCCAATGCTGGGAAAGGTTGGGGGCGGGAGGAGAAGGGGACGACAGAGAATGAGATGGCTGGATGGCATCACCGACTCTATGGACATGAGTTTGAGTGAACTCCAGGAGTTGGTGATGGACAGAGAGGCCTGGCATGCTGTGATTCATGGGGTCGCAGAGTCGGACATGACTGAGCGACTGAACTGAACTGAACTGAACACCTCAGTAAAGCAAAGATAAGAGAAAGGAATGGTTTTCAGACACGATAGACAGCTGAGATGGACAAGAATTTTACAGCATTTCCGGTTTAAGCCGTGAATATGCTTTGACCCATGGAGAACATTGAGTGATAGCTGCCTTGTAGGGGTTCATTCACCCTTGGTCACACATGCATTCAGCAGACCTGTATCGAGTGACTGAAGCCATGCCAGGCACTGGGGAAGGTTCTGGTGACACACTGCAAATGAGGCATAGTTTCTGCACTCAAGGAGCTCCCAGTTTACAGAAGGTGATGTAACTTGAGTACAGTGAGAGAAGTACATAGTAGAAGGATGAATAAGTTGTTGTGGGAAGGTGGAGGATTGCAAACCTTAAGTAGCAATTGGTAAGACTTCTCTGGGGAAGTGGGATTTCTCATGCTTATGAATTATGAAGGGTATTTTTTTGTATACCAGTCTTAAATGGTTTGGACTTGAGCCAGCAACCAGTGATACATGTTACATTTTTAGAAACATGGCGCATTTGTATTTTAGCAACTAATATTGGGTTACAGAGTTGGATGTAAGATTGAAATCATAAAATACCTGGCTTTCACATGGATACACCCTAAGGGATCCTGTAATAACTATTAAAAAGAAAACTATTCAATATTCAGTAGAATTTTTATTGCTAACTCTTCATAAAATCAGGAACTATTAAAGAATGTCTATGTCTTTATAAAATAGTTTGTGAAATTATTTGTGGAATGAACCACCTCCCACCATTGGACTTAGGACATGAGCCCAGTGAATGCAAGGACTTTGTTTATTATATTTACTTCACTATCCCCAGCACCCAGCTTAGTACCTGGCACATAACACATATTTAATAAGGCAGTAATGTCACTTTCTATTTAAGATAATTTTGACCGATTCCATTAGGTTCCATTATTTTGATTTTCTTATGCCACAGTTTGAAAATCTAATGCATGTTCATTATTAAAAAAAATCCTGTGGGAAGAAGTACTATAATACAGCATATATTTTACAAAGGAAAAATGTTGCTCTAAGATTACAAATAGCAGTATATGTTTCTGTCAGTGATTTTTTTTTTTAAATTGTTACGCTTTCCTACTGGAGTACCAGGATTTTAAGCTCTGACTGTTCTGTGCAGATTCTGAACCTGATAGTTGAGACAGGGATGTAAAGGACCCACAAGAGAAGATTTCATTTAGGAACTGCTATTCGTTATGGTGAATATAGAGATTATGATTGTGGTGTTTGGTTTCTTCCCAGTTTCACTAATATAACCTGCCACACCAACTTACTCCTTCCTTATTTTGGCAGACTTCTTTGTAGGTTGCAGAAACTAAATCAAGTTCCAATATGAAATATATACTGGAGTGAATACTAGCAGAAAAAAAAAAAGAACAACCCAGTGAGCCCTTTAAATCAATTCAACACAGTGTCTATGCTGGAATCTCAACCTTCAGATATAATGTTCCAAGGAGAAGAAATCTGTCCAGAGACTGTTTACTTCTAATGCTGGCAGTGTGCTCTATTTACAGAAAGGGAAAACATGTGAGCTTGGTCAGGTTACATTGCCATTACAGATACGCTGTTTTTCTAGTAGGAAATATTTTTATAATTTTAAAGTTTTCATCTTCTTATTCTTTCCTTTATCCCTTCACACATATTAATTGACAAAAGAAAACTTCAGGGACAACTAATACTTTTCTTTCCTAGCATTTGCTAGTAGTTGAAAATGCAGGTTGCCTAAGTACTTCTGCCAGGCCTGGTCAGCCTGAAAGGTAGAGTATTATACATTCTGTTCTATATTTTGCCATTTTTCCCGGAACAATGCCTTGAAGATCATAAAATTATGTAAGGAACTTCTTTGTTCTTTTCTGTCAGTTTGTAGTATTCCAGTTTATGGAAGTACCATATTTACCAAACCAAACTTTTTAGCCTGATAAGAATAATATTCATAGCAGTAATAGGAACCACCACCTGCTGAGCAGTTAGTTTGTGCCAGATGTTGTATTGGGACAATTTATAAAAGTCAAGTGGTTTTCTCTTTTTTTTTTTTTGACCATGTGGCTGGGCATGAGAGGCATAATATGTTCCCTACAAGGGACTGAGCCTGTGTCCCCTACAGTGGAAGTGTGGGTTCTCAACTGTGGACCACCATGGAATTCCCAAATTGAAACGTTTTAATTCTTCAGCCACCTTATAAGGTGAATGAGGTTGCCTTCATCTTACAAGCAAGGAAATTGATGTTGAAAACGTTTGTGTAATTTGCTATGCTCTTGACCATTAGTATCATACTGCTTCCTTTTTACATGTAGTTGAGGTACTTGGGTTCTTTGGGTGCACTTTAAAGGACAAGCATGGAGGAAAACCTCCAGTGCTGAAGATTATGCAGGGAGGAGTTTGCAGTGAAAATGTCTGTGCTCTGCTCATCAGCTGTAAGTAAGCGTACTGAAGGGTCAGGGTGGATTTAATGAGCAGTGGCTTTTCATCCTTTTACTACATGTTCTTCTTACCTCAGAAAATGAAAAGGGAAATGGAGACAGGGAGTAGGAGGAACAGGACTAAAACCTTGGTGAAAATCACATGTTGGTCTCGCCTAGTCCTGAGGCCTAACTTTGTGATCTGAGTCTCCTGGATGACAGATAAATAGGTGTGTGTGTGTGTGTGTGTGTGTGTGTGTGTGTGTGTATAAGTCACTGGATGACTGATAAATAGAGTGTGTATGTGTGTGTATATGTGAGAGAGTCTCCTGGATGACTGATTGTGTATGTGTGTGTGTGTACTGTCAGTCGTAACTTTGTGATCTGAGTCTCCTGGATGACTGATAAATTGTGTGTGTGTGTGTATAAGTCACTGGATGACTGATAAATAGAGTGTGTATGTGTGTGTATATGTGAGAGAGTCTCCTAGATGACTGAGAGTGTGTGTGTGTGTGTGTGTATGTGTACTGTCAGTCGTAACTTCGTGATCTGAGTCTTCTGGATGACTGATAAATTGTGTGTGTGTGTGTGTGTATTAGTCACTGGATGACTGATAAATAGAGTGTGTATGTGTGTGTATATGATGTGAGAGAGTCTCCTGGATGACTGATTGTGTGTGTGTGTGTGTACTGTCAGTCGTAACTTTGTGATCTGAGTCTCCTGGATGGCTGATAAATTGTGTGTGTGTGTGTGTACTCTCAGTCGTGTCCAACTCTTTGCGACCCCATGGACTGTAGCCTGCCAGGCTCCTCTGTCCTTGTAATTTTCCAGGCAAGAATACTGGAACGGGTTGCCATTTCGTACTCCAGGGGATCTTCCCCACCAGGGATTGAACCCATGTCCCTCTTGTGTCTCTTGCAAGGCAGATTCTTTACCACTGCACCACCTGGGAAGCCCAATAATTACAGGATCAGTTCAGTTCAGTTGCTCAGTCATTTTCGACTCTTTGTGACCCCATGAACTGCAGCACGCCAGGCCTCCGTGTCCATCACCAACTCCCGGAGTCCACCCAAACCCATGTCCATTGAGTCAGTGATGCCATCCAACCATCTCATCCTCTGTTGTCCCCTTCTCCTCCTGCCCTCAGTCTTTCCCAACATCAGGGTCTTTTCCAATGAGTCAGCCCTTCGCATCAGGTGGCCAAAGTATTAAGTTTCAGCTTCAACATCAGTCCTTCCAATGAACACCCAGGACTGATCTCCTTAAGGATGGACTGGTTGGATCTCCTTGCAGTCCCAGGGATTCCCAAGAGTCTTCTCCAACACCGCAGTTCAAAACCATCAATTCTTCGGCATTCAGCCTTCTTTATAGTCCAACTCTCACATCCGTACATGACTACTGGAAAAACCATAGTCTTGATTAGACTGACCTTTGTTGACAAATTAATGTCTCTGCTTTTTAATAATTACAGATGTGACCTTCAAAAAGTGGAAAATTGGGTTTTGGAAACCTCTATAATGTGATAGCAGACTAGCAACCGCTGAGTTTATTTACCCAAGTATGTATCGTATGTATGTGTCTGCATTTTAAAATGATAAAGAGAGGAGTATAGAAATCCAGGATGCATATGATAAACACAGTTATTTCATTTTACTGGCAGTGTGTAACATGAAACTCTCTAAGAATTTCATGAGTTATTTTCATGGAATTGGTGGGAATAGGGTGGAAAAAAGAGGGAAACTGAGAGGCAATGATAGATCATTGAATGTTGAGGGGGGAGATGTTTGATCAAACTTGTTTTTTTTAATATTTATTTTTGCTTGAATATGAAAATACACTTAAGCTTTCAGACTCATTTTGGTTTATATGGCTAGCAGAGCGGGTTCGATGCTGCAGCTGTTAAGCTTTGTGCTCTTCTTTTGTCAGCCATGAGAAGATTTTTGAAAAATAGTTGTCAAGAACTTAATATTTGCTGAGTGTGAAATACTACATAAAATATTGTCTTAACATTGACAGTGTTTAAGCTAAAATTAATGCAAGGAAGCAAAGGATATCAAGGAACTGGCCTCATTTTCTTGGTGTTCATCAGTGTCCACAAGCAGAGGGGTGAATGGCTATTGTGTTTAGTGGTTATTAACTTTTTATAACAAAAAATAAAAGGCATGGTGCTTATAATTTTTGCTCATTATATTTGTAGGAGGCATTAAAAAAGATGCGAATAGCCTCTGGGAATAAGACAAACCAAATATAATCCTAAATGACTGAGAAGGTTGTATCATTCCTTGTAGGAAAAAAAAAAAAGCGTTAGCTATCAAAGAGAATTTTAAAAATATTCTCCAAGCATCTGGCAGTGTCAGAAGTCTCGCATCCTAGATGAGCAAAATATACAACTGTGTTAATGTTAATTTGCTGATTATTTATTTGTGGTGCTATTTTTATATTCACTCCGTGAGCGTAGGTGAGGGCAGAGGGAAAAAAAATGGGGCTAGGTGGGGAAAACTTGTGCCTTTTCTAGTATTAATGATTATCACTGCCACCTAGGACATCTCAGCGTTGTTCAGAAAGACTGGAATATGGAGGTTTTGCTATTTAGTAACTTGAAAGAAGAGAAGAGTTTGTTATTCCAGGGATGTGAGAAGAGAGCTGGGCATGACAATTCAGGAATGTTGGAGTTACTGAGAGGAGACACTGGAAAGTCACTGGGGGTTATCCTTTAGTGGTGGAGGCTGGCTTACTCTCGGGGGTGAAGGTGGTGATGAGTAGTGTGGGAGTACAGTGCAGTCACCTGCATTGCCCTCACATATAACTCTGAGGAGGGTGCTGTTATGACAAAGTTGGTCTCATATAAAAATTTGATGAGTTTAGATTTGAAAATAGTGAAAGACTAATAAAATTGAGGATTTTTATTTTCTGTCACACTGTTTATCTTGAACAGTCTTGCTGTGTTTTGCTTTGTTTTTTAACCTCCCAGCTGATGATTCTGCCAAAATTGGACCCTTAGGAATTGACAAAGTTATACACTATGCTAAGTATAAAAGGGCCATCCCCTTAGTTTCCAGAGGGAGCATTTCTTTCCCCAGCCCTCCTCAGCCTAGAACAATTATATTTACTGCTTGAAAAAAATCACCTGCTTTCAGTGTGACTGTGTATTCTCCTCCTGGCTTGGGCAGATGGCAGCATTGTTTCAGACATCACCTTTTAGAAATGGGTCAGTAGAAAAGTTCTACTACCAGAAATAACTTGTTTCAAAAGGAAACAGTTCTTTCAGCCCAGCTCACTGATGTGAAATGGACAGCCCAGCACTTTCTCACAGCTTCCCTGAGATGCTCCACCAGGGGATGAGCGATGAGGAAGCAAACAGGCAAAAAACCAGGCGGGACCTCAGCCCTCCCCTAGCCACTGCCAAGCTAGAAGCTGGACTGTAAGGATATAATTCTGGAAAGTGGGTCATCTTCTTTCTAGAGAGCTACAGATGCTGTTGCAGTTTCAATTTTCTCTGTGGCATTTAGACCGTATGATTTTCTTTTTTTTTAGTGTCAAAGAATAGAAAATTAGTTTTAATTGTTACTTATGAGGCACCATATGGCTACTCTATAATTCTGGCTTCCCATGGAGCTGCATGTGCATATGGAAAATGAAATTAATTGGAAATCACACCCTGAAATCTATTATTAAGTTAATATAGCTAACAGCTTGTGGGGTGTCCTCATACTCAGCATGATGTAATTGCACATAACAACAAGTAACAATAAACTCATAGAGGAGCAGGAGGGATAAACAGAGGTCAAAGGGACAGCCTCGGGAAGGAATGGCATCAATAATGGATGCTACAGCAAACATCTTGGTTCCTCACTGTCCACAAGCCCAGGGTACAAGGAAGCAGTTTAATCGTATTCAAATCAATTAATCAGCAGTATTGTGAATTTCACAGCCAAGGGACTTATTTTTATTTTGCCAACTAGTGTTTTAGTGAGCTAAGGTCACTCTTGGTAGAATTAGTGATTGTTGTTCAAGTCAGAAGTTGCCAAACTTACCTGTGTATCAGAATCCACTGAAAAACTGTTAAATGAACTCTGAGTCTGATTCTTGGGATTTTGATTGGTTAGTTCTGTATTTCTGATTTAAGATTGCCATAAACATTCTGACATACCTCAGACATAGACCTTGGAAACCACTTATTGAAGTGATAAGCGATCTCACATGGCTTGATATATTTAAATGATGAAGCCCACAGTTAGCATGCATTCAGTTTCCCTAATTTGGTTCCTAACTTTAAAATACAGTAAAATAAGTTAAGTAAAAACATAACCTAAGATTCAGTACTGCATTTGGAAACCTGGAAATGCTGAACAATTTTTTATCGTACATGCTTTTTATTTATTAATTTACATTGTCCTTCCCAAGCCTGTGGACTCAGTGAGGGCACTGTTATTTTAGTTATCTTGGTGTTCAAGGCTCAGAGTGGTACGAATTCAGTATATGTTTATGGACTGTGAATTTGAATGTGAAAAGAGGCAAAGTGTTCATTTTTAGAATTAATAGCTGCATGCTTTCTTCATAATAAACATTGGACACAATTGCTATTCAACATAAATTGACATGAACTGATGTTATAAATGATACCACAATTTGTGATATTAGTATTTAAGTGCCCAGTCTTCTTTAGGTCATTGAGGAGAGAATCTGTAGATTTGAAACTAGGAATGATATTTTTTTCCGTTGTCTTTATTCCTTTTTCTGTAAGTGCTCGGTCTGCAAACCTAAGTTACATTGATAAGAGCAGGGTCTAGAATTCTAGTTGAGAGACTCATTGATTAGACTTTCTGGAAAATTACAAAGTCCAGGTCGGTTGTTTGCGCTCATGGTGGATCTCTGTGCTGTTGTACAGGTCCCCAAGGGCTGCAGCTCTGAAAACTTGCTGTCCCTTCTGTTTTGTCGTCTACGTTTTGTGCTGTCACATGCTCCCCACCTTACCTGAGTTCTTCAGTTTTCTTGGCGTGTTACTTCGTTCTTCTGCTCCTGCTTAGTTTCTGCAGGATTTGTGTCAAGAAGCTCTTAAATGCTGTGCAGATACTATGATGTTGAAAACACCTTCTTATCTGCCTGAAAATGTTATTGCCTGTGGTAACTGTGACCGGTTTGGAAATAAGGTGGGTTGGAATCTTACTGATGGACCAGAGGAAAAAGTATGATGTTGCTAAAGCAAACAGCTAGAGCACGACCGTGGGAAGGAGGATTACGACTGTAGAGCTGAACAGAGACAAGGAAGGTATGCAGATACAGCAGCCTGATGCGTGGCCCGACCAACAGGGACCACTAGCTGTCTCTCACTGTCAGGACTCTCCTTCCTGAACAACAGACCTTGAGGTTTATTTTTTTTAATACAGTATTTTGAAATAATTTCAAACTCGTGGCGAATTCTAACTCCCATATCAGTTTCACCCCAATTCACCAACTGTTAACATTTGAGAGCAAGTTGCAGACACAGTGCCTCTTCACACTAAACATTTTAGTGTGTACTTTCCACATCATTACCATTCCACCCTCCAAAGCAGGAAGCCCTGGTTATTTTCAGCAGAGGTGGTATTTGAAAACCACTTGGCATGTGGCTATACTCATTATTATTGAGGTGTCATTGCTTTTAGGTCATCTTAAGAGACAGTTGGGTGCATGTATGCACATATATGTGTGCATGTACACATGTGCAAATATATAGGTGTGTAAAATTATGTATTCATTCTGCTCTATATACTGCACACAGTTACAAGCACTCATATATCAATAACCATTTCTTTGGGCATGTTACAGAAAACCTAGTGTTTAATCCAATCCTTGATTCTTTCTAGCCTCCCCTTTCCATGTTTGGAAATACCCTTCTTCAACAGAGAGAAACATGGCTGTCATTATCTTCTATATAAATTTGTTTCCACAATTGACTGTGACCTATGGATATGACCAGATGGAACTATACTGTTTGACGACCACCTGACACCTTCCGATGTCTATAGTTTTGGGGTGCTGCCAGGTATCCCATTGGCCTGTCTGTTTCAGGCGACTCTTTCCCTCCTTCAGTAACTGTGTACTCGTGCTCTAGCAGGATGCCAGTACCTTCCTGACATCCCTCTTCTCCCCTTCAGCACCCCTTGTTTTCAGGTACCTGGGGACTGCTTAGTGTTTCACTAATAAGCACGCGGCTACCTGGAGTAGAGACCATGTTTCCCAGTCTCTGGCAGAACTAACTAACTATATAGGCTTATGATTTGGTTATAGCCAGTGGCTACCAATTTGACCATGAAGTCAAAGTGATATGTTGAGGGCCTTGTGATGGTTGTGGAATTGTGAAACCAGTTCTTAACAACTCTCCTTGGGACTTTCTGTGAGAGAAACATAAACTATCTTATTTAAAATTTCAAAATTATTATTTAACATTTTTTTGGTCCCTGAACAGCTAAGCCTAATTCTAACTAATACTACCTCTGCTAGGCAAGACAGAAAAAAAGAAAGTCTGAATTCCATGAGACAGTAAAGAATTGTGTAGAGGAGAGCAGGACCAAATTGATAGAGGTCCAGTGAGTGCTGAGTTTAGTCTCCTTGAATCAAGTGACATTTATAGACATTTAAAGGAATTATAGTAGAATATAAAGGATCTTATGGAATGGCATTAAAATCCTCAAACAATAAAAAGGCAACTGAAATTCCTAAAAAGCTTAAAAAAAAAATCCAGAAATGTGAAACACATTTATGTTTTTGACTACAAAACCATATATGTAGTCAGTGAAAATAATAGTTAAAGCCCTACAGAAGTTAGCCAACTTCTTTCTGCTGAAATCAGATGGAATTCAGCAGAATTAGGTTGGTGGTATTACCTGAGTGATTCTGGGTTACATATATAGTCTACGAGACTACCCTGCTTGGGGTCCACATTTCTCTTGGCAGCTATTAAAAATAGTTCCATCCTGCCCATCAGGAGTACATGAAAAACCACTCCCACCCTGACTAAGAATGTAACTTTAGTTCCTCTGGGTTGTTATCTCATCTGTGACATGGGATCTGAAAAGTATTTCCTTAGTCATTATGGTACTTTTAAGCCAGGTAGATAGATACCTTAGCAAACAGATGATGCAATTTCCAAAACCCATATGATTGATTAATCCTAATCAATTATTCATTATCTGTATATATTGTTTTAGTTGATGTGTTTGTAATGTTTAAGAGAATTTGACATATTCAAGTAACAGTGTAGACATTAATTCTTCCTTATAAGTTTAATTTAGTAGGTGAAATTGCTTATAAATTTTATGTTGAAAGATAAGGCTTTTGACAAAGATTATAAATAGTATTGCAGTGGTTTTAAGATCCACTGAATCTTTTAATTTGTTAGAAAATTACTGGTGCAGTTTAGTACTTGAGAAGGTTTTAGTCATTGAGTCAGACAGTTGAAGTACTTGAGAAAAGAAAATGGATACAGTTTATAAATTTAGTTTAAAATGTTTAAGCAAAATTAAATGTGTAAATGATATTGATTGCTGAGGAGCAATTCAGTATGTCCAACTTGAGTTGTTTGAACCTTAATCAAAACCACCTTGAAAGTAAATGTTAAATCTTTAAAGTAGCAGAATGTTTAGAAGTGGAAGTTGAACTCAAAGGCTTATAAAAAAATGAGTTAAAAACAAAAAAACAAACCTGTCACTTTAGTAAAGCAAATGTTTCATTTAAAATCACTGGTGGACTCTTTGCAGCAAAGCCACCCTCAGTCTCCCAAACATACTGACGTGAGGAGCCTTCCCTCCTGCAGTGGCTGTAACTAAAGATCTGTTGTCGACAGGGCTGTGGTCCTGGCAGAGCTTGGTTGCCAAAGCTGATTTCTGGCGATACCCCTTGGGCCATGGAAAGATGTGGGGGGGGACTGTCAGCCTTCAGAAGATGGGCACCTGTCCTGGGCAGCAAAATAACAGTCACATCCCATTCCTGCGTGGGATGGAAAACTGTAAGAAGAAACGCGTGGATTGCACATTTGAATTAACCCAAGAGCTTGACTGTTATCCTGTTTTACAAAGGGAAGTTTAGAGAAGTTAAGTAACTTTTAAGATTATGTACAAGTAAGTAAAGGAGTTGAACCATAGTTTGAATGCTAGGGAGTGAACTCTGGTGCACATGATGGCCTTTCTGTGTTATGTACATCTCTGTCTCCAGTAGCAGTGCCTCGGAGAAGGAAGGACCAGTGTTGCCTTTGACCTTATAGGATTTCTGTCTGACTTTTGTACCCCAGTAACCCAGACTACTGTCTTTTAAAAAATAATAATAATGATAAGAAAAATACAGAAAAATACACTGATAGAGTAGACTTTGTTTTATTGCAAGATGATCAGGTATCAGTTCAGTTCAGTTGCTCAGTCGTGTCCAACTCTTTGTGACCCCATGGACTGCAGCACACCAGGCCTCCCTGTCCATCACCAACTCCCAGAGTTTACTCAAACTCATGTCCATTGAATCGGTGATGCTATCCAGCCATCTCATCCTCTGTTGTCCCCTTCTCCTGCCTTCAATCTTTCCCAGCATCAGTGTCTTTTCAAATGAGTCAGTTCTTTGCAACAGGGGGCCAAAGTATTGGAATTTCAGCTTTAGCATCAGTCCTTCCAATGAATATTCAGGACTGATTTCCTTTAGGATTGCCTGGTTGGATCTCCTTGCAGTCCAAGGGACTCTCAAGAGTCTTCTCCAACACCACAGTTCAAAAGCATCAATTCTTCCGTGCTCAGCTTTCTTAATAGTTCAACTCTCACATCCATACACGACTGCAGGAAAAACCATAGCTTTAACTATATGGACCTTTGTTGGCAAAGTAATGTTTCTGCTTTTTAATATGCTGTTCGGGTTGGTCATAACTTTTCTTTCAAGGAGTAAGCGTCTTTTAATTTCATGGCTGCAGTCACTATCTGCAGTGATTTTGGAGCTCCAGAAAATAAGGTCTGTCACTGTTTCCCCATCTGTTTGCCATGAAGTGATGGGACCAGATGCGATGATCTTAGTTTTCTGAATGTTGAGCTTTAAGCCAACTTTTTCACTCTCCTCTTTCACTTTCATCAAGAGGCTCTTTAATTCTTCTTCACTTTCTGTCATAAGGGTGGTTTCATCTGCATATCTGAGGTTATTAATAATTTCTCCAGGCAATCTTGATTCTAGCTTGTGCTTCATCCAGCCCAGCATTTATCATGATGTACTCTGCATATAAGTTAAATAGGCATGGTGACAATATACAGCTTTGTCGTACTCCTTTTCCTATTTGGAAAGGTATAATACATCACAAAAACATTTGAGTGTATAGATAGTTGAAAGGATTGTCCATGAACCTGTTAATCCTTGTGAGCTACCTGATGGGAATAGCCTTTCGTTTGACTCAAAATGGGCAGTTTTTCTTGTTGTTGCTCTTATTGGGTCATCACGTTTTCTTCTTTGAACTTGACTGACCCCAGAACTCATGGTCAGGGATTCTGGTCACATTGGAAGTGGCTGGCTTGCCTTCTCCCTGACTGTTATCACATCACACCCTCACAAGCTCATTCACTCCCGCGGGCAAGGGTAGTAGCAGGTCATGCTCAGATGGTGTTGGTGGATCTTCTCCTCTGGCCTGAGCCTGTGCTCTGTACAGCTGTGTGATCTTAGACAAGGGATTTTATTTCTCTGAGTTCCAGTGTCCTGATATCCTGGAATAGTATCTTATGCAGAGAACTAATGTGAAGATTAAATGAGATGAAGTGTATAGAGTCCTTTGAATAATTCTTGGTACAGTCAGTGCTGAGAACGTGATGTCTTTAAGACGTACAACAGCTTCAACCACCATAGTAACAATAATCACAACAGCAGTAATGACACTGAAGGACAGAGAGCCATGTGTCCTGCCACTGATGTACAAAACGCCAGCCAGAGTCCATGTCTAGCTTGCTTCCAGCTCATTTTCCCTCCCCTGCAGGCTGCCACAGGGTTGGAACGGACCCAGCATCAATGCTGGGGGAGGGATGTGCTGTGCTGGTACAAGCCTCAGCATGCTAATGAGGCCTGAAGTTGAGCAACTCCAGATGGAGTCAAGCGACATGTTCTCTGCCAGGAAATGTGGTAGCTGGGCCGGGGCCACTCATTCCAGGCAACAGTCATGGATATCAAAAAGCAAAAAGTAAGGAAACATGCAGGCATTGGAACTAAACAAACTATCCAAATGTAAATAAAAACACAGTGTGCATTTGTGGTAGGGAAATCCTGTCTGGGATCCAGAGATGGTTTTCTTACAACAGCAGTAGTCCATCTGGGAGGGGACAGGGAAGTGCTAACTGTCTGTAAATGTGAGCTCCTTTGAACGTATCTGACCTTTCAAAGCTTGATTTGAACTAGTATGTTCTCATCAACCATGAGTACATTTTATTGATCATTTCTGAATGATTGGAAAAATAAACATTGATATCGTAACAGTTATAAAAGTTGATAAGACTAGATTTCTTACTGTGAAACATTTTTGCCCAATGTACAGCGTATTCATCTTTATCATCATCATCTATTATTTATTTGAGACTTAAGATGTGAATGTAAGTGAGAATGTAAGTCAGATATTGTGTTAAATAAATAACATACCTTATATACTCCTCCCACCCGCTGTTCCCACACAGTGCCAACTTCCTAGCATTTAATACTCATATAGCAACTCTAACAGGTAAGGGCTACATTTATGAACTTCATTTCATAGATGAGAACATTGAGGTTCTGTTTTCTTCAGCCAAGATCACTCAGTTCGCTGGTGAGGAAAAAGGCCCGAGTAGTGATCCAGGGCTGTCTGACCAGTGGCTCATTAACTTACCCATGTACTCTGATCATCTCCAACATGTTTCCTTCTTTGGATGGGGCTTAAGACAGATGGCAGATTAAGTACATAGAAAGAAGGTGCTTTAATTTTCCGCACATACATCTGAAGGTCACTTCAAGAGGGCACTTGACCCCTGTATGTAGCCCTTAAGGAAACTGGTGACTTGAGACCCAGAAACTTATCCTGAATGTCACAGGGATGAGTCTTCATGTTTCTTGCTTGGATCCGATACAATTAATTCTGGAAAGCACAGATGTGTGAATCTCCAGGCCCCAAGGAACACCATGGCTGACTTTGAACTGGAAGATTAGTTGCCGCATTGAGAAGTGGCCGAGTCTTGCCTTCATTCTCAATTCCAAGCCCATACTGCTTATGAAGTGAAGAAAGGGTGTTAAAGCCCAGGAAAGCTGATGGCAGGATTCTAGGTACATCTCAGGCACCATTGTAATCTAATGTGTGATAAATGTGTTAAAAAAATGAACTATTATTTCCCCCTATTTACAGAAATAATACATGTTCTTTGTAGCATATCTGTAGTCAGAAAGAAGAAAAAAATTACTGGTAATCTCCCCCTCCCCAAATAATCAGTTAATAGTTTGGTATATTACCTATATATGTATATATTAGTATATATATATTTATTGCAAAAGCTTTACGCCTCTTACCCCCCACCCTGCTTAGCAATAATATTGTTTTTACTAGGTCACATAAATATATATTTTATTTAAATCTGAAAATAATTTTCCTCTGATTATAAAAGGCATAAGCAGTCATTGTGAAAAGTATAGGTAATATCATGGCTGTAAAGAAGGAAGTAAAAATCATTTGAAACTTGACCCCACAGAGATAAGTATTGTTACAGACTTCCTGTCATTTCAGACTTTTTTTTTTTAAAGCATTTTTATCTGTATTTTTCACAGTTTGCAAACGAGTAATGTACTCTAGGTTATAACATAGATGTGTTTTGCCTTTTCTCTCCTAAGTACTTTTTGGTGGTTTTCTTTCAAAAACCTTGGATGCTTAGGGAAAGTCTTGAATCCCAATATGTTAAGCTTCAGGCAGTGACAGTGACATTGATGACCTAGAAAAGCTTTGGGTTGAAGATAGTGCTTTTCATCACTCCATCACTTAAGCATCAGACCAAGGCTTGAAACATCATCCTGAGTTTTCTGGAGGTTGCAGGAATACCCAGGAGAATTCACTTCCCTTTTCAAAATGAAATAACCACTCCAAAATACCAGGACACACATGGTGCAAGCAAACACCTTTGGTGCAGCTGTTGCTGGAAGTGTCCCTGAACTTCCAAAATATCAGTGCTGGAAAAGTTCATATTTTAAAATAATTAATTGTTTTCAAAAAGTTCTGTATGCTCATGGTAAAGAACAAACGAAAACACCCTCTCAAAATCAGCACTCTGCATGCTACTAACTCTGACTAGGAATGTTTCAAGTAGAATGCTGATTTGCAGGTGGTGGGGTGGGTAGTGTGGATGGAACTGATTGCTTTTTATACTCCCTTGAATAGTCCAATACCTATTGGTGGCCTGTTATAGGCCAGACATGGAACTTTGCGCTGAGGTGTAAGAATTTAACATTTTGTTATGTTTCAATGAAAATTCAGTAAGAAACTTAACATCCCCACTGTCAGTGCTGCTCTATTTTGATATTTTGTCCCAAGGACTCTCTTGTAATATGTTCTCATAAATAACAGTATATTTCCTGATTGAGAAACAGTATATATCCTGATTGAGTCACACAGATAGATGCATTTGTCAAAATCTGTGGAATAGTACATTTCAGATTTGGGCATTTGACTGTATGGAAATTTTATCTCTTGCCACAAAGGAACTATAAACAAGTATCAGCTTTAGTTACTGATAGGAGAGCTCAGGGGAACTGCGTTGATGCCTGCAACTTACTTTGAAATGCTTGAAAAAATAAGATGAACTCTGATGGATGGAGAGATTTGGAGTAAAGCAAATGTAGTTAAATGTTAGCAGCTAAAGAAGTCAAGTGGTGAGTATGTAGATGTTTACTTGTAGTTCAACTTTAAAATGTGATTAGTAATTTTAATAACAAAATGTTTGGGGGGAAAAACCCAATAACAAGGCTCTATGTGGGAGAGCTAAAGCACAGTCTATAGAATTTTTTTTCTTGCTGAAATATTCTGATTCTGCTTCTTACTAGCTATGTGACTCCAGATAATTCAGCTTCGGAGAAGTTGTTCAATGTGAGTAATGAATACACTTAACACAAATCTTACTCTGCAGTAAACACCTGATAAATACTGTGATGATAATTCCACAGTGCAAAAGAAGTGATTGTAAATGAATGACCTTATCCTGAGGGCCCACTATGTGTCTGGCACTTTCGCTTGGTCCTTTCCAGAGGAATGAGGCCGTCTCATTCTGAATCACGATGTGTGTAGCAACAAACACTAGGGAAGGTGTGAGGAGCATGATTGGGCAGACTGAGAGTGGCTCCACTAGGTGTGACTCAGCCCCTCCCCAGCCCTGTGGCTCCCCTTCAGTGTGGCATCTGCTTTGAACTAGAAGGCTCTTTAGAGGAAAGGTAGCATCTGCTTTGTTAGACTTTGTAGCATTCCTGAGTTGACGTTGACTTAATTCATCACAAAAATCACTCCCTTTGTGTATGGCCAAGGCGTTCTATTTTTGAGGTTGTCCTGTTTTAGCTTTATGGACAGATGCTTGGGAAATTCATCTAGGGTTGCACGATCGCCTTTCATCCCCACAGCAGAATCATGTCTATGCGTTATGACAGCCTGTTCCAAACTCCTGCTGGGAGGCAAAGAGAAAGGAAAGGGTCAGGGACCTGGAAAAAGCTGCAGCTGGATTTAGGAGCACCAGCAGTGGGGGATGAAAGGAATATTTCAGGTAATTCTGTGAATGTGCTGTTTACTTCCAAGTGCCTAATATCATACTCTTAAAAATTAAGGTAAAAAACAGTAAAACAAAACCCCAAAAAACCCCAAAACCGCGATGGTGAGGGAGAGTGGGGGAATAGAACAAATGTTGGCTACATTTTGAAGGAGAGGTTGGTGGGCAGGAGGAATAGACTTATTCTGCTAACTTTTCAGCTGCCGTAATGAAATCTGAATCTTGATCTAAATGTCTCCTAGTGATTGGGATTCCAGAGGGTATCCTCATATAGGACTGCTTGGTGGGTGAAACCAAGTGTGAAACAGGATTTGATTTGTCTGCCACACTAATACCATTGGAGAACTGTTTAAAACCTTCCGGAATTTTCTTTTACCACATGCTGATGCCGGTATTTTACTGTGTTTTGGGCTTTAAAGTTCCAAACTCAACTCAAAAGACTGTGTTAGCACTTTTCCCCAAGAAGTAAAATGCACATCAGCTTGTTAATTCTTTACTTTCTCCTTTTTTAAATTGGAGAATAACTGCTTTACAGTTTGTTGTAGTCTTTGTTGTTGTCCATCAATGCAAATCAGTCATAATGAGAGATATGTATATATATATATATACTGCTAAGTCACTTCAGTCGTGTGTGTGTGTATACACCCCTCCCTTTTGAGCCATCCCTCACATTCTATCCCTCTTTAATGTCTTGTTTGTAGTACTTGGCCTGGATCATTATGATATGAATTCTTACTCAAACCAGGCATTCTTTTCTTTAATGATTAAGGAAGTTCCAGAAGAGACCATCCTAATTTGAATGCTTCAGTGATCATCAGAAAGATTGTTCAGAAGACAGTCTAAGAAAGTAGCTTCTGGTTCTGTGGCGTCTGAGGTCAGGTATAGATCATGTTAGTGATGAGTACACCAATTCTGAGGAATTTAAGTGCATTAAACCTTTCTGGGGAATGGTTCTGAGGGAGGTGTGATGGGAGTTGAAATTTAAAGTTAGTCCTTATCTTCTGGCTGTTGAAATGAACTGTTGAAACTGAAGTTAGTTATCTTTAGATATAATTGAACATGCACTTACATAAATTGGAAATAATACAGGGAAAAATCAAAGGAGGAAGGAAGGATAGGGAAGAATAAGGAAGAAGAGGGAAACACAGAAAGGAAGGAAGAAAACCAAAGAAAGCTGGCATCGCAGGAAAAGGAAGAAGTAATTATTTCTCAGGCCTCAAAAGTCAGCCAAATATAAACTCTTTCCAGTTCGGGGTAATTGCTTGATTTCATCCGGTAGGATGCAATCTGAAGTCTTCCCAGTGTTTAACATTCTAACATTCAAACAATAGATTTAGATTTCAGACACAATGAGTGAATCAGGACAGGCAATAAAAGAGTAAGACATTGCAATTTAAAACTCAGTGCAATTTGAAAGCTACATAACAAATTATGCTGGACCACAGTAGATGTATATATCATGGGAAGGTGGTTCTGAGGTTTTTCATCTCTCTTGGGTGTGGGACATCCCCTGTTTCTGCTTAACTCCAGAGTGTCAACCAGTACTTAAGCACTTTAAAATGGAAGATAAAACCCCCTGAGTTCCTTTTTATAGCAACATCACCAACTTGGTGTTTGGAATTCTGTATCTCTGGAATTTAGGATGGTTGCACATTTTAAGTCTGGAATATGTGTTTATTTGCAGGTTAGGAGCGGGTGGACATATACTTAACTCTTGCTATCATTAAACAGCTTCTTAGTTTGAATCTCACTGACCCCTTGGAAGCTTTCACAACCCTCTTTGAAAGTGTGCCTGATAGGGGGCTTTTTAAAAACCACCATGATAAAATTATTAGAGATCTTAAAAGCACTTAGGACAAAATAACTAAATTTAACAAAGATAATATATGTTTTTTTTTCACTTATATGCTTTTCTAGAATATGGAGAAATAAACTTTAATATGTAGAGTTTTTCTGAAGATCTGAAATAAGAAATTTGAGTGCTGAATCCTTGGCATGCTTGACTGGTTTATTTGAAGCAGTGCTATAGTGGTTTCTAATTTAAATAGGTAACTGCATCAGCCAAGTAAGTATAGCAGAGTAGCCTTTCTTAGCTACTTACCCGTTGGTCTCTTCACCCCCTGCCTTTATCTGCCTAGAAAACTCAAAGCTCTTCTCTCCATGGTTCCTCTGTTCTGTCTCCTGCCCTGTGTAACCTGACACTGTTTCCCCTTTTCACTGTCCTTAATTCTTGAAAGCATTCATATTTTTCAGTAATTCTTTGTTTGTATCTCTTTCCTTCAGTAGATTTTAGGTTTCTGAAAGGCAGTGACTATGACTTTTTTAAATCTTTGTATTGCCTTAGGTGCTCAATAGATGTCTTAAAAAGGCAAAACATTTTTCTTTTGCTGTTAGTTTTCTTGCCTGACACTTTAGGAGGTCACGTTGTAAGATTATGAGCCATGTTTCTTGAAGATGTTTTCTGGAGGCCTGCTCAAATATAGACATCCCTGACCCCACAGAGAAAAACTATAAAGGCTCATACAGAAAGGAACATTTAAATATTCAAGACAAACCACTATAAATAACTGCCTATATTTATCTCACATTTTTAAAGTCTCAGTTTTATTTTTTTATGACAGCCCATGATAATTGCAAAAAATTTGCATCAGTACTGAAAGGTACCAATAATAATCCTCCTTACGTCCTTAAGATAACCTTCGTTAATAATTTGATTTATTGTCCATTTAGATTTCATTATGACTGTATAACTATTCACAATAGTGAATATTTATTTTTAAATATTGTTAGCTCGGTTTAAAGCTTATAGTGTCTGTGGACATTTCCCCGTGTTTTTGCATAAAAATTTACTTGAGTCATGTTGTTGTTTAGTTGCTAAGTCATGTCTGACTCTTTGCGACTCCATGGACTATATAGCCTACCAAGTTCCTCTGTCCATGGAATTCTCCAGGCAAGAACACTGGGGTGGGTTGCCATTTCCTACTCCAGGGGATCTTCCCAACCCAGGGATCGAACCCACAACTCCTACTTGGCAGGTGTATTCTTTACCACTGAGCCCCCCGGGGCCCTAATAATTATATATAGTATTTGTATTATTTCATCATGTGGATATGTACAATTTGTTTTTCCAATCCCACATGTTCAAATACTGATGGGCATTTTGGTTGTTTTCACTGTTTCCCTCTTATAGAACATTGCAATGAAAATTCTTATTTCTGTAGTCGACTTTCACAGAGTTGGGATTGCTCTAACAAAGGGTGTTCTGTGCATATTGGACAGATGGACCTCCTAATTGTCTTAGAACATTCCAGGTTTCTTTACCATCATGAATTTTTCAGAAGCATAAAACAGATGCCCAGTACTATTCCTTGATTTGCATTGGACTCGGGAGTCTGTGAGAAGGATTTTGAATGTAGTCTGCAATTGGAAAATCAGGGCCTGTCTGGAGAAAGGGTCTCTAAAGAGTGGAGCGGCTTAGAAAAATGCAGGGTTCTTCTGAGATCTCTATAAGGAAAGGGGACAGCTGGGCAGCAGGAGCTATAGCTCCTAGGGCACAGGATCGTCAGGTTTGATTGATCCTGGTCTCCCCTGGAGACTGCGTCCTCTGGGACAGAGATTGTGCTGTAAAGGAAAAAGCTGTCTCACCAGGGGCTCCACCACTCTGCTTGAGAAGTTCCCCAGAGGGGACCCACCTGTGAGAAGTTGGGGGATCTTTCTTGAGTAGGGGAAACTGGTGGCAGTGTGGCTAGTAGACCATGGGCAGCAGAATAACAACAAACAGGCAGTGGGGCTGATTCTGGACAGTAGCGCTTGAGACCGTCTCTCACTAAGTGGAGAGCCAGATAGAGGAATGGATTTAAATAAGAGAAGATAGTGAACAGACAAAATTTCTAATCATGAAAGTGAAAAATCTCAGAATACTGGTAGTGTTGCTCTGAAAGTGAAGGAAACATCTTTTAATGTGGATGCAGCCAGGCAATGTATATGTTACATACATTTTAAATGTTATAGTCTTTCCACTTGGCTCTGAAAATAAAACCTTTGTTGGTTTATCTTCCCATATCAATTCCAGGCATCGCCACCTTTTCTTCCCTGTTCATCACTGGTTCAGATCAACAAGAGATCCTCTTATATTTATGTATTACCAGGTAGCTTCCAGTTGTCTGCCTCTGAAGCTTGGATATACTCTTGATCAGGATAGGTTCTTTGAAAACTGTCAAAAATGTTAGTTCTGAACCTTCCAACAGTCATGGTCTTTGCCGTGTGATGCCTTTATTATTAGCTCTGGTGATTTATACTGTGTCAGCTTGGTTAAGGTGAAACTCTGTCTCGCAGAATCTCCTTCCCTGTATAATTCAGGTTAGAATTGGCTAGATATGGGATTGCACAGAATTTGGTATGCAGCTGTTACTCTGTGATACAGTGATGGGCAGATGTAGACATACTAGCAAGAGGGTCCAACCTGTCTTTGCTGTTCTGTGCTCCATGTCTAGCAATTTTTCTCAATTGCTGACCTTGCTGATCAACATGAACACAAACCCACTTCACAACCAGTCTCATACCCTTCTCCGTGAATCTTGGATATGCTGGTTTCTCTGATTGGCTGGTTGGTGACTCTTGTGATCCTTCAACTTCCACTTTCACATCTTCTCTTTGTCAGTATTGTCTACAAATTCAGCTTTAATTCCTATAATAATTCTCTTATCCATAACTCACAGTGGTTCTGCTTCCCTAATTGAACCCTGACTGAACATATCTTTGCCTTAAAAGTCAGGGAAAAAATGATTTTTTTGATAGCTAGTTTTCTTTTATCATTTTTTCCTTTCAAATGTACCACAAAACACTGTAGAAATGCTATTGATGTTCATAAATGCTTTTCATCATCTGTTACTATTTCCAGGATATGTTGAAGTTACAAATGTTGCACAGGTATTTTTATTACTAGTATATATCATTAATACCTACTATAATCTACATAAAGATTTCTTCTGGAGATTTCTTTTTCTGAAGAAACTTGTTTTTTCTGAAAGATTGTCTTTTTTCCCCAAGTGGTTTCATTTGCAGAAGGTTTGTTTAATGTCCTGTGGTTTCAGTCTTAGAGTATTAGACTTTTTTTTTTGCTACAGGTGCTTAAATAAGGTCATGTTAATTTTGCCATCAGTGACAGGAAGTTCTATCCTTAACCTTTCTTTTTGAAACATATCTTTTAATCTAGTAGGCAAAAAGAAAGTTTGGTTTATAAGTGTTAAAGGATAGAAAAAAGTAAGATATTTTAAATGAATAGAGCCTTTCTGGAGGTAATTTTTATCTAGCTTTGAAATTTTTATCACAAATGTAGTGTGTATTAATGGTTATAAAAACAATAGCACCAGTGACAAGGTCAGAAGAATAGGCCAATTTATCATTATAGATTTTAATGAAGCCTATAACATAGTATTATATATACAGTATTTTTAAGAGTATGGCAGTTTGAAAAAAAACAATGATTTATCAATCTAATTTAGGAATTTTTCGTGTGTGTATGTGTGTGTGTGCTCAGTTGTTTCTGACTCTTTGCAACTCCATGGACTGTAGCCTGCCAGGCTCCTCTCTCCATGGATTTCTCCAAGCAAGAATACAGGGGTGGGTAGCTGTTTCCTCCTCCAGGGGATCTTCCAGACTTGGGGATCATACCTGTGTCTCTTGCATCTCCAGATGGATTCTTTTCCCACTGTGCCGCCTGGGAAGCCCAGTTTTATAGGAACTCAAATTAAAATGATTCCCTTGAAAGTAAAACTGTTTTGTGTTAAGATAATATTATCTCCTTTATAATCAATAAACTGTTCAAGTGAGCATTATCATGCCTCTACAGTGTCCAAATGAAGGAATTATTTTAGATAATGTGAAGTTAATTGACTGTCATATTCAATGGGAAATTAAGATTTAGAACTTACATAAAAAAGCCTTATCAGTGAAGAATGTTTTAATGTAAAATAATCTCTCCCTGGACAACTTCCTGTTTATATCGTAAAATGCCTGTACTGGAGAGTCTTATTTTCATCTTTTGCTTCTATTTGTAAATCACTGCTGTAAGTATGTGTAATTTAAGTCTTTGAGGTAATTTAAGTCTTTAAGTCTCTAAGTAGCATACTGATACAGAGTCAAGTATCTCCAACTCTGTTTCAGTCTAGGAATGTGACCAGTGGTGAAATGACTTACTCTGACATCTCATATGTTTAAAATTCTCTATCCCAGTGTATGTGAGCCCTTGTCAGAGTTATTGAAAGTTGAAATAGCTGTTTGGTCTCAGAATCAGTCTTCTTCACAACAAATGACCTAGTCACAATCAAAGGAAATAGGTAAGTCAGTCTGTAGGAGATATTACAGTAATGATTGAAGATGGGTACTTCACCATTTTCAGGTTCAGGTTCTGTAGTTGTAACGAAAACAGGGATGTTAGCTCGTTTCTTTTGGGAAATTGCCACTTGAGTCTCCATTATCACCCTGTAATTGTATGTTCTTTATTAAGATTCATCTTTTCATAGTACCTTTCAGCTCTTCTCTTGCCTCCCTCTCCCCTTTCTCCATGCCTTCCATTTGTAATAGGTAAATCTGAAATACATTTACTTTCTTCTGTTAAGAATTCTATCAAACCTCGTGAAAGGTGATCACTATGCTCAAAATTATACAATGAAGTTTTGCTGAAAACTAAATATTCCAATATTGCTTGTCATTGAATCATAGAAATCATAGTTCCCGCCAAAGCTCCAGTGTTATTGACTCACAATAGATGATCATGGCGGTAGTCATCTCACTGTAGTATTGGCATATAGAGTAATATATTTTGTGTTTAGAAAGTATTATATTTTGAAAGAGCAATGCTGAATAAAACCAGTTCAGTAATACAAATATTTGGTTCAATACCAAACTGTTTAAAAAAGGATAGCAGAAAATAAATACTCTTACTGATAAGTCATGCTCAAAATTCTCCAAGCCAGGCTTCAGCAATATGTGAACCATGAACTCCCAGATGTTCAAGCAGGTTTTAGAAAAGGCAGACGCACCAGAGATCAAATTGCCAACATCCGCTGGATCATGGAGAAAGCAAGAGAGTTCCAGAAAAACATCTATTTCTGCTTCATTGACTATGCCAAAGCCTTTGACTGTGTGGATCACAATAAACTGTGGAAAATTCTGAAAGAGATGGGAATACCAGACCACCTGACCTGCCTCTTGAGAAACCTGTATGCATGTCAGGAAGCAACAGTCAGAACTGGACATGGAACAACCGACTGGTTCCAAATAGGAAAAGGAGTGTGTCAAGGGTGTATATTGTCACCTTGCTTATTTAACTTATATGCAGAGTACATCATGAGGAACGCTGGGCTGGAAGAAGCACAAGCTGGAATCAGGATTGCTGGGAGAAATATCAATAACCTCAGATATGCAGATGACACCACCCTTATGGCAGAAAGTGAAGAGGAACTAAAAAGCCTCTTGATGAAAGTGAAAGAAGAGAGTGAAAAGTTTGGCTTGAAGCTCAACATTCAGAAAATAAAGATCATGGCATCTGGTCCCATCACTTCATGGGAAATAGATGGAAAAACAGTGGAAACAGTGTCAGACTTTATTTTTTTGGGGCTCCAAAATCACTGCGGATGCTGATTGCAGCCATGAAATTAAAAGACGCTTACTCCTTGGAAGGAAAGTTATGACCAATCTTGATAGTGTATTAAAAAGCAGAGACATTACTTTGCCAACAAAGGTCCGTCTAGTCAAGGCTATGGTTTTTCCCATGGTCATGTATGGATATGAGAGTTGGACTGTGAAGAAGGCTGATCGCCGAAGAATTGATGCTTTTGAACTGTGGTGTTGGTGAAGACTCTTGAGAGTCCCTTGGACTGCAAGGAGATCCAACCAGTCCATTCTAAAGGAGATCAATCCTGGGTGTTCATTGGAAGGACTGATGCTAAAACTGAAACTCCAATACTTTGGCCACCTCATGCGACGAGTTGACTCACTGGAAAAGACTCTGATGCTGGGAAAGTTTGGGGGCGGGAGGAGAAGGGGACGACAGAGAATGAGATGGCTGGATGGCATCACCGACTCTGTGGACATGAGTTTGAGTGAACTCTGGGAGTTGGTGATGGACAGGGAGGCCTGGCGTGCTGTGATTCATGGGGTCTCGGAGAGTTGGACACGACTGAGCAACTGAACTGAACTGAACTGAACATTTCAGTTTGCTGTGGCCCCAATAGTGTTCTGGTTCTGAAGTATATCTTGTAAACATTATTTTGCATTAATATATATTCAGAATTCCGTCTCTGATAAACAAAGTGAACTAGTTCTACAAAGCTTTTCTAATTAAAGTGTTTCTTATTTATTCTATTTAGGCTTTGTTGTTGCTGTTCAGTCACTCAGTCGTGTTCCACTCTTTGCAACCCCACGGACTGCAGCACGCCAGGCTTCCCTGTCCTTCACTGTCTCCAGAAGTTTGCTCATACTCATGTCCATGGAGTTGATGATGCCATCCAAATATCTCATCCTTCGTTGCCTCCTTCACCTCCTGCCCTCAGTCTTTGTCAGTGTCAGGGTCTTTTCTAATGAGTTGGCTCTTTGCATCAGGTGGCCAAAGTTTTGGAGCTTCAGCTTTTGCATCAGTCCTTCCAAGGATTATTCAGGGTTGATTTCCTTTAGCATTGACTGGTTTGATCTCCTTGCAGTCCAAGGGACTCTCAAGAGTCTTCTCCAGCTCCACAGTTCAGAAGCATCAATTCTTAAGCGTTCAGCCTTCTTATGGTCCAAATCTCACATTTGTATCTGACTACTGGAAAAAGGAAATCAGTCCTTTATGATTGTATTGTAATTATACAATTACAGGAAACTGTATTGCAATTATAATAACACTCATTGTGAGGGAGAATGAGAGGAAAACAGTGAGAAAGCATTATTTTAATGCAGCTAATAGAATGAAATAAAACTGTGGCTTAGAGAGTTTCCTTTAGGTTTTCTTAATGGCTATAAATTTTGTTCTCTTAAGTGATAATGTATTTGGAAGTATTATATATCTATTAAGTTTATCAAATATGTCTTTTATAGTGCTTTTTTCTCCTAAAATATATATATATGAATTATAGTAAACTGGTTTCCATCAAACCCAGTAGAAACCTTGCCCTGAGCACTGTTCATTATCAGAAACTCACCAGGAAAGAAACAGAATAAAGTAGATGTATTGCATATTTAGGCTACTTTACGTAAGAGTATCATTTAAGAGCTGAGAATTTGGGGGTTAATAGACTTCAATTTTACCAGTATATGGTTATTAATGTATAGATGCAATCCATATCTGTACAAAATCTATTGGAGCAGGGTTTTACCCGCCTCTGTCTCTTTTTAGCTTTATATCCTATACAGTTAGATCATCTTGTGTATTCATGCAAAAATTGAATTTCCTCATTGAGATACCATTTCTTTATTTATTTATGGCTGTGCTGGGTCTTTGTTGCTGCATGCATGCGTTCTCTAGTTGCAATGAGTAGGGACTACTCTCTCTTTGTAGCTTGCGGGCTTCAGTAGTTGTGGTACATGGGCTTAGTTGCTCTGTGGCATGTGGAATCAAACCCATGTGCCCTGCATTGGCAAGTGGATTCTTAACCACTGGAAAGTCCCTGGAATATTCTTTTGTAATTCTCTTTGGAAACAGTGAGGTAATGTTAAAAAAAAAAAAAAAAAGGAAATTTGTATGAGTTTTTGGAGAAGTTAGGTTTTTAAATAAAATGGAAACAGTGACATTAAGTATGAAACCACTTGGTAAATACTAAATGAAAAAGCCAGTTACTATTCAGTAGAATCTGGTCTCTTAATTTTCAACAGTTTGAGTAAATAATCACATGAATTAAATTACTTTATGAGTTTCCCGCAAGACAAGACAAACTTATTTTACTTTGGCTACTGACATACTATATTGCTTTATTAGCATTTGAGAACTAACCAGAAGAGGTGATTGTAGTGAACTTATTTTTAGCCTGCGATATAAATTGCAGAAGATGTACCTAGATTTGACAGTCTTTTTCTTTCCCTCTTTCTCCATGCCCCAGTATGTGTCTTCACAGTCTCCAAAGTGGTTGCTTGGTCTGCCAGCTGGGTGGCACAAAGTCCTTTGATAAGTGATCAATAGTGATGTGAATAATTGACACTATTATTGAGCTTACAACTGTTTCTCTGTCTTGATGGTTGGTGCCTAAAACTTAACTAATCATCCTCATGTAATGTCAGTTAACATTGCCCATTTAGGTAGTCTGCATGGCTTTTAAGTTTCGCTGCTGGAAAGCTTGGAGAAGAAAGCATCTCTTTTTTCAGATTCATGAGGTTATGAAAAATGATAGTGGCAATGGAATGCTGGCTATTTTTAAAGAATTTGAAAAAAACACAGTTAAAAATTGAGTAAACAGCAGAAGTGTTTTTTCTACTTAATATCTTCAAAGGGAAATTGGAAATTTCTTTCTGAATTCTACTTTTACTGAATTGCTGAAAATAATTATGATACTATAATAGCTGTAATATTTTGACTCTTTGTTTCAAATGTGCCAGACTTTGAGATGAGTACTTTACCTACTCTCTTCATTTATTTTCACATCATTCTAACACTGTAAAATGTTATGACTGTTTTATAGGTGGACATGTTACTTTTACCTTTCTGAATCTCATTCTCTTCTCAGTAAATAAAGGAATAGGTAGAGTTGGAGATTTTAACTAAGTCTGTTTTACACCAAGGTTCTTATCTTACTACTACTACTCTAAATGCACAATAAATTCATTTTATTTGGTTCCATTCCTAGTAAGGATTTGATAATGAGCAGTAACGATAACTTGGCTTCTACTCAATTTGATGGGATTATTCTAAGACATTGTTTGACTGATGTTGTGATGGTTCATATCCAGGGCAGAAACTATTGTCAGAGGTTACAGAGTGCAGCAAAGAAGGAGCTGTGTTTGCTCATGAGAGAAAGTGAACCTTGATTTTTTGAGTGTGAGCAAACATATAAAGGAAGACCAACCAACAAGATTATGAACCATAACAATCTGATTACATCAGCTAGAGTGACTCTTTTATCCAGTGCCTTCATAGTGTCAAATCCTTCCATAGCTCTGCCATTTCCTTCTTGAAAATATCTGTGACTCCTTCTCTTTGAACCTTTGCCTATTAGCCTATGGGTAATAGTAATGATGGTAGTACTGGCTAAAATAGCCAACATTTACAGACTTTGCATGAATGGTGGCAGATTCCATTACTTTTTACCATTTCTGCTTGAATGGAAATAATTATTTTGGTTCTTCACAATATGCAAAGATAATAAAATGAACTAATTGATCATGGCGATACTTTTTCATTTCTCATATGAGTTTTTAGACTGTTAGGATAGTTACATATATTTTCTAATTTAATTCTTGAAACAACCCTGAGTGTTGTTTCATAATTGAGTAAACTGAGCCTTAAAGACATTAAGTAATTTGTCCATTGTCACACAACTGGGCAAAGGCTGAAGCCTTGATTAAAACCTGGGTCTGCAATTTTAAACCTAGTGTGCCAAACCAGAAAACTGTTAAGAGCCATATCGGAGATTGTCTGATTTCATTCTCTAATTTTAGATAGAAGTGAATCACATACAGAGAATGATAATTGTGGCTGGAGGGTGTGTACCGTTTGGTTTATTAAACACATTTAATTTGTGGGTTGCCTTTTTTTTTTTTTTTCATTTTGTTAATTGGATAGGGGAGCATTCCTATTGGCTGATGGTCCTTTCTCTATCACTGGGCTGCTTCATACACCCAGCTTTCCCACCAGGCCCATAAACATGTTTGAGTTTATGACTGGTCTCAAATGTCAAGAGCAGACCACTCTTTCCTTGAGTGTTTTGACAAAAAGAGAGTCCACAGCCACTTTGCTCTGGGATATTCTGTTACCCTGCCAACACTGATAATATACTGCTTCCTTTTAGTTTTAATCCATTTCTTCCTCCCTTACCCAACCCTACTGATACATAGAACAACTTGTCAGGAAGCTGTTGGTTTCTAAGAAAACAGCTATTAAATACTCCCTTTCCAACTTTTCTTTAAAACTTTCCTCCAAGTAAACCAGTCTTCCCTTTGATATCTCAGATGGCTGACAGATAGTTAGCTCCTCTGACTGGCAGATTGGTGTCTCTGTCACATGGGAGTGTCGTTACACAGTAGAATTAATACTTCCAGCCTGGATTTATTTAGCATCTTCTGACACTTAGAAGAACAAGGGAACAAATGCCTTGTTCTCCCTTGGGATGGTTGAGAATTAGATTAAACTGGCAGGAAATATTTGAATGTCCTTAGTAAACAGACTTTGTATTTAGGTGTATCGATGTTTTTTGAAGTGCTTTATTGCCTTCATTTTCAAAGTTGTTTTGAGAGAGCTTTTGCCAGTCACTTTTGGAAGTTATGTCATTATCACTTGCTGGTTGCTAAAAAAAAAAAAAGAATTTTAAATCAGCTACTAACTCTGGATTTTCTTTTGCAGATGCAAAAGAAATTGTTTTAAAAGCCCAGATCTTAGCTGGCGGAAGAGGAAAAGGTGTCTTCAGTAGTGGTTTGAAAGGAGGTGTTCATTTAACAAAAGAGTAAGCATGGAGGTTTTAATTCATTATCTTTGGGCAAAGCAGTTATGGAAGATGCTGCTCATGATGGAAAGGAGCACTGAGAAAGTCAGGCTGGGGTGGGGATAGGAGCAGAAAGTCACAAATAAATGACGTAGACAACAGGTAGAGGGCTCTGCAGTGTCCCAGTTTTCCTTCTCCTGTAAAAGGATTTTTGTTCACTAATTGGTGAAAACTTGACACCCCTTCTGTTCTAGACAATCAGTGAAAACACTTTCCTCTCCTCTCCTGTCACATACCTTTCAGTGGTTTACTTTTATCCTTCCCCTTCCCTTTATCCCCATCTTTGGGCATTACTTCCCAAGTTGCTCACTGTCTTAGCTAAGTCTGCTGTGCATTTCAGCATTGTCTCTCTACCATGACTATAACTTATCTGGGGGGAGGGGAGAACAAACTTAAGCAAATTTATTTTCATTTCCCTCCCCTCCTCTTCCTTCCTTCTGCTCCTGCTCATTCATTCATGTGTCCTTTGCACTCAGGGAGCATCTGGTACGCTGCTGGGCACCTGGTATATAAATAGGAAGTACTGTGCATTCTGTGAAGGTGGAAGGTAGGCCCAAGGCAGGGTGGATGTGAGGGTATAATATGGACTGTGTCTTAAAATTGTTTTCAGTATAAACATTGACTTTCTTTCTTCTCTCTCTTTTTTTCTCCTCTCTCTTAGCCCTAAAGTTGTGGGACAGCTGGCTAAACAGATGATTGGATATAATCTAGCAACAAAACAAACTCCGAAAGAAGGTGTGAAAGTTAAAAAGGTAATGTGAATGTTTTTGGCCATCTTCTGTGTATGTGTTAAAAAAAAATCATACTTCAGTTTTGACAGAAGCTAATGAAGCAGTACACTTTGTCTGTGTGTCATTTTTTTGAACCTCACGTAGTTTTCGGTGTAGTATGACTTTGAGGAGAGATAAAAAAGGATTCTAAATTAGTAATACTGTTTATTATCATCAGGATTTAGTAATGATGGGTGATGATTGAAATAATAATTTTTTCTTTTAGAACTCAGACACATTTTGTTTAAAGTCAAAAAGGACTTAACATGACAGTTCCTAGAATCAGTGAGGGACATTCTCTGCTTCCTCACAGCCCCACCCTCATCCAGTATATCAGAGTTACTGTGCTTGTTTTGGTGGTTTTTCTGTGTTCCCCTGTAACTTATTTTGAGGTTATTACCATTTTGACTCATTGTTATTACTGGGAGTTTGCCATATTAGTGGGATCTGTTGGGACACCCATGTGTGTACAGGGCACATACTTGTACACACACAGAAAATAAAGTCTAAAGCAAAGTGGCCCACCTCAGCCATGAAACTGTGACTGGTAGATCTGAGAACAGAGCCTAACTTGCCCTCCTATCAGTCTGTTTAGCTTTGTTGAACTCCCTGTTATGTATCGAGGCACCAGAACTGACTGCCTGATTTGCAGGATCCAGTGCAAAATGAAAATGTGAAATGCTTGTTCAGATTTCAAGTTGGCTGCAGCAGAGCATCAAATCAGAGACCAAGAATGGGACCTTCTGGCATGCAGGCCGGGGTGACTGCATAGGTCACTCACTCTAGGCCTGGGAGCTACAGATGACTAGAAGGCCCCATCATGACATTGTCACAGCAGATTTGGGTCCAGCATTTTGGGGAGGCAACTTTCTGCTCCACAGACACAGCATCACATGTGGATTATCACATGATAATCTCTTCCAGAGTGCCATTCTTCAGGCAGCTGAGGCAGTGCATTCAATTTTTACATTTCAGAGGGAGTTGTCTGGAAAATTTTTGATATACGGCCCCCAGAAATCACCAGCTGGGTCTTCTTAGCATACTTAATTTACCAAGAACACTGCCCTGGTCCTGAAAAGGACACTGAGCTGGAGGGAGATGGGGATACTTGTGGGTCATTAGCCCCTTTCCTCTAAGAACACAGAGCCTTTCTGAAGGTTGAGGAAGTACACAGACAAAACTGGCTCTGGTTTTTTCCCCTGCCCAGTGCCTCGCAGCTAGATGCGAGAACTGTTTACATCTTACAGTGGTTTTGAAAAATTGTTTTTGTTCAGCTCAGCACCATACTTTTATTTTCCCCTTTAAACTGGTTATGAGCCTCTACCTATATAACTTGTTCAAAATTTGTTTGCAGGGGGTATGATGAGTGGTTTTGTTTGTAGGAATTTATTGTTTTTTATGGACACATGAAGTTTGAGATTAGAGTTTGTGATACCTTTAAAAAGGATATAAAATATACACAAGAAGATTCACATACACATTATATTTTATATATATATATATGCATAAAATTAGTTCATTGGTAGGTTCCTGAAATCCTGGGGATAAGTGCACTCTTGTAAATAGAATCATTGCCAAGAAATGACCAGAGTGGTATAGTTTTAAGTATTTTTTTCCCTGGTTGCAAAAATGATTCCGATCCGATCCATCGCTCAGTCGTGCCCGACTCTATGCGACCCCGTGGACTGTAGCCTACCAGGCTTCTCCGTCCATGGTATTCTCCAGGCAAGAATACTGGAGTGGGTTACCGTTTCCTTCTCCAGGGGATCTTCCCGACCCAGGGATCGAACCCGGGTCTCCCGCATTAGAGGCAGACGCTTTAACCTCTGAGCCACCAGGGAAGCCTGCAAAAATGATTAGCATGAGAAAAATTCCAATAGTACAGAAATATAAAAATTAGAGAGTGAAATTTTCTTCTAGTCTCACCTTCTAGAAATAATTGTTAAATATTGTTTCTGTCCTTTTCCCATGTAAAATACGTATTACCACATACTTGAAACAGTAACGTTATATATACTTTAAGGGACCTGCATTTTTTTAAAACTTTTTAAAAAACATTTTTATTGAGGTATAATTTGCATACCATAAAGTTCACTCATTTAAAATGTACAACTTCAGTAGTTTTAATAAATTTATGGAGTTGACAGCTATTACCACAACTAATTTTTGAACATTTCCATCAACCAACCCAAAAATCTCCCATCCATTTGCAGACAATTCCTATGCCTACTCCCAGCCTGGGGAAACACTAATCCAGTGTGTCTATATTGATTTTCTTTTTAATATGATATAATTCACGTACCATACAATCCATTTAAAATGTGCAATTAAGTAGTTTTTAGTATATTCTTGGGTCATGCAACCATCACCACTATCCAATACCAGAACACTTTCATCACCCTGAAAAAGAAAAGAAACCCATACCCACTGGAAGTCATTCTCCATTGTCTTTCCACCCCTTGGAAACTATGAAGCTATTTCCTATATTCAGGGATTTGCCTATTCTGGATATTTCATATCAATGGACTCTTTCAAGCCTTTTTTGTCTGACTTCCCTCACTTAGCGTATTTTCAAGGTTCATCCATGTTGTAACATGTATCAGTACTTCATACATTTTTATGGTTGAATAATACTGCTTTGTATGACTATAGCACATTTGGTTTATTCATTTGTCAGCTGATGAACAATTAATTGTATTGTTACCACTTTTGAGCAAGCATCAACTTTTGTGTATGCATTTTTGTGTGAACATTCATTTGTGTTTTCATTCTTCCTGAGTAGAGCTTTGGGGGTGAAATTCCTGGGTTAAATGGTAATTCTATGCTTAAGTTTTTCTGGAACCATCAAAATGTCTTCCAAAGTGACCATGCCATCTTACATTCCGACCAGCAGTATAGGTTTAGTCGCTCAGTTGTGTCCAGCTCTTGCGACACCGTGAACTGAGCCCACCAGGCTCCTCTGTCCTTGGGATTTCCCAGGCAAGAATACTGGAGTGGGTTGCCATTTCCTTCTCCATGCATTTTTAATTTATGGAATCTTGGACATCAATCAGAAGTCCCCAGATGATAGAAACTTTAGGTCTTAGTTTGTTTAAGAAGCTGTTTATGCATATTATCTACATCTGTTCACATTGGGGTTTTTTCCCTAAATCTGTGTTTGTAGTGTTTTCCTTGGGATAGTAATAGGGGAGGTGAGACAGTGCTACCCCACATGTGTCCATGGGTCACTATCACAAATGGTTCCTGTTCCGCAGAGAGTAACTGAGTACCCTGTTAATCTTATCTAATTGCTGTTCTGTTACAAATCGTTTGTACACCAGCTTTCACCCACATACTATAGTCTGAATAGCATGATATATAAGAAGCAAAATAAAATGAACAGATAATAAGAAACATGAAAAACGATTCATTGCTCAAGGGTAAAGTACTTTAAAAAGGTTCTCTCCATACTGGTAGACTCCACAAAAAGGCTGTGTTGATACAGTTTCTTTCAGTCACAGATAAAGATGGTTGAAATGTGTTTAACTGAGCTTCTCGTGATATGAGAGTTCACAGAGTCCATTTAAGTTCTCTCTGTCACAATTCCTAAAGGATTTCAACATCCTGGGTCATATAAAGGGCATCTCCATGTCAGAAAATTTGTCTGTTTATAAAAGTCCATGAATTATCTATTGAAAATCATCATTTTCTTGGGAACGTTTTCTTAAAGAGTGATGGGCTATTTCTAGCAAGCAAGAGCTGTTTGAGACAGCAGCTGGTCTTTACAAATAGAAATTTGATAGAATACATAGCACATCTGTCAACACTTGAGAAAATTAAGAATAGGACACTTGAATGACACCCTAAAAAGTTATAACATTGTGTTGTTTGTTACAGTAACTATTGAAAGTTGTTAAATCTGGTTTACTAGACTAGCTGTGTATTAGAAAGTGAGCTTGAAATAAAAATGGTTCTATGAAAATCCTAACACCAGGTGCCAAGAAATATTTCTTACACACTCATGAGCTACCATTTATGATAGAAAAATCACTATGAAGCCCCTTCTAAGGTACTCTGTTTTTAACCAGTCATAAATTCTATAGAGGTGTGAAAAGAAGGAGTTAATTGTATTCATTACATTATAGCTTTCTAGGTCATCATATATTTATCCCACTTCATGTGACTTAAAAATTAGTGCTTTTCTGGCTTCTAGGGAGCTAAACTCTATTATTATTTAATCAGTAACATTTTTGGTGAAACATATTACTGAATTCCTTTTTAGGAAAAGCAATGTATGTGATTTTATTATTTTTACTTCTAGTGCTGATTCTTTATAGATGTTCTTATTTTCTTTTAAAAAGCATCCAAGACATTTTTTACTATTTTTGTTGGTAGTGTAAGTTGGTCTAGCATTTCTCTCCAAGGAAATTTGATAGTACTTATCAAAATTTTAAATATGAAGAAACTATTTTAAAACCTAGCCATTTTATCTTTATATCCCTTGACCAGAGGGATACTGAAACAATGGAGCAAAGCTACACATACAGAAATAATCACTGAGGTAGCATTTTTAGAAACACAAGTCCACATAAATGTCTGTCAGCCAGGACAAGGTCAAATAAATATTGACATATAAGTACTATGTAGTCACAATGAAGAGAGAAGACCTTGTACAATCTAAGTTATAGTATTAAGATAATAAACAAAAAGGAAGAAAGAGAGCCATTCAAGCATGTGTGATATTTATCCGTGTGCAAGATGATTGCATGTTGGTAATGCTTACTGATGCATAGGGAAGAGGTAAAAATTAGTAGTGATTTTCCTGGCAGGGCTGCTTTGTGCCTTCGTTAAGGTTGTGCAGAGCAAAAAGGACTGGCTGGAGCATGTGGGGAGAAGGAAATTCATCTGTCCAGTTTGTCTCCTGCCCAGTCATGGCCCTGGAACGTGACTACATCCTCATAGAGAAAGGGATGTTTTTTTTCTGATCATTACAAAGGTTCTATAGGGACTCATGAACATCCTGACTGCTGGGGCCCAAGGGGTATGTATGTGCAGGAGGGGACTGCTTTCACTGTCCCCTCTATATACTTTTAGTATCGTCAGCGTTTATTTTTGAACAAGCAAATATTATGTTTGTAATTTAAGAGAAAGTATAAATTGAAATAAAAATACAGTGATCCAAGAGACAAAAGTATCCAAACATAGGAAGCATCAGACACACCATAAAAAGAATCCTTCTTTGGCAAGCAAACTTGGTTTCCCACCAGTGCAATCTGAGAAGAATCAGTGTAGTAATATATATGTACTGCTAATGTCTCAAATTAAAATAACATCTGCTTCCCTGGAGTTTTTCTCAAGTGTCAGGGTTTCTGAAGAGGAAAAGGAAGATTAAAGTGGGAAGGTTCCTTGAGGCAAACTGAATACCTGTCACTTGAAAAGTTAACAGGATCAATTAAGGAGGTGAAAATGGGCACTGTGCACCATGAGAGCAGAACTCTCAAATCTCACTGGGTTTGAAGAGCCTGAAAATGAAGCTGTTTGATTTGTGTAGCAAGTTTGTATAGATTTCCAAGTGGAAATCAGCTCGATGCTGACTTAATTGACTTTCCCGCTAATGTGGTAGGTGATGGTTGCTGAAGCCCTGGACATTTCCAGGGAAACCTACTTGGCCATTCTGATGGACCGGTCCTGCAATGGCCCCGTGCTGGTGGGCAGCCCTCAGGGGGGCGTTGACATTGAAGAGGTGGCAGCTTCGAATCCAGAACTTATTTTTAAGGTATGTTTAGTTTCCTGACTATGTTCTGTTCATTGATTGTTTCTGTACACACTGTTAAAGACTGATTTCTGAGCCTGGTGTACTGTGTCTGGGATTTAAGCATGAAGATATTGAGTCCTTTTTCATACTGGATATCCAGTAAGAAAAGGTAGGGTAGATCAAAATATGTGCTTTTCAAGATATTTTCTGTACTTTTCTTCTCCCTTCATTCTTTCCTCCTTCTAGCCTTTTCTTCCTCTCTAGTTTCTTTCCATCCAACTTGCCACAAGAATTAACCAATGGGAGAAGAATGTGAAATTTCCATTTCCTCTTGGTTAACTCTACCTCATTTATAAATAAGACCCAGAAATTGTTTCCTAGAAATCAGATGTGAACTAGAAACTGCCTCGATGTCTTTCAGTACTGGTAATAAAGCAGCTTGCTGCTGCTGATGCTAACTCACTTCAGTTATGTCCAACTCTGTGCAACCCCATAGATGGCAGCCGACCAGGCTCCCCCGTCCCTGGGATTCTCCAGGCAAGAACACTGGAGTGGGTTGCCATTTACTTCTCCAATGTGTGAAAGTGAAAAGTGAAAGTGAAGTCGCTCAGTCGAGTCTGACTAGTAGCAACCCCATGGACTGCAGCCCACCAGGCTCCTCTGTCCATATGATTTTCCAGGCAAGAGTACTGGAGTGGCTTGCCATTGCCTTCTCCAATAAAGCAGCTTAGCATAGTGTAAAGTAGAATCTTTCTAAGGCCCAGATTCTGTTTGTTTCAATCCTTTAAATCTTGTGTGTGTAGTTTATTGTTGTTGGGGTTGTCCTTTCTGTTTTTGTTTTTTTTTTAGATGTTAAGATTAGTTTCTAGTCAAAGAGACATGGGGTCAAATCCTAACTAGTCAATAAGTTTCTCAGTTTTTTGAATCAGTAAATGCAAATGGGGATATTCCCTCCCTATAGAATTTAAAGATTAAATTAGATAATATATGCAAAGTGCTTCTAAACCTACCTCAGCTATAAGAAGAAAATCCTAAGGTCTTTAGAACTATTAACCCTAGCTTTTAATTCCAAGTTCTTAGTGTCAAAAAAATCACACAAAAAATTTCTAGTAAAAACCTTTATTATTTCTTTTAGAAAGTGATTTTTTTTTCTTCTAAAAAGCAAGAATTTTATTTCTTGAAGCTCTTCATTTATAAGGTACTAATACTTTTAAGATTGGTTTTAAAATATTTTCACCAGTGTTACATATTTAAGTTAACTACTTTGGAAGTTAAATTGAGACTTTACTTTCTGGCTTGCCAGTAACACCTACTTTTTTTTTTTTTTTAAGTAACATTTTTAAAACAAGTCATTACATTTGTTAAGAGAGTACATGAAATAATGTATCTAAACAACACTCATTATCTTGGAGGGTATAGCCCTTTGTAGAGCTTGGGTATTATTAATAATTATAATCATCAACAGAGTATTTAAATCATAAGGTAATATTTAACCTATATAAGACAAACTCTGAACTTAACAGCAATATTAGGCAGGATAAACTTACTTTGGAAGCCTTCCAAAAACATGTCATAAAAATTAACTGACTAAATATGCGTCACTGCCATCTGTATAGTAATTAAAAGTGAAAACTGGCATCCGATCGTCTTGTCAGCATGCCACCCTGAAGAATTATATAGTTTTGAAAAGGCTGTTTTATAGATGGTGTGCTAATTAAAATATACCCCATAGACAACTGTGGTGGCCCAACTCAGAGATCTCTGGAAAGGTGCCACACTTTTAATTACTCATTTGCACATAAATACTAAGCATTTTCTTTTGAGGTTGTAAATCTTTTCATTTGATTGTCTGAATTTTGTTCATCTGATTCATTTTTACTAGGAGCAAATTGACATTATTGAAGGGATAAAGGACAGCCAAGCTCAGCGGATGGCGGAAAATCTAGGCTTCCTCGGGCCTTCTAAAAACCAGGTACTTGAGCAATTGGAGACTGGTTTGTCTAACATGTTTCAGAAAACATTTGGGAACTTTGATTAATTGTGTCTAATGTTTATGATTATCAGGAAATAAGGCAATTTATTGTTTTCTCTTTTTTTCCTACAGTTGTTTATGGTGAAAAAATACTTTCCTGGTATTCCAAAGAGAATGTTTATGACGCATGTGTTTATATATATATATATATTTATTGGTGTGTACGTGTGTAGTAAGAGTGTGTTGCCTGCAGACACATACAGCTTGTTATGTATGTTAGTTTGTTTTTTCTATAGCAGTGCATCTCCAGTACATCAATTATAAGATGTGGTATACTGGTTAGAATCACAGGCTGTAGAGTTAGGCAAACTGAGTTTGAATCCTGCACTGCTACCCAGTACATGTGTGATTCAGACCATCTGAACATCACTTTCATAGTCTGTAAAATGGGGGTGATGAAATCCTAACTGAGAGGGTTATTATGAGGATTGAGTAACCTGATGTGTGAAAATGCATATTCAGTACTCCAGAAAGGTCACTTCTTATTATTAATAATAATAAACATTACCTAATTAATTGCTGTTCTTTTATAGCTAATGGGCATTTGAGATGAATACTAATTACACAGAGGTAATACCTGACTAAAAACAGCTTAAATTATGCCAATTTAGTAATTATATCCCTTGGTTTCAAAGACAGGAAAATTGTTCTCTGAGCTATTAAGGGAGAGAATCTGTCTTGAGCATCACAGTCCTGCACTGCCCTTGGTCCTGCCCATGGAGCCTGATTTTATGTCTGTGCAGGCATGCTTCCTCGTCTCATAATTAAATCAGAAAAACTTACTGGCTGTTGTTTTCCTCCTCTGTTACTAAGAGAAGCCACCTTAATAACCCTTCATTGTGTGTCTGTCTGTATGTTGTCCTAGGGCTCTGGGATTCTTGTAGTTTCCCTTAATTTAGTTGGGCAGTATTCCTCCAGTAAAAGTCGATTGCACACTGTTTATTTCCTGTCTTTACCGTTTCTTTTGATTGAGTCTAACTTTAAAAGCTTAAGGATAACACAAAGGCAAGTTATGGAAAGGTGAGGCACAGTAAGACTTCAAAATAATATTTGTTTAAATTAAGAGAGGACGGCACTTATTTGAAGATTGGAGGAAAACCTCTAGTGAAAAGCAGAAGGTTCAACATTGTAGTAGCAAACAGGATCATCTGGGACTAAGCCTCAGTGGAGATAGAAAGAGCCAGGATTCAGTGGACAGTTAGAGGAATTAGTTGTCATTTTGAGACTGGTGAAGAAATGCCAGGTTAGTGACCTGCTGAAAGAGAGCTACTGGAGGATTCTTGGGTAAGGGCTGCAGTGGTTGGTTTCACTTCCTGAGAATGAGGCCATGAAGTATATTAGCTACAGACTATATTAACTGATCATTTGACATTTATTAAGTAACTTCTTGTGTATTGGTGGTGGTCACAGAGAGCTACAGTCGCTGTGTTCTAACCATACCATCCTACACTCAGCTCCAGAATATGCCCTGTAACTTTGTTTATACCCGCTATACTTTGTACATCTGTATTTCTCTTGGTCATTTGCAGTCTGGTTTGTTGGATCTTCATCTGTATCACGGCAGGGACTTGGTTGGTCTTGCTCACTATTGTGTTGCCAACAAAGTGTTTGGCAAATATATTAGATGTCCAAGAAATATCTATCATATGCATGAATAAGTGAAGTAACACATCTGAGGTGTCTACTTGGAAGAAATTCCTGGGGAGTCAGGAATGAGTAGTTGTAAGTGGCAAGAGAATAAATTTGGAGTGGGTAAAATCTACTCACCATGTGGTTTGAAAGCTCAAGAGGTAAATATACCTGCAAGTTCTAGAGAAGGCAGTAACAATATTATGCACGTCACAAGCTCCCCCCGCCAAACATAATGTAAGAGACAATAAACAGTTATTTATAGCTCTTAAATGACTAAATCATGTTTCCTGAGTACCTTAAATACTCTAGGTTTTAAGAGAGTTATCTATGGAAGGAAGATGAACCTGCAAGTTCTTAGGGATTGATAGTAGCTATATTGTCATTATATTTTTGGTTTTATGTATCTAGGAAGGTAAAGAAGTCTTTTAATTCATATTTTTCCTATTGTCATTGCCAATTATATGAAAGACTTTAAATCTTCATTTCCTCAGCAGGTTGAACCAAGCTCATTTGCTGAACCCTGTTGAACAGAGATGATAAGAGCAGCCATTGTTCCCCAGGGGCTCAGAGGGCAGTGGTCCACCTGCTGACAGTGAACGCAGGAAGAGGGGATGTGAAGGAGTGAAAATGGCAGGGGCGGGGCGGGGGAGGATAGGAGAGACAGTGATCTCAGCTGCAGTTGTGTCAGAATCTGTTCATCTGGGGACATCCATTTGTATTTGAGCAGCAGAAAATGAAATGCATGGCACAGGAGCACAAGGAAAAAATGGGTGCCATAGATTCGGGAGTCTGTTTTACAGTGCTTCCTCATACATGAGTGGGCAGTGTGCGGTGAGCACAGGGGGTGTCTGAGAGGAGAAAACATTTATTTAAATGATCAGCCATTGGTGATGTTTTGATAAACAAGTGGTATCTTAAAGCCCCCTCGATTCAATGTGACTTTGAAAGTTACTTAATTTTCAGCTAGGATGTGGTTTGGTCTTTTGGAAGTGCCTCACTCATGGATGAACAATGTATAAAATGATTCTCTTGTAAAATTAACATCTTTCCTGTGACTCATGCCTGATGTCTCTAAAATATGATGTATTAATATTAGATTTAACCAAAAATAAACATCACCTTGCATAAAAACCTGCAAAATACATGTTCCTGGTGAAAATATATTTCAGCAAGAATTGGCTGAAAAGACTAAAGGCATGAGAAAACTGAATATGACTAAAATCCACAAATTCCTCAAGGATGTCTTAATTACCATCGATACTATTCATTTCTAAAAATGTAGGCTCCATGAGTTGTCAGCATGTGCCTCCAGTATTTAAACTGATGAAAATATCTGATCAGCCAAGTTAATACCAGCTCACTAACCCTTCTAGGTATGGTTTCTATCTCTGGTTAGCTTTAAGAACCATATTTGAATAGTGTAAGTATTAGTTCCTGGGATGCAATAGAAGTTTTTTCCAGTTTTATTTTAACCTGTTAAAACATTTTTGAAGACATTAGTAAATTTGTCAGAGTTTCATGTGCACAGCTCCAAGGATGTTTGATTTTAGGCTTAATTTTTTAATTGCTTAGCATATAACCTTGAAATACATTAATTGTGGCAAAAAATAAATATTTGGACAGCATGGTTCCTCAGGAAATAAGTGGCAGTAACAAACTGGCTCACAACACGTTAACTAGCAGAATGTTTCCTTTGAATGGTGTTTAATCTGTTTTTTAAATTTGAACACATTTAGAAAGTAGAAGAGCCAACCTCAGCTTGCCATAGGCCCTGCCATTTCGTGCTGTTACACCTGGGCAGACTGACACATTTTGCCTGGATGGCCTTTATAGTCATTTGGTGTATAGCCTCAGTAATAAGGTACGTTCTGTCTGCAAGCCAGGCTGGTTTTCCCTTGGGGATATTACAACACAGATTTTATACCGTTTACCCCTTGCAGATCTTACAGCACAGATTCAGTCTTGCTTCAAAAAATGTTTATAGTAGCCTTTGCACAATAATTAACAGTTGTAATAATGGATGCCCCCCAAGTGCTGTGTTAACGTATAACTACAGTGACAGTAGCATGAGAAAATTCAGGCTTCATGCTCAGCGATGTTAATATAGGTTTTAGAAGTTTTGAAGCTACCGAGGTTTTCATAGACAAGTAAATGGATAAACGGAATATAGTATATACATACAACGGAAGGTTGTTTAGCCTTGAAAAAGAGAGAGGTCCTGACACATGCTGCATTGTGGTTGAGTTTTGAGAACGTTGTGCCAAGTGAAGTTGTGTGTGTGGGTATGTGTGTGTGCGCGTGTGCACGCTTATTCAGTCAATCATGTCTGACTGTTTGTGACCCTATGGACCATAGACCGCTCCTCTGACCATGGAATTCTCCAGACAAGAAACTGGAGTGGGTAACCATTCCCTTCACCAGGGGATCTTACTGACCCAGGGATTGAACCCATGTCTCCTATATTGGCAGGCGAGTTCTTTACCACTGAGCCACCAGGGAAGACCTGAAATTTATGTTATGTGTACTTAAAAACAAAAACTTTTTGAAGTAGCTAGGATAAGATCTTATACTTGTATGCATTCAGAATTTATTTCTATTATGAAGTCTCTCCATATTATTATATTAATGATTATTTCTACCATTGTTTATTGTGTTGACTGTGTACAGAGGCTGTGTAGGTATAGTGATGCTATGGTGTCCAGAATAGACATCATGCTTTTGTCATGCAGCTCACTTTGCACATTCGTTTGATAACCTGGGAAATCTCTAAAAATGTAAAAAGTTTCAACAGTGAGTCACTTACCTGCTTTACACGGTAATTCAAATAAAATCCACTTGGATTACACCCCCCCCCAAAAAAAAGTAAATATTAAATAAAGGAAATCTTAAGTTTTTGAAAAAATAATGATAGAATTGTTAGGTTGGGACCAATCTTTTCCAAATCTGGCACAAAACCAGAAGCTGTAAAAGAAGAGTGACATTATTATTAATATAAATAGATTTCCCTGTGGCAGAAGTAACAAAAACATGGGCAAAAAACAAATGTTAAAGGACAAAAAAAAAATACTATTTCTATGACATAAAGAGCTGAAATTTCTTCATGTAAAAATGGCTCCTGTACATTAATATGAGAAACACCAAAAATACGTGGATTTTTCCTATGCAGAGTTCACAGCATAGAAAATACAGATGTCTTACTCTCACAGAATACTCAGGTCTATTCATAATTAGAGCAATTCAAATTAAAACCATAAATGAGATACCCAAATAGCTGATGGTTGTGAGTTAAAAAAATAAAAGTCTCTATAATGCTGGTTTGTGGGAGGGGACATTAGTGAAAGCGTCAATTTAAGATAAGAACAAGAACAATTTAAGATAATCTTTTATTATGTAAAATGCCCTACCCTTGTTCCCCACTTCAGACAATATATCCTATAGATATTTAATCACTGTAGGATATAAGGAGATATATATATATATATATGTATATGTATATGTATAGATAGATAGATCTAGATACACACACAGATAAGGCAGCATTTGAAGTAATGTCAAGCTATTGGAAACCAAATGGCCATTATTTAGGAGACAGGTTAAATGAATTATGATACATCCACACAATAAGATATTATGTGGTCATTTACAAGATTGTTCTTTTTGTTTTTCTGCTGAAGGCTCTCTGAAATCTGTCAGTAAAGAAACAAAGTGTAGAACCAAGTTTGTTTTTTAAAAAAGATGAATGGAAAAATTTGTACACTTGCATTTGTATAACTGTATCCTTAATGAACCAATAAAGTGGCTGCTACAGGAGGACAGATTGGGGGCTCTGTAGCTGGGGAGTCTGGTAAAGATTCTGAGGGAGAACTTTGTATACCTTGGGGATTTTGTATTATGCACATGTACTATCTAGCCACAAAAAATTAATATAAATATTCAGTATTACTCATCATATATATTTGGTTATATCCCCTGGCTTTCAAATTAGGATTTAAGAAAGTTTACACATGTACATCAAACAAAATAAGGTAAAATGAATTACTTACATCTCCAAGAGTTCTTTAGTTAATACCAGAACAGAGAAATCACTCCTAGTGTTTACCACGTGCACGTGTGCTGCTGCTGCTGCTGCTGCTAAGTCACTTCAGTCGTGTCTGACTCTGTGCGACCCAATAGATGGTAGCCCACCAGGCTCCGCCGTCTCTGGGATTCTCCAGGCAAGAAGTGGAGTGGGTATTTCCTTCTCCAATGCATGAAAGTGAAAAGTGAAAGTGAAGTCGCTCAGTCGTATCCGACTCTTCGCGACCCCGTAGACTACCAGGCTCCTCCACCCATGGGATTTTCCAGGCAAGAATACTGGAGTGGGTTGCCATTGCCTTCTCCGCACGTGTGCTAAGTTACTTCAATTGTGTCTGACTCTTTGTGACCCTATGGACTGTAGCCCAGCATGCTCCTCTGTCCTCGGAATTCTCCAGGCAAGAATTCTGGAGTGGGTAGGCATACCCTTCTCTAGGAGATCTTCCCAACCTAGGGATTGAACCTTCGTCTCTATGTCTTCTGCACTGGCAGGTAGATTCTTTACCACTAGTGCCACCTGGGAAACCACAGTATTGACCACAGTGGGACTTTATTCTAGGTAATTGGTTAAGTAGGTGCTGTGAGAGCTGAGAAGTTTCAGAGTGAACAGAGAGGCAACACAGAGCTAAACAGCAACAGAAAGTTGTTGCCACCTATGCGCTCAAGGATCAATGTGAGCTGGTAGTGTTACTGGACTTTGAGACACAGAAGTTGGGACCCTGATGGGGATTAAAGTGAGAGGATGCAGAAAGAGAGGAGTAAAAATATCCTTTTTTCCTTCTTCCCAGCTCCTGTCTCCCATTGCTGCTTCCCATTGGCTGAACTGAAGCCAGATGGCCCAGAAGCCTTGAAAACCCAGTGTATAAGTGTCAGCTCCCCTGATAAATAGAGTTTAGATGGGGAAAAACTGAAAAGAAATCTGAGGGCAAATAATGCAGGATGGGAACCGTGAAAAAAAATGTGGGAATGGGGAAAGCATGGCTGGGAAATAAGTTGGAACTAAGAATAAGACTAAACCCCAATATTCAGCCTTGATTGCACATTACACAGTCTCACTTTGCTGTGTTAATGGTGAACAGGCTGTGTTTACTGCAGGTGCGAGCTTTCCTGGGTGCTGTCACACCTTATTTGAGATCCTTCCCCTAGCCCCAGATCACATAGTGCCAGCCTGCTGTGACATGAGCAATTAAAAAATGTTGGTTGAAAAGAATGAATGAGCGAGTGAGTTTCAAGCAGAGTGAGAAAAATGAAGTTAGGGTACAACACCAGGGAAACTTGAATATTCTGGTTCTTTGTGGCTTATGCCTTTGGGACAAACTGTTTTCAGTTTGAATTTTGCTATTCAGTAAGTGTACTGTTTAGGTCTTCCATCTTCTTGTTTTGCAACCATTTCCAATAGATAATCAGTAGTTGTTGTTTCACAGATTATAGGTTTGGATTGATGAATATAATAGCAGTTTTATTCCAGCATAATAAGGAAAACCTCGTTGTTAAAAACTCTTAAAATCATGTTTACCTTTTACTTAAATGGTGTTTGTTTGTATTAGTAATTGTAGCTCATATTACAGTATAGCTCAGCTAATAGGGACATGATAATTTTCAAAAAGATTCACAACATTTTTTGACCATACTGAAAATATTTTGTTTCTTGATGATGGTCTTTTCTAGTGTCTGAAGGAAAGTTGAACAATTCCTTCTAATGAGTAGCAATAGAAATTAAAATAGTTATGCTTCTCTTTTTTCCCTTCAGAAAACCTAATTGAAAATAGCCAGCTTGTTATTTTTAAGGTTTCATTAATGTAGCAAAATAAAATTTTTTTCTACTTTTATGAAATTTCATTTCACTTGATCACATTTAGGCTGCAGATCAAATTAAGAAGCTGTACAATCTCTTCCTGAAAATTGATGCTACTCAGGTGGAAGTAAATCCCTTTGGTGAAACTCCAGAAGGACAAGGTAAGAGAAGGAGAGAGAAAATGAATGAATGTAATTATTTATGCAGACTATAAACTATACAAAAGACTATAGAGCAGCCTTGCATTAATTTCTTTCAGTAATTTAATTCCTGCCATACTTTTAAATGCTCCCATGATGCAATTGAACATTTTAGCACTTGAGTTTGTAGCCAAATGCCAAGCCTCACAGGAAGTTACTTCTTATTTTATTTAGAAACATCCATCTACCATCATCCCCTAGTTTTCAGGTCCCTCCTTGTTGCTATGATGGTAAAGATTTAGGTGTGAACAGGAGCCACAGTGCTTGGGCGTGATGAATACACCTGCTTTTATGGAACTGGAACATTTTAGTTTCACTTTTTAGTTTCTCTAAACCTGCATATGATTTCACATTGTGTCTCCTACTGAAGTTATGTCATCATGGTAGAATCCCTAATGCCCCATCATCGACCTCTTTCACCCCTTGGTTAGCAGCTTTTGCTTCAGGTGGGAGAAGGAGACTTTTTTGTGGGGAAGGTTTTATCTTTTCACTGGGTACTTGTAGTGAATCAGTAACACTCTTACATCTTAGCACCTACCACAATTGCACTGTCTTGCATACAGCAAGTATTCAGTAAGGTCTGAATACTTTGAGAGCAAAAGCTTAAAGATATGCATGTTTAGGGTAGGAGGTAGAATATCAAGGGAATAGGATAGTGTTACCAAATGTACTGGTAAATTCCAGGAACCTTGCCTTTTTAAAATTATATCTCAACCCCCTTTCTTGCTTTTTGCTTAGCATATTGTGGGCTGTCAGTAAATGAGGATTTACCACTGGACTGATAAATACCCATTATGTACAAATACAAATAAGTTGTTGACCAGTGTGGATGGTACAATGCTTTTTCTCTAGTATATTTCAGAGTCAGAATATCCCTGAAACCTAGAGAGGCCTGGGATTGCTGTGTTCCAGCCACGTACAAGGGATAAGCCTCAGGGATTTTTTTGTTTTTGTTTGTAAATCCAAAACAGTGAGTAAAAACATGATAACCTAACTTGTAGGGCACTTTTCAAAATGAGGTGACCGATGATTGTGTAATAAGCATCCAGTGTCAGACACAAAATAGGCTAGTCCCACCCATTCATAAAATATAGTTGTTCTTCTCAAGTAATATAGAAGTAGCCCAGGAAAGGTATAGATTTTATATTTTTATCTATTTATTTTAGTTTTATTTGTATATTTTTGAAGCTTTCAAATTAGGACAGGCAAAGAGCTCATGTTTAAGAAGCCATTGAAATTAATGTTTCATGGCTTACACAAGTGATCACTAGATAAAATCCTGTGGCTGCTGGTTTATAAACAAACTACCTGTATAATTAAATATTTTAAAAATTGCTTTTGACTGTAAAATAATCAGTATTTTCTAGAGAGAGGGGAAGAAAATTGTTTCTTGATCTCATACATCTGGTGCTGTGATAAACGTATGTGTCTTCTTATTTATCATTTAACATAATCCTGCAGTAAGGCGTTGTTATCCCATTTTATAGAATACTGAAAAATGAATTTGTTTCCCCAAGGGCAGCTAGATACTGGAGCTGGGATTCAAATCCTTGTCTTTCATAGTCTGGAATGCATGTTGATTCTGATATGCCAAACTAACTTATGGTGACCTGCTTTCTTTTCTGTTTTTTCCTTCTTAAGCTATTAATTTGCTTTAATCAGAGTGATCTAGAAATAGTCTCCAGTTTGAAAGTATCAGTTAAAATTCATGCTGCATTGAGTGACTGGTAATTAAATCCAAGAGAGGAAGTTCACTCTAAGTTCTTAAAGGTCATACATATATTGCTTTTTAAGCCAATATACATAAGCAACCTGGTTATTTCATAGTAACAAAAAATGGGAATTGAGCCACAGAATGGGATAAAAATGGCATTTTCATTTAACCCTTTGGGAAGCTGTCAGTCACAGAAAGGTTTACAGCAGGGAAGAAGGATATGAGAAACTTTTCCTAGAGAATGTTTGTAAAACCTCATGAAATCTGAAGTTTTCTTTTTAATTATTAAGAGAAAGTATAATTATTGAGCTTCTTTGAAGGAATCCCCATAAAATACATTCCATGTATACAGTTCATTAAAACATAAGTCTTATATGATATTTTTAACAGGAAAGTTTAGCTATTAATTTGTTCATTGTACCATAAAGGTTCAGTTATTGAATTATAATCATAATTAAATAAATATGTTGGTTTATAACTCTAATGAGCAGTAGTCAAATTAAACCCAATTAGGAAACATTGATTACTGACCAAATGTACAAATTAACTTCATCATTGTCACAGTTCCCTAAAACTTTCCTTTATTTAGGAGCTATAAAAGCAGTCATATATATTTTAGCAATATTGACAATATTTATAATCAGAATATTTAAAGTTTTTCCTTTTAGATCAATAATAGGAAAATATATAGCAACCACTAATGCAGAAGAAGCTGAATGGTTCTGTGAAGACCTACAAGATCTCCTAGAACTAACAAGAAAAGATGTCCTTTTCATCCTATGGGACTGGAATGCAAAAGGAAGAAGTCAAGATAACTGGAGTAACAGGCAAGTTTGGTCTTGGAGTACAAAATGAAGCAGATCAAAAGCAAACAGTTTTGCCAAGAGAACACACTGGTCATAACAAATACTTTCTTCCAGCAACACAAGAGATGACTCTACAATGTACATCACCAGATGGTCAATACCAAAATCAGATTGATTATATTCTTTGCAGCCAAAGTTGGAGAGGCTCTATACAGTCAGCAAAAACATGACGGGGAGCTGACTGTGGCTTAGATTATGAACTTCTGATTGCAAAATTCAGACTTAAATTGAAGAAAATAGGGAAAACCACTAGGCCATTCAGGTATGATCTAAATCAAATCCCTTATGATTATACAGTGGAAGTGAGAAATAGATTCAGGGGATTAGATCTGATAGACACAGTGCTTGAAGAACTATGGACGGAAGTTCATAACATTGTACAGGAGGTAGTGACCAAGACCATCCCCAAGAAAAAGAAACACAAAAAGGCAAAATGCTTGCTTGAGGAGGTGTTACAAATAGCTGAGAAAAGAAGAGAAGCAAAATGTAAAAAGGAAAGGAAAGATATACCCATCTCAATGTGGAGTTCCAAAGAATAGCACGGAGAGATAAGAAGCACTTCCTGGGTAAACAGTGTAAAGAGATAGAGGATAACAGTAGAGTGAGAAAGACTAGAGATCTCTTCAGGGCTTCCCAGGTAGTTTAGTGGCAAAGAATCAGCCTGCAATACAGAAGACACAGAAAACGCCATGGGTTCGATAGCTGGAGTGGGAGGATTCCCTGGAGGAGGGTAATGACAACCCATTCCAGTATTCTTACCTTGGAGCATCCCATGGACAGAAGAGCCTGGCAGGCTGCAGTCCATAGGGTCCCGCAGAGCCAGTCATGACTGAAGTGACTGAGCATAAGATGAGAGATCTCTTCAAGAAAATTAGAGACACCAGGGAAACATTTCATGCAAAAATAGGCATGATGAAGGACAGAAATGGTATAGACCTAGAAGAAGCAGAAGATATTAAGAAGAGGTGGCAAGAATACACAGAAGAACTATGCAAAAAAGGTCTTCACGACCCTGATAACCACAGTGGTGTTATCACTCACCTAGAGCCAGACTGGAACGCAGAGTCAAGTTGGTCTTAGGAAGCATCACTACAAACAAAACTAGTGGAGGTGATGGAATTCCTGCTGAGCTATTTCAAATCCTAAAAGATGATGCTGTGACAGTGCTGCACTCAATATGCCAGCAAATTTGGAAGACTCAGCAATGGCCACAGGACTGGAAAAGATCGGTTTTCATTGTAGTCCCAAAGAAGGACAATGCCAAAGAATGTTCAGACTACTGCACAGTTACACTCATTCACATGCTAGTGAGGTCATGCTCAAAATCCTTCACATGATTAAACATTACGTGAACCGAGAACTTCCAGATGTACGTGCTGGGTTTAGAAGAGGTAGAGGAACCAGAGATCAAATTGCCAACATTCACTGGGTCATAGAAAAAGCAGGAGAATTCCAGAAAAACGTCTACTTCTGCTTCATTGACTATGCTAAAGCCTTTGACTGTGTGGATCACAACAAACTGAAAAATTCTTCAAGAGATGGAAATACCAGATCACTACCTGCCTTCTGAGAAACCTGTATGCAGGTCAAGAATCAGTAGTTAAAAGCAGACATGGAACAATGGCCTGGTTCCAAATTGGGAAAGGAGTATTGTCATCCTGCTTATTTAAGTTTGCAGAATACATTATGCAGAATGGTGGGCTGGATGAAGCACAAGCTGGAATCAAAATAGCCAGGAGAAATATCAATAACCTCAACTATGCAGATGACACCACCCTTATGGCAGAAAGTGAAGAGGAACTAAATAGCCTTTTGATGAAGGTGAAAGAAGAGAGTGAAAAAACTGGCCTAAAACCCAACATTCAAAAAGTTAAGATAATGGTATCCCTGTTCCCATCCCTTTATGGAAAATATATGGGGAAACAATGGAAACAGTGATGGACTTTATTTTCATTGGCTCCAAAATCACTGCAGATGGTGACTGCAGCCATGAAATTAAAAGACATTTGTTCTTTGGAAGGAAAGAACCAACCTAGACAGCATATTAAAAAGCAGAGACATTACTTTGCTGCAACAGGACTGTCTAGTCAAAGCTATGGTTTTTCCAGTCGTCATGTATGGATGTGAGAGCTGGGCTGTAAAGAAGGCTGAGTGGCAAAGAATTGATGCATTTGAACTGTGTTTGAGAAGACTCTTCAGAGTCCCTTGACTCTCAATCAGATAAAGCCAGTGAACCGTAAAGGAAATCAATTCTGAGTATCCATTGGAAGAACTGATGGTGAAGCTGAAGCTCCTGTACTTGGCCACCTGATGTGAAGACCTGATTCATTGGAAAAAACCCTGATACTGGGAAAGATTGAAGGCAGGAGGAGAAGGGGATGACAGAGGATGAGATGCTTGGATATCATCACCAACTCAATGAATGTGTTTGAGCAAGCTCCGGGAGATGATGAAGAACAGGGAAGCCTGATGTGCTGCAGTTTTTGGGGTCACAAAGAGTTGGACATGACTGAGCCACTTAACAACAGGCAAAATATATTACCTTTCCCATTAAAACTTTGTGTAACAGTTACTCTTTTAATTTAGAAGTTTAAGAAAGTTGTCATTATACCAAACTTTTTAATTAAAAAATTTTATTTTAAACTTACTTATTGTATAGTTCCTTTGTAAAAACTTTCTTCAGTCTTGTCTTACTTGTTGAGTATCTTTTCAAAATCCAGGAGACTGGTCCTATGAATGGTACATAGTGGAATAAATAGCATTGGCCTCGATAATATCTATACTGCTTATAGATTATTATTCCGTGGGGAATTTTTGGTAAGAAGTACACCCAAATAATGATTTTTTTCCAGTGTGATTAATAGTCTGGTTCAAACATCTAAGTTGGCACTACTGACTGTAATGTAGTTTAGTAGTTTAGTGTCTGCTGCTGCTGCTGCTAAGTCGCTTCAGTCACGTCCGACTCTGTGCAACCCCATAGACGGCAGCCCACCAGGCTCCCCCATCCCTGGGATTCTCCAGGCAAGAACACTGGAGTGGGTTGCCATTTCCTTCTCCATTAGTGTCTGCTAGTTAGGATTATAATGGTTGTTAGTGACAGAGAACTGCATCAGCCTGATTTTTGTGAAAAAGTCCCCTGAGGACGAGGGTTCTCATTTTACTTGTGTTACGGAGAAGTTTAGGAGTAAACTGGCTAAAGGAATGAAGGGAATCAGGGATTCTCTGCTTGTCCTTAGCTGCTTGCTTCTAACTCTGCATCTTTATCAACCAGCATCTCTGGAGCTGTCAGTGAAGATGGTTCCCAGTTCCCATCCTCCTCCTTCAGCAGGCTTTAACAGTCCTTTCAGATGATACTGATTGGTCCTACTTGGGTCCTGCTGGAATCACATGGTATCAGAAAAAGGCAGTTTCTCTGTGGAAAAAGGGACATTGAGTCAAAACATGCCTATGAGAATGACCTAACTTTTCTTGAACTGAAAGCAAGCTATCAATTAAATAGAGAGAAATGGACTATTTTCCTTACTGTCTAGTTTGCAGTGCCAGGTTTTATTCATTAAATCTGTAGCCAGGTAAAAAATAGGTTTTAAAAAATAGATATACCTATCTTCATTCATATACTTATTTTGTAAGACACTGTGTGAGTTTATATCCTATTTCTTTTCGCCCCACTTTCAGTCAGATATGCCTGCACATAGACACTTTTCTTTGGTATCTTTAAAACAATGTTTCTCAATGGCAAAGATGGGCATCTTGTTCCCCAGGGACTCTTTGGCAATGTCTAGACACTTTTTTTTTTTAAATTAAAATATAATTGACATATAACCTTATGTTAGTTTCAAGTATATACCATAATGATTTGATATGTATATATGTGTCTGTATCTCTTTAGCCAAATGATCACCATAGTGAATCTAGTTAGCATCCATTTTTGTTGTCACAACTTGGGATGTGTGATGTTACTTGCTTCTAGAGGATAGAGGCCAGGGATGCTGCTAAACATCATACAGTGCACAGTGCTGTCTCCCTCATCAGAAAATGATCTCACTCAATATGTCAGTAGTCCTGAGATTAAGAATTCCTGTGCTCTAAGGCATTTTCATCAGTTGGAGACCAAATTCATTCACTGAGCTAAAGAAATTAAACACAATTTATTTTATTTTTTTTGTAATTAATTAATTTTTTATTGGAGGTAAATTATTTTACAATATTATATTGGTTGGTTTTGCCATACATTGACATGAATTCGCCCCGGGTTTACATAAGTTCCCCCTCCTGAACCCCCCTCCCCCCTCCCTCTTCCCTTTATCCTCCCTCTGGGTCATCCCCGCATGCCAGCCCCGAGCATCCTATAAGATGCATTGACCCTGAACTAGTGATTTATTTCACATATGACAACATACGTGTTTCAATGCCATTCTCCCAAATCATCCCACCCTCACCCTCTCCCACAGAGTCCCAAAGACTGTAAACACAATTTAAAACCAAGACTCTCTGGCCAAGAATCCATGGGAATTAAGGTTGGGTGATACAAAGTTAAATGGCATATCAAATTCCTTTCTTTCTTCAGATTAATTTCCCTAAATAACTATCCTGTTGCTCTGTGCCCATGTTGTTGGTGGGTGTTTCTCTGTATTTCTTTCTTTATACATAAGACTCTATTTTCGAGAACATTCTCCCTTCTTTACCTCCCTCTAAAGTTCCCTCCCGCCTCGTATCTATTTTTCTCCTTTCACAGCAACTAAAGAAAAGTTCTCAAAAAGTATACAACTCCTCAAACAGTAACATTTAACAGAAAGTGGGACTAATTGGGAAGTATCAGCGTTTTAAGGCCATCTTAGCAAAGTGCTTTTCTGTAGCACATTACGGTTATTTATCATAAATCAAATTCAGTACATTGCTGAAGACAAGTTATTTTTCAAACTAATTATGACAGTCTTATTTCCTGTTGTGTTTATGTTTCTTTTATGTGTGAATCTTCCCCTCTGAAATGTATTTTTCTTTTGTTTAATTCTGTGGCACATTCTTTTGTTAAAACTCTAGGGTCAGAGGCCAATAACTGCCAGTCACGCTGTTTATTGAGGTTGTTGAATTAGCAGCTCACAGGATCTCACACCATTAAACAAAACGACAAAAACACCCTATGAATATAAGTACCGCAGCTTTCTTTGATATTCGTTCAGAAGGAAAATTCATTTGTATAATCTATCAAGCATGTAACCATGTGCTTTTGATGGTTAAAATTGTTTTATAAATATTAATAGGTGTGTTTTTTTCACCCACTTTGTACATAGAATGGCCTTTGTTCAAGTTGAATTTTCTATAGAATTGAAGTGTCATTAATGTGACATTGAAAATCTTAATGTCTGAACCAAGCTCAGCACCTCCAAAAATATATTTTACCATAGTGTATTGTTTTATTAAATGAAAAAGCCAAGGTCTTAGCAAGGAAGTTTATTTTATTGTGCTCTTATTGACATAAACAATCCATTTTTAATCCACCAGTTCTGAAAGTGTTCTTGGAGGGGGTCTTCCAGGGGGAAATTAGCATGTAAGTGTCAGTTGGCGTTAAGGGATTGATCTGTTCCTTTTGTGCCAGCTGCAGGTTTTGGTTTAGTTTGTTTGTTACACTTTTTTGTTTTCACATTACTGTGATGCACTTTTCTAAGTTTCTCTCTCACTAATACATATATGATACCTGTGTCTATTTTTTCAGTTGTTAAAGTAGGATATGGATGTGATGCGAACTGGAGCTTTGCTGGGAGTGGCAACCTGTTTCTGTAAAGCGACAGTAAACATTAGGGGGTTTGGAGGCATTATAGTCTCTATTGCAGCCACCTAACATTATTTTGCCAACCAAGGTCCGTCTAGTCAAGGCTGTGGTTTTTCCTGTGGTCATGTATGGATGTGAGAGTTGGACTGTGAAGAAAGCTGATCGCCGAAGAATTGATGCTTTTAAACTGTGGTGCTGGAGAAGACTCTTGAGAGTCCCTTGGACTGCAAGGAGATCCAACCAGTCCATTCTAGAGGAGATCAATCCTGGGTGTTCATTGGAAGGACTGATGCTAAAGCTGAAATTCCAATACTTTGGCCACCTCATGTGATGAGTTGACTCACTGGAAAAGACTCTGATGCTGGGAGGGATTGGGGGTGGGAGGAGACGGGGACGACAGAGAATGAGATGGCTGGATGGCATCACCGACTCTGTGGACATGAGTTTGAGTGAACTCCGGGAGTTGGTGATGGACAGGGAGGCCTGGCGTGCTGTGATTCATGGGGTCTCAAAGAGTCGGCTACGACTGAGCGACTGAACTGAACTGAACTGAATAGATACTAGGCTGGAGGGAACTTCAGAGGGTGGTAAAGAACTGAGAATGTTCTCGAAAATAGAGTCTTATGTATAGTCTCTATTGTTGCTGTTGTTTTAGGACAGCAACCAGAGAGGTTTGTAAATGAATGGTTGTGACTGAATAACAGTAAAACTGTGGTTACAAACACTGGCAGTGAGCTTGCCTAAGGGCTACTCTACCCCCACCTGACTTAGAGTCTCACTTGGGGCTTTTTTAAACCCATCTATAACCACCCTGACCTTATACAAAGGTGTGGTGTGATTCAAGCATCACCAAGTCATCTCTTTCAACATTGCCCTTTAAGAAAAATCTCCTTCTCTTGTCAGTTCCAAAGCCTGGAATGCCAACCATTAAAATCCTTCCTGTGGAAAAAGGTAATCTATACATGTGTAAACTCTAGTAGGCATTAGTTTAGATTTACTCTGAACAGAAGTCTAGGATTATAAGGGAGAGGAATAAGTACAGGTCATTTTCAGTGATAGGAAGAGAAGAGAATCCTGTATCCTGGGCCCTAAGGACCTGTCCTGTTTCTGAAGCCCTAAGAAAGCACTGTGCATGTAGAAGATGGCAGTGGTAATAATAAAAATCACCAGTAAGTGCCAGCTGTTAGCGAGGCTAAGTGCTTGTATGCATCCTGCCCTTCTAGCAGCACAAGGCAGTAGAAAATGCTCTGGTCCCACTTGATTGACAAGACCACTGGACTTAAGAGAGGCAATGGCTCCCTGGTTAGTATGATGGTTGTAATTCCTCCCCAGGTGTTTTTGATACTAGAGTCTACATTAAGTGGTCAAGTTCAAGGGAAAACTTTCAAATGAGGTAACATTATAAACAGAGATTGTTAGGCTGGAAAGCACTTTGTATGTTTGAGACCGTTTTAAAAATACTGAGCAGATTTAACAAATATGTGTCTAACAGACTTCATGTACCTCAAAGGCTTTATTTCCCCTCTGCCACCACCCTCCCCGGAAAAAATTTAGGTATTAATGGTGGCAGTTCAATTTTGGTTATCTTTCTTTACTCTTAAGTTGCTTTATTTGCTTCCTGTTTGTGTAGTGTTTTTAACTTCTAAAAGCACTTGAACATATATACATTTGACCTAATTATGCTGTTTACTTTTCTCTACAAAGAGAGCATGTTTGGCAAGGGCCCATTGTAGATACACCTTTTTCTTACCTACAGATAACCCTATCATCCCGCTGTCACTATCTTTAAGTCCTTTTTTAACTCTTAAAGTTCTCTCAAGGTGGTCCCCAAACAGTGAACTCATTTCTGTACTAGGCATAAATGCCATACTACAGGAAAAAGAGACTTTTGAAAATCTGACTTGGCAGGCATTTAGCTGAGACTGCTTTCTGAGCTTTGCATACATAGCTGTTAATTATACTCTCTCTCAAGTAGCTAGTAGTCTTTACAAGGAGCAAAGATCAGCCTGGACCTATTTTGATATACTGGTTTATTGATCTTGACCAAGAATTCTTTTATTTGAAACTCTTCACTTAGGAAGTCAGTTTCATAGCATTTGCACATTCATTCTGAACATGTTGGTTCCAAGTAATCTTGACAGTGAGTAATGAAGGAGCTAAAATTGCTAATAAATTAATTAAAGTATGTTTATAAACCCAGTGGAAAGCCAACAGTGACATTGCTTTCCTGCTGATTGTTATAGAAGTCATTAATTGCTGAGACAATACTACTGTAGCAAGCAGAGAACATTGGCCAGTTCCTTTGCTAACTAGGATCCTGTCATTAGGATTTCTGGAAGGTAATTACTCATTTGCCCTGTATATTCATAGTATGTGGGTAAAGTGGTTGGACATTTTGTGGGAAGACAAAGGACTCAGGCAGACATTAAATTCCATATAATATTGTCCCTTGTCAGTCATTGCTACTTTAAGTACTTTGTGGTTGGACTTTTATTTATGCAGAGAATTATTTGATGTTAATATGCCAGTTCTTTACAGATTTGTACCAGAATCCTCACTTATTGTGGTAAAGAGACTTAAAAAAAATAAAAATAAAAACCCTCTCTCTGGGGTCTTTAACTCCAGGATGCTACAAGGTAACAATATTGTCTTTTCATAAGAAGCCGGTGGTATTAACAAACCATGGTCATTACTTTCCAGTGAAATGCACATAGGTGATTGTTTTACTGAAAAGACTTAGGTGCCTATGAGCAGTATTGGTGGAGAATGAATAATATCTAAATTCATGGTCATCGATCCCTGCCTGTCGATATCTCAAGTGAAGTAGAAGATTATTACGGAGTATCATCCTAGACAATAATTTCTGTTCTGAAGGATGTAATAGAAGAGATCAGATCCAAGACACCAGAATGCCACCACTCCCCACCATAGTAGCTCCCTGATTGCACATGTGGAAGATCTACAAGTCAAGGAAAACTATCTGTGGTCCATTCCTGTCACTAAGTGAGATTCACTGTGTCCAGGGCTCCTCGCTAGTTGGGGAGTTAGAGATTCCTTCTAGCACCAGTGGGTGGAGACCGTCTGGTAATAATGTCTGGCAGCCTTCCACTGTAACAGACCAGTCTTGGCCGCTTAATGTTTTGTAACTTGAATCACAGGAATCAATAGGTGGTTCTACTCACATCAAGATCATGGTATACTTTTAGCAGACCCCAGAGTAAGTATATCAGCAGTCTGGGGATTGTCTTTTTCTACTTTTCAAATATGGAAACTGAGGTCCAGCAAGAAAGTAGGTTATTTTTATCAAGGTTACAGAGTTAGTTAAGGATCAAATAAGTTAAAAAAATCTAATGATTCTGACTTGGTGTTCTTTCCACTAAATCTTCTAGACATATTCGGGAGGATAGTGACTAAATAGAAACTTCATTTTGCAACATCAGAAAATGGCTGTAGGAGGACAGCAATATTAAGCATTATTGTCTAGTCTATCTTTGCATTGACAGGAAAGGTTAACTACTAAAAATAGGAACTGTAATAAAAATTGCAAATCAAAGCTATATTTAGCTATGCCAGTGTGTAGCTTTTAAAGAGTGATGGCAACTTATATTGTCATTTCATAGAAACCAACAGATAAAAATTATTATGCTTTTTATTAGAATGTAAGTCCCTTGAAAAGTGAAAGTGAAGTTGCCCAGTCGTGTGTGACTCTTAGCGACCCCATGGACTCAAGCCTACCAGGCTTCTCCATCCATGGGATTTTTCAGGCAAGAGTACTGGAGTGGGTTGCCATTGCTTTCTCCAAAAACAGGGATTGTGTCATATTTGTCTTTGTAGTCTTAAAGTTTAAAGATAAAGCCTTAACAGCATCTCCTGTCTGAAGCCTGAGAAAATGACAGTATTCAATTTTATTTCTCCTGCACTTTTCAGCCTGGAGAACTTATTGGATTGGCCAAAAAGTTCATTTGAACCTTTCTGTTACATCTGACAGAAAAACTTGAATGAACTTTTTGGCCAACCCAGTAATTTATAGATCATTAGGAGATATTTAGGTATGTTTGTGTTTTCTTTATTAGTTGTCTGTTTTGATGCCAAGATAAACTTTGATGACAACGCAGAATTCCGACAAAAGGATATATTTGCTATGGATGACAAATCAGAGAATGAGCCCATTGAAAATGAAGCTGCCAGATATGATCTAAAATACATAGGACTGGACGGGAACATTGCCTGTTTTGGTAAGAAAGCATTATATCAAAATAATAATTTGTGAATTAGAGACCCCTCGTTTCTAAAATGTTATTTCCCAATCGCAAGTGAACATATGAGATTTTTATAGCCAAAAATTCTTAAAAAAAAAATAAAAACAAAATTTCTTTCAAAAGTTCATTTTGACCTGTGGTCACTGGTTTAAAGCAGGGTTTTTCACTTCTTGCCCTATGGACATTTAGGGTGGGCTAATTCTTTGCTGTCGGGCTCTTTCCTTTGTTGCATTGTCACCAGTTGTGACAATCAAAAATGTCTCCAGACATTACCTTCTGGTAAGCACAGTCACCCCAGTTCAGGACCAGTATTTTAAAGCATCTCAGTTGAACTTTGACTAGTAAAAGTTAGAACCTTTGCCAAAATTTGTGTTTAAAATATATAGCTTTCTTAGAGGAAGTTGAAGAGAATGCATGCTTTAATCATTATACTAAAGTTTGTGGTTCTGTGAAAACCAAATGATCAAATGTTTACTCCATTATGTCAGCTTATTAATAAGACAGTTGATTTTATTATAGTCATCTAAATTTGTGATACTGGCTTATTAGCAGAGATAAGGATAAGTCTAAAGAGGCAATATAATTTCTGTTATTGTCCAAAGCATATAATACTGAGATTTATACGCTTCTATGTTTCTGGTGGAACCAATTCATTGCACTTGAAACAGAGGTCTCAATCTTAATGGAATTAAAATAAAAAAGATTTGTAGCTCATTAAACCAACAGTATCATTATATTCAGAACTGAACAGACCTCATCTAGTAGTTTGCTGTTCATACAGTAGAAAATGACATCCAATTACAAGTGATACCAAAAGCTCTTTCTTTATATTGGAACAAAAACTCTTATGTACTAGATCATTCACATCATTCTTATCTTGATAAGCTAATGTGCTCTCAATATTTGTAGGCATTTAGAAAGGGGAAAGATTTAGTGGTGTGTTTAGAGCAAATTAAATGTATGCTCTTTGTAGCCTCTGTAGGAGTATGCATGATTTGGCCAAGGTGGCAGTCTCAAAAGTAGGATTAACACATTTCACATTGTTTTAAGATCATATGTAAATTATTTTTATATTAGTTGTCCCAGGCTTAGTTAGTCACAGTTCATAGGCATTATCTGAGGAATACAAAGTCAGAAAATGTGAAAGGTACTTTACCTGAAGAGTTTCTATAATGTTCAGGAGATTTTTTTTTTTTTTTTTTGGTGGGGAGGACTTTCTAACTAAGGAAAATAATTTCCTATAATGAGGCATAGGAAGCAAAAGAAGTGCAATTGGTCAATAAAACTTAGCTCTGGAAAATAAAAATTTTGATGTTAAAACTTTTTTTTTTTTAAAGAAAGCTTCTAGGATGTTGACGTATTTTAGTTCTAGTTTTAATGATCAGGTTGCTAGCAAACATTTCTTACATTAATTTGAAACAGTAACAGTGGTTAGGAATGTTGTTTTGATGCTGTCATTTGTTCATTTGTTTTCTTCGTTTCTCCAGAGAACACATAAACTTGCATAGTTGCACTGAGTGTAAAAAAGTGTTTCAGTCCTATTGAAGTTGGAACCCCTATGGTTCAACCCCCTGAGGGATGCCACATTCAAAGGAGCATATTCACAGCAAGCAAAAAATGGAAAAAAAAAATCACTTCCTTTACTCAAATCTCTTAAAGAATATGAAAAATGATGTAATTCATAGGTTCTAGCAACTTTTTATAGCCTTTTCCCTCTCTCCCAAATCTCTTAAACTTTACTGTCTAGAACCTAAAACCCTTTACTAGTAGTCCACATTTATTGCTTACTGAATGAAGCTCTTCCCTTCTTTGTCTTTCCCAGATTGATTTAGCTTCTCAATAAATCCTTCTCCCCATTCCTGGGTATTTTTTGTTTATTCTTTGTACATTTTCTGTTTCTGTGTTTTTAACGTCTGTGAATTTATCTGGTTGAATAAAATGTCAAGTAGGCTGGAAACTGGCTTATTAATGTCGGGTTTCTCTTTTAGTAATATGGAGGAGGGCCAAAGTTTGTGCACCCTTTGCTGTTGCCATATTTATCTTGCCTTGTGTGCCATTTGCTTTTCACAGTTAACGGTGCTGGGCTCGCCATGGCTACCTGTGACATCATTTTCCTGAATGGTGGGAAGCCAGCCAACTTTTTGGATCTTGGTGGTGGTGTGAAGGAATCTCAAGTATATCAAGCGTTCAAACTACTCACAGCCGATCCTAAGGTAACTTCCCTCTTTGTAGGAGAGGTTGCCTGGTGTAATGATTTCTCACCGTAACGATCTGCCTTGTTCCTACTGCTGAGGATTAATAAGCCAGCACATGTATAACACTTTCCAGCCCCAGGTGCAAATACTGCCTTATATCACACTGGAATTCATGATGGCTTAAATCATCTGGGTAAAAGGCTTATAAGAACCCCTAGGATCTTACTTCAGGGCCGGTGCTTATAACATTCTGAGAGGTCGAAGGAAATTTTTTTAAACAGTGTCATGCAAATAAAGAAATATTGGTTGGCATGAAATATTTTTTGTGTGTACTTAACAATGAAGTGATTAGTTCTATGCTTATGTGAATTAGAGAGGACTGAGTCTCAGATTCCTTCCTCAAAGGTGCTGAGGTATTATAAGATTAAGACGGAAGAAAATTACAGGGTTATAATATTATGTATTACTGGAAAATGATGACCTCACATCCTTTTATATGCTTTTTAATTTTCATCTTTAATGATTGCATGTGTTATAGCTTGTAACATATGCTCTAAGTGCATATAATGTTATTCCTTGGGCATCTTTTCTTCTTAGCTAGAATGTAGCTGTCATGCTAGGTGCGTAGTAGGTATTTGGTAAATACTTAATCAGTTTAAAGACCAGTATGATTTGCATCCATTGTAGATATTCAGTTGTCTATGATAAGATTTAAGTAGATATCAGTACTCGTGCCTGGAGAATCCCATGGACGGAGGAGCCTGGTAGGCTATAGTCCATGAGGTTGCTCAGAGTCGGACACGACTGAGCCACTTCACTTTCACTTTTCACCTTCATGCATTGGAGAAGGAAATGGCAACCCACTCCAGTGTTCTTGCCTGGAGAATCCCAGGGACGGGGGAGCCTGGTGGGCTTCCGTCTATGGGGTCACACAGAGTCGGACATGACTGACGCGACTTAGCAGCAGCAGCAGCATTATATAGAAAGACTAATATTTTTCAAATATGTGTTCAAATGTTGTCTGAAATTAATATGGAAACTTCCCATTCATAAGTAGACTGGCATTTTGGGCCTCCTGTGTATACATTTTGTCTTAGGTTAGTGGTATGCTTGTCTGTTTTCATTATGACTTAGTTGGTAACCTTACATATTTTAAAATCTTTTTCTTATAATAACACACACACACATAAAATGGTTAAACATTATCAGCAACTTATCTTCATTTCTGCACTGCTGTTCAGAAATAGCAAAGTGACTGAAGTCCAAAGTCACTCAGCCATGAATTGTCCACAGGTGATTTTTCTGTTAACAGAAGCACCTTGTTTTCATTGGTTAAGTAGGGACATTATCAGAGGCTCCCTAATCATTTAAGAATTCATTTATCCCTCTTTTCTACTCCTTTCTAAGGGAAGAATCATTTTTATCCCAGGGATTTTCAAAGCAATTGAAATCTGTAAATACCATGTACAAAATACACAGCTCTTTCAACTGCTTGAACCACAAAATACCCAGAGGACAAGCAACTGTAATAAAGTACTGCACATTTAGTGTTGACTGAAATTCAGTACTAAGCGTTAAAGAGAGCCAGGAAGGATTAGATCTACCAGGACAATCATATTGCATTTTCTTTGGAGTATCTTTTCTTAGTGGCTGATCCTGAATTTTAATTTTATTAAAGTACAGGAAGGGAATGAAAAATCACTTGGAAAGCCTGTTTTTTTTTTTTTTTTTTTTTTTAAACAATCTCTTCAAAAATGTTGACTCTTCTATTTTCAAGTGCTGGGAGTATTTAAACTTTGTTGAGATTGGTTGTCATCTTGGGTAGATAAAGGTATGTGGGAGTTATTTTATTTTTCTCATGCTATATCAGGAAAATGAATGCTTGGCTCATCTCACAGTACATTTTCCAAATCTTGAAATTTCAAAGTCAGTTTAAAAAGCATAGAAATGTAATGGGTATTTTCAATCCTGGCGTTGTTTCACAGATTTCAGGGAACAGAGGCTAAAAAATAGTATAGATGAATTGATTGGATCTTGCAAGGAAACTGGTTGTAATTCTGGCAGTGATTATTTCAAGTAGAACCCCATCCAGTTGCTCAGAACTAGAGATTCCCCAGAGCCCAAAGCTAATTATTTCAAAGGTATTGATTTTCTTGTTAGATATAAGGATTAGTCAGTTGAATACACTGAAACTAAAAATAACAGAAGGCTCATTGTTGTTAAACTTAAATCAAGTGATAGTAGCAACTGCTTGTTTGTTATATGTACAAGCTAATTCTATTGATCAAGTAATAAACATGCTCATTCAAGAAAAATATTATGCATTGACATGTATTTCCACTCATAATATCTGCCATGGAGCTGAGACTTAACATTTATTTCACTTGACTATTAGTTCAAATGCTGATTTTCATTGGGACCTAACACAAGTACCTTTATAACTAATGTGTCCCTTATTTGTTTGTAGTATTTGTAAAATGAAGTTCCTCTGCAAAACTGTTTAAGAATTTTTCCAAGATAGCGCACTTTCTAAACTGGATTTCTATGAAAAGTATCATTAAATATTTTATAATTCTGTTATTTTCCAGCTGGGCTTGAGATGAGAGAAAGGTAATAGAGTTTGTTCTGCTGGTGGTGGAACAGATACGATCTCATCCTCATCATTTTAACTTATAAGATTCTAAACACAGGTGTTCTTAAAATCATAGGGAATAAAATTGTTTTAGAAAGTAAAAGTAGGATTCTGTGCCAGTCTATAAAGAATTTGAGCACATTTAAAGGAGAAGTACTATCAAGAATGTTAGCATTATGTTTTTATTTTTATTTTCCTGAGTCATGCTTTTGACTTTTGTTTTTGATTTTGAACTTAGAATTCCAAAGGTATAGAAAATGAGTACAACATCATGTGGAGTATGTAGAACATGTTGTGTAAATGAATTAAAGGAAGAGATGGTTGATATGAATCTCAACAGTAACCTCTGCTCTGTTGTCCAAAGTTAAGCCAGTCTATTGCCCTCTGGAGGCCTGATTTTGAAAAGCAGTGGCTTATGACTTGTGAGGTCTGTTCTCTTATTTGACTGTGCTTCCTGGTTTAGGTCCAATATAGAGTCCAATTTTCAAAGCCTTTTAGGAAGGAAATGTGCTATATAAGCACAAAATACTTGGAAGAGATTCTTAGTGGGGCTCAGGTGCCAAGCAGCCTGGGTTCCAATTCTGTCTTTAACATGTGTTGACTGTGGCACCTTGGGCATGTCATGTAACTTTTATGTGTCTTGGTTTCCTATTTTATAAAATGGAGATAGTAGTAGTACTTATTACCTCAGAGAGTTACTTCATTGTATGAATTGAGACACATATATTTCCCATTTAAAGGGCAATGATTTCACGTGACAGTACTGTCTAAAAATTTTAATGAACTTTTATTAAAATATAGCTTTCATAAAGAACACTGTACAAATTATAAGTAGATAGTTGAATGAATTATGAAAAAGTGAACATATTTGTGGATCCTCTGACCACATCAGGATATAGGAAATTCCCAGTGTTATGGACTGAGTATGTTTTCTTATAATTTATATGTTGAAATCCTACCCCTCAGTGTGATGGTGTGAGGAGGTGAGGACTTTGGGCTGTAATTAGATCATGATAGTGGGATTAGTGCCCTTATGAAAGAGATTCCCAGAGAACTCTCTTACCCCGTTCACGGTGTGAGGATATTGCTGGAAAATGGCCACCTGTGTACTAATTAGCGGCCACTGAATGTGCTGGTGACTTGATCTTGGACTTGCCAGCTTCCAGAATTGGGAGAAATGAATGCTTTTTAAACCACTCAGTCTATGGTAGTTTGTCACAGCAGTTTGAATGCACTAGGACATCACCGTCCCAGCAGTGCTTTATGCCTCCTTACTATCTCCCTCAACCCTGCTTTCTTCCCAAAGCTAATGCTCTCCTAACTTCTACTATCAAAGTTGCCTGGTTTTGAGCATAATACAAATGGAATCATACAGTGTATATACTTTTGTATTTGTCATATTTCATTTGACTTTTTATCTCAGATTCAATCATATTTTATGTAGCAGCCGTTCACTTACCCTTATTGCTGTATAGTATTCTGTTGTATAACTTGACAAGAGCTTTTTTATGTCATCTTCTATTGATAGACATTTGTGTGAGTCTCATTTTTTACTACTATGAATAATGATGCTATGAACATCATCATACATGCCATTTGGAGCGTATTTTTGTGGTGTATATGCTTGGATGTAGAGTTTGTAGGCAACAGGGTATGCATATACTCAGTTTGAATGGTACTACCAGTTTTCTAAACAGGCCAGTTTACATTCTGATAGGCATGTGTGGGAAGTCCAGTTTTTCCACACCCTCACGAACAATTTTGTTATTCTGGTAGGCATGTGGTAGTATTTATTGTGGTTTAAAGCCGTTCCCTCATAACTAATCAGGATGAACACCTTTTCATGTGTTTATTCAGTTCAGTTCAGTTCAGTTCAGTCGCTCAGTCGTGTCCGACTCTCCGCGACCCCATGAATCACAGCACGCTAGGCCTCCCTGTCCATCACCAACTCCCGGAGTTCACTCAAACTCATGTCCACAGAGTCGGTGATGCCATCCAGCCATCTCATTCTCCGTCATCCCCTTCTCCTCCCACCCCCAACCCTTCCCAGCATCAGAGTCTTTTCCAGTGAGTCAACTCGTCGCATGAGGTGGCCAAAGTATTGGAGTTTCAGCTTTAGCATCAGTCCTTCCAATGAACACCCAGGATCAATCTCCCTTAGAATGGACTGGTTGGATCTCCTTGCGGTACAAGGGACTCCCAAGAGTCTTCTCCAACACCAAAGTTCAAGAGCATCAATTCTTTGGCGATCAGCTTTCTTCACAGTCCAACTCTCACATCCATACATGACCACGGGAAAAACCATTGCCTTGACTAGACGGACCTTGGTTGGCAAAGTAATGTCTCTGCTTTTTAATATACTATCAAGGTTGGTCATAACTTTCCTTCCAAGGAGCAAGCGTCTTTTAATTTCATGGCTGCAATCACCATCTGCAGTGATTTTGGAGCCCCCAAAAATAAAGTCTGACACTGTTTCCACTGTTTTTCCATCTATTTCCCATGAAGTGATGGGACCAGATGCCATGATCTTTGTTTTCTGAATGTTGAGCTTCAAGCCAACCTTTTCACTCTCCTCTTTCACTTTCATCAAGAGGCTTTTGAGTTCCTCTTCACTTTCTGCCATAAGGGTAGTGTCATCTGCATATCTGAGGTTATTGATATTTCTCCCAGCAATCTTGATTCCAGCTTGTGCTTCTTCCAGCCCAGTGTTCCTCATGATGTATTCTGCATATAAGTTAAATAAGCAAGGTGACAATATACAGCCTTGATGCACTCCTTTTCCTATTTGGAACCAGTCGGTTGTTCCATGTCCAGTTCTGACTGTTGCTTCCTGACCTGCATACAGGTTTCTCAAGAGGCAGGTCAGGTGGTCTGGTATTCCCATCTCTTTCAGAATTTTCCACAGTTTATTGTGATCCACACAGTCAAAGGCTTTGGCATAGTCAATGAAGCAGAAATAGATGTTTTTCTGGAACTCTCTTGCTTTCTCCTTGATCCAGAGGATGTTGGCAATTTGATCTTTGGTTCCTCTGCCTTTTCTAAAACCTGCTTGAACATCTGGGAGTTCATGGTTCACATGTGTTTATTAGTAATGTGAATATACTCTTTCAACTTCTGTCACCTCATGAATAAAGTAGACATGAAATTAATACCCCAGTGCATTGTTTTATTATCATTTAAGATACATGTAAAGTACTTGACAAACCTTTCTAAAACATGATGAAAACTTTAGTTTGTATGTTTTTTTCTTGAGTGTTCATTTTGATTATCATTTAAAGGCTTAGATTTAGAACTGTTGAAACAGTGGGGAATAAATGGTTGTCTGCACAAATGGGAGCTGTCTGAAGCAGTTCATTGATACCAGTGTTACTGCCTGGGTTGTTTTGAAATTGATGATATGTGTAAGCAGTTTCAGTAGTGTGTAGTGATTCTCCCTCCAGACAGCCAAAGAAACACAGTTTAATAAAGGGAGGATTAAATTCATATTTTGGGAGAACCACAAAATACAATTTGGTTTATTTGAGGAGAGGCCAGCTGGTTTAACTCTGTGGTAAGTACTTGAAAAGTTGTTAGAATTTGAGGCCGAGGATGTAAAACTGCGTGCTGTATTTTTGATAAGGGGATTATGCAAATGGCATGAGTTGTAATAAGTATATTTTGGAATTAATGACATACTAAATAACTCATATATTGTTAATTATCATACAATTAGAGTTTATTTAAAAGCAAAACACAAAATCCTCTTTTTCCCTTAATTACATGCTTATATCAGAGGCATGAAATAAAACTCATTTTATCATATACAACATGTATTTGCTGAAATGCCTTATCTGCAAGGGAATATTTCTTTTGTGAATTAATTAGATGTAAGGTCCAGTACTTTTTAAATATGAGCATTATTTTTTGAAATGATTACTGTGCATTTCTATTCTTACAGGCCAATTTGAAAACTAATTTTACTTTCATATAGAGTTGAGAAGCAGCCATTCTTTATGGTGATCACCTCCCTGATAGCCTAGTCTGAAGAGAGTAAAAATGGTTTTGTGCTTCTAGATCGACAACCTGTCATTTGGTTTTGCCCCTTGTTTCACGTAACCACTGTGCGTACACTGGAGCATGGAAAACCGTCCTCCCCGTGCTCATTTCTCCTCTCAGGGATTTTCCTACTTTTTGAATTCATAAATGCTGACATTCGCTTTTCTTTTCCTGATGGGCATTTGACCCAAATTTCCAAGACTGTCTTGCTCTCCATGCCCAACTTACCTGCCAATACTTCCCAGTAAGAGCCAAGTCCTGGAAAAGGCAGTTGTTTCTGAATCTCACACATGATCAGTGTGTCTGATAGCTACCACATTTTCAAAGCATCTATAATGTAACATTCTAAATCTATTTTCATGGTCCTTGCTGACATACTCTCAGAAATAAATTAAAAAATAAGATTTTTACTCTTTGCTCCACTTCTCAATATTCAGATTTTAATGTACCTGACTTTGTTTCATTGTAAGCGATTTAAAGACTTTAACAGATTTTGGGATATTTTAGTAAATTTTATGAATAATCTCAGCATCATCAACAATTCATTCTGAATCCTATATGGAGAGGCCTTTGTAGACTGTTAAAGAGAAATAGACCACTAATCAAGTTGTAATATCATATACGTTGGAAATAATATCTACTTTATTAAATATTAGGCATTCTTTTATTCTTAATTTTATTGCATTGAGAAAGGAAGTAGTTAACCTTAGCAATTAGAAAATATAGAAAATAGTGTATATCCTAACAAGTTGAACAAATAAGGGCTGAGATTAATGTCAGGCATCTCTGAATCTTAAGAATAATTTTAGGATGGTTGAGTGATCAAGGCATCTGAAGGTTTTACTGCTGTCATTTTTGAGGTATTGTTTTAGAATCCAAGAGCTACCCTGTTGGCTCAGACAGTAAAGAATCCATCTGCAGTACAGAATACCTGGGTTTGATCCCTGGGTCAGGCAGATCCCCTGGAGAAGAGAATGGCTACCCACTGCAATATTCTTGCCTGAAAAGTTCTAGAGACAGAGGAGCCTGATAGGTTACAATCCATGGGGTCGCAGAGAGTCAAGACACTACTGAGTAACTGTCACATTTAGAGTCCAAATTGCCTGGTAGAGGAAATCACTGGATGTGAAGACTGAACTGAGTAAAATTATTCTGGAGAACAGGGTTAAAAACCTTTGAACTGTGAATACCTCTGGTTCCTCTGCTCTGCAGAAGTGAACTGTAGTCTGGTGGGATGAGCCCCAGTGGGCTCAGGAGATTGAAGACACTGAATCCTCTTTCTTCTTCCTGCCATGCCATGCCCCCAACCAGAGAATTAGGAGTTCCTGTCTCATTGTCTGCTTCCTAAATGAGTAGCATGTCCACATGGGCTTCCTGAAGAAATCGGCTTGACTTGGAGTGGATTTCTAAGTAGTGTGCCTTTTCCCCTAATTATTGAATTAGGGAAACATAAAACAGAAAAGTACAGAAATACACTAAATTTTGTATATGTAAATGTCTTGATAAATAATACAGCGTTTTTGACAAAACTATTTTCAAAAATATAACTATTATATAGTCTTTTTTCACTTTTTATGTGCCTTTTGCCTGTCTTAGTACAGTACTCAACAACATTTTCAGTGGCTAAACAGTGTACACTTGTATAGATATATGTTTAGTTAAACAGTCCTCTGTTTGGTATTCAGGGTGTTTCCAACTTAATATAATGCTGCTGTGAACCCGCTTATATTCATAACTTTAGAAACAGGTCAGATTTATTTACATAAGATGAACTTATAGAAGTTTGAGGGTAAAGATGAATGCAGAGGTTAAGTTTTTCACACTCAATGCCAAATCATCTTAGTATTAGTTGAAGGAACATAGAGGGTTTTCATCAAATAAGTTTTCTTAAATCCTGGCCATTGTTATTGTGACTCTTTATTGTCGTGAGAAGTAACATTTTAAATTATTTTTCTTTTATTGAGCATTTTTATCACTTTTGTTATGATCTGCCTATTAATATATTTTGCCCAATTTTCCATTGTGATGTCACTCTTTTTCACATTTTAAATACAGGCACCTGTGTGGTTTTGGAAATAAAAGGAATGGGGTCTTTTATATATCTTGCCACACTTTTTTTCCATGCTGTCTCATGTCTTTGAATTGGTCTATATAAATTTTTATTATTTCATTATATGTATGTCCTCCTGAAATAATATGAAGTGAGACCACTTAATGCATGTTTTTTTTTGGCTATTATTTACTTAGTTTTTCATAAAACTTTTAGTAAGACTTTTTAAATTTGTTGCTTCATTAATCACCATATTAAGGTATAGTTGTAAGTGGAAGCATGATACTCATAACCCCTCCAAATGTGACTTAACACAAGATGAATGTTGTGATTAAAATGGCATAGTTCTCTAATTCTTAGTAAGATTCTTATTTTCAAGGAATGTTTTTCAAAGTATTGAAGAAATTTCATTGTAACCTAATATGCATTTTTTTCAACCAGGATTCTTAGTACAGTTGATCCCACTATTTGCAGGTTCAATATTTGCAAATTTGCATATGTGCTAAACTTTATTTGTGATCCTATAATCAATACTCAGTGCTTTCACAGTTATTTGCAAAAGTACACAGAATTTGAAAAATTTTAGTTATGTGGTACACTGTTCCCAGTGAATGTCAAACAAGGTAGCATTTTCCTTTCTTCTTTCAGTGCTCCTACAGTAAACAAGTGTCATTTTCATAATGTATTTAGTGCCCCATTTTTCATGTTTTTATCCTTTTTGGTGTGTGATTTTGCTGTTTAAAATGGACCCACATGTAGTGCTAAAGTACTGTCTAGTGTGACCTGCCTTATAGAGAAAATACATCTTAGATAAGGTTTCTTGAGCCATGATTTACAATGTTGTTGGCCACAATTACACAAAAGACAAGGTTATATATTGATAGGTTGACAAAAATGTGACCAAAGGCTCTCAGGAATCTAACCCTTTATTTCTCCTAAGAGCAATGGTTCAGTATTCACTAATTCAGTGTTCATTGCAACTTACAGACCATATTGCTCTGAATAATGTGAATTGCCTTTATAAAGTTTTAAATAATTAGGACAGCTCTTCAGAATTATTTGCTAGAGAACCTCCATTTTATCTTTTCTAAGAAAGGACATTTAGGAACTCCGACGAGTTGACTCACTGGAAAAGACTCTGATGCTGGGAAAGGTTGGGGGCGGGAGGAGAAGGGGACGACGGAGAATGAGATGGCTGGATGGCATCACCGACTCTGTGGACATGAGTTTGAGTGAACTCTGGGAGTTGGTGATGGACAGGGAGGCCTGGCGTGCTGTGATTCATGGGGTCGCGGAGAGTCGGACACGACTGAGCGACTGAACTGAACTGAACTGAACTATAAAGTAAAATAAAAAACAAAAACTTTTCATAATTTGCATTTATATGTTTCCTAAGGGAAGTATTTTGATTATGAGAAACTTTGAAATGTGTCATAAATGACTTTTGAGACATAGCAGCTTTATATATGGATTAAGTGAATAAACCTTGAGAACATTTTAATTTAGTTTTCATGTTTCAGTTAAGGTGATTTTCTTACCTATTTAAATCCCTTCACTTTATGCTTTTTTAAAGTTTTCTTTACATTTACAAAATTGATCATTTTTCACTTTTATAAATTTACCTTTCCTACTCAAAGTATAAAATTAAAAAAAAAAAAATGCCCCTAACTTTATTTCTATAATAGAACTGCTGTTACAGTTTGTTAAATTTTCTTCCAGCATTATCTATGCCTATCTTCTTTATAAGGTTATAACTAGAATGTTCTTCCTTTTAATGACTTTTTTATTACATGATAGTCCAATATTACATGATAGACATATTCTCATGTTATTAGTTGGTCTCTCTGCCCATGAATTTTACTAGCAATATTAATAATCAACTTATTAAAGCTTCTTTTTACTTTAAAGATAATTTAAAGAAGCATTCTATTTAAAATCTTTTTCAGAAACTATATGGACTTTATAAAGCATATTTGGTAAGTCAGAGAAAAATATCATTGTAAATGCGATAGTAACAAGCATAAAAAGCTTTATGGTACAAAACAAATTTTTGTAACATCAAAAAAGAGAATTAGTATAATCCAAAGCCACAGTGGATATACCTGTTCAGTGTTCTCTGCAATTACTACTTTCATGCACTGCTAATTTGAGTTTAATTATCTCCTAATTAATGGTGAATTGTTCATTAATATATGATACAGTCATTCTGAATTGCCTGGACTTGAAATAACCTAAAATTCCTAGAGGTGGCCTAATGCCCCTTCCTGTATACTCAGTTCAATATTTTCCTGATCTGCTTGCATGTGTGCTCATCATGTCTGACTCTTTGTGACCCCATGAACTGTAGCCTGCTAGGCTCCTCTGTTGAGGGATTTTTCCAGACAATACTGGAATGGGTTGCCATTTCGTACTCCAAGGGGTTTTTCTGACCCAGGATTCGAACCCACATTTCTTGTGTCTCCTGTCTCCTGCATTGGTAGGTGAATTCGTTACACTGCACCTTACAATGAGTCTTTTTAGCTTCCTGATATCTTCATGTTATATACAGTTTAATAAGATGAAAAGGAGTTAAGAATGAGACTTGCTAGAAGTAGGAAAATAAACTCACCTTTTATTTTTTTATGCTTTTTTTTGTGGGGGGGGGGGTGGTCAGGATTCCCTAATGAATTATTTTGCTGAAGAACTTCATGAAAATCCATTGATTTCTTTTTTTTTTTTTGCTGGGAAGATTAAATGATATTTATTCACAAACACTCATATACTCCCTGTCTAGTATAGTTCTGACATATTCAGTTCAGCTGCTCAGTCGTGTCCAACTCTTTGCGACCCCATGAATCACAACACGCCAGGCCTCCCTGTCCATCACCAACTCCCAGAGTTCACTCAAACTCATGTCCATCGAGTCGGTTCTATTTGCATTCTCTGTAAAGGAATAAGACACCTCAGGCAAACTTCTAAAATAGGTGGGTTTTTTTAATCTTTATCACCTTCATCAGAGGCCACCTAGGTGATAATTTGTCCCAATTTCCCTATTCTATATGATATTTACATTTATAGTTCTCACCACTCAATAATCTCCTTTATTCATTCATTTCTCTCATATCTCATAAAATTACCTTGAAACATTCTTTTTCCTCCCTCCGATTTCTTACTGATTTTTCAGTAAACTTTCCATTTGCTCCATATTCTTTATAAATAGCCAAAAATACAGTCTTTCCTTGAATTTTTTCAGTCCATAGCTTTGTTCAGCTATTAATATATTTTCATTATTTCTAACCACCCATCTTATGTATAGAACATAGTAAGTTCTCCAAAAATGTATTTTCAGAGCAAGTTCATATCAACAATTCATATTTGTTTCCATATGCATCATCTAGCCAAATGTTCTCAGTCTAAAAAAGATCATAATGAATCGAATTGTCTTTCTGAAACAATTCGTTTCCTAAACTGGATGCTAATGTCATGTGTTTGGTGAGACTTTAATCAGAAAGGGCTACCTGATAAGGACCGTCATCTAGAACTAGACTTTGTCCTACAAGGTCAAGTAAATGATGGAAGGAAGGACCTCATTTCAGAGGGTGGGATGAGGCTTTATCCAGCAGCCAGATGCAGGAGAATAGTTGTTTTTCCAGGGAGGATTGTGAGGGTGGGTAGCAGATCTTACCTGAAAGCAGCATGTTAGTAGGAAACAACAAGAGTACAAACATAGGGAGGCAATTCCTAAGTAGTATTTAGGGTGTTCTATTAACAGGTATCCATTTCCACAGTTCATAGGCCATAGTGCAGGGATCAGATGCCATTCATGCACGGTAGCTTGTAAATAGAAGCTTGGTTGTAGGGAGACTAGCCTACCAGGCCCATAGCTAAGGCAGGAACTCAGCTACAAGTACAAGTCAGAATGTCAACCATGAGGTTGGCAAAGGCTCATCCAACAGTAAGAATGACTTTATTGAAGAGGGAGATATCCCCAGCCTGTTGGAAGCAGGTTTTCAAAGATCCCTTCTGAAGTCAAGACTTGTTCCTGAGACCACAGAATGACTAAGCTGGACTGTTCAGACATGTCAGCCAAACAGGAATATACCGTGTCTACATTGGGGGTGGAGGAGAGAAGCGATTTTGTACTCTGATAATCCAGATGGAGATATACTGTGGTTTAAAGCAAGTGTCCCACCAAAAGCAATTCACATTTCAGCAAAATTATTTCAGGTTAAAACAGAAAAAAGGAATATATTGTGTCTGTATGCCAGGCATTCCTCTGGGCACTAAAGATAAAGCAGTGATTGAAATAGAGTCTTACTCTCTCGGAGCTGCCATTTTAGAGGTTATAAATAGATAAATGAGTGAATTCATAGCTCAATGAATGAATAAATTCATAATATAGAGAAAATACCTTATATATTATGTGATGATATTCAACTAATTTGAAAAATAAAATTGAAAGGGAGCCCTGAAAATGCCAGGAGTTTTGTTTTGTTTTTTTTAATAGATTGATAGGTTTGTCCAAGAAAGCCTCTAGATAAATTTACCTTGGCGAACAAAATGCTGCAGCTGTTACATGAGTTGTGGTCTAGGTTTGTGATGTATTTGTCGCTAATGAGGGAGGCTCTTCTGCATCTACATCCATTGGAGTTGCCCTCCTTTCCTTTGTCTTTGTTCACTACTACTTTGCCAAAGTGTTCTAATCAACATTTCTTGCTTATTATGGATCTAAAACAAGATTTTGTTCACTTGAATAGTTTATGCTGCAACTTTAATAATTTGGGTGGCAACTCTCTTGCAATTAGAGGTCCTTTGTGTTCTTGCCTGGAGAATCCCAGGGACGGGGAAGCTGGTGGGCTGCCGTCTATGGGGTCGCACAGAGTCGTACATGACTGAAGTGACTTAGCAGCAGTGAACATCGATTGATATTTTATCTTCATGTCTAGGACCCTCTCCTGGGATGCTCTTTTTACCACCTTTGAGGTCTTATGAAACAGAGCACTTCGAACACATGTATTAGTTAGCATTCCCAATGGACAGCTGGCACAAATCCTAGTTATTTATTTTTCTTCCAGCTTATCTGTGAGTTCTTTCATTAGTCGTTATATGTGAGCATTCTGGACACATTTCCTTTTTTTCTCAATTAGAGCTCCAGTAGAATATTTTTTGAGCACACATTTAGGTGTCTGCTCAGAGGCCTTAAGATCATAAACAGTGAACAGAAAATCCATTTGGAGCTTTAACCCATGACCTTCTAGATTCACTTGCTCGTTAATCCCAAGCAGTACATTTTTCTGAGAAGGAGACTTAAGTGACTTAGAATCTTCACCATGTCAGTGTGGTCCAAGAGTATTGGCACTTGGGTAGCAGTTTGGCATGGAAATGTCCAACTCATACTGTATTTAGATGATTTCAGATATTTTTCTGTGTTTTGTAGTCTGTGATTAGTTGTTTTACTTTATAAATGGAGCTTCTTCATAAAGATGAATTTCCAGATAGCTAATCCAAATGGTCACAGTGTTAAGCAAGTTCCAAAGAAGAGATGTTTGATACTCAAAAGAGGAGAGTTAAAGAAGCAAAGGTAAAAAATACAAAAGCCAAGAAACATGAAGAGATGTTTTACTGAAAGATTCAGTCATTCCATTTTTTATCTCCAAGTACAACATTAAAACACTACCTATTGAAAGGTGTATCAGTTTATCAAACAATGCATAATATCTTAGGAAGGATAACTGGACAGAAACTAGAGCCTCATCATCATAAAAAAAAAATCCTTCACCATGTTTTATGTGAAAACCACTACTCTGTTAGTAAAGATAGATAATATGTGCATAAAACCAGTATCATAAGTGAATTTGATTGCACCTGCTACATCTTGATGCCAAAGTAAACTTTATTGTAGGCTTTGAGAATCGTATTGTCATATTATTCTTTGCCCATCATGTTTTCTCATGATTCTTTTTCTTGTTCGTTTAAGGATTCTTCTCCTATTCCCTGTGATCTTGGGAATGCCATCAAATTCAGTGCCTCCTCTGATGCTCTGTGTCTCTACTTGGATCCTATGTTCACCACTCCTGCCCATGGGGTATCCTTAACTAGAAATAGGCCATTTGGTTTACTGCATCCTTGAAAGCAGAATGCTTTCAGAAGTGATATCCTAGCAGAGGCCCCTCAGTCTAATCAACTTTCCTCCTTAAACTCATGGAAAAGGCCATCTGTCTCTGGGATCATGAATGAAAACAATGTGGCTGAAGAGGTGCCCTACCACCTGGTAAAAGTCTGAGTAAGATTCAGGAGCAAACCTTCATGATGGAGACTCCCTCGGCCTTAGGACCTCATTCCTAGATAGCCTGTTTTCTGTAACTCAGTGATTCTCAAAGTGGTTGACCCAGCAGAAGTAGTGTCACCTAGAACCTTTTTAGGAATGTAAATTCTTGGTCCCATTCAAGCCTGTTGTATCAAAAACTCTGGGGTGGGGCCCAGTACTGTGTTTTAACAAGTCTTTCTGGTGATTTTCACATTTGCCTAAATTTGAGAATAATGACTATTATGATTCTGCAGCTTTTCTTTACTTCTTTGAGCTGCTCTCCCTTTCCTAGCTATGGGCCAAATCATTTTTTCCCCCTTTGATAGATTTCATTGTATGACACTGATAACTCAGCAGGTCTGCTTAATATACCATACCTTTAAAATTCTTACCAGACTTGAGAGCTTGTCCCAGCATTCTCTTGTGCCGTATGCTGGCCCTGGGCCCACAATTGTTAACACTTCTATTTAGTTCTTTCCCCATGCACTCTACACCCCCGTGTATTTTAACTTTTTAGCCTCTTAAATTTTTTCTTTTTTTAAAAAATTTTATTATAAAACTGAAATATACAGTGTGTTTTGTCAGAATCTGTGTGAAACTCAGAAATTTTATCAATCCTAAAGTGACTTTTCTATTCAAATGAGAATTAAGAATAATCTCCTAGTTGATAGGTAAAATTCATCAACTGGGATTGTAAATGCATTTTTCTGAAGATCAGCTCCCTTGTGGAGAACTTTTATTTCTCTTCTAAGAGTAGAATACAGCAACAAGTTGTGTAATTTTCAAGTGACTTTATGAAATCACCTAATCTTGAGCTCAGTCACTGAAGAAAGTCTAATTCATTTTTGTCCTGATTAAGTTACCATCAGCTACTTCTTTTCACAAAAGATTTCCTTTCCTATCATTGTTCTCTGTGCCTTTAATCTCTCTTGGTACTTTTCTTCTTCTCTCTTGATTTGTAAGTGTTTTGCTGTGATTCAGTCTCCTGTCTATTCTTGTTACAAAATACAACCTTCATTTGCTATCTAGGTTCCTAGTGCTCTTCAGATCTTTCAGTATTTGACAAAAATTGTAGAGTGTTTCAAGATGGGGGTGTTGAATCGAGTTTTATGTTTAGTCAAGAAAATGGATCCATGTTGATATGTGACATGAGGAAAGTCTTTACTGAGTTTTCTTTTGGTTTACATGGGGAATGAAAAAAATCACTTAAAAATACTTAAAATACTTAAAAATCACTTTAAAATGTTTCATCTTGATGTCTCTTTGTGAAGACTCCTTTTACAAAAATTCTTTGATCAGAGAATAAGCATATAACTTTTCCTTACCATTGGATAAACCATCTTTATGGCAACCATCTTTGGAGAATTGAAATTGACCTGCTTTTCTTTTAATTTGTATGTTCAATGTCATGGTGAGACATTGCTGATTCTTCCACCCATGAGGTTGTCACCATGAGTGCTTATGTTGTTGAGTGTTCATGTTTCTCTTAGAGAGTGGACTAGGCAAGAAATGGGGCAAGAAACGGCCTTCCTTAGACAAGAAATGGGCTTCTCTGGTGGTTCAGTCGCTAAAGAATCCATCTGCCATTCAGGAGACTGCCTGCAATGTGGTCTGCCATTCAGAATCCACCTGCCATTCAGGAGACCTGGGTTGGATCCCTGGGTCAGAAAGATCCCCTGGAGAAAGAAATGGTAATCCACTCCAGTATTCTGGCCTGGGAAATCCCATGGACAGAGAAGGAATCTGGTAGGCTACAGTCCATGAGGTCACAAAAGTCAGACATGACATAGTGACTAAACCACCACCAACAGGGCATGAGCTAATTGTTATTCCTCTTGTGGTTCCCGTATATCTCTAGCTCACTGCAACCACTGCATGGTGGAGTCACAGTCATGTGCAGGTGAGGCTCAAAGACAGTTCATAGGCAAAAAATACAATCAAAATTAGCTTTGAAAGTCCTTTAAGTTACCCATATATCTTAATATCTTTAAGCACTAGAGTCCCTGTAGTGGGGTGAGATGCCCATCCATTGAGCATTTGGGAGTGAGCAGTGAATCTCAGTCCCTCCCATCTCCCTCAGGAACTCAGGTCCTTTGAATGAAATGGCAGTGGGGTCACCCACGAGATTTTACTCACGGATTTCAGCTCTTTCTCACTTACTTATTCTATCCCCATGCCTGTAAAGGCAGATTCATACAAATTAAATGTGTTTATGATGTGACTTTTTGGTGTGTGAGATGAGATTAAATAAGCTAGGGAAGGTATGAAGAGAGCAGTGAAAAACAGGACCCAAACGGTTGTTTCAGGGTGTTGTTGTCAGGCATGTTAAACCCAACTAGAAGGGTCATCTTTGTGGTCATTAAGAGCTTATACTTGATTGGCAGACAGAGTTCAACTAAGATTCAGTTCTGTCAGTTCCCAGCTGTGTGACCTTGGGCAAATTGATTCACCTTTCTGTGCCTGCCATTTAATCCGTAAAGTGGGGTTGATAATCTGTGGTACTAGATGAAGTAGCACATGAAGTACTTTTAGCCTGGAACTTTAGGCAGTCATTCCATGAGGGCAGTGCCAGTGGTGGCTGTCCTCAGGCAGTGGTTGCTGTGGTGCTCATTAATATAATGGGGTAGTTGGCCCCTATTATATATGAATTCCATCAGAATCGCTTGGAATGGAGACAGACTGAGGCTGCAGGAATTTTTAAATTCCCCTCGTGAGTCCACAATGCATCCAATTTCAGAAAGATTGATGAAGAAGGCACTATTGTAGGAATGTGAGCTAACTAGCAAAAACAAGTTTGTGTGCATTTTCAGATTCAGAAATCATTCAGGAACATTATAAGAAGTTGTTATGGTCTTAGAAGCCTCTTTGAGTTAATCCCAAGAAAATGCCCTTGACTATTCCGTAAGACTAGATTCAGAGCTGGAACCAGCTACCCTGGATTTTCTGAGCTTAGTATTATTTATAATAACACCCCAATAAAAATGGCCATGAGTTTTAGTTTTCTCTCTTTTTGCTTCCATTGCTAAGGCTTCCAAACATACTGGCTCATACTGTCTGAAGTCACAGGTTTGGTGAATAGTCTAGCTTGGGCTACATTGCTTAGAAGAATGTTATGAGGCAAACCTGGTCCCTTAGTGAATGTGGACATGACTCTTGATCTCTTAGAATCAACAAAACATGTAGGGTTAAAATTGGGTTTACAAATTATGTATAAATACACATAAATTGAATCCCATTGAAATCAAGTAAACGGGCAAAATGACCTTTGCACTGAGACAGAGGGAGAAAATGTATATTCAAGTTATATAGTTCTGAGGGAGATTTTTCTGTACCATAATCATTGAAGTTATCCTTCCAGACAATATTTCAGTTTCGTAACTATGTGGACTTTGAAATGGAAAAAAAGCCTATTATAAAGGAGTAGATGAAGGCAGTGCATGTGCCCAGCATATCAGAGTTGGTGATGGACCTGGAATAAGGCTTCCCTTGTGGCTCAGTGGTAAAGAATCTGCCTACCAATGCAGAAGATGTAGATTCCATTCTTGGGTCAGGAAGACCCCCTGGAGAAGGAAATGGCAACTCACTCCAGTATTCTTGCCTGGGAAATCACATGGACATTGGAACCTGGTGGACTACAGTCCATGTGGTCCTGAAAGAGCTGGACACAGGAGACTAAACAACAACAAAACAGCAATAGATGGAAGCAGTGCATTTGTACAGCATATCAAAGTTGGTGATGGACTTGGAATATTTCATGCTTAGCAAATCATTTAATGCAAAGTTTTTGGACCAGAGGCCTGTCTTTTCATTGCAAATTTATAATAGGACAAATTGCAGTGAAATGGCAAGTTCTAGGACCTCTTTGGAATTGTTGGTTCCTACTGCTGTCTGTCGGTCATTCTCTTGAACTCTTCTCTGGGGGACAGTGCTTTCTGAATTGCGGCAGATTCACTTTTATCAGAACTTGCAAGTCCAGAGTTTCTGTTACATGGAAGAGAAACTCAAAAGAATGTTTCTCTTCCCACTGTTAAAAGGATGAAAAATAACTCAGTTTTGGTATTTACATATGAAAGAACATTTTCATTGGTGAGTTCTAATGTCTGAAGTTAACTATTGTTGGTATCATTTTTCTTCTTTCTCTTTGACTAATATACAGTAGACTTAACTAAATTCTCATGCTCTGTCAGGGGTTCATTTCCAACCCATGACTTCGGCGCTCAAGGTAATAGTCTTGATGATGTTTTGTCTGCTATGCATCCCATTTACTTCCATAGCACTGATACAAACAACATGAGTATTAGGACTTTAGTGCTTTTATTGTGCTTTTATTCACTGCTTGGTGGCACACTTCCTCCTTTTCCAGCTCTCGTCTTTTCAAACCAAGAAAGGAAATGGTGTTTGGCACTGCATGTGCTTGCCTTGTTACTGTCAAGCGTGAGCAAGTCTGAGGACAGAAAAGGCAGAGCTCATTATGTGTGAGTTTTAAGGAACACAGAGCTCAAAAGAGTTGAAGTTCCAGTCCTCAAGCCCCTATCTCTTACCCTTCCTAGCCCTGGGATAGGTCTTTCCTGAAGGAGAAATCTCTCAAGTGGAAAAGGACCCAAGAACTACGAATGACCTGGGTGCTTGCATGAGGGCATCTAAACAAAGAAGCAGACATACAGTAAAGGTAAATTAAAGGACACCTACATTAAGCCAGTAAATCTTGTGTTTAAATTTGATTTTAAGAGAATCTTCTTTAAAAATCTTTTTGAAAACTTTCTTTGTAACAGTATTTTAGAATTGGGTGAGACCTTCTAAATATGATAAAAGCAGTATCTTAAGGCGAGTTAATTTTGAGCAAATATAGGATGATTTGGCATGTTTTCCTGAAAGGGGGCCAAACCTGTTATAGTCACCCAGCAAATCAAGTCTTGCTTCATTTTTGTTAGCTTAGTTAGAAATCATCTTAGTTTTAAAAATCAATAGAATGAGACCAGTAAACCATAGCAAATAAGCTGCCTGTTTGGGTATTGTTTTGAGATACTTCAACACAGCATTCCTGTCTTCAGTGTATAGAAAATATAAATTCTAAGAATTTTAATTTTCAACACTTCCCAGATCTCTCATGATGTCTGTGGGCCATGTAATCTTAAAATGTAATGACCACACGAAGATGCCCATGCCTTTTTGCCATTTTCTGTCATTAAGGATGTCAGCAGTAGCCCCCTTTAGAGAAGAGCATACAGGCCTGACAGTCACTATGGACTCTTATTCCATTTACTTTGTAATTTGTTCCAATTACAAATGATTATAATTAAATGCCATTCACAACTTTAATGTTATGCTTAGCTAGTCCAGACTGGTCCTACCACTACTTAGAAATTATTCTGTAGAAAACAGCCTTATGTCTTTCCCAAACAAAATCTTTTTAAAATAAAGTTGGGTCAAAACTCAAAACTCACCCCCAAATAAAGTGTGCAATGTCTGTTCTTACACAGTTTGTAGTTAAGGTTCTTAATGAGCACCTGGGAACTTGGTGCAGAAGGCTTTTTCTTTTTTTAAACAATGTTTAAAACATACCTTTTAACAGTCATTCTTTTTGGAGTCATAAATTAATTTACACATCACTAATACTTTTTAAAAAAGCTTGAATTAAGTGTCTGAGAGATTTATTTCATTTTCTAAATAGCTGTTACATAATTTAATCTGTGGTCAGTATGGAGTGTTTGGAATACAGAAAAGCACACAAAATAAAGTAAAATCACTCATGATACCTTAGCTCAGAGATGGCTATTATTTAAATTTGGCCTGTCTGCTTCCAGTGTTTTCTTTTTACTTCTTGTGTAAATACATATATATTTTAAATTAAATTGGAATCACACTGCTTTTTCCACATAAGAGTATACTGAAATCATTTTAACCACATCATTAAATTTTTTCCTACAACAATAATTTTAACATGTGTGTTATATTCCATTGTGTGAATACATCCTTGTATTTTTAGACCTTTCCCTATTAAAACATTTAGCCAGTTTCCTATTTTTTGATGTTACCATAATGTGATCATCTTTTATATTTTTGTGGTATTATTTTATGCATGGAATTGGAATTATAGTGTCCTTTTCTTCCCCTTCAGAGACATGGGACTATATTAAATATGTCTTTTTAAAATTAATTATGTTTGTGCTGGGCCTTTGTTGTTATGCTGGCTGTTCACTAGTTGCGATAAGCAGGGGCTAACTCTATAGTTGTGATACACAGGGTTCTCATTGCGGTGGCTTCCCTTGTTGCTGAGCACAGGCTCCAGGGTACACTGGACTTCAGTAGTTCTGGCACATGGGCTTAGTTGCTTCTGGCCATGTGGGATTTTTCCAGAACAGGGATCAAACCCATGTCTCCAACATTGGCAGGTGGATTCTTTACCCGTGAGCCACCAGAGAAGCCCCTAAATGTTTCTTTTTTAAAAAATTCTACACCTAAATATGAAATAATTTTATTTTTGTTGTCCCTCCTTAAAATGATACTCTGAGAAGTTCGTTAATTGAGGTTGGTTGACTTTCATTGTTCGCTGAATGAAGTGTTTTACTAAATGATCCCACATGTTAAATAAAAACTGATTAACAAATAGATGCTTAGATATTAACAGATGTCTTCAGGAGGTCTGCATATAATTAGAGGAAATAAATCTTACTCTGACAGTGACAGTTTGGTAAAAACAAATTATTATCAAGGGCATTTCATTGTAAGACAATCCAATAAACAGAATGTTTGTTAAAAGTCACATAAAAATCTAGTATATCTTGTAATAAATATGTGGTTATCCAATTTTAGATCTGATAGTAAATATATGATACTCTGTGGTTACTACAGACTGCCTCCAGTAAGAAAAGAAACATAATCCTTTCTAAAAATAATTATTTTCTTAATCTATAATAGTAGAATATGAACATGGGAGTTTTCTAGATTTTACCTTTTCCATATATTGAAGAGATGAATAATACTGAGTTCAAATTGCATCAAATTAGAGTCCAGGAAACAGCTTTTTTGCTATGTTCTTATTGGACTCATTGTATAAATTTTCATGGATGGACCAAGTAGGTAATTGAAATGAAACTCAGCTTGATTTTTTTCAGTTATACTATTAATTTACAATGTAACAATGAATTATTTTCACTTATTTTGTATATTTTAAACCAAGGCCCTCAGGCACTGTAAAGACATGGAAATTTTTTTTTTTTAATTGGTAGCATTATGATGATTTTGTAAGTATCCGTGTGTGTGTGTATCTGTGTTTTTACTGTTTTCTTTAATCACATTATGGCCTCTGGAGGAACAAGTTTCCTACATGTACTTTTTCTTCCTAACTGCTGTAAGAAAGAAGAAAGCCATGAATCAGATTTGTTTCATTAACATACATTTTGTTTGTCAGTGTCTTGGTGGATGGAATCACAGTATCCAGTTAAAAGATTTCAGAGCCCAGACTTATTATGGTCCCTTTTGAAGGTCCTGCCTGAGAATAACAAGAGGCCAAGATTCTGCCTCAAAGCTGTCTATATTAGCTTTCTTTCTTGTCCTATTCATCATCGTCATTTCTACCCAGACCTCTTCTCCTGTATTCAGCCCCAAAGAAGGCAGGACCCATATAGAGCAGACCATTTGCAGAGTAAACACCATATGTTTTCTCTCTGTCTGCCTTTCTTGTGACTGCGGAACAGTGAACTTTCAGCCTTCAGTGGAGTAGTAACTTAAGAAACTTGGGTTTAGTGCTTTGGAATGGTGTACAGGGGAGGAGAGAGCTATGATAATGTTCTAATGTCATCGACCTAATCGGGATAAAGAAGCCCCCAGCACAGTCATTCGTAAGATTTGGAAACTCTTACCGCAGCTAATAATAGAGGTCACGTTGCCTTTCCTTACTTTGTTGGCATACTGTCCCATCACTGGCCTTGTGTGGCCACCTCAGACTCAAGGCCAAGAGACTTCAGACTTCCCTGGGTGCTCTGGCCAAATGTCATTTGTATATCATCCTAAAATAGCACACTGGCACTATGTTTTTTAATAATTATTGCTAGAACAATTCTTGTCTTAGAAAATACACAAAAGCAAACACACAAAACAGATGAAGACCACCCAGATCCCAACACTGTTAGCATCATGTTGGATTTTCTTCAAGTTTTTCTTATCACAATGATTCATGCTTCAGGGAGCAATGTCCTGGCCTCCCTTTTTACACAACCCAACACCCTCCCAGTCTGTGGGCCTCTGTGTAACAAAGGAATGAAGTATTTCAGATCTGCAACAGCTGTGCTTGGGAAGAACTCTCCATTCTTCAGTGTGTCAGGTAGGGATGGCATTGGGCCTGTGTACAGTTATCTAAATGATAGTCATTCAAAATACTTGGGTGTTTTAAAGAAAAGCATGTAAATGAAATAAATAAATACAGTTATAGACTCAGCAGAAGCGGAAAGCTGAGGCAGAAGCTCAAGTACAAGAAACTCATTATATCCACATCTTTAGTTAACTTGGGCCTGAGAAAACCACGTGAAATGTGAAAGAATTCATTGAAGTTTCTTATTCAAACCGTGTCATTCTGTTTTCTTTTCTTTATTGAATTTAGCCACATTCCACTCCCCAGATTATGTCAGATTTACATGTGGACTCTGTACTTAAACTTGTTGTGTCAATGGTAAAGTTTGAATTGAGAAAGTTAATTCCCTGGACACCATACACAATTTTTTTTTTTTTAAACCAAGATGCTTCTGGACTTCTGAAGCCTAAGTAAAGGCTGTTTTTCACTTCAGGACATCCTGTATTTGGATCTCTTAAGATCTCATGTGCCTGGCGTGCTGTGATTCACGGGGTCACAAAGAGTCAGACACGACTGAGCGACTGAACTGAAGATCTCATGTCCAGGTGGATTCCCCAGTGACTCTCCTTGAGACCCTGCTGTGGTGACGACCGCAACCCCAGATCTGTCATGTCTCTTGTTTGGCTCCCACTGCTCTCAGGGTATAGTTCCCAGCACCCACTGTGACTTACAAGGCGCCACGTGACCCAGCTCTCCAGGCCGACTCCTGCCCTTTTATCTGTTTGGTTTAATTTGGTCACTGTCCTCTCTCTTTGCGGAATGTATGAGCACATCTCCCTCTTTGGAACTTTGCCTGGGCTGTTCTTTCTGCCCCAAGCTCTTTCCCTTTCATGTTTTCCTTTGTTCTAGTCACTTCTTATGTCTCATCCTAAATGTTGTTATGCAGAAAGCTTTCCACAAACCCCTCAGACCTCGTTGAAGCCAAGGGTATTACTGGTTATGATTTCTTAAATCATACTCTACTACTTTTTAATTATGGAGTTGTGTCAATTCTGTCACAGTTATCCACTGCTTCCTAGCAAACCACCACTACCTCCCCCCCCACCCAGTGTAATGGCTTTAAATAGCAGCTTATTCTTATTTCTTCTGGTTCTGTGAGGCACCTGGGCTCAGCTGGGTGGTCTTGCTTGGGATATGTCATGAAGCTGCACACAGTGGTGGCTGGGGCTGGAGCCATCCTAAGGTTCCTCAGGGCTGGAAGTTCTCAGTCGCTTTCTCACTGCCTGGCACCTCGCTGCTCCTTGGTCCCTCTCTCCTTTCTCTCCACATCCCACCTCATCTCTCCACGTGGTCTGGCCTTTCATGGTGGTCTCAATATGATGTTGTTGACGACTGGCTTCCAGGAGGCAGGAAATGGATGCTGCCAGGGCAGGACTAGTCCTGTGTCAGTTCTGCCATATTCTGTTAGTCTGAAAAGTCACAGGTCCTGTTCAGATTCAAGGAGGGTAGAGAAATAGACCCTGTTTCTTAATGTGGGAGTAGCAGAACCACATTATATATGGTGGGAGACACGGCTTCACCGTCTTTGGAGACTGCTCAACTATGAAGTCGAAGTTCAGGTCTTACACTATATTGGCATATAGTAGGTGCTGAAAATATGTTTTTGAGCAAATAAATGAGTAATAACTCCAGAGAAAAGTCTTGGATAAATATGAGACCAGGAAACAAATCTCAGTGATTCGGATCACTTACCTTTTCCTGAGTTGAACTCCATTTTCTACCTGCCCCATCCTCTTTTAGAATTTGTCAACATTCAGCATGCTTTTATGTTATACATTTGTCCCTCATGTAGGGGCAAATTAATAGAAACATTTCCACTTGGCTGAACAACTGCTTTCTAGTTATTTCCCCTCCTACTTGTTTCCCCCAGTGAGGTTTCTTGAGACTGTATATTCTTTAGGTGCTTAGCTCAGTGTTAGATTAGACAGTAGCAGGTACTAACCTGGGCCACTTACACATCTACCTGAATTGGAGTTCTGTCTCTTCCTTCTTAGCTTTGTGACCTTGGTGAGTGACTGAACTCCTCTAAGACTCATTTATTTCCTGTCAGTAAAGTGGGTTATATTTCTATATCAATAGAAACATTTCCACAGTACTGTTGCAAATATTAAATTACATAATAAGACATGTAAAGCTCTTAGCACATACCATTGTTGTTGTTTAGTTGCTCAGTTGTGTCCAATTCTTTATGACTCCGTGGAATGTAGCCCACCAGACTCCTCTGTCCATGGGATTTCCCAGGCAAGAATACTGGAGTGGGTTGCCATTTCCTTCTCCAAGGGATCTTCCCAACCAAGGGATTGACTCTGCATCTCTTGCACTGGCAGGTGGATTCTTTATCACTGATCCACCTGGGAATCCTGCATCTACCCTTATTTACTGTGTATTCCCAGTAACTGTTGGGTGTCCTGTTGCACTGATGTACTCATCACTTAGCAAAGATTTGTTAGTAAATAAGCATATTAGAAGTTTTGAATACTTCCTTTTAAGACATGCTACCATGTACCCATTCAAGGCTAAATTACAGTTTAAGTTTCAAGACATAATCCTTCTATTAAAACTCATTTTGAAAAAGCTGTCATTACAGGCCTTGCCATTTTGTTTGTTTGTTTGTTTTCATATTTTAAGAGGGCAGTAGGGCTGGATTTTTCCTCATTTCATTTGTCAAAGTTGTTCCCTCAAGAGCTTACATAGGTATAATACACGCTTTGACTCAACCCTTTGCATTTGGTAAGAAAATTGTGAGAAACTGAAAACTTCATATGCTTCTATGCTTGTGACAGACTGCAGCCTGCCAGGCTCCTCCATCCATGGGATTTTCCAGGCAAGAGTACTAGAGTGGCTTGCCATTGCCTTCTCCGAGAAAAAATATAGCAGAGCTATAATTTTGATTTGCAGAATGTAAGAGATTCTGATCAGAATAGCAAAACTTAGATTTCAGGAGGGTAATTATGTAGGTAAGTGTATTTATACCATTGACGTCAAGATTTAAGAGAAAAAAAGTTTTGGACAACATTTGAAGTTCTACAGATGGCTTTGCAGGCCAGAGGTCATTAATTAGTAAGAAAGGTCCTTGTTTCTGAATTCATATCATTGTGGATGTTCCCTTTCTCTATTCTTAAAAACAAATTAAGTATTCTTACTTTTCAAAATCCTGACTTGTATCTCAAGTTATAATAGGCTAGATTTAAAACATTTTCCCTCAAGGAAAGATATTTAAGGATTTACATTAGAAATGAGACTTTCTGCTGCCTGCCTTTTGTAAGCAGTAAAGCAAGTTACAATATATTTATCTTGGCTGTTCCACCAGGTAATATTTCATACCCGACCATCTATAAATTTCTTGATTGTAATCAGTCCATTCTGTTGTTATCATACTTGCTTGTACTATGACTCAGCCACCACTGTTCACCAAAACCTTAGCATTTCTTCAAGGAGATCATACTGTCTAATCTTAAAGGAAAAACAGAAGAACAACACACAGGTTTTGCCACACAGAAATCGATGGCTGCAAACTTCAGAGCCATTTCATCCTACCAGATGCCATCATGACAGCACCACTGCTCTTCCACATTAGTAATAGCCGAGCATCAGAGTAAAATTCCCTCGCAAGAGAGCGACATAAACTGAGAAGTTAATTTTTATTGCCTAAAAGCGAATCGATGCTTTTGAACTGTGGTGTTGGAGAAGACTCTTGAGAGTCCCTTATACTGCAAGGAGATCCAACCAGTCCATTCTAAAGGAGATCAATCCTGGATGTTCATTGGAGGGACTGATGCTAAAGCTGAAACTGCAATACTTTGGCCACCTCATGCGACGAGTTGACTCACTGGAAAAGACTCTGATGCTGGGAAAGGTTGGGGCGGGAGGAGAAGGGGACGACGGAGAATGAGATGGCTGGATGGCATCACCGACTCTGTGGACATGAGTTTGAGTGTACTCCGGGAGTTGGTGATGGACAGGGAGGCCTGGCGTGCTGTGATTCATGGGGTCGCGGAGAGTCGGACACGACTGAGCGACTGAACTGAACTGAACTGAACTGAAAAGCTACAAAGTCAGTTGGATATATGGAGGCAGTCAGCCACGTTCCAGTTCAATGTTTTAGAAATTCTTTTGGGTTACCTGTTAAGTTAATGTTAATTTACTAAATCCATATTTAAAAAAATAGATGTGAAACACTGACCAGTGTTTAAATTCATTTGTTAAATCAGAGTACTTAAGCAGGGATACAGTTTTAACCGTTGTGTGTTTATTAAATGTACTGGTTCCTGAGAAATACACTGGGATTTTGTAAGGTTGAGTCCTGATTCTTACTCTGGCTGTAATTATCTGTATATTATTAGGTCTTTGTTTCTCAAACTTGAGTGTGTCCCAGAACCACATCAAGGGCTTGGTAAAATACAGAAGGTTGGTTCCATTTTAGATCATCGTTAGTGGTCAGTGCTAAGAAGACAATAAAACAGGATGAGGTGTTGCTGAACTTGTAGATCAGGGTCCCAGATACTACCAAACCAGGATTCATACACAAGGCTTTTGTTTGGGGAAGTGCTTTCTGTGGAAAATGAAGAAGAGGCCAGGAGAGGTTGGGAGGGCCACCAGACTGTGATGGAGATCTGACTGTGAGTGAGGGAGAAGGGGGATGAGGAGTGGGAGAAGTGTCCCGTGCTGACAAGCAGAGTGATGAACACTTGGCAAGGCTGTAGGGCTGTCCTGGAGCCAAAGTCACCTGATAGTGAAGTCCCCCCTCTCCCAGGGATGAGTCAGGCCTCGTGTCCCTCCAGGCCCAGTTGTTGGCTGGGAGCAGGGAAGCATGGCTCTCAAGTTGCAGATCCAAGGTGCATTCTCATGGCCTCACCAGCCAGTAAGCGGTTATTTGAGATGGAGTGACCATAGGGGGCTTCTCCTTGAGACGTGTGTGCTGAGACCTGAATGACACCAGGAACCTGTGTTGACCTGGGGCTTAAGGAAAGAGCCAGGGTAGCCAGTGTGGAGGCTGAAAGACAAAAACACCTCTGGACACTTCAGGGCAGAGCAAGTGAGGAGAACTGAGTGGAAAGTGAGAAAGAATCTGCGGCCAGTTCAGGAATTGCTTGTAGGCCCAAGTGGGAAGTTTAAATTTTATTCTCAATAAGATAGGAAACCTCTCTTTAATCACCAAAAGAATGACATATGAGAAAGAGCTGGAGGTTTGTGTCATGGAAAGGGTAGAGAGACCAGAAATCAGTTAGGACTCTAGTTAGCATTAGTCTAGGCAACCCCAGACTACCTTTTGAATAGTGTTTCCTTATTGAAAATTATGACTTTGAATTACCCCTTTTTTTTCTCCATGCTTTTAGGATCCTGAAAATATAGTGAGTAGTCTGCTGATATTTAGGGAAACAGTGGCAGATCCCTGTTTTCTCCCCACCTGTCTTCCATAATGTATTTCAAGCTGTCTTTTTGTCCACCTGCAGTTCCAAAGAATGTTAAAATTACTGTACAATTGCACTCATCTTACATGCTAGCAAAGTAATGCTCAAAATCCTCCCAAGCCAGGCTTCAATAGTACATGAACCATGAACTTCCAGATGTTCAGGCTGGACTTAGAAAAGGCAGAGGCACCAGAGATCAAATTGCCAACATCCGTTGGATCATCGATAAAGCAAGAGAGTTCCAGAAAAGCATCTACTTCTGCTTTATTGACTATGCCAAAGCTTTTGACTGTGTGGATCACAACAAACTGTGGGAAATTCTTCAAGAGATGGGAATACCAGACCACCTGACCTGCCTCCTGAGAAATGTATATGCAGGTCAAGAAGCAACAGTTACAACTGGACGTGGAACAACAGACTGGTTCCAGATCAGGAAAGGAGTACGTCAAGGCTGTATATTGTCACCCTGCGTATTTAACTTATATGCAGATTGCATCATGCAAAATGCCAGGCTGGATGAAGCACAAGCTGGAATCAGGATTGCCGGGAGAAATATAAATAACCTCAGATATGCAGATGACACCACCCTTGTGGCAGAAAGCGAAGAAGAATTAAAGAGCCTCTTGATGAAAGTGAAAGAGGAGAGTGAAAAAGTTTGCTCAACATTCAGAAAACTAAGATCATGGCATCCGGTCCATCACTTCATGGCAAATAGATGAGGATACAGTGGAAACAGTAACAGACTTTATTTTTTTGGGCTCCAAAATCACTGCACATGATGACCACAGCCATGAAATTAAAAGGCACTTGCTGCTTGGGAGAAAAGCTGTGACAACCTAGATGTCATATTAAAAAGCAGAGACATTACTTTGCCAACAAAGTTCCGTCTAGTCAAAGCTCTGGTTTTTCCAGTAGTCTTCTATGGATGTAAGAGTTGGCCGATAAAGAAAGCTGAGCGCTGAAGAATTGATGCTTTTGAACTTGTGTTGGAGAAGACCCTTGAGAGTCCCTTAAAATGCAAGGAGATTCCACCAGTCCATCCTAGAGGAAATCAGTCCTGAATATTCACTGAGAGACTGAAGCTGAAGCTCCAATACTTTGGCTACCTAATGCAAAGAACTGACTCATTAGAAAAGACCCTGATGCTGTGAAAGATTGAAGGTGGGCAGAGAAGGGGACGACAGAGGATGAGATGGTTGGATGGCATCACCAGCTCGATGGACATGAGTTTGAGTAAGCTCTGGGAGTTGGTGATTGACAGGGAAGTGTGGTATGCTGCAGTCCATGGTGTCACAAAGAGTCGGACATGACTGAGTGACTGAACTGACTGATTTCCAGTTCATCCCAGTCACTCTCACTTCTCATGTAATCTCTTCCCCTACTCTGTGCTCCTTTGGTTTTTGACACCAGGTGATAACATGTAGCCTCATGTTTTTTTTCCCACAAACATTGACCGTCACATCCAAACCAGCTGAGATACTGATCCACCCATCTCGTTTTTCTTTCTGTGTATGGTCTGAGAAATTACCTGCAGTACCACTCCCAAGGGCAAAATTGAAGCAGGGCATTGGTTAATATATGGAGGCAACTTTTAGAGGAAAACAAATGAGTGGAATTTGGCTAAATTTGATTAATATTAAATATTAATCAAATATTTTATTTGATTGAAATGTGTGTTTTGTTATGGTGGTGTCTAGATTCCTGTTCCACCCCTGGGTACTTTGCTCTGCTTGGACCTAGCAAAGTCTTTGACATTGACTTTTCTTTCCTGTTCCTTCTCGTTGTATTTTGAGCAGCCATAGTGAGCACAGAGTAAATCCTAGCCACAATGCTTGCAGTTTGGAAACATACCTCTGGGAAAGGGGATATTCCTATTTCAGAGGGGTGCCGGCTGGGAAAGCACTGTTCCCTAGAAGGGTGTGTGCTCACAGGCTTGTAAATTTCACTCCCATGAGGACTTCTCACCTTTTTTCAGTTGTGAATTTTTCTGTTCTTTAAGCAGGTGGGGAGCTCTCACAGACCAGGAGAAGTTGGTGCTTAGGCTTTAAGTAAAGTGCTGATTGCCCTGTCAATCAGAGCACCGAGGAACTAGGGACTTCCAAGATTGATTCTTGACAGAATAATTAGAAAATTGTCACTTTCAGTAACTATTTGAGCACTCTGTACAGGAATGGGCCCAGGCCATGTCTCTGCTGTCTACATCCAGAGGTTAAGTGTTCAGGAAGACAAAACACAGTGTGTCATGGGAGAAAATTGCCTCCAGTGTGCAGGATAGGGTGGCCCTCTAACTCCAGAACAACAATGCTCATTTGTCTAGGTGTTTGCAGATGTGTTTCCCTGGCCTTCTCCCAACACTACTGCTGTTTCAATACCTGCTTAAGGTTATTTCTCTCTCTGTCCATTGTTTGCCTTGGAGTGAAGTACAGACAGCTGGCAAGGCAGTTTTCTCCTTGACCTTTTTGTCGGGATGACCCTTTCCCCTCAGTTCAGGAGGGCTGCTGCTGCTAAGTCACTTCAGTCGTGTCCGACTCTATGCGACCCCATAGACGGCAGCCCACCAGGCTCCCCCGTCCAGGCAAGAACACTGGAGTGGGTTGCCATTTCCTTCTCTAATGCGTGAAAGTGAAGTTGCTCAGTCGTGTCTGACTCTTAGCGACCCCGTGGACTTCAGCCTACCAGGCTCCTCTGTCCATGGGAGTTTCCAGGCAAGGCTGGCCCTTGCATAACCTCAGAATCCCAAAGCTGGGTTTTTTTTCCACACACTCCCAGGTACTTGATCAGGGCAGTGTTTTCAAGACTTAAAAGTCTAGGGGGACATAAACGTGTACTCAGAGGACAAGAAAAGAGTGGCCTCATGGACCAAACTAATTGTCTCAAGAAAAGGTAAAAAAAAATTAGTCTATGTTTTCTTCTTTTATAGGAAAATACAGATTAGGGAACTTAAGCATTTATAGCAAAATACATGGAGATAAAGAAAAATACCTCCTGTTTTTTATCCTTTGTCATAAATAGTTTCCTTTTAAAAAAATGAATTTTGGAAAGAAAGTAATTCACTGTGCACATCTGCATGTTTATACGGATATTTTTAACACTTCCCAGATTCCAGAGTTTATTGGAACAGATCTGAGAAATGCTGATGTCAGCCATTATTACCCTGTCTTCTTTTAATAATCACAACAGCAGTAGTGATAACAATGAAGAATTAACATTGCTTGGAGTACTTTATGTTTGAGGCAAAGTGCAAAATGCTTTCTATGTGTTGAACTATCTCTGTTTTAAAAATCAGAAAAATTTTTGTTTAGTTCCTTTGTTAAGTAGACAGTTTAAGAGGGAGGGGCATTGTCTTTTCTTCATTTCCCAGCGGACTTTACTGAAAGCAATTAAAGGCAGAAGCCACAGCAGCATGCCCTCTAGTTCACCTCTTAGGACTGGCTTTTTGTCACTGCTCACAAACCTGAGTTGGTCCTCATTTTCTGCAGACAGAATTCTAAACTCTTGAGTCAGATTCAGAAGCTTGTGTCATCAGGCAGAGACCCTTACCTTCCATTGCTGGCATACTCTACCATCTGTTCTAAGTACCCTTCTCTAAGAAGGTTCTACATCTCCCTCCCTACTTTTCTTGCTTCAGTTAGCACTGCTGCTCCTAAGTCACTTCAGTCGTGTCCGACTCTGTGTGACCCCATAGACAGAAGCCCACCAGGCTTCCCCATCCCTGGGATTCTCCAGGCAAGAACACTGGAGTGGGTTGCCATTTCCTTCTCCAATATGTGAAAGTGAAAAGTGAAAGTGAACTCGCTCAGTCGTGTCCGACCCTTAGCGACCCCACAGACTGCAGCCTACCAGGCTCCTCCATCCATGTGATTTTCTAGGCAAGAGTACTGGAGTGGCTTGCCATTGCCTTCTCCATCAGTTAGCACTGCTGCTGCTGCTAAGTCACTTCAGTCGTGTCCGACTCTGTGCAACCCCATAGACAGAAGCCTACCAGGCTCCCCTGTCCCTGGGATTCTCCCGGCAAGAACACTGGAGTGGGTTGCCATTTCCTTCTCCAGTGTGTGAAAGTGAAAAGTTGGAAGTGAACTCGCTCAGTCGTGTCCAACCCTTAGTGACCCCACGGACTGCAGCCTACCAGGCTCCTCCATCCATGGGATTTTCTAGGCAAGAGTACTGGAGTGGCTTTCCAGTGCCTTCTCCGCAGTTAGCACTACTGCCTTGCAAATCTTCCCACGTTGAGTGAACTGGAGGGCATCTAACATATCATTGGACCTCAACTAGAGGTCATGTCCCCCTCCCCAGCCCTCCCTGGGCTATGGGAAACTTAGCAACATCTGGAGTCATTGTCCCAGTGATTTGGGGTAGTTGTGACACCACCCTTGTGGCAGAAAGTGAAGAGGAACTAAAAAGCCTCTTGATGAAAGTGAAAGAGGAGAGTGAAAAAGTTGGCTTAAAGCTCAACATTCAGAAAACTAAGATCATGGCATCTAGTCCCATCACTTCATAGGAAATAGATGGGGAAACAGTGTCAGACTTTATTTTTTTGAGCTCCAAAATCACTGCGGGTGCTGATTGCAGCCATGAAATTAAAAGATGCTTACTCCTTGGAAGGAAAGTTATGACCAACCTAGATAGCATATTAAAAAGCAGAGACATTACTTTGCCAACAAAGGTCCGTCTAGTCAAGGCTATGGTTTTTCCCATGGTCATGTATGGATGTGAGAGTTGGACTGTGAAGAAAGCTGATCGCCGAAGAATTGATGCTTTTGAACTGTGGTGTTGGAGAAGACTCTTGAGAGTCCCTTATACTGCAAGGAGATCCAACCAGTCCATCCTAAAGGAGATCAATCCTGGGTGTTCATTGGAAGGACTGATGCTAAAGCTGAAGCCCCGATACTTTGGCCACCTCATGCGACGAGTTGACTCACTGGAAAAGACTCTGATGCTGGGAGGGATTGGGGGCAGGAGGAGAAGGGGATGGCAGAGAATGAGATGGCTGGATGGCCTCACCGACTCGATGGATGTGAGTTTGAGTGAACTCCGGGAGTTGGTGATGGACAGGGAGGCCTGACTTGCTGTGATTCATGGGGTCGCAAAGAGTCGGACACGACTGAGCGACTGAACTGAACTGTGCTACTGGCATCAAGTGAAAAGAGGCCAGGGGTGCTTCTAAACATCCTGCAATAGTCCTGCAAAGATTTATCAGCCCAAATGACAATAGTAATCAGGTTGAGAAAACTTGTACTAGATGTAAGGTCCTCTCGTTTGATTTATCACCATCTTCTCAGTGTTTGATGCATAGTATGTGATTAAAACCATCTTAAAATTAATATACATACTCCTTCCTTCCCAGAACACCAGCTTCCTTTATACTTCTTTTGTTATAGTTATATAGAAATCTAATTACATTTTATGTTTTTACTTGCCAGAATACCAGAGTCACTTAAACATATAATCTACACTTCAGATTTCAAGCAGACTTATGGAGTTGGCAAAAGAAAATGAGAAATGAGTTGGCTTCAGTGCATTGCGAAATGTTCAAACCTGAGTTTTGTTTGGGGTGTTAAACTCGTGTACAGCATGGTAATTTGTTAATAGTCACATTTCAGTTTTCTTAATCTTGCTCCTTGAAAGAGAAACATATACATGCATTTTTTTAAGAGCACAGTAAAAGAAAGGGCGATCTCTCTGTTAACAGAAATTTCCAGGTGTGCACATACATGGGATGTCTTATAGAAGGAAGGTTAAGACTCATGAATGTGCTGGGTCACTGAATACACAGGAACCCAGGGCAGAGTGGATTTGAGTCCTAGCCCCTGGCTTAGAAACTTGAGGCAAATTACTTGATCTATCTCTCTCTGTGTTCCCTTCCCCATCTATAAATCTTGATCAGAAAACTCCCAGAGAGTGCTCACCAAAACATCACGTTGGTAGTAGTATCTTTGATTGGTGCTTTGTGGGGGTGATTTTTTCTTCTTTTCTTTTCATTGTACTGATTTTTCCTTCTCAGTGGGCATGTATTGTTTTGACAATCAAGTTGGAATTACTATTAATACATAGTCAGGATGAGAAACCAGATTTTCTAACTCCTTCTCTGGGCCCATTAGGAGTCAGCGAGTAAAAAAATAATTTTTTACAAATAAAATACTATCATTAGTTTGAAATTATAGTAAATTATAATTGTAGTAAGTCAAAGCACTCTTAATTATTTGAAACTTAGTTTTATCAACTATAAAATGAAAGTATTAATGATCTTATCAAGATAATGAATAGCACCAGTATGATCAGGAGGGCACTGGTGGCATTATAGCTCTGTCTCTTCCAAATGACGTATAACCTTAGAAAAGTCACTTCCCAACTCTGAAGTCAGTGTCTTCTCTATAAAATGGAGTTATTCAAATTCTTGCAGAGTTGTTATGAAAATTGGTTAAAATAAGCTATTGCATCAGTTAACATAAAACGTGGTATTCAATACTTTGTATATATTGTACTACTTTCTGTTATTAGAAATAATTATTAATATTGTCATTTTTATTGTTACTATAATGCATTATGTGAACCAAATTATAACTTCTACTTGGAATTTTTTTTTAGACTTAATTTATCATTAGCACTCATTATTTTTAGCTATATGTCTGTCATTGGAAATTATAAGACCTCAATCAGGAATAATTTACTCTCAAGACATTTATTGGTATAAGGCAGAGACTCTTTGTTCTGGGATATCAAGTTTCAGTTCATTAATTCTTCTTTAGTAGCAACATCTCAACAGAATGTCAGTCAATTCTGTGAATTTTTTTTTAGCCTCTCTTTCAGCTAGGTAGAATTATGTGACTGCTTTCTGGCCTTTGAGATATGAACCAAAATGTAGTGTGGGACTTCTGTCAAGGCTGTTTTTAATAAGCTGAAGTGGTTGGAAAAGAAGTCCTTTTGCTTTTTCCCTGTTCTTCCCTGCCTTAGAATGCCTTGGTTATGGCTGGGGCTCTAGCAGTACTCTTGGACTAAGAAATAAACTTAGTATGGTAGTTCTGCATGGTGACGGTGAAAGATCAAGAGGGGTCTGAGTGTTTGATGGGCTTCCTTGATAGCTCAGTTGGTAAAGAATGCACCCGCAATGCAGGAGACCTGGGCTCGATCCCTGGGTTGGGAAGATCCCCTGGAGAAAGGAAAGGCTACCCGCTCCGTATTCTGGCCTATAGAGTTCCATGGACAGTATAGTCCATGGGGTTGCAAAGAGTTGAACATGACTGAGTGACTTTTACTCACTCAGTTGGGTCTCTGATTGACTTTAGGTAGTGTCAAACGAGTCCTGGCCTACCTACCACCAGTCTTCTTTTATATAAAAGAATAAATACTTACATGTTTTAAGTTCATGTATTTCTTTGTTCTTGACTGATCCAGTTTTGCTGCTGAGCTGTTTGGCATATTTCCTCTTATTTATCATGGAATACTTCCAGTGTTTTTGGTCTTCCCTGGTAAATTTCTCTTCCAGTATAAAGCAGTTAGATAAGTTAACTCCAGTTTAAACTGGACCTTTGAGCAAATCAGCTAACACAAACTTCATAGAAAGTGCGAAGACAAATGTACGCTGTTCCTTGACATGCATTTTAGGCTTATTTGGAAGATGAAATGGTTTTTAGAGAAAGCAGTGCTTGGCTTGAAGGTCTGCTGTGTGCATTCTGTTTGTACGTGGTGTTCCAGTCCAGTTGCTCATCTGGTAGCTGATGCTACTTCAGTGCCCCTGGAAATGTGTGGCATGTGACCTGGTATTCTTAAGGTGGTAGCAGTATTTCTGTAAAGCTGTTACGATGTTTTCCTTCAGATAGATGGTTGTAGCATGAATCTGGTGAGTTCTTTGTATACATTGACTAGAGAAAGGCCATGGAGAACATGTTTTTGTTCCAGAAAACAAAGAACATTTAGTGCTTGTTCTGTCTTCTTAAATGTACTTTGTCAAGCAGGGCATGCTAGTTCAAATAGTAGAAGTAAAAGCTGTCCAAATGTGGTAAGTAATTCATATTAAAACACACAGACACACTGCAGCTGCCCTTTGAATGGTTCACTGGCCACCAAGATCAGGTGCCTGCTGAATTAAGAGCATTTGGATAATTGACCTTCCATGTGAATAAATTAGAATAGATTAGAGTTGATTGACCACATAACAATTTAAGTCATAAAAAAGTCCCTTTCTCCTTCTCAGCTACTTTGTTGTGTTGAGTCTCAAAGGTGATTAACTGTGTTTTTTTGTTGTTGTTCTTGGAAGACTTTCCTAATCACAAATTAGCAAACTAGAAAGGAATGGTAATACATCGATGTGCCATTTCTGTTTTAATTAAAGGCTGCAAAGGACTATATGATAGACCAAGTTGTTTAAAGATATTCTAGAAGGGCAGTGTGGTTAGGGTGTTTTTATTTGTGTTGAACCTTCCCTTCCAGCCTGGTGGGGTTGTTACTATGATTCCAATTACTGGGGCAATTCAGCTCTGATGTTCTGGAGGTTCTTTTTACCCTTCTGACCTTTACTCGATCGAGGCCACATGTTTGTGCATGGGGTGTGCTGTGATGAAGGCCATACTATATAAGCAACAAATAATTATTACTTTCAACAGTCATGAAATTATAGAGCTGGCAAGGAGCTTAGACAGCCATGAATTCACTTGCTTTTCTTTATAGATGAGAGGTGACACAGGCCAGTAAGAGGAGATGTTTTGTCCTCAGATCAGGAAGAAAGGTACTGGATGTAGCATAATGTACAGAATCCTTCTTATACACAAAGCCTTAGCCCTAGCTCCTGCATATACTGGTGTGTGGTTGTATTCAAATTGGATAAACCTTCCTATAGAAAGAGGATATTTTTAGTACCTAATTTTAGGGTTTTTGTCTGATTGAAATGAGACAGATGTCTATATAGTACTGTTTTGGTTGTTAACTGCTGTGTAGCAGACCATTCCAAAATTTAATGGCTTAAAACATTAATCATTTTGTTTCCTCATAATTCAGCAATCTGGGTTGGGATCAGGTGGCCACTTCTACTCTTCTTGCTGTTCAGTCTCTTGGCTGCATTCAGCTTGCAGGTTGGCTGGTGTTGGGGCTCAGCTGTGATGCGAGGGCCATTGGGCTCTTCGCTCATCCCCATGTTGTTTGAGGCTTCTACTTCTCCACATGATCTCTCCACACGGTCCCTTCTTATGGTCTTCCCACAGAGTAACCACACTTATTGCATGGCACCTCAGGGTCTCTACCTGAGACTGCCAGGCATTTTTCAGATGTAGGCCTAGAACTTGTAGAGCATCTTTGTCACATTTCTAGCAGTTAAGGCAAGTCACAGGCTCAGCCAAGATTCATGAGGAAAGCATTATAGGAGATCGTGTATTAATTAGCATTGACATGGCTCAGTGTAGGACACCAGTACAGCAGATCATGACAAGGACCCACCTCTGAGCCTGGTGCATGCCAAAGACATTAAATGTTAGCTGCTCTCTTTCGATGTAGTTGGAGTACTGAGGGTACTACAACTCAATAAAGAGTTGTCTTTATTGTTGGTTGTTGTTACTGTTGTAAGTAGCCATAGGTGGAAAACAGTTCAGGTAGAAGTTTTCGAAAGATGAAAAATAGTCTTATTTCTAAAATCTTTTAGTATCCAGAGTTTTCCTGGGATTCTACTATGAAACTACAGATGGAAACATATTATTTGCAGTAGGCATAGAATAAATTTCCTAACTCAGTAATTCTCCAATAAATTCCTCAGTTCTCTAATTCATGCAGGTGTGAGTTGTTGCCAGAGAGTTTGCATTTCTGATCACTGTGACATTGAGAATTATACAATTAAAGTTGTTCAAGTTAGAAAGTTAATTACAGAAAGTTAATTTCTGTAATTTCTCCTCATCCGTAAAGTATTTTATAGTTCACATATATATATATATCACTTTACAGCATTACATATTTAGGAGCAGCAGGAAATTAGAAGTCTTCTCTTTTCCTCCAGTGTGTTCCTTCACCTTTTTTCAGATTTTCCTGCTGTTGGAGAAGCAAGGCTCTAGTCTGGGACTCAGAGATCCTGGCCTTTACTACTATTGTTGTTCAGTCTCTAAGTCATGTGCAGCTCTTTGCAACTCCATGGATTACAGCATGCCAGGCTTCCCTGTCCTTCACTGTCTTCTGGAATTTGCTCTAACTGAAGTTCATTGATTCCATCCAACCATCTTATCCTCTGTTGCCCCTTTCTCTTCCTGCCCTCAATCTTTCCCCTTTCTTTTCCAATGAGTTGGCTCTTTGCATCAGGTGACCAGAATATTGGAGCTTCAGCATCAGTCCTTCCAGTGAATATTCAGGAGAAGGGAATAGCAAACCACTCCAGTACTCTTGCCTCAAGAATCCTTTGAATAGTATAAAAAGGCCTTTACTATTAGTAGCATCTAAAAATGAGTATCTTTAGGAGGCTCCATTCTTTCATTAAGAGCAAGTTACTGTTTCGTTTCGTAGAGGATTTGGGGAATATTTGGATTTGATGGGCCTTCTGTATCTACTGTTTATACTACATTATTATATAACTGCTTGAATGCTTTCTTTTTTGCAAAGCTCTTTGTCTTAATTTAAAAATTATTCATACACAATTTAAAATTATTAAAGCTTTCATAAGGGTATAAAGAAGAAAGGAAAATAAATTGATAAACTGGAGTCATACCTGTTAGTATTAATATTTTGGTGTGTATTATCCCAGACTTTTCATTTTAATATTCCTTCCCTCCCCTAACACTTGTTCCTGTCTGGCAAATATGTGAATTTGCTTTTAAATATTCACAACTGAAAGTCTTCAAGAAACTTTGAAGTTTAGTCATTTTGCTTGAGAGAAAGAGGTAATCTCTTTTTGCTAATACATTTTAAATTTCACATTATTTATAATTTCTCCTTAGAAGCTTGAAATTAAGTTTTCTTTCCTTACTGATTTTGATTCTTTCCTGTCTGACTTACATTGATTTCACCTCTCTGAGTTTCTAGTGAAGCCTGAGATTATTACACTCTAGTTGAGGTGAGTGTGTTTCTTCCTGTGCCCTTACTTACCATGGATAGCATAACAGCTCTCGTTCCTGTTATCAGCTACACCTTCCCCTGCTGTCTACATTCAGTCCAGTGTTCCAGAAAACCTTTGAATGAGAGTATATACTGGGACTGAGCAAACATCTTGCTTAATAACATTGGAGGAGCATTGGTTTCCTCCATAGAGGATCCTATTTTCCTTTGGTTTCCCTGTTATTCCCTCTATAAGATCTTCCTGTATTATGACCTTTGCAGGCAATGGGCCATATATTTTTCACTGAATTAATTTTTATTTTGATGGGTACTAAGGGTGATGAGTCCTGTGTAGTTTTGTTTAAGATATTCATATATTGGAGTGGGGAGTGACAAAATGGCCAGATCGGATACCAGATGTCCTACATTGTGCTTTGGTTTATATTTCACTACCCAGAAAATATTGACTTGATTCCGAGTTGAAAAGAAGGGTGAAAAATATTGTAGAATTGGTATTCTTTTGAGATTCTGCAGTTAAGGAAAAAGTAAACAATCAGTGCTGGTACCCCAGTACCCCTGCCTTTTAACAGTTAATGTCTTGACAGTGAATGATCACTGATGGAGGTCTTATTACTTCTAATGGCTTGATGGCATACCTAAAAACGATAACAGTGGTAATAATACCTTAAATTTAAAGAGCACTGGGTGAAACAGTACCCCTTACGCCACATATCCCTGGGACAGAGTGAGAGTGCCATGTGAGGACTGGGGACACGTGCTGCTCTCCTTGGGACTGGAACACAAAGTAAGAGGACAGAAACGGAAGGACTCACCCTTTTTGGTGCCCGTGTTTGAAAACCTTCAGTCTGCATATTTCCACTTTCTCTGCCACGTTTCCTAGTAAGATCTCTACATTATCAAGTGTTTTCCTCCACCCTGTACTGGGAGCACATAATAGTGTTTTTTGATTAGCGTGATAATGCTTACATTAAGAGTTATAAAATAGAAGTTGTTTAAGTTTGAAAATTAATTTCTTCATACTGTATCAGAAGTATTTTACATTTCCAATTTGTATCACTCTAAAGCACTCCAGTACTCTTGCCTGGAGAATCCCATGGACGGAGGAGCCTGGTAGGCTGCAGTCTATGGGGTCGCTGGGAGTCGGACACAGCTGAGCGACTTCACTTTCACTTTTCACTTTCATTCATTGGAGAATAAAATGGCAACCCACTCCACTGTTCTTGCCTGGAGAATCCCGGGGATGGAGGAGCCTGTTGGGCTGCCGTCCATGGAGTCACACAGAGTCAGACACGACTGACGCGGACTTAGCAGCAGCAGCAGCAAAGCATTCCATGCAGGAAGAAATTAAATATTCTGTATTTTCCTTCAATTTGATTCTAGAAAACAGCCTCCTGTTTTAGTCAGGGGTTTTAAACTGAATTGGTTAAGCAGTCGTAAAAGATTCTTGTAGTGGTTTATGCCCCAGATCCCAAGTGTATGTCAAGTGCAAAATTATTCCTAACCCACACGACCTCTGCTTACTGAAAGGATGGGACGCATGAGCCAGAAGTCTCCATAATGTCCTTTTAACCATAGTTCATAGAGCTCTGTTTCAAGTTACAGGTTTAAAAATACTTGATGTCAGTCAGACACAAATGGAATAAAATATATAAAAGATAGAAAATTTGAAATGAGTGAATCTTAAAGACTGACCATAGGTCCTAAGAACCACATACAAGGTGTGAACTTTAGTAGATCCTGTTTGTGTATCTGTGTCTATAACGTATTTTTGGGATGATTGGGAAATTTTCACTATGGACTACATATTAGATAATAATAGGGAATTATTATAAGTTATAATAATACTATGATTGGTAGAATGTCCTTATGTTAGGAAATTCATCCCAAGGTATTTGGGGCAGAGTCATTAAGAAGGTAAGTTACTTTGAATGGTTCAGCATAATCTTTACATGGAGACACAAATAAAGCAAATATGGCAAAATATTCAGTTCAGTTCTGATTGCAGCCATGAAATTAGAAGACGCTTACTCCTTGGAAGGAAAGTTATGACCAACCTTGATAGTATATTAAAAAGCAGAGACATTACTTTGCCAACAAAGGTCCGTCTAGTCAAGGCTATGGTTTTTCCCGTGGTCATGTATGGATGTGAGAGTTGGACTGTGAAGAAAGCTGATCACCAAAGAATTGATGCTTTTCAATTGTGGTGTTGGTGAAGACTCTTGAGAGTCCCTTGGACTGCAAGGAGATCCAACCAGTCCATTCTAAAGGAGATCGATCCTGGGTGTTCATTGGAAGGACTGATGCTAAAGCTGAAACTGCAATACTTTGGCCACCTCATGCGACAAGTTGACTCACTGGAAAAGACTCTGATGCTGGGAAAGGTTGGGGGCGGGAGGAGAAGGGGACGATAGAGAATGAGATGGGTGGATGGCATCACCGACTCTGTGGACATGAGTTTGAGTGAACTCCGGGAGTTGGTGATGGACAGGGAGGCCTGGCATGCTGTGCTTCATGGGGTCGCGGAGAGTCGGACATGACTGAGCGACTGAACTGAAATGTAGGTAGAGGACGTAGTGGTGTTATATGCAATTATTTCAAATTGTCTATATTTTTCTAGATATTTAACCTTTTTTGCCCTTCAAAAGATGAAAAAGCATTGCTGAGTAAACACCAGTACAAGCACAACCTGTTGCTCATGGTATTCTCCAGTTTCCAAGCTGGTGTTTGATTATCATTTATTCAGTTCAGTTCAGTTCAGTCGCTCAGTCATGTCCGACTCTCCGCGACCCCATGAATCACAGCACGCCAGGCCTCCCTGTCCATCACCAACTCCCAGAGTTCACTCAAACTCATATCCACAGAGTCGGTGTTGCCATCCACCCATCTCATTCTCGATTGTCCCCTTCTCCTCCCACCCCCAACCTTTCCCAGCATCAGAGTCTTTTCCAGTGAGTCAACTCGTCGCATGAGGTGGCCAAAGTATTGCAGTTTCAGCTTCAGCATCAGCCCTTCCAATGAACACCCAGCATCGATCTCCCTTAGAATGGACTGGTTGGCTCTCCTTGCAGTACAAGGGACTCTCAAGAGTCTTCTCCAACACCACAGTTCAAGAGCATCAATTCTTCGGCGATCAGCTTTCTTCACAGTCCAACTCTCACATCCATACATGACCATGGGAGAAACCATAGCCTTAACTAGAAGGACCTTGGTTGGCAAAGTAATGTCTCTGCTTTTTAATATATTATCAAGGTTGGTCATAACTTTCCTTCCAAGGAGTAAGCGTCTTTTAATTTCATGGCTGCAATCACCATCTGCTGTGATTTTGGAGCCCAAAAAAATAAAGTCTGACACTGTTTCCACTGTTTTTCCATCTATTTCCCATGAAGTGATGGGACCAGATGCCATGATCTTTGTTTTCTGAATGTTGAGCTTCAAGCCAACCTTTTCACTCTCCTCTTTCACTTTCATCAAGAGGCTTTTGAGTTCCTCTTCACTTTCTGCCATAAGGGTAGTGTCATCTGCATATCTGAGTTTATTGATATTTCTCCCGGCAATCTTGATTCCAGCTTGTGCTTCTTCCAGCCCAGCGTTCCTCATGATGTACTCTGCATATAAGTTAAATAAGCAAGGTGACAATATACAGCCTTGACATACTCCTTTTCCTATTTGGAACAAGTCTGTTGTTCCATGTACAGTTCCAACTGTTGCTTCCTGACCTGAATGTAGGTTTCTCAAGAGGCAGGTCACGTGGTCTGGTATTCCCATCTCTTTCAGAATTTTCCACAGTTTATTGTGATCCACACAGTCAAAGGCTTTGGCATAGTCAATGAAGAAGAAATAGATGCTCTTCTGGAACTCTCTTGCTTTCTCCATGATCCAGCGGATGTTGGCAATTTGATCTCTGGTGCCTCTGCCTTTTCTAAAACCTGCTTGAACATCTGGGAGTGCATGGTTCACATATTGCTGAAGCCTGGCTTGGAGAATTTTGAGCATGACTTTACTAGCATGGGAGATGAGTGCAATTGTGCGGTAGTTTGAGCATTCTTTGGCATTGCCTTTCTTTGGGATTGGAAGGAAGACTGACCTTTTCCAGTCCTGTGGCCACTGTTGAGTTTTCCAAATTTGCTGGCATATTGAATGCAGCACTTTCACAGCATCATCTTTCAAGATTTGAAATAGCTCAACTGGAATTCCATCACCTCCACTAGCTTTGTTCGTCGTGATGCTTTCTAAGGCCCACTTGACTTCACATTCCAAGATGTCTGGCTCTACGTCAGTGATCACGTTATCGTGACTATCTTGGTCGTGAAGATCTTTTCTGTACAGTTCTTCTGTGTATTCTTGCCACCTCTTCTTAATATCTTCTGCTTCTGTTAGGTCCATACCATTTCTGTCCTTTATCGAGCCCATCTTTGCATGAAATATCATTTAATTTCATTTACTAAACATCTGCTATACCTGCCAGATACTCTTCCAAGTGCTAGAGATAAAAATTAGTAAGAAATTGTCTCTTTACTTCAAGAACTAATAATTTTGTATGTTTCTTTTGCTGCTTTTATTTACTAATAGTTCTAAGCCAAATGTCTATAAAATCTTGGGAATTAAATGTTTAATCTGCTTACACCTAAGTATTTTTTTAAGCCGTGTATATTAATCTAAGGTTGTTGCCAGTCAGACCTGTGACATCAAATTTTTTGGATAAGTTTTATGTAATAACAGTAGGCAGTAATGAATATTTTTAAGGGATTTGAACATAAAAATGTGCCATTGATAACCTTGAGTGTTTGCACAAGTACATTGTGACTTTCTGGACAAATTTGGATGTATTTCCAACATTTGCAGGCTTCCCTGGTAGCTCAGTCAGTAAAGAATCTGCCTGTATTGCAGGAGACCCAGATTCGATCCCTGGGTCAGGAAGATCCCCTGGCGAAGGGAATGGCCACCCACTCCAGTATTCTTGCCTGGAGAATTCCATGGACAGAGGAGCTGGCTGGCTATAAAGGGGTCACAAAGAGTCTGACATGGCTGAATGACTTTAACACTGTTTCACTTGCAAATATTTGCCATTAGAGTTATGTTTTAACAGGATAATGTCATTTGTAACCAGTGTGCATGTGACCACTGAACAAGTTTCCAAGAGGCAGAGCCTTCTTAAAAGCCATGGGCTGATATGGATCCTCCATCAGATAATATTAAGAGTTTCCCACTATCTGGAAATAGCTGTGTTGAAACATATTTTCCTACTTTTTAATTTTTATCCAGGTAACCAGAAAGGAAAAAACAAAAACCACTGTCATTCTAAATATTTTCTTTGCATTATACCTTTGAGGAAGAAAATGTTCACATAACTCAAACATCATAGCATTTGAAATCCAGTGTTGCAGTCCTTGCACATCAACTCCAAGATAAAGAAAGAGAGATATATTGAGAATGAAGGGCAATGCAGAAAAAAATAAATGAAGGATTTCAGGATTCTACTTATTTTAAGGAATTTAGAGGCAGGTCTACTGTGGACCTTCATCTGTGATTCCCTTTGAAAAGGAAATAATACTAAAGGCTTCATTTCAAGCACATTAGATCATGCAGTTGGAAATGCAACTGACTTGGCAAGAAGACTCTTACACATATCCACCAGATCTGCAAAATTTAAACAGTATTTGTGACTTGTAAACAAAGCTACTAATTGACCTATAATTCTAGAATATATATCTGAATAAAGTTTCAGCTGCTGAATGAAAATCAGAGGAATTTATTAGATGTCTCTGAGATGTAGGAAGGTCTTGGATTGGACTTAGCAGCCTCTATAATGGCAAGCCACTCCAGTACTCTTGCCTAGAAAATCCCATGGATGGAGGAGCCTGGTAGGCTGCAGTCCGTGGGGTCACTAAGGGTCGGACACGACTGAGCGACTTCACTTTCGCTTTCACGCATTGGAGAAGGAAATGGCAACCCACTCCAGTGTTCTTGCCTGAAGAATCCCAGGGATGGGGGAGCCTGGTGGGCTTCCGTCTATGGGGTCACACAGAGTCGGACACGACTGAAGTGACTTAACAGCAGCAGCAGCATAAATATTTGAATGGAGGGATGGAAGAAAAGAAAACAGGGAGGAGGGAAAGGGAGTGGGAGGGCAAGCAGGCCAAGATGGATGTGGAATTATTTGGTTAACTTGATAAGGAACTTGTGATAATTAATTTAGAGACTTACTGAAAGTGACCTCTTTTCTCTGTGTAAGAAAGAGTTGAATAAACTAATAGAAAGAAAAATAGTTTAATTTGTTAAGTGAATTGTTCAAGAGAACATTGCCAGTGTGTTAAGCAACACAGAAGCATTCATTTAAGTAAAGTCAGTGCACTAATTGCAGGTCTGTCTCAGTTTTGTAAAAGCAGGGCCAAAAGCTTAGAAAATATTTCAGTAGTTATAATTTATGGCTGCACGTGGAAAGAGATGGGAATACCAGACCACCTGACCTGCTTCTTGAGAAACCTGTATGCAGGTCAGGAAGCAACAATTAGAACTGGACATGGAACAACAGACTGCTTCCAAATAGGAAGAGTATGTCAAGGCTGTATATTGTCACCCTACTTTTTTATTTTATATGCACAGCACATAATGAGAAATGCTGTGCTAGAGGAAGCACAAGCTGGAATCCAGATTGCCAGGAGAAATATCAGTAACCTCAGATACGCAGACAACACCCTTATGCAGAAAGTGAAGAACTAAAGAGCCTTGTGGTGAAAGTGAAAGAGAAGAGTGAAAAAGTTGGCTTAAAGCTCAACATTCAGAAAACTAAGATCATGGCATCTGGTCCCATCACTTCATGACAAATAGATGGGGAAACAGTAGAAATAGTGGCTGACTTTATTTTTGGGGGGCTCCAAAATCAGTGCAGATGGTGACTGCAGCCATGGAATTAAAAGACACTTAATCCTTGGAAGGAAAGTTATGACCAACCTAGATAGTATATTAAAAACAGAGACATTCCTTTGCCAACAACGATCTGTCTAGTCAAGGCTTTTGTTTTTCCAGTACAAGGCTATTTGTTTTTCAGTCACTCATGACTGAGCGACTGAACTGAACTGAATGTGGGATATACTTGAAACTCATAAAATTTAAAAATATTATGCTAATTTGTACTGTTGGTTGTTGTTCAGTTCCTCAGTCGTGTCCAGCTCATTGTGACACCTTGGACTGCAGAACACCAGGCTTCCCCGTCTATCACCAACTCCTGGAGCTTGTTCAAAGTCATGTCCATTGAATCTGTGATGCCATCCAACCATGTCTCATCCTCTGTTAACCCCTTCTCCTCCTACCTTCAATCTTTCCCAGCATCAGGGCCTTTTCTAATGAGAGGGCTCTTCATATCAGGTGGCCAAAGTACTAGAGTTTCAGCTTCAGCATCAGTCCTTCTAATGAATATTCACAATTGGTTTCCTTTAGGATTGACTGGTTTGATCTCCTTGCAGTCCAAGGGACTCTGAAGAGTCTTCTACAACACCACAGCTCAAAAGTATCTATTCTTTGGCTTTCAATCTTCTTTTTGGTCCAGCTCTCACCTCTATGCATCTACTGGCAAAACCATAGCTTTGACTATACCGACCTTTGTCAGCAAAGTGATCTCTCTGCTATTTAATGTACTGTCTAGGTTTGTCTTAACTTTCCTTCCAAGGAGCAAACATCTTTTAATTTTGTGGCTGCAGTCACCATCTGCAGTGATTTTGGAGCCCATGAAAATAAAGTCTGTCAGTTTCCAGTTTCCCCGTCTATTTGCCGTGAAGTGAGCAGACTGAATGCCATGATCTTAAGTTTTCTGAATGTTGAGTTTTAAGCCTACTTTTTCACTCTCCTCTTTCAGTTTCATCATGAAGTTTTTTAGTTCCTCTTTGCTTTCTGCCATAAGGGTGGTGTCATCTGAGGTTATTGATATTTCTGCTGGTTGGTGTGTATTTTGTTCATTCCCCAAGTTCATATAAAAGGATGAGGATTTCCTATGCTGCTGCTGCTAAGTCACTCCAGTCGTGTCCGACTCTGTGTGACCCCATAGACGGAAGCCCACCAGGGTCCCCCGTCCCTGGGATTCTCCAAGCAAGAACACTGGAGTGGGTTGCCATTTCCTTCTCCAATGTGTGAAAGTGAAAGTGAAGTCGTGTCCGACCCTTAGCGACCCCACGGACTGCAGCCTACCAGGCTCCTCCATCCATGGGATTTCCTAGGCAAGAGTACTGGAGTGGCTTGCTTTCCTATAGGCACCCATGAAGTGGGAAAATGAAGTATAGGAATTCCTGAATTTAGTTGTATTAAAAGCACCAGGGAGGTTTTTTTTTCGCTTGTTTTTCTTTATGGAGAAGGGGAATTTCCAGAGATTATTTTTTTATTTCTGTGGAGTAAGGCTAGGCAAAGCATTTTTGCAAGTTCCCAGTTGACTCTATAGGATTGAGAATAACTAGGTTAGACCAAGAGGCAGTTTTCCTGGCTTTTAGACTATATACGGAGATTTTTTTTCTGTGACTTTAAACAACTGATGTAGTTGTCGTTTTAACTCCTTTGCACTTTTATCCTTTTAAAAAAATTGAAGTATGGTTGGCTTACAATATGGTATTAGTTTTAGATGTACAGCAAAGTGATTCAGTTATATAGCAAATAGATTTAGTTATATAATTCCTTTTCAGATTCTTTTCCTTTTTTTCCCCTCAGATTCTTTTCCTCTATAGATTATTATAAGATATAGTTTCCTGTGCTATACCGTAGGTCCTTGTTGTTTACCTATTTTATAAGTAGTAGTGTGTATATGTTAATCCCAAACTCCAATTTTATCCCTCCCCACTCCTTTCCTTTTGATAACCTTAAGTTTGTTTTCTCTATATGTGAATCTGCTTCCATTTTGTAATAAGTTCATTTGTGTAATTTTTTTTAGATTCCTCATATAAACAATATCATATGTTATTACTCTTTCTTGTCAGAGAAATTTTATATAAAATTTTTATTTTAAAATTTTAAAAATTTTATTTTAAAAATCCTCAGTAGTGTTGGAATACATGAGTAGTGTTAGATATTTAGGCATTTTGTGAGCAAGTTGTTAAGCTGTTGGTAACTTGAAATTGGCTATGGTTAGATTATTTACAACATGGAACTGAAGTTTATACCCCATCACACAGCCAGTTTGCCAGTTATTCACAGACTCTATTCTGTCATTAAATTCCTTTCAAAATTTAAGGCTCTTTTAGTTAGAAAGCAACCTTATATCATCGAGATTCTGAGAGATTTAACTATGATTTTAAATTAACTCCATGATATCGTAGGTGCAGAAACATTTTCCGTTCTCTACCAGGCTCTTTGGTTGGTCTAATAAATTGACAACAGGAGCAAACCTAATTTCAGATGCACAAATCCCAATAAAGTATAAGAACTACCTGCATGTCAAGCAATGGAGGCTTATGTCCTGAGCTAAGGGATGGGATAGGAGCCTAGAGCTTGAAAAGGAAGGAGGAAAATTCACAGGATGATAAGAGGAGGTGTTTGTTCCACCACACAGATAGGTCTTTCATATAAGTCATTTTTTGTGGTAATAGCTCCCTTTCTTGGCCAGACCACCTGTATAAATTCTTTTAGGTAGTTAGGGGAGAAGTAAAAGTTGTTCCTGAATCTGCTTAATTGCCTCAGCTCAGAATGACAAAAGGGCACATTTTGAGGTGGTTTATTCTGTTTCTCTTCAGTATAATTATCCCCGGGGCAGGGGGAATCTAAGAAAGAGGATAGAATTTTGTATCTATTAAAATAGTCATTTTAATAGAATACCCTTTTGTTGATGATTGTATCAGAAACTGAAAAATTCAAGGGTACCAGAAAAGTGATGCCTGCTAAGGCATAAACATAATATGAACTCACTAATAACCTAGTTTACCAATGTTGGAAGTACTGCCCTGTAGATTGTTTAGAATCTCCTGGATTCCTTTCCTATAGCTAGATGTTAGAAATAGTTTCATCCTAGCTGTCTAAAGACTAGCATAGAAAAGTAAATATTTTTTATTTCATGTAGTTCATCTAGTAGAAATTGTGACCTTAGGAGTATTGATTTATTTATTAAACTCTCACTTACTGAAATGTTTGGTCACTTGTCACTGAGGAGGTAAAATTTAAATTTTGTCTAAAAAATGAGTAAGATTGAATAAAGGAAGTGCAGGGAATGCATTCAAGCAGCTGAAACCAATAGTGTTAGAATAAATACACGAGGTAAAAAAAGGCTGCTACAGAAACGAGCAGTGAGTAGAATGGTTCAATTATAGAACTGAAAATCAGGCAGATGTGGGCCAATTTTTAAAAATTTTCTCAGCTACCATTTGCTTGCTATAAATCGAGAGTGATAGTAAAACCTTCCTTATAGAGCTGTTTTGAAGGAATATGAAATAGGCAGTTGAATTTCCTAGGACCAGACCTACCATATAGTTAGCGCTCAGTGAATACTAGCTGCTGAGTTACCATAAGGTCAAGGGGTGAATTAGGGTCAGGCCAGAAATGGCCTTTATGTCGTACTGAAGTCTTTTGGCTCAGTGCTGTAAGGAACGGAGATTGCAAATCTTTTGTTCAGACAAGTTGTACACTTTTGTGTTAGGAACTAGTTAGAGAGGAACAAAGATGAGAATGGGCCAGATACATTATGACCATGTTATCTTTTAGAACCTTGTTCCCAAAATTGTAGATTAGCACCTCTCATGATTCTGGAGAACTCTCTTTCAGTTCAGTTCAGTTCAGTTAAATAACTGCATTAAATAACCATGACTCATGAACAAAGGGATAGAAAAAGTTCAGGTGTGTGATATGTTTGTGTGTGTGTGTTCGTCACTCAGTCATGTCCGACTCTTTGTGAACACAGAGACTGTAGCTTGCCAAGCTCTCTGTCCATTGAATTCTCCAGAGGTATGTGCTAAATACAGTAAATTCTATACTGATGAGTACATGGATGGTTTCTGTTCGGTTTTCTTTTTTAAACCTTCTCTGTATGCTTGAAATATATCACAGTTGGAAAAAAATGAGAAAGTTTGTTCACTCTTTAATTCTCTTTCAGTTGTTGAAAATCTCAGTTTCTGGGTGCAATAAGGCATTAACACTATGCTTTGGCTCAGGGCTAATGAAGAGTTTTTTGGTTTCTAAACTTCCGCTGGTCACTATTAAGTTTTTATATGTGGTGAAGGGTGCCTGTGTTCACATTTCTTCAAAACATTATAAAAGCTAAGCCCCAAATAAAGCATATTGATTTTCTAGTGCTTATAACATGGCATCCTTTGTGTGTTCTGTGGAACATTGGCATATTTCCTGGGGAAAATGTGTATGTATGTATGTTTTCTTTAAATAGCAAAGAGCCATTTAATTTGAATGATTTGCCAAGTAGGGCCTGGACCGGATATAGTCTGTCTATCTGTGTTACTTTTTATTGATATAATTTTCTTCTCTTAATAGAATTTTAAAGACATCATAAATTACATCGTTTCTACAAAATAAATATACAATAATGTGTTTCTGTAAAGGCGAAAAAGCAAGAGATATTCAAGGTAGTGTTTTATATTACTTCTGTCTCTCTATTGATAGGATTTTATGTTCATTACTATCTCAATGGAATAGAAGTTTTTTTTTTTTTTCCCACTACCAGAATCAGTAAGAACACAACCAGTCAGAATAACTGGAGTTTACCCACTAAAAGGGAAAGCTTTTGGTTTTTTGTTCCCCTTTTCCACACATGACACAAGAATGCCGTATTCTCATGCACTGTTTAAACAATTTAAAAGTATATTGTTTTCCAGGACCAATTTCAGTCAGAATTTAGATGTAAGTTTTCTCACTAACCACTTTGAGGTGTTTGTATGAATGTACAATGATTCTAATTTGTTCTTTAAATAAATGGACCCATCTTATAAATATTCTTCTGTGACTTGAATATTTCACCTAGTCATAGATCTTAGAGAGCTTTTTATGTTAATATACGTGACCTTACTTCTTTTGTTTTCATGACTGCACAGCATTCTATAGTATGAAGGTTTGATAACTTATAACTTATTACCAAGTTCCATCATGTTGGATATTAGGTCATTTATAGCTTTTTAAGTATTTCCCCTGTGACCATCATTAATATGTGTCTTTGTGAGCATTTGTGTGTATTTTCAATAAATTGTTAGAAATAAAATTGCTAAAACAGTGTATGAATATTTTAACTTTAGCTGTTTTTTATAAACTGTCAAATATTTATGAACTTTCTTCTCCATTAGCAACTATGTTGATTTAGAATATATTTTATTGGGGATCTAATAACCCTACAGTAGGAGTCAGAGTTTCTTCTTAGTATCTTGCTCACGTTTGCTCTGTTTGTACATTGTGTTGTAATCTGTATGCATTCCCTCCCTACACACCCCATTCCTTCCAACCACTTCACCCATAGATTGTGAGCACATTCAAACCAGAAGGACTGATATTTATAGTTTACTCCATCTGTCTCAGTACCTGCCATATAATAATTGCCCAACAAATATTTAGAAGACAATGAGAAAAAACTCTACTCTTACTCACTTATAAAATCATAATATTTTTTATATTCAGACAATTGCTCTCCTGTAACGACTTGGTAACATTTCCTCTCATTAGAGTTCAAGTTTATAGTGAATTTTGTATTTAATTGCAGCATTTTATGGTACTTCTAGTATTATTACATTTGGGAAATGAGATAGAAATCCAAGAAGGGAGTAAATAAAACATTTCTTTAAAAATTAAGTCAGTTTTGTAGACTTTGAATTTTAGCATGTTACCAGTTGAGAGTGATTCCTGTTAACATATGCGTCTTGATAATACACATTAAATAAAACTAGGGCACGAAAGTACAGTGTATTTTCATGAGCTAATTGCTACTCATGATTTTTTTTAACATATCAAAAACTAATATTGATCTTTAGATTTTAATTATTTTCTTCCTTGAATATAGATGACTATTTAAAAATTTGCATCTTACTTGAAAATTATTGATAGAAACCTATAATTAACAGATAACCTGGTTTTAATAACTCATAATTGCAAATAGTTAAATAGTGATTTTATATACGTATGTAGGTATGTGTATGTGTGAAGTGAAATGTCCTTTTGATGGCCAACATACTTTCAGTATCTGTCATTGTTTTGCCTAAAAAGATGTGCACATGTGTACATACCGGATAGATCTAATTATTATTTATGTATGTGACTCTTTTATAACGAGAATGGGGTACACATTGTGTCTTTGTATTTTGTCTGAATTGGGATTGGGAAATGATTAATTGTAGGGCAGTATTTCTTGTCAAGTTGTGAATAAATATGTTTAGCATTAGTATAGCTGTTTACAAGCAGGAAAACTCATACTGCTTGCCAAGCATTTGATTAAAAAATGCCTTCAATTCATCACATAGTCTCTTCTGTAGGAAAGATCTTTACATTTGTGTGGCTTGGCATTTAGTAATTAAAACTCTTTAAACATTTTAATTAGGCTGAAGGCCACCCAAAGCCTTTGCTCTCATTTTGAAAACACTTTCAGCTATAATAGGCATAAAGCTGTAGGAAAGCCATGATCACTTTCATAGGAGTCTTAAATAAAGCAATGCTTTTCATACTCAATCGTGCATAAAAAAATCACTTGGAAAACTTGTTAGAACACAGATCCTTGAGCCCCACTTTTAGAGATGCTGGTTCAGTATTTTGGGGTGGGATCTTCTAAGGAACTCTAGGACTGTCCTCAAACTGCTGATCCTTGGACCATATTTTGGGAACCAGTCTACTAGGAAATTCTATTGTGATTTGAAAGTCGACAACTTTATTGACCTTCTAGATAGCATATTAAAAAGCGAGACATTACTTTGCCAACCAAGGTCCGTCTAGTCAAGGCTATGGTTTTTCCCGTGGTCATGTATGGATGTGAGAGTTGGACTGTGAAGAAAGCTGATCGCTAAAGAATTGATGCTTTTGAACTGTGGTGCTGGAGAACACTCTTGAGAATCCCTTGGACTGCAAGGAGATCCAACCAGTCCATTCTAGAGGAGATCAGTCCTGGGTGTTCATTGGAAGGACTGATGCTAAAGCTGAAACTGCAATACTTTGGCCACCTCATGCGACAAGTTGACTCACTGGAAAAGAGTCTGATGCTGGGAGGGATTGGGGGTGGGAGGAGATGGGGACGACAGAGAATGAGATGGCTGGATGGCATCACCAGCTCGATGGACATGAGTTTGAGTGAACTCCGGAGTTGGTGATGGAGGCCTGGCGTGCTGTGATTCATAGGGTCGCAAAGAGTTGGACACGACTGAGCGACTGAACAGAACTGAACTGAATGATTTTTTTTAAAGCAAACTTTTTAAGAGTCTTCTGTTTGGCAGGTATTTCAGATATGTCCAAATAAGATACTACTGAGTAATAAAATGGCAAAAGTGTTTTTATAGATTTGTGAGGAAAATCAGAAGCAAACACTATGGTTCCCCCTCCATTTCTCTTCATTTCATCAGGAGCAGGGGAAACATTCTGAAAATAGTCTTAGTTCCATCCGTTCATGCCTTCTCCAACTTTTTAACAGCAAGTGTATTGGTGTGGTTGAGAGCTTGACCTCTACAACTTCTAGCTGTATTACAAGTTACTTCCTTCATTAGTTAGCTATCTGTAACAAAATATTCCAAATTGAGTAGCTTAAAAAAAACATTTATTATCACTTGATACTTTCCAAGGTTCAGATATTCAGTAAATTTAACTTAACTCATCCTTTAATTTAGCTTTGCAAAACATTAAGTTTTCAGGTTACTAAAAAGATTTGGGGAAACTATTTAAAAAGTTCACCTAAAGTTGTTCTTCCTGATTACATCTATTTAATTTGCTTGTTCGTAGCAAACAGTCTTCACAAAAGCTTCATTAGAGATTAGATGATATCACCCTGGTTTTTGTTTTTTTTTTTTGCTGACAAATTTTATAACAGATTCTTGAACTTACTTGATTAATAAGTCCAGATTGAATAAAACTTTTCTATTTAATGCTGATAATTATTAGTATAAAGACATGCCTGTCTTAATGAAGCCAGCAACTTTAAACTGCCTTTTATACCAAATATTTTCTTAAATCACATGGGCCTGAAATTCATTTCTGTTACTTTCTGAGAAATTCTTTTATTTCTGAGAAATTAATTTACATAAGTGCCTAATTTCTTTAAGCCAATTTTAAAAAGCTCTTTTAATTTTAGCAACAACATGCAGAGGTAGAAAATACCATACATCTACACCACATATATATAGACACACATAAATAGACACACAGAGACCTTATAGTTTTGTTCTAAAATTTAGTCATGAGATGGGTAGGATAATGCAGAACTCACTAGCTTATAAAAGAAAGTTGGGATAAGTTTAAATTTATCTACTCAGATGTTTAAAGCTTTTTAGAAGATACTTAAGATTTGTATATTTGTCCTTGACAAGTAATCTTAATGTAGTTCTTCCAAGAAGGGTTTTTGGTTTCCTAAGGCCAGAATTTTTATAATGCTTGCAAGGCTTTTGAGATAAATAGGGGTGGTTTCAGGATTGCTATAAAGGAATAGGTGAAATTTGAACTTTCTCTAGAGCTGTATTTCCAGTTTTGCAAAGATGTGTAAGGTTAAGACAGTTGTCCCTCAGTTCAACCTCAATTCCCAAATTGGGTTATAGCCTGGCTGATGAAGGACTGATATACCCTTCCACCTTTGTTGTAATGTTTTCTTTTCCTCTGGGTACATTTAGCTTAGAGGAAAAGGCCTTAAAATTTTTCATGTTAGGCTGTGAATGTCAGCTTCTAGTTTGTTCAGATTTCTGATCATCGAGTTGTTAAATTCTTTTAGATATATTGTCAAGTTTCAGATAAGACAGGAAATATTTACAAACAGTATTAAACAGCCCCATGGACCTACGAGGTATCCTCAAAGAGGATGCAGAGTTTATTACCTTTCCAAGCTCCAGAGTCACTCTCAACAATAGCCAAAAGAAAGAACTGCCAGCCTGCATGTATGCCAGGCAGGTGGAAAGCCAAGCTAAGTTCTTAGAACACAAAACAACACAGCTGTGAAGGCAATATTTATTCCTAGGAGAAAAAAGATCAATAACCTATGGGTCTGGAGATGGAAAAGAAGGAACAGCATGAAATTGTATTTTCCTCTCTCAACTGGGCACTAGAGATCGAGGTCTAGGGAGCTGACTCTGGCTAGAATTGTCACTCTTGGCCTACTGGTGCTAGTTTTCCTGGAATCTCCTCTATGGACTCCAGTGTCAAGATTTTTCATTAATTTTAGTCATTCTTGGCTGTTTAAAGGAATAATGTAGCAGTTTACCTGTGTATCACTCAGTTTTGTCAACTCTGGGAGGGGTCTGTACAGAGGCTCTTCTTTGAAGGAAGAATCAGATTGTCTCTTAGGCCAGTAACACAGTGGACTTTTGTTTGTGTTGTGTAGCCTTTTCAGCCTGGAGAAACAATTCAGACAGGTTATTACTTCAGTGAGTACTCAAGTAGCAGTAGGAGTTATTTCAGGCTTAGTTTTTTGTTTTAGATACCTCTTACATCTTAATTTTTCATTAGCCTTTTGCAACAGATCTTTCAATGAAACTACTCTGGGAGATTGATGCCTTTTCGAGGCTTTTGCATGCCAGGTAAAATAGGTACCCTGTTTATTAATTTGGCTGCTCCTGCTTTCAATCTCTTGATCGTAACTGATCTTATCTAATTGAATTGTTTCTCATAATGGCCCTTATAATTCTAGGTTGTTTTCTGTAGATATGTATAGCTTCCAGGACCATAACGCTAAGACATAAAATAAACAGGTGTACCAGAAGGTATCCCACTTAACTCTTGATATTTTAAAGATCTTATTATTAGCTAAACCTTTGGATCTCTTAGAGACAGAGTAACACGTAAAGGAATGTGCTTCTAAGTTGAGAATTGTATGATGTTTTGCAAAGAAATTTTCTTGAGATCGAGAGGTGACTTACTGCCAATCTAACCCATTCCATGACTAACTTTGCCTAACACAGGAGTCTTTAGGTTAGGTGGCAGGCACTCCAACAGCTTTGAAATACTCAACGCATGACCAGCAATTTTGTTTTTTCTTGTTATTTGATTCCAAGACTTCCATTAGCAATAAACTTAAAGCAACATTTTATTCACTCAAGGCTTTGCACTAGACTCAGCCCAGGTTAAACTGGCCCAGGTTCCATCCCAAGCTCAGTCTGGTTTTTAAGTTGGACCCAGTTTGACTCTGGCCAGTAGTCACCAGCAGTTTCCAGTGTGTAGTCTGGGGACTGGTAAAAAGATTGAACAGTAGATCTCAACAAATGGGGACTGCATTCTGGGAGCTCTACATAAATGGGGAACTGCAGACTGCCACTAACAATTCCCACATGGAACTTACGACAGAATTAAGGGCTGCAGGTTTCCAATCAGATGGAACACTGTGAAAAGCCAGTTAGATTGGGAGCTCAATGCAGAGAGAAGAACTCAGAAAGAGGATTAACTTACCACAACCCTCAGAAACAGGGAAAAAGACAGTGAACTCAGTTGGCTTGTGGGGTGCCATACCTGTGTTTCTCATTTTTTATTACTATCAGAAGTTTGCTTTAAAGCCCAGTGCTGCAACAAAATTTGTTAAATAGCGAAATTCAGCTGAGAAAATTTTAAAATCAACTGAACTCCGGGAGCTGGTGATGGACAGCGAGGCCTGGCGTGCTGTGATTCATGGGGTCGCAAAGAGTCGGACACGACTGAGCGACTGAACTGAACTGAACTGGCTTTTATTCAGTGATTTTTGAATTAGGTAGCATCCTATCTCACAAATGGAAAGAACCTCCAAGGAACTGTACAAAATGCAAAGCTTTTGTAGACAGAATGGCACAGGGACAGGGAAAAAGCAGATTTTCTCGTCTTTCTTTTCTGGGGGCTGGAAGGTGGTAGCGGAAGGAGTTTATCAGGTGGATGACCTTACTAGTACTCATCACAGAATTTCAGATTGATTGATTAAGCCTACATTTTGGGGAGAGGCTGAACTAAATGGCTGTTGTTATTGTTCAGTCACTAAGTCATGCCCAACTCTGTGACCCCAAGAACTGATGAATACCAGGCTTCCCTGTCCTTCACTATCTCTCCAAGTTGGCTCAAACTCATGTCCATTGAGTTGCTGATGCTATCCAACCATCTCATGCTCTGTCATCCCCTTCTCCTGCCCACAATCTTTCCCAGCATCGGTCTTTTCCAGTGAGTCAACTCTTCACACCAGTGGCCAAAATATCGGAGCTTCAGTTTCAGCATATCCTTCCAAGTGAATATTTGGGGTCGATTTCCTGTAGGATTGACTGGTTTGATCTTTTTGCTGTCCAAGGGACTCTCAAGAGAGTTTTCCAGCATCATAGTTTAAAACCATAAATTCTTCGGCAATCAGTCTTGTTTATGGTCCAGCTCTTTCATCCGTACATGACTACTGGAACATAGCTTTGACTATATGGACCTTTGTTAGCAAGGTGGTATCTCTGCTTTTTAATAAGATGTCTGGGTTTGTCATAGCTTTCCTTCCAAGGGGCAAGCATCTTTTAATTTCATGGATGCAGTCACTGTCTGCAGTGATTCTGGAGCCCACGAAAATAAAATCTGTCATGTTTTCCACTTTTTCCCCTTTTATTTGCCATTAAGTGATGGTACTGTGTGTCATGAGTTTTAAGCCAGCTTTTTTACTCTCCTCTTTCACCCTCATCAAGAGGCTCTTTAGTTCCTCTTCGCTTTCTGCTATTAGAGTGGTATCATCTGCGTATCTGAGGTTGTTGATACTTCTCCCAGCAGCCTTGATTCCAGTTTGTGATTTATCCAATCCAGCATTTTGCGTGATGTATTCTGCATAGAAATTAATTAAGCAGAGTGACAGTATACAGCCTCAATGTACTTCTTTGCCAATTTTGAACCAGTCCATTGTTCCATGTCTAGTTCTAACTGTTGCTTAAACTGTGTACAGGTTTCTCAGGAGACAGGTAAGATGGTCTTGTATTCGCATCTCTTTAAGAATTTTCCAAAGTTTGTTGTGATCCTCATAGTCAAAGGCTAGTGAGGTCAGTGAAGCAGTAGTAGTTTTTTTTTTTTGAATACCCTTGCTTTCTGTATGATCCAATAAATGTTGACAGTTTAATTTCTGGTTCCTCTGCTATTCTAAACCCAGAAACTGAGTTTCTAAACCCAGCTTGTACATTTGGACATTCTTAGTTAACATAACTGCTGATGCTTAGCTTGAAGGATTTTTAGCATCACCTGCTAGCATGTGAAATAAATGCAATTGTACGGTTGTTTCATCATTCTTTGGCATTGCCCTTCTTTGAGATTATAATGAAAACTGACCTTTTCCAGTCCTGTGGTCACTACTGAGTTTTCCAAATTTGTTGACATATTGCATGCGACACTTTTACAGCATCATTTTTTAGAATTTTAAATAGCTCAGTCAGATTTCTGTCACCTCCACTAGCTTTGTCCTAGGGCCCACCTGACTTCACACTCTAGGATGTCTGGCCCTAGGTGAGTGACTATACCATAATGATTATCTGGGTCATTAAGACCTTCTTTGTATAATTCTGTATATTCTTGCCATCTCTGATTTAATAGCTTCTTTTTAACAGCTACCAGGTTAGGTATTGTATCTTGGTTTGCTGATGGGAGACTTGGCACAAATGATTTCCATGATGGCTGATTCTGTCTCCTTTGGAGTTGGCTACAGTTTACTACAATGTGGGTGTCTAGCCAGGAACTGGTGAACAGAAATGTTAATTTGCTTCAGATTTCTTGGACGCCCTTACCTTTTCTCCAGCAGGAACTGAAACAAAGCAAGGTTTTGTTTCTTTTCATTAGAAAGGCATTGTGTTTGGAAAAAGAAATCGTATTTTTCCACTTTTGAGCCCTTTGTTAAAAATACCTGAACTACTTTGCTAAGATTGGAGTTCATTGTATGTATTTCTGTGATACTCACAGATAATGTTCATTCTTTGTAGTTTATTTTATTCTCTAAAGTGGTCAAACCAAATGAAATAGCTTCCAAAGTACCAGATTTACTGGAATTCCAAGTTTTAAAAAATACATCTATAACTAGAACATATGCATCTCTGTGACAGCAAATACAATTTCAGAAGCCACTTTTGGGTGATAACCATTTTTCATACACTCCTGTTTCAGACAATTTGTAGAACTTCACCTCCAAAATGGAAGAGGAAGGAAACATTAAACTATTTTAAATGGTCAATGTAAATTTCATTTAGCTGCATGCACATTTGTTCCTAAGTGAAGTTATTTAAGGGGAAAAAAATTCATACTTTAGAAGAGCATATAATGTTCTCTAGTAGGTACTTGGTTTAAAAAAATTGATTCCTTTTAGAATGTATTTTCCTTTAAAAATACATCATAAAAGAATATTTTCTTTATTTTGACTAGCTTTTCTGTTTCTGCGGTCTTCCAGCCACAATATGCATGGACATAATAATGGACGAAAATAATGTGTATTCTTTTTAATCTGTAAGATGATGCATGTACATTCTCCCTACTGAGTCTTAAGAGCTGCTTCAGCTTGAACTGTGCAATAATTTTGCATTTTCATTTTCTCTGATTTAACTGATGTCTATAAATAAAGACTGCAACTGCCTTTAATAATAAAAAACCCATTATCACCATGTGGTAGAGATAATGTATTATCATTACTGCCATTAACAACTGCTGGTGTTAATAATACATGTTTTCTGCTTCATCCCAGAGCAACCTTTGCATTTGAAGCAAAGAATTGAGGTATATAGTTTTTCAAATTTATTCTCTCAATTTTTTTAACAGGAAAATAATTATTGAAAGATCTTAAAAATGAATTGTTTGGATCTCAGTTACTACTACAGGGGAGCAAACTGCACTCATGCAAGTGTAGTTGTGATTTGCTGAGAATTATATAGAGTGGTGATTCCTGAACCTTCATCAACTATAAGCCGCACCACCAGGTGGAGGGGAGAGATTGCTATAGTTTCTCAACCAAGCAAATCTATCGAGATACAAGTGAGAGAAAAACCAGTATAAGATTGACACTGAGGCTTTTCTACTGCCTTGAAAAACCCAAACAGATGATTTGTAGATTTACATATACAGTCATGATCAGTTGCTCGTGATGGGTTTGCTGAGCGCTGAAGAATTAGTGCTTTTGAACTATGGTGTTGAAGAAGACTCTTCAGAGTCCCTTGTACTGCAAGGAGATCCAACCAGTCCATCCTAAAGGAAATCAGTCCTGAATATTCATTGGAACAACTGATGCTGAAGCTGAAATTTCAGTACTTTGGCCACCTGATGCAAAGAACTGACTCATTTGAAAAGACCCTGATCCTGGGAGATATTGAAGGTGGGAGAAGAAGGGGATGACAGAGGATGAGATGGTTGGATAGCATCACTGACTCAATAGACATGAGTTTGAGTAAACTCTGGGGGTTGGTGATGAACAGGAAGGCCTACGTGCTACAGTCCATGGGGTCGCAAAGAGTTTGGATACAACTGAGTGACTGAACTGACTGATGGGACATATGAAGAAAGCATACTTGAGAATAGTGGAATGTGTGAAATTAGGCTTGGCCTTCCTGGGGCCTTCCCAGGTCACTCGGTGGTAAAGAAGCCACCTTCTGTGCAGAAGATGTAGGTTTGATCCCTGGGTTGGGAAGATCCCCTGAAGGAGGAAATGGCAACCCACTCCAGTAATCTTGCCTGGGAATTCCATGGACAGAGGAGCCTGGCAGGCTACAGTCCATGGTCACAAAAGAGTTGGACATGACTTAGCAACTAAACAACAGCAACAGCCCCTCTTGGACATAGTTCTCTTGCCTCTTGGTTTGAATGGAAAGAGGAAATAAATGAACCACATGGCATGCGTATGCACAAGTATATAAAAATTAATAGAAAAGGAAATACACTTTTTAAGTGAAATATTTGCTTTGAATTCATATTTGAGCTCCATCTTCCCTCTCCCCAGCCAGTGTAAAATCTCAGTGCTACCCTTCCCATCTCCCATCTCAGTGTTGAAAATAATTTTGGTGTGTCTTTCTGTTTTGGTATCCTATATGCAGTTTTCAGTTCAGTTCAGTTCAGTTGCTCAGTTGTGTCCAACTCTTTGCGACCCCATGGACTGCAGCATGCCAAGCCTCCCTGTCCATCGCCAAATCCAGGAGTTTACTCAAACTCATGTCCATTGAGTCGGTGATGCCATCCAACCATCTCATCCTCTATGCAGTTTTAGATTGAGCTTATTTTAGCTGTATCCCATTTCATAATTCATAAGAAAATAGTGCTGATCATCATCCTCTGCATGTATGTCTCTGTGTGTGCATGTGTGTACTTTTTTGCTTTTCAAAGGGATTTTAAACTGATTATTTCACTTGATCAGTTTGCCTGTGTAGCAGGTGTACTCACATTAATGATTTGGGGATGCAAGATCAGCACTCCTGATAGCCGTGTCTTTCCATGTGTTTTGTCAACCTCTAGATTTGTGGTGGCATTTTGGATTTACTCTTATTGCTCAATTATGTGGACTTCCTGTCAGTATAGAAAAATTTTCTTTACAGTTTTTTTCTAGGAACAAAAATTAAACCAACTGTTAAACTAGCAAGTAGATAGTTTTAAAAGACATGTTATAGATGCTTTTATGGAGCCAAACTTAACAAAGCATCTCACTGCAAATTAGTTCCCTTTAGTATAAATCCTGAACCTCACAATTCCTGGCTACTATGACCCTGGTTTAGGGTTCAGACCTTAAGTTTAATTTATCCAATCTCTGGATTTAATAATAATTCCCTGGGGAACTATCAGTTCTGAGTGTTTTAGCGATCTAATCAATCAGCTAAAGTAGTAAGCTCACTCTACCTCACTACTCCAATCATCTTAAGTATTAGGCTCATTCTACCTTACTACTAAGTTTCTATCTCACCTCTCAGTTTTCTTTAGTAAATGGTTTTTCCTGTGGTCATGTATGGATGTGAGAGTTGGACTGTGAAGAAAGCTGATCGCCGAAGAATTGATGCTTTTGAACTGTGGTGTTGGAGAAGACTCTTGAGAGTCCCTTATACTGCAAGGAGATCCAACCAGTCCATTGTAAAGGAGATCAATCCTGGATGTTCATTGGAGGGACTGATGCTAAAGCTGAAACTGCAATACTTTGGCCACCTCTTGCTACGAGTTGACTCACTGGAAAAGACTCTGATGCTGGGAAAGGTTGGGGGCGGGAGGAGAAGGGGACGACGGAGAATGAGATGGGTGGATGGCATCACCGACTCTGTGGACATGAGTTTGAGTGTACTCCGGGAGTTGGTGATGGACAGGGAGGCCTGGCATGCTGTGATTCATGGGGTCGCGGAGAGTCGGACACGACTGAGCGACTGAACTGAACTGAACTGAACTGAACCTCTTCTTCCCCACACAGTCGCTAAAAAAAGAGAAAAGTCACTCATAACTTGTTCCTGGGCCACTGTCTTCTCTCTTAACTAAGAAAGATTTTTTTTCTCCCTCAGCACCTGCCCTCTACCCATCAACTTTTTGTTGCTGTTGTTGATAAAGCATCACACCTAACAGAAATGTCTTTTAAGTGAATAAAATTTATCATTTTTAGCCAATTTTGACTGCTAATTAGGTCACAACTGGTAAATGGTATCAGAAAATAAACGTCAAGTAACACTGTAGCTAAATATTTTAAATCTTATCCAACAAGTGTATGGGGAAGCTATATATGAGGTGGTTTCTCTTCAGGGTCCACTTTAGGATTTTTAATATGGTTATAAAGTAATGTTTTCTGTGGATAACTTTTATATAAATGCTATTTTGAACTTTTATCAGAGGTTATGGCTAGCACGGCTTCTGTGGTGACTCAGACAGTAAAGCATCTGCCTGCAATGTGAGAGACCTGGGTTCGATCTCTGGGTTGGGAAGATCTTCCTGGAGAAAGAAATGGCAATGCACTCCAGTACTCTTGCCTTGAAAGTTCCATGGATGGAGGAGCCTGGTAGGCTACAGTCCATGGGGTCGCAGAGTTGGACAAAACTGAGCAACTTCACTGGATGGCTAGCACCAGCTTTCCCCCAGAAGTAATAATACAGTGACAAGGACAGAAAACAGACAGATGCACTGTTCCCTACCTTAGAGGGCTGTTCACTCAAAGGATTTTAAGTAGAAAATTCAGACGATATCAGGCATTACTCGCAATTTAAGTCAACTTAATAAATGTGTACTGAGCTATTGTTCATTTTTAAACTCTAATATTATGGGAAAGGGCTGAAAAGTGGAAGGGTTGTGGAAATAAGGTTCCATTTCTTCCTCAGACAAATTTAGAATAGGTAACCATGTTGTGTACCTGGAATACCCATAGCTAACTACAGACAGTGTCTTTCATAGCTGTTTTCTCTGCATTTTACTACTGCATGTGAGTTGTTTGGCCTTTGTGATCATAAAATTAATGTTATCACCTATACCATGGTCCTACGCTCCTGAGATACAGCTTTTACTAAAACCAATTGTTGTCCATTAAGATGGTCAACACCGAAATCAGATTGATTATATTCTTTGCAGCCAAAGATGGAGAAGCTTTATACAGTCAGCAAAAACAAGACCAGGAGCTGACTGTGGCTCATATCATGAACTCCTTATTGCCAAATTCAGACTTAAATTGAAGAAAGTAGGGAAAACCACTAGACCATTCAGGTATGACCTAAATCAAATCCGTTATGATTATACAGTGAAAGTAAGAAATAGATTTAAGGGACTAGATCTGATAGATAGAGTGCCTGATGAACTATGGACGGAGATTCGTGACATTGTACAGGAGACAGGGACCAAGACCATCCCCATGGAAAAGAAATGCAAAAAATCAAAATGGCTGTCTGAGGAGGCCTTACAAATAGCTGTGAAAAGAAGAGAAGCGAAAAGCAAAGGAGAAAGGGAAAGATATAAGCATCTGAATGCAGAGTTCCAAGGAATAGCAAGGAGAGATAAGAAAGCCTTCCTTAGCGATCAATGCAAAGAAATAGAGGAAAACAACAGAATAGGAAAAACAAGAGATCTCTTCAAGAAAATTAGAGATACCAAGGGAACATTTCATGCAAAGATGGGCTCAATAAAGGTCAGAAATGGTATGGACCTAACAGAAGCAGAAGATATTAAGAAGAGGTGGCAAGAATACACAGAACTATACAAAAAAGATCTTCACTACCACAATAATCACGATGGCGTGATCACTTACCTAGAGCCAGACATCTTGGAATGTGAAGTCAAGTGGGCTTTAGAGAGTATCACTACGAACAAAGCTAGTGGAGGTGATGAAATTGCAATTGAGCTATTGCAAATCCTGAAAGATGGTTCTGTGAAAGTGCTGCATTCAATATGCCAGCAAATTTGGAAAACTCAGCAGTGGCCACAGGACTGGAAAAGGTCAGTCTTCCTTCCAATCCCAAAGAAAGGCAATGCCAAAGAATGCTCAAACTACCGCACAATTGCACTCATCTCCCATGCTAGTAAAGTCATGCTCAAAATTCTCCAAGCCAGGCTTCAGCAATATGTGAACCGTGAACTCCCAGATGTTCAAGCAGGTTTTAGAAAAGGCAGAGGCACCAGAGATCAAATTGCCAACATCCGCTGGATCATGGAGAAAGCAAAAGAGTTCCAGAAAAACATCTATTTCTGCTTCATTGACTATGCCAAAGCCTTTGACTGTGTGGATCACAATAAACTGTGGAAAATTCTGAAAGAGATGGGAATACCAGACCACCTGACCTGCCTCTTGAGAAACCTGTACGCATGTCAGGAAGCAACAGTTAGAACTGGACATGGAACAACAGACTTGTTCCAAATAGGAAAAGAAGTACGTCAAGGTTGTATATTGTTACCCTGCTTATTTAACTTATATGCAGACTCCATCATTAGGAACGCTGGGCTGGATGAAGCACAAGCTGGAATCAAGATTGCCGGGAGAAATATCAGTAACTTCAGATATGCAGATGACACCACCCTTATGGCAGAAAGTGAAGAGGAACTCAAAAGCCTCTTGATGAAAGTGAAAGAGGAGAGTGAAAAGGTTGGCTTGAAGCTCAACATTCAGAAAACAAAGATCATGGCATCTGGTCCCATCATTTCATGGGAAATAGATGGGGAAACAGTGGAAACAGTGTCAGTCTTTATTTTTGGGGGCTCCAAAATCACTGCAGATGCTGATTGCAGCCATGAAATTAAAAGACGCTTACTCCTTGGAAGGAAAGTTATGACCAACCTTGATAGCATATTAAAAGCAGAGACATTACTTTGCCAACAAAGGTCCGTCTAGTCAAGGCTATGGTTTTTCCCATGGTCATGTGTGGATGTGAGAGTTGGACTGTGAAGAAAGCTGATCGCCGAAGAATTGATGCTTTTGAACTGTGGTGCTGAAGAAGACTCTTGAGAGTCCCTTGGACTGCAAGGAGATCCAACCAGTCCATCCTAAAGGAGATCAGTCCTGGGTGTTCATTGGAAGGACTGATGCTAAAGCTGAAACTCCAATCCTTTTGGCCACCTCGTGAAGAGTTGACTCACTGGAAAAGACTCTGATGCTGGGAAGGATTGGGGGCGGGAGGAGAAGGAGACGACAGAGAATGAGATGGCTGGATGGCATCACCAACTCGATGGACATGAGTTTGAGTGAACTCCGGGAGTTTGTGATGGACAGGAAGGCCTGGCGTGCTGTGATTCATGGGGTCGCAAAGAGTCGGACACGACTGAGCAACTGAAAAAAAAAAACAAAAGAAACTTTAAGCCACATGTTCATACCGCTGTATTTAAAATGGATGACAAACAAGGAACTACTGTACAGCACCGGGAACTCTGTTCAGTGTTTTGTGTTCGCCTGGATGGGAGGTCAGTTTGGAGAAAAATGGTAGATGTTATATGTGGCTGAGTCCCTTTCCTATTCACCTGAAACTTTCACCACATTGTTTCTTATTTCCCAGTTGGGCTTCCCTTGTGGCTCAGATGGTAAAGAATCTGTTAATGTGCCTGCAATGCAGGAAACCTGAGCTTGATCCCTGTGTCGGGAAGATCCCCTGGAGAAGCCAGTGGTTCTCCACTCCAGTATTCTTGCCTGGAGAATCCCATGGACAGAAGAGTCTGGCAGACTACAGTCCCTGGGGTCGCATAAGAGTCAGCTACGACTGAGTGAGAAAGAGTACACACTTATGTAAAGTGGAAGTCGGGCAGTAGTGTCTGACTCTTTGCAACCCCACGCTCTTTTATCCATGCAGTTCTCCAGGCAAGAATTTTGGAGTGGGTAGCCTATCTGTCCCTTCTCCAGGGAATCTTCCCGACCCAGGAATTGAACTGGGATCTCCTGCATTGCAGGTAGATTCTTTACCAATTTAGCTACCAGAGAAGCCTTATACACACTTACACCCCAATACAAAATAAAAAGTTTTAAACAGAAACCCTCAGTCAGTTGCTGGGTGCTTGTTTATTGAAGCAGGTTTTACCAGCAAAATGGTGATTAGCAATCTGAAAAGTGAAAGTAAAATTGCTCAGTGACCCCATGGACTGTAGCCTCCCAGGCTTATCCATCCATGCGATTTTCTAGGCAAGAGTACCAGAGTGGGTTGCCTTTTCCTTCTCCAGGGGCTCTTCCTGACCCAGGGATCAAACCCAGGTCTCTCGCATTGCAGGCAGGCACTTTACCCTCTGAGCCACCAAGTTTCTAGTTTTTGCAGTAAAGTTGCTGTTGTCAGCTGCCAGGGGTATAGCCAGTTAGGTAATCACGCCCCCAGGTGGTTTCTCATTGTTGAATCTGGCCCCTGCAAGTGCACCTTTGGTAGCAGAAAAATGCAGCTGGGACAGAGGGAGTCTGAGTACACCATCCATCATTCCTTCCTGTTCTTCTTAAGGTCACTTGGCCTCAGTGTAACTAACATCCAGGGAGAGCAAATGGCCTTCAGTGCCCAACCAAGCCACCAGTTGCTGACCCCTAAGTGATTATTATTTGTTTATGCTTAATTTCAGTTTGAAGGTTGAACTGACTTTTCTTCCCTAGTTGTAAACTAGTCACTTGACCACAGTAATTTCAGAGATATAATAGCCCAGAGAAAGAGTGCCAACCAACTGCTTCCTTGATAACAATGTACTTCTGAAATCAGGCATTTGTGTCCATGAACAATAAAGAAAGTCCAGGTCTTGAGTTGGTGACCTGGTTTCTGTTGTTACTCTCCTTTCAAGGGCCTCTCCTCCTTGGCATTATTTTAAAACATCTTATAGAAATAGCTTCAGTTTCCCATGTGAATTGGTGGTCTATTTGAAAGGAAAATATTTTTTTTGTTAAAAGGAGAAGAACAATAAAAGCATAAAATAAGTTTCTGTGATCAGAATTTTATTTAGAGAAAAACTATCCTGTCTCTATGATAATATGCAAAACCTTTTTCCAGTCTTACTATAATAAGGCTAATAAGCAGGAATAGATCCTATTGTGAATTATATTCTTAATGCCATTTACTGTTTTTGAATGATTAAAGTAGGGAAACAATCCCTGATCAGGTAGATGTCTTTTGCTACCAATTTAAATTAACCAAAAGGATTGTCTTGTTATTAAGGAATCAAGTATTTGTAAATTTGATGGTGAGACATTTGATGGTGGCAAAATGTTTATTTCTTTAAATATGTTAAATATATACTTCATAATCTTATTTAAATATTTTTTTTACTCAGCAAATCATTTTTCTTAGATAATACAAAAGTAAATTTTATATAAGTCCACATCTACATTCTGAACAAATGGAATTTGAAATGAAGAATTACACCTGTTTGTGTGGAGACATACATATTTTGAGAAGTAATCAGAGTGATCTATCAGCCATCGTATCCTTCCTTGTATCTCTGTTTGCTTGCTGACTTTTTTTTTTAATTGTATAAACCAGGCTTTACTACCCCAGGTACTAATATAACACTTGGTTTTATAAGTAGTGAAATAACAGTGATGATGGCATTCTGTTGTTATTTGTTTCCTTGCTTATTTTGTTTGTATTTTTAGCTCAGGAAAAGGTACTATAAAATACTAGGATTTGACAATCCTCTATTCTTGCCTAACTTCCTGGAGCAGAACTCCTTAACATTCTGTATTTCTCTCTCATACAGTCTTTCATACAGGAGTTGTGTCCTACTTGCTTTAAGTGGGTCAATTGATAAATGCGTTGTATTTTAGATTACAGGAAGTTAGGGTCTCTCTGAGCTCAAATTCCCTTCATACTGTCCATTAAACTGCCTTTGAGATTATGTTAACATTTTACTTATCTCAACAAGACTAAGGGCTTTCCCAGGTAGCTCAGTGGTAAAGAATCTGCTTACCAATGCTGGAAGATGCAGGAGACTTGGGTTCAATCCCTGGTCTGGGAAGATCCCCGAGGAGGAAATGACAACCCATTCCAGCATTCTTGCCTGAAGCATCCCTTGGATGGAGGAGCCTGGAAAGCTGTAGTTCATAGGGTTGGAAAGATTCAGACACAACTAAGTAACTGAGTACGCACACATGTTTAAGACTAAATATCCTTTATTTTACATTGCTGGAATCCTCTCTGCCCTAATGTTCAGCAACAACTCGTTGCTCAGTGAAGATTTACTTCACTTTTCAAGGTTCCTGATATTAATTCTACAGATAATCAGCACACTTAAAACATGTGAGTCAGTCCACTGGTACTGTCTGGGTATTATTCTTCCTCCCCAGAGTGATAGTAAGTGCACAAAAACAATGCCATATAAGAATAGGAAGCTCTTTACCCTGTAGTTACTTAAAGACAAGTTTAATTCATGAGTCAATTAGAAAGCCATAAATCATAGTAATTCTCTATGGCATTGAATTTAAAACTAACAGAGCACTTAGTCAGATTTGAACTCTGAGTAAAGGTAAGGAAAAGGAAATAATGATGAGTAGAAGACGTCAGGTAAGCACAATGTGCAGATTCACGGAGGCAAGAGTGGAAGAGAGCCAGTAAGGCCTTTCAGACTGGATGCTCAAGCAGGAAAAGCCAGTAAGGAGGTTGTTCACTTTGGAAAAAAGTGAAGGGACCGGTAAGAAATTCAGTTAGGTAAGAAGGGACCAGGTCGTGCAGACCCAGGAAAGCTGTTGTCACTTCTGTTCCCTTTGTTGTACCAAAGCAATGTTACTGCTTTGGAGTTATAAATGGAGTTATCCATGAAGCCAGGAGAGTACTGATAAAGGTGGTAGTAGTGGTGGTGGTGATGGTGGTATTTGTAATGGTCAACAGTTTTTGAGTTCTTCTTGTGTACCACTCTCTTGTATGTTTTCTGGATCATTGTACTTGAAGACATTATTATTATCTATTTTATAGCCAAGAAAAGAAGGCTTAATTCTTAATTCTTTACTTACCCAAAACCACAGAGCTAGTATGTTATAGAGCCCAAATTTGAACCCAGGTAATTTTACACCAAAGTCCACATTCTTCAGCATTTCTCAGTGTCACTTAAGTATAATAAATATTAGAGAACAGCAGTTCAGAGGCATGATCCTACATTTAGAAAAGGACATTGATAGCTGAAGTCCATCCAAAGGAGGCCTAGTGGGATGATAAAGAATCCTTGAATCCCTGTGAGCAAAAAAGAGACATCAAGAAGAAAATCAGATTTGTGAGACAAAAGTGATGAAGTTGGCTGTGTATCTCCCTTTATGCTTCTCTTCTTCAGTCTTGATGGGCTGAGTTCCCTCACCATTATATATTCTAGAGATTGAGGAATTAAGAAGAAATGTTTAAGTGAATTGCAGGATTATTTTGATGGGACTAGTTTTGCCAGTGACAGAGGAATTCTTAAGAGTTGTCATTCGTTGGCCTTTTTTGAATGAGTCGTCATTTGCTTTTATATGGCACCAAAGCAGTTCTTGAAGATGGAGTACACAGAAAACAAAATCAGAGTACCTATAAATTTCTGCAGCTGATTCTGAGTCACACACATGGGGTCCTTTGGAGACTTCATGAAGCAGATGAAGAGGAGGAGAGCTTGGTGTCTGGATAGCATTGGAGTTAGTCCTGTTTTTGGTCAACATCTAAACAACAAATATGCAGTGTTCCTTCTTTTCTCGAATACTATTCTAAGATATGCCAAAAACCCCCGTTAAGTAAAGGAAGACATCTGATCTAATTTGGATTCTGCTGTCAGAAGTGTTAAAATATCTAAAGGCTTTTACCTTAGAGTAGAGGATAAAGAAGGAAGTTCTGCCCCAGTATATACAAAATCTTGTAGGGCAGTAAAAGGAGAGAGGGGAAAAAAAACAGGCAAATTTGGGAGAAGGCAATATGATTTGTGGTTATTTTGTCTCTAAGAAATAAAAGAAGACTTAGGAAGACAGATTCAATGGCCAGACATAGGAAAGATCAGAATGACATTAGTGGGTATCAGAAGGAGGGACTTGTAGTGTCTGGACTTGGATACTCTGGTCAGTTTGGCATAATATCTGATGAAGGCTATGTTAGATCATTCCTTAAGGCCCACCCGTTAACTATCACCAAATAAGACTAAATCAACTTTAGCAGCCCAGTCCAAGGAAATCTACCTTTTTCAGTCTAATAGATCTACCTCCAAAGGCACTGACCACATTGTCCCACTTCCTAATTTCAGATCTGAAGGCTTCAGCCTAAGGTGATGGGGGTCTTTATAAACTTCTGACTGCTGACCATCCCTCTTAGTATAGATGAAGGAGGTTATTCAGTGTGAATGTACAATAAAAAGTAGATGGTCACCTCCTTGTAGACATCATCCTAAGTAGTGGGTGAATAGCCATAAAATAGGAGCTTTGTCATGAAAAAGGAGATATTCTTAGTTGAGCTGTACCTTTGAAATCTCTTTTTTGCCCTCTGAAAACCCCCTGGATTATAAAATCAGTAAAGGCGAAGACTGTGACATTTTTGTAACCAACTTGCTCTGTCCCCACATCTCAACATTGTAGAATCTTAGCAAGTTTTTGTTGAATGTTCTTTCTTTTAATATCCCTGTCATTCTTTAATGTTCTCCAAGGCTGTCTAGGGGGGAAATGAATTTTGAAGCTTAGTCTCTGAAAGTCAGGTGGAAGTGACAAAGCTATGTTTTGCATTTACTTGCCTCATTTTAGTAAACTTCCTACCTTGAAGAATACATTTAGACTGATTAATGTACAAATCTTGAGTGCTTTTAATTCTCAGAATTATAAATACTTCTCATTGAAATATTCAGCTCTCAGCATAACTCATTTTAATTATTTTTTGGTCCAGTTTATGCCAAAAGATGCAGTTGAGTTCTGACAGTGTCTATGTACTCTAATTAAACTCTTTAAATTTGCATTTATTTTTATCAATCTTCATTTATCCGTAAAAGCCAAATTTGACCTAGATATGTAATAATAGGTAACAGCACATTGAGTTTCTAATTCCTGTTCTTCCAGGGAACATTGCTTTATCACCTCTCCTTTTGTACTATTAAAAGTTTCATAAACGTGTCACAGCAGTGAAAGCAACAGCCTTATGCTGGTTGTGTTCATCATGACTGGCACATGGGCTTGATCATACGTTCAGTACATTTGTGCAGGGATTTTCTCCAGGATTTCCCGAAAGGATGATGCAGTTGAGGTCATGAGAGATAAAGAGGTGTTTGCAAGACCCCATACTTAATTTAGGGCAGAATAAAGACCCAAGCCTCCCACCTGACTAGTAGTAGAATGTTTTATATGTTTGCTTCTTTTCTTGTTTGTTTTTTACTGAAGAATGATAGCATAAAGATATATAAAAAGAGTTTTAGCATGTTTCTGGGATCATATTGCACTATGGTAGAGAAGTTCAGTGTACTCTCCAGGTGGCAGGACAGTGGGTCTCTGAATGTGATAGACTGTGTGCCATGCTGAATAAGAGTTTGCAGCTTATGGTCAGGTTCAGTTCAATCACTCAGTCATATCCGACTCTGCAACCCCATGAACCACAGCACGCCAGACCTCCCTGTCCATCATCAACTGCCAGAGTCTACTCAAACTCACATCCATTGAGTCAGTGATGCCATCCAACCATCTCATCCGCTCTCGTCCGCTTCTCCTCCTGCCCTCAATCTTTCCCAGCATCAGGGTCTTTTCAAGTGAGTCAGTTCTTCACATCAGGTGGCCAAAGTATTAGAGTTTCAGCTTCAACATCAGTCCCTACAATGAAGACCCAGGACTGATCTCTTTTAGGATGGACTGGTTGGATCTCCTTGCAGTCCAAGGGACTCTCAAGAGTCTTCTCCAGCACCACAGTTCAAAAGCATCTATTCTTCGGTGCTAAGCTTTCTTTATCGTCCAAGTCTCACATCCATACATGATTACTGGAAAAACCATAGCTTTGACTAGACGGACCTTTGTTGGCAAAGTAATGTCTGCTTTTTAATATGCTGACTAGGTTGGTCATAACTTACCTTCCAAGGAATAAGCATTTTTTAATTTCATGGCTGCAATCACCATCTGCAGTGATTTTGGAGCCCCCCAAAATAAAGCCAGCCACTGTTTCCACTGTTTCCCCATCTATTTGCCATGAAGTGATGGGACTGGATGCCATGATCTTTGATTTCTGAATGTTGAGCTTTAAGCCATCTTTTTCACTCTCCTCTTTCACTTTCATCAAGAGGCTTTTTAATTCTTCACTTTTTGCCATCAGGGTGGTGTCATCTGCATATCTGAGGTTATTGATATTTCTCCTGGCAATCTGGATTCTAGCCTGTGATTTCTCCAGCCCAACGTTCCTCGTGATGTACTCTGCATATAAGTTAAATAAGCAGGGTGACAATATACAGCCTTGACGTACTCCTTTTCCTATTTGGAACCAGTCTGTTGTTCCATGTCCAGTTCTAACTGTTGCTTCCTGACTTGCATACAGGTTTCTCAAGAGGCAGGTCAGGTGGTCTGTTATTCCCATCTCAGATTGAAATTTCAGCTATTCAGGATATTAAGCAACTGTAGGATCTGGGGCAAATTGCTAACATCCTCATCCTCCAGGGTCCACACCTTCACTTTATGAAGATAAAAGAACCTCATATGTATGATGTGCTTAAAGTTAGCTATTCTTAATATTATTTATTTACCTGGTTATTGACAAAACTTGTATGTGCCTTAAGGTGAAATCTGGGTTACCACAATGGAACAGGACAAAATGATAACCATTTTTCTCATTAATCTCTAGTTGGAACACACAACAAGCATATATATATGTGTATGTCTTTGCTAGTTTAGTTTTTACTAAATCAACCTGCACATAGTAGGATTTATTAATCTAGAAAGAAATCTTTAGCATGTATGTATGTCATAGTGTAGCACAGTAGTGGACTGGGTAGGGTACTCCTGAGGTTCCCCTTATGAAGACATTTACTAAGAAAGGTCAGTAATTTTACTTTGTGGTGCATGGAAAGTGAAAGAGGAGAGTGAAAAGGTTGTCTTGAAGGTCAACATTCAGAAAACAAAGATCATGGCATCTGGTCCCATCACTTCATGGGAAATGGATGGAAAAACAGTGGAAACAGTGTCAGACTTTATTTTGGGGGGCTCAAAAATCACTGCGGATGCTGATTGCAGCCATGAAATTAAAAGATGCTTACTCCTTGGAAGGAAGGTTATGACCAACCTAGATAGCATATTAAAAAGCAGAGACATTACTTTGCCAACCAAGGTCCGTCTAGTCAAGGCTATGGTTTTTCCAGTGGTCATGTATGAATGTGAGAGTTGGACTGTGAAGAAATCTGATCGCCTCAGAATTGATGCTCTTGAACTGTGGTGTTGGAGAAGACTCTTGAGAGTCCCTTGCACTGCAAGGAGATCCAACCAGTCCATTCTAAAGGAGATCAATCCTAGGTGTTCATTGGAAGGACTGATGCTAAAGCTGACACTCCAATACTTTGGCCACCTCTTGCGACGTGTTGACTCACTGGAAAAGCCTCTGATGCTGGGAGTGATTGGAGGCGGGAGGAGATGGGAACGACAGAGAATGAGATGGCTGGATGGCATCGCTGCCTCGATGGACATGAGTTTGGGTGAACTCCGAGAATTGGTGATGGACAGGGAGGCCTGGTGTGCTGTGATTCATGGGGTCGCAAAGAGTCGGACACAACTGAGCGACTGATCGGTACGGAACGGAACGGTGCATGGATTTAAGTCAATAACTGGAAAATATCTTACTATTTCCTACCCTGTTCTGTACTCATGCTTAATAATATCTCTCCCACCTTTTCTTTATTCTAGAACTTCTCCTGACTAGCTTTAGATAATTTGCCTATGGGCAGTCTAATTTATTTTGGAAAACATTGTTGTAGATTGTTATCTTCTTCATTTACTGCCATTTATGGCACAATGCACTGTTTGAAAAGATCATTTCAGTAAGATCAGTCCATGGTTGCATGCTTTGTAGACAAAGTACCCCAGTTACATTAATGCCAGACCTTAATTGGGCTTTAAGTCTTTTTGAACTAAACCCAGTTCAATTTTCCTTTTTCTACCCCATCTCATTTCCCCAAATGTTCTTCTGTATTTGTGATGACAAGCATATATTTCATGGAAGCAGCTCTGTGTAGCAGTGAAAACTCTCGTAGTGAGATCAGCGCATGTTGAATCGCTGTCCAACCGTGAACTAGCTGCTGAGTGTTGCAAGCTAGTCACCGTTCTCCTGATCCCCTAGTTCTTCAATATCTGAAAATAAGGGTAATAAGTCATCCCTTTTGGGAGTTTGGTAAAGGCTGAATGACGTATTTGTCGACTAAACTGCCTAGCAGTGGGGGCAATTACTGACTACCTATTTTCAAGACATTTGGCTTTGTGTTTTACTTGAATTATCTCATTTAATCCTGGCATCAACCCTGCAAGGCAAGTATTATTATTATCCTCGTTTTATAGTTGAGAAAACTGATGTCCAAAGAAAGTAATTCACATAGCTTGTAACTGATAAAGCCAGTACTTATGGGTCAGAAGCTCATGGGTGGATCAGAACCTCATGGGTGGAATTTTACAGCACCTTGAATTCAGGATCATATGTTGTTCATCTTTCTATCTTGCCTTCTCTTTTCGACCTCAGGAACCAAAGCAATATGTTGTTGTGTGTTGGATGAGTTCTCTCAGTATGAAGATTAAATAATTATTTTCAATTATTTACAGCCAAGACAGTAGAGTGGGCCACTTTACAAAAGTAGAAGCTCCCTGTTTTTGAAAATGTTCAAGCTGCTGTTGGCTGACCTCTCAGGTCCTGTCCACATCTGAGGTTTTATGGTTCATTAATCTCCTTGGCGTGTCCATATTCTATAAGGTGCCTTTCCCTGCTGGAGGAGAGGAGACGAGTACTTGTCTGTGGATTATGTGTTACACTGTTCCATCTTCTCTCTTAAAAAATAAAATCTCCTACATTGGATCTTACCAAGTGTTATTGTCTAAGCTTTATTAAACAATCAGATTCTCATTTCTACTCCTAATTTTAGTTTTGAGAGCCTGGTTCAGTTCCTTGCTTAAAAGAGTATTGTAAGCATCACGTAGCACCATTATTAAGAAATGTATTATTCAGTATGAATGAAGCACTAGATGAATTTATGTGAATTATTCCATGTCTGAGAAGGAACCATTAGGTAGTTGTTCTGAATAAAATTCTTTAAGGGAGGGAAATTGCAAATGTACAGTTTTTCCACCCCTTCTCAAAACCCTTGGCTTTGTCTGGGCAGCTAGCATGATGATTGCCCTCAAAATGAGATTACCATGGCACTTTAGGTATTCCAGATCTTTAATTATTTATGGAAACGCTTACAGTTAAGCCAAGTAGGTTGAAAATTTGTGCTTACATTGTGAAACATCAAACATTAAATACAAATACTATTTTTTTTTCTGGAGACAGGAATTCTCTTTGCCTAATTTTTCATGAGTCATCTTTTCTTTACTCATCTTTCTTATCCTTTGAAATTTCCTCTTCAGAGAATTTAAAAATCTTTCTTCATCGTTTTTCTCTTCAATTCACAAGAGCTCCACTTTTAAGTGGGAGAAATAATGTTGGTTTTTCCACAGGGATTGATTATAAATTCTTTCTCCATGTTGAATTACACTGGCCTCTAGTGGTTACCTGTCACAATTATGTTTCATATTGCTCTTGCTTTAACTTATTGTAACACTATACCATATATTGTAATAATTTTTGAGACTCTTATTAAGCAGCACAATCAGATTTTTCAGGGGTTTGAAGTAGATTTCATCATGAAATTGATTGAACTTTATGTACCTTGTGTATCTAAGACAGCCACTAGATACTACAGCATAAAACTCCTGTTCTCATACCTGCCTGTTCTCACACATAGGAACTGGAATTCCTGATCTCACACCTGCCTGGCAGACATTATGGTTGTCCCAGATTGCTGATAATAACTTTGGGGAACTGGATGACATGGTGTGAAAGGAAACCTTAACAGATCACACTGTGAGGCAGAAGTGTTAGCTTACTGTAGGCACACAAGAAATGGGAGATGACCTTAACTAGTCTTGAGCTACTCGGAAGACTATCTCAGGGTTTCTGGACTGAAAACTTGGATGTGATTTTTTGTTTCAAGGTAATCTTAAAAATAAAAAGAAATTTTAAAAGAGGTACTTCAAGGCATTTTAAAAAAAAATGTGTCTGCCTATCCAAGGAGCTGCTTTCACTTGGATACAACATTAATAGTTGTTAACCAGATTTAAGGCTACCCTTTGGATCTAGCACATAGGAAAATAATACATTCAAGAAATAAATGCACTAAGGGACTGTGTGAGATGAGTGAGGTGGGCTTTCACAAACAAAGGGATTTTTGTTCAGATGTTTCAGAGAATGAAGAGTAGTTACAGGTTTAGGGTAGAGAAAAGCAAGCACTATCAGGAAAGCAAATGCTTATCTAAATTGTGTGGATTTGGGTAGTAAGTGTGCATGTCTGGCCTTTCCAGGTGCTGTTCACTTCTTAAAAAGCTACATGGATCTTCTGTGATTTGAGAACTACTATTCCTTCCCTATATATATATATATATTTTTTTTTTTTTTTTTTCTAAAGCTATCCTATACCTACTCCCTTGGAGTGCATTTTATTGTTGACTATTAATTGCTCAGTGGTGCAGTTTATAAGAATAAAGTAACTTTGGGGATAAATGTGAAGCCAGTACTTGCAACTGGGTCATTGGAGTTTCATGGAAGTTAAACATTATCTTTTGGCTAATGCTGCAGACCTACATTTTTACTTTTTAACCATCTTTACCCATTTGTCTCCCTGCCACTTGTGTTCCTTTAGACAGACTGGGAGGCCGCATGGGGATTCAGACTTACTGAACCTTTCTTTCATTACGCTGAAAATAAGAATTGCAAGTCACCTTCTAGATGTGTCTTCCTTAGTTTTTGTTTGCAGCTAGTAAACCAGATGAAGCCATTTCAGTGCTGAGAAGTTCGTTTTCACCTGCAGGCTATAATTTGTCATTTATAATGGACGGGACCCAAGATAACGAAGCTTTTGGCTTATTTTCCTTTTCCTGCCTTGAGTGTAGATTCAGACAGTTAATGAGCAGTAATTTCAGATTTTTAGGTGTTAGCCATCTCCCAGGAAGAGCAAGAGAAAAAACTGTTTGAAAATATTCATTAAATGGCTTAAACTGAGAGTGTTCAGATATTTTTCTATTATTTTATTGTTTAAGTCATGTCCATGAAAGATGTTATAGAGGAAAACTATACAAAAATTAAGCCTCCAGTTTTAGAAGTTTCAGCCTCAAAAGGATTTTCTCAAATTCAAGCTGAATTGGTCAAAATAAGATCACTGGAAAAGACTCTGATGCTGGGAAAGGTTGGGGGCTGGAGGAGAAGGGGACGACGGAGAATGAGATGGGTGGATGGCATCACCGACTCTGTGGACATGAGTTTGAGTGTACTCCGGGAGTTGGTGATGGACAGGGAGGCCTGGCGTGCTGTGATTCATGGGGTCGCGGAGAGTCGGACACGACTGAGCGACTGATCTGATCTGATCTGATAAGTCTTGCTAGGAATTGATGACTCACAGTTTATTTACAGAGACATTGAGAAAGAGAGTGTGGATAGAAGGTACGAAAACCATAAGAGAGTGTATACGAACCTGGGGCAAGTCTGAGTTGAAGACTTTCTTGACATGATCAGAGACTTTTGTGGAGGGACCCAGCCACTCAAGACAACCTGTCTGGAAGGGGCCTGAATGAGTAGAAACACCTCAACTACCCTCTCCTCCTGCCAAGACTTCCCAGTGTCAGCAGAGAAAGGAGTCCATTGATTTAGCCCTTGGAGTCAGCCTTCTAGGACCCAAAGGAACAGGGTGGGAGTGCAGATTTACAGCCTGGATACATCCCAAGGGATATCCTTTGACTGTTGAGTATGTGCTTCAGTTAGAATATTCTGAATCCTTTTGTCAACAACTGGAGAAATCCACTGAGGTCTGCAAAAGGTTAACCAGAGATGGGAAAGTTCAGACTTACTGAACCTATCTTTCATTATGCTGAAAACAAGAATTGCAAGTCACCTTGCAATTAGACATTGAGATGCAAAGAGTTTGGTTAAATTTCTTTCTTTTCAGGCTGTGGGGAGTGCTTTGCTAATGTAGTGTCTGATTTGCTCCAGACATGGTATTCTGACATTTGCTGAACAGCTAAATAAACAAATCAGGATTCCACACAGCAGATTACAGTGAGGTCAGACAGAGGTATTGCAATTTTAAAATATGGTCTACAGCAGAGCGTATTTTTTGATGACAGTGACAGCTGATGCTGCTAGTTGACAAAGATTGAATTCTATAGATTTTCCTCTTTTTCTGGGTTTAAATCTTACTAAGCACCCATCTTAACCAGACATTTCAGAAGAGCCCTATTTCAAATGGGATATTGATTTTTAACAACTACAGATGTTTTAATTGTTACCTTTTTTGGAGTTTTTGTTGACTTATATGTGTTTTGCCTGAATTGATTGACCTGAAATTAAAATTTTGATGCCAAAGAATATTATCTTCAGTGACAGTTTTGGAGATTAAGATTGTGGATGTAAGATTTGGTGTTGGAGGTCATTATACTGGATGAATAAAGGGTGGGATTTTAGGAAATGAATTGGAAACTTGTTCTGACAAAGAAACTTGGCAGTAAACTAATTTTCACAAATATACTGATGAGATCTGTTATAAAAAGAAACATATGTATATGTTTGGTATGCAAGGATGACCCAGAGGGAGGATAAGGGGAGGAGGGAGGTGGAAGGGGGGTTCGGGAGGGGGAACTCATGTACACCTGGGGTGGATTCATGTCAATGTATGGCAAAACCAACCAACATAATATTGTAAAATAATTAGCCTCCAATAAAAAAATTATATTATTCAAAGCAATTCAAAAATTTTAGTGTGTAATAAATAGCTGGTCACTTATTGAGATCTTTTTTTTATATTAAAATCTTTTTTTATTTTTTTATTGGAGGCTAATTACTTTACAATATTATATTGGTTGGTTTTGCCATACATTGACGTGAATCTGCCCCGGGTGTACATGTGTTCCCTTTCTTGAACCCCTCTCCCACCTTCCTCCTCCCCATATCCTCCCTCTGGGTCATCCCCGTGCACCAGCCCCAAGCATCCTGTATCATGTGTTGAACCTGGACTGGTGATTCGTTTCATATATGATAATATACATGTTTCAATGCCATTCTCCCAAATCATCCCACCCTCGCCCTCTCCCACAGAGTCCCGAAGACTGTTCTATACACCTGTGTCTCTTTTACTGTCTAGGCAATGGCAGGCCACTCCAGTACTCTTGCCTGGAAAATCCCATGGATGGAGGGGCCTGGTAGGCTGCAGTCCATGGGGTCGCTAAGGGTCGGACACGACTGAGCGATTTCACTTTCACTTTTCACTTTCACACATTGGAGAAGGAAATGGCAACCCACTCCAGTGTTCTTGCCTGGAGAATCCCAGGGACGGGGGAGCCTGGTGGGCTGCCGTCTGTGGGATCACACAGAGTCGGACACGACTGAAGTGACTTAGCAGCAGCAGCAGCATACAGGGTTAAGGTTACCATCTTTCTAAATTCCATATATATGCATTAGTATACTGTATTGGTGTTTTTCTTTCTGGCTTACTTCACTCCAGTTTCATCAACCTCATTAGAACTGATTCAAATGTATACTTTTTAATGGCTGAAAAATACTCCATTGTGTATGTGTACCACAGTTTTCTTATCCATTTGTCTGCAGATGGACATCTAGGTTGCTTCCATGTCCTGGCTATTATAAACAGTGCTGCAATGAACATTGGAGTACATGTGTCTCTTTCAATTCTGGTTTCCTTGGTGTGTATGCCCAAGAGTGCGATTGCTGGATCATATGGCAGTTCTATTTCCAGTTTTTTGAGGAATCTCCACACTGTTCTCCATGATGGTTGTACTAGTTTGCATTCCCACCAACAGTGTAAGAGGGTTCCCTTTTCTCCACATCCTCTCCAGCATTTATGGCATGTACACTTTTGGATAGCAGCCATTCTGAATGGTGTGAAATGGTATCTCATTGTGGTTTTGATTTGCATTTCTCTGATTATGAGGGATGTTGAGCATCTTTTCATGTGTTTGTTAGCCATCTTTATGTCTTCTTTGGAGAAATGTCTGTTTAGTTCTTTGGCCCATTTTTTGATTGGGTCATTTATTTTTCTGGAATTGAGCTGCAGGAGCTGCTTGTATATTTTGAAGATTAATTCTTTGTCAGTTGTTTCATTTGCTATTATTTTCTCCCATTCTGAAGGCTGTCTTTTCACCTTGCTTACAGTTTCCTTCGCTGTTAATTTTAATTTTAAATAGGTCCCATTTGTTTATTTTTGCTTTTATTTCCAGTATTCTGATTGTGGGTCATGGAGGATCCTGCTGTGATTTATGTCAGAGAGTGTTTTGCCTATGTTCTCCTCTAGGAGTTTTATAGTTTCTGGTCTTACATTTAGATCTTTAATCCATTTTATTTTTTGTGTATGGTGTTAGGGAGTGTTCTAGTTTCATTCTTTTACAAGTGGCTGACCAGTTTTCCCAGCACCACTTGTTAAAGAGACTGTCTTTTCTCCATTTTATATTCTTGCCTCCTTTGTCAAAGATAAGGCGTCCATAGGTGCGTGGATTTATCTCTGGGCTTTCTATTTTGTTCCATTGATCTATATTTCTGTCTTTATGCCAGTACCATACTGTCTTGATGACTGTGGTTTTGTAGTAGAGCCTGAAGTCCGGCAGGTTGATTCCCCCAGTTCCGTTCTTCCTCAATATTGCTTTGGCTATTCAAGGTTTTTTGTATTTCCATACAAATTGTGAGATTATTTGTTCTAGCTCTGTGAAAAGTATCGTTGGTAGCTTGATAGGGATTGCATTGAATGTATAAATTACTTTGGGTAGTATACTCATTTTCACAATATTTATTCTTCCAATCCACGAACACGGTATATTTCTCCATCTATTAGTGTCCTCTTTGATTACTTTCACTAGTGTTTTATAGTTTTCTATGTACAAGTCTTTTGTTTCCTTAGGTAGATAGATTCCTAAGTATTTAATTCTTTTCGTTGCAACCGTGAATGGAATAGTTTCCTTAATTTCTCTTTCTATTTTCTCATTATTAGTGTATAGGAATGCAAGGGATTTCTGTGTGTTGATTTTATATCCTGCAACTTTACTGTATTCATTGATTAGCTCTAGTAGTTTTCAAGGTAGAGTCTTTAGGGTTTTCTGTGTAGAGGATCATGTCATCAGCGAACAGTGAGTTTTACTTCTCTTTTCCAATTTGTATTCCTTTTATGTCTTTTTCTGCTCTGATTGCTTTGGCCAAAACTTCCAGAACTATGTTGAAGAGTAGTGGTGAGAGTGGGCACCCTTGTCTTGTTCCTGACTTTAAGGGAAATGCTTTCAGTTTTTCACCGTTGAGGATAATGTTTGCTGTGGGTTTGTCATACATAGCTTTTACTATGTTGAGGTATGTCCCTTCTATTCCCACTTCATGTAGGGTTTTTATCATAAACGGATGTTGAATTTTTCGAAGGCTTTCTCTGCATCTGTTGAGATAATCATATGATTTTTATTTTTCAGTTTGTTAATGAAGTGTATTACATTGAATGATTTGCGGATATTGAAGAATCCTTGCATTCCTGGGATAAAGCCCACTTGGTCATGATGTATGATCTTTTTAATGGATTCTGATTGCTAGAATTTTGTTCAGGATTTTTGCATCTGTGTTCATCATGATATTGTACTGTAGTTTTCCTTTTTTGTGAGGTCTTTACCAGGTTTTGGGATTAGGGTGATGGTGGCCTCATAGAATGAGTTTGGAAGTTTCCCTTCCTCAGCAATTTTCTGGAAGAGTTTGAGTAGAATAGGTGTTACCTCTTGAATTCCGCTGTGAAGCCGTCTGGACCTGGGCTTTTGTTTGCTGGAAGATTTCTGATTTCAGCTTCTGTTTCCGTGCTTGTGATGGGTCTATTAAGATTTTCTGTTTCTTCCTGGTTCAGTTTTGGAAAGTTGTACTTTTCTAGGAATTTGTCCATTTCTTCCAAGTTATCCATTTTATTGCCATATAATTGTTGATAGTATTCTCTAATAATCCTTTGTATTTCTGTGTTGTCGGTTGTGATCTCTCCATTTTCATTTCTAATTTTATTGATTTGGTTCTTCTCCCTTTGTTTCTTGATGAGTCTGGCTAGTGGTTTGTCAATTTTATTTACCTTCTCAAAGAACCAGCTTTTGGCTTTGTTGATTTTTGCTATGGTCTCTTTTGTTTCTTTTGCATTTATTTCTGCCCTAATTTTTATGATTTCTTTCCTTCTACTGACCCTGGGGTTCTTCATTTCTTCATTTTCTAGTTTCTTTAGATGTAGAGTTAGGTTATTTAGTTGACATTTTTCTTGTTTCTTGAGGTGTGCCTGTATTGCTATGAACCTTCCCCTTAGCACTGCTTTTACAGTGTCCCAGAGGTTTTCCATTGTTGTGTTTTCATTTTCATTCATTTCTGTGCATATTTTGATTTCTCTTTTGATTTCTTCTATGATTTGTTCATTATTCAGCAGCGTGTTGTTCAGCCTCCATATGTTGGCAATTTTAATACTTTTTCTCCTGTAATTGAGATGTAATCTCACTGCATTGTGGTCAGAAAAGATGCTTGGAATGATTTCAATTTTTTTGAATTTACCAAGGCTAGATTTATGGCCCAGGATGTGATCTATCCTGGAAAAGGTTCCGTGTGCGCTTGAGAAAAAGGTGAAATTCATTGTTTTGGGGTGAAATGTCCTATCGAGATCTGTTAGGTCTAACTGGTCTATTGTATCATTTAAAGTTTGTGTTTCCTTGTTAATTTTCTGTTTATTTCATCTATCCATAGGTGTGAGTGGGGTATTAAAGTCTCCCACTATTATTACGTTGTTGTTAATTTCCCCTTTCATACTTGTTAGTAGTTGTCTTACGTATTGCGGTGCTCCTATGTTGGGTGCATAAATATTTATAATTGTTATATTTTCTTCTTGGATTTATCATTATGTAGTTTCTTTCTTTGTCTCTTTTCACAGCCTTTGTTTTAAAGTCTATTTTATCTGATATGAGTATTGCTACTCCTGCTTTCTTTTGGTCTCTATTTGCATGGAATATCTTTTTCCAGCCCTTCACTTTCAGTCTGTATGTGTCCCTCGTTTTGAGGTGGGTCTCTTGTAGACAACATATATGGGGTTCTTGTTTTTGTATCCATTCAGCCAGCCTTTGTCTTTTGATTGGGGCATTCAACCCATTTACGTTTAAGGTAATTATTGATAAGTATGATCCTGTTGCCATTTTCTTTATTGCTTTGGGTTCAAGTTTATACACCCTTTCCGTGTTTCCTGTCTAGAGAAGATCCTTTAGCATTTGTTGGAGAGCTGGTTTGGTGATGCTGAATTCTCTCAGCTTTGGCTTGTCTGTAAAGCTGAGCGACTGAACTGAACTGAACCGAAAGCTTTTGATTTCTCCTTCATATTTGAATGAGATCCTCGCTGGGTACAGTAATCTGGGCTGTAGGTTATTTTCTTTCATCACTTTAAGTGTGTCTTGCCATTCCCTCCTGGCCTAAAGAGTTTCTGTTGAAAGATCAGCTGTTATCCTTATGGGAATCCCCTTGTGTGTTATTTGCTGCTTTTCCCTTGCTGCTTTTAATATTTGTTGTTTGTGTTTGATCTTTGTTAATTTGATTCATATGTGTCTTGGAGTATTTCGCCTTGGGTTTATCCTGTTGGGGACTCTCTGGGTTTCTTTGACTTGGGTGATTATTTCCTTCCCCATTTTAGGGAAGTTTTCAACTATTATCTCCTCAAGTATCCTCTCATGGTCTTTCTTTTTGTCTTCTTCTTCTGGGACTCCTATGATTCGAATGTTGGGGTGTTTAACATTGTCCCATATGTCTCTAATATTGTCCTCATTTCTTTTAATTCGTTTTTCTTTTTCCCGCTCTGTTTCATTTATTTCTACAATTATATCTTCTAGCTCGCTTATCCTGTCTTCTGCCTCCATTATTCTACTGTTTGTTCCCTCCAGAGTGTTTCTGATCTCATCTATTGCATTATTCATTGTATATTGACTCTTTTTTATTTCCTCTAAATCCTTCTTAAATCTTTCTTGCATTTTCTCAATCCTTTTCTCCAGGTTATTTATATGTAACTCCATTTTGCTTTCCAGTTTTTGAATCATTTTCACAATTAAAATTTGAAATTCTTTATCAGGTAGATTCCCTATATCTTCCTCTTTTGTTTGTGTTGGTGGGCATTTATCCTGTTCCTTTACTTGCCTTGGTATTTCTCTGCCTCTTCATCTTGCTTATATTGCTTTGCTTGGGGTGGCCTTTCTGTCTTCTGGCCATTTGTGGAGTTATCTTTATTATGTAGTTTCCTTGCTGTGTGTGGGATTGGATGGGTGGCTTGTCAAGGTTCCCTGGTTAGGGAAGCTTGTGTCAGTGTTCTGGTGGATGGAGCTGGATTTCTTTTCTCTGGAGTGCAATGAAGTGTCCAGTAATGAGTTTGAGATGTCAATGGGTATGGAGTGGCTTTGGGCAGCCTGTATATTGAAGTTCGGGGCTATTCTCCTGTGTTGCTGGCAAATATGCGTGGTATGTCTTTCTCTGAAACTTATTGACCCTTGGGTGGTGCTTGGTTTCAGTGTATATATGGAGGCATTTGATGAGCTCCTATCAATTAATGTTCCATTTGATGAGCTCCTATCAGTTAATGTTCCCTGGAACAGGAGATCTCTGGTGTTCTCAGGATTTGGACTTAAGCCTCTGCCTCTGGTTTTCAGTCTTATTCTTGCAGTAGACTCAAGACTTCTGCATCTGTCACTTCCAAGGCAGTTCCTTCTGTTAAAGCTCTTCTGTTTGCTGGTCTCTTCAGTGTCAGATTCCTGTCCTGACACAAGGGGGCGCTGGTGGACGCTTTTATAGGTTCACCTGTTCAGACGTGCTGTGGGGAGGGCGGGACGCTGCTAGCAAATATCACTAGCATCTTTGGGGAGTGCTCGCAGTGTCTCGGCTACACTGGGATTGCCCCCGCTCGCAGCGTGTGTGCTTTCCCTGTTTATGCTGCTCAGGCTCTAGGTTGCTCTGCCGGGAACTGTCCGCGACCGGCCCTGGGTTGCATGCTCGTCCCAGGTCTGAGCGGCTCAGGTTCAGGTAATCGGGTACTCCACAAAGGCGCAGAGTCGGTTGGGCCTGCGTTTTGTGCCTTCCCTGGTGTGAGTAGCTCAAGTGACTAGGTGATTGGCCAGCACGGTCGCTGCGACTTATCACCTCCCCGGTTCCTGCAGCTGGGTTTTCTGGGTGTACAACCAGCGCACCTTCTCAGGCAGATATCGACTGGCCCGAACCCAAGAAGTCTTGGTTAGCAAGGAAGCCTGCCTGCAACTTAGTATGGGAAGCCTCTCTGGGGCAGTGGTTCTTATTGAGATCTTAACTGGAAACCTACGTTACTACATTTCCTAGTCGCATATTTTTCGATTAGGGGCTTTTGATAAGAATGTTTGTCAGGTCTTTGTTTTTCCAGAAAACTAAATGATCAAGTAGGTTTGAACAGATGTATGAGGCATCACAGAATCATTATATGCCACCTTCATCTTACATAGACTTGTTATTTACGGAAACAGTGGGTTTTGCTATTAACTAAATTTATCTTCGTTTCTCTGTGGTGTGAAGTGCGAATCTGTGTGGTCCTAAGTTTTGGCTCTGTCTGCTTAGCTAACTTTTTTTTTTTTCTTTAATTGATGTTAGTCATGAATAAAAGCAAAGAAATCACCAATAGAAGCATTTTTTCCCTTTTCTGTAGGAATAGTTACCCTGAGGAGATGATAATGTTGCAACAATAGATGGAGAGACATCCTGTTCATAGATTAATAAATGATTCCTTCACCAAGTTGCCAATTTTATGGATGTTCTCTATATTAACTCTCCAACTAATGATGATGGAGTATACATATTCACGTTTATCAATATGACATAAGTTTGAGATGATTGGCGAAATACTGCTCAGAAAGAATGTGCCAATAAATATTCTTAATCTGCATCAATGTAGCTTCCATTACAAATAAAATATAGATATTGCATTATGAGCAGTGAACATCCTGCCTCAAAAGCAATTATCTGTTAAGCTGGGAAGGCAGTTTTGTAACCAAAATATTTCTTCACAGTCAATTTTAATAGCATATTTCTTAAGTGAGCTCACTCTCTCTTTCCTTAAGTCTTTTGAAGCTTCATGGTAAAATCATAGGACCAAAATCTCCTTGCTCTGGTTTGTTTTTTTTTCTTTTCTTTTAGTTTCAAATGGCTCTGTGGCCAAATTACACATCATAGTAGTTTTTGCAGGAGCCATCTTAAATGCAGGACTCTGAAAAAGTACCTTACATTTGCCATTCTAAATGTTCAAGTGGTTTTTGTAATCCTGGCGATGGATCTGATTCTCACTTCAAAAGGATTTGTACAATGTCTCTGTAAAAGATAAAAAATGTCTGTCTGTGCTATCCCCTCTAATCTCTGTGTTCTTCAGGCCTTTTAACCTGTCTCCTGTGCCTACTTATAATGCCAACCAGTATTTCCACCTTTAGATTTTTCTTTCTCCTGAAAATCCTGTTAATAGTAGACTTCTCCACCACCACTATGTTTACTGGTAACTGGGGAAGCATTTGTGTCCCACCCTTGGACTGGCCAAAGTAATCATGATTGCTGTTCTTAATTATAAAAACCTTCCAGTTTTGCAAGTTCATGCAAATATGATTTAAATAGTGCAATGATTAGCATCTTTGGGGAGAAGGACCCTAAATTCCTATGCCACCTAATGCCCCAATATACCAGCTCTTGAATAATTTCCTTGACAGTTTTCTGGGGATCAAATTTTCAGCCCTTTGACACTTTTGCAATAAATGACTGAAGTTGGGTATTCTAAAACACACATCCTCTGCAAAAGCTTTCGTAAGAGTGAACCCATACTGTTTGACCAGATCATTGTTTTTTCATGAAGTATTACATAAGCCTAGTGCTTCATAGACTACACTTTAGAGCACTTTGACTTAAAGAAATAGGTACTCGTCCTGGGAGCAAGAATAGCTTTATAGTTTGTATGGTTCAGTATGCAGAGTATCTTTTAACTTGTTAAACCAATATTCATAATGGAAGGTGCCTTGGTCCTCTCTAATGCTGGAAGTCCATATTCAAATTTTTTTTAAAAAATTAATATATCTAAACATGCACATTTAATAAGATTGTGAGTGATCATGCTGAATCTGAATTGGGTTTTCCGATTGTCTGATTATTTTCTTTGTATTGAGTAAAAGCCATTAAAAGAGAACATTGTTGACAGACTAAATCTTTTAGGTGCTAATTATCAAAATATGCATTAGGTAACTAACTGTAAAGTTAGGATTCATACACACTTGTGCCTCTTTCCCCCACTACCATAGCAGAAATCTCTCCAAATAGGTCACAGATCTCTCTAAACCAGGATGTGGCTCCATCGTCAGTCTCAATGCAACACTTTGAATAGTCGCTCAAACATAGTTACCATACCTCCCACCAGCCAGTCCATGGTCTGATATTTAAAATCTGTGTCCACAGTGATGTCTCTTATGGCATGATTCTCTATTAAAATATTCTTGGTCATAAAAATAGAAATAATAGTATTAGCAAAGGGATAAATTTCAGTGCATCAGAAAGGGGGAAAAGGGTGGCTTACCAGACTACAGAGAGGAGTCTTGTAGGGATATCTACCCCAGTTCAGGAGGGACTGTGAGTTTTGAACTCACTGTATAACATCATGACCACTCTGCAGTCCTAAGTAGGAATTGCAAACCACAAAATCTGGACAACTTTTTTGTCAGTAAGCAGGGAACATGTTGGGTTGTGAAGAACCGAAACCACTGGTCCGTGAAACTATAGAAGATATCTTAATCTGACCCATTTTAATTGAGCAGTGAGATTTGAAAGCAAGGAATAGTTGGCCACCAGAATTTAGAACTCAATACTGTCCTTGAAACTTGGAAATAAGATCAAAATAGAACTGGGACTCTCAATTAATCATGAAAGTGACTGGTTAGAGAAAGACTGTTGAAGGGAGTGGAAACACCATGGACTTTGAAGTAAGACTGACTTGGTCCAAATCCTGACTCCACTGCTTAATAGCTGTGTGCTCTTGGACAACTTATTTAAGCTCCTTGAGTCTCAATTTATGTGCCAGGGAAGGTTGTAGTGCATCTCTTTTAGCACCTAGGAAAATTAACATGGAATAAATGCTAAGCCTCCATACCATTTTACTTATCCTAGTGAGGAGCAGCTCACGGGATACACATATGGTGATTTAGACACATTTTCCTTCTTTCATCCTGGGTGATCTTAGAGGTCAAGCCTAAGGGAAACTTCGCTTTCCAACCAAGCATTGCTCATCCATCACGTGTCATTTCCATGCTATCAGTTTTGGAAATATCTGACCAGTTTTGGAGTATCTATCTATTTAGATACTCCAAAACTGGGGGGAAGAATGGTCAGATATTCATCTTGATCACTTAAAAATGCTGAAATGTTGTTTGGGATTAAAATGTTTAAATTCTGAGCTCTTCAGGCCGATTGTTTACTCACTAACAGTGTTTCTTCCTTAAAAGAAACTAAAAGGGCAGAGTGGGTGGGCGTTCTTCAAGAAATACTGTTGTTCTCATGTTGTGTATAAGTTTGGACATCATTTACTTTAACCCAAGGATCCTAGTGAGAGTCCCTTGTACCGCAAGGAGATCCAACCAGTCCATTCTAAGGGAGATCAATCCTGGGTGTTCATTGGCAGGACTGATGCAAAGCTGAAACTCCAATACTTTGGCCACCTCATGCGACGAGTTGACTCACTGGAAAAGACTCTGATGCTGGGAAGGGTTGGGGGCAGGAGGAGAGGGGGACGGCCGAGAATGAGATGGCTGGATGGCATCACTGACTCTGTGGACATGAGTTTGAGTGAACTCTGGGAGTTGGTGATGGACAGGGAGGCCTGGCGTGCTGTGATTCATGGGGTCGCGGAGAGTCGGACACGACTGAGCGACTGAACTGAACTGAAGGATCCTAGAGCTTGATTTTGTACAAAAGAAAATAATGTCAAACTTCAGGGACAAATCAAAAGTAAAACAGCAAGCTGTGGAAGCTCACTCAAGATTTCAGCAAAAGGCAGATCTGGTCCCAGTTGAACTGATCTGTCGGCTTATTTGTAAGATTACAACAAATCCCAGGATTGAATGCCTCACCTGAATCACTTCCCTATTGACTGAATCCATTTAGACTCCTCTCTAATTTAGCAGAGTGTTTTTATTAAAGCCAGGCATACAAACATCAATTATCCAAGCTGCATCTAATTTCCTTCATCATTTATTTTCCTTCTTTGGCTGCCAATGGATTAGAAGACATGATTAGAATTCAGCAGGAAAATAAAAACAACAAGAAAAAAAGAGAAAAACAGTTCGAGAAAAACAGATGCTTAAATAAGAGCAACAACATTCAGAATTAAAACAAGTTGTGATTAAAAGAAAGTCCTTATCTTCTCTAATGTAAACACGCTTGCTTGATTTTTATCAGCAGTGCCTACTGCACTGGGACTGAATTAGCAGTGTGAACTGGAAGAAGCAGACGGAACCCAGTAGTGGTGCTTACTGTGCTTAATGTATACAGTGCTGCTGCTGCTAAGTCACTTCAGTCGTGTCCGACTCTGTGTGACCCCATAGACGGAAGCCCACCAGGCTCCCCCGTCCCTGGGATTCTCCAGGCCAGAACACTGGAGTGGGTTGCCATTTCCTTCTCCAATGTGTGAAAGTGAAAAGTGAAAGTGAAGTCGCTCAGTCGTGTCCGACCCTTAGTGACCCCACGGACTGCATCCTATCAGGCTACTCCATCCATAGGATTTTCTAGGCAAGAGTACTGGAGCAGTGTGTTCTAAATGCAGTATAGTAGTTAAGTGTCTGCAACAATTGTTGCAAAATGGATGGCTTGTTTCCGAAGTCTTTATGTTTGTTCCCTTCTAGCCAGTATCAGGCGGAGAAGGCAGTGGCAAGCCACTCCAGTAGTGGAGCAGTGTGTTCTAAATGCAGTATAGTAATTAAGTGTCTGCAACAATTGTTGCAAAATGGATGGCTTGTTTCTGAAGTCTTTCTGTTTGTTCCCTTCTAGACTGAAGTGACTTAGCAGCAGCAGCAGCAGCCAATGTCAGGCGGAGAAGGCAATGGCAAGCCACTCCAGTACTCTTGCCTAGAAAATCCCATGGATGGAGGAGCCTGGTAGGCTGCAGTCCGTGGGGTCGCTAAGGGTCGGACACAACTAAGCGACTTCACTTTCACTTTTCACTTTCACACTATGGAGAAGGAAATGGCAACCCACTCCAGTGTTCTTGCCTGGAGAATCCCAGGGACGGGGGAGCCTGGTGGGCTTCCGTCTATGGGGTCACACAGAGTCGGACACAACTGAAGTGACTTAGCAGCAGCAGCCAATGTCAGGAAGAGAAAAAGAACAAAGGCATTCAGTTCATTTTATGAACTTGTTAAAGGTACAAGTTAAGTTTGTTTCAGATGAGTGATATTGATGTTGGAGTGGATACATTTATTTAATTAGCCATTGCTACAGCCTAGATAAGATATTAAAAAGCAGAGACATTACTTTGCCAACAAAGGTCCATCTAGTCAAGGCTATGGTTTTTCCAGTGGTCATGTATGAATGTGAGAGTTGGACTGTGAAGAAAACTGAGCGCCGAAGAATTGATGCTTTTGAACTGTGGTGTTGGAGAAGACTCTTGAGAGTTCCTTGCACTGCAAGGAGATCCAACCAGTCCATCCTAAAGGAGATCAATCCTGGGTGTTCATTGGAAGGACTGATGCTGAAGCTGAAACTGCAATACTTTGGCCACCTCATGTGAAGAGTTGACTCACTGGAAAAGACTCTGATGCTGTGAGGGATTGGGGGCAGAAGAAGAAGGGGATGACAGAGGATGAGATGGCTGGATGGCATCACCAACTCTGTGGACATGAGTTTGGGTAAACTCTGGGAGTTGGTGATAGACAGGGAGACCTGGTGTGCTGCGATTCATGGGGTCGCAAAGAGTCGGACACGGCTGAGTGACTGAATTGAACAGCCTAGGTGCGTTAATGCTGTTGATGAAAGCAAGAAAACGGTCTAACAAAGAAAGAGATCTTAAACTCTGAAAAGTCACTCTCAGAGAAATGCAATATGATTAAAAAGAAAAGGAGAGGTGATTGCAGTGAATCTGAGAATATCCATCAATCAAATTGTGTCTGTGTCAAGGGGTGGCAAACTATGACCCATGGGACAAATCTGGCCTCCCACTTGTTTTTTGTGAATTAAGTTTTATGGAAACATAGTCTGCTTATTTATTTACATATTGTCTAGGACTGCTTTAATGCTACCACAGCTGACTTCAGTAACTGAAACAGAGACTGGCCCTCAAAGCCTAAAATATTTACTAACTAGCCCTTATCCCAGGTGTCCGTAGTGTATGTAAAGAATCCACCTGCCAGTGCAGGAGACTCAGGTTTGATCCCTGACTTGGGAAGATCCCCTGGATAAGAAAATAGCCGCCCACTCCAGTATTCTTTCCTGGAAATTCCATGGACAGAGCAGTCTGGTGGACTGTAGTCCATGGGGTCGCAAAGAGTCAGACAGGACTGAGCACACACACCATACTAGTTCTTATGAGAACAAGTGTGCTAACCCCTGGTGTATGTCAGCGGTGCCCCTAAGATCACCCAGCTGTTGCAGATAGCTCTGCATGTGATATGGTGAGAAAGAGCCTCATTGACACTGTGACTCCTTAATAGCTAAGAAACCCTAAAGTCTCAACCTCAGTCTATCCATGAAATAGAGGTTCTAAAATCCATCTTAAACTTGATGTGTGTGCACTGTGGATGCTGAATGATGATAGTTCCCCCGCAACCTCCCTGAAGTCTGCATAGATATGTGGAGATGAAAGGCTTTTCAAAACTCATGACATTTGCTCTGTAAGACTCTGATTTGGTTCCTGCTGCTGTAGTCCATCTCACTTCCCACTGCTTCACATTGGAAGTCCCAGCCTCCTGATACTCCCCCAGCTTCCGTTCAGTTTTCCAAGGCATCAAGTTCTGTCCTGCTCCCTTGGCCTTTGCCCATAGTGTTCTCTGGTCTTGAAGTGCTTACTCCTCATTCCTCTCGTAATCTACCTGGCCTCTTCTGGATTGTCCTTCAATACTGTACTAAATCTCACTGCCTGCATGAGGCCCGCCCTCAGCATGCATTGTTACAGGAACCTGTCCTGTGATCTCAGTACCCAGTCTGCCTTGCCTTCATGACTGATAATCAGCATTTATAATTTAAGATATACATATAGAATATTTCTGGTCTGTTGTATAAAAATCTTTCTTGTCGAACTAGCTACCAACCACACTTATGGTTAAAAGAGTACCTAGCACAGAACAGGCTCTCGAGAATATAATTTTCATTCAGCAATCTGTGAATACTTAACTTTCATTAAAAGGAGCCAGGATAATCTTAAAGAAAAAACAACTGAAATTTTGATTCTGATGACATACTGGGTGCATAATTTGGTACAAGTCACTTTACCTCTCTGAGCCTCACTTTTCTGATATGTAAAATGTGATAGATAATATTTACCTCACATGTTTATGGCAGAATCAGCTCTGATAATGAATGAGACCATACTAAGCATAGCATGTATTGTGGGACCTCAATGGATTTACTGACACCAAAAGAGATTTGACAGTAAAGGTGTAGCTCCAGTGATTCTCCAGAACTTTGGTACTCTCAGTTTTCTTATCTGTAAAATGAGGATAAAAATTGTATCCATCTCATATATTACTTATGTGTTTAGTGTATTAATATATGTAAAATAGAATACTGCCTACTCTGACCTGCTAAATACCTAGTTGCTGTTTTGGTTTCTAAATCATATATGACTCTTTCAAGACGCCATGGACTATAGCCCACCACACTCCTTTGTGCATGGGATTTCCCAGGCAAGAACACTGGAGTGGGTTGACATTTCTTTCTCCAGGGGATCTTCCCAAGCCAAGGATCAAACCTGCATCTCCTGCATTGGCAGTTGGATTCTTTGCACTGAGCCACCAGGGAAGCCCTTAAATACTTAGTAAACGCTAGCTATTGCTGTATTTGATATTATTATTCATATTTTGATTCTTAAAGATTTTGAACACTTTCCTGGGGAAAGTGTACATTCTAACAAAATTTTATGAATAGTTGCAAAGAGTTCACAATTCCCCTGAAATTTACCCTATGCTGTCACACCAGTCCATCCTAAAGGAAATCAGTTCCGAATTTTCATTGGAAAGCTGATGCTGAAGCTGAAACTCCAGTACTTTGGGCACCTGATGCAAAGAACTGAGTCATTAGAAAAGACCCTGATGCTGGGAAAGATTGAAGGCGGGAGGAGAAGGGGACAACAGAGGATGAGATGGTTGAATGGCATCACCAACTCGATAGACATGAGTTTGAGCAAGCTGAGGGATATGATGATGGAGAGGGAATCCTGGCGTGCTGCAGTGCATGGGGTCACAAAGAGTTGGACAAGACTGAATGACTAAACTGAACTGATCTGTATATACTGTACATTACCTTTTGCTGTTTCTGCCTTTGAGGCCAAATTCTAAAGGATAGGACTTAACTAAAATTATGTCAAAGAATTTCTGTGTGTGTGAACTTATCTGACTGAGGTTCCCTATTGTTCATTGTTGTTTAGTCGCCTTTCGTGTCCCACCCTTCCGCAACCCCATGGACGGTAGCCCACCAGGCTTCTCTGTCTATGGGATTTCCCAGGCAAAAATACTGTACTGGCTTGCCATTTCCTTCTCCAGGGGACCTTCCTGACCCAGGGATCGAACCTGTATCTCCTATGTTGGCAGGCGGGTTCTTCACCACTGAGCCACCAGGGAAGCCCCAGTGTTCAATTCTCAGAATGATTACATCCCCCCAAAAGGATTTTATCTGTGATTTTTGTTTGTTTCAGGTTGAGAAGAACTTGTTAAATGCCAAAGCTGTAGGTTCTCTTGAAGTTCATTCTTTACCCCTAATTGTGGATTGAAATCTGCAGCTGGAGTGTATTTTGCAAAGCCAAACACACACAAACATTTGAAAAACCTGCGTTTCCACTGCCCAGCCATCTGCACAGCAGCCAACATCTGCTACAGACCCCTCATTGGGAGTGGCTGTCTGTGGTCCAGGGACCTGTGCAGTGGATCTGACACCGTAACCTCCTCTCTAGATGATCTTTACTTTTGTGAAACAGTAAACAGCAACCCTTGTAATCCTCACCTGAGAATTTAGAAAAGCCTACTCCTGAAAGCACTTAGGAATCTTTGGGAGAGTTTCAAATTCTTGAATAGGCCCAGTGCCAACTTTTAAAAATATTCCCTTTGCCAGAGGGGAAAAAAGACTATTAAAAGTTTCTATTGGTATTGTCATGGAGAGCAGTTAGGGGTTATAATAATAAATGAACACATGAGGCACACATTGCAGATTTGACAAGCTTTATAAATGCCAAATAATAATAATGATGATGTCACAAGGCTTTCATTTTCAAACTATCTTAATTTCATTCTCAGTTTGAGATTGCAGATTATAGTAGAAATCATCCCAAAGTGAAAGCTTAAATCAGATTTCCACTAAAGTGCTTGACTACAAGATCACTTTGTAGGAGGAGACGACCACATCCTCTCTGGGGTGTGGGGTCTTTCCATCACCCTTAAGGTGATTTCATCGTGGGGCCCGTGGTATACCATGTTTCCCAGACAATCCCATGTCCCTGAGCTAAGCGGCCTGTTCACTTCTGTGTCTTGTTCTTCTTGTAAAAATCTTAACTGCTCTGTTAGTGTCACTCGTGCTCTTTCTCTCCGTCTCCTTCTCTCACATAAACATTCTGCCGTGCCCTCTCTCACTGTTGTCTTTCTTAGTGTCTGTCATGCTCTCACATGGTTGCTCTGTATTTCTCATCATGAGAAATTCTCTGTATTTCTCATTTGCTCACATACTCACTCTGCTCTCTTTCCCATCACTCCCCTTTTCACCCCAAGGGAGACTTCCAAGGCTTGTCTTCACCCAGCTCAGGGAAAGAAAGGAATAAGCCAAAAGAACCAAGTTCCCATCCCTGGCCTCTGGTGCCTTCCAGTCTACCTCACCTGCATTTTCTCAGGTTATTTCCCCATAAAGCCTGTCGGTCCTGAGTGAACCAAGTTGCGTAACAGCTCTGCCTTCATCCTGGGTGCCCTCTGTTACCTGAGTTCCTGCTTTCTCTTTTTCTTTGTCACCTGGAACATCACGTCTTCCAAAAGGTCCCTCTTGCTACAATAGTCTGCGCCATTGGTGGTGCCCTGGTCTTAGCTCCATGAGACTATGGAGCCAGGACTGCAGTTGACAGTTTACTAGTCTGAGTCTCAAACTCGTCTTTGTTCTTTGAGTACAGTGATGACACCTTACTCATCTCCATATCCCAAGGACTTAACTCTGTTGTGTCTAATGTAAGGGAGATGACCATTAAGTGTCTATTGAAATTAATTTATTCCAGTCTTTATTATTTATTAGATGATTGCACTATGTCATGGATTGCATTAGCTCCTTATTTAAAAAAAAATCAAAAACAAACTCCTGTTGTAGAGGAGCACAGAGGCAGCCTGCTCTGAGTGTTGTGCCTAGGGCTTGGAGATGCGGGGTGGATATACTACACTTGAGAACAGCTGTTATTCTTTCAGGACACCTAACAAAGCCACCTGTTCCCCCACATTTCGAGAAGAGGACTTTTCTGAGGGTTCGGTACTGCTTGAAGTGGTTGACTCATTTTTAGGTACAAGTTGTAGTATGAAAAGTATCTGTTTTTATTTGTCATATGCTAATTAAATACAATGAGAGACTGACGTGAAAGATTCATAGGAACTTATACTATATGAGGCAATACCAGCGTCACAGCTCATATCTGATACTGACTCCAGGGTGTCCCATCTACTGAGTGGAACTGGATCACAGGGCCAGAGGCATCTTCCTGCCTCTACTCCCCAACTCCTGCCACTGTGGATGACTTTACGCATGTTCGTGGTATGTGGTGTGACTACTCTCTAGAATGATTATATGGTTTTAGATGGATTAAACAGAATAATTCACTGAAACTTGATGACATAGAAAAGCTTCACTGAGAATCTGTTGACACCTGAACTCATCCTTAAAGAATGTACACGTTGGACCATGGCAGAGATGTACATGGGCCACTGTGTACTTTACTAGAAAGCCTAGTTCTTTACAGAAACTGAGTAAGCCTCAGCTGTTCCTGAGTTTCTCTCTTGGACCCTGTGGAGTCATTATTGCTCTTAAGTGTATTTTTCTTCCATTGTTCTGGCAAAGTTCTCTCCATCCCACAGCTATTTGGAAACTACTGCTGTACCAAGCCTCAATACTAACAGCATTTAATAGCCATCATTAGAAAGCAAACTTCTGCTTACCAGTCAGCCTGCTGTGAATAGTAATGGGAGATTTCTTTTTTGGGAGTAACCCCAATCTCTTAATTGGTTTGAAAAATATTGCTCATTTATTTTATTCTTAAAACATTACCTTTTTGCTGAACTTTAATAAGTTCATTTTTCTATTCTATTCAAATTCAACATAGCTACAGTCTGCTGAAAAGTTTCCTACTTATACATGCTGTCTAGGTAACCTGTCCACGTTCACCATTGCTTATGTCAGTAAATGCATGTATAAATATCCACAAAGTACCTTGCATGCCCAGTCGCTTCATGTCTGACTCGTTGCGACCCTATAGACTGTAGCCTGCCAGGCTCCTCTGTCCATGGGATTCTCCAGGCAAGAATAGTGGAGTGGGTTGCCATGCCCTCCTCCAGGGGATCTTCCCAACCCAGGGACTGAACCTGGGTCTTCTGTGTTTCTAGTACCACAGGTGGATTTTTAACTGCTGAGCCACCAGGGAAGTCCCATAAAGTACCTTATAGGCATGTAATAAGCGTGTTATGTGTCTTATCTCATTTAGGCCTTTCAATAACTTTATGGACTAGGTACTGTTATTCCCATTTCATAGGTGAGAAAGCCGTATTCAAGATAGTGTATGTCTCTTGCCCAAGATTCTAGCTCTAGGAGCTGGCATGAATGAAGTATCCACAGGCCATCTAGCAGCTGACTTGGAGCCTCACCTCTGCTGCTTGTTAGCTGTGTAACTTTGGGACACATTGTGTGGGTTTTCTGAATGGTTTTATCTGGTATAGAGGGTTAATCCTACTGTACTTACTGTACATACTGCGAGTATCAAAATTAAAAATGAGAGTTCATGTAATGGCACTTTTAAAGCAGTTAAGTGCTGAACAAATGTAAGGTGTTCTTTTCTCATATGTTTTGTGTAGTTAATTTAGCATATTGGAATAAATGGAATTTAAAAATGCCATGCAGCACACACATATATGCTTTGCAATTAGTGTGGCAGAATTTAATTGTCACTCCATTGTTAGAATTTTGATGCCTCCAGCTTGATGAATAGCCATTATCTGTGGGTGTTATCAATTAATCTAGGTAATGAATTCTCTTCATTATCTCGTTCTTCATGTTAATTATACAGGATTTTCTTAAACCTATTTATCAAGTCAGGGCAAGTACAATTTTTTTTTGCCGGGGGGAGGCACCCACATGCCTTTGAATATGGAATATGTACAAACAGGTTAACATGATGGGTTTAAATTTACATTTCAGAAAAATTCTAGTCAGTAGCATGACTTTTCTTATATCCTTACTGGTAGTGTAAACTTGTATCTCTTTATTGGGAGGGTCTGTTTTTAATTAAAGGGGTCATTATCTAAGATTATTAAGCTACCTCTGAATTTTAAGTATTAATATATACTTCTGGCATATCAAAGAAGTATTAAGGAGGCGTAGAAAAATCTGAATTTTTACCTATTAAAATAAAACAAATAATGTCCCTAGTTTTGAAATATTTTAAGAGGTACCATGACAGGTAAAAATTCAAGAATAAACCATAAAGAGAAAAGATGTAAGTACATGAAATTTTAAATGACACTACTTATAAAATAACAGTACCAGACAGCAATATAAGACAAAGCAGAAGACAGTATATAAGAAATAAGTGGCTTATTCATTTTGAATTCAGAGAAGTGATTGATAAGATAATTTGGGTTAATATCGTAATGTTATTTAGTGACATTTATTAACTAAGTACTAAATTTTAACTTTATTAACATCTTGGTCTTTTTATTGTGTGTGTGTGTTTTTTTTTTTAAGAGAGCATTATTTTAATTATCTTTGTTATTTAGCCAGTTACTTGAGGGGATATTGACTGTCAGCATTTTGATGAGCACCTTCCTATTTCGATTTCAGGTTGAAGCCATTCTAGTCAATATTTTTGGTGGAATTGTCAACTGTGCCATCATTGCCAATGGGATCACCAAAGCCTGCCGGGAGCTGGAACTCAAGGTGCCACTGGTGGTCCGGCTTGAAGGTGAGTTACCACAGATGTTCGCAGTGCCAGTACATCATTCTTCAGGATCAGGTGACCAGCACATCCTGCATTCACAGACTTCCTGAGACAACATACGGAAACACTGGGTTACATAAGATGACACAAATGCAGTGCAGCAGTATCTCTCTGAACTTCTAATCTGGTTTGCAACTCTCCAAGAATAGCATATAAGTCTCCAAATTTTCCAAACATATTCCAGACTGGAACCCTTTTATTATGAATCATATCATGAGTTGGTGTTCTGGGAAATGCTGCTCCAAGAATTTTTCATCATGCGACAGCAGAGGTTCTCAAACTTGTTCATCTAAGGACTTCCTTACTTGATAAAATTGAGAAACCCAAAGACCTCTTATTTATTTGGGGTTATATCTGTCAATATTTATTAATTTACTTAATTTATTAATAAATTAATTTGGTAATAAAAATAACTACTTGAAAAATTTTCAATACTTATTTTTAAGTAATAATTTAATTTTTATATTCTATATCTTATATGTAAATATATATACTATATAGTTAGGAAGAATATATCTTTTAAATTTTAGTAATAATAGCAACATCACTTTATGGTTTTACAAATCCTTTTAATATCTAGCTTAATAATTGCTTCTGTATCAGAACTTTTGCAATATGTTGTTTTGGTAGAATTATATGAATAAAATCTAGCCTCATAGAGTCATATATCTGGAAAAGTGAGCAGTTTTTAATAATCATTTTGTATAATTCTGAACATTAATCCTTGTTACTACACTAAAACCTATAAGTAATAGTTTCTTTATTAAAGATTAGTTTTAATGAAGAATCTGAAACTATTTCAATGAACTTTTTATATTCTGTTATATTAAAATCCATTGGTCTGCTTCAGCTAGTAAGTGAATTTTACACGTGTGATTTATTGATCATTTGGAAAATTTTGGATTGTGCAGATCTTCCAAAGGTTAGCACATTTCAACATACAGTATCAAAAAATTCACATCTGTTAATATCACACCATTATCAGTAAAGCTTCTAAGTATTGAGAAGTTGTCAAGGTGGTAGATGCAAATTTTTCAGAATTCTAATTTTCATTTGAAAATACAAATTTTTCTCAGTATCCACGGGATGGTAAACTGTTTTCCTTGCAGTAACAGTCTTAATTCACCCATTTTGGGGACAATGTCTGCCAGATATGTAAGACTGAACAAGTGTATGTTCTTTGTTATTCCAAGAAAAAATAGTATTCCATGGAAGAGTGGGGTTTTTAGCTTGCTACTCAAACAATTATAACATGCTTTTCATTGTAGTTCGTTATACAGCCGAGTGCTTTTTGTATACTGCCCATTTGATCACACAGAGTATTAGAAAGATGTGTACTCAAGGGTTGAAGCTTAATAAAATTATTTTTTTTTTCTCTAAGGACATTCTTACTTGAAAGTGGAAACTTTGCCTTGTGAATGTGAGATGGTGAAAAATAAAATGAATTCTAGTACACATCAGTGCTGCTTGATCCTTACTAACATGCCAGCAGTTTTATCCACAGTTACTTTTGCTTCATCAGGGCAGATGCCAACAGAGAAGTACTATTATTATTATTATTACTACTTTAAAAATAGTTCTTACATCACGGACCTTGCCCAGAGTTCTGTAAACTACACTTTGAGGAGCACTGTAGTGGAGAAACAGAAACAGACAGTTTGATGTGAAAACTGTGCAAAGTCCCATCCACATCGTCAACAAATTCACATTACAATGATCAAGCAGACTTCAGGAGTATCATTTTGGGGACAGTTTGATTTGTCCATTCACCATTCTGGTGCTATAATTCCTTAGAGATCTTCTTCTTCTCAAGATAAAGTCCAGGAATATTTTGACACTAACTGTGTAGCACTGTTTTCTTTTGAAGTTAACCTCCAGAACAGCTGCAGTCCATTTTTCTCTGCTTGCTTCTTTCTTTGTGTCTCTTTCTTCTCTTACCCTCTACCTCCTTGAGATCCTCTCTACCTCACAGACTTAGATGTACACCATATGGACTTGACAGAAATAATGATCACAAAGGAAAAATGAAAATAGCAGGGGCTCCAGTTGGCAAAATCCCGTGGACAGAGGATCCTGGAGGGTGGGCTATAGTACATGGGGTCACAAAGAGTTGGACACAACTGAGTGACTAACACTTAAGAATGTCCACCGTATCATGGGAAACTGAAGATGAGCTTGAAGAGGATACTGGGCCCCAAATATATGTAACCTACAAATGTGGAGGGTGACATTTTCTGCCAGTCCCCTCATTTCATCGTCGTAGTTTGCTGTCTTGGCTCTGATCATAAATAACAAAACACAGACATTTGGCGATCGTATTATCCATAAAAACAACCAGATACAAACAAGGCTTTGTGCTCTTTATGCTAAGGGACTAAAGCGTGTGTTCTTTAAGTTGAGCCTGTTGTAGCTTAACCCACATTTATTATCATACCTTGTATTTTGTTTTTTGAAGTATAATTGATATAGAATGTTATGTTAATTTTTACCATATATATGTACTTTTTTATATTCTTTTCCATTATAGTTTATCACAGAATATGGAATATGGCATAAAAAACTTACTCAATATTGACTACTATATTTACAGATATAAATATAGTATAAATTTAGCAGTGACATGTTATGAAAGGATTTTCAAGCTGAACATGGAAATAACTAAGCTTTGAATCTTTGAAAAGAAAGAAGAAGGAGGAAATTTGTAAAGGACCAGAAGCAAATTGTCAGATCTGTTACATATTTGGGAGTTGGTACTGGGATCATAACAGTGGCAGAAACTGAAAGCCATTACCTGAGTAGATCAGTAGGCTCTTCTGGAGAAAGCAGTGTCTTTGTAGCAGCATGTTATGGATGAAAAGAACTGAGTGAGACAATTAAGTTAGTAACCAGAATTTATAGTGTTAGGTAGAATCTAAAACCCAAGTAAATTTGCCAGATAGAGGTAAAATTGAATAGGAACAAGATCAGAACTAGAAAAAGAGATGAGAGAAAGTGGGGCCCTAAGGTTTAAATCTATGACCAGAAGAACAATGGCACAGTTAGTGGACTTGGGAAAGTCAGAAGTGGAAACTAGATAGAAAAACTGGGAGAGGATGACATTAGGGTGTAGTCATCCTTTATTTGCTCAAACTGCCGCACAATTGCACTCATCTCACATGCCAGCAACTCGGAGAAGGCAATGGCAAGCCACTCCAGTACTCTTGCCTAGAAAATCCCATGGATGGAGCAGCCTGGTAGGCTGCAGTCCGTGGGGTCGCTAAGGGTCGGACACAACTAAGCGACTTCACTTTCACTTTTCACTTTCACACATTGGAGAAGGAAATGGCAACCCATTCCAGTGTTCTTGTCTGGAGAATCCCAGGGACTGGGGAGCCTGGTGGGCTTCCGTCTATGGGGTCACACAGAGTCGGACACGACTGAAGTGACTTGGCGGCGGCGGCGGCACATGCCAGCAAAGTAATGCTCAAAATTCTCCAAGTCAGGCTTTAACAGTGTGTGAACCATGAACTTCCATATGTTCAACCTGGAGTTAGAAAAAGCAGAGGATCCAGAGATCAAATTGCCAACATCTGTTGGATCGTAGAAAAGCAAGAGAATTAAAAAAAAAAAAAATCTGCTTCGTTGACTATGCTAAAGTCTATGTGTGGATCACAACAAACTGGAAAATTCCTAAAGAGATGGGAATACCAGACCACCTGACCTGCCTCCTGAGAAATCTGTATGCAGGTCAAGAAGCAACAGCTAGAACTGGACGTGAAACAATAGACTGGTTCCAGATCGGAAAAGGAGTACGTCAAGTCTGTATATTGTCACCCTGCTTATTTTATTTATATGCAGAGTACATCATGAGAAAAGCTGGGCTGGAAGAAGCACAAGCTGGAATAAGATCGCGGGGAGAAATATATCAATAACCTCAGATATGCAAATGACACCACCCTTATGGCAGAAAATGAAGAACTGAAGAGCCTCTTGATGAAAACGAAAGAGAGTGAAAAAGATGGCTTAAAGCTCAACATGCAGAAAAACTAAGATCATGGCATTCGGTCTCATCACTTCATGGGAAATAGGTGGGGAAACAGTGGAAACAGAGAGACTTTATTTTTATGGGCTCCAGAATTACTGCAGATGGTGACTGCAGCCAAGAAATTAAAAGACGCTTGCTCCTTGGAAGAAAAGTTATGACCAACCTAGACAGCATATTAAAAAGCAGAGACATTACTTTGCCAACATAAGTCCGTCTAGTGAAAGCTATGGTTTTTCTCTTAGTCATGTACAGATGTGAGAGTTGGACTATAAAGAAAGGTGAACATCAAAGAATTGGTGCTTGGAGAAGACTCTTGAGAGTCCCTTAGACAGCAAGGAGGTCCAGCCAGTCCATTCTAAAGGAAATCAGTCCTGAATATTTATTGGAAGGACTAATGCTGAAGCTGAAACTCCAATACTTTGGCCACCTGATGCAAAGGACTGACTCATTTGAAAAGACCCTGATGCTGGGAAAGATTGAAGGTGGGAGGAGAAAGGGATGACAGAGGATGAGGTGTTTGGATGGCATCACTGACTCAATGGACATGAGTTTGAGTAAGCTCCAGGAGTTGGTGATGGACAGGGAAGCCTGGCATGCTGCAGTCCATGGGGTCGCAAAGAGTTGGGCTTAACTGAACTGATCATCCTTTATTTGAGATAAGCTGTAATATCATATGGAATCTGTGTGGCAGCAGAGATGTGGTAATACAGGGGAAGATCCAAAGTGAAGTATGACAGCCAGTGGACAAGTCACCTCCATTTTGAAGGGCCCTGTAAACCATACTCAGTACTCAGTGCATTGGGAATTATTTCCCAATAGCATAGCTCAGTTAAAATGAGAAACCAATCAAAACCCCAAATCGCTTGTCACAGAAAGTCTTGTTCTCAGTACTTTTAGTGGGGAAGAAGTTGCTAACCACAGGGACCTCTCAGGAAGTTCTCTTAGATTCAGGTATGAAGCTTTCATTTGCTTTCCTGTTGTTAGAACATAAATGCTGCACCTCTCACAGATCTCTCTGCGTTCAGTTATATATTACCTAACCTTAGAGTATCACTTGGATCCTTCTGTTTTTCTAAACATAGCAAACTCTTCTTTGTCTCTGGTGACAGAGAAAGGCAAAGTGGTACAAAGAAGCAGAAACATTCGGAACAAGTCTAGTGATCGTTTCTATTTAAATTGACACCATACTTTGTTTTAGCTGAGATAAACTTCAAAAATAATGATTTTTGTATCAGTCCTAAAATTGGTTCACATTCTCAGAACACCCACCATTGTCTGCCTAGTTAGTAAAAGTGAGATGAGAAATGGGTGTCCACCATCCCAGCATCTTATGAAAAGCCAAGCAGTGACACATGAAAGTGTACTGTGATAGAAAAACCTTACCAGAGTCTGAATTACAGTAATAAAAAAAATATTGCTAATATTTATTAGCTGCTTTCTCACGTACTTTGACACATAGCTGTAGAGTCTGAACAAATGTGAGCTTTTTAATGATCCAGATAAGAGATATTTTGAAAGCCTGATAATATGATTCATTACTAGTTTAGTATCTATTTCCTATAAACAGAGAAGGTGGCCTCTCTTGGCTGTTATGTGACTATTCAGAAGAGCCAAGTTCCTTGCCGTTAAGTCTCACCAGTTTTTGGGTCCACATTTTAAAGACTCTGTTGCTACACATGGTGTATTAGAAACATCCAGATTTAGATGTGAAAAGTTTTATTCAATCAAATTAGGCTTTATTTAGTGGGATTTTGTGGACAAATCTTTGTTCTTGGCTGTATAATAATTACAGGCTATTTTACCAGTGGATAAGAAAAGGATTACTGTCCGAAAATTTGGTGACTTTATAATTACATGTATTTACCTGCCTTATCAGAATAGACTTTACCAACTGAGATACAGGATTATTTTTATTTAAAAGACTCTTGGGTAAATTGATTCAGCACACTTTTGCAGGGAGTTTAGCTTTTATAGACACTTTGTTCCTGACATGAATAAAGAACAAATGAAATGAGTTTTATTTTTTCCTTCCTTTTTGAAATGTATACAGACTTGGCACAGAAATTACCTCGATGGTTAGTTTAGCCCAACCTGTGATCCTCCTGAGAAATGTACAGACATTTATTGACAACTTGGTGTGTTCAGCTTGCAGACGTGTTTTAGCCAAGGCTGTGTATTTCACATGGGAAGTTTTATGGTGCTGGAACAGAATCTGCTAAAACCTTCAGAGGAGATTTCTTTTTCAGAATTCATTTTTCCTTCTTAACTACCCCATTTCAATCTGCAGCTAACTTTTGTGACTCAGATATGCCTGAAGAAGAATTTACTTTTCTCTCAGGTGTTCATTATCATTCAAAGTTCATAAGGAAGTAATAATGAGTCTGGACAATCTATAGATTGGATTCTGTTTCTCATAGCCAGATCTTAATTTAATTTTTCCACTTAATACCAAAACTTTGTTTCAGCAACATAAACATCTTACTTTTCTTTTGCCAAATGTCTTTAGAAACAGAAATCCCCTGTGGTGTCCCTCCTTAGCCTTCCAATCTCACTAATGTACCCTAAACTTTCTAAAGTTATTGAGAATGTAAACATCCCTGAGTCAGAAACTTTGTCTTGTGTTTCTCTTATTAACACTTTCTTGATAAGCCTTCCTGAAATACTGACAGATTGGACCCACAGCCAGAGGTATGCACATCAAGTGTCCTTCATCAAGTGGACACAGGGAAATTGCTGTGCAGTACTTTGGTCTGTTTAAGGGGAAAAGAAACCCTGAGCACTGAAGCATTAAGAGACAGCCACTGAGCCTTCAGCTGTGTCCATCTGCTTGGCAGCCATCCATTCATCAAGGCTTCAGTTATGCTAGGAGATGAGACCTGGAGAGGAGAGTGTGGTTGTGACTCCCATCAGAAGTCAGCTATGACAGATTGACTGTGAGCGACTAGCTTGGAAAAGTTTTCATTCAGAAGGTTTGTGCTCTAGGCTTGCTGCTTATACTCTGAGACTGCAGAGACTAAGGGATGCCCAGCTGAGTGGCGGCACCATCCTGGGCAGAGTAAGTGTGGATGCCCAGCAGGACTGGCATCTGGCTCTGTGTTTGATAGCACTGCTGGCCTCTCTGCCTTTTTGCATTTTCCTACTGTGCTCTCTACCAAGCTTTCTTCTTCTCTTCCTTTCTCAGTTCCTGCGCCCTGCAAGATGAGATGGACCTGGTCCTCACCTGCACCCCAGCTTCCCCGAGTACATCTTCCCTTCTCCCCACATTTCAGGTCTCGTGTGGCTGTCATTGGGAGCACTGCTCCTGGATGAGGCTTCTGATTTCTGTCAGGGCAAGTCTCTCCTCCTCTCTGTTTGATTCTCATTTTTCCTCTGTCCCTACTCTTCCAGTTTCCATTTTCTGCACACCCCATTCCTCACCTGACTTTCTGCCTCACTCTTCATCTCCTCTGTCCTTCAGTGTCACCTGTGGGTGCTTCTTTACTGGGACCATTTTCACTTCACATTGACATCTGTTTCCTCTCCTCCTTTTTATCACTAGCATCTTCTCCCTGTGTCTCCTCCGTCGTGTTTAATTCATCATCACCAGGTTAAACAAAATGAGCCGTTGGAGACAATCCTGTTCTGTCAACAAGACTTAAATCCTCTCATTGTCTCAATCGATAAACACTTCTAAATGCTTACACTTTCCCACTCTTAAACCTTAGACCAAGTCTCACAGGACCTACCTTAAGTATTAGGCTAGTTAAAGCTTTTTGTGTTCTAATATTTAAGTTTCCAGACAAAGAGTCTACTGTATTTGGCAGTTTGAACTCTCATTTTACCCCTTGGTAGTTTGTGTGACTAACAAATTTATATCATGTTGGACACCTGCTGCCTTGCACAAGTGAAAGCCTCCTGCACTTCAAGGAAGCGGTCAGTATAATTACAGGACTAGGGCTCCTTTAAGGAAGATGGCCTCTGTTTTATGCAACTTTTTTTTTTTTTCAGTTTTATGGATGTGACGACATTAAATTCTCTAACCACCTCATAGTGTAAGGTTTTAATGGCATTATACTTGGATACCCCCCTACTCTGACCTTCTCACTCCCTCTTTCTTTCTTGGTGCCTCTACCCCCTCAGCCTCTCACTAGGGCCAGCCAGCTTCCTCAATTCCCTAGAAGTCCAGATCCCACAGATTGTCAATCTTTTAAGCTTCCATGATAACCATATCTCCTGTTGTCCACAGCCCATCCAGCCAGACCATGTTATTGGGATCTTTGAGGGAACCAAACATTTTTCCCCGTCTGGGTTCTGATACCATGAGAAATAAGAAAAAGGACAAAAGAAAAATATCACCTTCATTCCTGATAGAAAAGTTGAAGTAGGTAACTTGCTGTGTACTAAAAGTGAGCTGTTACTCTGTCTAACCCCCAAATTAGGCAGCTGTCCACAGCCAGTCATGGGTACCGCTGGACTTGGGTGGGCCTCCCTCCCCTACCCCAGGGCAGAATGCTGAGGGGCAGAGGTTCACCTGGGCTGACTGTGAGCATCATGGCAGAAGGAAGGCCAGAGGATGGGGCTGGGCCGTCCATGCCAGCTTTCTCTTTTCATACATTTGGTCAGATACAGCCCTCCACTGCCACTGTGGAGTCAGTCAGAGAAGAGATGGGGCATATTTTGCCAATGACTGCCCCCTGCATGGAAGGAAAATGCCCCTGTCAGCTACATCACAGGTCATTAGTCTGCCTTAGGAGCGGACTGCCTTTTGGTCAAGTGCCCACCCCAGTCTAGGCAGTGGACGTCTCTTCAAAAACAAGTTGATTTCCTGAGCAGAAGCTGGGGGTGGGGCACTTTAATAAGGAGCAATCAGTTCAGTTCAGTTGCTCAGTTGTGTCCGACTCTCCGTGAGCCCATGAGTCACAAAACACCAGGCCTCCCTGTCCATCACCAACTCCCGGAGTTCACTCAAACTCATGTCTACAGAGTCGGTGATGCCATCCAGCCATCTCATTCACTGTCGTCCCCTTCTCCTCCCACCCCCAACCTTTCCTAGCATCAGAGTCTTTTCCAGTGAGTCAACTCTTCACATGAGGTGGCCAGAGTATTGGAGTTTCAGCTTTAGCATCAGTCCTTCCAATGAACACCCAGGATTGATCTCCCTTAGAATGGACTGGTTGGATCTCCTTGCAGTCCAAGGGACTCTCAAGAGTCTTCCCAACACCACAGTTCAAAAGCATCAATTCTTCGGTGATCAGCTTTCTTCACAGTCCAACTCTCACATCCATACACGACCACGGGAAAAACCATAGCCTTGACTAGACGGACCTTGGTTGGCAAAGTAATGTCTCTGCTTTTTAATATACTATCAAGGTTGGTCATAACTTTCCTTCCAAGGAGTAAGCGTCTTTTAATTTCATGGCTGCAATCACCATCTGCAGTGATTTTGGAGCCCAAAAAAATAAAGTCTGACACTGTTTCCACTCTTTCCCCATCTATTTCCCATGAAGTAATGGGACCAGATGCCATGATCTTTGTTTTCTGAATGTTGAGCTTCAAGCCAACCTTTTCAGTCTCCTCTTTCACTTTCATCAAGAGGCTTTTTAGTTCCTCTTCACTTTCTGCCTTAAGGGTAGTGTCATCTGTATATCTGAGGTTATTGATATTTCTCCCGGCAATCTTGATTCCAGCTTGTGCTTCTTCCAGCCCAGCATTCCTCGTGATGTACTCTGCATATAAGTTAAATAAGCAAGGTGACAATATACAGCCTTGACGTACTCCTTTTCCTATTTGGAACGTCTGTTGTTCTATGTACAGTTCTGACTGTTGCTTCCTGACCTGCATACAGGAGCAATGGGGACTATCATATCCTGAGTCCTGCTTACGACCTCACAGTACCGCCGTCTGCTCCCTGAGTATTTTCTCTGTGACCAGTCAGTTCCTTATGTATCATTTGAAAGTTGTATTCTATCAGCCATCATAGAGGGAGAGAGAGAAAACACAAAGCTATGAGGGAAAAGACGGCAGATTCAGTCTGTGCTGTTTTACAGGTGATAGGCATGCTCTGTTTATAAGCCTCTCCCAGAGTGCACCACCTTGAGGATGTCCAGAGGCAGAGCTGCCCAAGCCAAGAGACTAACTTTCTCATGGAATGTTTTAGGACAGGAATGACAAAGAGCTTTCATGTCATGCCACCTTCTATATATTTATTGGCAGTAGCTGCCAGGAGTGCTGTGCCAAGGAAGATTCCGAGGCTGTAGCCCCGGTCAGCAGGAAAGAGTTCTGTGATCATTATTGATGTGGGTAAGGAGAGTGAGGGCACTTGAGACAAGTACTGACCATTGTCGATTCAGAGAGAGCATAGGTGGGATCTTCATCCCTAAAAAATATCACAACCCGTGTACCAGAAGTAGGAAGCGGGAGCTTAAAGCTGGAGAAGCATCAAACGAGACTGGGCCACAGGGACAAAAATTTGGATTGTGTACCACAAGATCTGCAGGCTTTTTCTATAAACAACAGAATTTTTTTTAGGCTTTGTGAGCCATGTATTCCCTGTCGCAGTGACTCAGCTCTGCCATCATGGTGCTGAAGCAGCACAGACAGTACAGAAAGGAATGGGCATGGTTATACCACAGTAAATCTTATTTTACAGAAGCAAATGGTGGGACATAGTTTGTTGCTTGGTGTAGAGAAGAGACTAGCATCCAGGCCTAGAACTCTGGAAACTCCCCATGGTACCTGTGTCTAAATCTCTCTCTATCCTCAGCTTTGGAAGATTTCATTGAGACCCAGCAAAGCATTTGACAGGCAATATTAAGCTCTCCAAATCTAACTTCTTTTCAGGGAAACGTTAACAATGGTGTCTACTCAGAGAGTTCTCCCAGGTACGTTCAGAGCATGTGCAGTGATGTAGTCATGTCACGTCAATTCTTAGGCAGCAGTGGGGTTCCAAAGGTAGCATATCAGACAGAAGTCTCACACCACTGAAATTACCTGTGAAAACCCCTGCGATCACTGTAAGTTAGAATATATCAATACAGGGATTGAAAGCCATGAGGTGTACTGAAGGAAGGCATGAAAGGGAAGTCCACATGCAGGTAGATGTTTGGGTGAAGGAACATTCCTTCTTTGTTAGAACATTCTTACCTGAGCAGGTGCAGACTGTAATGTATCCTACTTGCCAGAGGGCTCCTCCTATTCTAGTTTAATATTAAGGCTCCTCAGCCTTTGGTTTACATTAATATCTGTGTTACTTGTCTGAGAGTTCATACAGTTGAGAGCAAGAACATAGGCATCTGTCACAAACCCTCAACCATTAGGTTAGATCTGATCCTAAACCTGCTTGCGTGATCGTAAACACATACACACCATTCAAGGAAATGTAAAGAATCTGGCAGTCAGCTTCCTGCCACCTCCGGCTGTCATCACAGGAATTCTAGTCATGCTCACAGCCTGGGCATTTGGTTTTTTTCTTACCAAGTGAGAAGAAATCGTTGAAGTCAGTAGGTATGTATGATACAGCCCCACAAGCTATCTTATGTCATCTTCAATTTTTATAAAACGTGAGGGATACACAGTATTCCGTAAGATACTCATCCAGCTACAGTGACTTTCCCAGGTTGCTCAGCTAGTCAGTACCAAAACGAAGTGTAAATCTCGGCTTCCTCATCTGTGAAATGGGAATAAAAATATAGCAACCTCACAGGGATATTCTAAGGAACAGATGAATTCTAAAATAACCTAGAATGATCCCCGTCTCAGTGATTGCCAGCTCTCATTTTTATCTGAGCTTTTATGCACAACTCAAGTGATTCCATATGAATGGACTCCTGCAAGGTGCTAGCTGTAAGATGCCCATCATCTCAGATGAATGAGGAGCCACAGATGCAGCAGGAGCTTTGCTTCTGATCCTCAATGAATTATTCCATTTCCAACAATACAATCACAAGACACAAGAGATGTGATAAGCTTTCTAAATTTACATGTCACCAAGAAAATGGACCTCCTCTATCTGATTGTCACTGGGAAGAATAATGAAGGAGGATCAAGGGCATAGGGACAGTGAACATTTGAGGAGGAAGCTGCTGCTTTATAGAATTTTGTTTGTTTCTGTTGACCTCTCCTATCCTGGGGAAAACGAAAAAAAGACTCAGTTACTCAAAGCAGGGGTCAAAGTATTTTAGGATTTATGAGCCATGCTGTTTCTGTCACAAGTCCTCAGCTCCGCCACTGGAGCACAAAAGCAGCCATTGACGATCTGTAAATGAATCACTTTGGCTGTGTTCCACTGAAACTTTATTTATGGGCACTGAAATTTGAATTTCATGTAATTTTCATGTATCACAAAATATTATTCTGATTTTTTCCCAACTGTCTAAAAAATGTAAAAACTATTCTTGGCTCACAGGTAGTACAAAAAGAGGAAGCAGCCTGAGTTTGTCCCCCAGGCCATTGCACCAGCCTGAGACACAGACGTGTCATGGTTTGCTGGTTGTTTGGGTACATTATCTCATGTCTCTGGACCTCAGTTTCCTCTAGTGAGAACAAGAGACTGATCCTAATGGAGCCCTGAGATTCTTTCTAGCACTAAAAGGCCAAGACTGCGAGGTTTGTCATGTGGTTTTATAGTGAGACAAAGCTAGGTTCTAGCCTGGGATTTGCTGAGGGACGTTGGGCAAGTTCCTAAGCCCCCCAGTGCCTTAGTTGCCTTGTTTGTAGAGTGGGGATAGCAATGTCAATTTTAGGGTTGCTGTGAAGATTCAACTAATAGGATACTTGTGAACCCCTCTACTGACGTGTCCAACAAACATTTATTATACCTAATATATACTAAGTGCTAACTATTGTATTAAAAATAACTTGTATTAATTGTAATAACTATTTTTTTTTTTAGAAAAAGATTAATTCCTATTAAAGTAATACTTTTTAAAACTAGAGAGTAGTTTTCTTCACAGCCCTGTGATAAAAAGCTGGCCTAAGTGGTGGGGAGGGGCTGCATCTTTTGAACAAAGCCCTGTAATTAGAGTCCACTACTGTTATCTTCTCTCCCATGTAATGAAAACAAGGAACAAATTTTGATAAATTAACCTTGCATCTCTGTATACAGCTCTCTCACTCCACCCAGTGGCAGGAAGTAAGTGGTAAATCATGTGGAAGAGATGGAATTTTTTTTTTATTTTAATAATTATTGTTGTTCTTTTTATAATATCCTCTACCGAGCAAGATTTCATTTTAAACTCAATCCCCTGTGACTCTCTATGGCTGTTTTTAAAGCCTGCAGTGGTAGGTAAGCATTTAGCTGAGTGGCTTTCAACAGGCAGATATTAAGAAGTGCCTGAACTTCAACCAGCACGAGTTGATCAGTTATCTGTACAGATGGTTATCAAAAGTGTTGTCCTGCAGCCTCATTAAAAAGCAACCCAGCCTTTAATAAATATTAGAAAATGTCAGCAGCACAATTTAAATGTGGGAAAGAGATCAATTTTCTTTGTAATTGTGTGCATAGGCATAAACAGTCTGTTTGAAACTCTTGATTCCGTGTCACAGTTTAACAGCCATGATGGTTTCTGTTTAGAAATAAGGATGGGAAGGGAATGTGGAGTAGGTGTCAGCCACTTGGTGAATCAGGAAGAAACTAAGCTGAAATACTCACATGATGTCATTAACAAAAAGAACCTGCAGACTAGCAAGCATTTGTTGAAGGCTCCCTCCGTTCCCCTCATCATTTCCAATGACCTCATTTCAGTGATGGCTGTTCTTTCTCACCATCTTCTTTGCATCCCCACTTCCCCTTCCAGCTGCTCTCAGAACCAGAATGAGGAAGTTATTTGTAATTCCTCTCCAAGCCCTGGGCTGCAGGGCCTGCCCTGGCTTTGCTTCTCCCTGGCCTGTCCCTAGCCCTGCCAGCCAAGGAGAATCGACGAGGGTGCTGAAAGGGAGATGCTGGCAGGGTCAGGGTAGGGCTGCTGTGGAAGAAACTTGGCATCCTCACTTCTGTCCCCCTCATTCTCTCTGACTCTTCGTCTCTCTTTGTCCTTCGTTCTCTTAGTCATCTCAGTCTCTAGTCTCCTCTTTCATCCGTTCCGTCTCCCATTCTCCTTTGTTTGTTTGCTTTTTGGTCTCTTTCCTCTTTGCCCTCTCTGTTTATCTTGTCTCTCTGTCTCTGCCTCCGGCCTCTCTTTCTGTCTCTTTCTTTTTGACTCTCCTGCCTCTGGCTCTGCCACGCCTTCCATCTCATCTGTTCTGTGTGCGTTTCTCTTTCTTAACCTGTTTCTGACGGCCCCCCCCCCCCACCTTATGTGACAGATTTTCATTTGACCAAGGCCCCTCTGTATATTTCTTCTTTCTCGTCATAGTCCTATGCCTGAGCTTTCTATTTCACTGCGAGGTTCTCTTCTAAAACTGCTTGGCTCTGAGCATGCCTAGTATGTGCTTCATAATTAAGACTGTAATTGAAGTGTAACTGCAAATATAATTAAATTCTCTTTAGTGGATCCTGGAATTATGAAGAAATTAGGTATTTTGATATGGCCCTGTAGGAGCAGCTGGAAGGAGAGAAGCATTAGTGTGGAGCTGCCTATCCACTGTTAGCCTGGTCACCGCCTCTGGTTGTTAACCTTGAGCACAGTGACTTCATATGCCTGGACAGCTAGAATTGGCAGCAGGTTGGAGCCTCCCTCAAGGACACTCAACCCAGCCAGCTGCTATGTGACCCTTCTTAGAAAAAGGGGCGAATGAAAGCATCTAAGGACTCAGAAAGCTCAGGAACAACCCTCTTCATTTTCCCTGAGGCCATTTGGGTTTTTTATTTCAACCTCATAAAAAGAGTTATCTTGAGGTGTTGGGCCAGGAAGGTGCTCAGAAGAGGAGTCACCCACACTTGCTGCCTGAAGTTCACTTTGTATGGATGAGCCTGTCCATGGTTATTCAATCCATGCACAGACACATCCTTTGTGAGGGACATTGTGCCTGGAGGTACACGGTGAGCAAACCTGAGCAATGGCAGCCCTTCCAAAGCGTATGTTTAGTGGGGACAAGAGCAATGTCAGTAAGCAGTCCTAATAGTGCTGGGATTTTAGATGTACAAAGTATTTGGGAGGCTCATTTTCCAATCCGCTACTCTAGGTTGGGGGTTGAGATGTGGTGACAAGAAAGCATCCCCAAAGGAATATCATTTAAAAAGATAGTTCACGGACATATGGTGTCCTCCAAGCAGAGAGGGCAGCAGAGCTCAGGGTTGAGGGCATAGCAGGCTTGTCTGCAGTTTCACGGATTTCTCTCTCAGTCATTTTCCCTCTTGGGTATATCTGGTGCTAAGTTGGATGCTGAAAAGAGTATTAATTCAGGAACTGGCTAGTTGGTTATAAGGAAGAACAACCCGTTTATCAGGAGGTATAATGCGTATCAGGAGTATGCAGTATTCATGCATACTCATGGAAAGGAAGGTGAACCAACAGTTCTCTCAGTGGGCGGGAGCCGTAATGAAGCTGGCCCACAGGAAGAGCAGGGTCTGAGTTGGAGGAAGACCTCAGGAACATCATTCCAGCCCTTGGTTTCTTCACTTGACTTCTCCACCCTCTGCGTATTTGCACTGTCTTATCTGCCTACTTATGACTAGAAGTCCTTTTCATGCTACTGCTTTCTCTTTCATGGAAACCACCCATTGAGATTCTCTATGGAGCAAATCTAACTGGACTAATGACCATGGTCTGTATTTGGACCGCCCTTCGGTCAGGGGCAGTCAGTGTCTTAGAAGCAGTCAAGGTCTGCCTTGGGGCAGAGAATATGCCATGATCCCTCATAGAGCAGGGACCATGGGGACAGAAGGTTTAGCCAGAAGAGCAGACATCCTAGTTGTACATGATCCTTGTTCTTGAATAATTTATAAGCTCGTTGAGGTTCCAATGATCTCATGCATGGGAAAGCGCTCCATGTTTTAAATGTCAGACAGGAGTCACTGGGAAATCAAAATAGAGTCCAGAAAGCAAAGGATTTTGAAACTGAATTCTGCCAATCAGTCAGTAAGCCTCAGTGCTCTTGGCTTAAAAAAAAAAAAAACTGATTTATAAACACTGAACTCATGGGTTTATTTGGAAACATCAAATTCACAAGTTCCTTTTAAGGGTCAAATAAAGTAATATGGGAGGGCTTTGTAAACAGACTTTGTTGTTGTTGTTATAAGGATGATGATGACATATATTTACAAAATCATAAGAGGGGCTTATTCAGGTATCAGAAAGGGTGTGTCAAGCATTATTTGAATGTTCATTCCACTGCTTCCTATTACTCGCCATACTTATTGGACTAACCTTTAACTTATTTGTGCCTCAGTCCTCTCCTCTGTAAAAGGAAGATAATAGCAGCTATCTCAGGGTTTCTGCTGAGGAGCAGAGGAGCTAACGTGCGTAGAGCCCCAGAGCAGTGTGTGACCTGTGTGAAGTGAAAGCTGCTCTCTGCTTTTGTTGTTGTCATCCCCACTCCTCGCAGAACTCTTTCAGTCCATACACGCAGAGCTTGGTGTAGCCCTGTACGTGGGTGAGACCTGTACCCACAGGAGGAGTCATATCGAGGAGAAGTAAATTAGAAGGTGAGGGATGTTCAGGCAGATAAGACTGCCTCTTGGGGTGATGCATGGGTATCTGGGGAGCTGTGAGTTGAGAAAGGAAGAGGAAGAATTCTGAGTCTCTTGTAGCATAATGTAGATTTTTCTTCTCTGGCGAATTGGAGCCCAGGTGGAAAGAGCGTTCTAAGTCCATATCTCTGTTGAAGGAGATAAAAATTTCCGTCTTTAACTTTCATTGACCTCCTAGTCCAAAGACTGATTCGATTCTGTGTCTGTCAAGACTGATTCACGCCGTACCACTACTATTATACATAAGCCTGCAGATTAAGGTTGGAATCCCTTAGCTTGATACCAACACCTGCCACAGTCTGATCCCCTGTCGTACTTTTCAGCCTCTGGGACCTTGGCTGAAACTTTCCCAAATGAATCAAAATGCACATTGAGGTTGTTCTTAATGAAATAGTAAATCTTTTCATCTGCAATGTTTAAGTTCTAGTGTGAAACAAATTGCCCCAAAATTTAGCTGCCACTTAGCACAAAAAACATTGACCGTCTTACAGTTTCTTTGGTGGGGAATCCAAGGCTGGCTTAGCTGCATCCTCTGGCTCAAGATCTCTCTCAAGTCCATTCAGTGTGTCGGCCAGGACTCGGGTCCTGTTGCAGCTTGCCTGGCGTGGGTGGCGTGAGTGGGGCTTGTTGACTGTAGGCACACTCAAACAGTTGTTGGTGGCGTGCAGCTCTTTACGGGTTGTTGGAATGAACGCCTCAGTTCCTTGGTGCCTGCTGGCTGGAGGCTGCCCTGAGTCCTTTGCATTGTGAGTTTCCCCATGGGGCAGCCCATAGCCCATAGCATGACAATTGGTATCATTAAAGTGAACAAACAGAAAATCAGAGGAAGCAAGACCACAGTGATGGACTTAGTCTCAGAAGTGACCTTCCATCACTTTTGCTATATTCTTCTTTAAGGCAGTCCACTGCTCCAGCCTGTACTCAAGGGGCATGAACACCAAGAGGTCGTGGTCAGTCATCTTAGAAGATGCCTTCTAAGATGCCTTAAAACCATCTTAGAAGCTGCCACCCACACTTAACACAATAGTGTGTTAATTAAAGTAATGCTTGTGACATATGTATACCTATGGCTGATTCATGTTGATGCATGGCAGAAATCAACACAATATTGTAAAGAAATTATCCTTCAAAGACAATAAATGAATTTTTTGTAAAAATGTAATGCTCACTCCTATAACTACAGATATGTTCAGAGACAATATAGTAGGGGTTTCGTTCCGATTCATACCAAGTCAGAGAGGGTGAGTGAGCCGGGTGCTTGGCTCTGCAGGGTTACCCAAACATGGATGCTAAGGGAGTCATTGTCATCTGAAAAAAACCTGCCATCCAGTATTTTTCTGGCTGGCAACATTTCAGAAGGCAGACAAGGAAAACAGAGGGAATACAGAGAGTAACAGTGGAAGAAACTTCACAGACACGTGTTTCATTGCTATTCACCGTGTATTGGCCAGGACTCAGTCACACGACCCCCCTCCCCCACCTGGAACGGGGCCTGGGAAATGCAGTTCCTGTTTGGCAGCTCTTGCCCAGCAGTAGCTCACCACTGTAGCGGAGGAGCATGGAGCTTTGGTAAACAGCCAGCCAAGACTGCCACAGAGACTGCCATTTACAGAATGCTTTCACACCTGTTATTTCATTTGGTTCTGATGGCGACCTATGCTACCAGCATTATTATCCTCATTTTAAAGATAGGAAAACAGACTAGTATGCCTTTAGGACATAATTAGAACAGGATTCAAGTACCATCTCTGCCTCTGACAACCTGTGTGACTGTGGAGAAGTTCTTTAACCTCTCTGTGCCTCAGTTATCTCATCTGTGAAATAGGTACAACCAGACCTATCCAAATTCATTGTAAAGTTTTCATGTGTCATTTTAAATCCCTTAGCACTGTACCTGACATGTGCTTAATCAATATTCATTGTGAGGAAGATGATCACAGTATTATGTCTGAAGGTAAAGAAGTTGATACTCAAAGGATTTAAATGATTTATCGAAAACTACACGACTAATACATGACAGTCAGGATGAGAGTGTAGGGATTTTAAGTAACAACTTCCCTATGTTTTAAATTCTTGCTTCTCATAGAGCCCATTCATCAGATTCCGGTGTAAGGCGGCCCCGAGTTAGCCTTGAGCCAAAGACACAGTGTCCAGTGTCCCCCTCAGCATGGCTTTGGTGGACCCAGTGTGCCAGGAGAATCAGTACTATACGCCTTCTCAGCTCAGTTGTTCCTCCTTAATTCTTGCCTTTGCCTTTAGTATGAAACATGCTGACCAAGCATCTCCTTTTTATTTGTAGTCTGAGGTCCTCCAAGGCCTATATCTCAAGGTCTTTGTTTATAAATAGGTGCTGTCTTACTAACTAGATAAAAGCACTGGAGATGATGTAAGATGAGATATTTCACTAGACACTTAAATTTTGTCACATTTCTCCCAGGGGCTTGTTCACATTGAAAAGAACAGAGCTGTGTTTTGCATGTTAAATAGTCACCGAAGAACACAATTAGGTGGGGTGGTTTGGCCTGCATATGCTACAGATCCACCAGAAATGGCCAAGAGATGTCATTAGAGGTTACAGTGCTCATTTTCATGGCATCTGCCATTTTTGTTAGGTAGAATGAGGATGAAGCATGAAGGGACACGTTGAATACTGTCACTGTGTCCAGGCAGTGGATTTGAGCCAGTGAGCAGATTCTCTAACTTCAGATCTCAGATTAGCTCACGACTCAGACAAAATGTTTCAAGAGATGAAGACAAAGGACTTCTGGAATGAGTCAAAACTACATTAAATTCACATGAGTGTGTGGATTACCAGCAGCAATTTTAGCTTTTATCAGGAAAAAAATGTTCATTAGTCTCTTGAAAATCCTGTCTTTCATCTTTTTTTGTAGCTGGACTATCACTTGATAACAGATTTTGTCACATCATCTTTCCTGTCTGTGACATTGATTAGAATCTGTTTTAATTTCTTCCTGGTGAAAAGCTACAAGTAGATTCATCCTGAGCATCTTCTTGTGTTACTGCCATACTCCATATCATTCTAACACCCTGACTTACCATTCTCTTGCTCATCTTTGTGTGCACAAAGTTTTTTTCTTTACATTCTATATTCAGACTATCCAATCAAAAGAAATGTCTATTTCAGAAGATTTTCCTCTTTCAAACTAGTTCAACAAGTGGTTGTTAATCTTTGTACACAATCTTCTAAGAACCTCATTATTTCAGTTTTTTTAATTCCAGAGAAAATATAGGCAATATCTTTTTAATGCAAGGCATTTGAATTAAAAAGAGTAAAAAAAAAAATTTGTCATCTAAATATATCTGAATAGCCAGATCTGGATCATAAAAAGTTGACCTGAATTGTAATTAAATGGTGTTAGAAGACTGAGGTGGTCTTCCCAGGTGGTAAATCTCCACCTGCCAATGCAGGAGATGCAAGAGATGCAGGTTTGATTCCTGAGTCAGGAAGATCCCCTGGAGGAGGACATGGCACCCCACTCCAGTATTCTTGCCTGGAGAATCCCAGGGACAGAGGAGCCTGGTGGGCTACAGTCCATGGGGTCGCAAAGAGTCAGACACAACTAAAGCAACTTAGCATGCACGCATGTACAGGAAACTCAGGCATCTCACTACTTCAGGTTGTATGAAACTTCCTGGGGCATCGCTTTCATTGACTGTACAACATCCCCCCACTCCCTTCCAGGAACCAATGTCCACGAAGCCCAGAACATTCTCAGTAACAGTGGACTCCCCATCACTTCAGCTGTCGACTTGGAGGATGCAGCCAAGAAAGCTGTGGCCAGCGTGGCTAAGAAGTGATGCCTTGCCCTGATCCCTTGGAAGAAGTGCACTTACCCATAAAAAGGGATGGTTCTCTCACCACTGTGAAGAAAATGGTTATTCTATTGGGGAAAAAAGGGGGGTGGGGAAGGGGAAGAGCAAGAATTACAATTTTTTTGTTTAAAAAATTTAAATCTGTATTTTTTTGAATAAGATATCTAGACAGCTTAATTTCCCTTATAGCCTTTATTAATTTAATATCCTGCATTCTCATAGTTTTCTGTCATAGTGAGTCAGCTCACCATTGTTTTTCCAATTTGGGGGGGCAATCTACAAGGCCAAATAGTGTGTATGTATACAGCATTTGAGATCAGGCCCTGGTTCATTTGCAGCGATTTTGGTGAACATTTGTATTGTGTTAAAAAATACTACATGCTGTAAAAAAAAAAAAGACAGGGTTACATTCAACAGATTTGCCATCAAAAAGGTGCAGCTAAGACACTGAAACAAGTAGCTGTTATAAACTGCAAGAGTTTTTACTATTTTGAATTCCAACATGTTTAGAGAATCCATGAAATGTATTTTACAATAGAAGAGTCATAATTAATGCCGCATACATTAGGATACATGTATCCTACCATTTGCCTTAATATTGAATAGATGTTTACCTCATACTAAAAATGAAGCCAGAAGCCTTATTTGTGATTTTGGAGTAGAACTTTCTGTTTTAACATCAGAACTGAAGGTTGATTCTTATGGAAATCTCTGATTGAGTCATTTCAAGATGATAGACAACACTGAAATCAAATTATGCTGTGTCACTGTCTTTTCTCCCTTCCTGTTTCCCCCCTTAATCTACCACCTGGGAAAATGTAATTGAGAGAATGTGGCTTTTTTGCATAGTGTCCTTTTTTGTGGTGGGAAAGAATGTGATTTAGGTTTGTGTTAAAATTTTGGTAAATTTTTATCTGTATGTAAATTCGAATAAAATCTTCTGTTTTATAAACTCTAAGATCTGTGTATTTATCATTTTAATCCATTTTATTCATCAATTTTTTTTTTCTTTTACTAAGATACTAGTGTCTTAGGCAGTATAGTCAGAGACAGAAAATTTGGGTTGTCCCAGGATTATTCCAGTTCTACACAACTTTTTCAGTGACTATATCCATTAGGAGATTACTTAATCAAAGGATGAAAATGTTATACACCCTGGAAGCCCAGGTAAGTGCCACAAATATCTGACAGTTAAAACATGGCCTTAGTTTGCATAGCATTGTAGGAAATATTCAGACATAATCTCCTCCCACTTATGCGGCTCAGGTTCCAACATTAGCCATTTTCCTCTCAGCGTACAAATGTGTCACAGACCATACTTTTTAAAACCAGTTTGTATGTTGTTCTCAAAAGCTTCATATCTGGACAGAAGTTAAAACACCATTGTTTTATAGATCTGTGTTTATCATGGAGGAAGAACTCATTTTATAGATCTGTCTTACATCCTTTATTAATTGTTACACAGTACATGAAAAATATTAACAGTGTCTTTTTAAGTATGTTTTGATTTTGATAGCTTAACTAGTCAGTATTGTAAAAGAAATAATGTATACTCTGTCAATTAGACAAAAACTACATATTTGAATCCTTTACCTTTTGTTAAGGCTTGTGTTCATCTGGCTGTGTATATGGCTATTTCTAATCAATACAGTTTGGAGGAGGGGGTAAAGAAATGAAATCATTCGTGTGATTATTTTGTTAAATAATAACAAACAGCCCTTTATTTTCAAAGACATGGGAAGCTATATTTTCTTGGAAGCTCAAAGTATTGAGTTTATGTGGTTTGCATAGTATCATTGGTGCTGAACACAGTACAGTTTCCATGGGTTTTTATGGAGTGAATTACTGGTATGTGTTAAGGCACAGCCACACAGACTGAAGGTATACAGTAGAATTGGGGGCACTTGGTGGTGTGGATCCTGAAGCCTGTATATTACCTACTCCAGCGTGTCCTGTAATTCTGACCTTCTTATGTCCCCTTCAAGTCTTTCAGCTGTACTGTGTGTAAGGGTGAAAAATAATTTTCTTTAAATCTGATCAGTATTTGTTATACATGGCCTTATCCTAAACAAGAGTATCTATGAAGGAAATGAGAGTCTAAATACAGTACTCAAAGAAGCTCAAAGAGTAATACACACTTTTTACCCAGACTGCTTTGCATGTAAGATTTTAATGGGTTTGCTAGTCTACCCTGTAAGTCTCGTAGAACCAGCATCAGATTTAGAGGGGATTGAAGTCCTGACCTTCCCACTTAGCAACATTCACTTCTTTGGGTTGAACAGCCTCTTGTATTTGTATAAGCTTTTTTGCAGTGGCAAAAAACCAACTCAAGCTTACGAAAAAAGGTTGAAGGGGGAGGATGGTTTTGTTCTTGTAATTACAAAAGGCAGACATTTTCAGCTACAGTTAAGTCTAGATCCAGAAACTCAGAGCCTCAGAATGTGAACTCAGCATCTCAGAGATGCTAGTTTGTGTTTGTTTCATTCTTAGGTGGGCCATTTCCATTAGGTGGCAGAATGGCCGCTGGCCATCCCAGGTAGGTATTCCCACAAGTTTGCATCAGTAAGAGAGAAAGAATAGGGAGGGGGCAAGAAAGAGTAAAGGATGAAAGGAAGGGAAGGAAGGAGGGAGGGAGAAGGAAAACGGAGGGAAAGAAGGAGGTTGGTTCTCTCCTGGCAATTCTAAGAAACATCCCAGAATTTAGATGACAATTTTAGGTCAGAAACTTACCTCTGAACCAGTCCTCTGGTCAAGAGTTTACAGGGCTCTGAGGAGTCCTCTCTGGCTTAAATCCCCACTTGTTGGCCTGATAACGAGACCACCCTCATTTAAACTACCAGAGCTTAGAGTAAGAAAAGGAAGGGGTTATTCCATAAGAAACCTTGGCATCTAATAAGAGGAACCAGTGTTTCTGGAAAGGAAAAATAAAAGATTTTTCATCATCCATAGAGCAATGATGTTGGAACAAGTTGTTCTATAAGGACTCTTCCAACTCTGAAATGTCATGACTTTATTTGATAAATTTCTCATCATTTCTTGGCAGTCCATTCTTAACCTATGATACAAGTTACCAGGTTTTTTGAGTAGATGCTGCTTGAGTCATCTAAGTATTTGACCTTGATTTATTTGTCTAGAACAGTAATGTGAACTTAAGAAGTAATGGCATTGAGGCTCTTAGGTCAATTTTGGTTTTCTGTTTAAGTTTTAATTCAACTCATGAATTAGTAAAATAGGTAGGAAACTTTGAATGACCCTATTAGATCTGTGAATCACTTAATTTCTTATTTTACAGTTTATATACTATGACCATCCTTCTCAGTTTGCCATCAGCATGAAAATAAAGGTATTGTCCTAAAGAATTATATTATTTATATTCAATGTCTTAATAAAAATGAGAAGAAAAAATGTTTTGACATTTTTAAATTAAACATTTAAAACTGATTATTTGTAGGATACAGTGTATGTTCAAATAAAATAAATGAAAAAATCATATAATCATGGTGAAAAATACTGTGAAGAAGAGCAGGAAAAGCTATGTTCTTCCATATCCTTCTACATATGAAGTTGGCAAATGTAGGCCCGAGGGACTGTATAGTTTTATTGACACAACCATGCCATTTATTTACATTCTGTGGTGATTTTCATGCCACACCAGCAGAATTAAGTAACTATGATAGAAAATTCATGGCCTTAGACCATTTACTCTGTACCTTTACAAAAAAAGTTTGTCAACCCCTTCTCTGTACTAAAAAAAAAATTACAGTATTATCCTCACAATAACAGCCCAGATTATTGTTTCTGAATCTGGGAAAGGTAGGTCTAGGCATTAAAGTGAAACAAATAAGTAGAAAATAGGATCTCTGACCTCTGCATTTTAAACCTAGTGAAAATTGATTTGTCTACAAAAGGACATTTGCCAGTGAACACCTTTTTAACTGTGTTACTTTGCTTCTTTCCATCACCCCAAGAAGTGCCTGCACATAGCTAGGTGTGCTTCTGAAATACGCTATTCTTAACTACTTACAGGTGTGTTGGAATAACATCAGCTCATGGCTATGAATATTGAACTCCCAAAGAGCTGTACCTATTGAGTCATAAGTGATCCTTGCTAATTTTTGTGCATAATTTAATCTTGGGGTCCTGGGAAGATGGTAAGAAAACAAAAATTATTTCAGTGCACCTGATCTCTGCCACACTGCTGCAAAGGCATTATTACATTTTATCTTGAGGAGCAGTAACATAGTGAGATAAAGTTGCTCTGCCAAAGTTACATAGTGCCGAGAATTTAGGCTTCTGGTTTTCGTTGAGTTCTATCACTTCTAGTGCATCATTGTTCAGTAAAACTTTTGTGATGATGGTGATGGTAAGTATTGGTGCTATCCAGTATATGGCTTCTAGCCACACGAGGTTATTAAGTACTGAAAACTTAATTTTAAAGATTACTTAATTTCGATAATAGTCTCAGTAGCCACCTGAAACTTCCTTAGCTTTCCAGTGATTAAGACTCCATGCTTACAATGCAGAGGGTAGCGGTTGGATCCCTGATCGGGAACTAAAATCCCACATGCCATGTTTAGCCACTTGTTGGTGGTAGCTGCCTTTTTGGACAGCATAGCCCTTCAGTCTAAATCTAGCGGTTTTTATGCATTACTTTGACGTCAGAGGAGCTCCATTGATTCAGTGCTTACTGTGTTCCAGGAACCTTACAGATGTTGCCTTAATTAATCTTCTTAGCATCTCTGTGAATCTCTCATTCCTCTATTACAGATGAAATGCTTTACAGGTGATATATATCTCGGGGAAGGTATAACATGACCAAGAACACAAAACTAATATGTGATCGGTCAGAATTCAACTCTGATCTTCTGAGTCCAAAACTAGTGCTTTTTTGTTTAAATCTGTTGGAGCCTAAATTCAGTACAGTTTTGCTGCTGCTAGTGATGGATAATTGGAAAGAATGTTGGAGGCAAAGATATTTAGCAAGCTGAGTACTTGAGTGTTTTGCCCTTTAATGTACCCTCTTCCCTGGGAAGGAAAAGTCAAAAGCTGAAAGAATGCCCTCTGCAGTTGGACAAGTTGTATAGGCTATAATGGTAATGGCACGTTTCCATACCCACATAGTAAAGTCTAAGATAGGGGCCACTTTCTGGGGCCTTAATTCCAAGTGCCTTCTTGTTAATTCACTGCCTTCTCTAATACACAGAATGATGACAAAACAAGACAAAAGGCAGAGGGATAGGAGAGGTGAAAGCTGAGACAGTGTTACCATAGCAGTAGGAGAAAATTCAGTTAATGTATCATTATTCTTCTGGACAATTTAGATCCGTAACTCTTGTCTCATGTCTTGATATTCAAAATAGGCCAGCAACAGTTCTCAGGTACATTATGCCAAATTCCACAAATCCAGAATTAATTATATTTTATGTGCTAATTGTGGGGAAATACATTTTTTTTGTTGTTCCTACATTATGTGCACAGGAAGTATGTGGAGGCATTTTTTTTTTTTTTAACTAGGAGCCGTTTTAGCCCTTTTCTAGCTAGAGGAGAAAGAAATGAAATAGAATCATTATCTAGCAGTCATTTAGAGATCTGTTCTCAGATATCAGACAGAGACTTGTATGGAGTACAAGATTTGGAGGTTCTTATTTGGAGTTTAAGTTATGTTTTAATGTTGAATATTCATGTACTCTAAATCCTTATAACTATTTTTCCTCAAAAAATAATTTTTGACTTTGTATTAAGAGTACAATCTGCAAACAAAGACAAGTTGAATATATTAAAATAACTTAAACTGTTTGCAGAAAGTTTTTCCAGAGAGTGGTAACAACCCAAATGTCTATCAGCTTATGACTGGATAAATGAAATGGTGTATATCCATATTCATCAATAAAAAGAAATACTGTACAGGAATGCTACAGTATGGATGAACTGGAAACCTCAAAAAATTTAATGAACCTTCATTAAACCAAATGAAGGAATACAGTCAAAAGGCCACATATCATGCGATCCCACTCTTAGGAAATGTCCACAGTGCATAAATGTAAAGAAATAGGATGTAGATTAGTGTTTGCCAGGACTAGAGAGGAGAGGAGAATGGCAAGTGACTCCTAATGCGTCTTCATTTGGGATGGCAAAAATGTTGTGAAATGACATAGTTGTGATGGTTACACAGCTTGGATATACTAAATACCACTCAACTGTATGCTTTTCAGTGATAAATCTTATACTATATGAATTACTTCTCAATAAAGCTGTTCTAGATTCAGAATAGGAGAAGGCAATGGCAAGCGACTCCAGTACTCTTGCCTAGAAAATCGCATGGACAGAGGAGCCTGGTAGGCTACAGTCCCTGGGGTCGCTACTAGTCGGACACGACTGAGCGACTTCACTTTCACTTTTCACTTTCACACATTGGAGAAGGAAATGGCAGCCCACTCCAGTACTCTTGCCTGGAGAATCCCAGGGACAGCGGAGCCTGGTCGGCTGCCGTCTATGGGGTCGCACAGAGTTGGACACGACTGAAGCGACTTAGCAGCAGCAGCAGCAGCAGATTCAGAATGGATAGACACATAGATAGGTAGGAGGGATTGTATTAGGAGTTGCATGTGTTAATAAAGGCATAATTTGGCTTCTATTTCCTGCTCTTCATTTATATTATCTCATGGATACAATCAAGTGACCTTAGAGATAGTGATCATTTTGTACATGTGTTCATGGGAAGAATAGTTAGTAACCTTTCTTTCTGGATTTCAAAGAAACTGCTATTACTTTCTGAAAAACATTTCATCCTTTACTTTAAAAGTCATTTTTTCCTACCTTCAACACTGTGTCTTAAACATTTAAGTCTGTTTTATAAATTGTCCCCAGTTTTATATAGTTGCTTTAAAAATTGCCTTTTAAAGATGCCTTTTTACACATTAATAAGAATCCTTTACATTTCTGTTAAGTTTTTAGAATATTGTACAGTGTATAGATGACATTTATAAGCTTTCAGATATTGCGTGTGAATTTCAAAAAAATAAGAACACATTTGAAATACATTTTTTTTTTTTTTTTTGCAAATTCCGAGTTTATTGATGACAAAAAGAATGTTTGGAAAAGCTACAGATGACTTGTTTACATCATTAGAACTCTTAAGATCAGGGACTTGCACCTGAGGCTGAACTTGATGCTTGTAAAGTTATCCTCCACCCTGGATGGCTTCTGACAGTGTCCTCCTCAATACTACCCTTCTGTGAACTTGGGTTTACTGTCTGGAGAGGAAGGATGCTGTTCCATTTGAAGGAAACCCTCTCTCAGTTAAATAACATTCTCATAGCAAGCAACGCTTTCCTAGGAAACAACCTTCTGAGTCTCATAACACCCTGGGGAATAGGGAAAAACACGATGCTCACTAGGGATGTGCCTTGCTGTTCAGAAGCAAAGTCTTTCTTCTCCTTTCTTCTCATCCAACATTAGAAATACATTAAATTGCATTTTATAGTTTTAATTTTTTTACAAAAGTCCAATTATATTAACAAGAAAGCAAATAAACAAGGTTGGCAAGAATATAGGGAAGTGGATACACCCCTTTCATGTGCAATTGCTTTGTAATCAGTAAAACCTTTCTGGAGGGCAGTTTTTTAGTAAGGCTCAATGGCTGTAAAAATGTTCATAGTTAAGGGGCAAGTGGCCAGCATGATGGAGTAGGAAGAACCTGAGCTCTCCTCCTCCCACATGCCCACCTGAATTGTAACTATTTAAAGAGCAACTATTGATAAGAACAACCTGAAGACTAGCAGAAAAAAATCCTTCACAACTAAGGATATAAAGAAATAAACACAGTGAATTGGTTAGGAGGAGCAGAGTCTTGGTCAAAACCCACACCTCAGGTAAGTAACTCCCAAATAGGAGGATAATCACAACCGCAGAGATTCTCCCTAAGTAACAATGGGTCCAAACCCCATGTTAGGCTCCCCATCCCAGGAATTCTATACCAGAAGAGCCCCCAGAACACCTTGCTCTGAAGACCAGTGGGGCTTACTTTCAGGAGAGCTAGAGGACTATAGGAAACAGATTCTCCTCTTAAAGTTTGCACACAGAATCTCACAGTCTTCGAGACCCAGGACAGGAAGCAGTAATTTGATAGAGCCAGGTCAGATGCACTAACTGATCTTGGACATTCCCAGAGAGGGAGGAGTCAACGGGGACTCATCCTGAGGACATAGATACTGGGCGTTGCCATTTTGAGGAGCTCATTCTACCAAGAACACTGATGCTGCATTTTGAAATACTCCCTCTGGCTTATTAGCACTGAGATCTGATATCCCTCACTATCCAGTCAACTGGAGCTTCCTCAAGATAAGCAGCTAGCCATGTGGGGTCCCAGCTCCAACCACCACTGGGATGACATCAGCTTCAGGATCCCTGCAGTGCTGTAGCCAATTAGATTGCAACCCAACCCACTCATGAAAGGGCTGTCATCAAACTTGGAACTCCTGGGCCCCAACTCTGCCCACTATCAGGCCAGCACTACCTCCAGGATCCACAGATCTGCAGACAGCCACTCCAACACCTGGCTCCACTCACTAGCAGGACAGCACCAGGACTGGGACTTCTGAGTCATGCAGCCAGCCATGCCATGACCTGGCGTCATCCACTAGTGGCCAGCAACATTCACGCTAGGCTGGAGTTGTCAGCCAACTGGGTCAGGGACCAGCCACACCTAGCAGAGTGCCCATAGTAGTCAACCCGATCATAACAGAAGGGCCTACACAGCCTACACTCCTAGATCATATACTTCTGGATATTTTTAAACACTAAGTTAAAAAGATATATGCACCCTTATGTTCAGTGCAGCATTATTTACAGTAGCTAAGATAGAAGCAACATATGTGCACATCAATAGATGATCAGGTAAAGATGTTATACATACACACACACAACACACAGTGGAATAGTACTCAGCCATTAAAAGAGAATGAAATACTGCCATTTGCAACAACACGGATGGACCTAGACAGTATTGTGCTCATTGAAATAAGTCAGACAAAGAAAGACAAATACTGTATAATTTATATGTGAAATCTAAAAAACAAAACATAACAGTCATAGATACACTTGATTGCCAGAGGGATGGGGTGATTGTAGGAGAGAAGCAAGTGAGGGAGATTAAGAGGTACAAACTTTAAGTTAAAAAATGAGTCATAGGTGTGAAATAAAATATGTGATGAATATAGTCAATGATTATGTAATATTATGTAATATCATGTTTAGTGACAGATGACACCTAGATTTATCATCATGCTCATTTTGAAATGTTTACAAATATGGAATCACAATGTGTGTACCAGGAATTTAACATAGTATTGTAAGTCAATAATACTTCAAAAACAGTAAAACAAACTCATAGAAAAAGAGATTAGATCTGTGGTTATTAGAGGCAAGGGTTGAAGTAGGAAGAATTGGATGAAGATAGTCAAAAGGTACAAACTTCCAGTCATGAGATAAATATTAGGAGTGTAGTGTACAACATACAACGTAACTAGTATAATTAATCATGATGTATGTTATACATGAAACTTGTTAAAGAGTGAATTCCAAAGGTTTTCATCACAAGAAAGCACTATTTTTTCTATCTCCTTTGTCTCTATATGAGATGATAAATATTCACTAAATTCCTTACAGTAATCTTTTCATGATGCATGTTACTGAAATCATTGTGCTGTACACCTTAAATTTACACGGTGCTGCATTCAGTTGTATCTCAGTAAAACTGAAAATGTCAAATATGAAAATATTTTTTAATGCTCATAATTTTACCTCTTCAGAGTTTGGAAATGACTGCTCTGTGGCAACAGGTGCGTCAGAAAGAGGGAAAACTGGCTTGATCTGACTGAAGCAGTGGCTGGAAGCTCTGTGCTAAAAAGCAGGAATGATTTGATGCCAAAGGATATTTTTCCTCACCATCACTGAGGAAATGTGAATGGTAACAGCACACACTACTAATTACATCAAGATGACCCTGGCCCAGTGGAACAGTTTCCATCTGCTCCCCTAGAATTTTCACCACTGGCACACAGACTGAGGAAAGGAGTTGACTATCACCTTCGAGGTCTCAGACAGGTAGGTAGCTGATCTCTGATAAAGTGGGCAGTGAGTCAAAGAGGATTGGCACATACTATTTCATAAGAGATCAACTTTGTCAATCATGAGCAAGAAAATGAAGAACATAATATCTCTCCTATTATAACTGACAATTGACCTCCTTTGGAAAAACATAAAACATATTACTCTAAGAGAAAACAAATTCTTGATAGAGCTTCATTGTATGGCAGACCTTAAGAAGAATGTTCAGTTAATAAACAAAAACATGCTCATAATGACTTACAGAGAAAGAAAAAGGAGCTAAGGACTCCAATAGGGGACCAGAACAACACTATTTAAGAACTAATAAATAAGTCACAAAGTTCAATAAATCATAAATATATTGCAGTGCACAGGAGACCCCACACCCCACAATGAAGAGTTTTCCAGCACAAATGTCGTTAGAGTCAAAGTTGAGAAACCCTCATTTAGCTGCATTTGTTAACGTAACTATAGTAAATGTGGGTTATTTGTATCATTAAAATAAAGATACTGAAAGAAAAATTACTAAAAGAGAGAAAAGCTGAAACACTGACTTAAATGAAGGATTGTATGATTCAAATGAATGCAAAGGGGAAAATAAAGCACTTAGAAAATAATAAAGCCAGGGATAATACAATATAAGAAAAATTGGTGGCAGTGAAAAAGGGATACCAGCAACTGAAATTGAAAGTTAATTTAAAGATATTGATAGAAGAAAATCTCGTTGAGAAGAATGTAGAATTGTGCCTCAACCATGAGAAGAACAATATACTCCAGGAAATATCAGTAACAAAAATTTACATTTTAAAGCCCAAATTTCTCAACTTTGGGAGCAGAGAATCTTTCACTGCCTAAACATGCAAATGAGAATATACAAGAGAAAAACAATCATACTGGATTTATATTTCTCTCTATAACCAACTTATAATATCAAAAGACATGAAACAAAATATGTAACATTCTTAGGGAATGAGTCACCCAAAAATAGCCAACTAAGTGAGCACTTTGTCATGTTAATGTCTGTGAAAATATTAGGAATAACTTCAAAATCTAAGTACAGGTAATTGCACAAATAAACTAGTGTCTAACTGGTGGAATACTATGTAACCATTAAGAAAGATGAAGTAGATATGAGCTTATTTGTGAAAAAGTGTTCCTGATACACTGCTGCTGCTGCTAAGTCACTTCAGTCGAGTGTGACTCTGTGTGACCCCATAGACGGCAGCCCACCAGGCTCCCCCGTCCCTGGGATTCTCCAGGCAAGAACACTGGAGTGGGTTGCCATTTCCTTCTCCAATGTGTGAAAGTGAAAAGTGAAAGTGAAGTCGCTCAGTCATGTCTGACTCGTAGCGACCCCATGGACTGCAGCCTACCAGGCTTCTCCGTCCATGGGATTTTCCAGGCAAGAGTACTGGAGTGGCTTGCCATTGCCTTCTCCGCTCCTGATACACTAGTTGGACTTAATAGAAACCTACAGGACATTTCATCCAAAAGCATCAGAATACACATTCTTTTCAAGTGCACATGGTATGTTCTCCAGGATAGTTCATTTTCTAGGCCATAAAAGAAATTTCAACAAATTTAAGAGGATAGAAATTATATCATTTCTGACCATCAAGGTATGAAACGAGAAATAAATTACAGAAATAAAGACAAACACATGTAGACTAAATAGCGTGCTAATTTAAAAACCCTGGGTCAGTGAGGAACTCAAAAAGGAAATCAGAAAATATCTCAAGACAAATGCAAATAAAAACATAACCACCCAAAAGTCTGTGGGATATAACAAAAGCAGTTCTTGGAAGTTTATAGTGATACAGGCCTACCTCAAGAAAAAAAGAACAAAAAATTCTCAAACAACCTATTTTCTAACAGAATTAGATAAAGAAGAACAAACAAAGCACAAAGTCAGAAAAAAAATTAATAAAGGTCAGAGTATAAAGGGATAAAAAGGAACACCGCCCCCCCCAAAAAAAAAGCTAGCTGAAAAGATCAATGAAACCAAGAACTGGTTTTTTGAAAAGATAATCAAAATTGAGGAACCTTCAGCCAGGATCATTAGGGGAAAAAAAAGATGACCCAAGTATACACACACAAACACAAACAAAAGGAGAAATTACAACTGATATTTCAGAGATACAAGCAATCATAAGAGAATACTGCAAACAGTTATATACCAACAAACTGGACAATCTAGAAAGCATGGATAAATTCCTAGAAACATACAATCTTCTAAAACTAAATCAAGAAGAGGTAGATAATCTGAAGAGACCTATCACTACAACTGTTCAGTTCGATGGCCCACGTATCACTGCAATTGAAATTGAATCAATAATCAAAAAATTCCCAACAAAGTCCAGGACCAGATGGCTTCACAGAGGAAATCTACCAAACTCATAAAGAAGAGCTAATACCTGTGCTTATCAAACTAGTCCAAAAACCTGAAGAGGAAGGAAGACTCCCAGATTCATTCAATCTGGCCACCATTACCCTGAAGCTAAAACCAGACAAAGACAAAACAAAAAAAGAAAATTACAGAGTAATAACTGGGACGAATATAAATGCAAAAATGATCAACAAAATATTAGCAAGGTAAATTCAATGATGTACTAAATTGATTCCATACCATGATCAAAAAATTAACAAACAGTAAAGGAAAAAGACAACCTATGGAATGGGAGAAAACATTTGCAAGCAATATGTCTGATAGGGGTTAGTATCCAAAATGTATAAGCAAATTACTGTTTGTAAAATAAATAAGGTACAAGAATGTAATGTATAGCATAGGAAATATAATCAGGATAATAACTTCAAATGGATTATAATCTATAAAAATATTGAATCTATTTCATACACCTTAAACTCATTGCAAATCAACTATGGTTTAATTTAAAAAGTGCTCATATGCTGCAGAAGAATAGTAACAATATCGGAGCTAATATTTTAAAGAATTTGTTCATACATTTGTATCTGTGTGCATAGAAAATTTATGGTAAGGATATAAATTAATTTTGTTTTAACGGTTCTCAACTGGGAACAGTTTTTCTCTTCCAAAGGTATCTGGCAATATCTGAGACTTTTGTTTGTTACAACTGGTAAAATGCAGCTCACTTCTAGTAGCTCTGAAAATATAGCTAAATATCCTCAGGACAGCCTTCCACAAGGAAAAATCATCCTGCCCAAATGAGTAGGGCTGAGATTGAGAAAACCTGACTTAATTGTATTTACTAATTTGCTATAGTAAATAAGTGTTACTGATATAATAAAAATGAAGTTACCCAGAAATGCTGTATCAATTGAAACTGGAGTAGATTTTGCTTGGTAGATGAATGTGTTCAAGTCAAAAAGATATAAATTCATTTTTATATAGAGTCCTTTGTTAGGGGTCTTGACTTAATTTGCAATGCAAATTTTCAATCTCCACTAAGTGAAAACTTAGTGAAGCATACTGTTCTTTTAAATAATGTTCTATGTTGGGAGAATAAAGACCAAATTAGAAAAGAAAATATGGTCAACACAGATCCAAGTAAAAGTGTATTTTTAAACTGCTATATTTAAATAACATTTTAAGATCTCCTCATTCACTTTATATTGTAATATCTGAGAATACATGATAATTTAATCTTGGGCCTGCTGCTGCTGCTGCTGCTAAGTCACTTCAGTCGTGTCCGACTCTGTGTGACCCCATAGACGGCAGCCTAGGATTGGAATAATTCGTGATTCTCAACTAGTATATATTTCATGGGTATACCCCCCAATATTGTTCAATACATAGGAATTGTTTTTTCTACAGTATGAGTTATGAGATATTAGGAGTGTTCTATTGTTTGGAGTCCCTTAAATCTTTGAACGGAGAAGGCAATGACAAGCCACTCCAGTACTCTTGCCTAGAAAATCGCATGGACAGAGGAGCCTGGTAGGCTGCAGTCCATGGGGTCGCTACTAGTCGGACATGACTGACTTCACTTTCACTTTTCACTTTCACACATTGGAGAAGGAAATGGCAACCCACTCCAGTGTTCTTGCCTGGAGAGTCCCAGGGACGGTGGAGCCTGGTCGGCTGCCGTCTATGGGGTCGCACAGAGTCGGACACGACTGAAGCGACTTAGCAGCAGCAGCAGCAGCAGCAAACCTTTGAAGAGTGGGTGTCTAATATTCTAATATTTGAAATTATGCCCCATTGAGTTCAAGTGATGTATGCCAAATAGTATGTGGATCTATGTTGAAGACTTTAGTGGAGATAAAACTTGTTTTTTAGGTAGAAGCGTAGTGTTAAGAACAAGCCAGCATTGCAGAAAAGGGAACACGGCAGACTTTGCCTCCTGAGTATGTAAAAATTGTGTTTGAGCTATTCAACAGTTTTTCCCAACCAGCAACAGAGTGCTGGAGAGGACCAAGTGCTGCTTAAACGTATCATCACTTAAGTGCTCAGGTTGCAAATATGGCTAGTATTTTGCAGGGTCTGCAGAGTCTTTTTGTCCTTGGAAGCATATCTAAAATTCTAGTACTTGAAAGTGTGCCATGAGCACAAAACCTCTTCAGCATCCCCAGCAAATGTCATTTTAAAATTAGAGCTTGAAAAACATAGCTAATTAAGTTTAATTCAAACAAATGTTTATCTAACATCTGCTCTTCCCCAGCAACATGGCAGCTGCTGGGAGAACACAGTGAAAGTGGAAGTGTTAGTCGCTCAGTCATGTCTGACTCTTTGCGGACACATGGACTGTAGCCCCCAGGCTCCACTGTCCTTGGAATTCTCCAAGCAAGAATACTGAAGTGGGTCGCCATTTCCTTCTCCAGGGAATTTCCCAGACCCAAGGATCGAACCCAGGAATCCTGCATTGCAGGTAGATTCTTTACTGTCTGAACCAATAAAGACAAACCCCTCTACTCAAGGAGTGGATCATCCAGATGTGCTTAGAACTACTCCCTAACACTTGACAGAACTTAGGAAAGGATGGAAAATGAAACGCTAGAAACAGCTGAGAAAAATTTTCCATAGATGATAATCATACCATGTGTTCATGTAATGTATATGCCAGTGTGAGGGATTTTATGTCTTTGGGAGCAACTTTTATGCATTTAAAAGATTTTTCAGAGATTCAAATTGGTTTAAAAGTTAAAAGATTGTTATAAATTTTAAAACTTTTAAATTTATAGATGATCTTATTCTATTTGTACATCTGTCTGATTCTATCAGATCACTTTTAAGTGGCCTTTGATTCATGTTTTGGTCTGTTTTTAAGCTTAGTGAAATGTCTTTAAACACTCAAACACTCAAACTGTCATACAGATTTAATATGTTCCATTTTCTTGAGTGTTCTCAATTTTATGACAAGCCATCCCAAGAATTTAAGGAATCCTTACAAATCTAATAAATTAAAGTTAAAATAGTCATTCTTAAATTATCTTAAATGTGCTGATATTGTTTATGTGCTTAGCAAGATTTCAGTTTAAAACCCAAGTCTTTCTCAAGTGCTCATATACACATGCTAGATTGAAAACTTGATGTTTACTTGTTAATCTAAATATTTCTTACATGTGACAAGTGCACAGAATACCATATTTTACACAAAAGTATTGAACATTTTCATGTCCTAAACATTTCTTTACTTAAATCTCAGTCTTCCTGGGCTAGCTGCAGTATAGAAAGCTAGTCAGTCACTTTGGCCTGGACAGAGGAGGGTGGAGCACCTATCTACAATCTGGTCAAAGTGGAAATCTAGCCTCCCCACTAAACTTTTGTTGGCTTGGGTGAGGTAGGTAGCAGATTATTTTTGTGGTTTCTCAGTGAAGTAGTGAAAAGATGGTCTAAATGTTTTCCATATTGTTTTCCTTTTCTTACCCTTTGGCTACAAAGAGCAGGCTTTTGTTGGTGCTTTTCTGGTCTGTACCCATTGGCATTTCCAGGTTGCTAAGTTCTGTAATTCCAAGTCTGGAATATATGGGAAAAAAGAAACTCTAGGAATCTCACCATTGTATTCCTGGTTTCCTGAGGTGCCTAAGAAATCTTTTCTTTACCTTTCAGAGGCACCTTGAAGTGAAGTGAAGTCGCTCAGTCGTGTCTGACTCTTTGCGACCCCATGGACTATAGCCTACCAGGCTTCTCTGTCCCTGGGATTCTCCGGGCAAGAGTACTGGAGTGGTTGCCGTTTCCTTCTCCAGGAGATCTTCCCAACCCAGGGATCGAACCTGGGTCTCCCGCATTGGAGGCAGACGCTTTACCATCTGAGCCACCAGGGAAGCGCCTTATGTTTGTTTAATACATAATGTGCAATATTTTTAGTTGTAATTTTTGAAAGGAAAAGAGGAAAGTGCATCTGCTCCTTCCCCAAAGTGGAAGATCCCCTTCATAGATTTCAAACTGAGTTCAATTAAGAGAATGCCATTGTTGTCTACTATCTTTTTGCTTATCTGCTCATTTTGGTTGTTTCTTGGGGTTTTTTTTAATTATTTTTTACCATTTAAAAAATTGCGGTCATGCTTTTTGCAAGGTTTTTTGAAATTAAGAAAATATACATTAAAATCTCTCATGACCCTACTGCTACTGTGTACATCTTGGTATGCTTCATTTATCTTTTAATGTTTTGATAGAGACATAAATAGATGGATAGTTTTGTTTGATTGGTTGGTTGTTTTACTATTTAGGATTGCACTATGTGCAGCTTTGTATCATTTTTCTCTTAACACTTCATTATGGGCCCTTTTGCAGCCACCATCATCTCTTCTTTAGTTACCTTCTGAAAGCAGCAACCCACATCTATAGATGAGATGAAAATCCTGGTAGTCAGATATCAAACATGCTTTTTACCTGGTCAGTTCTGTTGAGAATTGCAGTATTATGCAGTGGTACAAATATGGAAACCCGCATTTCCAGGAAGAAATAAAACTGCTGTATGCTCCTACATTTTAATAACCCACTTAAAATCTTAAATTTGAAAGAGTTAGTATTAATGATTATGGAGGCTGTAACCAGTCCTGAAATTATTAGATATTTGTGAATTTCTGGACCCTTTGAGAAACATGAGCTCTTAGTTTAATCTATCCAAAGAGTTATCTCAATGGGAAATATTTCAGGGTTCAAAGTTTTCTTGGGTAATTGAGAAATTCTCAACCTGAATTCATGTCTTTAGTTTGGTTTGATTGGAAGCAGAACTTGAAACAAAAATTCTTCTGCAAATAATTTATTGAAATCAAGTTCTTTGGAAAAGGACTTCCCAGCTGATGCTAGTAGTAAAGAACCCACCTGCCAACACAGGAGAATTAAGGATGTGGGTTCGATCCCTGAGTCAGGAAGAGCCCCTGCAGAAGAAAACAGCAACCCACTTTTCTTTGGAAAAGCATAAAAGAGATGAGGGGAAAGGCATAGTCCAAAATAAGAGACTAGATAAATATGCAGTTGCAGGAAACTATCTAGCCTAAGCTACATCCCGTGGGAGCTCTCAAGCATAAATTGCACCACAGAAGTTGTTTCATCCAGCAGAGAGCAGGCTGGACTATTCAGTACCTCCATTATCCTTGGTTATTGTATTCCCCATGGAGGAAAGGGTTGGTTTGGGTAACCTCTCAGGTATTTCTGAATGAGACAGCTCCTGTCATTCAAGGATGTTCCTCTGGAGAATGATACAGATGTAAGTTGTGAAATGTCATCACCAACCAGAGGTGGAGGACTGGTACATCTGCCACAACTTCTTTATTCAGCAAAAGCTGGTGCTAGTCCCTGTATGAGGTATTGCCACTGCATTCAGGCACAGTGGAGACCCAGGTAGCAGTTGTTTTCACTAAACTCTTGGGCTTTTTGATCTAGTGTAGAGGACAGACTTAAAATCAATGTCACAAACATCAGAGTATAGCTAATAGCAGAGACATCTGGAAAAAAAAAAAAACTGTTCTAGCATAATGTAACATGAATCTCTAATAAAGAAATTTGTCTTACCCCAGGATGAAAAGAAAGTCTTACCTAAGGAAACTGCTTTTGAACTAAGAACTGATGAATACATGTACTGAATTACTAAAGTGGCTAATAAGGGATGAGGGAGAGAAGCCAAAGAGACAGTTCCAAGTGGAGGGGGAATGGCATGTGCAAGGATCCTATGATTGGGTACATGGCACATTCTTTTAAATCGGTATGTCTAATGTTGTTTGAGTACTGAAAGGAAGGGGAAAAGTGTTAGCATAATCAGACAATTGCCACATGAATGCTGTATAACAAAATATCTCAAAACTCAGTGTTTTAAAACAATAAGCATTTATTTTGCTCCTGAGTCTGAATTAGTGATTTGTGCTGGGTTCTTTATGATTTGGCTCTTTCACATGTTAGGTTGACTTTGGCTGGGGTACCTGGACAATTTGGCTCTATTCTGTGTGTCTCATCCTTCAACATCCTAGCCAAGGCATGCTCTGACAATCAAGAGAAGAGCAAGAGCAAAACCCAAAACATGTAAGCACTTTTTTAGACATCTGTTTGCATCATAACCACTGACATTTTTTTGGCCAAAGCAAGTTACATGGCCAAATTTAGAATCAAGATATTATAAGTATTCTCTGCTTCTTGGTGGGTGTTACTTAAAATCCATGCCAAAAGTCATGGATACAGGAAAGGATGAAGAATTGGGCCATTGATGTAATCAATCTCATAGGTGAACAGGGCCCAGACCATTTTGGACTTCAAGCTCTACCTAAGTTGCCATGACTGCACAACTGCCCATTTGCAAGTCTGTGGCAAAAATCTACCTCATCTATCTACTCAGCCCTTCCTTAGAAATTAACCCATTCCATCACTTGAATCATTTTCCTTTTTCATCTACAGGTTGCAATTGTATTCTTCATAACCCCTATCCTGTTCGTGCTGTGTTCATGAATCACAGCTTTTATTTCCCTTCTTGTGTCTCTAGACTTTGTATTTAATGTGCATTTTTGCATTCCTGTGAGAAGCTCAAAGTGATATATACTCCATCCTTTTAACTAAACTGTCAGCTATTCCTCTGAGATGGTAACATATCACAATGGATGGTAGAGAGCTCCATAATGTGTGTGTGTGTGCGTGTGTGTGTGTTAGTCATTCAGTCATGTCCGACTCTTTGCAACTCCATGAACTGTAGCCTGCCAGGTTCCCCTGTCCATGGAATTCTCCAGGAAAGAATACTGGAGTGGGTTGCCATTTCCTTCTCCAGAGCTCCATAATAGAAAAGATTAATTACCATTTATAGGTGCAGCCCAGAGAAGTGCCAAGAGATTCTTGAGTAGTTTTCCACCCAGTATCTCAAAAGTCTAAGACTGAACTATTGGCCCTGTGAGTCTTGACTTCTAATCTAGATTATATTATAGTCACTCTACTCTCTGTTTTAGAAGAAAATTCTGTGTGTAGTTTTAATCTCTATAGGGAGATAAGAAAACTCATCAGTTTCATACTGCCTTATCCAAATATCAGCAATCTGAGGGGACCACAGAATTGTCTTCCTAAAAGATGAAAGAGAGGGGGAAAGTGTGGTCCTCATAGCATAATCCTCCAGTGAGAGAAGAACCAGTAATACATTCAGTTCAGTTCAGTTCAGTCGCTCAGTCGTGTCCGACTCTTTGCGACCCCATGAATCACAGCACGCCAGGCCTTCCTGTCCATCACCAATTCCCAGAGTTCACTCAAACTCATGTCCATCGAGTCGGTGATGCCATCCAGCCATCTCATTCTCTGTCGTCCCCTTCTCCTCCCACCCCCAATCCTTCCCAGCATCAGTGTCTTTTCCTGTGAGTCAATTTGTTGCATGAGGTGGCCAAAGTATTGGAGTTTCAGCTTTAGCATCAGTCCTTCCAATGAACACCCAGGATTGATCTCCTTTAGAATGGACTGGTTGGATCTCCTTGCAGTCCAAGGGACTCTCAAGTCTTCTCCAGCACCACAGTTCAAAAGCATCAATTCTTCGGCACTCCGCTTTCTTCACAGTCCAACTCTCACATCCATACATGACCACGGGAAAAACCATAGCCTTGACTAGATGTTCCATCAATGAATGGGAATAACAAGGCATCCCTTAATCTTGTATGTCTAAATGTATTACAAAGGAAAAAACCATTACAAGAATCTGAATTCAATTTTAACCCTTTTATGAAAAGCAAGAAGTTGTATGTACTAAAAACAAAAAGCCAGAAAACTCAAATGGAAATGTAACTGATCTCCAGGAGTATGTCACCCAGAAAAATCTAAATAAGTGTCCCACTGGCATCTTTTTTATGTTGAAGTTTAATTTTACTAGAATACTTTTGCCAAAATTACCTTCACAGATTAATGAATATTGTCAGAATTATTTTTTTTGTATTTAACTTCAGCTACCCAGAAATGTAATTAGACAATTGAAGAGAATATGTGCCCAATTCCCCAAGAATATTGTAGGATTGTATCTAGGTATTTTGTGTCTAGGACATTTGTGGAAGAAGTGTACTTCAGTTCTGGCATTTGAAATCTATGGGAAAGAAAAGAATGTGTAATCAAGGACTATGATCAGATTTCTAAGTCTTGGCTTCTTAATTAGGTAGAAAATGGGCTATGGATCCTCTCCAGACATCTTATGTAACATGATTGTGAATTCTGCTCCTTGTTCAATACTTTGATCAGAAGGAAGCAGGGAGTTCAAAAGATTCAACAACTATCATCCTCTAACAGCACCTCTCCATTCCAAGCTCCTAGACTGATGTTCGTTACAAGAGAAAGGCGGCTACTCAGAGTGTTCCATTTTGTTTGGGAATACAAGCTGTGACTTTTGCATTGAATCCATATTTTTAAATAAATTTTAAAATTCCAATTTTTAAATTTAAAATAGCACAGCATACTATGTCCAATAGGATGCTTTTGGCTCTTTAAGAACTAATTAGACAAAAGGGAATGTATTATCTCACATAACAAGAATCTGAAGGTATGATAGTTTTGGGTTGGTTATTTAGAGGGCTCGGCTATAGCCTTGTTAGTTTCTCTGAATTTGTTGTCATCATCCACTATGGCTGCTACAGCACCAAGCATCACTTCTTCAGACAACAATCACACAGGAAGGACTATTCTTTGTATTGTGACATGGCTTTAGCACGAAAAAAGAAAACTTCATGAAAGAATTCTAAGAAATTTTCCCTTTGTGTCTTATTCTTTTCTTGATAATTGTCATAAAACTTTTCCTATCTTGATCACTAGCAAGGGAAATGAAATTATGTTGATTCTCAGTTTATTGAATTTTTAGTATTTGTGGTATGTCTGTTTCCTTTTTGTTCCTCTTATTGTTTATTTATGCCATCTATTTTTTTATAAATTAGTCTTTCTAGAAACTTTTTTTCAGAGAGCCGATTTTTGGTTTGTTAATCCTACCTGTTGTATTTTTGTTTTATTGGTTTCTTAATAATGTTTGCAGGTCAGGAAGCAACAGTCAGAACTGTACATGGAACAACAGACTGGTTCCAAATAGGAAAAGGAGTACGTCAAGGCTGTATATTGTCACCTTGCTTATTTAACTTATATGCAGAGTACATCATGAGGAACGCTGGGCTGGAAGAAGCACAAGCTGGAATCAAGATTGCTGGGAGAAATATCAATAACCTCAGATATGCAGATGACACTACCCTTATGGCAGAAAGTGAAGAGGAACTCAAAAGCCTCTTGATGAAAGTGAAAGAGGAGAGTGAAAAGGTTGGCTTGAAGCTCAACATTCAGAAAACAAAGATCATGGCATCTGGTCCCATCACTTCATGGGAAATAGATGGGGAAACAGTGGAAACAGTGTCAGACTTTATTTTTTTGGGCTCCAAAATCACTGCAGATGCTGATTGCAGCCATGAAATTAAAAGACGCTTACTCCTTGGAAGGAAAGTTGTGACCAACCTAGATAGCATATTAAAAAGCAGAGACATTACTTTGCCAACAAAGGTCCATCTAGTCAAGGCTATGGTTTTTCCAGTGGTCATGTATAGATGTGAGAGTTGGACTGTGAAGAAAGCTGATCGCCAAAGAATTGATGCTCTTGAACTGTGGTGCTGGAGAAGACTTGAGAGTCCCTTGGACTGCAAGGAGATCCAACCAGTCCATTCTAAAGGAGATCAATCCTGGGTGTTCATTGGAAGGACTGATGCTAAAGCTGAAACTCCAATACTTTGGCCACCTCATGTGAAGAGTTGACTCACTGGAAAAGACTCTGATGCTGGGAGGGATTGGGGGCAGGAGGAGAAGGGGACAACAGAGAATGAGATGGCTGAATGGCGTCACCAACTCGATGCAGGTGAGTTTGAGTGAACTCCGGGAGTTGGTGATGGACAGGGAGGCCTGGTGTGCTGTGATTCATGGTCGCAAAGAGTCGGACATGACTGAGCTAATGAACTGACTGAACTGAGAGAAAAAGATGGGACAGAACAGCTTTCCAGTGATAAAGTTAGGTTATAGACCAAGGTGCAGGGATTTTATATGTACAATCGTGGTCTATAATCAGTTGACTTAAAGCTCATCAAGAGGTAGGTTATCCTGGTTTGGACTTATCAGGTGAGTGCTTCAAATGAACGTCTAAAGATCAAAACAAATCAGAGATATTCTTCTACTGGCCTGAAGAAAGCATATAGCCACAGTGTGAACTGACTATGGAGGGGGCTACACGGCAAGGACCTAAGGACACCTTCTAGGAGCTGAAATCTTTTGCCAACAGCTAGTAAAACCAGGGTTTCAGTCATACAATTACAAGAACATGAATTTTGCCAGCAACCGAGAGAGACTAGAAGTGAATTGTCTTTATTGAATGCCTGATGAGGGTGCAGCTCAGCCAGAACTTTGCAGACTTCTGAGACCCCGAGCAGAGAGAACCCACCTAATCTGTAACCAGACTCCTGACCCACAGAAACTCTGAGATACTGAAGGTATTTGTTTCAAGCAGCTAAATTTGTGATAATTTATTATACAGCAGTAAAGAATATACATTGTTCTCTTTAGTTGTAGTAGCAACCCTTGATTTTTTTTTCCCACAAATATATTTAACTATTACTGTCCTTTACAAATGTGAAGATTTTTTTAGTATTATGCCTATTCTCATTTTTATCACAACTTAAATAACCAAACTTCTCTATTCGCCATATATTGTTTTTGTCTGACACAGTGCTGTGTAACACACACCCCAAATAATACTTTACTGATAAATTTCATGTTTCTTTAGTCATCCTTGTGTCTTGTCTCCTTAATGTATATGTCATGCTCAGTTATTTTATGGCTTTCATTCCTTTATTTTTGTCTTTAGATATTCTAAACATCTATTTTAAAGTCCTTGTAATCTTCAATAAATTAAATATCTTAAAGAGGAGAATTTTATCAATAATCCCAGTACCGTGGTTTTGTTTGTTCTCTTACTTCGACTTCTCTACCTCCCCCTTCCCTCTATCCCCCTTTAGTTGCTGATATTCAGCAGCTGGACCCTTAGTCTTTAAGTCACTTTGAGGCTCGTTCCTCACTGTGATGCCAAGGATATTGGCTCAGTTTCTACTCATCCAGGTCTGTTTTGGTCCTCTTGCCTCCTGGGGCATGAAAGTGGAAATGAAAGCATTAGTCACTCAGTCATATCCATTCTTTGTGACCCATGGGTGGTAGCCAGCCAGGCTCCTCAGTCCATGGGATTCTTCAGGAAAGAATCGTGGAGTGGGTTTCCATTTCCTTCTCTAGGGGATCTTCCTAACCTATGGATTGAACCCAGGACTCCTACATTGCAGGGGGATTCTTTACCACCTGAGCCACCAGGGGAGCCCCTAAAACTGTAAGCTTCTGGCCCTGCTTGATGAAAGCTTTAGTCCTATGTAATGGTATACAACTTTTCCCCCATCTCAGTTCTGTTCAGTCGTTCAGTCATTTCTGACTCTTTGTGACCCCAAGGACTGCAGCATACCAGGCTTCCCTGTCCATCACCAACTCCCAGAGCTTACTGAAACTCATGTCCATCAGGTCGGTGATGCCATCCAACCATCTCATCCTCTGTCATCCCCTTTTCCTCCAGCCTTCAATCTTTTCCAGCATCAGTGTCTTTTCCAATGAGTCAGTTCTTCGCATCAGGTGGCCAAAGTATTGGAGTTTCAGCTTCAGCATCAGTCCTTCCAATGAATATTCAGGACTGATTTTCTTTAGGATGGACTGGTTGGATCTCCTTGAGACTCGAACTGACTCTCAAGAGTCTTCTCCAACACCACAGTTCAAAACCATCTATTCTTTGATGCTCAGCTGTCTTTATAGTCCAACTCTTACATCCATCATGAGTACTGGAAAAACCATAGTTTTCACTAGACGGACCTTTGTCGGCGAAGTAATGTCTCTGCTTTTTAATATGCTGTCTAGGTTGATCATAACTTTTCTTCCAAGGAGTAAGTGTCTTTTAATTTCATTTGGCTGTAGTCGCCATCTGCAGTGACTTAGGAGCCCCCAAAAATAAAGTCTGTCATTTGTTTCCCCAGTTATTTGCCATGAAGTGATGAGACCGGATGCCATGATCTTAGTTTTTTGACTGTTGAGTTTTAAGCCAGTTTTTTTATTCTCCTCTTTCACTTTCATCAAGAGGCTCTTTAGTTCTTCTTCACTTTCTGCCATAAGGGTGGGTATCATCTGCATATCTGAAGTTATTGATATTTCTCCCTGCAATCTTGATTCCAGCTTGTGCTTCATCCACCCAAGCATTTCTCATGATGTACTCTGCATGTAAGTTAAATAATCATGGTACCAATACACAGCCTTGACATACTCCTTTTCCTATTTGGAACCAGTCTGTTATTCCATGTCCAGTTCTAACTGTTGCTTCTTTTCTTGCATACAGATTTCTCTGGAGGAAGGCAAGGTGGTCTGGTATTCCCATCTTTTGAAGAATTTTCCACAGTTTCTTGTGATCCACACAGTCAAAGGCTTTTGCATAGTCAATAAAGCAGACATAGATGTTTTCTGGAACTCTCTTGTTTTTCTGATGATCCAGTGGATTTTGGCAATTTGATCTCTGGCTCCTCTGCCTTTTCTCAAACTAACTTGTACATCTGGAAATTCACAATTCACATACGGCTGAAGTCTGGCTTGGAGAATTTTGAGCATTACTTTGCTAGCATGTGAGATAGTGCAATTGTGCAGTAGTTTTAACATTTTTTGGCATTGCCTTTCTTTGGGATTGAAATGAAAACTGACATTTTCCAGTCCTGTGGCCACTGCTGAGTTTTCCAAATTTGCTGGCATATTGAGTGCAGCACTTTCACAGCATCATCTTTTAGGATTTGAAATAGCTCAACTGGAATTCCATCACCTCCAATAGCTTTGTTTGTAGTGATGCTTCCTAAAACTCACTTGACTTCATGTTTTAGGATGTCTGGCTCTAGGAGAGCAATCACACCATCATGGTTATTTGGGTCATGAAGATTTTTTTGTATAGTTCTTCTGTGTATTCTTGTCACCATTTCTTAGTATCTTCTGCTTCTAATAGGTCCATACCATTCCGTTTTATTGTGCCCATCTTTGCATGAAATTTTCCCTTGGTATCAACTCTTAATTTTCTTGAAGAGATCTCTGGTCTTTCCTATTCTATTGTTTTCCACTATTTCTCTGCATAGATCACTGAGGAAGGCTTTCTTATCTCTCCTTGCTATTCTTTGGAATTCTGTATTCAAGTGGGTATATCTTTCCTTTTCTCCTTTTCCTTTTGCTTCTCTTCTTTTCTCAACTATTTGTAAGATCTCCTCAGACAACCATTTTGCCTTTTTGCATTTCTTTTTTTGGGGGGATGGTCTTGATAACTGCCTCCTGTACAGTGTCAGGAACCTCCATCCATAGTTCTTCAGGCATTCTATCAGATCTCATCCCTTGAAACTATTTGGCACTTCCACTGTATAATCATAAGGGATTTGATTTAGGTCATAACTGAATAGTCTAGTTGTTTTCCTTACTTTCTTCAATTTAAGTCTGAATTTTTCAATAAGGAGTTCATGATCTGTAGCCACAGTTGGCTTCCAGTCTTGTTTTTGTTGGCTGTATAGAGCTTCTCCATCTTTGGCTGCAAAGAATATGATCAAATTGATTTTGGTATTGACCGTCTGGTGATGTCCACATGTAGACTCTTCTCAGTGTTGTGGAAGAGGTGTTTACTATGACCAGTGTGTTCTCTTGGCATGACTCTATTAGCCTTTGCTCTGCTTTGGTTTGTACTCCAAGGCCAAATTTGCCTATTATTCCAGGTATCTCTTGACTTCCTATGTTTGCATTTCAGTCCCCTGTGATGAAAAGGACATCTTTTTTGGGTGTTAGCTTTAGAAATTCTTGTAGGTCTTCATGGAACTGTTCAATTTCAGCTTCTTCAGCATTACTGGTTGTGGCATAGACTTGGATTACTGTGATATTTAATGGTTTGCCTTGGAAATGCCACAATGAACCTGACTCCAACTGCCTACATTTTGTGCATCTCTTTGGTCAGTGTTATAACATGAGGCTAGCTTTGGCAGCCACTGTCCACAATGAATCCAACAGGCTTGCACTTTCAGCTCTATTTATTACTTTGTATTTCTGTTCTTAGTTCAAGTTACGCTTATCTTGTTTTTGAGCTGCAGCATATCTTATTGCTTTTTAATTTTTCATATTCTGCCTGACGTTATTTCCTTGGAGCAGAGAAAATATACCAGTGCTTAAATCTTGGGTGTCATTTTGCCCAGAGGTCCCCTAGACCTTTAATTCTCAATACCATGCTTTGAAGTGGATATTATTAATACTATCTTATCTGTGGAGAAACTGAAGCTCGATGATGTTAAGCAGTTTTCTCAAGAGCACACAAATAGTACATTGAAAAGCCAAAATATGAATCTTAATTTTTTTTTATTTTGGGGTGTTAGATTTAAAGTTCTAAATCTTGACAAGAGTTTGGAAGATACCCTGGAGAAAGGAATGACAACTCACTCCAGTATTCTTGCCTGGAGAATTATATGGACAGAGGAATCTGGCAGGCTACAGTCCATGGGGTTGCAAAGAATTGGACATGACTGAAAGACTAACATTTATTGACTCAAAACTAGTTTAACTGAATTATTGCCAACATGATGGAGGAAACAAAATCAAAGGTTCAAACAAGAGGAATAAATTGAATAAACAGCAAAAAACAATCCATTAAAGATGCAGATAAGATAGCAGTAAATAATTGATGGAGCAACACCACAGAGCCTATGAGATGAATAGCCTGTGGGAGGGCTTGGCTCATGGTCTAAAGGAATAATAAGTCTTTGTGGAGACAGGAAAGGTAGGGAAAGGGAAAGTGATGTTACAGAAAGATCCTAAAGAAGATACAATGTTGACTGAGAAGTCTAGGCTGATGTGTAAGTTCTTATTAAATTGGAAAGTGAGATTTTCTGCCCAGAAAAGGCAGGGCCTAGAGTAGGGAAAAATAAAAGATTTGAAAAGGATCTGGAAAAATAATTTTTAATGTAATTAGATTTGGTAGATTAAAGGAACCCAAAACAACAAATGTAAACATTTGGATCCAGGAAAATTTATTTTTCAACTGTTTCTTCTTGTTAATGCCTCAGGCAAGTAGATTGAGGCATTTTTTGTAAGATTATACCCTGTTCTTCTGTATCTATTTCAAGTGTTTTCAAAGAAGAGCTGTAATTATATATTTTCCTCTACTCTTGGTTTTCTGTAATGCCTAGTGATAACAAGGGCCAGGATGACCGCATACCTTGTTTCGGTTTAAATATCCCTAGTTTACACCTTTGTCCCTATGTATTGTTAGTATCTACTGTCACTCTCAAAAGTGTCCAGAATGTGATACTATATATCACCTTAGTAAAAACTGTTATTACTGTGCATATTCCAGATCAGTACTCAGCATTTACATGCTTAATCATATTTCCTTTTCTTATCTACCCCATAAGGAAAGTACATGATTGGCCCCATCATTAAATGTACTTTTTTTAGTCATTGAGTATTTGTTAAGTACCTATCAGGTACCAGCTAGTATATTTAACATGGGGGATAAGATTATGAGGTCAGTAGATTATATCCTTACTCTTACATGGAACTTGAATTGAGATTTAGAAAATTTGAGCTACTTAATCAAGATCACACCATTTGCAAAAACTCAGAATTTTAAACCCAGTCCAGTCTAACATGAAAGCCTAAGTTTTAACAACTACCCATTGTATTTTTAACAATGATAAGTATTTTAAGTTATATACTATTAAATGAGCCAAGTAGCTATGAAAATGCTAAAAATATCAACATGTGTAAAATTTCAGTAGCAAATTAAAGCTTCTCACATGAAAGTATTCTATGGATAAAATATTTTATTCAAATTTTAAATTTCATTATTTAATGCCATTTGGCCTGGTCATCATCTTTTAAAAGTTGGGAAGGATTAAACTAAAATGGTCCTTATTAGAAATATTGTAGCTGGCATGATGAGTACCCGCCTCAGGCATTAGAAATCTCTGTATGGAAATTTTGTCAACATTGGTTTCAAATTTTTTTCTCTAAAAACAATATATCCAGTTTTCTATAATGTAGAAAATGCAAAGATAGCCTTTTATGGTTCCTTCATTTTACAAAATTACCTCTTCACAGATAACAAAAATTACAGTGTTCAGAGTATCTCATCAATAACTTTTTAAAATATTGATTGTAAGACATTGAACACATAAACCATTATGAAGAAAAGTAAAAGCTATCTCTTTTGATAGGGAAAACTTTATCTTTAAGTGCCTTTCAATTTTTTGAATCAGTAGAATGGTAACATGGACGTATTAATATTGAACTGCATGAAGGGCCCTTTGGTGACTTTCCAAGGGAGGACTGTAATAGAGAAATGGAAGAAACTTGAGAAAAATGAGCATACTAGTCAAGAGCCCCACTATTCAGTGATCAACCAATCATATGTTTTCATTTAATAGCCTCATTAAAAAAGCATTTTAAAAAACACTTTTCCAAGTGGATAACAGAACTTATTTCTTCCATGATAATTTCTGACTTTATTGCTTTTGTTTATAATTAAGTGTGTATTTTTGTTGTTATTGCATTATTCTGCCGATTTACTGAAATACATACATAGAAATAGTTCAACTTTAAAAGTAGTGAAAGAAAAAGTAAAATTGTTTACTTTTCATTATTTTTTGTAGCTTAAGTTGCAGTTGGAAACCAATGGACTAAATACAGGCTCTGAATCTGTGTTTGCTGGGACAAGCAAAGTTATAGGTGTGAGATAACTCAGGCAGCCAAACCAGCAAATTGTGTCTAAAAATTACAGTCAGGAACATCTGAAAGTTGGATTTAATTGGACCACTCCATTATCAATTTTTATAATGATACCATAATATATCTCATGCCTTTATCTTTTTCAAATAATATGCAGATAAACTAATTGTGTTTTCTCAGAAAAAGAAATGCAAAAAAAATTTTTGACAGTACAAAACTTGACGAATTATGTTGGTAAAGTCAGAGGAGGGCATGACTACAGAGGCATCATACAGAGTTGCATTCTCATGGTAAAAAGCAGCAGCGTTATTTGTCTTTCTCTGTCTGATTTACTTCACTCAGTAAGTATGACAGTCTCTGCTGCTGCTGCTGCTGCTGCTGCTAAGTCACTTCAGTCGTGTCCGACTCTGTGTGACCCCATAGACGGCAGCCCACCAGGCTCCCCCGTCCCAGGGATTCTCCAGGCAAGAACACTGGAGTGGGTTGCCATTTCCTTCTCCAATGCATGAGAGTGAAAAGTGAAAGTAAAGTCGCTAAATCATGTCCGACTCCTAGCGACCCCATGGACTGCAGCCCACCAGGCTCCTCCATCCATGGGACCCTCCAGGCAAGAGTACTGGAGTGGCTTGCCATTGTCTTCTAGGTCCATCCAAAATATCATATGATATCGCTTATGTTTGGAATCTAAAAAAAGATGCAAATGAACTTATCTACAAAACAGAAATAGAGATACAGATATAGAAAATAAACTTATGGTTACCAGGGCTTCCCTGGTAGTTTATCTGGTAAAGAATCTGCCTGCAATGCCGGAGACTCCGGTTCAATTCCCAGGTTGGGAAGATCCCCTGGAGAAGGGATAGGCTACCCACTCCAGTATTCTTGGGCTTCCCTGGTGACTCAACTGGTAAAGAATCTGCCTGCAATGTGGGAGACCTGGGTTTGATCCTGGGTTGCCAAGATCCCCTGGAGAAGGGAAAGGCTACACACTCCAGTATTCTGGCCTGGAGAATTCCATGGGCTGAATAGTCCATGAAGTCGCAGAGTCGGACACAGCTGAGTGACTTTCACTACCAGAAGTAAGGGTGGAGGGAGGGATAAATTGAAAGATTGTGATTGATGTATTCCTACTGCTATATATAAAATAGATAACTAATAAGAACTGACTGTATAGGGAACTCTATTCAGTACTCTGTGATAGCCTATATGGGAAAAGAACCTAAAAAGAGTGGATATATGTATGTATATAACTGATTCAGTTTGCTGTACACCTTAAACTAATACAATTGTAAATCAACTATACTCCAATAAAAATAAAAATTTGAAAAAAAAAGAGAAAAGATAACATACACACAAAGCAGCAGAGTTCATGGCATATACACTTGGGAGAGAGAACTGAGTGAACTTCCAGCATAATTCTTTCATCAAGTGACACTGATGGCCATTATATAAGTATGCAGTGTACACTGGGGAATACAACGCACTGGCATTTGAGTTGACAGGTGCTTTGCATTACAATTGGATTTAGACTAAGTTTCTTAGTGTGTGCATGATATGTGCTACGAGAGAGAAGTGCTTAATGATTTTCTTTTTTTGTTTACCAATGAGCATCCATTGTACAGAAGAGATATTTCATTTCATTGATAGTCATTTGAAAGATATGAGGTGGAATAGAAAATGTATGCTGTAATCAATACTGAAAGAGCACCAATTACATGTGAATTACAATGAAGGACTTTAAAAGTTACACCTGATTATCAATCCAAAACTACTTTATTTACAGAGAATAATTGGTGGTCAATAATATGTCTCTGGATCTTGATCTAGTATTGAATAAAGAGTAAATATATGTATTTTTATTTTATATATAAATAAAAACTGTAATTTTGAATATATATCCAGTTCAGTTCAGTTCAGTTCAGTCGCATATAAGGAAAATATCATATATCAATATGTGATGTTATAAATAAACATATAATTTTGCATATATTTTATTTGTGGTGGTGGTAATTTTGTTCACTAGGTCATGTCTGACTCTAGTGACCCCGTGAACTAGCTCACCAGGCTCCTCTGTCCATGGGATTTCCCAGGCAAGAGTACTTGAGTGGGTTGCCATTTCAGTCTCCAATATTTTATATATAGTTGCTGCTGCTAAGTCACTTCACTCGTGTCCGACTCTGTGTGACCCCAATAACGGAAGCCCACCAGGCTCCCCCGTTCCTGGGATTCTCCAGGCAAGAACACTGGAGTGGGTTGCCATTTCCTTCTCCAGTGTGTGAAAGTGAAGTCGCTCAGTCGTGTCCGACCCTTAGCGACCCCACGGACTGCAGCCTACCAGGCTCCTCCATCCATGGGATTTTCCAGGCAAGAATACTGGAGTGGCTTGCCATTGCCTTCTCTGTTTACATATAGTACTTCTTTTAAAATACAAAGACTATCAAATCATAGCAATTGTTTTTAACTCCTTACAGAGTATTATGCATATTTCAGCAATATTATGCAATTTCAGTGTTTTACTTTTCTACAGTGCTATTGAGGAAAAAAGATGCTCGATGAACTTTAAAACAAGAAGTGAGATTTAAAAACACATTTCTTCATTACACTGTTGATTCCAGTGAAGATTACTTCTGTGATTTCAGACAGTTTCTCAAGTGGAAGATTTTGTTGATTTATCCAGAATCTTGAATGCATGCATCTATCACTTCAAGGAAATAGTGTCATTACTTTTTACTGTTGAAGATAAGACATCAAAATTTCTTAGCAAAAATGTGGGGCAAACACCTCAGTCTTTGCAAATTTTGTTCTTTTCAAATGCTTTGTGGGCAGCCCCCGCTACTTAGCTATGAAGGAAGTCATTGACATGTTATTGAAAGAGAGTGAAAGTGTTAGTCGCTCAGTTAAAATGCTCAGTCATGTTCAACTCTTTGTGACCCCATGAACTGTAGCCCACCAAGCTCCTCTGTCCATGGGATTTCCCAGGCAAGAACACTGGAGTGGTTAATTATTCCTTTCTCCAAGGGAAATTCCTGACCCAGGGATCAAAACCAGATCGCCTGCATTGTAGGTGGATTCATTACTGCCTGAACCACCAGGGAAACCCTAACATATTGGGTATATTTAAAACCCCATCCAAAAGCTGCTATAGGGAAAGGAAATGTACTTCATAGGGGTGAAAACAAGTAGAGTGCATTGGCATTCCATTGGCTGTGATCCTTCAAGGTAAACATTCAGTCTTCCAGCCTTTGAATGTGTTTTGTGGTATTGTTATTTTAGCATCATGTTGTAGGCGGGCATGGCCTTCAATGAGAATTTTCCCTATAATCCATGTCTATATTTGGCCTGGATATCATTTTATAGAAATAAAGAATATAAAAATAAACTGAGTGAATGAAGTACATATCCTACAGCTAATGCTACTTATGCAAGTGGTTATATATACTTACTTAACCTATGATATTAACATTATTATTCAGTTCAGTTGCTCAGTCGTGTCCGTCTCTGTGACCCCATGGACTGCAGCACGCCAGGCCTCCCTGGCCATCACCAACTCCCGGAGTTTACCTAAACTCCTGTCCATTGAGTCGGTGATGCCATCTAACCACCTCATCTTCTGTTGTCCCCTTCTCTTCCTGCCTTCAATCTTTCCCAGCATCAGGGTCTTTTCCCATGAGTCAGGTCTTTGCATCAAGTGGCCGAAGTATTGGAGTTTCAGCTAAAACATCAGTCCTTCCAATGAACACTCAGGACTGATCTCCTTTAGGATGGACTGGTTGGATCTCCTCGCAGTCCAAGGGACTCTCAATAGTCTTTTCCAACACCACAGTTCAAAAGCATCAATTCTTTGGCACTAAGCTTTCTTTATAGTACAACTCTTACATCCATATATGACTACTCGAAAAACCATAGCCTTGACTAGATGGACCTTTGTTGGCAGTGTATCGTCTCTGCTTTTTAATATGCTGTCTAGGTTGGTCATAACTTTCCTTCCAAGGAGTAAGTGTCTTTTAATTTCATGGCTGCAGTCACCATCTGCAGTGATTTTGGAGCCCCCAAAAAATAAAGTCTCTGACTATTTCCACTGTTTCCCCATCTATTTGCCGTGAAGTGATGGGACCAGATGCCATGATCTTAGTTTTATGAATAGTTTTATGAAAGTTGAGCTTTAAGCCAACTTTTTCACTCTCCATTATCACTTTCTTCAAGAGGTTCTTTAGTTCTTCTTCACTTTCTGCCATAAGGGTGGTGTCATCTGCATAACTGAGATTATTGATATTTCTCCCTGCAATCTTGATTCCATCTTGTACTTTATCCAGCCCAGTGTTTTTCATGATGTACTCTGCATATAAGTTAAATAAGCAGGGTGACAATACACAGCCTTGACGTACTCCTTTTCCTATTTGGAACCAGTGTGTTGTTTCATGTCCAGTTCTAACTGTTGCTTCTTTTCCTGCATACATATATATCAGGAGGAAGGCAAGGTGGTCTGGTGTTCCAGTCTCTTTTAGAATTTTCCAGAGTTTATTGTGGTCCACACAGTCAAAGGCTTTGGCACAGTCAATAAAGCAGAAGTAGATGTTTTTCTGGAACTCTCTTGCTTTTTCGATGATCCAACAGGTGTTGGCAATTTGATCTCTGGTTCCTCTGCCTTTTATAAAACCAGCTTGAACATCTGGAAGTTCACGGTTCACATATTGCTGAATCCTGGCTTGGAGAATTTTGAACATTACTTTGCTAGGGCGTGAGATGAGTGCAATTGTGTTGTAGTTGGAACATTCTTTGGCATTGCCTTTCGTTGGGATTGGAATGAACAGTGACTTTAACCAATCCTGTAGCCACTTGGAAGGAAAGTTATGACCAACCTTGATAGTATATTAAAAAGCAGAGACATTACTTTGCCAACCAAGGTCCGTCTAGTCAAGGCAATGGTTTTTCCCGTGGTCATGTATGGATGTGAGAGTTGGACTGTGAAGAAGACTGACCGCCGAAGAATCGATGCTTTTGAACTGTGGTGTTGGAGAAGACTCTTGAGAGTCCCTTATACTGCAAGGAGATCCAACCAGTCCATTGTGGAGGAGATCAATCCTGGATGTTCATTGGAGGGACTGATACTAAAGCTGAAACTGCAATACTTTGGCCACCTCATGCGACGAGTTGACTCACTGGAAAAGACTCTGATGCTGGGAAAGGTTGGGGGCGGGAGGAGAAGGGGACGACGGAGAATGAGATGGCTGGATGGCATCACGGACTCTGTGGACATGAGTTTGAGTGAACTCCGGGAGTTGGTGATGGACAGGGAGGCCTGGCGTGCTGTGATTCATGGGGTCGCGGAGAGTCGGACACGACTGAGCGACTGAACTGAACTGAACTGAACTGAGCCACTTCTGAGTTTTCCAAATTTGGTGACATATTGAGTGCAGCAATTTCACAGCATCATCTTTTAGGATTTGAAATAGCTCAACTGGAATTCCATCACCTCTACTAGCTTTGTTCGTTGTGATGCTTCCTAAGGCCCTCTGACTTCACATTCCAAGATGTCTGGCTCTAGGTGAGTGATCACACCATCATGATTATCTGGGTCGTGAAGATCTTTTTTGTACAGTTCTTCTGTGTATTCTTGCTACCTCTTCTTAATACTTTCTGCTTCTGTTAGGTCTATACCATTTCTGTCCTTTATTGACCCCAGCTTTATTTTTTTTTATTTTTTTATTGGAGGCTAATTATTTTACAATATTATATTGGTTGGTTTTGCCATACATTGACATGAATCCGCCCCGGCTGTACATGAGTTCCCCCTCCCAAACCCCCCTCCCACCTCCCTCCTCCCCTTATCCTCCCTCTGGGTCATCCCTGCATACCAGCCCCGAGCATCCTGTAACATGCATCGACCCTGAACTGGCGATTCATTTCACATATGATAATATACATGTTTCAATGCCATTCTCCCAAACCATCCCACCCTCACCCTCTCCCACAGAGTCCCAAAGACTGTTCTGTACATCTGTGTCTCTTTTGCTGTCTCGTATACAGGGTTATCTTTTGCATCTTTCTAAATTCCATATATATGCATTAGTATATTGTATTGGTATTTTTCTTTCTGACTTACTTCACTCTGTATAATAGGCTCTAGTTTCATCCACCTCATTAGAACTGGTTCAAATGCATTATTTTTAATGGCTGAGTAATACTCCATTGTGTATATGTACCAAAGCTTTCTTATCCATTCGTCTGCAGATGGACATCTAGGCTGCTTCCATGTCCTGGCTATTATAAACAGTGCTGCGATGAACATTGGAGTACATGTGTCTCTTTCAATTCTGGTTTCCTTGGTGTGTATGCCCAGGAGTGCAATTGCTGGATCATATGGCAGTTCTAGTTCCAGTTTTTTGAGGAATCTCCACATGTATTATAAAAACCATCTCTCCCACTGATGTTTAACTTTTATTATCATTAAATAGTAAATGTTGTTGCATTGTTACATATTTTAATTTACTAAACACAGTAATGTGAATGTCTGAAAAATCCATTATTAGTTGTTCTATAAATGCCAAACTTTGAGAAATACTGGTTCACATATTAAGTAATACAGTGAGTCTAAGTCTTTCCAGTGAAAAGCAGACAAAAATAAAAGTGAAGTGCAAATCGTATGGAAAGTCTAGGGAAACAACTAATCTGTCAAGGGAGCTAAACTAATATTTTAAATAATCAAGTTCTCAAAATGCTTATTCCATGAAGTGATTTTTAAATTCTTTGATCATTACCCTCAGTAAGAAATAATCCATCTAATACACATAAACATCTTTATTGTCTTCTTTGGCCAGGTTATGCTATGGTAACAAACAACTCAGAATCTCTGATTTCTTCCTCATTATGTTGTGTAGGTTATGCAGCCCCAGTTGCTCTGCTCTACTTTGTAGCTCTCTAGGCTGTAGGGAGGCTGTGATGCTGCTCCAAGTAGCTCATCATTCCAGGACTCAGGATAAAGGAGCAGCCCCATCCTGAGAGCAATTTCTCTGTCATGAGAAAGGGTCAAGCCCTGAGCCAAGCTACATAATTGCTCCCAGAGCTTCTTTGAGACTTGGCAGTATCTCACATGCTTATGCAGATGTTCCTCTACTTACGATGGGGTCAAGTCCTCATAAACCCATCCTAAGTGGAAGTCTTTTTAACACACCTAACCTAGAGATCGCATATTAAAAAGCAGAGACATTACTTTGCCAACCAAGGTCCGTCTAGTCAAGGCTATGGTTTTTCCCGTTGTCATGTATGGATGTGAGAGTTGGACTGTGAAGAAGGCTGATCGCCGAAGAATCGATGCTTTTGAACTGTGGTGTTGGAGAAGACTCTTGAGAGTCCCTTATACTGCAAGGAGATCCAACCAGTCCATTCTAAGGGAGATCAATCCTGGATGTTCATTGGAGGGACTGATGCTAAAGCTGAAACTGCAGTACTTTGGCCACCTCATGCGACGAGTTGACTCACTGGAAAAGACTCTGATGCTGGGAAAGGTTGGGGGCGGGAGGAGAAGGGGACGATGGAGAATGAGATGGCTGGATGGCATCACCAACTCTGTGGACATGAGTTTGAGTGTACTCCGGGAGTTGGTGATGGACAGGGAGGCCTGGCGTGCTGTGATTCATGGGGTCGCGGAGAGTCGGACACGACTGAGCGACTGAACTGAACTGAACTGAACTGAACTGAACCTAGAGATCATCATAACTCAGCCTAGCCTACTTAAATGTGCTCTAAACACTTACATTGGCCTACAGTTGGGCAAAAGCATCTAACACAAGACCTCTTTTAATAATAAAGTGTTTGTGTATGTTATGTAATTTATTGACTACTGTGCCAAAAGTGAAATACAGAATGATTCGGTCCAGAGTGGTTGTAAGTGTATCGGTTGTTCACCCTGGTATTTTCAAAGCTGCCTGGGAGCTGTGAGGGCTGCTGCTGCCCAGCATCTCTAAGGAGGATCTACTGCATGTTGGTAGCCTGGCAGAAGATCAAAATTAAGAATTTGAAGTACAGTTTCTGTTGAACGTGTACTTCTATTACACCATCCTAAAGTCAAAAAACCATTTGTCAGACTGCTGTAAGTCAGGGACACTGTGTTCTGTTGACTCTAGTGAGTCCCTCAGCACCTCCCAAATATCAGTGCAGTGAGAAAGCACTCCACTCTTGCAGGAGTCCTGCAAGTCAGCTGGTAACCAGAAGGATGAATGATCCTTCAAGAAGGAAACTGAGAGAGGGGAGGAGGGAAATACTGAGGGAAATGATACAATCCACTTTATGTGTATGCATGTATGAGTATATATGTAACTGAACCAAAATTTCACAAAATAATAATCACCCTTAGGATGTTTGATACATTCTGATATTTCCTGTTCTATTGTTTTTTAAAAAAATACTGATTGCAGCTCACTAAACTGAATATTCAACTCACTAATGGGTTACTACTGACATTTTGAAAATACTGTTCTAATAGTCTAAGCAAATTCTTGCTGTTTTTAGTGTAAAAGTCAAAGATTGAACAGATCCTCAATAACTGCTTTTCTTATAGTTGAATGAAACAAACCCATCTTTCTTTATTCTAAATTTAACTATATGTGATAGAAAGGGTGGGACACTAGAGTAAGATTTTGGAGAGCTTAGTTCTGATTCAGTCACTGACTTGCTGTGTGGGTCATTGAGTCTTTCTAAGCCTCAGTTTCCCCATCTGCACAATGTGGATAATGACAGCTGCCCTGCCTGCCTCAAGTGATCAATGACATGTCCTGATGCCTGGCACTGTGCTAAGCACCTTACATTTACTAACTCATTTAACTCCCACAGTAGTGCTGTACATAGATACTACTGATTTCATTTTACAGGAAAAAAAAAAGACACAAACAAATGCAGGAAACAAGAGATGCAGGTTCAGTCCCTGGGTTGGGAAGATCCCCTGAAGGAGAATATGGCAACCCACTCCAGTATTCTTGCCTGGAGGGCTACAGTCCATAGGGTGGCAAAGAGTTGGACATGACTGAAACAGCTTTACACAGTATACGTACACACAAGTGGTGAATACAATTTGCTAAGCCATGTAGTCTGGCTGTTTTCTGGCTTCACAACTGTTAGTCTAGTTGGTCACTGTCGTGAAAAATAGCTCTTTCAGTGTGTGAAACCACCACCCTTAAAATTGTGCTATATTATTACTGTTGCTCATTATCTGGAAACCTAATGGTCTGGATTTTTACTTTTCAGAGTGTCCCTGGTGAAATTGCACATCCACTAACAGTGAAATTGGCAACAATTGTGATGAGCAGATGTCTTGGTCCCAAATCAGAAATGCAAAGCCAGATGTAGCTTCCTATTAACTTCTGGCATACCCGTTGGTCTGAGTCTCTCCCCCGAGACAGAGTGAGAACCAGGATGTTAGGCTCTGCGAACATGACTATACTTTTGCCTAGTAACAATGAAAACTATGATTGCTGCACGTGGACCCCAAATGTTATATTATTAATATTCAACCCCATTCAACCTGGTTATATTAATTTTGCTAGTAAATGAGGGTCATCATCTGTCCTATAGGTTTATAGTCCTGATCTCCACAATGTAATCACTTTCTGGATTGCTTTTTAAAAGGCTTTTTTACAAAGACATCCCATCTAGCTACAACCTCATTCTTCCAGGAATAATTCAAAAGCACCAGATTTGTGTCAAATTTATTTTTCTTCTTTCTTCTTTTTTTTAGAGAAACAATTTTGTCAGGTTTGTTTTTTTTTTTTTAGAGTTATGCAAATCATAAATCAGTTCATTTTTATTGAGACCAGATTTATTTTGCAAACAAATTAGTCTTAATTTGGTTATATTTGGTAGAAATGAAGGTAATTTTAGAGAGAAAAAGATTATGTTTCAATCAATGTTAAATCCCAATTTTATTTTATTTTTTTGTCAGGTTTAAAGCAAAGCATTTAGGAGAGCATCTTGTAGTGAGACAACATATAAAGACTTGACTGCAAGGAAATTTCCTGTTTCTAAGAAACTATTCTAAGGAAGAAAACTCCTGTATCCAGATAAAACTTCTACCTACTATTGATTTGGGGGTCCATTTATGACTAAATTTGTCGATTTCTTTTGCCTACCTAATAGAGGAATGCTTTGCAATGATATGTAAAGTCTGTTATTTAAAAGAAACAGATAAAGTATTTAGTGTTTACCAAAGCTATTGAAATACTTGTACTATCACTTTGCATTGATATTCTAATCTAGAGGAATTAGGGTCTAGTAAAACCTTAAATAACTTGGCCTTTTTTAACATCATATTTTAAAATCGAATTTGTAGTGTAATTTATATACATTAAAAGTTTTCTATTTTAAAAGTTCAAATGATGAGTTTTGACAAATATATATAGTATATAAATGATGAGTTTTGACAAATATTTACAGTAATATTAAGCACCGTAACAAACATACTACAGAACATTTCCATCACCACAGAAATTTCCTTTGGGTCCCATTGCAGATAGTCCCCTCCTCCCACTCCTGATCCTTGATGATGCCTGATCTACTTATTGGCACTGTAAATTTTGTCTTTTCTAGAATTTCATGCAAATGGGAAAATGCTCCTTTAAAAAGTTAATAGGTTTAATGAGCTATAATTCATATACCATATAATTCACCCATTTAAAATATATAGTTCAGTGTTTGCTTTAATATGTTCAAAGATATGTGCAACAATCACCACAGTCAATTTTAGAAAATTTTCATCATCTTTAAAAGAAACTCTGCACCCTTTAGATATCACTCCATTTCTAAGCAGCTGCTTATCTATTTTCTGTCGACAGAAAGATTTCCCTGTTCTTGACATTTCATGCTAATCTAATCATGTAATACATAGTCTTTTTGTGGCTATGTTCTTTCACTTAGCATAATGTTTTCAAGGTTCATCCATGCTGTAGCATCTATCAGTACTTCATCTGTTTCTGTGACTGACTAACCTTCCATCATACAAATGTGCCACAGTTTGCTTATGCATTTACCAACAGAGGGATATTTGGATTGGCTTCCTTCAGTTCAGTCGCTCAGTCATGTCCGACTCTTTGCAACCCCATGAATCACAGCACACCAGGCCTCCCTGTCCATCACCAACTCCTGGAGTTCACTCAAACTCATACTACTATGAACATTCATGTACCAGATTTTTGTGTGCACATGTTTTCAGTTTCCCTGGGTGTAGTAAATTGCTGGGTCATAGGATAACTCTGTGTTTAGTTATTTGAGAAAATTCCAGATTGTTTTCCAAAGTGTCTGTATCATTTTATGTTCTAGCCTTCAGTAGATGAGGATGATATTTTCTCCATATTCTTTCAACACCTGTTATTATATGACTTTTTTTCTATTATATGACTTCTTTTTCTAACATGACTTCTTTTTCTAACCATTTTAGTGGGTAGTGTTTGGTGACTACTTCAGTCTCTTCACTTGTTAGAGTATTAAAATGGTCTGTTTCAATTTGCATTTCTCTAATTATGAGTGATGTTGAGCATCTTTTCATGTGTTTGTTAGCCATCTGTATGTCTTCTTTGGAGAAATGTCTGTTTAGTTCTTTAGCCCATTTTTTAATTGGGTCGTTTATTTTTCTGGAATTGAGCTGCAGGAGTTGCTTATATATTTTTGAGATTAATCCTTTATCAGTTGCTTCATTTGCTATTATTTTCTCCCATTCTGAAGGCTGTCTTTTCACCTCAACTACAATGAGGTATCATTTAACGCCAATCAGAATGGCTGCTATCCAAAAGTCTACATGCAATAAATGCTGGAGAGGGTGTGGAAAAAAGGAAACCCTCTTACACTGTTGGTGGGAATGCAAACTAGTACAGCCACTATGGAGAACAGTGTGGAGATTCCTTAAAAAACTGGAAATAGAACTGCCATACAACCCAGCAATCCCACTCCTGGGCATACACACCAAGGAAACCAGAATTGAAAGAGACACATGTACCCCAATGTTCATCGCAGCACTGTTTATAATAGCCAGGACATGGAAGTAACCTAGATGTCCATCAGCAGACGAATGGATAAGAAAGCTGTGGTACATTTACACAGTGGAGTACTACTCAGCAATTAAAAAGAATACATTTGAATTAGTTCTAATGAGGTGGACAAAACTGGAGCCTATTATACAAAGCGAAGTAAGCCAGAAACAAAACCACCAATACAGTATATTAACACATATATATGGAATATAGCAAGAGGATAACGATAACCCTGTATACGAGACAACAGCAGAGACTTAAATGTGTGGAGCAGTCTTTTGGACTTTGTGGGCGAGGGTGGGATAATTTGGGAGAATGGATTGAAACATGTATATTATCATATGTGAAACGAATCTGATGTGGTTGGGGGCTCCCCACCTCAACACTCTATGGATTTAAGAAGCCATTTCTTCCAGAAGTGTATAAATTAGCCTGTAATAGAACCTGCATGCTGAATTTACAAATTAAGAAATGAGAAACCAGAACTATAAAGGTGGCATAGAAATACAAGAAATTATTCTTAAGTAATTTTTTAAAACTTTGAACAGAGTTATAGATTTTGCCATTTGTTATAAACTGGGATATGTAATTTAACCAGAACCATGAGAAAGTTGGTATTGTGTGAATTCTGAGGCAGTTTCGACATGTTGTAGGAGTGATGTGGACTTTTTTGAGTTTTACACATTCATAAGTGAATGGTCTGTATCTCGCGCCTTTGTTGGTTTTCTGTGAGCTGTAGTTTCTGGGAAATGAGCAGCTCTCATTCCTGTAACTCTTGTGACCCAGTCATTCGTGTGCCTCCTTCATGAGGATCCAGTGCGGCTGTGGTGCTGTTATCCCTCTGATAGGAACTCTAACTCAGTGTAAAGCCCCAAAGATCTGTTACTTATTTTTATTTTATATTGCACTATATTTTATTTATAGTGTTGTGTTTGTTTCAGGTGTATAGCAAAGTGATACAGTCATATATATATATATATATGAATTAACAAAAGCAGTTCCCGTCTTTGATGGGGAGTTCGTGGTTTATAATATAAATGGCATTATTTTGAAAGAGGGATAACTTAGGTAAGGCATTGGGTTTTTTTTTCTTTTTGCATCTTGAGGTAGTTGTAAAATAACTTAATGTAGTTTTTTGCAACTGTGTATTCTATAGTATTTTTTTCATTTGTTGATATTTTAACTGTTAATGTTTATGGCATTGTGCTTTGTACCATTTATTAAATTTTATAAATAAAGAAAAAAAATTTTTAAGAAAAAAAAATAAAATGGTCTGTTTCACCTTGAGTCAGTTTTGGTAGTTTGTATCTTTCCCTGGTGGCTTAGAGGGTAAAGCATCTGCCTGCAATGCAGGAGACCCAGGTGCGATCCCGGGGTCGGGAAGATCCCCTGGAGAAGGAAATGGCAACCCACTCCAGTACTCTTGCCTGGAAAATCCCATGGACAGAGGAGCCTCGTAGGCTACAGTCCACGGGGTCACAAAGAGTCGGACGTGACTGAGCGATGACACACATGATACATAGGAATTTATGCTTTTCATTTAAATTATTTAATTTGTTGGCATAGAATTTTTTGTAGCATTTGTTTATAATCAGTTTTATTTCTGTAAGTTCAATGATAATGTCCCTTATTTCTGACTATAGTAATTTCGTTTCTTCTCTCTTATCCTTGGTTAATCTAGCTAAAGCCTTGTGAATTTTGTTTATCTTTCCAACAACCAGGTTTTTGTTTTTCTATTATTTTTATATTCTCTATTTTTACCAATTTATGCTCTAATCTTTGTTATTTCTTTCCTTCCGCTTGCTTTGGATTTAGGGTTCTCTTCTTTTCCAGATGTTTTAAAGTGGTGTACATTAGTGCTGAGTTGTTCAGTCATGTCCATCGAGTTCTTCTGTCCAAGGAATTTTCAAGGCAGAAATACTGGAATGGCTTGCATTTCTTAGGCTATTGATTTGAGATTGTGCTTCTTTTTTTTTTAATAAAGGAATTTATAGCCATAAATTTTCCTCTTAGCACTGCTTTAGTATTATCAAATGTTTTGTTGTGTCTTTATCTTTCAGCTGAAAGTATTTTCTGTTTTCCCTTTTGATTTCTTCTTTGATCCATTGGTTATTTATGAGTATATTCTTTTATTTCCACATATTTAGAAAATTTTTCTGCTATTGATTTCTAATTTTATCTCTTTACAGTTGAAGATCATACCATGTATTACTTCTGTCCTTTCAAAATTTGTTGAGGTTTGTTATATGGCCTAGCATACTGACTATATCGGAAATAAGTATTTTTTGTTTCTGGCTTCCTACATTGGTGTAATGCTTTGGAATTCATCCGTGGTGCTGCATTTATAATAGTTCTACTTTTAATGCTGAATAATTGTATAGATGCCATGATTTGTTTATCACTGTCTAACTGATGTATATTTAGTTTGTATCAAGTTATTGAGTATTATGAATACACCTGATGCAAGCACTTGCATGCAAGATTTTGTATGGAAGTATATTTTTGTTTCTTTTAGGAAAATACAAAAAATAAGGATTCCTGGATCATAGGATATATATATATTTTTAATTTTATGAGATACTGCTGGTCTCTTTTTCCAAAGAGTCTGTATCATTTGCATTTCTACTAGTAAATATATGAGATTTCAGTTCAACAACCTTTAAAAAACTTAGTATTTTTAGTCATTTTAATTTAACCACTCTAGTGGATGTACTCAGAGAAGGCAATGGCAAGCCACTCCAGTACTCTTGCCTAGAAAACCCCATGGATGGAGGAGCCTGGTAGGCTGCAGTCCGTGGGGTTGCTACGAGTCAGACATGACTGAGCGACTTCACTTTCACTTTTCACTTTCACACATTGGAGAAGGAAATGGCAACCCACTCCAGTGTTCTTGCCTGGAGAATCCCAGGGACAGGGGAGCCTGGTGGGCTTCCGTCTATGGGGTCACACAGAGTCGGACACGACTGAAGTGACTTAGCAGCAGCAGCAGCAGTGGATGTACTGGTATCTAATTGAGGATTTGATTTTAATTTCCCAAATTAATGATGATGCTGAATATAATTTCTTTTTTAAATTTTTTATTTATATATTTATTTAGTTAGTTTTGGCTGCTCTGGGTCTTCATTGCTGCACAGCCTTTCTCTAGTTGCAACGAGCAGGGACTACTCTTCATTGAGGTGCATAGCCTTGTTTTATGGTGGCTTCTCTTGTTGTGGAGCATGGGCTCCAGGGTGTGTGGACTTCAGTAGATATGGTGCATGAGCTTAGTTGTTACACAGCATGCTACAAATATTTTTCTATTATTTTTATTTCTAGGAATTTCTTGTTTATATAAAACTTGTAGAGTTTTTGTAGATTTCTTAGGATATTTTACAAGGACACTCTTGTCATCTGCAAATTACAGTTTGCTTTTTCCCTTCCAGTCTGCATGATTTTATTATCTTTTTTTGCTTTATTGTATTAGCTACAATGAAATATAATTTATTATTAAACAAACATATTGAGAGGGGACATCCTTGAATTGTTCCCAGTTTTAGGGAAAACAAAACAGACATGAATATAAAGTGAAGACTTTCTTTTAGATGCCTTTTATCAAGTTAAGGGAGATTCTTTACTGTTCCTAATTGAGAGTTCTTCTCTTGACAGCATGTTGATTGTGTCAAATACTTTTTCTGCATCTATCGATAGGGCCATATAATGTTTCTTTTTTTCAGTCTATTAATGTGATAAATAACATTGATTTTTTCATATTAAACCAACTGTGCCTACCTATGATCTCACATGAAATTGGCTATAATGTATTATCCTTTTTAGACTCTCAAGACTCAATTCACTAATATTTTGTTAAGGATTCTTTGAGCTATGCTTATCAGGGATGTCATGTTTGACTCTTTTACAACCCCATGGACTGTAGCCTGCCAAACTCTGCTGTCCATGGAACTTCCTAGGCAAGAATGCTAGATGGGGTGCCGTTTTCTTCTCCAGGGATCTTTGCAACCCAGGGTCACCTGCTTTGCAAGTGGAATATTTACCACCAGAGAAGCCTTAATATCAGGGTTATAATGGCCTTATAAAATGAATTGAAATGTATTTTTTTCTTTTCTATTTACTGGCTGAGTTTATCTGAATTATTTTTTTTTCTATAAATAGAATTCACTAGTGAAGACTGTTGTTTTCTTTGTAGAAAGGTTTTTAGCAGTAAATTTAAATTGTCAATTATTTGTCTTCAAATTGAAAATAAAATTACTACTATTATGATACTGAAGAACAATGGTGGATATTTTCTTAAACAAAGCAGCATTTTCTTTGTTTTTAAAATAAATTTAGGAGAAGGAACAAGATGGCGGAGGAATAGGATGGCGAGACCACTCTCTCCCCCACAAATTCATCAAAAGAACATTTGAACGTGGAGTAAAGTCCACAAAACAACTTCTGAATGCTGGCAGAGGACATTAGGCACCCAGAAAAGCAGCCCATTGTCTTCGAAAGGAGGTAGGAAAAAACATAAAGGATAAAAAGAGAGACAAAAGAGGTAAGGACAGAGCTCCGTCCCAGGAAGGGAGGCTTTAAAAAGAGAGAAGTTTCCAAACACCAGGAAACACTCTCACTGACGAGTCTGTGGCGAGCCTTGGAACCTCAAAGGGCCATATAACCGGGAGGAAAAAGAAAGAATTAATTAAAACCCACAGATTACCTGCCAAATGGTAACTCCCAGTGGAGAAGCAGTGCAGATGCCTGCATGCGCCATTAGCAAGTGGGGGCTGGGCAGGGAGGAGCCAGCTGAACTGCTTAGAGAGAGGACTGGGCTTGAATCCCTTGAGAACAATCTGAGAGATCTAACTGGGGATAGCAAAGCAGACTGGGATAGCTTCCCCATGAAAAGACGGAAAGCTCTAACCTAAGACTCCTCCAGCCCCGCTCACAGAACAACTGAGCAGAGCGAGCCGGCTGCGGTCGGCCCATCCCCCATCCCCCACGGAGACAGGCAGGGAGGGCAGCCAGAGCCGGAGGGGGCAACCGCGGCCCCAGAAAGGCATCCGATACAAACTGCAGGCAGGCTTGTTGGTAATCAAGACTTCTTGGGCTCCAGCTGGTCGATATCCGCTTGAGAAGGTGCGCCGGTTGAACACCCAGAAAACCGAGTGGCAGGGACTGGGGAGGCGATAAATCTCAGCGACCGTGCTCGCCAAACACCTGGTCACCTGAGCTGCTCGGACAGGGGAAGGCACAAAACGCAGGCCCAACCAAGTCTGCGCCTTTGTGGAGTACCCGAGAAATTGAACTTGAGCCACTCAGACCTGGGAAGTGCATACAACCCAGCACCAGCCTTGGACAGTTCCCGGCAGAGCAAGCTAGAGCCTGTGCAGTGTAGACTGGGACAACACACGTGCTATGAGTGGGGGCAAACCCAGTGTGGCCGAGATGCTGCAAGCACTCCCCACAGATGCCAGAGATATTTGTCTGCAGCATTCCTCCCTTCCCAGAACAGGACTGAACAACTGAGCCTTAAAAAGTGTCCACCCGCCCCCTAGTATCAGGGCGGAAATTAGACACTGAAGAGATCAGCAAACAGAAGCTAAAACAGAGGGGACCACCTTGGAAATGACAGATAGGGAAGTCTAGAGACTTCTCCAAGAATAAGACCAAAAACCAGAGGCAAGAGGCTTAAGCCCAAATCCTGAGAATACCAGGAAACTCCTGACCCCAGGGAACGTTAATCGATAGGAGCTCATCAAACGCCTCCATACCTACACTAAAACCAAGCACCACCCAAATGTCAACAAGTACCAGAGCAAGACATACCACGCAAATTCTCCAACAACACAGGAAAATAGCCCTGAGCTTCAATATACAGGATGCCCAAAGTCACTCCAAACCTACTGACATCTCATAAATCATTATGGACACTTCATTGCACTCCAGAGAGAAGAAATCCAGCTGCACCCACCAGAACACCGACACAAGCTTCCCTAACCAGGGAACCTTGACAAGTCACCCGTCCAACCCCACACACAGAGAGGAAACTGCATAATAAAGAGAACTCCACAAACTGCCAGAAGAAGGAAAGGCCACCCCAAGCAAAGCAATATAAGCAAGATGAAGAGGCAGAGAAATACCCAGCAAGTAAAGGAACAAGATAAATGCCCACCAACACAAACAAAAGAGGAAGATATAGGGAATCTACCTGATGAAGAATTTCGAATTTTGGTGGTGAAAATGATTCAAAATCTTGAAAGCAAAATGGAGTTACAGATAAATAACCTGGAGGAAAGGATTGAGAAGATGGAAGAAAGGTTTAATAAGGACTTAGAGGAAATAAAAGAGTCAATATACAATGAATAATGCAATAGATGAGATCAGAAACACTCTGAAGGGAACAAACAGTAGAATAACAGAGGCAGAAGACAGGATAAGTGAGCTAGAAGATAGAATTGTAGAAATAAAAGAAACAGAGGAAAAAAGAAAAAAGAATTAAAAGAAATGAGGACAATATTAGAGACCTCTGGGACAATGTTAAACGCTCCAACATTCGAATCATAGGAGTCCCAGAAGAAGAAGACAAAAAGAAATACCATGAGAGAATACTTGAGGAGATAATAGTTGAAAACTTCCCTAAAATGGGGAATGAAATAATCACCCAAGTCCAGGAAACCCAGAGAGTGCCCAAAAGGATAAACCCAAGGCGAAATACTCCAAGACACATATTAATCAAATTAACAAAGATCAAACACAAAGAACAAATATTAAAAGCAGCAAGGGAAAAGCAGCAAATAACACACAAGGGGATTCCCATAAGGATAACAGCTGATCTTTCAACAGAAACTCTTCAGGACAGGAGGGAATGGCAAGAGATACTTAAAGTGATGAAAGAAAATAACCTACAGCCCAGACTACTGTACCCAGCAAGGATCTCATTCAAATATGAAGGAGAAATCAAAAGCTTTACAGACAAGCAAAAGCTGAGAGAATTCAGCATCACCAAACCAGCTCTCCAACAAATGCTAAAGGATCTTCTCTAGACAGGAAACACGGAAAGGGTGTATAAACTTGAACCCAAAGCAATAAAGAAAATGGCAACGGGATCATACTTATCAATAATTACCTTAAACGTAAATGGGTTGAATGCCCCAACCAAAAGACAAAGGCTGGCTGAATGGATACAAAAACAAGACCCCCATATATGTTGTCTACAAGAGACCCACCTCAAAACGAGGGACACATACAGACTGAAAGTGAAGGGCTGGAAAAAGATATTCCATGCAAATAGAGACCAAAAGAAAGCAGGAGTAGCAATACTCATATCAGATAAAATAGACTTTAAAACAAAGGCTGTGAAAAGAGACAAAGAAGGAAACTACATAATGATCAAAGGATCAATCCAAGAAGAAGATATAACAATTATAAATATTTATGCACCCAACATAGGAGCACCGCAATACGTAAGACAATTACTAACAAGTATGAATGGGGAAATTAACAACAATGCAATAATAGTGGGAGATTTTAATAGCCCACTTACATCTATGGATAGATCAACTAAACAGAAAATTAACAAGGAAATAAGCTTTAAATGATACAATAGACCAGTTAGACCTAATAGATCTCTATAGGACATTTCACCCCAAAACAATGAATTTCACCTTTTTCTCAAGTGCACATGGAACCTTTTCCAGGATAGATCACATCCTGGTCCATAAATCTAGCCTTGGTAAATTCAAAAAAATTGAAATCATTTCAAGCATCTTTTCTGACCATAATGCAGTGAGATTACATCTCAATTACAGGAGAAAAACTATTAAAAATGCCAACACATGGAGGCTGAACATCACGCTGCTGAATAATGAACAAATCATAGAAGAAATCAAAAGAGAAATCAAAATATGCATAGAAATGAATAAAAATGAAAACACAACAACCCAAAACCTCTGAGACACTGTAAAAGCAGTGCTAAGGTGGAAGTTCATAGGAATACAGGCACACCTCAAGAAACAAGAAAAAAGTCAACTAAATAACCTAACTCTACATCTAAAGAAACTAGAAAAGGAAGAAATGAAGAACCCCAGGGTCAGTAGAAGGAAAGAAATCATAAAAATTAGGGCAGAAATAAATGCAAAAGAAACAAAAGAGACCATAGCAAAAATCAACAAAGCCAAAAGCTGGTTCTTTGAGAAGGTAAATAAAATTGACAAACCACTAGCCAGACTCATCAAGAAATAAAGGGAGAAGACCCAAATCAATAAAATTAGAAATGAAAATGGAGAGATCACAACCGACAACACAGAAATGCAAAGGATTAATAGAGAATACTATCAGCAATTAAATGGCAATAAAATGAATAACCTGGAAGAAATGGAAAAATTCCTAGAAAAGTACAACTTTCCAAAACTGAACCAGTAAGAAATAGAAAATCTGAACAGACCCATCACAAGCACGGAACTAGAGACTGTAATCAGAAATCTTCCAGCAAACAAAAGCCCAGGTCCAGACGGCTTCACAGCTGAATTCTACCAAAAATTTAGAGAAGAGCTAACACCTATTCTACTCAAACTGTTCCAGAAAATTTCTGATGAAGGGAAACTTCCAAACTCATTCTATGAGGCCACCATCACACTAATCCCAAAACCTGGTAAGTTCAGTTCAGTTCAGTCGCTCAGTCGTGTCCGACTCTTTGTGACCCCATGAATCACAGCACGCCAGGCCTCCCTGTCCATCACCAACTCCCGGAGTTCACTCAAACTCATGTCCATAGAGTCGGTGATGCCATCCAGCCATCTCATTCTCCGTCGTCCCCGTCTCCTCCTACCCCAATCCCTCCTAGCATCAGACTCTTTCCCAGTGAGTCAACTCGTCGCATGAGGTGGCCAAAGTATTGCAGTTTCAGCTTTAGCATCAGTCCTTCCAATGAACACCCAGGATTGATCTCCTTTAGAATGGACTGGTTGGATCTCTTGGAGTCCAAGGGACTCTCAAGAGTCTTCTCCAGCACCACGGTTCAAGAGCATCAATTCTTCGGCGATCAGCTTTCTTCATAGTCCAACTCTCACATCCATACGTGACCACGGGAAAAACCATTGCCTTGACTAGATGGACCTTTGTTGGCAAAGGAATGTCTCTGCTTTTTAATATGCTCTCTAGGTTGGCCATAACTTCCCTTCCAAGAAGTAAGCATTTTTTAAATTTCCTGGCTGCAATCAGCGTCTGCAGTGATTTTGGAGCCCCCCAAAATAAAGTCTGGTACTGTTTCCACTGTTTCCCCATCTATTGCCCATGAAGTGATGGGACGAGATACCATGATCTTCATTTTCTGAATGTTGAGCTTCAAGCCAACCTTTTCACTCTCCTCTTTCACTTTCATCAAGAGGCCTTTGAGTTCCTCTTCACTTTCTGCCATAAGGGTGGTGTCATCTGCATATCTGAGGTTATTGATATTTCTCCCGGCAATCTTGATTCCAGCTTGTGCTTCTTCCAGCCCAGCGTTCCTCATGATGTACTCTGCATATAAGTTAAATAAACAGGGTGACAATATACAACCTTGACGTACTCCTTTTACTATTTGGAACCAGTCTGTTGTTCCATGTCTAGTTCTAAAAAGAAAACTACAGGCCAATATCACTGATGAACATAGATGCAAAAATCCTTAACAAAATTCTAGCAATCAGAATCCAACAATACATTAAGAAGATCATACATCATGACCAAGTGGGCTTTATCCCAGGAATGCAAGGATTCTTCAATATCCGCAAATCAATCGACGTATTACACCACATTAACAAACTGAAAAATAAAAATCATATGAGTATCTCAATAGATGCAGAGAAAGCCTTCGACAAAATTCAACATCCATTTATGATAAAAAACCCTCCAGAAAGTGAGGATAGAAGGGACATATCTCAACATCAGTTCAGTTCAGTCGCTCAGTCGTGTCCGACTCTCCGCGACCCCATGAATCACAGCACGCCAGGCCTCCCTGTCCATCACCAACTCCCGGAGTACACTCAAACTCATGTCCACAGAGTCGGTGATGCCATCCAGCCATCTCATTCTCCGTCGTCCCCTTCTCCTCCCGCCCCCAACCTTTCCCAGCATCAGAGTCTTTTCCAGTGAGTCAACTCGTCGCATGAGGTGGCCAAAGTATTGGAGTTTCAGCTTTAGCATCAGTCCCTCCAATGAACATCCAGGATTGATCTCCTTTAGAATGGACTGGTTGGATCTCCTTGCAGTATAAGGGACTCTCAAGAGTCTTCTCCAACACCACAGTTCAAAAGCATCGATTCTTCGGCGATCAGCTTTCTTCACAGTCCAACTCTCACATCCATACATGACCACGGGAAAAACCATTGCCTTGACTAGACGGACCTTGGTCGGCAAAGTAATGTCTCTGCTTTTTAATATACTATCAAGGTTGGTCATAACTTTCCTTCCAAGGAGCAAGCGTCTTTTAATTTCATGGCTGCAATCAGCATCTGCAGTGATTTTGGAGCCCAAAAAAACAAAGTCTGACACTGTTTCCATTGTTTTTCCATCTATTTCCCATGAAGTGATGGGACCAGATGCCATGATCTTCGTTTTTTGAATGTTGAGCTTCAAGCCAACCTTTTCACTCTCCTCTTTCACTTTCATCAAGAGGCTTTTGAGTTCCTCTTCACTTTCTGCCATAAGGGTAGTGTCATCTGCATATCTAAGGTTATTGATATTTCTCCCGGCAATCTTGATTCCAGCTTGTGCTTCTTCCAGCCCAGCGTTCCTCATGATGTACTCTGCATATAAGTTAAATAAGCAAGGTGACAATATACAACCTTGACGTACACCTTTTCCTATTTGGAACCAGTCTGTTGTTCCATGACCGGTTCTAACTGTTGCTTCCTGACCTGCATACAGGTTTCTCAAGAGGCAGGTCAGGTGGTCTGGGATTCCCATCTCTTTCAGAATGTTCCACAGTTTATTGTGATCCACACAGTCAAAGGCTTTGGCATAGTCAATGAAGCAGAAATAGATGTTTTTCTGAAACTCTCTTGCTTTCTCCATGATCCAGCGGATGTTGGCAATTTGATCTCTGGTGCCTCTGCCTTTTCTAAAACCTGCTTGAACATCTGGGAGTTCACGGTTTACATACTGCTGAAGCCTGGCTTGGAGAATTTTGAGCATGACTTTACTAGCGTGTGAGATGAGTGCAATTGTGCGGTAGTTTGAGCATTCTTTGGCATTGCCTTTCTTTGGGATTGGAATGAAGACTGACCTCTTCCAGTCCTGTGGCCACTGCTGAGTTTTCCAAATCTGCTGGCATATTGAGTGCAGCACTTTCACAGCATCATCTTTCAAGACTTGAAATAGCTCAACTGGAATTCCATCACCTCCACTAGCTTTGTTCGTAGTGATGCTTTCTAAGGCCCACTTGACTTCACATTCCAAGATGTCTGGCTCTAGGTCAGTGATCACATTATCGTGACTATCTTGGTCATGAAGATCTTTTTTGTACAGTTCTTCTGTGTATTCCTGCCACCTCTTCTTAATATCTTCTGCTTCTGTTAGGTCCATACCATTTCTGTCCTTTATCGAGCCCATCTTTGCATGAAAAGTTCCCTTGGAATCTCTAATTTTCTTGAAGAGGTCTCTTGTTTTTCCTATTCTGTTGTTTTCCTCTATTTCTTTGCATTGATCACTGAGGAAGGCTTTCTTATCTCTCCTTGCTATTCTTTGGAACTCTGCATTCAGATGCTTATATCTTTCCTTTTCTCCTTTGCTTTTCACCTCTCTTCTTTTCCCAGCTATTTGTAAGGCCTCCTCAGACAGCCATTTCGTTCTTCTGCATTTCTTTTCCATGGGGATGGTCTTGGTCCCTGTCTCCTGTACAATGTCACGAACCTCCGTCCAGAGTTCATCAGGCACTCTATCAATCAGATCTAGTCCCTTAAATCTATTTCTCACTTCCACTGCATAATCATAAGGGATTTGATTGAGGTCATATCTGAATGGTCTAGTGGTTTTCCCTACTTTCTTCAATTTAAGTCTGAACTTTGCAATAAGGAGTTCATGATCTGAGCCACAGTCAGCTCCTGGTCTTGTTTTCGCTAACTGTATACAGCTTCTCCATCTTTGGTTGCAAAGAATATAATCAATCTGATTTCGGTGTTGACCATCTGGTGATGTCCATGTGTAGAGTCTTCTCTTGTGTTGTTGGAAGAGGGTGTTTGCTATGACCAGTGCATTCTCTTGACAAAACTCTATTAGCCTTTGCCCTGCTTCATTCCGTGCTCCAAGGCCAAATTTGCCAGTTACTCCAGGTGTTTCTTGACTTCCTACTTTTGCATTCCAGTCCCCTAGAATGAAAAGGACATCTTTTTTGGGTGTTAGTTCTAAAAGGTCTTGTAGGTCTTCATAGAACCGATTAACTTCGGCTTCTTCAGCAGTACTGGTTGGGGCATAGGCCTGGATTACTGTAATATTGAATGGTTTATAATAAAAGCTATATATGACAAACCCACAGCAAACATTATCCTCAATGGTGAAACACTGAAATCATTTCCCCTAAAATCACGGAGAAGACAAGGGTGCCCACTCTCACCACTACTATTCAACATAGTACTGGAAGTTTTGGCTACAGCAATCAGAGCAGAAAAAGACATAAAAGGAATACAAATTGGAAAAGAAGAAGTAAAGCTTTCACTGTTCGCTGATGACATGATCCTTTACACAGAAAACCCTAAAGACTACCAGAAAACTACTAGAGCTAATCAGCGAATACAGTAAAGTTGCAGGATGTAAAATCAACATGCAGAAATCACTTGCGTTCCTATACACTAATAATGAGAAAATAAAAAGAGAAATTAAGGAAACTATTCCATTCACGGTTGCAACGAAAAGAATTAATTACTTAGGAATATATCTACCTAAGGAAACAAAAGACTTGTACATAGATAACTGTAAAACACTAGTGAAAGTAATCAAAGAGGACACTAATAGATGGAGAAATATACCGTGTTCATGGATTGGAAGAATAAATATTGTGAAAATGAATATGCTACCCAAAGTAATTTATACATTCAATGCAATCCCTATCAAGCTACCAATGATATTTTTCACAGAACTAGAACAAATAATCCCACAATTTGTATGGAAATACAAAAAACTTCAAATAGCCAAAGCAATCTTGAGGAAGAAAAATGGTACTGGGGGAATTAAACTGCCGGACTTCAGGCTCTACTACAAAGCCACAGTCATCAAGACAGTATGGTACTGGCATAAAGACAGAAATATAGATCAATGGCAGAGAAGGCAATGGCAAGCCACTCCAGTACTCTTGCCTAGAAAATTCCGTGGATGGAAGAGCCTGGTAGGCTGCAGTCCGTGGGGTCGCTAAGGGTCGGACACGACTGAGCAACTTCACTTTCACACATTGGAGAAGGAAATGGTAACCCACTCCAATGTTCTTGCCTGAAGAATCCCAGGGATGGGGGAGCCTGGTGGGCTTCCATCTATGGGGTCACAGAGTTGGACACAACTGAAGTGACTTAGCAGCAGCAGCAGCATAGATCAATGGAACAAAATAGAAAACCCAGAGATAAATCCACCCTCCTATGGACACCTTATCTTTGACAAAGGAGTCAAGAATATAAAATGGAGAAAAGACAGTCTCTTTAACAAGTGGTGCTGGGAAAACTGGTCAGCCACTTGTGAAAGAATGAAACTAGAACACTTCCTAACACCATCCGTTCCGTTCCGTTGCTCAGTCGTGTCCGACTCTTTGCGACCCCGTGGACTGTAGCCTACCAGGCTTCTCCGTCCATGGGATTCTCCAGGCAAGAATACTGGAGTGGGTTACCATTTCCTTCTCCAGGGGATCTTCCCGGCCCAGGGATCGAACCCGGATCTCTGGGTCTCCCGCGTTGGAGGCAGACGCTTTAACCTCTGAGCCACCTGGGAAGCCCGTCCTAACACCATACACCAAAATAAACTCAAAATGGATTAGAGAGCTAAATGTAAGACCAGAAACTATAAAACTCCTAGAGGAGAACGTAGGCAAAACACTCTCCGACATAAATCACAGCAGGATCCTCCAAGACCCACCTCCCAGAATATTGGAAATAAAAGCAAAAATAAACAAATGGGACCTAATTAAAATCAAAAGCTTCTGCACAGCAAAGGAAACTCTAAGTAAGGTGAAAAGACAGCCTTCAGAATGGGAGAAAATAATAGCAAATGAAGCAAATGATAAAGGATTAATCTCCAAAATATACAAGCAGCTCCTGCAGCTCAATTCCAGAAAAATAAATGACCCAATCAAAAAATGGGCCAAAGAACTAAACAGACATTTCTCCAAAGAAGACATAAAGATGGCTAACAAACACATGAAAAAATGCTCAACATCTCTCATAATCAGAGAAATGCAAATCAAAACCACAATGAGTTACCATTTCACACCAGTCAGAATGGCTGCTATCCAAAAGTCTACATGCAATAAATGCTGGAGAGGGTGTGGAGAGAAGGGAACCCTCTTCCACTGTTGGTGGGAATGCAAACTATTACAGCCATTATGGAGAACAGTGTGGAGATTCCTCAAAAAACTGGAAATAGAACTGCCATATGATCTAGCAATCGCACTCCTGGACATACCCACCAAGGAAACCAGAATTGAAAGAGACACATGTACTCCAATGTTCATCGCAGCACTGTTTATAATAGCGAGGACATGGAAGCAACCTAGATTTCATCTGCAGACGAATGGATAAGAAAGCTTTGGTACATATACACAATGGAATATTACTCAGCCATTAAAAAGAATGCATTTGAACCAGTTCTAATGAGGTGAATGAAACTAGAGCCTATTATACAGAGTGAAGTAAGCCAGAAAGAAAAACACCAATGCAATATACTAATGCATATATATGGAATTTAGAAAGATGCAAATGATAACCCTGTATATGAGACAGCAAAAGAGACACAGATGTATAGAACAGTCTTTGGGACTCTGTGGGAGAGGGTGAGGGTGGGATGGTTTGGGGAATGGCATTGAAACATGTAAACCTGTGAAACGAATAAACAATTCAGGGTCGATGCATGTTACAGGATGCTCGGGGCTGGTATGTGGGGATGACCCAGAGGGAGGATAAGGGGAGGAGGGAGGTGGGAGGGGGGTTTGGGAGGGGAAACTCATGTACAGCCGGTGCGGATTCATGTCAATGTATGGCAAAACCAACCAATATAATATTGTCAAATAATTAGCCTCCAATAAAAAAAAAAGAACTCTAAAAAATAAAATTAAAGTAAATTTAAAAGCTGTATTTGAATATTAATAGATTATAGCCATTACTTTCTTCTCTGTATCTTTCATTCTCTACAAGTATTAAAACTCAATTTTTTTTTCTAGGAATACTATTTTAAATCACTCTTTATTCAGTTCAGTCCACTTCAGTTGCTCGGTCGTGTCTGACTCTTGTGACCCCAAGGAGCGCAACATGCTTCCCTGTCCATCACCAACTCCCGGAGCTTACTCAAACTCATGTCCATTGAGTCAGTGATGCCATCCAACCATCTCATCCTGTCTCATCCCCTTCTCCTCCTGCCTTCAGTCTTTCCCAACATCAGGGTCTTTTCAAATGAGTCAGTTCTTCGCATCAGGTGGCCAAAATATTGGAGTTTCAGGTTTAGTATCAGTCCTTCCAATGAATATTCAGGACTGATTTTCTTTAGGATGCAAGGTTAGATCTCCTTGCAATCCAAAGGACTCTCAAGAGTCTTCTCCAACACTTCAAAAGCATCGATTCTTTAGTGCTCAGCTTTCTTTATAGTCCAACTGTCACATCCATACATGACTACAGGAAACACCAAACCTTTGACTAGACAGACTATTGTTGGCAAAGTAATGTCTCTGCTTTTTAATATGCTGTCTAGGTTGGTCATAACTTTTCTTCCAAGGAGCAAGCGTCTTTTAATTTCATGGCTGCAGTCACCATCTGCAGTGATTTTGGAGCCCCCCCAAAATGAAGTCTCTCACTGTTTCCATTGTTTCCCCATGTATTTGCCATGAAGTGATGGGACTGGATGTTATGATCTTAGTTTTCTAAATGTTGAGCTTTAAGCCAACTTTTTCACTCTCCTCTTTCACTTTCTCCAAGAGGCTTTTTACGGTGATCATTTTTTTAATTAATTGATTTATTTTAATTGGAGGCTAATTACTTTACATTATTGTATTGGTTTTGCCATACATTGACATGAATCCACCCTGGGTGTACATGTGTTCCCCATCTTGAACCCCCCTCCCACCCTCTCTCCCCATCCCATCCCTCCATGATCATTTTATAATGTATCGAAACATCAAATTACTATGTTGTACATCTGAAACTAACAGAATTATATTTTAATAAAAAAATTCTTAGCAACAACAAAGTCTAAAGAAAATCAAATTTGATCAGAACACTAAGGAGCCTGTTAACATGAATAACAAAAGCTATATTAGAAATATACATGTATAAACAATTCAAGATCCCTATAATAAACTAACAAGTTTTTCCATCATTTTCTTAACTTGTGAAGATTACTTCCTTAAATGAAAATTGAATAACATGAGGAAGTTTACAAACCATTTTTCAGTATGATCCATTCAGAATGAAAAAGAGCTGCCGTTTGTGCTATAGATAAACATGTAGATAAAAACAGTGATCTAGTCTTTACAATTAAATTTTTAAAAGCTTGTATTGATAAATAATTTAATCAAAATTCCTGGCTTCTTCCCTTGAGTTCTTTCCTGTCTCAGTAAATGGCAGCATCATCCATTTGTTGCTCAAAATCCTTGACTCCCATTCATCACTTTTAATTCTCCATAGCAAACTATCTGCAAATATTGTTGGCTCTATCTCTAAAACATAAATGAATATACTCCTTTTTATCTCTCTTGTGCTAAGTTGCACAGTCATGTCTGACTCTCTGTGGTCCCATGGACTGTAGCCCATCAGGCTCCTCTGTCCGTGAGGATTCTCCAGGCAAGAATATGAAGTGGGTTGCCATGCCCTCTTCCAGATGATCCTCCCATCCCAGGAAACGAACCCAGGTCTCCCACATTGCAGGCAGATTCTTTACCGATTGAACCACCAGGGAAGCCTAAAAATTTTTTGGCTGTACCTCATAGCATGTGAGATCTTAGTTCCCCAACCCAGGGGTTAAACCTGCACCTCATGCAGTGGAAGCTTGGAATCTTAACCACTGTGCTTAATTTAGGCAACTTAGTTTAGACTTCTACAGTAGCCTTCCAACTGTTCTTCCTGTTTACACTTCTGTTCTTCTAACTACATCTAACCCACCGTTCATCTAACACATTGCAGTCGGAGCTATCTTTTTTGATACAAGTCTGTGCGTATCACCTCTCTCCTAGATGAATCTAAATTACTTACAAGCATCCCTACATTACCTGGCTCCTTCTTAATTCTCCAATTGCATCTTAATTGACTCATCTGTTTCATCACATTATCCTGCTTTCTGTTTCTAGAACGTTAGTTCCTCTTTGCTTTCTGCCATAAAGGTGGTGTCATTTGCGTATCTGAGGTTATTGATATTTCTCCTTGCAATCTTGATTCCAGCTTGTGCTTCATCCACCCCAGTGTTTCTCATGATGTACTCTGCATGTAAGTTAAATAAGCAGGGTGACAGTATACAGCCTTGACGTACTCCTTTCCTGATTTGGAACCAGTCTATTGTTCCAAGTCCAGTTCTAACTGTTGCCTCTTGACCTGTATACAGATTTCTCAGATCAGGTGGTCTGGTATTCCCATCTCTTGAGGAATTTTCCACATTTTTTTGTGATCCACACAGTAAAAGGCTTTGGCATAGTCAATAACGCAGAAGTAGATGTTTTTCTGGAACTCTCTTGCTTTTTCGATGATTGAGCAGATGTTGACAATTTGATCTCTGGTTCCTCTGCAATCCAACTTGAACATCTGGAAGTTCACCGTTTTGTTGAACGTTCACATACTGTTGAAGTCTGGCTTAGAGAATTTTGAGCTTTGCTAGCGTGTGAGATGAGTGCAATTGTGCAGTAGTTTGAGCATTCCTTAGCATTGCCTTTCTTTGGGATTGGAATGTAAATGGACCTTTTCCAATCCTGTGACCACTGCTGAGTTTTCCAAATTTGCTAACATATTGAGTGCAGCACTTTCACAACATCATCTTTCAGGATTTGAAATAGCTCAACTGGAATTCCATCACCTCCACTAGCTTTGTTCATAGTGATGCCTCCTAAGGCCCACTTGGCTTCACATTCCAGGATATCTGGTTCTAGGAGAGTGATCATACCATTGTGGTTATCTGGGTCATGAAGATCTTCAATACACAGATCTTCTGTGTATTCTTACCACCTCTTCTTAATATCTTCTGCTTCTGTTTGGTCGAAACCATTTCTGTCCTTTACTGTGCCCGTTTTGCATGAAATATTCTCTTGATGTCTCTAATTTCCTTAAAGAGATCCCTGGTCTTTCCCATAGTGATCTCTAGTGTTTCTTCCTAGTGGGCAGTTATTCCTGTAGCTACATGGATTACCTATTACTAAAATGTGAATTCCAGTTTCCATTTACTTATAGTTGAATTTTCTATTCAGCTAACCTAGGAAAATGTGTAGTTTAAGTGGAACAGAGTATAGCTACGTAGTTGAAGTCTTCTTTCAGTTTAGGTGTTGAATCCTGCTAAATACTTTTGTGTGTTATCTTAAGAACTGTTGTATCAATCACATTCATTCTGTTCTCTCTGAGTGAGAATTGGCCTTACCATCATCCTTTTTCTATTCTACTAAGAGGACTTTAGTACTGCTGTTTCTAAAGAGCAAATTGATGAAACAATGGTGTTTTCAATGTGTGCTAACAGACACACACAAACATTTATATTCATATTTATATATTTCAAGCAAGTACTTGCTTCCTGGAAACTACTGTCCAGAGACCTTGGCAAAAGCAGCCTCTCTGAGTTGTTGCAGGTACATCGATAGAATGATACTACAGCTGGTATAGCCTTACAGAAAACACATCACTGTTAAGACTAATCTGAGTTCTTCTTAGGCTTTACTTTTCCCCAGCTTTGGTAAGATATAATTGACATGTAACATCGTGCATGTTGAAGGTGTAAGGTGAACAGTGTATTAGTTTGATGCACTTACATAATGCAGTGTATCACCTCATACCTCTTAGAATGGCTGTAATCAGAAACACAAGAGATAAGTGTTGGTGAGGATATAGAGACATGGAAACTTTGATCACTGTTGGGAATGTAGATTGTTACAACCACTATGGAAAACAGTATGGAGTTTCTTCTTTGGCTTTAAAAGCTCGAGCTACAAAGGGACAAAATACATGGCATACAATAATAGTTTTACCTAACCATATAGTCAGAGGAACCGGAATTAAAATAATGTTTTTGGCTTCTATGTATTGTTGTTGTTGTTGTAGTTCAGTTACTAAGTTGTGTCAGACTCTTTGCGGCCCCATGAACTGCAGCACACCAGGCTTCCCTGTCCTTCACTATTTCCTGGAGTTTGCTCAAATTCATGTCCATTGAGTTGGTGATGCCATCCAACCATCTCATCTTCTGTTGCCCCCTTCTCCTCCTCAAACTTTCCCTGCATCAGGGTCTTTTACAGTGAGTCAGCTCTTTACATCAGGTGGCCAAAGTATTCGGGCTTTAGCTTCAGCATCAGTCGTTTCAATGAATATTCATGGTTGAGTTCCTTTAGGATTGCCTGGTTTGATCTCATTGCTGTGCAAGGGGCTCTGAAGAGTCTTCTCCAGCACCACAGTCCAAAAGCATCAGATTTTTGTTGCTCAGCCTTCTGTATGGTTCAACTCTCACATCTGTACATGACTACTAGAAAAACCATAATTTTGACTCTATGGACCTTTGTTGGCAAAGTGATATCTCTGCTTTTTAATATGCTGTCTAGGTTTCTCATAGCTTTTCTTCCAAAGAGCAAGCATCTTTTAATTTTGTGACTGCAGTGACCATCTGCAGTGATTTTGGAGGCCAAGAAAATACTCACTGTTTCCATTGTTTTCCTATCTATTTTGCCATAAAGTGATAATCTTAGTTTTTTGAATGTTGAGTTTTAAGCCAGCTTATGCACTCTTCTCTTTCACCCTCATCAAGAGACTGTTTAGTTCCTTTTTGTTTTCTGCCATTAGAGTGGTATCATCTGCATATCTGAGGTTGTTGATACTCCTCCTGGCAATCTTGATTCCAGCTTATGAGTCATTCAGACTGGCATTTCGCATAATGTACTCTGTGTAGAAGTTAAATAAGCAGGGTGACAATATACAGCCTTGACGTACTCCTTTCCCAATTTTGAACCAGTCCATTATTCCATGACTGATTCTAACTGTTGCTTCTTGTCCTGCATACAGGATTCTCAGGAGACAAGTAAGGTGGTCTGGTATTCTCATCTCTTGAAGGATTTTCCACTGTTTTTTCTGATGCACACAGTCAAAGGCTTCAGTGTAGTCAGTGAAGCAGATTCTTTGGCAATTTCCTTGCTTTCTCTATGATCCAACAAATGTTGGCAATTCAGTATCTGGTTCCTCTGCCTTTTATCCCATCCATGTACTAGCCAGGCCCAATCCTGCTTAGCTTCTGAGATCAGACAAGATCGATCATGTTCAGGGTGGTATTTACCATAGACTCCTCTGCCTTTTCTAAATCCAGCTTGTACATATGGAAGTTATCGGTTCACATACTATTGAAGCTTAGCTTGAAGGGTTTTGAGCATGACCTTGCTAGCATGTGAAGTGATTGCAGTTCTATGGTAGTTTGAACATTCTTTGGCATTGCCCTTCTTTAGGACTGAAATGAAAACTGACCTTTTCTTGTCCTGTGGCCACTGCTGGGTGTTTGAAATTTACTGGTATTCTGAGTGCAGCACTTAAACAGCATCATCTTTTAGGATTTGAAATAGCTCAGTTGGAATCCAGTCACCTCTATTAGCTTTATTTGTAGTAATGTTGCCTAAGGTCCACTTGACATCACACTCCAGGATTCTGGCTCTAGGTGAGTGGCCACACCATCATGGTTATGCGGGTCATTAAGACCTTTTTTAATAGTTCTTCTGTGTGTTCTTGCCGCCTCTTCTTCATTTCTTCTGCTTCTGTTAGGTCCCTGACATTTCTCTTCCTTATTATGCCTGTCTTTGCATCAAACATTCCTTTGGTATCTCCAGTTTTCTTGAAGACATCTCTAGTCTTTCCCATTTTATTGTTTTCCTGTTTTTTTTGCATTGCATGTATTAGCTTCTGCCTATAATTTTTGCTACCATATCTAGATTATTTATGCTAGATCTTCTTTTAGAACTGTATTCGTTCCTCAGTTCAGTTCAGTTCAGTTCAGTCGCTCAGTCACGTCCAACTCTTTGCGACCCCATGAATCACAGCACGCCAGTCATCCCTGTCCATCACCAACTCCCGGAGTTCACTCAAACTCATGTCCATCGAGTCGGTGATGCCATCCAGCCATCTCATTCTCGTCATCCCCTTCTCCTCCCACCCCCAATCCCTCCCAGCATCAGAGCCTTTTCCAGTGAGTCAACTCTTCACATGAGGTGGCCAAAGTATTGGAGTTTCTAACTAATGCCATTTCCCTCTTTCTTCTTCAGTTGTCCTGTGTATTTTTTCCTACCTTTTAATTCACTCTTTCTTATAACAATACCTCTACAGTAAGAAAAGTAAGATAACTTGCTATTAGTTTTCTCAACTTGCTAACTTAATATAGTTTATCCTCACATTCACTTATTGTTTCTTTCCATTCAATAATATTTACTGCTCTCCACAAGGTGTAATTATTGGTGTGATTACTGGACCTCTATGTTAATAATTCTAAAAGAAAGTAAACTTCTGTACTGTGTGCAAAGATAGTAACCATGTTTTTGGAACTCAGATAAAATGAAATATAAATGAAATTCTCAGAACATTTTTGATGGTTGCTACTTAATCCAAAATCACTTCGGATGCTGATTGCAGCCATGAAATTAAAAGACGCTTGCTCCTTGGAAGGAAAGTTATGACTAACCTAGATAGTATATTAAAAAGCAGAGACATTACTTTGCCAACCAAGGTCCGTCTAGTCAAGGCTATGGTTTTTCCCGTGGTCATGTATGGATGTGAGAGTTGGACTGTGAAGAGGGCTGATTGCCGAAGAATTGATGCTTTTGAACTGTGGTGCTGGAGAAGACTCTTGAGAGTCCCTTATACTGCAAGGAAATCCAACCAGTCCATTCTAAAAGAGATCAATCCTGGGTGTTCATTGGAAGGACTGATGCTAAAGCTGAAACTCCAATACTTTGGCCACCTCATGCAACGAGTTGACTCACTGGAAAAGAGTCTGATGCTAGGAGGGATTGGGGGCAGGAGGAGATGGGGATGGCAGAGAATGAGATGGCTGGATGGCATCACCGACTCGATGGACATGAGTTTGAGTGTACTCCGGGAGTTGGTGATAGACAGGGAGGCCTGGTGTCCTGTGGTTCATGGAGTCGCAAAGAGTTGGACACAACTAAGCGACTGAACTGAACTGAACTTAATCTCTATATTTAAGTCTCATTTATTGAAGTATAACTTGTATAGAGTAAAATGAAATTATTTTATTGTAAATCTCATGGGTTTTTACCAACAAATATAGTGCTCTAGTCACCACTATAATTAATATAACAAACAGTTACAGCATCCCCAAATTTCCCCATTATTCTTTGTCATCAACCCTTCCCCCTACCTCCAAACTCAGAAAATCACTGTCTGTTTTCTGTCTCTATTGTTCGTCTTTGTAATAATGTCACATAAATGGAATTATACGGTACTTAGCCTTTTGAGTTTGACTTAATTTACTTAGCATAATTCATTTGATAGTCATCTGTGTTCTTATGTGAGTCAGTAGTTCATTCCTTTTTATTGCCTGGATGTGCTACAATTTGTAAACATTTTTACGATTGAAGTATAATTAAGGTTTGGGCTTCTCAGGTGGCACTAGTTGTAAAGAACCCACCTGCCAATGCAGGAGAGTTAAGAGACGTGGGTTCCCACCTGGGTGGGAAGATCCCCTGGAAGAGGGCTTGGCATCCCAGTCCACCATTCTTGTCTGAAGAATCCTGTGGACAGAGGAGCCTGGCAGGCTACAGTCCATAGGGTCATACAGAGTTGATCACGACTGAAACAACTTAGTACGCTCGCACACATAATTAACTTACATTGTGTTAGTTTCAGGTGTACAGCAAAGTGATTATGTTCCATATATATGTGTGTGTGTGTGTATTCTTTTTGAGGTTCTTTTCTATTATAGATTATCACAAGGCTTTGAATATAGTTCTCTGTGCTATAAAATGAGTCCTTCTTATTTATCTATTTTATGCATAGTAGTATGTGTATTTTAATTCCAAACTCCTAATTTATCTCCCCCCATCCGCACCCCCAACTCATAACCATAGTTTGTTTTCTATGTTGTTAAGTCTGTTTGTGTTTTGTAAATAGTTTCATTTATATAATTTTTTTAGATTCCACCCTTATGTGGTGACCTATGATATTTGTCTTAGTCTGATTTCACTTTGTATGATTATCTCTATTACTTCAAAGGCATTATTTCATTATTTTTATGACTAATATTCTGTTGTTTATGTATGTACCACATCTTTATCCATTCATCTGTTGATGGACACTTAAGTTGTTTCCATGTCTTGGATGTTGTAAATAGTGCTACTGTGAGCATTGGGGTGCATGTATCTTTTCAAATTAAACTTTTGTTTGGATATATGCCCAGGAGTGAGATTGCTGGATCACGTGGTAACTCTGTGTTTAGTTTTTAAAGGAACATCCATACTGTTCTCCATAGTGGCACACCACTTTACATCCCCATCAACAATGTAGGAGTGTTCCTTTTTCTCCACACCCTCTCCAGCATTTATTGTTTTTTACTACAACTTTTTTTAAAGGAAGTTAATTAACTGAAGGATATTGGGTTGAGTGGACTGTCGGTTATATGGTAAATGTTTGTGTAACTTAATAAGAAAATGTCAGGTTGCTTTCTAAAGCAACTATAATATATTACCTCCCCACCAGCAACATATGAAAATAATAATTGTTCTGCCTCCTCATCAGCAATTGGTATTATCAGATTTTTAAAAATTTAAGCCATTCTAATATGTATAGTGGTATCTTGCTGAGGTTTTAATTTAAATTTTCCAAATGACTTATGACGTTGAACATTTTTTGTTTATCTGCTTATTTGCCAGCTCAAGACTTGGTGTACATTACCATGCTGAATAACTGGATACTGGGCCTGATCTCAGAGATACAGCTACTTGGGCCATGATACTTGTTATATATATGTGTGTTTAAATTTGTCAAAGGTAGTGAATGTGGATCCACCTCAGCTAGTTCATTTCAGTTCAGTCGCTCAGTCGTGTCCAACTCTGCGACCCCACAGACTATAGCACGCCAGTCCTTCCTGTCCATCACCAACTCCCAAAGCTTACACAAACTCATGCCCATTGAGTCGGTGAAGCCATCCAACCATCTCATCCTCTGGCATCCCCTTCTCCTCACACCTTCAGTCTTTCCCAGCATGAGGGTCTTTTCCAATGAGTCAGTTCTTCGCATCAGGTGGCCAAAGTATTGGAGCTTCAGCTTCAGTATCAGTCCTTCCAATGAATATTCAGGACTGATCTCCTTTAGGATGGACTGGTTGGATCTCCTCACTGTCCAAGGGACTCTCAAGAGCCTTCTCCAACACCACAGTTCAAAAGCATCAATTCTTCAGTGCTCAGCTGTCTTTATAGTCCGACTCTCACATCCGTACATAATTATGGGAAAAACCAAAACTTTGACTAGATGGATCTTTGCTGGCAAAGTAATGTCTCTGCTTTTTAATATGCTGTCTAGGTTGGTCAGAACTTTCCTTCCAAGGAGCAAGCATCTTTTAATTTCATGGCTGCAGTCACCATCTGCAGTGATTTTGGAGTCCCCCAAAATGAAGTCTCTCACTGTTTCCATTGTTTCCCCATGTATTTGCCATGAAGTGATGGGACCAGATGCCATGATCTTAGTTTTCTGAATGTTGAGCTTTAAGCCAACTTTTTCACTCTCCTCTTTCATTTTCACCAAGGGGCTCTTTAGTTCTTTTTGCTTCCTGCCATAAGTGTGGTGTCATCTGCATATCTGAGGTTATTGATATTTCAGCTAAATCTTGTCTAAATGGTACATGTCCTTAGTTATATTTCCCTAAAAAACAATATTTGAAAAGAGCTTGCATGTAGTCATTTATTTTTAGAAAATTATCCCAAGTAGGAAGGTAGAATTGGGGAAGAGGAAACAAAGATCCAAGAGTGTTACTGAGCTGATCACTTTGGGGGCAATCATAGCTCAATTCTGAATCATGATTTAGCTTCAATGAAGCAGCCATGATTTTATTTTCTTCTTATTTAATTTAATTTTTTTCTCCTCTCTCTTCTTCCCCTCTGCCCTCTATCTTTACTAAATTCCTTCCCATTCTGCCATTGTAACTATTATGACAAATGCATACTCTAAAGTGAACAAATATCTTATTATCTAGAAAAGAGTAAAAGGACCTACTTATCATTACATCATGATTTCTAAGTCTGTGAGAACTGTGAGGGTAAACGATTATGCATAACTCCTTTTGTTCAGTATTCAACCTATGTACAATACCTGGAATACAGCTGATGTTCAGAAATTATATTTTGAATGAATTAATGAATAATCGAGGCTTTTAAGTCATTCCCACATCACTAGGAAGTTCTCCCTCTACTTTTTTGGGTCTAGTTATAGGCAAAATTATGTAGCTAGCTATGCTACAATTTTTAAACACTCCTGAAGTTCCTAAAAACTCATTATTGAGATTGCCTTTCTTGATTTCATTATATGAAGTAGAGGCTTCACAATAGGTCAGCACTTCATGTACTGCCTTCTCCAAGACTCTCAAAAACCTCTCTTTTTATATCAGAACAGAATCTATGGAAATTCCTTTGTTGCATTTGCATTAGAAGCCTGTCTTAACAACCAGTGTTTCTCTCCCTATAATTCAGTCTCTAAGACACAAGTTCTTCTCACCCAGGCCTATGAACAATGATCTATCCACCCAAGTTAGTAATATTAAGTTAAATTTATGCAGGTAGGTTTTCATCATATTTCCCTTTTGGAGCTGCATTCTTCTTCCATAGCCTGCATATGAACCATAGCTTTAGTTATAAATGTTTCCCAGTGAACTAGCACTCCAGATGATAGAAATGAAATTTATTATATTTCTTACAAAGCTCCAACATGAATCCCACCAGTCACCATGGCACTCAGCTCAGAAACCTCACTTGCCTTTGCGACTGGTGTATTATCACTCCAAAGAGAATTGGCAAAAGTTAAAAGTCCTCTAATCAGGTTACATTTTTAAGAGGGTGGGCAGAGTATTGTCAAGAGTACAAGGAGCAGAGGAACTGGTTCACTCAGTAGAATATAGAAATTGTCATGTTCTACCTTGAATAATAGGAACAATAATCAACATTGCTTTTAGGAAGGAAAAGGGGGCAGCAGAAAGCATGTTCTATATTTAAAATGCCTTTCAAATCTATCTTCTTTTTGATACCTCACCTTTTTCTTCCTAATGGCATATGATCATCTTGTTCATGTCACATGAATGATTTGAAATAGAAATTTTATTTCATATATATCACAGTTGCTCACAGATAAAATGAAAGTGCCAGTTTTCTGGTCTGCTGAATATTAATTCTGTCTTTCTCTTTAACACACACACACACACACACACACACTCCCTCACTAATTCACACCCACATAAACTACATTGCTAGTCATTTGTAATATTTGCATGACAGTCTACCTTGGGAAGCATTTCCATCAGCCTGTTACATCTTGTTTTGTCCCCACTGCCTATCAATAGGTCATCCTTGTACCCATTTTCAACCAAGGAAGCAGATATCCAGAGAGATTCAGTGACTCGAACACACAGTGTCTGTCTTTTGAACTTGAGCCTCTTCTCCTGCACTTGTGGGGATAATAAGATCATCTATATCAAGTGCTTATTTTGAGGACTGCCTAAGACAACACACATGGGAAACTGAGTGCAAGGTGTGGTACCTCCTCAAATCTAAGAAGACAGCAGCCCAACCTACAAATGTCCTGAAGGAAAAGTATGCCAGACCAGATACCTTTGTTTGCCCTTTTCCCCAGTCTGGTGCAGTAGATCTACATCCTTGGGCACATTTCTCAAAAGATTGTTTGTCTTAGTCTTAAAATGATACTGCTTTCCAAAATGATATGCATATTATACTTTACCACAGAATTTGTGTGTCAATAAGCTCTGTAAACAGACAAGTTGCCTACCTCCAATTCCTAGCATAGAAATCTGTATTAAAAGTATAATACTGTGCAGACTTTAATAAAACTCATAATAGTTTTTTATTATCATGCCTCAGCTTTAAATTCTGACCTTTGAAGTTTATACTACATTTGTGTCAGAGAATGGTTCATAATACCTGTCTTAAGCCTGGTTACTCGAGAAGCAGACTCTGAAATAGAGACAAGCGTGCGGGAAGCTTATTGGAGAGGTTCCCTGGGATCAACATCTGTGAGGCTGTTGGGAAGCAGGGTTGATAAAGGAGAGGATGCTGCAGCTGCAACAGAACCTCAGCCAGAAGCCGAGGCGCCCATTCACAGTTGACCAACCTAGGCCTTTCCATGGCCTCAGCAACCAGTCGTCGCCTGCAGGCCTTCTCTGATGAAGGGCAGGGCCTGGGGTGCAACTCAGCTGAGACCCATCAGCCACCAACACTCCAGCAACTGAGAATGAGAACTGAGGGCTGTACAACACGCCACAGCTCCCCTCGCAAAACAGCATCCGCTACAATTCCCTGTCTGTCCCTCTCCTATGTGTGTCTGTGTTCCTGATGTTTTTGTTATTATTGGAGTACAATTTCTTAACAATGCCGTGTTAGTTTCTACTGTATACCAAAATGAATCAGCTATATATGGCAGGCATAATGATTCCTATTGAATGCTTTTCTTTTGATTTGTCATTGTGATTCTAGTATCATTTCTTTTGTCTCTACCTTTAAAGATACTAGGTTTAGGAGTTTTAAAAAGCACCTAGCTGGACCAGTTTCCATTATGGTAATAATTTGGGTGAGGCCAAGGATCCTGGCAGGAAACCAATGGCACACTCAAATGGACTTAACCAGGAAGAGATTAATGAAGGAACTATTTAGAAATGTGTGGGCAAAGTTAAGGGAAACTAACAGTGAGTGATGACACCATCATTTGGGAAAGAGTGGAAATCTGTCACAGTCCCTAAGCTTGAAGGGCAAGGAAAGGGAGAGATCAAGGAAAGTGGGGAGAGTGAAGTGTGGCAAGAGCCAGGCCCTTTGCAGGAGGAACACAACCACTAACAATCTAGAAGGAGAGGTCAGTAAATGCCTTAATCTCACTCTTCTGCCATCCTTTCATCACCTCCCGATGACATCCATCAGCTGAACACAGACAGAATACAGTGGGTGAGGGAACCTGTGGATGAAGTCTGGGTAGGTCAGCCTCCTGGGTACATAGAAGGATAGAGGAGATCTGGAGCAGCAAGTCAAAGGTCTCCCTTTATGTCTTTGTGCCATTTCCAGTGCTCGTAGGTTTTCAACATCCATGTCAATTTCTGAAGACTTTTTCTTTGCCAACTCTCATACATGTCATCCTCAATTGCTTCCGTTCTTGACTCCTACAAACCCTTTTCCACCGAGTAAGCAGAATGTTATTTTTAAAGCACATTTCTTTTCCTGCTGCATACTTGCTGAGTGTGTCTATCCACCACTCTTAAAACCAAAGACCAGTCATTTAGCATTACCCACAAGATTCTTGATCTGATCATGTGTACACCGGCCCCAGCCTCATGCTGTGCCAGCCATCCCCTTGTGCACATCTTTCAGGTCCTTAAATAACCCATCCCCTCTTCACCTCACCCCCTCCTGTTCCCTCTCCCTAGACCACACTAGCCTCGTTAACCTCTCCCGATCTTTATATCTCAGTTTGAAGATCTACGTCTCCTGAAAGACTTCTCTGATCCTTCCTCTTCTACTCCAGAATACTGCAGAATCCCCTGGCAAATGCCTTCATAGCACTCTGCATTATTCCTCCTAGCACTTTTCTAAATTGTCAATTTTATAGAACTGTTTACTGTCCATTTTGCTTAGACTGTACATTCTCAGAGGGCAGAATCTAGCACAGTATCATCTGGCATGTAGTAGGAATTCAAGAAGTATTTATTGAATTGATCCATGAATGAATATCTGAATGAATGAGTGAATTGGACTACATGGGAAACGTAACAAAGTATATGGTGGAGAAGGCAATGGCAAGCCACTCCAGTACTCTTGCCTAGAAAACCCCATGGATGGAGGAGCCTGGTAGGCTGCAGTCCGTGGGGTCGCTAAGGGTCGGACACGACTGAGCGACTTCACTTTCACTTTTCACTATCCACACATTGGAGAAGGAAATGGCAACCCACTCCAGTGTTCTTGCCTGGAGAATCCCAGGGACAGGGCAGCCTGGTTGGCTGCCGTCTATGGGGTCACACAGAGTCGGACATGACTGAAGTGACTCAGCAGCAGCAGCAGCAACAAAGTAAATACCTCATACCTGCTTAAAGGGATAGATGTTAAAAAAAAAAGTCAAGTCACAGGTTTGGTACTTGCAAGAAGTGACATGAGTCTAATGTTGCTGGAACTTTCTGTGTTTTAATTGAACTCAACTATTACTTTGATCTAATGTAAAATCTCTCAATTTTCAAATGTTAGTCACTCATTCCGAATTGTTTGAAAATACTGTGCAGTCCAAGGAAAATACTGTGTTTTAATTCTTGGTATACTCAGCTTCAAAGAATGTAAAACTATACATCAGAGTTTCTTTGTTTAGCATGTGTCCCAAGATGTTTTATTCTACTATTATTAATTAAGATATTATTAATGTCTGAGTTTAACTTATATTTATTTGTAATCAATTAATGGTCTACTCTAGCTTTCACTTAATCATTAAATGAAGGGAACAATTTAAAGGAACAATTAAGTAGAATACAAGATCTATTGAGCAGTCAAACATTCCTACTAAAAATATAAATTTGTAAACATTGGCTCATCTTGCCTTTTCAATGATTAGTTACAGAAAAAGGATTAATTAAAATGAGTAGTGTTATTTTTTTAATGGCAAATGATTTCTTCATGAACATAAAATTTTGCTTGAAGACAACTTACACCAAGAGAAAACATATTTCTGTGGAATTCATCATTTATTTCAAGCTCTGTTTCTATTTTGGCCACTCAGTACGCAGTTACTAAAAAATGCTACATCGCACAGGCGCTGAAGACAAGAAATGGAAGGGGAAATTGAGAGAAGAATATACCATGGAACAAATAAGGCTACCATGGAAACTCTCTCAACAGTATACAGTATACTTTCAGAAACACTGCACATATTTTTAATACCCTCCTGAAAAGGGATAGATTTGAGCTCTTTACTCAATCCATTGTGTTTTCTGTTAGGAATGCGAATATTCTCACCACACGAAACCACATCTTTCTGAAGCGACATGCAGAACTTAGGCCTCTTTTTGCCTTTGTGTTTTCAAAAGCTGCGTATTATTTTCCCCCATTCTGCTGCTACTTAGAATGAAGAAATGTATTTCAACTGGTAATGTCAAATGCTATAGACCTCAAATGTCTTTCATCCAGGATTATGTGCCCTGGCGTCTTTTTAAGTTCCTCCCCTTGGAAAGGTTTTGTGGCTTGTCACCAGTGATATTTTCCAAGGGAAGAGGTATGCAGTGTAACAAGGTCACAGATCCCAAGGCATATGTTTTCCAGCCATCTTTACAGCCTAGTATTAGCTGTAAACCTGAAACCACCTAGTAATTAGATCACCTCTGAACTGAAGATATACTGAGTGTACTACGTGTCATCTTGAGGAATTACTTACAAAACCTCATTCCTTTCTGCAAATGGTAAGTTTCACCATGAAGCTGAAAGTGAACTGTCTTTTCAAACTTGGAAGCCAATTTTGAGGGGAAATTATTTAATTTTCTCTTTCATATGAAATGTCATTACAAAGAAGATTTTTATATGCAGACTTCCCTGTAGCTCAGACTGTAAAGAATCTGCCTGCAATGCAGGAGACCTGAGTTCTATCCCCTGGTTGGGAAGATCTCCTGGAGAAGGGAATGGCAACCCACTCCAGTTTTCTTTCTTGGAGAATCCCCATGGACAAAGGAGCCTGGCAGGCTACACTCCATGGGGTTGCAAAGAGTTGGAAACGACTGAGTGACTCAGCACAGCACAGCACAGCATATAATAGTTTCAGGGACTCCTTCAAGTTGTAATTTACAGTCCTAAACCCTTTGGTGTTTGTTACTTGATGTAGATTCCCACTTGGTAAGTGGACAGGTTTTTTTTCGTTTCAAATAAACAAATTTATTACATTTTGAGTAAGGTAAATAATCGGTGTTTATGAATCAGTAGTTTTAAACTTTACTGTGATAATCTGTAGAGTTCATTCACTGAAGATGTGTGAGGAAGGTGAATTGAAAAAAGAATTCCTTGCATAAAACCTTCTTATTGACACTACTATTCGTATTTCAATGTTAGGGAAAGCCCCAGATTAATTTGTTTGACACTTTACCAGAATCTTCTACCACTCATTGTTAGAGGAACCACAAATGCATGGGAAACCATAAAATATTCAGGAATTTCCACTTCTATGTCTCATTAAAAAGTGTTTATTTCCATAAAAAACATATAGTAGTATATTTCATTGACCAGTAAAGAAGCAAATTAATACCAATAACTAGAATAAGTGAATTTAAGAGTGACGTACCATCTGCCTTTTCTTACTTAAAGCAATTACTCTGATGAGAAAAATCTAATACTAGAAATAAAATAATTTAACCGGAGTTGATTACTGGTAACGTTGATAGAGTATGCTATAGTATGGTCTCATATCTACTAAAAGACATTGATAGTTTCCATATCCTCAGTAAAACACAAAATTCTCTCAAAATCAGTAATTTTTAGTAGCTGATTGAAGTTTCTCAACAGGTTGTTCATTACCCTTCCAAAAGATTTTTCCTTTTTTCTACTGCCTCTCCATTGTCTTCTTGGTGACAGATGGGATTGAATGGCATCCCCCTGACTCTCTGTCTCTGGAAGTTTCATTTCCATTAATGTCAATGCCCTGGGCTGTTGCTTCCCCCCATTGTCCTACCCCCTTTCCACTTTGGAACACATTATCTCCTGAAGTATGGTGGCTTTGTCACCTCCTCAGAATGTAGAGTTTCTCTGGTCTATTGCCCTTCTTTGTAATCCATCTCCTTTTGCTATTTCATATTTGCTCTTGTGTCCCCCTACTCCATAGGAAGATATTGGCATTAACATCAGTCATGGGTCACAGAATTTGAAATCCTTCCTGTATCTCAGAGCATTTGAAAATTGTATATAAAATACCATTTGAGTAGTAAAGATGTAGACTGCTTCCATACTTCTGCAAGTGCAAGGAAATTGAAAATAAAAAGAATCTCCCATTTGTGCAGTGTATAAGAAAGTAGCACTTTTCTAATGTTAATGCGGTTGAATTCATACCCTCAGTTGCTCAGATGAAATTTGTCAGTAAATATGAATACAAAAGCAGTCATGTGTCACCTTCTTTTTCAACCTTTTCTATATTAAGAGGTGAATATAGAATAGGTGTTAGGTTCCAGAAACTATATTTCTAGAAACTACAGAGGAGAAATTGGAATATTAGGAAAGTTATTCAGTAGTTGTTTCCTGACAATCATGATTAACTTCCCAGTTCTTCAGAGAGTAATTTGAAACCCTGACCCGGGTTACATCATGTTTTGGTTATAGAGATATCATCAGTATTTCATACGCATTAATTTTTGTTCATATTATATCTTTCTATTTATTCAAATTACTATTGGCCTGAGTACTTTTATCAGTTTCAAGAATTGATTCTCAAAAATTCTGTCGAATATCTGCTGAATGAAGGAGGAATGTCTGAAAGACTTATTTTTGGTGATAAAAAATGTACTAAAGTTAGATTTAAAATCCTTCCTGTATCTCAAAGCATTTGAAAATTGCATATAAAATACCATTTGAATAATAAAGATGTAGCCATGTTGCTTTCAAAAGTGATTCCATACTTCTGCAAGTGCAAGGAAATTGAAAATAAAAAGTTATACCACTCTGTAATCATGCTAAAAACCACTGAATTATACACTTTAAAAGTGTGAATTTTGGTATCTGAATTATTTGCCAGTAATGTATGTATTTATACCAGTAAGGCTGTTATTTATAAAGTAAAAAGAAGAAAAATCAAAGCTGGTGTAGCTATGTTAATACAGTGTAATATAAAGTAGACTTTGGACCTAAGAAAAATACCAGAGACAGAGACAATACATCTGATGAAATTGTCACTTCACCAAGAATAGCATAGCTATCCTAAGTGTGTATGCAACCAGTAACCAAAATATGTAAAGCAAAAACTGGTAAAACTAAAAGGAGAAATAGGCAAAATCACAATTATGATCGAAAACTACAATATTCCTCTCAGCAATTGATAGAACAGCAGCTATACAGAGAATCAGCAAGGGTATATTATCAACACTGTCAACCAACAGGATCTAATCAAAACATACAGAACACTCCTCCCAACTACAACAAAATATGCATTCTGTTCGAGCATCCACAGAATATATACTAACATAAACATGGACCATAACCGGGCCATAAACCAAACCTCAACAGATTTTAAAGACTTGAAGTCATGCAGATGGTACCCTCAAGTCGAAAATGAAAACCAGAAAGAGCGCAGGAAACTCTCCATACACTTGGAAACTAAATAATGCACGTCTGAATAATCCATGGGATTAAAAAAGATGAGAAGCCTCATATATTCTTAGGAAACTAGAAAAATAAGATCAAATTAAACCCTAAGAAAGCACAAGGAAGAAAATAATAAATATAAGCACAGAAATTAAGCAAACAAAAATGCTCACACATATCACATGTGTTTGCATATGCATGTGTATATGTGCAGGGGTGTGGACATGTATTTGTGCTTGTGTGGGGTGTGTGTGTGTACACATATGTTTGTGTGTGTGTGTGTGTGTGTGTGTAGTTACAATGAGGCTCTGGTACTTCATTTTTCCTCTCTTAACAGCTGCTGAAGATCCTTTGCCAGATGTTCCAACCTTCTCCTTTAAATGTCTATTATTCTTGTCCCATCCTGGATGCACCTAGGGAGCCAGTTCCTCATAGCAGAAGTCTTGTTACTTCACCAGAAGAACTCTAGCTTCACATGCAGATCAGCTTTAGATAGGGTGATCTTCACCCTAACGTTTAAAGGAGGGTGCCTTTGTGACTCCTCTACAGAAGGGTTTCTCCTCCTAATTGCATCGTCCTGTAGATCTCTCCTGCATAAATCTTTTTATCTGTTCTGCTTGAGCTTCAGGCACAGGTTGACTTTCAAACCTCTTTCTTTGGCTTGGAGAGATAAACTGATTAAGTCCAAGCTGTAAAACTCTTTCTGATTCTAGAAACATAAACTTGGTAATACCCTCCTCCCATTTCCTATAAAAGCTTAGAACCTTGCATTATTACTCTGTGACTCTGTCCTGCACGTTGATTATGGCAAAATGTGTTCATATGCACATGTGTTTATGTCCACAAGTTCAAAGGCTCATGTGCCTGCATAACCATGTCAAAGCCAGGGAAGTGCCAGTGGATTAACCATGGAAACCATACTAAGGCCTCTATGCCCAACTATGTGCCACTGCATCTGGGTGCTTAGAATCCCTTCAGGGTAGGATGGGCAATGTTTTTTGATGTGATAATCCCTTCTACCTGATGAGGCCAGAGTCTTCCTAGTGCCTTCCTCTTGCTTATTTGACTGGATGAATTATATTTGACAGTTCCTGTCCCTGGTTTACAGGACAGAACATTCCATTTACTTACATTTTAGTTGTTCTTGTAAAAAATTGCCATTGTTATCCCTAATTGCAGAAAAGACTACTCCTAGCTATTGGTGTTAGACACATTTATTCAAAATCAACCATATTGTATCTAGAATTTGCATGAAATTTCTATTGTATACCTTACTATGTTCATGTTTATTAAGTTTTTAAGTTTCAAATTACATAGAAGAAAATGTATACGTTTAGCAACTATGCCAGTTTCAATAATAGTAATTTGTTCATTAACTAGTTTTTCCTTGTTTTCCAGTTTTTCTTTGAGCAATGAATAATAAGGAAATAGTACTTCAATTTAAAGTAGAAAAGCATTATAAAATATTTTGTTCATATAAAACATACATTTGTCCAGAAAATTTTTTTTCCCTCATATGTTGTTATAAAATAGGCTCTTCAGCTCTCTCGTTGTTGCTTGATTTGTAAGAGATTTCAACAATGTCAGCCAAGAACTTTTTCACTTTTTACAGACTGTTATACTTGTTTTATACAGTGAATACACACAAGTGGATATAATCTATAATCAGCCTACATATTCTTTAGCAATAAATGAGACACTCAGGGATGTGTTAACAACTCTTATATCTTCCTGTTACTTAAGTGGCCCAGAAGAGATAGCAAAGCTTCCAAAAGAGGTTAGCTCACTTCCAAAGAGAAATCTGGCTCACCCACTCACAAATAAAAAAATATATAGACACTTTGAGTAAGCTTTTATGATTGCAATATGTGAGAATATCCTTCCCTTTATTTTCCCCTGTGAAAATTAAATTTAATGAACATTTATTTTAGAATGGGGGAAAAAAGAAAACTTGTGTTCCCTGAACATGAAAACAAGCCAAGGACAGTTTTTCCCCTGAAATTTATCTGCCTTTTTGCAGCCTCTATCTATGAAAGCAGAGTTGTGATAAGTTCATGTATTTATTCAACAAACACTGAGGGAAGACTTACTATATAGATAATAACAGTGACTAAGATAGACATTGTCCTTGCCTTCATGACAGTGATGTTTTCATGGGGGAAATAGACAAAGAAAATGATCAACAAGCAAAATCATTGCAAATTTTGATAAGTGCAATGAAAGAAACTGCTTGATGGGATAAAACCTACTCCAGTTATAGCAATGAAGAAAAGTCTCTTTAGGGAGAGACTATTTTATCTGAGATAGGAGGAAACAAACAGGGTAACAAGTGATCCAGGGAGGACAGCAAGCTTTGAAGCAGGAAAGAACTTTAGAATGGCCAAGGAATGGGGGTATAATGTTTTTGGCTCCATGGGAAACACGGTTAGACAGAGAAGGGGTTCCAGAAGCTCTATGCATTCAGATTTATTCTAAGTGCAAGGGGAAGCCATTGAAGATTTTAAGCAGGATCAACATAATCTTATTATTCTGCCTACTTTGTGGAAGATGCATTAGGGGAGGCCAAGGATAGAGAGATAACTTTAAAAACAAAAACTTTTTTATAAGACTAGGCATCCAGGAATAATGGTGTGAGCCAGGATGGAGCTAGAAAAAAACTTTGTGATGTATGTTGGAAGGGAGAATTGACAGAAGTTGTTCATAGATTAGAAGCAGGAGTAGAGGTAAAGGGAGAAAGCAAAGAGGATGACTCTGTTTCTGGCTTGAGTGTTTGAGTGGATCTTGGTGCCTTTTACTGAAAAAGGCCAGATTTCATGTCTGCACAAGGAATGCAACAGTTTTCCTTACTTCAGTGATGTTAAGCATGCAACGTGAGACTTTTAACTTTTATCTCACTTAGCAATTTTTTTGCATCATAGATACAGATTTCTGCAATTGCGTGACACATTATATGGACAATGTTCATATCAATTGTTTTTAAAAATAAGAGAAATATTCCTACTCTTAAAAGCTATTTCTTGCATATATCGGGTGGATATGACACTAACCTTTATCATGGAAAAATAAGCACAAGAGTTGATGTAAAGCTTTTTTCCAAGTGCCCATTGTATGATCCATAATTCACCCTGAGAACTAGTACAGTGGGCCTCTCAAATGTATTCATAACAATATACAACCCTAGATTTCTGTTTTATACAGGTCAGTGGAGAATCATCACTGGTGAATCAATGTATCTAACTTCTTGAATGTCTGAATTTAAAAAGAATACATTCCTGCTAAGATTCCTATCAACTTTTACTGATTATGTTTCATAAAAGGAAATTCTGGTATGGTGGGCTTTTAAAAGGACCAATTTTCTGCTTCTCTTGACTGTATGAGACACTCAGGAATTAATGAAAAAAGCAATGCCTGTCTGGTTTGTAAGCATCACAGTCTTATTTCTGCATAAATTCTCACAGGTCAACTCAAAAAACAGTTCAGGGTCAAAATCTCATCTAGTCACCTAGATTAAAAACTAATTTCTCTAAAGTATATCCTATATTAAAGCTTTTTCATGCAAATAAATAACAAGGGCCTTTATCCTCTCTTCCTTCATTAGTTGAGCATGTCATGAATTTGAACAGAACATTTTGTTCTGTACTCTAATTACATGTGTTATCAGGAAAAATCTATTCCTTGCATACATATCATTAAAAACAGCTCTGCGAGTGTGGTTCTATCATAGGTCTCGTCACGGCAGTTCATCGTAATATTGACAGTTTAATCTTTTTGTTTCATACAAGATTAAAAGTCACTTGATATCCATTTCTTTATAGCTTGGACAGTGAATCCAATTGGACTCAATGCGTATCTAACTACCGTCTCTTTTGTGAAGATGGACTCCATTTTCCCAGATATACCAGATAATTATCTCCTGTTATGGGGAAAATGTTTTGTTGATGAGAAAACCCCACAAAAGCTGATTTTCTAAAAAATATTGTTTACTCGCAACTAAGTGGCTGAACAAGAGGAATCAACAATATCCTTTCCATTCAGATGAACAGACAAACCAGTATTGTCACCACCTCTTCATCAATTTGAAGACACGGTGGTTCTACTTGGTCATTTGATTTATTGGCTGTTGAAACATAATGGCTACCTTTGAAATGAAATGACTTTTCAAAGCTCTTTATTGGATCTCAGAATCGTGTCAGTAAAAAGAAAGAAACAGATGGAAACTGTACACAAAGAAAAACGACCTTCACTCAAAAACTATTTATTAAAATGATAGTAAAATGCACTCTCTTCTATTCTGATGTTAGTCAGCAGTTGCAACAGGATATTTACAAAAACTAAAATGCTCTGTCATATATACTCCTCAAATTGAAAGCATAAAGTACATGAGTTGGGATAGAGTAATCATCAAGACAGTAAGAGTACTTTTCAGGAAAGAATATTTCTTGACCTTTTCTAAATAGCAAATATCTTCTCAACCTTAGAGGAGAGGTATCATTTATTTTTTAAAGTGTAAAAATATCTGAGGGTGTTAAGACATCAAACACACAAGCAGAGGGAATATGAGAAGAGATTAAGACTTCAATTTGAATTGTCCCTTCAAGGTTGCAGTCTTCATTTCCATATGAGATATAAAAATCCCACTCAATTTAAACATGACAACTACCTGTGAGATAACAAAGAGGTATATTTGTAATGTAGTGTCTGTGTAATGATTGATAAATGATAGCTAGTTTTAGATGAACAGTTGTTACTTTGGGCTTTTTGTACTTAATGAATCAGGCAAATTGTTCTTTATATGAATATATATATATTTACATAGCTATAAATAATATAAACTTATTAATTTTGGATAAACATACATTTGCGTATAAATAAATAACTTGATATATTTTATATATAAATATGCACTTATATTTCTTTACAGACATACTTAATGAAAGCCTATTGATGGGTTTTCCTTTCCTTTTCACTGGTGATATTCATTGGTAAATATTGTTAAATGGCAACTTTTAAACTGTGAATAATATGTATGACTAATTCCTCTCTCCATAAATCTAATTAAACAGGAAAGTGAGTCAAAGATATGCTCCCAGCTTCCCGTTTATCTTTATAGACATTTGTTAATGATGAACTGAGCAATCAAGTATGTGTATAAACTGATACAACTTTTTGTACCATGAGCCTAATTATAGCTCTGGTTAAACACAAGCTACATAGGTGCTAATATACTTTTAACCTGAAATGTAGTCTTAATAGAGCTTAAAATTATAGGATTTTTCTGGAGGGCAAGGGTGAGTAAGTGATATGTGAATTATTGCAAATATTCTTCTGTTCAATAACAACATAGAACTATTGCTTTTGTAATCCATCCCACTTGAGCCCAGGAAACCCTCTTGTCATCTCTCAGTTGCCAGGGAGGCCTGGGAGTATTTCCACAACCCTAGCACAAAGTAAGGACATATTTTGCAGATTCAAAGCCAACTAGATAATGAAGACCCTGCTACTCATAAAGCTTACTTTCTACTGAGAGAAATTATCTGGCATATTATATGAATTAATATATGAAATTATATAAAATGGCATATAATCACTCATAATAGTTTCCTATGATCCATTATTTGTGTTATCAGCTGTATTATTTCCTTATTCAATTCTGATTTTATGTATTTCATTCTTCTCTCCTTTTTCTTAGTCTAACTAAAGGTTTGTCAATTCTTTTTATTATTTCAAAAAATCAGCTCTTAGTCTCACTGGTATTTTAAGCTGTCTTTTCAGTCTACTTTATTTATTTATGCTCTGATTTTTGTTATCTCCTTCCTTCTACTGACTTTGGGGTTAGTATCCTTTTGTGACTAGTTCTTTGAGGTGTAAAAATTGAGCTATCAATTTGAAATATTTCTTTTTTCTTAGTGTGGGTATTTATTACTATAAATGATTTTCTTAGAACTCCTTTTGCTTCATCCCATACATGTTGGTATGATGTATTTACATTTTTATCTGTCTCAAATTATTTTTTAAATTTTATTTTTTATTTTACTTTTTGACCCTTTGGTTGCTCAGGGACATTTTGTTTAATCTCCACATAATTTTGAGTTTTCCAGTTTTATTCTTGCAGTTGATTTCTAGTTTCTTTTCGAGCCTGTGTGAGCTTTTAAAACTGGCATGAGGCTCTTGTAGGCAGCATGTAGTTGGATCTTATTTTTTTAATCTACTCTGTCTTTAATTAGAGAAACTAATTCATTTACATTTAAAGGAAATATTAATAAACATGGACTTGTTGTTGCCATTTTAAAATGGTGTTCTGGCTATTTTATAGTTCCTTTGTTTCTTTCTTCCTCTCTTGCTCACTTCCTTTTTGAGTTGATGATTTCCTATACTGGGATGTTTTGGGTTTTTTAAATTTATTTTTTGTGTATCTACAGTAGATTTTTGCTTTGTGGTTACTGTGAAGCTTACATAAAACTTCTTATAGTTATAACAGTATATTTTCATCTAATAGCAGCTTAACTTTGAAGGCATAAAAATGCTCGACATTTTTATACTCCCCCCATGAACGTTTTTATGGTTTTGATGTCACAATTCACATCTTTTTACCCTATCTAGTAATAAATTATTATAATTATAGTTTTGTTTAGCACTTCCCCTCCATTCTGGATTTTACTATATATTTACCTTTTACCAGTGAGTCTCAGTAGGGGGCGGGGCTACTCCAAAACTCTTTCATGCATCTTATTTTCCTGGATCATTTGGCCACCTCTAGCTTCACTGGTGGAGAAGGCAATGGCAAGCCACTCCAGTACTCTTGCCTAGAAAATCCCATGGATGGAGGAGCCTGGTAGGCTGCAGTCCGTGGGGTCGCTAAGGGTCGGACACGACTGAGCGACTTCACTTTCACTTTTCACTTTCACACATTGGAGAAGGAAATGGCAACCCACTCCAGTGTTCTTGCCTGGAGAATCCCAGGGACGGGGGAGCCTGGTGGGCTTCCATCTACGGGATCACACAGAGTCGGACACGACTGAAGTGACTTAGCAGCAGCAGCAGCAGCAGCAGCAGCAGCTTTACTGGAGTTTGAGGAAGTAAGTTAACTCTATCTGGGAACACAATATTGTTGCCTGCACAAAATCAGCACGTAGTTAATAAGGACAAAGGGAAAAATGGATGTTCAACAGGCAATGAACAATATCTGCCATACTGTAAAAATACTACTCATATCATTCAAATGGTTCAATCTGGAAGTAATCCATGTAGTTTATCTCATGGACACATCTTTGTAATTCTTTACTTTTCCTTCTTTATTGTAATCAAAGCCAAAGAGAGAGTTGGCGTTTCATATAGATTGTACATGGTTGCTGTCATCTCTTTCATGGTCTCTTTCCCTTATAAAACTGATGCACCTGTTGCTTAGTGGGCCTTCCCCAGCACATTGTATTGGTGGGTGGCTTTGTCAGCCCACTAACTGGTAGGGTTTTATTGAGATTTCTGTCTTCCAGAGATGGATGTGAATTGTCAGTAAGCATCCATACTCTAATTTCTCTGGAATGTTTTGGTCATTTCTAGATATCTTAGAGGGCATGACAGATGTCTAAAATAGAAAAAGGCAAAGTTAACTGAATTACTGAACAACTGAACTTGTTCTCATCAGATATATTATCCACTAAGAGACCAGAGTGACCATGGAAAATGTATCCCTGATCATGACATTACCAAATGTCATGATAGTTTTTTGCATCCCTTCTCCCCGGTAGGAAATAATACTTGTCATGACATTTAATGACCTCTGTAATTTGACCTCTTCCTATCTCACCACCAACCAGTCCTCAGCCTTGCCCGTTTAGCCTCAAATAGCATGAAATTTCCCGCCTGTCCTCGTATCTATAAGGCTGTTCCCCATTATTCTGCCTTTGTTTTTGCTCTGACCTCTTTCAGGAGTTCCCCTCCCCCCACATCCTCACCTACCTACCTCTTGCTGTCTCTTTTAAGTCATTGGTTCTCAATTCAGTGATCTCTCCCACTCCTAGTCAGGGACCATTAGGGACTATATAAAGACATTTACAGTCATCCCAGCTGACAAGAAGATGCTTCTGTATCTAGTGTGTAGAGGTCAGGGATGTTGATAAACATCCGTAATTCACAGAACAGCTCCCTACAACAAAGAATCTTCTAGCCCCAAATGTCAGCCATGCCACGGGTTGAGACATGCTTCTTTATGTATTCATTCCTCCAGAAAAAGAAACTGTTTTTGAATTTTCCAAGACTCTCTTAGGTAACTCTCTTCATGTTGCCATAAAACTATTGAGATTTCTTGAGAACCTTATGGGCTTCTCAAGTGGTACAGTGGTAAAGAACCCACTTGCCAATGCGGGAGACATAAGAGACTTGTCTTTTTTTTTTTTTGGTAATTAATTTATTTTTTATTGGAGGCAAATTATTTTACAATATTATATTGGTTGGTTTTGCCATACATTGACATGAATTCGCCCCGGGTTTACATAAGTTCCCCCTCCTGAACCCCCCTCCCACCTCCGTCCTCCCTTTATCCTCCCTCTGGGTCATCCCCGCATGCCAGCCCCGAGCATCCTATAACATGCATTGACCCTGAACTAGTGATTCGTTTCACATATGACAACATACGTGTTTCAATGCCATTCTCCCAAATCATCCCACCCTCACCCTCTCCCATAGAGTCCCAAAGACTGTTCTATACATCTGTGTCTCTTTTGCTGTCTCGTATACAGGGTTATCATTTGCATCTTTCTAAATTCCATATATATGTGTTAGTATACTGTATTGGTGTTTTTCTTTCTGGCTTACTTCACTCTGTATAATAGGCTCCAGTTTCATCCACCTCATTAGAACTGATTCAAATGTATTCTTTTTAATGGCTGAATAATACTCCATTGTGTATACGTACCAAAGCTTTCTTATCCATTCGTCTGCAGATGGACATCTAGGTTGCTTCCATGTCCTTGCTATTATAAACAGTGCTGCAATGAACATTGGAATACATGTGTCTCTTTCAATTCTGGTTTCCTCGGTACACAAAAATAAATTCAAAATGGATTAGAGAGCTAAATGTAAGACCAGAAACTATAAAACTCCTAGAGGAGAACGTAGGCAAAACACTCTCCGACATAAATCACAGCAGGATCCTCCATGACCCACCTCCCAGAATATTGGAAATAAAAGCAAAAATAAACAAATGGGACCTAATTAAAATCAAAAGCTTCTGCACAGCAAAGGAAACTATAAGTAAGGTGAAAAGACAGCCTTCAGAATGGGAGAAAATAATAGCAAATGAAGCAACTGATAAAGGATTAATCTCCAAAATATACAAGCAGCTCCTGCAGCTCAGTTCCAGAAAAATAAATGACCCAATCAAAAAATGGGCCAAAGAACTAAACAGACATTTCTCCAAAGAAGACATAAAGATGGCTAACAAACACATGAACAAATGCTCAACATCCCTCATAATCAGAGAGATGCAAATCAAAACCACAATGAGATACCATTTCACACCAGTCAGAATGGCTGCTATCCAAAAGTCTATATGCAATAAATGCTGGAGAGGATGTGGAGAGAAAGGAACCCTCTTACACTGTTGGTGGGAATGCAAACTAGTACAGCCACTATGGAGAACAGTGTGGAGATTCCTCAAAAAACTGGAAATAGAACTGCCATATGATCCAGCAATCGCACTCCTGGGCATACACACCGAGACTTGTCTTCAATCTCTCGGTCAGGAAGATCCCCTGGAAGAGGGCATGGCAACACACTCCAGTATTCTCCTCTGGAAATTCCGTGGGCAGAGGACCCTGGCGGGCTACAGTCTATGGGGTCTGTGGGACATGACTGAGCATGCACGCACACATGAGAACCTTATACTTCAGTGATAAAGAGCTTATTAGAGTCAGAATCTTTGATTTTGAATTCAGTTTTACCTTTCTGTCCACTAGAAAGTTATTGAGCCTCCATTTCCTTATCTTTAAATTTGGTATCAAAGTCATGTAGCCGTGGTGTGATTGAATGAGATAATGTATTTAAAGCGCTTCACACAGTGCTGGTAACTCAGTATGGAGTAGCTGCTGTGGCTGCTGTTATTGTTGCTATTGTGCTTATCATTTTTTATTACTCTACTTCTAAAATCAGAGGTGGATTTACCAAGAAACCAGTGAAGCTTCAACTTTAAAGCCCCTCATTTTGCTTGGGGCCCTTCCAGTGACCCATACCTTTCTGTATTCAAGATTTTACATTATTGTCTCGAAGCCCCTTCCCACCTCCCTGCTTCCTTTCTGTATTGAATGAGCTTCAGGCTTTACAGAGTTTAGACTTGAGTCTCTGGTCAGGACCTAGGATAAAGCCTGGATATTGGGACACAATAAATATTCATCCATCAGCAAGTTGCCAATCAGCCTGGAGAGAAATGTGCCTACCCATTATTGACTGTTTTTTAAAAACCCATCAGGCTTAAACTCTCATTGGTGCCCTTCTTCCTTGTTCTGGGGGTTCTCTAGAAGGCATTTTACCCTATCATTCAGGAAACAATGGCATCCCTCTCCTTTTGTTCTCTCTTTCCAGTAGAGGATTCACCTTTGTCAAAAGGACAATAAGGAAAAAATAAGTATGTGTTATCATTGATTATTTACTGAAGAGAATTCTGATATAATTGCAGAAGCAAAGGCCTGTTTCCATGGGGACTGTCTGGGTCTGGGAAATGTTTGTTAGCACAAACTTCAAGTTATTACAGCATTCACTATACACTTATCTGACTTGTTTAGCTTCTCAATCTTAGCTGGCTCCAACATCCCACCCTATATTTTCAGAAATAAATACTTGTGTATGTGTTTGTGATGGGCTTCCAAACTTCCAGGGTCAAGGTTGACAGGCTCGGAAAAAAAGAGCTGCACAGGTCAATAAGGAAAAAAACATATGGTGGTTGAATAATTCCGAAGTTTGAGCTAGCATTGAAAACTACACAAGGCATTAGAATTCTGACCACAGGGAAGTCCAGTGACAAACACGTAATAAAAATGGAAAGATAATAATAGAAAAAGAGTCTCAGGAAAATTAAACTCTTGAGGTAGCAAGATTGAAATAAGAATTAGAAATAATAATGCAAATATCCAACTTTTCTCACTGTATGGCTGATTGTTCAAGTAGGAGAGCTTATAGCTTTTCTTCCCTTAAATTTGGTATCTAATCATTATCTCATACAATCCATCCTTTAAAGTAGAAATCACACAGGTCTTCACTGAGAAACCATAGGCAAAATTTTCTTCTTGACTGATTTCCATCAGTAACTGCCATTTTCATCAATCCTTACTCTGATTAAGATGGAGGCTGGGGAGGCAACAGCCACATTCAATCCTTTTGATCTAAGAAAAAGTAAAAGATGAAACCAAAAAGGAATGTTTCATCATGATAGAAGTTCTCATTTGCTTGTCTGGAAGCCTCAATTTCCTTATCTGTAAAATGAGGTTAGTAAAATTTACCCATGAGCTTGTTGCAGAATGTAAATGAGCCGAGGTGTGGGAGAGATTTGTATGACGGCACTTTCTCCTCAGAGACTCTTTTTCATGAACCTATTGCTTTAATTAACCATAAGGACATGCCAGTGGCTTCAACATTGATGACTTCAACCCAGATCCCTTTACTAAGCTCTCGTTCATGTTCTGTGCTCTGAGAACATCTCCATTTGTCCTTCTCCAAGGCATCTTAAATGCACACAGATGTACCAAAATCTGGTGCTTTTCCTATATTCTCTAGTTCATGAATTTCACATCACCATTTATATGAACAAACCAGAAACCTAAATGTCGCTTTTCTAATCTTCAGTGACTTTATTCTTCTCAGTATAGAGTTAAAGCATTCTGAATGTAGTCCTAGGTTTCCTTATGTCTATGAAGACAGGAATATAAAAGAAAAGCAGAGATTATTTTTTTATATAGTGTAGTATAGTAATTTTTTTTATATAGTATAGTATAGGTTCTTTAATAAAGTACTTTGTGTCTGAACCAGTTTAGCACCTGGAAGTAAATAAATACAATTCCTTGATCTGCTAACCTGCAGGGATGGAACCAGTACATAGGCAAAGAGTGATATAAAAAGGAGATTCTTACTGTGAATTAGACATGATCTCATTTCCTTTAGATTACCGAGAAAGGCCAAGGAAAACCAATAGACTTTAAAAAGAAAAAAGGAAGAAAGAAAAGGAGAATTGAAATTTATTTTCTTGCCTCCAAGCACATATCACATTTAACAAAGGAAATAATATGACTCTTAAAAATGTTTGTGATTGCCTTTTAATTTCTATTCAGTAACATCACTCAAATAGCACTATGTAGCCTGTTGGAGAATATGAAACTAGCCTGAGAGAATGTACAATTATGTTTGCAACTTGCTTTTATTTCTCATATGAGTACATTTCAATATTCACAACTGCTACTGATCTCTAAGATTTCTGTTGGAATTCTAATGCATTAACTTTGTTTAAAAGTACTATGTTCAGTTCAGTTCAGTCACTCAGTTGTGTCTGACTCTTTGTGACCCCATGAATCACAGCACGCCAGGCCTCCCTGTCCATCACCAACTCCCAGAGTTCACTCAAACTCATGTCCATCGAGTCGGTCATGCCATACACCCATCTCCTGTGTCATCCCTTTCTCCTCCTGCCCCCAATCCCTCCCAGCCTCAGAGTCTTTTCCAGTGAGTCAACTCTTCGCATGAAGTGGCCAAAGTATTGGAGTTTCAGCTTTAGCATCAGTCCTTCCAATGAACACCCAGGACTGATCTCCTTTAGAATGGACTGGTTGAATCTCCTTGAGTCACATAATTTAGGACTCAGTTAGATATTTGGAAGAGGGTGTTTGCTATGACCAGTGCGTTCTCTTGACAAAACTCTATTAGCTTTTGCCCTGCTTCATTCCGTGCTCCAAGGCCAAATTTGCCTGGTACTCCAGGTGTTTCTTGACTTCCTACTTTTGCATTCCAGTCCCCTATAATGAAAAGGACATCTTTTTTGGGTGTTAGTTCTAAAAGGTCTTGTAGGTCTTCATAGAACCGTTCAACTTCGGCTTCTTCAGCGTTACTGGTTGGAGCATAGGCCTGGATTACTGTAATATTGAATGGTTTGCCTTGGAAACGAACAGAAATCATTCTGTCGCTTTTAAGATTGCATCCAAGTACTGCCTTTCGGACTCTTTTGTTGACCATAATGGCTACTCCATTTCTTCTAAGGGATTCCTGCCCACAGTAGTAGATACAATGGTCATCTGAGTTAAATTCACCCATTCCAGTCCATTTTAATTCACTGATTCCTAGAATGTCTATGTTCACTCTTGCCATCTCCTGTTTGACCACTTCCAATTTGCCTTGATTCATGGACCTAACATTCCAGGTTCCCATGCAATATTGCTCTTTACAGCACCGGACCTTGCTTCTATCACTGGTCACATCCACAACTGGGTATTGGTTTTGCTTTTGCTCCATCCCTTTATTCCTTCTAGAGTTACTTCTCCACTGATCTCCAGTAGCATACTGGGCACCTACCGACCTGGGGAATTCCTCATTCAGTATCCTATCATTTTGCCCTTTGATACTGTTCATGGGGTTCTCAAGGCAAGTATACTGAAGTGGTTTGCCATTCCCTTCTCCAGTGGACCACATTCGGCTGTGGCCATGTGATCAGATCAACCAGTTTCCTGTGATTATGATTTGAGTGTGTCTGCCCTCTGATGCCCCCTCGCAATACTTACCGTCTTATTTGGGTTTCTCTTACCTTGGTCGTGGAAAATCTCTTCACAGCCGCTCCAGCAAAGTGCAGCCACTGTACCTTACCTTGGATGAGGGGTATCTCCTCAAGGCCACCCCTCCTGACCTTGAACGTGGAGTAGCTCCTCTCGGCCGTCCTGCGCCCGCGCAGCCACCACATGTTGGACGTGGGGCAGCTCCTCTCAGCCACTGGCCCTGGCCTCAGGCGTGGAGTAGCTCCTCACGGCTGTGCCTCTTTGCCTGGTCAGTTGCGCAGGGGCTGGCGTCTCTCGCATCTGCGCCGCCAGGGCCAAAGTAGGAAGTCAAGAAACACCTGGGGTAACAGGCAAATTTGGCCTTGGAGCACGGAATGAAGCAGGGCAAAGGCTAATAGAGTTTTGTCAAGAGAACGCACTGGTCATAGCAAACACCCTCTTCCAACAACACAAGAGAAGACTCTACACATGGACATCACCAAATGGTCAACACCGAAATCAGATTGATTATATTCTTTGCAGCCAAAGATGGAGAAGCTGTATACAGTTAGCGAAAACAAGACCAGGAGCTGACTGTGGCTCAGATCATGAGCTCCTTATTGCCAAATTCAGACTGAAATTGAAGAAAGTAGGGAAAACCACTAGACCATTCAGATATGACCTCAATCAAATCCCTTATGATTATACAGTGGAAGTGAGGAATAGATTTAAAGGACTAGATCTGATTGATAGAGTGCCTGATGAACTCTGGACGGAGGTTCGTGACATTGTACAGGAGACAGGGACCAAGACCATCCCCATGGAAAAGAAATGCAAAAAAGCAAATGGCTGTCTGAGGAGGCCTTATAAATAGCTGTGAAAAGAAGAGAGGCGAAAGGCAAAGGAGAAAAGGAAAGATATAAGCATCTGAATGCAGAGTTCCAAAGAATAGCAAGGAGAGATAAGAAAGCCTTCCTCAGTGATCAGTGCAAAGAAATATAGGAAAACAACAGAATAGGAAAAACAAGAGATCTTTTCAAGAAAATTAGAGATTCCAAGGGAACATTTCGTGCAAAGATGGGCTCGATAAAGGACAGAAATGGTATGGACCTAACAGAAGCAGAAGATATTAAGAAGAGGTGGCAAGAATACACAGAAGAAATGTACAAAAAAGATCTTCACGACCAAGATAGTCACGATAACGTGATCACTGACCTAGAGCCATACATCTTGGAATGTGAAGACAAGTGAGCCTTAGAAAGCATCACTACAAACAAAGCTAGTGGAGGTGATGGAATTCCAGTTGAGCTATTTCAAGTCTTGAAAGATGATGCTGTGAAAGTGCTGCACTCAATATGCCAGCAAATTTGGAAAACTCAGCAGTGGCCACAGGACTGGAAAAGGTCAGTCTTCATTCCAATCCCAAAGAAAGGCAATGCCAAAGAATGCTCAAACTACCACACAATTGCACTCATCTCACACGCTAGCAAAGTGATGCTCAAAATTCTCCAAGCCAGGCTTCAGCAATATGTGAACCGTGAACTCCCAGATGTTCAAGCAGGTTTTAGAAAAGGCAGAGGAACCAGAGATCAAATTGCCAACATCCGCTGGATCATGGAGAAAGCAAGAGAGTTCCAGAAGAGCATCTATTTCTGCTTCATTGACTATGCCAAAGCCTTTGACTGTGTGGATCACAGTAAACTGTGGAGAATTCTGAAAGAGATGGGAATCCCAGACCACCTGACCTGCCTCTTGAGAAACCTGTATGCAGGTCAGGAAGCAACAGTCAGAACTGTACATGGAACAACAGACTGGTTCCAAATAGGAAAAGGAGTACGTCAAGGCTGTTTATTGTCACCTTGCTTACTTAACTTATATGCAGAGTACATCATGAGGAACGCTGGGCTGGAAGAAGCACAAGCTGGAATCAAGATTGCCGGGAGAAATATCAATAACCTCAGATATGCAGATGACACTACCCTTATGGCAGAAAGTGAAGAGGAACTGAAAAGCCTCTTGATGAAAGTGAAAGAGGAGAGTGAAAAGGTTGGCCTGAAGCTCAACATTCAGGAAACAAAGATCATGGCATCTGGTCCCATCACTTCATGGGAAATAGATGGAAAAACAGTGGAAACAGTGTCAGACTTTGTTTTTTTGGGCTCCAAAATCACTGCAGATGCTAATTGCAGCCATGAAATTAAAAGACGCTTACTCCTTGGAAGGAAAGTTATGACCAATCTTGATAATATATTAAAAAGCAGAGATATTACTTTGCAAACAAAGGTCCATCTAGTCAAGGCTATGGTTTTTCCCGTGGTCATGTATGGATGTGAGAGTTGGACTGTGAAGAAAGCTGATCGCCGAAGAATTGATGTTTTTGAACTGTGGTGTTGGAGAAGACTCTTGAGAGTTCCTTGTACCACAAGGAGATCCAACCAGTCCATTCTAAGGGAGATCAATCCTGGCTGTTCACTGGAAGGATTGATGCTAAAGCTGAGACTGCAATACTTTGGCCACCTCATGCGACGTGTTGACTCACTGGAAAAAACTCTGATGCTGGGAAGTGTTGGGGGTGGGAGGAGAAGGGGACGACCGAGGAAGAGATGGCTGGATGGCATCACCGACTCTGTGGACTTGAGTCTGAGTGAGCTCCGGGCATTGGTGATGGACAGGGAGGCTTGGCGTGCTGTGATTCATGGGGTCGCGGAGAGTCAGACACGACTGATCGACTGAACTGAACTAGATATTTGGGATTGTCTAGTTTGTCACCTTCATTTCCAAGAAAAAAGGGAAAAAGTGGGATATGGTGGGGTTAAGTCTTGTCCAAAGTTATCTATAGCATTTCAGAACTTACTCTGGAACCTAGACTTTGTGACTCTACCTAGTTCCCTCCCTCTGGCATTGGTATTCTCTACCTATTATGTTTTAAACTTTTTTTTTTTTTAAGAAAAGAGTTCTCTCACAAAAGTTCACTGAGAAATTTGTTTTGTTAAATTCTCTTTACATGCTTCAGGGCACTCTCATGGTAACAAAAATAGAATGAAACCGATATAAAACCAAGTAAAATAAATGTTGTATCCTGATCAGTGCATTTCCATGTTACTCCTTCTCCATTTTCCCCTAATGCCCTCTGCATCTACCATTCTGAATCTTCTTTTGACCTTGATTTTAACAGTTGCTGCAAACTTATCAGTAACGGCCCTTTGAATTCATTACCAAAATAATCTAAACCTATTATTAAAACATTTATATCCTCACTTGTCTACATTTAAGCATTAAACTTTCATTGAAAGTTGAAAGCAATAGAATAACTGTATTTTAAACCTCTTGGTAACTGGCTTCTTAACCATCTTTTTAAGGAATTTGAATTAATTATTAAAATAAGAGATTATTTGCCTTGAGATTAACTGCTTGGTTTTTAAAGCCAATTTGTATGGGTAGGAAGCCTGCTGTTCCCTGCATATTAAAATTCAGAGTACGCAAAGTAGATCTCAGCTTTGTTTAGCTTCTGTGCACATCTCACAGAATATTACAGTGCCCTTGAATCCAGTATACTCATGTGAAATCCGTATGTGAGGTGTATTTCTCTACATGTATCACCCAGCAACACAAGATCTCACAGACTAGTAACGCTGTCTCCGTCAGGAAGTACCATCTATCAGTGACAAATGTAAAAAGTGAAAGTTGCTCAGTAGTGTCCAACTCTTTGCAACCCCATGGAATTCTCTAGGGCAGAGTACTAAAGTGGGTAGCCTTTCCCTTCTCCAGGGGATCTTCCCAACCCAGGGATTGAACCCAGGTCTCCCTCATTGCAGCTGGATTCTTTTCCATCTGAGCCACAAGGGAAGCCCAAGGATACTGGAATGGGTAGCCTATCCCTTCTCCAGGAGCTCTTCCTGACTCAGGAATTGAACTGGAGTCTCCTGCATTGCAGACAGATTCCTTACCAACTGAGCTATCCGGGAAGCCCCTATAATTATAATGAGAACATATGCAATTTTTTTAAGTTAAAAAGCATTTTTACCCACCCCCATCCCACATACAAGCAAAACCAGGCAAGCATATACCAAAGCAAGCTTGGGAGTATTAGTTCAACTTCACTGTGATGTTTATAACTTGACCAAAAGGAAAGATATAAGCATCTGAATGCAGAGTTCCAAAGAATAGCAAGGAGAGATAAGAATGCCTTCCTCAGCAATCAATGCAAAGAAATAGAGGAAAACAACAGAATAGGAAAAACAAGAGATCTCTTCAAGAAAATTAGAGATATCAAGGGAACATTTCATGCAAAGATGGGCTCGATAAAGGACAGAAATAGTATGGACCTAACAGAAGCAGAAGATATTAAGAAGAGGTGGCAAGAATACACATAAACACTGTACAAAAAAGATCTTCACGACCAAGATAATCACGATGGCATGATCACTCACCTGGAGCCAGACATCTTGGAATGTGAAGTCAAGTGAGCCTTAGAGAGCATCACTACGAACAAAGCTAGTGGAGGTGATGGAATTCCAGTTGAGCTATTTCAAATCCTGAAAGATGATGCTATGAAAGGGCTGCACTCAATATGCCAGCAAATTTGGAAAACTCAGCAGTGGCCACAGGACTGGAAAAGGTCAGTCTTCATTCCAATCCCAAAGAAAGGGAATGCCAAAGAATGCTCAAACTACCGCACAATTGCACTCATCTCCCACAATAGTAAAGTCATGCTCAAAATTCTCCAAGCCAGGCTTCAGCAGTATGTGAACCATGAACTTCCAGATGTTCAAGCAGGTTTTAGAAAAGGCAGAGGCACCAGAGATCAAATTGCCAACATCCGCTGGATCATGGAGAAAGCAAGAGAGTTCCAGATGAGCATCTATTTCTGCTTCATTGACTATGCCAAAGCCTTTGACTGTGTGGATCACAGTAAACTGTGGAGAATTCTGAAAGAGATGGGAATACCAGACCACCTGACCTGCCTCTTGAGAAACCTGTATGCAGGTTAGGAAGCAACAGTTAGAACTGGACATGGAACAACAGACTGGTTCCAAATAGGAAAAGGAGTACGTCAAGGTTGTATATTGTTACCCTGCTTATTTAACTTCTATGCAGAGTACATCATGAGGAACGCTGGGCTGGAAGAAGCACAAGCTGGAATCAAGATTGCCGGGAGAAATGTCAATAACCTCAGATATGCAGATGACACCACCCTTATGGCAGAAAGTGAAGAGGAACTCAAAAGCCTCTTGATGAAAGTGAAAGAGGAGAATGAAAAGGTTGGCTTGAAGCTCAACATTCAGAAAACAAAGATCATGGCATCTGGTCGCATCACTTCATGGGAAATAGATGGGGAAATAGTGAAAGCAGTGTCAGACTTTATTTTGGGGGGCTCCAAAATCACTGCAGATGCTGACTGCAGCCATGAAATTAAAAGACGCTTGCTCCTTGGAAGGAAAGTTATGACCAACCTAGATAGCATATTAAAAAGCAGAGACATTACTTTGCCAACTAAGGTCGGTGTAGTCAAGGCTATGGTTTTTCCCGTGGTCATGTATGGATGTGAGAGTTGGACTGTGAAGAAGGCTGATCGCCGAAGAATTGATGCTTTTGAACTGTGGTGCTGGAGAAGACTCTTGAGAGTCCCTTGGACTGCATGTAGATCCAGCCAGTCCATTCTAAAGGCGATCAATCCTGGGTGTTCACTGGAAGGACTGATGCTAGAGCTGAAACTCCAGTCCTTTGGCCACCTCATGGGACAAGTTGACTCACTGGAAAAAACTCTGATGCTGGAAGGGATTGGGGGCAGGGGGAGAAGGGGACGGCAGAGAATGAGATGGCTGGATGGCATCACCAACTCAATGGACATGAGTTTGAGTGAACTCTGGGAGTTGGTGATGGACAGGGAGGCCTGGCGTGCTGTGATTCATGGGGTCGCAGAGAGTCAGACATGACTGAATGACTGAACTGAACTGAACTGAAGTTTCTCTAATTGTCCTAGAAATTAGAGGTCTTCTAATTTCTTCTTCTTAGGTCTTCTAAGAGCAAAGAGCTCTTGGGCCCTGGCCACTGTAGTTGGTTCAGAAGTAAACTTTTGTGCTAATCAGAGCTTCTGAGGATCAATACTTTTTATCTGTATTATTGGGAAGGGAGATTCTTGCATCGATAAAAATATTATGCTGTACTATGCTTAGTCGCTCACTCGTGTCCCACTCTTTGAGATCCCATGGTTTGTAGCCCACCATGCTCTTCTGTCCATGGGATTCTCCAGGCAAGAATACTGATGTGGGTTGCCATGCCCTTCTCCAGGGAATCTTCCCAACCCAGGGGTTGAACCCAGGTCTCCCACATTGCAGGTGGATTATTTATCAGCTAAGCTACCAGGGAAGCCCTGATAAAAATAGTTTTCCTTTAATATGCAGACTTAGTTTGTATTACTCTTAGTTTATAATTATACAAGTCTCACAAAGAACTTTAAAGGAAATAGGGAATTCTGTGATTGATCAGGTGTGGAACTGATAAAATACTTTGCTGATCAATATATCTTTCAGTGCTAGCAGTCATTAGTTCTGGAACTCTCTCATTTTTGCTTCTTTATGGAAATCACATCTGTAATTGCTTTGGCCTTTCTATTGCAAAATATAGAGCAGACAATCTTAAAAACAGAGCATCTTACATTGCTTATTGACCAACTCAATTATTTCCTAAATTTCTCCTCCCTTTTGTGGTATGAAAGAATAAGGCTGACATTTGGCTGTGTGGTTTATTTCTTTATTCTCTCGTACCTAAATTTCTTTTGTCCAAGGTCTCTCAACCCATATAGTTAAAACCTGTCAGTTCATTCCCTCAGTCATGTCTTACTTTTTGCAACCCCAAGGACTATAGCACGCCAGGTCTCCCTGTCCATCACCAACTCCAAGAGTTTACTCAAACCCATGTCCACCAAGTCAGTGATGCCATCCAACCATCTCATCCTCTGTTGTCCCCTTCTCCCCTGACCTTCAATCTTTCCCGGCATCAGGGTCTTTTCCAATGAGTCAGTTCTTTGCAGCATGGCCAAAGTATTGGAGTTTTAGCTTCAGCATCAGTCCTTCCAATGAATATTCAGGACCAATATCCTCTAGGATTGACTGGTTGGATCTCCTTGCAGTCCAAGGGACTCTCAAGAGTCTTCTCCAACACCACAGTTTGAAAGCATCAGTTATTCAGCGCTCAGCTTTCTTTATAGTCCAACTATCACATCCATACATGACTACTGGAAAAACCATAGCTTTGACTAGATGGACCTTTGTCAGCAAAGTAATGTCTCTGCTTTTTAACATGCTGTCTAGGTTGGTCATAGCTTTTCTTCCAAGGAGCAAGCATCTTTTAATTTCATGGCTGCAGTCACCATTTGCAATGATTTTGGAGCCCCAAAAACACAAAGTCAGTGTTTCCATTGTTTCCCCATCTATTTGCCATTTGAAGTGATGGGACCGGATCACTTCTGAAATGCCAATACTTTGGCCACCTGATGTGAAGAACTGACTCATTTGAAAAGACCCTGATGCTGGGAAAGATTGAGGCCGGGAGGAGAAGGGGACGACAGAGAATAAGATGGTTGGATGGCACCACCGATCTGATGGACATGGATGTGAATAAACTGTAGGAGTTGGTGATGTACAGGGCAGCCTGGCGTGCTGCAGTCCATGGGGTCCATGGGGTCCGACAAAGAGTCGGACTCGACTGAGTGACTGAACTGAACTGATGGGACCAGATGCCATGATCTTAATTTTTCTGGATGTTGAGTTTTAAGCCAACTTTTTCACTCTCCTCTTTCACTTTCATCAAGAGGCTCTTTAGTTCCTCTTCCCTTTCTGCAATAAGGGTGGTGTCATCTGCACATCTAAGGTTATTGATATTTCTCCCAGAAATCTTGATTCCAGCCTGTGCTTCGTCTAGCCTGGCATTTTGCATGATGTATATAAATTATATACATGTAAGTTTGTATATATATATATATAAGTTATATACATATAAGTGCTGCTGCTGCTACTGCTAAGTCATTTCAGTCGTGTCCGACTCTGTGTGACCCCATAGATGGCCTCCTACCAGGTTCCCCCGTCCCTGGGATTCTCCAGTCAAGAACACTGGAGTGGGTTGCCATTTCCTTCTCCAGTGCATGAAAGTGAACGGTGAAAGTGAAGTCGCTCAGTTGTTTCCGACTCTTAGCGACCTCATGAACTGCAGCCTACCAGGCTCTTCCGTCCATGGGATTTTCCATGCAAGAGTACTAGAGTGGGGTGCCATTGCCTTCTCCACATATAAGTGCATATAAGTTAAATAAGCAGGGTGACAATATACAGCCTTGACATACTCCTTTCCCAATTTAGAACCAGTCTGTTTCCATGTCCAGTTGTAACTGTTGCTTCTTGACCTGCATACAGATTTCTCAGGAGGCAGGTCAGGTGGTCTGGTATTCCAATCTCTTGAATTATTATCCACAGTTTATTGTGATCCACACAGTCAAAGGCTTTGGCATTGTCAATAAAGCAGAAGTAGATGTTTTTCTGGAACTCTCTTGCTTTTTTGATGATCCAACGGGTGTTGGCAATTTGATCTCTGGTAACAAAAAGTAATTATGTCGGGGAAGTTTAGATAACATTATAATGCTCACCATTGGCATTTTAGAGACTCAGATAGTCTTGTGTTCCAAGTGAATTCACACTCATGACTGAATGGCATTGAAAAAACTATATTTGTATTTCAGTATTTATAACATCCCTGAACCATTTTGTTTGAGTTTATTTTTTTCCACCTGATATCCACTCTTCCCTATTACTGACATACTAACACCTGAGATTCTAAGAGGACTCACTTTTCCATACTTTTTCTCACTTTTTATTTTTAAAATTGCAATATGATGGTGTACAATGCTACATGTTAAGGTGTACAACACAGTTATTCATGATTTTTAAGGCTGTATTCCATTTATAGTTAGTATAAAATACTGGCTGTATTCCTTGTGTTGTACAATACATCCTTGTAACTAGTTTATTTTAAACATACTAACTTGCATTTCTTAACCCCATGCCTGTGTTACCCTTTCCCCTTCCCCAGGATTGGTAAACCCTGATTTGTTCTCTGTATCTGTAAGTCAGTTTCTGTTTTGTTGTATTCACTAGTTTGTTGTATTTTTTAGCTTCCACGTATCACTGGCACATATCACTTTATTCTTTTCTGATTTATTTTCCTTAGGATAATGCCCTCCAAGTCCATCCTGTTGTTACAAGTGGCAAAATTTGATTCTTTTTTTTATGGCTTTTTACCTTCACGTGAACATATAGGTGTGGGTATGCATTTATGTGTGTTGTATGAATACATGTGTACATTAATGGATATGCAGAATATATTCATACAAACCCATGTGTAGTTCATAATAATTTTATATTATTCATAATATTTTTATATTATTTTATGTTGTTATTTATCTCTGACTTAGGTGGGGGAGGAATGTTTTAGTACCTTTCCTGGCTCAGTCATAGAACATTCTTCTAATTAGTTCAATAAAATCACCCAATATTTATATAATTCCAGAGCTAATATTCAGCCAGTATTTACCAGTTCAGTCATGCCATTTCTATAGCCAGCACTAATTTTATGGTTGTTCATTCTGCTTGACCAGTGTGCATGCCATACTTTCAGGTGGAATTAGCAGCATGACTTTATGGTTATACTGCCCATCAAAACCATGTATCCAGACTCCAGATGAGTCTCTCTGTGACCCAGAATCTAATCTTGCATGTTCAGAGAACATTCCTGCTTCCCCCAGACACGGCTCACAATAATCAAAGCTAAGAGGAGCATGTTCTTTTCCTGGAAAGGAAAGATGAAGAGTAGAACTTTTGTCTCCGTATACCTGCAACAGACTTAAAGCAAGGTAAGTTTTTAGACAGAGTTGTGTGTTTAAGGTCCCTTATCCTCAATTCAGTCCCAAACAGAGAGCCAGACCCTTGGTCTCTTTTCGCCTTTGAATTTTTGCAGGATTGAAAACAAAATTTAGGAATTTCTGCTCCTATTACCTTGTGTTAATACCTGAATTCATTGTATTCATATATGAGGGTCAAGGAACAAGGAGAAGTGTTTCTCTTGGCAGAGAAGTAGAAGGATTCCTCACCTTTGGGGATACACACTGGAATTGGGCAGGTTGATGATAACAGACCTTGCCTTTATTTTCCATCAAGTAAGTCTATCAGAATTCAAGTCACACACAGTAGTTTCCCTCAACTGAAAGAATAAAGGTTTGTGTACCTTAATCTGATTTAGGAGCATATATGTCTAATTTAAAATGTATAATTTTTAAATAGTGAGGACATAAGTAAGTAGGGAAAATAGAAAATGGGTATTCCTTGCCCACCTGAAAATTGGGGTCAAAGAGTCACACCTTCGATGCCCTTGTAGAACAGGCTCATGGAAAGCAGGAGTAAGATTATCTGCAATGAGAGCATCTTCCTTGGACCAAGGGCTTGTTCATGAACAATCCTGAAGGGACCATGTGTGGGAAGAGTTATCTAGTATTCCATGTGTGAACAGGCTGGGTAAACTGTATCATGGCTCTCTGGGATGCTGAGGTCAAGGTTGGCTAGTTCAAGGTGATATACAGTTTTTCAAGGACGTGCACCGCTGTCCACATCCTAGGACTGAATCCTTTTGGTTGTGTTTGCAGATGCATCAACCAGGACTCTTAACTTATTTGAGAAATTTTTGCAGCATATGAATAATGCCCCAAGGCTTTCAAAGAGGAAAACATGTGCACCTCGATGCAAAGATATATGGGTTTCAGTGCAAAACATTCCGGTGGGGAGATTTTAAAAATTAATTTGTATTCGAGGCAGCACAATATGGAGTATTTGAGGCATTTAAGAATTTCAAATATGAGGGAGTGTGCTGAATGAGGAAGCTGTTCATTTGAAATAGTATATCAGAGTTTAGAACAGGTGGGGAAACTCAACTTTCTTTTTTTAATGAAGAAAATGTTGCAAAATTGAGTTTTGCTTTGCCCACACAGGAGCACTAAGAAACCAAAGCAGCAGCCTTCAACTCCGCTAAAGAGCTCCGAATATGCAATATTGCAGTCACTTCTGCACATTCAATGCAAGCCACCATGTGTGTTTGTAAACAACTAAAAGACCCAACTAATCTTGAACAATACACAAATGAGCCATCTTTGAAAATGCCAGTCGCCTGCTAATAACTTTCTAAAATTGCTCTCCAGCACTAATTGAAATCATAAATCCTTATCACAGTCAAAGCCCAACCACTGTATACCATTAGCTCACCACGGTTCTTAATCTTCTTCTTCTGGGGCACTTTCTTGCTGTATCCTTCCTCTTGGAGCTGCCACATTTATTATTACAGTTCAAACACCTGGCAGTATCCCTGCTGGAGAGCTATATAACATCTTTCTAAGCACGTCACTATGAGGGCATGCTTAACAGGAACATCTACCCCAATCCCATTGGAACAAGGTCAAAAAATGTCAGAGAAATATATTTTCGCTCATTTCATCCTAGATGCCTATAGATAACACAGATCGAAAGAATATTTAAATTCTGTTTTGTTAAGACAGGCTACTTCTGTTATATAGTGGAGCAGGTAGGAGGTTATGGTTGCCTCTAGACAATTTGCCAGACAAGAAAAATGGCTTTGCAGACCATCTGACAGCTTTATTCTTGTGACTCCGGCAGAAAAATAGGCAAAAAAGATTGCAGAGGCTGCTGAGTGGAATACAACACAACAGTTCAGAAAAATATTAACTGGTTGTAAAATGAGTGGGAGGATGTAGTTAAGGAACTGGCATTTCAGTTATATAAAACCACTTATTACAACATTTTTATAGCCAAATTATACTCTTTTTCTGTGAGGTATCTTTGGGTCTGTTGCCCGGAATAGATGGGAAAGAATCTTTCCACAAGGCAAGGAATGTTTATGTGGAAAGAAAGAGAAGGAGCAGCTATGAATCATTTTATGGATGAATTATGTTTATTATCTCAAGAAAGATCCCCTGGAAGTTGAGGTCTGATTTTATAGTGGACTGTGCACTTTTACAGATCTGTTCTGGCCCCATTTATTCGCCTGTATAACCACTCCTGGGCCTTCTAATGGACACTTGTAATTAATGTGAAATGCTCTGATACTTGTATCAAGATGAGTCCACTTGGGGCCTTAAAAAGCTGAGACAACAGTGAATACCTTGAAGTGAAAAGACAGACTCCATAAAGTATTTTCTGAGATGACAGCCCACCTGATAGAGTCATCTTCAGTTGATCACTTTTAACCAGCCTCTCTCATTAAACACAGAAGAGAAATTGGCCTCTCAACTCTCTTATAAGAGTAATAAGGACTTGTACGTTTCCTGACAAAGCTCTTTTTTTGGCATAAAAAATGAAGAACACAGACCATGCACCCTCAGCAATAGTACATCTTGTAGTTGTAAGTAGTATCTGTTCAAAGAGAAAAATCCGTATTGAAATACTTGGGAAAATACAGGCTGATACAGGATTAAGTAGCTTTTCATCCTGCAGGACTTCTCAGGTCTTTGGATAACCTAATATACATTTCAGATCTTTAAGACAGGAATACATGCATTTCTGATATTTATTTTACCAGAGATCTTTATTTTATGGAGACTAGCAGGTGGCCAGTGTTCCTTTGGATACTGTAAGGAGTAAGGCACTTTTATATAAGACTTTCTTGTATAAGAGAGTCCTGGATAAAAAGTCCTGATACTTTTAAGTATCAGGCAGATTTAAATATTTGCCTTTTAAAATTTTTTTAGAGTTCTCCATTGTCTCCATTTATCATATAATAATGATCAATGCCTTTATTTATTTACATTAAAAAAAAAAACATATGATCTAGTCTTGTATTTTCTCCCTTTATGACCCATTACGGAGCTTTCTTTGTCTCTCACACTCTAGTCCAATTTGTTCCTTCCTTTTCTCTGTATGTACTTTGTACCTCTCACCTCTATATCCTTGAAGACAATACTTCCTCTTTCTGGAACAAACTTCTCTTACTTCTACCTATTTGGGACCTAGATAGACATTTCCCCACAATCATGCCAAATGCCACCTTCCACAAATCCTTTGGTTTTGCATTTGGAAATCATTCTATCCTGTTTTAGTGTTTGCGGTTGTATTTGGTGTGGACCTCTGGCAAGAATACACAGAAGAACTGTACAAAAAAGATCTTCACGACGAAGATAATCACAATGGTGTGATCATTCACCTGGAGCCAGACATCTTGGAATGTGAAGTCAAGTGGGCCTTAGAGAGCATCACTACGGACAAAGCTAGTGGAGGTGATGGAATTCCAATTGAGCTATTTCAAATCCTGAAAGGTGATGCTGTGAAAGGGCTGCACTCAATATGCCAGCAAATTTGGAAAACTCAGCAGTGGCCACAGGACTGGAAAAGGTCAGTCTTCATTCCAATCCCAAAGAAAGGGAATGCCAAAGAATGCTCAAACTACCGCACAATTGCACTCATCTCCCACAATAGTAAAGTCATGCTCAAAATTCTCCAAGCCAGGCTTCAGCCATATGTGAACCATGAACTTCCAGATGTTCAAGCAGGTTTTAGAAAAGGCAGAGGAACCAGAGATCAAATTGCCAACATCCGCTGGATCATGGGGAAAGCAAGAGAGTTCCAGAAAAACATTTATTTCTGCTTCATTGACTATTCCAAAGCCTTTGACTGTGTGGATCACAATAAACTGTGGAACATTCTGAAAGAGATGGGAATACCAGACCACCTGACCTGCCTCTTGAGAAACCTGTATGCAGGTCAGGAAGCAACAGTTAGAACTGGACATGGAACAACAGAATGGTTCCAAATAGGAAAAGGAGTACGTCAAGGTTGTATATTGTCACCCTGTTTATTTAACTTATATGCAGAGTACATCATGAGGAATGCTGGGCTGGAAGAAGCACAAGCTGGAATCAAGATTGCCGGGAGAAATATCAATAACCTCAGATATGCAGATGACACCACCCTTATGGCAGAAAGTGAAGAGAAACTCAGAGGCCTCTTGATGAAAGTGAAAGAGGAGAGTGGAAAGGTTGGCTTGAAGCTCAACATTCAGAAAACAAAGATCATGGCATCTGGTCCCATCACTTCATGGGAAATAGATGGGGAAACAGTGGAAACAGTGTCAGACTTTATTTTTTGGGGCTCCAAAATCACTTCAGATGCTGATTGCAGCCATGAAATTAAAAGACGTTTACTCTTTGGAAGGAAAGTTATGACCAACCTAGATAGCATATTAAAAAGCAGAGACATTACTTTGCCAACAAAGGTCGGTCTAGTCAAGGCTATGGTTTTTCCTGTGGTCATGTATGGATGTGAGAGTTGGACTGTGAAGAAAGCTGATCGCTGAAGAATTGATGCTTTTGAACTGTGGTGCTGGAGAAGACTCTTGAGAGTCCCTTGGACTGCAAGGAAATCCAACCAGTCCATTCTAAAGGAGATCAATCCTGGGTGTTCATTGGAAGGACTGATGCTAAAGCTGAAATTCCAATACTTTGACCACCTCATGCGACGAGTTGACTCACTGGAAAAGACTCTGATGCTGGGAGGGATTGGTGGTGGGAGCAGATCGGGACGACAGAGAATGAGATGGCTGGATGGCATCACCGACTCTGTGGACATGAGTTTGAGTGGACTCCGGGAGTTGGTGATGGACAGGGAGGCCTGGTGTGCTGTGATTCATGGGGTCGCGGAGAGTCGGACACGACTGAGCGACTGAACTGAACTGAACTCTGCTATAGTTTACATCAGCCTTCCAGTGTTCTGACATTTTGCTAATTTCTTAGTTCTTCTGCATACATATGAGTTGTTTGAGGCCAGGGACTACATAGTCTTGTCTTGTTCGTCTTTGACCACAGAGCCTGTTACATTGTCAAACAGAATCTAGGTCAAGCTAAATTGAGATATTTAACCTCTAATCCCCATTTTTACTTGGCTTTCTCTCTTCAGCTTCCCTGCAATGTTTTTGAAATGGGCCAAACCATAGGATGTTGGCACGTTCCACGTTAGAGCTGGCCTAAAACCACCCTTGCAAGTCTGAGTGTACTGTGCTTTGCTTCAGTGTTACACTGTCTATTTCATACATCCATGGCTGACAAGGTGCTCCTGACTGGGGGACAAAATCTCAGGACTTTGTAGTTTACCTGCAGAACTGCTCTAGACTTACACGCATAAGGCTGAGCCTACAGGGAGGAGAGGCAGTTGAACTTACAGGAGGTCTAATTCACCCTCTCTCTCAGGTCTAGCAAACACGCATGTGCATGGATGTGTCCCTGATGAAGATGCTGTCTCCAAGTTCTTCCTTTACTCAGGCTTTCAAGCCCCTTCCTGATGACATTCGGGATGACAGAGCCCGTATACTCACAGATTTCTCAGCTTTTATTCCATGAGACTTCTTCACTGAGTATTGGCTTCGCTCTGTGCAAATTCACTCTCATAGAGGCTGGTGGCAGAACTCATTTCCCATGGCTGTGGGACTTGCGGCAGTTCACTTCTTCTTCAAAGTCAACAATAGAAACAGACTCCAGTAAGATTACACTGCAGTGTGATCAACACGTTCCATCCCCTTTGCCATGTAACACTGCTTGGAAGCCCAGTCATAGGTCCCGCCCACCCTTGAGGGGAAGGGATCACACAAATGTATAAATATGGCTGCCATCTTACTGCCTGTCTTCCAACAAGAGGGATGATAGCAATAGCGGTGGTTTCGTGGGCTGTTGTGGGGATTAAATGAATTAATACAGAAAAAGTGCCCAGTACTTAGTATGCGTCCTGTAAGGGTTTTCTGTTTCTAATCAGACCTGTGAATGGAAGAGCAAGCTGGGTTGGAATGAGTGAACGAATGAGTGAATGGGGATACATGCAGGACTTATAACTGGGTAGATTTCCCAAGGAAGCTCTTTGCACAGGCTGAATTCGCCAGTGGTTTCAGATCAGCATCTGTGAGCTCTGTCGTGGGTGGTGTTGAATGTCAACTGTAGGTGGGTATTACTTGCCTTAGTCATCTGTAACTAATTTCAGGCACACTCTGTTTTCAGGCAAATGTCGGTAATTGCCATTTTTGCTAACTGTGAGAATGACTTGTTTGCCATCTTCTCTCACAACTCTAAGAATGTGAATTGGGAATCAAGGAGTGGTCTTGAATGAATCGGCTTCCTCCTGTGTGAGAAACTGAGGTATCAGTTTGGTGCCACATGCTGGCTTGTAGGCAAAGTTCAGACAATGATAGAGCTAGGAATCAACTCAGAAATGCTGTGGCCAAGCACAGGCTCCCTGGTCCACAGACAAAGTACACAAAGAATGAATCTCCTTATTTCAGCATAAAGCATTTTCTGTGCCAGACTTTGTGCTAGTTGCTCAGGGAACAAAGGGAAGGAAACAGACAAAAATCATGCTTGTGGAATTTTTACCATATGATTCCTGAATTCTTTGACATGGCTTCCATTGAAAGGGAGGAGGAATTTATGTCTCTTCTCCTTGAATCTGGGCTCTGTGAATGTTGACAAATAGCTTATGGCAGAAATGATGCTGTGCCAGTTTCTAGTCCCAGACTTTAAGGAATTTGCAACCTCCATTCCCTACCTCCACGCTTGCTCTTGAAACCTAGTCACCATCCCATCATGGAGGGGCCCTGTGCAGATGAAATGATAGCCAGCATCACCCGCCAGCCATGTGAGGGTGCCATCTCCGAAGTGTATCCTTCAGTACCAATAGAACTGACACTACACGGAAAAGGGCTGAACTGTTCCTATGAGCTCCTACCCACATTATCACTGTTGTTTTGAGTTACTGCATTTTGAGCTAGCTTGTTCTGCAGCCATAGATAGCTGGGACAATGCCCTTACAGTCTGAAAGAGGAAACAAAGACTAGTCAAAGCCTCAAGCTGGCAACCTGTATCTATATGATGAGATCATTGCCCTGCAGGACAAGAACATCGGTGAGACCGTCAAACTAGGAGCCTCTGACTTAGGCTGTACAGCCAGAGAGGATTTCCCTGAAGTGATGCTTGAGCTGAGATTGAAAGAAGCTAACTGAGTAAAGGTGAAGCAAGAACGAGCTGTGGCAGGGCCTCATGGTGTGCAGGAGCATGAGGTATTTGACGAGGGAAGAAAGTCCGTGCGAACTGGGGGGAGATACGGGGTGCAGGGGGTGAATCAAGGAGCTGCCGTCAAGATGGGCAGCATCCAGGTGTTAGAGTGGGCCAGTCCCCATGTCGGGCAGTACTCTGTGTTCTCAGAGGATGAGACTGTAGGGCTCACAGGCACGTGTCAGATGAGTGGGAGGGAGAGTGGAGAAACTTGACAGGGGATTTGGTAAAATTTGTGCATCTTTGCCTACAAATGCAACCCATTGTGAGTGACCTCAGTGATGGCCTGAGGTGGGGGTGCTTGATTGAGTAAGAAATTGTTTCCTGACAGGAGAAAGGCTGAAAGTCTTTTTCTGAAGAGTTCTAACTCCTTTTCCAAGCTGCTTTTCTCAGCTGACCTAATTCAGTAGCAGTGTCTCCAGGAGTTTTTAATAGATGCACAGGGGCTAGTGTTTCACAGACTGTTCTCTATTTTTTACATCTTTACAGTGAAGACATTCTTCCTTACAGCTAAGCATATTTGCTGGGAATTTGGGCTGCTCTCTCCTCTTGCCTCTGTTTAGACAAGAAAACATAGAACACAGGCCTTGACATGTATTTCATTCATGTGTGTGAGAACAGTTGCTTTACTGTCCTCCAACTTTTCCAATTGTCCCTTATCTTTCAGGCAGCATCTCCTGCCTTAACCCTCAGGTTCACCCCTTCCTTCCTTCCCACAACCACAGCATGTCCATATCCCTTCAAACCTGAGTCTCAACTTCACTGTGTGTGCTAAGTCACTTCAGTGTTGTTCAACTCTTTGCGACACTATGGAGTGAAGCCTTCCAGGCTATTCTGTCCATGAGATTCTCCAGGCAAGAATACTAGAATGGGTTTCCATGTCCTCCTCCAGGGTATCTTCCCAACCTAGAAATCGAACCCGAGTCTTTTGCATCTCCTGAATTGGCAGGGAGGTTCTTTACCACTAGCACCACCTGGGAAGCCTCCAGCTTCATGTAAACAGCAAGTATGTTTTTGTGAACCGGACACTAAGTACTAGGGATTCAGAAGTTGGTAACGAGAATAATCTGACCAGAGCAGTGGTTCTCAACCCCAGCAGCATGTTAGAATCACTGAAAGAGTGGAGGACGGAGGGAGGAAGTGAGGAACATTAAAGTATGTCAATGCCTTTAGACCTATGTGCAGAAAGTCTGATTTTATTGATTCTTCACTATTGGAGGCTACAAATAAGATAGAGAAGTAAGGTAGAATGATCCATGTGGTAATCAGTCAGACTCAGATACATAGGTACGAATTCATGTTTGGTTTACTACAGATACAGATAGTTATGGGCCTTCTCTGGTGGCTCTAGTGGTAAAGAACCAGCCTGCCAATGCAGAAGATCTAAGAGACACAGATTTGATCCCTGGATCTGGAATATCCCCTGGAGGAGGGAGTGGCAACCCACTCCAGGATTCTTGCCTGGAGAATCCCATGGACAGACGACCCTGGTGGGCTATAGTCTGTAGGGTTGCAAAGAGTCGGACACAACTGAAATGACTTAGCATTCACAGATAATTGCACTTAGATAGATAGATGTATATATATTCATATATATCTCCTTCCTCTGTCAGCTGAGAAGAAACATTTATAGAAGCAATGAAACCCTAGTAGCAAAGAGTACATCTAGACCCAGATCTTGGTGTCTAATTCCATTTTCCAGTAAAAGGAACCAGTAATCCTTAAAGAAATGGCTGATGTTTGAATTGGAGCAGGAAATATACAAGATGAGCCTGGAGCCTCTTGTACTGTCAAAAAGTCTGGAAATACACAAAATTTAAACACCCCAAAACCCCACAATGATGAAGGTGTGTCACAGTGGCACTGAAAAAGCTTCTAGGGACCTAGACTAAGACAATTAGAGCAAGAAAGTTATGTAGTACTGGATTATAACTTAATAAACATCCATGAATAAGTTCATACTGACATACATAAATGACTCAATAAACAAATAAGTGGGAAGAAGAGAGAAATCATAGAACTCTCCCATCAGAAAAATTCCAAACAATCTATAGTTATACTTTCCTCTCAAGGAGGGGGAACCTAACTCCTCATTTGTTAAGTGTGGCCTGTGTATAGTGACTTCTTTCCAGAAGTATTTACAGTATGCACAGGGAGGAAGAGAATAACAGGAAAGAAATCTGACAAACAGTACCTCAGCCAGCAAGGTAATCAAGGTTAACATCAATAACAGTAAGTCTTGTTGAGTGATATACCATTGACACAATACGGTGCAAATGGTACTTTACCTCTGTCATCTTCCTCTTAAAAAAAAAAAAAAAGCCATAACTTCAGACTCATCACGAGGAAAAATCAGACAAATCCCATTTGAGTGACAGTCTATAAAATACCTAACTCCTTGAAACTGTCAAGGTCATAAAAAACAAGGGAAGTCAGAGAAACTGTCATAACCAAGAGAAGCCTAAGGAGGCATGGCATGCCATGCAAAGTGGCATCCTTCTTGAAGTAACAGTTTTTCCTAACAGAATTGAGAAGGATTTAGTTGAAGCAAAAAAGAAGTATATTGAAATCAATTTTGATTAGATTGATTTGATTAACAGCACTGTATGTGATATATATTTTTTAATTTTCCATTATAAAATTGGAATCATATATCACCTACCATTTTGAAACCTATTTTCACAAATGGTCAGTTAAAAATTTTCTCCCATTCTATCAGTTCAGTTCAGTTCAGTTCAGTCGCTCAGTCGTGTCCGACTCTCCGCGACCCCATGAATCACAGCACGCCAGGCCTCCCTGTCCATCACCAACTCCCGGAGTACACTCAAACTCATGTCCACAGAGTCGGTGATGCCATCCAGCCATCTCATTCTCCGTCGTCCCCTTCTCCTCCCACCCCCAATCTTTCCCAGCATCAGAGTCTTTTCCAGTGAGTCAACTCGTTGCATGAGGTGGCCAAAGTATTGGAGTTTCAGCTTTAGCATCAGTCCCTCCAATGAACATCCAGGATTGATCTCCTTTAGAATGGACTGGTTGGATCTCCTTGCAGTATAAGGGACTCTCAAGAGTCTTCTCCAACACCACAGTTCAAAAGCATCGACTCTTCGGAGATCAGCCTGCTTCACAGTCCAACTCTCACATCCATACATGACCACGGGAAAAACCATTGCCTTGACTAGACGGACCTTGGTTGGCAAAGTAATGTCTCTGCTTTTTAATATACTATCAAGGTTGGTCATAACTTTCCTTCCAAGGAGCAAGCGTCTTTTAATTTCATGGCTGCAATCAGCATCTGCAGTGATTTTGGAGCCCAAAAAAACAAAGTCTGACACTGTTTCCACTGTTTTTCCATCTATTTCCCATGAAGTGATGGGACCAGATGCCATGATCTTTGTTTTCTGAATGTTGAGCTTCAAGCCAACCTTTTCACTCTCCTCTTTCACTTTCATCAAGAGGCTTTTGAGTTCCTCTTCACTTTCTGCCATAAGGGTAGTGTCATCTGCATATCTGAGGTTATTGATATTTCTCCCAGCAATCTTGACTCCAGCTTGTGCTTCTTCCAGCCCAGCGTTCCTCATGATGTACTCTGCATATAAGTTAAATAAGCAAGGTGACAATATACAACCTTGACGTACACCTTTTCCTATTTGGAACCAGTCTGTTGTTCCATGTCCAGTTCTAACTGTTGCTTCCTGACCTGCATAAAGGTTTCTCAAGAGGCAGGTCAGGTGGTCTGGGATTCCCATCTCTTTCAGAATGTTCCACAGTTTATTGTGATCCACACAGTCAAAGGCTTTGGCATAGTCAATGAAGCAGAAATAGATGTTTTTCTGAAACTCTCTTGCTTTCTCCATGATCCAGCGGATGTTGGCAATTTGATCTCTGGTGCCTCTGCCTTTTCTAAAACCTGCTTGAACTTCTGGGAGTTCACGGTTTACATATTGCTGAAGCCTGGCTTGGAGAATTTTGAGCATGACTTTGCTAGCGTGTGAGATGAGGGCAATTGTGCGGTAGTTTGAGCATTCTTTGGCATTGCCTTTCTTTGGGATTGGAATGAAGACTGACCTCTTCCAGTCCTGTGGCCACTGCTGAGTTTTCCAAATCTGCTGGCATATTGAGTGCAGCACTTTCACAGCATCATCTTTCAAGACTTGTAATAGCTCAACTGGAATTCCATCACCTCCACTAGCTTTGTTAGTAGTGATGCTTTCTAAGGCCCACCTGACTTCACATTCCAAGATGTCTGGCTCTAGGTCAGTGATCACGTTATCGTGACTATCTTGGTCGGGAAGATCTTTTTTGTACAGTTCTTCTGTGTATTCTTGCCACCTCTTCTTAATATCTTCTGCTTCTGTTAGGTCCATACCATTTCTGTCCTTTATCGAGCCCATCTTTGCATGAAATGTTCCCTTGGAATCTCTAATTTTCTTGAAGAGGTCTCTTGTTTTTCCTATTCTGTTGTTTTCCTCTATTTCTTTGCACTGATAACTGAGGAAGTCTTTCTTATCTCTCCTTGCTATTCTTTGGAACTCTGCATTCAGATGCTTATATCTTTCCTTTTCTCCTTTGCTTTTTGCTTCTCTTCTTTTCACAGCTATTTGTAAGGCCTCCTCAGACAGCCATTTCGCTCTTTTGCATTTCTTTTCCATGGGGATGGTCTTGGTCCCTGTCTCCTGTACAATGTCACGAACCTCCGTCCAGAGTTCATCAGGCACTCTTATAAATAATCTTAAAACATAAAATGAGAACTTTAATAGCTGGATGATGTTAATTGCTAAATTTGCTCAAAAATACAGGGAAAGAAGAAAAAAGGCAGGATAAAGGGTAAGGAAAAGTAGAAGTAGTCTTAGGTGGTAACAATGGTTGTAGCATTGATGTCAGGAGTGCTTGATTCGCTGATGTGGTGGGAGTTTGGCAGGCAGAGGGAAAACTAGTTCTTCTTGCTCCTCTAAATCTTTTCTGCGGACAAAAGGCTCTGGAGAGACCATTTCAATGGTTCTCATTTTCTATTGCAAATGAGGAGGAAGGTTATTTACCTGCAAGTTGAACAGCTTCTTCAGTGCCATGTTTTTCCTCTGTCTCATTAGATGGATATTCCAAGGCTTAGAAATTAGTTGGCAGTATTGGACAATGCAGTTAGGTCTTTTTAGAGCTCCAGACTTTTCAGTTCAGAGCCACTTCCTGGCCCATTTTTTAAATGATAGAGTGTGTCTAGGAAAGCGCTAGTTGAGAGAATACTGGTTTCTCTGCCTGTACTCAACGTATATTAAACGAATACAAAAAGTAATCAGTTCATGGGAAATAGATGGAAAAACAGTGGAAACAGTGTCAGACTTTATTTTTGGGGGCTCCAAAATCACTGCAGGTGCTGATTGCAGCCATGAAATTAAAAGACGCTTACTCCTTGGAAGGAAAGTTATGACCAACCTAGATAGTATATTAAAAAGCAGAGACATTACTTTGCCAACAAAGGTCCATCTAGTCAAGGCTATGGTTTTTCCCGTGGTCATGTATGGATGTGAGAGTTGGACTGTGAAGAAAGCTGATCGCCGAAGAATTGATGCTTTTGAACTGTGGTGTTGGAGAAGACTCTTGAGAGTCCCTTGTACCACAAGGAGATCCAACCAGTCCATTCTAAGGGAGGTCGATCCTGGGTGTTCATTGGAAGGACTGATGCTAAAGCTGAAACTGCAATACTTTGGCCACCTCATGCAACGAGTTGACTCACTGGAAAAGACTCTGATGCTGGGAAAGGTTGGGGGCGGGAGGAGAAGGGGACGACAGAGAATCAGATGGCTGGATGGCATCACCGATTCGATGGACGTGAGTTTGAGTGAACTCCGGGAGTTGGTGATGGACAGGGAGGCCTGGCGTGCTGTGATTCATGGGGTCACGGAGAGTCGGACACGACTGAGCGACTGAACTGAACTGAACTGAATGATATGTCAATTGACCCCATGTTGCAAATCCTCCATCAGTTTCTATGCTTCTTCCCCCAAAATCAAATTCTACAGTGCCGAGGCATACTCTTTCTTCACAGAACAAATTGTACTTGAGATATACTAGGATATACCAGTCTTGGCCTGGGTTAGGTTGCCTAGGTTTACATAGCTAGCACAATGCTTATATTTTTTGTTAACCTCAATTTCTTCTCCTTTTGGACATTTAGAAGGAAAATTGAAGGGAAACTTTGCTTGAGTGGGTTGCTGTGAGTGGAGACTTATTTTTGGCTGTCATAACAAGGACATTTAGAAAACAATGAGTGTTTTCATAGGGAGTGAGGGAGGCAGTCACGAAAATGTGGGACCAGTGTGGATTTGGGGATTTGGAGTAGTATGTGGGTGACTGCTGCCATTTGAGAGCTTTTATCTGGAGTGGATTGCAGATGAGAAATTACACATGTAGGCATTTTAATTGGCATTCAGTGATGCCAAGTCAGTAACCAGTTCAATATGGTGAAAAAAAATCTATAAGTTGATCAGTCCTTTTGAGAAAAATTGCAGATCATATTAAGAAATATTTTGAGGTGTTAGGTAATATATATGGTAACTGAAAACCAACTTTTTAGAAATGCTAGAACTTCAAATTTATGTGGTTTTTTTTTTTTTTTCTGTAAGAAAAATTTCAGAGTCCTGTGAGTCCATCTTAAATTCCATCCCAGGAAGGTTAATTAGAGGAATAATTTAAGGCTTTTCTTAAAAATTATGTTAACTCTCGAGAGATTGGATGACTAAGTCACGTAGAGAGAAAGAGGTATGATGGTTTAGATTCATTCCTATGTTGCTATGTAACCACAGAAAAATGCAAAATCATAATTAATTACATGTCAGTGTGGTAAGTGATGGTAATGTAGGAACAGAAATTTGGGGTTCAAATCCTTGCTCCCTCACTTTAGCTTCGGGACTGCAAGCAAATCAAAGAACTTTTCTGAACTTCAGTCTCGTCCTCGGTAACGTGAGGTGGTTGTGCTGTGTGCTGTGCTGTGCTCAGTTGGCTTCAGTCGTGTTGACTCTTTGTGACCCCATGGACTATAGCCCACCAGGCTCCTCAGTCCATGGGATTCTCCAAGTAAGAATCCTGGAGTGGGGTGCCATGTCCTCCTCCAGGGGATCTTCCCGACCCAGGGACTGAACCTGCATCTCTTGCATCTGCTGCATTGCAGATGGATCCTTTGCCCCTGAGCCACCAGGGAAACCCCATAAAATGAGGAAACTGACAATGGATACAAGCCTGACAGTCTCTACCGTGTGGTCATAAGAATGAAGCAAGAAAGATATAAAAGCCTGATGTAGAAAATGTAATTACAATATTAAATGCTGGTAGAGACCCCAAATTGGTGTTGCTCTGTGGTTCTAGTTCTGATCAAGAGAGATTTAAGAACTTAGAAATGTATTATTTAATAGTGAGTTGTTTTCTGGTGTTATCGTTATTCACACAAAGCCAGGCTAATGCTGTCTCTAGGGAAAAAGGAAGAGTTTTGTCTGTAGGCAGTGTCCTATGTTGGAGAAAGTCTTGCAGAAGACATGACCACCAGTTGACCTGTGAACTGGACCTGGGCAGACAGATGCTCTGCACACCTGCCTGTACCCTTGGAATCCCTATTTTCCCCACAATGGGAAATATCCTCAAGAGACTAAGGTGTTGTTGAAACCATCTGGATTGAATATGTAACTGAATCCAGTTTTAAGATCTCACATAAACTTTAAAGATTTGGCAAGTGGTTAGAGAGATCTCCTTGTCTTACGGTCACTCAAGACAAGCCTCAGAAGTAAGTTCCCTTGCTTGTTGAAACCTGCCACCTACTAATCTGGAGTAATCTGCCTCTTTTTTGGTCTTTATGCCCTCTGTGTAGGGGACCAGTTTGCCAACCAACACCCCACAGAGTGGCAAGGAAGTATTCAGAAAGGTTACTGGGTTTGCAGATGAAGGCTTGATGGGGCCGGGCACTCTGTTGCAGGAAGAGAGGTTGTTTGTGGTCACAGCAGTAGGTTTTGAATTGTGAAGTGGTGCAGTAAATCAGGCCTTGGCCAGTATTCCGTTTGGCCTAAGGACTAGGGAAAGGAATTCTTCCCCATAACACTCTCTCCATGAATAACCATGAAGTCCTTACCAAGAAGGCAACATCAACTAGGCCAGACCCCACAGCCCTGACATGACAAAGGGGCCAAAGGGTCCTACAACCAGAGCTCCCAGGACATGGGTTCTAAGAACACCTTCCCCCATTTCCTATGGTCACTTAAATCTTTCTAATTTACACACTTTTGTTTCATATCTTCCACTACTAAAGTATGAGTTCCTTGAAGAGAAGCGTGTGACTTGGTCATTAGGAAGAAAGCATGTGGCAATTGAGGATAAAATACTTGATTTGGAATTGGAAAAATCAAGTGCAAATCTCATCTCCAAATAGTGAGGTTCTCCAAATTTATTATCTGTATCACTTTAGGCAGTCAGTTCAGTTCAGTTGCTCAGTTGTATCCAACTCTTTGCGACCTCACGGACTGCAGCATGTAGGCCTCCCTGTCATCAACAACTCCCAGAATTTACCCAAACTCATGTTCATCGAGTCAGTGATGCCATCCAACCATCTCATCCTCTGTCGTCCCCTTCTCCTCTTGCCCTCAATCTTTCCCAGCATCAGGGTCTTTTCCAATGAGTTAGCTCTTTGCATCAGGTGACCAAAGTATTGGAGTTTCAGCTTCAACATCAGTCCTTCCAATGAATACCCAGGACTGATCTTCTTTAGGATGGACGGGTTGGATCTCTCTTGCAGTCCAAGAGTCTTCTCCAACACCACAGTTCAAAAACATCAATTCTTCAGCGCTCAGCTTTCTTTATAGTCCAACTCTCACATCCATACATAACTACTGGAAAAACCATAGCCTTGACTAGATGAACCTTTGTTGACAAAGTAATGTCTCTGCTTTTTAATATGCTGTCTAGGTTAGTCATAACTTTCCTTCCAAGGAGCAAGTGTCTTTTAATTTCATGGCTGCAATCACCATCTGCAGTGATTTTGGAGCCCCCCAAAATAAAGTCAGCCACTATTTCCACTGTTTCTCCATCTATTTGCCATGAAGTGGCAGGACCAGAAGCCATGATTTTAGTTTTCTGAATGCTGAGCTTTAAGCCAACTTTTTCACTCTCCTTTTTCACTTTCATCAAGAGGTTCTTTAGTTCTTCTTCACTTTCTGCCATAAGGGTGGTGTCATCTGCATATCTGAGGTTATTGATATTTCTCCCGGCAGTCTTGATTCCAGCTCGTGCTTCTTCCAGCCCAGCATTTCTCATGATGTACTCTGCATATCAGTTAAATAAGCAGGGTGACAATATACAGCCTTGACGTACCCCTTTTCCTATTTGGAACCAGTCTGTTGTTCCATGTCCGGTTCTAAGTGTTGCTTCCTGACCTGCATACAGGTTTCTCAAGAGGCAGGACAGGTGGTCTGGTATTCCCATCTCTTGCAGAATTGTCTTGTCAAGTTTACTTAATATTTACACTATTTGCTGAAAAATGCATGCTTCACGCCTTATGTGTTCACTCATGAAGACTCGGTGAGGTGCAGTATGATCCCATCGCGCAGATACAGTTATTGACTGTCTTGCAGAAACGGCTCCAGGCTCAGTCACTGGTTGTTCTCAGCCCTTTTCTCTTTAAATTTTCTCCCTAGGCATCCTCATCTGCCCTTGTGGCTTTAAATATCATCTGGATGCTAGGGACTTCCAACTTAATATATCAAGCCCAAACCACTCCCCTGAACCTGGGACCCACATACCCAGCTGCCCCCTCAATATCTAATAGGGATCTGAATTTGACCTAGGGTGAGCCCCTGGTATTCCTCCTAAATGTACTTTTTTCCAGCTATACCTTTTCAGTGAGTAATTCTGTTCTTTCAACTGCTCAACTCAAAAACCTTGGAGTCATCCACGCACCCTTAGTCTGACCTCCCACTTTCAGTCTTTCAAAAAATCTTGTCAATCTACCTCTAGACCCCTCTCGTCTGGGCTGCTTCTTCAACTTCTGTCCCAGCCACCATCATCTCTTACCTGGATTTATTGCAAGAGCCTCCTGACTGGTCTCCCTGCCTCTGGCCTTGAGCCATGATGGTCTGTTCTCAACACAGCAGCCAGGGAGATGCTGCTGGAAGGTGATTAGAAGATGTGTCCCCTGGGCTCTGCACCTGCTGATGGATGCCCGTCTCATCAGCGTAAACTCCGAGTCCTCATGTGATGAGGCCCAACATGACTGCTACCTCCGCTTGGCGCAGGGCTCCATCCTCTGCCAGCTTTGCCCTCCTGGGTCCTTCACCAGCCTTCTTGTGGCCTTGATGTTTCTCCAACACACCAGGCACATTTTTCCCTCAGAACCTTTGTGCTCGCGGCTCCCCCTGCCTGGAATTCCCTGCTCCCAGATACCTGCGTAGCTCCTTCACTCACTTTCTTCAGGCTCATCTCATGCCTTCTCAGCAAGGTCTGTCCTGACCCCCCTTTCAAGAACACCAGCTCTAAAACATTCCATTCCAACCCCCTTCCCTGGCCGACCTTTTTCCTAACACCCATCATTGCCTAAAATATTATGTACTTTGTTTATAGTAGATCTTTCCCTCTGGGATGAAAACTCCACAAGAGCATACAAGTCCCCCAGTGTCCAGAACTGGCCATGACACTTAGGTGTCCAGTACATATATTTGGAATCAGTGAACAGGGAAACTAAATTTTAATCTCAGGAAGACTAAGAAATTGTTCACACTCAAAAAGGTCTAAACAGGCACTCAGAGAGTTCAGTTATCTCAGAGATGGGGAAAGGCAGGATTCAGGCCCCCACTGACTCTGGTTCACTCATTTCTGAAAGCCCCTGAAGTGCTCTTCTTGCCAAAGAAGTGTTTTTTTAGAACTCTGAACAAAGATGCCCCTGTGAATAAGACCCGTTGGGATGCCTGGCGCATAGCGGGCTGACAATGCTAACTCCTGGAGTTCCAAATTCATAGCCCTTGACATGGCCTGTCAGCTTTCACTGCCTTCAATTCTAAATTCGTATGATCTTAGCATAATTAGCTCAGTTTTTGTCATCCCACAACTGCTAAGTATGCAGTGACTGTGGTGTGTTATGGCTTCTCTTGGAAGCAGATGACATATCATGAAATATTTATTAAAAAAAGCAAGTGCAGGCTTTCTTAATTATTACCACTGACTGCTTTCCCCTCCAAGTCCAGGAGAGGTGAGTCTGTGTTTGACAGAACTGCTTAAATATTATAATTTCCCTTTGATCTTTCCTTTTCCTCCTATGCATTAGGGTGCACTTCGTGGCTTCTTTGAAAATCTCCAGTCAGCCTCACTGGCTGCTAGTTTATTTTCCCCATTCTGCACTGCCTTTTGCTTTATCATTTACATTTCTTAGGCTGTTTCAGATGAATAAATATTGCTCCAACTGCTCTAGCTTAGTATAACTATTATTGCTCTTTAACTCTCTGTGCTAGAATTAGCCAGAAAATACGCACTAGGGTTGTTTCCTGTTTTGTGTATTAATATTAAAAAAATTTTTTTATTTCTCTGGGATCCCTAAAGTTTATTCTTGGGAGTGGAGAGACAGATCTTTGGACATGAGTCCATGACCTCAGTTCATTGCTACAGAGGACCCATTTGTCACTTAAAGGAATCACTAGTTCTTGAGTGGGCAAGTCAAGTTAGGAAGTGAGTGTGCTTCAGCTTTTCACAAGCCCCGTGTTACTCCTAGGAGAAAGAGAGCTGTTGAATTCACTGGGTCTCCCTCTTGTTTTCAGCCTAGGCCAAGACCTCCCTTCTGTCTCCTCCCTGTTTCTTTCCTTTTTATCTTGTCCCACACTTCCATTATCATGTGACTACAAGAAACTTAGTGAATTTTCACATGTGACCAGGCGCAGGGTGTCCCACCTCCACAAAAGGTAACCAGAGAATAGAAAGCCTGTTCTTCATGAGAGTTCTAAGTTCCTTAACTAAGCAGCCACATTCCGTCATCCCTGAAGTTTCCTTTGCCCTTTCTCCACTGTCCTAAGTCTGCTTTCTTGGAGAAGCCAAGGAAATTAGAATGGATAGAAACTTTCACAGGAAGATCTATTCATTTATATTCACCTAATGAGGGAAGTAGAAGCCAGCCCATTTCATAGATGGAAAAGCTGAAGAACTGAAAAGGTAAGATCTAAAAATTCAGGTAAAAATTGAGGGTAATTTAGAGGGTATATTTAATACATACCAAAGAATATATGTGACACAGCAAGACATAAATACAATAACAAAATGATTAGAACAGTATTAAACCATCGAATTTACCTCAGAGCTAACTACTATCCTAAATTTTGTGTTTATTATTCCTCTGCTTTTTACCAAATAATATTAGTACTTCTGTATATATTTCTAGGCAATATATCATTAATATTTCATTTTTGTTATTTTCAAGTACTATAAATGATAACACATTGTAAGTAGTTCTGTGACTTAATTTTTTTCACTCACACAGTACAACTCCATCATAAACAATACATGCTGTCAAAAAATTCAGCTACACAAAATGAAGTATCATATTTCATCCAGATTAATGAAATGAACAAAAACCTGAGAAGCTCATGGGCTAGAATTCTGGAAGTCCAACTGCGTGGTTCAGATCGACTCTGGTCCTGACTGCTGCTGGTGACTGGTGCCTGGTCCTTTTTGGTGTCAATGGGGACGGTTCTGTAATCTTTTATTACCACTGGGAAGTGAACTAGTTGACCTGCAGTGGATGGTGACAAGAATGTTTTTGGGTCACTGAGATTAAGTTTTTTGGCAGCCGGTTTTAAATATCCTCATCAGTAAGCTTCTTTCCATTCAGGATGACTTTTTTTTCCCTTTCTTTTCAGATTTGTGCCTCTATCTCTTGATCACTAGAGATTTGTTGACTTTATTAGTTTTCTCAAAGAACTGACTTTGACTTAACAGATCATTTCTATTTAAACGTTCTGTTTTTATTTCATTAAAAAATTTCCTCCTACTTCCCTTAAATCTATGTGGTTGTTGTTTCTCTAAGACCTTTAACTAATTGCTTAGTTCACTAATTTTCAGCCTCTTCTTTTATTACGTAAGCATCTAGAGCTACACATTTTCTTGAAGTAGTAGTTTCGGTCCATTTAACAAGTCTTGATTTTTGGTTTTGTGGGTCAGGTTGGTCTAGATATGTTTCAGTAATAAACAGCTCCTAATTCTCATTTAGTTAAAACAACAAAGGTTGTTTCTAACAAATTCCTGTTTGATGCTGATGATGCTGGCTCATGGACCACACTTTAAGTCGCACTGATTTAAATTCATTCTTTCCTCTTTACCAAATGGAACATTAAGCTAGTAACGGCTATGAAATAAACAATGTATCTTAAGCTGTGAAAGAGATAAGTATCTTCTATTCTTATATTCAATTATTCCTTTTTAATTATCTCTGAGATACCCTTTGGGTCTTCTCTTGATGGTGTCATTTCTCCTTTCCAGGTAGGGAAATTGAGAGACAGAAAGGGATTTCTCCACACGGCAGTAGCAGGTATTTGGATCTGGATGCTGGCCTCACATGTCTTGTTCAGCTCTCTGAACCACACGTGAAGGCAATTCAGTGAGCTCATGGTTACGCCATTCCAGCATGCCCTCCTCACTTTCCCTGACCTGCATGCCACTTCCATCTTGAGAGGCCACAACAAATTGAAATTCTTCTGTACAGGCTACATCTCACAGTAGCTGCTATGCCCCATTTAGTTTCATTAACTTTCCTCATTTGAGACATCAACATTGAGGTTTCCTATAATACTACTTCAAGTACCTCACTCAAAGACAGCCCAGTTGGAAGTACCATGCAACAAGAATAATGAGGATTGCGTGGACTGTTGCAATTCTCATCCCCTGAGGCCAGGTGTACTGTAGTTTCTGTTCTTCCCATGACACTAGCTTATAGGGCTTTTCGTGTTCAAATGTTGCAGCAGGAAATCTCTGTTGCAGCAGGAGAGTCAAAAGAGCTTGTTTTCCAAACCTATGCCTAAGGGAACATAACACTTGATTGTTCAAAAGGGCAGAGACATCCAAGAATAAGAAGTAAGAGAGGTCTGCCCCTGGGCAGAGATGAGTATTCTTAAGTTGCCTGCAGGGTGATCATAAAAAAGAAAAACTGTGGATTTTATTATTGTTTTCACAATTTTTATGGACAGGGCACCCTCTTATTGGGACTGTACTAGCTCTGGCTACCATTGGTATGCCATTGTCAAAAGGAGGGGCTTCCAGGGATTGAGGGTGAAGTTGATGAGCTAGAGATGAGCTCCACTTCTTTGGGATGATAAGGAAAGGACCATCTTCTCCCTCGGAGCACCTAGGAGAGGCAGACTTATTAATAAAGTTGGCGCGTGTGTGTGTCTATAGAGTGAGCACTATATGCTGTGGCCTGGGGAGCTAAAATCCTAAAGGGAGCACAGGGCATGCACATCTCTGCAGGAATTATAGGAGTTTAATCCGGAAACATCCTAGCTGCCACCCATAGTGCATATGAACATATGCTTTTTAGATTCCAGGGCATTTACACATTTCTCCAAAAACATTAAGATTTTTTTACCAATGTGTTTATGGGTAAGGGGCAAAAGTGATACTAGATTTGATTCAATTTAGAAAGAGTAAGCGATATGATATGTCTGTGTGTTCAGAGGCAAATTCCTGTCTACTAATCTGTCTTGCTTGTTTCCATCCTTATTTTTTATCATATCCCCCATGGCTTGAGGAAAGCTGAGTGATCCTTTATTCCTTGAAGCGAAGAGGGGCCAAACTGACTCAGAAAGACATTTCACAATGAGTCTCCCTCAATCAGTTGTCTGTTGTTTCAAGTCAAAGGGGAAATTACCAAGTTTCACACTGAAGTTAGTACCTCAGAAAATGAATTACCAGCCCCAATGCTTTCTTCCTAATGGGATCTGGCAGGCGTCCTTCCCTGTGAGACATTCTGGGCAATAGAGTGTGAGCCTGAGCCAAGGGCAGGAAGGACAGGTGGGTTCTCAGGAGAAGGGAGGAAAACAGGGAAAGAAAAAATTATATTTCCACAAACATAGGGTATTTTTTTCTTTTCTTCCTGCTGAGAAAATGGCTTATTTGGAAAATCTTGCATTTCCTCATAACCCGTTGGCATCTTCTGGACAGCAAGCCACGTCTCTCCTGCCATGGTGAGACTTCCATCTCCTGATAGTTGCTGGCCCAGCCTGTGTCTCCCAAAATAGCATCAGTGCCTCCTTGAAGTCATCATCAGATTACAGCAGGGCTCCCAGTATTCTTTAACATAGGCTTCTAGAAACTCCTATTTGCCTATACTTAATGGATTTTTTTTTTTTACAAAAAAGAAGTCACAATGTGGATGTTATGATCCCCAATTAAGATTCAATTGAAGGCTCTTATGAGAAAGACTTCAGTTCTTACTTCGATAATCAAATGCTTTTCCTCATCCAGAGAATTAGGGTTTGGCCACAGTGACTATTATCAGCTCAGTCAGTCTCTTAACTAAGGCTGAGAAGTAGTCTATTTTCTGAGCTCATTCATCTTCTCAGGGCATCCTTCTCTTCTCCCAGTCCCCCTTGTTTCCTTGGAGCTAGAAGAGAATCTACCACCCTCCCCGGCCTTACCTCTTTTGGAACTCTTCCTTTTCTTAAAGCTACATTAAAATTATCCTGGACTGACTTACTCAGTGCTGGGACAAATTTAAGATTAGGCATTAATGGCTGCTTCATTTATTTATTGCTACATAAAATCAACCCCAAATTTAGTGACTTCAAAGGTAATATTGATATATCATCTCTGCCAGTTTCTGTTCATCAGATTTTGGGATATCTATCAGGTGGATGGCTCAGTAGAGGTTCTCATGTGTTTTCAGTTATATGCTGGTAATTTTCAGTTCTGTGCTGGCTGGGACTACAGTCATCTAAAGTCTTGATTGGGGCTGAAATGTTTGCTTCCAGGATGACTCATTCACATGCCTGGCAGTTTAGTGCTGGCTGTGGGTTTGGGGCTTCAGTTCCTCTCCACAGAACGACTTTAGTATCCTCAGTGCATGGCAGCTAGCTTCCCCAGTGTGAGTGATCCAAGAGGAAGGTGGAAATTTTAATGCCTTCTATGTTCCAGCCTTGGAAGCCACTGCCAGTTCCACTGTATTCTGTAGGTTGAGGCACTTAGAAAAATCTGCCCAGGTTCTAAGAGAGAGAACACCAACCCTAACTCCTAATGGGGGAGTGTCACTTTGTAATAAGTGTGTATGGGATGAGCTATGTATCATCACAGCCATTTGAGGAAAATATAAGCTGCCTTAATGGCTGATAAAAATTTAATAAGCTTCTTAAGGGTAACAGTTGGAAATAAGAGTTTGGTAAATTTCTGAGTGTACAAAGCCTTACCACAAAGGCCTGGATGTATGATGTTAGAAAGTAGGATTGTCTCTTGCAATGTAACTGGACCAGCAACCAGAGACTCTACGTAACCAAAGGGAATGAGAAGAAGAAAAGGACACATTTTTTGGCCTAGGGTAAAGAAGCGGCTGGGAGTGTACTTTGTAGGTTACTACAGGACAGTTGTTGGCTGTAAGGGTGGAAGAGGAATGAGAATTTCATGTGTTTGGACTGAGTGTGTGCTTTCCATTATTATTCTTGATGGATCTGAGCATGGGATTTGGTGGCTCAGATGGTAAAGAATCTGCCTGCAATGCAGGAGACCTAGGTTCAATCCCTGGACTGGGAAGATCCCCTGGAGAAGGAAATGGCAACCCACTCCAGTATTCTTGCCTAGAGAATTCCATGGACAGAGGAGCCTGGCAGGCTACAGTCCATGGGATCGCAAAGAGCTGGACACGCCTGAGCAACTAACACTTTCCTCCCAAAGACTGAACCACTTGGGTGTCAGGGTTCAAGAATCAAAAAATTAAATGTGGGATTAAAAGTACAATCTCTGAGTAACATTGAAATGTATACATTACCATGTGTAAAATAGCTAACTGGTGGCAAGTTGCTGTGTAGCACAGGGAGCTCAGCCCAGTAAGGACCTAGAGGGAAGGGATTGGAGGGGTGGGTGTGGGAGGGAGGTTCAAGAGGAAGGGGAAATATGTGTGTATATATATATATAAAATTATGACTGATTCATGTTGTTGTAGAAGTCAACACAACATTGTAAAGCAATTATCCTCCAATTAAAAATAAACAAAAAATAGTCTCCGAAGTCACACAGATCTAAGTGTATAACTTGGCTTATGGAGTACTAGCTATGGGGCTTGGGAAAAATTATCCACCTTTACTGGACTTCAGTTTTATCCCCAGTCAAATGAGGTTATGCATTTCTAAGTCTTCTCTATTAAAATACTAAGTCTCCTCTAGTATTTTAAAATATTAGACCTGCTACAGCCCCAAATCATATGACTTCTTATAGTTTGGCATCCAGGCAAAATCAGGGCTTTGAAAAATAGAGTCCCTGAAAGAGAATAATAAGAGAAGTAGCTTAAAATAGAGGTTCTCCAGCAAATCCAGGGCACAGGACTCCTCATCCAAGGCAATTAAAGATTTTCAGCCTTCTGTGGAAACTGGGACATTCCACCTGGCTCCCTGGCTTCTATTTGACATGTCATCACATCGGGACAAAAAATAAATCGTTAAAGAATCAAGTAGAATTCTTAAACCAAACTAAACAAAACCCAAACTCTCTTATAGGTACTGATCAGGTTTTAACTATTTTTCAAAGATATGTAAAGTGAAAGGAAAGGTGGGAACTGAGGCAAAGTGTCAAAGTGGAAACTGAGGCAAAGAGTGGGGGGAAACCCCACACTTAATAGTTTTGTTTGGAAAAATATTCATTTTTTCCCTTTTTTTTTAAGGCTTAGTTAATGGAATTTTCCCCCTTTGCTATAAAAAGGAATTTCAATGTGATTCATACATAATTTGAAATTATTTTTAAAGAGTCTGCTTTTTCCCTATCATTTTTTGCTAACCTGCACGGTTATGCTTGAACCTAGACTCATGTGATAATGGTCATAATGATACTAATTGAATATGAAAAGCCTGCAATAATCTGAAGCCCTGTTAAATCCTCAAATTACTTATTTCTTTCCTCTCTGTTCTTTTTTCCTTCTTCTCTTTCTCTAGGTAAATGACCATCATCATCTCAGCCATGTTTTAAGGCAGTCATTAAGGCTTAAAAATTTTTATCCCTGATCTAATTTTTATGACAACTCTCTTGAGTCTCATATTATTAGCTCCAACTTAGAGATATAAAAATATAAACCCAGGATGATTAATTATCATGTCCAAGATCGCACAGCCTGCAAAGTTGTAGAAATAGGATTCATAATTCCAAATGTATGATTTCCCTCATAACGTGCAAATATTTCATTTATTTTTCAATTTCAGTTCAGTTCAGTTCAGTCGCTCAGCTGTGTCCAACTCTTTGCGACCCCATGAACTGCAGCACGCCAGGCCTCCCTGTCCATCACCAACTCCCAGAGTCCACCCAAACCCATGTCCATCAAGTCGGTGATGCCATCCAACCATCTCATCCTCTGTCGTCCCCTTCTCTTCCTGCCCTCAGTCTTTCCCAGCATCAGGGTCTTTTCCAATGAGTCAGCTCTTCACATGAGGTGGCCAAAGTATTGGAGTTTCAGCTTTAGCATCAGTCCTTCCAATGAACACTCAGGACTGATCTCCTTTAGAATGGACTGATTGGATCTCCTTGCAGTCCAAGGGACTCTCAAGAGTCTTCTCCAGCACCACAGTTCAAAAGCATCCATTCTTTAGCGATCAGCTTTCTTTATAGTCCAACTCTCACATCCATACATGACCACTGGAAAAACCATAGTCTTGACTAGATGGACTGTTGTTGGCAAAGTAATGTCTCTGCTTTTTAAGATGCTGTCTAGGTTGGTCATAACTTTCCTTCATTTTTTATCACTCTTGAATAATATTCCTCTGTATGGATATACCATAGTCTTTGTATACATTCATCTGCTGAAAGACATACTTGTTTCTTCTGGGTTTTGACAATAATGAATAAAGCTGCTTCAAACACTCATATGTTTAAAAACATTCATATTTTTTTATGTGGACATGTTTTCAACTCATTTGGGTGAATACCTTAGCGTGTGATTGCTAGATCATATGATAAAACTCTGTGTAGTTTTATAGGAACTGCCAAACGATTTTCCAGAATAATTATACTATTTCAATTTCTACTGGCAGTGGGTGAGACTTCCTGTTGTTCCACATCCTTGTTGGAATTGGTGTTTTTAGTTTTTTTTCTTTTTCTTTTTTTTTTAGCCATTCTATAGGTACATCAGTTCAGTTCAGTCGCTCAGTTGTGTCTATTTGCGACCCCATGAATCACAGCCCGCCAGGCCTCCCTGTCCATCACCAACTCCCAGAGTTCACTCAAACTCATGTCCATCAAGTCGGTGATACCATCCAGCCATCTCATTCTCTGTCGTCCCCTTCTCCTCCCGCCCCCAATCCTTCCCAGAATCAGAGACTTTTCCAGTGAGTCAACTCGTCGCACGAGGTGGCCAAAGTATTGCAGTATCAGCTTTAGCATCAGTCCTTCCAATGAACACCCAGGATTGATCTCCTTTAGAATGGACTGGTTGAATCTCCTTGCAGTCCAAGGTACATAGAGGTATTTAAATATTGTTTTAATCTACAATCCCCTGATGATGTATGATAATGAATGTTTTTTCAAATTATTATTTGCTGTTCATATGTCTTCTTGGTGACATATATGTTCATCCCTTTTGTTCATTTTAAATCAAGTCATTTGTTTTCTTATTGTTGAGTTTTATCAGTTCTTTGTATACTGTGTCTACAAGTCCTTTATCACATACGTGTTTTGCTAATATTTTCTCCATCTGTGACTTTTCTTTTTATTCTTATAAGCCTTCTTGCTTTATAAGAGAGTTTTTCCAGAATATCTAGAGTTTGAAATGTCCAAGTTCTACAGTTTTAACAAATGTTGCCAGTTGAAGCAAACAAAACATCACATCAAATCTTTAAATAGAGCAAATGCTTTCCAGTATTTGGATCCATTTAAACTGAAACTCCAATACTTTGGCCACCTCATGCGAAGAGTTGACTCATTGGAAAAGACTCTGATGCTGGGAGTGACTGGGGGCAGGAGGAGAAGGGGACGACAGAGAATGAGATGGCTGGATGGCTTCACTGACTTGATGGAGGTGAGTTTGAGTGAACTCCGGGAGTTGGTGATGGACAGGGAGGCCCGGCGCGCTGTGATTCATGGGGTCGCAGAGAGTCGGACACGACTGAGAGACTGAATAGAACGGAACGGAAACTGATATTGAGTTTCCAAACATGTGTGCACCTTCACCATAGTACTCACTCCATTATCACTGGAGCATTTATCATGTGGGACCATATTGTGGTCTGGAAAATAAATGAGAAGTTTGACTGTTGCTAATAAAAGTAGTCACTGGGGTTGTTCCTTATTCTCTGTAGCCAAATGGGATGTGTTGCCATACTTGGATAATACTTCACAAAATTTATCTCATTTAATCTTCACAATTGTACAGAGAGGGAGGTGCTGTTATTCCCATTTTGCAATTAAGAAAACTGAGGCACAGCCAGTGGGCAGAAGAGCTAGGATCCAAACCCAGGACTGCTGGACTCATGAGCCTGTAAGGTTGACTTTAGGCTCCACTGCCTCTGCTCTTGTTCTGCTTTCATGATGCCTGGGTTTGTTAAACACTCTGATTCTAGTAAAATGTGTTGCTCTCTCTTAGATGTAAAAAAAAAAAAAATCATACATATCCAGAGTAAGGCAACTTAACTGAAGTTAGGTAAGCTCCTTTTTCAGTCTTACAAAAGTCATCAAAAGATCACTTTTAAAGGATGCTGTTCACAGGCTGATTTAGCTTTCACAGGCTGATTTAGCTCTCAGTAATTTATTAAGCTATTAGTGTCTCTCTTTTCTGTATTTTATTCTCAGAGAAAGCAGCCAAGTTTTCTTTCTGCATATGCTTTAGTGTGAGGATATCGAGAATAGTGTGTTAATGGTTTTTCCATTATTGCTTGAGACTTTGCACCCTGAGAATGGGGAGGGGCTTGGGCATGAAGAGGAATATGAGCCCACTCCAGGCCTTTTTTATCTTTCTTCTGAAATATCCATTTAGCAAAAGATCCTCTGAAATGCAGGCTTTCCTTCCCATCACACTTTGGCCTCAGATTCCTGATTTTTTATGTCTCTAACTGACTTAGCTTCCTAACTCTGGGTGTGTCTCCTGGAAGCTATCTTTCATGCTATGGTCCATCTTCATGGACTATGTAGAGAACACTTGCTGGTACAAAATACAAGGAGATTAGTATAGAGATGTAGTGTTAGTAAACTGTGTTGTGGGGATCCTTTCACACCATCAGGTTGTAAATACACAACAGTTTTATTTGGCAGTTATAGCTTAATAATAAAGCTGAGAAAAATGTATCGGGATCTAGCTGCAGAAGTTTGGAAGAGCCGAGTGAACAGGGAAAGGTGAGGCAACCCAGAGTTTAACAGCTATAAGAAGGTACTACTACAGCTAGAACTGGAGGAACTTAGGACAGGAGATGCTGTTGTCAGAGTCTAGGAATCAGGGATGCTGGAGGGAGCTGGAAACTTGGGGAGCTGGAAACTTGGGGACTCGGTGGCTGGAACTGTCAGGTGAAAGCTGGAATTCTGGAGAAATCAATGGGAAATTGGGCTAAACAGGGGTTTCCCAGAGGGAACAAGGAACACAGAAAGAACAGGTAGTAGAAACTGAGGAGGCACAGCCTCAAATGAGATGCCACCTAAAGCAGAGAAGGGGAGAAAGATACCCTGGCTGCCCCTTTCCTTCTGCCCTGCAGTCTTTCAACATCACCTCCCATTGGATGAAGCTAGACACCACTTAGCAAAGGAGCCTGGGAATTGTAGTTTTCAGTGTTCCACTTTCTGTGATGCAGAGCAGACTAGAGAAAGTATAGGAATGGATCTGAGAGCAACTAGGCAAATAATCAGTATGGTCACTAAAGGGAAATGATATCTGAGTGGCATCAAGATTGCTACAACTTACAAACAGAGGGGCCAAAAAGTCTGGAAGCAAAAGAATATGTTCAGCACACTGATATCACCTTATAGTACCTATGTTCAATGACAAAAAATATGTTCGAAGTTTTGACCCTAGTTAGTAGCTCACAGTTCAGTGAAGTATGAAAATTGCCTCAGCAGTGGTACATGCACGCATTTCTGTCAGTCCTTACCTACGAATCTGAGATCCATTGTCTCCTTGATTTGATTTTCATTGCATAAGCCAGAATTTCCAGCATGTTCCAAATGAACTTTGTTCAGTGTGTTTTTAAAACAATCATCTATATTTCCATCTGCCTTAATTACCTACTGTTGAGCCTTAAATGCCCACTTTATTCCAGAGAGAAAATCTGAGTTAAGCTCAGCAAGCTTTTCCTTGGTCTCACATCCAATTTCATGACAAGCAACTGAAGGCATAGCGGTCAGCATGAGTTGAAGAAGTAAGTTGTGTATAAACTCTGTTATGTGCCATGATTCATTTCAAAATGGTATATGTGATGTAGAAATCTAGAAATACTATCCATCTGGCACTTGAAGAATCTAGAAGCAGGAGAAGCAGTAACAGATGATCATAGTTTGAACAGAATTGAAGATTTGAAGCTTATTCATTACTTATCCAGAAAGAAAAGTTTAAGGAGAGGGGGATGTAGTCATTTGTTGATATCAAAAGTTGGCCTCCTAGTCTTTAGAGACCACAAATAATAGGCAGGGCCTGGAAAGTATTTGTTCCTCCACCTTCTTGTATAAATTATTAGTTTTAGTTCTTATTTAGTTGTCCAAAGTAGGAATTTCAGCTTCCTCACTGTAAATCCTACTTCTTATGCTTTTGTTTTTCAGCCTTGCTGTCTGCTCATACTCCTGAACATGGCTTTATATCACATCCATGTCTCCTCATACCTCGTCCATGACAGCAGCTTCCTAGCTGGCCTCCATTCAGTACATCTTCCAACCTATATTACCATGTGGTAGATAGAGTGATATTTCTAAAATCCTGGTCTGATCTTGTAACTCCTTTTCTAGAACCCACATTGGTCCTTCTTCTTTTTAACTAAAGTCTATCATGACTTCCCATTGAACAGGAAAAAGTATGAACTCTTTAGCATGACATACAAGACCCTTCCTCATCTGACTCTTGCCTAACTTTATATAGCTCCTCTCTAGTAGCTTCCCTCTATTCAAGTTTTTTGTCATTGTAAGGAATAGAACCTTATTCAAAAGTGGTCCCAGCATGGATACAAGTGTTTTCAGGCATCTGCTTTAGTCTTTAGCAAGGCTGGTTCTCTTCCTTTGTGATCCTCAGTGGGATTGTACTTCCCTTTATGTTGTATGGGTCTGTGTGATTAGTTCTGGCCAGTGTGTTTTGCGTACTTGTGATGTGGGTCCAGACTGAAGCATTTAATTGCTGTTGGAGGACTTTCTGGAGTGTTTTCCCTTGACAGCATTATGTCATGTTCATGATGTCATACTAAGCATGATGCCTGCTCTCTCAGCCTCCTATCCCAAGCAAGGGGACTCTGAGCAAAGCTCCAAGGTGTTAGACAGCACGAGTGAGGAATGAAACTTTCTTGTTAAAAGCTTCAAAGATTTGGTACAGAGATTGGCAAACATTTTCTATAAAGGCTTTGTGGGCCACATAGGAAGTTGATCTCCCTCTTCCTTCATGATCCTTAAAATTGTAAGGAAAAAAAAAAGCTTTTAGTTCAAGTTGTGCAAACGCAGAACCTAGACTGCACTATTTCAAGGGCTATCGTTTACCCCTCCCTGATATAGGATAACCTGGTGTATTTTGACTAATACAACATCAAAAAACAGGAAACAAAATACATGTAATTATTCTATTGGTGCCTTTTTCTGTGAATCTGTTCATTCTTGTTTCTCTGTAGATCAGCTACCTCTGTTTTTCTGCCCTCCATATGACCTATTAAAGGTACAATATGGCTGCCCATGTCTCAGCTTTCCAGCTGAAATATCTCTGGTCTGTTAGTTCCCATTCTCTAAAGACAATCTAATTGGTTACTTAACAACCATGTACTGGGTAAGGTGTCTGTCTTTGATCCAGCTGTTATTCACTGAGTGGTTGCTACCACTTGGTACATACGGTCTTTCCTTCCAGCAGCTGACTGCCTTTCCAGAAGGGACCACGAACAGGGAATGGTTACAGATTTTTATAATAGACTACTCCAACATTTTGAACGACCTTTTCTAGTCCTCTTGTTTGGTACACCTGCTACATGTTTCTTTTCCCTGCTTTTCACTTGGCATTCCTCAGTCCATATCTCAAGGCTTAGCTTAAATATCAGTTCCTCTTGAGGCCTTTCATGAATCATTTTAACTTCATCTCATGCCTGCCATTCAACTGAGTAGGCAATGTTAGTTGCTTCTCCTCTGTCCAATAGTACTGCATACCAAAGCATACCAAAGTAATATAGTGTAATGCTTACATGTCGATATCCATGAAAAGGGGCCAGAGCTCATCCTTTATTCACTATCATGGTGCTTTCCTGGCTGTCTGGATGCTGCCTTCTAGCCCTTAATGGGCACCATCTCATCATAATTTCTATCATTTCATATTTAGATTTGTCTTTGGCATCCATATCTGGGGTCCTTAGTAATAGCAATTACTACAAAATAGATATTCAATGATTTTTTAGCAGAACATACTCTTACAGAAATCAGTTTTCAGAAATGCAGAAATTACAAAATCTGTATAGTCAGTCATGTATAAAACTTAGTCCCGCAAATAAAATTCTAGCCTGGAGAGCAAAAAGAATTAGATAACCACTGCCTGTAGCCTAAACGCACATGACGACTATTTTGCCTCAAGTACAGCGTAATACTACAGACTTTTTAGTGAGTTGAGATACAGCCTCAGTTAACTAACCACCAACAACTGGTTTAACTTTAATAAAATATCAAGCAGCTAAAACAGGCCATGCCTTTTTCATTCCAGAATTTAGTATGTCTACTGATTGTTTACAGTTTCTGGAAGCAAGCAAATAATAAATAGAACAATATGTATAAAATACTAATTTATTTTAAGTTATTATTTGGCAACATTTGAATCCTGGAATGTCATTTTTAAAACATTAAAGAACTTTTTAAAGCATGTAATATAATTTAGAAGTAGGATTTGCACTCTTAAAAGGTCCCTGAAAATTTGAAAATGCCCCTTTTAGACATTTCAGTCAGAGATGGTCAACATTAGTCAGAATAATCAATTGTTGTTTGATGGTGAACTCAGTTCATTGACAGATTAGCACATTGTTTTTCTTTGCTCACACATGGGCAGTAAAATGTTCAATTTGAGTGGTCCTTGATATTGCTTGGGAAGAAATTTCTAGGATGATTAGCAGTTGTGTAGAGGCTGAAAGTTAAGGATAATAAAGGAAAAATAAGGTGTAGTAACCAGTAGGTTGGGAGAAAAGCAGTGTACAAGGTAGGGGCGTAAGTAGAGCCAAGGAAAAGGCCAGTGTTTGAGGCAAAGGAAGACGGAAAGGTTCCAGAGAGATTGATAAAAAGGGACATATTTTTTCTTTATATTTCAAAGGAATCGATCATCTACCAGTGAGTGCCTGTTGGACTATGGGATACATCTAGTTTGCTACATGCCCTCCCCACTGCCAAGGGTCCCAGAAACATATAAATTCTGCCTTGGGTCAGCTGCTCATTTTCCCCATCAGGTCCTCATGAGAAATGGATGCCCTGGAACAGTTATTAGTGACAGGGTGCCTAGTATCATTATGATTGAACTTAAACACTAAGGCATAGTTCTATTTAGATACTTGACCAAAATGAAGTTTCTTTTTTCGAAAGCCAGTTAAGACCAATCAGCCTCAGATAAAGCAGGCTGTAAGAATGGCTCTGATTCTTGTCCCACATCCCAAATGATCAAACACAGGATTCTGGTTCAATCACCATGAGATACGACTTGTCTGATGTCTACCTAGACAGTGGGCATTGGAGCAGAGCCAAGCAGCTTTAGGTTCCCCTCAGAGCTACCTATGGAGAAGGCAATGGCAAGCCACTCCAGTACTCTTGCCTAGAAAATCCCATGGATGGAGGAGCCTGGTAGGCTGCAGTCCATGGGGTCGCTAAGGGTTGGACACGACTGAGCGACTTCGCTTTCACTTTTCACTTTCACACATTGGAGAAGGAAATGGCAACCCACTCCAGTGTTCTTGCCTGGAGAATCCCAGGGACAGGGGAGCCAGGTGGGCTTCCGTCTATGGGGTCACACAGAGTCGGATACGACTGAAGTGACGCAGCAGCAGCAGCAGCAGCAGAGCTACCTAACAGGAAGGAAAGAAAGCACCTGGTACCTCAGCTGGTAAAGAATTCACCTGCAGTGCAGGAGACCCCAGTTGGATTCCTGGGTTGAGAAGTTCCCCTGGAGAAGGGCCTATCCCTTATTCTTGGGCTTCCCTAGAATAGCTCAGGTGGTAAAGACTCTTCTTGCAATGCGGGTTTGATCCTTGTGTTGGGGAGATCCCCTGTAGAAAGGAACAGCTATCCACTCGAGTATTCTTGCCTGGAGAATTCCATGGACAGAGGAGCCTGGCAGGCTACAAAGTCCATGGGGTCGCAAAGAGTCGAGCACGACTGAGCAACTAAACGGAACACCAAAGGAGAGACAGAGACCCTAGGCCCTATGGCCCTAGACTCTTACCGTCTCCCTGGGGTTAAGGAAGAAAGAGAAGTGTGGCCATGCCATGCATGACGTCAAAGTGTATCGCCACTTAAAGTCAGTGTCAGTATCCTCAAGTTTCAGCAACTGTTTCCTTTTTTGGAGGCCAAGTCTCTTCCCACTGATCCTAGGTAGGAATCAGGGTGGTGTAAGAAAGAAAAAAAAAAGATCTTGACTCCCCTCTCCCTAGAGACTTAATTCCCTTATGCTATATAAATATACTGTGGACAATATTCAGGCCATACCAGACCTTTGTATATTTCCATTGAACAAAACTTGGCATCCTAAGTATCACCAATGTTTCAAACTTTGACCAAGCTCCTGGCCATGATATAGTTGTTCTTCTGGTATCTGACTCCTTTACTTTAATGATCTTCTTCAAAGATTCCTTACTCCTCTTTAAGTTACCTCACATCTTGAACAGAAGATTTGAAGTTTGAACTTTTAAGAGTGGACATTTGATCAGCCTGTATTTTCACGTAGGAAAGCTTTTTATTTTTTTTAAACAACAACAAAAGAGCTACTTACAAGAGACCAACTTAGCAACATTCATTTCCAAACTAATTTTCTTTTTATAAGCTGCAAAATAAATTTGCAAAATCATGTAACTTCATGGTAATAACATGACTGGGAAATTACAAGGTAATTAAACTCAAAGCATCTAAGTATAGTACTCTAAGAAATAATTTACTTCTCTGTGCCAGGAGTTAGGATTTCTTGCTGCTAAGCACTAATGCAAAATGAATTAGTACAGAAAGTTCCAAACTGCCACACTCCAGGAATTATGGGAGGCTGCCTCTGTAGTTGCTGAATGTAATTGATGACTGCATGGTGTAGAAGCAGTGGTGTCGTAAGGATGTTTGCTGATGACTTGTTGCAAAAGTTTATTATGACTTTAAAGCAAGTTCTGTATTCCTGGTGAAAGGTAATGGTAGGCATCAGAGTGGCCTATATAAAGAACTAAAAGTCAAGGTTCAATCAAACCTGGATGTATCCAAAGGTTTGAAAATGGAGCCAGTAGTTTGATGGTATAGCTTGAGTTTAATGATGCCCTAAGAAAGACCTGGACCCACTCCAGTGTTCTTGCCTGGAGAATCCCAGTGACGGGGGAGCCTGGTGGGCTTCTGTCTATGGGGTCACACAGAGTCGGACACGACTGAAGTGACTTAGCAGCAGCAGCAGCAAGAAAGACCTGGAAGAGATTTTTCTAGGGTGAAAAATAGAAAGTTTTCACATCACAGAATCCAAAATGAAGTATTTACCCTAAACCCTGTACTACAAAGGAAGCTGGCCAACAGACTTGTTGTGGCCATCTTAATACAGGCACTGTTTTCTTAGACTGTCCTTATCTGACACACCAGATGGCTGCTACTGAAGGGGCCTCACTTCCTCCTGAAAAGAGAAAATACTTAAGTTCACCTGCGTGTTGTCTGGTTGGGCCTTCTGAGAAAGCAGTGAAGAGGCACGCTGGTTTCCAGCCCACTGAAGGGTCAGCATTGTGTATGGTGTATTGCAGCTCAGTTGAAGTGGCTGCAAATGTTCTAGGTATTAGAGTCAATATTCCCACCTCTGTAGTGCCTCAAGGTGGCTGTATCCTCTAGGTAAGGTCACTTCTCTTCTGAAGGTGGCCCTTTCAGCGGACTTTGCTCCTCTAAGCTCTGACTGCCTTACCTGCATCTTGCCTCCTCAGACTCGGGATATATAATCATTCCGCTCTTATTAAACCCAGGGCACTGCACTATTCCTTGTGGTTTTCCTACATCTGCTCACATCTTTTAAATATCTCCTTCATTAGGCCCCACTTGGATTATCCTAATTTGAATGAACCATCTGTTTCCTTTTGGGATGCTTACCGATATTCTTACCAATATTTGGGTGGAATTTTTTAACTTAAATTTTATCACTGATATCTATTTTAATTGTTAAGAGCATGTGGTCTGTGATATAATAATTGTAATATTCTTTGTAGTTGTCTTTTTTCTTGCTTTTGTGATTTGTAAGCTAGAATGTGATCCATTTTTATAATCGGTCCATAAATGTTTAGAAAGTAGTCATATCCTTTATGTAAGAGGCAAAGTTCTACACAAAACATCATATTAAACTTAAAAAAAAAAATGAGTCACCGACATTTCCAAGAGAAATTTTCTGAAAATTCCCAAATTTGAAGTATTCCTAGAACATAATTTTTCTTCTATAAAATGTAGTCACGTGTGATTGAAAAACATCAGTCAACACCCCACCCACAAGTTCCTAAAGAAAGAAACCTTATAAGCTCTGATAAGTAGAAAAGAAGACCAGTGGACAGATTCATGCTGGGCCGTGTGTTCAGTTCACTTACAAGCTCAGTGCACCTGAGTCAGACCCTCAGAATTACAGGGCTCAGGAAACTCACACTTAGGTGCATTCCAAAGACCTTTGGAGCACTCAAGAGATGCAGGTCTGATTATACATCACAAGGGCTCTGGTGTGGGCACAGTCACAGCTCCTCAAGGACAGAGAGCCCTGGTATAGTGTACATGTGTGGGGTGTGGAGATGATGAGAGGATCTGACACGTGGACCATAAGGCTTCTGTGTGCTACGGCTGCAGCCAGCCTGTGAGGACAGGACAGATGGACACCGCAGAGGAAGGAGAAGGGTGAACAATTCAGAGATTTCTGCATTTCTTTTCCTCTGGCTTTTGCTCTTAAAGCTCTTTTGGTAAGGCTAGGGTCTAGTAAGAGACATCAGTATAGATTATGCTCAGATCTTTTATATATTTTTTATCATTTTGTCTGCTTGATATACTAGTAGCTAAAAGAGAAATGATGAAATTTTTAATTATGACTGTGTTTGTCAATTTCTGCCTAGAACCTCTTTTCTCATCAATACAGTGTCTCTGTTATGTATCTCATTTTCAGATCTTGATTCTCCAAGGTGACAGTTATCTCTGTTAGTTTCCCCTATATCATTATTGATTGATAATGAACTAATAGGTTGTTGAAATCCATAGGCTGTATCTAGAAAGCCCCCATACTTACTAGTAGGCTCAGTTCTGAAAGATTCTATTCATAAGTCAGAGAGATCACTAATGCCTTTAGTGGTCATATTTAATGAGCTTTTGTTCAGTTGTGTGTCTTTGCTCATATTTATAACAGCCTGCATCAATGAGAGTCCCAGTGTTGAGAGTGTTTAATTAAAGGGTCTTCTGTGTTCTCTCAAAACATTTCTCTGCTCTACAGTGAAGAAGAGATGGAATGCACATTTGAGTCAGAGCAGATTGTCTGCTCTCAGTTCAGTTCAGTTCAGTCACTCAGTTGTGTCCGACTCTTTGCAACCCCATGAATCACAGCACGCCAGGCCTCCCTGTCCATCACCAACTCCCGGAGTTCACTCAAACTCATGTCCATCGAGTCGGTGATGCCATCCGGCCATCTCATTCTCTGCCGTCCCCGTCTCCTCCCACCCCCAATCCCTCCTAGCATCAGACAAGTGAGTCAACTCGTCGTATGAGGTGGCCAAAGTATTGGAGTTTCAGCTTCAGCTTCAGCTCTGGAAGGGGTCTAATTCAGATCCCACATTCAGAAAGGACTCCTGACTTAAGTGCAAGATGTATGGTTAGCTGATAGCTTCTATTACCTCGTTCATTTGACCCTTACCTTTGAACCACAATGATTGAGTAGCACAGTGTTACCACGGCTTAACCTTTCTGCACAGTGGAAACCTCCTCTAAAGAGCAGCCTATGGTCTGCACTCTTGTGGGTCTGCCAGATCTATATACAGCCTCAGGAACCACCCTGGCTGATTCTGCTTCCTCCCTTTTAGTTTCAAAAATGTTACTTTCCAACCTTCTGCTCTCCTAATTCACTCTTATCATCTATTTTCCAGAGGACCCAACTGATTCGAGAGTTAACCACAAGTGTCCATTCCAATCTAATTATTTTACTTTCTCTCCATGCTGCTTCTGTAATCCTTCTAGAAGGATTAAAGATTTTCTTTCAGCATTGGAGTCAGTTTTTGTTTCAGTCCGTGAAGCAATATGTCCAGTAGCTTCATCAGTAGGTTCAGGAAACCATTGGTTCATAGCACTCTTACAACTTTTATTCAGTCTCAAGGCATTTTGCCTGAGTAAACTCAATAAACTCAGAGTACAAATGTTATGTTATAGATGCTGTTGAACTACTGCAAGGAAGTGATTCATTGATTCCATCCAGAGGTGCCCGTCTGCATCCATGTAAGGAGACACTGTGCAGGGAGAAGCAGAGTTTTAAGCCATTTTAATGCTAAATGGAAAACCTTTCAGAGTTTGATCTCTAGTTGTAGCTTTCAGTTCAGTTCAGTTCAGTCGCTCAGTCGTGTCCGACTCTCCGCGACCCCATGAATCACAGCACGCCAGGCCTCCCTGTCCATCACCAACTCCCGGAGTTCACTCAAACTCATGTAACTTTACTGGTCTTAAAAATGTGAGAGGAGGGAGGGTCCATAAGCTATGCTTGGACAAGGAGGGTTTCAAAGAGTAAAGCTCAGTGAAATCCAGGCAAGACATACCTGGATGAATACCAGTAAAATCTGCCCTTTAATTATCTGAGTCACTCGGAGGAGTAGTATCATGTGTCCACAATGCAGATGGTATGATCTCACCCATCCATTGCATGTGGACTTCCAGACTTTAGAAATACTAGTCTCACCTTAGTGTATGTCCTAAAATAACTTAGACTTACTGTGAATATTCAGGGTAGGCACATATTATGGGATGGGGTTGAGTGGTGGTATATGGTTGGTGCTGATGGCCTGGTGGGCCACATCCAGTGTGGCTCATAAGAGCCCATGGGTTCTAAAAAGTGGGTCATATTATTGTTCACCACCACTTTTTCCTTTGGTTCACAACTCAGTGAAGCTGACTAGGTCCATGCATTTTTAAGCTATTTTATTTTAGTTTCTGTGTTAAGCTGGTAACAGCTAAACTGTGATTCCTCCCTTACTGGGAAGTAGAACATGTATGTGTGTTGGGATGGAAAGGAAGTTGGGAGTGATGGTAAGTTGACAGTAGTAACAAAAAGCAAAGAATTCAGTAAGCAAAGATTCATTTTGGGGAAGTAGGGGTTGTGGGGAGGCGAGGGTTGTTGTGAAGGTATCATAGATTCTAAGTGATTTGGAACCAATGCCATTCCCTCTCTGTATGTCTTGAAGATAATTCCAGATGCCCTGGTAAAGAAGAGCCTAGGAAGGGTGAACGGGTCATCTTGCTGTCATTAGTCACTTGTAGACAACTGGTTTCTGGAGCTCCCTCAGTCCTGCCCTGGCGTGATCTATAGTGTTTCCTGCCAAGAAGATGTGTGAAAGCTCAGCTTGCTCTTGTGCATCTTTCTTTTTTAAATGTCAGCCTCAAAGAACCATCCTCAGGAGGAAATATATGTAAGCCTTGTAACTCTTGTAAGTCAAAAACATCCTCTACACATGCATTTTTAGAAGAAGATTGCAACTCCTTCCTTTTTTACTGTGGATAACTCAATTAATGTGTCAGGTGGTATATAAAATGAGGATCATGTATAAATGGAGTTATTAATACTATACACTTGTCTTTCCTACTTTAAAGGATTATCTGCTAGACTTGAGTGGTATGTTATTTCTACTTACTTATCACACCTTATAATCACCATTTGTCAGAATGGGTTCTGTGGAATACTGGTCCTTTGAGATGCTTATGAAGAACAGCTTTGTTTTTTGTTTTTTTTTCATCATTTAAAAGTTTAATGACACACAGCATACATCCAAAAGAGTACAGGTGTAAATAAAGGTAAAGCCGCCTCCGAAGCCAGCCATCAGAACTATCAGTGCCCAAAAGTCCCTCACACGGCCTGCTTCCAGGCCTTAACCGCCCCCCGCGCCCCCGTGAAAAAACTCCACAATCAAAACTGTTGATAACACAGGTCCGTCTGGCCACAGATTTGTTTTCATACTTTGTAGGGATGAAATCACAGAGCATGGATGTTTTGTGTCTGGCTTCACTCACTCACTCTGGATTTGTGGGGTTTGTATGTGCAGAGGTGAACAGCTTTGATTCACTTTGGTCTTAAGAAGCAAAGGGCTGCCCCCTATGGTTCCTTCTTAGAGATTCACAGTGCATGTTAAAGGATCTAAGGAGTCATGCAGTCAAGGAATTGCTTTCTTTAACCGAGTGTTTCCTAAATTTACTTGATGATGGAATCCTTTTTGTACATATATAACATTTATTGATATCCCCAATATAGAGTACTTAACCACAGCTGTGTGCTGAGGACATGCTTTAAAACCTCTATTTAAGGAGATCCAACCAGTCCATTCTAAAGGAGATCAATCCTGGATGTTCATTGGAGGGACTGATGCTAAAGCTGAAACTGCAATACTTTGGCCACCTCATGCGACGAGCTGACTCACTGGAAAAGACTCTGATGCTGGGAAAGGTTGGGGCGGGAGGAGAAGGGGACGACCGAGAATGAGATGGCTGGATGGCATCACCGACTCTGTGGACATGAGTTTGAGTGAACTCCAGGAGTTGGTGATGGACAGGGAGGCCTGGCGTGCTGTGATTCATGGGGTCGCGGAGAGTCGGACACGACTGAGCGACTGAACTGAACTGAACTGAACCTAAGGATTAAGCCCATGGACTAATGCTTAGGTTAAAACCCAGCTGTCATTTGCTGACTGTGTGGCCTTGTACAAGTTTATTATTTAGTTTGAACTTAAGGTTCCTCATCTGAAAACTGGGAATAATATTAATAGTAGTGCATTTGAGTTACTGTGAGGTTCAAATCAGTTGACACATTTAAAGTGTTCATAGAATAAACAATACACAGTAAGTATTCCATAATGTTTCCTGTTATCATTGTGAGTTTCTGTGCTTATCTTCAGAAAACAACTTTGGCCTAATAGAAACAATGGATAAAAAGTAAATATAAATTATGGTTGACAGACTTTCTCATATATGCATATTTAATCTTCATATCCATCTTAATAGTGAAGCATTATTATTATACCCATTTTATAGGTTTAGAAAGAAATATTAAGGAATTTGAGTATATTTCATGAGTGGGCTATAAAGTGGAGAACCAGGAACCAAAAAAGTGTGCCTTTTTCACTGAATATAATTGGTTTTCCAGTGATTCCAAATTAAAATGTGAAAACTGTTCACTTAAAGTAGGTGAGAAATTCTGCCTCTCAAAAGACAGATTTTTAAAACCAAACATTAAAGATTAAAAGATATAATTTAGAAACCCCAAGTATTAAAGACAGAAATCAGAAATTAAAGGAATTACAGTAGATGAAATTTAAGCAAAAAAAAGTAAGATAGGAACATTTGAGATATAAAGTTCCTGGGCTAGTATCATAGAAAAATGAAGGATACTTAATAGAATATGAACACATTCATCAAGTTATAAACTAAAAATCAGTGCATATAATCTGACCAAGTTTATTATGCTTTTAGTACATGTAAGAAAAATGTCTAGATAATTGAAATACTGAATGTCTATGACAGTTTGATAGTTACGGGGAAAATGAAACTGAATACTTGAGATTTAGATTTGAGTTCAAAAGAATTCATCTGTCCTTACTATAACATAATTTATGATCTCCTTCAGCACACATAATCTGAAAATCAGAAAAATAAGTCTGTGGCACTTAAGGTTTTCTAGAAAATGCTATTGCTGTGTCAGTGCTGTAGTTCTGCAGACCAGTATGGTACTCTCATTCTTGATTCATCTTTGACTCTCTGACTAATATTGGAATAATCAAGTGATCTTTTAAGCATTTTTAAGAGGGTTATATCAACATTGCTATCAAACTAGCGAAAATGTTTATTTTCATAAGCTCAGTTCAGTTCAGTGGCTCAGTCGTGTCCGACTCTTTGTGACCCCATGAACCGCAGCATGCCAGGCCTCCCTGTCCATCACCAGCTCCCAGACTCCACCCAAATCCATGTCCATCAAGTCAGTGATGCCATCCAACCATCTCATTCTCTGTCATCCCCTTCTCCTCCTGCCCTCAATCTTTCCCAGCATCAGGGTCTTTTCAAATGAGTCAGCTCTCCGCATCAGGTGGCCAAAATATTGGAGTTTCAGCTTCAACATCAGTCCCTCCAATGAACACCCAGGACTGATCTCCTTTAGGATGGACTGGTTGGATCTCCTTGCAGTCCGACTCTCAAGAGTCTTCTCCAATACCACAGTTCAAAAGCATCAATTCTTCTGCATTCAGCTTTCTTTATAGTCCAACTCTCACATCCATACGTGACCACTGGAAAAACCATAGCCTTGGATAGACGGACCTTTGTTGGCAAAGGAATGTCTCTGTTTTTTAATATGCTGTCTAGGTTGGTCATAACTTTCCTTCCAAGGAGCAAGCATCTTTTAATTTCACGGCTGCAGTCACCATCCGCAGTGATTTTGGAGCCCAAAAAAATAAAGTCAGCCAATTTTTCCCCATCTATTTGCCATGAAGTGATGGGGCCAGATGCCATGATCTTAGTTTTCTGAATGTTGAGCTTTAAGCCAACTTTTTCACTCTCTTCTTTCACTTTCATCAAGAGGCTCTTTAGTTCTTTTTCACTTTCTGCCATAAGGGTGGTGTCATCTGCATATCTGAGGTTATTGATATTTCTCCTGGCAATCTTGATTGCAGCTTGTGCTTCCTCCAGCCCAGCGTTTCTCATAAAGCATAGCAATTAACAGAAGGTAGGGGTAGGACCCAGAGGAGGCGATGGCACCCCATTCCAATACTCTTGCCTGGAAACTCCCATGGACGGAGGAGCCTGGTAGGCTGCAGTCCATGGGGTCACGAAGAGTCAGACACGACTGAGCGACTTCACTTTCACTTTTCACTTTCATGCATTGGAGAAGGAAATGGCAACCCACTCCGGTGTTCTTGCCTGGAGAATCCCAGGGACAGGGGAGCCTGGTGGGCTGCTGTCTATGGGGTCACACAGAGTCGGACACGACTGAAGCGACTTAGCAGCAACAGCAGAGGTAGGACCATGATCTCACTGACTTGACATTGACCACCTTTTTAAGCCAAGACAGTCTCATCATAGGTTCAACTTCTAGTCAGAAGAGTTAACAAAATCAACTAAAGTACTATGTGCAAGGGATAGGTGGGAATATAGAGGAAAAGGTTTCCTTCTGTGAAAATCACTGTTGGTCCAACCTCACAAATGGAAAAGTCACATAAAGCTTTCATGTATGCTTTTATTATTAGATTTTAGTGCCCATGTTCTGTCAAGAGTTTATCTTTCCTGCTTCACTTCTTTTAATTAGAAAATGGGCTCTATTTCTTATTTTGCTATGCCTGCCAGGGAACTCATAGCTAAACTTAGTCCAGAATAAGGTCATCGTTCCAGGAATCTGAAACCTGATGTGGTCTCACCCTCTTTGCAGCTGTGATTGCTTATATTAATTTATTAATGTATCAATTTGGATATTTGTGTGCTGATAGTTATGTTTTTTTATCTGTGAAATGAGAGTGAAATGAAGGATGGGAGAAAAACATTTAAAAGAAAGATTTTCAACCAAGAGCATTGAAAAAGTAAAGATTTTTTATTTGTGCTCAATTAACCAGAATTGCCCCTCACACACTTAGCCATTTTATTTAAATGAGACTGTTAGTACTGGTGTATGTGTCCATGTATATGCGTGCGTGTGTATCTGTGCACATGCTGAGTCATGTCTGACTGTTTGTGACCCCACGGACTGGAGTCCCCCAGGCTTCTCTGTCCATAGAATTTTCCAGGCAAAAATAGTGGAGTGGGTTACCATTTCCTACTCCAGGGGATCTTCCCGACCCAGAGATTGAACCTGTGTCTCTTGCGTCAGGAGGGAGATTATTTACCACTGAGCCCATAGTGATACTTAAAGGTAACCATCGTGAGAAAACTGAAAATATACATTCACATGGGGGACGAAAGGAGTGATGGAAAAGGGAGGTTGGGAAGACTGAACCTAATTAATGCCTGTGACTTAAAAAAGATTGTTTTATTTTATTTATTTGGCTGCATTGGATCGTGGTTGCGGCACACAGGATCTCATTGCATCATGCCAGCTGTTTTGTTGTGGTACACAGAATCGCTGGTTGTGGCGCGGGGGCTCCATAGCATGCAGGCTCAGTAGTTGGAGCACGCAGGCTTAGTTGCTCTTCAGCATATGGGATCTTAGTTCTCCAAAAAGGGATTTAACCCACATCCCCTGCATTGCAAGACGGATTCTTAACCAATGGGTCACCAGAGAAGTCCCTGTGACTTTTATTAACGGTTCAAAGGAAACTGTTGTCAAAATTAAGGTAAGCACTGCTCAAAGTAGAAAAAGCCAGTTACTCCCCTCTGTCTTCGAGCAGCCAAAAACACAAAGAGAATTGAAAAATAAACTTAGGGTTTGGGGGAGAGGGGAAAGGTACCTGTATTATACAGGTTCATGTGGAGGACACTCTTCTTAGTTACAATTTTCTGAGACATTTAAGATCTAAGACTGAGACTCTAGGATCTTTGCATTTCCAGGTCTTTTTAATATGTTTCTGTTTTCTTCAGGGCATCAAAAAGGAAATGCCTAGGATACTTAACATTTCACGACAGAAAGAGAATCCATTTCCACTGTTAATCCTCCTGCAATGCGGGAGACCTGGGTTCGATTCCTGGGTTGGGAAGATCCCCTGGAGAAGGGAAAGGCTACCCACTCCAGTATTCTGGTCTGGAGAGTTCCATGGACTATATAGTCCACGGGGTCGCAAAGAGTCAGACACAACTGAGCAGCTTTCACTTCACTTCACTTCTTTGCACTGGAAGTGAGTATGTCTTCCTTCTTTATCTGGGGGTCCCTCCAACATCCTCCCTTCCAGTGACTCCAGAGTTTAATCGCAAGGGGGCTGTTAGCAACAGAAAGAGGCCAAGAGAATAAGTGAACATCTAGGCTAGTACTTCTCTCCCCAGAGAGTACTGAAACATTCGCTTCTCTGGGCATTTCTCAATGCCTGTGGTGTGGCGATAGTGCTGTTTTGTTTTTATTTTCTCTTGGATCTCAGTTTGCAGACTTGCATCTTTCTGAACACCAGTAACTATTTATTCATAAGCCTCAAGCAACTGGGGTTTGTATGTGGAGGTAAGTGGAATTGGTGCAACATATAAACTGATTTGTACCTGTAATTTACATTTATTCTCTGGATACATTTGACGCTAATACTGTGACTGCACTGCCATGCTGAAGATTAATTATATAAACATTTTCGCTGACTTTGTGAGTGGCCATGTTGATTGTTTTACTTGATTTTCTAAGCTTGGTGCTTAATAGCAAGATGGAAAACATTTCTTGGTTTTGCTCAGCATCTTCATAGATTAACTGCCCCAGACCAATCTTACCTAATAAGCACTTGGGGAAAGGTTTATGCTAGTTTCAGTGTGAGGGAAGAAGTAGAAATTTGCTCAGTTCTTGAAATTTTGCAAACATCTGTATTTGAGCAAGATTCCCCAGAATAAAATAAGCATTGAGCGTCTAAAGTGAATATGAAGTGAATATAAACGTGCTTCACATGAATAAGAAATGACTATTTATATCAGTCTTTTTGCTTAACCACTATTAGCCTAGACCCCAGACATCTTGAGCTGGTGAAAGCTAGGCTCAGCAGCTCTATTTTTCTTCTTTGTAAAACAGGGATGAGTGTAGTAGCGCCCAGTGCCCAGTGGACTACTCACACAGGCAATCCTTAACATGTGCTAGAGATGCAGTGTAGGGGCCCAGTTCAAGTCGTACAAAATCAGAAACACCGCTAGAGCCTGTGTATATCCAGGTATGGTTTGGAAGGCACTTTACTCTCCCTTGAGATTATAGAAAAATCCTAAGGGAATTCCACGGACCCAACAGTTCTCACCAGAGTGGCCTCTATTTGTCAGCACATCATGGTCACTACTATAGGACTCATTGTCCAGGCCCCTGTGTGCACTTCAAGACGGCAGCTCAGGTTCTTCCCCAGAGGACTGGCATGGGAGCTCTTTGACAACGTTCCAAAAACCCCAGGGCCTGAAATCTCAGGACTTTGGCATCCACGGCTGCTTCCCAGAAGTCTAGGAGTAGAATGAGCCCCCAGACCCCCACGAAATCTCCATCACTGCTGTGTTTAAACCAACCCTAGCCTACCTCCCTGAGCATCCTCACCCACATAAATCGTATGTCTAGGTTGGGTGGTAACTGCTGTTTTCATTTCTGAAAAACAAGCTCAGACTTAATGAACTCCTACAGCAAGAAAACCCAAATTTGGCAAACAAAGCCTTATAACCTTTGTGAACTGGGCCTAAAGAAAAATAGACCTGTTTTTCCAAGTCCCATAGGTGCGCCAAAAGAAAGCACAATTTACTATTTTCAGAAATGTTCCTGCCTCACTTGTATTTGAATTCACTTTCCTACTTTCCTATTATGGGAACAGTGTAGGAGAAACCACCGGAATACTCCAGTTTCCGAGAGTTATCATCAGCAGGGAGCAGTTCCTTCCCAGTGGCTTGAGAAAGCTAGAAGAGGAGCATTTCTGGAGACTTCAAGATGAAGCAGCTGTGCAGAAAGGGATGCTTTATAACCATTCAGTTGAGGGATGATCCTGGGAGGAACTGGGGGAAACAAGTGCCTAACCTGCCTCTCTCTCATGCCTCCACTCTTACACTGGAACCCAGAAAATGCAAGGGGACCTACTGGCATGGTCCACGTTGGGTGACCTCAGGATGGGTGCAGAGATGGCTGGAGAAGGTGCGAAACCCTCAAAGCAGAACTATAGGATAGACAAGATTGTTTTAGAGGTAAGAAATTAGAGGCGTTTGGTTTGAAAGGTCATTTCATAATCAGGACACTCACTTTATCTATGGCACAAGCAGACCAAACAGCAACGCTTTAGCTTCTGTTTGCCAGTGAAATGGCTGATCATCTAGGTCTACACTCGGAATCGGTGAAAGTGAAGTCACTCAGTCGTGTCCAACTCTTTGCGACCCCATGGGCTGTAACATACCAGACTCTTCCGTCCATGGGATTTTCCAGACAAGAGTACTGGAGAGGGTTGCATTATTTTTTTTCATCAGCTGTCATTACATGAGCTCAAAGCTGGCAGGCAGGGACATTTCACTTTCTCTCTTTAACCCTTATTTACTTATACATTTATTTCTTGTAAACATTTTTTCAGGGTATAACATGCATGCAGAAAATACTCATATATAAGTGCATGGCCTGATGAAATGTCATAAAGTTGTTCAGCGTGTAACAGCATCCAGACAAAGAAATGAAACTCCCCCAATACTAGGAGTGTGAGCCCTATTCTAGTACCTGGCTCCCTCCCCGCTGTTCTGATTCCTAATCACTGTACATTGCCGTTGTTTTTAGTATTCATTGGGATGTAACAAGGAAATGAATGTACTTATTTTATACTTAGTGCAGATTTGCTAATATTTATTGTGCTAGATCAGGGGACACAAACTATGGCCTACAGGCCAAGTACAGCCTACCATCTATAAAGTTGTATTGGAACAATACCAATATCCCCACCTTGGCATAACACTGGTTTTGTGTTACCCTGACAGGGACAATATGGATCCTCTGAAATTACACTGGTTGTGTGCGTGAGCAGCTTCCAAGAATCATTGTCAAACATCCCACATCCCTGATGCCGGGGAGCTGATCCAGAAGACCACAGCTGAGTCGCTGTGCAAAGCTGCCTCCCAGCATTATTACCCATGTCTGCTTAATAACCAGAAGGGGCCTTGTCTGTTCACCTTTAACCTGGAGGCCCAGACATTCCTCTCTTTCACTACCCAGTGACCTCTCCTGCTTCTCCTCTCGTGACTGTGAATTCTTTGTCCTTGTGAACCTGGCTGCCCCATGTGTTTCTGACCGAAGATGGAGAGGAGCCCTAGGCTAGAGCAGCAGGTGCAACCTTCCAGGGAGTACGGTAGGTTCACATTTAATATTGTTGGGAAAGAGTTTATTTTATGCCTCTGGGGAGTTTGCAGAGAGTGAGTATTTGGGTTTGTAAGGGAAGTAGGAAACCTGCAGTGACTTTTCACCCATTTGGTCCAGAATTGCATGATAGTAGATGTATGGGGGAATCACACCTGGGCCTTCAGTGAGGGCAGAGGTGCTGCCTTAAAGGGGCTCAGCCTCTAGGCCAGCCAGGGGCCAACTTTCAGGTTTTGTGCTTTGATCAGTTGGAATGTTCTGCTTTTCCTTTATTATTTCCTTTTAAATATTTTATTGAAGAGAAAGTTATCCTACCCAAGCCGGTATTTCAGTTCCCACGCGCTGAGTTTGCAGCTCTAGAGGTTCACGTTTAGTGTTGATTATTGGAACAGACATCTTCAAACCCTCCCTAAACACAGGCTGGTAGCTGTTTGAGTTTTGCATGGTCTCAGCGCATCTGTAGGAGCAGAACACGGCCTTGCCCTTCTGAGCTGCCTGCTGAAAGAGAAAACTTGGAAACGTTTTCTTGGATTTTTGTCTCTCTCTGAACAAGAGGTCTCAGAAAAACTGTCAAGAGAGGTGGAAATTTATTGACTTCTTTATAGAAATTTAGTTTACAGAAACTAGAGTTTCTTACAACCAGGGTGACAAAACCTCCAGGCAAACATCCACACACATTACTCCAGCCCATGTCAGACATCGAGTCAATCAGTGCATCCCTTTCTGCTGAGCTTAGACAAGGCCTCAGGCTCATTCTTAACACTGTATTTCTGGTAACTATTATCAGGAAATAAAGCACAAACTTAAACAGGTTTGCCATTCCTAATCTAAGTAATAACTTACAGTAGGGAGCATATTGTGAATAATAACGAGGATAATAGATAACATGCACTGAGAATTTGTTACTATCGTGCCAGACATTATTCTGTATGCTTAACATGGAGTCACTCATTTAATGTGAACCACATGAGTACAAAGTTCGTTTGGATTCTTGTTGCATCATCAGTGCCTGCATGAGTCTCTGAAACATGATAGGTACTTAGTAAATCCTTGCTATTTAAATGAATTCTAAAAATAATAGTTATTTTTCTCATATTACAGATGAGCCAGCTGAGTTTAAATAGGTCTCCTAAGCTAATTAGGGCAGAAGCCACAATTGGACATTGCTTCAGGAATTTATTCAAACTTTTAACCACATTGCTCTACTGCTTCTCACAGCAGCTGTCTATGACCTCTGCTCTTATTTATTAATATTTATTAATATCCAGTGCATTGGTTGTTCAGTCTCATTGCTTCTTTGCATTCTTCTTGTTTCGAACCCTTTTAACATTTTAGAGAGTTATTTTCTCTGAAAATAAAGGGAAAACTAGGAGTTGACATCCAAATGTCTCTGAGATTTAGTAAAAAGACTAGTGAGGCAAGCAGGTCAGGTGGAGACACAGGGCTGTGGAGATCACACGCCCTCTGGGCAGCCACTACTTAGCCCCAGCAATTATAGCTGTAGGGAATCAAAGTCAGTATTGCCAGATCTTCCCAGTTTTCAGTAGAACTAGGAAATCTGAACTTGTGTATGAAAATATCCAGTGAAAACATCTGAAAAATCCCACATATAAAATGCTGACAAGCAAGGCAATTTAAAAAACAAACACAACATCGCAAGTCTAAATTTATCTGAGGGCTAAATCTAGCCCATGTATCTATAGTTTACAGCCTGTGAAAGAGAATGAAATTGAACTTAGATAACTGATCTTTTTGTAATTGTTGCTGTTCAGTCACTAAGTCGTGTCCGACTCTTTGCAACCACATGGACTGCAGACTGCCAGGCTTCCCCGTCCTTCACTATCTCCCGGAGTTTGCTCAAACTCATGTCCTTTGAGCCGGCGATGCTATCTAACCGTCTCATCCTCTGTTGCCTGCTTCTCCTCTTGCCCTCAATCTTTCCCGGCATCAGGGTATTTTCCAGTGAGTCAGCTCTTCACATCAGGTGGCCCAAGTATTGGTGATTCAGCTTTAGCATCAGTCTTTTCGATGTATATTCAAAGTTGATTTCCTTTAGGACTGACTGGTTAGATCTCCTTGCAATCTGAGGGACTCTCAAGAGTCTTCTCCAGCACCACAATTTGAAAGCATCGATTCTTCAGCGCTCAGCTGTCTTTATGGTCCAACTCTCACATCCATACATGACTACTGGAAAAACCATAGCTTTAACTATGTGGACCTTTTTTGGCAAAATGATATCTCTGCTTTCTCATATCCTGTCTAGGTTTGTCACAGTTTTCCTTCCAAGGAGCAAGTGTGTTTTAATTTCATGGCAGCAGTCACTGCTCACAGTGATTCTGGAGCCCAAGAAAAGAAAATCTGTCACTGCTTCCACTTTTTCCCCATCTGTTTGCCATGAAGTGATGGGAGCAGATGCCATGATCTTAGTTTTTTTAATGTTAAGTTTAAGCCATCTTTTTCACTCTCCTCTTTCACCCTCATTAAGAGGCTCTTTAGTTTGCTCCTCCTCACTTTCTGCCATTAGAGTGATATAATCTGCCTTTCTGATGTTGTTGGTATTTCTCCCAGTAATCTTAATTTCATCTTGTGTTTCATCCATCCTGGCATTTCACATGATATACTCTGCATATAAGTTAACTAAGCTAGGTGGCAATATACAACCTTGTCATACTCCTTTCCCAATTTTGAACCAGTCCATCGTTTCATGTCCGGTTCCAACTGTTGCTTCTTGACCCACATACAGGTTTTTCAGGAGACAGGTAAGGTGGTCTGGTTTTCCCATCTCTTTAAGAATTTTCCACAGTTTGTTGTGGTCCACACAGTCAAAGGCTTTAGTGTAGTCAATGTAGATGTTTTCCTGGAATTCCTTTGCTTTCTTTATGATCCAATGGATGTTGGCAATTTGATCTCTGGTTCCTCTGCCTTTTCTAAACCCAGCTTGTACATATGAAGTTTTCAGTTCACATACCACTGAAGCCTTGCTTGAAGGATTTTGAGCATTTCCTTGCTAGCATGTGAAATGAGGGTAGTTGTGTGGTAGTTTGAACATCCTTGGTATTGCCCTTCTTTCTTCTTTGTAATTCTGTTTTTTTTTTTTTTTTAAGAGCATGGTGGGTATTGTTGTCACTATTTGTTACGATTTTAGAATTGGGGTTTCTGGGAACAAGAACTACAAAAAAGTATTCAGCTCAAAACTTTTGTGTAGTGCTTCATATTTTTCAGCTCACTTCTATATGCACACTTGAATCTCCCTGAAAATCATTTTGGTGGTTCAACTATTTTGTTGGTATTAAGCTGTAGAAGTCAAGATTCATATCCTGCCCTCTCAGTTTTCAATCCACTACTCTTCCAGCAACACAAACCCTGAAAGGGAATGACTAACCCCCAACATTCACAATTCTTCCATGGACTGTATAGTCCATGGAATTCTCCAGGCCAGAATACTGAAGTGGGTAGCCATTTCTTTCTCCAGGGGATCTCCCCAACCCAGGTATCTAACCCAGGTCTCCTGCATAGCAGACGGATTCCTTGTCAGCTGAGCTACCAGGGAAGCCCACAGTTCTTCCAGGCCTGTTCTTTTTCATCTCATATCTAATCAAGAGGTAGAACACTATGTTAAGACACAGAGCTCGTGTCCCATCTCTGATGAATATTCAGATAGCAGAGAAAGAGGACAGTTGTTTGAGGATGTCTGTATGATTGCTAAAGCATCTTATTCTTGGCAGATCGAGATCGTTGATTTACATTTGGTCCTACCCAAATCATCTCTAATTACAAAAATCTGTGCCTAGCAAAGTCAAAAGAAATAATGTAACTGTGGCCTAATCATTGTGTACATTCCTAACCACGTAGCTAATGACGGTAGATTTGGGGTTTCACTCCTCCAACTGTAGCTAACTGCCAGACGGAGCTGAAATGTGGCATGTTTGCCGTTTTCCTTGGAAACCATTTTAAATTAAGCAGATTTGGAAATCATCACACAGAGGAAGATTTTTCTCATTGTTGGGTCTGTGCAGGCTTCTGGAATGTCAGTTCCATGCACAAAGGGCTCTTGGTATTTGATGCCTTTCTGCCAGGTTGTATATTTGACAGCTGTTCTGGGGTATCTTTTCCCAGTCACTGACCTGGCCACTGTCATAGAGCCAATTAAAGTCTCAGGCAATTAATGTTATTTTCCTCAAGAGCTCCTGGAAATACTTCTTTCATGTGGTACTCTGGCGTGACGTCTGTGACCTTTGGAAATACAAGCACAAGAAAGCAAACAAGCCGGGCTATGTGTGTCCTGTGCTCCATTAAGTTATGAAGAACATGAAAACAGAGCATAGTTGCTGCATGCAGAGATGTCCATGGAGCACTTTATGTCTCAGGATTCTTACAAATGAAGATACGTGCCCACTGCAAAATTCAGATAAACCCTAGCAGGTGAGAGGTATGCTGAACAGCAGTAAATTCATATATGTTCAGTGAAGTATTTAAGAAAATTTGTGAATTGTAACACATTCAGACGGAGAAGGCAATGGCAAGCCACTCCAGTACTCTTGCCTAGAAAATCCCATGGATGGAGGAGCCTGGTAGGCTGCAGTCTATGGGGTCACTATGAGTCAGACACGAGTGAGTGACTTCACTTTCACTTTTCACTTTCACACATTGGAGAAGGAAATGGCAACCCACTCCAGTGTTCTTGCCTGGAGAATCCCAGGGACGGGGGAGCCTGGTAGGCTGCCGTCTATGGGGTCACACAGAGTCGGATACGACTGAAGTGACTTAGCAGCAGCAACACATTCAGAATGGGGCTCCATAACTAGTTCAGTTCAGTTCAGTTCAGTCACTCAGTCGTGTCCGACTCTTTGCGACCCCATGAATCACAGCACGCCAGGCCTCCCTGTCCATCACCAACTCCCGGAGTTCACTCAAACTCATGTCCACAGAGTCGGTGATGCCATCCAGCCATCTCATTCTCGGTCGTCCCCTTCTCCTCCCGTCCCCAACCTTTCCCAGCATCAGAGTCTTTTCCAGTGAGTCAACTCGTCGCATGAGGTGGCCAAAGTATTGCAGTTTCAGCTTTAGCATCAGTCCTTCCAATGAACACCCAGGATTGATCTCCTCTAGAATGGACTGGTTGGATCTCCTTGCAGTCCAAGGGACTCTCATGAGTCTTCTCCAGCACCACAGTTCAAAAGCATCACTAATTTGCCATATAGAAGGATATTAACATACTTGAAAAGCAAAGAAAACCCTAATACTTTAGTAAGGGTTGGAGGTAAAGGGCTATTGGGTCTAGACAGAGAAAACTTTCAGGACGGGGAAGTATCCTCCAGTAGGTACAATGAACTCTGCATGAGAAAGCTTGTCTTAGTCCCTGCTGTACTCTCAGGGATTCCTTGTAACCTTTGGCTGAGAAGACTGTCGCTGGAGCATTGTTGTTGTTCAGTTGCTCAGTCATGTCAGACTCTTCGCGACCCTGTGGACTTCAGCACGCCAGGCTTCCCTGTCCTGTACCATCTCCCTGAGTTTGCCCGAGTTCTTGTCCATTGAATCGATGATGCCATCCAGCCATCTCACACTCTGTTACCCTCTTCTCCTTCTGCCTTCTATTTTTCCCAGCGTCAGGTCTTCTCCAATGAATCGGCTCTTTGCATCAGGTAGTCAAAGTACTGGAGCTTCACCTTCAACATCAGTCCTTCTAGTGAGTATTCAGGGTTGATTTCTTTTAGGATTGACTGGTTTGATCTCCTTGCTGTCCAAGGGACTCTGAAGAGTCTTCTCCAGCACCACAGTTTGAAAGCATCAATTCTTCAGTGTTCTGCCTTCTTTATGGTTCAGCTGTCACTCCCTAGAGAATCAGTTCAGTTCAGTCAGTTCAGTCGCTCAGTCATGTCCGACTCTCTGCGACCCCATGAATCATAGCACACCAGGCCTCCCTGTCCATCACCAACTCCCGGAGTTCACTCAAACTCAAGTCCATCGAGTCGGTAATACCATCCAGCCATCTCATTCTCTGTCGTCCCCTTCTCCTCCTGCCCCCAACTTTTCCCAGCATCAGAGTCTTTTCCAGTGAGTCAACTCATCACATGAGGTGGCCAAAGTATTGCAGTTTCAGCTTTAGAATCAGTCCCTCCAATGAACACCCAGGATTGATCTCCTCTAGAATGGACTGGTTGGATCTCCTTGCAGTCCAAGGGACTCTCAAGAGTCTTCTCCAGCACCACAGTTCAAAAGCATCAATTCTTCAGTGATCAGCTTTCTTCACAGTCCAACTCTCACATCCATACATGACCACGGGAAAAACCATAGCCTTGACTAGACGGACCTTGGTTGGCAATGTCTCTGCTTTTTAATATACTATCTAGGTTGGTCATAACTTTCCTTCCAAGGAGTAAGTGTCTTTTAATTTCATGGCTGCAATCAGCATCTGCAGTGATTTTGGAGCCCAAAAAAATAAAGTCTGACACTGTTTCCACTGTTTTTCCATCTATTTCCCATGAAATGATGGGACCAGATGCCATGATCTTCGTTTTCTGAATGTTGAGCTTCAAGCCAACCTTTTTACTCATAGTAAGTGCTTAATACAAATTTTTCAATGAGTTAAAAAGGTTAATGAGTACAAGATATTTAATACATGAAAAAAGCTGTTACGTGCAACAGGTTGCTTTGTGAAATGAGAGCTCTGTTATCTACTTAAGCCAGGGCTGTAAACAGATTGGCTTGTGGACCATCACTTATATATGGATGGATATGACTTGCCCATTCAGTGTTTTCTTTAAGTCTGGTGTTTCTAAAATTTTTTTGAGATGATTGTTCTGTGTTTTCCCTATCTCTGTCTCCCTGCCTGCCTCTCCTTCTCTCTCTCTCTCACACACAGAGTACCCACCATTCTGCATTTCAATAATTGCTGATATTTCTTCTCCCATTCAAAGACACGCATGCTTTTCAGTTTTCCTTAGATCCCACTTCTCCCTGTTACACTAGAGTTAGTTCCTTTTCACTCACTGATCTTACCTTCCTTGCCCCTGAAGGCAGCTGAGCCTGCTGCCCTTGGCTAAAGCAGCTGTGGTGGCTCACCGCCTCCTGGCTGTGGTAACGGACCAAACTTTTTACTCCAGGATGCCTAGGTTCAGTGTTGAATACCCATGCCTTGTTCATCAGGATAAAAACAGCACTGTTGTGGTGTCAGCTAACACACAAACACTTCAAGACAACTGATCTGTCAAAAAGAGCACTGCCTCTGTCACAAAATTCCCAGGCCAGTAAAGGTCCAGAGTGCCCCAAGTGTCCTCAGGATTCAAGGTGATTAGCTAAAACACCATCTTCAACCATTCCATGCCCCTCTCTTTTCTCGTCTGCATTGGTTTTCATCCAGCTGCACACACGGATCCATCCCTCCAGGGTCAGTTCCAGGGGCTGGAGGAAGTAAAGGTGGGTAACTCAGGGAAATGAGTGGCATCACCAGTTAGTGACATCAACATCAGGAAAAGCTGCAGCTGAGCGAGTTTACAGGGGGCTGGGAGCAGGGACTTGTTTGAATTTAGAGGTTGCCATGGTTGTACTAAATGCTAATCACTTTTCATCACACTGGCTAATGGGTGTAGAATTTTTGGCTCGAGTTCCTTTCAGCTATTTCTGGCCAGCTCTTAAGACAGCTGCAGAGTTCCGGCTCCAGCTGTGCCCCTTCCTCTTTGCTCCCTTTAAAGAACATGAATTATCCTTAGATGTGGTGGCCTAAAATGTAGGCAGTGATTCACAGGAAAGCTGGAGACACAGCAAGAGTGAAGAGCAAACCACTTGCTTAGAATTCAAGGTCCAGTTGTTGACAGCACACCTAGTCAGGTCAGATTGGTGCTACAGCATTGCACATAAGCGCCTTTGGTATCTTAAATATGCTGTATAACCACATCGGGAAAGGTCAAACTGTCATTATTACTCATTGGAGAATGGGAGACTGAACTTTTGAGGGTGGATCTAATCTATATTCACCTAACACGTGCTAAATAAATACCAGCAAGGCTGGATAGCATGTTGGCCTACAGTCACGCTGTCAGAAGGTTTGTGTTTCCACTATTGCTCAGGTGCCTTAAGCCAGCGGCAGGATGGTGTCCTTGGACCACACATGTTTTGGTCCCAGAGTCAGTGTCCAATATGTCAGGCCATCAGGGCAGATGGTGAAGAGGACATTGTTTCTGAACTTTTGGAATATATACCGCTTGAGAGTCCAGCTGGGCAAATGCCTGAAATTGGAAAATAATGTAATAGAATATTTGATTTGCCACCAAAGACCTGAGCTGGGAAGACTGCCATATTGAATGAGAGGACAGCTTGGCTGACTTCGATCTTTCAACTCTACTTAGTTTCTGTCTGTTGGTGGGCTGTGTCTTGAACTCCCTGTGGGGCCCCCCAAGTGCCCATTTTACCTCTCTCTCCCCCTAACAGTGCCCATGCACAGGCACACACTCCAGATGAGACCTGGAGCAACATTCACAAACAAGTAGCACCAACCTAAGAACAAAGGTCAAGGCCCTCGGTCCCTGAATGATTCTGCAAAGGCCCTGTAGGTGGCCATCAGAGTGGATGACTTGGTAAATGAGATGTCATTTTCACTTAACTCAATTTGCTTTTTCTCCATGCTGCCAGCTACTGGCTGGCCCTCTCTGAGGCCAAGTTATCTTTTTGTGATTCACCAGCCTTTCTGAATCCAAATACCTCCATCCTCCAAGGCTAGCCTCACTGAGCCACTAACTTGAAAGGGTACATTCACAACCTAGTTCTCAGGGTAAAGAATCTTGTCATTCCTCCTCTCCCCAATAGTCGCTGAACTTCTCAGTATGCACCTTACCTATGGAAAACTGCTTACTTTAAACACCTACAAATCTCTTTTCCCTGCTTGGCTAAGTGAGTACCCTTGGCAAATTTGAAATGTGTAAGCATTACTAGTTCCAGAAGCACCCTTCAGCCAATATCAGATGGGGTGGTTGTTGTTCGGTCACTCAGTCATGTCCAGCTCTTTGCAACCCCATGGATTGTATCACGCCAGGCTTCCTTGTCCTTCACCATCTCCCAAAGTTCGCTCAAACTCATGTCCGTTGAGTCAGTGATGACATCCAGCCATCTCATCCTCTGTCGTCCCCTTCTCCTCCTGCCTTCGATCTTTCCCAGCATCAGGGTCTTTTCCTACGAGTTGGCTCTTCGCATCAGGTGGCCAAAGTATTGGAGCTTCAGCTTTAGCATCAGTCCTTCCAGTGAATATTCAGAGTTGACTTTCTTTAAGACTGACTGGTTTGATCTCCTGACTGTGCAACGGACTTTTAAGTCTTCTTCAGCACGACAGTTTGAAGATATCAATTCTTTGGTGCTTAGCCTTTTTTATTGTCCAGCTTTCACGTCCATACATGACTACTGGAAAAACCACAGCTTTGACTATACAAATCTCTATAGTCAAAGTAATGTCTCTGCTTTTTAATATGCTGTCTAGGTTTGTCATTGTTTTTCTTCCAGTGAGAAAGCTGTTTTAATTTCATGGCTGCAGTCACCATCCACAGTGATTTTAGATACCAAAAAGATAAAGTCTGTCACTGTTTCCATTGTTTCCCCATTTATTTTTCATAGCTCCTAGTTTATAATTTTTTACATTAAAATTTTTCTTTTCAATTAGGTAGTGACATTTTTCTATCTTCAACTGGTCCCTTATTCGAGAGAGCCCAGAATTAAGAACATCTTTCAGTTTCATTTGGCCTCCAGCAGTGAGATGCATTGAATGGCTCCTTCAAATTGGAAGGAAAAAAGAAAAAAAAGTTCACTTTTTGAAACCCTGAACTAATTTCATAACCCTGTGTCATATGAGGAGCCCATGACCGATCCACATTTCCTAGGCTTTACAAGTCTACCTCTCAGTGACAAAGGTGGTTAAAAATTGATACTGTCGCTCCAAAGAGCGGATTTCATTTTTCTCCCAGCTCTGGTTTGCTTCAAGGTTGAGGAAATTGTTGGGATGGATAGAAAAAGATCCAAAGCAGCTTCTTAGCCCCTGGGATTTGGATAAATAGAAAAGTGTTCACAGCAAACTTAGCTAGAAGTGTGGTGGCATTTTGTGCCCCAAGATTGTATCTTAGAGCTAGTGGGATGTAGGGTGGACAGTTTGGGGGTATCATGCCTTTGAAACACCTGCATTATTCCCTCTTGTTTATTTGTGAAGGAAACAATGCTGCCCAAAGTTTACACATGCAGATTTTAAAGGCTGGCTGCCTAGTAAAATCCTGACACAGCTACTTTTTTTGTGATCTTGGTCAAATTACTTCACATACCTCAATTTCCTCATCTGTAAAATGGGGACAGTAATAGAACCTATATCATAAAAGGCTGTTGTGAGGATTGAATGAGTTAGTACATAGGAAGCGCTTACATGACTACCTGGTGCCTCGTCTGGAGCTGCCATGACACAATGGTGGTGATGATGATGATAATGATGGTAAATGCTAGAAGAGATAAAGGTGAAGAAGAAATGACATGAGCGCTTACTGAATACTGTGCTTACCAAATCTCATTTAATCTTATAATGTAAGATGGCTTTCCTTTTACAGATGAGGCAGCTGAGGCTTTAACAGGTTAAGCTCCAGATCAGAGTTAGCCAACGGCAGATCCCATTAGGGTTAGGGATTTCACATGTCTCCCTGGCACTGGGTAGTTGGCAGTGCTTCCACTTCACAGCTTTTCTTCTATTCCTGCCTGTCTTTCCACACCAAGCTCCTGCAAGTTTTCTTGAGAGCAGAGAATCCCGGATGGTGATCACTCCCACCTCAGGACCTCGCTGCATGCTGGTCCCTTTGCTCGGGAAGTTCCTTCTCCTCCTCACTAATTAATTTCTCATGAAGTTCTTTCCCAGATGACACTGTTTACGATGATAGAATTTGTTAGGGTGTCTCCTTCCCAATCCTGGTCCCTGGTATGAGCTGGTCTCCCTGGTATGAACTGGTCTCCCTGGTAGAAGGCTTGCCTTTTCCTAATTCTTACAAGTTTACTCATGACATGGCACTTCCACAGGGCGAATATGCTGGAGACAGAGCGTTTTCCTCGTGCACATTACATTTCTAGATGGCCGTGTCCTGACTTCTTGCCTCAGTCCATCCCTGTTATGAGGTCTCACAGCACTGCTGACAAGTTTTCCAATTTTTATTGTTAAAAAAATCCAGGCACATAGAGAAACTGAAAGACAAGATGGTGCCTACATTGAAGACTTAGACTGCACTATTGTTAACATTTTCAATTTGTTTTTACTGTCTATATGCCTGTTTACCTTTCATTCAAATTTTGTCTAAGTAGAACACATAGAGAAAAAAATCACGAATTCTAAGAGTATAGTCTGACTACTGTTCACTAATGACTAAAGTGAGGGCCCCTGTTTACAGGGCACTGCTCCGACCCCCCTCTGGATGTGCCTCTGGTCCACTCTCATTTCAGGCCCCTCTTGGTCCTCTTTTCCAGGTCTGTTTTCAGGACCACATGCCTCCAGGCCTAGCTGGTAGTCGAGGGGTTGCTGTTTACTGAAGATGAGAGCAAGGCTTGGACATGTGGCCTGGCGTGTCTGAACTCCTTTATGAAAGGTCCCATTAGAGCGTGGAATAGAGTCACTCTGGGAGCCTTCGGTTGTTCTCCTGTCCCAGGCCCCACAGATGTCACAGGCAGGCCTACTCCTTGAGCTCTCTTGAGCCTTTCGGGGACATCATATTCCACTTCATTCATTCTGTCACTCGTCCTTCTGTCCATTCAGCAAATACTTACTGACCACAAGCTGCACGAGGCAGTGAGGCCCAGGTAGGTTATACAGCAAGCAGCTATTTGCATCATGGGCAGAACTGCCACGCAAGTCTAGGCAGTCTGACTTCAGATCCACAGCTGACTCCAATGCTATTGTTACAGCATACAGAGCCACAGACAGTGAGAAATAAGAGTAAAACGCTAATGCATTGTTTCATTCTCTCCTCTACACTTCAACCTGTGCCAGCTTCCACCCCTGCTCAAACTGTTCACAAGCAGAGAGACTAGGCACTAGGAAAATCCACATGGAGAACAACGTTCAGCTTGAAGAGGGAATTCCTAGGGCCTAGATTCCATCTTAGGCCTATTCATGCTGATCATGCTCGGCCACCTCTCCAATGGACTCTGAACTCTGTGCTTAGTGCCTATGGAAACTACAATAGAAAGATAAGACGCCCTCTAGACAGGAGAATCTTGAAGATCACATCCAGGTTATTCATCGCCTAAGAGAAAACATACTCTAATAACCCCTGCCTCCGGACAGATCATAAATTCTTTCTGTATCTATTGGAGTGTAACCGCAGTGTTAATATTGATTATTAACTGTTTGAACAACTAACACATGAATGATGGGGTTATTGTGATTGTATTTACCCTTCCTCTGTTTATGTAAGTCTCAAGAAATTTGGGGTGGTGGGTTCGGACACGGACACATGGGGTATAAAAGGTTTTCCCAAATGCTGGTTGGGGTCCTTGGCTAAGAGGAGACTCTGCCTTGGGCCCGCTGGTGTAGTAAACTGCACTTCACTATCTGCATTGTCCTTCTGAGTGAGTTTGTTTCCAGAATGCATGGCTACAACAAGCTCAGATGCTATGTGAGCACACACACATTAAGAACTAACAGAGACCAGAATTCGGGGCAGGGAGGCTACGGGATCTGAAGAGATGGCACTTCGATGGAATTTGAAAGGAGGTAAGGACTCAGAGCTTTCTTATCTCTCCTTGCTATTCTTTGGAACTCTGCATTCAGATGCTTATATCTTTCCTTTTCTCCTTTGCTTTTCGCTTCTTTTCTTTTCACAGCTATTTGTAAGGCCTCCTCCGACAGCCATTTGCTTTTTTGCATTTCTTTTCCATGGGGATGGTCTTGGTCCCTGTCTCCTGTACAATGTCACGAACCTCCGTCCAGAGTTCATCAGGCACTCTGTCTATCAGATCTAGTCCCTTAAATCTATTTCTCACTTCCACTATATAATCATAAGGGATTTGATTTAGGTCATAACTGAATGGTCTAGTGGTTTTCCCTACTTTCTTCAATTTAAGTCTGAATTTGGCAATAAGGAGTTCATGATCTGAGCCACAGTCAGCTCCTGGTCTTGTTTTTGCTAACTGTATACAGCTTCTCCATCTTTGGCTGCAAAGAATATAACTGTACATGGAACAACAGACTGGTTCCAAATAGGAAAAGGAGTATATCAAGGCTGTATATTGTCACCTTGCTTATTTAACTTATATGCAGAGTACATCATGAGGAACGCTGGGCTGGAAGAAGCACAAGCTGGAATCAAGATTGCTGGGAGAAATATCAATAACCTCAGATATGCAGATGACACTACCCTTATGGCAGAAAGTGAAGAGGAACTCAAAAGCCTCTTGATGAAAGTGAAAGAGGAGAGTGAAAAGGTTGGCTTGAAGCTCAACATTCAGAAAACAAAAATCATGGCATCTGGTTCCATCACTTCATGGGAAATAGATGGAAAAACAGTGGAAACAGTGTCAGACTTTATTTTTTGGGGCTCCGAAATCACTGCAGATGCTGATTGCAGCCATGAAATTAAAAGATGCTTACTCCTTGGAAGGAAAGTTAGGACCAACCTTGATAGTATATTAAAAAGCAGAGACATTACTTTGCCAACCAAGGTCCATCTAGTCAAGGCTATGGTTTTTCCCGTGGTCATGTATGGATGTAAGAGTTGGACTGTGAAGAAAGCTGATCGCCGAAGAATTGATGCTTTTGAACTGTGGTGCTGGAGAAGACTCTTGAGAGTCCCTTGGACTGCAAGAAGATCCAACCAGTCCATTCTAAAGGAGATCAATTTGGGTGTTCACTGGAAGGACTGATGCTAAATCTGAAACTGCAATACTTTGGCCACCTCATGCGACGAGTTGACTCACTGGAAAAGACTCTGATGCTGGGAAAGGTTGGGGGCGGGAGGAGAAGGGGACGACAGAGAATCAGATGACTGGGTGGCATCACTGACTCTGTGGGCATGAGTTTGAGTGTACTCCGGGAGTTGGTGATGGACATGGAGGCCTGGCGTGCTGTGCTTCATGGGGTCGCAAAGAGTCGGACACGACTGAGCGACTGAACTGAACTGAACTGAAGGACTCAGAGCAACAGAGAAAAGCAAGGAATGTCAACTCTTCCAGGCAGCCTGACACCCACTGATGACTCAGCTCAACTCAGAAGATAAATACAGTCTATATTAGACTCCCCGTCCTTTCTCCCCGATGATTACTGAACCCTGCATGCTCTCTTTCCTCTTCTTATTTAGCCCCTTAAGTACCAAGTAATGAACTTTTTGCAGTATTTCCTTAAGGGGAAATGTAGGAAAGAATAAGTGCCATTCCCAGACTTTCAACCATTGCCTTCAACCACTAGCCGCCTAAACCCTCAACTACTCATCATATGTGGGCTTCCTGGTGACTTAGTGGTAAAGAATCTGCCTGCCAGTGAAGGAGATGCAGGAGACTTGGGTTCAGTCCCTGGGTCAGGAAGATCCTCTGGAGAAGGGAATGGCTCCCCACTCCAGTATTCTTTCCTGGAGAATTCCATGGACAAAGGACCCTGGTGGGCTATAGTCCATAGGGTCACAAAAGAGTTGAACATGACTTAGCTGAACATGACTTAATTGAATATGTTGCTTTTTAGACTTAGCGACTGAACAGCAACTCATTCTATATATAAAGCAAGATCTGCAGCCTTATCTGTGACCTCTTTGAATAAACATTTTTACCATCTGTGGGGGTTGATTCCTCAATTGATTGCCCTTCCATCAGCTGGGAGGTGCCTGAAAGAGGCGGTGAAGCAGGCAGATGCTTGGAAAGATTTTCTCCGGCCCTAGTGTGAGTCCGAAATGTTTTCATCAGAGCCCATATAAATGGGACCTCACAGCTCACATCTCTTGCCCAGTACCACTTGTTAATGGAAAAATCATCCTTTGCAAACAGCTGGCAGGGAACAAAATGCTGAAAACCATGCCAAATTGTAGTCATCCTTCGTCATTCCCCTCAGTAAGTCAGTGAGAACAAACTTCTTACTGAGCATGTATTTTAAAATCTTTCCTAGCTGTGTAATTTTTCCACAGGAGCCAGCAGTAGATGCCGTGGGTGTCCCACCCATATTCGCTTGCTTGTACAACTTGCATGCTTACCTCCAGGTCTTCCCACTCCTTGCACCTGCTTTTCTTCCCCTGTGGGAATTCTCTGCCCACCACACAGCAAGCTGGGAATGCATTCTCCCTCCCAGAAGTCCTCAATGAGTTTCTGATGGGAGTTGAAGTACAGATACCCCAACACTGCGTCCTCAGGTGGGATAACCCTGAGACATAGAGTCTACATTGACCCCAGAGTTTTCCCAGAGGGTTCGCTTCACTTCCCCAGGCTAATAACAGTGTGACAACATCCCCTTTATTGCCTTCTGTCCCTTCCCTGTCTCACTTCCACCTCCTCCACAGTGGTTCCTAGACTCACCTCTCAGGGAAATAACTTGCACTCAAATCCATGTCTCAGGGTCTAGATCTGGGGAATCCCAAACCAGGAATCTTTGTTCAGGTTTTTATGTTACAAAAACCAGGCACTGTAACTTAAAGAAGATCCTCTTTCATAGGAAAAAGAGCAGACACTGTTTGCCCCTCAAGCAAATGTTAGGGAATTCTGCTTGCTTTGATTTGGAACTAATTGCCCATAAATTTAGATTGTGTCCAAGTCAGGGCCCTTTTCGTTCTAAGTAATACAGAAACCACTTAAGCTAGATTACATTTTGAAAGGATGGGTGAGGGGCTTTATTCTAAAGACCCTGTGGTGTCTCTCAAGACCAGAAATGCACCTGAGGCAAAGGGACAGATTGGAACTAGGAAGTGAACGGCTCTCTTGCTCTTCCCCTGGGACTGCAGGTTCTCTTATTTTTACTTCATTTATAGCTGCTGCTTCTCTTTCTGTAGACGAGCTTGTCCCACCCCACTGTATCAATGGACAAAACTTTTGAGTTTACCTATTATCTGTTCTACCATAAAGTCAATTCAGAATTCCAGGAAGAGAGTCCTGATTAGTTCACCCTGAGTCATATGTCATCAGAGGTAGTGAGTGGACTGGGTTAAGGGGGGTTGATAACACATACCTGCTGGATTGTGCGCCACTGAGGGGCTCAAAGAAGAAGGCTGAGGCCTGAGCATACCCCTGAAGGAGTGTTACACAAGCTTGGAAGCAGAGAAGGATAAGAAAAAAGGAATTTTAATTACCAAACTATGGTTTTCTGTATTTGGTCATCACCTATTTGGACATTTGAAAAAATACTATCTGGTTGCAAGAGGGCAAGTTCGTGCATAAAGTATGCAGTGCAAACATGCCTCTACTCATTAATACCACACCAAAGTCATTCAACTGAAAAATGTTCTTATGGTCAATAAACTGAAAAATTTTTTTTCTAAAGTGTCTGCACTCGGAAAAAGGAGTGGAAATGTGAATTCTATACATTGCTTGTCATTGCATCCCCAACAATTCCATTTCCACCGTGTAGTACCATGTAGACAGGACAGGAACGCTGGCCCACAGCAGGTGACCTTAGGAGCTAAGCTTTCTGTATTAATTATTTTCTACTTCAAGCAGACCTGAATTTGAGTGCCAGCTCTGCCAATTTTTAGCTATTTAATCTCTGAAAACCTTTCATTCCTCCTCTGTAAGACAGGATTATTAATTTGATAAAGTATTAAATTTGATAAACTGCCTGGCACATCAGGAGGGGTATAGGAGTACAAGAAATGTTATCTATCATTGTTTTCATTGTTACTAATCCACTGTCCATGTCACCTTTCTCATTAAAATATAGCATTTCTCATCAAGAGGGCAATGAAAACTGTGGGGAGTCAGTGAAATGGTAGAAACAATGAGTTCCAGAGACTTTCAGCCTCACTCATATTCAAGTTCTGACTTGTGTTAACTTCTCTCTGCCTCAGTTTTCTGATCTATAAACTGAGGGTTTATCATCACAGTAACTCCTTCTTGTGGTTATACTTAGGATTAGACGAGATGTAAGTGCTTAAGATAATGCCTGGTTCATAGTAAGTACTCAGTTCATGAAAGCTGGAATAATATTAATACAAGTCATAGCTGTAGGAAGTGTTCTTGTTGGAAATATGCTTTTTAATCTGCAAGTAAGATAAAGTGAGGGAGGGGTCTTTATAGAAATGTACATAGATGCTCATAGATCACACATGATCTGTCACTGGCCCTATTTCCATTGAAAGTATATCCCAATAGTATTAGATTAATATCCCAGTTATTATTGTTGAAACTTAGTGTCAAAAATCGTATTTCTGCCTCAAGGCAAAAATAAGCCTGCTCTGTATATGAGGCCACTGGGCATAGACAAGATTTGCTTTTTCAGTATAAAATATTCTAGACCAACAGATTCATAAATATATATATTTTAGCCCAAGTTTACTGGTAAGTAAGACAAACTCCCACACCACAGTTCAAAAGCATCAGTTCTTTGGCGATCAGCTTTCTTCAGAGTCCAACACTGGAGAAGACTCTTGGGAGTCCCTTGGACTGCAAGGAGATACAACCAGTCCATTCTAAAGGAGATCAATCCTGGGTGTTCATTGGAAGGACTTATGCTAAAGCTGAAACTCCAATACTTTGGCCACCTCATGCGATGAGTTGACTCACTGGAAAAGACTCTGATGCTGGGAGGGATTGGGGGCGGAAGGAGACGGGGACAACAGAGAATGAGATGGCTGGATGGCATCACCGACTCGATGGACATGAGTTTGAGTGAACTCCAGGAGTTGGTGATGGACAGGGAGGCCTGGTGTGCTGTGATTCATGGGGTCGCGAAGAGTCGGACACGACTGAGCGACTGAACTGAACTGAACTGAACTGAAGACAAACTCATTCAGGTCTATTTCTATGCATTAGGCAAGCCACCACTTTAAATACTAACCTGTCTGCTTTTCTGAATTGAATTCACATTTACTTCTGTGACTCTGATATACTGCTGTCCTTCATTACAAACTCTCAACTCCATTGCCACCATCACATCTGTAGCACTGACCCTGGGTGCAGAACCCTGGGCTGGTCGCTGTACAGTTACCTGGACCTCTGTTCTCCAGGTGATTGTGATGCGCATTCAGGTTGGAGGACCTCGGGGTAGTGGACATGAGTTTAACTTTGGATCCAGTCCACTGGGTGTGGAATCCCAGTCTTACATCTCTTTATCTATGTCAACTTAGTGATTTCATTACAATACTGCTGTCTCTTCATTTATGATACAGTTCAGTTCAGTTCAGTCTCTCAGTCGTGTCCGACTCTCCGCGACCCCATGAATCACAGCACGCCAGGCCTCCCTGTCCATCACCAACTCCCGGAGTTCACTCAAACTCATGTCCACAGAGTTGATGATGCCATCCAGCCATCTCATTCTCTGTCGTCCCCATCTCCTCCCACCCCCAATCCCTCCCAGCATCAGAGTCTTTTCCAGTGAGTCAACTCGTCGCATGAGGTGGCCAAAGTATTGGAGCTTCAGCTTCAGCATCAGTCCTTCCAATGAACACCCAGGACTGATCTCCTTTAGAATGGACTGGTTGGATCTCCTTGCAGTCCAAGGGACTCTCAAGAGTCTTCTCCAGCACCACAGTTCATGAGCATCAATTCTTCGGCGATCAGCTTTCTTCACAGTCCAACTCTCACATCCATACATGACCACGGGAAAAACCATAGCCTTGACTAGATGGACCTTTGTTGGCAAAGTAATGTCTCTGCTTTTTAATATACTATCAAGGTTGGTCATAACTTTTCTTCCAAGGAGCAAGCGTCTTTTAATTTCATGGCTGCAGTCAGCATCCGCAGTGATTTTGGAGCCCAAAAAAATAAAGTCTGACATTGCTTCCACTGTTTCCCCATCTATTTACCATGAAGTGATGGGACCAGATGCCATGATCTTTGTTTTCTGAATGTTGAGCTTCAAGCCAAACTTTCACTCTCCTCTTTCACTTTCAGGGCAGTAATAGTTCTTCCTTCATTACATGGTTGTGACATTTAAATGAGATAGTAAAGCATTTAGGCTGGTATCTAGCACCTAATAAGCACAACAGACTGGTTCCAAATAGGAAAAGGAGTATGTCAAGGCTGTATATTGTCACCTTGCTTATTTAACTTATATGCAGAGTACATCATGAGGAACGCTGGGCTGGAAGAAGCACAAGCTGGAATCAAGATTGCTGGGAGAAATATCAATAACCTCAGTTATGCAGATGACACCACCGTTATGGCAGACAGTGAAGAGGAACTCAAAAGCCTCTTGATGAAAGTGAAAGAGGAGAGTGAAAAGTTTGGCTTGAAGCTCAACATTCAGAAAACAAAGATCATGGCATGTGGTCCCATCACTTCATGGGAAATAGATGGGGAAACAGTGGAAACAGTGTCAGACCTCATTTTTTGGGGCTCCAAAATCACTGCAGATGCTGAAATTAAAAGATGCTTACTCCTTGGAAGGAAAGTCATGACCAACCTAGATAGCATATTAAAAAGCAGAGACATTACTTTGCCAACAAAGGTCCATCTAGTCAAGGCTATGGTTTTTCCCGTGGTCATGTATGGATGTGAGAGTTGGACTGTGAAGAAATCTGATCGCCGAAGAACTGATGCTTTTGAACTGTGGTGCTGGAGAAGACTCTTGAGGGTCCCTTGGACTGCAAGGAATTCCAACCAGTCTATTGTAAAGGAGATCAGTCCTGGGTGTTCATTGGAAGGACTGATGCTAGAGCTGAAGCTCCAATGCTTTGGCCACCTCATGCAACGAGTTGACTCACTGGTAAAGACTCTGATGTTGGAGGGATTGGGGGCAGGAGGAGAAGGGGATGACAGAGAATGAGATGGCTGGATGGCATCACTGACTCAATGGACATGAGTTTGAGTGAACTCCGAGAGTTGATGACGGACAGGGAGGCCTGGCGTGCTGTGATTCATGTGGTTGAAAAGAGTTGGACACGACTGAGTGACTGAAATGAACTGAACTGAACTGAATAAGCACTCAAAAAAAAAAAAGTCTGTTCTCCTGAATGTAAGTCTCGTTTCATAGATGAGGAAATTGAAGATAAGAGGATGAAGCGGGTAAGAGGGTTTCATGGACTGACCTGACATTTAAATCAGGGCTCACAACCCCAAAGTGCTCACTGCATTCTGAAAAAAGATCAAACTGTATCAGGAAGGGTTGAGATAGGGACCGTACCCCCAAATGGGATTGACCAAATTCAGTTTTCAAGTGTTCTTTAAGTGATTTCATTCAGTGAAAGCAACTCTTGGCTTTAGTACTAGTCAAAAGAAGAGTCTAGTGAAGCTCTGCTACTTATCTAGTTATTCGTGGTACCAGCCTGTGCTCAGTGAACCCTTTTCCAAGAGCCCCACCTCATCTGGGAGGTTGAGAGAATAAAGTGTCTGTGTTCAGCTCATGCAAGCAATATACTTTTTAAAGTTTCCTCTATAACCTTTGAAAATCTGTAGAAAAACAGATGAGGGGCCTGAAAGATAGGTAAATGTGGGAGTAATAAAATCTGTCTGATTGAGGTGTCTTGGGGCTTAATGAAGGTCATATATACAGAGGTTTCTAGGTACAGTGATTGGTAATTAGCAAGTAGTTAAGAAGAGGCAGCTTTCCATGAAGGAAAGCAGTCAAACCAGCCAGAATAAAATGTCTTTTGTCCAACACGGAGAAGACATAGTTCATTCTACTTGGGCCAAAAAAAAAAAATTCCCTTATAGGCCAAAATCAACACCCAGTGCGTGACCCTTTAAGACTGAGGCCCGTCCCAGGTGCCAACCCCCACCTTTCTGCAAAGATCAAACTGCCCTTAACTTGGGTGCTGACCATGGGATAGCCAAACTGCTAAGCTACTCACCTTGACAACTCCTTGGATTTCAGTGAATTTAATCAGTAGTCATCTGTTTTTAGTAACTAAAATCTGCATTTGATGTAGCATCTTATTTGCTGTTTCTGCTATCTACACTTTGATGAGTTTTTCTTGAGAGACAAGTGTCTGGTTTAATCAACAGGGTCATTCAGACCAGCGTTGAGGTCCTTTCTTCAACTTAACTAGCTTAACTCTTCAGCACGGTGCCTGACCTCCCCAACACCTCACCTTCTTGTCTGAAAAATAAAGATAATGATAACACTTACTTCAGGGTCGTCATGGTTAAAGAAATAATGAGTTGAGAAATGAGAGATCTGTCTCACTGTGGAGCCCCTCATAAATCCTTGGTAAAAGGTGATTACTGTTATTGTTTTAATTGATATATTATTTCTGCTACTGCAACTATATTTTAGATTTTCTTATAGATGAGGATACTGGAGTGAAATGGAAATGATAAGAGAATCAACCATTTGGAGTTGTTGGAAGGAACAGTATAGATGCACAGTCTGTTGAGCTTCCTAATGAACATTGATTATAAGCAATAGCTAATATGACCATCTTATTGCTGCTGCATACTCTTTACACATCTGGCCTGTATTTAGGTGAAATATAATGTCCAGTTGCAAAACCACTGCAGTCAGGGAACCATTAGCAGTAATGGCTGTTGGCTGACCCATAACATAAAGTTTTTCAGGGCATGAAGTTATGAGTTATGTTTGTCTTCCATCCTACTTTGACAGATTGTTTTAAAGGGTCTCATATTGTCACAGTGGGAAAAAAAAGTCATCAAAGTGTGCTAAGAAAAGGATATTTGGGGCAGGTTAGAACACTAAAAATGCCTCCCCCAAATAACCCCTCCTGTGCAGCTACTGCTTATCAGTCTCACCAGGAGCACCATAAATCACCTCTAAATTGACCATTATGTCATCCTTGGGTATTGGGAGTGACAAATAATCTGAGGCAACCTCCTCGATTCCAAGGAGATTGTTTTCTTGCTCACTTCAACTCAAAAGGACTTAGAAGCAGTGCCGAACTTATGTTCTACCTTTCTAATCTCCCTTTCCCTTTTTAAATGCAATAAGCAAGGAGTCAGGGGAAGTCAGTTCCTGCTTCCTGATGAGATGATGGTGAATGGAAATGTGGTTGATGCAGAGACACTCTCCTTGTCTTCGACTCTGTTCGAAACTCCACACAGGTAGTAAGAATAAAAAACATACTTCTACAGACATCTGAAGTGGATGGCCAAGCAGTAGAGGGAATGAAGAGATGAGTAGCTAGTGGCCCATCCTTGGCCATAATGTGTGATAATGACAGGTTTCAAGAGTAATCTTCCTACGACATTCAATCAGTCCATCAAATGCTGGAGAGCAGGTGGGAAGTGAAAAGTTATTCAGGGGTGGTGCTAGGGACCCTTTATGAATTATTCATCTTAAACAAACTTGCATGAACCAGAGCACTCAAGTGAAAGCCTGTTAGCCTGAAGGAGGCCACTAAAGAGCCCAGCTATACATCTCAGCAATGGTTTTTAAATGCTGTGTTTCATAGCTCATGTCAGGCAGGAGACTGTGTGCTTGCTCTGACTCATTTCTTAGTTGCAGTCTGCTCCCATCCTCACACGGATGGCCATCTTACCACCTCCTTTATTGTGGAGTTTTCAAAAAGCTGCACTGTTTGAAATGGAAATTACTAGGGTCACTGGTCTCTTGTTTTATGGGCTGTGAACAGGGCAGAGCAATGGACTGTGGACTTTTGAATGTTAGTGGTGTCCTCAGTCATAGAATCCAAAGAAAAGGGAAGCAGAGTGTGGGAAGTTCCACATTATCAGAGAAAAAAAGAGGAAGAAGTGTATTGTAAATGGCAATAGTAAATGGCACCCAAAGGCATCAATACCCATGAGGTATTAACGTCATGGGCTGCTCACCTCAACTCAAGACTGGGTTTCAGTGGTGGATAAGTGAAGTGTAATTAATTTGCACAGAACTAGAAATCACAACACATGGGCCTGGGATACTATCCCCTGCCAGATGTCCAATAATCAGTAGCTGAAATCAATAGGATTGGATGAAATTGAATTAAAACTATTTGTTTGACTCTACACTTACTATCAGATAATTGGGCAAAATACTACGAATATCTAACACTTATTAAGCAGTTGGTATTAGTAAGTGTTCTGGGTTTGTGCCTGCACTATCGCATTTCATCCTCTTAACTATAAGGAAACTCAGACTCAAAGAGCCTGAGCAACTTTTTTTAGGGTCATATAACCAAGAAGTAACACGACTATGATTTGAGCTCAAACAAGTCTCTTGCTAGCCCTCTACCAAACTATGCCATATTTTCTAGCACTAGTTTTTTAATATATCAAAAGGTGACCACAATCCATGCCTTATCCAGTTCACAAGGTTATTGCTGATTTCCATGGAAAAAAGACAGGAACCCAAAGTGAGCAGGCAAGTGCTGCCAGAATGAAGCATATCATTACTATTTGCTAAGTCTAGTCTATAATTGTGGAAGGAGGATAGGTTTCAGTGGCAAATATCTGGGCATGGAGCCAAGCTTTGGTTTTGCCACTTCCTAGCTGTGTGACCTTGGGCAAATTATTTAACTGCTCTGAGCCTCAGTTGCCCCATTTGTAAATGGGGATAATAATGGTCTTGACCTCATAGAGGTTTTAGGGGGCTTAACTGAGATAATATCTTTAAGATGTTAAGCAGAGTGCCTTAGACATGGTCAACATTCAGGAAAGCATAACTTCTGTTAGTATTACCTTTAAGTTAGTTCTCTCCAAACTCTGGCTGGGCTCTGGTTTAAAACCCAGTAGCTGGAGCATCCCACACCTGTCCCTGAGCAGCCGATAACCCACAGTATCTGATTATACTCCTGCAGCGCTGAACTAGCACTTGAGACCTCCTGCTGCTGCTGCTGCTGCTAAGTCACTTCAGTCGTGTCCGACTCTGTGTGACCCCATAGACGGAAGCCCACCAGGCTCCCCCGTCCCTGGGATTCTCCAGGCAAGAACACTGGAGTGGGTTGCCATTTCCTTCTCCAATGTGTGAAAGTGAAAAGTGAAAGTGAAGTCGCTCAGTCGTATCCGACCCTTAGCGACCCCACAGACTGCAGCCTACCAGGCTCCTCCATCCATGGGATTTTCTAGGCAAGAGTACTGGAGTGGCTTGCCATTGAGACCTCCTAGACTATCTTAATGGCTCGATTGCACAGGCAATGGTTTGTTCAGCTTCTGATCATGATGACAGCAAAACCTCGACTTCACTGAAACACCCAGGTGTAGATTTGAATTTTTTTTTAAAAAATGAAATTATTCTTCTCAAACCATGCTGGCTGTGAGAAGTATAGTTTCTTTAATGATTTTTCAGTTGAAATGCTCTATAAACAAAATATTGGATTAATTACTGCTTTTAAAGCACTTGTTCTATATTATCTTTTTTCAGTATAGATTATCTAAATCTTGGACTTTTGGTTTCAAATTATCATTTCACTGACATCCAGTGTACATAACTTTAACTCATTTTTTAAAAATTTTATAATCATGAATGGCACTAGCATTTAATAAGTGCAAAACTAATCTAAATCACTTTTAGCCAGGGTTCTCCAGAGGAAAAAACCCAATAAGGTATATAAAGATGTATATAAATGTTAGTCACTCAGTTGTTTCTGACTCTTTGCAACCCCATGGACTATAGCCCCGTGGGTTCCTCTGTCCATGGGATTCTCTAGGCAAGAATACTGGAGTGGGTTGCAATTCCCTTCTCTGGGATATCTTCCAGACCCAGGGATTGAACCCACATTTCCTGCATTGCAAGCAGATTCTTTACCATCTGATTCACCAGGGAAGCCACGAAAAGATGTATAAAAGAGGTTTATCATAAACATTGGCTCACACAGTTATAAAGGCCAAGTAATGGCTGGATGGCATCACCGACTCTGTGGACATGAGTTTGAGTGAACTCCGGGAGTTGGTGATGGACAGGGAGGCCTGGCGTGCTATGATTCATGGGGTCGCAGAGAGTCGGACACGACTGAGTGACTGAACTGAACTGAATCCCACAGCATGCCATATGCAACCTGGAGAACTTGGAAAGTTATTGGATAATTCAGTCCAAGTTCATAGGCCTGAGAACTAGGCGAGCCAGTGAGTGATATAATTCCCAATCCTAGGTCAAAGGCCTGAGAACTGCTGGTGTAAGTCCCAGAATCCAAATGCCCAAGAGCAAAGAGCTCTGATGTCTGTGAGCAGAAGATTCATGCCCAGCTGAAGAAGGCAGGGAAGGAATTTGTCCTTTCTTTGCCTTTCTGTTCTGTTCTGTTCAGGCACTCAACAGTTTGGATGATGGCTGCCTACACTGGGGAGGGCACCGCTTTTTACTCAGTCTACTGAATCAAATGTTAATCTCTTCCAGAAATACCCTCACAGACACTCCTCAAGATAACGTTTCACCAGAATCCCTTAACCCAGTCAAGTTCATATAAAATTAACCATCACAACCACTATGTATTTATTATCACTTTTGGCCCTTGCAACCTTGTTGGGTTAGATGACCTGTACATTTACCTGACTGTCTCGACAATAAATAATTATTGAGAAAATGATTATAAGATGCAAGTATTATGCTAGATCCTGAGGATACAACTTTAAAAGTGATTTCCCTTGCCTCTGGGAGCTTAGACATGAAACAATGTCTTTAAAAGCCAAAAGTCACTCGCTGGTTCACTGCAGTATTATTCATAATAGCTAAGATATGGAAACAATCCAAATGTCCCTCAACAGAAGAATAGATTATGAAAATGTGGTATATACATACAATGGAGGGCTTCATCAGTGGCTCAGTGGTAAAGGATCCACCTGCAATGAAGGAGACTCAGGAAATTTAGATTCAATCCCCATGTAGGAAAGATCTCCTGGAGGAGGAAATGGCAACCCACCCCAATATTCTTACTGGGAATATTCCATGGACAGAGGAGCCTGGTGGGCTATAGTAAACAGGGTTGCAAAGAGTCAGACGTGACTGAACGTGCATGCACATACAATGGAATATTATTCAGCCTTAGAAAGAAGCAAATGCTACCCTTTGCAACAACATGGATGGACCTGGAGGGCATAATGCTAAAGAGAAATAAACCAGTCTCAGAAGAGTTTGGGGGTCACAAAGAGTCGGGAGACAACTGAGCTACTAAGCATGCACTTCTGACATTGTGCCTACAGTTAACAACACAGTATTGTGAACTTGACAATTTAAGAGAGTAAACCTCCTGTTAAGTGTTCTTACACACATGCGCACACATGTATAACCACACACACATGCACACACCCACACAAAGACACAGGGAAATTTTAGAGGTGATGGGGACAAACATGATGTTGACTATCATTGCCTAATTCCCAAACACCGTGCATGTGTACGAACTCACCAAATTGTATGCATTATTAAACACATACAGTTTTTAATAAAAAAAACAAAATAAAACTTTAAAGGTGATATCCATTAGATGACAAATGACCCATGACAAGAGTGTATGCTTTAGGAATTCTTATGAGGAAACACTCACTTTGGACCTGGGTCATCCATGAAGATTTCTAGGGGAAGAATTTGAGTTGGAATTGAAGGACGCTTTGAGTATGACAAATAGAGGACAGGAAGAAGGGCAGAGTTCAGCCAGCATGGCAAGTGTGGAGACAGTGATGGGCTGCCTATAGGGTTTGCTGTAGGAAGGTGGACAAAAGTAATGAAAAGCCATAACCTCGTTGTGGAAGGCCCTGAACAATAGAATAGGTAGTCAAGCTTTTCACTATAGACAAATGAATGTTGAACTCCTTAAAATTAAATTATATGAGTGATTTTATTCATATTAATGAAAGAGCTCAACTTTTCCTATCAGGTATGTTTAAACTGTACACATTGGTGCCATGAAATGGTGGTTTCATTTGTCTCAACAAAAATCTGGAATTTCCACCAAGCACATCAACTGGCTTTATCACGGAAACACTTAAATGAAGTATTATCTAAGCAAGAGCCAGGGTAGTGACCAGGGGAAATTTCAACTTGAAGATGAAGTGTTTACAAACCGTGAGATTACACTTAAGGTTTTATAAAGTTAAAATCTTAAACATGTTGAGATTAAAAATGTGATTCAGAAATTTTGACTAATTTGGCTAAATAGCTCATATTTAATGTAACACTTAAAATATTGATATATGTCAACACAAACTAAAGCTCTTCTCCAAAATTCTGTAATTTTTCCCCCTCTGGGAGCTTATTTCATTTAATTAATTAACACAATAATTTTTATGTGTCTTTCCCTTCACAAATGGTAAGTAATGATGTTAAACATAAACATACTTAGAGCTGTCTTCCACCAAATTACCAACATGATTTATAAAACATTCCTAATTTTAATCAGAAAAACAGTCTTAATTTGGTTTTATTAGGTCTAAATTAGTGGATGCTGTCCCATGTCCCCAACACTATTTGGGGTCCCCCCATTTTCATCTCTTGAAGGGGGTAGCAGAATAGATGTACATTTATTGCACAGTAAACAAAATTGACTTGATAAAGGGATCTTTACCTCTCTCTGGAAACGCAGACAGTACTCAGATCCCTTGAGTATCATGACAAAAACAAATTCTTGGTGCCTTCCCTAAGTGGCAAGCTCCATCCCACTCACTATTTTTGTAAACAAGGCACAGATTCTGTAAAACACAACCACACTGACTGCCCTATACATCTCATACAACGATGAACAAGTGCCTCGAGCCCACCCTGTATTCCTGTTTCTTTTCAGGCCTCGGTCCACCTTCCCTTCACAGTTTCTGCAACCTGACCCTTAGTAGTAGTCTTATCTGATACCTTTAGTAATAGTCACCTGGTAGTCTTATCTACTACCTTTCATCTAGTAGTTTTGTTCAAGGATGATTGCTATCCAAATCAGTTATTTCACTTGCAGGTTGAAAATTGGTATTTTTCCAGTTCAACTCTGTGGTCTTTAACTGATTTTTAAAAATGCAGAAATATGTGAGGGGCAGACCTTTTCCAGAATCAACAATTCAATAAAGAAAACATTTCCAGCCTGGCCTCTTGGTGGCCAAGTTTGCTTTCATGAAATGTGTGTACGTACTTAGTTGCTCAGTCATGTTCATGTCTGATTATTTTTTGTGACCTCATGTACGGTAGCCCACCAGGCTTCTCTGCCCATGGGATTTTCCAGGCAAGAATACTGGAGTGGGTTTCCATTTCTTCTTCAAGGGAATCTTCCTGACCGAGGGATCAAACCTGCGTTTCCTGCATCTCTTATAATGGCAAGCCCACACAAGTCAATCTTTCCAGGAAAGAGGCAGTGCTTTTCGAAGCTTCTAGTCTAGCCAGGGCACTGGGGTTGCTTTCAAAACATGGTTCTTTTTGAAGACCACATAACTTCAAATTTTAGTAGGAAAAGAGATCCTATATTTGGGGAACCTAGACTTGTTCAGATCATACTCCACCCGAGCATATCTTCTCTATTAGCCTGTCAAAGTACCTAGAATTCAAATATTAGGAGCATTAGGACTAGTCAACATTGAATTTTTTCCACTTGTTTAAGAAATACTATTCATCTTGTTTTAGTCGCTAAGTTGTGTCTTTTTGTGACCCCATGTTCTGAAGATCATCAGGCTCCTACATCCATGGGATTTCCCAGGCAACAATACTGAAATGTGTTGCCATCTCCTCTTCCAGGGGATCTTCCCAGCCCAGCGATTGAACCTGCGTCTCCTGCACTGGCTGGTGGATTCTTTATCACTGGGCCACCTGGGAAGCCCATTTTAGGAAATATTAACTGCTGTCTTATTTTAATCAACAGTCAAGGTCAGCAGATTTCCTTGTGTTGTTACATTTCTTATTCTCTAACTGTTGAGCACTCTCTCTTTTAAAGTTATTTTTCCATTTTAGTGACTTTTTGAAGAAACTGAATCAGAGAGAGAAATCTATAAGGAGAAAGTCTAGCCTGCTAGTCCTTTTCCTTGTAGAGAGAGACAGCTATATGAGGAGAAGGGCAATCCTTCACTTTTAAAGAGGGAAGCAGTCTATGAGGACAAGGGCTTGGCAGCATGCAGCCTTCCTCCCAAGAAGAGAAAGCTGATCTGATTCAGATTCTCCATCAGCCTTATTTTCCTCGAATGGGTCTCACACAAGCTTTCATCCCTTTCTTTACATTCTTGCCAACACTTGTTGCTTTCAGTTTGTTTGTTTGTTTGCTTAGTAATAGCCATCCTACTGGGTATGTGGCAGTATCTCACTGTGGTGACACCTTAGTCTTATCATCTTACTTGGAATATCTTTTCTTGAAACAGGAATACTGTAGTAACAGAAACTCTGGACAAAGTGTTAGATCACTCAGATGGAGGACCACTGACCCTATGATTTCACAAGCAAATCATATTTACTGAAAATAGTACCATATTATCTTTGGGAACAGCCTCATGACTATGGAGTCGTCTTCCTTATACATAAATTGCCAGTTATAATACCTTCTCGTGGATTTCAAAAGATTAAATATGATGTTTATAAAGTGCTTCCCACAGTTTGTGGCACATGGGACGGGCTCAGTGAAGAAAAGGTATTAGTTGAATTTTATGGCATCTATGCACTTTATAAAAAAAAAAAACAACAACTGGTAATTCTGTCAAAATCAGGGATATGGCTGGTTTGCAATGACCTTGTGCTTAGCAAATCCCTACTGGCCTCTAGTGATCACTGAATTATTTTATGAGACAGATTATTTAATAATGCATACTAGCATTTTGTTTTTCCTTTCCAAAATGAGAAATTTGCATATGTCTAATCTTCAGACCTATTTTTCCTGGTTGACACAGCCAAAGTACCTTAGTCAAATATTTACTTTCCTGATACAATCTTCCCAAGACATTCTCAGAACTTTTGGCTAGTTCATACATAAATAAATGATAGTGTTAGGTCACCTTTTTTTTTTTAAAAGCCACTCCAATAACTCCTTGTCAGTCGAGATATAACATTGCAGTTACAAAAATGCTTAAGATCTCAGTTTCTAACTGAAGTGAACTCTTTCTTTCATATGCAAACAATAGTGAGCTTGCTGGTTCAAAAAATAAAAAATCAATGAGAAAGATTTAACAGAGCAATTAATGAGATAATGTCTGGAATGCAGTTTGAACCCCTGGGAAAAATGTATTTATACCCACAAAACATTTTTACCATTATGTTTGTTCATGAGCCATGAGTACAGTTGAATTCTTCTGTGAATCAGGGGCTGGAGGTAGGGAAAAAGGAGGATTCAATATTTTGTGTCTCTGTATCATAGTGATGTTTGTTCATAGCCATTTGAACATTTATTTACAATTACTATTAGAGCACAACACTCTCTTTAATATTCAATTTATTAATCTCAGACTCAAGAAAAGTGACTTCTGGCAGTCACCTTCACTGTCACCCTTGAATCTGAGGACTTCCCTGTTGTTTTTAAATTGGACTGTCTTATTTTGGTTGGCTCTTAGTCTTTCCAGGAAGATTCTGAAGAGTTTTTTATTCGTACCTTCACCTATTTCTTTATTGACTTTGTGACTTATTTAAAGGACATTGAATTTCTTTATACCATCCATTCACTTATCTAGGACACTGTCTCCAAGTTACAGATAAATCTGGAAAGACTAAGCTGGATACACTTCCTAAATTTAAAATGACTCTGATTGTCCTTACCTTTGCCTAAATATGAAATAAAAAGTATAAAGAATTTTACAATAGCTTTGGTTGTAACTATGGAAAATACTACTTCTTTAATATATCAGGTAAATAGAAAAGATAGGTTGAACATGTCATTTGATCTTTTTATTTTTATTTATTTTATTATTATTATTATTTTTTTTTTTTACTTTACAATATTGTATTGGTTTTGCCATATATTGACATGAATCCACCACGGGTGTACATGTGTTCCTCATCTTGAGTCTCCCTCCCACCTCCCTCCCTATCCCATCCCTCTGGTTCATCCCAGTACACCAGCCCCGATTATCCTGTATCATGCATCGAACCTGGACTGGTGATTCGTTTCACATATGATAATATACATGTTTCAATGCCATTCTCCCAAATCATCCCACCCTTGCCCTCTCTCACAGAGTCCAAAAGACTGTTCTATACATCTGTGTCTGTTTTGCTGTCTCGTATACAGGGTTATCATTACCATCTTTCTAAATTCCATATATATGCGTTAATATACTGTATTGGTGTTTTTCTTTCTGACTTACTTCACTCTGTTTAATAGGCTCATTTCATCCACCTCATTAGAACTGATTCAAATGTATTCTTTTTAACTGAGTAATACTCCACTGTGTATATGTACCAAAGCTTTCTTATCCATTCATCTGCAGATGGACATCTAGGTTGCTTCCATGTCCTGGCTATTATAAACAGTGCTGCAATCAACATTGGAGTACATGTTTCTCTTTCAATTCTGGTTTCCTCGGTGTGTATGCCCAGGAGTGCGATTGCTGGGTCATATGGCAGTTCTATTTCCAGTTTTTTAAGGAATCTCCACACTGTTCTCCACAGTGGTTGTACTAGTTTGCATTCCCACCAACAGATAAGGCTTTTGGTTGATAGACCTTGCATTTGAAATGCAAGGATCTAAAATGTTTTAAAATACTGAGATGAAAGATGATTATTTGAATTCAGCTTCATGCTTGAAAAATGTAAAAGGAACACCTTTATATGTGTATCATGTACAGATAATATTCAAAAGTTTATGACAAAATTTAGAACATACTCTAAAGTGAGATTTCAGTGTGTTAAAGAGTAGATTATTTGCCAAATTATCCCGTTAGCATCTGTGGTGCTAATATAGACATTAGAAAGAGAATTTGATGTTCCTGAAACTCACTACAAAATTTTTAATGACCTCACAGCTGCTTAGCTTTTGAAGCATAACAGGTGCTTATTTTGGAGTAGATATAATTCCTGATCATGAACATATTTTATAGAGAATGCCTACCAATGGGTTATTTGTTATTGTTATTACAAATATCAATTTTTCTTTTGAGCTGAGTTGTTTCTTACTTAGTTTTTTTTTTTTTGCATGTTTGAATTGCTTCCCCCCCAGCTTTATTGAAGTACAGGTGACATGTAACATTGTGTTAGTTTAAGGTATGCAGCATGTTTACTTGATACACTTCTATATTGTAGAATGATCACTGCTGTAATGTGAGCTAACACCGCCATTACATAATTCACATAATTGCTGTTTTGTTTTTTGTGGTGAGAACATTTAAGGTCTACCCTCTTAGACACTTTGAAGTTTATAATACAGTATTATTAACAATAATCACCATGTTGCATATTAGATCCCCAGAACTTAATCGCCTTATAACTGAAAGTTCATGTTCTTTGACACTGCTTATTAAAATTCTGTAGACATTATGTCCCCAAATTAGCGGAAAAAAGTTCAGATAATTCATTTTGGCCAACATTTATTGAATGATTGCCATGGATGGGCCAGGAACTGTAAAAGATACTAAAGTTACCTAGAAAGGAGTCCAGTGCTCAGTCAGCAAATTAGCAAGTGGAAGAGAAAGATAAGCACACTGCCACTGGTAATTCTGTTAGAACTACACTAGAACAGTAGCAGTCAGCTAGAGCTGCTGCAACAAAATTTCACAGACTGGATGTTTAAAGCCAACAGAAAGTTATTTTCTGACAACTCTGGGGACTGAAGTCCAAGATTAAGGTGTCGGCAGGTTTGGTTTTCTCTGAGGCCTCTTTCTTGGGTTTACAGAGGGCCACCTTCTCAGTGTCCTTGTGTGGTCTTTCTTCTGTGCTCATATCCCTGGTGTCTTTGTGTGTTCAGATTTCCTCCTCTTACTAGGCCATCAGTCAGATGGGATTTGGGCTGGCCCTTACAACCTTGTTTTAATTTAATCCCCTCTTCAAAGGCTCTGTCTCCAAATACTGTCACGCTCTGGTACTGGGAGTGAGGGGCTTCAACATAAGAATTTGGAGGGAACAAAATTTAACTCACAACAGGAAGGCAAAATGCTTTTTGGAGCAGTGGACAGAAAACAGTATATTATTTCTGGGGTCAAGGTAGTCACATAAGGCTACTTGTATGTAGCATTTGAGGTGACCCTCAAAAGAGAAATCAGATTTGGGTCATATAGGTTAAAAATTAGAGGAAAAGTCCGGATCAAAAGTTGGAAGCAGTATTTTAGAAATTTGTTTGAAAAATGTATCAAAAAACTTGGAAAAGCCGGGAAAAAGTCCCTAACAAATGCCACCTCCTACACAATCATTGTTATTATTTTGTTGAATTTTCTTTCCATCTTTCTTACATATTTAGTTTTATATACAATTAATGTGTATAGACACATTTAACTTTGGTTTGTTAAACCATTAACAAAATAACTATTGTTATTTTAGTGTTAACTATTAACTGTTAACTATTCTACATATTATATAACTTTTAAAAGTTATGTCATATCAGAATTCATCCTACCATCCCCTTTAGTTGACAATTAAGTAGCTTCTAGTTTTGTAAAATATTATGAAGTTTTTGAATTATTGGGTTATTTTCTGTGTTTTGGAGATTTCCTTGGCATACTGTCCCCATGGTGATATTGACAGGGCATATCTTGAGAGATGTCATATTTGTTAAATAATTGGATGAAATCAAGTGTTATGACCCCTGACATACATTGACAAATTACCTTCCTATAAGACTACACCAATTTTCATGTCACCAGCACAGTGTGAGAGCACCAGTGTTATGCTCAAATGTCATGGCCACTGTGTTCTTCTCTGATATCCTACAGTAGACTCCTGCTGTTCAAAATTCTCCACCCAGGTCACCCTCTTTTGTTTCCTTCATGGCACTCAAGGCTGTGTGAAATTATCTCACTCAGTGTGTAATTCTGCACCTTGCTTGTCTCTCCCTTTCCAGAGGATAAACTGCACTGTGGCATCCATCTTTGTGTCCCTCCCTCCCTGGCACATTATAGACACTCATAGATACTAAATGAGTGAGTTCATTTGCCACATTCGATCCTTTTAATTTGATTTTTTTTTCAAAATATCTCACCTCATTTGTAATGTATTATCAGTTGTCCATTCCCTTTTGTGAAGTGTTTTTTTTTTTTTTTATATGTAATTATTTTTTATTGGAGGCAAATTATATTACAATATTATATTGGTTGGTTTTGCCATACATTGATATGAATTTGCCCCGGGTTTACATAAGTTCCCCCTCCTGAACCCCCCTCCCCCCTCCCTCCTCCCTTTATCCTCCCTCTGGGTCATCCCCGCATGCCAGCCCCGAGCATCCTATAACATGCATTGACCCTGAACTAGTGATTCGTTTCACATATGACAACATACGTGTTTCAATGCCATTCTCCCAAATCATCCCACCCTCACCCTCTCCCATAGAGTCCCAAAGACTGTTCTATACATCTGTGTCTCTTTTGCTGTCTCGTATACAGGGTTATCATTTGCATCTTTCTAAATTCCATATATATGTGTTAGTATACTGTATTGGTGTTTTTCTTTCTGGCTTACTTCACTCTGTATAATAGGCTCCAGTTTCATCCACCTCATTAGAACTGATTCAAATGTATTCTTTTTAATGGCTGAATAATACTCCATTGTGTATATGTACCAAAGCTTTCTTATCCATTCGTCTGCAGATGGACATCTAGGTTGCTTCCATGTCCTGGCTATTATAAACAGTGCTGCAATGAACATTGGAGTACACGTGTCTCTTTCAATTCTGGTTTCCTCGGTGTGTATGCCCAGGAGTGCGATTGCTGGATCATATGGCAGTTCTATTTCCAATTTTTTGAGGAACCTCCACACTGTTCTCCATAATGGCTGTACTAGTTTGCATTCCCACCAACAGTGTAAGAGGGTTCCTTTCTCTCCACATCCTCTCCAGCATTTATTGCATGTAGACTTTTGGATAGCAGCCATTCTGACTGGTGTGAAATGGTATCTCATTGTGGTTTTGATTTGCATCTCTCTGATGATGAGGGATGTTGAGCATTTTTTCATGTGTTTGTTAGCCATCTTTATGTCTTCTTTGGAGAATTGTCTGTTTAGTTCTTTGGCCCATTTTTTGATTGGGTCATTTATTTTTCTGGAATTGAGCTGCAGGAGCTGCTTGTATAATTTGGAGATTAATCCTTTATCAGTTGCTTCATTTGCTATTATTTTCTCCCATTCTGAAGGCTGTCTTTTCACCTTACTTATAGTTTCCTTTGCTGTGCAGAAGCTTTTGATTTTAATTAGGTCCCATTTGTTTATTTTTGCTTTTATTTCCAATATTCTGGGAGGTGGTTCATGGAGGATCCTGCTGTGATTTATGTCGGAGAGTGTTTTGCCTACGTTCTCCTCTAGGAGTTTTATAGTTTCTGGTCTTACATTTAGCTCTCTAATCCATTTTGAGTTTATTTTGGTGTATGGTGTTAGGAAGTGTTCTAGTTTCATTCTTTTACAAGTGGCTGACCAGTTTTCCCAGCACCACTTGTTAAAGAGACTGTCTTTTCTCCATTTGATATTCTTGCCTCCTTTGTCAAAGATGAGGTGTCCATAGATGCGTGGATTTATCTCTGGGCTTTCTATTTTGTTCCATTGATCTATATTTCTGTCTTTATGCCAGTACCATACTGTCTTGATGACTGTGGCTTTGTAGTAGAGCCTGAAGTCCGGCAGGTTAATTCCCCCAGTTCCATTTTTCTTCCTCAAGATTGCTTTGGCTATTCGAGGTTTTTTGTATTTCCATACAAATTGTGAGATTAATAAGTCCATGCAAATGCAAGTCTTGCCATGAACATGTAGCATAAGATATACAGGCCAGCTGGCCTAGAGCTCAGGGTATGGACTCAGTATTCTCCTAAAACGCATGTGCCATGTATATTGAAGATACACGTATCAACCAGAGTGACCAGGGAGTAAAAGGGCATGGATAGATGTAAGGAAAATGAAGTCACAAAATACTCCACAAGAAAATGAGCTGGAAAACAGAAGATGACTTGTCACTGCCACTAGGGAAGGGAAGGCATGAGTTTTGTCTCTCAGAGGACACTTGGCAATGTCTGGAGACATTTTTCCTTGAAAGGAGAAAATGCTTGGATATCACTGGTGGGAGTCCAGGGTGGCCCCCACATACAGAAACCATAATCTAGAGCAAGAGACAGGCATCAATACCATTTAAAAACTTCTCAGATAACTCAGATAATGTGCAGCCATGTTTGGGAACCATTGGCATTTTGAAAAAAGTGGTTATCAGATATGTAGTAGCTGAGCGGCCTTTTAAAATCCATTGACAGCATATAAAAGTATGGATTCTCCTACCCTAACTAATGCTCTCCCTAGCCACATTGCTTCACCAGTAGGTATGAAGTGAAACAGGGCAGTCTCGTTTCCATCTACTGAATGTCTAGAGCTGGGATCTCAGGTGAGTGGAGAGATTAGGAACTCAGGTGGGCAGTGCTACCCATTGCTCCCAGGTGTGTGTGTTTAGGAGAGTCCCCGCTTGATTTTTCCAGAGTCATACTGAGCACTTTATATTGTAGTAACCTAGGATACATGCCGGAAAAGGCAATGGCACCCCACTCCAGTACTCTTGCTTGGAAAATCCCATGGATGAAGGAGCCTGGTAGGCTGCAGTCCATGGGGTCGCGAAGAGTCAGACACGACTGGGCGACTTCACTTTCACTTTTCACTTTCATGCATTGGAGAAGGAAATGGCAACCCACGCCAGTGTTCTTGCCTGGAGAATCCCAGGGACTGGGGAGCCTGGTGGGCTGCCATCTATGGGACCGCACAGAGTTGGTCACAACTGAAGCGACTTAACAGCAGCAGCAGCAGCAGGATACATGCCATAGCTGTTTGAAGAGAGAGGAACCGTGTGGCCTGTGTGTTTGCAGGATGGAAGTTTGCTTGTCTGGGTGGCACTGGAGTCTGGAGACAGCAGGAAATGAGACCACATGCCTGTTGTTCAAATAACCTGTCTGCAAGGCCCAAGGAACGCTGCCATTCAGCAGTGAATGGCTCTCTCTCTGGCTCTCTTTCACTGCATGCGTTGGACACAACAGAACTAGAAGCTTCTGAAAGCAGGTGAAAGGCAAGACCCACCTGGGAAATGGCTTGTTCCACTTTACCCCCATCACTCAGAACAGGTTTCCAACAAAGGATCTAACCCTTTGCGTGCCCCCTGCCCCGGCTGCCTCTCCCACATATTCTATGCCTAGCGTGGACTTCATTTAGAGATAGCTCTCAACTCCAGTGTTCTTGCCTGGAGAATCCCAGGGACAGGGGAGCCTGGTGGGCTTCCATCTATGGGGTCACACAGAGTCGGACACTACTGAAGTGACTTAGCAGCAGCAGCAGCAGCTGAAATCTGACTTTACTATTTTAGACTTCCAGACTCCCCACAGAGTTCTCAGTTGGGTTGTGTTCGGCTCGTTATCTGGGTCATCAAAGTGCCTGAGCTCACTCCAAGTTTATAAACAAAGGTGCCTCCTACCACCTTCAGAATCGGGGGGGGGGGGGGGGGCTGGGTGGGTATCAGCAAAGGCTGCCTCGGGCTATAGGGGTGAAAAGCTGCACTTTGATACTTCTCTTTGTGGTTTGTCAATCCTATTGTCATCATCTCTTAGGAAAATCAATGCTTCGGTCTTTCAGTGAACATGTAAATAAAGTGATAAAAAGTAAACCAAGGCCAGCTGTTTCCTGATGGAAAAGGAGAGGTGAATTAAGAACATTTATGATGAGCAGCAGAGGGCTGTTTGTGAGCTAGGAGGATTTAGAAACAGTGAAAACCTTGGCCGTGTTTGGTGACTCGGTAATGCTGGCTGCTCTGTGCTTGGAGGACATCCTTGTCCCAAGTGTGTGGTCTCCTGGTTGTTAATGGTGTTGCTTGCAATTTGTGCTTTGATCTGATTGAAACCAACATTGTTCACTCAATTTCCCATCAGTTTTATCTTAGGAAATAAGCCTTTGTCTTAACTGAGTTACTTAACTGATAAAAGGAGATACTACTAATGATAATAAGGTTAATAATGAACACTGGAATCTCCTACATGTCTATTCATTTATTCAGCAATATTTTTTTTTCTGAGTCTATTCTCTGTGCGATTCTAGGCCCTAGCATACACTGTGACCAAGACAGACAGTCCCTTGCCTCTTAGAACCTACCAGTTGAGTTGGAAGACAGAAAGTAAACAAATCAATGCAATATGATGTCAAATACTGATACGTGAAGAATAGAGCAGAGTAACAGCATGGCAAGTGAGTGGAGCACAGTTTATGTAGGGAGGTCAGGGAAAGTCACTGTGAGATGGTATCTAACAGAGAACTGGCTCGAGTGAAGGAAGGAGCCACTCTCTGAAAAAATGCAGACCCAACAATGATCTCATTTGGGAACCTGCAAATATACTGGAAAAATCCTGATTTTTGAAAGCGGGAATCCTTGGGTTCTGATGCTGGCCACACTTCTGATTTTCTGTATGACTTAGAGGAGTTAAGCTTTCTCTGTGTGTGTCTTCTGATTTCTCCAGGTGGAAAAACAAAGTATTTTGGTTCAACTTACAGGATGGTTTTGAGACTTGAATGAGAATCAAACGTTTGAAACACAGTGGACTAGGATGTGGGAGGGTCTTGGTGAATGTCAGGATGCTGAGAGACAGATGGGCAGATGTTTGACTCAGCTCCTGTCTTTAGAGGGGCTGCTGTACTTCCATTCAGTCTGTCACCATGTGTTTGAGCACCTCCTGGGCAGTCTCATAGATGGGGAAACAGTAGAAACAGTGTCAGACTTTATTTTTGGGGGGCTCCAAAATCACTGCAGATGCTGATTGCAGCCATGAAATTAAAAGATGCTTACTCCTTGGAAGGAAAGTTATGACCAGCCTAGATAGCATATTAAAAAACAGAGACATTACTTTGCCAACCAAGGTCCGTCTGGTCAAGGCTATGGTTTTTCCCATGGTCGTGTATGGATGTGAGAGTTGGACTGTGAAGAAAGCTGATCGCCGAAGAATTGATGCTTTTGAACTGTGGTACTGGAGAAGACTCTTGAGAGTCCCTTGGACTGCAAGGAGATCCAACCAGTCCATTCTAGAGGAGATCAATCCTGGGTGTTCGTTGGAAGGACTGATGCTAAAACTGAAACTCCAATACTTTGGCCACCTCATGCGACAAGTTGACTCACTGGAAAAGACTCTGATGCTGGGAGGGATTGGGGGTGGGAGGAGGCAGGGACGACAGAGAATGAGATGGCTGGATGGCATCATCAGCTCGATGGACATGAGTTTGAGTGAACTCCGGGAGTTGGTGATGGACAGGGAGTCCTGAAATGCTGTGATTCATGGGGTCGCAAAGAGTCGGACATGACTGAGCGACTGAACTGAACTGAACTGAACTGGGCAGTCTCAGGATGCCCCAGTGAAGAAGGCGGACAGTATCTGATCCCAAGTGTCTCCATTCAGACTGTGTTCTATGATAGCTTAGTGTTTGAGGACCAGACACCCTGGAGCCAGCCATGTGGGTACAAGTGTCAGTCCTTCCACCTAGTATATTTATGAGCTTTTCAAGTAGGTTAACGTTTCTGCACCTTTATTTCCTCATCTGTAGAATAGGATGATGATAACTAATAATAACAGTAATAGTGAAGAAAGCTGATCGCCGAAGAATCGATGCTTTTGAACTGTGGTGTTGGAGAAGACTCCTGAGAGTCCCTTATACTGCAAGGAGATCCAACCAGTCCATTCTAAATGAGATCAATCCTGGATGTTCATTGGAGGGACTGATGCTAAAGCTGAAACTCCAATACTTTGGCCACCTCATGAGACGAGTTGACTCACTGGAAAAGACTCTGATGCTGGGAAAGGTTGGGGGCGGGAGGAGAAGGGGACGACAGAGAATGAGATGGCTGGATGGCATCACCGACTCTGTGGACATGAGTTTGAGTGTACTCCGGGAGTTGGTGATGGACAGGGAGGCCTGGCGTGCTGTGATTCATGGGGTCGCGGAGAGTCGGACACGACTGAGCGACTGAACTGAACTGAACTGAACTGAACTTATAAAATTGTCAGAATGATAAAATAAGTAACATTTGAAATGAGCAACATTTGAAATACATTTAAGGGAATTTCACACATGATACATACTAGAAGAGTATTTCAAAGTTGAAAATAAAAACTTGCTTGTGAATTGTTCTGTGTTGTAGAAGAGGCAGGCTAAACTTTGCTCTGCAGTTATCACCCTATTTGATTATCTCAACAGTTCATTTCACAGATAAGGAAATGGAAACTCAGAGATGTTAAACATTTTGCCCCAAAATAACACACCTGATTTGTGTATGAGCTGGAAATGTAAACTAAGTTTGACTCTAGGACCCTCTCTTGACCGTTTTTCCACTGGGATGGGTTACTGAAGGTCCAGATACGAGCACAGGTGGGTTCCTGCCCTGAGAGGATTTAAAGTGGAGGGGAAGAGCCACTGAGGGGTTACAAGACATGTACAGGATCTCACAGCTCATGAGGAATCCAATTCCAGAATTCCCACCTCTAAGTCTAGAGCAACTTCGCTGTTCCATTTGTAGAATTGAATGCAGTAAGCATTTATTAAATGATTCTGTGTACTAAAAGATAAAAGAGCAAAAGAATTCCTGATGTAGTCAGGTGACCAGAAAAGATGGTACTCTCCAGGGAATATTAAGGAGAGTCTCTTGGTTTGGGAAACTTGAGGAAAGTCTTTTTTTAGATAAACTTTTTATTTGGGCATAATTTTTCAATAGATTTACAAAAAAGTCATGAGGATAATACACTGGTTCCTATATAGTTTTAATTCAGTTTCCTCTAAAATGGTAACATCTGACCCATCTAAAGTTGACTTTGCTACATTAATATTAGCTAAACTACAGGCTTAATTAGGATTTCACGTTTTTCTGCTAATATCTTTTACCTGAGATCCACTCCAAGATATCAATGAACTTAGGAAAATCCTCTTTTTGACTTAAGAAATTTTAACTTGTACCCCTATTTGCAAGTATTGCATTCTGGTAAAAATATATTGCATCTTATTTAATGGTTTCCTCTTTTTGTTCGGAATGAAGGAGGTGGGCACTTCAGAATTTTGAATGGCACAGTCATTACACAGATTTGTTTTCCTCACAAGAGAAAAAAGGATTAATCAATATAATAAGATAATTTCTAAATTTATTTGAAACAACCAGAGTCATATATTTAATGGACAAGGAAAAAAACCTGCCTAGATTTCCTCTTTTTAAATTTATTGATCTAACACCCCAAAGACAAAAAAAAAATGTATCTATCTATAATGTGTTAATTGACCCCTCCCAAGACAGATTTCACTTTTAGTTTTAAAGCACACCTCTTGAAGTTATCTTATTCTGTGAGTATGTGTGTTTCTCAAAGTGGGAGTTATTCTAAGGGGGATAAAATAATACCAGAGAAAGCAAATGAAAGTGGTCTTTATGAGTTTCACATTCATTTTTATTACACAACTTTGTCTGAAAGCTTGGTTAAATTAAATGTATAATGTGATCCTGGTGTATTTGCATTCATGCAATAGCTTTTTAGTTTGTTTTTAACAGAGGTCTTCCTGACCTTGGAGGTTTAGAAAATTTGCTTTCACATGGTCGAATGGCTTGGGTGTATTTCTCTGGTATATTAGGCAAAAATGTGTTGGTCTTCTCACCAGTATGGTTCCCTTCCTCTTTTTTAACCTCTTGTGTATTTGTGTCAGAAAAATTATGACCATTTAGGAAGAAAAGTACAATACAAAGCAACTTTTATTCACACCTAAGCTTCTAGGTGTTTTCTTTAAGGTAAGAAGCTCGGGGGAGAGGTTGCCATTGGGTAATTCATACAGACTTCTCCTGATTCAGACATTTTTTATAGCACTCTTAGGTCTTCAAGTGCTGCTTCAGTAGGTTCCCAGTCATCGTTTATCTGTACAAGTGAAATTCTTTTTGTCCAGTAGGGACTAAGAGTGATACTCATCTGCATAGTAAGGATCGTTAAGGTAGACTTTTATTCTAACTTGGAAGTGATTGTTTTGAGAAGTAAAATGAAGGTGACCAGTCAAACCAGAAATTATCAACCAAATCACCTCTACTTGATGATTTCCCTTCCCTTTAGTGAATTTATCACTTGTCACAGTTTATACTCTGAAGCCTGACACTGAGATTCCCAAGGATACAACCTGAGAGTGTCTATATTTTGAGGATTGTTGCTGTTCAGTTGCCGAGTCTCACCTGACTCTTCGTGACCTCATGGATTGCAGCTCTCCAGGCATCTTTGTCCTTCCCTATCTTCTGAAGTTTGCTCACACTCATGTGTGTGTCAAGTGAGTCAGTGATGCCATTCAACCATCTCATCCTCTGCCGCCCCCTTCTCCTCTTGCCTTCCATCTTTCCCAGCATCAGGGTCTTTTCCAATGAGTTGACTCTTCCCATCAGGTGACCAAAGCATTGGAACTTCATCTTCAGTCCTTCCCATGTATATTCAGGGTTGATTTTCTTTAGGATTGACTGGTTTGATCTCTTTGCTGTCCAAGGGACTCGCAAGAGTCTTCTCCAGCACCAGAAATCAAAAGCATCAATTCTTTGGCACTCAGCCTTCTTCATAGTCCAACTCTCCCATCCATTGGACCATAAACTTGGACCAAGTTCTTTCCATGCTCCCAAAAGTCAGTTCAGATGATTCTGTTAATTCTCTCCTTTCACCTCTCCTAAAAAGAATTCTTTATGATACAAACATGCATTCTCTGTGGGAACAGTATTATCCACAGGGGAGTGAGAATTGGTTCATAGTAGGAGAGGGCTAAAAAAAAAATCTTACTGTTTTTGTGTATAACATACAGATACACAGAGTACATAAAAAGATAATCAGTACATTTGCCTGTTAATTAATGGGGGAGGCAATTAAGTAAAAGTAGATATGTAAAAAGGTTCTCAGGAGGACAATAAGGAAAAAGAAGTTGAAAACACTGGTTATAGACTAAACCTTGAGTATTCATTGTTGCCAAAACCAGGAATCATTTCTCTATCAGGTGTCCTCTTAGGTAAATAGAACAAGAGATGCCAGTAAAACATAATATTTTCCCAATGTTGCAATTAGGCTGTGCTCCATCCTCTAATCTTCCCATCTCCATGGCAGAAAGAAAGCTTTTGATGTTATCTTGTCCAGGGGCTTTGTCTGCCCTTTTGCACTTTCTGATTTACAAAATCATCAGTAAATTTGTCATTGTGTTTAAAGGTTCCAAGTTAACTGAAGTTTATGTGTTGTTATACCTGGACTTCTCAGACAAAATGGAAAAATAGAGATGTGCTATAACCAGTGTGGGGAGCAACCAAAGGAACAAGCAGAAATGACAGAAAATTTGTTTTGTGAGTGTGAAAGCCTTAAGAAGTGAGAGAGACTTTGCTTGGCTATAAGAGTCACTTTGAAGCCTACTGTCCCTGACGCACCTCCCTGAAGGGTTGGAAAAATGAAATAGTTTCTCAGCCATTCTTTCAGCCAAGGGTGTCTGTGTGACAGATCTGATAGAAAGTCGCTGGTGGTAAGGATGGAAGTTCTGGGGAAATTTTTGCTCTTGTATGTTTCCCTTTTATTCTGTCTTTGAATGCAAGTATAATGTCAGGATCTGGCAGCCACCTTGTAATATAATTATGAGGCAGCAAATTCAAAGCCAAAACCCCAGCATGCTGTGGATGATAGAATTGGAAAGAGAGGAAGAGACAGAGTTTCTGGTCACCTTGTTGGATACCGAGACCAGTGTCAGCAGCTACCCTATCGTTCCATGGAATACTTAGGCTTACTCTTAATTGGGTGTTCTGTTACTTGTAGCTAAACATGTTCCTATACTACCTTATTTAGGGGATAATATCAGGTGATGAAGAAGAAAAGAGGCACATTTTTCTGTCTTGCCCTCTAAATGTAAGTGATTTTTAATCCTTCAGGTTATTTCTATAACATCAGGCCTCTGCAAACTTAGCTCATTAATATTCCTTTGCAAGGAGTTATGACATGTCTTACATTTCAACATAGATTACAAGTTGTGGAAAGTGGAAAGCCAAGACTTTATGGGAACTTTTCTGAACATCTCTCCCACAGATTGTGTTCTGCATAGTCAGAACCGTGGTACCCTCAGGCCTCTGAGATAACCACCCTACGGCCTTGTCCATCCCACGAGCAAAGAGAAACTTTCCACCCTCACTACCCCTTTCTGTGCATCTGTGTTTGCCTCTCAGGAAAACAGAATCTCAGAGGGACAAAAAGACACAGAAGCAACACACACTTTTGCAGGGTCATGCAGAGCACTTTAATTCCTCCTAGTCTCATTTTAAGTCCTGGCCACTCCATTAAGGTTTCACTTTTGCTTAATCGAAAGTCTCTTTGAATGGTTGATACGCCCCTTCCTCTATATGGAAGAGCTATATTCTAACACTAACAGAAAAACTGCCAAGAGTTTTTAAATAGCTTTTCGTCCCCAGTTGTATAAATAAATACTTCAAGATTACCGAGATTTAGCCTCAGTTACAACGGTTTGATTCATATTAAAGTTCTGTTTTTGTTATTAATAGAATTTATTTAAAGGGTTCATGAATGAGAAGACTGCAAAGATTTTGGGGTCATTTTTTTTGTCACAAGTAAATCGGAAGCAAGAGAAAATAAAAAGGAAGAATATAAAACTATGATACTATTTTCTAGAGATAATATTTGGGGGTAAAATTTTGCTTTATCTATATATACACATACATATATATGGATTTATATAGATAGAAAAAGGAATGGGAAAATTATGAATACATATATGTATATTATATGCATAAAGATTTCAATCTTTACTTAATGTATGTTGCTTCCATTTTTGCATTTCACTCACTCAACATCTTTTTTTAATGATTGCATAAGTTTTCATTATATAAAAACATAATGTGTATTTAAAAGGTCAATTATTAGATAAACGTTCTATTTTCATCAGTATAAATATTGCTAGAAGGAATACTTTTTACAGTAAGTCTCTGGCATACTTTAGGGTCACTTCAAATAAATTTGCTAAGATTTCATAGCAAATTAAAATCTAGAACTAATCAGAATAAACTATTATTTTATTCTGTACTCAACCATATAAATAAATTATTATGCTTTCCAGAGTTTGTCATTCTTCACTGAGGTCATCAGTCCAATTTCAAATGATCAGAATATAAATATATTTGTGTTCTTGAACTTTTAGACCCCTTTAGGTAAAATCAATCTTTTCTCAATAAGTTTAATGATCTTAACCAACCAAGAGACCATATTGCTTGATGATGAATTAATTAAGTTTCTGGTGAGATTTGGCAAATTTCAATGATGGGAGCTTCGTTTTTCTAGGCACTTTGATCATCAGGGTTGTCAGCACAAAATAGATGCTTTTCTGAGTTAATATTACTTTTATGTCTGTTAGGCAGTAATGAATTTTACATAATTAGTTTATAACATTTCATATTCATCAAGTTATTAATGAGAGAAATAGTGCTGGATTTCACAGCAAAACAGTAATAATGTTACATGCATGACTGAGCGACTGAACTGAACTAAACTGAACAGATCAAGAGAGGAAAAATTGTGGTTAAGCTGATTTTTTGGTAAGTAACGTTGCTTTTTTTTTGTTCAGTTTGAGACCCAGAATCATATTTATATTATAGTTCTTCCTTGTAAATAAAATGGTGCTTCCCAGGTGATACAGTGGTAAAAAATCTGCCTGACAATGCAGGAGACTTAAAAGACAAGAATTTGGTCCCTGGGTTGGGAACACCCTCTGGAGTAGGAAATGGGGACCTGCTCCAATATTCTTGCCAAGAAAATTCCTTAAACAGAGGAGACTAGAAGGCTATAGTCCATGGGGTTGCAAAGAGTCGGACACAACTGACATACCAGCACACATATAATTAAAATAAAAATCTATTGTCACTGTGGTAAAAATGAGTGCAGAAAAACATAAAGCAGAAAATAAATATTAACCATAATTTTACCTCTCAAGAAGTAATTGATAATATATTTCCTTCAAGTAATTTTTCTGTGTCTACTGAAGATGAAAGTATATATGCTATTTTTTATTCATCATTATATTAAAACAATTGTCCCATGTCATTAAAAATTCTTCAAAAACACCATCAGAGTAGCTGTGTAACATCCCAGGGATAAATATGTGATAGTTTAATCAAATTTTTGTTGAGAGATATTTTTGGTTATATTTTACTACCAAGAATAATTCTGTGATGAATATCCACAAACTTCTTTGTCAAAATATTAATACCAAACTACTACTTTCATAGGGTAGATTTCCTAAAATGAAATTACTAGATCAGAGACTATTAACTTTTCTAAGCTTTGGCAATATATTGCCAGATTGCATTTCAGAAAATAATTCACATTTCCACTAATCAGGATAAGAGTACCTGTCTCAACATACCCAAGTCAGCATTGCTGTTGTTTTTTTTATTTTAGCTAATGAACAAAGCAATGTTTTTGCATCGATAATAAATACATAACTATTTCCATAAGCATATCAATTATTTGTGTTTCTTCTGTGAAATATAAATTCATGTCCTTCTGAGAACAAAAGAATTGACTGTAGTAGTCACCGTGGGAGGGGTACTGAGAAACATTTCCTTGAGGGTCATTGAAGTTAATTTTATTATAAATTATACATGTACTCTGCTATATCAAGAACTCCAATACTACTTATTTCAGATGGATAAAAATTTTAAATATTAAAAAAGAAAACCAAATAGTTCTGAGAAAAATTATGGATAATTTATATTTTCAGTAAATCTTTAAAAGGCCAGGTGGCTGTGGACCCGTCCACTCCCCACCACCCCAGTAGGCTTCTTTTGGCCTAGTTGTGAGAACTGAGATAATTAACCACAAATCTGCCAACTAAGAATTTTTCTTGAAAATCTGGTGCACAATTCACAAATGCTATCTAAACTCTTATAAGATTGCTGGAGCAAGTTGGTCACAAGGCCCCAAGACCAGCTCATTTATCCATAAGTTCACAGTCTGGCTTGATGATTTGTTGGCTTTACTATTGGTCTTAATTTCATTGTCATAACTTACCATTCAGCAAAACTGACCATGCTGACTGAGAGCTTTACCAAATGACCCAACAAGAACTTGTGTTAATGTCCTTTCCAACATCTGTTACCTTGATGGGCTCAGAAAACAACTCAGAACAAGGACCCAAAGTCACTGCTGCACTTATGCATTTGCTCGTTCAGTCGCTTACACAGCTCTTCCCCAGGGGGGCTGGATATTGTGTGACCTTGGGCCTTTCGATTTTACATAGAGGGGTCCACATCAGCCTCCACATTATCAACTGGGGGCAAAGTGGGTCAAATTAAAAGTGCCATGTATTTTTTCCCTCTTAATGACTTTTATACAGCATAGCCTTCTTCTTTTTACTAAAAAAATTAAACAAAAAAAATACCAAAAAATTTTCTTGAGTATTTTTAGTTTTATCTTTTCTAGATCTTCCTATAATAATAATATTAGAAGAAATTATAGAAAATACTAACCTCTGAAAACACACTCCTTAAGATTACCCTAATAATTGCATTGTGAAGTCACTGGTCTCCATGTCCCCTGGACGCCCATTTGTCTGAAAGGCAACCCAGACATGTGTGTTGGGGAAGGGAGCAGGACCGGGAACAGAGTGGCGGTGGGAAAACCTTAATCACAAATTCATGACAAAAATGTAAGATGGTAGCGTTTCAAATAGATTAATGAATCATTTATATTGTAAAACCTTGATCGTAGCTGTCTTTCCTCAGTTCTTCTGGAATTTGTTAATCTGTTTCCACATTAGTTCTGCATTTAAATGATCTGATACAAGTATCTCGTCCTGGATAAGATTTCTCCCTTTTAGATAAGTTCCACTAGGTTATTAATAGCTCTTGATTCTCCAAACTCCTCTAGTTTACAGGAGAAATAACTTAGTGAAAACTCATTTGGGTTGTGTAGCTTTGTTAATGTAAGTGAGTAATGTGTATTGATTCTTCACGGTGTAAAAATGTTATTCATTTTGTGCAAGAAAGTCGGTTAAAGAATTATTAATGACACAGTAATTGCTTTAAAAAATATGCCTTAATTAAAATGGTAAATTCTTTATTACGTCTTTATTTTAATTAGATGTACAGAAAGACAATAATTTTTACAAGGAAACTCATGTAAAATAAAATGATCTCATTTAAAAGTGTTTCAAAAACTCTGTAGTGGTGCTCTCTAGAGAGGCAGTTGAGAACTTCCTAAAGTAAAACTACCATGACTCCACTTCCGATCAAAATTAAAAGTGTCATTCTGACTAAAATTAATAATCTTAAATAGAATATTTTACACTTTTCCTCCATACCCAGAAGTTTCTGCTTCTACTTTTTAACTGAAATTCCATTTCTTGAAAGTATTTTTAAAGGTTTGTATACAGAGTGAAGTAAGTCAGAAAGAGAAAGACAAATATCATATATTAATGCATATATATTGGAGAAGGAAATGGCAACCCACTCCAGTGTTCTTGCCTGGAGAATCCCAGGGACAGGGGAGCCTGGTGGGCTTCCATCTATGGGGTCACACAGAGTCGGACACGACTGAGCAACTTCACTTTCACTTAATGCATATATATGGAATCTAGAAAGATAGTCCTGATGGTCCTACTTGCAGGGCCGCAAACGAGACACAGACATTTTGGACACAGTCAGGGAAAGAGGGTGGGATGATATGAGAGAATTGCACTGAAACATATACATTGCCATATGTAAGATAGATAGCGAGCCAGTGGGAGTTTGATGTAGGACACAAGAAACCCAAAGCTAGTGCTCTGTGACAACCTAGAGGGGTAAGATAGGGAAGACAGTGGCAGGGAAGTTCAAGAGGGAGGGAACATATGTATACCTAATGCCAGTTCATGTTGATGTACGGCAAAAACCATCACACTATTGTAATTATTCTCTAATTATATATATATAAAAGAAAGCTCAAAAAAGACAAGGAGGAAACAGGCTTATTTTTATGGAAATTATCAATTAGATTCAACTTGTTTTTGCAGTTGGCACTTTGCTCTATTTCTTCAATTTGCAAGACAATGCTTTTCAGTGATTTGTCTGGAGTTGTATGTATAGAAAAACCACAACCAAAATCAATAACTGCCTTCTATTTATCATGTCACCCTGTTCTACTTGCTTTTCTGTCTTTAATTTGTATGCGTAATTATCTGAGGCAATGCTCCCTTGTGAATAATGATCACTAACTTGGAAAAGGTCTATGTGGGGACTCTGGTTAACATTTGAGTGTAATTTTGGGGCCAGGTACTAGATTTTTGGTTAACATTTGGCCAGGTACTAGAATTTTGGTTAACATTTGAGTGTAAATTTGGAGCCAGGTACTAGATTGGGATCTCTCATGACTGTTAATTAATCCTTCTGTGTGTGCTTGTGACCTAAATTGTGTCCAGCTTTTTGTGAGCTCCTAGACTGTAACCCACCAGGCTCCTCTATCCTTGAAATTTACCTGTCAAGAACACTGGAGTAGGTTGCCATTTCCTTCTCCAGGAGATCTTCCTAACCCAGGGATCGAACCCACATCTCTGGTATCTCCTGCACTGGCAGGCAGATTCTTTACCACTGCACCACCTGGGAAGCCCCAGTTAATTCTTATAACAACCAAAACTGAGAAAATATGATTTTCTTTTCACAGAGAAAGGAAAGGAAGGTTGAGAGCCACAACCATTTTGATCATTTAAACCAAAGGTCTAAAAACTATGGCCCATGGGAAGTCTCCACCTTGCCATCAAATTTTATAAATAGAGCTTTATTGGAACATGGAGACAGCTATTTTTTCTTAAAATGACAGAGTTGAGTAGTCTAGGGAGAGAGATTGTCTGACATGTCAAACCTAAAATACTTACTATCTAGCTCGTAGGAGGAAGAGTTTGCAGCTCCCTGGTCTAACCCAGAACAGCTCACATAATTGGATCTGCTCCCATTCATCAGACCCCATTATGTAACATTGTTTAAAATTATATATCCTCTTTTCCAAGCATACTCTTCCAACTTCATACATTTCTCTCTTCCTTAATTTGAATACTTAATATAGGAGTCTTTTTCCTGTGAGCAACATTTCCTCTCTTTTCTGAAGAAGCTGAGATGACATGCCTCTAGCCTGTCTCTCTCATAGCTCTCATTATTTATTTAACTCTGCTCAGGTTATTTTAACTCAGCTTAGCATTTTCCGAAATGCTTTAGCTCGTAAGAGGATTCTTATAGCCAAGTATTGCTTCACACTGCTCTTCATATAATCTGAATTTCTTTTTAAAGTTTCCCAGAGGACAATGGTTATCTCACTGCTGGGGAAAGAGTTACAGGCATTTACAGTTCAGAAAAGCCAGCAGCTACCATGTAATAAAAATCAGATCAAAGGAGCACCATGCCCAGTCAGAGAACCTATTTTTTTTGTATGTAAAGAAAGAAAGTATCGGTTGATAGGGAGGGGTTTTCCCCACCTTAAGACACTTTAGTTGATAGATCATATAATGCCAATTACAGCCTCTTTGCTCATTGACACTGCTTGTCATGCAGCAAAAGCTGCCCCATTCCACATTCATGTTCCGCAGGCTCAGTTAGGTAATTTCTTACGTCCACTATAGAGGAGGCCCAGACTGCCCTACATTCGTAGACCCTGAGAGGTTTTACATCCAAGAAGAGGAAGGCCATAGAAGTTCTCATTTGTCAAAAAGTGGTCAAAAGTAGTAAAAGGTGGAAGCATTCTAAGATGGTCATGAACAGGTTAATGGAATACTGAAAACAGAATACTGGAGTGGGTAGTCTTTCCCTGCTCCAGGGGATCTTCCCAAACCAGGGATCAAACCCAGGTCTCCTGCATTGCAGGAGGGTTCTTTACCAGCTGAGCCACAAGGGAAGCCCTGTACTGTAAAACCCTGTGCAAAATTAATAATATTGTGGAAGACAGTGCAGGGACGATAGGACATAGAAGGTTCTTACATGTGTATGTTTAATGTTGTTTATGATTTTAAAGTTTTAAAAATAAATACATTAAGTTTATACAGAAAATAGCGTTTGATGATATATACCATGATATTAACAGTGATTATCTTTGGGTGATAAAGACATGACTGCTCTTTTTTTTTTATTCTTTGATATATTTTCCCAGAAACTATGTATTATTTTTGCACTTCCCTAGTGGCTCAGATGGTAAAGAATCTGCCTGCCATGTGGGAGGCCTGGAATTGATCCCTGGGCTGGGAAGATCCTCTGAAGGAGGACATAGCAACCCACTCCAGTATTCTTGCCTGGAGAATCCCCATGGACAGAGGAGCCTGGTGGGCTACGGTCCATGTGGTCGCAGAGAGTCAGACAGGACTGAGCAACTAAGCACAGCACAGCACATGTATTACTTTTATAATAAGATGTTTCTTTTCGTGAGATAAAAAGGACACAACTAGGAATGTTATGATAAACAGGAGAGGAAAACAAATGCTCCCTCTCCTAAATAAACTTGAAGAGTTTTGGTAAATATATGATGTTTCTACCATTGAGTTTGGAAAAAAAACAATCTTAGAAGCAGACTGCTTTTGCTGAGAAGTGTTAAGAGAAAGGGTTTAGGTTGTTTCCTCTGAGTATTATAGAAGCATTAGGATAAACATTATATATATATATAATTTTAATAAAAAATATACTATACTATCATTGCTGAGTTACTCACTTTGGAGGTCTGAGTTCCCCAAGCTGTCCGTGGACTGTGTGTTTTCTTGTTTGCAAGACTTACACCCTCAATCAGGACCGTCTTATTACCCTTCTCTCCCTGGACCAGTTAAAAAGTTGCCTCTTTTCTTTATCTCTCATAACCCCTTTCCCTACCTCTTATTTCCCACTAACTGGCATTCCCTTCCTGGTCCTGTACTATTTCTATAACCATTTCTGGATTAGATTGTATTTCCTTTGTTTTTTTTTTTTTTGTTTCTGTTTTTGCTTTCTCTTTTCTTTTCCACCACATTGAGGGCAAAACCGACTTAATCATTGTCACTCTTCCAGTGCTGAGGGGAAGTATTTGAATGGCCTGTAATTGCCAAATAGCGCTGCTCAGCAATATTTCATTGCCATGGGTCCGCCAGCCCAGCTCTTAGATATGTTTCACCTTCTTCCTCTTCTGTCAGAATTTTTAGAAGTGACCCAGATTCATGGCTGGAAGTGGAAGGGGTGATGGACCAAGAGCTCCATTAGAGTAAACTTGCCTAAAGTGTAACCTTTTTCCAGTTTTTAAAGTAATATATTGATACAATGTTTATTAAAACTAAGATGAATAAATACTAGAGAAAATAACAGGAACTTTGCAACTGAAACATTAGTCTTTGCCTCCAAGACTCATAGGGACAATAATCAAATAATGTTGCCATTTTGCCGTTGTTGTCCTCCTCCATAAACTGTATTGATCATACCCTACCTTCATTCTCACTTCCCAAGCACTGTTTCGGGGAACTTTGCTCTACCCTGACAAAGGCAGGGCCTTTCAAAATTTAATCACCCTGGACTCTGGTACCTACTTTCCTCTCTGCTAATCTGAAAAACCTAAACGATTTATTTGAGGATTTTGTTGAGATGTTCTTCTTTGTGGCCTTGTAAAAATGCATAGTCTCTCTAGGGACTAAATTTTCATGCATAACTATAAAACCAAAATTATTTATTGTTTCTCCTTTCTTCTGTATCCTTATTTTTTGGTCTGCTTGATCTGCTAAAGATTTAACAGTATGTTAAGAGCTCCACTAAGGAATGTTTACTGTAAATTAATTGTTTAAGCTGGGCAAGGCCTTTAGTCAAGGAGGAGTTAGAGAAAAAGGATGAACTTGGCCCTTTGGGCACCTCAGTGATCCTCAAAGATGTTAAGAAGTGTAGTATAATGGGAGACAAGGATAGGCGAGGGAAGAAAGTCACATTGACCTGTTTGTGGAAGACCTGCTATTCTTTGGCTTCTCAAAGTGATGCTAGCATCTTATTCCTCATCAGCACAAGAAGCAAAATAGTGATTTATAGACTGTTAATCAGCCAGGCTGAGGCCTTATTAAATTGTCTTTGTTCTCTGCTGTCTGGTGAGATAGATTATCCACTGTATTTATTTTCTGTCATTTATCAGACACCAACCACAAAACTTTCCTGGCTCTTGGAGCCCAAACTGAAGTGAAATCAGAATTAACACCCAACAGAAACAGTCATCTTTAGAAGCAAAACATACTTTGTCCCTTTTTCCATAAGTTCTGTCTGTTTAATGTGCTTAAGTAATGAGTATTTTAGAGGGGGATGAATTAGGAACTCTCTGTGTAGAGAGTCAGTTCAGTTCAGTTCAGTCGCTCAGTCGTGTCCGACTCTCTGCGACCCCATGAATCACAGCACGCCAGGCCTCCCTGTCCATCACCAACTCCCGGAGTACACTCAAACTCATGTCCACAGAGTCGGTGATGCCATCCAGCCATCTCATTCTCCGTCGTCCCCTTCTCCTCCCGCCCCCAACCTTTCCCAGCATCAGAGTCTTTTCCAGTGAGTCAACTCGTCGCATGAGGTGGCCAAAGTATTGGAGTTTCAGCTTTAGCATCAGTCCCTCCAATGAACATCCAGGATTGATCTCCTCTAGAATGGACTGGTTGGATCTCCTTGCAGTATAAGGGACTCTCAAGAGTCTTCTCCAACACCACAGTTCAAAAGCATCGATTCTTCGGCGATCAGCTTTCTTCACAGTCCAACTTTCACATCCATACATGACCACGGGAAAAACCATTGCCTTGACTAGACGGACCTTGGTTGGCAAAGTAATGTCTCTGCTTTTTAATACACTATCAAGGTTGGTCATAACTTTCCTTCCAAGGAGCAAGCGTCTTTTAATTTCATGGCTGCAATCAGCATCTGCAGTGATTTTGGAGCCCAAAAAAACAAAGTCTGACACTGTTTCCACTGTTTTTCCATCTATTTCCCATGAAGTGATGGGACCAGATGCCATGATCTTTGTTTTCTGAATGTTGAGCTTCAAGCCAACCTTTTCACTCTCCTCTTTCACTTTCATCAAGAGGCCTTTGAGTTCCTCTTCACTTTCTGCCATAAGGGTGGTGTCATCTGCATATCTGAGGTTATTGATATTTCTCCCAGCAATCTTGATTCCAGCTTGTGCTTCTTCCAGCCCAGCGTTCCTCATGATGTACTCTGCATATAAGTTAAATAAGCAAGGTGACAATATACAACCTTGACGTACACCTTTTCCTATTTGGAACCAGTCGGTTGTTCCATGTCCAGTTCTGACTGTTGCTTCCTGACCTGCATACAGGTTTCTCAAGAGGCAGGTCAGGTGGTCTGGGATTCCCATCTCCTTCAGAATGTTCCACAGTTTATTGTGATCCACACAGTCAAAGGCTTTGGCATAGTCAATGAAGCAGAAATAGATGTTTTTCTGAAACTCTCTTGCTTTCTCCATGATCCAGCGGATGTTGGCAATTTGATCTCTGGTGCCTCTGCCTTTTCTAAAACCTGCTTGAACATCTGGGAGTTCACGGTTTACATACTGCTGAAGCCTGGCTTGGAGAATTTTGAGCATGACTTTACTAGCGTGTGAGATGAGTGCAATTGTGCGGTAGTTTGAACATTCTTTGGCATTGCCTTTCTTTGGGATTGGAATGAAGACTGATCTCTTCCAGTCCTGTGGCCACTGCTGAGTTTTCCAAATCTGCTGGCATATTGAGTGCAGCACTTTCACAGCATCATCTTTCAAGACTTGAAATAGCTCCACTGGAATTCCATCACCTCCACTAGCTTTGTTCGTAGTGATGCTTTCTAAGGCCCACTTGACTTCACATTCCAAGATGTCTGGCTCTAGGTCAGTGATCACATTATCGTGACTATCTTGGTCGTGAAGATCTTTTTTGTACAGTTCTTCTGTGTATTCCTGCCACCTCTTCTTAATATCTTCTGCTTCTGTTAGGTCCATACCATTTCTGTCCTTTATCGCGCCCATCTTTGCATGAAATGTTCCCTTGGAATCTCTAATTTTCTTGAAGAGGTCTCTTGTTTTTCCTATTCTGTTGTTTTCCTCTATTTCTTTGCATTGATCACTGAGGAAGGCTTTCTTATCTCTCCTTGCTATTCTTTGGAACTCTGCATTCAGATGCTTATATCTTTCCTTTTCTCCTTTGCTTTTTGCCTCTCTTCTTTTTACAGCTATTTGTAAGGCCTCCTCAGACAGCCATTTCGTTCTTTTGCATTTCTTTTCCATGGGGATGGTCTTGGTCCCTGTCTCCTGTACAATGTCACGAACCTCAGTCCAGAGTTCATCAGGCACTCTATCAATCAGATCTAGTCCCTTAAATCTATTTCTCACTTCCACTGTATAATCATAAGGGATTTGATTGAGGTCATATCTGAATGGTCTAGTGGTTTTCCCTACTTTCTTTAATTTCAGTCTGAATTTGGCAATAAGGAGTTCATGATCTGAGCCACAGTCAGCTCCTGGTCTTGTTTTCGCTAACTGTATACAGCTTCTCCATCTTTGGTTGCAAAGAATATAATCAATCTGATTTCGGTGTTGACCATCTGGTGATGTCCATGTGTAGAGTCTTCTCTTGTGTTGTTGGAAGAGGGTGTTTGCTATGACTAGTGCATTCTCTTGACAAAACTCTATTAGCCTTTGCCCTGCTTCATTCCGTGCTCCAAGGCCAAATTTGCCAGTTACTCCAGGTGTTTCTTGACTTCCTACTTTTGCATTCCAGTCCCCTATAATGTAAAGGACATCTTTTTTGGGTGTTAGTTCCAAAAGGTCTTGTAGGTCTTCATAGAACCGATTAACTTCGGCTTCTTCAGCATTACTGGTTGGGGCATAGGCCTGGATTACTGTAATATTGAATGTTTTGCCTTGGAAACGAACAGAAATCATCCTGTCATTTTTAAGATTGCATCCAAGTACTGCATTTCGGACTCTTTTGTTGACCATGATGGCTACTCCATTTCTTCTAAGGGATTCCTGCCCACAGTAGTAGATATAATGGTCATCCGAGTTAAATTCACCCATTCCAGTCCATTTTAATTCACTGATTCCTAGAATGTCGACGTTCACTCTTGCCATCTCCTGTTTGACCACTTCCAATTTGCCTTGATTCATGGACCTAACATTCCAGGTTCCTATGCAATATTGACGCGAGAGACGCCGGCCCCAGCGGCGCAGACGCGACGCGAGAGACGCCGGCCCTGGCGGCGCAGACGCGACGCGAGAGACGCTGGCCCGGGCGCAACGAACCACGCAAAGAGGTGCGGCCGTGAGGAGCTACCCCACGCCTGAGGCCAGGGCCGGCGGCCCAGAGGAGCTACCCCACGTCCAACAGGCGGTGGCTGCGCGGGCGCAGGAGGGCCGAGAGGAGCTACTCCGCGTTCAAGGTCAGGAGGGGCGGCCTTGAGGAGATACCCCTCGTCCAAGGTAAGGTACAGCGGCTGCACTTTGCTGGAGTGGCTGTGAAGAGATTTTCCACGACCAAGGTAAGAGAAACCCAAATAAGACGGTAGGTATTGCTAGGGGGCATCAGAGGGCAGACAAACTGAAATCATAATCACAGGACACTAGCTGATCTGATCACATGGACCACAGCCGAATGTGGTCCCCTGGAGAAGGGAATAGCAAACCACTTCAGTATACTTGCCTTGAGAACCCCATGAACAGTAACAAAGGGCAAAATGATAGGATACTGAATGAGGAATTCCCCAGGTCGGTAGGTGCCCAGTATGCTACTGGAGATCAGTGGAGAAGTAACTCTAGAAGGAATAAAGGGATGGAGCAAAAGCAAAACCAATACCCAGTTGTGGATGTGTAGAGAGTAGGAGATGACATTTCCATAGTGGGTTCCCCATATTTTCCTTGAACAGAAGAAAGAGGAAGATTTATAAGTTTGTAATCTCTTGCAAACAATATCCTTCATGAGGCATGAAATATTTTTATTATTTCCTCTTCCTTTGGAACCTCAATCCAATATAATTTTCATGGACAACTAAATTAAGAACAATATAATAGTAATAATTACATATATGCCAGGCATGTTTGAAGTATTCTGTGTATACTGACATTTTTAATACTCAGTAGCATTATTACAATTTTACTTATGAAGAAAGTGAGGCAAAGGGATATTTGTCCAAGATTAAACAGATTGTAAGTGTCAGAGCCAGGATTTGAACCCAGGCAGTTTGCTGTAGACTATTAGGCTACCCCATTTCTTAGACAACTGTTAAGTGTTTCATGTCTCTATGATCTTCAGGCAAAGTTCAGTTCAAGAGGTCAAATTCTGTCGTGTGGGGGGCACTGGGCTAACTTCTTTGGCATTATTTTTTCTCAGGGAGAAATAAATCCATCTCTTAGTTTAAATTGGTTAGAGTTTAGTAGAGAGATTAAGACAAACATGCACAGTATACCTACAATGTAGAAAGACATTCATGGTGAAAGAATAAGCAAAACATTATGACATGTATATTATCATATGTGAAACGAATCGCCAATTCAGGGTCGATGCATGTTACAGGATGCTCGGGGCTGGTGTGCGGGGACGACCCAGAGGGAGGATAAGGGGAGGAGGGAGGTGGGAGGGGGGTTTGGGAGGGGGAACTCATGTACACCCGGGGCAGATTCATGTCAATGCACGGCAAAACCAACCAATATAATATTGTAAAATAATTAGCCTCCAATTAAAAAAGAAAAAAAAAAACACTATGACAATAAAGGTAGAAGAAGTTGCGATGGTCTCCAGTAAAATTTAGTGATTGTTCTGTCTTTGCTTATCAGTTACAGATCCTTTTGTTGTGTTTTTCAGTGTCCAGTATAAAGAAACAAAGACTTTATTGTCAATTGTTGTGCCTCAAAACTGAGCTTAATCCATCTGAAGTGTGTTACTCTAAATTTCAATGCTTATGTTGACTGTAAGGTTTGTAAAACACGCTTTAGTACTGGCATGATATCACAAAACAAGGCAAACGTGGAAGACAGTGATAGCTCATAATTTGCACCTTATTTATTTACTTTAGCTCTTTTTCTTAACATCATTATTTCTCTTTCACTCTGCCTTGCTCTGAGTCTGATTTCCCAGAGTATAAGAGTGTAGTGTACTTTCTGGTGTTTTGAGACAAGCTCAGTTTATCTTTACTCTGCAGGCCCTTAAATATTTCTGACAGTTTTCAAACCTTAACGCAATTCAAAGTGTCATGGGAGGACACATGTCGGACTCTTGCTGTGATTATTGTCATAGAGGAAGGGCTCAATTATTTTTTTTTAAAAAAAAAAACAATCTGTAGTCAGTTTTATTAAGGAAAATTATACATGATTTACTTTTCACCAGTCTGTTCTGGCATGCTTCTAATGATATCAGAATCACCTGGATCAATGATAGCCAGTCTGCATGCTCTGTAGTATTTCCCACATGCTGTGCCCAGGTCAACATTATTGCTACTGTAGTGATGGACACAGTTTTGGCCAACATGGCATAATACTCTATATCAGATTTCCTCAAGACTGGGCAGTTGTTGGCGAGTATAACCTGTTTTGCTTTGCCTTGTCTGCTCATTTTCAGAGTCTGCTTGTACCCCACCACATACTTTCCACTTTTCATAAGCAGCTGGAGCCTAGAGCTGATTGACTCCAGTGACTTTTTCATTTTCTTTATGGCCACCATCATCCTGCCTTAGGTGAGGGACATCCCCAACCAAGAGCAGCCTCCAAGATGTCCGAGGAGTGAGAAAGGCATGCTCAATTTTTATTGGTTGTTGTTGCTGGTTTTTTTTTTTTTTTTGTAGTTTCTGTCAGACTTCAAACCTCAGAAACCATTTCTGTCACACCCTCCTGAGTTGAATTCTGTGACAAGAGCAGAGAAAGTGTGTCTGGCAAAGAAAGTCATGTAACACAAAGTTGGGAAACTATAGGTCAATTTGGCCAAGTCCAAATTGTCAAATTTGGTTGAGATATACTGGGGCTAATTGTGGATCCATGCATTCATGCCTGCGTGCTATGTCGCTTCCATCGTGTCCGACTCTTTGTGACCCTGTGGATCGTAGCCTGCCGGGCTTCTCTGTCTGTCCATGGGATTCTCCAGGCAAAAATTGTGAGTAGGTGGCCATGCCCTCCTCCAGGATATCTTCCCGACCCAGGGACTGAACCTGTGTCTCCTGAATTGGCAGGTGGGTTCTTCACCACTGAGCCACTTGGGAAAACCTAATGGTGAATATGGACTGATAAAACAAATGCAAGTGTTTGACTGCATTTTTTGACTTTTAACATTTGAGTTGCTTACATCTGAGACAAACAAGCAGACCTGTCCTCTGAGAATGATGTGAAAAGTATGATTCTTTAAAATAATAGGCTTGCCAGGAAGTTAAAAAACAATGGAATTATATCTGAATTTTGAATCTACTTTGTCTTTGTATCTTATTCCAGAGATTCTTACCTGATTCCATAGCTCGCCCCACACTAATAAGTATCTGAATCAGTTTCACTACGAATTTAGGTAAAACATCATTAGCTGCATCTGGAATGGGTTAGATGTATAACATATTTCATAATTAAATTTAAGTTATTTTTAGATTATTTGCTGTTTTGGATTATTTACCCGTCTGCTTTCAGTTATTGCAAAAAGAATATCAAGATTTGACTTACTGTTCATAAAATTCTGAGTTTATCTTCAAAATGTTCATCCCCTAAAGTATACAAGTGGTATGAATAATTCCAGTGCATATGTCAGCTTCTATGGTGTTCTAGGATGCACACATTCAATATGAACTGTGTTGGGATTCTGTTTTCCCTGGCTCAAGGCAAATATGTTCTTTGAAATGTAGATATGTATAATTAAATATGACTACTAGATTATACGAATGAAATCTATTTTTCTTTGTTGAAACTCCAATACTTTGGCTACCTCATGCGACGACGAGTTGACGCACTGGAAAAGAGTCTGATGCTGGGAGGGACTGGGGGTGGGAGGAGACGGGGACGACAGAGAATGAGATGGCTGGATGGCATCACCGACTCGATGGACATGAGTTTGAGTGAACTCCGGGAGTTGGTGATGGACAGGGAGGCCTGGCGTGCTGTGGTTCATGGGGTCACAAAGAGTCGGACACGACTGAGTGACTGAACTAAACTGAACTGAACTAGATTATACGAATGAAATCTATTTTTCTTTGTAAAACAAGTTGAAAAACAGGACTTAAAGTATCTTGAGGTTTTCTTTTGAAGTCCTAGTTAGTCTACCTAAAAGCGGCAACAATAATTATCTGCACCTAGAGTAGAATATACTCTAATGTTTACTAATAAAACATTAACATGTTTAAGTATTTAAACATTTTATTAAAGAACAGTTACCAGTCTTGTTCATTCCAAATATAGGGCTTAGTGGATATAAAGGGTCAAATTTTAAATGAGCAAAACATACTTGTTCATAAGCAGATTCATGATTCACAGGTATAAGCAAATTGAGTTTGTTGCTATGCAGATAAGCAGAATCTGTTGGTAAGAGTTGTTGATGGACGTTGAAGAGGCAAAACATATAAGGAGCCATCTTCTTTTGAATAGGAAGAACATGTTTATATTAGAAGGAAAGAGTATCCAAATTCATTGCCATGGTCACAGGTATCACATGCATTTCTGATCTACTGCTCTGAGTCTAATAACATCATGTGAGGGCTGCAGAAGGGTGTCGTGGACTCCAGCTCCAGAGAACAGGCAGGGCCAGGTGTACCTAGGCAGACACCGGTCTAGGATGGCCAGGGACCAGCAGAACAGGGGGCATCTCCGTGGAGGCCAGTAAAGAATGAGGATGGACAATAGCCAGAATCATATTCAATATCTTTCCCCCAGTATTAGGATGGCACCTTAGTCGTGACTGACCTCATAAGCCAGGGAAGGCAAGGAATAGGGGAATGCAGAAGCAACTGGGCTTAAACAACAAAAAGAGAGTTATCCAAACAGGGTGGTATTGATGGAAGACATGGTATTTTAACATGGAGCTGATGAGAAATACTCCTGTTGGGTTGAGGGGGGCGGGGAAAGTTTATATCCTCATTCCACCTTCCAGTGTGTATGCACTTTAAAAGTGTTTCAAGGTCAGACCTTTGTTGTTTTGTTTGCTTTATTATCTGAAGCAAAGCTTCATCAAGTAAAACTCAAGGAAATATAGGAGCAGAGAGGAGAAGGATGAAACCACAGGAGATAGGGGAGGACGCGGTGAGGTCAGGGAGAGTTTCTCCAAAGAGAAGTTGTTTGAGCATTATCTCAGCGTCAGGAGCCTAGTGATGGCAGAGGAAATGCCAGAATGCAGGTATCCTTGCTTTTATTTCAGTGTCCTTTACACTGCACTGTCTGTCTTCCTGCCAACCTGCTAGAGCCAGTCTACTCATTGCCTGGCACCAGGCACAGAATAATAAATATAAGCGTTACTCCTGTAAGCAAAGAAAATCTGACCAGTTGTAGATTTGATTTTATTCAGTTCAGTTCAGTTCAGTCGCTCAGTCGTGGCCGACTCTCCACGACCCCATGAATCACAGCACGCCAGGCCTCCCTGTCCATCACCAACTCCCGGAGTACACTCAAACTCATGTCCACAGAGTCGGGAATGCCATCCAGCCATCACATTCTCCGTCGTCCCCTTCTCCTCCCGCCCCCAACCTTTCCCAGCATCAGAGTCTTTTCCAGTGAGTCAACTCGTCGCATGATTTTATTACTGGAGAACAAAGCAAATTCCTACAAATCAGAGAGTGGCTCAGAACTCCAGGCAAGAGGAACACATCCATCACCACGTAAGCCCCCGTGAATCTCAGGATTCCATGGGAAACACATTTTGTTGGTATGTTATAAACAAGCCCATGTGGAACTGGGGTGTACAAGTAACTGCTTCATCTGCAAAGATTTGTCCACCTCTTAGGAAAAGAATGTAACAGAATAACTAACTGCCCAAGAGTAACACCTATAAGTCCTAGGATACTGCTTAGCCCAGCACCCTCAGCCTCACGAAGCTAAAAGCTTTGCTGCCACATCAGCTGGGGCCTCTGCAGGCCTGTGTCCTTGGCTCAGGGTCAAATGATTATGTAATACTTGTTATAAGTGAGCCAGCAGAACAAGGAACCAGAAGGGCAAGAATGCTTAAAGGCACAACTGTCAAACCCAGGAGACACTCTCCAGGGGTGCCTGGGTACTGGGTTTGGGAGCACCATATTGATGGGAATTAGCACATCTTAGCAGAGGGGCCAGAGGGGCCGAGGCCCTGTGCACAGCTGTGAAATGAGTTACTGCTGTGCACGTTTCCCCACTCCTGGTCCCCAAACTCCTAACTTCTTCACTCCACAACACACGGGATTCAGTTAGTAGCCCCTTCCCCACTAGCCCCCACTTAGACAAAAGTAAATTTTCTTTTATAGTTCCCCTCATTGCTTCAACCTTTAAAAAGTCTCTCTATTCTAACATTTTATTTTTTTTTCATTGACCTCTTATTTTATTAATTCTCTGTCTCAATATTTGTCTATTGAGATGGCTATACCAGGTACTTGGGAAACAAAATACACATGGTCCATGCTCTCATGGATTCACGGTATAGCAGGGTAGATTGTGAGTTTCTACTTCAAAAAGAAGTAGATCACACATACTAGTCCATAAAGAATCCAACATGGTATGTCATCTTTAGCAAGACTATCGAAAAAATTACAAATCATATGAAATAAACCTTAGAGTGAAAAAGTAGGTCAAGAACCCAGAAAAGATCTAAACACAGAAATTTATAGGGGGATTCTGAGAATCGATAAATCTTCTATTCTAGTTAGTACGAAAATAGGGTTATGTCTATACTCTAACCCCATTTCAGGAGTGAAAGCTTATCTAAACCTGTATTTCAGAAATTTGTCTTAATCATAAAAGAAGCCAGTCTCCTCTTGAGGATGGCACAAATGGTACCCAGGGTCTTTTCCTCTGGGTGTCACTTAGGCATTTCATTAAGGTACAAGTAACAGTGGGTTCATCAGGAGAGCTGTTGACATCGTGAGTGGTGAGTTACCCAGGGCTGCTGCTGCAGATCCATACCTCCACTAGTGTCCCAGCACGTTTCCTTTCCTCCTGCCCCTTCTACTTTCAGATATGGCATCTATCTGCAGGGTAATGTTTCAAAAATGGTTCTTGGAGTTCCAGCCATTAAACTTAATTCCAGGTGGGAAATAGAAAGACAACGGGACATATGTTTAAAGTATATTTTCCATAAACCCTGCCCAATAACTTCTGCTTACATCTCAGTGGCCAAAACTCATTATGGGGCCAGATTTCATTTCCAATCCCAGTAAAATCTGTTAGCAAGTGTTAAGGGGAGAAAGAGTGCTGGGTGGACTAGCAGGCTTCACCACCCTTGCGGCTGAGACACAAGGAACTCACTGAAACCTCTTACCTGGAGGAGAAAAATGTTGTGGGCATGAGAGTAGAAGGTCAGGCAAAGGAGACAGGGCCTAAGGACACTCCTCACAGAGACTCCTGTGCCAACTTCTCTCTAGCAAACATAAAAAGAAATTTGTGACTAAGTTTTAGAATTTGATGCTAAGAAGCTTCATCACCTTTTTCTCCTCAAATGATTGGAATTCTAGAACATTTTTAAAAATAAGTGCAGGTGTATACTGTACATGGATTTTTGTATGAATATTGATTTCTAATATCTACTTCTTTGCATAAACATTGAAGCCTGTGGATTCCTCTCTTAGAGAATAACTGATGTACTGTTTGTAAAATAGTGACCCAGAAGAAAATTTGTTGACCGCATTATATTTATTTCATATATGTTGGAAATATGTAATTTTAAAAAATGATTTATTTTTAGAAGCCCTTGTTTCAGCTATTAAAGACTGTTTCCCAATTACGCGCCATCCAAAATACTCTAGGTTTTTCTCAAAACAAATATTGACAGTAGAGAAATGAGGTTACCATTTCATCCTCCAGGTGATCTTCCCAACCCAGGGATCAAACTCACATCTCCTTCATCGGCAGGGGGATTCTTTACCACTGAGCCAACTGGGAAGGCCATATGAAAAAGCATAATCCTTTAAATATAATCCCATCTCATCTTAAAAACAGAATATGGAAACCTGTTTGAATGATGCAGTCAATTTTAATGAAACATTTACAGTATTATAATATATCAAACATTGGTATTAACAAGAGGGCAGCAATTAGAGTTCCAACAGGAAACAGTACCCTCAAAGTAGGCTATTTCAGGGAGGGTCCATTTTCAAAAGCACTATTTACAAAGACGGAGATAGGGTGTCAGAGAGTCATAGAGGGGTGGAAGGACCTGGGCCAGTAGTGGGGGGAATGCGATTACCTCTTCTAGATCAAAAGGGGACCAAAATAGAAAGACGTTAGCAGAACCAGAGGGAGAGAGATGAGTAAGGAGAGTTGTCTTGAGCTAAAGTGGTTGTAGGTCCAGGGAAAGCCAAGGAATAAATGCCCCCATCTCCTGCTGAGCTTCCATTAGCCACATCCAACCAACAGGAAAGTGCCTGCAAGTACCATTGATCTGTTGCATGCAGGGCAGCCCTGGGGCAGAGAGCAGAGGGAGGGAGGGGGAACAGTGGATCCGGAGGGGTAAGCAGAAGTCATCCCACACAGCAAGTTGAGGATGCGTCCATCTATCATGTGCGATTTTCTACACCTTGAGATACCAAAGGCTCTTCATCTTAAGGGAATATGTAATGTCACACTCTGTTTGTCAGCTTAATAGATCTCCTGGTATCACCGGGGCGATTTTAAAGTTACTCTGCTACCTTTCCAGAAACCACCTCCAAAAGCTAATTAATGGTGCACTCTTGTTAACACATGCAGATTTGGCATTATTAGTATAATTAAAAGGATTTTAATAGTCTCACCTCCCCCCACCCCACTGAGTGCTACATACTCCAGTCAGAGTAAATTAAACTCATTAATCAAAGTGGTAAAAATGATATAAGATACAGGATACAAGCAGAACTGTGAGGAGACTAACAGCCCTCATTATGTTTAATTTTGTTCCCCAGCAAAGGATAATAAATTCAGATTGTAACATCACAATAAAATATTTAATTATTCAGGAGCAGGGCAAGACACATTGTAATTAGTTCCCTCTTATGCGTCTTCATTTAGGTGGTAATAGATGCAGTTGAGTAGCCCAGCCAGTCTTAAGTTAAAGATTTGATATGAGATCTCAACCACTCTATACCTTGGAAAATGTTCCTGCCACATGGAGTTTGCCTTGGGTTGGGAGTGTGACACTAACTATTCCCTCAGTGAGTTTTGATGCTTTTGATTCATTCTCAATCCAACAGATCTCTGATGAGTGTCAGCTGTGTCAGAGTTCTGGATCACGTGGTGCCAACAAGTGAATAAGTAGAGTAAGTACCTCCCCTCATAGAGCTTACACGAGGACTGAAACAAAATCCATTCTTCTCTTACCCTGGAAGCTCTCCCTGAGCTGTCCCCAGTTTGCTTCTCGGACTTCGTTCTGTGTCACCTTCCTTGTTGCTCACTATTCTGCATTTTGCTGTTTCTCAAGCATGCCAAACTCCTTCCTACTTCACATGCTATGCATTTGCTCTTCCACCTGTCTAGAATCTCCCCCAACATGTCTATGTAACTGGTTTCTTCTCATCATTAAGTTCTCTGATTAAGAGAGCCCTATCCTAACCACCTTTCTCTAAAAAGCTCCCTTAAACCCAATTACTCTAATTTTAAAAATTCTTTATGCCACTTATCACTCTCCCAAATGTGCTTCCTGGTGTGTTTACTTTTTGTTCATCTCTTCGCTCATCTTCAGTAGGACATTAACCTCACAGGAGGAAGGCCCTTGTCCATCTTCATGATTCTCAATGTGTTTGTAGCCTGGCACATCGCAGCTTCTCAGCAAATATTTGTGACTATGGCTGATCATATTTTTCCAAAGATTATGACAGTAGTGTCTCCCAGCCTCCATGTTTTTCTGTTAATAAAACCTAGTCACCTCTTCATCAAGCGGTAGAGAATTAGTCTCCACATCTTCAATCTTGGAGGGCTGGAGGGCACTTTTTTTGGCTTCTATCCAATAGGATACTGTGGAAGTGATACTGTGTAACTTCAGAGACGAGGTCATACATGGTGACACATCTTGCCTTTGCAGTCCAAACCAACCCACTTGAAGAGGCCCTGAAACTGTATGAACAGAATGAGGTACCCATCCATCCCCCAGCTGCCCCAGCCCTGCCCTCTCCTCCCTCCAGCCACCATCTGACTTGAAACGAAATGAGAACCCTGAACCAAAACCACCCATCAGAGCCTTTCCAAAATTCCTGAGCCTTAGAAACTAGGAGAGGTAATAACATGATTACTGTTGATTCAGACCACCAAGTTTGGGAAAGATCTATTACACAGCAGTAGAAATGGCAACCCACTCCAGTGTTCTTGCCTGGAGAATTCCCAGGGAAGGGGGAGCCTGGTGGGCTTCCGTCTATGGGGTCACACAGAGTCGGACACGACTGAAGTGACTTAGCAGCAGCAGCAGCAGCTAACCAAGAGGTGAATGACAGTCTGAATGAATGAACTAACAAAGTACAGCTTATTACTGCTAGTCTGATTCAAAATGGAGAAAAGGACATGCTATTAGGATGGAAGACAATGTTTCGGAGATCTGTGTGTCTAAATAGAAATCAAATACTTCAACAGAATTCCAATATCAAGTGCCCCGAATTTAATACAGATTCATTTATCCTGTTGACTAAATAATATTCCCTCCAAAATAGCTTAAGGCATTTTTTTTTAACCACTGCATAAAAATTATATGGGACATACTTTGTTTCTAATCACAAGTTAACACTTTTTCATGGTAGACATTGTTAATTGTTTATGGCATTCTTTCTTGCTAACTGTGACCTCACAGTCCTTCCCAGGCCTCCATTAATAATTGATTAGCATGGTGTTCATGATTTTTGCCATGTAAGCCTTAAGGCCTATGTCCCAGATGAGCATCACAGGTTGTCTTCATTCTCTTCCTCCCACCACACCTTTCCTGGGAATTCTCTAGTAACACCAAGACTAGGAACAGCATGAGAATTTTGAAAGCTGAAAACATTTGTGCTCCTCGGTTAACATGTAGAATTCTTTGGGAGTATCCCCTTCCATCTCTGATGAAGGAGGCAGCGTCTGATTAAAGGCTTTGGAACTTCTCGCTGATTGGCAGGCAGAAATGGAGATCTCTGCTGATAAGAATTTGTGGACAGTTGGTCAATGCAAGGTGCTAGGATGGTGCTAGCATTTTTGAGAACTTTCTTATTGATTTGTATTGGGAAACAGTGGACTATTAGTTCTGAAAGGATTTTTTTTACTCATAATCACCTCATGTCTTTGTATCTCTCATATGTTTCTTCTTATCCATAAAAATGGCATAGTGTCATTATTTACTTCCTGTTAAACTGAAGAAATCTAAATCCTTGTAAAGGCATTTATTTATTGTCTCAATACTAACTTCATCAAGCAATGTATCCTAGTTCTGTGTGCTTAGTGGTTACTCTTTCAGAATTCCAATATCACTTGGCATTTCTTAGAGACTTCCACTATTCCATGTGATATAATTATTTTTGCAATTACTTTAACTCCTCCAATTATGCTGAAACTCCTTGAGGGCAGAAATCATTTCTAATTCATCTTTATATTCCCTGCAGAGTCTGATAAATAGGCAATTCAGAGGATCCAAAATGTCAGTGCTGCTTTGCCACTCAAATTTCTTCTAATGCGTACCAACGTCTCCCTTTCACAGAAGTCCATTTATAATCTGAACAAGGAAGTGTATCAGGGGACCATTCTGATTACTGAGTTATGGTTCTTAACTGGTGATATAACTGAGTCCCTCACCTGCAAAATGTGGTTTTGGGAAATGCAGGGAAGGCATATTTTGTTTGTCACACAATTTGGAGTATTTGTAGCTGATGTTTAGCACCGAAGATCCAAGGATGCTGAAAATTGACATGTGAGGAACAGTCCAGTGTGACAAGAATATATCCTGCTGAAACATCAGTAATGTACCTGGAGAAACACCACTGGACTATTTATCTGGCTGTATTAACAACAGCCCCCATTATTTTCACTTATTTTGTGCCAGATACTAACTAAAAAAAAATTCACCCTACCCATATCTCTCCACAATTATTGTGCATACAGTCACCGGTAAGAAAGATTATACCACAGATTGCTGGACCCTACCCCTAAAATTTCTGATTCATTAGGTTTATGATGAGACTGAAAAATGCATTTTTTTATAACCTCCTAGATGGTACTGGTTTTGTTGGTCCAGAGACTGCACTTGAAGAAGCACAGACCTACTAGTATTTAACCTGTGTTAGCCTATCAGTGTTTAGCATCATGATTTTCCTCTGAATTACATTCTGCATGATTCCTATTTTTTAAGATAAGAAAGCCAAATTAGGTTAAGTCTACCAGTGGTCCAGAACTACCCAATTAGGGTGTTATGAATACTATCTAATACATATAAGACTGAGCCGAGAAATTAATTAGTTTGGGCAATGGGCAGAGAGGTTGAAGTGAAGGTTCTGTAGCCCAGGCTACTTAGGTTTACTATTTCTTAACTGTACAATTATGAGAAAATTACTTAAACTCTGTGAGCCTCAGTTTCTTTGATTTCATACAATGATGATAATGGTCCTCTCTCATTGGGGTGTCATGGATTTGGAATGAGATAATGGAAAATTTAGAATGTTCTAGTGGAGAAGAGTAGAGTGAACAGTATCTCTTAAGGAGTTTGCATCGCAGTGGAAGAGCCAGATGATAAACCTATAAAAATATAAATAAGGAATTCCAAACCCAAAGGTGCTATAAAGAAATAGAATGAGTGATGACTTGGAGATGAGGAAAAGGGATGTCGAGATGGCTCTTAGATAGCATTTGAGCTGAGATGTGATTGCGAAGAAGAGCCAGTCATGTAAGATCGAAGAATGCGTGTTGCAGCCAGAGGCAGGAATAGGTAGAAAGGCACAGAGGCAAGGATATGTTTTCCTTATTCTAGAAACTGAGAGAAAGCTGGAGATACTAGAGCGGGGTGACTTCAGGGAGTTGGGGTGGTGGTGGGGAGATGGAAGCAGGAGAAAATAGTGGAGGGAAAGGGATGACATCAGGCAGGTTGGTCGCCATTGATGACCACCAACCTTCTAAGGCCTGCAGACAAGTAAGTATTTTATTCCAAAGACAGTGAAAATGTATTGGAGGGTTTCAAGTGGATTTCAACGAGTGACTTAACTGGATTTGTTTTTGAGCAATTCATTTCGTTGCTTGATTCGAAAGGAAGTGGATTATAACAGGTCACAGGGAACCTTTGGAGGGTTATAGATGAGTTTGCTTTCTCATCTCAATTGTGGTATTGGTTTCACACATGTACACACAAGCTAAAATTCAACACCTTACATGCTTTTAATATGTCCAGTCAATCAGTTAAGCCTCAATAAACCTGTATTTTAAAAAGCTGTGAAGGGACTCATTATATGCCAGGCCAAAATATGCCACTTTGGCATAAGAATTATTTTGTACTAAAGGCATCTGAGCTTCTGAAATCCCTTATCTCCCTAAAAGCAGAGTCTCCCAAAAGAACTCAATTGTCCTAAATGCCCTCCTCAACTCTAATCTTCTGTCTGGGAGAGAAGTTATTATCACACCCAGAGAGACATTGTCATGAACTGTCACTACCCTGTATCCCATCTGTTCTCCTAATGGTCCTGTTATCTTTACAGAAAAGTCATTTGTGTCTCCATAAGGTCCCTTTCTCCCTTTGCTTCTAAGAAAGCACTTGTTCCTCGAGAAGTGCCCTTCTGTTCCTTGCTTTCCCCTGTTAAAAGAGTTTGCATGAATTAGTGCTGAGTGCCTCAATCACGTCTGACTCTTTGCAACCCTATGTACTGTAGCCCGCCAGGCTCCTCTGAGTGTGGGATTTCCCAGACAAGAATACTGGAATGGGTTGCCATGCCCTCCTCCAGGGGATCTTCCTGACTCAGGAATCGAACCAATGTCTCTTATGCCTCCTCCATTGGCAGGCAGGCTCTTTACCACTATTGCTACCTGGCAAACCCATTAAGAGAGTATATATAGTATTAATTGCTCAATCATGTCCAACTCTTTGTGGCCTCATAGGCTGTAGCCTGCCAGGCTCCTCTATCTATGGAATTCTCCAGGCGAGAATACTGGAGTGGGTGCCATTTTCTTCTCAAGGGAATCTTCCTGACCCAGGGATCAAACCTGGGTCTCCTGCATTACAGGCAGATTCTTTATCATCTGAGCCACCAAAGAAGTGTTAAGAGAGCATAAAAGCTCTTGAATTTCACCACTTTTTGTGTACTCATTTCTTTCTCTGATGCCTCTGTGCAAAAAAAAATTTAATAAATGTGTATGCCTTTTCTCAATCTGTCATGTCAATGTATGGCAAAACCAATACAATAATGTAAAGTAATTAGCCTCCAATTAAATAAATTTAAAAATAAATAAATAAATTCACAATTCTGACAGCACTGAACCTGACAGAGTAGAGGGAAAGCTTTTCTTCCCCTACAGTGTAAAGAAGTATGAGCGACAACAGTAAGATGTTTATTCACTAAGTAGAGGTCAGGTGTGCTGTTGGGTATATGCTCTGGAACAGAGCAAAACAGCTCAGGATATTTTTCTTGATAACTTCAGAAACTCAGAGAATATCTTGGCAACCAATTTGTTCTAGGGCTCAGCTTGACTGAAGGAACACAGAACTAGAAGCTATATTTGGGTTCTGATTCCTGTCAGGTATATAATATCTATACTGTGAATATAGCACTTCATCTCTTTATCTAAATATATTCTGCTTTGGTAAAATAGGGAGAGTCCTATTTGGCTGTTGGGAGGGTAAGATGGATGCTGCTGCAGAATCATTTGAAAAAGTTATATTACTCAACAGGAGAGTGCTTCAGAGGGTGGTAGTTTGGAGAGAGTCTCTGATCAAAAGTGAGACTAAGAGTAAGACATGCAAGCAAAGCCAATAACTTAGAATGGAAACTTTTGGGGTTTTTTGTTTGTTTGGTTTTTGATGTCCAGAGTGCAAGACTTTCCTCCCCTGTTAGTTTTGAATAAGACAGAACTTGGAGATTCTTCCTGGATTGAAACATATCCAAAGTCATGGTCTACAAAGCATACCTGATCTTGTACCTTTTCAAAATCACTAAATAATTATTATGAAAACACTGTAATGGGAATGGCAATCAATATTCTAAATGGTGATTTCTCTGTTTCCAAAGCCTTCTCTGCAAGATTTATTGTATTGTTGAGGTGTATTTAAAAATAAATAGATAAGACAGTACTGAACTGCGGAGTAACACATAGGCAACCAGTCATTTAAAGACTCATTAATCACTGGTTTAAATACCAGGGTCTCCGGCCATCCAAATTAATGCCAGAGATCTTGACTTGAGTCTTGAATAAGCTATTAGACCTTCCGAAAGAAAGCCAGTGGTTCCTCAAAAGGTGTAAGTACTCTTTCATTTCAAACATATACATTTAAGTTTACAAACTCCCTGAAATGTAAATTGATTGATTCCACATATTATACAGAGAGAATTCAGCCTGAAGAGAAAGAAAGGGTAGATTTATCGCTATAGGTGGTTAAAAAGAACCTATCCTGTTCACATTTCACCTGGACACATGGCCCTCCAAATTATTCTAGTATCTCATGTAACAGGAGAGTAATTAGTTACAATGCTGTAGGGAAAACTGCCTTTGTTGACTTTTTAAGATGGTTTAGTAGACAAAAATATTGCCTACGTTAAATGGGTGATTTAAAGGAATTTCAAGGGTAATTTTAACTATCCACAATTTTTTAAATTATATGCAACCATCAGCAACTAATTCTGCCCAGGTGATGTTTGCTTTAAGTGGCTCATCTACTTTGATCAAACCTTCACATCTAAGTACAGTTAGTACTTGACAAATGAAAGCTGTAGCAAATTAGTAGTAGTAACCATCTAGTCATGGGATCAATAGTATTAATATTAATTATGGTGGCAGATGACACAGCTGAAGAAAGGTTTCTAGGCACCCCGATTAAGAAGTTGTTCTGAATAATTAAGTGGTTTTAGAATTTGATGATTATTCTTGTAGGAGGTTATTTCTATGGGGTGATAAATGGTCATTTATAGAAATAGTTTTTTGTTCTAGCTATAATCTCATTATAGTGACATTCTACTTTGTAATTTTCAAGTAGAGCTGTTCATTTATCCTGCAGATTGCTTAATTATTAATTTCTGTAGTATAGTCAAAACTAAAGAATAGAAATTCTAAATTAGTTTCTGCAAATTCAACCCAAGTGTTGGGCTGAAACTTAGCTAGAGTTCTGCTCTGTGTGATTTGTTATTGACATTCAGAGCAATTTTGATTAGCTTTTAGATGTTAAACGTTAAAAGATCCTTTATTATTTTCTACCTAGGTGTATATTTAGGGATATTTAGCAACTGAACCACCACCACCATAAATATGTAGGGCTTCACTGGTGGCTCAATGGCAAAGAACCTAGTTGCCAATGCAAGAAATGTGGGTTTGATGTCTGGGACAGGAAGATCCCCTGGAGAAGGAAATAGCAACTCTCAGTATTCTTGCCTGGGAAATTCCATGAACAGAGGAGCCTGTATAGCCCCATGGCTATAGTCCATGGGGTCACAAAAGAATTGGACATGACTTAGCGAATAAACAGCAACAACAATGATAAATATATAGGTATAGTGGTAATTGTGATGCTTTTTTAAAGTCTAAGTTTGCCCAAACTTCAGTAGTCAGCACCATTTCTTTCATATAACTACCCAAATGAGGGCTGGCCAATTTGAACAAGTACATTCACGGTACTATGTTGCACCATTTGTGTTATACAGGTTATAAAATGCATTCATAGCTAAGATAAAAATCTATTAATATTTCAGCAAATAATATCCAAAACAAAATTGGAATTGAAAAGGAAAGAGGCAGAGTAAATGGAATAGTCCAGTTTATGCTTTACTGTTTTAGACCGAGTTAATTATCTCAATCAGTAGAATATGTTCCATATCTAGGTCCCCAAAACAAACTGGAAGATAAGGCTTCTCTTCCCTTTTCCTCTATCACTTCCCCTATTTCCCCTATTCTTTCTTGATTAAGAACTTGCTGAGATGATTTCATCCTCCTCAAGAATTGGCACAGCTGCAGCCACTACTTGTTCCTAACACACTTCCTTTTAACTCTGTCCTTCATCCCACAATTTAATATGGAAGACGGTGTAGGGATCATAGTGTTTATGAGACCTTCTGCATTGCATGTTATTTGGAGCCCAAGCTTATGGTTAGCCTCATGATGTACATTATTGCCAGGAAGGAATAATTTTCAAATACCAGCTTCCAGGTTCACAGGATGGTCTCTGAGGTCATTTATTCTAATATTTCAATTAGCTGTTGACTTATCCAAAAAACTTGGATTAATAGATGCACCAAGTTTGACTTTTTTGGTAAAGAATATGTCATATATTTCAGTTCAGTTCAGTCATTCAGTTGCGTCCAACTCTTTGCAAGCCCATAGACTGCAGCATTTCCCTGTCCTGCAGCACGAACTCCTGGAGCTTGCTCAGTTATCCGCTTCTCCTCCTGCCTTCAATTTTTGTCAGCATCAGGGTGTTTTCTAATGAGTTAGTTCTTTGCATCAGGTGGCCAAATATTGTAGCTTCAGCATCAGTCCTTTCAATGAGTATTCAGGATTGATTTCCTTTAGGATTGACTGACTTGATCTCCTTGCAGTTCAAGGGACTCTCAAGAGTCTTCTTGAACACCACAGTTCAAAAGCATCAGTTCTTCTGTGTTCAGCTTTCTTTATGGTCCAACTCCTACATCCATACATGATATATTTAGGGAAGTATAAAATACACATGTACATTTAAAAAAGTAATAGTGAAGCAAATACTTAAGTACCTACCACCTGGCTTACAAGATATAACATTACCAGAACCCCACATTAACCCATCCAAGAGGCATCCACTGTTCTATCCTCTGTGATACTACCTTGCTTTTCTCTATAGTTTTGCTACCTAAGCATACATCCCTAGACACTTGTAGGGATGCATGTGTCCAAGTGGACACAATTTGCATTTCTATGAAAAAGAATAATTTGTATTGCTATCAGTTTTATGAGGTTTACAGAGCTATAAAATAGCTCAAATCCAATGAAAGACAGCAGTAACTTGGAGAAGGGGGTTCTAAATAGGACAGCTTAATTTTGCCACCTAAGCATGCATCCCTAGAATCCTTCTTGAAGTTTACATAAATGGATTATAAATATATATTCTTTTGTATCTGAATTCTCTTACTAAATATCATGTTCTTTATTCATTCATGTTATAGATAGTTGTACTTTATTCATTTTTATTACATATTATTCAATCATATGAATATATCATAATTTATTAATTGCTTCTGTGGAGAAAAATTTGGGCTTTTCTAAATTTTTTAGGCTTTTACAAATAGTATTTCTTTTTTTTTTGGCCATGCCATGTAACAAGCAGGATCTTAGTTCCCTGACCAACGATCAAACACGTGTTCCCTGCAACAGGAGTGCAGAGTATTAACACTGAACTGTTAAGGAAGTTCCCAAATAATATTTCATCAATAGTCTTATATGTGCCCTCTGTTACATGAGTGAAAGAGTTTTTCTAGGATATACAGGATAGTGAAGTTTCTGGGTGATGCTTATCTTTGCCTGTTAATATTCAATTATTTTCTAGCTTTTACTGTTAAAGGATATTTTCAAATATAAAACCATTTGATTTTCATACAAATGTAAAATTAATACATGTCAAAGAGTTTATTTAATTTATTAATTGATGAAGGAAACAGTGTCACAGTCAGTTCAAAGAAGAATCCAAAAAGCATAAAAATATATAGTCATCAAAGATGATGAAAAGATTTGACAAATAGATGCAAAATAGGTCAGTATACATTGAGTAATTGTTAATGCCATCCAACTGGACACAATTTGCATTTCTATGAAAAAGAATAATTTATATTGCTATCAGTGTTATGCAGTTACAGAAGTATAAAATACCTCAAAGACAATGGAAGACAGCAATAACTTGGACGGGGGCACTAAATAGAAAAGTTAGTAAACTTACGATCCTTGTCAAGGTCTTCCACAATTTCCCCCCATAGTATCACTTTGCACTCCTTAGCAGCACATGTGGACTCCTGTGCCCATACATTCTTTTCTTAAAAATATTTTTGGAATATAGTTGATTCACAATGTTGTTAGTTCCAGGTGTACAGCAAAGTGAATCAGTTAACTATCTGTGGGTGTATATATATATATATATATTTCCACGCATTTTTCTTTGGAATCTTTTCCTTTATAGACCTTTACAGAGTCTTGAGTAGAGTTCCCAGTGCTCTATATGGCAGGTTATTAGTTATCTATTTTATAGATAATAGTGCCTATAAGGTACTTGCCACATTTGGTACTGTCAGACCTTTTAATTTGGTCAGTTTGATGGGTATGTAATGGTGTTTCATTAATCAGGAAAATAATACATTTTCCTGATTGTTAATGAAGCTAAGCCCCTTTTCATATGTTCATTGGCCATGTGGATAGCCTCTTTTTAAAAAGTACTTAGTCAAGGTTTGGCCCATTTTCCTATTGGTAAAATTGACTCAGGAGCTTGAAAGAACTTAAGCATTCATCCATCTAGTACAGCACATCTGCGTCTTCTCTCATTCTTGTGCCATGTTCAAAGTATGAATCTTATCTGTATGCTTGCTATTATTTGATATTTTTCTGTAAATTGACACATTTTATTTTTACATACTATATATTGATTTTAGAATTAAATTTCTATGAGTATTATAAATGGAAAGCCAATATAAACTTGCCATAAACAGACGATAACAGTTAAATGAATACAATGAAAGCAAAATCATGTTATCAAATTTAACTAGGTAGATTGAGTCCCATTCTCTATTCTCTTTATTTCTAAACTCCACCCTAATGAGGAAGGAAAAGAGCAAGTATTAGAGCAGTCTAAAAGAAATATTGGGCTTCCCTGGTGGCTCAGAGGTTAAAGCGTCTGCCTCCAATGCTGGAAGACCTGGGTTCGATCCCTGGGTTGGGAAGATCCCCTGGAGAAGGAAACGGTAACCCACTCCAGTATTCTTGCCTGGAGAATCCCATGGACGGAGAAGCCTGGTAGGCTACAGTCCACGGGGTCGCATAGAGTCGGACACGACTGAGCGACGGAACGGAACGGAAAAGAAATATTAGCACCAAACAGACCTTTTCCCTGTTTGTATGAAGACTTGAAAGAGACTGTCTGATTCATTGTGACTTAATGTTATATTCAGATACTGATCCCACTTACATTGTGGTCTTCCACACACTCTGAAGAGACAGTGGTTTTATTCAGCCTGCTTCATTTAGAGGTAAAGACACTGTTACAGGAGAGGTAAATGAGGGATAGGCAGAGTAATGGCTGACCCCTCCAAAGATGTCTACACTCTGATTCTCAGAACCTGTGAATTAGTTACCTTATACAGTAGAACAGTCTTTGCAAATGTATTTCAATTTGGATGTTGAGATGGGGAGATTCTGTTAGCCTTTGCCCAGGGTCATTTTGTATTCCAAGCCCAAAGTTGCCTGTTATTCCAGGTATCTCTTGACTTCCTACTTTTGCATTCCAGTCCCCTATGATAAAATGGACATCGATTTTTGGTATTAGTTCTAGAAGGTCTTATAGGACTTCAGAGAACCAGTCAGCTTCAGCTTCTTTGGCATTAGTGGTTGGGGCATAGACTTGGATTACTGTGATGTTGAATGGTTTGTCTTGAAAACGAACAGAGATCATTCTGTCGTTTTTGAGATTGCATCCAAGTACTGCATTTTTTATTCTTTTGTTGACTGTGATGGTTACTCCATTTCTTCTAAGAGATTCTTTCCCACAGTAGTAGATATAATGGTCATCTGAATTAAATCCACCCATTCCTATCCATTTTAGTTCACTGATTGCTAAAATGTCAATGTTCACTCTTGTCATCTCCTGTTTGACCACTTCCAGTTTACCTTGATATATGTACCTAAAGAAGAATGACTGATGCTTTCAAACTGTGATTCTGGAGAAGACTCTTGAGAGTCCTTGGACTGCAAGGATATTAAACCAGTCAATCTTAAAGGAAATCAACCCTGAATATTCACTGGAAGGACTGATGCTGAAGCTGAAGCTCCAATACTTAGGCCACTTGATGCAGAGTCAACTCATTGGAAAAGATCCTGATACTGGGAAATATTGAAGACAGGAGGAGAAGGGGACGAGAAAGGATGAGATAGTTGGATGGCATCACCAACTCAATGTACACGAATTTGAGCAAACTCCAGGAGATGGTGAAGGACAGGGGAGCCTGGCGTTCTGCAGTCCATGGGGTCGCAAAGAGTCAGACATGACTGAGCAACTAAACAACAACAATGGAGAGATTATCCTGAATTACCTAGGTGGGCCATATGTAATCAGAATGCTTAAAAGCAGAAACCCTTACCTGGCTAGAGTCAAAGACTTGGAGGAACAGAAGAGGCAGGAGAGATTTGAAACCTGAGAGGAACTCCTGTTTCTGGCTTTGAAAATAAAGGAAACCCAGAGTTAGGAAATGTAGGTGACCACCAGAAGCTGAGAATAATAACCACCATAGGCTGACAGCTGGCAGGAAACCTCAGAACTACAACAATGGAGCAAAATTCTGCAAATAATCTATAAAGAACAAACGAGCTTGAAAGCACGTGCTTCCCCAGAGTGTCCAGGGAATAGCCCTGGCTGGCCAACACCTTGATTTCAGCCTTGTGGAACCCAGAGCAGAGAAACCAGTCAAGCTGACTGGTTAAGACCTACAGAACCATGAAATAGCAGGTTCGTATTGTTTTAGGCTGCTCAGCTTGTGGTAATTTGTTACAGGAACCATAGAAAACTATATACAGTCACTTGTTCAAAGGTGCACAGCTATTCTGAATCACAGCTGAAACTAGAACCCAGGTCTTTTGTCTTTCATTCCAAGGTTCTCTATCCTATACTGCATAATTGAAAGTGAAGTGAAAGTGTTATTTGCTCAGCCCTGTCTGACTCCTTGCAACCCCAAGGACTGTAGCCCACCAGGCTCCTTTGTCCATGGAATTCTCCAGGCAAGAATACTGGAGTGGGTAGCCATTATCTTCTCCAGTGAATCTTCCTGACCCGGGGATTGAATCTGGGTCTCCTGTATTGCAAGTGGACTCTTTACCATCTGAGCCACCAGGGCAGCCCATAATTACGTTAATTGAAAAGATTTATTGGCATATAATAAAATATATAGAGAAGATTTATTAAATTACAATTTTCATTCAGCTCTTTCTGTCATTAGTGCCAGTGTACTTATATATTCCAGAGTCACATAATTTCAAGAGAATGAGATGTACAGAGCAATGACATTTGAACCATTTTTTGAGTCCAACAGTATTCATATTGGAATATTTTGTGCAAAGAAGATAATAACGTGAAAGATAAAGGGCAGAACATGTGAGTCACACTGCTGAGGAAATAAATCATTCTGTAGAAGGTTAAAAAAAGAAAGGAGAGAAAGAAAAACAAACCCAGGACAACAGAGTTCAGTGCTCTGGTGACTTAATGCAATCAATTTACAGTTCGCACCACTTTTCCACAGAGGGCAGTGGATAAAAGATTGGTTCAGCCACCGTCTATTGAATAAGATGTCCTACTGAGGAGGAAATTGAATGTCTCCTGTCAAACAGGTCCTAGGTTGGCTCTGATTTACCTAATAAATACAAAACTTTCTCAAATAATAGTTTTGCTGGCAGTGAGATGTTGTCAAGAAAGATGACAGTAGAGAGTTTTTCTCCCCCACAATCATTATTTTTTTCCTCATTATGTGCAAACCACTCTATTAATGTCCAGTGCCATTGAAGTTTGAGACAAAAGTAATACTTTTTTGTTTCTGCATTAACTCTTTGATAAAGATGCACAGGATCATGTAACTTCTGGTTCTTGGCCAACACAAGATAACAGAAGAGGTTAGTGATGATTGTGATAAGTTATGATCATCTCTTGGTGAACCACTGAACAGGGAAATTGGGCAAAAAGGCAAGAGTTATGCTCCATTTCAGACTGAAAATTTAATATTCTTTTGACAAACCTGAAACTCTATTGAAAGGCTACTTTTCCCTCCTTTTCGGTGACATTGTCATCAAAAGATCACAAAGATTAGCTTCACAAACCCAGTGCTGAACTTACAACTGGAATCTGAGCTTTTGCTGTGAGCATTTTTTGCCCTTTTAGAAAACAATTTTTCAAACTCTTTGTTATTAACATTCTTTCTGATGCACATTATTTAATACTACAACAGTATGGAGAAAAAAGACAATTCTGTGTAGTATTTCTATAATCAATTTCAGCTCTAGTCCTTCCATCAAGATGGAATTCATATAAAATAATTAACAAGGTCTAAATAAAATATAATTTTAGGGCAAGTGTTTCTCTCGGTGAACATTGCAAATGGTTGCTGAGGGTAGGAGTCATTAAATACATTCCCAGCCAGAGGAAATCTTATATTAGCAATTTCTATCAACTCTTTTGCGATCCAAAAAGATGTCCTGATCAGTGTAAATCAGAGGCTTGCATAATTGGTTCAGAGGGCAAAAGTGAACCCTTTCTGTTCTCACTGTGAAATTTTCCACCACAGTTCAACAGTGGAATGAGATCACCCTCTGGTTCCTCCACATCAATACAACCAATTACATCAACCTGGTAGTGAGCTGAGCACCCGCTAGGGTGTAGGCATGCGACATGATGGGAGGAAGGGAGTCATAAATCTGAGCACCAGATAATCTTCCTCTGGGTCTTAGTTTCTTCTTCTGTAAAATGGAAGCGTTTCTTGAACTAGATACTGTTTAATGAATTCTGCACTCCAAGTCAGCAAATATAACCTTAACCTGTAATTCTGTAATGTCGACTCTGTGTTTGCTTTAATTTTTTAAGCTATTTTTTAAAATTGAGGCATCCTTATAGTTTAAATAGCTGAAAATTAGGAAAAATGAAAAAAGATTTTGAAAGCTCATCATGTGCATATTCACAAATTTTTAATATTCACTGCAATGTATTTTCAAACCTATTATTCTGTGTTTATAAGTAAATAGATATATGGAAATATACACACCCATGTATATATATGCAAATGTTTAACTTATCCATTTTTTTCATGGAATAAATCACAAATATTTCTCCCAATAGGAGCAGAAGAAATATATTATTTTATATAATTTTAACTGCTGGAAAGAATTCCGTTATGTAGATCTACCATAATATATTTAACCAGTTCTCTATTAGGTTGTTTCAAGTTTTTTATTTTTACAAACAACATGGTAGTGGACATCATGTACATATGTCTTTACCTGCTTGAGCCAATTTCTGTGAGACAGAGACCAGTAAATAGAATTAATAGACCAGAACTTATACACATCCATAGGCATTATACTGTAAATCTTTTGTATGGACTGGGATACAATGTCAGGGCAAGAAAAAGTCCATTTCTTTCCCCAGGGCCTCACTGATGTAGTTTAGGAACTAAGGGAAATAAACTCAAGTTGTGTTTATATTAGGGAGTTTTTAAATAAGAATTTGTTTTGATTTTTCACCTTGAATTTAGAATTTACCAATTTACTTAGGAATTACATGGAAATTACATCCATATAATTTCTGAAGGTGCCAGGTATACTTAAGATATTCAGCTTGGTAATATTACTGTTCCCACCCCTTTTGTGAAGACACATGAACAGATAATATCTCCTAAATCTTCCAGATATTTAATTTTAGTTGATGTGAATAGATCACTTATTCAAACAATCCATGAAAGAATCTAAATTGACTGAATTTGCCAACATAGGTATGATCAGGTTAAGAACACACTTTAGTTTTTCCTTTATTTTTCTTTTCTTTCCTTTTTCTTTCTTTCACATCTGTATGCCTTTTCCTCCTCCCATTTTTAAAAATTTATTTATTTTTTAATTGAAGGATAATTGCTTTACAGAATTTTGTTGTTTTCTGTCAAACATCAACATGAATCAGCCATAGGTGTACATATGTCCCCTCATATGCCTTTTAAAACAAAATACCAGTGATAAGACTGTGAAGTAAGCCAAGCAAGGTTGGAAAGAGGGAGTTGAGTAATAAGGGGTGTTCTTGTACCTAAGATGGTTAGGGAAGGCTTCTTGGAGGAGGTGGCAGGAATCTGAATGAAAGGAATATGTGAGGGAAGGCAGCCCCAAGCAGTGAGAGCAGCAAATGTTAAAAAAAAACAAAAAATAGTTAAAAATATATCTTGCATTTTATGGAACATCAGGAAAGACAATATATCTGAAGTAAACAAGGGAAATAGTAGTTGAACCTGAGATATTAAGTTTTCATATGTCAAGCAGAGATGTGAGTTAAACAGTTGGATAGGCATTTAGATTTCAGAGGGAACTTGAAACATGAGATTTTAAATTTGTGAATCACATATGTAAATGAACCACCTGCAAAATTGTTGTAGGGTACAGCTTGAAACATGCCCAACAGGCATACACAAACAAAGTTGTGATGTGTGTAAATGGAGGAGTCGGTGTTTGCTTCTGTGCAGGTCCTCTGAGAGGCTGGCGCCAAGATTAAATTTCAGCATACAAGAGACTCACTGGGGGAGAGGCCCAGGAAGCATACATGAGGAAAGAAACAGGAGGAGGTGGAGGGAAACTGCAGTGTAGTTCTGCAGTGTAGGTCTGATTCCTATGAAATGAGAAAGGAAAGGAAGGGGTTTGGGGTGGGAAGAGCCTTCATCTGCAGCACTGTTCTGCAAAAATCTTAGCCAGACTGGGAGTCCCCAAGCATGGGCCTTCCATTGGAAGAGAGTCACATCAGATGAGAATGGCCCAGCTCTAGAACCCCTGCTGTGCTCTAAACACTGTCTGAGTGGCTCTGGGAGCACAAGACACATACATGAAGGTCATGATACATCAGTGAGGATAGCAGTTAGAAGCTGTCAGCCAACTGCATGCTTCTAAGCTCTTCTTCAAGAGAAAGGAGATCAAAGTGGTACACTCCATGGCCATCACAGTGTTCAAAGTGTACTTTACTTTGTCAACAAATGCAGTCTTTTGGCCCTGGAAATATGACAAGTAAACTTTTCTGTTTACTCTCACTTAACTTGGAAATTTTCTCTTCAAGAAAATTAGAGATACCAGGGGAACATTTCATGCCAAGATGGACACAATAAAGGACACAATTGGTATGGACCTAACAAAAACAGACCTAAAACAAACAGAAGATATTAAGAAGAGGTGGCAAGAATACAGAGAACAACTGTACAAAAAGACCTTCACGACCCAAATAATCATGATCATATGATCACTCACCTAGAGCCAGACATCCTGGAATGTGAAGTCAAGTGGGCCATAGGAAGCATCACTATGAACAAAGCTAGTGGAGATGATGGAATCCTAGTTGAGCTATTTCAAGTCCTAAAAGATGATGCTGTGAAAGTGCTGCACTCTGTGTGCCACCAAATTGGGAAAACTCAGCAGTGGCCACAGGATTGGAAAAAAGTCAGTTTTCATTCCAATCCCAAAGAAAAGCAATGCCAAAGAATGATCAAACTGCCACACAATTGTACTCATCTTACATGCTAGTAAAGTAATGCTCAAAATTCTCTAAGCCAGACTTTAACAGTATATGAACTGTGAAATTCCAGATGCTTAAGTTGGTTTTATAAAAAGCAGAGGAACCAGGGATCAAATTGCTAACATCCGCTGGATCATGGAAAAAGCAAGAGAGTTCCAGAAAAACATTTACTTCTCCTTTACTGACTATGCCAAAGCCTTTGACTGTGTGGATCAAAACAAACTGTGGAAAATTTTTTAAGAGTTGGGAATATCAGACCACCTGACCTGCCTCCTGCGAAATCTGTATTCAGGTCAAGAAGCAACAGTTAGAACTGGACATGGAACAATAGACTGGTTCCAAATCGGGAAAGGAGTACATCAAGGCTGTATATTGTCACCCTGCTTATTTAACTTCTATGCAGAGTACATCATGAGGAACGCTGGTCTGGATGAAGCACAAGCTGGAATCAAGATTGCCAGGAGAAATTTCAGTAACCTCAGATATGCAAATGATACCACCCTTATGGCAGAAAGTGAAGAACTAAAGAGCCTCTTGATGAAGGTGAAAGAGCAGAGTAAAAAAGTTGGCTTAAAGCTGAACATTCAGAAAACTAAGATCATGGCATCCAGTCCCATCACTTCATGGCAAATAGATGGGGAAACAGTGGAAACAGTGGCAGACTTTAACTTCTGGGGGCTCCCAAATCACTGCAGATGGTGACTGCAGCCATGAAATTAAAAGATGCTTGCTCCTTGGAAAAAAAGTTATGACCAACCTAGACAGCATATTAAAAAGCAGAGACATTACTTTACCGACAAAGGTCCGTCTAGTCAAAGCTATGGTTTTTTCAGTAGCCATATATGGATGTGAGAGTTGGACTATAAAGAAAGCTGAGTACTGAAGAACTGATGCTTTTGAACTGTTGTGTTAGAGAAGACTCTTGAGAGTCCCTTGGACTGCAAGGAGATTCAACCAGTCCATCCTAAAGGAAATCAATCCTGTATATACATTGGAAGGACTGATGCTAAAGTTGAAACTCCAATACTTTGGCCCCCTTATGTGAAGAACTGACTCACTGGAAAAGACCCTGATGCTGGGAAAGATTGAAGGAGGGAGGAGAAGGGGACAACAGAGGATGAGAGGGTTGGATGGCATCACCAACTCAATGGACATGAGTTTGAGTAAACTTCAGGAGTTGGTGATGGACAGGGAGAACTGGCGTGCTGTAGTCCATGGGGTTGCAAAGAGTCGGACACAACTGAGGGACTGAACTGAACTCGGAAATGAATAAAGCTCTGTGTATGGGTTGAAGATTTTCTGATTGAACACTCCATGACGTAATGAGGTTGAATGAGATTGCTGTCACTTGATATTGGAAGGATGAATGGATGGAAACTGAGGCATTTCATAATAGTCTTTTGACCTCCAAGCAGAAGGTGCAAGTGATGTGGCTGCACCAGCCAGAAAATAGGCAAAGAATTCATGATTCTTGAGAATATGTGAGAATTAAGAAATTCTGAAAGAGATAAGTAAATGAAAAACCAGTACACATCCCACCATTCAGTCTTTCATTCTGCCCATACAGACAAAAGCCAGCCTAGGAGCTAAAGTCATTTCTCTTCTTGTCAGCCTTAGCTGTAGTTTCAATAGCATCTAGAGTTATTGGCATGGTATTTCTATCAACCACAGTTGGGCCTAAGAGCCTAGCAGAGTTGCTCTGAAAGTAACATTATTGCAGGAAGATGGGGAGCAAATCTGCAAGTATGATTTATTTCAACTCACAAAGTCAAATAGACTAAAAGAATTCTGTTACTGCTCAGCACTGGCCAGATATTTTATGGCCCAGTTTCCTAACATCACCTTAGAAAGGATTGATTTTTTTTTCTTTTCTACCAGTGATATCCATCTAGTTTAATCTCAAACATTTTAGCTTAGCAGTCTTATTCAGGACAGAGGAGAAAAGGGAAGAGGATGCACAGTAAGCCCATGAATGTCAATCAGACTGCCAGAATTTGACTTCTGACTTCACCACTTACTATGAGACTTTGGGCAAGTGACTTCACCTCTCCACACCTTGGTTTCATTGTCTTAAAATGGGGATTATATCATATGCCTCTCATTCTTTGCTGAAAGGATTAAAAGAATGATGCATGTACAGCACATTAGAATATAAACTGGTCCCTGGAAGTATTTTGTAAAGTTACCTGCAAGTATTACATACTTTTTATTAAAAATAGACACTTACCCCAACAATCAATTCCCCTGAAAGTATTTCTCTGATCAGCTTACCATTTTGCTCTTAAATGTCAGAAGTTTTTAACGAAAAAGAAGAACTTGAGAGAACTGACTATGGTCTTGATACCATTCCTATTTCCTTCGCTTGCAGGGAGTAGTCCCAAAAACCGCCATGGGGCAAAGTTTGTGAGGAGGAAAACAATGGTCCCAACACACTGTGATCCTGTCTTCCAGGAGGTTTTTGGTCTACACTGCTGATGTTTCGTATATGTTACATTTCAGTTATACTGAGCCATGTTAATCAAAATACTACCATGGACAGGTATTACTTGTGCATGAACAGGAACCAGACAGTTCCTCCTGCTACTTTGGAGAACAAAATGAAGCCTGCATTTTCATCTTATTTTTGTATTAGTAATTCATCTATGCCAAAGCCTTTGACTGTGTCGATCACAATAAACTGTGGAACATTCTGAAAGAGATGGGAATCCCAGACCACCTGACCTGCCTCTTGAGAAACCTGTATGCAGGTCAGGAAGCAACAGTTAGAACTGGACATGGAACAACAGACTGGTTCCAAATAGGAAAAGGTGTACGTCAAGGTTGTATATTGTCACCCTGCTTATTTAACTTATATGCAGAGTACATCATGAGGAACGCTGGGCTGGAAGAAGCACAAGCTGGAATCAAGATTGCTGGGAGAAATATCAATAACCTCAGATATGCAGATGACACTACCCTTATGGCAGAAAGTGAAGAGGAACTCAAAAGCCTCCTGATGAAAGTGAAAGAGGAGAATGAAAAGGTTGGCTTGAAGCTCAACATTCAGAAAACAAAGATCATGGCATCTGGTCCTATCACTTCATGGGAAATAGATGGAAAAACAGTGGAAACAGTGTCAGACTTTGTATTTTTGGGCTCCAAAATCACTGCAGATGCTGATTGCAGCCATGAAATTAAAAGACGCTTACTCCTTGGAAGGAAAGTTGTGACCAACCTTGATAGTATATTAAAAAGCAGAGACATTACTTTGCCAACCAAGGTCCGTCTAGTCAAGGCAATGGTTTTTCCCGTGGTCATGTATGGATGTGAGAGTTAGACTGTGAAGAAAGCTGATCGCCGAAGAATCGATGCTTTTGAGCTGTGGTGTTGGAGAAGACTCTTGAGAGTCCCTTATACTGCAAGGAGATCCAACCAGTCCATTCTAAGGGAGATCAATCCTGGGTGTTTGTTGGAAGGACTGATGCTAAAGCTGAAATTGCAATACTTTGGCCACCTCATGCGACGAGTTGACTCACTGGAAAAGACTCTGATGCTGGGAAAGGTTGAGGGTGGGAGGAGAAGGGGACGACGGAGAATGAGATGGCTGGATGGCATCACCTACTCTGTGGACATGAGTTTGAGTGTACTCCGGGAGTTGGTGATGGACAGGGAGGCCTGGCGTGCTGTGATTCATGGGGTCGCGGAGAGTCGGACACGACTGAGTGACTGAACTGAACTGAACTGAACTGAATTCATCTTAAATTGCAACTGGCAGGCCATTAATGGGAGCCACCTTCATTTAGCATTAGATCTGCATTCATGGAAGTGAGAGTCTAACTGATTCATTATCTAAAATCAGCACATAAAGAGCGGTTGATTTACTGATATAGTTATCTCCTCCATATTCTTAAGACAAGTTCTCTTTGTGTCTCTGTTTAGGCCTTGCCTGACTCACATTGAACTGACACCCACCCACTGCAGTGAAATTTGCATTTTGACATCCACACATTAATGTTTTAACCACTGCACATATCCCTTATTTTTTCTCCTTTAAAATATTATCCAACTATTCTTTGTAAGTGAAAAGCCAAGCAGTGGAAAAGATATTAATGGCAGAGACTCCCAGCCCTTAATGGAACAAAGGACAGGATGGTGTATAAGAGAAAAATAAAATATGGTACCCTTGCTCCCATGCAGACCAATAGTAGACTGAGTCATTGCTTTCTGGGACATCACTGAACTATGGGTACCTGAAGCCTCTTGAACTTTATCTCTTACTCTAATGACTCCATTATTATACTCCAAAGCTTGTCAGTTTAAATGCTATTCATCTTAGCATTCCTTGGCAAGGAGAATACTTCTGTATTTAAAATAATAATAGTAATTTAGCCAAACCCTATTCTGTCAAATCTCTAGATTTCTATATTCCCAGTGACAATGTGTATCAACATGCAGGAACTCTTTTTTAAAACTAAGGAAGTCTGGCAAAGCACAGAGGGGTGTCATCGTGACAGCACAGATGCGATCCTGTTGCTGACCAGTTGCTCAGCCTTGTGCATGCTCTCTGCCCCGGTCAGATGTTCAGCTTCTCTGGGAGACAGCTTTCCAGTCCCTGGGAAGGGACCATCAGTCATTATCCATGGGTCAGAATTTCCAGCAGTGCTGGAGGAAACATTTTGATTAATGCCTATGTGGTGACCTGGATGATGCCAAGGGCTAAAAATTGTGGTGAAAATGGGATAAGGAGTAATTGTTTTTTTTATAACCTTGGTCATTGTCCTTTTTGTGGCTCTTGCCGTGAATTCTAAACTTATTCCACAGTATTAAAATCCAGTCTAAAATTATTAATGAGCTCCTGTATCCTGAAAACCATGAGACAATGCTGTTTTGAGCTCCTGAGACATAGAGTGTTAGGGGTTCATGTACTTTTTTCTTTTTTCTGAAGACTCAAAGAAAACTGATTTCATTTGTCCAAAAGAGCCATTAATAGTATACCAAGTAAGAAAGGTTTTACTTCCTTCCTGATTTTGATGTGCTTTCAACGGGCTTTTTAAGATATCTTTCTCTAAATATTTTTGAGTGGATGTTGAACGCATAAGAAGGTCTGTTTGCTGTTGTTTAGTCACTGTCATGTCCAACTCTTTTCTGATCCCATGGACTATAGCCTACCAAGCTTCTCTGTCCATGGGGTTTCACAGGAAAGAATACTGGAGTGGGTTGCCATTTCCTTCTCCAGGGGATCTTCCTGATCCAGGGACTGAATCCATATCTCTGTATTGCAAGTGAATTATTTGCCACTGAGCCACTTGGGAAGCCCCATGAAGGTCTGTTAGGAGTTTTGATTAAAATGTTTACCAAACTAGAACTGCAAGAGCTGTTGAATTCTTCAGTTGTAATGATTAGAGCAGTGTTCTTTTAGGTGGTGGTCTAAACTCCTTTTTATATATGAACATATATTAATAAAGAGCAGTGAATCTTATCTATAGATTCTGATGTGTAAGAATCATTAGTTTTCTTTATCAAGAAAAAAGTGAAAAAATACTTTACTCCCCTGATATGATGAGAAGGGAACTTCACTTCGTTGCATTTGTTCCAAAAACCCATAATCCCAATCTTAATCATGAGAAAGACATCAGAAAAATTCCACTGAGGGATTTTCTACAAAATACCTGACCAGTACTGCTCAAGACTGTCAAGATCATGAAAAACAAAGGGAAAATGAGAAATTCACAGAACAGAGAAGACTGGGGAGACATGACAACTAAACACAACATGATACATGGACTGATCCTGGAACGTTAGAGGACATTAGTGGAAAAATGAGTGAAATCCAAAGAAAAATTTAGATAATAGTGATGTACCAATGTCCTTTTCTTAGTTTTGACAAATGTTCCTTGGTAAGGTAAGATGGTAGTGACAGGGCAATTGGTGAGGTATATATGGAAATTCTATTCTCTTGGCAGTTTTTCTGTAAATGAAAATGTATTTCAAAATTAAAACCCAACTCTAGCCCTCATTCTACTGGCCTGGCTGGAAATTCACTCTCTGTCATTATTGGAGCTTCTGTACCCACAAGACACCAGGTTTTCTGCCTACTGAAGTTAGTATTAATGTCATCTTTGTTTACACCCTCAAGGTCTCATAAAACTAACAACTCTGTTGTTTGGGGAGAACAGACAAAAATGGAAGTCCCAGAGGTAGGGTTCTTTTTCTTAAGTGTATCTGAAAGTCATTCCCTTAAGGCTTTGAGTCCATCTGTAAGAAACCAAACCTGGGCCTCCTGATTTCCTTCCACTTCCCAATGAAAAATAGTAGGGGGTGGGGGGTGGGGAAGAGAAGCTCCCTTTTCTCCCTGTCCTCTCCTTCCCACTTCCTGGAAATAACTAGCATCTTATTTTCCCTGAGCTCAAAGTTTCTCAAAAAGTTTCACTTTCCTGCCATTACCTATGTGGCCCTGCAAAATTCCTCAGCACAAGGAATGCTTAGACTCTGGCTACTTGCTTGGAATAGGTAGAAGGAAAACTGCAGCAAAAATAAATACAAATTAATATATAAATAAATCATCCTGCCACTTGTGTAATTGCAAACTACTTTGTTATAGAGACCTAGTAGCTTGTTTGATGGAGAAGCCACTCCAGTACTCTTGCCTAGAAAATCCCATGGACAGAGGAGCCTGGTAGGCTGCAGTCAATGGGGTCGCTACGAGTCAGACATGACTGAGCAACTTCACTTTCACTTTTCACTTTCACACATTGGAGAAGGAAATGGCAACCCACTCTGGTGTTCTTGCCTGGAGAATCCCAGGGATGGGGGAGCCTGGTGGGCTGCCGTCTATGGGTTCACACAGATTCGGACACGACTGAAGTGACTTAGCAGCAGCAGCAGCTTATTTGAAGGAAGTACACATAGTTGGGATCCCCCGCACGTCTGCCTTCAACCTTTATCTTTGCAGTGAAAGAAGCTGATACCTGTACTGCTCTCCTCTTGCCTTGGGGCACTTCCTTTCTTGAGTCTGGAGTTCCTAGCATCTTTCTGCTCCAAGAAGAGTGACAAGTCCTGTCTGCTTTTCCTACCTTGCTCCTCTCTGTAGCGAGAGACTTAATGAGATCACTCAAGGCACAGGGAAGCCTTAAGGCCAAGCAGAGAGCAAGCCCAGCAGAATGCAAACAGAGCAGGTGAGTGTTGGCACTGAGAGGAGGTCACAGTAGAGAAAGGTCCAGAGTAGAGAATTAAGGAAGAAGAGAGGGCTCTGAAAAGGGGTAGAGACCCTGGCTGGTCTGGGGAAGACAGAAATGGAGCAGATCCCTGAGGCTTGGCAAGGTCAGTGAAAGAGGTATAAACTGGAGTCACTGTCAGTTTTTACAGGAACAAAAAGTTTCCTAAGTTCTTGAAATCTTAAAACCCTTTAAGTTTGTCAAGGTTAATTGAAGAGTGAATCAGTGTTCACAACTTTTTAGCTGTAAAAATGGAACTGTTTATGTTAAGTAGAAGTTTTTGGCTGATGATGAGTCCAAGATCAGCACTGCAAATAGTCCCTTCAGAGAGTGGTCATGGTCACTTCTGAAGAGACCCGTGTCACAAATTGTGGGAAAGAATTGTTGTTTTCCTCATTTATGTTCCTAACATTTGCGCAGTCTGGCTGGAGCAAGAGGATAAATGGAAGTCTACATACGATAGCTCTAAATGTTTAAAAGTTGTAAATTAGTCTGACCAGGTATTAAATAGAACAATTGGTCCTGCTACCTGGGCAAATAAATCTTCATTATGCAAAATCAAAAACACATGAAAATGTAACTTCTTCATTTGTTGAACAGTTTGTGGAATATCAGAAGCAGTTGGATTTAATTATTGTTGAGTACTGTTCTGGGTTGTTGTGTTAAGACAGTGATATTTGGTTGAGTAATATACAAGATTCTTAAAGGATTATGTATCTATTGCAAAAATTATTTTTCTGGTTTCATTTCAACAAATGTTATAATTTAATTTTCATTTATTTTGCATTTTGGTGACTAATAAGCTAAAGAATTTAAAAAAATGAAAGGTGATAATATTGCATCAGACATACAAATTAAATGTAAAAAGTTGAACTTATAATCATTTTAAAATCATCCAAAAAGTTAGTTTTCTTAATTATCTGCTGCTGCAAGAAGTATTTATAAGAACTGAGTCAAAATATTAATCATAATTATAAATTATAACTAAATATTTTTAAGCTAAAGTCATATAATGTTTTATTTTAATTAAGTTATCCTTAATAACTTAAGTTACATTTATGAAAATATTAGTACCTCAGTACTAGATTTCATATCTGCATACTACTTACATACATAAAGCAGCAGTGACACAGTTCGTGCATGATACATCTAGAGTAGATCAACATACATACAAGTTTAGAAATAAAATGGATGTTTAATATTGTAAAATTCCTCACATGCAGTTGCTGTGACTACCATGCTAACTTGCGTATGTCTCCAGAACTGTAAATTGGAAAACCAAGGGTCTCCAGACATTTAACCCTAATGGAAGGTGATAATTTTTGTTAGAATTATAGTTCTCCCTTTCATTTCTTAACTGAGATATAATTGACACAATTATATATTGTGAGATATATAACACAATAGTTTCAGATAGTTTCAGATGTATAACAGAATGACTTGATATTTGGGTATAATGTGAAATTATCATCACAATAAAAATAGTTAACGTCCAATGACAATTTTTTCCTGTGATGAGAACTTGTAAGATCTATTGTCTTAGCAACTTTCAAATCTACACTGCAGTGTTAACTGTAGATACAATGTTGTACATTATATCTGCAGAATTTACTTATTTATTTATTTATAACTAGAAGTTTGTATCTTTTGATCACCTTCACCCATTTTGTCAACCTTCACCCCTAGCCTCTGGTAACCACCAAACTGTTCTGTGTAACTTTGAAATCAGTTTTTAGTTTGTTTGTTGTTTGTTTGTTTTAGATTCCATATATACCTGAGATTGTATAGTATTTGTCTTTTTCTGTCTGACTTAGTTCGCTTGATGCTTTTAACTTCATCCATGTTTTGCGGATGGCAAGATTTCCTTCTTTTTTATGGTCAAATGATGCTGGGAGGGATTGGGGGCAGGAGGAGATGGGGACGACAGAGGATGAGATGGCTGGATGGCATCACCGACTCTGTGGACATGAGTTTGAGTGTACTCCGGGAGTTGGTGATGGAGAGGGAGGCCTGGCGTGCTGTGATTCATGGGGTCGCGGAGAGTCGGACACGACTGAGCGACTGAACTGAACGGAACTGAATGTTCCATTGTATACACATACATGCACACCACATTTTTCTTTTTCCATTCAGTCATTGATGGACACTTACATCGTCTCCATGTTTTGGCCATTGTAAATAATGCTGCAGTGAACATAGAGCAGCATACGCCTTTTCCATTTGGCATTTTTTTTCCTTCAGATAAATACCCAGAATGGCAGGCACAGAATCATACAGTAGTTCGGTTTTTAATTTTCTTAGGAGTCTGCATACTGTTTTCCATAGTGGTTATACCAGTTTACAGCCCTACCAGCAGCGCATGAAGGATCCCTTCTTTTTAGATCCTTACCAACATAAGTTGTTTCTTATATTTTTGGTAATAGTGGTTTGAACAGCTGTAAGGTGATTTCTTATTGTAGCTTTGATTTGCATTTCCCTGATGATTCAGTTCTGTTCAATTCAGTTCAGTCACTCAGTCATGTCCAACTCTTTGCGACCCCATGGACTGCAGCACGCCAGGCCTCCCTGTCCATCACCAACTCCCGGAGCTTACCCAAACTCTTGTCCATTGAGTTGGTGATTCCATCCAACCATCTCATCCTCTGTCGTCTCCTTCTCCTCCTGCCCTCAATCTTTCCCAGCATCAGGGTCTTTTCAAATGGGTCAGCTCTTCCCATCAGGTGGCCAAAGTACTGGAGTTTCAGCTTCAACATCAGTCCTTCCAGTGAACACTCAGGACTGATCTCCTTTAGGATGGACTAGTTGGATCTCCTTGCAGTTCAAGGGACTCTCAAGAGTCTTCTCCAACACCACAGTTCAAAAGCATCAATTCTTCAGTGATCAGCTTTCTTTATAGTCCAACTCTCACATCCATACATGACTACTGAAAAAACCACAGCCTTTACTAGATGGACCTTTGTTGGCAAAATAATGTCTCTGTTTTTTATTTAATAAAAGACGGATGGGTCATGGTGGAGAGTTCTGACAAAATGTGGTCCACTGGAGAAGGGAATGGTGAACCACTTCAGTTTTCTTGCCTTGAGAACCCCATGGACAGTATGAAAAGGCAAAAAGATAGGACACTGAAAGATGAACTCCCCAGATCAGTAAGTGGCCAATATGCTACTGGAAATCAGTGGAGAAATAACTCCAGAAAGAATGAAGGATGGAGCCAAAGCAAAAACATCCCAGTTGTGGATGTGACGTGATAGAAGATAAGTCCGATGCTGTAAAGAGCAATATTGCATAGGAACCTGGAATGTTAGGTCCATGAATCAAGGCAAATTGGAAGTGGTCAAACAGGAGATGGCAAAAGTGAACATCAACATTCTAGGAATCAGTGAACTAAAATGGACTGGAATGGGTGAATTTAACTCAGATGACCGTTTTATCTTGTACTGTGGGCAGGAATCCCTTAGAAGAAATGGAGTAGCCATCATAGTCAACAAAAGAGTCTGAAATGCATCAGACTTGGATGCAGTCTCAAAAACGACAGAATGATCTCTGTTCATTTCCAAGACAAACCATTCAATATCATGGTAATCCAGGTCTATGCCCCGACCAGTAATGCTGAAGAAGGTGAAGTTGAACGGTTCTATGAAGACCTACAAGACCTTTTAGAACTAACACCCAAAAAAGATGTCCTTTTCATTATAGGGGACTGGAATGCAAAAGTAGGAAGTCAAGAGGTACCTGAAGTAACAAGCAAATTTGGCCTTGGAGTACAGAATGAAGCAGGGCAAAGGCTAACAAGAGTTTTGACAAGAGAATGCACTGGTCATAGGCAAACACCCTCTTCCCTAATGATTCAGTTCGGTTAAGTTCAGTTGCTCAGTCGTGTCCAACTCTCCGTGACCCCATGAATCACAGCATGCCAGGCCTCCCTGTCCCTAATGATTAGTGGGCATCTTTTCATGTGCCTGTTATATGGTGGTACACAGTGCAAAAAATCTGTTGCATTGTCACAATCTGAGAGAAGGATTTATAGGAGTTAATTTGTCTTATCTTTTACCCAAGCTTTTCTACCACTCAAAACCTCCCCACATTCCATAGCAACTACCCACACATTTGTTTTAAATACAAAGGAAGTGAAAAGAAAAAGAAGCCTTTTTCTAGACATGAACAGGGTCAGTTACGATAGTGAATGATTAAGGTTATGGATCATGCTGCAGTGATACAGAGGGCTGGATCCTGAGTGACAGAAGCCTATCCCCCCATGTTCTTTAATAAATACATTTCTGTAAATAAATATGTTTTGAGAAGAATGGCCTCTAACATGAGGATCCCAGGGCTGGAGCCCTTCTTGTCCAAGTCCAGGGGCCATACTGGTTTCTCTTATTGATCTTGGTCACCAATCATGATTACTCAAATCCTGCATCATGTATCATTCATTTTAAAACGTCTTTGTTATGACACAGGAGGGATTATATTAGTGTCACAACACTCCAATCAGCAAAATTGCTTTGGAAGGTACAGATAGTCTTGAGGGCCTGAAAATGGCAGAATAAATATAATCACATGTATGTCTCCTTCGGCAGAGGTTGAGATGGTTAGATAGCATCATCGACTCAATAGACACGAGTGTGAGCAAATTCCAGGAGATAGTGATGGATAGGGAAGCCTGGTGTGCTGCAGTCCATGGGGTTGCAAAGAGTCGGACATGACTTAATGACTGAGCAAGGTCTCCTCCTTACCCACTGTTCCAGAAACGTTTATGAATCACAGATACTGAGACGGTTGGTTGATAACACCTGCTGGAACTCGTACCCATAATCAGAGGGCTGGTTATGTGTAGATGCTGTCTCCTCTGTTTGCTGGAAAATTTGATAGAATCCTAATTGAGTACCTGGGACAGAGTTTTTGGAATAAAGACTCTGGGTGTTGAGCAGCAAAATTATCCATATTAACAGCTTACCAAGTGCCATACCTCTTCTCCTTTCCCATGAATCCCTTACGGCAGCCCAGCTACCTTAAGGATCACCTTGTCATCTGACATCACAGGCAGAGTGTCGTGGCTGGTGAGATTTATCCGGGGATATCACTGAGTTTAGTTGTAGGCAGTCCCCGAGAAGAGAGAAGATTGAGCAACCAGTGGGAAATGGGATCCCAGCATCCCTCTCTTCTTTTCATGTTTCCATGGTTCAGACTCTGAGACTTTCCCAAGGCTAGCTCCTGGTAGAGTCACAGCTACAAGCTTCGTTTCTCCAAGGAATAGGATTTCTGTTCTTTTAGCTGGAAAGTAATCAGCATCCTAACACTTCACTTTCTGCATCTCATGGTTCAAATCTGCGGTGAGGGAAATACCCCCTTTCTAAGAATGATACTCCAGGCCTCTCTTCTAAGAGTGTTATGCCACTGAAAATTATGGCCTTTTTAACTTAGCCCCCAGATCCATAAGGGCCATGTCTTTTCGTGACTTCTGCTTTCTGCAGAAACTCAGCTCTACAAGTTGTGCCTATTTCCGTGCCCCTCACTGTGCAAGGATCACTTATTTTGAGGGCTGCATCCTCCAGAGGGCTCAGCTGCTGGACCCTGGAGGCCTTGCTGGGCCAGAACCTCCAGTCTGCAGACCCTGGTCTAGCTACTGGGGAAACCATAAGAAACATGGACTCCATATGCACCCTTTCCCGTTTCCCTCTATGTCTCCAGAGAAAGTCTGAAAAGTTTTGGCCTACGTGGAGAAACCAGAACTGAGATGCTAAGCCCTGAGCCTCAGTGGGCTTCCTGTTTCTCTGATTGAATGAGATCCTTTAAGGCCAGGTGGATCTAAGTGAATCATTGCTCGTTGTAAATCGGTAAGGAGAAAAATACCAGATATTGGGGTTTGGGAAAACGGGAGAAAATTGGCTCTGGGCAAAGTGGGAAACTCCATCTTGCTTAGAAGCATTCTAAAGTGGTGTGAAGAAGTAAGTGTGAACCATAAGGCCAAACTTCCTTGGTTAAAATTCCATGTCTGCTCCTTAATAACCATATAACCTGTTCAGGGTATTTAAGTTCTCTGTGTCCTAGAAGTGGGAAGAATCACAAATAATAGGATCGACTTCTCAGTGTTATTACCAGGATTAAATGAATCCATGCTTGTAAAGCTCTTAGGTTAGTGCTTGGTCTTTACCAAATCTTTAGTTGGTGTGATTTAGAACTTTTATTGTTCATCATAATCATCACTAGCTCTTGGAGGTAGGCCGTGACAGTGCGTGGTTCCAGCCCAGGTCTCCATGTAGTGTGATCACCACTGAACAGATTTCCTAAGGCTGAGCTGCTTCCTGGTCCTTGCAGGACTGATAGGCAGCTTCTTTACAGAAGATACTTCCTTATTCTGTGGACCCCAGGTTGATTTAAAGACACAGCTAGCTGGTGAAGTCCACATTTTTCAATCATCTACTCGTGAAAGGCTTTAAGGTGTAGGTAGGGTAGGAAGGGACTCCTGAAATGTTATTGCAATCTGAGTTCAATCTCAGCCAAGGAATATACAAGAGCTGGAAGATCCAGAAGGTGCTTAACTGAGCTTGCTGATGGATAGCTCTCCTCCAGGACTCTATCCCTGATTCTGATCAAGGTTTCTAGCTTAACTGTGCGGGTGTGCATCTCTGCAGAAGTAGCTCAGCTGCATGCTGCAACGTGGTCCACCAGCCACAAATCAGTGACCACTAGTGATGACACCAGGACTCAGTTTCTTTATAGGAACAACTGCAAGCAGACCCTGGAACCCCATGTCTTTTACTAATAACGCTTAAGTTCTTTTATCAGGCAGAAGGAAATCAGTAACAGGTAGAAGTGTGACTTTACAAAGAAATGAACAGCACAACAATAGTAAGTCTGTGGGTAAATATAATATTTTTTTTCTGATCTTTAAAAGATATTGGACCATTTAAAGCAAAAATAATAACATGGTGTTTATAGAGTGTGAAGAAATAAAATATATAATATCAGTACAAAAGATAAGAGGGAAGAATTTATGTTTCTGATGTATTATGTGAAGTGATATAATATTGTTTGAAGGTAGACTGTGATAAGTATTTATTATGAATTCTAGAGAAAACTGAAAATATAAAGAGGAAGACAACTAAGCTAATAGTGGAGATAAAATAAAATAAGAAATGATAGTCAATACAAAGGAAGGCAGGGAAATAGTAAAACAAAGAAAGGAAGAACAGAAAAGGCACATAGAAAATAAATGGTAAAACTAGATTTAAATCCAAACATGTTGATAATCACATTAAATGTAAATACTCTAAACAATGTAATTGAAACTCAAGAGATTGTTAAATTGGATAATTTATGAGACCCAACTACTTGCTGCTTGAAAGAAAATCACTTTAAATAAAAAAACACAGATAAGTTAAATTTCAAAAGATGACCTTGGAAATATTGACCTAAAAGTGGTAGGGAAGAGCATGGACCAGGATTTGGCCTTGAATCTTAGCTCTTGTGCCTTCTTGGTGGTGAACTTGGGCGAGTCACTTGGCTTCTCTGAACCTAATTTTCTTCCATTTGTTTATAATGAGGATAAGATACCTATCTCAGAGGGTTGTGGTAAAATTTAAATGAGTTAATGTAAAACATATAACTTAGTTCCTAGTGTATATTAAGTACCTAAAAATGTTAGCAGTTGTTGAGTTGTTTTTACTGTTTCTAGGTTCTGAAAACATTAGCAGTTGTTGTTGTTCTTTTTTCACTGTTTTCGGTTCTGAAATGCCTATCAAATAGTCATAATGGCTAGGAAGTTCTGATTCAGCCTGGGCAGTGGGATTACAGCCAATATACCGAGGACATTTGTATTTTGGTGGCTGCAAAACAAAATTCAGTCAGCAGTACATGTTCCTTACGCATTCAGGGTTGCTATGGAGCTCCTGGAAAAGATCGATTGGCCTTATCTTCGAGTGGAGCTGGGACTGTCTGTCATCCCTGAGCTGGCTGGAGACTGGCTTCACTCAGCCCCCAAGGAGAAAGGCATGTGTCCCACTTGACAGGGAGATGAGTGGATAAGTGAGTGAAGAGAGGCAGGAAAGACATCTGGAAGCTGCAAGCAGACTTGCTGTCAGTGGGGGAACAAGAAGAGAACATCGTTCTCCCATTTCTGTTGTGACATTACATAAAGATAATGTAACACAGATGCTCTGGATAAATAATTCAGGGGAGAACAAGAAACATAAAATCCAGGCACCAGTAACAGAGCTCCTGTGTACCGTGGTTGTGACAAAGTCTGTACTTGAACTTTATATCCAGATGTGGATCCTTAATGGGAAAGGGAAAACATAATAATTCCACAGGGCTGGAAGCTGTGTGATGTGTTCAGCCCAGACTGCTGCCTCAGGCACCTGCTTCCAAATACTTTACCTTTCTCTTTCCAACAAACTGCCCTCTCTTCTGCTTTTCTCTCTACAGCCTTCACCCAGCAAGTGCATAATTACTGGATAACAGACTATTGAATCACTTTCTTAATAAATAAGAACAGATAATCAGTAGTATTGAGCACTTGGCACATGACAATGTACTAAGTACATGGTCTGTTTTATCATGTTTAATCCTCACAAACATCCTTGGCAGAAGATTCTCTTTATTTGTCCCATTTTGGAACTAAAAGAAACTGAGGTCAGAGAGGCTAGGTAACTTGCCTAAGGCCATACGGATAGGACGTGGGAGGGTAAGAATTAGAAACTGGGCCTCAGATCCGGAGTTCTTTTAATCACTGTTCAACTACTCCATAAGCTATGCAGTAGTTAGGAAATTTTTTCAATGCAGGGTGATCATATAGTGCTGATCTGCTTGGGTAACTGTGAGTTAGAAAACCTGTAGTAGAGTGACCAACAGCATGGACTTAAGTGCCCAGGATTTCTATTCCACTTCCCCCCTTTCCTAGCTGTGTACCCCTGACAAGTGTCCTTCATTTCTTTGAGCTTCATTCCACATCAAAATAACAGGGTCATGAGAGTGCCCACCTCCTGGATCCTTGTGGGAATTAAATAAAATAATCCTTGTAAAGGGCTTAGCCCAGTGCCTTAAACAAGCTAAGTGTCCACAAATACTCATATAAATTAGTGAATTGCTTACAAGTGCTAAAGCTTTGGTAAACAATCTCTTGCTGAGAACAGCAGTAGCCTGAGTTCAGCTCCTGTCTGTCCCTCTACATATGGGAATCAGTTCAGCACTTATCCTGAAGAGGGCAAAATTAAAAGAACACACGAATAAAGTAAAAGGAAGGATCTGCTCCAAAGAACAATCAGTAACTGATATTTTAAAGACTTTTATTTCTGTTAGTTTTTGAAGAGGAGGGAGGTAAAAGTTATCAAGTGATATAATCATATCTCTGTAGGATGACAAAAGAAATCTTGCAACAAGATGGCATATGAAACAAACATGACAAGCACACTTTTTGGAAAAGTCAGGTTTACCAGGAATGAAGGTTCACTGAGGCAGTGTTCCTGGAGATTTCCTGTTGGGACTTTGTGGAAAGGTCTAGTAGAATCGAGACGTCCATTAGGTTTAGAGCATGAAGTTTTGTACAGGATAGCACTGGTCTTTTCAGTATATCACCTAGCTCGATTGACTGACAGCCCTGAATGTGTTCGTCAGTGAGAAACATACTGGGGAAAGAATGACATCACTCACCATAAAATGTGTATATAACCAAACTGCAGTTTATGGTGGAATCAAATCCAGATGCTGACTTTTTATCATTAAAATTATACAGCAGATAGAGAAGGACATAGAATCAATCAATTTTCATTACCAAGACTACTGATTGAGGAGGAAATAATGCCATCTGACTATTTCCAAACAGTAATAAATATCTCTGCATCATAGGAAGGCCAACACACTTCTCAGAAGCACTTGTTTTATTAATCAACTGATGAAACCAGAAACAGATCGATCTTATTAGAAAAATGCCCCTCCCCCAAACTATAGATGCTATAAATCCAGGTACCTAATTTAAAACAAATTTTAATAGTTTATTTTCTGCCCTTTTATGACATAGCGCACTTTTTGAAGAAAGGCTTTAACATTACCCTCAGTCAGGAGAGTTCCTTAAACTATGATCAGAGGTCTATTGGACAAGTCAAGCTGTCTAATAAAGGCCCTTCAATATTTCTGTGATTAATCCTTTTAGACAAAGTCCAAATTTTTTGTCCAAATTTATTCTAAAACCAGGAAAATAATAGTGAAGTGTATTTTTTATATATACTATAGTACTTGTCTTTTTTCCTCTGATTTTGTGGCTGATTGTCTTTCCTTAGACTCTTAGTTATTTTGTGACAGTTTATCTTCTACACCCTCCAAGTATGAGGGTGTAGAAGCAGTGAAAGTTATGTTGTATCTCCACAGCAACAGAACTATTAGAGTGTTATTTTCATATTAAGAACTATATAAATACTTACTAAATAAATGTCTTTATCCAGCCATACATATATTTACACATACAAACACACACATGGACACCTTAAACAGGTAAAAAGAAATGGCCAGTAGAATTTTTCAGTCATTATTCAGTTCAGCTGCTCAGTCGTGTCTGATTCTTTGCAACCCCATGGACTACAGCATGCAAGGCTTCCCTGTGCTTCACCATCTGCTGGAGTTTGCTCAAACTCGTGTCCATTTAGTTGCTGATGCCATCCAACTATCTTATCCTCTCTTATCCCCTTTTCCTCCTGCCTTCAATCTTTCCCAGTATCAGGGTCTTTTCTAATGAGTCAGTTATTCGCATCAGGTGGCCAACACATTGGAACTTCAGCTTCAGTCCTTCCAGTGAATATTCAGGACTGATCTCCTCTAGGATTGACTGGTTGGATCTCCTTGCAGTCCAAGGGACTCTCAAGAGTCTTCTCCAACACCACAGTTCAAAAGCATCAGTTCTTCAGCACACAAGCTTTCTTATAAAGAAATCTCATATCCATACATGACTACTAGAAAAACCATAGCTTTGACTAAATGGATCTTTGTCAGCAAAGTAATGTCTCTGCATTTTAAGATGCTGTCTAGGTTTGTCATAGCTTTTCTTCCAAGGAGCAAAGCAAATGTCTTTTAATTTCATGGCTGCAGTCACCATCTGCAGTGATTTTGGAGCCCAAGAAAATAACGTCTCTCACTATTTCCCGATCTATTTGCCATGAAGTGATGGGACTGTATACCATGATCTTCTTTTTTTGAATGTTGAGGTTTAAGCCACCTTTTTCACTCCTTTCTTTCACTTTCATCAAAAGGTTCTTTAGTTCCTCTTCACTTTCTGCCATGAGGGTGGTGTCATCTGCATAGCTGAGTTTATTAATATTTCACCCGGCAATCTTGATTCCAGCTTGTGCTTCACCCAACCCAGCATTTCTCATGATGTACTCTGCATATAAGTTAAATAAGCATGGTGACAATATACAGCCTTGACATATTCCTTTCCTGATTTGGAACCAGTCTGTTGTTCCATGTCCAGTTCTAACTGTTGCTTCTTGACCTGCTTACAGATTTCTTAGGAAGCAGGTCAGGTGGTCTGGTATTCCCATATCTTTCAGAATTTTCCACAGTTTGTTGTGATCCACACAGTCAGAGGCTTTAGCATAGTAAATGAAGCAGAAGTTAAATGAAGCAGAAGTTAAATGAAGCAGAAGTAGATGTTTTTATAAATTCTCTTGCTTTTCCTATGATCTGATGGATGTTTGCAATTTGATCTCTGGTTCCTCTGCCTTTTCTAAATCCAGCTTGAACATCTTGAAGTTCCTGGTTCATGTACTGTTGAAGTCTAGCTTGGAGAATTTTGAGCATTACTTTGCTAGCGTGTCAGATGAGTCCAATTGTGTGGTAGTTTGAACATTCTTTGGCATTGCCTTTCTTTGGGATTGGAATGAAAACTGACCTTTTCCAATCCCATGGCCACTGCTGAGTTTTCCAAATTTTCTGGCACACAGAGTGCAGCACTTTCACAGCATCATCTTTTAGGGTTTGAAATAGCTCATTGTTTCAAATTTCATTATATAAATAGTGTCATTATTATGGTTAGCCTTTTCATGAAAAGTTATATGACTACTCATTGCCTTAATTACAAAGCAAGTATATAAATTTCCTAAACCTGTAGTGAATAATAACTAGCTCTTAGCTAGACACTGTGATAAATATTTAATTTCTTTTATGTAATTTTATTCTTCAACAGCCCTATTAGGTAGGTCCTATGATCATCTCCATTTTACAGAAGAAGAAACTGAGGTTTAGCAGGACTAAGTAACCCTTGTGAGTTACTAGTAATAATGCAGATCCACACCTGCCTCTCCTCTAAGTCTATTCTATCAGTCACTTGGTTAAACTCTCTTTCTTAGAGTTACTCTGTCCAACTTATCTTCTTATGAGTCAGGGCTGACATGTGAAACAGTCTTCCCAGCCTTTCAGAGCAAATTTATAGTAATGGAGCCAAAACGAGAACCGCAAATCCTGATTCTTGGTTCAGTGCTTTTTGCCTGGTTCTTAAAAGTTGTGTGTGTGTGTGTGTGTGTGTTTCCTCTCCCTCAAGTTCGCAAATCTTTTCATGGTGTCAAAGACTTCAAGTATAACTTCTAGTTTTGCCCTTACCAAGAAAATCAGAAGCATGCAGTGGTCATGAGGGAACCACACTGACTTTGCTGAGCACGCTGCATTGATAAAGGCTGTGAGAGGAAGCAAAATGCTCTGGGAGCATTTTGAAACCACAAGAAATTCCCAGAGGGCACTGGCTGATGGAACACCAGTTGCTCACCTTGTCCTAAAATTCCCCGAGATCCTCCAAGATGCCTCAAAACACGTTTAAAAGGACAGGCCTGCTCTTGCTTGCTCTGTTTCTCATAACAGCTGCGGTGCATTCTGGAATTGACACTGGTGATGTTTGGGCATTTAAAGGTTGCTGATTGGTAATGTGAACAGCTTATACTGATCACTTTCCCCACAGCTCTTTAAAGAAGAAAGAGAAAGAAGAGAGAAAATATTTATCCATAATAGTATTTAAACATTTTTGTCTTTGATTTTCTCTGTCTGGACATTAAACTGATTACCATGTAGCTAAACAGCTTGTGTAATTATCTGCTCAATGTCTGTCTCTGTCACCAGGACATAAACTCCATGAGGACAAGTCCTATGTCTTCCTCCACCCCCACTGCATTCCTAGAGTCCAGTTCTTCAGTCACACAATGCAATAAACAGTTTGACTTAAAAGACATATTCTGAGGGTGACCGTGAGAAAAACGCAACTTTGCAGATAAATTTACTGAAGCCACAAAACAGTGTCTTACTGTATTTTTGACATCAGGAGTGTGGCTCAAATATTTGTGTATGAAATCCAGCTGCATACACAAAGAGATACAAATCACTAGTGCACTAGAGTGCATTCTTTTCACATTCAGTCAGTTCAGTTCAGTTCAGTCGCTCAGTCCAACTCTCCGCGACCCCATGAATCACAGCACACCAGGCCTCCCTGTCCATCACCAACTCCCGGAGTACACTCAAACTCATGTCCACAGAGTCGGTGATGCCATCCAGCCATCTCATTCTCTTTCATCCCCGTCTCCTCCTGCCCCCAACCTTTCCTAGCATCAGAGTCTTTTCCAGTGAGTCAACTCGTCGCATGAGGTGGCCAAAGTATTGCAGTTTCAGCTTTAGCATCAGTCCTTCCAATGAACACCCAGGATTGATCTCCTTTAGAATGGACTGGTTGGATCTCCTTGCAGTATAAGGGACTCTCAAGAGTCTTCTCCAACACCACAGTTCAAAAGCATCGATTCTTCGGCGATCAGCTTTCTTCACAGTCCAACTCTCACATCCATACATGACCACAGGAAAAACCATAGCCTTGACTAGACAGACCTTGGTTGGCAAAATAATGTCTCTGCTTTTTAATATACTATCAAGGTTGGTCATAACTTTCCTTCCAAGGAGCAAGCGTCTTTTAATTTCATGGCTGCAATCAGCATCTGCAGTGATTTTGGAGCCCAAAAACATAAAGTCTGACACTGTTTCCACTGTTTTTCCATCTATTTCCCATGAAGTGATGGGACCAGATGCCATGATCTTTGTTTTCTGAATGTTGAGCTTCAAGCCAACCTTTTCACTCTCCTCTTTCACTTTCATCAAGAGGCTTTTGAGTTCCTCTTCACTTTCTGCCATAAGGGTAGTGTCATCTGCATATCTCAGATTATTGATATTTCTCCCAGCAATCTTCATTCCAGCTTGTGCTTCTTCCAGCCCAGCGTTCCTCATGATGTACTCTGCATAGAAGTTAAATAAGCAAGGTGACAATATACAGCCTTGACGTACACCTTTTCCTATTTGGAACCAGTCTGTTGTTCCATGTACAGTTCTGACTGTTGCTTCCTGACCTGCATACAGGTTTCTCAAGAGGCAGGTCAGGTGGTCTGGGATTCCCATCTCTTTCAGAATGTTCCACAGTTTATTGTGATCCACACAGTCAAAGGCTTTGGCATAGTCAATGAAGCAGAAATAGATGTTTTTCTGAAACTCTCTTGCTTTCTCCATGATCCAGCGGATGTTGGCAATTTGATCTCTGGTGCCTCTGCCTTTTTGAAAACCTGCTTGAACATCTGGAAGTTCACGTTTCACATATTGCTGAAGCCTGGCTTGGAGAATTTTGAGCATGACTTTACTAGCGTGGGAGATGAGTGCAATTGTGCGGTAGTTTGAGCATTCTTTGGCATTGCCTTTCTTTGGGATTGGAATGAAGACTGACCTCTTCCAGTCCTGTGGCCACTGCTGAGTTTTCCAAATTTGCTGGCATATTGAGTGCAGCACTTTCACAGCATCATCTTTCAAGATTTGAAATAGCTCAACTGGAATTCCATCATCTCCACTAGCTTTGTTCGTAGTGATGCTTTCTAAGGCCCACTTGACTTCACATTCCAAGATGTCTGGCTCTAGGTCAGTGATCACGTTATCGTGACTATCTCGGTCGTGAAGATCTTTTTTGTACAGTTCTTCTGTGTATTCTTGCCACCTCTTCTTAATATCTTCTGCTTCTGTTAGGTCCATACCATTTCTGTCCTTTATCGAGCCCATCTTTGCATGAAATATTCCCTTGGAATCTCTAATTTTCTTGAAGAGATCTCTTGTCTTTCCCATTCTGTTGATTTCCTCTATTTCTTTGCATTGATCACTGAGGAAGGCTTTCTTATCTCTCCTTGCTATTCTTTGGAATTCTGCATTCAGATGTTTATATCTTTCCTTTTCTCCTTTGCTTTTCGCTTCTCTTCTTTTAGCATTAGAAGGGAAGAAAAGACAAATGGATGAATTACAGAGTAGCAAACTAGAGGAACACTAATCAGAAAGGTGTGTCTTTTGTAACAAAGTAGGATATGGGTGTTCACATCTCCTGCCAACCCAGAGCATCACCTACAACTTTGCCATCAGTTAAGTACTTACACCAAAGCCTGTGTAGTAATCTTGTTGGAATAGAAATGTTTCTTGGGTGACCGTGATAACTTGTGTCTACTGAGAAGTGGAAAAAAGTCTGTATTAATCCCACCTGGCTGCTTGTACAAAGCAATCTGGACAGTTGCAGACAGCTTTTGGCAAGCCACTGGTAAAATTAGCCTGGTTCAAATTCTCATGCAAACTCTCAGTCACTAAAGCAAATTGAATTCTCATCAAGAGAGATTCAGGAGTCTTGTGAGAGAGAGTTGCAGAATTAGATGCTGATGGTCCATCATTGATACAATGAGTTCTGTTCTGCTGGGAATGGAAATAATGATCGATGATTTACTTTCTTTCTTAGCACCATTGTTAAACGCATAGTGGCAAGAAAAATATCAGGTCTCTCCTCTGAAAAACAATAATAATAAAAAATATTTTAAAGGATGATAGAACAGTAGCCTCTCTCCCTAAAAGGTTTTATGAGTTTCCTTTCCTGGATGAAGCTATAGGTTTTTATTCAAGTATGATAAAAGGGAGTTTGATGGGTTTTTGTGACCTTTTCATTCAGAGTCCTATTTTCCACTGGAAAACGAAGAAAATGATATCTTAAAAGCCTGGGAAATTTTTTTCCCTCCAATTTGTCCTCATTTTGGTAGCAAATTTGAAGGAAAACTAAGAATTATGTTTTTGACCTTTTCTTCTGGTTAATGGGATTTTTTTTTTTTTAAGCCCAAATCATGTTGGCAAAAGAATTCTACACTTTGCTTCCACAGTTCATAGGCGTTAGAGTATGACATGGATGTGACATTTAAGGTTTCACACCTTGCATATTAATAGAGGGGGGAGTCAGAAAGAGATATCCTGAGGGCAAAGCAAGACATCTGTTTTTCTTCAAATGTTCATCCTGTTTTGCCCTCATCTCAGAGGGGATTATACCACCTGAATAGCTGCAGGCAGACATGCCTTGCAACTCAGCCACAGCTCTGAGAAAGAGCTTAAATAACATTTTATACAGAATCCTCATACTTGTAGTTAATATTTTGCATTACTTCAAAAAAATTTAATCATGAACTCTTTCCACTTTTTGTTGCTGTAACAACTGGAATAACATTATGTTCATAAGTAACTCTGCAGAATCGCATGAATTGCACTACCAGTGAGTAAATCAATTATAACCTTCAGTTCAGTTCAGTTGCTCAGTCGTGTCCGACTCTTTGAGACCCCATGAATCACAGCATGCCAGGCCTCCCTGTCCATCACCAACTCCCAGAGTTCACTCAAACTCATGTCCATCGAGTCGGTGATGCCATCCAGCCATCTCATTCTCTGTCGTCCCATTCTCCTCCTGCTGCCAATACTTCCCAGCATCAGAGTCTTTTCCAGTGAGTCACCTCGTCGCTTATCCCCCACCCCCCAGAAAAATGTTTTAGTTACTCACTCCCTGTTCCATGCCACCCTTAGCTGAATTTGTTGTTTAAGTGTCTTGTTTTGATTTTTGTGTGTGTGTGTGATGGTGGTAATATTTTAATTGATAACCAGAAATATAAAGTCACTTCTTGGAAAGCTTTTAGGGAGATGGTCAGCAGGAGATTTATAGAAGATAAAGGGGTCATAAAACAACTGGAAGTTGATAAAACTGGTAGAGATCAAGTTTGTGCTCTGATCATTAGTAGCCTGGTCTCATTAAAAGAACTGACTGTCCTTATTCAGGCATATAAATTTCCCCCCATTTCAGATATTTAACTGTTTGGGTCCATATTCAATCTGTGTGTTACAGAGCATAGAGAAAAGAGATTGACTAGTTGAAAATGAAAGTAGGAAAATGAAATCCCTATACTAGAAATCTCTTCCCCTAAGAAGGCTTCTTTTCAGTCATGTAAAGGGAAGCAGTAAAATGGCCATATCTGTTACTCAGGTTAAGGCTGAAATCCTAGTCATATCTACCAAAAAAAAAAAAAAAACCCAACATGTTATCAGAGAGTGGTGTAGTCATCAAAAGCACCTGTCCCATTTTATCTCTAAAGACTGTCACTCTATCAGTGGTTATCACTCCCAAGATTATTGCAAAGAGAGCCTATTCACAATTTAAATGCCTGTGGGAGTGCATTTAAATTCTTAAAGATTTAAGCTCCTCTTATGAAAAAGTCATACTAGAAGGCTCCTATTATATTCTAAAAGGAGCTAATGCCTCTTTCCCATTTCCTTTTTCTCTGTTCCTGCCAGCTCCTAGGTGCATAAAGTTCTTCTAACTTTTATAAGGTAACATGATGAGTTATTATAAAAACCACAGTAACAGCCACAAAGACCTCAATGCTAATTGCTGTCTTTTCTTTGGGGAGACTGCAGACTATCAGGAAGGAATAAGACATTTAATTTCTTGTCTCTGATATGAGAGTGCATTGTTAGGTTTTCAGGAAAATTAAGTCATCCCTCTGTCTTTCTCCAATCTCTGTCTGTCTGTCTCTCCCTTTGTCTCCCTCTCTCTCTCCTTCTCTCTTTCTCACACACACGCGTGCACGCGCGCGCACACACACACACACAACATACTTAACACAAACTCAGATATGAGGAAAATAGCTTTTGTGTTTTAGTCCCTGAAGAAGAGTAGACTAGATTACTTCAAAGTTGGAGGAAATGGCTACACACTAGAAATTCAAGGATGAACAGGGTTGAGTGTCCTGGCTCGGAACATGGCTTCTGCAGGAAAAAGGGATAATGGGTTTCTGGAGTGTCCAGGAAGTGGTAGGGTCACTAAGTTCCACATATTTGTGAACAGCTGCAAACGTCTCCATGCTTGCATGCTTGAGGGAGCAGAGTTACTCACCTTTAAATCACTGTAAAGGTTTGGACAGAGAGTATTTAGGTGACCATCATGGTACACCAAGGCCAAAGGTCTTTTTCCAATTTCTGTAGGTTGCATCAGCCTCCTGAGATAGTGCAAGAAACATGGATACCTATATAATGATTAGAGTTCATAGTCAGATTTAATGAATTGAAATGTGGTTTTGGGGTTTTTGGTTTTGGGGTTTTTTTGCACCCAAATGTGGGCTGTAAATTTATACCAATTTACAGAAATAGTTGCTAGAATAGTGTCGTTCAATAAGATGTCACTTTCAAGTTCAATAAGATGTCACTTCTTTGGTCAAATTCTCCCCTACATCATATACAAAGTTATTGCTTTGGCTTCTGCTTCACACTTTGCTCTTAAATGTCTTGTAGGCTTTACACTAGAGTTTAGATGGTGGTTTACCTATATGCATCTCTCCTCCCCCCAGCCCTGAATTCCATAATGTAAGTGCTTTTAAAAGCAACCAACGTATACCATTCAAGATAGACCTGGATTATGCTGAGGTAATAAATGACCCTAAATCTGATAACTTTTGTAAAAAGTTGATTTCTTGGGTACACTTTCTGTCCATCATGGGTTAGCTAGAGTCTCTCCTCCTCACTGTCATTGCCCTCATTCAGGGAGCCAGGCTGGCAGGAAAAACACAATCTGAAGAATTGTGTACTGGCTGAGGAGGGGCTTGGCAGGGAGAAGAAAAGCATGGCAAAGCACGCAGTAGCTCATGAACCTTTGATATAGCGATGACGCATATCACTGCTGTCACTTCATTGGCTAAATCTTTTGTTACCATCTGCCAGAGTGTTTGTAAAATGTCTTAATGACTGCATTTGTATTCACTTTGCCGGGCACAGAGTAGATGTTTAATAAATGCTTGATAAATGAATAGATAAGCAAGTAAATGTTATATACATTTCTTGTATATAAATTTGTTTGATATGTATAAACTACTTTGAATAATGTAAGTTGACATACAATGAGGTCATCATTTCTCTCTGTCCCTTCACAATGTAGAATCGTCATCATCATTGTAGTGGTCATGATCTCTTGAGCACTGATTGTGTGCCACACGTTAAGTCAAGTGCTTTACAGACTCAGTCATCATAACCATTCTCTAAGATGTGTATTATTATTTTTCCTGTTTCATAATTGATGAAATTGATGAATTTCATAATAAATGAAATCATTTACCCAGAGTTACATAGAGGGTAAGTGATGGAGTCAAGTTTAAGTCCAGATCTAAAGCCCATGTTTTTACCATTTTCATATATCCCTCCCAGAACCCCCCTTCTTAATATTTTAATAGACTACATATTCCTAGTTCCAAATATACCCCAAAAGGACATTTATTGCTGTCATTCAATAAATAAATATGAAGTCAGTCAATATTAATACAAGGTCAATGAAGGGAGTTTCAGATCCACATTGTCCAAAACTATCTTATGCTGTTTGATATTTTGCACTTGTTTTCTTGCTCTTTGATACTGTGGCTACCAAGTATAAACCCTGAGGTGTCCACTGCAAAAAAATCCTTAAAATAAATAAAATGTTCTTAAATTTTAATCCTTAAAATAAAAAAAATCTACATTTATTATCTGGAGCAATTAAGGGTTTTTGACGCAATCGCTGATCGCTGTGAAACTGAAAATTGAGCTAGCTTTCTGCCTGTTGGAGAATCCTGTTTGGCTCTAAACATTCTCTAAAAGTAATGATTACTCTGCCCTCTAGTGGAAGGAATATCTGCCTCTGTCCTTGGTTCTGAAATATCAGTTGCCCGTTAAGTCACAGCTGTTTCTCATTATTTGGGACCTGAAGAGGGATTCTGGTCTGAGCTATACCACTGTCAAGAGTTCCTTGTTTCTTTTTTCTATCTTGATAAATAGTAGATATGATTCATGTAATATTTAAAGTTTTTTCATTTTTCTTACACTTGTTATTTTGATCTAGGAAGTTGGGTATATATAAGCTTTTCTCTATGCATTCTGATACTAATGTTTAAGTCTAATAAAAATATGCAATGATTATATGCAAGAAGACTAATTTTAGAGTAGTAGTTAAAAATACAAGCTATGGAATCAGTCCGACAATTTCTAAATCTGAGCTCTACCATTTACAAACTGGGAAACTTTTGGAGATGTCTAACTTCTCACTGGAAAGGACCCTGATGCTGGGAAAGATTGAAGGCAGGAGGAGAAGGGGATGACAGAGGATGAGATGGTTGAATGGCATCACTGACTCGATGGACATGAGTTTGAGCAAGCTCTGGGAGTTGGTGATGGACACGGAAGCCTGGCATGCCGCAGTCCATGTGGTCTCAAAGAGTCGGACATGACTGAGTGACTGAACCAAACTGTGGCGAACGTCTCTGAGCCTCAGTTTTCTCACTCCTAAAATGAAAATGTTGCTGAACTTAGAGAGTCATGGGGAAAATGAAATGAAACAGTGCTTATAAATGTTCAGCATAGACTTTAGCTCCCAGTTAAGTAATAGCTGATAACTTGTTTCTTTTGTTCTGTGAAAGTGAAGTCGCTCAGTTGTATCCGACTCTTTGCTACCCCATGGATGGTAGCCTACCAGGCTCCAGGTTCATGGGATTTTCCAGGCAAGAATACTGGGGTGGGCTGCCATTTCCTTCTCCAGGAGATCTTCCCAACCCAGGGATCAAACCCAGGTCTCCTGCATTGCAGACAGACACTTTACCATCTGAGCCATTCTGAGGCATCTATTATTATTTTTGTTAATCTTATTATAATTTTTGCCAGTCATGAAACTGATTTTAATAACACCTGTCAAAAGTTTACTTACTATACTATTTTGAGGAAGAACTCAGAAATGTTCACTATCCATTTTCTCATTCTTCACCCCATTGTTAAATAAGGTATGCAATATACAGAATAGCCAAATCACATTATCTTAGCTGTTTACCCCCCAGAAATGCCAACTTCATTTATGCTTTTATTTATTATAGAAGGTTGGTTAAATGATTCTTGCAGGAGTCTGTGCCTCCTACAACATTATTCTTCACTATTAGCCCATGAACTTTTGAAAAGGATTCAGTTACACAAAAAAAGTTTCTATCAAGGAAACTTACCTGCCTTCTTTTGTCTGAAACAAAAATGAGTATTATGTAGCTTAGCATGGTTTTCTTCCTCTTAATTATGAGGTAATATATACTCTAGGTTCATATAGTCAAGGCAATGGTCTATCCAGTAATTATGTACTGTTGTGAGAGCTGGACCGTAAAGAAGGTTGAGCACTGAAAAATTGATGCTTTAGAACTCTGGTGCTACAGAAGACTCTTGAGAATCCCTTGGACCGCAAGAACAAACTGGTCAATCTTAAAGGAAATAAACCCTTAATACTCATTGAAAGGACTGATGCTGAAGCTGAAGCTCCAATAATTTGGCCACCTGATGGATCAACCAACTCATTAGAAAAGACCATGATGCTGGGAAAGATTGAAGGCAGAAGGAGAAGAGGGTGACAGAGGATGAGATGGTTGGATGGCGTCACTGACGCAATGGACATGAACTTGGGCAAACACCGAGAGAAGGTGTGGGACAAGGAGACCTGGCATGCTGCAGCCGATGCAGTTGCAGAGTCAGAGACGCCTTGGTGAGTGAACAACAATAACAATATACAGTCAAACTCATTTTCTAACAGGAGTAATGAGTTCATTTTAAATACCAAATACCAGTACTTCACACAATCTTTATTTTATCTTTTATCAATAATTGGTTTATTCTGCCTTTCCATGCACAGCCAACTGAACATTTCTTTACAATTTATAATTCTTTCAGAAAGTTTGTTTTGCCCGAAATTCTGTCAACTGCCATAAATGTTTTAATGTAGAGGCAGTTATGTATTCTCAACATATGAATAAATCATAATTTCAGTTAGCTTAATAGATGGGAAAACAATGGAAACAGTGAGAGACTATTTTGGGGGATTCCAAAATCACTGCAGATGGTGACTGCAGCCATGAAATCAAAAGATGTTTATTCCTTGGAAGAAAAGCTATGACCAACCTAGACAGCATATTAAAAAGCAGAGACATTACTTTACCAACAAAGGTCTGTCTAGTCAAAGCTCTTGTTTTTCCAGTAGTCATGTATGGATGTGAGAGCTGAACTATAAAGAAAGCTGAGCACCGAAGAATTGATGCTTTTAAACTGTGGTACTGGAGAAGACTCTTGAGAGTCCCTTGGACTGCAGGGAGATCCAACCAGTCCATCCTAAAGGAAATCAGTCCTGAATATCCATTGGAAGGACTGATGCTGAAGCTGAAACTCCAATACTTTGTCCACCTGATGCGAAAAACTGACTCATTGGAAAAGACCCTGGTGCTGGGAAAGATTGAAGGCAGGAGGAGAAGGGGATGACAGGATGAGATGGTTGGATGGCATCACCAATGTGATGGAGATGATTTTGAGTAGGCTCCAGGAGTTGGTGATGGACAGGGAAGCCTGGCGTGCTGCAGTCCATGGAGTCAGACACGACTGAGCGACTGAACTGACAGACTGAGAAAATTAGGTTAGCATGGTTCACTCGATGTTGTCTCCTTCATGGGCATTTACAGTTTATAGCAGAGACACTCAACAGAGACCCTCTGGTGGGCTGAAGAACTTGGGTTGAGGCTCAGAATGTCTACACTTCTTTCTTATTAGTTGAATCTGACAAGGTGTATGGTTTTCCTGATCTTCTTTCCTTATCTGTGAGAAAGAGTGGTTCAGTTCAGTGGCTCAGTCGTGTCTGACTCTTTGCGACCCCATGAATCACAGCACGCCAGGCCTCCCTGTCCATCACCAACTCCCGGAGTTCACTCAAACTCATGTCCATCGAGTCGGTGATGCCATCCAGCCATCTCATTCTCTGTCGTCCCCTTCTCCTCCCGCCCCCAATCCCTCCCAGCATCAGAGTCTTTTCCAGTGAGTCAACTCATCGCATGAGGTGGCCAAAGTATTGGAGTTTCAGCTTTAGCATCAGCCCTTCCAAAGAACACCAGGATTGATCTCCTTTAGAATGGACTGGCTGGATCTCCTTGCAGTCCAAGGGACTCTCAAGAGTCTTCTCCAGCACCACAGTTGAAAAGCATCAATTCTTCGGTGATCAGCTTTCTTCACAGTCCAATTCTTACATCCATACATGACCACGGGAAAAACCATAGCCTTGACTAGACGGACCTTTGTTGGCAAAGTAATGTCTCTGCTTTTTAATATACTATCTAGGTTAGTCGTAACTTTCCTCCAAGGAGTAAGTGTCTTTTAATTTCATGGCTGCAATCAGCATCCGCAGTGATTTTGGAGCCCCCCAGAATAAAGTCTGACACTGTTTCCACTGTTTCCCCATCTATTTCTCATGAAGTGATGGGACCAGATGTCATGATCTTTGTTTTCTGAATGTTGAGCTTCAAGCTAAACTTTTCACTCTCCTCTTTCACTTTCATCAAGAGGCTTTTTAGTTCCTCTTCACTTTAAATAAGGTCTAAATTAAAGGAAGTTGTTATATGTTAATAGTAAGCATTCAACAAGTATAATCTGTGCTAGTGCCTATAATGACACAATAATAATAACTACTACTATTATTACCATTATAACTGGTATCTTTCCCTGATCATCTTGTTTTAAACTGCAAGACAAGCAAATAGAACAAAATGACACTCCTTATCTTCCTTCCCATTTTTATTTTTCTCTGTAGAATTTATCAGCATCAGACATACTATGTTTCCCTCATTTGTATTAATTTTTCATCTCTCTTCCCAGGTTGTAGACAGAGATTTTTATCGTTTTAATTTTATTTTTATTTTCTTCCATATTCTCAGCACCTAGTAATGTCTTGCATGTAGTAAGTTCTTAATAAATACTCGAGTGCATCAGTGAATGAACGAACAGCTCATCATGGGTAATTACTGCAGTAGTCTTTTCTGGGAGGCAGGATTGTTTAACCCACAATCTAACACTGATAACAAAGAGATTAGTTAGCACTTCCCACTGTACCGTGGAGTGAGAAGGCAGATAATTCATCATAGAGCCAACCTGAACGTAATTTATTTGTCACAACTGCAAATACCAACTGTGAGTTTCCAAGAGGGGTTTCAATATTCTCCTTTAAAAAGTAGTGTAAATTTTAGACACTTGACGAAGGAGGGAAGTTCTTACCGTGTGACCATGCTCTGTGTCCTAGAGGTAGAGGGCGTGAAGGACACATCCTTCAGCTATTTGAGTCACACATCTGTCTGTTACAAAACCCCAGTAGATGGTAAAGTTCACCAATATTATATCTGGTTTATCATCTAATTCCTGCTGATCTTGTCTTGCAAGTTTTTTCACTATTCTGCCTAGCAAGGGCCATTCTTTTATATCAGAGTTGTAATGATTCTCTTCATCTATAACTTCAAACAAAGCTCTGACCATATGCTACGGAACTTTTATCCATGACATTGTTCGGCTGGGCACCTGGGTCTGGCTCCTAGCTCTACCATTTACCATCTGTCCCTCCATCCTAAGTTGCTTCAGTCATGTGCAACTCTTTGCCACCCTATGGGTCACATACTAACAGGCTCCCCTGTCCATGGGATTTTCCTGTCAGGAATACTGGAGTGGGTTGCCATTTCCTCCTCCAGGGGACCTTCCCAACCTAGGGATCGAACCAGCATCTCTTAGGTCTCCTGCACTGACAGGCAGGTTCTTTGCCACTAGTATGGGTGTCTGTTATTGAATTACTTCTGTTAGACTTCATATGAGCAACCTTAACTCAGTTGTGAAGATCACATGAAATAAACCACATAAAGTGCCAAGCATATAGTAAATGCTGAGTAAATATTAGTAGTTACTGTACGTCCCTCATTTGGCATGGCATCATTTTTAGAGGTCCTGGGAATTATCGCTTGATTCTTAGCAAAACTATGAAACATTATGTCTTTGGTGGCTCTCTTGTCAATGTTCTTTTTCTTGCCACTGAAGTTATTTTCCTACCACTCACTTCCCCCAAAAGACAAGAGATGGGAAAGCAGACTTCATGCTTATTGGTACTTTAATTTGTAAAATGGGGTTGAATTGTTTGTAAAACAAAAACTAGGGTTATATGGTTTCTGTAGTGTAGTGGTTATCACATTTGCCTAACAAAAACTAGGGTTATAAGATGTCATTTTCAAATTTTTTCTGTCTTTTGTCTAAAAATGAATATTAGCTAAGTCAGTATGGTTTTCTCTCTGTCCTAACTGGGTCCAGCCTCAGGGAGAACCTCTTTATACAGTGAAGATGAACTCATTTCAAGGTATCCTTCAAGTGTTACCTATGACACATAAGAAATACTGCAAAGAGTAAGACCTTTAAGAAGCTAGAATAATGATACATGTCTGCATCCCAGTTTCTAAATTCTAAAGTCACTTTCTAAATTCATTTAGTCGAACTGTTCCAGGAATGTGTGAGAAGTTTTGTAGAAACTGCTTATATAGAAAGCAAAGTTTAGGATTTTGGTCTCATCAGAAATATATTTGAAGACAATAGGTACAAAGAAAGGGGTAAACTCAGTCACTGTTTAAGTTGGAACTTACAGGCTCATGGAGAAATCTAAATTAGTTTTGAAAAGTTCTTTTGAAAGGAATGATTAGCTCTGAGGCCCAAAACAGCAGTTGTATTTACTGTAGCGCTCGGTGCCCTGCCATGAGCCCGAGCCCCCAGGTTCCACTGACCAGAAGCATAATCTCCCATAAATCAGCCAGGTAATTACAGCTGAAGATTTTACTTAGAAATGAGCAAACTGAGTCTAAAGGAAATGGTTTCTCAACAATTGAAAAATTAGTTGTATCAAAAACATTTAATAATTTTATACTTGATGACAATACCAGTCAGGAAATCTTAAGTACGTTGAAAAGAAAAGGCACATTAATAAAGTCAGCTCTTGGTAGCCAAAGGTCAGGATTTAAATTGGAGAAAGCACTTTGGGAATTTTCTTTTTGTTTTGTTTAGTTTAAAGGGATTGGTCTTCTGTTTTTCTTCTTTGAGATAGTCTAGATAAGAGCACGGAGAAGGCAATGGCAAGCCACTCCAGTACTATTGCCTAGAAAATCCCATGGATGGAGGAGCCTGGTAGGCTGCAGTCCGTGGGGTCGCTAAGGGTCGGACACGACTGAGCGACTTCACTTTCACTTTTCACTTTCCACTTCCACACATTGGAGAAGGAAATGGCAACCCACTCCAGTGTTCTTGCCTGGAGAATCCCAGGGACGGGGGAGCCTGGTGGGCTTCCGTCTATGGGGTCACACAGAGTCGGACACGACTGAAGTGACTTAGCAGCAGCAGCAGCAGATAAGAGCAAGATTGAACTCTAGTGGTGAAAAGCTGAAACTACAAGCTATTTAAAAATCCTATACATGAAATAATCCTGGAGAAGCAAAGGACAACCCACTCCAGTATTCTTGCCTGGAAAGTTCCATGGACATGCACAGAGGAGCCTGGCGGACTACCGTCCATGGGGTCAAAAAAACAGGACACGACTACACATGCACGCACATATGAAATAATAGCCCTGGAATTTTGTACCTAAATAAAGAGGTTCAGGAGGCTACAAGCCTGAGCGACAGCAGCAGACTTGATCCTAAAAGAAAGTCTGTTTGAAAGTACCCAGGTTTCCTCCCATATGGTGGGACTGTTATGGCTATGTCAAGGCAGCCCACTGTTCTAGGGCAAATGCCAAGGGACGGTATTTTTAGATTTCTCAAAAGCAACCACTGAGTATATACCGAATATATATGAATCTACAAGGATAGCATTCATGAAGTAATGTGCTGAAAATAAATTTTATTAAGAATTCCTTAAGTCAACCTTGACTGTAACCATGTTAATAAGGAATAGGACCAGCCTGAGTTTCATTCAGTCCACAAACATGAATTAAGCTCCTTCTCTGGGCGCTGTTTTGAGTACAGTGAGAGGTGTTAGGCAAGTGTCTTGTTTCCCTGGGTGGAAGATAATAGAGGTATAGAGAACTTGCACAGCTAGGTCTGCCAGACGAAAAAGACTCCTAAGACTGCTGTGAATAGCTCCCACCACATCCCGTGAAATTGCCATCCCTGAGAATTGTGTACTTCGGAGTCTGTATGTGCTTGCCCTCATCTTTGCACGGTATCACGCTGTGTCTGAATATCTGGCTCCAACTTGAAGCTGAGAGTCTATGCAGATTTCATCCAGGAAATAGATCTATGTTTATGAAATCTGTATGTTATTCAGAAACAAGAGTCATTTTCTCTGATTGGTTGATTGGTTATTTGTTGTCCTTTCAAGTTTGAGTGCACTGGTCAAGAGCTCAGACTTATTGCTGAGATTGCCATAGAAGAGGATTTTCCAAAGAAATTCAGTTAAAAAAAAAAAGGTATTGCATGTGTATTAGTGAACCAGTCTAAAAAGGAAGTTGTTATTATTGTTTAATCGCCAAGTCATGTCTGACTCTGCAACCCCATGGGCTGTAGCATGGCAGGCTCCTCTGCCCTCTACTATCTCCCAGAATTTGCACAAACTCATGTCCGTCGAGTCGGTGATGCCATCCAACAATCTCATCCTCTGTCCCCTTCACCTCCTGCCATCAATCTTTCCCAGAATCAGGATCTTTTCCAATGAGTCAGCTCTTCGCATCAGATGGCCAAAGTATTGGAGCTTCAGTTTCAGCATCAGTCCTTCCAATGAATATTCAGGGTTGATTTCCTTTAGGATTGGATATGGGGGTATATTTTCTTTTGTGACAAAATATTAGGACAGGGTATACCTAGCCTCAGGGATAACTGGACTTAGAGGCTTAAAGGACCAATGGGTAATATTTACTTTCTCCTCCTTTTTTCTCTACATCTAAAATGCAGGTATGTGTCTAATTGTCTTCTCTCTTGCTACACACAAGCTTTCTCATGTAACAAAAAGTATAGAACAGGTTTCTTAAAAGTTATAGCATTCAATTCATGACCCAAAATACAAGGGATATCTGTCTCCCAGTTTAGGCCTTTAATTCTTGCAGATATCCTGATTGGCCTGGCCTGGTTCGTAGGCCCACCCTTTAGACAAACCACGAGTCACTGTAGTTGGTCCAGCATGGATCATATGCCTGCCTACCACAGTGCCCAGATACACAAAGTCTATATCAGAAGAAGCCGGGGTGAAATTATTGGATGTCAAGTGACTCCCGACTATGGAGTTCTTTGCAAAGTGATTTCTTTGCCAATATATATTTAAGACATTTTAAAATAAGACTAATCCAGTTCATTTACTGCAGGACTGCTCAGAACATTCCGCATGGTAATGGGAAGAGTGCTTCTCCGTGAAAGGGATACAGAATGCAGCATTTGTTTATCTTTTTTGTCCACATGACACTTTTCAACAATGACTTGTGCAGGACAAGTGTTCACTCAAGCACTCTTTGGGAAGTAAAACTCCATGGAAACAATGCTCATAACATACATAGTTTCTACTGACTAATATGTTTTGCCATCCTGGATTTCTGTCCCTTGTAACTAGGTTGTCTGATTAACAAGGCTCTTCTGATTTCTATTTCACATTTTTACATTCGTTTAGCAAATATTTACTGGTAATCTAGACATGATTCTAGGTGCTGGGGATATTAATGAATAAAACAAATAATCATGGGCCCTTGTAGAATTATATTCTAATAAGAAACTACAGAAAATAGATATGTTGAGTAATGATAAATACTTCAAAGGAAAATAAATCCGAGTATTGGAAAAGAGAATAAAGGGGACACTGGATTAGGTAGGCTGGTCATGGACGGTCTCTCTAAGAGGGTGAAATTAAGCACAGGCTTTCCTGCAAGACAGGAGCCACAACTGAAACACTGGGAGAGTATCATCTCTGGCTAGTGGGTGCAAAGGCTCTGGAAAGAAAAGATCCAATTTTCCTGGGGAAAAGAAAGAAGGCCAAGGATCAAGAAAGTTAAGAAACATTACTATTACCACGTAGTGGGGAAAGTGTGAAAAACTTGGGTGAAGGAGTAATGAGTAATTCTGAGCTGCTGACCTTTGCTAGGAAAACCAAGCCAGCAACTTTGGGAAGCATTTTTAGAGGTGGGTTATAGGAAAGAAGCAGTCAAGGGACTGTGGTTTGGATAAAGTGGACTTAAGCTAGGGCAGTGCTTGGGGAAATAGAAAAGATCATTCAGCCTCATGTTACTAGGCTGGTGTTTTATACACAGGCTTCAAGGGAAGGGAAGGGAAGGATTAGGAAGTATATTTCTTAGGCCAACTTTTCTATTTATCCCCGTTCTCCATGTTCCAAATCCCTACCTTGCACAGACCATCAGGTGAGAAGAAAAGCTAAACTGATCCTCACAAAAAAGAACTGAGAGACAAGAGGGAAAGCTACTAAATTTGGGGTTAGAGAAAATTGAAGGGAGGAGTGGGAGCAGAGTGTTATGTTTTTTAGCTTCAGTTCAGTTCAGTCACTCAGTCGTGTCTGACTCTGCGACCCCATGAATCACAGCACGCCAGGCCTCCCTGTCCATCACCAACTCCCGGAGTACACTCAACTCATGTCCATCGAGTCGGTGATGCCATCCAGCCATCTCATTCTCTGTCGTCCCCGTCTCCTCCTGCCCCCAATCCCTCCCAGCATCAGACTCTTTTCCAGTGAGTCAACTCGTCACATGAGGTGGCCAAAGTATTGCAGTTTCAGTTTTAGCATCAGTCCTTCCAATGAACACCCAGGATTGATCTCCTTTAGAATGGACTGGTTGGATCTCCTTGCAGTACAAGGGACTCTCAAGAGTCTTCTCCAGTACCACAGTTCAAAGGCATCAATTCTTCAGTGATCAGATTTCTTCACAGTCCAACTCTCACATCCATACACGACCACGGGAAAAACCATAGCCTTGACTAGAGGGACCTTTGTTGGCAAAGTAATGTCTCTGCTTTTTAATAAGCTATCTAGGTTGGTTATAACTTTCCTTCCAAGGAGTAAGCGTCTTTTAATTTCCTGGCTGCAGTCAGCATCTGCAGTGATTTTGGAGCCCCAAAAAATAAAGTCTGACACTCTTTCCACTGTTTCCCCATCTATTTCCCATGAGGTGATGGGACCTGATTGCCATGATCTTAGTTTTCTGAATGTTGAGCTTCAAGCCAACCTTTTCACTCTCCTCTTTCACTTTCATCAAGAGGCTTTTTAGTTCCTCTTCACTTTCTGCCATAAGGGTGGTGTCATCTGCATATCTGAGATTATTGATATTTCTCCCAGCAATCCTGATTCCAGCTTGTGCTTCTTCCAGCCCAGCGTTCCTCATGATGTATTCTGCATATAAGTTAAATAAGCACGGTGACAATATACAGCCTTGATGTACTACTTTTCCTATGTGGAACCAGTCTGTTGTTCCATATCCAGTTCTAACTGTTGCTTCCTGACCTGCATACAGGTTTCTCAAGAGGCAGGTCAGGTGGTCTGGTATTCCCATCTCTTTCAGAATGTTCCACAGTTTATTGTGATCCACACAGTCAAAGGCTTTGGCATAGTCAATGAAGCAGAAATAGATGTTTTTCTGGAACTCTCTTGCTCTTTCCATGATCCAGTGGATGTTGGCAATTTGATCTCTGGTGCCTCTGCCTTTTCTAAAACCTGCTTGAACATCTGGGAGTTCACGGTTCACATATTGCTGAAGCCTGGCTTGGAGAATTTTGAGCATGACTTTACTAGCGTGTGAGATGAGTGCAATTGTGTGGTAGTTTGAGCATTCTTTGGCGTTGCCTTTCTTTGGGATTGGAATGAAGACTGACCTTTTCCAGCCCTGTGGCCACTGCTGAGTTTTACAAATTTGCTGGCATATTGAGTGCAGCACTTTCACAGCATCATCTTTCAGATTTGAAATAGCTCAACTGGAATTCCATCACCTCCACTAGCTTTGTCCGTAGTGATGCTCTCTAAGGCCCACTTGACTTCACATTCCTAGATGTCTGGCTCCAGGTGAGTGATCACGCCATCGTGATTATCTTGGTTGTGAAGATCTTTTTTGTACAGTTCTTCTGTGTATTCTTGCCACCTCTTCTTAATATCTTCTGCTTCTGTTAGGTCCATACCATTTCTGTCCTTTATTGAGCCCATCTTTGTGTGAAACGTTCCCTTGATATCTCTAATTTTCTTGAAGAGATTTCTTATTTTTCCTATTCTGTTGTTTTCCTCTATTTCTTTGCATTGATCGCTGAGGAAGGCTTTCTTATCTCTCCGTGCTATTCCTTGGAACTCTGCATTCAGATGCTTATATCTTTCCTTTTCTCCTTTGCTTTTTGCTTCTCTTCTTTTCACAGCTATTTGTAAGGCCTCCTCAGACAGCCATTTTGCTTTTTTGCATTTCTTTTCCATGGGGATGGTCTTGGTCCCAGTCTCCTGTACAATGTCACGAACCTCCGTCCATAGTTCATCAGGCACTCTATCTATCAGATCTAGTCCCTTAAATCTATTTCTCACTTCCACTGTATAATCATAAGGGATTTGATTTAGGTCATATCTGAATGGTCTAGTGGTTTTCCCTACTTTCTTCAATTTAAGTCTGAATTTGGCAATAAGGGGTTCATGATCTGAGCCACAGTCAGCTCCTGGTCTTGTTTTTGCTAACTGTATACAGCTTCTCCATCTTTGGTTGCAAAGAATATAATCAATCTGATTTCGGTGTTGACCATCTGGTTTTTTAGCTTAACTGCCTAATATGGCAGCCACTAGACACATGTGGCTATTTATTAATAAATTTAAATTAATTTAAATAAAATTAAAAGTTCATTGTCTTAATCACATGTCACCTTCAATGACCACACTGGTTAGTGGCTACCATATTGAACTGCTCAGCTCTAAAGGGGCTTTCCTGATAGCTCAGTTGGTAAAGAATTCGCCTGCAATGCAAGAGACCCTGATTTGATTCTTGGGTGGGGAAGATCCCCTGGAGAAGGGATAGGCTACCCATTCCAGTATTCTTGGGCTTCCCTTGTGGCTCAGCTGGTAAAGAATCCACCTGCAATGTGGGAGACCTGAGTTAGATCCCTGGTTGGGAAGATTCCCTGGAAAAGGGAAAGCCTACCGACTCCAGTATTCTGGCCTGGAGAATTCCCTGGACCGTATATATATAGCCTATGGGGTTGCAAAGAGTCAGACACCGCTGAGGGACTTTCACTTTCAGCTCTAAAGCATATAATTTCACCCCTGGCTAATTTTCTCTGTTACTGACTTAAGAAGTCATTCATTTTTACTGAAAAGTATCTCATTATATGAATATTGCATTTTGGATAAATTATAAGGTTTGGATATACAAACTGTGTTTTCTCCATTCACCTATTGAAGGATATCTTGGTTGCTTTCAGTTTGTGGTGTTTAGAAATAAAACAACTAAAAACACTTACATGCTGGGTTTTTTGTGGACATGCATTTTCATATTACTTTGGTAAATACTAAGAAGCATGATTGTTGGAAATATAGTAAGCCTATTTTAGCTTTGCAAGAAATTGCAAAACTCTTCCAAAGTGACTATACTATTCTGCATTTACCTCAACATTGAGTGAGACTTTCTATTGCTCTGTATCTTTTCTAGAAATTAATATTGTGATTGTTTAAAATTTTTGTCATTTTAATAGATATTTAGTGATATCATTGTTATTTTAATTTTCATTTCCATAGTAATAAATGATATTTAAAATATTTTCATGTGTTTATTTGTAATCTGTATTTCTTCCCTCATTAGGGGTCTATTCAGATCTTTGGCCCACTTTTTCTCTGGGTTTCTCATTTTCTTATTGTTGAATTTTAATATACATATGTACTATAGATACAAGTCCAACCTTAGATATCTATTTTGCAAATATTGTCCCCAAGTATGCGACTTATCTTTTCTTTCTATTAACAGTGTCTCTTGTAGAACAGAGGTTATTAATTTTAATAAAATCAATGGATCATTTTTTCTTCAAGGTACTGTGTTTCGGTGCTGTATCTAAAGTGAACCAGCATGCTGTTATCTTTACTCTGTTAAATTACCTTTGCATCTTTGTTGAAATCAATTGATTACATTTGTGTAGGTCCTCTTCTTGGTAGATCTTGATCTATGTGTCTACTTTTTGCCAACACCACGTTGTCTTGGTTTCTATAACTTTATAGTAAGTCAGGAATTGTGAATCTTCCAGTTTTGTTCTTTTTCAATATTGCTTTGACTATTCCAGGCCTTTTTCATATAGCCTTTAGAATCACTTTGTCAGCATCTGCAGAATTTCTGGCTTAGATTTTCCTTGGAATTATGTTGAATCTATAGATCAAGTTGGGAAGTATTACCCTCTTAATAATATTGAGTCTTCTAATCCAAGAACATGGAATATCTATTTGTATTGTTTAGCATCCTATAAATCCCAAAAATATTTTGTTAATTTATACCATATATTTCTCTTTGTGTGTATGCATGTTTGTGATACTGTGATTTTTTAAAAAAATTTTAAATTCCAAAAGTTCAGTGCAGGCATATAAGGTAGCAATTGCCTTTGTGTCTTGACATTTTATCTTGCAACCCTTGCTGTACTTCCTTATTAGTTCATTAATTTTTGTTGATTCTTTAATATTGTCTATGTAGATAATTATGCCATCCATAAATAAAGGCAACTTTATTTCTTTCCTTCCAATCTGTATACGTTTTCTTTCTTTTTTTTGAAATTTATTTAGCTGTCCTGGTTCTTCATTGCTGAGCATGGGCTTTTTTTAGTTGCAGTGAGCAGGGGTTACTCTTCGCTGCAGTGCGCAGGCTTTTGAGCCTGGGGGGCTACACCCCATGGGGCTTCAAAGAGTCAGATATGACTGAAATGACTAAACACAGCACTCTTGTGGAGCACAGGCTCTCGGCACTGGGGTTTAATAGCTGTGGCACTCGGGCGTGGGCTTAGTTGCTCTGGAGCATGTGAGATCTTCCTGGATCAGGAATTGAAACCATGTTGCAGGCCACTCCAGTACTCTTGCCTGGAAAATCCCATGGATGGAGGAGCCTGGTAGGCTGCAGTCCGTGGGGTCGCTACGAGTCAGACATGACCGAGTGACTTCACTTTCACTTCTCACTTTCACACATTGGAGAAGGAAATGGCAACCCACTCCAGTGTTCTTGCCTGGAGAATCCCAGGGACGGGGGAGCCTGGTGGGCTTCCGTCTATGGGGTCACACAGAGTCGGACACGACTGAAGTGACTTAGCAGCAGCAGCAGCAGCAGCAGCACTCTGTGTTGGCAGGAGGATTCTTAACCACTGGACCACAAGGGGAGCCCTACATGTTTTTTTCTTATTAAGCTCGCAAAGACTTTCAGCATAACATAGACTCGGAGGGCTGAGCCAGGACATCCTTGCTTTGTTTCTAATCTTAGAGGGAAAGTGTACAATCTCTATCAGGCATGGTGTACAGTCTCTCTTAAGCAACTTTTTTATAGCTGTTACTGATGAAGAAGTTGCTCTTAATTCCTAGTTTACTGAGAGTTATTTTATGATGATTTGATCTTTGATTTTGTCTAATGCTTTTTCAGCGTCAACTGATACGATCGTATCTTTCTTCTTTAGTGGTTACATTAACTGATTTTCATGTGTTGAACCAGCTTTGCATACTTTGAATAAATCTGACTTGATTTATGACTTTTATACAAGTATATTTGTACCTGTATGTATTTATAAATATGTACTTGATTTTGTAATATTTTGTTGAGGATCCTGCATCTAAAGTCATGAGAGATACTGATCTGTAGTTTTCCTTTCACAGTCAATGTGTTTACCTCTTTTGTATTAGGGCAGAACTAGACTCAACACATTTCAGAAGTGTTTCCTCTGCTTCTGTTCTCTGAAAGATATGAGATTATAGAGAATTGGTATAATTTCTACATTAAGTGTTTGAATTTACTAGTAAACACCCGGATCTAGTTTTCTTTCTTTAGAAGACTATTAATTATTTATTCAAGTTGCTTAATAGATATAGGGTCATTCTGGTTATATGTTTGTCTATGTGCATTTTGGTAGTGTGTATCTTTTGAGAAACTGGACTGTTTCATCAAAGTTATCAAATGTGTGGGTGTAGAGCTGGTTCATAGCATTTCTTAATTGTTTTATAAATGTCCAGGAGGTCAGTATACTGCGACGTACCTTTTCTCATCTCTGATGTTGTAATTTGTGTCTTCTCTCCTCTTTTTTCCTTAGTTAGCCTGGCTAGAGTTTTGTCAATTTTATTGATTTTTTTTTTTCTAAGAACTGGCTTTTAATTTCATTGATTTTCTCTATTGTTTTGTTTTTTCACTTTATTGATTTTTGCTCTAATTTTTATCATTTTTTTTTTTTTTTCTGCTTGCTTTAGATTTAAACTGCACTCCCTTCTGTAGTTTTCTATGTGAGAGTTTGGGTTAACAATGTTAGATTCTCCTATTCTAATACATGCATTTAATGCTAAAATTTCTCTCTGAGAACTATGTTGACATATATCCCACATGTTTTCGTAAGTTGTAATTTTCATTTTAATTCAGTTCAAAAAAGTTTTGAGATTTCTCTTGAAACTTTTTCTTTGACCTATGACTGATTTTTAAATGTACTGTTTAAAACACAGAGTTACAGAAAATAGAGTAGTGGTTACCAGAGGGAAAGAAGTCGAAGGCTGGGGGAGTGAAGGATAAAAGGGATCGACTGTATAGTGACAGACAGAAAATAGAATTTTGATAGTGAGCACGTTGCTTGGTATATAGAAATAGAAATGCCATGCTGTACACATGAAACTCATATAACGTTATAAATCAATGCTACCTCAATAGAAAAATAAAAGTGTGTTAACTTTCAGATATTTGGGGACTTTTCAGATTATCTCCCTGTTGTTGATTCCTAGTTTAATTCCATTGTTGTCTAAGGATGTATTTTGTATAAATTCTGTTGTTTTGAATTTGTGAAGATGTGTTTTGTGACACAGAATGTGGTTTGTCCTGGTGAATTTTCCATGTGTGCTTGAGAAGGATGTATTTTGTGCTGCTGTTGGATGGATTATTGTATGAGTATCAGTTAGACCAAGATGACTGATGGTTCAGACTGTGTCCTCATAATTTTCTGCCTCCTTGGTCTGTCACTGACAAACAGAGGTTTTGGAGTTTCCTGCTGGAATGGTGGATTTATCTATTTTTCCTTAGAGTTCTTCTTGGTTTTTACCTCATAAATTTTATTGCTCTCTTTGTAGATGCCTAAACACTTAAGAGTGTCACTTTTGGGGGGAGGAGTTTTCCATTTTATAATTATGTAACACCCATCTTTATCCCCAATAATTGTTCTTACTCTCATGTATCGTTGTTCGATCACTAACTTGTGTCCAACTCTTTGTGAACCCATGGACTGTAGCACGTAAGGCTCCTCTTTTGTTGGGATTGCCGAGGCAAGAATACTGGAGTGGGCAGCCATTTCCTTCTTCAGGGCATCTTCTTGACTCAAGGATTGAATTTACATCTCCTGCATTAGGAGGCAGATTCTTTACCACTAAGCCACCAGGGAACCCTATTTTCAAGTATGCTTGGCTTCCTTTTGATTAGTAGCAATTTTGTGGTTTTCTCCACCCCTTTTCTTTTAACCGAGTCTTTTATCTATAAAATGGGTATCTAATAAACAACATGTAGTTGCGATGTGTTTTTATATCTATAGTCACAATCTCTGGGTCCCCCCCAGTTTTATCGGTCAATAATTGCCATATATCATTTTAAATCTTGTACATTTAAACTATACAGCATGATAGTTTGATCTAAATATATTGTGAAAAATCAGGTTTAGTTAACATCCTTCATCTCATGTAGATACAATAAAAAAAAAAAAAAGGAATACAAAAGAATAACAGCAATGTCATGAGAACTTGTGGTGACCTGAAAACTTTTAGGATTTACTTTCCTAACAAAATAATCTCTGTCTTTAATTGATGCTTATGGACCACTCACAGTTAAAATAATTGTTGCTATGGTTGAATTAATATTTACCCTGTCTCTGCTTTATATTCATTAAACTTATTCTTTGTTTTTCCCTTCTGTTTTTTTGCCTTTTTTTATTGTGTTAATTGAGCATTTTTTATAATTCTGTTTTCTCTCCTCTCTTCGAATGTGAATTATACCTCTTTTTAAAATTTTAAATGGTTGCCTTAAATTTACAGTATACATTTTTAGTGAATGTAAGTCTGCTTTCAAATAACATGATACCATGTTGCCTACAGTGTAGGTAAATAATAAGTTCAGTTCAGTTCAGTTCAGTTCAGTCGCTCAGTCGTGTCCGACTCTCCGTGACCCCATGAATCACAGCACGCCAGGCCTCCCTGTCCATCACCAACTCCCAGAGTTCACTCAAACTCATGTCCACAGAGTCGGTGATGCCATCCAGCCATCTCATCTCCGTCGTCCCCTTCTCCTCCCGCCCCCAACCTTTCCCAGCATCAGAGTCTTTTCCAGTGAGTCAACTCGTCGCATGAGGTGGCCAAAGTATTGCAGCTTCAGCTTTATGCTGCATCAGTCCTTCCAATGAACACCCAGGATCGATCTCCCCTAGAATGGACTGGTTGGATCTCCTTGCGGTACAAGGGACTCTCAAGAGTCTTCTCCAACACCACAGTTCAAAAGCATCGATTCTTCGGCGATCAACCTTCTTCACAGTCCAACTCTCACATCCATACATGACCACGGGAAAAACCATAGCCTTGACTAGACGCATCTTGGTTGGCAAAGTAATGTCTCTGCTTTTTAATATACTATCAAGGTTGGTCATAACTTTCCTTCCAAGGAGCAAGCGTCTTTTAATTTCATGGCTGCAATCAGCATCTGCAGTGATTTTGGAGCCCAAAAAAACAAAGTCTGACACTGTTTCCACTGTTTTTCCATCTATTTCCCATGAAGTGATGGGACCAGATGCCATGATCTTTGTTTTCTGAATGTTGAGCTTCAAGCCAACCTTTTCACTCTCCTCTTTCACTTTCATCAAGAGGCTTTTGAGTTCCTCTTCACTTTCTGCCATAAGGGTAGTGTCATCTGCATATCTGAGGTTATTGATATTTCTCCCGGCAATCTTGATTCCAGCTTGTGCTTCTTCCAGCCCAGCGTTCCTCATGATGTACTCTGCATATAAGTTAAATAAGCAAGGTGACAATATACAACCTTGACGTACACCTTTTCCTATTTGGAACCAGTCTGTTGTTCCATGTCCAGTTCTAACAGTTGCTTCCTGACCTGCATACAGGTTTCTCAAGAGGCAGGTCAGGTGGTCTGGGATTCCCATCTCTTTCAGAATGTTCCACAGTTTATTGTGATCGACACAGTCAAAGGCTTTGGCATAGTCAATAAAGCAGAAATAGATGTTTTTCTGAAACTCTCTTGCTTTCTCCATGATCCAGCGGATGTTGGCAATTTGATCTCTGGTGCCTCTGCCTTTTCTAAAACCTGCTTGAACATCTGGGAGTTCACGGTTTACATACTGCTGAAGCCTGGCTTGGAGAATTTTGAGCATGACTTTACTAGCGTGTGAGATGAGTGCAATTGTGCGGTAGTTTGAGCATTCTTCGGCATTGCCTTTCTTTGGGATTGGAATGAAGACTGACCTCTTCCAGTCCTGTGGCCACTGCTGAGTTTTCCAAATCTGCTGGCATATTGAGTGCAGCACTTTCACAGCATCATCTTTCAAGACTTGAAATAGCTCCACTGGAATTCCATCACCTCCACTAGCTTTGTTCGTAGTGATGCTTTCTAAGGCCCACTTGACTTCACATTCCAAGATGTCTGGCTCTAGGTCAGTGATCACGTTATCGTGACTATCTCGGTCGTGAAGATCTTTTTTGTACAGTTCTTCTGTGTATTCCTGCCACCTCTTCTTAATATCTTCTGCTTCTGTTAGGTCCATACCATTTCTGTCCTTTATTGAGCCCATCTTTGCATGAAATGTTCCCTTGGAATCTCTAATTTTCTTGAAGAGCTCTCTTGTTTTTCCTATTCTGTTGTTTTCCTCTATTTCTTTGCATTGATCACTGAGGAAGTCTTTCTTATCTCTCCTTGCTATTCTTTGGAACTCTGCATTCAGATGCTTATATCTTTCCTTTTCTCCTTTGCTTTTCGCCTCTCTTCTTTTCACAGCTATTTGTAAGGCCTCCTCAGACAGCCATTTCGCTCTTTTGCATTTCTTTTCCATGGGGATGGTCTTGGTCCCTGTCTCCTGTACAATGTCATGAACCTCTGTCCAGAGTTCATCAGGCATTCTATCAATCAGATCTAGTCCCTTAAATCTATTTCTCACTTCCACTGTATAATCATAAGGGATTTGATTGAGGTCGTATCTGAATGGTCTAGTGGTTTTCCCTACTTTCTTCAATTTAAGTCTGAACTTCGCAATAAGGAGTTCATGATCTGAGCCACAGTCAGCTCCTGGTCTTGTTTTCGCTAACTGTATACAGCTTCTCCATCTTTGGTTGCAAAGAATATAATCAATCTGATTTCGGTGTTGACCATCTGGTGATGTCCATGTGTAGAGTCTTCTCTTGTGCTGTTGGAAGAGGGTGTTTGCTATGACTAGTGCATTCTCTTGACAAAACTCTATTAGCCTTTGCCCTGCTTCATTCCGTGCTCCAAGGCCAAATTTGCCAGTTACTCCAGGTGTTTCTTGACTTCCTACTTTTGCATTCCAGTCCCCTATAATGAAAAGGACATCGTTTTTGGGTGTTAGTTCTAAAAGGTCTTGTAGGTCTTCATAGAACCGATTAACTTCGGCTTCTTCAGCATTACTCGTTGGGGCATAGGCCTGGATTACTGTAATATTGAATGGTTTGCCTTGGAAATGAACAGAAATCATCCTGTCATTTTTAAGATTGCATCCAAGTACTGCATTTCGGACTCTTTTGTTGACCATGATGGCTACTCCATTTCTTCTAAGGGATTCCTGCCCACAGTAGTAGATATAATGGTCGTCTGACTTAAATTCACCCATTCCAGTCCATTTTAATTCACTGATTCCTAGAATGTCAACGTTCACTCTTGCCATCTCCTGTTTGACCACTTCCAATTTGCCTTGATTCATGGACCTAACATTCCAGGTTCCTATGCAATACTGCTCTTTACAGCACCGGACCTTGCTTCTATCACTGGTCACATCCACAACTGGGTATTGGTTTTGCTTTTGCTCCATCCCTTTATTCCTTCTATAGTTATTTCTCCACTGAGCTCCAGTAGCATACTGGGCACCTACCGACCTGGGGAATTCCTCATTCAGTATCCTATCAGTTTGCCCTTTGTTACTGTTCATGGGGTTCTCAAGGCAAGTATACTGAAGTGGTTTGCCATTCCCTTCTCCAGTGGACCACATTCGGCTGTGGTCCATGTGATCAGATTGGCTAGTTTCCTGTGATTATGATATCAGTCTGTCCGCCCTCTGGTGCCCCCTAGCAATACCTACCGTCTTATTCGGGTGTCTCTTACCTTGGTCGTGGAAAATCTCTTCACAGCCGCTCCAGCAAAGTGCAGCCGCTGTACCTTACCTTGGACGAGGGGTATCTCCTCGAGGCCGCCCCTCCTGACCTTGAACGCGGAGTAGCTCCTCTCGGCCCTCCTGCGCCCGTGCAGCCACCGCCTGTTGGACGTGGGGTAGCTCCTCTCGGCCGCCGGCCCTGGCCTCAGGCGTGGGGTAGCTCCTCACGGCCGCACCTCTTTGCGTGGTTCGTTGTGCCGGGGCCGGCGTCTCTCGCGTCGCGTCTGCGCCGCCGGGGCCGGCGTCTCTCGCGTCGCGTCTGCGCCGCCGGGGCCGGCGTCTCTCGCGTCGCGTCTGCGCCGCCGGGGCCGGCGTCTCTCGCGTCGCGTCTGCGCCGCCGGGGCCGGCGTCTCTCGCGTCGCGTCTGCGCCGCCGGGGCCAAGAGACAATATTATCAACTATTTCAGTTATCTATCTGCTATAAACACCCAGTACAATGTTGCTGTTATTACCCTGAATACACATTATCTTTCAGAACAAATAAAATAGATGAAAGGTAAAATATTTTATTTTGCCTTAATATATTCTTTGTCTAATGCTACCTATTTTTTATGGAGTTCCAGTTTTCTGACTTACATCATTTTTATTCTACCTGAAGAAGTTTATTTTGACATTGCTTTCAGGAACAGATCTTCTGGTGCATTCCCTTAGTTTTTGTTTATATGATAAAATATTCCTCTACTGGTAAAGGATAATTGCACTGGATATAGAATTCTAAATTGGTGTTCTGTTTTGTTTTGTTTTGTTTTAAAGCCAACAATGTCTTCGTCTTCTCCAACTGCCATCAGTAAATGCCATAGATCAGTGGGTTGAACAACAGTAGTTTATTTTCTCACTGCTCTGGAGGCTGCAAGTCTAAGAACGAGGCTCTGGCCAATTTGATTGCTGATGAAGGTTCTCTTCATGGTTTGCATATGACCACCTTCTCTCTGTGTCTTACATGGTCTTTCCTTGGTGTATACACCTGAAGAGAGGGGAGAAAGAGTTAAAAGAAGAGGGAAAGAGAGAGGGAGGGGAGAATTAGAGAGAGCATGTAAACATGAGTGAGTAAGAGTGATCCGATGCCTCTTTTTATAGGAAACTAATCCCACTGGATCAGGGCCCCACCCTGATGAATTCACGTAACCTTAATTACTTCCTTAGAGGTCCCATCTCCAAATACAGCCTCACTGGTGGCTAGGCCTTCAACATAAGAGTTTCGGGGAAACACATTCAGTTTATAACATATACTTTAAGCACTTCACTACACCCTCTTCTTGTTTGCCTGTTTTCTGATGAGACATCTACTGTAATTCTTATCTTGTTCCTCTGTAGGCAAGTTTTTTTCTCTCTCTTTGGTTTCTTTTGAGATTTTCTCTTTCACTTCATGCAGTTTAAATACGATATGTCTATTTATGAATTTTGTAGGGGGTTTCATGTTTCTTGTTTATTTTTTTTATCTTTACATTGCTCTGTAACCTCTGAGCTTCCTGAATCTCTAATTTTGTATCTGTCTTTAAAAAGTTTTCAACCATTATTACTTCAAATATTTATTTTCCACTGTCTCTTCTTTTTCCTTCTAGCACTACAAATGCACATATAAATTTTGCAGTTGTCCTATACTTGTTAGACACTATGTTTTCTTTTCCTTCTCGCTCTCCCTCTCTCTGTGTTTCCATTTGGGAACTTTCTCTTGACCTGTCTTCAGTGTCACTGAATTATTTGTCACTTCGTAGGAGACATTATTTCTGTTACGGTGTTTTGGATTTCTAGCATTGCCTTTTGGTTCTTTCTTAGAATTTCCATCTCTGTTATTATGGTACACATATTTTCCTGCGTATTGTCTATTTTTCCACTAAAGCCCATAACTTCTTACTCATAGTTATTTTATATTCCTGTTTGATTATTTCAACATGTATGTCAGACATGAGTCTGGTTTTGAGAGTTCCTTTGCCCCTTCAGACTGTAGTATTTTTGGTTCATTTTTTTTAATTTTTAGTTTACCTTTTGAAATGCCTTACAATTATTTTTTTATTGAAAGCTATACTGTATCAGATAATAGGAGTGGGTGCAAATTGACCTTTATTATGTGAGGATTTATATTACTCTGGCCAGGAATTAGTCAGGAAAAGGAGTATGTCAAGGTTGTATATTGTCACCCTGCTTATTTAACTTATGTGCAGAGTACATCATGAGGAACGCTGGGCTGGAAGAAGCACAAGCTGGAATCAAGATTGCCGGGAGAAATATCAATAACTCAGATATGCAGATGACATCACCCTTATGGCAGAAAGTGAAGAGGAACTCAAAAGCCTCTTGATGAAAGTGAAAGAGGAGAGTGAAAAGTTTGGCTTGAAGCTCAACATTCAGAAAACAAAGATCATGACATCTGGTCCCATCATTTCATGGGAAATAGATGGGGAAACAGTGGAAACAGTGTCAGACTTGGGCTCCAAAATCACTGCAGATGCTGATTGCAGCCACCAAATTAAACGACGCTTACTCCTTGGAGGAAAGTTATGACCAACCTAGGTAGTTTATTAAAAAGCAGAGACATTACTTTGCCAACAAAGGTCTGTCTAGTCAAGGCTATGGTTTTTCCAGTGGTCATGTATGGATGTGAGAGTTGGACTGTGAAGAAAGCTGATCACCGAAGAATTGATGCTTTTGAACTGTGGTGCTGGAGAAGACTCTTGAGAGTCCCTTGGACTGCAAGGAGATCCAACCAGTCCATTCTAAAGGAGATTCAATCCTGGGTGTTCATTGGAAGGACTGATGCTAAAGCTGAAACTCCAATACTTTCGCCACCTCATGCGATGAGTTGACTCACTGGAAAAGACTCTGATGCTGGGAGGGTTTAGGGGTGGAAGGAGACAGGGACAACAGAGAATGAGATGGCTGGATGGCATCACCGACTCGATTGACATGAGTTTGGGTGAACTCCGGGAGTTGGTGATGGACAGGGAGGCCTGGCATGCTGTGATTCATGAGGTTGCAAAGAGTCGGACACGACTGAGTGACTGAACTGAACTGATGTACCTACAGATGCCAGAAGCTTCAGATTGTTCTAGTGTCCTTGTTTGAGTCTCCTCTCTTGACTTTGGGTTTTCCTAAGTTCACCTACTCAGAAAGATTCTGTGTATCACAATACTTGAAAATATTATCCACTGCCCTTATACCAAAACTGTTAATGTGGTGATAAGATGTGGGGGGAGGAAGTATTCTATAACCTTCTGATTAAATCTCCATGCTTTAGTGGTCCAGTGACTTGGGCTGTTGCTTTCACTTGTTTGTCTCCTATGGTATAGTTTTTTGCCTCCTGTCTCCTACTTCCTTTGATGGCTGAAATGTTTCTGGTCTGTTTTCTTAAAGCCTGACAAAAATTGATTTTTTATTTCCTCTTAGATGAGACAGGAAGACTAAAGAGGGTTGAGAAAAAACTCCTTATCTCAACTAGGGTGAGACTCTGGCAAATCTTTTCCTGTGGATTAGAGACCTTTGCTTGTTATGTGGAAGGCTCTGGGCATATGTCACAAAGATTATTCTTCTACTGCTTCCAGAGCCACCAGATATCTTTGCTGGATCTTCACTGTGAGAATCTGGTAGATTCCTAGATGTAAAAGCCAAGAAAGCCTTTGGGCCCCCTAAGACTGGCACCCAGGAGTTTTGTGCTCTCACACTGGTCTGCACTCAGCCTCCAACAACTCATCACACTTTCCGTTTTAATGTTCTTCCCAGTTCATGGCTCCAGCAGTGGCCCTATCTCCCCATATTTTGTGGTGACAGTTTGACTTGCAACTTCAATATTCTAATGGGCCTAGCAAAAAAAAAAAAAATCACTGGTTTTCTGCTTGTCCATATTTTTCCTGTTGTAATAACAAGAGTATTGATTTCCAAGTTTTCTGCATGTCTCAGCTGAAACCAGAAATGATAGTATAGACTTAAATACCGTCCTTTTAAGCTATTACAGATCTGCAATGAATTTTTATAGCATGGAAGAGACATTCTAGGGTCCTCATCCCTTCTGTGGCCTCTGTCCAATTTGAAATTAACTCCTGGAAGTGGAAACAAAGCTGTTTCATCCATCCTTTTGTGCTCCAGTTAACAATCAGCCACTTAGGAAAGGGACTGTATTACCTTTCCTTTCCTTTCTGAAAGTTGTAACCCTGAGGTTACCCAGATGTTTGTTTACCTGAGTCCCCAGCAAATGGCTTCTGTGACTCATTGACTGTCCTCTATACTTCTTTACACAGAAGCCTTAGCGAACTTATGTTCATGTGATGTTCTGAGACTCTCCAGTTGTTTAACAAGGTAGTTAGCCCCAAGCAGTGTTCTCTTTGCCTCCAAATAGATTCTGGAGAAACCTTGGCCCTGACTCTGACAGTGACAGACACCTAATTCAAAACCGTCCTGGACTTGCTTTGTGCTTAGTGGCTGTTTCTATGGAGCGGAGATACATTTGGGGGGCTGCTTCTCATTTGCTTGTATTTCACATATTCAGAAGTTACAAGGTCATTACCACAGGAGGTGGAATCACACGCAGTCACTTCATCCATAAAAGCAGTCTCCACGGAACACAGGCATGTGGGGCCTTGTCGTGTGTATTAGCTGAGGAGGGGCATTTTTTACCTGCGAAAAGCCGCAGGGATTTCATAACTGAGAGCAGACATAAAACACAGAATCTCAGTGCTCTATATAAAATGGAAAGAAAGCCACAAGAGAAAAATAGGATTCATCACTTATGCTACGCTCTAAGTTGTCTGGATAGTTTATGATCCTTCATTAGTCATTCTTCACAGCACACTTAAGGGACAAAGTATTGGGTTCATTCAGAGGAAGGAGTATAAACTTTGAATCAGACATTTTAGCCTTTCCCATGCCTCTTCCATCCCACCCTGTAAGAATCCTTGGAAGGCTGTAACCCTCAAATGATGGGAGAGCCCAGATTAATAGAAAGGTTGGAATTTTCTGTTGACAACTTGCGTCTGTCTGGTAATAGGAATTCTTCTTCAGAGACCCAAAGAAAATACATGACATCTGACTGTGGTTCATTGGAGTTTAGGATGTTTTTATTCAGGCCTCCAACCATTATCTTTCTAGATGTGGGCACTAACATTTCTCTTTAGGGGATTCCCCGATGGCTCAGCATAAAGAATCAGCCTGCAATTCAGGAGACACAGGAGATGCAGGTTTGATCCCTGGATCAGAAAGATCCCCAGGAGAAGGAAATGGCAACCCACTCCAGTTCAGTTCAGTTCAGTTCAGTTCAGTTCAGTCGCTCAGTCGTGTCCGACTCTCCACGACCCCATGAATCACAGCACGCCAGGCCTCCCTGTCCATCACAAACTCCCAGAGTACACTCAAATTCATGTCCACAGAGTTAGTGATACCATCTAGCCATCTCATTCTCTGTTGTTCCCTTCTCCTCCCGCCCCCAATCCCTCCCAGCATCAGAGTCTTTTCCAGTGAGTCAACTCGTCGCATGAGGTGGCCAAAATATTGGAGTTTTAGCTTTAGCATCAGTCCTTCCAATGAACATCCAGGATTGAACTCCTTTAGAATGGACTGGTTGGATCTCCTTGCAGTCCAAGTGACTCTCAGGAGTCTTCTCCAGCACCACATTTAAAAAGCATCGATTTTTCGGCGATCAGCTTTCTTCACAATCCAACTCTCACATCCATACATGACCACGGGAAATAACCCACTCCAGTATTCTTGCCTAAAAAGTGCCAGGGACAGAAAAGCCTGGTGGGCTACAGTCCAAAGGGTCTCAACTGAGCACACAGATTTCTCTTCAAAGACATACTACCCCTGGGTTGTTTACCCTTGTTCCCAGTGGTGGAAACTCTCCCTGTAGATTCAATTTTTAAAAAACCAATTTGTCAAGGTATGGAATAGTTAAGAGTTGGACAATTACTTGGCTAACATGACCATTGGATCATTCATCTGAATTTTTTGCATAAGCTGTTCTCAAACATTGCTTCAACTCTCCACTTTATTCTTCCTAGTAAAATACTGTCCATACGTGTGTGAGCTAGAGACCTGTGGAGTGTGATTGTCTGAGAGTGAAGCAAAATGAGGTCTGTTCTGAAGGCCAACCTCAGAGGTAGACATTCCAGGGAGCCATGCTGCCTGTCTCCAAATTAGGTCAGATCTGAAGAACCAGTAAATAGCTTCCTGGAAGAGAGCCAGGGGCAGAGCAGACTCTCTGAGCTCTGGATTGAATCAAGGGCTTTATGAGTAATTTGGAATATTTTAGGAGAGCAGAGGCCTGCCCATTTGAGGAACCACCCTCCCCCAAAATGGGGGTATGTTCTGACTCAAAGGAAAATTAACTCCTGTTAACTGTGGGTCTTTGAAATTTCCTCTTAACACCTCAGCCCGTCAACTCCTGCTCCCTGAGCGGTACACACAGCTCGGGAGGAGGGGAGGACTTGGCTTTGGGTGGAGCAGTAGAGTTTTATTCATTCAAAACACCAAGTCATTTCTTAGTTTTGCCACGTATTTCTCATGTACGTGGGGTGTTTATTGCTTCTAAATCTGTTTCCGGATCCTTTTTTTTTTTTAGTAATAATAGTCAATTTTGTAGAGTTAAAAAATTGAAATGAACAATGAACAGTGTGTTTCCTAGTCCATGATCTGTAGTTAGTAACATCTAATGCTATTACAGCTCCATTATCAGTCGTCAGCCTTGTAGTTGCCATCTTACTTAGATCAATTGCCTTGTTAAACACATCTAATGCCTTCTCCTAGCTTGAGGGCACCTAGTTAGTTCAGATCCTAAACAATATTAAGAAGCTGGCATTTTGATCACCTTTCCTCCCTCTTTAATTGGAGGTTTACCCTTTAATCCTAGTCTCCTTTTCTCTCAGAAATGTGGTCCGCTCTAGTAAGCTGACCACACTTTATTTTAAATTACTTTAAGTAAAATTCCTGCCAAGCATTTCTGCAGTTGGAAAGAAAAAGCAGATGTTATAGAGGTGCTCCCCGACCTCCCTTTTCTTCCTTCCCTTTCCCTGTCCCATTTCATTCTCTCTCTTTCTTTCTCTCTCTCCCACTCCTTCTCTCCCTCTGTCTCTCTCACACACACAGAGTAGAAAATCAGATACAGACACAGCCACTAAAGAAAAGAGAGTTGGAGACTCTCAGATCACACCAGGCAGGCACAGCTACCTGATGCATGTCTGTAGGATGAATTCGGAATAACAGCATTTTCCTCCCATGGACAGAGGACCCTGGCGACCTGTAGTTCATAGGGTTGCGAAGGGTTGGACACTACTGAAGTGACTGAGCACTCACGCACACTCTTATTTCTAGGAGACAAGTTTGAAGTTAAAATTGTCCTGAAGTTCCACAGGCTTTTTAACTTCTATATCCTGCATTATTTTGAATAAAACCACATTCCTACCAAAAGTATTCTTTATCAATGTTGCACCCATTTAAAAAATACTCCCTACCCCAAGTAAGAAAAATGTTGGTTAAAGACCATATATTAAAAATAAGTATAGCTTTGGAATTCAGCTCTTTTGTGGAAATTGATATTTTTGTACCTGTATACCTTTTTGAAGTCTTCAATGTTGGGATAACTTGCAGGGAATGACCATGCCTCCTTAATTGAAAAAAGGCAAAAGTTATGGAAGCATTTGTCTCACAATTTAATTAACTTGGATGATGAAACAATAGGCCTCCTAAAAGATACACATGCTCTATTGAGACTTTGAAAATGCTGTTTTGATGATCTAAAAAGAAAAGAATGCTTTGGAAGTTGTTCCTAATTGGACAGACACTCTTGACTAATTTAGTTCATAGCTGAATAATTTCAAATGACCCTAAAGACTTCCTCAGGTTGGGAACAGTTTCTGTTTTGTTCCTGAGATACAGGCATCTTCACAAAGCCATGTGTACAAAGTCAGCTATGGTTGCTGACATTTTCAATATATTTCTGGATAATTTTCAATGTGAGACTATCTAAATTTTTATTTAAAGGCTAAGTATTTTTGGATGCAATTCCTCATATAAACATATTGGTTCATGTTTTGGCATCATGCATCATCAAATACAAATTAGTTCATTCAAATCATTTATTCCTCCATGGAGTCGAGATTCTTACATCACGGAATTGAAATTACTGTTGAACTGATGTCTCAGTCCATTGCTCTTGGGAGCATTGAGGACTCACTGCCAGACAACTGCCGTGGCTTCTGGTTGTCAATGAGATCAAAATCTAGCTTTGTTGGTGAGCAGAATGCCTCCCTTAAGACACTTGGGGCAGAGTCTTCTTTGGATACTGAAAAAGACGACAGACCCAATCTCTTTTCTATAAAATACAGTAGAGAATCTATTAAATTAAACAAAAAGGATATGACGTAATTTGACTCAAAACCAGGACATGACTCGTCTATTTTACTGGTCCGTTCTTCACTTCCCTTTGACTGAATTCATTTGCAGGATGCCCTAGGATTTAGGGTGTCTGTTTCTGGCAACATGATTGAAGCAAATATCTATTATTTAAGTTGCCTTAGTTTTTATGGTTTCTCTATGCAAGAGAATTTTAAAATCATTTGGAACCTTAATCAGCATCAGAAACGGGGAAGAGTCTATTATCAATGACTAGTTATTGGTTACTGGTTATTGGTACTACAGGTGGGAAGGAGTGACAGGCATGTGGGGAAAGTAGGTGAGCCACCTATGCCCTTCCCATCTCGTGTGCCAAAACATGGTCCCAGAATACTGAGAAAGTGACATTTTAGCCCCTTGATATGGCCCTAAGTAGCCGCGTCCATTTTCCCCTCATGCTATATTTTACATTGTCATGTTTTATGTAGGACGGATTGGTCTCAATCTGTGGTTCTCAACATGTATAACCTCATCAAGATCATTTGAAGGACTTGGTAAACGGCAGATTTCTGCTGCTCCTCCAAAGTTTCAGATTCAGTAACTCTGGGGCCTGAGAATTTCCTTCTCTAGTAAGTATTTAAGTGATGCTGTTGCTGCTGGTCTAGACAACACACTATGAGAACCATTGCTGTAGATGTTCTTAGAAACAAACCAAGTATCTAGCGGGATAGAATAAGCATATAAGAGGGTCACAGAATCTAAGTCCTGCCTTGCCTTGTATTGCTAGCTGGACATTAACCGAGAGCTTACCCTTAAATGATTTCTTCCTGTTTCTAATTCTGGGCCTCTTGTGCACTTTGCGGTCTCTCCAGTTCCTATATTTTTCTGGTCATTTTTTTCCCTATCCCATATCTTGGAAACCTATGTTCCATCCTTAAGAACACAATCTGGGCTTCTCAGGTGGCTTAGTGATAAAGAACCCACCTGCCAATGCAGGAGACACAGGTTTGATCCCTGGATTGGGAAGGTTCCCTGAAAAAGAAAATGGCAACCCACTCCAGTATTCTTGCCTGGGAAATCCCATGGACAGATGAGTTTGGTGGGTTATAGTCCATGGGGTCATGAAAGAATCTGACATGACTGAGTGACTAAACAGCAACATGGACACAGCCTCAGACTAGCCCTGACTAAATTCCATATTATAGTATTCCTTATTTTCCCAAATGGAATCTGTTTAAACTCAAATCTTCTGAAATCTTAGGTATACTGACTAATCACCCCAGGGTCCAGGACTGCAGGAGTTTCTTAGGACACAAGACTTTCAGTGCTACAACCGGGAAAGTCTTAGACAAGCCAGGATGAGGTGGTCTCCTTACCTAACAGTGTGACCACATTTTGATCCCTTCTAAATTTAATGAATATCTGCCTTTGTTTTCTAAGTCATTTAGGTAATACCCATATCAGGAATGCACACTGTTCTCTTTAATCTCAAGACACAGTTGAATGAAGAACACATTTTTATAACATATCTTACCTACATATTGCCTTTATGGTAAAAAAATAAAAACATATTATCTACTTCCTTGCCAGATCATAGGAACCATTTGAGAAGAATGGTTTTTCACTGCAGGCCCCCGTTTTCTGGCGAGGGAAGAAAATCTTTGACTTCATACAGTTTTCTAAAAGACAAATTTGAAACACTAAATTAACCCTGACCTATAGCCAAAATTGGCTCTTAAAACTCACATGTTTGGAAGTAAACAAAACCATTTATTTCTGCAGGCTTTCCATCTCATCTCTCTTCTGGGAGATTAATCCCATGAACTTCTCTAAAACAGTGTGATTTGCCAGCAGCAGGAAAAGTGTAACAAATTAATTATAGATGTATGTTAAATTACTTTCATTACCATCCCTGGTTTAGGGATAGGCTCACGTGAGTGGAAATGCTGATCAAAGAGTCTTTCAATCCCTCCCCATGGCGATAGCTACTTATGTTCTGCTTCTAATGCTGTTTTCAGATAAGGGAAGAAGCCAAGCTCTGATTTGAAGGGCTAGGTATTTACAGATTCATGAGGAAGGAATGTGGCTTATCCAGTATGATGTATACATGTATACAGATGTGATATAACCTTAATTCTCATGAATTCTACTAGTCTGGCATTTCTGAAGTCATGTAAATATCAAAACATTTGCTAACTTCTAGCAATCCCTCAGTTTTCCTTACTGCCTTTTTGGGGAAGGCCTTGTGATTCTTCATGCTGCCCTTTCCAGTTCTTCAACCAAGCCTTCCTAGTTGTTGCTACCTGCTGGGACTTGGGATCTGCCTTACTTCCTAACCAAAAGAAACTTTACCTTTTTACAGTGAAGCTAAAGCTGGAATTCATTCTAAAGGAGATCAATCCTGGCTATTCATTGGAAGGACTGATGCTAAAGCTAAAACTGCAATACTTTGGCCACCTCATGCGATAAGTTGACTCACTGGAAAAGACTCTGATGCTGGGAAAGGTTGGGGGCGGGAGGAGAAGGGGACGACCAAGAATGAGATGGCTGGAAGGCATCACCGACTCAGTGGACATGAGTTTGAGTGAACTCCAGGAGTTTGTGATGGACAGGGAGGCCCGGCGTGCTGTGATTCATGGGGTCGCGGAGAGTCGGACACGACTGAGCGACTGAACTGAACTGAACTGAAAGCTGGAATTCACAGGAGATACAAAGTTTTTCTTTAGCCACAATATGTGCAACCTCAAAAAACTTAGTAACATTAAGTCTCAGTTTTGAGAGACTGAATAAACAAACCAGTGAACAATGGCCAGACACTATATAAAAATAGAATTTTGATCCATAACTAGTAGCAACCGGTCCAGGAAACCAAACCACATTTTCTGTAGCAATCGGTCCAACGGTCCAACGTAGTCACTTAATAGAACTTAATAAAGTTCTCTAATACTTGACTCCATTTCCAACAGAAGGAAAAGGCCAAATATGTTTCCCAGGGCAGCCACACAGATGCGCTGTTTTTGGTTACCCTGCCTTCAGCATCCCCATGCTGACAGCCTCCATCAGGGCTCACCTGAAGCTGTGCCTTTCTCCGCTGTAAAGCTTTCCCACTCTGCCTGCCGTTCAGTCTCTGGCAAATTCAGGTGATGGTGGCTAACTCCTTTGTGCAACAAATTCTGAATAAATACCCCTTTCTTCATCATTCAGATCTCTGTCTGTTTTCAGTTTTTTCCTCTATCAAAGAGGAGTTTGAAAGCAACAAAGAGCCAGAAGGGGCCTGGGGGATTATTCAGAAGAGCACTTGGAACATCAGAGAGCTAGATTGCTCACTGCTTTGTCCTATGAGGCTTGGAGGTGAGCGTGTCTGTGTGCCTCTCCCTGCTCACCCATCTTTTTCACAAAACACAAGTCTATGTTGGTTTAGACAGGAGGGTTTCACAGCTAAAACAAGGTTTTAAAACCCACCTCTGCCCTTCCAAAGTGGTAAAACAGCCCAGGCAATAGAAAATCAAGCTTAGAACTGCACTGAAGGAGTTTGTAGTAATCCGTTTGCCTATTTCTAGTATCTCATACTTTTTTTTTCCCTAGAAAAACCCTAGTTCAGATGAGGAAACTAAGATTTGGGGAGGTTCTCTTAACTGGCTCAAAACCACGGGCCTCCTTAGTGCTGAGGATGCAGGCAGAACTAGTGACTGGCAGCCATAAAGTCTCCATAAAAGAGAAGAAGCCAAAGTGTTACTTCTTCTCTTACACTGCATCTTGATCCACACAGAGCGTGTGGTCAGTGGCTCTGTCCCCTGCGGACAGCTCCCACCCACAGAGCATCTTCTGCTTCTCTGTGCCTGAGGATATCTGCATCCCACTTCTGAAGATGGCTGGAAATGCCTGAACCTTAATGTCCCTGGGATGACCCTCAAGCAATGACAGAGAAGGATTTATTGATAAATAGAACTCATACTCAGTTTACTTGTCTTTAAGTGGGACATTTCTTTCTTTATTTTATTTTATTGAAGTATAATTGATTTACAATGTTGTACTAATTTCTGCTGTACAGCAAAATGTTCAGTTACATATAACTGAATATATATACCAACATGTATATATTATTTTTCATATTCCTTTTCATCATGGTTTATCATAGGATATTGAATATAGTTCCCAGTGCTATACAATAGAACCTTGTCTGTTATCCGTTCTATATATAATAATTTGCATCTACTAATCTCAAACTCCCAATCCATCCCTCCTCCAACCCCCTTGGCAATCACAAGTCTATTTTATGTCTCTGAGTCTGTTTCTGCTTCATAGATATAGTCATTTGTGTCATAATTTAGATTCCACATAAGTGATATCATATGATATTTGTCTTTCTCTTTCCTACCTTACTTAGTGAGATAATCTGTTGGTCCATCCATGTTGAGCAAATGACCTTATTTCATTATTTTTTTGATAGCTGAGTAGTATTACATTGTATATATGTAACACATCTTTATCCTTTCATCTATTTAGAATATAGATGGACATTTAGAATATATAGTACATTTAGGTCTTGACTATTGTAAATAGTGCCTCTATGAACATAAGGATGTGTGTGTCTTTTTAAATTATAATTTCATCCAGATGGAGGTCTAGGAATGGGATTGCTGGATTTTGTGGCAACTCTATTTTTTTTTTTTTGAGGAACCTTTTGAGGAACCTCCATGTTGTTTTCCACAGTAGCTGCACCAGTTTACATTCAGTGAGGTATTTCTGAGGTGTTTTCCACAGAGATCTCTTGAGGGCTGTGGTTGCCCTCAGAAGTAGTAGGGTAATTAACATCTGCTTCTTTATCTTCCTCCCCAGTCCTCATTGTGTCTCCTGAGATTGGATCCCAAATAATTTACTTGCTCCCAAATCCTTGGCTCAGAGATTGCTTTAGAAAGAACCCAAATCAAGACAGAGATGAAGCCAGGTTTTGGAGATAATTCACCCTCCCAACTTCACTAATCAAAGCATCCATTGTCTATAATGGTTTGAAAGAAATACAGGCATTATAATCAGATAGGAAAATGCCAGATGTTACAGAGAATACAGCTTTTCAGGGAAGATTCTTTTAATAAATCATTTGTCGTCAAGTTACATAGCCATCCTTCTGAGGGTTTTGGAGCCAGAATTACAAGGGGTGTGTGTGTGTGTGTGTGTGTGTGTGTGTGTGTACCCAAATCCTTTAATCCTATGTAAATATTCAGATTTTCAGACCAAAGAAATTTAATTAACCTTTGATGATTGCACATTTCACTCATATTTTGAAGGCAAATACTTTAAAACTTAAAATATGAAGGAAAGTAAAATCAAAATCTCAAAGGCAATATAAAATATATTGTGAATACCTTAATAAACCATGCTTCAGAAACAGATGTAAATAACCCAAGATCATAAAGGAAGGAAATAGAAAGAAGAGATGGAAACTGTAATTACTGAAATAAAATGATTATACTGTTAAAAGTACCTCTTTGAATGAATATTGATGATGGCGAGTTATACTAGGTTCAGTTCAGTTCAGTCACTCAGTCGTGTCCAACTCCTTGAGACCCCATGAATCACAGCACGCCAGGCCTCCCTGTCCATCACCAACTCCTGGAGTTCACTCAAACTCATGTCCATCGAGTCGGTGATGCCATCCAGCCATCTCATTCTCTGTTGTCCCCGTCTCCTCCTGCCCCCAATCCCTCCCAGCATCAGACTCTTTTCCAGTGAGTCAACTCGTCGCATGAGGTGGCCAAAGTATTGGAGTTTCAACTTTAGCATCAGTCCTTCCAATGAACACCCAGGATTGATCTCCTTTAGAATGGACTGGCTGGATCTCCTTGCAGTCCAAGGGACTCTCAAGAGTCTTCTCCAGCACCACAGTTCAAAAGCATCAATCCTTCGGCGATCAGCTTTCTTCACAGTCCAAATCTCACATCCATACATGGTGCCAGCCAAAGATCAGTGAGTTCTCCAAATGTCTTTAGTGAGAGTTGATCTTTTCATGTTTACATATATACTTTATTTTCATTTATGAGCTTCCTATATGATGTCTAATAAGAAATCCTTCTCTCAACAGCAGTTATTGGTCAGTGATCAAGTAATAAAATAAATCAGGATATACATGTTTATTTGTATGGATGTGTATTCATGCAGGGGTGTGTGTGTGCATCCTAATTACAAAATATACTCATTTTAAAAAGCACATAAAAATTAAAAAAGACCAATGACACTGTGAATAAACTCTTCAAAAGTAATAATCATTAGTATTTTAGCTTATATATCTCAAATTTATTGTATTTTTAAAGAAAACATATTTGTATATATAAACCCACACATATATATTAACAGATTTTGGATCAAAATGTATTAACTTTTGGAAATTCTTAATTTTTCACTTAGAATCCTCAGTGTTTTTCCACGTCAAAAAATATTTATTGAAATCAATCTACAGTTGACTTCTTAATATCTCATTGTATTTATATCCCATAATTTATTTAACCTTCCCCTATCATTGGACATTTATGATGTTTGCACATATTTGCCATTATGAATAATGCTGCAATTAACATTTTTATCTATTGTCTTTTAGTCTCTTATATTAGTTTCTTTTGATAAATTACTATAAGTGGAATTTTCTAAGGCATGATTATGAACATTTTAATACTCAACATATATCACTAAATTGTTTGTTTATATAACATACATTTCTTGTCAGCAATGTATAATAGTTACTATTTAATCAAATTCTTAACTCTATGTATTAACATTTAACTTTTATCACTTTGATACATGAAAAAAAACTATCAGCTTCTAAATATAAATATATTTACTTACTAGTGAATATTTATTTATGTCATACGACTATTTTTCTTTATAGTTTTAAGAATCCTATATATTCTCACAATATTAACTCTTTGTCTTCATTTAACAAGTATTTATTGAGCACCTACTATATGCTAAGCTTTATGCTAGACACAGGAGACATTTTATTGAGTAAAATAGAAACAGTGTCTTCTTTTCTCTCAGATCTCAGTCAGCCTTTCTTATTTGCTCGTGGAGGTTAAAGGCTATGAGAGACAGACATCTGAACAAGTAGGTTTATAGGAGGAGTACAGGTTGGTGTGGAAACCTAAAGGATCAGCACTGTGCAGACCAGTCTGTATTAGTCTCAGGCCTAATGTCGCAGGCCTAAGACTGTATATCCTTAACAGTCCTTCTTACAAGGTTGACCCTTAGATTTCATGACAATTCCCACCATTCTGTGTTAAGAAAGACTCGCTGTGCCTGAACTACTTGTCCAAATGACGTGGTTTATGCTGAACACTTGCTCTCCTTCTGAGAGTCTTGAATCTTTGTACTTGCTTGGCAAAGGCCGCCTATGCGATCAACCCCTCAACAAAAAATTTGAGCACCTTGTTTTCTAATGAGCTTCTAATGTAGATAACATTTCACAAGTGTTGTCACAACTTATTAGTGTAAGAATTAAGCATGTTCTTTGTGACTCCACTTAGAAGATCTTTGGAAGCTTGTATCTGGTTTCTCCAGACTTTACCCCATGTGCCTTTTCCTTTTGTTGACTTTTATTTCTGTCTTTTTGCTGTAATAAATCTTACCTGTGCATATGGTGTGTGCATCGTATGCATAGATCCTAGTTAATAGGGGAATGTTGGTGTGGCTTGAGGACACTGGACAGTGGTACCCCACGCAGTCCTGCTGCATCTTTTGTAGCAGCATGTTAGGACGTGTGAGGAAGTAATAGCATCAGTTAGAGTTGTACTGATATCACACTGTTTCAAAGAAATTTAACCATGTCTCAAAACAAAGGAGAGTTTTAGAGGGAAGAAAAAAGATCCAGCAATCAACGAGTTAAAATGTATACTATTTGCCATCTGATGAAAAATTACCAACATTTCAAAAAAGTGGGAAAATATAACCCATAATGATGAGAAAAATTGATCAAAACTCATCTAGAAATGATGCAAGTGATATAGAGTAGATAAGGACATTTACATAGTTATTTAACTATTCCATATATTTACAAAGCTAGAGGAAAGATTGAATATGTAAGTAGGGACTAATAAAATACCCCAGTGAAGATTCTAGAGATGAAAATTATAATGTCTGAAACTTTAAAAAATGCAGAGGATAGGAAAAGATAGTGATTACAAATTAGACATTGCTGCAGGAAAGATCCGGAGAAGGCAATGGCAAGCCACTCCAGTACTCTTGCCTAGAAAATCCCATGGATGGAGGAGCCTGGTAGGCTGCAGTCCGTGGGGTCGCTAAGGGTCGGACACGACTGAGCGACTTCACTTTCACTTTTCACTTTCACACATTGGAGAAGGAAATGGCAACCCACTCCAGTGTTCTTGCTTGGAGAATCCCAGGGACGGGGGAGCCTGGTGGGCTTCCATCTATGGGGTCACACAGAGTCGGACACGACTGAAGTGACTTAGCAGCAGCAGCAGGAAAGATCAGTGAAGTTGAAGATATAACAGTAGAAATTACTCAAAATAAATCACAGATAATAAACAGCTAAACAAATTAAAAGGGGTAGTAGCAAACTGTAGGAAATGCCAGACAACCACATATTTGTGTAAACAGAGTCTAAAAAAGAAGAAGATAGAAAGAAAATTTGAAAAAAATTTGAGAAGACACCAAGTGCCATAAAAGAGAAGTATAGAGGAGATGAAACAGACTTTGGCCAGAGATGAGCAGGAACCATTAGAAACATCCCTTTTCATTCCTGATTCCATCAGACTATCCCTGAACGCCTGTGTTCTGTACAGGCTGTGAACAGATAATCTACATGAGTAAGTAACTGACTATGTCTCTTTTCATCTCAGGAAGAAGCAGACAGCTGAATAATGCATCACCTTATGTTTTTTTCAATACTTCTGTCTCACATCCCTTCTTCCTCAACCTGAATTCTCTGAGTCTGCACTTCTCTGTAAAGCATGAGAATTTGAGTATTACCTCAGGCCTTTGTTTTTAGAAAACTCCACTTAAGCCTTTCTCGCATTCCAGAGATGGTCCACACTCTGTCTATGGAGTGTGTTTCTTCTCTGAATAAGCCTTTCCCCCCTTTACTTTGGCCTTTGAATTCTTTCCTGCACATAGTCAAGAACCCACACTTGCCTGTCCCAGGGACTCAGACATGACTGGGGATGTGACCATCCCCTTGAGACCCAACCTTTCTTGCTGCAGCACTACCTGCTCAAAGGAAATGCTTCCTAATGCATCAGGCAGAAACATGACTTTCTTCATCAAGTTTTCTTATCATGCTCAGTTCAGTTCAGTTCAGTCGCTCAGTCGTGTCCGACTCTCCGTGACCCCATGAATCACAGCACGCCAGGCCTCCCTGTCCATCACCAACTCCTGGAGTTCACTCAAACTCATGTCCACAGAGTCGGTGATGCCATCCAGCCATCTCATTCTCGGTCGTCCCCTTCTCCTCCCGCCCCCAAACTTTCCCAGCATCAGAGTCTTTTCCAGTGAGTCAACTTGTCGCATGAGGTGGCCAAAGTATTGCAGTTTCAGCTTTAGCATCTTATCATGCTACTTGTACACAATTACTATGATACACTACTATACAGCCCTCCAAAAAGACAAGGGTCGTAACTGAAACCCATACCAAAAGGGTCAAAAAATGACAAAACTCTGTTCAAGAAGTGTACAGAATAGAAAACTCTGATTTTAAGACAGTGCAATATAGGAATGGAAAGAATCACATCAGGTGCAACGGGATAGGGAATTGAAGGCTTGAGAAGAGTACAGAGTATTTGACATGAGTGCTGTGGAAATGGGCATGAACTGATTCAGAGTAAAAATGAGCTGTTTGAGGTCAATGACTGCAAGTGTATATTGGCCCCTGTTTGCACAGTCATATCCACCACTTATCAGTAACCTGGGTATGGAAAGGGGCACTCTGGGACTTGTCCAAATATGGATGGAGTTTTGGTCGGGCAAGGGTAAGAGAAGGACAAGAGGTCAAGGAGATTAAGGATATTTGCAAGTTACTTTAAAGAGAAATAGGTTCTAAACTGCACAGTGAATAGAAAAATAAATTAAGAAGGCTACAGGGGAGTCCAGAAAGTATGTTGGGTCTCAGTGAAAAACAAAAAATTGAATTCTTGGGAATAATGAGAGAACCAGAAGAAAAGAAGCTTGTGACCTAGGAGGAGAATGTCTGAGTTTACAGTATCAAAAGTGGGAAAATGTCCCAAGTGTAAGTGGATTGTTATAAATGGGTGGCTGACATGGTGTAAATCCAGTAACTTCAGATGTTAGTGGAGATGTAAAACAAAACTGTAGAGCAAAAGCAAGAACCAACTTTTAGGATATTTTATTGATCATGTCAACTTATTTCATATTCTTTAACTAGACTGCTTATTTTGAGGATTGTATATTGACTGCTTTGCTTTACTCACTTTTCTTCACTGTATCATATATGCTCATTTGAGTTCAGAAGAACAGAATATAGTGTTTAGGTAAACAGAAGATGAAATTTGGAGGAAGGAGAAGGAACCCCTTGTCAAGGTTGGGAGAGGCAAGTACAAACTGAGTCAGGTTGGTTCAGTCACCCTGGTTCAGACAGTTTCTAGGTCTTACTTCTCTCATATGTAAAATGAAAATAATACTACTAGTTAAGTTGCTTTAGGGATTAAGTAAACAAAATTAATACATAATGCTTGATATATAAAAAGAACTTAAATAAACCAGTGTACATGGGTTGAAACGAAGTTCTATTAGTATCATCTGATATTAGTGTAAGATTTTAGTGATAGATCAGAGATAGTATTACTAAATTATGAAAAGAATGGTTTCTTAATTACAATAACTATGCTTTCTAGGGGAGTGTCATAATGTGTGTCAGACTTAGCTCTTCAGTATTTCTTAGACTGTTTTATTTGGTAACCCCTTCTTGCAAATTGCATTCATAAGTTCATTACTTTTAAGTCTAGTGTGGTAGATAATTAATTCCTGAAGATTTTCTGCCTGGAGATTCCTGAAGACCTGTTTAAAAGAAAATGTAATCAAATGTAAAAATTATTATTTTTTAATTATAAAGTTATAGGTGAACGTTTTCATTTCTGGTGAAGATGGAATAAATGACCTACAGATCTAAGACTGAACATTGCCAAAGCAAAATGGTGGCAGAAGCTTAACAAAGAAAGTGAATTGCATTGAACTCTGCTTCTGATCTTTATTTCTGCTTGTTTGAAAGGTCTTGAATGGGACATTGGGATGCTGAGCCTCATTTTATCCACCTCAAAATACAATCTAGTTGTTGCTACTTAGCCCCAAGGTTTTGTAGATGCCGAAGTGAAATAATACACATGCCATGTGATTTTAGTAACTCTACAGAAAAAGGAGATACCATTCATTGGTGGCACCCCAGCCAGCTGGCTCATATTTTTCAGTTGCATTTGGGCTTTCAGCTGTTGCTGGGCAGGAGCCATCTCCCCTACATTTTTTTTAAATCACTCTGTAAAACATTCTAGTTTACCAGATGGTTCTCTTTATATTGTAAAGCCCATTGTTTGCTGTTAACTTGAGTCATTGTTTTTCACAAAGTAAAGAGAAAATATATATTGAATGCAAAAGAAGTTTCTTTCATCGAGTAGGAAGTTGATTTAATATAAAATGAGCATCTAACCTGGCACGTTTTGTTGCAGTACTGACGTCCCAGGAATTTACTTGAAAATGAGCCAAGTGCATTTAAAATTCCTATTACCCGGCAATGGGCAGTTCTGGGTTACATGCATATTAATCAACAGAACTGCTGGAAACCCAGATGTGCAGGTGTTTTGCCTACATAAATGTGCGTGTAAAAATGATTTGCATATTCAATTTCTCATGGCAACTCATTGGAGCAGCCTGTAGTTGGGTGATTTCCTGAAAATCCCAACTGAGAGTTTCCATTTATTTAGAAAAACAGAAATAGGAAGGCAGTCTCAAATTATAAAGTAATCTTTGGTTTCTGTGAAAGGCACCATGAGCCTTACTAATTATATAAAATGTTTGTGTCACACAGGATAGTAAAATAATTATGATGATATGAATATAAAGAAAAAGTAAATAGTTGAGTAAGTTTTATAAACTATGGATTAAATATGAATATGAAACTAAAGGTAAAAATGGTGACAAGTGATTTTTGGCTTAAATATTGATAGTTTTAGATGTTCTCATTGAATATGGATAGACCAAGATATATACAGCATTTTCACAGAAGACCATTTATAGTATACTATCAGATACACATCACACTCAAAAGCTATAAGATTAAATAAGTAACCTGAAAGATGACAGCTAATGTATTCTTAATATTCTCTTTAGCTGCTATGGAGTATTGTTCTTTCAGTTCAGTTCAGTTGCTCAGTCGTGTCTGACTCTTTGCGACCCCATGAATCACAGCACACCAGGCCTCCCTGTCCATCACCAACTCCCAGAGTTCACCCAAACTCATGTCCACAGAGTCAGTGATGCCATCCAGCCATCTCATTCTCTGTCGTCCCCTTCTCCTCCCGCCCCCAATCCCTCCCAGCATCAGAGTCTTTTCCAGTGAGTCAATTTGTCTCATGAGGTGGCCAAAGTATTGGAATTTCAGCTTTAGCATCAGTCCTTCCAATGAACACCCAGGATTGATCTCCTTTAGAATGGGCTGGTTGGATCTCCTTGCAGTCCAAGGGACTCCCAAGAGTCTTCTCAGCACCACAGTTCAAAAGCATCAATTCTTCGGCGATCAGCTTTCTTCACAGTCCAACTCTCACATCCACATATGACCACTGGAAAAACCACAGTCTTGACTAGACGGACCTTTGTTGGCAAAGTAATGTCTCTGCTTTTCAATATGCTGCCTTGGTTGGTCATAACTTTCCTTCCAAGGAGTAAGCGTCTTTTAATTTCCTGGCTGCAGTCAGCATGCACTTTGGCATACCTCAGTAAGAATGACTTCAGACAGTTCGCACGAGCACTCTGGCTGTCGTTAACTCGAGGATTAAATATGGAAAAGCAGTCTTGAACCTGGTGCCGTTCTCCTCTCACTGAACTTGCGCTCACCCGGTTGCCATGCTTTAATCGTATTCATAGTTGTTATTTTGGCCATCAGTGCTTAATCAAGACCATGAGGCACAGTGTTGTATGTAATTTCTTCCCCGTCAATGAAGCCACGTGCATTCTGGCCCCTTTTGTTTCCAGAGCCATGCCCTTTCTGGCTCTTATATCTCTGCCATCCCACGAGTTTTGACCAGAGTGTGCCTTTTCTAGTCTGAATCTGGCCAGCAATTTGAACACTGGCTGACTGGCAAATTGCTTCTCATATGGCATGAGTGACAAGCAGAACTAAAAGCCATCAAGCACCCCTCATTCTATATGGCCTAAGTGTGTGCCTACAAAGGAGATTCATATTGTGCATTTTAGAGATTTCAACCAACTTAACACAGACACACACACAGGTGTAAGTCTACCATACTGGGCATAACTGGGATTGTGCTATCATCCAGTACTGTCATTAAGGAATCTGCCAAGAGGCTTTTCTCCTTTCCAGCCAGATTTTATATGTCATTAATGTTGTATTTACATGCTTCTTAGATGAAGTGTGGCATTTACCCTTTGGGGCACCATGGAAAGCAACAGACACGAAGGCGTATTCTCAGCATTTCTTAACAGACAGCATAGCAAAGTCTAAGAGAAAATATTTAGATTATCTTCTGAGTTTATATTCACACTCTTTCTACACCGGAGCAAAATCCTTATATTAAAGATCCACTTGTCCCTTTATGATCAGGCTCACATCCTATATACATTCATTACATCCACAGCGTTATTCTGGTTATTATTATGTAGTTATTGCATTGGCACTTTTTTGCATCACTGAATCACTTATGAGCCATTGAACCATTTTTATAAATTGTGTTTATAATATAGTATAATTGCAACAAACAAAGATGAGAGAGTAACAATAAATGGTAAGAAGTAAATGATGTGAAAACACATTAGAGAAAATATCTGTTACCCTGTTAACTAAAAGTTGGCTGAGATGAACTGATCAGCTTTGTTTAGCCTGGACCTCAGAGAAAGTGTGCAGTGATGAGCAAGTGTGCAGTGATATTGAATCACCGTGATTCAATACTTAAATTTGCAAATCATTGCTCAAAATCACAGTTCTGTGGCTTTCATATCTTACGTGTAAGCAAAATATATTTTTCCTATTATCATATGTGCTGTTATATCTCCATAATAACTCAGTTGCCTAATGGGCCCTCAATAAACTACCTGCTGCTGCTAAGTCGCTTCAGTCGTGTCCAACTGTGTATAAAATAACAACTGTGCCATAGATGGCAGCCCACCAGGCTCCCCTGTCCCTAGGATTCTCCAGGCAAGAATACTGGAGTGGGTTGCCATTTCCTTCTCCAATGCGTGAAAGTGAAAGTGAAGTTGCTCAGCTGCAACCGACTCTTAGCAACCCCATGGACTGCAGCCTACCAGGCTCCTCCGTCCATGGGATTTTCCAGGCAAGAGTACTGGAGTGGGGTGCCATTGCCTTCTCTGAATAAATCACCTCAGTTCAGTTCAGTCGCTCAGTCATGTCCGACTTTTTGTGACCTCATGAATCACAGCACACCAGGCCTCCCTGTCCATCACCAACTCCCAGAGTTCACTCAGACTCATGTCCATCGAGTCAGTGATGCCATCCAGCCATCTCATTCTCTGTCGTCCCCGTTTCCTCCCGCCCCCAATCCCTCCCAGCATCAGAGTCTTTTCCAGTGAGTCAACTCTTCGCATGAGGTGGCCAAAGCATTGGAGTTTCAGCTTTAGCATCAGTCCTTCCAATGAACACCCAGGACCGATCTCCTTTAGAATGGACTGGTTGGATCTCCTTGCAGTCCAAGGGACTCTCAAGAGTCTTCTCCAACACCACAGTTCAAAAGCATCAATTCTTCAGCGCTCAGCTTTCTTCACAGTCCAACTCTCACACCCATACACCTTAGTTCAGTCAGTTCAGTCGTTCAGTCGTGTCCGACTCTTTGCGACCCCATGGATCACAGCTCACCAGGCCTCCCTGTCCATCACCAACTCCCGGAGTTCACTCAAACTCATGTCCATCGAGCTGGAGATGCCATCCAGCCATCTCATTCTCTGTCGTCCCCGTCTCCTCCCGCCAAACCACATTTTGAGAACATTTACTCCAAGAAACTTACACCCTTTTCTCTTTGGGGTTAAACAAACTAGATCTAGATAATTAGACAAGTTCTTTCCCCAAGGTCACACAGCAATTAATTGCAACTGGCAAGAGCTCCAGCCTCCTCATCCCCCTACTGCTATGGCACTGGCCTCTTACTGCACCGTCTTCCCACAGCCTGCACTGACTACCGGCAATCTGGCTGGATGATGGGCAGTTCTTAAATGTTGGTGAGCAGCAGCCACAGCCTGAAGGCTTGTTAAAATGCAGGTTCCTGTGTCCTATCCCAGAATATCTGACTCAGTAGTCCTGGGATGGAGCTAAGGATCTGCATTCCTAACAAGTTCCCAGGTGATATAGCTGCTGGTAGGGGACTGTGATCCTTGGAGAACCTCTGGTGTCTTGCTCATCTCTGATAGTACTCTATAAGTATGCTCCCCAAATTTTAATAGGCATACACATCACTTAGGGGTCTTGTTAAAACGCAGATTCTGCCTCTCTGATGAATTCCTTGATAATGCCAGGGCTGCTTGCACAAGCCGCATTTTGAGGAAAACTCAAAAACATGCTCAGCTACCAAGTCAACATGGGAGGAAAAACTGGAAACATGTAGTTTAGCCCAGAAAAATAAAGACTTCCTCAAATACGGCATCATTTCCAAGAGGACGTGCTTGGAAGCACATGAAGCCATCCCCAACAACCCTAGGAGACAGTGTGTCACTCGTGTCCAGTTGTCTTATGTTATCACTACCAGCACTTCCCCAGGCTCTCTTAGGGTCCCGAGTTTGGTGTCAGTCTTTCTCCCTTCCTTTGAGTAGGGTGGTGGTTTTCAGTATCTTCCAGGGCAAGAAGCCCCAGTGCTTGTGTGAAAGGGGAGTATGTAGGAGAGTCCAGGCTGCTACTATTTTGACCTGGTACTAAGCTGCCTGTCTTGTGACCAAGGAATGCAACTGCCTCATTAGACTGTCTTTTCAGCTCAGAGATCTGTAACGAAACAAGCAAACAAGGCAGATGTGTGTGTAGTGAGGGAGGTGGTTCATACACCCAGGTTCTAACCCAGCCTTAGGATCAGAGGTCCTTCATGTAATGTTTACCCTGTGACCCAACAGCATAGATCCTTCTGGCTTTCTCCTCTCTCTTAGACTTTGCCAGTTGCAATTTTGACCTTCGTTTTCCTATCCTAAATGCTCAGACCTCTGCCTTTTGCAGTTTAAGTGAACCACATATTTCTTGGCCTACTCATTTTCATTCATTTTTATATTCATTCGCGATACCTTGTGTTATTGAGCCAGCAGTATTTTTTGTCATTGAACCAACAATACTTATTGTATATCATTCTTAAGTCAATATTTGCTCCATGCCATGCCCTATACTAGACCTTGGGGATTTACCGGAATCTTATCCAGATCATGCTCCTGTCTTTGAAGAGATGTATATTAGTCCAGAAGGCACATGGAGGGAAAGAAGGGGACCAGACCAGTAAACTGACCGTCTCCATCCATCTCCCAATCTGTTATCTACAAAAAGTACCGATTCTGGTATAACCTGGGGTAGGAAAGGCTTAGGTCACCTTCAAAATACTCTATCCTGGGGGATCCATTAAAGAGTTTTAACCAGTGTGGATGACCCAATCTGATTTGTATTTTGGAAAGATCACTCTGGCTGCTGTGTGTGCATGTGTGTGTGTGTGTGTGTGTGTGTGTGTGTGTGTGAGGGAGAAAGAGAGAGGGATGGAGGGAAAGAAAGGGATGGAGGGAGAGAGAGAGATCAGTAAGGCAAAAAGAAATCCAGGTAAGAGGTAATGGTGGTCAGAACTAGTGTGGAAATAGAAAGAAGGAGATACCAGGAAGCCACAGAGAATTGAATCGGTAAACTTGGTAATGGATTGGACTGTGGTGGGAAGGGCAGGAGAATGCTAAGAAATAATAAGAGATTCCAGTTGTTAGGTTTTGCATAGCCTTGCAGGATAGAGGTGACCGATTTTGTCGATGAGGTGAAAGTTCTAAAAAGGTTGATCATGTGCCCAAGGTGGAAAGAATTAATAATCAGATAGTAGAACCCAACTCACCCTGACAATGAAGCCACGATTTTCATCAGGCTGTGTTCATTTTGGTATCAACTAATAGTCAGCTCCCTTGGGCTCAGAAAGCAGACTCCCTGAAATGGAACCCAGGTTTCACCACAGGCTGGAGGTGTGGCCCCAAGCATGTTTTTGAATCCCCTCCCTCTGTATGTTTCTCATGTAGAAACTAAAGTTAGAAAATAGTTGAAACTTCTTACATTTGTTTAGTATATTTCCTGGCACGTGTAAGCACCCGATAAACGGGAGGCACTGTTTTGTTATTTATCGGCCACTCCTCCCCACTATTCTTAGAGTGGGCACATGCTTTCCAGTAAGAGGCAACATGGATCTAGCTCCCTGACAGTGCATGGAATATGAGCACTGTGGCAAGCTCCTGTGGCTCTCCGTCTGTTTGCCACTTTGGCAGGGCTCACCTGTCCCTCTAGATCTCCTGTATCTCTAGAGGAGGAGTTCTCCATGATGCAGACCTTGGCTCTCTTTTCCATCTAGATCCTCTGTCCATGTGATCACATCCATTCTTCTGATTGTAAATGCCATCTCCATTCTGACTTGCATTTTTTTTAACTCCAGTCTTCTGCCCTGCGGTTCATTTATTCATCTACCTCTTGACATCGCCACATGAACGCCCAAGAGCCCAAAACGGAAATCCTGAGTTTTCTCCCCAAACCTACTCCTCTCTAGACGTGTTGCTTTTTAGTTAATGGAAATTCCTTCAGTTTGCTTAGACTAAAAACAATGGTGCTATTCTTTTCTTTGCATCCCAGAGCTGCTGCTGCTGCTGCTGCTGCTGCGTCGCTTCAGTCGTGTCCAACTCTGTGTGACTCCACAGATGGCAGCCGACCAGGCTCTGCCGCCTCTGGGATTCTCCAGGCAAGAATACTGGAGTGGGTTGCCATTTCCTTCTCCAATGTGTGAAAGTGAAAAGTGAGAGTGAAGTCGCTCAGTCGTGTCTGACAAGTAGCGACCCCATGGACTGTAGCCCACCAGGCTCCTCCATCCATGCGATTTTCAAGAGTACTGGAGTGGCTTGCCATTGCTTTCTCCAGCATCCCAGAGCTAGTTTGTAGCAAATCCTATTAACTATACCTTTGGAATAAATCTAATCCTAGCACTTCACACCCCCTCTGCTGCCCCCATCATCACCTGAGCCAGCTGCATCACTCACCTGGATTAGTGCACGAGCCTCCTGCTTTATCTCCTTGCTTCTCTCCTTTGCAGCTGCAACATATGTTCCACAAGGCAGCCACAGTGGTCCTTGAAACTGTGTGCCCGATCACAGCACTCTTCTGCTCTGAACCCTCTGAAAGTGCCCCATGATCTAAACACCGTGGAGTGTGCTTGGGTCATCTTTGTGACCACAATGCCTACTGCTGTCCCCTGCGTGAAGTGCTCCAGCCACGTGAGCCTCATTGCTGGTCACGGAACTCACCAGGCACACTCCCATTTCAGGGCCTGTGCAGTTGCAGTGCTCTCTGTCAGGAAGGTTCTTCCTCTAGGCACTCAGACAGCTAGCTTCCTCACTTTCTGAGCTCCCTAACCCAGTCATCTCCTTGGTGAAGCCTTTCCTGATGTCTCAGATTTAAGCAACCAGTTTCCATATCCCACTTCCCTGCTTTATTTTATTTTTAGCTTTTATCATGCTTTTTAGCTGAACTCACCTATACATGCTGCTGCTGCTGAGTCACTTCAGTCGTGTCCGACTCTGTGTGACCCCATAGACGGAAGCCCACCAGGCTCCCCTGTCCCTGGGATTCTCCAGGCAAGAACACTGGAGTGGGTTGCCATTTCCTTCTCCACACATACACACATGTATATTCTTTTCTCTGCTGGAAGTCAGCCACATAAAGTTTGGGACTTTGTTTTGTTCACTTCTGTGTCCGTAGTACCTGGAATGGTATCTTACACATGGTAGTTCCTCAGTAAATATTTATTGACGGATTGAGTGCATTGAAATTTTCTGCTGTTTGTGATTTCACTCCTATTTCTTATTAGGTGTCCCTTTGAGTAATTCCCTATCTCAATACATCTCATTTTAGAGCTTCAGAAAAATATGAGATCTCTCATCAGTAAGGAACTGGCTCACTTTCCTGTCCTGGGCTAGCTCTTTGCACCACAGACTTTATGCCCATCCAAGCCGTTGACCCTCCACTTTCTTTGCCAGTTGTTACTGCTCTACACGCTCTCCTGAAGCTTCTTCTCGTCAAAACTGGCTTTGGATGCAGGCCTCCCCCCAGCTGTCTCCATCTCTTCCTGGATGTTGACCAAACTCAATCTGTTTTTAAGAGTTAGATCAATCAAAGTAGAGAAATGAGCAAAGATGATACACTTTCAGCATGTTTGTTACATAAAAACACTGAGACATTTCCATAATTCAGATCTTTCTATATGACTCCAGGCTCCGAAATCTTTCCTGCATGTGGCTTTCCAAATATTATCACAAACATTCTTGAATGTTGCTGCATAAATTACATTTAACATTTTATTTATATTGCTATGAATGGTTTCTTTGGTATGTTTTTCTAATTTTTCTTATATCAATGTGATATATATCCCAAGTGTCTGGAAGAGTCCTAGTTTGGTGTCTCATTCTAAACAATCGTAGATTCCCCCCTTTTATTCATAAGCATCCATTTGGGGTGACAACTTATATGGTCACCTTACATAGAGATGTAAGATTTGACCCTTTGTCCTTTGTGCCAGGTAGTTTTCTGTACAGTTGTTACATTCCCTCCTCTCACTCTTTTTATTGTTGGTGAGGTTTCAAAATTGCTGTTAAATTTACATACAGTAACAGTCACTCTTTGTAAAGAGTGCTTATATGACTTTTGACAAATTCATCAAGTCTTATAACCACATCCACAATTTAGACTCCTGATCCTTAAATGCTGGCATCCACTCCATGGTTATCAGTTCAGTTCAGTTACTCAGTTGTGTCCTACTCTTTGTGACCCCATGAACTGCAGCACACCAGGCCTCCCTGTCCCTCACCAACTCCCAGAGTTTACCCAAACTCATGTTCATTGAGTCGGTGATGCCATCTAACTATCTCATCCTCTGTCGTCCCCTTCTCCTCCTGTTCTCAATCTTTCCCAACATCAGGGTCTTTTCAAATGAGTCAGCTCTTCCCATCAGGTGGCCAAAATATTGGAGTTTCAGCTTCAACATCAGTCCTTCCAATGAACACCCAGGACTGATCTCCTTTAGGATGGACTGGTTGGATCTCCTTGCAGTACAAGGGACTCTCAAGAGTCTTCTCCAGCACCACAGTTCAAAAGCATCAGTTATTCAGGGCTGAGCTTTCTTTATAGTCCAACTCTCACATCCATACATGACCACTGAAAAAACCATAGCCTTGACTAGACAGATCGCTGTTGACAAAGTAATGTCTCTGCTTTTTAATATGTTATCTAGGTTGGTCATAACTTTCCTTCCAAGGAGCCAGCATCTTTTAATTTCATGGCTGCAATCAGCATCCACAGTGATTTTGGAGCCGAAAAAAATAAAGTCTGACACTGTTTCCACTGTTTCCCCATCTATTTCCCATGAAGTGATGGGACCGGATGCCATGATCTTTGTTTTCTGAATGTTGAGTTTCAAGCCAACCTTTTCACTCTCCTCTTTCACTTTCATCAAGAGCCTTTTTAGTTCCTCTTCACTTTCTGCCATAAGGGTGGTGTCATCTGCATATCTGAGGTTATTGATATTTCTCCCAGCAATCTTGATTCTAGCTTGTGCTTCATCCAGCCCAGTGTTTCTCATGATGTACTCTGCATATAAGTTAAATAAGCAGGGTGACAATATACTCCTTTTCCTATTTGGAACCAGTCTGTTGTTCCATGTCGAGTTCGAATTGTTGCTTCCTGACCTGTATAAATATTTCTCAAGAGGCAGGTCAGGTGGTTTGGTATTCCCATCTCTTTCAGAATGTTCCACAGTTTATTGTGATCCACACAGTCAAAGGCTTTGGCATAGAAAATAAGGCAGAAATAGATGTTTTTCTGGAACTCTCTTGCTTTTTCGATGATCCAGTGGATGTTGGCAATTTGATCTCTGGTTCCTCTGCCTTTTCTAAAACCAGCTTGAACATCTGGAAGGTCATGGTTCACTTATTGCTGAAGCCTGGCTTCGAGAATTTTGATAATTTCTTTACTAGAGTGTGCAATGAGTGCGATTGTATGGTAGTATGAGCACTCTTTGGCATTGCCTTTCTTTGGGATTGGAATGAAGACTGACCTTTTCCAGTCCTGTGGCCACCGCTGAGTTTTCCATGGTTGTAGATTTGCCTTTTTCAGATTAACATATGATGGAATCATGTAGCCTTTGAGTCTGGCTTTTTTCAGATGGCATAATGTATTTGAGATGCATCTAAGTTGTTGCATGTACTTTCGTTTTGCATTATTGCTCATTTTTGTTTGTTTTAGTCCATTGTACAGATGCACCACAGATACCTATTCACCTGGTGAGTGATGTTTGGGTTCTTTCCAGATTTTGGTGATTATGAATAGAGCTGCTATAAGCATTCATGAGCAGATTTTTTGTGTGAACATGTTTTATTTCTCCTGGGTTAATATCTAGAAGCAGAGTTGCTAGATTTATGATAAGCAACTCTTAAACTTTTAAAGAAATTCTCGACCTATTTTGCAAAGTGCTTATAAAATTTTATATTCCTAGCATTGTATGAGAGTTCTAACTGCACTGTATTCTGGCAGGCCTTCAGTTATATCAGTTTCATTGCTCTAATTTGTGCTGTCCCTTCGTTTATTATTTTAACCATTCTAATAGGTGTGTATGGTATTTTGCTGTGGTTTCAATTTGCATTCCCCTAGAATGAGATGGCTGGATGGCATCACCGACTCGATGGACATGAGTTTGAGTGAACTCCGGGAGTTGGTGATGGACAGGGAGGCCTAGCGTGCTGTTATTCATGGGGTCGCAAAGAGTCGGACACGACTGAGTGACTGAACTGAACTGAATTGAATGAGTAATAAGTTTCAACTTTTTTTCACACGCTTATTTACTGTCCTTATGTCTTTAGTAATGAAGTGTCTATTCACATCTTTTGCATATTTTCATAACTGGTTGTTTGTTATCATACTGTTAAGTTTTGAAAGCTCATAGTCTGGATTCAAATATTTTATTAGATATTTGATAGCAAATATTTTGTCCAAGTTTTTTACTTGTCTTTGTACCTCCTCTTAGCAGTATTTTTCCCAGAGCAAAACTTTTTTTTTATTTTGGTGAAAGTGAAATGAAATGAAAGTCATTCAGTCGTGTCTGACCCTTTGCAACCCCTTGGACTATATAGTCCATGGAATTCTCCAGTCCAGAATACTGGAGTGGATAGCCATTCCCTTCTCCAGAGGATCTTCCCAACTCAGGGATCGAACCCAGGTCTCCTGCATTGCAGGCAGATTCTTTACCAGCTGAGTCACCAGGGAAGCCCAAGAATACTGGAATGGGTAAACTATCCCTTCTCCAGCAGATCTTCCTGACCCAAGAATTGAACCAGGGAATCGAACCAGAATGTAGGAGTATTCTTTACCATCTGAGCTACCAATGAATCCCTTATTTTGGTGAAACCCTTTGAAATGCCTTTGCAAAGTTGTATTTGTCAAACATCAGTTGGGCATGTCTGTATGAGCCTGTTTCTGGACTGTCTATTCTGCCCCATTTGTCTATGTTGCTGGGAGATTTTATTTAGAATTTAAATGTTGAAATTAGTATCTTTCATGTCTTAACTGAAAATTCTGTATTTTTGCTAAATAGATTAAATAGCCTTCATTGAAAGATAATCTACAAAGATAAATTACTGTATTAATGGAGCATAGAAACTCTTGTGATATCACTTTACTTGCACAATATTTCAGTGAAACCTCAAATGTTTTCCATAATAAAGTTGGTGACAACATTTACCATAGCATTTCCAAAAGTATTTCTTCAGTTCAGTTCAGTTCAGTTCAGTCGCTCAGTCGTGTCCGACTCTCCGCGACCCCATGAATCACAGTACGCCAGGCCTCCCTGTCCATCACCAACTCCCGGAGTACACTCAAACTCATGTCCACAGAGTCAGTGATGCCATCCAGCCATCTCATTCTCCGTCGTCCCCTTTTCCTCCCGCCCCCAACCTTTCCCAGCATCAGAGTCTTTTCCAGTGAGTCAACTCGTCGCATGAGGTGGCCAAAGTATTGCAGTTTCAGCTTTAGCATCAGTCCCTCCAATGAACATCCAGGATTGATCTCCTCTAGAATGGACTGGTTGGATCTCCTTGCAGTATAAGGGACTCTCAAGAGTCTTCTCCAGCACCACAGTTCAAAAGCATCGATTCTTCGGTGATCAGCCTTCTTCACAGTCCAACTCTCACATCCATACATGACCACGGGAAAAACCAATCCTCTATGCAGTGCACCACCAAAAAGTTAAATAAAATAGATTAAAAATCTGCAGTCAAAGCTGTTTAAGAGACCCTACTTACTCCTTTTTGCATCTTCTTAGTAATTTACAGTGCACACATTGTAGGCTTGATTAGTCCTGCAGTCAAGGAGCATTTTATCACTTAGCCTAGCATGTCTCCATCATATAGGACTGGAAACCCTTTACTCAAGTGACACCAGTCAGAATCTCAAAGACATCTCTATTAAGAATTTCACCTATTACTTTTAACTTTCACCAGCTCTTTCAGTTCAGTTCAGTCACTCAGTCGTGTCCGACTCTTTGCGACCCCATGAATCACAGCATGCCAGGCCTCCCTGTCCATCACCAACTCCCGGAGTACACTCAAACTCATGTCCATCGAGTCGGTGATGCCATAAAGCCATCTGCTTCTCTGTTGTCCCATTCTCCTCCTGCCCCCAATCCTTCCCAGCATCAGAGTCTTTTCCAGTGAGTCAACTCATCACATGAGGTGGCCAAAGTATTGGAGTTTCAGCTTTAGCATCAGTCCTTCCAATGAACACCCAGGATTGATCTCCTTTAGAATGGACTGGTTGGATCTCCTTGCAGTCCAAGGGACTCTCAAGAGTCTTCTCCAGCACCACACTTCAAAAGCAACAATTCTTTGGTGCTCAGTTTTCTTCGCAGTCCAACTCTCACATCCATACATGACTACGGGAAAAACCATAGCCTTGACTAGATGGACCTTTGTTGGCAAAGTAATGTCTCTGCTTTTTAATATGGTATCTTGCTGCTAAGCTATTAAGTCACTTCAGTCGTGTCCGACTCTGTGTGACCCCATAGACAGAAGCCCACCAGGCTCCCCCATCCCTGGGATTCTCCAGGCAAGAACACTGGAGTGGGTTGCCATTTCCTTCTCCAATGTGTGAAAGTAAAAAGTGAAAGTGAAGTCGTTCAGTCATGTCCGACCCTTAGTGACCCCATGGACTGCAGCCTACTAGGCTTCTCCGTCCATGGGATTTTCTAGGCAAGAGTACTGGAGTGGCTTGACATTGCCTTCTCCGGTATCTTACTTTTTCTAAAAAACTGCTTTATGTTTGTTTGGTTTTTTTCCCCTCATCTGTGTAGTTTTGCGTTGTCTCCACTGGAGTCATATTTTCATATCCTAGTAAATTTTTATACTCAGAGCATCCTTCTTTAAAACCTGCTTCTCATCTACTTATTATTAATTCAACATTTTCTTCTTTGTAATTGAAGCTTTTCTGTGGGAAATGATTGACTTATGTATGATTCAACAAAGCACATAAATTTGAAAATTTTATGGATAACTATGCTTTGTACATACAGAAGTAGTTACTACTTTTACTTGCAAATAGAGTTCCTTAAATGATGAGCCTCACTTGAAATTAGTTAATGCTGGTACTTTAAAACATAATGTAATAACAGATTCATAGTACCCTTTGAAGTAACAACTGAAAAAAATGCAAAATACTACTAACAAATTAAGCCCTTATTGAAAATTGATCACATGATGTAAAGTTTGAAAGGTAAAGATAACCTTTATAAGAAATAAAATTGACTAGAACCTTTTGTATTTATATCCACAAATACGATTTACTTTTGGTTGCCTAGTTAACAAAATTGTGTCTAGACTCTTTATGTTCTAAAGAAGAACATGGAAGCAACCTAGATGTCCACTGACAGATGAATGGATAAAGAAGTTGTGGTATTTATACATAATGGAATATTACTCAGCCATAAAAGGAAACACATTTGAGTCAGTTCTGTCGAGGTGGATGAACCTAGAACCTATTATACAGTGAAGTGAGTCAGAAAGAGAAAGATAAATATCATATTCTAACACATATATATGGAATCTAGAAGAATGGTAACGAAGAACTTATTTACAGGGAAACAATGGAGAAACAGACATAAAGAATAGACTTGTGGAGACATGGGGAGAGAGGAGAAGAGGGTGAGATGTATGGAAAGAGTAACATGGAAACTTACATTACCATCTGTAAAATAGACAGCCAACGGGAATTTGCTGTATGGCTCAGGAAACTCAAACAGGGGCTCTGTATCAACCTAGAGGGGTGGGATGGGGAGGGAGATGGGAGGGAGATTCAAAAGGGAGAGGCTATATGTATACCTATGGCTGATTCATGTTGAGGTTTGACAGAAAACAACAAAATTCTGTAAAGCAATTATCCTTCAATAAAAAATAAATTAAAAAAAGAACAACTTTAAGTCAGTTTCAATAGAAAAGTTGTGATGTTCACATTTCATAAAGTAAATCAGATAATATTTGTGAAACCATATGTAAGTTTTTAGCCCTGTTTTATTAATATGGATCAGATAGAAAAAATAGCATATTTGATGAGAAAATACCTATATATTTCATATGATAAATATTTCTAACCAGCTAATTAAGGCATGTATTTGAAAGGGTACTATGCTATAACTTAGAATGAATAGCAGTGTCTGCTTAAAATTGTTGACCAAGTAAGAGGGTAAAAAACTTAAAACTGAGCCAAAATTTAAAATGATACAAGGATTTCCTAGGAACTGAAAAGTTTACACATGTTTTAGAGCACTGAGCTTTTCTATTGGGAGTCTCTCCAGCTGGGGTAATATGTTTTCAATTCCAAGGCAACTCTCTTATGTCACAGCTACCTGTTGGCTCACATATAGATCAAATAAATTGTTATTAACTCCATGTAATTTTAGTTCTAATTTCAACACACGTTTTTATAGTATATTATGCTTGTAATACATTAATATTTATCAAGTCATTATAGTTCTAATGATATCGTATTTGTGATGTGATATTTTTTATTTTTATATCTAAAAATAGAAAGCTCTGAAGTTATTGATAGAATGCAAAATCTGCAGTGACTTCCTTGTGTCATTGTATTTCTACCACTTATAATATGTAATTCTTTTTATATAAATGTGAATATTTTGAGTCATTAATAGGAAAGTCATATTTAACTATGAAATAGCTATGGCTATAGGAAGGCAATATCCTAGAGCATTGTGAGAGTTCTCTGCTTATAGTGCTCAGAGTATGCTGAAGATGAAGTAATTAATATATCTTTAAGTTTCTTTTAGCTTGCTTTTATCTTTCTCAGCTATTCACATTTAATATTTTGACTTATGCTATTGTCTTATTGCATTATTTATGTCTAGTTTTCCCTCTTTTCTTAATTATTCTGTTGGGGTGGGCCATTATAAAACAAAGGAAAATTCAGAATATAGTTCAACTATAACCTCAGATGTGCAGATGACACCACCATTATGGCAGAAAGTGAAGAGGAACTAAGAAGCCTCTTGATGAAAGTGAAAGAGGAGAGTGAAAAGGTTGGCTTGAAGCTCAACATTCAGAAAACAAAGATCATGGCATCTGGTCCCATCACTTCATGGGAAATAGATGGGGAAACAGTGGAAACAGTGTCAGACTTTACTTTGGGGGGCTCCAAAATCACTGCAGATGCTGATTGCAGCCATGAAATTAAAAGACGCTTACTCCTTGGAAGGAAAGTTATGACCAACCTAGATAGCATATTGAAAAGCAGAGACATTACTTTGCCAACCAAGGTCCGTCTAGTCAAGGCTATGGTTTATCCAGTAGTCATGTATGGATGTGAGAGTTGGACTATAAAGAAAGCTGATCGCCAAAGAATTGTTGCTTTTGAACTGCGGTGCTGGAGAAGGCTCTTGAGAGTCCCTTGTACTGCAAGGAGATCCAACCAGTCCATTCTAAAGGAGATCAATCCTGGGTGTTCATTGGAAGGACTGATGCTAAAGCTGAAACTCCAATACTTTGGCCACCTCATGCGACAAGTTGACTCACTGGAAAAGACTGATGCTGGGAGGGATTGGGGGCGGGAGGAGAAGGGGACGACGGAGAATGAGATGGCTGGATGGCATCACCGACTCGATGGACATGAGTTTGAGTGAACTCCGGGAATTGGTGATGGACAGGGAGGCCTGGCGTGCTGTGATTCATGGGGTCCAAAGAGTCGGACACGACTGAGCGACTGAACTGAACTGAACTTAACTGATGCTAGGACTAACAAACACATAGCTGTAAGATCCGTAACAATCTATAACCACACATAAAACTTATGTAGAAATTTTCATGCTTTCTCTTGAAATGACATTTCTATCTTCTACACTTAAAATTAAGTTGTTCTATATTTAAATATTAGAATAGTGAGACACTAAGATAAGATTTTCACTCAGGTCTGAGACTCGCTTATATAATATAATTAAAGAAACATTTTTAAAGTCCAGACAGTACTTAAGTGAATTAATTATATGAAATATGGTAGTAATAATTTATCATTCTTTTAATAGAAAGAAGATTATTGAGCAGATTTATTGTGATTTAAGAGCCAGCTTTGCTGTAAAGTTTGGAGAAGCAGATGCCCTATATCAGTCTAGGTATCAAGGTTTTATTACATATGACACCTCCTACTTATAAGCTAGCATCAAAAAGAGGTTATATGATTAAGTGTCTAAGTCTGTGGGGCTTCCCTGGTGGCACTAGTGGTAAGGAATCCACCTGCCAATGTAAGAGACATGAGAGACAAGGATTCAGTCCCTCAGTTGGGAAAACCCCCTGGAGGAGGGCACAACAACCTACTCCGGTATTCTTGCCTGGAAAATTCCATGGATAGAGGAAGTCTGGAGGGCTAAAGTTCATAGCATCGCAAAGAGTTGGACATGACTGAAGTGACTAAGCATGCATGCAAATTAAGTCTATAGGATAACTGAATCAGACCATTGTAATTAACTTTACTTTTTTTTCCCCAGTTTTCCTGAAAATTAACTGACATACATCACTTTCAAGACATACAGCATGATGGTTTGATTTACATTTGTTGTGAAATGATTACCACGAGAGGTTCATCTAACATCTCTCTTCTCATATAGATACAATAAAAAGAGAAGAAAGAAAAACGACAAAAAAATTTTTCCCTGTGATGCGAACTCTTAGAATTTACTCTTAACAACTTTCCTAAAGTAACATAGTATTTTTATTTCAAATGCTTTTTGAAGGGAACCTGTATCTACCTGAAAGTAATAACAACTGAATCTAATTTTGTGGATTCAACTTTTATCCTTGGGAGTTTCTGATTTAGCCTTCATTCTCTTATATCCTGGCAAAGTGTTTTGTTTTTTTTTTCCCCTTTTATTCTCCATCTGTAGCTGTCTTTAAAAAAAGAGACATGAGGAGAAATTGAGCATCAGATAATGATAGTAAAACATTCCCAGCAAGATGATTCCCAGCAATTGCTTGTATGTCAGGTTGTTCTCACCGTGACTGGGAGAGTTTCAAACAGTAGTGAATCAATCAAGTCAAAACATATGCCATGAACACCACAAGAGAAACACTTCTGGAATGGCAAAATAAGGACCTCCAAAAATCCACTCCTGCATGAGGCTTCCCTGGTGGTCCAGTGGCTAAGACTCTGAGCTTCCACTGCAGTGGGTACAGATTTGATCCCTGGTTGGGGAACTAAGATCCTACATGCGCAGCATGGCAAAAAAAAAAAAAAAAACTCCTCCATAAAGGAATGAGAACACTGGCAAAAATCATGAAAATCAACGTTTTCAAAACTCTGCATCTTAAACAAATGCTTGCAATCATTCTTTGGCTACATATACATTTATGCAAGTAAAAGAGCTGAATCTCAGTAAGACTGCAAGCTTCGTTTCTTCTATCTCTCCTGATTCCCATCCCCAGCTCCCCAGTTCTCAGACCACTGTAATTCACTTTACCTTTTTCCCCCCAGTTTTACTTAAAATTAATTGATGTACATCACTTTCAAGACATACAGTGTGATAGTTTGATTTATATATGTTGTGAAATTATGAGAAGAGGTTCAGCTAACATCTCTCTTTTCATATATATACGATAAAAAGAAAAGAAAGAAAATAGCCACGATGAACAACAGCCTCACAGCCATGGTATTTATGAAAACCAGAAGCCTGCTGCTGCTGCTGCTGCTGCTAAGTCACTTCAGTCGTGTCCGACTCTGTGTGACCCCATAGACGGAAGTCCACCAGGCTTCCCCGTCCCTGGGATTCTCCAGGCAAGAACACTGGAGTGGGTTGCCATTTCCTTCTCCAACCAGAAGCCTAGCAGTCACTAAAATAGGCAGGATGGGTTGGAGTCCTCAAAAAGCATAATACGTGTCACTCTTTGACTTGTTTGAAAACTCCCTGGAGAAGATCCACTTTCAGGGCTTGTCTTTGTTTGACCTGACACAGAACTCACTTTGGAAACAGCGTCATCGCTAAGACATTGATCTAAATAAATAAATAAGCAAGCAGCAATTGTCTAACATTACTCTTTCCTGAGGTGGTGATATTAGTTGAGGCTAACAAGAGCCTGACAAAAACACTTAAAAGGAAAAGCTGAGGAATTAGATGTCCATAGGGGACTTGAAAAATCCCAAATGTGTGCTGGGAGACCTAGAACACAGGCACGTGCAGGACAGTGTGAATGCTCAGGAGAGACCTGAGAAGGCCTTTTTCTCTCACCATTAGCCTGGCGGGCTACAGTCCATGGGGTTGCAAACAGTCAGACACGACTGAGCGACGAACACTTACTTAATGCTAAAGCTGAAACTGCAATACTTTGGCCACCTCATGCGACGAGTTGACTCACTGGAAAAGACTCTGATGCTGGGAAAGGTTGGGGGCAGGAGGAAAAGGGGACGACGGAGAATGAGATGGCTGGATGGCATCACCGACTCTGTGGACATGAGTTTGAGTGTACTCCGGGAGTTGGTGATGGACAGGGAGGCCTGGCGTGCTGTGATTCATGGGGTCGCGGAGAGTCAGACACGACTGAGCGACTGAACTGAACTGAACTGAACTGAATTTACTTAAGGCTCTATGCAAACAGGAAGTGAAGGTTAAGGCAGAGTTTTAAACCATTAGCCTGTTCATTGACAGTGTGCCCAACCACACACAAAGAGCCCCATGGCAAAGGCAGGAAATCTCTGGGTCAAGGAAGTCTCTAAATAATCATTACCTGACTACCAAGCCAACCAAGCACAATCTTTGGTGACTTCAAATGATGAAGAATGCAGACTCCTTAATTTGATCAAGAAAGTCACAAAATAAGCAAGCAGAAGCAACAACATGATGGAAAATTTTTTCACACATTGAAGTATGGGGAAGTCATTCTACCTTATATTTGATTGTCTTGAACTTTATGCTTAGAACAACCTGTGTTATGGCCTGTTGAGCATTCATTGTACATCTGCTTCACCCATTAAAGAAAATAATCCATTTAAAAATTGAAATGGAGTAACTGTGGTTCAAGCTTTCATTTGGAGCCAGGTGGTCACTGTGTGTGTGGTTTCAGACATGCTCCTGCATCACTGAGAATCTGTATTCTCTAAACTGTATCAAACTCAAGGATACCACCAATGGTTCGCAAAATACTACGTGCCTAACGGCAGAAAGTCAAACTTCAAGGTACAAGGATAAATGGATAAAAGTACAAGGAGAAAGAGATAAACCCGCTATTTATTTGATAGTCAATACCTCTCTCAGAAATGGAAGGTCCAGCAAAGAGGACATAGATGAACTCAACAGCACCTCAGTTAGACTGCATATAATGGACATCTTATAGACTGCTTCATCCACCAGTATCAGAATTCACATTCTTCTCAAGCTCACACAGAAAATTCACCAAGATAGACCACATTCTGGGCCATAATGAAACAAGATTTAAAAGGATAAAAATCATACAATACAAGCTCTCAGACCCATTAGAATGTCTAAAATAAAAAAGGATGGGCTATAACAAGTGTTGGCAAGAACATGGAAAAATCAGAACCCATAGAACCCTTAGATTGAAGGTGGAAGGAGAAGGGTACGACAGAGGATGAGATGGTTGGATGGCATCCCTGACTCAATGGACATGAATGTGAGTAATGTCAGTTTGGCATCACCGGGAGCTGCTGATGGACAGGGAGGCTTGGCATGCTGCAGTCCACAGGGTTGCAAAGAGTCGGATGCAACTGAGTGACTGAACTGAACTGAGAACGCTTAGACATTGCTTGTAGGTTAGAAAATGGTGTAGTCACTTTGGAAAACAGTTTGGCAGTTCCTCAAAATGTTAAACATAGAGTTACTGTATGACCTAGTAATTTGACTCTTCAGTTTATGCTCAAGTTAATTGAAAACATGTGTCCACACAGAAACTTGTACATGAATATTTGTAGCAGCATTATTCATAATAACTAAAAAGTGAAAACAATGCAGATGTCTTGCACCTGATGAATGAATAAACAATATAGATCCATATAAAATGTTGTATATTTATACAATAGAATACTATTTGGCAATAAAAATGAATGATATTCTATTATGGGCTACAAAATGTGTGAACATTGAAAGCATTATGCTAAGTGAAAGAAAGCAAAGACTACATACTTTTTAATTCCATTTATATGAAATGTTTGGGTAAATCTCAAAAGACAGAAAGTAGGCTAGTGATTACAAAACTCTGGGGGAAGGAGGGAAGGGCAGTAGAAGTATCTAATGGGTATGGTTTTTTGCAGGGGAAGGGATGAAAATGTTTTGGAATTAGATTAATGGTTACACAACTCTCTGTGGACACCGAATTGGGAACTTTAAATGGTGACTTTTTGAGTACATAAATTATATCTCAATAAAGCCATTGTAGCAAAAACACAATATACTACTAGAAGGGTCCTAGAAAATTCATGCTTAATCTACATGATCCTCAATATACAGAATTACTATACCGTTATCATGTGGAATTAAAGGCTGAACTTTATCTTTTGCCCACATTCAAGTCCAAGGCCTGGAAACAATATACACAAGGCATTCAATGCTCTGAGAAAAGGTTGCTATAAATGGTTCATTTCAATGGACTGATTGAAGTATCGGAAATAGTTTGGGTAAAGGTGTAAGATGAATTGTGTTCACCCAAAATTTATATGTTAAAATACAAATTCCTAGTCCCTTAGATTGTGACTACATTTGGAGGTAGAGTCTTTAAAAAAAAAAAGATTTAAGTTCAATGAGGTCCTTAGAGTGGGCCCTAATCCAATATGATTAGTGTCCTTAAAGAGGAGAAGATAGGACAGAGACACACACAAAGAAAGGACCGTGTAAAGACACAGGGAGAGGAAGACCATCTACCCACTAAGAAGAGATGTTCAGAAGAAACCAACCATTCAACATCTTTATTTTGGACTTCTAGTCTGGAAGGAAAGTTATGACCAACCTTGATAGTATAAAAAAGCAGAGACATTATTTTGCCAACCAAGGTCCGTCTAGTCAAGGCTATGGTTTTTCCCGTGGTCATGTATGGATGTGAGAGTTGGACTGTGAAGAAAGCTGATCGCCGAAGAATCGATGCTTTTGAACTGTGGTGTTGGAGAAGACTCTTGAGAGTCCCTTATACTGCAAGGAGATCCAACCAGTCCATTCTAAAGGAGATCAATCCTGGGTGTTCATTGGAGGGACTGATGCTAAAGCTGAAACTGCAATACTTTGGCCACCTCATGCGACGAGTTGACTCACTGGGAAAGACTCTGATGCTGGGAAAGGTTGGGGGTGGGAGGAGACGGGGACGACAGAGAATGAGATGGCTAGATGGCATCACCAACTCTGTGGACATGAGTTTGAGTGAACTCCGGGAGTTGGTGATGGACATGGAGGCCTGGCGTGCTGTGATTCATGGGGTCGCGGAGAGTTGGACACGACTGAGTGACTGAACTGAACTGAACTGAGTCTCCAGAATTGAGACAAAATTAATTTCTGTTGTGTAAGCCACCCAGCCCATGATATTTGTTATTGTGGCCTTACCAAACCATTTAAGAAGGGAAAGATTTGAATGGTCTTTGCATCTCCAAGAAAGTTAGCAAAATTTTATGCTCCAAAAGATAGAGTCCAGAAGTTACCAATGTTAAAGGAGTCATGTGTTTTTCTTCAGTCGATGAAGTTTAATTTTAATCACTTCATTGCCAACGGCGTTGACTTTACTTTTTGTGCCTTGATGCTGAAGGACCCATACAGAATTTTCTAATAGTTAAATAATTAAAGAGAATTCTACCTAAGAAAATTCTGTCCCCTCCAGCCATAGCTATGTCAGCTAGGTAAATGTAAGCAGAAAGGCCACTGTCATCAGATGTCTTGTCATTGTGGTGACATTAGCCCTCTTTTAAGTGTTTTGAAATCATTCTCAGTGAAGAATATCTCTGAAATCAGTTCTTGGAGCTGTTCATACCCTCAGCATACAGTGTTTTCCTCCCTAGAAAAGAAGAGTTAGCATGTAAATGGTCCTCATGTGCTCAGCACTGTGCAGCTTCTCTTCCAGTGCAGTGGAGCAAGTCAGAGACTCACGGGGGTGATGTTAGCAGTGTGGGCAGAGGGGTCCAGATGATGCAGTTCTATGTAGTTCATGTTAAAGGTTTTTTATCTAAACGTAAGAATAATCTAAATCAGTAGCATAAACTATCAGCTATGTTAACAAAATACACATTTTTTTCAAACTACTTTCCAGATCCCTACATTGTTTTACACCTGCAGTGACTTTATTTACACCCACAATGACTATTCTTTAGTTGGCTAAAGGAGATGTGGATACATGGTACAATTCGTAGACCCAGTGAAGCTGACTCACACATTATCAGAAGTCGAGTTTGAGATGACATAAAGTTTCACTACTTCAAATTAATGCCAGAAAGATATGATTATTGAAAACTCCTTAAGTAAATCTTGTCTATATTTTAAATAATTTATTATCTAACAAATAGATATTGTTGGTAAATTTGAGGGATCTCCAAGTTTTTGTAATTAAAACTAATTTGTAATCCATGTTATATTTTATATAAATGAATGTTTTTTACCTGCCAAGAAATGTTTGATTCTCTCAAGAATGTTTAGAGATAACCTCCTCCCTGCCAAAAATTGAAATTTTACATTATAAAGTCACTTACTTAGGAATGTGCTGACATGCTGATTTAGATGATTTTTTGTATTGTTCTTGGGTTTTCAGTAATATTAATTTAACATTAACTCATATTAATTTTTTAAATTAAGGAATTAATACCGTATTTATTCACATATTTCCCCTCTTTCTGGGTACATTCATTTTTTAGGGTAAAATTTTAAAGTCCTCTTCAAAGCGGCTTGTGATTATTTCTTTAAAACAAAAATAGTATTCCCATGCTTCCCTCCTTATGCTGTTAAAAAAGAGATGGAAATGAGAGGACTATATCCATGCTTCTCTTCCACTTGACCAGGTGAGAAGAGGAGAACACTCAGCCCACCCTTACTCTGCAGCTCTCACACCATCCCTTCCTCCTCACCACCTGCTCTTCTGCCCACCCCCCAACCCCACCCCTCACTCAGACAGGGTAGGAGGTAGGGAGGAAAGCTATCACTTTCCTCCAGAAACTTCCAACCCATGGGGATGTAAGAAGAGTTCAGAAATGGGGCTGGAAACTACTTGTTTTGCACAAGGCCAAATATATGTGAGCCTCAAATCTAGAACTTGAAGGGAACACATACCTAATGGAAATATCACCGTGCTGTCAGTTGTAAATCCCCTCCCTTCTCTTACATTTGTCTGTACCACTATAGCCCTTAAAAAGTCTTGGGCTCCCAGTGGTATTTTTGAGCAGTGTCTTTATGTATGGAAGGAAGAGAGCAGTTAGGAGATTTAGAATCCAATTAACTTTGCACCTGAGTATTGTTGGATTAACTCTGAACATGTCATTCTGCTCTAGTAAATTGAGTAAGAAACATCAGATTAATTATGACTATAAAAGGTGACAGTGAGCAAGGACTCTGATAATTTTCATTCCCTTTATCCTGCTTATAATAGAAAACATTGTGAATAATATTTCACAACATGAAGTTGTGCATTGCACAATCTGTATAACAAATATGACAACTCTGCTTAGAGAGTTAAAATTATATAGGTGAGATTTATATAAAGTGAAAGAATGCTTAACTTTTTGCTGAGTCATTTGGCTTTTAAACCTCTTAGGACTATCCAGGGAAGATATTAGAATTTTGAATTTTAAAAAAGTAGTTAACATCTAAAAATCCTTCAATCCAGATACATATCCATGATTTTGGAGCTAAATATCAAAATTATAAATCCCAGTCCACTGATGTGATCACATGCTATACCTATTGGCCTTCAAATATAAACACACAAAAATTTTTTTAAATTAAAATATTGTGACATAATTGTGCTCAGTAACCAAAATGCCCGGAGAAGGCAATGGCAAGCCACTCCAGTACTATTGCCTAGAAAATCCCATGGATGGAGGAGCCTGGTAGGCTGCAGTCCGTGGGGTCGCTAAGGGTCGGACACGACTGAGCGACTTCACTTTCACTTTTCACTTTCCACTTTCACACATTGGAGAAGGAAATGGCAACCCACTCCAGTGTTCTTGCCTGGAGAATCCCAGGGACAGGGGAGCCTGGTGGGCTTCCGTCTATGGGGTCACACAGAGTCGAACACGACTGAAGTGACTTAGCAGCAGCAGCAACCAAAATGCCATTAAAAATCTTTCATGGATATTTCTATTTCTGGAAAGACAAAGTAGACAGTTTTCCCCTTTCCTCCTACTGAGTAGATCTAAAAACCCTTGGGTATTATATATGGGTAGGGAGAAGAGACAGATGGGCTAGAGTCCTCAGACCTGTAACTTTAATCAAAAATCGCTAATCGTGCAAGAACAAAGTAAATCTCAGTTTCTACAAGAGAAGCAGCATCTGTGAAGACCAAAATGATACGGATGTTAGAACTATCAGATAAGGATTTTAAAAGCAGCCGTCATAAAAATATTTCTGAGCAATTCCTAACACACTTGAAACAGATGAAATAGCAGCCTAAGTAGAGAAACAGTGTTAGCAAATGAACTGTGATATGTTACACCTTATCAGAAATTAACTCAAAGTGAATCATGAACTAAAGTGTAAAATATAAAACTATGACTGTTTTTTAACATAGGAGAGAATCTTCATAATCTAGGGATACACAAAGACTTCATAGACATGACACCAAAGCAAGACAAAGAAAGTCATTCCATTGGTCTTCATCAGAAGTGAATTTTAAAAATTCCCTCTGTGAAAGACCCTGTTAAGATGATGAAATTAATTAAAATTAAAAATGTAAACAGAAATATCTTAAAATTCACAATCAAAATGATGGAAAGACAAGCTGCAAACTCAAAGAAATATATCTGACAAAAACCTTACATCTATAATATACAAAGAACTCTCCTAACAGTAGAACAGAACATGACAAAATCCAAACAACAGTCCTATTAGAAAATGACAGAAGACATCACTGAAAAGGTTACATGGATGACAAAATACAGCAGAAGATGTTCAACATCATTAGCTGTTACAGACATAATAATAACCCCTCAAAATCCATAATTCTAATTCCCAGAAACTTTGAATATGCTATCTTGCATTCCAAGGGGACTTGCAGCTGTGAATAAGTTTTTAAGAATCTTGCAATGAAACTGTCCTGCATTATATAGCAGGGCCTGATGCAATCACAAGTGTCCTTATAAGAGGGAGGCAGGATCAGAGATAAGAGAAGATGCTATGATACTGCCTTTGAAGATGGGGGAAAGGGCCAGGAGCCAAAGATTATCTCTAGAAGTCGAAAAAAGCTAGGAAATATTCTCCCCTAGAGTCTTCCTGCATTCTACACTTCTGACCTCCTGATCTATAAGGGAATAAATAAATCTGCCTTGTTTCAAGGCACTAAATTTGAGATAATTTCCTACAGCAGCAATAGGAAATTAATTCAACTATCCATTAGAGAAATGGATCTTATTTCTTATAGAAAGATCTTACTACAAACCTATGAGAGCAGTTAAAATTTGAAAACTAGTGACAATGGCAAATGCATCTGAGGATGCACAGAAAACAAATCTTTCTTACATTTCTGTTAGAAATATAAATATAAATGTTAGCTCCTCTCTGAAAAATTGTTTGGCAGTTTCTTTAAAAAGTGAAGCATCAGTTCAGTCGCTCAGTCGTGTCCGACTCTTTGCGACCCCATGAATCACAGCACGCCAGGCCTTCCTGTCCATCTCCAACTCCCGGAGTTCACTCAAACTCATGTCCATAGAGTCAGTGATGCCATCCAGCCATCTCATTCTCTGTCGTCCCCGTCTCCTCCCGCCCTCAATCCCTCCCAGCATCAGAGTCTTTTCCAGTGAGTCAGCTCTTCGCATATGTATTACCATATGATCTAGCAGTTGTACTCCTGGGCATTTATCCCAGGTAAATGAAAATTTATGTCCACACAAAAACCTGTACATGATTGTTCATAGTAGCTTTGTTTGTAAAAGCCAAAAACTTGAAACAATCAAAATGTCCTTCAGTAAGTATATAGTTAAAATGTGGTACATCCATAACATAGAATACTCAGTTCAGTTCAGTTCAGTCGCTCAGTCGTGTCCGACTCTCCGCGACCCCATGAATCACAGCACACCAGGCCTCCCTGTCCATCACCAACTCCCGGAGTTCACTCAAACTCATGTCCACAGAGTCAGTGATGCCATCCAGCCATCTCATTCTCCGTCGTCCCCTTCTCCTCCCGCCCCCAACCTTTCCCAGCATCAGAGTCTTTTCCAGTGAGTCAACTCGTCACATGAGGTGGCCAAAGTATTGCAGTTTCAGCTTTAGCATCAGTCCCTCCAATGAACACCCAGGATACTAGTCACCAATAAAAAAAGGTATAAACTTTTGATACCCACAACAACTTGGATGGTCTAACAGCATTATACTTAGTGAACAAGGCCAAATCTCATACTATATGATTCACCGTACATAATATTATCAAAATGATGCAATTATAGAGATGAAAAGCAGGTTTTCGATTACAAAGGATTAGAGATGTTGGGCAGCTGGGGGCAGGCTGTGACTGTAAAGGTGTAGCATGAGGGAAATCTTTATGGTGATAGAATTGTCCTGTGTGCTTACTATGGTAATGGTTACATAAATCTATGCCTGTGATAAAAGAACAGAGCTATACATGCAATGTCAAGTTACCGATTTGATGACACACTGTGATTATGTAAGACAGACCCATTGGTTGAAACCAGGTTATGGATACTTGCACCTTGAGGTGCTATCTTTGCAACTCTTCTGAAATTATAATTCTTTTTAAGTTAAAAAAAATTTGTGGCAAAAGGTGGAATGGAGTCAACTGATATCTTTCCAAAAGAGACGGCTAAAAGTTTAGTGATGAGGCTTTCTTTGTTTAGGAAAACCAAGATATAGATATAATAGAAAGGTTTTTTAGTTACTTTTCATATCATTTTTATTTTTTCAACTTGAAATATGTTATTCATACAAAATAAATACATAAAATAAATACTTAAATGTCACTCTACAAGTTGAATATAACCAAAACCTTAGAAAGACTCTGTATTTGACGGTTATGACAGCCCCTCTGTGCCCTAGAGATAACTTCTCTCCTGACATCTGTGATAATCCCCTGGTTAAAATGGTTCCTTTCTGATGGGAGAGGAAGCCAGGAACTTACTCATGAGGTCAATAGAAAATCAAAAGGTGTTAGAGAAAATATTCATAAAAGCACTTAGTAATACTATTATAGTCAAGATTCAAGATCAACATAAAGTGCTTATTTCCTTTTAAAGTTCTATTTTGGCCCAGTTAGCAACACTTGTTTAATAATATACTTAAAATCCCACAGCCAAAACTAAAGAACAGGAAATAAATTAATCCTGTTACCAGACATTCTTGTTTTCTCTTTTTAATGTATGTGTGTACTTTCCTTGTGCCTTGGTCCAGATGAGAATATCAAGAATAAAAACTGTTTATCACTGTTGCACAATTACAGCAAAAATAGTCCCCTTCTGTGAATCTATCTCTGAACACTATATCATGAATCCTTGTCTGTTTTGAGCTTTATATTAATGGAAGCATACTACTTGTTTTCTTCTATGAGTTGCATCTTTTGCTACTGTTATGTTTTTAAGATTTGACTTGCATGAACCTGGCTGTAGTTCTGTACTTTTCAAATCTAAACAGTATTTTGTTTATGAAATGATTACTGGTAAACTTTCTGGCCCTCTGCTATTAAATATTAGGCCCAACCCCTTTTTCTTTTTTTTTAGGAGCAAGTCTGAACAGAGAAAATATGTTCTCAGGTTTTTCCAGCCAGGTCTAGCTGGAGCTGAGGATAGGAGGATTACTTTAAAACTGAGTTCTGTGTTGGAAAGTCACTGGCCTGCTTTGTGGCATTCACATTCTGCAATACCAGTTTCATTAGTAATGACACTGCTTTAGCCTCCATTTGCCTCACTCTTTTTGACTGAATTCTCAGTTGTTACCTTTAGTAGAGAAGAAAAGGATTACATATTTTTTCCTCTTTTGAAACCCCACATTGACATTCTAATTACCAAATTTATTCTTTTTCTTGATCTTTCAATTGCGTTGATGTCTCCCTCTTTCTTGAATTCCCCCTTCCCTGGCTCCATCCACATTGTTATGGTCCTCTTCTTGTTGAGTTTTCTCTTTGTAAGATCTTGTGTTTAATAGACCTTGAGTCTTTACCATATGCCAGACTCTGCTGGAGGCTCACTTGTTTACTCTTCTAGATTAGTTTTAGGATAATTTTTTCAAGTGAAAAAATTGTCTTATTTTAATGCATACATTGAGTTGGGATTCATGAGTACCTTCTGATATTTATTTGCCCCACGTAAACACCTGGTGGTAGCGGTGTAGTTACTAAGTGGTGTCTGACTCTTGTGACTCCATGGGCTGTAGCCTGTCAGACTCCTCTGTCCATGGCATTCTCCAGGCAAGAATACTGTAGTGGGTTGCCATTTCCTTCTACAGGGGATCTTCCCGACCCTGGAATTAAACCCGGGTCTCCTGCCTTGTAGTCCGATTCTTTACTAACTGAGCTATGAGGGAAGATCCCATACACCTGGGATGTGTGCATTTTCTTAGTACTGTATTTGTTCAGTTGCTCAGTCATGTCTGACTCTTTGCGACCCGATGGCCTACAGCAGGCCGGGAGCCTGCTCAAACTCATATTCATCAAATTGGTGATGCCATCCAATCGTCTCATCTTCAGTCATCCCGTTCTCCTCCTGCCTTCAATCTTTCCCAGCATCGGGGTCTTTCCAAAGAGTCAGTTCTTCACATCAGGTGGCCAAAGTATTGGAGTTTCAGCTTCAGCATCAGGCCTTCCAGTGAAAATTCAGGACTAACTTCCTCTAGGATTGACTGGTTTAATCTCCTTGCAGTCCAAGGAACTCTCAAGAGTCTTCTCCAACACCATAGTTTAAAAGCATCTATTCTTCAGTGCTCAGCTTTCTTTATAGTCCAACTCTCACATCCATACATCACTACTGGAAAGACCTTGACTAGATGAACATTTGTTGGCAAAATAATGTCTCTGCTTTTTAATATGCTGTCTAAGTTGGTCATAGCTTTTCTTTCATGGAGCAAGCATCTTTTAATTTCATGGCTGCAGTCACCATCTGCTGTGATTTTGGAGCCCAAGAAAATAAAGTTTCTCACTGTTTCCATTGTTTCCCCATCTATTGGCCATGAAGTTATGGAACAAGATGCCATGATCTTCATTTTATGAATGTTAAGTTTTAAGCCAACTTTTTCACTCTCCTCTTTCACTTTGATCAAGAAACTCCTTAGCTTTTCTTTGCTTTCTGCCATAAGGGAGGTTTCATTTGCATATCTGAGGTTATTGATATTTCTCCCGGCAATCTTAATTCCAGCTTGTGCTTCATCTAGCCCTGAGTTTCTCATGATGTACTCTGCATTAAGTTAAATAAGCAGGGTGACAATATACAGCCTTGACGTATTCCTTTTCCTATTTGGAACCAGCCTGTTGTTCCATTTCCGGTTCTAGCTGTTGCTTCTTGATCTGCATACAGATTTCTTAGGAGGCAGGTAAGTTGGTCTGATATTCCCATCTCTTGAAGAATTTCCCACAGTTTGTTGTGATCTACATAGTCAAAGGCTTTGGCATAATCAATAAAGCAGAAGTAGATGTTTTTCTGGAATTCTCTTGCTTTTTCATTGAGCCAATGGATGTTGACAGTTTTATCTCATAAACTATATTTAAATCATACATAAACTGTATTTGAAGTGAAGTGAAGTTGCTCAGTCATGTCCGACTCTTTGCAATCCTATGGACTGTAGCCTACCAGGCTCCTCCATCCATGGGATTTTCCAAGCAAGAGTACTGGAGTGGGTTGCCATTTCCTTCTCCAGGGGATCTTCCTGACCCAGGGATCAAACCCAGGTCTTCCACATTGTAGGCAGATGCTTTACTGTCTGAGCCACTAGGGAAGTTCAAATTTAAATCATACGTAATCATACATAAACTGTACATAAATATACACAATGTACAAAAATCATACATAAACTATTTTTTAAATATATATATTTATTTTTTTTTCCAGTTTTATTCCAACTTTAATGTTTTTATTATTCCTTTAATGGTTATCACATCAACACATAACACAAAATCAATCTTTGCAATAGAATAGCATAATGTTAGTTACTTGGGTTTACAACACAAAGCCCTAATGAAAATGACACATGCCTATGACAGTCCCAATAAATGGGTAATGACATTATTTCCCCTAAGTGAAGTAATAACTCAGAATCCTTCTCAACACAAAATTCAGATAGTCAGTGCTTCATTCATTCGTTCATTCATTAATTCATTTGTTCATTTATTCATGCTACAAATATTTATTCTCTGCCTCTTCTGAGTTCCACTTTAAAACAAGACATAGTCAGCCCCTGTCCTCAGAGAGTGTACACATTTTAGAAAAGACAGACATTGATAGAAGTAATCACAGCAAGATGAAATTTGGCATGAGAGATGAAACCCTTTTCGCTCTACCTGGTTTAAAATTTAGACTCTCTTAAGATAGAAGTTTAAGAAAATAGGTTACAGAATTTACATAGTTCCCCATATAAGGACTTCCACTCACATTAGGTATTTCTGTGACAGGGAGATTTTTAAATGCTGTTTATAGCTGAGTACATTGTTACTACAACAATGGAAAAGTTCAGTCTGGCTTCCCTGGTGACTCAGATGGTAAAGAATCCATGTGCAATGCAAGAGGCCTGGGTTCGATCCTTGGGTTGGGAGCAGAGCATGGCAACCCACTCCACTATTCTTGCCTGGAGAATCCCCATGGACAGAGGAGCCTAACAGGCTACAGTCCACAGGGTCCCAAAGAGTCTGACACGACTGAGCTACTAAGCACAGCACAGCACCGAGGTTCAATCATTAAGAGAAAAGGAGTATCAGGTGGGCAAGAGCAGTCTCTGCCTTTGTGTTTAACAGTTTCCTTGTGTTTACTAGTTTCCTGCTGCTGCTGCTAAGTTGCTTCAGTCGTGTCCGACTCTGTGCGGCCCCACAGACGGCAGCCCACCAGGCTCCCCCGTCCCTGGGACTCTCCAGGCAAGAACACTGGAGCGGGCCGCCATTTCCTTCTCCAATGCATGAAAGTGAAAAGTGAAAGTGAAGTCGCTCAGTCGTATCCGACCCTTAGCGACCCCAAGGACTGCAGCCCACCAGGCTCCTCCATCCATGGGAGTTTCCAGGCAAGAGTACTGGAGTGGGTTGCCATTGCCTTCTCCGACTAGTTTCCTAGTAACATTCATTTTCTAATTCTCTCTTGGCAATATTCATTTCCATATAATCTTATAAATTTGTTAGATTTCTTAGTTATAAAATAACTGTTACCTAATTGTCCACAGCCCTGTGTATACCTTTTTGCCTTTATTTGTAGAATACTATCAGTGCACTACAAATTATTTGTAGTGGCCCTTGCCACCATATGAGGACACAGGGAGAAGCCTGTCTCTGAACCTGGAAGCTCTCACTAAACATAGACTCTGCCATGATCCTGGACTTCCCAGCCTCCAGAACTATGAAAAATAAACTTCTGTTGTTTATAAGCCCCCCAAGAATGTAATGTTTCATTATGGCAGTTTTATTGGACTAACACATTTAAGTAAAATAATAATTAAATATATATATTTAAATAAAGATTTACAAAAATGGCATAATTAACATTGTGGCTCTTGCTTTTCACTCAACATTATATTTCAGTATTAGCTGCCATATAAAATTCTACTGTTTATGTGCCCATTCTTCTATGTATTTGAATTGCCATAGTGAATATCCTTAGGTGTTTCCTTGTGCACATTTTCAAGTTAGCATATATACCTGAGAGTGAGTCTGTTTAACTTTACAAGTTATTACCAAATCACTTTCCCAAGTGGTTGTACCAATTTGCACTCCTGCCAGAGGTTTATCAAACTTCCTTTTTGACTACATGCTTACTGACACCTGGTATTAACCTACTATTAAGTTTTAAAGCTTGAGATGTTGTCATTGTAGTTTTAATTTTTATTCACCAAATTCCTAGTGAAGTAGATCATCTTTTTAATTTGTTTATTGAGTTTTCTCATCTATGAGTTACTTACTCCTATCCTTTGCCATTTTTTACTTGGGTCTTCTTTAGATCTGTAGGAATTATCTGCAGGTTCTGAACAGTGACACTTTTTCACATAAAATCTTGATGATTTCTTCTCACGTGCCACTGCCATTTAACTGAGTTTATAGTTCTTTTTTAATACATATTTTTCTTTTTATTTAGTTGAATTTATCACACTTTTCTTCTATAATCTACTCCTTTCCGCTTCAGTATTGTGAAAATATTCTCCTAACCTCCACAAAAAATTTTAGAAGTTTTATGTGTCACAATGTGATCTTTGATTCACCTGAAACATTTTTTGTATGTTATATGAAGCAAAATGAAGGTGAAAAAGTGGATCGACTCAGACCTCTATATTACCTGTCAAAGCTGAGATAAATGAGGCACAGCCTGTATACCTTACCTTTGAAGGGAATCTCTGTTTAACATGCTAAGTCAGGACTTCATACTTTTATTGACAGCGTGACTTGCTTCACTCATTTAAGGTCTTTCTAATGTATATAAATAGGTTGTTTTATTTTTTCTGGAAACTGGAATGTATGGCAAAGTACTTCATTTTCCCTACATGATATATGATTATTAGTAAATAGAAAGATATCAGCTCTTTCAAAACTGCTGCTTTGCTTCAGTTAATGAGGTGCTATGTTAGAACCAGAAGGACTGGTCAGCAAAAACCAGTGGGAAACTGATATAAGCGTCTTGTCTCTTGAGTCAGCTAATCAAAGCAATGTGAATTTCCAGAATGAAGGACATGTCCAGATATACATGTGTAAATATAATCCAAAAGCAAGAATAAAGAATTCTTTAGGTTTTTCCCATGTGGATCAATAGATCATCTTCTGATGGCTTACTGAGTCAGCACTCAACAAGAATTAGCTTTACAGCTTTATAGCAGAGCTTTTTTTTATTGTGCCTTTGCTAGAAAATGGGATTTCTGTATACCACAAATTTGCTAACACAATTTTTTCCCATATCTAAGGATGGAGTCACTTAATAGATATTCTATAAACATTTTCTATCCTGTTAAAATATATCTGAGCAAGAAGGCTAAACCTGACTGCTGAATCTGTCTGTCCAGAGAACCCTTTAGGTGGACAGCCACACTTCACTAGTGAGTCCTTGGAATAAACTAGCCTCCTGACATTCTTTTTGCCTTCCCGTGCTACTGCCCACTATGCCAGGAGTGCCACGCTCTGTCAGGAACCTCACTTGGCCAATAAATACAGAGGCCAAAAGAATACAACATTGTACCTCCAGTAAACAATAATGTAGGGTGCACTTCAAAAATTATCAAGTGGGTAGATATCATGCTAAGTGTACTTACTGAAATAAAATAATTTTTTTTTAAAAAAAGGATTTGTTTCCCTTAGTATCTTCACAGAATAGCTTAAGGACAAAACAGGAGGAAGATGAAGAATGCAAATACAACTTTCACAAGTAACTAGCAGAGGTCAGAGTGGTGATATTACCTTTTACAGGTTGCTTAGTAGTGAGAAAAATGTGAGTGAAAGTCAAGACTCAAGAATGGCTAAAATCATTAGCATGAATGCTCTAGAGTTTTATTTTGTCTCCTTATGGGAAAAAAGATTGTTACCAGTCAACTACTCTTCTGAAATAGGACAGGACAGATAACAAAGATGAAGACATCATATTTTTTAATGGCTTCATCCCATGCTAATTGACACTGAAAGTTGTAATTGGTCTGTAACTACAGACCCTGGTAAGCTGCCTCTTTAAGTCCAATCAGTAACCTAAAGAATAGACACATCAATGTTTTTTATGCTTCCAGTTGGATTATCAACCCACTGAGATGAGTTAGGATTTCAACAAATATAGAAAACGAACTAGTGGTTATCAGTAGGGAGAGGATGGGGGGAGGGGAAATATAGGGTTAGGAGAGTAAGAAATGCAAGCAATGATGTATAAAATAAATAAGCTACAGGGATATTAAACAGCACATGGAACATAACTGGTATCTTATAACTACAAATGGAATATAATCATAAGTTATGCATTACCATGTTGTACACTGGAAATTTATATAATATTGTAAATCAGCTGCTAAGTCGCTTCAGTCGTGTCCGACTCTGTGCAAACCCATAGATGGAAGCCCACCAGGCTCCCCCGTCCCTGGGATTCTCCAGGCAAGAACACTGGAGTGGGTTGCCATTTTCTACACTGGAAATTTATATAATATTGTAAATAAGCTATATCTCAGTAAAAATTAAAAATTCAAGATGTTGTTATCTTCATCAATAGCTGTTTCCATTCATGACAGCTTATATAAAAGACCTTTAGTTGATAAAGACCAAAGGTAAAATTAACTAAAGTTAAACCAGAAAAATTTACTGTGAGAAAGTCTTATAAAATGTTCTCTCTTATTTACTTAAAGAAAGCTTAACTTTACATTTTTAAGCAAAGAAATTCAGCCTTTTTGTGATAACAATATGAAGACATAATGTCAGAGCACAATAGTCTCAAGAAGTGAACTAAACACAGTTATTGTATTAGGCAACTTGGGATACATATTGATTTGTGAGAAGTATAAGAAGCCTATCCTCTGAAGAGCTCCAACCTACCCTAATTCAGCTCCAAGAACTGCTTTGATAACTCTCTCTTGGGAAAATTAGATGAAAGCTTGCCCTAGCAGTGATTAAGAGATTTATGGGATTTATACACCAACATGAAAGCTCGGGATTTTAGGCTTGTACTAATTGTTCCAACCCTAGGTCCCCAAAGTCTGACTCCACTGTTGAGATATCTTAAAGGATATTTCAAAATGTGCTTCAGGAGTTCCACAATTATTTAATTCAAACATTAGTTCATACATTTTTAGATATTATTTAAACTGTAATAGACTGTAATAGGGACTTCCCTGGTGGCTCAGTGGTAAAGAATCTGCCTGCAATGTGGGAGCCACAGGAGACGTGGATTCGATCCCTGGTTTGGGAAGGTCCCCTGGAGAAGGGCATGGCAACCCACTCCACTGTTCTTGTTTGGAGAATCTCTTGGACAGGCAGTCCATAGGGTCACAAAGAGTCGGACTCCACTGAAGTGACTTAGCACGCATGCAGACTATAATAGATGCAATTTTTCAAAAGTGTTGAATATCAAATTTTAACACATTAGAGAGAATTAGTGCCTGATCTCATGTGCTCACGAGAAATCACTGAGGTACAAATGTGAAAATAATAGTTGCTTTAACCTCTTTTGCATATAGCTGAACTTACCAATGCAGTATTGATCTTAAAAAATGTACGTGACTTTACATACATGTTTTAGAGTACGGAAATGTCATTTTATTTTATTATTTTTTAATGAAATATTTTTAATTTACAATGTTGTATTAGTATTATGTGTATCACAAAGTGATTCAGTTATATATATTTATATTATTATATATATGTGCAAGTATATATGTATATATATATATATATACACACACACACACACTTTGTTTTCCAGATTCTTTTCTCTTACAGCTTATTACAAAATATTGAGTATAGTTCCCTGTGCTATACAGTAGACTCTTGTTGGTTATCTCTTATATATAGGAGTGTGTGTATGTCAATCTCAACTCTTAATTTACATGTCTTTTTAGTATTAAATAATTATTCAGGACTGTACATGTCTGTCACATTAGATTGTAACTTCGTATCAGCTTTTGTGTTTGCCAGTCATTTTTATAATATGAATAAGATTCATTAGACTATGCAGTCTGTAGTCATACCATCCTGCCTACTGCAGACAATATAAGCAGTGAAGGCAAATCTTGAACTTAAAATGCAAAGCAAAGTCCATTTTACTGTTTTGAAATTTTAAGTGACCCTCTATTTACTCGAGACGAGCATTGAAGTATACAGGAGACTTTTTAAATAACTACACCAAATGTCACATTATAAGATAATTTTAAAAAATCTTTTCTACAAAAAAAAATCCTTGTTTTTTAATCAGCTTCTCTGAAATTTAAACACTTACCTACCTTATTATCTGAGCAACAGATGGATAACAAAATGAATAAATGCAGGAAAATATCAAATATCCCCTGTAGTGTTTCAGAATCAGTTTAAGTGTCCAGTACCCTGAGAATGCAAAATGAATGACTTAGAGAAGTGTCATTTCTCCTATATTATGAATTAGGAATTTCTCCCTATTGTGCAAACAAAACAAAATACAGAAACAATGTTTTGTCAAATTGATAAAAGAGTACAACTGTCATCATTACTGTAATAATAACCGTTGCTTCAAATAATCAGTGTGTCAAAACAGCCTAATTATATACTCTGGTTTTGTAAATAAATAAAAACACATTATAAATGTGAACATATAAAACAGATTGAAATGACTAAATTTCTATTTGTGCTTGTTTTATGTCTCCAGAGTCTATAAAAGATAATGAAATATAAGGTCCACTTTTGCTTAAAGTTTTTGAAAACTGTTGTGTTAAAATAATACAAAGATGAAAATTACTGGCTTTTAAGTTGTAAAAGTAAACATTCAGTATACTTCTATGACCATCCCTAAGTTTTATTTGGTTTTCTTGTTATTTAAGTTCTGAAGATCTAACATCTAATTCTCATTTTGAAAACCGCATCCACTCAGACAGTCAAGTTCAGCACTGTCCTCTAAGCAATAGATTCTCCCCCCCAAAAAAAATCTCATTTATACCATCTGTGGTATTTACCAAGGTTATTTGGTAGGTTTGCATGTTCAATCTAGCAGTTAAGCGGATTCTAAATTTCTCCTGATCCCCTGCCTACTGTTTGAGTGAACTGTCATCCTATTCATCGTGATCTCCAAGTTATAGCTTCCAAGTGTGAATTGCTAGCTTCCCACAGGCATGCTTGTCAGTCACAGGATTTAGCTAAATTTTCTTCTCAGGTTTATCTGAAGGAGAATTCTCTATTAAAGAAAACAGCAGAACATGAAGAAAGACTCTCTTTAAACAAGAGGCACAATTTAGAGAAGAACTTAGAAAGATACCAGGTGAGATTGGATGTTTTGCTTACTCATCTTCAGCTGTGTTGCTCAGTGTTTGATTTAACCTTGAGTTTCCCTTCAAAGCTCAAGCGAATCCCTTGCAATCTGATTTTTTTTTTTTTTAGTTTTTCCAGGACTTCTTTAAGGAATTAACATCTTATTCGCTGAGGTCAGTTATAAAAATTACTGTAGGTTTTCTTCTTTTCAGACCATTTATACCATAATTGTGTCTCGACAGCAGCCAGCCTCTCTCCACTTAAAATTTATAAAGAAAAGCATTTCATCTGGTTTCTCAAGTTACTTGCCTTGTCTCTTTTCTCTTTTACATGCCTCTCACCCAATAGAAAAGGAGAGATTAGAACATCAACCAGCGTGGCAGTAGTTATAGTTTGCTTGAGGTGCTTCCAAGCCTCCTTTTTTAATTGGAATGGGATTTCATTTATTCTAGGCTTGTGTGCTCTCATCTACCACCTGCCCTCTATATGCACATAAATGGTTTTCAGCCTCACAGTCTGACCTATTTTAATGAATCCAGACTCCATTTCTTGGAATTTAACTTTTTAAAGAAAGGTATACCTAGACACATGTTAAAATGGTTCTAAATGGAACTGTAAAGCAGCTTCTCCAAAATGTCTTATAAACTGAAAATACCATTCGTGGAAGTGACAGATGAAAATGGCAGTTTTCTCCCTCTCTGTCTAATTCCTTGTTTGTCTCCCTTTACTCTATATCATGTTGGAACTCGTGGGGCTCTATCGAGGTAAAAGGTCAGGGTTCAGTTCAGTTCAGTTCAGTTCAGTCGCTCAGTCGTGTCCGACTCTCCGCGACCCCATGAATCACAGCACGCCAGGCCTCCCTGTCCATCACCAACTCCCGGAGTTCACTCAAACTCATGTCCACAGAATCGGTGATGCCATCCAGCCATCTCATTCTCCGTCGTCCCCTTCTCCTCCCGCCCCCAACCTTTCCCAGCATCAGAGTCTTTTCCAGTGAGTCAACTCGTCGCATGAGGTGGCCAAAGTATTGCAGTTTCAGCTTTAGCATCAGTCCCTCCAATGAACATCCAGGATTGATCTCCTCTAGAATGGACTGGTTGGATCTCCTTGCAGTATAAGGGACTCTCAAGAGTCTTCTCCAACACCACAGTTCAAAAGCATCGATTCTTCGGCGGTCAGCCTTCTTCACAGTCCAACTCTCACATCCATACATGACCACGGGAAAAACCATTGCCTTGACTAGACGGACCTTGGTTGGCAAAGTAATGTCTCTGCTTTTTAATATACTATCAAGGTTGGTCATAACTTTCCTTCCAAGGAGCAAGCGTCTTTTAATTTCATGGCTGCAATCAGCATCTGCAGTGATTTTGGAGCCCAAAAAAACAAAGTCTGACACTGTTTCCACTGTTTTTCCATCTATTTCCCATGAAGTGATGGGACCAGATGCCATGATCTTTGTTTTCTGAATGTTGAGCTTCAAGCCAACCTTTTCACTCTCCTCTTTCACTTTCATCAAGAGGCTTTTGAGTTCCTCTTCACTTTCTGCCATAAGGGTGGTGTCATCTGCATATCTGAGATTATTGATATTTCTCCCAGCAATCTTGATTCCAGCTTGTGCTTCTTCCAGCCCAGCGTTCCTCATGATGTACTCTGCATATAAGTTAAATAAGCAAGGTGACAATATACAACCTTGACGTACACCTTTTCCTATTTGGAACCAGTCTGTTGTTCCATGTCCAGTTCTAACAGTTGCTTCCTGACCTGCATACAGGTTTCTCAAGAGGCAGGTCAGGTGGTCTGGGATTCCCATCTCTTTCAGAATGTTCCACAGTTTATTGTGATCCACACAGTCATAGGTCCACAGAAACCAGGGGAGCAGGGTAAGGAAATTCAGAGTGGGGATCCCAGCCAACATTTGGGTGCTATGTTCCTTCTGTTTGCTAACTGTATCCTAGTCATGGATTCACTTACTTAGTTCTGGCCCCAAAGCCACCGGATTCCTAGAGTTGTATTTTACAGCTGAATGAATGGATTCAGAGAGCTATAAAGAATGTGGCCAGTTATGGCAGTGGCTCTGAGCCACGGAGGCCAAAACCCAGGAGGACTTTACCCTTCTCAAATTGAGCATTGCTCTAGCAGTTTTGTGTTTTAGAACCATGTGGTACCACATACTTAGCCAGTTTCTTTTGGATTGATGTCATGTAATTCTGGTGTTTTGATGGAATTCTTCAGTTGGTACATAGAATAAATTAGGATCCCCTAGAGGTCGCACAGAGTTGGACATGACTGAAGTGACTTAGCAGCAGCAGCAGCAGAAAAGTATTACTAGATTTTTTTTATTATTTTACAATGTTAATTAGTAATAAAAAATTGCAAAAAGGGATTCAAAGAAAAATTTACCCTCACCTCTGACCCTCTCCTTCCATTTTGCCAAAGTCCAGATAAGCACTATTATTATTGGTTTATTTTATATATTTCCAATGTTTTTTCATCCTTACACAAACAAATATAAATGTATAGCCTGAATTTCCCCCTTTTTCTATACAAAGTATCATACTAAAACAGTGTTTTGTACTTTGTTTTTTTCACTTTTAATATATCTTTGTGTTCTTTCAATATCAATACATAGAGAGGTCCCCTATTCTTTTTATTTTATTTTTTTATTTTTTCAAAAACAATTTTAGGAATCTTTACTTAAAAACAACCTTATCTTAAAACGGAGTAACTTTGGTTTTACGAGCAGCAAGCAAAGTACAGAAGCAAAAATGCATTACAGGAGCATTAAGTTCTATATTAGGTCACAGCGTCGAATCTGAAATCACACCCATAATATCATTTTTCAGGATATCTGGGAAATAGTTATTTCCCAGGATGTCTGAACCATAGCTACTCTATTTTGACTTTCAATTGTAAAAAAAAAAAATTTTTTTTTTAATAGCCAAAGCAGATTTCACCATTAATGACGTCAGTGTTTTTCTAGGTATGAGAAGATGCAAGAATTGGAACTCATAAAACCTTTTTCTGGAAAGATCTAACTATCTGAAGGCCTGTTCTGCCAGTTTGTTGGTTTTTTTTTTTTTCAGAGCACAGAGTGCCTCATTCTTGATTTTCACCCTGAACTTCCTTCAGGGGGTGTTGAAGGTCAGCAGCTTGCAATGGTCATGATGTAATCTTTGTAGAGGCAGCTGGCAAGTACCAACTTCAGGTCAGCAGGGTCCCTTCATAGCCACATATCTGACCATGTGACACCATTTCATGGCCATTGTGTCCCACGGTGCTGGGAAGGCTCATTCCCAGGTCTAGGGAAGTGATGGGCCACTCAGTGTGCTAAAATTGGACCAGGCCTTGCAAGTAGCAAAAGTCTCTGGACCACTGTCTTACTAGCCTCCTGGTCCAGGAAAATATTTCCTCTTGTTGCTTTTTCCCATACCCAGAGTCACATTATTACAATTATTGATCTCATATGGAACTGTCAGTTCAGCATTATATCACAGGCTCAGTGAAACAAGTGACATAGAAAATAATATAGCCATAGCTAGCAGTTATTAGTAAAATAAGAATTGTAAGTCAAGAACTTTCATTAGATAAAGCCTGGTATACCCCAAGTCACCTGACTTCATTCGTTAAATGATTATAGTCTGGTGTTAATCTCCTGGTTGTACATTATGGAGCATCCGACCTTTATCTGAAGATTGGTTACTGAGAAAAGCCCTAGAAACTGACCTAGAGTGTCCTTTTTAATAATTTAATTAAATCTTTTAGCAATTTCACGTAACAAGGAACTGTCTCAGCAGTGAGTCTTAGTAAACACTAGACATTAACAAAACTAGAAACTTAATTTAACAATTTATAAAACTTAATATTCCGTGATTTACGATTTATTAGCTAGTCCCTCCAGTATTCTTCCCAAGAGAATCCCCATGGACAGAAGAGCCTGGTGGACTATAGTGCATGGGGTCACAATGAGTCAGATATGACTGAGCGACTAAGTACAGCACAGCACAGATGAAATATAAAATGTTGCCAATAGTTTTGCTGTTTCAAATATTGCTGCAAATATATTTATCAGTTACTGCATTTTGACTTAGCTTACATTGTTTTCAGCTAAGACTAAATTTTAATGTCAACATAAATACCTTGTTTTATAGCTTCTGACCTTCCACAATCATAAAGGAATTTTCTCATGTATTCTTCTAATGCTTTTATGATTTCACTTTTTACTTGTGTATTTTTGATCCACTTGGAATTTATCTGGTAGATCAGTGTATCAGGTTTCAGTTCAGTTTAGTCGCTCAGTCGTGTCTGACCCTTTGCGACCCCATGAATCACAGCACGCCAGGCCTCCCTGTCCATCACCAACTCCTGGAGTTCACTCAGACTCATGTCCACAGAGTCGGTGATGCCATCCAGCCATCTCATTCTCTGTCATCCCCTTCTCCTCCCGCCCCCAAATCCTCCCAGCATCAGAGTCTTTTTCCAGTGAGTCAACTTGTCGCATGAGGTGGCCGAAGTATTGGAGTTTCAGCTTTAGCATCAGTCCTTCCAATGAACACCCAGGACTGATCTCCTTTAGAATGGACTGGTTGGATCTCCTTGCAGTCCAAGGGACTCTCAAGAGTCTTCTCCAGCACCACAGTTCCAAAGCATCAATTCTTCGGCGATCAGCTTTCTTCACAGTCCAACTCTCACATCCATACACGACCACGGGGAAAACCATAGCCTTGACTAGACGGACCTTTGTTGGCAAAGGACACAGCTGTTTTCTTGTACTCATCCAGTTGTACCAATGCCATTTATTGACTACTCTATATTTATTCCACTAACCTGAGGTGGCTTCTTTACTGTGTAGCATGTGTTTGAGTCAATTTCTGTATTTTCTGTTTTGTTTCATTGATTTCTCTGTTTAGTCTTGAACTGCTACAGCAGTGTTTAAATTATTGACTTATTAGGGTATGATTTTCTGTCTAATACAGCTAGTCTCACTTCTCTGCTTTTCTTTTCTGGAGTTTTTATTTGGAGGATATTTTGTTTATTTTGCCATGTGAATTTTATTTTATATTGTTTTGATTTTTTTTAATATTTTATATAGAGCTTTTCTAATAAAAAAGATGAAGAAGACTTAGTATTTTTATTGGCATTATAACATTAAATTTTAAATTTACATGGGAAGAATTTATATCTTTATGGTAGTGAGTCTTCTCGATCTAGAATATTAATACATCTTTCTTTTTGGTATCCTTTGACCATGTTTTAAAGCTATTTTTATGTTTTTAAGTCTTGCATATTTCTCAAATTTATTCCCTTTTACTTTTTCATTTAATACTGTAAATGAGATGTTTTTTCCATTATATCTTCTTAGTTTTTTTTCATCCTAATATGCTTGGTTGTTGTCATGAATGGTAGGGGAAAAGGGATAACCTGCAAGTCATTCAAATTTTTCGAAGAGACAGGCATTTATAATGATGTTTGAGAATGAACATCTGTAAAATCTGAGGCTTTCTGATAGAAAAGAATCACAACCTTGAGAAGTCCTTGTATAGGAACTGCTAATTGGTACCAGTTTTATTTAGCTTCATCAGTTCTCAGAACTTTGGCGCAACCCTGCTGATAAATTTGTCCAGCCATCGAAAAATTGACATTTCTCAGAATTCACTTGCATCAGTTAAGGAAAGTTTCCATTTAATTTTTAATTTTAATGCTTATTTTTTAATGTGTTTAAGGTAGAGAGTATATTGTTAGTAAACTCTTGACCCATAATTTAAAACTCCCTACTCACTGGCTCCAACCTACTTTTTCATCCTTCACATCCCAGAATTGAAGTACTCACTATTTCTTCCACAGTCCCATACTTTTCCACCTTTGGATATCTGCTGCTGCTGCTGCTGCTGCTGCTGCTAAGTCACTTCAGTCGTGTCCGACTCTGTGCGACCCCATAGACGGAAGCCCACCAGGCTCCCCCATCCCTGGGATTCTCCAGGCAAGAACACTGGAGTGGGTTGCCATTTCCTTCTCCAATGTGTGAAAGTGAAAAGTGAAAGTGAAGTCGCTCAGTCGTATCCGACTCTTAGCGACCCCACGGACTGCAGCCTACCAGGCTCAACCATCCATGGGATTTTCTAGGCAAGAGTACTGGAGTGGCTTGCCATTGCCTTCTAAGGACCCTATTATCATCATCCAGAACACCCCTAAATTCCACCAGTCAAAATTCTATCCACATAAGCCCCACCTCTAATAGTTCTAATTGGATAGTACTTTCGTAATAGTTCTTTCTTATCATTTACCTTTAGAAACTTTAATTTTTTGGTTATTAATTTTGAATTGAGATGTAATTGAGATTTAACATTGTATAAATTTAAGGCATACAGCCTGTTTATTTGATACACTTACATATGGCAAAATGATTACCCTCATCCTGTTAGCTAACACCACCATCATCCCACATAATTCCCACTTCTTTTTTGTTTTTGAGAACATTTACCATCTATTCTTTTAGCAACTTTTAAGTATGTAATAGAGTATTTTTACCCATACTCATCATTAGATGCCCCAAACGTGTTTATCTTTTAACTGAAGGTTTCCACCTTTAAATCAGTATCTCCTCAGTTCCCCTTACACTGGTAACCACAATTCTACTCTCCGTCTCTGTGACTTCGGCTTTTTTCAATTGTATGTGTAAGTGATACTATGCAGTATTTGTCTTTCTGTGTCTGACTTATTTCACTTAATTTAATGTCCTCGGGGTCTATCCATGTTGTCACAAGTGGCAGAATTTTTTCTTTCTTGTGGCTGAGTAATATTCCATTGTAATGTATATACCACATATTCTTTATTCATCCATTGACAGACATTAGGTTGTTTACATATTTTGGCTATTGTCAGTAATGCTGCAATGAACCTGGTAGTACAGATATCTCTTTGAGATCCTGATTTCATTTCTTTTGGATATATATACACCCCAAAGTGAGAAGTGCTGGATAATGTTCTGTTTTTAATATTTTGAGGAGTCTCTATATTGTTTTCAGTAGTGACTCTACCAGTTTACATTCCTAGCAAAAATGCAAAAAGAGCCCCCCCCCCATTTCCCTTCATCCTCACCAACACTTATCGATTTTTCCTTTTGATGATAGTCATCCCAACAGATGTGAGGTGATAGTCACTGTGGTTTTGGCCTTCCATGATAGTTCTAATCAGAACTGGTTATCCCTGCTGAATGTCTGCGACACTTTACCTGCAGGTCTCTCTGGTAACATAACCCCCCACCCCTCCCTGCCACAAAAGGTCCACACCCTGATCCTAGGAACATATGAGTATGTTACACAGCCAGGAGGCTTTGCAGAATTAAGGTTAGGAAACTTTAGCTAGGGTAGCCTGTATTGCACAGCACATGAGCCTTACAAGCAAAGAACTTTCTTCAGTTGGACTCAGAGATTGGAAGCTTGAAATGGACTCATTGCTGGCTTATGAGTGGAAGCAGCAACATTAAAACCTGAGAAGGAAATGGGTTTTGCAGAAAACCAATGAACTTGTAAGAAAAGCTGAGATCCACATAAGAATTGCGGTCCCAGCTGATACCGTGATTCTGGCTAGATGTTAACTTTTGGCTAATATTTTTGGAGTATCCAAAATCCAAATCTAAAGAGCATCAGGACATTGAGATTGTTATCATGGAATTGAACTCAAGGGAATACATTACTTGAAATCACGGGAAGAATTGGAGATAAAGTGGACATTCACCTTCTCTCAACAGAACTAGCCCAAGTGAAAAAAATCATGGGAAGACTGACTAATTAATAAGAAGTGGAAAACACATTGGGTTAATGGTGATGGCATCAGCAGAGATAGAGATAGAAACTTTTAAATAAGCAGGTATTATCTCCTCAAAAGAAATTGCCAAGATGTGCATATGTGTATATGTGTGAGTTTGAGATGGTGTAGTTGTTCTGGGGACAGCTTTTGTCCTGACTTAAGTCAACTGGGTAATTGGCTTAAGGTAATTGACCAGTTTGCTGCTGCTGCTGCTAAGTCGCTTCAGTCGTGTCCAACTCTGTGTGACCCCATAGGCAGCAGCCCACCAGACTCCCTGTCCCTGGGATTCTCCAGGCAAGAACACTGGAGTGAGTTGTCATTTCCTTCTCCAATGCAGGAAAGTGAAAAGTGAAAGTGAAGTCGCTCAGTCGTGTCCGACTCTTAGCGACCCCATGGACTGCAGCCTACCAGGCTCCTCCGTCCATGGGATTTTCCAGGCAATAGTACTGGAGTGGGGTGCCATTGCCTTCTCCATTGACCAGCCTAGACAGCATACTAAAAAGCAGAGACATTGCTTTGCCAACAAAGGTGTGTCTAGTCAAAGCTATGGTTTTTCCAGTGGTCATGTATGGATGTTAGAGTTGGACTATAAAGAAAGCTGAGTGTCGAAGAATTGATGCTTTTGAACTGGGTGTTGGAGAAGACTCTTGAGAGTCCCTTGGACTGCAGGGAGATCCAACCAGTCCATCTAAAGGAAATCAGACCCGAATATTCATTGGAAGGACTAATGCTGAAGCTGAAACTCCAATACTTTGGCCACCTGATGTGGAGAACTGATTCATTGGAAAAGACTCTGATGTTGGGAAAGATTGAGGGCAGGAGGATAAGGGGACGACAAAGGATGAGATGATTGGTTGGCATCACCGACTCTATGGACATGAGTTTGAGCAAGCTCCGGGATCTGGTGATGAACAGGGAAGCCTGGTGTGCTGCGGTTCATGGGGTCGCAAAGAGTCAGACACAACTGAGCAACTGAACTGAACTGAATTGAAGGTAATTGGGACATTTGTAGTAAAGGAAAGTAAAGAGAATTGAAAGTTTGGTACTTGATTGTCAAAGAAAAGAACAGTAATGAATTGAAGCACAGATCATTTCACCCTTTCTCCTAACTTACAAGTCACTGAGCCTACTCTCAATCATTATTTTTAGACAAAGTGATGATTAAATGGATGAGAAATAGCAGAAAGCTCACGGTTTACAGAACCATTCATCACAGTTGTAACCAAAGCAATGTATTGTATTCATTATGGATCATAAGAAAAATTGCTCATTTCTATTGATTTTTTTTTTGCGCTGATGAAGTATTATGCATATATTACAAGGTGACACAAATAGTATCGTGATGATCATTTTTTAAGAAAGAGTTCTTCATTGATTAAAAAGTGTAAAGATTTCTCTGAATGATTCTAAATTATGCCATATTTCTTTTCACAAATTTTTGTGGTTATCTTTCTGGCCTTAAATATTTCTGGGAACATTAGCATTATGTAAGAAAGTACTGTATTTGTATAGCATCTGTTGGCCCCTAAATATTAGGTATATTTGAGGGAATAAGTGCATGTTTCTGAAAAGTCCTAAGTGTCATCAGATATTCAAAGGAATCTGAATATTATTACTAAAATAATATTGGTAATAGGAAGAATCTCTGTTCCAGAGCTTTGCATGCATGATTCCTCTTTACTCTCGATGTACAAGCTTTCTATTTCTAGCTGAAACTGCATCGTGGCCCAGTGTGCGTTCTATTGATCTCCAGTAGTGCTTCGCATTCATGAGAATGGGTGTTCATGCTTGACCTTGTGTGGGAGAGTCCAATAAAATAAACAGAGATAATTTAAATATTGTGACTGGCAAGGATGAAAAATTCTGCTATGTTTTCTTTCTGTTTTTAAGCTTTTAGCAAACTTTCCACAGTTGCTTTTTCAATCTTTCTTAGATGAGAAGGGACTTCCCTGGAGGTCCAGTGGTCGGGACTCTGAGCTTTCACTGCTGAGGGCTCCGATTCAGTCCCTGGTTAGGGAACTAAGATCCCATAAGGCCAGGGCACGGCCAAAAAAAAGACAAGTAGATGTAATTTGTAATTCACAGGAAGCACAATTTTCTGATAATGCGAGACACAATATAAATAAACAGATACCTAAGTTCAGTTATAAAAAGAGACTGGCTCTCAGCATGATTAAAAAAACATGTGTTTAAATCCTCCATGGTGACCCATGACTCCCAGAATAAATCCCAAATCCCTGCAGTTAGCTTTGGGATCTAGCCCCAATTTTCATCTACAAGTTTATCTATAACGGGGCTTTCTGGCTTAGGCAGTTAACATCGGGCCACATAATCCTTTGTTGTAGGAGACTGTTTTGTGCATCGTCATGTTTGGCGTCATCCCTGGCCTCCACCAACTTGAAGCCAGTACCCTGCCCACACACTCAGCTGTGGCAAACAGCAACGTCTCCAGACGTTGGCAAGTGTCCCCTGGAAGCCAAAACCTTCCCTGGTTGAAAATCACCTGAGTATATACAGCCTTTTACTCCCTCAAACTTGACCTCCCCACCATAATGCGTTCTTTTCGGTTTCAGATGCACGCTGTTCTTTCTCCTCGGTACTTGTGTAGCTTCCATGCCCTTTATGTGCAGAGCACTCTCCCCACTCCTCTGTGTCTAGTGGCCTCCGTCTTATCTTCAGGGCTCTGCTTAGATGTCTGGGTGAGGTGAGTACAGCTCTCACCGATCTCTGCCCTTTCGATGAATGGCCCTACTCTATGGAGTCATGGAATGTTCGCTTGTCTACATCACCTATTAAACCAGAAGTCACAAGATGTCAGGGATCATTACCAGGTTACTCACCAGTGTGTCACCACTGCCTGGCACTTATTCGATACACAGTAAAGAGTTGTTGAATAAACCAACATTTTAGCCAAAAGATTAGTAATTCCATAGTGCTACTTTTAAAAATACATTTTTTCCTACAGTTATTGAGCATTAAAATTTCCAAAAAATAACTAACCTTGGAGAACATGTGTCAAACACAAATCACTGTTTCAACTTAATTCTTTTCATGCTTTTGACCTTTGTAAAGTTTCTTGGCTAAATTAATTTTATATTTAAAACCTATATTTTATCACAATGTGGCAGATTTTTGTTTGTTGTCTATTAGCACAGTAAAGGTCACATCATTAGATAAAATCTGACGGCGGGAAAAAACACAGTAATTTGCCAATGGGAAACATGAAAAAGACTTCATTTTTTATGTTGTCTCACACTTTTTACCTCGGGGTTGAATTTAAATGTTATTACTCAAAATTGAAAATTATGTCCGAAGTGAATCTGGGAAGGACACAAAAAAGAAAGATCATTTAGAAGTTCAACTTTAAGACCATATTTATTTCACACAATTAAATCATAGAAAGGTTCTTAAAATATCTTGGCTGACAAGGGATTTTAAAAGCGACTGAATAATAGCTGCTTATTATAAGTAGGTCGAAAACCATCAGCTATGTGTTTCACTTTCTTATCACTAACATTCTTTCTAATGATAAAATAATTTCCAGCAATACGTACATACTGGACAGATAATTATTTGATGCCTACCAAACTGGATACAAACTACAGTCCATTCTTGATAGCGGTGTGTGGGATGCAGGGCAATGCTCACAGTAATTATCTAGGCACCGTTTCTCATTTTAAGGATTTCACTTTAATCCAAAGCAAGGTAAACTGTCAACAGTGATTTACTGAGTGTCCACTTTGTGTGAACACTATAGGAGATAACAAAAGATAAGTGATACAAAGCACCTGCTTGGAGGGACTACCCATCTGGTAAGGGAGAAAAGACATGTACACGAAGGGCTATAATTTAGCAAAAAGAGCACCCCATGTATTAAGGATAAGCAAAATACTATCTGAATTTGACCAGAGAGACGACATCATCATGTGTGTGTGTGTGTTTATGTCTCTATCTCTGTGTGTAATGGGGTTGTCTCAGAAAGCAGGGCCTTCTAAATAAATAATATGTTTAAAGAAACATTTATAAAGACATATTTTGGTGTCAGTGAGCAGAGGATGTATTCGGAGCTGAGAACTGAGATATTTGGTGCCTGATATGTCAGAATTGATGCTTTTGAACTGTGGTGTTGGAGAAGACTCTTGAGAGTCCCTTGGACTGCAAGGAGATCCAACCAGTCCATTCTAAAGGAGATCAATCCTGGGTGTTCATTGGAAGGACTGATGCTAAAGCTGAAACTGCAATACTTTGGCCACCTCATGCGACGAGTTGACTCACTGGAAAAGACTCTGATGCTGGGAAAGGTTGAGGGCGGGAGGAGAAGGGGACGACAGAGAATGGGATGGCTGGATGGCATCACCGACTCTGTGGACATGAGTTTGAGTGAACTCCAGGAGCTGGTGATGGACAGGGAGGCCTGGCGTGCTGTGATTCATGGGGTCTCGGAGAGTCGGACACGACTGAGCGACTGAACTGAACTGAACTGAACTGATGTCACAGTGAAGATGGTGTCTTTAGCTTGGTTGACAGGAGATACATTTTAACAATTTTTGTCTCTATCCCACTAGTATCAAAATGTCATTCAGAAATTGCTGGTGGTGGTGTGGCTATGTGAGGAAGGGGACGGAGAAAGGTTGGGGAGGAGGGAGGGAAGAGAGAAGATAGGGAAAAAGGGAGATACTAATAGGAAGCCACAGAGATGTTTATATCAGGATTCTATAACTTCAGCTGTATTGAATAAGTCATCTGACAATAGACAATAGAACAGACTGTGAGGAAAGAGGGTGTGATCAGATACCAGCTGAAACTACAAGATAAGAGGAAATGAGACCTTGAATCTGGCTGACCATGGGAGTGAAAAGAAAGAGATTGATGAGAATATTTTACATGGAGGATTTCAGGAAGTGATAAATTACTGAATTAGGTGTCAGCAAGAAAGACTGAATACCACTCTGAGGTCTCATGACTGGACAACTCAGCAATGTTAATAAATAGAGAAACTGGTGAAGTGGGTGTATGGGAATCCTCTGCACTATATTGTCATTTTTTTCTATAAATCCAAAAATGTTCTATAAATAAAGTCCACTTAAAAGGGGAGAAAGATTTGTCGGTTAAGCGATTCATTTTATGAAATGCTTCAGATATGCAGAGAAGGCAGTCAGGATAGACCTGTGGACTACACTTTCATAAGTCAAATTCTGAAGAGACATTTCAGTGACCATTGGGCAGGGAACTCCATTTACAGAGAATGAAGTAGTAAGTGTATGGTTAGGACATAGAAGCAGTAAGAAGGATGATGGTGAAGACAGACTGGCCTAACGGATCCAGGAGCTTAGACTCCAGGGAAGCTCAAGAGCAGGTACAGGTGAAGAAAGAAAGGAGCCAAGGGAGAGAGGGAGGCTGACAGGGTAGGACAGCATGACGAGTATGTTTTCATTCCCTCTGCTGTAATGAATTAACACACACTTAGTGACTTGCTGCTGCTGCTGCTGCTGCTAAGTCACTTCAGTCATGTCCGACTCTGTGTGACCCCATAGACGGAAGCCCACCAGGCTCCCCCGTCCCTGGGATTCTCCAGGCAAGAACACTGGAGTGGGTTGCCATTTCCTTCTCCAATGTGTGAAAGTGGAAAGTGAAAGTGAAGTCGCTCAGTCGTGTCCGACCCTTAGCGACCCCACGGACTGCAGCCTACCAGGCTCCTCCATCCATGGGATTTTCTAGGCAAGAGTACTGGAGTGGCTTGCCATTGCCTTCTCCGCTTAGTGACTTAACATGACATTAATTTATCAACTTCCTGTTCTGGAGGTCAGAAGTACAAAATCAGTTCCAGTGGGCGAAATCAAGCTGTCAGCTGGTCTATGCTACTGCTATTAAAAGCTTTAAGTTAGAATGTTTCCTCATCTTTCACAGCTTCTGGAGGCCACCTGCATTCCTTGGCTTGTGGCCCCTTTCTTCATCCTCAAAGCCAGCAGAGTAGAGAGAAAATTCACCCTTGCTCTGCCTTCTGTTCTATTTGAGCCTTCACTGCGTTGGATGATGCTCACCTACAAAGAGGAGGGCAGATATTCTTTCTCAGTCTACTGATTCAGCTGCTAATATCTTCCGGACACACCCTCAGAGACACACACAGACATTTTTTTCTTTTTTTTTTTTTAACCAGACATGTAAGCATCTCTTAGCCCGGTCAAGTTGACACATAAAATTAACCATCATAGTTACCATTTACAATTATGTGAAGGGTTCACAGAAAAGATGCTAACTGGGTGTCCTCCATGACCATGAAATCATCACTGAGAGGTGAGAGGCTTCTTGCCAAGAAGTTAAGGATGCAGGGCACATAGGGGAGGACTTGGTGATGCCGGGGAACAACTGTGCACTCGCCTTGTCCAGAGATCCTCTGTCAGAGAAGGCAGCTCTCTTTCTGCTAATTAGATGTTCATCTATCGGAAGATGCTGAGCTGCCTTCTCAAGGACCTTTTGCAAAGAGTCACGATTTGATGATCAAAGGCCAAAATGCACTTTCAAAACCACACTTTTGTCATCAACAGAAAAGTTAGTAGAATAGGAAAGAATCAGTAGACCCTTTTTCATTCAATTTCAAGAGAATGTAGATGACTGCTATGAAGCTGTAGTAAAAAAGTTTGAAATGCATCTGTGAAACAATGTTCCCAGGAAAAATGGGAGAAACTCTAAATATTCAGAACTTTTCACATATTTCATTAAATTTTTCTACATATTCTAACTCTAAAAAATTCCATTTAACTGGGTTAGTAGGCTTACTTCTGCACCAAACTTTTCCGATATGAGGATATTTTAATAACATTGCCACTGTTAAATTCCTACAGCTAGAATGGCTTCATTTAACCTGACCTCCTCACACTAACAGAACATACATTATAGTTTTTTAATTCTTAAAAAAAGGTTACAAACTAATGGAAGTTTTTTTAAAAAAACATCTTCAGTGTATACAGTACATTTTGGGCAGTACGAGACATTTATTTACTAATGAGCTTTCTATCTGCCACCAGATTAGTTATGAAATATGATCACTAAGGCTGCATTCAACTGTACCAAAAAGCTAATTTTAGAATTTTAATATTATCAGACCTTAAATATGATCAGCTTCATATCTCAAATAACTGAGACGGAATACATATCACAGAACTTTGGACAAATTTTTGTTTCATAATTAAATAGGCACATCAAAATCCTCTTGAGATTCATAGTGTAGACCTTCAGACAAAAGAATTAAAGTAATATTGAGTCCTAACTTGAAAAGAGCTGTGACAGTGTTCAGCCTCACTAATTCTAACCCCAGAATATAGTGAAAACACATCACTTTTTCTAAACCAGAAAGGGAGCTCCATGCTAGAGGACCTGAGTTTAACCCACGCAATTTCAGAATCATGTAATCCCTGAGACAGAGGATAAACTGGTTTTTCAAGCTACCACTTAACATGGTGATAAAAATATAACCACAAAATATTAACTATCTTCTCTACTGAAATATATGCATAAGACTATATGCATAAAAAGTTCAAAGTACTCTTTTTAAAAGCAGAGATGAATGTATTATTTTCTTACAGTGGACTCCTAGGAGGGCTTGTTCAAATTTCTGCAGCCTTCTGGATGTGAGTGATAAAATTAAATAGCAATAAAATTTGAGGGAGGGAATAAAACGAATAGACTTGAGGGAAGAGTTCTACGTTGTTTTTATAAAAATTGGTTTTATATATCAAGAGAGTATATATCTTAAGTAGTGTGTCATATCTTCTTTAAAAAGGAAAATTGAGAAAATTGTTCTGAAAATCAGCTTATTCAGTTCAGCAGTAAAAAAAAAATTATATAAAACATAAAAGATATCCACTTATAAAAGTATATATCAAAGTTTTATTTAATAGGTTATTCATAAAAACTAACTGATCTTCAAAAAGTAAGCTTAGCGCAAATAATTCACAACTCTTAAAAGAGTGCCCCTAAACAGTAGTTAACAAAGAATGCTTAGTGTATGCTGGAATATTTGTATATGTTTTATATTATATATTACATATTCATGTAATAATCCTCTAACAACTCTACAAGGTAGGTATTATTATTACTTCCATGTTAAAATGAGAAAACTGACACCATGAAAACTCAAGTTACTTGGCAAAGATCACACAAGCCAGTGAGTGGTAGAGTTCATGTTCAAATTTAAGGAGTTTTAGTGTTAGTTTTGTTTAGTTTGTCTAATAAATAATGCATGGTATTTGTTTAGAATAAGTAAACAAAAGTCAACTAGACAAAAAAGCTATTCAGAAACAAATACAACTGTTTCAGTTCAGCTCAGTTCAGTCGCTCAGTTGTGTCCAACTCTCCGCCACCCCATGAATCACAGCACGCCAGGCCTCCCTGTCCATCACCAACTCCCAGAGCTCACTCAAACCCATGTCCACAGAGTGGGTGATGCCATCCAGATAAATGGGATACTTTTTACACGATACATATCACTTTTTCTTAATATCTAACATGCATGTTTCTGTGTCTTTAAAATACATCTTTCCATGTACTATTACAGATAATACAACAATTACCATTCTTATGCACATATATGTTTTTACATGTGCTGAATTTCTCTGAAACAAATTCTGAAGAGTACAGTTCTTGATTCAAGTCTATGTGCTTAAGGAAACATTGACAGATAATGATAAATTATCCTCCAAGATGATAATTAATTAATTAACTAAATTAATTAACTACCACCTTAAATATGGACTTTCCTGATAGCTCAGTTGGTAAAGAATCCACCTGCAATACAGGAGACCCCAGTTCGACTCCTGGGTTGGGAAGATCCCCTGGAGAACGGAAAGGCTACCCATTCCAGTATTCTGGCCTGGAAAATTCCATGGACTATGTAGTGTTGCAAAGAATTAGACACAACTGAGAGACTTTCACTTTTCACCTTCAATATAATGTTAAAATCTGATCATCCTTTTAAAATCATTATTTTGAAAGACTTTGGAGTGCACGCACCAGTGTTTTCTTTTTTTTAACCAGTACACAAGTTTGATTTTTTAAATTAATTTTTTATTGGAATATAGTTGATTTATAATATTGTGTTAGTTTCTGCTGTACAGCTGGTGAGTCAGTTATATATATGTGTGCATATGTCCACTATTTTTTAGGTTCTGTTCTCATATAGGATATTACAGATTACTGAGTATTGAGTAGAGTCCTCTTTGCTATACAGTATGTTCTTATTAGTTACCCATTTTATGTACAGTAGTGTGTATGTCAACCAGACTCTCCCAATTTATTCCTCCCCCAGCTTTCCCCCTTGGTAATCATAAGTTTGTTTTCTACATCTATGATTTAATTTCTGTTTTATGAAAAGGTTCTTTTGTACCATTTATTTAGATTCCAGATACAAGCAATATCATATGATATGTGTCTTTCTCTGACTTATTTACTCGGTAGTTTTGATGTGTGTGTGTGTGTGTGTGCGCACGTGCGCGTGTGTGTGTGTGCCCTTAGTGGCTCAGTTGTATCCAATTCTTTGTGACCCCATTGGACTATAGCCCGTTAGGCTCCTCTGTCCGTGGAATTCTCCAGGCAAGAATACTGGAATGAGTAGCCATCATTCCCTTCTCCAGGGCATCTTCTTGACCCAGGGATCGAATCTGGGTCTTCTGAATTGCAGGTGGATTCTTTACCGTATGAGCCATCAGGGAAGCACAATCTATGGTGGCTGCCCAACACTTAACTGTATAATTAGTTCCACTCTTATCAGTTTGGTTTCCTCAGATTTTTTTTTCCTAGGTAGGCAAACCAGTCATTCACAGACAAGTAACCTCTCTCTTCACCCACAAAACCTATTTTGTTCCCGCGTCTAATTTCACAGTGGTTGGTGCACACCTTCTGATTTGAGTAGGAATGTCTGACCTTTAACTTATGTGTTTGGTTCCCATTTCTTAAATAAGTTTCCCGGCACATTTTCATCTTCTTTTTTGTCTTCTTGAGATTTCTTTGACCTCTCCTCTTTTTATAGTACAGTATAGTATATGGTTTCTTCAACTAATATGAGAAAAGATTTATATGTGTGTGAAGTTTTCTTGTGTTTCCTGAAGTAATTCTGCTCTCATATTTTCATTATCTACCAGTTACTTATTGTGCTCCCTGTCCGCCTCCCATCCTCCTCCTTGTTCTTTTTTCTCTCTCTCCCCCATTTTCTTTTGTATTATCAAAGCATAGATCCCAATGTCATTCCTTTCTGCACGTTCCTCTTCTTTGTATGTGGAGAGTTTTTCCTCAGGCACCTGGTTAACAAAGTAGAGGCAGTATAAGGAGTCATTTTTGGCCAGTAGCATTAATTTGTATCCTTGTTTTTAAATATTAATATTTTCTCATAAGATCATATGTTTTCTTCCTAGGGGCAACATCATTTGTCAGTTTCTAGCATTCTTCACTTTGGGGTGAGCAGGAGGTGAGAGTATCTTCCCGTGTCACAAATCCTTCCATGATTCCCTGTTGCTTTATCTCTGTTCAGCTGACTGGATTAGCATATACAGAGTTCATCACTCCTTCTTTTCTGTCACTTGTCTCCTTACACTTTTAGGCATGTTTTGTTTTGTTTTTCCTGGGAAAGGCATCTAGTTTAGAGTAAATCTGGATGGCAAGCTTAGGTGTTTCCTCCTCATCCCTACCCTCCTATTCTACTCTGCCGTGACATCCCTGTAACTAGGCCTTTTTATTTTCTTATGGCCTACCTATTGATGAAAGTTATCACTCATTTGTAGGATCTTTCAGGCTACTTTACTGACTTTTGAGGAAAATACAAATCTATCCCAGTTAGTTTTAGTATGAGATGTTTCCTTGATTCCACATTTCTACATCTATCTGGGTGTCATATGAAGCTTACCCTTTAGATATGAGATGAAAGTTGGGTATTATATTAATAGTATCTATTCAGCCATCCAACTTCCGAGAGGAGAGGGAAGTAACCTCTCCCCTATGCATATTCACAGCGAGTGATGCTCTGTCCTTTCTCCCTGAAAGTGTTGAATCCTTTGCTATAAGGATCACTTCTGCTTAACTGGATACTTTTTAAAACACTTCCTAGGGGAACTCCTGAAATCAGAGGATCAGCATGCCATTTTGGTAAGAAGTTTGGTGAGAATGGCAGCTATCAGGTCTTTGATTGATGAACTGTTTATGTCTCTGCATCACTGGAGTCTAAACACTTGAGGGGTTTGCCTGGTGGTCCAGTCACAAAGGCTCTGTACTCCCAATGCAGGGACTCAGGACACAGCTAAGAGTTCAAATGCCACAACTAAGCTGCAGCACAAATAAATTAAATATTAAAAAATAAAAGTTAAAACACCCGAGAGACTCCCAGATGATCGTTTTAGGCCTTACTTCCTCTCAGGTGTGAGACCCAGAAGGAAATACTACTGTGTGGTGATATTGGGCTGTCTTGGTGACTCAGTGGTAAAGAATCTGCCTGCAATGCAGGAGACATGGCTGGAGACCTGGGTTCAATCGCTGGGTCAGGAAGATCCCCTGGAGAAGGAAATGGCAACCCACTCCAGTATTCTTGCCTGGAGAATCCCATGGACATAGGTGCCTGGTGGGCTACAGTCCATGGGGTTACAAAGAGTTGGACACGACTGAGCACGTGCACACAGGGACAGCACATTTTCCCCAGGCCTCATAGTGCTTCTGATTCATACCAAGTAATGAGAGCCTGGTATCCTTCCCACAGCCTCCAGTCCACTGTAGTCTTTCATGATGTTTCTTATTTGCAGAATAAGGGTAATATACTACATGTTCTAGAATGAAGCTAAAACCGGTTATTTGCAAAACAATAAGGAAAGGTTGGGGGCGGGAGGAGAAGGGGACGACGGAGAGTGAGATGGCTGGATGGCATCACCGACTCTCTGGACATGAGTTTGAGTGTACTCCGGGGGTTGGTGATGGACAGGGAAGCCTGGCGTGCTGTGATTCATGGGGTCGCGGAGAGTCGGACACGACTGAGCGACTGAACTGAACTGAACTGAACTGAAGCATTAAACTGGCATCAGCCTTCTTATCCATGCTACTAAATTCTTGAAGGTATGAACAAATGCCTACCAAGTTTTAAGAGTAAAGGATTGTGAACTTTCACAGTCAAGGGTAAGATTAAAATTAAATCATAAAAAAATTTTCTGATACACAAGGACTTAAAAGTATACTACCTGTGAACCCTTTGTGAACAGGATTTAATAAAATTTATCTTCAAGTGTTTTTAGAAAAATGGTAGAGAATAAGCTCATGTAAAATTAGGCAGAGGTTAAGAAAGAAGAAATAGTAAATCTGACACAAGATTAAGACAAGAGTTCTAAAATGACAGCATGTAATTGGCTTTGGGGACAGAAGTGTTCTGGACTGTGGGATGCTTCACTGAGGCCTCCAGGAAAAGAGAGGGAAGAGATGAGGAGAGGGGAAGAGAGACGAAGGGAAATGAGGGTATTTAGACACAAAATTAAGTATTTGTATTTTAATTGGAACAATAATTTTTTTTTCTTTTGCCATTCAAGAATGTTTCTCTGGCCTCTAGGAGTTAGAGTGTGTGCCACCGATGGTTAGAATTCTTTTAGAGAAAGACTGCAGAGAGAGGGAATAGAGCAATCCTTGGCTTATGGCATCCAAAGTAAGGTTATGCAGCAAGAAAGTAATCGTGCAAGGCCAACTCCTCTCTCAAGGGAAAGTCATCCGTGCCTGACCATTCCCCTTCATGTGACCAAGCACCAGGCTTAGTCACCTGGAGTATAGAGGTTTCTGAGAGACAGGAATCAAGGTGAAGAGAGAGAAGGATGAGATGTAGACAGAAAGGAAAAGAACTGAGTGGTCAAGATCTGTTGTTCTTGTTGTTTAGTTGCTAAATCGTGTCTGACTCTTTTGCAGTCTCATGGACTGTAGCCTGCCAGGATCCTCTGTCCATGGGGCTTCCCAGGCAAGAATACTGGAGTGGGTTGCCATTTCGTCTCCAGGGAATCTTCCCAACCCAGGGATTGAACCCACATCTCCCGCATTGGAGGAGGTCTCCCGCAGGGCAGGCAGATTCTTTACCACTGAGCTACCAGATGACTGTGTCATTATTTCCTTCTCAAAGGGAAGTGAGGATGTGTGAGAGATGTGGCAACAACATCAAAAGCAGAGCCATCCTTCATCCTAGTTTAGAATCCTGGACAAGATGATACCCTGGACTGTCCCTACACCAACCCAGGGCAGGCCACTCTGATGCAGTAGAACTGCCTGCTCAGGCAGAGATAAAACTGGGTGTGTCTGTCCAAGAAACTGAAGACTCCTGAAAGGGAACTGTTAAATTTATTGGATCAAACTTAGAATTAAATGAAAGTGGACATGTTATATGTTTCCTCCACCTAAAAGGATGGCCTGATTTGTTATATTTAAAATAATGAAATTATTATTCCCCCCATAAGTTACAATATTAAAGTCTTACAACCTGCTTCTTGCTGCACACACTTTCTTTATTTTCCAAAATAGGCTCCCACGTGTGGTTAAAAAAATACTCGTTCCCGTCCCCTTTTCCCATCTCTGTTAATTTTATTTTTTCTTTGCCCTCCCCCTCCACATACAGCATGATAAAATAGACAGAGTCAGTGCAAATATACCACTTTTCAAATGAAAAGGAAATCTAAAGTCTCCAAAGAGATTTGGTAAGCATTTAGGAAAAGCGTATGAAATCTCAACACTGACAAATATTCCATACCCAGTCCTCTTTTTAGTCAGGGGACAATGTTTCTACCCACGTGGTCTTGCTGCAGAACAAAGGACAATATTCTTCCTAAACACTGGTAAAACAGAGTTCAAGCGTATCACAGTAAGCAGTGATCTCATTATGTATATTGCACATGTGAAGGAAGCACCAGATATTTCCATCTGTCCATCTTTATCTGCAGCAAATTGATTTCACAACTTTTCCGGATGTTAAATGCCAAGCCCTGTATAAAAATGTTTGCCAATCACTGCTAAGCCTGAAAATGTATCTGTCCAAACAGTGTGAGGGAATGTGGAGTCTGAAAGTCCCAGAGAGGAGAAAGAAACCCGTGGCAAGTGAAAAAAGGACTTTCACACCTCCATTAATCAAAGAGTTGGGGAACTCCTGTCTGCCGCACACCCTGCTCTGGGCTCAGCAGACTCTCGAGACTAAGTGCCCTAGGTACATTGTACCTGTCCTCGGGAGCTTCAAATCCCTGTGGGAGCTGAGGGGCACCGGTGTCCTCGTGGGAGGTACAGGTGTGTAAGAGGACGCTCAGCAACATGCATTAAGAAACAAAATCAAGTCCTCTGAGCCGTATTGGTTAGGCAGAGAGGCATTCTGATTCATCAAATCATCTTGTTATTCTATACGAATAAACAATTTTCGGAGTCAGAATTTGAAACTTACACTTAACAGTGTACTCAGAAGCAAAAGGCGTTACTGAGTTTCCAGGCATCATTTCAGAAGTCCTGTCACTGTGAACACCCGGTTTGCACTTGACTCTGTGTGGCCTCTTTCCTTTCTCAGTCCCGAGTTCCTGGTTCTCCCAGGACCTCTCTGTTCTTGGCTCCTTAGAAGGACTCTCTTCCCCTTCCCGTGCCTCACGTGGGCCCTCCAAGGCTTGGCTTTTCCCCACACCCTTCTCTCCACACTCCCTCCGTGAATGCTCGCATGCACGCCTGGGGGCTCCAGCTCTGCGCAGTCTTGGGCTGGCTGCCAAATTCACAACTTTGCCTGACCCATCACCTTCATTCAGTTTCCTGTCTCCAGGCCCATCCTGGCTGTTTCCCCGCACAGCAATCTATACATAGTTATCCCGCTGTCACTTGCAGCTCAGGCTCTTCCAAAAGTGAGCTCACTCACTTTACATCCCACACTGGCTGCCTTTCCAGCAGTCTGCTGTCCTCACACCAACATGTTCTGCTTTTCAATAGAACCCATTCTGGCCATCTCTTGGGTCCCCACTCACGAGGGACTGGGGAGAAATTCATAAATCCGCTTCCATTTACAGCTACGTTCTTATTCCATTAGTTTGACAATTGCCTTTCAGTTCCTTTGTTTCTTCAACAGTAAAAACAGAGGCAGTGACAGATGACAGCAAATAATCCATACAAAACCGCTCTGAAAAGTAGAAAGTGTCACACAAGAATAAGATATCAGCCAGTGGCTCATAAATGTTAAAATATTTTTCACGTGGGAGGCTATTGTCATATATAAGTATGATCAAGAAGATCCGCAGCCTTAAAATATAGAGTCTTTCATGCCAAACTCCAAATCAACCTTGAACAGCTCAGTGCCCAGAAAAGGGTGGATAGTATTGTATTTTTGGAGGAAGGAGTGAAATATAGGTTTAAGAAAAAAAAAAAACAACAAAACAGAATCACCTCTTAGAAGCCCTCAAGTATACAGAGGCACAAAATTTGCTGTGTATGAAAGTGTGTAATATCCACGTGCCCAAATTGCACGTGGTTTTATGAACTGTGGACAATAGTTGTTCCAGGACTAAATCCCCAGGCACATGCTGCACAACCAGGAGTTGAAATTTGAAATTCGGGGAAGTCTCTATTCTTTTGGGGCTGGCCAGGTGATGGGCACCATCTCCCTAGCCACCCCAGCTGCCCAAACATGCTGCTCGAACACCATGTGGGAGGAACTCGGTCCTCCATAACTTCACATATGCCTGTTCTGATTAGCTCATCAACTCTTCTGCCTGTGACTCCCGCCATCACCACACCCACCACATACTTTAGAAAACACAGGATATTAGAGTACTTATCACAAACCAGATGTCTTGGGTCAGGGGTGGAAACCAGATTGGGCTCTCAACTGAATTTCATCCAGCCTGTGGGGCGAAGTAGCAAGAACTTGCAAAATCGGTTAACATTTGTACTCTCTGGCAGAGATGTGTGAGGCCACAGAAAGGGTGTCTGTTTCTCTCTGGGTCAGTATTTTCCTGCATGGTTTTTCATCCGCTCCTGTTTCTAAGAGTTTGTCTTGTGCTGATTCAGAGCTCAGCCAGCAGCTCTACGGGTGACCTCATCTCTTAGTTTTCATTACTTTGAGTGGGAACAGGGGTACTGCAGAACTCTCACCTGGGAATAGTCTAGAAACAGAGTAGGTTCTGACTGCATGGGTATTGCTCATTTCTTGTTTTTACTGAAAAAGCATGAAGTGCTCTGATTTATTTTTTAAACTCCACGTGTCCAGGGCCTCTGTTTCTGACTCCTGCTACCTCTAGGCTTCATGGGCTGAGCACCTGTACCCTCCCCCACTCATACCTTCAACCTGTACCTTAAGTCACAGCAATCTGATTTCTGTCCCTAGCACTCTGCTGAACTGCTGCATCCTTTCCAATCTTTAAACTGCCAGAGCCCAGAGCTAGCTGCATTTTCCTCATGTTCTTAGGATCACATTCTCCTCTGATAACTTCCTAGTTACTTCTTCTGCCTTTTCAACTCAATTTCTCAGATTTTTGTTCTTAGATAATTTTTATTCCCCCTTTACACTTTATGTTTTAGCCAATGTATCTATTTACTGAAATTTAACTAAAATCAGCTAATTCGGTGCCAGACTCTTAAGTTCCATTGCTAACCTTGATCTCAGCTTTAGACCAACTGTCAGAGAGCATCTGTAGATTTCTTGTCATCTGAGATGCTCACTAGCTGCAAGGAAATGTCCCCCTGTGTTGTGTAGGTTCTTCTTAGCACGTGACCTTTAAAACTTTGGTCACCTGACTCAGGCATAGGCCTCAGATATCCTAATTAGGTGTCAGTATACATTGCTTTTGGAGAAGGAAATGGCAACCCACTCCAGTGTTCTTGCCTGGAGAATCCCAGGGACCGGGAGCCTGGTGGGCTGCCGTCTATGGGGTCGCACAGAGTCGGACATGACTGAAATGACTTAGCAGCAGCAGCAGCAGCAGCATACAGTGCTTTAGCTGTATTTTTTATCCTTAAAGCAGCTTTAGAATCACATTTTTCAAGAACTGAACTGTGTCACTTGAATCCTGTAGATCCTCATCCATAAGTGAGAACAGAGGACAGGATTAAACCCTGAGGACAGACTCTTTTCAGTTCTTAAAAATAAGCAAGCAAACACACACAAGCCCACTTTTTATTTTGCAGACAGAAGTTACTAGCCTTGTGGCGATTGCTTTAAGTACTGTTTATTTAATTTCAGTCCTTTAAAAATGAGTGGTAAAGAAGTGAAAGTGAGAACTGTGTGACTGTAAAACTGTGAAAATTGTTTTCATGTGTGGATTATGGGCACAGTCTCATTAGTAAGAGTTCAAATGTCAACCCTTCTTTCTAGCATGTACCTTATATTAGCTGTAAAGGAGATGTTATTCTACTGAGGCTGTTTTAAGTGTATCCAAGAGACGGCAGGATAGCTGTGAATAGCACTAACAAGGACCATTTTAGAGTGTTTATTACGTGCCAGGCACTGTGATATGATTTGTTCATGCTTATTTTCTCCTCACAAAAACTATAAATTGAATTATATTAAAAGTCCTACTGTATATATGAGAAAGATTAAAGCTTGGGGACTTTAATCTGCTCAGTCACCCAAAACACTGTAATTCCTGTTCATAAGACCAATTTAAATATTTAGAAAACATATTACACATTTTCTGTTTGTTAATATTTGTGTCTAGCTTTCTTTTCCACCAAATCAGATGCTTGTGCGTATATCCATAGAAGGGGAAAGAAAGGAAGAAAAGGATCTAGTAACTCTCATGTATTTCTAACAAACTAATCAATAGAAAATGTTCTGTATATGCATATAAGGATAATTTAAAATGATTACATTCAAATGTCCAACTTAGTTTTAATAGTATAATTACATATATTAAAATATGTTTTATACTCAAATGTATAATTATGCTCAAAATTAAAATCATAATTAAATTATATCATATAATTTTGATTTGGTACTGAAAAGCTGGGCTATTAGGTACTCAAGAGTCAATAATCACTGAACTATGTATTAAATAATTCTGGAAAGGTGACAGTGGGATGAATTGAGAGAGAAGCACTGACATATATAAGCTAGTATGTGTAAAATAGCTCGCTAGTGGGAAGCCGCTGTACAGCACAGGGAGCCCAGCCTGGTGCTCTGTGATGACCTAGAGGGATAGGATGGGGTGGAGGGTGGGAGTGAGGTTTAAGAGGGAGGGGACACATGTATACCTATGACTGATTCATGGTGTTGTACTGCAGAAATCAACACACTGTAAAGCAATTATCCTCCAATGAAAAAATAATAATAATAATTCTGTGACCATGTAAGAATACCTACATATGATTAAGTGTATGGACATGTTTACAAAGTAAAACTAACTTTTAAACTTATTTTTTTATTTTGAAATATATATCTATGAAAAAGGCTATATAATACTTATGTAGGAGAGAAAGAATAACTCATTCACTTAGTAAATAAATAGAAGCTTATTATAGAGACTTCCAGATTCAGCACTGAAATGTAAGGAGTTTGGAAGTTGTCACTCTCAACCTTACAACAAGGAAAAGCTATTTAACTGAGAATTAATGACTTTTCTTGGCCCTATCAGAGAAGTTAGGTTGCTGGGCAGTCATTCTGAAATCTAGAGTACAGGTGAGTCCAAACAGCTGTCATCAAGATCTGCTCACCTAGACCAAAAATTCCAAGAGCTATCAACTAATAAGAACACTAAAATGGTAATTTTGATGAATTGCTGGAAATTGAGTGTAGAGAAGGAGGAGAGTGTGAAACTCCTGGACCCCTGTACCTTAGTGGACATTACCTACAGGCACCAGTTCTCACAGTGAAGAGCTGAGCAAGGTTTCCTAGTGCCTCTGGCATAAGAGAAGGGGTGATAATTGTGAAATACTCCCAGAACCTTTCCATAACAAAGGCCTCCTCTCCGGGGAAAACTACTCTGAGAGAGCTTGATAAAAGCTGGACAAAGAGCTAGCCTTCCATCTCATCTAAGGGGAGAAAGAATGAACAGGTCCACAGGGATCAGAGCCTTAAGGAAATAGCTTAGGGACACTGCACCAAGGAAGGGGGGACGAGGCAAGAGAAAATAAAAAGCTGTACCAGTAGAGAAGGTAACAGCCCAAGACACAGGCCCACTAAAATACCGAGATTTAATCATAAAACTTTACATGCTCTCCCTCACCCATACCGCCACACCAACAGGACTGCAGATGATAAGAGTGAATTATAGCAGAAAGAGCCACAAGACACAAACTGTTTCTGACAAGTACTTAGAAAAGCCCAACAGAGAGTAGACAAAACAAGGGAGCTACAGGAATTTGATGCCTCTAGTGCCAGTAGCTATGTTGCTGCTGCTAAGTCACTTCAGTCGTGTCCAACTCTGTGCGATCCCATAGACGGAAGCCCACCAGGCTCCGCCGTCCCTGGGATTCTCCAGGCAAGAACACTGGAGTGGGTTGCCATTTCCTTCTCCAATGGATGAAGGTGAAAAGTGAAAGTGAAGTCGCTCAGTCGTGTCTGACTCATAGCGACCCCATGGACTGCAGCCCACCAGGCTCCTCCGTCCATGCGATTTTCCAGGCAAGAGTACTGGAGTGGGGTGCCATTGCCTTCTCCGTGCCAGTAGCTATCAGTTCAGCTCAGTCGAGCAAAAAAGAAACATTTAACAATGACTGAGAATTTTTCTAAATTAATGACAGACACCAGCTTACAGAGCTAGGAAGCTCAGAGAACACCAAGTAAGATAAATAACAAAAACTATCATGTAGAGATACCATGTTCAAACTGAAGGAAACCAAATATAAAGGGAAAATCTTTCTTTTTGATAAGATGAAAAATACACCCTATTTAAAAAGGAACAAAAATCAGAATTACATTATACTTCTCATTGGAAGCTATGCAATATTTAAAAGTTTGACAATAAGCAAACAAATAAAAATAAACATAGAATTTTCGATTCAGTAGGATTATCCTTAAAAACAAAGAAGTTTTCTCAGACAAACAAAATCTGAAGGAATTCATCATCTACACACCTGCTCCGCAAGCCATGTAAAAAGTTTTTCAGAAACTGGTTAAACAACATAGGTCAGGAATTTGGATCTACATAAAGAGATGGACAATGTCAGAGAAGGACTAAATGAAGAGAAGGCAGGGAAACAGATGGAAAGAAGAAACAACTAATAAGCATTTTGTTACTAATGCTAACAAATTACGGTAACAAAATGCTAACAAATACGGTGGATATTAATCCAGCTAGATAATCACATTAAATGTGAGTGGTCTATGTATACCAATGAACAGACAGAGCTTCTTATAATGGACATCAAAATAAGTCCTAAGTATAAGATGCTAAAGCTGAAACTGCAATACTTTGGCCACCTCATGTGACGAGTTGACTTACTGGAGAAGACTCTGATGCTGGGAAAGGTTGGGGGCGGGAGGAGAGGGGGACGACAGAGAATGAGATGGCTGGATGGCATCACCGACTCTGTGGACATGAGTTTGAATGAACTCTAGGAGTTGGTGATGGACAGGGAGGCCTGGCGTGCTGTGATTCATGGGGTCGCGGAGAGTCGGACACGACTGAGCAACTGAACTGAACTGACTGATAAGTCGCTTACAAGAAACTCATTTGTGGATAAAGATGCAGATAGTTAAAAAGGATGGGGAAAGATGATGATATTAAGTTATCACTAGGTAAAAGAATACTGGAATGACTATATTAATTTCACAGAATTCTCTAGAACAAGGAAGATTATCAGAAATTACATAATTATGAAAGTGTTCCTTCTCCAAGAAGACATGATAAAGATATTTTGTACTAACTAAAGTGATAATAACAACATATTGAAATTTGTGAAAGGCGACAAAAGTAGTGCTTCAGTTCAGTTCAGTCGCTCAGTCGTGTCCGACTCTCCGCGACCCCATGAATCACAGCACGCCAGGCCTCCATGTCCATCACCAAATCCCAGAGTTCACTCAAACTCATGTCCACAGAGTCGGTGATGCCATCCAGCCATCTCATTCTCTGTCGTCCCCTTCTCCTCCCGCCCCCAACCTTTCCTAGCATCAGAGTCTTTTCCAGTGAGTCAACTCGTCACATGAGGTGGCCAAAGGATTGCAGTTTCAGCTTTAGCATCAGTCCTTCCAATGAACACCCAGGATTGATCTCTTTTAGAATGGACTGGTTGGATCTCCTTGCAGTCCAAGGGACTCTCAAGAGTCTTCTCCAACACCACAGTTCAAAAGCATCAATTCTTCAGCTATCAGCTTTCTTCACAGCCCAACTCTCACATCCATACATGACCACGGGAAAAACCATAGCCTTGACTAGATGGACCTTTGTTGGCAAAGTAATGTCTCTGCTTTTTAATATACTATCAAGGTTGGTCATAACTTTCCTTCCAAGGAGTAAGCGTCTTCTAATTTCATGGCTGCAATCAGCATCCGCAGTGATTTTGGAGCACAAAAAAATAAAGTCTGACACTGTTTGCACTGTTTTTCCATCTATTTCCCATGAAGTGATGGGACCAGATGCCATGATCTTTGTTTTCTGAATGTTGAGTTTCAAGCCAACCTTTTCACTCTCCTCTTTCACTTTCATCAAGAGGCTTTTGAGTTCCTCTTCACTTTCTGCCATAAGGGTAGTGTAATCTGCATATCTGAGGTTATTGATATTTCTCCCAGCAGGAAAATTAATAGCTTTAAGTGCATATACTAGAAAAAGAAGAAAGATCTCAAATCAGTAGCCTAAGCTTCCACCTTAGGTAATTAGAGAATGAAGAGTAATTAAAGCTTAAAGCCAGCATAAGAAAATAAATAATAAATCTTAGAACAGAAATCAATGAAATTAAAGCCACAAAACAATCAAGGAAACTGGTTAACCTCAATCTGGTTCTTAGACAAGAACAATAAAATTGATGCCTCTAACTGGGTAAACTAAGAGTAAACCAAGCTGAATAAACCAAGAAATAAAGAAGATACAAATTAGCAACACCAGGAATGAAAGAGGGTTAATCACTACTAATTCCATGGACAATAGAAGAATAATAAAGGAATATTCTGAATAAGTGTATCCCACAAACTTGATATTGTAGATAAAATGGACCAATTTCTTGAAAGACATGAACAAAATTCACTCAAAGAGAAATATATAGCCTGAGTAACCAAATATCTATTTAAGACATTGAATTATTTTTTAAAAAACTTGCCAAGAATAAAGCATTAGGTTCACATGGTTTCAACTGTAAATTCTACCATACTTTTAAAGGAAGAATTATACCAGTTTTCCACTGTCTGTTTCAGAAAACAGAATCAGAGGGAAAACTTCTTTTAATGACTTTTAATGATTCCAGCATTACCCTCACACCAAACACAATAAAGACATTAACCAATATTTCTCATTAACCCAGACACAAAAATCCTCAAAAAATATTAGCAAACCGAATACAACAATGTATAAAAAGGATTATATATCATGACAAAGTGTGTTTAATCCTAGGTATGTAAGTCTGGTTTGGAGAAGGAAATCGCAACCCACTCCAGTATTCTTGCCTAGTGAATCCTGTGGACGGAGGAGCCTGGTGGGCTGCCGTCTGTGGGGTCACACAGAGTCCAACACAACTGAAGCGACTTAGCAGCAGCAGCAGCAAGTCTGGTTTAGCATTTATAAATCAATCAGTGTAATCCACCACACCGTAGGCTGAAGAAGAAAAACTATATCATCACATAAATTATTTAAACTGTATGAAACAATCTCGACCCCATGGAGTGTAACCTGCCAGGGTCCTCTGTCCATGGGATTCTCCAGGCCAGAATACTGGAGTGGGTAGCCGCTCCCTTCTTCAGAGGATCTTCCCAACCCAGGAATCAAACCCAGATCTCCTGTATTGTAGGGGGATTCTTTACCATCTGAGCCACCAGGGAAACCAGGGAGGGAAAGGGGCTGACCTAAATAACTCTAGAAATGAATGGAGTCTATAAGAGTAAAGTTGAAAGAACTATATATAAGCACCATGCTCTCACTGATAATGCTGCTTCTCATGGGAGTGTGGGTTATCATTTCTGAAAGAACTGGACGCACACAGTAGAAATGAACAGTTTAGTAAATGAATGGTAGATGGTTGGAGCCAGGCTTCTCACTGAATGGGAGAGAAGGCTAGGAATTTCCATGTAGCAATGCATTAGGGTAGGACACAGTATAAACTAAAATTTAGCTTCATGTTGATATGAATGCATATAGGAATTTTTTAGATATGTGCTTATAAAGCTGTTAGAACACACACACGATTTTTTTTCAGTCAGCTAAGAGGGTTTAGAAACAAAGATATTCCAGTAGCAATGAGAACACCGAGTGCCCAGATGTCCAATGAAAAGAACTACAGATTTTTGGAGAAATGGCTAATCCCAGGACTGGGAAAGGAAACTTATGACTTAAGCCTGGAGCATCTTGTAGGACCAGAAAATAGGAACAGTTCATAAAATATATACATATAAAAAAAGAAAATATGCTAATGGGAGTATGTCCAAAGGTCACAGGAGCCAACTGAAAGAGCTCCCAGTGGCCAAAACTGGAACAATTTGAGCCACAAAATAAAGTAGCAGTAGATTATACACCAAAGTATAAATATATATAATAGCCCAAAGTATAAAATGAGTCATATGAATATAAATAAATAATTGAATAAATAAATTAGGGAAGAGAGATAAATCTGTACAGTAGAATTCCAAATAACTTACATAGATAATCTGCCTTCAAGGAGGCCATAACTCTGCACTCCTTGAGTGGGAAATGCACACCGTGGCTTCCTTTCAGGGGAAGGAGGGGGATATAACTTTACAGGGAAGTAACCTGACAAACACTATCTCAGCCAGGTGATGAAGGCTACCATCAGCAGTGACAAGTCATACTGAGACTAAACACCCTTGATGTGATGACGTGATCAGTACTTTTACCTCTACGGTTTTCCTTCCTCAACCACATAACCTCAGTCTAATCATGAGAAAAACATCAGACAAATCCCAGTTGAGGGCTATTATATAAGACGCCTGACTAGTGTCTCTGAAAACTGTCAAAGTCATCCAAAATGAGGAATTTCTGAGACACTGTCACAGCCAAAAGGAGCCTGAGAAGACATGACAACTAAATGTTATATATCCTTAATGAGATCCTGGAGCATAAACAGGACATTATGTAAGAACTAAGAATTTCTTAGTAAAGTATAGAATTTAGTTAATTACATTACTTTGCCAACAAAGGTCCATCTAGTCAAGGCTGTGGTTTTTCCAGTAGTCTTGTCACAGTGGGGGAAGGAAAGGGTGGGATGTCTTCAGAGAGCAGTCCTGAAACATATACAATATGTAAAATGGATAGCCAGTGGGGATTTGCTGTATGATGCAGGGAATCCAGTAGTCATGTACGGATGTGAGAGTTGGACCATAAAGAAGGCTGAGTGCTGAAGAATTGATGCTTTCGAATTGTGGTGTTGGAGAAGACTCTTGAGAGTCCCTTAGACTGCAAGGAAATCAAACCAGTCAATCATAAAGGAAATCAGTCCTGGATATTCATTGGTAGGAGTGATGCTTAAGCTGAAACTCCAACTTCGGCCATCTGGTGTGAAGAGCCAACTCACTGGAAAAGACCCTGATGCCAGGAAAGATTGAAGGCAAATGTGAAGAGGGTGGCAGAGGATAAGATGGTTAGATAGCATCACTGACTCAATAGACATGAATGTGAGAAAACTCCAGGAGATTGTGAAGGACAGGGAAACCTGGCATGCTGCAGTTCATGGGTTGCAAAGAGTCAGACACAACTTAGTGACTGAACATGGAACAGCAGGGAATCCAAAACTGATTCTCTGTGACAACCTAGTGGGGTGGGATGCAAAGGAAGGTAGGAGAATGGTTTGAGATGGAGGGTTTGAGAAGTATGTCTATGGCTGATTCATGTTGATGGATGGCAGAAACCATTACAATATTGTAAAGCAATTATTCTCCAATTAAAAATAATTTTAAAAAATTATATGTGAGACACTTCCAGGTATGGGCAAATATTGGATGACAATACGCCTGGGCTCTGCCCTTGTACAACTGTTTAGTGGGGAGACAGCAAAAAGCAGTAGGGGAATAGACCACTTTGGGTGGTAAGATCTAACATGACAGGGACATTTAGTTCAGTTAGGATTGTTTTCTTTAAACAAAAGTTTTAATACTTCAATAGGATTTGGCTATTGAGATCTTGTTGAGATTTGAAATATAAGAAGGAAATGGTCGTGCAAAGAGCAGAGATGAAGGACAGAAGTTTCCAGGTGCAGGAGACAGCATGAACAAATCTCATAGTATAGGTGCCTTGAGGGATGGAAAAAATGGCCAGTGTCTTAGGTTGAGTTATTGCAGAAGCCAGTCATGAGCCAGGATTTGAGTGCAAGAACATGTTCTGAATGCAGGTAGTTAATTATGGGGAGAGAAGGTGGTCCCAAGAAAGATTGGTAGGATAGGAAGAAAATGAACGGAAGAAGACATGGTTATCAAGCAGGTGTTATGGGCAACCAGGGCTCGTTCTCATTGGGGAACTCGGGGAGACAGTGGAGAACATGACTCACTTATCCCACCTATGGAAAGAAACTGGGATCCTTATCCACCAGCTCCCATCAGGAACTGGTTGTAAGCTGCTCCTCAGGGGTAACTACCCGTAACTTGAATACCTGTGTGACAACTGAAAGTCATAAAGGTCAGTAGGCGTGGAAACAGTGAGTGCCAAGTGTGTATGGGAGAAACACACACAAGGTCTTCAGATGTAGCAGTGGACCTAAAGAGCAGGTAGCCAGGGGAAAAGTGGCACAGGATAAGGTCGGGGAGTAAGCAGGAGTCCATTTCTGTAGCACCTGATGGTAGGCAATTACTACATTCCCCACTTGACAATAACAAAATGCCATTTGTGTGAGACCACTCTGGCTGTTATACTGGGAATGGAGACTGAGGATGTGGCCTAAGTTGAAATGGGCAGAACTGTTATGGTGCTACTATAGTGGTCCAGGCAGAAGTCTAGCTTCAGCATAGGTGAGAGTAGTGGAAATGGAGAGGGGTGGACAGGTATAAACTGCATTTTGCAGATGGAACTTTTCAGGGGATAACAGAAAAGGAGGATTTAAAGGTGCTAAGTGGTGTTGGAGAAGACTCTTGAGAGTCCCTTGGACTGCAAGGAGATCCAACCAGTCCATTCTGAAGGAGATCGGTCCTGGATGGTCATTGGAAGGACTGAGGCTAAAGCTGAAACTCCAATACTTTGGCCACCTCATGCGAAGAGTTGACTCACTGGAAAAGACTGTGATGCTGGGCGGGATTGGGGGCAGGAGGAGAAGGGGACGACAGAGAATGAGATGGCTGGATGGCATCACCGACTCTGTGGACATGAGTTTGAGTGAACTCCAGGAGTTGGTGATGGACAGGGAGGCCTGGCGTGCTGCAATTCATGGGGTTGCAAAGAGTCGGACATGACTGAACTGAATTGAACTGAAGCTTGAGATGCGTCCACCAATTGAACAGGAATTATCTAGTAGGCAGTCTGATGGGAGCCTGGAGACAGGAGTTGAGATATGGTTTGAAACTAAAAATTTGAAAGTCATCAGTATGCATATAGCATCCCAATGCCAAAGAAATAGGTGAGGTCAGATGAGAAGAGAAGACAGAAGAGGACTCAGGGAGAGAAGGAGCCAGTAAAGGGGGTTAGTAAGGAGAAGTGAGTAACGAGAATTTTCAGGGCATGGTGTCCAGGAGGGCTTCAAAAGATGGGAGTCAACTGTGCCAAACACATCTGTGAAGTCAAGTGAGTTAAGGACAGAAATGTGCAAAATGAACTTACAGCTTAATGGTGTTGGAGACCTTGATGACAGGAGTTTTGGTTATGAGGAGAATGTAGTGAGTGCAGTGGGCTGAAGAGTGAATGAAAGCTGGGAAATAGAAAATTCGTAGAAACAACCCCATTACAAAACTGTAGCTTTCATTGAAGCCAAGAGTAGGTGCACTACGTGGAGGGAGCTGTTGGACTAAAGGACAATTTGTTGTTGTTTTTGTTTTGCTAAGTGGTAGAGAAAAGTGCATTTTTTGTTTTCGTCGAGTGATCTGAGAGGGATTTTTGGATGACTTAGGAGAGGGGATGGGGAAGGCACTAGAGCACAAAGCAACCATGGGTAGAAAAAGCTTTCACGTATTTTAAAACGGCGAGTAGAGAAGATTTAGGCAGATGTGGAAGGAAAAGGGAGCACCAATATAATGGCTCCCCCCTCAATACATCAGGAAGAAAAGTAGAGAACTAATAACCAACAGGGATAAAAGATATATATACAGAAGTTTGAGAAAAGGTAAAAACTGCTCCATTATGCTGAGAACCCATGGGACGTCCGTCATGTCAAAGAGAGTCAGGGTGGGCAGACGCGGGAGACGCCCGGCTCCGGCGGTGCAGGCGCAGACGCGGGAGACGGCCGGCTCTGGCAGCGCAGACGCGGGAGACGCCGGGCTCCGGCAACCGACCACGTGCAGAATCGTGGCTGAGATGAGCTACCCCGTGCCCAGGGTTAGGGCGGTGGCCGAGAGGAGCTGTACCACGTTCAGGAGGCGGTGGCTGCTTGGGCACCAGAGGGCGGAGAGGAGCTGATCTACATTCAAAGCAGGAGGCGTGGCCTTGAGGAGATACCCCTCGTCCAAGGTAAGGTACAGCGGCTGCACCTTGCTGGAGCAGCTGGGAAGAGATACTCCACGACCAAGTGGAATATAAGAATCCAGTGCTCTGGGGAGGAAGGAACAAGATGGCGGAGGGATAAGATGGCAAGACCACTTTCTCCCCCACATTCATCAAAAGAACATTTGAACGTGGAGTAAAGTCCACAAAACAACTTCTGAATACTGGCAGAGGACATCAGGCTCCCAGAAAAGCAGCCCATTGTCTTCTAAAGGAGAGAGAAGAAATCCAGCTCCACCCACCAGAACACCGACACATGCTTCCCTAACCAGGGAACCCGGACAAGTCACCCGTCCAACCCCACACACAGCGAAGAAACTACGTAATAAAGAGAACTCCACAGACTGTGGGAAGAGGGAAAGGCCACCCCAAGCAAAGCAATATAGGCAAGATGAAGAGGCAGAGAAATACCCAGCAAGTAAAGGAACAAGATGGTTGCCCACCAACACAAACAAAAGAAGAAGATATAGGGAATTTACCTGATGAAGAGTTTCAAATTTTGATGGTGAAAATGATTCAAAATCTTGAAAGCAAAATGGAGTTACAGATAAATAACCTGGAGAAAAGGATTGAGAAGATGGAAGAAAGATTTAATAAGGACTTAGAAGAAATAAAAAAGAGTCAATATACAATGAATAATGCAATAGATGAGATCAGAAACACTCTGGAGGGAACAAACAGTAGAATAACAGAGGCAGAAGACAGGATAAGCGAACTAGAAGATAGAATTGTAGAAATAAATGAAACAGAGAGGAAAAAAGAAAAATGAATTAAAAGAAATGAGGACAATATTAGAGACCTCTGGGACAATGTTAAACGCTCCAACATTCGAATCATAGGAGTCCCAGAAGAAGAAGACAAAAAGAAAGAACATGAGAGAATACTTGAGGAGATAATAGTTGAAAACTTCCCTAAAATGGGGAAAGAAATAATCACCCAAGTCCAAGAAACCCAGAGAGTCCCCAACAGGATAAACCCAAGGCGAAATACTCCAAGACACATATTAATCAAATTAACAAAGATCAAACACAAAGAACAAATATTAAAAGCAGCAAGGGAAAAGCAGCAAATAACACATAAGGGGATTCCCATAAGGATAACAGCTGATCTTTCAACAGAAACTCTTCAGGCCAGAAGGGAGTGGCAAGACATACTTAAAGTGATGAAAGAAAATACCCTACAGCCCAGATTACTATACCCAGCAAGGATCTCATTCAAATATGAAGGAGAAATCAAAAGCTTTACAGACAAGCAAAAGCTGAGGAAATTCAGCATCACCAAACCAGCTCTCCAACAAATGCTAAAGGATCTTCTCTAGACAGGAAACAGAGAAAGAGTGTATAAACTTGAACCCAAAGCAATAAAGAAAATGGCTACGGGATCGTACTTATCAATAATTACCTTAAATGTAAATGGGTTGAAATTTTCAAAAAGGCTAGGAAACAATTCTCATAGCCATCAATAGTTCAGTGTTGAGTTCATGAATAGTTTTTAAAGTTTGGGACAAACTGTAGTATTTGCTATTTGAAGTACTATTTGTAATTGGCATATTACGATGTAACATTGGTCTTCATTTCCATCTTAAAACGCCTAAAAATGCCGAACAGGTTTTTAGATTTGTGAATTTTAGTTGAAATGTATTTTACGATGTTACTAAACCTGCAGAAATATTGAAATATTTCAGAGAACTTATTCACTGTACATTTAATTTATTTTATTTATAAAAGTTATGAACTGTAGAAAGTTTTACTTGTTGGGTCAAATGTTTGTTGCTTCAAATGCTTGTTGCATTTGAAGTGCTAGTTACAAGAAAATCAAATACCTTCAATGTATAAATGCTATTAAGTTTTTAAAGGACTCTGGAGTATAAGTAAGTTTGTTTAAAGAAATTTAGTCTGTTCAACTTGAAAAAAATAAATAAAATTGGAAAAAAAAATAAAAAATAAATGGAAAAAAAAAATAATAAAATTACTGTTTTAATCCCCCCCCCCAAAAAAAAAGAGAGTCAGGGTGAACATACAGAATTTCTCCAGCAATATTCCTCCACTCAGGGCCCAAGCACAGAGGAGGCTCATAGCCAGGATCTTCAGAATTGGGGTTTCACAGGCAAGTATGGCAGCAGTAACAAGAAGGAACTGAGGAAATGTAAAATGGCATTATTTTGAATAGATTATGGAATTTAAGATGGGTAAATTCAGAAAAAGTCCCCAGTAGGGGCTGATGGATAGTAGAAAAAGTCCTGGGGTCAGTGCATTGGCATCTCAATGAAATCCAAAAAGCCTAATTGCAGGATTCTTGAGCAAGTGGATTTAAATAATAGAGGTGGTAGCCAGTAGGAAGCTTATTACATACTTTCTATCATTTGAGTGATTTAAAATGCATGACTTAAAAGTAGAATATTGTGTCTGTGGTTACTTAAGTCATACTGAACTATGTCCCTCTCAGTAGGCATAAAATACTTTGTACTTCCATAAATTAAAATTTTGCCTGTGGCTTAGCAATTTAAATCTCCAAATATATACTTTATGATGGAATGTCTTCACTTTTTCCTTTTTCTGGGGTGGCAGCCCTATTGATTCCCCTGTTCAAATATGCTGAATAGCTTCCTTATGAACCTACACAAGTAAACTAGGCTAAAGCAGGTTACCAAAAAAGGAAGGAGAATCAGCAAATCCATGAACCAGATGTCCAACTCTCTAGATTCTGGGGTCTTCTACCAAAGAGATATAGATCATCAAAATGAAGTGTGGAGAATGAGAATGAAGGACAAATTAACTTGATATTTACTGGAACTGGTAGTAGTAATACTACCACTTCATAGTTACTTTTGAAAGGCATTTAAATTCTGTCTACCAAAGTACATGGAACAACAGACTGGTTCCACATAGGAAAAGGAGTACGTCAAGGTTGTATATTGTCACCCTGCTTATTTAACTTATATGCAGAGTACATCATGAGGAACGCTGGGCTGGAAGAAGCACAAGCTGGAATCAAGATTGCTGGGGGAAATATCAATAACCTCAGATATGCAGATGACACCACCCTTATGGCAGAAAGTGAAGAGGAACTAAAAAGCCTCTTGATGAAAGTGAAAGAGGAGAGTGAAAAGGTTGGCTTGAAGCTCAACATTCAGAAAACAAAGATCATGGCATCTGGTCCCATCACTTCATGGGAAATAGATGGGGAAACAGTGGAAACAGTGTCAGACTTTATTTTGGGGGGCTCCAAAATCACTGCGGATGCTGATTGCAGCCATGAAATTAGAAGACGCTTACTCCTTGGAAGGAAAGTTATGACCAACCTAGATAGCATATTAAAAAGCAAAGACATTACTTTGCCGACCAAGGTCCATCTAGTCAAGGCTATGGTTTTTCCAGTAGTCATGTATGGATGTGAGAGTTGGACTGTGAAGAAAGCTGATCGCCGAAGAATTGATGCTCATGAACTGTGGTGCTGGAGAAGACTCTTGAGAGTCCCTTGGACTGCAAGGAGATCCAGCCAGTCCATCTAAAGGAGATCAATCCTGGGTGTTCATTGGAAGGACTGCTGCTAAAGCTGAAACTCCAATACTTTGGCCACCTCATGCGACGAGCTGACTCACTGGAAAAGACTCTGATGCTGGGAAGGATTGGGGGCGGGAGGAGAAGGGGACGACAGACAATGAGATGGCTGGATGGCATCACCGACTTGATGGACATGAGTTTGAGTGAACTCCGGGAGTTGGTGATGGACAGGGAGGCCTGGCGTGCTGTGATTCATGGGGTCGCAAAGAGTCGGACACAACTGAGTGACTGAACTGAACTGAACCAAAGTTTCAAGTCAAGAACCTTTAGTATATACTAGACATATTTGTTCAGTTACCTAGTTATGTCTGACTCTTTGAGACCCCCATGGACTGCAGACACCAGGCCTCCCTGTCCCTCGCCATCTCCCAAAGTTTGCCCAAGTTCATGTCAATTGCATCGATGATGCCATCCAGCCATCTCATCCTCTGACGTCCTCTTCTTCTGCCTTCAGTCTTTCCCAGCATTAGGGTCTTTTCCAATGAGTCAACTGTTCATATCAGGTGACCAAATTATTGGAGCTTCAACAGTATTCAGGGTTGATTTCCTTTAGGACTGACTGGTTTGATCTCCTTGCAGTCCAACGGACTCTCAAGAATCTTCTCCAACACCACAGTTTGAAAGCCTCAATTGAGGGATACATTAACTGAGGGAAAATACTTTTTTCCTTTCTCCATTTTATAAAATTCCAAATTTCACTTCAAAAAACTAGGTGTCATTTACAGAATTCTTTTGGAGCCTCTGGTAGCTCAGACAGTAAAAGAGTCTGCCTGCAGTGTAGGAGACCTGGGTTCAATCCCTGTGGAGATCCTCTGGAGAAGGAAATGGCAATCGACTCCAATATTCCTGTCTAGAGAATCCCATGTCCATGGGATCACAAAGAGTCGAACAGGACTGAGCGACTTCACTTTCATTTTCTTTCACTTTTTGAAGAGTTGGATTCCAGACCACTTATTTTTTAATTTTTGTATTTACAAATAATTTGTCAATAAAAAAAAAAAAAAGTCATCCAGCCAAGGTCTTTAAATTGGCAAGTTATTTTAACTTCACATAGAACCAAAGTAACAGTACTCTAATTTAAATCAGTATTTCTCAAGCCTTTTCTTTTTTTCCACTTGTTTGAGGGATAGAACTTAGCACAGTGGTATATAAGCATAATGATGTAGTTATGGGAGAGCAGGTGGGGTGACAGAGGTATTTTCCTACCTCATCCATTCCCTTGTTGAGAGCTAATTATAGTCATAATATAGAGTTGTTATTGTTCAATTGCTAAGTTGTGTCTAACTCTTTGCAATCCCATGACATACAGTAGATATTTTAAATAAAAGTGTTGGAAAAATGGTGGGACTCAGAAAAGGCAACCAGTAAACACAAAATGTAGAGCATCTGCTTTTCTATCAGTTTTGTTTAGAAGGAAATAGCAACCCACTCCAGTATTCTTGCCTGGAAAATCCCATGGAAGGAGGAGCCTGGCGGGCTTTGTGATCCATGGGGTCACAAAGAGTCGGATACGACCGAACAACTAACACACAATGGAGAACCTAGGGCTTCCCTGATACCTCAATTGGTAAAGAATCTGCCTGCAATGCAGGAGACCCTGGTTTGATTCCTGGGTTGGGAAGATCCCCTTGAGAAGGGACAGGCTACCCACTCCAGGATTCTGGCCTGGAGAATTCCATGGACTGTAAAGTCCATGGAGTAGCAAAGAGTCAGACATGACTGAGCGACTTTCACTTTCACTTTTCAATGGAGCCCCAGTCAGAACTAGACTAAATCAAAGTGGAGTCCTTGGCTCTAATCCCAGGTGAGCTTCTCATTCGTTACACGAACTTCAGCAATTCGCTTGGGCTTTGTGTTTCTGATCTGATAAAACAGAGGTGACAGCACTGGTTCTGCCACTTTTCAGGGTTTTCTAAGACTGAAATAAAAATTTGTTTTTTACAACTTTGAATGACTTGTAGGTTCCAGGCGCTGGGCTGAGGTGAACAAGAAATAAAATAAATCCCTTGCCTTCATGGAACTTACATTTGAATGGGGGGAGATGTATGAAAAATAAATTGGGCAAAGACTGGTGATATGGGTGGGGGTGAGTTTGGAAGGCATTCTGTTTTACACAAGGTGGTCAGGGAAGGCTGTCTGGAGTTTTAATACTGAAATAAGTGAGTTATCAGGGCTTCCTCAGCAGAAGACTCAGCAAGGAAAAAGGCCTTGATGTTGGAGGGGCTTGGAACAGCAGTCAGCATGCCTGGAATGGAGTGAGCAGGTGGAACAGCAGTGTGGTCCCAAGAGTAGGGTTGGGATGGATCATGGAAGGAAGGGGTGTGGCTCTCACATGATGGGAAATGGGGAGCCAGTGGGATCCGAGCAGAAGAAAGTAATCTGACTTATGTTTCAACAGGATCACTCTGGCTACTGTGTGGACAAAATAGATTACAAGGAGTCAAAGGTGATGGAAAGGAGATCAATTCGGTGGCACAGCATTAAGGCAGAGAAGGTCGGCTAGTTTAGACTAGGGTGATAGTGGTGCAAGAGATATGTGGTGAGAGTTGAGGTATATTTTGAAAGAAGAGGCAACAGGATTTCCTGATGGGTTGACATGAATTGTGAGAGAGAGGAGTGGGACACCAAAAGTTGAGGGCAGAACCACTCAACAAAGGGGCTACCGATGAGTGAGCTTGCTTCAGAATTTCAAGAGCATTATTCAAGCATTATGAATTACCTTGTTCATTTTGTACCAGAGACCAAGCATTTGGTAGATGAAAATCTCCTCCAATTCCCGATAAAAGGTATTACATGATTTTCACCAAGTTTTAATTCTTCCAAACTCGCTAGGTCAGAGATCAATTTATGACAATGGAACTTTCAGTCAGAAAAAGTTTTATTACAAGAAACAATGCCATCAGGTAAAAATGCAAAAAATTGTGCAATTATGGCAAAATGTTTAAAAATATCTACACATTTGCCCCCAAAGGACTACAGTACTTAACTACATACCTGAGCACAGAACATTGAATGCCATTTTAAACTGTTTCACGTAGAAAATCTGATTTCCTGCAAGATCACATCCACTTTCTCTCATGCACCAGTGAAATCAGTTTGATGCTTAAGCATCAGCTTTGTAGGATAACAGAAAACAAAGATGGAAAATAAAGAATACAGTTTCTACTTTCCTATAACATAGTTATACCACATCCAGTTTTCAATGTATAAAAAATACATAGGAAAGTGCTACATACTTTCTTCAAATGCAAAAACAAAGCTCAAGTGGGACTGGCATCTATCACCCTCTATTTTAATTCTATAGTACCCATTATGCCTTTTATATTCTCATCATACTAAGCAAATGTACCTTAAATATCTACACACAGACCCACACATATTACTAATCCTAGTTTTCTAGAACCTCTTCTGAAATCATCTGAAAAGTGGCAAAATATCCCAGCTATATAATTTAAACAAATAGTTATTCATACAAAATTCAATATATATTCTATTGATACTTCCATAGCAAATTCTAAACCTTGGCTTTGACACACTATCCTTAGATCACACCCTCAATATAAACTGTTATAGGATCAATTGTTAGAGGATCAACTGTTGTGCAGATCAATAGAATAAATCGACTGCAGAATTAACCACAGCACATTGTACTCCTGTACATCACACGGCACATGTAAATTGTTAATGTTCTAATGTCATGTTTTCAAGTAACACAGTGTTCTAACTAAATACAGGAGATTGTCAAAAAGCGGCAGGAAGTCTCAGGAAGCAACAAAGCTTTCAAAAATAAATTACGGGAACATCTCTTGTAATGTTTGTTTGGTTTTTCCTCCCCTTGGCAATGTATCACGGTGAAGATGCTTCAAAATGCTCACAGAAAAAGCCCCAAAACAGCCCGAAGAGAAAGAAAAACTGAGAAAAAGAAAAATAGGTGATTAGTTGACAGTCAATAAGGAGACTATAGACATACTACCAAGGCCAGCAAGAAGAAAGCACGTACCCAGCTTCCCAAGACTGGATTTTAAAATGTCAATTCTCTAAACGCTGTCCACTTTTAATTCGGCTTCAGGAAACATTCCCTACTTGTAGAGGGCTATGACAAGCAGTTTGGAAAGTTTCCGAAAAACGAGGTATGTGATGCAAAGAGGCAATGTTTTCGATTTGTTTCACAGTATCACATTACAATTTGTGCAAGAGTTTTTAATACAAACTGTGCCAGTTTGTTTTCTTTAAGGGAATCAAAATGTTCCAGTTAAGGACAGACTCTGGCTATACTTATATCCTTTATTAGTTATTCCAGGAAGAGTAAAAAATAAGTTACTGATCTAAATATCTGCCTTAGGTATAACACATGAGCTGGTTTGTCCTCTCTGTGAGTATTTCTGTTAGAAATTAATCAGTTAAATATGAAAAATGATTTATTACCTATAATGCTATGGTTCTATTCACTCACACTTTTCCTTCTCAGTCACCTGCACTTAGAACAAAGGTTTTCAATGCAAAACTATTCATAACTGTTAAGTGCAAAAACTTTTTTAAAAATGAGGTTTTAATTGTCATAGGTAATGCAAAAGACATTAAATGAGACTACTGCAGAAGTTTTATGTTTCTGGAAAACAGAATTTTAAAAGTAGGAGTTAAAACTTCACATTCTGCTCTGGGCAGAAGACAAATAAGTTACCTTTCATTGTACCGATAATGAATGGACAGGTAGAGGACAGAAAGGAGGTTAGGCGACAAAATGGCCCATGTTAGTGCAAAATGAGGGTAATAGTCTTTTCACTATTCTCAGATTGAATCCAGTTAGACCAGTAACTAGCCATAGCTTGCCATCATGTAAGTAGAGAATCCTGTGAAATCACAAGAGTTCAGCAGGTCAAGTACTATGGCCATGAAACTAACATACCAATTTGAAAGGTAAGCATAGGCTCAGACATTTGAAATATACCTAACTTTACACATGAGTTAACTTATACTAGCACCAGCCACCTGTGAATTTGAGCCCTTCTCAAAATTAAAAAAAAAAAAATGAGACAGTGTTAGCACTTGAAAAAATTGTCAACACAAAACTACTTTAAAACTTTAGCTTAATTTAAAGCAACATGGGAAATATAAAACAATCCAACTCAAAGCTCTTTCTGAGACTGATTTGTTTTCCCTTCAAACTACTCTAATAACACATTTAAATCCAGTACACGTGAAAATAGTACACAAAATATACACATACTCAGAATGAGGATCTAAGTTAGTGCGTCTCTGTAGCAGAGAGGTCACAGCTAAAGTCCTAGTGATATTGCCTCAAATTTTTACCCGTATTTAAAATAAAAAGTCACATCAAACTATTTTGGATGTCTCTAATCCATAGTACCCTATCTGCTCTTCTAAGAGTGCATAGTTGTCAATTCATCTGGTATCTCAGTGACTATTCATCACGCAATTCTAGAATGATGTGATTACTTTTATACCAGAAAAAAAATGCTGATAATTGCACTTTGTTACCTTTTGCTTACTGAAATGAAAACATCACATGGATGAAAAGAAATCCCTCCCTATACTCATCTTAAACAGCACCCATCTCCACGTGTAAACTCTCTTCAGCTTTCTTAAATACTGACAGCGCTTCTTGTTATCACTGAAAGACTAAGTTTCTTCCAGCACAAGATGCCGGTGAGCTCACTAAGGCCTGCCATTAATTAAAGTACTTTTTGAAGACACTGAGGATACAGTTTAGCAACAGCACATTCAAAATGCCGGCCAAGGTCCCAGAGGCGATCTGGGGTCTCATACACTTTCATCCATTGGTCAGTGATATCATCATACTGGTAAAGGGAATTTTTTCTGCTGGTTCTGAAGACATGTTCTTCAACAGTCACTTGAGTAGCTCGAACAAATAAATGGAGCTTATTCTGGAAAAGTACCAGTTTAAGGTATGGGTTTATGGACTCATCACATGGAAAGTCCTTCTTACGAGTCCACTTATTGAGCTCAATATCATAGGCTTCTACAGTAAACATCCGCTGATGATTTCCACAGGTTCCAGCTATGTAGTAGATAGAGTTCTTGTATACAGCTGCTAAGCCCTGGATTCTAGGCACAGTCATGGGGGTTAAGAAACCCCAGTAGTCTTTCTGAGGCTCATAGAAGAGGAAAAACTCTCCTAAAGAAAGAGAAAGGAAAAAAGAGAGAGAAAAGAAAACAAGAATATGAACATTTAAATATAAGATAGCTTCAAACGTCTACATCCCACGGCATAACATAATAACAGAATCAACCTGATTTGGGGTGTTCAGACTGGTAAGGGTGAGAAGTTACTTTGGCTTGATGGCAGTATAAGGGTTAAGAGCTTGGTTTCATTTACTCTATCCAAATATCTGGGTATTTCAGAAAATTGATTTTAAGCCAGCTCTTGTAAAAAGTATTATTACTAATGGTTAGCCAGTAAGATCAAAATATGAATATAGGTTCAATCATGAATAAGCCACTATAATTTTATGTGCTAGTTAATTAATTTTAAGGTAGTACATAGAATTGTTCAGATTTGTGTCTATGGGCCACTAATGTGTTTACTTTAGTGTTGCTATAAGGCAAAGACAAATATCAAGAGGAGAAAATATGACCTTAAGCTGATAGAAAACATGCACATCATTTATGGAATTGACTATGAGGCAGTTTCCATTCTGTTTTGACAATGAAAAGGTGTGCTGAGTCACACTGCCGATGTGAAAATGTCTAAAAGAATTAAACTGGTGAAGATTTACAAGAGCTTGGCTAATTATAACATTCAAATCTTTGATTTGAAAGAATCAAAATCTTTGATATGAAAATCTGAACCCTTTATGATCAGATTAAATGATACTCCAATAGCCACTGACAGTAGGGCATGATCTTCTGACTATTCACGTCAAGTTTATTTATATAAAGAGGCTTTGTTTAGGTCAGAATTTCCTACTTCTAAATTGATCTTCCCCTTGAAAACTGTTTTGAACTAGGTTAACTGCTATAGATAAATATAACTGCCTACCTAATAAAGATGATGCAGAAAAAATCCAGGTTTTCATAAAATAGCTTGTTAAACTCTCAGCTTTTGCCTGCATATTCCCTATGCTTTTTGACTAAAAAGTAACAGGATTCTTAACAAAGAAGACAGGAATGAACACTTTTTATCATGAACTACCTCGCTACAAATTTCTTATAAAAAGGAAAGATAATACATTTTAAAAGTTGATTTTTAAACCTAAAGTCGACTTTAATAAACTAAAACCAGTAATGGGCAATTAAAACCCTCAGTGCCTCAGATTTGTCTTATATAAAATACAATCTGATTAAACAATGTTCATTCCAACCCTGAAATTCTGTTAATTCACTGTTACTTTGCTTTAGTATTTAAATTAATATACAACCTTTACATTCCATTTGGGAGTCTTCTAATTAATTCTATCTCTACTAAAAAATAACTGCTTAGCCAGTAAAACCAAAAATCTATGAAGAGAGAGCTTCATCATATTGGATGATATAACCTATCCAACCATGTAAGTGAAAGTGTTACTAGCTGAGTTGTGTCCAACTCTTTGCAACCCCATGGACTGTAGCCCACTGGGGTCCTCAGGTCATGGAATTCTCCAGGCAAGAATACTGCAGTGGGTAGCCATTCCCTTCTCCAGGGGATCTTCCCAAACTAGGGATCGAGCCTGGCTCTGCAGGACTGCAGGCAGATTCTTTACCACCTGAGCCACCCAGGAAGCCCTATCTAACCAATCTTGATAGATTTTACATCCATTCAGATAATCCATTTTTTGGCAAGACCAACAAACCTACATCATCCCAGGCTTCCATTCAACTAAAATGAGGCATAAGAGAGTATCCCTTACTCTCTCTGGAGAATTCACTTTACACTGAAGTTTAAACAAATGGGTTTAGGCATTTCTAAGAAATTTTAAGTCAAATAAAGGATTACAGCAAAGAACATTTAAAAAAAAAACTTACAAAACTAAAAAAAAACTAAAAAATCGTATGTATCTACACAGAACTTGCACCCCTTTCCTTATTTTTTTTTATAGTAGTGAAGGAAAAGCATTTATATATAAGCAGTTAAGAAATGCAAAAGAAGAAGGATATTGGTATTGTCAATACTGTATTCAGCATTCAGGCAACTAAACACAAGGAAAAGAAACCAAACTCAAGGAAAATATTAGCACAAATCAGAACCTTGAATCAAGTATCTTATTTACTGTTACTCAGTTCCTCTTTCTGGTATCTTTACCAAGGTACCAGTCTTCAATTGTTTAAGTAAAAAATTTTAAGCTAAGTATATTACCATCCCTCTCATCTTATAATGTTAAAAAGATGACATCTCAAAACTTTTCAGTGAAAAAAAATTGAAAACACTGTATTATGGATGACAACATCAATTGCAGTGAAATTAAAATCTTGAACAGTGTGATTTCAAACTCTTTGTAAGTGAGTTTCATAACCTTTGCCATCATAAGATTTCATACAAAATTCTTTGGCAACTGAATAGTACAACTGCAATTGAGGCTTTGTTCTTTTTTCTCTTTTAAACTAATCCAGTAAGTTCCATAAGAAGAATACTTGCTACCATCCCTTGATTATATATCATTCAACTGCAAAAAGTCATGTATCAAACTTGCTTCCTTGTTTAAAGTCTTAAAAATGGCATGGAAATAGTTTTTCTCAAATGCTGAACTATTATTTATGGGAAAAAAAAGTTTTCAAAAATACTTATGTCACATGATTTCAAAAGACAGTAAGAACATAAAAAACTTACATGATCATTTTAGGAACTTGAAAGTACCTGCCTTTTTTGATTGGAAATTTTATTTTCTTTACTATTCCCTTAAAGAACAGACTACTCCAATAAATACTTTAACCACTTAGGCACCTACCCTGTAAAACATAGATCTTCTCTTTGTATTCCACGGCATTATGAAACTCCATTGCAACAGGCATGGCGCAAACAGTAGTCCAGCGGTTCTCTCTGCTGTCGTAGCACTCCACAGATTTTAGGGAGTTTCTCCCATCACCTTCGTAGACACGCCCTCCGATTGCATACATCTTACCACAGCAGTACACCAGTTTGCAGCCTATTCTGGCTCGAAGCAAGGACGGTTTGGAAAGCCACCTATTGGTGGAATGGTCATACATCCAGAAATCATTTTCTGCCTTGTGGTCAATGGATACCTCACTGCTGCTTGGCCTGTACCCTCCTGCAATGTAAATATCATTATCTGGTGATACAAGAATTCCAACTTCTCTCAGATCATTTGGTGGTTTGCATAGTTTGAACACTCTTCCTGTGAATATATCTAGACAAGGCACTGTTTGCTTCTTTCCTGAGTGTTTGTGGGCTGCGTCAAAACATATGATCATTTCTGACGCAGTCATTCCAAGTCTCTGTGTACAGCCATTGGGACTGGCTGGTCCCTTTTCCACACAGCTTTTGGCAATAGCCTGTGCAAACTGAGGTGGAATTTTCTCTATAAAGGTGTCTTCCATCAGAGGAAAACGTATGCATTTGGCAAAAATTTCTGGAAGGTGCACTTCTCTTTCATTCTGTTCATGTTCAAACCACCTTACAATACTCTCATAAACATGCTCTTCCCGGTCTACATTTAAATCATCACTGTCTAGGATACTTATCAGTTGGTCTTTTGTCAGCTGAAGAAACTCCTGTTCTTTGATGACACACAGGAACTTTTTACGAATGTATTCTTTAGATCGATCTCCAAGTTCCTGATGACCATAATGATCAGCAAAGATGAAGACCCCGATGGAATTTTGTGGGTCCAAATGACTGATCATGTACTTAGCACACTGGTCTTGGATGGAGGGAATCTGGAAGATGCTAGCTGCAGTGAACAAGGCTTGAACATTGGCCTCTGTCAGAACAACTCTGGAGGTATAGGCATAGTTCAACACTAAATCCATCGACTCGGCTTCAACACCAACAATTCGAACTTCTTTTTGAGTGCTTTCTGTAAGGCCGCTAGTGAACATGGATCTAGGAAGGAAAGAGTGGTGAATTTATCTGCACTACAAATAAAAATTATTGTGGCAAGCTTGTAAAAGCATAAAGTTATCACAAGGATCACCTTTTGAAACTGAAAAACATTTCCTAATGTGTTTCCTGATATCCTGAATATCAGGAAAGGGATAAAAGTTGATCATCTAGCAGAAGGATTTAATCTGGCTAATCTCAAAGAAACCCTATTCTCAGGGCCAGTGAGTCCACTTTGTGCCAACTCTGAGAAAAGCAGAGTATACCTAACTAAATCAAACTGAAAAGTGGCAAGGCATATTCCAGGACATCTTATTTTCCTTGGAGCCCTATCCAGGCTTCTGGTCAAGTTGCTTTAGGGACTTAAGATCTTCAATCACCAGGTCAGTCAGAAAGTTTACAAATACCTGTGGGGTATCAGTGTGACACATTAGCATATAGAGACTGTCTAATAAAACTTCTCATAACCCAGTGGAAATTTATAAGGCAACCTGTGCCCAAAATGTATCTTTAAAAAAACTTTAGCTTAGAAAAATAAGATGTTCTTAAGAAGTTCTTATTTTCTTCCTACTCCCTTTTAAAATAATTATCCTTTGAATGCTTCCTTAATCATTATAAAGAATATAAAGCACATCAATTCATCAGTTATCCTTGGATATTTTGAAAACTTTTGCTTGAGAAAATCAAGAAATATACTTGATTTTCTCAAAGTTACCATAGTTTTATCTATTTATAAATAAAAATGTTAGCCTCATTGATGTTCAGTTGTGTCTGACTCTTCGTGACCCCAGGGACTGTAGCCCTCCAGGCTCCTTTGTCCTGGGATTTCCCAGGCAGGAATACTGGAGTAGGTTGCCATTTCCTTCTCTGGGAGATCTTCCCAACCCAGGGATTAAACCCCTGTCTCCTGCATCACAGATGGATTGTTTAATACTGAGCCACCTGGGAGGCCATAAATAAAGATCTGGGTAGGGTTAATATTAATAAAATGCCTGCTTCTAAAGAGAATTTAAGAATTAACTGATTTGTTGTAGATCTGATTTTGTTGGTTTTCAAAAATTCCAGTTTCTTGTCTTTGAGACCAAGCTTTCTTTTCCTTTTCTTTTTTAATGTCCTTTTATGGTACTTTCAGGGCTTCCCTGGTAGTTCAGCTGGTAAAGAATCCACCTGCAATGCAAGAGACCCCAGTTTGATTCCTGGGTGGGGAAGATACCCTGGAGAAGAGATAGGTTACCCACTCCAATATTCTTGGGCTTCCCTGGTGGCTCAGCTGGTAAAGAATCCACTTGCAATGCAGGAAAACCTAGGGTTTGATCCCTGGGTTGGGAAGATCCCCTGGAGGAGGGCTTGGCAACCCACTCCTGTATTCTTGCCTGGAGAATCCCCATGGACAGACTCAGAATGAGCGACTAAGCACAGCACAGCATGGTACTTTCTTGGCCAAACCATTAAGAAGTCAAAAGCCTAGCTTTTTATTTAAAGTGCTAGTCATTTATAAACATCATTTGCCTGTCTTCTCCCTCCTTTGATGTTTCTTTCTGCTGCTGCTGCTGCTAGGTCACTTCAGTCGTGTCCGACTCTGTGTGACCCCATGGACGGCAGCCTACCAGGCTCCCCCGTCCCTGGGATTCTCCAGGCAAGAACACTGGAGTGGGCTGCCATTTCCTTCTCCAAAGCATGAAAGTGAACAGTGAAAGTGAAGTCGCTTAGTCGTGTCCGACTCTTAGCGACCCCATGGACCTTTCTAAGAAGTTCTTAAAATTAAACTTAGAAAAAGGTCAAAAGCTTTTCTTGAGAAAAGGGTGGTATGCCCTGGAATGCTTAATAGATGTCTGTTGAAGATATTGACCTACCACTGGTGATAAACTTGATTATTCAGATCCAGACCTCTCCTATTTTAAGTGTGATGTTATGAAAAAAGAGTGGGAAGATTTTCAGACCACTTTTAACGTCTTCATCAAAAACATGAAATTAATTCAAAAATGCAATATGTAATATTGGAGGTATACGGGGGTACCTGGACCTGGCTTGTTTCCTGGGTTAACTATCCTTTGAGTCCTAATTTTACTTCTATTATGCAAAATTTAAGTTTAATATCCTACAGACTTTTTTTTTTCCTTAAATGACTGAAAACTAAATGTTCCAATGTATGAGATGGTTTTTCAATTTAGGGACTGAAACACTCAGTTATATAGGTCCCAATTAAAGAGTAAAAGAAAGCCCTTCATTATGCAAAGATTAAATCCCAAAAGAGAACATTACCACATAACCCTTTATCAAGGGAGCTACTCTACTGACTTGAATAAGCTGGCCTCACACACAGCAGTGTAACATGCAAGTTCCCCTCTGTTCTATCATGTTCTTTATGTAAAATCTATATAAAGTGGGAGTACTTCCTCACACAAAATCCTGAGCAACATGTTTCTAATAATCATACACATTTTATTTCTGACAAGTCTCTGGGATCAGGAAACAACCATGGCAGATTGCAAGCTAGTCTATTTTTTCCATCAGTGATGCAAGATTTGAAAATATTAAGTATGACTTTTTCATCTCACATAAGGTGCAACACTGGTGCCCAAGAAACTTCTGTACGAAAAGCTCTAGTCAAGTGAGAAGAGAATAATCCTTGAGTCTTCTAGCCAAATACTTTCATTTGACTTCACCTATCTTATGGTTAGAAAGTCTTCCAAGCATTTCCTTAACTTCTTGGAAAGCAAGAAAATCTACTGTAGGATACTTCTTTCCAAGAGATTTGTCAGGTCCTCAAAACTAATTTTAAGCAAGTATGATATTTAAATGATATAGGCCAGAATATAAAATTACACTGAGATATATATATTTTCACTTTAAAAGTTTCATTTTTTTTTTTTTTTTTTTACTATTTAAATCTAATATACAATTAACACTTCGGTAAATTAAAATTTAAAGAGGACCCACTCTTGTTCCTTAAAAGCTATACAGTGACTAAGAAGCCTGGCTCTGGACTCAAATCCAGCCTCTGCCACTTACTAGTTAGATGATTTAGGCAGTTCACATAACCTCTTTGAGCCTCAGTTTTTTCACATGTAAAAGGGGAATAACAAGAGTGTAGAGATAGGATTATAAAGATTTATATAAAGTGACATAGGTAAAGTGAGCTTTGCCTAGAGCTTGATAAGCGTAACTGTAGCGTATATAAACACATAAATGACCTAACCATATTGAATGGACAGCCTAGATAACTGAATCTCACCAGCAATTTTTATTAGAGGCCAAACTTCATACCTTTTGTGTATACCAGTTTCTTCTTTTTTCTTTCCAGGTCACTCCCTTGTTATGGTTAATACTTAATAGTCCAATGGCCTATCCAATGCAAATCTAAATGGTTACATCACAAACATCAAACTGAAGTGACTATATTTAACCCAGTATTCTGAGAAAAAGGAACCAGAAACTACTGTCTCGAACATTACACTGCTATATGCCCTATAAAGGTAAGCACCTTCCAAAGGAAAAAATACACTTACCGTGTGGTTGAGAAAAATTATTTCACAGTCATTCATGCACCATGTTTTGAAAACAAAAAGGCTTAAAGTGAGCACTTCCAACAAAAAAAAAGTTAAACTTGAACAGGAAATTGCCTTTATCACTGATCTTTTCTTAGAGTATGACATTATTTTTTAGACCCAAGTTTTGAAATTTTACTTTTCAAAGTTTTATAATATATAAAGATAAATATAAATGAAAATGAAAACTGACCTCTAAAATACTTCTGGAAGTCTTAGAAATAGTCACTAGTGTGGGGCCTAACACACATAGAAACTGTATTTCGTTGATTTTTATTTCACTGCTGTTACCATCATGGAATTAAAACAGTCCATTAAGTGGGCAATTTTTTTTTAAAAGAAAAGGCTATTAATTTTTAAATTCTGAAAGAGTTAACATGCACTAAAGAAATCCTGGATAAATTTCTGGAACAAATTCCAGATCAGCACTGTCCAATAAAACTTTCAGTGATGGAAAGATTCTGTTTCTGGGCTGTACAGTCGGGCAACCACTACCTACGTGTGGCTACTGAGCACTTTAAATGTCGTTAGTGTACCTGAGGAACTGAAGTTTTTTTTTATTTAATTTTAGATAAGTGAAGTTTAGCCACATGTGGCTAGTGGCTGCCATATTGGGCAGTGCAATTTTAGATTTTTCTGAAACATGCAAACAAAAACATATTTACTGACTTAAAACCAGTCATCTGAATTCTAGAAGAATCTGTCAGATTTTTTTTTAAAGGGTGGCTTAAGAAAATAGGTCCTGTTATTTATTCTCAGGAAACAAATGCATTAGTTTCATTCATTGTTGCATCTCAATATAAAAATGAAGTGGGCAGTGCTGAAGGAGAAAGCGGGGGGACTTGGTGCAGACAGCATAGAGGTTTCCACCAACATCATACCTGAAATAAGGGCTGATTGCAGCAAGAACGTTTCTATGACAGGAAAATGTTTTCCCGTGATCCACTTCCACTACAATGTCTGTCAGCTGTCCTTCATCGTACATTGTTTTGAGTTGCTTAAGAATACTGCAAGCATGGAAGGGGTCCATGGCATCGCTGGCTGTGTCTGAAGATGGTATTCCATTCGGTGTTGGGGAAGATTTACTTAAATCTAGGAGGAGAAAAATCGTACAACCACAAGAAGTTCGGGGCCAGTTTCGGCGTCGCGGGTTTTATTTTTTGTTTTTGTGTTTGTTTGTTTGTTTGTTTTGTTGTCTGTGGGATGGGGCTGGGGATTGTTTGTTTGCTTGGCTTGCTTTCTCCCCGCTACAAAAATACATGTATGTATATAGACTCCCTCAATGAGAACGCGAGACAGGATATGGGAAAGAGCGAGGTGCGATGCAAGTTCAAACACCAGCCTGCTTCTCCCGGAGCCCGGCGAGCCCGAAGCCCCGTGCTCGCCGACAGACCGCGCAGGCAGAACAGGCGAGGTGTCTGCGGCGACTCCGCCGACAGCCAGAACGTCCGAGCTGAGAGCGGAGGGCAGGAGCCTCACAGGGGAAGCTCGATGGATGGCGGCCGCCAGTGCCTCCTCAACCGCCTTGCGAACAGGTCGGAGCGGCGGCGGGTACCCGGCCTCCCCATCCCTGTCCGGCCGGACCGCCCACCTCCCTCCACGCCATTCATCCTCCCTCTCCTCCTCTCTGTCCACCTCTCCATCCTCCTCTCCCGGTCCTCATCGCCGCCGCCTAAGCTCGCAGCCCGAACTTGGCCCCCGGCCCACCTCCCCTCCACACCTCCCTAGCCGCCACACGACCCACCTGCCGACGCGGCCATTTCTAGACGCGGCCCGGGCTCCAGCTATTTAAAGAGGAAATGTCATTTCGCTTCTCTCTCTCCCGGGTTCCGGCTCTTCTAAGCCGTCCCTAGCCAATGGGGTGACCTGTGCGTCCGGCTCCGCCCCTAAGCTCCGAAATCAGGGGGTCTATTGGCCACGAGGAGCGCACGGGCACGTCGGGAAATGTAGTTTTATTGCCCCCGCTCCCGCGTGGTCCGTCTAGGGTGGAGGCCCAAGCTCGGAATTTCTATTGGCTGTTTTGGGTGGAGGCGGAGAGCAGGGAGCCCGCCAGCCTGTGTCTGTGGGGCGCGCAGTGCCTGCCGGAAGAGGTAGTCTTCTGGCTGAGGAGAGCTGTCATTCTGAGAGGCTGGGGTAGGGAAAGCTCTTGAAGTGCAAATTTCCCCATTTTAGGCCTCTCTCCAGGCCCCCGGTTCTTTTTTTTTTTTTCTTCCCACCTCGTTCTTCGTTTCCTAAACCTCCTGCCAATGACTCGCTTCCGGTATGAAAGCGGGGGTCCACGTGAGGGCTGTGAAACCAGAAAAATTTGGAAATGGACAAGAGAGCTGTGGTCCAAAAATGGGAAGGAAATCTGACACCTCACCCCTAAGAAAAATATCAGGAGGCCAAAAAGCAAGCCATCTTTGATGAGTCACCTGTGACACCCAACTGAAACAGCATCGACTTGGCTGAGTGCTGCGGTTTCCACAGATTAATTGGCCTGGTTACAACCGCTGCTCAGGATCTTTAGCTCCCACTCAATGCGTTGCTTTTCTTGAGCATCCGGGGAACACCTGTTCCACTTTTAAAAGTACATGAACATTACAGAGGGATTCAAGACGCTTTCCTTTTTGCTCCTGGTAAATTGAGTGGTGAAGATACTAAGTAGTCTGGATTTTCCTTTGAAGAAATCCTGGAAAGTGCCCTGAGCCTGATATGAGGGACGATTATTGACTCCCTGGTCCCTCTTCCTAATGTGGGGCCTTTAGATAAGACCATTTAATTCTTGGTCACTTTGCTCCTTCACCTGTAATGTGTGAATAATAATTCCTTTTCTAGCTGCCTCATAGGCAGCAAGCCTTTTGAAAGAAAACAAAAATGTTTTATGTTGACATGTTTTTATTTTCTTGTCCCGTATTTCTAGCATCTAACACGGTGCCTGGCACATTATAGGTAGCTAACATTTGAAAAATAAATGTAAGGCACAAATGAGCTAACGTTGGAAATGCTATTTCCAAATATTTGATTTGTAAGGACGTCTTACCAGCGAATAGGAAGGAAATTTTGGATGATATATAGTTAGTGCATGAGCATAGCTTTTCTAACCCTGAGAAGACCAAATAGTTGAATCTCCTGATGAAGGATCTCGGAATTTAAGTTGTAATTGTGGAACAGAGAGAATGAGGAAAAACAATACAATTCTGTCCTACAAGTTCAGCTGAATAATTTAGAGCTCAAAGTATTATAATTCTGTGCAAGTTAACAAGAATTGGTGTTTCTTTGGGACTGGGATATGTGGACATTGATAACCCTATATCCACAGTTCTGCATGAATGAAATTGATTTAACTTTTGTTATTCAGGACTTTAAATTTCCATTTTTTTATGAGCCAAATGCTGTTGCTTTCTACTTTATGGAAATAGTGGGAATTTCACTCACAATATTGATGGCTTCCCTGGTGGCTCTGACGGTAAAGAATCTGACAACAAAGCAGGAGACCTGGGTTCGATCCCTGGGTTGGGAAGATCCCCTGGAGAAAGGAATGGCTACCCACTCCATTGTTGACTGGAGAATGCCATGGAAAGAGGAGCCTGGCAGACTACAGTCCATGGGGTCACAAAGAGCTGGACACAACTGAGCAACTAACACACACAAAAGAAATGACATCAACCCTTAGGGTTGCCAAATTTAGCAAATAAAAACACAGAAGGCACAGTATTGGGGAGATATTTATAGTAAAATATCACTTGTTATCGGAATCAAATTTAACTGGGTATTTTGTATTTTACCTGTCAACATTTTCAAGCCTGATAAAATAGGGGTTTTATTGTTTGAGTTTGGTTTTTGGTATCCACCTGTTTAAGCTTTTAGAAATTTGGCCAATTTGCTTTTTCATTTAATTTTCACTTAACTAAGAAATAAACTTGACAATTTTTTTTTCATTTTTTTAAGTTTTCTGATTCTTTCAGCCACAGAAATTTCTAAATTTGGAGGTGGGCAGAATACAAAAAGCAAAAGTCAGTTTAAATATAAATAGGGAAAAAATGAAGATTTATAATTACAAGGTTTCCATTTACATGACACTGTAAATGAACTTCATCCTACTGGTCAAATGGCATTACCTGATAGAGTCCATCATCATTCGAAAGGCACTTTTGAAAAATACAGAATAAGTGGGAAAATGTCAAAATTGAGTCAGCAGTCCCATAGTAGTTATTCTCAGTGATCCGTAAGAACACAAAAGAGATTTTGTTTCAGGATTGATATTAAGTAGCCAAGGCTGCAGTTTTATTTTCAAATAGCTCTGATTTGAAATGTAAAAAGAACTCATTGCCAATCTAGAAAGGCAGCAGCAAGGGTAAACCTGTTTTCTTCTTTATGTATTAAGTACTGTGTTGTCCTCTGAAGCATTCTTCTCATATAGTTACAGTTTAAGGTAAATTTTAGTGAAGATGAAAATTGAAAAACCAGAATAGTTGAAGGACCTATATTTATTTCATATTAGACATTTAGAGCATTATTACTTTATTATTTATTACCTAGGAACTGAAGGCAAAGGAGATTGCTATAACCATAGTTGTTTGAGAGTTGAAAAGTCTTCACATTTAAATTCTGACAGAGATGAAAGGAAAGCTGAAAATTTGGAAAATAAGAAAATTGCACAGTCGCCTTGGTTTGTTGTTTTTTTTTTTTCCTGCTTCTACTTTAAGAGAATGACTTAGCAATTATCAGATGTGCCCAGGCTCCTGTCCATAATAATACCACATAACACAAGAATGATAGCAACTCTGATGAAGAAAGTGTAAAAGGAAATAGGACTTCACTTCTGCGAATCTCTTCTGCAGTTTTTCAGTTTCCCTATTCAGTTTTGATTCAGGCTATGAAACTGACCAGAGCAACTTAAAAGGAAAATAGAGAATTCCTGTGACTTGTACTTTTTAACAAATGATACCTTATAGTATATATATAGCATCATTCTTTTCAGGCTTTGGCTACAACAAAAGATGCCATTTTCCTTGCTGAAGACTGTTGTGGTGACTGGATTACTGCCTCAAGTGCAGTAACAAAAGTGACTGTTTGAATATAATTTTCAAATAATTATATTTTAAATTTTATTACTTGAATATAAAAGTGATTATTTGAAAATAAGTGATTATTTGAATATAAATTTGATATAATATTACACATTGAAAGAGATTTGGAGGGCTAATTTCTAGAACCTTACATATTGTATATGATTTACTTTCTTTGAAACACAAAACTTTAAATAGATAGTATCATCAGGTTTACAGACTGAACATTAGTAACCTTTGTTGTATTTTAATTTTTATTCCATCTGGGGCTATGTGAGGACTCAACATGGTAGTAACTAAAAGATTGCGCTTTGTGAATCACTGAATTTGATCATACTGTAAGATGTTAAATCATGTTAACTTGTCTTTTAAGTATTTGAAATTTAGCATGTATGTGAAAAAAAGGGGGGGATTGTTTTGTGACCCCATGGACTGCAACCTGCCAGGATCCTCTTCCATGGAGTTCTCCAGGCAAGAATTCTGGGGTGGGTAGCCATTCCCTTCTCCAGGGGATCTTCCCCGATCTAGGGATTGAACCTAGGTCTCCTGCATTGCAGGCAGATTCTTTACCATCTGAGCCACCAGGGAAGCACTAAAAGTAGCAGCTGGGATAGTCAGTTCCTGAAGAATACTTATCCCCTCCATCCTCCACCTGAACCTGCACTTGAGCAGGCACTGTGTAAAGCAGTGATCCTGATACCAGAAACAGTGCGTGTCGGCGATAGAGATAAAGATAGCAGTACAGATGGGGACACTGAGTGTGTCTCTGCAAAATTAATGTGGAGACCTGATCTCCAGTGTGATGGTGTCTGGAGACGGGGCCTTTGGGAACTGAGTAGATCATGAGGGTGAAGCTCTCGTGAAAGAAATCAGTGCCTTTATAAAAGAGACCCCCAAAGACATTTCACATGTGAGGACACAGTGCGAAGACAGGCATCTGTGAACCAGGAAGCACGTCCTCCCTGGAAACCAAACCCACCAGTGCCTTGAGCTTTAATTTTCCAGCCTCCAGAATTGTGAGAAATGAATTTCTGTTGTTTATAAACCACCCAGTCTATGGTATTCTGTTATAGGAGCTTGAGTAGACTAAGGCTTATATATGGATGGATGGATAGACAGATATAAATGATATAATGTAATATACATGGTGCTCAGTTGTGTCCAACTCTTTGCGACTCCCCAGACTGTAGCCCACCAGGCTGCTCTGTTCTTGGGGTTTCCCAGGCAAGAATACTCGAGTGGGTTGCTATTTCCTTCTCTAGGAGATCATCCCGACCCAGGGATCAAACCCATATCTCCTGCATTGTAGGTGGATTCTTTACCGTCTGAGCCACCAGCGAAGCCATATTATATATATATATGAATGATTCAGTTCAGTTCAGTTCAGTCGCTCAGTCGTGTCCGACTCTCCGCGACCCCATGAACCACAGCACGCCAGGCCTCCCTGTCCATCACCAACTCTCGGAGTTCACTCAAACTCATGTCCATATATATAATTACATATATATGGTTAATCACATTTAATTATATATCATATGTATTCATGATTAAACTTTGATATTTGTTAAGCTGATCATAACTCACTATTCTACTATATAACTGAGTACAAAACTGGAAACCTTGAACAGAATTACTCTACTGGACCCTTCGGTTACAATATTTAAACTTAGAATGACTGAGAGAGCCAAAGCCACTGTCAAAATGTGAGACATCAACACCCTCCCTTGTATGAAGATTATCTTATAACCCAAATGGGACTGATAGAATTAATCAATGATTGTTGCTTCTTTCTAACCTCAGTCATGATCCATATTTTTAAGTTCATGATACCACTGGAAAATGTAAAGAGAAGAAACATCAGTGTCTTCATCATGTAGCCATAGGAACAGAAATTCATGGAGAAGAGGCATAAGGTATTAGGAAAGAAGTATATTAAATGCAGCAGAGAGAACACAAAGGATGAAGAGCGGATGGTACTTTAATCCCTAAAAGAATCAAATATTTAGAAAGCAAAATCTGCTGGCATGCCACAGTAATTTCAGAGATATTTAATTTTTATTTCTGCTTGTTCTACCACGGGATTTCTTAATCTTGGCACTATTCATATTTGCCAGCAGAAATTTTTGGTGGCGGGGGGGGCAGGAGGGGGTGTCTGTCCTTTGCATTATCAAATGCTTTCACCAGTATCCATGGTCTCTGTGCACCAGACGCCAGCAGTACCTTCCATGAGGACTTGACAACCAAAAATGTCCCCAGAGGTGGTCCAATGTCCCTTGGGAAAACCATCCCCAGTTGAGAACCACTGTAGGGCAATATGCTTCTGTCTGTTCTGTGCCCTCCCGCTTTGTTAACAGTTCTGTTACACTTTATATCGATGTTTATTATTTAAATTTGTTTTGTTTATCTTCCTTTTAAATATTCATTGCAAGGATTTGAGTTAATCATCTCTGGTGTTCATAACACGGTACTGTCTTTGGTCCAGAAGCCCCATCTCTTGTGTTACAGATGTCCTACTTTCTTTGCCCCTCCCGCATCCTCTAATCCCATCCCCTCCTGCTTCACATACAGCCACTGTCATGGTTTGATGTGGATCCCTCTCTTTACATCTGTTCCTGTAAATCCTGATTGTTGTCTTATGCACTTTATTTAATGGTATTGTGCTATGGATCTCTTTTATATCTTACTTTTTTCACTCAGTACTGTGTTTTAAGATCTGTGTATGTTGCTTTGTGTGCATCTGGTCAATCCTTCTTCTTTATAACCCCATCAACTAGCTTACTGTCTGATGTATGTTAGGTGCCAAATAAATGTTCACATAATTAATTGCATAAGTGAATACATCAAATGGTGAATGGAGCTAGTAGACAGAATAGTGGCTGCCCAAAGACGACCATGTTCTGAGTCCTAGAATCTGTGAATGTGTTACCTTATAAAGCACAAGAGACTTTGGCTGCTGCTGCTGCTAAGTCGCTTCAGTCGTGTCCAACTCTGTGCGAACCCATAGACAGCAGCCCACCAGGCTCCTCCATCCCTGGGAATCTCTAGGCAAGAATACTGGAGTGGGTTGCCATTTCCTTCTCCAATGCATGAAAGTGAAAAGTGAAAATGAAGTCTCTCAGTCATGTCCGACTCTTCGCCACCCCATGGACTGCAGCCTACCAGGCTCCTCTGTCTGTGGAATTTTCCAGGGAAGAGTACTGGAGTGCGTTGCCATTTCCTTCTCCAAGAGACTTTGGAGATGTGCTTATATTAAGAATTTCAAGATGGGAAGATGACCCTGTATTATCCAGGTGGACTCAGTATAATCATAAGGGTCCTTATAAGAGGAGAAAAAGGGGTCAATGCCAGAACAAGGAGACGTGATGACAGAAGCAGAGGATGAGTGATGTGCTTTCAAAATGAGTCAGGAGCATAAGCCAAGGAATGCAGGCAGGCTGGAGAACTTAGCAAGGCACGGTAATAGATTCTACCCTAGAGCCTGCATGAGGAAGTCTGTCCTGCTGACGTGTTAGTTTCAGGTTATCTGACATCCAGGACTGTAATGTCATTTGTTTTGTTTTAAGCCACTAAATCTGTGATAATTTGTTACAGCAGCGATAGGAAAATAACACAGTGGATGAATTAATACATAGATAACTGTACAAAACTTTCCAACAGTTTAACGTCTCTCTCCTGTCTCCTCCTTGTCTTTCCATCAAGTGTTTAATATTCATACAAATTGAGAGAGTCTCAAAATATGAAAGACCTCAAAGAGTAATACTTTAAAGGGAAAACTGTGAGGTAAACAATCACCCCACACCTGTCCATTAATTGGATGGTCCACTTGACTGCAGCAGGGGTTCACTGGGTCTTCTAAGGAGAGTGAGATTCATATGGGATGAGGACTTGAATACCTGGGAGGTATGGTTCCTTTGTGGCAATCTCTGGAGATTAGCCTCTTTACTAGATTTAAATCTTGGAAGATAAACAGGTTACTGTGATAGAGACAGGTTTCCCTGGTGGCTCAGACAGTAAAGACTCTGCCTATAATGCAGGAAACCTGAGTTTGATCCCTGGGTCAGGAAGATCCCCTGGAGATGGGAGTGGCTACCCACTCCAGTAATTTTTTTTCCTGAAGAATTCCATGGACAGAGGAGCCTGGAGATCTATAGTCCATGGGGTCACAAAGAGTCAGATGTGACTGAGTGACTTACACACACACACACACACATACATGATAGAGACATCAAGCCTCATAATTGTGGCAGAATTCTTTCTATGGGTCTGGAACCAAAATTATAACACTCACTACATTAGATGTGACCCAAACCCAATGATGTCTTACATGCAGCTTTCTTGCATGACCCAATCCATTCCTCAGAAAGAAATGTAATCACTTATATACATAGGTTTGATCAATTCGGTTACAGGTTTAGGATCACACCTCATTTCAAATATATGGCTATTTATTCCAACCATCTCATAAGGCTTCCTGTTAGAGCACATGTAGCCCTAACTTGTTAGGCATATGTCTGCACATTCACCAGGACCTCATTTTCTGGAAAATCAGAGAATCACTCTTTAGGAAGTAGGTTATCACAAGCTGTCAAGAAGTGCAGGATATGAGATCAGACTACCCATTTCAAACTCATTGAACCGCATTCTAGCTGTGACCTCAAACAAATGAATAACTTCCTGATGCCTTTGTTTCCTCAGCTCTAAAACTGAGCTAATAATAGCATTTACAGTTATAAGGAACATAAGAGATAATTTATATAGATTATTGCAAAGCATTTAGTCCACTGACAGGCACAAAGAAAATGCTCAGTGAATATTAGTTAGTAGTAGCAGTAGGACTGTGATAGTGAAAATTGTTTAATTTTCCAGATAATTGTGGCAATTAATTTTTTATTCTTCATGGAACATTTACCAGTTTTGCAGCTTAGAGTTAAACTTGATCAGGAACCTGAGATGCAACTCTTTCTCCAGCTCTCACCATCAGTGACCTCTAGCCTTGCTAAGGGTAAGGGAAGAGGAACCAAACCACCCTCGGGGTGCTCTGAATCCAAATGTCCCTGACATTAAAACCAGCATGTACTGTTGTTTAGTTGCTAAGTCATGTCAGACTCTTTGCAACTCCCTGGACTGTAGCCCACCAGGCGCCTCTGTCCATGGGATTTCCCAGGCAAGAATACTGGAATGGGTTGCCATTCCCTTCTCCAGGGGATCGTCCCGACCCAGGAATCAAACCCACATCTCCTGCTTGGCAGACAAATTCTTTACCACTGAGCTACCAGGAAAGCATCTACACTTTAGACTAAAATATGTTGTGGTAACAAATAATCCCATACTTCCAGTAGTGTAACTCACCAAAAATTTTATTTTTCACTGTTGCATATGTCCAACTGAGGCGAGCAGATATCTCTGTTCACTGTACTCATTCAGAGACCGAGAGTGATGGGTGGCCACCATCATAAATGAGGATGGTCGCCATGTCTGAAAGAAAGCAAGTGATTGGTGAATTGTGCACTGGCTCTTGAAATTTCCACCTGAAAAAATATACATCACTTTCCTTCCCATTTCAGTGGCCAGAAAAGTCAAGTGGACACTCCTCATTGCAAATAGGATGGAACATTCAATTCTACCATTCTCAGAAGGAAGAAAGCCAGAAATGTTTGGAGATTCACATCAATGACAAACATACCATACAAAGATTATGCTAGGCGCTTTTAGTGATTGGGCATAAAAAAAACCTAGCAGCTACTCTCAGTGACTTGACAGGTAAGGGGCAATCTGTGCATGAACGTATATGACTTTTTAAAAAACATTCATTTATTTAGGTGTACTAGGTATTCAGTGTGGCACACAGGATCTTCCATCTTCGTTGTGACATGCGGGATCTTTAGTTGCAGCATGCAAACCCTTAGTTACAGCATGCCGGGTCTAGTTCCCTGACCAGGGATCAAATCTGGGCCCCCTGCATTGGGAGCACAGAGTCTTAGCCACTGGACCACAAGGGAAGTCCCCACATCTGATTTTGAAATTAACTAGCAGCTGCTAAGATTACTTTACCCCAATCATGTGGGAAAAGGAAACCAAATCCACTGATATATTGGCCAGCTTGATTAAGCAAGATTTAGTCCCAATGGGGGAAAAAAAAAGAGTGGCATGACATAATTAGATGCTGACTGTGGATAATAAGGTGAGGGGTATGGTGAGACCTTCTTGCCCTGAAACACCTTTCTCTAAGAAAAGTCTAGCGTAGTAAGAGGAGTGAGGAAATGATCAGTGGTTAGTGACCAAAGAAAGGCGGTGTAGTAAAAGTCCATGGTGCTAATTGAGTTTGTGGGTAAGTTTTGTCAGACACAAATCCAGAGGTAAGGGAGGAAATAAAAGGAATTTGTTATAGTACTTCGAGGTCAGGAGCTGTAAGTAAACTACACCAAGGTAATTTTGACCTCCCCACTGTCATCTTGTGTTAGAATTTGGGTTTAAGGTTGGATTCCAGATGGTAAGGTTTGTTTCTCCATCTGAGCCTCAAGCCTGAGGCTTGTAGAATGATGATGTGATGCCTGGCAAAAGGAGATCTATGGGTTGTTAATCTGTGAATCAAAAAGCAAACCCTGGCCCAGCAGTATGTTAATCCTGTTGGCTGAGAGGGAGCCAGTACAATCATTCACAAGAATGCATCCAGCACGGGGTCTCAGAAATAGTCTACGGAAGTGTGTGGAATGCACCAAATCAATAAATTGCTGATTTTAACTCCTGTGTTAGGTTTCCTGTAGTGCAAATACAATCCCAACACCTTCTGAATGACTCAGGTCAAAGGAGCAGGCCTAAATTCAGTTTGGAATTCTTTTATTTATCAAGTGTCTACAGTCATAGGGGAAATTAAATTGCTATACATCTTCATTTAAAAAATTGGCCCCTTTCCCACCTGTCCTTGGTGGAGACCAGCATATTCTTCCTTTCATGCACTGGGTTTTGTTACATAAATGCTTTTCTTCTAAGAGAATATAGGTTTGAGCTTTAGGTGTGAAGAGTCATGATTCTTGCAACATACTTTCAAATGGTCTAGCATAAATAATAAGTATAAAATAAACACACACAACAAGGACCTACTGTATAGCACAGAGGAACTATACTCAATTTTTTGTAATAACCTGTAAGGGAAAAGAATCTGAGAACATATATAAATATATATGTAAATATATACACATATATATTTCAGTTCCACATACATATATATAACTGGATCACTATGCTGTATACCTGAACCTAATATGCCACTGTAAATCAACTATCAGTTCAGTTCAGTCGCTCAGGCGTGTCCGACTCTCCACGACCCCATGAATCACAGCACGCCAGGCCTTCTTGTCCATCACCAACTCCCGGAGTTCACGCAAACTCATGTCCACAGAGTCGGTGATGCCATTCAGCCATCTCATTCTCTGTTGTCCCCTTCTCTTCCCGCCCCCAACCTTTCCCAGCATCAGAGTCTTTTCCAGTGAGTCAACTCGTCGCATGAGGTATATACTTTATTTTTAACCGAAGTATAGTTGATTTCAGCTGAAATCAACTATACTTCGGTTAAAAATAAAGTATATACACCTACACAGGAATAAAGCAAACGTGGCAAAATACTAACCTTTTGGTGATTCAAAGTGAAACACTTACAAGACTGTATTGTTCTATTCTTGCAGATTTACTTATACTGTTTCAAATAAAGAAATAAAAAACAAGCAGGCAAACAAAGAAAATCCCAGATATGTGAGGCAGTAGAAAGGAGGTTCTCCTATTAATGTTTAAAATCTTAAAATGAGATGGCAATAAAAATTGTTTTGAATTTTTCTTAGTAAATTGGTAGAAGTAAGGTTGTAGGTTGAGTCATTAAGAAAGAATATTTGGATATGATGGAACACACTATTTGTTGATACATCTTTGTTAAATGAAGGGGATGATGCTTCTTTCCTCAGGGTGTTTTTCTATCAGTGATGATGGATGATTCCAGAGTTAGCTACACAATGTCATCTGATGTCTCTCACTATAAGGAAAAAAAAAAAAGGAGAGACCTAATCAGGATGGTGACAATAAACGTATGCCTCTTTATAATGACTTAGTCTGAGCTGACTTTGATTTATCAGGACTGGACTTGAAGCTGCCTGGTTGACTGGTCCCAGTTTGTGCTGGTAGAAAAAATTGCTTCATCAGCATTCAGTGCTTATGAGACCTAATAGTTCATTGTAGTGGATTGGACCGTGGAGACCTCCTTATTGATTGCCGCTATGGACTGAAATGTGTCTTCCCAAAATTCCTATGTCAAAGTCTTTCCCTCTAGTATGATGGTATGTGGAGATGCAGCCTTTGGGAGGTAATCAGGTTTAGGTGCATTCATGAGAGTGGGCCCTCATGATGGGACTAGTGCCCTTATAAAGAGAGACACCAGAGAGCTGATGCTCTCCCTCTTCATGTGAGGACACAGTGTCAAAGCAAATAAATTCAAAATAATGTGTAAGTGATAATGCATGTATGCATGGTAAGTCACTTCAGCCTATCCGACTCTTTGTGGCCTCATGGACTGTAGCCCGCGGAGCTCCTCTGTTCATGGGATTCTCCAGGCAAGAATACTGCAGTGGGTTACCATGTCCTCCTCTAGGGAATCTTGCTGACTCAGGGATCGAACCCACAACTCTTACATCTCCTGTATTGGCAGGTAGGTTCTTTACCACTAGCACCATCTGGGAAGCCCGTAAGTGCTAAAGTATGGTTATAATTACTCAAAACATAATATACTTTGCTAATGTGAATTAATTTTCTGTAGACTTCAATAATGGGAGCTTCCTTGGTGTTTCAGATGTAAAGAATCTTCCTACAATGCTGGAGACCCGGATTCAATTCCTGGCTTGGAAAGATCCCCTGGAGAAGGGAATAGCAACCCACTCCAGTATTCTTATTTGGAGAATTCCATGGGTGGAGGAGCCTGGCAGGCTACAGTCCATGGGGTCACAAAGAGTCTGACGTGATTAAGTGACTAACACTTTCACTTTTTCAAGCTTCAGTAACAAAAGAAAGTTAAAACTAAAACTCTTATATTACTTGCAGGAGAGAGATCTTGCCTAGGATGTTACACATGTACACACATGTATATCAATTAGCAATACAGCAAGGTAGACACAGTTTTAATTTCGAGTCTTTTGTCATACTGTATTAGCAAGAAGATGGTGGTAAATAAAATTACAATATAAAGTCACACCAGAGTATATTGTAACACTCACTTTAGAAATACATGACACAATTTGATTACATAGAAAGTATACCATTGTATGCTAAATTTCATCAGAAGGATCAGTATCTCCCTTTAATTCTAAAAATTGTCAGCTCTGCCTATTTCTTGTACTAAGAAAAAAAAAGAATATTAAAGGTAATAGCAGTCCGTGGGGTCACTAAGGGTCGGACACGACTGAGCGACTTCACTTTCACTTTTCACTTTCCACTTTCACACATTGGAGAAGGAAATGGCAACCCACTCCAGTGTTCTTGCCTGGAGAATCCCAGGGACGGGGGAGCCTGGTGGGCTTCCGTCTATGGGGTCACACAGAGTCAGACACGACTGAAGTGACTTAGCAGCAGCAGCAGCAGCAATAAACATCTTTCAAAAACAACTGAGGAAACCCTAAATAATTTCTTAAGAAAATGATTTTAATTATTACATGATTTTCAGTTTATGGTTGAAGTTTAATTTTTATGTTATGTTTTGTATCACACTGTGTGTTTTCCAACCCAATTTCGACATTCCCTACACCTCTAAAGCTGTCACTGAATTGGTCCTGACTCTACCTAATGGATAATGGTCAGAAATGGGTGGGTAGATTAAGGAATGAGGTCAGATATTGTCAATCACAAAGAGAAATGCAAACATGAGAATTGTGAGTTAGGTTTTATTTGGGGTAAAGTGAGGACTGTAGCTTGGGAGACAGCCTCTCAGATAACTCTGAGGAACTGCTCCAAAAAGGTAAGAGGAAAGAAAGGTGATCACATACTTTTGATTTTAGTGAAGGAGGGTATGTAAAGTACATATTTGGGGAGGTTACTGCTCTTCACAAGAAGGTTGCTGCCAGTCGTGAGGAACAGATAATCTCTGTTTATGATTTTAGGGCTTTTCTAGATATGAGAAGATGTAAGAATTTGAGCTCATAAAATCTTCTTCTGAGAATGGACACATGTATATTTATGGTTGCGTCCCCTTGCTGTTCACCTGAAACTATCACAACATTGTTAATTAGCATGCTAAGTTGCTTCATGCATGCTAAGTTGCTTCAGTCGTGTCCAACTTTTTGCAAATCTATGGACTGTAGCCCATCAAGCTCCTCTGTCCATGGGATTCTCCAGGCAAGAATACTAGAGTGGGTTGCCTTGCCCTCCTCCAGGGGATCTTCCCGACCCAGGGTAATTGGCTATAGTCTAAATACAAAAATAAATGCATAAATAACATGAGAAAAAAATAATAAAGTAAAAATATGCTTTTGGAGGAAGTTGTTGATGATCATAAAAGGCAAATTAATAATGATAAGATGTCACAACTCCAAGAAAAATGTCTATCTGAAGTCCTGTTCTGCCAGTCTTTCACATAGCCCAGAGTGCCTCCTTCCTAATTTCCACCCTGAATTCCTTTCAGGGTGTGTTGAAGGTCAGTGACTAGAGTGGCTAGAGACCTAATCCTTGTAGAGGGAGGTGGCGATAATTTTTCATCCACAATAATAAAAAACTTCTATTGCATTTTCACTTGCCACACAGACTAATAAAATGAACTCATTGGGTTTAGGCATAGATTGAGCAAGAAATCTAAACACCTAATTGAAGTATTCTCTCTTATTTTGTTATACTTTGTCACCAATCCATCCCAATGTTTTTGCCCTATTGAAATATACACATTCATTATGTGTATAAATGATATAAATGAAATAGAATTCATATTTTGTAGCAAGACAAGAAAAATTTAAACAAAATAATCTTCTCTGCCCTTTGGCCTCCTCTCTTTCCCAACTGTGCATTGTGTATCTGCATTCTGCATGCTCCAGGCCTTCCCAGTGACAAAAATACCTGTTCAACCATAAACAGTAGTATTCTCCTAGCATCAATGAAACAACTCCTGAAAGATAAGGTTCCTTGTAGATCTCATAAGAGGTCACATGGTGCTTGGATCTGGATTGTGTAAGTCAGCAATAATATGTAATATACAGTCCTCTGTCTCAAAAATTTATGTAACTGTGCCTTGACTTCTAGTAGATGAAACAGTTCTCAGAACTTTCTGAGATGCTGTTCTTGGATTATAATCCTCAAATTTGACTTGAATAAGATTTTCCATTCCTTTCTTAGATTGACTAACTTCATATATGTATATATATAGTATGTGTAGGAAAGCTTGACTAGGGTTTTGACAACTACTTTTAGTAAATTTGATTGATATGACTTTTGTCACATGTGGGTATATAATATTTAAGAATTATTTTATCTTCATCTTGCTATTTCTGCATTTTAGTAATGCCTTTCATCTTAAAGTCTATTTTGTCAAATATTAACATAGTCAGTCACCCTCTCTTTTCCCTCTAATAAATTTTCTTTTTCTTGCCTGACTGCCCAGCTCACTCTCTTTTTCTCTGCACTAACCTTACATTCTGGTGCTGAAAACTGGGAGGGAAAATCCACCACAACTGGGTGGGCTCCTCTCATGAGACCACCTCTGGTGATCCCCTCCCTTGGACTTTGTCAAGAAACTGAGACAAGCTCTGGGATGGGACTTTTCACTTGCCTTGCTGGACTGACATCCACACACTGGCTCACATTTCATCTGTCGGTTACAAGGGATTGATGCTGAATCTGAAGCTCTAATACTTTTGCCACCTGAAGCAAAGAGCCTGATGCTGGAAAAGATTGAAGGCAAAAGGAGAAAAGGGTTGGCAGAGGATGTTGGTTAGATAGCATCACTGACTCAATGGACATGAATTTGACCAAACTCTGGGAGATACTGAGGGACAGGTGAAAGTGTTTCCTTGAATGACATAATTAACTGGTATATTTAGAGATGGAAAACTATGTGGATTTGATTGAGACAAATCAATAGAGCACGCTGTTACAAAGACCAAACCCTTAACCTTTGGAGTGAGATCACTGACTCCAAGACCCTAGACTACCAGAGAACTAACCCTAGGGAGTATCAAATAGTGAGAACTCACACAAAGGAAACCACTTGAATACAAGACCCCGCATCACCCAATCACACAGTAGCACCCTGTGCAGGATGTCTCATCTAAACAACAAACAAAACAAAAATTCAAACCAAATCATCAGCGGACAGAAGTGCCACCTCACTCAGCCTTGCCCATCAGAGGAAAAACAAACAAACAAAAACTCAGCACAAATCTCAACCTATGCGAAGCTCACCCAAACCACTGGACCAAACTTAGGAGGGCAGAATCCAAAAGGAAGAAAGTATTCAACCTTCTTCAAGGAAAGACTTTACCTTTCCTTGAAGCTTGGGAAAAGGAGACCTCAAACACAATAACTTAAAAAAAAAAAAGGAAAAGGCAGAGAAATATTGTACAAATGAAAGAACAAACTAGAAACACAGAAGTCCAAACAAATGAAGAGGAAATAGGATAATTACCTGAAAAATAATTCAGAATAATGATAGTAAAGATGATCAAAAACCTTAAAAACAAAATGGAGAAAATGCAAGACTCAATTAACAAAGACCTAGAGGAATTAAAGAATAAGCATACAGACACAAACAACACAATTAATGAAATTAAAAATACTGTGGAAGGAATCAATAACAGCATATCTGAAGCAGAAGAGCGAATCAGGGAGCTGGAAGATAAAATGGTGGAACTAACTTCTGAAGAGCAGAATAAAGTAAAAAGAATGAAAAGAGCTGAGGACAGTCTCAGAGACCATATCAAATGGGTCCCATATCTAGGACCATATCAAATGCACCAACATTTGAATTATAGGCATCCCAGAAGAAGAAGAGAAAAAGAAAGGGTGTGAGAAAATTCTTGAAGAGATTATAATTGAAAATTTCCCCAACATGGAAAAGGAAATAGCCAGTCAAGTCCAAGAGGCACAAAGAGTCCCATACAGGATAAACCCAAGGAGAAACATGCCAAGACACATACTAATCAAACTAACAAAGACTAAACACAAAGAAAGAATATTAAAAGCAGCCAGGGAGAGGCAACACGTAACATACAAGGGAAACCCCATACATTTTACAGCTGATCTTTCAGCAGAAACTCTGCAGGCCAGAAGGGAATGGCAGGACATATTTAAACTACTGAAAGGGAAAAATCTACAACAAAGCTTACTGTACCCAGCAAGGATTTCATTTAAAACTGATGGAGAAATAAAAAGCTCTTCAGACAAACAAAAGTTAAGAGAATTCAGTACCACCAAACCAGTTTTACAACAAACAGTAAACGGACTTATATAGTCAAGAAATACTAGAGAAGAAAAAAGATCTACAAAATCAACCCCAAACAATTAGAAAATGGCAATAGGAATATATATATCAATAATTACTTTAAATGTAAATTGATTAAATGCTCCAATCAAAAGACTGGCTGAATGGATACAAAAACAAGACCCATATATATGCTGTCTACAGGAAACCCACTTCAGACCTCAAGACACATATAGACTGAAAGTGCGAGGATGGAAAAATATATTGCATGCAAAAGAAAGCTGGAGAAGCAATCCTCATATCAGACAAAATAGACCTTAAAGAATATTGCAAGAGATAAGGAAGGACACTACATAATGATCAAGGGATCAATCCAAGAGGAAGGCATAACAATTGTAAATATCTAAGTACCCAACGTGGAGAAAGCAATGGCAAGCCACTCCAGTATTCTTGCCTGGAAAATCCCATGGATGGAGGATCCTGGTAGGCTGCAGTCCATGGGGTCGCGAAGAGTCAGACACGACTGAGCGACTTCACTTTCACTTTTCACTTTCACACATTGGAGAAGGAAATGGCAACACACTCCAGTGTTCTTGCCTGGAGAATCCCAGGGAAGGGGGAGCCTGGTGGGCTGCCGTCTATGGGGTCACACAGAGTCGGAAACGACTGAAGGGACTTAGCAGCAGCAGCAGCAGCATGCACCCAACGTAGGAGCACCTCAATACATAAGACAAACACTAACAGACATAAAAGGAGAAATTGACAGTAATATGATACTGATAGGAGATTTTAACACCCCACTCACACCAATGGACAGATCATCAAGACAAAATTAATAAGGAAACGCAAGTCTTAAATGATACACTAGATGAGATGGATCTCATTGATATCTGCAGGACATTCCATCCAAATGCAGAAAAAGACATCTTCTCAAGTGCACATAGAACATTTTCCAGGATAGACCACATCTTAGGTCACAAATCAAACCTCAGTAAATTTAAGAAAATTGAAATTCTATCAAGCATCTTCTCTGACCACAGTGTTATGAGACCAGATATCAATTACAAGAAAAAAGCAGTAAGAAACACAAACACATGGAGATTAAACAACTTGTTTCTAAGTAACCAATAGGTTACTGAAGAAATCAAAAGGGAAGTCAAAAAATTTCTAGAAACAAATGACAAGGAAACACGAAAGCTCAAAACCTATGAGATGCAGCAAAAGCAGTTCTAAGAGGGAAGTTTATAGCAATACAATCCTACCTCAAGAAACAAGAAAAATATTCAATAGACAACCTAACTTTACACCTAAAGCAACTGGAAAAAGAAGAAGGAAAAAAACCCCAAAATTAGTAAAAGGAAAGAAATCATAAAGATCCTAGCAGAAATGAAAAAGAAATGAAAGACACAATAGTAAAGATTAATAAAACTAAAAGCTGATTCTTTGAGAAGATAATCAAAAGTGACAAACACTTAGCCAGACTCATCAAGGAAAAGAAAAAGAGAGAAGAATCAAATCAATGAATTTAGAAATGAAAAGGGAGAGATTACAACAGACAATGCAGAAATACAAAGGTTTATAAGAGATTATTATGAACAACTATATGGCAATAAAATAGATAATCTGGAAGAAATGGACAGATTCTAAGAAAAGTTCAATCTTCCAAGACTGAAACAGGAAGAAATAGAAATTATGAACAACCCAATTACAAGCACTGAAATAGAAACTGTGATCAAAAATATGCCAAAAAACAAAAGCCCAGGGTCAGATGGCTTCACAGGAGAATTCTATCAAACATTTAGAGAAAAGTAATGCCTATCCTTCTAAAACTCTTTGAAAAAATTGCAGAAGAAGGAACACTTCCAAACTCATTCTAAGAGGCCACCATCACCCTGATACCAAAACCAGAGAGACAACACAAAAGAGAAAACTACAGGTCAATATCACTAATGAACACAGATGCAAAATTCCTCAACAAAACTTTAGCAACCAGAATTCAGTAGCACATCAAAAAGTTCAAACACCATGATCAAGTGGGTTTATTCCAGGTATTCAAGGATTCTTCAATATATGAAAATCAATCAATATGATACACCATATTAACTAATTGAAAGATAAAAACCATATGATCATCTCAATAGATGCAGAAAAAGCCTTTGACAAAATTCAGCACCTATTTATGATTCAGTTCAGTTCAGTAGCTCAGTCGTGTCCGACTCTTTGTGATCCCATGAATCAGCACACCAGGCCTCCCTGTCCATCACCAGCTCCAGGAGTTCACTCAAACTCATGTCCATCGAGTTGGTGATGCCATCCAGCCATCCCGTTCTCTGTCGTCCCCTTCTCCTCCTGCCTCCAATCCCTTCCAGCATCAGAGTCTTTTCCAGTGAGTCAACTCTTCACATGAAGTGGCCAAAGTATTGGAGCTTCAGCTTTAGCATCAGTCCTTCCAATAATTAAAACTCTTCAAAAAATGGGCATAAAAGGAACCTACCTCAACATAGTAAAGGCCATATATGATAAGCCTACAGCAAGCATTATTCTCAATGGTGAAAAACTGAAAGCATTCCCCCTAAGATCAGGAAAAGACAAGGGTTTCCACTTTCACCACTATTATTCAACATAGTTCTGGAAGTCCTAACTATAGCAATCAGAGAAGAAAAATAAATAAAAGGGATCCAGATCAGAAAAGAAGTAAAGCTCTCACTGTTTGCAGATGACGTGATACTGCACATAGAAAACGCTAAAGATAGTATCAGAACATTACTAGAGCTAATCAGTGAATTTAGCAAAGTTGCAGGATACAAAATCAATACACAGAAACCACTTGCATTTCTATGTGTAACAATGAAAAATCAGAAAGAGCAATTAAGGAATCAATCCCATTCACCAATGGAACAACAAGAATTAAATATCTAGGAATAACTTAACTAAGGAGACAAAAGAACTGTACACAGAAAATTATAAGACACTGACTGTGAAGAAGGCTGATCATCGAAGAATTGATACTTTTGAACTGTGGTGCTGGAAAAGACTCTTGAGAGTCCCTTGGACTGCAAGGAGATCCAACCAGTCCATTCTAAAGGAGATCAATCCTGGGTGTTCATTGGAAGGACTGATGCTAAAGCTGAAACTGCAATACTTTGGCGACCTCATGCGACGAGTTGACTCACTGGAAAAGACTCTGATGCTGGGAAGGATTGGAGGCGGGAGGAGAAGAGGACGACAGAGAATAAGATGGCTGGATGACATCACCAACTCGATGGACATGAGTTTGAGTGAACTCCGGGAGTTGGTGATGGACAGGGAGGCCTGGCGTGCTGTGATTCATGGGGTCGCAAAGAGTCGGACACGACTGAGCGACTAAACTGAACTGAACTGAATGAGAGAAATCAAAGATGACATAAACAGATAAGAAATATTCCATGTTCCTGGGAAGGAAGAATCAATATTGTGAAAATGATTATACAACCAAATCCAGTCAATAGATTTAATACAATCCCTATCAAATTACCATTGGCATTTTTACCAGAACTAGAGCAAAAATTTTCATAATTCATATGGAAACACAAAAGACCCCGAATAGCCAAAGCAGTCTTAAGAAAGAAGAAGGGGGCTGGAGGAATCAACCTTCCTGACTTCAGATTATACTACAAAGCGACAGTCATCAAGACAGTATGGTACTGGCACAAAAACAGAAATATAGACCAATGGAACAACATAGAAAGCCCAGAAATAAACCCATGCACCTATGAATACCTTATTTTTTATAAAGGAGGCAAGACAGCCTCTTCAATAAATGGTGCTGGGAAAACTTGACATCTACATGTAAAAGAATGAAATTAGAATGCTTCCTAACATCATAAACAAAGATAAACTCAAAATGGATTAAAGACCTAAATGTAAGACCAGAAACTATAAAACCCTTAGAGGAAAACATAGGCAGGACACTCAATGACATAAACCAAAGCAAGATTCTCTATGACCCACCTCCTAGAGTAATGGAAATAAAAAGAAAAGTAAACAAGTGGGACCTGATTAAACTTAAAAGGTTTTTCACAGCAAAAGAAACTATAAGCAAGGTGAAAAGACAACTCTCAGAATGGGAGAAAATAATAGCAAATGAAACAACTGACAAAGGATTTATTTCCAAAATATATCAGCATCTCATACAACTCAATAAGAGAAAAACAAACAACCCAATCAAAAACTGGGAAAAAGACCTAAACAGACATTTCTCCAAAGAAGACATACAGATGACTAACAAACACATGAAAAGATGCTCAACATCTCTCATTATTAGAGAAATGCAAATCAAAACTACAATGAGATATCACCTCACACTGGTTAGAATGGCTCTCATCAAAAAGTTTACAAACAATAAACGCTGGAGAGGACATGGAGAAAAGAGAACACTCTTGCACTGTTGATGGGAATGTAAATTGATCCAGCCACTATGGAAGACAGTATGGAGATTCCTTTAAAAACTAGGAATAAAACCACCATATAACCCAGCAATCCCACTGCTAGGCATATACCCTGAGGAAACCAAAACTGAAAGAGACACATGTATCCCATTGTTCATCACAGCACTATTTACAATAGCTAGAACAATGAAGCAAACTAGATGTCCATCAACAGATGAATGAATAAAGAAGTTGTGGTATATGTTCAGTTCAGTTCAATCGCTCAGTCATGTCCGACTCTCCACGACCCCATGTATCTCAGCACGCCAGGCCTCCCTGTCCATCACCAACTCCCGGAGTTCACTCAAACTCATGTCCATCGAGCCGGTGATGCCATCCAGCCATCTCATTCTCTGTCGTCCCCTTCTCCTCCCGCCCCCAACCTTTTCCAGCATCAGAGTCTTTTCAAGTGAGTCAACTCGTTGCATGAGGTGGCCAAAGTATTGCAGTTTCAGATTTAGCATCAGTCCTTCCAACAAACACCCAGGATTGATCTCCCTTAGAATGGACTGGTTGAATCTCCTTGCAGTACAAGGGACTCTCAAGAGTCTTCTCCAGCACCACAGTTCAAAAGCATCAATTCTTTGGCGCTCAGCTTTCTTCACAGTCCAACTCTCACATCCATACATGACCACGGGAAAAACCATAGCCTTGACTAGATGGACCTTGGTTGGCAAAGTAATGTCTCTGCTTTTTAATATACTATCTAGGTTGGTCATAACTTTCCTTCCAAGGAGTAAGCGTCTTTTAATTTCATGGCTACAATCAGCATCTGCAGTGATTTTGGAGCCCAAAAAAATAAAGTCTGACACTGTTTCCACTGTTTCCCCATCTATTTCCCATGAAGTGATGGGACCAGATGCCATGATCTTTGTTTTCTGAATGTTGAGCTTCAAGCCAACCTTTTCACTCTCCTCTTTCACTTTCATCAAGAGGCTTTTGAGTTTCTCTTCACTTTCTGCCATAAGGGTAGTGTCATCTGCATATCTGAGGTTATTGATATTTCTCCCAGCAATCTTGATTCCAGCTTGTGCTTCTTCCAGCCCAGCGTTCCTCATGATGTACTCTGCATAGAAGTTAAATAAGCAAGGTGACAATATACAGCCTTGACGTACTCCTTTTCCTATTTGGAACCAGTCTGTTGTTCCATGTACAGTTCTGACTGTTGCTTCCTGACCTGCATACAGGTTTCTCAAGAGGCAGGTCAGGTGGTCTGGGATTCCCATCTCTTTCAGAATGTTCCACAGTTTATTGTGATCCACACAGTCAAAGGCTTTGGCATAGCAATGAAGCAGAAAGAGATGTTTTTCTGGAACTCTCTTGCTTTCTCCATGATCCAGCGGATGTTGGCAATTTGATCTCTGGTGCCTCTGCCTTTTCTAAAACCTGCTTGAACATCTGGGAGTTCACGGTTCACATATTGCTGAAGCCTGGCTTGGAGAATTTTGAGCATGACTTTACTAGCGTGGGAGATGAGTGCAATTGTGTGGTAGTTTGAGCATTCTTTAGCATTGCCTTTCTTTGGGATTGGAATGAAGACTGACCTTTTCCAGTCCTGTGACCACTGCTGAGTTTTCCAAATTTGCTGGCATATTGAGTGCAGCACTTTCACAGCATCATCTTTCAAGATTTGAAATAGCTCAACTGGAATTTCATCACCACCACTAGCTTTGTTCGTAGTGATGCTTTCTAAGGCCCACTTGACTTCACATTCCAAGATGTCTGGCTCTAGGTCAGTGATCACATTATCGTGACTATCTTGGTCGTGAAGATCTTTTTTGTACAGTTCTTCTGTGTATTCTTGCCACCTCTTCTTAATATCTTCTGCTTCTGTTAGGTCCATACCATTTCTGTCCTTTATCGAGCCCATCTTTGCATGAAATGTTCCCTTGGAATCTCTAATTTTCTTGAAGAGATCTCTTGTTTTTCCTATTCTGTTGTTTTCCTCTATTTCTTTGCATTGATCACTGAGGAAGGCTTTCTTATCTCTCCTTGCTATTCTTTGGAACTCTGCATTCAGATGCTTATATCTTTCCTTTTCCCCTTTGCTTTTCGCTTCTCTTCTTTTCACAGCTATTTGTAAGTCCTCCTCAGACAGCCACTTTGCTTTTTTGCATTTCTTTTCCATGGGGATGGTCTTGGTCCCTGTCTCCTCTACAATGTCACGAACCTCCGTCCATAGTTCATCAGGCACTCTATCTATCAGATCTAGTCCTTTAAATCTATTTCTCACTTCCACTGTATAATCATAAGGGATTTGATTTAGGTCATATCTGAATGGTCTAGTGGTTTTCCCTACTTTCTTCAATTTAAGTCTGAATTTGGCAATAAGGAGTTCATGATCTGAGCCACAGTCAGCTCCTGGTCTTGTCTTTGCTAACTGTATACAGCTTCTCCATCTTTGGCTGCAAAGAATATAATCAATCTGATTTCGGTGTTGACCCTCTGGTGATGTCCATATGTAGAGTCTTCTCTTGTGTTGTTGGAAGAGGGTGTTTGCTATGACCAGTGCGTTCTCTTGACAAAACTCTATTAGCCTTTGCCCTGCTTCATTCCGTGCTCCAAGGCCAAATTTGCCTGTTACTCCAGGTGCTTCTTGACTTCCTACTTTTGCATTCCAAAAGCCATCATGGTCAACAAAAGAGTCCGAAATGCATTACTTGGATGCAATCTGAAAAATGACAGAGTGATTTCTGTTTGTTTCCAAGCCAAAGCATTCAATATTACAGTAATCCAGGCCTATGCCCCAATCAGTAATGCTGAAGAAGCTGAAGTTGAATGGTTCTATGAAGACCTACAAGACCTTTTAGAACTAACACCCAAAAAAGATGTCCTTTTCATTATAGGGGACTGGAATGCAAAATGGAATATTACTCGGCCATAAAAAGGAATGTATTTGAGTCAGGTCTAATGAGGTGGATAAACCTAGAACCTATTATACAGAGTGAAGTGAGTCCGAAAGAGAAAGATAAATACCATATTCTAACACACATATATATATGGAATCTAGAAAAATGGTACTAAGGAATTTACCTACAGGACAACAATGGAGAAACAGACATATAGAATAGACTTATGGGAGAGGGGAGGAGAGGGTGAGATGTATGGAAAGAGTAACATGGAAACTTACATTACCATATGTAAAATACATAGCCAACCGGAATTTGCTGTATGGCTCTGGAAACTCAAACAGGGCCTCTGTATCAACCTAGAGGGGTGGGATGGGGAGGGAGATGGGAGGGAGGTTCAAAAGGGAGGGGATATATGTATGCCTATGGCTGATTCATGTTGAAGTTTGACAGAAAACAGCAATATTCTGTAAAGCAGTTATCCTTCATTAAAAAATATATTAACATAGCCACATGGGTTTCTTTTTAATTGGTATTTACATGATCTAACTTTTTCCTCCTTTTTCTTTCAAACATACTGCATCCTTAAATTTAAGTTGGCACACATTTGTAATATAGGTAGGAGATATTTTTAAATGTTTTTAAAATTAAATTAATATATTTATACAGTTAAATATTGTACCTTAAATATTACACTTAATATTTAATATATATAATTTTATATGAAATTTTAATTATCTGAGAAACTTGAATTTAGTGCAACATAATTCTTCTAGGTTTACTGTAATTACTAGGAAGTGCTACTGGTATCTAGTAAGTGAAGGCCAAGGAAGCTGCTAAATATTCCCACTGTAAGCACAGTAGGGGATCCTCCAAGGGAAAGAACCAGATAGAGATTTCTGACATAAGAGAAGCCATTTTAGGCTTAAGGCATTTGTGATCCAAGTCTGCCCTTAAGGGTCAAAGGCAAGTGAAGTAACTGTAGCAAGGATAATAAATGAGATAACAAGATCCCCAGTTTTTCCCCCCAATCATAAAGATTAGCCTGAAGCACTTTCTTGAGCTGCTCTGCAGAATTTAAACCACCCCCAACTTAGATGCTGAATCACTATATCAGTTGGAACCTAAGGGGTGATGGTGTTGATCTTTTCTAACTCTCCTGACTTTAGTCCACTGAAATTGGACTCTGTTGACCTTTGCCCTAATTCTATGCTGACTTTTCTGCTCAAACTCTTTCATGATCATGCATGTACCCTTAACTTAAAACTTCCTTAGTTGTGCCGTTTGGAGAGACCCTGCTTGGGAAGTATCCCTGGTGTCCTTCTTTATTACTGTAAGGAATAAATTCTCCTCTTCCTATACTTTGTCTTGGTTATGTCTTTCGGTGGCTTGACATCCACCAAGAGGTGAATCCAGTTTTCAGATAACACTACCATGCTCAAGACAGCCTCCCACAACAAAGAATTATACAGCCCCAAATGTCAAAAATCCTGAGATTGAGAAACTCTGGACTGGAGAGCATTAGTTGATCTGGCAAGTTGATAAGTAGAGATTTAAAGGCGCTTCTATTATATGTTTATATATTTGCAGTAATTAAATAAGTTCAAACTGTAAATGATGTCAAGACTTAGAAATTGTTGACTTTCCTAAGTAAGCCAGTAAATGCACAAAGCATGCCTTCACCTACCCCCTGCCCGACAACCCTATGTATCCTAAACCAACTGAGAATTTGGCATAGAAAGTACACAGGCACCAGAGTACAAGCTCAACTGGAGACCCTAATGTGGACAGATAGCCAAAGGGGAATTCTGAATGCTTTCTTAGCACAAGAGGGATCTAGGGCGACCGAGAGAGTGCAGCCACAGGGACAGAACAGCATCTAACTCATCCAGGTCTTCTAGTAAGGAAGCACAGACCACAGACGTCAGACCGTTCATCTTCTCACCAGCCAGACAATTCATTTCTCTTTTCATGCAAGTGTTGAAAGGAGACAGCGTCTACCTTTCCGGTAGGGTAGCATTTCTGTCTTATTAGCTGAAAGAACTGTTGAAAGGTTGGTTCTCCCTCAATCATGGTTCAAAAAGCATCTTACCTGTAGGAGGCCCATTCTTTTTCCTCTCTCTTTGAACAAGGCACAACTTTGCAGACCTCACTTCCTTCCAACTCATAATATTCCACATTTCTCAGAATAGGAGCTGGCTCAGATAATCTATTAGAGATCTCTTCAAATCTTAAGAACATTCCAAATGACATACTGATGATTTAAAGGCAGCACAAAATGCATGCACTTATGAAGACCTGACTGTGAAATTTATAATCTGTCTTCTGAATGATGAGAAATTGGCTGTGGGGAAAGCTATTTGAATGGAAAAGGTGTGTTTCAGGGCACGATCTCGAGCTTTTCTGGGTACAGTGTCTTCCTTGGCCTCAATAAGTAGCTCATCTGTAATTGGAACGTGGATATTCTGTTTTCCCGTTTTCTCTGTTGGCTTGGGCTCCATGATAATTCTGACCCAATTTTACTATTATTATTTATTTCTATCTTCTGTCAATTGTAATTCTCATATTCAGAGGTTTTCTTTTAAATGACTTCAGGATTTTTGATAGTCACCTAATATATTTCTGTCATTGGTTCTTTATGATGAAGGGAGTAATAAACTTACAGGATTTGGGATCAGAGACAGGAATTGTAGTCTTCACTCAGTCTCTTGCTGGCCTGGTGACTGAGGGAAAATCAGAGATGCACCTGAGCCTTCACTGTTTTATCTGTAAAATCATAATTCAAAAGGTATTAAGCTCTCAAGGCTCTTGTGAGGGTAATGTGTGTGAAATCACTCATAAAACTGGAAAGCATGTGCAAATGATAGGAGGTGTTATTTTTTCTTTTTATTTTTTTTAATTTTGGGGGGCAACATAAATTTTTATCTATTGTATTTTTTTTCCATTGGAGTATAATTGCTTTACAGCATTGTGTTAGCTTCTGCTGTACAACAACATGAATCAGCTGTATGTATACACATATCTCTTCCTTCTTGAGTCTCCCTCCCACCCCCAGGGCTGAGCTCACTGTCATCATCGTGCAGTGGGTCTCTGAGACATCACAGAGTCTTCTTTGCTTTGAGAAATAAACATGCAGGAAAGGAAGTGTTTTTCTTTACCCAAAAGTTGGATGTGTGGTTAAAGAATAGATGGGAGTCTGTTTGTCCTGATTTAAACATCCAGATATGTTTGCCTGACTTACTCAGATGTGTTCCTAAGGGTCCCACCTCTAGAGGAATCTCTTCATCTCACTTCTATGAGCTTCAAGTGGTAAACCCAGGCCCTGAGGACCCTATTCGATCAGGGGCCTCTTTCTAAATCATAGTGGCTTCTGACAGTGTGACTTAATGTTACAGAAATGTTCAGAGTCATAATATTCTGTCTCTTTTTAAGTCTCAACTTAAGAACCTATCATCAGAAGGAAGGACATAAAAATGTGTTTATCTGAAAAGCTTTCTTTTTTCTGCTTATTACATAACTGTAACAGACCAAAACAGGATTAAGAAAAGTCAACACTTGAGTCTAGCTAGAGTTTCTAGTGCAGATTTCTCAGAAATAATTTTCTGATCCATTAGAATTCTAATAAGTCTCCAGAGGTTGGGCTGAAAGGGACACTTTCTTAAAACAACTCTCTCTGTTCACACCATTGAACTCAGTTGGTGGCCTGGCAATAGTGATTGCAAGAAAACCACTGTAGCTACCCTTTCTTCCAATTTATTAAACAAAGAATTCTATCCCCCAACCAAGAATTTGATAATATGCGATTGAAGAGCCATAAAAATGTCTAGTCTGTTTGACTCAGCAATTCTACTTTGGATATGTGTCCTAAGGAAGCTACCCAAAACATGGAAAAGACTATGTGACCCCAAATATTCAGTCCTACTTGATTGATAATACCAAATGACTGGGGAAAAAAAGCATTCATGTCCCCCTTTAGAAAAAGTGTAAAGTCAGTTGTGATGTATGCCTGTAATGGAACATTGTACAGCCAATGAACATTATATAAAGGGTATCTCAAAAATGGAAATGCTTACATAAAATGTTGAGTAGACAAGTAGAATTTGTAGATGTCAGTGTGGTACACTCTGATTATAACATAGGAGAAAATATGTCAAAGAGAAAAATACTGTGAATAGATTCACCAGAATGCTATTATCATTCCTATGTTGGTGAGGCAAAATTATAGAAGATTTTCAGGAAATACTTTTCTCTATTGAAGATGAGTATACAGATTTTAATAATAATTTATCTAAAGGTTTACATGTCTCAAACTTGCTCTTGTCCTGATTTCTCCATCTAGTGTATGATCTAGATCTGTTCCAAATTTGTGGAATTAAGTAGGTAATTAAGAAGAACCTCAGAACTGCAAGGAATCATTAAAGAAGGCATATGATATACCCTAAAAATAAAAGAAAGTTTCCCAAAGATGTGAAAGAAAAGAAGCAGGAAGGTAAGTGGGACATGATATTAATGAAATTATTTTATGGGCCTGCAATTAGGAAAACGTGCTCTATTCGACATCTAGCTTTAGAGAAGAAAACAGCTCTAAGAAAAGGAATGCCTGGGGTGGGCATAACTGTCCAGCAATGCTATGAGCAGATTTCCTTGGGTTCCCAGAATACAAAACACAGAAATGTATTGCGGTGGAAACTTCAGAGACCTAGGTTCTTGCTGTGACTCAGACAACTCAGCACCCTCCTGCATATGCCTCCATCTCCCTGAACAGGATTCTAAAATAAGGACTCCAATGTTGTCCCCAGCTCTTCAATTCATTCATTCATGCAACAGATTTTCATTGAGCACCCACTGCATTCCAAGCACTGCTCTAGGTGGATCAATAAAACAAACCAGAATAAAATGAAACACTATCAGAATAGGATATGGTTCCTGATCCCCAAATAAGCATTTGAACCCCATTTTAGGGGTGGGGTAGGACCAGGACAACAGTAGGAAGGCTTTGTTTTGAAGCTTCCTTTACCAATAGGAACATGAAATATACTTTAAAAAGATAACCATGCCCCTAAGACTTCCTTGATAGCTCAGTTGGTGAAGAATCCACCTGCAGTGCAGGAGACCCCAGTTCACTTCCTGGGTTGGGAAGATTCGCTGGAGAAGGGATAGACTACCCACTCCAGTATTCTTGGGCTTCTCTTGTGGCTCAGCTGGTAAAGAATCTGCTGCAATGTGGGAGACCTGGGTTCGATCCCTGGGTTGGGAAGATCTCCTGGAGAAGGGAAGGCTACCCACTCCAGTATTCTGGCCTGGAGACTTCCGTGGGCTATATAGTTCATAGGTCGCAAAGAGTCAGACACGACTGAGCGACTTTCACTTTCATAAGACAGTGAAAAGGAAGATTATCATTCTGTCCATTAGTGCTGATTAGTTCAGTAAATTAAAAAGCAGTTACAGAATTTTGGTCACTGGCTAAGGGAATACATGTTCTAAGGATTCAAGTGAGATAATTAACATGAAAAATGGTATGAAGACCTGGTTGAGCGATAAATTTGAATTTAGATCCTTTAGTAAGTAGGTCTTAGTTCTATTCCTTTCCTGTTATCATTATTTTCATGTTCATTCCCCAAACGGACAAGAGTATCATTCTAACATTCCACATTCCCTTCTCATAAGAGGGAGAGAAAAAAATTTTTTTTTAAAAAGAGAGAAGAATGTTCACAGTCTGGCTAGGACTTCTTACTAGGTGCCAAAACCCAAACCTTTATTTAATGTTGACTTAGGACTAGACTAAGACACCCACTAGTCAAATACCATAATGTAAACTTTGCCAGTGACAGGCTCAGTGCTTAAAGTCAGTATGTAAGTTTTAGAATTTTAACATAGTTTCCTTTTCTCCATTTATTACTGAGTCCTTCTATATTCCAAGACCTTCTCTTAATAAAAAAAAGTATCTAACACAAACCAGACATTTGCTGCATGCCAGGAACTTTGCAAAGTACCTTACATACATTATATGATTTTGAATCTTCACCAAAATGCTACGAGATAGACACTGCAAACAGATGAGAAATTAAGAAGTGGCTAAAGGTAGCAAAATAGTAGTAACAGGAAATATACACACCAAGGTAGCCATGTATATAATTTCAAAATTATATCACTTAAAACTACAGCATTTCACTTACTATCAACACCTGAAATTATGACAGTCACTCGTGCAGTGGATGGGATGCTACATTGCTGACATCCGCACTTGAGGACCTAATTCAGCTGCTTGCTGAAAGAGAAATAAGCTGATTGGCTTCAGGTCAGTGTCTCTCTGGAGATCGCCTCATCTGAAAAGAGGTGCCCTGCTCAAGACCATAACCCCTTCCCTCCAAGAACTGGTTACAACAAGGGGATGAAAGTCCTAGTACCGGATGCCCTAGAAGAGCCATCTCAGCCGCAGAGCATCCTGGAGGCTTGACTGGGGCCCTCTCACAACTGTATCCTGCCCTTCTGTAGGTATTGATCCCAACAGTATTCCTTAATAAATCTCTCAAATGCTCGCCTCCACACAGAGTCTGCCTCCCATTAACCCAACCCAACCCAAAATGTGCCAAGTGAAAGTCACTCAGTCATGTCCAATTCTGTAACCCCATGAACTATACAGTCTGTGGAATTCTCCAGGCCAGAATACTGGAGTGGGTAGCCTTTCCCTTCTCCAGGGTTCTTCCCAACCCAGGGACTGAACCTAGGTCTCCCACATTGCAGGTGGATTCTTTACCAGCTGAGTCACCAGGGAAGCCCAAGAATACTGGAGTGGGTAGCCTTTCCCTTCTCCAGCGGATCTTCCCGACCCAGGAATTGAACCGGTGTCTCCTGCATTGTAGGCAGATTCTCTACCAACTGAGCTATGAGGGAAGCCCAAGGTTTGGTCAGCCAAGCGATTATATTCTTGTGTGAACGAAAGAATGAACTGACTACCGGGAAGCCCCCTTGTAGCCAGTAGATAAAAGTACCCTCCATCCTCTGTCTGGGTCAGTCTTAGATTATCTGAGGGCTTCGGAACATAGTCCTTGCATATAACATATTCCGGGCCACTGAGTGCCTTCTATGCTTAATCTCATTTTATTTTTATAACAACCTTCTGAAGCAGATACTATTTTGTTCCCATTTTGAATGTGAAGAAACTGAGGATTAGAGTGGTTAATATCTTGTCAAAGGTTAATAAGTGAGACACAAAGTTGGGATTTGAATCCATGCCTTTCTGACTCTAGAACCTGTGTTCTAAAGCTGACATGCTATAGTATCTCACTGACAACTATATCTTGGTTTCCTCCACAGTTCCTTATGCATAGAAATAAGTTAAAGCTTTTTTACTCGATTGTCAATTTTACGGGGCCTAAAAGGGGCCTTTGCATGACGGTAGTTAAGCATTTGAAAATGACCTTAAGCTCAATTGAACTTTGCAGAGAATACTCTGTTCCTCTGCCGTACAAGGATTTAACCGGCCACTGAATAAAGTGAGGAATCCTGATTCTTTATTGTATCTGAGGCCACAGGCTAGCACCCAGCACATAGTACCACTCAGGAACATTTGCTGGTTGAATGACTGAATAAATTAATAAATAAGAAAAACTTCTTTGTTTCAAAATTTTACCAGAAAAGGGAAGAATACTCTTTTACATTTTACAGAGGATTATCACCTGACCTGCCTCTTGAGAAACCTGTATGCAGGTCAGGAAGCAACAGTTAGAACTGGACATGGAACAACAGACTGGTTCCAAATAGGAAAAGGAGTACGTCAAGGTTGTATATTGTCACCCTGCTTATTTAACTTTTATGCAAAGTACATCATGATAAACTCAGGACTGGATGAAGCACAAGCTGGAATCAAGATTGCTGGGAGAAATATCAATAACCTCAGATACACAGATGACACCACCCATATGGCAGAAAGCGAAAAGGAACTAAAGAACCTCTTGATGAAAGTGAAAGAGGAGAGTGAAAAGGTTGGGTTAAAGCTCAACATTCAGAAAACTAAGATCATGACATCCGGTCCCATCACTTCATGGCAAATAGATGGGGAAACAGTGGAAACAGTGGCTGACTTTATTTTTCTGGGCTCCAAAATCACTGCAGATGGTGATTACAGCCATGAAATTAAAAGATGCTTACTCCTTAGAAGGAAAGTTATGACCAACCTAGATAGCATATTAAAAAGCAGAGACATTACTTTGCTAACCAAGGTCCGTCTAGTCAAGGCTATGGTTTTTCCAGTGGTCATGTATGGATGTGAGAGTTGGACTATAAAGAAAGCTGAGCGCCGAAGAATGGATGCTTTTGAACTGTGGTGCTGGAGAAGACTCTTGAGAGTCCCTTGGACTGCAAGGAGATCCAACCAGTCCATCCTAAAGGAGATCAGTCCTGGGTGTTCATTGGAAGGACTGATGTTGAAGCTGAAACTCCAGTACTTTGGCCACCTCATGTGAAGAGCTGACTCATTGGAAAAGACCCTGATGCTGGGAAAGATTGAGGGCAGGAGGAGAAGGGGATGACAGAGGATGAGATGGTTGGATGGCATCACTGACTCGATAGACATGGGTTTGGGTGGACTCCGGGAGTTGGTGATGGATAGGGAGGCCTGGCTTGCTGCAGTTCATGGGGTCGCAAAGAGTCGGACACGACTGAGCAACCAAACTGAACTGATTTTATATGTAGATTTGCCAATCAGTATTTTAATAAATTGACTTTATGTGTCACCAGAAGAAAAATTACTAGGCACACAGAAAACTGATGTTCATTTTCAAACTGAGATGAATAGTAACATCAGCTAATATTATACTGTATAGAATTATAAGTGTTAGTTGCTCAGTTGTGTCTGACTCTTTGTGACCCCGTGTACTGTAATCCGCCAGGCTCCTCTATCCATGGAATTCTTCAGGCAAGAATACTAGAGTGGATAGCCATTCCTTTTTCTAGGGAATCTTCCTGACCCAGGGACTGAAGCCAGGTCTCCCGCATTGCAGACAGATTCTTTATCATCCGGCCCACCAGAGAAGCCCATAGAATCATAGGTTTTAATCATTTCAGTACATACTGAAGATAATATGAAACATCCAACTTTGTATCAAGGAGATTCTATTATAAAATTATGAGGACACACATACAAATCTTTGATACAGATGACATGTTACGTGGTAGAGAGCAGACAAACAAAAGAGCATGGGGGAGCCATGAGAAGGATACTGATTTGGTAAGGAATAGAGAAAGCATTCATTTTGTAGACTACCTGAAACACACTTCTGAACCGTTATTTTCCCACTCAAGAACTTCAAGAGCTCCTTATTGCATACAAATACAGCCTAACCCCTATGGCATGGCCTTTAAGACCCTAGTTTCCTGGGCCACAGTCCTCTAAGGGTAGGGTAATCAACTCATCCTGGTTTTCCCAGGACTTACTCAGTTTTAATATTTAAAGTCCTGCTTCCCTGGAGAACAGATCATTCCAGACAAACCAGGATGGGTCTCCCAAACTACACACTTTAATGTTTGATGAGGCCAAAGTGAGCCACTGTTGGATTCCTTCAGATGTTCTCTGCTTTTTCACTTCTGAGTTTTCCTCATCCCCTTTCCCCAGACTTATACTGAATCCACCTCATAATTCAAAAACCATATTCAGTATCCCCATCACAAAGTGTTAATGATGATATTACCTATGTTAATGTCATTACTAATAATAACTAACCTTTATTAACATTTCTGTAGCACTTTAAGTGGATCTTTATATTAATTTTCACCCCCAATCACATGGCTTCTACAATTATCTCTGTTTTACAGGAGTATAAAGTGAGATTCAGAGACAGTATTATGATTCATCCCAAGTGATCAGCTAACAAGTGGCAAAAATGAACTTTAACTTCAGATGTAACACAGAACTCTATTCTTCTAATCACAATGGTACACATTGTCTCCCTTCTCAGATTCTTCCGAGGGGGTGGGGCGGTGTGAAATTAACACCATCTCTAAGTCTGACACGACTGAAGTGACTTAGCAGCAGCAGCAGCTAAAATAAATGCGTCATTGGTTACATAACACTACATTTCACTAAGAGCAATGTACACTTGACTTGTTCCTGCTCCCATCCTAGGAGCTCCTTGATACCTGAAGCTCAGAAGCTAAGTCCAATTCACTTATTAATCCCCAAGAGAATGAAAGAGATATAAGAGTATATTTTACATGACAGAATGGATATATGGGCAAATGGAAGAGATGTTAAAACTGAGCCTTAAAGAAAAAGTAGGTTTTAGATGGAGAGCATGTGCCAAACGAAGTAAATACTAATTATTAACAAGGATGTCTGGTGAATTCTTACTCTGCATGAGATGCTACGGCATCCCATTATCATAAGTAACCTATGAAGAGAAGTCCTATTGCTATCCTTGTTCTTCATGTGGAGAAACTGAGGCTCAGAAAAATGAAACCAGTTGCCCAAAGTTACATAGCTGGTAGATGTCAGAGGTAGACTTCAGAAGGGGCTTCCCAGGAGACGCTAGTGGTAAAGAACCCACCTGCCAATGCAGGAGACATAAGAGACTTGGGTAGGATTCCTGGGTCGTTAAGATTCCCTGGAGGAGGACAGGGCAACCCACTCCAGTATTCTTGCCTGGAGATTTCCATGCACAGAGGAGCCTGGTGAGCTACAGTCCATGGGGGTCGCAAAGAGTTGGACACTACTGAAGCGCCTTAGCACGCAGGCACGGACACAGACTTCAGAATCAACTGAATGTGATTCTACAGCAAGAGCTGTGCATTCTAAAGAGACAGGAGACATTACAGGGCGTGCCAGCAAAAGCCGCAGTGCAGCTGGTTTAGATGGAGCAAAGCAGACATGAAGAGACTGTTAATAACAATAACGGTGATAATGATGATTGTTCTTTATCAACCCCCTCCCATTTCCTGTCGCATTTGATGGTGGGCAGATCCACAGCTCACATTTATTGAGTATGGTGCTGACAAAGCACCAAACAAAGCACTTTGCATGGATCACCTGTTTGACTCCTCACAGCAACCCTTTAAATAACTGTTATTAGCCTCACGTTTTTGAAATAAAATGAGGCTTAGGTGGCTTAGGTGACTACTGAAGCTTGACGCCTAGAAAAGCATCTTCCAGGTCTGCAGTCACCACCAACACGAGGTCCACTAGCAGCATCCCAGCAGGCATCCCATGTTTCTCTAACTTACGTGGCGCTGTCTGGTGACTGGTGATAATGCTAGACTGAGGGAAAGGGCTGTCCAGCCTGGTCCCTTCAGTTTGGGCCTAATTCCGCCAGTCAGATAAGATGCAGTGGAAGCTTCAGAGGGTTGTATTTAGCTCATACGGTTTCCCGTTGATGAGGTGGCCGCGGGTTGGAGTCAGGTCAGGCTAAATAGCTACCCTGTGAGACCGAAGAGAAGGTGAGCAGAGCAGCACAGGCCTCAGCTTGGCTCAGAGCTGCCGCCTACCCGACTCTCTTCTGCCACCTAGCGCTGCTCGCCGAGAAAGGTCGCGCTTTTTTTTTTTGATGTTAACTTTCTCTTCTGTTGGCTAGGAATCTGGTGGTGTTTTGCAAGGCGTATCCTTTGTGTTGTATGAAACGTTAGTCAACTTATGGGTGCTTTTCCTTCTTTTTTTAATTTGGCAACTTCTTGGTCTTTTGGAAAATGAGGTTTGATACTCCAATGTAATGAGTCGAGAAATAAAAATAAACCGAGGTGAATTTCAGGTATTTGTTTCTATGAATATGAACTTCTTGGCTTCAGTTTCAGAGTCAGCCCTGTGACAATACAATGCAGGCTTCTTTAGTAGAATTTCACCTGTGGTGTCTGTCGTCTGGCTTCTCAGAAATTGATCCTTTTATACAATGAGTTATCTGGTTTGACAAAAATGAAGTTGGAAAGCTCCAGAGCAATTTTTGAACTTTGGCCTTCAGTCTTAAACATTTTGAGGAAAAAGATGATGCTCTGTATTTGAGAACTTTCTTGGGAGACATATGGAGAATATAGCCATTATTCCTGTATACAGATACAGAAAAGCCCTTAACTTCCTGGTTTTATTTTCCTCTTGTCTCCTCCAGCCTTTGAGTATTGTGTTATTCAAGTGTCTGGAGGCTTGTTTCCTTGACTTCTAAACTTTACAGAAGAAAAGATTTATCTCTTTGATTACTCTTATTTATATTTATTTAGGAAGCATGCCTATAAAGTTACAAATGTGTTTGAAGCTAAATAGCAAAAGCACCATATAAATCCTTATATATAAATCCATTTTTCAAAGTAATTTAAAATTGGTTCGATTAACTTACTATTACAATGATCTATTTTATGCACAAGCTTAAATTTATAGTAGCTTTAGAGGTAAATTATCTTTTAAATTTTCACCTCATTTTCCTATGTTGACTCTGAGTTCCTTGAAATATACTAGTGCTTTTTCTGGTTATGCCACAGAGTCCAGTAGGTTGGAGAGTCTGATTGAAGCAGAAAAACTAATAGGCTATTGATCTTCCAAAGTTAACAAATGTCTCTTCTTACAAGTGGAAACAATTTTATTAAATAATTCTGTTGAAACCGATGGTTATCTGTAATGTGGTTGGGGAAAGAAAAGCTTCCTAAATTACTAAAATTTGATACTGAAGAAAAATAAAAAATCTCATACGGATGACTCCAAAAAATTAAAAATGATAGCCTTTACGGATTTTAATAGGACCAATAGCAGTTACAGTTTTAAGAAATCAGGCAGATTATGCTGAGTACTACATAAAAGACTATATTTTTAAATGATAATCTATATTGGGGGAATCTCATCCTATAATTTCTCTTCTGTGTATAATTGTGCTCTTTATTAGGTGAATATTGTATTTATAAAAACAGTAATTTTTGACTTGTAAGTGCATTGAAGATAAATTGTTTTATAGAACCATTTGATACATTTGTGTTAAAAGACCAAAATATATATGCATTTATTTGGAGTTTGTTTTTTTCTAACAGAGAATGTGTTCACTTGTCTGCTGTATTGGATTATTGAGTCCATTGACTCAGTTCAGCTTGTTCCTGAAGAAACAGTCCCCAAATAAATGATGATGATAGTAACAAGAGAGGTTTACTAGGAGGCTGGCGCTATGCCTCAGTATCTGTGTGTATTATCTCATTTAATTTCCACTGAATCCCATGAGGTGGTGTTGTTATTCTCTACTTGACAGAAGCAGATTGAGTCTTTGACTTAAGTACTTGCAGGTGGTCATGAAACACTTTAAATGAGGGTGATGCCTTCAGTCCCAGGACATTCTGGGTCCTTATGCTGTGTTATATCTCTTTCATTGACTTGCGTTTTCACCTTATGGTTAGTAACTCAGTTAATTAGAACAGGTGGTGATGAAGTTAGTGGCTGGATCCTTAACTAGTAATTTTTTTTCCTGCTTCCCTAATTATATAGAGACACAGGGTTCTGTTCTCGACTTGAGAGAATCAATGTGGCCGACATTGGCTCCGTATTTCCTCCCACAGAGATCAGCTGCCTGGATGAGATGCAGCTGCGTCCTCATGGCCTTCAGTCCCTCACTTTACCTCCTTGGTCCCTGATGTCATTTGTGATCCCTGCTTTACTCCGAGGTCTTCAGAAAAGCAGGTTAACTAAGCTGCAAAGATTTGTATATAAGAGTTCTAATGTGTTAAAATCTGGTGTCTAGTACATTTAGTTGTTCATGTGATTTGTTCCTTTACTTATTGTTTCAAAACAATTAAAATGATGTAAAAATAAGAATTATTTAATGTTCATGGAATGCTGGAAGCACATGTGTGAACCCTAAAACTTGGATGCAAAACTACTTGAAGAAAAATAGTAAAATTCTCCCTCCCAACTTTCAGTAGTGCAGACATTTTGGAGTGTTAAATTTGCCATCAATATACAGAAAGGTTTCCCTGATGGCTTCAGAACCTGCCTACCAATTCAGGAGACACAGGTTCTGTCCCTGGGTGAGGAAGATCCCCTGAAGAAGGAAATGGCAACCTGCTGCAGTATTCTTGCCTGGAAAATCCCATGGAAAGAGGATCCCAGAGGGCTATAGTTCATGGAATCACAAAGAGTTGGATATGACTTAGCGACTCTGTATAACAACAATATACAGAGGCAAACACAAGATGGCAGACACATTAACATACCACTGCCCCTGCCACCACTGTGTACATACACACACCCCCACCCATCCACCCTGGTAGGTTTCACTCCAGTCCTGATTCTGATACTTATTTGAAATAGGACTTTAAATCACCAGCGTTTGCTATTCAATATAATAAGGGAATTTGGTTTAAGTTCCCTTCCAACAACATGATGCTATTATTCTGAAGTTATGACATCTGTTTTCTTTCTTTACATCTCAAGTAGAAAAAGCAGCAAGATTCTTTTCCCTCATCAGAATTTTAGATTATAAGCAAAATGTTAAACCTTCTTTCAAGGAAGGTTATGTTAAAATAGACTGTAATAAATTCAAATGCTCAGAGTTTAAATCTATAGGGCTTAAAAAGGCATCATCAGTACTGAAGAGTATGGTTGTCATTCTTCAAAATGTCTCATTCAAGATCAAGTCTTCTAACACTACTAGTGTCTTAAAAATGTAGTTAAAAGCTGGAGAAAATTTAATATGCATGAACATTTCCAATGAAGATTAATATTTTATTGTACCCAATAACCTCATTAAGCAAAAAAAAAGTGTTAGGCTATAAACTACAAATAATTGCCTTAACTACATTTGCTTTGTGAAATTTACATTGATTTCATAACCCTAAGTAATTTTAATTCCATGAACTTGGTTTTCTTATACCTAAGAGAAAATAGCTCAGAATATATGTGTTTTATTCTTTGCTTCCTGTGAGCTTTGTTGTTTTGAATATAAAATCTTGTTTTCCCTTAGGCAATGAAAATGTTATTCCTTTTTTAAAAAAAATGTTTTAAATTGTAGGGAAAATGGATGAACACTGAGAATGGACTGGAAATTTGATAACAAAATTAAATATGCACTTATTCTCAATCGAGATAATTCCTTCATTAACTAGGAAAACTATTTTAGTTTTTGTTTTGAAGTGAATTTTTTTATTAAATAACTTCTTAAATTTAATAGAGAAAAAGGGTTTTTCACTGTCACATTGTTGTGGCCAAATTTAGCTGATGGAAAATAAGAATTAGGGAGGAAATGAGGGAAGAAACAGAATGATTTGAATACCTGTAAATTGTCAGTCTTTCCCAGACATTATTTCAATTAGTCTTCAGGAGAATTCTCAATGGTGGGTTTCACAATTCCTATTTTGCTAAGAATAAGCATACTAAAATGTGATCACAAGCTCACTGCTAGGCAGGATCTGGTTTCAGGTTGTCTGACTCCAAACCTTGAGAGCTTTCTATTTCACCATCTTGCATGGAAGAAATACATTTTTGTGCAAATATTTATTTCCTGCCTGTCTTCACCATTAGACTGTAAACTCGAGAACAGAGACAGAATTTTCCTCGCTTACTGCCCTGTTGTCTGTCCTGTCACACTTCCTGAATCCTGAGTAGTGCTCAAGAAATAAGAATTGAATGAACAAACAAGAAATGCTTAGAAACATAAATAATCGTACAGACTTATTTCACTTCCTGTATTTCGTAACACTTATTTTTCGGCTACTAATACTTCCTCACTAGAGAGGATGACTGTAGGTATTCGGTGTTGAGTTCAGGATGGATTTCAGTAAACGTATTGAGAGGAATGTGTGACTAGAATTTAAAATAACTCTCTTCCTTCTAGATCCTGAGTTTTTAAGATAAAATAGCAAAGTTTGTTACAACATCCCTTATTAAAAAGATTTACAAATAATATCTTTTGAACCAGTCTGTTCTGATAGAATCTTTTCAAGTTAGTGCCTAATCGAGTAATTTGCAACAGAATGGCTTCAACGGAGAAGGCAATGGCAAGCCACTCCAGTACTCTTGCCTAGAAAATCCCATGGATGGAGGAGCCTGGTAGGCTGCAGTCCATGGGGTCGCTAAGAGTCAGACACGACTGAGCAACTTCACTTTCACTTTTCACTTTCACACATTGGAGAAGGAAATGGCAACCCACTCCAGTGTTCTTGCCTGGAGAATCCCAGGGATGGGGGAGCCTGGTGGGCTTCCGTCTATGGGGTCACACAGAATCGGACACAACTGAAGTGACTTAGCAGTAGCAGCAGCAGACTTCTCCAAATGCAACATTAACTACCTGGTACAAAGGTTCTTGAACTTTCTTTGGATAAAATAATGTAGCATCGTCTTTCCTGTATTTCAGGCTCATTCTTTGTATAGTAATTAGCTCAGGGACTTAGTGTCTTAGTAAAAATATGCTTGTTTTGTACTGAGTTACTTTTAAGAAGACTCTTAAAATAACTGGTTTAATATATGCAAGATTAAAATGATCTTCTTAGATTCTCTTATTTTTCAAATTATCACCTTAAAGTAAGATTCTCTTACTTTATAAATTATGACCTTAAAGTTCTTCCGTAAACAGATCTTATTTTGTGGTCAACAGTATTTTTCTTTCTGAAATAGACAGTTGTTTTTTTTTTTTTTCCTGAGAACTGTTTCTATTTTATGCTTAATGAAACCAGTGGAAAAAGTGCTGAATTTTGAATATGATACCCTAAATTTACATTTTAGTGTCTCAATTTGACATAAATTAGCTTTGCAATGGTATAATATTTTATATAATTGTACACAGGGAAAGCTAAAAGAATTTTGTTAAAACCATGCCTCACAGTGTGTTGAGGAAAGTAAGTTAATTTTATTCTGTACCTTATAAGTGAGATCTTATTAATACTGTTCACTTTGTATTTTTAATACACCACTGATATTTTCTCATTTTTCCTTTTAGTTCTAGATTGGAACACTGAAAATGACAATTTTAGACCCTAATTATGTTACTTTTGCAGATTTTTATTCATCCCAACCACCATAAAGACGATATAGAATCATTGTAATCCACTCTGTAGTCCATTTTATAAATGAGTATAAACCACTAGTATTAATGAACCCGCCTGCCAGTGCAAGAGACATAAGAGTTGCATGTTCATCTTAATCCCCCACCTCCCTCCCCATCCCATCCCTTTGGGTCATCCCAGTGCACCAGCCCCGAGCATCCTGTATCATGCATCAAACCTGGACTAGCGATTCGTTTCACATATGATAATATACATGTTTCAATGCCATTCTCCCAAATCATCCCACCCTCGCCCTCTCCCACAGGGTCCCAAAGACTGTTCTATACAGCTGTGTCTCTTTTGCTATCTCGTATACAGGGTTATCGTTTAAGATGGGGAACACATGTACACCTGGGGCGGATTCATGTCAGTGTATGGCAAAACCAATACAATATTGTAAAGTAATTAGCCTCCAATTAAAATTAATAAATTTAAGAAAAAAAAAACTAGAAAAAAAAATAAAAATAACACAAATGTAAAAACAGCAACAACAACAAAAAAAGAGTTGCATATTCAATCCCTGGGTCAGAAGATACCTGGAGGAGGGCATGGCAGCCCATTCCAGTATTCTTGCCTGGAGACTCCCATGGACTGAGGAGCCTGGCAGGCTGCAGTCCATATTGTTGCACAGAGTCAGACACTACTAGTGAACTGACTTAGTACACAAGAACAATCCACTTTTAAAAAATTCCTGTTTAAGCTTTAGAATTTTAGAGATGTTGCCTTGATCTTAAATGTTAATCTTTCTGTCAGTCTTCTATTTTTGCAAGTCCTTTATCTTTTTCCTTATACAAAAATAATTCATCTGTGTTGCTGTCCTTTTTTTAACTTAATTCAGGGTATTTTATGTTCCAGATCAATTTTGGAATCATTATGGAATGATGTTCTTATCACTACTTTCAATATTCTTTTCATTAAATATTATTTTTTTGCTGCCTTTTCAGCTTATCTGTTATTCCCAGTTGTATATGTGACACATCTCATTATTTGGGATGACAAGATACTACTGGTTAGAAACTTTCCTACCAGATAAAGCATATGTGTTTGTTTGTTTCCATTCCATAGATGGTGGTGGGACAGTGTAAGAAATTCCTTCTTTCTTTTCTTATCTTACCAAATAGGATAGAGCATATCATATTTGCCAGGCCCTGTGCAAGAGCTAAATATCAAAGATGAATAATACACCTCTAGTCCTGGTTTCCAAAACATCTTGCAGTTAGTATTGACAGACCCTCAGAAATGCATGGAAGAAGGAGGCAAGTAATAAGAACTGTAACAAAGAGTCCTTGAAGTAGCTCTGGGGACAGAGGGAGACAGAGGACCAGCCCTGTTGACTGTAGCCATAAAAGAGCTCAGGGAGATAAAAAGCCAGGCTTTGCTTTAAGAAAGCAGAGGATTCTACCAGGTGGAAAGGTGGGGAAGAACATTCTGGGGACGGCTTTGCCAGTGGCAGCTCTGAACCTTGGAGGTCACACGTGTTAGAAAGGCTGGGCCCCGCTCAAAGACTTCACCAGTTCCTACATACTGAGCCTCAGTGGCCTTGTCAGTGGGTGGATTAAATGAGATATATGCCAAAGTCTGGACTTCCCTGGTAGCTCAGTTGGTAAAGAATCTTTCCCCAATGCGGGAGACTCCGGTTCAATTCCTGGGTTGGGAAGATCTGCCAGAGAAGGGATAGGCTACCCACTTCAGTATTCTTGAGCTTCCCTGATGGCTCAGCTGGTAAAGAATCCGCCCGCAATGTGGGAGACCTGGGTTTGATCCCTGGGTTGGGAAGATCCCCTGGAGAAGAGAAAGGCTACCCACTCCAGTATTCTGGCCTAGAGAATTCAGGTTGCTGGGACTGCATATGGTGGTGACATGGGTCACCATGTATCCCAGGAGGGACTGACTTTGGAGGAATAGCTGTGGAATGGTCTCTGAGGCCTTGGAGACCTCATCCCAGTTCTAAACTAAGACACAGGATGCCCACCTCCAAAGGACCATGATACAAGGGCAAAGGAGCCCGGCTTGACTAGTGCCCAGGAGAGAAGATCAGAATTTGACCTGCTCTCCTGTGCTTTACCAGCCCAGTTAGAAGTAGCTCTCTAGAGCTTAATCTCAAACAAGTAAAGCTAGAGCTAGATGTCATTGTAAGAATTTTTGAAAATATGACTTTTTTTTTGTACTCTTAAGTAACATAATATGATGCACACATGCATCTGAAGATTGAAAGAATGAAGAGATGACTGCGTCCTTTTCCTCCCGCTACTCATATCTACCCCTACCTTCCCTTTATGACCAAGTCCCCTGAAAGAGCATTGCACACCACTCATGACCTGTAGACGAAGCAAGGGTCCCAGCAGGAAATAGAAGGCACACTGCAATAGAGGGTAATTCAAGAAGGGTTAATAAAAGGACTATTTATAAACATGTGGGCAGGGTGGAAGGAAATCACAAGGAATAGTGCGGTCCCCTGAAGATGGTACCAGCTGAATCATCAGAAACTTGAGTTGGTATATTTTAGAGTTGTAAAAAAAAAAAAGAAAATATTACTTAAAAACTACTGCAGGCTGCCATTTCTGTGGCATGAGACATGAAGGGTCAGTTTCAGATGTGTATTAAATACTTTTGAAAAATTCATATATCTCCTTTTTAAGTTTAGGATCTTGTTAATTTGATGTGTTAAGATAGTTTAATGTGTGTGTGTATGTGTTTGTGTGATGGAAGATTTTCCTTGTAAGGATATACCTTGTGTTTTATCCCTACATTATTTTTTCCTCTGTATTTAGTTGAGACAAATAATTGACAGTAATTTAAAGGAATGGCTAATTAAAGCAATCCACATGTAACTGCTCAGTTTGGGGTTTAAGAAGATTTAGTGGGAGATGGGGGCTTCCCACATGGCTCAGTAGTAAAGAAACCATGCAGGAGATGTGGGTTCGATTCTTTAATCAAGGAAAATCTCCTGGAGAAAGAAATGGCAGCCCACTTCAGTGTTCTTGCCTGGGAAATCCCATGGACAGAGGAGAGTGGCCTGGTACAGTCCATGAGGTTGCAAAGAGTCGGGCACGACTAAGCAAGCATGCAGTGGAAAATAACTTGACACAGTGAAATATTTAAAGTAGAAGGCAAACAAGCCAAGACTGTGCTTTTTTTCTTTTTCCTTGATATGTCCAAGTTTTTCTTATTCCAATTCCTGTCTGGTAAATTTCTGTAGCTGATTAAGCCTACAGTTTGTTGTATCTCCTGTAACTCAGTGGTCTTTTCTCTCAACTCTTATAAGGTAATTTGGCTTCTGAACCACTTTTACCTTGTTGTGTTCTATTTTATTTGTTTATCCTCTTCCATGGGTTGTCCTCATCTTTAAGATCATGTTTTCAGTTTTATCTTCTTTCATCATCCTCTTTCCTGTTGATCTTATCTTGCATTAATGTGATGCATTTGGGGATGATAAAGATAATTAAGTGTTAAAAACAAAGTCATTGATTTAGTGCTGGAACATTAATAGAAGAGGAGCCAAAAGTTTAACTTGATTTCAACTTTAGGGTCTCGACTATGTCAGTGAGTGAATTGTACATTATGAAATTCAAAGGGTTCTGTGAATGTAAGCAGTGCAGTATCAGGTGGAGCTGTAAGTGATACAAGGAAGAGAGTGAGGGGGCCACCTCCTGGAGGCTGGGATTCTGGTCCTATGGCAACCTCTGTGAGGAACCCTGTCTGGATTTTCATGGGCGCAGTACTTGCCTTGTCCATAAATTGTGTTGACCTTCCTTCACCTGTTTAGAGAGATTTAGGCAGATTCTGGTTCAAAATTGGGAAAGGAGTATGTCAAGGCTGTATATTGTCACCCTGCTTATTTAACTTATATGCAGAGAACATCATATGAAATGCCAGGCTGGATGAAGTTCAAGCTGGAATCAAGATTGCTGGAGAAATATCAGTAACCTCAGATATGTAGATGACACCACTCTTATGGCAGAAAGCAAAGAGGAACTAAACAGTCTCTTGATGAAGGTGAAAGAGGAGAGTGAAAAAGCTGGCTTAACAACACTCAACATTCAAAAAATGAAGATCATGGTATCTGGTCCCATCACTTCATGGCAAATAGATGGGGAAAAAACAGAAACAGTGACAGGCTTTATTTTCTTGGCCTCCAAAATCACTGTGGATGGTGACTGCAGCTGTGAAATTAAAAGACACTTTCTCCTTGGAAGAAAAGCTGTGACAAACCAGTACAATGTATTAAAAAGCAGAGATACTACTTTGCTGACAAATGTCGGTGTAGTCAAAGCTATGGTTTTTCCATTAGTCATGTATGGATGTGAGACTTAGACCATAAAGAAAGCTGAGCACCAAAGAATTGATGCTTTCTAACTGTGGTGTTGGAGAAGACTCTTGAGAGTCTCTTGGACTGCAAGGAGATCCAACCAGTCAATCTTAAAGGATCAGTCCTGACTGTTCATCAGAAGGACTGATGCTGAAGCTGAAGTTCCAATACTTTGGCCACCTGATGTGAAGAACTGACTCATTTGAAAAAAACTTGATGATGGGAAAGATTGAAGGCAGGAGGAGAAGTGGACAACAGAGGATGAGATGGTTGGATGGCATTACTGACTCAGTGGACAGGAGTTTGAGCAAACTCCTGGAGATGGTAAAGGACAAGGAAGCCTGGTATGCTGCAGTCCATGGGGTTGCAAAGAGTCAGATGTGACTGAGCAACTGAACAATTACACAAAAGGCCGAGTCTAGCATTTGGGTAAAATGATCTATGACCTTTTAACCTTAAATTCTATGGCACAAATTCACAATTAGGATACAGTGCCCTCGTTTCACATTCTTGAACTTGAACTGCCTGATTCCATCTAGTCAAGGCTATGTATGTATGGATGGATCCATACATCCAGTGGTCATGTATGGATGTGAGAGTTGGACTGTGAAGAAGGCTGGTTGCCGAAGAATTGATGCTTTGGAACTGTGGCGCTGGAGAAGACTCTTGAAAGTCCCTTGGACTGCAAAGAGATGCAACCAGTCCATTCTAAAGGAGATCAATCCTGGGTGTTCATTGGAAGGACTGATGCTAAAGCTGAAACTCCAATACTTTGGCCACCTCATGCGACGAGTTGACTCACTGGAAAAGACTCTGATGCTGGGAAGATTGGGATGGGAGGAGAAGGGGACGACAGAGAATGAGATGGCTGGATGGCATCACCAACTCGATGGACATGAGTTTGAGTGAACTCTGGGAGTTGGTGATGGACAGGGAGGTCTGGCGTGCTGTGATTCATGGGGTCGCAAAGAGTCGGACACGACTGAGCAACTGAACTGAACTGAACTGAACTGAAACTTTTACAATTTGAAAATGTGACACATACCCAAACGTATTTCTCCATGGATGTACACTGCAGTGTTGTTTGTAAGAAGAAAAGATCTAAAACTGTCTCTGTGTCCATCAGTAGAAGACTGATACTGTTGATAATTCAAACTGAAAAATGTTATGCAGTTATTTTTATAAATACGTTGTGGTGCCACGTAAATATCTTCAAGATCTGTTAAATGGGAAAATTAAAAATTGGTAACCAGTTAATATAGTTTGATCCCACTTATGTGGAAAAAAGAGAAGATCTTGCTTACTTAAGTTCATATATGCATACAAGTGCACTGGGGTTTGGAGTGGTCCTTAAAATTGCATGTGTTTTCATTAGTTGCATGTGTTACTTTATTGTTTATAAGTGTGTGATTCAGGCTTCCTTTCTGTTTCCTGATCACAATTGAACTCTTTTATGTAAAAAAAATTGGGGGGGGGATCTTATTCACATAAAGTTGCTCATAGTATTCCTTAATTATTCTCTATTGTCTGTTGAATCAGTAGTAATATTTCCCCTGTCCTTCCTGATATTGGTTAAGTTGTGTCTTCTCTCCTGTTTGCCCTTACAGCTTTGTGGATTATACTGATCTTTTCAAAGAAGCAACTTTTGGTTTCCATTTTTTTTCCCCTATGTTTTTTCTGTTTCTAGTTTTATCAGTTTCTGGCCTTACCTTTATTATTTTCTTTATATGTTTTGGTTTTAATTTACTCTTTTTCTGGTTTGTTAAGATGGACACTTAGAGTGTCAATTTGAGGACTTTGTTTCTTTTTTTAACCACAAATAGTTTTGTGTCTTTATTATATCAGTGCCTTTCTCATATAGATAATTAATAGCCATGGTAAGAGTGGACATGCTTAGCCTTTGTTTCTTTTTAAATGTACTATTTACTTTTGTTGAGATATAATTGACATATAACATTAGTCTCATGAGTATGATGATTTGATATATGATCACCACAGTAAATCCTTGAAAAGAATCTAATGGCTTTTCCTTTACCCTCCCTTTCTATTTTCTTCCATCTCCTAACAATCCACGCCACAGAGTAGATCAGTAAGTCAGGCAGAGCAGGGTAGGCCTTGCATGGGGGAGTGGCCTGGTATGGGATCTTCGAGTCCCAGCAGGTGATAAAGTCACCCAAACAACTGTGGGCAGGCATGGGGAAGCCAAACTGGTTGATAAGGGCATCCGTGGAGTTGAAAGACCTGCCACAGTATGCAAATAGAGTGAGGAGGCATTCTTGCCAAGAGTCTGCCTGGTGTCAGAGCCCACGCGGGAGAGGGGATGGCTCCCGTCAGAAGCAGGAGCCCACGTGGGGTGAGGAAAGTATCCATACATGGGTGGCCTGGCCCACGAAGTCAGAGCCCAAACTGGTAAAAATGGCTTCCATGTAAGAGTGTGGCCCAGACAGAGCCCAAGTGTGTTGAGGAAGGCCTCACCATATGGGAGGGATGAGGTGGTGATGGGAAATTGATGACACAGAGGGAACAGGAAACCTGATTTCTTACTGACAGAGAAGGAAAATAAAGCTATGGAGAGAGAGAGAAGACCAGACTGAATCCTGTGATGTGGGGTTGAAATTAAATGTTTTGGTGTTAATTCATATTTTCAATATATAGATTGATATGAAAATCAGTATGTATACACATTCATGAATGCGGGCTTCCAGGGTGGCTCAGTGGTAAAGAATCCACCTGACAAACATGAGACATGGGTTTGATCCCTGGGTCAGGAAGATCCCCTAGAGAGGGAAATGGCAATCCAGTCTAGTGTTTTTGCCTGGGAAATCCCATGGACAGAGGACCCTGGCAGGCTATAGTCCGTGGGGTCACAAAGAGTCAGACACTACTTAGTGACTGAATGAGAACAACAAAAATTAATCAGTATAGACAGATGTAAAAATACACAGCTTTTATATATGGATGGTTGTACATGTGTGTATGTATATATGCATATATACACACACTGATAAACATGCAGATTTATATAGGTGTATGTACATGTCTCTGTGTGTGTACTTGGGGAGATGTATGTTTTTTCAACTCTGTATACTTACAGAATTTGTACCAGTAACATTACAGTTATTAGCACAGCTGGCATCCAAATCTTGGCTTCTCAAAATCTTCTAAAAAAGATTAAGGGTTCTTTTAGCTATGGCTGATTTCAAGGCTGGAACAGGCAAAAGAGAAGATGAATCTGAATATCTTGTGTCAGAAAATGAGGAAATGCTCAAAGAACCATGGGGCTGCGTCAGCTCAAAGATACTCCTTTTGTACAAATATGGGACAGTATGAACATCAAAATAGATGAGGATAGAGTATAACCCATTAAATAAAACTAGAAACCCCATTATCGTATGATACAAGTAAATGAATGAATAAATAGAAGGTTTGATGAAGAATTAGGTATTTGCATGGTTTCAAAGTACCCCCTCCCAAATACTTATAATTTACAAAGGTGGACCAAATAACTTTACAGTGGAGAAACTTGGTAGAGGCCAGCTTACCCAGGGAATCAAAATGAGTATCATTAAGAATGGGACAGATAGAAACCATCTGACATCTGATTGGATGCAGTGAAAACAGCACTGCATTCCCCCTCTGCCCATCAAGCTGAAGATTCATAGTTTGAGTCTAATCACGAGGAAACATCAAACACAAGTTGAAGGAGAGTGTAAAAAATATAAAAAATACAGTAGATTCCGCCCCCCCCCATTCATGTTTTCTCTTTCAGAGTCTGTTACTCATGATTAACCACAGTCTGAAAATAGTAAATGGGGAATTCCAGAAATAAACATCTTAAGTAAGTTTTAAATTGCACACTGTCCTGGGTACTGTACTGAAATCTCTCACAGTCTCACTCCATTTTGCCCTGAATGGGCCTTTGTCCAGCATGTCTGCCTGTTAGTCACTTAGTAACCAATTCGGTTATCAGATCAAGTGTTGCAGTATGACAGTGCTTGTGTGTAAGTCACTCTTCCTATACATAATAATTAATGGCCCCAAAGGGCAAGACCAATGATGCTGGCAGTTCAGATGTGCCAAAGAGAAGCCATAAAGTACTTCCTTTAAGTGAAAAGGTAAAAGTTCTCAACTTAATAAGAAAAAAAATCATATGCTGAAGTTGCTTCTGCAGTAAGAATGAACGTGTGAAAAAGGAAAAAGAAATCATACTAGTTTTGCTGTCATACCTCAAACTGCAAAAGGTAAGGCCATAGTGCACAATGAGTACTTAGATAAGATGAAAAAAGGCAGTAAATTTGGACTATAAGGTATTTTGATACACACAGAGTCCACATTCAAGGAACTTTTATTACAGTATATTGTTACTCAGTTATGTTCAACTCTTTGCAGCCCAGTGGACTGTAGCCCTCCTGGCTCCTCTGTCCATGGAATTTTCCAGGCAAGAATACTGGAGCAGATCTCCAACTAGTAATGTCAGCTAGAGGTTTGCCTTTACTACGTAGTAAAGTGGTGTAAACAAAAGTATATTCCATTATCCAAAGTCAAACAAAGGCTACCCCAAATCCTCAGGTGCTGTACTCTGTATTCAGTCTAGGGGTCTTTTTAAATTAACAACTGATTATCCCAGAGTACAAACTGAAATAGAAGAGGAATGCATTAAATTATAGAATGTTCTTCTTTGATTTCACCAAACCATTTTATCTTCACATTTTACTGGACTTTTTAATCACTGTAGTTTTTAACGTAACCGAAGGCAGAGTTTGTAGAAAACCTCTTTCTATAGTCATGAACTAAATACTCATAATTAGAAAATCATTTGTGAAAATTATTACTTTGGCTAGTAGTGTTATATGTATCTGAGTGAAACTGAGAGGTAAATCAGAACAAAAAAGTTAATCACTACATTGATCTTAAACCTTAAAATCTTATCAGATAACGCATTTTTGCATTGTAGAAACTGGTTTAGCTCCTCAATATAAAAACGCTTTCTAGAACAAGAGAGGGCTGTAGAACTAGCGACACTGTGAGATCAGTGCTGAGACAATCCTGACTCAGGTATCATAGTCTGAATGGGCTCATTAAGCCGAGAGCCTGAATTCTGAACGTGGAACAGGTCAGGGAAGATCACCTGGTAGACCAGGGCACTGGTGTGACAGCCTTCCTATTGGTTTCAACAACAGGTCAGTATGGAGCTCAGATTCTCATGGGGTGTGCTCCTTAAAATTAGTTGCAACATAAATGAAAAGGAGGCTTATTTTAAAATAATATCCAAAGAAGAATGAAAATATGGTGTTTGAATATGAAAATAAACATTTCAAACTCTTTGCAACCCCATGGACTGTAGCCCACCAGGCTTCCTCTGTTGATAGAATTTTCCGGGCAAGAATACTGGTGTGCGTTTCCATTTAAGCATTTCATACCTTTCATTTAAATTTAAATAGAAAACAAAATTTCATTTACTTCACATGTGTGTACCTATGTGTTTATTTACATACACAGCATACACATCATCCATGGAATCATTCTGTTATTCTCATCTTTTTAAATGTTTTTAACAGAGTACAACCTAAATAGTTTTTTTTTTTTTAAGAACTTCAAATATTTATTTTAGGTCTTTATTTTAGACATCATCACAACATCTATCATTGTATATTTCTAAGCCCTTAACATTGTATTTTTTAATATGGTAATTTTATTTTTATTATCTTTATTAATCTTTGATTCTACTGTAGGGAAAGGAAGTATGCAGTATTGTTACTTTTTGTGTGTCAGTCTTAAAAATGATTATTTCCTGCCAGCAGATGGAATTGGAGATTCTGACACATACATTTCTGCAGGGGTCTCTCTTCAGCCATGTTTATCAGCTGCATGGTAATGAGTCAATTTCTATGGAAATATAATCAGTATTTGATGGTGGTGAGGAAACTTCTTAGATTAAATGATTTTCGTGGTTCCTTGATTAACATACTTTATAAAACCATTATCATGTGCACAACCATTGCATTTTTGGAAATAGCTCAGATTCAAGTCTTAGATCTTTCTAAAGAAGTGTGACCCTCCTTCTAGAGAAAAATACTGTTTGTGCCCAGAAACTCAAGATTAGTGTTTTTATACAAAAGTATTGATAGCTACTGAGTATCAACTATTCCAAGTTCTGCTCTGGCGAGTATACTTTACCCCAGCAAGTCTTCCTGATCTCAGGGAATATCTATTATAATGAGAAAATCAGCCATGGAAATAGCTGCTGTTAATTTTAGATAGTGACAGAAGGAGAGGAGAGGGTATGGGCCATCTTTCACTTGGGTGATTGGGAAAAGTCTTTCTGAGCTGACGTTTGCTGAGACACTTGATCAGAAGCAGTCAGCTGAGTAAAAACAAAAAAAAAAGAAGGTGAGTGATCTAGGGAGATCAGAGAGCAAGTGCAGGATACAGAGGAGGGAATGAGTATGGATGTTCAGGTGTCTGAGGGCAGGTAGGGCTGGTGCAGAGAGGACAGAGTGGTAGGCAAGGGCATAACTCCTAAGGCCATTGTGTGAAGTTAATAATGTTGCCAGATTTAGCAAATAAAAATATAAGAGACTGTTAAAATTGAATATCAGGTGAACAATGAAAAAAATCTACTATAGGTATATCCTATGCAATATTTGGTATTTTACAGTTTATCTGGCAATCCTATTAAGTGCAACCCTGGTATCATTTCTGAAGTGAGGAGTGTTCCTGTACCACCAAGCAGTTATCCAGATACCAACTGGGTGTCATGTAATTCAACTCAATTTTGATGCTATCTATATGCAGAGTACATCATGAGGAACGCTGGGCTGGAAGAAGCACAAGCTGGAATCAAGATTGCCGGGAGAAATATCAATAACCTCAGATATGCAGATGACACTACCCTTATGGCAGAAAGTGAAGAGGAACTGAAAAGCCTCTTGATGAAAGTGAAAGAGGAGAATGAAAAGGTTGGCTTGAAGCTCAACATTCAGAAAACAAAGATCATGGCATCTGGTCCCATCACTTCATAGGAAATAGATGGAAAAACAGTGGAAACCGTGTCAGACTTTATTTTTTTGGGCTCCAAAATCACTGCAGATGCTGATTGCAGCCATGAAATTAAAAGACGCTTACTCCTTGGAAGGAAAGTTATGACCAACCTTGATAGTATATTAAAAAGAAGAGACATTACTTTGCCAACAAAGGTCTGTCTAGTCAAGGCAATGGTTTTTCCCGTGGTCATGTATGGATGTGAGAGTTGGACTGTGAAGAAAACTGATCGCCGAAGAATTGATGGTGTTGGAGAAGACTCTTGAGAGTCCCTTGTATTGCAAGGAGATCCAACCAGTCCATTCTAAAGGAGATCAATCCTGGGTGTTCATTGGAAGGATTGATGCTAAAGCTGAAACTGCAATACTTTGGCCACCTCATGCGACGAGTTGACTCACTGGAAAAGACTCTGATGCTGGGAAAGGTTGGGGGCAGGAGGCGACGGGGATGACCGAGAATGAGATGGCTGGATGGCATCACCGACCCTGTGGATATGAGTTTGAGTGAACTCCGGGAGTTGGTGATGGACAGGGAGGCCTGGCGTGCTGTGATTCATGGGGTCGCAGAGAGTCGGACATGACTGAGTGACTGAACTGAACTGAACTGAACCCAAAGACAGCTTCAGATTCTACAGTTTAAGTTTCAGTCCTACAAGACTGCATTCCCTCCTTCCCGCTGACCTTCAGTCAGTCTTGAGTCCTGGTTGTTACTTGTGCATCTGACTGACAGGCTACAATGAGGAGTTTCCACCACCCACTCCTTGAACTTCAGATGCCAGTTGCAAGTTCAGGTTGTTTTTTACCTGTACTTCTGATCAACTGAATGTAAAACAGAGGTTCCCGAGATCCCCTTCTTGGACTCTTCTGTAGCTCACAGAACTCAGAAGCATTTTACTCACCAGATTATTTGTTTATTATGACAGGATACAACTGGCAAACAGCCAAATGGAAGAGATGCTTAGGGCAAGATATGGAGAAGGATCACAGAGCTCCCATGCTGTCTCTGGACACACCGCTCTCCTCAAATCTCCACATGTTCTCCAGCCTGGAAGTTTTCCACACCTTGTCCTTTTGGGTTTTATGGAGACTTCATTACATAGTCATGATTGGTTAAATAAACCACTGGCCCTCTCTCTACCCGCCTTGGGGGTCAGGGGTGGAGGAGAGTGGGTGTGATGAGGGGAGTAATGGATGGAACCTAACATGATTGATTCTTCTAGCAGGCAACTGCTGTCCTAGGTGGGGCCCTGACCTCATTAACATGATAAGAGACAGCTTCATCACTCCCCCTACTTAAGAATCCAAGGGTTTGGTGAACTGTGGCTCAGGAACCCTGGGCAAAGACTAAACATATATTTTGCTTACAAATCACAATATCACAACTATCCTTATCCTTATTGTCCAAACAAAAACACTTCTGAATCACATGGGCATTATTGACAGCTAATCCAGGATAGCAGGTAAAAACCATGTTTGACTCAAGCAAACCAGGGCACATGGTCCCTGTACTTAGAGTTTGAATTTTTTCTTTCCTTCACGTTTCTGTAGGAGGCCATTGGAGAGTTTTAACTGAGATACACACACACACACACACACACACACACGCACACATTTAATCTGCTGTGGTAGATTTGTGTGGAGAGTAGATCATGCATGAAATAAAGATTAACTGACACCATTTAGGGAGATGAGATAAGTGAAGCCTATTGATGAATGGCAGAGAGCCAAATGTAACAAGGACTCTTCCTTTGTCATTGATAAGTATAATTGAGATTGGTGTTTAAAAACTATTGACAAGAAAAGGTGCCAACTTCTTTACTCTGGAAGCACCACTGCATACCATGGCAAGAAATTAATCAAAACACATACACATACTGCTCAGTTGCTTAGGCATGTCCGATTCTTTGTGAGCCCCTGGACTGTAGGCCGCCAGGCTCCTCTGTCCGTTGGATTTTCCTGGCAAGAATACTAGAGTGTGTTACCATTTTCAACTCCATAGTTTAGTACACTCCTACTGCTAGTGTTGAAATAAATCTGTGTATAATTTTGAGTTAACTTTTAATTTATATAAGCCCAATATTTTATTTTTTAGACACTTAAATACTAACATATCCTGCAGTTTTCTCTGTGTACTTTGCTAGTTCTTTTTTCTCTGAAAGCATTTTTAAAGAGCCATGAAGAGGTCATAGGACTGGACCGCTGGGCCCATGGTGTCTACTATCAGAGCTGAAATTCCATTTTGTGTAGCCAGTTCCTCGTCCTGTGCTCTTAACCACTATTCCTCTAAAAATGTCTCTGTATTACTGACTAGATGTGTCTTAGTGCATGATTTCAAAGTTTCTTTTTCTTTATTTAACCTTGTATTATAAATGTTGCCTTATATTTTACAAATCTTATGTTAGGGGTGTGATCCTTAGACTAGCATCGGCAGTATCTCCTGAAAACTTCTTTGAAATACAAATTCTTGGCTCCCAATCCAGATCCACCACATCAGTCCTCTGAGACTGGGGCCAAGCAGTGTATAATTGTGATGCATGGTTGAGTTGAAGAACCTGCTTTATATTACCTTTTTAATAGTGATATAGCATCATATCACGTTAATGTACCATGGTTGTTACATCGGCTCTTACTTCAGTGTTTACACTATTATGTACAGTGTTGGCAACAAACTTGTTCATATATATGGCTCCACTTTTTCTCCACTTTTCAGTTATTCACCAGAGTGGGACTATGAGGGCAAAGGTTCAGTTCAGTTCAGTTCAGTTCAGTCGCTCAGTCGTGTCCGACTCTCCGCGACCCCATGAATCACAGCACGCCAGGCCTCCCTGTCCATCACCAACTCCCGGAGTACACTCAAACTCATGTCCACAGAGTCGGTGATGCCATCCAGCCATCTCATTCTCCGTCGTCCCCTTCTCCTCCCGCCCCCAACCTTTCCCAGCATCAGAGTCTTTTCCAGTGAGTCAACTCGTCGCATGAGGTGGCCAAAGTATTGCAGTTTCAGCTTTAGCATCAGTCCCTCCAATGAACATCCAGGATTGATCTCCTTTAGAATGGACTGGTTGGATCTCCTTGCAGTATAAGGGACTCTCAAGAGTCTTCTCCAACACCACAGTTCAAAAGCATCGATTCTTCGGCGATCAGCCTTCTTCACAGTCCAACTCTCACAACCATACATGACCACGGGAAAAACCATTGCCTTGACTAGACGGACCTTGGTTGGCAAAGTAATGTCTCTGCTTTTTAATATACTATCAAGGTTGGTCATAACTTTCCTTCCAAGGAGCAAGCGTCTTTTAATTTCATGGCTGCAATCAGGACCAGTTTTATTTCACATTTCCTGCTAAATTCCTTTCTAAAAATATTTATTTATACTGCACCACCAAAATTTGGGTGAGAAAGTTTTCCTATTATGACTCAACCAACTTGAAGTATTGTTCTTCTAAGATGGACACATTAACTGATAATCTCATAACTTTAAAGTGACAGCTTATTTCAGTTTGTGTTTTTATGACTAGTGAGGGAAAATACCTTGTTTGGAGTTCATATTTTCACTCTGTGAATTATATTTTTGTGTCTCTATTCATTTACCGACTTAATTGTTTTGTAGTTCTCAACATTTGAGTGTATGCTTTACGTATACATAGGGACTTCCCTGGTGGCTCAGATGGTAAAGAATCTGCCTGCAATGCAGGAGACCCAGGTTCGATCCCTGGGTCAGGAAGATCCTCTGGAGAAGGGAATGGCAACCCACTCCAGTATTCTTGCCTGGAGAATTCCATGGACAGAGAAGCCTGGCGGACTATAGTCTGTGGGGTCACAGAGTTGGACACGACTGAATGACTAACGTTTTACATATATGTGTATGTGTTCCTTCTGTGTCAGTATCTGAATACACTATTTCAATAGCATTATTTCAATAATAATATAGTACATTTCTTTTAATGATAATATAGTACATTTTACTTAGAAGTGAAATTGTTTCAAATTTTAAGACAGGTTCCATGTTTCTTAAGTAGGTCTTGTACCTGTGAAACAGACCAAGCTAGTGCCACCTGTGTTAAAAAAGTTAACCAGAATCTCAGCACTTTATACTCGGCAAAGATTTCCTTCTTGTTCATGTTACATGTTCAACAAATATCAACAAGGTAGCTCCACTGCTCGTAGTGTTCAGAGCTCCCATCTCCTGGAAATTCTGTCATCTTGTAGCTGAACCATTGTAATACAGAACCTCTGCAAAAGAGGAAGGAGTGTGGAAGTAACGAGAGAAGCTCTTAAATGCCTTGGCCCTGAAATGGTCCATCAGTTTGCTTATGGATAGTCCTCATGGCCAGAATTAATTCCGTGATCCCAACCAACTGCAAAAGGGGATTGGAAATATGGGAAACTCAAGTATTTGCTTAGCAACAAATGTCTGTTTCTCAGTTGTTTTCATAATATGATGAGCGGTCTATAATGCTTGATGAGTATTCTGAATATTCATTCTTTTCTTCACTCATTTATGTCAGATAATGTTCAGGCAGGAAAAAAGAGATGCTACTCTATATTTCAGTTTTGATGAACTTTATTAAGTTAGCCAAAAAGTTTGTTAGGATTTTCCCATGACATGGGAAAACCAGAAAGAACATTTTGGCCAACCCAGTAAATAGGAATTAGAGGCTTATATTAGAAGCTCTAGGGAAGTAAAGATTGGGGATGGCACACAGATCTCAGCCAAAAGCTTTGAAGCAGGTGGCTTGTAGAGCTCACTCAGAGCCTGCTGTGGTTCTCCGTCTCCAGGAAACTCCCACCAGCTCCCACTGCAGAGTCACAAAGCATAGTTTTCATCAGCTTATTGGGAAGCTGCTGTGAAATAGCCTGCATGTCTGGTTACCACTTCTCTGAGGAAATAAAGATTTCTTATTCTCTTTCACCTTTCATATCTTATATTTGTTCTTCTTGAGGGTCAGCTGTAATCTAGAACTGTATGGGGACAGGGATTGGGGATATAGTCCCTGACTTCTCCTCTGTGAAACAGAAGAAAGCTTGGAAGCCTGGTGTGAAGTGAAAGTCACTCAGTTGTGTTCGACTCTTTGCAACCCCATGGACTATAGAGTCCGTGGAATTCTCCAGGCCAGACTACTAGAGTAGGTACCCTTTCCCTTCTCAAAGGGGATCTTTCCCACCTAGTGAGTGAACCCAGGTCTACCACATTGCAGGCAGATTCTTTACAAGCTGAGCCACCAGAGGAGCCCAAGAATACTAGAGTGGGTAGCCTGTCCCTTCTCCAGTGGCTCTTCCTGACCCAGGAATCAAACTGCTGCTGCTGCTAAGTCACTTCAGTCATGTCCGACTCTGTGCAACCCCATAGACAGTAGCCCACCAGGCTCCCCTGTCCCTGGGATTCTCCAGGCAAGAACACTGGAGTGGGTTGCCATGAATCGAACTAGGGTCTCCTAAATTGCAGGCAGATTCTTTACCAACTGAGCTACCAGGGAAGCTTGGAAGGCTGGTAGTGGTTAATTCCCTATTAAACACTGTATTACAATACTGTGACAAAGTTGTGGGAAGGTGGTTACTTTTTACCAAGCTGACAACACACAAGTTGGCACACTCATTCATTTGTAGGTGGCAACTAGAAAAAACCCATAGTGTTGAAGGCAACCTGTGTGTCCCTGTCTCTACCTCATTCCTTTTTGAGTGAAGCCATAAAGTTGATATTTGATATTACTAACTTGAATAGTAAAATATCTTCTAGCATTCGTTTGAAGTAAGTTTTAGTCTTCTTGTAATCAGACTTTCATAAATTCTGAAAATGACAAGGTCAGAAGGAAAACAGGAATATTGTCCTGTCCTTACCTGAATTCTCAAAGAGCTTTACAATGTCTTTTTGTGAGCCTAAGACTTAACACATGTGAAGCAACAGTGTTTGGCGTAGGTTTTATATAACTGTTATGAAATGTCATACTGAAAAGCACAGTTAGAGAAATAAACATCTGGATGAAGAACTATCATATTTAGAGATCAAAAGAATAGAAAAATACCTGCCTTTTTTAGACTGTAAAATGGTAAGATATGGCATCTCTTGTTTGCCTGCATTTCACACAGGGAAACAAAAACTGCTCTTTATATTTCAGGTATAAAAGGTGTGAGATAGAAGTTAGGGACTAATACAAAATTTAGAAGCTCTGCATAGTGAAGGTCAAAGATGCCATTACTGCCGTCAGGAGATCCCACACACAGATCTTGTCCAAAAGTTTCAAAGGAGGTGCAAGCCTGCTATTAATGAGGCAGAATAACTGTTAATGGAGTAAACTAGATGGCCATGCAATAAACTAGCTATTAATGAGATAAAATACTCACAGTATACTGTCATGGAAAACCCACTGCAACAGGAATCCTGGCATTCTGCTTGTCAATTCTGAAATAATCACATGGACTCCCTCCCCATTTGTGGTTATATTATTTTGTTACAGTGTTTAATAGGGAATATCTCCAAGGCCACCTCTTGGATTGTTTATGAATGTCCCTGCATTTGGACATAACTATCCTAAGAAATCAGTAACGGCTAAAATTTTTCTCTGGCATAACAGCTGAAGATCACCAGTTGCTTACTGGAGAACTCTGTTAAGAAGGATTCTGAGCTGCATTTGAGCTCAGCATGAAAGACTACTCTGACTTGCCTTGTATGTGTTTGCCTTCTGTGACTTCCCATCTTAAGTCTACTTCCCTTTCAAGTAGAAATAATACTTTCCTGCTAGTCTCTTTGTGACATATTAATTTAATATCTTTGTTCTTATGTTTTTGATAGATTGCACATTAATATTCCTGTGTGCCTGTAAAACACATAATATAAAGCAATTTCCAAGACAGAAATGAGATCACATTGTTTCTTAGATCACTAAAATGTTTTCTTCTCTTGCACATGTGGCAAATTCTAGAGATTCCAACAGAAACCCTGGGTATCTTACGAAGATGGCTGAGTAAAGGGCTTGCCGCCTGTGAGACTTGGTCTGATGAAGGCAGAGTCAGTTTCAAATAAACAGTATTACTAAATTTGAGGCTAAGATCTCTTACCCTCCCCTTGCTAACATTTATTATCTGCTAAAATCACTGCAAGCGACAATACCAAAGCAGTTGATTGGAGTTACTCAGTAAATAACATTTGATGAAAAGAAAATTAGGTGGTAAAGAGACCCTTGAGAAATTAGAAAATAGCCTTCTAGGCTTTCAACCTATTTATCATTTACAAAGGCATTGAATAACACAGCCGGCCTAAGAACCAGCAGCAACCTGCTTCCAAATGCCCAGAATGCGGAATCCAGTAGTTGAGCAATCCAGCTTGAGGAATTGTTCAAAGTTGAATCAAAATAAGCTTTGATTAAGGAAGAGAAAAAAAAAACCAAAAAACTAATCTTCAAGTTTAACAGAAAGGCTTAAAAGAGCCGTTACAAACAACATGAATTATTCAGGCTGGGGATATTGTAACTTGCTTTTTATACACATAAGGCTCAAATGTCTGTTCTCAAACCCAGAGCAAATAAATTGATTTATACCAGTTGAGCCATGCTTGGATGAGGGAAAAGGATGAGCTGATTTTCCTCAGTGCCCTGGCTTTGTTTTCTATAATAATATGTAGTGAACTTTGAACCCCAGGCATTTTTGCTGTTGGGTTAGGATGGGAGAGAAGAGGCCTCATGCAACAGACTTCTGATGGGGCAAATAAATTCTTCTGGAAACGTCACCCCTAAATCACTTCTACATACAACCTGGGGTACCTAAATGGAAAAAAAAAAAACAACAGTAAAATTGCATCTCTGTGCTGCTTCAAATACATAGCAGAATGGGTGAAAAATATTCTGTCACTAGATCTTGATATTAAAGATTTTTTCATTAGAGCAAATAAAGGTAACAGCCATCCTGTTGCTTTCCTGCTATAAAATCCCATCTTTTCCTGGCAGATTTTCCTAGTTTCCCTCCAGTTATACCCTGTTCTAAGTTCTCATAACACTTTGTATATCCTTCCCTGTACTGTTCTGCGAGGCACTGTGTAGTAAACAAATAATGATCTTTGAAATCAACCCAGCTCCAACTGGGTAGATTACCTGTCTTCTCTGCTTCTCAGTCTCTTTGTATAAAGGCTTTTATGTGAGGATTTATGGGATAATGGCAGTGCCCAATAAATAAGAGCATTTTTCTATTAATCAAATTCTGAGTTCTTAGGAACAGGGTGTACATCCCATACATGATCCTGCCAGTGATGAGACAGACACATAGGAGATGATATTTTTTGAGTGAATGGTCTATATGGCTCATACATCATTCCACAGAACTTGTTCTTTTCACTGTGTTCCATTACCACTTTAATCATTTTTCTCTCAAATCCTTCTTGTGGCTTATTTCAGAGTTTGTTTACACATCTGTTTGATTCCCACAGGTATGTTCTTGAGGCCTTACTCTTTTATATCTGACACATTATAAGTAAACAGGACTAGTTAGCTGAGTAAGAGAAGGGAGGAAGCTAAATGAGATATTGGATGGTTAGAAAGTGAAACTCTCTCAGTCATGTTCGACTCTTTGCTGCCCCATGGACAATACAGTCCATGGAATTCTCCAGGCCAGAATACTGGAGTGGATAGCCTTTCCCTTCTCCAGGGTATCTTCCCAACCCAGGAATCGAACCCAGGTCTCCCGCATTTGCAGGTGATTCTTTACCAGCTGAGCCTAGAGGGAAAGCCTAAAAGCTTATGAAGTTTCAGTGCTAAATGGAACATGTATTTTTGAGTGGTTTGTTGTCTATGCTCATTGCTCCCTTATACTTGTACTATTTTCTTCTTTACTCATGTATGAAACATTTACTGGTGTGCTGGGTAACATTCTGGGGAATACAGAGAAGAATCAGAGAGAGAGAGAGAGATGGATTACTTAAGGATGGATAGTTTTTCAGAGAAGATAGAGTGTGGGATACAACAGAACAGATTGTAAATTCAAATGATGTTACTTCAACTGGGAAGTCTTTACTAGATTCTCAGGGCTTCTCACTTCAAATCAAACTTCTTACTCTAAACTCATGTTTCTCCATGACCTTAAACTCCTCTTTCACTCTGTTCTAACCGGTCCAGTTAAGTCTTCTCCTGAAACATGGCCTTTTTGCCTCTTTCACCCTCTGTCTGAAAACCCTCCCTCACTCTTCTTCTCTGTGTGGCACGGTTGTCTCCATATCCTTTAAAGTCCACCCCCAAAGTCACTTCTTCCTTGGAGCCTTCCCTGAGTTCCCCAACCCAAAACAGTCTTTCTCTCCTTTAAATGAGTTAAGTACTGGCTACCTGTTGTTGACAGCAGAAATGAAAGTAGAGAAGATATTTAAGTTTTATAAACTCAGATGAGTAGGATACTTGTCTATAAGTAGAAAGGAGGTATAGGGGAGGATTGGGTTTACTGAGATAAGGTGACTTTGACAAAATTCCTCACCAGCACTGGGGATTCCTATATGGAGCTCAGGAAAGGCCATGCCAGTGGCATGCATTTGGGCATGCAGAGAGATAGAAATGGAAATTTGAGATGAATGGGATTGACAGGAAGAGACTTGAGGAACACCTATGTTTAAAGACTGCAAAAATAAGAGGAACCTCTGAAAGAATTTGGGAGGGAGCTCTCTGCCACATGGAATAGAAAACAACTTATAGAGAAGTCAAAGAATGAATTCTAAAAGTTGTTAGGTAAAATGGAAGACAGTAAAGAAAGGAAGGATGAAGATACCATCTACTTTCTGGGCAGTCACTCATCTGTGTTCTTGAAGCTTAGGATAATGTGCAAATTTGTATTGCCATTTGCCAGTATAATCACCATTGGATCATTGTTACAACACAGCCTTAAAGTCACAGTAAAGAAAACAAGTGTGGACTGAAATGAGCCCTCAAAGGCAGGTCAGTCCAGAATTTTATATGCAAAATGTAATATTTCTTGGAGAAATATTTCAGAGTGTCTTAGAGGAATTCATCAGTGATAAATGGAAAAAAATTATCTTGAGAATATGAGTTGTCTTTATTCTTGGTAGGTTTCTAGTGAATACACGTGAGCTTGTTCCAGACTTTATGGAATACTAATTAATATGGATTATTAATATGGATCATATGTGCAAGATAAAGTAAGTCAGTGACTGCAAGTAACTGTAAAGCTAAGATGCTGCAAGATTGATAAGAGAAAAAAATTGAAACTAGATGGGAGAGAAGCCATGTTCTAGGTTAAACATCTGATTGACAAGCGTTAACATTAAAATTATATAAATAAGTCAATAGAGTGAGTCATCCACCCAGGGAGCTTCTGAAAGTCTCACCAATAAATGTTCTAATTTGAACATTGTTTACTCTTGTAACTTTTCTGTGAGAAAATTGCTTATAGATGAGTCAAGAATGATGTCAGTGAGAGAGGAACAAAAATGGACTCTGATCCACAGATTTCTGTCTTATTGTCAAAGGGAAAAGGGTAGCCCCTTCCCTCACTAACAAATGAAGCCAGGTAAATGAAGACTGGGACAGAGATTCAGAGCCTCAAGATATATTGAGTAAAACAGACATGGGTGTGAGACAGAGGTGTATGTAACACTCTGGATAAGGCACATACCCTATCGATGAGGACTCGAGAAGTTAAAAACAGTGATGAGACACATGAAAAGATGCCCAGTATCACTAATCATCAGGGAAATGCAAGTCCAAACCACAGTGAGTGACCATCTTGCACCCATTAAGGTGGCTACTATCAAAAACAAAGACAGCAACAAGTGTTGTGAGACAGTGAAGCAACTGGACCCCTTGTGAACTGTTGGTGAGAATATAAAATGTGGCAACCACTATGGAAAACAGTATGGTAGTTGCTCAAAAGAGTGAAAACAGAATTACTGTTTGATCCAAGAATTCCCCTTCTGTCCATTGATAGGTGAATGGACTTTTTGAAATGTGGCATACACGTGTCATGAAATATATTCAGCCTTAAAAAGGAAGGGAATTCTGACACATCATTGAACCTTGAGGACATTCAGTTCAGTTCAGTCGCTCAGTCATGTCCGACTCTCCGCGACCCCATGAATCACAGCAGGCCAGGCCTCCCTGTCCATCACCAACTCCAGGAGTTCACTCAGACTCATGTCCATCGAGTCGGTGATGCCATCCAGCCATCTCATTCTCTGTCGTCCCCTTCTTCTCCTGCCCCCAATCCTTCCCAGCATCAGAGTCTTTTCCAGTGAGTCAATTTAAGTTAACCGAAATAAGCCAGTTGTGGAAAGACAAAGAGTAATGTGATTGCCCTTATAAGAGCTACCTAAAAGTAGTCAAATTCATAAAGACAAAACGTATAATGGTGGTTGCCAGAAGCTGGGGAAAAGAGGCAATTGGGAGTTACTGTTTAATGGATAGAGAGTTTCAGTTTTGCAAGAACAAAAAGAGATTGCAAAACCTGTCTGTTGTGTTTAAGGGGCAACCAGGAGGCCGCTGTGGTTGGAACTGAGTGACGGTAGAGATGAGGGCTAGGGGATGACCGACTGGCAAGGAGACTGTCACAGAAATGATGAAGAAAGATGTCAGTGGCTTAGGTGAGGGAGGTAAGAGTAGAGAGGGTAAGAAAAGGTCGTCTTTAAAGTAGAGTTAATGGGGTTTGTTGAAGGATTAGGTACAAAAGTGTGCAAAAAAGAGAAAAGCCAAGAATGACTCTACCACAGTGGGTCTCAACCACGAATGCTTTGGCCCCCCAGGGGACATATGTCAACAGGCACAGGAGATCCCTCCACAACAAAGAATTATCTGGTTCAAAGTGCCATACATTGAGTGAGAAAGCCTACCTTAAGGTGTTTGGCCTAAGTAATTAGACTAATAAAGTGTGACTAAGATGATTAATTTGATGTCAGGCTTAAGGCTGGGAAACGGAGAATAGTTATAGGAATAGCTAACATATTAATATGTGTGCTACCTCAGGGACTGTAAGCAACACATTGAGAGGGTGATCCTATTGTCTATTTGTCAAAATAATGCTTTGAGGTATGTTTTGACATTCCTCAACATGTAGATGGAAACATAGATGGTTTAACTTCTTGTACTGCCCAGATTTAGCCAAGATCTCTGAACCCTGTAGCTCAGAGCAAAACTATGTCACAGAAGCTTCCTGAATTCACCATGTTTCCATGTGAAGCCAAGGAATAGAGGCAGTGAAGTCAAAAGGTATATATATATATCCTTAAGTAGGTGTATATATATATGGGTATATATACATAAGTATATATACACATGTACACACATGCTTTTTGGGGTTTTTCCTCTAAACACGAGTCCAGCAACATGAAACAATAATGTGCACTAATTTGCTGCAGCAAAAGTGTGAAAATGGCTCAGTCATATCTGACTCTTTGCGACCCCAGACTATAGCCCGCCAGGCTCCTCTGTCCGTGAAATTCTCCAGGAAAGAGTACTGGAGTGGATAGCCATTCCCTTCTCCAGGGGATCTTCCCAACTCAGGGATCGAACCCAGGTCTCCAGAATTGCAGGCAGATTCTTTACCATCTGAGCCACCTGGGAAGCCCAAGAATACTGGAGTGGGTGCCCTATCCCTTCTTTAGGGGATCTTTCCGACCCAGGAATCCTATCGGGGTTTCCTGCAGTGCAGGTGGATTCTTTACCAGCTGAGCCATCAGGGAATCCTGTGAAGCGAAGATGCCAGGAAACAGTTAAGAATGGTGAGATTTCTACCATCAGAGACCCATCCCCTTGCATGGCTTTCCTACTTAAGGAGCAGGTGGTGGAAAGATTTCAGACCTCCTCTTCAGTGTCTATTTTCTAGTCTCCCAGTTATGTCCTGACTGGCCAGGGTCAGGGTAATTTTTATATTTGCAAGAGAAATGATGAAGAACAAGTCTGTTGATTTCCTGGGAACGCAGACAGCGGTGTGTGTGTCTGTTGTGGTTCACTTCAAGGTGGCAGCTGTGAATGGGTAGAGAGAGAGGAGAGGGCAGTGAGGTTAAGCATTAGACAACAGTGATGTTCAGACGACCGCGGCTAATGCATAACCAGCCTCTAGGCTGCAAAACAAAGGCAAAGGGAATCCCTTTGGCACACAGTGACAGAAAGGGCAGCATTTTTGTTCCTCTGCATTTCCACCCCTTCCCAGGACTTTTGCACCATGTTTAGCAAGAAATGAAAGGAAATGGCAGGCAAGAAAGAAACAGTGTACCCTCTCTTTTTCTACTGCTACGCCATCTGCTTTCAGACTACTGACTTCTTAATTATTTCACTCTTTTGCTTTTCTGCACATGTTTTGAATGATAAGCAGTATTTGGCAAAGAGGACTGGCTTTTAGCCTCAGAGTGAAACTCTCAGGATCATCCTGGATCAGTGAGGGATTTGGTTTTTGCTCTCCCCTCCCCACCAGTACCCTGCTGTGTAGGAGACACTGAATAAATGATATACTAAATTTGATAAGCTCACCTAACTCTATGTATGTTAAGGCTCGGATGGCGTATTGCCTCATCCTTGGTGCCTTTGATGACCTCTTCATTCATGCAGCTCTCTCCCCCTGAATCCCATGATACCCATTGCCTGTGCAGCTCACTCATTTAAAAAAAAAAAAGTTTTATGGAGCACCAAATATGTGCTTGTTACTGTGTTAGGAGCTGAGGATGCAGCAGTGACAGACAAAAATCCCTGCCCTCCTTGATCTGACTTCCCAGTCTATCATATTATTAAATACGTCTCCAAATACAGGTTAAATTTTTGTGTACTTACTAGCCTCTGCGAGTAGACGGTAAATTTTTTTTAAACCTAGACTTATATTTATTTTTTGGTAACCTGAGCTTTGAATACTGTATCTTCAGAGCAGCAGGAGCTCATTAAATCTTTGTTTCAGAATTCAGAAACAGAGGTATTCTCAAATCCTGCCAGTAACGGACTCACTGGAAATCCATTGTTGCTGGTGCCTGCTCTGAATGGATGATGATTTCCACTAGTTGGCAAGTTAAATTACCCCCAGAGTTTGGGTCCATGAAATAAATAGCATCTTCTCTAGTTTTATAAAACACCATGCCTAGAGGGGGAAAACCTACAAAATGAGACCAATGTCACTAGTTGGTGGTGGACTGTTTGTGCTTATCTGTAAGTTCATGTTTTTCATCTCTCATAAATTCTTTAAGCTGGTTATGTATCTCAAAGCGGAGATTTGACAGGTAGGCTGTGATGTTACTCATGTCACATGTTTGCCGCAAGTACACGGTGCTGTGATTATCATCAGTAGTTAATTAACTTGTGGCTTTGGGCAGAGGGAAGTCAGTGGTTACATGGATGTTCAAGCAGCTTCTTGCATGGAGAATTTTTGGTCTAAGACCTGCTGTTTTAGAAAAACAGAACCATTTGGGAAGTCCAAGTCTCATCTGGACCTTTTTAGCATGTATCTATGAGATGTCATGTAGGAGAGAAGTTGCCAGGGAGAGCCACCTTGCCTCCCAAAAAAAATACCCTGTCTGCCTGCTACTTTAGATAGGGCCTTTTTTTTTTTTTTTTTTAACCCCAGTTAAGCAAAATCTGGTCCCATCACTTCAGGGGAAATAGATGGAAAAACAGTGGAAACAGTGTCAGACTTTATTTTTTGGGGCTCCAAAATCACTGCAGATGCTGATTGCAGCCATGAAATTAAAAGACACTTACTCCTTGGAAGGAAAGTTATGACCAACCTTGATAGTGTATTAAAAAGCAGAGATATTACTTTGCCAACAAAGGTCTGTCTAGTCAAGGCTATGGTTTTTCCCGTGGTCATGTATGGATGTGAGAGTTGGACTGTGAAGAAAGCTGATCGCCGAAGAATCGATGCTTTTGAACTGTGGTGTTGGAGAAGACTCTTGAGGAGATCAGTCGTGGGTGTTCATTGGAAGGACTGATGCTAAAGCTGAAACTGCAATACTTTGGCCACCTCATGCGACGAGTTGACTCACTGGAAAAGACTCTGATGCTAGGAAAGGTTGGGGGTGGGAGGAGAAGGGGACGACAGAGAATGAGATGGCTGGATGGCATCACCGACTCTGTGGACATGAGTTTGAGTGAACTCTGGGAGTTGGTGATGGACAGGGAGGCTTGGCGTGCTGTGATTCATGGGGTCGCGGAGAGTCAGACACGACTGAGCGACTGAACTGAACTGAACTTAAGCAAAGCTTAGAAATGCAACTATCCCTGTGAAAAGTCATAATCAATTATAAGAGGAAAAAAAAAAACCTATTATGAAATCTTCAGACTTTAAAGACTTAATTTTTACCTAAGACCAGACCATTGTAGATAAAACATGCTTTGTAAGCTGGTCCCATTTGTATTAAGAAGACAATATCTTAAATTAATTCATCTAATATCAGATATTTCTATTTTTTAGTTACTAGATATATATTTTCTGTCATAAAACCCCAATAAATATATATCAAATGATGGAAATTGTAAGGTTACATTTTTAGTTGTAAATCATATATTTAATGTAGAGTTTGGGTGGATGACCATATGCAGGGTTTAAATACATATAATCTTCCTTTCTTTAAGTACTTATCCTGTAAAATAATTTGCCTCCAATAAAAAATAAATTAACTACAAAAAAAAAAATAAGTACTTATCCAATTTTGCTTCAGATATTACCAATGAGTAACATCTTTTTTCCATTTCATCTACCCTAGAAGAACATATTCAAACTTAATTTAGCTCTAAAATTTTTTTCAAATGCTGACACAGAGTTAGGTGCTATGGAGGTATGCCAGAATAAGAGAACTCTGTTTTGTGAGAGAGACTTATAGTGACTCAACACAACTGGAGTCCCAAATAGCCATAAACACTACAGTTGACCCTTGAACAGCATGGGTTTAAACAGGGAGGATCCACTTAAGAGCAGGTTTTCTTCAAGAGTCAACAAGGCAGTACCACAGCATCTGTGTCTGTTGAATCCACTAATGTAGAACTGCGGATTCAAAAGGAGCCACAGGTACGAAGGGCCAACTGTAAGTTATAGGCAGATTTTCCATTGCTAGGAGGGTTGGCCCCCCAATCCCCTCATTGTTCAAAGGTCAGCCATATAAGGGCTGTCATGACAGAGAAGTAATCATACTCAAAAACTGTTCTGCACTCAATATGCCAGCAAATTTGGAAAACTCAGCAGTGGCCACAGAACTGGAAACGGTCAGTTTTCATTCCAATCCCAAAGAAAGACAATACCAAAGAATGCTCAAACTACGGCACAGTTGCACTCATTTCTCATGCTCACAAGGTAATACTCAAAATCCTTCAAGCTAGGCTTCAGCTGTATGTGAACTGAGAACTTCCAGATGTACAAGCTGGATTTAGGAAAGGCAGAGGAACCAGAGATCAAATTGCTGACATTGGTTGGATCATAGAAAAAGCAAGAAAATTCCAGAAAACATCTACTTCTGCTTCATTGACTACACTAAGGTTTTTGACTGTGGATCACAACAAACTATGGAAAATTCTTAAAGATACAGGAATACCAGACCACCTTATCTACCTCCTGAGAAACCTGCATGTAGGTCAAGAAGCAATAGTTAGAACCTGACATGGAACCATGGACTGGTTCAAAATTGGGAAAGGAATATGTCAAGGCTGTATATTGTCACCCTGCTTATTTAACTTCTATGCAGAGCACATCATGTGAAATGCCAGGCTGGATGACTCACAGGCTGGACTTGAGATTGCTGGGGAAAATATCAATAACCTCAGATATGCGGATGACACCACCCTAGTGGCAAAACGTGAAGAGGAAATAAAGAGCTTCCTGATGAAGGTGAAAGAGGAGAGTGAAAAGGCTGGCTTAAAACTCAACATTCAAAAAGCTAAGATCATGGCATTCACTCCCATCACTTCATGACAAATAGATGGGGGAAAAAATGGAAACAGTGACAGACTTTATTTTCTTGGGCTCCAAAATCACAGTGGACAGTGACTGCAGCCATGAAATTAAAAGACACTTGCTCCTTGGAAGAAAAACTATGACAAATCTAGTCAACATATTAAAAAGCAGAGACATCACTTTGCTGACAAAGGTTGGTATAGCCAAAGCTATGGTTTTTCCAGTAGTCACATATAGATGTGAAAGTTGGACCATAAAGAAGGCTGAGCGCTGAAGAAGTGATGTTTTTTAACTGTGGTACTGGAGAAGACTCTTGAGAGTCCCTTGGACAGCAAGGAGATCAAACCAGTCAATCCTAAAGGAAATCAACCTTGACTATTCATTGGAAGATGTGATGCTGAAGCTCCTCTACTTTGGCCACCTGATGCAAAGAGCTGACTCACTGGAAAAGATTCTGATGGTGGGAAAAATTGAGGGCAGGAGGAGAAGGGGGCAAGAGAGGACAAGATGGTTGGATTGGCATCATTAACTCAATGGACATGAGTTTGAGGAAATTCCGGATGATAGTGAAGGACAGGGAAGCCTGGTGTGCTGCAGTCAATGGGGTTTCAAAGAATTGGACAGGACTGAGCGACTAAGCACCAACAAATCATACTCAAAAGTAATCTGAGGTTACAAAACAAGTTGTGTAACCTTTGTGTATTGGTATGCTGATTTATTTTCAAACTGTTTTGAATAGGTACATATGTAAGATTTGTTTTCGAGAAGTTGTTTCCTCTTAGTTCTCATTCTTGCAGCATTTTGCCCATACTCTCATAGTGTACTGTGATTGTTCAATAAATGTATTAAATTAGTTGTTCTGTCTCTTCCCTCAAACATGAAGTCCTCCAGGCCAGAGACTGTCTTTCTCTTTCCTGCTCATTTTTGTATCCATATGTGGCACAAAGAAATATTCATTGTATTTTTATCAAATATATACTTCAGTGTCCTGACTTCATGTCTGTCAGTAAGAACTGTGATCATAGCTCACTTCTTTCTCACTACAAGGACAAATTCAGGATGCAAAGATCTTTTTCCTGTCTCTTAAATCAGAATTAGTTTTTTGAGTTGGTCGGTTTATGCATATTGCATAGAGATACTATAAGTGAAAATAGAATTTGCCCCGACTTATCTTTATACATTCAAAATGGAATGTCTGTCCCACATCTATTTTATATTTTCCTTGTAGTTTATTCTCATCTCTTTCTCAGTATCTCATATGTATAATAATAGAAGTCCTTTCTTGTTCTCCTTCCTATGGCTGCTTTAAGCTACACTGCTTTTAGGAGTCTATTTGTATTCAGAGACTCCAATGGTAAGTAATTTCAACAGGATGAAGCTCTTTAATCCTATTTTATATCTAAAAGGCATGCTCAACACTATCTCCTGCCATCTCTTGAGAATCCAATTTCCTAAGGTTATATTCCTGAGACTGAATGGAAATTTTCAAAACTTAAGAGTTCAAAGTTAAGTATCAAATTCAGACAAAGCCCAGACAATCCCAGCTGAGACTGATTTGTGTGGCCATAAATAGCAACAATCTTCCAGTGGCTGTTGGTATAATAACTATGATTGCGACTTAACAAAGTCAAGTTTCTCTTCTCTGGGCCCTACACACTTGGACCTGTTTTTTCTAAACAGAATTTGTCGAGAATGTAACATTCACAATAAAAGCCACCAGAACAGGATAGCAGACATCCATGTAACTACTAGGTAGCAAGATAGTAGGCTGTAATTTCAGAATAAATTCAGTTATAAATCAAAACGCTGTTACTGAAACAACAAACAACAGTTTCTAGGTGGAAACCTACTGAGTACGGCTAGTGGAGGAAGCTGCTAAGTCACCAGCTCCTAACTTTCATGAGCAACATGCCAAGGTCAAGTGGTCTTTTCTAAGCCATTTTTTTAGTCCATGAAATACAGAGATGAAGAAATTATTGTGATTTTTTAAGTAAATGTAATGAAAAATTTAAAACTATATAAATCCAACAGGTAAAACACCTTTAAGCTGCTGGTTTACTGAAGCCTCCAGCTAAGTGTTAATTCTAAAATCACTGATGGGCCAAGACACTTAGTAATCCGTACCAGCACCCTCACTACATATTGGATTTTAAAATTACTTTTGGGAAATCAAGTGGAAAATTTACCCCCAGAAATTAGTTATTAATTATTCTATATATCTTTTTTTTAAATTGAGAATTTCCAACGCTGTAATAGTAATGGATTAGTGCAAACTTTTATTTCTGGGTCATATGGAAAGTTAGAATTAAAATCACCTGCCTTTCAGTGAAATGAGTATAGATGAATTCAGAAATTACATACCACAAGGAGCCAGCTTTCATTCCTGAAAGTCCAGGAATGAGATGTAAGCCAAATACATGCAAATCTACCAAATATCAACTTACTCTAGTCCTACAGCTTCTCAGAAAACTCTTAAACTAAATACAATGGAAAGAAGGAAATAAAAATTAAGATATAATAATTCAATAAGGAGTTTGTGGAACATAAATAAGACTGATTTTTTTTTCTGACGAGGTTGCAAAAATATTCTAACTTTCAAATATGCAGAATCTCCTCCCTCAGAGGTTTGAATCATCTATATATTAGAGATGGAAGAAAAGATGTCATTTCTGTAAGTCCCATCTTAGACATAATAGGGCTAATTAGCAGTTTCTCTCTGAAGGGGGCTTTTTTATGCACAGTCCAGACTGTTGGTCTTAGCTCATAACGCAGCCTGTGGAAAGAACTCTGCTGCCCTCTACTGTCACTGAAACTAGAGGACACAGAAGAAAAGAAAACTCAGGTACCTGTGAATGAGAGATGATGGGAACCCCTTGGTATTGGCAGCTTCCCTGGTAGCTCAGACGGTAAAGAATTTGTCTGCAAATGCAGGAGACGTGGCTTCCATCCCTGGGTTGAGACGATCCCCAGGAGAAGGAAATGGCTACCCACTCCAGTATTCTTGCCTGGAGAATTCCCTGGACAGAGAAGACTGGCAGACTACAGTCCATGGGATCACAAAGAGCTGGACATGACTGAGTGACTTTCACTTTCACTGGAAGGCCAGGCAAGTCAATGTCCCTTCTGAGGGAAAAGACCCTTGTAAACATCCTTGAGCTACTGGTCCAGTTCTTCAGCCTAACTGGAGGATGTGATACAAGTGAAGAAGTAAAGAAGTAGCTAAGGCAACTTTGAAATGTGAAGGCCAGGAGATGAAAGTGAGCAAATTTATTTATTTTTTAAAATTGGGCATTATCCAAAAAGTTGATTATAAGAAAACACAAGAACCAATTCCATCTATCCATCCGTGTATATTCACAGTAATAGAACAACAACACAGAGGATATATTACCAGCTCAACATGCTATGAAGAAGAATAAAACAGGGTAAGGATATGTAGAGTGGTAAAAATACTGTATCCATAAAGTGGTTGGGGAATATTCCTCTGAAAGAAGTCAAGAATGAGATTAAGAAACAAGCCATGGGGAAATGTGAGGAAAGGATATTCTAGGCTGAGGAGACAGCCACTGCAAAGGTCCTCTGGTAGGAACATGTTGGGGTGTTTTAGGAGAAAAAAGGGTGACTAAAGTGCAATAACTGGCAAAGTTACAGGCTAGAGAAGATGGCAGAGTTTAGACTGTCAAGGGTGACACTAGCTAATAATCATATAATGTGAGCCACATAAGCAATTTTAAAGTGTCTAGTAGCCAGGTTTTAAAAGAACAAAAAGAAATAGATGAAATCAATTTTCATCATGTATTTTGTTTAACTCAATATATCTAAAACATTATGTAACCAATATAAGAAATACTGAGATATTTTACTTTTTTTCTGTACTAAATCTTTCAAATTCCGTCTTACATCACACCTCATTTGATTTAGCCATAGGTCAAACCTCAATAGTCAAGTGTAGCCATGGTCCCATTTAAAAAATTTTTTTTCTAGGTATATTTTAATGTTTAAATACTTTTTGAATTTAAGATCATTTTCTTACCTTTTAGAAGTGACCCAGTGATGATTGCCAAATAATTTCTATAGAATTCAATGGAGAATAAATTAGTAGGAAACCTTGCAGCTCAAAGGGATTCCAAGCTAACGTTGATTTAGTACACTGGGTTTCTTTCAGCGGTTCTACTTTGGGAACAGGTGAGTGGAATTAAGTATGATATTGGAATGTTTAGGTAGGAATAAGTTTTTTATTGAAATTATGTTAGTTTCAGGTGTACTGCATAGTGATTTGACTTTTCATACATTACAAAATTACTCGATAAGTCTACTAATCATCTATCCCCATACAAAGTTACTACATTATTACTGAACATATTTCTTTTTCTGTTTATTGTGTCCCTATGGCTTATTTATTTTGTAACTGGAGGTTTGTACCTCTTTAATCCGCTACACCTATTTCATCCTCCCTACCCCTCACCGTTATTAGCAACCACCTGTTTGTTCTTTGTACCTTCAGGTCTGTTTTCATTTTGTTTTGTTTGTTATATTAGAGTCCACATGTAAGTGAGGTCATATGTTTGTCTTTCTCTTTTTGTCTCTTATTTTACTCAGATCCTGTAGATCCATCCATGTTGGCAAAAATAGCAAAATTTCTTTTTTAATAGCTGAGTGATATTCAGATCATTATGGGGCTTCCCTGGTGACTCAGTGGTAAAGAATCTGCCTGCCAGTGCAGAAAATGCGGCTTTGATCGCTGGGTCAGGACGATCCCCTGCATAAGGAAACGGCAACCCACTCCATTATACTTGCCATGGACAAAGAAGCCTGGCGGGCTACAGTCCGTGGGGTCACAAAAGAATCATACGTGATTTAATGACTAAACAACAACAGCGATATTCCATTATATATATGGACCTCATCCTTTTATCTCTTGATTGGAACTTAGGTTGCTCCCATATCTTCGCTGTTGTAAATAACGCTGCAGTGAATATTGGGTTACGCTATCTTTTGAATTAGTGTTTTTTGTTTTCTTTGGATAAATACCCAGAAGTCAAATGACTGGATTATATGGTAGAACTATTTTTTAATTTTTTTGCGAAACCGCCATACTATTTTCTATAGTGACTGTACCAATTTACAGTCTCACCAAGAGTGCACAAGGTTTCCCTTTTCTTCCTATTCTCACCAGCACTTGCTGTTTGCTGTCTTTTGGATGATAACCATTCCTGCAGGTGTGAGGTGGTATCTTACTGTGGTTTTGACTTGAATTTCCCTGATTATTAGTGATGTTGAGCATCTACCCGTTTGTCTTTTTCCATTTGTCTGTCTTCTTTAAAAAAATATCTGTTCAGATCCTCTGTCCATTTTTAATTGGGTTATTTTCCTGATATTCAGTTATATGAGTACTTTGCATATTTTGGATATTAACTTCTTATCAGATACATTGTTTGCAAATATCTTCTTCCATTTGGTAGGCTGCCTTTACATTTGTTGATGGCTTCCTTCACTGTGCAAGAGCCTTTTACTTTGATGTAGTGCCATTTCTTTATCTGTGTTTTTATTTCGCTTTCCTAAAGAGGCAGATCCAAAAATATAAATATATATTAGTAAGACCAGTGGCAAAGGCCATACTGCCTCTGTCTTCTTCTGGAAGTTTTATGGTTGAACTCTTCACCAGACAGATTGCATCTTTCTATCATTTAGTTCTTTTTCTGAGGTTTTACCTTATTCCTTCATTTGGAACATCTGTTCCCTCATTTTACCTAATTCTCTGATTTTGTTTATGTGTCTTGGGTAGGTCTGTTGTGTCTCCCAATCTTGGAAAAGTGGCCTTATGTAGGAGATGTCCTATGTTACCAGCAGCATGCTCCCCTCTGGTCCCTGGAGCTATGTGCTCTGGGATGCGCCTGTGTGACTGTGCACCCTTGTGCAGTGACCGCTGTGTGCGCTGCTAGGCAGGGCTGGCTACTGGCCCTCTTGGCTGCAATGCCCTGCTTTGTGCTGTGGCTGCAGGTCCACTGGAGAACAGAGCAGGCCTCTTCTTGCACAACAGCCCAGTGGCATGCTGGGCTGCAGGCCCACTGTTCACAGAGCAGGCTTCTCACAGGGTCAACTGCACAGCCCTGCAGACACCGTTGCTTCTGGCCCATTGGTAGTCAGGGCCAGGTTCCCACATGGCTGGCCATATGGTCTGCTCGCCCACAGCTTCTTCAGGCTCGTGTGGGACTCAAGACTCTCACTTCCTGGGGAGGATCTTTGCGGTTGTGATATTCCTCCCGTTTGTGAATCAGCAGTCCCAGAGTGTGGGTCCTGACTAAACCACATCTCTGCCACTCCTACCTGTCATGTTGAGGCTTCTTCTTTATATCTTTAGTTGTGGAGATTCTTTTCTGCTAGTCTTTACATTGTTCTCGTAAATAGTTGTTCTGTGAGTAGCTTTAATTTTTGGTGTGCCCTTGGGAGGAGATAACTACAGGGTCTTCCTGGTGGACTGTCTTGGGCAGACTTTCCAGGAATAAGTTATACCTGAAGTTCACTAGAGGTCATTTATGGGCCATTGCAGGGAGAGGGCCAGAAAAATGTAAAAGACATGCACACACACACACTCACTCACTCATTCACTCAGCCATCCCCTACCCCAGCTTCAACCAGCCCCGCTCTGTCGGAGGATGTGCAGTGTAACGCTTAGGAGCTTGTGTGCTGAATTTTGACTCCTCGTTCTGATGCTTATTAGCTTTGTGACTTTGACTGGTTTTCTTACATTTTTTGTGCCTCAGTTTTCTTACTTACAATGCAAGGTGGCTGTGAAGATCAAATGAGTTAATGTCAGAAGCTTAGACCCTAGTGCTTGATGTATAATAAATGTTGAATGGTGATAACTGTCTATGTGGGACATCTCTTCCTGTCACTGTAAAATCCTCTCAGCCTTACCTCTTATCTCACCAGCCACGACTTGTGACAGCTCTGTGCCAGCTTTGAAGGCTTTAACATGCACAGTGGCACAGTTTTCCATCTGGGCCACAGCCCTGTAGCTTTTTCTTTCAGCCCTTGGGTTTCTAAGCTACATCTTGGGGTACCCTCAGCAACCTGCTTGGTACTCAAAATCTTCTCATTCCAGAAATGCAAAGAAGTTCATCTAGTGGACCATCTTTGACCTAGGTGAAATGGAAACAAAAGAAAAATATTTCTTTTTTTTTTTTTTTTTGCTCCTGTGTAGGCAATTTTAAAACTTGTTTTATGAGATTTTTCAGAAAGTTTGGAATTAAGCACCAGTTGCCTACAGAGGAGGCCAAGCCCATATAGAAACTTCCTCCCTATTTCCCTCCTGTTCCCCTATACTCCTGCTAACTGGGATCACCTTCCCAAATAAACCATGTGCACTTGAAAGTTTGTCTTCAGCTCCACTTTCAGGGGACCCCAGGATAAAACACCATTGTTTTTAATATTCTTGGCTTTGACTTTAAAAATGCTTATCCAGTTACTCATACGGTGTCTATTTGCAGAGTGGCCTTGACTCTTGTCTTGTCTCTAGGACCTTGACCCTCTTTTCTCTGGCATCTCCAGCCTCATTCTTTAACTGATTCCTTCTGCATATCCTCTCCATCCTGGAGAGACCTTCTGCCTCATGCCACTGCCCAAGTTCTTGATAGAGTTTGCCTTTGCTGCTATCATTTGTTTAGCTCTCATTCATCCGTCTCCTCCCCTGCTCTGAAGCCATTCTCACAACTGACCTGTCAAGTGACAACTTAGAAGAATTATAAAGTGGAACTGTTAAACTGTGGCAGGATGAGTTATTATAAAACCTGAATCCATTCTGCAAAGAGGTTTGTGAATAATGAGAATAAATATACTCATATTAATTAACATGTAATGATTTATATGCATTCTCATTTAATACTCAAAACAAGCCTATTTTGTAGTTGAGAAAATAGATTCAGAGAAGTTAAATTTTCAGCAAACACACAACTAGCCTGTGCAGTGTGTGTGTTAGTCGGTCAGTGGTGTCTGACTCTTTACAATCCCATGGACTGTAGCCTATCAGGCTCCTCTGTCCATGGGATTCTTCAGGCAAGAATACTGGAGTGGGTTGCCATTCCCTTCTCCAGGGGATCTTCCCTGACCCAGGCATTGAACCCCAGGTCTCTTGCACTGTAGGCAAATTCTTTACCATCTGAGGCACCAGGGAAGCCCCAACCTATGCAGAACTAGGACTTCAATCAAGGTCTTTCTTCCTAGATGCTCAGCTCTTACTCCATTAGGACCCTCTTTAGCAATGACTTGTGTGCTTGGCCCTGGTCCTAAGGCTGTCTGTAGTTCTCAGCACTGTGATGTGTAGATTTTTTCCCACTGGTTTAAAAGGCAGGAGTGAAAGGAATCCCATTATATAGTGACAGAAAGTATATTTAAAATTACTTAGGGCTTTGGATTAAGGAAAAATGGAAACTGACTACTCATGGATACAGGTTTTCATTTGGGGTGTTGAAAATATACACAATGGAGTATTACTCAGCCATTAAAAAGAATACATTTGAATCAGTTCTAATGAGGTGGATGAAGCTGGAGCCTATTATACAGAGTGAAGTAAGCCAGAAAGAAAAACACCAGTATAGTATACTAACGCATATATATGGAATTTAGAAAGAGGGTAACCTTAACCCTGTATACGAGACAGCAAAAGAGACACAGATGTATAGAACAGTCTTTTGGACTCTGTGGGAGAGGGTGAGGGTGGGATGTTTTGGGAGAATGGCATTGAAACATGTATATTATCATATGTGAAACGAATCACCAGTCCAGGTTTGACGCATGATACAGGATGCTCAGGGCTGGTGCATGGGGATGACCCAGAGGGAGGATAAGGAGAGGAGGGAGGTGGGAGGGGGGTTCAAGAAGGGGAACACATGTACACCCGGGGTGGAGTCATGTCAGTGTATGGCAAAACCAATATAATATTGTAAAGTAATTAGCCTTCAATATAAAAAAAAATATTTAAAAAAAAGAAATTTTAAAAAAAGAAAATATTCTAAAATTGATTATGGTGACTGTTGCAAAACTCTGTGAATATGCTAAAGCAACAACAACAATGAATTCTACACTTCCAGCAGGTGATTTGTCAGTATCTGGATTCTATCTCAAAAACTGTGATTGAAAAAAAATTCCACTAGAAATTTTTACCCAATCTATTGGATAACCAAATACAGCACATGTGTAGGAACTGGTCAGTAATGCCGCTGTTACTCCTCATATTCATAACCAGTAATATTTTTCATAAAATGGTGCTTGGTTTTCACTTTCATATATTTGTGGGCTGGAGGATTTGGGGTTCCAGAAAGTATTCCTTTTCAGAATGTTGCTGATCTGGCACAAGGTTACTGAGCCCCAAGACTAGGAAGCCTGCAGCAGCTCTGGGTGCAGCCACCCTCTTCTGCTCCTTTAAAAGTAAGAAAGAGCATCAGCATCTGAAAGAAAACAGCACAGAATCCTGTGAATGCCTGCCTTTGATGTAGCCTTACTTAGGGACCCACATCCAGATGTCCCAGGCAATTACAATGACCACTTTGCCTTAAATACATTCTTCTTGTCCTAACTCCCAACAACCAAAGGGACTAGAAAAGTAAACCGTAACTGAGTTCCACAAACCAATATGCTGTTCTTACGTTCCGGAAGATGTTGACTGTAGAGAAGCTGTGCAGCAGGGAAAATGCCATTCAGCTTTGAAAAATGTAGACTCACAATGAACCTCAGCTCACCTGAGGCAGGGACATCCAGCAAAAGAAAAACGATTAGCATGGCAGGACCACTGACCATTAACTATCGGCATCTACCGACCCTATTATTTCAGTATCTTGATTAATTTCACCCTGAACATCGAAGAGGAGGTGGATCTCCCGCTTCTCTCCACCTGTGACCTTATTAACTGCTGATCACTCAGGGGGGCCTCCTGTCCTAAACAACTCGCATCCTCAACAATTTTTTTTTTCTGATCCAAAAAACTAAAGCTGATGTGTGTCACAGCACAGGGGGAGTCTCTTTCTCAGCTTTCCCCGCTTCCTCAGCTCGTAGAAGAGAAACCAGAACTATAGGTAGTTTTCTCCAGATTCCCCAGTCCTAAAGAGAAACTCTAATCGACATAGGAAAAAATGCCTTACAAATCTACATGATAAAACACCAGAGAAAGGATAAAGGAAAAATTGAGGGAGGAAAAAGCTGGATACTCTAAGGAGAAATGGCCACTAAGCTCTTTGGGCCATGGGTCTATCGCCTTTGCTTAATACATTGCCTTAAGACTCACCACATGGGTCAGGAATTCTCCCTGGGTGTTCCCACTGAGAGAGGACCCCTTAGATATGTTTTTAAAAACAATTGGTGGTACATTTAGACAGTAAGCAGAGGGTTTTAGAATCCTGGGGACAGAATATAAGGACCTTGCACTTTACCTAAAGGAAAGTAAACTTTCTCCTTGGTTAAAAAAAATCAGATTTTTTAAATGAATAGGATTGGACAGAACTAGTGACAGCTTAGTTTGCACAGTACTAACTAAATTGATAAAACTTTAACAATAGAGGTGGGGTAAGTAGACAAAACTATTTTTTGGAGAAATATTTCAAATTCCTCAATACACAGGAATTCTAGAAGTCCTTCTGTTCCTAGTTTCTATTGAGAAAATCTAGAAAAGAGCTCTTGGGGAAAGAGAAGGTCTGAACACAAAAGCTTGACTCACTTCTTAGCTCTGGGACTCTAGGCAAGCTAGTTTACCTTACTAATATTCCCCTTTTTAATGCATGGTGAAAAAAAATATTTTACTTGGCTTTCCCACACTACTATTACTGTTTTGGTTATTACATGTATCTACTACTGATAAATATATATTTATTTACTTATACTACTGGCCACAGGACTGGAAAAGGTCAGTCTTCAATCCAATCCCAAAGAAAGGGAATGCCAAAGAATGCTCCAACTACTACACAATTGCACTCATCTCACATGCTAGTAAAGTCATGCTCAAAATTCTCCAAGCCAGACTTCAGCAATATGTGAGTCGTGAACTTCCAGATGTTCAAGCAGGTTTTAGAAAAGGCAGAGGCGCCAGAGATCAAACTGCCAACATCCGCTGGATCATGGAGTAAGCAAGAGAGTTCCAGAAAAACATCTCTTTCTGCTTCATTGACTATGCCAAAGCCTTTGACTGTGTGGATCACAATAAACTGTGGAACATTCTGAAAGAGATGGGAATCCCAGACCACCTGACCTGCCTCTTGAGAAACCTGTATGCAGGTCAGGAAGCAACAGTTAGAACTGGACATGGAACAACAGACTGGTTCCAAATAGGAAAAGGAGTACGTCAAGGTTGTATATTGTCACCCTGCTTATTTAACTTATATGCAGAGTACATCATGAGGAACGCTGGGCTGGAAGAAGCACAAGCTGGAATCAAGATTGCTGGGAGAAATATCAATAACCTCAGATATGCAGATGACACCACCCTTCTGGCAGAAAGTGAAGAGGAACTCAAAGACCTCTTGATGAAAGTGAAAGAGGAGAGTGAAAAGTTTGGCTTGAAGCTCAACATTCAGAAAACAAAGATCATGGCATCTGGTCCCATCACTTCATGGGAAATAGATGGGGAAACAGTGTCAGACTTTATTTTTTTGGGCTCCAAAATCACTGCAGATGCTGATTGCAGCCAGGAAATTAAAAGACGCTTACTCCTTGGAAGGAAAGTTATGACCAGCCTAGATAGCATATTAAAAAGCAGAGACATTACTTTGCCAACCAAGGTCCGTCTAGTCAAGGCTATGGTTTTTCCTGTAGTCATGTATGGACGTGAGAGTTGGACTGTGAAGAAGGCTGATCGCCGAAGAATTGATGCTTTTGAACTGTGGTGCTGGAGAAGACTCTTGAGAGTCCCTTGTACTGCAAGGAGATCCAACCAGTCCATTCTAGAGGAGATCAATCCTGGGTGTTCATTGAAGGGACTGATGTTAAAGCTGAAACTGCAATACTTTGGCCACCTCATGAGACAAGTTGACTCACTGGAAAAGAGTCTGACGCTGGGAGGGATTGGGGGTGGGAGGAGAAGGGGAAGACAGAGAATTAGATGGCTGGATGGCATCACCGATTCGATGGAGATGAGTTTGAGTGAACTCCTGGAGTTGGTGATGGACAGGGAGGCCTTGCGTGCTGTGATTCTTGGGGTCGCAAAGAGTTGGACACGACTGAGCAACTGAACTGAACTGAACTGATAAGTATATATATAAATATATATATACTTACCATATGTAAAAAAGGAAGGGAGAAATAGCAGCATCTATTCAGTGCAGCTAAGTATGGATTTTTCATTATCCCATTTTACAGATCAGCAAATTGGCTGTCAAAAAATTCACTAAGTGATGCCAGGTCAAATACCTAGAAAGTGTCAGGACAGGTTCAAACCCAGTCTGTTTCCTTTCAAAATCTCTTTCTTCCAGTGGTCATGTTTCTTTTTATTAAATAGTGAAGTATTCTACAGGTACAGTGTTATTTCGATCACGAAATTTTCGCTTGACAGTTTCTTCTTTGTCAGATGAAGTTTTTGTGTTTATAATCAGTTTTCAAGTGTCTACACCATTTATAACTAGCTGAAGCAGTCTCGTTGAAGATTCAAGTGAATCTTTGCCTATCCTGTAGCGTCTCAAGTTAACCTTCTCATCTGTAACTGAAAATATAATAAATGAATGAATGTTCAAACTCAACCTGGGTTTTCGGTGTGAAAAACTGACTACAGAATATTAACAGTATATTTATATGAACTAATTTAAGAATTTCTTTGTTTCTCTTTTCCTTAGTCTTCTCGGTAATAAAAACAAAGGAATGATCAGATATTGTAAATAGTGCTGCAGTGAACATTGGGGTATATGTAGACATGGAAGTAACCTAAATATCCATTACCAGATGACAAAAGAAAATATGGTCTATATATATATACACAATGGGATATTACTCAGCCATAATCAGAATGAAATAATGCTGTTTTGCAGCAATGTGGATGGACCTAGAGATCGTCACACCAAGCGAAGTAAGCCAGCCAGATATCATACCACCGCTTATATGTAAAATCTTAAAAAAGAATGATGCAAATGAACTTATATATAAAGCAGAGATAGACTCACAGACATAGAAAACTTATGGTTATCAAAGGTTAAGGGAGTGGGAGGGATAAATTATGAGTTTGGGATTAACATACACACTACTGAATATAAAACAGATAATCAACGAGGACCTACAGTATAGCACAGAGAATTTACACTCAATATTTTGTAGTAACTGATATTGGAAAATATTCTAGAAAAGGATATGTATATGTGTGTGTGTGTGTGTGTATTATATATGTATATATAAGTGTGTGTGTGTGTGTGTATAACTGAATCACATTGCTATATGCCTGAAACTAACACAGCATTGTAAATCAGTTCAGTTCAGTTCAGTTCAGTCGCTCAGTCGTGTCCGACTCTCCGCGACCCCATGAATCACAGCACGCCAGGCCTCCCTGTCCATCACCAACTCCCGGAGTACACTCAAACTCATGTCCACAGAGTCGGTGATGCCATCCAGCCATCTCATTCTCTGTCGTCCCCTTCTCCTCCCGCCCCCAACCTTTCCCAGCATCAGAGTCTTTTCCAGTGAGTCAACTCGTCGCATGAGGTGGCCAAAGTATTGCAGTTTCAGCTTTAGCATCAGTCCTTCCAATGAACACCCAGGATTGATCTCCTTTAGAATGGACTGGTTGGATCTCCTTGCAGTATAAGGGACTCTCAAGAGTCTTCTCCAACACCACATTTCAAAAGCATCGATTCTTCGGCGATCAGCTTTCTTCACAGTCCAACTCTCACATCCATACATGACCACGGGAAAAACCATTGCCTTGACTAGATGGATCAACTAAACTTTATTTTTAAAAAATTAAATTAAACTCATTTTAAACTGAAAAGTAATATTGGTTAGGGGAAGAAGTCCTTATTTGGCCCTAGGTAACTACTTGCCATTTCTAGGAGTATTAATACACAAGTTCTGAGTTAAAGCATGAAATACTGCTGATAAAAAAGTTATTCTCTAAGTTGCTAGGTGTTATCTACCAGCAGTTGGACCTCAGTTAACAAGCAAAGCTCAGATTCCTTCCACAGCTATTTTAAGTATCTCATTAAAAAGCGAAAACATATTTAAATACCCAGAAAATTTAAAGAAGGAAAAATGTAGGAGGCAGAAAAAAATTAAAGAGGGCCAAAAAGAAATACATCAGTGATTTCTCTGTCAGGTAGCACTTTCTCAAACTGGCCTGATTGCTGAAAATGAAATAGAAATTTCTTTATCAAACGAGAATGTGAAAGAACTGACCTTTGATCAAATGTCCGTTTGTAGTTTTGACAAGGAAATTTGCTTGGGAAAAAAATAAAGTACGCTGGACACTTTCTACATGAAAAGTTAAGTTGCAGTAATGTGAAGGGAGCCAGAGGTCAGACTTCTTAAAACAAGTCTGTCAGATAAAAGCTGGACTCCTTCTACTATGCACGTAGTGTGTTTTTCAAACTGCAAAAGGTTTTTAAGGACAAATGTGGTATTTTTGTTCTATGCTTCAGCACAAAGTACTTTCCATAATTTTAGGCCTGTGTTTGAGCTTCTAATTTTTCACCTAGCATATATTACAGATTGGGATGGAAAAAAACTAAAATGGTAACATAAACATTGTCAGCCATCTAATTTGTATTCAGTAATTATTCTACAAGATAATTAGTTATAAGCCTATTGATTTCTTTTTAGTGTCCCCTATAACATGCTATTAAAAGACCCATAACTGTTTTAAGAGTTAACTAAAAATGACTTGAGAGTCCCTTGAACTGCAAGGAGATCCAACCAGTCCATCCTAAAGGAAATCAGTCCCGAATATTCATTGGAAGGAATGATGTTGAAGCTGAAACTCCAATACTTTGGCCACCTGATGCGTAGAACTGACTCATTGGAAAAGACCCTGATGCTGGGAAAGATTGAAGGTGGGAGAAGGGGACGACAGAGGATGAGTTGTTTGGGTGGCATCACTGACTCAATGGACATGAGTTTGAGTAAACTCCGGGTGTTGGTGATGGACAGGGAGGCCTGGCGTGCCGCAGTCCATGAGACTGCGAAGAGTCATACACAGCTGAGCAACTGAACTGAAAAATGACTGTATTATATAATGATCTCAGTGAGTACAAGATGATTAATATTTATATATAAAATCATCATGGTACAGATATACGATCATTTTTCTTTTCATTCAGAGAATTTGATAGTTGGTAATGAACCTATTTGTAACAAGATCCTCCTCATGAAGTCAAGTGAATGCACAGTCGTGTCCGACTCTTTGCGACCCCGTGGACAGTAGCCCACCAGGCTTCTCCATCCATGGGATTCTCCAGGCAAGAATACTGGAGTGGGTTGCCATTTCCTTCTCCAAGGGATCTTCCTGACCCAGAGATCAAACTGAGGTCTCCTGCATTGCAGGCAGACGCTTTAACCTCTGAGCCACCAGGGAAGTCAAACTAACTCAAAATACTGGAAATGATACAGTGCAGGACCCCTGCCCTGACTTCTCACCCTATGCATTCAGACACATTATAGAGTATTTTAAAGACTGTATTCCATGCACATAGCAGGAAGTTAATACATATTTGTAGAATCACAGAATATTATATACAATATTGATAGTTGTTTGAAAGAAACAATCAAAGAAAGTTCTCCTTTTGTCCTTCTAATAGAACTCTTTACTGAATGAAATTCAATTTTACTTTGGGGAGGCAAATAGAATTATGATTAATTGTATGGACTTTAGAATCTCACATCTTAGTAACAAATCCCAGATAAATCTTAACAACATGTCACCAAGTTGGAAATGTTCAGTAAGTGACAGTTGAATATCTTTCCAATTTTATGAATGATACCACATAAGTTCTCACAAAACTCCCATTCTTATCACAAGCATCATCTGAGTTATGCCTTCAGATATGTGCCTTTGTTTACATGTCTCCCATCCGTGTTAACATAAGAGTCTTTTTTTCAGTTGGCATTGCTTATTGGTGCTCATTCCTAAGGGACCATAATACTAACCTTAGCTAATAAAGATGGTATTCCTGATAGACAGCGTTATGTCATATGAGCTGACTTGTCTCCAATACTGATCCTGTTGCCAGATGTCCATGAGAAGGGTAAGGGTTTCTAGTGGATTATCTCAAGGTCAGTATCATCTTTTCTGAAAATCAAGAGCTAAAATAAATACCTAGCTCCTGATTGTTTATTTCTACTATAAACTTCACTATGCAGAACACTTTCCTTTCTTTAGTATGGTCTCCAAAATACATAAGACCTTAAAAGAATCTTTTGGCATGTGGTAACTGGTTTTTTCAAATAGCCTTAGGCTTTCTTTTTCTTCTTCTTTTTATCTACTTAATGTAGGAAGTCAGAGGAGAAAGCAGGGAAATGGAATCTGAAATTAGTGATCTAGGCCTACAGCTCTCCATTTGTGAAATATTTATTTCATACTTATCCTTGGAAGCTTGTTAGCCTAGTGTTTTGAAAATCAGTAATCCATAATTTAAGAGTCCAGATGAACTGATCTTACAAAGATTAACATCTGGCAGAGAAGAATGGGGACAGTTCTTGAAAATGCTTCCTTGATTTTTAACCGAGAATGAAAAACCTTGACATCTGGTCTTAATCCAAGAAGTCTGACCTTCTGTTGATGAAGGTCACAACAGTACACATTTTTGAACACTTGTAAAATAAGACCTCTTGTAATTTTCCTAAAGATCTTTAAAATCACTGTTCCATTGAAGAACATTTGCAAGACCAGTATTGATCACACCTGGTAAATGTTGCTTATTATGACCAAATTGGAAAATTCTTAGAAACAGTCATTTCTACTGTAATTACTGAACTCAGATATTGGATACTATTTTCTAGAAAATAATTCTGACGCAATCATTCTAAATCATAAATATGCCAATATCTCTCAGTGTGAAATAAATAAGAGGAAAATAAACTAATCTCTACACCTTCAATATGTTTCACCTGGCATGAATGCTACAGGTTTTCATAAAATAGCATTGCTGAGAGAGAATTCACATTCCAAAAAGTTCACCCTTTTAAAGTGTACAATTTAGTTGGGGTGGGGGGGCGGGGTGTGTAGGCAGGACGGGCGGGGATGTTTCTAGCATGTTCAGCATTGCACGTTGTTTTAATTCAGGAAATTTTCATCAGCTAAAGAAAGATTGTTATTTTCAAAATCACTTTGTTCTGAGTTCCTTATGTTTTCGTGTGAATTTTAGATCATTTTCCTCCCTGCAGAAGTAGCAGCTGGGATTGTGCTGGGATAGCTTGAGTTTGTAGATCATCTTAATCAAGTCTTCTGACCCATAAGCATGAGATGTATTTTCGTTTATTTGCTGCTGCTGCTGCTGCGTCACTTCAGTCGTGTCCAACTCTGTGCGACCCCATAGACGGAAGCCCACCAGGCTCCCGCGTCCCTGGGATTCTCCAGGCAAGAACACTGGAGTGGGTTGCCATTCCTTCTCCAACGTGTGAAAGTGAAAAGTGAAAGTGAAGTCGTTCAGTCGTGTCCGACCCTTAGCGACCCCACGCACTGCAGCCCACCAGGCTCCTCCATCCATGGGATTTTCCAGGCAAGAGTACTTTAATTTCTCTGAAAAATTTTACAATTTTTAGTGATAATTTTATATTTTCTATTTATATTTTAATATTTTATTGGTACTCTTGTAAATGTAATTGTCATCTAAATTTTATTTTAGAATTGTTGATTACTAGATGGGATCGCTAAGAGTCAGACACGACTGCGCAACTTCACTTTCACTTTTCACTTTCATGCGTTGGAGAAGGAAATGGCAACCCACTCCAATATTCTTGCCTGGAGAATCCCTGGGACGGGGCAGCCTGGTGGGCTGCCGTCTATGGGGTCGCACAGAGTTGGACACGACTGAAGCGACTTAGCAGCAGCAGCAGGGTATAGAAAGGGGCTTCCCAGGTGGCACAAATGGTAAAGAACCTGCCTGCCAATGCAGGAGGCACAAGAGATGCAGGTTCCATCCCTGAGTCAGGAAGATCCTCTGGAGGAGGGCATGGCAACCCACTCCAGTGTTCTTGCCTGGAAAATCCCCATGGACAGAGGAGCCTTGTGGGCTACAGTCCATAGGATCACAAAGAGTCAGACAGGACTGAAGGGACTTAGGACAGTGCATGGAAATACAATTTTTTAAAAGTTCATCTTGTGTCCTGTACCTTTTCTGAACTCGCTCATTAGATTTGATTATTTATTGGTTGATTCCTTGGATTTTTTTAGATATAAGACCATGTGCTATGCAGATAAATACTTTTAGTTATGTTTCTAATCTGAATGTTTTTTATTGCCTAAATTGCCCTGAATAAAACCTCTGTGCAGCATTGAATAAAAATGTCAAGAGTGTTCTTATCTTCTTCCTGTTCTTAAAAGAGAAAGCATTCTGTATGATGTTAGTTGTGAGGTTTTCGTAAATAGCATTTATCAAGTTGGGGAAATTCCTGTCTCTTCCTAGTTTGCTAAATATTTCACTATGAAAGGATACTGGATTTCTGTAAAATTCTTTTCTTAGGTTTGTTGAGATGATCATGTCGTTTCTGTCCTTTATCCTGTTAATACAACCTATTACATTGATTTTTCATATGCTGAATTCATCTTGCATCCCTGGGGCATAAATTGCACTTTTGTTACAGAGTCCTGTCAGTTTCTGTATAATCTTTCTTATATCTTGCTGGATTTCGTTTACTAGTATATTTGTTGAGGATTTTTGCATTTATAAATCATCAGAGATAGTCAGTCATAGCTTTCTTTTCCTGTCATGTCTTTGTCTGGTTTTGCTATCAAGATATTACTGACCACATAAAATAACTTGGGGCATATTCCCTCCTTTTCTACTTTTTTGAAACAGGTGATGAAATATCTGTAATTTTTTTTTCTTAAACATTTGGTAGATTTACTAGCAAAGCCTGAGCTTACCTGAGCCTGGGCTAATCTTGTGGAATTTTTGATTAATAATTCAGTATGTTTACTTGTTATATGTCTATTCAGACTCCCTATTTCTTGAGTCAGTTTCAGAAGTTTTTGTCTCTCTAGGAATTTTCCTATTCCATCCAAGTGATCTAACTCGTTGCTATATAATGATTCATAGTATACTTTTATAATTTCTGTTATTCCTCTAAGAGTGATAGTGACATGCTTCTTTTAAAGTCCTTAACATAGTAACTTGAGTCTCTTTCTTTTGTTTGGTCATCTAGCCAAGTCTTTTGAGTTTGTTTGCTTTTTTTATCTTTCCTAGAGCCAATTTTTTATTGATTTTTTCTATTGTTTTCTTATACTCTATTTCATAAAGTTTCCCTCTAATCTTTATTAATTTACTTCCCTCTGCTTGTGTTTTTTGTGTGTTTTGCTTTTTAGTTTTTTTAAAGGTTCAAGGTCAGATTTTTTTTTATTGAAGTATAGTTGATTTATAGTGTTTCAGGTATACAGTAAAGTGATTCAGTCATTCTTACATGTATTATTTTTCAGAGTATTTTCCATTGTAGATTATATGCAAGACATTATAGTTTCCTGTGCCATACAGTAGGTCTTTGTTGTTTATCTAGTTTATATACAGTAGTAGTATGCATATCGGAGAAGGCAATGACACCCCACTCCAGTACTCTTGCCTGGAAAATTCCATGGATGGAGGAACCTGGTAGGCTGCAATCCATGGGGTCTCTAGGAGTCAGACATGACTGAGCAACTTCACTTTCACTTTTCACTTTCATGCATTGGAGGAGGAAATGGCAACCCACTCCAATGTTCTTGCCTGAAGAATCCCAGGGATGGGGGAGCCTGGTGGGTTGCCATCTATGGGGTCACACAGAGTCAGACACGACTGAAGTGACTTAGCAACAGCAGCAGCAGTATGTATATGTTAGTTCCAAATTCCTATGTTCTGTCTCCTCCTTTTCACCTTTTGGTAACCATAAGTTTGTTTTCTATGTATGTGAGTCTTTTTCTATTTTGTATGTAAGTTAATTTGTATCATTTTTTTTTTAGATTCCCCATATAAGCAATGTTATTTGTCTTCCTGGTTTACTTCACTTATTATGATAATCTCTAGATCTATGCAGTATTTATGTTGTTGCAAATGATCTTATTTCTTCCTTTTTGTGGCTGGGTAATATTCCATGGTATATATGTACCACATCTTCTTTATCCATCTGTCATTTGACATTTTGTTTGCTTTCTTGTCTTGGCTTTTGTAAATAGTGGTGCTATGAACATTGAGATGTATGTATCTTTTCGAATTAGAGTTTTCATCTTTTCCAGATATATGCCAAAAAGTGAGATTGCTGGATGCTAAAGCGGAAACTCCAATACTTTGGCCACCTCATGTGACGAGTTGACTCACTGGAAAAGACTCTGATGCTGGGAAGGATTGGGGGTGGGAGGAGAAGGGGACGACAGAGAATGAGATGGCTGGATGGCATCACCAACTCGATGGACATGAGTTTAAGTGAACTCCGGGAGTTGGTGATGGACAGGGAGGCCTGGCATGCTGTGATTCTTGGGGTCGCAAAGAGTCAGACACGACTGAGCGACTGAACTGAACTGAACTGATGGTAATTCTGTGTTTAGTTTTTTAAGGAACGCAGGCATCCATACTGTTTTCCATAGTAGCCATTGTTTTCTTCCAGTGGTAAAGAATCTGCCTGCCAACTCAGGAGATACAGGTTCGATCTCTGGGTTGGGAAGATCCTCTGGAGAAAGAAATGGCAACCTACTCCAGTATTCTTGCCTGGAGAATCCCATGGATAGAGGAGCCTGGTGAGCTACCGTCCAAAGGGTCACAAAGAGTCAGACACTACTGAACATAACTGAGCACACACACACATACCAATTCACATTCCTACTGACAGCATAGTAGAGTTCTTTTTTATTTAAACCTTCTCCATCATTTGTTATTTGTAGACTTTGCTGATGGCCATTCTGACTAGTGTGAAGTGATACCTCACTGTAGTTTTGGTGTTCATTTTTCTAATAATTAGCAATGATTAGCATCTTGTCATGTGACTGTTGGCTATCTGGTTGTCTTCTTTGGAGAAATGCCTGTTCAGGTTTATTGTCCATTTATGATTGGATTGTTTGGAGTTTTTGTTTTGTTTTGTTTTATTTGGTAGTTTTCTATATGAGCTGTTTGTATAGTTTGGAAATTAATCCCTTGAGAGTCACATTATTTGCAAATATTTTCCCCTATTCCATAGGTTTTACAATTTCCTTTGCTTTGCAAAATCTTTTAAGTTTAGTTAGGTTCCATAATTTGTTTATTTTTGCTTTTGCTTCCATTACTCTTGGTATGTGAGCTCAGTTGCTCAATCCTGTCCAGCTCTTTGTGACCCCATGGACTGTAACCCGCCAGGCTCCTCTGTTCATGAAATTTTTCAGGCAAGAATACTGCATTGGGTTGCCACTTCCTACTCCAGAAGATCATCCCAATCCAGGGATTGTATCTCCTATATTGGCAAGTGGATTCTTTACCACTGTGGCACCTGGGAAGCCCCATTACTCTAGGAGATGGGTCTGAAAAAATTACTGCTGTGATTTATGTCAAAGAGTGTTCCTCTTGTGTTTTTCTCTGTGAGTTTTATAGTATCCAGCTTTATATTTAGGTCTTCAATTCATCTTGAGTTTACTTTTGTATATGGTATTAGAGAATGTTCTAATTTCTTTTACTTGTAGATATCCAGTTTCCCAGCATCACTTATGGAAGAGACTATCTTTTCTTCATTGTATATTCTTGCCTCTTTTACCATAGATTAATTGAACATAGGCGTGTGGGTTTATTTCTGGGTTTTCTGTCCTATTCCATTTTCAGTGTGTGTGTTTTTGTGCCAGTACCATACTGTCTTGATTACTGTAGCTTTGTAGTATAGTTTGATACTGTAAAAGGCTAGCATGGAACTGAGGTGAAGGGATAAAATTAAAGAGATAAACTGCTATGAAGCTCACTGTTCTTACTGAACATCTACCATTCTTCTTGCATAATACTCCTTGATTTGCTGGAAACAGTTGGTGAGAATGTAAATTGGTTTGTGTGTGTGTGTGTGTGTGTGTGTGTGTGTACACCCATGTGTGTATGTTGCTCAGTTGCTCAGTTCTGTCCAACTCTTTGGAGATATTTCTAAAGAAAGTAAGCTGAACATGTTACTTTTGAGATTCCTATTTATGGATCAGTTTAAAAGTTTGTGCAGTATTTGAGAGTTTAGGTTTTCTGTAAGAGAAAAATGGTTTCTATGTATTCACATGCAACCACAAGTTTCTTAAAGAAATAGCAAACATTTGTCTTTAAGTGGAGCAGGAAGTAAGTGACCTGAATGATTTTGAGGGGAAAGAGGGAGTAAAAAAAAAAGTGGTAACATTCACAGTACAAAAAAGTAACAGTCAGTCTTATTGATACATGTGACAAAGGCCTGAGTAGCCAAAGAAGATTATAAATCACTGTATACAGATCAGTGCCACTGAAGACTTTGTTGATTGTAGAAACATGAAAATATCTGAAATAGAAACCTGAATATGTTTCCAAGTTGGAAGGCTTTGTATCAGTTTCTAAAAGAGGAAAGCATTAAAAAATAAATAAGGCTACCTATGCCTTATTTATTTATCTTTAAATAGAAAGTAGCAAAGAAGGGATAGATTTGATTCAGCCAGGGGTATTCAGAGAAAAGTAAAGTGGGCTACTATATAGGATGAGGGGGTACCATCAGTGGTATATGCTGCTCCAAACATGAGGAACTAAGTGGCTGCCTTTTAATCCAGGATCTTTTATACTTTAATTATAGAACATACTGCTAATGGTTAAAGAAATACAACTGTTTGAGGGTATATTTACGTGCAATGTCATTTACCAAAAAGCATATAATGTTCCCTAAAACCTTGAAGGTAAAATGTGGTTGATGAGAAACAGAGATACATTTTTTAAGACCAGATGACTTTTCCTTTTCCTTCCACCCACAACTCTCTGAAATGCTAGGTATTTGCTCTCTTCTCTTTAACAGTTTTAACAATGTGCTTTTCTCTTTTTTCTTTTTTTATGCCACTTTATTATTTTTTTAATTGAAAGATAATTGCTTTACAGAATTTTGTGGTTTTCTGTAATACATCAACAAGAATCATAGGTACAACAATGTCTCCTCCCTCCCAAAACTCCCTCCACATAGTGCCCTTCTAGAGTGTCACAGAGCCCTTGTTTTAGTTCCCTGAGTCATACAGCAAATACCCATTGGCTATTGATTTTTACATATTGTATTGTAAATTTCCATGTTACTGAGAGAGTCAATTCCTAGGCAGGTTCATAAGAACTCCAGGGTCCCCAAGGAGGAAAGAAGGGTCTGGAAATCTCAAGTAGGAGAAAAGGACAAACATCCCCACCCCCCGCCATGTTCTTTAGTCTTAGTCACATAAAATGTTGTTTTATTTAAGCCAGGAACTGATGTTTGCACAACGAACAACTCAGTTTAAACTCTGATCAGTTCAGTTCAGTTACTCAGTCGTGTCCGAATCTGCGACCCCATGAATCGCAGCACGACAGGCTGTCCATCACCTCCCTGTCCATCACCAACTCCCAGAGTTCACCCAAACTCATCTGCATCGGTCAGTGATGCCATCCAGCCATCATATCATCTGTCATCCCTTTCTCCTCCTGCCCCCCCAATCCCTCCTAGCATCAGGGTCTTTTCCAGTGAGTCAACTCTTCGCATGAGGTGGCCAAAGTATTGGCGTTTCAGCTTTAGCATCAGTCCTTCCAATGAACACCCAGGACTCATCTCCTTTAGAATGGACTGGATGGATCTCCTTACAGTCCAAGGGACTCTCAAGAGTCTTCTCCAACACCACAGGTCAAAAGCATCAATTCCTCAGCACTCAGCTTTCTTCTCAGTCCAACTCTCACATCCTTACACGACCACTGGAAAAACCATAGATTTGACTAGACAGACTTTTGTTGGCAAAGTAGTATCTCTGCTTTTTAATATGCTGTCTAGGTTGGTCATAACTTTCCTTCCAAGGAGTAAGCATCTTTTAATTTCATGGCTGCAATCACCATCTGCAGTGATTTTGGAGTCCCCCAAAATAAAGTCAGCCACTGTTTCCCCATCTATTTGCCATGAACTGATGGGACCAGATGCCATGATCTTAGTTTTCTGAATGTTGAGCTTTAAGCCAACCTTTTCACTTTCACATTTATCAAGAGGCTTTTTTATTCCTCTTCACTTTCTGTCATAAGGGTGGTGTCATCTGCATATCTGAGGTTATTGTTATTTCTCCCAGAAATCTTGATTACAGCCTATGCTTCTTCCAATCCCAACATTTCTCATGATGTCCTCTGCATATAAATTAAATAAGCAAGGTGACAATATACAGCCTTGACGTACTCCTTTTCCTATTTGGACTCAGTCTGTTGTTCCACGTCCAGTTCTAACTGTTGCTTCCTGACCTGCATACAGGTTTCTCAAGAGGCAGGTCAGGTGGTCTGATATTCCCATCTCTTTCAGAATTTTCCACAGTTTATTGTGATCCACACAGTCAAAGGCTTTGGCATAGACAATAAAGTAGAAATAGATGTTTTTCTGGAACTCTCTTGCTTTTTCCATGATCCAGTGAATGTTGGCAATTTGACTTCTGGTGCCTCTGCCTTTTATAAAACCAACTTGAACATCTGGAAGTTCATGGTTCACGTATTCCTGAAGCCTGGCTTGGAGAATTTTGAGCATGACTTTACTAGCATGTGAGATGAGTGCAATTGTGCAGTAGTTTGAGCATTCTTTGGCATTGCCTTTCTTTGGGATTGGAATGAAAACTGCCCTTTTCCAGTCGTGTGGCCACTGCTGAGTTTTCCAAATTTGCTGGCATATTGAGTGCAGCACTTTCACAGCATCATCTTTCAGGATTTGAAATAGCTCAACTGGAATTTCATCACCTCCACTAGCTTTGTTCGTAGTGATGCTTCCTAAGGCCCACTTGACTTCGCCTTCCAGAATGTCTGTATCCAGGTGAGTGATCACAACATCATGATTATCTTGGTCATGAAGATCTTTTTTGTACAGTTCTTCTGTGTATTCTTGCCACCTCTTCTTAATATCTTTTGCTTCTGTTAGGTCCATACAATTTCTGTCCTTTATTGAGCCCATTTTTGCATGCAATGTTCCCTTGGTATCTCTAATTTTCTTGAGGAGATCTCTAGTCGTTCCCATTCTGTTGTTTCCTCTATTTCTTTGTATTGATTGCTGAGGAAGGCTTTCTTATATCTCCTTGATATTCTTTGGAACTCTGCATTCAAATGGAAGTATCTTTCATTTTCTCCTTTGCTTTTCGCTTCTCTTCTTTTCACAGCTATTTGTAGGGCCTCCTCAGACAGCCATTTTGCTTTTTTGCATTTCTTTTCAATGGGGATGGTCTTGGTCCCTGTCTCCTGTACAATGTCACGAATCTCCATCCTTAGTTCATCAGGCACTCTGTCTATCAGATCTAGTCCCTTAAATCTATTTCTCACTTCCACTATATAATGATAAGGGATTTGATTTAGGTCATATCTGAATGGTCTAGTGGTTTTCCCTAATTTCTTCAATTTAAGTCTGAATTTGGCAATAAGGAGTTCATGATCTGAGCCACAATCAGCTCCTGGTCTTGTTTTTGCTAACTATATAGAGCTTCTCCATCTTTGGCTGCAAAGAATATAATCAATCTGATTTCAGTGTTGACCATCTGTTGATGTCCATGTGTAGAGTCTTTTGTGTTGTTGGAAGAGGGTGTTTGCTGTGACCAGTGCATTCTCTTGGCAAAACTCTATCAGCCTTTGCCCTGCTTCCCTCCATATTCCAAGGTCAAATTTGCCTGTTACTCCAGGTGTTTCTTGACTTCCTACGTTTGCATTCCAGTCCCCTATAATGAAAAGGACATCTTTTCTTGATGTTAGTTCTAAAAGGTCTTGTAGGTCTTCATAGAACCATTCAACTTCGGCTTTTTCAGTGTTACTGGTTGGGGCATAGGTTTGGATCACCATGATATTGAATGGTTTGCCTTGGAAATGAACAGAGATCATTCTGTCATTTTTGAGATTGCATCCAAGTACTTCATTTTGGACTCTTTTGTTGACCATGATGGCTACTCCATTTCTTCTAAGGGATTCCTGCCCATAGTAGTAGATATAATGGTCATCTGAGTTAAATTCACCCATTCCAGTCCATTTGAGTTCTCTGATTCCTAGAATGTTGATGTTCACTCTTGCCATCTCCTGTTTGACCACTTACAATTTGCCTTGATTCATGGACCTAACATTCCAGGTTCTTATGCAATATTGCTCTTTACAGCATCGGACCTTGCTTCGATCACCAGTCCCATCCACAACTGGGTATTATTTCCTCTTTGGCTCCATCCCTTCATTCTTTCTGGAGTTATTTCTCCACTGATCTCCTTTAGCATATTGGGCACCTACTGACCTGGGGAGTTCCTCTTTCAGTATCCTATCATTTTGCCTTTTCATACTGTTTATGGGGTTCTCAAGGCAAGAATTGGAGAAGGAAATGGCAACCCACTCCACTGTTCTTGCCTGGAGAATCCCAGGGACAGGGGAGCCTGGTGGGCTTCCGTCTGTGGGGTCACCCAGAGTCAGACATGACTGAAGCGACTTAGCAGAAGCAGCAGCAAGGCAATAATACTAAAGGGGTTTGCCATTCCCTTCTCCAGTGGACCACATTCTGTCAGACCTCTCCACCATGCCCTGGCTGTCTTGGGTGGCCCCACGCAGCATGGTTTAGTTTCATTGAGTTAGACAAGGCTGTGGTCCATGTGATCAGATTGGCTAGTTTTCTGTGATTATGGTTTCAGTGTGTCTGCCCTCTGATGCCCTCTAGCAACACCTATCATCTTACTTGGGTTTCTCTTACCTTGGACATGGGGTATCTCTTCATGGCTGCTCCAGCAAAGCCCAGCCACTGCTCCTCACCTTGGACAAGGTCGCCCTTCCTGACCTTGAACATGGAGTAGCTCCTCTCTGCCCTCCTGTGCCTGCACAGCCACCGCTCCTTGGACTTGGGGTTGCTCCTCTCGTCTGCCACCCCTGACCTCGGGCATGGGGTAACTCCTCTGGAGCTGTACTAAGGATTATACAGCAACAATGTATCCTGCTTGAGGACAGTTTCTCCTTCCTGAAAACCTTCTGACTAATCATGTTATCTTAAAATATATAGTATGTGAGTGGGTCTAGTAAGATCTTTACAACCTTGAGACATTCTTTTGATTTATTGTAATAATCAATTAAAAAGTGTATAACTCCCTTAGACTAGTGAGGGGGACACTCTCCATACTCCTTCTGATGTCTGTGTCAGAAACTTTCTCTGTCCCTTTTCATACTTTAATAAAACTCTGCTACTCAAAAGCTCTTGAGTGATCAAGCTTGGTCCCGAAGCTAAATCTTCTTCTTTGGAGATCAAGAATCCAACACCGTTCACCATAAACTGTCATTACTGTCTCTGTACATCTCACTCTCTCCCTCCTCCCCTCCCCCGATGTCCATAGGTCTGTTCTTTATGTCTGTTTCTCCATTGCTGCCCTGAAAATAAATTCATCAGTACCATCTGTCTAGATTCCATATATATGTGTCAGTATACAATATTTAAAAGATCTGCTGGAGAAGGGATAGGCTACCCACTCCAATATTCTTGTGCTTCTATTGTGGCTTAGCTGGTAAAGAATCCGCCTGCAGTGCAGGAGACCTATTTGATCCCTGGGTTGGGAAGATCCCCTGTAGAAGAGAATGGCTACCCACTCTAATATTCTGGCCTGTAGAATTCCATGGACTGTATAGTCCATGGGGTCGCAAAGAGTCAGACATGAGTGACTTTCACTTTCTCTCTATACGTTATTTGTATTTTTCTTTCTGACTTAACTTCACTGTGTATAATAGGCTCTAGGTTCATCTGCCTCATTGGAATGAACTCAAATGCATTCCTCTTTATGGTTGAGTAGTATTCCATTATATATATGTACCACAGCTTCTTTATCCATTCATCTGTTGATGGACATCTATTCATCTGTTGTTTCCTTGTTCTAGCTATTGTAAATAGTGCTGCAATGAACATTGGGATACATGCATTTTCTAAAATTTTGGTTTCCTCAGTATATGCCTAGCAGTGAGAAACCTGTATGCAGGTCAGGAAGCAACAGTTAGAACTGGACATGGAACAACAGACTGGTTCCAAATAGGAAAAGGAGTACGTCAAGGTTGTATATTGTCACCCTACTTATTTAACTTATATGCAGAGTACATCATGAGGAACGCTGGGCTGGAAGAAGCACAAGCTGGAATCAAGATTGCTGGGAGAAATATCAATAACCTCAGATAAACAGATGACACCACCCTTATGGCAGAAAGTGAAGAGGAACTCAAAAGCCTCTTGATGAAAGTGAAAGAGGAGAGTGAAAAGGTTGGCTTGAAGCTCAACATTCAGAAAACAAAGATCATGGCATCTGGTCCCATCAATTCATGGGAAATAGATGGGAAGCAGTGTGAAACAGTGGAAGCAGTGTCAGACTTTATTTTTGGGGGCTCCAAAATCACTGCAGATGTTGATTGCAGCCATGAAATTAAAAGACCCTTACTCCTTGGAAGGAAAATTATGACCAACCTCAGTTCAGTTCAGTTCAGTTCAGTTGCTCAGTCGTGTCCTACTCTTTGCGACCCCATGAATCACAGCACGCCAGGCCTCCCTGTCTATCACCAACTCCCGGAGTTCACTCAAATGACCAACCTAGATAGTATATTAAAAAGCAGAGACATTACTTTGCCAACAAAGGTCCGTCTATCCAAGGCTATGGTTTTTCCAGTGGTCATGTATGGATGTGAGAGTTGGACTGTGAAGAAAGCTGATGGCCGAAGAATTGGTGCTTTTGAACTGTGGTATTGGAGAAGACTCTTGAGAGTCCCTTGGACTGTAAGGAGATCCAACAACCAGTCCATTCTAAAGGAGATCAATCCTGGGTGTTCATTGGAAGGACTGATGCTAAAGCTGAAACTCCAATACTCTGGCCACCTCATGCGATGAGGTGACTCACTGGAAAAGAGTCTGATGCTGGGAGGGATTGGGGGTGGGAGGAGACGGGGACGACAGAGAATGAGATGGCTGGATGGCATCACTGACTCTGTGGACATGAGTTTGAGTGAACTCCGGGAGTTGGTGATGGACAGGGAGGCCTGGTGTGCTGTGATTCATGGGGTCGCAAAGAGTCAGACACGATTGAGCAACTGAACTGAACTGAAGGTGTTTTCATTCCTAGTTTTTTAAGGAATCTCCATACTGTCTTCCATGGTGGCTATATCAATTTACATTCCCACCAGCAATAAAAGAGGGTTCCCTTTTCTTCATGTTGTTAAGCTGGTGGTACTCCTCCAAACTGAGTTATACATTCAACAGAATACCTATCAGAATCTTAGCTGCCATTTTTGCAGAAACTGGCAAGTTCATTCTAAAATTCATCTAAAATGCAAGGAGTATCCAAAACAGTCTCTAAAAAGATCAGTTCAGTTCAGTTCAGTTGTTCAATCATGTCCGACTCCTTGCGACCCCATGAATCACAGCATGCCAGGCTTCCCTGTCCATCACCAACTCCTGGAGTTCACTCAAACTCATGTCCATCAAAAGATCAATGTTAGAGAATTTATATTTTCCAGTTGCAAAACTTACTCTAAAGCTGCACTATTCAAGACAATGTGCTGTTTCATAAGGATCAGTGAAATAAAATTGAAAGTCCATAAATAAACTGTTTCCTTTGTGGTCAGTTGATTTTTGACAAAGCTGGCAAAAGATAATCTTTTCAACAAAGTGTACTGGGACAACTAGATAGTCACATACAAAAGAATCAAGTTGAACCCCTTCCTCACGTCATACACAAAATTTAAATTAAGGTGTGTAATATGGCTAAATTTAGGAGGTAAAATTATAAAAACTTAGGAAAAAATATGAGTAGTTTTTTCATGATGCTTAGATCAGGCAGTGGTTTCTTAGATTTGATATTAAAAATACAAGTAACAAAAGGAAAAATAGATATATTGAACTTCTTCAAAATTAAAAATATCTGGGCTTCAAAGGACAGCATCATGAAAGTGAAAATATAACCCTTAGAATGGAAAAAAGTTTGCAAATCATATCTGATAAGAGGCTTGTATCAATAAAAGAACACAGGGAAAATGTATTCAATATCTTATAATAACCTATAATGGAAAAGAATCTGGAAAGAATATATATATATATATATACACACACACACATATATATAGCTGAATCACTTCGCTGAACACCTGAATCATTGTAAATCAACCATACTTCAATTTTATTTTATTATTTTTAATTTATTTATTTTCATTTGAGGCTAATTCCATTATTGTATTGGTTTTGCCGTACACTGACATGAATCTGTCCCAGGTAGGAAAAACAATATTAAAAGAGCCCTTACAACTTAATAATAAAACTATGACTAACCCAGTGGGTAAAAGTTTTGAATATACATTTCTGCAAAAAAAATATGTCAAATTGTTCAAGTGGATAATAAGCATATAAAAAAATTCAACATCATTAATTCTTAGGGAAATGTGTATCAAAACTGAAATGATTTACCACCTCACACTCACAAAAATGTCTACAGTAAAAAAAGACAGTAATAGGTGTTGGTAAATTGGAACTTCTCACACATTGCTGGCAGGGTTGTACAGTGGTGCTAATTTGGAAAAGATTTTAGCAGTTTATCAGAAAAAAATAGCCATAAAGTTTCTTGTGATGCAACAGTTCCATTTCTAGATAAATACCTATTGTAAACAAAAATAGTCACCTGTAGTTGAATTTTCATAGCAATGTTATTTAAAAAGTAGAAACAGCTGAAATGTTCATCACCTGATAAACGGATAGATAAATGTGGTATATCCATAAAATAGAATATTATTTGGCCATTAAAGGAAGGAAGTATTGATATGTGTGACAGCATGGATGAACCTTGAAAATGTTATGCTAAATGACAGAAGCCAAATATAAAGGCCACATTGTGCTGATTCATTTATATAGGGTCTGTGGAATCGGCAAACTCATACAGACTGAAAGTAGATTGAGGGTTACCATGGACTACGGGGGCTTCCCTGATAGCTCAGTTGATAAAGCATCCACCTGCAATGCGGGAGACCCTGGTTCTATTCCTGGGTCAGAAAGGTCCGCTGGAGAAGGGAGAGGCTTCCCACTCCAGTATTCTTGGTCTTCCCTGTGTCTCATCTGGTAAAGAATCCACCTGCAATGTGGGAGACCTGGGTTTGATCTCTTGGTTGGGAAGATCCCCTAGAGAAGAGAAAGGCTACCCACTCCAGTATTCTGGCCTAGAGAATTCCATGGGCTGTATAGTCCATGGGGCTGCAAAGCATTGAACACAACTGAGCGACTTTTACTTTCACATGGACTCGGGGAAGGGCAAAATGGAGAATGAGTACTAAAGGGTACCAAGTTTCTTCTAGAATTGATGAAAACATTCTATAATCAGACAGTGGTGATGACTGTACAGTTCTATGTGTATGCTAAAAAAAAAAAGCAACAATGAATCGTACACTTTAAAGGATGGATTGTATGGTATGTGAATTACATCTCCATAAAACTCTCTTTAAAAAAATGCACAACGCTGTACGTTTAAAAAACAGTGATTAAAAACAGCCAATATGGGGGCAGTCCTAAGATGGTGGAGGAATAGGACGGGTAGACCACTTTATCCCCCACAAATTCATCGAAAGATCATTTAAACGCTGAGCAAATACCACAAAACAACTTTTGGATGCTGGCGGAGGACACCAGGCACCCAGAAAGGCAGCCAATTGTCTTCCAAAGGAGGTAGGACAAAATATAAAAGATAAAAAGAGACAAAAGAGTTGGGGATGGAGACCCATCCTGGGGAGGGAGTCATAAAAGAGAAGTTTCCAAACATCAGGAAGCACTCTCACTGGTGGTCTGTGGGGAGTTTTGGAATCTCAGAGGGCAACATAACTGGGAGGAAAAAATAAATAAATAAAACCCGTAGATTACATGCATAACTGCAACTCCCAGCAGAGAAGCAGCCCAGATGCTTGCGTCCGCCACCAGCAACTAGGAGCTGAACAGGGACACCCGGGCTTCATTGCTTAGGCTAAGGACCGGGCCTGAATGCCCTGAGGGCAATCTGAGGGAGCTAACTGGGGGATAGCCAGAGAAAGAAAAAAAGAAAGAGACCTTATCTGTGAACAGCTCTAACCTAGGGCACTGCTAGGCCACTCACAGAACAAAGGTCTGAGCAAATACCAGAGGAGAGCTAGCCGGCTGCTGACCAGCCCATCCCCTTCCAGAGGCAGAGACAGCCATAGCCAGAAGGCAAGGGGCAAACTCGGCCCCAGAGGTGGCATCCTCTACCAAACTGCAAGCAGGCTCCCAGTTGCTAACCAAGTCTTCCTGGGATCCTGGATGATTGACATCTGCCAGGAGGGTCGCAGCCAGAGATCAGGTCCCCAGAGGAGACACATGGCACATCTGAGATGGAGGTCCCACTGCGCACCCAGGGATGGAAGAGGTGATAAGATTCATTGCCCCACCTGGGGAGCATATGCTCGCCAAGCACCTGGTCGCCTGAATAGCTCAGACCTGGGAAGGGCACAAAACGCAGGCCCAACTGAGTCTGTGCCTCTGTGGAGTACCCGAGAACCTGAAACTGAGCAGCTTAGACCTGGGAAGTGCACTCAAGCCAGGGACCACCTTAGATAGTTCCCCTGCAGAGCAACCTGGAGCCTGAGCAGTGTAGACCGGGAAAGCACACTCGCCATGAGCAGGGGCAAACCCACTGTGACCCAGACACTGCAAGCACTCCCCTTACATGCCAGTGATACTTGTTTGCAGTGTTCCTCCCTCCCCGAAGCACAATTGAATAAGTGAGCCTAAATAAATGATCACCTTTGCCCCCTTGTGTCAAGGCGGAAATAAGATACTGAAGAGACTTGTAAACAGGGGAAACCAAAATAAACAACTAAGAGAGAACTGCTTTGGAATGACAGGTGCAAGAGATTAAAACCCTGAACTTAGCATTGGCTACATTGGAAGGGACCTATAGACCTTGAGAAGAAGTATAAGCTGGAACAAGGAACTAGCTGAAACTGAACTGACTCCACAAGCCCTTAACAGCTCCAGAGAAATTCCTAGACATATTTTACTATTATCATTTTTTAATTAAAAATTTTTTTAATTTTTAAGTTCTTTATTACTCCTTTTTCATTTTTAAAACTTACTAATACCTAGCAAAAGAAAAGACCCTACTTTTAAACCTAATTTCATATTTTTAAAATAACTTTTGCTATATTTTTTTTAATATTGTATTTTTGAGAGTCTAACCTCTACTCTACATATTTAGTCTTTGCTTTTTGGTATTTGTTATCAATTCTGTACGTTTAAGAACCCAATCTTCAGTACGCATTTTTACTTAGGATTGTGATTACTGGCTTGACTGCCCTCTCCCCTTTTGACTCTCCTTTTTCTCCCCCAGGTCACCTCTATCTCCTCCCTCCCCCTTCTCTTCTCTACTTAATGCTGTGAATCTCGTTGGATGTTCCAGGCTCTGGAGAACACTTAGCGAGCTGATCACAGGCTAAATTGGTCTCTCTACTTTTGACCCCACCTCCTCTCCTCCTGGTCACCTCTATCTCCCACCTCCCTCTTCTCTTCTCCATGTAACTCGTGAACCTCTCAGGGTGTCCCCCACTGTGGAGAATATTTTCACCATTAACCTAGATGTTGTATCATTGGTGCTGTATGGATGGAGAAGTCTTGAGGCTGCTGTAAGAATAAGACTAAAAACCAGAGGCAGGAGGCTTAAATCCAAAACTTTAGAATACAAGAAAACTCCTGACTCCAGGGAATATTAAACAACAAGAGCTCATCCAAAAGCCTCCATACCTACACTGAAACCAAGCTCCACCCAAGAGCCAACAAGTTTCAGAGCAAGACATACCAAGCTAATTCTCCAACAATGCAGGAACATAACCCTGAGCACAAAAATACAGGCAGCCAGAAGTCACACCAAACCCATAGACACCTCAAAACTTACTACTGGAAATTCATTGCACTCCAGAGAGAAGAGAACCAGCTCCACCCACCAGAACGTACCCAAGCTTCCCTAACCAGGAAACCTTAACAAGCCATTCGTCCAACCCTACCTATAGGGAGGAACTTCCACAATAAAGAGGAACCACAAACTTCCAACATACAGAAATGCCACCCCAAACACAGCAACCTAAACTAGATGAAAAGGCATAGAAGTATTCAGCAGGCAAAGGAACATGATAAAAGCCCACCAAACCAAACCTAAGAGGAGGAGATGGGGAGTCTACCTGAAAAAGAATTCAGAATAATGATAGTAAAATTGATACAAAATCTTGAAAACAAAATGGAGTTACAGATAAATAGTCTGGAGACAAAAATTGAGAAAATGCCAGAAAGTTTAACAAGGACCTAGAAGAAATAAAAAAGAGTCAGTCAAAAATGAATAATGCAATGAATGAGATCAAAAGCACTCTGGAGATAACCAACAGTAGAATCATGGAGGCAGAAGATACGATAAGTGAGGTGGAAGATAGAATGGTGGAAATGAACCAGAGAGGAAAAAAGAAAAAAGAATTAAAAGAAATGAGGACAATATCAGAGACTCTTGTACAATATTAAATGCCCCAACATTTAAATCATAGGAGTCCCAGAAGAAGAAGACAAAAAGAAAGGCCATGAGAAAATACTTGAGGAGATAAGAGTTGAAAACACTCCTAAAATGGGGAAGGAAATAGTCACCCAAGTCAAGAAACCCAGAGTCCTAAAGAGGATAAACCCAAGATGAAACAGCCCAAGACACATATTAATCAAATTAACGAAGATAAAACACAAAGAACAAATATTAACAGCAGCAAGGGAAAAACAACAAATAACTCACAAGAGGATCCCCATAAGGATCACAGCTGATCTTTCCATAGAAAGTCTTCAAGCCAGAAGGGAATGGCAAGACATACTCAAAGTGATGAAAGAGATAAACCTACAACCCAGATTACTATACCCAGCAAGGGTCTCATTCAAATATGAAGGAGAAATCAAAATCTTTACAGACAAGCAAAAGCTCAGAGAATTCAGCACCACCAAACCAGATCTTCAACATATGATAAAGGATCTTCTATAGACAGGAAACACAGAAAAGGTTTATAAACTCAAACCCAAAACAACAAAGTAAATGGCAACAGGATCATACTTATCAATAATTACCTTAAATGTAAATGGTTTGAATGCCCCAACCAAAAGACAAAGTCTGGTTGAATAGGTACAAAAACCAGACCCCTATATATGCTGTCTACAAGAAACCCACCTAAAAACAAGGGACACATACAGACTGAAAGTGAAGGGCTGGAAAAACATATTTCACGCAAATGGAGACCAAAAGAAAACAGGAGTAGCAATACTCATATCAGATGAAATAGACTTTAAAATAGAAGCCGTGAAAAGACACAAAGAAGAGCACTACATAATGATCAAAGGATCAATCCAAGAAGAAGATATAACAATTATAAATATATATGCACCCAACACGGGAACACTGCCATATGTAAGGAAAACGCTAACAAGTATGAGAGGGGAAATTAACAGTAACACAATAATAGTGGGAGACTTGAATAACCCACTCACACTTATGGATAGATCAACTAAACAAAAAATTAGCAAGGAAACACAAACTTTAAATGATACAATGGACCAGTTAGACCTAATTGATATCTAGAGGACATTTCACCCTAAAACAATGAATCTCACCTTTTTCTCAAGTGCATACAGAACCTTCTCAAGGATAGATCACATCCTGGGCCATAAATCTAGCCTTGGAAAATTCAAAAAAATTGAAATCATCTCAAGCATCTTTTCTGATCACAATGCAGTAAGATTAGATATCAATTACAGGAAAAAAATTATTAAAAATACAAACATATGGAGGCTAAACAACACACTTCTGAATAGCCAACAAATCTCAGAAGAAATCAAAATATTCATAGAAACTAATGAAAATGAAAACACAACAACCCAAATCCTGTGGGACCTTGTAAAAGCAGTGCTAAGGGGAAGGTTCATAGCAATACAAGCCTACCTCAAGAAACAGTAGAGAAATCAAATAAATAACCTAACTCTACACCTAAACCTACTAGAAAAAAAAAATGAAACACCCCAGGGTTAGTAGAAGGAAAGAAATCATGAAAATTAGGGCAGAAATAAATTCAAAAGAAACAAAGGAGACCATAGCAAAAATCAACAAAGCTAAAATCTGGTTCTTTAAGAAGATAAATAAAGTTGACAAAAATTAGCCAACTCATCAAGAAACAAAGGGATAAGAATCAAATCAACAAAATTAGAAATGAAATTGAGAAATCACAACAGACAACACAGAAATACAAGGGATCATAAAAGACTACTATTAGCAACTATATGCCAATAAAATGGACAACTTGGAAGAAATGGACAAATTCTTAGAAAAGTATAACTTTCCAAAACTGAACCAGGAAGATATAGAAAATCGTAACAGACCCATTACAAGCACAGAAATTGAAACTGTAATCAGAAATATTCCAACAAGCCAAAACCCAGCACCAGACAGCTTCACAGCTGAATTCTACCAAAAAATTTAGAGAAGAGCTAACACCTATCATACTCAAACTCTTCTAGAAAATTGCAGAGGAAGGTAAACCTCCAAACTCATTCTATGAGGCCACCATCACCCTAATACCAAAACCAGACAAAGATGCCACAAAAAAAGAAAACTACAGGCCAGTATCACTGATGAACATAGATGCAAAACTCCCTAACAGAATTCCAGCAAACAGAATCCAACAACACATTAAAAAGATCATACATCATGACCAAGTGGGCTTTATCCCAGGGATGCAAGAATTCTTCAATATCCGCAAATCAACAATGTGATACACCACATTAACAAATTGAAAGATAAAAACCATATGATTTTCTCAATAGATGCAGAGATAGCCTTTGACAAAATTCAACATCCAGTTATGATAAAAACCCTCCAGAAAGCAGGCATAGAAGGAACACAGCTCAACATAATAAAAGCCAAATATGATAAACCCACAGCAAACATTATCCTCAATGGTGAAAAATTGAAAGCATTTCCCCTATAATCAGAAACAAGGCAAGGGTGCCCACTCTCACCACTATTATTCAGTAGATTTAGAAGTCTTAGCCACAACAATCAGAGCAGAAAAAGAAATAAAAGGAATCCAGATTGGAAAAGAAGAAGTAAAACTCTCACTGTTTGCAGATGACATGATCCTCTACGTAGCAAACCCTAAAGACTCCACCAGAAAATTACTAGAGCTAATCAATGAATATAGTAAAATTTCAGGATATAAAATTAACATACATAAATCCGTTGCATTCCAATACACTAACAATGAGAAAACAGAAAGAGAAATTAAGGAAACAATTCTATTCACCATTGCAACGAAAAGAATAAACTACTTAGGAATAAATCTACCTAAAGAAACAAAAGACAAATACATAGAAAACTACAAAACATTGATGAAAGAAATCAAAGAGGACACAAATAGATGGAGAAATATACCATGTTCATGGATTGGAAGAATCAATATAGTGAAAATGAGTATAATACACAAAGCAACCTATAGATTCAACGTAATCCCTATCACGCTATCAATGGTATTATTCAGAGAACTAGAACAAACAATTTTACAATTTGTATGGAAATACAAAAAACCTTGAATAGCCAAAGCAATCTTGAGAAAGAAGAATGGAACTGGAGGAATCAACCTGACTGACTTCAGGTTATACTACAAAGCTACAGTCATCAAGACAGTTCAGTATGGCACAAAGACAGAAATGTAGATCAATGGAACAAAATAGAAAGGCCAGAGATAAATCCACGCACCTATGGACACCTTATCTTTGACAAAGGAGGCAAGAATATACAATGGAGAAAAGACAATCTCTTTAACAAGTGGTACTGGGAAAACTGTTCAACCACTTGTAAGAATGAAACTAGAACACTTTCTAACTCCATACACAAAAATAAATTCAAAATGGATTAAAGATCTAAATGTAAGACCAGAAACTATAAAACTCCTAGAGGAAAATACAGACAAAACACTCTCTGACATAAATCACAGCAGGATCCTCTATGACTCATCTCCCAGAGTAATGGAAATGAAAGCAAAAGTAAACAAATGGGACCTAATTAAAATTAAAAGCTTCTACACAGCAAAGGAAACTATAAGCAAGGTGAAAAGACAGCCTTCAGAATGGGAGAAAATAATAGCAAAGGAAGCAACTGACAAAGAATTAATCTCAAAAAGATACAAACAACTCCTGCAGCTTAATTCCAGAAAAATAAATGACCCAGTCAAAAAATGGGCCAATGAACTAAACAGACATTTCTCCAAAGAAGACATGCAGATGGCTAATATACACATGAAAAAGTGCTCAACATCCCTCATAATCAGAGAAATGCAAATCAAAACCACAATGAGGTAACATCTCACACCGGTCAGAATGGCTGTTATCCAAAAGTCTACAAACAATAAATGCTGGAGAGGGTGTGGAGAAAAGGGAACCCTCTTACACTGTTGGTGGGAATGCAAACTAGTACAACCACTATGGAAAACAGTGGGGATTCCTTAAAAAACTGGAAATAGAACTGCCATCTGACCCAACAATCCCGCTGCTGGGCATACACACCGAGGAAACCAGAATTGAAAGAGACACATGTACCCCAATGTTCATCGCAGCACTGTTTATAATAGCCAGGACATGGAAGCAATCTAGATGTCCATCGGCAGACAAACGGAAAAGAAAGCTGTGGTATGTATACATGATGGAATATTACTCAGCTATTAAAAAGAATGCGTTTGAATCAGTTCTAATGAGGTGGATAAAACTGGAGCCTATTATACAGAGTGAAGTAAGTCAGAAAGTAAAACACCAATACAGTATATTAACGCATATATATGGAATTTAGAAAGATGGTAACAAAAACCCTATATGCAAGACTGCAAAAGAGACACAGAGGTAAAGAACAGACTTTTGGACTCTGTGGGAGAAGGCGAGGGTGGGATGATTTGAGAGAAGTGCATTGTAACCTGTATATTATATTTGAAATAGTTCGCCAGTCGAGGTTTGATGCATGAGACAGTGTGCTCAGGGCTGGTGCACTGGGATGACCCAGAGGGATGGGATGGGGAGGGGCGGTGGGAAGGAGGGTCAGGATGGGGAACACATGTACACCCATGGTTGATTCGTGTGAATGTATGGCAAAAACCACCACAATATTGTAAAATAATTAGCCTCCGATTAAAATAAAATTTTAAAAAGCAGCCAATATACCCACAATTTAAAAACTTCTATTGAAGCAGTTTAATGTTTTTCCTGCTTGCAGTTTATTGTGTATTGTATTACTTGTAATTCACATATTCATTTAATTTTATTCTGTTTTCTTCTCTCTTTACGTTAGTTGTAAGTGGTTTGTTTTTTTGTTTTTTGGTGTTTGTTTTTTTTTTCATTTTGCTTCCTGGTCTTATATTATAACTACCATTGATGGTAACTACTTATTTTCCAGAAATGGACATACCACATCTTACTTTACATTTCCTCTATTTGCCATTCAGTTTTTATTCATTTCTTTGCTATAATGTGAATGAATCAAAAAAAAGCTTTGTGTATGTATTTTTTCTTATTATAGGGGTTATTTCTTCAACCAGTTGGTAAAAAGAAAGTGTTAACGATGTGTCAAGTACTATGAAACATTTTTAAATGTTAGTGAATTTTGCCAAATTTCCTTCCATAAGAGTTTCTCTGTCATTTTGTTAAGTATTGTGTAGCCGAGTATTAATAGCTCTCCACTGACACTAACATTATGCCCACAGGATTTTCTGCAGACCTCAAATGTGCAAATTCACCTTAAGCCTTTGAGAAATTGGCCATGTGCCATTAAGAGGATGAGAGCAAGCATGAAATTGGTTATGAACAGGTGCATTGCACAATTGATTATCCAAGCCTCTGTCTCTTCTATAATTAATCATAGGCTCTTTACAAGAGTCATGTTGCAGAGAAACCCACCACTTACAGAGCCAGGAAAGCACTTGGTATCAGGATAGAGGACAAAGACGAGCAGAGGCAGAGAAAACAGAATGTCATTTCAGAGCAAGTCTGTTCCTTTGGGCCTGAGGACTTCACATCATGGAAGTGCCCTGAACTGCTTCCTGTCTGAGAATTTAAATCATCAGACTACACACCTAGTCTTTTAGGGGGCTCTGTAATTGCTGATGGAACCAGTTTCCTGGGCAAGGTCCATTAGACGTTGTAAGTAAATTTTGGGAAACAGTCACGCAACCCTCACCAGCGGGGTACTTTCATAAAAGTAGGGTTTGGTTATTGGCCCAAGGATTCCACCTAGCCATAGCCATGCATGTTTTATGGGAGCCCACAGACTTCTTTCAGGCTAAGAAAGAAGGTGATTTTCTTCTTATGATGTGGAACTGAGTCTAAGACCCAGTTCTAGGTGGTCCACCAGAAACAAATGGTGATGTTGAATTGAACAGCTGGCATCTTTTGCAACATGAACTCTCAGGGAGACAAGCTTAAAGCAAATCACCAGCTGGCATAGCATTCTAATTTCTGACAGATGTATTAATCACAAGTTTTTATTTCCATAGGCCTACACCCTCACCTCACTCCTGCATCCATAATTTATGTGCTTAATTCATAGTTCACATTGGTGAAATATACAGGGTGGATTTAGAATTTAGAGTTGGAATTTCTCAATCTTTAAAGTCACTACTTTCTCATGTGTTTTTCATACTCAGTCCAGAAAATTTCTGCATTTCTACCATTAATACGTCACTCTTTCCTTTTCCTCAGAGTTTGAAAGGTCTGTGCCCCATATTTTTCTTAGCATTACAGCTTTTTTGAGAAGATTCTTGTAATTCATCCATTAATTCCCATTGTTTATGAAGTGTCTTGTCCATCATTCCTCATGTTTTCAGAATCCACATTAAATCTGCACCTTTGTATATATTTGAATTTCTTTTCCAACAATCCTTTTCTATAGCTTTTTTCTTTTTCACTTTGAACTTTTTCATATCTATGTTTCATATCTGCCGACACAGAATTCTTTTCAAACTCTAATATTAGAGTAGTAATCACTATAGTAATATTTTTAAGACACCTCAGTGTTCTTGCCTGGAGAATCCCAGGGACGAGGGAGCCTGGTGGACTGCCGTCTATGGGGTCGCATAGGGTCAGACACGACTGACGTGACTTAGCAGCAACTTATATTTTATTCATTTACTGCACTCTTTTATCATGTACTTTCTTTGTTCCCTGCATGTTGCTGAGCACTGAGGAGCCAGTGGTGAACAAAAAGTAATTGTCTCCCTGTTTTCATGAAATTCATTGTCTTATAGAGGTGCCAGATAAGTAGATAAGAATAAGATTTTTTAAAAATTGTAACTACCATAAATATTCTGAAGAAGAGGTAAATGATGCTGGGAGGGTGTCTGAAAGGAGGATATAATCTGGTCTGAAAAGTCAGGGAAGTGAGTTTGAGAAAGTGACACTGAGCTGAGACAGAAAGGATAAATAGGGGTTACTTTTGTGAGTGAGGGAGGGGAGGGCGATAAGAATGTTCCAGACAGAGGGAAGAGTATGTGCAAATCTTATCATGGGAGCAGAGAGTGTCCATGACTCTGAACAAAGGCCACTGTGACTGAAATACTTGAGGAAGGGGAGTGTGATAAGAGGTAAAGTTGGTGAAGAAAGCAGTGGCCATATTAATATTTGTTTTCATCCTAAGAGCAGTTATATTAATTTCAATTATTGTCTTAGAGCAGCAAATGTTGATCATTTATAACCATTAGAATCATTATCTCTGTTATCCACTGTGCAATATCCAACAAGTCTGAATTCAAATACCTGTATGGCCTACTGGAGTTACTGGTGTTATTCTTGCTGTTGGCATGTGATCTTTCTTGCCCTTGATTTTGAAAGTATTTAAGTACCCAATAAAGCTTTCTGATTCTATATTTTCTCTACCTAATCCTCTGCCCTAATGGTGCCTGGCACAGTGCTTCATGCTTAGCCAGTGATCAGTAGATGCTTGCAGGGTGGTGAGGGAGAAAGAATGAGCTTGAGGTTGCCAGAGACCTTCTAGAATGCAAAATGCAAAGGCCTCTCAAGGAGTCATTGAGAGAGCCATGTGCTAGTATCTCACAAATTTCTTTCTTTAAAAAAAAAAGCTTTTATTTAGAAATGCTGAAATAATTGTATTCTAATTTGAACAGCTAGGTTGTTTAAGAAAAGGCCTTTTTTTTTTTTCCTGACTGTACCTCAAGGCTTGTGGAATTCTAGTTCCCTGGCCAGGGATCAAAGTCAGGCTTCAGCAGTGAAAGTGCAGAGTCCTAATGACTGGCCCACCAAGAATTCCCAAGAAGATTCCATTTTTTTATATCCTCCAAGAGTTGGAGTCCACTGGGTATGCTTTGTTCTTTCTTCAGTCCTGGAGGAAAAAAACAACTGGTTTTTCAAATAGGAATTTGTTCCTCCCTTTGCCATGTTTAAAATTCTTATGATTCCTCAGACAGTTCCTTCTGGAAAAAGCTTTCCTCTTCTACCCCGGCCAGCCCCAGTGGGTTCACCTTTACATGCTCTGGGACTCTGACAGGAGGCAAGATGCATAAATGTTTCTTCACTGGGAACAAATTTGTGATGCAGGAAAAGAGAAAGAGAGTGGATCAATGAACACTGTTTCAAATTGAAGTATATTTCCCTCTAAATTATTGCTTCTTCTTCAGTTGACTTCTGCTTTCTAAAATGATTCCCCTCTTTTCAAACCCACTATGTTGGCATTATCTGGGTTGGGTGTTGACCGATGTAATCAGAGTTGACAGTACACCAACCTGATTTGAACATACCTCCTGTCATAGGAATGTGAAACTGTGAAACATCAAACAACATTGTGATAGATCGTTCACTCCTGTGTTGGAGATAATTGTTTGCTCAGAGTAGTAGAAGGCTTTATAATAACTTGGCTAAAACCCAAGAAGCTCTTTAGATTCATTTCAGATCTGCAGAGCTTCACAGAACAGTTTCAGTGTACAGGATACTGTCATATGTGACAAGCCGACAGGTACTATTCCAGTCCCCACAAATCCCATGCGCAAATGTAATTATCATTCAAAGCAGATCTGATATTTACTATAGTAATCAAACACATGGAAAGCTTTGGGAATGAATGTGAAAGAACTCTGTAGAGAAGGTAAACAGTGGGTGTCTTATGTTTTGACCTAATTTGTTTAAGCAACTACATCTGTTGAGGGCCAGGTCCTGTGCTGGGTGCTGGAAATAGGAAGATGGGACATTTCTTGCCCTTGAGAAACTCACAGGCTAGTGATGAAGACATAAATAGATCACTGTCATGAAATGTGGCAACTGTAGCTTTAGAGGTATGTGTGTAATTGTAAAGAAGCACAAAGGAGGAGGACTGGAGCCTAGTGTAGAGCTGAAGTCATTTCTCAATATAGTTATTAGGAACTGGCTCCTAAAAAATGATTGGGTAAGGGACAGGACAGGTCTCAGTAAGGACACCGAGAGCAGTGGGAAGTGAGTGTGTAAAGACACACAGGAGCAGAAAGGGTCTTGTTTGAGGAATGACTAGTCATTCTGCGTTCCAGAACTACCCTCTTCCAGCAGGAGGAAATGCTGAACAAGTTATTTGTAAGAAAGTTGTAAGCAGACCTAAGAAATTTGGATATTATAGGGCATTATGTGTCATTGAAAATTTCAGCCAGTGTCATGATCAAATACACTTTAGAAGAAGCACAAAAGAGAGGGATCTGGAGGCAGGAGACCAAAATGCGAGGCACATGCTGTGACCAAGCAAGAAGAGGTGAGGGCAGGGCTAGAGAGGCACTGTTGCTGCCCACCTGTCTCAATGTCCCATGCAGGCAGAAGAAAGAAAGGTGTTCTGCTGTTTTTCTCTTTCTGAACTGGCTACTGTAATATACACATTTAGAATGTAACATGTGTTAGATTGCTCAGAGATTTGATCAGTGTTGTTAAATTGGACTGAGTTAATTTTCTAAAGGAACCAGAATCAAACTCAACTAATCATGGACATCAAAATTTTCAGTTCTCATCTGCAAAATGGGGATAGTTGTAGGACCTTCCTTGTAGGGCTGACTTGATAATTAAATGAGATAATGTCTGCCAAGCATCTTACTCTTTGCTGACCCACAGTAAACACATGGTAAGTGTTATTTATCACTACTAATGGAGAGTTAATAAGCATCTAGTCTGAGCCATTGAATACTAAGCCAGACAATAGACATAAAGCCATGAAGAAAATGGGGCTTCCCAGGTGGCTCAATGGTAAGCAGGAGACCCAGTTTTGATTGCTGGATTGGGAAGATCCCCTGGAAAAGGAAATGGCAACCCACTCCAGTATTCTCACCTGGGAAAATCCCATGGACAGAGGAGCCTGTCCATGGGATTTTGTTCTTGGTGGGCTATAGTCCAACAACTCAGCAACTACACAACAGCAGCATGAAGAGAACACAGACCTTCTCTTCTTAGTCTCACGGTCTACCTGGAGAAAGCAATACATAAAGAAATTATTACAAGAATGGGACAAGTTGAAATAAAGCATATGGGGAAGGTGTTAGAAGTTATAGAAAAGAATGTTCACCCTCTGACTAGAGGCCAAGGTGTAAGAGTTTGGGGAGAAAAGGCCATTTGTACCTGAGCACAAAGAGTACATGAAAAAGGCATCCCAAGCAGTTGAGCAGACAGAGCCTTTTTACCCAAAGCAGATTCTCTGAACCAGCAGCATCAGAATCAGCAGCATTTGGAACTTGTTATTAATATAAATGCAGATTCTTGGAGCCCACTCACACCACACCTAGAATCTGCATTTTAGCAAAAACCTCGGGTGACTTGTGTCTATGTTAAAGCTTGAGAAGCAGTACAGAGATATACTCTTGAAAATTACGTTGATCACTATAGAATGTGTTATTTGCTGAATCCAAATAACTTATTTTAAAAATTAAAATATAATGGGTGAAAAATTGGTATTTTCCCTTTCATAATTAATTTTTGAACTGGATTACATTTCAAAAGGAACCTATATGCCTAACTAACCAATGGATCAGAGAAGTTCCCAGGGAAATCAGAAAATCCTTAGATGAATGAAAATAAAAAATAACTTATTAAACTTCTGGGAGACCACTAAAGGAGTTCCTAAACTATAACATAGGCATTTATTATAGCTGTAAATGCCTATATTATAAGAGAAGAAAGGTCACAAGTCAGTAACATAACTTTACATATTAAGACACTGTGGGGAAAAAAGAGCTAACTAAATCTAGACCTAGAAAAAAGAAGGAAATTATGAAGAATAGAATGAAAATTAATTTTAAAAAGACTAGAAAAACAATACAAAAATTGTTGAAACAACAATTTGATTCTTTGAACAGATCTATAAAATTGATGAGTCTTTTGCTGGAATGATCAGAATGATCAGAAAAAGAAGACTCAAATTTCTAAAATAAGGGATGGTCGCAGAGAGTCAGAGATGACTAAGCCATTAAGCACAGCACAGGAATTATCAGTAAAGTTCAGAGAACACAGTAGGTATATAATATGTAAAATGTTAAGTAAATGAAAAATGAGGTACCATAAAAATTAAGGTAATTAATGCTATCATAATATTAGAGTTTTAAAATGATTCTATGTTATCAGATGGATGTGAAAATTTGAAGTAAATGAAAGAAAAATTCTGTGGGACAGGATTATTGGAGAAGAACCTCAGATAAATATATTCTGGGATGTAGATCCTTGTTAATGTGTGGAAGATTTAACATTATTAAGATGACAACACTCCCTAAACTGATTTTCAGATTGAACAGAAGTTTTATAAAAATCCCAACTGGATTTTTTTTAACATAAATTGAAAAACTCAACTTAAAATGAAAAAGACTCAGAATGCCCAAACAATCTTGAAAAACAACAAAACTATTGAAGTAATACTTGCCAATTTCAAAACTTACTACAAAGCTATAGTAGTGTGGTACTGGCTTAAGGATAGACATAGAACAATAAATAGAATTGAGAGTCCAGAAAGAAACCTTATATGTATGGTCAATTGATTTTTGTTGTGGGTGCTAAGATAATTCAACAGGAAAAAAAAGTAGTCTTTGTAAGAAAGGGTTCTGGGACAACTCTATATTCACATACAAAAAAATGACATTGGATCCCTTCCAAAATGAACTCAAAGTGGATTCTTGACCAAAATATAAGAACAAAAAGTGTTATAAGAAAATTTAGGGGTAAACCTTCACAACCTTGGATCAGGTGGTTTATTTGATATGACATTAAAAGTACAACTGACAAGGAAAAAAAAAGATAAACTGGTCTTCGTTAAAATTAATTTTTGCACATCAAAGCGCACTTGTTTAAAAAGTGAAAAGACAATCCAGAAAAGGACATAATATATTTATAAATTGTACACATATAAAAAGTTATCAGAGGGGATTCCATGGTGGCTCAGTGGTAAAGAATCTGCCCGCCAGTTCCGGAGACACAGGTTCAATTCCTGGTCCAAAAGGATGTCTCATGCCATGGAGCAACTAAGCTTGTGCACCACAACTACTGAACCTGTGCTCTAGAGCCCAGGAATCACAACTATTGAGTCCACACACAGCAACTGCTGAGGCCCTTGTGCCCTGCAGCCGTGCTCTGTAACAAGAGAAGCCACTGCAATGAAAAGCCCATGCACGGCAACAAAGAGTAGCCCCCACTCACTAAAACAGGAGAAAAGCTGGCACAGCAATGAAAACCCAGCACAGCCAAATTAAACAAACAAAATAATTTTTACATGATCAGAGTAGATAATGATTTTTTTAGTGATCATAGGTAAATATTTTAAAAATAATTTTTAAATGATCATAGGTAAATAATAGTAAATGTTGATAAGAATGGGGAGAAATTGGAGCCCTCATACATTGCTGGTAAGAATATACAGTGGTAGAGCCACTTAGAAAAACTTTTCTGAATTTTTTTTTAAAAAAACAGCCTGTTCCTCAAAATATTAGAAATGGAGTGACCGTGAAACCCAGCAATTCCATTCCTGGGTATATACCCAAGATATATGTGAACAGATACTTGCACATGAATAATTATAGGGGAATTATTCATTATAGCCAAGAATCAGAAACAGTTCAAAAGCTGTTCAGTTGATAAATAGGTAAACAAAATGTCATCTATCCTAGAATGAAATATTATTTGACAGTACAAAGGAATGGTGTGCTGACACATCATGATCACTGAAGTATCTTGATTAGTACCACTGACAATACATCATGAATGAACCTTAAAAGTATTTTAAAGAACCTTTTACAGAAGTTATTAAAAAGCCAGTCACAAAGACTACATACTGTATGACTCCACTTATATGAAACATCCAGAATAGATATATCTATGAGGTGGGGATAGATAAATAGTTACCGAGGGCTAGGAGAGACTGGGAAAAATGAATGACATCTAATGGGTTTGGGATTTCTTTGGAGGTGACAGAAATATTCTAATATTGATTGTGCCGACGGTTGCATAGCTGTAATATGCTAAACACGACTGAATTACTGTATACGTCATTTGAGCAAATGGTATGATACATATTATAGCTTCATAAAGCTGATTTTTAGAAATACATCTATATGAAGTAAGTTCTTAATTTGATGTCTGTGAACCTCTAGTCTAGAGCTATCTGTCCAGTCTAGGCTAGTGGCTACCATATTAGTGCAGATAGAAAACATTTTCCTTATAGGAAGGTGTTACAGAGGCACTGGTTTGGAGCACACACTGTAGAGTATTCACCAGATCCATGAAAACCTGAAAATGGAGGATAGGAAACTTTGAGGATTCTTGAGTCTTTTTCTGGAAAGAGGTGCATGGCTTTCAAAGAAGTTAAGTACCAAAGTCAGGAGATGCAGTTTCAATCTCTGGGTCAGAAAGATCCCCTGGGGAAGAAAATGGTAACCCACTGCAGTATTCTTGCCTGGAAAATCCGGTGGACAGAGAAGCCTGGCAGAACGTCATGGAAGTCATGGAGTCGCAAGTAGTTGGACACAACTGAGCATATGTACACACAAGTACCATTGTGAATGTAGCATTTTCTTACATCCCTGAACTGAACTAGTAAAATATCAAAGTAATTTCCTACTAGTCTTGTAGTGAAATTTCGTTTTATTTGAGGGTCTGAGTTTACTAGCTATTGAAAAAAGAGGCATAATTTTGTTAAATCTTCATTGTTTTTCCTGAAAAACCAAAAATTCCATTAAAATCTCCTTAAAGTATTATTTCTCTCTTCATTAAAGCAGAACATAGAAATGATTATGACTCAACGCAGTAAAAATTATGCCAGAGGCAGTACTTAGTGTGGGTCAGATGAACATCGATCCATGAAAGAAAGTGAAAGCAAAGGTCATATTGAATTTGATCTGACAAGAAAATCATCATAATGATGAGTGATAGTGATGAGAACAGGCACAATGGTGGAAGGCCCCAGAATGGACAATTGGAGGGATCTCTGACTACATTCAGGAGGTCTAAGTGCCTGAGCAAAGCCCCTCTTTAGAGTTTCATGCTCTAGATGAAGGTGAATCCCGGGGGGATCCCTGAGAAAGGTCATGGCAAATCACACATTATTGTGGAGATGCAAAGACATAAAACTGGAACTCTTTGATTTCATCTGGTATCCGATTCAACCACCAGCTTGGCTGAAAAAAATCGAAATCTGCCCTCACAGCTGTCCCTACCAGTGTTTCTAAAATATCAACACCTGGCATCCCACAGTTGCTCTCTCAACGAGGAATTATTGCTTTAACTAAAGGACTAAAGCATGGCCACACCAAGCACATGTGACAGTGGCTGACAAATGGCTTATGTCAAATTCTCTGGAGATAAATATGTAACCCCTCCTGAGTAGCGGCACAAATGGATCCTCATACAGAGTCAGTCTCTAGTCCAGGCCAGCGGTGGTTGCTGTCTGAAAAGATTTCTGCTTAGGTCACATACCTCTAGCTTTTACATCTCAATGACACGGAGCCACTATTTCTAATGGCAACCTTCCTTCCCTCTAAATCATACCAGCAGGAAAACCCAGACTATCAGGTCAGATTTACAGTCACCACAGGTGTCATGTACATATACAGTAGTATCAACAATTCCTAACAATGCCATTTAAAGGGATAAAAATGCTTTTTTTCCTTTTGGTGTAATAGTTAATATTTCAAAGTTCTCAAGAAACCAGTGTCTGCCTTCTTTTTCCTTCAGATTCTTCTTTGATCTGTTAATATGGCATAGTAGTTGAAAAGATGAATTATAAGACACTTAGATATGAACCTGAACTTTGCCACTCTAGCTATGTGACCCTGGACACAGACTCTGTTATTCTGAGTCTGTTTTTTAATCAGGAAAAATGGAATAGTAATGGGTGCTATTTTAAAGGGCGGTAGAATCAAATGTTGTGATTTAAGTATGATTCACAGCAGTGCCTGGCTCAGTGTCAGAGCTCTGGAGTTGACAAGCTAAAGTTGTACTAATCAATTTCCATATATTACCTTATTTAATCTTAATCTAAACCTTAATGCCAATGGATAAACTCGGAATTATTGGGCAAAGAATGTCTTCTGATGTTATTTTTGAAAGAAAAACCATATTAATATAGAGATATGTACATGGGATTCTCCAGGCAATAATACTTGAGTGGGTTGCCATGCCCTCCTTCAGGGATCTTCCTGACCCAGGGATTGAACCCACATCTCTTACATTTCCATTGGCAGGTGGGTTCTTTACCGCTAGTGCCACCTGGGAAGCCCTGTATATCTTAGTAATGTTTATGTTTGTTTATCTGTTTTCATGATACCCAGAAGAAGTAACATTTTTCCATCAATTATGTTCTCTCATCCTGTCTGGTGTCAGCTACAAATTGGCACTTACCAAGAGCATTGCCAATGACTGCACAGCAAAGGCATTTGCCATCTGCTTTTATGGAGAACCCTGCTGCTATAGCTGTTGACCTTCAAAAACCCCTGAGGGAGTTCAGGGTGGAGTGAGGCACTCTGTGCTCCAGGGAATCTGGTGGGACAGGTCTTTAGATAGTTGGATGTTTTTAGGAACAGATTTTATGATCTCAATCCTTGCATCTTCTCATATGGAGAGAAACACTAAATCCCTTCATGGTGACATCAGATCCTCATGACTAACAAAAAAATCTTTTGAAAAATGATTGTTTAATGGTATTGAACTCACCCTTCACCAAAACCTTATATATTGACCTTCCCCCACTGCCACTTTGGAGCAGTCTCTCAGAGTTATCTGAGGTGCTGCCTCCCAGGCTGCAGTCCTCATTTTGCCCCAAATAAAACTTAACTCGCAACTCTCAAGTTGTGCATCTTTTTTAGTCAACACTAGGAATTTAACTGCAAATAGCATTGATCAGAATCATATGATATTTAGCCTTTCACCTTATGAACTGATCCTTCTGCTCAGCTCAAGGCCACTGACCATAGGATTGAGAAATGATGTCAGAACATTGCAGGAGTAAGCTCTCAAACAAGGAAAAAAGAGATCAGGAGTAGCTTTAGGAAATCTATGGTTTGGGTGGCTTTTGTAGGTCAGAGGAGTATAAGATGAGGAAATATGTTGAAAAGAGAAATATATTTTAGAACTCAAACTGTTTATTTCAACTGAGAGATGTATTTTTCCTTTGCTTTTCTTTAGTGACACAGCTAAGTCTTGAAACCATGAAGTTTGAACAGTTGCCAACAAAATAATCCAGTAAGGTTTATGATTAATTTTGCTTCAACACAGAGTTCCTTTGAAGATCCAAATTAATCTAAAACTCATTTATTAATAACTGAGAATTAAATTACAGTTGTTGCTGACCTCCTTGGGGTTGGTCCATAACTAGGTTTCAGTGAAATGACAGAGGAGTTCTCTAATAATCCTGAATTTTGGAGATCTCTCCTTGAGTGGTAAGATCATTACAGGTAGCATATGAAGCATACTATAACATGCATACTCTGAGACTTCAAGGAGTCATGTTGGAACTCAACTCCAGCTTGAGGAAAAACTCTTTATAGAAAGAAGAGGTCTTAAGGTGCATCTACACAATTCCTCAGTAATTTCTAAAGCTTATCTTTTTTTCATTTAGAACCTTAAACTCTGGCTTAGAAAATACTCAAAGACCCTCCACTCCTTAATATTACAGAAATGAAATAAGCTCAGAGAGGGGAAGTAACTTAACCAAGGACACATACTCTTTCATGGCTGAACTGGGTCTGCTGGTAAGGTCTCCTGATTCTTAACTCAGTGTTCAGTTCAGTTAATGAAGGCTGCATAGAGAGTTTGGGGGACATTTCTAATGTGATATCCTTCTATATAAAATATAACCACATCGACTTTCATCAGCAGGTTTATTTGAGGTTTTGTTTCTTTTTTTTCTATTGACCTTGTTTATCCATCCTATATATTACCAGTATGCATCTGCTAATCCAAACTCCCAGTCCATCTGTCTTCCTCCACTTCCCCTTGGCAACCACCAGTCTATTCTCTATGTCTCTGATTTTGTTTCTGTTTCATAGATATGTTCATTAGTGTCATATATTAGACTATACATATAACTAATATCATATGATGTTTGTCTTTCTGACTTATTTCACTTAGTATGATCTCTGGGTGGGTCCATTTGCTGCAAATGGCACTATTTTGTTCTTTCCTTATGGCTGAGTATTCCATGTGTCTGGAGAAGGAAATGGCAACCCACTCCAGTATTCTTGCCTGGGGAATCCCATGGACAGAGGAACCTGGAGGGCTACAGTCCATAGGGTCACAAGAGTCAGACACAACTTAATGACTAAACCACCACTATTTCATGTAAACACACACACATACGTGACATATGTTCTTTAACCATTCACCTGTTGATGGGCCTTTTGGTTGTTTCCATGTTTGGCTATTGTGAGTAGCATGTGAGCAGGTTTCTTTGAATCCTACCTGAACTCCCCTTTGTAGCCAACAGAGTGCTTTTCAAAAATGACTTAAGTATAGTTCAATATTAACTGGTCTATAGAATAACTGAGTATGTAATTTTTGTGTTCCAGTTAGGGTTATTTGGTTACAAGCAGCAGAAACTGGGAAGCTTAGGCTCAAAATGAATTTGTGGAGGCAACAGTGAAGAACAACACTCAAAGGCACTCATCAGGGTTCTGGAGATCCAGGTAGTAGAACTAAAACAACACCTTCTCCAAGTGGGTATGCAGTTCATGTTGATATAATGGACTTTTTATTTGTTCTTTATTTTGAAAGGGTTTTGTCCTTGCATTGCTCTGCTCAAGATTTGAATTCCCAAGAGAATAACTCCAGGTGGTATAACTCAAGCCACTTGTCTGCCCCTTGACATCAAAACAAGACTGAGAATCTTGAAAGTAGGAAGTATTAGACACTTTAACAGAAGTTCAGTATACCATTACCAATGGAGGCGCTAAAGGGTCCTGGGCAACAAAATCAGCACCACCATCCTTGGCTTCCTTTTAGGGTGGTCATCCAGTTCTCTTGGTGAGGCCTCCCAAGATTCAGGCATCTTTACTTCAACCGTAACTTTTAGACTTAGTCAATCTGATCACACGGACCACAGCCTGTCTAACTCAAGGAAACTAAACCATGCCATGTAGGGCCACCAAGACAGGTGGGTCATGGCGGAGAGGTCTGACAGAATGTAGTCCACTGGAAAAGGGAATGGCAAACCACTTCAGTATTCTTGCCTTGAGAACCCCATGATCAGTATGAAAAGGCAAAATGATAGGATACTGAATGAGGAACTCCCCAGGTCGGTAGGTGCCCACTATTCTACTGGAGATCAGTGGAGAAATAAATCCAGAAAGAATGAAGGGATGAAGCCAAAGCAAAAACAATACCCAGTTGTGGATGTGACTGGTGGTATAAACAAGGTCCAGTGTTGTAAAGAGCAATCTTCTATAGGAACCTGGAATGTTAGGTCCATGAATCAAGGCAAATTGGAAGTGGTCAAACAGGAGATGGCAAGAGTGAACGTCGACATTCTAGGAATCAGAGAACTCAAATGGACTGGAATGGGTGAATTTAACTCAGATGACCATTACATCTACTACTGTGGGCAGGAATTCCTTAGAAGAAATGGAGTAGCCATCATGCTCAACAAAAGAGTCCAAAATACAGTACTTGGATGCAATCTGAAAAACTACCGAATGATCTCTGTTCATTTCCAAGGCAAACCATTCAATATTACAGTAATCCAAGCCTATGCCCCAACCAGTAACACTGAAGAAGCCAAAGTTGAATGGTTCTATGAAGACCTACAAGACCTTTTAGAACTAACACCCCAAAAAGATGCCATTTTCATTATAAGGGACTGGAATGCAAACATAGGAAGTCAAGAAACACCTAGAGTAACAGGCAAATTTGGCCTTGGAGTACAGAATGAAGCAGGACAAAGGCTAACAGAGTTCTGCCAAGAGAACACACTGGTCATAGCAAACACCCTCTTCCAACAACACAAGAGAAGACTCTACACATGGACATCACCAGATGGTCAACACCGAAATCAGATTGATTATATTCTTTGTAGCCAAAGATGGAGAAGCTCTATACAGTTAGCAAAAACAAGACTGGGAGTTGACTGTGGCTCAGATCATGAACTCCTTATTGCCAAATTCAGACTTAAATTGAAGAAAGTAGGGAAAACCACTAGACCATTCAGATATGACCAAAATAAATCCTTTACGATTATACAGTGGAAGTGAGAAATAGATTTAAGGGACTAGATCTGATAGATAGAGTGCCTGATGAACTATGGACAGAGGTTCATGACATTGTACAGGAGACAGGGATCAGGACCATCCCCATGGAAAAGAAATGCAAAAAAGCAAAATGGCTGTCTGGGAGGCCTTACAAATTGCTGTGAAAAGAAGAGAAGTGAAAAGCAAAAGAGAAAAGGAAAGACATAAGCATCTGAATGCAGAGTTCCAAAGAATAGCAAGGAGAGATAAGAAAGCCTTCCTCAGTGATCAATACAAAGAAACAGAGGAAAACAACAGAATAGGAAAGACTAGAGATCGCTTCAAGAAAATTAGAGATATCGAGGGAACATTTCATGCAAAGATGGGCTCGATAAAGGACAGAAATTGTAGGGACCTAAAAGAAGCAGAAGATATTAAGAAGAGGTGGCAAGAATACACAGAAGAACTGTACAAAAAAGATCTTCACAACCCAGATAATCACGATGGTGTGATCACTCACCTAGAGCCAGACAACTTGGAATGTGAAGACAAGTGGGCTTTAGAGAGCATCACTACGAACAAAGCTAGTGGAGGTGATGGCATTCCAGTTGAGCTATTTCAAATCCTGAAAGATGATGCTGTGAAAGTGCTGCACTCAATATGCCAGCAAATTTGGAAAACTCAACAGTGGACACTGGACTGGAAGAGGTCAGTTTTCATTCCAATCCCAAAGAAAGGGAATGCCAAAGAATGCTCAAACTACCGCACAATTGCACTCATCTCACACGCTAGTAAAGTCATGCTCAAAATTCTCCAAGCCAGGCTTCAGGAATACGTGAACCGTGAACTTCCAGATGTTCAAGCAGGTTTTAGAAAAGGCAGAGGCACCAGAGATCAAATTGCCAACATTCCCTGGATCATGGAAAAAGCAAGAGAGTTCCAGAAAAACATCTATTTCTGCTTCATTGACTATGCCAAAGCCTTTGACTGTGTAGATCACAATAAACTGTGGAAAATTCTGAAAGAGATGGGATAACCAGACCACCTGACCTGCCTCTTGAGAAACCTATATACATGTCAGGAAGCAACAGTTAGAACTGGACATGGAACAGACTGGTTCCAAATAGGAAAAGGAGTACGTCAAGGCTGTATATTGTCACCCTGGTTATTTAACTTCTATGCAGAGTACATCATGAGGAACACTGGGCTGGAAGAAGCACAAGCTGGAATCAAGATTGCTGGGAGAAATATCAATATGCAGATGACACCACCCTAATGGCAGAAAGTGAAGAGGAACTAAAGAGCCTCTTGATAAAAGTGAAAGAGGAGAGTGAAAAAGTTGGCTTAAAGCTCAACATTCAGAAAACTAAGATCATGGCATCTGGTCCCATCACTTCATGGGAAATAGATAGGAAACAGTGGAAACAGTGTCAGACTTTATTCTTTTGGGCTCCAAAATCACTGCAGATGGTAATTGCAGCCATGAAATTAAAAGACGCTTACTCCTTGGAAGGAAAGTTATGACCAACCTAAATAGCGTATTAAAAAGCAGAGACATTACTTTGCCAACAAAGGTCTGTCTAGTCAAGGCTATGGTTTTTCCCGTGGTCATGTATGGATGTGAGAGTTGGACTGTGAAGAAAGCTGAGCACCAAAGAATGATGCTTTTGAATTGTGGAGTTGGAGAAGACTCTTGAGAGTCCCTTGGACTGCAAGGAGATCCAACCAGTCCATTCTAAAGGAGATCAATCCTGGGTGTTCATTGGAAGGACTGATGCTAAAGCTGAAATCCAATACTTTGGCCACCTCATGCAAAGAGTTGATTCACTGGAAAAGACCCTGATGCTGGGAGGGATTGGGGGCAGGAGGAGAAGGGGACGACAGAGAATGAGATGGCTGGATGGCATCACCGACTCTATGGACATGAGTTTGGTTGAACTCCGGGAGTTGGTGATGGACAGGGAGGCCTGGTGTGCTGTGATTCATGGGGTCGCAAAGAGTTGGACACGACTGAGCGATTGAACTGAACTGAACTGAACTCTAGCTCAAATGGTAAAGAATCTACCTGCGGTGCAGGAGACCCAAGTTTGATTCCCTGGTCCTGGAAAGATTCCCTAGAGAAGGAGATGGCAACCCACTCCAGTTTTCTTGCCTGGATAGTCCCATAGACACGGGAGCCTGGCGAGCTACAGTCAGTGGGGTCACAAAGAATCAAACATGACTGAGTAACTAACACTACTATCTTTTAGAAGATAACACATGAAACTTCCCTAGGGGCCCAGTGGTTAAGAATCCATCTGCAGTGCAGGTGACACGGGTTCAACCCCTGTCTGGGAAGATCCCACATGTCACAGAGCAACTAAGCCCATGCTCCACAACTGAGAAGCCATCATAATGAGAAGCCCGTAAACAAATAAATAAATATTAAAAAAGAAAAGATAACACCTGAGTAGAGGGACCACATTTTTGTGTGTCATTTATGTCCTTTGCCACCACCCATCTCCTTTCCTGAGCCACAAAATGGGCTTACTGGTCACTCAATATTTTATTGCTTTTGGACTGAACCACTTCAACTAAACTCATCTTCCTGTTGCAATGAGTTGACTCATCATCTCATGGAATATGAGAGCTGGGAGAACAACTTTGTGGATAGTTGAAGTAAATATGGTAGAATCTGCAATGACCTGTAAGTGTAGCAGTTAATGTGCTGGCACCATCATGATTGGTGTCAGGAGGAATGAAAAGCACTTGTGCTACCCTGCCCCCACCCCCCAACCCCCATTCACTGCAGCATTAATCACAGTAGCCAAGTATGGAAACAGCCTGTCTGTCAAATAGCCTATGTCTATCCATTGGCTAGATGGATAAAGAAGATGTAGGATGTGTGTATGTGTGCATGTGTGTGTGCATGCGTGTGTGTGTGTGATATTATTCAGCCATGAGAAAGAAGGAAATCCTGTTGCTGGCAACCAGATAGGTGAAACTTGAGGGCATTATGCTAAGTGAAGTAAGTCAGGTAGAGAAAGACAAGTATTACATGATTTCACTTATATATGAAACCAAAAATACCAAACTTCGAGAAACAGAGAGTAAAAGGTGAGTTACCAGGAGCTGTGGGGTAAGGGAAGTGGGAAATATTGATTAAAAAGTACAAACTTCCCGTTAGAAGAGGAAAAGTTCTGGACATCTAAGGCACAACATTGTAATTATAGTCACCAGTGCTGAATTATATGTTTGACAGTTGCCAAGAGAGTAGATCTGAAATGTTGTCACCAGAAGTAAAGGGTAATTGTATAATGCAATGGAAGAAAGCATCAGTTAATGCTGTAGTGTAATCACATTGCACGTTTATCAAATCAGTACATCATATGCCTTAAAATACACAATGTTGAATGTCAATTATATCTCATTCAAACTGAGGTAGATGGGAAGCATGTGTCCTAGAGCCAGATTACCCAAGTTTGAGGAGGTTCTGCCACTAACCAGTATGTAACATTAGGCAGGTTACCTAAACACTGTACCTTAAAAATGAGGTTAAATAATCATCAATTTTATATTGTCATGAGGAATAAACAGTTGAATATATGAAAAGTGGTTGATGGTAACAACTCAATTTTTACCATCACTGTTATTGGGAAATGTCAGATAACACTGACATTTTGTTGAAGATGGGTGGCTTTTTCCAGCTTTTGTGGCCCTTGTTAGAATGGTGACAGAAGACTGATTGTAACATAAAGACAATGTTTAGCAGTTTGGTAATGTATTCGGTAGTGCTGAGTGATGCATTCAGAATTTGTGCTAAAAATTTTCTTTTTTCTTTGTGTTTCTTAAACACTTCCTCAGAAGTTGCCTTTGCAATTTTCACTTTCTTTATAAATACAAAACTTCTGAGCTAACTCAGCTGAACTCAAGAGTCCACATTTATTTCTAAGCACTTGAATCTGCATTTATAATGGCTACACTTTAAATCAGGGAATTGTCTTGCGGTTATTCACTGCCCATTCATCAGTGTGCCTCCTTAAAAGGTGACAAATGGTGGTCTCTTTCAAGTTTCAAAGAGGCCAGTTTAATCTGGGCCTTCTGTGGCTTTGTTAGGGAAATTGAATGCCCAGAGTTGTTCTTTGGCTTTCCCCAGTTGCTCAGAGGTCGTGGGAAAGGAGATGTGAGAGCTTCAGTGTGATCCATCATTGCCTGACGAAATCATGTGCTCTCAGGGCACAGCGTTCTGACTGATGGCACTCACATTCTCTGCCTCTCTGTGAGCTGACTCACGGGCAAGTAAAGGCAGCGGTGACTCTGAGCAGGAAAGGTAATACGTGGTCACACCTGGGGTTGCAGCTGTCCCCACCTGTTCATAGAAGTTGAGCTTTAATGTGTCTGCTTCAATGCAGCTTCCTCCTTCTTCGTCTTTACTTTTCCTGCATCAACAGTACAGGCTAACATAGCTGCGTTGGTTAAACCTTTTTAATCCATGTTAGACAAAGCACAGCCCCTTCTACAACAAGGTGCATGAATGACCACGTGAGGATCTATGTCCTGCAGATGTTAATGCCCAGGGCAGGTTTTACACAATGAACTTCATTACACAGTTTTACACAGTAAATGTTCTTATTCTCTAGGAATTGATGTTGGACACACTGAAGTCTTTTTGTTAGTGATTAGCATGGGAGGAAGCCTTCCTTGAGACCCAAAGAGGGAGGAAACTTTTACCCTAGAGGCAGAAAAATACCTGGAAATTATCTAAGAAGGATATCTGGAAAATGTGTCCAGTTGTGACAACTGGAGAAATACCTTCATGCCTCCAGAGAACAACTCCCTTCTCTTCAGTATGTATTTCATATATCATTCAGCATTTACTTTCGGCTTCTGTGTGTCCTCTCTGTGCAAAGCCCATGGGAAATACAATCAGATTCACCCCTGAACCTGTCTTCATTTTGTCCAGACAAAGTTGATGAGAAGGCAAGTAAACTAATAATTGTTTAAAGAGGTTCCGTTCCCTTCCGTTCCGTCGCTCAGTCATGTCCGACTCTTTGCAACCCCGTGGACTGTAGCCTACCAGGCTTCTCCGTCCATGGGATTCTCCAGGCAAGAATACTGGAGTGGGTTACCGTTTCCTTCTCCAGGGGAGCTTCCTGACCCAGGGATCGAACCTGGGTCTCCCGCATTGGAGGCAGACGCTTTAACCTCTGAGCCAGAGGTTAGGGCCTCCCTATTCCTAGGGTGGTCCCTTGGGAAGCTGTTAGAACTTTAGAAGCTCAGATCCACCCAGAACCTACTGAGAGTCAGCATGTTTACAAGATTCAAAGGTGATTCACGTGCACATTAAAATGCTGTCAAAGGCATGCACAGTCTACTAGGTAAGAAAACACAAACTTGTACATTATGTAGGAGACTCTTGTCAAAAGTCCAAGCCCTCTTAAGGTTCGCATTCCCCAGGTTACAAACCTCTGGCTCATAGAAATGGTAAACAGAGTAACTACTTTTTGTATTGCACACTGAAGGTTTTACTCCATGCCAAGAAGTTTACTGAGCAATTTGGATATTATATTGCTCAATCTTAGCCACTGTACTATCTGGTAGCTCTTTACTGTCACCATTTCAAAGAAGAGTAAACTGAAAGAGATGTTTTTAATTTGTCCAAGACCATGAACCAGTAAGAATCAAAAGTGAAAATCAAAGGCCAACCTGTATGACTCCAGCACCTATGCCCTCAACACTATGCATACTGTCTCCCCAGAGTAAAATATTACCTTTAAAAATAAGGTGAAAAATGTGCTTAATGCCACAAAATTGTACACTTAAAACAGTTAAAATATTAAATTTTACATTGTGTATATTTTGCTACTATAAAAAGAAAAGTCAAAGACCAAGACAATATACTCACACAGAATAAGATGTTTAGAAATGTTCAGAGTTTCCAAGTCCCTCTAGACTCTGATTCACCAACCCCGTTTTTCTAAAAAGTAACGAAATAACCAAACCAAAATTTATGCAACTTTGCCCCTTGTTGACTACATTTGGAAACCCTAACTGCATACTTCTCAAACCATAGATCATCCAAAGTCCTAGTGTACCATTTTCAATGTAGACTTTGAACTTGTGGTTACCCCCTAATAGGCCACAGATTTGAGATCTTCTTGTAGGTCCTGCAAAATACAGAACTTTTAAAGAAACGTCGTTCCTTATTCTTTCCTTATATACCAGTATGAAAAATCCTGTTGAGAAACAACCTTTAATTGTCATCTTCCCAGTCCTAAAAGCCACGTAGAGTGGTGCTTTCAGAACACAGACTGTAGAGTTAAAATCTTGCATCTGCTGCCTTTTATTTGTGTGATCCAGAGCATGTTTTAATCCTTTTATATCTCTTACCCCCCCCCACCCATCTCGAAAACAGGAATAATAGTAAGATATAGCTTCTGGGGTGGTTGTGAGGATTAAACAAAATAAAACAAGTAAATGCTTTTGTAGGAAACCTGGTCCATGTAGAGCAAGCATTGAATATATGCTTCTGTTGATGATGAAGGTGGTAATGATGTTCATATTTATTCAGAGTCTGAAGATTTTCCTGAATCATTTTGGTGTGGCATCTCGTGCCATGCTGTCTTTGATAATCCATGCTTATGACCATGATTTCTGTGTTATCTTTATTATTGACAGAATGAGCCCCTTTTCAGAGGTATAACTGAAATGTGCCCAAGTGCAAATTTTAAGGTGAATGATCTTTGAGTGTTGAAGTACGTATATACCCATGTAACCATCACTACAAGTAAGATAATAAGCTTGTACATCACCCCCAGAGTTTGCTTGTACCCCTTTGGCATCCCTCCCTGACTCTCTCCACCATTATTTCTCTCCAGGCAATCACTGACCTGCTTTCTCACAGAATTTTCTTGAGGCATACTAAGGCACACTGGGGTTTCTGCATTTTCTATTTGACAGAGCATATCATTTGTTTTCCTCTTAAATTTTATTACATATTAAACTTGTTTTAAAAATGAGAGGGGGTTTTTGATGCATGCTACTACTGCTGCTGCTGCTGCTGCTGCTGCTGCTGCTAAGTCGCTTCAGTCATGTCCAACTCTGTGCGACCCCATAGACGGCAGCCCACCAGGCTCCCCTGTCCCTGGGATTCTCCAGGCAAGAATACTGGAGTGGGATGTCCAAAAGTGATATAATAGCTTTTCTAGATGAATAAATCAAACATGCCAACGTCTCCTCACTTTGCATTCCTCTTAGTTATCCTGTCACATGTCACATTCTACTGGCATTGTTTGTGTTGCTTGCTATTTGGCAACAGTCTTCTCCTTACCGAATATGTTTTTGTTTCAGTTTCACAACGCAGTATCATTTTAGACATTTTAGGCAACTGTAGGTGTTCAAGTTTCAGCTAAGATTGAAATGATCATGGTAAGTAAGGTGTAATTTCTAGAAATGAATCAGTTCACATTTATTTTTTTTTTAATTTTTTAAATTATTTATTTATTATTTATTGGAGGCTAATTATTTTACATTATATTGGTTTGTTTTGCCATACATTGACATGAATCCGCCCCGAGTGTACATGAGTTCCCCCTCCTGAACCCCCCTCCCACCTGCCTCCTCCCTTTATCCTCCCTCTGGGTCATCCCCGCACACCAGCCCCGAGCATCCTGTAACATGCGTCGACCCTGAACCGGTGATTTGTTTCACATATGACAGCATACATGTTTCAATGCCATTCTCCCAAATCATTCCACCCTCACCCTCTCCCACAGAGTCCCAAAGACTGTTCTATACATCTGTGTCTCTTTTGCTGTCTCGTATACAGGGTTATCATTTGCATCTTTCTAAATTCCATATATATGCGTTAGTATACTGTATTGGTGTTTTTCTTTCTGGCTTACTTCACTCTGTATAATAGGCTCCAGTTTCATCCACCTCATTAGAACTGATTCAAATGCATTGTTTTTAATGGCTGAGTAATACTCCATTATGTATATATACCACCGCTTTCTTATCCATTCCTCTGCAGATGGACATCTAGGTTGCTTCCATGTCCTGGCTATTATAAACAGTGCTGCAATGAACATTGGAGTACATATGTCTCTTTCAATTCTGGTTTCCTCGGTGTGTATGCCCAGGATTGCGATGGATCATATGGCAGTTCTGTTTCCAGTTTTTTGAGGAATCTCCACACTGTTCTCCATAGTGGCTAAACTAGTTTGCATTCCCACCAACAGTGTAAGAGGGTTCCCTTTTCTCCACACCCTCTCCAGCATTTATTGCATGTTGACTTTTGGATAGCAGCCATTCTGACTGGCGTGAAATGGTATCTCATTGTGGTTTTGGTTTGCATTTCTCTGATTATGAGGGATGTTGAGCATTTTTTCATGTGTTTGTTATCCATCTTTATGTCTTCTTTGGAGAAATGTCTGTTTAGTTCTTTGGCCCATTTTTTGATTGGGTCGTTTATTTTTCTGGAATTGAGCTGCAGGAGCTGCTTGTATATTTTGGAGATTAATCCTTTATCAGTTGCTTCATTTGCTATTATTTTCTCCCATTCTGAAAGCTGTCTTTTCACCTTACTTATAGTTTCCTTTGCTGTGCAGAAGCTTTTGATTTTAATTAGGTCCCATTTGTTTATTTTTGCTTTTATTTCCAATATCCTGGGAGGTGGGTCTTGGAGGATTCTGCTGTGATTTATGTCGGAGAGTGTTTTGCCTACGTTCTCCTCTAGGAGTTTTATAGTTTCTGCTCTTACATTTAGCTCTCTAATCCATTTTGAGTTTATTTTGGTGTATGGTGTTAGGAAGTGTTCTAGTTTCATTCTTTTACAAATGGCTGACCAGTTTTCTCAGCACCACTTGTTAAAGAGACTGTCTTTTCTCCATTTTATATTCTTGCCTCCTTTGTCAAAGATAAGGTGTCCATCAATTCAGTTCAGTTCAGTTCAGCTCAGTCGCTCAGTCGTGTCCGACTCTCCGTGACCCCATGAATCACAGCACGCCAGGCTTTCTTGTCTATCACCAACTCCTGGAGTTCACTCAGACTCATGTCCACAGTGTCGGTGATGCCATCCAGCCATCTCATTCTCGGTCGTCCCCTTCTCCTCCCGCCCCCAACCTTTCCCAGCATCAGAGTCTTTTCCAGCGAGTCAACTCGTCGCATGAGGTGGCCAAAGTATTGCAGTTTCAGCTTTAGCATCAGTCCTTCCAATGAGCACCCAGGATTGATATCCTTTAGAATGGACTGGTTGGATCTCCTTGCAGTACCAGGGACTCTGAAGAGTCTTCTCCAACACACATAGGTGCATGGATTTATCTCTGGGCTTTCTATTTTGTTCCATTGATCTATATTTCTGTCTTTATATCAGTACCATACTGTCTTGATGACTGTCGCTTTGTAGTAGAGCCTGAAGTCTGGCAGGTTAATTCCCCCAGTTCCATTCTTCTTCCTCAAGATTGCTTTGGCTATTCGAGGTTTTTTGTATTTCCATACAAATTGTGAAATTATTTGTTCTAGTTCTGTGAAAAATATTGTTGGTAGCTTGATAGGGATTGCATTGAATGTATAAATTACTTTGGGTAGTATACTCATTTTTACAATATTCTTCCAATCCATGAACACGGTATATTTCTCCATCTATGAGTGTCCTCTTTGATTACTTTCACTAGTGTTTTATAGTTTTCTATGTACAAGTCTTTTATGGCAAGCCACTCCAGTACTATTGCCTAGAAAATCCCATGGATGGAGGAGCCTGGTAGGCTGTAGTCCATGGGGTTGCTAAGGGTCGGACATGACTGAGCGACTTCACTTTCACTTTTTACTTTCACACATTGGAGAAGAAAATGGCAACCCACTCCAGTGTTCTTGCCTGGAGAATCCCAGGGACGGGGGAGCCTGGTGGGCTTCCATCTATGGGGTCACACAGAGTCGGACACGACTGAAGTGACTTAGCAGTAGCAGCATGTACAAGTCTTTTGTTTCCTTAGGTAGATATATTCCTAAGTATTTAATTCTTTTCGTTGCAACAGTGAATGGAATAGTTTCCTTAATTTCTCTTTCTATTTTCTCATTATTAGTGTATAGGAATGCAAGGGATTTCTGTGTGTTGATTTTATATCCTGCAACTTTACTGTAATCATTGATTAGCTCTAGTAGTTTTTTGTTAGAGTCTTTAGGGTTTTCTGTGTAGAGGATCATGTCATCAGCGAACAGTGAAAGTTTTACTTCTTCTTTTCCAATTTGTATTCCTCTTATGTCTTTTTCTGCTCTGATTGCTATAGCCAAAACTTCCAGAACTATGTTGAATAGTAGTGGTGAGAGTGGGCACCCTTGTCTTCAGTTCACATTTAATATGTGAGGGAAGATGTCACAATGTATTCCTCTTCCTTGAAGGTTTCTTTTTTTTTAACACGGTTCTTTTTTTTTTTTTTTTAATTTTTTAAAATTTATTTAATTGGAAGCTAATTACTTTACAATATTGTAGTGATTTTGCCATACATTGATATGAATCAGCCATGGGTTTACATGTGTTCCCCATCCTGACCCCCCTCCTAACACCCTTCCCATCTCATCCTTCTGGGTCATCCCAGTGCACCAGCCCTGAGCACCCAGTCAAATGCATCGAACCTGGACTGGTAATCTGTTTCACATATAATAATGTACCTGTTTCAATGCTATTCTCTCAAATCATCCCACCCTCGTCTTCTCCCACAGAGTCCAAAATACTGTTCCATGCATCTGTGTCTCCTTAGCTGTCTCACATACAGGGTTATCGTTACCATCTTTCTAAATTCCATATATATGCATTCAGTTCAGTTCAGTCGCTCAGTCATGTCCAACTCTTTGCGACCCCATGAATCACAGCACGCTAGGCCTCCCTGTCTATCACCAACTCCCGGAGTTCACTCAAACTCATGTCCATTGAGTCGGTGATGCCATCCAGCCATCTCATTCTCTGTCGTCCCCTTCTCCTCCCGCCCCCAATCCCTCCCAGCATCAGAGTCTTTTCCAGTGAGTCAACTCATCGCATGAGGTGGCCAAAGTATTGGAGTTTCCGCTTTAGCATCAGTCCTTCCAATGAACACCCAGGATTGATCTCCTTTAGAATGGACTGGTTGGATCTCCTTGGAGTTCAAGGGACTCTCAAGAATCTTCTCCAACACCACAGTTCAAAAGCATCAATTCTTCGGTGACCAGCCTTCTTCACAGTCCAACTCTCATATCCATACATGACCACTGGAAAAACCATAGCCTTGACTAGACGGACATTTGTTGGCAAAGTAATGTCTCTGCTTTTTAATATACTATCTAGGTTGGTCATAACTTTCCTTCCAAGGAGTAAGCGTCTTTTAATTTCATGGCTGCAATCAGCATCCACAGTGATTTTGGAGCCCCAAAAAATAGTCTGACACTGTTTCCACTGTTTTTCCATCTATTTCCCATGAAATGAAGGGACCAGATGCCATGATCTTAGTTTTCTCAATGTTGAGCTTCAAGCCAACCTTTTCACTCTCCTCTTTCACGTTCAACAAGAGGCTTTTCAGTTCCTCTTCACTTTCTGCCATAAAGGTTGTGTCATCTGCATATCTGAGGTTATTGATATTTCTCCCAGCAACCTTGATTCCAGCCTGTGCTTCTTCCAGCCCAGCGTTCCTCATGATGTACTCTAGCATACTGTATTGGTGTTTTTATTTCTGGCTTACTTCACTCTGTATAACAGGTAACAGTTTCATCCACTTCATTACAACTGATTCAAATGTATTCTTTTTAATGGCTGAGTAATATTCCATTGTGTATATGTGCCAAAGCTTTCTTATCCATTTGTCTACTGATGGACATCTAAGTTCCTTCCATGTCCTGGCTGTTATAAACAGTGCTGTGATGACGATTGGGGTATACATGTCTCTTTCAATTCTGGTTTCCTAGGTGTTTATGCCCAACAGTGGGATTTTTGGGTCATATGGCAGTTCTATTTCCAGTTTTTTAAGGAATCCCCACTGTTTTCCATAGTGGCTGTACTAGTTTGCATTCCCACCAACAGTGTAAGAGGGTTCCCTTCTCTCCACACCCTCTCCAGCATTAATTGTTTGTAGACTTTTGGATAATAGCCATTCTGACCGGCGTGAGATGGTACCTCATTGTGGTTTTGATTTGCATTTCTCTGATAATGAGTGATGTTGAACATCTTTTCGTGTTTGTTAGCCATCTGCATGTCTTCTTTGGAGAAATGTCTGTTAGTTCATTGGCCTATTTTTTGATTGGGTCATTTATTTTTCTGGAATTGAGCTGCAGGAGTTGTTGTATATTTTTGAGATTAGTTCTTTGTCAGTTGTTTCCTTTGCTATTATTTTCTCCCATTCCGAAGGCTGTCTTTTCACCTTGGTTGTAGTTTCCTTCGTTGCGCAAAAGCTTTTAAGTTTAATTAGGTCCCATTTGTTTATTTTTGCTTTTATTTCCATTACTCTGGGAGGTGGGTCACAGAGGATCCTGCTATGATTTACGTCAGAGAGTGTTTTGCCTATGTTTTCCTCTAGGAGTTTTATAATTTCTGGTCTTCCATTTAGATCTTCAATCCATTTTGAGTTTATTTTTGTGTATGGAGTTAGAAAGTGTTCTAGTTTCATTCTTTTACCAGTTTTCCCAGCACCACTTGTTAAAGAGATTGTCTTTTCTCCATTGTATATTCTTGCCTCCTTTGTCAAAGATAATGTGTCCATAGGTGCCTAGATTTATCTCTGGCCTTTCTATTTTGTTCCACTGATCTATATTTCTGTCTTTGTGCCATACTGAACTGTCTTGATGACTGTAGCTTTGTAGTATAACCTGAAGTCAGTCAGGTTGATTCCTCCAGTTCCATTCTTCTTTCTCAAGATTGCTTTGGCTATTCAAGGTTTTTTGCATTTCCATACAAATTGTAAAATTGTTTGTTCTAGTTCTCTGAATAATATCGTTAGTAGCATGATAGGGATTACATTGAATCTATAGGTTGCTTTGTGTAGTATACTCATTTTCACTATATTGATTCTTCTAATCCATGAACATGGTATATTTCTCCATCTATTTGTGTCCTCTTTGATTTCTTTCATCAATGTTTTGTAGTTTTCTATATATAGGTCTTTTGTTTCTTTAGGTAGATTTATTCCTAAGTAGTTTATTCTTTTCGTTGCAATCGTGAATAGAATTGTTTCCTTAATTTCTCTTTCTGTTTTCTCATTGTTAGTGTATAGGAATGCAAGGGATTTATGTGTGTAAATTTTATATCCTGAAACTTTGCTATATTCATTGATTAGCTCTAGTAATTTTCTGGTGGAGTCTTTAGGGTTTTCTATGTAGAGGATCATGTCATCTGCAAACAGTGAGAGTTTTACTTCTTCTTTTCCAATCTGGATTCCTTTTATTTCTTTTTCTGCTCTGATTGTTGTGGCTAAGACTTCTAAATCTACTGAATAATAGTGGTGAGAGTGGGCACCCTTGCCTTGTTTCTGATTATAGGGGAAATGCTTTCAATTTTTCACCATTGAGGATAATGTTTGCTGTGGGTATATCATATTTGGCTTTTATTATGTTGAGCTGTGTTCCTTCTATGCCTGCTTTCTGGAGCGTTTTTATCATAATTGGATGTTGAAATTTGTCAAAGGCTTTCTCTGCATCTATTGAGATAATCATATGGTTTTTGTTTTTCAATTTGTTAATGTAGTGTATCACACTGATTGATTTGCAGATATTGAAGAATCCTTACATCCCTGGGATAAAGCCCTCTTGGTCATGATGTATGATCTTTTAAATATTTTGTTGGATTCTGTTTGCTAGAATTCTGTTAGGGAGTTTTGCATCTATGTTTTTCAGTGATATTGGCCTGTAGTTTTCTTTTTTTGTGGCATCTTTGTCTGGTTTTGGTATTAGGGTGATGGTGGCCTCGTAGAATGAGTTTGGAAGTTTATCTTCCTCTGCAATTTTCTAGAAGAGTTTGAGTAGGATAGTGTTAGCTCTTCTCTAAAGTTTTGGTAGAATTCAGCTATGAGGCTATCTGGTCCTGGGCTTTTGTTTGCTGGAAGATTTCTGATTACAGTTTTGATTTCCATGCTTGTGATGGGTCTATTAAGATTTTTCTATTTCTTCCTGGTTCAGTTTTGGAAAGTTATACTTTTCTAAAAATTTTTCCACTTCTTCCAAGTTGTCCATTTTATTGGCTATGGTTACTAATAGTAGTCTTTTATGATTCTTTGTATTTCTGTGTTGTCTGTTGTGATTTCTCCATTTTCATTTCTAATTTTGTTGGTTTGATTCTTATCCCTTTGTTTCTTGATGAGTCTGGTGCGTGGATTTATGGTTATTAATGGTTTGTCAATTTTATTATCTTCTCAAAGAACCACTTTTTAGCTTTGTTGATTTTTGCTATGGTCTCCTTTGTTTCTTTTGAATTTATTTCTGCCCTAATTTTTAAGATTTCTTTCCTTCTACTAACCCTGGGGTTCTTCATTTCTTCCTTTTCTAGTTGCTTTAGGTGTAGAGTTAGGTTATTTATTTGACGTTTTTCTTGTTCTGAGGTAAGCATATATTACTATGAACCGTCCCCTTAGCACTGCTTTTACAGGGTCCCCTAGGTTTTGGGTTGTTGTGTTTTCATTTTCATTAGTTTCTATGCATATTTTGATTTCATTTTTTATTTCTTCTGTGATTTGTTGGTTATTAAGCAGTATGTTGTTCAGCCTCCATATGTTGGAATTTTTACTAGTTTTTCTCCTAATTGACATCTGATCTTATTGCATTGTGATCAGAAAAGATGCTTGAGATGATTTCAGTCTTTTTGAATTTACCAAGGCTAGATTTATGGCCCAGGATGTGATCTATCCTGGAGAAGGTTCCATGTGCACTTGAGAAAAATGTGAAATTCATTGTTTTAGGGTGAAATGTCCTATAGATATCAATTAGGCCTAACTGGTCAATTGTATCATTTAAAGTTTGTGTTTCCTTGCTAATTTTCTATTTAGTTGATATATCCATAGGTGTGAGCGAGGTATTAAAGTCTCCCACTATTATTGTGTTACTGTTTATTTCCCCTTTTATACTCGTTAGCATTTGCCTTACATATTGCAGTGCTCCTATGTTGGGTGCCTATACGTTTATAATTGTTACATCTTCTTCTTGGATTGATCCTTTGATCATTATGTAGTGTCCTTCTTTGTCTCTTTTCACAGTCTTTATTTTAAAGTCTATTGTATCTGATATGAGTGTTGCTACTCCTGCTTTCTTTTGATCTCTGTTTGCATGGAATGTCTTTTTTTAGCCCTTCACTTTCAGTCTGTTTGTGGCCCTTGTTTTGAGGTGGGTCTCTTGTAAACAACATATATAGGGGTCTTGTTTTTGTATCCATTCAGCTAGTCTTTGTCTTTTGGTTGGGGCATTCAACCCATTTACATTTAAGGTAATTATTGATAAGTATGTTCCCGTTGCCATTTACTTTGCTGTTTTGGGTTCGAGTTTATATACCCTTTCTGTGTTTCCTCTCTAGAGAAGATCCTTTATCATATGTTGAAGAGCTGGTTTGGTGGTGCTGAATTATCTGAGCTTTTGCTTGTCTGTAAAGCTTTTGATTTCTCCTCCATATTTAAATGAGATCCCTGCTGGGTACAGTAATCTGGGTTGTAGATTTTTCTCTTTCATCACTTTAAGTATGTCCTGCCATTCCCTTCTGACCTGAAGAGTTTCTGATGAAAGATCAGCTGTTATCCTTATGGGGATCCCCTTGTGAGTTATTTGTTGTTTTTCCCTTTTTGCTTTTAATATTTGTTCTTTGTGTTTTATCTTTGTTAATTTGATTAATATGTGTCTTGTGTTTCACTTTGGGTTTATCTTGTTTGAAACTCTCTAGGCTTCTTGAACTTGGGTGACTATTTCCTTCCCTATTGTAGGGAGGTTTTCAACTATTATCTTCTCAAGTATTTTCTCATGGCCTTTCTTTTTGTCTTCTTCTTCTGGGACTCCTATGATTTGAATGTTGGGGTGTTTAATATTGTCCCAGAGGTCTCTGAAGTGGTCCTCATTTCTTTTAATTCATTTTTTTCCCTCTCTGCTTCATTTATTTCCACCATTCTATCTTCTACCTCACTTATCCTATCTTCTGCCTCTGTTATTCTACTGTTGGTTCCCTCCAGAGTGCTTTTGATCTCATTTATTGCATTATTCATTATTGATTGACTCTTTTTTATTTCTTCTAGGTCATTGTTAAACATTTCTTACATCTTCTCAATCCCTGTCTCCAGGCTGTTTATCTGTAACTCCATTTTGTTTTCAAGATTTTGTATCATTTTTACTATCATTATTCTGAATTCTTTTTCAGGTAAACTCCCTATCTCCTCCTCTTTTGTTAGGTTTGGTGGGCATTTATCATTTTCCTTTACCTGCTGAGTATTTCTCTGCCTTTTCATCTTGTTTAGATTGCTGTGTTTGGGGTGGCCTTTCTGTATGTGGACAGTTCGTGGTTCCTCTTTATTGTGGAGGTTTCTCACTGTGGTTGGGGTTGGACAGGTGGCTTGTCAGGGTTTCGTGGTTAGGGAAGCCTGCATCCGTGTTCTGGTGGGTGGAGCTGGATTTCTTCTCTCTGGAGTGCAATGAAGTGTCCAGTAGTGAGTTTTGAGATATTTTTGGTTTGGTGTGACTTTGAGAATCCTGTATATTGAAGCTCAGGGCTGTATTCCTGCTTTGCTGGAGAATTAGCTTGGTATGTCTTGCTCTGAAACTTGTTGGCTCTTGGGTGGTGCTTGGTTTCAGTGTAAGTATGGAGGCTTTTGGATGATCTCTTATTGATTAATGTTCCCTGGAGTCAGGAGTTCCCTGGTGGTCTCAGGTTTTGGACTTAAGCCTCCTGCCTCTGGTTTTCAGTCTTATTCTTACAGTAGCCTCAAGACTTCTCAGTCTATGCAGCACCGATGATAAAACATCTAGGTTAATGATGAAAAGTTTCTCCACAGTGAGGGACACCCAGAGAGGTACACAGAGTTACATGGAGAAGAGAAGAGGGAGGAGGGAGATAGAGGAGACCAGAAGGAGAAGAGGGGGAATCAAAAGGGGAGAAAGCAAGCTAGCCAGTAATCAATCCCCTATTTGCTCTCCACAGTCTGGACCCCTCAGAGAGGTTCACGGAGTTAAACAGCGAAGAGAAGAGGGAGGAAGGAGACAGAGGTGACCAGGAGGAGAAGAGGGGGAATCAAAAGGAGAGAGACAGATCCAGCCAGTAATCAGTTCCCTAAGTGTTCTCCACAGCCCGGAACACAAAGAGATTCAGAGAGTTGGGTAGAGAAGAGTAGGGGGAGGGAGGAGATAGAGGCGACCTGGTGGAGGAAAAGGAGAGTCAAGAGGGGAAGAGAGCAATCAAGCCAGTAATCACACTCCCAAGTAAAAATGGGTACTGAAGATTGGGTTCTTAAAGGTACCAAGTTGATAACAAATACCAAAAAGCAAAGACTAAATACCTAGAGTAGAGGTTATACTCTCAAAAATACAATATTAAAAAAGCAAAACAAAGTCACAAAAATTAGAGAAGATACATGTGAAGTTTGCCTTAAAAATATGGTCTTTTTTTTTTTTGCAAGGTAATTGTAGGTTATAAAAATAAAAATTAAAGGAGTAATAGAGGACTTAAAAAATTTTTTTAATTTAAAAAATAATAGTAAAAATTTATGTAGGAATTTCTCTGGAGCTATTGTGGGCAGTGTGGGGTCAGTTCAGTTTCAGATAGTTACTTGATCCAGCTTACACTTCTCAAGATCAATAGGCCCCTTCCAATGTAGTCGGTGCCAACTACAGGGTTTTAATCTGTTGCACCTGTCACTTGCAAAGTGGTTCCCTGTGTTTATTTTAGCTTCTTCTGTTTGCTGGTCTCTTCAGTGTCTAATTTCCGCCCTGACACAAGGGGGAAAGGTGGTCACTTACTTAGGCTCACTTGTTCAGTCGTGCTGTGGGGAGGGAGGATCACTGCAAACAAATATCACTAGTGTGTGTGTGGAGTGCTCACAGTGTCTCGGCTGCACTGGGTTTGCCCCTGCTCATGGCGCATTCACTTTCCCAGTCTACACTTCTCAGGCTCTAGGTTGCTCTGCCAGGGAACTGTCTGAAGCGGGCCCTGGGTTGCGTGCACTTCCCAGGTCTAAGCTGTTCAGGTTCTCGGGTACTCCATAAAGGCGCAGACTTGGTTGGGCCTGCATTTTTGTGCCCTTCCCAGGTCTGAGCAGCTCAGGCAACCAGGTGCTTGGCGAGCACAGTCTCCCCAGGTGGGGAGTGCATCTTATCACCTCCTTGATCCCAGCCGCTTGGTTTCCTGGGTGGCAGTGGGCGTGCCTGTCTCAGGTGTGTTGTGTGTCTCTTCTGGGGAGCTGATCTCTGGCTGCGACCCCCTCCCAGTGGATGTCAGCCATCCAGAATCCCAAGAAGTCTTGGTTAGCAACTGGGAGACTGCGTGCAGTTTGGTAGAGGATGCCATCTCTGGGTCCAAAATTGCCCCTTTCTGGCTCTGGCTGCCCCCCACCTGCTTTCCTGTCTCTGGCGGGGGATGGGCCGGTCCGCAGCCTGCTAGCTCTCCTCTGGTGTTTGCTCAGTCCTTCCTTCTGTGAGCGGGCCTGGAAGTGCCTTAGGTTAGAGCTTTTCACGAGATAGTTCTCTCTCTCTCTCTCTCTCTTTTTTTTTCTCTCTCTCTGGCTATCCCACTGTTCAGGTTGCTATCTCACATTAGTCCCCTCAGATTGCCCTCAGGGCATTCAGGCCCAGTTCTTACCCTAAGCAATGCAGCCCTAGCCTCCCTGGTCAGCCCCTGCTTACTGGTGGTGGATGCAAGCGCTGGGAGTTGCAGTTTTGTGTGTAATCTGTGGGTTTTATTTATTTATTTTTCCTCCCTGTTATGTTGCCTCTGAGATTCCAAAACTCCTCACAGACCCACTGGTGAGAGTGTTTCCTGGTGTTTGGAAACTTCTCTTTTAAGACTCCATTCCCAGACGGATCTCCATCCCTACCTCTTTTGTCTCTCTTTTTATCTTTTATATTTTGTCCTACCTCCTTTCGAAGGCAATGTGCTGCCTTTCTGGGTGCCTGATGTCCTTTGCCAGCATTCAGAACTTGTTTGTGGAATTTGTTCAGCATTCAAATGTTCTTTCCATGAATTTGTGGGGGAGAAAGTGGTCTCCCTGTCCTATTCCTCCGCCATCTTAGGACCACCTCCTGAAGGTTTCTTTTAACATTAATTATATGATACAGCTCAATTTCTAAAATGCTAAATGTGAAAAGAAAGTTTCATCTTAGAACCCAAGAAACATGATGACCATAAACTATTGATAGTTTTCTTTAGCTTTTGTGTTGTTTGAATTAGTTTCTTCCTGTTGAAGAAGAATTATAAATTACTACTTTGTGCTTCATGCCAGGCTTGACATAGAGTTCAAATGTGTACGGACACACAGAATTACATAATGCCATCAAAAGGGACTCAAACCTTTTTTAGTCCATTGCTCTCATATTGCTCATGTCTCACAAGGGAGAAGTATCTTGCTCAGATTCCAGTCATCTTTCCAAAGGCAATTTGATTCCTGGTCCCCTGGTATTTTGTTTGGTGTTCACTTTAGTAGAGTGCATCATTGGCTGAGTAGGGACTGGGAATGGACATCTAAAAAATCTCCCTGAAACTAACATAACATTGTAAATAAACTATGCTTCAATTAAAAAACAAAAAAAGTGAAATTCTTCCCAGGTATTCTTATATACAGTAGAGGTTGGCTTGCCATACCTGAGATTCTTAGAATTTATACTCTTGATCTTTCACTGAAAAATTGAAGAGATGGCAGCAGGCATATGAATATCATTGCTTATAACTTTTCTGATCCACATAGTGAAATTATACTGTCGACCACAACTCTAGTATTTGGACATGGGTTGACTGCCTTGTGACTGAGTCTTTTTCATCACCCCACGTGAAAAGTATGAGTCAGTTGCTCAGTTGTATCCTACTCTTTGCGACCCCACAGACTGTGGCCCACCAGACCCCTCTATCCATGGGATTTTACGGTCAAGAACACTGGACTGGGTAGCCATTCTCTTCTCCAGGGGATCTTCCCAACCCAGGGATCAAACCCAGGTCTCCTGCATTTCAGACAGGTTGTTTACTGTCTGAGCCTCGAGGGAAGCCCCATATCCACACTTAAATTCTGCTTCCATCCCTCCTTCCTTCCTTCTTTCATTTATTCACTCATTTCATTAGTAATTTGTTAAACTCCTCCTTTTACCAGGTACTCTCCTAGAATTTACATGCTCTTAGGAATATTCAGTACTGATTTACACTGGCAAGTTTCCTGGCTTCTGGAGTGCTAGGGCCAAATTATAACCAAATAGTTAATAAGATAGACAAACTGTGCTACAGTTTCAGCCTTTAACAAAGACTATAAAGGAAAATAACAAGGAGTTGCATTTATTCTGAAGTCCAAAGGATGAGCAAAAGTCATAGGTAAAAAAGAACTCCTATCTCACCATGTGATCTCAGTATTTAATTTGGACACAGACCCATTGTAATATGAGTATTAAATCTTGACTTATACCTCATGGTTCGGAAAACTGGAATTCATCGAGTGATTTTATTCTGGGTATTACATTCCTGATGCCCAAAAGACTGAGTAAACATTTCACAGATGGCTTGGAAGGCAGTGGAACACATTTGACGGCACTGCACACAAGCAAAAGCTCTTATTGTTTTCCTCTGTAAACTCAGCCCTACCCCAGCCCCAGGCCAGTCACTGTGAGTCTGGCAACTCTCCATAAATGTCTGAAGGAGACCTTAAGTGTTAGTCACCTTGACTGCATGATAGGTGATGATGGTATTCCAGAGTGGAGGCGTTTGGAGTAGTTGAGGATCTGCTATAATATACTCACACCTTTCTTGGAGTTTCTTTCAGTTTCTTCCTAAGGATGCTATTTCATTTCTGCCTCCTTCAAGCATTTCACGTCAAATTTATTATCCTTTTAACCACTCTTTTTGTGGATTGTGTTAATTTTGTTCTTAAGCAAATGTTTCGATAGATGAGTTTAAATTACAGTTGACTCTTGAACAGATAGGTTTTGAACTTCATGAGTCTGTTTATATGTGTATTTCCCCCACTCCCGGTAAATTTGTGCACTACTACACCATCTGGAGAAGGAAACGGTAACCCACTCCAGTATTCTTGCCTGGAGAATCCCATGGACGGAGAAGCCTGGTAGGCTACAGTCCACGGAGTCGCAAAGAGTCAGACACGACTGAGCGACATCACCTACCTACCTACCTACCTACACCATCCTGCAATGCGGGATACCTGGGTTCGATCCCTGGGTTGGGAAGATCCCCTGGAGAAGGGAAAGGCTACCCACTCTAGTACTCTTGCCTGGAGAATCCCACGGACTGTATAATCCATGGTGTCGCAAAGAATCAGACACAACTGAGCAACTTTCACTTCATTGCACACCATCTACAGTTGGTTGATTCTGTGGAACTGCAGATACGGATTCAGATAGAAGGATCCAGTCATAAGGAAGACATAAACATGAATATGAATATGCCTAACAAGTAAGCATCAAAATACATGAAGTAAAAATAGACAGAATTGGAGTGGTAGACATATCCACTATGGTTTTTCCAGTAGTCATGTACAGATATGAGAGTGTGGTGCTAGAGAAGACACTTGAGAGTCCCTTGAACAGCAAGGAAATCCAACCAGTCCATCCTAAAGGAAGTCAACACTGAATATTCATTGGAAAGACTGATGCTGAAGATGAAGCTCCAATACTTTGGCCACCTGTTGCAAAGAGCCAACTCATTGGAATGGACCCTTGGTGCTGGCCAAGATTGAGGGCAGGAGGAGAACGGGGCAACAGAGGATGAGATGGTTGGATCATCACTGGCTCAGTGGACAAGAGTTAAGGAAACTCTGGGAAATAGTGGACAGGGAAGCTTGATGAGCTACAGTCCATGCAGTCACAGACTCAGACATGACTTAGTGACTGAACAATAACAACAGGTACATCTACAGTTTGTACTTGGATATTTCAGCATTCCTCTTTCAGCAATTGACAAAATAACTGCATCAGAAATCCAATAAAGATACAGATGATCTAGCATAATATTAACCCCTTGACCTAGCTAACATTTATGGAACACTTCACCCAACAACAGCAGAATACGCATGCTTTTTAAATGCACATGTTCATAATATGTACCACAGCCATATGGTGGCCCATATCACAAGTCTTAAATTTAGAAGGATTTCAGTCACTCATTGTTTTGTGGCCTAACTTAAGATCCTAGATGGTGTTCTGTGTGCATCAGAGAAGAATGTTTATGCTGTTGCTCTTAGATGGAGTGTTACACACCTGTTAGTTCCATTGGATCTAACGTATAGTTTCAGTTCGGTGTTTCCTTACTGATACTCTGTCTAGGTGATCTATCCATTGTTGAACGTATAGTTGGTTCATTTTTGTAGTTCCATTTTTTTCTGCTCGTTTCCCCCTTGTTTTTACTCATTATTAGCATTTTCTTTTATAAATTCTGTTAAACCCAATATCTGAGTCATTTTCGAGTTGGTCCCTGTAGGTTATTTTTTCTCTTGAGTGGATCATGTTTTCTCATTTTTTTCATGTGTTGACTAATTTTAGATAGTGTTATAAGCACTATCAAGTAGATGCTGAAAGACTACATTCTGTTATAATCCTTTGAAGAATATTGATTTTTTCTTTTTTTGAAACAGTGTTTCCCTTGACTGAAGTCAGTCTGTGAAGTCTGTCTCCTCTACATTGGACTATAGCTGAAATCCCCATGAACTCTTTTTGTAGCCCCACTTGGACTTCTTGGTGTCTGCTATATACATATATGTGTAAATGTGTGTATATGTACATATACACACACAGTTCAGGGGTCATTTAGAGATTTGAGAAGAATTTTTACATAGAAGTTGGTGCTCTCTCTCTCTGAATCTCTTCTCTGGAAAGTTCCTCCAGCGTTTTCTGGTACTTGCAGTTGCTCTGAAATTTGTCCTCAGATTCTTCAAGCCAGTAAGACCGCGGGTGTTCTATATGAATTTTAACCACCCAGCAGAGCACAATCTAAAGCTTGCTGTGAGGTTGATGGCTATGAAAGATTCAGACACTCAATAACTACCATTCCCTTCTTTCAGGTAGTTTTTCTCCTCCAATACGTGATTGTTTTTGGTCATTCTCCAGTGCCTCCAGATACTTGATTTTAATACTTACATTTATGCAGGACAATTGGTCTGTTAGGAGCTACTGGTCATTAATTGAATCAATATCCTTCAACTTTATTTGTTTAAACTTCACAGTATCCCATGAAATAACTGCCAGACTTCCAGCAGCCCGATGATGATCTCACCAGTGGAAACTTAGCAGTGTATATTCAGACAGCTTTTTGGTTCAGATGATGTGTTACGTGTGCAGGATCTTACTCTTTTGGCAAGCTGAAAGTACAATTTCTTCTTCTGCTTATTATATATCTTTCTGTATCAGCATTCAGGTTCCCCAAATCAGTGTAAAGAGTAGTATGAAACACACATGATGGTAATCTTTATATTCTGTCACTGCAACTTGGTAATTGTGTGATCTTAGGCAAGTGGTCCTGGTCATGTGTAAAATGAAGAAAAATTACCAATTTTTAGTACTTAGAATACTATTGTTAAATGTTAGTTGTATATATATTTTGTATTTGTGTTGCTTGATTATACTGATGAATTTACATAGTGTGGAGAATTTAATTATGTAATGATCTGAGCTCAGAGTTTGCCACAAACTGGAGTCTTGACTTTTGCACTGAAAGATATTTGATATAATATGACCTACATGATATGATTTGATATATGGTGTGATATGATGATATACTTAACTAAAAAAGAAAATAGTTTCCTCTAATGTGGTATGATTTAATTGTGTCTGTCATTGGAGACCAAAGGGAAGGGATGTGTAGGCTCTTTGATTTCTCTTCTCTTACTGGTTCAGGGCCAAAGCAGTGGATGAAGAAGTTCTCTGTGTTTGGTCTGGGTTGCACAGAGTGATCCTGGGAAGAAAACTCTGGCCCTGAAGGTTTAAATGCAACAAATTGGGCCTTTTTAGAAACTAGAGGGTGTTGTTGGGGTTATTACAGAAAATGGGATATCTGGGGTTACTGTATATGACTTCTCACATCCTGGTTAATATTTTAATAAAATATTTAACTGCCAAATTAAATAAATTATGGAAGTAGTATAGTATTAATACACACATCATGTTGCCTTTTTAATTTTTATTTTATATTGGAATATTGTTGATTAACAATGTTGTGTTCTTTTCAGGTATATAGAAAAGTGATTAAGTTATAAATGTAAATGTATTTATTCCTTTTCAGATTCTTTTCCCATTTAGGTTCTAGCAGAGTACTGAGCATAGTTCCCTGTGCTACACAGTAGGTCCTTGTTGGTCATCTATTGTAAATAAAGCAGCGTGTACATATCACTCTCAAACAACCGATCTATCCCTCACTTCCACCATTTTCTCCAGTAACCATAAATTTGTTCTCTAACCTGTGAGTCTGTTTCTGATTCACTTTGCCTTTTTTTTTGTTTGTTTTAAAGAAAGCATAGAGAGCAAAGGAAGACCAAACTCTTTTAGTTCTTGTAACCTCAAAAACCTTGGGGAAATAGAGGCCGTTCTGCCAAAACACTCATAAAAATCTAACTTCTATTATAAAATAATTTCTGATATTAACTTATGCAGTTATAATAAGATGCATATTTACTAAACAATCACTAATGTTACATTTTATTATTACCTGTTATTTTATAAATGATCATTAATAATCATATCTTATATTTTTTATTGTATTTTTCAAAGTAGCTTCTTAAATTAGCTCCTCCTTACAACCTTGTGAAGTAAACAACCCACTGACAGATGAATGGATGAAGAAGAGGTGCATGTGCACGTGTATGTATGTATACATAAAATAGGATATTAACCATAAAAATGAATAAAATAATGCCATTTGCAGCAACATGGATGGACCTGGAGATTATCGTAGTATGTAAAGTCAGTCAGACAGAAAAGACAAAGATCCTACTGTATCACTTATATATATAATTCAAAAATGATACAAGTGAACTTATTTACAGAACAGACATAGACTCACAGAAATAGAAAACAAATTCATGATTTGGGAAACTGGGGAAGAGACAAATTAGGAGTTTGAGTAACAGATACACACTATTATGTATAAAAGAGATGAGCAACAAGGACCTACTGTATAGCACAGGGAACTAGATTTAACATTTTATAATAACTCATAATGGAAAATAATCTGAAAATTTATGTACATATATATATATATATATTTCTGAATCACTTCGCTCTACACCTGAAGCTAACACAACATTATAAGTCAGCTATACTTCAGTAAAGGAAAAAGTAGATAAGACGTGTATTAGAACAAAAAACTGGCACATGAGGAGGCAGGTGATGTTTTTTCCCCTCTTAGGCATAGAGAGGACTCATTGGCTCACCCAGGTCTAGGACACTATCTCCTTAAATTCAGGTGGGATCAAACACAGTGTTAAGTCTTCTGAAAAGATCATGGTTTTCTACATCATTTGGGACTCTTAGAATTTTGAGATAGGTTTCACTTTTTCTTATGATAATGGTAATAAATGCTATGTAGAAAATATATACACACACATGAATAGTATAGGCTTCCTATTATTCAGGATAGCTTGCTCAGTTCAGTTCAGTCACTCAATCGTGTCCGACTCTTTGCGACCCCATGAATCACAGCACGCCAGATCTCCCTGTCCATCACCAACTCCCGGAGTTCACTCAAACTCATGTCCATCGAGTCGGTGATGCCATCCAGCCATCTCATTCTCTGTTGTCCCCTTCTCCTCCTGCCCCCAACCTTTCCTAGCATCAGGGTCTTTTCCAGTGAGTCAACTCTTCGCATGAGGTGGCCAAAGTATTGGAGTTTCAGCTTTAGCATCAGTCCTTCCAATGAACACCCAGGACTGATCTCCTTTAGAATGGACTGTTTGGATCTCCTTGGAGTTCAAGGGACTCTCAAGAGTCTTCTCCAACACCACAGTTCAAAAGCATCAATTCTTCAGCGATCAGCTTTCTTCACAGTCCAACTCTCATATCCATACATGACCAATGGAAAAACCATAGCCTTGACTAGACGGACCTTGGTTGGCAAAGTAATGTCTCTGCTTTTTAATATGCTATCTAGGTTGGTCATAATTTTCCTTCCAAGGAGTAAGCGTCTTTTAATTTCATGGCTGCAATCACAATCTGCAGTGATTTTGGAGCTCCCCAAAATAAAGTCAGCCACTGTTTCCCCATCTATTTCCCATGAAGTGATGGGACAAGATGCCATGATCTTAGTTTTCTGAATGTTGAGCTTTAAGCCAACTTTTTCACTCTCCTCTTTCACTTTCATCAAGAGGTTCTTTAGTTCTTCTGCCATAAGGGTGGTGTCATCTGCATATCTGAGGTTATTGATATTTCCCCCGGCAATATTGATTCCAGCTTGTGCTTCATCCAGCCCAGCGTTCCTCATGATGTACTCTGCATATAAGTTAAATAAGCAGAGTGACAATATACAACCTTGACGTACTCCTTTTCCTATTTGGAACCAGTCTGTTGTTCCATGTCTAGTTCTAACTATTGCTTCCTGACCTGCATATAGGTTTCTCAAGAGGCAGATCAGGTGGTCTGGTATTCCCATCTCTTTCAGAATTTTCCACAGTTTATTAGGTTTCTAGATTTTTCTTCTGTGTGTAAATAGATATATAAAAATTATTTTACTGAATTGGAATATTATGTAATACCTTTTCACACTTGCTTTATTGAGAAAACTCTTTATGTCATTAAAATTTCTAAGTGACTCTTTTTTTTTGTTTGTTTTTGTTTTTTAAGTTATTTATTGAAGGATAATTGCTTTACAGAATTTTGTTGTTTTCTATCAAACCTCAACGTGAATCAGACATAGGTATACATATAATCCCTCCCTTTTGAATCTCCCTTCCATTTGGTGAGGTTTTATAAGGCTCTCCATTCTTTTAAAGGCTTTGAGAACTGCTTTCTTACTAAACCTGTCACCTTCCGTGATGTGTCTCTAGTTCCATAAGGACTCGTGATCACTGTAGAGAGGCTGGAACGTTGATGGCCCCTGGTGCCTCCCCGGAACATGACTGCATCAGTTCCCGTACAAGCATACATATTTTCTCTTTCTGCTGAGGTTCATGTTCCCGTGCTGACGCTAACCAGGGCAAAGTGCAACTGTAGGAGGTGACCTGACACACCAGCCTTTTCTCTCCCTCCCAAGGCAGCAGCCTGAGATGCAAATGTCCGGGAATTACCTCAAGCCCCCCACAATATGTACACAAAATGAATCATTCCAACTTTGAGTCGCGTAAATCGCCTCTTAGCTGGTCACAGCGTGCCACTGAGTCAGCAAAAGCTGAAAAACTGCAGTTCCAGGGACCACTCCTGGGGCTCACCAGTCTAAGCTGTGATGCATTTTCTTTTATTCTGCCCCAAAGCTGCAGAGCTTAGTGCAATGCCCGCACTGCGAGGAAGCTCCGTTAGCCGGGATTTGGTCTGCACATCTGGGATAACCTACCGGAAGGATTTTAATGGGTTTCTGACCCCGACAGTCACTTGTGAAAGCAGCGCTTTACAAACATGTTGCCATATTTAACTCTGGCACTCACGCTTTTGCTCCGATTTTGAGAAGAAACTCAGGAGAGATGTTCTCTGTATCCACTGCCTCCTTAGCTCTAGCCTTTTCCTCTCTGATTTAAGAACATGGACCGATAGATTGACATGTACATATGGCTATATTTGAAGTGGAAAACCAACAAGGACCTACTGTATAGCACAGGGAACTCTATGTTATGTGGCAGCCTAGATGGGAAGGGATTTTGGGGGAGAATGGATACATCAGTATGTATGGCTGAGTCCCTTTGCTTTCCACCTGAAACTAACAACATTGTTAAACAGCTGGCTACACCCCAATGCAAAATAAAAAGTAAAAAAAAAAGAACATGGACCCATAACAGCTGGTGCTGTAACATGTGACTGAGAGAAGACTCACTGCATAAAAGAAAAGTATCACTGTAGTTCATGTTTATTTTAATGAAGGGTGAAAGTCAAGTGACTCAGTCTTGACTCTTTGCGACCCCATGGACTGTAGCCCACCAGACGCCTCTGTCCATTGAATTCTTCAGGCAAGAGTACTGGAGTGGGTTGCCATTTCCTTCTCCAGAAAAGCATGACTCTTAATGTCTCTTTAATATTCCATCATGTGAAAGGACTAAACCTAATTTATGTAATTTCTACTGTATTTTTAGTCTATAGCTATGTTTTATGCTATTATTAGTAATGTATTACTGCTGCTGCTAAGTCGCTTCAGTTGTGCCCGACTCTGTGCGACCCCATAGACGGAAGCCCACCAGGCTCCCCCGTCCCTGGGAATCTCCAGGCAAGAACACTGGAGTGGGTTGCCATTTCCTTCTCCAATGCATGAAAGGGAAAAGTGAAAGTGAAGTCGCTCAGTCGTGTCCGACTGTTAGCGACCCCATGGGTTGCAGCCTACCAGGCTCCTCCATCCATGGGATTTTCCAGGCAAGAGTACTGGAGTGGGCTGCCATTGCCTTCTCCAAATGTATTACTCAACATCCTCAATGTGCATCTCTGATACTTGTCTTGGGATGATTTTATAGAAGTCAGAATAACATAACAAGGATTAGTGTATAAAATTTAAAATACTACCTTATGTGGCTTTATTAGTAGACAGAGATTCGAAGTTTCACTACCCCTAAGATCCATTTGATCTTTTATAAAATCCATTGACTGATTCAAATCTTAACTTTCTTGTTATATAATTCACAGGGCAGGAGGAAAGACTTACATAACAACCCCAAAATATTATCTGTAAGTTACAAATACATATTAAAGTGTTTAAATTGAACCTACATGTGTTTGGAAATTTCTGTAATATCCCCTAAGACAATTAGTGACAAACACATATCATAACCAGTTTTGAGAATTATTCGCCTAGGGCCCAAATAGCAACCGAGTATTTAGACTTGTGACTTTGCTAAAAGGTTTCTAAAACTGTTTGACTTTATATTGCTCATTTCCAACAACTGTCACATTTTGGTAAAGCATCAAGAGATAAGCATTAAACCCTCTGCTGATATATAAATCTTAGTGCCAGTTCTCATAGCATCTGTTATAACTTGGGCAGTTTAATATGATTAGAATGCCAAAAAGCTTAATGTGGCTGGGTAATTTCACACGATAGATGATGACCATTAAAATATTATGTTGTTTATTTCACTTGAAACAAAAACGAATGATTGAGAGCTGAGAGATGGAAATGATATTGAAGTGGCCTCTTTCTTCCGTAATAACAAAAGCAGGTTCTGTTTTCTGTGTGCTGATAGTGTGTTAGTTGGGACTTTTAGTTATTCACAGTGGAAATGCACTAGGGGTAATTCAAGCAACAGGAAAGTATTGTCATCAAGAATTGTTGTGGAGACTGCACTAAAATCAGAGATGAAATCCTTTACCATCTCTCATTTCTGTGTCTGTTTTATGTTTTAAGACTATATTATAGCTTTCTGTATTTCTACCATAAAGCTGAAAATGGCTATCAACATTGCCTAGATTTACATTTCTGCCAGCCAAGAGACTAGACGAAGACTGAGATTGTTTAATCCTTATTTTAGATTTCCAAGAGGAAATTTACAATAGCATCAAAAAGAATAAAATACTTAGGGATACATTTAACAAAAGATGTACAAGCTTTTCCCCTGAAAGTAATTAAAGGAGATCTAAATAAATGGAAAGACATCCTGTCTTCCTCCAAATCTTCATAGATCTGAAGGTTCAATATTTGTGAAGATGGCAGTAGTCTCCAACTGTGTCTACGCATTCAAAATAATCCCTGTAAAAATCCCAGGTACCTTCTTGGCAGAAACTGTGAAACTCATTCTAAAATTCATACAAAAATGCAACTGACCCACTATGACAAAAACAGTGTTGAAATAGGACAGTAAAATCAGAGGGCTCTTCTTCCTGATTTCAAAACTTACTACAAAGCTACAATAATCATGACAATGTGATACTGGCATTAAGTAGGCATGTAGGTCAATGGGATAGAATTGAGACTGCAGAAATTAAACCCTTTCATTTATAGTCAGTTGACTTCCTATAGGGACTTCCCAGGTGACACTAGTAGTAAAGAACCCACCTGCCAATGCAGGAGACATAGAAGAAGAGGGTTCAATCCCTGGGTGGGGAAGTTACCCTAGAGGAGGGCATGGCAACCCACTCAAGTATTCTTGCCTGGAGAATCCCATGGACAGAGAACCTTGGCAATCTACAGTCCATAGGGTTGCAAAAAGTTGAACATGAATGCAGTGTCTCAGCACGCACACATGACCTTCTGTAGAAGTGTAAAAGTAATTTGATGGTGAAAGAATAATCTTTTCAACAAGTGGTACTGAGACTCCCACACACAAAAGAATGAAGTTGGACCTCCAGCATCACACTGCACACAAATATTAACTCAAAATGAATCACAGGCTTACATGTGAAAAGTAAAACTATGAAACTTTTAGAAGAAAATACATGAGTATATACGTAGGTGTTCATGACCTTAAGTTAGGCAGTGGTTTCTTCAAGAAACACAAGAAGTACAGAGACCAAAGAAAAGAATATAAATTGGACTATATCAAAAGTCAGCTCTTTCTACTGAAAGTAAGTGAAAAGACACCCTAATGACTGAGAAAAATATTTCAGATAAAATAGACTTATTTCAAGAATATATAAGTGACTCTTACAAGTAAGCAATAAAAATACACAATCAAACAGTGGTCAAAGGATTTAAACAGACTTTTAACCAAAGAAGATAAATAAATGGCCAATAAGCCATGGGAAGATGCTCAACATTATTAGTTATTAGGGAAATTCAAGTCAGTACCACAATAAGACGCCCCTTCACACTAACTGCTGCTGCTGCTGCTGCTAAGTCACTTCAGTCGTGTCCAACTCTGTGTGACCCCATAGACAGAAGCCCACCAGGCTCCCCCGTCCCTGGGATTCTCCTAGGATGGTGAAAATAAAGACAGTCACAAGTGTTGACGAGAATGTGGAGAATTTAGAACTCTTTGATTCAAGTGCATCCACTTTGGAAAAGTTTGACAGTTCCTCAAAATGTATGATCCATTAATTTTACCTCTTAGGTGTAAGACAAATAAAAATGTAGTACCACCCAAAAAACTTGAACACAGATGTTCGTAGCAAGCAGCGTTATTCACAGTAGCCTGAAAGTGAAAACAACCCAAGTGTCCATCAACTGATAAATGGGTAAGAACTGGTATATCCATACAATGAGATATTATTCAGCTATTTTTTAAAAAAAGAGTGAAATACTAATGCATGCTACATCACGGATAAACCTCGGAGACATTATGCTAAGTGAAGGAAAGCAGTCACAAAAGATATATATCATATAAATATATTTTTATGAAACGTCCTTAATAGATCTATAGAGACAGAAAATACAACAGGGCCTTGGGGACATGGGAATAGGAGGAAAAAAGGGAAGTGATTGGTAATGGCATGGAGTGTTTCTTTTTTGGCTAATAAAAATGTTCTATGTGGATTATGGTGATGTTTGTACACTCTGAATTTATTCAAACATTGAAGAGAAAGAAACTCCTCAGGGAAGGATCCTGACGGCTTTAGCTGGGGCTCTGTGTCTACCCCCGGATGCGTCAACTATGGCCAGAGGCAAGAAGTTATATTTTGTGAGTATGTCTGCTTCCGCCTTCCAGTGCAGGAGATGCAGGTTTGATCCCTGGGTAGGAAAGATCCCCTGGAGTAGGAAGTGGCAACTTACTCCAGTATTCTTGCCTGGAAAATTCCACAGATAGAGGAGCCTGGCGGGGCACAGTCTATGCGGTCACAAAGAGTTGGACACCATGAGTGACTGAGTACACATGCACTGCTTCTCTAAGTATGTGGGTGGAAGTTGAGGGAAGGGGAAGAGACAGTTTTCATAAAGGATGGAGAGAAACAGAAGACTTATAACTATTTCCTTAACCAGAGCGCACCTAAGTACATGAGTATGATGGATATGAATATGTTTTAATAAACTTAACTTTCTGTCTTTGATTTGGTCCATTGAAAAGGTAGCTAGAACTTGCTTGTTAAAATCATTATTGACTATAATAATACAATGACTTAAAGACAAGTTTGACTCAATATTATTTTTCTTCGTCTCTGAAGAGACATTTTAACCAAAGGTTGTTGAAGCAGCTGGCATTCATTTTATTTGCCTGTCCTCTCCAAACACAGACACTCCTATGTGAAATGCCACCTGGAGACAGTGGCCATGGCCCATAAATTTAATTACTAACCTTTAATTCATCGCTGGCAAAATCAGTTCTTGAAGTATCTAAGCTAATCACCCTTCTCTGACAATGCTAATCAATCGTTCAGCAGTCCACCTTTGGCTTAATTACTCTTGCACTACATTACATTTTCAAAATGTCAAGAATCTTTTTCTGGAAAAGCAATAAATCATTCCTACATGATGTGAGTAGAGAGCCTGTTATTCCCTCACACTTGACCTTGGCTGCGAGAAGTTGAAATTGATTATTTGCTGCAGTGGTACATTATAAGGAAGAGAGATTCAATAAGAATCATAGCATGCACAAAATAGGGAGCTTTTCAACACAGTCTTGCCTTACCTGAAATGAACCAGCTGCTGTCAGATGTTGTTTTTAGCAGTTGGCTAAATCCACCGTAGAATTTCCTGAAACAGAGGAGCTGTGAGGCTTTCACAGTTCTGTGAATTTCTGTGGTCAAAGAAGCATAAAACTACCATCTTATCAGAAATCCAGCCAATCTCTTGCTGTAGATTCAAATCCAGAAATGACTGTTCAATTCCCTGGTATTTTTCTCCAAAGTACAAAAAAATAATCCATAGTACTTCTCAGAAAATGAGAAGAAAGGAGTAAAGTGAAAGAAGAAAGCTCCATGTTGAGATTAAGTAGCCGATTGAGAGTTAGACCTGTGTTTGAATCCTGATCATACCACTCACTACCTTAATGAAACTGGCAAGTTATTTAACCTCTGTAAGCCTTGTTTCTACTGTTTCCCCATCTATTTCCCATGAAGTGATGGGACCAGATGCCATGATCTTAGTTTTCTGAATGTTGAGCTTCAAACCAACTTTTTCACTCTCCTCTTTCACTTTCATCAAGAGGCTTTTTAGTTCCTCTTCACTTTCTGCCATAAGGGTGGTGTCATCTGCATATCTGAGGTTACTGGTATTTCTCCCGGCAATCTTGATTCCAGCTTGTGCTTCTTCCAGCCCAGTGTTTCTCATGATGTACTCTGCATATAAGTTAAATAAGCAGGGTGACAATATACAACCTTGACGTGATGCTGGGAGGGGTTGGGGGCAGGAGGAGAAGGGGACAACAGAGGATGAGATGGCTGGATGGCATCACCGACTCGATGGACATGAGTTTGAGTGAACTCTGGGAGTTGGTGACGCACAGGGAGGCCTGGCGTCGCAAAGAGTCGGACACGACTGAGCGACTGAACTGAACTGAAGCCTTGTTTTCCTCATTTCTGATTCCTGTAGAGCAGTGGTTCTCATCCAGAGGCAGTTTTACCCCCCAAGAGGGACATTTTATCATCAAAACTGGGAAAGGAGTACATCAAATGGGTGCTGGTCGGGGGTGATGCTAAACATTTTACAGTGCACAAAAGTGAAAGTGTTAGTCACTCAGACATGTCTGGTTCTTTGCGGCCCCGTGGACTGTAGCCCACCAGACTCCACTGTCCATGGGTTTCTCCAGGCAAAAATATTGGAGTCGGTTGCCATTCCCTTCTCCAAGGCATCTTCCCGACCTAGGAATCAAACCCAGGTCTCCTGCATTGCAGGCAGATTCTTTACCATCTAAGCCACCAGAGATAGCCATTATTACAAGCCACTACCAAGAGAAACTCTATTTTTTAGAGCAGTTAGCACAGGTCTTGACACCTAAATACTCAAGGAATCATTACCATTATCATTTTGGCTTATTTAATATAAGTAAAAGCCCCCTCATCACAAATATAGATTTTCTCATCTCTCTCTTTTCCCTATTGCAACATAATCTTGAAATGTAACAGATATTCTATCTAGAGCTAGTACTGGAATTATTTTCTTAATAGACATAATGGGACTTTCTTTCTACTAGTATTAAGTTTCTTTGATTTCTTCACAAAATAGTAATTGCTACTCAGTTTTAATATTTTCCACCTGCCATGGATGAACATAGGAATCGACTTTTAAAAATCTCATTTAATCTTTCAAGGGCAAATTTATTTTTTCAACTTATGAAATCTCGGAGGTAAATCATAGGATGACAAAAATTGTAGACATCATTGAGTCTAGTCTGACATGTAGCAGAACTCTATTGGCTTTACAGTTATTACTCTATTACCATCATAGATCAATAACTCTATTCATGGATTTTTTTTAAATTGAGTGGTACTCACCAGTTAGGTTGGTCTTCCCAGGTGGCGCTTCCCAGGTGGAACCTGCCTGCCAATGCAGGAGACCCGGGTTCTATCCCTGGGTCTGAAAGATCCCCTGGAGGAGAAAGTGGCAACCCATTCCAGTATTCTTACCTGGAGAATCCCTTGGAAAGAGGAGCCTGGCAGGCTATAGGCAATAGGGTTGCAAAGAGACACAACTGAAGTAACTTAGCACGTACACAGTTTGGAAGCTAGAAAAACCACCGTTTGCTTGGATTTCCCTATTCAGTAAGTCCTCACCTGTCACTACCAATAAGCTTAGTAGGGGGGCCCTACAGATGCCCATACACCATACTTCCTCTGCTTTGTGTTTCAGGGCTTGCTTCTGCACTCTGAATTCACCAGGCTCCCTTGCCAGCTGGCCCCTGGCTACATCAGCTCATGGTAGACCCTGACAAGAGAGAAAGCAGGAGAAAGGGAGATGCCAGGGTCTATGTGTCTGTATCTGTCTGTCTGTCTGCTGCTTTTTAAAGTACCTCCTAAAAAAGTAAATAAATAAATAAAATAAAGTATCTCCTCTGTGATCCTGCCTCCAGCTAGGCTGGGTCCTAAAAACTGGTAACAAGCAGCTTCTCAACTTTTCCCTCAGTCCTAAAGGATGGTAGATGCTTCCACTTTGACTATCCCTTGGTTGTCACACCACTTCATTTTCAGATCTTCCAACATCTTTTTTAGCCAATATATTTTTTATTTGCTGGTATTTCCATGTTTGGTGTCCTTCATCTAACATGATTATACTCATATTATTTGAGAATATTCATTTCTGCTATACAAAATAAAGGACTTTCCTAATCATCCAGTGGTTATAATTTAGCACTTTCAGTGACAAGGCCCTGGAAACTATAGTTGATTTACAATATTGTGTTAATTTCTGCTGTATAGCAAAGTGATTCAGTTATATATGTGTGTGTGTACATATATACACACACATGCATTTTTTGTTTTCTCTTTTATTTTGGTTTATCCTAGGATATCGAATATAGTTATCTATTTTCTCCATGTTGCTGTTTACCCATTCTATATATAATAGCTTACGTCTGCTAACCCCAGCCTCCCTCTCCATCTCTCCCTATCCCTTCTCCCCCTTGGCAACCACAACTCTGTTCTCTGTGTCTGTGAGTCTGTTTCTGTTTTGTAGATTAACTCATTTGCATTCTAGTTTAGATTCTACACATAAGTGATATTCCACATGTCATTTTGAATCAGGATTTGGTCCATCTGGAAACCTTGGTATGTTTCTAGTGTCTGTGTATTGCACCTCAGGAATCATCTCCCCCAATCTGAAAAAGAAGGATTGTACCATTTCACACCAGTCGGAATGGCTGCTATCCAAAAGTCTACAAGCAATAAATGCTGGAGAGGGTGTGGAGAAAAAGGGAACCCTCTTGCACTGTTGGTGGGAATGCAAACTAGTACAGCCACTATGGAGAACAGTGTGGAGATTCCTTAAAAAACTGGAAATAGAACTGCCATATGACCTAGAAATCGCACTCCTGGGCATACACACCGAGGAAACCAGAATTGAAAGAGACATATGTACTCCAATGTTCATCGTAGCACTGTTTATAATAGCCAGGACATGGAAGCAACCTAGATGTCCATCTGCAGATGAATGGATGAGAAAGCTGTGGTACATAAACACAATGGAATATTACTCAGCCATTAAAAAGTATACATTTGAATCAGGTCTAATGAGGTGGATGAAACTGGAACCTATTATACAGAGTGAAGTAAGTCAGAAAGAAAGACACCAATACAGTATACTAATGCATATATATGGAATTTAGAAAGACAATAACAATAACCCTGTACACGAGACAGCAAAAGAGACACAGCTGTATAGAAGTCTTTTGGACTCTGTGGGAGAGGGCGAGGGTGGGATGATATGGGAGAATGGTATTGAAACATGTATATTATCATATGTGAAACGAATCGCCAGTCCAGGTTTGATGCATGATACAGAGTGCTTGGGGCTGGTGCACTGGGATGACCCAGAGGGATGGGATGGGGAGGGAGGTGGGAGAGGGGTTCAGGATGCCGAACACATGTACATCCATGGTGGATTCAAGTCAATGTATGACAAAACCAATACAATATTGTAAAGTAAATAAATAAAAAAGAAGGATTTTCCATCAGCCTTCTGAAAAATGAAATCTCAGTGTGCCTGAGCTTGACTTGGACTTTATTTTCTCCAGTAAGTACAGTGAGCCTCATCTAGTAAGGCTTTCAATAACATGATCAAAAAGTACAAACTGACAAACAAGAACAGTACTGAAACCTGAAGCTATTCACCAAAAGAACATTTACATCGCAACAGACTGGTTGGTAATTTTAAAATCTGGTGAGAGTCTTGGTTGGAAGAATGACAACCTGGGTGATTACTAAAGAGTTGAGTTAAATGAGGTCAACATCATTTGTGCATACTTGGTACAGTTACCTCCTTTAATCCTTGAATAATTCCCAAAGGTAGATACCATAACCCTTGCTTCACAGATTAGTCATCAGAGGGTCAAAAAAGTATAGGCCACAGTCACAAAGGGGGAAGCAGGCATTTAGCAATTAGCAACACGGACTGTGGAACCAGTCATCTGGTTGCCATTACTGGCTCTGCCATAATGACTTGGGATGCTTCGTGATCTTTTGATTTCTTCATTTATCAAATGAAGAAATAATTACAGTTTATACTTCAGGGAGTCATCATGAAGTTTCATCTTTTTAAAGAATATTGAACAACTACTACCCTAGAGTAAGAGTTAAAATGTATTGGTTAAATTTTTAAATCTAATCTGCTTTATCCCAAGTCCACTATATCCTGCTTCAATGTTCTAGACACTGTAGCCTTGTTTAACAAAGTATGGGCTATAGATGTCCTCAGTAGGTTTCCTGGAAGCAGAGCCTACAGTCAGGTTTGGAAGGCAGTGCTCTGAAGAAACCTCTAAGCAAGAGACCCAAGGCAAGGTAGGGTCAGGATGTGGCTTCAGGTGCAGTCTAGCCTCAGCCTGATTCTACTTTGCTGAAAAGCTTTGAAGCAGAAATTGCACCCAAGAGTGTATTCTACCTTTTGGCGAGTGAAATAGGCTTTTGTTCTTTAATAACTCTGCGTCACTGGATATGATCGCAGAGAATGGGAGTAGGCATAAACAATAGCCCAAGAGCAGTTCTTCCCAGGCTTTAATAGGGAAAAGGGTAACAGCTGAGGAACAGATACACTGAATCTGGTAAAAGGAGAATCGCGGGAGGCTCATGTGAGTCATGTAGCTAGACTGCACCACTGGAGGGATCTGTAGCACTGGCATCGGCTGCGTTTCTTGGAAAGGCAGGACCATTGCAGGACCCATCCCAGATCAGAATCTGCATTTAACAAACAACTCTGAATGTTTGCACACTAAGGACTGAGAAACTCTGTTCTGCAAATGGGTTCTTTACTACTAGTGTCACCTAGGAAGCCCATGGGGGTGGTTCAGTTGCTCAATCACGTCCGACTCTTTGGCCCCATGGATTGTAGCCTGCCAGGTTCCTCTGTCCACAGGGTTCTCCAGGCAGGAATACCATGCTTGCCATTTCCTTCTCCAGGGGATCTTCCCAAACCAGGGATCTAACCCACATTTATGCTGTGTGTGTATGAACATTTTCAATATCATTACTCAAAAAGCATTTTTATCAAAAAGTTTAAATTCCTATTATTCTAGTATTTTAGTATTAGCTTAACCATAACTACAGGGTTCCCTTCAACAAAATGGGTGAAGAAGACAATAAAGATTGTGTCTTAGAAACAGATAGGAAAACGAGAAGCAGATGACTAGCTTTAACAGCCCATGGCTAAAGTTTGCACAGTTTTCTAGAGCTGGAAAGTCTCCAGGAGCTCACTGATCCATGAAAGGAGGACATGCCATGTGCCAGCAGAGCACATGCTCTCCAGGGCCTGGCTCTAGCCAGGTTGTTTGGAGCAGCCATCCATGAACTTCACAAATATTTGTATTTCTTTTATTGGAGGCACAGTTTTCCTTGCCAGGGGGCCAACTGAAAGCTACAAAATGCTCTGGAAAAAGAGATCCAATTTGGAGTTGTGATCTGTAGAATTTTATAGACAAAGCAGGTGGCAAATATTTTGGATCATAATGTTTGTGAGATTGGACTTGAAGTTTTAGAATGACTATGCAAAAAGAGGAATTCATAAGCCATCAGTATTTCTTGCCAAGGCTTTAAATTTTTAGTAAGATTTAGTGGGGAAAGTATTTGTCTTATTCTCACTTCCTAATCTCCAAGAATGCCACCATACTTGGTATTGTAATACCTCTTGTAGCTTGCTGAAAACAGATATACATGTGTGGAAGAGGTTATAGGTACTTGTTCATGTCCATTTCTCATCTTTTTTTGGGTGCATTTGGATACTGTGCTTATCAGACCCCTTTGGTTTAGACAGGGCCGTGTAACTAATTTTTGCCAATGAAATGTAAGTGGAAATAATGTGTAAAACTTCCAAGATGAAGCATTTAAGAACTGGTGTGATAAGCCACTTTTTAATATGGTGGCTTAATAAGTTGAATAGAGTCTGGGCCTCTGGATCATTGAAAAGTGGGAGTCCCCAGTTACCTACTTGACTTCACATGAAATACATTGGCTGAACCACTGAGATTTTGAAATTGTTCTTTTGTGGAGTCGCCTGGCAGGCTTCCGTCTATGGGGTCACACAGAGTCGGACACGACTGAAGTGACTTAGCAGCAGCAGCAGCAGCTGTTACTTACCTTTGTTAATAAAACATAAGCAATCAACATCGTGGGATTTTTTTGGCTATAATATTAATATAGTCTGAAACCAGTGGATTTGAAGACAAAGATTCAAGTCTCTGTTCCAACACTTAACTAAGTGTGTGACATTAGGAAAATCATTAACCATCTCTGGTCTTAAGTAAAATTAGATTGATCTATATCATCTCTGAGATCTCTTCTTCTCAACTCTTGTAACCTATAATTCATTGAAAGCCCATATATATCATTTTTAACTTATTTGTCTAAAGCTTCTCCATACTTTGCGTATTATAAATGACAAATTTATGTAAATGCAAGTACAGACACTCTGCAAATCCTAAGAGGATAATTTTTAAAGGAGTCATCAAATCACTTTGTGCCTAAAAAAAAAAAAAAATTATTTTTTATGAAGAACGTTCTGTCAGTACATAAGCTATATTTACAGGGCCATGCCTTGTATTTGCCTGATTTATTTATCTGACTGATTTACAACCAAGAGAGTCTTTCAGAGAAGATTTCATTGTCATAGTGAGGTGTGTATCTGAAAAATCAGTCATATGAAACTGAACTGTTTTTGCTAGCACTAAATAGATGAATTTCCATCTGGGTTTTATCCTATTCAAGTCTCCAAGTGGAACAGTGGAGACCAAGGTGAATTGCAGATGGGAAATATTTTTTCTGGAATTTTAGGAGTAGTTATATGACCCTTTAGGGCTACACTTGGTAAAGAACTTATGTGTAGATTTCCTTGGTGGTGGTGGTGTGGTCCCTAAGTTGTGTCCAACTCTTGCGACCTGCCAAGATCCTCTGTCCATGCGATTCTCCAGGCAAAAATACTGGAGTGGGTTGCCATTTCCTTCTCCAGTAGGTTTCCTTGGGGGCCTTAGGTTGCTCCAAGATCTCGTTTTGTTTCCAGGGCACAGTGCTGTTGCTATGACATCCAGTCTCCCACTCCATTCCCAATGTGTTCACTGCCCTTTTTTATTCTCTGGTCTTGGACATGTCAGATTTTATGCTACTGAGCTTGGACTGCAGTGAACAGTGATACTTTTCACCCTCCTTTGGGAAAAAGGGACACAAACTCTCCACATTTGATGTGAGAACCATGCTTGTTATAGGTTTTTTAAATGCTGAGGCCTGAACTTCGATCTGAGGAAAATAGCAGGGGACTGGATTGGGGAAGAGAGAACATTGGGGTGAGAAAGGGCACACAAGGAAGTGCATTGATTGTTTCAGATGATGCTTTGTTGTTTGTGAAATAAATATATCCTCTGAACTCGGGCCATCTTTTCAGAATTCTTTTGAAAAAAAGGATGTATTTTCTTTCTCACTGCCTGTCTGTTTCTGACTTGTCCTCTCTGGGGCTATTTCAGCTGCTGCCCTGATGTTTCTGGATAAATTGTGTTGGGCACACTGTTTCTGTTTGCCACCATTCCAGAAGGAAAGTCCTTTAGACACAACCTTCTCTGTCTTCACAGCCCAAATGCATGTTTGGGAACACCAGAGAATAAACCACTTCCATCTCCCAGGAAATGCAGGGTAACTGCTTTCTTACTAGAGGGCAGACAGAATAGAGGTTTTCTCATTTTTTCAGAGTGAGTGAAATTCTGTGAGGACAGACTTTAACATAGGAGACTTGGGGAAGTGTTGTTTGTTTGCACTTGGTCCTTTTGTTTTTGTACTTCAGAATTGGATTGGAAACCTAGGTGCTTCTCAGTTGTTCCTCCTCAAGTGTAGATAAATAATAGTAATAACTACTGTTATAAAATTGAACATTTTCCCTACTAATTCATACTGAAAGCAGTATTATTCAAATTTTAGTCGTATGTTTTACAGTATTTTTTCCTCCTAATCTTAGTGCTTTAGAAAGAAGTCTAAATTCTGTTGAAATCTTTAGAAGTAAAGTTTAATCTTATATTTAGTCTTTGACTTCAAGCACACATTTGTCCTTTCCCCTTTGATTTCTTCTTTCTTGATACATCTGACTGACTTTGAAATTGTCTTTGCGTCTTCACTGCTTTCTACTCACTGTTTGTCCGCCAGTGTGCATTTGCTGCCTTCCCTCTCTTTCTGGAGACATGTCAGTTTTTCTATGAAATAAACTGTTTTATTCTGCCCGCTTTTCCTGTATAGCCCTATTCCAAAATTATTTTTTCTTTACCTTTTCCTTCCCGTTTCTATCAGAATCTGAATCAATTCTACTTGCTTTTACCCTACTGGCAATTGTTAACTAGAGTGTTGAATAACAAATTGACTTACTTGTTTGGTAAGAAATTTTTTAGAAATGTATTTCTTATAAGGGTGACATTCTTCCCATGCCTTGATAGCACCAGAGAGGAAAATGTCATTCCTCAAAATCATCCTCCACCATGATCTTATGCTTGGTAAAATATTGCTGGTTTCACTTTATAATAGATTAAAGATAGACAGCAGTGTTTGATAATTCTTATCTAGAGGGAGGAATCTCCTCTCCCTTGAACCTGGGTGCAGTCTGTGAGTTCTCCAATAGAAAGTCTGACTGTGAGGTGAGAGGGCCCAGGCTTGGACAGGTTGTGCATCTCTGCATCCTCTCTGGTTGGAACACTCACTCTTGGAGCCTCTAATCACCATGAAAAAGTATGACTCCTTTTGATCATAGGAGAAACCACGAGGAGGCCCTTCTTGAAGCTAAGCCGAGCCTTCCAGCCATGGATCCAGATATACACAGTGAAGCCATCTCAGGCCTTCAGACCAGCCCCTCTGTTCATCAGTACCACCCAGGGACATCATTCAGCACCATCAAGGGCAGAAAAAGCATACTGCTAAACTGTACCCGAGTTTCTGACCCATGAAACCCTGAAATACCATGGAATGGTTGCTGTTTTGAGACATTATGTTTTGGAATGATTTGTTACACAGAATTTAATAACTGGAATGCCCTTCAGTTCAGTTCAGTTCAGTTGCTCAGTCGTGTCTGACTCTCCGCGACCCCATGAATCACAGCACGCCAGGCCTCCCTGTCCATCACCAACTCCCGGAGTTCACTCAAACTTGTAAGTATTTGAATAAAAGCCTGAAGGAGGTCAGTAAATGAGCCATGTAGATAGCTGTCTGGGAGATGAGTGTGCCTAGGTACTGAAGACAGCAGTGTGCCTGACATGGTCAAGCACCATGAGAGAACCTGGTGTAAATGCAAAGGAGTGTAATCAGAAAGAGAGCAGGGTTATGTGTGTAGAGTCTTGTCATCCTTGTTAAGATCTTTTTGGTTTTCAACTCTGAGTACCATCAGGAGCCTTGACAGACTTTTGAGCAGAGGACTTGGTCTGATTTGGCCGAGGCTAGAACAGAGACCACTTTGTCTGCTCTGCTGAAATCAGATTGGGGGAGGTGGGTGGGGCAAGAGTAAAAGCAGATATACTTATTGGGAAGCTACTGCAATAATCTAGCATATTATTATAATAGCTCAAATTTAAGGTGACAGCATGGAGATGGTTAAGAAGAAAACAACAACAAAAACTGCTAAGGCTTATTATTTCTAAGATTCCATATTTCCCCTTCAAAGTTATCCTCCTCAGCTCAAAAATTATTTTATAGATTAAAGCTTTAAAGTTATGCTCTTAAATGATCATGTAGTGTCAAAATCTGTAGACTGGGTCTTGAATTGTTGGCCTTCCCTTCGAGACCCAGACTTCTAAATCTCCAAACCTGGGAAGAATTCCCTTTTTCTCTGCCTTCCAGGGAATAAATCCTATCCTTGCATTTTTGAGCCTAGAATAGCCACACTGCAACTTGATTGATGAAAGAAGGCTGAGATAAAGGCAAAACAGGAAAAGACTAGGAGAAAACCACTTCTCTCTTTCTAGGACCCCAATTATACATTTGTTACTTCTTTGGCTGTTGTCCTTCATAATCCCTGAGAGTCTGCCGATATTTTTAATTCTCAGGTTGAATGCTTTCTGTTGATCTGTCCTCCCATGGGTTAACTTTTCTTTCATCTCCAATCTGTAGTTAAAGCCAGTCAGAGAATTTTCTTTTAGATACTGTATTTTTCTGTTTTAGAGTTTCCATAGTGTCATTTTTAATTGTTTTTCAGTTCAGTTCTGTCATTCAGTCGTGTCCAACTCTTTGTGACCCCATGAACTGCAGCACGCCAGGCCTCCCTGTCCATCACCAACTGCCAGAATCTACCCAAACCTAAGTCCATTGAGTCCATGATGCCATCCAACCATCTCATGCTCTGTCATCCCCTTCTCCTCCTGCCCTCAGTCTTTCCCAGCATCAGGGTCTTTTCAAATGAGTCAGCTCTTCGCATCAGGTGGCCAGAGTATTGGAGCTTCAGCTTTAGCATCAGTCCTTCCAATGAACACCTAGGATTGATCTCCTTTAGAATGGACTGGTTGGATCTCCTTGCAGTTCAAGGGACTCTCAAGAGTCTTCTCCAACACCACAGTTCAAAAGCATCAATTCTTCCGTGCTCAGCTAGCTTTATAGTCCAACTCTCATATCCATACATGACTACTGGAAAAACCATAGCCCTGACTAGATGGACCTTTGTGGACAAAGTAATGTCTCTGCTTTTTAATATGCTGTCTAGGTTGGTCATAAGGTTGCTACTATTATTTCCTACATTTTTTTTAAATCACAAAAATCACATTTTCCTTTGTGTCTTTTTGAGTATAGATATAAGAGATGCTTTAAAATCCTTGTCTGATATATCAGTACCTGGTTCATTTCACATTTGGTCTTCGTTGATACTCTTGAATATAGTTTGCATTTCCCTTTGTCTTCATGTTATAAGAAAATTTGGATGATATCCTAGATATTGACTATGATTATATCCAAGAAGCTCTGGATACTGTTATGTTCCTTTGAAAAATACTGATGATTTTTGTAAGTTAACTGAACTCAAACTGCAGACTTTTCCTCCCCTGCCATGAGCATCAGCTGAAATCTTTCCAGCTCTTTTAACCTTGACTGGATTGTTTGCAGTCATCCCATGCATATGGGACATGGTGGCGGTGGGGGGATGGGGGGGCGACGGTCTGCCACAGGCTGGGACGAGATTTATACACAAAACTGAGGACACTGTCTGTACCTTTCCTTTCTGTGATATCTCCCCTCACTTTCCAGCTGCTGGACTTACCCTGAACTTTTACTTCGTATTTTCAAGCCACTTCACTGTGAGTTGTTTTCTCTGAGTTTGCACTGACCCAAATGGCAGAGTAGGGACTTCCCTAAGGCTCAGTTCAGTTCAGTTCAGTTCAGTCGCTCAGTCGTGTCCGCCTCTCCGCGACCCCATGAATCACAGCACGCCAGGCCTCCCTGTCCATCACCAACTCCCTAAGGCTAAAAGCCATCAAAATGGGAGACTCACCGAGTGCTGTTCCCTTTCTTTGTTTTGTCAAGTGTCTACTCTCCTTCCAATGCTTGCTTTCCCCTAGTGGTTCTCACAGGCCTATAGATAGTAGTTTTGTAGTTGTTTGCTCCAAAAATGTTAGCCAAATGAGAACTGTTCAAATATTACCAAAAATGACACCACCTCCTACTTTCTGCAAGTAATCTTTTGTTACTCATCTCTCTTCCATTATTCAAGAGCCCATTGCGGGGCTGTATTTTATTCATCTCTATTTCTCTCTGTTGCCCAGAGGCTTGTGCTCAGTGTATGATCCCTGTGCTTGACAGTGTTGGCCTCACCTGGAAGCTTGTTAGAAATGCAGACTCTCCAAGATTACTGAATGAGAATCTGTACTATAACAATACCCCAGGTGATTCATAGGTACATTCAAATTTATAAACTCTGGCATAGAGCACACTGAAGACCACACTGCAAATGTTAATTGAAAGTATAAATAAATAAATTCTTCACCTAGTTGTTTACTACTAAGTGCAATATATTTGCCTTGAGAAATCATTTTGTTCTCAAATTTTAATAACAGCATTTGGTTTTGTTTATCTTCCTCCTTAAAAAGCAAAAACAAAAACCCTCTTCCTAAACTGATAGATAAGGTTGGCAAATATGAATCTGAACAGTAAAGGGCCATATCATAAAATGCAAAGTGTGACCACTGCATTTAAAAAAGAACCAGCATCATGCGTGGTTGCAATTAAAATAAGAAATTTTATGAATCACATCTTCTGTCTACTTTTTTAAAAAAGCTATTCCCTCAGCCTCTAGGCTGTAGATAAAAATCTTCAAAAAGAATTTCCCGCCCCCATCCCATGCATAAATTCATCCAGATGAAAGCATTCTTTTTTATTGGCAAGCAAAACTGTTGATAATTATGGGCCCTGGCAAAGCAAATCCTGTCATAAAAATATTTCTGATAAATGTCTATAGTTTAGAAAACTACAAAATAATTTTCAGAAACAGAACATAGAAGAAACTTGACACAACCAAATGAATTCATTTCCTTTACATTTAAATAACATTCTACTTGATTACAAAACATTTTCACTCTTCTTCAGCTAATGGTAACTCAATGTAATTTTATATGTATTGCATTCTTTAAAGGAAAATCATAATTTAAAAGCATGCAAATGGAAAACAGTGCTAGTGAACGAAAGAACTGTCGAGTAGAAAAAAGTCATGGAAATAAAGAGAATCATCAAGAATTTGTAACACATACCTAAAAGGGCAACAAAAGCTCATTTATGCACCACAACCATGATAATTATTTTGCCGACAGATGTAAAAATAATATCAAACTTCTTACCCATAATGAAATTAATTAAACATCCTTTATCCAAGTTATCAGTAATTTTTACTGCCACATAGTAGGTAAAAGTGTCGTCTTTTTTTTTTTTTCTGTTCTGAGCATATGATGTTATTAAGTGCTAATTTGTGAAAATAATACTACTAAATAAGAATGCAACAACACATTTAATAATGAACCTTCTTTTAAAAGAAAAGTGGCATTTTCATCTGTATGCCAAAATAAATTTCCTTGATAAATACCTGTAGTAGCTGTAAACACTTAAAATCAGCTAATAATGGACAGCTATGAGTTCTCAAATCATGGAAAAGAATCAGCAGTGGAAATACTCCAGATATGGATAAATAATTGTCAACTTTAAAAGGATGTTTTCCAGTTTTTAACTCAAGTGGCCATTGGGATTGGCCAAGAATACCTCATTGAACTAAATTGGTGCAAGCCTCAGACTGATCCAGTGGACCAAGGTCCTACATTCCTTCCCACTGGCTTCCTAGCAGAATCACTGAAGATGGAGATGTGGATCCATCTCTGTGGACTCTGCAGGTATTGAAGGATCATAAGGAACGTGAGTTCTAGGACCAAACACATCTTTGATTTAAATCCTGGTTCTGCCATATCATTATGGTATAACCTTCGGCAGTTTAACTAACTTTTAAGCTTCTGTTTCTTCCCCTTTGGAATAAGGAAGAGTTAATAATCTCCCATATGTCATAGGATTATTTAAAGCATGAAATGAGACAATTTATGTCATTAGTATTTTGCTGAGAGTAAGTGCTGTTCAAATGGTTCCTCTACTTCCTCCTCCTCCTCATCCTCTGTTCTTGCCATAAATGAATTTTCAGGATATAAAATCTATTGAGTGAATGATAAGTGGTTCCAGCCGTGACTCTGAAACAGTTAATGTCTAGAGCAATGCTGTCCAACAGATTACACTTGAAGATGGAAGTGTTCTAGCCTGTGCTGCCCTGTACGGTACCCACTAACCAACCACCAGTGGCTTAGGGGCACTTAAAGTGTGGCTGGTGCAACTGAGATGCTAAATTTTGTTTTTAATTTAAATTTTAAATTTCTTAAATTTTATTTTTATTGAAGTATAGTTGGTTTACAGTGTTGTGTTAGTTTCTGCTGTACAGCAGTGAGGTTCTAAATTTTAAATTTTGTTTAACTTTAAATTAATTTAAATGCAAATTGAGCCACATGTGGTTAATGGCTACTGTATTGGATGGTGCAAATCTAAATCAAAGATCATAAACTTAAGTGCAGAAAGGGAGAAGACAGGTGACAAATCAGTGAAGTGAGTTGAGTCTATGACAGGGTGTGGACTTATGGAAATTACAGACACAGGAATGCCTTGTTTTAAAGGAGTCTCAGCAGTACTAGCCTTAGTCAATGCTGCTGGGTAGGTGTTTATCTAGCTTTCCTCATGTTTCAGGAAAAGCCAGAAATGCAAGTTTGCATGCAAAGTCTTACTATTCTTTAATGTGTCAGCACATTAAAAAAAATTTGGAGCACTCCACGCCAAACAAAATATATTTACCAACTAGATGTGGGCCATGAAACATCAGGCTGCAGCCTCCAGTTGAGAGCCCACCCCTAAAAAATTATGAAAAATTACCAAATTACACTGCCCATAGGAAGAGCAGGGAGCGTCAGCCTTGTTGCATTCAAATAGATTTGAGGAAGTGGGACTTCTTTGGAACCCCATTAATGATGACCTTATTGCCTACATCAAACCTTCAGAAGCTGTCTCATTCCTGGGTCCTCCATTCCACATGGCTTATAAACTGAAAGAACCTAGTCTAAGAATAAAGAATCTTGCAAAGACATTAGTGATTCCTGGTCCAGCTCTCCACCAACACTTGGTGTCCACTGGTGTAAGCATCTCCCCCTAAAAGAAGAGTGACAGGAACAGGAACCAGATCAGTCTTCCATGTTCTAAATTCTTAAGATTCTGGCAAGCCTCAACTGATGGAAAAACGGAAGGTCTTCTGTCCTGCTTGAACATGAAGCTCTCTGGCATCTAATGACTGTATGAAGCCACCACAGTTTTCCCGCCGTGTATTTGTGTATTCATTCCCTCAGTTTCAGCCTTGTCTTCATGTGGGAGCCAAATATAAAGGTAACACATCATCTGAAGTAAGAGCATTATTTTTGGCCTCAGGCCCAGGATTCAGATTGTCCATTTACTATCTGTGTGGCTTTAAGCAAGAGACTCTTTTTTTAAGAGCATCAAAATTTTATTTCACTTAATTCACATAATACCTATTCTTTTTTTTAATTGAGATATAGTTAATTTGCAGTGTTGTGTTCATTTCTGTTGTACAGCTACATATATACACACAGATTCTTTCCCTTCTAGTTTATTGCAAGATATTGAATACTGTTGCCTGTGCTGTATAGTAGTACCTTAATGTTTATCAATTTTATACAGGGTAGCTAAGCATGAGACTTCTTAATACCTTATCCAAACAATGAGAAAAGTGAGAGTATCTTCCTTATAAGTTGGTGAGATGATTAGAGGACAAAAACATGTTAAGGGTTAGTATAATCAGGAAGCTCTCAGTTGGGGGGGGGTTGGGTTGGGGAAGACGTTTACATATAATGGATGACATCTTTGCTCCATACAGTAGCATTCCAAGGGGAGGGTACAGTGGGGGTTATCTCTCTCAGTCAAGAGGAGTATTTTATCATTGACTTTATTTAGAATTACTGGTGTAGGTGATAATTAAAGACAGATTGACTTTTCAGTTCAGTTTAGTCGCTTGGTTGTGTCTGTCTCTGAGACCCCATGGACTTGCAGCACTCCAGGCTTCCCTGTCCATCACCAACTCCAGAGCTTGCTCAAACTCGTGTCCATCTAGTCGGTGATACCATGTGACCATCTCATCCTCTGTCGTCCCCTTCTCCTCCTGCCTTCAATCTTTCCCAGCATCAGGGTCTTTTCTAATGAGTCATTTCTTTGCCTCAGGTGACCAAAGTATTGGAGTTTTGGCTTCAGCATCAGTCCTTCAAAGGAATATTCAGGGTTGGTTTCCTCTAGGATTGACTGGTTTGATCTCCTTATAGTCTAGTTCAGTTAGTTCAGTTCAGTTGCTCAGTCATGTCCGACTCTTTGCGACCCTGTGAACTGCAGCCTGCCAGGCCTCCCTGTCCATCACCAACTCCCAGAGCTTGCTCAAACTCATGTCCATCGAGTTGGTGATGCCATCCAACCATCCCATCCTCTGTTGTCCCCTTCTCCTCCTGCCCTCAGTCTTTCCCAGCATCAGGGTCTTTCCAAATGAGTTAGCTCTTCATATCAAGTGGCCAAAGTATTGGAGTTTCAGCTTCAACATCACTCTTTCCAATGAATATTCAGGACTGATTTTCTTTAGGATTGACTGGTTGGATCTCCTTGCAGTCCAAGGGACTCTCAAGAGTCTTCTCCAACACCACAGTTCAAAAGCATCAATCTTCGGTGCTCAGGTTTCTTTGTCGTCGAACTCTCACATCCATACATGACTACTGGAAAAACCATAGCTCTGACTATACACATCTTTGTCGTCAAAGTAATGTCTCTACTTTTAAATATGCTGTCTGCTGCTGCTGCTAAGTCACTTTAGTCATGTCCAACTCTGTGCGACCCCACAGACGGCAGCCCACTAGGGTCACCCCCGTCTCTGGGATTCTCCAGGCAAGAACACTGGAGTGGGTTGCCATTTCCTTCTCCAATGCATGTCTAGGTTTGTTTTAAAATCCTCTGTAGACATTGCACTCCGTTATTATCTGCTCCTAAGGAGACTGCTGCCACTGGCTTTTAGTGAATCTAGTGACTTAGCAGCAGCAGCAGCAATGATGCTCTAGATGCATCACTGGCTTCGTATTTATCCTTTATGTCGTCTTGCTCTCTGAATATCTTTATTACTGGTTTTAGTACCTGTTGGCCCCTTAGCTGAATTGTGTCTATTACAATGATGAGTTGAAAATAAACTCCATTCAAACAGATGCTGAGCATTTACGACACAGGGTGACCAACTTGTACCGTTTGCCTAGGACTTTCCCAGTTTGAACACTAAAAGTCCCATGTTCCCTCAGGCCTGTGCAACTGGGGGATAGTTGGTTATCTTACACATGACAGACATTAAGGAAAGAGAGTGGAAAGGTAAGAAGCCAGGTTCTAATACCAGTAGTTTGAATATCATTTGGTGTAGTATCAGTGGAGAAAGAGGTACAGTTGGCCCTTGGAACAGCATAGGTTTAAACTGTGTGGATCCACTTACATGAATTATTTTTCAATAAATGCATGCAGCACTATGGGATTCCAACTTGGTTGAATCCACAAACACACAACCGTGGATACCAAAGAACTGTGGATCCTGAGGGTGGACTGTAAATTATACAGACATTTTTGACTGTGAGAGCTATCTGAGCCCCTAACCTCCACGTTGTTCAGAGGTCACCTGTACTCACCAGAGAGAGAGAAAAAAAAACACATTTAAGAACTTAGCTAACACATGCCTTGCCCAGATCCCCTGCTTTTGGCATCATGCAAACATCTCCCTCCACCCTCTGATCACCTCCATGTGTCCATACTCATTTAGCTGAACCTGGAAGTACAGAGTTAGCAACCAGGTCTTCGTGCCCTTTCTTGTCTCCCATGTTTGTGATGAGTCTGCTCAGAGAACGTTCAACATACTCAAAGGAAGCCACACAGACGTGCAGCCTGGGCCAAACTGATCATTGCATAATTGATAATAGGCCTTTTGTATTCACATTCTATTTAGATTATTGTACATAGCAGGTGACAGGTGTTCAGAGAACATTACCCAATCTGCCTGTTGCCAAGAACATCCTGAGACCAGCTGGGGCAGGGAGCCCAGAGGAAATCCCCAGAGTAATTTAATAGTTCACAGCGCTTTGGGTTTGTGAGGATTACAACCAAGAATTAAGGTGGTATTGACCACCCACTTAAGAAGGGGCTTTGTGCTTTTCCCTTCTACACTTACTACTTTTGTTGCCAAGGAAATTGCTGCATGGTGACCAAGACGAAAACTTTTTTCTCCCCACTTAACATGAGAAAGAGTGAAACAGAAAGCATCTAGTAAAGGAGAAGCCTGCTTTAAAACACGCATTATTGGGTATACGCATTATTGGGGTGGATGGGAGTTATTTAACTCTCTTTTAACAAGATTTATATGAGAGTTAGATGTTTCAGGAAAATTGTAGAATTCAACTTTCAGGATCAGAATTTCATTCTGAAATAGAACTAGACAGAGCATTTCACTTGATTTCTCAGAATTCATATTCTAGGTTCACAGCTAAAGTTTTCACACTTAATAGAGCCACTACCTTGCTGTGTGTTCAAAATCTACTTACAGTTGGCCTCACTTTTTGAGAATTTCTCCCCTACTTTCTCAGGCAGTTTGGTTATTCAGAATAAGTTTGGGTCAAAATTCATACATTGGCTCATTCCCCAAACATTTACTAAACATGCCTACAACACACTACATGAGACAGGATTCATTCTAGCATCCGTCCCACAGATATTTCTGGAGATCTGCTATGTGACAAGTTCTAAGCAAGGCTGTGAAGATGTATTCTATACAAGGAGTTTACATTCCAACAGGTCAGACAGACCCATCTGGTGATACTTGCTATGGACAAAAGTGGAGTAGAGTAAGGGAAGGGTGAGAAGTGATGGGGTAGGGGAGTAGAAGAGACTATTTTAACAAAAAGTTGAAAATGATGAGTGAATTGGCCAAGTGGATATTTGGGAGCAAAACGTTCCTGGCAGGAGAACAGGCTGTGCAAAGGCCCTGTGGCAGAGGATACCTGGAATGCTTGAGGCCACAGTAAGGACTTCAGCTTCACTGAGTGACACAGGAAGCCTTCATAGGGTTTTGAATGAAGAAGTGAAGGGATCCAATGAGATCTTATCAAGATCATCCTGATTACTGTATGAAAACGTATGAAAATCATTGAAAATCAAGAATAGGTTTAGGGAAACTTCTTAGAGTACTGTGAAATTTTCCAAGGAAGAGAAAACAATGCACAGATACATAATTCTAGCTCTCAACAAGCTTATAAGCTACTGAAAACAGACCTTTGCAGCATTTTATTTAAAATGAGGTAAAATGGAATAAGGAAAAGCAAGCCGGGGTTGGTTAATTGCTTCCATTAGGGAAAAGCTTCTCAGAGAAGGTGTCTGTGAGAAAGATTTATTCTTCTTTTCATTCTTTTAAGACCTTCTTCATTCCCTCCTCTTTATCTTACTTCTTCCCTCTTTCCATCTTTCCATATGCTTCTCTCTTTTTCTTATGTAATATATTTTTAGCTTTAGTATTAGTTAATCTGGAGAAGGAAATGGCAACCCACTACAGTATTCTTGCCTAGAGAATTCCAGGGACAAGGGAGCCTGGTGGGCTGCTGTCCATGGGGTCGCACAGAGTTGGACACAACTGAAGTGACTTAGCATGCATGCATGCATTGGAGAGGGAAATCGCGACCCACTCCAGTATTCTTGCCTGGAGAATCCTGGGGACAGAGGAGCCTGGTGGGCTTCCATCTATGGGGTCGCACAGAGTCAGACACAACGGAAGCGACTTAGCAGCAGTAGCATTAGTTAATCATTCGCAATACCGAAATCAGATTGATTATATTCTTTGCAGCCAAAGATGGAGAAACTCTATACAGTCAGTAAAAAGAAGACCAGGTGCTGACTGTGGCTCAGATCGTGAATTACTTATTGCCAAATTCATACTTAAATTGAAGAAAATAGGGAAAACCAATAGACTGTTCAGGTATGACCTAAATCAAATCCCTTACGATTGTACAGTGAAAGTGAGAAATAAGATTCAAGGGATTAGATATGATAGAGTACCTGAAGAACTATGGACAGATGTTCGTGACATTGTACAGAAGGCAGGGATTGAGACCATCTCCAAGAAAAAGAAATGCAAAAAGGCAAAATGGCTGTCTGAGGAGGCCTTACAAATAGCTGTGAAAAGAAGAGAAGCAAAAGGCAAAGAAGAAAAGGAAAGATATACTCATTTGAATGCACGGTTCCAAGGAAGAGCAAGGAGAGATAAGAAAGCCTTACTCAGTGATCAATGTAAATAAATAGAGGAAAAAAATAGAATGGGAAAGACTAGAGATCTCTTCAAGAAAATTAGAGAGGAACATTTCATGCAAAGATGGCCTCAATAAAGGACAGAAATGGTATGGATCTAACAGAAGCAGAAGATATTAAGAAGAGGTGGAAAGAATATACAGAAGAACTGTACAAAAAAGAACTTCATGACCCAGATAATCACGATGGTGTGATCATTCACCTAGAGCCAGACATCCTGGAATGCGAAGTCAAGTGGGCCTTAGGAAGCATCACTATGAACAAAGCTAATGGAAGTGATGGAATTTCAGTTGAGCTATTTCAAATTTTAAAAGATGATGCTGTGAAAGTGCTGCACTCAATCTACCTGCAAATTTGGAAAACTCAGCAGTGGCCACAGGACTGGAAAAGGTCAGTCTTCGTTCCAATCCCAAAGAAAGGCAATGCCAAAGAATGCTCAAACTACCGCACAATTGCACTCATCTCACACGCTAGTAAAGTCATGCTCAAAATTCTCCAAGCCAGGCTTCAGCAGTACGTGAACCATGAGCTTCCAGATGTTCAAGCTGGTTTTAGAAAAGGCAGAGGCACCAGAGATCAAATTGCCAACATCCGTTGATTCATCGGAAAAGGAAGAGAGCTCCAGAAAAACATCTATTTCTGCTTCATTGACTATGCCAAAGCCTCTGACTGTGTGGATCACAACAAACTGTGGAAAATTCTGAAAGAGATGGGAATACCAGACCACCTGACCTGCCTCCTGAGAAATCTGTATGCAAGTCAAGAAGCAACAGTTAGAACTGGACGTGGAACAACAGGCGGGTTCAAAATTGGGGAGGGAGTACGTCAAGGCTGTATATTGTCACCCTGCTTATTTAACTTATATGCAGAGTACATCATGAGAAATGCTGGACTGGATGAAGCACAAGCTTAAATCAAGATTGCTGGGAGAAATATCAATAACCTCAGATATGCAGATGAAACCACCCTTATGGCAGAAAACAAAGATCTGAAGAGCCTCTTGATGAAAGTGAAAGAGGAGAGTGAAAAAGTTGGCTTAAAACTCAACATTCAGATAACTAAGATCATCGCATCTGGTCCCATCACTTCATGGCAAATAGATGGGGAAGCAATGGAAACAGTGATATTTTATTTTTGGGGGTCCAGAATCACTGCAGATGGTGACTGTAACCATGAAATTAAAAGACTCATACTCCTTGAAAGAAAAGTTATGACCAACCTAGACAGCATATTAAAAAGCAGAGACATTACTTTGCCAACAAAGGTCCGTCTAGTCAAGGCTATGGTTTTTCCAGTAGCCATGTATGGATGTGAGAGTTGGACTAAAAAGAAAGCTTAGTGCCGAAAAATTGATGCTTTTGAACTGTGGTGTTGGAGAAGACTCTTGAGAGTCCCTTGGACTGCAAGGAGATCCAACCATCCAACCAGTCCATCCTAAAGGAAATCAGTCCTGGAAATTCAGTGTGAGGACTGATGCTAAAGCTGAAACTCCAATACTTTGGCCACCTGATATGAAGAACTGACTCATTGGAAAAGACCCTGATGCTGGGAAAGATTGAAGGCAGGACGAGTAGGGGACGACAGAGGATGAGATGGTTGGATGGCATCACCGACTCAATGGGCATGAGCTTTAGTAAACTCTGGGAGTTGTGGATGGACAGGGAGGCCTGGCGTGCTGCTGCAGTCCATGGGGTCTCAAAGAGTCAGACACGACTGAGCAACTGAACTGAAATGAGTGAATCATTCACAAAAGCTAACTTTTTGTTGCCTTTACAGTACCTTACTCTTACTGCTCTCAAATGTGATACTCCATTTATCTCCCCTCAAGCCAGTAGAGTTCGGTACATTGAATACTGTTTTAAAGAAGATTTCAAGTACTGAAAGGTGAATTTTGATGTTCAAACTATGATAATTTATTAAACTGGTTAAAATAGTGTTTGAAGTGAAGGAGGTGCAAGTGGTGAAGAAGTAGAGATGCAGTTCAATTAGCAGAACTGCAGTAATGGCTGGAGCAGGGTCATGGGCCCATGGAGATTTAATACACCATTCTCTATTCCTCTATGACTGTTTGAAATTTTCACTAATAAAACGTTTTAAAACCTTATTATCATGACATACTGCCATCTGTGATACAAAACGTTTGATTTCTTTTAGAAATGATATCTTTGAAAGTTTTTTTTTTGTTGGGAACTGATTTCTGAATAGAAGGGTTTGTAAGAGTGAACATCTCAGGAAGTAACTTTTAAATACATAAGCAGACTCATGCAAATTTTCCTTTACATCTTGAATTTGACTTAACGACATAACAGCCCCTTTCAGTTTGATAATGAATAAATTACCAAGATTAGTTGAAATATCTGGCACAGTTTGAAGGAGGTCTGGAAAAAGGCACACCTTCCTCATCAGGACACAGCACCAGGTAGGTGTGTAACACTTATTTGTGGAACTGATTGCTGAAGCAATTCGTATCCAAGTACCCACTCAGGACCAGACCTAGACTGCTAAGTCTTAAAAAAAGAGAACACTAGAGGGCAGTCTTCACATTGAGAACGAATGGAAAGGTATAGCTGGTGGGCTTCCGTCTATGGGGTCACACAGAGTCGGACACGACTGAAGTGACGCAGCAGCAGCAGCAGCAGCAGGAGTGAGACTGACACTTGTAAATAGCCTTCTAAATTGAAAGATTATGTTAGATTAACTTTCATATATTTTATGTAACCTTTACTATTGGTGTAGTGTGAAAGAATTAAAATCATTTAGATATGTCTTATATAAGTATATATGTATCTACCTTTTCATAGAATATACAGCATGGATTATATTACATCAGAAATTTAATTTTTTTACACATTGATCTAATAAGATATTCTTTGACAATCTTGAAAACCTAAATTAGGAGACAAAAAATTGAAACCCAAGCTTGAATTGGTTAACTAAACTCTCTGCAAATATATACCCCCAAAGTCCAGAGCAGTTTAAATGCATCACAGGGACTCGCTTCTTTTCCTGTTTCACTGGAACCTATTTTCCTTCCCAAATAATGACTGTGATGAATCAAAGGCCATGGGTTCCTCAGTTTCCAGATAACCAGCCTTTTATCAGTTGTTTTCCTGCCATCACTTTTTTTTTTCTTTCCTAACACCTTCTAAAGCTGAAATACTTTGGCCAATACTTCTAAAGTCCAATACTTTGGCCACTTCATGCAAAGAGTAGACTCACTGGAAAAGACTCTGATGCTGGGAGGGATTGGGGGTGGGAGGAGACGGGGACGACAGAGAATGAGATGGCTGGATGGCATCACCGACTCGATGGACATGAGTTTGAGTGAACTCTGGGAGTTGGTGACGGACAGGGAGGCCTGGCGTGCTGTGATTCATGGGGTCGCAAAGAGTCGGACACGACTGAGCGACTGAACTGAACTGAACACCTTATTTGAATTTGTGTTTTATTCCCGTGATGCATTTTCTTCTCTTTGTCCAGGTGACATCTGCCAGCATCTCAGAGCCCCAAAAGATATCACATTGATGATATAAAATTTCTGAGTAACAGAAGTTTAAAAACTGAGAATGCATTAGAGATTCCTAGGGGGATTAAAAACCATAGGAGGAAGGGAAGGAGGTGGGAGGAAGTTGAGTGTCATTATTGAAGGATAACTCAAGGGATCCCTATGGTGAAAAAAATGTTCAGTGTCTTCACTATGGTGGTGGGAACACAAGCCTACACAGGTAGTAAAATTGTATAGAACTAAACACCCATATATACAGACACAAGTCCAAGTGAAACTGGAAAAATCTAAATATGATTGTTGGATTGTGTCTTTGTGAATGTCCAGGTTCTGCTATTAAACTGTAATTTTGCAAAATGTTAACACTAGGAAAGATCAGGTAAAGTGTATACGGGATTGGTTTCTCTGTTTTATTTGTTGAAACCAAATGTGAATCTTTAGTTAAGTCAAAGTAAAATTTCAATTAAAAGACAGTATAAAAAAAGGTTAAAGAATTCAAATAATGCCGCTGCTTAGCCATTCAAATTTAAATATGTCTTCAGACTCCTAACTGATTTTTTTTCTGCTTGTTCAGACTTAAATTTTCTAGAACAATATTTGTCAAGTGGTTGTTTCTTGATCCTAAGACTGTGGCTGAAGTGTTGATCAAAATAATCTGAGATAAGTTCCCTAAGGCAAAAGGGGAAAAAAAGTAATTTCCGAAGCAGATTGGCTATTTGAACAATTGCCACGAAAATTTACAGTATTGGAGAGAAAAATGGAAATGCTGGGAAAGCACAAGTCTTTCCTCACTTATCATGCTTTCAAAATATTTTGTCAGGCTGTGTCAATGAGACATGAAATAGGTCATTAACCAGCATGTTTGTTCAGTTAATGGGGGAGCATTGGTAATAAAATTTTTATTTTTCCCACCCTACATATGCTAAACTGTTCTATGATACTTTGTCACCTCTTTTCTCACATTATTATCAGGCCCGTCACTGCCAAGTGTCCTGGACTTTAACTTCTCAGGAGCCCTGACTTCTCCAACCTGAATCAAGTATTATAACATATTGTCTAAATACCTAAAAGCAAAAAAAAAAAAAAAACAACACTAGTTTAGATGCCTCCAACCTCATCCCTACCACCCAGAATCACCTCTGACACCAGATGACCAGTGGAAACATTTTCACCAATGACTTCTAGCAAAGAATTATTTTCAGGAATCAGATGAACTTTGAGGTTGCACCTAAGTAAAGGGGAAATTAGATTAATGAATCATCACAGGATAAGCTCTACTGTGGTAACAACAACTGAATCTTAAAGTGGCAAGATATGAGCCCCCCACCACCTCTACCACACACTCACAAGTTTTTGTGAAAACTGGAGAAAATGGAGTGAAATCTGTAGCTTAGTTTACAAGGTTATCTATGGCAGTTCCCTGGAGTAATACTGACCTGTAGTTAGATGTGATACCTCCATGGGGGAAGCTGGCTGAAGGGTTCAGGGATGCTCTGTACTATTTTTGCAACTTGTGGGAGTCCAGAGTGATCTCAACACACGTCAGCATTTCTCTCTCACCTACCCCACTTGCCCATCTGTGAGGCAGCTAGGGGTTCTTCTTTGTGTTGTGGATTTAGGCTGACAGATCAGCTCCCATCTGCAGAGTGATCAAGGTAAAGAGAGTTTGGGAGGGCCCGGGTCTGGCACATGAGTGCCCCTGCCCAAAAGTGACACCAGGACGGTCTCTCACCAGGTAGCCAGACCTAGTAGTCATGCGGGTAGGCAAAGGGGAAGGAAGGGAGAGTCAGTGAAGTCTTTGCAGGTGCTCAGAAGGTGGTAAGCTAGAAATATTTGGCAAATATCATGACTGACTGTCACACTGAAGCAAACCGTGAACTGCAAAACAAGCTGTGGTGTTCTAAATACAAATTCAGGGCCTGTCAGCAAGAAACTTGAGGAGGACCTATCCACCTTAAAGAATAAACATCTTTCCCCCTAGGTGAATTCAGGCTCTGAAAGTGAAAGTCGCTCAGTTGTGTCTGACTCTTTGCGATTCATCTCCATGGAATTCTCCAGGCCAGAATACTGGAGTGGGTAGCCTTTCCCTTCTCCAGGGGATCTTCCCAACCCAGGGATCGAACCCAGGTCTCCCGCATTGCAGGCAGATTCTTTACCAGCTGAGCCACAAGGGAAGCCCTAGGCTCTACTACTCATTTAATGGTTGACTTTGAGCCCATTACATCTCCCCTAAGCTTTAGTTCCTTCCTTGGAAAATGAGTTTGTTGAGAAGATTAAAGGAGACCACACATGAAATGTTCTGTGTGAAGTGTATGTGGAGGTGCATGAGTAGCAAATGTACAACACACATTAGTATTTCTACTGCCATTACTATTTCTGCTGCTGTTGTTTGGCTGTTATTGATTTTATCCACTATCATTTCCCATTCAGGCTATCAAGGCTGTATGTTGAAGGAGAACTAGAGGGGGTAGGCATGCTGAAAGTTAAAGGTATGTACTTACTAATTAGTCGACTGAACCCTTATTCACTCCTATTAGATCTTGATTCTTATCTTCTCACCCATCCAGTTCGGTCTCTTTGAAGCTCTATGAACCTAAGCATATTGTTAATATTATAAGGGAGAACAGCAGTTTAAAAGGAATGACTCTGGAACCCAGCTAGCTGAATCTGCATCAGCTTTCATAGTTTACTGGGCTTCTTTGGTGGCTCAGATGGTAAAGATTTTGCCTGCAATGAGGGAGACCCAGATTCAGTCCCTCAACTGGGAAGATAACCTGAAGAAGGGAATGGCTACCCACTCTAGTAGTCTTGCCGGGAAAATTCCACGAATGGAGGAGTCTGGCAGGCTACAGTCCATGGGGTCGCAAAGAGTCAGACACTACTGAGCGACTAACACTTTCAAAATTTACTAACTGTGTGACATTGGGCACCTTCCTTAACCTCTCTGTGCCTTAGTTTTCTCATCCATAGAACTGGCTGTTGTAGAGATTGAGTTTGTATTTTGTGCAAAACAGCAGGGAAACTGTCAGTCACAGGAAACATAATGTGTCCTTCTCCTCTCGCTAACCAAATAGACAAATATTAGGAAAACATGTAAACTTGTTCATATACAATCATATAATAGAGCTCAGAGGAGGCTTCCCTGGTGGCTCAGCAGTAAAGAATCTCACTGCAGTGTAGGAGACAAAGGAGACTCAAGTTCTATCCCTTGGTCAGGAAAATCCCCTGGAAGAGAAATGGCAATCTACTTCAGTATTTTTGCCTGGAGAATCCCATGGACAGAGGAGCCTGGTGGACTACAGTCCATGGGGGCGCAAAGAGTTGAACACGACTGAGTGACACACACACACACACACACAGACACAGGAACTCACGGCTGCTCAAAAATTTTAAGAATCCCATTTTAGGTGGAGACAAAAGCAAAGATGTATAACTGACTGAGTGAAATGAAGCTGCTTTCATAATTTTTTTTTTAATTTAAGGAAACCTAGGATTTTCTATGTGTGGTGAATAGTCTCAGACTTCACACAGGTGTCTCCTGCTTTGGTTGATGATGTGATTTTTTCATATGAGGCAGCAATGACCATCCTTATTCCAACAGAAAAGGAACCCCTCTTTCCCTGACATGGTACAGAAGATAAGTCATATTGGTAGCTGGTAATGCCCCAGCAACTTATTCACTTTCTCATGGCTGCTGGCAGAGGGGCTAATCCCAGATCCTTTTATTAGGATGACTTTTGAACAACTACATCTCTTGTGCTCATACTGCATTTCATCAAAGGCTAAAACAAAAACCTATCTAATCTGTCAGAGGGCCAATCTAATCTGCCCTATTAACTGTGTTTATGGAAGAAAATGCTTTGTAACCTTATGTATCATAAACTCAGCACATGAAACCAATGTAAAATGTTTCTGAAATTGCAAATATTGACCCATGTCTTTTTCTCCTCAAGCAAATAAACTTGGGACACACAAAACACACCATCTATTATCAAAGGAGAATATTAGAAAAAATAGGGTCCAATTGTTTATCCCACCACATCCACTTATTCCATAATGCCCATCACAAAACCCAAGCTGCCTAGAAACATGTTTAAGTAGCATATTTTTAATATTGTTTCAAAATTATATTGGCCACTTTACATTTACATGTAGTTGAGTTTATCATGTAGCCTCAATTGCATGTTCCCATAGTCCATACTGTTTCTTAACCTTTAATTTCTCTCAGGATAGCATCCAAGCGTTTGAATTCCCTGGGGAGCTTGTTAAAGATACAGGTTCCCAGGCCCTGCCCAAGACCGTCTGAATCAGATTTCTGGGCCTCAACTCAGGAAATAACATTTTAATCCAGACTTCCAGATGATTTTTGAATTGCTACAGTGCTACCAAACCAGATCTTCAGTAACATAATCATAATTATGGTTTAAATGTGGTAAACTATATGACATATAGTTCATAAGTCAAAGTATATAACCCTAGAAAAGAACTACAAATATTAATAAAATATAATCTTTGTAAAGACATGTGGATATTTGGAAAAGTAACTATTAGGATGATTAACTTATGGCCTGTGTAAGTATAATTGATCAATAGATAGAAGAATCAGTTCAGTTCAGTTCAGTCGCTCAGTTGTGTCCGACTCTCTGCGACCCCATGAATCACAGCACGCCAGGCCTCCCTGTCCATCACCAACTCCCAGAGTTCACTCAAACTCATGTCCACAGAGTCAGTGATGCCATCCAGCCATCTCATTCTCTGTCGTCCCCTTCTCCTCCCGCCCCCAACCTTTCCCAGCATCAGACTCTTTTCCAGTGAGTCAACTCGTCGCATGAGATGGCCAAAGTATTGCAGTTTCAGCTTTAGCATCAGTCCTTCCCATGAACACCCAGGATTGATCTCCCTTAGAATGGACTGGTTGGATCTCCTTGCAGTCCAAGGGACTCTCAAGAGTCTTCTCCAACACCACAGTTCAAAAGCATCAATTCTTCGGTGATCAGCTTTCTTCACAGTCCAACTCTCACATCCATACATGACCACGGGAAAAACCATAGCCTTGACTAGATGGACCTTTGTTGGCAAAGTAATGTCTCTGCTTTTTAATATACTATCAAGGTTGGTCATAACTTTCCTTCCAAGGAGTAAGCGTCTTTTAATTTCATGGCTGCAATCAGCATCTGCAGTGATTTTGGAACCCAAAAAAATAAAGTCTGACACTGTTTCCACTGTTTTTCCATCTATTTCCCATGAAGTGATGGGAGAATAAATAGCTATAAATATATAGAGATATTTAACTTAAATTCTCTGCAATGCAAATGGTAAATATATTTCAAAAATAGTTAAGGTTTTCTGTGACCCTAGTGAATCTTGATAAGAGTATGTATTTTTTATGAACAAGAGACTAAGGGGGTGTTAATCTTATTTATTTTTTCAATTTGTTTTGCTTTTCTTAAGATTTTTTCTCTAATGGGTAGTATAGCAGTTTTGAAAATATTAAAGTACTAAAGAAAATGTTTCTTCACATTAAAATGCACATCTCAGTAAAAGCAAAAAGAAAAGTATCACCCCTAACCTTGATAGAAGTGATAGCTCAAGCCTGATGACAACATCTTCCTAAGCCGTGCTTGCCAGAGCGTCTTCTGAGAACACTGGCCCCACGTGATGCGCCTCTAGGGACAGGTTCCATTTTTCCAAATATATTTGCAAATTGCTCCAGGCTTTCTCTCCTGGCCCCCACCCCAGTGCTTCAAAAAGTACATTTTCACATTAAAAGACTAAGTAGTCCTACGGGAAAGAAGCTTGGTTGATTTTGATCAGCAAGGCATTTTTCAACCTTATTTGTCTCCTAACCATCCCTCTCCTCTTACTTTCTTCTTTCTTCTTTCTTTCAGTCCCTCAGTCGTGTCCTACTCTTTGCGACCCCATGAATCACAGCACGCCAGGCCTCCCTGTCCATCACCAACTCCCAGAGTTCACTCAAACTCATGTCCATCGAGTCAGTGATGCCATCCAGCCATCTCATTCTCTGTCGTCCCCTTCTCCTCCCGCCCCCAACCTTTCCCAGCATCAGAGTCTTTTCCAGTGAGTCAACTTGTCGCATGAGGTGGCCAAAGTATTGGAGTTTCAGCTTTAGCATCAGTCCTTCCCATGAACACCCAGGACTGATCTCCCTTAGAATGGACTGGTTGGATCTCCTTGCAGTCCAAGGGACTCTCAAGAGTCTTCTCCAACACCACAGCTCAAAAGCATCAATTCTTCAGCGACCAGCCTTCTTCACAGTCCAACTCTCACATCCATACATGACCACGGGAAAAACCATAGCCTTGACTAGACGAACCTTGGTTGGCAAAGTAATGTCTCTGCTTTTTAATATACTGTCTAGGTTGGTCATAACTTTCCTTCCAAGGAGTAAGCGTCTTTTAATTTCATGGCTGTAATCAGCATCCACAGTGATTTTGGACCCCAAAAAAATAAAGTCTGACACTGTTTCCACTGTTTCCCCATCTATTTCCCATGAAGTGATGGGACCAGATGTCATGATCTTCGTTTTCGAATGTTGAGCTTCAAGCCAACCTTTTCACTCTCCTCTTTCACTTTCATCAAGAGGTTTTTGAGTTCCTCTTCACTTTCTGCCATAAGGGTGGTGTCATCTGCATATCTGAGGTTATTGATACTTCTCCCAGCAATCTTGATTCCAGCTTGTGGCTCTTACTTTAAATCACTTCTATTATTTCTGGAGCAGTTCCTCAGAACAGGCACACTTGGACTTATAATAAGCCATCTTGAAAGTACCTATTCAGTCTATGGGGTTCCATTGATTTCTTGTATCTGCTGGATTAGTTGAGTTTACCCTCCACCTCCATCCAGGCCATGGGTCATCAGTGGCAGGAAACTTAGGACCACCCCCATTCCCACTGCCAGAAAGCAGGCTTAGAGCCCATACCCTCATCACCAGCATAGCCCAGCATAGCAGAACAAGAAGTCAGCTCAGTGCTTCCAGACTGACAGCTCTTCTCTCTTTAAGATCCCCAACAAAGGTGATTTCCCAGTCTCCTTTCCAAAACGATGTTATCTTCCCTGTCTCATAAATCATAGATTTCTGTCTAATGTGCTCCCTATAATCTGTGGTAGCCTAGGGCAATACCTTCTAAGGCCCCATATTTGTAGTTCTAGAGTGGCTGAATTGTGAAATACAACACATTGAGAGTCTTTCAACATTTCAGTGTAAAATAATACTTTTTTCTTAAATGATCTAACTGCTCTGTAGTCCAACACCAAAGCCTTTCCATACCAACACACCACGGGGATTCCAGTTTTTGTCAGCACATTTTATTCACCACTGTCTGTGGTGCCCAGAATAATAATGCAATTCACAAGGACAAGTAGTGGGCACTTGATGAATACTTGATGGAAGAATGAATTAGGCAGAAACTCAATGATGACCGCACATAAAGGCTCTTCAACACATAGCATCTCTGAGATCGACCCACCAAAACCATACCCGTTCCCTTCCTCACCCTGTCACTCAAGGACCAGTAAACCTCCTGAAACTCATGGCGCATATTCCAAACCCCTGTTTTTTCTGGGACGGGTGTGGAATTGGACAGGGGAAATGTCAAGATCTTCTCCAAACACCCATAGGATACTGTGTGTGGGCACCTCTCTAAGGTCTCTGTCCAAATGAATAAAAAGGGTTCTTGGTCCATCAGTCTCTAAAGGAAAACCACCCTACGGAATAAGAGATTTATCAGAATAAACAGAACAGAGAAGAAATACAACCCAGAGTAGAGAAATGATCACAGAGCCACCAAGAATTCCAGAGTCTATATGCAAGCAAGCCCCTCCTTAAGCCTGGTCGTGCCTGTGTCCACTGGGATTCACATATGGTGGAGGTTGTCAGAGAAACTCAGGAAGAATCCCTACATTTTCTTTGAATCTGAGCATTTCAACTTCTTCCAAGAAGACTCCTCTCAAAAAGGAAAGTGACACCACCAACTGAATCAAAACCCTGGTCGCAAAGGGATGAATAGGATAGAGCATGTTGAGTTTCCTCAGTGACGACCTGGAGGAGCCCTCTGAGTACATGTCCAGATCTTAGAGAGAGAGAGGCTGTGAGTAAATTCTGAAAGTGAATGTTCCCTAAATTTCAGGTCACATGAGTAGTTGTAAATCCTCACTTCGGGCCTCTATAATGCTAATGGAGCAGCATGAATGAGAAACTTCTCTCCTTCCCCTAGCTTCTTGCACATCATCAGTACATGGACAGATGGAGAACTCTGTTTCTGGCAGAAGAGGGTGAGAACCTGGTTCCCTGAGAAGCAAGCCAGACTCTCCATGGGCCCCAGAGGCAGGGAATTCACCACCTTTTCTGCTCAGGAGAGTGGAACCTAGTGCTTGAAGCTACTCAAATCTTGGTGAAAGTGTTCCCTCAGATGCTTGTGGGCAGGACTTTGGGGGAGGCTGGAGTTTCTCTGCATACAAAGGTGAGGGCCAGAGGGTGAGCCGTTTGTTTTGCAAAATAGGAAGTTGACACTATGATGACAAGACCTGTATAGACAAGAAGTTTGGACTTTTAGGACCTATCTCTCTGAGAAGTGTTAGGCATGTCCACACAGGTTGGACATGTACCTGACCTAGCATTTTATTTATTCTTAATTTTTTAACTGAGGGAACCAATTTATAATGTTATGTGTTTCATGTGGGTATCATTTTGCTCTGTGACTGTGTATACTACAATGTGCTCACTGCTGCTGCTGCTGCTAAGACGCTTCAGTCGTGTCCAACTCTGTGCAACCCCATAGACGGCAGCCCACCAGGCTCCCCAGTCCCTGGGATTCTCCAGGCAAGAAATTTCCACCCATCATCTTACACTTGTTCTTCTGTACCCACTTCACTCTCTTCTTGCTGCTTCAGCTCTTGTAACCACTTCTCTGTTCTCTATAGCTATATGTTTGATTTTGTGGGTTCATTTACTATGCTTGTGTTTATTTGGGGCAACTAGCATTTTACAGAAAATACTCTGAGAGAGGAACTAGGGTCTCTGATAAAAATAAATTTAGAATTAAAATGGACTTTGAAAGTGAGTTCATTCAAATATGTTCTTGACAGGCAAGAAAACATGCTAGGATGGAGATATGGGAGGTCACTAAGTATATTCCAGTGGACTCTGCCTTCAGTTCAGTTCAGTTCAGTTCAGTCACTCAGTCGTGTCCGACTCTCCACGACCCCATGAATCACAGCACGCCAGGCCTCCCTGTCCATCACCAACTCCCGGAGTTCACTCAAACTCATGTCCACAGAGTCGGTGATGCCATCCAGCCATCTCATTCTCCGTCGTCCCCTTCTCCTCCTGCCCCCAACCTTTCCCAGCATCAGAGTCTTTTCCAGTGGGGTCTGGACTTTGAGGAGGACCTCCATGGATTATGGGATAGCCAATGCTAAAATGTCCAGAGCCTTATTGCTCTGGAGATTTAAAAGCCATGTTGTGATCTCCAGAACAAGGCACCTGCTTCAGGAACAGTGGGAAGCACCTCCCCTCTACTCCCAAGACCAGAATTCTGCTGCAATAAGTGCTTGGAACTGCAGGGCCAGCCAGTTAGCCCCAAGAGGCCCCGAGGTAGTCTGTATCTCTGTAAGACTCTCAGCTGCCCGCCCTTGGAGCCCCATGGACACCTGGATTATGTTAGCACAAGAATATCCCTCTCTTCCCTTCCCCTGTGAGCTGCTTCACAGTAGTGAGTTGTGATAAGAATCAGACTTGGCAGCCATCTGAAAGAATTTTTTTTTTTTTTAATAAAAGATGGGCATTAACCCGGTACACTGACAAGTTAAAGGCCCAACTCCTGCTTGATACCAGGGCAGCCTCTGAGAAGGCCCTTGATGGGCCTCTTCTGGCAAGAGTTCTCCAGCAGAGCCTAAGAGCGATGGTGGGTGGGGTCTTCTTAGGCATGACCTTCCTCAATTAATCATGACTTTGCTGTCAGCCTCGCTAGAAATACCAAATCACTATAATTGAAAGAGTAGATATTCTAAGCTTCAAAGGAGAAAAATCACAGAGAAATGCTCAGTTGGGATCCAGACTTCACAGAGTCACCTCCTTTTCTATCAGTTCTCTACCTGCCCAAGTCCGGTCCCCACTTACCACTGACATTCTTCCCTCAACCCTCACTCTTCAGAGAATGCTTGCTCTTTTGTTCATTGATCTGTTCTAAATACAGTTACTGAGACCCAAGAAATGTACTCAACACCAGGGATACAATCATGGCATGATACATCTCTGTCCTCATTGAACATACAGCTGGTGGGAAATCCTGATGATTACAGTATAGGGTGAGAAATGTTTTCCAGATGGTGCTGGTGGTAAAGAACTCTCCTGCCAATGCAGGAGCCATAAGAGACTCAGGTTCAATCCCTGGGTTGGGAAGATGCCCTGGAGAAGGAAATGGCAACCCACTTCAGTATCCCACTCTTGCCTGGAGAATCCCATGGACAGAGGAGCCTGGCAGGCTATAGCCCAGAGGATTGCAGAGTCGGACATGACAGGAGTGACTTAGCATACACGCATAGATGATAGGAGAAGACACAGGGGTGACATGTAACTCTGTCTCAGAAGGTCAGGAATAGCATCCTACAGGAAATGATGTTTTCACTAAGATCTTAGGAATCAACCAGTCACTTGTCAAATGTGAAGGGTCCACTACTATTCAGGGAGATGGTGGACCTGCAGATGGAATAGCTTGTCTGCAAAAGCTCAGATATAAGAGAGGACACACAGTTCATTCAGGAATCGGAAAGATTAAGATGATTTAGATTAAGGGAAAGAAAAGAGCATTGTAAATGGGAGTCCTGAGACTGGGTACCAGTATTGGCAAAGAGATAGATTAACAGTGGCCATGAACAAGTCACTTTTTTCTCGTCCTCATGTCCCCATCTGTAATACAAAGGGACTGACCTAGAGGGCAATGGAAAGGAAATGGTCAGAAAGCCCCTGACCCTGTGACTCTGGCACAAACGTCCTCCAAGGACTCTTGCTGGAAGGGTCAGGACAGTCACCTTGGTCTCATTCTTTGGAGCCGCTTCAAGTTCCTGCAGTCACATGGCAGGAGAAAACTGGGAGGCAGTGGAAACTTTCTCGAGACTTGGAGCCACTCAGGTTGCTACTGAGTCCCGTTATCACAGGGAGACATTTGTATAGTCCTCATTCTTTGATAGTCTGTCTAAGAAACGTTTCGTTAAACCTGGGGAAGGGCAAATAGTTAGGTGTGATTGCATGGCACTGTGAAAGAACTTTGTTTAATGAGTGGAAAACAAATACTGATTGGAACTTGTTAAAATTGTGGTGTATAGGATAAGAAGCAATGTTTACCAAGGTTCTTAGACTTCTCCTACACTTAGTAGGTGCTTAATGATGGTGTTAGCTTTATATATATTCATTGTTTATTAAATGGATATATAATATATGTATATAGTAGTCCTGATATTACATGTTTGTTACATGGGACTTGTTACTATTTGATTTCTCCAAAAATGTAGTCATGAACTGGGTTCCCAACACGTTGACTCAAACTCAGGGGTTGTTTTCCCCCATGTAAATGATTCTCTTCTGATTTGAACATTATTTTTGGTGGTTGTTAAACAAATGTGAGTCAAGATAAATCCAAATTATCACATCAAAACATGTTGTAATCAAGGTCATAGACCGAACACATGCTTTATCTTTCATCTGCTGAGGTCTTGGTGCTGCTTTGAACAACATTATGAGTACTGCTTAAATATACAACTTAAAGTCAAACAGAATGACTACTGGAAGAAATTGGTCCATAAATGATGTACGTGATAACTGATTTCATTTCAGAGGAAGCTGCTGTCTGTGGTTAAATAAACATAAGCTAGGTACCTCTTGCAGAGCTGTAGCCCAGTCTTTTAAACTGCACACAAAAACCATTGAAAAATACATTGGTAAGTGAGACTGTTGTCATTTTCTGTTCAGTCACTAAGCCGTGTCCGACCGTTTGTGACCCCATGGACTGCAGCATGCCAGGGTCCTCTGTCCTCCACTGTCTTGCATTAAATGAAACAAAGAAGTTAGGTTTGGGAAGGTTATAGTTTGGTTTCATGCAAACACATGTAAGCTGTTCAGCTGGTCTGACACCTGGAACAGACAGCACAACCATAATCAGTCAGGCTGTGCATCATTTCACCTCCACTCACCCAAACAAGAGATGTGACCCGAGAAAGATATTTGTGAGGTGGGGAGAATTCAGGTAAGAATTCCAAATCAAGAGAGTTTGAAAGCAGCCAGTTTGAGAGTTGTCTCACAAACTGAAAATTAGAGAAGGCCGTGTGTGCTATTTGGAACAGGAACATAAGTGTAATGTCACCAACCCCTTCTTCAGTTTAGAGGTCACCAGTGTTCATCACCAGATCATGTATTCTAACCCCCTACTTCCACTCCCCACTTCTTCTCTGATAACAACTCCAGAAATCACCACAAAGGAGAGCATTAACCTGGTGAATCAAGCCCCAGTAGAGGGTATCGGGTGGATTTTAGCCTGGGGATGCAGGGGCATGTCACAAAGCTGATCCTTCATGGCCAAGCTCCCACTGTTCACATATCTAGCTGTTATCTGGTTTGGAAGCTCACCCTCCACACTGGGTCAGGGTAGACATAGGCACCTACTACCTATTAGAACCCAAACCAACCTCTCAGGCCACAAGTTACTCCCAAGGCTCTGGATGCTTCTTAAACAAAATGTTTTCTTATACCACTTGCCTTGACACTGGAGTCGGTGGCAAAACCTTCTAAGGAGACTTGTCTTTAATGCCTGCAAATCTTCTTAGAAAGGGGCATATCTACCTTTCAGGCCTTTGAGATAATTTCTGTTCTGATACTGACCAAGGTGACTCTTTAAGATCATTTCCGCAAGAGCAAGGGCATTGAACAATGTTCTGAACCTTTTCCAGGCATCTGCCACAACTCATTCTAGAAATCCTAAATCGAAAACTCGACTTTCCCATTTATGGCCCATATAAGGATGGCACATTTCTGCCCAAAATAAGTGTAGGGTCTGGTGTAGAATTTCCATTTGATTCTTGAAGATGACTGGCCAAAGAAGAAGGAGAAAGGAAAGCAGTTTATGAAGAACTCCTGTTAGCACCTGCTCCACTGTAATGTCTGCTCCTTAGCTGCCACAAAGTTCTGTAAATGTGACTTCATACCACACATACACATTGTGCACCCAAATGTGATGTGCTATTTGCTGTTGTCATATAAGTACTCTGGCATTTAAAGAAAACCAGTTTTTAAATGTTAGTATGGCATTTTTCTTCCAGCTTTTTGAATTTAATTTTTGCAACTGAGGTCTTAGGTCCTCACACCACAGCCAATACAGTACATTTTTTGTAGAAAGTTACACTGATCTTGACAGTTCACTTCTACTGAGTTGGCCAAAGAGGAAGAAAAGTGAAAGCATGTCAGTGTGTGATGTCCTAGCTTTGGAAATGAGGATAATTTAAGGATCTGGTTAGAAATGATGGGTCTCCCTACCCTAAGGTTCACTATTATTGCTATTATTACAGTCATTTTGGAGTTGAAAACTTAACCAAATGACTAGGAAGCTAAAAGATTCCATAGCCTAAGAAGGGGATTAACCAAAAGAAAAAGGTCCTAACTTAACCTGCTACAAGCGCCCTCCCCAAAATCTTCTAAGGATGAGCATTGTCTGTTTAGAAGTATTTAGTGATAATGATAACTTCTGTTAGCTTTGAATACATCTATCCTTTTGTTTTTCACAGCAACTCAGAGAAACGGGCTCATTCTTTACAAATGAGGAAGGTTTAGGGGTCGTGCTTAAGGTCACTCAGATGACTGGCAAGATTGGTACTCACATCCAGACCTTTCAGTGTGGAGATTTAAAGCTTTTTCCTCATCCTGGTCACTACTTTCTAAGAAGCAGAAAATGGGCTCATTAAATTGTTAGGCCTTTCAAGAGTTACCATGCTGGCAGATGAATAGCATCTTCAAAATCCAGCTGTCTCCTTCATTGCAAGAGAGTTCATAAAACAGGCCTTTTCTCCTCACTTATACTGTCAGCTGTGAGACATAAAACTTCAAAATGCCTTAAAGGAGTAAGTTGGAATTCTGATGCTGTGAGCCTTTTAAATACCCCATTGTCTCAGAGGAGAGGGACAATCCAGGCTTTGTACTGCAGCACATATTTCCTCAATCCCCATCCCTGGAAGGCCCCCTTTCCTCAGAAGGGCTGTTGTGTTTTTCCTGCCACAACATCACTGTGACATATCTCGCACTTAAGGCACAGCCTACTTAGCCCCATTCATGGATTCCTCTGGAAATTAATGTTCGCTCACCACCACCCCCTCAAAAAAAAAAAAGTTCTGGCTTTGTCAAAAGAGTTATTGGAAATGGAACTTGTGAAAAACCCTTACTATGCGATGTGAACCCAGACAATAATGTTTTGTAATAGTTCTGTTTGATGTGTACTGATGGGAATTAATCATTTTTGTTAACAGAATTGCTCTTTGTTATGTAAACTTGGTAAAGTCCGCCTCATTTGACCTCTTGCACTGGGGAATCCACTGTTCAAAACTGTCATCTTTCTGTGGGCAGCAGGATTCTTTTGGCAACTTCTGGAACCAAATTACCCCCTGAACTTAAAGTTCGTACTGCCACTGAGTTGGATGCCAAACCAAACGAAGACTAAAATACTGTGAAGTATGTATATCCACATGTCCCATTCCCCAAGAATTGGTTAAGTGGGCATTATTGGAGTAATCATTATTTTTCCCATTTCTCCATTTCATTTGTTGGTATCTCAGATAGTCAAACTCTATTGTAAATGATCACAACCCTAAAAATACACTATTTCTAGATTAGATACACTTCTGTTCACTTTAGATAGCCAGTGCTTGTGTATGTATAAATTGAATCCATTGGAGAAAATAGCTGGCCCTTGGTTGTATTTTTTTTAGATTAGCTCTTTTAGAAGCAAATAAAGTGGGTTCCCACCTTCATCACCATCTCCCAAACCCCTGAAAAAGGAATTCCCTTACCATGTGGTTTCCCAGGCGTCTCTGACATGGCTTGACCTAGCTCTTGCAATCTCACCCAAGAGAGCTATATTCCATAAAATCACCATCACCACGAAGACAGCCAGACTTAATTTTATCGGAACCTATTCTTCAGTCTCTTTCTGCCCAGAAGAACTGGAATGACATAGCCAGTCTCAGAAAACTTCCAAGACTCCTCCAAAGACACGAGCTCGTATCCTAAGCTACCAGCCTGCTAGAGCTGGTTGTGAAGGAGTCAGCTCCAATGTTTCCCCCAAGTATGTACCTAAGAAGCCAGTTGATAGCCCCAAATTGTTTAGCTCTGAATCTTCCAAGAGTGACAAAGGCAATAATAATACATCAGTGGAACATAAGAAGAAAGAAAGCAAGAAAGAAACGCATTCAGAATAACAAAGATCTGAGGCCAAGCCCCACCTCCACAGCTTACATCCCATGTGTGTGATGCGGTGCAGGTTTTCAAATGTCTCAGGATGGCCTGTCTTACATAGTTAAGAGTGGTGTGTGGTAGAAGTGAAATGTCTTAGTGTGTGTTAACATTCGACTTCAGTGCATGGCACATAGTAGGTATTTGAGAAATGACAGCTGCTGAAATTACCAGTTACAGCTACTACTACCAACTCCTTTTTATGATTCAAATAAAGTCCATTCTCCATGTAGTGAAAATTAGGAAATAATGTTAATTATAGATTATTTTAAAATTCTAGATTTTTTTTACCCTGCTCCAAGGGTTTTTTTGTTTGTTTTTGTTGTTCTAATTGTAGTGTGGTTGATTTACAGTATTAGTTTCAGGTATATCACAAAATGAATCAGTTATACAAATACACACACACACACATATATATATATCAACTCTTTTTTTATAGATACTTTTCCCATATAGGCCATCCTAAGTTTTAAGATAAGTAAATCTATAAATCTACTTTGGAATGCCTGTTGCCATTCATAAGAACACATGTGAAAATTAAATCATGTGCTTTTTACAAGAAAAGGATAACCTAGTAGAAAAGTACAAAAACGAAGCATTCAGCCTGTAAGACTCCTTTCTTAGGGAGTGATAGAAAAAGCCCTTTACTGGTTTCACTCAGACTTTTATCTGCCATCTGAGTGAACAAGATTAAAGTTCTGACCTGTACAGTTAGCACAATCAGTAATACTCTGAATGTAAAACATCAGGTAGGGGTATGACGTTTGTCAGGCACACGGCTCTCTTGTAACCCTACCTGGGTCTTCAGCGTTCCCCATCCTTATCAGGAGCTGATAGGAAATACAGCACACTTGTTCGCCAGCTGCAGGCTTATACAGTGGCTCTTCCAAATAAAGGACATGGCAGGCGCAATCATTTGAAAACTTATCTGCTTCGATATCTGCAAGCCCATCAAATGTTCACTAGTAAATAGGTAATCTGAACTGGTGGATTCCTGCAGACAGGGAGCAACTGAGGTGCCCTTGCCAGGGAGGGAGGGAGGAGTTGGCCTGATTCAGAGTGTGGATGCTGGGCCTCCCGGCTGCTCACCAGCTCTCATGAAAGAACACAGGCGCTTTGGCACTGGTCATCGACAACCTGGACCTGTGGACTGGGGGCCCTGCCACGTCTGCCAGCCAAGACACTGGAGACCAGGCTGAAGCAGCAGGCTACAGAGGAGATCCCTGCTCCTCCTCGTGTAGAGGAAACTCTCAGCACGGGTGATGTAGAGTTCTTTCTAACTCCTGTCGACCATAACAGTGTGTAAGCAGATGTATTTGAAACATATATTTGGGAAATGAAAGTTCAAAATTGAGTTGATTTTCGTTGGTTTTTATAACATGTATCAATTCATTTTTTAAATACAGAGAAATAGAAAACAAATTGTCTGTAATCTTACTACCCAAGGATTCCTCTTGACATCATTCTTGAAACTTTTACTCCAGCTGAACACACATGCAGCAAAGTACACAAAATAGAAATAGACAGCTTGGTGAATCTTCACAGGCTGAACACATGTTTGTTACTGGCACCAGCTCCCCAGCTCGAGAGAAAACATCTTCGGCCTCGCCGCATTTCCTTTTCTACTTCTAGGGCACTGTCTTCCTCTAAGGACAAACCTGATCTGGACTACTCATGGCATAGATTAGCTTTGCCATGCCATTTTTTTTTCTTGATTTTAAAACAAATAATTAGGTCTATCTGATCAGAAAAAGTTTTAAGTACAGAAACATAAACCAGAAAGTAATATCCTTTCTCCCTACGCTATATTTCCTAAATGTCCATTAATAGATTTTTGGTTTTGTGGTGTGTGTTGTTTTTGATTTATTTCAGGAAAATGTTTGTGCCCTTTGCCAGAATTATTTCTCCTCCTCCTTCCTCTTCCCCTCCTTCCTCCCCTTCTCCTCTTCTTCTTTGAATTTACACTCAACAGATGATGCATACATACTGTCTTCTTTCTTGTTCACCTTCTCTGTACCATTCTCCCCCAGAAAGGATGTTTGTACAGACTTTACAGTGCTGTGTTTAAAGTACTTTGGTGGGAGGGGAATTGGGGAGGAGGGTGAGAAAGGCCATTTTGTAATTCATAACCAAATAATTTCTGTTCTTAATTAATAAGAAGGAAGGGGGGAGAGTACTTTTTCTTTTCTTTGAAAAGGTAGATCAAATCTCCAGTGGTCATTCCAGACTCTTCTCCAGATTTCTGGCTCCTTCTATAACAGAGCTCAGGAAGGAAAGCTCCCAGTTTGTGAGAAGATCCTACTCTGGTCATGCCCTAGGAAACTCAGTCCCCATTAGAGATGGCTGTGGAACAACTTGTAGTAAAGCCCTTTCTCAAACTACAGTGTTGGTTTCGTATTGTATTATTTTCACTTTTTTTTTTTTTTGCATCCAGTTGAAAACAAAAGCTTTTTTTTTCCCCCGAAACCAAATACCTAGAGCTCACCTACCATTCCTTCAGTGAGCTGGCTTCACTTTTTTTTTCTTTGGCAGGGGAAATTGCCATCCAGGTAAAGATTTTCCAGTAGTGCAGTTAGGCCTGCGAATTTATTTTTATTAAAATATATGTTTCCAATAGGTGGCACTAATGTGTTTAGCTGGAGTTAATACATCCCCGCTGGAGGGAACTGTACAGGTCAAATGAACTGCTCTTACCACTTCTCAACAAGTTTCTCTTACACTCTTAGAGGTTGTCTTAACTTAGCAGCTCAAACTGGATAAAGATACCCAGACAAGCATCTCCGAAACTGACCCTCAGCTCTTGAAAAACAGAGAGAACAGATTGCCCATGAAGTGTATTCTTTTTGTCCTTGAATTCATTTGAGGGAATATTAATACCTGGAATTCAAAATCTCCGAGTGAAAATTTTCTTTTGGCCACCTCATGCGACGAGCTGACTCACTGGAAAAGACTCTGATGCTGGGAGGGATTGGGGGCAGGAGGAGAAGGGGACGACAGAATGAGATGGCTGGATGGCATCACCGACTCGATGGACAGGAGTGTGAGTGAACTCCAGGAGTTGGTGATGGACAGGGAGGCCTGGCGTGCTGTGATTCATGGGGTTGCAACGAGTCGGACACGACCGAGCGACTGAAATGAACTGAACTGAACTGAACTGAAGCACCGAGGAAGCAGCAAAAGTCTAAGGCACCTGCCTATGAGTCACCTACTTGAAATGCAGGCTTGACATGAATATCCAAAGGATATTTGCTTCTGTTTTAGGTTTTTCAGCCTTAAGATGGAGACCTTAGTGGTTTTTCCCAAAGAATCGTTGAATTTGAGGATTTCTACAACCTCAAAAGAAGAGTTTGTTCTCCATAATATAAAGGTCAGTTTATACTATGCCCTCAAGAGGACTTTTATTTTTCACTACTTTTCAGCAATATTCTAAATGGAAAATTAGACTACACTTTGTGTATCACAGAATCTGAGAAAATTCAAGATGAGACCATCTGGGGGAACTTGAATCTCAGTTCCTTCTCTTTTCTATTTGTGACATCACAGAAGGGTCATCTAAGCCCTTTGCTTATTAATCCATCTATAAAATGGAATTGAATGTAATAACTTCTACTCCTTTATTCCTTAAGGATAAGCCAAAGGCCAGATAGTTGTAAAGCACCAGGCCTGAGTTGCTGATGCAGTTTTATTTTTCATTCTTTTTTTTTTTTAATGTTTAAGCTATTTCACAACTAAACATGAAATACTTCATTTTAATAAGCACCACTGTGTTTGGAGGCAACATGTAAATTCAAGATAACATTACAGAACTTTAACTTGCCATAAGAGTGATACCTAATAATTACAGAAAAAAAGTGGAAAATTATGAAAAGTGGAAATGGAGGGGGTAGCTTACCAGCTCTAGGGAAGATACCCACAGTTATCACAAGCCTTAACACTTTTGAAGACTGTGATTAACATTTTTCACTAAGGTACCTACTTCAGTGTAGCAAATCAATAAAATAGGGCTTCTTCAGGTTGCGAAAACCAAGTAAAAAGCTCAGCACCATATAAATTCACTTAAATTGTTGAGAATGTTGCATCTATCAGAAGATTCAACTAGATAAACTTCTAAGGTCATTTCCAAAATTGATTCTGTATTGTTAATACATTCATTCAACAACTACTTATGAGTACTTACTTTATGAAAGACACTGTGCTGGGTATTAGGATATACAGTGATGAGCAAAAGAAGCAGGAAAACAGGCATTAGACAATAATCATTCAGTTCAGTTCAGTTGCTCAGTCGCGTCCAACTGTTTGCGACCCCATGAACCACAGCACGCCAGGCCTCCCTGTCCATCACCAACTCCCGGAGTTCAATCAAACCCATGTCCATCGAGTCAGTGATACCATCCAACCATCTCATCCTCTGTCATCCCCTTCTCCTCCGGCCTTCAATCTTTTCCAGCATCAGGGTCTTTTCCAGTGGGTCGCTCTTGGCATCAGGTGGCCAAAGTATTGCAGTTTCAGCTTCAACATCAGTCCCTCCAATGAATACCCAGGACTGATCTCCTTGAGGATGGACTGGTTGGATCTCCTTGCAGTCCAAGGGACTCTGAAGAGTCTTCTCCAACATCATGGTTCAAAAGCATCAATTCTTCGGTGCTCAGCCTTCTTTATAGTCCAACTCTCACATCCATACATGACCAATGGAAAAACCGTAGCCTTGACTAGACGGACCTTGGTTGGCAAAGTAATGTCTTTGCTTTTTAATATGCTATTTAGGTTTGTCATAACTTTCCTTCCAAGGAGCAAGCATCTTTTAATTTCATGGCTGCAATCACCATCTGCAGTGCTTTTGGAGCCCAGAAAAATAAAGTCTGCCACTGTTTCCACTGTTTCCCCATCTATCTACCATGAAGTGATGGGACTGGATGCCATGATCTTAGTTTTCTCATGTTAAGCTTTAAGCCAACTTCTTCACTCTCCTCTTTCACTTTCATCAAGAGGCTCTTTCGTTCTTCTTCACTTTCTACCAGAAGGGTGGTGTCATCTGCATATCTGAGGTTATTGATATTTCTCCCGGCAATCTTGATTCCAGCTTGTGTTTCCTCCAGCCCAGTGTTTCTCATGATGTACTCTGCATAGAAGTTAAATAATCATTCAATTCAGTTCAGTCGCTCAGTCGTGTCCGACTCTTTGTGACCCCATGAATCACAGCACGCCAGGCCTCCCTGTCCATCACCAACTCCCAGAGTTCACTCAAGCTCATGTCTATCAAGCCGGTGATGCCATCCAGCCATCTCATTCTCTGTCATCCCCTTCTTCTCCCGCCCCCAATCCCTCCCAGCATCAGAGTCTTTTCCAGTGAGTCAACTTGTCGCATGAGGTGGCCAAAGTATTGGAGTTTCAGCTTTAGCATCAGTCCTTCCAATGAACACCCAGGATTGATCTCCTTTAGAATGGACTGGTTGGATGTCCTTGCAGTCCAAGGGACTCTCAAGAGTCTTCTCCAGCACCACAGTTCAAGAACATCAATTCTTCGGCAATCAGCTTTCTTCACATTCCAACTCTTATATCCATACATGACTACTACTTGATTACGAATGTAAAAAGAACTGTGAGATTGTTATGTGAGAGAAGACTGGTTATCTAACCTAGTGTAGCGAGCCAGGAAGCTGACTTTTGAAGACTGAAAGAACATTGAACTAGACAAATGGAAGAAAGGGAATGGAAATCAGGGAGCTTGTGTAAAGGCCCTGTTGCAGAAGAAAGCCCTAAGTCATCTAAGAAGAGAGCACAGTGTGTGGAGCGGTAGTGTAGAGGGGCTGTCACAGCTGTAGTTGGAGGGTTGTCAGGGGCTTCTGGACTAGGAGTGTATCCTTCAGACTATCAGTTTAGTTTAATTCAATGTAAGGTGGGATTCCATTGTGTTATTTCAAAGTTACTTTTTTAAAGTTGAAATATAGTTGATTTACAATGTTATGTTTCAGACGTACAACATAGTGATTTGATATTTTTATAGATTGTGCTCCATTTAAAATTATTATAAAATAATAGCTATATTTTCTTGTGCTATGCAATGCATCCTTGTTGCTTGTGTATTTTATACATAGTCGTTTTCCCCCTTCCCTCTGTCCACTGGCAGCCACTGGTTTGTTCTCTGTGAGGCTGTTTCTGTTTTATTATACACATTTGTTTATTTTTCAGATTCCTCAAAAATGTTAACAGAATAATTGTCTTTCTCTGACTTATTTCACTAAGCATAATACTCTGTAAGTCCATCCACATTGTTGGAAATAGCAGAATTTCATTCTTCTTTCTGAGTAATATTCCAGTGTGTGTGTGTGTGTGTGAAGAGATCTTCTTCTTTCATTCATCTGTTGATTGGCTCTTAGGTTGCTTCCATGTGTTGGATATTTTAAATAATGCTGCTGTGAACATTGGAGTGTGTGTATCTTTTCAAATTAGTGTTTTCCATTGAGATTATAGCATTTCCTAACACCATATAGAAAAATAAACTCAAGATGGCTTAGAGACCTAAATGCATGATTTGAAGCAATAAAATTTCTAGAAGACAGCACAGGCTGAACAGTCTTTGACATAAATCACAGCAATATTTTGTTTGATCTGTCTCCTAAAACAAAGAAATAAAAGCAAAAATAAGCAGATTAGACCTAATTAAATGTAAAAGCTTTTGCACAGCAAAGGAGATCATCAACACAAAAGACAGCCTACCGAAGGGGAGAAAATATTTGGAAATTATATGGTCGATAAGGGGTTAGTATCCAAAATAACATAAATAGCTGATATAATTCAGTATCAAAAGGCAACGAAACAGGACTTTTCATGCCTATAAAGATAGATGGGGAAACAGTGGAGACAGTGTCAGACTTTATTTTTGGGGGCTCCAAAATCACTGCAGATTGTGACTGCAACCGTGAAATTAAAAGACGCTTACTCCTTGGAAAGAAAGTTATGATCAACCTAGATAGCATATTAAAAAGCAGAGACATATTACTTTGCCAACAAAGGTCCCTCTAGTCAAGGCTATGGTTTTTCCAGTGGTCATGTATGGATGTGAGAGTGGGACTATAAAGAAAGCTGATCGCCGAAGAATTAATGCTTTTGAACTGTGGTGTTGGAGAAGATTCTTGAGAGTCCCTTGGACTGCAACGAGGTCCAACCAGTCAATCCTAAAGGAGATCAATCCTGGGTGTTCATTGGAAGGACTGATGCTAAAGCTGAAACTCCAATACTTTGGCCACCTCATGCGAAGAGTTGACTCACTGGAAAAGACTCTGATGCTGGGAGGGATTGGGGGCGGGAGAAGAAGGGGACGACAGAGAATGAGATGGCTGGATGGCATCACCAACTCAATTGATGTGAGTTTGAGTGAACTCCGGGAGTTGGTGATGGACAGGGAGGCCTGGCGTGCTGTGATTCATGGGGTCGCAAAGAGTCGGACACGACTGAGCGACTGAACTGAACTGAAAGATATCCCACATTGCTAATAAACAGAGAAATGCAAGTCAAAACCACAATGAGGTTTCACCTCCCACCTGCCAGAGTGGCTTCTATCAAAAATAATACAATTAACTAATTTTGGCAAGGATGTGGAGAAAAGGTAACACCCGTACACTATTGGTGGGAATGTAAATTGGTGCAACTACTATGAAAAACAATATGGCGATTTCTCAAAAAGCTAAAAATAGAACTACCAAATGATCCACCAGTTTCACTCCTGGGTATATATTCAAAGAAAACAAAAACACTAATTTCAAAAGATACGTGCACCCCAGTGTGCATAGCAGCATTATTTACAGTATTCATTGAATTTTAGGCAGGGCCTGCATGCTGTTCAGATGTGATTTCTGTGTTGAGGTTTAATTCAGTTCAGTTCAGTTCAGTCGCTCAGTCGTGTCCGACTCTTTGCGACCCCATGAATCACAGCACGCCAGGCCTCCCTGTCCATCACCAACTCCCGGAGCTCACTCAAACTCATGTCCATCGAGTCGGTGAGGTTTAATTAGGTGGTGACAGAAGGAGTTATGAGTGGAGACTTGGGCTTCCCTGATGGCTCAGATGGTAAAGAATCTGGCTGCGATGCAGGAGACCTGAGTTCAATCCCTGGCTCGGGAAGATCCCTGAAAACTGAGTTTGTTCAAATAGTTAGGCAAGAGATGGTGGTGGCAGCAGAAGATGGAGGATATTGTAAAAGGAGTATCAGCAGGACTTGATGCAATTGAACATGACTAGAAACGGAAGATAGAAAGGATAAATCCAGGCACATAAATTAAAATAGGTTATTGGTATAACTATTAAATTTCAGGGAACATGACTTTTTCAGTCAAGAAACATAAATTAAGCCCCTGTTATATATTTCAGACCCTTTTCTAGGCTAAGGAACACAACAATGAACAAAGTTGACAAGTTCCCGCAGCACCTTTGAAACCAGGTTATGAAAAAATTTAGGCCAGGTGTCAGCAAACTGCAGCCATGGCCAAATCCAGCCTGCTGCCTGTTTTATAAAGTAACAGTTTCTTGGAACAGAGCCATGCCCATTCAGGCACAGATAGTTTTCACCTATCAGTGGCAAAGGTAAGCAGCTGCAGCAGAGACAGTTTGACCCACAAAGCGAAGAGTATCTGCTATCCAAGTTCTTAACTAACAGTTGGCCAGCCCCTAACTTACATATGTGCATACCGATCCTACCTTCCTCTCTAATTTTCTTTGTAACCTTGAAAAAACTAGTTAACCTCTGTGACTCAGTTTTCCCAGAGCTAAAGAAGCTGTACTTCCAAGTGGACCAGTTGAGAAACCATCAGTGAGGGCTTTGGGTGTAGAAAGTGTGAACTGATGAAAGGGATCTAGATGTATCATGAGAGTGTGCTGTTTTTATTCTAATCTTCCTTTACCTGGTCCCTGACCTCCTTTTCCAAGGAACCTGAATGTTAGGTCCATGATGTAGGCAAAATGGAAGTGGTCAAACAGGAGATGGTAAGAGTGAACATCAACATTTTAGGAATCAGCGAACTAAAATGAATTGGAATGGGTGAATTTAACTCAGATGACCATTATATCTACTACTGTGGGCAAGAATACCTTTGAAGAAATGGAGTAGCCATCATAGTCACAAGAGAGTCCAAAATGCAGTACCTGGATGCAGTCTTAAAAACGACAGAATGATCTCTGTTTATTTCCAAGGCAAACCATTCAATATCACAGTAATCCAAGTCTATGCCCTAAGCAGTAATGCTGAAGAAACAGAAGTTGAACAGTTCTATGAAGATCTATAAGACCTTCTAAAACTAACACCCAAAAAAAGATGTCCTTTTCATGATAGGGGACTGGAATGCAAAAGTAGGAAGTCAAGAAATACCTGGAGCAACAGGCAAATTTGGCCTTGGAGTACAGAATGAAGCAGGGCAAAGGCTAATAGGGTTATGCCAAGAGAACGCACTGGTCATAGCAAACACCCTCTTCCAGCAACACAAGAGAATACTCTACACATGGACATCACCAGATGGTCAGTACCGAAATCAGATTGATTATATTCTTTGCAGCCAAAGATGGAGAAGCTCTATACAGTCAGCAAAAAGAAGACCGGGAGCTGACTGTGGCTCAGATCGTGAACTCCTTATTGCCAAATCCAGACTTAAATTGAAGAAAGTAGGCAGAACCAATAGACTGTTTGGGTATGACCTAAATCAAATCCCTAACAATTATATAGTAGAAGTGAGAAATAGATTTAAGGGACTAGATCTGATAGACAGAGTGCCTGATGAACTATGGACAGAGGTTCCTGACATTGTACAGGAGACAGGGAGTAAGACCATCCCCAAAAAAGAAATGCAAAAAAGCAAAATCGCTGTCTGAGGAGGCCTTACAAATAGCTGTGAAAAGAAGAGAAGCAAAAAGCAAAGGAGAAAAGGAAAGATATACCCATTTGAATGCACAGTTCCCAAGAAGAGCAAGGAGAGATAAGAAAGCCTTCATCATGATCAATGCAAATAAATATAGGAAAACAATAGAATGGGAAAGACTAGAGATTTCTTCAAGAAAATTAGAGATCCCAAGGGAACATTTCATGGAAAGATGGCCTCAATAAAGGACAGAAATGCTATGGACCTAACAGAAGCAGAGGATATTAAGAATAGGTGGCAAGAATACACAGAAGAACTGTACAAAAAAGATCTTCATGACCCAGATAATCACAATGGTGTGATCACTCACCTAGAGCCAGACTACCTGGAATGCGAAGTCAAGTGGGCCTTAGGAAGCATCACTACGAACAAAGCTAGTGGAGGTGATGGAATTCCAGGTGAGCTATTTCAAATACTAAAAGATGATGCTGTGAAAGTGCTGCACTCAATATGCCAGCAAATTTGGAAAACTCAGCAGTGGCCACAGGACTGGAAAAGGTCAGTTTTCATTCCAATCCCAAAGAAAGGCAATGCCAAAGAATTCTCAAACTACAACACAATTGCACTCATCTCACATGCTAGTAAAGTAATGCTCAAAATTCTCTAAGCCAGACTTCAACAATATGTGAACTGTGAAATTCCAGGTGTTCAAGCTGGTTTTAGAAAAGGCAGAGGAACCAGAGATTAAATTGCCAACATCCACTGGATCATTGAAAAAGCAAGAGAGTTCCAGAAAAACAACTACTTCTGCTTTATTGACTATTCCAAAGCCTTTGACTGTGTGGATCACAATAAGCTGTGGAAAATTCTGAAAGAGATGGGAATACCAGACCACCTGACCTGCCTCTTGAGAAACCTGTATGCAGATCAGGAAGCAACAGTTAGAACTGGACATGGAACAACAGACTGGTTCCAAATAGGAAAAGGAGTACGTCAAGGCTGTATATTGTCACCCTGCTCATTTAACTTATATGCAGAGTACATCATGAAGAACGCTGGGCTGGAAGAAGCACAAGCCAGAATCAAGATTGCCGGGAGAAATATCAATAACCTCAGATTTGCAGATGATACCACCCTAATGGCAGAAGGTGAAGAAGAACTAAAGAGCCTCTTGATGAAAGTGAAAGAGGAGAGTGAAAAAGTTGGCTTAAAGCTCACCATTCAGAAAACTAAGATCATGGCATCTTGTCCCATCACTTCATGGCAAAGAGATGGGGAAACAGTGAGAGACTTTATTTTGGGGGACTCCAAAATCACTGCAGATGGTGACTGCAGCCATGAAATTAAAAGATGCTTGCTCCTTGAAAGAAAAGTTTTGACCAACCTAGATAGCATATTTAAAAAGCTTTGCCAACAAAGGTCCATCTAGTCAAAACTATGGTTTTTCCAGTAGTCATGTATACATGTGAGAGTTGGACTGTAAAGAAAGAATTGATGCTGTTGTACTGTGGGTTTGGAAAAGATTCTTGAGAGTCCCTTGGACAGCAAGATCCAACCAGTCCATCCTAAAGGAAATTAGTCCTGAATATTCATTGGAAGGACTGATGCTGAGGCTAAAACTCCAATACTTTGGCCACCTGATGCAAACTGACTCAATTTAAAAGGCCCTGATGCTTGGAAAGATTGAAGGTGGGAGGAGAAGGGGATGACAGAGGATGAAATGGTTGGATGGCATCACCAACTCAATGGACATGAGTTTGAGTAAACTTCGGGAGTTGGTAATGGACAGGGAGGCCTGGTGTACTGCAGTTCAGGGGGTCACAAAGAGTCAGACTGAGTGACTGTACTGAACTGATAGCTCCAACTTGTAAAAGCATGGTCTTCTCCAGCCAAACCTAAAACTTTCTCACATCTACACCCTATTTATGCTATTTCCTTTTTCTTTAATTCTTTTTAAGTTTACTGAAACCATGCCTCTGCACTGTCTTTCAAAAGTGTCACCTTCTTAATGAAATCTTTCCAGAGTGAATCATCCTGTGGCCTTTCCTCTGTTCATACACATTTTATGCTAGCTCTGTCCCTCTCTTAACAGCCTACCTATCTATCTGCCCAGATGTTCCTTTTATTTGCCTTGTTATGATTTGTGAGACAGGAGGAAAGATGGGCATTATGACTTGCTCATGTCTACAGCCCTGCCTGCTTAACACAATGCCTTGTCCCAGCAGAGGCTCATGACTAGTCATTGACTTAACTTAAATATGCATCTAATAATGAGTTCAAGTTTTAGACTGTAACCCTAAAGCTAGCTTCTGCATAGAAAGAAAACTGAGTACAAGATGAGCCATCACAGCAACCGAAAGACAAATGCAGTAATATTTAACTCCAGTCTATAGTCTTGTTCTTTTTGACTTGAATTATGTGGCCCCAGGCAGGGTTACAATTAGGTTGAGTCACCAGCTTCTTAAAATGGGAAAATTTCACACACACACAAAAATCTGAATGTCTGCTTTCTTTTAATAGAAGCCTAAATTTCCATATGGCAATCACAAAAGGTATGAATTGCAAGTTTGTGCGCTTAAATAACATGTCACCAATTTCCCACTCCCAACCCCCCACAGCCACCATTCTGCTTTATTTTGTGGAGTTCAACTTATTTAGATTCTATATATGCTTGAGATCACGCAATATTTATCTTTCACTTTCTGACTTACCTAACATAATGTCTTCAAGGTCCATCCATGCTCTTACAAATGGCAAGATTTCTGTCTTTTTGTGACTGAATAATATTCCACTGCGTATACATACCACATTTATTTTTTTAACCACAAAAATTGATACATTGTTTCCATATTTTTGCTATTGTGAATGATGCTGCAGTGAATATGGGGGTGCAGATATCTCTTCAATATCCTGTTTTCATTTCCCTTGACTGTGAACCCAGAGGTAGATCTACTAGATCATATGGCAGTTCTAGTTTTAATTTTTTGAGGAAATGCCATACTCTTTCTATAATGGCTGAACCAATTTACATTTCCCACAATGTACAAGGGTTTCCTTTTATACAACTTTGTCAACACTTGTTAATACTTATCTTTTTGATGATAGCCATTCACAGGTGTGAAGTAGTATCTCATTGTACTTTCGATTTATATATCTGTGATAATTAGTAGTATTGAGCATCTTTTCATGCACCTGTTGGCCTTTTGGATGTCTTCTTTGGATACATGTCTATTTCATTTCTCTGCCCATTTTTTAATCAGATCAAGTGAAGTCTTTGTTGTTGTTATGGTGTTATATGAGTTCTTTATAAATTTCAGATTTTTTTCAGATATTATCTCCTTACCCTATAAATGTGTGTGTAAATTTATATAAATTATATATATATATATTATTTGCAAGTTGGTGAAGGAAATGGCAACCCATTCCACTGTTCTTGCCTGGAAGATTCCATGGATAGAGAAGACTGGCCGGCTACAGTCCATGGGGTCGCACAGAGTCGGATACGACTGAAGCAACTTAGCACTCACACATGTTCAGCACAGACAGTAACTATCTTGGCCCCAGGTGCCCTTGTAAGACAGATATGGCCAACTTCACTTTTTGTATTAGTCGTCTGGCTACAGTAGACGTTGAATTTACATTTCGAGCATATGCCATAGATACAAAGTCAGAAGACCTGTGTTCTAGTTTTGTTCTTTCTTGAGCTGGAGAATTACAGGCAGAGTATTTTCTTTCCCTGGGAGGTTCATCTCCTCCTACCACTAGAGGAGCAAAGGGATGCTTTTTATTTCCTATTAGGAGCAGGGATTGTTCTAAATTGAGTTGGTGATACTTTTGACTCAGAAACTTTGAAGCATAATGGTGAAGTCAAGCAGAAGAGAAAGGGAGGGAAGAAACTGAATTATTCTGATTAGTATGAAAAGTAGGTAAGGCATTTTCAATTTGTAGCATGTGAACCCCATCTCATTTTCTATTTTGGATGTGTATCTTTTCCAGAATTTAAAGAAATTTAATTTCTCAGAAGATAAGCAAATATCTGCACAGGTCCAATCAGTGGGGTGAACCCCAGGTGTTTGCCTGGAATGGAATTTAACCAAAAGAATTTAAGAGATCATCATGTTGATCATAGGCTTCCCTTGTGGCTCAGAGGTTAAATCGTATGCCTGCAATGCGGGAGACCTGGGTTCGATCCCTGGTCGGGAAGATTCCCCTAGAGAAGGAAATGGCAACCCACTCCAGTATTCTTGCCTGGGGAATCCCATGGACAGAGGAGCCTTGTGGGCTACAGTCCATGGGGTCGCAAAGAGTCGGACACGACTGAGTGACTTCACTTTCATGTCGATCAATACAGCTGGGCATTGGGCCTCACTGGCCAATCTGAGGGACCAAAACCAGTTCTGGCTACCTGGGTGCCAGAGACTATCTTGTTGTAATCTCATCTCAAACAGGGTTCTGAGCCATGCACAGAGAGAAAGGGAAAGAGGTGAGCTGGGAAAAGCAGCCTGTGTTGAGTGATGAGGCTTTGTCAGTTACAGCCAACATGTGCAGTTCATAAATCAGAGAATATTTCCTGATCTGAAAATCTGGATTTGCAACTTTGGTGAATATTTTTGAATAAGTTTGGAGAGGTTGCAAGTAGGGACTTGAAAACACAATCAAAACCCTGGAGCAGATAAGCCATCTGTGTGTGCTCAACGAAAGAGAAGTGAATTTAATTTTATACTCTTTGAAAAAGGAGGAAGGTTCTCTTGGCAGGCCCATAAAATTTGTGTGATGGTCAGAGTGGCAGACACTCAAACTCAGGGAGAGAATTACCTACACAGTGTCATCATCCTTCCTGGATCATCTTTTAAACTTTCATGAGCATCAATCGCAGTGCCAAAATCATCTCTGAGAAGAAAAAAAAAATTATATTCTTAGAGAGAGCACAGATTTGTTTATGTCTTATCAGCATTGGGAGGTGTTTGTTAGATGTTTAGTAAAGTCGGAAAGACCTTCTGTACTCCAATTCTTTGAAGGACTGTGATGATCCCTTTCACCTATGCTTTGCCTCTTGCCAAAGTCCAGGAAACTCTTACAGCTTCATGAGAGTAAGACATCCCAAATATAACACTCTCAAGTGAAAATTAACCAGACTCTCACAATTCATTTTTATTATCTGTCAAACTTGACAGTTAAGAAACTTTAAAACCATATTCAAAGAGGTTAACGCTACATACTGTGTTTAACAAACTAAGATATACTTTCAGTACATTTTCTACATTTTCAGCTTTTTTCTTTCGTTATTCTTCATAGTTATTATCTGGTTAAAGAAAGATTCAGTGATGAGTGTCTTGCTTTTAGATAGTCTCACTTTGTCTCTGCCCATTTATTTGTCTTTCCAGTGACTGTGATGTCACTAACATTTTTCAGGAACTTCCTTTCTTGGCTTAAATCAGATGGTTAATTTCTGTTGCTTACCACCAGAACTTCAAGTTGGTATTTTATCTATTTTGCCTAGTATTGGAGTTTTTTGTGTTTGTGTATATCTTCCTAAGGAGACTCTAATATCTTGCAAGAAGAGTTAATCTCTGGCATTTGTATAATAATACAGTACAATAATAATGGCCATCATAGAATCTCACATACTAGGACAGTTAAATGTGTGGATTCTGGAGCCACATCACTGTGATTAGAATTCTAGCTTCTCTCTTTATGAACTCCATGACCTTGGGGAAGCTAACAACCTTTCTAGGTTTTGGCTTCCTTATGTAAGCTTGCAAGCACCTACTTATTCTAATGGTTAAAACAGGACCTGGCACATAGAAAGCATTTCATAAGTATTAGCTATTATCAGTGTAGCAGTAGTACGTTTTACTGTTTTGTTTCTTATTACTTCATGTTATTTTCATATTATATATATGATATAAGCTTTATTATATGTTATATGTACAATGTAGAAATTATATAACACATATTGTTAAATACATTCTATATATTATCGTTGTAATATAGTAATTATTATTATTAAAAAGTGTTCAAGAAAATAAGTGTTTTTAATTGATTTTGATGGTTTCTCAAACAGTAAACTCACTTCCAGTGGACACTATGAGGTTATTTGTTTGTAAGAGAAGTTTTCTTCCTACCCTTGGTTTTTAAATATCTATGCTAAAAAGCTTCCCTTTAGAGGAAGTAATAAATTTTAATGTGCAAGTTATTAAAGTACCAGCAGGGACTGTTTCATAATATGCTAAATTTCTTAACCTCTACCCAAGTAGTCTTCACCTGACTGAAATGTTGCTTGATTCTTTTCTTAATGTCATGATGTTTTTCATGAAGGATCTGTTCATTTCATCTACCTGAATGTAATGTTTCCCTGGACCAGCTGCATTTTCCATGAGGTTGTAAGACCTGAGATGTCATCTCTTCATTATGACCCCTTTTACTTAATCTTAGTGTGGCACCTGGCACAGTTTTCTCCATTCTTCTTGCATTTCTGAAGGATTGTCTGCTTTCCTTCAGCAGGCCCGTCAGTCAGTTCGATCTCTCATAACTTTGTTGGTGTTGCATGGGATCCTTTGGAATTTCACTCTGCCGGTTCTTAGTGCTGACATTGGAAATGTTCTTTTGTTGAGAAGTTTGCCTCCTTGGATCACTATGCTAATACCTCAGTTACAATATCATCAAAATGGCAAGCAGGGATCAGTTTTGTTTTTATTATTTTGGGAACTGCTGGTCCCCAAAACAGTCTCCTTGTGAAACTGCTGTCGGTAAAGTAGGATTAGTTCATCTGTTTGAAGTGAAATGAAAGTCGCTCAGTTGTGTCCGACTCTTTGCGACCCCATAAACTATACAGTCCATGGAATTCCCCAGGCCAGAATACTGGAGTGGGTTGCCTTTCCCTTCTCGAAGGGCTTTTCCTAACCCAGGGATCAAACACAGGTCTGCTACATTGCAGCAGATTCTTTACCAACTGAGCCATAAGGGAAGCCCAAGAATACTGGAGTAGATAGCCTACCCCTTCTCCAGCAGATCTTTCCAACCCAGGAATCAAACCAGGATCTCCTGCATTGACGGTGGGTTCATCTGTTTAGCAATCATTAACTGGGGACTTAAAGTGGGTAGAATTTGCTCAGAATGCTGAGCTGATTTGGAGATGAATTTGGCACATCCACTCACATGATAGAAGCAGACAGTTTCAGAAGATGAAATTCTCTGCAGAGGGTCACGGCCTGTCTTCAGTTCACTTTCACTGCACACCTGTCCTTGTTTGGGGGCACAGCTACAGTGAGTTTCCCAGTGACCTCTGAGGGCACAGAACGACAGAAAAGATGGAGGAAATGAGTAGAAGGTCGTCAGGGGGAAAGGTTGGTTAAGCATTACCTGTTGCTACCTCACTGTCCTAGAATGCTTTTCATCCAATTTCATGAATAAGGAAACAAGAGCTCAAAGAAGCCTGCCACCACTTCCATGGTTATACAGCCAGAATGTACCTGAGCCTTTTGCTGGTCTGGGAGACGTGTGCTTTTACCCTCATAAACCACACTGCCCCACAAACAGGGAACAGAGGGTGATGGGTGGCAAGTCAGGACAACATGTTGTTTTCAGTAATCATAAGGCCCCTTACTGCCGTTGCTCCAGTATCTAAGAAGATGAATAGAATCAAGGAAGAGCAGTTGAGTGATTTTAATCCTCTATTAGTTGTTTCTACCTAATTAGAGGGAGTTCAGTACAGACCCTTAAATTTCAAAATGTGTCCATCTACCCAGCCATCCTACATCTTGGTATCCACCCTAGAGGAATACCTGAATATGGGTAGAAGAAAAACATATACATTAGTTGTAGAATTTTATGTAGTGTGCAGAATTTTGAAATAACACAAATGTTCATTGATAATGGAATGATTAAATTCTGCCGAATCTATACTAGTAAACGCTATGCCAATGAAGTAGATCTATACATGTAGAACTAACAAGATCTTCAGGACACAGTAAGTTAACAAAAAAAATAAATCAAGTAGCAGGAACATGATGTAGAATGATCGCATATATTTTAAAAATTAAATAAAAAGGCTTTGACTGTGTGGATCACAATAAACTGTGGAAAATTCTGAAAGAGAAGGGAGTATCAGACCACCTGACCTGCCTCTTGAGAAATCTATATGCAGATCAGGAAGCAACAGTTAGAACTGGACATGGAACAACAGACTGGTTCCAAATAGGAAAAGGAGTACATCAAGGCTGTATATTGTCACCCTGCTTATTTAACTTATATGCAGAGTACATCATGAGAAATGCTGGGCTGGAAGAAGCACAAGCTGGAATCAAGATTGCCGGGAGAAATATCAATAACCTCAGATATGCAGATGACACCACCCTTATGGCAGAAAGTGAAGAGGAACTAAAAAGTCTCTTGATGAAAGTGAAGGAGGAGAGTGAAAATGCTGGCTTAAAGCTCAACATTCAGAAAACAAACATCATGGCATCTGGTCCCATCACTTCATGGGAAATAGATGGGGAAACAGTGGAAACAGTGTCAGACTTTATTTTGGGGGGCTCCAAAATCACTGCAGATGGTGATTGCAGCCATGAAATTAAAAGACGCTTACTCCTTGGAAGGAAAGTTATGAACAACCTAGATAACATATTAAAAAGCAGAGATATTACTTTGCCAACAAAGGTCTGTCTAGTCAAGGCTATGGTTTTTGCAGTGGTCATGTATGGATGTGAGAGTTGGACTGTGAAGAAAGCTGAGCACCGAATAATTGATGCTTTTGAATTACAGTACTGGAGAAGACTCTTGAGAGTTCCTTGTACTACAAGGAGATCTAACCAGTCAATCCTAAAGGAGATCAGTCCTGGATGTTCATTGGAAGGACTGATGCTGAGGCTGAAGCTCCGATACATTGGCCACATCATGCGAAGAGTTGACTCATTGGAAAAGACCCTGATGCTGGGAGGGATTGGGGGCAGGAGGAGAAGGGAACGACAGAGGATGAGATGGCTGGATGGCATCACTGACTCAATGCACATGCATTTGGGTGAACTCTGGGAGTTGGTGATGGACAGGGAGGCCTGGCGTGCTGCGATTCATGGGGTCGCAAAGAGTCGGACATGACAGAGCAACTGAACTAAACTGAAAATTCTGTACTTCAGAAAAGGGTGAGGACTTTAGAGAGTAAAATAATATTTCCAAGTTTTGGAGAAAACAAGCACAGATTACTTTATGTGGAGGTGATACGAGAGTTGAAACTTGGGGCATGGTAAAATTTAGAGATGTAGGGGTTTATCCAGAACAATGTAGCTAAGCAAGGCAGTTGAACCAAGATAAACCCAGTTCTATCTGAGTCCAGTGCTGCTGCTTTTAAGTAAGATTCTTCTCACAATATGAACTCTAAGCATCAGGTATAAGATGTAGGTAAAACTCACATACAGAGGTAGAGAATATGCATATGCTTTCATTAAGTATTTACCTTGTGTCAGGTACCCTACAAGAGGGTGTGTGGAATATCCTGATGAATTAGAATTCCTGGCCTTAATAATTTGAGATCTTGGAAGGGAAAGAAGGTGTATTTATAAACTTTTTAAAGATATGAAAGTTAACCAAACCCTAAAACAAAACTACAGAGAAATTTAGAAGGATTTATGAGCCAAGAGGGGAGAAAGACATTTGCAGTTGTGAAAGCTGGAAGATGTATCAGGTAAAAATGTGTTCATATATAAGAAGCAGCAAACGGAAGTGATAGTGACTTAAATCATGAGGCTTAATTTCTTAGCAAGAAGTCTGAAGCTGGCTGTTCCTAAGTTGATCAGTATTTCAGTAATACCTTCAAGGACAAGGTTCCTTCTGTCCTCTTTAGTAATCCTGCATCTTTGGATTTGTCGCATTGATTATCCAGTATGGCAGCTACAACTCCAAGCATCTCAACCACATTCAAGGGTAGGAAGCACCACCTAGCTAAGGCAGCAAAGAAAGAGAAGGACCTTTAATGAGTACAGTCTCCTTGCATCTCTGAACAAACTTTCTCCCGGACGCCTTCTAAGAGATTTCTTTTTCTAATTGGCCAGAATTAGATCATAAGCCTCCCCACTCCCTTGACCCAAGGGATGCTGTGAGAGTATGATTCTGGAATTTCCACTCTTCTCTCACAGAGCTATCAGTTCAATTCAATCACTCAGTCATGTCTGACTCTTTGCAACTCCATGGACTGCAGCACACCAGGCCTACCTCTCCATCACCAACTCCCGGAGTTTACTCAAACTCATGTCCATTGAGTTGGTGATGCCATCCAACCATCTCATCCTCTGTCGTCCCCTTCTCCTACCACCTTCAATCTTTCCCAGCATCAGGGTCTTTTCAAATGAGTCAGTTCTTCGCATCAGGTGGCCAAAGTATTGGAGTTTCAGCCTCAGCATCAGTCCTTCCAATGAATATTCAGGACTGATTTCCTTTAGGATGGACTGGTTGGATCTCCTTGCTGTCCAAGGGACTCTCAAGAGTCTTCTCCAACACCACAGTTCAAAAGCATCAATTCTTTGGCACTCAGCTTTCTTTATAGGCCAACTCTCACATCCATACATGACTACTGGAAAAACCATAGCTTTGACTAGATGGACCTTTGTTGGCAAAGTAATGTCTCTGCTTTTTAATATGCTGTCTAGGTTGGTCATAACTTTTCTTCCAAGGAGTAAGCGTCTTTTAATTTCATGGCTGCAGTCACCATCTGCAGTGATTTTGGAGCCACCCAAAATAAAGTTTGACATTGTTTCCCCATCTGTTTGCCATGAAGTGATGGGACCAGATGCCATGATCTTAGTTTTCTGAATGTTGAGTTTTAAGCCAACTTTTTCACTCTCCTCTTTCATCAAGAGGCTCTTTAGTTTTTCTTCACTTTCTACTGTAAGGGTGGTGTCATCTGCATATCTGAGGTTATTGATATTTCTCCCAGGAATCTTGATTCCAGCTTGTGCTTTATCCAGTCCAGCATTTCACCAATGTACTCTGCATATACGTTAAATAAGCAGGGTGACAGTATACAGCCTTGACTTACTCCTTTCCCTTTTTGGAACCAGTCTGTTGTCCCACGTCCCATTCTAACTCTTGCTTTTGACCTGCATACAGATTTTTCAGGAGGCAGGTCAGGTGGTCTGTTATTCCCTTCTCTTTCAGAATTTTCCAGAGCTTGTTGTGGTCCACACAGTCAAAGACTTTGACATAGTCAATAAAAGCAGAAGAATATGTTTTTCTGAAACTCTCTTGCTTTTTAGATGATCCAACAGATGTTGGCAATTTGATCTCTAGTTCCTCTGTCTTTTCTAAATCCAGCTTGAACATCTGGAAGTTCATAGTTCACGTACTTTTGAAGCCTGGCTTGGAGAATTTTGAGCGTTACTTTGCTAGCTTGTGAGATGAGTGCAACTGTGCTGTAGTTTGAGCATTCTTTGGCATTGCCTTTCTTTGGGAACTCTGGCTAGAAATAAAAAGCCTTATGATATTGAGGAGCATCTGAGAATATTGGCCACAGCAGATTTCATGGAGGAAGCAGTACTTGGGTTGGATCTGAAACAAGGATAAAGACATTTGTTAGATTGTCTATCTTCCAATATTACTTTTTTGAAAATTGTCAGTTTCAGCTTCACATGGGAGTTACCAGAATCATACAGTACGTTCCCATCTCTGGACATGCATTGTAATAGTCGTCACAGATACTGCCAAATTGGTTTGTTCCTCTCAAGGAGCATTTCTAACTTTCTTCCTCTATTGAATCTGTGTAAGAAGGGTACTACTGGTTGGCCATTAATTTGATGGTCGTTTAATTCTCTATGCTAAGTTTCCAGCATCAGTCATGTTCCCAATTATTTTATCAGAAAGAATTTAACAGGACACATTGTTAACCATGTATAAGAAAACCAACAGGGCAAAAATGGGCATTCCCGTATCACAGAGGTAGTAACTGAAGGAAGCTTGCTACAACCCCAAGTGTGGGGAACAAAGCAGTCAGCGCTGGTCTCAGAGAGAGTTTGATGCCCCTGGTTGTGCTGAAGGAAAAAATATGCAGCTTGAAACCAGCTTCTACTCCAGGAGGAGCTTCTACTACTCCTATTGGCATCAACAGACTCTGCCAAGTTTAAAACCCCTTGCTGGAGAGATGCTGAGGGCAAAGGCAAGGAAATCCAGCAGAAGCAAGTCCCTTCTCCTGCCTCCATGCCTCCCAGCTCCTTCTAGCATCCCTGTTGGTGAACCTAACAGAAAACTGCATCAGAATAGAAGTGGGGCTTACAGAGTTCCATCCCCAGCATCACATAGCAGAATACAGAAGATTTGGAGCTAAAACAGCACATCATTTTGTTATTATTGTTTTTAGCACATCCTTATTAACTGTAAGTAATAATAGAACCTACCTCTCATTATTATTTTGAGGTTTAAATGAGGCAAGTCATGAAAAGTAATTAACAGGGTGTCCAGAGCTTTATAGGCACTTAAGAAGTATTAGTGAACATTATTAGTTCTTATTCAACAAGTATTTATTGTGTACCTGTTATGTGCCAGACACCGATTTAAGGTCTGAAAATATATTGATGACTAAGATAGACAAGCCCCCTGTGCCTGTAGCATTTGCATTCCACTGAGCAGTGGCCTGAAATAAATAAGATCATTTCAGAAACTTATATGTGGTTTAGAGATAATAAGACAGCCCTGCAGTTGGGAGTATTAAGGAGGAAGATAACTAAGATTCAATGATCAGCAGCTAAGGAAATGAAAAGATAAGCTGCAGACAGATAGAAAGTGTTTACAAACCTTGTATCTGATAAAGAATTCATACTCGGAATATAGAAAGAACTCTCAAAACCTAACCATAAGGAAACAAGTAATCCATTTTTAAAAACAGACAAAAGATTTGGACAGTATGCCATAGAAGATACATAAATGGAAAATAAGTACATGAAAAAATGCTAAAGGTGAAAAGACCATTAGTTATTAGTGAAATGAAAATTAAAAGCACAGTGAGATATACTACCTTTTTTAAAAACTGACAGTACTGCTGAGGAGGATCTAGACTAACTGGAACTCTCATATATTGCTGATGGGAATGCAAAAAGGCACAATCACTTTGTAAAATACTTTGGCAGTTTCTTATGAAGTTAAACATAAACTAACCTTGTAACCCAGCAAACACACTCCTAGGTGTTTAGAGAAATAAAAGCAGAGACTTACACAAAAACCTATACACAAATAAACATTTGGTATATCCAATTGCTTTATTCATAGTCACTGCATTCATAAAATTGGAATTAATCCCAAATTTCCTTCAACTGCTGAATAGATAAATAAGCTGTGGTATATCCATACAATGGAATATTATTCAGCAACAAAAGGAACTAAGTACTATATCTGCAACAACATGGATGAATCTCAAAGACATTATGAAAATGGACAAAAGCTGTATTCTGCATGATTTCATTATGATGACATTTCAGCAAAGGCAAGGCTAGAGGGACAAACAAGGGGTCATTGGTTGCAGGGGTTGAGAATGGGGTCAGTAGTTGACTCCAAAGGGGCAGGGAAGCCAAGGGAATTTTGTGGAGGTGACAGAAGTGTTCTATATCTTGCCTGTGTTGATGGTTACATGCCTTACACATTTGTCAAAACTCATGGAATCATACATTGTAGCAGTTGGATTTTGCTATACATCAGTGCCATAGACTGAATGTTTGTATCCCTACCCCCAAAATGTATATGTTGAAAGCTAATCCCCCAACGTGATGGTGTTTGGAGGTAAGACTTTGGGGAGGTGATTGGGTCATGAGGGTAGAGACCTCATGAGTGGGGTTAACCCTTTCAGAAGAGGTTCTGGAGAATCTCTATGCAGAGAGACTAGCAAGGATGAATCCTGAAGACAGAGGAAGCAAGTAATGTGGGTAAAAGGTCTATGGATTGGAAGAATAGAGGCCCTGTTCAGGAGGGCTACCAGTTTCTGCTAAATAAATAGACACTCAGATAAATTGGAATTTGGTGTAAGCAATAAGTCATTTTTAGTATATCATGCAATATTTGGGATATACTTACACTAAAAAATACTATTTCCTGAAATTCAAGTTTAACTGAGAGTCTTGCTTTTTATCTGGCAACTCTTCACCTAAAACTTGGTGAGAATTTTGGGTTCTCTTCTGGCTACAATGAGAAACCAATGGTAAGGCTTAAAGAGACACAGTGGCATGTTGTGTGTTCTACTAAGATCATTCTGATTACTGTGGAGCATGGATTATACAGAGGCAAAGGCATGGCCATTGCAGCGGTCCAAGAAAGAAAGGGTGGTGGCCTAGTCTAGTTAGTGTTAGAGACTAAGAGTAGATGGACTGAGGAGAGAGAAATCTAAGGACTTGTTTATAGATTATGGGAGAGAGGGATAAAGGGGAAGAGGAAAATGAAGGATGCTCCTAACATTTTGACCTCAGCCACTGGGCAAATTTTCTACTGTCTTCATAATAAGAAAGTTTTAAATAGTGTTGACAGTGGGCCGTGCTCCCTTCTAAGCACTTTACATGTACAAACTCATTGACTATTGACTCATTTAATCTTCAGTATGACTTAGGCACTTGAGAGAGGGAAAGTTGTCCCTAAGGTACTGAAGGGTTTGGTAGTATGCTGAAGATCATGGAGATAATAGTTGCAGAGCGGTGTTTCTAACCACGCATCCTGGCTTGAGTCCATCCTGCTAGTTGCCACACTCTACTATCTCTTCTGGTACTGAGCACAGGAGAGGTGCTCAGTAAAGAATTATCGAATTAATGAATGAATAAGGAAATAAAAGGATGGGTTACCATGTCTTGCGTTGATTTTTATACCAAGTAGCTGTGATGTATGTCCTTATGCCTGCCAGGGAGACATTATCTGTATGCTTTTTTCCATTCTCCACACAAGTTTTAATTTTCCCTCCATTCTTTTTCTGGACATCATCTCATTATGTTGATGTTGGACATCATTAAAAGAACTCCTGGGAGGTGTTTTTAAGATTTAAGCTGTTACTCAGTAGGGTTGAGAAACACTTTTCCAATGCCGCAAGCAAACTGGCACAGGTGGTTAAGTCTGACCTCCAAGAAGGCCACGTTGTATCAAATTCACATCCTGTCTATCATCTACTGAATTTTTCCTCCAGATATGGTCTAACCTGCAGGGTATAATGTGCAGTTATCGTCTCATCCTAAGGGACTCAGTGCATCCAGTGGGAGGTAAGCTAGCATGGTGGCTAAAGCTGCTGCTGTCTGGGTAGTCAGAGAAACATGCACTCAGATGATGGCTTGGCTCTGTGACCTGAACGTCTTTGTTCTTAGCTTCCTTATCTGTGTTAAGGGGGTAGTACCAGTGCCTGTTTCATAGGATGATTGTGAAGGATGAGCAGGAAATACTTTACCAGTCAGTCAGTCAGTCAGTTCAGTCGCTCAGTCGTGTCCGACTCTCCGCGACCCCATGAATCACAGCACGCCAGGCCTCCCTGTCCATCACCAACTTCCAGAGTACACTCAAACTCATGTCCACAGAGTCGGTGATGCCATCCAGCCATCTCCCTGACTGAATAAAATGCCAAATAAAAAATTGGAATCCATTATTTTTATATCTAATTCTCTCTTAGGAAAAAGCTAGTCATACCAGGCCCACTAGAAGTATCCATAGCTACAAAATAAGTTCTTTGCCTGGAATTTGCCTTTATTCTCACAAGTCCAGCTGTGGGCATGAAGAAAGATCTGTGAGCTTGTTCTTACCACTCTCCCCCTTCCCTTGTCTTCAGAAGCCCTACTATGGAATCATTCCCATTTCTTAAGACAAATGGACAGGTGTCCATCTGAAGTTATTTAATGATCTTCACACCATCTCCCAGTCCTCTTGTGGCCCCTGCTTAGATTCCATCTTGGCTTCAAAGCAAGCGCACACTCAAGAATTCCTAAGCTGATTGCTACTGCAAGCATCAGTCAAGTTCACATTTCCCATTTAGTTCACCAGTGTGTAAGGGAATCAAATGGGTCTCATCAATGAATATTCAGATATTAAATGCCAAACAAGGACAGGGAATGAAGTATATAGGGTATTTTGTCTTATTGCTGAGAGATGCTGGCATCTGGCTGGTGAAACTACTAAATAAAACTCCCCAAGAAGACCTGTGTCAGTGTTTTGTGTGTGCAAATTAGTGGGACATAAATTCTTCTTTATGGCTACATTATTGAGTAAAATTATTTCAGAGTGTGCAATAGCCAACAAAAATATATCTTTATGAAACAGGTGAACTTAAGAAAACCCTCTGTATCTAAATACAAGCCCTTAAAGTGAAAATTAAGGATGTTTATTCACTTGACAGAAGGAATTTTTAGCTTCAAAGCAATCTTTTTCCTAGAATTTTTTAAAGTATGAGGTACTGAAACACAGTTAAAATGTTATCTGATTCACAGGAAATTTTCCCTTTTACATCCTGTGTTGTACGTGGACCAGCTCAATCATTTTTTCTCTCTCAGCATTGTGTCCTGCTTTGCAAAATAAGGGGTTTGCATGCGTGCTTAGTCACCCAGTTGTGCCCTACTCTTTGTGACCCCATGGACTGTATGTAGCCTGCCAGACTCTTCTGTCCATGGAATTTTTCAAGCAGGAATAGTGGTGTGGGTTGTCATTTCCTCCTCCAGAGGATCTTTCCGGCCCAGGGACTGAGCCTGAGTCTCCTGTGTCCCTTGCACTGGCAGGCGAATTTTTTAACCACTGTGCCACCTGGAAAGCATTGTGTCTTGCTTTGCAGAATAAGGGATTTAGGTTGAATAATTTCAGAGTTTCATCTGGGAGTAAGATCCTCTGTTTATGGGACTGGAGAGTAGTTTGACATATTAATTCATTTTGTTCTATAAATATACATTTTCCCTTTACTCTTTCCCTCATTTAAGTAGGTAGCAGGTTCTGGGCCTCTGAGCATCCAACAGAGTTTTGTGGGAAGGCAGAAAGCAGAGAGAGCCTGTCTTCTTGAGGGCAGGGGTTGAGGATGGGCTTGGAGAGGCATGGGGGGAAGAACGTCATGAGCCAGCAGGAATAGAGACCAGGGTCTACCATCCTGGCAATGCCCTGAAGAAATGGAAGAATCCCAGAGAAAAATGACTCAGTGCAGCATCTCAGGCAGTCCAGCAAATGAGCCTTATTTCCCAAGCCTCATGCTGAAGCAGCCACAAGCTTTAGAACCAACCCCTGTGGATGGTGGCAGTGGTATTCCCCAGACCAGCTCCTTGGTCTGACAACCAGAAGGCCACCCCCATTACACCGCTTCTGGCACAGAGTAAGACACTAGAAATCAAGAATGAGGAAATCTCCACAATGACTGAGATGAAGATTCCCACCAGCATGGCACGATAAGGGCTCAAAATCAAAAATAAATTGGCTTAGTTATATAAGTTATATTGGAGAAGGAAATGGCAACCCACTCCAGTATTCTTGCCCAGAAACTTCCATGGACAGAGGAGCCTGGTGGGCTACAGTCCATGGGATCGCTACTAGTCGGACACGACTGAGCGACTTCACTTTCACTTTTCACTTTCACTTTAGTTATATAAAGAAATGTGATGTTTCAGAAACACCAAACATAAGGACTGAATTCACATTCACTATATGTCTGCGTGTGTGCTTAGTTGCTCAGTCATGTCCGACTCTTGCAACCCCATAGACCGTAGCCTGCCAGGCTCCTCTGTCCATGGAATTCTCCAGGGAGGAATACTGCAGTGAGTTGCCACTTCCTTCTCCAGGAGATCTTCCCGACCCAGGAACTGAAGCTGGGTCTCCTGCATCACAGGTAGATTTTTTGCCGACTGAGTTACAAGGGAAGCCGCGAAGAACTGAGCTTTGAAGGAAGACACTGTATGTCTAGATCACAATATTTGCAAGCTTTCATTCTTTCTAAATCTCCATTAAATTTCTCCTTAGTTTTGTCCAGTCCTTTTACTTCTCTCCTTTGTAAAACTCTACATGTTACATGAAGAATGTTGAAATGATTCCCTCCAGGGCCTGTAACTCAAGGGTTTACAAAACACTGCAAGGCGCCTATAGTAGATGCTGTTGTCTGGGAGGCATTTGGACACCATGACTCCTTGTTGGGTTGAAGAGGCACCATCAGAGAGGGCTGTTAATCCATCAAGAAGAGCTTTGTGACTGTCTGGCTATGTGACAATCAGTTTGTCTCTGAGCCTCCGTTCTTAGAATTAAGTGGGGGTAGTAGAAAAAGGAAGAATGAATCATATCAGATCTCCCATGAATGACTGGGCAGACTGTGCCTTCCACAAGTGCAGCCCCACCATCCACTCATCGGCCCTGTGCCCAGTATTCCAGGACCTGGTTATGTCTGCCTTTTTCTCACCCACAAAGGGAAGCCACATGAGTTACCCCTGGCACTCTTTATACTGCATAATCCAGCTTGGATACTTTGTGATTCCAATTTGCCAGGCCTTTTCCTCTAAAGCAATGGTCCCAAACTTTTTTGGCACCAGGGACCGGTTTCATGGAAGACAATTTTTCCACCGACCCGGGACAGAGGATGGTTTCAGAATGATTTAAGTGCATGACATTTATTATGTACTTTACTTCTGTTATTATTACATCAATTCCACTTCAGGTCATCAGACATTAGATCCTAGAGGTTGGGGACCCCTGCTGTAAAGGGTTTTGCTTCTAGCAGTCTTTCTGAGGAAAAACGGTTTCAAAATTATTTTTTCTTTCCCTTCAAAAGCACTTTTAAATATATGTGTATATAGACAGATTGACTTGATAAGAAGAAAGTTGTTATAAAGTCAGGCAGAACTTCCAAGGACCCCAAAAATAGCTGCAAATTTATTTTTTCGGGCATATTAGTTGATATGATAAGTGAACAGGGAAGTTTGTCCGGTTAGTATGGAAAGCAATCCTTGTTCAGGCTTCTGGTGAGCAGGGCTTGAGGGGAATCAAGAGGACGGGGGTGGTTTCAGGTCCAGCTGACAGTTCTCCAGGAGAGTACCACTGTGCTTCTGTTTCTGGAAACCACACTCTGGGGCTGGGGGAGGAGGTGCTGTTGCTGCCTCCCTCCTCCCCGACTTAGAGAAACAGCTCTGAAGTTGCTGCAACTGGGTCCAGCTGGGATTTGTCAGAAGTCCTGCGTTCACCCATGACCCAGTGGTTACCGAGCTCTCAGTGGGGAAGGCGGGCAGCGAATGCCTCCTGGGGAGAAATATCCGGTCCCCTGCTTGGCCCTGGAAGGCAGACCCCCAGCTTCAACGATGTCTTTGTTGTCATCTCAGACTGGAACTCTGGTTTGCGTTTTCATGGGAACAGGACACCTGTGTGCTAGCACTCTGGGCCCCCATCTCCCCTGCCGGGAGAGCACAGCCTGGCCTCTGAGATCCTTTTACAAAGGGCATCGGGGTTGGGAGGAAGGAGCCTTTTCTGGGCCACCTTGCAAGACCAGCAGGATACCCAAGGGTCTCCCTTGCTCTGCCCCTCCTCAACTCTCCCAGGTCCCAGTGGGAAGTGCACACTCCAGGGTGTTTTTTTCTGTTTTCTGGCTGCAGCTACACAAGGCAGTTGAATTAGAGTCATGATTGTAATTTAATTTCTCCAAACTCAGAGCTATTTTCTTTCCAAATATATGAGGAGCCAGGAAACGTTCAAAGAACTAGGAAAACCAGTCCAAATTCAGAAAGGTTAAGGAAGAAGAAAAGTCACAGGGTGAATACTACTAATAATATAATCTTTCATAATAATTGCAATATCTCATGTACAATGTAATATATACATCATATACCATGATATATGTATTCTTATATGTATACTATATAGTAATAATCTTATAGATGTGTTATACGTTGTGGTAGTTATTATAGTATGGCACATATATATACATATAACATGTAACATGACAATATTCAAAATGTTAAAAATAATTTTAGTAATATAAAAATGAAGAAGAACTAAAGAGTCTCTTGATGAAAGTGAAAGAGGAGAGTCAAAAATCTGGCTTAAAATTCAGCATTCAAATAACAAAGATCATGGCATCCCATCCCATCACTTCATGGCAAATAGATGGGGAAACAATGGCAACAGTAACAGATTTTATTTTCTTGGGCTCCAAATTCACTGCAAATGGTGACTGCAGTCATGAAATTAAAAGACTTTTGCTCCTTGGAAGAAAAGCTATGACCAAACTAGGCATCATATTAAAAAGCAGAGACATTACTTTGCCAACAAAGGTCCGTCTAGTCAAAGCTATGGTTTTTCCAGTAGTCATGTATGGATGTGAGAGTTGGATTATAAAGAAAGCTGAGCGCCAAAGAATTGATGCTTTTGAACTGTGGTGTTGGAGAAGACTCTTGAGAGAGTCCCTTGGACTGCAAGGAGATCCAACTAGTCTGTCTTAAAGGAAATCAGTCCTGAATATTCATTGGAAGGACTGATGTTGAAGCTGAAACTCCAATACTTTGGCCAACTGATGCGAAGAACTGATCCATTGGAAAAGACCCTGATGCTGGGGAAGATTGAAGGCAGGAGGAGAAGGGGATGACAGAGGATGAGATGGTTGGATGGCATCATGGACTCGATGGACATGAGTTTGAGCAAGCTCTGGGAGTTGGTGATGAACAGGGGAGCCTGTGTGCTGCAGTCCATGGGGTCGCCGAGTCAGACACAACTGAGCGACTGAACTGAACTGAATAAGAAAATAAAGTAAAATTGGAGCACCATCCCAAATGAGATCAGGTGTGGTCAGTGCCATATGGCTATAGACTGGATAACCATTCCAAGATCATAAAAGTTTAAGAGGAAGAGGAAACAGGGTAAAAAAATAATTATTTTGTAATTATGTTATGATAATTTATATTCAACACAGTTGCATATACATTCTGTATCATAGTTATTATTTTATATACTATCATATTATATAAATATAAGTATATAATTGTTGACATTACTATTATAAATAAAAATAATATTTATTGATTCTTTACCAGGACTTACATCCTCAATCACTCAGCTTTGAGACCCCATGGACTGTAGCCTACCAGGCTCCTCTGTCCATGGAATTTTCCAGGCAAGGATACTGGAGTGGGTTGCCATTTCCTTCTCCAGGGGATCCTCTTGGGCCCAGGGACCAAACCCAAGTCTCTTACATATCCTTCATTGGCAAGTGGATTCTTTACCCCTGCACCACTTTGCAGTGTGCTAAACACTTTACAGGCATTATATGACTTAATTTTTATAATAACCATATGATGTACAAGGAAATGGCAACCCACTCCAGTATTCTTGCCTGGAGAATCCCATGGACAGAGGAGCCTGGTGGGCTAGAGTCCACGGGGTTGCGAAGAGTCGGACACAACTGAAGGGACTTAGCATGCATGCATGCGTGTGCAATATTTTAATTCACATACCATACCATTCATTCATTCAAAATACATAACTCAGTGGTTTTTAGTATATTCAGAGTTTGCAACCATAACCACAATCAGTGTTAGGATATCTTCATCATCTCCCCAAAAACTTCTGTACCCATTAGAAGTCACTCCCCATTCCCCACTTCCACTAGCCCTAGGCAACCACCAATCTACTTTTTGTCTCTATAGATCTGCATTTTCTGGACATTTCTTATAAAAAGAATCATCATATATGGTCTTTTGTGACTGACTTTTTTCATTGAGCATAATATTTTCAAAGTGTGTCCACAATGGAGCATGTATCAGTACCATATTCCTTTTATGTCTGAATAGTATTCCATTTATTAATATACCAGGTTTTGTTTATCCATTCATCAGTTGATAGACATTTGGGCTGTTTCTGCTTTGGGGCTGTTATGAAGAATTTTGTTCTGGATTGTCATGTGCATGTTTTTGTGTGGATGTATGCTTTCATTTCTCTTGGGGGTACCGTGTTTTTACCCCATTTCATAGATGAAGAAGCTGAGGTACAGAGATGTTAAATAACTTGTCCAAGGACACACAGCTAGTTAATGCTCTGAGACTCAAAGTGAGTTCTGCCTGATGCTCTTAGCTGTTCTGCTCTGTTTATCAAAGGTTAATATGTGGAAGGTAGAACTTGTGTCCCTCGGGGTCTCTGGAGAGACACTAAAAAGAAATACAGCAGGAAGAGTTTCTATGCAAGCTGAGGATGAACTTTCTCCATTATGACTGGTTAGTTAAGCTTGGGAGTGATTGCCAAGGGAGGGGTGGATACCCCTTTTGACATGAAGGATCCTCTGTGGGGATCTTTAAGACATAGTAGGGAGGGATGTCTCACTCCTGGGAATGGAATTTGGCTCAAAGCTGTCCAAATGGCAGCCTTCACTCAGCATCTGGTGTCCAAATGGTGTGAGAGGAGCCAGGCCACGATCCAGGCCTTCCTCACCCTTCTCAGCCTGACCTTACCCCAGCCTGTATTCAGACCCCTGTGCCACAGAGCTGGACCTCCCAGACCTCCTCCTTGTCCGTCCCCAACCTTGACCGACCCCTCCCTCTGGCTCTCAGCTGGGTGTCTGCAGAGGGAACTGATTGAGGCCAACGAAACCAGGGCTGGCTTTGGGTGGGGAGAAAGGTGATGAAGTTCAGGGAGGGAGGGAAAGAGATGGGGGAGGCCAGAGGAGCTATTTCAGAACACCCAGGGCAGGGCAGGGTGTGGACAGCAAGATCCACAAAGTCTCCCCAGGGGAGGTGATGTTGCTCAGAGCACCTGGCCATAACATGACGCCTCTGGGCCTGTGTGGCTTACGGAGCCGGGACCATTTGAAATATTTCTGTAGAATATGGACTTTCTTCTTAATCTTACCAAAGAATAGACCCTGAATTCTGGAATTGTTATTATACCAATCATGGGAAAAATAAGTCCACAGGCTCTTGGCGGGGGTGAGGAGGGTGGGGGTGGGAGTGTCAGGGGGACTTTAGTTATGAAACGTAGTGGACACAGTTTCAGCTCTAAAGTCAGAAACAGAATCTCTCTCTTAGTAACGACCCTAAATAATTTTCTTAACCTTCCAGAGCCTCACTTGCATTCGTGTACAGTATAGGAGTAAAAGCAAGACCTGCCTTGCAGCTCCTGGCAAGAGTAAACAAGTCTGTGCACCACTGGCCAGTGCACACACTGCGACCACACTCCTGCAGGTTATTCTGATGTAGGAGCAAAGAGGCAGATGATCTGGAGGAGCAGTGGTTTCAGCAAAGCTAAAAACCGCTTCTATTCTTGAACTGCTTTTCAGGGCATTTAATATACTGACTTGCATTACGAATATCTAAGAAGAACCATTTTCTATTGCATTTCGCAAATGTATTCAACCACAGCAATTTTTGGATCTAACATTCAGGGTAGAGGTTACCAACTGGTGGTCCATGGGTCAGATCTGGCTAACAGATGTAGAGATTTTTTGGCCAGTGCATTGTTGCTTTTAAAAGTTTCCTGTACTCAAGTATAGCAAGATTTCACTTACAGATGGCAAGATTACACATAAAATTTGACTTTTCAGCTTCTCTTGAAAAGTATAAAGGTTGGGCCAAGCTGGGTCATTTCCGCGTGGTAACACTTGGGGGGAAATTGGGCAGGCAGAGCCGTGCAGCAGCTGCCTACTTTAGATGGGGTGTGAGCTCTCTGCTCACTCCATGGCCCCCATGATATCCTAGTCTGCAACTCCTGAGAGTCTATTGCTTTTCACATGCTGAGATGTGGAATGTAAAATAATGTTTTGTCCACACACCCCTTCATTTACAAATTGTTAGACATCCGCTTATTAATTATGTCCATGATTTACTGAATCATCATTAAAAAGATGAACCAAGAATAATTTAACAGAATGAGATTCAAAATAAATATGAATCAGAAGTTTTACTCTCCACCCTTCACTCTAGGGGCCACTGAGGCAACTTCTTGTACAGAATTGGCACGTGGTCAGGGCTCAAGACTTAACTCTTACATGTCATTATTGATGCTGGGATATGAAAATGTCTAACTTCTTTGTTAAAGAAAAGCTGAACACGGAACCACCATGCCTGTAGCCAACCCTGAGCTAAATGTCTTGTGTATCTGAACTCCTCCATCCATACAAGCAGATTGTGAATTAAGCACTATTTTGCTTTCAGTTGACTCTTGAAGATTACTTTTCCTTTAACTTTTCATGCCCAGTACCATAAAACAACAGTCTTTGGAATCCAGGATCTGCCTGAAATACTTCCTTAGGTAAATGTCCATCTATACAAAGAGAGAAATCAGTGCACAGCATTTTTCAAATATTGAAGTCATGCTTTAACTAGAAAGATCTGGAAAAAAATTAGACAACTATGAAGGGACTCTTCGAGTCTCAAAGCAGTCTCATTGTGTTTTAGTTCCTGAGAAAGGAACATTAAAGTGAAGAGTAACTGCTCGTGAAGTCAACTGAGATTTCTCGATGAAAGGCCAGGCAGAATCATTTTTGAAAGTGTTATTTACTGTGCCAACTTGGAGCTTCCTTTTCCAAGCTTTCAGCCTCATCCTGTAACTAATTTTGAAAATAGTGAAAAGCTGTGTGACTGATCAGTTTTCTTTTTAAAAATCTAGTAAGGAAGTCAAGTGCAACTAGGTGTGAAAGTCCTCCCCACCCCAGCCTTCACTTGGATTTTAAGTGCAGCTTCAGGGGGCCATTGAAGACGTAAGGAATCAAAATTTCTTGTAATACTGCTACCTCCAGCAGCAAACACTGAGACTTTGGGCACCACAGACTTGGGCAAATGATGCAACCATTCCAGTGCTCTCTATGACATGGACCCAGACAGTAAGACAACCATATCGTCAAAACTGTGGGCTCTGAATCACCCCGGGTTCTAATTCCCACTCTACCACTTACTAGCTGGATGTCCACAGCAAATGACTCAGCATCTCCGGGCCTCAGCTTTCTGCTCTGTAATAATAGTACCATGATAGTACCTCCCTCACAGAGCTGAGAAGAGAAAATGCGTGTAAAGTATTGCCACAGTGTTTAGGCACACGGAAAGTGTCCAGCACACATTACTTATTGTATTGCAAGCAATGAGTTATTTCTCTTGCTTTTCTGCTCTCATGATCAGAAATGTAGATGTCCCCCTTCAACTCTTTGAATCCCCTGTTTTTCAGCTGTTCTGATCCGTGTCTCCATTACTTCAGTCAAGTGTTAACCTTTATCTGTGAAGGACCAGATACGTTTCTTTAGTAGACTGCAAATTCTCCATCACCATTACTCATGTCTACGTTTGTCACTAGAAAGCAGCCATAGAGGATACAGAAGTAAACGGGTGCAGCTATGCGCCAGTAAAACTTGACTCGCAAAAAATATGCAGCAGCAGGATGCGGCCCTCAGGCCAAAGTTTCTGCCCCCTGATTTAGGCTCTATTTCTCCTCCAAAGGTGCACAATGCAGGCAGGAGAGGCCAGAGTTTAGCATGTGTGCTCCAGAAGGAACCAGAGAAAGGAGCCTGGGCTTACCTGGATTTAAGGGAAATGGGAGAAATGGAGTTCTTTCTCCCTGAAGAAAGTTAGCTAGCTTCTCTTTGTACAACAGGACAGTCTCAAAGTAGAAGGAACAGTGCCACTGTGTGTGTATTGGGGGAAGGAGGTGGAAACGGTGCTTGGGACAGCATCCGATGCCCGAGAGTGCTCCTCTCACACCCCTCCAGACTGTTTGCCCACAGTGCTCAAAATCCCTGTGTTCATTGCAGCACTGTTTATAATAGCCAGGACATGGAAGCAACCTAGATGTCCATCTGCAGATGAATGGATAAGAAAGCTGTGGTACATATATACAATGGAGTATTACTCAGCCATTAAAAAGAATGCATTTGAATTGGTTCTAATGAGGTGGATGAAACTGGAGCCTATTATACAGAATGAAGTAAGCCAGAGAGAAAAACACCAATACAGTATACTAATGCATATATATGGAATTTAGAAAGATGGTAACTATAACCCTGTATACGATACAGCAAAAGAGACACAGATGTATAGAACAGTCTTTTGGACTCTGTGGGAGAGGGCAAGGGTGGGATGATTTGGGAGAATGGCATTGAAACATGTGAATTATCATATGTGAAACGAATCACCAGTCCAGGTTCGATGCATGATACAGGATACTCTGGGCTGGTGTACCGGGATGACCCAGAGGGATGGGATGGGGAGGGAGGTGGGAGGGGGGTTCAAGATGTGGAACACATCTACACCCGGGACAGATTCATGTCAATGTATGGCAAAACTAATACAATGCGGTAAAGTAATTAGCCCTCAATTAAAATAAATAAATTAAAAAAAAACAATCCCTGGCAGCTGGGGTGGGGGAGGGGGCGTGGAGCCTGCAAATGTCTGCACCAGGGAGAGCTTTGAAATGGTTCTAACGTTGGTTGTGCCATGTGGAAAAGGTCTCAAATATTCCTAGAAGCTTGCTGAAATCATCAGGAAAGGAGTACCTGAAAAAAATACTTTGTAGCATTTTTGCTTGTCCCGCTCTGCCCGCCATACACCTTTCCTTCACATCTTCTACAGGGGAAAGTATCTTCTCAAATCATCAGTTCCTACTGAGGGAGCTCAGTCATGCCTCTCTTCTGTCTCCATCTTTCTCTAGAAGGAGAAAAGTCTCTTCTCCCCCCATCAAGCTCTTGAGTAGAGAAAGAAAACTTCCACAGAGTGAGCCAGGGCAGCTTCTTCTAAGGGAAGGTACTACCTTTAATGTTCTTTTCTGCTCCACCTGACCCGTTTCTGAGATCAGGAAAACATCAGGAAGCTCTGACTGCCTGATTTGTAAAAGTTCCTGAACTGGTCTTTGTGTCTGGGAAAAAGGTCAGCAAACTGGATGGAGGCTTCTTGTGGTGAGATCTGCCTTCCTTTCACTCTTTGCTTTCCTCCAACCAATACTGAACATGTGACATATCTCCATAGTAGGATGCTAGACATAAGCTAGTGGTGGTTTGCTTATTTAAATATGAGGATTTTTTTTTTCTTTTGACTCTTAGAAGGGTCTGTGCAGTGTCATGCTGACAGTGAAATTTGGATTCCATCTTAAGCGGAGATGTTTTTCTTTTTCCTGCCATCCTAACTGGTGTAGATGTTGAGGAGAAGATTACAAGGACACCTTGGAGCATGGATTCTGGTTTATTTGATGTGGGTTCAGAGCTTCCCTGGTAGTTCAGCTGGTAAAGAATCCGCCTGCAATGCGGGAGACCTGGGTTCAATCCCTGGCTTGGGAAGATCCCCTGGAGAAGGGGAAGGCTACCCACTCCAATATTCTGGCCTGAAGAATTCCTTGGATTGTATAGTCCATGGGTTCGCAAAGACTCAGACACGACTGAGGGACTTTCACTTTCAGGTGATAATCAAGCTGAGAAATTTTCAGAAAATCATCTGCCCATCCTCTGTGCTGCCCAGATAACAGCTCTGCTTCTTCAAACAAGATTGATAATAGATAGATAGATAAAAGTCGCTCAGTCGTGTCCAACTCTTTGCGACCCCACGGACTGTACAGTTCATGGAATTCTCCAGGCCAGAATACTGGAATAGGTAGCCTTTCCCTTCTCCAGGGGATCTTCCCAACCCAGGGATCAAACCCAGGTCTCCTGCATTGCAGGCAGATTCTTTACCAGCTGAACCACAAGGGAAATCCCAAGACTGATAATAGTTAGATGCAATTCTCCTTAATCAGGAGGTTTTGAGACTTGGATGTGCCTTAGAATCATCCAGAAGGTGTTTAAAAAGAAAAAAAAAGAAAAGGACAGTCACTCGAGCCCACCTCTGATTTAACAGAGCTCAGACAGGTCCTCAGAGGCTCTGTCTTTACCATATACGCTGCCCACCTTCTCCACCGCCCCATTCACCAGTGTGAATGAGCCAGAAACTGCAGCTGGAGACATGCTTACTTAACCTGAGCACAAGGTTTATAATGGACTAACTCTGAGACATGATTCCTCAGTCCTTCGGTAGATGTTAACGAGCTGTGTCTTTTTTTTTTTATTTCTAACTGACTTTATTTATTTATTTATTTATTTATTTTTCTTTTTTAAATTTATTTTATTTTTTTTTTACTTATTTTTATTTACTTTTTTTTGGTAATCAATTTATTTTTTATTGGAGGCAAATTATTTTACAATATTATATTGGTTGGTTTTGCCATACATTGACATGAATTTGCCCCGGGTTTACATAAGTTCCCCCTCCTGAACCCCCCTCCCACCTCCCTCCTCCCTTTATCCTCCCTCTGGGTCATCCCCGCATGCCAGCCCCGAGCATCCTATAACATGCATTGACCCTGAACTAGTGATTCGTTTCACATATGACAACATACGTGTTTCAATGACATTCTCCCAAATCATCCCACCCTCACCCTCTCCCATAGAGTCCCAAAGACTGTTCTATACATCTGTGTCTCTTTTGCTGTCTCGTATACAGGGTTATCATTTGCATCTTTCTAAATTCCATATATATGCGTTAGTATACTGTATTGGTGTTTTTCTTTCTGGCTTACTTCACTCTGTATAATAGGCTCCAGTTTCATCCACCTCATTAGAACTGATTCAAATGTATTCTTTTTAATGGCTGAATAATACTCCATTGTGTATATGTACCAAAGCTTTCTTATCCATTCGTCTGCAGGTGGACATCTAGGTTGCTTCCATGTCCTGGCTATTATAAACACTGCTGCAATGAACATTGGAGTACATGTGTCTCTTTCAACTCTGGTTTCCTCGGTATGTATGCCTCGGTATGATTGCTGGATCATATGGCAGTTCTATTTCCAGTTTTTTGAGGAATCTCCACACTGTTCTACATAGTGGCTGTACTAGTTTGCATTCCCACCAACAGTGTAAGAGGGTTCCCTTTTCTCCACACCCTCTCCAGCATTTATTGCATGTAGACTTTTGGATAGCAGCCATTCTGACTGGTGTGAAATGGTATCTCATTGTGGTTTTGATTTGCATCTCTCTGATTATGAGGAATGTTGAGCATTTTTTCATATCTTTGTTAGCCATCTTTATGTCTTCTTTGGAGAAATGTCTGTTTAGTTCTTTGGCCCATTTTTTGATTGGGTCATTTATTTTTCTGGAATTGAGCTGCAGGAGCTGCTTGTATATTTTGGAGATTAATCCTTTATCCGTTGCTTCATTTGCTATTATTTTCTCCCATTCTGAAGGCTGTCTTTTCACCTTACTTATAGTTTCCTTTGCTGTGCAGAAGCTTTTGATTTTAATTAGGTCCCATTTGTTTATTTTTGCTTTTATTTCCAATATCCTGGGAGGTGGGTCATGGAGGATCCTGCTGTGATTTATGTCAGAGAGTGTTTTGCCTACGTTCTCCTCTAGGAGTTTTATAGTTTCTGGTCTTACATTTAGCTCTCTAATCCATTATGAATTTATTTTTGTGTATGGTGTTAAGAAGTGTTCTAGTTTCATTCTTTTACAGGTGGCTGACCAGTTTTCCCAGCACCATTTGTTAAAGAGACTGTCTTTTCTCCATTTTATATTCTTGCCTCCTTTGTCAAAGATGAGGTGTCCATAGGTGTGTGGATTTATCTCTGGGCTTTCTATTTTGTTCCATTGGTCTATATTTCTGTCTTTATGCCAGTACCATACTGTCTTGATGATTGTGGCTTTGTAGTAGAGCCTGAAGTCCGTCAGGTTAATTCCCCCAGTTCCATTTTTCTTCCTCAAGATTGCTTTGGCTATTCGAGGTTTTTTGTATTTCCATTTAAATTGTGAGATTATTTGTTCTAGTTCTGTGAAAAATATCGTTGGTAGCTTGATAGGGATTGCATTGAATGTATAAATTACTTTGGGTAGTATACTCATTTTTACAATATTTATTCTTCCAATCCATGAACATGGTATATTTCTCCATCTACTAGTGTCCTCTTTGATTGCTTTCAGTAGTGTTTTATAGTTTTCTATGTACAAGTCTTTTGTTTCCTTAGGTAGATATATTCCTAAGTATTTAATTCTTTTCTTTGCAACAGTGAATGGAATAGTTTCCTTAATTTCTCTTTCTATTTTCTCATTATTAGTGTATAGGAATGCAAGGGATTTCTGTGTGTTGATTTTATATCCTGCAACGTTACTGTAATCATTGACTAGCTCTAGTAGTTTTCTGGTAGAGTCTCTAGGGTTTTCTGTGTAGAGGATCATGTCATCAGCGAACAGTGAAAGTTTTACTTCTTCTTTTCCAAGTTGGATTCCTTTTATGTCTTTTTCTGCTCTGATTGCTGTGGCCAAAACTTCCAGAACTATGTTGAATAGTAATGGTGAGAGTGGGCACCCTTGTCTTGTTCCTGACTTTAGGGGAAATGCTTTTAGTTTTTCACCATTGAGGATAATGTTTGCTGTGGGTTTGTCATATATAGCTTTTATTATGTTGAGGTATGTCCCTTCTATTCCCACTTTCTGGAGGGTTTTTATCATAAATGGATGTTGAATTTTGTTGAAGGCTTTCTCTGCATCTATTGAGATAATCATATGATTTTTATTTTTCAGTTTGTTAATGTGGTGTATTACGTTGATTGATTTGCGGATATTGAAGAATCCTTGCATTCCTGGGATAAAGCCCACTTGGTCATGATGTATGATCTTCTTAATGTGTTGTTGATTCTGATTGCTAGAATTTTGTTAAGGATTTTTGCATCTATGTTCATCAGTGATATTGGCCTGTAGTTTTCTTTTTTTGTGGGGTCTTTACCAGGTTTTGGGATTAGGGTGATGGTGGCCTCATAGAATGAGTTTGGAAGTTTCCCTTCCTCAGCAATTTTCTGGAAGAGTTTGAGTAGAATAGGTGTTAGCTCTTCTCTAAATTTTTGGTAGAATTCGGCTGTGAAGCCATCTGGACCTGGGCTTTTGTTTGCTGGAAGATTCCTGATTACGGCCTCTAGTTCCGTGCTTGTGATGGGTCTGTTCAGATTTTCTATTTCTTCCTGGTTCAGTTTTGGAAAGTTGTACTTTTCTAGGAATTTGTCCATTTCTTCCAGGTTATTCATTTTATTGCCATATAATTGCTGATAGTATTCTCTAATAATCCTTTGTATTTCTGTGTTGTCGGTTGTGATCCCTCCTTTTTCATTTCTAATTTTATTGATTTGGTTCTTCTCCCTTTGTTTCTTGATAAGTCTGGCTAGTGGTTTGTCAATTTTATTTACCTTCTCAAAGAACCAGCTTTTGGCTTTGTTGATTTTTGCTATGGTCTCTTTTGCTTCTTTTGCATTTATCTCTGCCCTAATTTTTACGATTTCTTTCCTTCTACTGACCCTGGGGTTCTTCATTTCTTCCTTTTCTAGTTGCTTGAGATGTAGAGTTAGGTTATTTAGTTGACATTTTTCTTGTTTCTTGATGTGTGCCTGTATTGCTATGAACTTCCCCCTTCAGTTCAGTTCAGTTCAGTTGCTCAGTCGTGTCCGACTCTCCGCGACCCCATGAATCACAGCATGCCAGGCCTCCCTGTCCATCACCAACTCCCGGAGTACACTCAAACTCATGTCCACAGAGTCAGTGATGCCATCCAGCCATCTCATTCTCCGTCGTCCCCTTCTCCTCCCGCCCCCAACCTTTCCCAGCATCAGAGTCTTTTCCAGTGAGTCAACTCGTCGCATGAGGTGGCCAAAGTATTGCAGTTTCAGCTTTAGCATCAGTCCCTCCAATGAACATCCAGGATTGATCTCCCTTAGAATGGACTGGTTGGATCTCCTTGCAGTATAAGGGACTCTCAAGAGTCTTCTCCAACACCACAGTTCAAAAGCATCAATTCTTCGGCGATCAGCTTTCTTCACAGTCCAACTCTCACATCCATACATGACCACGGGAAAAACCATTGCCTTGACTAGACGGACCTTGGTTGGCAAAGTAATGTCTCTGCTTTTTAATATACTATCAAGGTTGGTCATAACTTTCCTTCCAAGGAGCAAGCGTCTTTTAATTTCATGGCTGCAATCAGCATCTGCAGTGATTTTGGAGCCCAAAAAAACAAAGTCTGACACTGTTTCCACTGTTTTTCCATCTATTTCCCATGAAGTGATGGGACCAGATGCCATGATCTTTGTTTTCTGAATGTTGAGCTTCAAGCCAACCTTTTCACTCTCCTCTTTCACTTTCATCAAGAGGCCTTTGAGTTCCTCTTCACTTTCTGCTATAAGGGTGGTGTCATCTGCATATCTGAGGTTATTGATATTTCTCCCGGCAATCTTGATTCCAGCTTGTGCTTCTTCCAGCCCAGCGTTCCTCATGATGTACTCTTCATAGAAGTTAAATAAGCAAAGTGACAATATACAGCCTTGACGTACACCTTTTCCTATTTGGAACCAGTCGGTTGTTCCATGTCCAGTTCTGACTGTTGCTTCCTGACCTGCATACAGGTTTCTCAAGAGGCAGGTCAGGTGGTCTGGGATTCCCATCTCTTTCAGAATGTTCCACAGTTTATTGTGATCCACACAGTCAAAGGCTTTGGCATAGTCAATGAAGCAGAAATAGATGTTTTTCTGAAACTCTCTTGCTTTCTCCATGATCCAGCGGATGTTGGCAATTTGATCTCTGGTGCCTCTGCCTTTTCTAAAACCTGCTTGAACATCTGGGAGTTCACGGTTTACATACTGCTGAAGCCTGGCTTGGAGAATTTTGAGCATGACTTTACTAGCGTGTGAGATGAGTGCAATTGTGCGGTAGTTTGAGCATTCATTGGCATTGCCTTTCTTTGGGATTGGAATGAAGACTGACCTCTTCCAGTCCTGTGGCCACTGCTGAGTTTTCCAAATCTGCTGGCATATTGAGTGCAGCACTTTCACAGCATCATCTTTCAAGACTTGAAATAGCTCCACTGGAATTCCATCACCTCCACTAGCTTTGTTCGTAGTGATGCTTTCTAAGGCCCACTTGACTTCACATTCCAAGATGTCTGGCTCTAGGTCGGTGATCACATTATCGTGACTATCTTGGTCGTGAAGATCTTTTTTGTACAGTTCTTCTGTGTATTCCTGCCACCTCTTCTTAATATCTTCTGCTCCTGTTAGGTCCATACCATTTCTGTCCTTTATCGAGCCCATCTTTGCATGAAATGTTCCCTTGGAATCTCTAATTTTCTTGAAGAGGTCTCTTGTTTTTCCTATTCTGTTGTTTTCCTATATTTCTTTGCATTGATCACTGAGGAAGGCTTTCTTATCTCTCCTTGCTATTCTTTGGAACTCTGCATTAAGATGCTTATATCTTTCCTTTTCTCCCCTTAGCACTGCTTTTACAGTGTCCCAGAGGTTTTGGGTTGTTGTGTTTTCATTTTCATTCATTTCTATGCATATTTTGATTTCTCTTTTGATTTCTTCTATGATTTGTTCATTATTCAGCAGCGTGTTGTTCAGCCTCCATATGTTGGCATTTTTAATAGTTTTTCTCCCGTAATTGAGATCTAATCTTACTGCATTGTGGTCAGAAAAGATGCATGGAATGATTTCAACTTTTCTGAATTTACCAAGGCTAGATTTATGGCCCAGGATGTGATCTATCCTGGAAAAGGTTCCGTGTGCACTTGAGAAAAAGGTGAAATTCATTGTTTTGGGGTGAAATGTCCTATAGATATCTATTAGGTCTAACTGGTCTATTGTATCATTTAAAGTTTGTGTTTCCTTGTTAATTTTCTGTTTAGTTGATCTATCCATAGATGTAAGTGGGGTATTAAAATCTCCCACTATTATTGCATTACTGTTAATTTCCCCTTTCATACTTGTTAGTAATTGTCTTACATATTGCGGTGCTCCTATGTTGTGTGCATAAATATTTATAATTGTTATATCTTCATCTTGGATTGATCCTCTGATCATTATGTAGTTTCTTTCTTTGTCTCTTTTCACAGCCTTTGTTTTAAAGTCTATTTTATCTGATATGAGTATTGCTACTCCTGCTTTCTTTTGGTCTCTATTTGCATGGAATATCTTTTTCCAGCCCTTTACTTTCAGTCTGTATGTGTCCCTCGTTTTGAGGTGGGTCTCTTGCAGACAACATATATGGGGGTCTTGTTTTTGTATCCATTCAGCCAGCCTTTGTCTTTTGGTTGGGGCATGCAACCCATTTACGTTTAAGGTAATTATTGATAAGTACGATCCCGTAGCCATTTTCTTTATTGCCTTGGGTTCGAGTTTATACACCCTTTCTGTGTTTCCTGTCTAGAAAAGATCCTTTAGCATTTGTTGGAGAGCTGGTTTGGTAATGCTGAATTCTCTCAGCTTTTGCTTGTCTGTAAAGCTTTTGATTTCTCCTTCATATTTGAATGAGATCCTTGCTGGGTACAGTAGTCTGGGCCGTAGGTTATTTTCTTTCATCAGTTTAAGTATGTCTTGCCATTCCCTCCTGGCCTGAAGAGTTTCTGTTGAAAGATCAGCTGTTATCCTTATGGGAATCCCCTTGTGTGTTATTTGTTGTTTTTCCCTTGCTGCTTTTAATATTTGTTCTTTGTGTTTGATCTTTGTTAATTTGATTAATATGTGTCTTGGAGTATTTCGCCTTGGGTTTATCATGTTGGGGACTCTCTGGGTTTCTTGGACTTGGGTGATTATTTCTTTCCCTATTTTAGGGAAGTTTTCAACTATTATCTCCTCAAGTATTCTTTCATGGTCTTTCTTTTTGTCTTCTTCTGGGACTCCTATGATTCAAATGTTGGAGCATTTAACATTGTCCCAGAGGTCTCTAATATTGTTCTCATTTCTTTTAATTTGTTTTTCTTTTTTCCTCTCTGTTTCATTTATTTCTACAATTCTATCTTCTAGCTCGCTTACCCTGTCTTCTGCCTCTGTTATTCTACTGTTTGTTCCCTCCAGAGTGTTTCTGATCTCATCTATTGCATTATTCATTGTATATTGACTCTTTTTTATTTCCTCTAAGTCCTTCTTAAACCTTTCTTCCATCTTCTCAATCCTTTTCTCCAGGTTATTTATCTGTAACTCCATTTTGCTTTCAAGATTTTGAATCATTTTCACCACCAAAATTCGAAATTCTTTATCAGGTAGATTCCCTATATCTTCCTCATATGTTTGTGTTGGTGGGCATTTATCTTGTTCCTTTACTTGCTGGGTATTTCTCTGCCTCTTCATCTTGCTTATAATGCTTTGCTTGGGGTGGCCTTTCCCTCTTCTGGCCGTTTGTGGCGATCTCTTTATTATGTAGCTTCCTCTCTGTGTGTGGGGTTGGACAGGTGACTTGTCAACGTTCCCTGGTTATGGAAGCTTGTGTCGGTGTTCTGGTGGGTGCAGCTGGATTTGTTCTCTCTGGAGTGCAATGAAGTGTCCAGTAATGAGTTATGAGGTGTCAGTGGGTTTGGAGTGACTTTGGGCAGCCTGTATATTGACGCTCAGGGCTAGTTTCCTGTGTTACTGGAGAATTTGCGTGGTATGTCTTGCTCTGGAACTTGTTGACCCTTGGGTGGTGCCTGGTTTTAGTGTAGGTATGGAGACGTTTGATGAGCTCCTATCGATTAATGTTCCCTGGAGTCAGGAGTTCTCTGGTGTTCTCAGGATTCGGCCTTAAGCCTCTTGCCTCTGGTTTTTGGTCTTATTCTTGAAGTAGCCTCTAGACGTCTCTATCTGTCATTTCCAAGGTGGTTCCCTCTGTTTTAGCTTCTGTTTGCTGGTCTCTTCAGTGTCTAATTTCCGCCCTGATACTAGGGGGTGGGTGGACACTTTTTAAGGCTCAGTTGTTCAGCCCTGTTCTGGGAAGGGAGGAATGCTGCAGTCGAATATCTCTGGCGTCTGTGGGGAGTGCTCGCAGCGTCTCGGCCACACTGGGTTTGCCCCCGCTCACAGCACATATGCTGTCCCAGTCTATACTGCATAGGCTCCATGTTGCTCTGCCGGGAACTGTCTGAGGCCGGCGCCGGGTTGTATGCACTTCCCAGGTCTGAGCGGCTCAAGTTCAGGTTCTCAGGTACTCCACAAAGGCACAGACTTGGTTGGGCCTGCGTTTTGTGCCTTCCCCGGTCCGAGCAGCTCAGGGGACCAGGTGTTTGGCGAGCGTGGTCTCTGCGACTTATTGCCTCCCCAGTCCCCGCCACTCAGTTTTCTGGGTGTACAACCGGCGCACCTTCTCAGGGGGATATCAACCGGCCCGAGCCCAAGAAGTCCTGAATAGCAACAAGCCTGTCTGCAGTTTGTATCAGATGCCTTTCTGGGGCTGCGGTTGCCCGCTCCGGCTCTGGCTGCACTCCCTGCCTGTCTCGGCGGGGGATGGGGGATGGGCCAGCCGCAGCCGGCTCACTCTGCTCAGTCCTTTATTCTGTGAGCGGGGCTGGCCGAGTCGTAGGTTAGAGCTTTCCGCCTTTTCGTGGGGAAGATATCCCACAGTCTGCTTTGCTCTCCCCAGTTCTCTCAAATTGTTCTCGCGGCATTCAAGCCCAGTCCTCTCTCTAAGCAGTTCAGCTGGCTCCTCCCTGCCTAGCCCCCGCTTGCTAATGGCGTATGCAGGCATCTGCGCTGCTTCTCCACTGGGAGTTACCGTTTGGCGGGTTATCTGTGGGTTTTTAAAAAATCTTAAAAAAAAAAAAGAGGGTTATGTGGCCCTCTGAGCTTCCAAGGCTCGCCACAGATTCGCCAGTGAGAGTGTTTCCTGGTGTTTGGAAAGTTCTCTCTTTTTAAAGCCTCCCTTCCCAGGACGGAGCTCCGTCCTTACTTCTTTTGTCTCGCTTTTTATCTTTTATGCTTTTTCCTACCTCCTTTCGAAGACAATGGGCTGCTTTTCTGGGTGCCTGACGTCCTCTGCCAGCATTCAGAAGTTGTTTTGTGGACTTTACTCCGCGTTCAAATGTTCTTTTGATGAATTTGTGGGGGAGAGAGTGGTCTCGCCGTCCTATTCCTCCGCCATCTTGTTCCTTCTCTCGAGCTGTGTCTTAAGGATCATTCTCCCCCAACCAACTACTGAAAAATTCTTCAAAGTTGAAATTTGGTTGAAATTCTTCAACCAAAAGGGAAGAAGTCTAAAGATTCAAGGAAACTTGAATCTGGTGTGCATTTTCATATACATATCTCATTTGTATTTATCTTATTTTTTTGATCTGAAGCTCATGGACTCACAGAATATGTAGATAGATTTTGGGCGGACGATGAACTTTGAATGAGAAAAGGTTTTGTTGTTGTTGTTTTTGTTTTCCTAACCTCTTACTAAAATTCAGTATTTTCTTCAGTTTTGAATCCAGATAACAAACTGTTATGTCAGATACTTGTGGCGTGATCACCAGATGAAATCACAGGTATGTCTATGCCACATCACTGCTGTTGCACATATCTGAACGTATCATTTGGTCTCGTCACTAGTCTGAAATCACAATAGTCTTTAGACCCACTGCTTGGTCTTCTCATTTAATGTGTTAAGGAAACACATTTTTTTCTTTTATTTACTTATTTATTAATATCTGGCTGTGCTGCGTCTTCGTTGCTGTGCCCGAACTTTCTCTAGTTGCAGCAGTTGGTGGCTATTCTCTAGTTGGGATGCATGGGCTTCTCATTGTGGTGGCTTCTCTTGCTTTGGCGCATGGGCGCTAGGGTGCATGGGCTTCAGGAGTTGTACCTTCCAGGCTCTGCAGTTCAGGCTCAGTAGTTGTGGCACATAGGCTTAGCTGCCTGATGGCATGTGGGATCACCAGGGAAGTCCCACACTTTTTTCTATATCTATTGATTTTAATACATTAAAATGCATTTAACACAATTTAATACATTGATAATTTTACTTCAACATGATTGGTTTTTTGTTTATAATCCTAGGTATTTTATGCATTTAAAAATGCAGTTCTTTCTCAATTGAAATTTAGTTAATTTACAGAGTTGTATTAATTTCTGCTGTACAGCAAAGTAATTCAGCTATACATATACATGCATTCTTTTTTAATGTTATTTTCCATTATGATTTACCATAGGGTATTGAATATAGTTCTCTGTGCTATGCAGTAGGACCTTGTTATTTTTCCATTCTGTATATAAAGTTTACACCTGCTAATGCCAACCTCCCACTCCATCCTCCCCCAATCCATTCTTTCCCCTTTGCAACCACCAGTCTATTCTCTACATCCACGATTCTGTAAAACCACAATTCTGATTCTACTCCTGGGTATATATCTGAAGAAAACAAAAACACTAATTTGAAAAGATACATGCACTCCAAGTTTATAGCAGCATTGTTTATAATAGCCAAACATGGAAGCAACTTAAGTGTCCATCGGCAGATGAATGGATAAAGAAGATATGGTATTTATATACAGTGGAATACTACTCGGCTATACAAAGGAATGGAAATTTGCTGTTTGGACCAACATGGATGGACTTGGGAGATATTGTGCTTGATGATATAAGTCAGACAGAGAAAAATATAGTGTATGATATCACTTATATGTAGAAAAAATAAACCAGTGAATATAGCAAAAAATAAGCATACTCACAGATACAGAGAACAAACTAGTGGTTACAAGTAGAGGGAGGAAACAAGTGGGTGGCTAGACAGGAGTAAGGGATTCAGAGGTACAGACTACCATGTATAAAGTATGTAAGCCACAGGATATGTTGCACAGCTCGGGAAATATATCAGATATTTTATAATAAATATAAATGGAAAAATTTGTGAATCACTATATTGTAGCCCTGAAACTTAACTGTAACTCAACTATAAATTTTATTCTCCAAGCCAGGCTTCAGCAGTATGTAAACCGAGGACTCCCAGATGTTCAAGCAGGTTTTAGAAAAGGCAGAGGCACCAGAGATCAAATTGCCAACATCCGCTGGATCATGGAGAAAGCAAGAGAGTTTCAGAAAAACATCTATTTCTGCTTCATTGACTATGCCAAAGCCTTTGACTGCGTGGATCACAATAAACTGTGGAACATTCTGAAAGAGATGGGAATCCCAGACCACCTGACCTGCCTCTTGAGAAACCTGTATGCAGGTCAGGAAGCAACAGTTAGAACCAGTCATGGAACAACAGACTGGTTCCAAATAGGAAAAGGTGTACGTCAAGGTTGTATATTGTCACCTTGCTTATTTAACTTATATGCAGAGCACATCATGAGGAACGCTGGGCTGGAAGAAGCACAAGCTGGAATCAAGATTGCTGGGAGAAATATCAATAACCTCAGATATGCAGATGACACTACCCTTATGGCAGAAAGTGAAGAGGAACTCAAAAGCCTCTTGATGAAAGTGAAAGAGGAGAGTGAAAAGGTTGGCTTGAAGCTCAACATTCAGAAAACAAAGATCATGGCATCTGGTCCCATCACTTCATGGGAAATAGATGGAAAAACAGTGGAAACAGTGTCAGACTTTGTTTTCTTGGGCTCCAAAATCACTGCAGATGCTGATTGCAGCCATGAAATTAAAAGACGCTTGCTCCTTGGAAGGAAAGTTATGACCAACCTTGATAGTATATTAAAAAGCAGAGACATTACTTTGCCGACCAAGGTCCGTCTAGTCAAGGCAATGGTTTTTCCTGTGGTCATGTATGGATGTGAGAGTTGGACTGTGAAGAAAGCTGATCGCCGAAGAATTGATGCTTTTGAACTGTGGTGTTGGAGAAGACTCTTGAGAGTCCCTTATACTGCAAGGAGATCCAACCAGTCCATTCTAAAGGAGATCAATCCTGGATGTTCATTGGAGGGACTGATGCTAAAGCTGAAACTCCAATACTTTGGCCACCTCATGAGACGAGTTGACTCACTGGAAAAGACTCTGATGCTGGGAAAGGTTGGGGGCAGGAGGAGAAGGGGACGACAGAGAATGAGATGGCTGGATGGCATCACCGACTCTGTGGACATGGGTTTAAGTGTACTCCGGGAGTTGGTGATGGACAGGGAGGCCTGGCGTGCTGTGATTCATGGGGTCGCGGAGAGTCGGACACGACTGAGCGACTGAACTGAACTGAACTGAACTGAACATAAAAAAATAAATAAAATCCAGACAAGGGATTTGTAGGTTTCCTGGACTGCAAAAGGGATCTGTGGAAAAAAACAAAAAGGTTAATACCTGGTGAGATTATCTTTATCACAATGACTCCTAGAAGATGGCAAGGTATAGTTAACTATTGTCCTCTTTCAAAGGATGAGGAAGCTTAGGGAAGTCAAGTGATATGCCCAAGATGGCAGTAGTGGGTAACAGAGCCCGAGCGCCTATGGGATGCTCAGGTTCCCAGCCGACCAGTCATCAATGTGGAAGGGAACACTGGCCCCTCTCTGTGCAGGAGCCAGAATGTGAGATGGAGCAGTAGGAAAGAAAAAAAAAAAAAAAAACATTGAGGAATTCTTGCATCTGGGGTAGGCTTTGGAATAATCAGCAGAACAGCCAGAGGATGAGTAGAAGCAAAGAGCTGGGCCTGTCAGACTGGGGTCCAGTGATTAATTGGTACAGGGAACACAGCCAAGAGCAGAGAAACCACACCAGATCTAAATCCATTTGTCCATGCCCTGGGGTCAGAGATGGAGCAACTGGAATCTTTTATAAAAGAGGAAAGTGTGGAATGTAGCCATTGGGGGAGTTCTGCAAGGAATTCACAGGTGTTTTCTTATTGTGCTTTGCCCTCCCTGAGGACCTCTGGGTGTGCTGTTCGAAATAAAGAGGAGGGGTGGGGGTGCAGCCAGGCTTTGCTCCACGATCTTTCATACACCTCCCTGCCCCCATAGTCCTGTATTTTTTACAGGCTACAGAGGTTTCTGTTGAAATTTCCAAAGTCGTGTTCACACCACAGGGAAACGTCATCAGGCAAACCCAGAGGGTCTTTGGGTCTTTGCGGGGGTCAGTCACTAGGGTCACCCCACTCTAGGCCATGAAGCTGACCTCTTCATCCTTCTTTAAGTCACCCCATCGTGGTTATTCTGTAGATTTGGATTCAAGTGAAGCTCAGCAAACTCTTCCCTCTCTTGAGGAAAGAAAGCTCCAGAGGTTGGTTCAGCCCATTTTTTCCAGTTGAAATGCTGGTGAAAGTGTGTTGGTAATTGATACTCAGAAGCATTAAGTGACAGGGAAACACAGCTGTTGTGTGTCCAGAGGTCATTTTTTCCCCTAACACTTACTTTAATTATGAAATGATGGAAGATTTGCAAAAGGTTTTTAAAAACTAAAACAAGAATCACTTTTAACTCACCACCCAGTAAAACCAACGTTAATATTTTGGTGCCTTTTCCTCTGGATAGAAAGGAAGCCAATTAGGCAGTTTCTCTAGTCTGTAATGTAGACTGTGTACAACTATTGGATGGATACTCCTCTATCAAGCAGTGGGGAATCTGGGTTCTTCTCCTTGAAACTAAGTGAACCATTGTAGCTGTCTTGATAATAGAATGTGTTGGAAGTAACATTGTCTGATTTTCAAGGCCAGGTTATAAAAGGCAATACAACTTTTCCCTCTCTCTTTCTCTCTGGGGACATTCCTTTTTAGAATCAAGTCACCATTTCGTGAAAACAAAATCCCTGCTGTGTGGAGAGGCCTTGTTTGATATTCTGGCTGATGGGCCAGTGAGGCCGCAGTCAAGAGCCGGCATTGACCCCCAGACACATGGGTGCGTGGGACTGTAGATTTGGGCAGCCCCAGACCTCCTCCTGAGATTCTAGACCACGCAGAGCAGAGATGAGCTGTTCTCAGTCTGCCCTATCTGAATTCCTGACCCACACAAATTGTGAGCAACAAAAAATGATGACCATTGTTTGATGCCACTGAGTTTTAGGAAATTTGCTATGTAGCCGTAGTAACTGGAATATTGCTCTAACTCTTATAGCAAAACTGGAATAAGATCTCTGGGACTCTCTAAGTGAAGTTGCTCAGTCGTGTCTGACTCTTTGTGACCCCATGAACTGCAGCCTACTAGCCTCCTCCTCCCATGGGATTTTCCAGGCAAGAGTACTGGAGTGGGGGTGCCATTGCCTTCTCCATCCCCACATTTATTCTGATCCACTGTGGTATATCACCAAGCTTGATATTTCTTGCATAGGTTTTTCTTGATCCAATTCTGTCAGAACTTTTCCCATCAGTCTTTCTATTGTTTAAGTTTTCACATTTTCCTCAGTTTTCCCAGGTCTTTTGTTGGGAATTAAGAGACTGCCTCAGAGACTGCAAGCCAAATGCTATTTTAAGCCAGATGTTAAATTGGCCTCTTTCAGGAAAGATCTAGCCAGTCCTTCAACAGTTATTGACTAAGGAATTACTCAGACCAATACTGGGCTTTGTCCAAGTGAGTTTATTAAGTGAAAAGATGCTGTATGAAAATTCTCTTAAAAAGAAAAACAAGGAAAAGAAAAAAAAGAAATGTCCCCTGTGTTTGAAGTTGAGACCCTTTGATCCTCTCTGTAATGCTCTTCTCCAGAAAAAGAAAGGGAGGTGGGAAGACCAACAAACCAAGAGAAAGATACAGTGGCTTAAATACTAGGTGAAAAAATAGGCTCATGCTGTCTAATAAGAGATTCAGGAGAGATTCAGGATGTTTAAGATTTGCGAACCTAGGGTGCCAAGCTAGTCTCCAACCCCAGCACTTTTGTACCTGTTTTTTGAAATTTTTTTCTCAGATAGGAACCTGGCTCATTTCTTTTAGCCCTCTGCTCAAGCATCCTTATAAAATGTCCATAAGGTGATGATATAGTTTAGTTTGGTGTGGGGAATCAGGAGAAGATATGAGAACAACTCTCTCCCATTTGTATAAGGAAAATGTATGTGCCTAAACTGGTCCTTTTGCCTAGAAAATCCCATGGATGGAGGAGCCTGGTAGGCTGCAGTCCGTGGGGTCGCTAAGGGTCGGACACGACTGAGCAACTTCGCTTTCACTTTTCACTTTCACACATTGGAGAAGGAAATGGCAACCCACTCCAATGTTCTTGCCTGGAGAATCCCAGGGATGGGGGAGCCTGGTGGGCTTCCGTCTATGGGGTCACACAGAGTCGGACACGACTGAAGTGACTTAGCAGCAGCAGCAGCAAACTGGTCCTTTTAGGGGGACATCTATTTTTGTTACATTGTGTAACTTAAATGTTACACCAAACTTCCTCCTGAAACTCTTTTTATGTTTTTTTTTTTCATATTTCCATACTTACAGGCCATAGAGCTAGGAGGAAAAAAGAAGGCACAAATAGAGGAGAAACATGGATAAAAATTAAATATGTGGATACCCAGGTTTGAATTCTAAGAGATCAAATATTGCTGAGTTAGCTCAGAGTCCCCATAAGAACAGATGACACGTGCTGAATAAAATCATTTGGTAAGTTTTTATTTACAAAGGGTCTACTCACGGTGGTGTGGGTGGAGGGTACCACAGGGGATGGTGCAGAAACTGGGACATATCTGGAGTGAAGTTGTCACTATCATGGCCTAAAAGGGAGGGTGAGGTTGCTAGAACTGAAAAAAAGACGGTCGCATAGAACAGCTACCTTGAGAGCACTGTGACTTTCTGTTGAGACACAGTTGAGGAACTCTCAAAGGGGGCCAGAGAAATTAATAGCCAAATCTCACTCTCCTCCTTTTTTTTCCCCTGCTGGAAATTTCCACTGGCTCTATCTCCCTGGACCCCAGAGTTATCAGAGGCTATTGCACAAGTCCGCATAGGTCAGCTCCTGAGCAGACCACAGAGTAAAGAGAGTAGTGGGTCTGGAGAGCAAAAGAGAGCTCTCCAGCACACTTGCCACCCTACACATGTAAAAGTTTTAAAACTGAGAAAATGCCTGCTTGAACTGCTAAGTATTATTGTTGTTATTTAGTTGCTAAGTAATACCCTGACTCTTTTGCTACCTCATGGACTGTAGCCTATCGGGCTCCTCTGAAGATGGGATTTCCCAGGCAAGAATACTGGGGTGGGTTGCCATTTCCTACTCCAGGGGATCATCCAGATCCAGGGATCTAATCATTGTCTCCTGCATTGCAGGCAGATTCTTTACCCTGAGCCACCGGGGAAGCCCACTAGGTATTATTAGTAATGCCTAAAATGTACAAATTCAATGTTAAACCAAATAAAGATTTCAGAAAGACATTTACAAGAGCCTAAGATTTATCACTCATCTTCTTGGCTCAAATGTAATTGAATACTCTGAGTGCGCAGCAATAAACTCCTTTCTATTTATCTTTAGGTGACTGGTCTTCACAGTCAGACTCTTGGGTCCTGAGCTTCGATGAGCGGTCCTTTTAAAACATGAGTCTGATAATGCCTCCCTCTGCCAACCACCCCCTTCTCTATGTCTTGGATTAAGAATTAGAGTCTTTATAATGGCCTACAAGACCCTGGATAATAGGCTGCTGGCTATTCTCTGAACTTACTACTATTTCCCCTTGCTCACCTGACTTCAGGCAAATTATCTCTGATCTATCAATCATAATCTGCCCCAGGGCCTTTGCACTTGTTTTCACTACTGTTTTCCAAATATAAGCACGACTCATTCCTGTACTTTTATATGTTCAAATATCATCTTTAAAGAAGCCTACCTGGCAGCCCTATCAGGTCAGTTCAGTTCAGTTCAGTCGCTCAGTCATGTCCGACTCTCCGCGACCCCATGAATCACAGCACGCCAGGCCTCCCTGTCCATCACCAACTCCCGGAGTACACTCAAACTCATGTCCACAGAGTCGGTGATGCCATCCAGCCATCTCATACTCCGTCGTCCCCTTCTCCTCCTGCCCCCAACCTTTCCCAGCATCAGAGTCTTTTCCAGTGAGTCAACTCGTCGCATGAGGTGGCCAAAGTATTGCAGTTTCAGCTTTAGCATCACTCCCTCCAATGAACATCCAGGATTGATCTCCCTTAGAATGGACTGGTTGGATCTCCTTGCAGTATAAGGGACTCTCAAGAGTCTTCTCCAACACCACAGTTCAAAAGCATCGATGCTTCGGCGATCAGCCTTCTTCACAGTCCAACTCTCACATCCATACATGTCCACGGGAAAAACCATAGCCTTGACTAGACAGACCTTGGTTGGCAAAGTAATATCTCTGCTTTTTAATATACTATCAAGGTTGGTCATAACTTTCCTTCCAAGGAGCAAGCGTCTTTTAATTTCATGGCTGCAATCAGCATCTGCAGTGATTTTGGAGCCCAAAAAAATAAAGTCTGACACTATTTCCACTGTCTTTCCATCTATTTCCCATGAAGGGATGGGACCAGATGCCATGATCTTTGTTTTCTGAATGTTGAGCTTCAAGCCAACCTTTTCACTCTCCTCTTTCACTTCCATCAAGAGGCTTTTGAGTTCCTCTTCACTTTCTGCCATAAGGTTGGTGTCATCTGCATATCTGAGGTTATTGATATTTCTCCCAGCAATCTTGATTCCAGCTTGTGCTTCTTCCAGCCCAGTGTTCCTCATGATGTACTCTGCATAGAAGTTAAATAAGCAGGGTGACAATATACAACCTTGACGTACACTTTTTCCTATTTGGAACCAGTCTGTTGTTTCATGTCCAGTTCTAACTGTTGCTTCCTGACCTGCATACAGGTTTCTCAAGAGGCAGGTCAGGTGGTCTGGGATTCCCATCTCTTTCAGAATGTTCCACAGTTTATTGTGATCCACACAGTCAGAGGCTTTGGCATAGTCAATGAAGCAGAAATAGATGCTTTTCTGGAACTCTCTTGCTTTCTCCATGATCCAGCGGATGTTGGCAATTTGATCTCTGGTGCCTCTGCTTTTTCTAAAACCTGCTTGAACATCTGGGAGTTCACGGTTTACATACTACTGAAGCCTGGCTTGGAGAATTTTGAGCATGACTTTACTAGCATGTGAGATGAGTGCAATTGTGCGGTAGTTTGAGCATTCTTTGGCATTGCCTTTCTTTGGGATTGGAATGAAGACTGACCTCTTCCAGTCCTGTGGCCACTGCTGAGTTTTCCAAATCTGCTGGCATATTGAGTGCAGCACTTTCACAGCATCATCTTTCAAGACTTGAAATAGCTCAACTGGAATTCCATCACTTCCACTAGCTTTGTTAGTAGTGATGCTTTCTAAGGCCCACTTGACTTCACATTCCAAGATATCTGGCTCTAGGTCAGTGATCACGTTATTGTGACTATCTTGGCTGTGAAGATCTTTTTTGTACAGTTCTTCTGTGTATTCCTGCCACCTCTTCTTAATATCTTCTGCTTCTGTTAGGTCCATACCATTTCTGTCCTTTATCGAGCCCATCTTTGCATGAAATCTTCCCTTGGAATCTCTAGTTTTCTTGAAGAGGTCTCTTGTTTTTCCTATTCTGTTGTTTTCCTCTATTTCTTTGCATTGATCACTGAGGAAGTCTTTCTTATCTCTCCTTGCTATTCTTTGGAACTCTGCATTCAGATGCTTATATCTTTCCTTTTCTCCTTTGCTTTTCGCCTCTCTTCTTTTCACAGCTATTTGTAAGGCCTCCTCAGACAGCCAATTCACTCTTTTGCATTTCTTTTCCATGGGGATGGTCTTGGTCCCTGCCTCCTGTACAATGTCACGAACCTCCGTCCAGAGTTCATCAGGCACTCTATCAATCAGATCTAGTCCCTTAAATCTATTTCTCACTTCCACTGTATAATCATAAGGGATTTGATTGAGGTCATTTCTGAATGGTCTAGTGGTTTTCCCTACTTTCTTCAATTTAAGTCTGAATTTGGCAATAAGGGGTTCATGATCTGAGCCACAGTCAGCTCCTGGTCTTGTTTTCGCTAACTGTATACAGCTTCTCCATCTTTGGTTGCAAAGAATATAATCAATCTGATTTCGGTGTTGACCATCTGGTGATGTCCATGTGTAGAGTCTTCTCTTGTGTTGTTGGAAGAGGGTGTTTGCTATGACCAGTGCATTCTCGTGACAAAACTCTATTAGCCTTTGCCCTGCTTCATTCTGTGCTCCAAGGCCAAATTTGCCAGTTACTCCAGGTGTTTCTTGACTTCCTACTTTTGCATTCCAGTCCCCTATAATGAAAAGGGCAGCCCTATATAAAGTAGTAATTATAGCAAAATGTGTTTTCCAGAAAGAGCCATACCAATAGTCCCTGTCCCACATGATCTTCCAGAAACTTGCCACTGCGCATCCGCCAACAGGTGGAGTCTGTTTTCCCTCTCCTTGGGTGGGACTTGTGAATGCCTCAACAAATCGATTACAGTGGAAGTAATTCTATGAATTTCCAAGGCTAGTTCATAAAAGGTGATACATTTCTTTGGGTGCTGTCTGTTCCTAGACGTTTGCCTTTGAAACTCAGCTACCGTTTTTTAAGAAAAGGGTCTATGCACTTACTGTGTACCTTTTCCACCATTGTATGTTGTGTGTGTGTGTGTGTGTGTGTGTGTGTTTGAGCCAAATTGTTTCTCCAATTCACTAGTCATAAGATCAATGAAAACTGCTTCTAGAAGCTCCATTTGAGGAATCTCAATTACCTGTGATCATAATCTATATGGCAAAGTCTTAGACTATAAGCTAGAACTTAAAGCTATAATGGAATTAAATTTGGGAGGAGGGAATAAACTCTTTCTGTCTAATGAGAGGGATTTGAATTACTGCAGCCAGAGGGAAGATTGTGGGCAGTTTTAAAAAATGGCCTTGGCAATATTTATGGTCCCACGTACTCATTCATAACTTTACCACTTCCCATTAAGAGGTAAGGTCTATTATCCTTTGTTTGGGTATAATCTGAGAAATGTAGCATCCATATAATAGAAATTATAGAGTTGTTGAAACATTGAAAAGGAACAAAAATAAAAGGGGATATATTTATGGATAGGAAGACTCCATGTCATAAAATATAATTATATGTAAATTAATCTATACATTTAAAAAATTGTAATTACCATTTTAATGCGTGGCACTTTTCATAGAACTGGCCGAGCTGGTTCTAAAATTCATACATGGGAGGAAATGACCACAAAAAACAAAGGAAATTATGAATAAGAATAGAGTAAGATTTAGAGGGAAATATTTATACTGGGGTATATTAACATTATAAAGCTATGGCAGTTAAATATTGTGGAATTGGTACATGGATAGTTGGATACCACCAAAACAGACTAGAAAATAAAGAGATAGATACTCATGGACATATGCTACTTGACTTATGATAAAAGTAGCCAGACAGAGCAGTGGGGAAATGAAGTGCTTTCAGCAAGTGGCACTGATACATTTGGTTATCTATAAAGGAAAAATTATATCAGAATTCTCTATTCCAGTTTTGGGTGGATTTTAGACCTAATTGTGTAGGTGAAACTAAAATTTTCAGAATAGGAGGATGTCTAAATGACCTCAGAGATTTCCTGAGACAAGAAATCAAAAGAAGGGTTTTCTAAACAATACCCCAAAATCACTAACTATGAAGAAAAAAATGGATAAAATTGATTATATTAAAATTCATGACTTCTTCTCATCTAAGGACACCAAAAGCAAGATGCAAAGAAACTTACCCACTAAGAGAAAATATTTGCAGTGCATAGAAACCCACAAAGGATTAGCATCCAAACTACATAAATAACTCCTTCCCATCACTAAAGCAAAATGCAAATTAAAATGAAATACTGTTCACAGACCACAAATTGGCAAAAAATTTAATCTGTTAATATCAAATATGGGTGAGAATGTGGGGAAAAGAAAAAATTCAGACATGCTAGTGAGATGATAATAAAGTTGAACCACACATTGTAAATAAGCAGCATTTCCATTTCTAGGCACAGATACACAAAGAACCATATCCAGGAATATTTGTAGAGGTGTTGTTTGCTATATGAAAGAGTTAGAAACTATCTAAATGTTTATCAGCTGGAAAATGGAAAAACAAAATGTGGTTTGTTCATACAGTGAAATATTTTATAGCAGCTAAAATGAGTGAGTTAAATTAGACATGTAAACATGGATAAATTTCTAAAATATGATATTGAGTGAAAAAAAAAATCGTGTTGTGAAATGATCCACACAGAATGATCCACTTATGGAAAGTTTTGAAACATGCAAAATAATACTGTTGTTTATAATATTGCATGTGTAATAAAAATATTTAAAACAGACTTAGGAATGATAATAAACAAAATCCATCTGGGGAAGGAGGGAGATAGAAATAGGGGTACTAGGGAGTCTCAAGCATATTTGTGATGTTTCATTTCTCTAAAAGGAGAAAGAGAGCTATTTCAAATTAAGCTTTCTTTAAGTTTTGCTGTGGGTAAGTGGGCGCTCAATACATCATTCTCTATGGTTTTCTGTAGACATATATTTTTTTAAAGCTTAATAAGAATGAAAAACCTCAGTGTATCCATATGGTTTATTGCCTTATTTGTGGCTCTAGCTATACATTTGGTATATAACTTTTGCTGATAATGTTCTAAAGGTATGCATGGAATTCTTTTCTTACTGTTCTCCAAAGTCACATCTACACATCATCAGCAAACCTCTTCATTTATAAGTAAAATAAGCAATTAGGTTATTCTCCCCTTCTAAGGAGAGGGTTTTCTTTTAAATTTATCATCAGAAAATCCACTTCCAAGGAGTCCAGTCTGCAGAAGAAAGATAAGATGTCAACAGATTATCCCCCAAATTGCCTGAAGGCCAAAAAGAAAAGAAATACTTAGTATGCCTACAGTGGTTAGTAAGGCCAAGTTAAAAGCTTTCAGTTTTTCAGCATGAGGAGGGAGATTGAATCATCAAAGGGGATGAGGGAAATCAACAGTCCTAATTCAATCATCAAAGACTTGAATTAGGACTGTAGAAATTTTTGGTCATTGAAAAGTATCTAAGAGGTCATTTGATAGTATTTCCATGTCGGTTTCTACATCTGCATTCACCTCATTGTTCTAGGAGCAAGAGTAATATAGGACTGGGCTTGACTAGCCGGAAGTAACAGTTGGAATTAGCTGGATTTCTAGTTGGATTAGCTGGAAATATCTTATTTATTCATTTTTAGATGAAAATCATAGGTGTACTCTTTGATTGTATTCCCTAAAAGCAGACCCTAAGAAAAGGATTTAGATGAAGTTATTTTATTGGGGACAGCACAGTGAAAGAGTAGGGGTGGGACCAAGAAGCGGGGGAAGGTCATCAAAAGTGGGTTAATGAGTGGGTTGATGCCCTGGGCAACTGGGGCTACATTTTGCTGGAGATTCTGAGGGTCTGTATAGAAAACTCTTGAAATTGGCTTGACAAATCATAAGGAAGCAGGAGTACTTTTTCATCAACTATTTAAGGATTATTCCTTGGGAAAATTAACTCCTTGTACCTTGGCCTGCCAGCCCTGTAAGCTTGTCAAGCAGACTCTTACAGGCCACAGAAAGCCCCAGGCTGAGTTCAGAAGCCAGCGGCATGCAGGGAAACTTAAGCAAATTTCAAGTGACATCTACCCTGACATGGCCAAAGGGATCTGCTGACAGCATGTGACAAAGGTGTCTATCACAGAGCCAGTATTTGTGTTTTCCAAAACATAGGATGAGTATTACCAGTGGTTTAGGAGACAACTTTAGATGGTTTTGGGTCATGGCATTAAATAATGTTTATCAAGTGATGACGGAGTTCTTCCCTTTCACTTTTGGTTCAACTTTTCTTATTATTCCAAGGAGAATGTCTCATTTTGCTGCTGTTATGGACTGACATGGGCTTCCCTGGTAGGTCAGCTGGTAAAGAATCCACCTGCAGTGCAGGAGATCCCGGCTCAATTCCTGAATCGGGAAGATCCCCTGGAGAAGGAATAGGCTATCCACTCCAGTATTCCTGGGTTTCCCTGGTGGCTCAGATGGTAAAGAATCTGCCTGCAATGCGGGAGACCTGAGTTCAATCCCTGGGTTGGGAAGCCTCACCTGGAGGAGGTCACAGCAACCCGCTCCATTATTCTTGCCTAGAGAATCCCCATGGACAGAGAGCCTGGTAGACTACAGTACATGGGGTTGCAAAGAGTCGGACACGACTGAGCGACTAAGCACAGTACACATGGACTGAATTGAGTGCCTCCCAAGATTCATAATTTGAAGTCCTAACCCCCAGTAATCTCAGAATGTGACTAAATTTGGAAATAGGGTCATTAAAGACATAAGTTAAATGAGATCCTTAGGGTGGGCCCTGATTAAATATGACTAGTGTCCTTATAAGAGAAGGGGATTTGCACACACACAGAAGTACAGAGGGGAGACCATGTAGAAGCCAAGATAGGTGTCAGAAGAAATCAACCTGCCAACACCTTGACCTTGGACCCCCAGCCTCCAGAATTGTGAGAAAATTAATTTCTGTTGTTTAATCCCTTCAGGCTTTGATACTTTGTTATGGCAACCCAGCAAAGTAATGCAGTCATGATGGCGTTAATCCATCTCCAGCAGTTGCTAGCTTCGGGTTGAGGAGCGTTAGCCCTGGGCTCAGAATGTTTACTAATGACTGCAATTGGATAAAATGTACCAGCATTGTCCTGTTCTTATCGATTTATTTTTTACAGTTACCCTCAATCTGTGACAAGTGGTACTATTTATCAGCAACAATGGAAAATTTCCTTTTTAAATGCATGTATTTAATCTTCAAAGCCAATGTAAAGAACAACATGAAGCAAACAATAGATCCGTAAAGATAGTATGAAATGGCTCAAGTCTGGGAAATTCTGTGAGCTCTGGAGCAGCATGTTCTGATGGATGGCAAGAGTGTGACCTTGCGTAGACCACCTAACCCCTCTGAGCTTTGGTTTCCCTGATATTGACCTCTTAAAGTAGCTGGGAAATTCAAATGAAATGTTTGTCAAGCAACAAGCAGTCTGCCTAGAAGTAATAAAAAAATCAATAAATGTTGGTTCTCTCCCCTTGAAATAAGTATAAGTAAATAAGAGATCTTTTAATAGGCCTTTGGAAAGCTATTAATTAGGTAGTAGAACCCTGTGAATCAGATGTTAATCAAATCTAGTATAGCTTTCTTTAGAAAATTCCCTTTTGAGAAAATAATAGCAAATGAAGCAACTGATAAAGGATTAATTTCCAAATTATACAAGCAGCTCCTGCAACTCAATTCCAGAAAAATAAATGACCCAATCAAAAAATGGGCCAAAGAACTAAACAGAAATTTCTCCAAAGAAGACATACAGATGGCTAACAAACACATGAAAAAATGCTCAACATCCCTCATAATCAGAGAGATGCAAATCAAAACCACAATGAGATACCATTTCACACCAGTCAGAATGGCTGCTATCCAAAAGTCTACATGCAATAAATGCTGGAGAGGATGTGGAGAGAAAGGAACCCTCTTACACTGTTGGTGGGAATGCAAACTAGTACAGCCACTATGGAGAACAGTGTGGAGATTCCTCAAAAAACTGGAAATAGAACTGCCATATGATCCAGCAATCGCACTCCTGGGCATACACACCGAGGAAACCAGAATTGAAAGAGACACATGTACTCCAATGTTCATTGCAGCACTGTTTATAATAGCCAGGACATGGAAGCAACCTAGATGTCCATCTGCAGACGAATGGATAAGAAAGCTTTGGTACATATACACAATGGAGTATTATTCAGCCATTAAAAAGAATGCATTTGAATCAGTTCTAATGAGGTGGATGAAACTGGAGCCTATTATACAGAGTGAAGTAAGCCAGAAAGAAAAACACCAATACAGTATACTAACACATATATATGGAATTTAGAAAGATGCAAATGATAACCCTGTATACGAGACAGCAAAAGAGACACAGATGTATAGAACAGTCTTTGGGACTCTGTGGGAGAGGGTGAGGGTGGGATGATTTGGGAGAATGTCATTGAAACACGTATGTTGTCATATGTGAAACGAATCACTAGTTCAGGGTCGATGCATGTTATAGGATGCTCGGGGCTGGCATGCGGGGATGACCCAGAGGGAGGATAAAGGGAGGAGGGAGGTGGGAGGGGGGTTCAGGAGGGGGAACTTATGTAAACCCGGGGCAAATTCATATCAATGTATGGCAAAACCAACCAATATAATATTGTAAAATAATTTGCCTTCAATAAAAAATAAATTAATTACAAAAAAAAGAAAATTCCCTTTTTTATAATTTTGTCCCATCCTAAGAAACTGGGTCCTTTTCATATGTTTAGAACTGTTCAGCCCATCTTTTCCCATGACTTTGGGAAGATCATGTGAGGTACCAGGTTTGGAAGTGCGTTGGGAAGTCTTCACACGGAGTGACAGTGGGGTTTCCACTTATATCCCACTGTGGCTGTGTAACTTGATTTGTGCATCTTGGTTGCATTCACTGAAATGAACAATACTTTAAAACTACTTTTTTTCCTATGGCTTATTCTCTTAATATGCAAAATGTTCAGAAGTTTCTTATCCAAATAGTAGAGCATTGGGGGCCTCACGAGGGCCAGCGGTTTTCAGTAGAGAAAAATCCATCATCTCAGAATTCCTGAGACCTTTATGAGAGGAGGTAGTGAGTCAGTGTTCTTAAAACAGTGCAAGTGACAGTTCTGAGTACAATGTCATGTATCTTTCATGGGGAAAAAAGAGCAATATGGAAATCCCCAAAGTATGAGCTATTACTGGATTTCTTTCTTGTTGTTAGGATATTTTTAGCTTTTTTTAAAAAAAATGGGTTTGGCATTGTGTCCTGAAAAGCCCTTACCTGTCAGCAGACTCTACCTGTCAGCAGACTCTTCAGGAATGTTGTCTCCTGTCACTTCCAAGAGATGCCTGCCTTTCATGAATATGCCACGTCTAGTGAATACGGGGAAGGGTGGCCCTGGGAAAAAGTGAAGGTGAGAAAAGAATATAAATAATAGAGTCCTGTCTGGACCTCGCTTATTCTTGAAATTAGTCAACTCCTGCCAAATGGTAGATTCCTTAGCAAAAGAAATGAAGAGTTAGAAAAAGTCTCTACCCTTTTGTAACACATTCTAGTTCAGGATTTTAATCTCTCTTCCTGTGCCACAAATTCTATGGTGCTTTGGTAAAGTCTAGAGATCCTTTCTCAGAATAGTGTTTTCAAATGTAGAAAATAAAAATACACAGAAATCAAAGAAAAGCAATTATATTGAAAGTCAGTAACTTGCACCGTACTTGACCCCTATTACTGCACACTGTCTTAGCTGTAGGCTACTTTAAATAACTGAGATAATTATCTCAACCATCACATGTATTTGAAGTTATCTGGTCTTTATTCCTAGACTGTATGCCTGTCCTTATTACAGAAGGCCATGCAACCTTATAGAGAGTTAAGAATTCTTGTGTGAACTATGTACTCTTAGACACTTTTAACAAGCAATAGGAACAACTCAGTCTTTCTACATATTGATTAACACTGTAAGTGAGAAATACCAGAATGCAAGATGTCTGAGTCACCAGCATAAGAAACCATGGTTTCACTGGTGGCTGAATGACAACCAAGCATCAAATTGTTCTATAATCATCCATTTTGTGAGCATCTGTATCCAGGAAGACTGTATCACATGCCACCTAGCTTCTAGCCCATTGACGACCATAATTTCTAAGCAGTGGGCATAATGCTATTTTAAGATATTGTCAACAACTGTAATGTCATGGGAAACATACCTGCAATTTCTTGCTGCTAACAAGTCACAGGCGCTGCTACACATTGAGTTTGCTATCTGTACTCATAATTGAAAGAAATGTTAAATTTCAGTTAGAAGGCAGTAAAAATAAGGATATGATTATTTTGTTGTCCAAGGACTCTTAGACTCCCAGTTTGACTCTAAGAAAGAATCCCTTGTGGGAAGGCAGGTAATAAGTAAATAATAACATGCCAACTGATGATAAATATTATAGAGGAAAATAGCTCAAAGGAAGGGAGAAAGAGAGAGCCAAGCATGTGGAGGGGGATGAGCCAATCTTACTTTAGGATTGACATTCTAGGATGACATTTGAACAGTGATCTGAAAGGATAATGGAAGTGAGCCCTGTGACCATGTGTAGAAAGAATGTTCTAGGTAGCTGCTGCTGCTGCTGCTAAGTCACTTCAGTCGTGTCCGACTCTGTGTGACTCCAGAGACAGAAGCCCACCAGTCTCCCCTGTTCCTGGGATTCTCCAGGCAAGAACACTGGAGTGGGTTGCCATTTCCTTATCCAATGTGTGAAAGTGAAAAGTGAAAGTGAGGTAGCTCAGCCGTGTCCAACCCTTAGCGACCCCACGGACTGCAGCCTACCAGGCTCCTCCATCAATGGGATTTTCTAGGCAAGAGTACTGGAGTGGCTTGCCATTGCCTTCTCCGGTTCTAGGTAGAGGAAGCCCCAAATGTGATCCCGCCTCTTAGGGTATTGTTGATTGTATTAGTGAAAGTTCAGTCAGAAAAGCAGAACCCCTATGAATACTTTGAAATAAGGACTTTATTATAGGAATTAGACTTTTCACACTTGTGGGAGCAACTGGGTAAGTAAAAGTCTGGCAAGGAGTATTGCCTGTCAGGGCAGAGTCACTAACCAGCCTGGTGGAGAGAATAAGTTGGAGCTGGCAAGGGGATCTGAGCTAGGAGCCAGGTGTGTGTCCAAATGCTGGGATGGGACTACAGAGAAGATCTGGCAAAGACGTCCACAGGAAGCTATAGCCCATGCATATCCCCAACCTCTGCGTGTCCACAAACGACCATGTGGAATTGGACCTGGGGCGGCTCTCAGTCAGTAGCCAAGAGAAGCTGGGTGTATGGCAGAGGAGAGTGAGAAACACCTGGAGTCTTCTAGACTCATCTGTATTTGTCCCTCTCCGTATTTGACTGGAAAGACCTCCAAAGAGTAGTGGCCACTTTTGTTCTTCTGCCTTCCAGATCTTGCTCAAATTCCTCTCTGGCCAACTCTGACCAAGAACCATTTAGGGAAGAGGATTCTGTGAAAATTAATTCTGGCTTACTCAAGTTGCCAAGATGCAGACTCCCAGATCTGTCAGTGTCAGAGCTGTAGCTTATAAGGGCAAGGTGGGAAGTCACCAGATGGTTTTGCGTAGAGACATGTGTGATCAAAGTTATAAAAATCTTTCTATTTGGCACACTACTAAGAACACTATTTATGGTGTGTTTGCATTCATTTGAGAAATGCAGAAGGTTTTTCTTGTTTCTTTTTTATTTTAACAAAGGTAACCCCAGTCTGAAGCGACTCAGTCTGCACAGAACTCTGACATTCTGAATTTTCCTAAAGCTTAGAGGAGCAGAGAGGTTGTTTTGAAATAAAAGACCTATAGCTTAAAGAAACTGAATCTATTAAAAAAAAAAAAAAAAAAGGGCCGATACAGCCACTATGGAAAACAGTATGGCAGTTCCTCAAAAAATTAAAAATAGAGCTACCATATGGTCCAGCATTCCAATTCTGGCTGTATAGCCAAAAGAAATGAAATCACTATGCAGAAGAAATACCTGCACACTCATGTTCATTGCAGCATTATTTTTAGTAGCTAAGGTATGAAAGCAACCTAAGTGTCCATCAAAAGATGGATGGAGAAAGAAAATGTGTATACATCTGTATCTGTGTCCACACAATGGAAAGCTATTTAACCACAAAAAAAAAGAAGAAGGAAGTTTTGCCATTTGCCACCACATAGATAGACCTTGAGGGAATTATGCTAAGTGAAATAAGTCAGAGGAAGATAAATACTACTTTATCTCACTTTCAGTTCAGTTCCATTCAGTCGCTCAGTCGTGTCCAACTCTTTGCGACCCCATGAATCACAGCATGCCTGGCCTCCCTGTCCATCACCAGCTCCTGGAGTTCACTCAAACTCATGTCCATCGAGTCGGTGATGCCATCCAGCCATCTCATTCTCTGTCGTCCCCTTCTCCTCCCACCCCCAATCCCTCCCAGCATCAGGTCTTTTCCAGTGAGTCAACTCTTCGCATGAGGTGGCCAAAGTATTGGAGTTTCAGCTTTAGCATCAGTCCTTCCAATGAACACCCAGGACTGATCTCCTTTAGAATGGACTGGTTGGATCTCCTTGCAGTCCAAGGGATTCTCAAGAGTCTTCTCCAGCATCACAGTTCAAAAGCATCAATTCTTTAGCGATCAGCTTTCTTCACAGTCCAACTCTCACATCCATACATGACCTCCGGAAAAACCATAGCCTTGACTAGATGGACCTTTGTTGGCACTTTAGGAATTTTTTTAAATGTAAATTAAAAAATTAAAATATATTTAGTACCCTCTGTGTACCCAGTACTAGGACACTATTCTAGGCATGTTGTATTTATCTTGAACAAAGCAGACAAAAATTGCTGCCCTTATGGAGCTAATACTTGAGTGGATGAGAGAATAGCATTTTAAAAAATGTTACACATTATTTCTAAATGCTTTGGAAAAAATAAAGCAGAGTAGAGCAATCAGGAGTTCTGAGGAAGGTTAGGGAGACATAATGCAGAATTAAATGGGTTGGTCAGATAGTGGGGGCTCCTTGAGACAGTGAGATGTTAGCAAAGTCTTGGAGGAGACATGAAGTGAGCTCTGTGACTGGGGCAGAGGGAAGAGCTAAGGCACAGGCTGTAAGGCAGGCACCTGCCTAGGTTGTTCAAGAAAGAGCAAGGAGTGAACCAGAAAAGAAACTGAGGTCAGAAGACACAATATGGTCAGAAGCCTTGAGCCTTGACGCCCTTGTAAGACTGTAGCTTTTACCCTGAGTGAAGTAAGGAAGCACCGCGGAATTTGGAGCAGCAGAAAATCCAGACAGCGAATTGTTGACATGTTTTAGGAATTTTCACCCTGTGAATTCACTTTTATATATTACATTTTGGAGCTAAAAGGAAGAAGTAACCTGAGCTCATGATTGTTTCCAAAGCCGTATAAGAAGACTTAAATCTCTCTGAAAGGAATAGTAGGAATAGAAGAGGAAAAATAAGACAGAGAGCTAAGTCCACAATATCAATCTTAATGCCTTCACTGTACTCAGGAAATGAAGACTGAACTGAACTGAGGGCACGCTTCAGATTCCTGGAAAGTATTTCAAATGGGCTGAAGCATTCTTGTTGCAAGATGGGGTTTGGAGTTAGCCCAGTTTTGGATTTTGTGAGCCCAGAAATACCAGCTGGGACTTCCCAAAGTACACTTGATGTTGATGAATGATAAAAAGGTCTCTCTGTTCTGCTCCTATGAGTAAAAGGAAAATCCCCCATCTTCAGGTGCTATGATCTGTGGATTGGTTGTAGTTTGTCATGAAGGAGAAGGTCACAGTAGAAAGAGATACCAGCTCTTGTGATAACCAGTGTAGATGGATCTAACCCAAGAGTGCGGAGAAGGCAACGGCAAGCCACTCCAGTCCTCTTGCCTAGAAAATCCCATGGATGGAGGAGCCTGGCAGGCTGCAGTCCGTGGGGTCGCTAAGGGTCAGACACGACTGAGCGACTTCACTTTCACTTTTCACTTGCACACATTGGAGAAGGAAATGGCAACCCACTCCAGTGTTCTTGTCTGGAGAATCCCAGGGACGGGGGAGCCTGGTGGGCTTCCGTCTATGGGGTCGCACAGAGTCGGACACGACTGAAGTGACTTAGCAGCAGCAGCAGCAACCCAAGGGTCAGCCTGCAGTCCTTATTCTACCAAATCTATAGTGCTTGAGCCCAACCATTAACACTAGATTCTTCATGATGAAAGCAACTCAAAGAATGACCTGAAAAAAAGAAAGAAAAAAAAAATCCTCCCCAGAAAGTCACTTTCCAGCCCTCCACACCATCTCAATTCCGGGCTAAAAAATTCAACATAAACTTCTTTTATATGCAAGAAGGTGAAACCTACCATTGAATGCACGTAAAAAGGGGAGTAAAAGAACCATTTAGAAAGGCAGTTGAAGAGAGATTGCCCAATACTTGGAATCCACTTTGAGGCTGAGTCTCATCATATATACAGAAATCATATGCAGTCCATGCCCTGAGGCCCTGTGATGAAATCCCCTGTGAAGTAAACAAAAAAAGAATAAGCATCAAGACCCAACAGGACTGACTCAACTGGAATCAGGGGAGGACTGGCAAACACATCAAAAATCATAATACAGGTCACAAATTCCTCCCTAAGGCTGCCAGTTTCCAAAAGTATAGCCAGAGCACATCAGCCTGTTGAAAGACAAGGATGAGAGATGCAAGCAATAAGACCTTATTTTAAAGGCATGGTCACCTTCCGCAGCTCACCTACAGAGGTGCCGTGGACGGTGAGGAAAACCAAGGTCTTCTACAGGGAAAGTGAGAAGTAAAAACGTTGTCATGGTAATTTAAAATAACACTCATTATCTTTCCAAATTTTTAAAGAAATATGAAAATAGGCCCCGATTAGCTAAAGATTTACAAACCCAGGCCAAATTCCAACAGCCTCAGCTCCTTTCAGCCAGCTCCAGGAAGCTGATGTACCAGATTTTGGGAAAGGAGCCTAAAAAGCTGGAATCACCTGGTTTGGGGGTTACTTGGAGCATGGAGTTCACTTGACCTGGTTCTTTAAGAGTCATAGGCTCGTGACTGGCATTTATTTACCTGGGCCTTATTGTTGGATGATAAATTGCCTATTATATTCCTTTCCCAGGAAAGGCAAACTTTATTTTCCTCATTAATTCTTGAAGGGAGAGTTGCTTTCTTACTGATTTGGTCTGGAGACAGATAGAAACACCATCTGAACAAATAATAAGCTTTGTTCTGCTGGGAGAACTCCTCCAGGAAACTCTCCAGACCTCAGTGAGGATGTGAGAACCAAGGCTCTGAAATTCAGCTGTGGGGCAACAAACCCAAGGCCCTGAACATGAAGAATGTCCCAAAGGATGTCCCAACTCCTGTACTCAAACTGGTGGGACTAGGGGAGGCTGTTACTGGCCAGGATGCTTCCTTATACGCAAGGACGAACCCCTGCCACCTCCAACAGACACAGTAACAGCATCTTTTCTCTTGAACTTGGTGGTCATTTTTTGAAATCTCCTTAGAACTTCAGTTGAGTTGGAGAAAATGTCCCCAGGAAAAAAAGATGCATATTGGAATTCCATGAACAGAAGTTGCTGATTTGGATTTGAAGCCCATGCCAAATACACACACCTTCATAAAGCAACATCAACCCAGCTATAAGCAGAAACAACTCTTCCAGGTAGAACCTGAATGTGCCTCTATGCTGACCCACAGCCTCTTCCCCTGATGGGCGATGAACATGGCTCCACTTAGAGGCCTTCAAGTGATTCTCAAGTCATGGTAAAGGGATTGAACAGCACCCTCAGTGCAATTTTCTTAAGCCTCACTTGTGAAAAAGAGCAACCTTGACTATAAGCAGAGTAAAATAAGATAGGGGCACAATCTCTGGCCTTGCTTTATGAACTCTCAGCTTTTTTTCTTTATATATTTTTGTTGATTTTGATTTAAGCACTTGACCCAAAGATAAGAGCTCCTCTAGCTAGTGTTGTCAGCCTGCTTTTTCCAAAGAAATTGTTCATTTTATTAAAAACCTTGTCTCATGACTATCATACTAAGTAAAGTGAGTCAGACAAAGACAAATATGGTATCACGTATATGTGGAATCTAAAAAATGATACAAATGAATTTATTTGTATAAATAAATTTACAAAATAGTCTATCTACAAAATAGACTCACAGATACAGAAAACAAATGTGGTTACCAAAGGGGAAGGAGGGAAGAGAGATAAATTCGGGAATGTGGGATTAACAGATACACACTACTATGTATATAACAGATACATAACAAAGACGTACTATATAGCACAGGGAACTGTACTCAGTATCTTGCAGTCACCTCTAATGGAAAAACATCTGAAAAAGAATAGACATCCCTGTATCTACTGTAAACATGTATATGTATAAGTGAATTGATTCACTTTGCTCTACACCTAAAACTAACACAGCATTGGTACATCAACTATACTTCAATAAAAACATAAAAATAAAAGTTACTTGGTTTAAAAAAAAATTCTTTAAAATCAAGCGGAGGAAGAGTGTGAGAAGGAGGAGGGATCATCCTGATCACCTCTAAATCACAATAAATATAATTTATTCTGTCAGCATGTCATTCATAGAACTTAGCATGCACACGGAAGGCATCTAATCCACCTCTCTTATTTTACGTATGAGGAGATTAAGGGCCAAAGAGAGGAAATAACTTATCTACCGTCATGCATGTTTCTGAATGTAAATAAGTTAAAATTTATTCCCAGCTGCTGATTCCTTATTATTTAATTTCCTGCTCATTGTTTCCATGGGAGTTCATAAGCATCTCAAAATTTGTAATTAAGAAAAAATTTTGGCATGTTACAGTGAAAAAGAAGAAAATTTCAGTTGGACCAGCCATTTCTTATGGGTCCTGGCCTGAGAAAGCTGTTGCACCGAGCCCTGCTTAACAACCCCATCCTTGGTAACCAGATGGCCCACAGCGTCATAGCTGCAAGGACCAGGATGATAACCTCAGTTCCACTTTCTCTCTTTACTTGGAAAAGAAACCAGTAGGATCAACTATGCCACTGTCTTACTGAGTTATCAATTTTACCTACAAAGATTCCTTGATTTTACAGAAATTGGACTTCATAATTTCAGCTCCCCAGAATATGCAATGGTGGTGTTCCAATGTTATGGAACCAGTAGGTCTTTGGTTATCTAAATATGTGGTTCTCATTTTTCTTGTGATCATATTATTATTAGGAAATTCAGCACAATAACGTGAAAACATTGTTCACATACAGCATGGCTATTACTGTGGCAGTTTATCATTGTTGTTTGCAGCTGTACATATCTTCCCTCATGTTATCTGAATTAATAATTTTAGTATCTTTCTTTTTAAGAAATCTTTTCAACTTCCTGATCATATTCACTAAACAGTTTTTACATGATAGAAGCTCTACTTCTATCCCAGGTGTATTCAGGGATCTTTATTGGAAATGAATTATAAGTTCCATTTTATATAGTAGAACTTATCTATCTATATACTTATGAAATGTATATATATATATATATGTGAAATATATGTATTTCAAAATAGTTGATCTGCATCAGGGTTTCTCAACCACAGTACTGTTGACATCTGGGGCCAGACAATTCTTTGTTGAGTAGCTGGCCCATGGATACCCAAGGACAGTGCATTCCTAAGAAGGTGTGGTACCATTAGGAAATAAGTTCTTTAGAAGCCTTTACAGTGAAAGACTGTGATTTCTATACTTCCTGTACTTTATAGGCAAATCAACTGAAAAAATTATATATGTGTGTATACATGTATAAAACACAAAATTTGTCTATATATTCATTTTTTCCCCTAAAGCAGCTAGTTTTGCTGGAGGACTAAGGGCATGACTGGCCATCCTGTTGCAAAATCCAATATAACCTGGTAGACGTTGCACAGATAACCAACAGGTATCAGGTTCTGCATGGAAGGAGAAGGGCTGTTTCAGTTGTAGCTGTGTGTGACTGGTGGACAGATTGCAGTAGTGGGCGAAGGAGTCTCCTACATGGGGTCCACTTCAGAATACAACCAGTGTTGGATACACCTAATCCACAAGGTGAAGTATCTCTGGTGCCAAGTTACAAGTTCTGCAGGAGCAAGAATTAGTGCACGAGGATTCTTGCTCCACTCTGTTATGAACCACCTATTCGGCTGTGTGTGGTGTGGGGAGGTGTCAGGTGAGCTTTTGGCTTTTTTCCCCTCCCCACCCCACTCCCAAGTAACTAAGTTTGTTCTCTAAGTCTGTGAGTCTGTTCCTGTTTTATGCAGTCTCCTTGAATCCACCACACTTGGGTTCAGCCTCTAGTTCTACCACATGCTAGCTCTAGCTCTCTCTCCATAAACACATTGTTTAACCTCAGTTCCCTTGTTAGGAATAATGCACATATAATAATATTTACTCCTTTAGATTGCTGTGAGGATTAAATCAGTTAAGCATATGAAGTGATGAGCTCAGTGTCAGGAAGATAGTAACTATTCAGTAAACTTTAGCTCTTTTCTTCCCTATCTACCAAGAGATGATTTCCCCCAGTGTTATGAAGGTCAGTAGCCTGCACATTGAAAACCATGTCCCTAGGATGCAGTATTCAAGCATAATAGGAATGCTATCTGCCAAAATGTTAAGTGAAAGGGAAGTGTCCCCAGATATCAGGCTTCCAGTCATCCCAGACTCAACCTGAGTCCAAGCCAAAACAGAGGCTAAGAATTGAAAGGTTTATCTTCCAAAGCTGACCTTTAAACATTCCAAAGGCCCATGGAAGAAAACAACCATGGAGCCAGGCCATAGCTGTTCCAGCTCTGATCTCCAGATGATAATTTCATTGATAAGTGTGTTTATTCCAGTTCCTAAATCTGCTTTGTATCTTAAAGAGAATGAATACTAAAGATACTCCCTCTGCTGGCATTTGAAGCCCAAAAATTTTATTAAGCTGGACTATTTTCTAGTAGAATAATAATGGGAATTTTTGTCTGGCAAATAAATGTGTCCCGTCCGCTAGGGCAGTAGTTCTCAGTGGGGCTTGATCTTGCCCCACCTACCCAGGGGTTACTGGGCAGTGTCTGGAGACATTTCTGGTTGTCACAAGTAAGCACAGGAGGCAATCTTACTGGCATTTACTGGGTAGAGGCCAGGGATAATGTTACTATCCCACATTGTGCAGAACAACTCCCCACAGTGGATGATTCAGTGGCTCAAAGCGTCAGTAGTGCTGAGGTCGAGAAACCCAGGTCTAGAACATCACAGCAATGCAATTTGCTTTAAGAACTCACAGACAACTTACACTGGGACAGTTAATTTGGCATCCCCTCTGGTCATCTATTTTTTTAATTTCATGGCTGCAATCAGCATCTGCAGTGATTTTGGAGCCCAAAAAAATAAAGTCTGACACTGTTTCCACTGCTTTTCCATCTATTTCCCATGAAGTGATGGGACCAGATGCCATGATCTTTGTTTTCTGAATGTTGAGCTTCAAGCCAACCTTTTCACTCTCCTCTTTCACTTTCATCAAGAGGCGTTTGAGTTCCTCTTCACTTTCTGCCATAAGGGTAGTGTCATCTGCATATCTGAGATTATTGATATTTCACCCAGCAATCTTGATTCCAGCTTGTGCTTCTTCCAGCCCAGCGTTCCTCATGATGTACTCTGCATATAAGTTAAATGAACTGGTCATCTATGGAGAAGGAAAGGCAACCCACTCCAGTACTCTTGCCTGGAAAATCCCATGGACGGAGAAGCATGGTGGGCTACTGTCCATGGGGTCGCAAAGTGTCGGACACGACTGAGCGACTTCACTTCACTTCTGGTCATCTAGAGACTGAAGGACCCAATGGACTTCACTATTTTGTCTATCAGGTAAAATCCATTGTATAGGTTCAGAAGCATGTGGCCAGGGAGTAGAAAGTAAGTGATGCTTTTCCCTCAGTATATACTCCAAAGTATTGTCTTTTCAATAGTTTTAAAGTGGTGTGTAAGATAATAATGAAGGTATAAGAGGAAACCACGTGAAAATAAACTCATGTTATCTTGAGAAGGTAACCAAGGGTGGCATCCTTTTTACGTGATTATCAACCATCAACACCGCCCTGCTCTTCTCCCAAGCATGATTTCCCTGATCCTAGCACCTGAAAGTACTGCTGTTGGCCTAAAGATGTAACTTCTTTAGTCATTTCTACATTCTCCAGCATTGATTAAATAGAAAAAACAAAAGAACAAGTGAATCAGTCACTCAGCCAAACAAGCAGTCAAGCAGTGTATTAATATTATGGCAAAATATACTAGCACTTTTTTTTTAAGGTGCCTAAAAGCATAAAATGAAGATTTGAAATTTTTAAAAAGACTGGCATATTTTGAAGAATATCTTCAAGTGAAAATGTGGGGGTGGGGGGACCATGTAAAGAGTGAGTGAGGGACTTGGAATCATGAGAATAATGCACTCGTGATCCACATGACCACTGGGGTGAGTTTCACAGAAACCATGGCGAACAAAAGAAACCAGATACAAAAGAAAGCATATGGTGTGATTCTGTTTGTAAACCAGGGTTTCTCAACCTGACGATACTGACATTTGACCCTTGAAGTCAGGTGTTTCTTTGTTGTTGGGGGCTGTGCTATGCATTGTAGGATGTGTAGCAACATCTCTGTGCTTACTAATGCCAGTGGCACCCATTCCCCAGTTTTGATAGCCAATAGTGTGTCCAGACATTGCCAAATACCCTGGGGGAGAAGGTCACCCTGAGTTGAGCATCCTCTACAAAGCAATCCACAATTTTAGAAGAGTCGGGGGTAGCACGGAGTGGCCCAAAGGGCAATTTCTAGGGTGCTGATAATACTTTTTTATCTTGATACCAGCTAATTTTGTGTTTTCACTTTGCTAAAAATTTGAGCCAAGCAATTATGTTTTGCACAGGTCTCCCGTATATATAAAGTTTGCTTGGGAAATAATTAACAGGGCCATGATCACTGCAGATGGTGATTGCAGCCATGAAATTAAAAGATACTTACTCCTTGGAAGGAAAGTTATGACCAACCTAGACAGCATATTAAAAAACAGAAACATTACTTTGTCAACAAAGGTCCATCTAGTCAAGGCTATAGTTTTTCCAGCAGTTTTGTTTGGATTTGAGAGTTGGACTAAAAAGAAAGCTGAACACTGAAGAATTAATGCTTTTGAACTGTGGTGTTGGAGAAGACTCTTAAGAGTCCCTTGAACTGCAAGGAGATCCAACCAGTCCATCCTAAAGGAAATCAGTCCTGGGTGTTCATTGGAAGGACTGATGTTGAAGCTGAAACTCCAATATTTTGGCCACCTGATGGGAAGAGCTGACTCATTTGAAAAGACCCTAATGTTGGGATAGATTGAAAGCAGAAGGAGAAGGGGATGACAGAGGATGAGATGGTTAGATGGCATCACCGACTCAATGGACATGAGTTTGGGTAAACTCCTGGAGTTAGTGATGGACAGGGAGGCCTGGCATGCTGCAGTTCATGGGGTCGCAAAGAGTCAGACATGACTGAGCGACTGAACTGAACTGAAATGAACTGAGAATAGAAAAGAAATTTCAACCACTGATAGGGCTGCTGGAAGTGTCCGTACAATATTGCAGTATTTTCCAAAAATACAGCTTTCTTTTTCAATATTTGCTGCTATTTCTGAAGTTTAAGGAAGGTTTTACAAAATGTCATCTGGATGAGAAATTTCCTCGTTCATCTTTAGAGGCAGAAAGTTGGTGGAAAAATAAAAGTGTGTGACCTACAGAGTTCTGGAGCCATCACATCCTCTGGGCAGCCCCTAAACTTGGCACACTGTCTCCGAGGTGGAGTACCACACACATGTACAGATTACATTGTTGAGATTATCATGAAAGGATTTTGTGTGTCAAAATGTCCCTTCCTTGCTGTGATAACTCCTAGGTTCTTGGGTTACCATTGTCCCTGCTTGTTCTCACAGTGAGTCACTGCTGTGACTAAAACAAAATTCTTCTTTGAAATGTCTCTCTTGATATGCCCGGACCATTTAAACTTGCCAGGGCCCAGAAATCCTATTGAAATTACCTCAGAGGTTCTTGTGGGAATCCTTTTCTTGTGCAAGAATTTTATTTTATATAATATTGTTTTAAATAAATAGACCAATGGCTGAAGCTTGGAAATATTTTTTTGTTCTTTATGGATTATCTCGGCAACATAGTGATTTGAGTTGGTTAAATTCAGATAGGTTATATCTGACATAGAGGTCACTCTACTTTAACATCTCTGCTGAAGGAAAAGCAAAGGCCAAAGAGACAGTGCTAGGGATGGTTTACAATAGGCTCAGGACACTGTTTCTCTGGAATCCCCTAAAAGAGACATTTTCTCAACTTTCCCACCCTGTATTTTCTCCATTAGCAAACTAGGTTCTGTAATTGATCACCGACCCAGAATTTCACTGAGCTTAAGGACGCACAATGGCATAAATATATAATTCAAGTGAAGTATTCTTTGAAGGTTAAAATTTCTAGTGAGAGAATGAGAAGCCACATTATGAGCTATTCTTACAGGGACAGAAACTAGACCATGTTTCCTTTGGGCAAATTATATCTAATTCCCCCAGGTTCTTGGCTGTGTTTTTGGAAAAGGACCATCCTTGTGGCTACAGTATTTTGCTCTGGCAAGATTACCATGTAATACATTTGGGTCAGTTCAGTTCAGTTCAGTTCAGTCGCTCAGTCATGTCCGACTCTCCGCAACCCCATGAATCACAGCACGCCAGGCCTCCCTGTCGTGGCATTTTTGTTCCTTCTCACCACCTCCAGTCTCCCTCTCCTTTTTCTTGTCCCTCTCTCCTCTCTCTCCTTCCAGCTGTCTTACTCCTTCCTGCCCACCTCTATCCTTGGTAAAGAGAAAGAGTTTTAATATGTACAATTTTCAAAGATTACTCTCCATTTGCAGTTAGTAAAAATTATTAGCTCTATTCCCCATGTTGTACAATACACCCTTGAGCCTATCTTAACACTCAGTAGTTTATACCTTCTACCCTTTTCTTGCCTCCCCACTGGTAACCACTATAGTTTGTTCTCTTTACCTGTGAGTCTGATTCCTTTTTGTTATATTCACTACTTGATTGCATTTTTTAGATTCCACATCTAAATGATATTATACGGTATTTGTCTTTCTCTTTCTGACTTTTTTCACTTTAACGTAATACCCTTCAAGTCCATCCATGTTGATGCAACTGACAAAATTTCCATTCTTTTTTATGGCGCAGCATATTCCATTTTATATATGTATGCCACCTCTTCTTTGTCCATTTGTCTGTTAATGGGCATTTAGGTTACTTCCCTGTCTTGGCAATTGTAAATAATGCTGCTGTGAACATTAAATTTGTGTTTTGGGGGGTTTTCTGGATATATAGCCAGGAGTGGAATTGTTGGATCATATGGTAACTCTATTGTCAGCTTTTTGTGAAATCTCCATACTGTTTTCCACAATTTACGTTCCCACCAAGAGTACCAGGGTTCCCTTTTCTCTGTATCCTCACCAACACTTGTTTTTGTTTTCTTTCTGATGATAGCCATTCTGACAGGTGTGAGATGATAGCTCACAGTGGTTTTGATTTGCATTTTCCTGATGATTATTAATGCTGAGCATCTGAAAAAGGCTTTTTTGATAAGACACAAACAAAACAAAGGCATGGTAACTCCTATTTCATCAATGCAGTTTCTGTAAAAGATGATTCGTACTGACCATGTATATATTTGTCCTAAAAGATGCTTCAATATAAAGACTCCAAAGGACACAAATCAGAACTTCTCAGGGACACAATAATCTGCAGTGGTCACAAACCCGTTATAGTTTGAAGCCAACTGAGAGGTTAGACTAGGTTCCCAAACTCCTCTATCTGTGGACCATTTTCTCTCTTCTTCTTTCCCCTTGTGATATTAGCAGAGTTTGTGTTTGGAGGTCAAGACAACACATTTTTCTTACCAACTGTCTTGAATTTCCTCTGCCCTCACTATCAGCTTCCCAAGGGAAACATAGACATTTTTCACAGTGCTTGGAACACCTTCACAGTCCTAGAGTAAATGGCCATCCAGAAAGTGTGGAGATGGATTGCCAAGCTTAGATACTTTTTGCTCAACTATTCAAGGAATGGGAGGCACAAGAACATGATTATCATACAAAATTTTTTTCTGGACTGGAACCATGTGTGTAGATGCCCAATACCTGGAGGCAATTAAGACTATGGTGATACTAGGCAAATGCCATTAAAATCTAGTAAACAACCCACCCATTTTTATAAGGAAAAACTTAGTGTAAACAAATTATTTCTCTGAGACCTGTCAGATCACTGTTGGCTGTTTGAAGAGTTTGTAAAAAAAAAATGGTTTCCACTGGTACTAAATTCTTCTTCTAAAATCCATACTTGGTATTAATCTCCTTCAGGGGCTGCCAGTGGACCAGATACCCTCATCTTAACCAATTCAGCAGGACAGTAGACAGAATTCCTCTTCCTGTGTCCTGCCAATAATTATTTGAACCTATTGGCCTGATGCTGGGAGGGATTGGGGGCGGGAGGAGATGGGGACGACAGAGAATGAGATGGCTGGATGGCATCACCAGCTCGATGGACATGAGTTTGAGTGAACTCCGGGAGTTGGTGATGGACATGGAGGCCTGGCGTGCTGTGATTCATGGGGTCACAAAGAGTCGGTCACGACTGAGCGACTGAACTGAACTGAACTGATTGGCCTGATGTTGATGTTGAGTGAATGCATCACCTAGTTCATTACTCAGAGAAAGAAGAAAAGCTGCCCTTTGTTTTGTGGACTGGGGATGGGACTCATGAAGATGTGGGTAACATCAGCCAGCTGACTTGGAGAATTTTCTTGCAGCCAGGCAGTAGAGATGAAGACCATTCTCTCAGCCTGGGAGGCAGTAGGCGTAGGGGGTACCACACACAGCTGCTCAGAATTTTGCTTGTGTAGCAGTCATGTGGCGCCAAGCTATTGCACTTTTTGCAGACTCAGCCCCATAAATGGACATTTCTGGCTCACAGCTCTCTGCTCAGATGCTTCCCGCCACTCTGACTACGGTTGTCCCCATCACGTCACTCTGTGGGTTGAAGAAAATGTAAGACCTTGGGGAAGATGAAAGGACATCTTTAGGCAAGATGGCTTCCACGGCAGCCTCACAGCTGCCGTGAGGGGGACATGGAGATCATTTCAGCACTCAGGAGACTCTTCCTTCTCCCTCTGCCCCGTGAGCACCAAACTCACATGAAATCATGTTGATACAGGCGCCGTGATCTTTAAAGAAAGTTGTATTTCCAAATGAACATGTGGGAGAAAATATTCTCTTCCTTTGGAATCTGGCCCCTTCTCCCCAGCCCAGTGGCAGCGTGATGGAGACACACTCATCCCCATCTGTGTTGCAGCTGCCGAGGCAAAGAAAGAGGCTGGGATAGTTTCTAGCACTGGGGCTGCACCAGGCCTGTGTTGCTTATGCATTGCTTTTGGCACTCGTTTCTGTAAGCACTGAACCTATTTTCATGTAAGCCCCTGAGATTTCTTTCTGCGAAGAAAAACATTCTCAACATTCCCATCTTCATTTGGGCATGAAGAGGGGAACATTCCCTTTGTCTCTAGCCAGTACTGTTGTTGAGTTTAACAGATGTCAGCAAGCACCTACCACGTGGCCAGACACTACAGCCTGTGGGCTGTAGAAGTCTGGTGCTGAGTACGACAGAATCCTTGTCTTCAAGGACTGCATGACCTAGCAAAGGGGACATACCAGTCACTATAATACAATAGAATAAGTTCCTATAATATGTAAGCACCTGAGTGCTGTAGAAGATAGAATAATCAGTTCTATTTTGAAGTGATGAGAAGGTTGAACTCAGGTTGGGGTTTTAGGGGTAAGTTGAAGCTTGCCAAGCAAAAACAATAATATATTTATATTTTTGTTATATATTTGTATGTATCTGTATCCAATACCCTTTACTGAACACATTTTATATGGCTGGCATTTAGCCAAAGGATTTGCATACATCATCTCATTTATTTTTCACAGTAATCATTAAAATAATAAACACATTTCTAATACTTGCTATGTAGCAGGCCACCGATCTACTTTATATATAGACAGAGAAGAAATAGGATGGAATCTTTGGATGAATCCCTATTCTGAGAATCATCAAGAGGAAAATGTTAAACATTTTTCCAGTGATTCTAAATTTGTACTATAAGTAAACTGTGCTTAATATGTGGAAGAATAGAAAAAGAGAAAGAAAGGGAGGAAGGAAAGGAGTCAAGAAAGGAAAATAAGAAGATTAGGAAAGGATATCTTCTTCTTTGTGCTTGGTAAAGATCTACAATGAACTTTTTCATGATCTTTATCCAAACTGCATAGAATCCTACCTGGCAGCGTCTGCTAGCATGAGGCCATATTTGTGCTTAGCTGAGGCCAACCCTCTTTGACTTTCTTCTGGAATTGAGTTTGGGAGACAATATTGTTCTTCAGCTGATCTTTAAGACAGTTTGTGACTTGGCTTTGGACTTAGTTGCCCTTGGTATATTGGTGACTTTGACCGTTAAATCTACAAAGTTTGTGTCTATACTTGTATTGGCACAAATGGAGAGGATTGGGGTGACTTTGACCATTACACCTACAAAGTTTGTGTCTGTGTATGTATTGGCACAAGTAGGGAGAATTGATGTGAATGATGAAACAATGAGGAAACTTTTTCACATGGTGACTATCACTTCTTTACTATATAAAATTATTCTTAGTTTTCTCCCTTCTTTATCCAACTCCACGGTATAAAAACAAAATGAAATAAGTATTTTATACTACAGAAACAGGACAATAGTCATTCAGTAGTTAGATATCCTGTGTCGGTTCTTGATTTGTGCTGAGTTGGGAACCAACAAGTTTTAAAAAAAAATCCCAGTATTCAGTGACTAACCCAAGCCCAAATCCTGCCAACAGGGCAGCTTTCAGAGAAATCTCACAACACCTTCAGAAGAGATCTTTAAAATTTGATAAGCTCCTCCTACCACATGAGACCGCACCCCGCTCCTGGACAAACTCTTCTTTAGAGTAAGAGCACTCTGGTCCTGACTCTCACCAACCAGTCTCTGTGCAAAAACTACAGCCTGTGGGATGGAAAGATCCTGACTCATTTTCAAAACCCTGTGAAACAAAGAAGAATCCCTAGTGTCAGTGATCATCTAAAATAGGCCTTGCACAGAGAGTTCTGGGTCCAGATAACCTAAACAGAGATCACATCTGTCTTGAGTAAATCAAAATGTTCTGCCAGTTTGGTTGAGCAAAAACTGTCAGTCTATAGGCATGCCCCCTTCTCTTCTCATCAGAGAATCTTCCCATGCTTCTATATAGAGCAGGTGCAGAGGATGGAGGACAGCAGGGGCAGGAATAGATTTTCAAAAGGCAAAGCAAACCTCAGTTTGAAGAGTTGTTTTATTTGCTTTTGGTGTCTTCTATGCAACAACACTGTTTCTTGTATTTTCTTTCTTCTCCCCATTTTGGCTTTCAGTAGTGTCCTTTGTTTGTTACCATTTCCTCTCTATTTTAAGGGATTATTATGTACAGGATTCTAAATCTCAGATTCATTTTTAACAATCCCAAGAATTTCAAGGACACCTGAGTGCCCACAAGGCACAGCTTTGGTGAATCCCTGGCCTCACCGTGACACTACCAGTTCTGTGGTTCCCCAAGAAGTAAAGTGCATCATTGAGAGAGAAGGGCAGTAGCTTTGGAAGCTCATTTTCTACATATTAATTGAGGTTCTTAAATGTGAGCTCTCATTGCAGGCTCCAGACTCCCCCCAGAATGAAATTACATTGAACATTAAACATTATTCAGAGTGTACGTTCCAGTTTAAAGAAGGGGAAGAAAATTGTTGTGGCAATGCAAATGCCAATTACTATACACATCAAGAATAATAAAGTAGGTCTTTTAAAGAGCCTTTAAAAAAGAAAAAGGATATAGAAAACAGCTCCCAGAGAAGTAATTTTTCAATTTCCTTGATTTGCTTAGCGGGAAATTGCTCTCCAATTTATTATAATTTGAAAAGACAATGAATTCTTCATTTGGAATTAATATAAAAATGACTGAAATGCATCTTGCTTGTCTTAGAATTTACAACCTGTTTGGATAAAGCATTTTGAGTCATGGATCACTGTTAAAAACCAAGACTTAGTAAAGGCTGGTAATGTTTTCCATATGGTTTCCCTAAATGATAATTATAGCTCATTCTGAACTACAAATTATATACACTAAAAATGTTAATTTAATTTAGGGTTACTGACTAGGTTTTTTTCTGAAAGCAGGTGTAATAGGAATTACATTGTCTGAATATTGTCAGTAATACTAGACATGATGAATAGATATAACCAAATTATTCCTGAGTTTGACTTTATTTTGTGGATTCTGCTCGCAAATGTTCAGCCTGGTATGCATTCTCTGTGATTTATTCTAAAAGGAGAAAACATTAATGAGGAAAATCAAAACAAATGCCTCTGCTGGACTCTCCAATAAAGCTGTTTGAAATGGTCTATCTGGGAGAGAGGATGGGCATGAGTATAAAACCACGAACCAGTCTCCATGTGACTTTTTAGAATTTCACCATCCATCAGCATTAAGTCAGAAACATTAATAAGTATTGAAGTTGAAAATAACTGCAACCTCTGACTGAAAAGTATTTACTCATAACCTTTCAGTTAGTTTCTATAATGAAATATGGCAATGAATTAGCCATGATGGCCTGGAGAAAGGTGGTTAATAAGAAAAACTGTGCGTATTTAGAATCCACATTTTTCTCATGTTTATGTTAGTGAATCCTCTTCACCCTCCCACCCCCCCAATTGCCTTTTCATTAATCTATCAGTGCTTACAGTAGAGACAGGTCATTGGAAAGAATTTTAATTAGTCTTTAAATTTGCAAGGTATCAGGAGCCTTAGAAATCGTTAGGATCCAGAGACTGTGAAACATCAGTGTTCAAGAGAGACAGAGTATACATTGCAGCACCTGGAGTTCTGCTTGGATTGGTACTTGGCTCCCCATAGTTACTATGCCTTGAAAGAATCACTTAATCACTGTGACTCTTAGTTCCTTCATCTGTCAAGTGAACATAATAACACTTTACATCATAGGTAAGTATAATGACAACAAAGCTTATACAATCTGATACCTATAAATAATCTCTAAATGCCTTATCATAGGAACAACATAGGGTGCATTTTAAAAATATAGATCTTTAGGTCCTCACCTTGAGCAGTTCCAGTTTCAGTGTTCATTGAAGTTCAGTACCTTCATTTTGACCAACAGCCAAGGTGATCCTGAACCACACTTGAAGAAACACTGACTTGGTCCAACACCCTTGTTTAGATGATGAGAAGAGTGAGTCCCAGAGGGTGAGGTGCCTTTGTCAAGGTCATTTAATGATCCACCTGATAGAGATCCTGCATTCTAGCATGCTTTGCACTGTAGCTGCCTCCACTTATTGAGTCCTTAGAAGTGAGGTTCTTAACCAGAGGTGCACATCAGAAACACCTAATGTGCCTTTTCAAGTACTCATGCCCAAGACCCATCCCACACCTGCTCAACCCAATAACAAGTGGCAGCTCTCAGACCTGAACCCAAGGTCCAGGTGATAACCCTAGGTTAGCTTCACATGCTTTTATCACATGGAGCTCAGAACACGTGATTTTAACTCATATTTGAGTCATTTTCATTTCCTGACCACAGTGTCAGATCATGTACTATAATAAAGACACACATTATTGAATATATTTTTAGTTTATTTCCCTTCCCCTCCCACCATGAAAAGCACTGGCATTAGCCACTGATCTGTCAAAGCCACTCCTCCCCAGTCTCCCAGGGCTTTTAATACATAGATTGGAGTAATCCACTCTTTCTTAACTGGGATTGCTTTTACCACCCAGGAGATATTGAGCAGTGTCTGAAGACATTTTTGGTTTCACAGCTAAGGGGCAGTGCTACTGGCATCGTGGGTGGAGGCCAGGGATGCTGATAAACATCTTTCAATGCACAAGACAGCCCCACAGCGAGGAATTGTATGGACCCAAGTGTCATTAGTACGAAAGTGAAGAAACCATAAGCTAATCAACAGGAAGAAAGACTCAGTGAGGATTTGTCTTTGAGAGCTCTGAGAGCCACTTCTAGAGAGGGGAAAACAAACAAACAAAAAAAAACTCACGTGGAAGAGCAAAGAGTGAGGGCAGAAAAGAGTGAGCGACCATTTGGGAATATCAAAGAAGAATCTGGAGAGAAAGTAGAGAGTGCGTGTTAGGAAGAAGGAAATTATGAACCAGCTTGAAGTTGTGAGAGAGTTAGCATCTGTGAGGAAATGCTGCTTTCACTTGGGAAGTAAATCTTCTTTAAGGTTTCTCAAGAAGTTAACATTAGATTGATTTAAACTTCTGGTTTCTTTCAATGTGATACTGCTCAAGACAGGGCCCATGAAGTGCTGGCTTACATTGTGGTGTTACCTTTTCTGAAGATGATAAAAAGCATTTTAAATTATCAAAATAATTTTGCTTTTTCTTTATGTAAGCCTTAAATCAACATCACATGCATATCCATATATAGCACATATGCTTTTCAGTGAGGTGAAAGGAGCAGGGAGCTCAGAGAAACTGATTCAAAGACCCAGAAAGGCTCTAGTACCAATTAAGCATTGTGCCCAATATGATTGTTCAATCACTTTTAAAAACCATTGTTCTGTTTGTGTTTTAATGTTGTCTCTGCCTTCAAGCTTTTACTGTGTGTTTTGTGTTGTGACATTGGGGTGTGTTTGATGATTGGTCAGGCATTGTACGGTCATTGAGAAAACTATATAAACATCATCAGGGTTGTTCTCAAACTGGATGCATTTTACCTGTTAGTTTCTATTTTAAGCATCACATGGAGTCTACAGCACTGCTTTAGGGCCTCCATGGCATGTGTGATGATGTAAGGTACTCAGTTATCTAAGAAATTTGGGACATCTTGTGTTCCAGAAATTACTCTGTTTAATGGGGAAGGTAGCAAGCATATTCCCTCCAACTGAAAACCTCCTCTGAAATATCAAAGTTTTCTTTAGTGTTTGAATTGAGTCACATGTCAAGAAAAACACATTGCATTCCTTTGCCATAAGACAAACGCCATATGTTAAGTTTATTTTTAAAGAGTGGGCAAGAACAGGGAGACCATGTTCCAGTCTGAGAAAATATTGATGCCATGGTGTCAGCGAGGCAGGTTATGGTTTAATTCATACCTGCAGATTAAAGAATGAAAAATGAACTCACATCCCCAGCCTGACATTTGTATAAATGGTGCATAGGGATGGAGGCCTGTCTACCTTACTTAATGTTCTTGGGATAAAGTAAATACTGAAGGGCTTGACATCTCTCCTAAGCCTAACAAAACTGGCACAGCTGGTGCCCAGATGCACCGGCTGGGTGGGTGGAAGGTCCTCAGGGCTGGGGAGAAAGAAGAAAAGTGAGATGATGCCCTGGGGCTTAGGGGACTTAGGAGAAATAGTGACAAATTCCTTCTTCTACCCAGGATTGTTCTTAGCAACAGTTGAAAAGTGGATGAAGTTAGAATCTGGGTTGTCCCTGCAGCCACCCCCTTTCTGGCCATCTTGCCAGCACACTCCCCATTCCATACCCCATCATAGTTTGGAGTATGTCTTAAACCTAAAAATGCACATACCTTCCCCTCAGATCTTGCCTGCTCCTATTCATCCTACCTACACCTGGACAAGGAGATCTGGTAGCATGTTTGCTATAGTAGGGAATTAAACGTCTAGCAGCACATGAAATAAAGCATGGCATTTTTATGTTGGTTCCAAGATTTCTTGTTTGTGAAGTGGGAACAGTATTGGCTGCTTATTTCATGAAGTTTCTTGAGGATTAAGTAAGAACAGTTCTTGGCAAACTGTCAACAGTCAATAAATTGTCATTATTTCAGGGAATACTATACAGCTGTTCAAAGAATGATTTATGGTTTTTCTATAGCAACTGATATTAAGGACAAAAACAAGTGAAAGGCACTAGACACAGTATTCCATTTATACTTTTATTATTAAATTCATAGCACCACCAAAGTGCTTACCAAGAATACAGTTGCCCAGCTTTCAACCCTCATTTTGATGAGCTTCGGACATTCAATAGGATAGGAAAATTAAAATGTGCAGAAACAGCCTGTGTTCATTTTTTAAAACCTCACAAAACAATACTATACAGGTTCTGTGGATATTTGTATGTGTATAAAAACAGGAAATCACCAGGAAAAGGACAGATCAAACCCCTAAAGAAGTCAAGTGAATAAAATTTGGGGTTGTGTGTGTGTATGTGTCTGTTTGCATTTCTTTTATCCTAAAGCATGGAGGTGATAAGGGTTAGGGTAGGAGGTAGGAACCAGTTGAATCTTAATTCTGTTTTGATTTTGTACAGGAATAAATACTCATGTGTCATTTGTGCGATTAAAAATTAGTTTAAAGGTAAAAGGGTAACCTGTGCTCATGTGCTCCCTTTTAATCAAGTCAGGTGTGATTTTCTTGATCAGCACGACCTGAATGTTCAACTTCAGAATACATACACCGTGAGAGACCTTCCAGAACAGGTACCTTTCTCAGCTGAGGGAACCAATCGTTTAGTTTTCATGTTTTTTTATTGAAGTGTAGTTGATACGCAACGTTGTGCCAGTCTCTACTGTATAGCATAGTGACTCAGTTATACACCTCAGTTCAGTTGAGTTCCATCGCTCAGTCATGTCCGAATCTTTGTGACCCCATGGACAACAGCACGCCAGGCCTCCCTGTCCATCACCAGCTCATGAGTTTACTCAAACTCATGTCCATTGAGTCAGTGATACCATTCAACCATCTCATCCTCTGTTGTCCCCTTCTCCTCCCGCCTTCAGTCTTTCCCAGCATCAGGGTCTTTTCAAATGAGTCAGTTCTTCGAGTCAGGTGGCCAAAGTATTGGAGTTTCAGCATCAGTCCTTCAAGTGAATATTCAGGACTTATTTCCTTTAGGATTGACTGGTTGGATCTCCTGTCCAAGAGATCTCAAGAGTTTTCTCCAACACCACAGTTCAAAAGCATCAGTTATTCAGCGCTCAGCTTTCTTTATAGTCCAACTCTCACATCCATACATGACTACTGGAAAAACCGTAGCTTTGACTAGATGGACCTTTGATGGCAAAGTAATGTCTCTGCTTTTTAATATGCTGTCTAGGTTGGTCATAACTTTTCTTCCAAGGAGCAAGCGTCTTAATTTGATGGCACAATCACCATCTGTAGTGATTTTGGAGCCCCCAAAAATAGTCTCTCATGTTTCCACTGTTTCCCCATCTACTTGCCATGAAGTGTTTGCCATGAACTGATTGGCCCAGACGCGATGATCTTAGTTTTCTGAATGTTGGATTTTAAGCCACCTTTTTCACTGTCCTCTTTCACTTCCATCAAGAGGCTCTTTAGTTCTTCCCTTTCTGCCATAAGGGTGGTGTCATCTGCATATCTGAGGTTATTGATATTTCTCATGGCAATCTTGATTCCAGCTTGTGTTTCATCCAATCTGTCATTTCTCATGATGTATGCTGCATATAAGTTAAATAAGCAGGATGACAAAATACAGCCTTGATGTACTCCTTTCCCGATTTGGAACCCGTCTGTTGCTCCATGTCCAGTTCTAACTGTTGCTTCCTGACCCGCATACAGATTTCTCAGGAGGCAGGTCAGGTGGTCTGGTATTCCTATCTCTTCCAGAATTTTCCACAGTTTGTTGTGATCCACACAGTCAAAGGCTTTAGCATAGTCAGTAAAGTAGAAATAGATGTTTTTCTGGAGCTCTCTTCCTTTTCCGAGATCCAGCGGATGTTGGCAATTTGATCTCTGGTTCCTCTTCCTTTTCTAAATCCAGCTTGAACATCTGGGAGTTCATGGTTTATGTACTGTTGAAGCCTGGCTTGGAGAATTTTGAGCAGTACTTTACTAGCGTGTGAGATGAGTGCAATCGTGCGGTGGTTTGAGCATTCTTTGGCATTGCCTTTCTTTGGGATTGGAATGAAAACTGATTTTTTCCAGTCCGGTGGCCACTGCTGAGTTTTCCAAATTTGCTGGCATATTGAGTGCAGCACTTTCACAGCATTATCTTCTAGATTTGAAATAGCTCAACTGGAATTCCATCACCTCCACTAGCTTTGTTCATAGTGATGCTTCCTAAGGCCCAGTTGACTTCACCTTCCAGGATGTCTGGCTCTAGGTGAGTGATCATACCATCGTGATTATCTGGGTCATGAAGATCTTTTTTGTACAGTTCTTCTGTGTATTCTTGCCACCTCTTCTTAATATCTTCTTCTTCTGTTAGGTTCATACCGTTTCTGTCCTTTATTGAGGCCATCTTTGCATGAAATGTTCCCTTGGTATCTCTAATTTTCTTGAAGAGATCTCTAGTCTTCCCCATTCTATTGTTTTCCTCTATTTCTTTACATTGATCACTGAGGAAGTCTTCCTTACCTCTCCTTGCTATTTTTTGAAACTCTGCATTCAAGTGCTTATATCTTTCCTTTTCTCCTTTGCTTTTACTTCTTTTCTTTTCATAACTATTTGTAAGGCCTCCTCAGACAACCATTTTGCCTTTTTGCATTTGTTTTTCTTAGAGATGGTCTTGATCCCTGTCTCCTGTACAATGTCATGAACTTCTGTCCATAGTTCTTCAGGCACTCTATCAGATCTAATCCCTTGAATCTGTTTGTCACTTTCACTGGATAATCTCTAGGGATCTGATTTAGGTCACACCTGAACAGTCTAGTGTTTTCCCTATTTTCTTCAATTTAAGTCTGAATTTGGCAATAAGGAGTTCATGATCTGAGCCACAGTCATCTCCCAGTCTTGTTTTTGCTGACTATATAGAGCTGCAAAGAATATAATCAATCTGATTTCAGTGTTGACCATCTGGTGATGTCCATGTGTAGAGACTTCTCTTGTGTTGTTGGAAGAGGGTGTTTGCTATGACCAGTGCGTTCTCTTGGCAAAACTCTGTTAGCCTTTGCCCTGCTTCATTCTGTACTCCAAGGCCAAATTTGCCTGTTACTCCAAGTATTTCTTGACTTTCTACTATTGAATTCCAGTCCCCTATAATGAAAAGGACATCTTTCTTGGGTGTTAGTTCTAGAAGATCTTGTAGGTCTTCATAGAACCATTCAACTTCTGCTTCTTCAGCATTACTGCTCGGGGCATAGACTTGGATTACCGTGATATTGAATGATTTGTCTTGGAAATGGACAGAGATCATTCTGTCATTTTTGAGACTGCATCCAAGTACTGCATTTTGGACTCTTTTGTTGACCATGATGGCTACTCCATTTCTTCTAAGGGATTCTTGCCCACAGTAGTAGATATATGATCATCTGAGTTAAATTTACCCATTCCAGTCCATTTTAGTTTGCTGATTCCTAAAATGTCTATGTTCACTCTTGCCATCTTCTATTTGACCACTTTCAATTTGTCTTGATTCATGGACCTAACATTCCAGGTTCCTATGCATCAGACTTTACTTTAATCACCAGTCATATCCACAATGAATTTTGTTTTTGCTTTGGCTCCATCTCTTCATTCTTTCTGGAGTTAGTTCTCCCCTGATCTCCAGTACCATTTTGGGCACCTACTGACCTGGGAAGTTCATCTTTCAGTGTCCTATCTTTTTGCCTTTTCATACTGTTCATGGGATTCTCAAGGCAAGAATGCTGAAGTGGTTTGCCATTCCCTTCTCCAGCGGACCACGTTTTGTCAGAACTCTCTACCATGACCTGTCTGTGTTGGGTGACCCTACATGGCCTGGCTCATAGTTTCATAAGTTAGACAAGGCTGTGGACCGTGTGATCAGATTGGTTAGTTTTCTGTGATTGTGATTTTCAGTCTGTCTGCCCTCTGATGGAGAAGGATAAGAGGCTTATGGAAGCTTCCTGATGGGAGAGACTGACTGAGGGGGAAACTTAAAGATTAAAGATTTACTGAGCATGGCTCCACCCATCACAACAAGACCCAGTTATACACATAGAGATATTCCTGTTTTTACATATTCTTTTCCATTATGGTTTACCACAGGACATTGAATATAGTTCACTGTGCTGTATAATAGACCTTGTTGTTTATCCAGCCAATATATAATTGTTTACATCTGCTAATCGCAAGCTCCCGGTCCCTTCTACCTCCACCAACTCCCGCTTGGCAACCGTACATCTGCTGTCTATGTCTGTGAGTCTGTTTCTGTTTTGTAGATAGGTTCTTTTGTGCCATATTTTTGATTCCACATTAAAGTTATATGGTATTTGTCTTTCTCTTTCTGATTTATTTAGCATGGTCATCTCTAGTTGCATCCACATGGCTGCAAATAGCATTATTCCATTCTTTTTATGGCTGAGGAGTATTCCATTGTGTGTGTGTGACATCTTCATTTTCAATTAATCTGTCAGTGGACATTTAGGTTGTTTCCATGTCTTGGATATTGTGAATAGTGCTGCTGTGAACTTAGGAGTGTGTGTATCTTTGAATTACAGTTTTGTCCAGGTATATGCGCAGAAGTGGGATTGCTGGATCATGTGGTAATTCTATCTTTAGTTTTCTGAAGAACCTCTGCACTGTTTTCTACAGTGGCTATACCAACTTACATTCCCACCAGCAGTGTAGGAGAGGGAACCAAGCGTTCAGCGTGGGAATGACTAGCTCAAGGTTACATAGTAGAGGGGGCTGGGAGAGAAAGAGGGAACAAGTGACAGGTATTGGGGTTGTAAAAGAACTAGTGAAGTTGAAGATCAGCTAAAGTTAAGGGGGCAAGGTGGTTGGAAGAAGAGGGAATGAGTTAGAAGGGTCTTCAGAGTTTTTGTAATCAAGATCCAAAAATATCAAAATCAGCAGGCAAGTTCCTCAGGCTCTCCCCTTCCTACCACTTCCCAGAGAGCTTTTGTATTTGCCTGCTCACCCTCTAAGGCCTTCGGTTGTGTTATTGCTAATAATAGCAAAAGGAGAATTGAAAGATAACCTGAAAATCTAGAAATATTTATGTTAGAAAAAGACTAAGACCCTCGTGAAAGCTGAGAGGCAGATCTCAGAGAAGACCCAGGCTCACGGTAGTTTGGAAAGTGTGGGGGTCTGGGGGATGCTGCAAGAGTTGGCAGTACTGCAGAGCCAGTGGGACAAAGAGGGGAAAGAGGACTGTCCAGAGTTTTTGTGGGTTGGGAATGTAATCCCCTTTTCGTGACATTTCAAGAGACTTCGGTAAAAATTTAAGTGGTTCATCAATATTCTTTGGATGTCACACTTGGTTTTCTGTTGCATGAACAGTAGCCCAGCATCCTAAAGTGTGCACCAAAAATCACCAGTGCTGAGGGAACTAGAAGGAAATACACAACCCTCAGAAATGTTGTCAGTATCAAGAGTGGGATCTGGAACCCTCTCTCCCAGTCATGCCCCTCAGCCAGCTTCACTCTTTGCTTTCATCCCTTCATCCCTCAGACAAAGGTAAAAAGGAGATGGTGATCAGAGAATGGCCACCTTTGAAACCACTTCTTTCCTAGTAGGGTGAAAAAGGGATTCTGTAACAGCACCAATTGCCCACCAAGAATACACTTGCCTGGCTTTCAGTTCTCATCTGAAGAAGCCTCTGAGACTTTCAGTGGAATTAGAAAATTAAAATGTGCACAAACAGCATATATGTCATATCGCTATGACCTACAGGATAAAGTACACATACAAAAACACACACACAAGAAGGGGAGGGGGAAGAAGACCCATGTCCTTGGTTTGTGCTGGCAGAGTACAGATGAGGGGCTCCAGGACTTAGTACATTCGGTACCCCTTTGATAGGTTAAGGTTATTCTGCTTTGTGATAAACATCCCCCACAGAATCTTGCTTTCTCTGCCCTTGGTTCCCTTGACCTGGGTGTTATATACCATATTTTCCAGGCAGATCAGAATATGCATTGACAATCATTTGCCAAAGATTACCTGGGTGGCACCTTCTTATAAGAATGCAAATGATTCTCCTGAATCCCGCACACGTTGAACAAAGAATAAACAACCTTGCTGAAATCATCTACATGACCTGGAATGCTAAAAGCCTTCAGTTTGCTTGCAATAGTGCAAAAATATGAGAAATATTTAATCTTTAAAAATACACAATGGAATCATAATTTTGCTGCAGGTTCAAAGAGAGTACAGTAGAACGCAGTGTACTTAAAATGTAATGGCAGTGTATATTTTCAGAATGCAAACAGCAGAGAGTTTGATGAATAGCTAAAGAGCACCAGACCATATCTTATCCTTATAAAAGTGTCTCCCATGAATGTTAACTGTATCTCTCAGAAAATTCTTAATATACTCCGTGGCTCAGTGTGTAGACAACAACTCTATAGAAATGTATGTGCCTGCCCGGTGTGTGGTCTTTGTCAACTCAAAGTGAAGGTTGTATAAACTTTGGGTGCCCAGCCTTTTACTTCAGAACAAAGAAACAAATCTAAAAGTTTATAGTTTTCCAGACCTCTCATGTACCTAGTGTTTTTTAAAATCTATTTTTGATACAATGTTTTTCTATTTTTAAATAATCAAACCAGATTATTTATAGTATATCTTTGTCTGTTTTAATCCATGTTGATGTCCAATTGTATATTTAAAATTCTATTCATTTTATATCATAAAATTCATACATGTTCTTGTAAAAAAACATGAATAGGGTGTGTTCAAATACAGGTAAAAAAGACATAAATTGGGGGGGATTTATTCTCTAGAGTCTGGAAACAAGCAGTAGAGCAGCACTAGCCAACAAACCTTTCTGCTGTGATGAAAATCCACGTTTTCCAATTTGATAGCCACTGGCCAGCACTGGGTCATTATTGAGTGTTTGAAGTGTAGCTTCTTGGGCTGAGGGACTGAATTTTCCATGTAATTTTGATTGATCTACTAAGATATTCACATGTGGCTCATGGTTCCCATAGTAGACAGCAGAGGAGTAGTGGGTTTGAATGGAGCAGACTCGTGCTCTTTCATCCTAGTACCCTCCTGTTGTGGCTTCTACACTCAAGATGTCCTCATGGTCCAAGATGGCTCTTGGAGCCATACAATGAATCCACATTCCAGGCAGCAGGGAGGAATATGGACAAAAGGGCCAGTCCCTTTCCTTTTAACGAGGCTTCCTAGGTGTCCTGCACAACTACTTCTAGTCTACAGCTTGCCCAAAACTTAGTCACACGCCTACACTGAGCCAGTAGGAGTCTAGGAAAGATTCTGTTTGTTTGTTTGGTTGGTTTTGACTGAAGAGGGATTTGAGGGTAGGCAGTTGTCTCCCTGCCACAAAAATGTATTATTAAGTCCACCATTCCCATCCATCCCTCCATCCCAACCCAAACTCATCCCTAGTCTGCAAAGATAACTGCTATGAATAACACTGTGTAGAACCCTCTGGTGAAATCTCTCATATACACACATACTTTTTTAGCATTTTAATTTTTGATGTACTCTCTGCAGATCACATATTGCATTTTTACAACATTATTTGTTTTTTGTTTTTTTTTTTAGACACCCTCAGACACTTTATTAGGGGCTTAGAAAGGATCCTACAGGATCTTCCTCTGTGTTCCCAAGGGTTATGGCCCCAGGAATAGATCAGATCTGGACGTAGGACAAGGTGATATCACCGTGGATCTCCACCAAGTCCACCCTCTGGAAGGCTGAGAAGCGATGGGAGAAGTCAAAGAGGTGCTGGCCATTGGCATATACCTTGAAGCAACCTGCGCCACAACGAATGGACAGATCAAAGAACTGTCCCAAAAGGATTGTAGGGGACCTTCCTCTCCTCAGATCCCCAAGAGCCATTCAGAAAACTGTTCCGAACCACCACGCCCTCGGTCGTGCTGGGTTAATGTGCAGAGCCACATCCCCAGAGGATCCCACCTTGAAGTTGATGACAAAGCTCTTGGCTGTGGGGGGTATGTAGCCCTTGATAATGATGGTTCTTCGAGCTATGAGCCCCCTTTTCAGTCTCCCATTAAATGGCATGGGCGGGTTGAAGGCTGGGGGTCCCTCCATGGTAGGCAGTCTACTCTGTTGTGGATAGTACTGTCCAGGACTTGGATATGCCTTACCAGGCATGGGCATCTGGTTTGAGGGGGGCTGGCCTCCGATGAAGTTAATTGATTGAAGCATCAGGTCTTCATCCACATGCAGGTGGGTGACCATCTGCAGCGGGATCCGGTGCTTAAACTCATAGAAGGGAGTCCCATTCACCACGACCTTGAAGTGCTCCGTCAGGACCATGAACACCAGCTCGAAGGCTGCGCCCTTGCGGAAGGGCATGCTCATTTTCCTGTCCTCGTTGCCCCACGAACCGTTCTGCTTTGAGTTCAAGACCACCTTATCCCAGCCATCAAAGCAGGGATTGAAGTGGAAGGCGACGTCTGCCCCTTGGCCATGCCCCACCTCAAAGTTCACGAAGAACCTCTTCATGTGCTCGCTAGCCACTCCTTGGATGTAAATGGACATTCCAACTCTGAGACCTCCTGGGATGGGGTTGTGGTAGGGCAGCATCGGGTTGTAGGTGGTCTGGTAGCCTGGTGCAGGGACAAAGGCCATCTTGAGAGGCTGGGCTGGTGACTTCTACAACATTTTTTTGAATCACTGATAGAATATATAGATCTAGATCATTCTGCTTCATCAAGTATACAATCAGTTCTGTGAGGGCAGGCAGTATATGTGCTGTGCTCGTTTTTATGCTCTAGCTGTAGTAGACTGAAAACATTCAGCATAAAAGTCTTCTTTTATGGATATATCATAATTTAGTTAACCCATTCTTTCCTCCTACCAGTAAAATAATAACCCTTCTCAAGAAAAAAACAACTTTGCTTTGTGCTCTGAGAACTTTAGACAGTTAACTAAATAAGGGCCATCCATCTAATTTCTTGTCTTCCCAACCAACTGCAAAAATTGATTGTCTCTACTCTGTTATGATTTGATTCAATTATTGTAACAGCTTGAAACTATGTGTCCATGTTTCTCTTACTCCACGGAGGTATGCATTGACTCAGAGCACCAGTTAAGGGAAAAGTCAAGCTAGTGAAAAGTTCCTTTAGGGAGAGAGCCAGATCACTTCTTTGTGTTTCCAGGCATTCTGTTGGTATAGATGTACTCTACAGCTGGAGATAAATGGTTATATGCACCACTTGGAACAGGAGTGCAGTGAATGGATGTTTTGAAGGGCTCTCACCATCCCCAGCTGTGCCAGCCCCTGGGGGATTATTGTGTGGAAAGCGTAGCTGAATAAACAGTCTGACAAACAGGAAGCAAGCAATAGCTTTGGAAGCAGACAAATCAGACTTTGACTCCTGCCTCAGCCCTTTCCTAATCTGTGACTAAGAAAGTCACAAAATGTCACTGAGGCTCGATGACCTTGTCATTAAAAGGTGATAGTGTCCTTTGCCTTCTAGCATTGTGTGAATCAAATGGAATATTATCTATTGCCTGCCCATAGCAGGTTTCACAAATTAAGAACTATGCATGTGGATAACATTCATGTGTTTCCAAAATACTGGAATGGATCCTAAGAGTCAGTGGATCAATTTCAAGATGGAGATCCTTTTTTTAAAAAAAAAAAATATTTATCTATTTAGCTGTGCTGGATCTGTGCCGGCTCTTAATTGTGGCATGTGGAATCCAGCTCCACGACCTGGGATCAAACTCGGGCCCTCTACATTGGGAATGCAGAGTCTCAGCCACTGGATCACCAGGGAAGTCCCAGGAGATCTTCTTGATGTTGGAGTTGCTCATCAGTATCGAGTAACTTAGACTGATCTGGCCTGAAATTGAGCACATTTTCATTTCTCTATACAGGCATCCTTACAGAAACATAGTCCAAATGAACTTGGGTGGCTCCCTCACTGATTTATTTGGTCCATGATTTTGGTATTTAGAGGACATAGAGACCAGTGCAATGAGCAGGGCAGTCCCAGCCCACCAGACCAGGACTCGGCATCCTAGACTCCAATTCAGAAATATTTCTAAACCAGAATTTTACATTGACCATATGCATCAGAAATCATTAGGCTACTGGCTAAAAATGCAGATTCCTGGAGCCCAGCTAAAAAGTGCAGAATCAGAATTTATGGCAGAGGGATCCAGAGTCCCCCAGGTTAATAAGCTTACTAGGTGATTTTTGTGCATGGGAAAATTGTAAAACTTTTTTCCCAGAATGATTTAAATTGAACAACTAAAGTGAGTAATTGATACTCCTTAGAATCTATCTTAGAGGTATAGAGATATATCTATAGAGATAACATGGTTAACTGTCACTGGACTGCAAAAGTAAGAACACAAAAATACCCATTTCCTCAAGAATATATCAACAACACAATGTGATGCAAACAGGATGGAGATACGTAGGCAGTCCATGGAAATAGAAGAGAGGAAGAAGTGATTAACTCTGGTAGGAGAAGTTTTAAGAAAGACATGATATCTGAACTGGACTTTGAAGGATGAATAGGAGTTCACCAAATTACCAAGATGGCAAGGAAGCATTTCTCAAGCTTTAATGCATGTATGATAGAATCACCTGGGGATCCTATTAATAAAATGCAAGTTCTGTTTCAGTGAATCTGGGTGACACTCCTAGGTGATGTCTTATTGATCACACTTTGAGTAGCAAAGCTCTAGAGGTAAAAATTACATTTGTTATAATGATTCAAATGAATTTTCCATTTTACCCATAGTGAGGCATGCATTACACATTATGTTGATATTTCCTGACTGCTCTTTTATGAAGAACCAGCTGATCTCTTTCCTTCTGCACAGGAATATCTTCATTAAATACATACATTCATTAAGCAACCCACCTTGGTGTTGCCCATTTAAGAAGCAAGTCACTTCAAAACTCAGCCTCAGCAGTTCTAGTCTTTCGGTAAACTGATCAGTGTTTATTAGCCATCTCTTTGCCCGCTTCAGAGAAATGTCTGTTTAAGTCTTTTGCTCTCTTTTTGATTGGGTTGTTTGTTTTTCTGGTATTGAGTTAAATGTTCAGTTCAGTTCAGTCACTCAGTCATGTCCGACTCTTTGTGACCCCATGGACTGAAGCACACCAGGCCTCCCTGTCCATCACCAACTCCTGGAGCTTACTCAACTCCAGTCGATTGAGTCAGTGATACCATCCAACCATCTTATCCTCTGTTGTCCCCTTCTCCTCCCGCCTTCAATCTTTCCCAGATTCAGGGTCTTTTCAGCTGAGTCACTTCTTCGCATCAGGTGGCCAAAGCATTGAAGTTTCAGCTTTCCAATGAATATTCAGGGAAAATTTCCTTTAGGATTGACTGGTGGATCTCCTTGCAGTCCAAGGGACTCTCAAGAGTCTTCTCCAACACCACAGTTCAAAAGCATCAGTTCTTTGGCACTCAGCTTTCTTTATAGTCCAACTTTCACATCCATACATGATTACTGAAAAAACCGTAGCTTTGACTAGAAGGACCTTTGTTGGCAAAGTAATGTTTTTGCTTTTTAATAGGCTGTCTAGGTTGGTCATAACTTTTCTTCCAAGGAGCAAGCGTCTTTTAATTTCATGGCTACAGTCACCATCTGCAGTGATTTTGGAGCCCCCAAAAATAAAGTAAGCCACTGTTTCCCCATCTATTTGACATGAAGTGATGGGACCAGATGCCATGATCTCAGTTTTCTGATTGTTGAATTTTAAGCCACCTTTTTCACTCACCTCTTTCACTTTCAACAAGAGGCTCTTTAGTTCTTCTTTACTTTCTCCCATAAAGGTGGTGTCATCTGCATATCTGAGGTTATTGATATTTCTCCCGGCAATCTTGATTCCAGTTTGTGCTTCATCCAATCCAGCATTTCTCATGATATACTCATGATATACTCTGCATATAAGTTAAATAGGCAAGATGACAAAATATAGCCTTGACGTACTCCTTTCCCAATTTGGAACCAGTCTGTTGTTCCATGTCCAGTTCTAACTGTTGCTTCTTGACCTGCATACAGATTTATCAGGAGGCAGATCAGGTGGTCTGTATTCCCATCTCTTAAAGAATTTTCCAGTTTTGACTGTGATCCATGCAGTCAAAGGCTTTGGTGTGGTTGATAAAGCAGAAGTAGATGTTTTTCTGGAACTCTCTTGCTTTTTTGATGATCCAACAGATGTTGGCAATTTGATCTCTGGTTCCTCTGCCTTTTCTAAATCCAGCTTGAACATCTGGAAGTTCACGGTTCACATACTGTTGAAGCCTGGCTTGGAGAATTTTGAGCATTACTTTGCTAGTGTGTGAGATGAGTGCAATTGTGCAGTAGTTTAAACATTCATGAGCTGCTTGTATATTTTGGAAATTAATCCTTTTTCAGTTATTTCATTTGCTATTATATTCTCCCAGTATGAGGGCTGTCTTTTCACCTTGTTTATAGTTTGCTTCACTGTGCAAAAGCTTTTAAGTTTAATTAGGTCCCACTTGTTTATTTTTGTTTTATTTCCATTACTCCAGGAGGTAGATCATAGAGGATCTTGCTGTGATTCATATCTTAGAGTATTTTGCCTATGTTTTCCTCTAAGAGTTTTATAGTTTCTGGTCTTACATTTAGGTCTTTAATCCACTTTGAGTTTACTTTTGTGTATGGTATTAGAAAGTGTTCTAGTTTCATTCTTTTACATGTAGCTGCCCAGTTTTCCCAGCACCACTTACTGAAGAGATTATCTATACTCTATTTTATATCTTGCCTCCTTTGTCAAAGATAAAGTGTCCATAGGTGTGTGGGTTTATCTCTGGGTTTTTTATCTTGTTCCATTGATTTATATTTCTGTTTTTGTGCCAATACCATACTGTCTTGATGACTATAGCTTTGTGGTATAGTCTGAAGACAGGAAGGTTGATTCCTCCAGCTCCATTCTTCTTTCACAAGGTTGCTTTAGCTATGCAGGATCTTTTGTGTTTCCATTACAAATTGTGAACATTTTTGTTTTAGTTCTATGAAAAATGCCATTGGTAATTTGTTAGGGATTGCACTGCATCTGTAGATTGCATCTGGTAGTTTAGTCATTTTCACAGTATTGATTCTTCCAACCCAGGAACATGGAATATCACTTCATCAAAGACATTATATTGTCTTTGATTTCTTTCATCAGTGTCCTATAGTTTTCTCTAAACAGTTCTTTTGTCTCCTTAGGTAGGTTTATTCCTAGATATTCTTTCTGTTGCAATGATAAGTGGGATTAATTACTTAATTTTTCTTTCTGATTTTTCACTGCTAGTGTATAGGAATGCAAGTGATTTCTGCATATTGATTTTGTATCCTGCAACTTTACTAAATTCAAAATTCACTGATTAGCCCTAGTAATTTTCTGATAGTATCTTTAGGATTTTCTGTGTATAGTATCATGTTGTCTGCAAACAGTGAGAGTTTTACTTCTTTTCCAGTCTAGATTTGTTTTATTTTTATTTTATTTGTTTTCTGTTTGCCATAGCTTGGGCTTCCAAAACTATGTTGAATAATTGTGGTGAGACTGGACACCCTTGTCTTGTTCCTGATCTTAGAGGAAATGCTTTGTTTTTCACCATTGAGAATAATGTTTGCTGTGGGTTTATTATATATGGCCTTTATTATGTTGAGGTAGATTCCTTCTGTACCCATTTTTTGAAGAGTTACTATCATAGATGGGTGCTGAGAGTAATTTTTAAAGTTGTTTTTTTTTTCTTTTTGATCTGTTTCCCGTGTCCTTTATTCTTCTTTTCTTCACCACAGCCTCAGATTTACAGTTTTTTTCCTTTTTCTGTCCTCAAATTAAGCAATAGTAGAACATCTTTCTCACATAAAAAAAACCTCAGTACTGCTCAGTCCTTTCCTTTTTTAGTGATGCTACCAGAGATTGGCTCTTTCTTTGTTCTCTTTGTTACCGTCTAAGAAATTTTTCCTGTAATTACAGCTCTAAGCTTAACCCCTCTCTTGGGCTCCAGGCTATTCTGCCAACTGGCAGCAAAGCATGGAATGGTGTTTATGACCCCAGACTTCAGAGATAGGTAAACCTAGATTACAATCCAGGCTCTCATATGAACTCTGTGACCTTATGCAAATTGTTTAACCTCTCTGAGCCTCAGTGTCTTCACTGAGGTATTAGAGGTTAAAGAAGAATAATAAAGGTACCTATCTCAAGAGGGTATAGAGAAAAAGGAGTCCAACACTGTTGGTTGGAATGTAAGTTGGTGCAGCCATTATGGAGAGGAATATGGAGGTTCTTTCAAAAACTAAAAATAGAATTACCATATGATCCTGCAGTCCCACTCTTGGGCATATATCCAGAGAAAAACTCTAATTTGAAGAGATACATGCACCCCAATGTTCATAGCAGCACCATTTACAGTAGCCAAGACATGGAAGCAATCTAAAAGTCCTTTAACAAATGGATGGATAAAGAAAATGTGGTACATATATGCAATGGAACATTACTAACCCATAAAAAAGAATGAAACAGAATCATTTGCAACAACATGGATGAACCTAGAGATTATCATATTAGGTGAAGTCAGAAAGAGAAAGACAAATGTCATATGTTATTACTCACATGTGGAATTTAAAAAATGATGCAAATGAACTTATTTACAAAGCAGAAATAGACTCCCAGACATAGGTAACAAATTCATGATTACCAAAGGGGATAGCAGGGAAAGTAGATAAATTAGGAGTTTGGGATTTTATATATATATGAAAGTGAAAGTGAAGTTGCATAGTCGCTTCTGACTCTGCGACCCCATGGACTGTAGCCTACCAGGCTCCTCTGTCCATGGGATTTTCCAGGCAAGAGTACTGAAATGGGTTGCCATTTCCTTCTCCAGAGTATCTTTCCAACCCAGGGATCGAACCCAGGTCTCCCACATTGTAAGCAAGAAACTTTACAGTCTGAGCCACCAGGGAAGTCTCTCTCTCTATATATATATATGTATATAAAATGAACAACTATATATATAAAATAAATAGCAAGAACCTACTATATAGCATAAGGAAGTATATTCAATATCATGTAATAACCTATAGTGGAAAAGAATCTGAAAAAGAGTATATATATGCATAAGAGAGTATATATATTAATAAAAGAGCTATATGTATATATGTATAGCAGAATCACATTGCTATACACCTGAAACTAGCACAATATTGTAAATTAAATATTGGTCAATTTAAAAAGTGATTATTAAAAAAGGTACCTATCTCATGGGCTTCCCAGGTAGCTCAAAAGTAAAGAATCTGCCTGCTAAGGCAGGAGACATGGATTCCATCCCTGGCTCAGGAAGATCCCCTGGAGAAGGAAATGGCAACCCACTCCAGTATTCTTGCCTGGGAAATCCTGTGGACAGAGGAGCCTGGCCGACTACAGTCCTCGGGGTCACAAAAGAGTTGGACATGACTTAGCAACTAAAAACAACAACCTGTCATAGTATTTATGAAAGTAACAATCAATTCTATGTAAAAGGCACAGTACCTGGTTTATGATGATTATTCAGGAAGAGTAGCTACATAGTCATCATACTTACCTGCCCTCCTACCGTAACCTCTACCTCACCACCCTGTGCTTACCCAGATTGACGACTTGCATGCCCTGGTATCTGCTGCCACGCCCCCACCTTCACACGGCTTCTCTCCCTGATACTGTACTACCCTGTGTTTTGCCTGAAATCAACTCCTGCTGTCTTGTTCACACAGAAAAACAAATACACCCACACAGACTATATGCTTGCTATCTCTCTGTGTTCCATTCAAGCCTTGTGGACAAGCATGACAGGCAAAGCAGCCTAGGGAGAAAAAGTACTTGGACACATTTGCCAAGCAAAGGTGCAGCCATGGCAACCCAGGTACACACAGGAGGATAACTGAGATTTATCAGTTGGGAGTTTGACAGCCTTTACTCCTAATCATATCTACCTGTCTCATATATCTGAGGTGACTAACTTCTGTTCTGTGTCCCATAGTGCAGTTGCTTCCCGCTGTAATGACAGCTATCATATAATGACAGTCTTTTCAAAGACTTGCCGCTTATTTTAAAATGGACCAAGGATGCTTAAGTTGTGTCCAGAAATACTTCAGTAAATAAACATTTTGTTACAAAATCAGTTAAACTCCTTCAACACTTACCTCCGCAAGTATCCCAATCTTCCTATCTGAAGATTCTATATAGCACAGATGCTGAGAGGCAGGCTGGTTCAGAAGGCTGGTCTGGCATTATTGCCCTTTGTCCTGAAGTAGACTGTCATGTGTAGGTAGCCAGTGATGGAGAGGATGGGGAAGGTTGACCTCCCTACTTTTCTTGTTCCTATCAGTCTAGGGTAGCTGACGTTTTTTTTCCCCTAGCCTGGTGCTTCTCAAACTTTCACAAATTTATTGATTCATCAAAAAATATTTCCTGCCTGCTTCTTACACACAGGAACAGTATCCACGAGGGAGGTGCTGGCTCCAGTGCAGCTCCTGGACTTCTCTGTGGCAGAGGTCCTGGGGCCTCTGGCTGGAAGGGGGAGGGTTGGGGCCCATTCTGGGAAGACAGAGGTGCATAGCCAGGGTTTCTCATTTAATTACCTACTTATTTGGGGTGGTCTCAGGTGCAGCTTCTTCTCTGAGGACCTGAAGAGGGTCTGAAGCCCACCCCACCCTATCCCTCCACTTTGGCCCTGCCCCTGAATTTGAACCATGACCAAGAGGGTGCTTCCTGGCAAGGGAGTTACAGCCTACTGGTGGAAGAAACAGACGCTAAATGGGGAAGCAAACCCCAGACTGAACAAAGGTGCGAGAAGTGCTATGAGCGAGATGAAGAAGGTAGCGTGATAAAGAATAGGGAGAAATGCTAGGGGAGGTGACATTTAAAATGGAATTTGAAAGTAAGGGGCCAGGCACCCAAAGGACAAAGGGGCAGATGGAACCACACGTGGGCCTAGAGGCGAGAGCAGCAGGGCCCTAGGCCCACAGGGTGGGAAACCAGGGCTGAGCAGTACTAGCTCAGGTCAGAGCCGAGATGGAGTCATGTCCCATGTACACCTTACATGTCCCATGTAAGGGGTTTGTGTTTTATACCCAGTGCAATGGAAAGCTGAAGGTTTAAAAAGCAGGATAGTTCCCTGCTCTTTTTTAATTAAATGAAATCTTATTTGGAAAACATATTTTAAATGATTAAAGCAGACCTTTTTGATTGAACTGAGGAAGGGGACCCTGAGCCGGTCTGAGAAGACTTCTCCTGAGCTACTCCCCAGGCACCTCTCTGGCTGTACAGGACACAGTTAACTTTTCCATTCCTGGCAAAGGGAAGCCAGTGCTGGTACTGAAGGCTGGGAATGATTTCAGCTAGGAGTGAATTAAAAAACTGGTGTTAGAGGCTGGAGGCCAGGTTCTCTGGAGGAAATGGGTTTGAAATGATGCAGGGCAGGACTGTTACATGATTTCCGTTAGGATTATTCAGCATCCTCTGCTAGGAGTAGAAAAAGTGGATGGTTAGAGTTAGGCAAGATGGGTGTGACAAAAGCTCTAAGATGTTGGCTATGTATGGATCCAGGGTTGTTGAAAAAGAAGAAGAAAACTCACGAGAGGATTTGAGGAGTAAAGTAGGGCAAGAACATTGAGCCCACCAGGAGGTTTGACTGAAGACAGGCTTGAAAAGAGCATGAAAGATGTCACGGAAGAGATAATCAGGAAATGTTGCTTGGAGGTGTGCTGGGTGGCAAGATCTAAAATCCACCTTGTGAGTTCCTAGGGCAAGTGATGGTCAAGATTGCTGGGGATGAAGAGGACCAGGAGCAACAGGGCTGCTGAAATCATGCAGCCGATGGTAGGGAGAACGGAGAGGAAAATTGTAGGCTGGATATGAGTGATAATTAATCAGTGTACTGTGGCAACGAAAGTGGGAAGAGGGTGACACGACTGAGTTATATAGTCTTAAAGAAAAGTTACTTTGTTTTAATTCACCTTGATTAATATCTTAGACCCTCACAAGTTTACAAAGAAAATACAATCATTACCTTTGTATCCATCACTCAGCTTAAGAAATAAAGCTCCATACCAACACCATTGTAGCCCTCTAGCTAAATCCTCATAGATTCATCCCCACTCCTGCCCCTACCAAAGTAACTACTATTAAATAGGTCTTATCATTGCCTATCATTCTTTGTGTTTTTGCTAAATTTACATGTATCCTTAAAGCTTTGACTTCCAAGTTTTAAACTTTTACAGAAATGATACTGTAAATTTTTCTATAATTTCCTTTTATTCATTCAACATTGAATTGTGAGATTCACTCAAATTGATATATATATATATATATATATATATATATACACACACGTACACACCCACATATACATATACCTACTTTGGGTTCATTCACATGTAACTGCTGCATAGTTTTTCACTATATGAATTTAAAATTTATTTATCATTCTCTTTGGTGAACATTAAGTTTTTTCCAATTTTAGTCATTTCCAATCTTGCCCCAGTTTATACATACCTTGTTGTGCATCTGGGTGAGAGTTGCTCGAGACTCACCTAGCAATGAAACTGTTGAGTCCTAGAGTAAGGGCTTTTTTAACTGACTTGGATACTGCCAAATTGTTCTCAGATGTGGTCATAAACATTTATACTCCATCCAGGAGTCTAAGTTTCCATTACTTCAGATTATCATCCCCACTTGGTATTGTCCAACTTCTTAATTGAGTGCGAAATGGTACTTACTAAGGTTCTGGCATGTATTTCCCTAATTAGAAGTGGAGTTGAGCATCTTCTCATGTTTTGTGTGATGTTCATGTTTCCTGGTCTGTGGATTGCCTCAATGTATCTTGTTCCCATTTTCTTTATATTGTATGATTCACTTTTTTACTAATATATAGCATTTCATCATATATTCTAGACACTAATCCTGAGTGATAAAAGCAATGAAAACTTCTGTTTTTTCGTTGGCTTTTGCTATCTTTGATTGACCCATCTTCTTAATTTTAACCGAGACAAATTTATCAAGCTTCTCCAAGCCATATTTTTTAAGTTCTCAAAAGAAAAGTTCTAGAATGAATGTGATCTAGAAGCATCCGTGATAAGTTAGGGGAAATCTTTTTGTCATAGGTTATAGAAAGGAAGGATGTTGTCAATGTATGGCAAAACCACTACAATATTGTAAAGTAATTAGCCTCCAATTAAAATAAATAAATTTATATTTTTTAAAAAAAAATAAAGGAATAGAAAAGGGCCATCAGGAAAAAAAAAAAAGGATGAGTGAGCGGCCTATACTTGAAAAGGAGACTTCTAAGAGATGAGAGATTTCTAGAAGGAAAAAAACTAATATAAAGTGCTATATCATGTCAAACAAATAGTATTCTAAGGATTCAAGTTGAAGAGGACTGGCGAGGGACATGCAGGACAGGAATCTTAAAGAGGAGGTGAAGAATGAGCCAGGTGCAGGTGGAGGAAAAAAAAAGAAATGTTTGGAAAAGGCTTAGCTCTTAGCCAGTGACTCTGAACGCCAGAAATAAAGGAGATAAAAATGAAGAGGGACTTGTATGGATCTCTTCACCACAGGGCTCTTCTCAAACTTTACTGTGCACCTGAATTGCCTGGGGATCTTTCTGAAACTCGCACTGTAATTCAGTGGATCTGCGGCCCAAGCCACTGCATTCCTAACAGACTCCCAAGTGATGCCTGTGCTGCAGGCGCAGGGAGCAGTGAGATCCGGCACCATCCTTTGCGGTCAACATTTTCACAGCGTTTCTCAAGATAAACTATGTGATCTTGGAAAAAGTATTCAGAAACCAACAGATCTACAGAAAATGTTGTTTAACCTTGCACACTTCTCTCATTCCTTCCTTCCAGAGATTGATCCTTCCCACTCCTTTGCAGTTTCCCAGAGCTTGAGACTCAAGTCTTTGAATAACAAGGTAGGAGACCACTGCTCTGTTACGAGAGAGTTGTGTTGACTTTCGGCCCAAGCAGATCCCTGGACAGGGTGACAAGAACTAAGCTGATCTGTCTAGGGCTTTGGCAACTGAGGAAGCTGAGCTACCTGAGGCCGATGGTACACAAGTCTTTTAAAAGGAAATGAGATGGACTGGGAGTTTGGGATTGACAGGTACACACTGCTGTATTTAAAATAGATTGCCAAAAGAACCTACTATATAGCACAGGAAACTCAGCTCAGTATTCTGTAGTAAATTAAATGGAAATAGAATTTGAAAAAAAAAATCGGTAAATATATATGTATACCTGAGTCACTTTGCTGTATACCTGAAACTAACACAACATTGTTAATCAACTATGCTCCGATATGAAATTTAAAAAATAATTTAAAGAAAATTTGAGGGAAATGCCTTAGGATTAAGACTGGGCTCCATCAGAGAGGGTGGGGGAGCTAACCTTACTTTCCAAGGAAGCTGGATGGGTCACAAAGCTTATTGCAGGCAGAGCTGTCCTGGAACAAGACAGTCTGAAAAATATGACATTCCAGGTGTTTGGTTAAACAGTGACTTCAGCTGCTTCAAGCACTGAGGCTAGCTGAATTAATATTCCTATCCTAAGGAAATATTATCATGAATGGCATAAAAAAAAATTCCTGAGAACAATAATAATTTTTTGGAGTTTATTTTTCCCTGAACAGTAATTAGTATGAGCCACTTGTTTGTTTCTAAACAATCACACATTATAAAATAATTTGTATCTATAAGCTACAGTAATGTGTACATTTAGCTTTAGAATTAAGCAGTGCCCAAGGCTTTAAAGAAATGAAGGAAACTGATGTTTTCATTGAGAGTTTGTCATTTACTAGTTCAATAACCTGGGGGCACAGGCATTTCACTTCTTTGGATCTCAGTTTCTTCATCTATAAAATGAGGGAAATGATGTTAATACTGTCTAAAGATCCTGTCCAAGGTTTTCCTTTCATTTAGTTATTTTTAGCTCATTTCGGTGGAAATTTCTATAGAGGAACTATGAGTATGAGCTTTAATGTGCTCAGCAAATACTTGGGTCCTTTGGTCTGACAATCTGGGAAACCAGAGAAAAAATGAACCACCCCTGGAAGAAGCTGCAGAAATATTCTGACTTAAACTAGCCTGTTGCTGATGTGCTGGTTTGTGGATACTCTGTCCAAGGCGGTTTTAGTTTATCTTAAGAAAAGCTGTAACCAACCCAAGGATTCCAAGATTCCTGTTGGAGTTCAGCTGACATAGTTTGAAAGTGGTTTTGTTTTCCTCCTTGAAACTGATTAATTATTATTCTGAATAGACTCAGTCAACTGTCTTATTTTCTTGCTATGCTGAATGAAGAGGCATCTTTGCGCTTGTGGGATATTTATTGCTTCAGTTATGAATTCATTTCTCCTGGATATAGCTCCTATATTGGGTCTTTCCCCATTTTTTTCATCTTTTTTTTTTCTTTTCCCATAATCTTTACTGGTGGCTATCAGGACAGTAGCAAAGACTTGCAAATTGTCTTAAATTTAGTATTTGTTTAACATCAACCCCTGGCGTCAGGGGCATCTATGTTTCTTCCTGTTTGTTGTTGTCTCTTGTGCAAGAAGGGAAACCAGACCAAGCCCTTGGAAGACACTGAACACCATAGCCTGGAAAAGTCTATTGTCTTGCAGGCTTATTCAAGGGTTTCTGACCTTGGAGATGAAGACAGGAATCTAAGTGGCCTCAAAGATATCCCACTTTCAGGAAGACACACGGGTTCAACTGGGAGGAAAAGACTGAGTTTTAGATGATGAGAGCAGCTCCTCTCTTTTGCCACCAAAGAGATTTCAGAACTGGGCCTTCCCATGTGGGAGAGTAAAACACCAGGAAGAGGGGAATTCCCTCAACAATGACCACCAGTGCTAGAATGCTGAGCTGCCATTACAGCTCATGGAGATGTCCAGCTGGAAATATTTGAAAGGCTTTTGATACCCAGTGGAAAACTCCAGAAGGGGTTCCAAGGTTAAGGGTCACATATGTGGCCTTGAAGGCTATGTGTGACGGAGTTGTTTTTCTATCAGCACTTGACAGGTGTGTCGTGGACAGCACGTCTGACTCCTCAGGGGAGCTGACAGAATGTCAGGGCTCTACGCCCAGATTAGTTGAGCCGTCAGTCACTTCAGGCCCTTGTGCAAACAGTTACGAGTCTCTTGGCCCTTCCTTTCCATTCAGGCTTTCTTTAAAGTTAAACAAAGTCACTGACCATCACAAAGGAAATATTCATATCATTGTATGGAGGAAAAAAAGGTGCAAAATGGAACTGTTTACTTTGCTGTATTTGGATTATAAACAAATATTCACACCTGTGCTGGGCCTCCAGCTGATGAAGAACTCAGCCAACTATTTGAAGCAGACACATCTTCATACTTTTCATAACTTCCAGTCACTTTAGCGCAGATTGCCAAGATTGAAAATTAAAAGATGAAGAAGAAAAAGAGCAAACATTCTATGGATAATTAACCACAAGAGGAAAATTACTAAATTGGTTGAACTTCATAACCAATCTGTGATATAATCATTTCTGTATTCAGCAACTTGCTGGAGGTAGAATACCTTTAAAAGGAGCCTTTACACAATTGATGGTGCTGATAGATTGCTCCAACACATAAAGTGAAAGAGCAATGAATGCATTTCACCACAGTATTCATGCCAAGTGCTAAAGTTGGAATAAGAAGCAAAGTGAGGAAAACTAACATGATCAACTGAGTAAAAAATGTGGCCAGATCAACCTCACCAAGGGTAGTTTCTTGGTCTCTTGTTTTTAACTCTGGTCAGCTGAGTAGCATAGTAACTCCATGGCATCCAAATATTGATTGGGTATCCAACATTCCGAAGTCTGCTGACTACATAGGGACAGCTTCTGTCAACAAACAAATAAGCCCTTTGCTGCTTCAGTCTTTGCAGTTAAGTGAATCTTTTTGAAAGACCTTCAAAAGTAATTACCTGGCTATTTTTACAGGGCACTGTTACCTTGCTCAGTTTCCTCTCAGATCTGTATAAAGTTATTTGCTGGATTTTAACCCTGGAATTCAGGGTTGGCTTAGGGACTGAGTTAGTTTGCTCAGAGCTGCCAACTGATAGCCAGACAGACACTACAGCAGACACAGCCAATGAGGTTGTTCGTGTGATGGTGGAGCACCATGGGTGGCCTTCATGTTCACATGGCTGACTCACCTGCACACCCCCAGGCAGGTCCGGAAGCAACTGTGATATTTGGTGAATGTTAAAAAAAAAAAAAAAAATAGCCATTTTCTTAAATGAAACCTGGAAGATGTGTATTAGATTTTTAGACTGAAAATTAGGCCCCTGAGTCTTCCTTCTCTCTGTAAACACTAGTTGTGGTTATCACTCACAGAACCATTTTGTGGTCAGCCCCAAGGGTATTGTAAATGAATTTTGCTTGAAATGGCATAAACATTCATGGAGTGAGTAAGGATTTTGAGGCCAGACTCAAAAATGAATGAAGCAGGGATCCTGGCCTAAGTTAAGTTTTCTTCTACCAGGAAGAGGAACCAACCAGAAAGATTGTTTTTAACATGGGAGGAGCTATGGAAGTTCTAAAGAGGGTTCTAAGGAGTTTTCTTTGAGGTAAGTAGAAAAGGAGATTGATGCAGAAGAGATGTTAATCCCAAGGCAGGATTTCTCAACCTCAGCACTATTGATATTGAGGGCCAGAAAGTTCTTCATTGAAGAGGCTGGCCTCTGTGCTATAAGATGTTGAACAGCTTCCCTGGCCTCTATTTTCTAAGATCCCTGTCACTCACTCACACACACACAGTCACACACACACACACACACACACACACACACCTGGCCTCTACTTACTAGATCCCTGTGAGACACACACACAGGCATGCATACACACACACACACCAGCTGTCACAACCAACATTTTCTCATTCTATTGCCAAATGTCCCACCCATGAAAGCAACAACAAAAAATCACTCCTAGTTGAAAAGCACTCTTCTTATGCATTCTTAAAGTTGAACCAAGACGCATGTTAAAAATAAACAGTTTCCCAGGCCTCACCCTGACTCTGCTGAATCAATGACTACCTAGAAGTGGGACCCAGGAGTCTGCCATTTAGCAAGTTCCCCAAGAATTCTTAGACTCATATAACTGTTAAAACGACTTCAGACATAAATGCTACCTATTTGGTAAAATAACTCCTCTGATAAATGGATGGAGTATGACTAATGTTTAAGGGTAGCTCTTGGGAACTTGGAATTACATATTTCTATAGACACAATTCTGGAGAAGGCAATGGCACCCCACTCCAGTACTCTTGCCTGGAAAATCCCATGGATGGAGGAGCCTGGTGGGCTACAGTCCATGGGGTCACTGAGTCAGACACGACTGAGCGACTTCACTTTCACTTTTCACTTTCATGCATTGGAGAAGGAAATGGAAACCCACTCCAGTGTTCTTGCCTGGAGAACCCCAGGGACGGGGGAGCCTGGTGGGCTGCCGTCTATGGGGTCGCACAGAGTTGGACACGACTGAGCTACTTAGCAGCAGCAGCAGCAGTATAGACACAATTCAGGTTGATATTCCTATTCCTCTACTGAAGCTTCACAGTGGGGCTTCACAGTGGGGCTTTACAGACAAGGGAGCAATAACTGAACCCCTACCATAGGGAAGTTGCATAGCCTCTCTGAGCTTCATTTTCTTCCTCTTTGCAATAGGGTTGCTAGAGCTTTCTTGAGGTTTAAATTCTGCCCCCTCACCTTCATTAAGGTGAATCTTCCTTTCATTGAAGTTTCAGCTTAAATCTACCTCCCTCATCGGAGTCTTTCCTGACTACCCAGTGGTTCTGTCACATTACTGGATTTTAATTCTGTGCATAGCATTGATTCTGTTGTTTGTTTTGTTTAAGAACTTGTTGATTATCTCCTCTTACTAGAATAGAAGTTTTAGGAAAGCAGGCACTTTGGGTATCTTGTTCACTGCTGTGTCCTTAGCACCTGGAATGATGCCTGGCACACAGTTCTGTCTCGGGGACTGTTGAGTGACTCATGTGCCAGGGACTTTATACAGTGCCAGGCATTCAATAGGTGCTCAATAAATGCTAGTCATGGTTATTATTTTTATTTAAATTTCTTTGAGATGACACAAGATTTTGATCCAGAAAATCTCCCTCCATTCACAAAGGAGGTGGTAGAGGTCCCATGACCATGGACTGCTTTTAATTAGGGGTCAAGGAACAAAACTGTTTGGATATGTCAAAATTTCCACTATCACATTTAAGACTGTTTTCTCTTTCTCTGGGATTCTCTGGTAGCTCAGTCGGTAAAGAAACTAACTGCAGTACAGGAGACCCACGCAAGAGTCCAGCATGACTTAGTGACTAAACCATCACCACCACTCTTTCTCTAGTGCCAGTAAAACATGATTACTTGTTTTTAAGTGAATTCTATCATAGACAGTAACGAGAGATAGAGTGCCTTTTTGATTTCCCTCTTTTCATTGGACCTTCCTTCCCTACTTCACAGATCTCAGGTCACTGATAATTAGCTCATGTTACTTACTTCTAGTGGCCCCAAAGCTAACCTCATTGATTTTGCTTCCATCTCACCTCAGGGTGAAAAACAGAGCTGTAAATCTGAGCCTCAACCTATAGCAAAAAATTTTCCTCAAGGTGATGCTGAAAATCAGCACAGCCAGGAGCCACACACTGTCTCATAAAAAGTGTGGTAGATGTAGGCAGAAGCAGTTTGGTGTTAGGTGTTTGTTTGTTTGGGGGATTTTTTTTTTTTTACAACTGTGTCATAATTGAAGAGGATAAAGCAGACATTACTAAAAGGCTTTTGTTGAAGTCTCTGGGACCAATCTGGGGCTGACCTTGAGCTCTAAGACTGATAGAATCAGTTCTTGGAATCAGGGAATAATATTTATAAAAGTCCAACATGCCTTACTATTGTTTCCTTTGAATAGGAAAGTCAGAACAGATACAATAATGTATAAAAACCCAGAAAAGTTGTACTAGCTTCTTTATTACATAAGAGAAAGAACATCTGACCATTATTATGGCCACCACTGAGTATGGGGCCTCCATGTTGCTGCTCATTGAGTGAACAGGGTGGTTGTATGAACTGAATTCTTGGCTTGACCATTGGTTTCTGAAACTCACACGTGATTACAGCCAGAGTCAGAAACTTGTAATGAATAAAATATCGTTCATCTTCTACGGTTCAGGCCCCCATGTGCCATGCTCAGATCTTTTCCAGCAAAGAAACGTGGACCAAAACAAAAGAAACAACAATGATCCTATTAGCAGCTGTTACTTACTGGTCATATACTATGTGTGATGATCTGAGCTATAGGCACCAATTATGTATGTGGCTTCATAGTCAAACCTTCCTCTTTTTTTCTAACAGAAAGGTTATACCTAGAATTCTTCAGTGTTCTCTGTCTAGAAGTTTGCTTTGTATAAAGAACTATCCACACAGTGTGGGTGAAGTGTACGTAACTCATAATATCCCCCAAGATATGGTATGGACTGGAAAGATACATGCATTCAAAAAAGATCATAATTGGCAAAGGATGTGCATTCAGGAATGTTCACTGCATCATTATTTATATAAGCAAAAAAAAAAAAATCCAAAATGATTATCAAAGAAGAGACTGGCTAGGTAAATTATGACACATTTCATATCAGCAACACCATGAAGCTATCAAAAATTAAGAAAATCAATATTAATTGAGACAAAAACATGCCAGGTGAAACCCACATATATGTACATTCACATCCACACATGCATACACATGCATCCCTGTTTATGGAAATCTGTGCACATACAGGTATGGCCAGAGAAGAGCCTTTGAGAGATGGTCACTATATCATTCACCCTTCTCATCTGACATTAGGGACAGAAGGATGCTAAGTGATTTCTGCCTGCTTCTTTGTACTTTTCTACAGTTTCGACAAGTTTTTCCAGTGAGATTATGAATGTGTATCACTTTTTTTAAATAGACTTTACTTTTACGTTTTGGATTCACAGCCCATCATATGCAGCTTCTCCCATTGTCTATATCCGCCCCCCCACTGGAGGGTCTATTTGTTACACTTGATGAACCTACATTGATACATCCTTATCACTCAAAGTTCATAGTTTATATTAGGATTCAGTCTTGGTGCTATACATTCAATGGGTGTGATTTAAAAAAAAACTAACAAAATTTAAAGCTTTTATGGATTAATGAAATATTCTGAGTTATTACTAGAAACTGCATGTTTGTGATGTCATCCTATCTCCATCGAGCCCCATTTCTTTGGGATTCCTAAATGAGGTGAGTCATTTGAAGGGAGAGAGGATAAGTTTGACTACAGCAATATTTTATTTATATGTGTTCTCCTTGCCTTTGGTTTGCTTGGGAAGCTAAAGTAAGTCGATTGTTCCCCACCTTTCCCTTAGACTGTATCCCCGTGGATCAAATGAAGCTGAACTTGGAGTCATGGTTTTAGGGGCTGAGAAGATAAGAAAGAGTAACGGCGAGGCAGAAGGAGATGTCTCGTGGGCAGTTCTTAGGACAGAACTTCAAATTGTAGGGGCAAAATTTGAGGCATATGCCATGATGTTTGGGACCCTAGAAATACCTTGGGCTGTATTTCAGTGGTATCCCCTGCATTCTCTGTTCCCACAGGTGGAAAACTGGGGAGAATATTTGAATACGAAAGCCTTAAACTTAAGATTCTGGACAGCAGGATACATGTCATATTGTCCTTTTATTTTCCAGATCTCACTTAAAACTTGGCCTTTAGTCAGCAGTGTGAATGGATGGGAGAAGCAAAGAGATGAAAATGAAAAAGGCAAGAGAGCCAGAGGTAGGAGGCTTTAGATTAGAAAGCAGGCAGCACCCACTTTGGGGTGAGATCCGTTGTTGTTCAGTCACTAAGTTGTGTCTGACTCTTTGCAACCTCATGGACTACAGCAAGGCAGGCTTCCCTGTCCTTCACAATCTCCCAGAGTTTGCTCAAACTCTTGTCCATTGAGTCAATTATGCCATCCAGCCATCTCATCCTCTGTCACCCCCTTTTCCTCCTGCCCTCAATCTTTCCCAGCATCAGCGTCTTTTCCAGTAAGTCGTCTCTCTGCATCAGGTGGCCAAAATATTGGAACTTCAGCTTCAGCATCAGTCTTTCCAATGAATTTCAGGATTGATTTCCTTTAGGATGGACTGGTTTTATATCCTTGCTGTCTAAGGAACTCTCAAGCGCCTTCTCCAGCATCACAATTCAAAAGCATCAATTCTTTGGCACTCAGCCTTCTTTATGGTTTAACTCTCACATCTGTACATGACTACTGGAAAAACCATAGCTTTCACTATAGGGACCTTTGTTGGCAAAGTGATGAGATCCCTTACCTTTTAACCAATTCTCCATAACTTAAAGCTAACTTTGACCACACCTTGTGATCCACATTTGGCTTCTTCCTATACATGGTTGTCCAGTGAAAATGAAATTTATTTTTTCCTCTCTGTTCTCACACAAAGTTCCAAATGCTCACCAACTCTATTTCCATTTTGAAATGACAACCAAAGTAATTGTTCTTTGCACGATGTTTAAGATCATGAAAGCCAGCTTCCACTTATAATAGGATTCTCTATACTTCTGAGTACAGGATGTCAACTCTCTCTCTAGATATTAATCACCGAGACCTCTCTGGTCCTCATTCCTGTGCTTTTGTTGGGAAGAAGAACAGCAGAATGGAAAGAGCATGGGTTTGAATCCTGCCTGTGCATCTCAATAGTGTGTGTCCTTGGGATGAGTTATTGGAACTCTCTGAGTGTCCATCTTCTCATTTGTAGAAGGGTGAAAAGAACTCTATTAGATAGTGAGGATTTTATTAAATGAGTATCTGAAAACTGCTTTTTAAATTATTATCTTTCCAGCAAAGCTTTATCACCAGAACAGTGAAGGAGGGTCCCATTTTTCAGTTTCTGCATTGCAGTAAGAGTAGAGAGAATGGCCAAAAGCTTCAGCCCTTCTTTGAAAATATTTATGTAAAATTTTTAAAAGTCAAGGCTGGGTTTTAAGGAAGGTCTAGGAGGTCTGGACACTTGGGTCTGATGAACTCAGTGAGGGACACCTGGCTCCAAATTTTTACACAGGGAGGTAACTTTAAAAACAAAAAAGGCACACCGCCTGCTGATTTCTTTATTGGGAAACCAAGAATTATGTAACTCCACATCATAAACAACCCGCATGTGAAATGCGAAGGCAGAAAAAGGACAAGTTTCATCACGGTTATGGGCATTCGGAGACCTATAACCACAAAACAAGCACAGGTGAAGAAATACTCAGTTTTAAAGCTGCTGAATGCCAAGTCAAAACCTCAGAGTACACCTGAGGCAGTGTGGTTGTATTGTACAACCCTGCCATGGGAAAGTGAAAGGGTAGCTCAATAGAAAGCCTGAAGGGAGGATACTTTTATCTGTCAACAATTTAATTTATGGAAAATGATGTCAGATCATTAACTTAGTGGCCATATTGCAGCAAGAGTTATAGAAAGCAGTTACATATTGGGAGTTGATGGCGTTGGTATGAACTGTTGGCTACTTTTTGTTGATAGGGAGAGCAGGTGTATAAACATCCATGAACTTGGCTCAGCATGAGGAGTGTTTTCTTTTAGAGGCTCTCACTGGGCATCAGAGCATCTTTCCTTTAGACCAGCAATCGAAAACTTTTTCTGTAAAGAGCCAAACAGTAAATGTTCTCAGCTTTGCAGGCCACACGGTCACTATCAAAGCTGTTCAACTGTGCTGTCATGAATGCAACTGGAGATAATTCATAAACAGATGAGCATGACTGCCTTCCCATAAATTGTATTTGTAATAACAGGTTGTGGGCCAGACTTAGTCCATGGGCCATAGTTTGCTGACTCCTGTTTTGGACCAATAGTCTCTATTTTGGGCACCCCAGACCCTGAACTACTTATATTGCAAGCTGACATCATTATTCTTCATATTCAAGAAGAATTAATTTGTCTTTTGAATAGAATAGATTTGTATTGGGTGTTTTTGAATCTGTGACTTAGTACAGTAAATATTCCTACTATAACAATATCAGAGTAAGACTCTCTTCCTTTCTCACATTTTCGTCCCTTGGGAAATCTTCAGGACATGGCTATAAACCGCCTAGTTCTACTTGTATCTCTAGTTTTAATCTTACCTTTCAACAAATTTCCCAACCACCAATAAACCTTCATCTTTTACACAGTAGAGAGGCCCCTGTTTTTTTTTCAAATCCAATGGTTGAGCAAACTCACTGGCTGAGTTGATCAGGCTATTGATGTGTTCAGTGGATGTTAGATGAATGAAAAAGTGAACAAGTGAAGGAGGAAGAAGGACGGAACAAGGAACGAAGGAGGAAAGTTACGGTACATCAGTCAGTGAGTGATTTAATGTGTTCTGGTTATTTTACAGGTAGATTTGTAGTCAGGGGTTTCTGGTTATATGTTCAGTTTATAAGATTCATCAGAAATAGACTCACAGATATAGAGAACAAACTTAAGGTTACCAAAGCAGAAAGATAGAGGAGAAATAAATTAAGAACTTGAGATCAACAGATACACACTATTATATATAAAATAGATGTACAACAGGGACTTATTGTATAACACAGTGAACAATATTCAGTACCTTGCAATAACCTATAATGGAAAAGAATGTGAAATACATACACATACATGTATACATATACATGTATATACATAAAACTGAATCTCTTTGCTGTACACCTAAAACATAGTAAATCAATTATACTTCAGTTTTTAAATTTTTATTCTGTATTGGATTATAGTTGATTTATGCTTTCATATGGACAGCAAAGTGGTTGCTATACATGTGTCTATTCTTTTACAGATTCATTTCCCATATAGACTATTATAGAGTATTGAGTATAGTTCCTTGTGCTATACCATAGGTCCTTACTAATTATTTTGTGTACAATAGTGTATGTATGTTAATCCCAATATCCTCATTTATCCCTCCCTCCTCCTTTCTCCTTTGATAATCATAAATTTGTTTTCTAAGTCTATGAGTCTGTTTCTGTTTTATAAATAAATTCATTGGTGTCATTTTTTAAGGTTCCACGTATAAGTATTATATGATATTTGTGTTTCTCTGTATGACTTATATACTTCAATTTTAAGAAAAAAAGATTCATCAATAAGGAGCCAGCCATTCATTTACTCAGCATATACTCATCCAAGACTGTCAATTTGCCATGATTCAGGGATAGAGTGATGGACAAAGTAGACAAAAATCCCTGCCCTCATGGCGCTTACATTCTGTTGGCCAAGGTGGCCAATAAACAAACAAGTCAGTGTATGATAAGGTGCAAAATGATTGGCTTCCAGGCTCACTTCCCAACTATCAGCACTTGGTATTGCTTCTCTCTCATCAAGCATTTGCTAAAGAGCAACCCAAGCCCTCTTTCCCTCCTCTTCCCTCCTGCAGAACAGATCTGTACCATTGTCCTAGGATAAGGCTGGGACCATAAAGCCGTGAGAATTGGGATAGATTCCCAGACGCTGCAAAAACGCTCTCTTGCTCTGGCACCAGGTTGGAAGGAAAGAGATGCTTCTTTCCAGCGATTTGAACTCTCTTAGGCTGGCAGCCGTCAGTAAAGTACTGGTGACAGTTTCAGTAAACTAGAGCCAGAAGGCTGTCCTTGACAGCCTGAAGCTCGTGCCATCTCGGGAAAATATCAATAACACTACTGCAAACATGGCCAGTGCCCATGGCAATGACAGTCCCGGGAACATCTGCTTTTTTTCTTCCCAAGCCCCAGGGTCTAGAGCCCACGCCTAGGGCCTGGGCTCCTGAGGGGATAAACAGAAAAGGAGATTAGCAGCCAACATGGAGAGAAACAATCAAGATGTTTGCTGCTGTGCTAGCCAGACCAGCCGCTGCTTGTCCAGACAAAGCCTGTTTCAGCTGCAGAGTCTCCAAGGAAAACTATCAGTGTTGGGAGGCAGGAGACCTAGGAAGCTGACCTCATCCCAGCCCCCAACGCGGGACAGGGACAGTATCCTGTCACTAGCTTAGGCTAGTTCCAGGAGCTGAGAAATCTTTCAGGGATACATCTGAAGCATCACATAATCATGAGCTGTCTGGTATATGAGCACAAAGGCTGTGAAAGGGGAAGAGTCCAGCATAGCCGTGTCCCCTCCAGAGGAGGCTCAGCTCAGGGGAGCAGTTATGGACCATGTCATTTCCTGCTAATAATCATACCTTGCCCCCATACATAGAATTCTGTGCTTTCCAGAGTACTCTCAATTTCAAAACAAGCAAAACAAAACTTACCATTTGTTGAGGGTTTACTGTGTGCCAAGCAATGTGCTGAGCAATTTATGTCTCTTATTTAATCCACTTGACCATTGTATAAAAGATAGTTATTACTAAACCCACTTTTGAGATGAGGGAACTGATGCTCGAGGAGGTTGAATAGACTTACCAAAAGTCAAGATAGCCAGGGCTGGAGGTGGTATTAATATTTAAACCAGGTTATCTGATTTCATCACATGATACTGCCTTATGTTCCATCATTCCATTTATTCCTTACCACAGCCCTCAAAGAGAAACAGATTGTGAATTATTTTCTGACTTTACAGTCAAGCAATGTGCCATCCAGTACATAGCCACTAGCCTTTTGTGGCTTTATTATTTAGTTGCTAAATCATGTCTGACTCTTTGTGACCCCATGAGCTGCAGCATACCAGGCTCCCCTGTTCTTCACTGTCTCCTGGAGTTTGCTCAGATTCATGTCCATTGAGTCAGGGATGCTATCTAACCATCTTTCCTCTTCCACCCACTTCTCCTTTTGCTTTCAATCTTGCCCAGCATCAGGGTCTTTCTAATGAGTCAGCTCTTCACATCAGGTGACCAAAGTATTGGAGCTTCAGCTTCAGCATCAGTCCTTCCAATGAATATTCCAGACTGATTTCCTTTAGGATTGACTGGCTGGACCTCCTTGCAGTCCAAGGGACTCTCAAGAGTCTTCTCCAACACCATAATTCAAAAGCGTCAATTCTTCACTTAAATCTATTAAAATTAAATAAAATTTAAAAATCCTCTTCTTAATCCCTCTAGCCAACTTTCAAGTGCTCAGTAATCACCTCTGATAGCACAAATAATGAACATTTTCATCTCTGCAGAAAGTTCTAGTGAACAGCACTGACTTGAAACTCTGAGCTGCAGGTCAGCCGTTTCTCAGCTCTCTGCAGTATGCTAGAGGGTACAGCAATGAAAATACAACATCATTTCCTTTGAAAGGTTACAAATTGTGGAGACTGTGATAGATTAAACAATAAGCTGTTAGTAAAGACGGGGGGCCTGAACCCCACTCACTCTGTCTCCTCCACCACACTGATTCTCAGGCCTCTTAATAGAGTAGAAATAAGATAACTCCAGGTATCCAAGGTCTTTCTACATGTACTCGTGCCCCAAGCTTGTGATACATTCTTGCACTGGGTTGTCCTCTAGGAAAGTTTGGGGAGAGACAGAAATAGAAACAGAGAGTTTGCACTGGGAAAAGAACATCAAGCTGGGCACATAGAAACAAACCCGAGCTATTGGGAAGAGCATTCCTACATACCCTGCAAGTCCAGGAAGAAAAGCACCTCTTCTTTCATGGGTCCTGTCTCTCATTAGAGCAAATGCTGGTGAAAAATAAATCAAAAGCATGCAGTGCTCCCCACAAACATGTAGAAAGCAAACTGCTGACCTACAGAAACGGAGTAACACAGGGTAGCCTGTTAGAGCATGGCCTCTTAGTTCAAATGCCAGCTCCATCTCTTTCTAGCTGTACAGATTTAGGTAAGTTACTCAGTTCTTCTCAGCTTCAAGTTCTCTATCCATAAAATGGCAATGATAGTATTCCCTGTATCTTAGGATTCTTATGGGGATTAAGTAAATAGGATTTATGAGAATTATGCAGCATCCACACAGGCCAGCAACATAGGAAACAGTCTTTGGACAGTAAAGCTTTGAGTCACTGTCAATGACTCAAAGCTTTGACAGTGGCAGCTTTGAGTCACAAAAAACTATTTTTCCTATGTATATCAAGAGATTTGATTTTTTTCAGGCCTGTAAATATTAAATTGCTTTTATTTTTCTATTTGATGTAAAACACTGTGACACTGAGCTTAGGTAAATACAGTGAATTACATTCATTTGACTATTCATATAGTTTATTTATATAGTTGAATGATAAAACTTTGACCAAAGAGAGGGTAAGAAATAGCATAGCAAATTATGGTAAGTTGCCTCATTATTGGCAGTTTATGGAAGCTCAGCCACAAAAGCAAATTTTTCACTCATCAAACATTTATTAATCCCCCTTCCACCTGCCAGGCAGAGATGAATAAGATGTGACCCTAACCTCAAAGAGTTCAGGATTAAGTTCAGATGGCATCTCTTCCACTAAACTTCATCCTTCTAAAGACAGATGCCCGCTTCCATGCCACCCATCACTTCCGGAGTATAACTCTAACTTGGAATTACGTATTGTTTTGAAATGACCCACTTTTGTATTTAACTTATATACAGAGTACATCATGAGAAATGCTGGGGTGGAAGAAGCGAAACACAAGCTGGAATCAAGATTGCCAGGAGAAGTATCAATAACCTCAAATATGCAGATGACACCACCCTTATGGCAGAAAGTGAAGAGGAACTAAAAAGCCTCTTGATGAAAGTGAAGGAGGAGAGTGAAAAAGTTGGCCTAAAGCTCAACATTCAGAAAACAAAGATCATGGCATCTGGTCCCATCACTTCATGGGAAATAGATGGGGAAACAGTGGAAATAGTGTCAGACTTTATTTGGGGGGGCTCCAAAATTACTGCAGATGGTGATTGCAGCCATGAAATTAAAAGATGCTTACTCCTTGGAAGGAAAGTTAGGACCAACCTAGACAGCATATTTAAAAGCAGAGACATTACTTTGCCAACAAAGGTCCATCTAGTCAAGGCTATGGTTTTTCCAGTGGTCATGTATGGATGTGAGAGTTGGACTATGAAGAAAGCTGAGCACCAAAGAATGGATGCTTTTGAACTGTGGTGTTGGAGAAGACTCTTGCGAGTCCCTTGGACTGCAAGGAGATCTAACCAGTCCATCCTAAAGGAGATCGGTCCTGGGTGTTCATTGGAAGGACTGATGTTGAAGCTGAAACTCCAATTCTTTGGCCACCTCATGCAAAGAGTTGACTCATTGGAAAAGACCCTGATCCTGGGAGGGATTGGGGGCAGGAGGAGAAGGGGACTACAGAGGATGAGATGGCTGGATGGCATCACCAACTCAATGAACATGGGTTTGGGTAGGTTCCGGGAGTTGGTGATGGACAGGGAGGCCTGGTGTGCTGCAACTCTTGGGAGTCACAAAGTGTCGGACACGACTAAGTGAACTGAACTGAACTTTTGTATCTACCTTTTTTTTTTTTAATCAGCTCTTTGAGGGCAGGGACCTCAAGGTCATCTGTGCCAGTTCACTGCCCAGCCAGTATATGTTGGTTGAGCTTAACTAAGCTGGTGGTACCTACTGAACAGCCAAGTGAAGCTTTAGACAATTGCCAAATGAAGAAAGAATAGAGAGAAACTAAGGAGTCTGATGCTGGGAGGGATTGGGGGCGGGAGGAGACGGGGACGACAGAGAATGAGATGGCTGGATGGCATCACCGACTCGATGGACGTGAGTTTGAGTGAACTCCGGGAGTTGGTGATGGACAGGGAGGCCTGGCGTGCTGTGATTCATGGGGTCGCAAAGAGTCGGACACAACTGAGCGACTGAACTGAACTGAAGGATAGGACCATAAACAGAAAGAGAGAGAAGAGGTAGTGAAAGTATTTTTAAGAGGAAGTCAGCATTTTCCTTAAGAAAACTAAACCAGTAACTCTAAAACCACTAATCTGAAAAGCTTACTTGAAATAGCGTTGAATGGGCCCATCTAGTAGATGGAATCAAATTGAGAGTCAACTGGAAGTGTGATTCTTTTCACTCTACTTTCTCCAAGGAAGAATGATCATGTGTACCTACAGACTGAGTTACAGCCACCAGAATCATCAGTCGGCCAGGCTCATTCCCTGAAGACTTCTATTTCCATCTTCCTCAAAATCCTTGAGTCTGTCTCTGTTTCAGAAAGCAGACTGGCCTGTGTAACCAGGAAGATGGTCAAGTTTAATCTCAAAATAAATAATGGAGAAAATAAGAAGCTTTTCTTATTTTTCTTTTGTAGAGTTGCCTTTAAGAGAAAAATATCAAAACAAGATATTATTGAATTTATAATGTCAGAGAGACAAAATTAACAGATCTGAATGTCTTAGGGGTTCCCAAGTGACTCAGTGGTAAAGAATCTGCCTGCCAATACAGGAAACTCAAGAGACATGGGTTCAGTCTCTGGGTGGGGAAGATCCTCTGGAGAAGGGAATGGCAACCCACTCCAGTATTCTTGCCTGGAGAATTCCCATGGGCAGAGAAGCATGGCGGGCTATAGTCCATGGGGTCACAAAGAGTCCGACACACTGAGTGACTGAGCACACACACATATCAAAACAGAGAGCCTTCGGATTATCATGAGCTTTACAAGAATTTCTTTGGGTTCTTTGTGAATGGTGGCTCACCCAAGCCATAATGAGAAATAATATGGGAGTTACAATCATTTATCTTTAGTGATCTAACCTCTGACCAGGCTTGCATCTCAGACACACCTTATATTCTGTTGTGTGTTAATAAATTCATGTGACAAAAAATCAATCTTCCAAATTAGTCCTGCCAGGTGTTTCTAAAAAATAGTTTCCATATGACAGCAGCTCTTGTCAGTATCTTACTAAAGATGTGAAACATTTTTCAAAAGGTTTTATAACCCTAGCTTTGTCTAGGGACTCCTCCAGTTTTCCTGTCTCGAGTGATATCATTTTAAACATATGCTTTCTCAAAATGGCTTATGTGTTCTGTATAACTCTACTTGCGATGCTTCCTGGCTTGTAACTGTGGAAATATTAAATCATTCCACATGCGCATGCATTTGCCTCTCCACGTATATTTTGGAACTTTCTTGAGAACTGTGGTTGTGTCTCCTTGTCCTCTTCCTCTTCTCTCTTTCACTTTCTTTTCCCTAGAAACATCTCAAAGTTTACTGAGCAATTTCTCCATGATTCTTGGCTAGCTAATTTCCTAGTTAAAAAATAAAAGCTGCAATGTGTTGGCTCCTATGGGCGATGAATAGAATGAAGTGCTCGACATGCGTTTTTTCTTTGATCTTTGCAACAGTCCTGTTCGTATTATCCCCACTTTCCAACTGTGGAACCTGAGGTTTAGCAAGAGAAGTTGACTTTCCCAAAGTCACAGCTAATGAGTGAGTGGCAGAGCTGGAATCAGACTTGTCTCTAGACTCTAGGACTCTCTGTCTCTAGAACCCATGATTACGTGTTCCGTTCCGTTCCATCGCTCAGTCGTGTCCGACCCTATGCGACCCCGTGGACTGCAGCCTCCCAGGCTTCTCCGTCCATGGGATTCTCCAGGCAAGAATACTGGAGTGGGTTACCGTTTCCTTCTCCAGGGGATCTTCCCGACCCAGGGATCGAACCCGGGTCTCCCGTATTGGAGGCAGACGCTTTAACCTCTGAGCCACCAGGGAAGCCCATGTAATCACATCTAATTTTCCATCCTTTTAACTAGCAACTTTTCAGGAGTTATTGCTTTGCAGATTTAGAAAGGGAAGTGTGTTCTTTGGGTTGATTAATCTGACGTTTCTGACAAGAGACAGTAGAAGGCTTGTTATAAAGTCAACTGAGCCTTCTTTTATCTTCATTTCTAGAAGGTCCTTGTTTCCATTACCCCTGGAATGGTGCACAGGTGTCACTGTCACACCCAGGCTGGTTGGTCTGTGCAGCCATTCATTAACTGATTCACCATCTTCTACCTACTTGCTGTTCAAAGTGTGGTCCTTCAACCAGGAGACTTAGCATAAGCTCAGATGTTAGGAATGTGGAGTCACAGGGCCCCCAACACCTGCTGAATCAGAATCGACATGTAAACTGTATCCCTATGTGATTCATGTATGCATTAAAGTTTGAGAAGCACCACCCTGCTTGTCACTGTCACATAGATTGGAACTTCTTCTCCTGTGACTATTACTAAAGAAGTCAAGATGGGTCAGACTCAGATTCAGGTGAATCAGTGATGTCAGCACGTGGTCCATCCTCACCGCCAAGCACCAGGTGTTCAGTCTTCCCTCTCAACATCACTCTTCCAAGTTAGTTGAAAAGTCTGTAGCTGGAGAATCATGTATTAGGCTGAAAATATAAAATCTTGTTGAAACGTAGTTTTCAAATTCATTGTGCTTTCTAGATCTTGTCCATAACAGCCATTGCTACCAGAATCAAAGTATAGCTGCTAAATTCATGGGACATTTTAATCTAGGCCAACGTCAAAACAGAATAACTTTGTTAAAGGAGAGGTGAGTTTAGGATTACAGCCGCCTTTAAGATCTGCATTAAGAAATGTTTATGCCACCCATCTCCTGTGTGTGCCTAATTGCGTTGCTGCTGTGGACAGGCAAAAAGAATGGCCTCATTATTTCTCTCTCTAACCTGTTTGGAGTTATACAGCCTTAACACTCTTTGTACTTGCACTGGTTTGAATGCAATGTTATTTTGTAAAATAAGACTAGTGATTATTCTGCAGGGACTTAGCACGTTTTGCGTCACCATGTGGACTCTGCTTCTTTTCAAAGAATACATTTAAATTGATTGTATTTCTCCACACTTATATAATTCAAGTATTTACCAAGCCATGAGGCAGGTACAAAACAAGTCAGACATGAATGATTGATCTCGAGAAGATTCTGTTCTGACTAGAGGAATAAGACTGTACACAGCCAAAAGTAGAAAAGAGGATTTAAATTCATTTGTACAATTTATCCAAAAGTTAGTGTTGCCCTGAAGGGTGACAAGGGTATAAAAGGTATCATGCATAGTAAGCAGAGAGAGACTTGAAGACAGGAGAGGCAAAGAGTGAAAAAGAGCTTGTTCTCAAGGAAAATGATCTGATCATAGGAAAAAGCACTAATGGGCATGGGACCTTGTTCATGACATATGTCACACACATTGACTAATGCATCCATTCTTCTGCTAAAACACAAAATTAGAAGATGTCTTCATTAATTCATTCATTAAAAGACAACCTTCAGAATGGGAGAAAATAATAGCAAATGAAGCAATGGACAGAAAATTAATCTCAAAAATATACAAGCAACTCCTACAGCTCAATTCCAGAAAAATAAAAGACCCAATCAAAAAGTGGGCCAAAGAACTAAACAGACATTTCTCCAAAGAAGACATACAGATGGTTAACAAACACATGAAAAGATGCTCAACATCACTCATTATCAGAGAAATGCAAATCAAAACCACAATGAGGTACCATTTCACGCCAGTCAGAATGGCTGCTATCCAAAAGTCTAGAAGCAATAAATGCTGGAGAGGGTGTGGAGAAAAGGGAACCCTCTTACACTATTGGTGGGAATGCAAACTAGTACAGCCACTATGGAGAACAGTGTGGAGATTCCTTTAAAAACTGGAAATAGAACTGCCATCCGACCCAGCAATCCCACTGCTGGGCATATACTCTGAGGAAACCAGAATCGGAAGAGACATGTTTATCCCAATGTTCATCGCAGCACTGTTTATAATAGCCAGGACATGGAAGCAACCTAGATGTCTATCAGCAGATGAATGGATAAGAAAGTTATGGTACATATACACAATGGAATATTACTCAGCCATTAAAAAGAATACATTTGAATCAGTTCTAATGAGGTGGATGAAACTGGAGCCTATTATACAGAGTGAAGTAAGCCAGAAAGAAAAACACCAATACAGTATACTAAAACAATATATGGAATTTAGAAAGAAGGTAACGATAACCCTGTTTGTGAGACAGCAAAAGAGACACAGATATATTGAACAGTCTTTTGGATTCTGTGGGAGAGGGCAAGGGCAGGATGATATGGGAGAATGGCACTGAAACGTGTAAAATATCATATGTGAAACAAATCACCAGTCCAGGTTCAATGCATGATACAGGGTGCTCAGGGCTGGTGCACTGGGATGACCCAGAGGGATGATATGGGGAGGGAGGTGGGAGGAGGGTTCAGGATGGGGAACACATGTACACTCATGGTGGATTCAAGTCAATGTATGGCAAAACCAATACAATATTGTAAGGTAAAATAAATTAACTAATTTTAAAAAAAGATGCATTGAGTTAACCCATTCTCTAGAGCTTTAATAATTTGTAATTACATAAATATATATAATTGTATATTATATAGTATGCATTATATATAATTCCTATAGTTTTACTGGTATTTTATAATAAGTGATTGTGCTACATAATACATTAGTAATCACTGTGGATGCTGATTGCAGCCATGAAATTAAAAGACTCTTACTCCTTGGAAGGAAAGTTATGACCAACCTAGATAGCATATTAAAAAGCAGAGATATTACTTTGCCAACCAAGGTCCGTCTAGTCAAGGCTATGGTTTTTCCAGTGGTCATGTGTAGATGTGAGAGTTGGACTATGAATAAAGCTGATCACCGAAGAATTGATGCTTTTGAACTGTGGTGCTGGAGAAGACTTTTGAGAGTCCCTTGGACTGCAAGGAGATCCAACCAGTCCATTCTAAAGGAGATCAATCCTGGGTGTTCATTGGAAGGACTGATGCTAAAGCTGAAACTGCAATACTTTGGCCACCTCATGAGACGAGTTGACTCACTGGAAAAGACTCTGATGCTGGGAAGGATTGGGGGCGGGAGGAGAAGGGGACGACAGAGAATGAGATGGCTGGATGGCATCACCGACTCGATGGACATGAGTTTGAGTGAACTCAGGGAGTTGGTGATGGACAGGGAGGCCTGGCGTGCTGTGATTCATGGGGTACCAAAGAGTTGGACACGACTGAGTGACTGATCTGAACTGAACTGAACTGAATATGATTGATAATGTTAATAAATTATAGGTTAATATTAATATATAATTGTAAGTTATATCATAATTGTAACTATATAAGAATATACTTTTGTGATATTGTTATGTATGGGCTTCCTGGGTGGCTCAGTAGTAAAGAATCCACCTGCCAATGCAGGAGACATTGCAGGTTCAATTCCTAGGTCTGTAAGATCCCCTGGTGTAAGAAATGCAGTCCACTCCCGTATTCTTGCCTGGAGAATCCAAGGAACAGAGGAGCCTGGTGGGTTACAGTCCATGGGGTCGCAAAGAGTTGGACATGACTAAGTCCACATTTTTATGTATATAATAATTTATAAGTAGCATTTTTTATGTCTCTCCACATGCCACAGTTGAGGGCTATACATTCAATACGTCTCACTTTACAGGACTATTTTAATCTCCATTTCATTGATAGGGAAAGAGACAATTTAGCAATTTGAGCAGTCACATAGTGGGGAGCAATGACTCAGCAAACAAAAAAATTGAAGGCAAAGCTGTTCTCAACACTGTGTCATACTATCCAGAAACTCTCCATGGTACTGGACCTTGAATATTTTATACTCAGGTGCAATATAACATTAGGATATCAGGACAGGAGAAGCTAACCCCTTTAAGCAATTTCCATTCTGTGTGGGAAGCCAAGGTATGAGTTATAGCACTGAGACTATGGCAGTGGCGGCAACCTCTTCTCAAGCCCTGAAAGTATATTAAAAAGGCGTGGAGGTGAGGTCATTTGGATAAGACTTCTTGCTGCTGCTGCTAAGTCACTTCAGTCGTGTCTGACTCTGTGTGACCCCATAGACGGAAGCCCACCAGGGTCCCCCGTCCCTGGGATTCCCCAGGCAAGAACACTGGAGTGGGTTGCCATTTCCTTCTCCAATGTGTGAAAGTGAAAAGTGAAAGTGAAGTCGCTCAGTCGTGTCTGACACTTAGCGACCCCATGGACTGCAGCCCACCAGGCTCCTCCATCAATGGGATTTTCTAGGCAAGAGTACTGGAGTGGCTTGCCATTGCCTTCTCCGTAAGACTTCTTAGAACTGCTTAATTTTGAGGGATCCACTCTCCTAGGCCAAAGGATTGTGACAGATCATTTGCATGACTGTGAGGCTGTGTGGTATGCAAATATCCCTTCCCTAAATGGCCCAAAATGCAAGAACCAATGAGAGAGACTTGAGTCATTTGGGAGATAGCATCCATTAAATTTTTGATAAGATTTTCTGAGTGTATGTTTAGGTATCTTTCCTGGCTTTTTTTTTGGAGCTCATCGGAGGCGGTTTACCAGAAATGATTAAAAGAATGAGTAAAAAATCACATTTACATCTGAGTTTGAGAACTGGCCCTGCCATGGTGATCATGAGATTTGGTTGTTCACTTAAATGCCTGGCCTGTGTCATCACAGTGCAGTCCTGGCCAGCAGCCTCAGCACCATCTGGGAACTCCTTAGAAAGGCAAAATCTGAGGGCCCTACCCCATGCTGATGGAATAGAAATCTCTAGGGACAGAGCCAGGGATCTATGTTTTAACAACCTTTCCAGGTTTGGGAAACACCATGCTAGAGCACACCTTCCATATCTTTAAAAAAGAGATAGCATAGAAATCATGCCCTTCTCACAATAACATAGTAAAGATTAAGGGAGGCAGTATATAAATAAAGTACTTAATGTGAAGTCTAAAATAAGCATGCTTCCTAATTCTTATCTTCCATGGCTTCATTTTATTTCTTAATTCTAGTTTAAGAAAAGGTAAGAAACCAGAACCCTAAGCAGCTAACTCTGTCTGCCATAGGTTTTATTAATAGCAGAAACCAATTCTTAGTTAGTGACGAAGTCTTGTCTGACGTCTGCCTTATATTACTAAGAAAACCTGAACTGTATAAACAGGTTTCTACTGTGGTCTTTCTTGGGCTCCTGTTTGAAAACCAAGGAGGTCTGTCTGTGCCTGAGTGTTTTACAGCCAGTGCAGTGGCTCCAAGGGAACGATTCTGATGGATGTGTGTGTCAGATTGCAAAACACCCCTGCCTGGAGCCATTAAACTGGACGGTTTAGAAAACCACCTCCAGGTTTCACATTTGGGAACACAAATACTCGTAAAGGGCAGTGCTTCTTCCCAGGGAGATGTGGCACTGCTTCAGCTCCCTGGGAAGTACCCATATATATCTGGGGCTGGACAGAGTCCCATCAAGGCCCGACGTGACCCCGTGGCCAATTTCAAACCATCTGAATCCATTCTAATTTCTCTGCACCTTTTGTTCAGTATTTATATGCATTTGGCCATTCATCTTGCTGATAGACTTTTTACTTCTCATTTGCTCTTTCTCCCTTAGACAAAGGGCAGCAAACTTTTCTATAAAGGGCCTGATAGCAAATATTTTGAGGCCAAAGAGTCTCTATCACAACTGCTCAGTTCTGCCACTGTAATTCAAAAGCGGCCATAAACAATTCATAACTGAATGAGTATGGCCATGTGCCAATAAAGCTTTATTTACAAAAACCAGGAATGAGCCAGATTTGACCTGTAAGCTGTAATTTGCTGACCTCTAACTTGGAATCTCAAAACATCTAACAAAAGGACCCAGATGACCAGGCAGAATAATCCATTCATGTGTAAAGTTCTGGCTTAGAAGTATATCCTGGCATAAGCTGAGCCATGCCTCAGTAATGGAAGATAAACAACACTAGCAGACCCAGTTTCAGAATGGGTCTTGGTCTCTCTGGACCAACTGGACTAAGATCCATTCTGAAAGTGAGAGAATACCTCTCAATTTAAAAACTTTTAATGAAAGTGTTGCCTCATAGTTTGGAACCAATCAAAGCAAGTCCCAAATCTGGAACAAGGAAGTCATCCTCTGAGCATTGAGATAAAAATGGAGATGCTGGGTTTTTTTAATTCTTATTTTTGACTGTGCTGGCTATTTGTCACTGCATGTTGGTTTTCTCTAGGTATCATGAGCAGGTCTACTCTGCAGTTGTAGTGTGCAGGCTTCTCTTGCTGTGGAGCACGGTCTCTCGGGTGAGTGAGCTTCGGTACTTGCTGCACATGGGCTCAGTAGCTGTGGCGCACAGGCTTGGTTGCCATGCAGCATATGGGATCTTCCTGGACCAGGCATTGATCCCGTGTCCCCTGCATTGCAAGGTGGATTCTTAACCAGTGGACCACCAAGGAAGCCCAGAAATGCTGTTTAGATTCCAGTGAAGCAGGAAGTTAGGGCTCTGACTTAAACCAGAGGAGCAGAGAGTGAGTACCACTGTCTCACTTTTCTAGAATAGTTCAGGGCACATAACTCCCAGTGTTTAGAAATAACTAAACAATCCCTTCTGCAAAGAAGTAACTGAGAGGAAGTAAATGTAATAAATTACTCTGTATTGATGTCCTAGCTCTAAGTCATGATATGAACCTCTCTGTTAGACTGCAGCAGAAGAAACCAATGGACACACATTGTGATCCAGGCTGTTCTTTTATGTGAGGGGTTTTATAGTGCCGGGTATGATATGAGATTCAACCTTGTAAGACTTACTCATTTCCAAAGTTGGAATTTGCAAGGTAGCCATTTTTTAAGTTATTTTGTATTGTAGTATAGATGATTAACAATATTGTGATAATTTCAGGTGAATAGCAAAGGCAATCAGCCATTCATGTACATGTATCCATTCTCCCGTCAACTCCCCTCCCATCCAGGCTGCCACATAATGTTGAACAGAGTTCCATGTGCTATATAGTAGGTCCTTGTTGGTTACCCATTTTAAATACAGTGGTGTGTATATGTCCATCCCAGACTCCGTAACTAATAGCCCCTACCCCCATCCTTCCTCCTGGCAACCATAAGTTTATTCTCTAAGTCTGTGAGTCTGTTTTTTGTAAGTAAGTTCATTTGTATCATTTCTTCTTAGATTCTACATATAAGGGATGTCATATGGTATTTCTCCTTCTCTGTCTGACTTATTTCACCCAGTATGACAATCTCTGGGTCCATCCATGCTGCTGCAAATGGCATTATTTCTTTCTTTTTAATAGCTAAGTTATAGCCCTCTGTGTATATGAACCACATCTTTATCCATTCCTCTGTCGATGGACATTTAGGTTGCTTCCATGTCTCGAATGCAAAGAAGTCATTTGTAATAGATATCATTGGTTGCATGTCCAGCAGCCACTCCAGTTTTTCCTTTTTTGTTTGAAGAAGAGCTCATAATCATGTTGTAGTGTCCATATGTAACAAAGATAAGTCTTTCTTGATTTCATTTGATCACGGTCATCTCTTTGGCCATACCAGTGAATGGTTTATAGATGAGCATGTAACCCAGTGCTGCCTAATGAAAAATAAAGGCTGTTGGGAAGCTTTCGGTAAAAGTATCTTTTCCCTGAAAAAGAGGCAGAGGGGAAAAGATGTTCTTCTGGTGACTTTGGAACTATGGTGGCCATCTTGCAACTATAGGGAAAACCAAGCTGTGGATAATGAAGCAGAATTAACCCTGGAACTGCCTTGCTTTGAGACGTCTTGCTGTGAGAATAAATGTTCTTTATTGTGTAAACTAACTTGGGTTTTCCGTTTTTTACATCCTGTAGAATCCAAAATGATACACACTCCTATTTGGCCTCTACCAGGTCGTTTTAGGTCTCTCTGCTCCCACTAGGTCTCAAGTACTGTCCCCACCTCATCTTATCACCTGGTAGAGACTCAGGAATTGTGTTTTATTTCGATTTTGTTTTTTCATAACTTATAGCCCCTTAAGGTTGAGGTCTTAACCTGTTAGGATTTCACTATGGAGCCACTGGTCACTAAAGAGTTGCAAAAATAGCTACTCATAGGCTGAAGTGATTTCAATTTGTTGTTTTGTTATTATAAGTACCAGTAATAATAATACTGTGTTTCTTTCTTCGTTCATTCAATAAAACTGTCCTTCTCTAACAAGGATAATAGGCTAGTAGATAGTCAAGTAAGTAATTACATACACTATAATGATGGACCTTGGGGAAACTAGCGATTGTGGAAGTCCAAAGGGAGGTGCTGTCAATGGTTTACCCAATAATCATACCCTTTGCATTTCTTCCATGCTTGAAGAGACTCTTTCCCTGAAAATCCAGCCTCCATTCCAACTACGGTATGTATATATAGGCCCCTTCTGACCAGGGAGATTTTAGGGAAAGCCAAAGACTTCTGGGAAGGGTTTTCTTTGAAGAGTAAGATCATCTTAAACAGGTGTCTGATTCCCTTCCTGCTCTTGGTTGTTTTGTGAGAGGCCGTAATTTGGAGCTGCAGCAGCCGTTTCGTATCCATCAGGCAAAAGCTAAGAGAATTACAGAAAAGTTGTATTCAATTTTCAACATTATCGTAGCACAGAACTAGTCTTTGATCTGTTTATATCCAGATATGTGACATCCAGTTATGTGATAATGCCATTATATTTCATTATCTGTTACTTATAGCCAGCAGTATGCTAAATAATACAATGAGTGTCTAACCTGGACTGAGGCAGACGAGGAAGACTTCCTGGAGGAGACGACTCGTGAGCTAAAGCATAAAAGATATGCAACACATTTTGTAATAGGAGAGGTGATAAAAGAGGGTACAAAGACTTAGAGGAGAAAATACAGGAAGTTTAAAAATTCAAAATAGGTGGTTATGGCTGAAGCATAGAATATTGTTTATAGAGTGCCAAGAGTTACAGCCAAAGAAGTGGTGGAAAGAGCACAGATCATATATGACCTTGTAAGGTATGTTAAGAAATTTTGCCCTTATTCTTAACATTAGGAACACAATTGGAGCCTTTCTCATTCTCAAGATTAATCTCTTTTACACACACAAACCACATTGCTGACAGTTTACTATCATTTGGTCCTTTAGGACTTGTTTGTTATTCAGTGATCTATTTCCTCCAGTAGGTTAGAAGATACTGGAGGGCAGAGGCTATGTTTTGTCCCATTTAATCCAACCCCCTCAAACAAATCCTGATAAAGGTTTGTTAAATCAAATTACCTCTCCCGTTATGGTTGATAAAACCTGAACCTATTTTAACGTACTTTATCTTTCTTGATCCTTTCAGTACCCCCAAGAATCCTAGAGACAGCCAGAGAGGGGTCCAAACCTCTCACAGCTGGATAGGACAGAACCATACGGACTAGAAATAGACAGTATCTCTATTGGTCCTTACCACACAGCATGTGTTTCCATCACTAAAATTTGTACATTAATTCATCTTCTATGAGGTCCCAGCTTGATGAAACTTAAAAAAAAAAAAAATTCCACATCATTTTGCCAGAAGTGTTGTAGTGAAAACATCCAGTCACACTCTTTTCTTGGGGAGAACTCAGGGTGGCCCTTTGGAGTTAGCAGATGTAAGGCAAGTGTGGTTGGAAAAAGGCCGGCACTCCTCTTGTCTCCTGTTCTGCAAAGCTCATAGAATATTTAAGGGCTAGAGGACAAATTTGTGTAGGAACATATTATTCAGGGTAACTGATTACCTTCCTAACTACCTGTTCAGATAAACCTGAACATCTCAGTGGCTCGACTCCATAATTCTATTTCTCACTCACATAAAGATTAGCTTTCGGGGAGGGCTTCATCAGAGACCAAGCTCTTTTTGTCTTATGGGTCCACCTTCCCCTGTAGCCCCTGGTAGGTCTGAGTCTAGCAGACAGAGGAGGAGAGAGGGGCGATTTCCACAGACTTGACTTTCGCCCATGTTACATTGGGCAGGCCTCAGTCTTGTGACCACACTTACCTGCACAGGCCCATGAGAAACGGAGCCCCTGTTTGCACAGAAAGATACCTTGATGAGTTTGGTAGACCAGTGGTCATCTCTGACTTAGGGACCAAAGTGAATTTTATGACAAATGGTGGTGATACCCCTTCCCCGCTGCTGTTCTGCATTATGTAGTATTTCTGCTGAACTAGGATAGATCAGAGGAAGCTGAGCCTAGAGGAGAATTCACCAAAAGGAATGAGATGGACTTACTTCCTAACTGACCTCAAAGCCAGGGTCATGTTTTCATGGAAGAAAATGCGTTCCAAACATCCTATGTGGCTGAAGTGAAAAATTCCTCCTTATCCAAATGAACAAGTGTCCATATAACAAAAGAGTTGTGTAGAGTTGTGTAGTATAGAACTGTATATGTTAGTAGGAACCAGCATAGCAACATAACACCATGTTAACACTGTAAAATGACCCTCTCACTCATTCATTCACTCAACAAAGCTTATTAAGTACCTTCCATGTGCCCAGCATCTTCTAGGTGCTGAATATACAGCTGTCCCTGCACTTAAGCTTAGGTCCTTAGAGAAAGAGGAGATAAATAATAAATGATTTCAAGTAGTCATAAGCACTGTGAAGAAAATAGAGTTTGGTTACAAGGTTAGGGAATAGAAAGTGATTACAGTAGAAGGGACTGGCACTTTTATAGGTTGCATAGAACTGGATGTGGTAAGTGTAACTAAGGGAGAGAAAGGCTTCATTTCCCCATCTGTAAGACCCAGTGAGACTACTGCTGGGCCAACTATGGCATGTGACCTGATAACTCAAGGCTTTTCTTCAATGGTTTAATTCTGTTCCGCATTTCTGGGCCTCTTGCTTTCAAGGGTCACACTATACAGTAATGGTGACAAAGCGGGAGCCCAGTGGGAGCTCCAAGTGCAGATGAATATCTATAGGGTTTTCCTGCTATCTAAAGGACAGCAATCCAGAAGGACCTCCTTTGTTAATGAACACTCCTACAGTTCTCAGACTCACCCCCAGATACTCCTTCGAAATCCTCAGAGGGAAGACAGTGTCATACTTATACAGTTTGACTAGGAGGAGAGATGTGACCTCACAGGTGAAGGAAGGCATATCAGTTTTCCTTCCATTCCACAATTATTATAGGGCTTCCCTCGTGATTCAGACAGTAAAGAATCTGCCTGCAACGCAGGATACCTGGGGTCAATCCCTAGGTCAAGAAGATCCCTTGGAGAAGGGAATGGCAACCCACTCCAGTACTCTTGCTGGAGAATTCCATGGACAGAGAAGCCTGGTGGGCTGTGGTCCATTGAGTCACAAAGAGTCAGACACGACTGAGTGACTTTCACCCCAGGTGGCTTCATGGTAAAGAATCCACCTATAGTGCAGGAGACACAGGTTCCATCCCTGGATTTGGAAGATCCCTTGCAGAAGGAAATAGCTACCCACTCCAATGGATATTCCAGTGGAATTCTCTCACCTGGAGAATTCCATGGACAGAGGAGCCTGGAGGGTTACAGTCCATGGGGTCACAAAGAGTCAGACATGACTTAGCAACTGAGCATGAGCCACAGTTATTTATTAAACACTTTCTATGTATCATAAACTTTGTAAAGACCTGGAGATCTTAAAAAATAAAGTGAACACAGATGACATAACCCCTGACTTGATACAGTTTTTAGTCTCGAGGAAAAGTGAAAGGGCTGGACAGAAAAATCAAAGCTATACACGCAGATGGTTTTGTGCTCGGACTGAGTACAAGTCACTTTGCCGGATTCCACAAAGCAGGGTATTGGTGGGACACCCCTTGTGCTGCATCACGTGTCTTGTGAAGACACGAGGATGTCTTTCTTCCTCGCTGTACTCCTCCCAGAAGGAACACTGACTTTCTCTTCCTGTGAACAATTCTGCAGGCACTTTCCTCCTGAGGGAATTCAGCTTCTTTCTGCTTGATGATCGGGCAGCTGGGAGGTCCTGCAGGGCAGTATCCTCACCTTATCCCAGGATCCAGCCCCACCTTGTGTTCTGATCCGTGCCCTCCCACTTTACCCTGTGGCTGCCAGGAAGCACCGGACCCCCTTGGCATTGCTCTCCCGAAGTTAGCCTTGTCATTACACAGATGCTGTCAGAGGCCATATCTGAACACCATGCCAAAGAGCTAGTCCAGAAGGAATGTTCAGCCAATCTGGTTTGTCAGAAACCAAAAAACTAACATTTATTTGATTGCATTCATGTAAGAGTTCATTTGTTTTATTCTGAACAGTATTTGGTCTTGTTAGCTCACATATCTCAGCACAGTCCTCATCTCCCTGGGCTACAAGAGCTTACGTAGCAACAAACACCACAATAAGAATGTGTCTGTTTATCCCCCAAGATCTTCACTTTATCTCCATAACTACCATGGAAAGCACTCGAGGGCATGACTATGTGATCAGCTCCATTGCACACAGTAAATGTTTAATATTGGGTTGGCCAAAAACTTCATTCAGGTCTTTCCATAACATCTTACAGAAAAACGCAAGCAAACGCTTTGACCAACCCAATATTTGTGTCATTCAGGGTCTTGCCAGCAAAGAGGCGATCTGTTCAAATGAAATCCTGGAGGAGAGTCCAGCAGAGGGACAGTTTCCCAAGGTGCAGGCAGGTGTAGAGAAATTGTAGGAGGTAGGGCAGGACCTCAGAGGAGTGACAAGAGAACTATTGTTAAGCCTGAAAGAACATGGAAAGGAAGTGGAAAGGACAGAGAGAGGTGAGCTACCTTTGTCCAAGGAATACATCCATTATGTGTCAAATCCATAGTGGGAGAGGGGAGGAAATAAACCCTCCACCTCACTCTCCTCTGCCCTTCCTGGGTTCCCTACTTGCTAGACTCACCTGGAAACCAGAGAGCACAGAAACCTGTGGATATGACCCGTATTTGTCAACCTCTGGGAAGACCAGAAAATCTGAAAGTGTAGAAAGGAGGCCTAAACAGACAGAAGTTATCCAGCCCAGTACTGTGTTAAGCAACTTTCAGGACAGTTTGATTCCACACCCTCCCTGAATCAGCATCGTAATTTTCAAGGGAAGCAATCATATGGATTCACAGATTTTGGGGCTCGGGAATTCACAGATTTTGGGGAACTTTGAAAGCACCAACCCCTTTGGAATGCATAAAACTTCTCTCAAGGATCTTCAGTAAGTGGCCATCTACTTGAATGCCTCTCATGACAGGGAGATCACTACATGTCACAGCCTTCCCAATTAGAAGCCTCCACAGCCCAGATCCCAGTTTCTAGTTTTACCCCCAACATCACCAGAACAAGTCTACATCCCCAACTCCCATTCACAGAGAGGGATACTTGAGCTCTAAAACTCTGCATTTTGTAGTAAAATTTGTGCTGCCATATGATCCAACAATCCCAGTTCCAAGAGTGGAGAAAACGCTCCCTGTATAGCTTGTATATCTGGAGAAAACTAATTCTGAAAGATACACACACCCCAGAGTTCATAGTCGCACTATTTACAACAGCTACTAAGACATGGAAGTAACTGAAATATTCACCACTAGCTGAGTGAATAAAGAAGATACAGTATAAAAATAGGTAACAAATGAGAAATTACCGTATAACACAGGAAACTCTGCTCAGTGCTCTGTGATGGTCTATATGCGAAGGAAATCCAAAAAAGGGGACTGCATCTATACATGCAGCTGAATCTCTGTGCTGTACTGTAGAAACTAACATACATTGTAAAGCAAGTCTATTCCAATAAAAATAAATTTAAAAAATCAGACCTCCCTCTCAAAAAAGGAAGATGTGGTATATATTGGGTTTGCCAAAAGGTTCATTCAGGTTTTTCCATGAGATGTTAACAGAAAAACCTGAACGAATGTTTTTGCCAACCCAGTACATACAATGGAATATTACTCAGCCATAATAAGAATGAAGTAATGTCATTTGCAGCAAGATGGATGGGCCTAGAGACTCATACTAAGTGAAGTAAGTCAGAAACAGAAAGACAAATACCATATGATATCTCTTAAATGTGGAGTCTAAAATACAACACAAAAGAGCCTATCTACAGAACAAGAACGGACTCACAGACAGAGAGAACAGGCTTGTGATTGCCAAGGGGGAGATGATGAGGGGAGGGAAGGATTGGGAGTTTGATATTAGCGGATGCAAACTAACATGATGATGGGTAAGCAACAAGGTCCTACTGTATAGCACAGAGAACTATATTTGACATCCTGAATATACCATAATGGAAAAGAATATGACAATAACTCTACATTTTGTGCATGGTAATCATGTCCTTCAAACAAAGTGGGGGAAAGCTGCAAAGCTTGAGCCAATCTCCTAGGCAAAGGCAGAAGAGAACTCAAACTGTGCAAAGAGAGGGGAAACCATTCTCTCCCTGTATCCTACCATAAAAGCATCTAAAATCCAGAACACCCTAAGACAAACATGTGACGATGAAATTGCTAAGCACCGGAGCTGGGACCCTTCAGACAGATTTAATTATATTTCAAAGCACACAGTCTCTTCAGCAAGACAGCAGAAACCAAGAGCCACAGCCAACAGCAACCAGTGTAATTAATGAAAACCTAGCAGCTAAAAATACCCTTTGCCAGCTCAGAGGACCCCACTGCTGCCTGTCAGTTATATTTCATCTTTTTAAAAACCTCAGCCTGCAGAAAGCATTCTGCGTGGAAGGGGCTGGGTCATTTGCAGGAATCAGTGTAAAACTTAGACAGTAGTTTATTTGTTAGGCTGGTAACACATGAGAAATGGAGGAGAGGTTTGTTTTCTGTAGCAGTAAGCAGATCAAGCCAGCTGGCATTGTGCCCGAAACAAATAACCAAGAAACAACTAGATCTGTGTGAAACTTTGTGAGAAAGTTTAGAGTTGGTGGGACGGGAAAGGGGGGCTCCAGTGGAAGAGAAAATGGGCAGGCAGGGAGGACAAAGAGGTTTTCGAGTTCTCTTATTGGTAAAGTCATCGTGCAGAAGTCTGTATGGATTCTTCCCGTCCCCCGATTCCCATCCCCTGTCTCTTTTCAACTGTCACCACATCAGCATTTCACTTACAGCCCGGGATTTTGCTCGACTTCCGTCTCACCATTTTGAAGAGTTGACATTAAATTTGGTTCCACTTCTTGTCCTTCCATTCAGCAGCCGCAAACCTAGAAATATCCTGTTAGGAATATGTAAAAAATAGTTTTGTCTGTTACTTTACTATTGAGTGTGCTAACACCCAGCAACCCCATGAGAGAAGCATCTTTATTAGCCCAGTTATCTTTTTGTCATCTGAATCTTTTCAAATTTGCATTCAGTAAACTTCAGTTTTTTTCTCTACAGTTAGTTCTATGAGTTTTCATAGACAGTAGTTTATTTGTTAGGCTGGTAACACATGAGAAATGGAGAAGAGGTTTGTATAAATGCAGAGTCATGTGACCACCACAATCAACCGTTCTGTCACCTCAAAACTCTTCCTTAGGCTGAACTTTGGTGGACTGACTTGCGCCACACCTAGCCCTGTCCCTTGAAAACCACTGTTTCTCTGTCCCTACAGTTTTGCCTCCTCTGCAATGTCATATAAATGAAATCGTACCACGTGTAGGCTTTTGAGTCTGTATTAGGCATTTGCATGAATAAGTCAGAGCAAGCTCAGAGAAGTTCTGTAACTTGCCCAGGGTCACCCAGCTGTAAAAGCAGGGCAGAAGTTTAAGTTCAAGTCCACTGATTCCATATCTTATCCTTTCTCCCCAGTACTGAGCTGAAACACTGTCTGGGCTCAGTTTCCTTTACTCCCTCATTGAGAAGCTGGGGGTGGGGAGACAGCCAGTGAAATCACAGTTGCATAAGGACTCTGAAAAGTGTACAGCCCTGTGTGCAAGCACATACTTTTCGTATTTCTACCCAACTTTGTCCTCTGCCAGGCATTTTACAGGAAGGCACTTGGGCTCTGCAAATCATCTTATTGAATCAGGTGGCACACCTTTGAACCCGACCATAATCAATCTGCATAAAGAAGCCTGCACACACACACATGCACACACAGGCACACACACTGCTGCTAATGAAAGAAGCATCTCAGGAGGTTAAAGGACTTATCTTGCCTGTTCTCCACAAAAGAGGGAAAGCCACAGATTTATTTAATGGGATTTGGGTTGTGCAGGGGTGTTATGGTCATCTGAAGGGATGTTTCTATTTTCAGGACATGAAAGTGACTGCTGTGAAATAAAATTTGACTTGACTATTATGTCACAAGAAGTAAACATCATCTGCTGGCCTGATGGCTTGGAAGCCTCTCTCTAAACTACTTCTGCCAAAGGCTTTGAAATGTTTGCTTTCAGGCTGGATTCAACCATCAGAATATTTAGAGAAGCACATGCCTTAGCCCCACAAAACAGATCTCTTTCTTGGTGAAAATAAACCTGCAAAGCTGTAGTTTTCTCCAGGCCACACAAAAATGGGTTTGGTTGCTTCTTCCACTGCTGCTTTGGGTAAATGTTACTGAAAGCAAGTCTACTTTTCTTCATTACTGCTGTAGGCAGTAGAGTTCTAGAATAATCCCAACAGAGACTTGTGAGGTATATTTTGCTGTATTCCAGAGCTATCCAGTGACTGGATAATGCAAACAATATTTATATGTGTGTATAGCAGTGTGACCTTGGGCAAGTTATTTCAACTCTCTGCACCTTGGTTTTTCCATCCAAGAAAACAACAGTGACTTCATTATGTCTACTCATAGAGTGGGTGTGAGGATTCAATGAGATAATCCAAGTAAAGGGCTCAGCATGTGACAATTGGCCGATTAATCTGAGTTATTAGAAGCAAACTTATTATTATTTTTACTGGTGTCATTATTACTTTTACCATTTCTATTGAGAACGTCAAGCCTGTCTTTGGATTTCTCATGGAAATGGAAACTGGAATCATATTCATTACCTCCAAGGTGGAAAAGGATTAAGAAGGCAATCAAAGAATAAATCATATTTTTACATTTCTTAAGTATTCGAAGAATTATTTCCTCCATGTTAGTTCTTTATAGTAGTCAAAATTCACCTATAATATAGAAACGCTTTCTCTTTCTTTGTAGATGAGAAAAGTTGGGCTCATAAAAGTTGGGTAAGGTCACCCAACCAGAGCAGCAGAGCTAGGACTTAACACTAAGGCTTTCATCACCAAAGCTGTGTCTCTAATAACATTCTCTAAGCCTTCAGAGCCTCAGCCCTGCATATGACTGAGCTGCTTCTGCTGCTCCTTCAGTATCCTTTCTGAGTTTGCTGTAGTCATCTGTAAAACAGCAATAGTATCAGCCTCATGGGGAGTCAGGGAGGTTAAATGTAGAGGATTTGTAGACTTACAGAGTATTTCACAGTCAGCACACACTTTGTGTGGGTTACCTAAGCCAGAACAGTCACCATACTTGCAAGGTGGATGCTGAGTTATTTGGATATTGGTGTGACCTTTGGATGGAAGGTCTAAGGGGTCAGTCATTTTAAAGCTATGCTTACTTAGATCAGAAAAATCATTGAGGGTTGACGTGAACACTGGCACCAGGCCTTTTGCGCATATTGATTGACTTCAGTGTGCCCATCTGGGTTCACATGCTCTTTGTTTGCTCTAAAGCATTCCTCATCCCACAGGATCGCAGAAAGAGGCCTCATCTTGCAGCCATCACTGCCATTCAGCTGGCAGAGTGTGCTTTACTCTTCAGTGAAGGCTTAATGGGAAAAAACTTGCTTCACTTCAAAAGTAGTGTGACTCAAAGTCTTGGCAAGATTCATGTGGCTCTCTCCCATGGGAGATTTGGGGAGGATTTAATGAAAGTGCAAAGTAGCTTATAAAAGTGTAGATAGATTAAGGGGAACAAGGAAGGGGTGGTGTTGAACCTTGTGCTTAGCTACTCAGGAGCCATACCAGCCCAAAGGTAAAGGGGCAAGGAGGCAGAATCTGGGCATCAGTGGAATTGAAGAGGGTAGTAGTCTAGTGCCCTTGAGTGCTGCCTTGTGGGAGATGGATCATCCAGTGGAAAGACAGCCAACTGTAGAGGGAGGAATGAGGACAGGAAGAGGGAAATAAGCATGATAGCTTCACTCTCGGACTTCCTGACAATGCTCTTGATTGGCCACATTCGACAGAAAGTCAGAGAGCAAGGGAACCCATTGGTGGAGGCCATGATCAGCCTCCTGAGAGTACAGCGCTTCATCAAGATATAGAGTGGATCTGGAGGAGCAAATGGAAAATATCCAGCAAAAAAGATCACTTGATATGGATTTCAAAACCTTTCCTAAATGACTGACTCTCTAGCTCTTAAATTTGGAAGGTATTTTGTTGCTATTTGTTTTTTGTTTTTTTAAGTGAAAGATTATTCAGGGAGATACACATTCCATATACAGAGTGTGGGCCATATCAGAAGGCAAGAGGCACCAGGGTATGGGGTTGTCAGTTTTTATTGGGGTGAATAATTTCATAGGGTAGTGAGTAGGAGGATTTTTTCCAACTATTTGGGGGAAGTAGCAGGGATTTCCAGGAACTGGACCACCACCAAGTTCTTTGACTTTTCAGAAGTAGCCTCAAAACTGTCATAGTACTGGCGGGTGTGTCATTTGGCATGCTGTTGTGGAATAGCATGTACTGGGGCTCAAGGTCTAGTGGCTAAAGTCAACTTGTCCACCATCTTGGACCTAGTTTGTTCTAACCAGTCTGTCATATTCTCAACAGCTATGTCATCCTTTTAAAGGTTGTGGCCTGCCTTCTTCCTGTATCATTCATCACTCAAAGATTTTACTCCCATAATCTTACGAGAAGCAGAGGGCTGTAAAAGTGTGTATACCTTAGGAAGCCAACACAGGAGAACTAGCAAACACACTATAGTAAATCAGACATGGTGCTAGGCAGTTAACAATAGTTAACCCTACATCTGTGACCCTAGAGTCTCTATCCACTAAAGGAAAGGAGGAAATTAAGCTTGAAGTTCATCATTTTCAATATAAACATAAATGTTACAATACTATGTTATAATGGAAAGCCAGGTTAGGCTTTACATTATTAACATTAAACAGTGGTTAACACTCATCTGAAAGAAGTGATTTACAAAAAAAATTATTTGACAGAATGGAAATCTGATGGAGGTGGGCATAAGGATTTTATAGTGAACACTAGAAAATAAGGTATTTCACGCAAAGTGTTCACCAAAATGTGTTAGTCTCTGGACCTGGTGTTTTGTTTTGTTTTTTGACTCTCCCTGACTAATATCAAACCCTTAAAGTAAGAAAGAGGTAAAATCAAAACAAAGAAGCCACCCCCATAGAAGCACCCCCAAGAACCTGTGTAGATGTATCCCTGACCCTAAACATAAGGCTGAAACAAAAATGGGCCATAGATTCAGTGGGCATAAGATTCAGTGGGCAGGAGCTGAGAAAGAAAGGGAGAAAAGGGGATTGGAGTTGGGTGGTGGGAGGGAGCAGACTGGTCACTTGTCATCTCAAATCCCTGAACAAAGGTAAATATTCTTTTTCAGTTTTCAGCTGACTCTGGTCACAGACAGAACACGTTTAGGCTGCAGTGACAAGGAGCACATTCAGTGGAGCAGAAGTTGGTATTTGGAGTAACCTCTGGTTTTAAAATGGAAAACCTCTCTTATTCAAAAAAGAAATTCATTGACTATTTACTCTGAATTTGCTGCTGATTATATAGCTAGTACCTATGCAGAAAACTTGACATAACACACAAACAAAAATAATGAAATATCAGACAGTTTTTATCCTATCTCAGAAATATTTCTGTGTGTAACTTTTCAGTAAAAGTGAAAAAAAAAAAAAAAAGACTTGAAAGTGAAAGCCGTCAGTCTCATCCGATTCTTTGAAACTCTGGGGACTACAGCCCTCCAGGCTCCTCTGTCCATTCCAGGCAGGAATACTGAAGCAGATAGCCATTCTCTTTTCCAGGGGATTTTCCTGACCCCAGATGAAACCCATGTCTCCTGCATCACAGGACTTGACTTGACTGTCAGAGCGACCAGGGAAGCCCTAACTTTTCAGGAAATCTCTGAGTATGTTTGGTTTGTGTGCCCATTTTTTTCACCTGGGATAGTTTTGAAATTACAGTACATTATTTTTTCTTCTTAGTCACTGTTTTTAAGGTTACCTAGTCTGAAAGAATAGGTCTTCCTATTAAAGTCAATTGTAGAGTTATTTTTTAAAATATAATCGTCAAACAAGCCTTTCCCTGCAAATGATGATTTAGTATATATAAAGTGAATGGACCTTGGCCATATATAGATTTTTTTTAAGCTCCTCTGATGATTCAGATCCATATCACCAACTGTGAATCAGTGCATTCTAATGGAAAGAAAAAAATAGCAATGTATTCCTTGTAATATAAATAGAAGGTCATTTTTAACATAGCATCTGGGTTTGTTGTTGTTATTTTGGGTTTTTTTATTATAAGTATTTTCCTGTATCACCAAATTCCTTTTTATCTTGGTGAAATATACATAGCATGAAATTTATCAGTTTAATCCTCTTTAAGTGTACAATTGCACTCATCTCACACGTTAGTAAAGTAATGCTCAAAATTCTCCAAGCCCAGCTTCAGCAATACGTGAACCGTGAACTTAGACGTTCAAGCTGGTTTTAGAAAAAGCAGAGGAACCAAGATCAAATTGCCAACATCTGCTGGATCATCGAAAAAGCAAGAGTTCCAGAAAAACATCTATTTCTGCTTTATGGATGATGCCAAAGCCTTTGACTGTGTGGATCACAATAAAGTGTTGAAAATTCTGAAAGAGATGGGAATACCAGACCACCTGACCTGCCTCTTGAGAAATCTGTATGCAGGTCAGGAAGCAACAGTTAGAACTGGACATGGAACAACAGACTGGTTCCAAATCAGAAAAGAAGTACGTCAAGGCTGTATATTGTCACCCTGCTTATTTAAACTTATATGCAGACTACATCATGAGGAACACTGGGCTGGAAGAAGCACAAGATGGAATCAAGGTTCAGTTCAGTTCAGTTCAGTCGCTCAGTCGTGTCTGACTCTCCGCGACCCCATGAATCACAACACGCCAGGCCTCCCTGTCCATCACCAACTCCCTGAGTTCACTCAAACTCATGTCCATCGAGTTGGTGATGCCATCCAGCCATCTCATTCTCTGTCGTCCCCTTCTCCTCCCACCCCCAATCCTTCCCAGCATCAGAGTCTTTTCCAGTGAGTCAACTCGTCGCATGAGGTGGCCAAAGTATTGCAGTTTCAGCTTTAGCATCAGTCCTTCCAAGGAACACCCAGGATAGATCTCCCTTAGAATGGACTGGTTGGATCTCCTTGCAGTCCAAGGGAGAAATATCAATAACCTTAGATATACAGATGACACCACGCTTATGGCAGAAAGTAAAGAACTAAAGAGCCTCTTGATGAAAGTGAAAGAGGAGAGTGAAAAAGTTGGCTTAAAGCTCAATATTGAGAAAAGTAAGATCATGGCATCCAGTCCCATCACGTCATGACAAATAGATAGGGAAACAACGGCAGACTTTGTTTTGGAGGGGCTCCAAAATCACTGCAGATGGTGACTGCAGCCATGAAATTAAAAGATGCTTGCTCCTTGGAAGGAAAGTTATGACCAACCTAGACAGCATATTAAAAAGCAGAGATATTATTTTGCCAACAAAGGTCTGTCTAGTCAAAGCTGTGGTTTTTCCATTAGTCATGTATGGATGTGAGATTTGGACTATAAAGAAAGCTAAGCGCCGAAGAATTGATGTTTTTGAACCATGATGTTGGAGAAGACTCTTGAGAGTCCCTTGGACTGCAAGAAGATCCAACCAGTCCATCCTAAAGGAGATCAATTCTGAGTGTTCATTGGAAGGACTGATGTTGAAGCTGAAACTCCAATACTTTGGCCACCTCATGCGAAGGGCTTACTCATTGGAAAAGACCCTGATGCTGGGAAAGATTGAGGGCAGGAGGAGAAGGGGATGACAGAGGATGAGATGGTTGGATGGCATCACCAACTCAATGGACATGAGTTTGGGTAAACTCTGGGACTTGGTAATTGTCAGGGAATCCTGGTGTGCTGTAGTCCATGGCATCACAAAGAATTGGACACGGCTGAGCGACTGAACTGAACTGAAGTGTACAATTCAGTGGCATTAAGAAAATTCACACTGTTATATAACCATTGAAAAGTGAAAGTGTCAGTAGCTCAGCCATGTCTAACTGTTTGCAACCCCATGGACTGTAGCCAACAGGTTCCTCTGTCCATGGAATTCTCCAGGCAAGAATACTGGAGTGGGTAGCCAGTCCCTTCTCCAGGCATCTTCCTGACCCAGGGATCAAAGGGTGGTCTCCTGCACTGCAGGCAGTTTCTTTACCATATGAACCACCTTACCACTGTCTTTCCAGAGCTTTTTCATCATGCAAAAAGAAGCTTTACAAACCATGCCTCTCATATCCCCAGCCCCTGGAGAAAAATCATATTTTTAAACATCATTTCATATTAACTACAAAATATTCCTTATATGGATATGCTATAATTTACTGAACCATTGTTATAACTTTGGACAATTATATTGTTTCCAGATTTTTCTTTCTAAAACTTACATGAACATTGGGGTGGGTGAGTGAATGCATGTGTGTATGTGTGTGTGTATGTTTGTGTATGTTTGGTTCTTCTTCATATCTCCTGTTTCTGTGCTGAGATGTTCTATTTTTTATTTGTTTCATGTATATCTGCAATTTTTTATGGATCATTGTGTAAGAGTTGCTATAAAGTATCACATGATTTCATACTTACATTCATATATATATGTTTAATTCATATAGCATAATAATATATGTTATACATTATATTTTTATATCCTTGAAATAATCTCAGGGAAGTGAATATATTGGATCATATGTGTAGTATTTTAAAGCTTTAGTGCTCTTAACCAAAAAGCCTGATTAAAACTTTGTCTTTATTATTAGAAAGAGTTTCATCACATTCTCTGTAAGACCATTTATCATATTTGGTAGATAATTATGTCTAGTAGTTTTAATTTGTCTAAAGCAGCTTATTATTAAAGAATTTTTATGTATTTGTTAACCTTTTTTATTTTGTACATTATCAGGGTATTTGACTATTTATCTTCTTGAATGTTGCTGTTCATTTTATCCATTTATTAGGTGAACATATCTGCTGCAGATACTCGTAGTTTGTTGTTAGTTATTTTCAAAATATAAAGTGTGAAATGTTTAAGTGATAAAATCTTTAACCTTTGGGATTGTTCTCTTTTCTCTTACCTTAAAAAGTTTTTTCCCAAATAAAGATTCAGTAATCACTTATTTTTTCAGATTTTTATGGTTTAAATTTTTTTCCCATTTAACTCTTACATGTACCTAGAATTGATTTTCAGGTTTTGTATTCAATGAAAAGAAAAAATTTTCCCCACAAATAACTAATGCATTACCAGAAATCTCAGTCAGTTCAGTCGCTCAGTTGTGTCCAACTCTCCACGACCCCATGAATCACAGCAGGCCAGGCCTCCCTGTCCATCACCAACTCCCGGAGTTCACACAAACTCATGTCCATCGAGTCGGTGATGCCATCCAGCCATCTCATTCTCTGTCGTCCCCTTCTCCTCCCGCCCCCAATCTCTCCCAGCATTAGAACCTTTTCCAGTGAGTCAACTCGTTGAATGAGGTGGCCAAAGTATTGGAGTTTCAGCTTTAGCATCAGTCTTTCCAATGAACACCTAGGATTGATCTCCTTTAGAAAGGACTGGTTGGATCTCCTTGCAGTCTAAGGGACTCTCAAGAGTCTTCTCCAGCACCACAGTTCAAAAGCATCAATTCTTCGGCGATCAGCTTTCTTCACAGTCCAACTCTCACATCCATGCATGACCACTGGAAAAAGCATAGCCTTGACTAGACAGACCTTGGTTGGCAAAGTAATGTCTCTGCTTTTTAATATACTATCTAGGTTGGTCATAACTTTCCTTCCAAGGAGTGCCAAGTCACTGCCAAGTCACTTCAGTCGTGTCCGACTCTGTGTGACCCCATAGACGAAAGCCCACCAGGCTCCCCCGTCCCTGGGATTCTCCAGGCAAGATCACCGGAGTGGGTTGCCATTTCCTTCTCCAATGTGTGAAAGTGAAGTCGCTCAGTCGTGTCCGACCCTTAGCGACCCCACGGACTGCAGCCTACCAGGGTCCTCCATCCATGGGATTTTCTAGGCAAGAGTACTGGAGTGGCTTGCCAAGGAGTAAGCGTCTTTTAATTTCCTGGCTGCAATCAGCATCTGCAGAGATTTTGGAGCCCCAAAAAATAAAGTCTGACACTGTTTCCACTGTTTTTCCATCTATTTCCCATGAAGTGGTGGGACCAGATGCCATGATCTTTGTTTTCTGAATGTTGAGCTTCAAGCCAACCTTTTCATTCTCCTCTTTTACTTTCATCAAGAGGCTTTTGAGTTCCTCTTCACTTTCTGCCATAAGGGTGGTATCATCTGCATATCTGAGGTTATTGATATTTCTCCCGGCAATCTTGATTCCAGCTTGTGCTTCTTCCAGCCCAGCGTTCCTCATGATGTATTCTGCATATAAGTTAAATAAGCAGGGTGACATTGTACAAAAAAAAAAAAATCTTTCCCACTGATATATTTTTTGTTGTTTTTGTTTTTTTGTTTGAAGTATCATTGATTTACAGTGTTGTGTTAATGTCCGCTCTACGGCAAAGTGATTCAGTTATGGGTATGGATTATACCTCTACCTCTGGTGGCTCAGAGGTTAAAGCGTCTGCCTCCAATGCGGGAGACCCGGGTTCGATCCCTGGGTCGGGAAGATCCCTGGAGAAGGAGACGGTAACCCACTCCAGTATTCTTGCCTGGAGAATCCCATGGACGGAGAAGCCTGGTAGGCTACAGTCCACGGGATCGCGAAGAGTCGGACACGACTGAGCGACTGAACGAAACGAATAGATATAGATGCACACGCACACATTCTTTTTATATTCTTCTCCACTATGGTTTGCCATAAGACACTGGATGCAGTTCTTGTGCTATACAGTAGGGCGTTGTTGTTTACCTGTCCTACCTATATCAGTTTACATCTGCTGATCCCAAACTCCTGATCCGTCCCTCTCCCCACCCTCCACCTTGGCAACCACAGTTCTGTTCTGTGAGTCTGTTTCTGTTTTCTAAATAGGTTCATTTGTATCATGTTTTAGATGCCACATATGTGATAGCATAGGTTTTATGGTATTTGTCTTGCTCTTTCTGACTAGTTTCACTTAGTATAATAATCTCCAGGTCAATCCACGTTGCTGCAAATGGTATTATTTCATTCTTTTTATGCTTTCCACTATATATTATGTACCACATCTTCTTTATCCATTTATCTGTTGATGGACGTTTAGGTTGTTTCCATGTCTTGACTGTTGTGAATAGTGCTGCTGTGAACACAGAAGTGCATGTATCTTTTTAGATTAGAGTTTTGTCCGGATATATGCCCAGAAGAGGGATTGCCGGATCGTATGTTCATTCTGTTTTTAGTTTTCTGAGGAACCTTATGCTCTTTTCCACAGTGCCTGTAACTTTCCTACTGACTTATGATTGCATCTTCAACCTGTCAATATATGTCAGCAATGTGCTAGCTAGATCTTCATCAAGACTACCTATCCTATTTCAATAATTATCTTTTTATTCTTGTACCAGTGCCACACTGTTATTATAATTTCATTAATTTTTAACTTTTAATTTTTATTGTGAGGAATTTTAAGAACATACAAAAGAGATAAAATTATATTATAAAGTCATATATATTCATCAAAAAACATTATTTTTAAAGCATGATTTAGTAAAAGCAAAAAAGAAATGGCAAAGAAAAAGAAGAGAGATTAATAATCCTACCATTGCATCTTATTCACTTATGACTTAGTTTCTATCAATAAAATAAGTATAAACTAATAAGCCCCACATAACATAATAGAGGAAAAGCAGTTGTTCTGAGAATACAAGCTAAGGAGAGCCAGTGACACAAGAGCCAGAACAAAGAGTATATGAGGTTATTATATTCCTGAAAGGCATGGAAAAAAGAAAAGTTGTATGAGAGGCATGTGAGTTCGTAAGAAGTGATGAACCTTTTCTTTACATGAAATTCAAAGAGGAATGTTTTATTTAAACAGCATGGAACAAAATGGGCAGTGTCCTCAAAAGTAGAACTGTAGAAGATAACAAAGCAAACTTTAGATTACTTTTTCTCTTCTCAACTTTGGATAAAAACCAAAGTCTGTTTTTAATCACTGTCTTGAGTAAATTTCAACCAAGAGCTAAAATAGTATCATCCAGGTATATAGTTTTTTAAAGATGCTTAGCAAATCTAAGATCTTCAGCTGTAAGTTTTTAATTAATGGTACCTCTGTCATGACTAAAAGACTGATAAACCTATCATTGTTCTTTTCTTAGGAAAAAGCCACCTTGCTTTAGACTAGTAATTCTCAAATATGGTGTAGGGCTTTTTATGATAGATGTTGAATAGATCAAAAAGAATGCATGTTTTAACAAACTTATGGTTACCAGGGTATAAGCAGGGAGATGGATAAATTGAGAGACTGGGATTGACATATACACTTTACTGTATATAAAATAGATAACTAAAAAGAACCTGCCGTATAGCACAGGGAAACTTTGTTCAGTACTCTGTAATGGACTATATGGGAAAAGAATTTTTTTTTTAAGTGGATATATGTATATATGAAACAATTTTTCTGTACTCCTGAAACTAATACAACATTGTAAATCAATTATATTCCACTAAATTTTTTTGAAAATGCATGTTTTAAGATTCATGTTCCTGTTAAGATGGAGTAAGCACATTCTATGTTATATCTCCCATTGAACTCAACTGTCAAATATGAGCAGAATGCATGGAGCAGCTATCTGAGGACTCTGAAAAGTAATTAGTACCAGGTAGTTTAGGGAAGAAGACTAGAATTTGAAATGACACCAAAATGGTTGTGAGTTTATTACATTTTTTCCCTTTGAACATCACCGTGGCTGAACACAGTACAACCTGAAACCCCATAGAGAGCCCTGCAGGTACAGAGAGGGCTCCAGAAGAAGCCTTCTACTACAAACTTGTGCAACTCTGTGTGACCCCATAGACGGCAGCCCACCAGGCTCCCCCGTCCCTGGGATTAGCAGGAACCAAAACTCTAGGGAAGGGCACCTTTCTCTTCAGTGATGGAAATGTGGTCCCAAGAGAGTGGGACAGCGCTTCCATTGCCTTTGGTTCCTTCTCTGTCCTTTGCTACTTGGGCCTAGAACATGGGTGTGGTCACAAATGTGCAAGACAGAAAGGGTAACTAAAGCCAAACTCTCAGGCCAGAGGCCAAAAGAGGAACCCAAGTAAAATGAAAGCACTTAGGAGACTGGAGAGGAGAACTCAAAAACAAAAACCCATACAGTGGTTTATGAACACATGGGCTTCCCCTGAGTTATGTATGCAGGAGTCTGATTCTAATCAGCAGATCGAAGACTTGTGAGAATTGAACTAACTGATAGACCATGGATAGGGTTCCAGACTAACCACTGAGTAACACAGATGGGGGACAGATCTTAATAGTACTGCAAAGGCTTTGAAAAATAAAAAGATATTAGAAACAGTGCTCACAGATTGAAATTTGTCATCTGAACCTAACCAGTTTGATTGCTTACTAAAACAAAAATATCAATAGTTTTCATCAGATTCAAACAAGACACAGAATTTTATATTATTCAAAATACATCCAAGTTATTGGCCATACAGAGGATGAGAAAAACCTTAAACTGCATGGAAAAAGCAATCAACAGACCTCAATACCACATTGATACACATATTGAAAGTATCTGGCCAAGGCTTTATAGAAGCTATTGTTATATAATGGAATGAATGAACGTTTTAGAAACCAGTGAGCTAAAATGGATGGGAATGGGCGAATTTAATTCAGATGACCATTATATCTACTACTGCGAGCAAGAATCCCCTAGAAGAAATGGAGTAGCCCTCATAGTCAACAAAAGAGTCTGAAATGCAGTACCTGGATGCAGTCTCAAAAATGATAGAATGATCTCAGTTCTTTTCCAAGGCAAACCATTCACCATCAGTTGTTCAGTTCAGTTCAGTTCAGTCGCTCAGTTGTGTCCGACTCTTTGAGGAATCACATGACTCACAGCACGCCAGGCCTCCCTGTCCATCACCAACTCCCAGAGTCCACTCAAACCTCTATCGAGTCGGTGATGCCATCCAGCCGTCTCATTCTCTGTCGTCCCCTTCTCCTCCTGCCCCCAATCTCTCCCAGCATCAGAGTCTTTTCCATGAGTGGTTAGAGAAATGCAAATTAAAACCTCAATAAAGTATCTCTACATATATATCAGAATGACTAAAATTAAAATAAATAGAGTAATGCAAATTAAAACCTCAATAAAGTATCACTACATATATATCAGAATGACTAAAATTAAAATAAATAGAGGCAACACCAAATGCTGGAGAGGATGTACAGAAATAGATCACTTGTATATTTCAGTAAGAATGTAAAATGGTACAGCCATTTTGGAAAATAATTTGGCAGTTTCCCAAAAGATTACTTACTATATTATCCCGTTGATTAGAACTCTTGAGATGAGAAACTTATAGAAATGGGGACCAGATTACTGGGAGCCTGAGATGAAGAGGATGGAGGTGGGAGAGAAGTGGGTATGGCTACAAAAGGACAACTTGAGAGATTGTTGTGTTGATGGAAATATTTTGTATCTTGATTGTATTGGTGTCAATATTGTGGTTGTGACATTGTACTATTGTTTTACAAGATATTACCATTTGGGGAAACTGAGTAAAAAGTACACTGAACCTCTCCATCCTATTTCTCACAACTGTGTATGCATCTATGATTATCTCAAAATAAAAAGTTAACATTTTCAGTATTTTTTGTCTCTTGTGGCTTTTAGATGAATGATTTGAAATTCCATGGACTGTTATATCAACGTATGATTAAGGGTCACTTCATAGTAACCTAATAAGTGAGTTACTCAAATATTCATTTAAAACTTGATATTCATTATTAGAACTAGATTACTCTGGCTTTTAATTCTGAATTCTTCTAAGAAAGCTGTGTTCCAGGCAGGGTTTCACAGAGCTGTGAAGCTCTTGCTGTGTGCATAGGCACCATCTAGCCATTGGAAACCCTGAGCTATGGGAATAGAATACATTGTACTGCTGTCTTATCAGACTATAATTTTTTATTTCTCCTAGTGGTGTTTTCTTTAATCTTAAATTACTCTTGGTTTAGCCTCACAATGATTAATTGAATTTGTTGGAGTTGCTTGCTTAACTTGATACTGTATAGAAATTCCTATCTATATAACTATGTCTAGCCAATAAACTTTTCAATACATCGACTTGCATGTATTTTTTGTGTTGTGGATCACAATGAGTCATTCTTGTCTGAATTGCTAAAGCCAACCTATGCACAATCCCAAAGAAATTGCTTAGACACTGACCCTTCATTGTTATCAAGGAACTATCTTTCCACTGGAAAGAGGTGGATGGGCCAGGAGGTCTTTTGCTACAGTAACCACCCATGGCAAAAGAAGTAATGAAGGCTTTAACCTTACACTTGTTTGACTATTAATAGTCCTCACTGAATTTAATAGCAAAAAAATCCAGAGCAGGAGTGCTGGCAAATGCAGATACTATGTCATTGAATGAAACAAGACCCAGATACATTGAACACCAACTGCATAAACAGCAATGGTGGCTATTGTTTTGAATGTTAATGATTCTGACTTGCATTAACGTCCCTGTATAAGTTCTTCCTACTTCAATCCAAGGATGCACTGTTAAAATCTGTTTTCATTTCTCACAGAACAAAGTGGGCTTTGTACACTTGCTGGTGCAATTTGTGGCAGAGAAGGACTTTCTCGGATTGCTTTGGGATGATGAAGAGTGTGTCTCTCATCCAAGAACTGAAACGATACCTTCAGGTGAGTCTGGAGTCCAAATCCTCAAAGGAGGGATTTAGGAAAGCATGTGAGAGGATCAGGTTTAAACCAAATAATCCCTGAAGAAGAAATTTCATTCAGGTTCTTTCTTTAAAACAGGAAATTAAACAGAGTCATTATAAGGCAAACTCAAGAGAGTGGTAGCACCATCCCTCCCTACTGTTAGTTGCATGAATTTCATTTTGGGTCATCTGTGAATTGAAAACTTGATTTAAATTCGATCCTGGTGACCATAGCTCATTGCATGTACAACAATCAGAATTCTAGGCAAAATGCGTCATTTTCGAAACATGTAATATACCTGAAATACAACTCCTTGCATAATTATCAAGATTTAAGTCTCCTGGAGTATTATTTTAAGTAGTTCATTAAATTCTCGGGCCTAGTTCCAAAACTTAGAGCAATTGAGAGAGCTAGCTTACAGAGCATGAATTCTTTCAAGACACTGGTACAGTTAACATATTTTATTAAAATTACTTGAGAGAAGCCAGAAAGCTGGATTGGTGAAGCAGGCATTGGTTGGCATACTTTACAGATTTTGTTTTTGTCAGTTTCATTAAGTGAATATCAGCAGAATAGCCAATGCAAGACTGAAACCCCACCCAGTAAATAACTCTTGCAGTTGCTCTTAACCAGGCTTTCTCTGCACCACTGAATTGTATATTGTTCTTTAAGAACACAAGAAGAAAGACTTCATATACATCAGGGCAGAATGTTGGTGAACATTCCTCCTAAAGCATTAATGGGACTGAAAATGTGTTCCCATTTCTCACAGAAAGTAATCTGATTTAATTAATTAATTTAATTAACATTACTCTGATTGTATCGGGATTATTTTTTTCCCCCTGTGAGCCAAATAGGGGAAACTGGTCAACTCAGTCTTCAGTTGCTTTATTCTAACAGATCAGAGAGTTAAAGTCCTAGAGGTGGGAGAACATTGGCAGATATAGCAGTGCCTGGAATGTTTCAGGATGAGCACGAGGGGCAGTAAAAAGGAGCATAGATGGGTAGGAGGCTGTAGGAGATGAGGTTGGAGTAACAGGGCCCCACTGCATCAAGCCTTGCAGCCCCAGTATGAAGACTTTGTTGTTTGTTTTCTTTTTTTTTTTACTCTGAATGAGAAAAGGAACAATCAAAGGCAAGACTTTCCAGCAAGATCTGGAAGTAGAAGTAGAGTCAGCATCTCTGGAACCCCAGATCCCCAAATGGAAATCAGGGACTGCTGAGGAGGGGGGAGGGGAGCAGATGCTGGGGAGACAGCCAACAATGTGTCCAGCACACTCAATTTCCCACAGTGAATGACAGAAAATAAAACAAAGCATGCTTTTGAAACCAGGAATACTCACACATGTGTAGCACACACATATGCAGAGAGGGAGGGAGAGGGAAAGAGAGAAAAATGTTGCATCCCAGATACCTTTGTAGCCACGACAAAGTGAACAAAGTACAGAAACAGAGGGATTAAAAATCACTGAAGTGCTTTGATCGAAAAAAAAAAATTTTTTTTTTTAATTAGGATCACTTTGAGGAGTTCCCACTCCTCAGGAGTACATCTTCTTAGTTCCATCTGTCCAATGTTTCAGGAAACAGTCTGTTTTGGCAGTTGACTGTGTCTACAATTCTTGCATAAAATATGTTAAACATCTGTCCCTGATCAATTTAAATATCACCGCCTTTATTGTGTCTAATGTTGGCCCATCAAAATGTAACTTACAAGAGAAGATCCCCCCCACCCCAGCCAGTCTTAACAACTGCTTCTTTGCAGCATAATCATTCTCTCAGGACTAAACAGGAAATTTTCTAAGTATGACAGTTATTCAGTTTCTTTGTAGACAGGTGACATTAATTTGAGGACCACCCCTTTTGAACTGTGGTGCTGTAGAAGACTCTTGAGAGTCCCTTGGACTGCAAGGAGATCCAGCCAGTCCATTCTAAAGGAGATCAATCCTGGGTGTTCATTGGAAGGACTGATGCTAAAGCTGAAACTCCAATACTTTGGCCACCTCATGCGATGAGTTGACTCACTGGAAAAGACTCTGATGCTGGGAGGGATTGGGGGCGGGAGGAGAAGGGGACGACAGAGAATGAGATGGCTGGATGGCATCACCGACTTGATGGACATGAGTTTGAGTGAACTCTGAGAGTTGGTGATAGACAGGGAGGCCTGGCGTGCTGTGATTCATGGGGTCCCAAAGAGTCGGACATGACTGAGAGTCTGAACCGAACTGAACTGAACTGACTGAATGAATCTGACTCAACCCCTATTTAAAGATATCTCCACTCCTGTTTGTAGCTCAGAGATAGTTCTTTTTGTCCTCCAGGGCAACCCCAAACCCATATTACATGAAAGAATGAACTTCCATCAATACTAACACCCTGACCATTGTGGAATTTCCAGCCAGCCAAAATTCTAATAACTCCCAAGACAGCCCCTCAGGAAAGGTTCTCTATATACACATGGCACCATGAATACTGCCCACTATTCAGTGTCTACTGTATGCCTGGTCCTGGCTGAGCCCTCCACATACGGGAATACAGTTTCACTCCTTACAGTTGTGCAACCTTGCATAATGTACTTAATCTTTCTGAGCCCCAGTTTCCTCATCCTCAGTAAAATGGTCTTGTTGTAAGACATATATAAATAAATCCATGTGAAGTACTTAGAACAGTACCTGACACATCATACACACTAAATGTGTAGCCTCTGAATTATCTAATTTAATTAGCTTCACAACACAGTTATGAAATAATATTGTTATATTCCCTACCTTACTGAACTGATCGCCGAAGAATAGATGCTTTTGAACCATGATGTTGGAGAAGACTCTTGAGAGTCCCTTGGGCTGCAAGGAGATCCAACCAATCCATTCTAAAGGAAATCAGTCCTGAATATGCATTGGAAGAACTGATGCTGAAGCTGAAACTCCAATACTTTGGCCACCTGATGCGAAGAACTGACTCATTAGAAAAGACCCTGATGCTGGGAGAGATTGAAGGCGGGAGGAGAAGGGAACAACAGAGGATAAGATGGTTGGATGGCATTACTGACTCAGTGGACATGAGTTTGAGTAAATTCTGGGAGTTGGTGATGGACAGGGAGGCCTGGCGTGCTGCAGTCCGTGGCGTTGCAAAGAGTCAGACATGACTGAGCAACTGAACTGAACTGAACACTTTACTTACTGCTTGAGGGTAAGAAGAGATAAAGACAATAGCAATGATCATTAATAATACTAGTAACTGGGCTATGCAGGTTATATACATTATCACTATTCTCATTGGGGAACCAGCCTCAAAGAGATTAATGTCACTTGGCTGGATTGATGGAGCCAAATTTCAAACCAAAATTGTCTGATAGGAATATCTATATTCTTTCCATTACACCAAGCTATCTCCCTCCTTGAGGCTGAGTGAATGAATGTGTGCATGCATGATCAGTAGTGCCCAAGTCTTTGCGACCCCATGAACTGTAGCCTGCCAGGCTCCTTTGTCCATGGAATTTTCCAGGCAAGAATACTAGAGGGGGCTGCTATTACCTTCTCCAGGGAATCTTCCCAATTCAGGGATCAAAAACACATCTCTTGTGTCTCCTGCATTGCCAGACAGATCCTTTTATCTCTGTGCCACCGTGGAGGCCTTCCTCCTTGAGAGTTTGGTCTAAATAGTAGAAATCACATTTCAGTGAAATTTTTACCAAATTGGCCAGTGGGTTTTGAATAGCTTATGTTCTTCACTTGACCAAATCAGTAAGCTTGGCATCGTAAGATTATGATTTTTTAAATTTCTTTACTTAAGTGGTATCTTTTTTCTCCATTGTTATGCTTTTTTCCTATTTCTTCTCTGGATTAAAAAGTTAAAGTGATTTTAAAAGTTGGCTTTAAGTGCGTTTCTTGATATTAAAGCCTGTCTCAGGAAATGACTTGTCAGGGGAGGGTGGGGAGGTGTACCCATATGGATTGAACAAAGGCAGGCCCTGCAGCCCCAGAGCCAGTGTTCTCTTACTTAAGCAACAAGTTTCAAAACAACAGAATATTGATGCAGGCGTGAGTAAGAACTGAGTTTCTTACAGTGAGGTTCAGACATGATTCTGCATTAAATTCCTTTGTCTGGTAATTAGGAAAGGTGAAGATTGCTGGGCAGGACTGGCTGAATTCAGAGATTTCGAGGTCAGAGCCAGCCATCTATAGTGTAATAAGTACACCCTGGGGTCCACAGGCACAATACAAGTTGGAACATCTCATCTTCATATATGACTTTTTCTGATCCTCATTGTCTGTAGGACCGGCATCCAGAATCAGATTGGAGCTCTTTACAAATAAGAAGTCAGACAACAGGAAATCTCTTACAGCCAGCCAGTCAAGGAGAGGCTGAGAACAGAGAGGATGGGAAATTATAGTCAGGAGAGACCAAGTCTCTCATGCTCAATCCTTTTAAGCTCATTTTATGTGAGAAATCCAAGCCTATAAACTCAATGGCCCAGAGACCCCAACATGTAGGTCTTTTCCCCCCTCTACACCCCCACCTGCTTAGTCACAAGGTGGAGATGTTACGGTAGAGGAGAAATCTTGGACTTCCTCTCAGCCTGCATGATGCTGTTAATCCAACTTTACAACACCATGAACCTCAGGTGACATTTGTATATCCTGTTCCTGGTGAGAACCAAGCTCCTCAGTGTAGGGATGGCAGGGGAAATAAAAATCATACCAGTGGCCCAACATCATTATCATACTGAAGTCCTCAATAGAGGACTTAGGAGGGGGCCCTCTTTAGGCCAGCACTTTATGTGTAGCATCTCATTTGATCTTCACAACCTAAGAGATAGGTCCTCTTTTATCCCCATTGTACCGATGAGGAAACATGCACAGAGAGGTTGAGTGTCTTACCAGGAGTGTCCAGTAGGGCAGAGGCATGATACTGTACCCTAACTGCTCTGCTCAACAGTCTCAGAGACTTGGTCCCAGTTAGTCAAAGGCTCCCATATGGTAGTAGCCAACCAATTCATTCAGTCAGATACACTTATGTGGAAAACAACAAGAAAAAAAAAAGGAGTATGTTATTGCCCACATGCCTTCGATGTTTGATTATGGCTATGATCGGGTCTCAGTTGAAACTGATCAACAGCAAGTGTCTGAAAAACAAACAGATCACAGTCTGGTAATGACTGATTGTTTCAATTTATAGGGATCCTAGGCTTTTTTTCTGGGAGAGGGACAAACCCAACACAGTGACAGCCAGTTCTGCTCTGTGTTGTTAAAAGCAGTTGATGCTTGTAGGGTAGTCACCATGTGCCAAGCACTGATTTGGAATTTTCCATACATTTTCTCATTTAACCATCACAGTAATTCCAGCCAGTACGACGGTACTTTCTGTGAACCCACTTTCCAGGTGAGATGGGTGATGTATAGAGTGAATTTAGGCTTCAAAGTAAAATCTGTGTGACCTCAGAGCCTGAGATATCCCTGTATTAGTCAAAATTTTCCAAAGAAACAGAGCCTCTAGGACATGTATAAATATATATGAGGAGATTTATTACAGGAATTGGCTCATGCAGTTACAGAGACTGCAAAGTCCCCCAGTTTTGCAACCTATAGTCGAGATCAGGGAAGCTGGTGGTGTAAGTCAGCTGGAGTTCAAAGGCTCAAGAACCAGGGGAGCCAGTATTTAAGTCCCTGTCTTACTCTTCTTAGACCTAAGAACCAGGAACACCAGTGGCCAAGGGCAGAAGGTGGAAGTGTCAGCTCAAGCTAAAGGAGAGCGTGTCTGCCCTTACTTTGCTCTTTTGTTCTACTCAAGCCCTAACAAATTGGATGATGTCCATCCCTAGTGATGAGGGCCATCTTTACTCCACTTACAGATTCAAATGCTAATCTCTTCCTGAAGCGCCCTCACAGACAAAACCGGAAATAATTTTTTACCAGTGATCCAGGTATCCTTCAGTCCAGTCAGCTCAGTTCAGTCATTCAGTCATGTCCAACTCTTTGCGGCCCCATGGACTGCAGCATACCAGGCTCCCCTGTCCTTCACTGTCTCCCGGAGTTTGCTTAGATTCATGTCCATTGAGTGGGTGATGCTATCTAACCATCTCTTCTGCCACCCATTTCTCCTTTTGCTTTCAATATTTCCCAACATCAGGGTCTTTTCCAATGAATCTGTTCTTCATATCAGATGGCCAAAGTATTGGAGCTTCAGCATCAGTCCTTCCAGTGAATAGTCAGAACTGATTTCCCTTATTATAGACTGGTTGGATCTCCTTGCAGTCCAAGGGACTCTCAAGAGTCTTCTCTAACTCCACAGTTCAAAAGCATCTGTTTTTCGGCACTCGGCTTTCTTTATAGTCCAACTCTCACATCCATACATGACTAATGGGAAAACCATAGCTTTGACTAGACAGACCTTTGTTGGCAAAGTAATGTCTGCTTTTTAATATGCTGTCTAGGTTGGTCATAACTTTTCTTCCAAGGAGTAAGCATCTTTTAAATTCATGGCTACAGTCACCATATGCAGTGCTTTTGGAGCCCCCCAAAGTAAAGTCTGCCACTGTTTCCCCATCTATTTGCCATGAAGTGATAGGACTGGATGCCATGATCTTGGTTTTCTCAATGTTGAGCTTTAAGCCAACTTTTTCACTCTCCTCTTTCACTTTCATCAAGAGTCTCTTTAGTTCTTCTTCGCTTTCTGCCATAAAGGTGGTGTCATCTGCATATCTGAGGTTATTGATATTTTTCCCAGCAATCTTGATTCCAGCTTGTGCTTCATCCAGCCCAGCGTTTTTCATGATGTACTCTGCATATAAGTTAAATAAGCAGGCTGACAATATACAGCCTTGACGTACTCCTTTCCCTATTTGGAGACCTTCTATTGTTCCATGTCCAGTTCTAACTGTTGCTTCCTGAACTGAATACAGATTTCTCAGGAGGCAGGTCAGGTGGTCTGGTATTCCTGTCTCTTGAAGAATTTTCCACAGGTAACCCAGTCAAGGTGTCACTTAAAAGTAATCATCACACTTGCCTTTCCAACAGGGGTAGTTAAGGTAGAGGTCAGTGGGAAGACAGAGGAGGCTGAAAGTCCAGCTCTAACTTGGCTGTTTTCACACTTAGCAATCCTATAATAGTTCCCTTTTCCATTCAGAGCTGGAGATATTGCCCTAATTCAATTACAGACCACTAATCACTCTTTCAAAGACTTGGAACGTACCATGATAGAAGCTGAAAGTCTCTTTTTTCTGAAAAACTATATGTTATAGGCATTTTGTTGTCATAGAAGCCACATATGAAAAGTCTTAAGGACCTCAGTTGTCCTGCAGAAATGCATTTGATAGTGATATTCAAATTTGTCTTATAAATAAAATAAAATTCCAGTGTCCCACAAAAAAGCCTTCTCCCTACTCCTGGTGTGAGAACTGCTTCACTTTTAATATTTTTAAATTTATCCCTTCTGACATTAAATTTGACAAGCCTAGGACCATGTTTCTCAGGGAAAGATTAAAACAGGGCAAGGGAATAATTTATGTAATGAACACATTGTGTTCCATGTATCTATTGCTTTTTTAATACAAGCAAAATCTTCACTGGTAAGGGTACCCAGAAGATAGACAAAGTATTTTAAGATGCTTAAAATAGGCTGAGAAACAAGTACACCAGTGGTAATTAATAAAGCATATCATTGAATAAAACAGGTAGTTAGTTTTGATTATAGAAGTACAAACAGGACCTAATTAGCAGAACTTTTCATTACTATCTCTTGGTTGAGGACAGTCAACATTTGGTATATTGCTATCACACCCACGTGCATAATTGCTTAGTTGATTTTGGCCGGACAGACTGGATGGCAGTCAAGATGTACAAACAGTTGAGGGCAGTCACAGTGCTGAAGTTTTTGTATTCCTATCATTTCTAGTGAGTCAAAGACAACATGTGTATAAATTGAAAATGTTCTATGTTATCCAACCAAGCTTCTTGTAAGAATTGCCTCCATCTGATGTCTGTATTCCAGCAGTTTCTGTAATTGCGTAGGAACGACCCTTCATCCCATGCTTTCCTTTACTCCAGGATGCAGAAGAGGCTGGGTTGCTGAGTCACTGCAATCTGGCTTCCTTTGTCATCAACCCACCACACCAGCCACTTAGTATAGTGTTTTCGGTCACCACCATGTTGCCAAAGACGATAGATATGTTTCCTTTCCTTTCCTTCCTGACCTCCCCTCCTCTTTAAGAAGGCCTTCCGTTCTGTGATGCCCCTCTCCTGGTTTTCTTTCTGCCCTTGTGGTTACACCTTCTCCATTTCCTTTGCCCATGTTCTTCCTCCGGCCCACTTGAAATGGGACTTCATTAGTGATCAGACACACTTTCCACCCCATGAATAATTACTGTAAATCTCATACCTGTAACGATTGTAATGAAGCTATAGCTTCCTTTACAGTCTTACTGGCCATGCCTTTTGCCACAGGTCTTATCACTCGTCTCCAACTTTATTTTAATGCCTTCCTCATTTTTCTCCTTGCTCCCAATTTGACATCCCCTCTTCAATTTGTTCTGTACTAGTATTTCTAGATTGCAAATGTGATTCCATTTGTTCTTTGTTCTCTGTCCTCTAGAGTTCTCTTTACAAAGTCATTTTGCCTACAGGCAATTAGGGTAGTTTATAACTCCTCAGGGAGAAGGCAATGGCACCCCACTCCGGTACTGTTGCCTGGAAAATCCCATGGACGGAGGAGCCTGGTGGGCTACAGTCCATGTGGTCGCGAAGAGTCGGATGCGACTGAGCAATTTCACTTTCACTTTTTGCTTTCATGCATTGGAGAAGGAAATGGCAACCCACTCCAGTGTTCTTGCCTGGAGAATCCCAGGGACGGGGGAGCCTGGTGGGCTGCCGTCTATGGGGTCACACAGAGTGGGACACGACTGAAGTGACTCAGCAGCAGCAGCAGCATAACTCCTCAGGGTTAAGTGACTCCAGAGGCTAGGGTCATAGAGGTGATGGCTGCTGTCACAAACACAGGTTTGCTTCCTAAGGGAAAGCCATACCAAGGTTAAAGTGAAGGCTAAAGATTGGTCCTAAAACCAAAAGAAATAAGAATCAAATAGATACCATTCGGTTAATAATTTCTCAGAGGAAAGCAATAAAACAGAAGTTAGGGCCAATCTTGGTTGGCTACATGAACTTGCAGTCTGTTTTCCTTACATGTAGAAGGGGAATAATGGGTTATAAAATAATGAGCATATTTTAAAGCCCCAGGTCCCCTGCCTTGATAGGTAGTAGACATTATTCAATGTCCCAATGGCTAGCTACAATACTAGGTTGAACAAAAGCCTCCAGAAAGAAGCCATGTTCAAAATGTAGATCTAGTGTTCCCTGTTAGCCCAGTTGATGACAATTTGCTTGTTGTTTGCTTCATGAAGGCAGAAGGTGGACCTGTTTTTTTCCCCCATTGGATCCTTGGTGCTTGCAACAGCCCCTGGCACATGATAGGTTTTAGGTAACCTTTCTTTTTTGAAATACAGCTGATTTATAGTGTGTTAATTTCTGCTGTACAGCAGAATGATTCAGTTATATATATATATATATATACACATTCTTTTTTATGTATTCTTTTCCATTATGGCTTTTTATAGGATACTGAATATACTCCTATGTGCTATACAGTTGGACCTTGTTATTTATCCATTCCATGTACAATAACTTACATCACCTAACCCCAACTTCTCACTCCACCCCTCCCCAGTGCTCCAACTTGGCCACCACAGGTTTGTTCTCTATGTCCATTAGTCTATTTCTGTTTCATATATAGGTTCACGTGTGTCATATTTTAGATGTCACATGTAACTGATAGCATATGATATTTGTCTTTCTTTCTGACTTACTTCACTTAGTGTGATACTCTCTCACTGCATCCATGTTGCTGCAAATGGCATTTATTTCATTGATCTTCTTTATCTAGTCATCTGTTGATGGACATTTAGGTTGTTTCCAAGTCTTAGCTATTGTGAATAGTGCTGCTGTGAACGTAGGGGTACGTGTATGTTTTTAAATTAGAGTTTTGTCTGGACATATGCCCAGGAGTAGGATTGCTGGATCACATAGTAACCCTATTTTTACTTTTCTGAGGAACTTCCCTACTGTTTTCCACAGTGGGTACACCAAAACTTACGTTCTCACCAACAGCATAGGAAGGTTTCTTTTTCTCCACATCTCCTCCAGAACTTATTATTTGTAGAGTTTTTAATGATGATCATTCTGACCAGTGTGAGGTGGTTCATCATTGTAGCTTTGATTTGCATTTCTCTAATAATTAGTGATGTTGAGTATCTTTTTGTGTGCCTATTGGTCATTTGTGTGTCTTAATTGGAGAAATATTTATTTAGATCTTCTGACCATTTTTTGATTGGATTATTTGGGTATTTTTGGTCTTGAGTTTTATGAGCTGTTTGTATATTTTGAAAATTAAGCTTTAATTGGTTGCATTGTTTGCAAACATTTTTTCCCATTGTCTAGATTGCCTTTTCTTATGGTTTCCTTTGCTGTGCAAGAGCTTGTACATTTGATTAGGTCCCATTTGTTTATTTTTGTTTTTATTTCTGTTGCCTTGGGAGACTGACCTAAGAAAACATTGATACAATAGATGTCAGAGGATGTTTTGCCTATAATCTCTTCTAGGAATGCTATGGTGTCATGTCTTACATTTAACTCCTTAAGTCATTTTGAGTTTATTTTTGTGTATGGTGAGAGGGTATGTTCTAACTTCATTGATTTACGTTTGGCTCTCTGGGTTTCCCACCACAACTTCCTAAAGAGACTCTCTCTTCCCCATTGTTAATTGTCCATAGATGCCTGGATTTATTTCTGGGTTCTCTGTTCTGCTACATTGATCCATATGTCTGTTTTTGTATCAGTACCACACTGTTTTGACTACTGTATCTTTGTAGTATTATCTGAAACCTTCACAGGTTATGCCTCGTGCTTTATTATTTTTCTGCAGGATTGTTTTGCTAATTCCCGGTATTTTATGGTTCCATATAAATCTGAGGATTATTTGTTATAGTTCTGTAAGATAAAAAAAAAAAGTCATTGGTAATTTGATGGGGAATCACATTAAATGTATAGATTGTTTTGGGTACTAGGACCGTATCATCAGTTTTAATTCTAAGTTTTTCCTGAACTAAATGAGTGAATGACCCAAAGTAATTTGATAAAGTTTGCAGAAAATCACTAAGAACATCATTGCAGAGACTGTGTGAGAGTCCTCAATCAAATTTGGGAGAAACTAGTGAAAGGATCAGGAGAGTTTGGGGGAGATGGGTGGCAGTGGGAAGAAAAGCTAATTAGCATATTTGATGCTGGCAAATTAGCAAAATAATGATTTTTTTTAAAACAACCTTGCAAGTTGGACATTTTTTATTGTTTTTGAATTGAGAGGTTTTAGTCGGACATGACTAAGTGACTGAACTGAACTGAACTGACTGAAGTTCTTATTTTGTGCTTTATAACTAAAGATGGGATAAAAATGTAAACTGAAACTGATTGAATTAATCAGTGAAACAAATACAAGCAGAAAAACCTGTTACATGAGCTGGTATGACACACATGAAGAACTGAAAGCCTCATGAGCTCTTGGCAACTTCCACCAGGACAGATTGTTTTTCCCTTGAATTACACAAATCTAAATGTTTGTAAAACTCTTGAGAAAATATGGCAACCACATGAATACAGTCAGTAACAGCTTTCTTTTTATAGGTGGTGGCGCTCCGTTAATGAGATATTTATAGTGTCATACCATCATTCCAGATTTGTCACAGAACATTTAATATCCACCTGGATATTGCACCATGTAACCACTGGAATGCGTAAATATTTCTTACCAGCATAACCAATAGCTCATATTGAACCAATACCATGTAATTCTCTTTTTTCACTTTTTAAAACAGTCATATATATGTCATCAGATGTACTTTCTTTCTCTCTCACATACACCTCATCCCACCTCTTTATTAGCCTGCTGTGCCCCAGTAATTATTATAACAAAGAGAGAATTTCAATCAACAATTCAGGTATGCAGGAATAGAATTTTATCTTTCTAGATTTTGCTTTAAGTACTATTTCAAGTCTCCTTTTCATGAGAGTGAAAGAAAATTACTCTCCACCAATTTAGGGTCTTCCCTGTTTCTCAAGGGTTGCTGCTAATTTCCGAGGATGAGAATGATACAGTGCCAAGGCCATTAGAGAAAATTCATCTGCTCTCCCCTTGGCTCCTATCTGTGTAGCAAATGCTCCAGATGCCTCTCCATTAATGTCCAGGCTTCTCTGGGAAGAGTGGTTCTCCAGTCAGTGAAAGGCAGTCCTCCTGAGAAGGGTGCAAGTGTGAGCTTTCAGCAGCTAGGTGAAAGGAGCAGCCAGAGAAGAGAACTGTGTACAGCACCTTGAGACTCCACAGGCTGACAGTCTGTTCAGGTCACTGCTGTGTCGGTCCCAGATCCCACCTGTAAAGCTTCTTCTGATCCAGCAGTCACTCTCCTGTGTCTGTACCACTCCGAGGTGCTGGAGATTTCTTCTCCTGGAGTGCAGTGAACCTAATGAAGGTCATCTCTTTTCTAGACTCTTGCTGCCACATATGAACTCTGTCTGGCAAAGTTGGAAATGTTTGCCTCTTGGTCCCCAAGCTCTCTCTGGAGAAAGTATCCTCCCCTCCCTGAGGATTAAGCTAGAGAGTTAGAGGTCATCTCAGTCAAAGAAATGAACCCTCATCTTAGCCCTCTTGGCATGCCTTGGACCCCTCTCACACAGGCCAAGAATTCTTTTCTAATTTTAGGAGCAAAAAAATCCCTTGTTCTAAATGAATACATTTTCTCCTGAGTTTATTGTCTATATCATGAATTTTTTCTGTTCCTTCATTGTCTTGGCCAGTGCTGTTCAATAGAAATATAACGTGAGCCACATACGTAATTTTCTAATAACTTTATTTATAAAGGAAATGGGTAAAATTAATATTTCCAATATACTTTACTCAGCCCAATAACACATTGTCATTTTGATATGTAATCAGTTTTAAAAAATAGTGAAGTATTTTGAGTCCCCTTTTTTGAAATCTAGCATGTAGTGTGTACTTGCACTGTACACAGTCTGGCCACAATTCAGCCATTCAGTAGAAACTTAAACCAGTAGCTACCATGTTGGTCAGTACTGTCTGTGACTTGAGTCTTCCTTTCCATTCCTTCACTGTCTGACTTGCACAATACAAATTCCAGAAAAGCCTTCTTTTCATCTTCTTTTCTATTCCTTGAGGCAGTGCCCCAGAATAGACAGTTTCCCAAATGGGAAATACAGTTATGGGATAAAAGGATTAGGGGAACAAAGGTTATTAATTCACAGATGTTACCTTGCTATCACTGATAAATTATTTGATTTATTTATAATAAACTTAGCATTTACTATTTATTATATTTTGCTATTTATATTTTATTACATGAATATAATATATACTCAGTGCAGTTGCTCAGTCACGTCCGACTCTGCAACCCCATGAACCACAGCACGCCAGGCCTCCCTGTCCATCACCAACTCCTAGAGTCCACCCAAACCCATGTCCATCGAGTTGGTGATGCCATCCAACCATCTCATCCTCTGTCATCCCCTTCTCGTCCTGCCCTCAATCTTTCCCAGCATCAGGGTCTTTTCCAATGAGTCAGTTGTTCACATGATATGGCCGAAGTATTGGAGTCTCAGCTTCAGCATCAGTCCTTCAAATAAACACCCAGGACTGATCTCCTTTAGGATGGACTGTTCTCCTTTAGGATGGACTGGTTGCATCTCCTTGCAGTCCAAGGGACTCTCAAGAGTCTTATCCAGCACCACAGTTCAAAAGCATCAATTCTTCAGCGCTCAGGTTTTTTTATAGTCCAACTCTCACATTCATACATGACCCCTGGAAAAACCATAGCCTTGACTAGACAGACCTTTGTTGACAAAGTAATGTCTCTGATTTTTTAATATGCTGTCTAGGTTGGTCATAACTTTCCATCCAAGGAGTAAGTGTCTTAATTTCATGGCTGCAATCACCATGTGCAGTAATTTTGGAGCCCAGAAAAATAAAGTCAGCCACTGTTTCCACTCTTTCCCCATCTATTTCCCATGAAGTGATGGGACCAGATGCCATGATCTTAGTTTTCTGAATGTTGAGCTTTAAGCCAACTTTTTCACTCTCCTCTTTCACTTTCATCAAGAGGCTCTTTAGTTCCTCTTCACTTTCTGCCATAAGGGTAGTGTCATCTGCATATCTGAGGTTATTGATATTTCTCCCAGCAATCTTTATTCCAGCTTGTGCTTCCTCCAGCCCAGCTTTCCTCATGATGTACTCTGTGTATAAGTTAAATAAGCAGAGTGACAATATACAGCCTTGACGTACTCCTTTTCCTATTTGGAGCCAGTCTGTTGTTCCATGTCCAGTTCTAACTGTTGCTTCCTGACCTGCATATAGGTTTCTCAAGAGGCAGGTCAGGTGGTCTGGTATTCCCATCTCTTTCAGAACTTTCCACAGTTTATTGTGATCCACACAGTCAAAGGCTTTGGCTTCATCAATAAAGCAGAAATAGATGTTTTTCTGGAACTCTCTTGCTTTTTCAGTGATCCAGTGGATGTTCGCAATTTGATCTCTGGTTCCCCTTCCTTTTCTAAAACCAGCTTGAATATCTGGAAGTTCACAGTTCATGTACTGTTAAAGACTGGCTTGGAGAATTTTGAGAATTATTTTACTAGCTTATGATATGAGTGCAGTTGTGTGGTAGTTTGAGCATTCTTTGGCATTGCCTTTCTTTGAGATTGGAATGAAAACGGACCTTTTCCAGTCCTGTGGCTACCGCTGAGTTTTCCAAATTTGCTGGCATATTGAGTGCAGCACTTTCACAGCATCATCTTTCAGGATTTGAAATAGCGCAAGTGGAATTCCATCACCTCCACTAGCTTTGTTTGTAGTGATACTTCCTAAGGCCCATTTGACTTCACATTCCAGGATGTCTGTATATTAACTAACAAATGTATTGATTATAAATGCTGTCCTACTGTTATGTATTGAGTACCTACTATGTGCACTTTCTAAATCTTCTTTCTAGGACTTTCAACAACCCTAAGATGAATTCAATTTATCAACCGAAGACACAGGCTAGTAGATATTAAGTAACTTGCACACAATCAGAATCAACAGAGCCAGAATTGCAAACCTAAATCATCCTGGTGACCCCCAAACCCTTTGCCACTTCCACAGAGCCATACCAACTTTTTTTCTTCTTGTTGGACATAGTTTTGTTTCTCCCTCTGCATCATGACTTTAACAGAACATGTAGGAAAAACTGCTTTCTGCCCCTTCCTGACTTTGGTTGAATTAGCTCTGAGAGTCAACGGACAGAGGAAGCCAGTGAGGCCATGGAGCATTGCTAGCGTGGCTGATCCAACCGGTGATTGCCCTGGCCTTTGCCGCCATCTCAGAGTGGGGCCAGCGCTGCTTCCCATGTCAAGAGAACCTTCATTTCTGATAAATGACAGTGGTTGGGATTGAAAAGTTTATGTCCAGCCTTTGGCAGCAAGCTACAGGTTCACTCCCTCAAAGTGACTGCCTGCAGTTCACAGGGACAATTGGATGTGAGTACTGGGTTCTCAGCCATCACTTGGGGTGCAGTAGAGACCTGACTCGGAATTTCAACCCTTGCTTAATCTTTTCTATTATAATTTTCATTCTTTATCTGAAGACAGCTTTCTTTCTGTTCCACTCTCCGCTACACAGATCTAATTTTCCTTTTCCCTTTTGTAGAGAGGGCAGTCCACCAAGTTCAAAGGGCCGCTTGAATTACCTGTTTCAGTTTTGTTTAACTCTTAGGTTGGCTTCCAGCATTTGGATTTGATTTCCGCCCCCCTTATTAACAATCGTGAGTTAGATTGCTTTTTCACTTACCTACTACTACATAAATGATTATTTACACATATGTCTTCCTCATTTTTAACCACTTAAGGGAAGAGATCTTGTGTTATCAACTTGGTTTTCCTCTTTTTAATACATTCATATGACATATGCTCGTCAAGTACCTCTCAGAGGCAGGCCAGCCACAGAAGACAAAAGAAGGACACAATTTGGTCCATACCCCAAGAAGCTTGGAGTAGTGTTTCTAAAAAATAGAATGGTAATTAATTTTATATGAAAAAATGATTCTTTGGGCAAATAAATTTGAAAAACACTGTTTTAAACTAACCCACCTTCACCCCTGGACACTGCAGGACTTCTCAGAGCCTTTAATATGCTAGTTTGCACCATGAATCTCCACGTGGGAGGATAAAATATGTAGTGTTTTCTGAAATGTTTTGACTGTAGAGCTGTTTTTATGCAGTGGCATCTCATGGGACAAGTGTTTTGTGAAACATGCTTTAGAGGATGGTGGCTTAGACCTAGGAGAGGGAAGAGACTTGGAAAAGTAATTGAAATAATGTCAGCTAACAATTATGGAGCTCTTACTCTGGTCCAGGTTCAGTGCAGATGCTGAGAAGAGGGAACCCTCCTGAGGGAGGTAAAGAAGATATCAGGGGGAGGAGGAAGGGGCTCTTAAACTGCTGATTGAAGTCTGTGCAAAGACTTGTATAGAAATCTCTGTTGAGAAAATGAGGGGAAAAGGTGCATCTGCATTCAAATTGATATATTTGTAATTATAGGTTTAGTTGGCTTTTTGTTTGTTTTTCTGTTAAGGATGCAGTTTGTAGAATAACTCAACGGAATTGTGATAGGCTGAATAATGGCCCCCAAGATGCCCATGTCCTAATCCCCAGAACCTATGATATCTTATATGGCAAAGGGGACTTTGCAGGTGTGGTAAAGTTAAGGATCTTAGGATGGGGGGAGTGTCCTGAATTATCCAGGTCAGCCCAGTGTTTTGAAGATGGAGGAAGGACATACCACGAGATGGAGGCAATCTCAGAGCTGCAGAAGACAAGGAAGCAAATTGTCCCCTGGAGCCTACAGGAAGAACACAGTCCTGGTGACACAAGGAGATAATAATATTGTCATTTTTAAGCCACCAAGTTCGTGGTGTTTTGTTGTATAGCAAAAACAGTAGTTGTATAGCAATAGCAAACTAAGGCAGAAATATATTTTTTCTCTATTTTTAGAACCATAGTCTTAAAAATAATTGGCAACCCCAAATAGCTTTGGTTTGTATGAGTCAGAGCTACCAGTGTTTGCCATATTGGAAATTCAAACTAAGATTGTGTTAAATAATTATTTGTGTACTTAAAATAGCAATAATAGAACTTATAACATGTTTAAAAATGCGTATTTTATGAAAGATAACTATTTTTTCCAAGAAAAATTAGAAGGGTGGGATTATTTTATATTTTTGCAATTTTTTGAAACAAGCAGCATAAAGAAAGACAGGTGTGTTCTCCTAACCGCTTCTGCATTCAGTCTGCGATACTGTCACACATTATGTAGCCTCTGGAAACCTCCTCTTTATATTTATGAGCTAATAAGGATGAAAGGGCAAATAATATCTTAATATCATCATGAAACCACTTTTGACCTCATAGAACCCCACCTAGCATGACTCTTCAGGGATCTCCAGACCACACTGTGAGGGTCCCTGATACAGAGGGGTTCTGTGTTTAAGCTACACTGTGCTAGATAGGCAGTCTGACTTAATTCTGACAATAATTCTTTATGGTAGATACTAATATTAACCCTTTTCACAGGTGATGATGCTGAAATTTCAAAAAGGTCAATAAAATACCTCAATCTGCGTAGTGGTAGAGCCAGAATTCAAACCGAAGTAGCCTGACTCCATAGCCCATGATGTTTTCTCCCCAACTGTCCTGACCTACTGTTAATAAGATAACAATATTTTATTTATTAACCTACATGCATAGGGTTCCCTCCTGTGTGTCTTTTCCTCCTCCAGGTTAGACCACATGCGAAGCACTTCAGCCCTCCCATCACATTGTAATCTGGATCAGTTCAGTTCAGTTCAGTCACTCAGTTGTGTCCAACTCTTTGAGACCCCATGAACCATAGCACGCCAGGCTTCCCTGTCCATCACCAACTCCTGGAGTCCACCCAAACCCATGTCCATCGAGTCGATGATGCCATCCAACCATTTCATCCTCTGTCATCCCCTTCTCCTCCTGCCCTCAATCTATCCCAACATCAGGGTCTTTTCCAATGAGTCAGCTCTTTGAATCAGATGAGCAAAGTATTGGAGTTTTAGCTTCAACATCAGTCCTTCCAATGAACACCCAGGACTGATCTCCTTTAGGATGGACTGGCTGGATCTCCTTGCAGTCCAAGGGACTCTCAAGAGTCTTCTCCAGCACCACAGTTCAAAAGCATCAATTCTTTGGTGCTCAGCTTTCTTTATAGTCCAACTCTCACATCCATACATGACCACGGGAAAAACCATAGCCCTGACTAGACGGACCTTTGTTGACAAAGTAATGTCTCTGCTTTATAATATGCTATCTAAGTTGGTCATAACTTTCCTTCCAAGGAGTAAGCGTCTTTTAATTTCATGGCTGCAATCACCATATGCAGTGATTTTGGAGCCCAGAAAAATAAAGTCAGCCACTGTTTCCACTCTTTTCCATTTGCCATGAAGTGATGGAACCAGATGCCATGATCTTAGTTTTCTCAATGTTGAGCTTCAAGCCAACTTTTTCACTCTCCTCTTTCACTTTCATCAAGAGTCTCTTTAGTTCTTCTTCACTTTCTGCCATGAGGGTGGAGTCATCTGCATATCTGAGGTTATTGTTATTTCTCCCAGCAATCTTGATTCCAACTTGTGGCTTCCTCCAGCCCAGCGTTTCTCATGATGTACTCTGCATATAAGTTAAATAAATAGATATCCACTTTTAAACTATTAACAAATTGTAGGTTCACAAAGCTGGAAGGCAATTAAAAATCCTCACCCCCTCCTCATACCTTACAAGAGGCTGCAGCCCAGAGGATAAATGTCACTTACATGTGATCACATGACACAGGTATTTATTAGCAGCACCAGAAGCAGAGCTCACCTCTCCTGACTGCTGAATTGTGATTCTGCCATGACACCATGTTACACTGGATCCCACCACTCAAGCACAGATTTTTTTAAATATAATAGAAAAATGACAACTGTCCTCTTATGGTGTTTCCACTTTGAAAGCCTCCTGTCAGTGTCTCTTTTCTAAAAGGGTAAGGAATGGCTGAGATCGTGAAGGTTTTGAGGTCAAGTAATGAAGAAGACCGCTTTAATCACTTGTAGGGATGATGTTCAACTCCATTAGTGAGCACTTAATAAATATTTACAGAATGCATAAGTAAATGACTCACACCATCTCCTTATGCCACCTCTGTCTGTTTTTGTCAAGTCCCTTCTCCAGAAGGTGGATGATTTTCACCTCCACCGAGGGAGGCCAGTTAGGAGTTTCTCACAGGCCAAGTAAGCTCCCTGGGAATCTCAACTTCAGGATTTGCCTTTTGTTTCCCTTTCACATTCCTGCTCAAGACCAAGGCCTCTACTCTCCCTGCCAGAAAAGAGGGAGGGGAACTTTGTTTTTTATTAGAAGATGAGAAGAAGAAGAAGATAAAGTGCCTTTGTCATAGCTCTGCTTTATCTACAGCTTCCTCTAGAAGCCACCCACCCCTTCCCTTTAGATTGCAATAACTGGACTCTTTTTTAGTTTTTCTTATCAAGAGGAAAATAAGAAAAGAATTGGCTTTTCAAAGACTTCAGAAGTCATCAGATTGTGGCTCTTGAAGGGGGGAAGTGTTCAGACATTCAGGGAGTCAGGCCCAAGGAAGGTTGCCTCCTAGTTACGGCACACCTGCTCCCAGAGAAGGCTCTGACTCCTGTGTCTGGGGACGGGGGCTTACCGATGCAGCTGTTTGCTTTAGGAAAATAGCTTGCACTGTAAATACCCCAAGGTATTGTGCCTGGTGTACAAAAATCTTGGTTCCAGAGCAAATACATAAATCTGACCCTGACAGGGGGAGCTTAGAGGGCCACATGTTCGAAAACGTTCAATGTTTTCTTTATAAAAGTAGATTGCCTTGCCCTGTGGACTCAGGGGATCCTGTTTGCTTTTTTCATTTCAAATCCACGGGCTCTCAGAAGAATTGAAAGCAAGCAGGTTACACCAGGTGCTTTGAGGACAATGAAAAACGGCTGCCGGACCTAAAAGCATTAGTCATTTGGGGAATTTTTTCCTCTTTTTTAAATGAGACCTGGTGGAATTAGATGCTCAGAGAAGTTATTACCATTTAGCTGAACCAGGTGGCCTCTTAGGCAGTATCTGTAATGGACCAAGTTCAGTGGGTGCTGTCAAAACTCTGGTTTGTTTCATGAGAAAAGAGATAGCCAAGCAGATATGAATTCTCCCCTGTCCTCCCTGCCAAAAATATCAGTGAAGTTGTTACATTCTGATAAAACCTCTCTCACAGCTTTGCCACACTTGTGGTCCCAATTTTCACTGGAGATGCAGATGAAAATAAGGCCTCTTGGTCCCAAGAAAGAGCCCAAACCAAAACTAGTGCTGAAATTAGTCAACCCTAAACCAAGGACCCAACAAATTACTCAAACGTTTTCTATTCTGACAGTTCTGTTCTTTATAGCCACCTCCCTTTGTTACTTTAATTTCTTCCCCCTCTAAAAAGAATGGTGAAAATTTATGGCTAGGAGAAATAACTGATTACTGCTGGCAAGTTAACTGAAGGGACCAATTGTTCCATATGGCAAGAATCACAGGGCTGGAGAGCCATTCACCAGGAAAGACTGATGTGCGAAAGGGCAGAACAGTGGTCCCTCCATTGTGTAATGAAGAGTTTCGTGTTTGGTTCCAAATTCCTAAAGGCAGCCTGGTGTACAACAGGCCAAGGCATGGGGAGAGCATGAGGAAGCGAGGTGTGTGCTTCACATGCAAGATCAGGGTCAATTTCCAGGAGACAAAGGTTTCCTGTTCACTTTTGTTAGAGTGGTCGAGACCTTTTGCGCAGTTGTCAAGACAGGATGAGCTGAATGGCCATTTTGGCATTTTCACATGAAATCTGAATGACCTCAGGGCTCATTAGACTGTAGGAATGAGGTCACAGAGACCCCCTGGGCCACCCACACACATACATTGAAGTGTTTCAGAGGCGACTCCCATGTGCTTAAGCCAACTTTAACTGAACGCTGCTGCTACACGCAATTGCTGTGCATTGCTAAGATGTCTCAGCCACATCCTACCAGACGATAGATCCCAACCACTGCTGTCCACTGTTCAGATTGTATCATCAATGTGTATGAGGACAAGGCAGAGCCAGGTTCTACTAAGAAGTGGGAGAACACTTTGTCTCACATTTTGTCATGTCACCCTGAGCAATACAGTATGTGACCACATTCCCAGACCACCCGCTTCCCAGAATGACTGCAGCTTTTCCATGTAGTACTCCATAAGACTGGGGAAGAGACCCCACCTTGCTTTGATTGTCCCCCTCCTGCCCCTAGGTGCCTGTTCTCAAAACTTCCTTCTTAGTGAATTCTTTTTCTAACAGAATCTAACCATTCCTGCACGTAATACTCCAAGAAAACCCTGACCCCTCAGTCAGTGAAACCCAACTAGACCTTGATCCTCAGTGAAGATTAACACGTTACCCACAGTAGGTTCAACCAGGAGCTCATTTAAAAGGGGTTTAATTTGTGTGGGTGAGTCTCTCCCTGACTTACTCTGTCATTACTTAGTCATTTAACATGTTTATTGTATGTGTTACTAAGAATGAGAAAGTCGTAGAATAAGAAAATGTTATAAGTAGGAGGGAGCCACAAGATGAGCTAGTCCAGCCAACTATGGGAAGGGGAAACCTCAAACCGTATGTCTTCTGTGTGGTGGTAATAACAATAGCAACTCTAATCACTAACAGGTGTCAATTGCTTTAGAATTTATGAAGCATTTTACATACATTATTTCATTTAGATAATAAACTGAACCCAACCCTCTGGACCCCAAGTTGTTAAATAGCAATGAAATGAAACTTTCTGTTTCTAAGTAAGGAAGCCTTTAAAAAAAAAATTATTAAAAATAGTTCCAAAGGCAATTTAAACATCAAAGAGCTTTTTATGAAACAGCATTTTGATGAGTTAAGTGTAAATGAATCGGAAACATATGGATTAAATTTTCTTTAAAATAAACAAGGATTTAAAAATTAAGAGGCCAAGTAGTTTGAAAACACATCTGACTTGATCCAAAGTGTCTGACCACAGAAAGGGACCAGGACTTTGTAAACCAGGGAGGTGAAAAATGGTCATCTTCTTCCCTAGAGTTCTTATCTTAGATTCTAGCTAGAGAAAAACTCTACAGACCTTAATTCCTAAATGAGTGGACACCTATAAGTTATTTTGAAATTTCCCTTTATGAAATTATTGTCTTAATAGCAGATGACTATAACCGTGAATTAAGCTATACACAGTTTGGGCAACTCTGGGAGATGGTGAAGGACAGGGAAGCCTGGCATGCTGCAGTCCAAGGGTCACAAAGAGTCAGACAGGACTGAGCGATTGAACAAAAAATATTGATAATGCCAATCATGTCTGTTTTTCTGACGTAATTTTTGCTCTTCTGTGGGATTGCCTTTAGGAACAACATGCTTAGTTTTCAAAGATGTTTCCAGGTTTCTCTTTCTCTCTCTCTTTATAAACGCTCATATATTTATTTTGAGAATCTCTCCTTTTCTTTTTTCTTCCAAAATTAGTAGACAGTCCACAGAGTATCAGAAAGTTACTAGAGCTAATCAGTGAATTTAGCCAAGTTGCAGGATACAAAATCAATACACAGAAATCACTTGCATTTCTACATACTAACAATGAAAAATCAGAAAGAGAAATTAAGGAATCAATCCCATTCACCACTGTAACAAAAAAAAAAATTAATATCTAGGAATAAACTTACCCAAGGAGACAGAAGAACAGTACACAGAAATTATAAGATACTAATGGAAGAAAAGAGGAGAGTGAAAAGGTTGGCTTGAACCTCAACATTCAGAAAACAAAGATCATGGCATCTGGTCCCATCACTTCATGGGAAATAGATGGAAAAACCGTGGAAACAGTGTCAGACTTTATTTTTGGGGGCTCCAAAATCACTGCAGATGCTGATTGCAGCCAGGAAATTAAAAGATGCTTGCTCCTTGGAAAGAAAGTTATGACAAACTTTGATAGTATATTAAAAAGCAGAGACATTACTTTGCCAACAAAGGTCCGTCTAGTCAAGGCTATGGTTTTTCCCATGGTCATGTATGGATGTGAGAGTTGGACTGTGAAGAAAGCTGATCACCGAAGAATTGATGCTTTTGAACTGTGGTGTTGGAGAAGACTCTTGAGAGTCCCTTGGACTGCATGGAGATCCAACCAGTCCATTCTAAAGGAGATCAATCCTGGGTGTTCACTGGAAGGACTGATGCTAACGCTGAAACTGCAATACTTTGGCCACCTCATGTGACGAGTTGACTCACTGGAAAAGACTCTGATGCTGGGAAAGGTTGGGGGCGGGAGAAGAGGACGACCGAGAATGAGATGGCTGGATGGCATCACCGATTCTGTGGACATGAGTTTGAGTGAACTCCGGGAGTTGGTGATGGACAGGGAGGCCTGGCGTGCTGTGATTCATGGGGTCGCAGAGAGTCGGACACGACTGAGCAACTGAACTGAACTGAATGGAAGAAATCAAAGACAACATAAACAGATGGAGAGAAATTCCATGTTCCTGGGAAGGAAGAATCAATACTGTGAAAGTGTCTATACTATCAAATGCAGTCTACAAATTCAATGCAATCCCTATCAAATTACCAATGACATTTTTCACAGAACTAGAACAAAAAACTTCACAATTCATATGGAAACCCAAAACACCCCGAATACCCAAAACAGTCTTGAGAAAGAAGAATGGGGCTAGAGGAAGTCAGAATCCTGACTTCAGATTATACTACAAAGCTAAAGTCATCAAGACAGTATGGTACTGGCACAAAAACAGAAATATAGACCAGTGGGACAAGGTAGAAAGCCAAGAAATAAACCCATGCACCTATGGGTCCCTTGTTTTTGACAAAGGAGGAAAGAATATACAATGGGGCAAAGACAGCCTCTTCAATAAATGGTGCTGGGAAAACTGGACAGCTACATGTGAAAGAATGAAATTAGAACACTTCCTAACACCATACACAAAGATAAACCCAAAATGGATTAAAGACCTAAATGTAAGAACAGAAATTATAAAACTCTTAGAGGAAAACATAGGCAACACTCAATGACATAAAGCAAGATCCCCTATGACCCATCTCCTAGAGTAATGGAAATAAAAACAAAAGTAAACAAGTGGAACCTGATTAAACTTAAAAGCTTTTGCACAGCAAAGGAAACTATTAGCAAGGTGAAAAGACAACCCTCAGAATGGGAAAAATAATAGCAAATAAAACAACTGACAAAGGATTAATTTCCAAAGTATGCAAGCAGCTCATACAACTCAATACCAGAAAAACAAACAACCCAATCAAAAAGTGGGGAAAAGACCTAAACAGACATTTCTCCAAAGAAGGAGTACAGGTGGCTAACAAACACATGAAAAGATGCTCAATACCACTCATTATTAGAGAATTACAAATCAAAACTATAATGAGATATCACCTCACACCAGTCAGAATGGCCATCATCAAAAAGTCTACAAACAATAAACTCTGGAGAGGGTGTGGAGAACAGAGAACGCTCTTGCACTGTTGGTGGGGATGTAAATCGATTCAGCCACTATGAAATTTTTCTTTCCAATTTATTTATCAAAATTTTTGGTTGTTGACTGAGTCAGATATTTTAAGATATGCAACTTAAAAAATTCACCTGGTTTGGGGAGTCACAGTTGTTTTCCAATTATATAAGAACCCTGGTTTCAAGCCAATAACCAGTGCTGACAAAGATTTGGTTTGCACAGATAATTTCCTTTTGTCCTGAAAAATGTTTGTCTTACTAAAAGTTCCTTATTCGCCTTTATTGGATCCTACAACTGACATGTTATGCAAAGATTCCTTATGCTGAAAGATCAATTTTCCTCTTTCCAGCAACACACTTCAGGTTTCTGTTTCAGAAATTATTTTCCCATCCCCTGGAGGTGAGATCCTCAAAGCAGTTGTTGCTTTTGGTCCAACCCTTCCTGCCTCTAAGTACTGTTTGGTGGAGTCATGATACTTAATAGATGTCTAGGAAAAGTTTTAATCAGTGTCTGGGTGTCTGCAATAAAATTGAATTGAGACAGGGAGTTTCATAGTACCAAGTATCCTCTGTCTCTCCGTGTCATCCATCCTTAACTGGGTTCCAGAAATCAGAGCAGCTTTAGGCAAATTGTCAAAATGTGTCTTCGGCATTCTTCCAGCTTCTCATATTATTAATGCCCACACGGAGACCTGGGGCTTTCATGGGGTAGACCAGAAAACATTGTACTTGAAGTCACACAGACATGGGTTTAAGATGTGCATTTACTAACTTGTGGTGGATTCAAAATAATTTAACTCTACAAAACTTGGCATTTTAAAATATTTGAAGTTGTTCCTCTGAGTGTGGTGGATTTAAGATGTTCTGTCATCTTAAATTCACTAAGAAGTTGTATCTTTTGGGTGCTGTATGTTTAAATATCACCTTCATTGCATTCAGAAGAGGCTGCCTTCTCAGGACCTGACCTTCATCTGTACAGACATGCCAGGCTGCTCTCCCCTGCCCGCGTCTTTGCCCTCACACTTCCTCTTCTGGAATGTGCCCCCTCACTGGTCTTCATCCCTACTTTGCAAAAGCCTGTTCATCCTCCAGGTCCGCCTTTTCCGAGAATCTCTCCCATGAAGTGCTTGTTCAGAGTGATGGCCTCTTCCCCTCAATTTCTCTGCCCCAGCTGTGCCCCTCCCCTTGTGGTGTCACTGATTGTCAAGATTCGGTCCACATCTATCTCATCTCTTCTAAAACTGCTCCGTCCAGTACAAGAGCTATCAGCTATGTGTTGTTCACTTCCTTGGTTGCAGTAGCCACATTTCAAGTGCTCACAATGCACGTGTGAGTAGGAGCTATCCTATCTGACAGAGCAGTTAGGGAACATTTCCATCACTCCAGAAAGTTCTGTTGAACCACAGCATTCTAAACTGTAGGAGACACAGGGCAGCATGTTTCTGCTCTGTCTCTTCTACAAACTCTTCCCCACAATCAGCTCTGCATGCCACACTACCTGGCACATGAGGTGCTGTTCACATCTGTCAACTTCCTGTCTTCCATAAGGCCCATTCAGAGCACTGATAGTGAAATATTATCATTTTAAGTGCCATGTACTAATCTGAGCACTCGATTAGTTACGTGTTACTAGTTTCGTTTTAGAAATGAAAGAATTAAATGAAGCGATCTGCTTAGGTCACAGGGGCAGTAGGTGATGAAGCCAGGATTTGAACTCTGGCCTTTCTGACTCCAGTGCTTTTATGATTAGCTACCACGCTCTGCAACAGGATTTCTCAGCCTTAGCAGTATTGACAGTGTTGAGAGTTAGACAGTTCTTCCCTGTAGGGCTGTCCTGTGCACTGTAGGATGTTTAGCAGCATCCTTGTCCACTTGGTTGTTAGAATCCAGTGGTATTACCCACCTACCACCTGCCCCCACTGTGACAGCCATGAACATCTTTATACTTTGCCTATTGTCCCCTTTGGGTACCCTCCTCCCCCCTGTTCAGACCCATTTAAAGTTGGTCATATGGGTGAAGAGATGATTTTCAAAATACTGACAACTTACTTCCAGCAAGTGAGAAGCAAGTTGACACCTCTTCACTAGGGGAACCAAAAAAACCGTTCTTTTAATCTCCTGTGCAGTCCTCCAGGCCAGCTTCCCATCTGGGAAATGTTCAGCGGCTGCTTCCTTTTATGTTCAGCAGAGATAGAACCTCGGGTCGCTGACAGCCCAGATGCTTTGCAGAGCCTTGTGACTCCTGGTAACACCCACGGGCCCTGTTCCACAAGGCCAGGCAACTAGCTTTTCCTTGAGACCACCTGTTTAGGCACAGTCTCCATAAGCAGCACCTCCATGGGAGGGATGGGTGGGGAGGAGTCGAAGAGATGTGGAAAGAAGGAATAAAGAGCCAGTATCTGGCATACCTTGGATGAGAGAAAAGCGTTCCGAGTTTTTGAAAGGGTGCAGGGCCAAGCCAATGGCTCTGAAACCAGAAAAGAACAAGCTGCCTGGGAATAAGATTTCAGGCTTTCTAAGAAATCACAAGATGAATAAGACAAATAAGATGATCTTTGTAAAAGCCACAAGATCTTCTTCCTAAGACAGCTCTGTCCCTACTGTAGATTCAGCCCTGTCACACACCCATCTCTCCTGGCTTCTCCTTCATTTGGCTGTATCCTAAGTATGGTGACTGCTGCTGCTGCTGCTGCTGCTAAGTCACTTCAGTCGTGTCTGACTCTGTGCGACTCCATAGATGGAAGCCCACCAGGCTCCCCCGTCCCTGGGATTCTCCAGGCAAGAACACCGGAGTGGGTTGCCATTTCCTTCTCCAATGTGTGAAAGTGAAAAGTGAAAGTGAAGTCGCTCAGTCGTGTCTGACCCTTAGTGACCCCATGGACTGAAGCCTACCAGGCTCCTCCATCGATGGGATTTTCTAGCAAGAGTACTGGAGTGGCTTGCCATTACCCCCTAAGAAAAGCATTTATTTAACAGAAGTTATAGCTAAGACAACCGGTCTCTATTAGCACTATGAGGAATGCCACAGGCAAAAAATGGGTCCTATGAGCTAGAAGAATGGTGACTTTTCTTCCTCCTTTCGGGGTTCTCAGTACACACTAGTATATAGACGCTCTTAGAATGTCTACAGCAAAGAAATGTGAATCACAAGCAAAGAAATCTTCTCTGGCTAACGTGAGCAAAAGGCGATCATACCTACCCAGCAAGCCCTTGGGAAAGAAGAGAGATAGGAGAGATGGCAGGTATGAAAGCATTTTTAAATGTTGAGGGTAGAAGTGCAAATATGTGGTAAAACTCAACAAGGCTGCAGGAAAACTGCATTATAGAATCACTGGGTACAGAACTTCCCAGGCTCAAAATTAACCCACACACACACACACAAAGATATCTCTCCAAGAGCATATAAAGCTTTATTCTTTCAAAAATAATCTGTTTGAAGAGTTTTATTTTAGGTTCAGAATTTCTGCTGTTCTCCATATCTCTATTTGTAGGCGTTCCATCTCCTGACTCTAATTAAGGGTATTACACTCAGCTCTTAATGAGTAAAATCCAAGAGTATGAGCAGTTATAGTTTATGAATAATGATATTCATTAGGCTGAAGCAGTAACAGGCAGCACCTGACCTGGAGCTGTTTCCTCCTCTTTCCCCTACTCCCCACCTTAGCTCTGTATTAAAATTTGCAGGAGAGACACTGCGTGGGGGAGGGGGAGGCAGGGGTGTGGGGTATGTGTGTGCTGTCAGAGAGACTACCTCCTTCACCCAGGTCACAGGACCAGTCTGGTAGGTGCCAAAGCCACCTGCCCTTGTGTAACAGAAATTCTTCTCTGTTACCCATGCATCTTCTCAATACACTGGCAATAGCCCAGCAACAACAAGAACCGGAGTTGCTTACTACCAAGCCTCAATAGAAGTGCTTTTGCTACAACCATTATTAACATTTGAAAGACATCACTGCAGACATCTTCTTAGGTGCTTATAACTGATAATAGAATGGCTGGATAGATGGACACTGTATCAGTCACCTATGGCTGCGTAACAGATACTCATAATAGCAGTAGTATTCAGAAATTAGCCTTTATTTCTCATTCAGGCTTCCGTGAGTTGTCTGGACAAACTCTTCAACGGCCTGTGGGTCTGTCTGTTGACATTGCATCTTATGTGTCATTTGATACCCAGACCAGAGGGACAGTGGCTTCAAGGGTGTTTGTCTCATGGTGATGGGAGATGTACAAAAGAGCCAAGCCAAACCATGAAGTCACATTTCAAGCCTTTGCTTATAATTTGTCTACTCACATCCCACTGGGCAAAGCAAGTCCTATGCCTAGATCCAAAATCAAAGATTAGAGAAGTATGCTTAACTTATGTATGGATGGATGGAGAGGCAGTCTAATGATCTGATAGAATTAAACAGAAATGTAACTGTTTAATGCTATTTTTTTCCTATTCTGTTGTTTTCCTCTATTTCTTTGCATTGATCACTGAGGAAGGCTTTCTTATCTCTCCTTGCTATTCTTTGGAACTCTGCATTCAGATGCTTATATCTTTCCTTTTCTCCTTTGCTTTTCCCTTCTCTTCTTTTCACATCTATTTGTAAGGCCTCCTCAGACAGCCATTTTGCTTTTTTGCATTTCTTTTCCATGGGGATGGTCTTGGTCCCTGTCTCCTGTACAATGTCACGAACCTCCGTCCAGAGTTCATCAGGCACTCTATCTATCAGATCTAGTCCCTTAAGTCTATTTCTCACTTCCACTGTATAATCATAAGGGATTTGATTGAGGTCATATCTGAATGGTCGAGTGGTTTTCCCTACTTTCTTCAATTTAAGTCTGAACTTCGCAATAAGGAGTTCATGATCTGAGCCACAGTCAGCTCCTGGTCTTGTTTTCGCTAACTGTATACAGCTTCTCCATCTTTGGCTGCAAAGAATATAATCAATCTGATTTCGGTGTTGACCATCTGGTGATGTCCATGTGTAGAGTCTTCTCTTGTGTTGTTGGAAGAGGGTGTTTGCTATGACCAGTGTGTTCTCTTGACAAAACTCTATTAGCCTTTGCCCTGCTTCATTCCATGCTCCAAGGCCAAATTTGCCTGTTACTCCAGGTGTTTCTTGACTTCCTACTTTTGCATTCCAGTCCCCTATAATGAAAAGGACATCTTTTTTGGGTGTTAGTTCTAAAAGGTCTTGTAGGTCTTCATAGAACCGTTCAACTTCGGCTTCTTCAGTGTTACTGGTTGGGGCATAGGCCTGGATTACTGTAATATTGAATGGTTTGCCTTGGTAACGAACAGAAATCATTCTGTCATTTTTAAGATTGCATCCAAGTACTGCATTTCGGACTCTTTTGTTGACCATGATGGCTACTCCATTTCTTCTAAGGGATTCCTGCCCACAGTAGTAGATATAATGGTCATCTGAGTTAAATTCACCCATTCCAGTCCATTTTAGTTCACTGATTCCTCGAATGTCGACGTTCACTATTGCCATCTCCTGTTTGACCACTTCCAATTTGCCTTGATTCATGGACCTAACATTCCAGGTTCCTATGCAATATTGCTCTTTACTACAGCACCGGACCTTGCTTCTATCACCGGTCACATCCACAACTGGGTATTGGTTTTGCTTTTGCTCCATCCCTTTATTCCTTCTATAGTTATTTCTCCACTGATCTCCAGTAGCATACTGGGCACCTACCGACCTGGGGAATTCCTCATCCAGTATCCTATCATTTTGCCCTTTGATACTTTTCATGGGGTTCTCAAAGCAAGTATACTGAAGTGGTTTGCCATTCCCTTCTCCAGTGGACCACATTTGGCTGTGGTCCATGTGATCAGATCGACTAGTTACCTGTGATTATGATTTCAGTGTGTCTGCCCTCTGATGCCCCCTCCCAATACCTACCGTCTTATTTGGGTTTCACCTACCTTGGGCGTGGGATATCAGAAAAACAAGAGATCTCTTCAAGAAAATTAGAGATTCCAAGGGAACATTTCATGCAAAGATGGGCTCGATAAAGGACAGAATTGGTATGGGCCTAACAGAGGCAGAAGATATTAAGAAGAGGTGGCAAGAATACACAGAAGAACTGTACAAAAAAGATCTTCACGACCAAGATAGTCACGATAATGTGATCACTGACCTAGAGCCAGACATCTTGGAATGTGAAGTCAAGTGGGCCTTAGAAAGCATCACTACGAATAAAGCTAGTGGAGGTGATGGAATTCCAGTTGAGCTCTTTCAAATCTTGAAAGATGATGCTGTGAAAGTGCTGCACTCAATATGCCAGCAAATTTGGAAAACTCAGCAGTGGCCACAGGACTGGAAAAGGTCAGTCTTCATTCCAATCCCAAAGAAAGGCAATGTCAAAGAATGCTCAAACTACCACACAATTGCACTCATCTCACACCCTAGTAAAGTCATGCTCAAAATTCTGCAAGCCAGGCTTCAGCAATATGTGAACTGTGAACTCCCAGATGTTCAAGCAGGTTTTAGAAAAGGCAGAGGCACCAGAGATCAAATTGCCAACATCCGCTGGATCATGGAGAAAGCAAGAGAGTTCCAGAAAAACATCTATTTCTGCTTCATTGACTATGCCAAAGCCTTTGACTGTGTGTATCACAATAAACTGTGGAAAATTCTGAAAGAGATGGGAATCCCAGACCACCTGACCTGCCTCTTGAGAAACCTGTATGCAGGTCAGGAAGCAACAGTCAGAACCGTACATGGAACAACAGACTGGTTCCAAATAGGAAAAGGAGTACGTCAAGGCTGTATATTGTCACCTTGCTTATTTAACTTCTATGCAGAGTACATCATGAGGAACGCTGGGCTGGAAGAAGCACAAGCCGGAATCAAGATTGCTGGGAGGAATATCAATAACCTCAGATATGCAGATGACACCACCCTTATGTCAGAAAGTGAAGAGGAACTCAAAGGCCTCTTGATGAAAGTGAAAGAGGAGAGTAAAAAGGTTGGCTTGAAGCTCAACATTCAGAAAACAAAGATCATGGCATCTGGTCCCATCACTTCATGGGAAATAGATGGAAAAACGTTGGAAACAGTGTCAGACTTTATTTTTTTGGGCTCCAAAATCATTGCAGATGCTGATTGCAGCATGAAATCAAAAAACGCTTACTCCTTGGAAGGAAAGTTATGACCAAACTTGATAGTATATTAAAAAGCAGAGACATTTCTTTGCCAACCAAGGTCCGTCTAGTCAAGGCTATGGTTTTTCCCGTGGTCATGTATGGATGTGAGAGTTGGACTGTGAAGAAAGCTGATCGCCGAAGAATTGATGCTTTTGAACTGTGGTGTTGGAGAAGACTCTTGAGAGTCCCTTATACTGCAAGGAGATCCAACCAGTCCATTCTAAAGGAGATCAATCCTGGGTGTTCATTGGAAGGACTGATGCTAAAGCTGAAACTCCAATACTTTGGCCACCTCATTCAACGAGTTGACTCACTGGAAAAGGCTCTGATGCTGGGAAAGGTTGGGGGCGGGAGGAGAAGGGGACGACCGAGAATGAGATGGCTGGATGGCATCACCGACTCTGTGGACATGAGTTTGAGAACTCCGGTAGTTGGTGATGGACAGGGAGGCCTGGCGTGCTGTGATTCATGGGGTCACGGAGAGTCGGACACGACTGAACGACTGAACTGAACTGAACTGAACTGAACGCTATTTTTAAATGAATGCACTATTTAAATACTACTTGAGTTTAACAGAAGAGAAAGAAACTAAAGGAATTGTTTTGTGTCAGCTAAATGTTTTTCTGTCATAGAATATATTGGATATTTTTTCTTAATCTCTTAAAATTTTAATAAACAAGATTTAAAAAAAAAACAATATTGCTTTATCAAGAACATTGATGCTTCTACACGGAACATTCATATTCCCTTTAAAATTCATGTGTTGAAACCTAATCCCCAGTGTGATGGTGTTAGGAGGTGAGGCCTTTAGAAGATGATTAGGTCATGGGGGTGGGCCCTTCACAAATGAATTTGTGTCCTCATAAAAGAGACCCCAGAGAGATCTGTCACCCTTCCTCCATGTGATAACATCAAGAAGGAGGCCAGTGGTGAACCAGAAAGCAGGTCCTCACCAGTCACCAAATTCTCCAGTGCATTGACCTTGGATTTCCCCGTCTCCAGAACTGTGAGAAATCAGTTTCTATTGTTTGTAAGCCACCCCACCTATGATGTTCTCTTATAGTAGCCTAAACAGACTTTATATGTTTATATTAACTTGGATGAGGAAAATATACATTTTTTTACTTTCAGTGACCTCTGACTGAAATAAAAAATGCCCTTCAAATATGAATATAGGCAACAAACCACACAGTAGAATTGGCAGTACCTGTGACTTTTTAACCTGCAGAAAATGTTGATTTTTTTTTCTGTAACATGTAGTTATAGATATCTTGAAATATTATTTTCCCTAATCATTCATTGAGCAGAATTTTTACTTTAATGAGTCAAATTGATCTATCTTTTTGTTCATAGGTGGTGCTTTTTGTTTCTTGTTTAAGAAATCATTCCCCACCTCCAGAGTCATAGAGACAAACTTCTGTATTTCTTCTTAAATGTCTTAAAGTTCTGCATTTCACATTTAATCCCTTGATACATCTGAAATTGACTTTGATGAAAGCTGTGAAGTAGGGATTCAATTTCTCCACCCTCCCCATGGATAACTAAGTATCTTAATGTCGATTATTGAATTGTCTGTTTTTCCCACACTGGTTCCACATGGAACTTTTGTTTCTGTGTTCTGTGAGCCAGTCCCTGGATCCATACTACTTTCTCTTATTTAACTTAATATATGTTATAGCAAATCTTATCAACTTTTTTAAGGCATGTCTTGCCAGTTCTTCCTTTTCTATGTAAATTTCTAAACAACTTGTCAAGTTACACACACACACAAGTGCAACATCTAAAAAATTTGACTATGCCAAAGCCTTTGTGTGGATCACAACAAACTGTGGAAAATTCTTAAAGAGATGGGAATACCAGACCACTTGACTTGCTTCTTGAGAAATCTGTATGCAGGTCAGGAAGCAACAGTTAGAACTGGACATGGAACAACAGACGGGTTCTAAATAGGGAAAGGAGCACGTCAAGGCTGTATAGTCACCGTGCTTATTTAACTTCTATGCAGAGTACATCATGAGGCACGCTGGACTGGATGAGCAGAAGCTGAAATCAAGATTGCTGGGAGAAATATCAATAACCTCAGATATGCTGATGACACCACCCTTATGGCAGAAAGCGAAGAAGAACTAAAGAGCCTCTTCATGAAAGTGAAAGAGGAGAGTGAAAAAGTTGGCTTAAAACTCAATATTCAGAAAACTAAGATCATGGCATCTGGTCCTATCACTTTGTGGCAAATAGACGGGGAAACAATGGAAACAGTGGCAGACTTTATTTTGAGGGGCTCCAAAATCACTGCAGATGGTGACTGCAACCATGAAATTAAAAGACTGCTTGCTCCTTGGAAGAAAAATTATGACCAATCTAGACAGCATATTAAAAAGCAGAGACATTACTTTGCCAATAAAGGTCTGTCTAGTCAAGGCTATTGGTTTTTCCAGTAGCCATGTATGGATTTGAGAGTTGGACTATGAAGAAAGCTGAGCGCTGAAGAATTTATGTTTATGAACTGTGGTGTTGGAGAAGACTTGAGAGTCCCTTGGACAGCAAGGATATCCAACCAGTCCATCCTTAAGGGAATCAGTCCTGAATATTCATTGGAAGGGCTGATGCTAAAGCTGAAACTCCAATACTTAGGCCACCTGATGCAAAGAACTGACTCATTTGAAAAGACCCTGATGCTGGGAAAGATTGAAGGCGGGAAGAGAAGGGGACGACAGAGGATGAGATGGTTGGATGGCATCACCGACTCAATGGACATGATTATTTGCACAAAGTGATAGGACCAGAGCTCTAGGAATTGGTGATAGACAGGGAGGCCTGGCATGCTGCAGTCCATGGGGTCACAAAGAGTCGGATACGACTGAGCTACTGAACTGAACTGAACTGGGACATAAATCAAGCATCAACACTGTCTCTGTGATACCTGTTGCTTGAAATTTGTTGATACTTTCTTTATGCCCCAGTACAGGGTCAAATTTTATATATGTTGCATGTATGCAAAAATTTTTAAAGTTTGTTAATGTGTTAGAAATAGTGTTCTGTATATATCCAGTACGTTATTCTTACTAATTGTGTTGTTTAAATCTTCTATCTTCTCATTTCTATTTCCTTTATTATTTTTTTGGTTCCTATTGATAAAGAAGTCCTTGCAATCATAGAGGACTTGTTAATTTTTTTTTGTGTGTGTGTGGTCCTAAAACTCCTGCTTTAAGAATTTTGAAGTTATGCTACCAGAAACAGAAGTTTGGAATTGTTCTGTCTTTCTGATGATTGCAACTTGTATGAAAATCTAGTGACTCTCTTTATCTGTAGAAGCATTTGTTTCTAGAAATAAGAGGTACACATTTTCTTCGGATTAATACTTACCTATTCATCTTTTTATTTAATCGTTCTGTATTGCTGCATTTTTAAAAATGATATCCAAAAACCTTCTATTTCTTATTGAATTTTTTTTTTACTTATAGTGATTAATACTATAATACTGAATTTAAGTCTATAATCTTATTTTAAACTTTCTGTTGACTGCATTCTGTTTCAGACTGGGCAGGTCTTCCCTAATTCCATTTCTTCCTCCTGACTAGTTGGGTAATTATATATGTAGTCTTGTTTCTCATCATATGCATGATGACTTTGTTTCTTAATGTTTGTCTTGGTTTTAATTGTGAAGTCATTTCTTGATACTCTTTAAGATCCAGATTTCTGATTGCATTTCTGCACTAAGGACTTGAGACTTTTCCTTCTCCCAGCCACCTTAAAACTGCCTAAAATTACATTGATGCCCTGAGGTTGTTTGTCGATAGCATGGATTCCAGCCCCAAACCTGCACACACCGTCTCTTTTCTCTCCTGGCCTCATGCAGAGCCCCATAAATCCAGCTTCTGCTCAAGCCTTTGCTCCTCTCTCCTGCGTGCTCTGCTCAGTTGATCAGTCCTGTCTGACTCTGTGCGACCCTATGGTCAGTAGCCCACCAGGCTTCTCTGTCCGTGGGATTCTCCAGGCAAGAATACTGGAGTGGGTTGCCATGCCCTTCTCCAGGGAATCTTCCTGACCAAGGGTTTGAACCCGGATCTCCTGTGATTCCTGCACCGCAGGCAGATTCTTTGCTGCCAAGCCCCTGGGGAAGCCCTCTCTTATCTCCTCCTGGTGACTAATTCAGACCCAGGACGTCAGCCATGAGAAAGATAACTTTCCCTAAGACAAGTGCCAAACTCCAGAGCTACCTTTCCCTGATGATTCTTATTTCTGGTCACTTGTGGCCTCCATGCAGTTCCCTTGCTCTCCTGCACAGAAAGCAATTCATTTCTAAAAATGTCTTTAGTATTTTCTTAAGCATTAAAAACATTCTACTTTACTAAGATGACTTTCTACAAACATCTAGTCTGGTCACTTATGGCCTCCACGCAGTTTCCTTGCTCTCCTGCACAGAAAGAAATTCATTTCTAAAAATGTCTTTAGTATTTTCTTAAGCATTAAAATCATTGTACTTTACAAAGATGAGTTTCTGCAAACATCTAGTCTGCCAATAGGTTAGAAACAGAAATACCTTTCCACTCTTCTCTTTCTCAGTCTCTTATTTCCTTGAAACACACAGTATAAAGAAACTGTGGAAAATTCTGAAAGAGATGGGAATACCAGACCACCTGACCTGCCTCTTGAGAAAGCTATATGCAGGTCAGGAAGCGACAGTTAGAACTGGACATGGAACAACAGACTGGTTCCAAATAGGAAAAGGAGTACGTCAAGGCTGTATATTGTCACCCTGCTTATTTAACTTATATGCAGAGTACATCATGAGAAATGCTGGGCTGGAAGAAGCACAAGCTGGAATCAAGATTGCTGGGAGAAATATCAATAACCTCAGATATGCAGATGACACCACCCTTATGGCAGAGAGTAAAGAGGAACTAAAAAGCCTCTTGATGAAAGTGAAAGAGGAGAGTGAAAAAGTTGGCTTAAAGCTCAACATTCAGAAAATTAAGATCATGGCATCTGGTCCCATCACCTCATGGCTAATAGATGGGGAAAGAGTGGAAACAGTGGCTGACTTTATTTTTCTGGGCTCCAAAATCACTGCATATGGTGATTGCAGCCATGAAATTAAAAGACACTTACTCCTTGGAAGGAAAGTTATGACCAACCTAGATAGTATATTAAAAAGAAGAGACATTACTTTGCCAACAAAGGTCCATCTAGTCAAAGCTATGGTTTTTCCAGTGGTCATGTATGGATGTGAGAGTTGGACTGTGAAGAAAGCTGAGCGCCAAAGAATTGATGCTTTTGAACTGTGGTGTTGGAGAAGACTCTTGAGAGTCCCTTGGACTGCAAGGAGATCCAACAAGTCCATCCTAAAGGAGATCAGTCCTGGGTGTTCATTGGAAGGACTGATGCTAAAGCTGAAACTCCAATACTTTGACCACCTCATGCGACGAGTTGACTCACTGGAAAAGACTCTGATGCTGGGAGGGATTGGGGGCAGGAGGAGAAGGGGACGACAGAGAATGAAATGCTGGATGGCATCACCGACTCGATGGACATGAGTTTGAGTGAACTCCGGGAGTTGGTGATGGACAGGGAGGCCTGGCGTGCTGTGATTCACGGGGTCGCAAAGAGTCGGACACGACTGAGCGACTGAACTGAACTGAGCTGAACACACAGTATATCATTCATTTACATGTTTAATTTGTCTTCCTCACTAGAGTAGATTTTCCATGAAGATATTAACTGTTCTTTTCTCTCCCCTTTACCTTCAGCACCTCACTAACATCACATCTCAGTACATTTCTGACAAATTTATATGTAAATGAACAAGGGAATTAATGAATGAATGAAAATTCAGCAAGCTGGGTCACAAATACATAGTAATAAAGAGAAGGCAGGTTCTTGGAGAAGGTGTGTGTTTGCTCCACCCCTTATATTTTGAGGGGAAGTAGTAGAAGACTCCAGACAACTAATGTATCTGGTAGAAACTGGCAGAAACAAAGTCCAGATAATGCGTAGACTTGCCAAATGGAAGGAACCTATGGTCCTGCTCTCAAGGTGTCAGACCACCTCACATTTCACAGTGAAATAAGGAAAAAAGTTTTATAGGCCAAGGTTGTCTTAAAATACACACTGCCTTTATGCAGTCTACATATTATGAGTTTGATAACTATGTTGTAAAGCCTTTTCAGCCTATTTTGTCCCATGGGCATTTTCTAAAGGCTTGGTGTACTAATGTAGGTTGGTGAAGGGCTACATGCCCCAAGGAAATCATGTGCTATGTGAGAACAAAGTACTCGCAATGCTGTTTACCCTCTGACCACCCTGTTCCCAGTTTCTGCTCCAACAGGTTTTATTTATCTTAAGATTAAAGTAAATCACCAGTGGACATGTAGTTATTGCTTTCCGGTGAAATGCAAACACATAAGATAGAGGCATCAGGGGATTCTGTCACCTTTGAAAAATGATTCATTTTTTGTGGGCTTGTTTTTCCCTCATGGGAAACCTGGTAATATTTCAGAGCCTGAAATCCTTCCTTAAACTAAAATAACCTTTTGAAGGTAAGTTTAAATCTAAGGTAAAAGAGGAGAATTTTTTTTTCTTGAATTTAGAAAGATGTCTGGTCATGCTATTACATTAAAAAAAGAAAGAAATCATAATTGGATTTCACTGAGTCACAATTTACCCTGAAATTACATTAATTAGAGCAATCTAAGGCTTGTAAATAAACTTACTAACACATGTTCTAGACACTGTACCATCATTAATCAGTCATAGGGCTCCTTCACTGGGCCTCAAAATCCTTCTCAACACAGAGCAACAGGAGAAACCTAACTGCCATTTCTTGTCCTCAGTGAATAAAGAGGACACACCCTTTGGCCATTTTACCAGCCAAGCTAATGCTAAACTTATCCCTTCAGTGTAGGTTCTAGATTTTATAGGTGAAGCAAGTTCAGGGCTCATCTCAGAAGTTTGGTAATACTTGCTTTCTGTGTTTCTTTTTAACAGATGATCTATTTTTCACTTATTCTGCCTCTGTCATACCATAACTGATTTCCTGCTCTCTTTATAATAGTTCAAACACAAAAATAATATCCTTTACAAGAATAAGGTAATTCCTAGCAGCAGAGAAGCCGGCAGGCAGATAAACGAAATTGCCTTATTTTCCATACAATGAACTTACTGGCTGTGATCCCTGTTGAACAAACATACCAGAAGGCGAGAAGCTCTGTAAACAGAGGCTGTGAAAGTTTTGATAACAACCAGCAACTGATTTTTCCTCAGTGAAGAGATTTTCCATCAGATTTCACTTGACCTTGAGCACTGTGTTATTAGCCATGAATAATTTATGGTACTTATTACAGTAAGGTCCCCTTTAACTGACATTATCAGGGAATTAGATGCTTTAAATGAGTGAATTGGCCAGATACAAGACTTGCTCCCTTTACAGGGTAAAGAAAATCTTTATTATAACCATTTCAGTACTTATTTTTCTCAGATGTATGGCAGTATTTTGTGAGTTATTGACAGTCAAGGAAACATAGACATTCATTTATTCAATAAATAGTTATGGGAGCCTTGTATATGCCAGACACTGTGCCAGTTACGCTCTTTTCCAGTGAAAGGGCGTCTGTTCTTATAAAGCCTCGTGTTCTGGTGAAGAAGAGAGAAAAACAAGGAATCATACTGAAGTGCAGGATAAGAGAAATAAAGACTGTTGTGAACTTCGTTGAATTGGCTGACAAATATAGTTAAATTCAGAGTTGGCTGTGTTCTCCAGAACAGTTTGCCTTGCCACTCTGATAGCTATGTCTTGAGTTCTTGCTGTTGATCTTACAATATTATGTACCTCCTTCCTTAAACTTAGCTATAGTTTCTTACCGTTTGCTAAGTATGTGGCACTGCCCCTGTCATCTTTCTGTTCCTCAGTAATGTTCATGAAATGATTAAATGAGGGATAGCATGTACATGGTATACTAGTTATCTATTGCTATGCAAAAAACTACCCTGAAACTTACCAGCTTGGAAGAAGATACATTTATTATCATACAGTTTCTGTGGGTTAGGAATCCAGTATGTCCAACTGGATCCTCTACTTTATAGTGTTTGACATGGCTGCCAATCAAGGTGTCTTTGCCACAGCTGGGGTCTCGTCTGAAGGCAGGCCTCCAGTCCTCAAGGACTGTTGGACTGAGACCTTCACTTCTCTGCTGGCTGTTGTCTGGAGTTCCCCCTCAGTTCCTTGTTACATGAGCCATCCCACCAAGGCAGCTAGCTTGCTTCATCAAGGCCAGCAAGAGAGCATCTTCCAGCAAGACGGAGATCACAGTCTTCTGTAACCTAAACACAGACATGACATTCCATCACTTTTGCTGTATTCTATTGGTTCCAAGCAAGTCAATAGGTCCCAACTACTCTCAAAGAGAAGAATACCAGGAGAGGGATCAATGGGGATTCCCACAGAGGCTGCCTACCCTCACATACCAGCATATCATTGTATTTCTCTCCGAGGCCATAGCAGACATCATTAATCAGTCATGGCGTGCTCTCCCACTGAGCCCAGAAAAACTTTCAACATCCTGTCTGGTAGAGGACTCCAAGAGGCCTATTACCAATCAGGTGGTGAGATAAGGGCAACTTGCCTTCTCTTATTTAAATAGTAACCATTCCAAGTCATTGCAGTGGAGAAAATATTTAGGTTGAGAATCTAGACAGAAACAGAGACTGTAGTTAGAAACAGAACTACAATATGGCATGGCGATAGCCATTGTTTGCAAAGTCAATGAGAAGGAAGCAAAGCTAGTAGCAGAAATCAATTGAAAAAATATTAGAGGCAGATATTTCACAGTAAGGACCAAGATAAAGAAATGTACATCAGACATTATGTACATTGTATCATGTATCATATTATGTACATTGTACATGTATCATGTCTGAAATAGCATGAAAGAGCCCGTGTGAGATCAGATCATATCATAGTTGGACACATAGAGGAAAATCCAGTCCTGACCAGAATGCAGGTTATTCTGTTGGCTACACTGAACAAGATTTATCATCATTTCAATCAAAGGAAAATACTAGAGATGGACATCAGAGGGCATAACCGATGCTTAGTTTCTATCTTATGCCTGTTTCAGGTTTGAGGGTATCCTGCTAATGTCTGGCAGAATTTTTTAGCCTTTCTTCAGCTGTCATCTCTTTGCATAAACTTTAAACTCATTACCTTGGAGAAGGAAATGGTAACTCACTCCAATATTCTTGCCTGGAAAATCCCATGGGCAGAGGAGCCTGATGGGCTACAGTCCATGGGGTCTCAAAGAGTCAAACAGGACAGACTGTACCTGCGCACACGTGCACACACACACACACACAATTGTATGTAAAAGTTACTTCTCCAGAATGATTTTGCTTACGAAAGTCAAATAGTTAAAGTCCTATTATTACAGACCAGTGTGCGCCAGATGAAAGTGTCTCCAGTTTTGGTTCAGTTTTACTCTGATTTCTGAGACCTGCATGAAGAACAGAACATTTCACAGTAATCCTCTTGAACCACTAAGTCCTGTTTCAAAAAATTATTTGTTGGCTCTTTTCTAGGACCTGCACAAAAGTAGTCATGACATTCATCCACCCTCCTCCAGTGAGCTGGAGAGAAAAAGGCACATTCTATCCCTATACCCTGGCCCATGACTTCAGGGCCAGACCTGGACTCCAGAGAACTTTCTACTTATACTAAAAACACACCAACTCTTAGTTCTAAAAAATCAGGTAGGGAAATATTTATTTGTGTTTTTAGCCATTGTCATAAGTAAAACCCTAAACAAGTATATCTCTAGGTCGGTTTGATCATTTCCAGGATGTAGTTTTGAGACCTCTAAATATACGAATTTCCCTCATTATGTAAACATAGTGATTTGGGGGGGGGAAAGGAAAATAAAAGGAGAATCAAAAAAATACTTATTGCCTGTGCGCGAGGGAACGTCTCAACTCCCCCTTCTTTCAGACTCATTCACTTATCTCTGCGTGATTTTATTCCTGCTACACAAGGAGATCCAACCAGTCCATTCTAAAGAAGATCAATCCTGGGTGTTCACTGGAAGGTCTGATGCTAAAGCTGAAACTCCAATACTTTGGCCACCTCATGCGAAGAGTGGACTCACTGGAAAAGACTCTGATGCTGGGAAGGATTGGGGGCAGGAGGAGAAGGGGACGACAGAGAATGAGATGGCTGGATGGCATCACCGACTCTGTGGACATGAGTTTGAGTGAATTCTGGGAGTTGGTGATGGACAGGGAAGCCTGGCATGCTGTGATTCATGGGGTCGCAAAGGGTCGGACATGACTGAGCGACTGAACTGAACTGAACTGAACACAATGAGGACCTTCTTACTTGTAATGAATTCTTTTATGTGTTCACACTGGCTTTGAACTCCTGAAGGCTTTATTTTTGTCCATGAAGTTTCTAAAAAAAAAAAATCTGGTGATCTTTAAACTAGGGCTTTGCAGCTCCCCAGAAGAATAAGATGTTTTAATGATTTATTTTAAAATTATTTCATACTTTCAGAAAAGCTTCTATGACAGTACAGTGAGTTCCTGCGTATTCTTCACTCAGGTTCCTCACAGTTTTATCACTCCTTCAATATATGTACTTATATTTTTTCAGAGCCATAAAAAGTTACACTGCTGAGTTAATATACCTTAATACTCCAAAGTCTCTTCACTAAAAATAAGAGCCTTTCCCCATATCATCATAGCACAGCCATGAAATGGTGATGCCTTCTAATCTACAGACTTCTTTTGCATTTCACCCATTTTCCCAGTGATGGGTTTACAGGTCTGGATCCAATTGTGGTTACATACTGCATTTGTCTGGACATTTTTGAAGAGTACAGGCCAATTATTTTGTAGAACATCCCTCCATTTGAGTTTCTCTAAACATTTCCCCAAGATGCAATTCAAGATACACTTTTCAGGTAGAACGATCAGAAATGATGCTATGTTTTTCTCAGTGCATCCTGTCTGTAGGGACCCACTGTTTGTCCATGTACAGTTCGCAACTTTCTGTGCTAAGTATGTCGTATTTAGTGATACTTTATGTTTCCTCTTCATGTTTAGTAACTGTCCTATTCCTCACCAGTTCTAGCCTATGTTGATGATTTTTGCCTGAATCTGCTATTTCTCTGATACTTGACATGAAGATTTTTAAGGGCAACTTTGCATAAACGGTTTTAAAGGAATAATTTCCAGATTGTCAGGTCCTCTCTGCTGCTGCTGCTGCTGCTAAGTCACTTCAGTAGTGTCCGACTCTGTGTGACCCCATAGACGGAAGCCCACCAGGCTCCCCCGTCCCTGGGATTCTCCTTCTAAAAGTGCTCTGAGAACATGTACGTGGCATGCAAGTTCTCCTGCCAGAGCCTCACAATGTGGGCTCCTGGAGTGGCCTGCTCCAGTACACCACAACCCAAGGAGAAGGACGCATCTGGATTTGTACCACAGGTTCCAGCTGGTTCCCTCCCACTTCCCTTCTCATGGCTGCCCTTTTCCCCTTTTATCAAAGGGAGGCCTACCTCTTGCCCATTTGAATCTTACTGTGGTGCATTCCCCCAGGGTAAAAAATGCAGGACTTCAGACAAAGGAGTGATTCAAACTTTAGCTGTTAGTGTTGAGAAAATGAATGATTCTAGTGATTGGGTTACAAATCCTTCTCAGTTCTTTGCTTTCAACAAAATTGAAGAAGGATCTGATGGAGTTGTCAGTTGATCATTAAAAATAATTTTTGATGATAGATCACCATATAATTTTTGACAAATGACTTGGAAGAGTTTAAAGACTTGAGTGATGTTGCTGTAACAAAACTCTTTCCACGTCCATCTACTTATGTGAACAAAGGTTTTCAGTCCTTACAATTATGATTAAAAGGGGCGGGGGGGGTGGCACGGGCAGAAGGAGTGAAATTGATGGTGAATTCTGTCTCACTTGGACAATAAGGCGTATTCTGGAGTTAATAGGAGAGAAAAACCCAAACTCATTTAAGATACACACTTCCATTAAAATTTTACTTCTTGTGTTTTGTAATTATTTACCAAAATTTATAATGCATATATCTGTTATTTTGACCAATTAAATGCAAATAAAAATAATTATGATAATAACATAGATGAAGGATAACTAATTTTTCAAAACCATTTTAGGAGTCATGAGCAGTAATATTTGAAGAATATTGCTCAGAAAGATGCTTTCCCTCTGGATATATTACAGAATTACTCTGGGACGTTATCTCCTGTGTTCTATAGCCAACCTTTCTCTCCCCTTTCAAGGTTTGTCTCTACCTTACTTTACGAGTTCTGCTCACCTCTGATACCCCACTCTTACTACACTTATATTTCTAGAGGAGAAGGAAATGGCAACCCACTCCAGTATCCTTGTCTGGAGAACTCTGTGGACAGAGGAGCCTGGTGGGCTGCTGTCTATGGGGTCACACACAGTCAGACACGACTGAAGCGACAGCAGCAGCAGCGTATTTCTAAGACACGTGCTTCTTCTCTGAGTATAGTCAATAGGTCGTATCCAACAAAGAAAAACATGTGCTTGTGGAAGTCCCATTTGCAGGATTCTGTTTGAATAAGAGCTGTCTTGCTCAGAATATGTGTACAGGCTCACTAGAGTGTGGATAAAGCACAGCAGAGTTAGGGAAAAGAAGAAAGTCTATAGCCATTCCTAAATTGCAAGATTCTTATTAATATTCCTTGTTACAATTCTTGTTAAGATCTCCAGACTTTGACAACAGGATCATCTGATTTGCAGGTATGGGCTAGGCACAGCCCCACCAGATAACTTTGTTTTATTTTGTACTTGCTCCAGACCTTGAGGATTGTTGCCTGAGAGCCTGGTCCTCAATCCTAATTTCAGCTTTCCAAATCCATTCTTTTGTTTCTGTGCAGGTGTTCTGTACTCCAAACAGTTAAAATGGATCAGTAAATGAGCTGAGGGTAAATGAACTGTTAAATCACAAATTTTTATTGTTGTAGTAGTATTCCAGCCTATATAAATTTGACTGTTTATATCAAATGATTCCCGAATACTACATTTAAAATATTTCTTCTGATTGGAAGTATAATCAAGCACATAGATGATATCAATAATTCTTTCAGTGTAATTGACTATTTAAGCTTCAAAAGACATGTGAACAGGGAAAATAAATTTATATAAAAAGAGATTTAATTGGTAAGCATTTTAATTGATGTTTTCTAATGAAATATAAAAGTATTATATGTTTAACAGTGTAATAATTTTGGTGAAATTCTTTGGTGAGGGTGTGGTAAAATAGATATGAATGGGGTTAAGACTGTGGACTTTTATCATTCCCACACAATCAACATGGCTGTGCCGGTCCACAGTATACTCCTTTAGCCAATAATGTTGTTTTTATAAAGCTCCTTAAGGAAAATGCAAAGTTAGCAGATTTGTTCATTGTAGAATTATGTATTAGTTGTAGACTGATGGCAGTAAATAAAAACAACTGATGCAAGGGATTAGGGTAAATTAACTGTAGTAGTATACAGTTCTTTAAAATTTTGTCAAAACACATTTGTTTTATTTTTTATTGAAGCATAGTTGGTGTACAGAACACATAGAATGCTAAATAGATCCCGTGTGTGTGTGTGTGAGAGAGAGAGAGAGATACAGAAAAAGACAGAAAGGAGAGAGGGGGGAAAGGAATTTAAAACACAAATACACAAGAAAAAAATAGGCAACCATGATGGCGAGATTAAGGGTAGTTTTTATTTTCTTGTTTGAATTTCGTTTAGCTTTTAAATTCTTTTGCAATGCATGCATCAGTTTTATAGTCCAAAACAGCGTTGCTTTAAAAACTATATTGAGCGAGTATTCCAACTTCTGAACTGCTGGTTTTGAGGAAAAACAGATTTTGCAGTCCACTAGCATGTTTGTGGTGTCCTTTCTTTTCCCCTGTTCCCCCAGCCTATGGACAGCAGCTTGACTGAGAAACCTACCGGCTGATGTGTATCTCTCTTTTTCACTCACATACGCAGGCGCGTACGCACGCGCACACACATACACACACATGATCAGAGGATATTCTAGTGTGTCCCTCGAGAGTGTACTTTCTTTCCTTTATCCTGAATAATTTAAATGGAGCTGAAGAAAGCTATTCTTTTCCATGAGCTGATATTAAAAGGTTGAGCGAACCATGCAATGAGTTACTTTCATCTATCAGTATTATCATGACTCAATATCCTCTCTTACACTATTCATTCGTTGAACAAATAATTTTGAGTGCCTGTTAGACTCTGAGGTAGTCACTTTTATGGAGATGAAAATGTATTCATTTACTCATCTCTTTAGTTAGTCAGTGGAGAAGGCAATGGCACCCCACTGCAGTACTCTTGCCTGGAAAATCCCATGGACAGAAGAGCCTGGTAGGCTGCAGTCCATGGGGTCGCTAGGGGTCAGATGCGACTGAGCGACTTCACTTTTACTTTTCACCTTCATCCATCGGAGAAGGAAATGGCAACCCACTCCAGTGTTCTTGCCTGGAGAATCCCAGGGACGGGGGAGCCTGGTGGGCTGCCGTCTATGGGGTCGCACAGAGTCGGACATGAGTGAAACGACTTAGCAGCAGCAGCTGTCAGTAAATTGTATTTCCTACAGTCCTTACCAGCGTGTGACAGCCGCTATCCTAGACACTGCAAATACTGTGGTAAACTAGATAGATATGAGCCTACCCTCAAGGACCTCATGGTCTGGTAGGAAAGAGAAAAAATTCAAGCAATAAATACAAATAAGTTCAGTTTACAGAATTGCCTTGTAAAAATGCCCAGTGTTGCAGTAAGATCAGCAGTGGTCCTCCGCAGTGAGGTGGTCCTGGAAGACCTCTCTGAGCAGAGGACCTGGGTGTGACTAGGAAAGTGATAAGAAAGTGGTCTGGGGTGAGCTGAGTTCCAGGGAGGTAGGGAGAGCACATTCCGACCTGAGACGGGAAAGGACTCCAGAAGCCCTAGAGGGAGGGAAAGTCTGCAATGGGATAGTCCTTAGCAGGCTCCAGGGAGGAGGGATCAGCCTTTTGCCAGGGTGATGAGTTTGGCTGGATCCAACACAGAGTTTGAGTACAAATTTGAGTTTTAATGAGCAGAATAGTCAATAGGTATAATTAAGGTATAAATCAGAGATCAACAAGATTTCCTGAAAAGGGCCAAAGATTTTTTTACTTTCTGGCCCAGCACGGCTTTAGAGTCTCAAATCTGTCTTTGTTAAGGAAAATACCCAGAGGCAATAGGTGGAAGAATGGGATCTTCACTCACAGAACCAGGCTTAGACCAGATTTGGCTCCGGAGGTGTAGTTTGCCAACCCTGGACATAAACGGAAAAGTTGTAGAACTCCTCAGTCATGCTACTGGATGTCAGGGAAGGAGAAGATGGCCTCCTATGGTGAAATCTGAGGTGGGTCTTGAAAGATAAGGAGAAATCAAAAATGAAATGATGGGGGGAAAGAAAATATAGGCAAAGGAATCAGTAGGGTACAGTCCAGAGGCAATAAAGTCCAAAGCTCACAGGGAGCAGTTAGTATCTGCCCAGGGAGCGGTGAGGAGGTGCAGCTTTTATTCCTCAGATATTTCAAGGACCCGTGAAGTAGCAGACACTACTCTAGACAGTGGGAAATGGAGATACGGAGTGAATAAGGAATGAACCTACAACCTCAGATACTAGAGGGGTTGACAGACAAGTAAGCAGGTCATTCCACAATCAACTCAGTGTGGGGAAATAAGGCTTCTTAATAAGGATGAGTCAAGAACTTAACTTTCTTTCCTTCATTGTAGCTGTTTTCTCTGTTCTTGATTAAGTCAATGTGCTCACATGCTGGAAAATTACAAAGATACCAGAGGATATACAGTGAAAATTTTCTCTCCCACCCTCTATCCCTTAAGCCTACTGAATACCCACCCCACCACCCGCCCCCCAGCACAACCAGTGTCACTGATTTCTTCTGGATCCTTCTAAAGTTCATCTATGCAGATCTAAAGAAATGAGTATGTTTGGGGTTCTTTGTTTTTCCTCTTGATTACACTGATCATCTAGCTGAACCTTTAAGTATAAATTTTCCAGAGAGGAGAAAGACAACGGAAGTTAAGAGAAAGCATGTGTCTTAAAGATGGATGGAGGAAAAGAAGGGACAGGAGATGGCACAATGCATAAGTTGGCTACATAGGATAATCCATCCTGTCAGTCCTCATATGTGTCAATCCCAGTCTCCCAATTCATCCTGTTCCCCCGTTCCTCCTGTTCCTCCCTTGGTGTCCATACCTTTGTCCTCTATATCTGTGTCTCTTTTTCTGTTTTGCAGATAAGATCATCTATGGCAATGGCACCCCACTCCAGTACTCTTGCCTGGAAAATCCCATGGACGGAGGAGCCTGGTAGGCTGCAGTCCATGGGGTCGCTAAGAGTCGGACACGACTGAGTGACTTCACTTTCACTGTTCACTTCCATGCATTGGAGAAGGAAATGGCAACCCACTCCAGTGTTCTTGCCTGGAGAATCCCAGGGACGGGGGAGCCTGGTAGGAGGCCGTCTATGGGGTCACACAGAGTCGGACACGACTGAAGTGACTTAGCAGCAACAGCAGCAGTAGCATAGCATTTTTCTAGCTTTCACATATATGCGTTAATATACAATATTTCTTTTTCTTTAACCTACTTCACTCTGTATGACAGTCTCTAGGTCCATCCACATCCCTACAGATGACCCAGTTTTGTTCCTTTTAGTGGCTGAGCAATATTCCATTGTATATATGTCCTACATCTTTCTTATTCATTCCTTTATTGATGGCCATTTAGGTTGCTTTCATGTCCTAGCTATTGTAAATAGTGCTGTAATGAACATTGGGGTGCATGTATGTTTTTGAATTGTGATTTTCTCTTTGTATATGCCCAGGAGTAGGACTGCTTAGTCATATGGTAGTTCTGTTTTTAGTTTTTAAGGAACCTTCATGCTGTTCTCCCTAGTGGCTGTATCAATTTACATTCCCACCAACAGTGCAAGAAGATTCCCTTTTCTCCACACCCTCTCTGGCATTTATTGTTTGTAGACTTTTGATGATGGCCATTCAGACCAGTGTGAGGTGGTACCTCATTGTAGTTTTGATTTGCATTTCTCTAATAATTAAGTGACATTGAGCATCTTTTCATGTGATTGTTGACCATCTGTATGTCTTCTTTGGAGAAATGCCAATGTAGATCTTCCACCCATATTTTGATTGAGTTGTTTGAGTTTTCTTTTCTTTTAATCGTAATTGGTGCTTTAGGAAGATTGTTCTAGCAGCTGGCAAAAAGTAGATATCCAGGGGAGCTCTGAATGACACTTGCAAAAGTAGTCCTTTCCTTCAATCAATAAAAGTCAATGAAGGTGTTTAAATAGAGGAAGGGTAATATCTGAAGTATTCTTCAGGCAGATTGACCTACCTACGTCAAGGTTGTATATTGTCACCCTGTTTATTTAACTTATATGCAGAGTACATCATGAGGAACGCTAGGCTGGAAGAAGCATAAGCTGAAATCAAGATTGCTGGGAGAAATATCAATAACCTCAGATATGCAGATGACACCACCCTTATGGCAGAAAGTGAAGAGGAACTCAAAGGCCTCTTGATGAAAGTGAAAGAGGAGAGTGAAAAGGTTGGCTTGAAGCTCAACATTCAGAAAACGAAGATCATGGCATCTGGTCCCATCACTTCGTGGGAAATAGATGGGGAAACAGTGGAAACAGTGTCAGACTTTATTTTTGGGGGCTCCAAAATCACTGCAGATGCTGATTGCAGCCAGGAAATTAAAGACACTTACTCCTTGGAAGGAAAGTTATGACCAACCTAGATAGCATATTAAAAAGCAGAGACATTACTTTGTCAACAAAGGTCCATCTAGTCAAGGCTATGGTTTTTCCCATGGTCACGTATGGATGTGAGAGTTGGACTGTGAAGAAAGCTGATTGCCGAAGAATTGATGCTTTTGAACTGTGGTGCTGGAGAAGACTCTTGAGAGTCCCTTGGACTGCAAGGAGATCCAACCAGTCCATTCTAAAGGAGATCAATCCTGGGTGTTCATTGGAAGGACTGATGCTAAAGCTGAAACTCCAATCCTTTGGCCACCTCATGCAACGAGTTGACTCACTGGAAAAGACTCTGATGCTAGGAGGAATTGGGGGTGGGAGGAGACAGGGACGACAGAGAATGAGATGGCTGGATGGCATCACCGACTCGATGGACATGAGTTTGAGTGAACTCCGGGAGTTGGTGATGGACAGGGAGGCCTGGCGTGCTGTGATTCATGGGGTCGCGGAGAGTCGGACACGACTGAGCGACTGAACTGAACTGAACTGAACCTACCTACACAGCTTTTTAAGAATTCAAACTAAGAGAAAACCAACTAAGTGACAATCTAACTCATCACCAACTCTCAGCAGAAATGAACATTTTTGTACTTTTTAACTTTGAGAAGGAAATCTGTGTTAGTAATCTACTGCTGCATAACAAACTACCCTAAAATGAAGCAGTTTCAAATAACCCATGTTTATTATCCCACACCTCATGTGGGTCAGGAATCCGGGCATACCTTAATTGGGTCCTTGGCTTCAGGGTCTCTTACAGCTAGAATCAAAATGTCATGCCGGGGTGGGCTTTCATTTGAAAGTTCAATTGGTGAAGAATCTACTGTTCACGGTTGTCAACAGGATTGACAAAATTGAGCCCTGTTCCTGGAGTGCTGTTGGGCCTTAGTTCCTTGACAGGTGGGTTTCTCTGTATGGCAGCTTATTTCATGAAAATGAACAAGCTGAGAGGGTATAGAGAGAGTCTGCTGACAAGACGAATGCTAGACACGTTTGTAGCCTCATCGCAGAAGTGATACCCCATCGTTTTTTCTGTTGGTTAGAAGCAAGTCACTAGCTCCAGTACACACTCAGGGGCAGGGAGTTACATAGAGGCAGGACTATAAAGAGCTGGGATTGTGGGATGCTGACTTAGAAGCTGCCCACCAGGGGAACATAACAAGGATTGTTCCTTCGTGTACACTAGGATGAGGTCTGGAGGAATAAAGCCAGTATTGTTCCTCCCCCGTGATCTAGTCAGGAAATCATCTTGCTCTCCCCTGTCCTGCTGATTGCCACCCTCATTACCATCACTGCCGTACAGCTGTCATGTTTGTCCACTTCTCCTGATGACAAAATGCCGCCCCTCTTGAAGTCAGGGCATCTGGGAGTATTTATATGCAAGCTGTATTGGGCCCTCTCCCCCTGCTGGAGTTGGACTGTTGTGAAAAGTTTCCCCCCGGCTGCTGCTGCCGATATTTATGACATAACTGACTAAAGGAAACACCTTTAAAAGTGATGATAAATTCTTCACTCATGCCTTGCTCTTTCTAGCAGAGCAGACTTATTGGTTTGGTAAAGAACTTGCTTCCAACTCCTTGTAGGACTTTATAAACCAGAGTGCTAGAGTTCAGTTCAGTTCAGTTCAGTTCAGTCGCTCAGTCGTGTCCGACTCTCCGCGACCCCATGAATCACAGCACGCCAGGCCTCCCTGTCCATCACCAACTCCCGGAGTTCACTCAAACTCATGTCCACAGAGTCGGTGATGCCATCCAGCCATCTCATTCTCCGTCGTCCCCTTCTCCTCCCGCCCCCAACCTTTCCCAGCATCAGAGTCTTTTCCAGTGAGTCAACTCGTCGCATGAGGTGGCCAAAGTATTGCAGTTTCAGCTTTAGCATCAGTCCCTCCAATGAACATCCAGGATTGATCTCCTCTAGAATGGATTGGTTGGATCTCTTTGCAGTATAAGGGACTCTCAAGAGTCTTCTCCAACACCACAGTTCAAAAGCATCTATTCTTCGGCGGTCAGCCTTCTTCACAGTCCAACTCTCACATCCATACATGACCATGGGAAAAACCATTGCCTTGACTAGACGGACCTTGGTTGGCAACGTAATGTCTCTGCTTTTTAATATACTATCAAGTTTGGTCATAACTTTCCTTCCAAGGAGCAAGCGTCTTTTAATTTCATGGCTGCAGTCAGCATCTGCAGTGATTTTGGAGCCCAAAAAAACAAAGTCTGACACTGTTTCCACTGTTTTTCCATCTATTTCCCATGAAGTGATGGGACCAGATGCCATGATCTTTGTTTTCTGAATGTTGAGCTTCAAGCCAACCTTTTCGCTCTCCTCTTTCACTTTCATCAAGAGGCTTTTGAGTTCCTCTTCACTTTCTGACATAAGGGTAGTGTCATCTGCATATCTGAGGTTATTGATATTTCTCCCAGCAATCTTGATTCCAGCTTGTGCTTCTTCCAGCCCAGCGTTCCTCATGATGTACTCTGCATATAAGTTAAATAAGCAAGGTGACAATATACAACCTTGACGTACACCTTTTCCTATTTGGAACCAGTCTGTTGTTCCATGTCCAGTTCTAACAGTTGCTTCCTGACCTGCATACAGGTTTCTCAAGAGGCAGGTCAGGTGGTCTGGGATTCCCATCTCTTTCAGAATGTTCCACAGTTTATTGTGATCGACACAGTCAAAGGCTTTGGCATAGTCAATAAAGCAGAAATAGATGTTTTTCTGAAACTCTCTTGCTTTCTCCATGATCCAGCGGATGTTGACAATTTGATCTCTGGTGCCTCTGCCTTTTCTAAAACCTGCTTGAACATCTGGGAGTTCACGGTTTATATACTGCTGAAGCCTGGCTTGGAGAATTTTGAGCATGACTTTACTAGCGTGTGAGATGAGTGCAATTGTGCGGTAGTTTGAGCATTCTTTGGCATTGCCTTTCTTTGGGATTGGAATGAAGACTGACCTCTTCCAGTCCTGTGGCCACTGCTGAGTTTTCCAAATCTGCTGGCATATTGAGTGCAGCACTTTCACAGCATCATCTTTCAAGATTTGAAAGAGCTCAACTGGAATTCCATCACCTCCACTAGCTTTATTCGTAGTGATGCTTTCTAAGGCCCACTTGACTTCACATTCCAAGATGTCTGGCTCTAGGTCAGTGATCACGTTATCGTGACTATCTTGGTCGTGAAGATCTTTTTTGTACAGTTCTTCTGTGTATTCCTGCCACCTCTTTTTAATATCTTCTGCTTCTGTTAGGTCCATACCATTTCTGTCCTTTATCGAGCCCATCTTTGCATGAAATGTTCCCTTGGAATCTCTAATTTTCTTGAAGAGCTCTCTTGTTTTTCCTATTCTGTTGTTTTCCTCTATTTCTTTGCATTGATCACTGAGGAAGGCTTTCTTATCTCTCCTTGCTATTCTTTGGAACTCTGCATTCAGATGCTTATATCTTTCCTTTTCTCCTTTGCTTTTCGCCTCTCTTCTTTTCACAGCTATTTGTAAGGCCTCCTCAGACAGCCATTTCGCTCTTTTGCATTTCTTTTCCATGGGGATGGTCTTGGTCCCTGTCTCCTGTACAATGTCACGAACCTCCGTCCAGAGTTCATCAGGCACTCTATCAATCAGATCTAGTCCCTTAAATCTACTTCTCACTTCCACTGTATAATCATAAGGGATTTGATTGAGGTCATATCTGAATGGTCTAGTGGTTTTCCCTACTTTCTTCAATTTAAGTCTGAACTTCGCAATAAGGAGTTCATGATCTGAGCCACAGTCAGCTCCTGGTCTTGTTTTCGCTAACTGTATACAGCTTCTCCATCTTTGGTTGCAAAGAATATAATCAATCTGATTTCGGTGTTGACCATCTGGTGATGTCCATGTGTAGAGTCTTCTCTTGTGTTGTTGGAAGAGTGTGTTTGCTATGACCAGTGCATTCTCTTGACAAAACTCTATTAGCCTTTGCCCTGCTTCATTCCATGCTCCAAGGCCAAATTTGCCTGTTACTCCAGGTGTTTCTTGACTTCCTACTTTTGCATTCCAGTCCCCTATAATGAAAAGGACATCTTTTTTGGGCCTAAAAGGTTAGTTCTAAAAGGTCTTGTAGGTCTTCATAGAACCGATTAACTTCGGCTTCTTCAGCATTACTCGTTGGGGCATAGGCCTGGATTACTGTAGTATTGAATGGTTTGCCTTGGAAACGAACAGAAATCATCCTGTCATTTTTAAGATTGCATCCAAGTACTGCATTTTGGACTCTTTTGTTGACCATGATGGCTACTCCATTTCTTCTAAGGGATTCCTGCCCACAGTAGTAAGGAGGGCCTTAAAACAAGCAACTCAGAGAATGCCTAGAGGAACTCAGAGCTCAGAATCTAGGCTGTATAAACTGCCATTCCAAACCAAAGAGAAATTAGACACGTAGAAATCACAAAAGCTACCGTTGTGTGTGTACCCTGTGCTCCAGTGATGGGATAAGAGCCTGACCTTCATTATCTTGTTTTAGTTCCTAACAAGTTAATGCTATTAAACTCATTTGACAGAAGAGGAAACTGACACCAGAGGATAGAAAACTTGCCCGCGCTCACAGCTAGGAAGAATAGTCCTGCAATGCAAACATTGTCAGCCTGGTTCTGAGCATTCTTAAATCAGGAACCAGCGATGATTTATTTCTATGAATAACCACGTTTTGTCTGAATTATAGAGTGGCTTCATCAGCTGTGGGTAATTCAGGGAGAAGTGGGGGTAAGCATCACCTAGGATAAATCAACTTAGAAATCAAAATGCTGTTGAAAAGCGTGGAGCGAAAACTTTTTATTAGAAAAATATTTTATAAAAATAAAATGAGGAAAAGTTTATTAAAAAAAAAAAAACTTAGATCACAAGTCAGCAAAGTTTGTCTGTAAAGGGCCAGATAGTAAGGATTTTTGGCTTTGTGAACAATGGGATCTCTGCTGTAGCTACTCAAGGCTTCAGCTGTAGTATATAAGCAGCCATGGACAATAAGCAAATGAATGAGCATTGCTGTGCTCTAGTATTTGTTTACAAACTCAGTTGATGGGTCAGATTTGGTTCTCAAGCTACAGTCTGCAGACCCTTGACTTGGGTCATAATTGTAGTATATACTGATTCTTACAAAAAGCAAGAATCATGAGGGTTGTGTTTTGTTTCTTTAACAGTATTTCTGACAAAATTTGTGGTAACAAAGTATAGCATCATCACTTCTTATTTGAACTCAGCAGTTTTATCAAAAAGAGCCCATTATTATGCAAAAATACTGGAGGGCTCCTTCATTTCTTTAGTATTTCACACAGCCCTTTGATAGCTAAATGATTACCTTTTGAAAACGTTAAAACATCATCCTTCTGGATTTCCTCTTATTCAGGTGTACATTTGTCTAACTCTGCTAGATCCCTCTTTCTCTGTGACTTGAACAGATCTCTAACATCTTTTCATCTAGTTTGTGAAGTCTTATGCTGTTTGTAAGATTTGCTGTTCACCGGTGGGCACCCAAAGGACAATAAGAGAGGGGAACCAACTAAGACTATGGCCTAATGTGCAAAATAGATGCTAAGCAAGGAAGAATTTAAGTCGGCACAAATTTTGAAATAGTTGTGTCATTGGTGGATATTTTTCATGTTATCATGATCTCAGCGTCCCTTCACAATTTGTTCCCTGCAAGTTCTCAAATAATGAATACTCAGGTAATGGAGATCTTCCCCATATGATTTATCTACTTTCTTACCTACACATTATTCTCTTGCATTCATTTTTCTATTACAGGCATATATCACCCTATTGCAATTCACAGTGATAGGGTTTCTTACAAACTGAAGTTTTGTGGCAATTCTGCATCAAGCAAATCCATTGGCTCCATTTTTCCAATAGCACTTTTTCCCTTTGGGTCTTGGTTTCACCTTTTGGCGACTATCACAATATTTCAAACTTTTTTAATATTGTGTATTTGTTACGGTGATCTTCTGTGATGAGTGATTTTTTCATGTTTTTAGTAGGATTCAATGAAGACTCAGAGGATGATTAGCATTTTTCAGCAAGAAAATTATTTTTAAATTAAGGTTTATAATTAGTTCTTTTAGACATAATGCTATTGCACACTTAATGGACTACAGTAGCCTATAAAGACAACTTTTATATGTACTGTAAAAGCAAAAAAAATCTGTGTGTCTTGCTTTATCTCTATACTTATTTTAATGTGGTAATCTGGAGCCAAATCTATAATATCTCTGAGTTATACCTCTGTATCTTTTTTGTTGTTGAGAATCTGCTCTTTAAAACGTCTCTTTACACGTATAAATATCTTTCTCTGTCCAAACTCTTACTATCTAAGCTCAATAACCAAATAAAATTTTCCAATAAAACCTTCGTTACCTAAAACTCAGGAGCCAAATAGCTTCAAAAAGCACTATATCCCTTGCTATACAAATTGACAATTTTTTCCCATAATCCAATTGATCTTTTTGTAAGTAGAAATACTTTTCTTCTTCTTCTTCTTTTTTTTTTACTCTTTTTTCTAGCAACTCTGAAAAGAATCTTTTACTATCTGCACCTTCCTGATGGATATTCTGAGACCCTTAGACAGCATTAACTTGTCCAGGGTCTCCTTGCCATTTGGCAGTGAAGTGAAATTCAGTCAGGTCCTACTGGCTCCAAAATCCATGCTGTTTCCTACACATGCCTTTTAAATATGGAATCTACCCTGATGAAATGCCCATCTGTCTGTCTACCACATGGTCAAAGATATACATTCCTAAGTTCTTTGGATCACACTGTAACTGATAAGGCTGATTCTCCATTATAGGTAGTAATGTTGCCATTTCTTAAAACCTGCAGTACAAATCTAATTGTTAAAAGAAATGCAGTTACAACCCAGTTCCCCTATTTATTCCCGAACTGGTTCTCACACTGTAGCCCTGGAGCAACTGCAGCAGCATCCTCTGGAGGTGTGTTAGAAATGCTGATGTCAAGGCCCCGACACAGGGAAAGAGAAACTCTGGGGATAGGACCATCAGTCTGTCCTTGTACAAATCCTTCAGGTGACTGAAATTCACAGACGAAGCTAAGAACCCCTAAATTACAGGGCCAGTGCCAATGGTCTCTGCTCATTCTTGCAATAAGAACCAGATGATATCCAGAAGTCCAGGGGACTTTTGGCAATTGTAAAGCTCTGATTAATGCTCCTGTTTCCCTTCTCATCATCCACTCATTCATCTGACAAATATGTTCTGAGCCCTACCCTGGGTCAGAGATTAAGCCAGATGCTGGGGACCAGGTGGAGAAGGTGACAGACACGGTCCTATCTCCCCTGGGTTTATAATCGGATATGGGGGACAGAGCACAAAATGGTGATTCCAATACAGCATAGCCAGTGCCATGAAAGGTCAACACAGGGTACTGGGGACAAGGGTTCCCTAATCCAACCCTGCAAGTCAGGGAAATTTTTCTGCACAAGCCAGTCAGCAGGGTAGGAGTCCAGAACTTTCTGAGGCCTAGTGCTGTATAGGAGGTTGTTCTGTTCTCCCTCAGGTCCACAGCCTACTTGAAGCAGCTTCAGATGGAGTCGAGGGGCAGGGGGAGCACTCAACCTGTTGCTTCCAACTTGCTGGAACGTTTATCTCCGACACGCATTAAAAACATATGGAGGGTCAAAGCTCCATGTGTTCGCTTGGTAGGGGAGCAGAAAATTGGAAAAGCAAATATGCATACCTCCCCGATCCCAACTGTTGGACTCTTATTGCCAATTTACGTAATTTCCTGTGCTTATTTCAAAATAGTCAGGAGGGCAGGAGGCATTGAGAACACCATAACTAGGCCATTTAGACTAGCAGCTGCTGGTGCATTCCCATCTTTCTTGATTAAAAAAAAAATTCCACTGGAATTTGAGGGGAAAGCATCTTTCAGGCAAGGAATAAATAGTCTCTTCTTAAGATAAATAAGTTTAGATTTAACACACTATTTACAAAACATATTCCCACTTTCTCATTCAGCAAAAATGCTTTGTGTGCCTACTGTGTGCTGACATGGAGGTAGGTGCTGGTGACATGACAAGTACCAGGAGGTATCTGATTTCGAGGAGGTTAGAGGAGAGACATGGAACAGGACATTACAAAGGTGGTGGTTAGTAAATGTACCCCAGGACAATTGAAGATTGTTAGAATGATGAAATGATTTCTGTACTGACTGGTGAGTGAGTTTTTTTTTGTTGTTGTTGTTGTACTGTAGTCCAGATATGTTCAGAGCCTGAACAGGACCTGAAATGCTTTGGCAGTGCCCACCTGCTACTCTGTGATGGCCTGTGTCTCTGGGGATGGGGAGCAGGTAGCAAGACAAGGGACTTGGAAGGTGCCACTGTTGTCATGGGTTCTCCTGAGTACATGGGAAGCTCTGGCATCCACATACGTACTCCACCTGAGTGTGTGGGTAGCATCCCTCACCAGGAGAAAACAGGCCAGGTACCTCACCCCTACTGATGTAATGAGGAGGTTGCTGGAAACATCAGTGCACATTCCTCTGTCAAATCATAACCCAGAAGACATACACTTAGCTAGTGGCATCCCAATTGAAAGACAGGACAACACCATCTATGTTTAACCTTCAGATGACATACTGTGTGATTTTAAAATAGATTACATACTATTTGATTATATTGATATTACATTCTTGAAATGACAAAATTACAGAGATGAAAAACATATTTGTCTTGCAAGAGTTGGAAACAGGTGGGGATGGTGAGGAAATGCATTGAGTCTTACTGTAAAAGAAGAGCTCATGAGATCTTTGTGGTGCTGGAACAGTCCTGTGTCTTGATTGTGGTGATAGCCACATGAATCTACACATGTGATATAATTGCATGAAGCTGCAGACACATAACAGCTTTCCAAGTTGCTTGGTGGTAAAGAATCCACCTGCCAATGAAGGAGACATGGGTTTGATCCCTGGGTTGGGAGGATCTCTTGGAGAAGGAAATGACAGCCCACTCCAACATTCTTGCCAGGAAAATCCATGGACAAAGGAGCCTCTCCATGGTGTTGCAGAGTCAGACAGGACTAAGCAACTAAACAACAACACAGACACATATACACACACACACACACACACACACACACACACACACTATACACACAAACATAAAGTATTTGTATGACCGATGGAGTCTGAAGAAAGTTCTATGGATTGCACCAACACCAATGCCCCAGCTTTGATTTCATACTAGAGTTTTGTAAAATGTTTCCATGAGAGGAAACTCTATGAAGGGGACACAGGGCCTCTCTGTATTATTTGGCAACTTCCTGTGAATCCATAATTATTTTAAAATAGTTTTTAAGAAGTAACTTGGAAATTATTGGAACAGTTTATACTGTAACATGTCACTCAGTAAAGCAGATTTGTTCAACATATAGTTTAATTTATGTAGAAAAATACAGGGTGCCATTGTATGAATTGTGTCCCCCTCAAAATTCACACATTGAAGCCCTAAGGGTATTTGGAGGTGTGTCCTTTCGAAGGGAATTAGGTTGTATGAGATCATGAGGGTGGAGACCCCACGATGAGAGGAGTGCCACTATAAGAAGAGACCAGAGAGCCTGCCCTTGCTTTCTCTACCAGGTAAGGACACAGAGAGAAAGCAGCTGTCTGCAGGTCAAGAAAAGGGCTCTTTCCAAAACCCAACCATGCTGACATCCTGACCTGGGATTTCTAGCCTCCAAAACTGTGAGAAAACTAGTTTCTGTTACTTAAGATACCCACTATGCTAATTTGTTATAGCATCCCTAGCTGGCTAAGACAGAGGGAGATTACTGTTCATTCTTGCATTCATTTGTTCCTTGATTCATCCATTACCCCCACAGCATTTGTGTATTTTGACTGTCACCTCTGGTCCTTACGACAGAAAACAAGGGGTCCAGGGTAGGTCCAGCGTCGTCATGTAGCCATGGGGAGCTTCCCTGGGCAGAGCAGGACTCTGAGAGAAAGTGCAACAGGAAGGATTGATCAAGGCCCGTAAGTGGAAAAGGCACATGGAGCAAAAGGAATCCACCCTAGATGGAGCAGAGAGCAGAGTGTTGAAGAAAATAAGAAGAGGCTGAGGGGGCAGGCAGGAGCCAGATACCACAGGTATGAATCCATGCCTTGATTTGCTGGGGACAGCCTCTGTATATATCCGTTGCCCTGGCACAATTTGTGCTGCACTCACTTTCACCTTTAGAAACGTCCTTCTCTGGATGATAACAGTCTTCTTGCATTTGAGCCATGATTTGGATTGCATCATACCCTGAGGATGACAGGCAGTCCTCTGCAAGGTTTTTAGCTAGAGTGTTAGGTCTCATTTTTATTATACTGTAGAACAGCCTTGCTAGCTTCAGGGACTAGAGATATTGCTGAAAGGCAGAAAAAAACAACAAACGAAAAAAAAGCTGTTGAGGCTACTGAGCTTCCCTAGCAGCTCAGTGATAAAGAATCTGCCTGCCAAAGCAGGAGACATGGGTTCAATCCCTGGGTCAGGAAAGACCCCATGGAGAAGGAAATGGCAACCCACTCCAGTATTCTTGCCTGGAGAATTCCATGGACAGAGGAGCCTGGGAAGCTGCAGTCTGTGGGGTCACAAAGAATCAGACATGGCGACTAAAAAGCAGCAGCAGCAACTAAAGACCAGCAGCAGCAGGACGCTTGCTTATTCTATACAAAGGAGAAAAAAAATGGGGATGGAAAGAGAACTGCCAGGGGCTTCAAAACCTAACAGTATCTTTGTGTGAAACTTCAAGCCCATCACCTTAAGGTGGCGGCTAGGATGGCCACACTCAGCCACACCAGGGGTTTTATTGTTTGGTTCCCACCCACCCCCACCTTCCCAACCCTCCCAACTCCCATCTCCTAACCCCTCTCCTCTTCCTATGCTCTCAGCCTCCCATATCCACCCCTAGATAAAAATCCATCTAACAGAGGAGAACCATGGAAGAGGGGGCAGGCAGCAAATAGGGTCCTTTATTGCCTTCGGATGCCTTGCTGTGCTCTCAGACCTGGCACTGAAGAGCAGGCAGCATTCCACACAGACACCACTCCTGCAGAGTCACAACAGCTCTGTCCATCTTGACCCAGGATTTCCCTCTGCAAGAAGCCAGAGTCTAGGCTCTAGGACAGAGGTGCCAGTGCTTGAAATTATTCTCAGCAGAGGTTTCCTGAAGCATTAAAAAATCAATTTCTCCCAGTTTCTTGTGGCCTTTCTAACACTCAGTAAAGAGCCCCATCAGCTATCTCAAAGAATGCTTCACTTCCTTTCTTTCATAACTTTCAAAATATCAGGGAAATTTCTTGAAAAGATTCTTCTTTTTATGACTTTATCCAAAGGATTGTTTGCTCTCTCTAACAATATCCACAAACCCTGTTCTTAAGAATTTGTTACACTACAGTATTCCTTATTACACCAAGCACTACTAAAAAGGAAACATTACTAATTTTCCATCTTTAACTTAAAATTATTTTCTTTTTCAAGCATAAAGCTGAAGTAGTCCCTGTCCCTTTAAGTCCAATCAATCATCCCAAATGTGGATTGGAGTTTGTATTGGCATGATCTCCAAGAGAGAATTCTTTCCTGACCTTGCCAGGGAAAAGAAGGCTTTCTGGCTATTTGCTAGGAAGGCAATTTTGATGTAAACTGACATTTCTCAGATGCCCATCTTGGGAAGATTCGATGTGAAACCCAAAATTTCTGGCAGCTGAAACCCAGGCCCAACTGCCAGCCCCGGGCAGAGATAAAAGAGTGTGGATGAGCAGCCAGCAGATGGGATTACAAGGAGCCTTTTCTCTGAGCCCAGGGAGATGAGCCCGGGAAGGGGTCGAGTGGGTGACAGAGGACGGGGTGGGGGCAGCACTTTGCAGTGAGAGAATCAACAAAAAAGACACTTTCTCAGCTTTTCATGGAGAGGGCCCGTTTCCCCTGTTTTCCAGCCCATTTTGCGCACCATTCATTGAGAGGCGCCTTTCTTCTCAAGTCTTTTATCCCGGGGTGCTGAGCATGTTCCCATGGCCTTCTCACAAGGATTCTCCCACACTCCAGCACAGTCGCCAGCAGGCTGCCCTGCGAAGCACACAGCTTGCTGGGTTCTGCTGCTTTCTGCTCAGCTTCAAAAACTGTTTTGCATTGTTTCTTCTTCTTTTACATTCATAAGGCCAGGCATTTAAAAGTTTGAAAAGGTGACAAATCAAGGACTTTTCCTCCTTCTTTTTCTTGCTTCTTTTCTCTTTGGGGGAGGATATAGTAGGGTTGAGATAGAGAAAACTTGGTTTAACTCATTCTTGATCTTTTTCATCTTATATCTTCCACATCTGAGAATTGGACTTAACTTTTTTTTTTAAATACCGAACATCAAACGGAAAGCTATCAAACACTTTCCTTTGCCATCAGATTTTTAGAATTTCTGATATGGATTTATTTAAATATGGGCTTGACAAACAAGTCCAGGGTAAGTAATGGTAACAGAAACTCCATTCCCGCATCCAGCTGCCTAAATGCAAGTCCCGGCTCTACTGCCTCCCAGCTGTGTGACCTTGGGCAGTTTACTTAACCTCCATGTTTATTCCTACAGCAAAATTGGGATGATACTAGCACGCATTTCATGGAGTTGTTGTGTGGATTGTTTGGGGCGTGGCTACTAGATGATCAAGAAGCACTAGTTTTTACGTTACTATATATACATGTGTGTGTGTGTATCCTTACATGTCTCCTTCTACACAGAGACTAATTACCTTTCATTTTTCTAATAAACAGAAAGCTGGGTACCCTTACATCCAAGGCCAGTTTGCATGTTCATTTAGTGTTTGCCCCCACCTGAGGCCCTTTGGCAGGAAAAGTCCCCAGACAGCAAGGCTCTCAGGACAGAATTCCAAGGCAATGGGTTTGGGGAATTGGTCACTTAAATAAATATCAGTCTCTGGATTATTTTTATTTTTTCTTTCAAAGAAATTTCCAGAGTAAAATTGGCTAGAAGGAAAATCCCAAAGCCCCTGTACATATTTTTATCTTTGCCCTGAAGACTGGTTGCAGGGCAGGGATGTCCTGGTTCTATTGCCACCTGAGCTCTCCTCCCTTCCTTCAGGATTCCAGGGTCATTCAAGGTCAGGTGGGCCCCATGGGGCTCATGAGCCTCCCAGTTCCTCTTGGGGTAGAATGGATTTTCCAAATCCCTGCCCATGGGTTTCCCAATGTCCCAATTTTATGCTTGTTGTTATGACTTACTGGGTTTGTTTTGAAGACAAGGGAAAAAATAACATTACTCTATTTTAAACGCCTGCAAATATTTTAAATATGACCCAAGGCAGTAAAAAAATGCCATATTTCCCAAACCACAAACCCCACTCCTTGTTAAAATCCAATTGCCATCTGAGTGTGGGATGAAGAGTCAGGATGTCAAGCCTTGAGCATCACACATGGTATCTTTCTTGGGGCAAAATCCTCTGAAATACTGTTGTATACGACACTTTCTGCATTTCACAGCCAAAGTTCCTAAAACTGCTGAAAAACCATACTCCAGAGATGCAGTTCCTGGACCCCACTGAGGTTTGATTTGAGGGAACAGGGTCTATTGCAGAATGAAGAGGGAATGCATATCAGTTCTGAGAGCTCTCCTTGGAGATGTTAGAGGTGGCAGAGCACAGGTCAGAGTGTAAAGTGGCCCCCAGGGTTTCTCTGGCTGTTTTCCCTCTGGTGCTCAGAGCAAAAGGACAGTTTCTGGTTCATTTTAGGGTGAACTGTGCCAAACTAGTATCTGACTCTGAGTGCCGAGCAGACGTTTGTTGCATGAATGATCTATTTAAGGAATGAGGCCTAAAAGGGAAACAAAGTTGGCATAACTTGCTTTATTTTTACTCTATGTAAGTGAGTGGACTGTTTTATGTAAAGTGTATAGTTTAAAATTTAAACACAATATTTGTGCCTACATAAATAGTTGGAAAAGGTAAAATGTCATAACATTGGGTGTTTGTTATTAAAATTGGAGCTTGCCTTTGGATTATGACAACTTGATTTAAAACAAGGAATGGATTGTTCCTTACTCTACTTACTCTGAATTTCAGTGTTTTGCAACATGAAGTCTTTCTTTGTGATATAAACGGATGGTGACAAAGGGTAGGTGCCTTGTGGAGAAACTGCATCTGAGTATTGACTTTTCTGGGTGGTCAAAGATAGGGCAGAGAAAAGCCGAACCCAGAACCAGGATAGAGTGACTCAGATGGCAAATCCATCCAACCTACAATGTCCCGGAGAAAAACCAGCCACTTCCCTCAAAGTTCTAGCAGTGCAAGACCTGAATTTGACTAGACCATTATAGGGAACAGAGAGGTGACTTTTTTCCCCTTGGCTTTTTTTTTTTAATTAAGGTATAATTGACATACAGGATTATATTAGTTTCAAATATCTAATGCAATGATTCAGTATATACAAAATGATTACCCCAATAAGTCTAAATGTCATCCGTCACCATACAGAGTTACAGAATATTTTTTCTTATTACAATGAGGACTTTTTAAGCAGACTTTTAGATCTGCTCTGTTAGCAACTTACAGACATGCAATACAGTATATCTCTATTAGTTATAGAATCACCACACAGTACATCACATCCCTGACTCATTTACTTTCTGACTGGGAGTTTGTACCTTTTGACCTCCCCTGACTTTCATTTTAAAATTCACGGATATGTGTGCAGGAGTTGTATGATCTTTATCTCATTATAAGAGAATACCTTTCTCTCTGAGCCTCAGCATCCCACCGACACACACACACACACACACACACACACACACACACCCCTCTGGTATCAACCTTTGTGATTATCATAGAACAGCAGGGTTTGAGGGTGATGCAGGCTGTCCTCCACTCTGGGGTTGTGGAATTCTCAGAAAGCCCCCACTGTGTTCATGGAGTGACTTGCGGTGTTATCATGGGTCTCTGGTTCACAAGCTGCCTCTGTGCTCATTGCCTATCAAATGACATGGCGTGAACTATTTCCTTAAAATTGAGACATTTCTATTGCACCCAAACAGAAAACCAAATAACCCCAAATCCCAACGGAACAGACTTTTGGAAGAGTTACACCAAGTGCAGATCCCAGCCCACCACTTGTAACCTGTCTGGCTTTAGGCAAGTCATTTGCTCTTTTGAGCCTCCCTCTATTGCCTCATAAGTAAAAAATAGAAATAATAGGAGGACTTTCCCCGTGGAGTTGTTGTGAGGCCTGGATGAGATCACCAGGTACAGCCCTCAGCAAATTACATGGCACACAGGAAAGGCTCAGTGAAGGTTTACAGCAAATCCATCAGTGAGCCGTATTAAACATATGAAACCAGGGTCTGCCCCAGGACAGCAGCAATGGATTTTCTGCAAAAGCATCATTGCAAAGGGAGGCACCTGGCCCGTTTCTGTCTAGGAGGAGAAGGGGTGGATGGTGTTCTGTCAACAAACTCCAAGAAGAAAGATCCCAACTTTGCAACATACCCTGGACTTCCACTCTCAGCTCAGCTGGTTCCTAATTGATACCTTACTAGCCTGCACCCCTGGGATGTAACTTTATCCTCTACCGGCCACTCTTTAACCCTGTCCTGGGCATCTCCCACCAGGAGGGCAAAACTGAGTAAGACTTTCCTCATTGGAGAGCTGGAACTAGCGAAAAGGCCAGATTCAGGAACTGGAGAGCACTGGTGTAGAACCCTTCCCATTTCCCTGGACGTGGACGTTTGGGCAATCTGCTGAGAGCTGCAGACCCCTTCTCACAATAAGGTTTTGAAATGCATCAAACAAAATACACTGGATTAGAAAAGAAAACATTAAGACAGTGTTTACATTGAAAAGTTGTGATCAAATTATCTGTGAGCCTCTTTAGTAACGTACAGAATAACATGATCGAGCAGCCCATCTGATATCCACTGTAATTTTAAAGAAGTGATAAGGAAAAATGCTATTTCAGTACCCCGCCACAACTATAATACGATCTGAAAATACCTGTAATTTCTTACCGGTGGCAGGATTGCAGGAATTGTCATGTGGATGTAAAACCGCCCCTGGTCTGGTCTAAAACTGTTGGAGCCCCAGCTCCAGACACTGAACAGAGGCCGCTGTCTGGGGAAGGCCGCTGTCTCGACCTTCCTCTCTTGTGCCTTCACAATGAAAGTTCCGCTGCTAATCTCCACATTGCCTTCCTCTCTCCGTTTTTCCTTTTCTCCCTAATTCAGTCTCTATTACGTCCCTCTCCTGGACATCATGGACTGAAAAATAAGGCTTGCTCTCTGCACTCAAAGAGTTTACAGTCCAGGAGGAAAAAGCAAAAAAAAAAAAAATTTTAATGACGTTGATGATGATAAAAGTTTGCATTTATTGAGAGATTTCTGCACACCAGATGGTGCTAAATACTTCATCAGTACTTAAATACATATATGAACCTCTTTAATCTTCACAGTAACCCTTTCAGATAGGTCCTTTTGTTAACCCAAATGTACAGGAGAGGAAACTAACATACAGAGAAGTTAAATTTTGTGTTGTTCGGTCACTAAACCGTGTCCAATTCTCTGTGACCCCATGGACTGCAGCACCCCAGCCTTCATTATCCTTCATTATCTCCTGGAGTTTGCTCAGATTTATGCCCACTGAGTCAGAGATGCTATCTAACCATCTCTCCTCTGCTACCCTCTTCTTCTTTGTCTTCAGTCTTTCCCAGCATCAGGGTCTTTTCCAATGAGTCGGCTCTTTGCATCAGATGGCCAAAGTGTTGGAACTTCAGCAACAGTCCTTCCAATGGATATTCAGGGTTGATTTCCTTTAGGATTGACTGATTTGATCTTCTTGCAGGCCACAGGAGTCTCAAGAGTCTTCCCTAGCACCACAGTTCAAAAGCATCAGTTCTTCAGTACTCAGCTTTCTTTATGGTCCAACTCTCACATCCATACCTGACTACTTTTAAAAACCATAGCTTTGACTATATGGACCTTTGTCAAGTGATCTCTCTCCTTTTTAATATGTTGTCTGGGTTTGTCATAGCTTTTCTTCCAAGGAGCAAATGTCTTCTAATTTTATGGCTGAAGTCACAGTGTGCAGTGATTTTGGAGCCCAAGAAAGTAAAATCTGTCATTGCTTCCACTTTTTTCCCTTCTATTTGCCATGAAGTAATGGGACTGGATACCATGATCTTAGTTTTCTGATTATTGGAAAACCGGCTTTTTCAGTCTCCTCTTTCACCCTCATCCAAAGGCTCTTTAGTTCCTCTTGTCTTTCTGCCACTAGGGTGGTATCATTTGCATATCTGAGGTTGTTGATATTTTCCTGGAAGTCTTGATTCCAGCTTGCGATTCATCCAGCCTGGCATTGCACATAATGTACTCTGCATAATAAGTTAAATAAACAAAGTAACAGTACACAGCCATGTCGTACTTCTTTCCCAATTTTGAACCAATCTGTTGTTCCATGTCCAGTTCTACCTGTTGCTTCTTGACTCACGTCCAGGTTTCTAAGACAGGTAAGATGGTTTGGTATTCCAATTTATTTAATATAATTTTCCACAGTGTGTTATGATCCATACAGTCAAAGACTTTCACGTCAGTTCAGTTCAGTCACTCATACATGTAACATCCATACATGACCACTGGAAAAACCATAGTCTTGACTAAACGGACATATTCAATAATTTTTTGGAATATTTTTGGAATTCCTTTGCTTTCTCCATGATCCAACAAATGTTGGCAATTTGATCTCTGCTTTCTCTGCCCTTTCTCAACCCAGCTTCCAAATCTGGAAGTTCTCATTTCACATACTGCTGAGGACTCGCTTGAAAGATAACCTTCAGTTCAGTTCAGTTCAGTTCAGTTGCTCAGTCGTGTCTGACTCTTTGCGACCCCATGAATCACAGCACGCCAGGCCTCCCTGTCCATCTAGCATGTAAAATGAGCACAGTTGTCCAATAATTTGAACATTCTTTGGGATTGGAATGAAAACTGACCATTTCTAGTCCCGTGGCCACTGCTGAGTTTTCCAAATTTGCTGACACATTGAGGACAGCATTTTAACAGCATCATCTTTTAGGATTTGAAATAGCTCAGCTGGAATGCCATCACCTCCACTAGTTTTGTTTGTAATAATGCTTCCTAATGCCCACTTGACTTAGCATTCCAGGATGTCTGGCTCTAGGTGAGTGATCACACCATCGTGGTTTTCTGGGTCTTTAAGACCTTTTTCTGTATAATTGTTCTGTGTATTCTTGCCACCTCTTCTTAATCTCTTCTGCATCTGTTAGGTCCTTACAGTTTCTGTCCTTTACTGTGCCCATCCTTACGTGAAATGTTCCCTTGATATCTCCAGTCTTCTTGAAGAGATCTCTAGTCTTTCCCATTCTGTTGTTTGCCTCTATTTCTTTCCATCATTCGTTGAAGAAGGCGTTCTTGTCTCTCCTTGCTATTCTTTGGAACTCTGCATTCAGTTGGGTATATCTTTCCCTTTCTCCGTTGCTTGTCCTTTGTCTTTTCCTCAGCTATTTGTAAAGCCTCCTCAGACAACCACTTTGCCTTTTTTGCGTTTCTTTTTCTTTGGGATGATTTTGGTCACTGACTCCTTTACAATGTTACAAACCTCCATCCATAGTTCTTCAGGCAGAAGATTTTTATCCCTTGAATCTATTCATCACTTCCTTTGTAGAATTATAAGGGATTTGCTTTAGGTCATATCTGAATGGCCTAGTGGTTTTCCCTACTTTCTTCAATTTAAGCCTGAATTTTGCAGTAAGGAGCCAATGATCTGAGCCACAGTTCTGGGTCTTCTTTTTGCTGAGCCACAGCTCTGGGTCTTGTTTTTGCTGACTGTGTGACTTCTCCATCTTCAGCAACAAAGAATACAATCAGTCTGATTTCAATATTAACTATTTGGTGATGTCCATGTATAGAGTTGTCTCTTTTGTTGTTGGAAAAGAGTGTTTGCTCTGCCCAGTGTGTGCTCTTGACAAAACTCTGTTAGGCTTTGCTCTGCTTCATTTTGTGCCCATAAGGCCAAAGTTACCTTTTACTCTGGGTATTTCTTGACTTGCTACTTTTGCATTCTAATCCTTATCATGAAAAGGACATCCTTTTTTGATGTTAGTTCTAGAAGGTCTTATAGGTCTTCATAGAATCATTCTGCTTCTTCAGCATTAGTGGTTGGGGCATAGACTTGAATTACTGTGATGTTGGTTTGACTTGGAAACAAGTTGAGACCATTCTGTCATTTTTGAGATTGCACCCAGGTACTGTATTTCAGACTCTTCTGTTAACTATGAGGGCTACTCCATTTCTTCTAAGGGATTGTTGCCCACAATAATAGATATATCGGTCATCTGAATTAAATTTGCACGTTCCTGTCCGTTTTAGTTCACTGATTCCTAAAATGTCGATGTTCACTCTTGCCATCTCCTGCTGGACCACATCCAATTTACCTTGATTCATGGACCTAACATTCCAGGTCTCTATGCAATATGGTTATTTATAGCTTCAGACTTTACTTTTACCACCAGACACACCCACAACTGAGTGTTACTTCCACTTTGGCTCAGCCACTTCATTCTTTCTAGAGCTATTAGTAATTGCCCTCCACTCTTCCCCAGTAGCAACCCAGCAGGCTTATCTTCTAGTGTCATACATATCTTTTTGCCTTTTCGTACTGTTCATGGGGTTCTCATACCCAGAATACTCCGGTGGACCACATTTTGTCATAACTTTCCACCAATCCATCTTGGATGGCCCTGCACAGTATGGCTCATAGCTTCATTGAGTTATGCAAACCCCTTTGCCATGACAAGTCTGTGATCCATGAAGGGGGAGAAGTTAACTAATGTATCTAAATTCACGAGGCTAATAAATGGTAGAACCAGAATTTGGACAAAGACAGCCGAGCTGGAAAACTGTGCTTTAACCATGATACCTACCCTGCCCCTTTAACATAGACCATAGCTCCCATCTGCGACTGACTTTACAACCCTAAGAAACACTGGGCAGTGTCTGGAAGTATTTTTGTATGTAACAATTTGGGAAGAGAAAGGCACTATTGACATTGAGTGAGCAGAGGCCTGGGATGCTGCCCGGCATCCTGCCGTGTACAGGATAGCCCCACGACAGAGGATGAACCAGCCTCAAATGTCGATAATGCTGAGGATGAGAACCTAACCCAGACCAATCACTGAAAATAAAGGATTTGATAAAGGCTGTATGTGTATATTCTTCACAAAGAATTCAGAAATTTATATTCCCATTATTATTTTCATTGGTCTCATTTTTATTAAACAAGGGAATGAAGAGATCTTCAAGCAAGTCTCTCAAATACATATGACTTGATCCCCCAAATCCAGGAACACAAATGCTGTTACTTAAATGTAAGATGTTGAGTAGTGAAGGAAGATGGACCAGCTGCTGGGCAGCCCTCTCCACTCCCACCATCCCACCCCCACAGGGAGGTTCAGGTCCCAGGTTTCCACACGCACCCTCCTGATCCTGCACTGATTGGGTCTCCTGAGTGCCCTTCTGTGCACCACCTTTGGAAATAATTATCCTCTCTGGACCCATGCCAATTAAATTCTCCCATGGCTGCCTGTGAGCAGAAGAGCAGGGGCGGCAGACTGGTTGGCATGTATCTCTTGTTCATCGCATCTGGGCTCCCACGTCATCAGCAAATAGAGCTTTTTCTCAGGATGCCCACAGCTACATTCCCAATCCAGTCAAGCCAGACATTCCTGGCCCCAGCAGCAGGCTGACCATCCCATTTGTAAGGAAAAAGGAAAGAGACAGTTTCCGGAAAGGCCTTGTCTGAAGGTTCTGTTCCCTGACGCTGAGAAATCTCTCATCCAGGAAGTTCTATTTGGCTTTTGGCTCCAGGCCAGGGAATGGCAGCCAAAGCTGGATCCACCCATCACCATGAAGAATGCCAGTGAGGAAGAGGGTGCTGGAGATTATACTGATGGCCGTTTCTCAAAGCATATTCCAGGGAGCATTCATCCTGGGGAATTTTAAAGATCTTAGGAGTAAACCATTCTGTGGCAGATGAGTTTGGGAAGCCCTGAGTTAAAGAGAGCTGTGTATGTCTGTGTTAAGTCATTTCAGTCATGTTCGGTTCTTTGAGGCCCTATGGACTGTAGCCCACAAGCCTCCTCTGTGCATGGGATTCTCCAGACAAGAATACTGGAGAGATTTGCCATGCCCTCCTCCAGGGGATCTTCCCAATCCAGGGATCGAACTTGTATCTCCTAATAACTCCTGCATTGCAGGTGGATTTTTTACCAGTGAGCCACCAGGGAAGCCCTAAAGAGAGCTAGACGGGTAACTTTCCAGCAGGACTTTACAGAGCTTCAAATGTGTTAACGTGCATTTTGAATGTCTTACAGAGAAACATAGCATGCAGGGTTTTCTTATTATTTGACCATATGTCTTAGTTTGACTTCTCCCAGAAGCAATGACAAAGGCTTGAGTTCAGGTACGGCTTATTTCTGAGTAGACTCCAGTCTACTGGAGTGAAGGAGTGGGGAGCAGGAAACAGGAAAAGAACAAGATGCATTAGGAGCTGGTTACAAATATGAGTAATAGAAACTCAGTGTTGCTGGAGAACAGCTGAGAACCAATATAAAACATGCCTCAAGTTGTCCCACTAAAGGTTGAGGCTCCTCAGGCTCTTATTGGCTGAAGGTTGTCCGTGAGGTGTTAGATGCCCTGCCCTTCCTGGGTTGCACCTGAGTGCTGGCAGAACAACCTACTGCAGCTTTCAGGAAAATGCTAAGGCAACAAAGCAAAGAGACAGCAAGGAAACAGTCAGCATGGAACTCTGGCAATGTGCGTGGAACTTTCCACACAGCTGCCCTGAGCTAAGGTGGGCCAAAGGGATGTGGCATGGCACAGAAGTCTGCTCACCGCAGAAGTCTTTATTTCCTTCTAGAGCAACTCAGATATATAGTTCTTAGAACCCTTAGGAGGAAACCTTACTCTATCCTGACCCCCTTAAGTAACAGTTGAGGGACAGAGATTCCAGAGGAGGGGGTGTCTTTCCTATGTATGTGACAGTGTTCCAACAGAGGTTTACTGTGCTTCTTATTCCTCATCTAAAAATGGGACTTTTTTAAGAGCCTTCCTGCACATATCATTGCCGGGAGCCAGCGAGGGAAATCCTACCTGTGGCAAAGGTCAACTGGGGAAGAGGCCTGACGGGCAAAGGCTAATCAGGGCTCGAGGAACCCCCTGGACTTACCTGAGCATCTACCCCAAAGAAAACTGGAGTCTGACTGCTTTACTATCTTACGCCTCTTACCAAGTCCTCTAATACTTACAGGGGCTTCCCCCCAACCACCTTTCTCTGAAAACATTAATTCAGAGCTGTAGTTTAAAAGTTCTCCTCGGCTTAATAGGAGTGTTCCAATCCAAGCCCCTCTGATAGCTTTCTAACTTGCATGACAAGTTTGTCCGGGCTCTTACAACTATGAGTGTGACTGTTTATAGCCTCCCAGCCATGCAAGGACAGAAAGCCTAATATTCTAAAATACAGGAATCTGTTGAAGAAGTTAAAATCATTAGAATAGTACTAGAAAAGATTTCATTGTTGAATCAATGCTTGCTGCAGTTTCCTCTATTGTATCCTTGGAAATATATTAATCACATATAGAGAATATAAGGAGTAGCCTTTGATTTAACCACATCAGATCTTAAGTTAATAAATTCCTTTCTTGTAGCTCACTACACCTGTACCTTATAGGAATGTAACCTTGTCATGTGTATAGCACCTGACTTTAGGAAAGTCACCTTAAAAGAAAAGTCTTTTACTTGCTAACTAACCTATTGTCAGGAGAAGAGGGCCATAAAACTGTTAGTAGGCCCCCTGGCCAGAAGATAATGTCAACCACCTAAAAAACTTTTATCACGAGACACACAAAAATAAGCCCTGATCCTAATAAGGGTCAAGACTGCTGACCCCACGCGATTTTGGCGTAACTCTATACCTCCCTTTCTCTGTTTCTTATGCGCATAACTTAGGGTATAAAAGCCACACTGGAAAATAAAGTTTTGGGCCTTGCTCACTGAAGCTTGGTCTCCCCGTGTCGTTCTTTCTCTTTTTCCGTCCTTTTCTCTATTCTCCTTTTTCTGGTTGAGATCCTTGGAGCGCTGGGCCCTCTGAGTTTACTTATCTGCCTGGGCTTCTAAGACCCACTCGAGGGGGTGCCCTGGTGGGGTACCTCAAGTGATTCGAGAGGGCGCCTGCGGCCTACGTAAACAGAGCAAGCCCCGTGCTGGGGTTTTATTGGTTTCCAGCGTAAACCAAGGAATCATCAGCCCCTGTCTCTCTCTCTCTTTCTCTCTCTCTCTCTGACGCCGACGCCGTTCATCCCGAGGATACCCTGGGTCATATCGGGGCTGGACCCCGATAAGTGGCGCCCGAACCAGGCTTCCGAGGGTAAGTCTCCCCCATTGTCCAGTTTTCGGGACGGCTAGGACCCCACTTAGGGTTTCCGGAACCCCCCTGCATAAGATAGGTAGGGTGAGTAAAAGTGGAAGGGTTTACACTTTCTTTAAGAGACTAAAACTTCAGACATGGGTAACAGTAAGTCAAAATGATGACAACTCTTTATAGGAGTCATTTTACAACTATTAAACAAAAGAGGAATTAAGGTCAAAAAAGCTAAATTACTCTTGTTCAGGAGCAGTGTTCTTGGTTTCTGAAAGAGGGCACTGTTAATTTAGATACCTGGGAAAAGGTGGGAAAACAGCTAAAAATTTACTATACTCAGCAGGGTCCAGAAAAAGTGCCCACCAATACCTTTTATTTATGGAATATAATCAGAGATGCTCTAGATCCTGCCCATGAATCTAAACGACCACCCATTAAAGAAAGTAGTGGAAATAAAGAGGCTATACCTAGTTATCAAGACTTAAGGACTATATTAGCCACCAAAAATACCAATAGTCATTCAGAAAGCGAGGATGAAAAAGAACAGGTTTCACCCTCTGCTCCTCCTCAAGATGAGGAAGATTTAGATAAGATAATAGAGCAATACCATTCTGATGAGGATGAATACCTTTTAGCTATTGATACTCCTAAAAGCTTAAAAAAAAAAAAATCCTCAAATAAACTGTCCTCAAAATCTAAACATCAGAAAGGCTCTCCAAAACTAGAGACCAAACATGTGGGACATTCTCGTCCCACTTTGCCTCCCCCCCCTTATAGGGGCGAGAGACCACCGCTGGAAGTTCCCCAGAGAAGAGTTCTCTCTAGCCCCGGAGATGAGTTTGATCCACACCTTGAGAGGCTTTTACAAGATCTTAGGGCTATTAATGCCACTATGGAGGACATGGGGGCCTTACAGCCAGGGCTCCCCTCCCCAGTAGCTGTTCCAGAGGGATATAATACAATTGTAATTGATTTACAAGACTGCTTTTTCACTATTCCCTTAAACGCCATGGATAAAAAGCGATTTGCTTTTAGCCTGCAGTCAGAAAATTTTAAACAGCCCTATTTGAGGTTTCAATGGAAAGTGTTACCTCAGGGAATGAAAAATAGCCCCAACTTATGTCAAAAATTTGTTAATACCGCTATACAAGATATTAGGGCTAAATATGAGCAGGTATATATGATTCATTATATGGATGATATTTTAATAGCTCATCCAGATAGAGCTCATTTACAAACTGTCCTCCAAGAGTTAACTCAGGCGTAATCAGCTAGAGGCTTAAAAATTGCCCCGGAAAATATTCAAACCAACCCACCCATAACTTATTTAGGAAGGATTATACATTCAGAAACAGTGACTCATGCCCCGCTACAATTAAGAAAAAATCATCTTGTTACTCTTAATGACTTTCAAAGACTTTTAGGTGATATTAACTGGATACGGCCCTACTTAAAATTAACCACTGCTGAGCTAAAACCTCTCTTTAACATTTTGCGCGGGGATCCCGACCCAGCTTCAAAAAGGCAATTAACTACTGAGGCTCAAGAAGCCTTGCTTACAGTGAAAAATGCCCTATCTAATAGTTATGTAAAACAGATTTAGCAGCCACTTGGCAATTCTTTTGCTTAGCTACCCCCATTGCACCTACGGGAGTCTTATGGCAAAACGGCCCCTTAGAATGGGTCCATCTTCCTGCTCAAGCAAAAAAGATAGTGGCTTCTAATCCGGGGTTGATAGCTACTTTGATATTAAAAGGAAGAAGGCGGAGCATTGAATTATTTGGTAAAGAGCCATCAGAGATTGCAATTCCATATAACAAAGAACAGATTGATGCTCTTTTAATGTTTGATAAAGATTGGCAAATTGCTATAGGAAACTATTTCGGTCAAATTTTACATCATTTACCCTCACATGTTTTGTTAAATTTTATATCTAGACACCCGGTTATCTTCCCTGTTAGGAGCAGACAACTCCCCATTCCAGGCGCTCAGCTAGCCTTTACTGACGGGTCAGCTAATGGCAGAGCCTCTATAGTTAGAAAAATCAACATAAGGTTCTGCAAACACAGGAGACTTCAGCTCAAAGAGCTGAACTCACAGCTGTTATAGAAGCCTTTGTCATGTTTGCAGAAGAAGATTTCAACCTTTTTCCTGACTCTCATTATGTAGTCGGATTATTCCCACATATTGAGACTGCAGTTCTGCCTAAAAATAAAACCACAATATTTCATTTACTAACTAAATTACAGCAACAAATTTGGAAGCGAAACCAACCATTTTTTATTGGCCACATTCGAGCTCATTCTGGGCTGCCTGGCCCTTTAAATGCTTTCAATGATTTGGCAGATGCATTGACCAAGATTACAGTGGCCTCTGCTTTTGAAGAGGCCCAAACTTCTCACTCACTGCACCATCAAAATGCTATGGCTTTAAGATATCATTTTAAGATTCCTCGAGAATCTGCTTGGGAGATTGTTCGTTCTTGTTCACATTGTCCCACTACTACAAATAGTTTGCATATGAGAGTTAACCCTTGCGGTCTCAAACCTAATATACTTTGGCAGACATGGCCCAGAACATATTACTCAGGGAATGTTGGCAGGAATTGATGAATTTGGGGCCGATGAAGACCGAATGCAGTTAAAATTGGGTTTCTAAAAAAGTACTCGAGGTACTCAGGGGCCAGCTTGCCTGCCAATGGACCAGACCCAGCGGCCGCAACTGGGACACTTTTGTCCCTGGTCTCCTCCTGATGCAGACAACTGGCCAGAGTGCCCCGACCTGTAAGGAACAAGAGACTTTAAAGTCTGTCTGTCTGGATTTATGTATGTCTCAGTGTGTGTCTTTTTGTTATTTGTTTCTTGTTTATTTTACAATATTGCTGAAGCTGTGAGCTCTAATTTAATTGGCCTAAAAAATAAATAAATAAGCGCTTACAAATCAGACAATTCTAAGTACAAAAAAAATTAACCTTAAGTTTCAGAGTCACGTGAACTGGTAAATAGTCAATATTAAATATCTAGTATTAATGTTTGTTTGCTAATCCAATATAGACATGTCTAAGAGTCATTAACATTAAGCATTTTCATTGTACCTAGGTTTATTATAAGTTAAATATTGTTATATTGTTATATCTGTCATGTTTGTTGGCAAAAAAGGTACCTCTAGTTAAAAAAAAAAGTAAATGAGATGAGCTTTTAGATAAATTCTATTAAGATTAAAAATGTCTGTCTGAAACAGTTTCTCTAGATTTTGGTAACCTGAATTTCTAAGGTTGTGCTAAATTAAGTAACAAGTTTATTGACTAGCTAGATCATTTCCAAATAAAATAAGATGCTGAAACATTCACTACTGAATACTAACTTACAAAAAAAACTAAAGATTTTAGACTATTAATAAATAATGTTTGATGCCATCCTGAGATGTTCGCTAAAAATTTTTAAGTTATCACTGATATTTATGTTCACCAATCTATAAAATGCTAATATAAAGGTCAATTCTTGGTTGCTTAAGGGAAGTAAGATGTGTGTGTTCAGTAAAGAAGGTATGAAGAATGAAGTTACATTTTATGAAGGAAAAAGGTAGTAGGTCTGACTTACAGTTGGCTGTTCCAGGATGGGAGAAAAAATGGGTACAGAAAGTTATAAAAAGGTTTTGAGGAAAGTGGACCCCAAGGAAAGAGTTTTGTGTATAAATAAACGTTTTCTTGAGATTTTAAACTGCATTTGACAATAGATTTAAGTTTTATGGTCTGTTCCATATTTTCCTCTGAAATCCTATATTGTTACTATGGCTGAGTGAATAGCTATTATTTCATAGTGACCTATAATCCCATCTGACTGAATGCTCTAAACCTTTCTGATATTTGTTGACAAAACTTTCTAAATCAATCTGATGAAGCACTTTTGACTTCTAGCTAACTTTGGGATGCTTCAGAGGGCCCCTGAAACATCCCAAAGCGAGATATTAGAGTAATTGGGTTCAACTTCCATGATTAAATTACATAGAAAGTATTGTCAAGTAAATAATAAATCTCGGCTATATTGTATGGTAGATGTTACTAATACAGATATCCTAGAAACAATTTATACATAAATTCTGATATATTCAGGTAAAATGTTGCCATAATTCTGATTACTATCTTAAAGTGTTATCACAGCACTAACCAAGTTTCTTATAAAAATTCTTCCTCTTCCAGAAGATTTATGGAAAGGACTTTAGGATAAATATAAGTTTCTGAACTGGTTAAGAAATTAAAAAATTCTAATGGGACACCTAATGACTGTAAAAGGTTAACAAAAGGACCGAATGAACTGGCAAATATGCTTATAACTTTTATGGTTTCTGAAAAATTACTGGTTTGAATCTGTGTTTTCCAGATCTTAGGAAACCTTCCCCGTTTATTATGATTTAACAGTAATTTGGTAAAATGGTATTTATTAAACAAATTAAAGCATTTAACATTTTTATCTGACCCCTTCAGAGACTGGAAACTCTTAGGCTTCCAGTAACTTTATCAGATAAATTAAAAAGGTTATCTCACTAAAAAATAAAGGGAGGAATTCACTTAGATCTGTTAGGTGAAATCTGTGATAAGCCTCTGGGATGACTTTCCTAGCCCTGAAAGGTTTTATTTTAAAGTTAAGTTTAAGACTCCATAAAAGTTTCAGCAAAGCAAAAAAAAAAAAAAAAAGTCTATGATTATATAAATAATCAGGTCAAGTTTATTGAGAACAGATCTATTTTGTAAACAAGTCTTAATTTGGTTATATTTGATAAAAATGAGAGTAATTTAAAAAAAAGGGACGTTTCAATGAATGTTGAATTCAAGTTTGTTAATGGAAGTCTGTATCTACTAAGACTCATTTCCTGAATGGATCTTTGCTGTTATGTGATATTAATATAAAATTTAATTGAATTCTTAAAGAACACCCTAAGTTTGTTTCTGAAGCTTATCTCAGTAGATTACTTCATCTTTGGATGAAGATCAGATGCCTCATGACCTGCAACCAGGAAAAAAAAAAAAAAAAAGACATAATTTAAGGGACTGTCTCCAACCTGGATGGAAGGACTTTTTTCAGAAGAAACTACACTGCACCAGGATGAGAAGACGATGACACCAGAGGTAGACAGCTTGCCCAAGACGCTGGACCTGATTCGTATGATCATTTATAATGTTTTCCTGACTTCTTAGACCTCTATTATTAAGTTTTGTAAATTGATAAATTAAGTTTCTAGTTTCGTTAATTAAGGTCTAGTGTTTACTAAGACTCACTGCTGAGACAGTTCGATAAAGGTCAGATGCTCCATAATGTACAACCAGGAGATTAACACCAGGCTATAGTCATTTAACAAATGAAGTCAGGTGACTTGGGGTATACCAAGCTTTATCTAATAAAAGTTCTTGATTGATAATTCTTATTTTACTAATAACTGCTAGCTATGGCTATATTATTTTCTATGTCACTTGTTTCACTGAGCCTGTGATATAATGCTGATATGCAGTTCCATATGAGATCAATAATTGTAATAGTGTGACTCTGGGTATGAGAAAAAGCAACAAGAGGGAATATTTTCCTGGATCAGGAGGCTAGTAAGACAGTGGTCCAGAGTATGACTTCCAATTCTTGCATCTTCTCATACCTAGAAAAACACTGACGTCATTAATGGTGACATCTGCTTTGGTTATAAAAAAAAAAAATAAATTTTAAGTCAAAATAAAGTAGCTATGGTTCAAACATCCTGGGAAATAACTATTTCCCAGATATCCTAAAAAACGATATTATGGGTGTGATTTCAGATTAGACGCTGTAACCTAATGTAGAACTTAATGCTCCTGTAATGCATTTTTGCTTCTGTACTTTGCTTGCCGCTACTGCCCCCATTACTCTAATTCAACCAAAGAATATTTTTGCTTACCATCTCCCTATGTTTTTCTCTTTACTAATCACTCTGAGAAAATTAATATATGTATGAATTATTCAGGTGGGCCTAATGTAGTGTCTTGTAAACAATGTACTCATTGGTATGATAACTATGGTCTTGCTGTGCTACAACTACAAGATTTAATGTGACCTCGACGATTTGTGGGCTTGCTTATCCTAGGAATTTCAGCTTTAGTAGCAGCAATCACTTCTGTTACTGCAGCAGCAGTGTCATTGACTCAACAAGTACATACTGCTCAATATGTTGACAATATGTCCAAAAATGTTTCTTTAATGCTAGCTACACAGAAAGTTATAGATAGGAAGCTAGAAATAAGGGTAAATGCCCTAGAAGAGGCGATGATGTATATTGGGACTGAATTACAGGCTTTAAAAGTAAAATTGGCATTGTCCTGTCACGCTGACTATCGGTGGATATGTGTTACACCCCTAAGAGTAAATGACACAGATTATGACTGGGAGAAAATTAAAAACCACATTTTGGGGGTTTGGAACAGTTCCAGCATTAGTTTAGATTTAGGAAAACTTCAAAATCAGATAAAGACCTTGGAACACTCCCGACTAGACTTTACTGCTGCAGGAGTAGCAAATGACTTTTTTCATACTTTCTCTAACTTCATTTCTGGAAAAAACATTCTATCTACTGTTTTCAGCTATATTGCTGTGGCTGCTATAATTTTGCTTCTCATTATAATTCTTCCTTGTGTCGTCAGAACTCTCTGGCAGAGCACTCAGAAGCTCGCAGCTGAACTACATCTGGCTATTTTAAGAAATAAAAAAGGGGGAGATGCCGGGAGCCAGCGAGGGAAATCCTACCTGTGGCAAAGGTCAACTGGGGAAGAGGCCTGACGGGCAAAGGCTAATCAGGGCTCGAGGAACCCCCTGGACTTACCTGAGCATCTACCCCAAAGAAAACTGGAGTCTGACTGCTTTACTATCTTACGCCTCTTACCAAGTCCTCTAATACTTACAGGGGCTTCCCCCCAACCACCTTTCTCTGAAAACATTAATTCAGAGCTGTAGTTTAAAAGTTCTCCTCGGCTTAATAGGAGTGTTCCAATCCAAGCCCCTCTGATAGCTTTCTAACTTGCATGACAAGTTTGTCCGGGCTCTTACAACTATGAGTGTGACTGTTTATAGCCTCCCAGCCATGCAAGGACAGAAAGCCTAATATTCTAAAATACAGGAATCTGTTGAAGAAGTTAAAATCATTAGAATAGTACTAGAAAAGATTTCATTGTTGAATCAATGCTTGCTGCAGTTTCCTCTATTGTATCCTTGGAAATATATTAATCACATATAGAGAATATAAGGAGTAGCCTTTGATTTAACCACATCAGATCTTAAGTTAATAAATTCCTTTCTTGTAGCTCACTACACCTGTACCTTATAGGAATGTAACCTTGTCATGTGTATAGCACCTGACTTTAGGAAAGTCACCTTAAAAGAAAAGTCTTTTACTTGCTAACTAACCTATTGTCAGGAGAAGAGGGCCATAAAACTGTTAGTAGGCCCCCTGGCCAGAAGATAATGTCAACCACCTAAAAAACTTTTATCACGAGACACACAAAAATAAGCCCTGATCCTAATAAGGGTCAAGACTGCTGACCCCACGCGATTTTGGCGTAACTCTATACCTCCCTTTCTCTGTTTCTTATGCGCATAACTTAGGGTATAAAAGCCACACTGGAAAATAAAGTTTTGGGCCTTGCTCACTGAAGCTTGGTCTCCCCGTGTCGTTCTTTCTCTTTTTCCGTCCTTTTCTCTATTCTCCTTTTTCTGGTTGAGATCCTTGGAGCGCTGGGCCCTCTGAGTTTACTTATCTGCCTGGGCTTCTAAGACCCACTCGAGGGGGTGCCCTGGTGGGGTACCTCAAGTGATTCGAGAGGGCGCCTGCGGCCTACGTAAACAGAGCAAGCCCCGTGCTGGGGTTTTATTGGTTTCCAGCGTAAACCAAGGAATCATCAGCCCCTGTCTCTCTCTCTCTTTCTCTCTCTCTCTCTGACGCCGACGCCGTTCATCCCGAGGATACCCTGGGTCATATCGGGGCTGGACCCCGATATATCATGTGCTTAAAACAGTGCCTGGCACATAGTAATGGGCAAAGGAAATTTGCCCCAAAAGTGAGGGTGATTGCACATACATGATGGCAAGATGGACAACACCGAAATCAGATTGATTATATTCTTTGCCGCCAAAGATAGAGAAGCTGTATACAGTCAGCAAAAACAAGACCGGGACCTGACTGTAGCTCAGATCATGAACTCCTTATTGCCAAATTCAGACTTAAATTGAAGAAAGTGGGGAAAACCAGTAGACCATTCAGGTATGACCTAAATCAAGTCCCTGATGATTATACTGTGGAAATGAGAAATAGATTTAAGGGACTAGATCGGATAGACAGAGGGCCTGATGAAATATGGATGGAAGTTCGTGACATTGGACAGGAGACAGGAATCAAGACCATCCCCAGGAAAAGAAATGCAAGAAAGCAAAGTAGCTGTCTGAGAAGGCCTTACAAATAGCTGTGAAACGAAGAGAAGCGAAAAGCAAAGGAGAAAAGGAAAGATATACCCATTTGAATGCAGAGTTCCAAAGAATAGCAAGGAGAGATAAGAAAGCCTTCCTCAGTGAACAGTGCAAAGGACTAGAGGAAAATAATAGAATGGGAAAAACTAGAGATCTCTAGTCTTTGCTAGATCTCTAGCAAAGATGGGCTCAATAAAGGACAGAAATGGTATTGACCTAACAGAAGCAGAAGATATTAAGAGGTGGCAAGAATACACAGAAGAACTGTACAAAAAAGATCTTCATAACCCAGATAATCATGACGGTGTGATCACTCACCTAGAGCCAGATTCCTGGAATGCGAAGTCAAGTGGGCCTTAGGAAGCATCACTATGAACAAAGCTAGTGGAGGTGATGGAATTCCAGTTTAACTATTTCAAACCTAAAAGATGATGCTGTGAAAGTCCTGCCCTCAATATGCCAGCAAATTTGGAAAACTCAGCAGTGGCCACAGGACTGGAAAATGTCAGTTTGCATTCCAATCCCAAAGAAAGGCAATGCCAAAGAATGCTCAAACTACCGCACAATTGCACTCATCTCACATGCTAGTAAAGTCATGCTCAAAATTCTCCTAGCCAGGCTTCAGCAGTATGTGAACTGTGAAATCCCAGATGTTCAAGCTGGTTTTAGAAAAGGAAGGGGAACCAGAGATCAAATTGCCAAAATCCGTTGGATCATTGAAAAAGCAAGAGTTCCAGAAAAACATCTATTTCTGCTTCATTGACTATGCCAAAGCCTTTGACTGTGTCGATCACAATAAACTGTGGACAATTCTGAAACAGATGGGAATACCAGACCACCTGACCTGACTTTTGAGAAATCTGTATGCAGGTCAGGAAACAACAGTTAGAACTGGACATGGAACAACAGACATGGTTCCAAATAGGAAAAGGAGTATGTCAAGGTTGTATATTGTCACCCTGCTTATTTAACTTATATGCAGAGTACATCATGAGGAACGCTGGGCTGGAAGAAGCACAAGCTGGAATCAAGATTGCTGGGAGAAATATCAATAACCTCAGATATGCAGATGACACCACTCTTATGGTAGAAAGTGAAGAACTCTTGATGAAAGTGAGAGTGAAAAAGTTGGCTTAAAGTTCAACATTCAGAAAACTAAGATCATGGCATCCGGTCCCATCACTTCATGGCAGATAGATGGGAAACAGTGGAAACAGTGGCAGAATTTATTTTGGGGGGCTCCAAAATCACTGCAGATGGTAACTGCAACCATGAAATTACAAGACGCATAGTCCTTGGAAGGAAAGTTATGACCAACCTAGACAGCATATTAAAAAGCAGAGACATTACTTTGCCAACAGAGGTCCATCTAGTCAAGGCTATGGTTTTTCCAGTGGTCATGTATGGATGTGAGAGTTGTACTATAAAGATAGCTGAGCGCCGAAGAATTGATGCGTTTGAACTGTGGTGTTGGAGAAGACTCTTGACAGTCCCTTGGACTGCAAGGAGATCCAACCTGTTTATCATAAAGGAAATCAGTCCTGGGTGTTCACTGGAAGGACGGATGCTGAAGCTGAAACTCCAATACTTTAGCCACCTGATGCAAAGAGCTGACTCATTGGAAAAGACCCTGATGCTGGGAAAGATTGAGGGCAGGAGGAGAAGGGAATGACAGATGAGATAGTTGGATGGCATCACTGACTCGATGGACATGAGTCTGGGTAAACTCCAGGAGTTGATGATGGATGGGGAGGCCTGGCGTGCTGTGGTCCATGGGGTCACAAAGAGTTGGACACGACTGAGCGATTGAACTGAACTGTAGTGCCATGCTCCCATACTATTTGTGGAAAGATGTAGTCCCTCAGTTCGGGAAGCTTATGTTCTTAAAATGAATAAGTGCACAATTTATTTCCCAAACAAGTAGATTTAAATACTTGTACTGTGATGGATGGTGCGGGTGTAATTGTGAATAAAGTAGAAAGAAGTAGTCCCCTCCTTCATGGAGCTGAGAGCCTGGTGGAGAAGAGAGGAATTACACTGATAATCCAGTAACTAATGAATTTCTTCAAATATGATGGAAGTTTTAAAAGAATGTTACCTCTGCTATAAATCTACCTTCTGGCCACCATTTGCTTCCACCTATATGCATAAATATCAACTGAACTGCATCCCCAGGGACTGCTAGGGCAACACCTACCAAGTTAAAAATGAAGAGCTGTGTCTCTGTAACACCCACAATCCCAAGTCAATTTGTAAGAAAAGAATTAAGCCTACATCTGACATTATTTCCAACTCTGATCATCCACCCTGTACCCAAAGGAGAGTGGCTTGTCTTTTCCCTTTTTTTTCACAATATCAGCATGGAAGATAATAGAAGAACCTGAAAAAAAAAAGTTTGCTTTGTCATAAAAAATATTCAGTTCAGTTGCTCAGTTGTGTCCGAGTCTTTGCAACCCCATGGACTGCAGCACGCCAGACTTCCCTGTTTATCACCAACTCCCAGAGCTTACTCAAACTCATGTCTATAGAGTCGTTGATACCATCCAACCATCTTATCCTCTGTTGTCCCCTTCTCCTCCACCTTCAATCTTTCCCAGCGTCAGGGTCTTTTCAAATGAGTTAGCCTAGGCATCAGATGGCCAAAGTATTAGAGTTTCAGCTTCAGTATCAGCCCTTCCAATGAACACTCAGGACTGATTTCCTTTAGGATGGACAGGTTGGATCTCCTTGCAGTCCAAGGGACTCTCAAGAGTCTTCTCCAACACCACAGTTTAAAAGCATCAATTCTTCGGCACCCAGCTTTCTTTATAGTCCCAACTCTCACATCCGTAAAAATATTTGTAAAAAATATTAAACAATATTATTATAACAGCTACCATTCATTAAACATCAACTCACATGCCACTTTGTAGGCCACTTCTGTGTTACTCATTTAACATTCAACAGTATTATCCAAGTACCTACTATCTGCCAGGCTCTGAACAAACCATGTAAAAATCCCTACCTTCTTGGGGTTCACCGTCTAGTTGGGGGAGAAAGATAGTACACACAGCAAATAAGTAGACTAATGGTATGTCAGTGTATCAGGCAGCCTTTGCTGCATAACAAAGCACTCCACATCTCAGTTTTTTTAAATTGTAGCCATTTCTGTAGTTCCTAATTCTCCCGATCAGTGGCTGTTTGCTTCTTCTGGTCTCGGCTTGGCTCACTCACATGTCTGGCTGGCTCGCGGCTGAGGACTCAGTCATCCCGGGTCAGCTGGAGCAAACTAGGCCATTCTGGCCCATGTCTCTCCCATCCTGCCAGCAGACCAGCCCCAGCAAATTCTCATGGCAAGGCAGACATGCAAAGAAGAACAGTCCAATTCTGCAAAAGGAAAAAATGGAAAGGCACACACACTTCTCAAGTCTCTGCTTGCCTTCTAGTTACTAATATACCGCTGACCGAAGGAAGTCACGTGACAGAGTGAAGGGGACTCAGCGAAGGGGACTGTGAAGGGACAGGGCAGAAGATGCAGATTCAGGGAAGATCACATAAACGATTTTGCAATAAGTGCTTCAGAAATAAAGACAGAGAATAAATGCTGCAGAAACAAAGCCGGCTTTGTGAGATGGAAGGTGCTGAGGCCTCGAAATTTTCAGTAGGAAGATCAGCACAGTTTCCCTGCAAAGGTAACATTCGGGAAAGATTTGTTTCTTTGTGTACTACTCTATACTTGTATCATTTCTAATTCTCACAGTAAAACCCCACGTTATAAACTTTTACCCCCATTTTACAAATGTAGAAATTGAAGCTCAGTATGGTTGTGTAATCCCAAGTTTTCATAACTAGTAAGAGGCTATAATAGAAAATAGAACCCAAACCGACATATGCCCAAAAAAACAGATGGGACGGAGACTGATTGGCTTACAGAATTGAAAAATATCATCAATAGGTACATCGGTAGAAAATACATAGGAAGTGTCGCCTTCAGTTAACACTTGGAGTCAGGCCTCATACTCTGTCACTAGGACCTCATTTCCCATTCTGTGTGTGTGTGTGTGTGTGTGTGTGTGTGTGTGCGCGCGTGTGTCTTGTTCTGTTCCTCAGCCAACTCCCTCTGGTCCCGTTCTTGGATAGCCTACTCTGGGTGGCAGAATGGCCACCAATAGTAGCTTCTAATGTCAAGTCCAGGAGGAAACAGTGAGTCTCTTTTTTGGCAGTTCCTACCAGAATTTATAGGATTCACTCCTGTAGGACTGGTTTTGACCCCAAGCATCCCTGACCATTGGCGTGGCAGCAGAAAGTGATGTGCAAGTAACTGTCTCATACTACCCCACCAGCAGGGCTTTGTGAGCTTAATAGCGACATACACACATGTATAGTCTATACAGGCCCATCACCAGGCAATGTCAAAAATCCCTCACTTCTTCACAGGAAACAACAGTAACTTTTAGAGTGCCTTCCCCTCCTCAGTACACACCTCCCACCCTTATGTATATCCAGCAGCTAAACAGGAACTGTTGATTTAACTCTGTAATGTGCAAAAGTAGTTGATGGAGCATCTATGGTACAGAGAAGGCAATCACTTTATCTGGAGTCACACAGCAGGTCAGTCCTAGAACCAGAAAGCAGACAAGTTTGATTCCAGAGGCACCCAGGTCATTGCAAAAATTGAATGTACTCTTCTCTGAAGGACAAACCAAGTGAACTGTAAAAGTGCTGTCAGAAAAATCAAGGCTGAGATTCTCTAAAAGAAGTGTCAGTATGGAAAATGTTACAGTCATCTTAATGAAAGGCCTCTTACATAAGTAATATATGTCCTCAACTGCTTCTCTGAATCTCATTGGTGATACTAGCAGTTTCACAGAATGTATCCTTTGAAAATTTGCTTTCCTTAGCATTTTAATATATATAATGAAATTTTGAGATCATAATGTGACCCAAAGAGATATATAGTTCAGATTAATTCAACCAGCATACACTGAACGCCTACATTGTGCCCAGAACTGTTCACTTCTGTGATGATATAGAGACCTAAAGCTCAGGTGATCTAGGAGAATCAGACACACACAGTATCTAACAATCAGCAGCATCTTCACAGCTGATATTTTATTGAACTCCACGTAGTAGGCATTTTTCTAAGCACTTGATATGCCCTGTCTCATGTAATTCTCAAAACAGCCCTGTGGGTGGGTATTACTTTCTTCATGCTTCAGATTAGGAAACTGAGACAGAGAGGTGAAGTAACTTGTCCAGGGTCACTCAGCTAGGAAGGGGTGGAGCAGTGAATCAAATCCAAGCAGTCTGACTGCCGAGCCTGTATCCCCACCCCTCACCTATACAACACTGCTTCCTTCTTATTCCTGCAAACCCTGAAGATGGAACAAGAGTCACATTAACCAACTGAGCTCAGCACTCGTTTTCCTTTCTTTAAAAAAATTTATTTACTTATTTGGCTGCACATGTGTTAACTGCAGCATGCGGGATCTTTAGTTACAGCATTCAAAATTTTAGTGGCAGCCTGTGGTATTTAGTTCCCTGACTAGGGATCGAACCCAGGGCCCTGCACAGGGAGCATGCAGTCTTAGCCTCTGGACTACCAGAGAAGTCCCAACACTCATTTTCTAACTGCTGTTCCTTGAGAACCTCCTTTGGGCCATGCACCACCACACTAGGATAGTTACATATATTAGCCCATTTAGCCTGCAAAGCAACTCTATGAAATTGTATTATTGGCCCCATTTTTCAGTTAAATAAACTGAGGTTGAAACCTGTTAAGTAATGACTAGGTGACTAAAAATTGGTACAGTGATCAGAGGAAGGGAAGTTTGAGCAGGACCTCACTCCAGTCTACCCTAAAATGATTGCGGCTGCCATTCACTGCTCACTCTTTGTTTGCCAGACCTTTGCTCAGTGCTTTGTATAGATTTCCTCCAGTACTCTTCTGAGGAAACTGAGTCATGGTAGTTCGCTGACTTGCCCAAAGTTCACACAGCTAGGAAGTATCAAGCCTAGGATTCAGTCCCATGTTTAGCTGACACCAAACTTCTGCTCTTAGCCACTGTGAAAGCATTACTTTTACATATAAGAAGAGATGAGGTGATATCCCTCAAGTGGGGAATGGATAAACAGACTTCGTACATCCATACAAGGGAAGCGACTCAGCCATTGAAAGGAACGAATTAATGATACAGTATGATGAGTCTCCAGTGCATTATGCTAAATGAAAGAAGCCAAATTCTAAAGATTTGCTCCTGTACGGACAGAAATCAGAGCAGCAATTGCCAGGGCAGAGGTGCAGAGAGTGATTAGCTGTTAAATAGCCCAGGGTTCGGGGTGGGGGGCGGTTTGGGAGGTGATGAAACTCTTCCTATCTTGATTGTGGCGGTTACATGACTGAATGCATTTGTCAAAACTTGCAGAACCATATACTAAGGGAGATGGAGTTTACTGTTGGTGATTTATATCTTAATATTTGAAAAGGGGTTAAAAAAAAAAAAGGAAAGATGTGAAGGTCGGAAATCATTTGAAGGAGCTTAGCTGACTTTGCATCTTCAGGGAGCCCTGACTTCCTTTCTCAAAAGTACATTGATGAAAACATGCTGATTTACTTAGCGAAAGTTACTGAACACCAACAGTGAGCCAACTAGTATATTGGGCATAGAAAATACAACAGCAAACAAAACAGAGGAGTTCCTATTCCTTTAAATCTCACTGCTTATATTCAAGTTTTAAAAGATTAAAATTAATTAAGAAAATTTCAGCTAATAGTGATAAAATAAGAAAGTAAAGCTGGCTAACAAAATGCAGTGAATGTCTTCTCGGTGAGGGAATGCCAGCTGAGTTGTCAGTAGGATGCAGGGCACTGGAGAAACCACACCAAAACTAGAAGTGGACAGCAGTGGGTTCGAAAGTGTTTTAACTTGAGAAAACCCTGGATGAGAGCACCCCCAGTCAGCGCTCACTGACGCCTGTGTAAGTTATCTGCAGGAGTGCTTTGACCCCAAGGGCATCTCTTAGTGCTGTGCAAAATGCGGGTCCCCTTTCTCCAGCCACTCAGGGAATGCTCGTTCATTTTAACAGTAAATTACAGGAAACATATTTAGAAAGAGAAATATGTCAGGGCAAGACATCACATTATTCATTCTCCAGACTTTGGAGCAACACTTGTTGGATTATTTACGTGGCTGCTTCTGTCAATTCTAAATAGATTTATCATCTATTCTTTTGCACAATATTAAGACACTACAATTCCTTTCCAACCTGCACTGTTTGCTTAGTTTTAGATTTTATGAACAACACATTCTTCCCTTCCCCTGGACTCTTTCTATGCCTTTGTGCCTGGGAAAACCACACAACTTAAATGCTTTGGGGTTGGGTCACTTCTTCCTGCATTTTAACCCCTTATGTCCTGAAAACGTGATGCCAGAAGTCACCTCCCACATTTACAAGATATGTTCTTTGTTTGACCAGAACTCGTCCTGTGCTCACCTAAGAATGTTTCAAGTTAAAACTGTCCACATAGAGTCAAATAATTGTCAGAGCTGAGAGATGGAAGGACTTTGATATCTTTCCAAGATGCCCTGTTGTCCCCATCACCTTTATTTCAGCCGTGTTTGTCTCCCCACCAGTCTTCAAATCTCACCTGGTTTGGTCTGGTTTCATGGCCATCTTTGATTTTCAGGTCAAAGAATCTGGTAATTGGTTCTGAGACTGTTCCAGGAATACAGTCATTATGTTGTGATAGCCAAACTCTTGTGAGAGTTGCAAAATCTGACGCAAGTTGTTCCTGAATTTCCAGTGCTCAGAAAAGAAAACACCTTTTCTTTTGTCTCTGTAAGCTGTTTACTTAGGGCTTTGACTGTGCTTCCTACCTTCCTTACACAAAAAGAATGATCTCCAGCCAGTTGGCATTTCTCTGTCTTAATTTGTCTGTGAGTACATCTTTTTCTTTAGCCTTGTGAATGTCAAGAATCTTCACTAGGAACTCAGAACGTAGTTGGAATTTTTGGAAGCCTCTGGTAAAGGAGATTATAAAGTTAGTCCCTGCCCTAGCAGGTTTAGACGATGTGAAAACCACATCTCAAGTGAGAATTGGCTGTCCTGCCTCTCTTCTCTTACAGCCTTGGCTCCCCCATCAGCATTATTAGGAGGAGACAAACACTTACTTTTATCCCTCGAAATGTTTGTGGGTTTGCTGTTGACCATGGCTTCTTGGTTAATTTCAGCAATACAAAGTGATTTCCATAGCAGTTAGGGTCAAATCAATTGAAGTCATCAGGGATGTGTGTAAAGTCAAGCCACAAAGATGTTCATGATGGTGGTGTTTATAATAGCAAAAAGACAAAAAAAGAGAGAGAAAAAGCGAAAGAAAAAAAACGGGGGGGAGGATCTATCTAAATGTCCAATAATAGAGAATTGGTTGGTATTAATGACGTGCCATCCTAAAAAGAACGATGTTATGGAAAGCTAGATGACGGCATGAAAGAATTTTCGCACTAGAAGGAAAGTATTAATATTAATTTTTTAATGTTTTAATCTTACTGTCATACAGTTGATTTACAACATTGTGTTAATTTCAGGTGTACAGCAAAGTGAATCAGTTATAAATATACACATAGTCATTCTATTTTAGAATTTTTTCTCAAATAGATTATCAGAGAATATTGAGTAGAGTTCCCTATGCTATGCAGTAGGTCCTTGTTAGTTGGTCACTATCTTATACATAATAATGTATGTATGTTCATCCCAAGCTCCTGATTTATCCCTTCACCACCATGTTTCCCCTTGGTAACCATAAGTTTGTTTTCAGTATCTATAAGTCTGCTTCTGGAAAACTAGTAATATTAAATGAATAAATAAGTGTTCAGGAATACTTTTAACTTATAAAAGCAAATGATCTGTAATTGTGATCATATTTTTATTTTAAAACATAAATACAGGACAAGGTTTCTTAGCATTGGTGCAACTGACATTTTTTTTGCTTGTTTCCCATATTTAAATTGGTTTCTGTTTTACTATTTTACAAGTTTTATATATATATATATATACACACACACACACACATACACAAACACACACACACATATACTGGATACAAGTCTCTATAATCAGATATAAGAGTTGTGAATATTTTCTCCCATTTGTTAGGTTGTCTTTTTCTTTTCCTCTCTTTTTTCTTTTTTTAATTTATTTTTAATTGGAGTATAATTGCTATACAATGTTGTGTTGGTTTCTGCCATACAACAATATGAATCAGCCGTAAGTATACATATGTCCCCTCCCTCTTGAACCTCTTTCCCAACCCCCCACTCTATCCTCCCCCATCGCCCCCACTGCCAAGTTGTCACAGAGGACTAGACTGAGTTCCCTTTATCATATAGCAACTTCCTCCTAGCTAGCTATTTTACATATGGCAATGTATGTGTTTCAATGCTACTCACTCAATTTGTTCCATCCTTTGCTTTCCCTGCTATGTCTATAAGTCTGTTCTTTATGTCAGTGTCTCTATTCCTGCCCTCCAAATAGGCTCATCAGTACCATTTTTCTAGATTCCATATATATGCATTCATATACAGGATTTGTTATTCTCTTTCTGACTTCACTCTGTATAACAGGCTCTAGGTTCATCTACCTCACTAGAAATGACTCAAATTTATTCTTTGTTATGACTGATATTCCATTGTATATATGTACCACAACTTTTTTATCTGTTCATCTGTTGATGGACATTTAGGTGGATTCCATGTCCTGGCTATTGTAAATAGCACTGCAGTGAACATCGGAGTGCATGTGTCTTTTTTGAATTATGGTTTTCTCAGGGTATATGCCTGGTAGTGGGATTTGTGGGTCCTATGGATGTGAGAGTTGGACTGTGAAGAAAGCTGATCGCCGAAGAATTGATGCTTTTGAAATGTGGTATTGGAGAAGACTCTTGAGAGTCCCTTGTACCGCAAGGAGATCCAACCAGTCCATTCTAAGGAAGATCGATCCTGGGTGTTCATTGGAAGGACTGATGCTAAAGCTGAAACTGCAATACTTTGGCCACCTCATGCGATGAGTTGACTCACTGGAAAAGACTCTGATGCTGGGAAGGGTTGGGGGCGGGAGGAGAAGGGGACAACCGAGAATGAGATGGCTGGATGGCATCACCGACTCTGTGGACATATGTTTGAGTGAACTCCGGGAGTTGGTGATGGACAGGGAGGCCTGACATGCTGTGATTCATGGGGTCACGGAGAGTCGGACATGACTGAGCGACTGAACTGAACTGAACTGAACTGATGGTAGTTCTGTTTCTAGTTTTTATTAAGGAATCTCCATACTGTTTTCCATAGTGACTGTATCAGTTTACATTCCCACCACCTTGTTTGTATATTTTTTGACTATGGCCATTCTGACCCATGTGAAGTGATACCTCATTGTAGTTTTGATTTGCATTTCTCTAATAATGAGTGGTGTTGAGCATTTATTCATGTTGCAGTTGACATTTGATGCCAGATCATTTTTGTTGTACGGACTCTATAACCTGTGCATTGTAGGATATTTAGCATTCAGTTCAGTTCAGTTCAGTCCCTCAGTCGTGTCCGACTCTTTGCGACCCCATGAATCACAGCACGCCAGGCCTCCCTGTCCATCACCAGCTCCCGGAGTTCACTCAAACTCATGTCCATCGAGTCGGTGATGCCATCCAGCCATCTCATTCTCTGTCGTCCCCTTCTCCTCCTGCCCCCAATCCTTCCCAACATCAGAGTCTTTTCCAGTGAGTCAACTCGTCGCATGAGGTGGCCAAAGTATTGCAGTTTCAGTTTTAACACAGTCCTTCCAATGAACACCCAGGATTGATCTCCTTTAGAATGGATTGGTTGGATCTCCTTGCAGTCCAAGGGACTCTCAAGAGTCTTCTCCAGCACCATGACCTATTCATGGAATTTGCACCGGCACCTCCAGTTGTGATAATAAAAAGTGTTTCCCAACATAGACAAATGTCCCCTGGATGAGAACCACTCATCTAGCACATAATGATAAACTGTGGGAACTATTATAAAAGAAGGAAACTTTATGAGAATATGTTGAAGTGAGTCTGGTTTGATGGTGGAGTCAGAGAAGGCCTTTCTGAGGAAGTAGTATTTGAGTTGAGGTCTAAAGTTAAGTAGGAGATACCCAAACAAGGAGGGCAGGGAGACAAGGGGAAAGCATCCTACAAATCAGAGACCATGGCTAAAGAAATGGTAATCATTTTGGCTCCATTTTGAGACACTCAGTAGGCCCGAATCCCAACCTGCCACTGTGATTCTCCTCCAAAGAGAAATATTGAGAGTTGTGACCTCTTTGCTGTGAATAGAGCTTAAAATATTAAGAGGTTCAGCTGATAGTATTTAGACTCAAAAAGCCCCATATTTTAATTCTAACTCCTCTACCTACTAGGTGCATAACAAGTTATTGAACTTCTCTGAGCAAGTTATTGAACTTCTCTGAGCAAGTTATTGAACTTCTCTGAGTCTCAGTTTCCCCATCTATAAAATGGGTATAATGATTTCATCCTCATGCAGTTTCTGTGAGGATGAATCCTAGGAAGCCCCTTGCAGAGGGCCTAACACATGATTTGTGTTGCATGATCATGGCTGCTGCTGCTGTTTACTCTTGCTTTTTGAGCATTTGTTAAATGTCATGCATCATGTTTAGGACTTGATACATATTGTGAAGTCCCTCAGTCGTGTCCGACTCTTTGTGACCCCATGGACTGTAGCCTAACAGGTTCCACCATCCATGAGGTTTTCCAGGCAAGAATACTGGAGTGGGTTGCCATTTCCTTCTCCGTGATACATATTATTTCATTCTAATCTTCATAACATTTAAAAAAATCTTACCTATCATTTACAAGATTTCCAGAAAAACATCCATTTCTGCTTTATTGACTATGCCAAAGCCTTTGACTGTGTGGATCACAATAAACTGTGGAACATTCTGAAAGAGATGGGAATACCAGACCACCTGACCTGCCTCTTGAGAAACATTTATGCAGGTCAGGAAGCAACAGTTAGAACTGGACATGGAACAATAGACTGGTTCCAAATAGGAAAAGGAGTACGTCAAGGCTTTATATTGTCACCCTGCTTATTTAACTTATACGCAGAGTACATCATGAGAAACGCTGGAAGAAGCACAAACTGGAATCAAGATTGCTGGGAGAAATATCAATAACCTCAGATATGCAGATGACACCACCCTTATGGCAGAAAGTGAAGAGGAACTCAAAAGCCTCTTGATAAAAGTGAAAGAGGAGAGTGAAAAGGTTGGCTTAAAGCTCAACATTCAGAAAACGAAGATCATGGCATCTGGTCCCATCACTTCATGGGGAATAGATGGGGAGACAGTGGAAACAGTAGCTGACTTCATTTTGGGGGGCTCCAAAATCACTGAAGATGCTGAGTGCAGCCATAAAATTAAAATACTCTTACTCCTTGGAAGGAAAGTTATGAACAACCTGGATAGTGTATTAAAAAGCAGAGACATTACTTTGCCAACCAAGGTCCGTCCAGTCAAGGCTATGGTTTTACCAGTGGTCATGTCTTGATGTGAGAGTTGGACTGTGAAGAAAGCTGATCGCCAAAGAATTGATGCTTTTGAACTGTGGTGTTGGAGAAGACTCTTGAGAGTCCCTTGGACTGCAAGGAGATCCAACCAGTCCATCCTAAAGGAGATCAATCCTGGGTGTTCATTGGAAGGACTGATGCTAAAGCTGAAACTCCAATACTTTGGCCACCTCATGTGACGAGTTGACTCACTGGAAAAGACTCTGATGCTGGGAGGGATTGGGGGCAAGAGGAGAAGGGGACAACAGAGAATGAGATGGCTGGATGGCATCACTGACTCGAAGGACATGAGTTTGAGTGAACTCCGGGAGTTGATGACGGACAGGGAGGCCTGGCGTGCTGCGAATCATGGGGTCGCAAAGAGTTGGACATGACTGAGTGACTGAACTGAACTGAACCTATCATTTTAATCTTAATTTGCACATAATAAAACTGAGTTTTAGGGAGGTTAGGTAATTTGTTACAAATAACACACCTGGTAACTGTTGGAGCCAGGGTTTTAATCAGAGCCATTTGAATAAAGAGAACATCCTCCTGATCACAAAGCCCCTCTGACTGTCTGATTGTGACTCTAACTATTGTCCTGTGACTTACTGCTCTATTGCTGAGTAACAAATTGCCACAAGTTTATCTCCCAGTTTCTGTAGGTGAGATATCTGAGCACAGCATGGCTAGATTCTCTGTTTAGGGTCTCACTTGGTTGAAATCAAGATGTCAGCCAAGACTTGCAGTTCTCATCAGGGGCTTTGGCTCCTCTAAAAAGCACACCAGTTGTTGGTAATATTAATTTCCTTTCAGTTGTAGGACTGATGTCCTAGCTGTCAGTTGGGAGTCACCCTCAGCTGCTATAGGTCGCCTGCACTGCTTGCCATATGACCTCCATGGGCATTTCACAAACATGGTTGTTTGCTTTCCTCCAGGCCTCTCTGACTCTCATCTGTGCTATTCTGTCTTTAAAGGACTCATGTAGAGTGTCTTAGATCCTGCTGGACCAAAACCTGATCTTAAAGTCAGCTGATTTGGGACCTAAATCACATCTCCAAAATCTTTCACAGCAGTGCTTCGAATAGTAGTTGACTGCCTGACCAGGAGATAGTGTTTGCCCTCCAGGGGAATCTTGTGGGGCATCTCAGAGTTCTTCCTACTGCCACACTGTGACTGCTGAGGCCATCAGAGGGAGTCTCCTGCCCATACTACGTTTTGGGGTCTGAGACCGCTCTTTGGAATGATGTCTGCCTTCCCTTTCTGCCTCACACAGTGTCCCATGCAGGCATATAGGAGTTCACCCCGGGTCTCCTGCTAGTGGGGTTCTCTGCTACCCCTCCATGCTTACTTGCATCAGCACTGCGAATTTCTCTCTGGTTCTTTCCTCCTCTGTCCTCTGTTAGGAGAGTCGTGTAATTCCCACTATGACAAAGAAAAGTCTGTGCTCTTGGAGAAGGCAGAGGGCTACCATTGCCAAATATAACTAGGAACTGATTGCAGTTCAACCAGTGCCATTTTGTGGAATCCACAATTTTTTCTGACTTCTTAGCCACACTTATCCTTTCCACCTCTTCTCCTCCCTACTATGTTCTCTTGTTTCCCCTGAAAATTCCTATGTTCGTATAAGCATGCCAAGAAAACTGCTCTCAAACCATCTGGACAAGTAATCCCAGCGTGAAAATTATCTTGGTACTTGGACTTCCCAAACTAAAAGGGTTTGAGTCATTCACAGAGACCCACCCTCAAACAGCCTCATTCTTCTTAAGGAAAGGAAATGACACCTTAATAAAAAGGCAGCATCCAGACTATAAAATTTCACCCTGCCACAGATTTCTTCGCATCTGATCTCTGTGGAAAATTTCACTGATTTTTTTTCAAAAGTAACGAATGAAGAGTGTGAGAGACGGGATGTGGAGAAGTAGCTATACCGAGCATGTATTGTAGTTTAAAGGCTTAAAGGTGAAAGTCCTTCATAAATAGTCACATAAAATAATATTTTTGATCCACCCAGACTGTCTGACTTCTGTTTATCGGGTTCTTTATAATTTCAATATTGATTTTTGCATAGAAGAGTATGAAGTGACCATAGGCTAAAAATGTGAGTTGACTATCTTGATAGAAAACGGAAGCCAAGACAATCTATAAATGAGTGCCTCCTTTGTGATTTGTATTTAGTGAAACTAAAGATCAAAGAAACAGCAGCTGTGTTCTTGAGAAGAAAACGTGACTAGTAATATGTGCTCTCCTGACAAGACGTAAGATGAGGTCAAAAGACCTAGGATTTTAACTCAGCCCAAATTCTGCAACTGAACTCATCAAAACCAGCCTTTCCAAGTCCCCAGTGATCAAAAGGAGAAAGACTGGTGAAAGCCAAAGTGGAGAAGCTGGGCTACGAGTATCCCAGCTCTCTTCAAGTCATTGGTTGAGGGCTGCTCTCTGAGGCATTAACTCTCTAGAGTACCCACCTGGGGACCTCACAGTGTGAGGAGGATCCCAACTGACAAAGAAAGCCCTCAGGCAAATAAAGGCAGGCTCTGGCCCTTGGAAGTCAGGCCAGTGTGTCCTGAGGTGGAAAGAACAAGTTGATGTGAGTGTCTGATATTCCAGATTTAGTGAGATGCTCCATTTCTCCTGGAAAGAGCTATACCAAGTTCTGCCCTGATATCCTCTTCGAATTCGTGAGAAAAAAAGTGTACATAGAAGAAAACATGTATCATGTCATACAAAGGATGCTCAGAAAGTTAGTTATGATGTTAAATAATAGGATAAAGGTCAACATCTGAATGCTTGGTCCCAACTGGTGTCTCCTCACCTCCTACCTCAGCTGCCTGTGTTCTCTCTGGGATCCTCCCTCCTGACCGTCTTCCGGGCACTTGAACCACTTTGCTCCCTCGCACTGCAGAACCTTTGCACAAAAAGTTCTCCCTCCCCGGAATGCCATCCACAGTCCATCCCACCCCACCCCAGACTGGATTAGGTCACCCTGGGACGTGTAGTCAGTAGACTCTGTGACAGCAAGAAGCACCTCTGGGTTTAGCTCCATACCCTGTCCCCAGGGTCTGGCACAATGCCTGGCACTCAGGCAATTAGTTAATATGGAGTGAATAAATGGATGTTAAAAAGAAAGAAAGAAATTCCAAGTGTCAGTCTTGATATTTGAGACAGCTCAGATATACATTCTTTTTTCATGGCTGTTTTTTCTTTGATTAGGTATCCATCCGTTTTACTCCATCCATGTATATCCATGTACAATATACAAAATCTAAAGGTATAAAATGATTTACCTTATGTTTTAAAAATATGCCCTCTCCACTCCAGTATTCTTGCCTGGAGAATCCCATGGACAAAAGAGCCTAGCAGGCTACACGGTCCATAGGGTCGGAAAGAGTTGGCCACGACTGAAGCAACTTAACACACACATCCCTACCTCCCTTCCTCTAAGGTAAGGGTTTCTAGGATTAGTACCTCTATAGATTCCATTTCTAAGTCCTCCTCTATTTGCACATAGTAACAGATACTTGTGCATTTGCTCTTTTCTTTTTTTTTTTCTACAGTTAGTAGTGCACTGTGTATACTATGTACATACTGTTACTTTTTCACTTAATGAATCTGGAGATAAGTCCTTATCAGGACATGAAAAGCTTCCTCATTCTTTATTCCCCCAAAACTTTATGCACATTCTAAAAACAGAGCAAAATTTAAGTAAGTTTACTGTGAATACCTATAAATACTCACCAGCTAGGTTTTCCCATTAGTATTTTTACTGTGCTTGCTTTATCAAATATGCATCCTTCTAGCCATCTATCAAACCACCTTATTTTTTGCTGCATTTCAAGAGAGATTGAAGACCTCAATATACTTTTCACTTAAATACTTCAGCAAGTATATCATTTCCTAAAGTTCAATATTTGCTTACATTTTTGTGTAAAATATATGTATAATAAAATGTACAAATCTTAAGTACATGTTCTGAGTTTTGACACATGCACACATCCTAGGTGTATATTCACTGAGTTTGGACAAATGGATATAGACAGACTCTTTACAAGATACAGAAGATCAATATCGTCCTTTCTGTCATGTCCTTCACCAGTCAGTTCCCACTCTTACATCCTCAGAAACAACTATTGGTTTTTCTACCATAAAATACCTTTGCCTGTTCTAGAATTTCCTATAAAGAAAACCATACAGTGTGTGCACTTTTGGTTTTGAGATTCAGCCATGTTGATGCACATCTTCCTTTTTATTGCTGAGAATTCCACAGGAAGGAGTAGATTCCAAAGCATACCCACAGTTTCCTTAATCTCCTCATCTTCATAACTACATCTTATGACATTATTGGTAAACGTCGAGGCTGTTTATACCTTCTGCTATCACAGAGATTGACCTCTCCTCTTGGGGATTATAAATACATGGACTGGACTTCTAGAAGTGGAATCACTGAGTTTGATAACCCTTGCTTTTTGATCCTCAAACCTGCGAACAAATCTTGATGCATGAGACACTCATCAGGCATGTTTCAATGGCTGGTGATTTGCAAGACATCTTATGAAAATGGTAACTGTGAATTTCTCCATCCGTCGTTTCCCAGCCTCAGCTCTGTTGCACAGCTGAAAGCAAGCTGAGAGATACGTCACAGAGAACAAATTCCATCAAATATTTGTGAGTCTTAAACTCCTCTAAAGCGTGGGTATCATTTGGTACACATTCCTCTAGTTTCCCACTAAACCTTTTGTTTCTGTCAGGCTTTCTCCCCCAAAGTTGGTGGCAGACTGACTGCTGGGCTCACTCTCAGTTATAATCCTTTGTTCAAGATTCCACATCCTTGCAAGGCTCTGGGTTTCATTAGATAAGCTTACCCTCCACCCTTTTTTCACACCCATTATCCCAGGTCCTGGAACGGGGTGATGTGTTTTCCTTACTTTCCCCCCTTTCTCTTTTATTTCCCACTGATAAATGGCAAAAGCAGCTGTGGACTTTGCTTTGAAGGTTCTGACGGACGAGCATGATGAATCGGTGATGGATTAGAGCAAATGAATCACATAACGCGGAAAGGGAAGAGGGCGAGAGCACAGAGCCGGCTCCCAGCTTTACCGTTTTTCAAACTCCTTAAAAGCCAGCATTTCTTTTAATCTGGTTCCAGTTTCTGCGGTGACTCTGCATATGTTTAAAAGAGGGAGAGCAGAGAAGTCTTGTGGATATAAACAGGGAATTCCATTCTTCAGTCCAGCTCTAAAGCAGCATTGTCATTCAGGGGGAGTTTAAATAGCTAGGAAACCACTTCAAGGCCCCTCAAAAACAACTGGGCAGCTCCAGGAAGAGGAACAGTTGGCAAACCAAGTGACAGAATTGAAAACTATAAATCTTTACCATGAGGATTGACTAGCAAAATACAGCTGTTGCTGCTGGTAGTCATCTCCTTGTTTGGAAGGAAAGTGTATTGAGCTGATTATCATAAACTGCTTGGTTACTATGAAATGGTAAGCATGAGCAGGTTGGAATCTGGTCTTGTTTGGAGCCCAAGAAAAATAAGAACAGTTATTTCATGGCCTGTAGTGTTTCTAGTCTTAAAGAGAAAAAGACAGTAGACTGCAGTTCTGGAGCTACGGGTTAAGACTGGGACTGAGAAATTCCAAGTCCTCCTTTGAAATTCAAGAGATACTTAACAGAGAAGAAAGGTCTTGGTGGATGGCTGGTTCCTTTGTATTTGAACAAGAGGGGCCCTCTTCCTCCCCAGATGGAAAGTCATTCAAAGGAAATCATTAAAGGACATCCCTTTTTTACACTCTGGGGATAGATGCAAAACACAGTGTAGAATTGATGCAATTACCTAAACTCGGAGGTTAGGACAAAAACGAGGAGAAAATCTAGGCCTAGATGTTTGGCCAATTGCTAGGATTCTAGGCAACATGAAGTAGTTACTTCTTACTTTCCAGTTTCATATTGTAAAGAAAGTACAGAATATATTGTGAAAGTGTTAGTCACTCAGTCGTGTGCGACTCTTTGAGACCCCATGGACTCTAGCCTGCTAGGCTCCTCTGTCCCTGGGATTGTCCAGACAAGAATACAGAAGTGGGTGGCCATTCCCTTCTCCAGGGATCTCTCCCTGACTCAGAGATAGAACACAGGTCTCCTGCATTGCAGGCGTATTCTTCACCATTTAAGCCACCAGTGTGTTATTGTATTAGAAGCTAAGTCATGTCTGACTCTTTGTGACCCCATGGACTATAACCTGCCAGGCACCTCTGCCTTGGGATTCTCCAGCCAAGAATACTGGACTGGGTTGCCATTCCCTTCTCCAGGGGATCTTCCAGACCCAGGGATCAAATCTAGGCCTCCTACATTACAGGGAGATTCTTTACCATCTGAGCCACCAGGGAAGCCAGAAAGGGTAAAATATAAGGGTTCAATACTAAAGTAACTGATTGCTTAAATATTGGAAATCATACAAATGATAGTTCACTATCACAAAGGTCTAGTGGGGAAATGGAGATAATATTTCCAATTAAGTGACTGAAGCAGGGAAGCTCAATATTAAAGGTCACCAAAGACTGTTGAATGACAAGGAGGCTAGGTTTGATTTATCAAAAATTTTTTGGCCACAAGAGTTCTTAGATAATCAGTATAGTTTCCAAGACTAAAGACTGAAAGAGGCTCGCCCAGCATTGCTGAATGGTAATAATCCTCGCCGACTGTGTGATTGAGCCCTCGATATAGACCACTTGGCTAAATCCTTTCCACGTATTATCTGATTTAATCTTTACCTCATCCCTGTGGATACTGTGGCATAACTTTCTCTTGGAGAGCCTCAGCAATCAAATGGATCATTTCTAAAAAACAATTCTGGCTGCCTTGCTCAAGGTAGATCTAAAAACATGAAGCAATGATTAGAAAAGATATTTATTATCCTCTGTCTTTCCTCCACACTTCTTGCTCTGACTTCCCTGAGAGTGTGGATCTAGTGGGAGCTCTGAGAGATTCTAAGTCATTATCCACGTCCTCCATTCATTTTCACACCTCCTGTTGCCAGGTACTGGACTAATTCTTGGTCATGATGAGTTGATGAATACTAAAAGCAGAAAGGGAGGGGAATGATAAAATTTATTTGTGTGTGTGTGTTTTGACCATGCATATTTTGTAATTCTATTTACAAGACTGGCAAAGCCTATCTGTTTGGAAAAGTCATATTAAATATGAATGAAGGTTAAATGATTAATCAGATTTCTCCCCCAGTGTCATATTTTTTTAATTTACCAAGGTATCTAGATACAAATAAAACTGAGTCCTAAAAAAATGCATGTAGTTTGTTTATGTGAGATGTCTCCACCTACATCTTCTTTCTGACCACAGTGAGCTTGTTATGATTAAATATTTCTCATTCAACAAGTATTTATTGAGAAGCTCCTCTGTAGCAGGCCACCCCCCCTACCAGATTCTGAAGATGCATTAATACGCAATGCCCTTTTTATGTTAATAGTGCAGCAGACAGTTGACATTAGGTGTAGGTGTGTAATCACTCAGATAAAAATACAGTTACCAACAATAATAAGTGGTAAGGGAGGAAAGGGACCTGAGAGCAAGAGAAAGAGTACACAGGCTGTCTCATTTGGTTGGGATGCCCCAGGAAGACCTCGCTGAGAAAGTAACTTATCAATGAGTATGAGATAAAAGGTGGCCAACTCAAAATTGATCTCAAGGGTCTTCCAGGAAGAGGAACTAACATTGGCTCTGAGGCTGGGAAGTGTTAGGTGAGGCTGGCAGGGGTGTTGCTGGTAGGCTGGGGGTCATGGGGTGGGCCATAAGGTATATAAGATCAAGGGCAAGACCAGGCACCAGAATGCTCGGGAGGGACCAAATCCAGCAGGACCTAGTAAATATTTAAAGCTTTATAAGAACAAGGAATGAGGTGCTGTTGATGGTTTTAAGCAAGTAAGTGGAATGATAAAATCTCCATTTAAAAATGATCACTCACTTTGGAGACTGCAGACTGGATTGAAAGAAGCAATTTGGTCTTAGGGAGACCCACTAGGAGGCTACTGCAGCAGCCCAGGTGCAAGGTGAAGGTGGCTGGGATTACAGTGATGGTTACAGAGATGACTAGTTGGAGAGATTTGAGAAATATTAATCCATTCTTGCTGTATCTTGAACAGAAAAACTATGTGCACAACTGCAAAGCAAAAGTAAATAATATCTTTGTCCATTTACTTAACCAAATAAAGTAACTCACACCATTATAAGTGTTTGGTTTTTTTTTTTAAAGAGGAAAGGTTTTCCTAAGTTATTCTGCCTAGCTGTTCTCGTCAACACTGTTGATGGACAGGTGCTGTCTGTCTAGATGTTGACACTAGCATTAAGAAGTCATGAACTGACTCACAGATTAGCACATTGCTCCTTCAATTGAATTGTTGAAAAAGACAAGTACCTCACAGAAGAGGGTAGAGATATTGTGAGTTTATTTATCTGCAGTGTGCTGGAAAGGACTTACTAAAGTTCACCATGAGCTGTATTATCCTTTGCCATAGCCCTCTTAGGACATGATTTTGATCTTTCTCAAGTGAGATCATTCCCTTCATCAACCAGAGGCCACACCTTCATTCCTGAGTCATAAAGTCTGTCTCCCGACCCCGTGATGAATGTGCTCTCCACGCACAGTCACATTCTGTTGCCCGGTTCATGTTAGTTAATTCTTTGGTGTCCTATCTGATTACACGCGTTGAACTCAGCTCCTGTGAACTTTACTCTTCCTCGGCAGGATTGAACAACAAACTTTACTTTATGTACTGTTTGTCTTTGCTCAAACCACAGCCCTTCACTGGATACAAGTTGGTCTTTCGGTTGAGTTGGCAAGGGTTCATCATTTTGGAGGTCAAGGTTGCACATTTCTGTTTCCTATAACACATGCCTGTATGAGCCAATAATTGGGATGTCTGCATTTATGAATGGGTTGTTACAGCACCCACCGTAGTCATAGTAACACTGCGGTGAACCCCTCTCCAAGAATCAGAGGGACTTTGTTCATCCTAATGGATCGTATTGCTTAGGATTTGTTGGAAGTTTAGTGTTTTTAAATGGTTTTAATGGTGTTTAACATTAATAACTTTTATTCTCACGAGAAGATAAACATTTGATGGATTTCAGTAGTGTCTCTATAAAGTTATCCCTTCTGTGTCTATGTATACATTGGACTGGATAACAATGGGGGTGATTATCTGGATAAAATGCCAAGAGCTGAGATAAGAATCTGAATCAAATCCAAAGTGTTTTTGCTTCACTGTCTCTTCTCATCTGACTGATGGTCTCCCTTTTCCATCCTTTTAATTGTGATAGAATATAAATAACATCAAATTGACCATTTTAACCATTTTTTAATATAGCATTAAATACATTAACAATAAGTACATTTAGCATTCAGTACACCATCACCAGTATCTGTATTTCCAGAACTTTTTTATAATCCCATATAGAAATTCTGTACCCATTATACAATAACTCCCCAGCACCCTCTCCCCCACCCTCTAAGCTCCTGGTAACCTCTGTCATACTTTCTCTATCTATGAATTTGCCTATTCTAGATACTTAATATAAGTAGAATTATATAATATTTGTCCTTTTGTGTCTAGCTTGTTTCATTTAGCATGTTTTCAAGGTTCATCCATGTTGTAGCATGTGTCAGAATTTTCTGTTCCTTTTTGTGGCTGAATACCATTCCATTGTATGGATATACCACATTTCATTTACCTCTTCATCCACTGGGCTTCCCTTGAGGAGCAGATGGTAGAGAATCTGTCTGCAATGGAGGAGACCCAGGTTCAATCCTGGGGTCCCTGGAGAAGGGAATGGCAATCCACTCCAGTATTCTTGCCTCAAGAATGCCATGGACAGAAGAGCTTAGCGAGCTACAGTCCAGGGAATGGCAAGGGGTCAAACACTATTGAGTGACTCACACTTAAACACTTTCACTTTCTTCATCCATTGGTAGACATTTGGGTTGTTTCTCTCTTTTAGCTCTTTGACTAAGGCTGCTGTTGGAATCAACCTGGGTCTCGGCTTTCAGTTCTTTTGGGTGTATATACCTAGAAGTAGAATTGGTGGATCATACAGCAATTCTGTGTTTAACTTTTTGAAGAATTGCCAAACTGTTTGCCATGATGGCAGTGACATTTTACATTCCCACCAGCAATGCACCAGAGTTCCAGTGTCTCCACCTCCTCACCAACACTTATTACTAGCCATCCTAATAAGTGTGTGCATTTCTTTTTAAGTGGTCTTATGTCTATTTTCCTGGTCATCTTCATAGAATCAGCTGATGACTCTATACAATATGGCTGATCTAGGTCACAGAAAGATGCAAATTTTCATTTGGGCAAAAAGTTAAAAAATAAAATATTTCATCCAGACTCAAAATAAGCAAGCAGTGATAACCCATAGGAGGCAGTGTAGCAATGTGACTGAAAGCTTGGACTCTGCCACCAGACTGCCAGAGTTTGAACCCCAGGTTCACTGTAGCCAACTGGGTCTGGATGATCTTGCATGAGGTTCATGACTCCTTTTCCTCAATTTTCTCCCCCCTAAAGTGAGGATAATAAAGGTACCCACCTCCAAGTGTTACTCTGAGGTGTAAATGAGTGAATACATGCAAAGCTCTTACAACAGTGCTCTATAAATATTAGTTCAAACAGCACTAACCCAGGACATTTCTGGCATCCATATAAAGTCACTTGGACCTCATCTCAGACCCCAGGCAGTTAGGGCAGAATCTTGGTGGGGGATGACCTCTGCACTTTTAATGAGCACAGAGTGCCCAATGATCCCTACAAGCATTAGTGTTTGACCACAACCCCTGCTCCAACCCATAGCCAACTACCCTCACCTTTGGATTTCATCTGACCTTCAAATAGGTCAGGTCTCAAGAAGTGATCCCATTTATGTGCAAATTGCAAAACTACAACTGAGATTTTAAATTATTAGAACTAATAGCCTATAAATATTGTAAGATTATTCCCTGAAGGAAATTCGCTTTATAATTTTTCACCGTTTATTTAGATGTATCACTATCTTTTTGCAAGAGCAAAAAAATGTGTTTTTCCCATCTGTTTAAAATGACAAAGCCTTTACATTTTTGTAACCAGTTTTGTTTAGTGCAGACCATTTAAAATGCCTCTAAAGTTGCATTTTATTTTTATAAAACAATGATCCTAACACTCCAGAAAATGCCAGAGCACACATGCAGAAGTCACCTGGCCATCCACAAGCAACCAGAAGGATGGCATTAAATAAACAAAACACCACAATCGAAGACACAACTTCTGTCTTGGACTAAAAAAAAATCAGAGAAATGTTTCAATTCTGAAAAGTATTTTAAATATGGACAGGAACTTTTATGAGATGCTTTTCACATTTTACATTTTAGAAATTGTTTCAACAATCTGAAATTTTCAGACAGTTGAAAAGTTGCAGAATACAGAGACTTCGCACATGCAGGCCCCACTTTCACAAGCAGGCCAGTCTCATCAGGTTCCCACTGATACAGCCATCAGAATTTTCACTCCATGCCCACAAGAAGTAGAACTGGGATCACCATATGAAGATTTTCTTCAGGAAAAGCTGGGGTTACTAAAGGTCATGTCAAAGAAAAGAAATAAGAACATTTCAAATACAGAGCCTCAGAATCATTTTGCAAGAAGCATCTCTCAGAATAATTACAAACAGTGGAAATATTTTGCACTGAAAGCAATGACCAGAGACATCCTATCAGCACCTTCCCAAGATTTCCCAAAGGGCTCATAGTTTAAGGAGTGGCTGTCCTGCCATAGAAAGGCTGATGCAAAAATTGAGGTTTTACCTGCCAGAGCTTTGAAAAGAGCCTGAGTTTCATAAACACATTGTCAGCCCCTAAACGCTCCCCATCCACACACCAAGCATCACCACAACCCAGATTATGCCCCCAGAATATGAAAAATAGCAACCACCATTCTCAAGGGCTCACCATGGGTCATAAGCTCAGCAAGTCCTTCCCCTTTGTTACCCTCGTGAATCCTCACAACTTTATAAAGGAGACTCATTTAACAAATTAGGACAGCTTAAGGCTAATTCATTTATTCATTCCAGAAATTTTCACTGGGCACTTCCTGTTTCTAGAACTGCAAGATACAGTGGTTAAAAATGAGGCCAGGAGGGACTTTCCTGGTGGCTCAGTGGTAAAGAATCTGCCTGCCAGGGCAAAGAACATGGGTTAGATCCCTGGTCCAGGAAGATTCCAGATGCTGAGAAACAACTAAGCCCATGTGCCACAATCACTGAACCGTGTTCTAGAGCCCAGGAGGCATAACTGCTGAAGCCTGCACACCTAGAGCCTGTACTCCACAGCAAGGGAAGCCACAGCAATGAGAAGCCCGCAGATCACAACTAGAGAGTAGCCCCCACTCACCACACCTAGAGAGAAGCACCCGCAGCAACAAAGACCCAGCATAGCCAAAAGTAAATAATTTTTTTTAAGTGAGGCAGAGAGGAAAATTGTAAATGAAGGAAGTCAGTCTGAAAAGGTTCCTTACTGTTTGATTTCAACTACAATTGTCCGTTGAACAATGCAGAAGTAAGGGGTATCAACCCTCCACACAGTGGAAAATTCTAGTCTAATTTACAGTTAACCTCCTAGACCTTTGTATCTCAAGTTCCCCTGTATCCACTGTATGGTGTCTGAGGATTCAACCAACCATAGATCATGTATTTAATATTTAGTATTAAATATTTATTGTTTAATATAGAAAAATCCATGTATAAAGTGGACCCACACACGTTGTTCAAGAGTCAACTATATTTGACATTCTGGAAAAGGCAAACCTAACCTCAGATATGCAGATGACACCACCCTTATGACAGAAAATGAAGAGGAACTAAAAAGCCTCTTGATGAAAGTGAAAGAGGAGAGTGAAGAGGTTGGCTTGAAGCTCAACATTCAGAAAACGAAGATCATGGCATCTGGTCCCATCACTTCATGGGAAATAGATGGGGAAACAGTGGAAACAGTGGCTGACTTTATTTTGGGGGGCTCCAAAATCACTGTGGATGCTAATTGCAGCCATGAAATTAAAAGACACTCCTTGGAAGGAAAGTTATGATGAGCCTAGATAGCATATTAAAAAGCAGAGACATTATTTTGCCAACCAAGGTCCGTCTAGTCAAGGCTATGGTTTTTCCCGTGGTCATGTATGGATGTGAGAGTTGGACTGTGAAGAAAGCTGATTGCCGAAGAATTGATGCTTTTGAACTGTAGTGTTGGAGAAGACTCTTGAGAGTCCCTTGGACTGCAAGGAGATCCAACCAGTCCATTCTAAAGGAGATCAATCCTGGGTGTTCATTGGAAGGACTGATGCTAAAGCTGAAACTCCAATACTTTGGCCACCTCATGCGACGAGTTGACTCACTGGAAAGACTCTGATGCTGGGAGGGATTGGGGGCAGGAGGAGAAGGGGACGACAGAGAATGAGATGGCTGGATGGCTTCACTGACTTGATGGAGGTGAGTTTGAGTGAACTCCGGGAGTTGGTGATGGACAGGGAGGCCTGGCGTGCTGTGATTCATGGGGTCGCGGAGAGTCGGACACGACTGAGTGACTGAACTGAACTGAACTGATGGAAACAGCAAAAAGATCAGTGGTGCCAGATGTTCAAGAGAGGGAAGGATGAATAGGTGGAGCACAAGGGACTTTTAGGGCAGTGAATCTATTCTATGTGATACTATAATGGTGGAACCTAGAATGTATAAACCAAGAGTGAACCCTTATATAAATTCTGAAGTTTAATTAATTATAGTGGGTTAGCATTGGTTCATCGGTTGTAACAAATGCACCACCCTAATGCAAGATAGTAGTAATAAGGGAGTTGGGATATGAGGGAATGTATTAGAACACTCTGTACCTGCCATTCAATTTTTCTGTGAACCTAAATCTGCTCAAAAAAAAAAAGTCTATTTTCTCTTCTTAATGGGAAGGGAGGGCCAGAGGCACTACCATTATGAAGACCTGAGGACAAATAGAAAACAAAGAAATAAGAACATTACAAGAGCTGGTGCTCCATGTAATGATGAAAACAAACAAGGCAAATGGCGGGCCTGCGTTAATGGGATGGTCAGGGAAGGACCCTCTTGAAGAGGTGACATCAAAACAGAGACATGAAGGTGCCCCCATGCTAAAGGCAGGAAGAGTGTCACTCATGGAGCACTCCTGTGCAGAGACCTTGGTCAGAAAGGGATGTTTAGTGGAACAAAGAGGTCACACAGCTGACAAATCATGGACTCAGGGTTCAATTCTCCTTCTAATCCCAGGGCCTCACTGCTTCCTCCTGTTTAATTGGCCACTGTCTTGAGTATTGAGCCTCAGTCTTTTTCAAATTCTTGCTGTTTCCCTTTCCCTATGGTGTGGTGAATAGTGTAAACATTACTTAAAATGGGAATAAATTCTTCTCTGGCTCATGGCAAAGTGTTCTGCCTCACTCTTCAATCAGCAGAGAGAATTCCAGGGCTTCAATTTCCCAGCTATCTTTAAAATGTGAGAGGTGGAAGGGGGTAGCAGAGGGAGGCATTTTGTCATTTGGAAAAAGGTTGTCTATTCTTCATTTTCCAAAAACCTCTGACACATACTGCTCAACTCTTATTGGGCACATCCCCCTACATTGTGAGCAAGGTTCCTATGGTCTTTATAAATATTTATGATACATTACTGACCACATTATATATACTGTGCTTTGCTAATATTAGTCATGGCTTAAGGTCCATCTGAGCACAGAGCATACTGATCGTAGATGTGGCGTCCTGGCCAGGGAGAAAGACATTCATTACTGTTGTTCTGCTGAAAGAATTGACACGTACCCAAATCAAAATACAGGTACTTCTTTTCTTGAAGAAGAAGAATAAAAACACCTCCATGTGTTTCAGTCCAGATGAAAAAGCAATTCAAAACTGAAAACATGGCGTGTAAAGAAGAAAGAGGTGAGTGTGTTATTTTCAATGGAAAAAACAGCTGCTCGCATCAGATAGAAACCAGATGGGAGAGAAAGATTCAGAAGAATAAAGCTGAACCGTATTCAGGAAAAAGGCATCAGAGGCAAAACGTGCTCCCAAGTCAGAGGACCAGGAACTCCTAGACCTTTCTTCCTGTGCTGCTGGACCACGTGGGCCACATGGCTCCCAGGAACACAGAAGAAACACTGAGGCAGATGCCCCAAGTTAGCCACGGAACTGGTTCAGAAAACAATCTAACCCCAGCCCACAAGCCTGGGTGTCTTCATTAGGGAGGTGCAGAGTTTGGCAAGTTCTCTGAGGGTGTGGAGATACACCCCAGAAGTAGAAGGATGTGTCTGTGTGTCCTCAGCCCCAGTGCTGGGGGAAATAATCCAGAGAGTCAGGCCTTTTTAGCTTTTGTTTAGAGGAGCTCTCCTGTGTCACAGCCCACCTGTCTTTTTAAATTTTTTTTGTCTCGTCTCCTTTTCAATTTTTTTTTTTTGGCCATGCCCTGTGGCATGAGGATTCTTCATTTCTCAACCAGAGATCAAACCCAGGCCCCCAGCAGTGAAAGCGCTGAGTCCTAACCCCTAGACTGCTAGGGAAGTCCCCCACCTGTGAATTTTAACACAATTCTCTGGGAAACATGGATGAGTGAACTCAGAGGCCTTGCTCAAATCCCAGTCGCAAAGGCCTTGTTGCCCAGCAGACGTGAGGTAGAAAGTTCTGGTGCACTGTTTCCTCTGTGCTGTGTTGTGGCTTTCTCACCCCGGTGGAGCGTATTATTTGAGTTGCCACATGCTGACCACAAGCTCCCGGCAGCACCACACACTGACCTCAGAGGAGAAGGCTCAGAGTGATGCTTCCCACGGAGGGCCTGCTGTGGTCACGGAGGAGGCGACAGCAGCCTGGATGGCTGGCACGGCCTCTACCCGCACAGAGCTGGAGACACGCCTGCCCCTGACTGGTGGTGAGCGTACCATGCCCAACTCAGCCCTTCAAATAACCCACTTCTCCTGGCCAAGGGTAGTTATCCTATCAAGTGAGCATTATCTTAACCGCTAATGGTGCATGAACACACCAGCTTCGGAAAAACAGCCCACAAAGAGGATGGCTAGCGCCTCACCAGGCCACAAAAGGACAGAGCTGGCATCCGGGCCTCTCAGTCTAACCAGGGTTTAGCAGATAAAAAGAAAGAATCCTGTAAAGAGTAACACAGGCTGCCTTCATAAAGCTCTGTAACCTTTGGCCAGTCATTAACCATTTCTGAGCCTCAGTTTTCACATTCATAAAATGGTGATTGTGATAATAACTATCTCACAGGGTAGCTGAGAAAGTCAAGTGGGATAATTTATATAAAAAGTTTGTTATAAACAGGATCTTTATGGTTAAAAGGAGGAGAACCTCAACTTGAATGAGTTTAAGCAGAAAAAAATAAAAGGTACTTGTTGGCTCCCTTAAACTGAAAAGTCCGGGAGTGCATCTGGCTTCAGGCATAGCTGGATCCAGTTACTCAAATTACTTCTTCCAGATGCTTGCTTGCTTTTGTATTTTCCGCCTCAATCTCTTTATCTCTCTCTCTTTCTCCCTCCTCCTCTCCTCGCCTTCCTCTCATTCTTGCTCTGTTTCTTGTTTTAAACTCTGCTTCTTTGTGAGTGAGCTTCACACTCAGACAGGCTCTCCCAGATAATGTGAAAAAAATGGCTTCTAAGCCAAATAATCTTTACAAAGGAAGTAAGACTTCCCTTTACCCCATTTCATGCAGGGACTCTGAGTGGATCTGAAAGTCACCCCTTGCTTAGACCTATGTCTACAAAATGATATGGGGTGACCTATGATTGACTGGGCTTAGTTGCATGTGCCCTCAGGGGTAGGGAGTCAGCCAACTGTAGGCTCTTTGACTGATGGCCCACCCGAATCATATGGGGTAGACAAAGGACAGTTCCGCACAAACACCACACAGGTTCACAAAAATGACTGAAGTCTCCATAAGCACGTCCTCATAGTTACTACTGGTCTGTCTTCTCTCTCTTCCTATCAAAACCTGCTCACTCTGGTGCTCCAGTTTCCTTTTATTTAGCTGTTAACTGTAGAAAGGAATCAGATGTAAACTAACCTCTAATCACTTAATATGGAAAGAGATTTTACTAGTGGCCAGAGACCTGCATTCTAATCCAAGTTTTGCCAGTAATTGGCTTGGTGATTTAGGTCTGGTTAGTTTAACCTCCCTGTGGTTAAGTTTCTTCATGTATCACAAACACAAGGGTTGCCATCAGTTCTCTCCAAGCCCATTGGCCTATGTTCCTAGGATTTCATCTGTGTTGTAAGAAAACACTGGGGTATTCACGTTTTAGCAGAAACTTCCAAAATGGCAATGACTTGATACAATGAATAAGCCACCAACGGTGAAAACACAATAAAACATATCCAGACCAGAGAGAGTAGAATCTTTTTCCAAGCCTTCTAAACATCATTATTTGTGGGTAGTCACCTAAATATGGTATTTGGGGTTTGCTGTTCATGTCAGTCAAAAGTGTGGCTTGGTCAGCCTGTGTCAACAGAATGCCAGAAAAAAAAGCTGAGTGACCAGTTTTCTGGCTTTCCGTTTCTCCTGCCGATGACGCTTGTCCAACTTTGGGGTGATCCAGAGACTCCTTCCATTACCTCCCACTTGAGGCCATGCTGGTCACACCTGACTTTCACAAAGCTCTAACCTGCAAAATATCCCTAACCTCCAGGTGTCTAGCATAACTTCCCTTGTCCTATTTCTCATCACTTCCAAGTCCTGTACCATGCTGAGTGTGCCATCACATTCAACAAACTAATCTTACTAGTAAATGCGGAGAAGTTTCCGTCCAAAACAATATATGTGTGCTTCTCATGGGTCTTGTGAAGAAGATGCCCTAACAAAAGAGAGTGAGTCTAATGAGGGGACCTCAGGACCTGTGATGGGAGAGGATGTAGTTGGTTTAGAAGCCAGACCTTGTGACCTCACTCTCAGATGTGTAATTTGTATTTATAATTTTATACACCACTTCTTCCAAACAACATTGGGGGCCTATAAAAATTTGTATGCCTATAATAAAAAAAAAAAAAGGCCCATGTAGAAAATGATAGGAATTAAAGAAGAGAAAGCATGGCTCAGGCACCTAGGCTAATACATTTATTATGAACATAAAAATTCACCCTGAACTTCTCAGTAGTCAAGGCAAAAGAAAAACATGGTGAACTAAATCACTCACAATCACCAGTTAAAAGAGAAAAGACTAGATGCTGATTGTAAATTATCAGAGGTGTTCTCAGGAGGGACTTAGAAACTGGTACAAATTACAATGGCAAAGACGGAAACATGGATGTGCATTTGTTTTTCATATCAACTTTGAGTCTTTGAGAAAAGAGGACCTCACAGGGTAGAGGGTTCCCTCATTTTCTTTTTTTCTTAATAATTTTTTCAGTTATTTATCTTTGGCTATGCTGGGTCTTTGTTTGCCACGAGCGGACTTTCTGTAGTTTCAGTGAGCAGGGGCTACTCTCTAGTTTTGGTGTGTGGCTTCTCTTGTGGACACAAGGTCTAGGCCTCTGGGCTGCCGTAGTTGTAGCACACGGGCTTTAGTCGCTCCTCTCAGGTCATGTGGGATCTTCCCAGACCAGGGATCGAACCCCCGGGCCCTGCTTTGGCAGGTGGATTCTTATCCACTGTGCCACCAGAGAAGATGACCTCACAGGGTAGAGGGTTCCCTCATTTTCTCACGTGTGACCTTGTCCACACAGCACAAAGCGGAGAGTTACTTCTTATCATAAGCAGCCAAAGTTGTTTAGTCTCCTGCCTGATTTGAAACATGGAGACTCAAGTTATCACCTGGTCTTGCAATTTCTGCATTCGCAGTGCTCTCAATGAGCCAGCCCTCTCTCTGTCTGGTAGCTCAGCGCTTCTCAAATCCCATTTGAACCACCCATTCGCTCAACGCCTGAATCTACCATGCATAAGCACGCAGCCTCCAGAGCCGCCCCTGCGGGTCCCTTTCCAGCCGCCTGATCCTCAACAACTCAGATCCCCTGGGCTTCACTTTCCCCATCTCTAAAGATACCCATGCTTCCTAAAGAAATCATGAGGACTGATAAAATTTATTAAAAGCAGTTAGTCATGAACCTATTAAGTATGAATAACAGTTATTGTTACTGAAATAGTGGAATGGGTTGCCATTCCCTCCTGTAGGAAATCTTTCTGACCCAGGGATTGAACCCGGGTCTCCTGCATTGCAGGCAGATTCTTTATCATCTAAGCCACCAGGGAAGCCTTAAGTATGAATAACAGTTATTTTTATTGTCATGAGTAGTATTTGCTGTATTATGCTGAAAATTGTATCTGTCTTATTCACTGTTTTATCTGCATACCCAGTCTAAAATCTGGCACAGGATCGGAGTTCAACAAACACTTGTTGGGTGAGAGGAAGAAAGAAAGAATGAGTTAGTGTGGGAATTCCCTGGCAGTCCAGTGGTTAGGATTCAGCATGGCTCAGGTTCAGTCCCTGTTTAGAGAACTGAGATCCCACAAGATGGCATGGCACAGCCAAAGAAACAAGTTTCAAGGAATGAATGAATAAATGTTCAGTTATCTGGTTTTATTACATACATAGTTTAGACTTCACTTTATTGAGGTCTGCATAGACCAAAAGAACCAATTGTGCCAGTGCCTTGCACTGTGTGTTCACTCTGGTGTTTTTTCCTTCATCGCTGTTAGGCAAAGGATTCCATTTTACAAAGAAGAGAGGAGGAGGGAGCCCCATTCCAAAGGCCTGTTTGTTCTCATTATTAATTTGCCTCTCCGCGTCCAAGCAGAGTTTGAATGATTTTGAATGTGTACTCATCTGGAACGGCACCCTCATTCTCTCATTTCATGCCTGGCTGCAATTAAAGTCAAAAGCAAAATTTAAAAATACAGCTTTATTATAGGCTGAAAGAATTGTTGATTCAGGGACTGGCCTATAATCCCACAATGATCCCCCCCACCAAAAAAAAAAGAGAAAAAAATAACACCAAACTGCGAGCCTATGGGTTTGGTCTCGCCAACAGAGGCCCCAAACTCCAGAATCAATAACTCAGTTAATGCCACTTTCTAACCTAATTGCAAGAATTGGAAAACTGCCCAAATGGATGAAGGTTCTAGTAGCAGTGCCCCACCCCTTTTTCTAAAGAAGTATTTGGGTGATAAAAGCAAAATAACCGCACAGGGTGGGGCGCAAACGTTTCCAATGTCAGATCACAGAGCTGGGGAATTTCAGAGCTGGAAAGAAGCTTAGAGGTCATCTCGAGGCCATTTCACAGATGAGATAACTGAGACCTAAACAGGAAAGAGTTTACCCAAGTTCACACCATGGCATGAATCTTGAAAGATCTCCAGTCTGACGTCTTCAGTGGTGCAAGAAATATTTACTGAGAGTCCAGAGCCAGGTATTCATGAAGGAGGTCTATGAATAAGGCAAGCTGGCCTGTTCTCTGCCTTTGTAGAGCTTACATTCTATCAGTGAGTCTGACAGTCAAGTAAACCAACAAATACGCATGTGTCAAATGGCCAGAACTAATCAGAGGGCAATGATAGACAGCTGCTTACCTGGGGTGGTCAGAAAATCAGAAAATGCAACTCTGAGCGGAGGACATTCTCAGCAGGGACCTGGGAAAGAGCGCTGTTTCAAAGACCCAGAAGCAGAGAGGTGCTTGGCAAGTTCTAGAAGACAACGGGACATTCCACCATAAAAAAAAAAAAAAATGCAGTTTTGCCATTTGCAACAATATGGATCAACTTGGAGGGTATTATACTTAGCGGAATAAGTTAGATAAAGACAAAATCTGTTTAATATCACCTATATGCAAGATCTAAAATAGAAAACTAGTGACAAACTCACAGAGACAACCAGCTAGTGGTTACCAGTGAGGAAAGGGGAAGAGGGAGAGGCAAGATTGGAGTAGAGGAGGAAGAAGTACAAAGTGCTATGTATAAAATAAGCTACAAAAATACAGAGTAGAGCACAGGGAAGATAACCAATATTCTGTAATAACTATAGGCAGAGTAAAGCCCTTAAAATTATGCACCACTATGTTGCACACTTGAGACTTATATGATATTGTACATCAACTATACCTCAATTAGGGATTCAAGCTTTCAGAGCCAAGGGTGCAGGTTCAATCCCTGGTCCCCGAACTAAGATCCCACAAGGCTCACAGCATGGCCCAAAAATTAAAAAGTAAAAATAAATAATAAAATTTTGAAGAAAACAAAGGGACAAGCATGTGGCTGGAGAATAAAGGGTGACAAGACATCCACATCCTGAAAATGGAACAGAATAGCGCTCACCCTCATGCTGCTCCTAACAGGGCTGCCCTCGGCCTTCAGCAGAGTAAGGAGGGGCTCTAATCCATTCCCCCTGAGAACTGGAGAACCTGGATCCACTGGACCTCACATGCGCTTGTTCCCTTCACTTGTGAAAGTAGTTTTCATTCATGAAGGAGAGAAGAGTTTGACCAGACGTAATAGCCACACTTACTGTCAGCTTCCAAATGAGAAGATCACGTCGAGGAGAACATGGCTCTGGTGAGAAGGTCAGAAGATGCTTCAGCGCAGCTCAGCAGTCAAGAGCCCAGACAGTGGAGTCAGACACTCTTGGGAAGAGATGGGCTCAGTCATTATGGAGCTGGCTGTGTCAGCCAAATGCCTGACCGTGACACCTTTTACCTGCTCGCAACAATTATGTGCTAAAATGCCATCTGTTCTGTTTTGCTATTTCCCATCAGTTGGCTTTTTCTTTGTAAAGTAGTATATTCTCATGCAGTGTTTTTAAACCTTGTGTTGGAACCCAATCATTCATGGAAAGTGAAATCATAGCTAAATCACAGGTGTGTGTGTGCTCAGTCTGTCCGACTCTTTGTGACCCCACCAGGCTCCTCTATCCATGGGATTTTGTAGGCAAGAATACTGGAGTGGGTTGCCGTTTCCTCCTCCAGGGGTCTTCCCAACCAAGGGGTCGAACTGCATCTCCTGTGTCTCCTGCATTGGCAGGCAGATTCTTTACCACTAGGAAGCTCAACTAAATCATAACTGTAGCTAGTGAGCCATAAGTAAAAATCTTCAAAGAATAAAACAGATGAGTACAGAAGAAAATAGAAAAGAAGAAACAAATCAGAGTATGTGACAGTTGAATATGTTATTGCTTTAGATTTCCCCCCAAATAATGCCATGTTCCCTTGCTCAAAATCTCCTGTGCCTCCTTATTGTCTACCAGATAAAGCATTATATTCTAAACCTAGATTTCAGGCCCTCCCTAGTCTGACCCTAAACTACCTCTGCAGCCTTGTTGCCTATCTTCAGGATAAGATTCACTTTCCCCTGCAGCTGCACTGGCTACCTGCCTGTCTTGTAGCATGCCTCATCCCTCCCTCCCTCTGCTAATGCCCCTCTCTTCCTCCACCTAAATTATCCTCCTGTCTTTTCTCTGCCTGGTCAGATTTTGCTAGCTCTCAGGACCAAACTAAGTCCCAGGTCTTCAGCAGTGGCTTAATACTCTCTTCCAACGTCTAATGAACTTGTCTCAGCCGTTGTCTTAATTTCAACAGCCAGCCCAAGTACAGGATTAGAAGGATTAAAGAGAAAGGTGGGGAGGGGGAGGATCAATAAGCAATAATTGTCAGGCTTTAGTGGGATTCGAACTATTCAGAGGGCTTTTCAAATAAGACTTGTCGAGCCCCATCCCAAGAGCTTTTGATTCAGTTTTTGGGGAGTGGGGGACGGTGTGTGAGAATTTGCATTTTTAACAAAAATTAGTCCCTAGGGATGCTCCTGGTTGTGGGACCAGACTTGCAGAACACTGGTGGCATGCTTAAGAATAAGGGCCCAGTAAGATGGACCCAGGCAACTGTGGTGACTCCGAACTCAGAGCTCAAATCTGGTCACATCTTTTTTTATATAATTAATCTTGCTATAATAGCAGTATGTTCTGTAGCATTTGTTTGAGACATCTTCCCACGTGAACAACTATTCAAGAACACCAGAATCTTCCTGAGTCTGGAAGGAGTTACTCCTATTCAACAAAGAACTTCTCTATCACTTACTGCCATTGCTTCTCTTGAACACACGAGGACGCTGTTGCCGACTGTCCCTGCACCTACGGGTATGCCGTTACTTACTAGGTTCTGACTGATCCAAGCACCTTCTGAAGCAGTACCTTGACATCTCATTTGGAGATTTATTACAGCTTTTTTCCCACATGTACCCATTTTTCACTAAAGCACATCCACTATGCCAAGATAACTGAGCCCAGAGGATTTCAGGTCATTAATCACACCCGGTGGCACAATTAGCCCAACTCTGGATTCTGAGCCATTCGGATTGGACCTAATCATTCGTATAAATCTGTGCTGTGCTTAGTTGCTCAGTCGTGTCTAACTCTGCGACCCCATGGATTGTAGCCTGCCAGGCTCCTCTGTCCATGGGGATTCTCCAGGCAAGAATATCGGAATGGGTTGCCATTTTCTCCTCCAGGTGAGGCTTCCCAACCCAGGGATTGAACCCAGATCTCCTGCATTGCAGGCAGATTCTTTTCCACCTGAGCCACCAGGGAAGCCTGAGAATACTGGAGTCAGTAACCTATCCCTTCTCCAGGGGAACTTCCTGACCCAGGAATTGAGCTGGGATCTCCTACACAGCAGGCAGATTTTTTACCAGCAGAGCTACCCAGCTAATACTATACTATTTTAGGGACTCTGTGACCCTGTCCCACCATTCATAGGGGCCATTCTACAAGGCCTGGATCCCTCTAAAAGAGATTGGGAGCAGTTTACATGAAAACTGGTCAATTCTTCCCAAGCACTAGCTCTATATAACAAAGAGTGAGGCAGCTTTTGGCACACCCCACAAAAGAATAAAATACTGAGTTCTTGACTCACTTTTCCAAGACAATGGAAACCAATTCACACTTCGATTTTCATACTAAGAGGACTTGTTCCTGACCAGGTTGATCGGTTTCGCAGGCTTGGCGTCTGAGCCACCACTCTGTTTAATTTGTGTTTATCAGGCACTAAGCCCGCTTTAAGTTGAGGCCGATGACTGTCAGTGTACTCCAGTGGGTTCTAACAGTGTAGGGTGGCAACCCTCCGCCCTTTTCCTGAATTAAAATAGAGAGTAAGAGAGTATTTTGCCTGTTTTAAAGAAGGAATTGATACATGGACTTGTATTTCACTTATATACGAAAACGAATCTATAGTAGATTATCTAAGATTTTAAGTGAATTTCTTAGGTGTGGGTCACAGTCAAGGGTTTGAGTCCATTGCTCTCTGCTGAAGGTCTGTTTGTTACTAAGGCACTCTTGCTTCTCTTCTGGCATTCTTCTCTGTGCTCTCTAGGCTACACTCTTGGAAGGCTATTTCAATCTCCTCTTCTGCTTTAGGAAGCTGGCCTCCAAGCTTCTAGAACATCCTGTGTGTTTCTCTGGTACACTTCCCTCATTGTTTTGCAGTGGGACCCCTTTCTCTTTTACCCATTTTCCCCCACAGACCTTGAGCCCCTCAGTGTCTTAATCCCCTTTGTGTTCACACACAGGGCTTGGTACAGTAAATACCTGCTAAATGCCCCCACCTTCTTGACTTGCTGCTTTTGGCACTTTTCAGATACCACCTTACTTTCTTGTTGATAGACATTTTTTCCATCTTGTATTTGGTAACTTGGTACACATCTTATCACTCATCTGTTCCCTTGGTAGAATTTAAACCTTTTGAAGACAGAGAACACCTCTTGGTTTTTTTATCTTGAGTCCTCCGAGAAAAACTGAATGTAAAGGCCATGCACTAATCCCAGTTGACTGATGGATAGCTGTGCTGAGCCTCTGCTAATCTGAGGACTAGAGATTAGGCGTGTCTGACTTTCTCTCCTTAATTATGTCTCTGCTTGTTCCACAAAGTAAGCGTGATCAACAGGATACACTAAGTAAAGCAAGAATGACACAACTTAGAAGCTGAGGAGAATTTCTAAGAATTTTAATTGCAAGAAGGATTGATATGTTCATAAAGATTCAGCTGCAAGGGTGTTTTATGAAAACGTTTCTTTTTGTAAATGGGAAAATGTATAAGCAGCCTAAAATTCACCAATCCTGTATTGGCTGACTAAATTTTGGGACATCTACTAAATCAGAGAAGTGCATGGTAACAAGTGGGGGTGACAGTTCTAAAACACTATATATGGTGTGATTTCATTTTGTAAAGTATATGCACCATGGGGATGGAAGAGGGGACACTAAAACACAAAAGGCGCTTCTCTCCAAGTATGACTGTGAGTAATTTTTTACTAATTTGATGTTGGTATTTCTATGTTTTCTACATTTTCTAAAAATGAGTTTATGTTATTTTTATAGAAGAACAGGATGGGAAAGTTATCTTTTTTAAAAGAAAAATGGGTAAACCAAAAGAAAGAAAAATCAGAACAGGGAGCTAGGATTCAGGCTTATTCCAAAAATGAATATCATGAAGACTTAATCAGGCAAGTCACAGATTCGCTTCTGAGCTTTCCAACAATTCACACAAAAAGGGAGACAGGATCAGCTACATAATTCAGATTGTTCAGGAGAAGCTCTTATCTTCCTGATAAGTAGCAATCTATCAGTGTCTCCCTTGGAGCCCCCTGAGGATGTTCTTCTAAGTAATAAATAACATCCTCAACAGATCCTGTCATCCAGGTGAGTTTCCTAGAGCAGTCTCTAAATTAGAGTACCACATTCCCTGCCTTTATTTGAAGGATGGTGTTAGGCAGGTATTTAATTACTGTCTAAATACCTCCACTTACTAGTAGTGAATTAATTAGTTCATATCTAAATAACGGGTGATTATTAATAGTGGCAGTGAGCAATTAGAGTTATTAACCCATCCTGTCCTCTCGCTGGCATCTCTGAAGTAGTTCCCTCCCCCAGATTGCCAGGAGTCCCTTTCCTGGGGAGTGGTCTCCTCAGCCTTGCCCCAGCAGGGTCAGATGGCCACCCAGTGGCTGACCTATACTCCCACCTTGACCTCAGCCAGGTGTGCAAAGACAGGAAGCCAGAAAGACTTGATTGTTAAAAAGTTATCTCCTATCTAAAGTGCACAGTACTCAGTATAGCCAAAACAAGTGGGTTGTTTTTTTTCCCTTCATAGTCAGGGGCCCTTGAAATGGACACAGAGAGAAAAGGAAAGGCTACAGAAAGGGATTTGAACTCAAAGAAAGTTTCTCATTCTGGGACCCCGAAGACCTCTCCCTTGGAGACACTTGGGCTCAGAGTCTTTGACTGACTTTGTGTGGTATCCTCTCCTAAATGTGCTTGGTCCTGCACTGGGTGCTGGGGTACAGAAGTGAGTATGGGTAGGTGAGGGAAGTTACCAACTGGGAAGACAGCTGGACAAGCCAGTCTTCTCAAATTGTCAGCTAAAGAGGTACAAGCAAGTAGGGTAACATAAAGAGATCTTTATCCAGTCCTAAGCGTCAGGGAACGCCTGCTGGAGAAATTGGTGCCTAAACTGAGATTTGAAAGCTCAGTATGGCTTCCCAGAACTGAGAAAAGGGTGAAAAACATTACATGGAAGGAAAGACATGCTGTTTTCTGGAAATTCAAATCATCTCCTTATTGCCAAAGCAATAAAGCCCAGAGTGTGCAGGAGATGAGGCAAGAGAAGTGAATCGGGGACCAGTGCTAGAGGGCCATGGGCCATGAATGTAGGACTAGGGAAACGTTCTTTGACCCTTTAGTCCTAAGGTTTTGTTCATGAATGCCAACACCAGGCAGTTGATGTGAATCAGGCAGTGGCCCAGGGACAACAGGGAATGGTGGGACCTGTGGCATACAGGAGTGCATTTTACCAAAGAGGCCCCTCCATACGCCAGCCAGCTGTTACCATGGGAGAACACAGGACTAGCCTTGCCGGACCTTCCCGTTGTTCAACAGAAGGTGACAGCCAGACCCCTACATGCCACTCTCCCGTTTTTATAAATTTTGGTGGTGGTTGCTGTTCAGTGACTAAGGTGTGTCCAACTCTGTGCAACCCCATAAACTGCAGCATGCCAGGCTTCCCTGTCCGTCACCATCTCCCAGAGTTTGTTCAGACTCAGGTCCATTGAGTTGATGATGCCATCTAACCATCTCATTCTCTGCCACTGATTTCTCCTCCTGCCCTTTATCTTTCCCAGCATCATGGTCTTTTCCAATGAGTTGGCTCTTTGCATCAGGTGGCCAAAGTAACTAATTCAAATTTAAAATACAGTGAAGATCCAGTAAGGCAGAGGGCCCCACTCCTGTGTCAGTGAGCCAGATTTAACCTGAGGGCTGGGTTTGGTCTGTAAACTCATCACGTTACCACTTCTGCCTTAGAAAGCAGGGAGCCATGGACAGCTCTGAGGTAGGGGACAAGTGTGGACTTGCCCTCTTCTTAAACCCTATGTGTGTTTGTATGAAATGTTGGTTAGAAAAGGACAAGAAAGGAGACCTGAAACATGATACCTAAAGCTTCTACATCTGAGAATGAGTTATTATGAAATGCCAGTAGGCAATTCTTTCTTATCACCTCAGTGATTTTCACTATTAATACGTAATATCAGACCCATCTGACAGAACGTAGAAACCATTTGCAAAGGCAGAAGGTCAGTGGAGGGACCCAAGAATCTGTTGGTCTGGAATCCCCTGCAGTGTACTAGACACTGTGCTGAAATGCAGAGAACTACCAGGGCTCAGATTGTGAGGGGAAGGACTGGGTCTTACCCATCTTACAACCTCAGCTTTCACTGTCAACAGAATCATACATACATTCATGAACTTACTGCTTTATGAATGATCTACTGGGAAGAGACCCAACTTCACGTCCTGGCTTCGCCAGTCATTAACTGGGTGGCTCATGTCAAGACACCTGGCATTTCAGAACCTTAGGTTCCTACTCTGAAAATTGGGGATAAGACTACCCACTGTGTCTACCTTGTAGAGTCAAAACCAAAGCTTAGGAATGCTTGGAAGGAAGAACTTTATGTATAAACTCGCACATGCTCTATAGTGTGGACTGGGATGGTTACTATTGTTTTGTCAAACCCGAGTATCTAATTTATTTATTTATTTTTGGCTGTGCTGGATCTTCCTCGCTGTGCAGGCTTTTCTCTAGTTGCAGCTAGAGTGGAGAATACTCTCTAGCTGTGATGCATAGGCTTCGCATTGCAGTGGCTTTTTTTGTTGCAAAGCTCGGGCTCCAGGGTGTGTGGGCTTCAGTAGTTGTGGCACGTGGGCTCAGTAGTTGCAGTTCCCGGGCTCTAGAGCACAGGCTCCACAGTTGTGGCACACAGGCTTAGCTGCCTCTCAGCATGTGGTATCTTCCCAGACCAGGGATTGAACCTGTGGCTCCTGCAGTGGCAGGCAGTTTCTTTACCACTGAGCCACCATAGAAGCCCAAAACTGAGTATCTTTAAGAACCATATTTTTACATTTATGTCACAGAGAGAAAATGTACAGCATCTGATACCTTTGAGGTGGGCCTTCCAAACCTTGACAGATTGCCACCTGCTTTGTGAGATTTCTGGAGCCCAAGCTCTAGGCTTTAACGTGTGCCAAAGAGCATTTGTAAGGCAAAGCCATACCCCACTCCACCCCCACCCCCAAACACACAAACCATTCCATCAACTACTGCTCCTAACAGTGTATATGCTGTGAACTCTACATTCCCAGTACACAGAACCACTCTGATCAGATCACCATATGCACAGTGCTGTGTAGAGCCTTTTATATGCTGTTCCCTCTGCCTGGAACACGTTTCCTTTCTTGGCTTTCAGGTCTCAGTTTATAGCAGCTCCTGAGTGTTGTTGTAAAGAGTCTTGAAATCACAAATTACTTCAAAGATCTCAAGAGGTTTCAGCGGAAGCTATTACTTACCAACTGTTTCTTAACATATTTCTACTTTTCTCTCTTTAAAACACAAATGTTTATTCTAAATAATAGCAACTCTATAGAGTAATTGAGCTAAACTCCCTCCATAGCTCCAAAAGTACTTTAGGCCACGCTCACTCAGGAGGAATTTACTGTTAATTTTAGTCAAAGAACTAATTTGGCAGCCTTTTTTTTCACAGTTCTTTTTTCTTTTTCTTTCCATAATATTTTAGAGTGAATGTCTATCATTCAGAACATCATTCACCCTTTAACACTTCTATATGAATCTCTAAAATATCAGAACCTTTACCAACAAAACTGCAATACTATTATCACACTTAACAGATTATAATTATTTAACATCATTTACTAGCCAGCTGGTATTTGAATGTCCCCAATTTTCTCAAAAGTGTCTTTTTACAGTTGGTTTATCCAAGTGCTGCACTTGATTGTTAACGTCCCTCTCAATTCATAATCTAGAGTAGCCTCCCCTTCCCCACTCTCTGAAGCCCCTATGTCCTAGGCAGTGATCCATCCTGGCCTCTCTTTTTCTTTAAGAATCCACCTGCTCCCAACCTAAGGATTGCAAGTGCAAACCCAAGGATTGTACTGAAACCTGGTACAGAGAATGCCTCTCTCCATTTACCTTCAGTAAACAGAGAACAGATTTTTTATATATATATCTATGCAGAAACTCCCCACTCCAGTACTCTTGCCAGAAAATTCCCATGGATGGAGGAGCCTGGCAGGCTGTAGTCCATGGAGTCGCGAAGAGTCGGACACGACTGAGCGACTTCACTTTCACTTTTCCCTTTCATGCATTGGAGAAGGAAATGGCAGCCCACTCCAGTGTTCTTGCCTGGAGAATCCCAGGGACGGGGGAGCCTGGTGGGCTGCCGTCTGTGGGGTCACACAGAGTCGGACACGACTGAAGCGACTTAGCAACAGCAACAATAGCAAATGCAGAAACTCAGGTGACACTAATGTTAAAGAACCAGCCTGCCAATGCAGGAGACATAAAAGACTCAGGTCCAATCTCTGGATTGGGAAGATGCCCTGGAGATGGAAGGGAATGGCATCCCACTTCAGTATTCTTGCCTGGAAAAGCCCAGGGACAGAGGAGCCTGGCAGGCTACACTCCATGGGATCAAAAAGACTCAGATACAACTGAACACGCACACACACACATGCACTTGCATAAACTGAATGTTCATTATTCATGCATTCCATATTTGTAAATTCACCCACTCACTAGACTTTATTTGTAATCCCAAAACCAATATGCAGCATGTTTGCCTTAATCTGCGAATGTGTGCAGAGCAGTGAAAAATCTGAGTCTCCATCAGGCACAATTCCTGATAAGATCAAGCAAAGACGCTTGTACCTGCCTGTTTGAGCTCTCAGCCTCTGAACAAGTGTCCTTTTCACAGTCCATTTAGCACCATGCTTTTCATATTTTTGTGCTTGTTGGTGGTTTTGCTATTTACAGTGGCCCCCAAGCAGAGTGCTTCAGTGTTTGTTATCTGATGTGCCTTACAGAATCAGCAATATATATTAAATAAGATGTCTTTAAACAGAAACACAGAAAATAAGGTTATGTGTTAACAATAATATTATGGCCAGAGACTCACAGGGTAGATTTCCCCAAGGAATGATGACTTGCTATTCACTAATTCAGTGTTTGCTATGACTTTCTAGAACAAAACTACCGCAGATAATGAGAATCAACTGTCTGTACACTTTCCCTGCATTTATTTTTTTTTTTTGGTTCTACAAAATCTGATTGACTTTGTTTTCAAATGAAATATTTTGGACCAGATTTGTTTTCATTGAAAAAGGGGGGATGTACTGAGCATATGATGAGGAATAGGAGTTTTTATGTTGAAACTCATATATATATATGATTCTGTTTTCTCTGCTCCAATCAATTCAGGATAAACTTTTGCACTGAAGCATACCCTGATATTGCTGACTCTTCTGAGGCAAGTTGGCTTGGGGGGATAGGTTCAAATCTGCTCCCAATTTAATGTTACTCAGTGCTGAGGTATTTATAACTTTGTTTTGCTGAATCATTATAAAGTATCTGAGCAAAAGAAAATTAATCAGTTCCTGAAGTTTTTATGCCTCTAGGGCTTTAAGGAGATTAACAGAATTTTCTTTTACTATGATTAGTTTTCAACCTTCATGGGAATCTGTAGCCCTTACTATAACTAATTTCATATTGATTCTGGGTTTTCTCTTTAATATGAAAGTTGGGTTCTCATTTGAGAATGCTCAGTATTCTTTCATTCTTACTACTAAAGGACGGTAGAAAAAATTTTTTTGGAAAACTTTGAAGAAGTATCTTCCTTCCCTAAGATACACAGTGTGTTCTTTTTAATTAGTGTTTTCATAAGTGAGCGCCTTTAAAACATAACATTCACTCCACTGTTTCCATATTTAGAGCATCCTTCATATTGTTTTTGCCATTTTTTCTTATTAAACATGTTTACAAAAATGTAGACTGTGACTTTGATGAGAACCATGATCTGAAGAACAGTTCTTAAAACCCCAGAGAAGTCACACCTGTAACCCTTTAAATGCAGACAGTGTTTTCGAGCTGAAAATTCTGAATCAATCTTCCACATCAGATTGATGGAATTTTAAAAAAATAGGTAGCATAATACTGACATGACCTTGGGCTGCCAATTGACAGAATTTACCAATGATTGTCAAACATCCAGTTTAAAAGTTTGGGGTGGTTTTAGTTTGGTATGTGTATGTGTGTTTAGGCATAAAATTGACTAGTTTTTCTTTTGCAGTAGTTTGATACATAATCTTAATTTTTTAAAATGGCTTGAAAACAACAAAGAGTGATGATTCAAGCTGAGTTCAGAGATTACTGCCTCATTGTCCCGGCTGTGCAAATCAGCAAGTCATAGAACTTCTGCGGCTTTTTGTAAAACCAAATCCTGACACCTACTTCACAGTCTTTATCCACATCCTGCAATTTATCATAGCACCCAGGACATAGCAAATGCTCAAAACGTGTTAGCTATTGTTCTTAAAACTTGCACTCTCCAGTAATCATATTTACAACGGAGTGACTGTCCTTAACCAACATGTATTATTTTTAAGTGTCCAAGGCAGCCATAATTGAGGGAACAAATGTAAGAATTTTCTACTTGAAGTCCTTGTTTACTAAACATCCCTGGACAAATACGGGTTTGTCTTTTTTTTTTTTTTTTTTTCCTTAAGGGAGGTGGGGCAAGAAGAAAAGAAAGGAATGCATTCAGAGAGAGACAGCTTGGTGTAGAGTTTCTAAGTAAGAAGACTACAGACCACCCTGAGTCCTGATTGTTTTCCTGTAGCCACCAAAGCTGCAGATTAGATATTGCTGAGGCTCTCATCTCTCTGATATGATTTGTGAAGTACCTGGGAAGAGGGAAAACCTCCTTCTCAGGGGAACAGTTGACAAACCCAAAGCTATCACCCCGTCTCCTTCAGACAGAACTTCTCAGGCAGCAATGTGCCCAACCTTGGGAGATGCACCATGGTTGGTCTGAGCCAGTTGTGACTATCCGTTTCTCTCTACCTGTCCTTAGTCTGCGGCAATGGTTCTCAACCCAGAGAATTTGAAACCCACACACACCCCCATAGGATATTGGCAATGCTGGGAGGCATTTGGGGTTATGGTAACTGGGAGGGTTCTACTGGCATCTAGTGGGTGGAGGTCAGGGACGCTCCACAACCTCCTGCAATGCCAAGACAGCTCCCCATCACAGAGAATTATCTGGCCCCAGATGTCAACAAACGACACAGTGGTCTAGGAATTGAAGAGTGATACGGTTCTGGACAGTGAAATGTGACAGGAAGGAGGTAGGGGAACTTCTAGAAAGTAATTTTCCTCCTTAAAAGAGGCAGTCTTTTTTGTCCCACCTCTTTTGGAGGGGGGCGGGGAATGCTAGGGTGTAAAGATGGGATGCTTGGAAACACTGCGACTATCTCAGGACCACGAGGGGAGACATCACTAACACACACTTGTCTCCAGACTTACTGCTACTTGAGAAAATTGTTTACTTTAAAAACTGCTATTCCTTGGTATTTTTGTCACTTGTAGTTGAAAGCATAATTATTAAATCTACCATGTTGTATAACTTTCCCCAAAAAGGTCCACATTCAGTTAACCAGAAAACAGCAGAACTTTTCTGAGATCCAGATATTGGTCAGTGAACTGGGCTTAGTCACTACCTAAATGTTTAGCTTCTGGCACTAAGTCCCTCATCAGTTCAGTTCAGTTCAGTTCAGTCGCTCAGTCGTGTCCGACTCTCCGCGACCCCATGAATCACAGCACGCCAGGCCTCCCTGTCCATCACCAACTCCCGGAGTACACTTAAACCCATGTCCACAGACTCGGTGATGCCATCCAGCCATCTCATTCTCTGTCGTCCCCTTCTCCTCCTGCCCCCAACCTTTCCCAGCATCAGAGTCTTTTCCAGTGAGTCAACTCGTCTCATGAGGTGGCCAAAGTATTGGAGTTTCAGCTTTAGCATCAGTCCCTCCAATGAACACCCAGGATTGATCTCCTTTAGAATGGACTGGTTGGATCTCCTTGCAGTATAAGGGACTCTCAAGAGTCTTCTCCAACACCACAGTTCAAAAGCATCAATTCTTCGGCGATCAGCTTTCTTCACAGTCCAACTCTCACATCCATACATGACCACAGGAAAAACCATTGCCTTGACTAGACGGACCTTGGTCGGCAAAGTAATGTCTCTGCTTTTTAATATACTATCAAGGTTGGTCATAACTTTCCTTCCAAGGAGCAAGCGTCTTTTAATTTCATGGCTGCAATCAGCATCTGCAGTGATTTTGGAGCCCAAGAAAACAAAGTCTGACACTGTTTCCACTGTTTTTCCATCTATTTCCCATGAAGTGATGGGACCAGATGCCATGATCTTTGTTTTCTGAATGTTGAGCTTCAAGCCAACCTTTTCACTCTCCTCTTTCACTTTCATCAAGAGGCTTTTGAGTTCCTCTTCACTTTCTGCCATAAGGGTAGTGTCATCTGCATATCTGAGGTTATTGATATTTCTCCCAGCAATCTTGATTCCAGCTTGTGCTTCTTCCAGCCCAGCGTTCCTCATGATGTGCTCTGCATATAAGTTAAATAAGCAAGGTGATCTGGAAGAGATCAGTCTTCATTCCAATCCCAAAGAAAGGCAATGCCAAAGAATGCTCAAACTACCGCACAATTGCACTCATCTCACACGCTAGTAAAGTCATGCTCAAAATTCTCCAAGCCAGGCTTCAGCAGTATGTAAACCGTGAACTCCCAGATGTTCAAGCAGGTTTTAGAAAAGGCAGAGGCACCAGAGATCAAATTGCCAACATCCGCTGGATCATGGAGAAAGCAAGAGAGTTTCAGAAAAACATCTATTTCTGCTTCATTGACTATGCCAAAGTCCCTCATAGCAAGTGTATTTCAGTTCATGCCTCTGAAGAATGACACATGAGTCTACATCTTGAGTCTTCAGTGACTCAGGAAGACTGACATTGTGAGGACATCCTGTCCTGGTTTGAATTCAAGCTCTGCCAGGTGGTAAGTGTGTGAGCCTGGATGAGGTTACTTCTCTGCTTCACCTGCTTCATCTGTAAAATGGGGTTGATTGTGGTGACCTAAGAGGTTAAATGAGTCACATGAAAAAACGCCTAGAATAGTGTCTGGGACCTAACCAGTAACTGCCATCATCCTCATCACCTTGAAATGTTACATTTGTGAAGGCCGAGGCTCTGATGACAGTGTTCATATTGGAATCTTTCCTCCACATATGACCATCTTTCAAAGCTGAAATTAACGGTCAAGTGGATATTTTGTGGGAGTGACTAATAGGGAAATGGACTAACGATTCTCTACCCAGTCTTCCAGAATTCCACCACTGTATAGAAGCACAACCAAGTGACTGGTGCACACTCTTCCCGGGTCATCAGTGGCATGATACTTGAGACCACGGCAAGTGTGGTTTCCACAGATTCCAGAGAAGCTAATTACAAACACACGCATCCTTGTCTCCCAGGGTTAATGATTCCCCCACATTGTTAGATGTGGACCCCACAGTTGGTCTAGTATTGTATACAGCTCTGTTTTATGTACATTCTTAACTCAGTCAAACCAGTACCAGATAGATACCATTAAACTCTGTTTCTATATATGCCCTGGATAGACCAACCTTTTTCAGAGCCTTGTAGTCTTCCTCTTGTCTTTTAAAACTCTGTTGTCTAAACATCTGCCTATTGAGACTTTGAATTGAGGCATGTCAGGATTTGAATCCAGTAGTCATGTGACACCAGGCAAGTTCCTTAAATTTACTATATTCCCTCATCCTGAAAGTGAGGCTCAGGAGATCCCTGTTTTATAGAGTCACTGGGCATAAGTTAACAGTAAAAACTCTTTAACAAGGCTCAAGGCTTAATAAAAATTTGCTGTTGGTTGTAACTCTGTCTGGTTCTCGCTAATCTCTGCTCACTTACTTAACAAAATCAGTATTACAGAATACTGCAGGACTTAGTGTTAAGTTGATTGCGCTGAACAATGATGGATCTCAGCCAGGTGTTATGCTCCCTTTTTATAAATACCTGAGTAATAACTCAAGAAGACAGAGAAAAAGCAATAGGACCTGGGAAGAGTTAGCCAGACCTGTGTGAATTGTGTATTCGGAGTGGTACTCCTACAGTCCTGGAATATAAATCTTAAACCCTGCCAATCTGCTCCTTTTTGAAGACTCCAAGCCCCACAGCTTGACAACCACTTTAATTGGTTGCCGGCGTCTGTAGACAAAAGTCGTCCTTTGCGCGATGAGGTTTCCTGTCTTATGTAAACGTTCCAGAGCTTGGCATCAACCTGTCTATTTTCAGGCTTCCTGGAAGGAACCAGCTCCTTTCTCCATCTGCTGCCCCCTCTCTGCCCCAGGCAACAGGCTACATTCTTGCCCCAGCCTTTTGACAGAAGTGCCAGCAGGAGACACCATCATAAAAGCATTCCCCTCCATCCCTGGTGTCCTTCCAGAGTGTCTCTTAGTAAATTGTACCTTGGCCCTGGGGAATGCGCAGGATGACTTTGGATGGTATCTAGATACTCTTTTCTTTTGAAGTTCCTTTTAAACTAAAATTTATTCTTTGTTTGTTTTTAATGAAAAACTGATCAAAGTCATGCAAAAGAATTTTCTTTTTTATGGTGAGTTAATTTAAAAATGGGCTTCCCTGGTGGCTCAGATGGTAAAGAATCCACCTGCAATGCAGGAGACTCAGGTTCAATCCTTGGGTCGGGAAGATCCGCTGGAGAAGGGAATGGCAACCCACTCCAGTATTCTTGCCTGGAGAATTTCATGGATAGAGGAGGCTGGCCTGTAATTTTAAGAAACTTTCTTTTCTTTAAACCTTTTAATTTTTTATTGGATTACAGTTGATTAACAGTGTCGGTTAGTTTCAAATGTACAGCAAAGTGATGCAGTCATACATGTATCTGTTCTCTTTCAAATTCTTTCCCCATTTAAGTTGTCACTGGGTTGGCCAGAGACTTTGTTCAGGTTTTCCTGAATCAGCTTAAAAAACCTGGACAAACATTTTGGCCATCCATACTTAATATTGAGCAGAGTTCCTGTCCTTGTTGGTTATCTGTTCTAAAGAAGACAGTGTGTACATGTTACTCCCAAACTCCTAATGATGCCTCCTCCCCACCGTTAGCCCTGGTAACCAACCATAAATTCATTCTCTAAGTCTGTGAAGAAACTTTCTCTTCTTAAAACAGTTTATTTCAAGTTTGACAGTGATGCATAAAACAGAATTGCAAGCCTGCACGTACTTAGGTTAAATATAAGTTTATAAGCTTACTGGCCACTGGTTCAGTCTTGTGGTCACTCACTGTGAAGACCCCAGCTTAGACTCTGAGTGAGGCAGAAGCCATTGGAAGGGACTTCTGTCTGTTTTGTCTCAACTTCTAAGAATGGTACCTAAACTGGAATAGGTATTCAATAAATAGGTATTGAATGAATGAATTCATTGAGTGTTCTAATGTGCCAGGCATGGTGCTAGGAACTGAGGCTTCAAAGATGAAGCTGATAGATAACAGTGTTCATCTTCCTGTAGCTTATTAAAGGATTCGTTCCGTTTTCCCTATGACATTCCATTGATTTCAGAATTCTTAAATGCTAGAGCACAGAATGTAAATATCTGTCATCTGAATCACCTCTCAGCCTCAGCGTTCTCACACTGACAAAAACTAAACTTGAAAGCACAGCTCCCAAAACCTCTCCGGTGCTGGGCGTTCCCTGCTCCTGCCCCAGTCTCAGAATCTCCCCTTTTCCTTCCAATGAATGCCCTACATCCTTTTGGCCTCCATCCAGCTCTCATCCCTCCCGGGGAGACCAGGATTCAGCTGACATTCAACAACGGTGAACACTTGACTTTTTCACCCTGGGGATATGGCGCATTAGTCAGCCCATAAACATTTAATTTTATTTAGCTATATTTTATAAGCTGGCACATCATCAGAACTGTCTCTCTCTCTCTATTGCCTCAAGAGCCACTGTTTGAACATACCCATAATGCCTCTTAATTTTATGTCACTCTTTATTTCTAGTAAAACATGGGAACATACAGGGGCAAGTAGGAAAGGCAGGTGCCGGGGGCCTAGCCTAGAGTGCTTCTAGAAAGCCTCTGGAGAAGGAAATGTGTGCTCCTTCCAGTGCAGCAGCTTTCTCAAAGGGGGAGGCCTCTGCTGACTCCCACTGGTAGTGTCCGGGGAGCGGTTCTGTTGGTCTGAAGTGGAGCCCTGGAATTAGCATTTTAACTTGTCACTGCAATGTTAATGTGAAGAAAAGTACAAATAAGTGTCCAGCTCAATGAATTTTCAAACATCCATGTAATCAGCAATATTGCCAGCACCCCAGAAGTGTCTTGTTCCTTTTTCTTTTAATGTTTCTGTCATTGTTGTATAGTTCACTTATAGCATCGTTATTTTCATGTGTACAGCAAAGTAATTCAAAATATACACATATATTTTCTTTTTAAGATTATTTTCCATTATAAGTTATTACTAGATACTGAGTATATTTAAATGTAATTCCCTGTGCTATACGGTAGGACCTTGTCCTTTATCTGTTTTATGTTTAGTACTGTGTATTGGTTAATCCCAAAGCCCTGAGTTATCAATCCCTCTCCCTGACCTGGTTCCCTTTGTCACTGCCTCTCTCTGCTGCTGCTGCTGCTGCTAAGTCACTCCAGTCGTGTCCGACTCTGTGCGACCCCATAGACGGCAGCCCACCAGGCTCCCCTGTCCCTGGGATTCTCCAGGCAAGAACACTGGAGTGGGTTGCCATTTCCTTCTCCAATGTGTGAAAGTGAAAAGTGAAAGTGAAGTCGCTCAGTCATGTCCGACTCATAGCGATCCCATGGACTGCAGCCTACCAGGCTCCTCCATCCATGGGATTTTCTAGGCAAGAGTACTGGAGTGGCTTGCCATTGCCTTCTCCGTGCCTCTCTCTAGCAGTTCCTATTATCCTGACTTATAACCTATAGATGAGGTTTTGCCAATCTCTGTATTTATATGAAAGAAAGAGAAAGTCACTCAGTCGTGTCCTACTCTTTGCAACTCCATGGACTATGTAGTCCATGGAATTCTCCAGGCCAGAATACTGGAGTGGGTAGCCTTTCCCTTCTCCAGGGGATCATCCCAACCCAGGGATCAAACCTAGGTCTCCCACATTGCAGGCAGATTCTTTACCAGCTGAGCCAAAGAAAAGCCCAAAATACATGAGTGGGTAGTTTATCCCTTTTCCAGAAGATATTCCTGACACAGGAATTGAACTAGGGTCTCCTGCATTGCAGGTGGATTTATTTATATATATGTGTAAACTGTATTTTTTGTTTTCTGACTTCTTATACTCAATATTATGATTTGTGAGATTCATTCATGTTGCTACATGTAGCTGCAGTTTATTCATTTTCATTGCACTTGTTTTTATTATAAATATCATAATTTTTAGATTTATTTTGAGACTGATGATGGGCTATTGGATTGCTTTCAACTTGCAGCTATTATGAATAATGCTTCTCTGAATATCCTAGTGGATGTCTTCTGATGAATATCTGGACACATTTCTGTTGGGTGTATACCTTGCAGTGGAATTGCTGGGGCAAATCAACATTTTTAACAAGCAACTCCATTAACACTGACCCATGCTGAAATTTAACAGCCATACAACTAGACGAACAAGCAAGTACCGTTTGCCAAGATTAATTGGGTTTGAATACAGAAGATATGAATTGCCCACAAAAACTTTACAGTCTTATTGAGGAAAGCAAAAAATAACAAACAAAAAACATAGACTCACAAACTGAAGAAAACACAGGAGAGAAAATAACGTAGACATGCAATCCAGGTGTCTGTTGGCATTTGGAGCAATCCACATATACATAGAATGGAGTTACACACAGGCTTCCTATTGGAAAGATTTTGGGTTTTGTTTGGCATAACAATGTTTCAAAAATTAAGAAGTATTATAAAATGTTGGTATTTCTGACTTCTCTTCAAAAATTAAGCTCTAGCAGCAGAGGTTCTACCTTGTTGCTACATGGCAACAGTTGTCTAGATCTGGGAAATGACTGTCCCCTTTAGATGAATCATGTGGTCTCCAGGTACCACAATCTACTACAATCCCCACCAGTCTCTATTGCCTCACTTTGGCCTTCTCTCATTTTCATTAGCTGCCTAAATCCTGTGAGGATTTGGCTTCCCAGTCCCTAGGCTAGAGAATTACAGTAAACATTTCCCCATTCAATATTTGAGTAAATCCTCACAAGAATCCTGCCAGCCATCAAGGGCTTGATAAGGTTGTCTCCATTTGAGGGCTGAGGAAATTGAGGCTGCAAGAGTGCCTGAACAGAGTTGCACAACGAGCAAGTGGTGGCCTTCTGGGGACTATTTTGAGAAGTATTTTTAAGTTGTGTGTATGGTTTTTTTATGTGAAGCAGTAACTTAAATAAATCAAGATATGTGTAATAAGACGTTCCTAATAAAGTTCAGAGAAGTTTTTTTTTAGGCATCGGAGGAGGGAAAACGTTCTGTGGGCTAAAGTGGTCACAGATGTGTTTCCCCCCAGGATGGGGGATCTCATCTGAGTTTTGATGGATGACTGTGAAGAGGAGGCGTGATGATGGCATTCTGGGCAAGGGCTCAGCTGGAGCACAGGCGCAGCGTCGGAAGCACACAGTTGGGGATGAGGTGGGGACAAACACAAGAGGGACCCGGAGGCGCGATGGGAAACGACTGCTCAGCTGTGAGCAAAGGTCTTCGCTTTGCTTTGTCTCCAGGTCCCATGACAGTTCTTGACCTCACTAGCTTTTGAGAAGACGAAAGGAAATCCTTTAAGCTGTTCAGTTCAGTTCAGTTCAGTTCAGTCGCTCAGTCGTGTCCGACTCTCCGCGACCCCATGAATCACAGCACGCCAGGCCTCCCTGTCCATCACCAACTCCCGGAGTACACTCAAACTCATGTCCACAGAATCGGTGACACCATCCAGCCATCTCATTCTCCGTCGTCCCCTTTATAGTTTATTCATCCTTATTCAGATGAATAGCATTATCCTGACACTGGCAATCACACAAGAAACTATAGGTCTTGTGCTCTTACCACCATGAGGTTGATGGTTCGTGCGCTGGAGGGGAGCTCTGAGCAGGAAACAGCCTAACTCCCCAGGGGATCTGACATGGAAGTCAACAAGATCTCTATCTTTCCGCCACACCCTCTCAACCCTCCCCAAACCCTCCTTTTCCTCAACTGCAGGGGCGGCTTTTTATTCTACCTAAACTATCTTCCCCAGTCTTCCTCTTTAAGTTGTTTTCAAAGTGACTGCCAAGAAGCAGCACCCGTTTGGCAAAAAATATGACAACAAAATCTTCCCTTAGATGCCCCTTCACTTTAGGTCTATTCTTTCTATTAGTGAAGGAGGCTTTGATGCTTAGGAAGGGAGGCAGTGGGTGTTATGAAATCAGTGTGAGCTATAGCCTCTGACACGAGTTTCATCACATGGACATCTAACTGTGTGGCCTCAGGGAGCCTGTCAACCTCTCCAGGTTTCAATTTTTGTTACCTGCAAAACAGGAAAATAGTACCAACTATTTGAACTCAAGGTGATGGTGAAGTTTCAAAATAAGCATACAAAGTGCCTGGCACAAAGTAGGTACTCAGCTCATTGCCTTTATTGCTATTCTAGTGCAAGATCTTTATCAGAGGAGCCTGTGTATTAACTTACACTTCATGGGCGATGGGAATGGAGTTGGCCAGCACTCAGAGCACAGCATTGTGGACACATCAGGGGCTCAGTCTTCTCAGCTGACTTCCTAGTTTCAACTCTGTTACTATAAAAGCTGTGACCTTGAATAGGTTCCTTAACTTATTTTGGTCTACCCTTCTATATACATAAAATGGAGGACTGGAGGAAATGACCAGAATATTCACTCTGCAACTAAAATTTCAATATCTGTATGTCTATGATTAATAGCTGATGCTTTTAGATTCTTTAAGTCTACTGCCCCCTCTCTGTTCACTTCACACCCTCTCTCTGCGGTTCATCTCCCTTGAACACAGGGATGAACACATGATTCATGTGTCACCTCCCTGACTGGTGATTGGCTAGTGAGGTGGGGGTGTAATTCACTGAGGCCAATCAGAGGTCTTCCCTAGGATTTTTATAACTATGAGGAAAAGAGAGAGACCCCTCACTCTTGGAAATTTTGTAAAACCAGAAAGTTCTCTTTGGCCATGTGTTGTGCTGTAAGGAGAAAACACTTCTGCTTTAGGAAATAAGGAGGTGACATTCGGAGACAAACAGAGCTGAGAGGAAAAACAAGATGCAGCCAGATCAGCACAGGTGAGGTCAACACTTGAGGTTCTGGACTCAGCACTTCTTGAAGCCAACTTCTCTCTCCCTGTCTTCCATATAGTGGATCCAACAACTCCCTTTTGTTTTTAAACTGCATGAAGTGAGTTTTGTCATTATAACCAAAAGTACTCTTAACCTCTGTCACAGTCATGTATAAAATGTGTCTAAAGTCATAAGAGGGACCTAGGATCACAATAAAAGGACATCCTAGAGTCAGAAAGTTCTTTCTTCACTCCAGTGACTCTCTTTATGGTCACCCTCTCCAAACACAAAGTTGAGAACTTAGTCGTGATAAGTGACATCATATGATACTTGTCTTTCTCTGTCTGATTTCACTTAGTATGATAATCTTTTTGGTCCTTCCATGTTGCTGCAAATGGCATTATTTCATTCTTTTTTATGGCTGAGTAGTATTCTCCATGGACAGAAGAACCTAGTGGGCTGCACTCCATGGGGTTGCAAAGAGTCGGATATGGCTGAGCAATTAAGCATATAGTATTCCTTTATTTATATGTAGCCCATCACCTTTATCCATTCATCTGTTGATGTACGTTTAGGTTGCTTCCACGTGTTGACTATTGTCAGCCGTGCTGTTATGAATGATAGCCACTTTAAACAATGGAAAAAGAAACAGCCAGCCGCATTTCAAGTCTTCCTTTGTCACATGTGGTTAGTAGCTAGTGTATTGGACAGAACATCTCTAGAACAATAAATTCCATCTGAAATGATTATGAAAACATAAACTATCTAGAAATAATTCCAACAGAGTTTGCTGCTAAATCGCTTCAGTCATGTCCGACTCTGTGCGACCCCATAGGCAGCAGCCCACCAGGCTCCGCCATCCCTGGGATTCTCCAGGCAAAAACACTGGAGTGGGTTGCCATTTCCTTCTCCAATGCATGAAAGTGAAAAGTGAAAGTGAAGTCGCTCAGTCATGTCCGCCTCTCAGCGATCCCATGGACTACAGCCCACCAGGCTCCTCCATCCATGGGATTTTCCAGGCAAGAGCACTGGAGTGGGTTGCCATTGGAAGTCATATGTATTTTAACACTAATTAAAAACTCACTAAGGATTTCAAGTAGATTACTGTTACTTGGAGTTGCCTGGGTATATTCAAGAAATCAAGGCAGGTCACCTAAAGGGTATTGAGTTTCTTTTTAGGGTGACAAAATGTTCAAAAATTTATTATAGAAAAGATTGCTCAACTCTGTGAATATACTAAAAACCATTGAACTGTGCACTTTAAATGGATGAGTATTGTTGTTCAGTCACTCAGTCGTATCAGACTCTTGTGACCCCATGGGCTGCAGCACACCGGGCTTCCTTGTTCTTCACCGTCTCCCAGAGCTTGTTCAAACTCATGTCCATTGAGTTAACGGTACCATCCAACCATCCCATCCTTTCTTGTCCCCTTCTCCTCCTGCCTTCCTTCAGTCTTTCCCAGCATCAGGGTCTTTTCCAATGAGTCATCTCTTCACGTCAGATGGCCAAAGTGTTGGAGCTTCAGCTTCAGCATCAGTCCTTGCAAGGAATATTCAGGGTTGATTTCCTTTAGGACTGGTTTGATCTCCTGGCAGTCCAAGGGACTCTCAAAAGTCTTATCCAACACCACAGTTCAAAAGCATCAATTCTTCAGCACTCAGTATATGACTTATATCACAGTGAAGCTTTTCCTTCTCAAAAACGTATTTTATCGAATCATCTAAGACAACATGAATTGCAAAGGATGTGATTTTTTGAGACCAGATGGAGTATAGGATGGGAAATCAGAAGCCCTGTTCTGTGACCATGGGGAGCTTCTGATTCCTCATCTACTAACACACCTACCCACACAGGGTTAACTGAGATGATCACATGGTAACTCCCTCTTTCATGTAACAATTTATTGATTACTTACAGGCGTTGATCTAAGTGCTGGAATGCAATAGTGCACTAAACACACAGTCTCTGCTCTCAAGAAGCATTTTCTAGTGAAAGAGACAAGCAATAGCTCACTAATTAAATAAATATAGTGAATGATGACAAGTGTTAAAAACTAAAGCCATGTAATAAGTTAGAGAACAATGACTGGGGGACCGAGTACACAAACATGATAGCACATGATATGTTGGAGGTGCTATTCAGAGAAGCCTCAATGATGAGGTGACATTTGACTGACTTGAGATATAGTATGATTGAGCAAGATTTATAAACTGTAAAGTACTAAAGAATATTTATTATTTCTTCTACTGATGACATAACCGAACCTGTATGTACTCTGCAAGACATCCCCATGAATTTCATGTTTCTTTATCTACAGGTGTATTTGTTATAAATTGAGTTGTGCTTGCCGAGCCCCCCCACCCCCCATGGCTCCCCCCCCCCCCCGCCAAAAAGAAAACACAGGTTGAAGCTCTAACCCCCTAATGTGACTGTTTGGAGACAGGGCCTTTAGGGAGATAATTAAAGGTTAAAGGGTAGAAGAGCATGGCCTTCATCTGATAGGGCTGGTATCCTTATAGGAGGAAGAGACCCCAGGAATGTGACACACAGCAAAAGGGCCATGCAAGGAGACAGCAAGAAGGGGGCCGTCTGCAAGCTAAGGAGAGTCCTCACCAAAAACCAACCTGCCAGCACATCGAGGTTGGTCTTCCAGCCTCCAGATCTGTGAGAAAATTAATTTCTGTTGTTGAAACCACCCAGTCTGTACTATGTTATGATGGCAGCCCTAACATTTCTTACTCTGAGAAAGTTTCTATATTAAACAGAGGAATTGCCTAATTTTTGAAGGTTTAAAAACCTTATGTTTTTGGCTTCAGAAGCTACTTTAGAGATAATTTTTTGATACATAGTTCCATTTTCTTGTACACTTTAGTTTTATTTTATCTCAGATAATCCTCTACTTCTTTGAAATCCTCAACTATGTTAATAGAGAAAAGGGCATCCAATTTTCTGTCACTCTCTTCCACTTAAAATTTCATTTATTGTGTTTTCTGTCTTTTTCTGGGTGAAATTTTCCTGAGATTTTTCTATTTTGCCTTTTTTTTTTAAGTGCATAGAATTATTTATTAACTGGTTATTTTTTCAGATCCTATTAATTTTTGCTCTAATATATTTTTTATTTTCAATGTGTATGTTTTATCATTTTGATAAGGGTTTGTATTGAACACTCATTTATTTTTATTCTTTCTTATTTAATAATGAGAACATTTAAGTCAGTGATTTTAGTCAGAGTTTGAGTTTGCTAGTTTTCTGAAAATACTCTCTTTTCGTTAATTTCCAAATTGTCAGTAAGCAGGCATTTTATTTCTCCTTTCCTCAGTATGTTTCTAAGATCTCTATCTTACATTTTGATACTCATTTCTAATTTTATTGCACTCCGTTGAGGATACATGACTTGTGTATTTTCAGTTGAGGAAGTTACATTTTCAATGTGACAACATAGTCAATTTTTATAAACCTTAATGGATGCCCAAGAAGAGGATATTGTTTCTTTATATAAATATACATATTGATTCTTTCTAACTTTATTGTTCAAACTCTCTCCTCTGCCTATTTATATTTTTTAACTACCCAATTTGTAAAAGTATATGAAAAACATTGTAAAATCTCCCACAATACTGGTCTACTATCCACTTCACCTTTTTTACTATATCTGTGATAAATGATGCATTTAGATTATTGAGTATTCTGTCTTTGCTGTGGGTTGTAACTTTTATCTGTACAAAATTGCCTCTTTTGTTTCATGAATGATTTTTATCTCAGATTCCAAATTGCCAGGGAGAAGGCAATAGCACCCCACTCCAGTACTCTTGCCTGGAAAATCCCATGGACAGAGGAGCCTGGCAGGCTGCAGTCCATGGGGTCGCGAAGAGTTGGACATGACTGAGCGACTTCACTTTCACTTTTCACTTTCATGCACTGGAGAAGAAAATGGCAACCCACTTCAGTGTTCTTACCTGGAGAATCCCAGGGACAGGGGAGCCTGGTAGGCTGCCGCCTATGGGGTCACACAGAGTCGGACACGATTGAAGTGACTTAGCAGCAGCAGCAGCCAAATTGCCAAAACATGAATGTGCCACCTCTGATCTTTTTATTTGCATTTTCAAGGAAAATATTACTCATCTTTTTATTTCTAAGCTTTTCACTTAAATTACTTGTAGGTATGTATTTCACTTTTTGTCTTTTAACCTTTGTCATTTAATTGTGAAAAGTGCTGTTAACTTTCTTTTGAGGAAGAAGGCTTTGTGTTTTCAAAGAACTGTGAGTTGCTTTCCTAATACAGTACCATCTGACTTACATTGATGAAGATTTCTCTGGTACTCAGCATTTGATCCTCTATTGAGGCTGGTTTCTATCTTTTTCTTAGTTTTCGTAAATATTTGAGCACAAGCTGGCAGATACTGTGTTGAGACATGCAGGAGGATGCCGTTTTAAATTAAAATTTGCACAGCCCGATGTTCATGCTTCATAAGATAGTAACATAATAACTTCATAGATTAATAACTTCATAACTTAGCACAGGCATCAAGACACAGCTGGGATTGAACTCTCAAATCATGATTTCACCTTTGTGTCACTCAGGATTGTTTTCCCCCCAAGTAAGCCCGATAAGGAGAAGGAAATGGCAACCCACTCCACTGTTCTTGCCTGGAGAATCCCAGGGACAGGGGAGCCTAGTGGGCTTCCATCTGTGGGGTCGCACAGAGTCGGACACGACTGAAGTGCTTTAGCAGCAGCAAGCCTGATAAAGAAGTAATACTAATTCAGTACAGCTCAACAGGTTTTTATTGGCCTGCCAGGCCCTGGGCTAATTTTCGGTTTTTTATTCACTTAACAAAAGTGTACTGAACAGTTGCATGTACTGGGCACTGTTCTGAGCTCTGGAAATGAAGTGAGGGGATGAGACAGACTGTTTATATCCTTGTGGAGAATACATTTTTAATACAGTACAAGAAAAAAATAACCAGTTAAAACTAACTATATAATTCTAGATAGTGATGTGTGCCACGTGGAAAAATAGAGTGAGAGAATAAAGGATGACAGGCAGATAAGAGAGCTGTTTCAGTTGAGGTGATCTCTTCCCTAAATGACATGGGGGAGAGACCCGAAAGAAGTAAAGGAGCAAGGGGAGTGATGGGACCAAAATGAGCCAGGCAGAGCACGCAGCGTCAGTGCCAGGGCCCTCAGACACGGCCACTACCGCCTTGAACGAACCTTACTAGTCCTCTTGTGATGCTCAATCAAGGTTCAAAACCCTGGGCAGATGTTGCTGAGTGGCTACTCCTGGTTCATATGTTCCCACTCTAGAATCCAGAGGGAAGAAGAGAGAGGGACGATCTGTCATGGCTCTCTGGCTTCCATCATAGGAGACAGATCACATGCAAGTGGTGAGTCCCCTAAACAAGAGAGTTAGCTGCTAGACAGTGATAGTGTCTACTTTGGCTTACTCCTGTAGCTGTCCAGCATACCTTACCACAGTTTTGTTTCATTTTAATATTCCAGCGAACATTGTGCAACCAAATCCCGTAGAGCCACAAACGTGCTCATCCACTTCCCAGAGGAAAGCAAAGCATGGTTTCTTCAGCTCCTGCATCCCCAGGACTTTTGGATCATGACCATTTCACTAAGTCTGTGGCACTACATCTCAGTATCATGAAACCTTTGGATTTGATTGCAAAGTTAGCCACCATAACACATTCTATATAAGAATAGTATGGGAAAGAAAAAAGGAAGAGAAGGGAAATTGACAAACACAACATGTATAAATGTTGTTGTTGTTGTTCAATCACTAAGTCATGTCTGACTGTTTTGTGACCCCATTGACTGTAGCCCATCAGGCTCCTCTGTCTGTCAGACTTCCTAGGCAAGAATACTGGAATGGGTTGCCATTTCCTTCTCCATGGGATCTTCCTGACCCAGGGATCGAACTCTCATCTCATGCATTACAGGATTCTTTACCACTGAGCACCAGGGAAGCCCAATGTATAAATACACAAGCATTTTATTTTAGAAAGATATTAAAGGATACTGTTTTCCAGAGCAATCGAGCCATTTTACAGCCCTACCCGTAATACATGAGAATTTCCCCAGTTCCTTGTCAATGCTGGTAATTGCCTTTTTTTTTATTACAGCCACTCTAGTTAGTGTGAAGTGGTGTTTCATTGCGGTTTTAATTTGCTTTAGTCTAATGCCTAATGATGTTAACCTCTTTTCATGTACTTGTTTGTCATCCAATATATTTTTTTTTTTTTGGTGAAATGTATATTCAGATCATTTGGTCATTATTTAATTGGGTTATTACTGAACTGTAAGAATTCAAGTCCTTTATCAGATAGATGATTTGCAAATATTTTCTCCGTCTATTCTTTCTTATTGGTGCTGTTTGAAATATTCAGTTCAGTTCAGTTCAGTCGCTCAGTCGTGTCCGATTCTTTGCGACCCCATGAATCACAGCACGCCAGGCCTCCCTGTCCATCACCAACTCCCGGAGTTCACTCAAACTCATGTCCATCGAGTCGGTGATGCCATCCAGCCATCTCATTCTCTGTCGTCCCCATCTCCTCCTGCCCCCAACCCCTCTCAGCATCAGAGTCTTTTCCAGTGAGTCAACTCATCGCATGAGGTGGCCAAAGTATTGGAGTTTCAGCTTTAGCATCAGTCCTTCCAATGAACACCCAGGATTGATCTCCTTTAGAATGGACTGGTTGGATCTCCTTGCAGTCCAAGGGACTCTCAAGAGTCTTCTCCAACACCACAGTTCAAAAGCATCCATTCTTCGGCGATCAGCCTTCTTCACAGTCCAACTCTCACATCCATACATGACCACGGGAAAAACCATAGCCTTGACTAGATGGACCTTGGTTGGCAAAGTAATATCTCTGCTTTTTAATATGCTATCTAGGTTGGTCATAACTTTCCTTCCAAGGAGCAAGCGTCTTTTAATTTCATGGCTGCAATCAGTATCTGCAGTGATTTTGGAGCCCAAAAATATAAACTCTGACACTGTTTCCACTGTTTCCCCATCTATTTCCCATGAAGAGATGGGACCAGATGCCATGATCTTATTTTTCTGAATGTTGAGCTTCAAGCCAACCTTTTCGCTCTCCTCTTTCACTTTCATCAAGAGGTTTCTTAGTTCCTCTTCACTTTCTGCCATAAGGGTGGTGTCATCTGCATATCTGAGGTTATTGATATTTCTCCCGGCAATCTTGATTCCAGCTTGTGCTTCTTCCAGCCCAGCGTTCCTCATGATGTACTCTGCATAGAAGTTAAATAAGCAGGGTGACAATATACAGCCTTGACGCACTCCTTTTCCTATTTGGAACCATTCTGTTGTTCCATGTCCAGTTCTAACTGTTGCTTCCTGACCTGCATACAGGTTTCTCAAGAGGCAGGTCAGGTGGTCTGGGATTCCCATCTCTTTCAGAATGTTCCACAGTTTATTGTGATCCACACAGTCAAAGGCTTTGGTATAGTCAATGACGGAGAAGGCAATGGCAAGCCACTCCAGTACTCTTGCCTAGAAAATCCCATGGATGGAGGAGCCTGGTAGGCTGAAGTCCGTGGGGTCGCTATGGGTCGGACACGACTGGGCGACTTCACTTTCACTTTTCACTTTCACACATTGGAGAAGGAAATGGCAACCCACTCCAGTGTTCTTGCCTGGAGAATCCCAGGGACGGGGGAGCCTGGTGGGCTTCCATCTATGGGGTCACACAGAGTCGGACACGACTGAAGTGACTTAGCATAGCATAGCATTAGCATAGTCAATGAAGCAGAAATAGATGTTTTACTGAAACTCTCTTGCTTTCTCCATGATTCAGCAGATATTGGCAATTTGATCTCTGGTGCCTCTGCCTTTTCTAAAACCTGCTTGAACATCTGGGAGTTCACGGTTCACATATTGCTGAAGCCTGGCTTGGAAAATTTTGAGCGTGACTTTACTAGCATGTGAGATGAGTGCAATTGTGTGGTAATTTGAGCATTCTTTGGCATTGCCTTTCTTTGGGATTGGAATGAAGACTGACCTTTTCCAGTCCAGTGGCCACTGCTGAGTTTTCCAAATTTGCTGGCATATTGAGTGCGGCACTTTCACAGCATCATCTTTCGGGATTTGAAATAGCTCAATTGGAATTCCATCACCTCCTCTAGCTTTGTTCATAGTGATGCTCTCTAAGGCCCACTTGACTTCACATTCCAAGAGGTCTGGCTCCAGGTGAATGATCACACCATTGTGATTATCTTGGTTGTGAAGATCTTTTTTGTACAGTTCTTCTGTGTGTTCTTGCCACCTCTTCTTAATATCTTCTGCTTCTATTAGGTCCATACCATTTATGTCCTTTATTGAGCCCATCTTTGCATGAAATGTTCCCTTGGTATCTCTAATTTTCTTGAAGAGATCTCTTGTTTTTCCTATTCTGTTGTTTTCCTCTATTTCTTTGCATTGATCGCTGAGGAAGGCTTTCTTATCTCTCCTTTCCTTTCTTTGGAACTCTGCATTCAGATGCTTATATCTTTCCTTTTCTCCTTTGCTTTTCCCTTCTCTTCTTTTCACAGCTATTTGTAAGGCCTCCTCAGACAGCCATTTTGCTTTTTTGCATTTCTTTTCCATGGGGATGGTCTTGGTCCCTGTCTCCTGTACAATGGCACGAACCTCCGTCCAGAGTTCATCAGGCACTCTATCTATCAGATCTAGTCCCTTAAATCTATTTCTCACTTCCACTGTATAATCATAAGGGATTTGATTTAGGTCATATCTGAATGGTCTAGTGGTTTACCCTACTTTCTTCAATTTAAGTCTGAATTTGGCAATAAGGAGTTCATGATCTGAGCCACAGTCAGCTCCTGGTCTTGTTTTTGCTTACTGTATACAGCTTCTCCATCTTTGGCTGCAAAGAATATAATCAATCTGATTTCGGTGTTGACCATCTGGTGATGTCCATGTGTAGAGTCTTCTCTTGTGTTGTTGGAAGAAGGTGTTTGCTATGACCAGTGCGTTCTCTTGGCAAAACTCTATTAGCCTTTGCCCTGCTTCATTCCGTGCTCCAAGGCCAAATTTGCCTGTTACTCCAGGTGTTTCTTGACGTCCTACTTTTGCATTCCAGTCCCCTATAATGAAAAGGACATCTTTTTTGGGTGTTAGTTCTAAAAGGTCTTCTAGGTCTTCATAGAACCATTCAATTTTGGCTTCTTCAGCATTACTGGTTGGGGCATAGGCTTGGATTACTGTAATATTGAATGGTTTGCCTTGGAAACAAACAGAGAGTATTCTGTCATTTTTAAGATTGCATCCAAGTACTGCATTTTGGACTCTTTTATTGACCATGATGGCTACTCCATTTCTTCTAAGGGATTCCTGCCCATAGTAGTAGATATAATGGTTATCTGAGTTAAGTTCACCCATTCCAGTCCATTTTAGTTCACTGATTCCTAGAATGTCTACGTTCACTCTTGTCATCTCCTGTTTGACCACTTCCAATTTGCCTTGATTCATGGACCTAACATTGCAGGTTCCTATGCAATATTGATCTTTACAGCATCAGACCTTGCTTCTATCACTGGTCACATCCACAGCTGGGTATTGGTTTTGCTTTGGCTCCATCCCTTCATTCTTTCTGGAGTTACTTCTCCACTGATATCCAGCAGCATACTGGGCACCTACCGACCTGGGGAATTCCTCATTCAGTATCCTATCATTTTGCCTTTTGATACTGTTCATGGGGTTCTCAAGGCAAGTATACTGAAGTGGTTTGCCATTCCCTTCTCCAGTGGACCACATTCTGTCAGACCTCTCCACCATGACCCGGCCATCTGGGGTGGGTCACATGGCATGGCTTAGTTTCATTGAGTTAGCCAGGGCTGTGGTCCGTGTGATCAGATCAACTAGTTTTCTGTGATTATGATTTCACATAATGCCCTCTGATGCCCCCTCATAATACCCTCCATCTTATTTGGGTTTCTCTTACCTTGGTCGTGGAATATCTCTACACAGCTGCTTCAGCAGAGCACAGTCGCTGTATCTTTCTTGGACATGGGGTAGCTCCTCTCGGCCACGCTTCTGTGCCTGGTCGGTTGCCCAGAGCCGGTGTCTGCGCCACTAGAGCTGGCGTGTCTCGTGTGAAATATATACATTTAAAAATTTTTATTGAAGTATAGTTGATTTGCAATATGTTAATTTCAGCTATAGCACAAAGTGATTCAGTATATTCTTTTTCATGTTCTTTTCCATTCTGATTTATCTCAGGATACTGAATATAGTTCCCTGTGCTATACAGTAGGACATTTTTGTTTACCCATCCTATATATAATATTTTGCATCTGCTAATCCCAAACTCCCAATCCTTCCCTAACCCACTCCCCTCCCTCTTGGCAATCACAAATCTGTTCTGTTGTCTATGAATCTGTTTCTCTTTCTTAGATATGTTCATCTTGTGTCATATTTTGAATTCCACATATAAGTGATATCATTTGATGTTTGTCTTTCTTTTTCTGACTTACTTAACTTCACGTGATAATCTCTCAGTCCGTCCATGTTCCTGCAAATGGCATTATTTCATTTCTTTTTTACGGCTGAGTATTACTCCATTGGATAGACATACCATTACCATCTGTATCTGCTCATCTGGCAGTGAACATTTAAGCTGTTTTCCATGTCTTGGCTATTGTATATAGTGCTGCTGTGAACACAGGAGTACATGTATCTTTTCAAATTATAGTTTTGCCTGAATATATGCCCAGGAGTGGAATTGCTGGATCATATGGCAACAAAATTTTCAGTTTTTTTGAGAAACCTCCATACTGTTTTCCATAGTGGCTCTACCAACTTACATTCTCACCAATAGTGTAAGAGGATTCCCTTTTCTCTACACCCTTTCCAACATTTTGTAGGCTTTTATACTATGTCCATTCATACCAGGGTGAGGTGGTGCCTCATTGTAGTTTTGATTTGCAGTTCTCTAATAATTAGCAATGATGAGTATCTTTTCCTGTTCCTATTGGCCATCTCTGGAGAAGTACCTATTTAGGTAGGTCTTCTGCCCCTTTTTTGATTGTTTTTTTGTCACTGAGTTATATGAACTGTTTGTATATTTTGGAAATTAAGCCCTTGTTGGTCACTTCATTTGCAAATATTTTGAAATATATATATTTTTAATTTTGATGAAATCCAATTTGTAAAATGTTTTCTTTTATCCATTTTATTTATGGTATCCTTTCTAAGCATTTTCTTCTTTGTTCAAGGAAGATAATTTTCATGTAAAGGCATATAAAAGATTGGAAGAGGAAATGGCAACCCACTCCAGTATTCTTGCCTGGAGAATCCCCATGGACAGAGGAGTCTGGCAGGCTACAGTCCATGGGGTCGAAAAGAATCAGACACAACTAAGCAACTAAAGCACATATAATAGATACATTTTTCTTACCTCTGTACCAATTTTGAATGAGCCCCAAATCTATGATGGCAACAGTCTTCTAACTAGTATCTGTTTGCGGGATAAAAAGCAGGTCACTGGCTGAAACTTTTTGCTGTCAGTGCAGCCTAAGTCTTCAGGCCATTATTGGGTGAGTTTTTCTCTCCGTCTCTCTATACTTCCCATCTGATTTCATGGATAACTTTCCCCCAGTGACTCACTCCTATAGCACAAGGAAAATGCTCCTCTTTTGGAGATAAAGGTCAAGTTTTGCTCAGCTTCACTGAACCTAAAATATGACAGTGGAAGATGAGAGGCAGTCACATTTAAGAGCCCAGCTATAAAGCCATGTAGCATGTGAGTTTACTGCTCTGCGTCTTACTAGCTGAAATGATCTCAGGCAACTTTAGTGTCTCCAAACCTCAGAAAGTCCTTTTATATTAATAAGATTGGGACAGTTATAGGTAGACTAAACTTGCCCTTTGTATACTAAGCCCTCCGTCAATGCCAGTCATCATCATTGTAATCATTATTGTCACCTTTACTATTTAACTAGGACCAGCAAAAAAGAACCTCAAAAATGTCAACTTTTTGAAACTTCTTTTGAATCTCAGTTTTCAAGATCCTTAGGAAATCAGAGATATTCCTTTTTACTCAGTGTGATTCCTGGACCAGCAGCATCAACATCAGGGGGAAGCTTGTTAGAAATTCAGGATCTCAGGCTCCACTCACTTCTGTTGACCTGGGATCTGCATTTTAACAAGGTGTCCAGGTGCTCTGTGTATACTGTACAGTTTGAGAAGCACTAGAAAATTCCTAGCATGAAAGGAAGAGTGAACAGCCTGGCCTATTACTTACCTCCTTCAACTCCATCCACCATCTGACTGCTGAACAGTCCTCCCTTCATGTAACAGGTACTCTTTAAGGAGATCAAGCTTTGACTTGGGCCTTCTTCACCAGAGTAAAAGAGGTTAGGGAGAATCCTGTCTTATCTTAGTTGCACCATTAAAGTTAATCACTGTTTCCATGAACCTCTTTCATGAGTGGGGTTACTGTACCCTTTCAAAGAAAAAGATAACAGACCATTAGCACAGACAAGATATGCACAGATAAGTAGAAGTAGTGGAGTTGGTTTTCTCCTCTTAGGAGGCAGTGAACAGGCTGCTGAATCCAACTATCAAAGCTCCCAATTAATCTTTTAAAGCGTCAATATCTGCTGAAATTTTTATTAAAGCACGGCCCTTCAGATGGGCATTTGTGGATTCAGATCTTTCTCAAAGTTATAGGCTTTGATGAGACAAAGTCATGTGTTCCAGAGTAAGGTAAGAGAAAAGATAAGACTTGGACTACACTTAGCTGTCAAATTCATCTGTCCCCAGTCTTTAAAACGCAGTGCCTCCAACTGGAAAACAAAGAGTCCCTTTCTCTCTCTTTTTTTAAATTTAGAAGCTCCAGGGGAAACTGTTGGAAAAGTCACAGCAGAAAAATCACACATTTGGGAATCTGTTTTACTGAAGTCAAACCAGGATTTACCTCCAATGCTCAGATCAGGGGAAGAAGGAGAAGGGAAGAAGTATTAAATTCCAAGCTTCACAGACATTTGAGCAGGGTCTCCCAAAGGGTTTCTTTTTCTTAACCCCCTCCCCTCATTCAAACCAGTATTTAAATTGGAACAAAAAGAACTATGGTGACTATTATTGTTTCAGTTCAGTTCAGTTCAGTCACTCAGTCGTGTCCGACTCTCCGCGACCCCATGAATCACAGCACGCCAGGCCTCCCTGTCCATCACCAACTCCCGGAGTTCACTCAAACTCATGTCCACAGAGTTGGTGATGCCATCCAGCCATCTCATTCTCGGTCGTCCCCTTCTCCTCCCGCCCCCAACCTTTCCCAGCATCAGAGTCTTTTCCAGTGCTGAGTCATGTCCAGGAGGTTGCAAAGAGTCAGACACAACTTAGCAACTGAGCACACACACAGGACTGTAGCCCACCAGGCTCCTCTGTCCATGGGATTTCCCAGGCCAAAATACTGGGGGAAAAAATGGGTTGCCATTTCCTTCTCCAGGAGAGCTTACCAATCCAGGGATTAAGCCCATGTCTTCTGCATTGCCTGGCAAGTTCTTTACTGGTAAGCCACCAGGGAAGCCCATAGTAACTATAGGCCATGCATATAAAAGCTTTGGGGGAGAAGAGGGTATCTAAATTGAGTCTCACCGGATAGATATGAGTTTGACAGGAGAGGAAGTGTGTCAAGAAGAAAAAAACCTTTTTTTTAATTGAGCTGTAATTCGCATACCATAAAAGTACCCCTGTTAAAGTGTACAGTTAAGTATTTTTTAGCACATTTTCAGAGTTGTGCAACTGTCGCTACTATCTAATTCCGCAGCATTCATCACCCCGAAAGAATCCTAGTACTCATTAGCAGTCATTCCCCATTCCCTCCTCCACTTGACCCCTGGCAACTGACCTACTTTCTGTAACAGGACCATTTTTAAGACAGAAAAAGAGCCAGGGTGCAGGGCGGTGAAAACGACTCATACATCCCTTGCTCTGAGGATGGGGCCAGGAGTGCCCTGTGTCATCCTGTCCTCAAAAAGCCTGCCCAATTCAAATTTTCCAAAAATTAATATTTAACTATGGAAATGACATGAAAGCCAGGCTGTGGAGAATTCCAAAAAGGTAATTAAGAACATAGATGCAGGGTTTGGAATTTTATGTCGAAGTACCCTAAGATTTTACAAGTCAGGCAAGAAAGTTTATGAATATAATGCATAGCATTATATTAATCAATAAAAGAAACAACCTAGTCCACTTGTCAGCTTTCTTCTTGAGGTATCTGTGGTCTTATTAACAAGAGGGAGAGCTGATGTTGAGTCCTTCGTATCTACCAGGCATCAGTCTAAACCCTCAGAATGTGAAGAAAGTGCTGTCATTCTCATCTTGCAGGTGAGGTTACTGAAGTTGAGAGAAATAAATATCTTACCCAATGTTAGACTCATAGTAACTGACAGAGGTAAGATGTATTCACAGGGATGTCTGACCCCAGGGCCCAGCACCGTAGCCACACTGTCCCCAACATAAGGGCTTCCCTCCTCCAGTAACTGCTCGTCTCTTTTTCTAGGAATTCACATGCTCTGTGAGGATGCCTAACTCAAATTGAATTGCCTTGAAAATATTGAAATGTTCAGATTTAGAACTTTTCCTGGTACAGCTGTTCAACATGAAACATTAAATAGCCTGCAACTCAGGTCTGTGTTGTCGATATTGCTGGGTTCTTTTCTACCAATTTTTTGCTCTTTCTTGTTCAGTAGGAAATTCATTAGAATTGCTGGATGATCTCAGCCTGTGCTCCCTCTGCAAACTGAAGATTGCATTTGGGTATCATTTTCTAATGAAATAACTGTAAGTCTAATAATATATTACCATTTAAGGATGTGTTCAAGTTGTTTGGTCTGATGGAAAAGCAGAGGGTATGTAGAGACTGAATTTTTTTTTTTTTTAAGAGTTAGAAAACTTTGTTTTTCCCTTCTCTCTCCACCTGCCTTCTTAACTGTAAATGGTTCACCTTTGACTAATTCAGGCCATTCTTCAGTTTCTAAAACTGTTCAGTGTCAGTACTAGGAAGAATGTAGCCAACATCTAATCCAACATTCTACTACTGTTAGTAATGTAACACTAGCAGTAATAATTCACTGCTGATATTTATATGATCAGTTTCTTGTCTTGTGTTATACTAATGAAATTCTGTGCTTCTGTTGTAAAATGAGAACACTTACATTAATTGCCATGCCCTACAGTCCATTCTAAAGGAGATCAGTCCTGGGTGTTCATTGGAAGGACTGATGATAAAGCTGAAACTCCAATACTTTGGCCACCTCATGTGACGAGTTGACTCACTGGAAAAGAGTCTGATGCTAGGAGGGATTGGGGCTGGGAGGGGATGGGGACGACAGAGAATGAGATGGCTGATGGCATCACCGACTCGATGGACATGAGCTTGAGTGAACTCCGGGAGTTGGTGATGGACAGGGAGGCCTGGCGTGCTGTGATTCATGGGGTCGCAAAGAGTCGGACACAACTGAGCGACTGAACTGACTGGCTGACTGACCTTAAAGCTCAGTAAACTAGAGTAAATCTGAGGTTATTCTGTCAAGACATCACTTATATTCTGAGATGATTTCTTGATGGGGCCAAGAAAGACTGTTATCTCTAGAACCTTGGAAATTTCTTCCAACTTAGATTATGCATCCTTGCCTGGTGGATGTGAACATTCTCTATAAAGCATGTAATGGGGAAAATAGTAATAATTAAGTTGGGAGCAACTGTTATTGCTCAGTCCCCTCATTTGACAGAGGAGGAAACTAAAGCTCAAAGAGGTTGGCTAACTTCTTCAAAATCACCTCGGTGGGTAGAGACCCCATCAGGACAAGAAGCCAGTGTTTCCCCGTAGCAGGGACACAGAACTGTGGCCAAAAGGGAGATGAAGGTTATGAGAGGTCCTCAGCTCCTGGTTCTCAGTAAATATCACTCACTCATTGAGATCTGTACTTATTTTCTACTATTGCTATAAAAGAGTGCCACAAACTTAGCAGATTAAACAGCACAAATGTATTCTTTTACAGTTCTGGAATGTAGAAGTCTGCCGTGTCTCTCATGAGACTAAAATTAAGGTGTCAGTAGGGCTGCATTCCTCTCTGGAGTTTCTTGGAAAGGATTTGTGTCCCTGCTCTTCTGCCTTGTTGGCCAAATTCAGTTCTTTGCAGTTTCAGGCCTGAGATTACAGATTTTTTGCCGTCTGAAAGCTGATGGCCCCTCCCAGCTTCTAAGGGTGCCGTGTTCCTTGGCTCATGGTCCCCTTCAGAGCAATGGCTGGTCAAGTTCTTGTCACATCCCATTTCTCTGACCCTTCATCCGTGGCCATGTCTCTGTGTGACCACAGCTGGGAAAGGCTCTTCATTTTAAGGATGCATGTGACTAAATTGGGCCCATCTGGATAATCCAGGATAACCTTCCCATCTCAGTGTCTTTACCATTAATCACATCTGCAAGTTTCCTTTTGCCACATAATGTAGAGTCTAGTGATTAGTGCATGGGTATTTCTGAGGGCCATGACTCTTCCTGCTAGTCCATACCTTCTAGTACCCACCTCTACCCCAAAGAGATATCAGCGTGGACCCCCAGTTCTCCGTCTGCTGGACCTTCATAACTGGCCTCCTTCTTTTCATGAACTCCTACCTCCAGTCCCACTGGATTAAGTTCCTCTAAGGCACAGGGTTATAACCATCAGTTCGCTATTCAAAATAATGGATAGCTTTTCCTTGTCTCTTTAATTGAATCTACCGCCTCACCTTGGCATTAAGGCCTTTGGTGATGTGATATTTGTCATTTTTTTTAATGATTTTTTAAAAATTTATTTATTTTAATGGGAGGTTAATTACTTTACATTATTGTATTGGTTTTGCCATACATTGACATGAATCTGCCCCGGGTGTACATGTGTTCCCCATCTTGAACCTCCCTCCCACCTCCCTCCCCATCCCATCCCTCTGGGTCATCCCAGTGCACCAGCCCCGAGCATCCTGTATCATGCATCGAACCTGGACTGGCGATTTGTTTCACATATGATAATATACATGTTTCAATGCCATTCTCCCAAATTATCCCACCCTCGCCCTCTCCCACAGAATCCAAAAGACTGTTCTATACATCTGTGTCTCTTGCTGTCTCATATACAGGGTTATCATTACCATCTTTCTAAATTCCATATATATGCATTAGCATACTGTATTGGTGTCTTTCTTTCTGGCTTACTTCACTCTGTATTTGATATCAGTCTTTCTTTTTTTCATATCCCAACAGATCTCTCTTGCAACTTTTTTTTTCCCCCACAATGGATCACTCCATGTTCCCCACACATCAGATACTTTCTCACCTCCTGTACCTTCATCTGCATTTTTTTCTCTGCCTGGATTGTCTTTAGCCTCTCGTCTCTGAATTTCCTAATCCTCAAAGTTTCCCAAACTCATCTCAAATGTCACTACTTTCTTGAAGCTTTCCCTGCTTCCTCCCACCATCATTAAGGTTAGGAACAGATTTTTCTTCTGGTTTCTCATGTATCCCTTTGTCTTAATACTAAGCATTTCTGCTTCTCTATTGCAACATAGGAAAGTATGCCAAAACTTAATGACTTAAAACTACAATTTGCTGTTCGATTTCAAGAATCTCTAGGTGAAAAATTTGGTCAGGGCATAGCAGGAATGGCGTGTGTTTGCTCGATGATTTCTGAAACCTTGGCTAAGTTGACTTGGGTATGTCTCTGGCTCAGGTTTTCCACAGAGCTTCTTCACATGCCCAACTCGGGCTTCCTCACAGCATGGGGACCATAGTGTAGTTGATATGTTGACATGGTAGTCCAGGGATCCAGTAGACCGAAAGGAAAGCTCCTCATCCCTATAGAGTCAGGTCTGGCCCTGGCCAAGCATCTCCTCTGTCTTACTGTATCACCCAAAGCAGTCACACCCTGGAGTCAAGGCCACCACTGTCTATGAAAGGAATGTCAAAAGAACCCGAGGACCTCTTTGAAGTAAATCATTTTCTAGTTATTTTGTTCCGTACCTGATCTGTCGAAGACTATGAGTTTGCAGGGTGGTCCATTTAGTGGCTGCCATGGGATTCCCTGGTGGCTCAAACGGTAAAGAATTTGCCTACAACGCAGAAGACCTGGGTTCAATCCCTGGGTTGGGAAGATCCCCTGGAGGAGGGCATGGCAACCCACCCAGGTATTCTTGCCTGGAGAATCCCCATGGAGAGAGGAATCTGGCTACAGTCCATGGGGTCACAAAAAGATGGACACGACTGAGTGACTAAGCACATCACATGGTGTCTAGCACATATCTTAGTCCATAATGAATAAGTATGTTTAGCAGATTCTTCTTGCCAGATGTAACCATACCTAATTTTACATCCGTTCCAGTGAGTAAGAAAAGATTGGGATGGGAGGAAAAGCAGGGATGGGAGACTGCAGGGAAGGGGGCTCGAATTGTTTGTTTTAAGCCACCTAAAGATTTTGAAAATGACCATGCGATACGTCAATGACCGTGTTCTTTAGAGGGCGGACTGTGGGCATGACGATAGTATTTGTGACATGAATTATGGGTAATCAGTTTGGGGTTGTATTGAACCAATCTTTCTAATTGGATTCCAGTGAAGCACCTGCTTTCTGTCAAACTCCAACTTGTGCATAGGCAAGTCACACAGAAACCCATTTCACATCGATTTTCAATGCTGCTTAATAGTTTGTTTTGCTGATTCAATCACAATATAAATCTGTAATGACCAAATCAAGTGCTTGCCATAAAACTGTTTTTTATCAGCTCTCTGCTCCAAGGTTGCATTGTATCAGCTTTTAGAAATTAAAATTCCTTGCTTAAATATACAATTTTCCTTCCAAAATGAATTTAGCAGCAACCCTTCCCATTTTAGCCATTATTATTTTCATGACAAAATAGGACCTTTCTCTTTTGTTAGAAGAGCATTGAAAAGGTTTCACAGAAAACACGTGTAATACTAGTAATAAGATAATCATCATAATAAAATGGCAATTATAATTTTATAAAGAGGAAAATTATTAAAAGGCAATGTGAGGGATAAAAAGGAGAAAGATATTTTTCATAGGCTGGAAAAAGAGCACTTCAACTGCCTAAATTGCTCTGAGCTTTTCCCTCCTCATTGGCAAACCAGTGCTAATAGTATCTAACACTGTTGTTGAAAGGATGCAATGGAAAATGTACATTTCTGGAGCACAGTATTCAGTAAATGTTAGCTATTATTATCATTTTTATTATGTTTTATGGTTTCTTAGGATACTTTCCCTAAAGAACTTACTTTCCAGGAATAAAGAGGAAACAAAGGTGTGATGATAAAGAAGAGGAGGGAAAGAGAGAAGGGAGGAGGGTAGAGAGAGAGGAGGAAGAGGAAGAAGGCAGGAAATGATGCAAGATTCAGAAGAGACACGAGGATTAGGGACATCAGTGGAGGTGCTCCGGGGACTCTGCACTCTGCTGGGAATCTGTGACATCTTCTTAGAGGATGCTAGCCCAAAAGGGTTTCACCTTAGAGACTGAATATGTAAATGAAAAGACCGTGTGTATCAACAGAATCCTGAGCCACCTCTGCAGCAACCACCCTAGTAAGCCTAATCAAAGTCCCTTAATTTTATGACCAGTTCAGGAAGCCAAAACACAACCTCTGCAGTCATCAGCTCAGATGGTTAAACTCAGTCGATGGCAGCCAACATCTATGTTTTTTGCCTCCACTCCCAGCTCAGGAGTAACCAGAGAAAGCCAAGTATGCTTTCAGACCATGTAAACTGCCCCATTTCTAATCAATCTGCACTTGGGAAGACAGAGGCCCCTCCCATGGGTCCTCAGTGGGACAAAAACATCACTGTTTAAGACTGAAAGATTGTGGCTTACGGAAAACATCCCCTGAATATATGAACATCACGGTGTTCGCCCTTGCGTGCCACTTGGCTGACCCTCAGAGCCTCAGGGGAACATTCTCCTGTGATCATGGGGCCCTATGGCCCTGCTCAGAGAGCTGATAACAGCACAGGTTTGTTCTCTCATGTGTGTGCCAGAGTCCATTTCCTTCACACCCTCACGAGGCACGGCATTTAGAGCCGCTTACTGTCTTAATTATACATGAGAGAAAATCATGAGCCCTAGTCGTTTAACCTTTTCATAAGAAAACGTGGAAATGCTTAGTTTAACCCAAGATGAAATTTTTGCTTTCTGAAAAATTAGTGTGCCTAAGTCCAAGAATGATAGGAATTAATCAATTATAGCCAACCTTGGTATTTAGGAAACTCTCTTCTATTTTAGATAAGAGAAATTAGGTTATTATTGGTTTTTTTTGTTTTCTATGACTTACCACTCCTCTGGGGCAGTGGCTGGGTGATATTTTTTTTCTCTGTAGCCCTGAGCTTAGCGTAAAGAAAGATTTGCAAGAGATCAGTTGAAGGAGCTGTGCTTTGTACTACTGGAGGGTTTGTCTTGTGGTTGATCCTGGTTCTTATGAGTATCTGAGGCCAGTGGGAACTGTTTACACAGTGAAGAATCAGTGAAGAACACAGACCAGCTCTCTGTCCTCATTAAACGGGTATTCTAGCAGAGGGAGACCCCAAGTGAGCAGATAAACTAATGTATGAACAAGGAAACCTTAAAATAGTACTAAGCATTATAGAGTTGTTTTAAAAGGTGATGGGAGAGATATGAAAGGGTGGGGAGGGGAGAGGCAACTTGAGCTGGAGGCACAAGGAAAGGCCTCTGAGAAGTGAACTGAGCTTGAGGACAAGAAAGCATACCCACGAGAAGATCTAAGGCCGAGAGAGGGTGACCCGTGGCCACACCCTACCTGATAGCAGCTTTTGTGCAGCCCGCCAGCTAAGAATAGGTTTTTTATTTTTAAATGGGCAAAACAAATTTAAAGTAGAGGATATTGTGTGACACAGAAAAGTCATAGGCAATTCAGATTTCTGAGTTCACAAAAGTTTATCCAAACAAATCCATGTCCGTTCATTTCTATACTATCTGTGGCTACTTGCATGCTACATCGGCAGAACTGAGTAGTTACAAGAGAACTGATGGTGACCAAAGCCTGAAAGATGGGATAAGGAGAAAGTGTGCTGAATTTGGTCTAAGAAAAGAACTTTTGGACAGAGGACCCACACATGCTGAGTCCCAGTACAAAAAGTCAGGGGACGGCAGGGAAACTGGGAATAAGATGGAAAGATGACATCAGAGAGGCAGAGACCAGATCCTGTGGACACTCTGTATTTGTCATCTAACCATACACTTCCATGTGTTGCAAGTAACATGCTTTTGTCTAGTCTCTACCCCAAACATTTGCAAGTTCCTGAAAACAAGGCAATGCTTTCTAGCCGTAAATGAACATATACCCCATCCTCCTGCTTGGTCTGGGAGCTTAAGAACCTTTTTTCCTGCCTCCTTTTCAAAACTCAGAGCAATGGTTTCTCAACTGAAAATTAGCTCAGAATCCTGGCTCTGCTACTTACTGACTGTGTGACCTTGAGCAGATTGCTTAACCTCTCTGTGCTACAGTTTCCTCACTGATAAAGTGGGGCTGTTACTACCTAGCTTAAGGATTTCTGTGAAGATCCAATGAGATAGTACAAAGAGAGTGCTTGATAAGTGCTGCCTTGAGCTGCTGCTGAGATTCTTCTTGAGTAAAAACGTCACTTGACAAGTGTGGATTCCTGACCCCACCCCTAGAGATTTGATTCAGTGAGTCTAGGGTGGGGCCCAGGAATCTGCCACAAGCTGAACCACATGTTGAGAAATACACCACCCCAGGAAGACAGGTGTGGGGCCACCTGGCCTGACCCAGGGCTTTGATAAACAGTAACAATGTATCATTGAATGGGTTAGAAGTCCAGGGTTTGGATTTTTTTTTTCTTCTATGCAAATCCAAGTCTGAGATTAAATGAAGAAATGGAAGTAGAGGTAAGGATGGAGATGGAGTGAGCTTCAAACCAACCCCACTCTGAAAATAATATTAAGTACTCTCCCACTGTAGGCAAAGGGAGAAGGGGGCATCACCAGTGCAATGAACATGAATCTGAGCAAACTCAGGGAGATAGTGAAGGACAAGGGAGCCTGGCGTGGTACAATCCATGAGGTTACAAAGAGTCAGACCTGACTGAGCGACTGAACAGCACCACCAGGGGCCTATGCGCATTAAGTTGTATATAGAAAAAGAGTTCTTGTCCTTCAGTTCAGTTCAGTTCAGTCTCTCAGTCGTGTCCGACTCTTTGCGACCCCATGAATCACAGCACACCAGGCCTCCCTGTCCATCACCAACTCCCGGAGTTCACTCAAACTCATGTCCATCGAGTCGGTGATGCCATCCAGCCATCTCATTCTCTGTCGTCCCCGTTTCCTCCCACCCCCAATCCCTCCCAGCATCAGACTCTTGTCCTTAATTCTCTGTAAATCCAAGAATCTCTGTGGGTTTGTCACCACCCTTGTGGATGGCAGTCCTTGTATTGTACTTCCCAGGGGAGATATTACAAAGGGAGACAAGGGCGTCCCCCGGGCGTTCCCCCCACCTCCCCCCACCGCCCTCCTCTGACTTTAGTCAGAGTCACCAGGGCCAGGAAGGTAAATGACAGGCATTAGGGAGTGGTGACATTAGGCCCTTTCTCTCCAGCAAATTATGGTCACACAGGAATGCAGACTGAGAATGGCCAGAGAATCCTATTTTCAAAATGAAGCCAGATATCCAGATTTTTATGCAATGCATTCCCATTAATAAATGTTGGCAAGTAATTCAGTTTTCTTCTTTTTTTTAAACCTCCATACAGGCCAAACAAAACACATCTGCTGGCTGGATCGAGCCTGTGGGTGGGCTTCTAATTTGCAAGCTCTGGTCTAGACTGACTAATTCAAGCTTTGGAACCTGCACTGCCACTCCCATTCTGTCCTGTGACCTGGTGGAGGGACAGGATCTCTGCTAGGGCAGTGGCTTACAAAGCTAGCTACACATTAAAGTCTCTCCTAGCTACCTAGGAAAATAAAACATGTCCTGATGCCCAGCTCCATATCAAAAGGTTCTGATTTGACTGGTGCACTGAGGCTCACCAGCAAATATCCAGGCAGATTTGAGCTTCCCCACGCAAGGGCAAGAGCAAAGAGCCATGTTTGGAGAAAGAGATGTTCTTGGGAAAAGAGTGCCCAGAAGTCTGCAAATCAAGGCCAGGCCAGAAACCCCTGTCAACATGTGAACTTGCCTTGCTTCCTGCGGCTCTGTGTAACAGTCACGCAAACAGCTATGAGGAGTTTGACCTTGATAAAAGTTTTGTCTTCCATTTTCCTTCAGATATCTCCAGGCCATCACTACATTCTCCCAGCCTAGTGCAGGCGGCGGCAGTGGTGGCGGTGGTTTTGTGTGTGTGGGAGGGGAGTGGAATAAGGGACAAAGGAAAGACGTCTTGTTCCTGCTGCTCTCCTCCACGAATGCTCACGCAGAGAAGCAGCATCCCCCTGACGGGGCTGAAGCCTAGTGGGAAGGAAAACTTTGCAACCCAAGAGGCTGTGTCAGACTTCCTGAGCTGCAGAGTTAAGGCATGTCACCTCTTCTACCCATCCCAGAGGAAAGTGACTGCTACAGTTGGGGTGAAGGGCTAATGCTTAAGCGATGAACATCTCTGATACCTAGCCCAGGGTTTAGCCCATGGCGGCCCATGAATGCTTGTTGAAGGAATGGAGAGAAAGAGACAGAGAATATGGGGGAGTCACTGACCGTCTTTACTGCCTTTCTGCCCTTGGGGCAGTTCTTACTCTTCTTCCTCCCTCCCCACGAGCAAACCGGGGGTCTGTGTGGGAACTGGGTCCACTAAACTTTGTTTTCCATGACTGCTGGGCCTTCCAGCAAGTTCACAAGTTGCCAGTGTGGTTTCATACAAAGACTTCACTCACATATATTAATTTGCCCTTAACACACAGGAAGACACCAGCAAGATTTTATAGTGTGTGGAGAGTTTTTTGAACCAGGAACCAGATTCCCAGTTTCCCTTGCACCTACTCTTTTCCCTTTGAAGTCAACAGGAGCCCTGCTCAGGGTATCTAGAGAGAAACAAGGATCTGGTCTAAGTGAATTGTTAGGAAAATGCATTAAAGTGCTAAAGTAAGATTATGTTACCCAGAAAAAATACACTTGGGCCAACAGAAACTGCAATCAGAGCCATATGAAGGGGGTCCTGTGGTCAGAGAAAAGAAGAAAACATATTTTAAAAATTCAATTAATGTGTTCAGTTGCCTCAAAGGAAATAAAGGCCCATTGTCTTTTATGTGTTTAAAATATGAATCGCCAATTAATGATGAGATTGGCAAATTGCTCTACAATTAAAAACATAGAAATGTTGTTTAAGGCTATTAGAATAATTGTCATATGTTAATTGTGGGTTGATGGATTTTGCCAGCAACTACCTTCTCAGTGTGAGCTTTTCTGAACAGAATCCAAATCCATAAAGACATTGATATAATAAAAACCGTCTTCCTTGTTGGCATGCCTGCCGTATTTTCAGTGTCTTTTAAGGTATGTAATTATTTTTAATTAGGTCTCCAGAAGAAAATTTCTTAATACATGCATTACTGCTGCTGCTGTGCTGTGTTCAGTCGTGTTTGACCCTGTGCGACCCCATGGATTGTAGCGTGCCAGGCTCCTCTGTCCACGGGATTTCCCAGGCAAGAATACTTCAGTGGGTTGCCATTTCCTCCTGCACTGCCATTTCTCCTGCATTGGCAGGTGGATTCTTTACCACTGAGCCACTTGGGAAGCCCATATGCTTTACTCGGTCATCCTTAAAGAACCTCATAATTAATATGAGGGGAGAGAGGTATAGAAGGAATTGAATAGGAGGTAAACCTTGGTTTAGATATTAACTAGCTGGGTGCTTTGGGCAGATTGCTTAGCTTTTCTGAATCTCAAAGTTAAAAAAATGGAAAATATATACCTTACAGAGTTGCTGGGGCTTTGTATGGGATAATATTTATATATCCCCGTGTATTGTGCCTGGTGCTCAGCAGATGCTCAATAAAAGTAGTTGTTGTTTTTCTAGAAATAGTGGTGAAAGTAGCTCAAGTTGGCATGTCCTGTCAACCATTTCATTACAGTAAAATCCTTGCAGTTACTGTTCTCAGTAAACGTTCATGTGTCATGTGTAAACGTTCAGAGTATGCCCTGCACAATGTCTGGGATAGTCACTGACATTGATGTTTATGTGAATAGTGCTCTATTGTGCAGGGAGTTGTGCAGTGTGCAACCTTCACAACTGTACATTGGTGCTCTGCTTGTAATCAGATCCTAATTTTAAGTCCTTTTTAATCTTTCGTCTTTAGGTAAACATGTCCTGTTTTTCTTCACTAAACCTTCCCCTAGCTGGACTTTTTTCAGCAGTTTTTATCAGAAGTTAGTGGATTTCTATCTATAGGCCTAATCTGGCCTACAGCCTGTATGTGTAAATACAGTTTTATTGAACTACAGTAATACTTATTCATTTATGCATCATATACATCTACTTTTGAGCTGCAATGACCCAGTAGAGTATTTGCAAGAAGGACTCTATGGCTGACAAAGTATTTGCTCTCTCGCCCTTCACTAGGAAAGTTTGTTGACCTCTGGTGTTGATGACTGTCTAGCCAAATTATGTTTACCATGATTCCAGGGAAAGTTAATGGTTGATGCTTGTTTGTTTGCTTCTCTCTCACACGTCTTACATTTCTTAATCAGGAGGTGAGGGTAGATGTTTTTCTTGATCCTAGTTGCCACTTCCAGACCATTTGCCTTCCTTTCTCCCCCAAATCCCTACAGCTCTGAAACTCATGATTTTAGATTCTCCCATACCCTTTCTTGACTCCTTCTTGATTTTAGCTTGTGCTTCATCCAGCCCAGCATTTTGCATGATATAATCTGCATAGAAATTAAATAAGCAGGATGACAATATACAGCCTTGATGTACTCCTTTCCCAATTTAGAACCAGTCCGTTGTTCCATGTCCAGTTCTAACTGTTGCTTCTTGACCTGCATACAAATTTCTCAGGAGGCAGGTCAGGTGGTCTGGTATTCCCATCTCTTGAAGAATTTTCCACAGTTTGTTGTGATCCACACAGTCAAAGACTTTGGCATCGTCAATAAAGCAGAAATAGATGTTTTTCTGGAGTTCTTTTTGCTTTTTTCTATGATCCAGTGGATGTTGGCAATTTGATCTCTGGCTCCTCTGCCTTTTCTAAATCCAGTTTGAACATCTGGAAGTTCTTGGTTCATGTAATGTTGAAGCCTAGCTAGGAGAATTTTGAGTATTACTTTGATAGCGTGTGAGATGAGTGCAATTGTGCAGTAGTTTGAACATTCTTTGGCATTCCCTTTCTTTGGGATTGGAATGAAGACTGACCTTTTCCAGTCCTGTGGCCACTGCTGAGTTTTCCAAATTTGCTGGCATATTGAGTGCAGCACTTTCACAGCATCATCTTTCAAGATTTGAAATAGCTCAATTGGAATTCCATCACCTCCACTAGCTTTGTTCATAGTGATGCTCTCTAAGGCCCACTTGACTTCACATTCCAGGATGTCTGGCTCTAGGTGAGTGATCACACCATCATGATTATATGGGTCGTGAAGATCTTTTCCAGCTTGTGCTTCTTCCAGCCCAGCGTTCCTCATGATGTACTCTGCATAGAAGTTAAATAAGCAAGGTGACAATATATAGCCTTGACGTACTCCTTTTCCTATTTGGAACCAGTCTGTTGTTCTATGTACAGTTCTGACTGTTGCTTCCTGACAGATTGCTGGGAGAAATATCAATAACCTCAGATATGCAGATGACACTACCCTTATGGCAGAAAGTGAAGAGGAACTCAAAAGCCTCTTGAAAGTGAAAGAGGAGAGTGAAAAGTTTGGCTTGAAGCTCAGCATTCAGAAAACAAAGATCATGGCATCTGGACCCATCACTTCATGGGAAATAAATGGAAAAACAGTGGAAACAGTGTCAGACTTCATTTTTTGGGGGCTCCAAAATCACTGCAGATGCTGATTGCAGCCATGAAATTAAAAGGCGCTTACTCCTTGGAAGGAAAGTTATGACCAACCTAGATAGCTTATTAAAAAGCAGAGACATTACTTTGCCAACAAAGGTCCGTATAGTCAAGGCAATGGTTTTTCCCGTGGTCATGTATGGATGTGAGAGTTGGACTGTGAAGAAAGCTGATCACCGAAGAATTGGTGCTTTTGAACTGTGGTGTTGGAGAAGACTCTTGAGAGTCCCTTGGACTGCAAGGAGATCCAACCAGTCCATTCTAAAGGAGATCAATCCTGGGTGTTCATTGGAAGGACTGATGCTAAAGCTGAAACTGCAATACTTTGGCCACCTCATGCGACGAGTTGACTCACTGGAAAAGACTCTGATGCTGGGAAAGGTTGGGGGCGGGAGGAGAAGGGGACGACAGAGAATGAGATGGCTGGATGGCATCACCGACTCTGTGGACATGAGTTTGAGTGAACTCCGGGAGTTGGTGATAGACAGGGAGGCCTGGCGTGCTGTGATTCATGGGGTCGCGGAGAGTCGGACACGACTGAGCGACTGAACTGAACTGAGCTGAACTGAACTGAAGGTCTTTTCTGTATAGTTTCTTCTGTGGATTCTTGCCACCTCTTCTTAATATCTTCTGCTTCTGTTAGGTCCATACCATTTCTGTCCTTTATCAAGCCTATCTTTGCATGAAATGTTCCCTTGGTATCTCTAATTTTCTCGAAAAGATCTCTAGTCTTTCCCATTCTATTGTTTTCCTCTATTTCTTTGCATTGATTGCTAAAGAAGGCTTTCTTGTCTCTCCTTGCTATTCTTTGGAACTCTGCGTTCAGATAGATATATCTTTCCTTTTATCCTTTGCTTTTTACTTCTTTTCTCAGCTATTTGTAAGGCCTCCTCAGACAAATATTTTGCCTTTTTTCATTTCTTTTTCTTGGGGATGCTTCCGAACATCATAATTCTTGGTAATTTTCATATTGTTTTCATAAACGGTATTTCCATTATCCTGGCCTCTCAGGTCTTTAATTAGATCCCCTCCAGTGATTTTGCTTTTATTCAGCATTCAACAAGATCCGCTGGAGTGCCAGACCTCCTTCTTCCATACTCTCTCAACTGCTGACTGCCATGGTCCCCAGCCTAGTATTCAGCAACTGGACCAACTGCCCAATCAGGCCTCCTGGCTCACTCCCTTAGCTCTCAAATTCAAGAAATCCCAAACCCTGGGATTTATTGCACTGATGCCACACCACCTTTCTCACTGTCCCTCACCCCTTTCTGTCTGCACGTCCCTTACTGCCTGGCTTACACATCATGGCCTTTTGTTCTAATTACTGTTTAGCATATAGTCTCAAGTTCCCCTTCCCCTTTACTGCTTTGTAAGGATCTTCCAGCAAAGCCTGAGTTCTGGTGATGTCCAATACTGGACCCAGATGCAGCTAAGCCCAGGAATTTGACTACAGAGATACATACAGCCATGCCCTCTAACCTGAAGTGGACATGTATGTTCCCTGATCATCTTACTCCATGTCTCTCAGTTCCATTCTCATAGATGACTTTTTCATACCTTCTCATGGCTCACTGAGCCTCTGACCCCTCTACCTGTATTCTCTTGCTCAGTGATCTTGCCTCCTATTTCACTAAGGCATAGAAGCTCCCAGAAGAGAACATCCGCAGACTCCCACCGCCAGAGCTATTTGCTTCTTTGCCATTTAATCTGCCTTCCAGCTTATTTAAGGCTCTGTGGTCCTGGGGAAGACCATCCTCTCCATGTGTCCACAGGACTCCATCACCTCTTGCCTATTCAAAAATATTTGAATTCTTGAATTCAGTTCTCCACATTTCTCTCCTTCCTTAGTACATTATTGTTTTTTCCCATTTTGTACAAGAATATTTCCATCATTACAAGTATCTTGTTATTCCTCCCATCTTTTGACTCCATTTCCCTCTTTGACCGTCCCATTTCTTTTTTTAATTTTCTTTTTAATTGAAGGATAATTGCTTTATAATATTGTGTTGGTTTCTGCCATACATCAACATGAATCAGCCATAGGTATGCATATGTCCCTTCACTCTTGAACCTCCCTCCCACCTCCCACCCCATCCCATCCCTCTATGTTGTCAGAGCACCAGGTTTGAGTTCCCTCCATCATACAGAAAATTCCCATTGGCTATCTATTTTATATATGGTAATGTATAAATTTTCACACTGCTCTCTCAATCTTTCACCCTCCCCTTCCCCCACTGTGTCCACAAGTCTGTTCACTAGCCCTGTGTATAGGTTCATCAGTACCATCTTTCCAGATCCATATATATGCATTTATATGCAATATTTGTTTTTCTCTTTCTGACTTACTTCACTCTGTATCATAGACTCTAGGTTCATCCACCTCACTAGAACTGACTCCAGGGTGTTCTTTTTAATGGCTGAGTAATACTCCATTTATATGTATACCACAATTTCTTTATCCATTCTTTTGTCAGTAGACATCTAGGTTGCTTCCATATCTTAGCTGTTGTTAATAGGGCTGCAATGAACATTGGGGTACATCTGTCTTTTTCAGTTATGGTTTCCTCAGAGTATATGCCCAGTAGTGGGATTGTTGTGTCCTATGGTAGTTTTATTCCTAGTTGACTTTTTTTTTTTTTTTCAAATTTTAAACCTTTTACTTTGTATTGGGGGTATAGCCGATTAACAGTGTTGTGGTAGTTTAGGTGAACAGCAGAAGGACTCAGCCATACGTATGCATTCTCCACCAAACTCCTCTCCCATCCAGGCTGGCATATAACATTGAGTAGAGTTCCATGTGCAATACAAAAGGTCTTTGTTGGTTATCCATTTTGAATATGACTGTGTGTACATGACCTTCCCAAACTCCTTAACTATCCCTTTCCCCCGGCAACCATAAGTTTGGTTTCTAAGTCTGTGAGTCTCTTTCTGTTTTTTAAGTAAGTTCATTTGTATTATTTATTTTTAGCTTCCACATATAAGGGATGCCATGCAATATTTCTCCTCCTCTCTCTAACTTGCTTCACTCTCTAGGTCCATCCGTGTTACTGCAAATGGCTTTATTTCATTCTTTTTCATGCCTGAGTAATACTCCATTGTACCTATGTACCACATCTTTTTTATCCATTCTTCTGTAGATGGTCATTTAGACTGGTTCCATTTCTTGGCTGTTGTAATCAGTGCTGCAGTGAACATTGGGGTGCATGCATCCTTTCAGATCATGTTTTTATCCAGATATATACCCAGGAGTGGGATTGCAGGGTCATGTGGTAATTCTGTTCCTAGTTTTTTAAGAAATCTCTATACTGTCTTCCATAGTGGCTGTATCCATTTACATACCCACCAATAGTGCAAGGGGGTTCCCTTTTCTCCACACTCTCTCCAGCACTTGTTATCTGTAGATTTTTTTGATGATGGCCATTCTGACCCATGTGAGGTGATATCCCATTTCTGTTTTGATTTGCATTTCTCTAACAATGATCAGTGTTGAGCATCTTCTCATGTGTTTATTAGCCATTTGTATGTCTTCTTTGGAGAAATGTCTGTTCAGGTGTTCTGCCCATTTTTTGATTGGGCTATTTGTTTTCCTGATGTTGAGCTGTATGAGCTGCTTATATATTCTGGAGATTAATCCTTTGTCAGTTGTTTCATGTACAATTATTCTCTTCCATTCTGAGGGTTGTTTTTTCACCTTGTTTATTGGTTCCTTTGCTGTGCAGAAGCTTTTAGGTTTAATTAAGTCTCATCTGTCTATTTTTGTTTTTATTTCCGTCACTCTAGGAAGTGTGGCTACTCCGTATCTCTGTTCCCCTTTGTAGGACAACTCCTCAAAACTGTCATCCATCCTCATGGTGTCCAATTTTTACCTTCAGTTCACTTTTTAAGATTCTTATCATGTTTTTGTTACCTTTACTCCACCCGAAGAGCTCTTGCCAAGGTGACAGATGAAATCTGTATTGCTAAATCAACGGTCAGTTTGTAGTTCTCACTTTGACCTTATGAAAGAATTTGACATGGTTGACTGTTCTTCCACTTAGCTTCCAGAACACCATGTTCTCATCATATCTCAGTCATGGAAAAGAACAATCTAAAAGACCCTGAGGTGCATTTGGAGTGATCATATGGAATGCAAAAGGAGACTCCTTTTGTAGAAGCTTCACCCTTGTAAATTGGATGCTTTATCAGAGGAGACTGCCCTCTTGTTCCTGTGGTGCCCCAGTGGCTAAATGGGCAGTGGGGCTGGAGGGATGGAGGTGGGGAGAAGGGTGAGCTCTTTTGAGTTGAGTTCTTAGGAGCTTGTGATCTCGGCCAGGTTACCTGTAATTCCTCAGCCTCAGTTTTTGTATCAGTAAAGTGTAGATGGAAATACCTGCTACATAGTCTTATTGTTAAAAATAAATGAATTTGTGTTAGAGAAAGCTTTGGGTCCTAATTACAAACCCAAATGCCTGCCAGAATGGACAGAAAGGAAATAAAAATTAGGACAGTCAGCAGATGGCTATCCCCTAAAGGCAGGTCATATTTAAATTTTGAAAATAAACATACCAGGTCAAATAGACCATACCTGAAGGCCAAGTTTGGCCCACATTTTTCATGGGTTGTGGCTGAGATGTGGATATTCGGTTAATAGTAGACTCCCTTTCTTTCAGAAACTCACTTTGATCAGTCGTCATTCAGTCACCCTACTATGTGTCATGCTCGTGACATTCATTCAACACCTGTGTCCTCAGCCCCCTCCGTGCCAGGCACTGTGCAAGGTCAAGTGGTGGTCCCTTCTCTCAGGCTCTATTTCTATTAGAGAGGTTGACTGACAAATTGGGAAAATAATAGCTGTAAAAGAACTGTGAAAAAGTGTTATGAAGACAAAGGGATGTGATTAGAAAGAAAAAAATGTGGAAGAGGAGCTGGGAATCTCCTGTAATAAAAAGGAAGGATATGAGAATGATGGCTAAGTTCTGGAGTCTCGAGTTTCTGGAGCTTTAGTTCTGGAGTCTAATTTCCTACCTCTGTGACCTTAGGCAAGTTTCTTATTCTTCCTATGTATCAGTATTCTACAGGCAGGCCTCGTTTCATTGAATTTCACTTCATTGCACTTCATAGATACTGTGTTTTTTACAAGTGCAAAGTTTGTGGTAACCCTATGTCAAGCAAGTCTGTTGGCACCATTTTTCCAACAGCATTTCCTGCTTCATGTCTCTGTTGTCACATTTCGGTAATTCTCACCGTATTTCAACCTTTTTCATGACTATTATATTAATATTTGTTATGTGCTCTGTGATCAATGACCTTTGATGTTAGTACTATGACTCACTGAAGTCTCAGATGATGGTTAGTGTTTTTTAGTAATAGTATGATATATTAAAGTACAGGTAAGCATCCTTTTTCTTTCTCTTTTCCATGATGGTCTATTGGTTTATCACAGGATTTTGAATATAGTTCTCTGTGCTATACAGTAGGACCTTGTTGTTCATCCATTCTGTATATAATAGTTTGCATCTGCTAATCCCAAACTCCCAATCCATTCTCTGCCTCCTTCTGGCAACCACAAGTCTATTCTCTAAAACAACACTTCTGTATGCACTGGGAAACCAAAACCTCACATGACTTGCTTTACTGAGCTGGTTGGTAGTTAAACCCATATAATCTCTGAGGTATACCTGTATGTTACAAAATGAAAATGATAATAGTCCCTATCTCATGGGACTGTTGAGAAGGTTAAGTGAGTTAACGCATTTAAAGCACTCAGGTCATTCACTGGTATAGTTGGTTCTCAGGTAGATCAGCTAGCTATATGGCAGGCACAGGGATCTAGATATGAATTTGGAAACTAGGGTTCTAATAAGGTGACCATCTTACCCTGATTCACCCAGAACTTTCCCTGTCTTATTGCTGGAAGTCATGTGCCCTGAGAAACCCCTCAGTTCTGGGCAGAACTAGATGGTTGGTCACCCTAAGTCTGCTTCCAACCACTAACTGTGTGACTTTGAGGCCATCTTATGCCATCTCTGTAAAATGAGGAGTTCAGACTAGACAGGTAGCTCTCAAACTTCATCATGTATGAAAATTTGTTGTTAAAACATGGGATGCCAAGCCCCACCCCCAGAGTTTCTGACCCAATAGGTGTGAGGTGGAGCCTGACCCACGGTCATAAAGGTCCATTTGTCTTCCAATAGTATATGATTCTGTGACGGCTTCCTGTGACCTGCTCACGGTCTATATGAGAAAATGAGGTTCAGGTACAGAAAACCATGTCAGTCAGTCATGTATTCATTCAGCACTACTTCTTGGACACCTGCTGTTTGTCAGGTACTGTTCTAGCTGCTAAAGATCTAGCAGTCCACCGAACCAAAAGCAGGGGACTCAGCTCTATACCCTGCACTGCCCTGCCTCTCCTCAGTGTCATGCACAGGGAAGGCTCTGAGGTGACGAGAACTGGAGAAGAGGGTAGGATAACACACGGAAGCAGTAAGCTCTGCCTTACAGACCTTAAAGGCAAGCATACAGCCACCTGGTTAGAGAGAGGGGTAAGAAAGTCTGTGCTCAGGCATTACAACCCCTCACTGACTACTGAACACCCGCACCCAGACTCCCTATCTCAATGTCAAGGACTTTTATGGCCAAGATTCTTTTTTTATTTTTAAGATTTCTCCATTTGTCTCTTTTGAAAAATAGGGTTCGCACTTTAAGCCTTAGCTGATATTTTTGAGAAAGAATAGGACTTCCACAATGTCATCCTTTCAAATATTTTATTTTGCTGCCCGCTACATGGGAGAAGCTTCCTTTTATAAATAAGCAGATATTCTGCATTTCTCTCACACCAAGTTCCAAGTGAGGAGGAAGAGAGCTTGTTTTGTGCCCTGATGAAGAACCAGAATATTTATTACCCAGTAAGTTTTGTTCAACCTCTTAAGTCAGTCAGCACGTTTCATTCAATCAAGGGCCCTGACAGACATGCCAGGAAGGTCAAGTGATAACACTAATTTTTTGGACACTCCTAATGGCAGGTTTATTTGATTAGGTTTAATTCCCCACCCGCCCCCCCATCTACTCACATGTTATTGTGTGTCCTCTTAGGCACATTTGTTGTTTCAGATATCCACTGCTGCATAACCCATCATCCCAAAACTCAGTGGCTCAAAGGATTGTCTGTTTTTATTGGTTCCCATTTTGTGGGTCAGGAATTTGGGCCAGGTTCAGTGGGGATGACATATCTCTGCTCACGTGGTGCTGGCACACACGTGTTAGAACTGGCACTGTGTCACTTCCACCGTGTTCTGTTGGTCAAAGCAAGTCACAGGACCAATTCAGATTCAAAGAGAGAGAGAAAATGTACTCCACATCTTGATGGAAGAAATTATTGGTGGCCATTTTTGCAGGCAATTAACCTATATCCTTGCCTTAAGAAGAAAAAAATAGTATTTTTAGTTGGTTTGTTTTTGTTTTTTTGTTTTTTTTTTTTTGTGGTGAGGGAGTCTGGTGACAAGACAAAGTCTTTATAGGTATCTAAATCCAAGAAGAGTGTCAGAAATCCCTCAGGGAAATGAGGATGTTTAAATGATTACCTAAAGAATAGCTCACGGAGAAGAGTGACAGTGGAAAGCATGTATGTGTATGTCTGGCTGTACATTCATGATAAATTTGAAGTGTGTCAAAAACCCAAGCATCCTTTTGGAAACAAATACAACAGGTCATAAAATTCTCAAATGCTTCTTATTAGCCTGAATGCATCTCAAAGAAAAAGGAGAATTGAATGGCACGAGAGGATTTGACCAAAATCTCATGGGCAGCAGATGTTTTGAATGCTCTTCCGTTAAGGGGCAATAATGCCAACCACATGCCTGCCTATATTTTGGGAATTATTTTATTGCAGGCTTGTGAAAATATGGAAAATGTAAACATATACACATAAACATATGAAAATGCATTAAGTATGGTCTGTCCTCGTGGCAGTGATGGGAAAGACAGAGGAGGTTCATATATGGGATGTGTAAGATGCTTACTCCTTGGAAGGAAAGTTATGACCAGCCTAGATAGCATATTGAAAAGCAGAGACATTACTTTGCCAGCAAAGGTCCGTCTAGTCAAGGCTATGGTTTTTCCAGTGGTCATGCATGGATGTGAGAGTTGGACTGTGAAGAAAGCTGATCACCGAAGAATTGATGCTTTTGAACTGTGGTGCTGGAGAAGACTCTTGAGAGTCCCTTGGACTGCAAGGAGATCCAACCAGTCCATTCTAGAGGAGATTAGTCCTGGGTGTTCATTGGAAGGACTTATGCGAAAGCTGAAACTCCAATACTTTGGCCACCTCATGCGACGAGTTGACTCACTGGAAAAGACTCTGATGCTGGAAGCGATTGGGGGTAGGAGGAGACGGGGACGACAGAGAATGAGATGGCTGGATGGCATCACCGACTCGATGGACACGAGTTTGAGTGAACTACAGGAGTTGGTGATGGACAGGGAGGCCTGGCGTGCTGTGGTTCATGGGGTCGCTAAGAGTAGGACACGACTGAGCGACTGAACTGAACTGAACTGAAGGTGACCTGGTACTTCTTAAACTTTGCATGTGCAAATGAGTCGTTTGGGGACCTTGTTTCAAAGCAGATCCTGATCCATTGGGTCTGGGTGGGAGCTGAGATTGGAGTTTCTGACACGCTCAGGTGCATTTATGCTGCTGGTGCACAGAACAGAAGAGCAAGCTTATAATAGATGGTGGATGGAAGGGGTTGCTGATACGCTTCCCTGTTCACGGGGCAGCAAGGGTCAGGTAGCAAATGTTGCCTCTGTGCCTACCACGTGCCTGACACTGGGCTAAGACTCAGGCTCTGAACTTAATGAGCTGCCAGTCTAGGAGGAAAGATAAACACAAAAAATGATTGCAATAGAGACTGCTGAGGGAATGGTGGGTTAACTGTGATTCTGATGAGCTATCTGTCAATTAGCAGAGGCTTTGATTCCTGAACCGCTAACAAGGATGTGGCTTGGGTTAGTTGATTGACTAGAGTCTTGGAGTCTTCATCTATAAAATGATCTTTCCATTGCCTACCTCACAGAATTCTTAGGTGACTTCAGTGAAATTAAGCCATAACACCACATAATGCCTAGTGCATAGTAACTGGTCAGTAATGATTAACCTTTATTATTATACAAATCCTGCCATGTATGGTGGGGGGAAAGACCAATGTATTTATCTGTAAAATATTTTGCTTATTAATCAAAGAGGAAATTCAGGAAAGTGATTCACCACTGTGGAAGAGGAAAGAAATTTCATCCATTCTCACAGGATCCTTGAAAAACAAGCAACAGGAGCATCTCCTAAGACATTTTCTGAATGTAAAGCATGTGTAATGATGGTTGAAATGGATTTAAGGTTCTATTTTTTCTTGACTCTGTCATCTAACCTCAGCTTTCTCATCTATAAAGTGGAAACAATAACAGTTGTCATATTTGAAGTTTATGAGGCTCAAGTGTCATAATGAATCTCTGGTGTCCTCACAGCCGGTTTGAATCTTGGCCTTGTCACTTATTAGCTTGTGTGACCTTGACCATTTTTCTCAACTTCTACCTCACTAAAAAAGTAGGTAAAGTACTCTGCCAAGGGACAGACACAGAATAAGTGCTCTGTAAATGACAGCTGTTGTTATGATGTGACCTTCCTTTGAAAAATATAAGGTATATGACTTCATGAAGATTATTATTATAGCATGATAAATGTGCTGTTCTTTATATACACTGAGGTGTTGCTTTTGAGTTTCTGGCAGTAAAGCATAAACTTTGATTTCCCGCCCCACTCTGTCGTGTGTGGTTGCAAGTGATAATTGGAAAGGCAGCAGATTGGTGGTGAGAGTTACAGCCTCTGTGATGATATAATTAGCCGTCTCTTCATCATTGGAGCAGACAGGATGCGTCTTACACTGGTCCTCACACCAGAAATCTCAAAATTTTGAAACGCTCCTAGCTTTCATAAGGCTTTTCCTTAGACTCTCAGTGAACCAGTTGAAATGGCAGATCCATGAGGCAAGGACAGACATACAGGGTCTAGTTTGTGTTAGAAGCTGGACTCTAGTGGTTTTGGGCCCCTAGCGGGTTCTGCTCTGCAGGAGCGGGAGGGGATAGATGAAATTCAGGCAACGGCCATTCTTGCTATGGAAATGCAGTGACTGCAGCCTGGCACCCTTTGGGGCATTAACGAATATTTCAGTAGCCAGAGAATGTACAATAAAGTATCCATCTCCACACTTCCACCAAGGGAAAAATTGGGATGGGACAGAGAAATCTCCAAATTGTCTCTTCTTATATTGCATCCCTTGACTTCCTGTCACCTTCTCTACCTATCTGTCTCATTGACACAGTTATTGCGAGGGAGGAGTTAATGAGTACACAGCTTTATTTTCCTTGGAAGAGAGATACAAAACAGGCTCAAAGCAGGGCTGTCATCACCCTGCAAGTCTTCAGGGGTTTTATAGGTAATTATTAACCCTTTGTGGCCTGCCTGGGGGGGAACCCTCTGTGCTGCTACTAAGCAACTACTAAGATATTCCATCTATGGTACGTACCTGCACGCTCAATTTTTTTCAGGCTGAAAATTCAGTTAATACCCTAAAAATAAATCTTCTATGTATATAGGCCCAAATGATTGACAAAGTTCCCCAGGTCCTATATCAGAACAGATCCTTCCCTAACTGTATTAGCACTGGGTCAGAAGTACCATTCTTTTTGTTTTCCATTTGAGAAAAGTGAGGCTTAAAGGAAATGAGTGGGCAAAGGTTTCATGGGTAACAGGTCTTGGCTAGAATCCAGGTCTTCTGAATACAGCCCTGGTTCTCTTTGAACGTACTGAACATAGTGTAAAATCTCTTCTCACAGTCAGAAAGCACGTCTGAATCTCAGCATTCTTTAAAACCACCAATTATCACCACCTAGAACTGTCATAAACTGCCCCAAATCAGTCTCCTGGAATTTCTGTTTTCTTTAAAAAAAAAAAAAAAATCCATGTGATCAATCTGTTTTCTTGTTATTTTGTCATTTGCTTTTCTCCTGCTTGATGATTTCAGGCTATTTAGATTTGGGGTTAGTCTCTTTCGGTGGGTTTAGGGTGATTAACTGCTACAGCTGCTGTATTTAAGAGAATCCTGCAGAGATTTGGGATGGGAGGGGGGATATTAGTCCATGCTGGTGCTAGCATTTGGTCTCTGGTGGATTAAAATGAAGTGGAAAGCCTAAACATCCCTGAATGACCCCCTTCAAGGAGTAACTTTAAAATTGAGGAGATGGCAGTGGAGGAAAGTGAGGACCCACAATGCCCAGATCAGCTGTTGCTCCATGCTTAGTAGACCACCGTTTGCTTTTCTGTAAGCAGTGACAGAGACTGCCTTAGACTGCCTTAGACTCCAGAGACTCCCTTGTTATTATTCAGGTCTTTGTGATTTTAAGTTGTGGCTACAGCTGAATTCTCCCCTGAGCTCTCCAAGCCCACACTCTCCTTTCAGTCACAAGCAGGTTGCTAGTATATGGGCAAACTTCCATACATGGTATGGGGAGCAGACATGACTTCATGCTCTGCTGTAGACAAGGGGAACTGCCAAGGCTCAGGCGCCCGGTGCCTGCAAGTGTTCCTGGGTTTTGGAATCCTTCTCTCTGGCTGCGTGGTAACCAGACCACAGGGGCTGCTTTAGACCTGTGAGTACATCCTTACCTTGCCAGTTCTCAGGTCCAACCTTCCTACCCTCCAAGAAGGCATCTCACAGGTGCACCCACAAGCATTTGGGAAAACATTTGACAATAAATGTCCATTTTATAATACCAATTGTGGAACAAACGTGAAAGGTAATTTTAGGTCAGCCTCTCAAGGGGTTCAATGAGTTCAGTTTTTTCTGCTGCATGTGTTGTTTCATTTGAGATGGGGCAAGGCAGTTCTGATAGCTTTGTTTAAGGTAGTACTCCATGGGTATTCTGCATTAAATTACTATTTTGTGTTCTTTGGTCATGAAAAGTTTCAGAAACCTTGACATAGAGGACTACACCAATTCAGGGTCCTTTAAATTCCATCTTTCTGCTTATTAATATTATTTTGCTGAAAGGTATTGTAACAAAGAGGTATATTTCTTCTTGTCCAGATGGATGGTGTATGTTAAGTATGGGTCACAAATGAAACATAAAAGCTGGTTAAGGTCTTGGTAGAATATATCAGGTACAGCCTTTTTCTGATAGTGTTCCTTGGGAATCATATTTGGATTAATTTACACACAAATTTGTGCTTTGCTTTGGGCATTACTATTGAGATCTTACAGAGAGAGAGGGAAGGAGAAAGAGAGAAACAAACAGGGAGGAGGGGATGGAGGAAGGAAGGAAAACATGAGGCACCAGTAGTTGATAGCATAGTGAATCAATAGAAGTTGGAGGAGGATAAAGAGGGGAAGGAGGGAACAAAAAGAAAGGAAACCAGCAACCATGTGACTACCAAGCCCAAACCCAGTTTTGGTTAAAGAAAAGTTTTCTTGACTGAGGAAAACTTTAACATCTCGATTAAAGCAACCCCTTCAGTTCAGTTCAGTCGCTCAGTCGTGTCCAACTCTCTGCGACCCCATGAATCACAGCACGCCAGGCCTCCCTGTCCATCACCAACTCCCGGAGTTCACTCAAACTCATGTCCACAGAGTCGGTGATGCCATCCAGCCATCTCATTCTCTGTCGTCCCCGTCTCCTCCCGCCCCCAATCCTTCCCAGCATCAGAGTCTTTTCCAGTGAGTCAACTCGTCGCATGAGGTTAGAATGTATCAAAAATGAAGCAATGCTTAAAATTTTTTTTCTTTCTGAGGAACATCTTCCTTTCTTTTTGGTAACACAGAAGTCAGATTTCAGCTGCTGGAGCAAATGTTTTTCAACAGACATGACTCGTTTAATTTTCTTGACAATGTGTGCAGTATTATGTTAGAAACTTCCATACTCTTGGGAAGGGACATGAGACACCAGCAAACCACGACGCCGATAGGAGCAGCTATATCTTGAAGTGCTAATCTTGTAACTTTTTCACACTGTGTGAGTGTGTGTGTGTGCGCGCGCGCGCGCCCCCCTGAGCGGAGTGCCTGCCTTACTGTTTGCGCTGTCGTTAACACTTGGCTACTACGCTGGGACCAGTAGGAGCCAAAGTTAGTAACTTTGTAAGAATTATTATTTCTCTTTTTATTCTGTCTCTTAGGAGTTCTTGATGTATAGCTTCTTGAAAACTGGTTTTAAAAGGCTGTGATTTAAACAAAGCAACCCCTTTATATCAGAGGCTGGAGTGTCTCCAGGATAACCCTTCAGCTCACCAGGGCAGAGGTGAGGATGGACTGCGTATACCTTTCAGATTCGATTTCTGCACGCATTACACTTTCATTTTGGTAATCAAGGACATATTACTAGATTTAAGGGGTCAGGAACAAGTCAGGAGCCAAAAAGAGCTCCCGGTTGTGAGAGAGGAAGGCGGTCACCCCTAATAAAATAACTAAAGATGCCCCCAGCAGTAGATTAGTGAAGTTTTAAATCTGCATACATCTGGAAAATGGGTGTAAACTTTAAGTCGCCGGCCCTGTTTGCAGACTGGGGAGGAGGGAAGAAACTTTGAGGCCAGAACGCTCCAAAGCGGGGGCATTGCCTTCTTTACCGAGGTTTTCTCCTCCCGTACACACAGAGGGCATACTTTTACTCCACCTCTCCCCATTGCGCATCCCCCTCCTCCATCAGTCAGTAAGTCCCTTTAAGAGCCGACTCTCCCTTTCTCCTCCCAGTCCCCCGCCCTTCACACCTTGGGTGGGAAAAGAGACTGGGGTGGGGTGGCCGGAGAGGCGAGAGGGGCGGGATCACGGTGAACGCTCCAATGGGCGTCCATACTGGCCGCCGTGGACCCCGGCAGCCAATGAACAGCAGGCGGGGGCGGGGCGGGGCGCTGTTGCAAAGCATCCAACGTGGGCCGGCAGGAGGCCGCGGGCGGCAGAGCCCGGGGGGTGTGTGAGGGCGAGCGGCCGGGGGCGGGGCTTCGGGACCGGCCCGGGCTGGGCCGCGGGGAAGCGGGCGGCGAGAGGCTGATTGTTCGGCCGCGAGGTCTGCGGGGTTCCAGCTCAGCGGAGGAGTTGCGGAGCCCGGAACTGCGCGGCGCGCTCTGCCAGAGGCGCTGGGACAGCTAGGCGCGCCGGGCCCTAGGAGCACTGCGGGGTGGCCGCGTCGTCCGGCCCGGAGTCTGCAGCTGGACGCTTGGAGCCGCGAGGAGTATGCCTGCGGGCGCAGAGCTGCTGCTGTGAGCCCGTGCCCCTTGCCCGCGGCGGCGGCGGCACTCGGTGTGCGCGGGGACTCCGAAGCCCGGCCGGGAGCCCGGAGGGGGAACGAGGAGCGTCAGCCGAGCACCGTTTGCTGGGCTCCGTGGGGTTCGCAGCGAGCACGGACGGGTCGGCCCGGATGGGCGCGGGGTTCGCGGCCCCCTCCGGGCTCTGCAGAGTAGCCCAGGCACCGGGGGCCCCCTGAGCGCCAGAGTCGCTACTGCAAAGAGAAACTTGTGCTGGCAGCCATGCCCCGGCACTGAGCCTGGTGCGGAGCGGAGCTACCGCAGGCCCGCCGGTGCGGCGGTCGCTCCGGACTTCGCAGCCCCAGCACCGGGAGTTCGCTGCGCGCTCCAGACAAGATGGCGCGGCCGGGCCGCGGAGCGCTCGGGGCCCCGCGCCGCTCGCCTGGTCTCCTCCTCTGGCTGCTGCTGCTGCTTCAGCTGGAGCCCGCATCGGCCACAACCGGCCCGCGGGCGCCCTGCGCCGCCGCCTGCACTTGTGCTGGGGACTCGCTGGACTGCGGCGGGCGCGGGCTGGCGGCGCTGCCTGGGGACCTGCCGGCCTGGACGCGGAGCCTGTAAGTGCTGCCCTTTACGCCCTCCTCGCGCTCCGGGGCGCTGTCACTTGCGGACGGGGCGGCTGGGGTGCTTCTCCAAAAAGGGGCTACGCTTTGAGTTGCGTGTGTGTCAGGTCTGAATGAGCTGCAAAACTGTTAGTGTGGGATTGTAGTGGTGACATGGTCCTTGGGGATCTGGAAGAGACTGTGCGTGCGAAGAAGTGTGTGGATGGGAAAAGTGTGAGTCTCGTGGGTGTGTGGTGGTGCACGAGCGTGGGTCTTTGGGGTCTTAAGGCGGGAAGTGTACCTCGTGGAGGGAAGGATGAGATCGCACGTGGATCTTTGGGGTCTGAAGGTGAGCGAATGTGGGTCTTGAGGTTCTGGAGAAGAAAAAGTGTCGTGGGGATCTGGAGGTGAGTGAGCGTGGCTCGTGAGGACCATCTGGGAGTTGGTGAGTGGGTGGGAATGTGGAGGTAAAAGAATGTGAGTGAAGAGTCGGGAGGTGAGGGTGTATGTGTGGGTGGAGAGCGGGAAACATCTGGAGGGGAGAGTGTGAGGAAGTCTGTCTGGGGGTCCTGTAGTGTTTCTTTTTCCCTCTCCTGTAATCCACTTGTCTGAGCTGCTGGGCCTTCCAGTGAGTAATGAATGAAAGGTGACTTTTGGCTCCAGTCTTCCATTTACATCATTTATTAGTAGTGAGAGTGTGCGTAGCCGCCTCCTCATCCACCAGACTGGTGGCCTGACTTTGCTCTGCCCCCTACCCCGCAGAAGTCTGGAGGACTCCCCGAGTTGAGTTAGGGGACTCAGAGTTCCTGGAGATCTGTGACTGCTGGAAGTTGGTCCTTTCCCCCCTAGTTGGCATCTTAGGCAACTGTGTTCCAGATCCTTCCTGTCTGCTCCCTAGGGGACTCCTAGGGCTTGCCGATCCAGTGCATCCTGGGGCCCACCCTGTAGCATTTCTCCTCTAAAAATCGTGCAAATGAGTCTTGGAGTAGTGCTACTTGGGGAGAGGGTGTGAGACGAGGGTGTGAGACTCGGGTGCCAGACTCTGATTTCTGCAGAGTGGGTTAACCCACAAGAGGCTCATCTCTGTGCTGTCAGGATTTTGACCTATTGGGACTTGGTGGGCCAATTCTCAGGAAAACACAAATACGGAGTTGTGTAAACACGGCAGAATGTCATAACCTTTTAAAATTTCTAACAAATCTGCTTCATGAGTCAAAATCCTGTCCAGTTATCAGTAATTAGCATCTCTGCAGAACTGTTAGTACCTTCCAGAAGAGGCCTAGCTTGAATAGTCTGCTTTTTGGTTGAATAATTGGACATCTTTCCTAGAACATACAAGAGTCACAGTAGTAACCTCAGGCATGACATTCACTCTTCAAAAAGAGAAAACTGGTGACACCAGTTTTAACCAACACCTGTGGCTTGATATAAGAACATGTGGTCTGAGACTCAGGCTGCCATAAGGGGAAAGAAGTTAATTCCTTTCAAATGTGAAGATCCTGTGTCTCTGAGAGTGGGGCACAGATCTCTTAACTTTCCACACTGCTTAGCGGTCTATCCTGTGCAGTTGTGAAACTCGACCTTTATTCACAGGATTTCTCTTCAGGGTTCCGCTGCTGCTTTGGAATTCCCTGACTTACGGAGAGCCAGTGGTTAGGTGGTGGGGTTTTAACACAGGTGGTGTCCGTGTAAATTAATGGGAGGTAGACACCAGAGTTGCCATTAGGTAGTATTGTATATAGCTGGGACAGTCTGGGGTATTGTGGTTTTTTCTTTACATACTCTTAAGTAGTTTCTCTTTTTTATTTTATTTTTTTAAGTCATGGAATCAAAGTAGTACTTAAGTGGTCACCTGTTGGAATAGTGACCCCAATGTCAGGTGTCGGTGGCATCATGGGCAAGGCACTAAGTTCAGAAGTGGTGGCTTTCTGGCGAGGACAAGGTGTCCTCTTGTTTTCACTTTCCTATGGCCACAAGATCCTCTTTGCCTTGCCCTTTAATTTTTGAAGCAAAACTACTAGTTGTTTGGGGGGGCTTCTGTCGCCTAAAGAGTGACATTTCACAAGTCATAAATACCTTTAAAATTGCAGTCTTTTCTCTTTTCCCAACACATTTGATGATCAGTGAATACAAAACTGGCTATTTTGAACTTTAGGAGACTTGATTGTACTGATTATGGTGTTAACTGATTAGATTTTAAGTGATTAGTATGGCCTCTGGTTAGTATGTGACAATATGGTATTTAAAACAGAAATGTGTATCCTTTGAAAAAATGTTTGTGAAGTTTGTTTGTTTTTCTTCTGATTAAAGAACAATTAGGTAAATATTTTCCTCCTCCTCCGCCAGACTTCACGTTTCTCCATTTAAGTCCTTAGTCTAATTCTGAATTTTCCATCAGGATATTTATGTTTTATATTCCTGGCTATGATTCAGTAAGACTTGAGGGGAGAAAGTGTATATAATAAAATATGTTATAGCTTCACCAACTTTACACCCTCTTGAGTCCATTGTGTCTAGAAAGTGCGCTAAGCTAGTTTATAACCCCATGAACTAGATTTACTGCAGCTAGTTCAATTTCAGGCTATGGGTTTGAGATAGAAGGGGACCTATGGCTTTATGGAACTTTTTTTTTTTTTTTTGCTTTTGTAAACAGTGCATCTAATTTTGGAGTTGCTGTTAAGCCCCGCATAAGGAAAGTAAAACTCCTTAATAGTGGATGTAAATGCAGTTGGAATAACAGAACTGGAATAGTGCTGGGAGAAGGGAAAATATGTTCGTTCCTGGGGCCCGAGGATAACTTATTCAACACAATAACTTATAGTTGTAGTAGTCGAGCCATAACTGAGTCTGCCATCCCATTACGTAGGTGAGAACGGCCTAGTCCAACCAGCACAGTCATAAATAGCTCCCAGCTCTGCCAAGCTTTCTTCAAACTTCCCAGAACCTTAGAAGACTTTGAACTTCTTAGAACTCAGATGTTTTCCTTCTTTGAAATTGCTTTGGGGAGTATGGCTTCAGAAGCTGTTTAAGATGCATTAAACACAGTTTACCTTTGACTCTTGTCTGTGGCATGAAGTTGAGCAGAGCGTTGCTTGTTCACAGGGTCTGGCAGCTCAATGATGAGCTAATGGGACTATGATAGGAAGGCAGGCAGGCCCTGGAGGAGGAACCACTGATTCTCAGCTTGGAGGGAAGATGACTTGGCTTTCGAAAGCAAGGACCTTCCCTAAAGGTCACCGAGTGTGGTCATTCTGAGTCACATTAAGACAAATGTACTGATTTGGTTCTGTGTGTCTTGTCTCCTTACCTGTTTGCAGTACCAAACCCAGGGGACTCAGTTGAACTTTGTCAGTTTGGGCACCTAAGTGGTACTTAGGATTATATTAGAAAACAAAACGCAAGCCCCATAGTGGTTCCCATTGTTGTTGGGAAGCAAAGAGGGCCTTTGTCTTTCAAATTTTACAGCTGTGCTGGAAGGCCCAGGTGTGCAGGGTGTTGTGAATTAAGGGTTTGGAAAATAGTTTCCATCCTGTTTATGCAAATTAGATCTAAAGTGTGTAGGACCAAATTGTTCCAGAACCGAAGCTAAGATTCACGCAGGTGCAGGTGTGTGTGTGTGTGTTAAGAGGTAGATAATGGTCTGGATTGCCCTGAGGTCTCCCTTTCTGCCCATTTTCCTCTTTCTGTCTCTATCACTTAAGAAGAATTCAGCAGACCATGAACGTCCAATTCGTGGGGATGGACAAAGGTTTGTTGTGAAGAGGGAGCCTGTCCAACACAGGGTAATGGCAGAGAGAACATCTGAGAAGTGCAAGTGCTTTTAAAGTTTGGGGGAGCTTTAGCCTGAGCTCAGAGCCCTTTTCAAGTGTCAGAGCCTGGCTTCACCTCCCCTACATGAAGGAGCACGTATCTGATACGGTGTTGTTGTTTAGCCACGAAGTAGTGTCCAACTCTTTTGCGATCCCTGTGGACTGTAGCCCGCCAGGCTCCTCTGTCCATGGAATTTTCCCAGCATGAATACTGGTGTGGGTTGCCATGTCTTTCTCCAGGGAATCTTTCCAACCCAGAGATAGAACTCACATCTCCTGCTTGGCAGGCAGATTCTTTACCAATGAACCACCTGGGAAGCCTTCATCCCTTATGTTATCTGACACTTTTTGAATAAGGGCAAGTCAGGGAAATGAAATTGGGTGCCTTTTTTAGGCACAGGATTTAAGTCCCTTTGATATGAAATTATGGTCATAAAATCTAAGTTTTGAGGACTGAAATTAGGAAGTGCCCAGAGACCCCCGAAGCCCAAGGTGTCTCTTGCCTGTAGTGTATGTCAGGGCTGTTCCAGCCCCCTTTTACAAGGGACAGTTTTAAAAAGAAGGATGCTCATCTCTTTTCATATTTACATCAGGTTAACAGATTTCCCAACCTTTGGACTTTTGAATGTATAGTGGGCAGTACTTCTTCATCTCCAGAAGGATGACGATTCTATGCAGAGTAGTCAGATCTGGGTCCCCCCAGTGGATGCTCAGCTCCTTGGGACTTCAGCCCTGCCCCTGTAAGTCCCTCTCCCTTTCTATTAATGCCTTGGCCTGAATTCCCCACACAGCCTTCCCTGAGCATGTTGGGATGACCTCTGGCTGACCTTACTCTCCCTCAGACACCATGCTCACAATGAAAGGGCCTCTCCCCCATTCTGCAGAGGTGTCTCCCTGGTGCAAAGCCTTTTCAGCATCTTCTCTCTCAGGGTGGACAGGAATGCAGGAGAGCCGCTAGGGTTTTGTGCAACTTAACAATACCCCCGGCCTAGCTCTCTGCACCTGCTGCAGTCCCGAAGGTCTGTTATCTGGGGAAGGAGGTGGTTTAAAATAGCCACTGGTTACTTCAAAAGTGACATCCACCAGAGAGGGAAATCTGCTGAAGGGATTCATTGAACTAAAAGTTCCTTTAAGCAGTCAAGGATGTTGGTTGTACCAGTATCTCTGGTTTAAAACTCAGAGGGATTCCTCTGACTTAGCCCATAGATTGAAAGACCAAGTTTCGTGAGCAAGCATGATTTTCAATGACTTGTGAATGAGCTTGGTGACATTTACTCATTGGGGACCTTTCCCCTCCTCAGCAACTGCAGTTTGAAACCCTGGGGGTCTTTTAGAGTAGAACTCTGGGCTCTGTTAATATTCAGAGCTGTTTACAATGGATGCAGTTTCAAAGGCTGGAGGCATTGTCTTGAGACAGGAGGAGGAGGGGTAGGAGGAAAATTCCCAGGCAGAGGGGAAATAATATCTAAAAATCCCCAATGTTTCCTGGCCGATGGGAAATTTAGGAACCGTTAGTGGTGGTGGTTAACGACTTCCGTGTGTCATTGAGCCTATGGGTCCATTCCATCTACGTCCTGGCTTCAGTTCATAGTGTGTGTCAGTAATGTGGTTGTCTTCTGCGTTTGTTTCATGTTAAAGCGTGGGAATCTGTCACAATTCAAATCTGTTCGTATTTCCCCAGAGAAATAGGACTTCGGAGACCAGAGGTAAAAATCTGCACGATAGTTAACCCTCTTGGAGTTATTTTTTCTATATAACTGTGGGGTTTAAAATGGCAGTCCAGGCTTACCTATTAATTGGCCAATTATAGGAGTAAACTGAGAAATTTTCTACTGAAGAACTTGATACAGGACCATTGTTGCCGTGAAGCAAAATGAGTAGTTAAATAAGGACTATAGAAAAACTGTAACTTGTGGTTTGTCTATGGTCTGATTGAAAGTTGCCAATTTGCATCCTGGTTTTTAGGGTTTTGGTGGGGTGTGCTTGTGAATTTTTCTTATCCAAAGGCTTTATGCTTTGTACATTTCTCTACTAATACGTTTTATATAATTTAGTACTTTACGTGTGGTTTCAATATACTTTATGCGTAATCTTCTAAAACACAAGCTATAAACCCAGTCTACTTATAAAAATCACTGTTTTTAAAAAAGCTGCTTCCCTCTTCCCCTGGATTTCATGCTTTCGGTGTCCTGCCTTCAGCTCTTCTCTTTGTCCTGCAGCTGGGCATGTGATGCCCGATTGTTCCTCAGGTCTTGGTTGGGTTAGTGATGGAGGAAAGAGCAGATGAGGGCAAAGCTTCCTTTATTCTTCTCTGGTAATGATCTGGATGCCTCCTCCCTGCTGATGGCACCCAGTATTCACCATTCACTCCAGAGTAGTGATGATGAGATTGAAAATTATTTCTAGGGTCCATTCCTGGCTCCACCACCCTACAGCTATGTGTGTGATTTGTGGTGAAATTCTTCCCTTTGTTTCTAAAAGAAGGAATCATAATATTCTACCTTAAGCTGCTGTGAAGACATAGTTAGGCGATACGTGTATTCAGCCTAATCCAGTGTGGGTCACCTTGCTGATGATTCAGAGCACAGGTCTGAGGCTAAGACTCCCCTGTTAACAGGTTTTGTATCCCCTTGTGGCATGGCCGGCCTCTCCAAGTCAGAGTTCCTGGTGACAGAGGTTTCCTGGGAAGAGTGCTTTTCTGACGTGAAGATCTCATTTGTTGGGAGCAGGTGGCAGGGCTCAGACCCCAAGTGGCCTTCTGCCATAAAGTTTCTGGTGATATGGATACAGTGAAGCTTTGTGTGCCATAGGGAAGCTCAGACAAATTCAAGAGGGACTCTGAACAATTGCAAAAAATTATACAAATTATGCAATTAGCAAAAAATGATTGAGGTAGTTTATAAATGTATTCCAGTTGTGCAAATACATCTGTCTATTGAGCATTACCCTCCTGGGAGGTGGGGTATGGGAAGGAGGCTGAGAAGTGAGAGGCCCTTAAACTAATAATTTTATCCTATTATTTCTCAGGGTTTCATTGAAACTGATCCCTACCAAGAAGCTCGGTCAATTGCTTGGAAACATGCAGGTGCACTCTTCCAAACAAGGGTTAGGTTACGAACTCTGAGGCTGGCTGAATCCTCTGCTGTACCCACTTCTCTTTGGAAATGTTAGGAGGTAGTGTGAGGGGAGATGATTGTGGGGTGGTTTGCAGAGGGCTGGAGATCTCTGACATTTTTTGTTTGGTTTGTCTGCAATCATGCAGTAACTTTTAGGGAACATGGGCATTGAGCACAGGGTCATCCGTGGAATCTGGCAAGGATGCCACCTGAAAAGCCGTTTGCTTTTCTTGACCCTGCACCTGTGCCTGCCTCCCTTCCCCCATGAATGACCGTGATTCACAGCCTTGCCCATATGAACGGCTACGATTGTTTGCGTCTTTATTACTATTTAATCTAGCATAACCGGTAAGGCCCATTGTGTGAACGACCAATCCGTTCATCTCCATAAGTCCTAATACGTCTTGGTTTCCTTATGAACCAGGATGCAGGTTCCAATCACTGCTCATTCAGTTTATTTTGGCAAAAGGTGGCCTTCAGAGAGTTTAAAGAAAGCACAGCCTGTCTTCTTTTGAAGCACTTTGCATTGATTATTCTTTAAACTTTTATGGTGCCCAAGTCTCTAATCTTTTATGATCTGTGGGTACTTTTTTTTCCTTGAGGTCTCTTATTATTGGGAAGAAAATGAATGAGAGGAGTGAGGGTCTGTCCTGCAATAGAATTACCTAAATGTTGAGAAGCAAGATAGTGGAGAATTATTATTATTTTTTTTAGCTGATTAAAAACAAATCACACAGCTTCATCTTCTAAGACTGTATTATACAGTATTTAGGAGGTCCCCCCGCCCTCACCTCCTCTTCCTGTCCTTTGCTCCTACCACCCGTTTATAATTTGCTGTTCCAGTAATTTCACACTTATCTTGGTCAGGGCGTACATTGCACTGATAAAATTCTCCCTCACCGGATTACCTACATGATGATGGCCTGTTAGATATACAGTGAGAAGAATCAAGCACTTTAGAACTTGTGGATGGATAATCTCACTTTATTTCCAAATTTTGTAGTATCTGTGCTCTTCGTTGGTACCCCCAACTTTAGCACTTCAAACTGGGTGAAAAGACATTGACACCCCCTCCCTCTGCCACTGGTAACCACTAGTTTGTTCTCTATATGTGTGAGTCTGCTTCTTTTTCTTTGTGTTCACGACTTTGTTGTATTTTTTTAGATTCCACATAAAAGTGATAGCATATAGTGCTTTTCTTTTCATCTGACTTATTTCACTTAGCCTCATGGATGGAGGAGCCTGGCAGGCTGCAGTCCGTGGGGTCGCTAAGGGTCGGACACGACTGAGTGACTTCACTTTCACTTTTTACTTTCACACATTGGAGAAGGAAATGGCAACCCACTCCAGTGTTCTTGCCTGGAGAATCCCGGGGACGGGGCAGCCTGGTGGGCTGCCGTCTATGGGGTCGCACAGAGTCGGACACGACTGAGGTGACTTAGCAGCAGCAGCATGCCCTCCAAGTCCATCCGTGTTGCTTCAGATGGCAAATTTCATTTTTTTTGACTGAACAGTGTTCCATTTTACATATATATGTGGATGTCAAATCACATCTTCTTTATATGGTCATCTGTTGATAGGCACTTAAGCGTACTCCTTGGAAGGAAAGTTATGACCAACCTAGATAGCATATTAAAAAGCAGAGCTATTACTTTGCCAACAAAGGTCCGTCTAGTCAAGGCTATGTTTTTTCCAGTGGTCACGTATGGGTGTGAGAGTTGGACTGTGAAGAAAGCTGAGCGCCGAAAAATTGATGCTTTGAACTGTGGTGCTGGAGAAGACTCTTGATGAGAGCCCTTTAAACTGCAAGGAGATCCAACCAGTCTATCCTAAAGGAGATCAGTCCTGGGTGTTCATTGGAAGGACTGATGCTAAAGCTGAAACTCCAATACTTTGGCCACCTCATGCAACGAGTTGACTCACTGGAAAAGACTCTGATGCTGGGAAGGATTGGGGGCAGGAGGAGAAGGGGACGACAGAGAATGAGATGGCTGGATGGCATCACCGACTCGATGGACATGAGTTTGAGTGAACTCCGGGAGTTGGTGATGGACAGGGAGGCCTGGCGTGCTGTGATTCATGGGGTCGCAAAGAGTCGGACACGACTGAGTGACTGAACTGAAGTTCTTCTATGTATTCGCAGTTGTAAATAATGCTAGTATGAACACTGAGGTGCTTGTATCATTTTTAGTTTAGTCTTTTTGTTTTTTGGATTTATACTCAGGAGTGGGATTGCTGGGTCATATGGTAGATCTACTTTTAGTTGTGCATTTTTAAATAATTTTATTTATTTATTTATGACTATGCTGGGTCTCGTTGCTACACAGGCTTTTCTCTAGTTGTGATGAGTGGGGTCTGCTCTCTAGCTGGGGTGCGAGGGCTTCTCGTGGTGGAACAGGACCGCCCTTGGGCTTTAGTAGCTGCAGTGGTCGTGGCTCCTGAACCTAGCATACGGGTTCAGTAGTTATGGCGCGTGGGCTCAGACACTCCGCAGCTTGTGGGATCTTCACAGGTCAGGGACTGAACTCATGTCTCCTGCATTGGCAGATGGATTCTTTACCACTGAGCCGCCAGGGAAACCCAATTTTTATTTTTTTGAGACGCCTCCATACTGTTTTCATAGTGACTGTACCAATTTACATTCCCACCAACAGCGCACCAGGGTTCCCTTTTCTCCACACCCTCCCCAGCATGTGTTATTTTTGATAATGGCCTCTTTTGTTTAATCTATGCCTTAATAGACTTGTCCCCATGGCTTGGTTTTGTGTTTTTTTTTTTTTGGAAGCAAATTCAAGCATATCACTTCATCTGAAAAATAGGTTTTAAAAAAGTAAGATACATTTATTTTTTAGATATAGTTTACATATATTATTCACTATAGGGTGGTTTAAAGAACTGTTCACTGTAACAACCTTTTGGGGAAAAAAAAATCATTTAAGTCTGTTTTTCCAAAGGGAGTTTTTGGTAAACTATACCTTTAAATTGGAGAGGGAGATGGCAACCCACTCCGGTGTTCTTGCCTGGAGAATCCCAGGGCCGGGGGAGCCTGGTGGGCTGCCGTCTATGGGGTCGCACAGAGTCGGACACGACTGAAGCGACTTAGCAGCAGCAGCAGTCCTTAAAGAATGTTTATTGAGCACATAGTGTGCGCTCTCTCAATTTGTATTACGCTCAGAATACAGTTTTGTCTCTCTCTTGTGAGAGATATTTAGTTCTTTTGTCCTATTGTCCTTTGCCTGAAATGTGATAATTCTGAGGAACTCTCATCTCTCCCCATGTAGCTGTTAATTGGGAAGTTTCTTCTATACTGTTAATTGTTGATTAGAATTCTTTTGTGAACGAGCATAATTCCAAATGGGTCATTTAAAAAGTGATATTTCAGGTACTGTTGGTTAATAGAGGGGTAATTAGCTATTGGTTGTAGTTAAGTCGTGAGTCTGAATCGAGTTAACTATTGTTTACTTTGTAAGCATGACCCTCCAGCTGTGGCTACTTGAGGCTGCTTTAAATAGAGTGAGAGGCACCCTGGAAGAAAATCCCCCCAAAGCAAAGAACTATGTTCCTGGAACCCTCTGTGCTTGATTTAAACTTCACACGGATTTGAAAATGCTTTTCTTCAAGTAGCTGCAGAATGATTTGGTTTGGTTTGATCGAAGTGCATAGTTTTAATTTCTCTGCAGCCTGTTACTTTGTTGGTTAGGAGAGACTTTTAGAATGGATTTCATGCTGGTTGCAGCTTAATTAGCAGTCCGAATGGGAGTTACATACCAATCCACTTGATCAAAGTCTGTGGAATGATTTCCATATTCTGTTTGTGAAAATCTAATTCTGTATGGATCCTGTGGTGTTCGTTGGTTTTAAAAGCTGCCCTACATGGTCAGGTTAAATTCATGCATGTATTAAGCTTAATAAAATTTATATGATATTTGATTAGATACCATCTTACAGGGCATTCTGTGTTTAGGGAGTGGAAGCACACACTGAAGGGGTTAAGAAAGCTCTACAGGGTGGGAGGTCGCTTAAAACTGAGAAATTCTGACTGTGAGTTTAATTTCTATTTTATAAATTAGGAGAACTTTGTTGTTTCATGTGATTTCTTCTCTGCAGGACCTTGGTCCAGTACTGTGTATCTTGCCTACATTTTAGTTTTCATTTTATTTTTAATTAAATTTTTTTTCCTTGATTTCCTCCGTACACCTGGGCTGGTGTGAGTTTCTGGCACACAGGCTCCCAAGGCTTGCAAAACTTCTAAACAGCCAGAAGAGCTTGTTGCTTCCAGGAAGTTGGTTGTTGATCCAGCGAAGTGATGGATGCAGAAGCTCCAGCTCAAATGGAATGGAGTTTCCTTTCGTCTTTGGAGAAGAGGAGATCCAGAAATTGAACTGAAATGTTTTGTAACTCTTAAAGTCTGCCCTATCCCAAATTCCTCTGAATGTTTTCTCAGATTTGGTGTCTGTGTGGGACTCTTGGCCACAGTGGTTTGGCTTCATCGATGGTTGTGTTTTGTCCAAGAGAAAAATCTCCTATGGAGATTTTTGGATCCTTTCACGAGTTCATTTGAAACAGAACTGTGAATTGATTAAATTATATTGAATTCCAGACTATCCTAAAATAAAGACTGGCTGATCTCAAATATTATTTGGGGAGGGGGGAGAGGGGAGGGGGCATTGTAGGGAACTACATTGTATGTGAAATCTCAAAACTCGCTGCATCTTTCTGGGCAGAAAGGAGCTAACATTTTCATTAAGCATCCCAAAGGGGTTCTGGACCAAAGAGGGGTAAAAACTATTGACCTGAAAGGAAAAAAGCAAATAGTTGTCTTAAAGCTGTGAAGGCGGGAGTGTGGACGGTTGAAGAAATGGCTGGACATCTGGAAAGTTTGGGGTTTTATCCCAGTTCTGCCACTGCCTGGCAGTGTGACCTTGATCTGATCGGTTCCTTTCCTTTCTGTAAAGCGATGCATGATTTCTAATGCTGCTCATCTTCAAGTATAGGAGTCTATCTGAATTGAAACAAAGAAGTAATCATCTTACACTACTTAGTGAATGGTAAGAATCAGTCAATTTACTGTGTGTCTAGGATACTTACTTCAGTCATCTGCCATGTTTGGTGCTTCTGAGTGGCATCCTCGTTTGGATGCCCCGGGGAAGTCAAGGGAAACCGGGTGTACGTGTGGGACTCTCAGAGGGCACCTCCTGCGGTCCTCTAGGAGTTACTGAAGGGGGGCAGGTACTCCATTGTATTTCTTCATTTGATCATTGCCTCTTTTTCCCACTAACTCAAAGAAAAGCACAGAATCTGGTGCAGACCTACATTAGATCTTTGATTTAGCCTTGTAAGATCTCGTCACAAAAGGCAAATAAATTAAGGGCCTGTTTTTTCAAAGAGTCACTTGTCTCCTCTGCCTTTCTTAGGGCCACTGCAAGCAGCATCCCTCTCAAGTCAGCCACTGGTGAATGACTACATGAGCCACCTATAGTAGATTCACTAGTAATCACCCGAGGAAGGGCAGCGACACCCCACGTCTGTCATCTCTGAGCTGGCTCGCCATTGACAACATGCAGGGAACGTTGCGGGTATCAGAGGAGCTGTTAACCCTTTTACCAAGGAGCTCTTCTGAGGGTGCCTTTCAAGGTGGAAACTCAACAGCATATTATGTCCGTACTATCAGATCAAGGTCATACTATGCCCAACACATACTATGTCCATACTAAGACCGGGGCCTGATTTTTGCAATTTTGAGGTCTCTCTTTCTGGTCAAGTTCATAGTAATTTACCCATCTGCATGGGTCTTCATTGGTTCTCACTTGGTCAAACACTGGTTTTGAAAATTGTGATCTTTGTCATAATGGAACTCCTTAAAAGACTTCATTTGTTTTTCCAAGTCTGGGAGCTTTTCTCCTCTGTGTCCTGAATATCTACCTTTCTTTCATGTGGAGTTCATTTGTGCCTTCAGTGGAAAGTCTTGGACTTTTTTTTCCTTTCCACTCATTCTTTGTCATACACAGTTTTATAAGGTAGAACCTTTAGATTTTTTTTTTCCTGTTTTTTCCTGTAGATCTAATTCTGGGAATCTGGAGCCCTGTTTGAGCTACAGCTAAAATGCAATGAAGTTGGAGGCACAATTAGTGGTTTGGAATTTCTTAAGAGAAAGGTTGACAAGAGTTAGGGACTACTTTAGGACTAAAGGAAATAGTCCAAAGAACTAGGCTTTTTTTTTTTTTTTAATATCCTCCCCTTCAGGCCTAAACGTGTCCTTTGCTCACGTGCGTTCTGATAGTCCAGTAGTCCTCCCGCCCTTCCACGAGCTTTTGTCAACATTAGACACACACTGTTATTCGCTTGACCTTGCTCTGGTGGATTTATTGTTTATATCTTGTCCTTCCCCGGAGGAATCTCGGAGTCTCTCTGCTTAGGTAAGTTTTCATACATCCTTGTCTCTTTTCTCTCCACTTAAGGCAGTAGGGATTGTTCAGTTTCACATGCCCAGGAATCGCTGGATCAGTATTTGTTTATTGCTCTACAGCTCTCATTCTTGAGGCTTGGTGCACTTTTTTCTGGGCAGAAAGGATCCCACGTGTTCTGAAAAGGGTTCTGAAGTTCACCCTCCCAAGAGTGATTACTCCTAACTAACCTTTGTGGAGGACTTCACAGAAGTGTGTTTGGAGTTCAGGTTTAAAGAGTAAATGGCCATTTTCTTTGTGCTGAAGATCTGCTTTCCCATGAAGAGCCCAGCTGATAGGTAAAGGGGTAAGTTCAGGAGTCTTCTTCAGTCCTGGTAATTCCAACAGTGTGGACCTTCAGGGAGAAGTCATAGTTTGTGGTTTGTCTGATTTTATGTGGCGAAGAGCCCTTTTGGAGGGACTGTTAGAGCTAAAACAGAAATTATGGATGGGCTTCCCTTCCTTTCCCCTTTATCCTTATATTCTGCTCTCTGCTTGAGAACCACTTCAAAGAATCAATGTGTTGATGCCAGACGCCATGCAGTTATTGTTAAAAGAATTTGGAAATATAATTGAAAACAAACTTTGTCGAGCAGAGCAGATCTAGGCGAGTTCTTAACTTTGGGGGAGAAGGGAATTCCAAGTTTTTGCTCTATTTGGAGCTGATGTCTCCGAACACTTGTTCTGCGAGATGAATCATCTGTGAATTCTACATCTGGGAGTTATATATTGGGAAATGACATTCTTTTTAAATGCAGAAGAAACACAAAGGCTTAAAGTTACAGTGTAGTTGGAAAATTCTAGTCAGAGTTTAAAAAAATAAAATGAGCATTGAGGTGAAATTGGCAGAGTAATTGGACATGAGATTGTGATTCCTGAAATAGACATGTCCATATATGGAAAGCAATATGACCGCCACACCTATTTACTGGGCCCCCTCCCTTTGTTTTGAGACAGAAGACATTTTTAAAAATTTGTGTAAACATCAGCTAATCAGAATCATTAGTTATGGCAAATGTGACATTAGAGTCTGAATTTATTTTAGCATTTGTCTTGAACTTTTCAAGTAAGTTCAAGCCATAAAACCCAGGAAAAGGCCAGAACAGTACACCGTTGTAAGGTCTGCTGGGGAAGACAATGCCGTGTCCCTGTCCTCTACAAAGCCCGCTTCGTGTTACCTGTGTGATGGTGAGGGGTGTGGTGGTGGTGATGAAGCCAGCCATGCTTTTAGGTAGTACAATGTTAACAGTGGTAGCCCATGTGCCTCCTTTCCTGGGGGACCTTGGGCAATCTACTTAGCTTCTGAATGACTCCATTTCTTCTTCATGTTAAATGAGGATAATCATAGAGCCCACCTCACTAAAGTTATTGTGAGGGAGGGCAAAATTGAAATCATTTATAACTGTTAGAAGAGAGGCCCCAACACATAGGAGTGATAGTTTGCGTTTTTGCTTGAGGACACATGAACACAAACTCATTTAGCTGTCGCCTTAATTCTGTGAAATATCTTACGTCTTTGCTATGCGTGAGGCCCAGGGTGGTTGAATAGCCTGCCCAGAAACTAGCCCTTTGCCAGCATTAGAACCCAAACCTGACTACATAATTGTATTTAGAAAGACTTCAGTAAGATTGGTGTCATCTGCTTTCGTGTGTTTGTCTGGCATCCCCTTCAAGTCTGTGAATTCCTGGAGGCCCGTGATTGGTGCTTCTCCTCCTTGGTAGCCTGAAGCACCTAACGTGGTTCCAGGTGTATGGCTGCTGCTTCATAAATGGTGTCTGGAACGTGATCTGGAAGGGCACATGTCTTCGTCGGCAGGCCATTGTGTCAGCATCCATTTCTGGTGTGCCCCTCTGGTGCAGGGGGTGGCAGCCTGCGCATATGTCTCGCCATCTGTTGTTTATTGTTTCTGCGAGGTTGTGGTTTGTGTTCCTGTTCCATGTTTCTTTGGTTTCTGGAGCAACTGCGAATATTATATGCCCGGGGATCAAAAAAAGTAAACTATTTATAAACAGTAAAGTATCCTTGGGTTTGGAAAGTGTTTTTCTCAAATGCGTGTGTATTTGATGGCTTTATTATAATCCCACTGATGTATCGGCAGACAGTTTGCAGATTGAGGCACATTTAAAAGATGGGCAAGTCACAGGCCCGCCTTGTGTAACTGGCTTACAAAGAGCCTTGGTGATAAAGCCCTGGTGTTAACGCTGACCTGAGTGGTGTATTTTTAACTCAAGAACGTATAAACAGTTAGGGCAGCCGATGGAGTGTGTACACCGCCTGTGATCCTTGGCGTGCCTTGGGTGTGCAGCCCTGTGAGCTGTCCCGGGAGACTGCTGTGGCCATCAGTGAGCCACTGCCCGCCTCCCCACCGCCTTCATTTTGTAAAAAGATTATATCAGAGAGATGGAAAGAAGGTGGAGTTCATCAGTTATTCGGTGGGTCAGTTTTATGCTCAATTTTCTTCTGTGCTCTCTTCGTGTTATGCAGACGTTACAGGAAGTGAAGAACTTTTTACTCTCATCTCTTCCCCTCACCCCCCACCCCAAGCCACAGGGGTCTTGGCAGAGTTGCACATTCAAACATAGGATTCTCACTGCCTAACGCACTGGCCCTCCACCTGCCTCTCCAGCTTCCTTTCCTTCCCACCTGGTTCCGTGCAGCCCGGCCACCAGGTGGGATTTTTTTACAGGCTCTTTTAATATTCCATGTGTCACATGTCCCTCACACCTGTCCCTCTGCCTGAGAAAGGCATTCTTCTCTCTCTGCCTTGCAAACTCCTGCTCATTCCCCTTAAATGTCTCTTCTCTTGGAGACCTTTGCTGATCTTCCCTCTGGGTTAGAGAGTCCTGCCTTGGGGACCCTGCAGTACTTCACACAGAAGTTCTGCATCCTGATTGGAAGTTCTGCATCCTCACTCCCGCATTAAATTGTCAGCTCCCTGGAGCAGGGACTGGCCTTGCTTCTGATTCGTGTGGTGCCCCAGAATCCCTTCCCAAGCCTGGCATACAGTAAATGCTCAGGACAGACCCTGATATAGCTGGAGCTGTCAGTCCTCTTTCTGTGTCATCCTGTAAGTCCTACAGAAATGTCTTTCCCAGACAGTGGGGATCATTGAGGCCTCCCAGGGGCTCAGCTGTCTGTCGTTTCCATACCTTGTCTATTTGATAGTTTTCTCCACCCTCCACCAAATACTTGTGTTGAAGAACTTAAAAGAATGGAAAGAAGAAGAAAGACGTGGCACCCAAGTGGAGATATGACAGGTGGGCAGCCTCCACGCCCCAAGAAGGTTTGGCTGCTTTTTGGTCCCTCCCTCTGTTGTGGGAGGGTGGCTATGAAATCCTGTAACCAAGTATTGTTTCCTTTTTTAGTTTAAGCACCACATGGGACCTGCCTCCCTTTGGGGTCTCTGGTCTCCATCCTGCGTGTTGTGTTTGGGCTAGGAGCCCGCCGTGCCGTTCCCACCTGGCGCCGCGGTCTCCCTCTGCTCTGGAGCCCAGTTTTGCAGAGTTGACACAGCCAGGGAGGGTTGCCTCTCACCTAGCCCAGGGCTGTCTAGACACCCTTCCCCTTGTGGTTTTTCTGCTCAGTTTATGCTGAGCCCTGGCCAGGTAGCTGGTTTGGGTTGCCTGGCTCTTCTTCATTTCGCTAAGGCCTATTCTTTGACAGAAGGGATGATCAGGCCAAGGTCATGTTTTGTTTTTTTTTTCCCTCCCTCTTTTTTGGCACAGGGAAAGGCTGTTCTCCTTGACCAAATGAGTTGTAAGGACACTGAGGGCAGGTTCGTGTGTCCTCTGGTTCAGGGCAGAGTAGAGACTTAGTCTGTGGCTGGACACATTTTGGGCAGATGGATTTCTAAGTCTGGCCCTGTTGAGTGTGCATCCCAGGCATGGGCACAGTCTCCCGGACATGTTAATGAGAGGCAGTGGGAAAGCTATCTTCTCCCCAGTAAACTCTGCCTCAAATGTTTATTTTAATGGTTTGGAGGTCTTGGGCTGTGATTCAGAGGGAAGGCCCTTTTGTACCTGGTAAGCTGAGGAAGGTGACGTGATATGAAAGGGCTTTTGTGCCATTAACCTGATATTCCAGTTACATGCATTTATTTTATTTTTCGATTGACTATCCACACCATGAGACTTGTGGGATCTTAATTTAACCTCAACCAGAAATCGAACTTGCGCCCTTGGTAATGAAAGCTTGGAGTCCTAACCACTGGACTGCCAGGTAATTCCCCGTGCAATTTTTTAGTTACTTTTAATTCTCTTGTGACACAAGGTAGGCATTGTATTGAATAAAGAGGAAACTGCACAAGAAAGAATAGTTAATCTTACTATCCAATGGTAAATATTACCACCTTGGTATATAAATTTATATACACCACCTTGCTGTATAAATTTCCAATAATGTCGGTAGTTGAATACTATTACAAGTTTGTATATTATATATATGTATTTTAAACAAAATTATGGTTACTATTCAGTTGTAATTCTGCTTTTATAAAAAAAATTTTAATTGAGGAAAAATTGACCTGTGACATTAGTTTCAGGTGTATGTACAATAGAACATGTGCTTTAAGACTCAGTATCATGAATATTTTCTCCAACTTTAAATATTTGAATAACTATGATTTAAGTCATAATTAAACTTCCCTGATATTAAGTATTTAGATTATTCTTTAACATCCTTATATGTTTATACATTTCTTATTTCCTTAGGATGACTTAAATCTAAATTGCTCTGGATATGCAAATTCTTAGGACTTGACACTGCTGCTTCTAAGAGGCTGTGGATTTATGATTTACATGTGAAACTGTGCCCATTTTCCCCACAAACTTGAGATTGCTTTTTTTCTCCAACCACACACCAGTTTAATACATGGAAATAGCATTGGATTACTTTAATCTGCATTTCTTCAGATGGTGAGGCCAAAGATCTTTGCCGGTGTTACCCACGGACTCTTCCTTTTTTAAGTTTCCTTCTTTTTCTTAGGTTTAGTTAGCCAAATAACATCTCTTAGCACCCTCAACTGTGACCTTTGGGCTCGAACACAGATCCAGTACCCATGATACTCAGAGATGGTGTGTTTCTGAGGGCCTGGAAAGCCTCCCTCCCCCGCCCCGCCAAGGTGTTATTGCCTAGAAAACTGCTTCTGTGTGGGCGTGTCAATTTCCTAGTTCATTTTTGCCTCTGAACTAGGAAATGTTTGCGTGTTCTTCTTAAAGCGAAGTTGATTGTGCGTCCAGGGGGATGTCGCCGTGTCTTTGCGGGTCCCCCGAAGTCACCCCAGCCTGCGGCCATGCCTGCAGAGCCAACCTGTCTGTGCCCAGCCCTCCCTGTCTGTGGCCGGCGTGCCTGGCACCTCCAGCTGCTAGGAATCAGAGCAGATTAGCGTGGTGGAGAGCCCTTCAAGAACAGCTTCCAGCAAATGGAAATTATTTTAAAACAAATTGATGTGGTTTTTCTGTCAAACCTACTTGGAGCATAAACACGGTTGGACTCTAAGCCACTTCCCTTCCACAAACGAGCCCATGTTTAGAGTGTGGCTTTCGGCAAAGTAAACATGGTCTCGAAAGTGAGTTGTCCTGGTGTGTGTCTGATTTGAAAAGTAAAAGTAGTGCCCTCCCCAGCATCCCCGTAGACCGCCTGATCGCCCTTGAGATGTCCCTTCTCACCCATCTGTCTTCCTGCCACAAATATCACAACTTCCTGGAAAGGTTTAAAAGGTAAGGAGTAATCTTGTGTTGAAAGGGAAAGAAACGCCAGGTTCATTTGTGCGGTAAGATCAACATTTTAATCTTACCCTTTTGCCAAGTAGGAATATCAAAAACATCTTGTGAAATACATACCTCTCATGTGAAGTGTGGGAGAAGGAAATGGCAGCCCACTCCAGTGTTCTCGCCTGGAGAACCCCAGGGACGGCGGAGCCTGGTGGGCTGCCGTCTGTGGGGTCGCACAGAGTCGGACACGACTGACGCGACTTAGCAGCAGCAGTATGTGAAGTGTGAGGGTGTGGACAGGTACCTACCCTCTGACCTGGGCATCTTTGAATTGTCTGCAGCTTATAACAGTTCTTCCATTCCAGGGACAATGTCGACTTTATAAAATTGGCCACAGCTTCCCTAGAAGGCGAAACAATGCTTTTAATGTTCCTATTATATATTAATGAACAACCAGGCCAAGGGACATTTGCCAGAAAAGCTACAAAGTGAGAAAGTCACCAATATCAGAGTGAACTTTGCACTCTGAAAGTGTGAATGATGTTGGGTGAAAGAAGTTTATTGCATAAGGGGAGCAACTGGAATCTCTTTGATGTTGGTTAGCGTCCTGGCCCTATTAGACTTTTGGACTTACCAGTTAACTGCATGTGTGCTGGCAAAGACTGTGCTGTGCCATGGTACCTGCAGTCTAGGGGGGCACTTCTTGAACAGAAGGGACCAGCATCCCCGTTTGGAGAGAGTGGGGGGTGTTGGCCATTTGTATCTGCTTTCAATCAGCTTCAGTGAATTTTTAACATAAAACTGAAATGTACAGTCTCACTCCCACCCAGCTTTTCCCCTGGAAGGACTTTTCCTGAAATAACATGCTTTTTTTCCCCTAAAATCCACTGGCACCAACCGCAGAAAGGGGTCAGATCTTAATCAATTAGATCTTAATCGAACCAATTTATTTTCTCCCCATTGTGGTGACACTTCCTCCTGCCTCTGGCTTGCTCTTAATTTTTGAAAGGCTTGCCGTCGGGAAAACCCTGCTTTCCACAGCCTTATTAAATAATTACTCAGAAGAAGAAAACATGCTCTTTTGAAATCTTGAGAATTTATTTTCCACGGGAGGATAGATTCCAGCTGAGGTTTTCCGCTTACGGGTTCGTGGACTGAGCTGTGGTCCTGACTGTAGTTCAGTTTAGGAAGCAAGAAGGAATTGATTGGGTGGGAAGGATTTTAGAGGTGGTATCATGCCTTGAGCATCTGAAATGTGGACATTTTGCCTGTTCCCCCACTGCATTTATCTCCTAGCACTTAGAGAAAAAGTTTATTTCTGTATCTGTGTGGTACAGAAGTATTATAGCTAGGTGGCATTTTCAGTCTGTAATTTTGAAAGCCTGCTAAAGCAAAAGTGTTTGTGTTTTGTTTATAATAGATTGATTAAGATGAAAAATATCTAGAAGCCATCCTTTCAAACTATGTGATTTAGGGTTTTTTCGTTTATTCACAGATTTGTAAAACCATCACTACTAATTCCAGCACATCCTCGTCACCCAAGGACAAAACACTGTTCCCTTAGCAGCGCCTCCTCACCTTCTTCTCATCCCCTGGCAATATCTGCTTCCTGGCTCTCTGGATTTACCTACTCTGGACATTTCATATAAACGGAATCATACAGTATATGGTCTTTTGTGTCTGTCTGCTTTCACTTAGCCTCATGTTTTCAGGGTTCTTCCATGTTGGCAAATCTTTCCTTTTTATGGCTGAATAATATTCCCTTGTATGGGTAGACCACAGTGGGCTTATCCATTCATAAGTTGTTGGACTTTTTGACTGTTGCGAATAATTCTGCTATGAACATCGGTGTACAACATTTATTGTATGAATGTATGTTTTCATTTCTCTTGGGTAGATATTTGTGATTGAAATTGCTGGGTCATGTGATATCTCTCTGTTTAACTTTTTGAGAGACTGCTAGGCTGTTTTACACAGAAGCTGCACACCACCTTTTGCAGTTTCATCAGCAGGGAATAAATGTTCCCATTTCTCCACAACCTCACCAGTACTTGTTCTCTCTGTCAGGTTAATTACAGCCATGCTGGTGGGTGTGAAGCAGTATCTCCTTGTGGTTTTGATTTATATTTCCCTGATGACTAGTGATGCAGAGCAAGTTTTCATGTGCTTCTTGGCCACTTGTATATCTTCTTTGGAGAAATATTTATTCATTTTCTTTGCCCATTTTTCAGTTGGATCATTTCTTTTCATTGAATTGTAAACAGGGCAAGTTTTAAAAGAAAAAGACAGGTCATAAAACCTTGGCTGAATTGAATTCCCCAGGGACAGAAATGCCTCTGTCTCACCTTCCTTGGGTGAGCTGGATTTTATTTTTGAGTTTAAAGACTTTTAAGATCTTCAGGTTAACCTAAAATGGACTGTATTTGCCTAGTGTATTTGCTGTACCTGTCTCCCTGTTTGTAATTCCAAGCGAAGGAGGAAATGCGGCAGAATAGAACAATAGTTATTCCCGCAGCGAATACAGATTTCAGGCTCTCTGGGGGAGCTTAGCACACTCTGTCCACCTCTGGGACAGTGGGAGAATTTGCCCTTCTGTGCCCTAAGGACATTTGCTGTGCGCTTGCTTGTACAGCCAGGTTTGACCATTTTCTCTGCACTTCCTCTGCTTCAGGGCAAGACTGCCTCTGCCGACAGAGCTTTGCAGCTATAAATTAGAGGGAAATGCGGTCCTGAGGCTGTCCAAAGGCAGGCAGGGTAATTGCTCTGGACAGGTTTACAATAGGGAGGTGTGAAGTGCTCTGTGGAGACCGGAAGCTGGGGGGGAGGGCTGACATGTTGAACTTGGGAGGCTTCGGGGTGGTAGGCTGACACAGCTAATTGAAAACTGTGGCCCTGGTGGCTTAATGGGAAAGGAAGCCAAGGCTCTGCAGCGGTTTCCTTTAGAGCCAGAAGCCAGGGGAGAGTGGCTAGTGGGGTTACTTCAGGGGGTCAGGATTACACCTCTGTGAGCACTGGGAGCCCTGGGCCTGGACTGGGGGCCCGATCTCCTCTCATTTCTCATTTCTTACTCTAGTCCTCTTCTGGGTGTGCTGAGGGCCCCAGGTGGTGGAGTCTTGCTTGAAAGAAGGGCGACAGGTAGATTTTGGAAAAACATTGCTAGTCCACATCTGGCAAGCCACTGATACAGGTGAGCTGGCTGGTGGGCTGATTATTATTGAAACAGTAATGACATGGTGGCTGGCTGACTGTGCCCCAGGGAGCCATGGGGTCCATTTAACGTATCCCCAGACTTTGGAGTCTGAGTTTGTGGTGCCAGGAACTGAGAATCTGCATTGTAAGCAGTTCTTTGGGGAACTTGGGTTTTGAGTCTGAGGTGTGAGACTCGCCACCCTGGACACTGGGATTCCTTAGGTCCAGCTTCGTGTCCATGTGGCTCCAGGCGCCTGCTCCCTGCCTCCTGCCCGCCCTCCTCTGCAGTCACTGCGCAGTCACTGGATACCAGGTGCATCCTGCACCGGACTGGTGTTACCTCTGCCAGCTGAGCCGTCTCTTCCCTACAGAGCCTTTGCCTGTGCTCTCATCCCTGTGCCTTTTCCACGTGACTCATGTTATCCTTCTGGTCTCAGGTTAAACCACTGCTCAGAGGGCTCTGTCCAAACACCGGGTACAGGTGGCCACGGCCGGGCTCCCGGGTGGCCTTCGGCACGTGTCTCTGGTGACTCACTGAGCATCTGTCTTCCCCTCCTGGTTTCACTCTGTTAGGGGAGAGACCACCTTGCTACCATGTGGTTCTGGAGTCCAGCACCATTCCTGGTGCTCAGTACACTCGTGTGTGTTCAGTCATTTCCAAACCAGATATGAGTGACCACTGCTCTTTCTACTGTGCCATATTGTCCCTAGGCACTGTTTCCCCATGCCCCTGAAACTCCTGGTGAAATAACCGGTGGTTGGCTGTGTCCTGTACGTCTGGCCTTTTGAGTTTACTGTTATTTAGTATTAGTTTCTGTCCCTTTTAAGGGCCAGCTGCCCACCACTGAAGTCGTGGCTTTATTAAAAACGAAAACAAATTGTGGACCCAGCCTTATTTATTTCCAGTGCCATGGTAGCAACTTCTAGAAAACCCTTTCAAAGGCGGGATATGAGAGGTGTGGAGATGGTGCAGGTGACGGGCTCTTCCTTGAGCCTCGTGGCGGTTAATGTGTAACCTCTTTACCAAGGGTTATGTGGACATTCATGTGGCCTTAGCGCTATCGCGGGTTCATAAACCCAGGCGGTAAGGCCCATGTTTGTATGAAGTTCATGGCTTTGCAGATAACACAGACCCCCAAGGTTTAATTTCCCTTGGTTGAAAAACAACCACCACCAACCATTGGTCAGCGTCGTGTCCTGCAGCACTGGAGACACTCGGGAGCGCCTGGAGAAAACAGCCTTACAGTCCTCCTTCCCACCCTCAACCCACATATGCACCGTTTAGAGGAAACTGAAGTGAGATAAGAGAAGTGGAAAGAGTGTCTAGGGGAGAGGGGATTGGGCCCTCCTTTTTGGGTGGTTGACAGTCTGATCTGAGATCCGAGCAGCTTACCTCTTCCATGGGCACCTCCTGCTCTTTCGCAATGGCATTTTGGGGACTTGACCATCTGCCCAGATTAGAAACCAGAGAGCATGACTACAATAAAGTCTTATCAGCAAACTAGGACTTTTGCGATCCTGGATTTTCACCTTACTGGACTTGTCCAGCTTTTTCCTCTATGTGCATGCTAAGTGGCTTCAGTCGTGCCCAACTCTATAGGACCCTATGGACTGTAACCCCCTAGGCTCCACTGTCCATGGGATTCTCTAGGCAAGAGTACTAGAGTGGGTTGCCATGCCCTCCTCCAGGGGATCTTCAGGATTTTGGATAACATGTAAGCCAGAGGCTGAGCAACCTGGATAGTGGCGTATCTGCCTTCATACCTAACCTTTTGAAGTACTACCTGCCCGTAATGGCAACAGAAGCCATCAGTTAAATAAACCAGCTGTTAAGTAAGAGCAAGAACAGGAGTGTTTGCACAAACCACCTTTCAATTTTCTAATCCTTGATGAATGTCAGTTAGTTTGTGAATTATTAACCTCAGTGTGCGTGAGGAAATACTGTGCGCTTAAGTGTCCTGTATATTTTTATGTGTGAAAAAAATAAAACTGACCACACCTTCAGCTGCTACCACTTCGGGCTCAACACTGGCCTGCTTCCACCCAGCAGGAATATTTAAAGCAGAGGTAGGAATGCTGGCCCCTCACAGACCGCACGTGCCTCATAGCTCATCACTTGCTGTCACACTTTTTGCTCAGGAAGGAACGGATGTGATTTGCAGTCCATCGGCAGATTGATGTCTGATAATCCTTATCGGGTTGCATGGAGTGTCCAGATCTTAGTGGGGTCTTGGGGGACACCCAGCTAACCGGGAAGTATTGTGTGTATGGGCTCAGAAAAGTAGGTCCAGTGACTCGTAGGAATCTGGCTTGAGAAATCTTTTCACGGTCACTCCCCTGAGCTTTGCAGGAGGGCTTTTAGGCAGGTTCTTTGACCCGTCACTGGAGAGCGCACCCTTTTTCTCGAGTGCTTCAGTTTCCTTGGCATAAAAGCCCGGAATCGGCTGGCCCCACATGGCCACTACAACGCCTCTCCGTGAAGATGTCAGCACAGTGGATGGAGGGAGTGCAGCTCAGTGTCCTTTGCAGAAAGGGCATCTCAGGACTCTGAGTGCTGGGGAAAGACTTGGAGGCCTCCATTTATGAACCTCGTTTCCACGATGCACAGACTTAAGGGCCTCCTAACTTTGATGTTTACCTGAAAGGGAGATCGTATATATGCCTTTTTCTTGGGAGAAGGGGAGACTAAGGGAGCAAGACTCCTTACCGGGTAAGAAGGAGGGGTCCAGGAGAGTTGGCACTGAGCAAGAAGGGCTCCTGGAATAGCTCCTGGTTTCCTTTGAGCTGCACACACCTTGGGTATTGGTTGCTGGATTAATCCTGCAGTGTGAGTAAGTCACACCTAGAAATGCCGGGTGTGGTTCTGGGGATTCACTTTACAACGAGGCCTAAGCTTTGTTCATTTCCAGAGCAGGAAACGCACATGCCTTGGGGAGGGAGAAAGCAGGCGCTCCGTTTCACTTCCCCGTCTCTTTATTGTCCTCGGGGGCAAGGCCATTTGATATCGGCAGTTCTGAAACACATTGAACGCTTTCTTCTCGAGCTGCTGGATTATGGCTGACACAGACCATGGGCCCCACCACCAGCCTCCTGTATGGCAGTGGAAGAAAAGAAATTCAAGCTGTAAATGAATCTCTGTTGGGGAGTTTTGTAGTGGCAAAGTACGTGAATGAGTGAATTGAAAAAGTGCCCTGTTTCTACCATGGTGAATACCTAGGCCTTAGATAAATATTGACACCGGCAGTGTGGCAGGTCTACCGTTTGTCCCGTGCCCTGGGAAGAAAAGATCTTTTCTTGAGGCACTTGTGACCTCCCAAACCACCCTGACGAGTTCGTGCAGGTGCTTTTCACAGGAGCTCTCTGGGTCTGGGAGCGTGGGTGGTTTTTGCCTTGTGCTTGTGCAAAGGGGAGGCTCCCCAAATCCAGACCTGCCTCGGCTTATCGATCGGGGCCAAATTTGCTGCAGCTGAATGGAGCTGCCAGTGCAGTTTTGCAGAGTCACGTTCGTGTGGCCGTGTGGACCCGACCTGGGATGGGATGGGGGCATCTTTTCTGTGACAGTCTTCTGTGGGGATTACGAAGTGAAGAAACAGGAAAGGCAGCCTGGAGAGTCTGAGTTGGAGGACAGGTTGGATCTCATCACTGGAGACCTTATCGCCCCAACTCTGCCACACTCCCAGCTGTACTTTGTTTGATTTTGTATCTCAGTGTGTGGAACCCAACTGGCTTCTAACCAAAGAGGGCTTCAGATGCCAGCTGTGCTAGCATGAAGTCTGCAGGCGCAAGTGAGCCTCTTCCCCGAGTGACAGAGTTGGTTGACGAGAGCAAGCTGGGCAGAGACTGTGACTAGTTGGAATTTGATGACATCATCTTTAAAAAGGAGTGATGGTGGAAGCTGGGGGGTGGGAGGTGGTAGTGTTCAAGAGATAACAAGTGTTAGGCAAAGGAGTGCTGGCTGTTCTTAGGGCAGCTGCTTCCCTGTAGCCCATGTCATGGATGTCTGGTCTGGCCAGACCATGGGCTTTGAGTTCCTGCTGAGATGGGAATTGGATGTCTTTTGTCTCTCTTGAGCACTCAGAGAGGAGATGGAGTAATTCGAAGTCCACGTGGTGTTTCTGAGGTCTCTTCAGCCTGTTAACTGAAGGGAGCCATGTAGGAATGACTTTGGGTAGAGCTTTTAATTGCTTTTGCTGGTGATTTACTTTAAAAACAGACTCATATCCCGTAGATAATAACAGTCATTATTTGGTTGAGATATAACTTAGCAGAATTCACCATTAGGATGCCTCCTTTAAGACACATCTTTGGGAGTAAATAACCTGGAACTGCAAACTCTGAAGAGGCAGGGGGTTGGGGGATGGATGGTGTGACTGTGAGGAGCTGAATGTTAGGGTGCCCTGGGCCTCAGCAAATGTCAGTGAGCCATGTGGAAGAGAGAAAGGCTCTTTTTTAGATACGCTGTGTTGTTGTTCAGTCGCCAAGTCCTGTCCGACTCTTCAAGGCCCCATGAATTGTAGCACACCAGGCTTTAGAAACTTTGATGAATGACTAAAAAAGAGAAGCAGCAACAGAATTATATTGTAGCTCTGTCATTTTCACTGACAGTTCTGCATTCCAAGTAGTAAAAGTTTAGTATGTCCAGGGCGCAGGTCACAGGCATCATCTGATTCTTGTTGTCTGTAATCTCAGTGAGAGGGAAGGCCCCGTATTGCAACAGCGGAGAACACTGCAGAAACTGCACTGAAACACCTACCACCTAGCTATTCCACCTTAACTGACTTGGTCTCTGCTCAGCCATTCCAGCTACCAGAACCAGAGAAGTCACCACAGCCCCAGGACAATGTTGTGGATGGGCTTTTAATTTTATGGTGTTTGTGTGACATCTGAGCATCATAGGAGCAAAAAATTTTGGCTTCAGCTGAGCATTTCATGACACACATAAACTCTTAAAAGCCCAGCGGAAGAATTGACAGAACAAGATCCCAAGTCGATAAGCTAGCTAATAAAGTCAGCACCTTCACTGTTAGCCAGGAGGCTGACCTTTCCAAACCACGTTTTCTTTAGAATACTTAACTCCAATCCCTCGTGTGCCTCCCTGTGATACAGCGGATGTGTTCTTGAAAACTTGTGGGTAAATTTCAGTTTTTGAGTTTGGCTGACTTAGACCAGGGATCTGTTCTTTATATTTGAGTCATCTTCATTTTTAAGTTGGGAAGTAGCTGGGAAATGTGGAAAAAGATGGGAAGATAAACCTAGAAGGTAATATTTGACTCTTTGAGACCTAGAAGAAGATACAGAAAACCGAGAAGACGATGTTTGGTAGTATTTGTGGGAACTTTGCTCTCCATCAGCTTGTAAGGCAGAGTAATGTGGTAAATGCAGGTAAACCTAGATTTTTCTGTTAGCTTTGTAGCTTGTGGATGCTCAGGCTTTGCACAGGCAGAGAGAGATGCCTGAGACTTTAGTGAATGCTCCGTGTGACTTCAGTTGGAAAAATAAAAGATGCGTGTAAATTCCACTGCAAGCTGCTGGAGGATTCCAGAGAATACCTGTATGAACGTCTGGCTTTCCAGAGAAGGTTTTCTTTATGAGCAACTCTTTTCTGGGAGTTATGTCCACTCATGTCATTTGTCCCTTAAAATTTTTTGTGTCAGATTAGGAAAGATATGCTGATAACATTAAGGTATACTTATTTGTAAAAATGTAATTACTGGGGGAAAAAATCATTTCCTTCTTCCCCCTTTAAGGGAGACAAAAAGGCAACTTACCATGTTGGGGTGGTGGTTTAGTCACTAAGTTGTTTCTGACTCTTTGTGACCCCATAGACTGTAAGTATATATACTGCCCTTTTGTAACCCCAAATTATGTTTGCCTAAAATGACTCTTCTAGCAGCAGCAGCAGCAAAATGACTCTTCTAAATACTTTTTTTAAACAACATCAACAGATTCTGATCATCACATGTGCAGAGTTTAATTTTCATCTTTCAGGGTACATTTCTGTAATGTGAAGCTTGTGTACTGTTTTTTCATTGATTGGATTATGTTGTGAAGTGAATTTTCAGAAATGAGGGTTAAAAAAAGCACAGAATGAATGCCTTGATCCTTGCCTGGTTCAGGAAACATCTAGAGAAGAGTATTTAGAATGGTGTGTAATGACTCAGATGGTGGAAAGGGTGTTTTGTTTTTTCTGGTTGGTTGGTTTGTTCTTAATATTTCAGTACGTGTCTCTTGTACTCAGGGGAAGTAATCCATTATTGGAGGTTTCATTTCTGAAGAATCTCGAGTCACTGGTATAGGATTTCTTTATCCTTTTATCCCAATGAAATCCTCGATTATATCTTCTGCCAGCAAGACAAGCTTGGAATCTGGCCAGCCTGTTCTTGCAACCAGGAGTACCTTTTACGGGGCTGTGTTAAAATAGTTCTTTTCCTCTCTGATAATCACAGTCCTCCCAAGGCCGTTAGGTGGGGCATGAAGTGTGGGAAACCACTCTGTGCTCTGTGGGGAAGCATTTCAGTGTGTTGCAAAAGGAAATTGATCACAGTATGTGGTTGTGCCACCATTTATATAGTTAAATTTGACTGGGTGACACATTGAAAAAATTGTTCCTACAGTGTTACGTCTTGAACAGGTCAACTCAGATTCAGTGAATTTCAAAGCCCCATCACCCTTTTACTAAATACCCTGTAGTTTGCAGTGATTGGTTCCACAGGAAGCTAATCTTTTGAAAGTGAATATTTGTAGGGACAGAGGTACAGGTGGCGATTTTAGGACAGGAAAACAGTGATCTGTGACCAGAGGGACACTGGTGGACTCCACAAAGCACTTAGCAAACCATGGATTCCAAATTTATCCACTGGATTAATGTGTCCCTCACTTCCTGTCCATTTTGCTCGGCTTGTTTTAACTACTACAGAAGCAAGAGCCTCCATTTCCTGCCTTAATACAGCATGGTTTTCATTTAGGAAAATCCTCCTCCATTTTTTTTTTTTAAACTGAAGGAACTCCAGCCTCTTGAGTGTGTTGGTAGAGGTGAGCCCACATTCTTGGAGCTCATTTTGGAGCCTTTTTAGGTCCTGATTGATGAGCCCTTTGCTCTCACCAGAGCCCTGGTGCCTTTGGAGGAGGAGAGGTTGGTGGGGGTGGGAGGGCCTGGCCCTGAGGCACCACCACCCTCTGTTCTTCAGAATAGCTGGGCTTTCAAGAGGGAAAGATTAAGCTGTGTGTGTGGAGTGGTGCCCAGCAAGGGGGTGATGACTTTGGAAAGCCCCATAGAGCTTAAGGACTGTCTGAAAGGGCCAGTGTGTGATCCCTCTCCAGAGGTGATCAAGGAGAGAATAGGTGAGGAGACTCCTGACCCCTCACCGCCTCTGCCCATTTTGAAGTCGGTGCAAAGTCACTTCTCTAATAGCAAAACCAAGTGACAGTTGTAGGTGCTTCTTCCCTGCTGGGGTGTTCCTGGGTTTCAGCGTCTTTGTGATAGGTTTGGGGGGGGAGCGGTGGTCAGCCTGTGGCCAGCAGCTATTCTCTGCCCAAATCTTCATTGTTAGTGAGGTCCCCACCAAAGTGCTTAGTTGCTGCAGCGACTGGAGTGCCTCTTCTTAATGAGGTTAATTAATCTCTGATTGTCAGTGATGCACAGGCCATATTTAACGCGTGACTATTACGGGGAAACTGTGTACCCCTCAGTACCTCCTCCACAGTCAAGCACGAGGCTGCTTAAATGAGAGAGCCGTATCATATCCAACTGCCTTCTCTTTTTCCCCACGCTAAGATTTGGGCAGGAGAAGCTGATCCTAGGATCTCCTGTCTTAAGCGCTGTTGTAGAAATCGAATATTGATGACTTTCAGTGATGGAGGGCCTCTTGAGCGTTCGGGTCAGAACTTGAAGCAGATGAGCAAGGAGATTTTCTGTTGCTGTGGGAATCACCTGTAATGACCTTGTAATGATGTTCACGATGGACCTGGCACTGGGGTTTATTATGGTTTGTACAACCCTTGACTTAACTGCCTGCGGGGTTGTCGCTCTGACAGCATGGGGCTGCGTGCTCTTCTCCACTTAGTCTGCAACCTTTCCTGTCTTGCCCTTCTTTCTAGGAGCTCCTGACTTGGCTTTTTTTTTTTTTTTCAATCCATGCCTTATTGTACTTTTCTGGCCTTATATCCTGAAACTCTTCCTTAAAAGCCATGCTGTTCTGCTGCTGCTCTTCCAGATTTAGCGAAGGTCTTGCAATTTCTGATAAATCTTCCTCATCACAGTTAATCTTCCCTGCTCTGAACGTCACCTGGACTCCATGCCAGGAAGACGAACCCAGATGCTTGCAGGGCCAGGGAGATACTACAAGTGAGCAAAGAAGTCCTGAGGAAGATCATAGGAGTGGTGGGACCTGTGGTCAGCTGGGTCCTTGCTAAATAATGTAATGGATTGTGCTGTCAGCATGCTGGCCCTGTGATGACAGGCAAATCACCTTTTACTGCGTTTTGCTTTGTTACATTTTTTACCAGGTGAAGGTTTGTGACAACCCTGAGCTGAGCAAGTCTGTAAGGTCAATTTTTCTAAAAGCAATATTTTATAATTAAGGTATGTTCATTATAATTTTTTAAGACATAATACCCGTGGTCATGTATGGATGTGAGAGTTGGACTGTGAAGAAGGCTGATCGCCGAAGAATCGATGCTTTTGAACTGTGGTGTTGGAGAAGACTCTTGAGAGTCCCTTATACTGCAAGGAGATCCAACCAGTCCATTCTAGAGGAGATCAATCCTGGATGTTCATTGGAGGGACTGATGCTGAAGCTGAAACTGCAATACTTTGGCCACCTCATGCGACGAGTTGACTCACTGGAAAAGACTCTGATGCTGGGAAAGGTTGGGGGCGGGAGGAGAACGGGACGACGGAGAATGAGATGGCTGGATGGCATCGCTGACTCTGTGGACATGAGTTTGAGTGTACTCCGGGAGTTGGTGATGGACAGGGAGGCCTGGCGTGCTGTGATTCATGGGGTCGCGGAGAGTCGGACACGACTGAGCGACTGAACTGAAGTGAACTGAACTGTTGCACACTTCATGGATTATAGTATGGTGTAAAGACACAATTTTGTATTTACTGGGAAACTAGAAAAATTGTATGATTTGCTGTATTGCAACATTTGCTTTATTGCAGTGATCTGTAACTGAGCTCACATTATCTCTGAGGTGTCCCTGCAATTTCAAGAGAAGCTAAAACTTTAGATTTTTGCTGAAAACTTTCAGTTCAGTTCAGTCGCTCAGTCATGTCCGACTCTTTGCGACCCCATGAATCACAGCACACCGAAAATTTTTGATCTCTCCAAATACCATTCAGTCAGACATGAATTTCCCTGAAGCTAACCTTTGGCCCAAGAGCTGTCATTTTGCAACTCCTGGTTCATCATTCCCAAGATGCTTGCCCTGTTAGAGCCTTTGGGTGGAGTTATTTGGTTCAGGGTCTTATCTGACCAGCAGGTTGTAAACTCTTTAAAGTCACGAACTAGATCTTATCCTGATTTGTATTAGAACTTAACCTAGGTGCAATATAGACTATAGACCAACACTCAATAAATATTTGTCAAACTTGACATCTGCTGGGTGCTATAGGACAAAGACTTAAACCTGCTTTCAAACTAACCACAGACGTGGGTGAGCTGTGTGAACTGTCAGGCATGGAAGCACACTTAAGACCACCAGGATGAGTGTCACACAAGGCTGCCTTCTCTCAGATAATGTCTTAAGCGTCAGGAGTCGGAGACCCACACTCATTTCTAAAGCTGGTTTTAAGGAGTGAGTGACTCTGGTGTGTGGGTAATGGCTAGTGTGTAATAACTCTTGTTTTGAGTTGCTTGTAAGCCTCATTTGCATATAAAATTATCTGTGTAACATTTCAAAAGTCAGAATAACTGTGACTCATTATTGACTTTGTTCAATGTTAGTGACCTAAAGCTGTCAAGGTGAGCTGTTAAATATTGAGTTCTGTCCAGTGATTTTGCATTTGATTATTTGGTGAAGGTATTTCTTTTTCTGAGCCTCAGTTTAGGGAATATGTGGTTGATCACCTTACAGAAGAAACACAAGTATAAAACCACCTTCTGCCTGGTAATTCTTGGGTGAGGATATCAGAGGAATGATAATCTAATTTAAGATACAGTTTTGTCATTCTTAAAATAAACCTTCAATGTGTATGATCAGCCCTTTCACTTATGGCTTTTGGTTAATGAGGGGAAAGTTGTAATAGGAGGGAAAAAAAAGTTAAGGGCATCTGATATCCTAGATTTAAAAAGAAATTTCTTCTCATAAAACCTTATAATGTGGGCCTAAGGAACCGAACTGAAGGAACACAGTGTTGTGATTTCATTGAATCTTAATATGTACGACACATAAGTGCTCAGAAGGCAAAAATGCAACAGAAAAAGCCTTGAAAGTTTAAGAGATCAAATGACTCTAACAAGTCTGCGTGTTCTTCCTCATTCACACCCCTTGAGATAAAGACTAATCACTTTTTCCCAGTTAGTCCTAAGCAGATGACTCCTTTTATAATGGATGGAAGGCAGTACCCTGTAAGGTTAAGAGGAGATATACAGCCAAAGCCCACAGGTTCCCAAGAAAGAAGAGGCACCCCTCTTCTTCAGGGTAGTCCGAGGCACCCCAGTGTGCTCAGCAGATGGGTTGCTTTCCAGCTGCATTCTTCACTTTAGCGAACATCTGAACGCTTAAAATATGCAAAGTTCTGTTTTGTTCAGGTGCCCAGACAGGGCTGAGTAGTAGGAAATAGACTGGCCTGGAAACCAAACTGAATGGGAAAACCTCCTTTCCCAGAGGATTCCTGTCACAGATTTGTGGCCAGTTCCTTCCACTTTGGATTATTTTTCTTCATAAAGTTGAAAAATACAGCTGTGCGTGGCACTTTCCCTCCTGTGAGAGGTTTTGCCTGTAGAGTCAGTGGTCTGTGAGCAGTGCCTGTTTTTGAGGGTAAAGTGCTGTTGACATTGTCTCGTGATGCTGGGGTTGTCTCCTCACCACAACTTACTCAGAAGTAAGTGGAACGTTTTATCCTCCAGTTTCCAAGGAGTCAATGAATTATTGTTTGCCAGCTTTGAATAGTGTTTGCCAAGTTTGTAATATGTGGTTCTAGTTGTAATCCAGAATGGTGCTGATCAGATTACGTCAATAACTGATAAAGCGTATAGACTTACATTCAAAGGGCATTTTTTTAATTTAAGAGTGACTTCCTCATGGATTTAGTTTCCAAAGTCCTTTTCCTCTGTTGGGATTGGTTAAGAACTGTGTGTGCCTGAAGGACATGGGCTGAGATCCGTGCCCCTCCCCCACCACGTTTTTAACAAAGCCTTTGGGTTTCCCGAGTGGCTCATTGGAGAAGGAAATGGCAACCCACTCCAGTGTTCTTGCCTGGAGAATCCCAGGGACGGGGGACCCTGGTGGGCTTCTGTCTATGGGGTCACGCAGAGTCGGACACGACTGAAATGACGCAGCAGCAGCAGTGGCTCAGACAGTAAAGAAGCAGCCCGCAATGTGGGAGACCTGGGTTCAATCCCTGGGTTGAGAAGATCCCCTGGAGGAGGGCATGGCAACCCACTGCAGTATTCTTGCCTGGAGAATCCCATGGACAGGGGAACCTGGCAGGGTACAGTCCATGGGTTCGCACAGAGTCAGACACAACTGAGCCACTAAGCACAGCTGGTGCTGGATTCCAGTGGATTTAGATTGTTGGGAAATTCAGATTTATTTTTTCAAATGTTTATTGAAGAATAGTTGATTTACAATGTTGTTAGTTTCAGGTGTATAGCAAAATGACTCAGTTATACAAATATCCACTCTTTTCCCATGTAAGTCTTTACAGAGTATTGAGTAGAGCTCTCTGTGCTGTACGTTCCGTTCCGTTCCGTTCCGTTCCGTCGCTCAGTCGTGTCCGACTCTCTGCGACCCCGTGGACTGTAGCCTACCAGGCTTCTCCGTCCATGGGATTCTCCAGGCAAGAATACTGGAGTTGGTTACCATTTCCTTCTCCAGGGGATCTTCCCAACCCAGGGATCGAACCTGGGTCTCCCGCACTGGAGGCAGACGCTTTAACCTCTGAGCCACCAGGGAAGCCCTGTGCTGTACAGTAGGTCCTTATCCGTTACCAATTTTGTATGTAGCAGTGTGTATACGTCAATCCCAGTCTCCCAGTTTATACCCCACTTTACCCTCTGGTAACCAAGTTTCTTCCTACATCTATAACTATTTCTGTTTTGCCATTTTTCACAGAATTAGAACCAAAAAAAACTAAAATTTGTATCGAAACACAAAAGTCCCGAGTACCCAAAACAATCTTGAAAAAGAAAACTAGAGCTGGAGGACTAACACTCCCTAACTTCAGACTATACACTACAAAGCTGCAGTGATCACATTTATTTTTCAAATCCAACTTTCTTCCCTCCATGTCATTTCACTTTAAATATTTGTTGATTACTCCTTGATTTCAGTTAATAGAAATTTCAGGGGTGATGGAAATGGCCTCTCCCTGCATTGTGCAGTCAGGACAATAGCTGCTTGCCACAGGTGGTTGGACACTAGGATAGTGGCTGGTGCCCCTGAGACCCTGAAGTCCTAATTTTCTGTAATCTTGATTAGTTTAAGTATGAATGTCAGGGTCACTTGGCTGGGTGCTGCTGGATTGGAGAGCAGGGGTTTACAGAACAGTGGGGGATTTCTCAGCTATTTGAAGACTTAGCTCTTCTCATTCTGTGAGGTCTGGGTAGGGGGTCTTGCCAGGAAAAGGGCTCAGCAAGCACATCATTGCTGTGCACTGTTGAACCCTTTGCTCTTCAGCTGCAGATAAAACCTGTCTAAAACTTGAGCCGGTCTCTGCGGAGAGGCCTCTTGCATGTTGGGCAAACGGTGGGCCAGACGGTCATCTCTCAGCAGATTAGCAGAAAGAGTATCTACGGCTGGGCTCCCTTGTTGGAAGAGTGGTGCACCCTTTGTGCAAGAACAAGGGAAATCTGTGTTATGACAGTGGCTGACAAACTGTTTAATGAAAGCTGCAGTTGGCAGTAACTAAATTCCCTAAGGTTCCTTTCCTCTCCGCTTTGCTCCTGAAAGGTGCAGAAGTACTTTTGACAGCGTCTGTCCTGCTGATAGATGGATTGTTTTGACAGGAGAATCTGAAACCTTCAACCAATAACACACTCAGATGTCGGGCCTGGTAAGACTGACCGTGTTTGCAGAAATAAGTGAGATGCCTTAGACTTGTGTGCCTGTGAGCTGCCACCTGAGAAAAAAAGGTCTCTTAGGTAAAAGTTTTCCACTAATTAACTCTTAAATTGTTATTCAGACTCTTCTTTGCACAGTTCTTGGACCAAAGTATATGGATATCTTTCATCTTGGAGAAATGAACGTTGTCAGGAAGTGTGGCAGTCAAAGAGTTTAAAAAAAAATTCTTTATATGTTATGCCGGGGCGTGGGTGGGGGATGACCATGTACACAGCAGCATGATTCCCAATAACCAAAAGATGGAGCCAACCCTAATATCCATCAAGTTTTATAGGGAGAAACAAAGTATGGAAGATACACACACACAGGTGGATAATGGAATACTATACAGCCACAAAAAGGAACAGGGAACCATGACACATGTCACAGTATGGATGCACCTTGAGGATACTGCGCTGAGTGAAATAAGCCGACACGAGGTACTGTGTGGCTCCACGTGTGTGAAGCACCTCTCAAGTCCAGGTCGTCCACACAGCATGTAGAATGAAGGCAGGCAGCCAGGCCCTGGAGGGAGGGGAGAGTGGGAAGGTATTGTTGAATGGGTGATGAGTTTCAGTTGGAAAATATGTAGAAGTGCTAGGGAGGGATGGATGGTAGTGATGGTTGCACAACAGTGAGAATGTACTTAATGTCCCTGACCTGTACACGTAAACACGGTCAATGTGGTACACTATATGTTAAGTGTATCTTACCACAATAGGAAAATATTTATACTGAGAGTGTGTCTCCCGGAGATGAGCAAACAAGAAAAATGTCTGTGGATTTTCCTTCAGATTGTGCTTGTCAGGAGAAGAAAGTAAATATTTTCCGTTTTTTGATAAAGCAGTTGGTAATCACGTGAAAAATCAGAGATCAAGCTTCTCTTGAAAGTGAAGGAGACTGATCTATACCCACCCTCGTTTTGGGAAATGGGTACAAATGGCCCCTTTAGGTGGCAGGCAGGTGAGCGGACATGGCTGTATCGGCCTTATTCCCACTTGTACCAGGATTTATTTTCAGACTTAAGAGCTCTTTGTCCCAAAGCAGAGCCATTCCAAGGAACCTGAGCCTCAGCCGCTGTGTTCTGTCTGTGTTGGTGATAGGCACTGAGAGGAAAATTACTCTTAGAGGCAGTCTGGGTTCATGATCCATGGCTTTTCTAGTTGATCGAGAATTGAAAAATCACTTCATCCGGGCAGACCAAATGAACGCTTAAATTTCCACTTACAAGTCTCTTGAACTTGTTGCTACTTCCTGGAATCTCTGTGTTAAGTACTGATCCTGTCCGGCTTCTTGATAAAAGTAGCTTATGGAATCCCCCTTTATCAAGTTGCCTTATCTAAAATGCAGAATTTATACAAGGTTTTTTGGTTTCTGGTTTTTTTTACTGTATTTTATATTGTAGTATAGTTGATTAGCAATGCTGCGTTCCTTGCGGGTGTGCAGCAGAGTAATTCATATGTTACAGTTATGCATATACCTGTATCTATTCTTTTTCAAATTCTTTTACCAGTTAAGTTACTACAGAGTATTGAGTAGAATTCCCTGTGTTATACAGTAGGTCCTTGTTGGTCATTTGTTTTAAATATAACACTAGATACAGCGTTTTTGAAATGTAAATAAATTTTATGTGCTCTTTAAGGGAAAAAATAGAGACCAAGGAGAGGTGTGATTTTAAATGTCTTTAATCCTGAGTTCCTAAAGGATCTGGACTTTCTGGCGCAGGGATTGAGGGAAGTGATTTCCTTTCAGATTGTTCAGAACAGAGCCACCAGACCTAGTTTGAGCCGTAGATCCTGTGAACCCCAGCTCCTGCCCTGGCCTCAAGTCATTCATTTTGAAACTAGCTCAGAGGTTGAAAAATGGTGATCCTCTGGTTAAATGTGTTCTGCAGATATATGTATGCAGAGATGTGGTCCACACACACCACCGGATTTGTACATAAACATTTAAAGAATTGAAAAGACTTGACATAAAATTTCAGAGATCAGGCTTCTCGAAAATGAAGGAGACTGTTCTGCACCACCCTTCTTTTGGGAAACAGGTACAAATGGCCTCTTTAGGGGGCAGGCAGGTTGAGTGGGCACTGCTGTGTCAGCCTCATTCCACACCTGGCAGGTGACCACCCGCATCACTTGTTTACCCTTCCAGCTCTTGGCTTTGTGGTTTCTGAGTCTTTCTCTCAAGCCTGCTCCAGCTTAGCAACTCCCCATTACCTGTGACGATGTGAACGTCACAGTCATTATCAACTCACACTATCCGTAGACCCAGAAACAAGATCTCTGCCCCACTTTGTCGTGATAACATGCTCATCATAGGAGAAACTTCGAGTCCATTCAGTCCTTTCTGTGACAGGAGACAACTCTCTCCATTTGTGGATTTTCTGTTCCAAGTCTAACCTGTTGATTTCTGTGTAAGTATCTCATTGTAAATACTCCTGAGAACAGACAAGCTCACACTTGACTTCAATAGGTGGTTTAAAAATTACCACCTTCAATTTTTATGGTAACATAATCCCTGGACAAATTGCTTTTAATTCAGGCTGTGCCCCGAACACAGATGTACCATTAATTTCAAGGGTGGTTTGACTTTTATTTAGATAAATGTCTTGAGTTGACAGTGAAATGGCTCTCAGCTCTGGCTTAGTATTGATTGGAATGTCTCTGGAGGAAGCTTAAAAGAAAGTTGCCACTTAATGTGATACTGGGCCCCTTAAGAGACTTTGAACTCTCGATTCGTAGTACTTGTTAATTGGCAGTAATGGCAATGGAATTAATAGCTGAGATGAAAAATGTTAGCCAGCTCCTTTGGCACACACAGGACTGGATGTGTTTTGGTGGCAAAGAGTCAGGCACAGTGAGGGCCCGTGTGGACCACATCTGTGTGGATTCTGTTCCTGAAAGATCAAGCTGGTCTGGGTTGAGGGTGTGCTCTGGGAAGCTCAGCGGATCAAACATTGTCCTGCTTGGTCCCTGTCTCCCTCTGAGAATGGGGTCAGGGATGGGCTGAAGGGAGAGAGATGTAGTTCGGAGTCATGTGATAGTCACTGTCATCTTGAGAAGGCTGCTGGCATGTGAGGCTTTGGTTCACACCACCGTGATTTCCTGTGACACTGCTCCTCTCTCCGGCGTGATTATCACTTGAAATATTTATTCATCGATGGTAGGAATGCCATGTTCATATAAACCTTATGATGAAGATCTTACATTGCTCACTTATTAACTAGTCCTTTCAACTTTAACTATACATCCAAGCGAGTTCTGATACTGAAATTTTTGTTTAGACCAAGGTCTCTCAACCTCTGAATGTTACTATTAACAGTGAATGCTGGATCTGTCCTTAAGGGCTGTCCTGTCCTTTGGAGGATGTTTAGCAGCATCCTTGTCCTCTCCCCACCAGATGCTAGTAGGATCCTCCCCTCCCCTCCCCTTCCCTTCAGTCGTGACAACCAGAAATGTCTACAGACTTTGCCAAATGTCAGCCATGGTTGGGGACCACTGGTTTTCAGTCAGTGAAGGATCAGACTCCCTTTACTGCTTCTTAATAGTGTTTGATACCTTAGTAAAACAGTAATTTAAAAAAATTCCATTTGATATGGTGCCAGGCATTTGGACCAGCGTGGTAGTCACAGAATCCCTCTGTCCATGGAATTATCCAGGCAAGAATACTGCAGTGGGTTGCCAGTTCCTTCTCCAGGGATCTTCCCGACACAGGGATTGAACCCTGGCCTCTTACATTGCAGATGGACTCTTTACTGTCTGAGCCACCAGGATTACTTAAAATAGTACATGAGATGGGGGCAATTATGAGTAAGAGGGATTATTTCTCCTGGGGAGGGATGGGTAGATGATTCCTGAATTTGGGAGTATTGACTGAATTTTTTCTTTGTTCTTTGCTCTCCTTTTACCAGAAACCTGAGTTACAACAAACTTTCTGAGATTGATCCTGCTGGTTTTGAGGACTTGCCGAATCTACAAGAAGTGTGAGTGCTTTTCCTCAGACTTCGGGGGGTTGGTGGGCAGGATGGCAAGCTCCTGGGGAAGACCCTCTCGTGTGGCAGCGCCGCTGTTTCCCCTGGATCAGCAGCCTGAACGTGCTAGAGGGGACATCTGCTGGGGGCTGTTGGAGACAAAAGGTCCTGCCTACTTAGCACTCCTTTGCTGAAGCCCCTCTCTCCTTCCTGGGCAGTCACGGATGGGTGTGTCCAGCAGCTGTGAGTTTATTGGAAATCACAGGCCCATGGGGGCTGTACAGGCTTGTGAAAAGCCTTGGGGGCCAAAGGTGCTAACACACCTGGCTGGTACTTCCCCCAGTCCCCAGGGCACTAGAGCAGCCTGCTTTGCAGGGGCATATCAGCCAGCCCACCCCTTCTCTTTCCCAGGAATCCAAGGTATAGCGGAATGGATAATAAGGCTGATTTTTCTCTCCCGATCTCCAAACAGGACTAGACACTACTGTCTTCAGAACACTAGGTTTGCTGTCTCTTGCAGTGTCCTTTAAATGAGGCCTCAGTTTTTTCTTCTTCTTTTTATTGTAAGGAATTCTGCTTGTAACGTGAATGTTAGAGTTATTCAGGATTTTAGTTCCACGGGGACTTCAAAGAAAAGTTATGCATACCCACTGCAGAAAATTTGGCAACTGTAGAAATATGTAAAACAAATTAAAATCACCAGTATTATCACCCAAGGCTAAACATTGTGGACACTTAGTGAAAAATATATACTTCTACACATAATTTTGGAATCAAACTATTTTTACTGTGGTTTTACATCTGTTTCTTACTTCTTACATTTGTGAATACTTTGTCATGTAAATTAAAAGATTTTTACTATCCCATTTCAATTTTTATGTAAAGCTACTTACACATGAATATTTCATAAATCATTCACCCAGTGCTCCTGTTGTTGTTACTCTATTTTTAGTAGACATTATGTGCTTTACATATTTTACTTGTTACATGAAACTGATAAAAATCCTTGTTTATTATTTTTTGATCCCATTGTTGAGGGTTTATCCAAAGGAAATTTAATCAGATGATGCAATTTGTTAAATACTTGTGTTCTCTACTACCATCTCCAGATTCTCCAAAATCCTGTTTATGATTTCCAGGTCTGTTTAAAGAAGGTTCCAACTTCCCAAGTTAAAGGAAGATGAGAGTTGGAAGGGACCCTTGGAAATACTTTGTCCAGGGCCCTTATTCTTCCATAGGGTCATAGTGATTGGGACTAGTTTGGAAGTGGGTCACTATGTAAGTTTACTGTAGTAAAAGACCACAGACTGGGTGACTTAAATAATAGCAACTTGTTCTCTCGTTCTGGAGGCTGGAAGTTCAAGATCAAGGTCCTAGCAGGGTTGGTTTCCTCTGGGGCCTCTCTCCTTGACTTGAAGATGGCCACCATCTTGCTGCCTCTTCCCATGCCCTTTCCTTTCCCTGATGCCTCTTCTGTGTGTCCAAATGTCCTCCTCTCAAAAGGGCACCAATCACACTGGATTGGGACCCATCCATGTGACCTCTGTAAAAACCCTTTCTCCACATATGGCCACAAGCTGAGGTACCAAGGGCTGGCACTTCAGCCTAAGAATTTTGTGGGAGTATGGCTCAGCCCCCCACAGCCACCTGAAACGATAAACCCAGCCCATCACGGAGCCGGTTTGGGCCACAACCCAGTGCTTTCCCTTGATCCAGGCTGTCTTTAACACTTGTAGTTACTGTTTTTAACTTCTGTGTGTTGAGTCTCAGAGCTTAGTGGTTACTTTTCAAATTGGACAAAACAGAAATCACGTTATTTCTTAGGGCATCATTCAGACTTTCATTTACTATTTCCTTGAGTACCTCCTATGTGCCAGGCGCTGCTCTGCTGCTGGGGGCATGGAACTGAATAAGGCAGGCAGAGAGCTAGGGTGAGGGTTAGGTAAGTGAGTCATTCACCGGTGGTGCAGGATTGCAGGGGCTTCTAAAAATTCAGCATTCGAGATAAAGGACATCTTAATGCAGTATTTTAAAAAAGCAAAATGAATGCCAAATAATAAAATAATACTAATCCATGATGAAAAAAAATACAAAAAGTTTAAGTCTGAATCAGCTTAACTGATTATTTTTCCTTTTGCCCCAGGCTCCTGTCTGGCTTGACAGGGCTCTGTTGCTGATATATATCTTGGTTTGAAAACTTACATACTCTGCTCGCATTCACTGTCATATTTTAAAAGTGCTACATTCAGATATTCTTTATTCTGGCTTCGTAGTTTTCTTGGTGGCCCCTTATATGCTGTTCCTGTTTCCCACAATCCTGGCACCTCAGATGAGCCTCGCCTGTCACAGAACCACATTAAAAAAGGGAAAGACGTGTGGGGGACAAGGAAGCCAGGAGACTCACTTATCGTACGTGTTTGGGGGGCCTAGAACAGGGTCAGGGGAGGATTTTCTTCTTTGATTTTGGAGAGGTAATTTTGGAGCTGGGGTGCTCAGGATGGTGACTGACAGGCAGATCAAGCAGATGTGAGTGGTGTGGACAGGATGAGCTGCAAATGGAAGACAAGGCCCTCAAAGAAGGACCAGGACGAGGGCCATCGTGGCTGGTGTGCGTGAGGGCGGGGTGTGTGGCCAGGACCTGGGTCCCATGGGGCCCTGGGGGTCATGTTAGGTTGTGGATCCGATGTCATCGACCCCGCCATAGACTGGGGGCACAGTTGATGCTCCTGTGAGCCTTTTCTGTGTTCTCTTTAGCTCTCTCTTTCCATTTGTTCCTTCCCCAAACAGCCATCCAGTTTCAGTTGGTTTGGTTCCCTTGACCTGCGGCTTTTAATCCCCCTTTTACTTGGTGCTTTTTTGGAACTTAATCCCCACCCAGCTCTAGAACAGAGAGCATCTGACTTGCACCTGTCCTTCACTGGGGATACCAGTTAGTCTTAAAAATAAACTTCCTGAATCACAACAGCACAGCAATGACAGTAACACCAAACTCAGCCTTAGGGGAAGACGGCTTCATTTCATCCTGACACCAACTCAATGTGATTTAAATTCTTTTCTTTACAGTCATTTTCTCCACTTTACAGAGGAGGAAATGGAAGCTCAGAGAGATTAAATAAACCTGTTCAATGTCACCTGGTTGGTAAAGCTGAGAAAAGTGTTAGTCACTCATTTGAGTGTAACTGTTTGCAACCCCATGGACTGTATCCCATCGGTCTCCTCTGTCTACGGAATTCTCCAGGCAAGAGTACTGGAGTGGGTTGCCATTCCCTTCTCCAAGGGATCTTCCCAAACCAGGGATCAGACCTGGGTCTTCTACATTGCAGGTGGATTCTTTACAATCTCAGCCCCAGGAAAGCTGAGAGTTGAACTCAAATCTGTTTGATTTCCAGTTCAATTCAGTTCAGTCGCTCAGTCGTATCTGACTGTTTGCGACCCCATGAATCGCAGCATGCCAGGCCTCCCTGTCCATCACCAACTCCCAGAGTTCACCCAGAGTCATGTGCATCAAGTTGGTGATGCCATCCAGCCATCTCATCCTCTTTTGTCCCCTTCTCCTCCCGCCCCCAATCCCTCCCAGCATCAGGGACTTTTCCAATGAGTCAACTCTTCTCATGAGGTGGCCAAAGTATTGGAGTTTCAGCCTCAGCATCAGTCCTTCCAGTGAACACCCATGACTGGTCTCCTTTAGGACGGACTGATTGGATCTCCTTGAAGTCCAGGGGACTCTCAAGTCTTCTTCAACACCACAGTTCAAAAGCATCAATTCTTCGGCGCTCAGCTATATTTGTAGTCCAACTCTCACATCCATACATGACCACTGGAAAAATCATAGCCTTGACTAGACGGACTTTTGTTGGCAAAGTAATGTCTCTGCTTTTTAATATGCTATCTAGGTTGGTCATAACTTTCCTTCCAAGGAGTAAGCGTCTTTTAATTTCATGGCTGCAATCATCATCTGCAGTGATTTTGGAGCCCCCCAAAATAAACTCTGACACTGTTTCCACTGTTTCCCCATCTATTTCCCATGAAGTGATGGGACCAGATGCCATGATTTTAGTTTTCTGAATGTTGAGCTTTAAGCCAATGTTTTCACTCTCCTCTTTCACTTTGATCAAGAGGCTTTTTAGTTCCTCTTCACTTTCTGCGCTGTGTATTAAAGCCTGAAGCTGCACTTCCTTCACCCCCCACCCTCTCTTCCTAACCTGCAACCTTCCACCCAAGATTTTAAAAAGATGGAAAGTCCAGTGTTTTATCTCCTCTGTCACTCTTGCTGCATTGATCTTCTCTATCGAGGTACTGAGTATTTCCTCTGATTCCTCCAGACTCTTTGTCCAAACCCACTTCACCCCGTCGAAGCCCACCTTCCCTTCTTCCTTCACTTTCTGGCTTTTTTCCTTCCCCTGAGCTCCTGTTGAATTTAGGGACAGGGTGAGACTACTCGACCCTGTCGTCTGCCCTCTCTCTACCGTGTGTGTCTTCTCCTCTTCCTCCAGCTGATGCACTCAGGAAAGGTGACCGTAGCTGGCTATTGTGCTAATAAAAAGCCCTCCACTCCTTACGGTCATTTCTACATTTTCAGACAGTTGTGGAGCGGAGGCCTGGGAACCTGGCTGCAATTGCACAGCTAGTAAATGGGGGAGTGGGGCCTGGAGTCCCTGGTCTCACTCCTATCCCAGACTCTCCATGGCAGCACAGCCTTCCCAGGCTTGGGGTTGTAAAGAGAGGGATCACTCCTTGTGAGTACAGTGTCGTGTTCTGGGAGGATGCGAGTTCGGTAGTAGGCAAACCTGGCGTGGAGTCCGGCTTTTGCCCCTTACCAGGACTGAGTCCCACAAGTTACTTCCTTCTGTTCTGCCTCTGGAACATGGGCGTAGTGACGTGTTATGCAGTTACAAATACAGTAACTATTCATTGGATCTGATTTCCAGAGCGTTGTACATGGGCAGGGCTCTTTGCTGTGTGTTCAGTCAGTCAGTCATGTCTGACTCTCTGCGGCCCCGTGGACTGCAGTCTGCCAGGCTCCTCTGTCCATGGAATTTTCCAAGCAAGAATACTGGAGTAGTTGCCATTTCCTCCTCCAGGGGATCTTCCTGACCCAAAGATTGAACCCATGTCTCCTGCATTGGCAGGCAGGTTCTTTACTACTGAGACACCTGGGAAGCACAGGGGCACACTGTATATATTTCTCTTCTGCTACTTTGAGAACCCCAGAGCCGCCCTCCACAACCCTCCCACCCCGCCACTGAGCTGGGTGGCTTGTTAAGAAACAAATCCTTGGGGGCTGATAGGTTGAACCCTTTACCAGCGTGACGACCCCCGGTCCCCAGTGTTGCACTGTGGGATGGATGACACAAATTCCCCAGGGCCCAGAGCAGTGGAACTTGTCATTAATAAAGATCCAATCCTTTCCTGAAGGGAATCCTAATACATCATGCAGGCAGGAAGAGGCAGCGAGGAACAATGCGTAGGGAGATGGAGAAGGCTATTAAAGAAAAGAAAAAAAGTCACAGTGGGCACACAGTTGCTTCTAAATTAACTGAGTCTTCCAGAGGCTGTCAGTTCTCCTGAAACCTGCACAGCCACCAGCCACCACTTGAGTCTGGAAACCTCAGCACGAGGGGAACCACAGGCTGGCAAAGCCGTGGTCGGTGGTTTAGCAGTGGTTTTATTTTGGAGGCCGGCAACCGCAGAGCATCGTGGGCCAGTTGGAGAGAGAAAGCGAGCCAGTTGGGGGCCCCCGGAGGACCTGAGGATGTTGGCGCAGCTGCCGCCAGACCACATGGTCGTCACTGCCCGCAGCACTGAGGAAAGCCCACCAGGGAGAGCCTCCAGCCAGGAGTCCTGGACTGCGAGGCTCCTCTATTAATAAGAGGGGCTATTTATACCGTCCTCCTTCAGAACTGCGCTCGGATCGCGTTACTGCTGCCTGGCCCAGGAATGCCTAACGTGGGTGCTGCTGTGTGCTTTCCAGGGCCGTTGACCTAAAAGGTTCTGAAGGCACCGAGAAAGGCTGAGCGTGCCTGCCTCTGGGTATTTATGGCTCACCCTGTGGTGGCCAGGCTTCTGCTGCCCCTGTGTGTGCGCGTGTGCAGTGTGTTTCAGGGGAGGATTGAAATCATAAGGGGGTGTCATTTGAGGCACTGCTTTTTGGCTGTGAATCGCCACCACCTGTTAAGCATTTACTATATATCTGGCTCTCTCCTAGGCTGTTAGATTTAGTGATTTCAGCCAGATCCTGCCAAAACCGTATGAAGTTGGGGCTTGTACTTTGCAGATTTGGTGGAGAAGAAATTTAAGGTGCAGTGAGGTTCAGTGACTCGCTGAAGGCCGTTTGATAGGTTGGGGTGAGCTCGGGGTTAAATGGTCCCGGGTCTGTCTGATTTAAACATTTGAAATATATCATCTCCTCCTAATAATCCCTGCTTTGCTGTGCGGTAACGGGGTCTCAGTTTCTTCTTTTAATGTGAAGTGATGATTTAGTGCCTTCCTTCAACGGTTGACGTGTTATTCGGTGACACATGGCACGGAAGACCCTCCACACAGAGCCTAGCACACCGAGAAGTGTTTGCCTTTGTTGTTGTTTGTAAGCGTTGGCTTAGAGGAACTGTATTCTGTGTCATGATACTGAAATGCCTGTACCTGTCCGGCTGGCATGCAAACTGTAAGTCTTGCAAAGTTGGTAACGTAGTCTGCCTTATTCTCGAGTAGCTGAAAGCACTGATGGCTATTGATGAAGTGGTCCTAACTCCCAAAGTGGCTACTACCTGCTGCTAATGACTTTCTCCCACTTCAGAAACAAGACGAACTGATATGGCACCCCCTGCCCAACTCTGACTGATGTTAATGGCAGCTCACTTTGTGTTTGGAAACAACCAAAGTGTCTAGAAAATTAGTGAATCAACTACGTCAGCCGTGGTTCATTCATACCATTCATGGCAGCAGAGGAGCACTTCACCTCTGGTTAAAAGATTTAGGGAGATCCCCAAGATCTATTACTAAGGGGAAACTGGCGCAGAATAGTCTGTGTAAGACACAGGCATCTGTGTGGAAGAAAACCGTGTGTCCATCTGCAGTAGCCTGCAGCTGGAGCTTCCTCTTGGAGGCAAACCAGACGCCGGGGGTGGGGGTGGGGGAGCGGTGGTGGCTTTCAATATATTTTCCTGGTGTTCTTTTTTGAAACAATTTGGAATTTCACTGTGTACTTATATCACCTATTCAGTAAGTAAATAGGGCCAAACAGTTTTTAAAAAACAGGGCTATAACTCAAAGTGATCCTATGGGTTTGGTTTTCATTCTTTGTTGATGGCTGATTTGATTGAAGCAGACAGTAATAAAAGTTCTCTTAAACATCCGTTTTAACATTCTGCATCTTGCACAATGTGAAAACTTACTTTCACCAAGTCCAGTAAATGGAAGTTTCAGAGAGAGAGCTGAGGGGGCCCGGAAGGCTGGGAAAGGCCAACGTCCAGGTTCTGCCCCAAAGAGTGGGATGGGGAGTGGGAGGATGGGGAGGCGGCCTATGCAGAGCTCTGCCTCCATCCCACCCCATGCCTTTTTCACACCTTTCCCAGCTGCGGGGCTGGGCCATTGTTCACGGTCTGATGCTTCCAGAGCGTTTCTTGGTCCTAAATCATCAGGAAAAGTTTCAGTTATAGAAGCCAGATATTTAAGAATTTTTAGGGCCTTTGGATGGAAGCAGATTTGGAGGGAGTGAGAAGAGGGGAAAGACTGCACAGCCCTAGATATTGAGAAGATTTCATCAAACACAGTCCTAAGTTCTGACAGCATCCCTACATGTGGAGACTGTGCCGAACGCCCCGAGGCCCTTCTTCGGCTGGCTCTGGAGGTGGTGCTATTTTTGACCCGTCTCTATTTCAGGCTGGCAAGTTGATCGTGTCTCAGCGGGAGTTGGGCCTTTGTTGCCTTCCGAGGGTAGTGTTCTGGTTTCAACGAGGGACAGAGCAAGCAGAGAGCCAGTGGTGGAGGAGCTGATTGAGGTTTACTTGCAGTTCTTTTGAAGTAGAAATGATCGAGAAGCAAGCTAGCCCTGCAGATCTTCTCCTCTATGCTCCCTCTGACCTTTTCATAAATCCAGCAGCCCTGCTGAGATCAGAGGCTGCGATTTCTGCCTCATCTTGTGGACTCCAGGCTGCTGATCCAAACCTGAAATACCCTGTGTACCTTCAGCACTGTCTGCCACACCTGCACACTCTGCTTCCAGCATTTTGGTCACGATTCGAGATATGATAACGATGCCCCCTTTCCTTGTTTAGTTATCGCTCCTGAGTTGGGTGGAGCAGTTTGTTGTGTGTGCAGCAGGGTGGCCCGAGACCAAACTCAATCAGCCAAAGTTGTGCAGAGAAGTCCTTACTGACAACTGAAAGGCAGCTACCATGTTACTATGAGGTTATGAGCTTTCTGCCTGCTAGCCTTTTCAGCTGTGGCTCTCCTGTGGCTTGCAGTTGTACTTTGTTCACCTCTTGTCCAGGCCTGTATCTCTGTCTCTCTCTGTCACCTTAGGATGGTGACTTAAACTTAGAGACCTTACCTTTGTAGAGAACAGTACTAGCACCTGGTTCTGAACCCAGAGTCTGACAATGCAGTTACATAATGCTGTAGAGTTGCTGCTGCAGCTATAAATAAATGGAAGTAATGGTTAAGAACCTAGACTTTGGGGCTTGACTCCCAGGGTCATTGCCTTTTACTGCTGGTGACCTCAGTTAAATTACTTAATATCTTAGTGATTCAGTTTCCTCAGTGATACAATGGAAATGTTAATGGGGCCTGCTTAGTAGGGCTCTAAGGACAGCTTAATATATTGAAAAGCCTTCAAGAGTCAGGCCTGACAGATAATAAGCCCTCAGTAAGTTAGCTGCTGCTATTATTATTATGATCCCCTTCCCCCACCCCCCAGCATCTGTGTTAGAATAAATCTCTAAGAAATGAAGAGTTTGTAAGCAAGCTGCCTTCTTGGCAACAGGCCCTTGACCTTAGCTTTCCTTGCGCTGGTAAGATCTGAGGATCTGGTCGAGGAATAGGTCCATTTATGGTACTGTGAAAATTTATTAGTAGAGATTCCGACAGATGGTGAGTTTTCAGCATCCCTGTACCAAGATGGGAAACGGATCATAGCAGGGGTGGAGAGATAAAAGGTGAAGCAGAAGCAGTCTGCTTTAGGGGCAGTGAGATAAGAGACTGTTAAAGTAATTAATCGTCTACTTCAGCACACAAACAAGGGCCCTTTAAGTGGAGAAAGGCTTTGCCACGTGATGCAGATCTGCTTTCTCTCCGCCAGATGCTTCAGTCATGAAGCTGTTGAAATAGACATTCTGTGTCCCTCAGCCCAGTAATTGCCAGGCTTCATCTCTAACCAGCTTTGGCACTGTAGAAAGCGAGTGGGGTAATTTAGGCTCTTCCTCCCCTCCCCATTCATTCTGTAAAAGATGGCAGACAACCGGATTATTCTATTCAAGCAAATACTCACTGTAAACTTGTATGAATACAGCTGTCATTTCAGTGGCCTTGTCCTCAAACCGTAACTGAATGCTCTGTGTCAGTCCTACTGTGTAAAAAAACAAGAATAAGATAAACCAGCATTATCCTTGATTCTGCATCTCAGATACCATTTCTTTCCAGCCCGTCCCCCGTCAAAAAGCCTGATCACCATGTTTTGGCTATCCTAAGGATTTCGGGGCTCACTTTGCAAATCTGATTTTGGAGTCTCTTCCCCAATTTGGAAATACATACCCATGTAAGGAAGCTGGATTCCAGAGCCTCTGGGGATGGCCCAGGCGAGCTGTGTTCTGGCTTTTGGACTTCCCCTTCCATTAAGAGTTGAGAATTGTGGAAGTACAGATATAGAATATTCAAGCGGGAAGGGAGCTTGGGGAGCATCTCTGGTCTGCAGAGGATTTTTCAGATTGTCTGCGAGCAAAAGTACGTGTGTATAAGGATATATTCCTGGAAGACACGTCTGGAGGCTTCATCAGAGTTCAGAGAAGCTGCAATCGCAAATAGATAAGAACCTCCAAGAACCAGTCACTGGTTCGTGTGTCTCCAGCACCAGGAACCACCCGCAGGAGTGCATGACTCTGTGGCGCTGGGCGCAAGCGTGCGGCCCTTTGGTGAGGGCAGAGTCAGGTTGTGGACGTGTACAGAACAACTGGGGGAGGAGGGCAGTCCCAGTTGGAGTGGGCTCTGATCCTTCAGCCGCCAAGGAGCACTGTCAGTGATGGTCTTGGGGAGCTCTTGTTTCATTTCGTGCATCTCCGCCTGTGTTCATAGTCCCTTGTCTCTTAGTCTTGATTTCTGAGCTAGAGTGGAAGCTCCGAGAGGACAGGGGACGTGTCCTGGGCATGTTTATTTCTAAACTATGAGTGTGGTACATAGTGTTTATGACCTGGCGTAACTTCTCTCCTGTTGAAAACTTGCTTTTAGATTCTCGTATTCAGCGTTACAGCATAGCAGTTTGCCCATGGCCATTTTTTTTTAAATGTCCTTGTATATCCGTGATTTCATACGACTAATTTTAATGCTTTAACTGACTCATTTCTTCTTGCTGTCATTACAGGTACCTCAACAACAATGAGCTGACAGCCATCCCATCCCTGGGCGCGGCCTCATCTCGTGTAGTTGCTCTCTTTCTGTAAGTGGTACCGTTTGGGAGACCCTGGGCTGTGTGGGGAGGCCAGGTATCATGTTGCTGACACTGGGTATCAGGGAAACTCGTATTCCTGGGCTCACGGGAAAAAAATGGTCTTACTCCATGTACCTCTAGTGATCATGACAGATGTGTTGCTTGCTGTTTCGGGGTGTGTAGAATTAAAAACTGGAAGTTTTGCCTCATCTCTAGCTTGGCAGGAAATTATCTTTTTAATACCCAGGGGTACTAAATGTCTTGTTCCTAATGGATAAGCTGGCAGTTTGAGTGCCTAAACTGAACTTAAAGAACACTGTATGAATGATGAGACAGCAGGCTCATCTTTGTGGCAGTGACTTTGATAATGTGACTCAGCTCACTTTCAGGGCTTAAAAAAAACAAAAAACTCATCAGGCTTCTGACATGAGCGTAACAGTGAGGATTTCTTTGTCATGGTCAAGTGTCACAGAGCATAAAACCTGTCGACTATTATAGACAACACACTGGAAATGAGAAGGGGAATAAAGGGACCTCAGTGAGAAAGAAAGGGAGATGCCCTGGGTATGTCATTGTTGGGGCCAGGAAGTACCCTGTGGGGTGGTTAAGCACTGTGAGTTACTCCACTTTTCCAGCAGTCAGGCAGAGGTGCTCGCTTGTTTGAAACTCACCCAGAGGTCTTTCCAGATACACAGTCACAAGTCCAGCTATTTTCTAGACCAGCTTTTATTGGCAGCTTCCCCAGCAGAGCACCTCCCTCTTCACGCCAAATTTCCTGTTTCCACTCCAACCCTGCCAATTTTTATTTGATTGTGATTTTGCTGGTGTTATAACTTGTCCGCTCACCTGGAGGTGTCTTTTCTGACACTGATGCGAGCAGAGTGACTCGGGGAGAAGGCTTCATCTGTCCAATAACTAGTGCGGCTTACAGGTCTCCAGGTTTTCCTGGCTGCAGGGCCTGTGTTCAGAAGATGGCCCAGCCTTGGGACACACAGTCTTGGTTTTAACCCTTTTCCAGGTTTTGTGGGGTTGGGGAGCAGGGGTTTAGAATTGTGACCCAGCCCTGCGTCCTGACCAGCCAGCCTCATCTCTCTGAACCTCATTTTCCTCATCTACAGGATGTGTTCCTGTTCCCCTTGTGTTGTACACATAGGGGCAGGGAGTCTGAAGTTCGAGGGGAGCATGAGGTACGGGAAACTCCGAATGTCTTGCACAAACCAGAATAGGTGTTTGACAGGTGGCAGTGGCTGGCGGCTAGTTGTCACCTGGCCCCTTGGGCCTTGGCATGATCTCACCTTTAGGGCCACAGGGTCTGCGAGTCACTTCTTGTACCTGTGAAGTGCTGGAATGATGTGTATAGCTCTTTGTCCCAAGATGATCAGTCAGGGATCTAATTTTCTTGTTGCATCTGTTTGGCCCGTGGTGTTCTAGCATCTGGAAGGTGTTTCATTGTTGGTTAAATGAGTTATCTGTACCTAAGGCCAGTTAAGGACATGTCAATCCCTGGTATGTTTATAGAGCAACGCACCGGAAGGGGCTTCTGATGCCTTGCTATTGAAAGGACCGTTCCTGGCCCAGCAGTGTGCTGTCAGTCCTGAGCTCGTTAGAAATGCAGGCTCCCAGGCCTCATCTCAGCCCTGCTGGTCAGAAGCCGTGTTCACCGGGGCCCCTGGCCATTGGCCCACTCATCCAAGGTTGAGAAGCACGGCTTCCCCACCCCTTGTTCTTCACCAGGCCACAGAGACTATCTTCATGTTGCCGGACGGGAAACCGAGGCTGCCTGAGCTCCTGTAGGCTGCACGGTAGAGAGACAAACGGAGACGGAACACACGCCCGTGCATGGCTCCTCTCTCTGCCCCCGCGTGGGGGGCAGGAGTGGCAGGTGACTGTGACCCACCCTGTGCCAGGACGGGCAGGGCCCCCCATTTGCCCTGAGGCCTGTGGCGCTGTGAATCACTCCTTGCTCTGCTGACTAAAAATACATTTCTGTTCCTTGGCCCAGGTGTCTGAAGCAGGGGGGCTGGTTGGCCTTGTTCCTGCTATTCCATTAGACAGCGTTAAAATATGTAAAGTAGGAAGGAAAAAGAAAAAAAGGCTCCCTCCCAATTCTGATTCAGTTTGGAAAATGCAGGTTTGTATTGGCAGATACTCCCTTTGGCCTGAAGCTGAGCTCCATGTAACTTGGTCAGTGAATTCTCTGAAATGACAGACGCTGAAGGGTCTTTCCCTTCCTTCTGTCTAAAGGGCCTGTGTTCCCCGATCTTGGACTCGTGGATTTACTGCCTGAGAGTCAGGCTAGCAGCGTGACGTCACAGTAGCAGAATTGTAGATAAATTTGCTGTCTTCCTTCATGCCTTCCTGTATTTCCTAAGTGAGTTGTGCAAAGAACAGGGGAAGGCAGACAGCAGATGAACCTGACTTTCTCACCCTGACCTCTGAGGGAAAACACCTCGCATCTCCATCTATCCACGGTTGATAATTCCAACAGTTCAGACTGGTTTGTTTTTTTTTTTAAGATTTATTTTATTTATTTATTTACGGCTGTGCTGGGTCTTGGGCGCTGCTGAGTCTTTTCTTCAGTTGAAGCAGTCGAGGACTACTCTCTAGTTGCAATGCGCGGGCTTCTCACTGGTGGCTTCTCTTGCTGTGGACTTCGGGCTCTAGGGCACGCATGCTTCAGGAGTTGCAGCTTCTGGGCTCTGGAGCACTGGCGCATGGATTTGCTTAGTTGTTCCACCGTATGTGGGATCTTCCCAGATCAGGGATTGAACCCGTGTCTCCTGCATTGGCAGGTGGATTCTTTACCACTGAACCACCAGGGGAGCCCAGCAGTCAGGCTTTGAAGGGCAAGTTTTGCTGGTGTGTTTGTGGTTTTTCAGAAGAACAGCAGTAAAACGTGTCACGTATTCAGCAGTCAGGTAGTAGGAAGCTCTGCCCCTGCAGTTGGAGCCCAGAGTGACCTGGGAAAGACACAATACCATCACATGTAGGAGGTTCCTGACGTATTGTCTGCGGACGTGATAAGTCAGTTAGCTTAATCAGCATTTACCTTGGTAGCCCTTATAGTCTCCAGATTCTCCCCTTTCTGGGCAGGAGGAGGAGGAGATAAATAATCAGAACTTGCCAAGGGACCACATGGCTGAGGAGCTGGGACCACTTTCTGGGGACAAGGCTGTAGGCACGTGGGTCGGGGAAAGAGGGGGACCAGGGAAATATCCAGCTGTATCTCTGATGATACTGTGATCAGGGACAAGGTGCTTTTTCCTCCTCTGGTGGATGAAGGGGTTGAAATAGTCACAAAAGTACACTTGAAGCTTTTACATCCCTTCCTTGACCAGGAAACTGACAGTTGATGCAGCAATGTTACAAAAGAAACACCGACCCTGCTGTCCCACAACTGCTCTTGCTGCCTTATGTCTTTTAGGACAGATAGCAGCTGTGTGGTTTTCAGTTCAGACACCTGTGATTAGGGACTTTTGCCTCTGGATTTTGTTTGCCTGTCCAGGTCAGCTCTTCACCTGTGTTTGGTTTCCTGTCTCCCAAGTCTGTGTCAGCAACCCTGGTCCCTTGCTCACATGACAGAACTCTCATCACCCGCATACCAGCACCCTGCTTCGCTGAGGTCACACTTGGGAGGACTGTGTGGGGAAAAGGGTTTGCTTAGGGCCTCAGGACCGAGCTTTCTATAGAGTTTTTGGGAACTGGAGTCCTTCAGGAAAATTTCAGGTGGTTAACAATTTCAGATTAAAGGAATCTAATTCAATTAATGTATTTGTCAAAGAGCAGATTTTTATTTGCATTGTGTTCTGCAGATAAGGACAAAGCCATTTGTCCTTAATAACCAAAAAGCATTAAACTCAAGGAAAGCTTTTAATAGGATTGGGTTGGAGTGAGGGAGCTAGATTTCATGAAATGCTTCTCAGAAAAAGAAACAGACTTTTGTTCAGTGGGGGCAGACTCTGCTGGTAGATTTTCACGTTTGCGTTTTTTCTTTCTTTCTTTCTAATTTGAAGTCCAGGAAACTCAAGTTACAATTCCCACAGCAATAGTAATTTCATGTGATGCATAAGTGACATTTCTGGGGAAGAAAAATTTCCGCTTTTCCCGTGGTGTTACTGCACTTGTATCATTGAGGAGATTGGTTCCAGTGGAAATGGTTCTCTGTGGTGTTTTTTTTTTCCCTTCAGCCCTAGGAGTAAAATGCTTGCTGTAAAACCAGCTTGGGTTGTAAAGCCCAGCAGCTTTGTTTCGTGCGTGTTAGCTGTAGGGTGTTAGCCCACGGAACTTCTTTTCCTCTTGGTAGTGTGTTTTGGACCCTGTCCCTTACCCATGTTTCGTGGCTTCCTCTCCCCTTCCTTTGACCTCGATCAGGTAGGAGATCTAGGCTAAGACTCCTCAAACACTGTTACCTGTGACTTTGTAATTGTGCTGTTAAAATCCGTAGGTCTATGTTGCATTTGAAAACACAGCAAAATATTAATCTTTTACTTCAAATCTGGGGGAAATAAACTTTCCTGAAAGCTTTTTTTTTTAATTGAGAGAAAACTAACATAAACGCTGTTTTAAACAAATCTCAGGTGTACATCCTCAAACACAACACACCCCTCAACACAATCTAATTTCAGAACGTTGTCATCACCCCTAAATAAGACCCCTACTCCTTAAGCAATCACCTCCCCATCCCCACCCTCTCAGCTTCCTGAAAACTCATCTTTTTTTTCCTCCTTTTGGGTAAAGTGTTTTCCTTTCCTGTTAGCAAATATACCTGGAAGACTTCGAATTGAATCATTTAAATAAAAATATCAGAAGTGGAATGAACTACACAGTTGTGTATTTTGCCGTGACCTCTTAACTGAAGAAAAACTGATTAAAGGCATGGAGTATTTAGCATTACTTTATTGTTACTTCCAGAGAATAAAACCTGGAAGGAACGAAACCTGCTGTCCTATCTGTGACCCCACTTGCAGCCAGTTAGATGGAAGGAGGCTGGGTGAGGCTGAGGGACCCCAAGGCTGGGAAGGATGGAGCGAACTCTTCTGGGCCAGGTCTGCTGCGGACGTAAAATCAGTAGTGATATTTAACTCTCCCTCTGCCTAGCAAACCCTCTAGAAGAAAGGGGCTGGATCAGTCTTCCTTGCAGGCTTGTTCATGGACAGATGAGGTCACATTAAAGAGTAACTGAGAAGCGAGAGCCTTAACTCGAGGCAGTGAGGACCTGGCTGCTTCCCGGTCCGGAATCCGTGTCTCTGAGGGCCCAGCCCAGAAGCCAGGGAGAAAGGAGCCCTGGACTCCTCTTCAGAAAATTCGGCTAGGCTTTGGGACCTGAGCGGAGACTGTTAGTAATCAGGTGAAGTTTTACTGAGTGATAAATAGTTCCTGGGAATTGCTAAAGCCATGTGTGGGTGTAGCTTGGGTTCAGGACTCTTGCCTTTCCTTTATTCTGCTACCCTTGAAACTTTCTCTCTGTTGCTTCACCTGGAAGAAGGTCATCATTTGTAGATATAATATTTGATGCTGAAATCTTTTTTTTACCGTGATGTTTTTCCCCCGAAATGTGAAATCGTAGCTTGTCTTAAAAAGCTAACGGGTAACCTTGGACGGTGGAGCTCTTTACATCATGTTACAGAGGTGTACCTGTGGGGAGCACAGGTTTGGGTAAGGCAGACATCACAATTCTCCCCAAGGTGAAGGATTACCCGCCCTTCCCCTGGGGGAACTTCCTGGACCATCCGTGAATCATCAGGTTAAGAGTGGACTGAGCCAAGTTTAAGAGAAAATGGGCAGTTTTCTCCCCCTATTTCTGCTTCTGAACTGTGTCCTCCAATAATAACCTAGTTTAGCCTTGCTGGCGAAGGAAGGCCAGTCAGCTAGGGCATTGGAGTAAAAGAACCCGCTGTGGGTTCTTGGCATCTTATTTGCTGCGGGTTTTGGGACACACTTTCATCAGGATCATAGAGTTAGGGAGAAATGCTTTAGGGAGAAACTGAACATTGTGCTTAGTCCCTCGGTTATGTCTGACTGTTTGTGACTCCATGGACTGTTGCCCTCCAGGCTCCTTTGTCCATGGGGATTCTGCAGACAAGAATACTGGAGTGGGTTGCCATGCCCCTCCTCCAGGGGATCTCCCAACCCAGGGATTGAACCCAGTTCTCCCCATTTGAGGCAGATTCTTTATCATCTGAGCCACCCGGGAAGCCCTGGTTTGAAAGGCCGTAAGTCAAGTGTGAATGTCCAGTTCAGTTCCCAGATGCTGAAGGGAAGCCAGGGCCCTCGTCAGAAGACAACTCAACAGGAAAATATACGTAAAACGGGGGCTTCGGTTCCTCTTTCGTGTCTTCAGAGACATGCTAACCTTCTGCCTTTCTTGCTCAGATTTCTCTGGGTGCATGTGAACGAATTCTTTCCTCTGGATAAAATGTCACACCCATTACCTTGGAAGACTGTAGCTTCGCCATCACCTGTGTGGTTCTCAAACTGGACCATTTACCAGAATCGCCTAGAAGGCTCACTGGACCATAGAATGGCTGGGTCCCAGCCACAGTTTCTGGTACGGCAGGTGTGGGTGCGGTGTGATTACAGAATTTGCTCTACTCAAAAAGTCCTGTGTGATGCTGATGCTGCAGGTCTGGCAACTCCCTGCCCTTCTTTTGAGAACCACTACCTGAGCATCTGTAGGGATGGGTAGGGGTGGGAGACTCCTTACTAACCGAGCTGCTCAACTTTTGCAGGCAGTAAATTCTGCAGGTGGTGATTGCAGCCATGAAATTAAAAGACGCTTACTCCTTGGAAGGAAAGTTATGACCAACCTAGATAGCATATTAAAAAGCAGAAACATTACTTTGCCAACAAAGGTCCATCTAGTCAAGACTATGGTTTTTCCCGTGGTCATGTATGGATGTGAGAGTTGGACTATAAAGATAGCTGAGCGCTGAAGAATTGATGCTTTTGAACTGTGGTGCTGGAGAAGACTCTTGAGAGTCCCTTGGACTGCAAGGAGATCCAACCAGTCCATCCTAAAGGAGATCAATCCTGGGTGTTCATTGGAAGGACTGATGCTAAAGCTGAAACTCCAATACTTTGGCCACCTCATGCGACGAGTTGACTCACTGGAAAAGACCCTGATGCTGGGAGGGATTGGGGGCAGGAGGAGACGGGGACGACAGAGAATGAGATGGCTGGATGGCATCACCGACTCGATGGACATGAGTTTGGGTGAACTCCGGGAGTTGGTGATGGACAGGGAGGCCTGGCATGCTGTGATTCATGGGGTCGCAAAGAGGCGGACACGACTGAGCGACTGAACTGAAATTGTTTAGACAAATTCCCCATGTCACCATGGGGACGTGGCATTTATTTGGGATGGTGGGGCTCCACGCCCTGGTTAAGGTATTTATTTCTGAGGAAAGTATGGAGAGCGGTGGACATCAAGCGAGCGTGGACAGCATAGCTCTGCCTGTTGATGGTGGATCACACGGGTCTCCCCGTCAGACGTTCATGAGTTCCTGGGAGGCAGGGAGCTGCTCAGCAAGCACCCTCTCCTGTCAGGAGACCTGCTCCTACCTCCCACCTCGGCGTTGGGTGTTGCAGCCCTGCTCACAGCCTGCGTCCCTGGGCAGGAGGGCCCGGGCCGGGAGCTGCTATTAGTGCCGCTTACCTTTCTGCAGATTATCACTGTTATCGGGTGAAACTTTGCCCTCGACTAAGACTTGAGTGGTGCTGCTCTGTGCCAGGCGGAAGTCAGAAGGAACGTCTGAAAGACAAGCACAGCGGTGCTGTCCGCCCTGATGGGGGATCAGAACATGGGCCCACACCTTCCTCCCACCTCAAGTTGTCCGCTCCCAAGTTGTCTGTGACCCCAGTCCTCGACTCTTCTTTGCCCGGCCTTCTGCCCCTGGGAGGCTGTCATCCAGGCTGTCAGTGGGTACACGAACTGAAAGGACAACGGAGGAAGCGAACGTGCGGACCCAGGGCTGATGAGTATGCCCTGCACACTGCAGCCCCTGCCCTCGAGAGACTCACAGTCTTGCTGCGGAGAAAGATGAGTAAACCGGCCTTTGCTGTACACAGTCAAGGCCTGAGGAGTGTCTCAGGGCCTTCTCACCACCGTCCCTGATGGGCTACAAGACAAGGAAGATTTCCAGACGAAGTGGCGTCCTGTGGATCCCTTTCTCACCCTCCTTATGGGAACGTTGCTTATGGGCCTCAAGATGGGGCAGCATGGTGCTCAGCCGACACGCTGGCCACTTGGAGCAGCAATGGGAGAAGTGTTCATTCATAACACATGGCTGGTTCCATGTTAAGGGGAGTTTGCTCCCCACTCTTTCTTCTGTCAGCAGGCAGGCTGCTCCGAAGGGCCAGCACGCTGCTGCTGGAACCGGGGCGGGACCCTGGTTCTCAGACCCACAGCTGCCTCAGATGCTGGACACGACCAGTGGGCCTCGAAACAGAAAGTTAAACAACCGGTTGGCAAAGCAGCTCTCTGTCCTGTAAGCTTCCCCTGGATTCTGTAGTGTGGATCGCCTCTCGCCCGGAGTCTCCAGGAGCCTTTCACTGGGAAAGGAGCCGTCGAGGCCTCTGAGGCAAGCCAGCCAAATGACACACAGCCCTGACTTGTCGTTTTCCTTCTCTTTTCTTTCCTGCTTTTTTTTTTTCCTCTCTCTCTCTCTTTGAGAGTGGGGGTGGCAAGGCAGCCAGATGAGCGGTCCATCTGCATATCATTTGCTGAGAAAGTGAAGCAAACTCCAGCTGTGGGGTCTGGGGAATGAGAGGAAGGGGTGCGCCCATAGAGTAGGAACTTGGTCACGGAAGACACTGCCTTTTTTTGGAACTCGGTAGTTTAGGGTCTGTTGGCCAGAGTTGGCCTTCATGGTGTGTCTGGCTCTTTTCTCCCCCCTCTCTGTCTCATTTTTTCTGATGACCATGCAAGCTTTAAATAGAGTCCCAGATCCAGTGGGAATGGGGTGCGGGTGCAGTGTGGATGGTTTTGGAGGGAAGTAGGTGGTGACCCGGCAGCACTGGGAAGGGACTGGGAGCTGCCTGGTCTGTTGTGCAATCTCCCGTGTGAGAGGAGCTGGCCCCTCCATGTCCACAGCCTCCTTCCAGCCGCCTGTTTTCTCCCCCTGTTCCCCCACGCGCACTTCCTGCAGGTGGCTTCTGTAATCCACTTAGCCCGGGGGAAGGCTCGCCAGCGTGTGCACCTAATCCGAAAATGCCCGGCTCGACTTTGACCCCCATGGTGACCTTGCAAAGCAGACTGGGCCGATTGTGTCGGCTCACACCTGGGAGCCATTTTCAGCTTTTACAGCCCAAGTGGAAGAAATGTGTTTGCATTTATGCCGGGCCTTCCTTTCATGAGGCCTGTCATTGTTGGGCCATGCGGACGGAATATTAGATCCCCCTGCCTGTTCAAAGGCAAGGGTTTTAAAGATGGGCCAGTTTACCCAGTATATTTAAGCTGAGTCGTACGAAACTGTCCGGTTTTGTGGTTCAGAAATGCTCAGAGCATCCCCAGACTCACGACGGTTCAGCCTCCTGAGATAGAAAATTGTGACAGTCTCTATATGTGGTCACAGACGTTGGCAGGCATTGCTGTGTGTCTGTGCCCAGGCCTCATCTCACTGTGTTGTCTCTGCAGGCCTAGGAGGCACAGGGTCTGTTGTTAAGCACTTTTTACAGATGACAGGCCTGAGGCACAGAGCGGACGAGACACTTGCCTGAGGTCACACAGAAAGTGGCAGAGGTGAGTCCTGAGCTCATTTCTGTGTACCTCTGGGCTTCGTGCTCACTGTGTATGGGGAAATGTGTGGTCTGGGAACCTGGGAGGGTCTTGTCATTTCATGTGCTGACATTTCAAATTGTGTCAGGAGGGGAATTTCTTTGGCCTGTAGCCGCAAGGCTCCGACGTGGCTCTCAGGTGTGGATGAGAGACTCTGTCCCATGAAGGGGGTATCTCTTCAAATCGTGTTCCCACCTCTGAACACTGAGAGGCCCTCAGTATGATTTTCATCAACAGATGCAGAGTGAGAGGAAGTCCTCCTGAAGGTCAGCCTGACTGTCCCCTCACCCCCAGTCACCCTCAGAGGCTGACTGTTCTTAGCTGGTTCTGGTCGCCCATCCTGTTTGGGCACAGGGCAGAGGACTCGCCCTGCTGTCAGGTCTCTGCAGCCCCCAGGCCTGTTCAGTTGTGCCAGAAGCTCCTCAGACAGTGGCCCTCTGCCCTCCGACACATCACTTCAAGGCAAATTCCTCCACAGTTTCCTCACTTCCTGGAAGCCTTTCAGACGCAAACAGCTGAGATAAAGGTGCCAACGTGTGGTTCTTTCTCCCCACCTCTTCCACAGGAGCAGGAAATCTGTGCCCAGGGTGGTGGGGCTGCAGGGCGCAGCCAGGTGGCACTCCCAGGGTGCCCTCTCTGGGGGCCACTGATCTCCACTCGGCTGCATGGCTGTAGTTGCTTTGGGGGCAAAGAAGCTTCTCTTCGGTGAGGAGGGCTGTGAGAGGCGGCTGCTGGAATCAGTTTGTAAAGAGCGGGCTCCTTCCCCGAGGAGTCTGGGGAGAGGGAGGTGTCAGTGCCTTCACTCACAGCGCCTCCTGGGTCACGAGGGCCTTATGGAGACTGGTTTAGAGAACGCCGCCTCCCTCGCCTCTGGGCCTTGGTCTGCTCACTCATGCAATGATGTGTGCCAATACACCGAGCCATGGGGACTCACTGAACACTGCATGTCTCGGTGCAGGCTCTGATGTCTAGCGGAGGTGCGTCAGACGGAAGGCGTGGATGGAGCTGGCCTTGCTTTGGTGTCTGTGTGCCAGCGGAGGTTGGTGTTTGAAGCAGAGGCAGAGGCTCGTCACTTCCCTGAAAACGGACTCTACTTGCCGTTTGCCATTGTGGCTTGTTACCGTCCATCCTTGTGCATGTGTGTGTGTGTGTCTGTGTGTGTGTATGTGATGCTTAGCCTTCTCCTGCATTCATTCCTGCCGTGGGAACCATTGCGCGCCCTGGGAGAGTTGGTTCCCTCCCTCCTCTCGTCACCGGGCAGAGGTGCAGTAGCAGTAGAGCCGTGCCAGCGTCCCCCACAGGGTCTCCCATCCTGCACTGCACAGTAAGAAGACGGAAGGAGCCTGAGCAAGCCTGGATGCCCAGGCTGCATCCCAGGGCAGGTTAAAGGAAAACCTTGGGACCTGGGGGCTGGGGGTTTGTTAGTGTTTGGGATTTTTTAAGCTCCTTTCCAGGTCCTTTCCTCTTGCAGGTAACATTAATGAGGCACAGCTGGGCAGTTGCCAGTAAAGGGTTCTCCCCCCACAACCCGACGCCTGTCACTCAAAATCCGTGGGCTCCCCTGCCTTCCTCACCTTCATGCCTTTGTTTTCCTTTCTTTGTTTTTCTTTCCATTTGGTGGAAAAATAAATAAGGAGGCTGACTTTTAATTTAGTACTTATGATTCTGGAGTCCCTGTTAGAGGTTTTAGTTACCTCTTTCACCACTGATTTAATGGAAAGATACTGCAAAGTTGGGCTTCCCTGGTGACTCAGATTGCAGAGAATCAGCCTGAAATTCAGGAGACCCAGATTTGATCCCTGGGTCAGGAAGATCCCCTTGAGAGGGAAGTGGCAACCCACTGCAGTATTTTTGCCTAGAGAATTCCATGGACAGAGGAGCCTGGCAGGCTACAGTGCATGAGGTTGCAGAGAGTCAGACACGACTCAGCAACTCACAGTTTCTGCTACGAGGTTAGCCCTTTAAAATGAGTAGGAGACGCTTTGGGCCTCATGGTGTGTGGGACGGCCTGGTTGGCCTGGTGAGGCTTGACCAGCTCATGGTGATCGCAGAACTTGACTGTGGGTGTGCCACTTAATCTGGATTATCTTTTTTTTTAACCTCCTGAAAGCCAGACGACCCATCTCTCCTTTGGATTCTGCTTATAAATCAGAGAAGCCCCATTACGATAGTGGTGTCGGGGGGACTCTGTATAGTAAAGCAATAGGCACATCTTCCATCAGACTTTATAAATCTTTTTCTTTCTAATTCTGGAAGTAAGACTTTAATTTTTTTTTAATGTGGACCATTTTTAAAGTCTTTATTGAGTTTGTTACAGTGTTGCTTCTGTTTTGTGTTTAACATTTTTTGGCCACACAGTACGTGGGATCTTAGCTCCCGACAAGGGATCAAACCTGCACCTCTGCGTTGGATGGTGAACTCTTAACCACTGGACCACCTGGGGAAGTCACTGGACTTTACTCTTAATTAGGGAAAAAAAGAAAACGAATATATAAACATAAGATATAGGCAGTGAATGTTTCCTCCGATTCCACCGAAAAGCTGTACTGTAATACAGCAAGTTTCTGGTCCTGACATTCACTGTGGATAATTATCCGTTGGTATTCGGTGAGGGTTGTGTTTGGAATTGGCCCCTTCAACAGGTCACAGAGAGTAACTAGAATTTTGGAAGTAAGAGGAAAAATATCCCTTGGACTTGTTGGGAAAGTGACGTTTTCTCCAAGCGTCATTCTTCTTTGCGTCTGGAAAAGCAGTGGTTATCAGCGTGCAGAGTGAAGTTTTTCTGCCCCATGGTTGTTGTTTGGTTTTGGGAGACAGCGTGAGGACTGGCCCTTCCAGGGGTCCCCCTCCTCCTGGCCTTGCCGACAGCCACGATAAACGCTTTCACCACTCGCGGCTCTTCCCCCACGCCTCATTCTCTAGTGCGTGTTAACAAGAGCCCTGATCTGGGGATGCTCCAGCAATTATGTGGTTCCAAGTAAGAGTCTCACGCCTGTCTTCACTTTGTCCTGTTCCCTGAAAAAGAATCCTAGCTCCTGGAAGGCTCAGGAAATTGTCCCAGGAGATGGATTCGGAAAACAAAGTGCTGTGCTTCATGGGTGCCATCAGACCCGTTTCCTGGTGCGGCCACCATCCATCCTGTCCCTCTCTCGGTGGCCCCTTGGTCACCGTGGAGAAGAGCAGACACAGACACGTTGACACAGACCCTGCCTGCCCCTCCTGCGGCTGCTCCTTTAGGGGCATTTGAGCAGAGACTGTTGTTGGTCCAGTGTCTGTTCACCTCCAACTGGACATGGGGTGTTGGGGCGACTCTTCTGCTGTCAGGAAAACCCCCCATTCTGTCCTTTTGTCAGGCTATCAGGCCCAACAAAGCACTTCCTATCTCTCGAATTCAGAATGCAAGCCATTCCCAGCATAGTGGGAATGGGAAGAAGCATCTCTCTGGTGAACGTGGCCTCCCACTCAGCTTCCAGCCCTGCCTCTTCCAGGGACACCGCTACAGGACCTTTCACAAGCCCACGTTTCCTTTTCGGTCTTCTGTTCCCTCAGCTGTGAGGAAAGGTCCTGGTTCCACACCAGCCACACTCACCCAGAGTTAAGGATATACATGGCTTCTTCCTCTCCCACAGGCCCCAGGTGGCACCTGGGCTGTGTATTTTTGGAGCAAACTAGAGAACTTCTGTTGTGGGCGACCCACTAGCTGTGGAACCCTGGGTTCCTCGCAGAGGCTCAGACGCTTGAGTTCTGTCTTGTGGGCCAACTGCACACCCCTGTCGAGAAGCTGCTTAGATGGTACAAGGTTCACATGCTAGCTCTTCCTGGTCACCACCAAACCTGAGACACGCTCCCCAGCTCTGAAGGGGTCCTCACGGCCTTGGCCCCAGTGGGGTCAGGGTTTGGCCTTCCATTTCTCTCCATTCTTCCTCCCTCATGGCCCCCCACCCCACAGAGCTGCATCCTCATCACCCTGCACGTCACTCCTACCAGCCAGTGGGGTGCCTGCCTCTCGGTGGCCCCTCAGCCAGTGTTTGATGACGAAGGATGGACCCTTTGTGGCTTCCCCATCACCTGTGGGGTAAATTCTCCACTCTTTCAGAGTTGGCCCCAGTTCCTTTTCTTCCTGGCTTCTCACTACTTCCTGCCTCGAACTTTACATCACATTGCTTATGATGGGAACCCTCACAGCCCAGGGCTCTGCTTCCAGGCCTCGTTCATATTGTCACCTTGGTCTGGAATGGCTGTCCCTCCCTCAGCCTCCCGCCAACAGCGCTGTGTCCCCATATGTCAATGCGTCCATCACCTCCGTCTTTCTCTGATTCTTCAACTCCACGGAGAAGGGGGTCAGCTATACTGCGATCAAGTTTACCTTTTTCTTACAGCAGCTGCATGTATAGGCAGCCCATACACACTTGACTAAGTCAATAAACTAAGGACTAAATGAATGGTTTAGTCCAAGAATAAATGAGTATGAAGCTTAGGCAGATATTGGTTAGTTTTAGAAATGTATCATCCAGGTGAAGGGACACATTTGGGACAAGTAATAACAGAAACGGTCTTTTGGGGGACTTCCTAGAGGGCCTGGTCTTTTCAGCTAAGAAAGAGGACTCGTTTTCATTGATTTCTTGAAAATCTGAGCAGATGTTGTAGAAGGAAAAATAGTTGAAATTACCCTGTAAAAGTCAGCGTGGCTTTGGGGAGGTATACGGGCCCAGGGGTCCCATTGTCCAGGTGTGAATCCTTATCCTGTTCTTTACTAGTAGCAACTTTGGAAACCTCGGTTTGCCTAGAACATGAAATTACCCTTACCCTGGAGGGTGTGTCAGGAGAAGGGCAGTCCTGGTCTCCACTCAACTGTGAGGGTCAAATGATGATTGGGGAAAGGGTTCTGTCACAGTGAAGGTGGAGAATCCCTGCAGACCCCTCAGTGTGTCCATCCCGACCCAATTACTACTCTGTAGTCAGGAAGTTCAGGAAACCCAGAGCTAAAGGTCAGCAGCCTCCTTTACCCCAGGATATGTAGAGCCTTTAATAATGAGGGGGTGCAGCGTGGTGTCTCCCACATGAAATGAGCCCTTATTCTATGAGATACTAAGAGTTGCTTCATGAAGAAGGTGGTTTTGCAGTCACAAAAGTTTAGCAAATGCAGAATTGAGCAGAATGAGAGGGTACCTTTCCTGGACCTGCTCTGGGAGTCTGCCAGGACTGACAAGGGAAGAGTATATGCAGCCTTTCCAGAGTCTTTTAGGCGGGTGTTCCAGGGCTGGCGTTCTGAGAACCTTGTGTCTGGCAGGGCAGGCCTGACCCGTGTCCACCACCATCTTAGTTGACTCCCAGCAGGCCCTCCCACTTGGCCACAAAGTGCTGGATCTTGGCCCAATTACAAGACACTGAACTGAGCTGTAACTCCTGATATACCAGACAGAAGGCAGTGTTCTTCCCAGCCACCTTTGTCAGCTACACATTTCTCACTGAGTCCAAACTACCCCGTCCCCCCACCCCACAATTCCTTCCTAATCAGTGGAAAGTAATTAAACAATTTCTGCTTATCCCTAGATTTCAAAAATTTCACAGAGTCCAGCAGTATTGGGTGCTTGGCCCTTGGAACTGAGTCATACTGGATAGATTTCTGCTGGAAACCAAATGAGGTAGCAGATTAGCTGTCTGATCCCACCATGAATTTCACCGGAGTTTCTGATTCCACTGTTTTGACATATTTTTTGATGTTTAAATTAATCTTTTTATTTTGAGTTTATTGTGGATTCTCATGCTATTGTAAAAAATAACACTGAAAAATCATTGTATACCCTTAATGCAGTTTCCCCCAGTGACCACTGCTTGCAAAATTTCATACATAAAGGATATTGACTTCAATGCAGCCAAGATAAAGAACATTTCCATCCCCACAGGGATGTGTTGTGCTGCCTTTTTATACCCACATCGACTCATTCCTGCCCCATACCTTTGACAATCTAATCTGTTCACCATGTATATAATTTTTCATTTAAGGAATGTGATATAAGTAGATGGGGAAATAGATAGGGAAGCAATGGAAACAGGGACAGAATTTATTTGGGGGGGGTTCCAGAATCACTGCAGATGGTGACTGCAGCCATGAAATTAAAAGACACTTGCTCTTTGGAAGAAAAGTTATGACCAACCTAGACAGCATATTAAAAAGCAGAGACATTACTTTGCCAACAAAGGTCCATCTAGTCAAAGCTATGGTTTTTCCATTAGTCATGTATGGATGTGAGAGCTGAATTATAAAGAAAGCTGAGCACCGAAGAACTGATACTTTTGATCTGTGGTGTTGGAGAAGACTCTTGAGAGTCCCTTGGACTGCAAGGAGATCCAACCAGTCCATCCTAAAGGAGATCAGTCCTGAGTGTTCATTGGAAGGACTGATGCTGAAGCTGAAACTCCAATACTTTGGCCACCTGATGTGAAGAGCTGACTCATTGGAAAAGACCCTGATGCTGGGAAGGATTGGTAGAAGGGGACGACGGAGAATGAGATGGCTGGATGGCATCACCGACTCGATGGACATGAGTTTGAGTGAACTCCGGGAGTTGGTGATGGACAGGGAGGCCTGGCGTGCTGTGATTCATGGGGTTGCAGAGTCGGACATGACTGGGCGACTGAACTGAACTGATATAAATGGCTTCATACAACATCTCACCTCTGGGGACTGGCTTCTTTTCAATCAGTGTAATTCTCTGAAGATGCATCTAGGTCGTTGCGGTGTATATCAATATTTGGTTCCCTATTACTGCTGAGTAGTATCCACAGTGTGAAGGGACTGTACTTGGTTTAACTGTGCACCTTCTGAGGGACATCTGCAGTGTTTGCAGATTTGGGCTAATAAGAATAAAGTGGCTTTGAGCATTTTTGTGTGAGCATAAATTTCCATTCTATGGGAGAAATGCCTTAGGGGATATTTGCTGCATTGTATGATACTTGTATGTTTAGATTTTTTTAAGGAAGTGCCAAACTTTTTCAGCGTGGCTATACTGTCTTTCATTCCTGCCAGCAGTGAACGATCTGGTTCTCCACAGCATGGCCAGCATTTGATATTGAGAGTATTTTTAATTTTAGCCATTCACAAGGTGTGTATTGATGTTTCCTGGTGGTTTTAATTTACGTTTCCCTAATGGCTCATGATGCTGGACATCATCTCGTGGACTTCTTTGCCATCTGTGTATTCTTTTTTGAGTAATATCTGTTCATTTCTTTTGCCCATTTTCTAATTGGATTGTTTGGGATTTTTTGCCATTGAGTTTTGAGAGTCTTTTATATATTCTAGATAATGGCTCTTTGTTGGATGTGTTGTTTGAAAATATTTTCTCCTAGTCTGTAGTTTGCCTTTTCATCTTAACAAGATCTTTCCCAGAGCAAATGTTTTCAATTCTGGTAGAATTATAGTGTGTTAAATTTTTAGTTTATGAATTGTGCTTGTAGTATCAAATCTAAAAAGCCGGTCTAGCTTGAGATCCCAAAATACAGATTTCTCCTATGTTTTTTCTGAAAAGTCTTTAGTTTACATTTGACATTGAGGTTCATGATGATACATATTTTAAAACCTAAAACATATTTTAAAGCATAGGAGAAAATTGAAGCTTGTGGTTTCATGAATGGAACAGGGCAAGAGTGGGAACCCAGAAGGGGCGAGATGCTGAAGTCAGTGCCACTTTGATGTCGCAGCGAGTCTTATCCCCCTAGTGTGGGTAAGAAGGACTGTTTTAGAAGCTTAATCCCGCCCATGCACATCCTCCACCCTCCCAGAGTACAGTCAGGTCGCATGCTGAAGACTTGGGAAATTGCGTGGTGAGAGATATACTAAATCATATGATCAGGAGATCAGAAGTCCTCCAGATGGGGCAGGAAGCAGGCCCAGCTTTATTTGCAAAGGCCCATCAGTGGTTCACTCTCTGGAGGCGGGAGGGTCTCCGCTTAGAGGCCACAGCCAAGTGCTGAAGCAGCTTCTTCCACGGCTGGAGCTGCTGGGGTGCTGGCAGCCAAGCCCGCAGACAGCTGGCAGTGGCCAACAGAGCGGCGGAGTCTCGGGAGCACCCCAGCAACCAGAGGCCTGTCCCTGACCTCATAGCCACGGGCCGTCTCCAGAGAGCAGCATGGCCTGGAGCCAGAGGGCAGCTGGACTTGCAGGCTGTTAACTGGGAGACCCCAGAGCCTCAGTGTACCCTCTCTGGAGGGTGGAGCAGGGGGTGTGCAAGGCTCTTCTGCTCCCTGAAAAGTACCCAGTTCTGTCTTGTGATACTGACTGCCTGAGGATGAAGAACCGCTTTTGACACACTCCTATTTAGGGCCTGCACTCATCATCTTAAACATAAATGGAAAGGTCTGGCGGGGTCCTGCAGCAGCTGTGTGCTGATGTACTGTGGCTTGAGGGTCTGGGCTGGGGGTGTATATGAGTGTGAGGGGGGCGGTGGGTAGTGGCAGAATGTGTGCTTCCTCCACGTGTAGTCGGGCCCTGCCTCCTTTGGAATCACAGGATCAGGGGTGGGCCTGTGGATGCTGGGAAGCGGGGGAGGCGCAGGGGCCTGTCCAGAGAAGCCCGCTTCCCCAGGGCCATTCCACCCATTTCTGTTACACGGCGGCTCCACACGCAGGTAGGAGGGTGGCATGAGGAGTCGTGCTGGGCTCCAGCCCCGCCGCACTGCTTCCTGCTGGTTAGCCTTCCTGCACCTCATCACCCCCATCTGTGAAATGGGATGGTAACAGGGTCCGCCTCTCAGGTCGTCATGAAGATTGAATGAGCTGAAGCAGAGCCTGATTCCTGGTGAGCAGGAATGGAACACTAGATGTGTAGTCCTCGTCCAGCTCCTGGATCTCCTGAGAGTGAGGTTCGTGCCGGCTCAGCGGCCAGTCAGCTCCGTGTCCTGCCCTTTGCTTTGGCAGGCGGCGTGCAGTCTCCTGAGCGCCTGAGTCCTCTCCAGCCCGGAGAGGAGCTAGGTTAGGCTTCCTTTGGAAGTGTTGCGTGAGGCCTCCATGTTGCTCTGCAGCGGTTGCGTTTTCTGAAGTCTTGAGTGGTGAGGTGGATGGGAAGGAAAAACCACCACTGCAAGGAGCTATTGACACAGCCTGTTGGTCTCAGCTCCCTGAGCGCCCGCCGTGCTCCCCCAGCCCTGCCAACTGCAGACCAGCGTTAATGGACCGTGGGGAGGGGCGCTTGCTCTGTGCAACTCAGCAGCTCAATCGTGTCACCCGGCAGGGAGCCAGCTCACCCAGCTCTCGTGCTGGGGAGCCATCAGTTATAGAAGTACCCACCGCAGCGTCTTCACATCCTCCAGGGGGGTTGTGTGGGCACCCCTTGTTTGAGCCTGGCGTTCATGGATGCTCTGATCTCCTGGGTTCTGATCACTGCCTTATCTCCATCTTTCCCACCTTTCTTTGCCAGGAATGGTAGCCTAACCCCTCGAATCTAGAAGAGTCTGTGCCTCTAACTCATGGTTAGGCTTGCCCTGCAGAGCCTCCTTGAAAAATATAATGAAAAACTTGGTCAGTCCAGTTCAGCCTTCAGCCATGCAGCGCTGATGGCCCCCGACTGATGTTGGGGTGTGTGGCTCCATGTGACTCGGCCTGACAGCCAGGCCCCTCCCCATTGAGATGCAGAGGATCACACCTGTGTGGTGGGGTGTGCAGGGAGCAGGCCACCAGGGCAAGGGGAGAGAAGGAGAAAAAAAAATAAGGGGCTTGATCAGCTCGCCAAGAGGGGCCGTGTCAGCTTTGACCAGAAAAGAGAAGCTCTCTGGGCATTTCTGACCTGGGGTGCCCCTCTGTGGGTGGGAGTTCAGGTGGAGTGGCTCTCTGTTCCTGACTTTTCCATGTCCTGGCCCAGCTTCGTGCTGCCCTGCGCTGCCCAGATCCAGGGCAGGTTACCTCCTTGTGGTCACGGAAGTAAGTCCCCAGCCATCCCTTAGAAGTGCCTGCCAGTATGAAATGGCTCAGCCGTCTCCCAGGAGAGCACAGTCCAGATGTGGCCCAAAAGGCGTCCTCAGGTCAGCTTGTTGGGTTGGAACTCCCGGCTGGAATTTCTCCTCCTCCTCTTTCACTGTAGCTGAGGCAGGAGTTGGGAAGGATATGTGTGGCAGTGACAGAGATCCTGGTTAGGGCCAGGCTGCCCTCCCTGCTGTTGCGGGGCAGGGCGGGGGTCTGTTGGCTACTTCATGATGAGTAGAGGCATCCTCTCCACCAACCCCAGCTGATCAGTGAATATTCATGGTCAGTTTGAACTTGGAAGATAGATTCACACAGTCAACCTGAAAGTCCATGGTATTTGACATTGTCTTCTAAGGTTGTCAGTTAGCTTCCCAACTAAAAAGTTGATTCTACCTTACACCTCTCACATTTTTCCTTAAAAAAATTTTAATTGAATAGTGGATTTTGCCTCAGAGTAGTTTTTTTTTTTTTTTCTGATTAACATTCTTTTGTTCGTGAATGTGGTAGCAGATATAGGAGACTGAACTAAAGTTGTATTGGAGCTAGTTGAAAAACGTGTTTCAGATGTACAGCAGAGTGATTCATTTATACAGATACATATATGCATTCTTCTTCAGATTCTTTTCCATTTAGATTATTGCATAATGTAGAGCTGAGTGCCCTGTGCTGTACTGTAGGTCCTTGTTGGTTGTCTATCTTAAATACAGCAGTGTGTGCCTGTCAGTCCCAGACTCCCAATCTGTCCTTCCCCGCCACCCTCACCCCAGTAACCATAGTTAGTTCTCTAAGTTTGTGAGTCTTCACCGGGTACTGATTGTCTTTTATTTGCTCCACGTGGTCCTAGGTGACTAAATCACAGCCCTTGTGTAGCTTACATTCTAATGATGTGATGATCTTGGGACTACTTACTACCTTAGGAAGTTTTGTTTTGTTCTGTTTATAATTAATAGACGTTTAGAGCAGTTGTAGGTTTCCAGGAAAATGGAGCAGAAAATACAGAGGCAGCCCTTAGAAACCCCCCCTCTGGTTTTCACTGTTGTTTGCGTACCGCATTAGTGTGTGCTTCGCTCTCGTTGATGAACCAGTATTGCTGCGTTCTTGTTGACTGCACCTGCAGTTTTCATGAGGGTTCACTATTTGTGTAGTGCATCCTGTGGGCTCCTGCAGATGTCCTGTGATATATATTCACCATTACAGTATCACACTGGATAGTCTCCTTGCCCCAGACATCCCATGTGCATCACCTATTCATTCTTCTCTCCTCCCAACCCCCTAGCCACCACTGCTCTTTCTACTGTCCCTGTAGTTTTGCCTTTTCAAGAATGTCATGTATTTGGAATCATACAGTAGATTGCGTTTTCTGATTAGCTTCTCCCACTCAGCAATGTGCGTTTCCTCAGGAGGTTTTGTTTTTGTCCTGTGCTTGTAATTTGGTTAGATCCTAGCAGTCCTTCGTGACTTGGGTCACTTTTGACTCCACAGAACTGTAGTGGCTGACCCTTGACTGTGCCTAAGTTGCTTCATTCCAGATGCTGGGCTTCCAGCTCCATGTGAATAAGCTGGTGGGTGGGAGACCCAAGCATGATCTGGTGCATCAAGGTGCCTGGGGACCTCCGATCCCCTTCACACAGAGTTCATTGAAACAGTCTGTTGAAGATCCCAAGGGGAAAGTGACCCTGAAGGAAGTGAACAGGTCAGAAGGTCGGTTGACACAGGCCAGTCCTGCCTTTCAGAGTGGCTGACCCCGCCTGACAGAGGCTGTTTATCCCGCCACTGGACCACTCTTGTTTTTTATCCGATCTCCACCTGAATAAACAGATCCGGAACGTCATCTGCAGCCAGGCTGAGAATCGCGCCAAAATTCCCCAGGGAACTGGTGATTCACCAGCAGTGGGTGGGGGGAGAGGGAGTGAGCAAGAGACAGAAGGAGACCTGCTTTTTCGGAGTCTCATTTCCTGTCCAGCAAATAACCCAGGCTGGGCCCTTCTCACAAGGCACTGGTTTCTTGGAGCAAATTATCAATTTATGCAATAAAACAGATGGTTTGAGTTTTCATTTGTAAGATGATGAATGCAAAGCAGCCTAGTGAGAGGGTGATGCTTTTAAATGTCATTCTGAGAAGAGAAACTTTTCCTCAAGTTGGCCTAGGAAAGCTCTTCTGAATTCATGGGTTGTTTAAAAAATCTCTTTATCTTTATTTTCAAGATGCTTATGGGCATTGGTCCCAATGACGGGCATATTCACAGTTTTCTTGCCAATTTTGAGACTTAGAATTGCTCATTCTCTTTTTTACCCCCTTTTTTGCTGCTCATTCAGCCCCTACTTATAATAAAATTACTCCATTTGACTCCTGAACAAGATTAGATCGAGCTTCGTTATGCTGTGTGGTCCCAGGCTATATTCCTAATGCTTTACATGGGGGAAGGGTACTAGAAAAGGGACACACAGGGGTGGTGGCATCTCAGAATGTGGTTGAATGAGCCAGCATGAAACGTGGCATTTGGATCAAATGCCTTTTCAGATTCATTTCAGCCCTGAGGGATTTGGTTAAAAGGAATGTGCCAGTGTCTGCAAAGGCTGAACATAAATGTGTGTCAGTGCCACCCTAGACGCTGATGCATGCTAGACCTGCAGGCAAGTATGCACCGAAAGATAACACGGAAAAGGCACGTTCCTGTGCTTGAATGTGGTTTTTGCAGTAACCCAAACTGAAGGTAACTCAGTATCCATCAGCAGTAGAATGGAAAATAAATTGCTGTAGAGAAGTACTACACAATGATGAAAAAAAATAAAGTCCTGCTAATGCAACAACAAACAAAATGTTTGTTTCTTGGCAGGAAAGCTATGACAATTCTAGATAGCGTGCTGAAAAGCAGAGACAACTCTGCCGACAAAGGTCCATATAGTCAGGGCTATAATGGTCTTACCAGTGGTCATGTATGGTTGTGACAGCCAGACCCTAAAGAAAGCGGAGCACCGAAGAATTGATGCCTTCAAACTGTAATATTGGAGAAGACTACTGGGAGTCCCTTGGACAGCACGGAGAGCAAATCTATCAATCTTAAGAGAAGTCAGCCCTGAATACTGTTCGGAAGGACTGATGCTGAAGCCGAAACTCCAGTATTTTGGTCATCTGATGCAAACAGCTGACTCATTGGGAAAGTCCCCAATGCTAGGGACAGTTGAGGGCAGAAGAAGAAGAGGGCATCAGAGGATGAGATGGCTGGATGGCATCACCAATGCAATGGACTTGAACTTAGGCAAACTTTGGGAGATGGTGAGGGACAGAGAGGCCTGGTGTGCTGCAATCCATGGGGTTGCAGAGTCGGACACAGCTGGGCAGGAGCATGGATGGGTCTCATATGTGGAGCAAAAGTAGCCAGATACAGAAGAGTAAACATGGAACGATTCCATGTAGATGAAGCACAGCAATAGGCAAAATAATCGTAGGTGATAGAAATTATGGTTGCCTTGGAAAGGAATAAATGACAAGAGGAAGCCTGCTGGGATGGTGAAAATGTCCTGTGTCTGTCATGTGGTTATGTGAGTGTAGACACTTTATTAAAATGCACTGAGCTCTATGTTGGTCATTTATGCACTTCTCAGTATGCCTGTGATACTTCAATAAAAGCATTTGCAAACAGAACAGCCCCCCACAACACATGGCTTGTTGTATAGTTTTCATATTTTTTATATTTTTCAACAAAGGAGAAAAAAATATTTTCCGTATTTTTCAACAAAGGAGAAATGATGATCTTCTTGTTTGTTCTTGAATGATGGATGTCTTTTAGCCCTTGCAGAATTTCAGTTGAACCCCGGAGGTAGCCATCAGGGCTGCTCTGCCCGGCACTGAGTTTCGTGCTAAATCATTAATCCCTTGTGTGCACCTTCATCCTCCTCATTGTGATCAGACCTTGGAGCACCTGCTCCAGGTGGGGCATGGGGTTAGGTGCAAAGTCATAGGAAGAGTTCCAGGGCAGCATAGTGATGGACCAGGTGCAAAGTGCTGTGGGAGCTCCAAGGTGTGGTGTTTGATTAACCATGTCTGCCAAGGTCACTCTGCGGACTGGACTGGGGCAGAGATGGGAATGGTGCAGGTGTGTTACATTTTTCCCTCCATTTCCGGGCTCGATTGTGTGAAACTGTTTCTTAGCCAGAGTTCAAATGAGGTGAGAGCTATAATTTGAATTTTGCTGATAATTAAAGGCATGATTTTAAGGTAACATTATGGAAGACTTGCTGTTTCTAGTAATAGTCACCACTGCAGGAGTTGACCACTGTGAGTCACGACACTTGTCTGGGAGAGCCTGGGGCATGCCTGCTTAGAGTTAGGACTGCTCTGTTGGCTAGCTTCGGTGTGTTTCTTTTTGCCTCACTGCAAGAACTAAAAAGAGTGAAGATGCACAAGTGTGAATCTCTGTTCTCAGATCACCCTGTCAGTGGCCCGTCAGGAACCTGGATCATCATCTGAGGTACACAATAAATGGTGTGAGCTTCGGTTCCGTTTCACTTCTTGAAGGGGTAGAGAAGGCTCAGTGGGGAAGGCATCGATTGGTGAGGTCTGACCTGGGCACTGGAGGGAGCACTGGAGGGTCTGTCTCTCTGTTGCAGTGAAGCCCTTAGCCTCATTTTGCGGGTGATTAAACCAGATCCAAAAAGAGTGATTTGCACACAGTTTTAAAGCCAGAATTAGAATCAGCGCTAGCATTAGAATCTGGGTTTCTGCCCCCAGAAACCCAAACTAGTTGCTGAAGTGTAGACCAGGGGTCTGTAAACTACAGAGGGGCAAATCTGGCTCACAGCTTGTTTTTGTAAATAAAGTTTTATTGGAATACAGCCACACTCATTGGTTTACATATTGGCTACTTTTACACCCCAGTGTCAGAGTTGAGTTGTCATGACAGAAGCCAAATGACCCCTATAGCCTAAAATAATTAAAATCTGGCCCATTATAGAATACGTTGCTGACCCCTGGTGTAGACAGTAGGTGCATAATTTCAGCAACCAGCAGTAATCCATTTGACCCCTCTTGACCCTGCCTGCTTTGATCTCCTTGCCCTTTCTTCCTGGCTGTTATCTGTGACATGAGATCTTTCCCACCACTCACAGGACTACCTTGTAAACCCCGGTTTACAGAACTGTAGTGGAACAGCCGCTTACGATAAAAACTTTTAAATGTTGGTTTCAAATGCCTCGGTCTGTTTTCCTGTCTAATTTAACATCAGCTCTGAGAACATCGCCAAGTGGAGAGAGCTTATCTTGCCGCTGTCCGCCTTTGAAGCCTGATTTTATTTGTGAAGCCTTTAACAGGTGTTGGTTTAATAGACTTCTGCTGTATTAAGTTTTCTGTGCCCCAGAGGGCCGCCCAAGGGGGAAACCAACCCGGGATGGACACGCAGGCGGCGTGGTCTGCCCCCCCACCCCCAAGTCCCTGTCACCAGTTAGAAGTCCTCGCATCGCACTGCGCCCTCCCCTCCCCTCTCCCCACTCTTTGTAAACCTAAGGGCATCCTTTTGCAGCTCGTCTGCACTGTTCTCTTCTTTCCGTTCAGAGTATCCTTAAGAACTGGAGCTTCCTCTGCCTTATTTGCTGAGCTTGGCTCCCCTCACCCTCTGCAGACTCGTTGGTCACGCAGGCCTTTGGGAGGCTGGTACAAAAAAGCAGACCGGGCTGAGACCGATGACGCAGACCGAGTCTTTGCTGACCTGGGGAGAGGCGGCCAGCATTCACATCTAGCCAAGCTCAGCCGAAGGCTTACAGATTGAACCTGGGTGGTGCACTTAAAATTCCGCCTAGAGAGCCTCTCAGATGGGCTGGCAGTTCCTCCTCCCCTGGGCTCGCATGCTGGCTCCTCTCGTGTCCCAGCTGGGCTGACCGCAGGCGGAGTTCCGATGTCTTCAGCTGTAAAGCAGAGATGGTGGTGAAGTAGAGGACCTTCCTTGTGAGATCACAGTGTGATTTCACGGAGCCATCACCAGGGCCTGTGACCTACCAGTGTCCAGTAACTGGTCAGCTGTTGTCAAGAAGAGCTTGGACAAAGATTCAGAGGTTGCTGTGATGACGTGGGCCTTTTTGAAACTGGACAGTTCGTTACATTAAAGGACTGATAGTCCTCTCATGGTACACATGGCAGTAAAAACATGCAGAGTTTTAGAAAAGTAGGACACCCCTTGAGGAGGTGTGGGAGGCTTCCCCTGCCTACTGGCTGTTTGCTCTAACCTAGAGGGATGGGTGTCCAGAGGGGATGTCCTGAGGGGGTGGGGTTTGGTGGGTTGGGTCAGGGGTGTGGGCCTGAGTCCCACTTGCTACAGGAGTGAGAAAGGGGATTCTTGGGGACCCATCAGATCTCTAGCCACCCCACCCCCCCCGAGTCCTGCAGAAGCTTCAGTCTGGGATTTACTTTGAAGCACAGCGCCCCAAAGAGCCCCATCTCTCTGCGTCAGGGTTATTTTACACTCGCCAGCTGGAACAGACTCATGTCATGCATGAAGCTAAGAGTGAGAGCTCTGAGTCAGCTCTCTGCTCCCTAGAGAGGAATCGGTCCTGCCTGTTTGCATTGAAATGTGGCAGACAAATAGGAAACCATATTCCTTCTCTTTCCAGAGCACCTCCCACAAACTAGATAATGATCATGGCTCTGAGGATACAAATATGGCTAATAAAAACAAGAACTCATTTTATTTATTGAGTACTTGCTTCATGTCAGGTCATGCCAGCCCAAGGGGCATAGAAACTTGACACCCCACTTTATAGCAGTTCGCACCTGTAAGTGGCGTAATGGGGATTCGAACTCAGGCAGGGCTCTGCTCGTGGCATGTTCTTCAGTGCTGTGTCATGTTCCAGCCCATGAAGAAGAGGTGGCCTTGGGTGAAATTGCTGGGGTCCACAGAAACATCTAACAAGATGTGATTCTTGCTCTGTGAGAGAAAGGAGACACGAGCTATGGGGTCAGCTTTCCTGAACATGAGGAATTTGGGAAGAGTTTGATCAGGGCACTGGGCTAGAGTCTAGAGCAGAGAGACCAGACCTGGGGGAGAAGATGACGCGCCAGAAGCTCTGAAGTCACTGTGGGCAAGGTCATTTGCCTCTGAGCAGAGCTGCCACAGAGCAATCGGCAAACTCTTTCCTTCATGTTTCTTGATTATACTCATCTGCTTACATGGTTTTCTTCTACTTAAATGTTGTGGAATGCTGTGCTAAATTGCTTCAGTTGTGTCTGACTCTTTGCGACCCTATGGACAGTAGCCCACCAGGCTCTTCTGTCCATGGGATTCTACAGGCAAGAATCCTGGAGTGGCTTACCATTTCCTACTCCAGAGCGTCTTTCCAACCCAGGGATCGAACCCACGCCACTTTCGTCTCCTGCATTGTCAGGTGGGTTCTTTAGTTCAGTTCAGTTCAGTCGCTCAGTTGTGTCCGACTCTTTGCGACCCCATGAATCACAGCATGCCAGGCCTCCCTGTCCATCACCAACTCCCGGAGTTCACGCAAACTCATGTCCATCGAGTCAGTGATGCCATCCAGCCATCTCATTCTCTGTCACCCCCTTCTCCTCCTGCCCCCAATTCCTCCCAGCATCAGAGTCTTTTCCAGTGAGTCAACTCTTCGCATGAGGTGGCCAAAGTATTGGAGTTTCAGCTTTAGCATCATGCCACCTACTTAAATGTTCAGGTAAGTCCCAAATCTGTGTCTAGGTTGAGCCTTTCTGAATTCAGTCTGTGTTCACTCTTTGTGATTCCTTCAACAAGTATTTACTGAGGACGTACTGTGCGCCTCACACTATCCTAGTGGTTAGAGACACGGTAGGAGTCAAAACAGATGAGCATCTCTGCCTTCAGGGAGCTACATCCTGATGGGAGAGAAGATGTTAAAGTAGAAATAAACAAAATACCGGGAGTATTAGATGATAGAAATATTATGAGAAATAAAGCAGGCAAAAGAGGGGAAAGTGTGAATGAATGTGTGTGTGTGTGTGCGTGTGTTTGTATGTGTGTGTGAGGGAAAGAAATTAGGAGGCAGAGGCTGATAGTTTTAGAGAATGTTGCCCAGGCCACCTCGTTGACAAGGTGACATGTGAACAAAGATGGAAAGGAAGTAAAGGCATGGGACCTGCGAATCTCTGGGGGAAGAGCATTCCAAGCAGTGGGAAGGGCATTTGCAAAGATCCTGAGGCAGGATCCTGCCTGCCGCGTCCAGGGGCCAGCATTCTGGGCGCAGGGTACAAGGCGGAAGGGTAGGAAGTGAGGCAGCTCACATGGGCCTTGGAGGCTGTTATATGGACCTAGTCCTAAGTGAGACACAGAGCTATTATTCGAGTTTTAGACAAATACATCCTGTGAATTGCTTTGATTTTTTTTCTTTGTTTTGTTTGTGAATTGTAGTAATATACACATTACGCATAATTTACCATCTTAATCATTTAGGTGTACAGTTCAGTAGTGGTACATACACTCGTGTTGTGTAACCAGTCTCCAGAGCTTTTTCCATCTGGGAAAATGAAAACTCCACCCCTATTAAACCACTCCCCGTGCCCCAACCCCAGCCCCTGGCCACCAGCATCACTCCACTTGCTGTCTCAGTGCACGTGGCTGCTCCAGGTGCCTCGTGGAAGTGGAATCATGAGGTATTTGTCTCTTGTGACCGGCATTTTTCACTTACTGTCGCATCCTCTGGGTTCATCCATGCTGTAAGCTGTGGATGAGCTTCCTTTCCAAGGCTGAGTAATATTCACTGTGCGTGCACACCTGTCGGCTTCGTCCATCCGTCCACCCATTGACTTGAGTTGCTTCACCTTTTGGCTACTGTGACTGATGCTGCTGTGAATGTGGGTGCACACATCGCTGTGATGTCCACTTTCATTTCTTTTGGATGTATACCCAGGAGAACCACTGGGGCCCATGCTGGTAATTCTGTGCCTACTTCGTGGAAGAACCACCGTACCGTTGTCTTCAGCAACTGTACCAGGATCCCAGCTTCTCCACACCCCCTCCCACACTTACTGCTCCTGTTCTTGTTTGTTTTGCCTTTAATAGTGGTCATGTGGTAGGTTTGGGGCGCTAACTCATTTTGAGTGTACTCCGGGAGTTGGTAATGGACAGGGAGGCCTGGCGTGCTGTAATTCATGGGGTCGCGGAGAGTTGGACACGACTGAGCGACTGAACTGAACTGAACGATCAGTGATGTTGAGTATCTTTTTGTGTGCTCATTTGTCATTTGTTTATCGTCTTTGGAGAAATGTCTCTTCAAGGCCTTAGCCCATTTTTTATTCAACTTGCTGTGGTTTTTTGTGTGTTGGTCGCTGAGTTGTAGTTCCTGGGTGTTCTGGTTATTTTTTCATTAGATACGTGGTTTGCGAATGTTTTCTCCCGTTCTGAGAGATGCCCTGACCGGATTTCCCTGGATGCTGAGTTGAGAGTCGGCCGGAAGCGGGTCAGGAAGGCAGGGGCAGCCTGTTACCTTGTTGTTGTTCTGACTCTTTGTGGCCCCGGGGACTATAGCCCACCAGGCTTCTGTCCATGGGATTTTCCAAGCGGAAATACTGGACTGGGTTGCCATTTCCTTTTCCAAGGGATGTTCCTAACCCAAGGATCAAACCCACGGCTCCTGCCGCATCTCCTGTGTCGTAGGCAGATTCTTTACCACTGAGCCACCAGGAAAACCAAGCTTCCTGGTCTTCTTAGTATTTCTGAACTAGAAGATTCAGCACCAGCATTCTGGGGTGTCCAGATCCTGTGGACCCGATCTCTGTTGCCACCACGTCTCGCCTGGTCCCCTGGGACGTGGACGCCCTACTCCTCAGAGGCTCTTGAGGCCTCGCCTGACGTGGTCCCTCTGCTTCTGCCCTGCCCGTCTCCTGCCTGCATCCACACCCCCCACCCCGGCGCCGGCCCCCGCGGCCCTTCCAGGCGGAATCCCCCCCCGCTCCCCTCCCCCTCCCGCAGACCTCGCCCATCCGCCCATCCTCGCTCCCACGCTCCGTTGCTCTCCATCTCCACGGCTGCCCTTCTGCTCACCAGGGAACTCTTCCCAGCGTGTGAAAGAGACCCGTCTTCGTCCCAGCATCCTTCCTCCAGCCTGGGCCTGGCACAGAGCGGGGCCCAGAACGTGTTTGAGTCAGTGAAGAAGCACACAGATGAGAGCGAAGAAAGAAGGTGTGAGATGAAAGAGACAGGGAAGACGGAGCGGCGGAGCGCGGGGGCGGCCCGCAGCTGCCCCGTGGCCGCCTGGGCTGTGTGCGGCCAGTCCCTCTTTGTGCGACTTGGGGCCAGCGGCGCCCTCCCCTTCTTTCCTTAGACCTTCTTTTTCCTGGCTCCCTGGTACTGCATTCAGAGTTCCTGGATGAGGCTCAACTCCATTCCCTTTATTTCTCCTTCTTTTTTCCCATACTTTACATAATAAAGGTTTCCTTTTCTATTCTTTTTTTTTCTTTTTATTTGGGAGTCAGAAAACTGAAGAGACTATCTTTATTAAGAACTTAATAAAGAACTCAAAGGAAGTAGTTTGGCGGGGGGAGCATGGAGGAAAAAGTGGCCTTTCACTCCAGGGAGATTTTGCTGTGTGTAAAGGGAGCTGTACCCTCGTAAATGGGTTTTCAGGTTCAAGGCCTGGGAGAGGTGGGAAGGAAACAAAGGCATCCGTGGGAAGGCCCAGAGCTTCTGGGAAAGAGGGCCTTGTTTATGCCTGTTGGAACCGATTTGGTCAAGTGTTTGTTTAAAAGAGATGCCACTTCGTGAGCGACGCCTGGCTCCCTTGTGTCGTGTTCGAGACTGCTTGGATTGGCTGGAGCCCCCGACACTGTTTACTCAGAAGCTGGCCCCAGTGAGCACGTGGAACCAGAAGCACAGCACCCAACTCCATGGGGTCTGAAATATCTGGATACCAGGATCTGGGCTGCGGCGGCTTGAATCCACCAGGCAGAGCCAGACCCACAAGGGGGCTGGCTTGCTCCCTCCAGCCTTGGTTAGCATTTGTCAGATTTCTGCTGATTAATAAATACCGGTTGGTGGGTGAAACCGTGGTGTTTTTTAGAAAGAGGATTCAAGGACAAATACGTCTCAGAGGGAGGTGAACACTGAACACATATGTGAACATCTGCCAAAGGCAGCAGTGTGGTTCAGGTGGGACCATCCATATCCCTGAAGTAAGGGGGTGTGTCCCCATCTTCCAGATGAGGAAACTCGAGGAACAGAGCTGTCAAGAGGGTGGGGTCAGAGGGGCAGGGGATTCGATTCCAGTTAGACCCAGCTGAATTCCTGTTTCCCTTAGTTGGCAGGGTTCTGCACTTTTTTTTTAATTCCTTGTGCCTGTCGACACGACATGGTAAGTGTCGGTAACATGTAAGGTGTGTAATGATGTGCTCAGTGGGTTGAATTGTATGCTGGGCTCTGGTGCCCGCGTTCTTGTGAGTGATGGGGTAGGCCTGGATTCTGAGCACGAGCAGCCTCAAAAGCTGGCTGGTTGCATGGGGCACATCCTTTGTGGGAAAGGGTACTAGTGAGTTCTGAGTTCTGGTCATGCCAGGCTGCTCTCCATACGGCCAAAATATCACCCCCATGTTCCTGTCCTTGGGGAGAGCAGCCTGGTTTAGAACTTAGGCAGACAAACTTGTCACAGGCAAAGAATCTGATGTTCTGTCTATCTTCCTGATGGAAAGAAGGATGGGAGACTTCATTTGCGAGTGTCATAGCATTTGTAATTCTCTGAAACTGCAGGGGAAAAGTGTGAAGGAGAATAGTTTCTTTGCAAAATGACATGTTGGACTCACCTGCCCTGTGTGTTTTAGGCAACACAACAGGATTCGCAGCGTGGAGGGGAGTCAGCTGAAGGCTTACCTTTCCTTGAACATGTTGGATCTCAGCGCCAACAACATCACAGAGATTCGGAGCACCTGCTTCCCACACGGACTGCCCCTCAAGGAGCTGTAAGTGCGTCAGGTCTGCCACAGTGCCCAGGTCTGGATGCCGGTGGATGCCCGGCTGAGTCCGTGGGCCGGGCACACGCCTCCCATCTGTGCCCTCAGCAGGGCAGGGGCCCCAGGTCCACAGTCTCGTGTTGGCCCCTTTCCAGCGCGTCCCAGTCAGCGGTGCTGTTCGGACTGTACATGTGGGCGAGGGAGCTGAGTGGGGAGAGGCTCGGTAGCCTGACAGACAGGCCGTCTCAGAGCACCGTCTTGCGCTAGAACACGTGACTATGTGGACCACAAAGCCGGGTTTCTCTCTCATTTCCTGGGCTGCCCCCTCAGAGAGCTTAGAGGAAGGACTGGGAGTAGCCAGGTGAGTGACAGCACAGGGCAGCCTCTCTGCAGACTCAACCAGCCAGTGCTCGCCCATCCTCTGAGCCTCCCGACCTTCTTTGTCTGATTGTCGGTCTGTTTCTGTTCCACCCTGTCTCACACCCGCTGATGGCAGACAGAAGAAAAACAGTCAAAACCTAGTTAACCCACTGCTTGCTGGTAGGAAAATATTATTTTAGGGAAGAAACTGAAAACTCAGGCTAAAGAGGCGTCTTCAGGTGTCATGCGAGCCCTCATCTCCTGGGTCACTACTGAGTACTAAGGGTTGTGTGTAAGGTTAGTTTATGGGTCACTGTGACCCATCAGTTCAGAGACCAAGGCTGGCTGCACAGATATTTGAGATGCCCGAGGAGCGGAACAGTCTCCTTCGTAGGATGCATCAGGGTGCCTGAGGTGGACATGGGAGGCCTTGACCGATCCTTCCGCTGATGGAGTGGTACTCATCCCCCAGGGGGGCTTCTGAAAGAGGTCCACCGGCCACCCACCACCACCCTGCTTGGGACAGAAACACCTACCCTGCTGAACCACCTCGCAGTGACCTTCTTCTTTCTCTCTGCACGAAAGCAGGGGGACTCTGTGTTTTGGCAGACGCTGGCCAGTATATCTTCATCACACAGACTGTTCTTCTTTAATCTGGAGTGTTAAGAACAAACAGTCCAGCTCCTTTTGCAAAGAATCCTCATGTGCCCTGTGCTGGGCCTCTGCCGGATGGAGACGGAGAATGCCTCCTTCCGTTCTCAACTCTGATGCAGAAAATTCTCTCTGGTCTTTTCTCTTTTGTTTAAGGCACAGCAAGCAGCATCAGTCCAGGGAGGATGGAAGGAAAAGTGTTGGGCCCCGCTCCCCTTCCCTCTCCCCCGCTGGGAACCATTCGTGCAGCTCTCCTTCACTAGAATGTTTCTCTGACATGTTTGAAATGATTAAAATGAAGTGTTTTTTGCACATTTAGAAGTCATGCAGTGAGATCCACTCAGAATTAAAGGCCGTCTCCCCAAATTGTGAAACTCTCTCTCACCTTGCCTCACGGTGGACTTTCTGCTTCCTGAGGCTCTTCTCACCAACCTTGAACCCTGACCCTTGGGTGGTGGCTGGCAAGGAGGGACTCCTGCAGCGGCCCAACTGGAGTGGAGGTCATTGACTTCCCTCCTGGAGTAGTCACCCTGGCTGAAAGCAGGGTGAGCTCTGGGCTCAAACAAGCCAGGCCGCTGTCCCGTCTGAAGAAGACGGTCCTGACACCTGAGGCTGGGAGTGGAGATGGGCTTTGCAGCCTCAGAATGACAAATGTCTCATTGGAAACCCAGCCTGCTGGGTGTGTTGTAGCTTGTTTTCCCAACTCAGCCAAGTCTGGCGTCTGTAACAGGACGAGGAAGGCCTCCTACTGACCCCTGCATTTTCTCTCTTGAATCCTTCCAGCAACCTGGCAAGCAACCGGATCAGCACCCTGGAATCAGGAGCATTTGATGGTCTGTCACGGTCACTGCTGACGCTTCGGTTGAGCAAAAACAGGATCACCCAGCTTCCTGTGAAAGCATTCAAGTTACCCCGGCTGACACAACTGTGAGTCCAGAGACCTGCGCCGTAATTAAGCTTAGCCGAACTTTATGGAGACCAGAGTTCCCCCAGGAGCTTGTTCCAAATGCACCCGCTTCCCCTGCTCCCCTTCGGTCGGGCTCTGCATAAACTGCCATTAATGGCCTTGCAGCAGCACCTAATAAAAGCAAATTAGATGCTGGGTCTGGAGCCTGCGGACCGCCCCAGGTTGCTGAGAAAAGATCCTATGAGAATATGCAGGCCCGTCCTCTTCAGCACTTTCCAAAACACAGTGAGGAGTCCCACTGCTTAGCTGACCCTGGCTAATACATAGCCTGTGTGGACTGGGGTCCTTATTTATCTTGAGGTTTCTGTGTGTTTTTTTTTTTTTTAAGGAACCCATGTAATCTGTGCAGTGGCCGTTACGGGGTCCAGTGCTGCTTGAGCATTTAGTGTAGCCAGAGGTAGGAAGCAAGAGATGGGGTCACTGGTTTCATCTCCTCAGTCTCATAAGGTAGTTGATTGGCTTTTTTTTTTTTTTTTTTTGGTAAAGAAGGGATGTGTTTATTTAGTTTTTTGACTACTACAGATGACTGCACTCCTAGAATGGCCCAGGGTTTGGAGTCAAGAAAAACCTCGATTTACCAAAACCTGATGGACTGCCTGTTCGCCGGGTTTTTGCATTTCCAGTGTCCTTTTTTTTGGTAGGAGAAAAATGTATTTCAGGAGAATACACTGACCCTGGAGCTTTGGTTTAAGCAGAACGGATTGCTCAGGGGCAGGTATGGTGGCAAGACGGAGTGCTCCCCTGCCCTCTCACTGCTGTGCTTCCCCCGCACACCCAGGCAGGGGTCCCGGAGACTCCCTGATGCTCAGGACCTGGTGTGCATCATGAGACACTGCAGAAGAATTTGGGGAAAACCGAGGGCTCACTGGTCAGGCTGTGTTCTCCCTTCCTGAGTGTTACCAATGTAGCCAGCTCACCCAGATTCCTGAAATCTTTTGGTCACTGAGGTGTCATCACGCGGGGGCCGGAGGCCCATGAGTGTGCTTCATGGTGGGTCCAGACGCCTCCTCCCGAATGCAGTTGGTGGGAAGTTGCCACCAGTATCCAGTGGTTCAAGTTTTCCTGGGTTGATGCATCTGGTGGGGGTTTCTGCTGCTGAGCTAAGAGTTGGCTAATCTGAGACGTTCACATCCTGAGTCACACCCAGTCCTCACTGCAGAGTCACGGTTATGGGGGAGGAAATAGGAGTGCTTACTCATTCTGGGGTGCAAAGGGACAAGCTTCTATGGTCTCTGGGCTCCCTCGCACACGTTGACAGTGGCCAGTTGGTGTCTTGGGCACACGGGCTTCCATAGATGTCTGTGCTTCCCGGGACCTCCTACTGGGATTGTCCCTGGGGACTGCCTGGTGATGGCTGTGGTGGGGGGGCGGATGCTCTTAACTGCTGGCCTCATCTGTTTAGGGACCTCAATCGGAATCGGATTCGGCTGATCGAGGGCCTGACGTTCCAGGGACTTGACAGTTTGGAGGTGCTGAGGCTCCAGCGAAACAACATCAGCAAGCTGACGGATGGCGCCTTCTGGGGACTGGCCAGGATGCACGCGCTGTGAGTCAGAGCTGGGCGCCGCGGCTCCTGCAGGGCCCTGAGCTATCTTCTAGGACCTCGCTGGACCCAGCCCCTGCCCTTTGGGACCTCAGTGGGGGCCCTCCTCAGTGTCTTTGGGATCTTTTGCTACCCCTGTGGTGTTTTCCTTGGAGGCTAGGATGATCTTGGGGGGAGTTTCAGAGGATTTGGTAAAGTGAGCTGGTTGGTGAGGAGGGAAGGCGGGGGCCGCTTTGCTGAGGCTGTTCCCCTCTCCCGTTTCCACCCCCCTGTTACTGAGTGCACGTTCAGGTGCCCGACTCACTATGCGGCCAAACAGTTCTGTAGCGTTGCAGTTTGGAGCAGAGAAAGGTTTATTGCAGGGCGGTGCGAGGAGATGGGTGGCTCATGCCCCAAGAAAACCCAGAGTCCCAAAGGGTTTCAGGAAAGTATTTTTAAAGGCCAAGTGAGAGGAGCATGGTTGCTTGTTACAACCAACAGCCTTGGTGTAGGAATCCCTTGATCTTGCAGCCATCCATTGTAGGTGAGGTCCTGATGTTCAGTAAACCTCCGACCAGACAAAAGTTATTCTTAGTTCTGCAACTTCTTGTCTTTAGATGAGTGAAAAAGCGTTATATGGGCTAGTAGTCTTCACGCTATAGGCAGCATTCTTAACCGGAAGCAAAAGAGAGAGAATACAAAGGGTAAAGTACAGGGAACATCTATTGTGGAGTCAGATTGTTCTTCCCGATTATAGCCCTGCCCCCGCTCCTTGGCGGACAGTGGGCTCCCTTCCCACATCCTCTCCCCTCTCCCCCACGCCACAGGAAGTTCCCTCTCCCTCCACTTCGGGTTTGACAGTCTTTCTTGATGTGCAGGTGGGCCACAGAATGTATATTCATCCTGAGAGATTTATTTCTGTTTTGTGAGCTAATCAAGCCCCTCACTGCAGATGTTCCTCTTCCATCAAGGGAGCACTTGCTCCAGCCAGATGCGGACAGTCTTGGGGCTTGCCTGCCTAACAGAGGAACAGAAGAGCATCTGGAGAGGGGCAGACAAGACAGTTACCGAGCTTCAACTTTTAAATATTTACATTTGTTTATTTTTAATCAAAAGAAACGTATACTCAATAGTTGAGCAAAATCAGATAGTAAAGAAAAGCAGTTGTTGCCCCACCCTAGCCCTCAGTATCTCTCCCTGCCCAGTTCCTCTCGCAAGAGGCAGGCAGTCCCTTCTCATCATGTTCTATCTTTGTGTTCTATTTGTAGTTCTGCTGGTGGTTTCTTCCAAGTTAATATACTAATACCACTTACATTTTGATGTGTCATCGTGAGATTTCTTGCTTTATGGTCAGTGATTTAACTTGCTCAAGACATGCCAAAGCCCCTCAGTCTCCTAGTTAACACCACTCCACCCATGTCCTTGCTCAGTTACCTTTGCAATTGAAACAAAAACCGAAAACTCCAGGTCCAGTTCCATCAGCTCCCTGTGCCTTCCTCATTATCAGGAGCATCTCTCAACGTGCATACCTTCATGCACGCACGCGCACACACACACACTTTGTAAAAGACAGCTTAGCCTTGCTAAGCTTTGCTTCTCCCTCTCTTCATTGTTCACCTTTGCATAACTCTGTCTCTTTTTATATATTCAAGAACACTTGTCCTTGACATCCTTAAAACTGTCATTTTGGACTTTGGAAGCCAGGTGGTTGTGCGCTGTGTGGGCTGGGAGTCAGAGCACATTCTCAGGAAAACATGGAGATCTTAGCACACACCATTTGGTTTTTCTGTTGAACAAATTCATGCAAATTGGAGGGTGAAGGAAGAGTTACCTTAGCGGTTATTTATAAATTAAGGGCTCACGTTTTGAGCAGAGGCAGAAAACAGACGATGTGAAAAGCAAAGCCGGCTGCCCGAAGCCCTTGTGATAGTGTGCGTGGAGCAGCATGTGAAGTGGCAGCTTCTGGTCACAAGGCCAGTCCTGGGAGGCGGCGCGTCATCCGTGGCCGCGCTGTCAAGGAGGGTGATGGTAACTTACATCCCTACTTACTGAACTTAAACAGGAGCTCAGTTCTCAGCATGAAGCTGAAATTCTGACTTGGTTTTCTTCCTTCTTAGCACAGCCCTATGGAGTCAATACTTCTTGGGCATCTCCAGTTCATGGTTGTTCAGGCTCCTTCAACCAGCCAGGTGACAGAATTGAGAATTAAGTGGCAGTGTTTCGACCCCAGATGTCAAGCCGTGTCTGTTGGCGCAGTGGTCCCAGGCCCAGGCTTGATCCACCTAGCTCTGAGTTCCGGCCCCTCACTACTGGCTGAGCCGAGGAACGAGTCTGACGTTACCGCGCTTGTCTCAGCCTCACTCTCCTGTAGGACGGGGACAGTGATGAGAGCTCCTCGTCTTTCTCTCTCCTCATCTTTGAATGGGCTCTGCCTGCTGCTCAGAGCTCCTCTGCCCGTGTGCTGCTGGTTCGCGTCTATGCCACTACAGAGGTTGCTTCTTGGGGCCTCCCTGTGGCCTGTGGGCTCTCTCGGCTGGCCTGACTGCTCGCCGCCGTTTACGTAGCTTTGCCTCCCTGCCGCCCCACAGGTGTGCATACACAGGCAGTGCACACCCCTCCCGAGTCCCTCCAGCAGCGTCGTCAGATCCTCAGCGCCGCCCGCTGTGATGGCAGGGAGCAGCCCCTTCGCCGTCGGGCGGGTGGCGGGTGCGTGAGCCCGGGATCTGCGCTCACCGCACGTGGGGCTGTCGCGGCAGGCACCTGGAGTACAACAGCCTGGCGGAGGTGAACAGCGGCTCGCTCTACGGCCTCACGGCCCTGCACCAGCTGCATCTCGGCAACAACTCCATCTCCCGGATCCACCGCGACGGCTGGAGCTTCTGCCAGAAGCTGCATGAGCTGTGAGTGTCCCACCAGCCCTGCGGGTGACGGTGGACACACCCGGGGGTGCCCCCTCCAGAGCCTGGGGAGCCCTGGGCCCTGTGACCCACAGCACGGGGGCTTGAGGGGGGTGTTGGGGGCCTGTTGCAGAGCAGGACCCCGTGGACCTGAGAGCCTGACTGTCGCCTCTTCTAGACTCCCCGTTTCAGATTAGCAGGGACTACTGTCTAAGAACAGCTGTTTTGAGAGCCTCTGTCCACAAACGGCTGCAGCCTGTAACATGTGCTTCTCTATGGAGAGAGTGGCTACAGGCAGACCTCAGTGTACTGTGCGGTTAGTCCCAGACCACCCTGTAAAGCAGATCCACGCTTTTGGCTCCCCAGTACACAGAAAAGTGTCTTTCTGTTACAGTGTAGTCTGGGAAGTGTGCAGTAGCGTTATGTCTGAAAAAATGATGTACAGATCTCAATTTAAAAATACTTTATTACTGAAAAATGCTGTTTATCACCAAACCTCATGGGATGCCAAAACCTTCATTTAAAAAAAGTGCAGCATCCTCAAAACGCAGTAAAGCAAAGTATGTTTTTATTGGGTCTCAAACACAGGACAGTGACCCCGAGAAATGGCGGCACGTGGACAGTAAGAAACGTCTGTGTGTTTACCGTGTTTAAAGTAGTACTGACTCTTTTGCAGGTTGTGTTTTTATCTATTCGTCCACGCTCTCCCCTCTCCCCCTTCCTCTACCCTCAGTCCACCCCATACTGACCTGGACTTTATATTTCAGTGAAGTCCATCATAACCTAATGTAAAAATCAATAGTCGTGTGTGTGTGTGTGTATAACCCTTGGGTTTGGCTTCCTGCCCTCTCCAAGCAGTGGAGCTGCACGGTATTCTCACGTGGACTGGGATGGCTTCTGAAAGGCCCTCCTTGGGCCAGGACCCCACTCGGGAGCTCCCAGGACCCATGGATTTCCACGGTCCAGGCCTGGGAGCCGTAGGGAAGCAGGAAAGGTCTTCTCCTCCCCCGGAGCCTGTGCCCTTGCACAGGCGAGGAGCCACCCGCCCTCTGAATCGCGGAGGGTGTGCCCCCGGTCCGGAGGCAGTGGTGAGGGGCGCCCTCCTCCTGCCCCCTTGGCCTGCCTTCTGTGCCCTTCAGAAGGGTCAGAGGCGGTCATGGGAATGTGTCCTGACCAGCCTAACTCTGCGTCCGACACCCAGGTAACCCTGGAGCCAGATTTAGGGCTGCTTTCCACGTGTGTGTCCCGCCCTTCCTTTAAGCTGAACTCTTTAATTGCAGGTGAGGATGTAATTTTGATCTCCTGCCAGGTCTTTGCAACTGACAGACACCATGACTTATTTCTCCAGGAGAGAAAAACTGTCACTCCCTGCTACCTTTACATACTTACTAATCTCCGAATTTATTTTCCTTCCTCCTGCCCCAGCCCAGAGTCCCCATTTTTTCAAGGATAGGTGACTAATACGGTAGGTCCCAGCCCACAGCCACATGAGAGCTGCAGGGGGTGTGCTGGGAGGAAAGTTTGATTCTGATGCTCAGAGAAGCTGTGTGATTGGAGGTGTGGTCCTGACCTGCTGACAGTAGGGAGATCATGCTAAGAGGCTGGCTCAGGTGAGGGCAAGAAAGCCTGGAGGGACACTGGTCCCAAGGGTGCCGCCCAGGTGAGGGCTGCCGTTCGGTGAGGAGGTCTTGTTCCAGGCAGTGCCCGGTGGCGCCCTCTGCTGGCTGAGGGCGGAGGCTATCCGGCTGCCTCTCTCATTGTGAGAACCTGCTGGGGTCCCGTCCAGACTCTCCAGCCACAGCCATGAGAAGTCTTCCGTGGCCTGAATCAGGACCAGCCACGGACACAAGGTGCAGGAAGGGGTTGTTTGTTGAACGACCCTGTGCAGTGCTCAGTTTACAGATCTGCTTCCAAGAGTCAGACTACATGGATGTCAAGCCCTGGTGGGTTTCTAGCTGGGAGACCAGTTTGCCCTTGGGATTCTGGTGGACATGTCCCTTCCCACTTGGACCCAGACAACTGGCTGACCCGGCTCCACCGTCGGGAGAGGAGAAGGGAGGACAGCGCCGAGCAACGTGACGGTGACCACGTTTGCTCTCCCCTCCCGCTCCTCAGGATTCTGTCCTTCAATAACCTGACCCGGCTGGATGAGGAGAGCCTGGCCGACCTGAGTAGCCTTAGCATCCTGCGCCTCAGCCACAACTCCATCAGTCACATCGCGGAAGGAGCCTTCCGGGGACTCAAGAGCCTGCGTGTCTTGTAAGTCTTTCCCCATTGGGTTGATGGGAGAGCAGAAAACAGCAAGCCACCTGCTTCACTGTATTCCCTTCTCACAGGTCTTGAGTTGGATTAGATCCAAAGCTGACTTGTGATGTCTGCCACGGTCTCAGACTTTAATATCATAAGTTAAAAAAGAGCTGGTTGAGCAGAAAACTGTCTTTCATTCCTCCTAGGGTGGTGCCTAGAGTGATAAAGATTCAAAACTTGTCACCAAGCGCTGGTTCCCACACTGCATGTGATGGCACGTGGGGTCCAGCCGCAGGAACTTCCCCAGACAACACACCGCACACCCACCCCCGGGACAGCAGCCCAGCTGCGGGGCCGTCCTTGCATCCTGAGCCTTCCCGCAGTGACTCGTGCTTTTGTCCTGAGTATTTTTATCTGAGCGAGGGCAGTACTGAGGCGTGTCTTGGGCCAGCATCTCAACTTCTTTTCAGGACAAACTGTGCTTTCAGAAGTCCATGTCCACGAGAGGTGACAGGGGAGTGTCTGTCCCTGAGCCTCCTGAGGGTCGTTTAACCCAATGGAAGTGGTCATGTCACCTTCCTCTCAGCGCCTAGTGAGGTAGAGGGAACTCTTTCAGAGCTTGCTGCAGGGCGCTTTTCTGGGACTGAAATTTTTTAGCCATTGGCTTTTAAGAATTTCCAGGCAACAGAGAACAAACAGCCAACCAGCCACGGGGTGGGGATGGGGGGGCGTCTGGATTTCAACAGAGGGTTGTGGGTCCTCCCTCCCAGGCCTGCCTTCTGCAGAAAGAGCGGCTGCTCCAGCATGATGGGGAGAAAGGCCCTTGCACTTGGCCGAGAGGGCTGAGAAAGCCGTCACACCAGGCCGTCGCTGGGGAGTGAGAAAGAACCCGGACACCAGGCTATTCAAGCCAGGGTCAGCCTCTGAGCCCTCGCGGTGCTGACTGACACGGCCAGGATGTTCAGATGGCGCAGGCCAGAGAAGAGAGAGAAAACTCTGGCAGCCGGGACTGGAGCAGGGGGACAGGCACACAAAGCTGCAGCTCCGGGTCCCGGGTGTTTCAGGATGAATAGGGAGGAACTGATGAAAAGGAGGAGGCCCTTCCAGCCTCCAGATGCAGCTCTCTGCGCATGCTGTTGTAAAAGCGATGCACTCCACGGTCCAAGCTCCCTGCCCCATTGGCTCTCCTGGGAGCCAAGAGCAGCATCCCGTCCTGTTCCTGGCCCACGTCCCCAGGGCTCCGGAAAGGAAGGTGTGGGAGACCCTGTGGAAAGTCAGAGACGGCCGACGGGGGCAGCACGGGGGCACGGTCACCAGGTGGGGTGCCGTGCCCGGTGGTGACCTGCCCTGGGAGGCTGGGGCAGGAGGCTGAGTCATCGGCCTCGTGATTCTCGTTGTTGGAGGAGTCCGGCCCAAGAAGTTGGCCTCATCCTGGCAAGTGGGTCACAAGTCTGACTCAGCACCCAGATGTGCCTGGCTGGGAGTCAGCACCTGTGGAGGCCCTGGGGGGAGGTGGGAGTTCAGGGTGCAAAACCCGCTTGCCAGCCTGGAGGTGGCTGCAGAGGGCCCTGTGCCGGGGGCTCTTCACTGTGCCCCTCCTCCACGGGTCTTGTGCAGTGTCTCGTCAAGCCCAGGGAAGGGACCCTAGGTGGTAGGAAAGCAGGGGAACCATCTGGACTCATTCCCAGAGCAGTGGCCAGAAGTCCACCCTTGGGGAATGGAATCCAAAGCAGGATTTCCCCTGTGCCCTCTGTACCCCTTCCCCCGGGGCTGACCTTAGCCCACTGGGGAGCAGCACGTGGAGCCCAGAAGCGGCTGGTCAGAGGCCCCTGTCAGCTTTGTTTGGAGGCTGAGAAAGCCAGGCCACACGGCAGGGTGGCCCGGTGGTCACACCTCTTTTTTTTTTTTTTCCCCTGTTTATTTCGTATTGGTGTATAGTCAATAAACTCTTTTGTGGTAGTTTCAGGTGAGCAGTGAACAGACTCAGCCATACATACGCAGGTATCCATTCTCCCCCAAACCCCCTCCCACCCAGGCTGCCACGTAACGTTGAGCAGAGTTCTCTGTGCTGTACCGTAGGTCCTTGTTGGTGATCCATTTTAAATATGGCCATGTGTACAGGCAAGCGTAAGTTTGTTTTCTCATGCCTGTAATCTTAGGCAGACATGCCATCCAGGCATCTGGAATAGACTGGGATGTTCTGAGTTTCAAGGTGGCAGACTAGGCGTGGGTCTCTCTTCCCACAGCAGACTGGATGCCTGAGCCTTCTGTCTCTCCTCCCCAGGGATCTGGACCACAATGAGATTTCGGGCACAATCGAGGACACCAGTGGCGCTTTCACAGGGCTGGACAGCCTCAGCAAGCTGTGAGTGTGGGCACTGAGAGAGCCGTGGGGCTGGGGCACAGAGGTGACTCTTTCCACGCCCCTGCTTCCTCCAGCACACACAACCACTTTGGTTGTGGTCCACATTCACTGTCCTTTTGTTTGGAAAGGAGAGTGCGCAGGAAGGCAGAGGGCCTCTCTGCTTCTCTCTGACCTGCCGTCTCCTTGCTGCCCTGGGCATTGGTTTTTTGGGGGCTGAAGATTTGGGGTTTGGAGGCGCATTGGATCTTCTTTCCTCTTCGGTTCTTGACTGATGTGAGAACAGCCAACTTTTTTGTTGTTCTTTGCTCAAAGGAGTCTTGCCCTGTTATTCAGTTTCTAGAAATTCTAAACATCTAAAGCCAAGTAACTCTTGAAGGTTTAGAGACTTCAGGCAGTCTTTTCGTTGTCAGTCATAATCTTAAAGAGAAACAATCATTACCAAGGGTGATACAGTAGCTATGTTTTTTATTCAGGGTTTCCGGTGTTTGGGGTTTGTTTTTCTAAGCTCCGAAAATTTGCAAGGCGTGTGTATGTGTGCATGCACGCCTGTGTGTATTACATCTAACTCTCAGGAGGCGTGTATCTGTGTGTGTGTGTGTGTGTCTGTATGTTAGTGAGTGTGACATCTATTTGAGGAGGTGTGTGTCTGTGTGTGTGTGTGACATCTAACGATCTCCGGAGGCCTGGCTGTGTTTTGCATTTTTCTGCAGTTGAAGAAATGGGAAGGGATGTTGCCCACGGTCACACAGCTGCTGGGTGGCAGGGCCCGTGTGGCCCCGAAGCCCACCCTGTCCCCTCCTCATCCCTCTCACCGGCACTCTGCGCCGAGGCGTCGGGGTGGGAGCTGTTACCACCGTTTGCTGCGGGAAGCAGTGGCGGGTGTGGAGGGCGAGACAGGATGGCCACAGCTCCGCGCCCCCGCCCCCGGCCTGTTTGGGAGCCGGCGAGCCGAGCGCCAGAGTGAAGTAAATATTTTGAAAGCAGCAGTGGAAGGCGCGGCTCCGGGAAAGCGTGTGGTGGGAGGGTCTTTCTGAGGAGATAGCATTTCTCATTTGTTTAGAAATGTGGGGTTTTTCACACCTTGGGTGCTTTTGGGAGAGGTGAGTATTCATCAGCAGTTTTGACTTGAGGTCTCTTCCCGAGGATCCTGTGTTCTGAGAGTGGGTCGGAAAAGCCTGGCAGCCGCCTTCTCCTCCCCTAAAAATGCTCCCTTCTCCCCCACCTCCTGGGTGCTTTACCTGGCAAGCTTGGGAAGGGGACCACACGATGGAGCACAGAGGCCTGCCATTGACAGGGGAGCCCCAAGCTCGGGATACGGCTGCTGGGGGGGGCGGGCAGGGGTGTGGGCACCTGAGCAGCTGCTCAGCGTGAGCCTCATCTCCAGCGCCTTGCCCGGCCCCAGCCTGACTAAGCGATGGCGAAGGTGGGGTCCTGGGTGGGGCCTGTCCATTCTGTGAAAGCTGGAGGCGGTTCTTGGGTGTCATGGCTTCCAGGAGGCTCTTCCCTGGCAGGTGAAGGGCAGCGACCCTCGGGGGCATGTGACCTCTGGTTCCGTGTAAGCCATCCTGTGTCTGGAGCCTGGAACTACTTCCTAATTGCCTGTGGTCTGTTCCCCAGCATGTTCTCCATTCCCCGCTGGACTGCAGTAACAGTCCTGTGTAAAGTCCCAAGGACTCAGCTCAAAAGCCTGGATCCCTCGCTTGCAGTGAGCTGCTTGACACAGGCTCCTTGGAAGCAACTGGTTAACCCTGACCTGTAGAATAGTCTCCAGTCTCCTCCCACCCAGTTCCACTGACCAGGATCTTGGGCACAGAGGCTCTCCTGACTGTTTCCAAAAAAGACAGACAGATGCAAACAACTGGGGGAAAATGGGACAGTAATAGTAATTCCTTAATATCATTAAATACATGCAGTCGTTACTTAGGTGGGGTGGTATTTCTGTTCTGTCGCGAAAGAAAAAAAGTAATTCTCTTCCTTGGTTAGAAAAGGAAATCTATGTGATGCAGATTCTCAGAGGTGAGGAATGAGAAGTGGGCAGACAGGAAACGGACTAGCACCGTTACGTGATGGTCACGACTGTGAGATGGGCGGTGATCCTGGTTCATGGCTCTGGTTAGAAACCAGCGTGAGTGGCATGTGGCTGCCCCTCCCGCCCGTGAGGCAGGCCTGGCCTTCGAGGCCACGAGGCTTGTGGTTCTTTGTAAACCAGCCCATGTCCAGCTTGTAGCCCTTCCTAATGGCTGGTCGTGTTGAGTCAACATCAGTCATGTGAAGTGGGAGGAAGCTGAGCTGCTTTGGTCTCCCTGGAGTGCTGCCTGAACGCTCTGCTCCGTGGCCATGACACCACGTCGCCCCGGTGAGCAGTCTAGTGGTGACTCTGTTGGACCCATTATCGGGGGGGTAGGGGGCACATGTCTGCTGTCTACTGGCAGGGCTGCTGTCAGGGCTCCGGGTCCCCTGAGCCTGGCTGGCTCAGCCCCGGAAGCACCGGGGGGGCGGAGATCGGGGACCTCCCCAGGAAAGGCCGGGGGACACGCTGTGTAGCCTGCACTCCCCTAGTCAAGAACCTGGGGTCCTTCCTGCCAGGCCCAAGGCCAGACCGAAATTAAAACATTTTCCAATAAAGGAACAAGTGAGCAGCAGAGCCATAAAAGGCTTCCCCCTGTGAAGCCCGCCCTGCCTTTCATTTTCCAGCCGCTGAACAGAGCCGTCGGGGATGGGCTTTCCACCCAGAGCTTGCTGGCCGGGCGTTACTGTGCTCACCCGCGCGGTGGCCCCCTCTTCCAGAATGTCAGCGGGACACCGGCTGGGGGCCCGTGTGTGGTGGGGGCAGGGTTTCTGGAGCTCAGGTCAACCACGGAGAACAGCGCTCAGTCGCTTGTGTCCAGCAGGGAGACAGGTGCTGGCCCATGGCTCCAGCTCTCCCATTCCTGGGCACAGGCCCTTCAGTCTGTGGGGTGAAGTTAGCGAGAGCTGGGTTGGCAGGGGATGAGGGAGAGCGTTTGATAGGCAAAGCCCAGGGTCACTGTCTGCTCCAGGTCAGTGGTGTGGGGGGCATCAGGCCAGCTGTCCTTTCTTGGGAGCCGTCATTGGGTGCAGCCACATTCACTGGCCCCCGGCACACGGGACGGGGCGTCCCCCCCACAGCCCCAGCTCTCCTCTGCCCGCACAGTCTGCTAGGCGAGCCCGGCCCGCACCCGCAGACACCTGCTGGGGAACGGGAGGACCTGTTTCAGTCCACCAGCAGGTCAGTGAGCCGGCCCCTGAGTAATTGAGAATGTGAGACTTTGTTTGATTGCTCTTGTCACCATTAGAAATAGCGGCTGCCCTCATCATTAAAGAGGTCAACGTGACTAATATTTAGCGGATAAAATAAAGCATAGCTTTTTTCCTGGATCTCATTTACGGAAGATTTCACTGAAGAGTTCACTGCATTTTACTGGGACCTGGAGCATGCAGTGACTCGGCCTGGGGGATCTGAGTAAGTGCGAGCTTGGCAGCGCTGTCAGAGGCACCAGGCTTCGGTGCCCCTCAGGGCTAGAGCTGGCTGCATTCACCCAGCCGTGAGGGAGCCCCAGCAGGCACGGCCACTGGGTTTCTGGGTCTTGGGTTTGTCTGTCTTAGAATGAAGAACTCAGACAGCAGTCATGGAAGCCCTTGCAAGATGAGACTGTTGTTTTCACGTTCATGCAGACCGCTGCCCAGAGAAGGAAAGGGCAAAGGGGTCGGTGGCCTTGGTGCTGCTTCGCCCTCGGAGGCGGGGGCCGGAGCTGCTGCATCTGAGGGCCAAGCAGGGGCCCCGTGGGGCCTCTGTGATGCTGCGGGGCCGGCGCAGCCCTGGGGTCCAGCGGCCTGGGAGCACGTGGAGGCCGTGCCTGGCGTGGGCTGGGTCCACAGGGCCTGTGACCCCGTCTCTCAGAGGTAGCCTCGTGGTCCTCAGACTCTCTGCAACTAGGCGGAGGCTTGGGGCTCGTGGGGCGGGCAGCGCCAAGCTGCCCTGCCATCTTTGATTTTCTTTAAGCCTCACATTTCTCTTTCCAGAGAGGGGTTGGTGCTTGTTGTTGTCCCTCGTGGGCCCCGTCCTAACGCAGATCTGAAGCAGGGCCAGGCTTTAATGGCGATCATCCCCCTGATGCTCAGTGGATCCAGACGAAGAATCCCGCCTTTCTCTAGGGCTTTCTGTCCTGAGCACCTGCGCCGGTGCCTAGGGGTCCCTGCCCCACCCTGTGATTCAGAGACTTCCCGGACGCTGGCTGCCGGGAGCCCGCGTCCTTCCTAAGCTGCCCTTTGCAGAACCCTGGTAGGCACCATGGTCACACAGCCGCACGTGTCAGCATGATCTCGGTGCTCGCCGACGGTTTTGTGTGCAGCAGCCGGTAGAGAGAATGCGGTGTGGGCTCCCATCAGAGCGTCTGATAATGAGGAGGGAAATCCGGAATCTGATGCTTTTCCTTCCCAGGGTCCAGCCACTCTCGGTGCACCCCTACCCTTTACCGCAAGTCCAGGCTCACTCCCCTTCGAATCACACAGCCTGTGGAAGAGGCATGCGTGTCCTCCAGGTGTATAGCAGACGCCAGGTTTGGATTTTTGAGGAAACCCTGGCTGTCACTGCTGAGATGGTGATTGGAGTGGCCAGCAGGTGGGCGCCCCCTCTCTTGGGTGGGCGGTCCAGGTACAGGCGTTAGTTAGGTAACCTTTGGAGGACCTGTCTGGGATTTGATCCTCTCATGATTGGCTTCATGTGAAACCTGGGCTCTTGCTGAAGAGCTGAGGGGCCTTCTCGTGGGCAGGGGCGCAGCTCTGTGTGGCCACATCCTGGCTGCCATCTCAGTGGACGCCCACTGTCCTGTCCTTTTCCAGCCGCCTTCGGGGACGTTTATCCCCAGAATGCGGTTTTCAGAAGTGGGCTGTAGTCTTTAGTTCCAAGAGTTTTCATTCTGACTGTGCGCGCTCTCACTGGAGCCTGATGAGTCGCCCTCTCCCCTGTGAGACTGTGGCTACACACCCCCCACCTGTGGGTGGTCCCTGGGGAGATAGCCAGGTTGGATGAGGTGATTTCCACTAAACACTGCAAAGGGCCTTTTTTGGCAAGACAGAGCACAGAGTTCCTACTTGTCATCACTGTTAAGTTCTAATAAAGATAAAAGTACCTCATTTCAGAAGGGGAGGGCCTGTGTGCCTCAGACACGTCATCTCGGCCCAGGTCAGATTTCCACCTGCCTCTCCCCAGACCGACCTCTCAGTGGGCGCCGCCCTGACTCTCTGTTCTTTCTCCCCACACCTCCCTCGTCACTCTCCCGCCCTCTCCACCTCTGATTCTGGATATTTGGAAACTGCAGGACGCTGTTCGGCAACAAGATCAAGTCCGTGGCCAAGAGAGCATTCTCGGGGCTGGAAGGCCTGGAGCATCTGTGAGTACCCAGCCAGGCCCCCCCGACCCCAAGCCTGCGGACGTGGTGGCCGGGGAATCCACTGGCAATTCAATCACATCTTTGTAAACCCAGAAACAGGCCGTTCAGAAATGCCAGCTGCCTCCTTCTAAGTCAGCTTCAACTTTGGCTTTCGTCTTGCCTGTGCCAGCAATGGTTACCAAATGTGCGGCCTCTTGGGGCTCACAGAAATACCTTCCTCCCTCCCTTTGCCCAGCGCTGACTCGGGCCCTGGGCTCCTTCCACTTCCTTGATGACCCTTCACCTGTCTCAGGCTGGTGCCTCCCCTTAAGCAGCTCAGCAGGGCTTAGGGACATGGGGGCCGAGCCAGGAGTTGGGGGGACAGGGCCAGCCCTGGGGCTGATCAGTGTCACCATCTGATGCCTCTGGTACTGGATTCTTAGTTTGTCTTTAAATCAAATGCAACTTTGATTCTTTTGGAAAAGTTTTCCCTGTTGACTTGCTGAGGCCTCTCAGCTTAGCTTTGATGCTGCCCTTAAGACTGGCTTATTCCCCAGTTGTTCCATGTGCTTGTGTCAATATAGGTGAAAGAACAGCCACTTAACGGTGGCCTTCGGACAGGACATGAGGATGTGGCCTATTGCCCATGGTTCATCAGTGAAACCAGGGCTGTCAGGAAAAACCCCTGAGCATCTTAACTCACACACATGGCTGACCTGAAGGATACCTTGAGTTTCTTTGCCTAAGTAAAGAATGTTGCTTTTCAGGAACCTTGGAGAGAATGCAATCAGATCTGTCCAGTTTGATGCCTTTGTGAAGATGAAGAATCTTAAAGAGCTGTAAGTACCTGGGATTCTGTGGCCCCAGATTAACTTCAGCAGAGGATTTCAGAGTAAGAAGTGCCTTAATTTGCAGCAAGCTTCATTTTACCAAACAGTGTGTGATCATTTACAGGCTTCTGTGGTGGCTTAGGTGGTAAAAAATCCACCTGCAATGCAGGAGACCCAGGTTCGATCCCTGGTTCAGGAAGATCCCCTGGATAAGGGAATGGCAACCCACTCTAGTATTCTTACCTGGAGAATTCCATGGACAGAGGAGCCTAGCAGGCTGTAGTCCATGGGGTCGCAATGAGTCAGACATGACTGAGTGACTAACACTTTACTTTCACACTTGGGATCATTTATAGTTATAAGTTAAATTGTCTTTTAGAAAAAAATGCCCTCTAGGGGCTTATTCTGAATCAGGGGACAATACACTTTTTCTTACAGGACCTCAGTAAATGGTTTCCACCTTTTGGGCCACAAGAGCTCTGTCACGACAGCTTGATTCTTGAGCAGAAACCAGCCATAAATAATACATAAATGAGTGGGTGTGGCTGTGTGCCAGTGAATTCTTACTTACAGAAACAGGCAGTGGGCCTGCAGGCTGCAGCTGACGACCCACTGCTGTCGATGATGGGAAACAAACTCTCTTCTGTAAAATGGATACTTGTCCCTTTAATTACGTCAAGGACAAGTTTCCATCTTTAGGGTGTGCTTACAATGAAGGGCCTTTATCGAGAGGGCTTTCTCTAAACAGCGGGGTGGGCCGCGGACAGGGCAGAGCTCCCCGTGGGATGTCACGTGTACTTTGGGATGGAGAGGAGGTGCCCGGCCCCCCGTCTCCAGGGCCTCCATGGCGTTTGCAGGTGGGGGTGCTGCCACTGCAGTGTTTCCCCGTGGCTCTGGGGGCAACAGGGGGTCTAAGGATTGAGGTGGCGACACCCAAGCTTCCTTTCTTCTTCCTGTGCATGTATCCGATTCTTCAGTTCCCTAGAGGTGCAGCTTTGGGTTCTTAAAGTAGCTGACAAACTCACACATGCCTATGGCTGTCTTCGCACCCTGAGCTCATCCTCGTTCCTGAGGACCCTCCTGGTGGACCCTCGGTGGGGGCAGGGAGGGGGCAGTGGGGCAATAGAGAGGCAGTCTCCATGGTTGGAAAGGAGAGCAGGAAGAGGCCCCAGTGACGCTCCCCTGGGAAGGACGTTAGTGAGGGCAGGCAGGCGGGCGGGCACTGGCCTCATGACGCTTAGTGTCCCGTGAGACTCCCGTCCGTCGGATCGTGCTGTTTCTCAGAAGGGCCATGATCTTAGAACGGGAGTTCGTGGAAGGACGGACACATGGATAGACATGATGATGAAGTAAGCATCACAAAGCCTTCACTGTAGAACCTAAGTTGTGTTTTCACTGTACATTTCTTCCAGCGTTCCTGTTTTTTAAACTTTCCAAATATAGTGCTGGAAGTAAAAACAATCTGATTAAAGGGAAGAGGGTGTTTTGAGGGAAAGACAGCAGGACGGGGAGAGAAGAATTTCCTTTGGGCCTCTTAAAAATTCAGGTTCCCTTAGGGTTTTCTGTCTGGGAACGACTGGACCCATCCAGGTGCTTGACTCCCCCACTCCCCTGCCCCCCAGATGCTGCTTTTGGTTCTAGAGGCTCAGCCTGGGCCCCTGCCTGTGCTTCCCACCAGTTCCTGCATGTACCCAGCTGGGGCTGGCCGTGGGCCCAGCCCTCTGATGGGAGAAATGGGTAATCCCACTTGGTCATTTTCTTCCCCCATCGGATCAAGGCAGGTTGAGCCGTGCACTTAGTCATCCTCTGGGTAAATTTCCACAAGCAATGATTAGAAACACACTTGGAGTTGGAGTCATGAAAATGCATGATGGAAGCCAGCAGAGTGCTGGGGTGGCTGCAAGGTGGGAGCCCAGGACGGCCGTGCTTGTTAGCAGCAGGGAGCTGCAGAGTCTTGGGGTCACCAGGGCCCCCCCCAGTCTGGCCTTTCAAGCTCGGCCTGACTGTGGAGGTGGTGTGTGTGTGTGGAGGGAGGGCAGGGTCTCTGAGGTCTGCCTCCGTGTCTCTCCTTCTGTCCTGTTGGTCCTAAATTCTCTTGGACAGCCTTCTGTCCATCCTGAGCACCCACTGTCTTCTGAGGTCTTGAGGCTTCCGTCTGCAGAGGTTTTAACGGGAGGAAGAGGTGAAATTCTCCAGGAAGCTGGGCCAGCAAATGCCCTGTGTGTGTGACCTGAGGTTTAACCCTTTCCAAAAACGGTTCTGATCAGGGAGAAAAGTCAGGTGTGTTTTCTCTGGTTTGTTTGTGTGGTTCAAGTGAAACATATCCCTGTCCCCAACGTGAAGGCCTAAAGGCTCCCAGTGATGGCCAGTGTCTCCCTTAGACATTCATGCGTGGTGCCCAAGCCTCCCTGTGGGAAGGGGCAGCCACTCCAGATGGCCCCCCAACAGTGGGGAGCCCCTTTCTGCTCTTCACCCGTGCAGAGGAGTTTTCTGGTGCCACCTCTGCAACCGCTGTTCTGGGGAGCTCTCCAGATGTGGGGTGGGAATTGGCTGTTTCTCCACGCTCAGCTGTGAGGGCCCTCCTGGCACCTCTAGGAAGCCCTCAACAGAGCAGCACCTATGGGAACCCCACAACAGAGCGGCTCTCCAGACAGCGCTAAGCATAGCCCTACCCCCATCAAATACAGATACAAAACGTAGTGTTGATGTTAAGGTGTAATATGGGCAATATCCCAGTTATAATGGTGCAGATCTCAATTATTTCAGTCTTGAGAAATCACTTCCCCAAATTATTGTAATAAGTGAAGATGCCTAGCTCATCTGGGGATGGTGAAGAACGGGAGCACAGATCAGGTTTTATATAATTTTGTCAACCTTGGGTTCTCTGCCTTCGGGTTCATCCCGCCTTGCTGTTGACTGATTTAATGGCTTCTCTGCTCATTCAGAGGCTGAGTGACATACAGGAAAATGAAGAAGGGGCTACAGAATATGGGGGGGGTGGGGCAAGGTAGCAGACGGCTATTGCTCTACAAGTGGCCCATGTGACATTACTGGAGTTTCTGAGCATCTCGGCACCCACTTTGTGTCATCATGTACCTGGGACCATTTATTCCAGGGAAGCCCATGTAATAAGCCCTCCGTCTCCACTCTCCTGGCAGGCTGACCTCCACTCTTGAGCTCACGGCCCAAGGTCTTCCAGGAACAGGGCAGGTCTGCTCCTCGGCTGACTTATCTTCTAGTGACTCCTCAGGAAGGAATGTCCGCTGAGATGGCGATTCCGATTTCTGTTGAGAAAGCTTATCCTTAGTTGCTGAGAAATGAAAAAGAAAATATTCTCTGTTTTGGTTGGAGCCTCACAAAACCCAACTTGTGCGTTCTCATGCTCCCTGGGCAGTGGCAATTAACTCACAAGCACTATTTAGGGAGCGGAGCCGATTCCTGCCGGCCTCCTGACTAGCGCTGGTGTGGAGATAAATATACAAACAAGGGGGGAGCACGCTGATGAGGCTGACATTTGGACGAAACAAAACCTGCAGCTCCGCCAGAGAAAAACACAGCAGTCATACAGGAAAAGAGCCCTTCTCGAGACTTGTTTCAGAATTTAGATCTCACTGTTGGATTGAGCTTGGAAGCTCCAAGTCTATCCTATATGAGGGTGGGAAAAAGCATGGCAACCCACTCAGTATTCTTGCCTGGAGAACCCCACAGACAGAGGAGCCTGGCAGGCTACACTCCATGGGGTCACAAAGAGTGGGACACAACTGAGTGAATTAACACACACAGGCCATGCTGTCCCCATCTGGATGGTCAGAGGCCAGGAGACCGCGCCCCTGGGGTCCCCTGAGCACAGTGGCTATTGCAGATAGAACAGGTGACGTCTGGATGAAGTGTGGGCCTTAGAGCAGCTGGGTCAGCATCACCAGGTGGCTTGTTCATGACGCAGAATCTAAACCGCTGAGCGAGAAGCTGCTGTTGCTCACGGTCTCCAGGTAGACTGTACGCACAGCTCTAGGTCGCTGGAGAGGAACCGTGAGAGAAAGCATCTCCCACTCGAGCTTGCCGACACGCACAGCCAGAGCTGGCTGGAGGGGAGGGTCATTGCAGGCACGGGGAGGGGGTTCCCTTCTGTGTGGTCACACCTCACATGACCCTTTCGTCTCATCGTCTCGCTTTCAGCCACATCAGCAGCGACAGCTTCCTGTGCGACTGCCAGCTCAAGTGGCTGCCCCCCTGGCTGCTGGGCAGGACGCTGCAGGGCTTCGTGACGGCCACCTGTGCCCACCCAGAGGCGCTGAAGGGCCAGAGCATCTTCTCCGTGCCGCCAGAGAATTTTGTGTGTGGTAAGACAGTCTTTGTAATTTGGTGTTTTTTCTTTTTCACCAAGGGCATGGAGGCCGGGTGAAACTTCATTACGGGAGGGGCTGCTGTGATGAGAGTCAGCCCGGCCCGCGGTGACCTGTCAGCTGCTGGATACAGTTCATTTCCCACCGAAACCACACGTCATATTTACGGGGCCATTGCCTCATTATGTGGTTGTCGGAGTGCATGCATTTAATCAGGGGTGAGCAGGAGCTGGTTCAGTTACATGCCGAATAATCAGTTACAGGAAGGTGGCTGTGTTGTTTCAGGACGGCGCTGGTGCCCAGGCTTAGCTGCGAATTTACTCGGCGTCCGAGGCTGGGGTTTTCCTGTGTGTTTCTTTCCAACCCCAAGAATGAAAGGTTAAATACAGGAAGAACGAGTCTCAGGAGAACAGTTGCTGCAGTAAAAATAATTCCTTCGTGTTGACTTGCACTCTTGCTGCGTCTCCAAAGCACTGGAATTGCACTTGTAGCTTTTTTTCCTTCTGATTATTGGCATGTTGGTCCTGCCATCTTTTTGACGAGGGTCGGTCGGGACCCAGGTTTGGTTGCAGAGAGCACAGGAAATGGTGAGCAGCTGGACAGACACACGCGCTCACACAGGCACCATGCAGGGATGACGCAGCCTCATGGTCGGGAAGACGAAGTCACAGCAAGAGGTGAACTTCGAGTTGTTGCTGGTTTCTGCTCTAGGAGCGGAACTGCCGGGCAGGCGTGCATCCTGCTGCCTCTTGTCCCCCTGGTCTGCCCGGAGCCTTGGGGGTGATGTTCCCGGGAAGGAGCTCCCAAAGGTAGGGTCTGGGGACCCCTGTGGTGCACTTCTCTTACTTTTTGGGCACAGCAGTAAGCAGTGCGCCAGGGGATGTCAAGATAGGGGTGCCCACTTTCCACCCACCCGCCATCACCTCCACCACTTCTGACAAGCAGGCTTGCCTCCCTTCCTCCCGACCCAGTCCAGCGGTGTAGTAGCAGCCCCCAAACCAGCCGTCCTTACTCTGGGTGCTTCTCACGGGAACTGTGTGCTTGGCTCCCATCCTCTAGGATGGAAGAGCCACGACCTCCATTGTTCTCAGGTTCCTGGTCCCTGACCATTCCGCTGCTGTAGAGCTCCCTGCCCCCTTCCTCCTCCGTCCTGCTACGGGGCATCCTCTCTCCCAGTGACTACGAGCCGAGGCAGGACGAGGGACATGCTGTGGCATACCTGGCCCTGGCAGGTAGGTCCTGGGCGGCAGCACTCAGGACCCATTTCCCAGAGCCACCATCACGTTTTCGCTCAGGCTCCCACTCAGACAATCATCAAGTACTAGTGGGAATGATGGAAACACTTGGCAGAAGATCAAACTTTCAAGCTCTGTGGGAATCTCCCACTCCTTTTTAATAAAATGGAAATGTAATCACTTCACACCCACTAGGAGCTAGAATCCAAGCCAGACACCAACGAGGGTCGGTGAGAATGGGGAGAACCCTGAAGCCACCTACATGTCGGGTGGGAATGCAGTATGCTGAGGCTGTTTTGAAAAACAGCTTGTCAGCGTCTCAAACAGTTGAACACAGATACTATATGAACCACCAGTTCCACTCCTAGGAATGTTCCAAAGAGAAACAAAATATATGCCCACAGCAGAGCTTGTACATGAATGTTCATAGCACTATTACTGATACTAGCCAAAAAGTGGAAACCCACATGGCTGTCAGTTGATGATGGATAAATAAAATGTGGTGTAAGCATACAATTAGGATTATTATTAGGTCATGAAAAGCAATCTGAGTGAAACAAGTCAGTCACAAAAGACGGTATGTGATTCCATTCATGTGAAACATCCAGACTAGGAAAACCTCTAGAGGTAGAAAGTAGATCAGTTAGTTTCCTAGGGCTGGGAAGGGGTGGAGGGAGAAGGGATGACAGCTAAAAGATGCAGAATTTCTTTCTGAGCTAATGAAAATGTTCTTAAAATGGACTGTGATGCGGGTGGCACATACCTGTGAACATACTGAAAACCGTCAATTGCCCACTTTAAACAGGTGGATGGTATTGTAAGAAAGTTGTATTTCATTAAAGCTGTTTTTTAAAAGAGAAGTATAATTTACATATAAAATTTACTCCTCTAAATAACGTGCAAGTCAATGGTGTTTAGAATATGAAATAGTCATGTAACCCTCACTACTAATTTCACATTTTCATCACCCATAAAAGAAACCCCAAACACGTTAACAACCACTCCCGTGTATCAGGTCTCTAGGATTTACCTATTCTGGATGTTTTGTGTAACTGGAATCCTATATATAGTCTTTTGTGACTAGCCTTTTTCACTTAATTCCCCCCTCCCCAACCATGTATCGGTCCTTCATTATTTTTTAAGTGGCTGAACAAATATTCCAGTGCATGGCTATCATTTAGCCATTCATCAGGTTGTTTTCTACTTTTTGTTTACTATAAATAATGCTGCTGTGAAAATTCATGTACACGTTTTTATGTAAAATCTCTTGGGTTTCTACCAGGAATGGAACTGCTGGGTCATATGGTAATTGTATGCTGAACTTTTTGAGGAGCTGCCAAACTGTTTCCCAAAGTGGCTGTACCACTTCACATGCCCCCAAGCAATGCATGAGGAGTCTCGTTTCCCTATCTTTTCAACACTTGTTCAGTCACTAAGTTGTGTCCGAGTCTTTGTGACCCCATGGACGGCAGCACACCAGGCTCCCCTGTCCAACACTTGTTCTTGCCTTTGCAGTGTTACCTCGATGAGTAGCTGTGCAGTGGGATCTCACTGTCGCCTTGCTTCACACTCCCCTGATGAGTTTGGGCTCGTTTTCTATGCATGTATCGGACCTGTATGTGTGTCTGCTTTGGAAAACTGGCTACTCACAGCTTCTGCCCGTGTTTTAATTGCTCATTTGTCTTTCCAGTTTTGCGTTATAAGCGTTCGTTATGTGTTATGGATACTAAATCCTCAGCAGGATTAAGATAGGCCAGTATTTTCTACCATTCTGTGGGTTAGTTAGGTTTTTCAGTTTTGATTGTCTAATTTTTTCTTTTGTATTTTGATGTCATTATCTAAGAAGCTATTACCACAGACAAGGTCACAAAGATTTACGCCTATGTTTTCCTTCAAGAGTTTCACAATTTTATTAGCTTGTCCATAGTCCTCCAGTTTTGGTCTTGTTGAAGATTCTTTTCACTATTACGGCTCCCTCCGATGTCCCCATAATCTTGTCAATTTATGCAATAGAGACAGCTGGGATTTTGAAACAGGGATTGCATTGAGCCTCTGGATTAATTTTGGGAATACTGCCATCTTAAGTCTTTGCGGTCTATGAACATGGTGTGTGTTGGGGATGTGCCATCGCTTCCTATTTGATCTTCGATGCGGGTCACAGGGAAGAAATCTGCACTCTCTCAGGTCTTTCCTGGGCACATGCCTAGTCCTGCACATGCGGGTGGCCTTCTAGGTCCTCAGATTACTGGACCTCTTCAGAGCCCACTGGTGACATTTCACTCACCCGATTTCCTTTGCGGTCTCCTGGCCACCCTCTTAATGGTTCCAGCGATCCTCCTGCCTCAGCACTGACTGCTGGTTACTTGTACCACATGCCCCAGGCCGGGGCTCCCCTTGCTGAGCAGACTGTATCAGGCCAAGTAAATGCAGCTTCTGTGGGTGTGCCCAACCCGTCCTGTTTGCCTCACTAGTTACTAGGCTTGTGGGGTTTTAATGCTTGCATAGAGCTGGGGAGAGAGGAATGGGGGACCTCAGGTAAGTTATGCCAGAATGGTCACTTTTCTTCAAGTGTTTCCTTGAATCAACACTCCTTGGGTTGTTACAGACTAGTTATTTCCTGAGATTCCAAAAAAGCTGATGGTGATCATTTTTGCTAACATTCTCACTTCTTTAATAGAGGTGTACAGTTTCACGAGCCATTACTCTGATGTTCTGGTGGTGGCGGTTTAGTAGCTAAGACATGTACAACTCTTGCGACCCCATGGACTGTAGCCCGCCAGGCTCCTTTCTCCATGGGATTCTCCAGGCAAGAATACTGGAGTGGGCAGCCATCCCCTTTTCCAGGGGATCTTCCCGACCCAGGGATCAAAACCCAGGTCTCCGGCATTGCAGGCAGATTCTTTACCAACTGAGCTACGAGGGAAGTAAGTGATGTTCTGGAGTACTTCATACTCTACTCCCTTTGGAGTAAAGTTTGAGGGGTGGGGGCGCTCTGCATTCACAGTGGTTGGTGATGCTCTGTGAGTTTTCTCTGAGTACAGCTGTAGCCTCAGGGAAGTTGAGGGCTGTTTGATAACTGAGCACCGGTGGATATGCCTGTACTCGAGGGGCGTGATCATGGAGGGATCACTGTTCATGGAGCTGGATATGGTCAGATAACCACAGTGCACATCCCGGACGGTATCTGGTAGAGCTGAGGGTTCTCAGGGACCCGCTGAGGTCTGAGTTTCTCGTTCGCGAGAACTGCAGCTGGTCCCCATGTCCTGAAGGGTCCTAGTGCCTTACAGCTGGCTCTTCTCACCCCAGATGACTTGCCAAAGCCCCAGATCATCACCCAGCCAGAGACCATCACAGCCGTGGTGGGCAAGGACGTCCGCTTCACCTGCTCGGCTGCCAGCAGCAGCAGCTCCCCAATGACGTTCGCCTGGAAGAAGGACAACGAGGCGCTGGCCAACGCCGACATGGAGAACTTCGCCCACGTGCGCGCTCAGGACGGGGAGGTGATGGAGTATACCACCGTCCTGCACCTGCGCCGCGTCACCTTCGCGCACGAGGGCCGCTACCAGTGCGTCATCACCAACCACTTCGGCTCCTCCTACTCGCACAAGGCCAAGCTCACCGTGCACGGTAAGTGTGCCCTCTTTGCACAGGGGGTCGGGTTCCTGCAGAGCCACACTCGGGACTGCTCTGTCATCCATCTGGAAATGATTGAGATGGGAGATGTCATTCTGTCACACACTGTGGCCTGGCTTGGGCTCAGGAGTAGCAGATTGTAGGGTTTATTCTCAGTGGATTCTTTATGGGTGATTTTTTTTTTAATGCAGTTATTATGTAAAGTAGGCTTCCCTTGTGGTTCAGCTGGTAAAGAATCCGCCTACAATGCGCAAGACCTGGGTTCAATCCCTGGGCCAGGAAGATCCCCTGGAGAAGGGAAAGGCTATCCACTCCAGTATTCCGGCCTGGAGAATTCCATGGACTGATAGTCCACAGGGTCACAAAGAGTCAGACACGGCTGAGCCACTTTCACTTCACTTTCATTAAAATACATTGCAGGTAGGGCCAAACCTTGTGTTTTCTCCGCCCCCGCCTCGCCCCTCACTTACTATCCTCCTCAGCCCAGGACGCCTGGCAGCCAGATTCCAAGTGCACCCCAATGCTGGGGAAGCTGCTGCCCTCCAAGGAGACGGCCCAGCATTGGGGCCGGCGGCCAGCCCGGGTGGGGCCGGGCCAGTGACCCGGGAGCAGAACGGTCTTGGAGGTGTCTGACAAGGATTTTTATTCGGCAGCCAGCTCGAGAGCCTGTCAAAATGGCCCTCTTCGGGGCTGCTGTTTCTTGTAGTGAGCTTGAGCAGTTAATAGCACCCTGCCCTGTAACATAGCAAGATTCTCTTGATTTATTAAATCTATAGTTGAATGGTTCCAGCACCAAGGTTCCTAAATGGGTTTTCTTCAAGACAGACAGAAGAGCCATCCTATTGCCTTCTCCAGGCTGAAAGCATGTCACGTTCCCTGCCACAGCACCTGGCAGGAGCAGATGTCCTTGTTTTTCAGGCTACCTCAGGGTGACTGAAGCAGGCAGGCAGGCATCAGGCCCTGGCACTTATGGGGTATCCCTCTACAGACTGATCACCACAGGACAGACAGTAGGACATGTTTCAGGGGCGCCTTCCATTGAAGGGGTCCAAGCCACCCTTGTGTGCACGATGAGAGGGAGTGATAACTGCTGCCCCTGCAGCGGGAGCGGTCAGCGGCGCTCAGAAAGCCCTGTTCCTGGTTCCGGGGGAGCGGTCCTAGGCGGACACTGCCCGAAGGGCGGTGAGTGGCGAGCTGACACCCGGGAGTGGGGGTGTCACTCCTGGCCTCTGCACCCAGCCTTCTACAGCCTTGACTCTGTCTGCTCTGCAGTGTTCCCTTCGTTCACCAAAATGCCCCACGACATCGCCATCCGGACCGGCACCACGGCCCGCCTTGAATGTGCCGCCACCGGCCATCCCAGCCCCCAGATCGCCTGGCAGAAGGACGGGGGCACGGACTTCCCCGCCGCCCGGGAGCGCCGCATGCACGTCATGCCCGACGACGACGTGTTCTTCATCACAGACGTGAAGACCGACGACGCAGGGCTCTACAGCTGCACCGCCCAGAACTCGGCCGGCTCCGTCTCGGCCAACGCCACGCTGACTGTCCTGGGTGCGCACGCTGAGAGAGTGTGTGTGTGTGAGGGAGAGATTTTCTTACACATCACTGGGACCTAGAGGCACGGTTCTGACTGTCCTGTGAAGCCTGGGGTAGGGGAGTGCAAGCGGCGGTTTTTACTTTAAGCAAAATAAGTGGGTCCCTCTCTTTAAAAAAAAGAAGCTATCAAATTAGAGTCTCCATAGGACTTAGGTGTATAAGACACTCTGAAGAACTGCCCTCCTCGGGCGGGCAGGGTGGGTCAGGAGGGACAGATATGGGCCTGGCCCCGGGCGGTGTGAGAACCATGGGGGTTCTGTGGCTTGAGGTCAGTTCATCCCCAGACAGCATGGCTTAGTCCCTCTGGTAGAAAACCTAGCCACTCAGATAAAAGCTCCCAGATGGATGCTTGCTGCATGCTGCGTTGGACTGTCCTTGTTCCAGGAGACAGACCTGGAACAGCAGAGGCCCACAGAGACACAGTGACACCCCCACTTTCTTGCAGAGACCCCATCCCTGGCGGTGCCGCTGGAGGACCGCGTGGTGTCCGTGGGAGAAACGGTGGCCCTGCAGTGCAAGGCAGCCGGCAGCCCTCCGCCCCGCATCACCTGGCTCAAGGGGGACCGGCCCCTGAGCCTCACCGAACGCCACCACTTCACCCCCGGCAACCAGCTGCTGGTCGTTCAGAACGTGGTGGTGGAGGACGCGGGCCGCTACACCTGTGAGATGTCCAACACCCTGGGCACGGAGCGCGCACACAGCCAGCTGAGCGTCCTGCCCACCCCAGGCTGCAGGAAGGACGGCACCACCGTGGGCATCTTCACCATTGCCGTGGTGTGCAGCATCGTGCTCACCTCCCTCGTCTGGGTGTGCATCATCTACCAGACCAGGAAGAAGAGCGAGGAGTACAGCGTCACGAACACCGGTGAGCTGCTGCGGCCGAGGGGGCTCGCGGGGCGGGGAGCAGCCAGGATGTTTGGGAAGGAGGCCAGAGGCTTTCTCGAGACTCTCAGTGTACTCAGAAGTCTAGAACCTTGGGGAATGACACCATTTGATCTTTCTCAATGACACTCTTTGATCTTTCGAGAATAGCACATCTCAAAGGGAATACTCTCAATGCAAGTCCATTACGAACTGTGCAGTCTTCTGAGCCATCGGGCTTTGCTGCTGTGTCATGGGTTGTTGCTGAAGGGATTTCATCAGGCTGTTTTTCTCTTGGGCAGTGGTGAGAAGGGAGACAGACATCTCTCCCAATACCTGGGTAAAGTCAGGCGAAGCAGGTACTAGGAGGCTTCTCCAGTGCACGGATGCCACACGGTGTCTCTGCACAGCTTTACAGAGGCTGCCCGGTGCCCGCGTCTGCTTGTGTTGTCACCACAAAGGATCAGGACCCCTCGTGTTTGACCACCTTGTCTCCTTGCAGATGAAACCATCGTGCCCCCAGATGTTCCGAGCTACCTCTCTTCTCAGGGGACGCTTTCGGACCGACAGGAGACTATGGTCAGGACGGAAGGTAGCCACCAGGCCAACGGGCATCTGGAGAGCAACGGTAGGGCCTCGGCCCAGGCGCATCCTCTTAAGCATGGGGACCTGGCAGCTTGGGTGACTCAAGTCTGCTGGTGGGTCTTTTGGGACTTAACCTGTGCAAGTTCCACAGGGTCTCTGGTGGGTTCACCATAATCCGGATAAGGTAGGACTTAAGAGCAGCAAAGGACGAGACAGCTCAGAAACACACACACCCCCCACCACCCCCATTCCTGGAGTAGGGAGACTGCCCAGGTCTGCTCTTCCAGTCTCTCAAAGTAGGAAGTGCCCACAGGAATGGGGGAAGTCTGAGCAGTGGTTTGGAGTGAGTTTATCCAAACCCAGAACTGCTCAGGCTGTGGGTGCTGCAAGGCCTGCCTGGTGTGAAGGCAGTGTTAGAAAAGGGTCCTCGCTGGACCTCTGGGTTATCAGCCCAGGAACAAACCCCTGGAAGGAACCTCTTGAATAGCATCCCTGTGCTGGTCGCCTTGCCCATTCTTTTCAGACAGCATCGTCTGAAGCGCTAAGCCTCACCTCAGAGGAAGGGCGTCTAACCGGATGGGAGTCTGTTGCAGGTGTTTGTCCAAGAGACGCAGGCCTCTTTCCCGAGGTGGAAGCTCACGGTGTTATGTGCAGGCAGCCCAAGTTCTGTGTCGGGTTCACCAAGGAGCCCTGGAAAGTGGTGGAGAAAGCTGATGGCCCACCCGGTCCCCAGAAGACAATGGGTATGAGACGCTTTCCTCAGGAAAAAGTATTTAGCTCTTGAGATCAAAATTTGAGTTGACCTACTCGCTACATGAAAGTTGTGGGGGGAGACACATGATTGATGTCAAACCATCTCAGAACTGGGCATTCACTCTATAAACAGGAAGTGTGGCCTGGTTCTTTTTAAATTCCAGAATAGGATGTCTCAAGTAATACTACGGTGTGTTAAGCATGCATTTAGATTTTTAAGTGACAGATAAAGAGGTACCTTTTCACCAGAGCCGCTGACACGAGATGTCTAATTGTTCAGGAGACTTCTGACACTGCACAACGCCTCATGCACGCTGGATTTTCCCCCTGAGATCAGAGTGTATCAGTTCACTGTAATCTGAAGCATTTCAATGTGGAAGACCTCTGTTCTTCACGAATAGCTTGGTGTTGGCCACAGTCCTTTTTCAGTGAACGGACTTGGGAGGGGAGGTGTTTACGGAGGTGATGAGAGCAGGGCTCGGGCCTTACAGAGTAGTCCAGTTGATGGTTCTCCGGCTCATCCACAGAGCGTGGCGGCCCAATGGGGTGCAGTGACTGCAGTGCTGACTCGCACGGGTACTCCACGGAGCCAGCCTGCCAGCTTCAGCCTGGAGACAGCCGACAGCCAGGAACCCCGAGCAGCCAGGAGCCCAGCCCGAGTGAGCACCCGCACTCTCCACTGCATCCAAGCAGGGGGCCCCTCTACCCCAGTAACCACGACAGAATGTGGGCCGCCTTGAAGCCCGTGGTGCCTCTCGATGGGAAAGGTAACGGGGCTCTGTCTTCCGAGGGTCACCATTCGATGGGGGTGTGCGGCCGGGCTGACGTGGCCTCTCCTTTCTCTCCTCCTAGGGGCATCCTCTTGGACTCTAGCACGGCTGTGTGAGCCGGACTCCTTAGACCTCCAGCCTTCATCTGTGTTAACTCCAGGCAAGCCTGAGCTCACGGACGCCACCTCGGGCTCCCCTGACGTGCCCAGTGAAGGCCAGCACTTGCTTCTTTCCAACGGACACCTCCCCCAAGCCTGTGACTCCGGTTCCGAGTCCACCCCCCTGACAGGACAGTCCCCCGGGAGACGGAGCACACCACTGCTGTTTGCACCGAAAAGCTAGGCTTTGTCTACCTCGGCTCTCATGGCGACTGCAGGAAAGAGAGGTGGGTGAGGCCGCCTGGCTTTGGGCATCACTGATTTGTACATAGTTCTCACCTCCACGTGGAGCGGCAAGAGTCTGAAAGGACTTGCAGTGGAAGCACAGAAATGCAAGAGGCTGGCGTGTACAAAAGGTAGAGACGTATTTGGTACCCTTGTACATAAGAGTTCTCAGAGATGCCATATATATTATATATATCTTTTACAGAGGCTATTTTAATCTTTAGTGCATGGTTAACAGAAACAAAAATCGTACAATATTGACAATATTATTTTTCATACTGGTTGCTGTTTAATTTTGGAGGTGGGGATAGTTCTGGTGCCTTAATGCATGGATGGAGTTCCTTGAAGCTACAAACCACATTTGTTCACAGGAGGTTTTGGTAGATGGGTGGAAAGGAGGCACTCTGGCTTGGTACAGACCCTGGGATGCTTTACCACCAGAGGCTGTGTTTGCAGTGGAAGCAACTTCCTGTCCTGGTTGCTTGTGTGTGGACAGTGTTGCGGGGACCTCCCCATAGAGCCTGGAGGGGCAGACATCACATTCCTTCATGGTGAAGGCGTTCTCATCGGTTTAAGTTCTTTCTCTAACAGGTGGAATATAGGTTGTTAATCCACCACAAGCAATCGGTTCCATCAATTAGGATGCCTTTCTTCCTTCTGTGAGAAAGGCAAATGTGGTCTTTTCAGAATCGTTCAGTGGTCATTTGAGGCTTTTTAATAAGATAGAGGCTGCTGGTGTTGGTACCTGTGGATTTTTCAATAGTGATGTTGTTATAGTTCTGCCGATATAATTAATATTACATTGGCCTTAGGGGAGAAAAAAAACCCGAGTCCTCATTTTCAGGGCTCATGTCTCTACTGAGGATCCAGAGCAGGCCTGGCCATGTCCTTCCCTCGCCCAGATGGCCAGGGGGTTGGACTCTCAGAGATCAGCCCCTCGTCCTGGGTTTTGGGTATTTTTGCACTTTTTTTGAGACCTGTTGCTAACCATCTTGTGAGTGCCAATGTGTATTTCAGGAAAAATTACATTGAAACAAGGTCCTTAAAAATCTCAGAAAGCCAAGTTCCTTCAGCCAAAAAGCTGAAGGGGGACGTATTGATGGAATGGTTACTTAGCTATGTTAAATTTCACTGTCAGGTGTCACCACTGTTTCAAAAGGTAAGCACATCTAGAATTCTGTTCTCAACAGTTAACTGATTGTTACTTCCACAAAATATGTGAATTTGCTGCTTCTGAGAGGCAATGTGAAAGAGGAAGTATTACTTTTATGTACAAAGTTATTTATTTATAGAAATTTTGGTACAATGTACATTGAAAAACATGTAAAATATTGAAGTGTCTAACAAATGGCATTGAAGTGTCTTTAATAAAGGTTCATTTATAACATGTTAAGTGTGTGGTGGGTTGTTTTTATACCTACATTAACCAGCCGTGCTTCATCCTGTTTAATTCCAGAGACTGCCTTTGTAAGGGAGTCATCCTGCCTTAATTACCCTTTTACTTCTTGAAAAGGAAAAAAAAATTAGTCAAAGCAGAACTATATACTGTTTGCTCCAGGGAAGACATGCCAGCACTAGATGCCTAAGATTTCTCTCTGAATTTTTCTAACACCTGGAGCTTATTAGTCAAGCTCCAGAATGGTGACCTTCTCACTTCATCTCTTCGATTTCCAGTGCTGAGCTTAAAATTCCTAACAGTGAACCTTACTGATTAGGAAGGATGAAACCACCCTGTCTCCAAAGCCAGCCCCGGCCCTTGCTTTGAGTCTGAAACAGGGGGAGAGGTCAGTGACGGCCTACCTACTCACTGAGCCGAGACCAGGTTCTCTCTCACGAGACCCCACATGAGCGGCTGGACACCGCTCTGTAAAAGAATACAAGTGTGTTTTTATAGGTGAAATCCCATGGTCATTAAGACCAGCAGCTTGGTTACCCAGCAAGGATGCTGCCGTGCACCTGTAGTTCATTCTTTTTACACAAAGCTGTAAGCTGACGCAACTGGAATTAACCCAGGGGAAAAACCCACCCACATCCCCAACTTTTTCCATAAGTCTCCTTCTAGCCATTCTTTTAAAATTGTAACCATCCCTGCCTTTGGCTGACAGGTGGCAGGAAATGAAAGATCAGATACAGATCAAATGAAGGCTCTGAAAGGGCCTGGACTCAGCATTACCATGCTTATTTATTAGGGGATTCGGAGAAAAAAATTGTTCAAAGTACCGCTGTGGACATCATTTTCCCTCTCAACTCTGGCAAACGAGCCGATGACGTCACCCCAGCCAGCCTGCCGCGCGGAGGACATGTCCTCCATGTTGTAACCCGAGCGGGACTGGACTTCCGCACTGGGTCTCGTTGTTCAGATGGCTGGACAGCTGCTCACTGGAAGGGAAACTCTTCTCACAGCAGGATCCTTTCTTGAAGGCAGGGGCCGTCTCTGATTCAGGGGCTCTCTCTGCCAAGTTCCAACAGAAAGCTGCGAGTTTGGTCATAAGCACCAAGAAAGATGAAACCTCCCAGACTGATGGCTGCCATTCGAGGGAAGACACCTGCAAATAATCTGGTGGGAGGCGAGAGGAAAGACTTTTAAAAATTGTGTGTGTGTAAAAGGTTAAATTCAAACACCCACAACTTGCTCAACTTAACACACCACGCTCATTAACCCCCACACAGCACTTTAGATGTGTGTGTTTTCCCTTTCAGAATGGCACTTACATTCCCGAGCAGACTTGCTAAAGCTGGAGCCCAGCTGTTTGTTGGCGAAAGTGGCCGAATACTAAACAGAGCTTACTCGTGAGCACCCACCACTAAGTCCAGCAATTAGTCCAAGCTAACTCAATCCCCACAAGAGTTATGTTAACAACTTTTGCACCATTTCTGTCTTCGAGAGACGACGAGATGAACTTTTTAATAAAGCTGTCAATGAGCTGACTCCTGGGGAAGGCTGGAGCGCCCCCACACCTTAAACCTGAAGTGGCCCTGGGTGTTTCGGGAGATCCTCCCAGTGGCTCATTTGACCCTATTTTGTCCTTAAAACCCACAAATATGAAGCCACTTGGGGAATCCAGTCCCCATGGGTCCTGTTTTTTCTCCTCTAATGAAGGGCAAGACAGGCGGGTTGTTCCAGCTGGGAGAGGAACAGCACCTCATTATGGGTTTTGTCCCCAAGCACTAAGGAAGGCCAGTCACCATCAAAGTTGCAACTTTGGAATAATAAAGAAATGCAAAGTAAAAGAACAATGTTACTGGGGTTGTAAATTGGGCAGTCATTGTTTAATACACTCCCAGAGCGACACAGTTATTTGTTCAGAGATGGTCATCGTGGTTTCACTGATGAAACAGAAACTGCAAAGAACCCACTCTCAGATTACAGATTCTGGTACAGGAGACAAACCTGGGAGTCTGCAATTGAAAAATAAGGTCGTCCACAGGGACTCATGGAAGACAGACAAAATGGGTTCTAAAAGAAGTCCCAGAGCAGTGTAATATGACTGCATGTTGGACAAACACGGCTGACTTGTGTCCTCAACTTCCTGTGGAGACTTTCCTCACCTATGTGTCTGTAATAATTGAACCTTTTTACCAACAGTACTTGTGTACACAAAAAATTACAAAGTCAGAAGTAGTGAATTCACTACTAAAAATACTTTGGGTCAGATCTAGGGAGGAAAGCTGAAAATATATACATTATGCCAACAGGAGCCTGGGGTAGCCTTGACAGTCTGGGAAACCTCCATGCTCAGCTAAAGGGGGACTCGCCAAGACCCGGACAGGAAGGAGACCCCAAGGGCAGCCCAATCCACGGCTGCCCAGCTGCCCTCTTTCTGTCTGACTGCCAGGAGAGGCCAGCTCCCCACTCCTCAGACAACCCCACCGTGTAGCCCTCAGCACTTCTGAGGAAAACGTTGGACTCGAGAGGAGTTCTGGGGGTCAGTGGTTTAGTTAGCTGAGAATTCAAATCATCAACTAAAATGATACCCAAAATGAGAACCTCTTTTTCTTGTCCACGTGAAAATTCTACAGAAGATGAAAACACACTTGTAAGGAAAAAGCTGCTCAGCCTAGCACCATGCAAATTGTTTCTGTGTGAGGTGTCCCAAAATTTCTGCGTTGAGGCCCCTAGGTCCTTTTGACCTGGAGAACAGCTTCACCTCCCATCCCCACCCTCCAAAGAGCCGTGCTGGCCAGGAGGGCGGCAGGGGCCAAGCTGTGGAAATGACATTTGCCACAGGAGCCTCCCCCCTGACTTGTTTCCACAGCCAGTGTCTCATTCCGCTCCCGCTGCTAATGAGCTCAGCTGCTCCATGCTAGGGGCAGACGGAAGCAGTTTATGGCTTCACTGGATGACAACGGAGTCTGTTAACGTCATTACAGACTTAACGTAGAGTAATTTGTCCAGTGAGCACCCCCAACCAGACTCAGACACAGGGACTGCAGCAGAGCGGAGCCTCGCTGGAGGGGCTGCACGCGGGACAGACGACACACTGGGCGCCATGCAAGGGACTAGGGCAGCGGCAGAGAGCAAAGGGCACAGGAGAGAAAAACAAAGGCCAGGTATCAAGCTAGAGCACGGAGCAAGCAGGATAAACAGGCCCCCCATCTGCTTTCAGCCCACTCGGCTGGATGAGCGTGTGGTATTTTTATTTGAGAAACCAATTTGCCCGAGGGCTGCTAAGTGGCTTCAGTCGTGTCCGACTCTGTGCAGCCCCACAGATGGCAGCCCACCAGGCTCCCCTGTCCCTGGGATCCTCCAGGCAAGAACACTAGAGTGGGTTGCCATTTCCTTCTCCAATGCATGAAAGTGAAAAGTGAAAGTGAAGTCGCTCAGTTGTATCCGACTCTTCGCGACCCCATGGACTGCAGCCCACCAGGCTCCTCCATCCATGGGATTTTCCAGGCAAGAGTACTGGAGTGGGGTGCCACTGCCTTCTCCAAAAGACAGTTTATCCTGTTACTAATATCTTACATCAATATGATGCACTGGTTATGATGAATGAACCAATACTGATACATTGTTGTTAACTAACATCTATAAAAGACGCTTACTCCTTGGAAGGAAAGTTATGACCAACCTAGATAGTATATTAAAAAGTAGAGACATTACTTTGCGAACTAAGGTCCGTCTAGTCAAAGCTACGGTTTTTCCAGTGGTCATGTATGGATGTGAGAGTTGGACTGTGAAGAAAGCTGAGCGCCGAAGAATTGACGGTTTTGAACTGTGGTGTTGGAGAAGACTCTTGAGAGTCCCTTGGACTGCAAGGAGATCCAACCAGTCCATTCTAAAGGAGATCAATCCTGGGTGTTCATTAGAAGGACTGATGATAAAGCTGAAACTCCAATACTTTGGCCACCTCATGTGATGAGTTGACTCACTGGAAAAGACTGATGCTGGGAGGGATTGGGGGCGGGAGGAGAAGGGGACAACAGAGAATGAGATGGCTGGATGGCATCACCGACTCGATGGACATGAGTTTGAGTGAACTCCAGGAGTTGGTGATGGACAGGGAGGCCTGGCATGCTGTGATTCATGGGGTCGCGGAGAGTCGGACACGACTGAGCGACTGAACTGAACTGATACTTGATTCATAATTCCTTAGTTCCATAATTCCTTGCCTGAGGGCATATCTCCCACGCCCTCCCCGGAGTGACCCAAGCGCGTCACTGCTTTAATGGATGCCAGGAGCTCAGCACCAGCCCTGAGCTGGGCTTGGGATGTGCGGAGGGGGGCGGTATGTACGTGTACACAGGCACAAGGCTGTACCTGCAAGGTAACTGGAACTCTCTGCAAAGCTGGCAGGCATGTTCCAGGACCACCAGGAGCCCCCGGGGACTCTGCGTGGAGGACAGAGGAAGCAGCAGAAGCCTAGGCCCACTGCTCAGAACAGCTGCCCACGGTGGCAGGGCCTTTGTTTCTTTGCCTTTTGTTACAGTTCCCTTGTCAAATTATTTGTCTCTTATCACATTAATGGGAAGCTAATGAACATTCTGCTAAGGACCGCACTGGGCATACCAATGGGAGCCCAAGATTCAAGAAGCTTCTGGAGATGAGATTCCCTTCACAGGGCTGACAGCAGGGACAGGGGCAGGCCCCCTGCATGAGGATGACAGCCTGTCTGCCTGCGATTCTGGCGTGGCCACACGAGGGAGCACCCAGTGACAGCACCACCAAGACACGGAAGGTTCACCTTGGACCATCTCAGGGAAATCCCACCTCCGCGAGCTTCTGGTGCCATGGTCCTGCCAACAAGGCCACCCACACACACATCCCCACCTTCCTGAAAAAGGCAGGCATGCTGCAGCCCCACTCAGAGTCCACAGGGCTAAGGTCTAGGGCAGAGGTTTGACCAGTAGTTGCCAGAGACTCTTAAGAAAGATGTCAAAACAAACGAGTAAAATTTGGCAGTCTGACAACGATGACCTAAAAAAACTACTGCATGCAACACCTCTGTGTGGCCCAGTCACTATCTGAAGCTCTGAGAATCTTTCCTGGGCTACTTCATAGCTCTTTTTTTCCCCCCCTTACGCCATTTCTTTCTTCAGGAGGAACTGATGTCAAAATCAACGTGCCTCAACTATGAGCAACCAGATTCCTACTTCCTCACCCTCTATTAGCCGTGAGTCACTGACTCGGGACAGACGAGCTACCACCCTACCCTCCCAGGCTCACCCACTCCTCTCTGGTGAACCCAGCCCTGGGCTCCATACCCTGTCCTACAGGCACGCAGAGGTGGCACAGCCAGTGAAGCTACACACCGTTAGCTACTGTGAATAAAGCATGGGGCTCTTCTGCAAAATACCCTCGCCTGGGCCTGGCTAACCCACACCAGGTTCTCCAGACTGTCAGTGAGCTGCAACAAAACCTGCCAAATGGACACAAAACTAGTCACATAAATGACGGACACAGCCCTGGGACGAGGAGGCAGCACTACTGTGGCTTGGCTGTTTCACACAAGCCTTGTCACTAGGCTTCCTTCAACCTTCCCTGAAAGGAGGCTGGGCTCTCAGAAAAATCCCTGGAGATGATTCCATAGAGAATCATGACTTCACCCATCTGTACAGATCCCAACCTTTAGCCAGCTTTGGTGCTTAGTCGCTTAGTTGTGTCCCATGGACTGTAGCCCACCAGGCTCCTCTGTGCATGGGATTTCCCAGGCAAGAATACTGGAGTGAGTAGCCATTTCCTTCTCCAAGGGATCTTCCTAACTCGGATCAAGCCTGTGTCTCCTGCACTGCAGGCAGATTCTTTACTGCTGAGCCACCAGGGAAGCGCTTGGACAGGCTTGCATGTTGTAAAACCAATGCTGAAATAGCATTTTAGAGAGAGCTTTGTGGGACACCATGCTCGAGTATGAAGCACTTGGCTGACGATACAAAGCTGCAGGCTTCAAGGGAGGAGTCACGCACTGTGCAATGTTGAAGGTGATAACTAATAATAGGTAAAAGTGTCCCAAACCACAAATGCTTTCTAACAACGCTACCTTCGTCACTCGGGTCCTGCCTTACACAAGCGGACGCTGGCTTTCCCACTGCTGCAGCCCAGAACCCGGCAGGGGCCACACACACAGACATCGCAATGGGACCTGTGCAACAGCACCTCACAGATGCAACGTCAGACAGGACGGCTTCTACAATCAGGACAGGCAGGGAAGAAGGGTGGGTGTGCCCGACGCTGGGCTGGAGGAGGAGGAGGGAGGAGAGGCCTCCCCTCCTGGCCTTACCCCGACAGCCCCTGTGTCCGCCAAACTGCGTGCAGAGCAGAGAGGACGTTCCCACTCGCGGTGCTGGAACCAGCCTGCAAGGAAAGACAAAGCGAAGATATCATCTCACAAAATTCCCCAACCCACTTACAGCTGGCTCCCCGACACCCTCACCGAGGACAGTTTCAGGCAGACTGGGGAGTCCCGAGGGAATCAGCTCCCTGGCTCTCACTGAACTAGAAGCCCCCACATCCGAAGCTGCCAGCAAGCACTGATCTGGCCCAAATCCCACCCGAAGCAGCTTTTCTAGGTGACTTCTCTCACCATCAACCTATGAGCAGAGCTTCCCCAGACAATTCGCATACAACTACTAACCGAGAAAAAGATGGGAAGCGGTATAATTGCTCTGAGAAGGATGGGGAGTCATCAGTAAAATGGTATCATGGAACTTCTCTAAGTGGCTAATGCACACATTTAATAAAGAACACTACGTTAGGTTCGTACTGCAATTCTGTCTTTATTTCTTTCACTTTTCCACAAGGGCATGACCTTTCAGAGTCATCATTTTGGTTCAGGTATGTTCCGTGGATTTCTCTGAAGTCTTGATGTAGCCCTTTTAAAGATAATTTTTTTCTTCATGGCATTTGTTAACAGTTCTGAAAACTGTCCTATTTCATCTGGTGAAAGCTTAATAAGCATGATCTAAGTTCAGATCCTCATACTTGCTGCCTGGCGTGAAGCGGGCCAACTCTCTGAGCCTCAGGACTGTCACCAGTAGAAACAGCGAGTTTCTGAAAACAGTATTACCAGCCAGAGGCCCTACCAGCCCTACCTGTTCACATCATACAGAGGAAAATGATGTCAAAAAGACAGCCATCACAGCGATTCCTGTGGACAGCGCTTTGTCCAAAGGCAGTTCCACTCGTGATTCAACAGGCAGCGTGAGGCTGCTAACTTGCAGGTATTATTGCAACCTCTGTTCAGTGTATACACATATAAGCTCTGGCCCTAATGGAGACAAGCATCTGTTGTGTCTCTGATACGTTATTTTACCACTTACCTTTGCCAACATGATTCTTGTTTTGGCCACGTCCAGAGGCGTGGTGACTGCAGCTGCAAAGCCACCTGTGCACAGAAAGACACGCAACACACAAGTGAGGCATTGTTTACCACGTTACCCGGCATTTTATAATTTTCATTCTAGAATTCCTCGTAACTCTGCCAAAAATACTTCTTTATCATTACATCCACTTGACTGATTCAAGAATAGGAAGCACACGCGGAAAATCTTTACCCACACGCTCTGCTGCTTGGCAGTGATGTCTAACTGCATATCAAAGAGGTGGCGGGACAACGTTTTATATGCTCAAGTTTTAAAAAAAGGCCCCACAATGTATCTTGCTCTCTTGTGAAGCAGCACACAAGCCTTTCCGTGTACATGGGGGTATCTGGTCAGACCCCGCCCCTGTCTGAGGCACTGCTGCACCCCAAGAGTCTCAGGGGGTCCATGCCTTCCACAGGCCTATGTTCTCTAATCTGACTCCAAAACGCTGCCATGGTTTCTGCTCTGAGGCAAAACTGGCAAAGAGAAACATGTGTACTGCTGTGGGAACTTTTCATACACATGGCTGGGTTTTTAATGGTTAAGAGAGTACTTTTTTCTGTATTTCCAGACTTCTGAGACAGCTAGAGTAACAAGATTTCTAAACTCATTTCTTGTTAGAGTCAGTCTTGATTCAAGCCTGAGTTCTTCCTTACAGCTCTGTCCTCTTTATTTAAATTCCATGACTGCCAAATGGATCTTTAAAAAAAATCCACATATTTTAAAGGGGTCTGTATGTACAGACAGAGGAGTTGGAAGACTTTTTCTTTGAACAGAAATCATGGTATCTGGTATCAGTATTTTATTCAATATGATACAGAGAGATACTGCAGTCCCCCAAAGTCCCAAAAAAGACTTAAACAGTAAGCCCAAAAGGGTTTTCTAAAGATTCAGCTTCCATGACCCACAGTGAAACTGGACAGTTTTCTAAGAGCTGAACACAACAAGTGTGTGAAGGATGCTCCAGAAATAGCAGCCTCTCCCTCTAAGTTCTGGGTTGTGTGGACAAGGAGGTCATTTGATCTCTGCCAAATATCCTTCTAAATATGTTGCTGAAATAAGATCATTAAACTGAACCGCCTCCATTTGGTAACATTATGTTATTTATTATGCTGCTGACTTCTTGAAAGATATACCCAGAAGGGCACAAATCTTAGGGCCAAAGAGTAAAACCAGAAACATGTATACTAGGTTGCCTTTTATTTTAGCCAGCTCTGCGTTATGAATGTGAAACGTTTTCCTCCCAATTCAAAAGTTGCCTGAAATTCACAGACCTCCTAAACTGCAAGTATTTTTACAGTTTTGTGGCCTCAATCCTCAAACACTACTCTCTTTTAAACCACTTAACCATTTATTCTGCCTTTGATACTCAAAGTCACATGGATCTTGGCTCCAAAAGTAGTACTGTTTCATTACACAATGACTTTGATAGACAAACACAAATTTGTCCAGTTGTTTAAATTCCTAAGTGCATAACCATTTTCCTGTTTGAAAATGTTTCAAACTGACCTAAACCAACTAAAAAGGCTTAAAAATTGACAAGGACATCATCAGTCCCCCGTCTGACCGCTCAAGCTCTCACGAATCACCCATGTTGAACAGTATTTGTCTTCTACTAAGTTTGGATGCTATAAATTGAACTTATTTTAGCCATTAGCGAAGTTCACCATTCCTTTACTCTAGGTGCCTGCCAATATTCTCCCAGTGATTTGTTTCCTCAAAGTAATATGAAGGAAAGTGAGACAAAAACACATATGCTGAAATAGGTCCTATTTTACTACCATGAAGGAAACTTTATTTTATGAAAGTTATTAATGTCAATTGAAATGTCTTCAAATATCAAAGACTGCTTTAATTCACAGACCTCACAGTGTTTTTTTTATGAGGCTGTAAGAAGGACTTGTGAAGATCATGTAATAGAATAACCGGTCATAATGGGGAGGGAGCAGGGGAGCTGTATTTTCAGTTAAAATGCAGTTATTTTCTACATTTTACTTAAGGGAACTGTAAACCTCTGGTAATAAATACAAGGAACACGCTAACGTATTAGACAGGAAATAATTATTTGGTATAGCAACTGCAGGCTACTTTAGTGTTCAAATCACATGTGAAACAATTTTCTATGTGTTCCACTAGAGATACGTTTGTACTTAATGTTAGGCTAACTGCTTCCAAGAACCAGAATCGGGGAAAATTAGATTTTTACAGTGAAACAACATCTCACGTGTCCTCAGGGTTCTCTCCCCTCCAGACAAAAGGGGCCACCTGCCTACAGTAAGTCTGGAGCTGTCACCTCCAACATCTGCTGGGGGGGTGGGGGTGGGGCACAGCGTTCGGGGGCCGCCACGCACTGTCCCCCTGGCACTAGCTGGGAGCAGGAAGAGCTGCTCCAGCGGAGAGCCCCAAACAGATGGGGCCTCAACAGCAACAATGGCAACAAACGTTTTTCCGTTTCTTTTAGACTGTATTGGGCCCTGTCATTTGTTACCCAGATAATCCTTCACCCTGTTACAGAATTTCAAGCCATGGCTTTCCTTCCTTCTCCCAGAGACTGTAAGTGTTCATTACAGGAAATGAATCAAAGAACATTAGAATAGCAAATATCACTATACAGCAGATGTCATAATTATGCAGACTGAATGATGGTTTTAAGTTTAGGAGTTAAACTTGAAGTGAGGAAGCTGGCAACAGTTCCAAAGTTCATTTTCCCCCCCTAATTTAACCCCTGACCAGAGGCCAAGGGAATTTCTGAGCATGACAAGCCATCAACACCTCCAATCTCAAGGGACATTTTTGAATATTTGTGCCAAGTGGTTCATAAAGCAAGCACGGGCACCAAACAGCGCCAAGGATGACCAGAGAGTGCTTTGTCTATGATAATTTAATCAGCTTAAACTTGGAAAAGCACACAGGGATGAGAAATAAGATTTCTGGTTTAAGGGCAAGTTTTATCATTGCCTTTATGGCCACGTAAGGCGAAAACATCTGAAAGTGCAGCGGGTAAGCATGCCAGATCTTACGGGCTGCCCAATGTGACAAGTCGTGACTCATGTCTCTATACTGTGTAGTATACAATCTTGCAGCAAATTCTTACAGAATATCACTTTTCCACAATGTGAAGTATTTTCCAATTACGCTTGTCTTTTAGAAAGGTTTTTAAACAGTAACCTTGTTCCAGGAAGTCAAGAAACACCTGGAGTAACTGGCAAATTTGGCCTTGGAGCACGGAATGAAGCAGGGCAAAGGCTAATAGAGTTTTGTCAAGAGAATGCACTGGTCATAGCAAACACCCTCTTCCAACAACACAAGAGAAGACTCTATACATGGACATCACCAGATGGTCAACACCGAAATCAGATTGATTATATTCTTTGCAACCAAAGATGGAGAAGCTGTATACAGTTAGCGAAAACAAGACCAGGAGCTGACTGTGGCTCAGATCATGAACTCCTTATTGCGAAGTTCAGACTTAAATTGAAGAAAGTAGGGAAAACCACTAGACCATTCAGATATGACCTCAATCAAATCCCTTATGATTATGCAGTGGAAGTGAGAAATAGATTTAAGGGACTAGATCTGATTGATAGAGTGCCTGATGAACTCTGGACGGAGGTTCGTGACATTGTACAGGAGACAGGGACCAGGACCATCCCCATGGAAAAGAAATGCAAAAGAGCGAAATGGCTGTCTGAGGAGGCCTTACAAATAGCTGTAAAAAGAAGAGAGGCGAAAAGCAAAGGAGAAAAGGAAAGATATAAGCATCTGAATGCAGAGTTCCAAAGAATAGCAAGGAGAGATAAGAAAGCCTTCCTCAGTGATCAATGCAAAGAAATAGAGGAAAACAACAGAATAGGAAAAACAAGAGATCTCTTCAAGAAAATTAGAGATTCCAAGGGAACTTTTCATGCAAAGATGGGCTCGATAAAGGACAGAAATGGTATGGACCTAACAGAAGCAGAAGATATTAAGAAGAGGTGGCAGGAATACACAGAAGAACTGTACAAAAAAGATCTTCACGACCAAGATAGTCACGATAATGTGATCACTGACCTAGAGCCAGACATCTTGGAATGTGAAGTTAAGTGGGCCTTAGAAAGCATCACTACGAACAAAGCTAGTGGTGGTGATGGAATTCCAGTTGAGCTATTTCAAGTCTTGAAAGATGATGCTGTGAAAGTGCTGCACTCAATATGCCAGCAGATTTGGAAAACTCAGCAGTGGCCACAGGACTGGAAAAGGTCAGTCTTCATTCCAATCCCAAAGAAAGGCAATGCCAAAGAATGCTCAAACTACCGCACAATTGCACTCATCTCACACGCTAGTAAAGTCATGCTCAAAATTCTCCAAGCCAGGCTTCAGCAGTATGTAAACCGTGAACTCCCAGATGTTCAAGCAGGTTTTAGAAAAGGCAGAGGCACCAGAGATCAAATTGCCAACATCCGCTGGATCATGGAGAAAGCAAGAGAGTTTCAGAAAAACATCTATTTCTGCTTCATTGACTATGCCAAAGCCTTTGACTGTGTGGATCACAATAAACTGTGGAACATTCTGAAAGAGATGGGAATCCCAGACCACCTGACCTGCCTCTTGAGAAACCTGTATGCAGGTCAGGAAGCAACAGTTAGAACCGGTCATGGAACAACAGACTGGTTCCAAATAGGAAAAGGAGTGCGTCAAGGTTGTATATTGTCACCTTGCTTATTTAACTTATATGCAGAGTACATCATGAGGAACGCTGGGCTGGAAGAAGCACAAGCTGGAATCAAGATTGCTGGGAGAAATATCAATAACCTCAGATATGCAGATGACACTACCCTTATGGCAGAAAGTGAAGAGGAACTCAAAAGCCTCTTGATGAAAGTCAAAGAGGAGAGTGAAAAGGTTGGCTTGAAGCTCAACATTCAGAAAACAAAGATCATGGCATCTGGTCCCATCACTTCATGGGAAATAGATGGAAAAACAGTGGAAACAGTGTCAGACTTTGTTTTTTTGGGCTCCAAAATCACTGCAGATGCTGATTGCAGCCATGAAATTAAAAGACGCTTGCTCCTTGGAAGGAAAGTTATGACCAACCTTGATAGTATATTAAAAAGCAGAGACATTACTTTGCCGACCAAGGTCCGTCTAGTCAAGGCAATGGTTTTTCCCGTGGTCATGTATGGATGTGAGAGTTGGACTGTGAAGAAAGCTGATCGCCGAAGAATCGATGCTTTTGAACTGTGGTGTTGGAGAAGACTCTTGAGAGTCCCTTATACTGCAAGGAGATCCAACCAGTCCATTCTAAAGGAGATCAATCCTGGATGTTCATTGGAGGGACTGATGCTAAAGCTGAAACTCCAATACTTTGGCCACCTCATGAGACGAGTTGACTCACTGGAAAAGACTCTGATGCTGGGAAAGGTTGGGGGCAGGAGGAGAAGGGGACGACGGAGAATGAGATGGCTGGATGGCATCACCGACTCTGTGGACATGAGTTTGAGTGTACTCCGGGAGTTGGTGATGGACAGGGAGGCCTGGCGTGCTGTGATTCATGGGGTCGCGGAGAGTCGGACACGACTGAGCGACTGAACTGAACTGAACTGAACCTTGTTCCTCAGGGTCAATATTTGTACCAACTAAAATTTCAAAACAAGGAATATAAACAAGAAATCTATTTAATTTTGTCTTCCGTTAAAGACATGTACATCTACTAACAATTTTTTGCAGACCTTGGGCAAATTCCTATCAGACGTCTGCTGAAAAAATAAGATAATTGTCTTGGAGGAGCTTTTAAATCTATACCCTAGTAGAGGCAATGATTAGGTATACTAAATTTATTAATGTGCTTTTTTCCCCCCATGCAATTAAGAATCACTATGATGATGACAGCTTTTCATTTCCTGGGTGTTAGCTGAAATAGTAATTCCTTAAATGTAGTTCCACAGATTACCAAACACTAACACGCTATGCAGGGGCTTCCCAAGTTAGCTGAGTGGTAAAGAATCTGCCTGCCAATGCAGCAGATGCGTGTTCGATCCCTAGGCCGGGAGGATCCCCTGGAGAAGGGAATGGTTACCCACTCTAGTGTTCTTGCCTGGAGAATCCCATGGACAAAGGAGCCTGACAGGCTACAGTCTATGGGGTCACAAAAGAGTCAGACGTAACTTAGCGACTAAACACCACCACCACACACTATCACCGATCCCAGCAACAACCTCTTCATGGAGGGTCAGTTGCTTCTACAGGTAAGGAAACATGCCTAGCAAGGCCCCGAAGTCTCCTTCCTCAGCTGTGGACAGAAAAGAGGTCTGACAGCTCTGTGACTCGGACAGGTCAGCCAGCACTAGAGGCTGCAGCTCTGGGCGAATCCATTGGCTGCCCAGGTCCCAGTTTCCCCACTGACCCAGACAGTGGATACTGGTGATGCAGGAAGCAGACTGCCCACCTCTCCCCGACCCAGGGTAAAGTGATCGGAGACTCACTCCCTGTGGACTGAAACTCCAAGGTGACAGCAGCAGGACGGGAGGCTGAGCCCTGCCCAGATCACATATTTCTCATTCTCAAAGTCAGGCGACCTCCCCAACCACACATGCACAGAAAAGGCCTTGGAGATGAAAGGGGAGTGACGTTAAGAGATGCTCCACGCATAAACTTCTGCAGTAGAATCCATCTTGGCTACCAGACATGTGCGCGCACACAGAAGAATCCTGAGATATACCAAATATGGGCTGTGAACCGGGCGAACCAAAATGACTGGCCAAAGGAAAGCTGGAAGAAATGCTTCATTACAGTAATTCACACGCCCCGAGGGCCGACTCAGGGGCTCAGTCTGCCCGTGGGTGTTCCTGTCCACACGTACTGTACTCTTTTTGCCACCTGATAAATACTTCACCTTTCATCTCTCTGGGAATTTTTTTCTGCAGTTGAAAAGCCAGGGTCTTGTCACTGACCACTGGTCTACTGGCTAAGATTTGGTGCTCTCACCACCGTGACCCGTTCTCAATCTCTGGCCGGGACCGAAGCCCTGCTTCAAGCGGCTGCCAGCCGAGACCCTTGAGATCACTGATACCGAGTTTCTCCCCCTTCTGCCACACCCCCACCTCCTGCCACCTCTGACTAAACTAAACGCTTACTGCCTATCATACAACATTTCTCACAAAAAGGAACTGGAATGAACACACACGTCCTTAAGAGGAATGATACATTTGCAAGTACATCTTTGAATTAGCTCCTTAAAGCAAGAGACCAGAAAAAAATATATATTTAACACACGGACATTTTATAGTATGTTCACTTTAAGAAGTGGCCTTCCTTATCCAGTATGACTCAATTTTCCAGCATGCTCACTTTGCCCCCAGGCCCCAGAGGGGGTCCACAGACAGACCCTCGTAGATACCAGGGAGTAAGGACTCCTGACCACTGGCAAACGAATCAAGACCACCTACCCACTTAACACAGCTAAGGACAGGGATCATGTGGAAACAATCACCCATCATAATCAATCCGAGCTGGCTTTGTATCTACGGGCAATAGTCTTATTTTGGATTATCAATTCTACAAGTCAGATGGGTCCAATTATTACTATAGGATCTTATAAAAATGTATGTTTTCTGTTTTCCTGATCACTATAACAAAAAGTCCATCCAACGACCACTAGGACAAATTGGAAATGAATTTTTTTTTTTCCCACTAGAGCTGGTATCCTAAGCCCATGTATCTGTCAGTTTATGGGGTTTGCATCAAAACCAGCAGTTCATAAGTTTTCTGGCAAACCTCCGTTTCAATTTATTTCAACCGTAATTCTCACTTACCTTTATTTCCAACAACAAAATGCCTTTCTCTCTCAGACCGTACACCTCTCACTTACTAAATCCCATCCAGTTTCTGCTTCTCCGTGAACCCTCACTGGAAAATGCGTATGACAAAGTGATGGATAGCATGACATTGCATACTGTCACTCTGCTCTTTGTTTAATGTCTAGAAAAATGCCCAGATGTTTAGATCTCTGTATTTTCTACACCGTTCAGTTTAGCCTTCGGTAAGCTGTGGAGCAGCCTCTGCTCTCCTGACACTAGTTAATCTACGAGGCTGTCAAACATGTCACACGGACCGTGAATCACTGCCTCCTACAGAATTCGCTGAAACCCCCCAAGAAGTGCTCGAGGCAGACAGCTGCACTGGGAGCCCTGCACCCACAGCTCGGCTCTTCGCTGAGAGGCCTTGCTAAATCATCTTCAAGATAATCCAAGGGCCTGAGTGAAGGCTTTAATAAAAAGAAAACGAAAAATTTGTCAAAAACAAATTGGCTGTCTTTCAGGCAGACACCTTTTCAGCAGGAGTTCCTCCCCCCACAACACCCACCCAGACACTCTTTTCTCAAACTAGAACTCTTCTTCTAAACAATCTGGAATTTCTGAAGAATGTTGTTTTTGCATAGTTAATATTTTCACATTTTTCTCCCCCTTCTTGGTCTTTCCCAGTATAATATAATCCTTTGCACCTGCAAAAGCTCCACAGACTGCTGACTGCCAAGAATCCACCACATGATCTTGCCTCCAGGACCAGAGGGCCTGTGGTAAAGGAGAAAGAAAAATACAAGTTATTAAATATTTGAATTTATCAGAACCTCCTGTGGGTTAGCTCTGGGGATGGGAACTTAAGTGAGAAGCTATTTTGGTGGCATTCCTCACTGATGACATAAGTGATTTTCCCAAGGACTTAACGGCCTTCTAAAATAAGTCAAAGGAACCAGGGGGACAGGGACATTAGCGTGCCCAAAGGAAACCATTTTCAGGGAATACGTGTGATACACATACACATATACACATTTATACATAAGTATAAAAATACAGACATCTTTAGGACAATGTAACATTTAAAATACTTCCCGTATAATTCTAAACATGTAAATACCATAATACACAAATTAGTCCAAAGCAGTGTATACCAAATTCCACAGTTCTGTTTCCAATCTTTATCCATGCTGTACATGTTTGAAGGATACTGATTCTATTACTAAACAATGTAAAGTTCCTCAAAACGCTTTCACACTGCTCTGTGTAATGTGTGTAACATAAAACTCATGCTCAGTTTCAGACTAGGCAAGATGATGGCAGGGGTGTGGTGCCGTGCTTGCTGAGAGTTTATGATACACTAGAAAATAAGATACAGTCATTTCAAATGGTGAAGAGAAAGTCAGGCCCTGGTTCAGCTTCTAAACACATATCAAAACCTGAGACTTCCCTGGTGATCCAGTGGTTAAGAATCTGCTTTGCACTGCAGGGGACATGCGTTTGATCCCTAGTCAGAGAACTAAGATCCTACCTGCCACAGTAACTAAGCCCACATGCCACGACTAGACAATCCACGGGAAAGATCTCCACATGACCCAACGAAGACCCAATACAGCTAAATAAATATTTTTTATTAATTTAAATAAATAAATAAAAAACCAAAACCAAACCAAAACAAACAAACATACAAAAAAAAAAAAAAAAAACAACCACCCACAGTCCTCATAACAATCCTAAGAGTCGGGTCCTGTTGCTAGTCTCGTTTTATCCAGGCTGAGGCTACACTATTTATTTTTGTTTTTAGCTTTCTTGAAGTATAAATGATACCCAATAAACTACATGTATTTAAAGTAGGTGATACAGTAACTTCTGATACACATACATATGAAACCATCGCCATGATTAAGATAATGAACATATCCATCACCCAAAAAGCTTTGTTGTCCCTTTGTCACCCCTCTTTCCTGCCCTTCCTGACCAAACCTTAAATGATCTGATTGATCCCTATAGATTAGTTTGCCTTTCCTGGAATTTTATATAAATGCAATTATACATTAACTTTTTAACACAAATTCTTTCCTTCAGATTTTTTGTATGATTTGCTGTTAATGTGGATATCAATCATTTGTTCCTTTTTATTGGTTAAATAATAGTCCATTGTATAGATGTAACATTATTTGTCTATGTATCTGCCTGTTGATAGACCTTTGCGATTTTTCCAGTTTGGGGCTACTACTAATAAAACTGTTATGAATGTTTATGACTTCATATGGACACATGCCTTCATTTCTCTTGGAAAAATACCTCGGAGTGAAATAACTGAACCACGTGGCAGATGTATGTAGGTATACTTTTTAAGAAACTATCTAATTGTTTTAGAAACTGTTGTACCATTTTACATTTAGACCAGTTTCTTTACATCTCTTCCGATATCTGCTATTGTCAGTATTTTTAATATTTTACCATTTTAATTTGTATGCAGTGGTATTTCATTGTGGTTTCAATATGTATTTCCCTAATAATGCTGAGCTCCTTTTCATGTACTTTTTTTACCATCCATAAAATATCTTCTTTACGAAGTGTCTGTTCAAATGTTTTGCACATTTTTATTGGATTGTCTGTTTTGTAATTATTGAGTTTTGACAGTTCTTTCTTAATTACTGCCTTTTATTTTTCTTGCCTTACTGAACTGCTTAGGACCTCTAGCATAATGGCAAGTACCGCAATAAGGACAAAGAATATTAGAAATAAGACCTCTTGAATATATTCATTACAACGGTTAGAACGGTATATATAATATCCTGTCAAAGGTGGTGTGACATTTTCACAGATGATCAAATATACCACAACTAACAAATGGGACCTACTTAAACTTAAAAGCTTTTGCATAGCAAAGGAAACCATCAACAAGATGAAAGGACAACCCTCAGAATGGAAGAAAATATTTGCAAATAAAGGAACAGACAAAGGATTAATCTCCAAAATACAGAAGCAGTTCATTCAGCTCTATATCAAAAATAATAATAACCCAATCAAAAAATGGGCACAAAGCCTAAACAGAAATTTTTCCAAAGAAGACATATGGATGGCCACTGAACATGAAAAGATGCTCACCACTGCTCATTATTAGAGAAATGCAAATCAAACTACAATGGGATACCACCAAATAGCCATCATCAAAAAACCTACAAACCTGGACTTCCACAGTGATACAGTGGCTAAGAACCCACCTCCCAAAGCAGAGTACATGGGTTTGGATCCCACATGCCTTGCAGCAGCTAAGCCCGTGTGCCACAACTACTCAGCCAGAGTTCTGCAAATAATGAAGCCTGTGCACCTAGAAGCTATGATCCACAGCAAGAGAGAGGCCACCACAATGAGAAGCCCGTGTACCGTGAAGAGTAGCCCCTGCTCACTGCAATTAGAGAAAGACCACTCACAGCAACGAAGACTCATAGCAACTGAAAATAAAATTAAACAAATAAACTTAACTTCAAACTTAAAACTCTACAAATCCCCAAGTGCTACAGAGGATATGGAGAAAAGGGAACCCTTGTGCAGTTCCGGTGGGAATGTAAATTCATACAGCCACCATGGAGAAGAGTATGGAGGTTCAGTTCCGGTGGGAATGTAAATTCATACAGCCACCATGGAGAAGAGTATGGAGGTTCCTTAAAAAGTTAAAACCAGAACTACCAGCAATCCCACTACTGGCATATACTCTGAGAAACCCATAATTCAAAACGACATATGCAACCCAATGTTCACTCTAGCACTATTTACAATAGCTAAAGACCTGGAAGCAACCTAAATGTCCATCCATAGATAAAGATGCGGTACATATATACAATGGAACATTGCTGTTTAGTTGCTAAGTTGTGTCTGACTCTCCAACTCCAGAAGGAACAAAGATGCTGAGCCAAAGGGGAAACAATGCCCAGCTGTGGATGTGTCTGGTGGTGAAAGTAAAGTCTGATGCTGTCAAGAACAATACTGTATCAGTTCAGTTCAGTTCAGTCACTCAGTCGTGTCTGACTCTTTGCGACCCCATGAATCACAGCATGCCAGGCCTCCCTGTCCATCACCAACTCCCAAAGTTCACTCAAACTCATGTCCATCGAGTCGGTGATGCCATCCAGCCATCTCGTTCTCTGTCGTCCCCTTCTCCTCCTGCCCCCAATCCCTCCCAGCATCAGTCTTTTCCAGTGAGTCAACTCTTCGCATGAGGTGGCCAAAGTATTGGAGTTTCAGCTTTAGCATCAGTCCTTCCAATGAACACCCAGGGTTGATCTCCTTTAGAATGGACTGGTTGGATCTCCTTGCAGTCCAAGGGACTCTCAAGAGTCTTCTCCAGCACCTATAGGAACCTGCAATGTTAGCAGGTCCATGAAACAAGGTAAATTGGAAGTGATCAGAAAGGAGATGGAAAGAGTGAACCATCAACATTTTAGCAATCAGTGAACTAAAATGGACTGGAATGGGTGAATTTAATTCAAATGACCATTATATCTACAATTGTAGGCAAGAATCTCTTAGAAGAAATGGACTGGTCCTCGTAGTCAACAAGAGAGTCCGAAATGCAGTACCTGGGTGAAAACTCAAAAATGACAGAATGATCTCTGTTAATTTCCAAGGCAAATCATTCAATATCACATAATTCAAGTCTAGGCCACAAACACTAATGCCAAAGAAGCTGATGACCTACAAGACCTTCTAGAACTAACACCAAAAAAAGATGTCCTTTTCATCACAGGGGACTGGAATGCAAAAGTAGGAAGTCAAGAGATACCTGGAGTAACAGGCAAGTTTGGCCTTGGAGTACAGAATGAAGCAGGGCAAAAGGTGACAGAGTTTTTCCAAAAGAATGCACTGGTCACAGCAAACACCCTCTTCCAACAACACAAGAGACAACTCTACACATGGATGTCACCAAATGGTCAATACTGAAATCAGATTGATTATATTCTTTGTAGCCATACAGATGGGAGACTGTATAGATGGAGAAGCCCCATACAGTCAGCAAAAATAAGACCAGGAGCTGACTGTGGCTTGGATCATGAACTCCTTATTGCAAAATTCAGACTTAAATTGAAGAATGTAGGGAAAACCACTAGGCTATTCAGGTATGACCTAAATCAAATCCATTATGATTATACAGTAGAAGTGACAAATATATTCAAGGGATTAGATCTGACAGACAGAGTGCCTGAAGAACTACAGATGAATGTTCCTAACACTGCACAGGACGTGGTGATCAAAACCATCCCCAAGAAAAAGAGATGCAAAAAGGCAAAATGGTTGTCTGAGGAGGCCTTACAAATAACTAAGAAAAGGAAAAAATTGAAAGGCAAAGGAGAAAAAGGAAAGATATACCCATCTGAATGCAGAGTTCCACAGAACAGCAAGCAGAGATAAGAAAGTCTTTTAAAGCAAACAATGCAAAGAAATAGAGGAAAACAACAGAATACGAAAGACTAGAGATCACTTCAAGAATATTAAGAGATACCAAGGGAACACTTCATGCAAACACGGGCACAATAAAGAACAGAAACAGTATGAGCCTAACAGAAAAAGAAGATACTAAGAAGAGGTGACAAGCCCACAAAGAAGAGCTACACAAAAAAGATCTTCATGATCCAGATAACCATGATGGTGTGATCACTCACCTAGAGCCAGACATCCTGAAGTGCGAAGTCAAGTGGGCCGTAGCAAGCATCACTAGAACAAAGCTAGTGGAGGTGATGGAATTCCAGTTTGAGCTATTTCAAATCCTGAAAGATGATGCTGTGGAAGTGCTGCACTCAATATGCCAGCAAATTTGGAAAACTCAGCAGTGGCCATAGGACTAGAAAAGGTCAGTTTTCATTCCAATTCCAGAGAAGTGCAATGCCAAAGAATGTTCATACTACAGCACAATTGCACTCATCTCACACGCTAGCAAAGTAATGCTCAAAATCCTTCAAGCTAGGCTTCAACAGTATGCGAACAAAGAACTTCCAGATGTTCAAGCTGGATTTAGAAAAGGCAGAGGAACCACAGATCAAATTGCCAACATCCGTTGGTCATAGAAAAAGTCAGAGAATTCCAGAACATCTATTTCGGACTATGCTAAAGCCTTTGACTGCAGAGATCACAATAAGCTGAAAATTCTTCAAGAGATGGTAATACCAGACCACCTGACCTGCCTCCTGAGAAATCTGTATGCAGGTCAAAAAGCAACAGTTAGAACTGAACATGGAACAACAGACTGCTTCCAAATTGGGAAAGGAGTACATCAAGGCTGTATATTGTCACCCTGCCTATTTAACTTATCTGCAGAGTGCATCATGCAAAATGCCAGGCTGGATGAAGCACAAGCTGAGATCAAGATTGCTGGGAGAAATATCAATAACCTCAGATAGGTAAATGAAATCACCCTAATGGCAGCAACGGAAGAGGAACTAAAGAGCCTCTTGATGAAGGTGAAAGAGGAGAGTGAAAAATCTGGCTTAAAACTCAACATTCAAAAAACAAAGGTCATGGCATCTGGTCCCATCACTTCATGGCAAATAGATGGGGAAACAGTGGAAACAGTGGCTGACTTTATTTTGGGGGGCTCCAAAATCACTGCACATGGTGACTGCAGCCATGAAATTAAAAGACACTTGCTCCTTAGAAGAAGAGCTATGACCAACATAGACAGCATATTAAAAAGCAGAGACATTACTTTGCTGACAAAGGTGCATAGCGTCAAAGCTACGCTTTTTCCAATAGTCATGTATGGATGTGAGAACTGGACAATAAAAATGCCAAAAGAATGGAATGCCCAAGTGGCCAAAGAATGGAAGCCTTCAAACTGTGGTCTGGAGAAGACCCTTGAGAGTCCCTTGCACAGCAAGGAGACCAAACCAGTCAATTCTTAAGGAAATCAAACCTGAATACTCATTGGAAGGACTGGTGCTGAAGCTGAAGCTCTCATATTTTTTGGCTACCTGATGCAAAGAGCCAACTCACTGGGAAAAGACTGATGCTGGGAAAGAATGAAGGCAGGAGGAGAAGGGGATGACAGAGCATGAGACGGCTGGATGGCATCAACTCAATGGACATGAGTTTGAGCAAGCTCCAGGAGCTGGTGAAGGACAGGTGAGCCTGGCATGCTGCAGTCCATGGGGTCACAAAGAGTCAGAAACGACTGAGTGACTGAACAACAGCAGTATGAAAAGGAATGCAATTGGGTCATCTGTAGTGATGTGAATGGGCCAAGCATCTTTCATACGGAGTGAAGTAAGAGAAACACAGGTATCCTGTATTACTGAATATACAGGAAATTTAGAAAAACGCTACAGGTGAACCTGTTTGCAGGGCAGGAATACAGACACAGATACAGCGAATGGACACGCAGACACGGGTCAGGGAGAGAGCAAGGCTGCGATGAACTGAAAGAGCGGCATGGACATACACACTCCCATGTGTACAGCAGACAGCCAGTGGGGGCTACTGTACGGCACCGGGAGCTCAGCGGGGCGGCATGGAGGTCCAATGGCTAATTCACTTTACTGTCCATCAGAAAATAAGACAACACTGTAAAGCAATTATCCTCTAAATACATATACACGCAAACTAGAAGAAGAGCTAATTAGTGCTCCTTTCCTACTCTCAATAATTCTCCACCGAAAATACACTTGGAAGGCTGAGAAAGCTGCTACAGAAATGAAAAAGACACCATGTAAACAAACCAAGGCATGTATGTCTCTGTCAGCTTTAACAACGCATCTTCAGTCAGACGTCTAACTATGTGAACTACCTAACAAATCAAACGTATAATAATGTGTGGTGTCAGAGCTCCAACGTTTTCTTCCACCTCACTAATGAGATTGGTTACTTGGAAAGCATGTTTACGGCAATCACTGGACTAACAGTAAAGCTAATCAAATAGATTTCTGTAACCTTACTTGTAGAAGTAGATTAACTAAAAAAAGTAAGTTTGAACAAAAACAGCTTTCTAAAGATAGTCTTGCCATTAAGCAGAGTTTCTGGTATTTTTCTGTAAATGTTATAATGTTTCCAAGTATATCTGTGTGCTTTTGTAAACAAACGTAATTTTCTTACAAACACTGGAGACAGCATAAGAACCAAATCAGTAGAACAGCAACTTTTTATCTATTTATCTTTTTTCAATTTTTGGCCACACTCCATGGCATACAGAACCTTAGTTCGCCAACCAGGGATCAAACCAATGCCCCCTGTTTGGAAAGCAGAATCTTAATCACTGGATAGCCAGGGAAGTCACAACTTTTTACTTTAAAGGTGGCAAAATGTTTATCAGGCTAATGCCAATTTGAACACTATTATTTACTTTGCTGACTTTTTGGGAAATGGATACAAAACATAAAATATCAATGGTCATTTTGGGAATGACTGAAAGTCATCTTCAGTTTCTGCTGGAACCTGCAAGGACTCCAAAGAGTTAAAGTTTACTCCAAACAGACTTAAAATACTACAAATAACACGAGTTTGTAAGTAGTGTGTGTGAGCTCAGTTGCAGTCGTGTCCGACTCTTCGCCACCCCATGGACGGCAGCCCACACGGCTCCTCTGTCCATCAAATCTCCCAGGCAAGTGTACTGGTGTTGGGTGCCATCTCCTCCTCCAGGAGATCTTCCTGACCCAGGGATCAAACCTGTGTCTGCTGATCTCCTGCACTGGCAGGTGGATTATTTACCACTGAGCCACCTGTGAAGGCCTTATAACTAGTAATAAAGAACAAATAATAAGATGTGTATCACATGTCATACAGGAGAAGAAAAATCAGAGACACTATTTAATTCATAAATTGAGCATTTACTCAATACCTACTAGATTTCAGGCAGTGTAGAGTCAGGGGGGAAAAAAATAGTCCCCAGGTCTAATATTTGATGGGGGTACAATGAGGACAGAAGAGGTTATAAGAGGAAGAAGGCTTCACAGAGGTGCCTGCTATAATCTAGGGAAGAAAAAATAATATTGGTTGCCAAGGGAGGAGGGGGAACCCACTGGATCAAAATAGACCCAGATGGCTTAAGACACAATTTAAAAATAGAATCTCCAAAGATAAGCATATCTTTCCATTATCACCTGGCCAGAATAACTTAGCCTAGAAACATAAAAAGAAATCATTTTTTATTAGAAAATGATACTAATAAATAAACAAAAAATTCTGTAGAACCAAAAGATTAAGATTCAAGTGAAAAAATTCCATGGCAAACACAGAGCATTGTAACAGGAGCCACAGTAACTACACTCCCACAGAACTTACTACGCTCCAGGCACCAAACACTTTACATACATTAACTCACATAATCCTAACCACAGTCTTCCAGCGTATTTGCCATTTAATCATTTCACAAACAAGGAAGTTGAGGCTCAGAGAAGTTAAGCGCCTTGCCGAAGTTTAAACAGGTAGTGACAGAGTTTATAAACGCTCCGACTTGCGTCTATAGGTTAGAGATGTCTTGAAAGCAAACAGAAGGTATCTATAAGACATTTCATAGTTCTTTTTCTTTTTAAGCCAATAATAAGTTTATTGTGTCTTCAAGACACTACAATATACACTCCTCTCCCAGAGAAGGGTCTTTCAGAGACAAGGAAGCATTATCCAGATGAGTAGCTTATTTGTCATTTTCATAGGCAGCTGGATTCTTCCTCTTCGATTTCTCAAACTCCTGCGTTCCCCATGTGTAGACAAGATAAAACACAGAACGGCGGCGCGTCGCGAAGTATGCACGCCCGAGTTCGGCGCAGCACACTGGGGATGCCCCTGCTGAAGTAGTGCGGGAAGGCGCGCTGCTCGAAGGGCGACAAGCAGTAGGCGATCACAAGCCGCACCCGTGTCAGATGCCCAAATTGGCGGCCCATGGTCGCGGCGGCCTCGAGGTCACCTCGCCCGCCACAGCTCAGGACCCTCCGCCTTCCGTCCGCCACTTCCGGTAGGACCGGACGCCGCGCCCGGAGGCGGTGAGGTCACTTCTGGGAGAACTACTTCCCGACTGTCTCCAGGCAGGACATTTCATAGTTCTATAACTCCGGGAGTTGGTGATGGACAGGGAGGCCTGGCGTGCTGTGATTCATGGGGTCGCGGAGAGTCGGACACGACTGAGCGACTGAACTGAACTGATACAGATGATAACTTTTACTAGAATGATATCACAATAACCAAGTGAATGAACGAATGATGTCAATGGAAAAAATAATGTGCTTTAAGTAATACGAATTTTCTCATGCAGCTCAATATCAAAAAAACAAACAAGCTGATCAGACAAAGGAGAAGATCTAAACAGATTTTTCTCCAAGATGACATACAAATGGCCAAGAGGCATATGAAAAGATGCTCAACATCAATAATTATTAAGAGAAATGCAAATCAAAACTACGAGGTAGCACCTCACACCAATCAGAATAGACATCATCAAAGAATTTACAAACCCCTAAATGCTAGAGAGGCTGTGAAGAAAAGGGAACACTCTTACACTGTTGATAGGAATGCAAATTGATACAACCACTGTGGAGAACAGTACAGCGGTTCCTTAAAAAACTAAACACAGAACTACCATCAGTTCAGTTGCTTAGTCGTGTCCGACTCTCCGCGACCCCATGAATCACAGCACGCCAGGCCTCCCTGTCCATCACCAACTCCCAGAGTTCACTCAAACTCATGTCCACAGAGTCAGTGATGCCATCCAGCCATCTCATTCTCTGTCGTCCCCTTCTCCTCCCGCCCCCAACCTTTCCCAGCATCAGAGTCTTTTCCAGTGAGTCAACTCGTCGCATGAGGTGGCCAAACTATTGCAGTTTCAGCTTTAGCATCAGTCCTTCCAATGAACACCCAGGATTGATCTCCTTTAGAATGGACTACCATATGACCCAGCAATTCCACTCCTGGGCAGATATCCAGAGAAAATCATAATTCCAAAAGATACACGCACCCCAGTGTTCACTGCAGCACTATTTACAATAGCCAGGACATGGAAACAACCTAAATGTCTATCAACAGAAGAATGGATAAAGATGTGGTAAATACATACAATGGAATGTTATTTGGCTATAAAAAGGAACAAAACTGTATTTGCAGAGACATGAATGGACCTAGAGTCTGTCACACAAAGCGAAGTCAGGAATAGAAAAACAAACATCATATATTAATACTTCTATGTGGAATCTAGAAAAATGGTACTGATGCACCTATTTGCAAAGCAGAATATATTGACACGCAGTCGGAGAGCACAAACGTTTGGACATCAAGGGGGTGAGGGGGTGGGATGGACTGGGAGAGTGGGATTGACTATGTCCACTACGATGTATGAAGCAGATGCGTAAGGCCTGCTGTACAGCACGGGGGGTGGGGGGGAGGTATAATCTGTCTGTAGGACATGTACTGAGTTAATGCATTCCAATATTCATTTTGTTGTTGTTTAGTTACTAGTCAGACTCTTCTGCAACCCCATGGACTGTAGCCCACCAGGCTCCTCTGTCTATGGGATTTCCCAGGCAAGAATACTGGAGTGGGCTACTGTTCCCTTCTCCAGGGGATCTTCCCAGCCCAGGGATCAAGCCCACATCTTGTACATCGGTAGGTGGATTCTTTACCACTGAGTCACCAGGGAAGCCCCCAATATACATTGCTGCTGCTGCTAAGACGCTTCAGTCGTGTCCAACTCTGTGCGACCCCATAGACGGCAGCCCACCAGGCTCCCCCATTCCTGGGATTCTCCAGGCAAGAACACTGGAATGAGTTGCCATTTCCTTCTCCAATGCATGAAAGTGAAAAGTAAAAGTGAAACCTCTCAGTTGTTTCCAACTCTTCACAACCCCATGGACTTCAGCCTACCAGGCTCCTCCGCCCACAGGATTTTCCAGGCAAGAGTACTAGATTGGGGTGCCATTGCCTTCTCCGCCAATATACATTAGGTACTCCAGTACTATTGCCTAGAAAATCCCATGGATGGAGGAGCCTGGTAGGCTGCAGTCCATGGGGTCGCTAAGGGTCGGACACGACTGAGCAACTTCACTTTCACTTTTCACTTTCACACATTGGAGAAGGAAATGGCAACCCACTCCAGTGTTCTTGCCTGGAGAATCCCAGGGACGGGGGAGCCTGGTGGGCTTCCGTCTATGGGGTCACGCAGAGTCGGACACGACTGAAGTGACTTAGCAGCAGCAGCAACAGACAAATACTGTTTGATTCCACTTACATGAAGTACCTAGAATAGTCAAAGTCATAGCCAGGAAGTACACTCATAGATGCTGGAGATAGGGGTGGGGGGTGTGGGGAATGGAAGTTAGTAATTAATGGAACAGCTTCAGGTTAGGAAGATGAAAAATTCAGGACATGGATGGTGAGAGTTGTACAACAATGTGAATGTACTTAAGTGCCACTGAACTGTACAGCTAAACAAGGTTAATATAGTATGTTTTCTATTACGTGAATTTTACAATAAAAAAATTTTTTGATTATGTGTGATTTTTTAAAATAAAGAATTGCCTGAATAAAAGAATACTGACACTAAGCTAAAGAGAAAAGTGCTGTGGGGGCTTCCCTGCTGACTTAGGGGTAAAGAATCCACCTGCCAACGCAGGAGACACGGATTCGATCCCTGGCCTGGGAAGATCCCACGTGCCATGGATCAACTAAGCCCATGCATCACAACTATTAAGCCTGTGCTCTAAAGCCCAGAAGTCACAACTGTTGAAGCCTGTGTGCTCTAGAGCCCGTGATTCACCACAATGAGAAGTCCATGCATCACAATTTGAGAGTAGCCCCCAGTTGCCACAACTAGAGAAAAGCCTGTGCAGTAATGAAGACCTAGCACAGCCAAAAAATAAGCAAATAAATAAATCTTTACCCAAAAAAAGGTAAGTGGTGTTCACAAATTATTCATCTGAGAGTAACTTTAAATTCATTAAGCTACAAGAATAATGACAAGAACCTGGCTGGTAAAAAGTACTATATATGAATTATGAAATCATTTTGAAATTACTTATTTATTATGCAGGAACTAGAGGGTCATGAGTGACAAAAAACTGACTGGAAGAACAGGAAAGATTACTCGCAGGAAGTGTAGCATTATTGTTTATGAACTTTGAATACTTTAAGAGCAGTGGAAAATGGAATAAAAATGTAGTGTCAGCCAACAGTATGAATGACTATGATTGACAGTATTACTGGCCACTTCCTGAGTACCTAGAAACTATGCAAAGATTTCACATTTCTCATTTAATTTTGAAAGGTGTGTATTATTATCCATAAACACAGGTGTGGGGCGGTGCAAACCAATGTCAAGTAACTTGCCTGAGGTCAGACAGAAAGTGGGGGAGCTGAACCTGGTTGTTATGGTTCCCTCAAAGCCATGTGTCTTGTAGACAGAACAGTATATAAACAACATTTGTAAGCTTCCTTGATACACAGCTCACCTTCTAGAGAAGCTACAATATGCAAGTTATAGTTTGATGTCAATAAAATTTAGTTAAATAATGTGAGTTTGTAATGGAGAATTTTTTTTAAAGGCCTCAACATCAAAAATTTTACTTGCCATAATTTCTAAACATAAGTATTTCCATTGCCACTGAGGTCTAATCATGACTCCTGTAAAGGCGCAGAGAGGGGACCCAAATATGAAAACCACAGTGCTGGTGTCTCAAATGAGGTGACAAAGCTTGGGAACCTAAATCAGTCAGTTCAGTTCAGTTCAGTTCAGTTCAGTCGCTCAGTTGTGTCCGACTCTCTGCTACCCCATGAATCACAGCACGCCAGGCCTTCCTGTCCATCACCAACTCCCGGAGTTCACTCAAACTCATGTCCATCGAGTCGGTGATGCCATCCAGCCATCTCATTCTCTGTTGTCCCCTTCTCCTCCCACCCCCAATCCTTCCCAGCATCAGAGTCTTTTCCAATAAGTCAACTCATCACATGAGGTGGCCAAAGTATTGGAGTTTCAGCTTTAGCATCAGTCCTTCCAATGAACACCCAGGATTTATCTCCTTTAGAATCTAAATAAATAAACCTAAATAAGACTTTTAAAAAATCAAGCAGCCATACTTTACTTGGTGTTTGCTTATTTATCAAAATTCAAACTCCTGTTTCCATTTTCTTTTCAAATAAAGAATGAACTTTTCAGATGAATCCATGCTCATTTGTTTACATCTCATGTTAATGAACATTTCAAGTAATGAGAATGGCAGTCAGATATGTTCTAAATTTCACTTTTGCGGTTTGTCTTGAGTAAAGCTTCCTTAACACAGGATGATTGGAAACTATTTCTAGTAGCTTATTTTAAAAATCTCACTTTGGAGTAATTTTAGACTTACAGAAAATTTACAAAAATAGCAGAGGTTCCATACACCCTTCACCCAGCCTACCCTAATGTTCACATCTTACATAACCCAAGTATACTCATAAAACTGGGAAATGAAAATAGGTACAATAGTAAGACACAGACCTTCACTGAATTCCACCATTCACAATGCTTAAAGGTATGCAATTCTTAAACAGCAGGCCTGTTTTTTCAATTAATGATATTTCTATTATCAGTAGTATTCAATATATTATGAGGAATTCTGAACATTTAGTGGTAGCACTACAAAAACAATCAAGTTGTTCAAATTTTCCAAGTCATTCTTCACTCATAGTTCAAGGCCCATCAGAGGAAGAACAGCATGAAGTAACTTCAAGGCTTCCCCACACACATTCCCACCAGGGTTACAGCAATAAGCCCCAGTGTTCATTCACAGGACAGAGAGCAAACAGCAGGCTCCATACCAGGAAACAACTGGGCATCCAAGCCTGGGCCAAGTGACCTTTTTCTCAAGCACCCACAGAACCTTCTCCAGGATAGATCACATCCTGGGCAATAAATCTAGCTTTGGTAAATTCAAAAAAATTGAAATCACTCCAAGCATCTTTTCTGACCACAATGCAGTAAGATTATATCTCAATTACAGAAGAAAAACTATTAAAAATTCCAACATATGGAGGCTGAACAACACACTGCTGAATAGCCAACATATCACAGAAGAACTCAAAAAAGAAATCAAAATATGCATAGAAACGAATGAAAATGAAAACACAACAACCCAAAACCTGTGGGACACTGTAAAAGCATTGCTAAGGGGAAGGTTCATAGCAATACAGGCATACCTCAAGAAACAAGAAAAAAGTTAAATAAATAACCTAACTCTACATCTAAAGCAACTAGAAAAGGAAGAAATGAAGAACCAAAGAGTAAGCAGAAGGAAAGAAATCTTAAAAATCAGGGCAGAAATAAGTGCAAAATAAAAGAGACCATAGCAAAAATCAACAAAGCCAAAAGCTGGTTCTTTGAGAGGATAAATAAAATTAACAAACCATTAGCCAGACTCATCAAGAAACAAAGGGAGAAAAATCAAGTCAATAAAATTAGAAATGAAAATGGAGAGATCACAACAGACAACACAGAAATACAAAAGATCATAAGAGACTACTGTCAGCAATTAAATGGGCAACGTGGAAGAAATGGACAAATTTTTAGAAAAGTACAACTTTCCAAAACTGAACCAGGAAGAAATAGAAAATCTTAACAGACCCATCATAAGCACAGAAATTGAAACTGTAATCAGAAATCTTCTAGCAAACAAAAGGCCAGGTCCAGACGGCTTCACAGCTGAATTCTACCAAAAATTTAGAGAAGAGCTAACACCTATCCTACTCACACTCTTCCAGAAAATTGCAGAGGAAGGTAAACTTCCAAACTCATTCTATGAGGCCACCATCACCCTAATACCAAAACCTGACAAAGATGCCACAAAAAAAGAAAACTACAGGCCAATATCACTGATGAACATAGATGCAAAAATCCTTAACAAAATTCTAGCAATCAGAATCCAACAACACATTAAGAAGATCATACATCATGACCAAGTGGGCTTTATCCCAGGGATGCAAGGATTCTTCAATATCTGCAAATCAATCAATGTAATACACCACATTAACAAACTGAAAAATAAAAGCCATATCATTATCTCAATAGATGCAGAGAAAGCCTTTGACAAAATTCAACATCCATTTATGGTAAAAACCCTCCAGAAAGCAGGAATAGAAGGAACATACCTCAACATAACAAAAGCTATATACGACAAACCCACAGCAAACATTATCCTCAATGGTGAATAATTGAAAGCATTTCCCCTAAAGTCAGGAACAAGACAAGGGTGCCCACTCTCACCACTACTATTCAACATAGTTTTGGAAGTTTTGGCCACAGCAATCAGAGCAGAAAAAGAAATAAAAGGAATCCAAACTGGAAAAGAAGAAGTGAAACTCTCACTTGCAGATGATCCTCTACACAGAAAACCCTAAAGACTCCACCAGAAAATTACTAGAGCTAATCAATGAATACAGTAAAGTTGCAAGATATAAAGTCAACACACAGAAATCCCTTGCATTCCTATACACTAATAATGAGAAAATAGGGAAATTAAGGAAACAATTCCATTCACCATTGCAATGAAAAGAATAAAATGCTTAGGAATATATCTACCTAGAGAAACAAAAGACCTATATATAGAAAACTATAAAACACTGGTGAAAGTAATCAAAGAGGACACTCGTAGACGGAGAAATATACCATGTTTGTGGATTGGAAGAATCAATATAGTGAAAATGAGTATACTACCCAAAGCAATCTATAGATTAAATGCAATCCCTATCAAGCTACCAATGGTATTTTTCACAGAGCTAGAACAAATAATTTCACAATTTGTATGGAAATACAAAAATCCTCGAATAGCCAAAACAATCTTGACAAAGAAGAATGCAACTAGGGGGATCAACCTGCCGGACTTCAGTCTATACTGCAAAGCCACAGTCATCAAGACAGTATGGTACTGGCACAAAGACAGAAATACAGATCAATGGAACAAAATAGAAAGCCCAGGGATAAATCCACGCACCTATGGACACCTTATCTTTGACAAAGGAGGCAAGAATATACAATGGAGAAAAGACAATCTCTTTAACAAGTGGTGCTGGGAAAACTGGTCAACCACTTGTAAAAGAATGAAACTAGAACACTTTCTAACACCATACACAAAAATAAACTCAAAATGGATTAAAGAGCTAAATGTAAGACCAGAAACTATAAAACTCCTAGAGGAGAACATAGGCAAAACACTCTCCGACATAAATCACAGCAGGATCCTCCATGACCCACCTCCCAGAATATTGGAAATAAAAGCAAAAAGAAACAAATGGGACCTAATTAAAATCAAAAGCTTTTGCACAGCAAACGAAACTATAAGCAAGGTGAAAAGACAGCTTTCAGAATGGGAGGAAATAATAGCAAATGAAGCAACAGACAAAGAATTAATCTCAAAAATATACAAGCAACTCCTGCAGCTCAATTCCAGAAAAATAAACGACCCAATCAAAAAATGGACCAAAGAACTAAACAGACATTTCTCCAAAGAAGACATACAGATGGCTAACAAACACATGAAAAGATGCTCAACATCACTCATTATCAGAGGAATGCAAATCAAAACCACAATGGGGTACCATTTCACGCCAGTCAGAATGGCTGCTATCCAAAAGTCAACAAGCAATAAATGCTGGAGAGGGTGTGGAGAAAAGGGAACCCTCTTACACTGTTGGTGGGAATGCAAACTAGTACAGCCACTATGGAGAACAGTATGGAGATTTCTTAAACTAGAAACAGAACTGCCATACGACCCAGCAATCCCACTTCTGGGCATACACACCGAGGAAACCAGAATTGAAACAGACACGTGTACCCCAGTGTTCATCGCAGCAATGTTTATAACAGCCAGAACATGGAAGCAACCTAGATGTCCATCAGCCAACGAATGGATAAGAAAGCTGTGGTACATATACACAATGGAATATTGCTCAGCCATTAAAATGAATACATTTGAATCAGTTCTAATGAGGTGGATGAAACTGGAGCCTATTATACAGAGTGAAGTAAGCCAGAAAAAAAACCACCAGTACAGTATACTAACGCATATATATGGAATTTAGGAAGATGGTAACGATAACCCTGTATGCGAGACAGCAACACAGATACAGATGTATAGAACAGTCTTCTGGACTCTGTGGGAGAGGGCGAGGGTGGGATGATTTGGGAGAATGGCACTGAAACATGTACATTATCATGTGTGAAACTAATTGCCAGTCCAGGTTCGATGCATGATACAGGATGCTCGGGGCTGGTGTACTGGGATGACCCAGAGGGATGGGATGGGGAGGGAGGTGGGAGGGGGGTTCAGGATAGGGAAAACATGTACACACATGGTGCATTCATGTCAAAGTATGGCAAAACCAATACAATATTGTAAAATAATTAGCCTCCAATTAAAATAAATAAATTTATATATATAAAAAAAAAGAGCACAAGGATGCACGTTATTAGAGACATGCAAAACAAAACTACAATAAGGTTATCACCTCATACCGGTCAGAATGGCCATCATCAAAATCTATGACAATAAATGACGGAGACAATGTAGAGAAAAGGGAACCCTCTTGCACTTTCGTGGGAATGTCAACTGATACAGCCACTACGGAAACCAGGATGGAGATTCCTTTAGAAACTAGGAACAAAACTACCATATGACCCAGCAACCCCACTATGGGAATATACCCTGAGAAAACCATAATTCAATACATCACATGAACCCCAAAGTTCACTGCAGCACTATTTACAACAGCCAGGACACGAAGCAATGTAAATGTACATCGACAGATGAAGGGATAAAGAAGATGTAGGCCACCGGACACTTCACTTCAGCGGAAGACTTGAACCTGTTGATTGCCAAAAATACGAGATTAGAGATCTATGTGGTCACGGCTGAGGGGCTTCGGCCCGTCAAAGAGGTGGGCATGTATGGGAAGATTGCTGTCATGGAGCTTTTCAGGCCCAAGGTAAGTGCTCTGGGTTGGTTGGGCCCAGCAACAAAGGGAGAACTACTGGTTGTAGTTGAGTTTATGTTGATTTATGTCATTACTCGTTTAGCATGGGTGCAGTAAGGCCTAGGAGAGAAACTTTTCTCTTTTTGAATGGCAGGTTTCAGTTTATACTCTTATTTAATAAGTTTCCAAGAGAGAGAAGGAGAAATTCACTGGGGAAAAATTTTATTTTATCAAATTGACTTCTTTAGAAGAGAATATTAAAGCAGTTTGAAATGTGGGTCACCATCCTGTGGGCCATCATAGTGATTTAGAGAGTAAGCTCTGGAGTTAGGGCAGTACACTTTATTCCTTATTAAATCTAACTTTGGGTGTCACCTAACCTTTCAGAGCCTTATTTCTGCATCTGCAAAATGGGGATAACAGTATCCAGTCTTCTGGGTTATTGTGAAGATGAACAGCACCTAGGACATAATGAACATTCACTGTTACCACTTACCATCGAATTATTATCATTATTATAATCCAACTGCTTTCATGAAAATAGCCACCATGTTGCTTCATTATGTGTTTATTGAATCTGATAAGAAAACAATGGGTTCAAAATTTAACCCTTTGAACAAAAACTCACTTTGTTGGGGTCTGTATTAATTAGTAAGAAAGACTTGGTAAATGCATTTGAGCTTCCCTTGTTCACAGTTTTTTTTCTTTTTTTTTCCAAGTACTTGGGAGGGATAATGGCAAGCCACTCCAGTACTCTTGCCTAGAAAATTTCATGGATGGAGGAGCCTGGTAGGCTGCAGTCCATGGGGTCGCTAAGGGTCGGACACGACTGAGCGACTTCACTTTCACTTTTCACTTTCACACATTGGAGAAGGAAATGGCAACCCACTCCAGTGTTCTTGCCTGGAGAATCCCAGGGACAGGGGAGCCTGGTGAGCTTCCGTCTATGGGGTCACACAGAGTCGGACACGACTGACGTGACTTAGCAGCAGCAGCAGCAGCAGCAGCAGCAGCAGGCCACATATCAGATGTAGTATATACTGCGAGAGTCGATTCCTAGGCAGGTTGATAAGGAATCCAGGGTCCCCAAGGAGGAGAAAGGGGTCTAAGGCTCTCAAGGAGGAGATAGGGGTCTGGAATTCTCAAGGAGGAGGAAAGGACAAATGTTTTTTTCTACATTCCTCAGTAAGGACTATAGAACAATAATGTATCCTGCTTGAGGACAGTTTCTCCTTCCTGAAAACCTTCTGACTAATCCTGTTATCTTATGGGAATGGGTCTAGTAAGATCTTTACAACCTTGAAACATTCTTTTGATTTACTGTAATAACCAATTAAAAAGTATATAACTCCCTTGCTTAGACTAGCGAGGGGGGCACTCTCTGTCCCCCTTCTGATGTCTGTGTCAGAAGCTTTCTCTGCCCCTTTTCATACTTTAATAAAACTCTGCTGCACAAAAGCTCTTTAGTGATCAAGCCTGGTCCCTGGTCCCGAAGCTAAATATTCTTTGGAGATCAAGAATCCGACAACGTTCACTGTAAGCTAACAATTTAACAGAAGCAGAAGATATTAAGAAAAGGTGGCAAGAATACACAGAAGAACTGTACAAAAAAGATCATCATGACCCAGATAACCACTATGGTGAGATCACTCACCTAGAGCCAGACATCCTGGAGTCTGAAGTCAAGTGGGCCTTAGGAAGTATCATTACAAGCAAAGTTAGTGGAGGTGATGGAATTCCAGTTGAGCTATTTCAAATTCCAAAAGATGATGCTGTTAAAGTGCTGCACTCAATATGTCAGCAAATTTGGAAAACTCAGCAGTGGCCACAGGAGTGGAAGTCAGTTTTCATTCCAATCCAAAAGAAGGGCAACAGCAAACAATGTTCAAACTACTGGACAATTGCACTAATTTCTCACACTAGCAAGGTCATGCTCAAAATCCTCCAACCTAGGCTTCAACAGTATGTGAACCAAGAACTTCCAGATGTTCAAGCTGGATTTAGAAAAGGCAGAAGAACCACAGATCAAATTGCCAGCATCTACTGGATCACAGAAAAAGCAAGAGAATTTCAGAAATATATCCACTTCTGCTTCATTGACTATGCTAAAGCCTTTGACTATGTGGATCACAACAAACTGGAAAATTCTTCAAGAGATGGGAATACCAGACCACCTTATGTGTCTCCTATGAAACCTGTATGCAGGTCAACAAGCCACAGTTAGAACTGGACATGAAACAATGGACTGAAATCCAAATTAGGAAAGGAGTACGTCAAGGCTTTACATTGTCACCCTTTTTATTTAACTTATATGCAAAATACATCATGCAAAATGCCAAGCCTGATGAAGCACGGGCTGGTATCAAGATTCCCAGGAGAAATATCAATAACCTCAAATATGCAGGTGACACCACCCTTATGGCAGAAAGCAAGGAGGAACTGAAGAGCCTCTTGATGAAGGTGAAAGAGGAGAGTGAAAAAGCTGGCTTAAAACTCAACATTCAAAAAACAAAGATCATGGCATCTGGTCCCATCACTTCATGGCAAATAGATGGGGAAACAATGGAAACTGGGACAGATCCTATTTTCCTGGGCTCCAGAATCACTGCAGATGGTGACTGCAGCCATGAAGTTAAAAGACACTTACTCCTTGGAAGAAAAGTTATGACCAAACTAGACAGCATATTAAAAAGCAGAGACATTACTTTGCTGACAAAGGTCCATCTAGTCAAAGCTATGGTTTTTCCAATAGTCATGTGTGGAAGTGAGAGTTGGACCATAAAGAAGGCTGAGCTCCAAAGAATTGATGCTTTCGAACTGTGATGCTGGAGAAGACTCTTGAGAGTCCCTTGGACTGCAAGGAAATCAAACCAGTCAACTGTAAAGGAAATCAACCCCAAATATTCATTGGAAGGACTGAAGCTGAAGCTCCAATACTTTGGCCACTTGATGATGGGAAGAGTCAACCCATTTGAAAAGACCCTGATGCTGGGAAAGATAGATGGCAGGAGGAGAAGGGGACAACAAAAGATGAGATGGTTGAATGCCATCACTGACTCAATGGACTGGAGCAAGCGCTGGGAGATGGTGGAGGACAGGGAAGCCTGGCATGCTGCAGTCCATGGGGTCACACAGAATTGAACATACCTGAGCAGCTGAACAACAACAAGTACATATCTAAAATGGAATATTACTCAGCCAGAAAAAGGAACAAAGTTGAGTCATTTGCAGTGATGTGGATAGACCTAGAATCTGTCACACAGAGTTAAGCAAGTCAGGCAGAGAAAAAAAGTACTGTAAATTAACAAAGATACATATGGAATCTAGAAAAACGGTACCAATGAACCTATGCGCAGGGCAGAAATAGAGATGCAGACATAGACTTGTGGGCACAAGGTGGAAAGGAGAGGCTGGGATGAATAGAAGAGAAATGGTTTTTCCCGTGGTCATGTATGGATGTGAGAGTTGGACTGTGAAGAAAGCTGATCGCCGAAGAATTGATGCTTTGAACTGTGGTGCTGGAGAAGACTCTTGAGAGTCCCTTGGACTGCAAGGAGATCCAACCAGTCCATTCTAAAGGAGATCAGTCCTGGGTGTTCATTGGAAGGACTGATGCTAAAGCTGAAACTCCAATACTTTGGCCACCTCATGCGAAGAGTTGACTCACTGGAAAAGACTCTGATGCTGGGAGGGATTGGGGGTGGGAGGAGAAGGGGACGACCGAGAATGAGATGGCTGGATGGCATCACCAACTCGATGGACATGAGTTTGAGTGAACTCCGGGATTTGGTGATAGACAGGGAGGCCTGGCATGCTGTGATTCATGGGGTCGCAAAGAGTCGGACAAGATTGAGCGACTGAACTGAACTGAATGAGGTCTTTCTCCTGAGAACTGGCAGTCAGATGAGAAACCTTCAGCAGATTAAGAAGAACAAGTGACTCCTTATTATACATATTTTTTGGTGCTTCTGGGGAGAACGACTTGCCAATGTATAACTATTTCCGGATAAATGGAACTTGTTAGTGTGTAAAACAGATAGCTAGTGGGAAGCTGTTGTATATCTCACGGAGCTCAGCCTGGTGCTCTGTGATGATCTAAAGGGGTGCACTGGGGGTGGGGGTCAGGAGGTAAACACAAGAGGAAGGGACAGATGTATACACAGAGCTGATTCACTTTTTTATATAGCAGACACACAACACTGTAAACCAATTATCTTCCAATTAAAAAATAAATAATTTTTTAAAAGTACAGCATGAAGAGGAGGCTTGGTCACTTTAAAAGACCCATCCAAATGTGTACAGTTGTCTTATGAACAAACAACAAATTGAAAATAGGCCATTTTGGCTTCAGTGCAGGGAAACTTAAATGTGACACTTCTTCAGTTGCTATATTCAGAAGGAGTCATGCGGCTTCCAACTGTGCAACATCACAAAACTGTGCGCCATGATGTTTCCAATTCAACAGCAGGAATGCGCTATAACCATCTACTGCGTTCCACATGAATGACATCACAATAATTGATGATGATTAATTTAAGACAAAAAAAATACCCCCACAATTTTCTGTGCAGGTCTCAGTGCTGTCAGTCTAGCACCAGAATTTTATAACACTCTGAAGACAGATGATTAATTTCACTCAACTGCCCTCCATACCATAGGTGATTAGCTATTATATCGGGACTTCACTGGTGGTCCAGTGGTTAAGAATGTACCTGGCAATGCAGGGGACTTGAGTTCGATTTTGCTAAAAATCCTAATTGGCAACTCTGACTTTGTTGGTGATCTGGATACAAAATACTTTGCTCTTATTTTCAAGTGTTTCTTTCCATGTTGGCATGCTGTATTTAATTTAGGAAACAAGTTTAGTGTGGTAAAATCATACAGGATCTTTTTACTGTTATCATTCCCTTCTCAACCTTTATAGGAATCTACGTTCTGATCAAACATGTCTGTGCAGACACCAGATTGTCCAACCTCACGAAACTGAGGGCAGGAGAAGAGGACAACAGAGGATGAGATGGTTGGATGGCAACACCAACTCAACGGACAGGAGGTTGAGCAAGCTCCAGGAGAAAGTGAAGGACAAGGAAGCCTGGTACACTACAGTCCATGGAGTCACACAGAGTTGGACATAAACTGGGTGACTGAACAACAACATGAAATGGGGGCAGAGGAGGCGCTGAGCAGGAGCACCCTTTCCATTACTGTCATTCCGTTCATATTACTAAAGGTATGGAAGAATCTTGAGGGTGGAGTGATAATACACATTTAACTATTGCTAAAATAAGAATCAACAACAATAAACAAGTTATTACCTATAAATCTGAATAAAAATATAGTTTTTATAAAGTACTGTCTATTTAAAGACATAAAATGTACTATTTTATACACTGTAGTGTAACGGAAATGATAATTCAATGGCCCCTGATTTCTACTGCAAACCTATGATTTCATCTTAGAAAATCAGCAGCATAATGTGAAAATCTCACATAAACTGAGTTTATTTTCAGTTTGCTTCAAATGTTGCATCTGAGTTAAAGCTTTCCTTCGTAACACCTTGTGGCTAGAAGCACAACTACTTAGACGTGACAGCACTGTTAACAATCCTCTATACTGCACTTAAATACTCAGACACCAGAGCAAATCTAACATTCTTACAGGAAATTTTATCATATCCTTTCACAATCCGCGTACTGTTTGGCTAAGGTTCAGTAAGAGCACATCTGTACATTATGGCTCTGATTGTACTTCTAAAAGAAACAAATTATAAATAAAACAGTTCATGTATACAGCTATCCAACTTTGCACTGACCCTGAAAAAGAATGCTAACCTCCAAACAATTAGTAAATAGCTGTGAACACCTGCTGTGTAAAAGACATAACTATAAAGAATATAAACATAAATGATCAGAAGACAAAGCTTCTTCCTCCAAAATGCAGAGTTAAAACACAAGCTCGTAGAAACATGTGGTCTGGCTCCACTCATCCCCATAAACCATATGTGACCCCCACCCCATGTCAGTCTCTGAGAGCTGAGTCTTTCCTGAATGAACACTGTTAACCCTTGCCCAAGTACAGCATAACCATGAATGCTGTGGGTGGTGGTGGTACTGGTTTAAGAAATATGGTTCAGTTCAGTTCAGTTCAGTCGCTCAGTTGTGTCCGACTAGCCATATTTATATCATCAAGTCAAACAATCAACACAATTTGTAGAAACACCTGAAATAAGCTGATTTAATAATACAACCTCAAATTTTGAACCTATGAAACAGCAACAACATCATTAAAGACATCATGCACTATGTGCAAAATTATGTGTAAAATGATTAAGAACATCAACTCGGAATATTACTCGGCCATAAAAAGGAAAAAAATTGTGCCATTTGCAGAGATGTAGATGGACCTAGAGGCTGTCATACACAGTCAAGTCAGAAATAGAAAGGCAAATATCATATATTAAGGAATACGGGTAGGTGGCGAAAGATGGGGTGGGATGAACTGTGAGACTGGGAATGACATATATACACTGCCATGTATAAAACAGATAACTAATGAGAGAACCTGATGTACAGCACACGGGAACTTCACTCAATGTTCTGTGGTAACCTAAATGGGAAGGAAATTCAAAAAGGAGGGGACATAGGTAAACATACAGCTGGTTCACTTTGCTGCACATCAAAAACTAACACAACTTTGTAAAGCAACTACATTCCAATTAAAAACATTTTTTAAAGGACACCAATTCTGGAATCAGTGGTTCAAATCCCGGCTGTACCCCTTAACACTTGAGTATTACTGGAGCCTCAGTCAAGGCACTCAAACTCTCCTTCAGTTTCCACATCTGCAAAATGAAGACGGTTAACAGCACCCAACGGCCTTTCCTGGTAGCTCAGTCAGTAAAGAATCCTCCTGCAATGCAGGAGACCCTGGTTTGATTCCTGGGTCGGGAAGATCCCCTGGAGAAGGGATAGGGCTACCCACTCCAGTATTCTTGGATTTCCCTGGTGGTTCACACCTGCAATGTGGGAGACTTGGGTTTGATCCCTGGGTTGGGAAGATCCCCTGGAGGAGAGTATGGCAACCCACTCCAGTATCCTTGCCTGGAGAATCCCCATGGACAGAGGAGTCTGGCAGGGGCTACATTTAGTCGCAAAGAATCGTACACAAATGAGTGACTAAGCACAAGAGACTAAGCACAGAAGAACAGCACCCACGTCACAGAACTGTCATGAAGATTTATAACAGATAATCCATGGAATCAGATATGCATAGTCAGATATGCAGATGTCACTACTCTAATGACAGAAAGTGAAGAGGAACTAAAGAGCCTCTTGATGAGGGTGAAAGAGGAGAGTGAAAAATCTGGCTTAAAACTCAACATTCAAAAAACAAAGGTCATGGCATCTGGTCCCATCAATTCATGGCAAACAGACGGGGAAACAATGGAAACCGGGACTAAAAGACGCTTGCTCCTTGGAAGAAAAGCTATGAGCAACCTAGACAGCATATTAAAAAGCAGAGACATCACTTGGCCAACAATGGTTTGTATAGTCCAAGCTACAGTTTTTCCAGTAGTCATGTATGGATGTGGGAGTTGGACCATAAGAAAGCTGAGCGCCGAAGAACTGATGCTTTCAAATCTCACAAGTCAAGCGGCAGAGTCAAAAAAAAAGTTATATACTATACAATTCCATTTTTATAAAATTCTAGAAAAAGCAAACTAATCTGTAGTGACACAGAGAAGATCAGTGTTCGCTGCCCATGGGGCAGAGGGAGAATAAAAGTGGGAAGAGGTTCCAGAGAAACATGAGTAAATTTTGAGAGGGCAATGAATATGTTCATTTTTTTCCTTATAAAGTTTCATAGATAGAAAAATACGTCAAAATTCATCATGGTGCTAGAAAAGACTTTTGGGAGTTCCCTGGACAGCAAGGAGGTTAAACTAGTCAATCGTAAAGGAAATCAACAGTGACTATTCCTTGGAACGACTGATGCTGAAGCTCCAATACTTTGGCCACCTGATGCAAAGAGCTGACTCAGTAGGAAAGACCCTGATGCTGGGAAAGATAGAAGGCAGGAGGAAAAGGGGTTGACAGAGGATGAGATGGTTGGATGGCATCACCGATTCAATGGACGTGAGTTTGAGCAAACTCTGGGAGACGGTGAAGGACAGGAAAGCCTGGTGTGCTGCAGTCCACGGGGTCGCAGAGTCAGACACAACTGAGGGACTGAACAAGAACAACCCATGGAAAGTGGTTATCACAGTGCTGGGCACTCTGTAACCATGAGGAATGCTAATCACTGTGACTACTAACGACTACTAATAATTGCAGTAATAGAAACCATGTTAACATGGTGAAAGGGTGCTGGGTAGAAAACCAAGGACCTGATTTGGGAGACGAAACACAATCTCTGAGACCTGGTTTCTCTGTGTTAGTGGGGATGACAAGCCCTGTCTCCCTGAGCTGCATGTCGTGTGAATAAGAGGTAAGGAATACATGATATACTGCTTAGCACAATGCCCACCCCAGCATACAACATCTATTCTACACACCATGTGTTTCTTACAAGAATTCAAATGACAATACGTGCATAACTATTAAACTTATAAACTCATAATTTAACATAACTGATAAATTATTAAAATGCCAGGAAGGAAATGTGTTGACTGAGCAGGGAAGATGGGAAAGTCCTACTTTAAAGAGGGGTGGACAGGAAAGGAAAGCCTCTCTGCGGTGACATGATCTAAGACCCAGGAAACAAGAAGGATCTGGACACCAAGAAAGCCTAGCGAAAGAGCCAGAATGAGGACAGAAGGGATTTCTGTCAACCCTCCAGATCACTATGGCCCCAGGCCCTAGGCACACAGTAGACACCCAGTGACAAAGCATAGAAGGAATAACGAACACTTCTGGCAGAGGGCACAACAAACTTAAAGGCCCTCTGGTGAGGAGTGGCCTGGCAAGCCCAGACAGAATAGAGAGAGGCCAGAGGGGCTGCGGGGCGGGACGCGTAGCGGGTGGGTGCTGTGGGGTAAGGTCAGTGAGGCCCAGATGACATGGGACCCCGTCAACCACAGCTGAAACTCTGGATTTTACTCTCCTTTCAAAGAGCTGTCACTGGAGGCTTTTAGCAGAGAGTGGTAAGATCTATTTCTGTAAAAGATCATTCTGGCTGTCGTGAAGAGAAGATATTTTAGAAAAGCATGAATACCATCAGGGAGACCCTCGGAGTGGCCAATGCAGCAGTTCAGACAGGAGGTGAGTTAGAGGCTTAAGTCCCAACAGTGGAGTTGGTGATGGGCTGGATGATGACGGAAAGAGAGAACCATGGAGTCATTCTTAAGTTTCTGCCTTGGCAAGGAACAGACATCTGTGCTATTTTACTGAGTAGGGGAAATCTGGGAAGGAACAAGCTGGGGACAAAAGGAATACAAACCAAGTGCTGTGTTCTGAACTGCCTCCCCTGAGCCACCTTGATAAGGATGTCACCGAGGGTGCTGGTCATGCGAGGCTGTAACTCAGAGCAGGGGGTCCATGACAGAGCCCTCAATGTGCAAGTTATCCACACCGATATGGCATCTAAAGCCAAGAAACAAGGTAAAATAGCATGCTTTGGTCATTTGCTGGATAATAGAACCATGTCATCTAACTCACTTCTCTTCCTGTTGGGCTGCCGGAGTGTTCCAAAGTCTACATAAGCCTTAAAGGAAAATTATTTCTGCGGGGATTCTAGATACGATGATTGAGCCCCTTTACTTCCCCTTCCCTTTATGGTTTTAAGTCTTTATTAAATTTCTTATAGCACTGCTTCTGTTTTATGTTCTGCTTTTTTGGCTGCAAGGCATGTGGGATCTTAGCTCGCCAACCAGGGATCAAACCTGAATCCCTTGAATTGGAAGGGGAAGTCTTAACCACTGGACCACCAGGAAGTCCATCTTTATGCTGTTTAGTCTTTCATCTAAATCTTTTTTTAAGTATGTGTACTATTAAAAAAAGAAAGAAAATCTAAGAAACGAGGTAGTGTAGTGATATGATTCGGGGAGTCAGAAGGGCTGACCCCCACACTGCCTTTGGTGGGTATCAATCATAGACACCTGACCATGGCGTTACCTGTGAGTGTGCACTTCTCTGACAGACTACAAGCTCCTCAAGGGCATCAGTCACACCTCAGTCATCTTTGAACCGCTGTGAAAGGGCACAGTGTCGAGCTCACACAAGGCAGGCAATACACGTACACTAATGGCATCAGTCACTTTTCTATCCGTGGAAGGGGTTGGGGCCTTATGAGAATGTGCCATGGCTCACCTCTAAGACGTTTTATACACAACACAGCACACGATTAAATACCAGTCAGCAATACAGACAGATGTCAGATACACAGATAAGTCTTTCCGGGTCTGGGTTAGAAGACTTCAGGCAGGAGGAAAAAAACTGAGCTGGCTTTAAAAGATGCATTTGCATTTGATCTGTGAAAAGGCTGATTTCAGAGAGTAGCCAAAGAAAAGGGGCAGTAAGGAGCCTATTCTGGTTAGAAGGAAAGGAAGGAAGGGAGGAAGAGCAAAAAAAAAAAAAAGTATTGAGGAAGGGAGCTGTAAAAACCAATTAAGGACACAACGTGGATATCTTTGAGTGCCAGCAACTTCATGTTTTAAAGTTTTAGAAAGTTACACATTTCTGGGAACTACAAAAAGATGTTTAAGGAAGATCACACAAATTCAGTGTGTAGAATAGATCAGAGTGTTAACTTAGTTCTGGCACAAATTAGTAAGAATCTGATAAAAACAAAGGATACCACAGGTTCCAAAAAATCTTAGTGAACACAACTTGGTGAGTGATATAACCAAGAATCAGATTTAATCTGAGATTTGAGACTAAGGGGTCAGGAGAATAGCAGTATGATTAACAGAAATCAAGGAGATAGGAGGAAGTGATTTTAGAAGGCGATTCCATCCATTTCAGGCAGAGTAAGTTTAAGGTGACGGTGGCTACACCCTATCTCCAGATTCCCACTACTTTACAGCATAATGTGCACACAACGTGCCAAAGCCCTTGCTGAGAAAAATCTTCCTGAGCAGTATTTCTCCCTCAACATAAGAGAAAGAAACTCCTGCATATAATACAGTGTCTCCATGGCTGCAGAAGCAAGTTTTACTTGATAAAAATCATAAATACAAAAATAAAAGAATGCCAAAAATTACCTACTTTTACAAAGCACTGTGATTTCACATTATATATATGTTAAAAAAAAAAAAAGATTATATATATAAGAAGATGCTCAACATTATTTAGCCCTGAGAAAAATGCAAATCAAAACTGCAATGAGGGAACTGCCCTGGTGGTACAGTAAAGAATCCATCCACCAACACAGGGGACACAGGTTCAATCCCTGATATGAGAAGATTACACATGCCAAGGAGCAGCTAAGCCCGTGTTCCACAACTACTGAAGTTGGTAAACCAAGAGCCCGTGCTTCCACAAGAGAAGCCACCATGATGAGAAGCCCTTGCATCGCAACGAAGAGTAGCCCCGCTCACCGCAACCAAGACTCAGCCCAACCTAAACAAACAAAAACTGCAACGAGGAATTCCCCACCAGTCCAGAGGAGGGCTCTGCACTTCCACTACAGGGGGCATGGATTCTATCCCTAGTCAGCAAACTAAGATCCCGCATGCAGAGCGGTGTGGAAAAATCAAAAACAAACACAAACAAAAAACCTGCCATAAAGATACCAGTACACAACTATCAGAAAAGCTAAACTTTAATAAAAACAACAAGCAATGACATGGATGGAGAGCAACAGGAACTCTCATACACCATTAGAAAAATGGGACAGCTACTTTGGAAAACACTGTGACAGTTTCTTAAAAACTTAAACTTATATTCTCCGTAAGATCCAGCAATCACACTTCTCAGTACTTAACAAAGAGAAATAAAAACATATGTCCATACAAAAATATCCTTATGTAAATATATATAGCAGCTTCACCCATAATCATCAAAAACTGAAAACAACTCAAAAGTGTATCAACTAGTAACTGGCTAAGCAAATTATAGTATATGCACACAACGTATACTCAGTGTCGAAAAGGAGCAAACTACAAGTATGGGATAAAACAGAAATTAATCTCAAAAGCATCACGTTAAATGAAAGAAGCTAGGCATAAAATACTACATAGTGTGTGACTCTATTTATATGAGATTCTGGAAAAGAGAAACCTACAAATATTCTATATCATGTTTGGGGTGGTACTCATTATTTGCCAAAACCTATAAAAATGTACACTTACAGAGGTTTCCTATATGAAGATTACACCTTAATACATCTGACTTGAAAAAAAAAAAAAAAACCTTAGCATCTGAACACTGGCTCAAAGAAAAGTGTTAAAGCCCAACATTGGCATCTATGATTACTCTGAAAAATTCTAGACATTTCTTAACTAGTTACCGTAATACAAATGTACTGAGTACTGAAAAGAAATAAGCCCCATGCTTTTTCCCTCTTTGGGCCTCAAAGATTTCTGTGCAGAGACCGGGACTGGGGATGTCAGTGAGTGTGCAGAAGCCACATGAATGCTGCTTACTGAGACACTGATAAAGTGGGTCTTGTTTTCGGGACAGCTGTTGCGTCATTGTTCTTTTGTCACACACACAAAAAGAGAGCTGTTATGCTTATGGAATGTGACCTTCTCATTGGATGGCTGTTACATCACGCCCAGAAACACTGCCAGAGAAATTCTTTCTCCCCGTGTGCCACCCAGAAAACAGTAAAAGCAAAAACAAACTAAACAACCATGAAAGACCCCAAAACCCGCGTTAAATGAATTGCATTACTCCTTAAAAATCAGATCACTTATAAGAAGTATTTCTCAATACTAAATACTGAAGGGCTTATTTTTTATGAGTAATGTTTTGTCTCATTTTATTATCCTTAGTGTATAACCTTAACAGACTATTTTTCAGAGTCCAAATAACTGTTACTCTTCCAAAGACATTTTCTTTGAGTGTGCCATGATTATTAATGCTATACAATAATTGAGAGTTATTCCTTTATTTTTTGTATTATCAAATGTCTACCTAGGTACTTTGCCATTTTACAGTTTGGTCATTTCTAAAGCATTTTCATTTGCACAAGGGTTTTCAAATTTTTCTGATCATTATCCACAATGAGAAATACATTTCACACTGCAACCCCGTGCACAGACGTGTGCATATATGTGCACACAACCCTGAAGTCTGACAAAACAAGACTTATTAACCTTACCTCATAAGATGCTATTATTTTCCTTTTTATTGTTATCTTTAAAGTGCTGGCAAACAACCACACAAGTCACAGCACGGCCCACAGTTTTCAAAATCACTGCACCAGAAGATGGAAAACAAATACACCTCTTCATGTTTTGAATAATGGCTTTCACACATTCACTTAGTTGGGTTTTTTTTAATCTATGTGTGACATTCCTCACGGCTGACTCCCTACACTCTGCTCCTTCCCAGGGCGGGTTCCTAAGCCTGGTGGGCAGGAGAGATGGAAGGGACCTGAAGAAGCCAGGGCCCCTGCTGCTCCCCCTCTAGCCCACCGCTAGATCTGGGGTGGGGGGAAGGTCTTGGCCTTCTAGGCCTATAAATATTCAGAGCATGGCTTTCCTTCCTTTTCCATTTACCCTCACTGTTATTCCTTAACCTCTACAAACACACAGCGAACTGAAATAAAACTCAACTGAGTAGAAAAAAGAGCTACAACACACAGGAAAGTAAAGTTCTTCCTAAACATCTCAGGATTTCAGTTATGCCTACCATATGCTTCTTTCCCACATAGCACAGATACCTAAACAAGTTCAAAACAAGTTTACTGGCATGTAAATTCCACTCACAAAATGTTTCCAACTCAATAATTTTGAGTTTTTAAATCAATAATCAATAGTATATTCCAGTATTCCACACTGAAACTAGTGGGTATTTATTATAATTAGACAGCAATTTTATATGAAGATCAGGAAACTTACTTTTAAAGACTCCCACAAGGGAAACTGGACCAATGAGAAAGGAATCTGAAGAGAAAAAAAGGAAAACCAAATAAATTAGGCCAGAAAGATCAGTTTGCTTAGCATGACTATATGAACTTATAATTATTACTCAGAAACATTACTTCATTTTAACTTTATGTACATAAAAAAATTACCATTAAACAAATTTTTTAAGAGTTAAACAGTAACTGCTTGTAGAATCTACTGACTTTTTAAGCACAAGGGATATAAAATGATGCTGTGATGCCCTTTTAAAACTGAAATAGGAGTACAATATGAAGAGTCTGGCAACTGATAAAAAAAGGAGAAAATAAATATTTTCCATCACAAGCAATAAAGCTTTAAAGACATGACATTTTTTTGCTTTAGAGCTCTAGCTGTCCACTCCTCAGCAGGCCAGGTGTCAGGGCTGGAGAGAGAAACTGGGAGGGGGAAAGAGAATGGCGGTGAGGCAGGACGGGAGGCGGAGTGCAGGAAAGGAGGGGAGAACAGGAAAGAAGAAAGGGGAGAGGAAAAGAGGAGGGGGGAGGGAGAAGGGGTGGAGGGGCGGGAGGAAGGAAAACAGGGGTGAAGCAGGCGGCCGGAGGGACAGAGCAGGAGAGAGAGGAGAGGAGGCAGACGGAGCCACTCGCAGGGGCAGGCTGAGAAGAGGGATCCAGGACCAGAGCCCAGGCGTGAGAAGGAAGCAAGGCTTCTCTGTGCTGGATGAGTGAGGGCTCTGAGCAGACAGGAGCAGAGGTGGCCTGAGAGCCTGATTTAGTCTCAGAGCTTCGTCAGGGACAAGAGTCATCTCTAGCATAAAGACAATCAATGCACTTAAAGATTTACAATCAGATGTGTATGGATAAGCTAGAATTGTTACCAAGCACGTTTCACATGCCAGGAACTGTATCCATCAGCACTTCATAGTTCTTATTTCACTAAATCCTCACAACAACCCTGTGAGATAGGTATCATTACCATCCCCATTTTACAGATGAGGGATGGAGCTTCAGAGATGCTGTTTAACTTGCCTAAAAACAAAGAGTTAAGAAGTAAGAAGCCCAGACCATCTGACTACTAGTCTACCTAAAAGACACCTAAACTAGATTTATCTGCATATAAATTCACCCCCAGTATAATCCATGTGCTTTTAACTAAATCTTCTAAAATTCTAAAAAAAGGACCCCACCTTCGTATTTCCTAAAATAAAAATACCTGAACTCCAGGGGACCCTACCCAGTAACCCAGGTAATCCCCACGCTCTGTGCACTGTCCTGAGAAAGAGAGGATTCTGCCCAAGCAGACTATGGCCCAGTACCGCTGCTCTGCATCCAGTTCAGCAGTCAGAGAAGAGTAAATGTGGACTCGGACCAATAACAATAGGCACAGCGGTGTGTGTGTGTGTGCGCGCAGGAGCACGTGTGTGTGTCTGTGTCTGTGTGTGTCTGTGTGTGTGTGTGTACCACAAGATTGAAGGGATTAATGAGTATTTATCTTCCCATGACTTAAGAGTGCTAACTTATTTCTAAAATATATTTAATCAGAAATTAAGAGTCTAGCATCAGCTTCTTCCTCTGCTTGAAGAAATAATGGCCCTGGGCTTGACAGTGTCCACAGAAAGAAATTCAGCCTTCCATTCAGGCAGGAAATGGCAGTGAGGAAAAAAATAAAAATAAAAAAGCCTATGTCACTAAACTAGTTTAAGTTGACGGACTAAGAGTCTCAGAGAGGTCTGTCATCTTCATAATTAAGCAGCACCCCATCCTATACATCAAAGTACCATAACAGGAGATACATTTAGTTGGGTTTTTGTTACCAAACCATGAAAGCATCTGACACTGCCCATTCTGACACTAGAGTGCTGCATTTTCAGTTAAATTATCAAAACCCAAAGAAACTGACTGTAGTTTTCTTTTTCTTTCTTTGGCTGTACTGCATACTTGTGGGATCTCAGTTCCCCAACCAGGGATCAAACCTGGGCCCCCTGCAATGGAAGTGTTGAGTCCAAACCACTGGACCCCCGTTTTTAAAAATTTATAATATGTAACAAAATGCCAAAGAGGACTAACAGTTAGCGGGATTACTGTTTTGGTTCAGTCGCTACGTCTTGTCTGATTCTGTGACCCCATGAACTGCAGCACCCCAGGCTTCTCTGTCCATCACTACCTCTCAGAGCTTGCTCACACTCATGTCATTGAGTCCGTGATGCCATCCAACCATCTCATTCTCTGTCGCCCCCTTCTCATGAATGGCAAACCACTTCAGTATTCTTGCCTTGAGAACCCCATGAACAGTAGGAAAAGAGGGATTATAGATGATTTTAATTTTCTTCTTTGTGCTGCCGCCTCCCAAATGTAAATACATTACACTTTAACAAGAATGTACATATATCACAGTTATAAGATGAAAAACACCTTATAACTTATTGTGATGGTCCATACTAGCTTTCCTCACTTCTTGATTAAAATTAACCCATAAAACTGCATTGTATGTTATTGGCACTTTTTTGGTACTTAATAAATAATACCAGATTTTGAATACTATAGATGGACATTTTGCCCATTTTTCTCTATTAAGAGTTATTCATTAATCTGTTACTTCAATTTAAAGAAGTAATTTTGAAATCACACATTTGAAATGGCCAAAACTACTCCACAGAGTATTTCTTTCAAAAAGTCAGCCGACAGTAAATCCCAACTTTACTCTAAAACAAGATTAACTGACAGTCTCAGGTAATTAAATGTGCTGTAAATGCTTGAATAATTAAATGTATTTTTGACTTCTGGTAATGAAATATCCCTCATAAGATAAACCCCTGATGTGTGAAAATGTTTCAAACATTCTTCAAGTCAAATTCATATTGAATGTGTCTTGTCATTTACAATATGAAGAAATAATGAAAATGTGTTCCACACATGTTATAGTAGTACTGCCAGCAAATATGGCTCCACTGCTAAAACAAACACTCCCAACTACTACAGAACATGGGCAGCTCAGAAAGCGAGTTCCCTCCCCAGGTCTGGTTTGCAGTTTCAAAACAACGATGTTTCTTCAAAACGTGGAATTTTAAACCCTAAACAGATGTAAGCTGTTATTCTAAAATGTTTTATAGATGAAGAAAATGAATAGCTGCACTCAGAGGTCTTGTATTCCAAAACACAACATACCCATTTTATTGCACCAAAAGTTACAAAAATGGCTCACTGTTGTGACCTTTTTAATGCCTCCATTTAAGATGTTTTGTTTGAATAAGGCTGTTAAGACCCAGGGCACTAATAAGTGAGCAGCAGTAAACCAACTACCATCAAAGAGGCAGATATAGAGGGGGGGAACCTGCTAGAATTCACCATGGATTCCACTGGTAATAAACACAGCAATAATTCTACACAAGAGTGCACGTAAGGATTCCACGTGAAACAGAGAAAGTGAAAGCTGAGTGGTAAACAGGGGATGGAAGTGTTGGGCATTACTAATGAAATAAAGAAGGTACAAAAATTACATTATGGGCACACTTTACCTATTACCAAGTGTTTCTACTAGAATTATCCTTGAAGCCAATCAGCGCTGACAATCCTGTGATCTTAAATGCCTATAACCCTATAGTCCTTGATCAAATAATGTGATTTACAATATAACTGAAGGGATATGAAGATATGACTTCTAAAGTCTCATTTGCTCTAGAATTCTGTCTCAATAATCTTCCAAATTATTAATAGAATACCAACATGTTAAAAAAAAAAAAAAAGACTTGATTGTAAGCTGCAAAGAACACAATGGATCCTACAAGTGACCCAAAGGGGAGTCTCCTTTCTGGTGCAAGACAGTGTCCAAATTTCTGCATCTGATTTCAGGTTTTCCATTCTAGTATTGCAAAGATAACAAGGCCAATTCTCCTGTTAAATATTCTGGTTTTTTCCACTCAAGCCCAGTGGTAACCAAGGACAAATGAATTTGAAGACCAGAAAGTATTTTTCCCCAAAATGACTACTATTCTTTCATAAAAAAAGAGAGAGAGAGAGTCATTCAAATCTGGTCTGCTAGAATTTGACATACCAGCAAAGAATTCTAATAATACATATTGATTTTTTTTAATTTAGCAACTATAATTCACTTACACACAACTATATATAGAAAACAGAATGTATACCTAATAAAGGAAATTAACCTAGAAGTAGAAAAAATTTAAAGTGACACCCCTCAGGTCTATAAACCATACTAAAATTCTGGAAGTATCTTTCCAAATAACATCACTAAGTGGACACAAGAGTAACAAAATCTAAATTAGGGAAGGAGATGACGGTGAGCAGTTTGATTCTCAAGTAAAAGTTAATCTCAGAGGCAAGAGCACTAACTGTATTAAAACTTGTACAATATATAGTAAGAAAACAGTGCGGCAGTGGCAACAACCCATACAGAAATGGAACAGGATGAAGAGTCCAGAATTAAACCCTTGCCTATGTGTTCAAATGATCTCACAATAGTGCCAACACCATTCAATGGGGAAAGGACAACTTCCTCAAAGACTTCCCTGGTGGCTCAGTGGTAAAGAGTCTGCCTGGAATGAAGGAGATACAGGAGACACGGGTTTGATCCCGAGGCCAGGAAGGTCCCCTGGAGTAGAAAATGGCAAGTCATTCAACTATTCTTGCCTGGGAAACCCCATGGACAGAGGAGCCTGGTGGGCTACAGTCCATGGAGGTGCAAAGGGGTTGAGAAGAGTTGGACACAACGGAGTGCGCACATGCACACACACACACAATGTCAGGAAAATGGATATACACATACAAAGGAATCAAGTTTGAGCCTTACATTACACCACATACAAAAAGTAACTCAAAATGAATCAAAGGAAAAAAAACAATAAAAGATCTAACGGTAGGACCTAAAACCATAAAACTCCTAGAAGAGGGAAAAACCTTCATGATACTAGCTTTGGCAATTATTTCTTGAATATTACACCAATCCACAGGTAACAAAAGTAAAACTAGACAAACCAGACAAAACCAGACAAACAACTACATTAAAATTTCAAACTTTGCATCAAAGGACAAAACCAACAGCTTGAAAAGGCAACCTATGGAATGGGAAGAAATATTTTCAAATCATCAATCTAATAATGGGTTAATATTCAGAATACCTAAACAACTTCTACATCTCAACAGTAACCAAAACATCCTATTTTTCAAATGGGCAAAGGATTTGACTAGACATTTCTCCAAAAGGATATACAAACAGCCAACAAGAATATGAAAAGATATTCAACATTACTAGTCATGAGGGAAATGAAAATCAAAAGCAAAATGGTATCGTTCATTATGAAACTACTATGAAAGAAAGAGGGAACAAGAGAGAGGGAAAGAGGGAAGGAAGGAAACAAGTGTGGACAAGGACGTGGGGAAACGAATCCACAAGCTGTACTGGTGGGAATGTAAAATGGGGCAGTCACTTGGATAACAGTATGGTGGTTCCTGAAAAGACTAACAATAATATTACCAAACGAGTCAGCAAGCCTGCTTCTGGGGATATACACTAAAGAACTGAAAGCAAAGCTAGAAAGAGATGTGTACATTTATACTCACAGTAGCATTATTCAAAATAGCAAAAAGCTGGAAGCAACCCAAGTGCCCACTTACGGACAAAAGGATACCCAAAATATGGTATATATATAACAACAAAACACTACTCAGCCTTAAAAAGAAGGTAATTCTGACATGCTACAGAACAGATGAAGCTGGAAGACATTACGGTAAGTAAAAGCAGCCAGTGAGAAGGAGACAAATACTGAAGGATCCCGCTTACATGAGGTATCTAACATAGTCAAATTCATAGACAGACAAGTAGAATGGTGGCTGCCGGTGGGGGGGCGGGGGTGGTGGTGACTGGGATAAGATGGGAAAGTGGAGTTGTTGTTTAATAATTATTAAAGAAGTTAAAGAGTTTCAGGTTTGCAAAATGAAGTGTTTTGAAGACAACTGCAAAGCTATGTGAAAACAACACAACTGAACTGTACACTTCAAAATGGTTAAAATAATAAGTATGTGTATTTTATTACAATGTTAACATTTTTCAAAATTTTTAAACAATACCGTTACTAAAAAGGCAAGTCACAGAATGAAAGAAAATATTCACAAAACACATACCTTAAAAAGAACTTCTATTCAGAATAAAGAACTTTAACAACATAAACAAAGAAAAATAACCCAATGTTTTTAAATGCACAAAAGACTTGAACAAGCACTTCACAAAGCAAGTTATACAATTCATTAATATAAGCACAGGAAAGATAGTCAACATCATTAGTCATCAAGGAAGCATTAATCAAAGCATATTGAGATAACAATCCAGTGTTTGCCCCCACTAATGTTAAATACACAACTTGGAAATTCCACTCTTAGGTATAACCAAAACCAGGGACTTAAACAGATAGGTGTACAACAATCTTCACTTCAGCAGTATTGACAATAACCAAATAACCCAAATGTTCATCAGCAAATAAATCAATAAATAAAATGTGATCTATCCATATAATGGAATATTATTCCATCATAAAAAGGAATGAAGTTCTGATATACTCATGCTACAATATAGATGAACCCTGAAAACATTATGCTGAGTGAAGTCAGTCAGACACAAGGGACAAATACTATATGATTCCATTTATATGAAATAGCTAGACTATGCAAACTTAGAGAAAAATTAGTTTAAAAGTTATGGGACTCGGGAAACAGAACAGTAGGGTGAGCTCAGTCATGTCTGACTCTTTGTGACCCCATGGACTGTAGCCCACCAGGCTCCTCTGTCCATGGGATTTCCCAGGCAAGAATACTGGCGTGGGTTGCCATTTCCTTCTCCAGAGGATCTTCCCAACCCAGGGATGGAAGCCATGTCTCCTGCATCTCCTGCACTGACAGGCAGCTTCTCTACCACCGTGCCACCTGGGAGAGTGGGGAGTCGTTGCTTCGTGAGTCCAGTGTTTCTGTTCACAGTGATGAAAACGTTGGGGAGTAGACTGGAGTGATGACTGCACCACGCCGTCAATTACACTGAAGTGTATACTTAACAGTGGTTAAACTGGCAAATTTCATGTGATACCTATTTTACCACAATTTAAAAACTGCATTTTTAAAAAGCACACACTGAGGTGCCATTATACCACCACTAGAATGGCTGAAATTAAAAAGGCTGACAAAACCAAATAATGGTAAGGATGTGGAGCAACTCTCATATTTTGCCAGTGGAAACTTAAAATGGGACAGTCCCTTTCAAAAGGAGTTTGCTGAGCTTTTATTTGATCCAGAAATTCCACTCCTATGTATTTAAGAGCAGTAACAATGTATGTCTGTGATAAGATCGGTACATGTATGGCAAAGTAGCCTTAATCACATAGGTAACAACCATCAACAGAAAAAAAGATATATAAATTGTGGTATATTCATACAATGAAATATTAGGAATAAAGTGGAAAGAACTACCGATACATGCTGTAACACTGATGATTCTCACCTACGCTATGCCGAGGAAAAGAAGCCAGACACACGGAAAGGATTTATACTGCAAGACGCTATTTATAGAAAGCTCGGCGGAAACGGAAAACTAATCTGATGGGAAGAGTAACTGGGATGGGATACAGAAAACGTTCTAGAGATATGGAAATACTCAATATCATAACAGGATGTGGATTACGAATATATCCTCTCTTTAAAGTGTGTATCTATGATGTGTGCATTTCAACGTATGCAAATGCTGTCTACAAACACACTATGAAAAATACAACAGCAGTGAAGAGTAGGTTGAGATAAGAGATGAAGAAAAATGACAGATTACTGGTAACTGTCAAAGTCTGATGATGAGCACTTTGCCTTCATTATACTATTTCTTTACCCCATGTATGACTTAAGTTTTTATTAAGTGAAAAAAAAAACTGTAAAAGTGAAGCACAGTTGTTGCTGTTGTCTAGTCGCTAAGTCATGTCTGATGCTTGCAACCCCTTGTAGCCCACCAGGTCCCTCTGTCTGTGGGATTTCCCAGGCAGGAATACTGGAGTGGGTTGCCATTTCCTTCTTCAGGGGACCTTCCCGATCCAGGGATCAAACCTGTGTCTCCTGCATTCACAGGCGGATTCTTTAACATAGAACCAACATGGAAGCACAAAGAACAATTAACTTTTCATTATCAAAATCCATATACTAGAATTAAAGCAGCCTAGAACTAAAAGTTGAAAATGGCTTCCCATCTCCAGTTAAACCAAAGTTAAGTGACATTAATAGTGTGGGATATAGCTTCTCATTTATCTCAACATAGGTTTTTTTCCCCCCTCAGTTAAACAGTAGTATAGTTTCAAAATTTAAATTCTTCCCTAAACAATGTCTCCATGGAGATATCTCCACGATTATCACTTCTGATCAATGCATAGTACTTTATAATATTTAACTATTCCGTGATAGTTGATGTCCAGTTACTTCCCTTAGAAGATAATATTTTGTTTAATCATTCATTTCTGATACACAGGAGATTCTAGATATATCATACAGATTGTAAATATATAATTTCTGAACATATCTAATAACAACATAGAAGGCTGGTCCAACATTAACCCTTCATCAACATAATCACCCTTATAAATGCCTAGTGTTAACATTCAGGAAAATCAGAGCACAAAGATATCTTCCATGAGCTATCATTTAACAAATTAATCAAAAGGAAAATGACATTATCACACTGGTTTTCATGTATCCAGTGAATAATTCTAACATAGCAGTCAGCATTAACTGACTCTGAGCAAATGTTCAACACTTGCATTTAGATTTATTCCTGCGTCCAGCGATCTATAAACAATTACTTATGCAGCGGAATTATGATATCAAGAATTACCAATATATGCCTGACTTATGGAATGTAAGGTCACAAGTAGACACTAGTTGTAACCAATCTTAAAAAAACCAAAAAACTATTTTTGTTAGTTGGGACTCTTAAGAAATAAAATTAGAAATATTTTTTAAAGTTTTCCATTTATTTTTAAGAAAGTTAAATAAAATCCATTTTTATATAAATATATACACATAGGGGCTTCCCTGGTGGATCAGTGGTAAAGAATCTGCCTGCCAATGCAGGAGACACTGGTTGATCCCTGATCCAGGAAGATCCCGTATACCAAGGGGCAACTAAGCCCTTGTGCCACAACTATTGAGCCTGTGCTCTAGAGCCCAGGAACCGCAACCACTGAGCCCACATGCCACAGCTACGGAAGCCTGCAGACTCTAGAGCCCGTGCTGTGCAATAAGAAGCCACTGCAATGAGAAGCATGTGCACTGCAACTAGAGTAGTCCCTGCTTACCACAACTAGAGAAAAGCGCGTGCAGCAACAAAGACTCAACAGAGCCAAAACCAATCACTAAATATACACACACACTGACTCCTTTCCATTCATTTTCACTGACTTCTTTAATGAACTACTGATCACCCCACAAGTCTTCAGGTAATCACTCAGCTACTAGAACGATTCTGGGTAATGAAACCTGAAATTTTCTTTTTGAGCATAAAAAGCAAAGGACATTCATTTTCAATTCTTCACGGAGTCATTCCCAACACATTAAGGCAGTGTTGATGTACGGCTTCTAAGAAAACAGCCAGAGAGCAGTTGAGGGAGGTGCCTGAGACTCAGAATTTCAAAATCAGAATTCCTGTCAAGATGTGAGAACTCTGGCATAGGGTCAGCAAACAGATGTTCTCAGTTAGCATTTGCATGCAACTTTAATCCCTTACAAAATATAATCAGGTTGTTCTTGAGATGTTTTTCTGTGGCTGAGAAGGGCTTTAGCAAGAAGGGTCTGGCTGTCTCTCCCACCAACACTCCCTCCTTCTCATCCAGCAGCCCATCTTGCTCTTGACTCAGAAAGCAAGGAAAAATGACTAACCAACCCCTCAAGAAGTTCTATAATAGAGAGTGTATTATTTAACTTACCATATCACCAACTGTCCTTGGTAACTAAGGCATTTATTTATCTGGGTTTTGTTCCTTTCTGAAGCAATTTGGTGTTTGGTAATAAGATGTTGTAATCGATGGCTTTCCAAATTCTCAGAAACAAAAATTAGATTAATACAATTTAAAAGACTAACCAGGAACAATAAACATCTCACCTAATATTCAAAACATTTGTATGTGTGTGTGGGTTAAGTCACTTTGGCGGTGTCTGACTCTTTGCCACACTGTGGACCACAGCCCACCAGTCTCCTATGTCCATGGGATTTCCCAGGCAAGAATAAAGGAGTGGCTTGCCATTTTCTTCTCCAGGGGATCTTCCCAACCCAGGGATCGAACACATGCTTCTTGCATCTCCCTGCACTGGCAGGCGGTTTCTTTACCACTACTGCATAGGTACATCCTTTGGATAGGTAAAACCACAACTTGAAAAGAATTATGAAAAATAAAGACAGGTTTGTACAGTGGTTAGGCTGTGCAGGGACCTCACTTGCTCCCTCCACCTCTGCCTCCCACTTCCTTCTTTCCTCTCCCAGCAACTCCCTGAACCTCGCCAAAATAATCCAATTATAGTAACAGCAAATTCAAAAGCAGAATTTACCATAAAATGACAACCTGGAACCTCAACGTACGTAAGTAGGGCGCTGACCAGCCTACAGTATGGTCAGAAGGAAGAGAGGCTGGAGGAGCAGAAGGAAAGAGGGCAGTAAGCTTGATATGGGCAGGAAGGCAGAGGTGTCCACTTATCTCTCATTATCTCCCACTGCCTGGCCTGACAGTGCTCAGTAACTATTTATTACGTAAGTGAATAGAATAAAGGCAAAGGAACGGAAGAAGAGAAGGCAGGAAATAAGGCTGGTGGCAGGATAACAGTAGAACTCAGGTTCATAGTCCAATGAATACTCTTTTAATTCATCGACAATTAACTTAAAAGTATTCATTACAACAATGTTTTGAGAGCTGAACAATGAGAAAAAAGTGAGTATCAACTAAATACAAAAGGGAAAAAATAAAAACAGATCCCATTCATTCTATTTGTTATTTAAGTCAAAAAGACGAAATATGCAAGCACACACACACACACACCCCAGGAAACAAAAAATTTTGAAAGTCACTCTATGAATGCTTCTCCCTTATCTCTTATCATACCATTTATGATAGTAGAAAACAGCATTAAAGCCCGGGTGTTGAGAACTATAAATAATCTACTTTGTACAACTGAAAAGAAGCTATGCTTCCAGAAGAATAATCCGGGGTAGAGTTTAAGGCATTAGATAAAAGAGTGTAATAAACTACCAGAAGACACTGCCCCAATTTACTGGTTACTGGTTTACTGATTTACTGATTTTCTTCCAGTCTGGTTACATAGGTTGGGTTCTATTACATAATTTGTGAATACTTTACCATAGGTATTTAGTGTTTAACTATAATTACAACACTAGTTTATGCTTATCAGTCAGTTAAAAGATTAGGAGAAAGAAAATAGACTTTAGGGTGTGAAAAGACTTTTTTTTAAAGATGGGGAAAAAACTTATCTAATAAAAAAAGGAACAAAAAATTAAACCAGATTTTATCTGTCAGCCTTGCTTCAGTATCAGAACAATCCTCAAATCTCAGAGGGCACATTATACGTTGCTTTTCCTATTCACATGACATGTCAGCTGTAGGGTGGCTGTGGCTGCCCCCAGGCTGTAGCTTTTGCTCCATGTCTTCTCACAGTTCAGTTCAGTTCAGTTGCTCAGTAGTGTCTGACTCTTTGCAACCCCATGGACTGAAGCACTCCAGGCTTCCCTGTCCATCACCAGCTCCTGGAGCTTGCTCAAACTCACGTCCATTGAGTTGGCGATGCCATCCAACCATCTCATCCTCTCATCCCCTTCTCCTCCTGCCTTCAATCTTTCCCAGTATCAGGGTCTTTTCCAATGAGTCAGTCTTCACATCAGGTGGCCAAAGTATTGGAGCTTCAGCATCAGTCCTTCCAATGAATATTCAGGACTGATTTCCTTTAGGATAGACTGGTTTGACCTCATTGCAGTCCAAGGGACTCTCAAGAGTCTTCTCCAACACCACAGTTCAAAAGCATCAATTCTTCAGCACTCAGCTTTATTTATGGTTCAACTCTCACATCCACACAGGACTACTGGAAAAATCACAGCTTTGACTCCAACACACAATCAGAAGGAACAGACCTTACCTAAGACATGCCATTCTCAAGGCAAAGGCAGAAGCTAGAGGGCTGACAGAAACCCGTTATGCTCCTTCTAGCTTTGTTCAGAACCAGAACACTGTCACTTTCACATACATTCACTGACCAAGCTAAGTCATGATGCCAAGCACGACTGTGGGGCAGCGAGGCACTGCAAATCATTTAACCACAGGCAGCGAAGTATAACACATCATCTTACAGGGAAAGATGCAGAACTGAGATCTATAATTTATCCAACAGATCTTCTGACTTGCATGCCGAATGCTTTTCTCCCCATTGTTGGTAAGTCTGAGCAAAAGTGCATACTCACAGACATTAAGGGAAAGAAAAAATGAACAATCCAGGCTTGAAGAAGATTCTGAGAATATGATGACATGAACTCACTCCTTTTTATCCCCATTCCATTTTCAATCGATCTGCTGCAACAACAGGTATAGGCCTGGAGCCTGCAGACAGCTAAATGAAATTGAGGGCTTGGATCCCTCGGAGGATAGAGGAGGGAACTCGAAAATGTTGCGTTTTTTTTTCTTCTCTCTAAGCCCAGGCCTAGTGCCTGGGGACCAGCCTCTTGGAACAAGCCTGGAACAAAGATTATAAATTAACCTTACTAGAGAAAGCCCGGTCCATGGAGATCTGATGATCCTGGGACAGGAGGAAGGCATGTCTCTCCGATAAGTAGAGGCCAAGACCAGAACGAGACCCTGATGAGCTTCCAAGGAAGATATGACCACATATAAACAGGCTGAGCATCCGAAAAGACAGGGACTGATCAGGACAAAGGGGACAAACCCACAACTAAACAGAGCTGCTTGAAGTGAGAGAGGGCAATGTGGGTGAGGAAAATAATAAAAACAATTTAGGGAGATTTAACCACAGCATAGAGAAGTCTTCCTGCATCTAAAAACAAGAGTTTCCAAATAAACCATACAGGACATAAACTGAAGGAAAGAATGAACCGTGGCAAAGGTCCAAATTTGTGGTCTGGAAAGTCAAATGGAAAAAATAGCTCAAAGTAGCAAAACAGAAATCATGATAGAAAAGATAAGAGATCTGGAAGATAGATTTAATGAGAAGAACAGCAGTTCTAGCAGAAGAAATATGAACAGATAGAGAAGAGCCAATAACAGAATACATAACAGAAGAAAATTTGCTTAGACCAAAAAAGACCTTCCTCTTCAGATTCAGAGAGCCCATTTCACCCTAGACACAAATCTAGACATAACTATGTAAATTCATTAACTGTTTCAGGAATTTAAGAAAGGAAAAAAAAATTGAAGTTTGCAGGTAACAAGACCTTACAGAGGAGAGAATTCAGAGAGGCATTTGACTTCTCGTGTGCAATGTAGGATGCTATAGCAATAACTCTAACAGACTACTGAAAGGAAAATACCGATGCCCAAACACCACATCTAGCAGGTAAAACAGATGGGTGGATTCTCAGAAAATGTCCCACCCATCAGCCTCACATAGAAAAATATCTGTGAAAGAACTCTGACTGAAGAACAAATGGATTAGAACAAAGACCCTCTAAGGGAGGACATCAGGAAGAGCAAAAACGCTTTGTTCTTGCACTTGCTTCCTCTCCCTAGGTCCAGTTTCATGCATCTGTATCAACTCCGCTGACTCTACTAACCATAAGAAAGACAAATGCTTCAAAGGACAATTGTAAACCTACTTCTAGGAAGCTATCAATTATAAGGCATATCTTAATTTCAAAGGTGCTAAAAAAAAAACTTGCTTTTTAGAATTATGAAATATGAAAGTTTTATATACAGTTTAGTCAAAGTTAGTAATTATTAACTGTCTGGCAGCATGTAATAAATTCTAGATCAGAATTCATGAAACAAAACATACATACAGCAAAGCAGTATCTACTAACCACTGAACTAAAAGTATTAAACTGTTTCAGGAAAATCCAGGAGGTGAAAGAGGGACTATAAATAGGAGTAAAAGCATCCTACAGATCCCAGCTAGGTATGAGTTAGGCAAAAGAGTAAAGTATTCTCAAGTTCTCACTTTAATGAGGAGGGGGTCGTGGAAAAGGTATAAAAATGAGCAAGTCATACTGAAATCAAGTTGTGGGGGAGAAATTACTAGTGTCTTATGTTCAAATAATAGTAAATATTTCTAATAATGAGTACAGAAAAGATAATTACTCATGGGATGGAAATGTGTAGGAAAATTTTTAAACAAGAACCACCACCAAAAAGAAAAAAAAGTGTAAAATAACTTGATCAAACCAGTAAAAAATAAAAAGGAAATAAAGAAACCAAAAGTTAAAATACATAATTAAGCAAGTTAAAATAAAAATTATTTATACAACAGGTGAAGAAAGAAAATTATTCCATTATAAGACCAGGCTATATTCTGTTAAAAATAAAATTATAAAGAAACACTTAAAAGGACAGGCACAGAAATTAGGTTTATAAGCTTAAAATGACTAAGTGGTATGTTTTTAAGTGTCATTATGTAATGATAAAAGCCATGATTTATGAACAGCCCATGTCATAAACCTATACCCAACCAAAACCTTAGCAATTAAATGAACAAAAAACTGAAACTAGATAATACTGCCATCAGCCAAGAGTATTAGTCAACATTCCGTAAAGGCTGTGAACAGAGTAAGACAAGAAAATAAAATAACCAGCAGGAACACAAGAGAAAAGAGGAAAGGAAAGGAGAAGGAAAAAGAATCCTTCTTACTCTCACGCCATAGAAAACCCAAGAGTTTCTAGTAAAACAGTTCTAGGTTTAATCAGAAAATTGGGAAATATGACTGGTTACCGAGAAACTTACAAAGTCAGTACCTTTTAAAATTGTTTTATCCATAAGCTCCTGAAAAGAAAAAAGGGGGGTGGCAGTGGTGACCATTCACAATAGTAACAAAACCTACGGATAAATTCAAGAGGTATGTGAGGACTTCAGTAGACAGGAATCTGCCTAGCAATGCAGGAGGCACAGGTTCGATCCCTGGTCTGAGAAGATTCCACATACCAGAAGCAGCCAGGCCCATGAGGCAGTCAGGCCCATGTGCCACAACTACTGAAGTCCACGCACTCCAGGGCCCGCACGCCACAACAACTGAGCGTGTGTGTCGCAACCAGTGAAGACCACGTACCCTAGAGCCTACCGGCCACAACTACTGGGCCTGTGTGCTGCAGCTACTGAAGCCCTCTCACCTCGAGCCTATGCTCCACAACAGGGGAGGCCACCCCAAAGAGAAACCCACTCACCGCAACAAGGAGAAGGCCCCATTCGCTACAACTAGAGAAAGTCTGTACAAAGCACAAACACACAGCACAGCCAAAAACTGATCTATAATTATGAACAGAACTATAGACTGATTATCAGAAGACATCAAATAAGGTCTGGAAACAATGTAGAAACGATATTGCATTTTTCTCAGTTTTCCCAAGTTTAATACATATATACTTAATATTTCAGTTCAGTTTAGTTCAGTCGCTCAGTCGTGTCCGACTCTCCGCGACCCCATAAATTACAGCATGCCAGGCCTCCCTGTCCATCACCAACTCCCGGAGTACACTCAAACTCATGTCCACAGAGTCGGTGATGCCATCCAGCCATCTCATTCTCCGTCGTCCCCTTCTCCTCCCGCCCCCAACCTTTCCCAGAATCAGAGTCTTTTCCAGTGAGTCAACTCGTCGCATGAGGTGGCCAAAGTATATAGCTTTCAGTTATACAGCTATCTTTTAAAAATTATATATTGATCTTAACATTTATATGGAAGAAAACATACACATGCATAGCCAAGAATATTTTGAAAAACAAGAGCAAGGGGTGGGTGGCAGAAAGCAGAATTCATGTTCGTATATCAGAATATACTTAAAAAGCAACTTTAATCAAATCAATACATTTGTAGCCTAAAAGTAAACAGAACTATTAACAAAACAGAATAGTCAGCCAAGTATTCAGTTCAGTTCAGTTCAGTTCAGTCGCTCAGTCGTGTCCGACTCTTAGCGACCCCATGAACCACAGCACACCAGGCTTCCCTGTCCATCACCAACTCCCGGAGTTCACTCAAACTCATGTCCATCGAGTCGGTGATGCCATCCAGCCACCTCATTCTCTGTCTTCCCCGTCTCCTCCTACCCCCAATCGCTCCCAGCATCAGAGTCTTTTCCAGTGAGTCAACTCTTCGCATGAGGTGGCCAAAGTATTGGAGTTTCAGCTTTAGCATAAGTCCTTCCAATGAACACCCAGGATTGATCTCCGCTAGAATGGACTGGTTGGATCTCCTTGCAGTCCAAGGGACTCTCAAGAGTCTTCTCCAGCACCACAGTTCAAAAGCATCAATTCTTCGGCGCTCAGCCTTCCTCACAGTCCAACTCTCACATCCATACATGACCACGGGAAAAACCATAGCCTTGACTAGACGGACCTTGGTTGGCAAGGTAATGTCCCTGCTCTTTAATATGCTATCTAGGCTGGTCATAACTTTCCTTCCAAGGAGCAAGCGTCTTTTAATTTCATGGCTGCGATCAGCATCCGCAGTGATTTTGGAGACCAAAAAAATAAAGTCTCACGGTTTCCACTGTTTCCCCATCTATTTCCCATGAAGTGATGGGACCAGATGCCATGATCTTCGTTTTCTGAATGTTGCGCTTCAAGCCAACATTTTCATTCTCCTCTTTCACTTTCATCAAGAGGCCTTTGAGTTCCTCTTCACTTTCTGCCATAAAGGTGGTGTCATCTGCATATCTGAGGTTATTGATATTTCTCCCGGCAATCTTGATTCCAGCTTGTGCTTCTTCCAGCCCAGCATTCCTCATGATGTACTCTGCATATAAATTAAATAAGCAGGGTGACAATATACAACCTTGACGTACTCCCTTTCCTATTTGGAACCAGTCTGTTGTTCCATGTCCAGTTCTAACTGTTGCTTCCTGACCTGCATACAGGTTTCTCAAGAGGCAGGTCAGGTGATCTGGGATTCCCATCTCTTTCAGAATTTTCCACAGTTTATTGTGATCCACACAGTCAAAGGCCTTGGCATAGTCAATGAAGCAGAAATAGATGTTTTTCTGGAACTCTCTTGCTTTCTCCATGATCCAGCGGATGTTGGCAATTTGATCTCTGGTGCCTCTGCCTTTTCTAAAACCTGCTTGAACATCTGGAAGTTCACGATTCACATATTGCTGAAGCCTAGCTTGGAGAATTTTGAGCATGACTTTACTAGCGTGTGAAATGAGTGCAATTGTGCGGTAGTTTGAGCATTCTTTGGCATTGCCTTTCTTTGGGATTGGAATGAAGACTGACCTTTTCCAGTCTTGTGGCCACTGCTGAGTTTTCCAAATTTGCTGGCATATTGAGTGCAGCACTTTCACAGCATCATCTTTCAGGATTTGAAAGAGCTCAATTGGAATTCCATCACCTCCACTAGCTTTGTTCGTCGTGATGCTCTCTAAGGCCCACTTGATTTCACATTCCAAGATGTCTGGTTCCAGGTGAGTGATCACGCCATCGTAACAGGCAAATTTGGCCTTGGAGCACGAAATGAAGCAGGGCAAAGGCTAATAGAGTTTTGCCAAGAGAACGCACTGGTCATAGCAAACACCCTCTTCCAATAGCACAAGAGAAGACTCTACACGTGGACATCACCAGATGGTCAACACCGAAATCAGATTGATTATATTCTTTGCAGCCAAAGATGGAGAAGCTCTATACAGTTAGCAAAAACAAGACCAGGAGCTGACTGTGGCTCAGATCATGAACTCCTTATTGCCAAATTCAGACTGAAATTGAAGAAAGTAGGGAAAACCACTAGACCATTCAGATATGACCTAAATCAAATCCCTTATGATTACACACTGGAAGTAAGAAATAGATTTAAGGGTCTAGATCTGATAGAGTGCCTGATGAACTCTGGACAGAGGTACGTGACATTGTACAGGAGACAGGGACCAAGACCATCCCCATGGAAAAGAAATGCAAAAAAGCAAAATGGCTGTCTGAGGAGGCATAAGAAAGCCTTCCTCAGTGATCAATGCAAAGAAATAGAGGAAAACAACAGAATAGGAAAAACAAGAGATCTTTTCAAGAAAATTAGAGATATCAAGGGAACATTTCATGCAAAGATGGGCTCGATAAAGGACAGAAATGGTATGGATCTAACAGAAGCAGAAGATATTAAGAGGTGGCAAGAATACACAGAAGAACTCTACAAAAAAAAAGATCTTGCCAAGTATTAGGTTGGTGAAAAGTAAATGCAATTTCAGACTGTGAATTTTAAATCATTATAAGTAGACACAAACACATCTTTATTAATCAAAATAGGAACCATTATAATCAACACATTTTTGCCAATGAGAAGTTTGTTTGCTTATTCATGTAGTGTAAAAATCCATGCTTTGGGATTCAACGAACTCTTAAGAAACTATTTTCTGCCTCCTGCTGGTTGTGGAAGCATTTTCCCTGCAAAAAGTTGTCAAGATGGTTGAAGAAGTGGTAGTCAGTTGGCTGGAGGTCATGTGAATATGGTGGATGAGGCAAAAGTTTGTAGCCCAATTTGGTCAACTTTTGAAGCGCTGGCTGTGTGACACTGGGTCACATACTGTCATGGATAAGCATTGGGCCCTTTCTGTTGACCAATGTCAACTGCTGGCATTGCAGTTTTTCATGCATCTCATTGATTCGTTGAGCATACTTCTCAGATGTAATGGTTTCACCAGGATTCAGAAAGTTGTAGTGGATCAGATGGGTAGCAGCCACCAAATAGTGACCATGACTTTTTTTTGGTGCAAGTTTGGCTTTGGGAAGTACTTTGGTGGTGCTTCTCAGTCCAGTCACTGAGCTGGTCATTGCTGGTTGTAGTATAAAATCCACTTTTCATCGCACATCACAGTCCAATATAAAAATGGTTTGTTGTTGAACAGAATAAGAGAAGATATTTCAAAATGATGATTTTTTTTTTTATTTGCATCACCCATTTATCGAGCTTTTTCACCTTTCCAATTTGCTTCAAATGCTGAATGACCATAGAATGGTCAATGTTGAGTGTTCTTCAGCAACTTCTCCTGCAGTTGTAAGAGGATCAGCTTCAATGATCCTCTCAGTTGGTCACTGTCAACTTTCAATGGTCAGTTACTGCGCTCCTCATCTTCTTAGCAAAACTAGAACCATCACTGCACTACACATTCCTTAGCAGTTCCTGGGCCAAATGCACTGCCGATGTTGCAAACTGTCTCCACTATTTTATGACCCATTTTGAACTCGAATAAGAAAACAGCTCAAACTTGTTTTTTGTCTAACATCGTTTCCCTAGTCTAAGATAAATATAAAACAAACAGCAATAAGTCATCAGCAAAAAAAATAAAGTGAGAAATATGCATTAAAATGACATATAACATAATCACATTTATTTAAGAATGTATTTCAATATCAAACAGCAAAGTTCACCAATGCAAAACTGCAATTACTTTTGCACCAACCTAATAATAAATTTCAACACATAAGAGAATTTAACTTATAAAAAGGTAAAGAAAGGTTCTAGTATATTACATCATGGGAAACTAGAAGACTAAAACAGAACCCGATCTCACTCCAGGCACAAAATATAAACACTAAAGAAGCTACTAGAAAACTACTAGGGTTCAAAAATGAATTTGGTAAGGTTGTAGGATACAAAATATACAGAAATCTGTTGCATTTCTACAAACTAACAATGAACAATCAGAAAGAGAAGTTAAGGAAACAATCTCAGTTACTATTGCATCAAAAAGAGTAAAATACCCAGGAATGAACCTACCTTAGGAACAAAAGATCTGTACTCTGGAAATTGTAAGACACTGATGTAAGAAATTGAAAATGACACAGATGGAAAGATACGACATGTTCTTGGATTGGAAGAATCGATACTGTCAAAATGACTATCACCCAAGGCAATCTAGAGATTCAAGGTAATCCCTACCAAGTTACCAATGGTATTTCACACAGAACTAGAACCAAAAAAACTTTTAAATTTGTATGGAAACACAAAAGACTCGGAATAGCCAAAGCAATTCTGACAAAAACAAAAACAAAACAACAAAAAGAAGCCAGAGGAACCAGGCTCCCTGACTTCGATTATACTATTAACACAAAGCTACAGTAATCAAAATAGTATGGTACTGGCACAAAAAAGAAAGAAAGAAAGATAAATCAATGGAACAGAATAGAATGCCCATGAACCAATATTCTGTGACAAAAGTAGCAAGAATACATAATACAATGGAGAGAAAACAACCTCTTCAATAAGCAGTGCTGAGAACACTGGACAGCTACATGGAAAACAATGAAATTGGAATACTCCCTAACTCCATACCCAAAAATAAACTCAAAACGGATTAAAGATCTAAACAGAAGACCAGATACTATAAAACTCTTAGAGGAAATTGCCAGCAGAACATTCTATAATATAAATCACAGCAGTATCTTTTTGAAAATATCAATTTCCTAGAGTAATGAAAAAATTTTTTTTAATTTAAAATGGGACCTAATTACACTTAAAAACTTTTGCACAGCAAAGGAAACCATAAACAAAACAAAAAAAAAACAACCCACAGAATGGGAGAAAACGTTTGCAAACAAAGCAACTGACAAGGGATTAACCTCCAAAACTCTAATAAACAGCTCATACAGCCCCAAAAAACAAACAACTCAGGTAAAATATGGGCAAGAGACCTAAGAAGACACTTCTCCAAAGAAGACATACAGATGGCCAAGAAGAGCATGAAAAGACATTCAACACTGCTAGTTACTTGAAAAGATGCTCAACATCGCTAATTATTAGAGAAATGCATATCAAAACTACAATGAGGTATCAACTCACATAAGTCGAATGACCATCATCAAAAATTCTACAGAAAATAAATGCTGGAGACAGTATGAATAAAAGGGAACCCTTCTATATTGTTGGTGGAAATGTGAACTGTTACAGGCACTGTAGAGCACAGCATGGAGGTTTCTCAAAAAACAAAAAAATCTACAACTATCATACGAACCAGCAATTCCACTCCTGGGCATTTATCTGGATAAAAAATTCAAAAAGATACATGCACCCCAATGTTCACTGCAGAACTATTTACAAAAGCCAAGACATGGAAGCAACCTAAATATCAATCAACAGAAAAATGGGTAAAGAAGACGTAGTACATATATACAATAGAATAACACTCAGCCACAAAAAAGAATGAAATAATGCCATCTGCAGCAACATGGATGGACCCAGAGATTGTCACAGTGAGTGAAGCCAGAGAAGACAAGCACATAATGATGTCACTTATATGTGGGATCTAAAAAGATGGTAGAAATGAACTTATTTACAAAACAGAAACAGACTGACAGACCTTGAAAACAAGCATGGTTATCAATGAGGAAAAGAGGGGGGAATAAATTAGGAGGAATGGACTGACATATACACACTACTACACATAAAACAGATAACTAATAAGGACCTATTGTATAGCACAGGGAACTCCACTCAATGTTCTGTAATAATCTATATGGGAAAAGAATCTGAAAAAGAAAAAAATAATTGAACCATTCTGCTTTACACCTGAAACTAACATGACATTGTAAATCAACTATACTACAATACAAAATAAAAAGTAAATTTTTAAAATTTCATTTGTATTAAAAAAACTCTGCAAAAAAAAAAAAAAAACTAAGAGACCTTAAACCCAAAAGCTATGAACGAGAAGAAAGGCAGATTTATTACATAAAACATTTTAGATTTCTATATCAAACAACAGAAAACACAGAAGAGTAGACAAAAGATAGCGGGGAGCACAATGACAAACTCAGCGTGTTGAAAAGCAAAGACATCACTGCCAACAAAGGTTAACGTAGTCAAGGCTGGGATCTTCCCAGTGGTCACGTACGGTTGTTAGATCTGGACCATAAAGAAAGCAGAATGCCAAAAAATTGATGCCCTCGAACTGTGGTGCTACAGAAGATTCCTGAAAGTCCCTAGGACAGTAAGGAGATCAAACCACTCGATCTTAAGGGAGATCAACCCTGAATATTCCCTGGAAGGACTGATGCTGAAGCTGAAGCTCTAGTATTTTGGTCATCTGATGCGAACAGACAACTCACTGGAAAAGTCTCTGATGCTGGGAAAGATCAAGGGCAGAAGAAGAGGAGGGTGTCAGAGGATAAGATGACTGGATGGCATCACTGATGCAATGAAGAGGAATTTTGGCAAACTCCAGGAGGTGATGAGCAACGGGGAGGCCTGGCATGCTGCAGGCCATGGGGTCGCAAAGAGTTAGACACGACTAGGTGATGGAACAACAACAAACGGGAAACATTTCCAATACAGAGGACATAGGCTTAATATTCACAAATACAAAGAACTTCTACAAACTGACAAGATGAGCACCCAGGAAAAAATGGTAAAGGACAAAAAAGAAATAAGTTCACAGAAGAGCAATTCTCAGTCGTCAGTGTACCCAACCAATAAACAAGAAGACACTCAAGAGAAATGCAAACTGAACGACCAAGGAGGCATCACTGAACATAAATCAGATCTGCAAAACTGCTAAGACTTGTTCTACCTGCTGCAGACAGGAATGCAAGGGAAAGGTTCCTCTCAGACATTCCTGGTGGATATGTGATTTGATAGTTTTAAAAGAATGTTGTAATTTAGAAACAACTATTTAAAAACATATCTTTAGATACAGCAAACCCACTCTGAGTAATTCATCCTACAAAGATAAAGCATTTCTGTTCAGGGATTTTTACTGCAACACTATTCATAGTGATTAATGCCTTAGAAGAAAAGTAGGTGAACACCATTAACAATGAAATAGCTATATTAATTAAAATAATCACCTACCAGAAAATAGTAAGCAGCCATTTAAAAGAACAAATCAGAATTCTAACAGGTGGGATGAAGGGCTCCTTTAGCTATTTTTAAAAGACAGAAAGACAAAATACAGGAAAATATGTTCCATGTAAACCATCTTTTATAAAGCATAAAAAATATATGTTTTAAATATATCAATACATAAAAAATTGATAACATTTGAAAAGAAAATGTAAAAACTACAAAGATACACCAGGACAGGTCTATACAAAGTCTGAGATGTCAGGAAAACTAATGTGGAATTTATCCTTTGTCACCTTGGAGCCCTAGTGTCTATCACAAATGGTGAACACATTTCAAGCATTCAAAAAATGTTTTACAGTAGAGAAGCGGGGGGGTGGGAGTGGGGGGCACCCATAGGGAGGAGTTGAGAGTGCAGGGAAAACCAGGACAGGATTCCACTGCTAGGGCAAGAAATTTATGTGATGAGCCAGGAACATCTTGGAAGTCCAGAAATTAATACTCAAAACCAAAAAACAAACAAAATAAAACACAAAAAACTTCAACACTCACATTGATGAGGGTATGTCAGAGAGACACAGGAGCCAAGGGAAAGAGTACCCAATAGTTCAAACTAAAGCAATTCAGACAATAGAAATAAGTACAGCAGTAATGGATCAGAATCCAAAGTATAAAATAAGCATTCACGAATCATACTCATTAATAAACAACTAAATTAGGGAGAAGAGACAAATCTGTACGGAAGAATTTCAGATAATTCAGGCAGATGCCCTGTCCTCTAGAATGTGGAGCGTCAGTCCCCCACTCCTTAAAAGTGGGCTGCACACAGTGACTTCCTTCTAAGGAGGATAGTGTGGGAAAAGAAAGAGTACCTTCCCAGCGGAGAAACCTAACAAGCACTAACTCTCTCAGCCAGGTGATCAAGGTCAACATTAACAGTGACAAGTCTCATAGGCAGTGAGTACCCTAACATCAGCCTAATCATCAGAAAAATATTATACAAATCCCAATAGACAGGCATTCTTCAAGCAGAGCTGCTGACCAGAAGTCCTCAAAACAGTCAAGGTCATCAAAAACAAAGCGTTAGAGACTGACACAACCTAGAGGGACCTACGGAGACATGAAAACTAAATATTTTGGGTTGACCAAAAAGTTCATTCAGGTTTTCCCCATAAGACCAAACAAACTTTTTGGCCAATGCAATGTTGTGCTATCCTGGGTGGAATCCTAGGGGGAAAAACTAATAATAAGGTAAAAACTAGGGAATTATGAATCAGGAATAGATGTTAGTTAACAACAATGTATCAGTATTAGTTCATTCATCATAACCAATGCATCATATTGATCTAAGATATCAGTAACAGGATAAACTGTTTTTTGAAGAAGGCAATGGCACCCCACTCCAGTACTCTTGCCTGGAAAATCCCATGGACAGAGGAGCCTGGAAGGCTGCAGTCCATGGGGTCACTGAGGGTCGGACACGACTGAGCGACTTCACTTTCCCTTTCATGCATTGGAAAAGGAAATGGCAACCCACTGCAGTGTTCTTGCCTGGAGAAACCCAGGGACGGGGGAGCCTGTTGGGCTGCCGTCTATGGGGTCGCACAGAGTCAGATACAACTGAAGTGACTTAGAAGAAGAAAACTGTCTTTACAGAGCATATAGTGCGCTTCCCACATGGTGCTAGAGGCAAAGAATCTGCCTAGATCCCTGGGTCGGGGAAATGGCAACCCACTCCAGTATTCTTGCCTGGAGAATTCCATGGACAGAGGAGCCTAGTGGGCTATCCATGAGGTCACAAAGAGTTGGAGACAACCGCGCAAACGAGCACACACGCATACACACACGCGCGCACACACACACGGTATATAGTAACTCTGTAGTATCTTGGCAGTGATTCTGTGTATCTAAAACTGACGCAAGAAATGAAGTTTCAGAAACAGAATAAAGTCCCAGAAATAGCTACCACACTCACAACACTTATGACACCAGATCTGTGAGGTTTTTTTCCCACACAAGCAATTCTCTGTGAAACCAGTTGTTCAGTTCAGTTGCTCAGTCCTGTCCGACTCTGTGCGACCCCATGGACTGCAGCACGCCAGGCTTCCCTGTCCATCGCCAACTCCTGGAGCTTGCTCAAACTCATGTTCATCAAAACGGTGATGCCATCCAACCATCTCATCCTCTGTCATGTCTATATAATTTAATTCAACTTAAGGTAGTTAAAGCAGAGTCCAAAGTTAAGGGCTCAGCCCCACAAGACTGCCCTCCACTTCAGACACCAACTGTTAATAACAGGTTCCCAGCTTACGTACACCTTCTGTCCAGCTTGGCGACAAACTAGAGGTTCCCATGACGCACTCCCATCCACCCAGTTCAGTCATTTGCCCGAACAGCTCACAGGCTTCAGGAAAACAGTTCTGTTCAAACACATGAACCAGCAGATGAAGAGATGTAAGAGGTCTCGAGAGTCTTGACCTTCTGTTCCCATGGCGCTGGAGTCCACCACCCTGCTGGTATGTGCATGAGCTCAACCCGGAAGCTCCCTAAAGCCGGTGTGTTGGGTTTTTATAAAGGCTTCACAGAGTCATGATGGATCATTAACTCAAGCCTCCAGTCCCCCTCCACTCTCCCGAAGATGGAGGGTGAGGTGGAAAGTTCCAGTATGTTAAATATGGCTTGGTCTTTCTAGTGACCACTCTCAACCAAGGGACATCCAGGAGCCCACCATGAGTCACCTCACTAGAGCAAAAGACATTCCTGTCACCGGGAAAATCCTAAGGGATTTGGGAACTCTGTGAACCGGCGCCAAAGACCAAACATTAGAACAAAAGATGTTCTGAGCATTCTTACCAGACACGAATTTGGAAGGGCTTCAGGATCTCCAGCCAAAACCAGGGAGTGTGACCAACGTACATATTTTCTATTATTTTACATCTGCCTACTCAACATTTCCATTTGGATGTTTGACAGACATCTTAAACTGAACAGGTCCACACTCAACTCCTGATCTTCCTCTCAAACCTACTCTACCTAAAGTTTATCCCATCTTGCTGCTGCTGCTGCTGCTAAGTCACTTCAGTCGTGTCCGACTCTGTGTGACCCCATAGACGGAAGCCCACCAGGCTCCCCCGTCCCTGGGATTCTCCAGGCAAGAACACTAAAGGGAACTATAAGGTAAGAGACCAGCTGTATAGGCCAACTGGATGACTGCTCTTTTCCTTTCACAAATCACATCCTTTATAGGCCAACTTAATGGAAACTCCTGAAGTCAGGAGCAGACTGGAAGATTAAGAGAAAGTAGGGAAGTTAAAGATGGGGTAGGGGTGGTGTGTCTTAATGAATCAAAGTCCTGTGAATAACATCTGATAGATAGTAGGTTCTCAATAAATACTTCTTGAATGAATGAATATATCTACAAAAAAAAAAGCATACAAGGATAAATGCCATAACTTTTCATTATAGAAGATAATTTACAATCACTGTCTAAACCAATATTAAAATAGAGTGGGTGAAATAATAAGAGAACAATCTGCCATAAAATATTTAAATTAATTGCCTTTTAGTGGTTTTCTTTTTTCACCTTCTTTATATTTTAAAATGTAGTAAGTAAATATGCAATTGCATTATAATGAAAAATTCCTTCAAAAACCCTAATGGAAACTCATGTCAATTTTGTCTAACACCTCCATTCACTCTTGGAAGGCAAGGGGGTAGAAGCGGGGGAATTTTTTAAAAGCAATTCACTGCAATATTCTTCATTATTAAACAGGCATGCAATACAGCTTATTTCTTTGCTTTTCAAATTTGGTACCACTTAGATGCATAAAATTTGAATGACTTAATAAATTATTTGGTTTACAGAAAAATGCAGAATTTTAAGAAAAGAAAGAGATTCTTAAGTAAGACATGTATTTTAAAAAATCTACAGAGAAACCACAAAAGGAGCAAGTGTGGAAAAACAAATACGGCATACACACAAATTAAATATGAAGAAAGAAAATCTTCTGCAGAGAACTTTGAAGGAAACAAATTTATAATAATGACCACTGATAAAATGGAATTTCAGTGTAAGAACCAAAAAATATCCTTCATTTTCATCTTTTCCATCTGTAAAATCAAGTTAAGAGTAATAATGACAAACCCTTAGTGGTCACTGTATGCCAGGCACTGTTTGAAGCACTTTATATACCTTACAAATAGGTGTTAATATATAACTAATTCTAATACAACTTTTTTTTAAAACTGCATATATTGTGAATTTTAACAAGCCAGAGAAAACAATATTGTAAGTAACCTGCTCATTGGGTAATTTTTCCTTAAAGATATGGTTCTCTCATAATCCACTAATAAAATGTGTTTTCTTAAAACATTTTAAATGGGGCAATTTAGACAACAAATGGGAAAATAAGATTTGAATATAATTGCAAATACTTACCAAAGAATACCTTGTAAGGAGAAACACAGTGGTGTTCTACTGACACAATCTTATTGATTAAACAATGTCTTATCTAAAGGCTCCTAAGCTATTTCTTGAACACTTGAGTTTCCTTTAAGGTAAACATTCCGTAATGTAGTAGATGATTTAGCAGCTTTACATGAATGGAATTACTGTTAAATAGGAAACATAAGTGTGTCAGATGGCAAACCTCTTACAGTCCCATCATTAAAGGAAACAGCATAACAATAAACCATCTGAAAATATGTGAGCTATTCAGGAATATACAGAATCCACAGCTGATCTCCTACTTAGTGGTAGGCAATGCATTAGGCCACATGTGCAGGGTTTAAAACCACAAAGATCTAACACTGATTCACATGAAAAGCACCTCTTACAAACAGGTTTTCATATTATATAAAACTTCAGAGGAAAAAAGGTTGAAAACTAAATATAACGAAAAACCTTTGCTATGAAGTAAGTCATTCTTTGAATTTTCATCTTAAAAGGACTTTTATTCTCTAACCATTACTGAAAAAATGCAGTGTTAACACAATGTGAAAAAAGATCAGCATAATCAAAAGAATCTGTGGAAACTCTTCTTCCTAATTAAAATGTAATAGTAACAAAGTATAAAATAAAATGTAACAGTAAAAGACAAGGAATGACTTACCAGAGAATAAGACATACTTTCATAGAATATTTACTTAGTGCTTCAGATTCCTAATAAAGCACAGTATTAATATAAATCCAAGGCATATTACCTTTACTATGTGTTTTTTCAATTTGACACAACAAAAGATTTCATTATATGTTAACACCTTACTTTCTTGATGACTAAACCATCATTAAATTAAATAAGGAAACAAATGAAAAGGTCAGAACAGAATGAACTAAAAAAAGTTTAAATTTTTAAAAAACCAACAACAAAACTAAGAAACCTTTAAAAAGTGTTTTTTATGGAAAAAAATTTTAAGTAAAACAGAATATGAAAGTTCAAAAAGTCTTAATTCTTAGTCTTAATTCAAAAAGTCTTATTTTGGTCCAATCTCCATGAACACTATGAACAACTGCTGAAGGCCAACTCATTAAGCACCCATTGCTAAACTAAACCCTAGGGATACAAGGATAATCAAAACAAGGTCTTTGACCTCAAGGAGCCTCCATTGTAGTATTATTTTTTCCTTTAAGAATTAAATAAAAGAGATGTTAAACTCTACTGAACAAAAGTCCCTGGCTCCATTTCCCAGGCCCATCTCAGGGCTTGGTCCACTGTGGGCACTTCATACATGATTCCTAAAGCAACTGAGCTGAACGGAGCTCAGCTAGAGAGGGCAACAGCATATAGGCAGAGGAAGACTGACTTCCCTCTTAAAAGCTGACCGTCCAAAAATTCCAAACCTGAGAAAACAGTAAGATGGAAACTGAAGCTCTATGCTCCATCCTTGTCCTCTAATACCACACAGCTGCAGAATCAACTCCTCCCAAGAACTTCCTGAGTACCAGTTCTGTGGTGACCCTGGAGACACAGTCAGATGATTTTGTACCACAGGAAGGATTACCAGGCTATTTCAGCTACAAGTTTAATAACGATGAGAACGGGTTTTGCCTCCAAGTTTTTCAACTTTTATCTATATATTTGGAAATAAGAAAGTTGGGCAGATGATATTGATGACTCCAAGTAACTGCATTTCAATTCTGGTCCAAAAAATTAGAAAGAATCTGGAAACAACTTCACAAAAAATTTCACAGAAATAGGGAAGGAGATGGGGGAGCAATATACACTGTTTGGAGCTTCCCCGATAGCTCAGCTGGTAAAGAATCCACCTACAATGCAGGAAACCCTGGTTCCATTCCTAAGATCTGCCAGAGAAGGGAAAGGCTACCCACTCCAGTATTCTTGGGCTTCCCTGGTGGCTCAGCTGGTGAAGAATTCAACTGCAATTCAGGAGACTGGGTTCAATCCCTGGGTTGGGAAGATCCCCTGGAGAAGGGAAAGGCTACCCACTCCAGTATTCTGGCCTGAAGAATTCCATGGACTGTCACAAAGAGTCAGACATGACTGAGAGACTTTCACTTTTTTCTTTCATACATTGTGTGGGGTGTGCATGTGTGTGTAAATCAATACTATTATTTTTACATCAATAATTACATGTCTTTGGCATATATTTGTATATGTGTAAATACATGTGTGTAAGTATACCTGTATACGCTCAAAGGCTCAGTCATGTCCAACTCTGCAACCCCATGGACTGTAGCCCGCCAGGCTCCTCTGCCCATGAGATCTTCCAGGCAAGACTACTAGAGTGTGTTGCCATTTCCTTCTCCAAGGGATCATCCCTACCCAGGGATCGAACCTGGGTCTCCTGCATTGAAGATGGGTTCTTTAGCAAGTGAGGCACAGCCGGGGAGTGGGGGGACTGGGGGGGGCGCAGTAAATATATGTATGTAAGTATACCTGTATACATGTGTATAAAACTCTTTAAGACACACTATAATGCAGATAGAAGGAAATATCCATTTTCCAATTGTATCAGTTAAAAAGCTGTGCTGAAATCTATAGAATTATCCAAGAATTTGCTAGTTTTATTTTCTAAAAATAAAGAAAATATTCAGTGGAACTTTCATATAATTTATCTTTTTTCAGTATAAAGAATTTTTTTTAAATCCCTGATAGTTTAACAAACATAGAGCTACAATATGTCACTCAATCTATTAATAAAAATTCACTCCCAAATAATAGGGAAATAAACCCAAGGGTCCACATAATATAGGCAGGAACTTTAGTTACTACATGGATGACACAATAAAGCTAAGTCAGAGAGAAGTGAGAAGCTCCAAACCTATATTCTAGAATATTATGCTACCTGGACCAGCTCCAGCCATTATGTTTGTGTCTATGTACTTAACAGGGGGTGTGAGAAAACCAGAGATGTTTACTGGTGGTGACCATACACACCATTTGCCTGTCTTCCTATGAACTGACCAAACCAACGTGATCAGATTTGTTTGTTTAAATACTGGCAGGGCCAAGAGAGGTGAAGCAGGTGAGGAGTCTAGGCTGTAAGTCTCCTTTCCAACAACTTCTTTATCAGGTGATATTTACAATGAAAAGACACCTTATAGGAAATCTGAAGACAAATCCAGTGATTAAAATTAACTTCTATATGTATGCATATATTATACTATATTTAGAAATGCTTTTTGATAAATTACAGATAATACAACACTAGAAGTAATAGTCTCAGCAAAATAATTCAAACTGAACCAGAGAAAGACGAATATCTCACAATAGTAAGTCCCCAATGATCTGATTTTAGTTTTCAAATCAGGCCCACTCCCACGAAGTCCTTGAGACTCCAGCCAGCAATATCTAGGATCCCATCCCTCAGGACCCAAAACAGTGTAAAAAACATCCCTCAGAACAGTGTCGAAAAGGGATGTAAAAACCAGAAACCAGACATAAATGGTACAGTCAACATACGTGCACACTAGAAAGTTACCAGAAATCGGAAGATACTTATAGTCTTAAAATCCAAATGACTGAAATAACTGTTTGCAACATCTTAAGAAAATACAACAGTGAAGAAAAAAAGAATGACACAGAATTTCTCTAACAAACATTTACAGACTTCCTACAAGACTCAAGGCCCCATGTGGAAGCGAAGGTGAGTGCCTGGGAGCACGATACTCCCAGTGTAAGAGGAGACCTCAGGCAGGAGCCATTGACTCTACCAGCTGATGGAGGATGCAGAACAGGATTTGAAAAATGAAGGAGGGGAGTGGGATCTTCCGGCAGAAGAAACAAAGCACAGAAAAGGAAAAGCCCTTGGGGAGCAGTGACTTGTCTAGGACAGCAAGCAGGTATGTAATTAGGACTAGTGGGTCATACAGATGGGGCGTGTGTGGACGCTGGAGCCCAACTGCAGGGAACGAGGAAGAACAGCCTGAAGAGCAGTGACGTCAAATACAAGGCTCTGGGGAGAATTCAATCAGTGTGAGCTGTAAAGGGACTCAGGCACCGTGGAACTTAGGAAAAGACCCCCTAGGAGGTCACTGCAATAGTGTGGAAGGATGGGAGAATGAATGAGGCTAGAGAGAGTAAGAAGTGGATTCAGTAACAGGGCTGAAAGGCCGTACAGGAGATCAGTGGATGGGTATGAGTGCTGACAGAGAAATCCAAGATGAGATCAATAGTGGACACTGGTGAAATGAGGAGCCAGGAGTCCGATGCTTGGGCTACAGCCTGCCTTTCCCACTAACAGGATCTGTGACCTTGATGATTTTGTTTGGTTATCTGTAGACTAAGGATATTAGACATCAAGGTCTCATAAGCCCTTTCCAACACTAAAGTTTTAGAATTCTGAGGTTCCAAGTTTTAAGTTTTTTGGCTGAAAGAACTCTGGTACAAGAGGCAGACAAGGAAGTCAAGAGGTGTGCTTTGACACAGAGTATATTCCATGTATCTGTGAAATCACAGATGCTTCAAATAATGATTTTAAACTGACTAGAGATTAGTTTAACTCTTTCTTATGGTGCAACAGGTGTTAGTGGAAAGAGTGAAGTTACTGGATGTCCCTAAGCTTCATCACATTTAATCCGTGAAACAGAAGCTCTACTTGGGAGAATGAGAGATATAAAGAGCTGGGCATCACATCTGGCTGGAAAGAGGACAGCTTGTGACTGGCAGCTTCCATACTGACGACTCTACAGGTGATCTTATTTTAAGGTTTCCATTCTCCTTTACTGCTGCTGTCAGGCAAGATATCTTACTTTAAAAGAAAAAAAAAATGACAAGAAAAAAGTTTTATTACCATAATCTGTGGTACCTGAAAAATTTTTGCAATATTGGACATTTCATTAACAGTTATGGAGATAACCAAGATGACTAAAATGGACTAGAATGGGTGAATTTAATTTAGATGACCATTGTATCTATTACTGTTGGCAAGAATCCCTTAGAAGAAATGGAGTAGCCGTCACAGTCAACAAGAGTCCGAAATGCAGTACTTGGGTACAGCCTCAAAAACAACAGAATGATCTCTGTTTCCAAGGCAAACTATTCAACATCACAGTAATTCAAGTCTATGCCCCAATCACTAGTGCCAGAGAAGAAGTTGAACAGTCCTATGAAGATTTACAAGAATTTTCAGAACTAACACCAAAAAAAGATGTCCTTTTCATCATCGGAGAAAGTGAAAAGTGAAGTCACTCAGAAATCATAGAGAAATAATTTTTAAAATCCACCTGGAATGTTTTTCTAGCCCAGACAGTTCCTCTAGCTCCTGATCCACAGGTTTCAACTGCCCCACCACCAAAGTCTTTCATTCTCCTGGCATCCCTACAGTGTCAACAAGGACACTATACAATCAGGTCATTGTGCCAGAGACCAGTGGATTGTTCTTGGCACTTCCTTTCTCTTCACTAAGTGAAGTCACTCAGCTGTGTCCAACTCTTTGCGACCCCATGGACTGTAGCCTACTAAGCTCCTCTGTCCATGGGATTTTCCAGGCAAGAAACTGGAGTGGGTTGCCATTTCCTTCTCCAGGAGATCATCCCGACCCCAGGATTGAACCTGGGTCTCCCACATTGGAGGCAGACGCTTTACTGTCTGAGCCATCAGGGAATTCCTTTTTCTCTTCACTAGCTAGTGGCCAACTCTCATACGTCAATCTGCTCTCCTAGCTATTTCTTCAACCTATTGCTCTGCATTGCGCCCCTATCCAAGCTCCCATTACCTTCCATCTGAACAACTGCAAGAGCCTGACACCTTTCTCCCACCTCCTTCCCATTCCCCCCAACACAAATTTCTGAGAAGAACCAGAGGCAGTATTAAAACAGTAGTTCAGCAAATGAAACAACAGTGAGTGGTCACCTTCTACATAAAGGTTTCTATTATTTTTATGATAAAGTACAACATGATTCCCTGGTCTTCAAGACTCTGCATGCACTCCTCACTTCAAGCCACCTGATCTTGCTCCAGGCTCTAAGCCACACTGGCCTTACCTGCTGAGAGCCTTCATACATGATCCCCGTCCAGACTGTTCAGCCGTCACTGAACCCTTTCATCTAATTAGTATTCATACCTTGGAATTCAGACTCAATAGCACTACCTCCAAGAAAATGCCACTAACTGATCCCAGATAAGACCAGGAGTCACAGCTCAGACACTTCCACAGTATGTGTGCTTCTCCTCTGAGACACTCATGTTCACGCTAGTGTCTGCTTCACTTGCCTGACCATGAGCAAAGCAAAAACAAAGAGTGGGGCCATACTTGCCTTGTTAATGAACAGCCCCCTATGCACAGTGCCTTGTGCATACGAAAGATTGTGTACTTCAAGTGAATCAATGACCTAACCATCCACCCATCAATCTGTGATACCTTGTGTAGCTGGATTTGTCTCCTGATACACAAACAGGGTAGGGCTTACCATCTCACCCTTCCCTGGAACTATTTTCTTTTATGCTAATAATCTTTTCTTCTTTGTTGAATATACACCCCAGTCTCCCACAAACTAGAACTGGATGAGTGTTCAGAGAGAAATGCCTGCATTGAGACTATGAAAACGTCAAAGGAGACTAAGAAAACTACAGGGGATTAACACAACCCTCCAGAATGAAAAGAAACCGGACATGGAAAGCCAACTATTAGCTGAGTGGTGGTACAGAGTAAAGGAAGAATGAAAGCACCCAAGACACCTCAAAATTTCCATCAATTTCTCTTAACTTGCCCTTTAAGTTTACCAGACCTGGTTTCAGATAACCAACCTCAGACAGTATTGCAAGTACACTAACGGCTGAGAGCCAGAGAGCTAAAGCCTAGAAGAGAGTAAAGCCATGTACAGATCCTTGAGCACTCAAACCATTCTGCCTTTAAGATACTATCAAATTCCTAGATGAAAGGAAGATGAAACGGCATTCTCAAGTGACTGGCTTGCCTATGGGTTTTTTCTCATTTTGTTTTATTATGAAACCTCCTCAACCACGATATATGCTCACAGATACACATATCAGTTATGATTCAACAAGTTCCTGTGTGCAAAATGTACCAGCATGGGGACTGAAACACAGTAGGTATTGGATTTAAATGCATGCTTTGCTAGATCAAAACCACATACATGCTGTGGTTTGGAAAGCTGCAGGAAAGAATAGTCAACTGCTTCCTCTCTTTCCTGGCTGGCATTTCTTACCACAGCCACACTGAAGAATCACGACCCTTGCGCCTTTGGAGCCATCCCAGTGGAGTCCCATTTTACACGGCTTAGGCTCTACAGGTCTGCAGGGGAAGTTAAGCGACCACAGGATCCTTCTCTATTTAGTGGGACTTCTTGCCAGAAACCAAGGCAACTAAGAAGAGAAAGTCTGGATTTGTGGACAGAAGTCCGGTACGGCATCCACAGCACAGGCAGGTGAACGTGGAGGCACCATGGGCAGAACCGCAGTTGCTCCTCGCTATTCCTGCCACCGCACCCGACAGGTGGCCAAAGTCAGCACGTCCAAGAGTGAGAAATGAGAAATTCTTTGCCTCTATGCCTTCATGAATGTCCTTATGAATACAGAGGTAGAAATACAGAGACGCTGAGCAAAATGAAGAACCGAGCACTGATCTCCCCAGCATACCTAAACTATTAACAGAAACCCCACTCCTATGTGAGCAGCTAACAGAGACAGAGGTCCCATCTTTGGAGGATCCCATGCTCTTCAAGATATTTGATTTGGAAGACATTCTAAGCACTTCAACTATTTCACAAACAGGAACCATCAAAGCCTTTTCCCTGTGGCAATGCCATTTGCTAAACAATTCTCTCCAATCACACCATTTCACTCATCAAGCTAAGCACAAGCAACGTGAGCACAAAGATAGCCTTCTTTACAGGGGGTCAGCAGAAGACTCCAATGGGTCTGTGGGTCTCAAATACATAACGGATGTGATTTCCAGATAAAAGAAGACCTTAGAAACAATAAACCACTGCGCTCCCATATCCTTGAGAAAGAGTAAGCTGTTTGGTTTTTCATTTCAATATAGTAAATTAAAAGTAAGATACACAAAAAGTCCCTTTATGCCAGGACACTTAAATAAAACCACAAAAAAGTTTTACACCCTCTACAGCACCTAAAGAATTTACAAAAGCTGAAATGAAGTTGTTAAAGGAAGATACTGACCTGGAAAAAGACTAACTGCTTTTCCTAAACAACAGTATTTTGAGAATACTGGGATGTGCCAAGGGAATCAGCGCTTAACCTCCTGTCATGTTCGGTAGAGCTGTGTTAAGTCACTCAATTCCACAAAAGACTATTTCTCATAAAGTAAGCTACAGTTTGAAGAGGAACTAAAATAGAATTTTTGCTAAAAATGTTTGAGACAAAAAGGATCAAGGACCTACTGTATAGCACTGGAAACTCTGCTCAATGTTATGTGGCAGCCTGGAAGGAGGGAGTTTGGGGGAGAATGGATACATGTATATGGAGCTCTGAGTCCCTTTGCTGTCCACCTGAAACTATCACAACATTATTAGCAGCTGTATTGCAATACAAAATAAAATGTTTAATTAAAAAAAAAAGGATCTCTTCAACAAGAAAAAACCAATGAGTACATGCTTTCTGGGAGGAGGGTGTTACCAATTTGTTCTACTACTTTGGATGAGAGTTTCAAACTATCTACTAAGTTAAATCGTCAGCCCTTTGTATAGGAGGATTCAATCAATCAAGGATGAAAACTGTTTGGGGGGTGGGGGAAGAATTCCAGGAAGTTCCAAAAGTGAACTCTGAATTTGCTGGCAACTGTTTATATACAATCTACATTGTATTTGCAATTATTTACATAGCATGTATCAACAGACTGGGTCCAAACAGGAAAAGGAGTACGTCAAGGTTGTATATTGTCACCCTGCTTATTTAACTTCTATGCAGAGCACATCATGAGGAACGCTGGGCTGGAAGAAGCACAAGCTGGAATCAAAATTGCCAGGAGAAATATCAATAACCTCAGATATGCAGATGACACCACCCTTATGGCAGAAAGTGAAGAGAAACTCAAAAGCCTCTTGATGAAAGTGAAAGAGGAGAGTGAAAAAGTTGGCTTGAAGCTCAGCATTCAGAAAACAAAGATCATGGCATCTGGTCCCATCACTTCATGGGAAATAGATGGGGAAACAGTGGAAACAGTGTCAGACTTTATTTTTGGGGGCTCCAAAATCACTGCAGATGCTGATTGCAGCCAGGAAATTAAAAGACGCTTACTCCTTGGAAGGAAAGTTATGACCAACCTAGATAGTATATTAAAAAGCAGAGACATTACTTTGCCGACCAAGGTCCGTCTAGTCAAGGCAATGGTTTTTCCCGTGGTCATGTATGGATGTGAGAGTTGGACTGTGAAGAAAGCTGACCGCCGAAGAATTGATGCTTTTGAACTGTGGTGTTGGAGAGGACTCTTGAGAGTCCCTTGTACCGCAAGGAGATCCAACCAGTCCATCCTAAAGGAGATCAGTCCTGGGTGTTCATTGGAAGGACTGATGCTAAAGCTGAAACTCCAATACTTTGGCCACCTCATGCGAAGAGTTGACTCACTGGAAAAGACTCTGATGCTGGGAGGGAATGGGGGCAGGAGGAGACGGGGACGACCGAGAATGAGATGGCTGGATGGCAACACCTACTCGATGGACATGAGTTTGAGTGAACTCCGGGAGTTGGTGATGGACAGTGAGGCCTGGCGTGCTGTGATTCATGGGGCCGCGGAGAGTCGGACACGACTGAGTGACTGAACTGAGCTGAACTGAAGAACATAGAATAATACATCTCAAACATAAAATTAACAAAGGAAGTCACTAAGTGAAAGTTAAAGTTGCTCAGTTGTGTCTGACTCTTTGTGACCCCATGGACTGTAGCCTGCCAGGCTCCTCTGTCCATGGAATTCTCCAGGTCAGAATACTGGAGTGGGTAGCCGTTCCCTTCTCCAAGGGATCTTCCCAACAGGGATCAAACCCAGCTCTCCTGTGTTGCAGGTGGGTTCTTCTACCAACTGAGCCACCAGGGAAGCCCAAGAATACTGGAGTGGGTAGCCTATCCCTTCTCCAGCGGATCTTCCCGACCCAGGAATTGAACCGGGATCTCCTCCATTGCAGGCGGATTCTTCACCAGCTGAGCCATGAGGGATGTCACTAGGTTATCCTCAAAGGGAACACTGACACACCAACATGGACCCCGAGCAGTAACCTCAAGCTGAGTAAGTATACCTGGTATACTTACTCAGCTTGAGTAAATATGGACTGTAACAGGCCCCAAATCACATCCTACACAGAATCAGTCATCTTCCTGGTAGCAAGTTGAAGAAATGCAATACTTCGGTTTTATTTTCTGGCCCCCTAGAAGTGGCAGACGGCATTTTCTCAAGCAACATCAGAATACTGAGGTAGGATTTCTCGCTTCCTCCACTAATGGCTGCCAACCTCAGCTGCCTGGTACTGAAGCTGGGTGGCGGTAGGGGAGAGATTACCTGCTCCTTCCCCTTGCAGGTGATTTCTGCCGCATCTCCATGAAGATTCTTGGATGTGGATGAGTTTCATGCCAGCAACATCTGATCAACACTTTGTACTCATGCAGGGCCCAGAGCACAGATGGGTTTTTCTGAGTACTCCTACTGCTGTGCCACCTTTAAACCCTGTCAGGAGCAGACTCTTTCAGGTCTCTTGCCCTGCCTCCAAATCCTTTTTCTAAGTACTTGGTGGGGTGACATGGGACAATCTCAGGAATGGGTGCAGATGCTCCTGGAACCTAAATCTTTCAGGAATCCTAAACTCTCATGATCAACAACACTGACCCTTTAAGAATATGTTAAGATTTCAGTGATTTCCTTCTTACCTACTCTTGTGTGTCACCTCTTCCTTGTCTACCAAAGGTCAAATACTCTGGGTCCATCCAGTCTCTTCTTGTGACCCCATGTAATTCAGTTTCCCCAGATGCCTTGCAATCTCAGCTCTAATGGGCTCAAGAAAAAGAATGATTTTATATGTTATCTGGCTTTTTTCCTCCTTGTGGCTTTTTATATCCTAAGTGAAAGGGCACTTGAGAAAATACTGTGAAAGGAATGAAAATGAAAACATACCATATTAGAGTTTGGGAGATATGAGCTAATTTAGTGCCAGGGGTAAATTTATAAATTCAAATGCTTATAAGAGGAGGGGAAAAAAAAAAGATCTACAAATCAACAATCTAAGCGTCTAACTTAAGAAACTGGAAAGACAACAGCAAAGTAAACACAAGAGAAAAGGAAAAAGGGAAATGACAAAGAAAGAAGCAGAAATCAGTGAAATACAAAACAGATTAAAAAATACACAAACCGATTATTTCAAAATTGTTTCTGTGAAGAGATCAATAAATTCACAAACCTCCAGCTATACTGACCAAAAAGAGAAAAGACACAAATTTCAATACTGGGAATGAAAGAGGGAATATCACATTAAAAAGATAAACAGATGAATGGAAAAATTATTGAAAAAGTACAACTTTATAAAACTGACAAAAGCTAAAGAGAATACTTTGGTTCAGTTAAGTTCAGTCGCTCAGTCATGTCCGACTCTCCGCGAACCCATGAATCACAGCACGCCAGGCCTCCCTATCCATCACCAACTCCCAGAGTTCACTCAAACTCATTATCCACAGAGTCGGTGATGCCATCCAGCCATCTCATCCTTGGTCGTCCCCTTCTCCTCCCACCCCCAACCTTTCCCAGCATCAGAGTCTTTTCCAGTGAGTCAACTCGTCGCATGAGGTGGCCAAAGTATTGCAGTTTCAGCTTTAGCATCAGTCCTTCCAATGAACACCCAGGATCAATATCCCTTAGAATGGACTGGTTGGATCTCCTTGCGGTACAAGGGACTCTCAAGAGTCTTCTCCAACACCACAGTTCAAAAGCATCAATTCTTCGGCGATCAGCTTTCTTCACAGTCCAACTCTCACATCCATACATGACCATGGGAAAAAACATAGCCTTGACTAGACGGACCTTTGTTGGCAAAGTAATGTCTCTGCTTTTTATCCTGTATTTATCAAATATATTGAATTTACCAAAAGCCTTCTCACAAAGAAAACCTAGGTCTAGGTGGCTTTCCTGCTGAACTCTACCAAACAATTAGAAAGAATTAATACTAATGAGATCTGCATTGACTGATACTAAATCCAAATAAAGATATTTCAAGGGAAATCCACAGATCAGTATTCCTCATGAACACAGATGTAAAAATTCCTAACAAAATATTAGTAGGTTGAGTGTAAAAATATATAAAAATGATAGCACATCATGAGCAAGTGAAGTTTGGCCTAGGAATACAAGGTTCATTCATCCTGAAATCAAAAAAATTATAACAAAATAAAGGAAAAACATACAATAATTTCAACAGGTGCAGAAAAAGGATTTTTAAAAAATGAGATCCGCGTTACTATAAACAAATTAGGAACGGTAGGAAACTTTTCTAATCTCAAAAAGAACATCTATAAGAGGCATACAGCTGACTTATGGCAAAAGATCACATGCTTTCTCCCTGAGACTGGGAAAATCAAGGATGTCCACTCTTACACATCTATTTAACATTTTATTGGAGGATCTAGCCAGTATACCAAGACAAGTAATAAAAGGGAAAAAAAAAAAAAAAAGAATGCTTACTGGAACAGAAAAGTGAAAAATTAAGAAGACTGACAATTACTAGGTGCTGGCAAGGACGTGGAGCAACTAGAACTCTATATGCATAGCTGGTAGAAGTGTACTATGGTACAATTACTTTAGAAAAGAATCTGGCAGTTTCTTAAAAAGTTACATACCACATGGCCCATCTATTCCACTTTTAGGTATCTGCCCAAAAGAAGTTAAACATTCACACACAGATCTGCATAAGAATGCTCATAGTTCCTTTATTTATAACAGCCAAAAAATGATAACTCAGATGTCAATCTGCAGGAAAGTAGACAAACCGTGATCTACTTATTCAGTGGAATACCACTCAACAACAAAAAGCAATGTGCTGATACACCGAGCAGTGTGGATGGACTTCAAAAACATTAAATTGAGTAAAAGAAGCCAGACCCCAAAGATAACATATTTTATGATTTATTATAAATTCTTCCAGACACAAAAACTATATCTAAAGTGCTAGGTAGCCAATTAGTACTTGACTGGGCTGAGGATGGAGATTTTATTATGAAAAACATTTCCAGGGTTGATGAAAAGTACAGGACTTCCCCGTGGTTCAGCTGACATGCCAATCCTTTGGCCACCTAATTTGAGGAGTCGACTCATTGGAGAAGACCCTGATGCTGGGAAAGATTGAGGCTGGGAGGAGAAAGGGGCGACAGAGGATGAGATGGTTGGATGGCATCTTCGACTCAATGGACATGAGTTTGAACACACTCTGGGAGATGATGAAGGACAGGCAAGTCTGGTGTGCTGCAGTTTATGCTGTTGCAAAGAGTCGGACATGACTGAGCAACTGAACAATAACAACAGTGGTAAAGAATCCACCTACCAATACAGGAAATATGGGTTAGATGCCTGGGCCAGGAACATCCCACATGCTGCAGAGCAAGTAAGACTATGAGCCACAACTATTTTCTTTTTAATTGGAGGATAACTGCTTTACCATATTGTGCTGGTTTCCACCATACATCCACATGAGTCAGCCATAGGCGGCATACATATGTCCCCTTTCTTTCAAACCTCTCTCCCATCTCCCACCCCATCAGGTCATCGTAGAGCACTGGGCTGATCATGTGTCACACAGCAAATTCCCACTGGCTATCTATTGTACATGAAAGTGAAAGAAAGTGAAGTCACTCACTCATGTACGACTCCTTGTGACCCCGTGAACTGTAAGCCTACCAGGCTCCTTCATCCATGGGGTTTTCCAGGCAAGAACACTGGTGTGGGTTGCCGTCTCCTTCTCCGGGGGATCTTCCCAACCTCGGCACTGAACCCGGGTCTCCCGCATTGTAGGCAGACGCTTTATTTTACACACGGTAATGTAAATGTTTCCACGCTCCTCTCTCAATTCAGCCCATCCTCTCCTTTTCACACTGTGTTCACAAGTCTGTTCTCTAAGTCTGCATCTCCAATTGCTGCCCTGAAAATAGGCTCATCAATACCATCTTTCTAGATTTCAGACACAATATTTGTCTTTCTCTTTCTGACTTACTTCACTCTGTACAATAGGCTCCAGGTTCATCCACCTCATTAGGACCGACTCAAATGTGCTCTTTTTTAAAGCTGAGTATGGGCTGCAAGGAGATCCAACCAGTCCATTCTAAAGGAGATCAATCCTGGGTGTTCTTTGGAAGGACTGATGCTAAAGCTGAAACTCCAATACTTTCGCCACCTCATGAGACGAGTTGACACACTGGAAAAGACTCTGATGCTGGGAGGGATTGGGGGCGGGAGGAGAAGGGGACGACAGAGAATGAGATGGCATCACCGACTTGATGGACATGAGTTTGAGTGAACTCCGGGAGCTGGTGATGGACAGGGAGGCCTGGCGTGCTGTGATTCATGGGGTCGCAAAGAGTCGGACACGACTGAGTGACTGAACTGAACACTCCACTGACTATATATACCATAATTTCCATATCCATTCATTTGTTGATGGACATCTAGGTTGCTTCCATGTCCTTGTTATTGTTAAAAGTGCTGCAACAAACACTGGGTACGTGCGTCTCTTACAATTGTGGTTTTCTCACAGTATATGCCCAGTAGTGGGACTGCTGGGTCACATGGTAGTTCTATTCCTAGTTTTTTAAGGAATCTCCATACTGTTCACCATAGTGGTTGTATCAGTTTACATTCCCACCAACACCGCAAGAGACTTGATGATCTTTCTGACCAGTGTGAGGTGATACCTCATTGTAGTTCTGATTTGCATTTCTCTAATAATAAGTGATGCTGAGCATCTTTCCATGTGTTTGTTGGCCATTTCTATATCTGTTTTGGAGAAATGTCTGTTCAGCTTTTCTGTTCATTTTTTTATTGGGTTGTTTGTTTTTCTGGTATTGAGCTGTATGAGCTGCTTATATATTACAGAGATTAATCCTTTGTTAGTTGTTTCCTTTGCAATTATTTTCTCACATTCTGAGTTGTCTTTTAACCTTGTTTATTGTTTCTTTTGCTGTGCAAAAGGTTTTCATTAAGTCCCAATTGCTTACTTTTATTTTTATTTCCATTATTCTAGGAGGTGAGTCAAAGAGGATCTTTCTGTGATGTATGTCAAAGAATGCACTGTCTGTATTTTCCTCTAAGAGCTTTATAGTTTCTGGCGTTACATTTAGAAAATGTTCTAGTTTCATTCTTTTACATGCAGCTGTTCAGTTTTCCCACCACCACTAATAAATGGCTGTCTTTTCTCCATTATATAATATTGCCTCCTCAAAACTAAGGTGCCCATAGGTGTGTGGGTTTATCTCTGGGCTCTCTATCTTGTTCCACTGGTTTATATTTCTGTTTTTGTGCCAATACTATACTGTCTTAATGACTGTAGCTTTGTAGTATAGACTGAAGCCAGAAAGATTGATTCCTCCAGCTCCATCCTTTCTCAAGACTGCTTTGGCTATTTGGAGCCTTTTGTATTTCCATATAAATTGTGAAATTTTTTGTTCTAGTTCTGTGAAAAATACCATTGGCAGCTCCATAGGGATTGCACTGAATCTGTAGATTACCTTGGGTAGTACAGTCATTTTCACAATATTGATTCTTCCAATCCAAGAACATGACATATGTCTCCATCTGTTTGCGTTGTCTTCGATTTCTTTCATCAGTGTCTTACAGTTTTCTGCATACAAGTCTTTTGTCTTTTTTGTTTTTTAATTTTTATTTAATAAATGGTACAAAGCACAATGCCAAAAACATTATCAATTAAAATTTCACCAAAAGAAAAAATACTGTAGAATACACAGTTGTAAAAAGCTACATTAAGTTATTTTACAACTGCCTCAGGCTGCAAAAAAAAAAAAAACCCAATGCCATACCAAAGTTATCCCTCTCTCAAAATAATGCCATTTATATTATAAACCATGAGCACCCCATCAAAAGATGGGAACTGCTTTTGTTAATTCATATATATATATATATATATGACTGTATCACTTTGCTATACACCTGAAACAAACACAACACTGTAAATGAAATATAGTGCAATATAAAATAAAAATAAGTAACAGATCTTTGGGGCTTTACACTGAGTTAGAGTTCCTATCAGAGGGATAACAGCACCACAGCCGCACTGGATCCTCATGAAGGAGGCACACGAATGACTGGGTCACAAGAGTTACAGGAATGAGAGCTGCTCACTTCCCAGAAACTACAGCTCACAGAAAACCAACAAAGGCACGAGATACAGACCATTCACTTATGAACGTGTAAACCTCAAGAGAGTCCACATTATTCCTACAACATGTTGAAAGTGTTTTGTCTCTTTAGGTAGGTTTATCCCTAGGTATTTTATTCTTTTTGTTGCAATGGTGAATGGGATTGTTTCCTTCACTTCTCTTTCTGATTTTTCATTGTTAGGAAAGGAAGAGATTTGTCTGTTAATTTTATATCCTGCAACTTTACTGTATTCATTGATTAGCTCTAGTAATTTTCTGGTTGAATGTTTAGAGTTTTCTGTGTACAGTATCATGTCATCTGCAAATAGAGTTCTACTTCTTCTTTCCTGATGTGGACTCATTTTCTTTCTTTTTGTTTTCTGGTTGCTATGGCTAGGACCTACAAGCGTTAGTTACTCAGTTGCGTCCAACTCTGGAATTCTGTGGGCAGTAGCTGACCAGGCTCCTCTGTCAGCTGAAGAATACTTGCATCCTTGGGTTAAATCCCACTTGACCGTGATGTATAATCTTTTTAATGTGTTGTTGGATTCTGTTTGCCAGAATTCTGTTGAAGAATTTTGCATCTATTTTCATCAGTTATACTGGCCTGTAGTTTTCTTCTTTGTGGTATCTTTGTGGCTTTGGTAGCAGGGTGATGGTGGCCTCATATAATGAGTTTGGGAGTTTTCCTCCCTCTGCAATTTTTTGGAAGAGTTTGAGAGGACAGGTGTTAGCTCTTCTCTAAACTTCTGGTAGAATTCACCTGTGAGGCCACATGGCCCTGGGCTTTTGTTTGTTGGAAGGTTTTTTATTCAGTTTCAATGTTGGTGCTTGGGATTGGTCTCTTTGCCATTAACTATTGAGCCTGTGCTCTAGAGCCTGGAAACAACTACTGAGCTCACACACTGCAACTACTGGAGGCTGAGCGCCCCAGAGCCCGCACTCAGCAACAAGAGCAACCACCACCCAGAAAAGCCGGTGCACGGCAACAGGAAGGGTGGCCACTACGTGCTGCAACTAGAGATAAGGCCACACAGCAGTGAAGCACCAGCACAGCCAAAAATAACAATAATAAAATTACATTAAAACAAGAGAATGTTCTATATGGGACACTGGCAAACTGTGGCCTGCAAGCTGGCAGCCTGGTTTGATGAGTCAGTTTTACTGGAACACAGCCATGTCCACTTATTTATGTGTTATCTACAACTGTTTTTAAACTATTAGGGCAGAACTGAGTGGTTGCAAATGAGATTTCACGGCCTACAAGGTCAGAAACATTTACTATGTGGCCCTCGACATAAAAAGTTTCTAACACCTGTTCTTCATCTCTATCTTACTTGGGATGATGGGGCTGTAAGGTTGTTTGAATATGTCAAAACCTACTGAACTCTATGTTTAAAACACACCTCTTGTATGAAAAGTATACCTCAATACAACTGACCTAAAAGGAGTAAGTACTTGGAAGAAGATAAATCATGATGTAAAAACAAAATATGAGTTCAAGAAGTTAAAAAGAAAAAGTTAAGAATATAAAACAAAAGGAATATAAAACAAAAGGAACACAGAATATAAAACAAAAGGAACAAAACTGGGCTAATAAGTGGATTTCAACAACTGAAGATGTTCTTTCGGATATAATGCATTACTTCTTTATTTTTAAGCTAGATTATCCTTTTTCATTGTTGTATAGCTGACTGGAAAATACGGTTTTAGATTAGGCAAAACTTTTAAAGGGCAAGACAACTCCACGTGGCCTCTATTAACTGTTTCTCAACATCCTCTTTCATTCCCCGTCACTCGCCACCCCACACGCCATCTAAGGGAAAAGACATGTTTACACAGACAACTGCCTCATGCTGTCCATCCCAGAGACAGAAGAAATCTCCCCTTATTCCTAATCCTAATGTTCCGAGTGGCAACTAAATTCCTACTTCAAAAGTTCATTTTCAGTGGGAATTTTGTTTAAAAAAAAAAGTTAATTTTATATATTAAAATAATTGTGAAATTAACATTTTAATAATATAAACTGTAATAATTAAAAATCAAGAAGATAAAAAGAGCTCTGGGAGGAAATTGTTTCCCACTTAATCATAAAACTTGATTAGAAATTCAGTATGAAAAACCTGCAGAAAAATGTTTATCAACAAATCTTGCTTTTTCAGTCATCAACGAACATTCCAAATAACTGATACATAGAATGAAAACTTTCTCATAGTAACTGATGATTTAACACTGAGTTGCTGGGCTATAAACGGACTTAGGAGTTAAAGTCATGGTATATATAAAACATCACATTCTAATTCAACACTCATTTGCCCATGCTTATTTGTTATGAAAACCACATGTTGGCACTGAAGCATTTCATGGTTCGTTTGAGACAAACACGCAGAAAATTGTGGGAAACAGAGCCCGAGAAGTCTGTCAAAGGCAAGATTCTCAACTCCAACGCAGCCTCAGTTATGAGGCTTTCTGAACCCTGAAAGTGTCTCTGGGGTCGAAAAGAGGTTTGTCTTAATAAACTCTACTGCAGCTGTAACGGGATTGAAAGTATATCAACTACTCACCAAGTTTTTATTTTTATCCCCTAAGCTGGAAAACACGGATCCCATTACTTGTTTGTTGAGAGAATGTGTGCCAAAACTTTAAATGACATCTTCAACTACTTACATGTTTAGACTGTGTAAGGTAAAAGTATCTTCTTTTAAAATGTAAAGCATATATCAAACTAGTGAATAGTGAAATAGTACTAATATAATGGACTCCCTCCTAGAAAGACACTTTACTATACAGACAAATCATCACCGTATCAGAATCAGCCCCACAACATCTTCAAAGTACATTTCAGACAACCTTGTATTTTAAAGCAAGTTCCTCCTGATAATTCTGAATTCTCTGTAACATACCACGATTAAAGTAAGGCAAAGAGCAATGAAGTAGTCAGGAAGCTAAGCACTGAGAAAGTATAATAAAATCCATAAGAAAAACATTTTCTTAATGTAAAACCACCTTTTACCATGGTTTCCATGACCCCACAAGTTAAATAATAACTGATTTCCTCGCTCCTTCCCTAGAATCACTCATACCCTGACCCACCCACTGATTACACAATCCAAATGAACAGACCTTTAAAGAACCCCAATCATTTGTTAAGCATTAGGACAGATAAAGAAGTCAAAAGAGATGCAAACCCCTACACTGATGGCCTTCCCACACTGGGGGGGATACCCAACAAGCTACTGGCACTCTACAGTATAGCACTCTGGGAGCCCAGGGCAGGAGGGTGCTGGAGCTGGAAGACTTCCTAGAAGGGGGACTAGTGCAGCGGGGTCAGGATGCATCGACCCTTACCATCCTTTAGAGGACAAGGAAAGTACTCTGAATGGAGAGAATGGAAGAAGCTTTGGCCTGCATCATAATCTTCTGGATTACCTGGATTACAACACACACTCTGGGCCCTATCTCCAGGGCCTGAAAATCTGCAGTTAAATTCATTTCCCAGAGGACGTTGATGTTCTTGGTCCATGGAGCACACTCTGAAGACCACTGGTAAAAGCAAATGTGTATAACCTGTTTGGAGAATCCCATTATTTTCCATAGATGGACAACAAATTGGCATTAATTTATAACAGGCTCATTTTTTCTCCCCTCAAACTATTTCTATTTCATTAGGTGAGCTAAACTAACTTAACTCACTTTTTTAGGTGAGCTACACACACTTTAACCATCATGACAAATGGGATAAAAATGACCAGTGTTAACACAGGAAAGAATTAAGGGTCTAATAATACTTTTATGTAAAATATTTTTAAATGCAACAACTGTTTTTGATTGTTGAACTCAGGGTATTTTAAAACAAAGTTTAAAGGTTTCAGAAACAAATTATCGCCAACTTATTTTTAAATATTTAAGTGTTTTATACCACTTCACACCTACTAGGATGGCAATAATCAAAAACAGAAACAAGTGTTGATATGAATCAGAACTCTCCTATGGTGCTGGTGGGAATTAAAATGGTAGAGCCATTGTAAAAAAAAAAAAAAAAAGCTTTGTGATTTCTCAAAAGGCTAAACAGAGAATTACTGGATGATTCAGCAACTCCAATCTAAGGTACATACTGAGATGAGTGGAAAGCAGAGCCTTGAACAGATACTTGCACACCGAAGGTCACTGCATGCCACAGTCTAAACCTTCATGTTTCCTCAGTATTCACATGTGGGACTCATAATGCCAAATGTGATGGTTTTGGAAGGTGAGGCCTTTGGAAGGTGATTAGATCAAGAGCATGAAGCCTTCACGAATCAAATTAGTGCTCTTAGATGCCACAGAACTCCCTAGCTCCTTCCATCCAGTGAGGCTACAAGAAGTCTGCCTCCCAGAAGAGGGACCTCTCCTGACTGTGCTGACACCCACATCTTGGATTGCCAGTCTTCAGAACTGTACTACATCTCTGCTGTTTACAAGACTTCCAGACTGTGACATTTTTGTTACATAGGCCGAATCTAAGACACAACAGCCAAAAGATAGAAACAACTCAACTGTCCATCAATAGGTGGTTATTTAAACAAAACACCGTGTATACCTACAATGGGATATCATTCAGCCATAAAAAGCAATGAAGTGAAATAAGCCAGACACAAAAGGACAAATATTTCACAATCCACTTACACGAAATATCTAGAACAGGCAAATTTATAATGTCAGAAAGGAGATCAGAGGTTACAGAGTTGGGATATGGGTGGAATAGGAAGCTACTGCTTAACAGTTGCAGGAGTTATGCTTGAGGGTGATGAAAAACTTTTCAAATAGATAGAGGTGATGTTTATATAACACTACGAATGTAGTTAATGCTGCTGAATTTTCAGTTCAGTTCAGTCGCTCAGTCGTGAGCGACTCTTTGCGACCCCATGAATCACAGCACACCAGGCCTCCCTGTCCATCACCAACTTCCAGAATTCACTCAGTTCAGTTCAGTCGCTCAGTCGTGTCCAACTCTTTGCAAACCTTAGACTTATATTTTTTGTTCTAAACCCCAACTGGAGATTGAATTATTGATATCAGTACTTTAATTTCAGTTTAGCTGAGCCTTTAAATTACAAAGACATGTCATTCTGGTCCTGTTTTGTCTCTAGTATTTACATGCTCACAAAGAAAATTCACTTATGGGAGACTAGGCACCATTTTTAACCAAAATTACGCAAATCAACCATGAAACAAAGTTACAAGAACTAGGTCACTAATCACTAATAAGGAAAAGTACAAGAATAGTACGTAAGTAGAGTGTTGATTCAAAAAGAAATGTTCTGATTTCATTTTCCCAAAAAATACAGCAAACTGAAAGAGATTGGAATACCAAACCACCTGACCTGTCTCCTGAGAAATCTGTATGCAGGTCAGGAAGCAACAGTTAGAACTGAACACGTAACAATGGACTGGTTCCAAATAGGAAAAGGAGAACGTCAAGGCTGTATATTGTCACTGTGCTTATTTAACTTATATGCAGAGTGCATCATGAGAAACACTGGACTGGAGGAAGCACAAGCTGGAATCAAGATTGCCAGGAGAAATATCAATAACCTCAGATATGCAGATGACACCACCCTTATGGCAGAAAGTGAAGAAGAACTAAAGAGCCTCTTGATGAAAGTGAAAGAGGAGAGTAAAAAAGTTGGCTTAAAGTTCAACATTCAGAAAACTAAGATCATGACATCTGGTCCCATCACTTCATGGCTAATAGATGGGGAAACAGTGGAAATAGTGGCTGACTTTATTTTGGGGGGCTCCAAAATCACTGTAGATGGTGACTGCAGCCATGAAATTAAAAGACGTTTACTCCTTGGGAGAAAAGTTATGACCAACCTAGACAGCATATTAAAAAGCAGAGATGTTACTTTGCCAACAAAGGTCCGTCTAGTCAAGGCTATGGTTTTTCCAGTAGTCGTGTATGGATGTGAGAGCTGGACTGTAAAGAAAGCTGAGCGCCGAAGAATTGATGCTTTTGAACTGTGGTGCTGGAGAAGACTCTTGAGAATCCCGTGGACTGCAAGGAGATCCAACCAGTCCATCCTAAAGGAAATCAGTCCTGAATATTCATTGGAAGGACTGATGCTAAAGCTGAAACTCCAATACTTTGGCCACCTGATGCGAAGAACTGGCTCACTGAAAAAGCCCCTGATGCTGGGAAAGACTGAAGGTGGGAGGAGAAGGGGACAACAGAGGATGAGACGGTTGGATGGCATCACTGGCTCAATGGACATGAGTTTGAGTGAACTCCGGGAGTTAGTGATGGACAGGGAGGCCCGGTGTGCTGCAGTCCATGGGGTCACAAAGAGTCGGACACAACTGAGCTGAACTGAACCGTGCAGTGAAAGCACATGAAGTGCTCAGACAGACAGACTGGAAGGACAGGATACACTATATATCAGAATGATGTCTCTGCCCATAATTTTTATTTGCTGAGCCAGAATATCAATTTCCAGTTGTACACGGTCTCACTTGCTTCCGGCATCCCTCAACTTTACATACCTTTTAAATTGAAAAAAATATTTGATTCAAATTATATAATGAGACTCCTACTATATAGAAAATTTACAACAGGCTGTGCAGCTGTTACTTTCCACTTCACTAACTTTGATTTGACAAGCTTTAACCAGTTTTAAATGAGGCAGGCTCTTGACTTCCTACCTTAAACTGTAAGCTTCTGAGAAGATGGCTGTGACTCTACCTTCACCATATACCCACAGTCACTGGCATATACAAATTATATCAGTGCTAAATCAAAGTTTATGAGTCTAGCGAAAGTCACTTGGGAATGGGGATAGACTCAAATCCATGAATCTAAAAACTCCCTCTACCCTTACTATACAAACTTGGTGTCTGTTAATATCATCTTAAAATCTTAGCCAAGAGATCTAGTTTTCATACCAATGATTAAATTATCCCATTCATGTTACTCTTGGAGAACTATTTTGAAGAAAAATAGATAGATCCCAGATTTCCCTGGTGGCACGGTAGATAAAAATCTGCCTGCCAATGCAAGGGACATGGGTTCAATCCCTGGTCAGGGAAGATCCCACATGCCGAGGAACAACAAAGCCTATGTGACACAGCTATTGAGCTTGTTGCTCTAGAGCCTGAGAGCTGCAACTACTGAGCCCTCACACCACAACTACAGAAGCCCGGGACCCCTAGAGCCCATGCTCCACAACAGAAAAAGTCATAGCAATGAGAAGCCCAAGCACCACAACTAGAGAAAAGCCCACGCAGCAACAAAAACCCAGCACAGCCAAAAAAAAAAAATTTTTAATGTGTTTTTTTTTAATCCACTTGAGAAAAAAGACAAGTTTTCATATGTCTTTAAATTACTGCAATACACTTGACAATGTCAAAGACCTCCATTCTCTAAGTCTAGACGCTCCTTCTCCAGACTTCCCCCATCCATGAGAACACTAAAGAATGACCTAAGAATCCAGGACACTTAATGAGCTTGTGAGTTTCTATTTGGAGGGAGAAGGATGAAGATTATTTGGAAATAGATGTGGCTTTTGACAGCTGCAAGTGTAAAATTTAGCTTCAAGAAATTACTACTGGCTTAATAAAAGAAATCCCAGGAACCTAACAACAGATACCACCACATTATACAAACCCTAAGATGTACTTTCTGGGGACAAAATCATTCAAGTTTCTTAATATTATGGAATAAAATGTGGGTGAGTTTGACAGGTCTTTTTAGACCCTAAAAATCATAACCTACATCGTCAATCATCTTCGAGTGATGATAATGTGTCAATACAGCCACAAAGGACAAAATCCAACAATGATAGTGTAAATCTGGCAGAGGGCCCCAAGTCTCAGATGAGATCACAGACACCTCGACTGAGGCCATGTAAGACCCTAGGCAGAGAACCCAGGGCCCACACAGGGCCCGGACTGTGGTCTAGAGAACTGCAGAGAATATATGTTGTTGTCAGCCACTCAGTTTGTGGTAATTTGTTACACAGCAATAGGAAAATAACACAGTCCTCAAAAGCACCTCTGGATATTTCCAAAGTGAACTGGCTATTTCATGGCACTTCCTGAAGTCACTCATTTTAACTGGGAGAAAAACGTGGGATATTCTGGTTAAATGATCTTGACTATCAAATGTTTGACCTCAGACCAAGGAATAGCTAAAATAACATACATAATAATATGTGCATATATAAGCTGTTACGGTTTCAGAAATTCTATACTGTTTTCTGACTCATGGCCTAAGTTGAACCTAGAAGGCATCTATCTTGATCTCTATCAATACGAGCACCTCATTTTCCAGACGAGCCACAGAGAGGGTGCTGATGTACCTGGGCTCAGAGCACTGACGAGCTCTGGAGTAAGAGTGAGAGCCCAGGTCCCAGCACACGGGGGAGCCCGTCAGGTGGCCTCTTCCTAAAGATACTGGCAGTTAGGCTTGACTGCAGAGAGGGAAAGAGAAAGGGTATTTCCTTTCTCAGCTACTGCATTAAAATGCCTATAAAATAAATACTGCCCACTTTAGAAGAGCAGGTTTTTAAAGCAGATACTTGAAAAGAGTCACAGGCTAAAAGCAGCACTAAGGAGGTGAATGGTAACTAGAGCATAACTGCTGTATTATAATGATGTCTTCTCTTGAAAGCACTGTTCTAAACCAGGGACACTTCTGATCCCCAGGGGACAGCTGGGTGTCACGACTTGGGGAGAAGGGACAGTGTTTCCGACAACCAGTGCTTACAGGCCAAGGATATGGATCAACATCCAATAACGCAGAGGAGAGCCTGCAGACCACAGGATTATCAGGCAGAAAATGTCACTGGTGCCAGAGGTGAGAGAGCCGGCGGAAGGCATCACAGGTGACATACCCTGACTGCGCAGTCCTCTTACACACTCAGGAGGCAAAGCTCACCTGTATCCCCATTTTCTTTGGCTTGTGCTTTTAAGTCACTTTTCCTTGACTTGAGCTTGAACACGGGCTAACTTTTTCACCTCTGATTTTCAGCAAGTTGCATCCTGCTTGACAACACAGACACATCTCCATGGCTCAGTGTTTCTTTTTACAGGCAAACCCAAAACACCATGATGTATACTTGACCTTAACAAATGTATGTTTTATAAATGGATCAGAATTTGGTGACCTACCAGGGAAGGGCAAGTGGAACTTGACTGCATAGCACAGAGTTGAGAACCTGTGCTTAGTCTAAACCGCTGGCAGCAAGTAACTATCACGTGGGCCAAGCAAATCATATATAAAAGGCTGATGTGAGGAAGGGGTCAAAACAACGGGAAACAGTAGACACTGCAGTGATGAGAAGGGCAAGCTCTGTCTAAGGAGAAAGCTGCTGCTGCTGCTCAGCTCAGCTCAGCTCAACTGCTGCCCCGTAGGAATGTGGGCTCAACGCTGCCAGATAGTCTGACTTCCCAGGAAAACCTGGATATGTCGAGTTATGTTTGAAACCACTCAATTTTAACAAGTTGGCTTACAGTTATAAGATACTTTATGGGTCCAACATTTGGAACCACCTCTTTAAAATGTATGGTCTGGAAATTATAATAAGGGCCAATGAAGAATCTCCAGAGAGATGGAATTCAGGGCCTATTCAGGGTATGTTCAGGGCATGAGACGGAGGGGTAGGGACCCTCAGGATGAAGCTACATGACAAGGCTCCTGGGGGAGGCCAGCAAGTTCAAGGGTGACTCTAATAAGGAAAACAATAACATCACAGCCACAACAATTAGTTAAATCCTAACAGACTCCTCTGTCAGGCACTTGCCGAGATACTTTTGATGTATGAATATATATCATCTTTCCAACAACCTTATGAGGTAGGTATTACTATCACCCTCACCATAAAGATGAAGAAAATGAGGAAAGTGGTATTAAATAATGGCCTAAGTACCTAGAGTAGTGAGTGCGGAGTTCAGACCTGAATCCAGAAAGGCTCCCCTCGGAGGCCAACCTCCCAGCCACCACCCGTCACCCTTCTCATGCTGACATCTGTGGGCAGTGAAGTCCATCTCTCTCATCACCTATACCTATGGAGAAAATACGCTTCATCAATCTTAGTTATCTATGTGCCAACATTTAGATAAGAAAAAGCTGAACAAGGCTCAGTGTCCTCTGTCTGAACATGTAAGGAAATGCAAACATTTTTTTTTTCTAAACAAAAATGTTAACTCTCTGCTCTCTAGAAATTATGTTGGCTTAGCAAGATCCAGTCCTCCTTGACAGTCAGAGTTTGATTTTCCTAATGATAGTTTGTGCCTCTGCTTATGTAAGAATATTGACAATCATACGTGGGTATCACACCCTCTTGCATTTAAGTCAAAAGGCATTCCAGAATTGGTCATGCTTTCTGACCAGAGGGGGAATGAGGGCAAACAATTCTAAACTCACCAGAGATTTATGGGCAAACTTGCCTGACACAAGGCAACTGCACAGACACTACACATGGCAGCATCATCACTAAAATTCCTCTAAGGCATGTCTTCAAAATCTGTAACAACTTAGCAAACAAAATTATGCTTCGAAACAACTAGTATGTAAAGTATATTATGCTTCAAAACAACCAGTATGTAAAGTAACTCACATCCCCTTCCTTTTGAAACAAGAGCCCTCGCTATAATAAATTTAGGGAAACTAGACGTTTTGACACGAATTTTAAAAAGAAAATTTAGTTTTCATGTTTAACAGGAGCTCTGGTATTTGCTCTTCTTCACTAAGCCTACTTTCTCTTTCAGAGTCAAAAGCTCTGAGGAAAGTCATTTTATTCTTGCAGATCAAAAACTGCTCTAATATTATTAAAATGTATACTCTATTTAGAGATAAAAAGGAACTTTAAGTATTTTAAATGCCACTACTCCTAAATCTGCTTAGAAATCCAAACAAAACCTCATTTAAAAATGGACAGAAGTTTAAACTGTTGGGAAAAACAACTCTCATATACAGAAGCATAAATACAGATTAACAAGTAAATTTAACAAGATGCTAACACATAATATACATGTGTTAGCAATCATTTTGAAGAAAGCACTAAAAATGTCAGTATTAGTTCACTTTCCTTAAATATATATTGCAGTCTAAAACATAAATATTTCCTACTTTGTGTCTCCAGTAAATAATATTGCCCAAATCTTTTTTTTTTAATGAAACAAATAGAAAAAAAAATGCATAAACCACGGTATTGCTCCCAGGAGGCTTTATTTAAAACCCCATTCTGTCTAGAATCTTCAAAATAAACAAAAAACAAGCATCAGCAACAAAAAACCTGAAGGATTCTTTCAAAAAGTAGTTCTTAGAATTGAATTGTTCAAAATCTGTTACAGGTGAACAGGAAAAGATCACCTGAAGTACAGAAATCTCTTTATTTTCTTTCTTTACCTAAAGAAAGAGAAATTTTACTTCAGACTAACTCACTATTTTCTCTAGAGAAGAATAAAAGCTCAAATCCATATTAACCAATGTCAATATAACAAAATCTGGAATATAAAAAAAAATATTACAAAAAGATCTCCCAAAATACAGTCTAGGGTCCACTCACTTCTAGTAACATTGGTAATGGCTAAATTCCAGTATAACAAAAATAAATGACAATCTAGGCTAGAAGTTTACTGGAGTTCACTGTAACGGGATTTGAGCTATAATTAAATTTGATTAGTCTGGTTGAAACCTCAAGTTCAAAAGAATTATCAGCATGAATGGATGAAAAGCCCTTTTACACAGGCATTTGAAAAATACGAAAAGGGCTGACACAGCAAGCATCAAAGACTTTAAAAGCAATTGACCCTTCCTAGAGCAAAGGAGAAATGCTAACAGCTGAAACTCAGATGCTGTGTGCAAAGAAAATAACGTTCCAGATGGTTCAAAAAGTTTGGTAGTTTATTAAATATTAAATACTATATGTTTAACTGGATTTTGCCCAGGGAGAGCCAAATATGTCATCTATAAAATGTAAAAAGAAGTTTGAGTCTACCCATTGAAAAACTGAAGCAAATAAATACTCCGTTTTCAAAAAATCACTAGCATGGAGGAAGTGTGTCAAGGAGTTAAATGACATGCAAATAATCACGATGTTTAATTAAAAATAGAAACAAAAACACCTATAACCTAAAAGGCAGAAACTGTTTATCCAAAGAAAAGGAGACTTCAGAGAATTTATCGTATTATTAGTATTTGGAAATACCTAACTCTCAATTAGGGAGAAGGCAATGGCAAGTCACTCCAGTACTACTGCCTAGAATATCCCATGGATGGAGGAGCCTGGTAGGCTGCAGTCCATGGGGTCGCTAAGGGTCGGACACGACTGAGTGACTTCACTTTCACTTTTCACTTTCACACATTGGAGAAGGAAATGGCAACCCACTCCAGTGTTCTTGCCAGGAGAATCCCAGGGACGGGGGAGCCTGGTGGGCTTCCGTCTACGGGGTCACACAGAGTCGGACACGACTGAAGTGACTTAGCAGCAGCAGCAACTCTCAATTAGAGGATCGTTACACACACATACACATGTACACACACACACATATTTTGTACCTTTTCATATTTTTGGTGCATTTTTTAAAAGCAGAAAATAAGTAAATGTCTTTTTAAAAGATTTTTAAGAGAAAGTAAAAGCAACCAGCATAATAAATTCAGCCTACAGAACTCTGTTAGTGACTGAGAGTTAACACACACACACACACACACACACACACACACACACAAAACTAAGGGTCCCTTCTGAACAAAATGTGGTTAATTCAGCTTACATACACTGCATTTGAGATGGCACCTTTAAGTGAGTTTTTATGTTCAAAGTTTTCTCTTATTGCCATGTGATGACTGTGTACTCTGGGACTCAGGGAAGAGCTAAGACTGGTTTCCATGAGTTGGAAACAGTCTGTGCCAAATGAAGCAGGTGTGAGGAATCTCAGGGATGAAAGCAGTTCTCCAAATAACAACATCACTCTGTAATGCTTTCTTGACATGTACAATTTTGCTGTTCCTCTCTTTGAGACTGAATATGAAGCATTATGTGTGTGATCTTTCATAACAGAGATGAGGAATCTGATTGGTGCTCAGAACTGTAGTGGTTTCCAGTGTCAGGAAAATGTCAATTTAACATGATTCTAACAAAATGGGTAAGAAAGGCAGCCACAGCAGATAGGCTATTGTACCCCCTAAATGTTCTTTTCTTAAAGCCTTTGCCTTACAAGCCAAAAAAAGTTGATGTAATTCTTTTATTGTGAAAACTGTTTGTTTCATTAGTTACAAAATATCTCCCACCAAAAAAAGAGAAATTTTTGTCCACAAAAAAAAAAAAAGAAAATTATGCTGACTGTCACACAGACATACCTTTCAGGAATTTCTCATTATTTTAAAAAAATGATGATTTGTGACAGCAGGCTTTCCTGGAGAAGAAAAACTAGTCATTTCTCCAGTTTCTGTAATGGTTGTTGTTTGCTGTTTAGTCACTAAGTCTTGTCTGACTCTTTTGCAACCCCATGGACTACATGTTGTCCACAAGGCTCCTCTGTCCATGGGATTTTCCCAGGCAAGAATACTGGAGTGGGCTCTTCTCCAGGGGACCTACCCAATTCAGGGATCGAACCCATGTCTCCTGCATTGACAAGCAGATTCTTTACCACTGAGCTTACCAGGGAAGCCCTAGTTTCTGTAATACTATCCAACATTCAATTTTTCTCATGATTTATCAAATGGTTGTAGAAATTTAAGTTTTTTCTTTATTTGAAAAGGACTCAAGACAATCTTGTAAATGAACTTGGTATCATCTAGCCTAGTGGATCTCACACATCAGTGTGCATCACAATCATGTGGAAGGCTTGTAAAGCACAGGTTCCGGGTCTTAACCCCAAAATTTCTGACCCAAAGGTTTGGGGCCTGGGAATCTGCATTTCTATACAGTTCCCTGGTAACACTGCTGTAACTGGTCCAAGGACCACACTCTGAGAACCAGTGATCTAGTCAATATTCCCTTTACCCTCGTAAGCAGCAAAGTTAGTAGTGGGGAAAAGTGAACACTGAACCATGGTATATGATATATTATATCTTTTAAATACTGGAATACTGGAGTGGGTAGCCATTCCCTTCTCCAGGGGATCTTCCCAAGCCAGGGATCGAACCTGTGTTTTCTGACTTACAGGCAATTCTTTACCACCTGAGCCACCAGGAAAGCCCTATCTTTTAGACAGAGACCACTAACCATAAGAACTGAAGAGATGCTGACATAAAGGAAATCTAACATAGGCCTTGGAGATGGATTTAGTCCAAGATTCAGCAGAGTTGTGTTTTTTTTTTTTTGATAAGACAATAAATATTTTAAGCTTTTCAGACCACAGAGTCTCTGCCACCAGTACTCTGCCACTGAAATGTGAAAGCAGCCACAGACGAGACACACGAGTGAGAATGGCTCTGGGGCAATCAAGCTGTCTAACAAAAACAGGGTGTGTTCAGATACAGGCCCATTAATTTACCAACCATTTTAACTATCTGGGGCTTCCCTTGTGGCTCATCTGGTTAAGAACTCTCCTGCAATATGGGAAACCTGGATTTGATCCCTGGGTTGGGAAGATCCCCTGGAGAAAGGAAAGGCTACCTACTCCAGTATTCTAGCCTGGAGAATTCCATGGGGTCTGTACAGAATTCTGTACATAATTCCTGTACAGTCCATGGGGTCGCAAAGAGTCAGACACGACTGAGTGACTTTCACTTTCACTATAAGAATACCAATGCCCAGGGAGGTTAAAAAACCTTAAAAGTCACAAGACAGTAAGTGACATAATTGCAACTAGAACTTTGGAATCCTGATACCTGATGCAGTATAGAAACTACGGCTGAAGTAACAGTTTGATTTTAAAAAGGCACAAAAATAGAATGTGTTATAAAACCTCATGAAGCTTAATAAGCAAAAAGAAAAAAAATAACTTTATACTAAACAAAATGATATTTTTATACTCTCTCATTAACACAAGACATTATTATTTAATAGAGCTTTCCAGGTGGCACAGTGGTTAAGAATCAGCCTGCCAATGCAGAGGATGCAAAAGACGGAGGTTTGATCCCTGGGTTGGGAAGATCTCCTGGAACAGGAAATGGCAACCCACTCCAGTATTCTTGCCTGGAGAATCCCAAGGACAGAGGAGTCTGGCAGGCTACAGTCCACAGGGTCGCAGAGAGTCAGACACAACTGAGCACATTATTTAGTATTTCTAAGATTATTTCTAAATAGGAGGCTTACACAGTAGAGGACACGGCATGCACTCCTGTCACATGGGTCCCTGCATCCAACACTGGGCTGAAGCATGGTCTGTGATGGAGCCTTCTGGTCAGCCACTGAGGGAAATGAGAAGTTGTGGGTTTCTCACTTTTTATTCTCTTAGTCTTTCACTGAGTGAATGGATGCTATTCCTTACAAAAATTATTCCTGATTACACTAAAGTTTTCCCACATAAAAGCCAGCAGAGGTAGTAAGTTGTAAACCTCAGTGTGCAGACAACTAGGTTTGCTCTTAATTCTTAGATAATTTAAAAGAATATTTAGCTAATAAAAATAAGACAACATATTTATCTTTACCACACAAACAGCTAAAAGCACATGACCAAATGTATATACATATACACATAAGCAGTTACATATACATATGCATGTATGCACACACACACTTCATGCTTTCATAGCTGCCTAAGCTTTAAACCTTAAAATTGATATTTGTCAAAATATTTTAGCAATTGATAAATTTTATCCATTGTCTTATAACTACACCAGTTTACCCCTCCAAAAAAGGCCTGTACATGCCTATTATGAAAAATAAAATACTCTGCACTTATTAACTATTAAATACAAACTCAGAATAGATTTTTCTGAAGTTGCTGGACAGTTACAATGTGTATATCCAATTCTGGATACAAACTTTGAGTCCTAAATGAGACAAAGCTTTTGGCATGTTTGATGTATCCTGAACCATGCATGAAAAAGCATCTGTTATTTACAGATCAAAGCAACCCTGAGTATCCTAAAACAACCAGAGTGAAAAATGCCCAAATCTAATTTCATCCTTGTCCACATACTTCTTTGAACTAATAATTCAGAGAACGAGTCAGTATGTTGAACTAATTAATTAGCATGCTTAACACTTGCCAACTTTGATGGCTTCCATTCTTTAAGAACTAGAATATTTTACAATTTTTAAAACCACACACACAAACAAGTTTGAGAAAATGCAAAAACTAGCCTAACTTGACATTATGTTGAATAAATGCCTAAAAAAAGCCCCCAAATATGGGTGACACCAGTTTAATACTAAGTTCAGAAATAGGTTAGGTTGTAAATGATTTGGAGGCTTTGATTTCCATGAAACAAATGTGGCAACATTTTTTTCTGCATCCATTTTTTTTTATTCAGCATACACCTAACTTTATATTAACATAAAGAATCAAAGTAAAGTGTTCATGATTAAGAGGTTAACACTTCAGTGTTTTTAAATTGTACTCAGAGTCAGTACACTCAATCTCTGAAGTGAAATCCCACACCAAGAGCCAAGGGCAGAGTGTTAGCCTTGACTGCTCACACATTTGATCCTTAGGGACACATTTCCAACAAAGGTCTCTCAAACATTTACTTTCAGTTATCGATGGAAAGCCCATGGTAAATGGGTTACTTAGTATTATACGGAGAGTGTTAATTAGCTGCCAGCGCTATGATTTGGGGGGCAGTACCAGATGGATTTTTTTCTAAGTTCTTCTATTTAATGTTGATATTCTAAGACCCATTCCTATAATTTACATGAAAACATTAAAGAGACCCCTCTCCGAGCAAATTCCACCTGGACTTCCAATTCTACTCTCCTCTTCTAACTTGAAGCAAGAATTAGGCAAAGAATTAGAATCCAGAAAATAAAAAAAGTCCCAACCACACATGTGATTACAAGCAGGAAGTCAAGCGCAGGGTTTCAGTACCACTTGAAGTATAAAAAACATTCTTTTAAAGGCGGCTAGCATACTTTTTTAAAGAATGTTTCCTCCAGTGTTAACACAAGGATTCCATTACTCTCCTCTACCCTTTCCTGTTTTGTAAAAGAATCACATAAAATTCAACTCATCCAGAGATAAAGGTTTTACTCCCTGACTATTCACCCCTATACTTACCAGCACTTTCACTATTATTTTCAACCACTGATGAATGGTTTTCAAATGCATAAGTGCCCCTCCACATACAAGTAACAGAAGCTCTCTGAGGGGAGAATCTTTGACCTCTTTTGTCTTATCCACTGACTGCTAACTCCATAGGTCAGAACCCCACCCATCATAAACATTTTTAGTTGAGCTAAAACCACTGGGTCACCACCTCAGCAACAATAATTATCTCACAACTGCAGTGAACTTCTTTTAAGCTGTTGTATACCGCAGGAAAACAACAGAATAGGAAAAACAAGAGACCTCTTCAAGAAAATTAGAGATTCCAAGGGAACATTTCATGCAAAGATGGGCTCGATAAAGGACAGAAATGGTGTGGACCTAACAGAAGCAGAAGATATTAAGAAGAGGTGGCAGGAATATACAGAAGAACTGTACAAAAAAGATCTTCACGACCAAGATAGTCACGATAACGTGATCACTGACCTAGAGCCAGACATCTTGGAATGTGAAGTCAAGTGGGGCTTAGAAAGCATCACTACAAACAAAGCTAGTGGAGGTGATGGAATTCCAGTTGAGCTATTTCAAATCTTGAAAGATGATGCTGTGAAAGTGCTGCACTCAATATGCCAGCAGATTTGGAAAACTCAGCAGTGGCCACAGGACTGGAAGAGGTCAGTCTTCATTCCAATCCCAAAGAAAGGCAATGCCAAAGAATGCTCAAACTACCGCACAATTGCACTCATCTCACACGCTAGTAAAGTCATGCTCAAAATTCTCCAAGCCAGGCTTCAGCAATATGTGAACCGTGAACTCCCAGATGTTCAAGCAGGTTTTAGAAAAGGCAGAGGCACCAGAGATCAAATTGCCAACATCCGCTGGATCATGGAGAAAGCAAGAGAGTTCCAGAAAAACATCTATTTCTGCTTCATTGACTATGCCAAAGCCTTTGACTGTGTGGATCACAATAAACTGTGGAACATTCTGAAAGAGATGGGAATCCCAGACCACCTGACCTGCCTCTTGAGAAACCTGTATGCAGGTCAGGAAGCAACAGTTAGAACTGGACATGGAACAACAGACTGGTTCCAAATAGGAAAAGGTGTACGTCAAGGTTGTATATTGTCACCTTGCTTATTTAACTTATATGCAGAGTACATCATGAGGATCACTGGGCTGGAAGAAGCACAAGCTGGAATCAAGATTGCTGGGAGAAATATCAATAACCTCAGATATGCAGATGACACTACCCTTATGGCAGAAAGTGAAGAGGAACTCAAAAGCCTCTTGATGAAAGTGAAAGAGGAGAGTGAAAAGGTTGGCTTGAAGCTCAACGTTCAGAAAACAAAGATCATGGCATCTGGTCCCATCCCTTCATGGGAAATAGATGGAAAAACAGTGGAAACAGTGTCAGACTTTATTTTTTTGGGCTCCAAAATCACTGCAGATGCTGACTGCAGCCATGAAATTAAAAGACGCTTGCTCCTTGGAAGGAAAGTTATGACCAACCTTGATAGTATCTTAAAAAGCAGAGACATTACTTTGCCAACCAAGGTCCGTCTAGTCAAGGCAATGGTTTTTCCCATGATCATGTATGGATGTGAGAGTTGGATTGTGAAGAAAGCTGATCGCCGAAGAATGGATGCTTTTGAACTGTGGTGTTGGAGAAGACTCTTGAGAGTCCCTTATACTGCAAGGAGATCCAACCAGTCCATTCTAAAGGAGATCAATCCTGGGTGTTCATTGGAGGGACTGATGCTAAAGCTGAAACTGCAATACTTTGGCCACCTCATGCGACGAGTTGACTCACTGGAAAAGATTCTGATGCTGGGAAAGGTTGAGGGTGAGAGGAGAAGGGGACGACCGAGAATGAGATGGCTGGATCGCATCACCGACTCTGTGGACATGAGTTTGAGTGAACTCCGGGAGTTGGTGATGGAAGGCGTGCTGTGATTCATGGGGTCGCGGAGAGTCGGACACGACTGAGCGACTGAACTGAACTGAACTGATACCGCCCCCCAAAAAAATCCATAACCTATCTTTTGCATTAAATATTTCATATTAATTCCATGGTTTACAGCCTTTTCATTCTAGGAAGGCAGAGCTAGATTGAGTCAAATAATCTTGGTTTACCTTCAGTTTACCTTCACCAGAAACTAGCAGAGTAGTATCGGTAACTCCTTTCACATCATGTATTTTATAGAACAGTGTGAAGAGGATAACTCTCAAAGCAAATATGCTTCATGCTTCGATACAATACATAGCATCTTTTCTTCACTAAATGTCAAGATTATTCATACAATATGGCAATTTAACAGCAATAACAACAGCAAAAAAAAAAATGGTCCAAATTATATAAGGAAATAATCCTATCTGCTGAATAACAGATGAAGAACTAAGCTGCTAACCCACTGATGCATACATACTGTTGTTTAGTCACTAAGTCATGTTCAACTCTCTTCCGACCCCATGGACTGTAACCCACCAGGCTCCTCTGTCCATGGGATCTTCCAGTCAAAAATAATAGAGTGGGTTGCCATTTCCTTATTCAGGATACATTATTAAAGGTACAGTAATTCAACAGAAAATAGGTCATTCTTTAAAATATGGAAAGAAAAAAGGATAAAAGACACATAAAAGTTTTAAGAGTGTTTTTAATCAGTCTTTCCTATCATTTTTTAAAAGAGATGATTTAGAAGAAAAAGGATGGAAAACGCCTAAGTTCAGCAGCTTTTTTAGCAGCCCTTTCTAAAACTTTTTTTTTTTAAGTAAATCTCTTAGAAAATCAAAACATCTTTCAAAACTGGGATGTTCAAAAATATGAACACAAACACCTAAGGAGGAAAAGAAAAAACAAAAACACATTGCTTGGAAACTAACAATGAGCCAATTCATATTTATTCCAGACACTGACCAGATGGACATAAGCAAATGATTTTTTACAATACAAAGATACAAAAACATATCGATGGAGAAAAGACAGTCTTTTCAACAAATGTTTTTGGAACAACTGAATATCCATGTGCGAAAAAACATACCTCAACCTAAACCCCACTACTTAAAAATCAACTCAACTTTGGATCTAACTGTCAAATATAAAACTATAAAATCTTTACAAGAAAACATAAGAGGAACCTTAAGGATTTGGGGTTAGTCAGAGCTCTTAGACACTACAATTAAAGTACAGTTCATAACAGAAAAAGTTGACAAATTGGACTTTGCCAAAATTTTAAGGTTTTACAAATAATACATTCAGAGAATGAAAACACAAGTTAGAGATTATCAGGAAATACGTGCAAATCACATCAGTGATAAGGAACTAGCATCCCTAACATACAAAGAACTTTTGAAATACTAAAGTAAGAAACAACCCAGTTAAAAAAGAGACAACAGATGCTTTACCAAAGAGCATCTAACAATGGCAAATAAGTCAGTTCAAAGTCAATACCATTTGGGAAATGAAAATTAAAACCACTGTGGGATATAATTACACACCTATGAGAATGGCTAAAAAAAAAAAAATCTACCACAACTAAGTGGTTACAAAGATTCAGGGCATCCATTGCTGATGGGAATGTGAAGCTGTACAGCCAATGTAGAAAACAGTTTTGCAGTTTCTTATAGAGTTACCGTGCACTTACCATATGATCCAGCAACCTCATTCCTGACTGTCTACCCCAGAGAAACGAAAATTTACTTTCATACAAAAACCTATACATGACAATTCTGTTCATGACAACCCCAAACTGAAAAGAATTCAGAGACCTTCAGTGGATTAATGTATAAACAACCTGTGGTAAATCCAAACAATGAAAGAATCCAAAGGAACAAACTACCAATACACACAACAACTGGGATGAACCTCAACAGCATTATGATGAGTGATAGCAACTAGTCTCAAAAGGTTTTATAATATATGACGCCATTTAAATGACAGATCAGTTGTTGCCAGGGATTAGAAGTAGGAAAACGAGAATGACTACAAAGGGATAACAGATTTTGGGGGTGAAACGAGTATTGTGTATCCCCAATGTACTGCTGGTTGTATGAATGAATACATGTTGTTAAAATGTATAGCTCTGTACATCAAGTCAGTTTTGCAGTATGATTATTTAAAAAACAAAATAAATAGTAATTACGTGTTCTTCTCACCTTAGACAAATACAGGAAAATGAGGAGGAATAAAAGCAATGTACTTAATTCTTACAAGCTTTTCTGCCCAATGAAAAGAGTATACATGTACTAATATACCTAGGATCCCAAACTTAGTTTCTAAACACCACTCCCCACTGAGAAGAATCAAGGGCTCCTTGCAGGGGCGTCTGATTACAGGATGGGCAAAGGAAATACAAAGATGGGGACACCCTGTCACACCAGTAAGGAAATTCCCAAGGACTAACAAGGAAACGCGTAAGAACAGTAAGCGTGAAGAGGCTCCCACCACAAATTCGGGCCAGTCTGAGCATCAGTAATAACGGTAAGGGGTTATAATTATTACAATTACATTATTAAAGAATATCCTCAACTGTGGTGACGGTTGCACATATCAGTGAATAGATTAAAACCCACGAGATGGTTACTTTAAATGAGTAAAGTGCATGGTACATGAATTATGTTGCAATGAAGCTGTTAAAAAAAAAAAAAGAATCCATGCATCCATAGGGGTACTAAAAAATGGAGGTAGGTGAGGGGTGGGGGTAGCTGGTAAAAGAAGAAAGTTTTTTTTTTTTTTAAAGAAAGCTCTTTTTTTACATTAAGAATGTCAGCAAATAAATTAAAAGAAAAAGGACAGTACTTAGAAAATCAGGATTTTGCAATCACCAATGTAATAAACTCTTCCAGCAAGAAGCATTCACAGATGTTAAAACTATTGGGTGAAAGCTTATTGGGGAACAGGATAATCACATTAGCTCAAACTATCAGCCCACAGCACGCATGCCTGCGTGCTCAGTTGTGTCCCCATGGACTGTGGCCCCCCGCCTCCTGTCACAGAATTTACCAGGCAAGAATACTGGAGTGGGTTGCTACTTCCTTCTCCAGGGGATCTTCCCAACCCAGGGATCGAACCCATGCCTCCTGCATCTCCTGCACTGCAGGCAGATTCTTTACTGCTGCACCCACTAGGTAGCCCCCCAGTACCCCATCAACTACTTTTCAAAACAAAGGAGAACTGAACCTCTGGAGTACAGAAAGGTAGGGAATGCCAATGTAATCAATGATTAAACTTAGTTTCACCAAGTATGAGACACTATGTAATCCTTGACTCAATGCAACAAAAGTACCTAGCATCATCCATGTATTATCCATGCACACGCATGAAATCTAATACATGACCTGAATATAATCACAAGGAAATGCGACTTCCAGATTAAGGCACTATTTATACAACTGCCCTGGACTCTAAAAGAATGTCAACGCCACATGGGGAAGGCAAGGTGGGGGCAAGGAGAGGTTGAGGAAACTGAACCACCGAAGACAATGTGTGATCCTTTACCGGATCCTGCAAAAAGAAAAAGGTACACAGTTTTTATTATCGGGACAATAGAAAAAAATTATAAAACCATGTATCAGATAATATGAATGTGTCAATGCTACATTTCTTGAAAGGATAATGGTAGTACAGTTATGACAGGAATGACTCTATCCTTAGGAGACATGCTGGAATATTTAATGATGAACTAACTTGGGTTGTGTCTTTGTACTTAAAATGTTTCAGGGAAATACTGTATAGAGAAAGACAGACAAAACAGATGGGGCAAAAAGTAAATCAGTGAATCCTTGGAAAAGAACATATATTTCAGCTTCCCTGTAGGTTGAAATTTTTCAAAACAAAATACTGGCGGGACAAGAAAAGAGAAATAAAGTGTTATACTATTCATTCTAAAACCTACTTACTCACACCCCCAAAAGAGAAAAGAAAATATATACACTGATATGAAAAGAGCATAAGAGTTCAAGTAATTCAGAGCTCAACTCAGCCCTCTGGTAACTGTATTATTTTATGCAGATCAAGTTACTGACACAACTGAATGTCAGCCTCCCACCGGTATTAAATAGGCAACTATTTGTTAGCTCATAACATGGTTTACAAGAGACCGACATTACAGAATGGCTCAGAATCATGACTAGGTATGTAGCGGGGGAACAGGGGAACACAATTTTCAAGCATTTGGTTGACATTTATGACGCTTTGTACAATTACTTTATAACGATTAAACGAAAAGCATGTGAAAAGTATCTAGTCTGGAAAAGTGGCAGAGGTTGGATAAATTCAATCGATTTCCTCCTTCAAACACAGAAAAATAGAGTAATGAGAACTTACTCAGAGGTTATTAAAGGTGCCAGAGAAAAGGTGCCAGACCCTATTTCTGATGCCTTAACTTAATCAAAACTAGTCCAAAACTTAATGACTAAGAAGTGTTAGCTACACAATTTTTTAGACTTTTAAGGAGGAAGAAGGAACCTTTGTAAACAGCTGTGTGAACCAACAGATAAATCAGCTGAAAGTGTAACTTTCACAAGATCTTGGTTGCTCAACAGAAGACAAATCACTCTCTCCTTTACACATAGATATGATTGGTATCTTCTCCCAGACAAAAGACATACTTAAAATGCGTACTTAATTTACCCACTGAAGAAGTGAAAGTAAAGTAAAAGTGAAGTCACTCAGTCATGTCCAACTCTTTGCGACCCCATAGACTGTAGCCTACCTGGCTCCTCTGTCCATGGGATTTTCCAAGCAATAGTAGTGGAGTGGGTTGCCATGTCCTTCCTCCAGGGGATCTTCCCAACCCAGGGCTCAAACCTGGGTCTCCCACATTGCAGACAGACACTTTACCATCTGAGCCACCAGGGAAGTCCAAGAAAGTAAACTTCATCCCAAAGTGATTTTTAACTTGGTTATCACTCTACTTCCCAAAACAGAAATATGGAATATGATGTTTAACAGAAACCAATGCAATACTGTAAAGCAATTATCCTTCAATTAAAAATATATTTAATTATAAAAAAAGAAATTGGAATAATTCACAGATAAACAACAGAAAAACTCATCACATGTAGATCAAGATAAAGGGGCGCTTAGGACTTCCTCGGTGGTCCAGTGGCTAAGACTCCTGGCTCCCAATGCAGGGGACCAGGTTTGATCCCTGGTCAGGGAGCTAGATCCCTCACAACACAACTAAGACCCAGCACAGTCAAATAATTTTTTTTTAAGATACGGGGGAGTTTTATTAGAAAATTTGGTATCAGCTTACAAGATTCCTGGACACAAATTTTATCACTTATTTTCCAAATATAATTAGGATACACACTGAACTGATAAGATCAATATGCTTCTCTAAGAACTGTAACTTATTAACATAATTCCTTTCTCTTAAAAAAAAGAATCAACCTAACAAAGTTGAGGCCAAAGAGTCATTATAAATGATTATTATCAAGTGTCATTAGAAAGAACCTTAGTAAGTTACATGAGGAACCAGAGAAAGATAATTACCTGGACCCCCCCAAAAAAAATCAGGATAAAATAAAGGCTTACAAACAAAGCAGACACATCCTTATATTTATTACACCTTTCAATGTTTTTGTTAGAAGAAGACAGTAAAGAACCAGAGGTGGGGGACTGCCCGAGGAAGAGCAGTGGTTAAACCCAAGCAGTCTGGCTGCAAAGCCTGTGGTCTGAACCACTGTACTCTGACACGTCCAGGCAATAGTGAATTCAGCTAAGAAAGGCAGTGAGAAGTCCAGACACAGTGGATTAAAGTGGGAAAGGGGAAGATTCCAAGATTCCCAAGAGAAGAAAAAAAATAAAACCACTAAAACAACATGGTTTGAGGCTGTCACAAATATATGAAATGGGCAAATGATGTACCCCTCCCATAAGGCAATTAGAAACTCCAAGGGAAAAAAAAAATTTTTAAGTTCATGATTCAGCAAATTACAATATGGTACAAATTTTAGCAAGTGATGGAATGCAAGACTATTCAACTGTGATGCTGCAAGCATCTCTTTCAGAGTAACGCAGGACCAAAACAATAAAATCTAATCCTGGCACACTGCATGGCCTAGTGATCATGCCTGGAGACTCAGACAATACTAACACTAGTTCAACTTTTAGATTCAATCCAGAAAAGCCATGAAAGAAGTCACTGTGGGTGAAGGGCAGGATGAAACTTTCATCTTGGTAACAACCTAGAATTAAAGCGCAGGTGACAAGAAGTCATTCCAGAAACCGGTATGTAAAAGATAAGGAGAATAAGGTGTCAAAAAGGAAGAGCCTCACCTTATAAGAAGAAAGATGATGCTGGAAATTTGTGGGATTAAGAAATAATGACTCAAATATATGACCTCGAGTTTCAAAAATAACCAGAGGAATGAAATTTATGTAACTGGAACACTAGGATAAGAAAAGATTGAAAGTGAAAGTCGCTCAGTTGTGTCCGACTCTTTGCGACCCCATGGACTATACAGTCCATGGAATTCTTCAGGCCAGAATACTGGAGTGGGTAGCCTTTCCCTTCTCCAGGGGATCTTCCCAATCCAGGAATCGAACTGAGGACTCCTTCAATGTAGGCGGATTCTTTACCAACTGAGCTATCAGGGAGATAAGGTTGGGGAGCAGAGTATTACGAGTTCAGCTGCATCTTCTACTCCAAAGGCGGAGGAGACTGTATCTAAATTAACAGATGAAGAAATAGATGGTAATTATTCAGAAACATGGATGTAATAAGAACTGAAAATGCAAACAGATAAAAGTGGGTACCTCTAGAGCGTGGGACTAGAATGAAGGAGGGCAGGGCAGAAGCCTTGCTTTCCATGTTAAACTCTTCTTCCTGTATCATCTGAATAGATACCAACTATCATTTAGATAAAGAAAAACTTTAACCTGTAAGTTTAAATTGTCATTATTTTTTTAATTGTCATTATTTTAGAAGATCATTTTAAAAATAAACGATTTCATACAAGGTTTAAATCTAGCTTCTTTCCTTTTCCAGCTTTTTGTTTTTATTTATATTTTAGGCCATTCCATGAAGCATCCAGGACCTTGGTTCCCCAACCAGGGATTGAACCCGGCCCCCCTGCAATGGAGGAATGAAGTCTTAACCACTGGGCCACCAAGGAATTCCCAGCTTCTTGTTTTTTAAAAATAATTTATCGACTTTCATAAAAGTTACTCAAATAATACAGGGAGTTCACATACACTGTACACCTAGCTTCCGAAATGGTAAGAACTTAACCACTGAGTATGATTAGCAAAACCAACTACTGGTAATTGCTACAGTACAAACATCTAAATTATAGACCTTACCTGAATTTCCCCAGTTCTCCCCCTAATATCTACTGCACTTGTTTGTTGTTATCTCCTTAGACTACTCCTGGGTGTGACAATTCTTTCACCTTTTTCATGACCTTGAAAATTTTGAACACTGTCCCTCAATTTGGGTTTGTCAGATGTTTTCTCATGATGAGACTGAAATCATGTATTTTGGGGAGCAGTGCAAGAAGAACAAAGAAGTAATAGTGTGTATCACATTTCTCATTACTGGTTATGTCACCCTTCACCACTAGAATAAGAAGCATCTGTAAAGTAATTAGCCTCCAATTAAAATAAAAAATTAATAAATAAAAAAGAAGCATCTGCCAGTTCTTCCAAATTTTAAAATTACAGTTTTAATTGAAAAATAGTTTGAGGGAAATACTTTAAGACTGTGATACTCAGTTTTGGTAAGTTAAATATACATATTGGTTCTTGTATTTTAAAGATGCAAAATGAAGTATGTACGGATTCAGTTCAGTTCAGTCGCTCAGTCGTGTCCGACTCTCTGCGACCCCATGAATCACAGCACGCCAGGCCTCCCTATCTATCACCAACTCCCGGAGTTCACTCAAACTCATGTCCATCGAGTCGGGGATGCCATCCAGCCATCTCATTCTCTGTCATCCCCTTCTCCTCCCGCCCCCACTCCCTCCCAGCATCAGAGTCTTTTCCAGTGAGTCAACTTGTCGCATGAGGTGGCCAAAGTATTGCAATTTCAGCTTTGGCATCAGTCCTTCCAATGAACACCCAGGATTGACCTCCTTTAGAATGGACTGGCTGGATCTCCTTGCAGTCCAAGGGACTCTCAAGAGTCTTCTCCAGCACCACAGTTCAAAAGCATCAATTCTTCGGCGATCCGCTTTCTTCACAGTCCAACTCTCACTTCCATACATGACCACAGGAAAAACCATAGCCTTGACTAGACGGACCTGGGTTGGCAAAGTAATGTCTCTGCTTTTTAATACACTATCCAGGTTGGTCATAACCTTTCTTCCAAGGAGTAAGTGTCTTTTAATTTCATGGCTGCAAACAGCATCTGCAGTGATTTTGGAGCCCCCCAAAATAAAGTCAGCCAATATTTCCACTGTTTCCCCATCTATTTCCCATGAAGTGATGGGACCAGATGGCATGATCTTTGTTTTCTGAATGCTGAGCTTCAAGCCAACTTTTTCACTCTCCTCTTTCACTTTCCTCAAGAGGCTTTTGAGTTCCTCTTCACTTTCTGCCATAAGGGTGGTGTCATCTGCATATCTGAGGTTATTGATATTTCTCCCGGCAATCTTGATTCCCGCCTGTGCTTCTTCCAACCCAGCGTTCCTCATGATGTACTCTGCACAGAAGTTAAATAAGCAAGGTGACAATATACAACCTTGATGTACTCCTTTTCCTATTTGGAACCAGTCTGTTGTTCCATGTTCAATTCTAACTGTTGCTTCCTGACCTGCATACAGGTTTCTCAAGAGGCAGGTCAGGTGGTCTGGGATTCCCATCTCTTTCAGAACTTTCCACAGGTTGTTGTGATTCACACAGTCAAAGGCTTTGGCATAGTCAGTGAAGCAGAAATAGATGTTTTTCTGGAACTCTCTTGCTTTCTCCATGATCCAGCAGATGTTGGCAATTTGATCTCTGGTGCCTCTGCCTTTTCTAAAACCTGCTTGAACATCTGGGAGTTCACGGTTCACATATTGCAGAAGCCTGTCTTGGATTAAATAAGATAATATTATTTAGGAACCTTGGATTGGAAAGTGCTATTATTAAGCTTTGTTTTTCATTTTTAAATTCGAATTGCTTTTTAAAAAGTCCCAATGCAAGAGCTTCAAGGTTCAGGTACACTGAAGCCTCCGTTACCAACATTTAAAACACGGACATTGTGCGCCCTCTAGTGTGTGTTGTTGTACCACAACTTTTGTATCAACAAACTCAGTAAAAAAAAAAAAAAAATTAAAAAGCAGAGTATTTTCACAAAGGAAAAGAAATACCCTCTCATCAATTTCTGCTTCTCTACTAGTCATTAAATTATTTGTTAACTAGTGGCTAAGTACCAAAACCAATTTTATGCCAAATATTATAATTTTTTTCCCATCTACTGGGTAGTTTCTCAGAATATATGCTAAAAGCTCAGGGAACAAAAGAGGACAGAAGGCTGAAAGCAGTCAAAGCATTTTTAAGCATACTTCAGACAGGCTAAAGGAAAGATGTTGAAATCAACTTTCTAATTCAGAAGCACTGTTCATTGTATTTTGCCTATACAGATGGCTCCTTTTCTATCTTTTAGAATCCTGTAACACTTAGAAACTGTGCTCCACTTCAAGTTCACAGATGTGGTTCAAGTCTCACAGATATACTACCACTTTATTTTCCCACAATTTACTGCAAAATTCAGACAGCAATGAACAGGGAATTTATCTGCAAAACATGAGCAGGAAACAAAGTATAACCAGAAACATAGACTTTGGAAACACACAGGCTGGGGCTCTGCTTCCAGACCTGCCATATACCATATATACTAGCTGCATTCCTTAACTTTTCCAAGCCTCACCCTAATGATCAGTTTATAAAGGTGGGGGCGGGGGGGGCAGTCAATACTTCACAGTTTTATCTAAAGATTAGAAAAATACTAGGTTGGCCAAAAAGTTCAATCAGGTTTTTCCATATGATGTAACAGGAAAACCCGAACCAATTTTTTGGACAACACTACACAAGTAAAGTACAAGCCCAGAATTCAAACTGTAACTGTTATCACTGTATGTTCCCAGGGTAATGTGCTATAGACAACAAAACCCACATGTAAGCATTTCCAATAGTTCTTTCATAGGACTCCCTGCAACCACAATCCTTGACATACACATAAACATTCAAGATTTTACCTTCACATTTGGTTTTCTTAATACACAAAGTTTTTCACATCTAAGACGGTGTCAGCCAATAAGAGAGTATATAATCCTAAGAATCTAAAGAGTAATTTCTACCCAGTGTTCACTGTGCATAAGTTGCACAGAGCTGATGAAAGACTTTCTTCATGAATAAGTTGCTATTTTCACATGTCATTTCAAAAACAGTTTTACATATATAAAATATTCATAAGACCAACCCTTAACAAGAAAAGACAAAATTAAAATAAGGACTATTTGTAGAAGGCTCAAGAATATCAGGAAATGTGATAAGAAAAGACAAGGAGAAAATGAAGCTCACTGGAAGTGCAGAAAGTTCAGATGGCAGGAAATCACTAACTGGTCTGGGAATTAAGTTAGGACTCCATAGTTCTTGCCACATACATCTCTGTCTGGGCATCTGATGGAGATTTTAAATATCCAAGCATTTAAAACTAGTCCACTTCTGAAATGTGTGCTTAAGCACTTGATTTATATTCACTGAATACTTTCTGAGTGTGCTGTATGTCGAGGACTCTTCTAGGTGTTAGACAAACAGCAGGGAAGAAAACATATAAGAAGCACTTGCCCTCAAAAGAGAGTATATTCCAGTGAAGAGAGGAAGGAAACCAAAAAAAAACCATTCATAAATAAGAAACAGTACCTGCTAGGGTACAAGTAACCGGGAGGGGTTTTGGCAGGTGTATGTGAGCTGGAGTGGTCACAGCAGGCCCCTCAGAGAAGGCGCATGAGAAGTAACACCTGAACGGTAAGAACAAACCACGCGAACGTATGGAATAACGCACACTGACAAGCCACTATTCACCATGAACATCTCCATCAACACAGAGTCTCCGTTTACATCCTCTGATTAACTTTTCTTTTAATGTCACGGAGACCTTTAGTCACTGAGAACTTATTTTTCCCAAACTCCTGACACTAATGTCTACTTAAAGGTTTAAAAATGAGAAAAAATCAAAAATATAGAGTATTAAGTTTTAAATATATGATTTTCTTCTCCTGAAAAATTTGTCTGTGTATAAAATGCAAAATACATAGTTCACCACAGGGCCTAATGTCATGAGCTTTCAAGTCCTCAGTTTCCTCCCTTACTGGATGCGAGACTCTGGACGAACCACAGCCTTGCTAAGCCTGAGTTTCCACAAAGAATGAATCGTGTTTTGGGTTGGTGTGAGGGTGTGTGAAATAACGCATGTTAAGAATGTAGCACAGAAATGTAAATGCCTGGTAAGCGCTAGCTATTACTTCAATTGTGATTTACATTTATTTTTTAAGGAAAGTGTCTACATATGACTGTATCAGTATAGGTATTTTGAGATCTTAACTGTGGTGTTGGAGAAGACTCTCGAGAGTCCCTTGTACTGCGAGGAGATCCAACTGGTCCATTCTAAGGGAGATCAATCCTGGGTGTTCATTGGAAGGACTGATGCTAAAGCTGAAACTGCCATACTTTGGCCACCTCATGCGACGAGTTGACTCACTGGAAAAGACTCTGATGCTGGGAAAGGTTGGGGGCGGGAGGAGAAGGGGACGACGGAGAATGAGATGGCTGGATGGCATCACCGACTCTGTGGACATGAGTTTGAGTGAACTCCAGGAGTTGGTGATGGACAGAGAGGCCTGGCGTGCTGTGATTCATAGGGTCGCGGAGAGTCGGACACAACTGAGCAACTGAACTGAACTGAACTTTAAAATAAAAAATGTAAGGAAAATAAGTAATTTTGAAGTAAAGCCCATCTCCAAATTAAAGATTACAGACTGACAAATGATTTTAGAAGAGCTTCCACACTATGCCCACAAAAACAAAGGTGACAGAAAAAAAAGAAAAAAAGCAGATATCAAAATTTACAAAGTAGAATTAAATGTCCAAAAATCTGTAGTCCAGACAAGTGACCTGAATGTGAACAACAGGATCCCCAGCTGAAGTCACGGGTACATGAGACTGTTTCCTTTCTGAAGAAAGTGAGTCTGAACTACAAAGACTTGAATAGAGAGAACAGCGCAGATGCAGTAGCCTGGTGACTCAGCATCTGTAGTCCCAACACCCCCTGTGCCTGCCTTTACCTACCACACTGAAAAACCACAATGCATGCAAACATCTCAATGCCCATGCAACTCAGGAGAGCTTTAGACACCCGGCCCAAGAAACCTTTTGTCTTCTAAGTAAACAGAGTGACAGATAACGCCTCCTGCCCTTCCCACTCCATGCTTGGACAAGGGCCACAAGCCCAAAAGTGCAGCAGCCATTTTGTAATCATGAGTAATTCTGCCACAGTATTAAGGTTCCCCAAGCAGAATGTAAAGAGCCTGGTTCCTAGATGTGCATCATTTAACCAGTACACCAGCGTTAGAGGGACCATCTCCAGGTTTCTTGTTACAGAGTAAGAGGAAAAAAACAAATTTTTTTTTTTAAGGACAACCATATTCTAGTTCAGCCACTGCAGTCAGATCTTCTGTTCTTTACAATCAATCTGCCATCTAAATTAACACACAAATGTGAAGAGACAGGATATTTCACACAAGATGAAAAATCACAAACACCCTGCTGCTGCTGCTAAATCACTTCAGTCGTGTCGGACTCTGTGTGACCCCACAGACGGAAGCCCACCAGGCTCCCCCGTCCCTGGGATTCTCCAGGCAAGAACACTGGAGTGGGTTGCCATTTCCTTCTCCAATGTGTGAAAGTGAAAAGTGAAAGTGAAGTCGCTCAGTCACGTCTGACCCTTAGCGACCCCACGGACTGCAGCCTACCAGGCTCCTCCATCCATGGGATTTTCTAGGCAAGAGTACTGGAGTGGCTTGCCATTGCCTTCTCCGCACAAACAACCTAGACACAGCTATTTCAATATTATGGTATATGATGCTAACATTTAAAAAGAAGAAATACGAGAGTCTCCACCTTTATTCAACAGCCTTTCTTGTATTTCCACTGAAGCTTCATGCTATTAATTTATTTCTCCGGAAGCTCTACAGACATGAACAGGTATCCCTTCTAGACAACACGGCCACCATGCAACAATGGTATATGTAGCCTTTTCAAAACTGTACAGTGCAAATGAAATTTGTCCTAAGAATGAGAAAAGTAAATAGCAGCTGGTTTCATGTAAACAAAACATGAAAAAATATGCACTGAGGGGCTAAAGTAATCTTTCTACATTAAGATAATTTTACAAAATTGTTCTTTCTAAAATTGTTTGTTTATTTAAGAGATGATGAAAAACTGTAGGCTGAAATCCATATTTGAAGAGTAACAAGTTTACTCTCTGGATTAAAGAATGAAGTATTATTCATTCCTCATAGACCATCTCTACGGTAAAGTTATAATAAAGTAAATGCAATTAGGTGACTCATTTTATAAACCGCTTGTGATTAAAGGCAATATTTCATTTTCATTTGTTTAATATTCCCATTAATAAGAATGTCTCATTACACATTTACTGAAAGCCTGAACAATAAAACAATGGACAGATTCCAAGAGCAAACGGACTTTTTTTTTTTCTTTTCCCATGAAGCTAACATTATGGAATTTTAACAGATGTTCTATTTGGTCATAGTTAATAAAATGAATTCTGTAGGATTAAAACAAGGTTCAATATGTTTGCATTGGATTTTAACCGAAAAACAATTTCACATTAAAAGTTCAGGGCAAAAAGAAGTTCGGAAAGATTTACAATCACTTTTTCCCCTTTAAAGTGAATTACTAAAGATACAGGGGAAAGGGGGGAATTAATCACTCCTCTAATGAAACCAGCTTTATAAAAACTATTTTTTCAAGGTTTAAGAAGACGGAAATCTTAGAAAAGGATATATTCTTTGGTATTTCATCACCTCTCTAATGCAAAGATCTTCTACTGTGGGATGTCAAAGGCTGGGGCCCCACCCGGCGTAATTCCAAGTTCCCTTAGAGTTCCCCCAGCATTCTGAAATGGTCACGGTGTCTAACAACATCTGAACAAAACACAATCAAACTTAAAGGAATGAAAAAAGCAACAAATAATTGCTGAGCACTGACTTTGTGGCAGGTGCTACCCCCAGAGCCTGCGCATAATACAAAGAAGTAAAACTCCCACAGCTATCTTCCTGTGGGTCTTACAGACTGCCTGGGAAGACCAAGCATAATTACACATAGCCAGACGTAACTGAAGCAAACCAAAAGAGAAAGGAAGAGATAAAGCCAAGGAAACAATTTCTCATACACACAGAGAGATACAAAGCCTTGATGGAAGGAGCAAAGTTCTCATCACAGAATACTTTCTTTCTCTTCTTGCTATCATGAAGGCAGGAAATAGTACACAGACTTAAGAATGGGAAATAACAATTCTAGCCACAGTTGCTTGAAAACATTTTTCAACAGAAATCATTCAACTATTACAATCTTTGAAAGAAAGCCTTCCTCTTAGTCGGGAAGGTTATTTGGAGAAAAAATACCAGTAAATTATCAACATGACCTAAAAAAGAATAACTATGAAAAATTTTCCAACCCATTTACATTAGTAATTTTGCTCAACTCAACCATCAACCAGCATTAACTGTACATTATTATAACCAATATGTTGTTTTTCCTACAGAAGTAGCCAGCAAACACAAAATCAACTGCAGATTGCAATTTGTTAACTGAACAAACAACTTCATTCTACAAGACATTTGGATAAAACTCTCTCCAATTGGAGCTGAGAAGCTCTTTAAGCAGTACAGTTAGTGAGCCTCTGGTTCAAACACAACTAGCGTTTATTCATCATCATGAGACGGCATTTACATGTTTACGTGCAGACAGAACAAGGCTGCATCCCTGTTCCAGAACCTCACAGCCTAAAGGCAGCTTGCTTCATCTCTGGTCTCCGCAGACCATACTGCTGTTAATACCTCCTTCATGAGACTACAGCAAGAACAATCAACATGAGGTTCCAAATACACACAGGCAAACGTGAGCTCAGAGAGGTTAAGTTGCTTGCCAAGGGCAAACAGCTGGTGAGAGACAGTGGCATTCCACACTGAGGTGTCATTTCCTGTCAAAAGCCCTTTCAGTTACCAAGAATACTATTAATCATAGTTAACATATTCTGAATATATCCTAAGCCTCAGGACTTTACTTTCATCACCAGTCACATCCATAACTGAGTGTTGCTTTTGCTTTGGCTCCATCTCTTCCTTCTTTCTGGAGTAATTTCTCCACTGATCTCCAGTAGCATACTGGGCACCTACCGACCTGGGGAGATCATCTTTCAGTATCCTATCTTTTGGCCTTTTCATACTGTTCGTGGAGTTCTCAGACAAGAACACTGAAGTGGTTTTCCATTTCTTTCTCCAGTGGACCACGTTCTGTCAGAACTCTCCACCATGACCTGTCCGTCTTGGGTGGCCCTGCACGGCCTGGCTCACAGTCTCACTGAGTTAGACAGGGCTGTGGTCCATGTGATCAGATTGGTTAGTCGTCTGTGACTCTGGTTTCTGCCCTCTGATGGAGAAGGATAAGAGGCTTATGGAAACTTTCCTGATGGGAAAACCCGGCCTAGTTCTGATGGACGGGGCCATGATCCATTGGATCACTGAAAAAGCAAGAGAGTTCCAGAAAAACATCTGCTTCAAAGCCTTTGACTGTGTGGATCACAACAAACTGTGGAAAATTCTTCAAGAGGTAGGAATACCAGACCACCTGACCTGTCTGCTGAGAAATCTGTATGCAGGTCAAAAAGCAACAATTAGAACTGGACATGGAACAAGAGACTAGTTCCAAACTGGGAAAGGAGTATGTCAAGGCTGTATACTGTCACCATGCTTATTAAACTTATATGCAGAGTACATCATGAGAAATGCTGGACTGGACGAAGCACAAGCTGGAATCAAGATTGCCAAAAGAAATATCAATAACCTCAGATATGCAGACGACACCACCCTTATGGCAGAAAGCGAAGAAGAACTAAAGAGCCTCTTGATCAAAGTGAAAGAGGAGAGTGAAAAAGTTAACTTGAAGCTCAACATTCAGAAAACCAAGATCATGGCATCTGGTCCCATCACTTCATGGCAAATAGATGGGGAAACAATGGAAACAGTGAGAGACTTTATGTTTTGGGGCTCCAAAATCACTGCAGATGGTGACCGCAGCCATGATATTAAAAGACGCTTACTCCTTGGAAGAAAAGTTATGACCAACCCAGACAGCATATTAAAAAGCAGAGACATTAAAAAGCATGTCAACAAAGGTCCATCAAGTCAAAGCTTTGGTTTTTCCAGTATGTACGGATGTGAGAGTTGGACCATAAAGAAAGCTGAGTGCCGAAGAATTGATGCTTTTGAACTGTGGTGTTGGAGAAGACTCTTCAGAGTCCCTTGGACTGCAAGGAGATCCAACCAGTCCATCCTAAGGGAAATCAGTCCTGGGTGTTCATTGAAAGGACTGACGTTGAAGCTGAAACGCCAATACTTTGGCCACCTGATGCAAAGAACTGACTCTTGGGAAAAGCCCCTGATGCTGGGAAACAATGAAGGCAGGAGGAGAAGGGGACGACAGAGGAGAAGATGGTTGGATGGCATCACCAACTCAATGGACATGAGTTTGAGTAAACTCCGGGAGCTGGTGATGGACAGGGAAGCCTGGCGTGCTGCAGTCCATGGGGTCGCAAAGAGTCAGACACAACTGAGTGACTGAAATGAACTGAACTGACTGACCCAGAAGTTGTATGGAGAGCAGCCTCTCGACCTTGGATGTGAATTAGAAAGGAAATTTCTGCAGCAAAACAGAGGCAAGTCATTTCCGGTAAGCTCAGTCTTCATTCCAATCCCAAAGAAAGGCAATGCCAAAGAATGCTCAAACTACCACACAATTGCACTCATCTCACACGCTAGTAAAGTCATGCTCAAAATTCTCCAAGCCAGGCTTCAGCAATATGTAAACCGTGAACTCCCAGATGTTCAAGCAGGTTTTAGAAAAGGCAGAGGCACCAGAGATCAAATTGCCAACATCCGCTGGATCATGGAGAAAGCAAGAGAGTTCCAGAAAAACATCTATTTCTGCTTCATTGACTATGCCAAAGCCTTTGACTGTGTGGATCACAATAAACTGTGGAACATTCTGAAAGAGATGGGAATCCCAGACCACCTGACTTGCCTCTTGAGAAACCTGTATGCAGGTCAGGAAGCAACAGTTAGAACTGGACATGGAACAACAGACTGGTTCCAAATAGGAAAAGGTGTACGTCAAGGTTGTATATTGTCACCTTGCTTATTTAACTTATATGCAGAGTACATCATGAGGAACCCTGGGCTGGAAGAAGCACAAGCTGGAATCAAGATTGCTGAGAGAAATATCAATAACCTCAGATATGCAGATGACACTACCCTTATGGCAGAAAGTGAAGAGGAACTCAAAAGCCTCTTGAGGAAAGTGAAAGAGGAGAGTGAAAAGGTTGGCTTGAAGCTCAACATTCAGAAAACAAAGATCATGGCATCTGGTCCCATCACTTCATGGGAAATAGATGGAAAAACAGTGGAAACAGTGTCAGACTTTATTTTTTTGGGCTCCAAAATCACTGCAGATGCTGATTGCAGCCATGAAATTAAAAGACGCTTGCTCCTTGGAAGGAAAGTTATGACCAACCTTGATAGTATATTAAAAAGCAGAGACATTACTTTGCCAACCAAGGTCCGTCTAGTCAAGGCAATGGTTTTTCCCGTGGTCATGTATGGATGTGAGAGTTGGACTATGAAGAAAGCTGATCGCCGAAGAATCGATGCTTTTGAACTGTGGTGTTGGAGAAGACTCTTGAGAGTCCCTTATACTGCAAGGAGATCCAACCAGTCCATTCTAAAGGAGATCAATCCTGGATGTTCATTGGAGGGACTGATGATAAAACTGAAACTCCAATACTTTGGCCACCTCATGCGACGAGTTGACTCACTGGAAAAGACTCTGATGCTGGGAAAGGTTGGGGGCGGGAGGAGAAGGGGACGACGGAGAATGAGATGGCTGGATGGCATCACCGACTCTGTGGACATGAGTTTGAGTGTACTCCGGGAGTTGGTGATGGACAGGGAGGCCTGGCGTGCTGTGATTCATGGGGTCGCGGAGAGTCGGACACGACTGAACGACTGAACTGAACTGAACTGAACTGAAACTCAACAAAAGGGTTTTCTCCACACATTCTACTCCTTTTTAAAGGAGCCTGCTGTTTGGGCACCACGCAGAACACTTCTTCCCTGAAGGATTCACATTCTTGTGGGGAAGCCAGTTGGGGGCAGCCACTCCACAGCTGGGGCTTCCCTGTTGACTCAGATGGTAGAGAACCAGCCGGCAGTGCAGGAGACAAAGATTGATCCCTGGGTTGGGAAGACCCCCTGGAGAAGGCAACGGCAACCCACTCCAGTGTTCTTGCCTGGAGAATCCCATGGACAGAGGAGCCTGGCAGGCTACAGTCCCTGGGGTCTAAGAGTCAGATACGACTGAAGCGGCTGACACTGTTACACTTCTCACCAACGGTACTAGCAATCTCAGAGGCAAGAAGTGATCTCACTGTAATTTTAAGTGAGACTGGGCATATGAATATGTATCTGAGAGTGAGTTTATTCCTTTACTGTGAACTGATGGTTTTAATTATATTGAATTTATCGTGCGAATTAAATGAAGAGATCCACGTGAAGTGCCTCCTATAGACCCTGATGCCTAGTTCAGTTCAGTCATGTATGCACATCCATACGTGACCACTGGAAAAACCATAGCTTTGACTAGACGGACCTTTGTTGGCAAAGGAATACCTCTGCTTTTTAATATGCTATGTCTGGGTCAATGGACCCTCTAAAACCAGCCTGGCTACAGAGGCTGCTGTGACTTTACTCCCCCTTTCCATGTTACTGAAATAACCGCACTGCCCCACAATGCTTGGCCACATTTAATCTGGCCTAGCTCATGAGGAAAATGAATACTGAAAGGGTGAGATAAAGAGTATAATCGGTTGACCTTGCTTAGACTGTGTCTAAAATTCACAGTAACTAAAATAATTTAGGAGAACATAAGGGATAAGCATGCAATCTCCACAAACATCAAATATAGAAAAAACCATGTGACAGAATTCACAAAATCTAAAGAACTCACATAATCTACCTTGTAAGGCATGGATTCAAACTTCAATTTCATTCTAATGGGCTACTGCGAGGGATAAAACTATTTTAAACAAAAACCGCACACAGAATAAATGTGTAAATTTCCTCGTGATTCTCACTAAGGCTTCAATGTTTTTTCTTATTGAAACAATCAAACAAGCTCTTGGTGAAAAGATCTTATACTGATGTCAGAACAATGTAAAAACTGGAACTATTTATAATGCAAAAATTTTGTTTAAAGAAGATACATCACTTCTTATTTTTCTCATTTTGAGAAGAAGCTATGTTTCATTTGGCAATAACTCTTCTCTCATTCTCTCTGAGAATCTGCACAAAAGCAATATCTCAACTAAAATCAATTCTGAAGGATCTTTTATGAAAATGCATAATGCAGAAGACCCCAATTAAATTTTCAGCAAACCACTGCCATTTTGAGTAAACAAAGTCATCTCAGCAGGGTCACACTTTTAGCAAGAACTGCAGCCTAGAAATTAATTACTAGTGTGACATACGTCAAAACAAATTTTTAAAAGAACAGAATGCAGTTGCAACCATGTTTTACCCATTTGTTTGTATGCACAATGAGTATTCTCTGGAATATAAATACATTCATTCATTCAGCATCTCACAGAAAAATAAAAAACAGATTTATTGCCCACCTCTCTTTTTCCTGAAACCTGAGTAAATAACAAGTGTTTAGTGAGTCAGAAAATAAGTACAGAATGAAGATGGTTATTTTGAAAGGCAGAAGTCATCTTCACACAAATAACTTAATTTTGAAATATTCAGTCTGCCTTCAAAAGAAGTTTTTCAAAGATATACATCAACACCACCACTGCACTAAAGGTTATTACTTCAGAGAAATCAAAGCTTCAAATAACACGTAACAGTGCTGGTGTTTGATAAAGAAGATCGTAATCTATACTAACAACAAACAAGTAAGACGAAACAAACAAACTACCTGGGGATAAAAATTCAGATTCCAAAGAATTTCAATTTTCTGCTAGTTATGACAATATGTATTTAAATTAAACACATTTTTATAAATGAGAACATTTTAGCATCCAAGGGAAATCCAAACAGAAAACAAGGACTCAAGGAGAGGTATGCAGAGTCTCTTTTGCATTTTAATAGAAAATTATGTCCTAATCCTTTTCACAATGTATACCTATATCAAATCATCACACTGTATACTTCAAATGCCTCACAATTTCATTTGTCAATTATATCTCACACCAAAAAAAAGCCAGTCTAGGATTTTAAAAAGAAAGAAACCAATTTATGTCCCAAATCAAACAAAGACTTCTATATATATATATATAAATCAACTTTTAAACCTCAAAATAGCCTCTTCTGGGAAGGAGTATAGAGAGTTATGACTGATTTGCATTGTGTGGCAGAGGCCAACACAACATTGTAGAGCAATTATCCTTCAATCGTACAAAAGTCATCTAAAAAAAAGTAAAACAACAACAACAAAAAAAAAAGTTGCCTCTTTTATTTGAAGAAAAAATTAAAACATGTTTTCTGCAGTAATATACACACTAAAATACTTTGCTTTTTTCAACCAAAGAAAAAAAGACACTGACCACATATTGAACCTCAGAATTTCAAAGCTAGAAAGCTTCCTTCAAGGCACACAGCACTGAGAATCTCGGGCCGGGCCAGCACTCCAGTTCAGACTGAACTTCCTAATACATTGTATTTTGTCATCAGGAAGATAAGAGCTAACTGTACAATTTTTCATATAAAAACAGACTTTTGAGACACTTGTCTCCCAAAGTGCTGCTTTCATGACCATTTTATCACTCATTTTGTGTATTACAGTAATTAACTTGGATCTTACCCTTAGTAGCTATTTCTTGCTATGTCAGCTGTGGTAACACAAAGCTACAGGATGGGTCATTTAGACCATTGGGGTTGCTCTTTCAGCAGGACCAACTCATTGTACCCAGTCATCAGATTTAAGAACCAAGATAAAAGTGGACTTCCCTGTGGTCCAGTGGTTAAGAATCCACCCACCAATGAAGGGAACACAGGTTTGATCCCTGGTCCAGGAAGTTTTCACACGCCATGGGGCAATTAAGACCATGTGCTGCAACTACTGAAGCCCAAATGCTATGGAGCCCGTGTGCCCTAGTGGGCTCCATTCTTTCATCAACAGAAGCCACCACAACATGAAGCCCCTGCTCCACAACTAGCCCCAGCTCGTCACAACTAGAGAAAGCCCACACACAAACAGCCAGACCAGTCAAAAATAAAAATACAGTTTTTTTAATCCCGTGCTTTAAAAATTAAACAAAAAAAAAGACTACACAATGATCGATAATTTCCCTTTGTAATTTTTTAAACCAGTCTCTCCAAATAAACTTATTGAACAAAGTGTATCATTCTCTTACACTTCAATATTAGAAATTAAGTTAGTTACCTCTCTTAAAACAGTGCTTTTGTAGCCTCGATATAATCCTTGGATGCCCTGAAACAAATAAAAAGCCAAGAGCTCAGAAAGTCAGAATAGCAAAGACCTCTAAACAACATTCTGCATAAAGCATATTAACCTTTTCTAAAGTTTGAGTTTTAAAATATTCCGAATGACCACAATTCTCCCAGAGGTTAAAGGTCCTAAACCAGCCTAAGGTACATAAAGTTCAGGTTAGCTTCCTTTCAAATGAGAACATCTGTAATAAAATAATAAAGCTGACTACAATCAACTAAGCTTTACTAGTTTTCAACATTTTGTCTCTTGGGAAAAATACTTCAGACGCTTTAAATAAACGTATTTTCAAAAGGAAATGCACACAGAATGCTACCCTTTCATATAAAAACAGAATTCTATTTATATTTCATATTTTCAATCATCAGACATGATAAATTCATAAATAATCTCTCAAAAGTGATAAATACCTCTGGACAAGCCTTGATCTATTTAACTACCCACATGATTCAACAGGGACCATTCCCTGGACTGATCTCATTCACATGATTAAATACTCAATGTCTCATTGAGGTGACAGAGGGATCATTAAAAATAACTCTCCTAAAACCTGGACTCACTGAAATTTTCATGAGATTGATTTCCATTTAAAAAAAAGATGGCGGGGGGGGGAGCTTCTGTACAAACTATAAAGAAAAGCAGCTCAATGGTCCCCAGCCATATTGTCAGCAAGCATGATTTCTGACCCACAGTTTAACATGAACCAGTATAAGACGAATTACAAGTATATATAAATATTACAACATGGGTCACTAGTATCAGTCCATTACCACAGGTCTCTTCCATGGTCCTCAAATTCTGTAGTGATGTTTTAATACATCTTTATTCACTTTATATATTCACTATTTATTCTATTTCTGATTCCAAAAGAACGACAGGCCGATTACAATGTAGGGCACATACTTAATGGTGCATTTGTTTAGAAATTTGGAAAAGAAATAAAATTGAAAACAATGGAAAGGCAAAGATAATCTTAGCATTAACAGTTGCTATAATTGGACAATAAATTTAGCCTTAAGCTCTAAGGTTCCTAGGATGAGGGCCACAATGTTCCTATCAGCTACAATAAAATATCCTCAACACAAGAGCTTAAAAACATATTCTCAGGACTTCCCTGGTGGCCCAGTGCCTAAGACTGTGCTCCCAATGCAGGGGGCCCAGATTCAACCCCTGGTCAGGGAAGTAGATCCCTCATGCCACAACTAAGACTCAATGCAGCCATAAAAAACACACATATTCTCACCTCTTGACATAAGATGTTAGAGAAAATGTGAAATGTTCCTGAAGAAGCAGATACTTGTGCCCTCTGCTTAACTACTTCGGAAGGAACTCGAATCAGGCAGGCAACCTAAAATACATAAATTTAATTATATCCTTAAAACGAAATAATTGCTATGAAAATGGAATTTAATAAGAAAAAAATGCATAATAAGAAAAGAAAATCATAATGTACAGTGCTCACTGCAAGACATCAAAAGGGTTTTCTGTTTTTGTTTTTTAACCTAAAACACTCAGGGCATTAATGGACATGCATTGTTCTGTGGGGAACCTCCCACCTCCTGCCTCATTGCTCCAAGCACACCTGTCTATATACCCCTCCATGGGAAGGAGCTCACGTACTCATTCTGAACTCCCAGCACCTAGCAGGGCCTCTGACATTCACATGACAGCCATTTCAAACATGTCTGCTTGATGAATGAATCAAAAGTGCCTTAGCTTTACAGGAGTAATACACAATGACAGAGGCAAGACTGAAAAATCAGCTGATTACCCCAATCTTCCATTCCACTACATTCCCAGCCTCAACCTGTTCACAGTTCCAGCACCCCTGACCTCCCCACCACTCAACAGCTCTCTTGGGCCCTGCTCCAGCATTTGAGTAGACTTAGGTCCTGCCTGGTCCACACCATTTGTTGACTAGACCAGTCAACAAATAACTGTAACATCACCCTTGGGGACATGCCAGCATCAGTTACACAGCACCGCAATCTCACACTTCCAGGACTCTGCTTTCAGTAGCCCACTTATCTTTAGAGAAACAGTTAACAATAAAGAACTGGTCTTATCAGAAGGGACTCTGCCCGCTGGAGGACAGAAGTCAGCAGGGAACAGGGAGGGAGACATATAAACTGGTATTTTAAACTGCTTAATGGAAGTCCTATATTTAAGCCTCCACAGACCAAGCAGTCTGCCAAGGATACAAATTTTTTCTCCAACTTGGAATTCACACACCTGACTCTGGTGTTCAGTATTTTGCATATGGTTGGAGATTAATTTTAAAATTTTAGAATATGCATTTCATATACATGAGGCACAATAAAAAATGTGGACAATCTTTCCTCAATAACACATGCAGCAAAATGGAAACAAAAACAGGAAATTTAAGAAAACCTTACCACCAAATAGGATACTTGCCATTTTCAATCTGCAGTCTCCTAATTCCTAATCTGAAATTACTACCCAATTTGGGTATTATATAAGGCTTTGTCATTCTAATATTAAGTAGCTCTTAACATTAAGGTACAAACTGGGCTTCCCCGGTGGTTCAGCAGTGAAGAATCTGCCTGCCAATGCAGGAGACTTGGGTTCAATCCCTGGGTCAGGAAGATCCACTGGAGAAGAAAATGACAACCCAATCCACACTCTTCGTGCCTGGGAAATCCCACTGACAGAGAAGTCTGATGGGCTACAGTCCATGGGGTAGCAAAGAGTTGAACATGACTTGGTGACTAAAGAACAGCAACAACAAAGGTACAAATCAGCAAACTTTTTATATAAACAATCAAACAGTAAATATTTTATACTTTGCAAGCCACACGATCTCTGTCACTACAGCTGAACTATGCTATGGGAACACAAAAGCAGCCAAAGACAGCAATCCATAAGTGAATGGTATGACTGTGTTCCAATAAAACTTTATTTATAAAAACATGCAATGGTTTGCCAACCCCCACTCTAGGCATAAACACTAGCAAATCCTTCCTTTGTATTCAGCTTAACAAAAGCAAAGCACACACAGAACAGATGTAGGCCTCAGCAACCCCAGGACACAAGGAACAGAGATGGTATGTGATGTGATTCTAGATCTCATAGAGTCAGCTAACATGGCCTATCACCTCTGAAATGTAGCTCAGAAGTAACAGTACTTTATGTGGATGCACTCCAACTGCTGTAACAAGGATAACAAAGGATTAACGACCCCACGTCATTTTTCTCCCCAAACTGACAAGACTTACAAAACAATATAATCTACCTTGTATTTCTTCATTCACGATCACTTGAATGCTTTTTGTCTGCAAAGCTATTTGCAATTCGGGCCAGTTTATCTTTCCACCCACAGCCTCCTTTCACATTTACCTGATAAAGTTCAATAAAAACAGATGGAGCCAGATACGACACAAGAAACTGCCTGGTAAAGAAGACTAAGAAGCTGCCCTGACCTCAAAGCACCCACAGTCACATAACAAACAGTTTCAACAACACATGGCAAGAAACAGAATCAAACTTCAAAGAGGCAGAGCCAAGTATTATAGCAAATGGAAAGGAGGGGTATTTAGTCCAACTTCCAGACTGAGGGAAAATGAAAACTGTCAGATATTATGCCTTCAGAGAACCTTCCAAATGAGCAAGAATTAGCTGGTGAAGAAAGGTAAAAAGGGCATGATGGGGAGTGGAAACAGAAAAGCACACAAGTATGAAAGCAGGGTGTTCAGGGGTAACAGAGTCATCAGCATTCCACAGTGTGTACTCACCCAACCCATTCCATACCACCAAAACTTCAAGTTTAAGGTCAGAAGTAATGGGGAGTAAGACTGAACAGACGGCCGAGCAAGGAGGCCCTGTGTGCCACATAAAGAGGTTGGACTTCAATGCACAGACAGTGCAAACACTGGAAATGTTTAGGCAGAGGATCTGCAGCAGCAACATAGATGGACTTGGAGGGCATTACGCTGAGTGAAGTGAAACAAAGACAAATACACTATGATATCACTTACAGGTGGAATCTAAAAAAACCAAATACAATGAACCAGTGACTGTAACAAAAGGAAGCAGACTCCCAGATACAGAATAACTCAGTAGTTACTAATGGAGAGAGGAAGTTGGGGAGGGGAGTCACAGCAGCAGGGGATTAAGAGGCACAAACTACCAGATATAAAACAAGGGACAAGGAAAAAATAAGTGACCAGGATAAACTGTCCAAAACAGGGAACATAGCCAATGATTTACAATAATTATAAGTGGAGCATAATCTCTAAAAGTTGTAAACTACCATATTGTACACCTGTAACTTACACAATACTTTACATCAACTATGCTTCAATTTTAAAAAATACATAAAATACACACACAAAGTTTAGGCAGAAGAATGATAACCTGTGTGTGCTTTAGGGACATAACTCTGGCTGCAGCCAGTAGGAGAATACTTGGAAGATGAGACAGAATGGTAAAAGGCAAAGAGGAAAGACAAAGCAAAAGACGAGCTCTAAAGATGCTCCAACAGTTCTGAAGACGATACCAGGACGTGAATACGGTTCAGAGAAGAAGGAACTTTGAGTCAGGAGTTAAATGGAAGGACCTGGTGACTGATAAGAGGTTAATATAGTGGTGTGGTTAAATGAGACCAGGGGTCAGAGGAGGAAAACAGGTTTAGAGTTCAGACTGCGACATGTTGAGAAGTCTGTGGCACATGTACAGGGCTCTATCTGGTCAAGAAATTAGGAAGGACTGATGCAAAAGCTGAAACTCCAATACTTTGGCCACCTCATGCGACGAGCTGACTCACTGGAAAAGACTCTGATGCTGGGAGGGATTGGGGGCAGGAGGAGAAGGGGACAACAGAGAATGAGATGGCTGGATGGCATCACCGACTTGATGGACATGAGTTTGAATGAACTCCGGGATTTGGTGATGGACAGGGAGCCCTGGCGTGCTGTGATTCATGGGGTCGCAGAGAGTCGGACACGATTGAGCGACTGAAATGAACTGAACTGAACTGAACTGAAAGCTAGAAAGTAACAGGGCTAGAGATACAGACATAGAAATCATCAGCATTAAGTGGTAGCTAGAACCAAGAGAGTGAATTAAATTACCTAAGTAAAAGGCAAAACGGGAAGGTCAAAAGGTCAAGAAAGGAATTCCCGAGGAACACCCATTCTTAAAAAGCAGACAAAAAGACTTGAACAGACATATGAGAAGGAAAAAGCTGCTGCAGTGAACACTGGTCTTCTGTGGCTGCCCAGTTTTCAACCCTGTTGAAGAAAACAAAAGGTGTCAGTCACTCTTCTCCCTGGCCATGTCACCAACTTAAGCCTGTCAGTTACTCCCACCCAAGGGTCTGCATCCTGAGTGACACGGGCCAATCCGAGCCACTAGCCACATGAGTCCACAGAGCACTGGCCAAGGTGCAAACGCAACTGAAAGGCGCTGTAAACACAAAACATGTTGACGTTAGTGTCAAAAAATAACGTAAAATATCCCACTAATAACTCTTTTATACTGATTACATGTTGAAAGGTTAATACTCGGGATACGTGTGGACTGAGAGCATGTATTAAAATCATCCAGCTAGCTTTCTGTTTTTCACTTTTCTAATGTGGTTACTAGAAAATGTAAAATTACACCACTGTCCTATAGGATCTTTCTGCTGGACTGTACTGTTCTGGGGCTACCAGGAGAGCAACATCCAAGGTCCAGGGGCAGTCAGCGGGCAGTGCCGGGGACAGCATCCTCACTGCACTGACCCTAAGGTACAGACCTGACTGTGGTCCTTGCCACGGCTTCCCTTCCCATTCATTTCCCTCATTCTCCAGTGTGCCATCTATTCTAAGAGCCATCAATGTTCTAAGTCAATTACAGAATCTCTTTTGGATAAAGCAGCAAAACACCAACTAGTGCCTTGGGCAATAAACAACATTAAGTTGTCACCTAACAAGCATTTTGGTCAACATTTAGTGCAGAACCTCTACAAAGTGAGCTAGAATCCATGCTCTTTCTCTTTCTTCTCTGCCAGCGCTGGCGTATTGGCCTTTTATCCACAGGCTTGCTGCCTCATGAGTAATGTGACTCGAATATCCTCCAGCATAACCCGGTCACACAACGAGATTCCAGGCAAGAAGAAAAGGTCTCTTCTTTTTTTTCAGATGCCCCATTGTGTGACATGGCCACCCCCTTTTAGGAAGGCTGAGAATATATAGATCAAGAAAAGTTAGGGACATTGCCACCCAAAGCAAATCAAGGGAGAAAGAGAAAGCAGCAATGTCTGCCAACTTTCCAACCACCAACCTTTTTTCTCACACGATAGATCAATTTCAACTGCAAGCAACCAAGAAAGCTACTCAACAGCTGACAGTCAAGGGGACCAGAAGTCTCAGAGGGAGATTTCCAGAATAATGGGTCACGAGTCTCAACCAATGCACACATTAGGATTAGGGAAGGTCCCAAGAATGGTTTCAGTGGAGGGCTGCGCCAGGAGAGTGAATTTACACTGAATTACAGTGATTTCACAAGTGATTCAGAGAGAGAGATGGGCAAGTGTGGACAACTCCTAAAGAAAGCTGGGGGAGACATTAAGAGAGATAGTTTAGGATGGTAAAAATATCTGTAGGTAGGATGAGGGAAAGTTGTAACAGCAAGGCAGAGATTGACAATTTAGGAAAGAAATGGGATGACATGTGAAAACCCCTGAGACTATGAAAAAGGTAGAGCCAGGAGCCCACGCACATGCCTGCACCCCACAGCATCCCTTTCGTTGCACTGCCCTCAGCACAGGGTGCCATTCTGCATCCAAACCGGGCTGTTCACTCAGGACTTGGCTCCAGGAGGGGATAAGCAGTGATCTGGGTGAGGGGCTTCAGACCAAGCTGGCGGTCCCAGCTGTGTCAGTGAACTCTCAAGCATTCCCATCACCTTCCGGGATCTAGCTTTTCTTATTTGACTTGTACTAGAAATCTTCCGGAGAAGGCAATGGCAAGCCACTCCAGTACTCTTGCCTAGAAAATGGCATGGACAGAGGAGCCTGGTAGGCTGCAGTCCATGGGGTCACTACTAGTCGGACACGACTGAGCGACTTCACTTTCATTTTTCACTTTCACACACTGGAGAAGGAAATGGCAACCCACTCCAGTGTTCTTGCCTGGAGAATCCCAGGGACGGTGGAGCCTGGTCGGCTGCCGTCTATGGGGTCGCACAGAGTCGGACACGACTGAAGCAACTTAGCAGCAGCAGCAGAAATCTTCATCATACCCTTTTAGGTTTTGATTTCTATAATTTTTAATTTTTGCCCATCATACTTTTTCTTTTTTAAGCTCAAAAGATTCTCTTTATTCTCCAAATAAACTATTTCCTGACTATTCTCATACCCCCAAAAAAAGATTTCAACTGAAAATTTTTCACTTATGCCATATAGTTTTTGAAAATATACTGCTTTCTCTCATACTAAACATAAATTATCTGAGGGCAAAAACATGCATTAATTTTACTAATCAACTGGAATCAACAGGGGTGAGGCAGGGGACATGAAATGCTCTAGTTTATTTTTTTCCAAATTGATTTTAGGTTTAATCGACAAAACTGCATCTACCATTTTTTGGTATTATGTAGAAAGTAAATAAAACTACCCAAGAAGAGGGGAAATGCCAAAAATTAATCATTTCCACAGAAAAACATTACCAATACTTCAGAATTTTCTAAATACGTTTTTTTCATTTGAACTGAATAGACTATTTTTATATGTATCAATAGTTACAAAAAGAATAGAAAAACAGAGTGGGATTACAGGCGATTTTTCGCCTTTTCTGCCCACTTGCATTTTCTAAATTATCTACAATGAACATGTATGATTACTTCGTAAGTTTCTTTAACATAATTTCAAAGGGCAAAAACATTTGTTTTGAACCAAAGATTTTAAGTGAGGGACAAAATAAAATCAAAGGACTACTTAAAATACACTTTTAGAAACAATCCTACTTATTAGCCCTGAAAAAAACAACAGTTTCAATTTTAACACACACACATTAAATAGCTTACAACGAACTAAAACTGGATATAACATGTTATTTTTGGTGAGAGTGCAAACTTCTAAAGCCATATTTATAAGCCAGGATAGAAAATAAAGTCCACTGAAACTTACATGAACCTTACAGGGCAGTTCCCAGCATCTAAAACTCATTATAGAAATGAAAAATAAATAAGAAAGAGAAAAGAAAGAAAAGGGTACACTAACTCCTTGTATTTTTCAACTCAAGAGGTCAAGAGTGAAATACGACCCCAATATGTCAAGAAAATAGGAATTGTCCACTTTTGTGCCTCAGCATAAATATTTATGGAACTTCATGCTTCATAACCCTCCATGTTCTTATGTTGTATTTTTATTTCTTAAAAATACAGCAGCAGAAGAGAAATTTTGTAAAGGTTCTCAGATGAAAAACAATCTAACTAACAGAAGAGGTACAAAGCACCCAGCATGGCTTCCTGACTTCCCTAGCGTGTCAATTTTGGCCTAAGAGGCCAAAAAGTAATGCTTCTATTTCCTTCAGCAGCTCCCTTGCCTTCCATTTGGTTTTCCATTAACTCTGATCTTTCTTGGACTTGAATCTGAGCCACAAAAGAGTATTTCACTGCACAGGAACAAAAACATGTTACAGTCTCATGGCTGCACGAAAGGAAATAAAGGCAATGTCGTCTGAGGGTCTTGGGGCATATCCATTCTTCAGAGCATCCTTTCCTCAGACGCCTGGGGTTCAGTGTGAATCCATGACACAGGGAGGGTGACATTTTCATTAAAGCCCAAAATGTTGTATATGTTAAAGCTCTATCAAAAGATAAGACAAATAAGGCTTTTCGTAAAGAAAATACATGTCTCTCTCTTTTTTTTTTTATCAATGTGCAAATGCAATACTGACCTCAGGTGAATTTAATACACCAAAACTCTGATGAACTTCAGATTGAGAATGATTACAACATCAAAGTTGCTACCAAGACTTTTCTTTCTTTGACATAAATAAAAACTCTTCTGATATGTTTTTATTTTTGAAATGGGAAGCAGAATATCTTTCAGTATTCATGGAACACCAAGATGTAAAACTACAAGTCCTAAGAGTAAGTGTACAAAAGGAAAGAAAATCACAGTTGACTTCAGTCTGATACTAGGTAAAATGAGTGAAGGCAGAGAGAAAGCAGCTGCTGAAACACCCTGGTTCTTTCACTGCCCTACGCAAGCCCCACACCTCCACACATCACTTGCCAGCCATTAACAGTCTCACCTCCACCCTCTCACTCTTGAAACCCTCTTCAATCTTGCTGGGTATCATCCACAGTAATTTGTATTAACACTATCTTTTACCCAACTATTTCAACACAGTTGACACCCACAAAAAATACCTGACTTAAGACTTTTCCATAGGAAAACTTAATAAACAGCCTAAAAATGTTAATTTCATATTAGAAGCTACTTATGTCAGTATTTAACACATAAATCAATCTGAGACAGAAGTTAATGAAGGTCAGGGAACTACTTGCCCTAGAAAGCAAGGGTAAAACCCAAATCTTTTGATGATCATCTCCAGAATTTTTTCACTGAAGTATAATTGACTTACAATATTGTATTACTTTCGGATACAGCAAAGTGATTCAGTTTTATATATATATACCCTTTATCAGATTCTTTTCCATCACAGTTTATTATAAGACACTGCGTATTGGTCCCTGTGCTATACAACAGGTCTTTGTTGTTTATTTTATATATAGCTGTTTCTATCTGCTAACCCCCAGCTCCTAAGTTTTCTCTTCACCCTTTCCCCTTTGGTAACTCTAAGTTTGTTGTCTGAGTCTGTTTCTGTTTTGTAAATAACTTCATTTGTATTATTTAAATTATACACATAAGTGGAATCATGTTATTTTTCTCTGACTTTACTTAGTATGATATTCTCTAGGTCCACCATTTGGCTGCAAACGGCATTATTTTAATGGCTAAGTAATATTCCACTGTGTGTGTTGTTCAATTGCCCAGTCATGTCCAACTCTTTGTGACCCCATGGACTGCAGCACACCAGGCCTCCCTGTCCCTCCTCATCTCCCGGAGTTTGCCAAGTTCATGTTCACTGCATCAGAGATGCCATCCAGCCATCTCGTCCCCTGACGCCCTCTTCTCCTTCTGCCCTCAATCTTTCCCCGGAGTCTTCCCCAGCACCACAGTTCTTTATGGCATTACACATAATACATACATGTACATATATATGGAGAAGGAAATGGCAACCCACTCCAGTGTTCTTGCCTGGAGAATCCCAGGGACAGGGCAGCCTGGTGGGCTTCCGTCTATGGGGTCACACAGAGTCGGACACGACTGAAGTGACTTGGCAGCAGTACATATATATATACGCTACATCTTCATTCATTCATCTGTTGATGGACATGGACATTTAGGTTGATTCTACATCCTGGCTACTACAGTGATGCTATGAACACTGGGGTTTATGTATCTTTTTTAATTATAGTTTGCCCCAGATACATGCCCAACAGTGAGATTGCTGAATCATATGGCAACTCTGATTTCATTTTTCTAAGAAACTGCCTTACTCTTTTCCCATAATGGGTGCACCAATTTACATTCCTACCAACAGTGCAATAGGGTTCCCTTCTCTCCACCCCTTTCCAGCATTTACTATTTGTAGACTTTTTGATGATAGTCATTCTGACCAGTGTGAGGTAATACCTCACTGATGTTTTGATTTGCATTTCTCTAATAATTAAAAATGTCGAGCATCTTTTCATGTGCCTACTGGTCACTTAGATGTCATCTTTGGAGAAATGTCTACTTAGTTCTGTCCATTTTCTGATTGTCTTTTTTGTTGTTGTTTGGTTACTGAGCTGTATGAACTGTTTGTGTATTTTAGAAATTAAGCTCTTGTCAGTCACACTGTTTGAAAATACTTCCTCCAAGTCCACAGAAAACTTTGTTTTGTTTATGATTTCCTCTGGTGGTTCAAACGGTGAAGAATCCGCCTGCAATGCAAGAGAGCTGGGTTCGATCCCTGGGTCGAGAAGATCCCCTGGAGAAAGAAAATGCAATCTACTCCAGTATTCTTGCCTGGAGAATTCCATGGACAGAGAAGCCAGGCGGGCTACAGCCCATGGGGTCAAAAAGAGTTGGACAAGACTGAGCAACACACACTTTCACTTTGCTGTGCAAAAGCTTTTGATAGGTCCCATTTGTTTAGTTTTGCTTTGAAAGACTGATCCAGATTTTTCATTAAATATGTATATTTACATGCAGCTAATGAACTTAAAGGTTCCAGGTTTAATTATCAGCTAATTCTTCATGTTTAAACCAGCAATGCCATAATTAGTTCAACAGAAACATAAAAACTGAGCCAATCGAAGTAAAGCTGCTTTCGAACTGTGGTGCTGGAGAAGACTCTTTTTTTTTTTATTGGAGGCTAATTACTTTACAATATTATATTGGTTGGTTTTGCCATACACTGACATGAATCCGCCCCGGGTGTACATGTGTTCCCCTTCTTGAACACCCCTCCTGCCTCCCTCCTCCCCTTATCCTCCCTCTGGGTCATCCCCGTGCACCAGCCTCAAGCATCCTGTATCATGCATCGAACCTGGACTGGTGGTTCATTTCACATATGATAATATACATGTTTCAATGCCATTCTCCCAAATCATCCCACCCTCACCCTCTGCAGAAGACTCTTGAGAGTTCCTCAGCAGGGAGATCAAACAAGTCAATCCTAAAGGAAATCAACTGTGACTATTCACTGGAAGGACTGATGCTAAAGCTCCAATACTTTGGCCACCTGATGCAGAAAGCCGACTCACTGAAAGAGACTCTGATGCTGGGAAAGATACAGAGCAGAAGGAGAAAGGGTAAACAGAGGATAAGATGGTTGGATGGCATCATCGGCTCAATGGACTTGAATTTGAGCAAACTCCAGGAGATAGTGAAGGACAGAGAAGTCTAGCGTGCTGCAGTCCATGGGGTCACAAAGAGTCAGACACGACTTAGTGACTGAACAACAACAAAAAAATCTGCTTTAGATTTTGCATAGTAAACTCCAAGTGGCAAGTTAATGAGAGAGAAACAAAGAGACACACAGAAAATGAGAATTCAGGGCACGCCAAAAAAAAATTTTAAAGCACGGCTTATTTACTTGTATTTTATTCCACATTCTCAATATTCTTTCTAGGAAACAAGTTTTCAAATTAAGAATACCAACACCACCATTTAAATTCAAAACCCCTCCAACAGCTCATCTGCTTGTCAATTCTGCCATCTCCTGGTTATAAATGGAATCGCAGTTGTTGATAAAATGCAAAAAGCAATTGATACGATACTATACTACACTACTATACTATACTACTATACTATACTATACCTTTCTTGTGCTTAAGTCCCTCAGTCATGTCTGACTCTTTTGTGACCCCCATGAACTGTCCAGCCAGGCTCCTCTGTCCATGGAATTCGCCAGGCAAGAATACTGGAGTGTGTTGCCATGCCCTCCTTCAGATCTTCCCAATGCAGGGACTGAACCCAGGTTTCCTGCACTGCAGGCAGATTCTTTACTGTCTGAGCCACAGGGAAGCCGAATATCTCCCTTAGGGTTTAAATTATATCCACTGATACTAAGGTGTAAGTTCACTATGCCTTTCTTCCTTATAAGCCTCTCTACACATATACAAAGAGCCAACGAGCATAAAAAGAGATTTTTTTTTTAAGTATATGTCTTCTTTTCCCTGACAAAACTAACAAACTTGATAATCCAGACTCTACACAAAAAGTTAAGAGTCCTCTCAACAAAAATAATTATATCTTTTAGGCCCTGTATCTAGAAGTTGTTCACAGAATCTCACAGAACTCAGAAGTAAACCCCAAATGGTTCAAGTTCTTAACATTACCCAAGTAGAACGGCATCCGTCTTCAGTTCTGCACCAGTTCTGCCACTTTTAAAAGATATAAAAAGTAGAATTTGAAGGCCTAATATTTGTCTAACTATTCACTTAGCAATGGTGTTTTATTTTCCACAGCAGCTGGGAAACCTTGAGTGCATCACTATATGTCTTTGAATTTCAATTTCTTTGTTTTCTGGAACTGACAGCCCTCACAAATCTATAAAAGTCTAAGAATGTGTTCCAAAAAGCAATATGCATGACATGGGACCAGAACCAATTTTTAATAAACATTTCACTATGCTGAGCACTTCAGAAGTGTTGTATCACTTAAGCTTTACAAGAACTGTGAGTGGGGTAGCGTTAACCCAATTCTTCTAGATAAGGAAAACAACAGCTCGGTAAAGTTGTGTAAATGGCCTGCGTGCATGCGAGCTCAGTAGCTTCAGTCACTCTTTGAGAACCCATGGACTGCAGCCCACCAGGCTCCTCTGTCCATTGGATTCTCCAGTCAAGAATACTGGAGCGGGTTGCCATGCCCTCCTCCAGAGGATATTCCAACCCAGGAATCAAACCCGTGTCTCCTGCACTGCAGGCGAATTCTTCACTGCTGAGCCACTGGGGAAGCCCCGTAAATGACCTGCAGACACAGAGCAAATACATAGATAAGAGACAATTCCAACCCTGATCTGTGTAACTTGACAGCTCATGATCCATACTCTGCCTCCTTACAGAGGCCCTCAAAATATTCTCTACCTACTTAGTAAGTGTATCCAATTTCTTTATATATCCCTCAAGGACAGGGGTCATAATTTCTTATTCTATGCTTCTTAGCACCAATCACAGTACTAGATAAATAAAAGGCACTCAGATATCTTCAATTATCTGTAAATTCTGCAGTTTAAGTCAGATTCTTCAACTTCATTATCCTATACGAAAATCATACTCATCATTTCTATAAAGCTGTAATTTGTGCAGCATAAACTGACACTGCTCTTAAATGAAAAGCCAACACAGAGCTCCCCCACCGCCCCACACAAACTACATAAGATAATCAGTAAAACACGCTGGCCAAGGTCATGAGTCAACACCACTTGAATGAATGCTGCCTATCACATTAGGGAGAAAAAAGTCCATACAACAGAAAGTCTGAAATTTGTTGGAGAAAGAAGCCATAAAGAAAGCGGTGGAATGGTGTGTAAGCAGCTCCTTAAGCAGAGCCACCAGGAACAAACTCTCAGCACATCCCAGATTCTTTAAATGAATAACTACCAGCAGGATCATCGCCACATGGGGGTTATGCCAGGCCCTGCCCTCTCTCTCTCTCTCCTTCCTCTTCCTCCCCTTTCCACGCTCAGCTCAGGCTCAGGGGGCTGGGACAGCTGAAGAGCTAGGATGTGCTACTGAGCAGAGCTCAAGGGACTCTGAGACAAGCTCAAGCACACACACAACACAGCCACAACAAGCTAACAAAGGCACCCACAAGAAAACGCACTGAAGGAATGCTGCAGGAAAGGCTTTCCAAAGACGAACCCCCACCTGGGTTCTCATGAACTCACCTTCTCCCTCTGCATCCCACGCCCTGCCTCAACAGGGACTCTGACCATCTCTCGCTCCTTGAGATTTGCAGAAGTCTCCTCGCCGCCATTCACACACCATGCCCACTTCCACACTGCTGCCGGAGGTTGCTCTTAAACCGCCAACCCTGAGGTGCTCTGCTCAGTAACTCCTCAGCATAGCAGGCAGGGCCCTCCAGGATGGTGTAGTCACATCTGTGAGCCATGTGGAACTTGAAAGCATCATCTAGCAAGGGATTTGCCTGAGTTCAAGAGCCTTCCCTGTACCAACCCAACTCACCATCATCCTCTAAAATCAGCTCAAGGATGAGCTATTCTCTGAGGCCTTTCCTGACTCAACACCCATCCATCCACTCGAATTCACTTCCCCTAAAGTACCTGGACCTCTTTACTGTACATCCACGCTTCCATGTCCATCTACATGTCTTCACTGCAAGCCTCTAAAGGAAGTATATTATTCTCACTGCCAAAAACACATTAAGGCCTTCTTAAGGTCTAAATTCACACTGCAAGGTCAGGATAACAAAAGTGGTGGAGGAAACTAAGAGGAGCTGAACAAAAGCAGCTGAGATAAAAGGAAATTAAAAAGTCCAAATGAGGAAAGGTTCTTTCTTATAAATCTGGAGACAACGGCTCTATAATTCTTATCGTTTCACATTCTTAAGAAGGAATTACGGGACTTCCTGGTGGCTCAGTGGTAAAGAATCTGCCTGCTAATGTGGGACACAGGACTTTAAACCCTAGTGCAAGAAGATCCCATATGCTGTGGAGCAACTGAGCCCATGTGCCACAACTAATGAACCTGGACTCTAGAGCCCACGCTCAGCAATGAAAAGCCCACACGCTGCAAGGAAGAAGAGCCCCCACTCTTTACAACTAGAGAAGAGTCCACACAGCACCAAAGACCCAGCACAGCCAAATAAATAAATGCATGTGCGTGCTAAGTCACTTCAGTCATGTCCAACTCTTTGCAACCATATGGACTACAGCCCACCAAGCCCCTCCACATGGGATTCTCCAAGCAAGAACACTGGAGTGGGTTACCATGTCCTCCTCCAAGGGATCTTCCCCACCGAGGGATTTAACCTGCGTCTCTTATGTCCCTTGCATTGGCAGGTAGGTTCTTCACTTGATCTTAGCCAGAAGGCCAAGAAGCGATTGGCAGGTAGGTTCTTTACCCTAGTGCCACCTGGGAAGCCCCATATATAAATAAATTTTTTAAAAGAAGAAGGAAGAGGAATTATGAAGTCTGCCTTATGTACTTAATGTTTCTAAAGTAGAAAAAGGTTCCCCGTCCCAGCGGAAAATGAACAGACAGAACAAGGCAAAAAGCCCCCCTGGCAGAGGCATGTGCTCAGATACATCAAAAAACAAAGTGCCCAAGAGAGTGTGGCTGGGTATCCAACAGTACAGCTGCAGCTTCTAAATGTCTAACAAATTTCCCAGCACTGCCTGTACACTCCTGCCTTCAAGCATCTTAACACACACAAGCATTTTCACCTGCAGCATTCCTGCGAGTTTCCTCCTGACTTGATTGCAATCCTGCACTTTAGTGACACCCATCTTATTTTCCACTCAGCTTATCTTCCATAATTTGATTACACAACTGCACAGGAGTCTGACAAACTGCTAACATAATTTCAAATGAGAGTGCATCTCTATTAATTTATGGATATTCAAAACCTTTCATGATCATTTCAAAAGATTAAACATATTTCAAAATTTGTCAACCTTTCTATTTTTTTGCTCAGTGTTTCTTCTTAGAAAAGGTCGGTAAACATCATGAAAAGCACTTTAAAACATGCTATGAACAACATAATCAAAAATAGCTTAAATCCCCACTAGGGAAAATATAAAATAATAAGTAACACATACACTGTGCTGTGTAGCCAGTAACACTCCTGACAGTTCAGTTCAGTCGCTCAGTCGTGTCCGACTCTCCACGACCCCATGAATCACAGCACGCCAGGCCTCCCTGTCCATCACCAACTCCCAGAGTTCACTCAAACTCATGTCCACAGAGTCGGTGATGCCATCCAGCCATCTCATTCTCTGTCGTCCCCGTCTCCTCCTGCCCCCAACCTTTCCAAGCATCAGAGTCTTTTCCAGTGAGTCAACTCGTCGAATGAGGTGGCCAAAGGATTGCAGTTTCAGCTTTAGCATCAGTCCTTCCAATGAACACCCAGGACTGATCTCCTTTAGAATGGACTTGTTGGATCTCCTTGAAGTACATGGGACTCTCAAGAGTCTTCTCCAGCACCACAGTTCAAAAGCATCAATTCTTCGGCGATCTTCACAGTCCAACTCTCACATCCATACATGACCACGGGAAAAACCATAGCCTTGACTAGACGGACCTTGGTTGGCAAAGTAATGTCTCTGCTTTTTAATATACTATCAAGGTTGGTCATAACTTTCCTTCCAAGGAGTAAGCGTCTTTTAATTTCATGGCTGCAATCAGCATCTGCAGTGATTTTGGAGCCCCCAAAAATAAAGTCTGACAGTTTCCACGGTTTTTCCATCTATTTCCCATGAAGTGATGGGACTAGATGCCATGATCTTCGTTTTCTGAATGTTGAGCTTCAAGCCAACCTTTTCACTCTCCTCTTTCACTTTCATCAAGAGGCCCTTGAGTTCCTCTTCACTTTCTGCCATAAGGGTAGTGTCATCTGCATATCTGAGGTTACTGATATTTCTCCCGGCAATCTTGATTCCAGCTTGTGCTTCTTCCAACCCAGCGTTCCTCATGATGTACTCTGCATATAAGTTAAATAAGCAAGGTGACAATATACAGCCTTGACGTACCCCTTTTCCTATTTGGAACCAGTCTATTGTTCCATGTACAGTTCTGACTGTTGCTTCCTGACCTGCATACAGGTTTCTCAAGAGGCAGGTCAGGTGGTCTGGGATTCCCATCTCTTTCAGAATGTTCCACAGTTTATTGTGATCCACACAGTCAAAGGCTTTGGCATAGTCAATGAAGCAGAAATAGATGGTTTTCTGGAACTCTCTTGCTTTCTCCATGATCCAGCGGATGTTGGCAATTTGATCTCTGGTGCCTCTGCCTTTTCTAAAACCTGCTTGAACATCTGGGAGTTCACGGTTCACATATTGCTGAAGCCTGGCTTGGAGAATTTTGAGCATGACTTTACTAGCGTGTGAGATGAGTGCAATTGTGCGGTAGTTTGAGCATTCGTTGGCATTGCCTTTCTTTGGGATTGGAATGAAGACTAACCTTTTCCAGTCCTGTGGCCACTGCTGAGTTTTCCAAATTTTCTGGCATATTGAGTGCAGCACTTTCACAGCATCATCTTTCAAGATTTGAAATAGCTCAACTGGAATTCCATCACCTCCACTAGCTTTGCTCGTAGTGATGCTTTCTAAGGCCCACTTGACTTCACATTCCAAGATGTCTGGCTCTAGGTCAGTGATCACATTATCGTGACTATCTTGGTCGTGAAGATCTTTTTTGTACAGTTCTTCTGTGTATTCTTGCCACCTCTTCTTAATATTTTCTGCTTCTGTTAGGTCCATACCATTTCTGTCCTTTATCGAGCCCATCTTTGCATGAAATGTTCCCTTGGAATCTCTAATTTTCACAACAATGCATCTAATCCTCTAAGCAGCCAATTTAGTGGTGTGAAGCTGAATAAAAATGAGGTGCTTAACCCATATCTGACATTCAACAAACCCCTGGAATGACTACTGTACGAAGTAGCTCCATTGATCTGGTTAATTGCTACAGTAGCAAATTACAGCCTACACTACTTTCACTTTCAAGGCTCTTCAATGGCAGGACTGGCCTTGAAAAGGCTGCATGCAATGCTCACTCTGACTTCAAAATCTCCATGTGTGAATACACTGCCACCCTCAAAAGCTAACCAGTTTAATAAACTAAGGTTTTTCAGTAGGCCGGAAAATATGGAATTCTGAGGAAGACAAAAGAATCACCCTTTTGATCAGTGTGCTCCATACCTGCTGAGTATTCTTAGACACATGACTGCCAAGTCAACTCAGTAAAAGTATTTACAACTGGGGTATATATTAAAATTTTTGAAAATCCTTCATCAGTGGTGTTCAAATATCACTGAACTCCAGAACCATCTAGGAATCGTGCTGAAAATGCAGGACCCACAGTGTCACTTCCCAAAAGCGCCATTTGTAAACTGATGCCCAGGCAACTGATTCTAAAGTTGGTGCTCCCTGGGCCGTATCACTATGTGGAGAAGTACTGTTAGAGGTATTTCAGAAAATAGGGTATCACTGGGAATTCCCTGGCAGTCCAATGGTTAGGACTCTATGCTTTCACTGCAGGGGACCAGGATCAATCCGTGGTCAGGGAACTAAGATCCCACATGCCACCTATTGTAGCCAGAAAAAAAGGAAAAAGAAAACATGTTATCACTGAGTTCCTAGCTTTCTCAATCCCAAGTTTGAACGGGACTGAAAAGAAAAATCTACAGCATCTCTGTGTGAGGATATCCACACACATCACCCACGAGCACATTAAATCACAGGGGCTGCTTTTAACAGCGAAGAAATTTTAATGTTCTTTTATTTCTGAAAACAATATGGACCAAGGCCATAAGTATAATAAGACCCAGGAAAAGTCAAATTCTAAAGTTAAAAAAAAAAAATCATTACCACTGCAATGTCATAGCATCTGTTATACTAAAGTAAACCCACCCCAAGCCTTCTGGTCTAATTACAGATTCTATTTACTTCTTATAGGGCTTTTTCTGTGTCTGATGAAAACTGAGCCATAAAATAATTGAGACAGGGATTTAGAGATTTGGTACAGCAAACCTCCTAATAAAAATGGCACAAATGGGACTCTTCTTGCTGTTGTTACATATTAAATCTTATTTGATCAATTTTACTGTATTCCAAATTACAAACATAAGGTAGAAGGTTGTAATTATAGTGTTATTGATTTGTCATTAACTTTTAATCAACCTGCAACTACAGGGAATGGTTATTACAGCAGTGCTCCCTTGTTTCTAAGTTTCATACGCTTATCATCACTACAACAAAGTAACTGGACACATTTAATGCCAACAAATATATAGTATTGCTTGTAAGGCATCTGTTTGCAACCATAACTATCTTATATTAGCACAAATGCATTACAGAACAAGGACTGCACTAAACTGTATCTGATTTTCTCTAGGTCTCTTTATACCTTTCTGACCACTGACAGCTATACGTGTTTTTTACATTCTATTCCTTTTTATTTTACCTATTTGTTTCTCCTAAATTCATCTGTTTCTTTCTCCTGCAGCGACCACACTTGGCTGAATCTGAAACCGAAAGCTGATGCTCTAGGAAACAGAAGCAGATGACTAAAATAGAAAGGCAGCAGGTACATTTATTGGGAACACTGACACTAATGCCTTTAGGAAGTTTACCAAGAAAGTTTAAAGATCACAGGAGCGCAAGAAAACCATTTCACAAGCTCCACAAATGGAATAAGCTTTTTAGCATACTAAACTGTAACTGAATTTAAAATCAAAGTCAACATCAAGCCATGTTTCACCAGTGAAATCCTCAATCTATATACCTGCTGCTGATCAGTTCACATCTTAAGGTTCTCCTGGCACCCCAGACACTATAAAAAGGCATCTGACACACGGCTTTACTACCTGAAGGACCATGCAAACACTATGAGACACAATACATATAAAACTATCCTAGAATTATTTATTTCCAGTCTTACAGACACTTATTTTCTAACTCTGAAGCCTACTTAATTCATCTCTTTGCCCAACAGTTCACACACAGAATATTACATTTAAAAGGTTCCAGTTTTTTTTAAAAAAAAACACCAATGACAGATACTAACATATTAGACTACAATATTTTCTACAGATCAAATATTGTATCATTAATATGACTGACCTAACAGCTCTCCTTTGCCCGATTTGATTTTAACGCTTTATATAATTTTGGTAACTCTAAGAGAAATTTTATAAACTGAAAGTCTATCCTCCAACATGGCAAATCCAGTTTCAAGCACAGTGGTCCTATGTGAAATGAAAAAAAAAGCAGCCAAGTTCTTTGTAAGGCTTGCTCTCAGAACACACTACAAAATATAAGCCAAGTGTTGAATTTACAGGAATATATTTAAACCAAATCAAAGTAACAGGCAATTCTAAAACAGCGGCAACAGCAGTCAGGACAGAATTTTTACAAGCTGAGAGACAATCAAACTCTCTCACACTTTGTTGTTCTTTAGTATATATATGTGAAAATAACTGCATGCAATGGGTTCTAATGTCAGAACATGATCACAAAAACATAAGCCAAGGATAATAAGTTAAAAGATTTTTTTAATTACATATAAATTGCTTTTAAATGGCAGACTAAACTAATTTTCAGGCAGAATTCAAGTCCTGGAGTCTTTACTTTGAGTAAGAGTGGGGGAAACGAAAATCCCTAGAAACTGTACACAAATTGTCCATAAATGCAGCTTACTGGACACTCACAGGTTTCGTTAGCTTCCTAAAGGTGTCTCTAACTCATAAAGGAACTACTACTTTATGCTCTTTACTACTCCAAAAAGTAACATGTTGTTAGTCCTATCACACTTATAAGTTCAGTAAATTATTAACACAATTTTAAATCCAGAGTTGGCTTGGGTTCTACAAAATTATTTGTAAACCAATGTCAAAAGGAAGTTTTATATAAAACACTTCCGTGAATTTAATGTCTTTTGAGCTAACTTCTTTCAACATTCTCTTCAAGGAGAGATGTTTATTAAAGGTTCCAAGTACGCTTAAAAAAAAATAATCTTTAGCAATTAGGTGAACTCCATACACATCCATTAGACCATTCCTGTCACTGTGTTCAAATCTTCTATGGTCTTAACAATTTATGCCTGCCTGGTCCTAGGACTTTTATAAAGTAGATGTGACTGTCACCAATGAAGATAATAATTGTACTGATTTTTCATTATAATTCTGGCAATTTTTTGCTTTATATTTTGAGACTATGCTGTTTAGTCCAAGTTCAGGTTTATTACATTTCCCAAGAGAATTGTTCCTTGTATCAGTATACAACAGCTTCTCTTGTATTTGCTTTAAGTCTTTTTTTTGGGAGGGGGGCTAATATTAACATTACTATCCACTCTCAAGTAGCATTTCTGAATCAGTGAGGGCTGACCAAAGGAGTAGAATCACTAAGAAAGGTAAGAATAAGGAGTTATCACAAGGATATGAACAATAGTTGTGAGAGCTAATCAGGCAGTTCATACAGATCTGTTGCCGCTGCATGGAAAGTTGGGACAGAAATTTAGAACACAGGCAATCAGGAAGGAAAGATGGGTGTGAAATGGAGACAAGCAAGGACAAACTGAATTTCACATTCTCCACCACCAATCTCAATGCTCTTGGTGTCCTATAGTACCAACCAGCATCCTTCACCAGAGCCCACACATCTGACTCAAAACTTAGAGATGAAGAAGAAGATCCAGTGGGAGGTGGAGCAGCTTGAGGCCTGGCTTGCTTCCTGAAGCCAAAAGATCATTGATGAGGTGTATGAACTGCAACTGTTTCTGACCCCACACCAACCTTCTGAGCATGAACACAAATGCTGTGTCACTTTCACCTTCAAAATGTTGTGCAGATTTCTCCTGTAGCCAGGCTAACCTGGAACCCTCCTGGAAAGGGAGTTCTAAGAAACAGTTCTTGCTCAATTATGCTGACAACAAAAAGCCACCACAATTTACATGGATATTTTCTTCTATTTCTTTAATTTTATTCCTTCTGTATAATTATGTTTGAGGTATGTCTCTTGTAAATAACATATATCTGGATTCTTCTTTCATACGATCTAGATTATCTTTCAACTACCATGTTTAATCCATTTACATTTATAGGGATTTAAGACTTTCATAATTTAAAAAAGAATTGTCTTTTGAAAATGAAATGAAGTAATATATATACTGAAGATAATTCATGCTTTGCATTTCTGAAGTATGTTATACACATTACTTATTACTTACCACTTCTCCAGCCGAGGCAGCCAACATATGTGTCACAGGCATCAAATATGAAGAAGAATCAGTGTGCAAAATCCATTTCACATATTCATAGGTGACAAAAAAGGCAGCAGCTGAAATGTAAAACAAACCAGTCTTTCACAAAGCTTAAATATCTATGCAAACTGTGACTATGTTTCTCAAAAAAAATTACAGCTCAGTTATTAACTTATGAGACAACAAAGATAATAAATATTAAATATGAATAATATAAATATAAATATTTATAAATATAGTTTGCTTATATTTACAAATATTTCAAATATAAGTAAAAATAATAAAGATATAATAATAATATGTACTCTTCCCCTGCCATCTCATCACTCTTACAGATTTCACTGAGCCCATGTTACACGTTTGACCTTGGACTTACAAAAATGCAGGAGACATGATCCCTGCTGCCATGAGGAACCCTAACAGCTAACCTGGCATTTACCAATTTGTACTGACAAGTCACTTAACACTTTTTAATATGAGTTTTAGAAAAAGATATGAATATCCATGATCCAAAATATCTTTACATATGATCATAAAATAATCAACTACACTAATTTACAGACAGGTTAAAACTGCAAACATATATCCCAATAAAACACCTATTCCATTATATGCTTTATTGCTGGATACTCAAAGTAACCATGGCTACTTTTTACTACCTCCATTCACCTTTACTTTAAGAAAACAATCAACTATTTAATTAAAACTGAAAATCAAAACCTCTAAAAAGCTACCCCATCATATGAACTAACCTTAGCAGCACAGGAACGCTTTTAGACTTGCCACATACTGTTAATCAAAGATGTTTATAGGTCACAGAAAAGATTTGGCATGAAAGATAAATACATGGCAAACTCATCCTTCAAAGGTCATTTAAACATATCATAGCAAAGTCTGAAATATTCAGGAAAAGAGTTTGAGAGTGAAAACCAGTTCTCCACAGTTAGTCAGTAAGCTTGTAGCAAACACTCCTGAGCAGCTAACAAACAGCAGGCCAGAAGAGGCGGCACACTGTCCCTGGACGAGTAAGGACTAAGCAGGCAGCTGTATTTAGTTAATGCAGGACCTAATTCCCACCTGCAAGTTATGAGGCTGGTCCTATTTTGGCCCACCCACTAAATGGGCTAGAACATGCCCAATCTCCGGGGTCTAACACCTGATGATCTGAGGTGGAGATGATGTAATAATACGAGAGATAAAGTGCACAATAAATGGAATATGCTTGAATCATCCCAAAATCATCCCCCACACACACCCCTGTCTGTGGTAAAATGGGTCTTCCATGAAACCGGTCCCTGGTGCCAAAAAGGTGCCACTGGGCTAGAATATCACCAATCGAATTCAGTTCTAAGTTCCACCGACTAGACATTGCACCACCCACCCCCATCCCCCATGAGTGAAAACAAAGCAAAACAACTGTGGTTTCTCTACATTCCCTTCTAAACATGTACGATGTATGGATCTTGACTACAGTTCTTTTCCTCTCTTCTTGCAGCCCTCAGTCCCTTCCACCCGCTGCACAATACGTCCTCAAAAAAACCTACAGTAACTGCTGTATGTTAAAATGGTGTATTGTATTCTGAAGAGAACTTGAACCAACAGCAAAAAATGTTTAAAGTGCTTCATAAAGAGTTTCAATTCACTAAAAATTTGCAGAAAAACAGCCATTTCTGGAATGCTGGCACTCTGACATTTTATCCAGCCTCTCCTATTCAATGATATTCTGTGGAGGGCAAAGTAAAGCAGTCCAAGAATATCCACTTTCTCAAACATACAGAAATTCAAAACCACGTTCTCTATGTAAACTCCTGCTCACAAGAACCTAAACCAGTCCTGTGAGCTTAATGGAGGCCCATATATCCTGCAGATCATCACTAATACTTCATCTACCAACAATCCCTACATAATATGTAAGAGAGAAAAATTAATTACAACAATGAAAGAGACAAGGTAAGAAGGAGTACCCAAAAGATAGGGATTTAGTAACATTGATATTTCTTTGCAATTGCCTAGTTCAGAGGTTCCCAAACTTGTCTGCATATTAAAATTACCAGGGATATAATTTTTTTTTAAAAATCCAAAGCCCAGGCCACACCTCAGACCAACTAAATTCCATACCTCTGAGAGTGGGTCACAGGCAGCAGTACTTTCTTAAAAAAAAAAAAACAACTCACTAGGTGATCAGGTGACTGAAACACAGACACATATAGGAACCAAGCCAATCCCCCACTAACAGAGCTATATTTGGCATGGAGTGCATGCTAAATGGTGACTTGCTGTCATCAATTACTGAAAATTTAGGCATAAAAGAATTGAGTGGGAAAGTCGCTCAGTCATGTCCAACTCTTTGCAACCCCATGGACTATACAGTCCATGGAATTCGTCAGGCCAGAATACTGGAGTGGGGAGCCTTTCCCTTCTCCAGGGAAAAGAATTCAAGGATAACCTCGAAACAGTTGGCTATTCTAAGGATGGCTCGGGGAACGGGAAGAAAGGATAAACTAAAGGACCAAAAAGATTTGCACTACAAATCTTTATGTGAATACTGTGCTTTTTTCAGATGGACATTTCAATGTCAAGTTAACAAGAAAGAATTTCTAATGAAATACACTGGGAAAAAGAAAGCAAACCTTAGAATTTAAGAATCTTCTGTCAAGTTGATGTTTGGTAGAAATCAACACAATACTGTAAAGCAATTATCCTCAATTAAAAATAAATCAAAAAAATTAATTTTTATTTTTTATAGAGCAGTGGTTTTGTGAGTGTGTGTTTGATGGCAGTGGTTTTCTGTTTGCTCAGTTTGAGTGCCAATCAAAGCATCAGTAAACAATTATCAAAATAAGTATCTTAAAAAAGAATATACCAACAGGTGGATTAAATAAAACAAGTTCACCTCCTCCATGAGACTCCCCAAGGCAGAGGTTACTGAGGTCAGCTTCACATCTGAATCACCTGGGAAGCTACTAAAACTCCGGATACCCAGGCAAAGCCAAGACCAGTTAAACTTCTCACATCAGTATTTTGTAAAACTCCCCAAGAGATTTCAACATTCAGGCAAGGCTGAGAACCACCGCTCTAAGGCATCACAATCAATTAGAGGAACACTTTCAGGATTCTAACCAGGAGTCCTACCAATGAAAACCACTTTTAAAAGACTGCTCGTGGTTTTGTTTTGTTGTTGTTGTTGTTTACGATGGCATCTCTAGCACCAATTGAGTCAAAAATAATGGAGTAATGAATAGAAAACAAATTCCAAGTATCAACTACATTAAACATAAGGAATTCTATCTAGGGTTGGACCACATATTATTCTGAAAATAAATCCCATTAGCTGGGCTTTATACAAAGCAATGATAATATCAATATAATTGTTACCATTAGGAAAGGATCCAATAGCAGTAGAAGGAACTCCAGCGTATACTCCATAAAAACCACCGGCCTTATAAAATCCTTGGGGGCTCTGCAGCCTGGTTTTAATGGTATCCAGAGGAAATAATATCAAATCAACAGAGACACCTGCTACTCCGCCAGCCTTAAAAAAAAAAAAGTTACAAAAAAACAATAAGCTGCCATTTGAGGGATGGGGATAAGAAGGTAGTTTTTAAAGCATATTTCTTTCAAACATGGTTTTAAACTTCACCAGACTACTTTGGTATAGTCAAAAGACCTCCCACCTAAATCTACAGATTTGTCCTGGGAAAATAACCATTACTGTGCTATAGTTTCAAACTGTAAATTTTATATTATATATTCAGTTTTAAAGAAATGTTTAATGATTTTTAACAATTTCAAAATTAATTTTAAATTAATGATTTCACAGGATTCAAAAAAGTAAAATAAATAAACCTCAGAAAAATAAAGAGTTCAAAGTCTCCTTCCTTATCCTGAAAAACTGAGGTAACCACTTTTACTGGTTTCTTATTGTATACACCTAAGTCAAAAAGGAGAGTGAAAAGGTTGGCTTGAAGCTCAACATTCAGAAAACAAAGATCATGGCATCTGGTCCCATCACTTCATGGGAAATAGATGGAAAAACAGTGGAAACAGTGTCAGACTTTGTTTTTTTGGGCTCCAAAATCACTGCAGATGCTGATTGCAGCCATGAAATTAAAAGACGCTTGCTCCTTGGAAGGAAAGTTATGACCAACCTTGATAGTATATTAAAAAGCAGAGACATTACTTTGCCAACCAAGGTCCGTCTAGTCAAGGCAATGGTTTTTCCCGTGGTCATGTATGGATGTGAGAGTTGGACTGTGAAGAAAGCTGATCGCCGAAGAATCGGTGCTTTTGAACTGTGGTGTTGGAGAAGACTCTTGAGAGTCCCTTATACTGCAAGGAGATCCAACCAATCCATTCTAAAGGAGATCAATCCTGGATGTTCATTGGAGGGACTGATGCTAAAGCTGAAACTGCAATACTTTGGCCACCTCATGCGACGAGTTGACTCACTGGAAAAGACTCTGATGCTGGGAATGGTTGGGGGCGGGAGGAGAAGGGGACGACAGAGAATGAGATGGCTGGATGGCACCGACTCTCTGGACATGAGTTTGAGTGTACTCCGGGAGTTGGTGATGGACAGGGAGGCCTGGCGTGCTGTGATTCATGGGGTCGCGGAGAGTCGGACACGACTGAGCGACTGAACTGAACTGAACTGAACTGAAGTCACTTTAGGTATATATACAAGCAAATATGAATACGAGGAACTTCCTGGACATCTAGTGGTTAGGCCTGTGTGCTTTCACTGCAGGGGACACAAGTTCCACCCCTGACTGGGGAAGTAAGATACTACATGCTGCGCAGCCAAAAAAAATAGCAATAAAAAATAAACAAGTAAATGGTAAATTATTTTAAATATGAATATGTATTTTATTTTACCTTTTAAGTAAAAGGTGGTTTGCAGCACTGCTTCATTTGTCAGTTCATCTCAGTATTCTTTACAAATCATACCAAATGTTATATTTTTGGCATTTTTAACTGAGTAGTGGATCTGCATTTTTTTAAATTGTTTTGAAATTTCCATTCTAAATGCGTAATGTTGCCTGTGAATCTAGATCCACATTTTAAGAATCACATATCTGAGGATTCTTGATATTTTCTCTATTTTTTGTATATTGGAAAATTCCTTGATAAATTTTAATTTAAGGGAATAAATGAAAAAATTGAGCTAAATTCCTAGAGGGCATTAAACCTGACCCAAACGCACCATCTCCCAAGAGACACCATGTTGCTTTAGGGAAGGCGCACTTTAAAAACTGACTGAAAACCAAGTCTGCTCCTTGTGATTACAGTAAAGCATAGGTAGAATAGGACATTTAGAAAACTGGTTACAGCTTAGTCAAAGCAAAAAGAAACTCAGAAAAACAGAAGAGAAAGGTCAATACACAAGGTCTAAAGGTACCATTTACAGACATGAATCAACACCATTTTATAGCAAGTAAACGGAAGAATTACAAAGCAGCAATATGGTTCCTATTCAGTAAATTTTAAACTGAATTGCTAACTTTCCTATCTTTTGGACTTTGAACTATGTGAATATATTACCTATTCAAAAAGTAAAAGCAGACATTCAGTTCAGTTCAGTTGCTCAGTCGTGTCCGACTCTTTGCGACCCCATGAATCACAGCACGCCAGGCCTCCCTGTCCATCACCAACTCCCGGAGTTCACTCAAACTCATGTCCATCGAGTTGGTGATGCCATCCAGCCACCTCATTCTCTGTCGTTCCCTTCTCCTCCCGCCCCCAATCTTTCCCAGCATCAGAGTCTTTTCCAGTGAGTCAACTCGTCGCATGAGGTGGCCAAAGTATTGGAGTTTCAGCTTTAGCATCAGTCCCTCCAATGAACACCCAGGATTGATCTCCTTTAGAATGGACTGGTTGGATCTCCTTGCAGTCCAAGTCACTCTCAAGGGTTAGTACCTAGCAAATACTTTCTGCTCTACTTGCCATGGATGATAAAACCACTGCCAAGAGTTCACTGGAAAAATGAAATTACTGGGATGAGAAACAAAATCATCTCTGTTTTTCAATGAGCTGCTGCTGCTAAGTCGCTTCAGTCATGTCCGACTCGTGCGACCCCACAGACGGCAGCCCACCAGGCTCCCCATCCCAGAACACTGGAGGGGGTTGCCATTTCCTTCTCCCATGAATGAAAGTGAAAAGTGAAAGTGAAGTCGCTCAGTCACGTCTGACTCTTCACGACCCCATAGACTGCAGCCTACCAGGCTCCTCCGTCCATGGGATTTTCCAGGCATGAGTACCGGAGTGGGGTGCCATCGCCTTCTCCATTCAATGAGCTAGCATAGGTCAATTATTAAAAATTAGTGTACACTACCTTGAAAGGTATGACAGAACCATTCAGGCCACTCTGCAAATGACCTAAACAGTTGTGCCAGTAGAGCATCAAATGGGAGTAGGAAAAAAAAAGAATGTGGAATATCTTTCTGGATATAAAGAAATCATCTAAGCCACAGGAAAAAGGTCACAATTAGGAAAGTTAAAAAGAAAAAGAAAAGCCAACTTTTTCAACATTCTTCTCACTTACTCTTTAAGTATTTTATAAATTCAATGTGTAATAAAATATTTTGCCTGCCTCATTTTCTCAAAACACAAGGAAAACTAAAATTCTTGTGAGAATGTCTGATATGACTGATTTCTTTAAAAATATGCTGCACTTCATTCTAATTTTCTCTTTAATCTTAGGAAGGGATTCACAAAGATACTTGCTATCTACTGCTAAATTTTAATCAGTAAGTTACTCTTTTAATCTATTTGGCTGCTTTGCATGCATTGATTCTCCAGCCCTTCTTTCATCAGAATTCTTATATACTGAAAGTAAACGATCAGATTCAATCTACTTATCTTATCTAGCAAATCATGAATCAAGAGCTACTAACTTCTGTGGATTTCAAACTTCTATAACTCAAGTATCATGTAAATTCATGAGACTGGAAAAAAAATACAGCTAAAAGGAATAAGAATACATATATATTTAGACACACAGCAACATGTTTAAGATTTTTTTAAAAACCTTAAACCTTAAGGAATGCTTATAATTTTACATCAAGTCAGCATCAATCGAATCTTAAGGAACTCTACCAATTTATTTTTTTCTTCAGCCTGAGAAATTGTTTTCTTTATGATCACGTATCAAAAAGGTTACCAGACAAAGGATTTGTTTCAAGATTTATGGTAGCTTACACAGAAAATCCTAAGTACTAGACAAAATCCAAAAAGAACATAACACAGATAACCAGCAAGCCTTACCTCACCATAACAATTTATTGAGATCATGATACCATATACAATAGATAACATATAAACCACAATCTTAATTTAAAAGTGTTACAGACACCAAGAGTCTAATCAGTGCTTTGAAATTCCTCTGGAAGTTGAAAAAAGTTAAGATTACATTCGATGAAACCTTTAATAATTCTCCAAAGAAAGCTGGCAAAAACAGGAAAAACAAAAATCACAGCTACTCAACTACAGGACAAAAACCAAACCACCTGTCTAATTTAACTAAGCAAAATGATCACAGGCCCCAAGCCCAGACCACAACTAAGAACACGAAAAACATTAACATGACTTCTCCAGAGAACATCCCTCCCTGACATTCTCGGTTTTCTCCACAGTGAAGTGGCCTCCAGTGACTTTAACCTCCTCAATGCAAAGCTGTGGCTTCCTATGAGGCCTGCCTTCTTCTGCATCCTTCCTTCAGCCACTCTCCCTGCAGCGCTTCTTGACCCTCTACACTAATGGCACAGTTGCCTTGTAAAACAGATTTCCGCGCTCTTCAAAGTTTCCAAAAGCCCTTAGGATGAAAAACAGAATCACAGTACAGCCTGCAAGCCTCTAGAAGTTCGCCCCCCGACACACACTTCTCCACCCCCAACTCCATCATTAACGCTGTGCTAGGTACCTTCTTGCTACCTTGACCTTTTTCCTCTGAGTCATCTGATCTCGCCCACTTCTAGGACTGTGTACATGATGCTCTATAATCCCCCAAGTCTATGTTTAGACCCTCTTGTTCTACACTGATTAGAATTTTAATTCTATAGTTGAGCAGCTGACCATTTCTTCAAAGTCTGTGTGTGTCCCACGAGACTGTAAGATCCATACCTATTTTGTTCACCAATATGTTCCCAGCACCAGTACACAGTAGGCAATGATGCTGCTGCTGCTAAGTCGCTTCAGTTGTGTCCGACTCTGTGCGACCCCACAGACGGAAGCCCACCAGCCTCCCCCATCCCTGGGATTCTCCAGGCAAGAACACTGGAGGCAATAGTAGGCACTTAATAACATGGGGTCGCAAAGAGTCGGACACGACTGAGCAACTGAACTGAACAACTATTAGAAGAATACCTGAATTAATGACTGTAACAAAAGGTTACTAACCCTGTTTGGGGGTGGGGGGGGGTGGTCATTGTCATTGAGTTTTATTTTTTGAGGCCAAGCAGCATGCAGGATCTTAGTTCTCCAAGATGATTCTCTCTCAGTAATACCTCAATTCATTTCTTTCATAGCACCTTATGGTAACACTTTGGTTTGTTTGCCATCAAATCTCCAAGGGCAATCACAGTACCAGTAGGCAGAATATATGGCAGAGAAACTGTTCATGAAATGAATTCAGCCTGAGCAAAACTTTCCTTGAAACTTCTACCAATCAATCCTAATTTTACTCTCTGTAACTACACTTTAAAAAGTATGCATATGTACCATTAGTTAATAAATCCTAAATAAAGTTTAAAACCATGTTTCTTTCCTTAACTGACACCTGATTTCAGCAACTGCTACTGTTGCTGACTTAAGAGACAGTCTTGAAGAGCAGAAAGGGGCACGAGATCCCATGTTACACTGCCTGGAATCTGAGCTCAGACTCTAACACACGTGAAATGTACCTCACTTGTGTGACTGCGGACAAATCATCCAACACCACTCCTCAGTTCCCCCACTGGGAGAACTAGGATAAGACTCCAATTGTTTGTCAGAATTAAACCAGATGCTGTACCTAAAAAGCTTACCCTACTTCCCCACAGAGCAATGCTCTCACAAGTACTGCTGTTATCATCTCCCAGGAAAACACCTTCAAAAGTGGTAAAGCCTCTCTCTGCATCTCTAAAACCTATCTTCCACAGATCTCAACAAATCTGGATTTAAAACCAACGTTCCACACGTCTGAGTAAGATCCCCCTTCCACATCTCTCCATAGCAGGCTGAAAGTAACCCTCATGTCATTTAAGTTAACAATCATTTCCCTCTTCAGCCTCCACCACCAGACCAGGTCTGTCTTGTTCACCATGTTATCTCCCACACCTGCAGAAAACATGTGATAATTGAATGAAGAAAGCCCTCTGGGTCTCCATTTCTCAGGAAAGCTTTTGTAAAGATATTTGTCTGTTTTCTGCCTCTGCCCACTCTCCCACAATGAAAAAACAGACCATTTGTCTGGTTCACCACTGTATCTAGTAACCCCGACTGGACCTTTTTTAAAAATATTTATTGAAGGACATGGGGGGGGGTATTTTTTTTAAGACACATTGATTCTTCTTCTTTCCTATTATACACCATTGACTGCATAGCGCGGCTATTTGGGCTCATCAGTACATACCTAAAGCCTAGAAAAAGACTCAGACGCAGAACAGCCGATTAATTATGAATTGAATGAACGGATACATCATTTTCCAAGAATAAAAAAGATACAGCAAAACAAAACTACAGTCTTGGCCAACAGGTCTGGAAGCGACTTGAGCGTCCTTGAGAATGTTTCATTAACTGCCAAGTTCTCCAACCTGTGGTTACAGTACATAATTAAAGCTTTTCTTTTTCCTTTAGATAAACCGCGGCGCGGAGGACGAGTACAAGCATCCCACCGCTAAACCACTCCTGTCCCTTTCTGGCATACAGGTAGCAAGCTTAGGGACCTGACACAAGCCCCGGCGCGGCCCAGAACCCCAGCGCTTCCTCCCAGACCTGGTGACCGGGGACCCAGGGACGATTCACCGCGCAAAACCGGAAGCAGGTGCTAAGACAGAGAAGACACCACGGGCTCCGGTGCAGGACCCGGCACTCCTAACGCCCTGTACTCACCACCAGCGAGGCTGTGAACCCAGGCTGGTCCATGGCCCCATAGACTTGACCAGGGTTATAATTCAAGGCTGACTAGAGGCGAGTCACGGGCGCCTGACACTGGGCGCCGCCATCTTGGAAGCCGCCGGCACTTCCGCGGCCACGTGAGCTTGAACCACAACAATCACACGTGCAAAAGGGGAAGCTGCGCCAGGAGGAGTGCCGGGATGGAGGGGCGGAGTCTGGAATGGGTGATCTAGTCAAGTCTCGCGACTCTTCTCTGCCTTCAAGTTCGACAGCTTCTCAGTAGGCTAGATGGAGGAACTCTCGCGAGCAAATGAGCCTAGACTGAGAACCTGGCGCAGCGAGCCCCCACCCCCGTGAGCGCAGGGTGAAGCCCAAGCGTTAACCGAGAAGAGGCGTGGCTATAGTGGAAGGCGTGGCCATGGAGCTGCAGGACTAGTTTCTGGGGAGGCATGTGGCTTCCAATGTTATTTCTTTTTGCTTTATCGTTGGGTTTAATCTGTAGAACGGAGAAGGCAATGGCAAGCCACTCCAGTACTGTTGCCTAGAAAATCCCATGGATGGAGGAGCCTGGTAGGCTTCAGTCCGTGGGGTCGCTAAGGGTCGGACACGACTGAGCGACTTCACTTTCACTTTTCACTTTCACACATTGGAGAAGGAAATGGCAACCCACTCCAGTGTTCTTGCCTGGAGAATCCCAGGGACAGGAGAGCCTGGTGGGCTTCCGTCTATGGGGTCACACAGTATCGGACACGACTGAAGTGACTTAGCAGCAGCAGCAGCAATCTGTAGAAATTTTGTCTGACGTTTCCATAAAACAGACTCATCATTATTAACTACAGAAAAGCACTTCAAAAGTTTCCTTCTTGGGATTTCCCTAGTGGTCCAGTGGTTAAAAATCAGTTTGCCATTGTAGGAGACACAGGTTCTATCCCTGGTCAGGGAACTAAGATCCCACGTGCCATCAGGGCAACTAAGCCAGTGAGCCACAACTATTGATCCCACAGGCCACAACTAAAGAAAGCCCAGGTGCAGCAACCAAGTGTCATGTGCCATTAAAAATAATGATTTTTTTAAAATTCCTTGAGTTAAAAATCATCATCCCCTGCTTCTCCCTGTTGTTGTTCAGTTTCTAAGTTGGGTTGGACTCTTCGACCTTAGGGAATGTAGCCTGCCAGGTTCCTCTGTCCATGGGGATTTCTAGGGAAAAATAATGGAGTCGGTTGCCATTTCTTCCTCCAGGGGATTCTCCGGGTTCAGGGATGGAACCGGTGTCTCCTGTGTTGGCAGGCAGATTCTTTACCACTGAGCTACCAGGAAAGCCCCTACTTCTCCTTACGGACAGTTTTTGCACTTAATATTATTCACTTGTTCAGTTATTCATTTGCTCTTCTTGTTAGCTCTGGTACCAGTTGCACACCTCAAAGACCACTTTAAGTACTTAATATAAGTTTCTTGGAGCGGACAGTGACTTTACATTTTTTAAATAAATACCTTCTAAATTCATTGGAAGGACTGATGCTAAAGCTGAAACTGCAATACTTTGGCCACCTCATGCGATGAGTTGACTCACTGGAAAAGACTCTGATGCTGGGAAAGGTTGGGGGCAGGAGGAGAAGGGGACGACAGAGAATGAGATGGCTGGATGGCATCACCAACTCTGTGGACATGAGTTTGAGTGAACTCCGGGAGTTGGTGATGGACAGGGAGGCCTGGAGTGCTGTGATTCATGGGGTCGCAGAGAGTCGGACATGACTGAGCGATTGAACTGAACTGAACTGAACTGAACTGAAGTTTCTTCTATTAAGGGCCAACAACATCTCAGATAAGGTGCTCTAATACAGCTGCTTTGTAAGGTGAGCACCGTTACCATCCTCATTTTGCAGAGAATCCCGGTTCTAGAACTGGTACAGAAGCTGGCCCAAAGCTGCAGAGAACACAGCCCACCCGGGCTTGAAATTTGACTGAATGTGCCCTCATCATCTTTCCTCAAACCCTGCGCTCCAGCCTTAGCAGGCTGTGTCTGCCTTTCTTCACTGTGTCTTTCATACCACTGCTGCAGTCTTCATTCTCTTCCAGTGGAAATGATCGAGAAACGATTAGCAGAAGACCTTTAGCGTTTCAAATTCTGAACATCCAGGAATCTGAGAGTGCCTTACCTGAGCAGTTTTGTTACCAAAAATTGAAAAGAGACCAGAAAATAAATTCAGTTAAGCCTTTACCTGGACTCACGCTGCAGCACAAAGGAGTGAAAACAAGTAACAGGTGCCCTTGCTTGCTCCTTCACAGATGGTGGAGAGGGGAGAGGGGATGGAGAGCTGGTCCTTCGAGTGAGGGTGGGGGCAGATCCCGGGGTTGGGCTGGAGGGATGCTTTGGGTGCTTTTGCACCTCCTTGGAGTTGCTGTCTGCAAGGACCATGTGCAGTACCTAACTTTTGTTCCCAACTCCTCAGATGTGTTAGTTGGGTGTTTGGTCTCTTGTATCTTGTTCATAATTTCCCCTGGCAGTGCATGCGTCAGTTATTTTTAGTCCGTTATAACTTCTTTACTGCTTGAGGAGATGTTTGTAAAGGTGCAGGCACTGCTGAAGAGTCCCAAGTCCCAGGTCCCAGCCAGTAACTGAGCAGGACCCTGCGAGCCTTCCCAGGATAGAGCCCCCAACCCGTTTCGTCCACCTGCCTTCTGTCTGTACAAAAACTTTTCAAAGAATACATTTAATCAGAGAAGTGACAAAATGCAGAAAGAATGGAAAACAGTCAAGCAAGACAAGATAATAATACTTTGGCCATTAAACAGTCAAGGAAGGACCTTTAGTTCTTCCTCACGAACTATAGATAATATTCTAAGTCATGTTCTTTGAGCTGTTTTGCAGATACTGAAACCCCACCAGGTGGAAGAAGTTAACTGTGTGCTGCCCACAAGCAAGTAGCCCCAGACCAATTAGAACCACAGGTTGATGATACTGACTCCTAATTACCTCACTACCAATCAGTCAGAAGAATGTCCATGAGCTGATCACGCCCTATTCCTTAAACATGATAATACTCCTCACTACCCACTCCAGTGTGGGATTCACAGTCTTAAGGGCATTATTCTGCTGTTGCCCCTTTGCCTGGCAAAGCAGTAACACTATTTCACCCAAAGCTCTGTCTCTGAGATTTAATTCAGCACCAGGGTACAGAGGCTAAATTTCAGCAACAAGCCTGTCTCAGTTCAAACTCAGGGTCTCGCTGATAAGACTGCAATCAAGGCATTGGCTAGGGCTATATCTGAAGAGTTGGTGAGGACTGAAGGATCCACCTCCAAAATGGCATCTTTCCATGGCTACCAAATTAGTGCCAGCTTTTGGCAGGGAGCCTCACTTCCTCACCTCATAGACCTCTCTCCAGGATTGCTTGAGTGTCCTTCGCTGGTTTTCCCTATGGTGAGTAACCTAAGAGAGAGCAAGACAGAAACGTTACATTCTGTTGTACAGAGGTAAAAGCTCCATCAGGTATTTCATGATGCCCCTGGAAACCCTTTAGGAAATACAGATATAACAAACATGACCTGGGGCCCCTATTCCATGAAATGCTTACAAAAAGATCCTTTACCAGTTGTGCATGCCTTTTAAATGGAATATTACAATGCATTGTCATTGTCATTGTCACCACATTGCAAGGAGAGTATATACTCAAATCTTCTATTTAAAAAAAAAATGGGAAATGCAATAACTACTGGTTTTCAGAAACACATGAAATTATACTAATAATACTGTTTTCTTCAATTAAATCTATCTCTGTAAGCCAAGTTTATGTTTAAACAAGTTCTGAAATATTTGTAGTATTTATAAAAATAAGACATCAAAAACAATATATCAGAAAACAAATTAGGGGACTTCCCTGGTTGTCCAGTACTTAAGATTCCATGCTCCCAATGCAGGGGGCCCAGGTTCGATCCCTGGTCAAGGAAGTAGATTCCACATGCCACAACTAAGAGCCGATGCAGCCAAGTAAAAAAAAACTTAGGTCCACCTTAGGGGAAATAAGGGACATAATCTTTAACCAGAACTAGGCCCAAGTTCCAAGTTCCTGTTACTGATCTTTATTGAAAGATAAAGTAATAGAATCATTTTCAATACAAATATTCACATATCTCAACCCGTATGCAAAGAAAATACACAACGTAAAAATTCTGTTTTAAACAACAGTCTTATTTTTGAGTGAAGTAAGTCAGATAGAGAAAGAGAAATCTCATATGACATCCCTTATATGTGGAATCTAAAAAGAAATGATAAAACTGAAATGATAGAAAGAGACTCAGAAACTTAGAGAACGAACTTATGGTTTCCCAGAGGAAGGATGTGGGGAAGGAATAGTTATGGGGTTTGGGATGGACACGTACACACTGCTAAATTTTAAATGGATAACCAACAGGGACCTACACCTGTTTAGCTCATAGAACTCTGCTCAATGTTATGTGGTGGCCTGAATGGGAGGGGAGTTTGGCGGAGAATAGATCCATGTATATATGTGGCTGAGTCCCTTCCATGTTCACCTGAAACTGTCACAACATTGTTGATTGGCTATCAGTGCAGTTCAGTTCAGTCACTCAGTCGTGTCCGACTCTCCACGACCCCGTGAATCACAGCACGCCAGGCCTCCCTGTCCATCACCAACTCCCGGAGTTCACTCAAACTCATGTCCACAGAGTCGGTGATGCCATCCAGCCAACTCATTCTCGGTCGTCCCCTTCTCTTCCCGCCCCCAACCTTTCCCAGCATCAGAGTCTTTTCCAGTGAGTAAACTCATCGCATGAGGTGGCCAAAGAATTGGAGTTTCAGCTTTAGCATGAGACCTTCCAATGAACACCCAGGATCGATCTCCCTTAGAATGGACTGGTTGGATCTCCTTGAGGTACAAGGGACTCTCAAGAGTCTTCTCCAACACCAAGTTCAAAAGCATCAATTCTTCGGCGATCAGCTTTCTTCACAGTCCAACTCTCACATCCATACATGACCACGGGAAAAACCATGGCCTTGACTAGACGGACCTTTGTTGGCAAAGTAATGTCTCTGCTTTTTAATATATTATCAAGGTTGGTCATAACTTTCCTTCCAAGGAGTAAGCGTCTTTTAATTTCATGGCTGCAATCAGCATCTGCAGTGATTTTGGAGCCCAAAGAAATAAAGTCTGACACTGTTTCCACTGTTTTTCCATCTATTTCCCATGAAGTGATGGGACCAGATGCCATGGTCTTTGTTTTCTGAATGTCGAGCTTCAAGCCAACCTTTTCACTCTCCTCTTTCACTTTCATCAAGAGGCTTTTGAGTTCCTCTTCACTTTCTGCCATAAGGGTAGTGTCATCAGCATATCTGAGATTATTGATATTTCTCCCAGCAATCTTGATTCCAGCTTGTGCTTCGCTATACCCCAATATAAAATAAAAAGTTTAAAAGAAAAGGACAGTCTTCTTTTAAGTAATAACAAGGTTATGCTTTCCATGTGAGTTTGTGTTTTCATTTCAAATGAGTAAGGAAAAAAAAAACAAGACTGTCCTTTCAATAAATGGCTTTGGGACAGTTAGATAACCATTTAGATGAAAATTATGTTTCATCCCTGTCTCATAATTTACCTCCAAAAACAGTTCCAAATGGGTTAAAATTCTCACTTGACATAATTTGACTATTAAACTATTAGAAGGAAAAGGTAAATATTTTAATATTCTTAAGGTAAATAAACAGGTTTATGCATGAGTTTTTTTAACTAGGAAAAATATTTGGAACACATATGACAAGAATGAATTCTTCATACTAAATAGCTCCTATAAATTAAGAAGAAGGGACTTCCCTCGTGGTCCAATGGCTGAGACCCCAAGCTCCCAATGCAGGGAGCCTGGTTTGGATCTCTGGTCAGGGAACTAGATCCCATATGCCACAACTAAGACCTAGGGCAGCCAAATAAATAAATATTTTAAAAGAAAGAAAAACACCAATATCAATAGAAATAAATGGAGAAACTCACAAAGGAAGAAAAATAGCTAATGAACATGTGAAAATATTTTAAATTCCTTAATAACATCTAAATGAAAATTAAAACAATACAACATTTTTTAAACTTATCAAATAGGCAAAGACTTTCCTAGAGTGTGTTTGTTTAGTCGCTGAGTTGTGTCTGACTCTTTGCAACCCCCTAGACTATAGCCCGCTAGGGCTCCTCCGTCCATGGCAAGAATACTGGAGTGGATTGCCATTTCCTTCACCAGGGATATTCACAACACAGGGATCAAACCCTCGGCTCCTGCCACATATCCTGCATTGCAGGAAGATTCTTTTACCACTGAGCCACCAGAGAAGCCCAAGATTTTTCTAGAAGGAGCATCAAATCAACTTTTCTGGTGAGTGATATGGCAAGATATCAAAGCCCTAAAAATAATTTTTGTTCCTCAATTTTTCTACTTATTCCATTGTACTCTAAGGAACTATTTTTTTTTAATCCATAGAAATATGACTATAAGGATACTCATTTCAGTTTTCCAGAGCAAAAGAAGAATTTTTCTACAATCAAAAATGTTCATCATTGCATGAATGAGATAAGTGGTTATAGTATCCATATGTATCTATTTAAAGCCATGATGTAGAAGAATCTTTAATGATACAGACGGATGGTAAACATAAAAACAGTTGCACAGGTACCTGCCTGGTGGTCCAGTGGCTAAGATTCTGAGCTCCCTATGCAAGGGACTCAGGTTCAATCCCAGGGGATCAGGGAACTAACTAACTTCCACATGCCTCAGCTGGGTGTTCATGTGTCACAACCTGACGTAGCCAAATAAGTAAACAAAAATATTTTTTAAAAAACGTTGCACAAGAGCACTTGCATATGTTGGTTTCTCTCTTTATGCCCCAGCAAATCCACTCTCTATTTTCTCTTCTCTAATTTTCTGTCCTAGAGAGCCGACCCATGGGAATTGCTCCCTAGTTTCCAATATGGTTTGGTCAATGAAAGTCATGGACAGATGTGAGGATTGCTGGAGAAAGAGGTCAGGGTAATTCGTCTCTGCTCCCTCCCTGCGCCCACCCAGTTCCCTCCTGTGGAACAGCTTCAAGTCTCAGCCTCCCTTTCCCCCCTGCCTCTGCATATCTAGGAGCATAATGGCCTCCCACTGTTGTAAGCACTGGCTCCCTCTCTGTACCTTACTGATTTTCCTAACACTGCCCAAGTTTCTCTTCAAAATCCCAGTTGGGTGCCTTCTATTTGCTGCTAGAACTCTGACTGACAGAAGACACTCTAATCCAGTTTTTGGAAACATTTACATATTAATTATCTATTGCTGCAATAACAAACTACCCTAATAACTTGGCAGCTTAGAAACATGTCCCATCTCAGAGTTTTTGTGGGTCTAAAATCCGGAAGTGGCATAGCTAGGCCTGGCTGCCTCAGAGTTTCTCATTACGTTGCAGTCAGCCAGGGCTACAACCCCATCTGACGCCTCAAATGAAGATCTTCTTCCAAATTCACTCACGTGGTTGTTGGCAAGATTCAGTTCAGCAAAGAATGTTGGAGTGAGTGGCTCAATTCCTCAATGTCTGTTGACTGGAGGCCTCCCTCAGTTTCTTGCCACGGGGGCTTTCAATGTGGGAGCTTGCGACACAGTCCCTGGCTTCCATCAGAGAGACAGCACCTGAGACAGAAGCCACAATCTCTAATTACACTCAAAGGGAGCGGATTATACAAGGGTAGACTATAAGGCAGTGACAATCAATGGGGACAGTCTTACAGGCAATATGTCAATATAATTTACAAATACACAGAAAAAATCTGTATGATGACTGGTTATCTTTGGGTACATTAAAAATGATTTCTATTTTCTTCCTGCATTACTGGCATTTCTAATGAATAAATAGTACTGCTGCAATTGTTACCATCATTTATTGTTGCTGACCCTCCAGATGACAGTCACTCACATGATATTCCTTAAGTTTTTTGCCTTTTCCATGGGCCAATTTATATAAACCTGCCTAGATTTCACCAAGCATGAATCAATTATCTCCCATTATTGGATTTTGTTCAGTATTTGCCCCAAGAAGAAGCTCTGGATGTGTTTCTAAAACATACGTTAAAATAATCAGGATGAAATTTGAACGGAATTTTTACATTCTCTGACAAAGATCTCCACTTCATTGGATGTGGGGGAAAAAAAAAGTTGCTCAGTCATGTCTGACCCTTTGCGACCCCATGGACTATACAGTCGGTGTAATGCTCCAGGCCAGAATACTGGGAATGGGTAGCCTTTCCCTTCTCCAGGGGATCTTCCCAACCCAGGGATCAATCCCAGGTCTCCCGCATTGCAGGAGGATTCTTTACCAGCTGAGCCACAAATTATCCTAAAACCTTGTGCCTTGTGCATCTACTGCCCATCAATTTGGCAAGCCTGTCACACTGAAATACAACAAGGAAGAGCCTTTGTTGTAATTGCTCTCCCGTTCAAGTGGCAACTGATAATTATGTCACCTGTGTGATCCCTGACACAGATGACAACAGCAAATGATTTTTCTCAGCCACTCACTACTGAAATTCAAGGACAAATTGAGCTTTTTTTTAATTTTCTCTCTGCAGTAGAGGAAATAATAAGAAAACAGAAATGGGGTCCATGATCTTCCCGTTTTAGGAATTTAAAACAAAAATGTCCACCAGTAAACCACAATCTTCTGGCTAATCACAAATAAGAACTTTATTAGTCTTCAATTTAATTCCATCAGCAAATGCTAACCACGTTGGTGTCCATAACAGATTTTCCTCTTTCTAAACATCTGATCCTCCCAACTTCATTTTTTATCATGGTGTTCCTTGATTCTTACAATCTGCTAGGCTAAGAAGCCTGCCTCTTGTCCAATTTCTTAATTATCCTTGATGCCTAAACCATTGCCTAATTCTTTAGAGGACTTCTTCCTCTCCTTTCTGCAAAATGACTTGGTTTGCTGCTGCTAAGTCACTTCAGTCGCGTCCGACTCTGTGTGACCCCAGACGGAAGCCCACCAGGTTCCCCCATCCCTGGGATTCTCCAGGCAAGAACACTGGAGTGGGTTGCCATTACCTTCTCCAATGTGTGAAAGTGAAAAGTGAAAGTGAAGTCGCTCAGTCGTGTCCGACCCCTAGTGACCAAGCCTTCATAAATCAAAATTTAATGACCGAAAAGGTCATAAAAACCTTCTCCCAATTCTGTATCCCCATTTCCAGTTCATCTGGACAACTATGCAAGAGTAAAAAAAAAAAAAGGAACCATCTCATCTCAGGCCTTATGGAGATGACTGATTTCCCTATTTATTTTCTCAGTTCATTTAAGCTGCCGACCTGTGACTTAGATATTAAAATCAAGTCTGGCCTCCTGGTTCTTGAAAGGAAAACAGTAAAGCCCAAAAGGAAGTCATCAACACTTTGAAAGACAGTTTGGCAGTTTCTTACAAATCCAAATGTAGTCTTAACATATAATCTGCGAATTGTGCTCCATGGTATTTATTTCGTGTATTTCAAATCGGTCGAAAACTATGTCCGGTCAAAAATCCTCAAATGGATATTTGTAGCAGCTTTATTCATAACTGCCAAAACTTGGAAGCAACCAAGATGTCATTCAGTAAGTAAGTGGGTAAATAAGCTGTGGCCTACCCAGCTAATAGAATGGTATTCAGTGTTGAAGAAAAATGAGCTATCAAGCTGTGAAAATACATGTTGGAACCTGAAACACATGCTACTGTTTGAGAGAAGCCAATCTGAAAATGCTGTGTACTGGATGATTTCCAACACTCCGGAAAAGGCAAATTGAGATTATTCTATGTGATGCTATAATGGTGGATACAAGTCATTATAGACTTTTCAAAACTGATAGACTGTACACTACTGAGTGATTAACCTAATGTAAAGTATGGATTTGGATGATAATAAAGTTTCAGTGTAGACTTATCAACTGTAACAAGCATACCCTTCTCATGAGGGATGTTGATAGTGGGGGCAGCCGTGGGGTGTGGGTGGACAGGAACCAGGGAGTACATGGGAACTCCAGTGCGTACTGCAAATGGAGCACTCTCTGCTCAGCTTTGCTGTGAATGTAAAACTGCTCTAAAAGATAAATCATATTGTAATAATTTTTAAGAAGGTAGTCACTGTACTATACCCTGAGATTCCCACTGAAAACAAACTTCAGTCAAATTCTCTCCTCCTTCTACAGAGGTATTGGGATTAGCAAGGAAGGAGAGAAGGGAGGGATGGGGGAGAGGGAGGGAAGGGGGACGGAAGCAAAGAGAGTGCAAAGAAAAAAGGGGATATAAAACTATATATGAAAAGAAAAATATCTTGTCTCTGCTCCATGGGCTGGAGATACTTTTTCTCCACCCCAAATGCTCGTTGACACATGAATAAACAAAATGTGGCCCATACATACAATGAAATCTTGTATGTGTGCTCATTCACTAAGTCTTGACCGACTCTTTTGCAACCCCATGGACTGTAGCCCACCAGGCAAAAATACTAAAGTGGGTTGCCATTTCCTTCTCCAGGGGATCTTCCCAACCCAGGGATCCAACTCACGTCTCCTGCTTTGGCAGGCGGATTCTTGACCACTGAGCCGCCTGGGAAGCCCATTTACTATTATCTTATGTCAAACAAACAGCAGTCCTCCATTCAAAAGGACATGACCTTTGACTCCTCTGAGTTACCAGCATGAGTCCTAAATGAACACTTTAGGTTTCATGCTACACACTGAATAGTAATCCTCTCCATCCATCCCCGGGTGAACCAATTAGAGCTCAAAAACTCACTTTAAAAAGGTAACTTAATACCTGTGTCATTTCTCAGGTCTAATGTTACTGACATTGCAAAATGGCCTTTGTTCTCCCAAATAATCACAAGAGAGCGTTGTGTCCCTTCGGTGCAAGTCCCATGTCCTCTGTTAATTTTTAGTTCCTCTTGCAGGTTTTATTCCTCAACAGACATTTGATATTCTTACCTGAATCATTGGGCCCAAGGCTACTGCTTCAACCTCACGGCCTGCCAGGCACCGTTTTCTGCTCTTGATCCCCCGGGGAAGTTGATCTTCTCCACATCTTCTGCCTCAGGGCTTGTGCACAAACTCAACCCCCACATCCACACCTTTCCTTCTTACTTGACCTTTACTGACGGCTCAGCTTACTGTGGTTTCCTGAGACGTTGTCTTCTCTGTCACATCGCCCTCATCGTACTGTATTTCTCCCGTAGCTTTTCCCCCGCACTTATCATAATTTGTAATTCTGTTTGTATGCTCATCTGTCTCCACCACTAGATTATAGAAGCCATGATTGGGGACTTCTCTCTGTCCAGAGATGAAGAAGCCGCCTTGCAGTGCAGGAGGTGCGGGTTCCATCCCTGGTCAGGGAACTAAGATCTCACATGCCACGGGGCAACTAAGCCTGCACAGGACAACTACGACCCGATGCAGCTTAATAAATAAATAAAAATAAAATCCACGAAGACAAGGTCCACGTCCACCAAGTTCACCACCGTACTCAGCACCAGACACATAGGAGGAGTTCAGTTGTTGGAAGAATGAAGAGCAGACAGGAGAAAGGAAAGGAGAAAGGGGATGAAGGAGATCACAAGAAACAGTTGCATCTTCGGGCACGTAGCAAAGCTGATGTGCATTGGGAAGATTCATCAGGCAGCCAAGACTCCTGGGAGACCAATTCTAGAGGGTCTATAATGCTATGTGAATCTTCAGGTGTCCTTGCCTCCGGAAAACTATTCCTCCTCTATGTCTGAGGGTTGGAACGCAAAGGATGTCAATTCAGAGCATGTGGTCCTGACAAAGAAGCATATGTAATCCATACAGCAAGCCCTAGCCTAATTTTTCTGATCCGTGCCCCTCCCAGAGTTCACTGTCATTGGCCTGCCATGGTATTCATTCAAGAAATGAGCTCTCCGGACTTCCCTGGTGGTTCGGTGGCTAAGACTTCAGGCTCCCAATGCAAGGGGCCTGGGTTTGATCCTGGTCAGGGAACTAGATCCCACATGCTGCAACTAAAAAAGATACCGCATGCCATAACTCAGACCCACTGCAGCCAAAATAAAGAAATAAATATTTGTTTACAAAAAGAAATGAAACGAGCTCTTTCAGTAGCACCAGTGAATCCAACCAGTGCAATGAGAAAACAATTGTGCTGTGACCTGGTTGGAAATATAGAACGGCCATTTCACAAAAGCAGATAATCATCTCTCTTTTTAAAAGCCATTGAGATGATCGATGAGATTGTGTTGCTTGCAGATATTAAACAAGAAGACTAAAGAAGAACCTAGATTTTATCTTAGTAAATCCAGAGAAAAAATCATTAAGAATAAGCTTCAAAAAAGTTAGAATACAGTTGGCTCATCCTTCAGAAACAAAGTGGTTTTTCTGTAGTGTTTTCATTATAAAGTGTTTTCCCATGTAATATATGGTTTACTCTCGGCAAGTACTCAGTGAGTACTCTACCTACACAAGTACTCACAGTATGCTTACTTTATGCTTGCATATAATGAATTTTTTTTAAGTTTTTATTGAATTTGTTACAATATTGATTCTGTTTTATGCTTTGGTTTTTTGGCTGTGAGGCATGCAGGATCTTAGCTTCCCAACCAGGGATTGAACCTGCATTCCTTGCATTGGAAGGTGATGTCTTAACCACTGGACCACCAGGGAAGTCCCTACAATGAATTTTTAATGCATGAAAAATAGGCAGAGCTAATGTTGTCCTGATAAACTGTTTCAACAATTGATCAATAGTAATCAGTTCAGTTCAGTTCAGCTGCTTAGTCGTGTCCGACTCTTTGCGACCCCATGAACCACAGCACACCAGGCCTTCCTGTCCATTACCAACTGCCAGAGTCCACCCAAACCCATGTCCATCAAGTCGGTGATGCCTTCCAACCATCTCATCCTCTGTCGTCCCCTTCTCCTCCTGCCTTCAATCTTTCCCAGCATCTGGGTCTTTTCAAATGAGTCGGCTCTCCACACCAGGTGGCCAAAGTATTGGAGTTTCAGCTTCAACATCAGTCTCTCCAATGAACACCCAGGACTGATCTCCTTTAGGATGGACTAGTTGGATCTCTTTGCAATCCATAATAGTGAAGAGGAAAAGTTAAAATTTTTACATAGCCTCCTGCCTTTCTGCCTCTGTAACTCAGATTGCTCCTTGCAAAGTCTAGATTACATAGGTCTCAGAAAGTGGGAACTCACAATACCAGGAACTGGAGCTTATCTCATTCACCCTTGTCCTACTCTTTGCAATCGCCCTAGCCCCTGCAAACCCACAAACCCGTTTAATCATGCCTGTCCGTGTATAAAAACTCTGTAACCCCTTTGTTTGGGGCTCAGAGCTTGGAGTGTTAACTCCTCTGGGCCTGCCGGCATAATAAACCTGAGTTCTCCAATTCTCCAAGTGTGGTGCTTCGTTTCTCAAGTACTGGTTTCTGCAATAATAGTAGATGATTATATTATACTATCTTTTTTCTCTACTTGTATTTCTTCTCAGCTTCTAAAACAGTCCTCTAAAAGAAAGCTTAGATGGACAAGAAAGCTGGGACCGAACTTATGATCAAGATTTAAAATTATAGCAAGACATATATTTCTAAAATGTATATTATGTGCCTATCTTCTTTTCTAAATATTTTACAATTAACGATGAGACTCATTTGTAATTTTTTTAAAAGGTTGATTTTAACTATGTATTTTTTTATGAAAGTTTATGTTGTTGTTTAGTGGCTCAGTCAGATCTGACTGTTTGTGACTCTATACACAGGATTTCCCAGGCAAGAATACTGGAGTGAGTTGCCATTTCCTTCTCCAGGGGATTGTCTCAACCCAGGGATCAAACCTGTGACTCCTTCCAGGTCTCCTGCATTGCAGGTGGATTCTTTACTGCTGGGTCACCGGTGAAGCCCAAAGCCCATGGAAGTTTGTAGCATTTGTCAATCGCTCTAGGCAGGAATTTGAAGATGAGGGCCAAGATTCATATGCATTGTATTCTTATTCATCAAAGAATCATGCAAAATACTGCAAGTGAATCATGCACAATATTGCATTGGGCCCTGGGCTGAACCAAGATCTACCTTTGAAACAACTTCAGAGTGTGTCTTCTTGTAGTTCTGTCTCATTGGAAATGACAAACAAAGATACACATGGAAGTTTTTATCTGCCTTGTTTGCTGTGAAACATCTAATTGTTGGGACAACACCGGACTAGAATGGTCTAAAGGACTGGTAGAAAACTGAGACTGCAAACTCTCAGAGCTAATGTGACACACCTGTACCTTGTACACATGGCAGCTATACCTGTCCACATAGGTGAGGAAGGCCAGAGGACTGGGAATTTTTAGCAGCTGGGTCTCTCAGTGAGGTGCAGATGCTGTGTGTATGGTTTACATCCATCTAAAAAGCTAAGAAAAGATGCTGTTAGGCAAAGTTTTCTGGATTGCCAGAGTCTGATGGCCATTTAGAATCTGTAACTACCGCTGAGCTGATACAAACATATTAACTGAAGTCCCTTTTTTCCTGAAATGTCTTCTGTCTGATGCTTTACAATAATTTATTCACGCTTGCAAAAATAATATCTACTCTTCAGACTTTTTTTAATATAAAAGAAACTGTGTGGGGACTTCCCTGATTCAGTGGCTGACTCCACGTTCCCAATGCAGAGGGCTCAAGTTCGATCCCTGGTCAGGGAACTAGAACCCACGTGTTGCCACTAAGAGTTCAGAAGCTGCAACTAAAAATCCTACACGCCACAACAAAGATAGGGTGGGGTGATGCAACTAAAAAGCCTGATGCAGCTAGATAAATAAATACATACATAAATAAAGAGAAACTGAGTGTGCAGCTTTTCAGGTTGGGTACCGCACGGCTCCAAGAGGTGACAGTCACAAAGTAGTTCTTGTGAATGTTTCACGCAGTTCTCACAGGTCTGGGAGACAAACATTACATTTCATTCCGTGTAACTGGCAAGGCTTGGAGCGGTAGTGCCCAACCTACCCAGCCTTACTTGGCAGCCCTCGATCTACCTCAGTTTGAAGTTTGTTCGTTCTCAAACCGGACCTGCCTTGGAGTAGAGAAAGTGAGGATTTCGCACTAAATGATGTTGCTGCTTGGCCCCAAATCTCTTTGGTTCGCGGGCAGTTGTAGTAAACAGTCCCTGGCACAATGACAACATCTCAACTCAGGAATCAGTGTCTCTTATCCTCTGTCTGAATGCTCTCCTGCTCCAAGAGCTTGGCGGGCACCATCAAGAAGTGTAGGTAAATCAATGCTCCACCCTTCACTCTAACAGGGACATTTTGTACATGTTCTACATCGTTTCTCAGAGGTTCCCCAGGATAACTGAGCCCTAGTTGCCCCTAGCCCTAACCTGCTATTTTATGCACACTTTATCACTCTTTCCCCGTTCCTGTCTCACTTTTTCCACTTCCTCGTTTGTGCTTCCAGGAAGTGTCTCCCCCGCCCCCAAAAACTACCTGCATCCAAGTCTGTCTCAGGGTCTATTGTAGAAGAAACTGAAATTGAGACAGATGCCCTTAGGAACAGATGACCTTAGTTGGTTCTGTAACCTGAGGGCTGGTCTGGGGCAAAATGCTCATTGGATGAATGAATGAATAATTCTCACACAGGGCAATGGACTGCCTCTACTGATCAGGAAGATGTGAAGTGATAACAGATTAAGCAATGAGTTTTCATGCCTCAAACTGCATCTGTGACAACGTGACAGGAAACTCAGCTGCCCATCACAGAGCCAACAAAGCATGCTGCGTTCCAGATGAAAATGACTGCTCCTAGAGCAAGCACTGACATAGTTCACGTTGTAATTTTGAGTGGGGAGAAGTAAAAGACCCTTTGTAGTTATGCTGTAGAAGGTCTTTCTCCATGCCTCAAATTTTCTTCAAGCTTTTAGTAAAATTCCTGCAGACACCCCGACTCTGATCTGGGACACAAAGCCTTGAGATAATCTAGCTTTGGAAAAATGACAAGTGCATCTGCTTCCTAACCAGAGAAAGATATAACACTCTAGGGATGAGGAATTATAAATCCATTTCTTTGTTCTTTAAAATCACTGCTTTATCTCTGAGCCTCAACAATGCCTTTTTTTCTCCCTCTCTAATTCAGGAAGGAATACATGTGCAAAGAGTGTGAAATTAACAGAATGCATGCACAATCTCAATAAATAGACATGAAAACCTTTTCGTTGCACATCACTAGCTACATCCAATTAGTATCATGTTAAAACACTGTTGCATCACACAACCTTTCGATTTGTGGAAAAACTAAATAAAACAAACAAAAAGCTAGTCAATAAAAAAAAAAGCCTAAAATTCTTCTGTTTCCACCAGAGTACTCAGCCAAACATGGAAGCAGCAAAATCTGTCTTCCAGAATTCTCATTTCCATCTCAGAACCCCTTTAGTCCTCCCGGTAAATAGACCTCTCCCATCCAGTACCAATCTTCCTCTTTGCAGTCAACTAACTGTCCAGAATGTTAGCTGCTATCTAAGGCAAGGAGAGTGGTTTAACACATTCATGGCAAACATATTACAAAAATCCTCACATTGCCTCATTTTGCAGATGCAGACATTGCTAATCTATTGCTGAAACATCCTACAGCTCAAGGAACTGCTGCCAGCAGACAGCAGCTGTCAATAAGAATTGGTACCAGAAAGTCACTCCTTCAACGAATCTTTACAGAACTCCACCTATGTTCCAGTCACTGTTCTCACTCAAGGATTGAAAATGAAAAAGCAGTGTTCTTGATGACATGATAGAATGGTGAACACAACAGACAGTGTGTTCCTGTCTGTTGAGTATGAGGCATCAGCATTTTAATAAGTGCTCTCGAAAGCAGAAAACTCTGATCGTCCAAAAGAGTGAACCTACAGGAGTAAATGGTATGGGTGCTTTTGGCTGCATACACCAGCTTGACATTTTCATTAAAGCTTCCAGCTGTAAGACAAGCAATTCTCGTACTGTATCATTAGGTCAATTATCTCATATTGATTACAAATTCAGACACAAAGGAAGGAGGTACATAAATTGAGTAGAGTATCCCTTTTCTTCACTTCTTCCCAACACTCTGCATGAGCACTGTTTGCCAGGTGCTAAACTATGTATGAGGATACAAAGATGACTAAGTTCCATTCTCTGCCATTGTACTGCTCACAGTGTCACAGGGGATAGGGAGGGCATCTGATATTGTTTCTGATCTCCCCACCCTTGTAGCTTAGTTGACATTCAACCTGGCTCTGACTCTAACTATGCCCAGATCTTGACTCGATGCTCACCCTAACCATCATACTACCTTCACCCTCGACCTGACCCTCACCCTACCTTGACTCTGATAATGACCCTGACCCTGATTATATACACCTTCACTCTTGTGTCACACTGATACTAAATCTGACTCTGATCCTCACCCTGACTCTCCCCTAAACAGTGACCCTGCATTCCCACCTTGTCCTTGATCTTAATACTCACCTTGGTTCTGAAACTGAACTCAACTTTACCCCAGATTTGACCCTTATTTGGCCTCCCTCTGTTCCTGATTCCCACGATGAACCCAAGAGTAACCTTGATCTCAACCCGCCCTCAACACCCTGACACTGACCTAATAGCACACTAGCCCTCACCCTGACTCTGACTTCTACTCTCACTCTGACTATAAACCTTTCACTGATCATGACTCTTAGGTTGACCTTGACACACATTTGATCCTGATTCTGAACCTGATCCTTTCTGTGACCCGAAGCTCACACTCACCGTGACAGTGACCCTGAACCTCACCGTCAAGCCTGTCTGTGATCCTCTTCTTGACACAAAACTTGGTCCTGACCCTCATTAATAACCTCACTGTGACCCGAACCCTACCCTCATCCTGAGCCTGACAGTCCTTATCATCATGAACTACTTAACCAATACCTTGACCCTTTCCAGAGCCTGATACTGACCCTGATTCTTATTATGACCTGGGCTCTGATGTGAGCCTTGCCTTCCTCAGGATGAGTTTGAATATGAAAACTTGTACAATTATACTCTGGTTTTATCAAGATTCCTTTTAACTCAAGATAAGAATGTATTTTTGAAAACTATGTATACTTTTGAAGTTTTGATTTCATACTGCATGCTTTCAAATATGCTGTTTTGATTTGTGTTAAGATAGTCTACCTCAAAGTAAGAAAGTGCAGTTGAGAAGAACATGTGGTCCTCATTGATTTGCCTCAGAGTATCGGCTCGGTTTTGTTAATTCTAACAGTCATTAAGAATTTTCTTTAGATATGAAGGTTTTCTTTTCCTTCGGCTAAATAAAAGTAAGATTTTCTTTTTTGGTAGCATCAAGACCATCATCTTTATTAGAGGTGAAACTTTGATTCTGAGCTTGATTTCTTCTTTATACCTTGTCTGTACACATATATACAGTTTCAACTACGTTTGCTTTACCTTGCAAAAAGAAGTTGTTGTTGGAAACAATTCGTAAATATGAGCTCTTTCACATACACAACTTAGGCAAGTCTTAAGCTTGAAGCTTGTTCAAACTCATAGGAAGAAAAAGCAGTTGAGATGAAATGCATTTGAGTTTTGTTTTTGTTTTTTCCTCACAGAAATCTTGCATATGTCTCAGTTTAGGCAAGCAAGAAACAGCATTGAGAACAATTCATATTGGTGCAAATCGGCTCTGCGTCACACAATCCTTTCATAAGAAAGTCCTTATTTCTCCTTAGAATAAACTGAGATAAATGTAAGGACAGCAAAACAGATTCATTTCAAAGGTACACGCTTACCTGAAGAAACAAAGATATAAAACATTGTTTATAAACCATAATGACCCCTTATAAACTGACTTCTTATTTCTTAATTATCAGTGATTTAAAAAATGCACAAACTTTTGGGTGATAACACATATATTTGTATTTGTCTTATCAAAAATTTTAATTAATATGAGATAATGCTGACAACAAAAATTACCTGGATGGCTTTTAACTTTCTGCCCTCTAGGTGTCACTTATGACTACAGAAAAAGAAAGACAAGAATGATTACTTCAGTTAAAAATAATAATTAATGTAGTTGATTGAGAGATTCTATTCGATTTTCTACGTGTTTATTTTTAAAAGTTTCTGCAGTTCATTCACATAATAAATGTAATATGATCTATATATTGCTTTATTTAGTAAACTGGCAATTAGATTACATTTTAGAGCTGTAAGTATAAACTTTAAATTACTACCTAATTACGAGTTTGTGTATCCACAAAAACACTGGATTATACAACTGGCCCTGTTTTCTAACAATAGCCAGTCTACAGCAAACCCTTCACTTCCCTAGACCTTCCCTAAATCACCCAGCAAAAGGCCAAATTCTGTAAGAGTCATTTTCTAACAGTCTCTTGCTGAGACACCCTGTGGCACACCAGAGCTGTGCATTCTCCCTCCATGCAACCAGTAATAAGCCCAGGTTATTCAATGACAGGTACGCTCCCAGGAGTCATTGATTGGAGGGCACTGACAAATCAAATGCACCATGGGCACAGGCCTTGTGGGGTCAGCCCGGGTAGAGTTAGAATACCTTTTTTCTTGCCATTTCAAAACTATTAAAATAATAGAAAATAAAGACTATTTTCAGAAAAAAGCTGTATGGTTTTAAACTTCCTACTCTCTGGGTATCTTTAATGTTTAAAGAAGAAAAAAAGAGTTGCTTACTTTAATTAAAGATACTGAGTAATTAACAGTATTAACTAATTAATGCTAATTTATATAAATTTTAATAGAAACTATACTAGGTATAACGATTTCACAGATATACAGGCCTATATATAGGGTAATTGTATTTTAAAGCTATTATCAGAAACTTGAAATCATCTCCTATTTATATGTCTGCATATATGTGTGTGCTTGAATTCCTACAAATAAATGTATATCAATAGACCCTTTACTAAAATGCATTACATAAATAAAGTTTAAAAATAAATTTGAATTTAAGTCTTTCGTGTAAAATTATTATTTTAATCCCGGATAAATAGAGGTTCCTTTTGTCACCAAATTATTGTTAATTCTCAATGCTTTATGCATACTCTTCAACTATTCTGTTGAGATTCCCTTTCGTAGCCCTGACCTAATTTTACTTGTTAATAGTAAAAAAAAAAAAAAAAAAAAAAACCAACAATGCCATCGCAAACTTGAATCTACGCCTAAAATATGGACCACAGACCAGCAGGTGGAGACACCCAGCGCTGAAGCGAGCCCGCTGGTCTTCCCAGCGCAAGCGCACTCGAAGGAACAGGTAATCACAATCTGATGTTTATCTGGGCCTCGACCCTGCCTGCTGTGTCGTTCTTCTTTTTGAGGAAGGAGGAAGATGCAACAGATCTCCCTGTAAACCCTTATCGTTGCCGCTAATGGGGCACTCCAGGGGCTGCGTAGGGCTCCCTCGCGCTGGAATTTGCGAAGACCCAAGGGTTTTTGAAACCTTAGTTAATTTTAGTTCTAAAATTCCTTTAGTCTTCTGGGTTGTTCTTGACTTGCAGGTGATAAGGACAGTGGAGTTTCTGTGTAAAAGCACTTGATCGCAGTAATAGTGAAATGAGTATCTCAGTCATTAAAGGAGTAAGTGGGAATTCCCCTGGTGGGAAAACAAAACCCACCCTGCCACCCCCACTCCACCCCAAGTTTGGGCATAACTCTCCTGCAAGGAAAAACTTAGATGCACTCTGACAGTAAAAATACAATGCTGCTGCTAAGTCGCTTCAGTCGTGTCCGACTCTGTGCGATCCCATAGACGGTAGCCCACCAGTCTCCCCCATCCCTGGGATTCTCCAGGCAAGAATACTGGAGTGGCTTGCCATTTCCTTCTCCAATGTGTGAAAGTGAAAAGTGAAAGTGAAGTCACTCAGTCGTGTCCGACTGAGTGACCCCATGGACTGCAGCCTACCAGGCTCCTCCGTCCATGGGATTTTCTAGGCAAGAGTACTGGAGTGGCCTGCCATTGCCTTCTCTGAAAAATACAATAGAAGCAACAAATTCCTAATTTACTGCAAAAAGTATTTGTATGAAGTCCATTCAGAAGTATTTAAAGGACCCTGGGGCTCTTGGTTCCTGTTCTGGATCCACCCACCTTGACAGTTTAAAGGTTGTATGGTTGGCAAGTAAGACTTGTTTTGGAAACATCCCTGGTGTCTACTTGTAAAATTAGGCCACTGGTGTTGATCTGATACTGTGGAAGATTTATCTTTGCTTCCTGGGCAATGTCATGAAGAACTGTTGTTAAACTCCCTTCTGCAATTGTTTTGGCATAATCAGCCATCCAGAAATGTAATGAACATCCTAAGTTGAATTAGGGACGTGTTTCTGACATTTCTTGAATTTCTCAAAGATTTCTCTTATCTGCATAATTATAAGAGTATTTATCTAGGTAAAAAAAAAATTTTTAACATAGTAATGGTGTCAGACTTTGTTTTTTTGGACTCCAAAATCACTGCAGATGCTGATTGCAGCCATGAAATTAAAAGACGCTTGCTCCTTGGAAGGAAAGTTATGACCAACCTTGATAGTATATTAAAAAGCAGAGACATTACTTTGCCAACCAAGGTCCGTCTAGTCAAGGCAATGGTTTTTCCCGTGGTCATGTATGGATGTGAGAGTTGGACTGTGAAGAAAGCTGATCGCCGAAGAATCGATGCTTTTGAACTGTGGTGTTGGAGAAGACTCTTGAGAGTCCCTTATACTGCAAGGAGATCCAACCAGTCCATTCTAAAGGAGATCAATCCTGGATGTTCATTGGAGGGACTGATGATAAAACTGAAACTCCAATACTTTGGCCACCTCATGCGACGAGTTGACTCACTGGAAAAGACTCTGATGCTGGGAAAGGTTGGGGGCGGGAGGAGAAGGGGACGACGGAGAATGAGATGGCTGGATGGCATCACCGACTCTGTGGACATGAGTTTGAGTGTACTCCGGGAGTTGGTGATGGACAGGGAGGCCTGGCGTGCTGTGATTCATGAGGTCGCGGAGAGTCGGACATGACTGAGCGACTGAACTGAACTGAACTGAATGGTCTTCTGAAGCGTTGCTATGAGATTCTTAGTCTTTGACCTTTTATTTTTCATTACAGCTATTTTCTTAGGTACTAACAAAGTACCAAAAAGTTCTTTAATGTGTTGTCCACTTTATTTAGATTTTCAAGGTTAGAAAAACCTTTTTTTTAATATTTATTTAATTAATTTGTTTGGCTGCACTGGTTCTTAGCATGTTCTTAGCATGTGGAATCTTTGATCTTCACTGTGGTGTCTTTTTGTTATGGCATGCAGGATCCTTTAGTTCCAACATGCAGAATCTTTGGTTGCAGAATGCAGTCATTTGTTCCCTGAACCTGGGCCCCCTGCATTGGAACCAAGGAATCCCTGGACTCCTAGCCACTAGACCACTGGGGAAATCCCAGAAACACCTTTGTGTCTAAGTAACTCTGAATTTGTGAGCCACCTCAAGAGCATATCTGTATAAATATTTGCACTTTTATTTTTTGAGAGGAGGCACCCACAAATGAGGACAATTATGCTAGTCATCTGAACTCATTTATTTGTGGAAGTTGTCAGACTAAAGGATGACTTAACTTTGTTATAAAAGATGCTTTTTAACTTTGAACAAATTGGGTCAAGGCTATCCAAGGGACTTGCTGAGAAAGTGGTTGAAGAGTATGCAAAAAACACAAGAGTTAAAATTAATCAACAGTTAACATTTGATGACAGAAGGAACTTCTGCTGATCTTGGCATAAAGTAATCATTTTACGGAAAAGGCTCAAATTTTACTATTATTCTTTGGGTACTTTACTTGTGTAACAAATTGTAGCAAAAGATCCATACCTATTCTGTAGGCACCAAGACGTGCGTGCGTCTGTGTGTCAGTCACTCAGTTGTGTCTGACTCTTTGCCACCCCATGGACTGTAGCCTGCCAGGCTCCTCTGTCCATGGAATTTTCCAGTCAAGAATACTGGAGTGAGTTGCCATTTCCTTCTTCAGGGGATCTTACCAACCCAGGGATCAAACCCGCATCTCCTGTGTCTCCTGCTTTGGCAGGCAGATTCTTTACCCCTGAACCACCTGGGAAGCTCAAGAACTACATAGATATAAAACATTAGTTCAGTCCAGTTCAGTCACTCAGTCACGTCTGACTCTTTGTGACATCTTGAATCACAGCACGCCAGGCCTCCCTGTCCATTGTCAGTATACTAAATAAAATATCATCTTAAATGTATTATGTGAATGAAGTGCAAAGGAAATAAACAGAAAATTGCCTCTTACGCATACACCTGTGTCTCTGCAGAGCTTGTGTCCAGCTGCTGTCCACACCAAGTACTTTCCTTAAATAATCCTTCCTTTCTTTTTTCTCTAGACATAAGGGACACCTAAAGGACAGAAAGTTAAAAACCATGTAGGTAATTTTTTAGAAGTGTTTATGTCATATTAATTAAAGGCTCTGAGAAGGCAAATACAAACAAAAATGTATTATTCATCAAAATATTTGCATATTTTTTAATCCATGGACATTTTAAGAATAAAGGGTTAATTAAAAATTACTTAGTAAAGAGTAAATTTTTATCTTTTTGTCTTTTTAATAAGAATGTGCCTTTTCAAGTGTTGTGCTGTACTTACATTTATCTTGCTTTACTCTGAAAAGCAATATAGAATTATCTTTGAAAAGAATGTCTGAAACTGAGCTTGTTTATACTAATACAGACTCTTCACTACTACTGCTTGGGCTCTTCCTCATTAGCTCTAAGGGTGTGCCTTTGAGACGAACATCCACACTTGTGTTCATCTTAGTTTACTCTGAGAAGCACCAAGGAGTTTCTTTTTCAAGAAATATCTGAGACTGAGCTTTTATCCATTAATACAAATTTTTCTCAATTCTCCTTTCTGTTTGCCTACGCACAGACATGTGTAAGATTTATATAAGCAAAAAACCCTCAGAAACTCACCCTCATCTCCAGTGCATTTTCTTCCTGTGAGTTAGAACAAGATAAGAGGACTTTAACCCATATTTATGAAAATAAGTTCATATTTGCACACTCTTCTCCATAGCAACCTCTTATCATGAGTTAAGGCATGTATCACTGAAAGACACATTTGCGTGAACAAACTAGCAGCATGGTAATCAGATGTTAATCCCTAAAGAAAATTCTTATTGAGAAATCAATGAGAACCACACATTCTCAAACGTAGACCCTATTAACACGTCAAAGCAGCAGATATGAAAACATACAATACAAATGTAAGAAAGTTCAGAACTATACATAGTTCTCAAAAGTATGTTATTATTGCTAGTTATAAGAAATCTAGGGGAAATTAGTAGGAGAGTATACAAGATTTCATGTTCAGACCCAACTTGGTGATGGTAGGTAATTGTTAGGGTCAGAACCATTCTGAAAAGCATTGAGAGAGTCAGAGTCACACTGAGGGTCAGGCAGGGTGAGGTTAGGGGTCAAAGTCAGAGTGACAGTGAGCTGTAGGATCATGACGAGGGTCAGGATAGGTATTAGGATCTGGGTCAGAGTATATGCTGAGGTCAGGGTCAGTGAGGGAGCTAGTGTCAGGGTGACCGACGAGAAGGTCTGGTACAAGTTCAGAGTGAGGGTGGGTGTACTTTTCAGAGTCAGTGTCAGGGTGAGGGTCTGGTTGAAGATCAATGATCACCATCAAGGTCAGGCTAAGGGTCCTGATAAGAGTTAGGGTAAACATGTAAATGAATTTCACGGTCAAGGTGGAAGTGATGATGAAACTCAGAGTTACTGTCCTTCTTCATGCGAGGGACAGGATGAAGATCTGGGTCAGGTTGAGGGTTCCAGTCAGGTTCACTGTCAGTTCAGTTCAGTTCAGTTCAGTCGTTCAGTCATGTCCGACTCTCCGGGACCCCACGAATCACAGCACACCAGGCCTCCCTGTCCATCACCAACTCCCGGAGTTCACTCAAACTCATGTCCACAGAGTCGGTGATGCCATCCAGCCATCTCATTCTCTGTCATCCCCTTCTCCTCCTGTCCCCAATCCCTCCCAGCATCAGAGTCTTTTCCAGTGAGTCAACTCGTCGCATGAGGTGGCCAAAGTATTGCAGTTTCAGCTTTAGCATCAGTCCTTCCAATGATCACCCAGGATTGATCTCCTTTAGAATGGACTGGTTGGATCTCCTTGCAGTCCAAGGGACTCTCAAGAGTCTTCTCCAGCACCACAGTTCAAAAGCATCAATTCTTCGGCGATCAGCTTTCTTCACAGTCCAACTCTCACATCCATACATGACCACGGGAAAAACCATAGCCTTGACTAGATGGACCTTGGTTGGCAAAGTAATGTCTCTGTTTTTTAATATACTATCAAGGTTGGTCACAACTTTCCTTCCAAGGAGTAAGCGTCTTTTAATTTCATGGCTGCAATCAGCATCTGCAGCGATTTTGGAGCCCCCAAAAATAAAGTCTGACACTGTTTCCACTGTTTTTCCATCTATTTCCCATGAAGTGATGGGACCAGATGCCATGGTCTTTGTTTTCTGAATGTTGGGCTTCAAGCCAACCTTTTCACTCTCCTCTTTCACTTTTATCAAGAGGCTTTTGAGTTCCTCTTCACTTCCTGCCATAAGGGTAGTGTCATCTGCATATCTGAGGTTATTGATATTTCTCCCAGCAATCTTGATTCCAGCTTGTGCTTCCTCCAGCCCAGCGTTCCTCATGATGTACTCTGCATATAAGTTAAATAAGCAGGGTGACAATATACAGCCTTGACATACTCCTTTTCCTATTTGGAACCAGTCTGTTGTTCCATGGCCAGTTCTAACTGTTGCTTCCTGACCTGCATACAGGTTTCTCAAGAGGCAGGTCAGGTGGTATGGGATTCCCATCTCTTTCAGAATTTTCCACAGTTTATTGTGATCCACACAGTCAAAGGCTTTGGCATAGTCAATGAAGCAGAAATAGATGTTTTTCTGGAACTCTCTTGCTTTCTCCATGATCCAGCGGATGTTGGCAATTTGATCTCTGGTGCCTCTGCCTTTTCTAAAACCTGCTTGAACACCTGGGAGTTCACGGTTCACATATTGCTGAAGCCTGGCTTGGAGAATTTTGAGCATGACTTTACTAGCGTGTGAGATGAGTGCAACTGTGCGGTAGTTTGAGCATTCTTTGGCATTGCCTTTCTTTGGGATTGGAATGAAGACTGACCTTTTCCAGTCCTGTGGCCACTGCTGAGTTTTCCAAATTTGCTGGCATATTGAGTGCAGCACTTTCACAGTTCACTGTCAGTGAGAAGTAAAAGGCAAGGTATGATCAGGATCAGGGTCATGTTGAGGATCCAAAAGGTGACAAAACAGTGAGAGTTGGCTTCAGGGTGAGAGTAATACACGGGTCAAGGTCAGGGTGCTAATCAAGTTCAGAACGATGAACAGGTCAAGATCACCCAAGAGTAATATTGGGGGCTTAAGGAAGTCCGATAGTTTCAGGGTGGCAACAAGGTCAGAGTCACTTTGAGGTAAATATGGGCATTAGGGTCAGAGTGAGGATCAGGTTGGTGAAACAGAGGTTCTGTGTATTTAGAGTCAAGGTTATTGAAATGGTGAGAATAAGGATGAAGTTCATGGAGGGGGGTCAGCATGAGAGTCAGAGAAAGGGTTAAGTTCAAGTCACATTCAGAGAGAGGTAGATGGTCAGAGAAAAGGTTCATTGATAGTCCTGGTCAGTGTCAGCTTGAGGGATATGGTAAAAGTCAGAGTAAAGCATAGAATCAGGTCAAATCCAGTTTCTGGGTCAATGTGAGAATAGAGTCTGTGTCAGGGTCTGCTTCAGGATCAGGGAAAAGGTTTTCAAGATAGGGTGATGATGACGGTCCAGTTAAAGGCAAGGACAAGTTGAGAATCAAGTTCACGTAAGGCTCCAGGGTGGGAAAGTCGGAGGCAACGTTAAGGCTGACCTCAGAGTCAATTCCACTGAGAATGAGGGTCACAGTGAGGGTCAGGTTGAAGGTCAGTGTCCGGTCAGATCTGGGAACAACGTCACTGTGGGGCTTGGGATTAGGGTCATTATTTATGCACAGAAAGTTGATAGCTACTTCATGATCCTCCACATTTTTACTGTCCAGTCCACCACGTCAGGTCTTTGGAAAGACCTACCTGACAATCCGTGGCCTCTTAGAGCACATCTAGAGCGCCAAGTAATCCGCAACCTCTGTTGCAAAAGCTTCCTTCACGCTCCTTGACCCAGTGCTCTGGATGAATCCCAGGCTCTTCCAGAAAGTGAAAAGAAAGAAAGTGAAGTCGTGTCCGACTCTTTGCGATCCCATGGACTGTAGCCTACCAGGCTTCTCTGTCCATGGGATTTTCCAGGCAAGAGTACTGGAGTGGGGTGCCATTTCCTTCTCCAGGGGATCTTCCTGACCCAGGGATCGAACCCAGGTCTCCTGCACTGCAGGCAGACGCTTTACCCTCTGAGCCACCAGGGAATCTCTATCAAAGAATTACAGCATGGCTGCTTGGACGGTCCCTAGCTTTTCACCCACACTCCCCTCCCTGCAAGCGCTGGAGAGGCACCGGCACTACTGGCCCTCCAGCCAGAGACTTCTATCTGGGTCTTAGTTGCCTCACCTGTAAAATAAGGAATTGGAAGGTGTTTTCAGACTCCACGCGATCCTTTCAGGCACCGACTCCTAACTTTCAGGCCCTGCTTCTCTCTGAAGACTGCAGAACATTATCTCCCAGGTTTAAAATTCACATCCCTCACAGCCCCAAACACAGGGTGACTATTTCACCTCACAGTTCAGAGCCCACCTCCTACACAGCTTCGGGGGTCAAGGAGATTCTGCCGAGCTGTGATTTCTATAGTTTGTGTGGTGAGAATAAGAGATATTTTTGACATTTTCCCAAACATGAACATCATAATGTGAGATCTGCTTTTTCGAGCAGCACCTCATCCCTCACTCCCTTAGAAGAGCCCAGCAAGCTTTCTCAGGCTGTCATTTTCAGGTCTCTTTTCACCTCTCTTTTGGGAATCTCTGTTCTCAAATCATTTAAAGATATTGATTATCTGCTCTACCACTGCTGTGTTCTCCTTCTTTCTGTCCTGATTGCCTCTGTTTGGTGTCAGTTTTCAGATAAGAAAAGAGAGTGCTGTTGAGGCTCTATTTATAATATGTCCTTGAAGGCTGAGTGCCGACTTCTTTGAGCTAAAAACTGGCAGGTGAGCAGCAAAGAGTCAAGGTGGAGGGTCGTCCTCAGGCAGGTGTGTGTGCCTGCACGTACACACACACACAGCACACGCTTAGCCTCCAGGTCAAAATGAATAAAGAGAAAAGAAATACAGATTCAGGGAAAGAGGGGAAATGCCAGGAGCATAATAGAAACTCCATACAAGTTTGGTGAAAAAAAGACCAGAAAAGAGGGAATAAGAGGGGAAGGGAAGAATTCAGAGATAGCAAATTTAGTTCAGAAAGCACGAAATTTGGCATCAAGGGACTTACATTTGAAGCCTGGCTCTGTTTGATTTATTAGATTTGTTAGGAAATCGAGCTTGGGAAAGTTTCTTGGCTTCTCTGAACTTGGGTTTCCTCTTCCCTCAAGTGGGTGTAACGTTTCCTTTCCAACTAATCTTATAAGATGGCTATAAAAATCAAATGTAATCACGGTTATGGAAGCTCTCTGTAAACTCAAAATATTGGGGGAAAAAAAAAAACCTGAAAATACACAAGGCTCTCAGCCTCCTTGACAGAGCTTCAATTTAGTAGAGCAAATTTGGTATCAGCCTTTATGACTTGCTCTGCATATATTAAAGCATCTAACCTCACAATGATTTTGCAAGTATAAAGTACTACTATTCCTCTTCTACAGATGAGGAGCTGTACAGAGAAATGGTCTTTTGGTAGAAGTCACGCCCTTAGGGAGCCATCAACTAGGATGTGAACAAGACCCGAATCCAGCAGCCAATTTCCTTAACCACAGAGCCGCCTCTCAGACCCTAACATGCATCCTGAGCCATTTAACATCCCCTTACATGTGCTTACATGTCTGACTCTTTGTGACCCATGGACTGTAGCCTACCAGGTTCCTCTGTCCATGGGGATTCTCCAGGCAAGAATAATGGAGTGTGTGGGGTCATGCCCTCCTCCAGGGGATCTTCCCAACCCAGCGATCGAACCCATGTCTCCTGCATTGCAGGTGGATTCTTTACCGTCTGAGCCACCAGGGAAGCCCTGAACATCCCCAGGTGAGAAGAAATCCATCTTCCAGTGTTAACCAACATTGTGTGAGTCAGGGTGGGCTGCCACAACAGAACACCGTAGACCAGGCGGCTTACACAATAGCAATGTCCTCTCTCATGGTTCTGGGGTTGGAATTCCGAGAGCGAGGTGCTGATACGGTTGGTTTCTGGTGGGAGCTGTCTTCCTGGCTTGCAGATGGCTGCCTTTTGTCTGGGTCTCCACGTGGCCCTTTCTCCAAGTTTGTGGAGAGACTGGGATCTCTGGTGTCTCTTCCTTTCTTCCAAGGACACCAGTACCACAGGGTTAGGGACCCTATGACCTCACTCCATATCACTTACCTTACTAAAGGTCCTGTCTCCAAAAACTGTCACACTGAGGGGGAAGGGTCAGGATTTCAACATACGAATTTGGGGAGGGCGTAATTCAGTCCACACTAGACACATACTCCGAAAAATAAATAAATACCCTGTCAACTTTTTCTCCCCAATGAGGAAATTTTTTAATCCCATCAGATCAACAGCAGCCACTGCAGTAAAATTCTTGAGCTCTGAGTCCTGCTCAGATAACTCCCATAATGCCAAGCAGCTCTGCTGTCAAAGGAATGAAGCGGGTCTCGTGAAAAATACTTAAAATGTTCCGGCTCGCTCCCTCCCTCCTTCTCAAGAGCATTCCGCAGAAGTGAAAGGTCTGTCCCTTGTTCCCCCCTCTTGCCAGGAGTTCTATTTATAGTTTCTGGCTCTCACGAGTCTGAAAGAGTCAAGAGTTTTCAAATCACTTCCAAGGCTTTACAGCATGCCGCCCCTCCCTTGTCCCCCAGGCCATTAGAAATTATTGTTCCTTGTTCCCACAGGGTGGAGTTAGGGGAGAGGGGAAACAGAAAGGTTTGCAGTATGCAAAGCTACAAGTTCTTTTAAAAAGCAAAACAAAACAAAACATGGAGGAAAAGACATTCTGCTTTTTATCTCTGTAGTACTTTCTGTTGGCTGGTGGTGGTTTAGTCAAGTTGTGTCTGACTCTTGCAACCCCATGGACTATGGAGTCCCATGGAGTCCTGCCAGGCTCCTCTGTCCATGGGATTTCCCAGGCAAGAATACTGGATTTCTATTTAGGTCTCTTCATAACCAACCCTCCCCATCTGTTCCTTAAAACTTAGAGAAAATGTTTCCTGTGGACTTCATCCTTGAATCCTACTTCAGAGAGATGCTGATGCATTCGAGCAGAGAGAGAGAAAGGCCAGAAAGGTTTGTTGCCTGGAGGCCAGAAGCCATTAAAGGGTTTTACAATTCATCTCCCTACTTGTGCCTGCACATGATAAATTACCAGCATCCATCTATCTAACAGGATCAGACTTCAGGATTTGTGAGCCATATGTTCACGTCATTGCTTTGTGCAAATAGAGACTCTAAATATGCAACAATCTGGCACATTTCATGCGTATTTATCAAAATGTTCTCTTGTCTCCCAACACGTATTAATATATTAATAAAAAATAATACTGAATAATTCCAAGTAGCAGCCGCACACATGATTGCAAATTGGAAGTTCAGTTTGCACATTTAATGAAGGTTATTTTTAATCATATGAAGGGAAAAAATAGCCCAGCAACCAGAAGTACTTATAGAAGATAGAATGAAGCTCATATGTTTATTTTTATAGATGGCTGCAGTCCATGGGGTCGGAAAGAGACGGACATGACTGAGCGACGGAACGACAGAAGAAGGCTAGAAATGTGGTTGAACTTAGTTTATCCCCAATAAAAATTCTGGATTGGGCGATCAGCTATGTGGGGCAATAGCAAACATTCTTTCCTTTGGGACCCTTGTCCTGGTGACAGTGAAATCGATCACACCCCATCTTTACCCTCATAGTGCTAATCTCACAAGATTCTGGAGAAGAAATTGATACATTTCCTTAAATTTCTCTGTTACCAACGCTTCCCCTTGGTTACCATAGTCAACAACAGAAGTTTGGGGCTTCTAAAGAAAGCAAGAAAGTTGCATTTCAAGGCAACAAATTGTAAGTTAGAAAAAAGTCTGTAGGAAAATATATTGAACTGAGACTACAGGTTGTAGCTTTGAGCCGAATTTATGTAGGTCATTTTAAAGTTTTTTAAAGTTTGAATTCACTGACTTACTAGGAAACATGTAATACTGCTTTAACTTTCTAATTAGGGAACATTTTAAAGTACATATTATGAGAAAATATAATAAATGCCTGGATACTTTCCAACCAAAATGAACAAATGTTAATATTCTGTCCACTTCAGATCTTTTCTTTAAAATACATAATAAAAGTTACAGATTAAGTTGAAATCCTCTCCAGAGCCCTTGCAAGCTCCATTTTCCTGTTTACGTCCCCAGAGGTGGTCACCACTGTGAATTAAGAATGCAGCCTTCAGCCATAAGCACAGGTAGCCATCAATTACATAAGATATTGCTTTGTATGTCTTTTGACAGTTGTATACACATCTTACTGCGTAATTGTTCAACTTAATTTTGCATTCTCATATGCATACTTGGGCTTCTCTGGTGGCTCAGTGGTAAAGAATCCACCTGCAGTGCAGGAGCCACAGGAGACATGGGTACAGTCCTTGGGTCGGGTTGATCCCCTGGAGCAGGGCATGGCAACCCACTCCAGTATTCTTGCCTGGAAAATCCCACGGACAGAGGGGCCTGGCAGAATATAGTCCATGGGGTAGCAAAGAGTCGGACACGACTGAGCAACTAACATTTCCACTTTCAGGCCTTCTTGAAAGCATTCCTCCTAACACTTGATGACATTTTTTTTAATGTTTAATAAAATTTTTAACAATTTACATTTTTACTTTAATTTGCAGGAGGAGACATTTCATAAGCTCAATAAGTCTAAGTAATTGGGAGACATCTAGATCGTTCCAGCACTTCACAGATTATTAACAGAGAATGGCACTCCCTCAATGACTTACTTTGGGAACCTCTAAAACACAGAATGAGATGGCTGGATGGCATCACCGACTCGATGGACATGAGTTTGAGTGAACTCCGGGAGTTGGTGATGGACAGGGAGGCCTGGCGTGCTGTGATTCATGGGGTCGCAAAGAGTCGGACACGACTGAGCGACTGAACTGAACTGAACTGAAGACAAAGATTTAGGGGCAATTAATCTATTGAGAGAGTTCCAGGAAGCAAGTGAGTGAGGAAGTGTGGGGTGAAAGAGTCAGTACCAATGAATTTGACTGAAACTGCATTAGGTGGGGCCACAGAGCCTCAATACCACCGGGACCTCTTGCAAAACACACAAAACACTGCCCCAGATGATCGGTCGAAAGGAATGGCGGATGAGAAATTCAACTCTAAGCTCCTCTTCTCCACTGGTTGACAATGGGCTCCAGGGCATTAACTTCCCCCAAACTTCAGGGCTGCACTTTCTATGTATGGTGGGGGCATCAGGAAAGACCCCAAAGGAGAATAAGACAGAAACCCAGGGCACGCTCCACTGGAATGCAGCCAGCCAAGGTGGGTCTGAGCTCACCCTGAATTGCTGGGCCTTCTGAACCCTGACCTCCAGCCGTGAAAGCTAGAACACAGCTAGTGGCAGATCTCTTTTTGCCTTACAAATGAATCTGATTTCACCACACAGAGCCGGCTTTGTGTGTCTTTAAACAATTAGAGAAGCTTCTTAGTGTGTCATTCTGCACCTTATTTTTGCATCCTCATTAGGCTTTCTTGAGGACTTTCCTTCTATGTTACTTGCTCTGGCATTTTAAACATATTTATTGCATTTTAACAATTTACATATTTAAAATGTAATTAGCAGGAGAATACACTGCACTACATCACCTTAGAAAGTCAAAGTAACTGAGAAACCCCCTCTATTACTTTGAGGTGAGCCTACTTGGAGAAAGCGGGCTGTTTCCTCAAATTCAACAAATATCAGGAAAATCAAATTTGTTAAGTCTAAAGAGCTGCCTCAGGTAGAAAATTCTACACAAGGGGCCACCATCTTTGAAGTCACCCATCTCCTATAGCCCAAAAGACAACCAAATAAATAAATCGATTCTGTGTAGTTCACTCATCTTACCACTTTCTCTCCCAGAAGTGGAATAAAAGAGCAGCTGTCCAACAGGGTGAGAAAGCCAGCAGCATCTTCCTCTTGGGCCTGTACTTGACTAAGGTTAAAGGGAATGAGCCACAGCGGTTCATAAAACCAGCACAGGGACTGTCCTGGTGGTCCAGTGGTTAAGAATCTGCGTACCAATGTATGGGACACAGGTTCAGTCCCTAGTCGGGGAAGATTCCAAATGCAGTGGAGCAATTAAGCCCCGCATGCCACAACTACTGAGCCTGCACACCTAGAGCCCGCGCTCTCCAACAAGGGAAGCCACTGCAGTGAGAAGCCCACCGACTGCAACGAAAACACAGCCCAGCGGCAAGTAATAAATAAATGAGTGAACTAACTGCTTAAAGAAAAAACCCTCTAGCACATAATAAATGCTCAGTAAACATATTGTGAACCGTTGACCCCGCTTTGCACCTAAAATGCCAACTTTACTTAGCATGACTCTTGAAGGACAAGTCCATACCCTGAGGGTTTCATACACCATCCGGGTCACCCAGCCATCTCACTTATCCCCATCTCCTGGACAATCCCAGGACAGACAGAGGATGGGTACCTCAGAGACATACAGGGGACCGTGGCATCTGTTCTATGTGGGGGCAAAAGGTAACATGCGGCTTCTATCTGAGCTGGAGGGGACAGGAGATGCTTGCCAGGAAGGGTAGTAGCTCAAAGTGTGTTAGTCGCTCAGTTGTGTCCGACTCTTCGTGGCCCCGTGGACTGTAGCCCTCCAGGTTCCTCTGTCCATGGGATTCTCCAAGCAAGAATAGTGGGGTGGGGTGGCATGCCCTTCTGCAAGGGATCTTCCTGATCCAGGGATTGAACCCAGGTCTCCAGCATTGCAGATGGATTCTTTACCACCTGAGCCACCAGGGAAGTTCTTGGTAGCTCAAAGCAGGAGAGCTGCTCACCAGGAAGTGTTGTGAATTTTTACTGAAAACAAGTTTTGCTGGGGGTCCACTGTGATTTTCCTTTTGTCATTTATTCTAGTGGTTTTCGGGAGTAGTTGCTCTGTTCAGAGCCTCCTTGTCACTTGTCATTATCACTAAAATTGCCGAAACCTATAAGATAATCTACTGTGTTCAATCCTGCTATGTCAGCACTTCCAAAATTCTGCAGGCTAGAGATCACATCAGCTGATGTTCACTGTGGTACCCAGTGAGTTTGCACTTCTCAGGGAACCCAGTTAACCGTCCATTCACTCAGTCAACAGGGCCCATCCTTCATTTAAACCTGCCAAGCTCCCAATGCCGAAGGGAAGCCGAGGATGACAGTGATTGACTGGATGACTCCCACCATCACCTCACTTTTGCCGAAGTGTGATCCTTACATTAATTGCTTGATGGCTAGACAGACTTTATTCTTAGAATTACAAAATTATAGGACTAGCAAGAGCTCTAAGAAGGCCATTTATCTTCAGGACAATAAGCTCAGTTATGTGATACAAAAAGATATCAGACACCTCTTCCTTCCCACGCTTAGTGGATGGGGGTGGGGGAGGGGAGAGATTTGTCACCATCCCTGCCCTCCCTCCCTCCCAGGTGGCGCAGTAGTAAGGAGTCAGGAGATTCAAGAGATGCAGGTTCGATCCCTAGGTCGGGAAGATCCCCTGGAGAAGGAAATGGTAACCCACTCCAGTATTCTGGCCTGGGAAATTTCATGGCCGGAGGAGCCTGGCGGGCTACAGTCCACGGCGTCGCAGAGTCGGACACGACTGAGCACACAAGCATTGCTCTCACTGTCTTACCAGCTTTCACTCCTTCCCCAGTAAAAGCAACCAAAACTGAAGTCCTCATCAGATCCTACAGATTATGAAGTGCCCCTCAGGAACACAGAATAATACAGTTGAGGGGATGGGTGAAATGGGTGAGGGGGAGTAGGAGGTACAAACTTAGAGTAATAAAATAAATAAGTCACAGGGATGTGATGGACAACACGGGGCAAAGCTGAAAACATTGCGGTAGCTCTGCATGGCGACTGATGGCAACCAGACATAGTAGTCATTTCATAATGTGTGAGAATATAAAATCATTGTGGTATACACCTGAAGCTAACATAATCTTGGGTGCCAATTATAATTCAGTTAAAAAGTAAAAAGGACAGCGACTTGCCTGATGGTTCAGGGGTTAAGACGCTGTGTTTCCACTGCAGAGGCTATAGGATCAATCCCTGGTCAGGGAACTAAAATCCCGCATGACTCATGGCAGAGACAGAAAAAAGACAAAGGACAGTAAGCTGTCCTTTGATTCCTGGCTCCAGTAACCATTTATTTTGTTGGTTAGGTATAAGGTGATGTTAGACTTGGAAATGGTGAATTTAAGTATACACAGATGCCTGAGAGCTTCTAAATTCCCACCCTCTGCTTTCGGCTGATATTTTTTCCTTAATAGTCTCAAATTTCCGGCAACATCCTGTAGCTGCAAGTAGGTTTCAGAAGATTTGATTTCTTATTTAATCAATAAGGCTCAAATCTGCTTTTGATTTACTAAGCTCCAAGGCATCCTCTGAATTTATATTAGCAGCATACTACAGGCACAAGACTGTCATTTGTAAACGATGCCACCATTCACCAACTCTCTCTGCTTCCCTCTTCCGGCTGTAACAGCATCTATCATTCCTAGTTTTGGAGTTTTTTTATGGTTATATAACACCTCAATCGGAGAAGGCAATGGCAGCCCACTCCAGTACTCTTGCCTAGAAAATCCCATGGGCGGAGGAGCCTGGTAGGCTGCAGTCCATGGGGTCGCTAAGAGTCGGACACGACTGAGCGAGTTCACTTTCACTTTTCACTTTCACGCATTGGAGAAGGAAATGGCAACCTCCTCCAATGTTCTTGCCTGGAGAATCCCAGGGATCGGGGAGCCTGGTGGGAGGCCATCTATGGGGTCGCACAGAATCAGACACGACTGACGCAACTTAGCAGCAGCAGCAACACATCAATACTTTTCTCAGGTTTGATGGAAGATGCCAGAATATTTGCTCCAGTTTTTCTTTCTTTCTTGAAGAACTCTATGTAAGCATAGACAGCTTTTCGAAACCATTACTTGGAGATGTAATACTCATATACCACAAAGTAAAGACAGGATGAAACATTCCCTTTGACATGGCACCTCCTTAACGATGGAAAAAAAAAAAATCCAGGTGTGGGTTTTCAAAGATCCCATCTATCTAAAGACCATATTCAAGCAAAGATCAAAGATGTGCACTTATGGCATTCTAATGACTAAAGAAAATTTGCTTTTTTTTAACTTCATAGTGGTTGGCATTTTGCCAAGTGCTTTCCTTCGACACTGCCCTGTAATCTCACAGGTTAATTATTTAATCCTCAAAATGACCATAAGGGCCACATATATTTATTGCCATATTGTAGATGAAGAAATTGATGCTTAAAATACTCGCCCAGTTACGTGCCCAGACAGTAAAGGTTGGAGCTGGGCTCAAAACCAGGTCTATTGTGATTCAAAAGTCAGGTATGCAGATAACCTTTATGCTCAGTGTACCAACTGTGTTTCATTAACATAGAAACCGACTTACTTTCTGGATTAACTAAACCAGTTCAACTTAACTAAATTAACTAAAGTGGGAAGCCAGGTAAACTGAAATGAACCTTCTGAATCTGTAAAGCTTCGAGTGCTCTGCTCTGCAGAGCATATTTGGTGACTTTTCATAATACATTTTCATGTGTCTGACATCGTTTCATTTTGGTTTTCATTTAGAAATAATGATGAATATTAATAAGTGCTCAAGGCACTGTCTTTTCTTATGAGAGCCTTATCACACGAGTGGGAGAGAGTCTAAAAGTTTGGTTCAAATGGAAATGTGGATATAAATGCTGATGTGCTGAGATGTGGGGATTCTGGGCTGTATAACTTAACTACAACTCCGCAAACTGCTCCCTCGCCCTGCTGAGGAGTTTGGGGTGACTGTACTTTCCAGGGAGAGTCGTTCATCGGCCACAACTTTATACAGAAGAAGAAAATAACTCAAATTTTGTTGAATACTGAACAATGGCATCCTATCTGTTTTCTGCTGCTTGTTATTTCAAAGACAATAGACAAAGACAGCCAGAAAACCACCGGGGGCTAGGAGAGCGGCAGGCCCGGGAGAAACCAAACCTGTTCAGACCTTGACCTTGGATTTCTACCCCCAAATCTGTAACTATAAATAACTTTGCTTTTTAACAAAAACGTCCACCAACAGATCAACGCACAAAGAAGGCGTGGTACAAATACACAATGAACTATTACTCAGCCATAATAAAGAAGAATGAAATAAAGTCCTTGGCAGCAACATGGACACCGAGAATGATCATACACTGCTGCTGCTGCTAAGTCGCTTCAGTCGTGTCCGACTCTGTGCGACCCCACAGACAGAAGCCCACTAGTCTCCCCCGTCCCTGGGATTCTCCAGGCAAGAACACTGGAGTGGGTTGCCATTTCCTTCTCCAATGTGTGAAAGTGAAAAGTGAAAGTGAAGTCACTCAGTCGTGTCCGACCCTTAGCGACCCCATGGACTGCAGCCCACCAGCCTCCTCCATCCATGGGATTTTCCAGGCAAGAGGACTGGATCGGGGTGCCACTGCCTTCTCTGGATCATACAATAAATGAAGTAATTCAGGTGGAGAGGGACAAAGAGCCAATCGCCTCACTTAAAAGTGCAATGAAAAAAATAGATACAGTGGTTCATTTTGTAAAGAATAAATTTACAAAAAAGGAAACACAAAATTAAACCACAAACATAGGATTACACACTGGAAAGTTTAAGGAAAAAGAACACATTAGAAGGTCTGGATTTGCACATACACAGAAACATAAATGTAATAGGAGTTCACGAGCAATTGATTTCAGACAAGAAAATCTACTCCACTTCCAGCTCTAAGTGCTACGGGAAAATAATCAGAAAACCACTAGATGCACTGTGATATATGTATAAATGAAATCATTGGCTGTACATAGAAAAAGCACACCATTGAAAACCAATTATTTTCACATCAAAACAAATAGCAAGTTAAAAAAAAAAAAGGAACGGGAATTATATTGGTCTCAGTTCTCGGGGACCTGGGCTGGAGACAGATCCCTGGACCCTGAGCAGCCTTGACTGCCAAGGCTGGACTGGGCTGAAGTCCAGGGTGCTAGGGGACGATGGACTAGCAAAGCAGCACAAATTTAAGCAAAGAGAGCATTGAGGCCTGTGAACAGGACCTCAAACTACAGATCCTGGCAGTCTCTAGTACACCTCAAGTTGGCCTGATGCATCCTAAGGACGCTGGAGCCTCTGGACTGAAAGCTCTTGAAAAGAAACCTGGCCTCAGACTCCCAGCGATGGTGTGTTTCCCACAGCAGTCTGTTTCTCCTGAGACTCCGGGCCCCTTCAGACAGGACCCTGAGCATCGCTGTTTTGACAGGATTGGGGATTTTTCTGGGGGCAGGGATGCAGGAGAAGGGGAAAAAGGTCAAAAGACATGCACCTTGGCACAGGTTTGCCACTCAAATCTGTAACCCTGGAGCGCAGCTCTGTTGGCCTAGGAACCCCAGTAGGGCATGAGACAGTGCTGCCGCCTTGTGGACATTGGTAGTAACAGCAAGAGGAAAACCGGTGCTTAAGGGCACTTCTATTCACAAAGCCTGAAGGGCTGAGAATGATACCTGACCTCAAGCAAGGCCCAGGGTAGATAGTTGAAAACACCTCAACAGGGTAGACTTTCAAGGACCCAATCTCTAGAGTTCAATTTAAAAAAGGCGTTTTGGTGTTTTGTTTTTTTTAAGTCCATGAGAGGCTGATCCATGTCCCTAAATGTCACAAAAAATATAAAAGCTGCAATAAGGAATCTCACCTTGCAGCCCTCAGAACTGCCATCATGAAAAAACTAAAAACTGCAGTTTCAGGGAGAATGGATATATGGGAATGGATGGCTGATTCTCTCCACTTTTCCCCTGAAACTCTTCAAGTCTCAGTTCAGTTGCTCAGTCGTATCTGACTCTGCGACCCCATGGACTGCAGCATGCCAGGCTTCCCTGTCCATCACCAACTTCTGGAGCTTGCTCAAACTCATGTCCATCAAGTCAGTGATGCCATCCAACCGTCTCATCCTCTGTCGTCCCCTTCTCCTCCTGCCCTCAATCTTCCCGGCATCAGGGTCTTTTCCAGTGAGTCAGCTCTTCACATCAGGTGGCCAAAGTACTGGAGCTTCAGCTTCAGTCCTTCCAATAAAAATCAGGACTAATTTCCTTTAGGACTGACTGCTTTGATCTCCTGGCAGTCCAAGGGACTCTCAAGATTCTTCTTCAACACCACAGTTCAAAAAGCATCAATTCTTTGATGCTCAGCTTTCTTTATGGTCCAACTCTCACATCCATACAAGACTACTGGAAAAACCATAGGTTTGACTAGATAGACCTTTGCTGGCAAAGTAATGTCTCTGCTTTTAAATATGCTATCTAGGTTGGTCATAGCTTTTCTTCCAAAGAGCAAGTCTCTTTGAATTTCACGACTGTGGTCACCATCTGCAGTGATTTTGGAGCCCAAGAAAATAAAGTCTGTCATGGTTTCCATTGTTTCCCCATCTATTTGCCATGAAGTGATGGGACCAGATGCCATGATCTTAGTTTTTTGAATGTTGGATTTTAAGCCAGCTTTTCAACTCTTGCATTGATGCTAATTGGCTCTTCTCCACAGTAAAGTAAAAAGTTGAAGGGAAAAATATAACAAACAAACAGCGCTGTGGGGTACAAGGAGTAAAGGTGTGAGAGGGAATGGAGAACCGAAACGCGACTACACTTCTCGGGGACCGCACAGTTGTTAGCGGTCAGGACAGAGGACAATAACGAGCTGGCTTAAAAAGCTGGAAATTGAGATGCCACACGACTGGTCCTTTCCACTCCAGGTCTCTTCCGGGAGAAAGCCGCGATTTGGGAAGGACACAAGCACTGCTCATTCACTGCAGCATGATTTACATTCAGCAAAAAGTGAAGCACCCAAAAGTTCCAGGAACGATGGATGGAACAAGAAGCCGTTTCATATACCTACAATAATATGCCTCAGCCGTAGAAAATAATGAGCTAAAATCTTGTCCAGCAGCATGGACATACCTGCAATGATCATACTAAGTGAAGGGAGACTCAGGACAACAAAAGGTCTGGGATATCCCGTACGGGGGAAATAGGAACATCCATACACATGAACTGGTTTTAAAAACAGAAACCAACTCTGAGACTTAGAAAGGAAACTTCTGGTTACCAAAAAGAACGGTCGGGTTCAGGGAGGTTTAAATGCAGAGGTTGGTTTGAACATATACACAGTAACAGAGACAATGTAAATGGTCCAACAGCACCTAAGGCATAACTCAGGGAAATCTACTCAATGCCCTGAAATAGCGCCAATGGGAAACTAATCCCAAGAAGGATACACATCAGTTCAGTTCAGTCCAGTTCAGTTCAGTCGCTCAGTCGTGTCCGACTCTCCGTGACCCCATGAATCACAGCACGCCAGGCCTCCCTGTCCATCACCAACTCCTGGAGTACACTCAAACTCATGTTAATCGAGTCGGTGATGCCATCCAGCCATCTGATTCTCTGTCGTCCCCTTCTCCTCCCGCCCCCAACCTTTCCCAGCATCAGAGTCTTTTCCAGTGAGTCAACTCGTCGCGTGAGGTGGCCAAAGTATTGCAGTTTCAGCTTTAGCATCAGTCCCTCCAATGAACATCCAGGATTGATCATCTCTATAAGTGAATCAGGATACCGAACACAGAAGCCAACACTGCTTTTTAATCAGGTCCCCTACAGTATACAATGATAACTCAATTTAAAAAGAGAAGAAAACCTCGGAAATAAATGCCTGGGGTATTGGCCTCAGGCCTGGGCTGGTGACACGTCCCTAGACCCTGAGCAAGGGTGGGTGTCGAGGCTGGACTGTACTGAATCGGAGGGTGTTAGGGAGCATGGATCAGCAAAGGAGCCCCCCTTTGGAGGAGCAGTCCCTGTGGCCTGTGGATGGGACCCCGATCTTAAGATGCAGGCATGTCCTCGGACACCTCCCCCTGGACTAGTGCACCCAAAAGACAGCGGGGCTTCTGGGCCAAAGCTCCTTGAAAACTCTCCTGGCCTCCGAGACTCTCAGTCCCGGGCGTCCCTGTTGAAGCCTGTGTCTCCCGAGACTTCGGGCCCGTTCTGAAATTACCCTGAGCATCAGGCAGGACTTGGGAATCTTCTGGGCGGGGTACAGGGGAAGGGGAAAAAATGTCAAAAGACAAGAGCCTTGGTACCGGCTTCCCACTCGAACCCTGGAACGCAGCTCTCTGCAGGGATCCAGTTAGCCTAGGAGCCCTAGTAGCGTATAAGACAGTGCTGCCGCCTTGTGGACATTTCTGGTAACAGCAAGAGAAAAATCGGTGCCTTAGGGACACTTCTGCTTCACAAAGCCTGAAGAGCTGAAAAGGATACCTGACCTCAAGACCTCAGGTAATTGTCCAGGGCAGAAAGTTGAAAAAACCTCAACAGAGCCCATCTTCAAGAATCCAATCTCAAGAGTTCAATTTAACAAAAGTTGGTTTTTTTTGGAAAGCCCTTGTAAGGCTGATCCACGTCCTTAAATGTCAGAAAAATGAAAACGGAAACTACAATGAGGCAACCCTCAGAACCACAGTCATCAAAAAATTAACAAGTTCTGTTTCAGGAAGAATGAATATATGGGAATGAACAACTGAGCCTCTGGCTCTTCACCTTATACTGTCACATTCATGCTAATCAGCTGCTCTCCACAATAAAGTGAAAAGTTAAAAAAAAAAGGGCAGTGGGGTACAAGGAGTAAATTCGCGAGAGGGCATGGAGAACTGAACCATACTACACTTCTTGGGAACCGCGTAATTGGCAACAGTTAGGACCAAGGACAGTATGGAGTTTCCTTAAAAAACTGAAAATTGAGATGCCATGTGACTGGGCCTTTTCATTCCTGGGCTCTTCCTAGAGAAAGCCGGGACTTGGGAATGACACAAGCATGACGACATTCACTGCAGCTTTTTCTACATTTAGCAAAAAGCGAAGCACCTAAAAGTTCTAGGGAAGATGGATGGATCAAGAAGCTGTTTCATATACCTACAATAATATGCCTCAGCCATAGAAAATAAAGAGCTAAAGTCATCTCCAGCAGCATGGATGGACGTGAGATAATTACACTAAGTGACGGCAGACTCCCAGAGGATGACAAAATGTCTGTGATACCCCCTGATGCGGGGGAATATGAGCATCTATACAAATGAACTGATTTTAAAAGGAAAAACTGACTCAGAGACGGAAAGGAACCCTCTGGTTACCAAAGAAGAACGGTGGGGTTCAGGCAGGTTTCAATACAGAGCGTGGTTTGAACATAAACGCAGTAAGAGAGGCAATATAAATGATCAACAAGGAGCTAAGGCATAACTCAGTGAGCTCTACCCAACACTCTGTAATACCGCAGACGGAAAAAGAATCCAAAGAAGAATACACCTTGATATCTCTGTAATTGAATCAGGATACTGAACACCCAAGACAACACCACTTTGTTCATCAACTCTACTCCAGGATGCAATGATATCTAAATAAAACAGAGAAGAAAAACTCAACAAATGGTTTCCAAAGTGGGGATTTACCTCTGGGGTGAGGGGTTATAGTGGGGAAGTAATGAGTCCAGAACCCCTTGGGGTTTTTTTTCCCGCTTTGGCTGCCTGGCAAGTGGGATTCTAGTTCCCCCAAGAACTGATCCAGTTGCTGGATCAAACAGAAGCATGGAGTTTTCACCACTAGACCACCAAGGAAATCCCCTTGGGTATTTGTTCTAACACATACCAGTTGAATTTACAACCTGGGAACAGAACTTTCCATAAAGCTCTTGTCTGAGTAACCAGAACTGGGTATGAAAAAATCCTGCCACCTTGTGGCCATTTCCCATAACAACAACCTTAAAACCTGTGCTTATTGACACTTTATTATAAACAAAGGCCTTCCCTTGGTAGGCTCAGATGGTTAAGAATCTGCCTGCAATGCAGGAGATCCAGGTTCGATTCCAGGGTCAGGAAGATCCCTGGAGAAGGGTATGGCAATCTACTTCAGTATTTTTGCCTGGAGAATCCCATGGACAGAGGAGCCTGGCGGGTTACAGTCCATGGGGTTACAAAAGAGTCAGACACAACTGAGCGACTAACACTTTCACTTCACAAGACCTGGGGGACTGTAAATGACCCCTGCCCTCAAAGGTCCTGTGTGGTAGGGAATCAGAAAAGAATGTAAAACACACAGCCTGTGAAAAAGTCAATTTCAAGACGGAACTTTTACTCACTGTTTAAAAATAAAACACATGACATGATGCTCAACATCCATAATTATTAGAGAGATGCAAATCAGAACTACAATGAGGTACCGCCTTGCACCAGTCACAATGGTCATTATCAAAAATTCTACAAATAAAAGTAGCTGGAGAGGGTATGGAGAAAAGGGAGCCCTCCTAAGGTGCTGGTGGGGATGGAAACCAACAATCACTATAAAGAACAGTATGGAGGTTCCATAAAAAGCTTGAAAGAACATTATCAGATGATCTGACAGCTTCACTCCTGGGGGTTTATCCAGAGAAAGCCAGTATTCGAAAAGACCCTCAACCCCAATGTCCATTGCAGCAGTTATTTACAAAAGACAAGACATGGAAGCGATAAAAATGTTCACAGACAGATGAATGGGTAAAGAATATATGGTATATCTGATGGAATACTATTCAGCCATTAAAAAAGAAGGAAATAATGCCATCTGCAGCAACACGAATGGCCCTAGAGATTATCATACTAAGTAAAGTAAGTGGAAATAGACAAACACTATAAGATCCCACTGATACATGGGATCTAAAATATGACCCAAATAAACTCATCTACAAAACAGAAATGGACTCATAGGCATAGACAAGAGCTTTGCGTTGCCTAGAGGGAGGGATGGATTGGGAATTTGGGGTTGGCAGATATAAACTATTGTATATAGAATGGATAACCAACAAGGTCCTACTATATAGCACTATACAGGGAGCTATAGTCAATAGTCTATAATAAACCATAATGGGAAAATATGAAAAGAATATATATATATTTATATATGAATCAGTTTGTGGTATAGCAGAAATTAAAACAATGTTGTAAATCAACTATACTTCAATAAAATAAATTAAATGGGTCTGTATACATTTACCTCTGTACTTTTTGTTTAAAGCCATCCATCATGGAGTACTTTGCTATGATAGCCCTAGCATATGCATACGGGGCCATTGACCAGTCTTGCCCACTTGATTTGCCTAGAATTTTCAGTTTTCTGAGCGTTCGTGTGTGTGTATATATATATATTTTTTACTTAATCCAATATGATTGAGTTTCTAACACTTGCTACGTAAGATTCCTCACACATACTCCACTGAACTCTTATAGCATTGGTGGTGGTGGGGCTATAGGGAATAGGATGGTGTTGGGAGTAAAACTGTGTCAACTAGGCAAGGTTGACGAAGCTGGCGATATTTAACCAGCAGAATGACAAAGCAGGAAGGAAGTAAAGGAGGAGTGAGGCTGTTTTTCATGATCTCCAGGAGAGCAGGACCTTTTCCTGAGTGGTTCCTTGCTGTATCTCCAGTGCTTGCCACAAAGGAGTTGCTCTATAAACATGTGATGAACAAATGCCATGAAAATGTCAGAGGACTTAGTTGCAAGGGATAGCACATGTTTAACAAAAATAAGGTGGGTGAGGGTTTATTAAAAGACTACTGAATAAACCAAATAATTGCTGGGATGACTAGAGAATCTGATCAGAGGAAGCACACTGGATCATAATCAAAATCATGCTACTTCCTGGTGGTCCAGTGGTTAAGAATCCACCTGCCACTGCAGGGGACACAGGTTGGATCCCTGGTCCAGGAAGATCTCACATGCCATGGAGCAACAATTGAGCCTGAGCTCTAGAGTCCATGAGCCACAACTACTGAAGCCACGCACCTAGAGCCTGTGGCTCTGCAATAAGGGAAGCCACTGCAATGAGAACCCTGTGCTTTTTTTCATCCAGCTAATATTCATTGAGTGTCTATCCTGCATCTGGCATGGTTTCTAGAAGCTGGTAATACAGATGCGAACAAGACGAGCAGGCCTGTGTCCTTGGGGAATTGAAATTCTAGGGGCAGGATTACAATAAACACAAAAAGCAAGATACAGAAATGAGATGGGATACAGTAACCACGAGTGACTAATAGGTGGCTGTTTTCTTGGGGTGGGCACGGTGGGTTCTTAGGAGTCTTTTGCGTTGATGCCTAAATGGCAAGCCCGATGTTTAAAGAACTAAAAATTGTACTCCAAGGCAGAGGAAATACCAAGTGCAAAGGTCCTGCATAGGTAATGAATGTGGTCTTAGAGGAATAGAGATGTGACCAGTGTAGGTGGCATATAGTAAATTACCCTGAATTTGAGGCCCTAGTAACTCAATAGTGCAATAAGCTTAGTTTCTGACCACTTGGTAACTATTTATTAGGCTTTTAGAAATAGACTCTGTGTGTACTGATGAAAATCTAGGAAATCTAAAACTCCTTGCAAAAATTCAAGAAAGGGCCAGCACTTTTAAAAATTATTAATTACCATTTTAGGAAGACCTGTGGGCTATAGATCAATTTTTAGAAATTACTTCAGCTAGGTGGATTCTGAAGGGCTCCAAACCACCTCTATCAGCTAGAAAGCTCTAATTCACCAAATGTTTAGACTCCATTGCAGCCCCTGCTTTCACTTCAACCATCGACTCTTCAACATCTCTAAATTATACTCCAAAATGTCCTTTTAGAGAAAATCACAAAGTCCCATGTTTCCAGCAGAGATATTTCAAGTATAGAGGAAAAAATAAGGCTAATTATGGTTCTGACTTGAAGTCAAGACTCCAAAAGGACTCCCTAAAAATGCTTTAGAAAATGCAAGCTTTTGTAAAGTCCTCCCCACTCCAAGAGAGAGAAGTTAATTTGAAAGAACATCTGCAAAAGTTTTTCCCTCCCTCAGAATTTCAGGAATGTCACTGTAATAGATTCATCTTAGTGCAGATAAAATCAAAGGCAGTGAATGTTGGAGTGTTCTATCGTCCAAAATGGCAGCCATTTCACTGCAATTTAAGCAATACATTAAGGGAGCAATGGTTTCCTTAAGGTTCTTGTTATGCAAAAAGCTGTTTGCACTTAACTCTGAGCAGCTAGGCATTTTTAACCCATACGGAAAGAAGACAGAGCTCTGTCAGGTTATTATGTAGTTCATTGAGAAATTCAATAAATGAAACACATTAGCCTAATATCAAAGGAGGGAGAATTGAACATTTTCTCCACCATCAGGGCAGCAAGACTGCAGGACTATATTGAAGGAATACTGTTTATTATGCACTTAAGGACACCTGGCGAGATTAAAGGATCAGCTCCAGAGACCATTATGGCAGTTTTTACACTTTCTGCTGGACAAAAGGTTTTCAGATATTTTTCTTGTCCTCATAATAACTCTTAGAGTTCGCATGTTAGTCAGGATTCTTTAGGTTGCAAATGAAAGACACATATCTTAAGCACGCTTAAGCACAAGAGGGAATGTATTAGCATATATGAATGTGTGTTAGTCGTGTCCTACTCTTTGCAACCCCATAGACTATAGCCTGCAAGGCACCTCTGTCCATGGAATTCTCCAGGCAGGAATACTGGAATGGGTTCCATTCCCTTCTCCAGGGGATCTTCCTGACCCAGGGATTGAACCCAGGTCTCCTGCTTCATGGCTGAGTCTGTACATCTGAGCTACCCGGAAGCCAACTGGCATATATAAAATGTTTTATATTCAGGTCTGGCTGGATCCAAAGGCCAAACAACCTCTCTCCCTGCCTCTCTTTCATTCTCTCATAACCCTTCCCTCTATGTATCTTGGTTTCATTTTTCTTTAACACACTAGAGTTATCTTTTCTAATGCAGATGGCTTCCTACCAGCAGCTAAAGCTTACGTCGTCCTTGTAGACTGCAATTCCACATGAAGCAGAAATCAGATCATGTGGGGAGATTCTAACGGGCCCTGGCTCAGCCATGTACCCATCCCTTGAGCCAACCTCTGAACACTGGAACAGTTTGTCACCATTAGCTGGGCTCACATGTATGGTTACTATGGTGACCAGACAGTAAATGTGATTGACAGTCCAGCTACAGCCATGTGGAATTAAGGCTGGGGGTACTATTTCAGCAGTGGAAGGGGGCGTGCTAAGCTGACAAAAGCTACAAGTAGGCAGAGTCAATATCGTTAGTTCCATTTTGCCAACATGCAAATTTTAACAGTGGACTTGCCCAAGTTAAAGCATGTCTGTTAATCAGGACCTCGTTAACCTTCATTCCATAAGACAGATGAGGTTTAAAGTGTATGGTGACACAGGCAAATTAAACCAACATGGAAGACAAAGTTCTAAGATCCTGCTCTGAGGGTCAGTCTTATGTAGGAAGCTGTATATAGTGTGTGTATGAAGGAGGAAGGAGGAGACACAGCAAAGAGTTATTTGAGTCCTTGTCACTTCCCCCTCTAGACTGCAGACTTTTCTGAGGAAAGAATCTGTGACTTCCCCCCTTTTCCCCATGTAGGGCTTGGCAAATAATTGCAAGCAGCAGTAAATGTGAGCTGAATAAAGAGAAATAAATTAGCACCTTTCCTTGTCCTCTTTTCGTTGGTAAATTGATGTGAGTTCAGTATATCAACCTCAGCGCTACATCCAAAGCTGACCTTCTACATTAGCAGGAACTGAAGGTGTTTGACAGGGATCTAAGAGCAGTACAAAGAAGCTGGAAGCATGAATTTGCAGATTAGAGCTGAGTTTTAAATAGCCTATGATTCAACTCCTCCAGTTTTACATATCAGAGAATGGATGCCAGAAAACGCATATCAAGCCCCAAATTGCCTGTGGAGGGAAGTGGCAGAGGTACATAGGTTACTGTCCTTGGTTCTGAACCATTGCTTTTCCTAATGGTGGACACTTGTATGCCAGTCCAACCTCTCCTGGTCTCATGGGTGCTTCTGTATTTCTATCTTTGAGATGAATGGAGAAAAAAGATAAGTTATTTACTGCCTCAGAGAAAATAACTGAGACTTGTATCACAATATATAGGTTATTCTACAAGCATTTGATAGTTCTCTCATTTTTTTTTTTCTGACAACTATACCCTCTTCTTCCAAGATGTGATTATGTCATCCCAAGAAGTGAGTCAGTTTGCCTCAAGTTCACAAATGAAGTAGAGGTCCCAGGCTTCCTGAATCCTAGTCTGTTGGGTTTCCACACTTCTCTCCCTACTACACCTTCCTGTCTTACCAATATTTGAAAATTCCATTTCCTAAGTCTTAAGACTAAGGCTTGTGTTATCCATGGCTGTGTAACTAATCACCCCAAAACTAAGGGTCTTAATCAATATGTATTGTCTTACAGTTCCTGTGGGTTGGGAATTCGGAAGCTGCTGAGCTGAGTTCTGGCTCAGGATCTCTCCTGAGGTTGCCGTTAAGATATGAACCAGAGCTGCAGGCAAGCCGCAGGTTGTCTGGGTCTGGAGGAGCTGCTTCCAGGGACCTTCATCCACACGGCTGACAAGTTGGAGCTGGTCGTGGGTGGGAATTCTCAGCTCCTCTCGTTGTGGGCCTCTCAACAGTTCCTTATGTTGTTCTCACAACAAGGCAACTAGCTTCCCCCAGAATGGGCACTTGAAGAGAACGAGGGAGAAGCGGCAGTGTCTTTTAGGACCTGGCCTCTAAAGTCAGATGCTGCCACTTCCATTAGTCCAGAAATCCAGCCTAATACAAGCAGATAAATACTAGGAAGCAGGGATCATTTGGGTCATCTAATGGCACAGCTTCTTTTATACATTCTTATCACAGCGCTTGTCCTGATGTGTTGTAATTACTTTTTATTTGCACACCCTTCTGTAGCATGCACAGCTGTCTGCTTACCAAGAGTCTTTATTCCCATTCTCCTTGATAATAGAACCCTGGTTTGGTTCAGGTATTAGAAAGCAAATTTTCCAGGTATTAGCAAACTATGACCCATTGAGCTAAAGATAGTTTTAACAGTTATAAAAATTAAAAAGAATGTGCAACACAGACCGTATATTGCACACAAAGCCTAGAATATTTTCTATATGATCCTTTACAGAAAAAGGTTGCTAATTCCTGATGGTGATCTCATTCCCAACTTTCCCTGAAGGGTTTAAGGACAGGCAGGTGTCCCAATTCTAGTCTGAAGAATAAAGAGAAAGCCTCCTGGGCTTGGGGAGCTTCTGGAAAGATTTTTTTCCTTCTTCATAATAAAAGCATGATATCACTAAAGGATCCCATATTCTTTTCACCTATCCCACTTTGGAGTTGTTTTGCAGTCAGCAAAAACAAGACTGGGAGCTGACCGTGGCTCAGATCATGAACTCCTTATTGCCAAACTCAGACTTAAATTGAAGAAAGCGGGGAAAACCACTAGACCATTCAGGTATGACCTAAATCAAATCCCTTATGATTCTACAGTGAAAGTGAGAAGCAGATTCAAGGGACTAGATCTGACAGACAGTGCCTGATGAACTATGGACGGAGGTCCGTGACATTGCACAGGAGACAGGGACCAAGACCATCCCCATGGAAAAGAAATGCAAAAAAGCAAAATGGCTGTCTGAGGAGGCCTTACAAATAGCTGTGAAAAGAAGAGAAGCGAAAAGCAAAGGAGAAAAGAAAAGATATACCCATTTGAATGCAGAGTTCCAAAGAATACCAAGGAGAGATAAGAAAGCCTTCCTCAGCGATCAATGCAAAGAAATAGAGGAAAACAATAGAAAAAGAAAGACTAGAGATCTCTTCAAGAAAATTTGAGATACCAAGGAAACATTTCATGCAAAGATAGACTCAATAAAGGACAGAAATGCTATGGACCTAACAGAAGCAGAAGATATTAAGAAGAGGTGGCAAGAATACACAGAACTATACAAAAATGATCTTCACAACTCAGATAATCATGATGGTGTGATCACTCACCTAGAGCCAGACATCCTGGAATGTGAAGTCAAGTGGGCCTTAGGAAGTATCACTACGAACAAACCTAGTGGAGGTGATGGAATTCCAGTTGAGCTATTTCAAATCCTAAAAGATGATGCTGTGAAAGTGCATCTCAATATGTCAGAAAATTTGGAAAACTCAGCAGTGGCCACAGGACTGGAAAAGGTCAGTCTTCATTCCAATCCCAAAGAAAGGCAATGCCAAAGAATGCTCAAACTACCGCACAGTTGCACTCATCTCACACGCTAGTAAAGTCATGCTCAAAATTCTCCAAGCCAGGCTTCAGCAATACGTGAACCGTGAACTTCCAGATGTTCAAGCTGGTTTTAGAAAAGGCAGAGGAACCAGATATCAACATCCAACATCCGCTGGATCATCAAAAAAGCAAGAGAGTTCCAGAAAAACATCTATTTCTGCTTTATTGACTATATCAAAGCCTTTGACTGTGTGGATCACAATAAACTGTGGAGAATTCTGAAAGAGATGGGAATACCAGATCACCTACCCTGCCTCCTGAGAAACCTATATGCAGGTCAGGAAGCAACAGTTAGAACGGCACATGAAACAACAGACTGGTTCCAAATAGGAAAAGGAGTACGTCAAGGCTGTATACTGTCACCCTGCTTATTTAACTTATATGCAGAGTACATCATGAGAAACGCTTGGCTGGAAGAAGCACAAGCTGGAATCAAGATTGCAGGAGAAATATCAATAACCTCAGATATGCAGATGACATCACCCTTAGGGCGGAAAGTGAAGAGGAACTAAAGAGCCTCTTGATGAAAGTGAAAGAGGAGAGTGAAAAAGTTGGCTTAAAGCTCAACATTCAGAAAACTAAGATCATGGCATCCATTCCCATCACTTCGTGGGAAATAGATGGGGAAACAATGGAAACAGTGGCTGACTTTATTTTTGGGGGCTCCAAAATCACTGCAGATGGTGATTGCAGACATGAAATTAAAAGACACTTACTCCTTGGAAAGAAAGTTATGACCAACCTAGACAGCATATTAAAAAGCAGAGGCATTACTTTGTCAACAAGGGTTCGTCTAGTCAAGGCTATGGTTTTTCCCGTGGTCATGTATGGATGTGAGAGTTGGACTATAAAGAAAGCTGAGCACCAAAGAATTGATGCTTTTAAACTGTGGTGTTGGAGAAGACTCTTGAGAATCCCTTGGACTGCAAGGAGATCCAACCAGTCCATTCTAAAGGAGATCAGTCCTGGTTGTTCATTGGAAGGACTGATGTTGAAGCTGAAACTCCAATATTTTGGCCACCTGATGTGAAGAGCTGACTCATTTGAAAAGACCCTGATGTTGGGAAAAATTGAAGGCAGGAGGAGAAGGGGATGACAGAGGATGAAATGGTTAGATGGCATCACCAACTCAATGGACATGAATTTGGGTGAACTCCGGGAGTTGGTGATGCACAAGGAGGCCTGGCGTGCTGCAGTTCATGACGTTGCAAAGAGCTGGACACGACTGAGTGCCTGAACTGACTGGCTGACTGACTGTCAGAATGGTGCTGTGGCAACCACTTTGTAAACGTGAAAGGAAAGCCAAGAATATTCTGGAGAAGTTGACTCACACCCGACATTTTTGAGTTGCTTAGTTAACCAATCCTGAAACAACCTATTTCCATATTTTTGTTACATGAGAAAATTAAAATTATCTTTAAGCCCATCCTTGGGATCTTGTTACTGGCAGCTTAAATCACACTAAATTATATATACCTTCCTCTAGACAGTGAATTTTTGGAGGGTAAAAATGCATGTTTGTCACAGAATCTTTTATTTCTACAATAAGGCCTGGCATAGAATGAAGTCTAAAGTATCAGTTGTATAAATCACTGTTTCTCATCCTCAGCACGACTGACACTGGGGCCAGATAATTCTTTGTCATGGAGGCTGTCATGTGGATTGTAGGATGCCTAGCAGCATCCCTGGGCTCCACCCCGCTAGATTTTTACTTTTTTTTCTTTTGACAGCACCACTCAATATACAGGATCTTAATTCCCCTACCAGGGATTGAACCCAAGACCCTTGCAGTAGAAGCACAGGGTCTTAACCATTGGTCCACCAAGGAAGTCCCTCTACCTACTAAATCTTACAAACACCCCTTCCCGTATATTGTGACAAACAAAAATGTTCCCAGACGTTTCCACATGCCCCCTGGGGAACAAAATCACTCCTGGTTGAGAATCACTGGTATTGTGGAATGATTCCTAGGATATTCGTTTCTAGTGTACATGATTTATTATGCAAAACTTTAGATTAAGTGTGGGGTTCAGCCACACTCTGGTCAAGGCAGAGAGGCCTTCAAGACAATGGGTACATTGATAGAGGGTGATGGAACCATAAAACAAAGGAAGAGGAGGGAGGTGGGCACGGCGGAAATCCTGGCTGTGCCTCAGGCTGGATGGGGTACAGAGATAACCACTCCCATCTCGTCTTCTGATCCTTTTTTTTGTTGTTGTGTGGAAGTTATTGGGATGATGACAAAGTTTCTTGGTCTGGGTCTTGGACAAAACGGTCCCGGGGACTGCAAAATTTCTGATGATAAAGATGAAAAGAAAGAAATGTGATCTTGCTAACAGTACCCAGGTTTTAGGGAGGCCATGGCCCTTTGGGGCCAAGATTTTGGTAAAGAATGGGGTGGTGGGGTGGGGGGGAGATTACGTAGCACCAACTCCAGAAGTTGGTGATGGACAGGGAGGCCTGGCGTGCTGTGATTCATGGGGGCGCAAAGAGTCGGACACGACTGAGCGACTGAACTGAGGACTTCCCTGGTGGTATATTGGATAATAATTCACCTGCCAGTGCAGGGGACACGGTTCGATCCCCGGTCCAGGAGGATTCCACATGCCTCTGAGCAACTAAAGGCCATGTGCCACAACTACTGAGCCCAGGTGCTGCAAGTACTGACGTTCGTGCACCCTACGGCCTGTGCTCCACAAGAGCGGCCACTGCAGCGAGAGGCCTGTGCTCGGCAACTAGAGAGCAGCCCGCAGGCAGCAATGCCGACCTAGTGCAACCACAAATAAATAAATAAACCTATCAATAAAAAAAAAAAGAAGAAGAAGGTCGCGTCTAAAAGTGGTTGAGAAAACATAACTCAGCAATGAGGAAAATCATTGTATCAAGAGTGGTTTCCAGCAATATGCCTATCTCTTTTGAAAACACAACAGAAAAGCTTCCAGCAAACTGTTTTCTGTCAAACGCTGGCCCCTGACAGATTGTGGCATATGGAGTGTGGTTTGTCTCTTAAGTCATTGGGGTTTTCTCACTCCACGTCACCAAATGGCGGCTGTAATTATGGCAGTCAATGCTTCTCAAATGACAGCTTTCTTTCTCCCTTAAAAGGGTGAATGTTTTTAACAAGGCTGTGGAGTAGACCACAAAGAAATATGTTTTGCAGGGCTTTTTGGAAGGGCGGCTAGAGAATGCAGTTGATCACTCAGAAAGGAAGCTGATTTCCTAGAAAGAGCCTGGGGTGAAAAGTGAGAGAACAGAGTTCCAATCTGTATCCCATCTCGACCTCACAGGCTAGCTTGGTGACCTTGGCTGGGCAGGTCCCGCTGTCTCTCTGAGCCATGGTTTTCTCAGCTGTGACTTTGGAGGGTTGAACAAAAACATCTTCATGAAAGAGCTTCTTTAACCGCACCTACATATGCAAGGAGGATTATTACCCTTATTACCTCCACAAATTGTGTTCTACAAAAGGTGCGGGGGGTCTTCCCAGGTGGCACTTGTGGTTAAGAACCCAATGGCTGTTCAGGAGCCACAGGAGGCACAGGTTCAGTTCCTGGGTCAGGAAGGTCCCCAGAGGAGGGTATGGCAATCCACTTCAGTATTCTTGCCTGGAGAATGCCATGGACAGAGGACCCTGGCCAGCTGTGGGGCGTGTGGTTGCAAAGAGCTGGACATGAATGAAGCTACTTGGCACGCGTGAAAGGTGAAGAGCCTCCTGACGGCTTGTGCAAAGTCATGCTTCGTGCTCATGCACTCTTGAGCAACCTCTAGATACTACATTAATATAAACCTGGTCTTCAGCCTTTTGCTTAAAATCCTTCCTGGTACCCCATTGTTCCAACGTTACCTTAGATGGCTGGCCACAGTCTAACCCTTCTTATGCTCCAGCCTCAAATCTTATTGCTTTCCATGTTACTTCTAGGCTCTGGCTACCCCAAAGGACAAGCAGTTTGCTGCAGCTGCCATGTCCTCTGACTTGCCTTGATAGATAGATATATGTGTACCTTTGGCACAGAATGGTATCCCTCTTACCCAGCCCTTCACCTGACTGAATCCTACTTTTACTTCAAGTCCCAGTTTAAAGAGCCCCTTCCTCTGTGTTATGGGCTGAATTTTGTCAGCCCTCAAGTTCATATGTTGAAGCCCTAACCCCCAGTACTCTGAATGTGAGTATGTGGAGATAGTGCCTTTTGGTGGTTGTTAAGGTGAAATGAGGTCTTATGGGTGCACCTGATCCAGTGTGACTGGTGTTCTTATGAGAAGAGATTAGGACACATACATACACAGAGGGAAGACCATGTGAAGACGGCTGTCTGAAAGCCAGGGAGTGAGGCCTTGGGAGAAATCAGCCCTGCCCACATCTTGACTTTGGAATTCCAGCCTCTAGAACTGTGAGGAAATAAATTTCTGTTGTTTAAGCCACCTAGTCTAGGGTACTTCATTATCGCATCCCAAACAAACTAATACACCCTCGGAAGTCTTCCATGACTTCCAGAAGACCAGCTATGACCTTCTGTCACCATCCTTTATTCTTCTTTTCCAAACACTTATCATATTGAAATGTTCTGTCTCCTTAGTGTGTGAGTGTGTGGGCGTTGATGGCTTGGCTTGAGTCTTGAGATCAGGAATTATGTATAGATACATATCTCCATAGATACATAATCTATGTATCATCAAGACCTACCTGAATGCCTACAGGCATATAGAAGGCATGCCGCACAGTATGCTTTCATAGATGAATGGATGGATATGAATGGAAAACATCATGTCAGTTATCCAGTAATTTAGGCAAACAAAACCTCTCTCACTTAAGAAAAGACATATTTGGAGCAGCATCTTCCTAGTTCAGTTCAGTTCAGTTCAGTTCAGTCGCTCAGTCGTGTCCGACTCTCTGCGACCCCATGAATCACAGCACGCCAGGCAGTAATTTCTAATCAAATTATTTATACCTCACTAGATCTATGAAGGCACACATTTCAAATGTTCCCCAAATTTGGCCTGAGAATCATGAATAGTCAAAGAAAATTTTCTGGTAGGTTTTCTATTATTTATCTATTTATCTAAGTTCTTGTCTCACCATGTCTGTTTCACTCACATTCGCCATAGGAGTCAGCGTGAGTGACGATGGGAGGAGGAGATGAAAGAGAGAAGAGTTTCTTGGTGCATTTGCTGCTGCTGCTGCTGCTGCTAAGTCGCTTCAGTCGTGTCCGACTCTGTGCGACCCCATAGGCGGCAGCCCACCCGGCTCCTCCGTCCCTGGGATTCTCCAGGTAAGAACACTGCAGTGGGTTGCCATTTCCTTCTCCAATGCATGCACGCATGCTGTTGCTTCAGTTGTGTCCGACTCAGTGCGACCCATGGACAGAAGCCCACCAGGCTCCTCTGTCCAAGGAATTCTCTAGGCAAGAGTACTGGAGTGGGTTGCCACTTCCTTCTCCACTTGGTGCATTTAGGGATCCACAATCTGGAAGCACCGTAATATCTCCTGTGTGCTCAGTCACTTGGTCGTGTCTGACTCTTTGTGAGCCCATGGACTAGCCCACCAGGCACCTCTGTCCGTGGGATTTCCCAGGACAGAATACTGGCATGGGTAGCAATTTCCTTCTCCAGGGGATCTTCCTGACCCAGGGATTGAACCCACATCTGTTGCATCTCCTGAACTGGCAGGTGGATTCTTTACCCACTGAGCCACCTCATCAGCCCTAATACCTCCTGCTGCACCTCAAATCCATTTATTCTGATTTCATAGGAAAGCAATTGGCCTCCACTTTCTACGTAACCACCAATCATAGCTCAAAATGATAAGAGTTCAAAGGAATAAATATAAGATTGGAGAATTTCTTTAGAAAATAAAATCCCATTTTGCACTTTCAGTAATTGAAATCACCCAATAATACCCAGACAAGATCCGCTTTCTTGATATTTGGATAATGAACAACTGAAAGCCAAGACAGCCAGAGGGAGCAATTAGGGAGAAAAAGAAAATTAAGAACTTGCCAATACATTCTATTCTGTCAACTTCGTCAGTGAAGTGTTCCCTTTAATTACTATTGATTTTCATAATAGTTTATTAACCCAATATGTTAATTTAAGTTTGTCACAGGCTATTGTACATGTAGAATAATGCATTTTTTGGTCTTGTTGTGGGGGAAGGGGGACTGGTGTAATAGGAATAAATTTATCCCCCTTACACTTTTGTGTCTGATTTTTAAAAATTGTTTTGCTTGGGTAGAACTTTATTTTATTTTGGGCAGAACTGACCCAAATGGATCAGTCATCCTGACAGTGTTTTGGCTTCCAGCATTAGCTTCTGAATCACTCTGTTCACTGGTTGGCTTTGGAAGTGGTGGTGTCGAGAAATGGGAGACAGACTGATTGGACAAATTAAGTCAATAATGAATGCAGCCTAGGACTTGTGTAGAACTGAGAGAATCTCACTGTCAGAACTCATTTCTTTTGCTGCTGAAGACACTTTGAAAACCTCATGAGTTAAAAAATGGGGCTTCACGAACTTCCTTGGTAGCAGGGTGGATTAGAATCTGCTGTCAATGCAGGGGACATGGTTTGATGCCTGGTCCAGGAAGATCCCACATGCTGCTGGAGCAGCTAAGCCCATGTACCACAGCTATTGAGCCTGCGCTCCTAGAGCCTGTGCTCTGCAACAAGAGTAGCCACCACAATGAGAAGTCTGTGCCCTGGAACAAAAGCAACCCCTGCTCACCCCAACTAGAGAAAGCCTAAGTGCAGCAAGAAAGACCCAGCACAACCAAAAATAAATTTTTAAATGAATTTAATTTTTTAAAAATGGGGCTTCATGATACCTGCTTCATCCTACCTTCTCGAGTGGGCACAGGGCCCATGTCAGATCGTGGAAGGGCTTCTTAAAGGTAAGAACACGCAAAGAGAAGATGTTACAGGCTTCCTTGTTTACGGAAAAGTATCTTTAACCTCCAAACACTGAAGGACATAGCAGACTCTCAGAGCAAATGCCTGGAACCAGAAGCTCAAAAGATTTACCAATCTTGGCTAATAAAATAGAAATTAAACCCCAATTACTACAGAGGGGAAATCAGATTAATGGGGTGGTACCTTATCTGAATAATAATTATGAATTAGGAGATTCCATTACAAGGCCCAGGCAGGGCATGCTTTATTGGTTCATCAATAAGGCACGCATTCTAATGGACTGGCGTAAAACATGCTCTGAGGATCTTCCCACTGGATACCAGAAACTCAGAATAAGTTACATGGTATAAAATCACTTTTCTTCCAATCTGTAAAACATTCATGAGAAATACTGGGCTTTGTAGAAATATGAGGATTTAAAAGGTCATGGATGCGTCCATCTTTCCTTCTTTCAGTAGGGTCACAGCTATTGTGCTTATACTTGTCAGGTCTAAAATTCCTTAAAAGGCAAAAATTGACCATGGATTTGCACAAGGGTCTTTGAGGTAGGGCCATGGATGTGGTCATGGTAGTTGTTAGCCTCTGGGATAAAAATTCATTCCCAAATTGGGCTGACAACTTACCCCCCGAGCCTTCCCATGTGACAGTGTTTTTTCGCAACCTGGCCTCTTTGTGAAAGCCACTGCCCACCAGCTCATATCCCTCAGCCACCTCCTGTTGGCCCTCATTCCAGCATCAATATGGGGACACGGTCCCCACCATATTGAACCCCATCGTTTGGGTCCTAAAGCATCCTGCTGGGGCACAGAGTATTATTACTAGGTGTTTCAGGAACTTCGCAAGCTCTTAACTATTTCCTCTCTTCCCTGAGACTTGAGATCAATTCATGAGACAAGGTTAGGTGACAAAACTCTATTGTCCCTACCTTTCCCTTCTTCCTCTGCCTCCTCACATATAAAGAGATAACAAAAAACTACCTTATATAGTAATTGGTGAACAATATACCTATAAGAATCAACCCCCTGTAACCAACAAGAGGAACAATAGCACTTAGGTTTGAACTTAAGGGAGTTAAAAACAAGCATCCACAAAACTTCTACGTACATGTTTGCCGGTAGCAATGTTATTCATAATAGCCAAAACGGAAAGCAACTCCAATGGCTATCACCTGATGAATAGATAAATAAAATGAATTACATCCACACACTAGAATAGTATTAAGCTTTAAAAAGGAAAGACGTACAAATACGTGCTACAATATGGAAGAACCCCAAACATGTGTTAAGCGAAGGAAGCTGAACAGAAAGACCACACGCTGTCTGATTCCATTTATATGACATGTCCAGTTCAGTTCAGTTCAGTTCAGTCGCTCAGTCGTGTCCGACTCTCCGCGACCCCATGAATCACAGCACGCCAGGCCTCCCTGTCCATCACCAACTCCCGGAGTTCACTCAAACTCATGTCCACAGAGTCGGTGATGCCATCCAGCCATCTCATTCTTTGTCGTCCCCTTCTCCTCCCGCCCCCAACCTTTCCCAGCATCAGAGTCTTTTCCAGTGAGTCAACTCGTCGCATGAGGTGGCCAAAGTATTGCAGTTTCAGCTTTAGCATCAGTCCCTCCAATGAACATCCAGGATTGATCTCCTCTAGAACATGTAAAATCAGGGAGACAGAAAGTCAGCAGGTAGTTGCCAGGAGCTAAGGGAAGAAGGGAATGGGGAGTGACTGCGGCTTGATTTCCTTAACTGTAAAATGGGGATTATAATTGTACCTCATAGTATAATTGTAGAAATGAATGCATGTAGAGCTTTTAGAACATAGCTGTGATACTTCGTTTCAGAACAAGAAACATATATTTGGTCTTCATCCCCATTTCTGGCACAGAGCTCCTAAAACCCTGAGAATATCCTAAGTGATGAGTGACAAAGGTGTCTTTATGTTAACAAGGTGTGGAGCTGAGTTCATCACCTGTGGGACCTGGAGCTCTCTCTTCTTAGAGAGTGTCAGAATTGACTTGAATTGTAGGACACCCAGCTGACCGTGTAGAGTATCCTCTTACTCTGAAACTGTTAATTAACTGACTAGTTAATTGCTTCTTATAGTTAAGTTTGCAGTAAACGTTAGCTGTTGCTATTTCTGAGGATGCTGAGAGAATAGACTTGCCCATTGCTGCGTCGTTTCTGTGGAAGACTATTGGGAAAAGTCCAAGAGACTTGAAGTTGAGATAAACAGATGAACGTCTCTCCCATGCACTCCCTCGGCTCCCCCCCGCCCGCCTCCGCCAACCAATGCCGGCACTAGGCAGGTCCCCAAAGAAAGCAAAGGTAGGTGGCTCTTGGAATGTGGCTTGTCCGGAGCCATAGAGAGTTAGAGAAAGTGGCTCCTGCACCTGGTTCTTCCTAAACCAGCCCAAACTCCATTCCTTCCCCATATTGTTCTTCATATCATGATAAGCACAGAGAGAATTGCAAGGAACATTCTGGACTCTGCTCTTACGTCCTTCTTCATAAATAGAACGACAAGATCCTGGCAGTATTTTGGACATTTGGGCCATTATGGCAGACTAAAACACTGTCAGTGGCCATTAAAAAATAACTGCCTCACTCCTTGCCCCATCCTCTGATATGAGATTGTCATTTCCTCCATGCACTTATCTGAAGTTATCCTGCTAGTGTTCACATTTGCTGTAATGGACAGTTGTTTGTCTTGTAGAATGAGGGTTCCGGGAGGACAAAGTTCCTGACTGTCTTCTTTGTCACTGCTGGATCCCAGCACCTGGAATAAGGGCCAGAACATGGCAGGCATTCAGTGGATATTTCTGAAATAACGAATGAACTGTCCTTGCCCCAGCGCTCAACACAGTGCTGGTGTTAAAGACACAAAAATCTCCATCGAAAATCACCGCGCAGCCTCCATTCCCGCTCTGAGGAACCGGTCAGTGTTTTCCCTCTGTGCCTCTACATCTGGGGCCCCTCCACATCGGGGGTGGACCGGGGGGCCTCCCTCACCACACACACTACCTCTGCCATCGTGGTTGGGTAGACCTGGGGTGGATTCCTTCTCTAAGCTAAGACATTCCTAATTTTGTTCTGGAAAATTTGGGCTTGGCACTCAGAGATTCCGATTAGTAAGCGTTGGTGCTTAAACCGTGAAGCTGGAGAGGTCTGGATCTCAAATATATTCAGAGCAGAAGGGGCTGGTATGAAGGGAAAGAGAATAAAGCACACTGTGAGGAGACGGGGGAAGAGCGAGGAAGAGGCAGGGAGAGAGAGTCGGGCAGTGACCTCGTTGACTGAGCATGCTGGTTTCGTTTTTCACTTTGTCCCGCAAGACTCGGCTGTGCTTCTAGCCTTGGTTGTTTCTTTCACTTTACATTAGTTTGACTGGGTTTCTGTTTCTTGCCCACAGAAAATTCCTGACCACTAAACCCTAGAATATTAAAGATACCAAGGGAACATTTCATGCAAAGATGGGCTCAATAAAGGACAGAAATGGTATGGACCTAACAGAAGCAGAAGATATTAAGAAGAGGCGGCAAGAATACATAGAAGAACTGTACAAAAAAGATCTTCATGACCAACATAATCATGATGGCGTGATCACTCACCTAGAGCCAGACATCTTGGAATGTGAAGTCAAGTGGGCCTTAGAAAGCATCATTACGAACAAAGCTAGTGGAGATGATGGAATTCCAGTTGAGCTATTTCAAATCCTGAAAGATGATGCTGTGAAAGTGCTGCACTCAATATGCCAGCAAGTTTGGAAAACTCAGCAGTGGCCACAGGACTGGAAAAGGTCAGTTTTCATTCCAATCCAAAAGAAAGGCAATGCCAACGAATGCTCAAACTACCGCAAAATTGCACTCATCTCACACACTAGTAAAGTCAAGCTCAAAAATCTCCAAGTCAGGCTTCAGGAATACATGAACTGTGAACTTCCAGATCAAGCTTGTTTTAGAAAAGGCAGAGGAACCAGAGATCAAATTGCCAACATTCGCTAGATCATCAAAAAAGCAAGAGAGTTCCAGAAAAACATCTATTTCTGCTTCATTGACTATGCCAAAGCCTTTGACTGTGTGGATCACATTAAGCTATGGAAAATTCTGAAAGAGATGGGAATACCAGACCACCTGACCTGCCTCTTGAGAAACCTGTATGCAGGTCAGGAAGCAACAGCTAGAACTGGACAAGGAAAAACAGACTGGTTCCAAATAGGAAAAGGAGTACGTCAAGGCTGTATACTGTCACCCTGCTTATTTAACTTATATGCAGAGCACATCATGAGGAATGCTAGGCTGGAAGAAGCACAAGATGGAATCAAGATTTCCGGGAGAAATATCAATAACCTCAGATCTGCAGATGACACCACCCTTAGGGCGGAAAGTGAAGAAGAACTAAAGAGCCTCTTGATCAAAATGAAAGAGGAGAGTGAAAAAGTTGGCTTAAAGCTCAACATTCAGAAAACTAAGATCATGGCATCTGGTCCCATCACTTCATGGGAAATAGATGGAGAAACAGTGGAAACAGTGTCAGACTTTATTTTGGGGGGCTCCAAAATCACTGCAGATGCTGATTGCAGCCATGAAATTAAAAGACGCTTGCTCCTTGGAAGGAAAGTTATGACCAACCTAGAGAGCATATTAAAAAGCAGAGACATTACTTTGCCAACAAAGGTCCGTCTAGTCAAGGCTATGGTTTTTTCAGTGGTCATGTATGGATGTGAGAGTTGGACTGTGAAGAAAGCTGTTTGCCAAAGAACTGATGTTTTTGAACTGTGGTGTTGGAGAAGATTCTTGGAGAAGACGCCTTGGACTGCAAGGAGATCCAACCAGTCCATTCTAAAGGAGATCAATCCTCAGTGTTCATTGGAGGGACTGATGCTAAAGCTGAAACTCCAATACTTTGGCCACCTCATGCGACGAGTTGACTCACTGGAAAAGACTCTGATGCTGGGAGGGATTGGGGGTGGGAGGAGAAGGGGACGACAGAGAATGAGATGGCTGGATGGCATCACCGACTCGATGGACATGAGTTTGAGTGAACTCCGGGAGTTGGTGATGGACAGGGAGACCTGGCGTGCTGTGGTTCATGGGGTCGCAAAGAGTCAGACACGACTGAGCGACTGAACTGAATTGAACTGAACTGAAACCCTAGCATGTGGGAGGCATCCTCAAAACCTTGGTTGACTTGACTTCACTTTTCATATATTCGTTTATTTGTTCACTTACTCAACAAGTATTTATCATACTGGGCACTGGGCTAGAAAATAGAGGAAAACAGGTGTGCAGAAAGCTAGACACTGCCTCTACCTTGGTGGAATTAGGGCAGGGAGACAGCGTTAATCAAATAAAGACAAGAAGAGAAATAGTGAATGTTTGCATCGTACACTGTCTGGTATGTGCCAGGAATGTGTTGGGCTTAAGTCATCATCAGTATTAAGGGGACCACCATCTGCTTAGAATGGGGACCCACATACGGTTCTTTACCAACCAAAGAACCAAGCACTCTCGTTCAGTTCAGTTCAGTCGCTCAGTCGTGTCCGACTCTTTGCGACCCCATGAATCACAGCACGCCAGGCCTCCCTGTCCATCACCAACTCCCGGAGTTCACTCAAACGCATGTCCATCGAGTCGGTGATGCCATCCAGCCATGCCATCTCATTCTCTGTCGTCCCCTTCTCCTCCCGCCCCCAATCCCTCCCAGCATCAGAGTCTTTTCCAGTGAGTCAACTCCTCTCATGAGGTGGCCAAAGTATTGGAGTTTCAGCTTTAGCATCAGTCCTTCCAATGAACACCCAGGATTGATCTCCTTTAGAATGGACTGGTTGGATCTTCTTGCAGTCCAAGGGACTGTCAAGAGTCTTCTCCAGCACCACAGTAACACACATTTTATCTGATTTGACCCTCAGACTGATCCCACATAATTGATTTTTAAAAGATATCCATTTTATAGGCATGTTTGTAAAACTGAGCCCCACCCACAAGGGTTAAGTGACTTATCCAAAGTCAATGAGGCTGGTTAGAGGCAGAGCCTGACTTAACTGCTGTCTCCAAAGCCCAGTAGGGTTCTTTACCAGCCATTCTGCAAAATGCTTCTTCTATGAGGAGATGACAAGTGTGACAGAACCATACACACTGCACAACCCTGAAGAAACATCGGGCAGAAGGTATCCAGGCAGGACTCTGCTGTGCTATTTTTAGGATAAATTCTGCTAAAACTATGCAAGCAGCAAAGGGGAGAGGCAGTTAGTTAGCTGTGCCTGCTGAAGCAGCGAGTCTATGTCCAGTGCTGGATCTCTGATAGAGGCCCAGGGTCCCCCACCTCGGGAGGCAGGATGGATGGCTGAAGTTCACGAGGCCTCCTATCTCTTTCCTAAATCCCCCGGGTAGCCAGGGGCTGGTACCTGGGGGTTTCACATGCAGGCATCACAGTGAGATGATAAACACAGTCCTGGCCACAGAGTTTCTAGGAGGCTCAGACTAGGCTCTTGCAATTATTTTAAAGGACTCAAATAAACTGGACATTCCTGTGTAGGGGGGTGGTATCTTGTTTTTCCTTCTGACTCATCTGTCAGCACTCTCAGAAAGGAGAGAATTTACCTCCTCAGAGCTATAAAAACGAATGTCAGTGAAACCTTCAGAACTTGCTTGGTGCGTTGGAACCCTGTCTTCAGGCAATCTTTCCTCCAGAGAAGATGAGAGCTGGGTTTTTATTTGATTTTACAAGGCCAAGGAACATTCTGTTATTGTTTCTCAAGGTGAAATCAACTTTATCAGAGTAAGTGTTCAGCTAACTGGACTCTTGTTTCAGATTGGATGAATTAATTCTTCAGAGCATGGGACCAAGGAAGTTTCATTTTAAACAAGTACTCTTGCTAATCCTTGAGTACAGTAAAGCTTGAAAACAACCATTCTACACTATATGTTCCCCTGCCAGGGTGCCAGAACATGCTGCAAACAAATGACTGGCTCTAACATCTTGTCCCTCGAGGTCAAATGTTCTCAACTTCCATATTATCAACACCTGGGCCAGGGAGTTTTTTCGCAGATGGGGGTTATCCTCTGCATTACAGAATGTTTAGCACCATCCTATTAGATACCTATGAAAGTGAAAGAGGAGAGTCAAAAAGTTGGCTTAAAGCTCAACATTCGGAAAACTAAGATCATGGCATCTGGTCCCATCACTTCACGGGAAATAGATGGAGAAACAGTGGAAGCAGTGTCAGACTTTATTTTTTGGGGCTCCAAAATCACTACAGCCATGAAATTAAAAGACGCTTGCTCCTTGGAAGGAAAGTTTTGACCAACCTAGATAGCATACTAAAAAGCAGAGACATCACTTTGCCAACAAAGGTCCGTCTAGTCAAGGCTATGGTTTTTCCAGTGGTCATGTATGGATGTGAGATTTGGACTGTGAAGAAAGCTGATCACTGAAGAATTGATGCTTTTCAACTGTGGTGTTGGAGAAGACTCTTGAGAGTCCCTTGGACTGCAAGGAGATCCAACCAGTCCATTCTAAAGGAAATCAATCCTGGGTGTTCATTGGAAGGACTGATGCTAAAGCTGAAACTCCAATACTTTGGCCACCTCATGCGAAGAGTTGACTCACTGGAAAAGACTCTGATGCTGGGAGTGATTAGGGGCAGGAGGAGAAGGGGATGACAGAGAATGAGATGGCTGGATGGCATCACCAACTGGATGGACATGCGTTTGAGTGAACTCCGGGAGTTGGTGATGGACAGGGAGGCCTGGCGTGCTGTGATTCATGGGGTCGCAAAGAGTCTGACACGACTGAGCGACTGAACTGAACTGAACTCAATGACTTCCCTCCAGTTGTGGCAACCAAAAATGGCTCCAAATGTCAATAGAATGTCAATGACCAATGACAAGTGTCCCCTGGGGACAGAAGCTGCCCCCCTTACACCCTACTGAGAAGCACCGTTGTAGATAAGTTGGTTCCAATCCTGGCTGAACATGGAGTCACTCAAGGATCTTTGTCAAACTTGGATTATTGAACTTTACCCCAAGAAAGTCTTGTTTGTTTGAGTTGGGGGTGGAAGCTAGGCACCATTAAGATTTCCCAAATGATTCAATATGGCAGAGTTGAGAATCCCTGCTCTAGGTAGATGCTGGAGGCATGAGTCTACATGTATGTTTGTGCCTTCATGGAAGCTATAAACACTCAAGTCACATTGATGGCATTATCTAAGCACCTATGTATCATCAGGACCAGGCACCCAGATAGGATGACAAAAGCCACCTCTTTTGAAACTAACAAACACAGAGCTTCAGCCAAATACATTAAAATTCCTCCCATCTCACTCCATATATGACCTAAATCAGAATTTAAAGCAGAACTTTTTTGATGGCTAGGAAAACAGATAAACTTTTTTCTACTGGACGGTATAATATAAAGATATGACAGCCGAAAAAGCTGCAGTCATTTTGCCACTATCAAAGAAGCTGACCAAAAATGGAAAGGGTGCTCAGAGAAGGGCAGCACCAAAAGAATCACAGAGCAACAGAGCTATAGCCTTGATCAAATTGTACCTGAATTCCACCCTGCCAAGTTATAATCAGTTCCGTGACAAGATAAATCATCTTTATTTTTTAAGTAACCCAGCTTGAGGTGGGTTTTCTGTTACCTGCAATCAAAAGCACTCTGATATTCCATTCCAGACCCGTATCCTCTTGAAATTATAGATGGTCCCCAAATTACAGTGGTTTGACTTACAATTTTTCAACTGTATGATGATGTGAAAGAAACACACATTAAACAGAAACTGTGCCTTAAATTTTGAATGTTGGTCTTTTCCAGTCTAGCAATATGATATTGTCTTGAGATGCTGGACAGGGCAGCGAGCGCAGCTCCCAGTCAATCATCGATCACAGGGCAGACAACTGATACACTTACAACCATTCTGCACTCCGAGAACCACTCTGTTTTTCACTCTTAGTATAGTATTCAATAAATTACATGAGATAGTCAGGACTTCATTATAAATTAGGCTTTGTGTTAGATGATCCTGCTCAACTTCAGGGTAATGTAGGTGGCACAGTGGTAAAGAATTTGCCTGCCAGTTCAAGAGATGCAAGAGATTCGGGTTTGAACCCTGGGTCAGGAAGGTCTGCTGGAGTAGGAAATGGCAACCCATTCTAGTATTCTTGCCTGGAAAATTCCATAGATAGAGGAGCTTGGTGGGCTACAGTCCAGGGAGTCACAAAGAGTCAGGCACAAGTGAGTGAATAAACACACACACATACAGGGTAATGTAAGTGTTCTGAGCACTTTAAGGTAGGCTACGCTATGGCAGAACTATGGGATTCAGCAGGTTAGATACATTAAGTGCATTTCCAATATATTATATTTTTCAGTTATGATGGGCTTATCAAATGTAATCTCATTGTAAGTCAAGGAAGATCTGTATAGTATATTGCTTAGAGCTAATGAAATGAAATAATTTTTAAGGCAGGTCAAGAAAAGAACTTAACATAAAATTTTCTCTATCTTCTGAGCTCCTACCTCTCTCCCTTTAGTGTGCATTGTACCTTAACTAGATCCCCTAAGAAGACTCAGGAATGCCTACTAGTCAAAAAAAAAGGAGAAGAAGCAATTTCTTTCTGATACCAGCAAGGTAACTCTTTAGGAGAAGAATTCCTTTCTCAATTCTGTAAGGGGTTACAGTGACCCATTATTTTGATGTATAACCCTTTGTCTCAAAAACTTATATAAATGTGGTTTGACCTCTAATGGGTAGAACTGTCCTCAGAAGTTTCTGAATGACTGTCTCCTGGGTTATAATCCTCTGGTTGGCCTGAATAAAATGTTCCATTTCTTTCTTAGATTGACTATCGATTAATTTTTTTATCAACAAGGCTTGATGAAGAGTGGTCCTTGAACCAGCAGCCTCAACATCACCTAAGCACTTCTTAGAAATGCAGAATCTCAGGCTCGTCTTCAGATCCACTGAATCAGAAACTGTGCCGTAATAAGAACCCTGAGGGACTCATATGAACATTAAAGTTTAAGAAACCTGGACTTAGGTAACTGCTCTCTTAAGCACTGAGCTAGATAATAGGGAGCCAAGAATAAGCAAAAAACAGACTTGGTTTCTTGGTTCTATGACTTGGTTAAATGCCCTGTTCTATACTTGCCAACACCTCAACTCCATCAGTTCATCCGTTCATTCACTCATTCAACAAATATATATTTAGCACTACATTCATGAGTTTAAGGGTTTCCCTGGTGGCTCAGTCCGTAAAGAATCCGCCTGCAATGCAGACTACCTGTAATGCAGGGACAAAATTAGCAGAAACATTAAAAAGTGTGCTCAAAGGAGAGAGAAGAGGCATACTCTGCCCTTTAAGAAGCTCCTTGTGTATTTGAGAAAACAGATATCGTAATCACACAGATAAATGTTAACATGGCAATGATACAAGTGCTACCCTGGAGAGGTCCTGTGGGGGTTCCTCCTGTAGGGTTCCTCCGTGGGGGATATTTGATTTGATCAGAGCGGTCAGGCAAGGCTGCCCTGAGGAGATCTGAAGGGCAAGTAGAGAAGAGTGGGACACATAAAGAGGAGAATATTGAAGGCACAAGGGAATACAATGTGTAAGCTTTTCAAGCTGGGAGAAGCAAGTGAACACAACAGTTGCCAAGAGCAGGGAGCAGGGAGGGTCAGAATGAGATCAGACATGTAACCAAGGGTCAGCATCTTTAACAATATAAAAACCATGTTAAGGATTCCTCCTTTAATCCTCAAACTAACAGCCACTGATGCATTTTAATATTTATTCCACTTTGATAGGAATACTTAACATGAAATCTACCCTCTTAACACATTTTTACATGTACATTATTATTGACTTTAGGCTGACAATGTTATACAGCATTTCTAGAGCTTATTTATCCTCCTTAACTGAAAGTTAATGCCTGTTGATGAGTATTTCCCTATATCCCTCACTCCCAGCCCCTAGTAACGACCTTTCTTTGATTTTATAAATTTGACTATTTTACATATCTCAAATAAGCAGGATCATGTAGTATGTGTCTTTCTGTAGCTGGCTTATTTCATGTAACATAATATCTTTGAGGTTCATCCCTGTTGTGCATATTGCAGAGTTTCTTTTTATTGTAAGGTGGAATAGTATCCCCGCATGTGCATATACCACATTGTTTTTATTCATTCATCCGTCAATGGACTTTCAGGTTGCTTCCAAACCTTGGCTACTGTGAATACTGCTGTTTTGAACATGGGAATGTTAATTTCTCTTTGAGAGTCTGACTGCAGTTTTTTGGCTCAGGTACCCAGGGTTGGGATTGCTGGATCACATAATAGCTCTAATTTTTTTTTTTTAACTTTTTTGAGGAATCTCTATACTGTTCTCTGAAGTGGGTACATCAGCTTGCATTCTCACCAGCAGTGTGCAAGCCTTCCCATCCTTGCCACAACCTCCACCTCCTCGCCAACATTTGCTGCCTCTTTTGAAAACAGTCATCCTGGCAGGTGTGAGGTGAGACCTGATTATGGTTTTGATTTGCATTTCCTTGATAATTAGTGATGTTAAACATTTGTTCATCTGCCTGTCAGTTGTTTGTATGTCTTCTTTGGAGAAAAGTGTCTTCAAGTCCTTAGCCCATTTAGTCAAGTTTTCAGTTATCTTGCTATTGAGTTGTAGGAGTTTCTAATATACTTTGGACATCAGATTTGTGGTTTCCATGTATTTTCTCCCATCCCATAGGATAGCATCACCATGTTGATTCCTTTGCTGAGCAGGAAGTCATTGACATCTTTTAAATATAGTGCTTTCCCATATAGCACAGTTTATCAACTGAGAGTGTACACAGTCTGAGCCCCTGTCCCAGCACCTTCTGTTTTGTCGTCCCCCTCCTTGCCTTATCACCCAGCAGAGCAGACCAGCATGGCCTAGCTTGTTCACACCACACTTGTTACTTGGGGTTGACGGACAGAATGGAGCTGTGGGTCAGGCTGACTTGAACCGAATCCATTTCTATATCTTCGTTGCTGTGAGGGCCACAATGACAGTGACTACAGGTGACAGCATCTCAGCGCACTCAGCACTGCGCCACACACCTGGGCAAAAAGAAGGGCAGACTAGGGACTTCTCTGGAGTCCAGTGGTTAACATTCCGTGCGTCCAAGGCAGGAGGTGTGGGTTCCATCTCTGGTTGGGGAACTAATGTTTCATGGTGAAGCCAGAAATAAAAAGGACAGACTGAATAATCATTAGGTGAATGGCCTGACCCAGGGGAGCTGCTGGGGGCGTCCCTAATCATCACCCCTAGTGACGGCTTGCATCGAGACTCCCTGGAGAGCTGGCTCTATGTCTACTGAGGGAGGCGCCAGGTGGATGTGCCAGTGGGGCGCTCAGAAGGACCCCCGGCTTTGCAGAGGCAGCTCTGGGAGCCCCGGTCTATGGTCTAGGCCAGGAAGCCTTGAACTCGGGCCGGCTTGGTCAGGATGCATGTCCTCTCCCCAGGAGAACCTTCTTCTGCAATGTTCTCCAGGTCTTCCCATGAGAGCCAGTCAGCCTGGTTCCCCACAGAGTGTGCCCACACATGTGTGGCTTTGGAGCCATGTGCGGAGCTGGTGTGCCTGGGTATGTGTCTTCTTCTGCAGCCAAGAGTGTCTTGAGCAGGATTTTCCTGAGTGTCCTGCTTTTGTAGACAGCTCTATGGTTTCAGAGGGCTCCCCAGGTGGCACTAGTGGTGAAGAGCCCCGTGCCAATGCAGAAGACATGAGAGATGTGGGTTTGACCCCTGGGTTGGGAAGATCCCCTGGAGAAGGGCATGGCAATCCACTCCAGTATTCTTGCCTGGAGAATTCCATGGACAGAGGAGCCTAGCCAAGCTATAGTTCATGAGGTTACAAAGAGCCGGACATGACTGAAGTGACTTAACATAACACTGTTTAAAAAATGTGAAAATATAAAAAAGAAAAGAATCACACCTTATCTTACCCTTGGAGGTGATGATTACATGCATTTTGGGATATATTGTTTCATAATTTATTTTTTGCAGGTAAATACATATGTACACAAGGCGGTGGTCCATATGATCAGTTTGATTCAGTTCAATTCAGTCACTCCATCGTGTCCGACTCTTTGCGACCCCATGGATTGCAGCACACCAGGCTTTCCTGTCCATCACCAACTCCCAGAGCTTGCTCAAACTCATGTTCATCGAGTTGGTGATGCCATCCAACCATCTCATCTTCTGTCGTTCCCTTCTCCTCCCACCTTCATTCTTTCCCAGCACCAGGGTTTTTCCCCATGAGTCAGTTGTTTGCATCAGGTGGCCAAAGTATTCGCCTTCCAATGAAGCGACTGAAGTGAATTGAACATATATATATATATATTTTTTTTTTAAATAAGGTGAAATGATTCTTCAGTTTTTAAATTAAAAGTTCCCAAAAGTGAAAAGTGCATAATAGTCTACCTTTCCTATTAAAACAAATCATAGGAAGTTAATGTTCTCAGTTTAAATTTCAATCATACAAAAGTTAACTTTATTTTTGTAGAACATTATTACTATGATTATTATAACATCACCTTTTCCCAAAGCAATTACAAAAAAAAAATTTCAGATTTCTGGCTTATAAAGAAGTGACTTAATTTTCCAATTTTACTCAGGCTTGGAAAAATAAATGTGGGGAATATTTTTTTACTTAGCTGATTTTCAGTGAATTTCTTCTATGATGATAGAGAAGGGGGAAAAAAGAATTAAAATAAGATAGCACATTTTCTAGTTTCAATTTCCATCTGGAGAGGTTATATTTAGCTTAAAATGAGGATATAACATTTTCCCTAGGTACCTCACTTTCAAAGGAAAAAAAAAGCTGTCAAATGATGAGTATTAAAAAAAAAAAAGGTATGTGTTTCACGATCTGAATGGAATGCTGAGTCAGCAATGCCTGTCAAAAAGGCAAGAGAACTTGGAATTTTGTATATTACCAAGAACTATCTTATAACTGGATGCCCAGACATGGCTGAAACCACGCAGAACGTTCTCACTGGTTGGTACTTCCACAAACGTAATGAATATGAAGTACACTTTGGAACCTGATATGGCCAACAATGGGCTTCCCAAGTGGTTCAGTGGTAAAGAATCTCTGACAGTGTAAGAGATGTAGGAGACACGGGTTCAATCCTTGGGTTGGGAAGATCCCTGGAGGATGAAATGGCAACACACTCCAGTATTCTTGCCTGGAGAATCCCATGGACAGAGGAACCTGATGGGCTACAGTCCATGGGGTTGCAAAAAGTCAGACGTGACTCAGTATGTACCCATGGACATGATCAGCAATGAGCTACATTATTTGTGTACTGACACCCCTACCACCCAATTCATATGTTGAAATTCTATCCTTCAATTCAGTTCAGTTCAGTTCAGCCGCTCAGTCGTGTCCGACTCTTTGCGACCCCATGAATCACAGCACGCCAAGCCTCCCTGTCCATCACCAACTCCTGGAGTTCACTCAAACTCATGTCCACAGAGTTGGTGATGCCATCCAGCCATCTCATTCTCTGTCGTCCCCGTCTCCTCCTGCCCCCAATCCCTCCAAGCATCAGAGTCTTTTCCAGTGAGTCAACTCGTCACATGAGGTGGCCAGAGTATTGGAGTTTCAGTTTTAGCATCAGTCCTTCCAAGGAACACCCAGGATTGATCTCTAGAATGGACTGGTTGGATCTCCTTGCAGTCCAAGGGACTCTCAAGAGTCTTCTCCAGCACCACAGTTCAAAAGCATCAATTCTTCGGCAATCAGCTTTCTTCACAGTCCAACTCTCACATTCATACATGACCACAGGAAAAACCATAGCCTTGACTAGATGGACCTTGGTTGGCAAAGTAATGTTTCTGCTTTTTAATATGCTATCTAGGTTGGTCCTTAGTGTGATGCTATTAGTGAGGGGAGGAGGGACTTTGGGAAGGTAATTGGTTCCCAAAGATGGAGCCCTCACGAATGAGATTAGCGTCCCATTTATTAGATCCTTTATAAAAGGGACCTGAGACAGCTCTCTCACCATCTTTCCACATGTGAAGATACAGTGAAAAATCCATTTTGCCACCTAGAAGAGGGATCTCACCAAACCCAACCATGTTGGCACCCTGTTCCCAGAATTCCAGCCTCCAGAACTATGAGAAATATGTTTGTTGTTTAAGCCATCCAGTCTGCGGTAGTTTGTTACAACCACTTCAAAAGACTGAAGCAGTGTCCTTTAAAATGAATATGATCACATTTATCTGTCCAAGCATGATCTAAGATAACAAAGTATTTATCTAACCAAAAAGAACTAGGACATATTTCCTCATAAAAATCCTGTGAAGTGTTTATACGGCCACCTGATCGTTTCTGTGATCTGATATCTTCATTTTCTCCTCTTAGATGATATTCATTGCTGTTCTCTCTTAGTTTCTAGTACTGGCATGCATGGGAAGACTTGATGCATACAGGTTTCCCACCACACCCCCAGTCTCCAACTTTATTAACTCAGTTTTTTAAACCACTGATTTTACAGTAATTCCTAAAATATTCCTTCTGGACTGCATGAACTCTCTGAGTCACCCATCCTGCCCTCACGGCTCCAGAAAATTCTTGGATTGGGTGTAAACCCTAATTCTTGGGCCAGGGCTTCCCCAGTTGCAAAAGGAACTGCTAGGTCAGCCAGATGCCTGCGTCACCTACAAAGCGCTTGTAAATGCTGTCTGGCATCATGTTCTCCACATTTTTCAAAGTTTCCAGAACTTTATTAGTACTGAACTTTTGAAGGCATGCTGTGAGGGATGAAGAGACACAGAAGCCCTCAGCAGTGACGGCAACGCAGCATCCACTCCCGTGTCTGGGTGGTGTGTACGAGAGTGTGCACGGAAGTCACTCTGTGCTCTTGGCCTCAGGTCAGCCTCCTTCCCTTCCACGACTCTGCACTGAGAGACTCCTATTCTCAGTCCATCCCAGGAGATGGTCTTTGACCCTGGTTGGCATTATGGTATGCTTCTTAACATTGACTTGCATCACGTTCTCCACACACACCACATCCTGCCACCCCTCAGCTCAGCACTCCTACAGATAACCACAAATTCTCTGTGAAGCAGAGTACATTTTACACATTCAGTGAAATGTGACTCCCACCTTGGCCCCCACTGAGAAGGACCTGGGGAACAGCGGTGTGCCACATCCTGCTCATTGAGAATGATGGGTCCAGAGTCTACAGTTACCAAGCTTCACTGACTTCACTCCAGAAACAGGTCCCAGTTTTTACTGAGTAGAATTGTAAAAAATTCAGGGGCCCTCTTCAAGGAACATACGGTTAGAAATCATACTTGAACACATGCTGAAGTCACCAGGCTCCAGCCACAGTGGCCTGATTCTGTTGTTTTGGTTCTGATTCTGTTGTTTTAGTTCTTTAACTTCACCAAGAGCATTTATGCCCTGGGGCCTTTGTCCAGTCTGTTCCATCTGCTTGGCTGCCCTGACCCTAGATGGAGATAAACTGTTTCCTTTTTATCATCTAGGCCTGAGCTTGACTCTAACCTCAGAAAGTCCCTTCCCCACCACCTATACTAAGTAGCTCACACATTCCTGGTTGTTGCTGCTCATCAAGTATCCCCATTTCATGTACTTGTGGGTGCTTGGCAGCTGAAATGATCATACTTATGTTTTTGTTTCAGGATCAGCTTCAGCATGAGTGACACGTAAGTTCTCTTGGAATCCCGTGTTTAGACGGGTTCTCCATGTGGTTTAATGCTCTGCTGTCACTGTCTTGGGATTCTAAATTTTCTTTTTTCCGAGAAGATCTTCATTTTCATTTTATACCACAAGTTATGCACCTCTCCAGCTTACTGGAGATACTGTTTATTGTCTCTTTGCTAGTAGGTACCCAGGAGAGCAGGGTATCTCCTAGATTCAATATTGTGTTGTCAGTACTTAAGACATTACAGAGAATACTGTAGCTGCCCAATGAGTATTTGTTAAGTTAGATAGAGGATTATTATGTGACCCAGCGATTTCACTCCTGGGTATATAAAAAGAACTGAAAACAGATGTTCAAGCAAAAACTTGTATACCGATGTTATAGTGGCACTATAACCAAAAGGTGGAAACAACCCAAATTTCCATCAGCTGTTGAATGGATGAACAAAATGTGCTATATCTGTAAAACGGAATATTATTCGACCAGGAAAAAGAGTGAAACATTGATATGTGCTCTGATATGGATGAATGTTTTCCGTAGCAAAATATTAGGCTGCGTCAAATCAAATACAAAAGATCACATATTTATAATTCTGTCTTGTGAAATATCCGGAACCAGTTAATCTGTAGAAATAGGAAGTAGATTGGTGGTTGCCAGAGGCTAGAGGAGGCAGGGGAGAAAGGAGAGATGGAGAAAAACTGCTTGACAAATATGGGGTTTTATTTTGCTGTAATAAACATGGATGGAGTCGGATAGAAATGGTGGTTGTGAAGTGAAGTGAAGTGAAAGTTGCTCAGTCGTGTCCGACTCTTTGCGACCCCATGGACTATATAGTCCATGGAATTCTCCAGGCCAAAATACTGGAGTGGGTATCCTTTCCCTACTCCAGGGGATCTTCCCAACTCAGGGATCGAAACCAGGTCTCCCGCATTGCAGGCAGATTCTTGACCAGCCGAGCCACAAGGGGAGCCGTTGTTGCACACGCTTATTATGAATGTATAATACTAAATGCTGCAGAATTGTTTCTTTTAAAAGGTTAGTTTTGTTTTAAAAGGATTAACTATGCATTGTATTAATTTTACCTTGATTTAAAAAAAAAAAGAAAACTGGAAAAAAAAAATATTTGTTGAAAGAATACATATTTATAGAACTTGTGACCAAACTCTTTCCAAAACCAAGTATAGCGTTTTCTTAACTTGGCCTAGGGCTTCAGTAATTTCAGTCCATGAAGATAAGGACACATTCACACCTTTCTATGAATAAACATTTTAAGTACTTGCTTCGTCAGGATGACATCAGACCTTGTTATCATTAAGATGCCAACCTTTTTCTACATTTTTTTTTTGGTGGTTGTTTTGTCTGTTGGTCTTATGGTATCTTTATTTTTTTAAAAAAATTGTAAAAGAACTTTTTAGATAATTATAGATGCATATGCAGCTAAAAAATATTTTACAGAGAGATCCTGTGTTCTTCCTCCCAATTTCTACCAATGGGAATGTCCTTTGAAATTATAGAATAATATCACAACCAGGAAATTTATATTTATACAATCCATCTACCTCATTCAAATTCAGTGGTTTTATCTGCTCTCATTTGTGTGTGTGTGTCCTGTTTCTACACTGAAATGTAACAACAGTTCCTTTTAGTATTACTATAGTCTGTCAAGGAGTAAGACATTCCAGAGAGATTGTGGCACGACCAGAATAACCACAAGTAAATGACTCTGAGCACAAGTTAAAAGAAAGAAACATTTCCAAAGAAACAACAGGGGCTTAGCAGCCTGGAACCTGTTAGGTCAGCCATGCCCTGTTTACTTTCACTTGACCCTTTCAGCGCCAGGCACATATACATATTTTGGTTAATTCAGCAGACTGAGGGATGGGGTACTCTAAGATACTCTTCTTTCATTTGAGAAAATGGGAAACGTAAAAGCCAGCAAACATTGAGTGGGAGCATAGAAAAGATGCCTGGAAGATTGTTTTTACCTGTTAAGAACATGTGTTATTTCACCCTGGTAGCAATTGTAACTTGGAACTCCTCAGGCAAATACATAGACTTGAGGACATTTCCCAGTGTTGACTGCAGGCTCCATCCTGTGTATTGACTTAATTCATGTGAAGGTTCTAGTGAATGTTCCTTTCTACATTGCATTTGTTAAAGGGTCAGACATCTCTTTTGCCTTGTCAACATCCCTTCACCATCATCTGCTAATAGCATGTAGATTTTCCCTTGAAGGGCCACTTACCTCCTCTCCTAGTCTACTTGTTTTGGTAGTCCTACGTACAAACCCTGTTTTCTCCCGCTCTGCCCCTCTGTCACCTCCCCCACCCTGCCCTGACACACATGCACACACGCTCATGGCTCAATAGAATGACTCCATCAAAACATGTTTCTCTTCTGGACACAATGATTGGTTCAGAAAACGCACATATTCAAAACTGGTCAAAGAGATGTAATCCATGATCTTGCCCGATGATTAGGACAACGAATCTCTTTCCATTGGGTTTGAAGGTGTTAATATACAAGCATGGAGTATCAGTGGGGACCATCAGGGATGTCATGCTGGAAAGGAAGCCAGCAGGGAAGGAAGCAGAATTGACAGCCTTACCTAAGTGTCCAGAACCAGCTATATCTAAAGCTCTGAACTTCTTAGTTACATGAACTAATAAGATTTAAAAATTACATTTTGGGGTGTAGTTAAATTTTTGTTTTGGTTTGGTTTTTTGGTCGCTTGCAACTCACTGAGAAGGATCAAAGCACATAACATTCATTAGGCTAAGCTTGGGGCCATAAAGCCTTAAGCTAATTTTAGTGTTTGTCTTCTCATCATTCAACAATTCCCTTATCTTCTCATGTGTCTGCATTACTGCCTGCAATAATTTGCCTGACCCAGGCTTTGGTGCTCACTGCAAAAGAAGTAACTCAAGCAGAGTGAATGAATGGTACTGGGAGTACATTAATTCTTCTGCCCCTACAATGTTGTCTTTTAAACAGGTTATGCATGTGTAATGCTGCAGCTGACCATCTGTACTGATTATTTAAGTTCTGTAATGAAATGGTCAGGTCTCTCATTGCTTATGTATGTGATGCAGACAGCCACTCTCTGAATCCTACTTCAATCTTCAGCCACTGTTTTGTAGGCTAGGCGCTCTAATGACTGCAAAAGAAATGTTTGCTGCTTCAGATGGTGTTATTAAAAGAAAATTGTTCCCAAAGAAATTATCTCCTGATGGGGGGGAGCTAAATCACTATAAATTATGGAAAAGGAAATTGCAAATATGTCTTGCTTTCTCTTTATTGGAGGCATTGTTTTATCACAATGTCAAGGGGAGCGCACACCTATTTTGAAAGCTGTTTACAGCTTTGAATTAAGCCCAAATGGAGAAATAAGAGGCTGCACGATTAGAGCAGCTGACTGGAGCTGTGCTTTGCAAGGCAAAGGCAGGGTTTTACCGTTACTTTCTTATTCACAAATGGCACCAGCGAGGGGGTGGGGCGGGGCAAGGCGGTGGAAAAGCCGAGAAAAGCAACTGCAAAATACAGTTAAGAAGAACAACCGAAGAGACCACCGGAGACCTGGCAGGAGGATAATAAGAATCTTGAAAAGGAAAGGGGAGACCTTTAGAATTGCATTACTCTGGGGAGGAGGCAGGAGGGGGGTTTCGGATTCTCATTTGTTTCAAGCGAATCAACACAGTCAATCCATCAGGGTTGATGTAAACTTTGTCCTTATAAAAATTGCATAAAGGGTGGCTGTTTCTCGTCTGTCCATCACAGGCGATTTCAATGGACTCGGCTCCTCTGCGGTCACCGCTCACTTTCATCACGCCGCGAATGTGTTCGCGGAGGCCAGCAGAGGGAGCGCGAGATTACTGGGTGGGCTCCCCGCGTCACCAAGGCAACCGGCTCCCTTCCTCAGGACTGCCCGATCTGGTTTGTGCAGGTGAAGCTGTCTCCATGGCTCCTTTCCTACCCACCACCCTCCATCTCCTCTTTCCTTAACCTGACCCCGAAAACAGCCATGAGCTCCATCCAAACTGTCTGATTGGTTCATCTGGGAACATTTCTACCCAAGGGTTCACAGGTTGACGTTCTCTGGGCAGATCCCACGATGAGTGCAAAAGCAAGGGCCTACTGTGGGGAAACTTTAAAAATGGTGCTGAGTGAAAAGAATTCTGTAACACCAAGAAAAAGGCTGATGATCTAATGTTAAGTGAAAATAACTGGTTGCAAAACTGTATACAGTAGTAGCCTGGCGGGCTACAGTCCACAGAGCTGCAAAGAGCTGGACGAATCAGTGCACATGCGCACTCACGCACATACATACATATATACTTTTTTAAATTATAGAGGCATTGGATTTTGACAAGTTAAAAATGATGGACTTTGATGCGTGATGTCTGTGTGTGTGTGTGTGTGTGTGTGTGTGTGTGTACAGGGAGGTGGAATTTGAGGGAGGCCTTTTTTAGTTGCTTTATTATCTTTTCCTATGTTTCAAATGTGTATTCCGTGCACAACATATACAATGTGTACACGGACCACGTAGAGCTTTGCTCATTGTGGGGGAAATGAAAGACTGGAAATGCTTGTGTGTATTTCCTGTGTCATATGGTATCCTCTCTACTTTATAATAACACAGGGAATCATGTGACAATACCAAGTGCCATCACAGACAGAAAGAAGCAAACGAGGCTCTAATTAAGTCCTATGTGCTAAGGCCCGTGTGAGAAGCTGAAGGATTAAAAATATAAGCTAGGTATACTCTGGGGAGCTTATAGTCACTGGGATCATCTTATTTCTTTGTCATAATGACTCTGTGAGGTAGATGGTAGTGTTCTCAGTTTGATGGCTAGGTTCCTAGAGGTGGTAATCTACCCAAGGCCACTTACTTAATACACAACTGACTGTTTTTTTAATCTGGATTTTCACCTCCAAAGCCTCTTTTCCATCCTCAATTTGAGGCTTTGTAAAACTCATTGGAAAAGACCCTAATGCTGAGAAAGATTGAAGGCAAAAGGAGAAGAGGGTGGCAGAGGATGAGATGGTTAGATAGTATCACCAATTCAATGGCCATGAATCTGAGCAATCTCTGGGAGATAGTGAAGGATAGGGGAGCCTGGCATGCTACAGTTCATGGGGTCACAAAGAGTCAGACTCGATTTAGCGATTGAACAACAATAAGAATCATGGTATTTGCCATCTCTTAGTTCATCACTTCATGGTAAATAGATGGGGAAACAATGGAAACAGTGAGAGACTTTATTTTGGGGGCTCCAAAATCACTGCAGATGGTGACTGCAGCTATGAAATTAAAAGACACTTGCTCCTTGGAAGAAAACCTATGACCAACCTAAACAGCATATTAAAAAGCAGAGACATTCCTTTGCCAAGAAAGACCCATCTAGTCAAAGCTATGGTTTTTCCAGTAGTCATGTATGGATGTGAGAGTTGGACTATAAAAAAAGTTGAGCGCCGAAGAATTGATGCTTTTGAACTGTGGTGTTGGAGAAGACTCTTGAGAGTCCCTTGGACTGCAAGAAGATCAAACCAGTCCATCCTAAAGGAAATCAATCCTAAATAGTCACTGGAAGGACTGATGCTGAAGCTGAAACTCCAATACTTTGGCCACCTGGTACGAAGAACTGACTCATGGGAAAAGACCTTGATGCTGGGAAAGATTGAAGGCGGGAGGAGAAGGGGACGACAGAGGATGAGATGGTTGGATGGCCTCACTGACTCGATGGACATGAGTTAGAGCAAGCTCTGGGAGTTGGTGATGGACAGGGAAGCCTGGTGTGCTGCAGTCCATGGGGTCACAAAGAGTTGAACACAAGTGAGTGACTGAGCTGAACTGAGTTCATAACTATTATTGCAATCTATTTTTGACAGCCATCTATTTTAAAAGAAGTTTTATACTACTAATGTAAATTCAAAACAGAATAATTTTCCACAAATAAAAGATAACTGTTAAATAAGCACAATAAAAACAAACAGACAGACAAAAATATTTAAGTACTGACCGTGCTGGGGAAGCTCTAAGTCCCTCTTTGTTGTAAGAGAGTACCAAGAATGAGAGGGATGTGAAAGGCACATAGCCACTTCATTGAGGCTTTCTTCTCAACATAATCACAAGACTGGAGCAAGAACCGAGAGGGAGTAGCCACGTATGCAATTTAATGCATACCTTAAATGAGACCAACTGAAGCTTTGAGAAATATGGTATTATTTGATGCAAAGCCAAGAAAAACATCCCCACCAAAGCAGAACAGAGAAGCCTAGCAGTTAGAAAGACAAAGCTGAGGTCTGAGACTTTATAAATCAAATTTACTATGAATCTCAAGATTTTGGGGTATCCTTTTTTTGGGGGATAACAAGTCATTACTTTGAATATCAGCATCAACTGGAACATAAAGCTAACAGCAATCTTTTAATGCATAAAAATCTATTTCTCAATAAGAAGGCAGTGCTAAAGGATAGAGCAAAACAACAGTTTAGGAACTGAGTGGACATGGATTCAAGTCCAGGTCAGCAGTTTATTGCCTGTATATAATACTCTGAGTTTCTGTGGATCACAATAAACTGTGGAAAATTCTGAAAGAGATGGGAATACCAGACCACCTGACCTGCCTCTTGAGAAACCTGTATGCAGGTCAGGAAGCAACAGTCAGAACCGTACATGGAACAATGGACTGGTTCCAAATAGGAAAAGGTGTACGTCAAGGCTGTATATTGTCACCTTGCTTATTTAACTTATATGCAGAGTACATCATGAGGAACGCTGGGCTGGAAGAAGCACAAGCTGGAATCAAGATTGCTGGGAGAAATATCAATAATCTCAGGTATGCAGATGACACTACCCTTATGGCAGAAAGTGAAGAGGAACTCAAAAGCCTCTTGATGAAAGTGAAAGAGGAGAGTGAAAAGGTTGGCTTGAAGCTCAACATTCAGAAAACAAAGATCATGGCATCTGGTCCCATCACTTCATGGGAAATAGATGGAAAAACAGTGGAAACAGTGTCAGACTTTATTTTTTTGGGCTCCAAAATCACTGCAGATGCTGATTGCAGCCATGAAATTAAAAGACGCTTACTCCTTGGAAGGAAAGTTATGACCAACCTTGATAATATATTAAAAAGCAGAGACATTACTTTGCCAACAAAGGTCTGTCTAGTCAAGGCTATGGTTTTTCCCGTGGTCATGTATGGATGTGAGAGTTGGACTGTGAAGAAAGCTGATCGCCGAAGAATGGATGCTTCTGAACTTGGTGTTGGAGAAGACTCTTGAGAGTCCCTTGTACCGCAAGGAGATCCAACCAGTCCATTCTAAGGGAGATCGATCCTGGGTGTTCATTGGAAGGACTGATGCTAAAGCTGAAGCTGCAATACTTTGGCCACCTCATGTGACGAGTTGACTCACTGGAAAAGACTCTGATGCTGGGAAAGGTTGGGGGCGGGAGGAGAAGGGGACAACCGAGAATGAGATGGCTGGATGGCATCACCGACTCTGTGGACATGAGTTTGAGTGAACTCCGGGAGTTGGTGATGGACAGGGAGGCCTGGCGTGCTGTGATTCATGGGGTCGCGGAGAGTCGGACACGACTGAGCGACTGAACTGAACTGAATTCTCTTTATGTATAAGCCTAGGGAGAATGACAAGAGGTTTTGTATGATTCAGTGGCCATTTGTATAATATCTTAGGTTAAAGGATAATTTTCACAAAAAGGTAAAGGCACTACTCTTCTATAGATGTGAAAGGTGAAGTGAAAGTGAAAGTTGCTCAGTCATGTCCAGCTGTTTGTGACCTTATGGACTATACAGTCCATGGAAATCTCCAGGCCAGAATACTGGAGAGGGTAGCCTTTCCCTTCTCCAGGGGATCTTCCCAACCCAGGGATTGAACCCAGGTCTCCCACATAGTAGGCGGATTCTTTACCAGCTGAGCCACAAGGAAAGAAATACCTTGTAAATATTTTATTTATTTCATTATCAGTGAAATGTGACAACTCATTCAAAGGAGAAGTCAAAGAGAAGAGACCTGCATAGATGGGAATGCTAAAATGCATTTACAAATGGATACAAAGCTGTCTTCTTCCACAACAGGAGAGGAAAATCAATAGACTGTTCACAGCACAGACTATCTTTGCTTGTCTATGGACAAGAATTATTTGCATTACTAGAATTTCCTCATCAAATTCTGAATTGTTCTGCTGCTGCTAAGTCACTTCAGTCGTGTCCGACTCTGGGTGACCCCATAGACGGCAGCCCACCAGGCTCCCCCGTCCCTGGGATTCTCCAGGCAAGAACACTGGAATGGGTTGCCATTGTTCTAGTCAACTAAAATAGTTTTCAAGTTGACTTTTAGCTCAATGGACTTGTAAAATAGCTTTCAGTTCAGTTCAGTTCAGTTCAGTTCAGTTGCTCAGTCATGTCCGACTCTTTGCGACCCCATGAATCACAGCACGCCAGGCCTCCCTGTCCATCACCAACTCCCAGAGTTCACTCAAACTCATGTCCATCAAGTCGGTGATGCCATCCAGCCATCTCATTCTCGGTTGTCCCCTTCTCCTCCTGCCCCCAACCCCTCCCAGCATCAGAGTCTTTTCCAGTGAGTCAACTCGTCGCATGAGGTGGCCAAAGTATTGCAGTTTCAGCTTTAGCATCAGTCCCTCCAATGAACACCCAGGATTGATCTCCTTTAGAATGGACTGGTTGGATCTCCTTGCAGTATAAGGGACTCTCAAGAGTCTTCTCCAACACCACAGTTCAAAAGCATCCATTCTTCGGCGATCACTTTCTTCACAGTCCAACTCTCACATCCATACATGACCACGGGAAAAACCATAGCCTTGACTAGATGGACCTTGGTTGGCAAAGTAATGTCTCTGCTTTTTAATATATTATCAAGGTTGGTCATAACTTTCCTTCCAAGGAGTAAGCGTCTTTTAATTTCATGGCTGCAATCAGCATCTGCAGTGATTTTGGAGCCCCAAAAAAATAAAGTCTGACACTGTTTCCACTGTTTTTCCATCTATTTCCCATGAAGTGATGGGACCAGATGCCATGATCTTTGTTTTCTGAATGTTGAGCTTCAAGCCAACCTTTTCACTCTCCTCTTTCACTTTCATCAAGAGGCTTTTGAGTTCCTCTTCACTTTCTGCCATAAGGGTAGTGTCATCTGCATATCTGAGGTTATTGATATTTCTCCCGGCAATCTTGATTCCAGCTTGTGCTTCTTCCAGCCCAGCGTTCCTCATGATGTACTCTGCATATAAGTTAAATAAGCAAGGTGACAATATACAACCTTGACGTACACCTTTTCCTATTTGGAACCAGTCTGTTGTTCCATGTCCAGTTCTGACTGTTGCTTCCTGACCTGCATACAGGTTTCTCAAGAGGCAGGTCAGGTGGTCTGGGATTCCCATCTCTTTTAGAATGTTCCACAGTTTATTGTGATCGACACACTCAAAGGCTTTGGCATAGTCAATGAAGCAGAAATAGATGTTTTTCTGAAACTCTCTTGCTTTCTCCATGATCCATGGGATGTTGGCAATTTGATCTCTGGTGCCTCTGCCTTTTCTAAAACCTGCTTGAACATCTGGGAGTTCACGGTTTACATACTGCTGAAGAAAAACATCTATTTCTGCTTCATTGACTATGCCAAAGCCTTTGAGTGTATGGATCACAATAAACTGTGGAAAATTCTGAAAGAGAGGGGAATCCCAGACCACCTGATCTGCCTCTTGAGAAACCTGTATGCAGGTCAGGAAGCAACAGTTCGAACTGGACATGGAACAACAGACTGGTTCCAAATTGGAAAAAGAAGTAAAATAGCTTAGTCACAGATAAAAATGCATGTTCCTGTAGGGGGTACGAGATCCCCAGAGGTATCAGTATTCTGCTGAAAGACTATCCAGTCATCTCTTTTTTTTAAACTCCGAAGTCTTAAATTTTTCCTTATGCTTATGTTAAGACCCTATGTGCAGAAGTTAACCCCACTTTGAAAATAGCAAATTTATAATACAAAATAGATGAAGTAGGGGAAAAAGTGTGCTCAGAAGCTCAGTGGTGTCCGACTTTTTGTGACCCCATAGACTGTAGCCCACCAGGCTCCTCAGTCCTGGAATTCTCCAGGCAAGAATACTAGAATGGGTTGCCATTTCCTTCTCCAGGGGATCTTCCTGACCCAGGGAAGGAACCTAGATCTCTTGCATTGCAGGCAGATTTTTAGTATCTGAGCCACCAGGGAGATGAGGTGGGAACCCTGATGAGGGAAGGGAACCCCGGTGGCTCAGTGGTAAAGAATCTACCTGCCAATGCAGTAGACAGAAGAGACACAGGTTCGATCCCTGGGTCAGGAAGATCCCCTGGAGGAGGAAATGGCAACCCACTCTAGTATTCTTGCCTGGAGAATCCCATGGACAGAGGGGCTTGTGGGCTACAGTCCATGGGGTCGCAAAGAGTTGGACACAACTGGGTGACTGAGCACACAGTAATCATCTATCTAATGGGAAAGATGGAACAGAAAAGGCCCTTTCCAAATCCCAAATTTTAGGGTCCCATCACCCAGCAGTTTATAATGTTTATTTACATTTTACAAAAAGCTAAGTTTTATAAAGGCTGGGAGTAAATTGAAAATCAACTTGACACAGCCACTGTGGAAAGCAGTATGGAGGTTCATCCAAAAACTAAAAGTGGAACTACCATACATTCCAAAAATTCCACTCCTAGAATATACCAAAACCCCCAAAAAACACTAATTTGAAAAGATACATGCAATATCATCAAACTCACTTTAAAAAAAACAACTTGAAATAAAAATAATTGCTGAAATTAAAATGTAAGTCAAGAAAAAAGAACTGCTTATAGGAAAACAAAATTAAATAACTTTCAGTAAAAGGTATTATATAATCCCAGGCTTTTCCTTATTTAAGAAATACTGACAAAGAATGACACTATCGAAGATGAAAGATGACAGAAGCTCTAAGTCAGTGTTTTGATCAATACAGAAATTTATGGTAAAACAATTTCCAAGACTTCCTTCAAAGTGACCTACATAATCATTCTAAACTCATTCTTTTGCAAAGTTCTCAAACACTGTTTCAATAACAAAGAGTATCAATTTTTAATGCAGCAAAAAAGGTAAACCAAGCTACATTTCCTAACCAAATTAAGGTAGCTTGTGAGCATCCGAAAGTTGATTTCTTAATTTCATTAATTTCTTAATTTTACTGTGAACTCAGATTTCCCAGGAAGCTCTGTAAGTCTCTTAAATAATTCATCACTGCCCCTAAATGGACTGGTTCTTATGGTCAGTGCAGGGGCTGTTCCCAATGACAGATCCACAATCCAATAACTCTCTCGAAGCCTTTTAAACCACCCAAGCCTTCCAATAAATTTAGTGAACAAAGCAAAGGAGTTCAAGTGACATTTCCTTCAATTCACAAAAACTTCAACTTTTATGTTCAGTAATTAATGGCACTGTTTAACCAGGAATGACATTACAAAACGGGGGCAGTTGTTATTTACCATCACCGTGAAATAGAGTGTCAAAGGTTATCACAACAGGATATCTGTGTTTAAATGGAAAGAGATAAAGAGACAAAGTCAAGCTCGTTATGCTTGTTTTGTTTTCCAACTGGAGGGAAGTCTGCGAAAATAGACTTCTGAATACCTACATCTGCCATCTCAGCACCAATGGTAATTTTGATGTTTTAGCCCTTCGTTCCTTTCATTGGGGGTGACAGAAACGAACATTAGAGTATAGCAATTCTGAGCGCCTGCAATGTGAGTTATTTTACTGGCATCTTCTCTTGATCCGGATGGAGTGTGCATTTTCATTATCACATTATAGAGGGAGGATAGGTAGGTTCTAGAAGCAGTCTGGAAACAGTGATAGTGAGCCTGTGCTGATGTTGGTTTGAAGAGTGTGGACATCCCCATGTCTTCACTTTAACCGTGAGAGATTGTGCTTTCTCACAGATTTCCCTGCCATCTTCTTATCAGGATTCATTAACAACTGTCATTTCGACCCTTCATCTTTATTTTTATTGAAAAAGGCACAGCTTTAGAGAACCACTCTTCCCTCTCCCTGAACTTATCCAGGAGAGACATTGAAGCTTGGAGGTTTAGGTTGCATGTGCAAATCAGTAACCCATTGGATTCGAACCCACATCTGCTCAGTTCCTAAGCTGATGTTCTTTCTTCTTCAGGCATTCCGTCCTCGTTGAATGTGTATTCACTTAAAAATTGCTTTTAGGAAATTCCCTGGTGGTCCAGTGGTTAGAATTCTGCGCTTCCAGCACAGAGTGCATGGATTCGATCCCTGGTTGGGGAACACAGACCCCGCAAGCCTCGGTTTGGTAAAAAAAAAAAGAAAAAAAAGAAAAAACATTGCCTTTACCTGTTCCTTATAAAAATAATTTAAACTTTGCAAGAAAAATCAAAATAAGAAAGTAAAAATAACTCAAATTTCCATCCTACAATGGTTAATACATAAATATGGTGTTTTCCTGTTTTTTTTATGCATCTTAAAAAACTGGAATCATTCAGTAATTACATTATTCCATATCTTCCATAATTTTATTCAAAACATACTAACACCATATTAATGTTTTTTAGAAAGTGGTTGCTAGTACTTGCAAATAATTCCTTTGTATTCATGGACCAGTTTCTTCAAACCATTCAAGAAACATTTAAAAATTATTTTGATTATCAAACTCTTTCATCATAAATCTTTATCTTATAAGTAGAATTATTACATCAACAAGCTATGGAATTCAGAAATTGAGAGCATAGGGTTTTGTTGTCAGCAGTTTCAAATACAACTGAATAAGCAGCAGGGACTTCCTCTAAACAGATTATTAGCAAAAAAAGTTGTAGGTGATAAAAACATGAAAAGGTCTGAATCCATTATAACTCAGATTTTTCACAATTAAAAAGAAAAACTTTTCACTTAGGCAGCATTTACACAGTACCAAAACATCCAGATAAAGAATGAAAAACCGTCTGGATGCGGCAGTTTTGTAGAAGTGCTGAATCACCTGGGCAATCTTGGTAATATCAGGGGTAAAAGAGTGCCACCCACAGCACAACACTGCAAGCAAAAAGTGAAACGCAATGGGAAGCATTTTAAACATTTGCATGAGAAGCATAGGACTTCCCAGGTGGCTCAGCGGTAAAAAAATCTGTCTGCAGTGCAGAACACCCAGGTTCGATCCCTAGGTTGGGAAGATCCCCTGGGGAAGGGAATAGCTATCTATTCCAGTATTCTTGCCAGGAAAATCCCATAGACCGAGAAGCCTGGCAAGCTACTGTTCATGGGGTTACAGAGTCGCACACAACTGTGCAACTGAGCACTCACACACACAAAGCATAAAAAGTCACTGGTGAATATAATGGAAATTAGTATATTATATCCATGTTACAGTCCCAGTGTTCACTAACATTGTTCCACCTTTCTCCTCAATGATTCTCTTGAAAGTGGACTTGGATGCACCTGCGGATTTGGGTCTAGGCAAGAGCTTTTGGAACCATATTTGTCAACTTGCACAAAGGTGCAGTTACAGAATAAAAGGATCAGGAGAAAAAGAACTGGCAGCAGGAGGCCATGCGTTAGCCCAGTCTCAAGAAAAAAATAAATCCGATAGCATCTGAATTTGCAATTATGGTCAACAAACTTTCTAGATGCAAAAATAACATTTCTGCTTAACTGTCTTATGACACCTGAGCACCTGAGAACCTTTCTAAGGCTGTGTGTGAATCAGAACATAACACAGAGTTTCACCCAACACCGCAGACTCTTGACGCTAAAACACTGAGCTCTCAAAATGTGTCTTCTTTAATATTAACCTACATTCAAGAGGATGTATGTATACATATAACTGATTACTTTGCTGTACTGCAGAAACTAACACAACAGTGTAAAGTCACTATACCCCAGTAAAATTTTTTTAAAAATTACATTTACCGGATGGGCTCATGGGTTGAACAGAATGTCTCTAAAATTACTCCCTCTCTTATAAACTGCCCGCATCCAGTTTATTTTCTGGAAATATTTTTTTTTCTTGCATTTGCTGACTGAGGCTGTCCCGCTGGCCCTTCTCTGGTGACCCTGGGACGAGTGACCACGTGGGACCAAAGGCATCTGTGTCCTCAGTGGCCCTGCCTTCTCTGGGGGACTGGGGGCGTTTCTGTGCAGAGCTCTGTCTCTGACTCTGTCGGGAGAGTATTGGGTGGATGCAGGTCACCTCATGAGGCCCTGTGCTTGGGGGGCCAGGCGCAGACCTGCCCTGCAGAGCCAGGCCTGGGGGGCGGCCCTGTCCTCTTCTGCCTGGGAGGGGCATCTGCCCACCAGAGCACCGCCACTGCTTTTGCAGTTGCTTTTCCACTTTGGGCGCAAGTTAACTTATTTTTATATTTGACATTAGTCAAGTTTTGTGATCTTTGAGTCACTCTGATATTTCCAAATTCTTTTATGATCTTTCTGAAGGAAATACTGGAAAAGCTACTTTAGATGTGGTTGCCCTCTTTTCAAAATTATAAACTAAAGAGCAAATAACATTAAGTTCTGAGGGTCTCTAGAAGCCAGTTTACAGCTCTGAACAGAACCCGGGCCTGGAGGAGCAGCGGAGAAGGCCCTCCCGGCGGAGCCCCAGCCTCCCTCCGTCGAGGCCTCGGCCCCGAATCGGAGGGGCGCTGGACGTGGGGAACTCGGTCTCTGAACCTCAGCCTCAGCCCTTGGTCTTTAATGTGAGGCCAGAACAAAAGGAAAGCTGCCTGAGAGCCTCGGGACTCAGCACGGGGGGTGGACAGGTTCCCTGGATGCCGATGGCCTCGGGGCCCCTCCTGGGCAGGACGCAGGCCCAGTCCCGTCCTCCCAGTGGGTGGGGGTCACCCTGCCACCTCCCAGGACCCCCGACCCGCGAACCGCCACATGTGTGCAGCCCCTTCTCCAGCCACCTCACGTTCGGGAGTAAGACAAGCCCGTTCTTATCACTCAGTACAGAGACTGTCAGGTGCCAAATTCTTGACCCTACGAGCCGTGTAGCGGATGAGGACACGTTCAGGTGCGACTCTGTCTGCGGGCAGCACGGTGCCCATCGCCCCGCCGAGATGGGCGCTGAAACAACTCCAGCAGCACACTGGCGTCAGTGTCGCCCGCAAGGGGGCCAGGCTCCAGCTCTGGGGTACCCGGTGCTACCGCCAGTTCTGACAGACTTAAGAACTTGAACTTCACTTCTGGGGGGTATACCGAAATGTAGATTTGCTGGTTGGGGGGAAATAGCTTTTTAAGGTCGGAAATTGTGTCTGGAAGATTCTATGAGTATTTTTGTATTAAAAAAATTTAAAGGCTTTTTTCTTAAACTTATAAAAAAATAAAAATAAAAAATTACATTTACCGGATGGGCGCATGGGTTGAACAGAATGTCTCTAAAATTACTCCCTGTCTTATAAACTTCCCGCATCCAGTTTATTTTCTGGAAATATTTTTTTTCTTGCATTTGCCTATCAGTTCAGTTCAGTTCAGTTCAGTCGCTCAGTCGTGTCCGACTCTTTGCGACCCCATGAATCACAGCACGCCAGGCCTCCCTGTCCATCACCAACTCCCGGAGTTCACTCAAACTCATGTCCATCGAGTCGGTGATGCCATCCAGCCATCTCATTCTCTGTCGTCCCCTTCTCCTCCCACCCTTTTCCAGTTGACTCTTATCCAGTGAGTCAACTCGTCGCATGAGGTGGCCAAAGTATTACACCAAGCTTTAAAAACAAAACAAAACAATGCCCTCTGACCCCTCCATCTCATGATCCTTTACCATTATTTCCAGGAACAATATCATTTTTGCTCTGTGTGTCAGGGAGAAGAGAGGAGAGAATTTTAAAAAGCATCAAAAAGGAGAAAAGGACTGACTCATCACAGCTTTGAAAGAATGTTTAGGGAAACTAAGGATGATTTATCCCAACTCTTGAAAGCTGGATTTTATAGAACTAGGCAGACATGGTTATACTGCTTCCTTGTCCTGGATTAAATTATAACCAACAAAGGATCAGTAAAATTGCAATTGATCTTGGCAAGATTGCTTGTTTCCTCATTGAGAATTCAGCTGAAATGTCACCTCTTTGGACAGCTGCTTCCCTGACTTCTAGGTACAAGTGACTTCTGAGTCACTCTAATGTCTCCCCTTATTTTACTACTGCAGCTGTTTGGCATTGTTGTTATTTTCTGGCAATGTACTGATGGGTGTGTTTGCTTTCTGGTTTTCTGTTTGCCTTAACTACAGTGACAGGTCCAAGGGAGTATGGTTCCTAGAAGTCTCGGGGCAGCTGGTATCGCTAGCCGCTTATTCAAGGATGCCTTTAATTGTACTCTTTTCCCCAATTTTGTTTATGAAATAACACAGCTGACCAAAGAAAATGAAGTAAACAAAAATGCTGTGTTTCTTAGTATTGCTGCTAGGTGGCCAAGAGATGGGTAAGAAGAAGTAAGTGGAGATTGTCGGGGTAGAACTTTACAGGAAGAGATTGATCATAGGCTGAGGAATCCTCTGGAATACACATTTTCCTTTGGCCATTCCCCTGTTCCTGCCTGGAATGCAGACACTGATGGAGTTGAAGCAGCAAACTTGGGACCACATGGAGAAGGCAGAATCAGACAGGGTCCCTGGTGGCCCCTTGGAGCCACTGTACGAGCCCCGGACTGCCTACGTCTAGACTTCTAATTATATGAGAAAAATAAAACCAACTCAGTTTAAGCCGTTGCTTTCACTGTTTCTGCCTTCCAAAAGTCATTCCTAGCTACCGTAAAGCGATGTTCCTATTATTTAAACAGTGCCTAGTACGTAGTTAACGTTCAACATTTTTGAGAGAGCATGAGGGCCATTGAAGGCCATTCATAATCAGGACCTAACAGGTATGTTAGCGTGTGTAGATGTCAATTAATCATATTTTTTCGTCTCTTGGGGATTATAAGTCAATTGACAGATAGACACAGGACACTAATAGAGACTTTTAAAAATGACCTTTCATTCATTCGTTTCATTCATAAATATTAAAAGACTTTTCATTTAATACTTATTGAACATCTACTATATACCAGCCACCATGCTAAGCATTGCAGATAAAGCCACAAACACGACAGATCAAAATTCTGCCCTTGTGGTGCCTCTGTTAAATGGGGTAAGAAAGACAATGAGCAAGATACACGTGTATGTTAGAAGTGGAGTGGCAATTTAAACACGGTGATCAGGAAAGGCCTCACTGAGGAGTCATTTGAGCGTAAACCTAAGAGGTTAAAACTCAGTCATCAGAGGGAAAAGTGTTCCAGGCAGAGCAAATGCGTGGGGCTGTCATGGGCATTTTTAGGGTCTTGCCCTTATGCCTCTGATGTCAAATTACCAACATTTTTGTCCTTTCTGCCTGCAGGCCTTCTCTGGGCGCTGGAGCCTTCTGTGTTCACACAGGCAGATAGATGGACACACACACATGACTAGCTGGCAGTAGTGCAATCAACACCTGCCAGCGACAGGAGAGAGTTGGGGCATCACCTCCAGGCCCCTTGCCTCTCGGGAGGGCTGACCCTGACATGGCTGTTCTACACTGGCTCCTACACTTTGCCAGTGGAACTGAAATCAGTGGTCCACAGTGGTGGCTGCCTCAGTAACATTCCATATTAGGAGACTTTCCTTTCCAATCTCCCTTTCCAATGTCCTATAGGTATTTCCTTCGCTTCCCCAGGTAAATAACTGACACTCAAATCCTTGTCTCTTGAGTCTGCTGCTGGGGGTTGGGGGGGACACAAACAGAAAGGCCCTGAGTGCGGGCATAGGAGGTCTGTATTGCTGTATGGAAGGAGGCAGGGGAGTGACAGGAGAGAAAGAAAACAAGACAAGATCACGCCACAAGGCCCGGAGGACGCTCAGATTTTACATCTAGTAAAATGGGCTTCACAGGTGGCACTAGTGGTAAAGAACCTGCCTGCCAATGCAGGAGACAGAAGAGACGCGGGTTCCATCCCTGGGACATGAAGATCCCCTGGAGGAGGGCATGGCCACCAACTTTAGTATTCTTGACTGGAGAATCCCATGGAGGGGCCTGGAGGGCTACATCCTATAGGGTCACAGAGTCGGACACGACTGAAGTGACTTAGCATGCATAAGATGGGAAGCCATTGGAGAGTTTTATTTTTTTTGGCTGGGTTGGACCCGACTGAGCGACTTCACTTTCACTTTTCACTTTCACACATTGGAGAAGGAAATGGCAACCCACTCCAGTGTTCTTGCCTGGAGAATCCCAGGGACGGGGGAGCCTGGTGGGCTTCCATCTATGGGGTCACACAGAGTCGGACACGACTGAAGTGACTTAGCAGCAGCAGCAGCAGCACCACTTTTGGGATTGAACTCATGCCCTCAGCAGTGAAAAGTGTGAAGTCCTAACCCCTGGACCACCAGGGAATTCCTGGGGTGACATGTTCTGACTTATACTGTAAATGCTTGCTCCAGTTGCTGTGTGGGGAACAAATTGTAGGAAGAGACCATGTTAGAAACAGGGAGACTTAGCAGGAAATTATTACAACTAACACAGATAATAGATGATGAGAGTTTGGACCAGAGTGAAAGCTTTATCGTCATTAAAGTTGGAGGGATGAATACTGCCAACACAGAGTCAAAAAAATCTTCCCGTCTCTTCTCATCTCAGATGAATTTATTCTCCACGTAGAGCAGCTGGAAAACTGCAGACCTCCCAGCACCAGGCAGGTCAGCATTCAGTAAGCTCCACATCCCTGGGTTTGAGTCCTGGCTCCATCACTTGCTATCACGGCTGCTGTGAAGATCAAATTAAATGAGAGAATGTTTGAAAATTGCTGCAACTGCCTGGGCCAATAAATTACATTTTTAATATTATCATTCTAATTACCAGATTTCATCAAAATATAATACACCATTATCGGTAAATGCATTGTTATTTATCTACCTCCAAGGAAAAGTAAGGGTTTCCCAGGTGGCGCTAGTGATAAAAAACCTGCCTAGCAATGCAGGAAACATAAGAGATGCGGGTTCAACCCCTGGGTGGGGAAGATCCCCTGAAGAAGGGAATGGCAACCCACTCCAGTATTCTTGCCTGGAGATCCCATGGACAGAAGAGTCTGGAGGGCAAAAGTCCATGGGGTCAACAGTCCAAGAGTCAGATATGACTGAAGTGACATAGCATGCAAGAAAAAGTAAAAATACTGCCAAATGACAACACAAGACTTTAATGACAATCCTGCACGATGCCTGAACAAGGTGATGTCAGCTTCTCCATGCTTTAAAATTTCTTTTATCTATTTCAAGGGATTTGGCCATTTCCCCTTCCTTCAGCTGCATGACTTGACATGAGATGAGAAATACTTTTGCACATACCTGAGAAATAGCATGAACTCATGTATGATTGGCAGTTTCATCTCCTCTAGGGGATCTGTGTTCTTAGGTTTCTTCTACAAATATTCAGAAGAATTGAAGTAATCCTCCCTTGATGAATATTTGTATCAATCACATTATTTGCACCCTGCTACTCTGTTTCTGAATTTCCCTGTTGGCTCAGCAGTAAAGAATCTGCCTGCCAATGCAGGAGACGATCCTTGGGTTGGGAAGAACCCCTGGAAAAGGAAATGGCAACCCACTCTAGTATTTTTACCTGGAAAATCTCATGGATGGAAGAGCCTGGTGGGCTACAGTCCACAGGGCTGCAAAAAACATCAGATACGACTTAGTGACTACCAACAACAACAACTCTTGTTTCTATATCCATGAAAACGGTGGATGTAACTTTCCACTTTAATGCTGAATCATTATGTTCTCTTTTCTCAAGTTTATCAAGCACCAGTTAAACCCAATGTGTGTAGTTTTAACAATGTACAAAATGTCATTGACACAACAAAGTTGAACAGACATGACCAAGTTAATTAATAGATCCACAGGTAAAAACACCTACATCACGACCCAAAAGAAATGCATACATACACGTGTGCACCAAAACTCATATACTAAAATATTCACAGTCACCCTCTTCCTAAGAGCCTCCAGCTCGAAACTTCCCAAAGATCCATCAATGGTGGAATGGATAACGTTCAGTATGTGCAGACTGTGAGATACACAGCAATCAGTAAGAATGAATAAACCACTGTCAGCAATGACAAATATAAATCTCATAGACATAAGGTGGAGAAAAAGAAGGCAGATATAAAATGTAATTTTATTTATATCAAGTACCTCACCTGTGAGGCTATCAGCAGACAAGAGAGTTACTTGTTGAGGGGAGCATGGGGACGGTGGATGGTTGGGTTTAAGCATGAGAGGAGCATTCAGGGTGCTAGTAAAGCTTTGTTCCTGGAGCTAGGTGCTGACTTCCTGGGTGTGAAGAGTTTATGAAAACGGAAACTCATTGAGCTTTACAGGAGTTGCGCGCTTTTCTGTGAGTATATTATAGACCAGAAAAGTTTAAAGTATTGAAGCTTTGGATCATTACATACACACATACACAGGTATGCGTATATAAAAGCAAAACTGATCTTTTTTTGTATTAGGCTAAAAAGTGGCACTTGAGTCAAGGATGACGTGTCTTTCCCTTTATCATAAAATTTTATGTGTGAAAACTTTATGCCAAGCAAAACAGGAAACACTCAATTCATTCTTTGCGTCTTGCATGTCGTTGCCATCAGAAACAACATTTTATCGAGTAAGAAATCATTTCTTTGTATAATTTCTTTCAAGGTCAAGTCCCGCTAAGCCTGCTCTCACACCCAACACACATCCACATTAAGCACTGAAGTTTGCACCTCATTGGAAGTTTTGATCCAGTGCCAGGGACCTCTTGTGAGTATAAAATGCTGCAGGGACACAGCAGGACAAACAACCACTTCTGCCTGGAGGAATCTGGAAAGCATTTCCCGAGAAGAATGTGTAACAGCGGCTTCTGCACAAGGATCTATAGGTCACCAGGTCAAGGCTCAGTTATTAGATGAAATGAGAGTGATGAGCTGGAGGCTAGGCCGTACTCCGATGGGATTCTGGTTTCTTTGTAGGTAAGTAAATTTGTCTCTTCTTATTTATGCTGCAATTTACCAAATGCCTGATCGTTCCTCCAACTTCTCTAACATCCTTAGGGTCTGGGGAGGCTTCAGTCTTCTCTCCAAGACTGTCCATCCTCTCTTCCTGAAAAATACAGTGTCACTTATTTTTATCGGCTCTTACCTGCTCTGCTGCGAGAGTCAATTTACATCTCTCCTCAATGAACATATTAGTTTATCCCCCAGCTAATACCATGGATAGACCTCCAGCTACCCCCACAAGGATCAGAAGAACTACTCAGCCCATATTCTGCACCCACAAAACCAGGAGATATAACAAAATGTTGGGTTTTAAAAAACTTTTTGCTGGAGAATAGTTGATTTACAATGTCATGTTAGTTTCAGGTGTGTGGCAAAGTGAATCAGTTATCCGTATATCTACTTGCCATTGCAGAGTACTGAGTAGAGTTCCCCGTGCTGTACCGTAGGTCTTTGTGGGTATTTGTTTATTTAATTTGACAGCACCAGGTCTTAGTTCCAGCATGTGGCATCTTCAGTCTTCTTTGCAGCATGGGGGAACCTTTAATTGAGGCATGAGGGATCTAGTTCCATGACCAGGGATCGAACTCAGGCCCCTTGCTTTGGGAGCACAGAGTCTTACCACTGGACCACCAGGGAAGTCCCAGTAGGTCTTTGTTGATTATCTATTTTATATATAGCAGTGTGCAATGTCAATGCCAACCGCCTAATTTATTCTTCCCCCCGGTAATCACAAGAATGTTCTATGTTTCTATAACTCTAAATGCTGGAGTTTTACGCCACTCTTTTGGTGAAGCTTGCTATACAGCAAGAGATGACTGGAGCAGTGATAACTGGATTCAGACGATGAATAATTTAAAGGAAATACACTGAATTTGGGGAAAGATTGAGAAATTTATTAGCCCAACGAGGATAACAGAATAAGACAATAGAAATGAAACTTAGAGAACCACTGGGACAAACTTTTAAGTTTTGGTGGTCTTGAAGGGTCCTTGGCCCTCTGCTCTTCTCTAAATAAATACTCCCTGAATGATTTCTTTCAGTCCCATGACTCTCAACATCATCTATATGCCAATAACTCCCCAGTGATATCTCTGGCTCAGATTTTTCTCCTAAAGTCCAGACTCCCTGTTTCAACTACCTACTCAGTTGCTTCTCTTGGATGTATATCTAATAGACATGTGGAAATTAACATGGCCAAACTCTATACTCAATCCTCCACTCCACCCCGACTTGTTCCCTTTGCAGTCTTCCGTATCTCAGCAAATTTCCACTTCCTCTCTCCAGTCGCTGTGGCCAAAAACCTGGGATTCATCCTCGTCTGCAATCTTTGTCTCACTTTCCGTATCCTATCCACCAGGAAATCCTGTTGGCTCTACCATCAAAATGCATCTATGCTCTGTGCTCTTTTATGAGACAGTCAGGCGTGGCCATAAGAACAGACACAGGAGTGGCTCAGGCAAACAAGTTTTAATATCCTTACAGACCGTGGAAATAGGAGGCAGGACAGGCTACCTAGGGCCATGTGAGGGACACCAGGTTTGGGTCAGGGGAAGGAAGACAGGAAGGAGGGGAAAATCTAGGTCAACCTTTACTGAAGTTCCTGCAGGAACTGCAAAGCAAGGCACAGCTGGGTAAATGGTTTAGGATTGGCTACTTGGAATAATTCTTCGGAATTTAAGCACTCAGGGTGGTCTTTAGTTACCTGGTCCCTGGCTTCAGGATGATTAAGTCAGAGGAATGGGAAGCCGAGGTCAAGGAGAGGATGTTGTTCCTGAATTGGTTAGTCTGCAAACCACAGGCATGCTGAGCCCTTTCCTGATCTCTAAGAATAGCCTTGGGAGGGGCAGTCTTTCCCTAGCCAAAAAGGTGTGTTTTTTTTGAAAGACGTCGAAACATCACAACATAAAGAAAATTAAAAAACATAAACAATGCAATCCAGAATCTGATCTATAACACTTCTACAGACAATACCATGGCCTAACTCATCATCTTCCCTCACCTGCATTAAGTCAACACTTGCAGCCGCCAGAGGACAGATAAAGGCGATCGGGGCAAGACACCAGGAATACCAATTGCAGGGACATCACACAGAGTTGCACTTATGAGCCGTGTCATCTGGTTTTCCATGTTAGAGTGCTTTGCATTCCAGCACAGACACATACTCATTCAATGAACGTATCATGAGCGCCTGGCCCATGCCATGCACTTTTCTGGGCACTGTGGACACAGTGGTCAGCAAGGCAGGCAAGTTTTGTGGAGCTCATAAATGCACCCCTTCTTGTTCCAGAGAAGGCAATAACGAGCCTGGACTTGGCAGTGATCAGATTGATTCATTTGCCTTATTTAAGTATGACCAAGAGTTAATTCAGATTCTTCCTTCTTATTTTATATATCCAATTGGTCTCCAACGGTGGGTCTTCCCACCTCAAAATATTTCAGGGACTCAGAGTGGATCCTGGCCTAGCCCACATCTTTTCTTCTTCCTTCACCTGCTTACTTCTCCAGCTGATGTCACTCAGTCCCATGACTTTAAAATACACTTACTTATTTGTGGACCACCCTTGGTTAAAAAAAAAAGAGGAAACTTAGTAAGGAAATTGCTTAATACTATGTTACTATGTACTGGCAGTAAAGGAGATTACCAGCTCAGATTTCACTCAGGAGCACAATCTTAAAAGTACCCCTTGGTGAATTTAGAGCAGAAATTATAAAGTCTTTGTCTTAAGCAAAGGCTCCACAAAGAACAAGAGGCCCAGAGTCTGAACCTGATTTCCTGTCTTTTTCTGTTACATATGGACATTTCGCATTGGAAGACTTTAAGAGTATAAATGTGCCCCCCACCCCACCATATGTAAAACCAGTGTCTCCAACCTAAAAAGCCTTTAGACTTCTGCATAGTAACAGAATCTCTAAACACCATTAAGGTGAGGGCCACTGTTCTCAGCTGAGGGCTGTTTTGTTCTCAGGGGACATTTGGCAATATCTGGAGACATTTTCAGTTGCTGTGACAGCCAGAGGTTAGGTGCTAGAGGCATTTAGTAGGTAGAGGCCAAGCAGGCATCCTGCAGTGCACAGGATGGCCCTTTCAGCAAAGAATGATCCAGCCCCAAACCTCTAGAGTGCTGAGGCTAGGGATAAGTACCTTCCCTCCGTCCTCCTCACCCCACCTCACTCCATCCCTCTCTGCACCTCTCAGCCCGTCAGTGATCAGCTAAACTCAATAGCTAGGACTCTAGCAGCTTAGACCACCAGCCTTCACAGTCTGGGTCTCAGTTTCTGAGCAGCTAATACACACTGTCTCCAATAAAGCACACTTGCTGATACGCATGCCCTTGGATAGTACTCGACCCCTGAATCTAATTTAAATATATTGGCCATATGGGATGTCGGGATCTTAGCTCCCCAATCAGGAATCGAACCTGTGCCCCCTCCAATGGAAGTGTGGAGTCTCAACCACCAGACCAGCAGGGAGGTCCCCCATCCTTGAATCTAAATGTCCCTGTGATTCAATGTCATCGGTAGGTGTGTGCATACTCAGTCACTTCAGCTGTGCCTGACTCTTTGCAACCCCATGGATCGTAGCCCACCTGGTTCCCCTGTCCATGGGATTTTTCCCGGAAAAAATACTGGAGTGGGTTGCCATGCCCTTCTCCCAGGGGCCTTCCTAACACTATGATCGAACTTGCATCTTCTGTGTCTCCTGCACTGCAGGCAGATTCTTTACACTGAGCCACTGGGGAAGCCTCACTGTCACCAGCAGAATGTGGCAAATGGGATACTAAGCCTGCTATCAGCCTAAGCCTTGGGAAGGCCTGGTGGTGTCTGCTTTTGTACTTGGGAATTCCTGAGGCGCCATGTAAGAAATCCAGCTACCTGATTAGAGAGACCAAATGGACAGGTGACATGCAGAGGTCATGTGGGGAGGGAGAGGCTCTGAGATGACATGTAAAGAGAGAGAGGCCCAGTGTCCCAAGAGAGTCTAACTTACAGGCATTCCTGTCAAAAGAGACAAGCTCACTAAGCCCCCAGATACCCGTAGCCCAGGAGATGTCACTAGGAGCAGAAGAACTGCCTGGCTGAGCCCAACCAGCTCACAGAATTGTAGGAGACAACAAAAAGGCCGTTGTGTGAAGCCTCTATGTTCGAAGGTACCTTCTTCTGCAATGATAGACAGTTATAACTTTTTCCATATATTTAAGATGAGAAGAGGAGACAAGATCACAGTGTTTCGAATTCTTTTTAGTCTCAGACTCCTGATCTAAACAAAATCTTACCTGGAAGCACCATGTTTGTATATCTGTCAGGAACGCCTTTTTGGATGCAAGTAACGAAAGCCCAAATGAAGTAGCTTAGACAGTAGGGGGTTCCTTTCCTCACATGGCAAGAATTCGGAGCCAGATGTTTGCTGGCATTGATTCAGTAACTCATTGATCAAATTCCATGTCTGTGCGATTCCAGGCATTCCCTTCATGCTTATGGACACATGGTGACAAGACTGCAAGTGGAGAAGCAGACACAATGCTGGCCATGAAGGGAGGCGGAGGAATAAAGCAAGGTCAGCCACACGTGTCCCTTACTACTAAGGAAATCAAAGTTTCCCCAAAGCTTCAGCATCAGGGACTTCTCATGTTTCCATGAGAAACCATGGCTGGGTCACATGTCAATCCATAGTTCCCAGCCAGACAGGGATTGAGGGACAGGATTCTCGTGAATGACTTTGATCAGACCCCACAGCTTGAAGTTGGGCCCACTGCCACTGCACACAAAATCAGGCTGTAGGAAGGAAGTGGGGGAGGACTGAGCAGTAAATAGCTAGTTTCTGAAACAGGGCAAAAAGCACAAAAATGGAGTTGGTCAGTCTGGATTGTGGAGGAAGGGCATGGATTCCTGTCACTTCAGTCTCCCATTTATTACGATTTCCCCTTTACCACAGTGAGACTCCAAGGGGGCTTCCAAGAAGACCCCAAGACTCCAGAAATCCGACTGTAAAACTCACTTGATTATAGCTTGTCATTTATTTCTGCTTTAGCTTTCTAGAATCTGTACAGTCAACTGATGTAACTTCTTGAGGTAGTAACTTCCATACTTTTTTTTCTCTGAGAGGGATAAGCATCTTAAATTTTAATCATCTCAAATGGTTAAGACTCTCCACTTTTCATAATATTTCATTCATCCATTCACTAACCAAGTCCTTTACAAAACCCTGGGGTTTCTCCCACATGTAATGATAACAGGTTAAAACATATTTTCAGGATCATTGTTTCAATGATCTTCACAGGTATTCTGTGAGGTAGGTATTATTATCTCTTTTTACAGGTGAGGGAAGGAGGCTCAGGAAGATGGGGAAATGAGTCAAAGTTGCTCATTGTTGGAAATGCCACCCAAATCATCTGACCCCTTGGCAAGTGCTCTTTGTACCTAATCAGTCCCATGATCTCTTCCAGAAGCTGGGGATGGAGTGGTGAACAGGGCAAGTGAAGGTCTTGCTCTTATACACCTTATGTGGAAGATGAGAAAGACATAAAATAAGCGAACTTGTAGGGTATTCCCTGGCCTTCTCTGGTGGCTCAGCGGTAAAAAATCTGCCTGCAATGCAGGAAACTCAGGTTCCGTCCCTGGGTCAGGAAGATCCCCTGGAGAAGGAAGTGGCAATCTACTCCAGTATTTTTGCCTGGGAAATTCTATGGACAGAAGAGCCTGGAGGGCTACTGTCCATGGGGTTGCAAAAGAGTCAGACAGGACTTAGTGACTAAACAACAGCAACAAGGGAATTGCCTGGTAGTCCAGTGGTTAGGACTCTGCACTTCCATTGCAGGGAGCACGGGTTTGACCCTTAGTCAGGGAACTAAGATCCCATAAGCTGCACAGTGCAACCAAACAAAACAGAAAAGTGAACTGGTAAGTGAATAAGCAGCTATTTCAGAGAGTCCAAAGGATTAAGGAAACAATAAAATAGGGTGAAGTGTTGAAAGAATATTGCTGGGGTAAGCTGGAGGGGCTTCTTTCAGTGAAGTGATGAGGAAGCTACTCTGAAGAAGTGATCCTTGAGCTGAGAAAGTGTCAGGCATGAGAAGATCTGGGAGGAAGAGCTCCAGGTCATCATGGAAAAGCTTACATATTTGAGGGGTTGGGCTCCAAAATCACTGCAGATGCTGATTGCAGCCATGAAATTAAAAGACGCTTACTCCTTGGAAGGAAAGTTATGACCAACCTAGATAGTACATTAAAAATCAGAGACATTACTTTGCCAACCAAGGTCCGTCTAGTCAAGACTATGGTTTTTCCCGTGGTCATGTATGGATGTGAAAGTTGGACTGTGAAGAAAGCTGATCGCCGAAGAATTGATGCTTTTGAACTGTGGTGCTGGAGAAGACTCTTGAGAGTCCCTTAGACTGCAGGGAGATCCAACCAGTCCATTCTAAAGGAGATCAATCCTGGGTGTTCATTGGAGGGACTGATGCTAAAGCTGAAACTGCAATACTTTGGCCACCTCATGCGACGAGTTGACTCACTGGAAAAGACTCTGATGCTGGGAAAGGTTGAGGGCGGGAGGAGAAGGGGACGACAGAGAATGAGATGGCTGGATGGCATCACCGACTCTGTGGACATGAGTTTGGGTGAACTCTGGGAGTTGGTGATGGACAGGGAGGCCTGGAGTGCTGTGATTCATGGGGTTGCGGAGAGTCGGACACGACTGAGAAACTGAACTGAACTGAACTGAGGAGACCACTGTGGTTGGACTGGAGGGTGGAAGAGGCATTGAGTCAAGAGGAGTGGTCTGAGAGCAGCCAGACCGTTCGTTGGTCCACAACTTCGTAAAGTCTCGAAATTCATCATCCCCATCATTCTCTTTACAAGACTCTGGTTTCACTTTTGTCTTCTTTGAGGGTCAAAAGCTAGAAAGGTCAGATCCACTGATGTTGATTCTGGAACCCAGTGGCTTGATAAGAGTAGGCTTGGAGGAGAAATGGTAAGAGAGAGCCTACAGGTGACTCTTCCTAATGCTGCTTGTATTTTTTTCCTTCTCATTTGGAAGCTGGCATTCACCTGACCAGATGAATCATGGTCTTTGCAGCTAAGAACTGCTGAGTCAAGAAAAGATGACACTTTGCTTTATGAGATGTATGCTATATCTGTAATACATCTATCCTGAGATGGAGGGGTGGGGTGCCACTGTGGTGGTATATACTCCAAAATATGAAGGGACAGCTCTAATGTCCTTAGTTCCACAGCTGTGGAATTTATGGGATAAGCTCTCGGTATCTGTTAGAAACCAATGAACAGGTTTTATAACTGACAAATTACCCTAGACCAAGTGTAAACAAATTGATTAATGACATCCGCCGGCAATGAACAGTTTCACAAGATTATTGCCCTCACAAACTCTGTTCACATGAGATAGGAGTTTTTGTCTTTAAATAAGATAAAGAGTGGAATCTGAATGTTAGGTGAGGTCCTCTTGAGCCAGAGCATCAGGAAGCTTCAGTGGACAAGGAGAATCTTTCACCAAGCCGGGATGACTTGGCATCTTCACAGAGTTTCAACAATCCCCAAGGACTATTTATAAGGCTTCCTAACAAGACAATGGAAAATAAACTTGAAGTAACTACATTTGCCCTTTGACATGAGCGCTAAAGTGACTTTTAAAGGAAGCTTAACATAATGGTAGTATAATCTGTAACCAATCAACAACTGCTGAGGCTACAAGCAACACCCTTCTGTACTTCATGTTTTATGACAATGGCCATTACCCCTTTATCGAACTGAAAGGCCACCTGAAAACCCTCAAACATTAACAACATGGACTGATATGTTGGATGAATGAAACAAGAATGAATCATGCCATAAAATAATGTCGATGATGACAACGATGATGGCCATGATACATTTTGCCGTTTATTAAGGTCATATTATGTGCCAGGAACTTGGCATGTTTTATCTCATTTAGTTCTTACAACATCCCTGTGAGGTAATGTAATGATAGCTACTGTCATAATGCTAGATGCTCATTAAACAGAAAATAAAACTCGTCAAAGAATTTGGTAACATGCACTGAGATACTTAATTCTAGGTGTTCTGATTCTACAGGAAGTGAACTTAACCACTAGGCATTCTGCCCCTTAAGCAGCGTTTGTGCCAATTAGATCAGATTTCTGTTTTTAAAGATCCTTTGAAAACAGGTGTTTCAAAACCCACTGAGCCTGTTTCTCCTTGGAGAGGAGCCTTTTAGTTATGTTTTGATTTGGCTGTATTTAGAAATTCACCGATTCACAATAAACAAACACGTCAAGCTCAGTCAAAGATAGCTTAAAGTATATACTAGTTTGGTTGGCTAGCCATCCATGTTCTATGTCATTTGAAATGGTTGGTTTGCACACATGGAGAAATTCCATGTTGGAGTTGATTCCATGAAGGAGTTTAACCCTCTTAACAAAACAAAGGTAATCACACACAAATCTCCCTTTGGAAGGAAGGGAGGAGGACAGAAAGGTGGAAGGACAGCCTCTCACAGCACTCTAATTGATATCCATAAGGGGAGAAGAGCAACGAGAGCAAACCATCCTTTAGGTTCCTGAGATGCCCAGCAAATATCATCCCCATGCCAGCAGAGTTACTGGCCGAAGATGAAGGGAGACTCCCCTCTCCCTACCAGCCTCTGATCAGTTAGTTTATTTTGTAAGGTACTGAGCAACAGGTTCAGAACTCCAGGAGGTAGACTTCAGTTAGAATAGTTTTCCAAGAAGTACCTTTTAGTGTCTACTCAAAATGACAGTCGGAGAAGGCAATGGCACCCCACTCCAGTACTCTTGCCTAGAAAATCCCACGGACGGAGGAGCCTGGTGGGCTGCAGTCCATGGGGTCGCTACAAGTCAGACATGACTGAGCGACTTCACTTTCACTTTTCACTTTCACACATTGGAGAAGGAACTGGCAACCCACTCCAGTGTTCTTGCCTGGAGAATCCCAGGGACGGGGGAGCCTGGTGGGCTGCCATCTATGGGGTCACACAGAGTCGGACACAACTGAAGCGACTTAGCAGCAGCAACAGCAAAATGACAGTAAATCATGTACTAAAACACACATCTCATGCATTTTCTCAGATTCTAACTGCCCCCTTTTCTCTCCTGGCTAGTGCCTTATACACGTGTGCTCATTCTTCTACTTCAGGGGCAGGGTACCTGCTTGCTGAGCAGTTGCCAAGGGGTTGGGTGATACAATAGGAAGAGAGGCAAATTAGTTCTCCATGAGGGTAAACTTTGACAGTTGGGAATGGGAAGAGGGAGGGAGAAGAATAGATAAATCCCCTTCCTTTTCTCCTTCCATGAACTACTCCCAGGCACAATGCTTTCTTGCAACCCAGAGAAAAGCACTCTGTGCAAAGCCTGAGGAGTGGCTCATGCGTCTCTTCATGACTGACTTATAAAGCTAAGCATCACACTGCTTTCCATCTTTCCTTGTCTGGCTACACTTTTCCCCTCACCGTCACCTCCCTGGATTTGAACACCCAAAATCAAAGTTTCAGTGCCATACTCATGGCTTCACTGTGAGAGACCAAACTCTTGGATCTGGGTGTGGCTATTTGACTAAGTTCTTGCCATTGGGTTATGAGAAGTGGAATATACAAATTCTAGGTCTTGCCCTTAAAAACAATGTAGTAAACGCCTCCCTCCCATCCTCTTTCTTTCTATCATCCCACTCCCCGCTGGCAGGGAAGTAGTACTGATTTGAACAGTTTTGAGGCTACAAATCAATGATAGCTGAGCTGCCTTGCCAGTTTTGGACCATTCATCACTGGGTCTGTACATGAGAGAGAGAAACTTTGGTATTTAGAATGAAAATGTGTTAGGTGAAAAAAAAAAAAAGAAAATGTATTAGGTGCCTCTATCTTTCCTTGGGTTCTACTTTCTAAAGAACTCAAGCCAAGGCCAGTAATAATCAGGTATTATCTGTATTCCATTTGCCAGCTTTCTTCTGGTAAATATTTACCCCTGAATTATACTAAATATCCTGGCTAAACCAAAGGTGCTACTCCTACTCAGGAGGTTCAGTCAGTTTAGTTCAGTCGCTCAGTCATGTCTGACTCCTTGCGACCCCATGAATCACAGCACACCAGGCCTCCCTGTCCATCACCAACTCCTGGAGTTCACTCAAACTCATGTCCATAGAGTCGGTGATGCCATCCAGCCATCTCATTCTCTGTCATCCCCTTCTCCTCCTGCCCTCAATCCTTCACAACATCAGAGTCTTTTCCAGTGAGTCAACTCTTCGCATGAGGTGGCCAAACTATTGGAGTTTCAGCTTTAGCATCAGTCCTTGCAATGAACACCCAGGACTGATCTCCTTTAGAATGTACTGGTTGGATCTCCCTGCAGTCTAAGGGACTCTCAAGAGCTTCTCCAGCACCACAGTTCAAAAGCATCAATTCTTCGGCGATCAGCTTTCTTCACAGTCAGATACATCTGAAAAGAAATGCTTCCATGCTCAAGCATCACAGCTGTTAACTTGGACCCAGCTTTTCCCCCTGTAGGGTGACCTTCTTTTATATATGAAATGATTGACAGATGACATCCAAATGCAAGCATTGATCTTTGGACCACTGAAGAGTTGGTTCGTTTTATTCTCAAATAAAAGTATGACAAAGATAGAAAGCATGGTCAAATTCTCATAATGTAGAGAAAGATAGAAAGACTCAAGAAGTTCCCAGGCTTCCATTCACGTCCCCGAGTAAAATCACTAAATTAACTCTTACAAATAAAATAGTCTGTGCCATAATCTTTAGTGCTCAACTCTTTGAACATGAAGAAATGGTCACTGCAAGGCAAATAGCCAAGGTCTTGTCCTGCTGAGTCAGGGTCAACCAAGGGCCTTTGACAAAATACCTAAACCTAAGAACAATGTATCTGCAAGTAGATTAGAGGGATTTTGGAAATGAAACAGAAGGGAAAAAACCCCAAATATCTCCCCAAATATCAGCAATTCTACTTCTAGGAATTTACGTTAAGGAAATTACTCAACGTTGCAAGTGCTTTATGTTGTTATTGTTTAGTCACTAAGTCATGTCTGACTCTTTGTGACTGTATGGGCTGGGGCCTGCTGTGTTATTCTCCAGGCAAGAATACTGAAGTGGGTTGCCATTTCCTTCTCCAGAGGATCTTCCCCACCCAGGGATCAAACCCACGTCTTTTATGTCTCCTGCATTGCAGGTGGATTCTTTACAGCTGAGCCACCGGGGAATCCAACAGTTAGTCAGGAGTACCATAAAATGATATTTATGGCAGGATAATGCATGTTAATATAATAATACAACCCCCTGCCAAATAGAAGTATCTATTATTAGTAGCATGGTTTTGCAAGTTCTGATATAGCTGCACAATATATTAGTAGGTAGTCACTCAAAAAGATGATAAGGGTCTGTACTCACTGACATGAAAAAGAAGATCATGAAAGATTTGAGTCTTAAAAGCATGTTGCTAAATACAGTAAGATGGTGGGCTTTCTTGGTGGCTCAGTGGTAAAGAATTTGCCTGCCAATGCAGGGGACATGAGAGTTCGATCAATGGTCAGGGAAAATCCCACATAACTCGAAGCAAATAAGCCCGAGCATCACAACTATCTAGCCTGTGCTCTAGAGTCTGGGAGGCACAATTACAGAGCCACAATTACGGCTGCAACTACTGAAGCCCGCACACCCTAGAGCCCACGCTCTGCAATCAGAGAGGCCACTGCAACGAGAAGCCTGAAACCAGAAAGTAGAGAGAAGCCCCTGTTGGCCACAACTAGGGAAAAGCCCACAAACCAGTGAAGACCCACCACAGCCAAAAATAAATAAATAAATAAAATTTTAAAAAGAAAATTAAAACAAATAAATACATGCAGTAAGATGGTGTCTAAATTCTAGAGCAGCAGTTCTCAAGGAGTGGTCCCAGGGCCAGCAGCATCAGCACCACTTGGGAAAATGCCCTATTTCAGACCTACTGAATCAGAAGCTCTTTAATGGATTAAGGCAAGCTGTTTTAATAGCTTTGTAGGTGATTCTAACACATGCTAAATATTGAAAATCACTGGTTTACAAGGGATGAGTAAGAGCATCCCTTTGTTATTTTAATACAGTATAGTACCAGGGCTATTAGTTATAGTGTCCAGTAAAAAATACTCAGCCAAATGGTCTTAAACAATATATAAATTTATTACTTCACATGAACTTGGATAGGGCAGGTTCTAACACCTCTGTTTAAGGCTCCATCTCCATTTCTTATGATTCTTTCACATATGTGCTTCATCTTCAATCCTGGCAGTCAGATGGCTATTGCAGTTCTATGTATCACACACCACATCCAGAGGCAAAATGGATCATTTCTTCTGGAAGCTCCTTCTTAATGGTAAGGAAACTTTCCTAGGAGCCCCTATCGCCCTCAGCAGATCTTTATTCCTTTCTCATTGACTAGACATGGGTCACAAGCTTATTACTTAGTTAATTACTGGGGAAAGTAATAGAAAAACCAGGATTAACTTAGTCATGATTTGCCCCTGAGCTGGTCATCTATTCACCTCCCCTAAAATATGGCCACTGAACAAAGCTGAGGTCTTGCTAGTAAGGAGGAAGAGGGGAAATGAATTTTGAGTTGGACAACAAACTGTATGATACCCTAAGTCTGTGTTAATAACTGCTTTTTTATATATATTGGGCCAAATAGTTCATTCAGAAAAATCCGAATGAACTTTTGGGATAGCACCATACTTTTCTACAAAACTAGAACAGGTTGCCATTTACTTCTCCAGGAGATATTCCTGACCCAGGGATTGAACCCACGTCTTGTGCATTGCAGGCAAATTCCCTACTGCCGAGCCACCAGGGAAGCCCCATTCACCACTGTTGTGAGTTAACTTGTCACGTGTGATGAAAAATGGGGTCTCCTGTGTGTTTTTATTTTTTTATTTCAAGGGTCTTCCTTGCTTTGGAAATGGCTCAAAAAAATCTCAAAAAAAAAAAAAGAGGATTTATATCATGCAAGGTTTTCCTTTTTTCTTTCTTTTCCTTTAAGGCAACTTAAAAGACTAACAGTATCACAAGCTCTGTGGTTGTGGAGCAAGTGGAAACCACACACATAGTTGGTAGGAGGATAAATTAGTACAAACACTTTGAAAAAAACAGTTTTATTCTTTGACCTAGCAATTTCATTCCTAGAAATCCCAAAAGATATGTGTGTATAAACATGTATAAGAATATTCATAGAAGCTTTCAAACTGGAAACAACTTATATGCCTATCAACTAAGAAAGGGATGAGACAATTGTGGTACAAGGCATATAATGGAATACTACATAGCAATGAAAATAGACAAGCTACTGATACTAACAACTTCTGTGAATGCATCTCACAGATTTAAGATTAAATGAAAGAAATACTCAAAATAGTGCACACTGTATAGTTGTATACGAAGATCGAAAGCAGACAAAATTAATCTAAGTAATGGAGTCAGAATAGTTTTTACCCACACTAGAAAAGAAAAACTTCAAGTGTGGTCTTGGTCTATCAAATAAATAGCCTTTAAAATTAAAAGTGTTGTATTTGCAAATGAAGGCACACTGACCTGTGCAATAGAAAGCCTCAGATAGACTCAAGGATATGTGGGAATCTAGCATATGATAAAGGTGGCATCTCAAATCACACAAAGGAATATTCCTCAGCCATAAAATAGAATGAAAAAATGCCATTTGCAACTACATGGATAGACCCTAGAAATTATACTAAGTAAGTCAGAGAAAGACAAATAGGTGATATCACTCATATGTGAAATCTAATTTTTAAAAAATGATCAAATGAACTTATTTACAAAATAGACTCACAGATTTATAGTTACCAGAGGGGAAATGTAGAGGAGGGGATGGAGGGATAAACTAGGAGCTTGGGATTAACGTAAACGTGATGCCTGTGTGCATGCTCAATGGTGTCTGACTCTGCAGGACTGTAGCCCACCAGGCTCCTCTGTCTATACCATTTCCTACTCCAGGGGATCTTCCTGACCCAGGACTGAACCCAAATCTCTTAGGTCTCCCGCATTGGCAGGTGGATTCTTTAGCACTGAGCCACCTGGAAAGCCCATAAACATTGCACTATATATAAAATAGACAACCAACAAGGACCTGCTATACAGCACGGGGAACACTACTTAATATTCTGTGATGACCTATATGAGAAAATAATCTGAAGAAGAATGAATATATGTATGACTTGGCTGTACACCTGAAACTAAGACAATGTAAATCAACTACACTCCAATAAAAGTTTTATAAAAGCAGATAATAATGGGTCATGTTTAAAGGACACAGGAGGCAACAAGAAGGGACTTTCAGTGGCTGAAAGCTACCCAATGGACAATTTGAGAAAGAAATACTGATCGTAATGAATTATAATGCAGAGAATAAAATAAATCTCCATGAGTACAGACTAATATTAATAAATAATTAAGTGAAGAAATAAATGTAGGAGAAGGGACAGTTCTTCCTTACAGGAGAGTTTCAATTCATAAGCAGGAGAGGAATGGTAAAAATAGAAAAGCACCAGTTTGGCAAATAATGGATGCTAAAATTAGTCAGTAAATGCCTGATGAGTAATAAGGTATTTGCATGGTCTCAAAATATCTCCCAAGATAATTATTAATTAGAAAGGGGGAAAATATGTTTACATTTGAGAACTCTGGGAGATATTACCTTCATCATGTGATCAAGGCTAACATCAACAATATCGAGACATTATCATACGTCTCCAGTTAGAAAGCACTAAGCCGAGCATATAATTTCTGAAGCATTCTTGCCAAAAACACATAACCTGAATGTAATCTGGGGAAGCATCACACAGACTAAATTGAGGGACATTCTGCAAAATAGTGGAATGGTCTCTTAAAATGTCATGAAAGACAGGAAAGACAGAGGAACTGTCCCAGATTGGAATAGAAGAAAGAGAGAGGAAAGCAGGATACAATGTGTGACCCTGGCTTGAATCCTGGATCAGAAAAAGAACGATAGTGGAATAACTGAGATAAGGTCTGTAGAAGAGTTAGCAGTATTGTAACAATGTTAATTTCTGGGTTTTGAGAATTGTCAATGATTAAGAAATATGTCACCACTGGGGAACAGTGGGTGATGGGTAGACAGAAATTCTTTGTCCTACTTTGGCAACTTTTTTTTTTTTTGGTAAAGATGAGATTATTTCATAATGCAATGTTACAAAAAAAAAAAAAGAATATTGTTCGCTTCCAGAGAAGTATCGACTGGGCGGGATATAAGGAAAGCTGGGGTACTAGATAGTCTCTATCTTGATCCTGGTTGGGGGTACATGGGTGCATAAATATTTAAATTTCCCTGAATATTATGCTCAAGATTTATGCATTTTGATGTAGGCATGTTGTTCCTCAATTTTTAAAAAGTGTTTAAAAAAGGGATCAAATCAACTTAAAGTACAAAGTATGAGCAAGCTCAGCATTGCTCAACCCTGAATTAGTCTGGGCTCTTAATGTTTAAAGTGTCAGTCGCTCAGTCATGTCTGACTCTTTGGCCTGTAGCCTGGCAGGGTCCTCTGTTGATAGAATTCTCCAGGTAAGAATACTGGAGTGAGTAGCCATTCCCTTCTCCAGGGGATCTTCCCAACTCAGGGATCGAACCTGGGTCTCTTGCATTGCAGGCAGATTCTTTACCGTCTATGCCACTATAAAAGTTCAGACATTCAATGTATGGCAAAACCAACCAATATAATATTGTAAAATAATTTGCCTCCAATAAAAAATAAATTAATTACCAAATAAATAAATAAAAGTTCAGACATGTACTATTTATCATCATGGTGCTCTCAATGACTATGGCAAATCCCAGAGAGACATCACATGTTAAATTCACAGCCCAATTCCGCTTTTCATATGTGCTTATAATTGGCAGAGATTATATGACATGGTTTTTATTTCACTGATTTTTCATGACAAAACACTGAAGGAGATTTTAGGACCCACTTCCAGTCTTTTTAAAGATAAGTAAAAAAGCAGAGACATTACTTTGCCAACCAAGGTCCGTCTAGTCAAGGCTATGGTTTTTCCTGTGGTCATGTATGGATGTGAGAGTTGGACTGTGAAGAAAGCTGATAGCCGAAGAATTGATGCTTTAGATCTGTGGTGCTGGAGAAGACTCTTGAGAGTCTCTTGGACTGCAAGGAGATCCAACCAGTCCATTCTAAAGGAGATTAATCCTGGGTGTTCATTGGAAGGACTGATGCTAAAGTTGAAACTCCAATAGTTTGGCCACCTCATGCGACGAGTTGACTCACTGGAAAAGACTCTGATGCTGGGAAGGATTGGGGGCGGGAGGAGAAGGGGACGACAGAGAATGAGATGGCTGGATGGCATCACCAACTCGATGGACATGAGTTTGAGTGAACTCTGGGAGTTGGTGATGGACAGGGAGGCCTGGCGTGCTGTGATTCATGGGGTCGCAAAGAGTCGGACACGACTGAGTGACTGAACTGAACTGAACTGAAAGAGCTTCCCAAGTGCCTCAGTGAGTAAAGAATATGCCTGAAGTGCAGGAAACACGGGTTTGATCCCTCGGTCAGGAAGATCCCCTGGAGAAGGGTATGGCAACCCACTCCAGTATTCTTGCCTGGAGAATCCCCCCAAGGACAGAGGAGCCTGGCAGGCTACTCATAGGGTCGCAAAGATTTGGACATGACTGAGGCAAGTGAGCATGCATGCATTGAGTACTAATCTGTGAAGCTTCATTCATACTCACATGTGAACATCACAGTAACTACCTATTATCTACATCAATCCTCATTTGAAAGATCAAAGCAAACACAATCCCAGTAGTCAAGCACTTATACAGGTGACTGAGGCAAGAGTTAAACCCAGGTGTGAACTAGGGTCAAGGTCAAAATTTTACCCCCTCCCCTTGCTCTCTCCAAGGTCAGCCAGGAAAGTAGAGAAAGTAAACTGAAAAGACAGAGGCACATGACAGAAAGGTGAAAATAAAGAATTGGTTTCAGACCCGTCTCCAGAGTCTTCTTGGTGGTATACATTATTAATTGTGGCAATCACAATGGAGGCAATCACACATTTATAAATTTTTATAACTTGAAGGTACTGCCCAGAGTAAGATTTCCCATGCAGGAGAAGAGAGTCCTCATACTCTGCTTTTTGGCAAGCTTAGGTATGGCTCGCAGACCCAACCCTACCTTTGCCTGTTTTGTTTCGTTTTTAATAAAGTTTTATTGGTGTAGAGCCACTCTTGTTCATGCAGGTGTTGGTTTTGGCTATGGTTGCTTTCATACCTTAGTGACAGAGGTGAGAGGTTGTAACAGAGCTATTAAAAGCCTTAAATATCCTCTACTCAATACTCTATAAGGACCTGTATGGAAAAGAATTTAAAACAGAGTGGATATATGCCTATGTATCACTGATTCTCTTTGCTATACAGCAGAAAGTAACACAACATTGTAAATTAACATACACGCCCATAAAAATTAAGTTTTAAAAAGCCTTAATATTGACAATCTCTGTCTTTTGTAAAATAAAATAAATAAATAAGCAAACAGAAACCTCAGTTAAATAGAGTCAGGAGACCAGAAGGGGGAGCCCTCATGCCCTGGGAAGAAAGACTTCTTTCCTGGCAAGGACTCAGCCAATGAACAGTCATGGAGCCTTTGTTTACTCTAGCCCTCCCAACTTCCTTTTCCCCTCTATAAAAGCAGTTTCCTTCCCTGACTGTGCAAGGCTTGCTGGAGTTGCAGATTCAAATTGCAATTGTCTACTGATCCCAAATAAATGACCCCCACCTTTTTTTTTGTTTGCTGGAGAAATATCCAGCGGTCTACTTACTTCAGGTCAACACTCTTTACAGAAAAGTTTACCAACCTTTGCTTTCTGATGTGGCTACAGTTCAAAGATCTTCCTATTTATACCACGCCAACTCCATTGTAACATTAAGCTGAAGGCTTGGGACCAAACACTAAAAATCTGTTTCCATGGATTTTTCCACTGCTGAACACATGCATTCAGGGGTAATACTGGACCTCTGTATCATAATGAAAACTTTAATTAAATGCTCAGCAATACAAAGCCCATTCAGACTCCCACTCTTTTGTGTGTGTGACCAGTCTGTACACCAGGAGACACCCCCTGAACCTTGTTAACACATGCCCTTGTACACGCCTGCTACCTCAATGAAAAACGTGATGGTAATCTTAATTAAGTTTAAATCCACTGGATTCATATTCTATCGAGTCACAGTAAGTGAATGTGAAAGAAAATGAACAAAGTCGCCTTAGGGAAGATGACTTTTAGAACACGGTTGGGAAATAGAAGGAAAATGGGCATCTTGGCTGTCTTTTTGAACTGACAGAAAACTGTAGTGATTATATTATTCAGCAAGTAATGAAATGTTCCTACACACTTATTCTCAGAGGGGAGAACTTGGGGTTTTAATCAGTTGGTAATGTACTTCCCTCAAATCTTGCAGATTTGTCAAATGCTGTAAATGAACCACAGTTTTCTCTCTTTTTGTCTCTGGGGCCCAGCTCTAGTTTTTCAATCAGCACAGGGAACTTTAAGCAGACAGGACAGCTGGGAAGGGAAACAACCCTTCCCAAGAAAGGCTGAGCTCCACGTGCTGGCCCCAGCTGTGTATGAAGGGCTGCCGACCCCACTGATCCCTCAGGTTTTTCTGAAGCCTCCTTCAAGGCGGCAGAGGCAGAACGAGCTGCAATATTTAAAAATTTTCTGGGCTCCTAATGGGAAAGCACTCTTGGTAGGTAAAGTCTGGTTTCTGTGCTCGGTTCACAGAGACCACACACATGCTTTGATGCCTGACTCGGTGTGATCCTTTTCCTGTCTAATTTCAGCCACTTGTCATTTCTGTTTCCTCTTGGCTTCAAATGCATTGTGGCGATCCTTTCCTGAGGGCGGGGGTCGGGGGCTGTACCATCAATCTTCCTGCGGATTATTCACTGGTTGGATTATAGGAGGCATGTTTCTAATCCCAGCTGGGCTTCCACATGCCACCCAGCACGATCTCAGCCAAACCCTCCTCTGCCATCTTACATGCTGGGGAAAGGAAAGCCAGTTTGAATTAGTTAATTCTGGTCTCTGCCTAAGAGAAACAGTACTACCAGAGGATTGAGACGAAAGGCTTTTGTAGGGAGATGAACTTGGATCTGAGTATCGGTTTTGCCTCTTCCTGGCTGTGTGGCCTGCAGCCAGTGTCTTAACTGTTCTGAATCTGTTTTCTCATTTTAAAATGGGGTGGCAATACCCAACTCCCAAGCTTGTTATGAGGATTAAACGAGTACATGTATAAAAAGGACTTATATCCTTAAAATAAACATTCACAAATAAAGAGTAAATCCACCTAGAAACTGTGAAGGAGAAAAATATCAGCGAAGCAATTGAAATATGACTGGAACACTGACAGGTCACAGAGAAATAAATATAAATGGCTCTCACACATTTGAAAAAATGTTTGACCACCTCACTTATAATAAGAAAACTGCAAGTCAAAACTGCACAAGGATATAATTTTTCACCTATCAAGTTGGCAAAAATTCAATTCAAAAGTTTTACCCAGCACATTCTGTAATACATATTGGAATTGGGCATTTTCACACATTGCTGGCAAGAGTGAAAAATGGCTCACAATCCTTTGGGGAGCTTATTGGCAATCACTATTGAAATTATGAATGCGTTTACTTTTTAACTCAGCAATTTCACTCCTGGGATTTTTTTTTTTAACAGCTCTACTTAAACCAATGTGAAGTAAAGTGACAGATAAACCTCATTATTGATCGTAAGATTGTGCGCATATGTGAGAAAGTGGCTGCAAATACCCAAGTGTCCATCTAAAGAGGAGCGTATAAATAATCCATGTTACTTCCACACAGCTTCACGTGGCTGAGAAAAGGAGAATGCAATTCTCCATGCCCTGTGGAAGTATCTCAGGGAAACTATTAAGAGGAAGGATGCAAAACAGTGTATACAGCATTTCTATGTAAACAGGGACAAATAAGACTATGTTTATATTTGCTTATATCTGCAGAAATACAGACACCAGAAGGTTATACAAGAAATTAATGAGTGGGTACATATAGGAGGCTGAAGGTGGAAAATTAGGTAGGTGGAGTCAGGAGATAGAATAAGACTTCTTTTGACTGCAATATATTTTTAAGTTGTGTGAATATATGACCAACTCCAATAATACAATCAAAATAAAGAAAATAATTAACATCTTCTAAAATGAATACAGGCTTCCCAACTCAGATCCATATTTGACTTCTCTGTCATTTTGAAAACCCTGAGGCCCTGTGCAAGGTTGTATTCAGTGCCTATAAAACCGGTAGCCAGGTATGTCTCTTACTCTCAATCAGAGAGTTTAAGGCATACTTTTTCCTGAACAAATGAATAAATGAATGAGCTTGCTGCTTCCAACTGCAGAAAGAATGATCATTAGCTGACTCTGTCAAAAACTAGCAAAGAACCAAGGAATGGCATGAAAACAATGAAGTTTTCGTTTTTCAAATGGAAAGTAGAAAGCAGACCACTGAAGGAAGAGCTTAATGACCTTAGATAGAAGAAAGAAAACTATAAATGTATTCCTTCTCTGAACTTGATGGAAGGCTTTAATCCAGCTTCCTTTTGGAGGATTTACATTTGAAATTGAAACCCCAATGCGACAGTGGTGCTGTCTCTACAGGCCGGGAAAGCAGCAGTTACCTACCCAGTCGTGTTAAATCTGGAGGGAGACTTGTTGGGTCAAAGAGGACATTCCTCCACAGAACCTTCAACTCTTTCATCATCAATCCTCCAGGAAAAATGGAGGGGAAGATCCGCTCAGACAGATGACCAGTAAAGTGACTTCAACGCCAAGAAGCCAGTAAAAATTGGTTCACCCATGATTTTCCTTCCTGGATCCACAATAATTTATACAAAAATGCCATCTCCTTACCGCAGGGTGCCTGATTTATAAGATGGGGCATCTGTTTCATATCAAGGGCCCCTGAATGGAACAACACTCCACGTTCTAACAAAACAGAGAACTCATTTCATAAATCACTTTCAACCTATCAGATAGCTCACACTGAATTTCTTTTAAATCCAGGCACATTTTTCTTTGCCTCAGAGCTTGCCCCGCATGTTGCGATCGAGAACACAAAAACACTTGAAGCTTTGAAAAGACTCCAGCAGAGAAATAGCAAACCTAGTAATCAGTCTATTTCTTTCATTTGAGCCTAGAAGAAGAACCTGTTATAAATGTTTTCATGAAGAAATATTTTTTAAAAATTACTGTCCTCAGAGAGCCCAGAGAGTCCAGGAATTTGCAAACAAATGGAACTTATTTTGTCACTTCCTGTTCCTTTGCCCATAGCAGACATTACTAATTGATTGACTCCTTCCCGCTGAGCTTGCTTAAAGTCCTGCTGTCCCTCTCAGGCCCCAAATGCCAGGAAACCTCTGTTAGGGGGCAGCAATTAACATGCAGGGTGAAATAGTCCAATTCCATCACTTAAAAAAAAAGAAAATTTTATTTATTTATTTTTGGCTGTGTGGGTCTTCATTTCTACATAGGCTTTTCTCTAGTTGTGGCAAGTGGGGGCTATGCTCTAGCTGCAATTCGAGGGCTTCTTGCAGTGGCTTCTCTTGTGGAACACAGGCTCTAGGGCACGTGGACTTCAGTAGCTGAAGCACATGGGTTCAGTAATGGTGGTTCCCAGGCCCTAAGAGCACAAGCTCAATAGCGCTTGGCGCTTGGGCTTAGTTGCTCCGAGGCAAGTAGGATCCTCCCAGATAAGAGATCGAACCCTTGTCTCAAACATTGGCAGGCAGACTCTTTACCTCTGTGCCTCCAGCGAAGCCCCTGATCACTTTTAAGATAATAGAACTGAACCCCAGAAGAGGAAAGAAATTTTGCTACAGTCACATTGTGAATCAGTGATGCACCTGACACATATCCTTGAGTACTGAGCCCCAGGGATCTCCTTTATCTGCCCCAACACATGACTGAAATTCAGAAGATCAAGTAGAATTTTGGTATATGTGCATTGGGGAAGTAGTGTGGGTTTTGTTTTTCAACAGTTTTCTTCAGAAGATGTCCTTTTATACCAAACCGATCCCAATTAGCCATGCTTTTCAGATAAAGAATTTATTAATCATTCTAATACAAATGATTCAGAAGCTCCTGGAAGCCTGCTGCTCTAAATATTATTTTGTTTTAGCAATAATCTTCTTTTACCATCAAATATGCTTCCTCCTCAATGCAGAAGAGATAATTATTATTAAACAGGAAATTACTTTTCATTTGGGCTAACACAAAGGACTATGCAACAAGCTTGGATGCACAGGCACTATCCTCCATCACAGTTATACAAGGACGTGGTAAATCTGCAGTGGCTCTTTAATCAATTGATTACAGAGTTTATTAAATCTCAAGAGGGTTTTTTGTTTTGTTTTGCTTCACTGAAATTTCTTAGAATTACAGAATGTCAGAGCCAGAGGGGACCTTATAATTCATCTGATGAGACAACTAGGAGAAAGCAGAAGAAGAGTCCTAGAAATGACTTGCCCAGGATAGCACAGTGAGGGCCCGGGTATCACAATTCCAAGCTCCCTTTAACTCAGCATCTCACAGTTCTGAGATCAAAACGAGCAATTCCCCGTGAAGCAGATAATGCAAAACGTACTGACTTCTCTGATCAAGCTTCTGAAATTGTAATGTGTGTATAAATCACCTGGGGATCTTGTTAGAATTACAGATTCCTCTTATGTAGGTCTGGGATAAAGCCTGAAATTCTGTAGTTCTGACAGCTCCCAGGGGACACTGAATCTGCTGATCCCTGGACTAGTCCTCTGTTTAGTCAAAGATAGCCATCTCAATAGAGAAACTTGACTTAATCCCAAACTTATAAGTCACATATGATTATTGGGTCAATCAGATTATCTCAGGTTGTAAAAACTGAATTACAGTTTACATAGTAATGAAGGTTTATGTGAGAAACTGTTTAATTAAATGAGTTGAACTCGATAAGAGTTCTTTGATAAGGAAACAAATTCATTTCCCCCATTGCCATCTTCACTGTGTTTGTCTCCTCTACCCCAGGTCAATATCTAGGCCAGATTCCATGTCTTGTTCGGGAACATGTGAGTATTAACAATCTCATTTTCAGGTATCAGAATGTCCAATGTAGTGTTAACTAGCAAAACTTCAGTTTCTCATCCATTCCAGAATTTTTTACCAAGTAGCTCAGACCTGACCCTAGATGGGAGAGCAAAATGCTTTGATGCTTTTCTTCTTGTTGTGCCTCCAATTTTAGCCACTTTTGGGTACTTCTGGATAACAAAGAGCTGAGGCTGGGAGAAAGGGAAGAGCTTATGGTCTTTACTGAACTTCAGATATGGTCCTGTGTGTGTGCAAGCTCAGTTGCTTCAGTTGTGTCCAACTCTTTGCAAACCCAGCCTACTAGGCTCCTCTGTCCATGGGATTCTCCAGGCAAGAATACTGGAGTGGGTTACCATGCCCTCCTCCAGGGGATCTTCCCGACCCAGGGATCAATCCTATGTCACTTATGTCTCCTGCATTGCAGGCGGATTCTTTACCACTGAGTCTCTGAGGAAGCCCCAAATATGGTCTCACTGAACACCAAAATTAGGGATTTCTGACAGTGCCCTATTTCCTTAGTTAATGTACATTTTTACCAACAGCCTGTGTTTCCTTCCAGCCGACTCTGGTGACCTAGCCCATAAGGCCACATTCGGCTACTCTCCTCTTCAGTGTGGGGGGATCTTCAGAAAATCAAAGTTACCAATGCCAGTGGAGTGTCCACACTCTTGGTTCACAGTTCACTCAGAGGGATAATCTCTCAGCTACTAATCGTCAGGCTATTCTGTGTAAGTCAGGTTCTGGGCTCTCCAAACTCCAGGAGAAATTAGTCAATCCCTTCTTCGAACCTTTCCGTTGCACTCCAGTAGTTGACATTTGCCTTTTTAAAAATACTCTTGATGACTGTACAGTATTATAGAAAGATAATCTATAGACCTTAAATCCCTAGAGGTGTATATTTGTAGACTAAAGCATGTTTCTGAATACAGAATGGTTTTAAAGTTCAAATAAAATGGTGCTAATTCTACTAGCATAATGGTTGGCTAAATGGCATTGAATATTTCTTCTACTTCCATTAATTATAGCAATTGAGCACCTACTGATTTCTAGGCACTCCTTGAAGACTTAAAATCCTAAAATTGCTATGAATTAATGATAAAAGTACTATTAGAATTCTAGTAAGTGACATTTTTTTTCTCCCCATGAAAAATGAATCATACAGAACCTTAATCTCCTGGTACATTCACACAGTGAAATATCTACCAATGTATTTCTATAGAAAGACATCTATGATAGATTTAGTGAAAAAATATTTATAGAAGAGAATGTACATAGTATGTGTGTGTAATTACAGTTTATAAGTGTATAAGCCATCATGTTAACAAAAATGATGGTTCAGTTTGTGGGAGAGCTTTTACTTTCTAATTTATTCTTTCCTGTACTAACTTTTTCCTTTTTTACTGTAATACATTTACAAACAGAAAAAACATTATTAAGAAACAAATAATGATTCTGTGAAACTAAATCTCCAGTTTTTTTCCTTCCAGGTATCTTTTGTGAGACTCTGCAATACGTTAACTTAGCCTACCCAATGGAAATAAATACATATGAGCTACAGATAAAATTTTATTCTGTTGACTAAAAAAGATGTACAAGTTGAGAGCTGTGAGTTAAGTTTTATTTGGGGCAAAATGAGAACTGCAGCCCGGGAGGTAGCATCTCAGATAGCTCTGAGAGTGCTCCAAAGTGGCAGTGGGGGGAAAGTCAATACATATAAGGTTTTGGTGAAGGGGGAGTTCATGAAGCACTCATTTTACAAAAGGTTTTTGTTAGTCGTGAGGATATGATGTCACCTTGAAGGGATTTAGTGCGTCTCTAGATATGAGGAGATGCAAGGATTGAGATAATAAACTCTGTCCCTAAAAACATCCAACTATCTAAAGACCTGTCCCACCAGATTCCCTGGAACACAGAGTGCCTCACTCCACCCTGAACTCCCTCAGGGGTTGTTGAAGGTCAACGGCTATAGCAGCTTGGGGTTCAAGCCCCATAGAGGCAGCTGGCAAGCGCCTTTGCTGTTCAGTCCCTGGCAGTGCTCTTAGTAAGCGCCAATTTGTAGTTGACATAGTAATAATATATTTTACTTAATCTACTATATCCAAAAGATTGTCATTTTAACATATAATCAATATAATGCCATTGATATACTCTTTTTTTTCCCTAAGCCTTTGAAATTCTCTGTATTTTACATAGGACATCTCAGTGTGCCTAGAGTCTTGCTGTATAGAACAGAGTGGTTTTAGATGGGCATATGCCCTCATTCTCCATAATAATAGGGTAGCCAGTTCTGTTACTGGTAACTTTCGGCTTGCTTTTTTGTTTGTTTGTTTAAACTGATCATTAAAATAAAAAAACAAAGCAAAAAAAAACAGAGACCTGCTCAAGAGTTAATGGTGTTTATTTTTAGAAGGAGAATCTTTAATTTACAGGTTGTTTATGTTAAAATTCTATTGTTAAAATATTATTATTACATATTAAGATGATATCAGTAATATTTATTTATTTCAACTTCCCTGGTGGCTCAGACCACAGAGAATCCGCCTGCAATGCAGGTGACCCGGTTCAGTCCCTGGGTTGGGAAGATGCCCTAGAGGAGCCCATGGCAACCCACTCCAGTATTCCTGCCTGGAGAATCCCGCGGATAGAGGAGCCTGGTGGGCTACAGTCCATGGAGTCGCAGAGAGTCAGACATGACTGAGCAACTAACATTTTCACTTTCAATACATATTTATTTAAATAGAAAGGAAAATATGTTTAACAGGTTTTAAAATTTTTATTATAGTTATGTATCAGTATCTTTAAAAGAGTGTTGGTGCTGGGTTGGTTGTTTGAAGAAACTGCTGCTGTCAGGAATGTCTTTCCCTGCACCAACACACCTTGGGTGAAATCCTACCTCTCATCCTTATCTCTACTTTCATTCTCTATTGTTGACAGGCAGAGTCAAAGCCAAAATCTTCAGGAGCTACAATTTTTGCTAACCCCGGAGGAAGGAAGGGCAGGGAGATAGCAAGAAAAGGCCACAGTTTAATAGAGATCACTCAGCTGCACCATGAGAGAAGGACTGAAACTATCTTCAAGCTTCTCTGAATAATCAAAGTGACACCGCAAAGGTCTGATTCCTTCTAAAGGGTAATCCTATTCTCTTTTTTGCAGTAACACCAATCCCATGGGGATATTTTCATTGATCACTAGCAATGAAACTGGTTACAGTGTATCCAGGTAGGCCTGGGTTTGTATGTCTCTGGGCTTTCTCAACTATAGACATCATAATATATAACTTACTTCATAAGACTGTACCATAATTTGATGACTCTTTCATAACGTTGTCTAGCTATTCTGTAACAATATACAAAATACAGGGACTTCCTTGGCAGCCCAGTGGTTAAGAATCTGTCTTCCAATGCAGGGTATGTGGGTGCAAGTCCTGGTCAAGGAACTAGGATCCCACATGCTGCAGGGCAACTAAGTCCACCCACTACAACAAAAGATGCCACGAGGAAGAGCCCACATGCCACAACTAAGACGCAACAGAACCAAAAATAAATAAATAAAATAAAAATTTAAAACATATATACAAAATACAAATAGAAAAGTGCACATATCCTAAGTGTAAAGCACAATGAATCGTCACAACTTAAAAATATACTGGTGTAGGAAATTCTCTGGAGATCCAGTGGTTAGGATTTGGTGCTTTCACTGCTAAGGCCCAGGTTCAATTCCTGGTTAGGGAACTAAGATCTTGCAAGGCTCAAAGCACAACCTACATATATATGAGTGAGTGAGTGAAAGTTGCTCAGTCATGTCCAACTCTTTGTGGCCCCATGAACTATAGAGTCCACGGAATTCTCCAGGCCAGCATACTTTTAGCCTTTCCCTTCTCCAGGGGATCTTCCCAACCCAGGAATCAAACCGGGATCTCCTGCATTGCAGGCAGATTCTTTACCAACTGAGCTACGAGGGAAGCCTATAGAAGTGTAACCATCACTTTGATCAGGAAACAGAACACTCTCAGTGGCCCAGTAGCTCTTTCCAGGCTCTATGATCTATATGTATTTTCTTTCGCTATGTGAAAATCCAGTTTAGTGCCTTAAAACAAGATACATTGATTACCTCAGCTTCCATAGGGCAGGAGTCAGGGCATGGCTTAGCAAGATCCTCTGCTCAGGTCAAAGGTGAGAATCAAGGTTTCACACAAAGCTTGGGTCTTATTTGTGACCTGAGCTCATTCATGTTGTTGTTGGAACTCAGTTCCTTATGGCTCAATAACTGAGGTCCCCTCTTTCTTGTTAGTTGTCGGCAGGATACCAGTCTCAGCTCCTACAGGTTGCCCACAGTTTTTGCCCTGTAGCTTTCATCCAGTTAACCCTGTTGCTTTCTTTCAGTCTAGCAGTAGCTGATCTCTCTAATTTCCATCTCTGACCTTTAAATGCTCTTTCAAGAGCTCACCTGGTTAGTTCAAGCTACCCAGGTCAATCTCCTGGGTGATTAAGATCTTCCCTACAGGAATTATATCCCATCAAATCACAGGTTCCACTGTATTAAAGTGGCAGAGGTTATGCTAGGCAGTAATACTGGCACGGATCATGTGGCTGCCTTGGAATTCTCCTACCACACCCTTCTCTAAGGGTAGCTACTCTCTGACATGTATATAACACAGGAGTTTTACCTATTTTTGATCTTTATAAAAACGGAATCATACAGTATGCCTCTTGTGTCTTGTTTCCTTGATTCAACATTACGGTTGTGAAATACACTCATCCTTCTATATCTAACTGTAGATGGTTCACGTGCATTGCTGCAAGTGTGAATATAACACAATTTACTTACCCATTTAAAAGTTGATGGGTATTAGGGTACTTCTTCTTTTGGGGCTATTACTAACATTGCTCCTATGCATATTCTAGAAGATATCTTTTGGTAAGCACTTGTACACGTCTGTGTTGGGTATATATATACTAAGGAGTGGAATTGCTGGGTCATAGGGTATGCATGTGTTCAGCTTGGGAGAGAGTACTAGTTTTCTAAAGTGGCTTTATCAAGCTGTATACCCACCAACAATGTTAGAATATTCCATAAGCCTGTTTTGAAGGAGGTAAAATATGATCATGATAAAGAACACAGGACAGGGTCTGGGATATATTAATAGTAATGACTACATAATAGTATTCCCAATGGAAATTAATTAATGCCAGGTGTTATCTTCTGTTACACTAGTTTTTGAGATATGTGCGTCCTGCTTATTATTATTATTACCCCTAGTGCCAAGCCAAAATGTATTAAATAGCCTAAGGAACATATCTGCGTAGAGTAGCTTCCTGATCAGAAACAACTTCTTTAGATTTGCATTTACTTTCCTTTTCCTTGGCCCCTGCACCAAGGCACACAATAAGAAGATACTGAATCTCCATTGGTCAGATCTGAAAGTTGTACAGGCCTCACTGAGAAGGTAGTTTCTTCAAACTACAAGCCAGCCAGCAAAATTAAAATAAAAAAAATTAAAAATCACCACGGTGATTTTGCATACAGCATCTATTTCTAGAACAAAACTACTCAGATGTGTCTTGCAGGACAAGATTTAAAGAAAGATAGCTCAGTTGGTGGGATCACCAAACCAAAAGAAATATTTTGCTTTAAAACCTAGCCTAGCGACTTCCCTGGTGGTCCAGTGGTTAAGAATCTGCCTTGCCATGCAGAGGACATAGGTTCTATCCCCAGTCTGAGAGCTAAGGTCCCACATGCCAAGAGGGAACTAAGCCACAACTAGAGAAAGCCTGTGGGCCCCAGCGAAGAGCCCAAACATGGAAACAAAGACCCAGGGCAGCCAAAAAAAGAAAAATATAGCTTAGGGAAAGATTTTGTCTCCCTTTGCATGGGATTAAGGGCATCCCTGGTGGCTCAGATGGTAAAGTGTCTGCCTGTAATGTGAGAGACCCAGGTTCGATCCCTGGGTCGGGAAGATCCCCTGGAGAAGAAAATGGCAACCCACTCCAGTATTCTGGTCTGGGGAATTCCATGGATTGAGGAGCCTGGTAGGCTACAGTCCACGGGATCACAAAGAGTTCGACTGAGCGACTTCACTTCACTTCCCTTGCATGGGATTAAGACTTGAAACATGACACTTAGCAATAAAGAAATGCTAATCTTCTGTACTGGGTTATCATTTTATCCAAGGGCTCAAGCATACCAATCAGCTCCTCCTAATTGTTTGTTTGTCCTTCCGTTCCGTTCCATTCCATTCCGTTCCATCGCTCAGTTGTGTCCGACTCTATGCGACCCCGTGGACTGCAGCCTACCAGGCTTCTCCGTCCATGGGATTCTCCAGGCAAGAATACTGGAGTGGGTTACCGTTTCCTTCTCCAGGGGATCTTCCCTGTTTGTCCTTACTCCACTCTTAATAGTCTTCTAAGGCTGCAACTGCTTGCCTCAGAAGGACAAGTCAAGTCAAAGAGAGTAGTATCAATAATAACCAGCTCTGGAACACCAGTCTTTCAGCAAATTAAAGTTCTTGCCTAGACCAAAAGCTCTTCAGAAATTGGTCTGACTTTAATTAGTGGTCACTTTGTTCCTCTAAACTTCTAATTCCTCATTTGTAAAATAGGGCAAATAAAGGCATCAACTTTAAATCATTAATTCAAGAAAGATTTCATTTCCCTTATATGCTAGATTCTGCTTTAGGCAATGAATCAGTTTATCAAATGCTAATCGTAAATCAGCTACTGTTTAATAATTAATAATAATAATTATTAAATAATTATTTGCAAATCAACTATCAACTTGGTGAAAATGTATCTGAAAAATGTGGAGTCTTATGTGCTGTGTGCTTCGTTGCTTCAGTCGTGTCCAACTGTTTGTGACCCCATGGACTGTAGCCCACTGGCTCCTCTGCCCATGGGATTCTCCAGGCAAGAATATTGGAATGGATTGCCATTCTCTTCTCCAGGAGATCTTCCTGACCCAGGGATCAAACCTGTATCTCCTGGGTCTCCTGCATTGGCAGAAGGGTTCTTTACCACCAGCGTCACCTGGGATGCCCATGGAGCCTTGGGCTGGCTTAATTATTACCAACAATTATTTGCATACCAACTCTTCACTGGGTAGAAAAGTATCTGAAACATCTAGAGTCTTAGGCTGGCTTCCTAACCTACCTAACACCAAACTTACACCCACCCACATAAATAAATCATATGCCCACTGATGACCACAGTTAAATCCAACTCCTCAAGCCTGTATCCTCCAATTATTGTGAACCAGGAATGACAACTAAGTTTATCATCAGCCTAAGAGCTTCATAATTAAAAAAGGGAAATTTGCCATGTTTTAAAATCATAGAAAAATTTGGGGATTATCTGCCCCACATTTCCCCTCCTATTGACTAAGAACATTAGGGGGCAGTTAAGTTTAATTTTTAGATCAACACCATATGCCCATTTAGCAAAAATACAGAGACATTTGTATTTATACAGTGGCACTAGTGGTAAAGAACTGTTAATACAGGAGACACAAGAAAATCTGGCCCAGGAAGATCCCCTGGAGGAGGGCATGGCAACCCACTCTGGTATTCTTGCCTGGAGCAATCTGATGGACAGAGGAGCCTGGGAGGCTACAGTCCATAGCATTGAAAAGAGTCAGATAGGACTGAAGGTGACTTAGAACGCACACTCATACTAAAAAATTATTTGTTGTTTGTCTGAAATTCAAATTGAACTAAGTGTCCTGTATTTTTATTTGCTAAACCTGGTTATTCCACTCTGTTTACTGTTTTTGTGACCTGACGCAGGTTCCATAAATTCTCTCTGCTTCAGTTTTCTCATCTGTAAAATGGATGAGAAATGGGTCTAGTAAAAGCACATTCTTCATAGAAGAGTTGCAGAAGTTATTTTCCTTGTTCAATAAATATGTGTTTTTCTTCCTTCCAGAAACATGGGTAGGACAGTACTTTCTTGCTCTTCTCAAATTAGGTGAGGCCTACAATCTGCTTTAGCCAATGAGAAGTGAGCAGAAGGAAGGTATTACTTCGAATAGAAGTCTTAAGGACTGCTGCACAATTTGCCACCCTCTGTTTCCTTGTCAGAGTGGCCTGCAATTTTCCAGATGCAGCCAAGGTAGACAGAGGATGATGTGGAGAGGAGCCTCCCACTTACACCCACAAGGACCCAGAAAAACTTAAGTGTGAAGGAGAAAGAAACATATACAGTTTTTATTTTATTGAAGTATAGTTGGGAAAGGTCAGTTTTACTTCCAGGCCCAAAGAAGGACAATGCCAAAGAATGTTCAGACTACCACACAATTGCACTCATTTGACGTGTTAGCAAGGTAATGCTCAAAGTCCTTCAAGCTAGGCTTCAACAGTATGTGAACCGAAGACTTCCAGATGTACAAGCTGGATTTAGAAAAGGCAGAGGAACCAGAGATCAAATTGTCAACATCCATTGGATCGTAGAAAAACCAAGAGAACTGCAGAAAAAATTCTACTTCTGCTTCATTGACTACACTAAAGCTTTGACTGTGTGGATCACAACTAATTGTGGAAAATTCTTCAAGAGATGGGAATACCAGATCACCTTATCTGCCTCCTGAGAAATCTGTGTACAGGTCAAGAAGCAACCGTTAGAACCATACATGGAACAATGGACTTTTTCCAAATTGGGAAAGGAGTACGTCAAGGCTGGATATTGCCTGCCTCCTTATTTAACTTATATGCAGAATACATCATGCGAAATGCTGGATTGGCTGGAGCACAAACTGGAATCAAGATTGCTGGGAGAAATATCAATAACCTCAGATAGGCAGATGATACCACCCTCATAGCAGAAAGCAAAGAGGAACTAAAGAGCCTCTTGATGAAGGTCAAAGAGGAGAGTGAAAAAGCTGGGTAAAACTCAACACTTAAAAAACTAAGATCATGGCATCTGGTCCCAATACTTCATGGCAAATAGATGGGAAAAAAATGAAAGTAGTCACAGACTTTATTTTCTTGGGCTCCAAAATCACTGCAGATGGTGATTGCAGCCATGAAATTAAAAGACGCTTACTCCTTGGAAGGAAAGTTATGACCAACTTAGATAGCATATTAAAAAGCAGAGACATTACTTTGTCAACAAAGGTCCGTCTAGTCAAGGCTATGATTTTCCCAGTAGTCATGTATGGATGTTAGAGTTGGACTATAAAGAAAGCTAAGCACCGAAGAATTGATGCTTTTGAACTGTGGTGTTGGAGCAGACTCTTGAGAGTCCCATGGACTGCAAGGAGATCCAACCAGTCCATCCTAAAGAAGATCAGTCCTGGGTGTTCATTGGAAGGACTGATGTTGAAGCTGAAACTCCAATACTTTGGCTACCTGATGGGAGGAGCTGACTCATTTGAAAAGGCCCTGAAGCTGGGAGAGATTGAGGGCAGGAGGAGAAGGGGACGACAGAGGATGAGATGGTTGGATGGCATCACCGACTCAATGGACATGTGTTTGGGTAAACTCCAGGAGTTGGTGATGGACAGGGAGGCCTGGAGTGCTGCGGTTCATGGGGTTGCAAAGAGTCTGACACGACTGAGTGACTGAACTGAACTGAACTGATGTAATTAATTATTAGGTTAAAAAAAAGTGAGCAACACTCTTTCAGTACTAAACAGGGATTGAGATAGGCCTTGATTGCTGTCCCAGTTTTGGTAATAAACATGTATTGTCCAATTTTCTGTCTCCAGGCCAAAGAAATCTAATCTAGCCCTTCCCCACAGCGTTTGGTAATAAGCTCTGTAAAGTCAGCAGCACTGAGCTCAGGAAGTTTCTTTAATCATTAGACAGAATTTTCATGTCGAAAGCACTCCTGATATAGGTCCGCTCAAATTGCAGCATCGGTTCTAACGGAATTGCGGACTGGATCGCAGATGACCCGGGCTGAGCAATCTGCGGAAGCCAACCATGCGCACAGTAATTCAGAGAGGGCTGAGAGCCGCAGGATCCAGGGGAGAAATCGTGGGCAGTTAATGAGAATCAGATGCAGTGGAATTCCGACCGCAGCGCTCGTCCTGATCTCTGGGCACAGGGAATTACATCCATAAACAGACCAGTCTTGATTTTATACAGCACTTTCATCCCCCAAAGAATTCCAAAAGCGTTCCAAAAGAATGCTCTGGTTGCTGATAGCTCAGTGATGGGGAAGACAAATAGGGAAACTGTTGTGTTCACAACCCAGGCTCTGAACCTTCGTTAGAATCTCTGCCCTCCAGAATAGGCTAGCTTGGGAGACCAGGAACCCTTTCCTGTTATGAAAAACATACTCCCCCTGTCCCTTTCAAATATAAACATGCTCATAAAAGAAATCCAAGCATGCATTCAAGTGGCTTTCAAACTCTAAGAACCACAGTACAAGCACATAGTTTGTATCAGATTCAATGATTCACTGTATTGACTTCTATGTATACTCAGATATATACATATTTTTAAATATACAACTTAAACGAAACTTCACTAAATACTACTTACTCTTCTCTTCTAACATGTGATGTATTCTGATCTTCAGTTCAGTTCAGTTCAGTCGCTCAGTTGTGTCCGACTCTTTGTGACCCCATGAATCACAGCACGCCAGGCCTCCCTGTCCATCACCAACTCCCGGAGTTCACTCAAACTCATGTCCATCGAGTCGGTGATGCCATCCAGCCATCTCATTCTCTGTCGTCCCCTTCTCCTCCTGCCCCCAATCCCTCCCAGCATCAGAGTCTTTTCCAGTGAGTCAACTCGTTGCATGAGGTGGCCAAAGTATTGGAGTTTCAGCTTTAGCATCAGTCCTTCCAATGAACACCCAGGATTGATCTCCTTTAGAATGGACTGGTTGGATCTCCTTGCAGTCCAAGGGACTCTCAAGAGTCTTCTCCAGCGCCACAGTTCAAAAGCATCAATTCTTCGGCGATCAGCTTTCTTCACAGTCCAATTCTGATGTTATCTATTCTATTTCATTTATAAAAAGCTGACCACTCTCCATAAGTTAATACTGTTATTGTTTAGTCACTAAGTTGTGTCCAGGTCTTTGTAAACCCATGTACTGTAGCCCTCCAGTCTCCTCTGTCCATAGGATTTCCCAGGCAAGAAAACTGGAGGTGGTTGCTATTTCCTTCTCCAGGTAATCTTCCTGACCCAGGGATCAAACCCGCGTCTCCTGAATGAGCAGATGGATTCTTTACCCACTTAGCCTCCTGGGAAGCCCAAGTTGATATTGCAATCCACATATATGCAGGATCTTACATTTTGAAATTTGTTTCACTAAAAGATAGTGAAAGACAGTGGAGGACTCTAACGTCATGGCACTTTAGTTACACCACAGCAGACAACCCTGGGACAGTAACTTCACCTATTTAGGTCACAAACTTTCTGGGATTCTTTCTGGTTTAACTTGCCGAAATTTTTATGTATGGCACTTATGTAGAAAGTGAAAGTTGCTCAGTTGTGTCCGACTTTTTGCAACCCCATGGACTATACAGTCCATGGAATTCCCTAGGCCAGAATACTGGAGTGGGTAGCCTTTCCTGTCTCCAGGGGATCTTCCCAACCCAGAGAGCGAACCCAGGTCTCCCACATTGCAGGTGGTATCTTTACCAGTTGAGCCACAAGAGAAGCTGAACCTAAATTCATATGCTGAGACTTTTCCCCAAATTCCTTTGTTGATTCAGAGCTGGGGTTTAAGGTATGGAGAAAGTCCACTTTCTTTTAGTACTAAACACAGTTTTGGGTGACCCCTAAATCAGAATGATACTAAAGCTGAAACTCCAATACTTTGGCCTCCTCGTGCGAAGAGTTGACTCACTGGAAAAGACTCTGATGCTGGGAGGGATTGGGGGCGGGAGGAGAAGGGGATGACAGAGAATGAGATGGCTGGATGGCATCACCGACTCGATGGACATGAGTCTGAGTGAACTCTGGGAGTTGGTGATGGACAGGGAGGCCTGGCGTGCTGTGATTCATGGGGTCGCAAAGAGTCAGACATGACTGAGCGACTGAGCTGAACTGAACTGAAATCAGAATGGTGCAGTTTTTGTTGTTGTTGTTTTTCTATTGCAGGTAACAAAATCCTCCCTCTATCCAAACACACACAAAGGAAATTACTGGTTCAAATAGTAGACTAGTTTAGAAGCTATAGATTTTAGCACAGATGGACATTGTCTTCCCTCATCTCTGGGTTCTACTCTCTCAGCTATTATTTTGTTCTGTTATAGATAGGATTGCTCCTTGAAACTAGAGAAGATATTTATCAGCACCTCTAGACTTAAATTCTTCCAGCCTAACAATCCAAAGGAAAGAGGGCACCTCTTTCCTGACTGTTTAAGCAAAAGTTCTAGACTTCTCATCAGCCCAGCTTAGGAGGTCACATGCCCATTCTTGAACCCAATACTGTGACCAGGTATATGCATTGTTCCAAATGGTCTGGACCATGTGCCTACCACCAGGGCATAGTGATGGTCTCAGAACAAGCAAACTACGTGAACTTGAGAATCTCACAAAGGAAAATGAATGGGCCATATCCAAAAGTCAGGGACATGAATTTTAAGTAGATGATGAACAAAGAAAGGCCGTTACTGACCTCTGTCCAGATATAACTCCAGTCTCTGCTTCCTATTAGTCTTAAAGTACAGAGACAAAGCTGGCATTCTATCACTCCACTTGAAGAGTACTTTTCTCATCAAGAGAAATCCTGACGTTTTCTCTCTCCAATCACTTTGAGAAGTTAGAAGCTGTGGCAAGGGATTCTCTTAGCTTTCAGATGGAAAACTTAATGTGCCATGAACTTCTGGTCATAAGTTAAGAAGTAAAAACTCTCTTTGGGCCTTTTAGAAATCAGCTCTCCAACTTTACGTCCATGGGTTGTAATGTTGTAATTACCTCCCTGGTTGTACAGCAGCTGCCTTCGCAAACAAAGTTGAAACCTGCAGGTCACCCTGGATTAACCAATGTATTGTGCGCACAACAGCCAGGGCCCTGAATATGTGCTCTATCTTGAACAGAAAAGCACATGAAGAGGGAAGACACACAGGCACACAAAACAACTTTGGCTAAATCTGACAAACAGGAAGAAAGCATATTGGAGAAAGATGGCTTGGGTATGATTATTTTCCTGCATTTTGCTAAACACCATTTATCTTCTGGGAAGCAGAACAAACAGAGCTGTGGCTTTCAGATTGTGCAAATATTATTGCTATGCATGTGAAGAGATTAACTCACTGAAACATAGAAAAACACGGATTCTAAGGAGTAGTATAGATTTTTTTGACTTGTGCCTTTCTCTTATCAGATTATCATGGCCAGTATTTTGGTTTTTCGTTTGCTTGCTTTTTTGGGGTGTTTGTTCCTTGCTTTAGTTTAGGGTTTTTCTTTCTTTCTTCTTCTTCTGTTTTAAATGATTTCTCACAGAATAGTTCAAACCAAACTGAGAAAATGCAACCTTACTGTGATGTAGGCTCATTTATCACCTTCAAGAAATTGACAATTTTTCTTTGATAACACTATTTTGCTTTGGGTTTAAGATGCAAAATACAATAGTTATTACTTTATAGGTATCCCATCAGGAATAAAGGAACTGGTGTTTTACCCACTGCCTAGAACATTGTCCCTTCCTTTTTCCTTGGTTCTTTCTTTTTTCATTTTCATATCTTTGCTTAAATGTTAGGACTTAATTTCTTAAAAATTAAACATACTCAAAAGTAAACAAAATTACCACAACAACTGAGCAATTCTATTTCTAGGCATGTGCCCATGAGAAATGAAAACATCTGCACAAAACCTTGTGCATGATTGTTCATAGTGACATTATTCTTAGGAGCCCCAAACTGGGAAACATCCAAAGATTTGTTAACTGGTAAATGGATAAAATGGATAAACAAAATGCGATATATCCATAGATCAAAATATTATTTAGCTGCAAAAAGTACTGATATATGCTACAACACTGATTAACCTAAAAACGTTTATGCTAAATGAAAACAGTTAATACAAAAGATCACATATTATATGATTCCCCTTGTATGAAATGTCCAGAAAAAAGCAAATCTATAGGAAGTACTCAAAAGGTTGCTTGTGACTGGAGATAGAAACAGAAATTAACTGTACAAGGAAATGAGGGAACTTATAGGGGTGATGAGAATGTCATAAAAATTGTATTTTGATGATAGTTACACAACTCAGTCAATTGAATGAAAATCACTGAATGGTAAAACAAAAATTTTTTAATAATAATAAAGCCAGGCCTTTTTTAGCTTGAGATTAAATAAAATACCCTTGCTGTACCTTCCCTTGGCTCCTGCTTTAGATAGCCTCATTCCATTTGAAAGTACCTGGATTTGATCTCAGATACACATGGGTTCTATTCTCAACTGTGCTATTTACTGGCTTTATCTTGGACAAATCACTTGCCCTCCTTAAGACTTCAGGGCGCAGGTCTGTTTGTATTGAATTATTTGTCATAGCATCAGAATGTTTTTGTGTTTGTGTTCTTTCTACCTAACTAGACCGGGCACTTAGGGCCTGTTCTTCTGTCTCTCTTATACTATGCCCAGTGACACAGCTGACATCTCTGGGCAGTGCAGTGTGGTGGATAAAACCTCTGCAACCAGGGTGCTTGCATTTATTGACCCACTCCCTAGCTGTGTGACTGTGGCCAAGGTATTTAACCACACTGATTCACTATTCTTAAGTGTTTTTGTGTGTGTGTGCATGTGTGTGTGTGTGTGAGTGAGTTATTAAGGTCTTCTGAAAATTAAATGAGATGATACAAATTACATGAGGTGAAGCATGCTGACACATATACAGTGATCAGAACAGTGCTTGAGGGCCCATCAGAAGTGCTATGTGCTAGGTATAATCTGTATACTCCATATCTGGACAGATACAATAACACACATCTGCTTGGCTTTTCACTTCCCAGGAGTGTTTGGATCCACTCTCGAAATGCATCGCCACCAACCAGCCCTGGTAACACTCTTCAACAGAAAATGCTCACCTAGACCTCTGAACAGCCTGGGTGTTTATGGTTCACCTCAGTTTTTCATCAAAGTAGGCTGTCTTTTAGTAAAAACTTAACAAACGCTTTTGTACTTGAATTTTATATTAGCAAATTTCATTAATTTGAAGAACTGTGCACTTATCATAGTGATTGAATGCTCACTGAGTACCAGAATTCTAGGAGGTTGAGACTAAATACTTGTCCTTGAGAAGTTTGAGATCAGAATCAGAGGTTCCCAAACTCCCTAGGTATCCGTGACCTCGAGAAACAGTAGGTGATAAGGTGTGGCAGGAGGAAGGAAGGATTAAAAAATCACTCCTCTAATCCATCCATCACCTCCAGAAAGTTCAGTTCAGTTCAGTTCAGTTGCTCAGTCATGTCCGACTCTTTGCGACCCCATGAATCAATCAATCACAGCACACCAGGCCTCCCTGTCCATCACCAACTCCCGGAGTTCACTCAAACTCATGTCCATCGAGTCAGTGATGCCATCCAGCCATCTCATTCTCTGTCGTCCCCTTCTCCTCCTGCCCTCAATCCCTCCCAGCATCAGAGTCTTTTCCAGTGAGTCAACTCGTCGCATGAGGTGGCCAAAGTATTGGAGTTTCAGCTTTAGCATCAGTCCTTCCAATGAACACCCAGGATTGATCTCCTTTAGAATGGACTGGTTGGATCTCCTTACAGAAAGTTACATCTAACTAAAACAATTTAAAGTAATGTAATATCTGCAGAAAACCATCTTTAGAAAACCTTGTTATTTTCATTGATCTGTAACATGCAATCAATGTAAACATAACATATTTGCTATGCAAACACAGTCTCAGGTAAGTCCCCGATGAGATAGTTCCTCAAAATGAACTTCTGACTTACCCCTATGTTGAAATTTTGGAATTGTTATCCAAGTATAAAGTTTTGTTTGCTCATATACTTATTTAAACCAGTATTCTGGTGGATTTAAAAAATACAGATCCACTGGACTTTCTGACTCAGAATCTCTAGAGGTAGAACCCAGGCATCTGTCCCCAGGGGTTCAGTTAACAGATCTGTGTTGGGGAACCACTGCTCACAGGTGGCAGAAAGGGAAGATGGGTTACACTAAAGACAGGGAGACCAGTGAGGATGTGAGAAGTGAGGAAAAGGTGAGTAAGGCAAGAAGGATGTGGGGGGCTTAGCCCCTCAGGATGTCAATGTCCTCATCCCTTGAACCTGTGAAGTCACCTGACATGGCAAAAAGGGCTTTGCAGATGTGACTGGGGACCTTGAGAGAGGGAGGTTATCTGGGTGAGCTCTTAGTGTTATCACAGTATCCTTGTAAGAGGGAAGGAGAGGGAGATTCAGTTGTAGAAGAGGAAGAAATCTTCGGATGGGTGACCATAGATGCAGGGAGAGGAAAACTGTTGATCTTGGAGGAAGCAGCCATTAGACTTCAACAATGCTGGTGTTAATCTGCATATAATTTACAGTTGGGTCTCCATGTCTGTGGTTCTTCTGCAGCCACAGAGTCAACCAACAGAGGACCATGTACTGATATATTATTTACTATTGAGAAATATCCCCATATAAGTAGAAACATGTAGTTCAAACCTGTGTTGTTCAAGGGTCAACTGTACAGAAATCTGTAGGAATGAAACCATTAACAGCTGGCAATTGTTAGGTTATGCAAGGTTTAAAAACAGAGAGAGAAGGAAGAATCAAAAATGAGTCAAGATTTCTAATTGTTGATGGATGAATTGATTCCTGACCCCCTCAAAAGAAAAAACAAAAACAAAAAAGGAGGTTATAAAAAAAAATCAAAAGAGTTGTTTGGGGTTTTACTCAGGGAAGGTACAGGTGAAGATGGCCAACAGATAGTTGGATATACAGGTTTAAGATTTGGGGTCTATCATCTGCAAAAGGGAAAGCTGAAATATAATCCATGTCTGCTGGTTGCGGGGACTAAAGGAGACAGTGTATGTGGAAGTCTGGCATGTGAAGGTATTCAACACATCAGAGGAAATACCTCCACCACAGCATAGTTCCATGCTCTGGGGTCTGTTTCCAGGCAAAGGAAGCTATCAGACTTTGTCCCTTAGCCCACCCTCACCCCATTAGTCTATTTGGCAGAATGCAAAATGCTAACTGGAGTGGTCATTAAAATAGTCACTAACATCAGCTAAGGTTTAAGTATCTGGTGAAAGGTGCCTCTGTTGACTCCAGAAGAAGATGCAGGCTAATGCAGCCAATCAATATTTCTTAATTGAGTAAAGCTTCATTAATTGGGACACAGAAAGGCTCAACTCTCAACAGAGTTTATGTTTTCCCCCTTTTTAAAGAAAAGGGAAGCAAATGAAGAGTTTAACAAGATTTCCAGAGGGAATATTTGAACACCTTACAAAAGCAAACTGCTTTTAATCACCTTCAAACACTTGAGAAGCACCATTGGCCGTCCAGATGATTTCTGAATGGCAAATCATTTCTAATTCTTTATTAAGCAAGTGTTCGAGGGAAGATGAAGGAATAATTTTATAACCTGGTTCTATTTCTTGGAAATAGTGAAACCGTTTTCTTTAAAATACGTCACCATTCTGACCTCCACTCACACTAACTGGTTTTCCTCTAACAAGGAGTAGGGGCTTCCCTGGTGGCTCAAATGGTAAAAAATCTGCCTGCAGTGCAGAAGATGTGGGTTCTATCCCTGGGTTGGGAAGATTCCCTGATGGACAGGGAGGCCTGGCGTGCTGTGATTCATGGGGTCGCAGAGAGTCGGACACGACTGAGCGACTGAACTGAACTGAACTGAACTGATGGTTTTTCCAGTAGTCATGTACAGATGTGAGAGTTGGGCCATAAAGAAGGCTGAGAGTGAAGTATTAATGCTTTCGAACTTTAGTGTTGGAGAAGACTCTTGAGAGTCCCTTGGACTGGAAGGAGATCAAACCAATCAATCCTAAAGGAAATCAACCCTGAATATTCATTGGAAGGACTGATGCTGAAGCTAAAGCTCCAATACTTTGGCCACCTAATGGGAAGAGCTGACTCTTTTGAAAAGACCCTGAGGCTGGGAAAGACTGAAGGCAGGAGGAGAAGGGGATGACAGAGGATGAGATTGTTGGATGGCGTCACTGATTCAGTGGACATGAGTTTGTGCCTACTCTGGGAGATGTTGAAGGAAAGGGAGGCCTGGCATGCTGTAGTCCATGAGGTCACAAAGAGTTGAACACGACTGAGGGACTGAACAAGAAAAACAAGAAGTCAGATAAATGAGGGTTTCATAGATCTTCTCCAGAGCTCCTTCTCCACCACCTGTCTTAGCCATGTATTTTGGGAATGGGTGAATTTAACTCGGATGACCATTATATCTACTACTGTGGGCAGGAAACCCTTAGAAGAAATGGAGTAGCCATCATGGTCAACAAAAGAGTCCGAAATGCAGTACTTGGATGCAATCTTAAAAATGACAGAATAAATTCTGTTCGTTTCCAAGGCAAACCATTCAATATTACAGTAATCCAGGCCTATGTCCCAACCAGTAATGCTGAAGAAGCCAAAGTTAATCGGTTCTATGAAGACCTACAAGACCTTTTAGAACTAACACCCAAAAAAGATGTCCTTTTCATTATAGGGGACTGGAATGCAAAAGTAGGAAGTCAAGAAACACCTGGAGTAACTGGCAAATTTGGCCTTGGAGCACGGAATGAAGCAGGGCAAAGGCTAATAGAGTTTTGTCAAGAGAATGCACTGGTCATAGCAAACACCCTCTTCCAACAACACAAGAGAAGACTCTACACATGGACATCACCAGATGGTCAACACCGAAATCAGATAGATTATATTCTTTGCAACCAAAGATGGAGAAGCTGTATACAGTTAGTGAAAACAAGACCAGGAGCTGACTGTGGCTCAGATCATGAACTCCTTATTGCGAAATTCAGACTTAAATTGAAGAAAGTAGGGAAAACCACTAGACCATTCAGATATGACCTCAATCAAATCCCTTATGATTATACAGTGGAAGTGAGAAATAGATTTAAGGGACTAGATCTGATTGATAGAGTGCCTGATGAACTCTGGACGGAGGTTCGTGACATTGTGCAGGAGACAGGGACCAAGACGATCCCCATGGGAAAGAAATGCAGAAGAGTGAAATGGCTGTCTGAGGAGGCCTTACAAATAGCTGTGAAAAGAAGAGAGGCGAAAAGCAAAGGAGAAAAGGAAAGATATAAGCATCTGAATGCAGAGTTCCAAAGAATAGCAAGGAGAGATAAGAAAGCCTTCCTCAGTGATCAATGCAAAGAAATAGAGGAAAACAACAGAATAGGAAAAACAAGAGACCTCTTCAAGAAAATTAGAAAAAAAAAAAAGAAAAAAGAAATAAAAAAAAAAAAAGAAAATTAGAGATTCCAAGGGAACATTTCATGCAAAGATGGGCTCGATAACGGACAGAAATGGTATGGACCTAACAGAAGCAGAAGATATTAAGAAGAGGTGGCAGGAATACACAGAAGAACTGTACAAAAAAGATCTTCACCACCAAGATAGTCACGATAACGTGATCACTGACCTAGAGCCAGACATCTTGGAATGTGAAGTCAAGTGGGCCTTAGAGAGCATCACCACGAACAAAGTTAGTGGAGGTGATGGAATTCCAGTTGAGCTATTTCAAATCTTGAAAGATGATGCTGTGAAAGTGCTGCACTCAATATGCCAGCAGATTTGGAAAACTCAGCGCTGGCCACAGGACTGGAAGAGGTCAGTCTTCATTCCAATCCCAAAGAAAGGCAATGCCAAAGAATGCTCAAACTATCGCACAATTGCACTCATCTCACACGCTAGTAAAGTCATGCTCAAAATTCTCCAAGCCAGGCTTCAGCAATATGTGAACCGTGAACTCCCAGATGTTCAAGCAGGTTTTAGAAAAGGCAGAGGCACCAGAGATCAAATTGCCAACATCCGCTGGATCATGGAGAAAGCAAGAGAGTTCCAGAAAAACATCTATTTCTGCTTCATTGACTATGCCAAAGCCTTTGACTGTGTCGATCACAATAAACTGTGGAACATTCTGAAAGAGATGGGAATCCCAGACCACCTGACCTGCCTCTTGAGAAACCTGTATGCAGGTCAGGAAGCAACAGTTAGAACTGGACATGGAACAACAGACTGGTTCCAAATAGGAAAAGGTGTACGTCAGGGTTGTATATTGTCACCTTGCTTATTTAACTTGTATGCAGAGTACATCATGAGGAACGCTGGGCTGGAAGAAGCACAAGCTGGAATCAAGATTGCTGGGAGAAATATCAATAACCTCAGATATGCAGATGACACTACCCTTATGGCAGAAAGTGAAGAGGAACTCAAAAGCCTCTTGATGAAAGTGAAAGAGGAGAGTGAAAAGGTTGGCTTGAAGCTCAACATTCAGAAAACAAAGATCATGGCATCTGGTCCCATCACTTCATGGGAAACAGATGGAAAACAGTGGAAACAGTGTCAGACTTTATTTTTTTGGGCTCCAAAGTCACTGCAGATGCTGATTGCAGCCATGAAATTAAACGACGTTTGCTCCTTGGAAGGAAAGTTATGACCAACCTAGATAGTATATTAAAAAGCAGAGACATTACTTTGCCAACCAAGGTCCGTCTAGTCAAGGCTATGGTTTTTCCCGTGGTCATGTATGGATGCAAGAGTTGGACTGTGAGGAAGGCTGATCGCCGAAGAATCGATGCTTTTGAACTGTGGTGTTGGAGAAGACTCTTGAGAGTCCCTTGGACTGCAAGGAGATCCAACCAGTCCATTCTAAAGGAGATCAACCCTGGATGTTCATTGGAGGGACTGATGCTAAAGCTGAAACTGCAATACTTTGGCCACCTCATGCGACGAGTTGACTCACTGGAAAAGACTCTGATGCTGGGAAAGGTTGGGGGCGGGAGGAGAAGGGAACGACGGAGAATGAGATGGCTGGATGGCATCACCGACTCTGTGGACATGAGTTTGAGTGAACTCCGGGAGTTGGTGATGGACAGGGAGGCCTGGCGTGCTGTAATTCATGGGGTCGCGGAGAGTCGGACACGACTGAGCGACTGAACTGAACTGGACTCAATTCCAGTGTATGAGTGTCTGTAGGGGTGAGGCTCCTTCCCATATCAGGAAGCAATCCTCAGGACACCAGGTGGCGTCCTATGATTCAACTCACTGCACAGCCAGAGATAGCATCAGGTTTCAGAGTCAGGGTTCAGTCCCACAGGAGTGCCCCCATCTGCTCCCTGCTGACCCACTTCAGTTATCTCCTGTGCTTGTGACCAGCTGGCTAGAGACTGGAGGTTCTGATGATTCTCTCTAATTCATAAGGCCAAATGCAAGTCCAGGTTGTCCCCTGTGCATCTGACCAACCAGCTATAGACTGAAGGTTCCCACAGCCTCCTTCCTTAATTTGCTAGAGCAGCTGGCAGAACTCAGAAACATTTATTTACTAGGTTACTGGTTTATTATAAAAGGATTTAACTCAGGAATAGCCAGATGGAAGTCAATAGCCAAAAACTGAAAAAAATCTATTAAAAAATAGGTTCAGTTCAGTCATGTCCAACTCTTTGTGACCCCGTGAACTGCACCACGCCAGGCCTCCATGTCCATCACCAACTCCTGGAGTTTACCCAAACTCATGTCCATTGAGTTGGTGATGCCATCCAACCATCTCATCCTCTGTTGTCCCCTTCTCCTCCTGCTGTCAATCTTTCCCAGCATCAGGGTCTTTTCCAATGAGTCAGCTCTTCCCATCAGGTGGCCAAAGCATTGGACTTTCAGCTTCAACATCAGTCCTTCCAATGAACACCCAGGACTGATCTCCTTTAGGATGGACTGGTTGGAGCTCCTTGCAGTCCATGGGACTCTCAAGAGTCTTCTCCAACACCACAGTTCAAAAGCATCAATTCTTCGGTGCTCAGCTTTCTTTATAGTCCAAATCTCACATCCATACATGACTACTGGAAAAACCATAGCCTTGACTAGACAGACCTTTGTTGGCAAAGTAATGTCTCTGCTTTTTAATATGCTGTCTAGGTTGGTCATAACTTTCCTTCCAAGGAGTAAGCATCTTTTAATTTCAGATATCTTGAATAGATATTTTTCCAAAGAAGACTTACAAATAGCCAACAGGTGTACTCAAAGATACTCCATGTCACTAATCATAAGGGAAATGCAAATCAAAAGCACAATATGTCCCCTCACTCCTGTAAGTAGGCCTATTATCAAAAGACAAGAAATAGCAAGTGTTCGCAAGGATGTGGAGAAGTACTGGAGAGAATGTAAATTAGTACAGCCACTATGGAAAACAGTGGGCTTCCCAGGTAGCCTAGCTGCTAAAGAATCCACCTGTAATGCAGGAGACCTCAGTTCAATTCCTGGATCAGGAAGATCCGCTGGAGAAGGGATAGGCTACCGACTTGAGTATTCTTGGGCTTCCCTGGTAGCTCAGATGGTAAAGAATCAGCCTGCAATGAGGAAGACCTGGTTTTGATCCCTGGGTTGGGAAGATCCCCTGGAGAAGGGAATGGCTATCCACTCCAGTATTCTGGCCTGGAGCATTTAATGGACAGAGGAGCCTGGCAGGCTATAGTCCACGGGGTTGCGAAGTGTCAGACACGACTGAGTGACTTTCACACACATGGACAACAATATGGGGGTTCCTCAAAAAATTAAAAATGCAACCATAATGTGATCCAGAAATTCTACTTCTGGATATTTATCTAAAGAAAACAAAAACACTAATTTGAAAAAAAAAAATATGAGCCCACGTGTTTTTACACACACACACATACAGTAGAACATTATTCAGCCATAAAAGAGAATTAATCTGGCCATTTGCAACAATGTAAAAGGACTTTGTGGGTATTATGCTAAGTGAATACTATATGATCTTACTTACATGGGGAATCTAAAAACAAAAAAGCAAGATGGTAGATATAGACAAGAGCTGATTGGTGGTTGCTGGATGTGGCAGGTGAAGGATGGGAGGAACAGGTTAAAAGAAAGAAAAAATTAATTTAAAAAAATGTTTTTTTTCGTCCCAGCTCCTATCATCTTCTACCTGGACTCCTGCAACCGTTCTTCCTCTAGCCTGTTGAATCTACTCAACAGTCTTCTAATTTCCCCAGTGACAAGTGCCACTGAGATCTACCCAAAACGAAGTGTAGTCTCGAGTCAGACTGAATGGGATCATTAACCCCAGGACTTTTGCTCATGCATAGTGTTTCCTAGCCTCGTTGTCTTCATCTACAAAACTGATAGCAGTCACTGCCTCTGAGGTTTCAGGTGAGGATCAGGTGAAAGTGAAGGGCTTTCCTTGGCACCTACAAATAACAACTGCTAAGTAAATCTAGGTTCCATGACTGTGACCACTTGGCCTGTCCACCAGCCAATCAGTTTGGACAATCTCACCCCAGTTATTACAAACTAGCACGTGTTTATTCTGCAATAGTCATTTATCAGTTTATGTAAGTGAAGTGCAAAAGAAGGTTTATGCCTTGTTTTTTTTTTCCCCATAATTTTTGAGAAGCATAATTAGGAGAAAATGCATATAACTTAAATGAAACCAATCATACTTATGAACGGTCTAAGTCATAAATATAAAAGGAGCGTTTAAAATATGAGTAGATGGATCGTTTCATTATTCTTTCTTTAAAGTGAATATAATTCCTTTCATATGCCTAACAGACTCTTCCCACAACTTATCCCCTGTAGCTCCCAGTAAAAAGATCAAAAACATCTTTAAAGAAATTAAAAAACCGACTCTGAGTGAGCCATTAAATATTCAGAAGGGCACTTAATCTATGAAGAAAGAATGCAATTCTTAGCTGACCGGAGATAAACAATGAAAAATCAGAAAATAATGCTACTCTGAAATCTTCATTGTAATTCTCTCTAGACACAACGTGTTTTCTATCAGGTAATTCCTTTTATCTGAGGAGCTGTTCTAATTGCTTAAAATTTGCTCCGAGTTGGGTAATTCAAAGTGTCTCACCGTCATATTTTGCTGGAAAAGCTCATTATCTTAATGTGAAGGAAGCTTTCTCTAAACTGATGAAAAGAATATATTTAAATGAAATGCCATTTTATTCTTTTTAAAGGACTTAGGGCTGCAGTTTGTACTTTAAGAGGCTCTAAAGACCGAAGATATTACAATGGCTACTCTCCACACCCCACCTCGTATTTCAAAATAAAAACAACTCTAAAATAAGTGGGGGAAAAGGCCAAAGTTCTACTTTTCCCACAAGGACTACATTGTTGATTTCCTTCAAATAGCATATACTTAAATTCTTTCTCCAAATTTTTTTCTTGGTGAAGTTACCTGATCGGCTTAATTTGCCTAGTACAGACTCAGCATAGTATTGACCCACAGGACTCAAACTATTTGGGCACAGAGTGGTCTAGCAAAGGTGAGACTTGAAGACCTGGATCCAAACCCCATCTGAGCCACTTACTACCTGTGTGACCCTGGGGTAGTTCCTTCTCTCTGAGCATTAATCATCTGGTCTGTGGTTGAAGCATGGTTGTGTTGGGATAAGAACCAGTAAACAGATGTACAGTCCCCTAAATCTGTCCTCTCAATTTGCTAACTAAATAATAATATAGAGCTCTTTGCAATTAACCCATCACTTGTACGTAAACAGTGCCTCAGCAAAGCACTATTGATTTCCTTAAGTAAACTAAATGGGCACCCTTACACGGTTTATTTATTTTGAAAATTTGTTTAGCATGTTCAGACAGCAGAGACTATTTCAAAAACTCCACAGGTTTCAGTTTATCAGAATTTGAGTAAATGAGTTTTTGGTAGGTAGCCTAACATGTGGAGAGAAGGAATGAACAAAGAAGAGAAGAAAATTATGTACAATGGCCGTTAAAGATAACAGAACACAATCTTTTCAGTGGATTTTAAGCATTTGGGGAGTAAACAAAATATTCTTTTGTAGGAATATGCTTGACACCTGCTGGGAAACCCATTTTCCTGAGAAGGTGAAGGCTTTCAATACCTGCTCAATTACTTTGTGCCTTGTCACTTGTTAGGTGAATGACATTTTAAAGAAAAAGATGGTATTAGTTAACACCTCATTGCTGCAGGAGTCATTCATTCAGCAAACTTTTAATTGAGTCTACTCAATATCAACCCATCATCTTAGATAATTAGGATGAAATTACCAACAAGACTCATATATGACCCTCTTAACATGGAACATACATGTTTGGAGAGGGGAGGAAAGCTACCCTTGAGGACATTTATTTTCTAATAACCATGTTCCAGGCACTCCTTTAGCACATTACACATGAATGCTTTTTTATGAATTTCACTGATAGGACTGAATTAGAAGCTATGCAATTCCTGTCTCTCCTTGCAGTTACCATCAAAAGTTGTTCAGCAGGAATAAATTGATGGTTAGGATTAATACATATCCATTACTTTACATACATATATATCTATTATCTGTGTATATATACATAATAGATAACCAAACAAGATCTACTGTATAGCACAGGGAACTATACTTAATATTTTGTGATAACCTATAAGGGAAAAAAATTTGAAAAAGTATATATATATGTATATATAAAATGGAATCTCATATATTTATATATATAAAACAATCACAGTATGGGATATATATGTATATATATATATACACATGAATGCTAAGTTGCTTCAGTCATGTCCAACTCTTTGCAACCCCATGGATTGTAGCCTGCCAGCCTCCTCTGTCCATGGAATTCTCCAGGCAGTAATACTGGAGTGGGTTGCCATTTCCGCCTCCAGGATATAGATATATATGTTATATATATGTATATGTTTTATATACGTTATATATGTGTATATATATGTATATATGTGTGTGTGTGTATATATATATATAACTGAATCACACTGTTGTACATATGAAACTAACACAAAATTATAAATCAACTCTACTTCAATTTTTTAAAACTTTGTTAGCTGAAAAATTAAAACCACCATCATTAAACCTAAATTTCTCCAAAAATTTTTTCTATGCAATGTATTTAAAAAGGGACCTATGGGAGAAGGAAATGGCAACCCACTCCGGTGTTCTTGCCTGGAGAATCCCAAGGATGGGGGAGCCTGATGGGCTGCCATCTATGGGGTCACACAGAGTCAGATACAACTGAAGCGACTTAGCAGCAGCAGCAGCAAACTACATTTATCACTAGTATAAAAGTTAAACACAAACTTATTAAACATACCTATAGGTATAGTAATTCGCTAGTGCATACACAATGTAAACAGATATAAATCATGACATCAAAAACAAAAAGTGGGGAGTATGAAAATGTAGAGCTTTTGTATGGACAAAATGTAGTTAAATTATCAGCTTAAAATAGACTTTTGTAACTATAAAACACGTGAGCCTCATGGTAGCTACAAAGTAAAATATACAAAGTAAATATACAAAAGGTAAAGTGACAGACATTAAAGCATAAAATGATTCAATCACAAAGGGAGTCAGCAATAGCCAAGACACAGAAGAAGCCTAAACATTCATTGACAGATGAATGGATAAAGACAATGTGGTGCAAAGATATAATGAAATATTACTCAGCCATTAAAAAGAGTTAAATAATGCCATTTGCAGCAACATGGATGGACCTAGAGATTATCATACTGATACAATAGTCTTTCTTTTCACTCAAAGACAAATGTCATATGATATCACTTGTGTGTAGAATCTTAAAAAATGATACAAATAAACTTATTTACAAAACAGAAAAAAAAAAGCGGACCTATGTTCTTCAAAAATGTCACTGTTATGGAAAAAAAAAACCTGAAGAATTGATCAAAATTAAAGGGGACATAGTAACAAAATGTAATAAGCAATCTTGGTCTGAATCCTGTACTGTAGAAGAAAAATACAATAATGATCCTTATTGGATCAGTCAACAAAATTGGAATGTGAACAGTAGATTGAATAGAAATATTGATTAATGTTTAATTACCGGAAGTGGGTAACTATAGTGCAGTTATGTAAGAGAATGTTCTTAGGAAGACACGGTAAAGAACTTAAGGATAAGGTGGTATAAAGAATGCAACATACTGCAGATGCTTTGGGAAAAATATTCTATATATGACAAATGACAAAGTAAATAGGGCAAGACATAAACAATGGGTGAATCTAGGTGAAGGGCATTATGGAGTGTTTTTATACTATCTTGGTAATTTGTTTTTCTTGATGCTTATAATTCCTTGCAAATAGAAGTTTAAAAAAACTGTAAATCTAAAATGTAGGCTCCCTCATAGCACAAAGGTAGGGATGAAAATTCAAGTACATACTCTCTGCAGCTGGGGATCATTAAGAATGATGTCCTGTTGTGACCAGATATTAAAAGTCTGATCTACTATGGTGAATTTCTATGGATCTGGGCAATAAAATGGAACATTCTCCCAGTCTAGGATTTTTATTATCATTCCTCTGAGAATGTATTCTTGGTCAGATATTCTTTATTTTGGCTCCAGATCACCTACAACTTCAGAATGTGTTTTGAAGTCAATTCATCTCTAAGGCCTTCCAAATATTGAAAATGTCATTAAAATATGAAATAGAACTGAGCAGATTTTTGGGTTAAAATTTTCCCAATCTATTCCCATTTCCACTCATTGCTGTGTGTGTGTGTGCATGCGTGCACGCACACGCACTCCATCATGTCCTACTCTTTGTGTCCTTTTGGACTATAGCCTGCCAGGCTCCTCTGTCCATGGAATTTTCCAGACAAGAATACGGGAGTGGGTTGCCATTTCCTTCTCCAGGGGATCTTCCCAACCCAGGGATTGAACCTACGTCTCTTGCGTCTCCTGCACTGGCAGGAGGGTTCTTTACCAGCTGAGCCACTAGGGAAGCCCTGAGCCACCAGGAAAGCCCACTGTGGAAGTTTTACTGAAATCTGAAATCCCTAAGTAGCTTAGTCTCTTGATAGCTCAAATATAACTTTTTGCCCTGATTTAAAGTTTTCTTTAACAATGTGATTTATGTGCTAACTTAGACATTTCTCAGGAGGTGAGGGATTCAAAGAGCAGCCATGACTTGGGACTCCGGGAAGGAATAATTTTATGAAGGCTCAGTTATAATGGGGAAAATAATTCTTACCTCAGAGGGAATGATGTAAGAGATAATTGTCATTTGCAAAATGCCTCAAGGTCTTGAGATAAAAGGGGTCATTTTGGTGTATCAGGCTGTCATTTTTATTATGTGCTTTCTTATTTTTCTTTTACAGATTATAGAGCAAAATCATTTTAAATGAATTCAAAGTGGTTGCCTTACTTCACCGATTAAACCATCTACTTGCCCTTGGCCACAGGCAGAGTTCTTATCAATGGAATGAAGAATAAAGTAATTCCTAGCTTTGTGGCTTCTCCTTTTATTTTCACTGGCTTTCTAAACGAGCTACTTTATTTTCAATATATTATTCTGCTTTAATTATTTCCATGTTATTATTTTAGTTTAAATTACACAAATGATGCTTGCCTTAGCACATTAATGGTAAGTGTATAGCCAGGGAAATTCAATTTCACTGTCTTAGTCTAATTGGGCTACTATAACAAAGTATCATAGACTGTGTGGCTTCTAAACAACAGAAATGTGTTTCTCACAGTCTTGGAGACTGGAAGTCTGAGACAAGGGTGCTAGTATGGTTGGGTTCTGACGAAGGTCCTCTTTGGCTTCTAGATTGCCCTCTTCTCCTAGTGCCTTCACATGGAGGAAAATGGACAAAGGAGTACTCTAACCTCTTTTTATAAGGGCACTAATCGGTGGCTCAGACAGTAAAGGATCTGCCCCCAATGCAGGAGACCTGGGTTTGATCCTTGGGTTGGGAAGATCCCCTGGAGAAGACAACAGCTACCCATTCCAGTATTCTTGCCTGGAGAATGCTATGGACAGAGGAGCCTGGCAGGCTACAGTCCATGGAGACACAGAGAGTCAGATAGGACTGAGTGACTTTCACTTTACTTCAATCCCATTTACCAAAGTTTCGTCACATTACCTAATGACTTCCACCTGTGAATTCCATCACATTCAGTTCAGTTCAGTCGCTCAGTCGTGTCCGACTCTTTGCGACCCCATGAATCACAGCACGCCAGGCCTCCCTGTCCATCACCAACTCCCGGAGTTCACTCAGACTCATGTCCACAGAGTCGGTGATGCCATCCAGCCATCTCATTCTCTGTCGTCCCCTTCTCCTCCCGCCTCCAATCTTTCCCAGCATCAGAGTCTTTTCCAGTGAGTCAACTCTTCGCATGAGGAGGCCAAAGTATTGGGGTTTCAGCTTTAGCATCAGTCCCTCCAATGAACACCCAGGATTGATCTCCTTTAGAATGAACTGGTTGGATCTCCTTGCAGTCCAAGGGACTCTCAAGAGTCTTCTCCAGCACCACAGTTCAAAAGCATCAATTCTTCGGTGATCAGCTTTCTTCACAGTCCAACTCTCACATCCATACATGACCACTGGAAAAACCATAGCCTTGACTAGACGGACCTTTGTTGGCAAAGTAATGATCTCTGCTTTTCAATATACTATCTAGATTGGTCGTAACTTTCCTTCCAAGGAGTAAGCATCTTTTAATTTCATGACTGCAATCAGCATCCACAGTGATTTTGGAGCCCAAAAAAATAAAGTCTGACACTGTTTCTACTGTTTCCCTATCTATTTCCCATGAAGTGATGGGACCAGATGCCATGATCTTTGTTTTCTGAATGTTGAGCTTCAAGCCAACCTTTTCACTCTCCTCTTTCACTTTCATCAAGAGGCTTTTTAGTTCCTCTTCACTTTCTGCCCTAAGGGTGGTGTCATCTGCATATCTGAGGTTATTGATATTTCTCCCGGCAATCTTGATTCCAGCTTGTGCTTCTTCCAGCGCAGCATTCCTCATGATGTACTCTGCATATAGTAGTTAGAATTAGGGGTGGGGAACACAAACATTGAGTCCATAACATCCATCAATATTTACTGAACACCTGTCATGTGTTAGGCACTGAGCGAAAACTGGTGGACCCACTTGCAGAGTTTATGAAGCTTGGAGTTTAGTGGTGCAGAAGCACAAGGAATAATCATAAAATAGTCCATTTTAAAGTTTGACAGAGGGCGAACTCATGTACACCTGGGGCGAATTCATGTCAATGTATGGCAAAACCAACAAATATAATATTGTAAAATAAAAAAAAATAAATTAAGAAAAAAATAAAATTTAAAAAAAAAAAGAAAAGGAGGGAGGTGGGAGGGGGGTTCAGGAGGGGGAACTTATGTAAACCCGGGGCAAAATCATGTCAATGTATAGCAAAACCAACCAATATAATATTGTAAAATAATTTGCCTCCAATAAAAAATAAATTAATTACCAAAAAAAAAAAAAAAAAGTTTGACAAAAGACATAACCAGAGGCTTGATACTATTAGGACAGAGCCTGGTATAAACTTCTAATAGATCTTCCTAGTTCTGTTTGTAATAAATGTGATTGCAGATGTCCTCAGAGGTAAGACATTTTAATAACACACTAATTTGTCAGAAACAGTGTATCTAGGTCAAAGGAAGAGCTCAGTCTCAATTGTTAGTGCTGAGTTCGGTTTTCTCTGAGTTTTAATATTTTTGAGGATATGATGGAACATTGCAACTGTAGAAAAAATTGCAAACACTGAGCCAAAACTGGTTCTTATATAATTGACTGTAAGAATCAAGAGGAAATTAAACATTTTTAAAAAAGAAAAATAGGAAATAAACAACATTGCAGTAATGAACTTAGTGACAAAATATTTATGAGTCATTGCAATTCCCTAGTGGAACATCTAGTTATTAGTTATTGAATGCTTTCTCTTTGTACAGAGTAAGGACTCAATGCTGCTGCTGCTGCTGCTGCTGCTAAGTCACTTCAGTCGTGTCCGACTCTGTGTGACCCCATAGACGGCAGCCCACCAGGCTCCCCCGTCCCTGGGATTCTCCAGGCAAGAACACTGGAGTGGGTTGCCATTTCCTTCTCCAAGGACTCAATAAATGATACCTATTACTGTGTTCTATTTTGGAGGTTCATATTGTGGTTAGGACTCACTCAGATTAGCTCAAATAATGTGGAGATGTCAAAAGGACCTGAAAATACAGGCAATCAGGAATTTCAGCTCTGTGGTAAATGATCTCACAGGGACCCAGAAAATGAAATGTTCTATCTAGTCTAACAGTAAGAAGAGGACCCATCTTACTTCAAAAAGATTTGAATGCATGGAATATTTCTGTAGAGCAGTGGTTCTCAAAGTTTGGTCCTTGGATCAACAGTATCAGCATCAACTAGGAATTAGTTAGCAATGCAAATTCTTGGTGCCCCAGACCCACTGTATCAGGAATTTTGTGAAAGTAGCATCTCTATTTTAACAGGCCCTCCAGGCAAGGAGAGAAGATTGTTTCTAGATTACCATCACCTTTACCATCTGGGATAACTGGGACATCAGTCACCAATTAAACAGAAGTCTCAATGGAATTATGGACTGACCTAATTTAAAGATCCAGAAGCAGGGACTCTCTGCCCAAGTTTGAGGAAAACTGCCCTAGACCAGACCTGCCCTGGTTAACTCTGGCTAGTCACTGGGTATGAAAACCTTGGCTACAGGATTTCATGACTTGACTATATGACTCAGCCTCTCCTTTCCTTTGGGTTTTTCTTCCTTAGCTAACACTTATTTTATTTTCTCAGTATCTCAATTTGAGAGGGTCTGATTAGTGCAATGTTGTGACCAATACTCCTACTGGACAAAGCTCTGGAGCCAGGCCAGTCTGTCCGTCACCAATCAGCCTATAAAGTGGCTGCCTTAAGGTCCCATGCCCACTCCTGGTCCAGCCAGCCAAGGCCAGAGAGCTGGGCCTATGGGGAAGCCCCTGTAGGTGGGGCTACTGATGCATAGTGAATGGCTTGGACCTGTTTCTAGAAGTATTCTATGGAAGGCTCTCCATCAAAAGGGACTATTGGTCCTTTACTTTTATCACCTAGAAATACTGAATGACCTAGCATAGACATGATTTCTGATACGGGTCCAAAAATGAATTGGTTTGTACTGAAATAACTGTGAAGCTGTTATAACAAAGTCCCTTAAATACTAATGTGTCTAAATAACTGCAGATGACTGGACTTTCATCGGACCTATTACGTTTTTCTTCAGTGAAGGTCCTTGAAGTAAGGATCAGTACCCAAAATACTCCCTGGCACGTAGTGAGTGCTCAATAACTATTTATTGAATAAATGAATGGATGGATGGGTGAGTGAGAAAAAGGAGTCTATCTGGACCTACAGATTACCATATGAAGTGAAGTAACCAGAGAAAGACAAATATCATATGATATCACTTATATATGAAATCTAAACAAATGATACAAAGTCATTTACAAAATGGAAATGGACTCACAGACACATAAAACAAACTTAAGATAACCAAAAAGGATGTGATGGGGAATAAATTGGGAGTAAGGGCTTAACAGATACACATTATATATAAAGTATAAGGATTTACTGTGCAGCACAGGGAACTATATTCAATATATTGTAATAGCTTATCATGGACAAGAATCAAATAAAAAATATATGTAATATAGTATAATATAATTTAAAACTGAATCACTTTGCAGTACACCTGAAAATATCCTAATATTCTAAATCAATTATGCTTCAATTTTAAACTCTTTGTCAAGGGGAAGGGTTAACACACACAAACAAAAAAGCCAACAAAAACAAATTTTTGAATTCTTGTATTCAGTCTCAAATTTAAAACTTTTGATTCAATGGCCTATATTTATAGAGGCTGTTGTTGAGAACATTTTACACAGCTTTCAAACAAAGCGCATAACAACATTTGCTGTAGCTTTATATAAAATAGCTAAAGGTTACAGTCTGAATGATTTTCTGTAGGACCTTGGTTAAATAAATCACAGAACCAAAACAGAATAGTCTGGAGCTGTTTCATAATTTTAAATGAATTTCTTCAGAAATGTGCAACAGGTATTTGCTACAGTTGCTTCATTTCACTGATTAAACAAACTAATTTACTCACCCCTGTTTGCAGGTAGCAGTGAAATGAAGAATGAAAAATTCCTAGCCGTGTTGTCATATTTAAGAAGCAGTTTTCCCATTAAAAAAACCAAATATGGTTGTTGGTTGCCCATCAACCATATTTCAATTGAAATAAAAAAAAAAAAGAAGCAGCTTAAATATTTTCTGATATGGAACAATCTCTGAAAAATATTTGTGAGCAAAAAAAGCAAGATGCTAACAGCATATATTAAGTTTGCCAAAAGAGTCATTTGTGTTTTTCCATAATGTTGTATAGAAAGACTTGAACAAACTTTTGGACCAACCCAATAGCACCATTTGTGTCAACTGAAAGGAAGATCTTTGTGCAGAATATCTTTAGAAGTATACTAAGAAGCCTGTAAAGGAATTAAATGTTGGCTTTGAGGAGGAGAACTTGAGGAAAATGGGATGGAGACACCCTCCTCACTGTCTGTGCTTTCATACTGTTGCCATTTTTAAGAAAACACATGTATTCAAAATGTTATTAACATATTTAAGGTGTTAACACTTGGAAGATTTCACTTAAAAAAACTAAGAGAAAATAGATCTTGCAGCGATTACAGCTGCATTCTGATTTCCTATATATACTACTATATTTTTAGAGAACAGAAAATTGTTTCTGGATTTCTGTCACCCTTACCTCCTAGGATATTTGACCAGTGAATCCAGAAGTTTCAATTTGAGTAACGGAATATATAGACTTTGTGGAAGAGTCCAGAAACAGGGCCAGATTCAGTTGCGATCTGATTCATGTTATGGGGGCTCCACTGCTCTTTCCACTCAGTTCTCTCATCTCTGGCCTCCTCTGAATTAGCATTGGCCTCGGGCTGGCTCCCCCTATCACTGGCAAAAAACGTCACTGCTGTTCCAGGGGTTGGCGGCACCACCACACAGCCCAGCATTGGGGGAGGCTCTGTCCCAGCAGAGCCCGAGGTTCACGCCTGGAACCAGCCTAGCTCACAGGTGCAGAGCCTGGCATCCGTGATTGTGGCCAGGTGAACCAAATGGGCCACACCTGGGTTCCCTGCTCCTACCCCTGGGAAGACAGAATTCACTTCCGTGGTACCATGATGTAATGGGATGCATGCCTGCTCAGTCTTGTCTGACTCTTTTCAACCCCCTGCCAGACTCCTCTGTCTATGGAATTTTCCAGGTAAGAGTGCTGGAATGGGTTGCCATTCCCTTCTCCAGGGGATCTTCACCACCCAGGGATCCAACCGTCACGCTGCCTGCATTGGCACGTAGGTTCTTTACCACTGAGTCGCCAGGGAAGCCTCCCTGGTACCACAGGTGGTCTCAAATGCAAGATGAGAATCATTGGGAAGCAGGAACCGAAGAGTGCAGGCTGATATATCAGAAATTCTCCCCTGAAAGCTGATTTTAAGTTTGGAAAAGTGAGGGGTTGGCTAACTCTTTGCACTTTGTCCCAGATTCACGCTATACCTTTTCTTTATTTGGTTTTTTCCTCGCAGATGAAATGCCTTGGCAATCCATCTACCAGATGGGCAATGGTATCTTAGATAACACCACATGCACTTGAAATAAAAGAACAATATTGTCTTCTCATCTGACAGTTTGATTCTTTAAGACTATGCAGAAAGCACCCATCGTAGAATCGAAGTGCACTATGGCTAAGTCAAGATGAGAATGTCATCTTGGTATGACAAAGGGAGAAAAGTGCCGCTTGGGCTCTTTCTCAGTGGGAGGAGGTCTTCATGGTCACAGTCGGCTTTTATCTATGATTTTGAAACAGAAGTCACAGCTTTGAATACTACCGAATTTGCTGGGCTGTTCTATACCCAGAATTTGGCATAGTCTACTCACAAAACTCCAGTTGCCTGTTACCACTTTCAGCTGGTTGTGAGACCGCTGGAGCTGTTAGCCAGTCAGTCAGCCAGTCCACAGTTGAAACCCCTGCCCTTGGGACTTCTCAGCTTGTCCAATGGTTAAGAATCTGACTTCCAAAGCAGGGGACATGGGACTCCATTCCTGATTGGGGAACTAAAGAGCCCACATGCTGCAGGGCAACTGAGCCCTCACACCACAGCTGCAGAGCCCACATATGCTCTGAAACCCGCACGTGCCACAGCTGGAGAGAAACCCTTGCGTGTGCAGCTACTGTGCCCTCGAACTCTGGAGCCTGCGCTCCACAACAGATCCCACGAGACTGGGGCTGGGGCACCGCAATTGGGAGCCATCTGCAGCCCTCTTACCTCAACGGAAAGATCCCATTTGACACAGGGGTGATCCTGAGGGCTGCCTCCTTTCCCCTTGATTCATCCTACTATTCCTAAGGGAACCCCATGTTCAGATTTGATCTTTTCTATTTTTCTTTTGCAGGGGTGTGGGAAGGGGACATAGCAAGCAGGCAGGATCTTCGTTTCTTGGCTATGGTAATTTATTACTTTCTTTAAATATATATATATGAAATTTAATTGATCTTATTTGGAGCTGTGCTAGTTCTTCTTTGCAGCTAAGGCTTTCTCTAGTTGCAGTGAGCAGGGGTTACTTCCTAGTTGTGGTTCATGTTTATGGTTCATGGTTTACTCACCTCTGTGGATTTTCTTGTGCGGAGGGCGGGCTTCCGTAGTCGTGGCACAGGGGCTTAGTTGCCCTGAGGCAGGTGGAATCTTCCTGAACCAGGGATTCAACCCATGTTTCCTGCATTGGCAGGTGAATTCTTGACCACTGGACTACCAGGGAAGTCCATTTCTTAAGATAACAATGAAGTTTGCCATACCGATTGACTCTTCCTTTCACAAATTATTTCTCTTTAGCATGCAATTTGATAGCATTACCCATGGTAGAACTTCTTTCAAATTGGAGTCAACCATTTCAAACCCTGCTGCTCCTTTATCAGCTAAGCTTATGTCATATTCCAAATACTTTGCTATCATTTCAATAATCTTTACAGCATCTCCTCCAGAAGATGAAGGAAATAGTGAACTCAAGAAACCATTTTCTTTGGTCGTCCACAAGAAGCAACTCATTTGTTCATGTTTTATTCTGAGATTGCAGCAATTTAGCCACATCTTCAGGCTCCACTTCTAATTCTTGCTATTTCTACCATAGCTGTGGTTACTTTATTCACTGAAGTCTTGAACCCCTCAAAGTTATATAGGAGGGTTGGAATTGACTTCTCCAAACTCCCATTAATATTGACATTTTGACCTTTTCCTATGAATCTTGAATATTCTTAACAGCATCTAAAATGGTGAATCCTTTCCAGAAGGTTTTCAATTTCTTTTGCCTAGATACAGCAGACGAATCACTGTCTATGGAAGCTATAGCCGTAGGAAATATATTTCTTAATAATAAGACTTGAAAGTAAACATGACTCCTTGATCCTCAAGCTGCAGAATGGATAATGTTGCTAGCAGGCATGAAAACATTAATCTCTTTATACATCTCCATCAGAGTGGTTAGATGACAAGATTCACTGTCACTGAGCAGCAGTAATATTTATTTTTAAAAATAATTTATTTATTAATTTTTGGCTGTACTGGGTTTTCATTGCTGTGTGGTCTTTTCTCTAGTTGCGATGAGTGGGGGCTACTCTGTAGTTGTGGCACACAGACTTCTCATTGCCGTGGTTTGTCTTATTAGGAGCACAGGCTCTAGGGTGTGCGGGCTTCAGTAGTTACAGCACGTGGTCTCAATAGTTGAGGTTCCTGGGCTCTAGAGCACAGGCTCAATAGTTGTGGCACATGAATTTAATTGCTTCAAGGCATATGGGATCTTCCTGGACCAGGAATCAAACTCATGTCTCCTGCATTGGTGGGAGGATTCTTTACCACTGAGCCCCCAGAAAAGCCCAGTGAACAGTAATATTTTACAAGGAGGTTTTTTTTTTCCCCTCCTGAGGAGTAGTTCTCAACAGTGGGCTTAAAATACTCAGTTAACCATGTTGTAAACAGATGTGCTGTCTGTCATCCAGGTTTTGTTGTTCCATTGACAACGCATAAGCAGAGTAGATTAAGCATAATTCTTAAGGGCCCTGATTCTCAGAATGGTAAATGAGCACTGGCTTCAACTGCAAATGACCAGCTGCAATAACCCCTCACAAGAAAATCAGCCAGCCCTTTGAAGTTTTGAAGCTAGGCGTCAACTTCTCTATTCTAGCTACCTCTCTAGCTATGAAAGCCCTAGAGGACATCTTCTTTCAAAAGAACATTGTTTTATGTATATTGAAAATCTCAGGATACTCACCTTCATAAATTATCTTAGCTAAATATTTTGTATACCTTGCTGCAGCTTCTATGTCAGCACTTGCTGCTTCTCTTTGCACTTTTATGTTACAGACATGTTTTCTTTCCTTAAGCCTCATGAACCAACCTCTGATAGCTTTAAATTCTTGTTCTGCAGTTTGCTTACCTCTCTCAGTCTTCATAGAATAGAAGAGAGTTAAAACCTGACTCTGGATCAGGCTTTGGCTTAAGGGAATGTTCAGACTGGTTTGATCTTCTATCCAGACCACTAATATGTTCTCCGTATCAGCAGTAAGGCTGTTTCACTTTCTTATCATTTCTGGGTTCGCTGGAGCAGCACTTGTAATTTTCTCCAAGAACATTTTCCTCTGCGTTCACAACTTGGCTAACTGGTGCAAGAGGCCTGACTTTTGGCCTGTCCCAGGGACGGGGGAGCCTGGTGGGCTGCCGTCTATGGGGTCACACAGAGTTGGACACGACTGAAGTGACTTAGCAGCAGCAGCAGCAGCAGGCTTTTGACATTCCTGCCTCACCAAGCTTCATCATTTCTAGTTTTTACTTAAAATTAGTGACATGAGACTCTTCCTTTCACTTGAAAACTTAGAGGCCATTTTAGGTTTATTAATTGGCCTAATGTCAATGTCGTTTTGTCTCAGGGAATAGGACAGCAGGAGGAGAAGGGTAGAGATGGGGCTGGGGGAACGGTCCGTTTGTGGAGCAGTTGGAACACACACAGCATTTATCAGATGAGTTAACTATGTCCTTACACAGGCACAGTTTGTGGTGCTGAAAAACAATAGTAACATCAAAGATTACTGATCACACATCACCATAATGGATACATCTTAATGAAAAAATTTGAAATACTGTAAGCATTACCAAAATGTGACTGAAACAGAGACCAGCAGTGAGCAAATGCTGATGGAAAAATGGAACCAGTAGATTTGCTTGAGGTGAGATTGCCACAAACCTTCAATTTATAAAAATGTTAATATAATATCTGCAAAATGCAGGAAACTGAGGTATGCCTGCAGGTCAAACATCAGTTAGACTTTGTTATATTTGTTGGTAAGACTAGAATGTTTGAACAGGCATGGAAACTGTTAAACCTTTCCCTCCCCAGATACCCATCAGACCCAGCTCCCTGCTCTTTACATAGTCACTCAGCTGGCAGTTTTGTTGTCCTGTAGTTTCTTGCCAAGAATGGAGACTGAAAATCTCCCATAGAGCAATTAGCATCAGGGTTGACCAACTGGAAGCCAAACCCTGAAGATATTTTTCTCCCCACATTCCTCAACTCCCAGGAGAGCCCAAGAGGATGAGGAACAGAGGTTAGAGGGCAGGGTTCTAGAAGTTTCTTTTTCTTTCTTTAGAAAGGCTGAGTTGTGTGGCTGGAAGAATTGTGTACGGTGTAGAGCAGAGAGTGCTGTGTCTGAATCTTTGGGAGATGAATTTCCTCTACCTCTTTAAATGTTTTGGCCTTTCAGTTACTAATGAGACTAAAGGAGCTACAGGGTTTCTTCCTGAGCTGTCAGGATTTGCTCCATAAATTACCTGGGAGGATGCCATATGCAAATTCGCGAAGAAATAGCAGTCTTGATATTCATGGTGACAGCTTAGTTATCCTCAAGGGGAAGGGAAGGAAACGTAGGTATCTTTTTTTCCTAATAAAGTCGTTCCTATAAATTCCCGGATTCCATGACTATCCTTTTGTAGTAACAGTTGGAAGCAGCCTAAAAATTTTAGTAATAGCAGTTTAGCTTAAATTTCAATATAACCTCACATAATCGTTACAGTGAATTGTTGGACTTCTTTGGATGCCATTTTAAAGATCTGTTCACGGGATACTTTTCTTGGGATGTAAAAAGTCACATACAGTCACATACTATGATTGTTATCTCCCCAAACCCAGATCACTTTCTTTTTAATGAAATTATCATTAGGAAGACTAGTAACACTCAATTCACATATATACAAAGGTGAAAAAAAAAACCACCAAAGTATATATTAATCATCATCATTATTTTTAGGCTAGGTGACAACTTATATAAAAAGTATTTCATTATAACCAATAGCAATGACACACAGTTGACGAATGAGAACTCTGAGTCTCAGACAGGTTATAAAACTTGCCTAAGGATAACTAGTCATTATGTGAGAGCACAGGGCTTTGATTCTAGAGCTGCCAGTTTTGAAAGTCCACGCCCTAAATCAAGATGCTGTACTGAACTCTGGTATTTCATGTAATATTTAATTTTGTTCCTTTTTAAGTTGTATTGTATCTCCAAGCACATTCTATTTCAGTATACTACCTTTTAAAAATGGTATCCCAGTGAGCTTTTAAATTGAGGTAAAATTCACTGAACATAAAGTTTGCTACTTTAAGCTTATTATTATTATTATTGACACATGGATTTTGGGACCAGGGATTGAACCTGGGCCTCTGCAGTGAAAGTGCCAAGCCCAACTACTGGACTGCCAGGGAATTCCCTATCTTATCCATTGTAAAGTTACAATTCAGTAGCATTTAGTACATTCAAAGTACTGTGCAGCTATCACCATTATTTAGTTCCAGAAAATTTTCATCATCCCAAAAGAAAATCCCATGATCATTAACCAGCACTTCCCCTTCTGCCTCCCCACAATTCTGATAATCACCAATTTATTTCTTATCTCTATGGATTTGCCTGTACTGGACATTTCATATAAATGGAATCACACATTATATGGTCTTTTGTATATGACTTCTTTCACTTAATATTATGTTTTCAGGGTTTTTGCTTTATAGCATATGTCAATCCTTTTTTCCTTTTTACAGCTGAATACTATTCTACTGTATGGAAAGCTACATTTTCTTTAACATACTTTTTTGATGGATTTTGGGTTATTCCCATCTTTGGCTATTGTGACAATTGCCGCTATGAACATCCACATACAAGTTTTTGTTTGTACATCTGTGTTCAATTTTTTTGCATATATAGATATACACCTAGGAATTAAATTGCTGGGTGATACAGTAATTCAACATTTAGCTTATTGAAGAGCCATTAAACTGTTTTACAGTGTATGCATTATTTTATAGTTCCAGCAAAAATGAATAAGTGTTGTAATTTCTTTGCACCTGCACCAACATTTGTTATCTTCCATTAAAAAAAAAAATTGTACCCATCCTAGTGGAGGTATAGTAGTATCTCATTGGGGTTTTGGCTTGCATTTCTCTAATGAATAATGAAGTTAAACATTTTTTCATGTGCTTCATAGTGTCCTTAAAAAAATTATTCTAGAATAATTTCAGATTTATAGAACATTTGCAAAAAATATAACACAACATTTTAATAACAATTTCCATATGACATGTACTGGAAGGAATTTCTTTGCCTCCTCTACTTCTTCCACATTGAGTTTTTAACTTTTTGGTAGAGAAATATGTCACTGGAAAATATTATAGTTATTAATGAAAGTTCTGATACATTGTCTCTTTTGGTTACAAAATTATAGGGGTAGATAGTATTACAGTGATATTAGAAATTAATAAATGGAGGTACATAGCATAGTAATTAAGAAGATTATCTGTCTTAGTCACACCAGATCTAACTATATTGGTCTTATCATCCTAGGCAATGTACTTAACCTCTCTGGACCTCAGTCCTTCCTTTTGCAAAACAGGGATAGCATCTACCTCACAGTGTCCTTATGAGGGCTAATTGAGTAAAGATGTTGAAAGCAATTACATAAAGTAGTTGTTGTTGGTGGTGGTGGTTTTAATTGCTAAGTCATGTCGGACTCTTGTGACTGTAGCCCGCTAGGCTCCTCTGTCCATGGGATTTTCAAGGCAAGAATATTGCGATAGATTACCATTTCCTTTTGCAGGTGATCTTTCTGACCCAGGGATCGAACCTGAGTTTCCTGTATCTCCTTCACTGCAGGTGTGTTTCTTTACTGCTGAGCCACCAGGAAAGTCCACATGAAGTATTCAGCACTTAATAAGTGAGAGATTTACTTTGTTTATTTATTTGATTGGTTGCTTTTTAAAGCACCAGGCAATCACCTAATCTATCTGCGTTCTCATAGTTGGTCAGGGTCTATGGGATACCATCAGTCTATCTCGGCCCCCTTCATTCATTCATACACGTGTTCACTCGTTCTTCAAGTATACATTGGGTCCATATTATGTATCAAGCTATGGTCAAGAAGCTGAAAACATCAAAGGTATTAAGAACCAAAAGTTTGGAAGCAGAGAAACCTAGGATTAAATCCTAATTACCACTTCGTAGGTGTGTTATCCTGTGCAAGTGATATAGCCTCTGTTTTGTCATCTGTTAAGTGTGACTACTAATATCCCCTGCCTCATAGAGTGAAAGAGAAAATGTTGGTTGCTTAGCCATGTCTGACTCTTTGTAACTCCATGGACTAGCTTGCCAGGCTCTCTGTCCCTGGAATTCTCCAGGCAAGAATATTGGAGTGGGTTGCCATGCCCTTCTCCAGGGGATATTCCCAACCCAGGGATCGAACCCAGGTCCCCCTCATTGCAGGCAGATTCTTTACCATTTGAGCTACCTGGGAAGCGTCATTGAAAGCACTTACTAAAGCATCCTGCACATGAGCACTCCCTCAAAATATGTTAACCACTAAAGATTTAACAAGTCAATAAATGCAAAGACTCAGAAGAGCACATGACATATTGTAAATGTGTCTCATTATAATTTTTTTGTTTGCTTTTTAACCACTGAAAAACATAAAACCATTCTTAGCTTGTAGGTAATACAGGGAAAGGTTAAGAAATATGGCTGTGGGCCAAACCCAGGGCATAGTACAGCATATGCAGAAAGGATAAATATGGTTTTTTGAAATTTTTGTTTCAGTCATATATATGTGTGTTTATATATTTTTATGTGCTGTTTCTTATTCTGAAGAGCAATCAAAGAACTCGAAAACATTAATCTAGAGAACAGTCTCAGCTCTCTGGAGAGCAGTGTCAAAATGCCAGCTTGCCTTAGCAGGTCGGTCACATAGCTTTACTAGTTTTAGGCCTCAGTGGTATCAATTCAAAGTATAAAGTCATATCAAGAGGATAGATTTAAATAAAATTAATAACTGAAAGGGAAGTTGGGTCTAGTTTAAAACAAAGTAGCCTAAGATTTAAGCAAATACATAAATAAAAGAAAATGAGAATTGCTATCTGTCTAGTTTTGCTCCCATCACTCAGCTGTGAGTGTTCCCAGGACTCTCAGGATTCTAGAGGAAAGGTCACATGATCAAGGTCAAACATTTAAAAAATGCAGTTGCTGTGAGTTTGGAAACAGAAACATTCCCAAACATATGCCAACTTGTGCATTCACTAAAGCAGGGGGCTAACTTAATAATTAAAACTGCAATGTCTTCTAATACTAAGCTTAATTCAGCAGTTCTCTGCTGCATGTAAAATCCTTGGGGTACCCAAACTTAGGCAAGCTGAATTTCTCAGCCAGAATTGTCAGGAATGTTCAGAATACAAGCAGTCCAAATTTGGGAACTGACTTCCTGGGGGATGTTGCTCATGACTGTTCCTGGCTTGGCTAAGCCCCCCCTCACCTGGGCAACAGTCCATAAAAATGAGTTTAAAATTCTAGGAATGTGCTAAGTCTGGAAAGTGAGTACCGCATCTTCGGGGGTCCTCGTTCATCTGGCTACAAGATTTTATAGGGAACAATTTTCCAAAGATAGTACAGTTCAAAGAGCAAGGCTGCTCAGATTCCAGATTGCTGAGTCATTTTTCAAAACTCCACCTAGCGTTTGCTGGATCACTTTGTGGCAAGACAGAGTTGTCCTTTCTGGAAACACAGATTCACACTATATTCAACTGTAACCATCTGGGAACTCAGTGAATGGTTCCATAAAACATATCTTCAGGTGTCATAATGTGATCATAAAACTGGACATTCTTTTTCACTTATTAAAATACTATTAAAATAAATTATAGGTAGAGGAGGCAAGAAGTTCTTCTAAAAATGGCACCTTTAATTTCTGAAGCCATGTTTGCCAATTATAATTTTCCTAAAGAGATGTCTACCAAGATGACCCTCAGTTCAGTTCAGTCGCTCAGTCGTGTCCGACTCTTTGCGACCCCATGAATCACAGCACGCCAGGCCTCCCTGTCCATCACCAACTCCTGGAGTTCACTCAAACTCATGTTCATCGAGTCGGTGATGCCATCCAGCCATCTCATTCTCTGTCGTCCACTTCTTCTCCCGCCCCCAATCCTTCCCAGCATCAGAGTCTTTTCCAGTGAGTGACCCTAGTTCCTTGTTATTGAACTTACCCAACACAGTTGAACTTGTATTTTTTTTTTTTTTGTCTGTGTATCCAATTAGGAGGTAATCTTCCTCCAGAAAAAAAAAAAAAGCCTAGTGGGTCTTTTAGTTCTATACCATCAGTGCCTAGTGCAAACTGACAAAATAAGTATTTAATCAGCATTTGTTGAAGGAACAAATGAATGAAAACAATCTAACAATTTAGCAACTGTCACAGATCATCTTAAAATATTTAACTTTCTCTTTTTTAGTTTAGCTTCAGAAAATCTTGAGACTCATTTCAGAATATTTGAAATTGATGTTATGTAAATAGTTTAACAAACCATCTGTATTAAATAAGTATAACACTTGACTGGCTTCCTTTGTAAAGGGTACAATCCTGCACTACTGCCAGCTTCAGAGTATATTCAAAATAGCTACCAATGTGTGGGCCAACCACTGCAGCTTTGATTGAAATCAAACTCCCACTGTATTTGTATTCTTGGAACTCTTAGTTAACTGCGTAAGAGGTAACCGCTATAGGAGCTTGTAGAGAAAAGTACCTTAATGACCTTTCCCTGAGTCTCAGGTCTACACACACACTGCCAGGCTTGATCAGGTAGCCAATCATATTTGTGACTCACTTGTGTTTATTATCAAAGCTGGTGAAAAGTACACAAACTCCATCTATACTCTCCACAATTGAAACTGAAAGCTTTAATACAGAATGAAATTTCTCTCATTGCTTTTCCCATCTGTTAGTAAAAATTTTTCTTTTGGGATTGCTAAACCTAGATGCACGTGGTTGTCCTTCCTGGATTTTGGAAGGTCAGTCCACATGTAGTATGAGAGGATGAGGGCAATAGAGGAAAAAAGAACTAAGAGATGGAGGGATAAAGTTGACAGCATTGCTTGAGCCTCTTAATCTAGACTTGCTGAAAACTAGTTTCATCTCTAGTCTTGCCAGTTATATGGATTAATACATTTCCTTTTATTCCTAAGTTAGTTCAACTAAGTTTCTGTCCCTGGCAACCAAAACATCCTGAGAGGGGGGTTCAGGAGGGGGAACTCATGTACACCTGAGGCGAATTCATGTCAATGTATGGCAAAACCAACCAATACAATATTGTAAAATAAAAAAAAAATAAAGATCAAAATAAATAAATAAAAAGTATTTAAAGGGAAAGTAAGAAATAAAAAAAAAAAAAACATCCTAATACAAATAATTACTTTAGTCTCATGCAGAATCCTAAATGATCATGAATAGGGCATTGTTTTAATAAATTTTGGCATATTTAAACAATGGAATATTATTGAGCTGATAAATGTGATAGATATAGGTTGATATTTAACAAATAGAAAACGGAGGATATATTGGTGAGTGATAAAAGATAAGGGGCTTCCCAGGTGGCACCGTGGAAAAGAATTCACATGCCAATGCAGGAGATGCAGATTCAATCCCTGGGTTGGGAAGATCCCCTGGAGGAGGAAATGGCAACCCATTCCAGTATTCTTGCCTGGGAAATCCCACAGATAGAGGAGCCTGGTGGGCTACAGTCCATGGGGCCTCAAAGAGTTGGACACGACTGAGCAACAGAACACACAAACACACACACACAATAAAAGGTATAAAGAATTATTTTATTCCATAAACTAACCATAAATCCTAAATGAGGAGAGAGACAACTAAAGAAAGCAGATTGTGTCAATGTGTGTATATTTATATTGGCCAAAGTCCAGGAGGAGATAAACCCAAATATAAAAGTAGGTAATACATTCTTGAATGATTTAATTCTGCTGTTTTATTTATCTATTTTTAAAGTTGTTCAGCAATAATTTATACTATGGAGTGTTTTTAAAAATGCAGGTATTGCATCCTTGATTTCAATGTGTAATTTTCTCTTCTTTCACTCACTTCTGCTTCAGTGTGATAAAAATTGTTAAATATATAGTAAGAAGACATACACCGAATGAACACCTTTACTAATCCAGGTATTATTTAAGCATCTACCATGTTCCAATTACTATATTTTCATAGAGTTGGTGGGAGATGAAATAAAAGAGATACAAATATCTATTATGAAGAAAATTGCAAATATCCCATTCATGAGGAAATTTACTGTCACCAGGTATATTTTCAGTGGAATTATGCAGGATCACATGCTACAGTATAGCTGAATATTTGGGAAATTTTAGGAGAGACTCCCATAATAAATTCTTGGGTTTCTTTTGGTTCCTCACAGCCAACATTGAAATTTCAAATCTTCTAGTTACCAATATTAATTTTTTCCCATGGAAGTGAATCAGTACATTAGCCAGGATTAAACTCTCTTCCTGGAGTCCCTCCTCTGCTGCTGCTGCGTCACTTCAGTCGTGTCCGACTCTGTGTGACCCCATAGACGGAAGCCCACTAGGGTCCCCCGTCCCTGGGATTCTCCAGGCAAGAACACTGGGGTGGGTTGCCATTTCCTTCTCCAATGTGTGAAAGTGAAAAGTGAAAGTGAAGTCGCTCAGTCGTGTCCGACCCTTAGCGACCCCACGGACTGCAGCCTACCAGGCTCCTCCATCCATGGGATTTTCTAGGCAAGAGTACTGGAGTGGCTTGCCATTGGATATGAAAATAATAGTTCACGTGTGATGGCTTGGAAGATCACAAGAATTAACATTTTATTTTTTCTTCCCTAGCTGAAAGGGCTAGATGGGTATTGTGGTCAGAAAAAACCTGTCTGCCTCCCTGTGAGGAAAAGAATATGTTATCAAGGGAATTGTAAAAGTGCCTTCAGGAGATGACTCAGAAACTGGTCCTCACTGTTTCCCTCTATCTGAAATAAGGGTTTTAACTTCCTTTGTTGATCTGCTCTAAATTACCAGTTTGGAGTCAAGTTACCTTATTAAATATGAAGCATTTACCTTGATATCTTTACTATATGCATCTTGATGACATTCTTCAGAAACTAAAAGATAACCAATTTATATGTTCTCTTTTGCCTCACAGTCAACCAACTTATCTCCTGTCTTCACATTTTCAGAAAAAGGAGGTAAGTTACCACTTTAGACTGCAGTAGTGCTTTCTTTACTCACAACTAGAAACCTTTGAAAAGAAATGTCTTTGGAAGAAAGAAATGCACAATTTTACATTTGTGGATTTTCTTTGAGTGGAACTAGCTATAGGAAAATAAGACCATCATTTTTGCAGTTTATTATGTCACAGTTTACTTCTTAATCACGTTTATTAAGATTTTGTTGTTGAACTGCTTCTGCAGTAACAGTGTATTGGCATGTCACCTGTACCAGAGCCCACAGATCTCTAGACACTTCAGAAATGTTTGCAAGTTAATCCTCTTTACATTCCAGTAAATTACTTGATCTTCAGAGCCCACAGAAGGAGGGTTGCAGATTGGATTCCAGAGTGGAACACTGTATTCTTTCAGTTTAAAAGGAAGAGATAGGAGAGTGTCTTAACTGGTATGCACACACTATGTGGAGGATACTGGAGCCAAAATATGCTGGTACCCAAATATGCTAGATGGTGGATAGCCACGTCCTACCCTCCCATAGGGCTGTAGTTCTGAATGTGGGCTTTGGTTCGGGCCCCTGGGTTCACATCATAGCTCTATCATTTCCAGGCTCTTGAGCAAGTTTCTTTACTTATCTAGCTTTACTTTCCTCTAAAATCAAAGTCATGCATACAAAATCAAGACCATACCTACCTCACACAATTGCTATAGTGATTAAATAAAATAATGCACATTACTATCCTGGCACACACGGTAAACCTCAGGTATTTTATGGCATTATTTCCCCCATTAGAATGTATTGTCAAAGTCATAATGTAAGTGAGAGAAGCCAGAACACAGGGTTCTTCTTTATATATATTGAAGAAAAATCTACTTCAAGATAACTATACACTCTCAAGAAAACAATCTATAAATATCAGTTTTAGCCACCAAATCTAAATGGGTTTCATGTATTTTTTTTTTTACTTAATTTTTTGGCCACGCTACGGGGAACTCACGCCCCCTGCAACAGAAATGTGTGGTCCTAACTAACCACTGAAAGGCCAGGGAATCTAAATGGGTTTCATGCTAAAGGTCACATACTACATAGTTTAAGGTCCCACTTCACCCGTGCATTCACACATTCATTCATCAAGTGTGTAGGTGCACACTCACCTCAAGGCATGGGTTTAGGTACTGAGGACTCAAAGTTTGGGTAGAATAAATATGATTTCTGCCCTGAAGCTCCTACCAATCTGGGACACAGGAACTGAACCAGGAGAAAGAGAACAAACAGAAAAGTTTAGAGGAGAGGCAGAGAGTTTGGGAACATCATAAACTTAATGTCTGAAAATTGGCAGTCTTAGCTGTTTTGAAAGTTCAAATTACTTCTTTTTAAATTCCTGGATTTTATTATGTCTCTCTATACCTCTCTTTGACATACTTCTCTGGCTTAAGCATGTTTGTCAGATCAGACTTTAGTCAAGGATTGGCATCCATAAAAATAAAGAGGGCTTCTGCCAAGGTATGGGCTTCCCTTGTGGCTCAGCTGGTAAAGAATCCACCTGCAATGTGGGAGACCTGGGTTCAGTCTTGGGGTTGGGAAGATCTCCTGGAGAAGGGAAAGGCTACCCACTCCAGTATTCTGGCCTGGAGAACTCCTTGGACTGTATAGTCCATGGGGTTGCAAAGAGTTGGACACGACTGAGCAACAGAGAATGAGATGGCTGGATGGCATCACTGACTCTGTGGACATGAGTTTGAGTGAACTCCGGGAGTTGGTGATGGACAGGGAGGCCTGGCGTGCTGTGATTCATGGGGTCGCGGAGAGAGGACACGACTGAGCGACTGAACTGAACTGAGCGACTTTCACTTTCACATACCTCTCTTTACCTTGCTGTCTGAGTCCTCACTTTTCCCTTCTTTTTGGGGGGTTATTCCACACCTAGAATCTGAAGTAGGCGAAATTCCAAGTCCTCTCCTCTTCTCTGCTTCAGGGTCATGTGGAACCCTGGAGAGGGAAAATGGTGCTGCTGCCAGTGGGAGGAACTGCCGACCACTTGATCTGGTCTATTGTTTGGCCTCCTCTAGGTAGGTGACCGCTGATTAGAGGCAAGTGGGAGAATTCCTGGCGAGTAATCGTAGGCACCCACAGTTGTAAAATATGGAGTGTGGGAAGTGGGAAATATAGGTCAAGCTTCCCAATGATCTGTAGGGAAATCTGGTGATTTCACTCTTAAGGTGGTACTCAAAAATGTGCATTTTGGGAAGATGATTCACTCACCAAATATTTGAACATTAACAAGGTACCAGATACTAAGAACTGGGAATACATCAGTAAACGAAACTGCCAATATTCACTACCTTCCTGGAGTATATACTGTCCAAGAAGATGTGGACATAGATTCTTACCCTAAAAGTGTCTGTGAGCTCAGGAATCAAGATGATAGACTTGTGGTCCTCAGTGGTGTGTACTAGCACCATGTAAAGGCAACCTTAAACATCCAGATGATAGAACCTATCCTTAAGATTCTGACTGGCTGAATCTTTGTTTGGTTTTCGGACTGAACCTTTTTAATTTCTCATTCATTTTGATCCAGTCAAGCTGGAGGCAAATGGATATCTTCTGAGAAAAGAGGCTGAAGATGGTTTCCTTTACCAAGAAGAGCCATGGAAAACTGTTCACTTCCTTCTTTTACAAATACTAGAAGGCAATAGGATTTTTCAGTTTTGGATATCTCAAGAGAGAAGTAGCAACGTTCTTCTCTTATTTTTATTGGCTTAGAAAAGTGCCCTATAAGCAGTGCTTTAAAATATTTAAATGTATGCCTATATATTTTAAGTTTCAGAAAGAAGAGGAGGAATTACCATGTAACTTGAAACCCCGAATGATTCCTAAATTTTCAAACTACTACTAGTACTACTACTTCTAGTAAGCTTTTATTACATATCACTTTACAAGTGTCCTCCCCGTAATACTCCCAAGAATCTTGTCAGGTATTGTTACACTTAAGAAACTCAGGTTCTGAGGGGTCCCAGCGCTTGGTCAAGATCACACGGACACTGGACCGGTGAGAACCTCAGAGCCCGGCTCTCAACCGTGACCTCTGCGGCACCCCGTCCTTTCGGAGTCCTTTACACTCACCTTCCTTATTTAGCACTTGAAATCTCTCTTGTGACCCAAGATGGATAAACAAGTTATAAATCACTGAGGAAAAGAAAACGTTTAGGAGACTATCGCCCAGGCCGATTGGGGAGTATTTGGGGAGGGTAGCCTTGCCGGTGCAAGATATTCTTTCTGTCCGCAGCCCCCGAGCATGTTCTGAAACCTAGCAGGGACTTTAGTTGGCTCTACCCCCGCCCTCGGGCAGCGCCCGAGGCAGCAGCAACTCCCGGCTGCGAATTCTGAGAGGTGGCTGCCGCGCCCACGCCCCCGCGGGCGCCAGGACTCGGGTGCAGATCCCAGACCCAGGAGTGATCCTTATCTCCTGGCCCCGGGGCGGGTCCAAAGGCTGCCCAGCTCAGCCGGGAACTCGAGTCCAGGACCGACGCCTGGCTCCAGAGGTCTCTGGCCGCAAGGGAGTTTTAAAGAGCTAGACCCTTTTCGGTTGAAGACCCCAAGCCCCTCTTGCTTTTTGGCTTCTTTCCTTCGTCTTATACTTTATCTGCGTCCAGAAAAGTTGGCCCTCAAGTTTAAGGATGCAGATAAGTGTGTGCATACGTGTGTGAGCGTGTGACAGATCCCATTTGGGGGACCACCAAGGCCCCCCCTCCCCAGGGTCGCAGAGGCTGGAGCACACCCTGCTCCAAGACCAGAACCCGCCCGCACAGTGCAGGTTGGGGGGAAGCGGGCAGGCGCACTCCTCTGGGTTAGGTTCAAGGTATTAGAGGGAATTGCGGCGGGGGGGTGGGCCGGGTGACCGACAGCGTGGCCAGCCACTGGCCGAGGGCGGTAAGGAAGCTTAGGCCGGCGTGTGTGCGTGCGTGTGTGCGTGAGTGTGAGCGCGAGGGTGAGTGTGAGCCTCCCCAACCCCCACCTGTTTGAAATGGTTTTAAAATGCCCAAGCAGACTGCCCATGTGTTCAAAAGTTGCAGACAGTTGGAGTAAAACACTTGCTTGTCTCCCAGACCCCCGAAAGGCTATCCAGAGTCGTGAGCACTGAAATAAAAGTAGGAATGAGAGGGGTGTGTGAAGGGGGAGAAAAGTGGCTGAGCCTGGAAGGGTCGGACTTAGGACCCAACGGGAACCACATTGGAATCTCTCACTTCGGGAAGGCGGGGTGGGGCGGGCCGGCCGGCAGGCGGTCGCGGGGCGCATGCGCGCGCGTCTCCTCTCGCCGGCCGCTGCGCTCGGCGGCGCGGAATAGAATGAACTGTAACAAAACAAGCCAAGCCTTTGTATCTGCTTAAAGGGGACGCAGGCACTTCCCTCCTGTTCCCCCGCCCCCGCTCAGCTACCGCGTCTCCAGGGCTCCCAGCAACTGGCTGGAAGGGCTTCCCTCAGCCTCAGAAACTGCCCGCCAGCGAGGAAAGGAGATCCGGGCGGGAGGCAGAGAGGAGACGCCGCATTTCTAAGAGGCAAGAAAGAAAGGAAGGAAGGAAAAAAAAATAATCCAAGCGGCGCAGAGTGGACTCTGGTCCCAGAGAGCACGGTCGGGCGCCGGAACGTGGACCGAGAAGCACCGGAATGCAAACAAAGCTCGCGGGCGCCTGTGCAGGGCTCGCGGGGAAGCCCAGAAAGTTTGTTTTATGATGGCTTGAGTGAGCGAGTGTGTGCTAGGGAGCGAGGCTGCCAAGTTTCTCTCTCCCGCTGCGTTGTTTGGGGGGAGATGTCTCTCCCATGAACCAGCAGGGGCTTGGGGGCTTGTGCTGTGGGGGGCACCTGTCTCTCATTTTATCATTATTTTTTTTGGCGGGGGTTGGAGGGGTGTAACTCATCATGTCGAAAGTGATCCAGAAGAAGAACCACTGGACTAGCAGGGTTCACGAGTGCACCGTGAAGCGGGGACCCCAGGGAGAGCTGGGGGTGACGGTGCTGGGGGGCGCGGAGAATGGAGAGTTTCCGTATGTCGGAGCGGTGACGGCGACCGAGGCGGCGGGGCGTCCCGGCGGCGGCGAGGGCCCTCGGCTGGGCGAGGGCGAGTTGCTTCTGGAGGTGCAGGGGATCCGGGTGTCCGGCTTGCCCCGCTATGACGTACTGGGAGTCATCGACAGCTGCAAGGAGGCCGTCACCTTCAAAGCCGTCAGACAAGGTAAGTCGGGACGCGCCTTCTGGAGGCGCCCCCAGAAGAGGGAACCGGCCTGAGGAGCCTACCCCCGCCCCCCTTCCGATTTCCCGCTTTTCTCCTACGAACGCGTCAGAGGGGCGATGTTGAGGCCGTGTGCCCAGTGATGGTGAAATACACCAAGTTGTTGAGAGGTTGTGGGTTGTTTGCCCACCTGCGTTGGGAAGAGGGGCTTGGGTTAGCTCGGGGAAGCCCAGAGATTTTTCCCTGGCCCGGTTTGCTAACCTGTTATCTCCGCCAGCAAGTGCAGCAGTGGCTTGCCTGCACCGGGAGGAGAGTTGGGGAACTGAGGCAGGGGCAAAGTGGACGCTCTCCTGGCTCCCTGGGCGAGTGTTGCAGCGGGCGCAGCTACTGCGTTCTTTGATCTCTTAGCTGTTTTCAGACCTGGAGAATGGGTATGAAGGAGTTAAGGGTCTTTGATTGTTGGACTTCCTTAATCAGAAAATCAGCATCACCCCGTGACCGGCCAGGTGGGCTAGGGCATCACCACCTTTCAGTCCCAAAGCCTGCAGCCTGAAGATCTTGCATTCACCCCACAGCTGGATGACGCATGTGTCTCTACCCATGTGGCCTGGCCCCAGACTTGTGGGTGGCGGTGTGGGGGGAGAATAGAGAGGGTATTTCAGCGCCATTCAAACCCAAGTATTGCCAACAACATCACCACCATCCTCATCACTGCAACCATTGTCATCATCCCTGTGAAGATGATTATAGCTGTTTCTTGTTCGCTTATTAGGTTCTGTGTCAGGTTCTGTGTAAAATGCTTTCCTTGCACTCTTTTGTTCTGATGCACAACAATTCTGAGAGCGAGTTTTTCTTATAAACCCCATGTTACGGATAAGGAAACTGGGACTGACGTTTCATTTACTGATGTTGGTTCAGTTACTTGTCCAAGGTCACACAGATGCCAAGAGTGAGGGTTTGAAAATCCTTGTTGCAGAGCCTTAACCACCAAAGAGGAAGAGGTGGGGGGTGAGTGTGGAAGACCTGAGGGGTGCACTTGAGAGAAGGGAGTGGAAGCAAATTCACCTCTCAGAAGCTTGGAGAGGAGTGATGACCCTTCTGATGGCTGCAGCTTGGGGGGAGTCCCTTGCATCTTAGTTTGGTATAGGCTTAGGCCTGTCCCTGATGTAGTCCAGTAGAGAAGGACTGGATTCCCTTAAAGGGGTCCCTTGTATGACCAAGCACCATGATGCAAGTTCTTCCCTGCAAAAGCACCAGGTTGAGCCCTGGTGAAAAGTTCACATATGTGCCTGCATGCTTGAAAGGGCAAGCAGCAGCTGGAGGACTGTGTCAGAGGAAAGGAGGGCTGGGCTTAGCTAGTCCTTTGGAAACAGGCCTGTTCCAGATGAAGTGGAGGAGGGGGACAGGGAGAAGAGACGGGCCTTTTGGTAGCTTTGGGAGCTGAGGGACTGACAGTTACGGAAATCTCCTTCCATTTGTGTCCTCATTATCTGCTTGCACACCTCCTCCAAGAAGCCCACAGGCATCCTGCCAGGATGAAGAAATCAGCCTTCCTCTGGAATCCCCTAAATGTGTGTCTTGTGTATAGGTTTTTTACTTATTCTGAACTATGCGTTAGATCCCTTCCCTTCTTTCCATACAAGGTGGTAAGCTCATTGAAAGGAGAATATGCCTCACTTACTGCACATCGCCTCAGCTTTGCTTAAGGTCCAACACCTTGTCTCACCTGGAAATACATCTCCCTTATCTGTAAACTGGCTGTTTTGTATTACATAAACTTTGGATGCAGAATAGTGCCTGGCACATAATAAGTGCTCAATAAAGACTAGCTATTATTGTTACGTTTCAAGTGAAATGTAACAATAATTATTTATTTAGCTTCTAAGTTTAGCTTTTTTTAAAAAAAATGTGTTAGTACTTTATTAGGTATTAGGTGTGGAATGATAATAACCCAGTGTATTACCATTACTACATTAAAGCGGGTTCCACTTCCTATATCACCAAACATTTTGAGACACTTCTGTGCTATCTACTGAGCTGGCAATGTTAGAGATAAAATGAAGTTTACAAAACAGTCCTCAATCTCTAGGAGCATCCAGTCTCATGGAAGAAAATAACGCCTATATACAAACAGGATCTTAAAAAATGAACATTAGCATTTAGGAAACTAGGAACTAACTTCCAGTTGTATAATCAGAGGTTTCCTAGAGGACTTTGTTGTTGTTCAGTCTCTAAGTCATGTCTGACTCGGGGTTTTTTAGTGTCAGGAATCTGAATTATGAGGTTCACACCATAATTCAGGTTCCTGCTTTCATAGGACTTGATACAACTGTAGAGAAAATACTGTGTCGTAGCATTTGATGGGATCAGCTGTGGGTCACTGTGCAGGGGCATCTTGGAGATAGGGCTGGTAGAAGGACGGGCACGAGTTCCTGACTATCCTGGAGATTATGGGGGCAGGGAGCGTTTTACTGGTGTCTAATGGATCAATGGGAGCTCATTCTCAGTGTGCGAGATACTACGGGTGGCTGAGCCTCCCTCCACCAGTTACCAAAGATTGGGAGGCTTTGTCCCAGGGCTCCATCATCCTGAAACTTTGGAAAGGTCAATCAGATAACTAAGTGTGTTTGGAATCAGACGCCTCTGGGTTTGAAGGAAGCTATGGTCTCCCCATCTTATTTCCTTTCACCCGGAATTATTCTGTGTGCTACGCAAGAATGCTCATAGATAGTGTGTGTGCACGTGTGTGTATGCAAACCTATTTGTTCTTCTTGTAGTGGAATAAAGTTATGGATGGGGACAGTTGAATGGCCTGAAATCCACCACAATGTGAAAGCTACTATTTCCCGTCATGATTACACAGGCGCAGACAGCTCTTCTAACATCTTCATTACAGAAAGAAGGCACTGGAAAGCATTTCACCAGCCTTCTCTCTTTTTTTTTGGTAGCTTGAAACTTTTTATTTTGTATTGGGATATAGCCAATTTAACAACGTTGCAGTAGTTTCAGGTAAACAGGGAAGGGACTCAACCATACATATATATGTGTATCCATTCTCCCCCAAACTCCCCTCCCATCCAGGCTTCACCATCACCAGCCTTCTCTTTCGTATTGAGAATATGATTTAAATTATGCTACAAAATTGTTCTTCTTGTGTCTTCATTACTGTGTTTTAATCATATTATATAGGCTCCTACTTGGTAAAGGAAAATAATACTTTTGAGTTGTCTGCACCTTAAACTAGCTACTCCCAGGGCCGTGGGTCACTCTGGGTGCTGTCTCTATGGAAATGTCATGGTCCTCTTGTGGGAGAGGATTCTGCTCTTTCTATTTCATGGCAGCTCTCTGGAAAGTTGCACAGACCAAACTAGTCTGTTGTAAATGGTATATGAAATAGCACTGGTCTGTTCCCTGGTGGCTCAGAGGTTAAAGCGTCTGCCTCCAATGTGGGAGACCCGGGTTCGATCCCTGGGTCGGGAAGATCTCCTGGAGAAGGAAACGGTAACCCACTCCAGTAATTCTTGCCTGGAAAATCCCATGGACGGAGAAGCCTGGTAGGTTACAGTCCACAGGGTCGCATAGAGTCGGACACGACTGAGCGACGAAATGGAATGAATGTGAAAGAATCAGGCTAAATGGATCTACTCAGTTGGAGTTGGTTTATTTTAAATGAGGGATCACAGTTTTTTGTCACAAAATTGCCTTAAGAAATTTACATATATATGCTATATAAAATAAATCACTTCATATATATAATAAGATATATATATACATGTACTATATATACTATATAGGTTTATATTTACCTGTAGTAAAATGCACAGATCTTAAGTATATAGTTTGATGGGTTTTGACAAATGTATATGCTCATGTCCGCTTCACCCAAATCAAGATACAGAGCATTACCTCAGAAATTTCCCTCCTGCACTTTTCCAGTCAGTTCCCTCCATCTCTTCCAGAGGCATTGACTATTTGATTTCTCTCACTTTGGGTTAGTCTTGTCTATCATTGAAATTCATATTAATGAAATAATGCACTATGTACTCTTTTGTGTCTGGGTTTTTTCCCTCAATAAAATATTTTGGAGATTTCATATTGTGTGTATCATGATTGTTTTGTATTGTGGGGTAGTATTACATTGCATACATATACCAGATTGTTTATATTTTTGTTTCTCAATGGACATTTGGACTGTTTTTTTTTTTTTCACCTATTATGAATGAAGCTGCTATACATGTTCCAGTTCTGCCATATCTTTGCCAATCTTTGATCTTATCTATCTTTTGCGCTTTAACTATTCTAGTGTACGTTGAAAAGGGAGAAAAGTGAAGTATTTTCGAATGGTGCATTCCAAATTAGGCACAGTGAGAGATTAACAACATGAGAAAATAGAACAAATTTTAACTGTATACTGTAATAAAAGGTATGTGAAAGTGGTCTCTCAAAATACCTTACTGTACAAATTTATTGCCTTTTCTATCTTATTAATATCGAAGCACTTATCATGTACTGCAGCTGCAACTTTGCAGTTTTAAGTATGAAAGCAAAACTAGCATGTATTTCTTTTTTCCTTCTTCATGAATTTACAGATAGAAAATTCATTCTTACTGTAGATCTTAGTATCCACAGCTTATGATTTTTTTTGGTTGTGCCATGTGGCATATGGGATCTTAGTTCCCAGTTCAGGGATCAAATCCTTGCCTTCTGGGGTAAAAGTGCAGCCTTAACCAGGGGAGTCTCCACAGCATATGATTTTATTAAGTTGAGAACATCCACCTTTTCACTTCAAGGAAGTACTTTATGGCTTCTCTTTGGCAGATCTGAACTACCAGCATCTCTCCTCCTGTGCTTTGGGGCCATTGGGAGCATGATAAGGGTCACTTGAATACAAGAACTGCTATATCTGGACAGTTGATTTGATAAAGGAACTTCTAAGTGACTAATGGGCAGGATACCCTGGACAAAGGGATGATTCATGTCCTGGGCAGGACAGAGTGGGAAGGTGGGAACTTTAATCATGTTACTTGGTGCACAATTTAAAACGTGTGAATTGTGTATTTGTGGAATTTTCTGTTTAATATTTTCAGACTGTGGTTGACTGTAGGTAACTGAAATCACAGAAAGGGAAATAGCAGATAACGGGGAGCTACGATGATTAAGGAAACATTTCTGTAGGATGTAACTAGTATTTTTTGAGCACTTGCTTCTAAAAGGCCTTGCCCTTGGCTGAGCTAGTGCTTTATGGGCATTTCTTTATTCCTCCCAACTGAACTTACATGTCAGAGACTGAAGTCCAGAGGGTTTGGGTGGCTTTTCCAAGGGTAGTACAAGTGGCTGAAGTGGAGCTGGAACTCAGCTGTGTTAGGTTGCAAAACCCATGCTTCTAGTTCTTGGGTCAGTGAATTTCAGGTAGGGTCCCCAGACCAGTGGCGTTGACATCACCAGGGAACTGGTTATATGTGCAGATTCCTGGCCCTTACCCCAGCCCTACAGATACCTAAACTCAGGAGCATGCAGCCTGTGGGTGTTTTAAACAAGTCCTCAGGTGATTCTGATGCATGCTCAATTTTGAGCACCACTGTCCTAGGATATAGAGTGATATTGAAAATATGGCATTGAACTTCCCTGGCACTCTAGATGTTAAGACTCAGTGCTTCCAATGCAGAGGGCATGTATTTGATCCCTGGTTGAGGAACTAAAATTCCACATGATGCACAGTGGGGCTGAAAAAAAAAAAAAAAGAAGAAAACAAATATGGCATCAAATGAAACAGATAATCGTGAACAAGCTAGGTGACTAGTACTGTTATCTCCAGTATGTTACCTATTTGGACCTTTCTTCATACCTAAAATAAGTGGATATGCCTCTTCAGTTCCTTTGCATTCATAAAATGCTAAGATTCCCTGAATAACCCAGACTCCAAAAGTTGGAAAGGGTGTGATTGTAGTTTCCCAAACTGGTAATATTATAGGTCACGCTTACATATTTTTGTAAGTGAATTTTGTGGTTTTGCAAATTACCCAGGAACCAAAACTGCCCCTCCACTTTTTTTTTTTTACAGACAGAATGGAGACAATAAATAAGACACAATTTAAAAACCACAACACCACCACCAGACCCTTCCCGTCGCTGTAATGAGGGACTTAGGACCATTACACAATTGAATATAGTTCTTTGTGCTTTTTTGAGTTTTGTTTTGACATTACGTGTTTATTTTGACCAATTGGAATGTATTACAACAGTTTAACAAAATAATTCTGTTCTTGTTTTAAAACACGGTGCTTTATCTTGCTTGGTTTCCTGTGAATTCTGCTTTTGGGGTCTCTGGGCTTGCTTCCTTCCCCACCCCCCAACCCCACCCAAGAAGGTCACAAGATTGACTTGTCTATTTAGTGTCTTTTCAGGAAGACCTCCTCATCTGGTGGTGTGCTCCTAAAGGCTTAACAACTGGCTCTGGTGGCAGGGAGACACTGATTTGTTGCATCACTGGAGTTGGAAAGAGATGCATGTAATTGGTTCTCCAGAGCCAGTCTGAGCTGGCCTCAGTGTTCACACTGACCCTCATATAAGAGAGCTACCTGGATCACATGCCATCTCTCCATTTTGGTTTGTGTCTTCATAGCCTTGATATCAGAGAAGGCAATGGCACCCCACTCCAGTACTCTTGCCTGGAGAATCCCATGGATGGAGGAGCCTGGTAGGCTGTAATCCATGGGGTCGCTGGGAGTTGGACACGACTGGGTGACTTCACTTTCACTTTTCACTTTCTTGCATTGGAGAAGGAAATGGCAACCTACTCCAGTGTTCTTGCCTGGATAATCCCAGGGATGGGGGAGCCTGGTGGGCTCCCGTCTATGGGGTCACACAGAGTTGGACACGACTGAAGCAATGCAGCAGCAGCTTTGATATAATTTCACCATATCTTCTTTTGTTGCTTCTTTATTGTCTGTCTCTCTTCCCATTGGAATGTAAGGCTCATGAAAATAAGAAATTTATCTCACGTGTTCATGGCTCTATTTCCCTAAAATAGTACCTGGCGAGTCATCAGTTCAGTACAGTCGCCCCGTTATGTCTGACTGTTTGCAACCCCATGGACTGCAGCATGCCAGGCTTCCCTGTCCATCACCAACTCCCAGAGCTTGCTCAAACACATGTCCATTGAGCCGGTGATGCCATCCAACCATTTCATCCTCTGTCGTCCTCTTCTCTTCCTGACTTCAGTCTTTCCCAGCATCAGGGTCTTTTCCAGTGAGTCAGTTCTTCTCATCAGGTGGCCAAAGTATTCGAGCTTCAGCTTCAGCATCAGTCCTCCCAATGATTATTCAGGACTGATTTCCTTTAGAAGGGACTGGTTGGATCTCCTTGCAGTCCAGTGGACTCTCAAGAGTCTTCTCCAACACCACAGTTCAAAAGCATCAATTCTTCGGCGATCAGCTTTCTTTGTAGTCCAACTCTAACATCCATACATGACTCCTGGGAAAACCATAGCTTTGACTAGACGGACCTTTGTGGGCAAAGTAATGTCTCTGCTTTTCAGCATGCTGTCTAGGTTTGTCATAGCTCTACTTCCAAGGAGCAAGCATCTTTTAATTTCATGGCTGCAGTCACCACGTGCAGTGATTTTGGAGCCCGAGAAGACAAAGTCTGTCACTGTTTCCACAGGTGCTCGCTAAAATTTGTTGGCCGCATGAATGAATTTTCTCTTGTCGCTTCTTATTAGGATGGTGAAGGTAGATCAGGCCATCCACCACATGTTTCTTCCTTTCCTCTCTATTCCTCTTTGATTTCTTCTCAGTTTGGATCCTAATATGTTCATTTTCTCATCACTAGGCATTCTGATCAGCTGGTTCTCTGTCTGATAATTTATACTGAGCTATAAATAAATAAATAACTGACAAGGCTTCATGAATTATACTTAAGTGTTTCTGCCTGTTGACTCTAGGTGGGGTTTAAGAGGTGACATTTCAGATGTTCATTCAACAGGATGATGAGGAGCTGTCCTGTTTTCTGTTTATGTGGGACCTGGTCTATTTCAGCATCCAGAAGAACGACACTTTACTTCTGTTTTCTTGTAGCCTTGTCCCTGTGTACAGTTTTTCTAGCCAAGAGCAAATCGGATCTTTGCTGCAGAAAACAGTCTGATTTTTGTCCTCTCTTGCTCTAAAACTGAGCTTTGTGTTTATGTCTCTTTTTTTTTTTAACTTTCAAAAATCAATCTGTTTTTGTTCTTGGTGCCAAAAGACCACTCTCTGAAGGATATATTTAGGTTTTACTGTGGAACATTCTACAGCTTTTACAAAAAATAATGCAAGGACAGTGAACCCAACATGTCCATTGTTTCTGGTGGCTACTCTTTGCCAATGGCTGTGTTATTTAAAAATAGAATAACTTGACCTTATGATGCCTTGGCATACAGTGGGCTCACTGCATTTGTTGGCATTCATTACCCAGCTAGTTTCGGATGGCAGAATTGATGATATCTACCATGGGGAATTAAGTGGTTTATAAGGGAAAACATTCTGACATCTCCTTACCACAAAGGTTTACATGAAGGATGTTGCTTTATAAACGATGATTATTTAATGCAAAACACCAGTCTCTGATGTTAGTAGTCCCTTCCTTAAGTTTGTATATACGTGTAACAGAATATACTGATTTTTGTATACACTGTGAATAAAGGCTGTCAAATTCGTTAAGGGCTGACATTCATATCCTAAAAAACAGGAGGTTCCTGCCTTCCTGCCTGTCTTTATGGAGCTCATATGTGAGGTCTATAACCTTGAAAAATCCTTGGTAAACACTGGAGCTTTGCTCTGATGCGCTCCTGTGGGTGTCAACATCCATGTAGTATGTCTGGGGAATTTGTTTTGGTGTTTTTCACAGCTGAACCTGCATGGATGTCATGGATAAGCAAGTAATGCCGACTTTTGCTTTATGGTATAGTAGCCTGTGGAGGGTCCAGTGTGTTCTAGATGTTATCCTTTCTGAAAGCATGTAGCAGACCGAGAAGATGTAATTTGAACAATGTCTCTTAGGATTAAATAGTAATCTCGTTTTATAACTAAATAATTAAAGAATGGATAATCTGTAACACAGTTGTTTCTCTAGTCCTCTCTTGAGTAAAAACTGAAATCCTCCTGGTGACTCACAAGACCCCCCAGCCCCCAACTATCTGGCCTGTAACTTGTCCTCTGTCTCCCTGGCCGTGACCTGGTGTTCCCCTCCTGGTCACCTGGGAGGCTTACTCCCTCATGAACTTCAAATCTTTCCTACTTGTCATTCCCCATTCCCATCCTCTGCTTTATTTTACTTTATAATATGTAGAGTATTTCAAAATGACTAAGTTCCTTACTTTGTCTCTCTCAAATATAAGCTCCAAGAGGGTAGGGTTGTTGTGGATCTGTTTCCTGTTGCACCCCCGATACCAAGAATGGTGCCTAATGCATAGTAATCGCTCAAGTATTTCTTGAATGTCCACTGTCAACTTTAGAGCTAGAAGAACTCTCTCTGAGCTTGGTTGCCTCTGAAAATTCTGATATTTGAAAGTCTCTGAAAATGTAGGTACTTTGTGATAAACTGCAGTAAACTTGATTTAACTTTTGCTGTCTATAGAGCTTAGAGCCTAAGTCGCTCAGTCGTGTCCAACTCTTTGCGACCCTACCAGGCTTCTATGTCCTTGGGATTCTCCAGGCAAGAGTACTGGAGTGGGTTGCCATTTCCTTCTCCAGGAGATCTTCCCAACCTAGGGATCGAACCCTGGTCTTCTGCATTGTAGGCAGATTACCATTTGAGTTGGGCTAAATAGAGCTTCACTGATTGATTTCAGAGTAACCTTGAAGACAGTGAGCCTTGCAGGCTGGTCTCAAATGGTCTTTATTTTAGGGATTTAGACTAGCACCGTGCTGAGTGTGTCAGATAACTTTGCACACTCTCTCACCCTTCAGCGGATGGTGGAGATGTTCTGGGCACCGTCAGCTGTGTGTATAGACTTTTCCTGTTCCATCTGCAGTGTGGTGAGAATGAGTTACATAAGAGAATTACATCCTCACGGCTAAGGTGTCAGCCCTGTTCTTACAGCCAGTGGAGGCATTAGTGTGTGACTTTAATCGGATGCAGTTATGTTTTCCACAATAAGGCTAATCTTTCAGTCCATTGTGAGGAGAGAGTCGAAGCTCTCTTTATGGACAGTGGCATGATGGTGCAATTAAAAGGCCATTATGCCCTGATTATAAACCATGTTTCACAGTTATTGCCATATACAGTGTTACCAGGACGGTATGCATTTATTGATGTGTTGTAGATTGGCAGGTTTTGGACTCAGGCTGGCCTGGGATAGAAGTCAGGCTTTTCATTGTAATACCTACATGACTTAGGGCAAGATACTGTACCTCATTGTGCCAGGATTTCCCCCTCTGAAAATGGGGATAATAATACCTACTACCTGAGGCTGATGGGGGGATCAAATTAGGAGATTGAGGTAAACCACACGGCCCAGGGCCTGGCATGTGGTGAGTGCTCATGAAGTACCGGCTTCTGTTATTGTTTGGATGTTCCCTGTTGGAAAGCACTTGCGGGAGAAGAAAGGATCTCTTGAGAGATAGCAGTTGTGGCACACAGTTCCCTAGAGAGCTTTGCAAGTCTAGAAAAAGCCCTCATTTTTCTGCCTGATTCAGATGCCACTATTTAAAAAGGCTGAGGTTGGATTAGTTCAGACAAGGAAGAAGGAAACCTCTGGATCTCTGCCTGAATTTCTTCCGTGTTGTCACTGGTGAAGAATTAATTCTAATGAGTGTCCTCGGGACCCTGGTTCAGGAAGGTGTAGGGAGGATGGATCCTCTCCCAGTTTCCTGGGGGTCCTGGGTAGGGCAGTACCAGGAAAAGTGATCCTTAAGAGCTTGACCCTGAGGTTGTCTGGCCTTCCTAGCACCATACCTGGGCTCCTGAATCAGAAAGGCTGGAGAGGCAGTGGACTTGTTGTTACAAGCTTTTGAAGTCAGCGTGGTTGGGTCTGACTGCAGCTGATGAACCGTAGGCATATTAACCTCCCAGAACGTCAGTTGTCCCAGTTGAAAATGAGAATAAGGCCTACCTCATAGGGGTGATTGTGAGGATTAAATGAGAAAACATATGCAAAGCACTTTATCCTCTGCTTGGCGTGTATGGTATGTAGTCCTTACCGCGATACAGACCTAGCAGCCATGATAATTTTCAGTTCAGAAATGAAGACCCATCAACAAAGACCCAACAATCCATCTTCTGAAGAAGTGGTTTTTCAACTGAAGATGACTTTGACCCCCAAGGGACATTTGGCCATGTCTGGAGATGCTGTTGGTTGTATCAGCTCAGAATGGGTCAGTGCTAAGTGGCAGTTAGAGAACAGAGCCCAGAGATGTGACTGAACATCCCACAGTGCACAATATGTCCACCTGATGCAAAGAGCTGTCTCATTGGAAAAGACCCTGATGCTGGGAGAGATTGAAGGCAGGAGGAGAAGGGGGTGACAGAGGATGAGATGGTTAGATAGGGTCACCAACTCAGTGGACATGAATTTGAGCAAACTCGAGGAGGTAGTGGGGGACAGAGGAACCTGGCATGCTTAGTGACTGGACAGCAACAACCATTGCAGAGAGATATCCAACCCCAGAGGGCACTGAGGCTGAGTCCAGAAACTCTTCTCTAAGGTGTCATTTCATGGTTGAGACTGGGAATCTGAATTAGAAGCAGTAAACTGATCATCATAATTACTATATATTGATCTTCTGCCATGTCTCTGAGACCCCGGTTAGGGTTTTGCCTGGGTGGATGATGTCATTCTCATTTTAGCTATGAGACAAGTAGCTTGAGAGCTCAGGGAGTTTATCCAGGTAGCTTACACAAGGGATATTCAAGCTCAGATCCGCCTGGTTCCAAAATTCTCACTCTAGGTTTTTCCACACTAGAAGTGTGTTGACCTCTGTTAAGCTGTACCATTGCTGTCTGAGACAGCAAACCATGCCTGGTGACCTCACCCATCCCCAAAAAGAGTCCCAGAAGTAATAATAAAATGGATTTGCAGAGTGTTTATTGGGCAGAACACAGGGTGCCGCTACAGAGTTTCAAGTTCTGCTTGTTTGCCTCCTCTTTTCCCAGATCTCCATCACCAACACTATTGATTCTTTCCTCCTCTGTGCTCTTTCTTCCCCCACGCCCATCATGATTTCAAGAGTCACAATAGGGTCTTGAACGCATATTTGCTTGTCCATCTCCTGCACTGGGTTATGTGTTTCTCACAGTCTTGAAGGCAGCATCCCTGTTTTATGTCTCTCTGTAATCCCTGCCCTCTCTTGGTACTCAAGCAATCACCTTTAAATCTAAATCTTTTGAGGTAATGAGTAGGCATAACTTTTAAATAAATAAGAAAAATTCTTGCCTAAGATCTTGTTGGCTCAAAAATCTGTGGCTTATTTTTAAAGCATATTAAATATACTTAGCCATATGTCTGACTTTTCCGTGATGATTTAAGATGGTTGTCTGCCAGTTGTCGTAGCATTTTGAACTGTCAGGAAAATATTGAATTAATTGTGTTGAAGGTCTTAGAGGGCCTTTATTCTGACCAGATGTGTGCAGCAGTGGAGCCTATTGCTTATGTAATGTGGCCACGGAAGGCATCACTTTGGCTTGATTTAAATAGAGTCAGTATTTTACCACCTGGATTCTTGGCTAAGCGTTGGAATTTACATCTGATAGGGAGAGCCTGTTCATTTCCTCCTCCAACTATCAGCCTGTTTAAGTCAGTGTGACTTGGTTAAGAATTCAAAACTCAAGATCAAGTTATTAAAAAAGGACTTTCTTTGGTGTTGGAGCATGTAGTTTTTTTTTTTTTTTTCCTCTCTTCCCAGAAAGCACAGGCATGTAGATTTTTTTGGTTTCTAATTTTTTCAAAACTCAAAAGTTGTGATCTTGGATGACTGTCGATCACTCTCCATTGTTCTGTGCTTCCATAGCTTATGGTTTTTTCATGGTGAAATTCAATTTGTTCCCTCATTTAAACAATGTGTACAGTACAGAAAGATGTGACTCTATGAAAGGAAAATGTACCCACATTGCACATAATCCCATCTCAGAGAAATACATGTGTTACTCTATTTTTACCCAGACATTTATATGTATATATAAACATGTATAAATACACATACTTTTTTTTTGGTAGACTTTTTTGGGAGGGTCTTTTTCTTATGAAAGTTGAATAGTACTGCACATATAGTTTTAGTGTGAGTTTTCTTTGTGCCTAACGAAATATTACAGACTTTTTTCTTACACTTACATGTAGATCAGCTTTACCATTTTGATGGCTGTGGAATCAGTTTTTAGTTGTGCTATAATATGTTAGATCATGTTTTCAGAGTGAACATTTAGGTTGTTTTCAGTTCTTATTTTATACAACACTGCTGAATATCCTTATATATACATTTCAGTGAACTTCTTCAACTATTTTCTTTGGATAGATGTCTAGAACTTCTTATCTCACTTGAATTTTATCTTTTTAAGACTTAATGCCTTGAAAAAAACCGTTCAGGCCACTTATCAACTTAACTCCCTGCTGCCTGGATGTGACAGTCCTGTATTTCTTAACTTAACTCAGTTAGAACAGATCCTACCTAGCACTGGAATTGTTCCTTTGCAATAGTCAACACAGACGCAGATAATGTGTGGATATTTTAAAGGGCATTAGGGAATGGTGGGGACTGGGGTAAATTGGAAGGAACTGTTTTGTTCAAAGGGAGCAGCTGCCACTAAGCTTCAGCCAGTTGTTGACTTTGTTGGGGCATTGCCCATTACTGCTAGATTTTTTAAGCTTTAAAGAGAAGTGCATAATCTTTGTTAAAAAAAGTGAACTTCGCCAATTTGAAAGTGTTAGTTCAAAAATTTTCTAAAGCATGGATAAACCAGGCAACACATCTGGGAGCCATGCTTCGTCCTCAAGCAACAAGCTGCAGCCTCTGGTTGACCTATTTGTCTTTCTCACTTGATGACTGTCACACTGTTTCTTCAAGAGCAGTTATCACATTCTTACTCATCTGTGTTCTCAGGGCCCAGGATAGCAACTGGCTCCCAGTGAGGGCCCACAAACGTGTGTTGAGGAGAATAATAAGTTCCAGAAGTGGTCAGGTTTGTCCCTTTAGACCATGTTAGTTTATTGGTCGCTTAGCTGGTGACAGCTCTCCCATTCGAGTTACACGGAGATGGGGAGAGGATATATTTTGACAGCTGATCTTGAGTCTTGGACTATTTTATTTCAGGGTCCTGGTCTGCTGAGTCTTAGAACTGGGTGCAAAATAACATCTTGATGATGACATTTATGTGAGTGTATACTGGGAACAGTATATATTCTCTGCCCTGAGGTGATTGTACTCTAAAACGTGTAGTCTTACAAATTAAAGAATGAATGACTTTTATGTGTATTTCTTAGGGAACTTCTAAATATGGCAGGAAAATCCCTAATAACATGTCTCGTTTGGCTATTCTACATGTAAATCAGGACCTTGACCTTTAGTCCAAGAGCAGATGCTTTCAGAACACGATTCACCTCTGTTCTCCAGGCCAGCATTATCTGGTAGAATTCTAGTTTTTTGAAAACGGGCGCAGCCCTTCTTGCTTTCCTGCCTGCATCATGGATCATTTTGTGTTGCAGGATTCAGGGTGGGCACCAGGCTTGCTCACCTAAGATGGGTAAGGGGACTTGTGTAAATCAGATTTGAAATTTAGGGAGTGCAGTTTTTCTATCATGGAGCCAACCAAGGAAGGGCCGCTGTAAAATGAAAACTGTGGAGTTGGCAGTGAGAGCCCGACATAGAGCTCAGATTGTGCCAGGTGTGGATTGGGACTGTGTTTCTATTCTCTTCTGCTCCCATTGCCTTCTTTCTCTCCGTATCCGTATCAGAGTGAGAACATTCCTAGAGACTGTCTAGGAATTCAGATTTTAGATAAGATATACTATATGTAATCCAGGACTTCGGGTGTGAGACAAAACTAAGGAGTGTTTTCAAGTGGAGACTGCTATATGCTCTGATCCGCCTCCTTCAGTAGGATCACCACTTTTGGGGCACCCATGATTCCCCCAAGTTAGGATGAAATTTGGCTTCTGTCCTACTTTAAAATGCCCAAGGATAAGATGGAGCAGGAAAGGCTTATATTTTGCAGTGTTTTAACTGTTTTTATTTTATTTTTTTATTTTAATTTTTTGGCTGCCCTATGCCACATGCAGGATCTTCCCAGACCAGGGAATGAGCCTGTGCCCTCTGCAGTGAAAGTGTGGAGTCTTAACTACTGGACCACCAGGGAAGTCCTCTGCAGTGTTTTAGGCTGGACAGACATTGGTAAGCTTCCCGAGCTTTGGTGTTTGGTAGAGAGGAGTCCAGCCATGAGGAATCATGCCACAGTGCAAAGTCACCGTTGAGTACCTGTACAGGGTCTAGGAAGACTCTTTAGAAAGCACAAAGTGTTGTCTCATTATTGGTATATTGCACACATATCATGATTTGTAAAGGAGTGTCAGAGAGATAGGATGCCCAGCAGAGGAAAACTCAGTGCGGCTCTCGGCTATTTCTGTCTCTGTCTGTGGGAAAATAGTGCCATAAGGAAGAAAGGCCTAGGCTTTCTAAAGCGATGTGAATCTGTTTGTGAGACATTTTAGCTAAAAATGTAAGCTCAAGCTATTCTGCGTGAATTATCTCTGAGGAAGGCAATTGTTAGAAGATGGTGTTATTGGGGAAAATGATAGCTGGTTGTCACTGTTGGAATCTGTTTTGGTGGAAGGGGCCTGTCCATGGGGTTTAATAAAACATGATGAGTCACCCTATTGCCTGGATTCCTGAGGGAAGAAAGACATTCTGAAAGGGCTGTGGGGGAAATTGGAAGCCTTGGGTACCTGTTACCAGGCACTTGTAGTCACCTGATGGCTGCCAGCAGCTTGCAGACAGAGCTGTTTGGAGAAAACAGTTAACTTTACAAACAGGGGCCTGCAAATTAGGTTTTGGGTACATGGAAGGTACATCAGAATTACCTGGGAGAGTTTGTGAGCTCTGGACATCTGCGGGCGAGTCTGTTAGTGCTGCTGACTCATGTCTTCCTGTCCAGTGGAATCCTGATAACCCCAGCTCCAAAGAGTGGTTCATAGAATGGTCACCGATTCAGAATCATCCGGAGTGTTTATGAAATTCAGGGGTGACTCGGCCCCATCTCAGACCTGTGGAATCTAGAATCCTAGGGGGTGGACCCTGTGAATGCACACGTTTTTTAAAAAAAAGTTTTGGCTTGTTGTGGTAAGTTTAAAGCTTGAGACTCTAGGCTCTAACATGCTGGCCTTTTCAAATCCAATTCCCTAATAAATGATGGTAGCAGACCCTACTCTACATTTAAACGAACATTGATTGGGGAATGGAGTCAAGAATAGAAAGATTAATTGAGTTATTTGAGCTGCTGGTTCTTTTAGGGTGGCACATACTGGCTGTGTGCAGATGCATACGTGGAAGGTCACTTTTTTGCTTCAGGATCCTAGCATTAGCTTGGTAATTTAAGAGACCTCTTCCTCATCACCGCGCTTGCCTTTTTGTAAAATAGAAAAGAAACTCTGGAGAAGGAAAGTATTAATACAACCTGGTAGAATTTTTTTGCAGTGATGGAGATGTTCTTAACCTGTGCTGTCTGCTATTTTATACGCTAGCATAAGGAGATTGTGTACTTGTCATGCGGTTGGCGTGGCTACCTCTCACCAGCCACACTATGAAAAAGGTTTTTTTCCTTTTTATTTACATAGCATTAATTTAAATTTAGCCATAAGAAGCAACACGTGGCTAGAGTCTACCAGACTGAACAGCATGGGAGACATTGCTGTAATGGTGAGGGCAGTCATATTTCTTTAGTGACACTTTTAGCTGCTCCAAGAAAAAGAGGCTGAAGTGACCCTTTGTGTTGATGTTTGTTAAATGTGAAAGCCTGGGATAGGTAGATTTTAAGTGTCCTTTTGACCGTTTTATCAATATATTTACTGGTGACAGTTTTCTTAAAGAAGCTCAGTATGGCAGTGTGCTGATTGTCTCAGATGGAGTGGTTTACATAGAACAGAGAAATTCCATGAAGCTAGGGATGATGTTTTTCCCGTGGACTGCTCAGACTCCAGCACCTAATATAACAGATGGTTGAATAAATTACTTCAATTTGAGTATTTTGAGCAGAGAGGGAAACTCTAAGTTACCTGGGAATCTCATAAGCCATTTTATCACTTGATGCTTTTGGTTACAAATCATAGAAAAAAACAACTCAAGTGGCTTAAACAGCAAAGAGGAGTAACTGATATATGTAACCAAGGATTTCAGAATAAGAAGGGAGCTTCAGGTAGGGTTTGATCAGGGCATGGGCCATGTTTTTCTGATTTGCTTCAGAGCTGCCACTAGCCCATATAATGTCTTTGTTCAGAGTAGAGATTATATCTGTGCTGGGCAAACACATCCCTGCGTGGCATGGAGAGCAGAGAATGGATCAGATTTCAGCCTGTACTTACCAGCTGTAAGGACACAGCCTAGAAACTGTAAAGGATAGCCTTGATTCTCTCAGTGAGCTCTTCACAATGCTGGCTTGACCTTAGGATGGCTTCTCTTGTTTTCAGATATGTGACCATGGCAAAAGGGGTGACAGGCCTGCTTATTTATGGCCAGGGGGAGAGAGATAGAGAAGAATGCCACATACTGTGTGTAAACCGGTCCTCGAGGCTTAAGCAGATCGTTGGCCACTTGCAGTAGGAGTGAGTTCAGTCATCTGGGTCCTTTGTATTGTACCAGGATTTAGAAATCCTGGTCTAGACTCCTGTTACCTTCTCATAGAACCTTCCTCTCCTTCAGTCACTCACCACTGCATCACTCTACTTTTGCTTTTGCCCTCAGCACCATCTGAAATTAACCCCTTTATTATCTGTCCCACCAGAGGGTGATTACCTTAAGGGCAGGAACTTGAATCATATACTTTCTTATTCTTTTGGCTGCACAATGCAGCTTTCAGGATCTTAGTTCCCCAACCAGGGATTCAACCCAGGCCATGGCAGTGAAAGCACTAAGTCCTAAGCACTGGACCATCAGGGAATTCCCTGCTTTCTTATTCTTGTGGCCAGGTAATTTCTGGCACTTGATGGCTGAGCAGAACAAACCAATGAATTGGTCCATTCATTCAATGGACCAATGAATGAATGAAGCCAAATGGCTGCCTTCTCACGGTGGGTAGGGGCTTTCAGATATATGCATGGCTTAGGGAAGAGATGAAAATCAACCAGAAATTTTGATTGAGCAGTGCAGGAGAACTATGGAGACACACCATGGATTCCTGAAGGGCAGAGTGAGAGATGAGCAGACAGATTTTCAGTCTGCTGGCAAAGCTTGACAAGCACTGACTTGAAGAGGGAAGTGGAATTAAGTAAGCAGAACAAGTGTGTGTTGTGCTGAGTGAGGTAAGAAGAGCCTGAGCATTCAAAATACAAGGGATGTGAAGAAGGTCACCAGCCTCATTAGCTGTAGCAGGTATTGCTGGCATACATGTAGAATCAGGCTATAGGGAGCCATGAACTCTGTGAATCAAAAGAGCTAGGTGGTTACAGTGGGCTGCCCTGATTTCAGTTCCAGTCCGCTCTTTCCCAGCCGTATGGCCTTGGGCATATGATTTAGCTTCTCTGTGCCTCAGTTCCCTTATCTGTAAAATCCAATGATAATTCTAGTTCCTGGCTGCAGGCCACATAACTAGCTTCTTCCTTAAGAGTTTTGGAAATGCAGATTGGGTTCAAATGCTGGCTCTGAATACCCTGGTAGATGGGTATAGGATGGGGATGCCACCTTTAGGGAAAAATAGTGTGACCAAATTCTGTTACCCAAGCATACAGTCTTTGGAGGAAAATAGTCTTCTTTTAATCTCCCAAGCTGTGGTAACAGAAAGTTGCAAATGTGAGAGTATGCCTCGAAGGCTCCCGTGTGTATTGTGTGTCTGAGAAGTACAGCCAGCAGTAATTAGGGACCCCATCTCTGACCAAGGTAAGAGGGGGAGAGATAAATGAATCCCAGATAAGAAAGCAATTGGCAGATTTTTAACTCCCGAAGAGGAGTAAGGATGCTTGCTTCTTTATTATGTTGGCTCCTGGCATTCTCACAGTTCAGGTCTAATGCCTTTCTCCTGCTTTATTGTGTGAGACTGTAAGTCTGTCTTTCTTGTCAGAGTCGGGAAGCCTTCTGGCCCTCACCTTCTCATACGTTGTCCTGTCGTCTGCCTTTTGGACTTCACGTATGGGAGTGAAAACCCAGCAGAGAAAGCTAGTACCAATGATGCCCTCAAGAGCAGAAGTAGGTTCAGTGCAGGGCAGGTCAGGCTTTGCTCTGAGGGCTGCCGAAGCCCGATCTTTAATCCTCAGCACAAGCTGTGAAGTGTGTGTGGTGGTGAGGTTGTGGTTTAGTCGCTTAGTCATGTCTGACTGTTTACGACCCCATGGACTGTAGTGCGCCAGGCTCCTCTGTCTGTGGAATTTCCCAGGCAAGAATAGTGGAGTGGGTTGTCATTTCTTTCTTCAGGGGATCTTCCTGACCCAGCGATTGAACCTGGGTCTCCTGAGTTGCAGGCAGATTCTTTACCGACTGAACCAGTAGGGAAGCCCGTATAGCCCCTCCCATCACCATCTGATTCAGCCTCAATGCAGAAGTCACATCTGAACAGCAGACAGGCCCTGCCTAAAACTGAAGCGTGTGTGCCATCCTCCCATATTTGATTAATTAAATTAATTAATTTTAAAACTTTTAATTTTGTATTGATTAACAGTGTTGTGATAGTTTCAGGTGAACAGCGAAGGGACTCAACCGTACACAGACATGTATCCGTTTCCCCTTATACTCCCCTCCCATCTAGGCTGCCATGTAACACTGAACAGAGTTCCCTGTGCTATATAGTACGTCTCTGTTGGTTATCCATTTTAAATACAGCAGTGTGTACATGCCCATCCCAAACTCCCTAACTATCTTTCTAGTTTAGAGGTTGGAGCATTGAGGCTTGAGAGGTCATTACAATCCTAGGTTTCTTCTCAGATTAAGTGGTAGCGATGGCATTTCTGCAGGCTTCCAATGGGATGCTGCATTATTGTCTCGTGCCATGTGGCGGGATCAGCTTCAGATGGCACCACATCACAGTGTGAATTCAGGGTATGGAGACTTCTGGAGTGTAGTCTGGGGAAGGCCGGAAGCCAGGCACCCTTTCTTGTGCTCAGGGAGGCTGTGTCCTCTGTGGGGAAGGAGATGTCAGTGCCTGGGGGGTGGTTTGCGGTGAGTTTGCTTGGATCGTCGCAGCTCAGAGCTTCAGTATATCCGTCTGTAGCTGTGCCCTGTGTAGATCCTGACCCCAGTGCCTGCCTTTCCCGGCGCTTACGCACAACTCTTTTCTTATGGTTCCAGGCGATGGAACTTGCTCTTTATGGCCATAGCAAGGTTGTATTTGACTTTTTGAGAAATGGTGGTAAAATATGTGTAACATAAAATTATTTTAACTGTTTAAAAAATGTACAGTTCGGCGGCTTTAAGTACATTCACACTGCTGTGCAATCATTAGTCATCTGTCTCCAGAGCTCTTCCATCTTCCCAAACTCGGTGTCCATTAAAAACTCAGTCCCCATTCTCCCCTCCCCTAGTGCCTGGCAGCTACTATTCTAGTCTCCTTCTCTATAGCTCAGACAACTCCAGGTACCTCATATGAGTGAATCATACAGAGTTGTCCTTTTGTGTCTCGCTTCTTTCACTCAGCATATTGTGCTCAAGGCTTATCCATGTGTCAGAGCCTCCCTTTAATGGCTGAGTAATATTCCACTGTATGGATATACCACCATCGTGTATCCATTCTTCTGCCAATGGGCATTTGGGTTTTTACCTTTTTCTACTTGACTTTTCCCACTGCCATCAGAAGCAGGTGCAATTAGATTTTCTTGATATCTTGGCTGCATCTGTTCTGCTTTTTCTTCTTTCTCACAGCTTTGCGTGACCTTCCCAGGTGTGTCAGGAACACCGTTGCTTGATGTCTCTGGCTCAGAGGATGGGGAATTTGTTGTCTGGGTCTGCCAGCTTTGCCATCAATACTTCCTCATCATCTCTTTGGCACTTAGAGGGGTATGTATAATGGTCACCAGTTTTTTTTTTTTTAAGCTGTCCGTGGTCAACTAGACTTGGAGGCTTCAATCCTACCATCAACTTTGATTTGGCCAACATTTCTTCCTGGGTTTGAGGCCATACGCTTAGAAGTGATACTCACCAGCTCTGCATTTCAGATGTGTGTGTACACTCAGTCTCTTTAGTTGAGTGTGACTCTTTGTGACACTGTGGACTGTAGCCCGCCAGGCTCCTCTGTCCATGGAATTCTGCAGACAAAAATACTGGAGTGGGTTGCCATGCCTTCCTCCAGGGGATCTTTGTGACACAGGGATTGAACCTGGGTCTCCTGAATCTCCTGCATTGCAGATGGATTCTTTACCCACTGGGTTCAAATCCAGTCACACTGCTTGACTGCTGTGTGACCTTTGATGCATGGTTTTACTTCTGTGACCTTGTATGGTTGCTGTAAGGATTAAAAGAAATGTTGCAATGAAGCTTTTATTGTGGAACACAGAGCATTGAATGAATGATACTATTATATTACATTTGTCAGCTTCTCTCTTTTGAATCTGATTACTTTTGATTTTAGGTTTATGGAAGCACTGAATTTACTGCATAATTGACTTAAAACACTTCTGTTTAACATTCTGCATTTTTATATTCTTCCTTGGCATTAACACCTCGTCTTAGATTTTATGGAGCTGAATTTGTTGGACCAAATTATATGGAGCATATTTGATAGAGACACATTCTAAGTATACTCTCTTTATGTCTTTATGTTATTTTTCTTAAATCTCTCTCTTAAGGTCTGAATTTAGTCACCACTCTGTGGAAGCTACAAATGATTACAGAGCAATTAAATGATTCCTGAGTCTTTAGAATTCTAGAATGATTGGTATAAAGATAGGCATTTTCCAATAAATTTGATTCAAGAGTAGTTACCTAGTTTGGTCAGTTATTCTTGCAAATGTTTATTCCAGCTGTGAATGGGATCATGAGGGAACCACTAGACATTTATTGCTTATTAAATTTTTTGGTATACTTTTCTCTCATTTAATCCTTCTTAAAAGTACTACTTAGAGCCTGACTGTGTGCTGTGCTTTGCTGTCAGTGCTCTATATTATTTCATTTACTCCTCAAACAACTCTGTGGAGTGTAGGTACTATAATCCTTCCCATTTTATGGAAGAAAAAAATTGAGGCTCAGGGAAGTTAAAAGTATTCTCTGCCATTGCTGTTAATGACAGAACTGGAATACAAAGTGAGTCCAGCAATGATGGATGCCTTTCCGAGCACTGGGAGGTGGTTGGCATCTTTACTTGATAAAGAAATGGACCTCTCTGAGGATCAGCAGAGCCCATACAGGTTTTTTTAAAATTTTTTAAGTATAGTTGATTTACAGTGCTGTGTTATTTATAGCTGTACAGCAAAGTGACTCATTTATTTATATACACACACACATTCTTTTTCATAAGTGTTTTTCATTGTGGTTTATCATAGGATATTGAATATAGTTTCACCCATCCAGGTCTTTGAAGCTGAGTCTTGAGCTGATTTTTTGATTTACCACAGCAATCTCCATTATGTACATTACATCTTCCATTTTTCCAGGTCCAGAAAGACCACTGATATATGACAAGGGCAGTTTGGACAAACCCTGCGAATGATGTAACAGATCAGCAAGGTTGTTGAAGGGAAAGCTCTGTACTTCCTGACTATTCCATTTTATTCCTACTTTCAAATGATCCAGGACTCTGCTACTGTGTACTGCCAGTGTCTCAGTTTCTTTGTCTGTAGAAAGAGTACTGTGCCGTATTTGTGGATGTCAAGACATATTTCTAGAATTCAGTGAAGTTACTGTTCGCATGTCTGTCAAGGTTGAGTATCTATCCTGAGAACATGGCTTCTTTGCACCTTAAGTGCTAGCAGTGGCTTTGGCTGTGCACTGATCGCCCGTGGAGCTCTAAGTTGCTCATATGGTGCAAGTCTCATTTTGGAATTGTTCCCCAAGCTGCTGCAGTGCCCAGTCCTGTTTCCTGTCTTGAGGTCGCAGGCTGCAGCAGGGCTATATGAATATGTCCTGGACTTGCAGGCTGCAGTGTGGGGCAGCTCTGGGACTGGCGGTACTGAAAGAACCCTCGGCTGAGCCTAGCTTCAGAGACCTAGCATTCTCCATCCACAGAACTGTTTCATCTGTCCCTGCTTTATCTTTAAATTAAATATTTGGTTTCATTGAAATGGAGAGCTGATGATGGATGGGTGATTCAAGGTCAGGGATACCTGAGTGGTGATTCCACTAAGCAGCAGGTTTTTTCTCCCCCTCTGAAAATCAAGGCCCTATGCATATAAAGATATTTTATAATATAGGAAAGAATTCATATGTAACTAAGGCAAGGAGGTCTTGGGACTCCGTTGATTTCCCTCTCTAGTGGGATTTTAGATGCAGTGTGGGGTCCAACTTAGGGACACAGAGAACACTGTGTTAGGTATAGACTCTGGGGTCAGGCAGTTGTGAGTCTGAATGTCTGATTCACCTGTGGCTTTGGGTGAGATTTGCAACCTCTTCAAGTCTTAGTTTTCTTACATGTAAAGTACCTACCTCAGAATTATTTGTGAGGATTAAGTTATGATAATGGATGAGAAATAGTCATCAGAATGCCTTGTGCTTTTAAGTGCTCAATTCATGTGAGATACCATTGTTGTTAGTATAATTTGATCCATTGAGCAATAACGTTCAAGTCTCCATTCAATAAACACATATATTGTATGATTTCTATGTGCAGTTGAATGGGCTAGATTCCAAAGGACTCATAGTTGCATGAAACTTAGCCCTCAAGGGCATTCTCTCATTAAATAGTAATAAATTAAATTGTTCGCATTTCTTTGTGTTATCTTATATCTTAAGTATTTTCTATATGTTTACTCATATAATTTTCAAAATAAACCTTAGGGTAGTTACTATATAAAATCCCCATTTTATGGATGCAGTAACTGAGACCTGAAAATTGGGGCAGGGCAGGTCTTTTGCCTGTGTGTGCCCGTTGACTCTTGTCTTTGAGTTTCCGTGATTTAGTGGTGATTGTGGACTCTAATTCAGGTTATGGGAAAGGGGTTGCAGTGGGGGGAATTAGCATGGTGGGCTTTCGTAGGAGGAAAAGATGATGTGAAGACAGTTTGTAGTTAGTCTGCCTCAGGACAAGTCTTATGGAGGTTGTATTTATTGTTAGTAGAATATTTAAAGAGATGGGTAGAATGTTATTCTAAGTGGAGGGAACAACAGAATAGAGGCCTGGGGGCAGGATAATGCCATATACACTCACGGCCCAGATTGTCTGGAGTTGAGGGAACATGTAAGGAAATCATGGAATGAGTTAGCATCCTTTTTTTTTTTTGTTTGTTTTCAATTTGGCAGAGTTGATCAGGGTATGAGGATAGAAATGCCTTTGACATCTCATCTTGGATCATTTGGTCAAGCCTTCTGGAGCATGGTCTATTGAATATTGCCTATTCTTTTTTTTCATCTCTAATTTTGTATACATTTGCTTTAAAAAAAGATCAGAAGATTGTTCACATTCTGGAGTGCTTTACAATTTTCAGAAGTATCACACACATAATTTCATATAATTCCATAATAACCTTTTATATCTCCCTTACCCCTATATTGTCCCTCTCACCACTGGTAACCTATTTCTCTGTATCTCTGAGTCTCCTTCATTTTTGTTTTATTTGCTAGTTTTATTTATTTATTTTAGATTCCCCATATAACTGATATGGGGCTTCCCGGGTAGCTCAGTGGGTACAGAATCCATCTGCAGGGCAGGAGATGTGGATTCAATCCCTGGGTCAGAAAGATCCCTTGGAAGAGAGCATGGCAACCCAATCCAGTATTCTTGCCTGGAGAATCCATGGACAGAGGAGCCTGGTGGGCTACAGTCCATAGGGTCGCAGAGTTGGACACGACTTACGAGTAAGCATGGACACACATAAGTGCTATCATACAGTATTTGCCTTTCTCTGACTTCACTTGACAGAATGCTATCCAAGTCCATCCATGTTGTTGTAAATGGCAAAATGTCATTCTTTTTTATGCCTGAGCAATATTCGATTGTGTATTTATGGCCCATCTTCTTTATCCATTTGTCTGTTGATGGACACCTAGATTACTTCCATACCATGGCAATTGTAAATAACGCAGCTATGAACACTGGGGTACATTAGCATGCTTCCTTTATCAGCTTGGCAGAAACTAGAAAACTGTCCAGGAACTGTCTTGATATGACCTGGGAAAGCATTTGGGGTGAACCCTTCAACAATGGTAACCTTTGATTTAGCATTTTCACCACCAGAAGCCTATTCTCCGGAAATACACAAGCCCATAAAAGATACGCTTAGGGTTACATTCCCTGTAGCACTACTTGTAACGACAAAAATATGAAGTTGCCTTACATATGTTTGAAAAATTATGGTACCTTTTACGTAGTATATTCTGCATTAACAACAACAACCAAAAAAATGAGGTGATCTCTGTTTTCTGACATGTAGACACATCATATGTTAAAAAAGAAAAAAAATCCCACAGGAGGCAGCAGAATCTATAGGCTCATCCCATTTAGTATGACTCATTCACAGTTGACCTCGTGGGTGCCTGTGTGTGTACCTTAAAATTGTGAATGACAGGTAACAATGAGCCATGGCTACCTCTGAGTGGGGTGACCATCTGTCCCACTTTGCTGCAGAAATACCTGGTCCACACCTGTTGCTGCTGCTGCTAAGTCATTTCAGTCGTGTCTGACTCTGTGCGACCCCATAGACGGCAGCCCACCAGGCTCCGCCATCCCTGGGATTCTCCTGGCAAGAACACTGGAGTGGGTTGCCATTTCCTTCTCCAGTGCATGAAAGCGAAAAGTAAAAGTGAAGTCGCTCAGTCGTGTCCGACTCTTTGCGACCCCATGGACTGCAGCCCACCAGGCTGCTTCATCCATGGGATTTTCCAGGCAAGAGTACCGGAGTGGGGTGCCATTGCCTTCTCCCCACACCTGTTAACCCGGTGTAATTATTCTAGTGCTCCCTTTCAGCCTTGAGTGGCCTGGTTGGGATGATGAATTACAAGGTTACTTTACCTTCCTCTGAGGATTAGAATTGGGGCAAGAGGAAAGGGAAATTGGATGTCACACACAGGACTTGGTATAGTTTATAACAGGCAAGTATTATTTTTATAAGGTAAACTGAGGACATGCTCCTGAGATATTATGCAGTGGTGTTCTGCTTAGCCACAACGTGAGGTCATTACTAAAGGATAAGTTACCTTTTTTTTGGTTTTGTCTGATATCTGAGCATCTACTTTGTTCTGCTTAAATAAATCTTGGGTCCACTCATTGAAGATACTCCTTTGTCTGAGAAAAGTGCTTATTAGGCTTCCCCCTAACAGACATTTTCATTGATCTAGTGGGGATTTTTGCATTTCCTTCTTTTGTTTGGCTCCTAGGCCATTAAATTGAAATTCTCTTTTGGAAAAGCAACACACCTTAAAAAAAAATGTAAAAATTGTGGCGTTCCTCACCCCTGGGTTTCTCAAACATAAAAGACACAATAGGAGTCAGAATTATTAAATGAGCTAGATGCAAACTCTTGACCTAGAGTGGGCTTTAAAGTTGGCTGGGTTCCTCTTTTCTTTGCTTCCCAGTAAAATCATAGAGGAAATAGAGATGGGTGGGAAGTAGCTGTAGTTAAAAAACAGCAGTGATTCAGATTGCCCAGACATCATGGGCACCTTTGATGTGCCGGGCACTGTGCTAGGTCATTTCTCACGTGCCATCTCACGTGTTCCTTACCAAAACTCTTCAGGAGTGTTATAGGCCCTGTTTTAAGCCTCTGGAGACCGAGACTCAGAAAAGCTAAGTTCCTGGCCCAGGTATAGGGGATTCTAGTTGGGTTCCTTTGAGTGGGGTTTCTAGAGCTCCCTCCACTCCACTGGGATTTCTCCTCCTCAGCACTATTAACATTTTGTGCTGGATAATTATTTGAGTGCCACTTCCTTGAGTAACTTGACCAAGAAGGTACATCTGGCAAGTAGATGTGTTTGGATTTGAGTTCACACAAAAAAATTACTTTTTATATTTTGGCTGTGCCACTCATGTGAGATCAGAGTTCCCCGACCAGGAATGGAACCAGAGTCCCCTGTGTTGGAAGCTCAGCTTTTTAACCACTGGACCGCCAGGGAAGTCCCCTGAATTCACATTTGACTAGTCCCCAAACCTATACTGAGACAGCTTGCAATGAGAGTTGCCACAGAAAAGAATACCCATGGCAGTCTGTTTCATTTTCCATGTGGCTTTACATCTGCTGCAGTGTGGGGACCCCCTTGAGGTTTGCTGAATTGACTTTCTGTGACATACCTTTTGTCACAGGGGATGAAAGGAAAGGTAAAATCATTTGTCCTGAACGAATCATTGGTTGGGAAAAAAAAGTCTGAACTCTCTGCCTCTATTATGTTCCTCAGCCAGGGGTGACTTCAGACACATTGGTGTCCCTCCAGTCCCCCTGGGAAGCACTTGACTCACCAGGTCCCTTACCATTAAAGTCCCATGGGGAGCACTTGGCTTCCTTTCAGAAAGCTCTCAAGTCCTGGTGCTTGGCTTACAGCTGACTGGCATTCTGCTTGCCCCTGATCACACTAGGACAGGACCAAAGCTATAAAAGATTTCTTCTCCGCTTTTGCTGATGCCTGGAAATCCTGAGGGCAAAGGTGTTTTGTAAATACCAAATTGGCGGTGGCCATGGTGTGCAAAAAATTGGAAAATAAAGGTAGTTCAGTTTATGGTTGCACGAACCCAGAGTTGAAGCAATTCCTCTAAATACCCCAAACAGGAAATTCCAAGGAGAAAGTTACATTTTACCAAAATTCAGTCCTGAGGGATTTTCAGGTCACTGGCCTGCTAAGGACGTTGCAGTCCAGCCAAGACAGAGAGGTATAGTGAGGTGCTCCTGGTAAGCACACTTCTCTTCAGCCTTTCTTACTGTTTTCTTTTTACCTTTTCTTTTTTTTGGCCTTGCCATATGGCATGTGGGATCTTAGTTTCCCCAACCAGGGATGGATCCCATGCCCCTTGCATTGGAAGTGCAGGGTCTTAACCACTGGACCACCAGGGAGTCCCCAATCTTTCTTACTCTTCACCTGAATCAGGGTCAGATTCTTTTAGCAGCAGCTTCCTTCATCAAAGCTTTTCACTCAGCTGGAATCTGGGTGCACCAGGTCTCACTGGGAATTGGTGAATTTCATGCTGATTGCTTCAAGGAGTGCGAGAGCCCTTAGTGGGAACTGCCACCCTATCACTTGGTGTGTGCCCGCGGGGAACCCTCAGGATCCATGAGCCTGCTTCGAGCCAGGACTCACACTTGTCACATGAGCTGGTAGCTTGTCCTCCTTGTGCTTCGTTTTGCAGTGGGCTTAATAGCAGCGTCCACTTTGTAGAGCTATTGTGGTGGCTGAATGAAATCAACGAGAGATGAGGCCTTTACATTGCGTCTAAGTATTTACTCCTTGGTAATGAAGATGATTTTTTAATAAAGAAGCTTTTAGCTCCAAGAGTTAATGTGTTCAGGCACATTAATAATAATAATGAGGCAGGTTGAGAACACATTGATGTGTAAAGATAAGACATCTTTCATTGAACACCTACTGCATGCTAAGGGCATTGCTTAGGGCTTGTAGACTCTGTTTCTGCTTTGTTCAAACCAGTCAGACCCCTGTGATATAGGAATTATTATGGCCTTGAGTAAATGAAGGCTCAGAAATGTCCAGCAGTAGAACTAGGTCTGAATTCAGATATTCCTAGAGTCTCAAGTACTACTTAACATCCCTCCAACATTACAGGAAGCCATTTAGGCTTATTGACTAGCCTAATGTTTCTCTTGCTTTAGCATTGGGGCACTTCTTGCATACTCTTCTGTAGGTAAGGGGCTCACTTTGTGTTGTGGGGTGGGTGGCAGGCAAGGTAGAGCCAAGGCTCAAAAGGAGGGAAGGTTAATTGTACAAAGAGGATTGTCTGAGATCTGAGTCTTGCTTCCAGAGTGAAATCTCTGGGATCTGTCCACTTGTCTTTACTCTCTTTTTTTCTCACCTTGGGGAGCCTACCTAAAACCGTCAGGGGCTTCCCTCTGTTCTTAGGATCAGATCCTTCATGGATCTACAGTAGCCGGTGTGATCTGCCCTCTGCCTCTCTTACCAGTCTCATTTTGAAAGTATTGTGCCAATATAGTTCCTTTAATGGGTGGTGTTCCTTCAGGCCACAGGGCTTTTGCGTATGTCTTTCCTCTCTACCCGAATGCTGTACCTTCTTACCTAGTTAACGTCTAGTCATCCTGCAGATCTCAGTTCTATCATCAATTTCTCTAGGGAGCCATCCTTGACAGGGTCTGATCTCCTTATTTTCTACTTTCGTAAGACCACATGTTTTCCTTTGAGAGCACTCATCACACTTTTTATATGTTGTACTTTTATATGTATTTGTGGTTGTATGCGGAGAAGGCAATGGCAAGCCACTCCAGTACTCTTGCTTGGAAAATCCCATGGATGGAGGAGCCTGGTGGGCTGCAGTCCATGGGGTCGCTAAGGGTCGGACATGACTGAGCGACTTCACTTTCACTTTTCACTTTCACACATTGGAGAAGGAAATGGCAACCCACTCCAGTGTTCTTGCCTGGAGAATCCCAGGGATGGGGGAGCCTGGTGGGCTTCCATCTATGGGGTCACACAGAGTCGGACACGACTGAATTGACTTAGCAGCAGTAGCAGTGGTTGTATGAGTCTTATCTTCCCTCCACCGCCCGTTTCCCCCTGTCCAGTGCTCAACTCTAAGCTGCATGAGGGCTGGTGACTTTCTGTTTGTTTATTGCCTGCTCTGCATCTTCATTGCTGTGAGGGGACTTTCTCTAGTTGTGACAATTGGGGGTCACTCTCAGTTGCATTACGGTGGCTTCTTTTGTTGCCGGGCACTGACTCTAGGGCGCACAGGCTTCAGTAGTTGCAGTACATGGGCTTTATTGCCCTGTGCCATGGTGAAATCTTCTTGGACTAAGGATCAAACCCACGTCCCCTGCATTGGCAGGGGGGTTCTTAACCGCTGGACCACCAAGAAAGTCCCAACATGCTGTTTTTTATATCAATTTTATATATCTATTATAGTCCCTGCCAGAGATGGTGCCTGCATTCCATGGGTCTTCACATTTTGGAGGAGATGAAGTGAAGATGGGTTCTTCTCCTGGGTTCACCAGATGGTGTAGGGCCCAGCAGAGTAAACTTGAATATGCGTGTGAGTCATATGGGGATGTCAATTCTGACTCAGTGGCCCAGGTTGGGCAACTCTGACAAGCTGCCAGGTGATGCTGATGCGTTGAATAGTCAAGAGTCTGTGCAGCCGGGTAAGATCCAGGGGGAGAGGGGTGTGCACACCTGCCACACCTGCTCTCTGGATGGTGCGCACACCCCTCCCCCACTTTGTACCTTTCATTCTTTGTTGCTCCCGATGAAAGTAGAACAGATACACTGACATGGTTCCCTCTTCTCTGTGGCTTGTCACATTTAGTTCTCTGTGTTCCTTCTTGTGTGCAGTATATTTTGTCTTTTGTGTCAAGCTCATCCGTATCATGTTCCAGCTCCTGTGATGAATGGTCCTGAAGTATTTCCTCGGAAACAACACGGTGGCAACAACAGACCTTACCGAGGCGGCAGCCACAGACCTTACTGAGGGTAGCTGCTTGGGATGCAGTTAAGGGATTTCTCCTCTGTGTAGCAGTGTTCTTTTCCTCGTACATTTATGGAGCTGAGTTTCTTTGTCCGCTCTCCTCCTCCCCGTCAGGCTTAGACTGCGCCTAAGACATGTGATGCCAGAGGACTTGAAGGCAACTCCTGGTGTCTTAGGCACTGATTAGGTTCTGAGTGTGTGACCTAACTTTTCTGCTTCTTGTTTTCCTTATTCTCTTGTTTGCAACTTGATTTTTGCCTGTTAATTAATTGTATAGGAAAAGAGGCAGTGACTTACTGGGAAAATGGGAATGCCACTGTGACCTGGGGGCTTAGAAGAGATAATCAGATAGAGCTGATAATAACCTGAAGGTCTGCCAGGATGGGACTGGGGACTCAACCGCCTCTCCTGACCCTCATATCTGGCCTCTGCACTGTGCTCTGAGCTTGGTGGAACTCAAATACGTTTTACAGGGACTTTGTGCTTTTTAAAGATAAAACTGCTGAACTAAAAACAAACTGAAACAAAAATTTAAAAATGTATAATCCCATTCTCCCTTAACATTTATGTGTCTGTTCAGATGTTTTTGTGTCACACTCTTTAAACAGTATAATATGTGACATCATTGGAAACTTTCTTAACTCCTGATACCATAGGATGGTTCCGTTCCGTTCTGTCGCTCAGTCGTGTCCGACTCTTTGCGACCCCGTGGACTGTAGCCTACCAGGCTTCTCTGTCCATTGGATTCTCCAGGCAAGAATACTGGAGTGGGTTACCGTTTCCTTCTCCAGGGGATCTTCCCGACCCAGGGATCAAACCCAGGTCTCCCACATTGGAGGCAGATGCTTTAACCTCTGAGCCACCAGGGAAGCCCATAGGATGGTTAGCGTTAAGCAAATAAAAGAGGTTTATTTGGCATTTGTCTGGGGTTTGGCATTTGCTGAAAGTAAATCACTTTACTTTGACTTAGGCATACACACACACACGTACATACATACATATACCCAAATATATGCATGACTGTAGTTACATATAAACCCCTATACGTACATGTGTGCATACATTTGTGTTGCAAGTTAAAAAAAAAATTACTTGATTGACATTATGAGAAGTTTCCAAGACTTTAAAACTGCAGCTAAAATCCATGGCACTTTTCTCTTTTAGAAGGTTGGACTTTCTTTTATTTTACATTTACTACTGGCAGTAATTTCTCAGCCTCTTGTGAGTTAATTTTTCTTTGTCGATGTTATTTGCATAGTAGCAACACAGATGCCTCCTTCCCTGGTTGCTTGTCCGGCCTGGTGAATAGCTCATGCTGAGGAGCAATAGATGATAAGAGCTCAGTGAATCTGTATGATTTCTGGTGTTGCATTTGGTAAATCACATTCTTAGGCAGAGCTGAGTTGTCAGTTTTCCATTTAAGCCTCAACTTATTGTGATTTTTTTTTTTTTTTGGCCCTGCTGTGCGGTTTGTGGGATCTTAGTTCCCTAACTAGGGATCAAACCTGGGCCCCCCTGCAGTAGAAGCACTGAGCCCTAACCACTGGACAATCAGGAAATTCTCTCTAAGCCTATCAGCTGTGTGGACCCCATGAAAATCTATAGATCCTGGTGCAACTTCTCCTTCAAGGAAAGAGTCCAGGGCCAATAGTCGAAGTGATTCTCATCTTACATCTCTTGAAGAACATTTCGAGGAACTCAGGCAGGCAGCACTTTCCTTCTCTGACAGTTTGTGCTCAGTCCCGTTGTTGGTGCCTGGTAGATGCCTTGAGGGTCTCCTCATCACACATTCCTTATTCTCTGGCAAGTCTCTCCCTGACATCCTGCTGCCCTTCTTGGTCTCTGCCTCCCTCTCTTTTTCTTTATCCTTCAGCTGCTATCTTCTAATCTCCCTTTGCATTTTACCCCTCCACCCACACATAGTGATTGCCTCAGTATGTTGAGTAAGACACAAGGAGATTTAGGAATGGGGTTAGTGCTAAGTGGAAAAGGCCAAAGTTTTCTTAGGAGGTGAGGGGAGGCAAAGAGGCTGTGGATACTGATTACTGAACAAGTATCATTAGGGCAGTTACTTACATAATAAGTGTCCTAACCTAATATCAGATAGCGATGATGGTATGGTCCTGGTCGGTGATGGTACTAGAAATGTGAAAGATGAATCTGTGTGTGTGTGTATGTGTGTGCACGCATATTCACTTTCAGTTGTGTCCCACCCTTTGTGACCCTGTGGACTGTTGCTTGCCAGGCTTCTCTCTCCATGGGATTTCCCAGGCAAGAGTACTGGAGTGGGTTGCCATTTCCTCCTCCAGGTGATCTTCCCGGCCCAGGATCTAACCTGGGTTTCTTGTGTCTCCTGCATTGGCAGGCAGATTCTTTACCATTGTACCACCCAGGAAGCCCAAAGATGTGTTTGTTACATCCTTAAAGAGGAAGAGGCATGATTAGGTATTTTAGGTTTAAAAAGGGGAAAGTTGCTGAAAAACCATGCGATAGTATCGATCATATCCTCTGCTCTACCTCTCCTTCTTGCCATCTTGGAGAGCAGGCTTGCTTTGAATGCTGCATTATTGAAGACTGAAGTCTCCCTTGCAGTACATCCAAAGATCTGTAGGTCACATCAGCTCTGAATTAAACCTAACCCATGGCTTTGCATGTGGGGCTGCTTTATAAACAGCTGCTCTCTGTGTTCCATTAAAAATTGAAAAAATAAATCTATTTAACATGGTGAATTCATGGTTTCATAGATTTCATCCCAATGTCATCTGAACTTTGGAATTGTAATTCAGCAGATGTTTTATTACTCTCGTACATTTAAATCATATGTCAATGGAATACAGAAGGAACCAAGCTATAATAAAACAGAGGAGGTACATATTGTATGTTGAGGACACTTTTAATTGTTACCAGGACCAGTGTTTGTAATCATGGCTTCAAAGGAAACTCTGGGCTTCTGTGGCTAAAAAGCTGTTCCTCTGGCTTTTGGCTGTGATCTTTTGCCTGTCAAAGTGTTGGCTTTAAATTGACAATAGTCAAGGATACCTGAGATCCAGATTTTTGTACTTACCTTGGTCGCGGGTTTCTTCTGTCGGGTCTGTCTGCACGGCAGACTGCATTTCCAAAGGTGGAGGCAAAACCCTGTCCCATTCCACAGGCTTATCTTATAATGTGACTGTGACTCTTCTTCCATAGAATAAGGAGGGGGTGTTTATATCTTATCCTCTGGAACCTGGGCAGACCTTTGTGACCATCTTGACCTACAGAGTATGATAAAAGTCATACTGTGACTTTTGAGGCAAGACCATAAAAATGCCATGTGTTTCTGCCTTACTTTTGGAACCCAGCCACCATGCTGTGAGGAAGCTCAAATTAACCCATGTAGAGAGACCACATGTAGAGGCCATGTGTAGGTGTTCCAGCTAATGGCCAGTGTGAGCCTCCAGACATGTAAGTGAAGATGCCTTCAGATTTCCAGTGCTTAGCTGACAAGTCACCGCCAGCCAAAGCCCCAGACACTGTGGAGTCCAACTGTCTCCATTTTGCTCCATCTGAATTTCTGAACTCTAGAACCAGTGAGCCTAATAAAATGGTTATTTCATACCACAGAGTTTGAGGGTGATTTGTTTCAGAGCATTAGTAACCAGAGAGAGAGACTGAAACAAAAAGCTTTCCATTCAAGTGAATTTTGAGTGTTCCCCCCCCCCCCATATATATATATATGTTTATAACATGAAATAATTCAAAGCCTTTTGAATTATTTAGCTTGCCTCCCAGGTATAAAGGAAGTAGCACTGTTAGCTTCAGAAAGAGTACAGGTAGATGCTGTGATGTACTCACCTTTTCTTGATACTGTTCTGTTACTAAAACAAACTGGCAAAAAGGTAAGAATTTGCTCCAGGGAGTTAGCAGGTTAGCCTTAAATTACCAGGGTAAGCCTTAAAAGCAATGAAGGTTTCTCGTTAACGTGAAATGTTTGAAAACTTTTGGTGTCCTGACATCCCATAGGATCTGCCGTATTCTTGGTTTTGAGTTAATATCTTCCTATATAGCTCCCTATCCATGATGGCTTTTCTAAACCACATTTGACAAATATTTGGTGAAAGGCACTTTCTGGTGACGTGTGCCAAGGCTACAGTGACCTTGGTAGTCACATATCTATTGTCTTTATCTTTTGTTTTTTTTTTTTGGCCATACTGCTCAGCTTGGACATTATTCGTTTCCTGGCCAGGGCTCAAACTCATTCCCTCTGCAGTGGAAGCTCGGAGCCCTAACCACTGGACCGTCTCTGTTATCTTTATCTTACAGAAGCCGATACCGAGAGAAGATGACTTGGCTGGGGTCACACAGCCAGGATGTGGTAGAGCTTAGACTGGGGTTCTGGCCTCTTGGCTCTCAGGCCGGCACTATTCTTGGGACAGCATGCTGTTTTCAGACAGAAATTGCCTAAAGGTGATTTTTAAGAAAGTGTTACTTAGTAGTGTCTGACTCTTTGTGACCCCATGGACTGTAGCCTGCCAGGCTTCTCTGTCCACGGAATTCTCCAGGCAAGGATACTGGAGTGGGTTGCCATTTCCTTCTCCAGAAGGTGACTTTAGTGTCAATAAAAGCTCTTTGTATTCACAGGAGATGTCCTGGGGACTATTACGTTCCTTTCTTCCTGGTACATAAATAGGTAAATACATTAAAAAAATTTTATCTGTCCGTGAGTGATAGAAACAAATAATATGACAGGAGATTTCCCCCTTTTCTGTAGTGGAGTAGTTTTCTCTCGTACCTACCCTCTTTTAACCTTAGGAGTCAACAAGCCAATTTACTTGCCATTATACTGTGGCCAGATTGCCAGTGCACAGTGCCAATGCCAAAGAAAGGAGAGGGGAGGAAGGGAGGGGATGAAGAGTTTGAATGAGAGTTTGTGGCACCACCTGTCTGTGCATCGTCACTGCTTTCTTAGGCATCAGAGTTATTTCTTCTTCTTTTGTATGTTCATGGCGAACAGGTCTAAGTAGTTTAAGCAGAAGTTTTGCCTAATATATGAGTATAGATCTAATACTGCCTGGATGGTGTGTGTATGTGTTTGTGTATATGTGTGTTTATTGTTAATTCCACCCCTGCACTAATTCTCCTGTTGGGTCAATCATTAATTTACCTGCCTAAGCTAATGGTCTCCTTATGCCAGTTGTACTTGGAAATACTAGAGGCCAGCTCTGAAATGTAGTGAATCAGAAGTACTGCTTTTGGTAGTCGTTGGGACATGCAGGTGTTAAGTAGTACTCATTCGTTTTGGAGAAAACACAGATCATCTTTTCCTCTCCAGAATGTCTTAAAAATAGTCTCCAATTCTTGCCTAAGACCTATGTCCTTTCACATAAAATAGGGGCGGTAGTGTTGTCTGCTGTATAATTGCATGAAAAGGAAACAAAATGTCAAGTGGTTAAAGTGGATAGGTAGGGAATTTTTTTATTATAGAGATGTTTTAAAATAGTGAGATCTCACTTCTACAGCCAGACTTATTTTTTTTCTTTTCTGCAAATTGGCCCTTCGTTTCTAAAAGTGCTAATTTAAAATGCTTTACTTATAAGCATTGATTAGAAGTTGATTGTAAGCATGATTATAAGCGTGGTTATGGAAGTTGGTGTTTTGTCTGAGGAAAATGAATGCCAGGGCCTTTACTTTACTGGCAAGAGATTTCTGTGTTGACCAGTTGTTTTTGTTTATGAGACCCACTCCATGAAATTGAGTCAGCAAGCATGTCAGGTGACTTCAGAGGGTCTGAAGTCTAGAGGCAGGAAGTAGTTTGTCAAAACTGAGCTTCCTGTTGGGAGGGATCAAGTACAGAAGCCGGGGAAATATTTGGACCTTGACAGTCATCATAGAGGATAGCTTTTTTTGGCCAAACTTCCCAGCATGTAAGGTCTTTGATTCCCATTCAGGGATTGAGCCCTCACTCCCTGAATCTGGAGTGCAGTCTTAACCACTGGACTGCCAGGGAAGGCCCCAGGGTAGCTTTTCATTTTATATACAGGAGAGCTTTCAACGTCCATCTCTTTCTAAGGGCTTTCATAACTCGGCCTGTGGGCAAGCAGTTATTTCATTGAATTTGGCACAGATGTCCAAGGTTTTCCATTGTTTTTCAGATTATTTGTGTTTTGATTAGGCAGACATGTTGTTATGAACTGCAGAGGAAGCAAAGTCTGAAGGGCAAGTAGGAACAGTTTTTAAGGCCTCAGTCATGTACATTTCTGTATTATATTGGAATGGAGTCCAATCACTTATTTTCCTTGTTAATCAAACCCTCATTGAGGCTCAGTTTTCTCCTCTGTAATATAAGGCTTATTATAGGAACTACTTTTAGTGGTCATGAGGATTTAAAAGAGATCCTGCCTGTTAGGCCTTTATGACAATGCCTGGCACATAATAATCACAATTATTTTTAGATGTTATGCATGTTTTTTGGAATATTCAACGTTTATTTCAAGATTTTCCTTTTAAAACCCCACTGGGGTGAATTCTTTCTTTTTTTAAATATATTTTTTTAATTTAAAATTTTATAATTGAAGTATAGTTGATTAAAAATGTTGTGTTAGTTTCAGGTGTGCAGCAAAGTGATTCAGCAGAGTCATTCAGGTATGTATACATGTGTGCACAGTCGCTTCAGTCATGTACAGCTCTTCGTAACCCCGTGGACTGTAGCCCATCAGGCTTGTCTGTCTATGGGAATTTCTCAGCAAGAGTATTGGAGCAGGTTGCCATGCCCTCCTCCAGGGGATCTTCCCGACCCAGGGAACAAATTAGGGGCCTCCTCTGGACTGCTTGTATTTGCTTCTTTTTGTAATATTCAGTTATTGTTTGAAAACCTTTCTGTCTCTTCTGTTTGATCAGCAGGTACCTTAAAAAATAATTGCATTTCTCCATTTCACCACCTCCAGTACCAGCACAAGGTATCTTCCTAATGTCCTAGTACATGCTGACTGCAGCTCTTGGAGCCTCAGTTTCCTTGTTACTCACTAGGTCATTGGGGTGGTTAAGTGAAATAATGCGTGTGAAACACTTTAGACAGGGTTTAGCCTGGCGAGGATTGTCACTGAGGTTGATGGACTGAGAGTAAATAATTCCCACCCTTTCATAAACTCTGATAGAAAAGACTGAACCTATGATCCAGGGGATTGCATTCCTTAAGTGCCCACTCTGGGCCGAGCCCTTGGTGCTGAGTGCAGACCACCCCTACATCAGCCCCAGCTCCCCTGTCCCCCCAGGATGCATAGGACCTGAGCTGAGTTCTTAGCCCACCTGCTTACTTTTTGAGATACTACAGTTTGTAGCACCTTTCATCTTGTGTGGTGCTGTTGGATAGTCTTCATTTGTAATCCCTAACCATTACTTAGTAAATAACCAGAGTTGAATCATCAGAGTATGTGTACACAGGAAGTAGTTTTTGCCTTAATCATATATATATATATATATATTTAAAGCCTGTTTTCTTCAGTAAGAAAATTTAATTGGAATAGGAAGAAAGAGAAGGGAAATTAAAGATTAAAACCACATACTATCTCTCAACCTGGTTTTGTGTGTCTTAGAGTTCTTTAAAAAAACCTTTGGGGAGCGGGGAATCTCAAGGTCTTTTCATTGTTAAATGAGAACAAAACCTACTGGACTAGAGTTTGTTTTCTAAAGATATGGTTACGTAGCTTAACTAAAATGTCAAGTTTCTTTACTTTTATTTGGAATTATCTCACCTCTGTTGGTTTCATTGGCTATCTTGGGAGAAGATAAGTTTCTCGTTAGTTCGTAAGTGCAGCCGCGGAGCACAGGCTTCTCATGAGTGGGCTGTATTTGCAAAGCATGATGCAATTAGTTCTCTGGATGGCAAAAAGATAATGGACCACTGGTATATCCTGCTGTGGCTCTGTTAGGTGCTTCTCCCATATATTTTCACACTTGGAAGGGGAGAAGGCATAGATAGATTATACTAATCTGCACATACAGAATTTTAGTATTTCATATACTTGGCACATTCGAATTAAACACATCAGTACCTTAGCTGGGAAACATATTGGTCTCAGATTTTATTGGTCCTTCCCCCTTTCTGTCTGTCTATCCTCCACCCCACTGAAATTGTACTGATTGTATTACAAAGGGGTTCTTTCACAGCTGTTGCATTGAGTGATAAAGGGTCAAAATGAAAAGATACTTAGAGATTGTAATGTGACTTTACTCCCATTTCGATGTGATTCTAGTCCCTGCTAAGAAATGAAGTAATTGTAAATACAGTATGTAAGTGAACTGTAAAACTACTTCCATTTAGTGTTCAAGTAATGGAAATACATCAACAATAACCCTACAAAGCTATATGCCTTAAAAGTTTACAGCCTCAATTTTATGAGCTTCAAGGCTTTCTGCACTAGATGAAAGGGATAGTACTCCATTAAAGTTGGTACCTTATGAGCTTGAAGCCTGCACCAGCATTTTAGGAAAGGAGGCGGTTAAGAAAAAATTCCATGGTTTCGGAGTATAATCTATAAATGGAAGAAGTAGTCATTATCTTTTAGTTCTAGTTAAATAAGGAAGACCAAACAGATTACTGTTGTTCTCTTTGGTCCCAGTTTCTGAATATGTATTCTTTATTACACAAAGGAAGCAAAACCCGGCTTAAAACTTGATGTGTTTAGAACTGTCACAAATAGTGGAGTTTTAGAAGTGCTATGTGGAATAAAATTTTTTTTCTTTAGTTACTTTTGCAAACGTACATGGGAAAAAATGAAAAAAATATATCGAGAGGCTGCTGTATAAGTCATCTATTGGTTCAAAGTGGTGTGTAACAAATCACTCCAAACTCTGTGGTATTCAACAGTAAGTTTTTATTCTCATATGTTTGCAGGTTGGCCAAGGAGCTCTTTTCTGCAAGTCTCTTTCTGGGGCCCAGGCTGGTGGGGGCATTGGTAATTTAGGGCAGGTTCTCCTTGTGGTGCAAGCTCCTAGAGGGGCAGGCAGGTATACATGTAAACAGATAAGTCTTGTCTTGGAAGTGACATGACACTGTCATTTAGACACATATCCAAGGCGTGTTAATGAAGTATGTTGGTTACAGGAGAAGGAGGGAGAGAGATTTGCCAGAAAAAATTTGAATCCATACCCACTACTATTGCTATACCTTGTAAGGTTAGAGTTACAATGATGAACAAGATTGATAAAGTCCTTGCACTCAAGGATCATTTATTCTTGTTTCAGGGCAGCAGGGGTGGAGGGAAAAGATCGTAAACACAACAGCAAGTACTGGAACAAGATAGTTTAGATAGTGGGTGAGATGATGAGGTAGAACGTACTGCCTGAAATATCATAAATGTGTATTTTACTTTGTCATTTGTTTAGGGTTCTTTAAGATTGATATTTTTTTTCTTCCTAGTGTGATATCGCTATAGTTTTATAGGTCTTGGCAAATCTGAACATTGGTCTGTGGTCAACGTGGTGGAGGTTTTCGTGGTTTGGATCTTGTATGAAGTTTTGCACATGCTGGCCGGAGGAAGTGAGGAAGTTTGTTGCCAGACCACGTCCATCAAGGCCGAGGTGTGCACTCATGCACATTTTTAAGTCATCCCTGGAGCAGAAACTATTCTCTTGAGAGCGTCAAGGTTTGGAGGCAACATAATCTGCGGGATGTAATCTAAAGAACCATCTATATCCCAATTAAATTTCTGCCTTCACTAAGCATATTAGGAGCCAGCAGGCTGCTTCCTTTTCAGGAGTGAGAAGTTGAAAGTTGAACACCCAACAAGGTGTGTCCTGGTGATGATGTCATTTGATACTGCATATGGCCACACATGAGTTGCTTAAGCAGCAGGCATGTCCTGTGGTGATTAAATCTTTAACCCTGGCTGACTGGGGCCCTCTCACAGATTAGGGTGCTTATACTATCAAAAACACCCCAGAAAGAATGGTAGAAAGCTTCCTGAGTTCCCAGCCCCTCCCCTGACTGTCCCAGCTGTCAATACAAACTGGAGTGTCTCTTGCTTTACCTGGCAGAGAGCTCCCGGCTCAGAACAGGAAATGTGGGAGTTCTCCACCCAACCTTGACAGACAGGAGTGGAAAGGAGCAAAGCTAGCGGAAGTCTAACTTCATTTTGGTTTTCAGACCGGCAGACTGGGAGGGTGACTTGAAGTTGGGGATTTTTTTTTTCTTAGTTTTTCATTTATAGTTATCACTAAATATATTCCGATGATGGAAAATTACGGCTTTTCACTTGCCATTTGGCAGCTGTGCCTGTATCTCTTTTTTAGTTTTTGGTGTATATTTGAAATTCAGTTAGACTTGAATGGGATGGAATTAGACTTAAAAAGAATGAAGTGTCTCACTGCTAATGTAGGGTTAGGTGTGGTATAAAAAGACGAGTTATAATAGTAGCTAGCAATTATTGAGAGTTTATTGGGTGCTATGTCCTGAGGAAAGCACTTGACATATTTTTTTTTTTTAACTTCCCAGCCTCTTTGTGAGGTGGGTGTTATAATTATTCTCTTATTATAGATGAGGAAACTGAGGCTTAGAGAAGTGCAGTAGTGGCCCAGGGTTACTGAGCTCATGACTGGTGGGTCCTAGATTCTGATCCACACTTGTATGTCTAGGACGCAAATTCGTAAAACTGTGGTTATTATTAGGAAGCAGATAAAGAGCCTTTTGAATTCTTGTACATACTCTTGTTATGAAGAACCTATTGCCAGGGTTCACACAGCATGGACTTGGTACTTGGATGCTGAGTACTATGGAAACCAGTGCACTTGAATAATTACAAATGGGAATAGAAGGACCCAGAGGAGCAGTGCTCTCTCAGCTGGAAGAGATTATGGGAGGTTGTTAAGTTGGTGTTTTAGGAATGCGCTTGCTATTCCTTCATTTCCCCTACTCCCCTGACTATAGTTGGAGTGGATTTGAATTCGTTGTTTGGGGCCTGGAGACACACTTCGAATCTGACCCCTTTCTAAAAAAAAAAAAGCCTGTGAAGGAGCCATCATTCCCTAATTGCCTACAGGGAAAATGGGAGAAAAGATTGTGTCCTCTTGTTTCCATCAGCTGTATGGTTAAAAAAAATATTTTCAATTTCCAGTTAACTTGAGCTTTCAGGGGGACCAAACCTGTCTGTCTCTTATTATTTCTTGACTTCCCTGTGTTGGGTCACCTCAAGCCGCTTACCTCCTAATGACTCATTGTAGTAATTGGCCATTGCCAAACCCTCTGGACAGGCACTGTTGAGTAGAAGATTCCTCCTGAGACCAGATTGCTTGTGTCATTTATGCTGCTGCTTATCTCGGCGCCTTTATGGAAATGTGTTTCTTGTTGTCTGCACCAGGGAGATGCCAAAGCTGGGTGACTCATCAGAGGGTCATGGACAGTGCCTTCCGTGTTTGTCTGGGGCCTGCAGTGTGTGAGCCAGGGGCAGTCAGTGAGGAACAATACAGTGTTCTCCCCACCCCCGCCGAATCTTGTATGATGGTGGGGAGGCTTCTGGTCCAAGACTCTGCGCCCCTCACTTTTAGCACCTGATTTCTTAACGCTTTTTAAGCATTTCTAACCATTCAACCGTTCTTGTTGGGACCCCCAACTCATGGGTGTACAACACGTCTCAGAGACCCTGCCTCTATTAGATAAGATACCACTTTCAAAATAATGAAATGGTTGTTGAATTTGTTCTAAGCCCCTAAGTTTTGGTTAGTTTGGTTTTAAAAAGGTAATTGAAACATACATTCAGGAGATAATTAAGTTCAGTCTCTCAGTCGTGTCTGACTCTTTGCGATCACATGGACTGCAGCACGCCAGGCCTCCCTGTCCATTACCAACTTCCGGAGTTTACTCAAAATCATGTCGCTTGAGTCGGTGATGCCATCCAACCATTTCATTGTCTGTCGTCCCCTTCTCCTCCTGCCCTCAATCTTTCCCAGCATCAGGGTCTTTTCAGATGAGTCAGCTCTTCACATCAGGTGGCCAAAGTATTGGAGCTTCAGTTTCAGCATCAGTCCTTCCAGTGAATATTCAGGACCAATCTCCTTTAGGATGGACTGGTTGGATCTCCTTGCAGTCCAATGGACTCTCAAGAGTCTTCTCCAACACCACAATTCAAAAGTATCAATTCTTCAGCGCTCAGCTTTCTTTATGGTCCAACTCTCACATCTATACATGACTACTGGAAAAACCATAGCTTTGACTAGACGGACCTTTGTCGGCAAAGTAATGTCTCTGCTTTTTAATATGCTGTCTAGTCTGGTCATAACTTTTCTTCCAAGGAGCAAGTGTCTTTTAATTTCATGGCTTCAGTCACCATCTGCAGTGATTTTGCAGCCTAAGAAAATAGTCTGTCACTGTTTCCATTGTTTCTGCATCTATTTCCCTTGAAGTGATGGGACCAGATGCCACGATCTTTGTTTTTTGAATGTTGACTTATAAGCCATTTTGTTCACTCTCCTCTTTCACTTTCATCAAGAGGCTCTTTCGTTCTTCTTCACTTTCTGCTATCAGGGTGGTGTCATCTGCATATTTGAAGTTCTTGGTATTTTTCCTGGCAATCTTAATTCCAACTTGTGCTTCATCCAGCCCAAGCATTAAATATCCAGGAGATACTTAGTCAGTACTAAGTGTGGGTGCATCACTGGGCTGGTCTCTACATCTTGGAGCTTAGTGTATGTGTGTGTGCTAAGTTGCTTTGTTTGTGTCTGACTCTTTGCCACCCTATGGACCGTACATTGTATGCCAGGATCCTGTCCTTGAGATTTCCCAGGGAAGAATATTGGAGTGAGTTGCCATGCTTTCCTCCAGGGGATCTTCCCAACCCAGGGATTGAATCCATGTCTCTTATGTCTCCTGTATTGGCAGGTGGTTTCTTTACCAACGGTGCCACCTGGGAAGCCGTATTGTATGGATGGGAAGAAAGAGATTTGATATAGTTTCCCAAGTTAAAAGTATTTTGAAAAGGGCAATTATGTTGCTCATGGGATGCTGAGTTCTAGAGGATTTTGTGTTGGAAGTGTTCCCTTTGGCTCACCATTTACCATTTTCTGTGTTTGTTGAATTGCCTCCAAGCTGTGGGTTGTTCTCTATTTTTCATGAGATGGTAAACTTCTTGAGGGCAGGCATGGAGTTGATTCTCGTCTCTGAGGAGGTAGAGCAGGCTCAAGATGGAGAGCATGGATCTTGGAGTCAGGCGGGGTTTTGTTCCTTGGTATTTATTAACTGTGTTGGGAGAAGTTTACTTAACCACCCCAAGATGGGTGTGTGTGTGTGTGTGTGTGTGATCTCTCTCTTTTTCTTGTCCATGCCATGTGCCATGTGGGATCTTAGTTCCCTAACCAGGGATCAAACCCCTACCCCCTGCAATGGTGGTGCAGCTTTAACCACTGGGCAGCCAGGGAATTCCCTGTGATCTCTTAACTACAGGTAATGTTAACCTCCTGGAGTTCAAAAACTGTAAGATGATGTAGTAAGTAGTCTGATAAGAACTGATAAGATGGTGTTTGAACTGCTGAAGGCATAGACTTGTTTTGATCAAATGTCATTCAATTTGATTTAAAAAAAAAAAAAAGAACCTACTACCAAGGATTGTTAAGGCTACAGCTGTGAACAAATTTCTGAGTTCGGTCTGTGAAACCTAGAACAGGCTTGGCACACAGTGCCTCGCCAGCATTTGTTGAATGAATGACTAATGTGTGAAGTCTGTTTGGATGGAAGTTATTCTTGGTCAGTAGGTGTTCAGTAAGGGCTTGCTGGTTTTTCTAATTGCCTCTCAATTCCTACAGTGACCCAGCCTCCAGCTACCTCAACATTTGTTCCACCAATGCAGGGCCATACCCTGTGGAATAATAGGCCAAAAAACTGTCAGTTTGAAGTGTCAGTGGGGAATCTGACAGCAGATGAATTACTGGTAAAATCATGCAAAGCAAGCAAATTAGCTTTGTGTCATTATAACCAGCACCTTAAGGCCTGATCCAGTGGTTCTCCATTAAGTGGGGGAATTGTTTTAGACATTTTCTGCTTGGAACATCTGAAAATAAAGCTGAATGACAGTCAGACTGTTGGAAAGAGAAGGAAATTTGTGAGAATCTGATAAGGTTCTCCCCTTGTTCTAAGTACTAGATCTGGAAGGTGATGATGTTGTCTGGGTTATTGCTACCTAAAATGTGGTCTTTGGACTGACTAGCAGCTTCAACATCTCCTGAGAGCTTATTAAGTATGGAATCTCAGTCCCCTTCCCAGTCCTATGAGATGAGAATCTGCATTTGAACAGGATCCTCACACACATTTGAACGTGTGATGGGAGAATTGGAGAGTTCTGGTTAGATGGGCCTGGTATTGAAGGGAACGCAAAATGATGACTGTTAAACTAAAAGTGCTATATAAAGGCAGACAGGATACACTGTTAATTGACAATCAACTTTGGTCACAATTAACTTTGGTCTGGTTTTGGCTCAGTATAAACTGCATTCAATCCATGTATTTTTATTACAGAGAACGGAGGATATCACTCAGGGATCTGAGGAAGGAGAGCAAAATACCTGTCCTAAGTTATTTATGGGCTGAATGTCTGTGTCAGGACATTGGTGAGGTCCTGATTCCTTAACTCTATAACTGGCTTTTTTTTTTTTTAAAGAAAGGGAAAGCAGGCTGACATTTATGAAATGCCTATTATAAGTCAGTTAGTACACGACCCACCTTTTGTACGTTATTTCATTCCATCATCTTACAGCTTCAGGAAGATGTGGAGGTTTGAGGATATTAATTTGATTGTGAAAGTTAAAGTGAAGTTGCTCAGTTTTGTCTGACCCTTTGTGACCCTATGGATTGTAGCCTACCAAGCTCCTCTATCCATGGGATTTTCCAGGCAAGGGTACCTGAGTGGGTTGCCATTTCCTTCTTCAGAGGATCTTCCTGACCCAGAAATTGAACCTGGGTCTCCCGCACTGCAGGCAGACGCTTTACCACCAGAACCACCAGGAATTTGCCCATGATCAAACTCTGCATCTCTCTGGCACCTAAACACTTCTGTGCCATCATCGTGCACACTTTTTTTCTCATGGCTTTGGGATTTATTTTTTTTTAAACTAATATCAACATGAGATTTAGGGAGGAATCTAAGCAAGAAAAGAATCTACATCAAAACATATCTTTGGTCAGTTAAAGTTTTCAGTGTAGTAGTGGTTGGTAAATGTTTGAATTTCGTTGCATCAGAAGCAGGCCAGGAGACAGTCAGCTAGGATGAGCTCATGCGAGCTATTTTTTTCAGTTTCCTGGGAACTAGAAAAAGTGATGTCTAGTTCTGCATTTCCAACACCTACGTCTCATAAATATACTGAAGCTGTAGAGACACACATATAATGCCATTGAAAGAGAACACTAAAACGCATATCTGAAACAGAAGTCCTCAAATATGAGTCATTTGGAAAGTACCTTCATGATTCCCTCCCTATTCACATACTGTTATTGGAATATTAACCTGTTTTTCTGTAACTGAGTCACTTTTGAAGAATTAGATGTTTTAGGAGCAAGCTTTTTATCAGTTTTCCGTGGAAGCCCGCACTGTTTGCCATCAACGTAACCCATCTTAAATACAAGCTTTTGGGCCTGAGTCCTGTTGTCCATTCATTAAAGAGTGACCTGGAGGAGTGGGATGGGGGAGGGGAGCGAGGCAGAAGAAGTAGCTGTTATGTATAATTAGGGCTGATTTGCGCTGTTGTATGACAGGACCAACACAACAGTGTAAAGCAATTTTCCTCCAATTAAAAAAAGTGCGATTAACCAGTGTTAGATGGGAAAAACCCCCTCTAGTTCTAAACTCTGGCCTTCTGATATCCAAAATTTGAAGGATTGAGAGAGCATTAAGACAGGAGTAATTTTCTCAAAATGTGATTCACTCATTTCTGTGTCTGTATACCATCGAAATTCTCCTCCTGTCCATTGGCACATATGGCTGAAGATGAGTAAGTTTTCATGGTTGGAATTCTCTTCCTTGAGCCATCCCTGAGCAAGTGGTTCGTAGACAGACTTTAGGAACATTATATTATACTGAGTTCATGCTCATCATTTACCCTGTGTGAGGAGGCAGACTGCCTCAAAGGAATCTAGCGCCATGGCAGGAACTGAATTTGAAGAATGAAACTTGAAGCATGCATGTGCCCGAGAATGGCTTGATAGCTATGCTCGGATGGTTTTAGAAACTTCAGCTAAATAAGGAGAGTCTCTCTTATTCCAGGGCTGTTCTGTGGCAGGCTGCCATAGTAGGTGGCACCTTCCTCAAGGGACTTGTGGATCTTTCTAAGGCAACTAGCCTGAGCATTTGGTTTAGATGTTGGTCTTCCATCAGCAGCCTCTTTAATCTTTAATTTTCCTTTTTCTGCCTCTGGTGGAATGCTTACTGAAACCCTGTCAGGTATTTATAGTACGTGGAGCAAGATAGAGAACTGAGAACTTGACTTCATTTTCCTGCGCTTTTCATGGTGCACGCTTGTTAACTCCTTCTGCCTCTTCCCTGTCTCTTGCTGGTTTCTCTTCCTCGGTCTACTGTTTCCTGTCTCCTTTCCCTCAAACCCGCTCCCCACCTCCCTCTTTTATCATCAAAGATCTAGACTTCAGCCATGCTTGAACCACCTTCATAATTTTTTTCTATGTCTGTTTACCGCCCGTCCTATTTTTTACTTACATTGTGTTGGTCAGAAACTTTTTACAAGATAGTCTGTTAAAGTCTGTAAAATCCTTGATTTTATATGATCACTGCTGCTGCTGCTGCTGCTAAGTCACTTCAGTCGTGTCCGACTCTGTGTGACCCCATAGACGGAAGCTCACCAGGCTCCCCCGTCCCTGGGATTCTCCAGGCAAGAACACTGGAGTGGGTTGCCATTTCCTTCTCCAATGTGTGAAAGCGAAAAGTGAAAGTGAAGTCGCTTAGTCGTGTCTGACCCTTAGCGACCCCACGGACTGCAGCCTACCAGGCTCCTCCATCCATGGGATTTTCTAGGCAAGAGCACTGGAGTGGCTTGCCATTGCCTTCTCCGTATATGATCACTAATGTTTTCCAAATATTCATAAAAATGAACATACAACTGTTAACACACACACACACACACATATGCAGTGTGCCTGGTATGACAAAGTAATTTCACATACCATCCTTGCCCATATACTTTGGGTACTGGGCTCTGACCTGTAGCAGCAGTTTTTCAGCTGAAGTACATTAGATTCATGTGGGAAGATATTAAAAAAAATCCAACAAACTCCATATCCCAAGCTTTATCAGTTAAATCAGAATTTCTGAGAATGGGTTACAAGTAGAACGTGTTTTTCTAAAAAGCGTCTGTGGTGAGTCTGTTGTGCAGCTGGAATTGAAAACCACTGAGCCTAGAATAGGGTCAAATAGTCTTACTATCTTTAGTCTCTACCTGTTTTAACTCATGTATTACTTTATGTCTATGTTAATCTTCTCAAAACTGATTTTCAAGACTCACTGGTTGTACAGAAATAATTACAGTGCTTTGAATAGTATCTGCAGAGGGAACATTTTAGGTATACAGTTTGGTGATACTGGAGTGAAAGTGAGCAAAGTTGGGTAGGCTCAGTTCTGCCATGTTTTAACTTGAGGACTGTCGGTAAATGGCTATATCTTTCTGAATTTTAGTTAAGTCAGTAGTCACATAGAGAGACTCATCCATACCCTGCATATCTCCCAGTTCAGTAATGTTCAAATGAGAAAATGCATTCTTAACATGTGCCATCAGGATATATAATATCCTTATGAATGATTGATTCACATTGATACGGCAGAAACCAACACAGCATTGTAAAGCAATTTTCCTTCAGTTAAAAAAAAAATACCAAAAAAAATGTGCCATCAAATGTATTAAGGGTATCATGTCATACAAGTATTATTAATTAACAAGTCTGCGGAAAGATAAGAAATAGCATAGGAAGAGTATGAGGAAAGAATATTTCACGTTAGTGGTGGGTGATTTAAAAAAATGACTACTTGCTAATTATAATTATAGAACCTACCCTATATTTTTGCTCTCGGACTGTTCATAGTCCCAGAAATGGAACAGCTGGGCTTATCGTAGTGCTTGAAATGAACAGTGGCTGTTAATTACAACTAAAATAAAATATATAGTTGGGTCTGAATTTGGTGTCTTGAAGTTAGACTCCCTGTATCTGTATCTCATTGTGTTTACTTTGTTTTTACTGCAGTGGGTTAGCTCTGGATTTGCCCTCATTTGTGGTAGAGTCTTGGAAGTTGCATGTTTCCACACTGGTGATAGACGTCTTGCTTTGTTCCAGATGATGGCTCAGATGCAGGAGTGTGGGTGAAGAGAAACATCTACCCTCCCCATCTCCCAGGGGGCTTATGGGTGCTGTATGAATTCCTCCTCTTCCTAGGGACAGTTTCTAACATTATCAGGAACTCAATTATGCCTGATTTAACCTTCAACTCGAAAATAGCTGGCCTTCCTGGCTTCTGGGAGCCATAGGCAAAAAAAAAATTGGATCTTACAGACAAACAAAAATAAGTTTCAGGACAAGTAGAGATCTGAGTGACTTGGAGAGGCTTCTGAATATTTTCATTATTTACTGATGTAGGTTTCTTTTTTGATTGGAATGTCCTAAGTCCCCATTAATAAGCTCTGAAAAGTTGAGAGGATTTTTGTTTTTCAAACTTAAAAAAAAAAAGTATTCAGATAATAACTTACACCTGTCCTTTATTTTCAGTGCATTTTCAGATCCCTGCTCTCATTTTAGCCTTATAACACTATGAGGTAATCAGGAAAGGCATCAGCTTCATTTGATAGAAGTGAATGGTGCTGGCAGTTAAAATCCAGCTTTAAGTAAACTGGAGTCAGAAGGTAAGTGTTTTGAATTCTTGCTCCTGTCACTTACAAGCTGTGTGACACTGGGCAAATTAGTTTCTCTGAGCCATATTATCATGGGCTGTAAGAATATAGTACATGGGTGTATGAAGAGTTAAAGGATAACATGTGGGAACCCTTGTGATTTAGCATGGAATTGCTACTGTTGTTCAGTCGCTAAGTCGTGTCCAACAGTTTGTGACCCCATGAAAGGCAACACGCCAGGCTCCCTTGTCCTTCACCATCCCAGAGTTTGCTCAAACTTGGTGATGCCATCCAACCATTTTGTCTTAGTTAATAGCTAAGTTTCACAGTGGTTAAATGATGGGCGTAGGTCAGAGAACTAGTTTGTACACAGAACTCCTGCTGTTTGATACTGTGGGAAAGAGCACTGGCCTGAGAGTTTGAAAGTTTGCTTACTAGTGCCGACCAGGCTGTGGATCATCCCTGTGCTCAAGAGCTTACCCTGTCCTATGTTCATATTATTTATATTTAAATAATTACAATTAAATGAATAGGAATCAAATAAAATAATACATTTACTTCCTTCGTTACACTAGCCTCATTTCAAGAACTCAGTAGCCATGTGTGGCTGGTGGCTCCTGTAATTGGATAGCTTAGCTGGAAAACAGTGGTCCCCAACCTTTTTGGCACCACTGACCAGGTGTGGAGGAATGGTTTCATGATGATTCAAATGCGTTACACTTGACAGGAGGTGGAACTCAGGCAGTAGTGTGAGAGATGGGGAGTGGCTGCACCACCTCCTGCTGTGCAGCCTGGTTCCATGGAGCTGCCCATACCCTCTGTCCATGAGATTCTCCCGACAAGAATATCTTGCACTCCTACTATGCCACCTTGAGCCTCCCCCCACCCCACTGCGCATAATCCCCTTCAGTTCAGTTCAGTTCAGTCGCTTAGTCGTGTCCGACTCCTTGTAAATATTCTATGAGATGTTTTATACACAGAGACTCAAAAGATGGTGTATATGTATTTTGCATGTAGCTCAGCACTTACCCCTAGTCATATAAGTGGGGACCTCTGGCTGCCTTCAGAGCTCAAATTCTTAAAACAGCACGGCAGTGCAGCACCTTCTGACCTTGTAGGAGTGGACATCTTAATTATGTAACTTAAAATAGCGAAGCGATATTTTCCCTGCAGTGCCGTTTTGGCTGCAACTGGGTTTTATCTGAAGACAAGCTCCTTCATCTCTTGCCCTAGGCCCCTGGGCATCTGACCTTTTCCTAGTGGCTCTGAGAAGAGCCTGGTGATTTAGGGAGGGAGTTTCTGTGAGCACTTCAGCCTGAGATAGGCTTGGGATTAAGTTCCCACCCCCTCCTTATCTCTGGGGCTAAACTTGGGCAGCCTCCCTGCTCCTTGTCTTGTGCTGGATATTCCTGCATAAGGTGCAGCTTCCAGAATGAAGGCAGATCCCTGTTCTCTGTTTCCTCACTGTCGACATACTTCAGTCCCAGTCCTGGACAGAGGTCGGGAGACACTTGGGTACTTTCCACCGTGCATTCATAAAGGGAATAAGTGCCAAACAAGCTATAAAAATGATGGTATATTTTAAATATTTATGCCTAATAAATTCGTGCTTTTAATGCATACCTAATATGCCATGTGGAGTTACTGCCATTATTATATGGTTATGGTTTCATAAAAAATATTAATTACTGGTGTCTTAGAGGATGTGTGGTCTGGTAATGGGGCTCATGTGTAAAGTTGTATTGACAGTGATGTAATTTCATTCCTGTCTGTAGATTATAGTCACATATGAGACAATGTTGCAAGACTGAATTTGAAGCTCCCTGTGACTAAGAGACCCTGGAACTAAGAGCTTGCAAAAAAAAAGCCTTTGTGATACTCTTGGGACAGCAAGAGTATATAGTCTAGGCTATAAAAATTTTAAAAAAGAAAAAGTTTTTAAACAGCGAGGAGCATGGCTGTTTTAATGCATGGGGTTTCTTAGAGAAGAAGAAAAATCCAAGCTACTCATAAAAGAGAACTTGTTTGCTTTCTGACATAAATATTTGCTCCCTTTTCTTTATTATGTAGACTTACTATTTATTTCTCTTCTCTTGCTTTCTGCTTCACTAAATGGCAACCCACTCCGGTGTTCTTGCCTGGAGAATCCCAGGGACGGGGGAGCCTGGTGGGCTTCCGTCTATGGGGTCACGCAGAGTTGGACACGACTGAAGTGACTTAGCAGCAGCAGCAGCAGCTCCTGATTTATGGACCATTGTTTACCCGTGTTCCCGTTTGAAGTTGTGAAAATTAAATGAAGTTCTTTTATCCCAATAATGCAGAGTACAGTGTGGTTCTCTGAGGTCTCTGTGAAGTGACTTTAAAACAACTGTTGAGCATGGCAACTCTGGGCTTTTCTGTCTTTTAAAATTTACTCAACATAATTTGGATTAAGAGAATTGGAATGAATGGGACTTCCCTGGCAGTCCAGTGGTTAAGACTCCATGCCTCCAGTGCAGAGGGTATTGGCTTAATGCCTGGTCAGGGAATTAAGACCCTGCATGCCAGTGTGGCATAGCCAAAAAAAGAAAAAAAGAAAGAATTGGCACTGACAACGAGATTTCAAATTTGAATGCTTTTCTCTAAGTACATTTTCTTTTTAGATAAATATTGTGTTTAAAAAAAAATTGAATTAAAGTGTCTGGTGGCCAGTCCTTTAAATACATCATTTATCTGCCCCTCCCATTTTCTTCTCTTCCTCCCAGTTATCCTCTCATTATTCCCTCACGCCCTCATCTTTCCCTCACTCAGAATTCCTAGAATGGGTGGAAACATTAGTTGGGAGCAGTGACTTTCTTGGGTAACTTTGCCAGGTTACTTAACAAATCTCAGTTTTCCAGATTTGTAAAATAGGAACAGTGATATTACGGCCTCAGATGATAACTACCATAGGTACAGTGTATAAATTAGTGGGAGGTTTAAATGAATTAATACAGATAGTGTATCTGGCACTCAGGAAGTAGTAAGTACATTGTCATTAATATTACTTTTCTGATGTTATTATTAGTCATCATCATCCTTTAATTCACCTGCTCTCTCATTCATCCAGTGTGAGCTGAATGCCTTTTTAGAAGGCAGTGTGTTAGTGGTTAATGGAAAAATGTGGTTTTGCATTCATGGATGCTTGAACCTAGTATTTATTTTTTAAAAAAATTCTGTTTATACCAGGGTGGGAATGCTTAATGGAATTGTCGTGGCCAATCTACATGTTTATATCTTCCCCCCTTTTAAATATATAAATATAATAGACCATTATGTATTTTTCAAAAGATAATGCCATTTTATTCTCAGACTGGGACTTAACTCTGGTGGCTCAGATGGTAAAGAATCTGCCTGCAATGCCAGAGACCCGAGTTTGACCCCTGGGTCAGGAAGATCCCCTGGAGAAGGGAATGGCTTTCCACTCCAGTATTCTTGCCTGGAGAATTCCATGGACAGAGGAGCCTGGCAGGCTACGGTCCATGGGATTGCAAAGAGTTGGACATGATTGAGCACCAACACTTATTTTTTCAGATTAATATTGTGGAGAGAAGGGGAGATTTTACTTTTGTTTTGCTTTGGAGTAATTTGAAGTTCTACGTAAGTCTAGTTCTTTGTAGCAGCCCTTGCAACTCACTTTTGGTACTGGTGGCAAGCCCATTTCCTAAGTTATTAACTATGTGTTGTGCGCCTTTTGTAAGTCTGTTAACCTCTCACGTTCCATGATGAATTAGATAGCCATTCTCTTACTCTGAGCATTCTCAACTAGAAGCATACTGAGTATTGGATGGAGTCCACAGAGTTTCAGGAACATGTGAGAGAAGTTGTTCTTTACATCATCTGTATAGGGAGTGGCAAGTCAAGGACTTGGCAGAAGATAGCATTTAAGCTAAGACCTCGTTTTTGGCTTTTGTCTTTTCTGAGAAGGGCCAAATGATCACGGTGACCTATTTGGTAGCCTGATTATTTTTGTCATATTAAAGATATTGTCAATGGCTGATTGGATCTAGTTGGTAAGTCAGTATTTAGGCTCTTCCTCATTGGAAATGTATGTGATAAACAATTGGGAAAAGTTTGAAATGTCTATCTATCTGTCTTGATCTCATTGAAAATTCTTTCTGTATCACATTCTGAAAAGTTCAATGGGATTGAAGGTCATGGAAGGGAGTACAGGACTAATAAACTGTATAACGGAATGAATCCCATGCCTTTTTTCCCCTGGTACTGTGAGAGGCTAAAATAAACTTCATTTCCAGTATTTGATTGTTTATTTACTAACCACCTTTTTGGAGGAAATGTCATATTGTCTCAGAACAATGGGGCTATGATTTCAGACAGTGATTTGGGATAGACCCAATTTGGCTCAAGTTTTTTGCATCTGTGAGTTCAGGTGAAAAGGCTAGTGGCATTGCTGAAAATCCAAGAGAAATGAAAATGGAAAACTAAAACAAAATAGTGTTCATTTTGAGTCTACACCACCATGTCTCAGTTTAGAACCATTAGTCAAGAAGGATGTATTACATGCTGCAGACGTCTGCCCTACTTGATAGATTGCTGTCTTTCACTGGCTTTTGGATAATCAACTCAAGGGCCAGGGTTTAGGATCAGAGTAGCAAATGGGTTAAGTGTATGTGGTTGTTGTTTCCCCAAGCCCATGACAGACACAGCTGATCAATTTTGGCACCTTCTCCTGCCAAACGCAGTTGTAGTTGCAGTTATTCTCAGGTTATTAGAACTGGCACATGAAATGAAACTGTGTGTTATTCATAATAATATGACATGATTTTTTTCTATTGATGTGTCCTAGATTTTACACATATTAAATTAACTTAGAAAAAAAAGATCAACTTGTCTTAGAAGAAGAGTTAATATTTGCAGAGATCCTTAGGTTCAGATGAAGACATAGGTTCTATAAATACATTTACAACCTATCCTAATTTTATCCATGGATGAGTTGGGGTGTGCATCTGAATCAGGGCCAACTTCTATGCTCTACTAGTGTAAGTGTGTAATTAAGGTAAAGGGTTTGGAACAGGCCAGCCGGTCCTAAAATTAGCTCTTGCTTTGATGTTCCCCAGGTGCAAATGCATACATCTCAGATTCTTTCACCCTTGATTTCATTTTCTAAGGCATGTGCATGGCCTTACCAAGGTTGCAGCAAGTTTGGTTCTGGCTCAGATTAGATAACTGAGGTAGTTTTTCTCTTGTGGTACGTAAGTCATATTTGAAGTATCCATTGGAGTTGCAGAAGCTTAGATGCTTGTTTGTCTAAATATTCTTTTAAGGAGAAGTCTTACGTTGCTTGTATTTAGCTTGTGATAGTCCAGCACAAGCTATTTCAAGCTATTTTGGGGCTGACACATTGAGGGTTATGTTGTATTCCTTGGTATCCTTTCTTTTAAGTGAAGGTAGGCAGTGCAATGCAGGATGGGGTTTGAAGCTTACTTGTCAAAAGATACCAGTGCAGCTACACATTCCCCTCTGGCTCCTTTAGGAGGGAAGCCCTTGGACTCCCTAAAACCTTGAGCAAGTTATGTAATTTGTCTTGAGTAAAATGGAGATCATATCAATACCTGCCTCATAGGGTTGTTATGAGGATTAAATCAAATGATAAACAACAGAGATGAGTAAATCCACTGACATATGAAGCTTAAGATGTAAGCAGTTACTCCATAGAGATGGGCTGCCCAGGCAGCAACTGGAATGAAGCACTCACCTTGGTTGCAAAATTTCTGGGGTGTCAAAAGCTCAATAATCAAGGTAAATAATAGCAGATGTAATACTTTTAAATTAATGCAAACATTTATGACAAATACTAAAATTGAAAATAAATTCAGGATCTGACCCTGCACACGGATGCCCCAGCCTCATTCTCCCCATCTGCATCTGGCCCTGATGGTTGTTCAGATGTTCTCTCACCCAGGTCCAAGGACTCAGCAGCACTTTCAGGAATGGTGATCCGTTGTACTGACCCACTTTGCAGGCCAGTTCGTCTTGAGTCATTGGCACATACTTTCAAGATGGACTCTCTAAAGCCAGGAGTGCAGCCGAATCCTGAAATATTGCTGAGCTCAGTTTATCAGGAGAGACTGACTTTGCGTCCTTGGTCTCATAGCCTGGTGCTAGAAATGTCTGGGGCTTCCCTTATAGTTCTGTTGGTAAAGAATCTGTCTGCAATGCAGGAGACCTGGGTTCAATTCCTGGTTGGGAAGATCCCCTGGAGAAGGAAATGGCAACCCACTCCAGTATTCTTGCCTGGGAAATCCCATGGACAGAGGAGCTTGGCATGCTAAAGAGTTGGACATGACCTAACAACTAAACCACCACCAGAAGCACCTGAATGATGGAGTCCCCAGACACTGGAGTAATCAGCATGTCCTGTTACTGCATAAATCATGAAGATCTCTAAGATCTCTTTAGGACCCCTTATCTTCAAGTGTATCAGTGCAGCTGTTCTTTAGAGAGTTGAAGCGTAAGTTCCAGTTCCTACTGCTGACCTGGTTTCTAAAAACAAAATGAAGAAAAGGGAGATACAAGATTCTGGAAGAGGCTTCCATTGTTGCTCATATGTCTCTGAGTATTTTATGTAGTAAAATAGAGATTCTGCCATTCAGTTCCCTGAAGTGAAGAGAGCTAAGAGCTCTATAAGCACGTCCCCACAGAAGCTAATCAGGGTTCCCTGGGGATACTGGGCTACACTGCTTTGAGGAAAAATAGCACAGCCCTGAAGAGTACAAATAGCTGAAACCACACATCCCAGTGAGCTTCCAGCCAAGTGCTCCTGAAGGAAACCGTAGTTAACTGCTAGGAAGGTTTTGTTGGGTGGCATTTTGATTAAGCAGCAGGCTACTTACTTCCCAGCCCTGGGAATGTGATCTCTTGAAGATAGAAGTCCTGCAGTCCGCATAGGAGCTAGAGGAGCAGCAAGAGCTTGCGCCTTGTGTGATAAATTACTGTAAAAAAGTTGGACTGGATTTTTAATGTTCAATTCTTATTTATTGTTTCAGAGATCTTGAGATCTCTGTAAGTTGACTGCGGCAAAAACAAAAAACAACACGAAAACCCCCAAACCTGGCTGTTCTCTTGAAAACTCTTTTTTTCTGGAATTAAAAAAAAAAAAAAAGAGTGAGTTGAGTAGCTGTTTAGGCCCTTTGGATGAAGAAAGAGATGCTCTCTGGATACTTAAAATTGTTGCTCTGTGATTGAAGAAATTTATAGCTGAGTCACCCATGTTACATTATTTCAGATTGAATCTGGCAACGAAGAAGCTGAGTGCACTGGTGAGGAGGCTGGCAGTATTTGGGGTGATGGGGTAGGAGATGAATTAGCTCCCTTCTTCTAACCCTTTTCTTCCCAGCATCCAGCAGTGAGTAGAACAGAGAAGGTCTCTGCTCTGACGGGAAGGCAGCAAGATGTGATGGTTAAGAGTATGAATTCTGGACCCACACACTTCTGGATTTGAATCCTAGTTTTATCCCTGAGTAGCTGTGTGTCCTGGGCAAAGTGTTTAACCTCAGTGTGTTTGGTGTTCCCATTTGTGAAATGAGGATGAAAGTGTTGGTTAGTTGCCTTATGTGGTTGTTGAGAGAACTAAAGTACTTAGAACTATGCCTGGCAACCTGATGAATTTTATATCCAACGTCAGCCTTAGTTTTTTATCAACTGCTGTTTTTATAGAGCTTGTTGCCTTATATCTACCCACATGACAGGCGACAGACATGTTAATGAGTATGCAGGCAAAAATAACAGCTAATGATAAGAGAGAATAGGATATGCAATATTAGTTCGATTGCTTGGGGAGGGCTGTTCTGAGAAGTTGATGCTTGAGGCAGGACCTGGATTCTAAGGAGTCTACCTCGTGATGATCTGGGGGAAGAAGGAGGAGCACCACCAAAGGCCCTGAGACAGAAAAGTGAGCTTGAGGAAGAGCTGCAAGACTAGTGTGACGCAAAGGCAAGGTAGTGGCCGTTTCATGTAGCACTTTGTAGACCTTGGAGGTGAACCTGGATTTTATTGTAAGGGTGTTGTAAGGTGGGTGTCCAAATGAGCAGGGCCTTGACCTGGTTTTGGAAAAGATACTCTGGAACCTGTACCTGAGTGTGCTCTTAGAATGAAGTCAAGTGAAGTTGCACACAGGTTGAAGGTGATCATGGCACTATTGGCCACCTTTGAAGCATGTCATTGGATGGAGGAGAGGTCCACAGGGTTAGAGTCTATGATGACCTCTGGTCTCCTTTCCAAGGCTGAGATGCTTAAAGCACAAATTAAGTGGAAGGAAACCCCATGCTACCACCATCTTTTATAAACAAGTATTGAACATCACTAAAGAGGGCCAAGGTTAACTGTTTTCATTGACATTTAGGTTTCCTGAAATTAGAATTTGAATGATTGCTGGAGTGGTTTCCATTTCTTTTTAACTTGAAATATTCAAACGATTTCTGCTTGAAAATGCCTGGAAGAGATACCACAGAGAATGAAGGTGTTTTTTGAAATGCCTTCTGCCTTTGTTGCTTCTGAACAAAGCAGGTTGTGAAAGTGTGTGATCTTAATTAGGGCAGGTAATAAAGCTTCTACCAATTTAGTATTACAACTTCTAATGCCTTTTCTTGGTTTAACTGCCCTTTAAGCTAAGTATGTTTTGATTAATTCATGTATGTAATTGAGTTTGATTCAAAAGACTAACAGAATCAAATTCAAGAGTAATTAACTCTAGAACATGATCAAAAGTGTTTTACCATCAATAAACTCAGTGGTGAGAAATGTCTTTTATATCTTTTTTTTTTTTAAAGAATTGAAGTATATAGTTAGTTGATTTTTGTGTTGGTTTCAGGTGTACAGCAAAGTGATTCATTCACACATACATGCAAATATATGTGTGTGCTTATATATGTATGTATACACTTTTCAGATTCTTTTCCATTATAGGTTATTCCAAGACACTGAATTTAGTTCCCTTTGTTATATAACAGCAGTGGGTCTTTGTTGTTTATCTGTTTTGTATATAGTAGTGTATATCTGTTAATCTGATACTTCTAATTTATCCCTCCACCATCTTTCCCCTTTGGTTACCATAGTTTATTTTCTATATGTGTACGTCTGTTTCTGTTTCGTAAATAAGTTCATTTGTAACATTCTTTTTTCAATTCCACATTTAAGTAATATCATATGTTATTTGTCTTTCTCTGTCTGAGAGACCTGAAGAAAATTTTATCATTACCTTGTGCATGGCCTATGTTTTAACCCGCCTCCTCACTTTGAAGAACATTCATGAACAATAATTTCCATCATTTGAAGGTGTTGGTAATAATTTGCTTTACTTATGAATATCCTACTACTCAGCAGCTTTTACAGTATCATCTAGGGTCATATATAGGCTGAACTGGGAGGGGCAGCAAGGGGTTCCAACCCACAGAAAGAAGCACGGTTGAGGTTACCAAATGCTTCTGGCTCTTTTAGCATTTGCAGTTGAACTTTAATGTATGTGTGTATGTGAGCTCCATTGCTCAGTTGCATCTGAATCTTTGCAACCCCATGGACTGTAGCCCACGGGCTCCTCTGTCCATGGAAATTTTCCTGGCAAGAATACTGGAGTGGGCTGCCATGTCCTCTTCCAAGGGATCTTCCTGACCCAGGGACTGGACCCGCGTCTCTTGCGTCAGCAGGTGGATTCTTTACCACTGTGCCACCTGGGAACTCCGGAATATTGATGATATATTTGCAAAGGGCAGTTTTGACGGTACCAGAATAGGAAGCAGCCATAAAGACTGTCCTCTGGGAGAGAGACCATCTCCATCATTCAGCAGTAAAACTCAGTTCAGACTGGCGTTTGTTTCTTCTTAATTCCAGATCCAGAGGGGAAAAAACAGATTTAAAGTACTTTGTATTAATGTATGCTGGCCACTGCCACCATCCTCTGGAAGCATTTAAAGAGAGGAAGAATGTGCCACATAAGGATATGCAGGGGCTTGATCCAGTCACAGAAGAAGAGCTCAAAAACAAAGTCAACATCGGTCAGTTAGGACTTTATTTTAGTTCAAGTCTGAGTGACATCTGATTACAGACAAAGAAATAGAGGGGCACTGGTGCAAAGCTTTCAGTGACGTAAAAACCATCTTCCAATTCAGACTTGGGTAATAAGGCATTCTAAAAAAGTGTTTCCTTCTATTTTATGCCTTACTTAAAATGTAGCTTATTTATACAAGGGCTCAAAATGACAGCTCGTTTTGTGGTCTAGATTGTTTCTTCATTTATATCTAACCTATGAGCAAGATGTGATTTTAGAGATTTGTCTTTGGCATTGATGTGTTTGCTGAGTTAAGTTTTGAATTTTTAGAGTGAAAACCACTATTGCCATGAGTTGGGAGTTAGACAGCAGGAGCATTTCGGTCATTTTTGGATCAGGAAGAAAATTAAAGTTGACATTGCTCATAGATGGTTACTTTTTCTTCTTTATAGGTATTTCCCTTTTTGGTTTTGTAACATAATATGAATGCTTTGTGTAAGCTTTTGCTACTGTACAGAAGGAAATCTGCCTCTGATGCTGTGTTACTTTGTCAGCGTCTGAGCTTGGCTCAGAGATTTAGAAGAGTTGATGATTTCAAACTTTACAGCCTTTAGAATGTCCCTCCATGATTCCAGGTATTCATACGCTTGTGCAGGACTGGCCAGTGTGACCCCTAGCAGAAGTGATGGTGCATCTTTATAAAAGCCTGCCTTCTTTCCTCAGCAATTTTTCTCTTTCCCTCTCTCTTGGGATCCCTCACTCTGGGGAAATCCATGTTGTGAGCAGCCCTGTGGAGAGGAACATGAAGACAGACATATATATGAACTTGGAAGAATATCTCCAGACCCAGTCAAGCTGTAGATGACTGCAATCCTATTAATGTTTTGACTCCAAGACTATGAGAGATCCTAACCCAAAACCACCCAACTAAGCCATTTCTGGTTTCCTGACCCACAGAAACTGCGAGATAATAAAATTTTGTTGTTTGAAACCAGTGCATTTGGGGTAATTTGTTATACACGAATAGAAAACAGATACAGTCTAGTAATATAAGATTGGTTAATTTATCCACCATGCATCTACCCTTCCATTCATCCATCCATCCACCCATCCCACCTACGCATTCCACCTACTTTATCCATACATTCACCCATCCATCCAACTCTGCTTTCAACAAATATTTGAGGAGTTACTCTGTCCTATGAACTATACTCAGTGATTAGAAAGCTGAAGTGAATGCCACAATCAGTGTTCTCAAGGAGTAAAAATATCTAGTTTTCCCCATTAAATCAGAGTGGAATACTACCTTTCCACCTTTCCTAGGATTAATTTTTTTTAAGGTAGGATTAAATACGACTTTAAAAAGTGAATAAATATTTAAAGGAAATTCTTGTTTTTTTCTCTGTCTTTCCTTCTTTATATTCTTTATGCTACTCAAAACAGGTAACAATAAACATTGCATGTTCAGTCCGTTCCTACTCTGTGTGACCCCATGGACTGTAGCCTTCCAGGCTCCTATATCCATGGGATTTCCCAGGCAAGAATACTGAATGGGTTGCTCTTTCCTCCTCCAGGGGATCTTTCTGACCCAGGGATTGAACCTGAGTCTTTATGTCTGTGGATTCTTTTAGCGCCACCTGGGAAGCCCATAATAAACATTACTTTAAATCTTACTTGGTTTACATTATAAAAATATATATATGTGGCATCAGTATTTATAAGTTGTGTATAATGCTTTGATTGAATTCTTGATATTCATTGTTTATAATTTTCCCCTGATTATATGAATGGTTCCAAAAATAAAAAGTTACTAAGGAATTTTAGGAAGAAAATGTGATTTGAGCCAGATTAATGCATGAGTGCATACTCTGTCATGTCTGACTCTTTGAGACCCATGGACTGTAGCCCTCCATGCTCTTCTATCTATGGAATTCTCTAGACAAGAATACTGGAGTGGGTTGTCATTTCTTCCTCCAGAGCATGCCAGACAGGGATCAAACCCATGTCTCCTGTGTCTCCTGCATTGACAGGCGGATTGTTTACCACTGAGCCACCTGGAAAGCCCCAATTAATACTTAATAGTAAATACTATTAATAATATTGATTGGAGTGCTTTCTCTATGCCAGATTCTGTGCTAAGCAATTTATTTGCATATTTTCTGTTAGTCCTCAAAAGGTATTATAATTATTATCCCTATTTTGTGGATATGAAACTAAGATTTAGAACCATTAGTCAGCGCGGAGTCCAAAAATCAGTAAGGGCTGGAGGTGCCTTTCAAGCTCAGGCCTCAAAATCTTCGCTCCTCTGTCCCACATAAATGTGTATGCTTGTGTACGTGTTTGATGTGTGTGCTTGTGTACGTGTTTCAGGGGTTTACAGTTTTTGCAGGGTACTCTCATTTGTCCTGTTTTTTATGTGTAAACAGAGCCCTTAAAGCATGATTTGGCCAAATTTGTATCAGAATATACTGGGGGCTGTAATAGAACTGTAAATGGAGGTTTTTTTTATTAAGTCCTGTGCAGCCTAAAGGAACTCTTTGTTCATAAAGATGCTGAAGTTGGGGAAGAAAAGAGAAAGAAACATAGCAGATTACAGTTCTCATGAAAACTTACTTTATCTCATTAAATTTTGATGACTGTTAAAAGAGGAGGCTGAGATGAGTTGACTAATGCCTCCTGGAGGAGAACAAGCCCCCTTACCTTTTGTCTTTAGAAAGCTGTGTTTTGTCACCCACCTGGAGGGCAGTGCACTTGGGAAGGTGTTCCGAGATCAGGACTGGAATTAATTGGCTCTGGCTTTAATCCAAGCACCACTATTTACCAAGCTTATGACTTAAGTCAGAGGCCTAAGCATTTTTTAGCATATTTCCCCATATATAAAATTAGAATAATAATAGCATACTATTGTGTTGTTCTGAGGATTGAGTAAATGCATATATATATGTGTGTGTGTGTGTGTTTAATAAAAGTTGACTGTTAATAGTTTAATATAGAGTCGCTCTTTTCCCTTTCTTCCCCTCTTCGTCATCATCATCCTCATCATTAGCAATGATTTTAGAAGGAATACATGAGATTTTAGGCTGGCTAGAAGCTTCAAATAAAAATTAAGGAACAAAATGGTTCCAGCCAAGTGAAGGTCATATGGTGCTGACTACCCAGGGGGTTACATAATAAAAACTGAGTTAAGAGGAATACTTTTAGTTAATTTACAATTTAAATTAAAGAAGAAATGTGTATGCATATGGCATGCACACAGGGCAGTGGAACATTACTGCATCAGGAAATATTTAAAATTGCCAGCAAACCCCCCTGCCACCAAACTAAAAACCAAAAATCTTCTAAAAATAAAAATAGAAAAATAAATTTGTCAGCGAAATTTCATCTTTTGGTAAACATATTTCTAAAGTATTTTTATTCTGTCCTTTTTTTTTTTTTTAACACTAGTTAATGTTTTAAATTTAAAACAATATGCTTTGTGTCACAAATTCCTCTTGTTAATAGTTTTCTCCTTTCTACTTTTTTCTCTGCTGCTAGTGTGTGTTTCTCCTCCCTGCTGTCTTGTGTCCCTGGTGGTTTTCCAAATAAGAAATGGGCGCTGCTTTGCCATGTGATGTGACAGAATTTGGGACCTGCTGGAGGCTGTGAGGATAGAGAGGGTGGGTGTGAGAAAACTTTGTCTTAATGCATTCTCTCTTGTGCCCTAGAATCAGTCTTCTCCTAGGTTCTGTTCCTCTTATCCCCCGATCAAATCTTTTTCCATTTGCCCTTGGATTTTTCTTCTGCTCCTTCTTGTATTCATGCAGTATGATTATTGAATATGCCCAAGGGTGAGCTTGGGGCATAGAAGCATTAGAAGTTTGCCTCTTGGAGAAAAAAAATCCAAACCATTCTTCCTCCTTTGGGCACTTGGTGCATAGGTAAAGGGAGGCTGGCGTAGAGGTGGAGCTCATGAAAGCCCAGGGAAGCATAAGGCAAGAAACAGAAAAACTTCCTCCCAGCAAGATGCAGGAAGGCATCTCTGTGTTGTGGAAGTGATGGAGCATTGGAGTTGGCTTCACCGATCTTTGTGGATGTTGACAGGGCTCCTGTGAGCCTTCCGATTGTTCAAGGTTTCGTTTCTTTGACTTGCATCAAAACATGCACTTGATTTGAATGTGAATTTTATTTCCTCCTTGGGTGAAGGGTCTCGGATAGTACAGTCTGTTGGCTGCCAGCTTGGAGTGACTACCAGGAACTGCTGAAAGGAGAAATTTTGAAAGGAGAGTGCTAAATGAAGCTTGTGCTTCAGGGAGCATTTCAAATTAGATCCTTTCTGAATCAGATGGTCTTCTCGGATGATAATGCATTATGAGAGGTGCCAGAATTTGTTTTCTTCAGATTTAACACCACTTAAGACTATAGGCCACAGGCCCTCAAGGAATGAAGCACACTTCTACATTGGACTCACCTTGTTCAAAAATCTGAGGCCAGTGGGCCTCCTAAATAATTCATAAAAGTTTATAGTTCAGGGTATTATATTTAAAATAACCTATACACGTATAATTCTAGAATGCAACTCCTCCTAAGATACTTGTGGCAGGTACTCATTGATGATTCTCTTGGTGGTAAAACCATGACCACTAAAGTCTTGGTATCAGGTGGCTTTTGGTATAAACATGCTGTGTAACAAACTGCTCACATATCATAGCCTGTAATAATAACTTGTCTTTCTCTCGGTCACAGGTTGGTGAAGTGGCTTTAAGTCAGTCTGTGGGTTAATAGATCTTGGCTTCAGAGGATGGGGTTGGGTTTGGATCTGTTCTGTTTATTTCCTCTTTCTTTGACTAGCAGCTACTCTGGCATTTTCTTCTGATGGTGCATCGGTCGAGTGTGAGAAGGCAATCCAGACTGCAAAGTACATGGAAACCTCTGTTTGTGTCTTGTCATCCTGCCCAAAGCAGATCAGATCCAATGTTAATGTTAATGTTAATCCAATGTGTGGTCAGATCCAATGTTAATGATGCAGGAAATATACTGTATCCATATCAGAAAAAAGAAAACTATACATTTAAAGGGGAAAGGGCATGGATATATAATTTTTATTCAGAGATAGCATGAAGAATCATGAGGCATGGTTTAGTCCACCATACTGTGTTAGGTTTTGTAGGTCCATCCATCCGTCCATTCATCCATCCATCTCCTCCCTCCTTCTCTCTTTTTTTTTTTTTTGTGGTAAAATTTACGTAAATCTGGGCTTCCTGCATAGCTAAACTTGTAAGAAATCCACCTGCAATTCAGGAGATCCCAGTTCGATTCCTGGGTTGGAAAGTTCCCTTGGAGAAGGGATAGGCTACCCACTCTTGTATTCTTGGGCTTTCCTGGTGGCTCAGCCGGTAAAGAATCTGCCTGAAATGTGGGAGATCTGGGTTCCATCCCTGGGTTGAGGAGATCCCCTGGAGGAGGGGATGGCAACCCACTCCAGTATTCTTGCCTGGAGAATCACCATGGATAGAGGAGCCTGATGGGCTACAGTCCATGGGGTCACAAAGAGTCGGACATGACTGAGCGGCTAAGCACAGCACATACATGACTGAGCGGCTAAGCACAGCACAGCACATACATAAATCCATAGTTTATGTGGCATTAACGACATTCATGTTTTTGTGTAGCCATCACTATCACCCAGAACTTTTCATCTTCCCCAAGTGAAAGTCTATGCCCATTAAACACCAACACCCCATTTCTTCTTTCCCCCAGCCCCTAGCAACTTCCCTTCTATATAATGTCTCTATGAATCTGATAATTCTAGGAACCTCATGTAAGTAAAATCACCTAATATTTATTATTTTGTAACTGGCTTATTTTACTTGGCATAATGTCTTCAAGATTCATTCATGTGGTAGCATGTGTCAAATTTTCCTTTCTTTTTCGGGCTGAATAATATACATATACTGTATTTTGTTTATCTAATCATCTTTCAGTGGATACTTGGATTAATTTCATTTTTCTGATTCTTTGTCACTGATTTTCCATTTTTCCCTATGGCTGGAGTCATCTGACTTTGCCTAATAATCCTTTCCACTCCAGACCCTGTGTTCATTCTTGTTCATTCATTTATTCATTAATTCAACAAATATTAAGCACCAGTATGTGCCAGCAGTTTTCCTCAAGCACCCTAAAATTTCTCAGTAGACAGAGTTGTGCTCTCCTTTTTGGTAGCCAATAGTTACATGTGGCTATTTAAATATAAATCAAAGTGAAACAGATTTAAACATGTACTTCTTCACTTGCAGTAGCTGGGTTTCAAAGGATTAACAGCCACATGTGGTTAGTGACTACTGTATTGAATGGTGCAGATATAAAACAACTCTCTCCTTCTGGAAACTTTCTTCTTGTCAAAGTCACCTTCTGAGAGCAAGATGGCCATATTTTATTTGTCTGGATCTCGGCAACCAGCTAGCCAATCAGAGCCCTTCCTCAGCATTTCGGAAAGTAAACCGAGCAAATAATTTAGATTTCTCTAGGTCAGTGATAATTTTACCCGCGGGAGGTATTTGGCAATGTTTGGCATCTCATGTGGAGGGTGGAGGCCAGGGAAGCTGATAAACCTCGTACAATGCACAGGGCGGTCCCTGCACCACAAAAGTATATGGCCCCAAATGCTAATAATTCCAAACTAGAGATATGTTCCTGCTCCTGGTGAACCGTTTACAGATGATAACCGATATCTGAGAGACGTGTTTTCTGGTATGCGGAAGAAGCTGGTGTCACTGAGAGAGAACGCAGCCACAGAAATGGAGACCCCGACCAGGATCCAGTTCCTTCTTTCTGAGCCCAGCCTCTTCCCTTTGTTGGGGTTCTGTTTAGGACCTCAGTGTTAGAAAACTACCCTCTTTCACCTGAATTCTTTTGGGTTGGGTTTTTAGCCTTTTGCTGCCTGATCCTAATAAAGCAAGTTATTAAAGTTCCTTATCTTAGTTCTACCCTGTGTAAACTGGCTCAGCAGATAAAAAATCTGCCTGCAGTTGTAGGAGACCAGGGTTCCATCCCTGGTTTGGGAAGATCCCCTGGAGGAGGGCACGGCAGCCCACTCCAGTATTTTTGCCTGGAGAATCCCATGGACAAAGGAGCCTGGTGGACTTTAGTCCATGCGGTCGCAGAGTCGGACATGACCGAGCGACTAATACTCTCACTCTTACGTCTACACAGAGTAGGCCTTAACTGCAGTAATCTCATGGAGATGTTTTAAAGACATTCCAAATGGAGTATCTCATTCCCTATGAAAGAAGTATTATTTTACATAAACAAACCATGGGACCTCATCATACTTTACTAGGGGCCTTTGGGTTGGTGATTATCTTTAGCCCTACTTGTCAAATCAAAGAGCATCAGTAAAATGCTTTATTAAGATTTTATCAATTCAGCAGGCAGTGGTAGAACCTGAGGATTTTCAGTCTTAAATCACCTGTATGTACTGAAAGACCTGTATGTACTTAGTGAAAGTGTTAGACACTCAGTCATGTCTGACTCTTTGAGACCTCATGGACTGTAAACCCACTAAACTCCTTTGTCCATGGGATTTTCCAGGCAAGAAGACTGCTGTAGATTGTCATTCTCTTCTCTAGGGGATCTTCCTGACCCAGGATTGAACCTGGGTCTCCTTCATTGCAGGTGTATTCTTTACCATCTGAGCCACCAGGGAAGCCCATATGTACTTTAAGGGGGACCTATGATTTTTTTTTTTTTGGACCTGCTGTAAGGCATGTAGGATCTTAATTCCCTGACTCGGTTCCCTGACTCACGCTCTTCGCATTTAAAGTGCAGAGTCTTAACCACTGGACCGCCAGGGATGTCCCAGGACCTGTGATTTTTGAAGAGGACTTGAATTTTAATCACTTGGAAACTGTATGAATTAATATGATTTCCCAAAATCGATAGCCCCTAAGATACTTTGATTTTATCCCTGAAAAAACTCATGGCAGAATGCCCATGGAAGTGACACGTTTTTGTCCTGGATATTTTAATCAAGAGCAGTTAATTAGACACATGCATACGTTTTCCCCATTTATCACTTTGCTGTACAGCAGAAATTAACACAACATTGTAAATCTTTAATAATATATAGAAAAATATACAGAAAAGAAAATTTATATATATGTATGTGTGTTACATAAATACATATACATACATAGACTCTATGTCAATTTTTATGTTATGTTTCTTATTGTTTTCAGTTAATATTTACAACTTTGTCTTAGAACTGTTTTTCCATCAGTACTGAAACTGGCTTCATTCTTTTCAGTGACTTGCAGTTCGCCCTCCTGTCAGTGTTCCATGCATAATTTATTGAACCAGTCTCCTGCTAATGTGCATTACAGCCCTCTCCAGCCTTTGGGTTTTATAAATGCTGCAATGAACAATACACTCTTGTATCTTAATCTTTATGCATATATAATTATATTTGTAAAATAAAATCCCAGTAGTGGACATTCTGGTTCAAAAGGTAGGTACATTTTATGTTTCTATGACATATTGCCAGATTGCCTTTTAAAAAGATGCACCGTTTGCTACCTCAAGCTGTTTATGAACGTGCCTAAAATTTCATCCTTGTACTTCGTTATAATCTTTACCACCGTTTCCCTCTCCAACTCTCCTTCCTGCCCCCAGACCCAGTCGAGAAGTTGAGAAGCCTTCAATGAAAGGGTTTATCTTATTGAAGTCTGTAGAACACAAACTGCAGGAGCTTTCCTGAAAGACACAGACCTGTCCCCTCTGTGAGCACTGCCCCTGTTTCCTTCCTGACAGGGTAGGCAATGCCGCCGGCCGGTGGCCCCCTTCCCCTTCATTTGCTGGCTCAGCCTCATCGGTGTGAAATCTCTTTCTTCACTCATCTCTCTTCATTCCTTTGGGAAGCTTTTAAGAGCTGGTATTTGTCGCTAGCACCCTGAAAGTCCAAATCTGTTCACTTGTCTTGGGTGCTTGCCAGTACTTAAAGATAGGCATGGTTGGACCACTGCATTCTTTACCCTTTCAGACGAAGTTGTGTCTTGTTTGCATGTACAGTGTCAAGAAACGATTTCCAGATGACTGCTTTGGCCTGGCATCTCCATTAACGCTTTCAGTGGAGAGATGGTTTCTCTAGTGAAGCTGGCAGAAGACCAAGATTTTCATCCCCCCAGCTCCTCTGTTTCCCAGCCTTCCATCCCATTTGGGGTTACCTGTAACTTGATTCTGTGGCCTCTGGAATTTAATGGGGACACTTAAGAAAAAGGGATTAAAAAAAGGATTAAAAAAAATCCTTTCAACATGACATCATTGGCAAATCCTTTTTTTCCGTGTTCTTCCATTTTTGAGCAGGAAACAACATTCTGGGCTCATCCTCACTCTCCTTCCAGTTTTATTATGAGAAATTCTAAACATCTAGCAGAGTTATAAAAATTTTATAGCGAACACTCATATGTCTGCTAATAGAGTCTCCCCTAAACATTTTATTATACTTGTTTTATTATATCGCTGTCTCCCATTCATCATTTGAGGCTTACTATTAGTGATACCTCTGGCATTTCAGAGGCATCATGGCATGAGTGTGGTTTGGAGTGTGAGCTGTGAGTTTGAATCCTGGCTCCTCTGTTTGAACCCTGTGACCTTAGATAAGTTGCCAAACCTCTCTGTCGCCTCGGTGTTCTCATCTGCAAGATGGAAATAATAATAGTGCCTACTTCAGGGGGTTTGTGAGATTAAATGCATCAGTACATGTCTAGCATGTAGAACAGGACACAACATATAAGTCACTTTTACCATAAGTAAGTGCTGAATTAATTTTGATTTCCTGGATTAAAAAAAGAAGCAATAAATTTCCTGGATTTTAAGGAGAAACAACTGTGTACCTGGTCTTGGGCCAGACATTGTATGTACATTGCCTCATTTGATCCTCAAAATAACCTTAAACAGGTTATCCCATTTGCAGATGAACTAACTGAGGCCAGAAAGTGGCAGGGATGGGATTTAGTCACAAGTGTATCCTACTCCAGTGGTCATTATCTCCATGCTTTGCTCTTTCTTTTTTAATCACAAGATGGAGACATTGCTGGACTGTATAAGGTGACAGAGATTTCTATGGCCGGGGAAAAAACTTTCCTTTGAACTCCAGAAGCAGGCACCAGCACTCAAGGTTTTACCACTTTGGTGTGACCTTGAGCTGCTGAAGGTCAGTCTTGCAGAAGCAAGAACTTGCTGTTTTTTTGTGTCTTGTTAAAATTCTTTTCCTTCCCATTCACACTTCCAGTTCTGGGTCCTCCTCCTGCCTGGTGTGCTGAATGACCTTGCTAGGTAGGAACTACCTTGAGGGTGTTTTGGAGTACCATTGAATGTCACCTGCTTAACATCTCAAATGCTAGCATGCCTGCCAAGTGGCTTCTGCTGCTGCTGCTGCTAAGTCGCTCCAGTCGTGTCCGACTCTGTGTGACCCCATAGATGGCAGCCCACCAGGCTCCGCCATCCCTGGGATTCTCCAGGCAGGAACACTGGAGTGGGTTGCCATTTCCTTCTTCAGTCGTGTCCAACTCTTTGCGCCCCTATGGACTGTAGGTTTTTTTAATCCAGGAAATCCAGGTCCACCAGGCTCCTTTGTCCATGGGATTCTCCAGGCAAGAATACTGGAGTGTGTTGCCATGCCCTCCTTCAGGGGATCTTCCCGACTGCAGGGATCAAAGCACTAGTTAGCAGGATCCGCCTGCCAATGCAGAAGACAAAATAGAGGTAGGTTCCATTCCTTTGTTGGGAAGGTCCCCTGGAGGAGAGGAAGTCTGCAGTAAGCTGTGTTATGCACACACCTCAGGTAGTAAAGACGAGATTGAAATAAAGCCCCTAGGCTTTTTTTTTGTCTTCTCCCTGGAGTTCCTGCCTCCATTGAGATTCAATCCTTTACCCTGTTCCTCTTAAATCTAGGTGCTAAAGTGTCTTTAATACCCTTTAACATTTGCTAATCTCCCTTTCTGCTGCCTAGGTAAAGCAATGGGAGAGAATGCTTGCCAATGCCACAGACACAGGTTCAGTCCCTGGGTCTGGAAGATTCCCCTGGAGTAGGAAATGGCAACCCACTTCAGTATTCTTGCCTGGAGAATCCCTTGGACAGAGGAGCCTGGGCTACAGTCCATGCGGTTGCAAAGAGTCTGACACGATTGCACATGCACACGTGCACAAATCTCCCTTTCTAAATGAGAGGCCCTAGTTTTTAATGACATCATTTTGCCTTGCTTGTATTTGCTTTTGGAGTTACCTTATTTTTATGGCAACTGATTCTATATGTCTGCTTACAGAAGTGATAAGAAGTTTCCACATAAGATACGTTTATTTACATAAATATAAGATGGGTTTTTTTGAAAGTGAAGATGGAATAATAAAATGGTACTCAATTGTGACCAGATTTGTGAGAATGAGGATGCAAATGATGGTGTTTAAAGAAATACTGACCAGTCCGCAGGGTTTTTTGTCCTGTCTCTTGACACTAAATGCTTTGGGCAGAGGGAACATTTATCAGGAAATTGCTTCTGTTGTGAAGATGCTCAGTGGAAAATGCCCACCCTACATCTGTCTCTTGGCTGAGAAGACATGTGCAGTAGGTTTTGGCCTCTCTGGAAGTTTTCAGAGCAAGGCTAATTATAATTATGCCTTGGAGCTCTGGGCAAGCATGCTTGTTTTTATGAGACAGTGCTTGGTGTCATTGGTACCTAGAGTGGTTGAGTTGGATGCTGATGTTTTTAACTTCTTGAATTTCTTTGCATTTCTTATGCGTCTGGACACCCAGGAAATGGTTACTATATGTCTTGTTAGTCTTGGGGTGACTTCGTAAGGCAGAGGGACATCAAAAAGGGCATCCTCAGAGCGTGCCCTGAAAGATGGTCCAGGATAAGCCTCAGGATTGGCATGGTTGTCAGTGATTCTGTTCAGGAGGATAAATGTGTACCCCCGCTCCCAGAATCTGTCTGAGCTGGGTTAGTGCTAAATTATTGGATCATCCTTTGGGCAGGAGGGAAGGTAAGGACAGGATCTAACTTCGGAAGTAGAAGCAGATGCTCACTAATAAGAACTTGTTCCAATTCATGGACCCTTGAGAAAGGGTGCAAATGAAAAAGAGAGAATCAGGTTGATTGATTGGGAGAGACTGAGAGATTTCTAGGTATATAAAGGAAAACTCCTTTTCTTTGCATCACTTGGTAAAAGGGGACCCATGACTCATGCCACTGTTCTGTGAAGAGTTCTTTCTCTTTGATTCACTTGCTGACATGGGGACATGGGGCCCATTCAGACTGTCTGGGTGATTTCAGATGAGCTCCCTCCACCCTTTGCTTTCTCCTTCCTCTTGGTACTGATTCTGGCATTAGTACAGCAGTGACTTTCTCCCACAGGGTCTGTGGTGTCCACAGGTCCATGGTTTGGCTTCTCCTGAGTTCTGGTGGTCTTCACTTCCCCACGTGGCTGTGCACGTGTGCTAGGTTGCTTCCGTCGTGTCCAACTCTTTGCGACCCTATGGACTGTAGCCCGCCAGGCTCCTCTGTCCATGGGATTTCCCAGGCGGAAATACTGGAATGGGTTGCCATTTCTTCCTGCAGGGGAGCTTCCCGACCCAGGGATCTATCCCAGTCTCTTGTGTCTCCTGCATTGTCAGGTGGGTTTTTTTTACCACTGGGGCCATGTGGGAAGACCCTGTGGAGCTGTGGTGGTGGTGGTTTAGTTGCTAAGTCATGTCTGACTCTTGCGACTCCGTGGACTGTAGCCCATCAGGCTCCTCTGTCCATGGGATTCTTCTCCAGGCAAGAATACTAGAGTGGGTTGCCATTTCTTTCTTCATGGAGCTGTAACTCTAAAGTAATTCTTGGGGGTCAAGTTTCCCGAAAGAGACAGTGGAAGGAAAGTGAAATTCATGGGCAGGGCAGTTACTGGGTTACTGGATTAAAAATATGTTTGTTTCTCATTCTATAGGATAGTGTCTTGTAGGTGCCTTGCAGGGGTATGATGTGATCTTAAAAGTGTTAGAAGTCAGTTCTCTTTGTCTGAATCTCTATTCCCGGACTTGTGGACACAAGGAAAGGGAAGGGGATGTGTGACAAATTGAGATAGTAGCATTGTTATATATAGAGTGTAAATTAGATAGCTAGTAGGAAGCTGCTGTGTAACACATGGAGCTCAGCCTTGTACGCTGTGATGACTTAGAGGGGTGGGATGGAGTGTGTGTGTGTGAGGGAGGATCAGAGGGAGGGGATATATGTATACATATAGCTGATTCATGTTGTTGTACAGAGAAACTAACAATAGTGTAAAGCAATTATACTCCAATTAAATTTTATTTATTTATTTTTAAATGGCATTAAAAGGACCAGTCCTGCTAGGACTCAGGAATCCCACCACCTTTATTGGGAGCCTGGCTCAGCCACTTCCTCGTCTTCTGGTTTCTGACAAGGTGCTTGAGATTTGTGAGCTGCATTGTCTAACATATGACCTTAGTCAACAGATTTCATTATATACCTACTGTGCACCAGACACCACGCCAGCTCTCAAGATAAATGAGTGAAAAAGCAGGCAAAGCTCTCTGCCCTCATGGAATTTTTTTTTCTCTTCTCATTTAAGATTGTTGTGAAATTTAAATAAATTAGTGCCTGTAAAAGGGTATAAGGCTCTTGTTAAAATTAGAAAATAACTGTTATCGAGAAGTGATGAGCTGCCCACTCTACACTGGGGTGTCATTATTTAACAATAGAATTATTGAAAAATGACTTCATTATTCTACATGCAGTATTTTTAAAAAATTTGTTTTCTTTTAATGTTCTTTTTTTCCTGTTTATGAGAGAAACCAAATTTCTCTGCCCCTGTGTTTTGACTTTTTAATCACTATTTTGATGTAACAAAGTCCATCTTCTTTTTTTTAACATTGATTTTTATGGGAGTATAGTTGATTTACAATATTGTGAAAATGTTTCTTCTTAACAACTCAGTAGGAAAGTGCATTTATTTGGTGTGTGTGCATACGTATGTGTATGTGTATAACTCTTGTTAAAACTTGAATACATTTGAATAATACAGTTGAGTAGTGTCTGTGAGAAAAAAAAAAGCCGAATATGCTTCCTTCTTATCTTGAAACTACTGATTATGAGAAAGAGAGTAGAAGAAAAAGAACCTGCTGTTGAATATTATTCCAAGTGATATCATTGAAGCTGTCCCAATTGGAAATAACCTCTTCCAAAGACCTTAACTGATTTGCTCAGGTGTCTCCTAAGTGTTTAGTTCAAACCGAGCAACTTGATGTGAGCTTCTTTTTTCTTGGCACAGTGGGGCCTTCATGATGTTTATCAGGGAGAAACTTCATTAAGGGAAGCCTGACAAGAAGGTCATGGGGAAGAGGAATGAGTCTGTTGTTATTGGAAAGCTTGAGTTTTGAAACATGTAAAATTACATAAACAGATGTACTTCTGTATGATCTTTTCGGCTCCTGACTGTATTGAAAATGAGGATACTTATTCTTCATTAAGTGCCTTTTGAAGCACAATTTAGGTGCTCGGTCTTCCTTGTCTCATTCTTATCTCCAGAAGAGCTCCATTTTAATATTATTGCTTTGTGGTAAGCTGAGCCGTGTACTGAGGGTCCACCATGTGCTATGTATGGCTCAGATAGCCCATCATGTGGCCCCTGTGATTTGAACCACGAGGGTAGGGAGGCAGCTGTTCCATCCATGGTGGAAGGACTAGATGGCCCTCTTGCAGATGGAATTCTGTCTCTTTGAGAATGCAGTGTGAAGTTCCCAGCATCTATTGGTAATACAAGAATTTCATGTTTTTAGAATGCGTTCTTAGAATTAGTACTAGAAGCTGAGGGTCTTCCCAAGTGGTGCAGTGGTAAAGAATCTGTCTGCCAAGGCAGGAATTGTAAGAGATGTGGGTTTGATCCCTGAGTCAGGAAGATCCCGTGGAATAGGAAATGACAACTCATTTCAGTATTCTTACCTGGAAGATTCCATGGACAGAGGAACCTGGCAGACTGCAGTCCATTGGGTCCCAAAGAGTTGGACACAACCGAGTGATTGAGCACACATGATAAGCAGCAGAGCACGTATACAAAGGTATTTCAACTGTTAAAGCCAACCATACAGTATGCACATTATTTTTCAATGTACTTTTTAGTTCTATATTTTTTCTTAATTTACATGAAGAATCTTCAAGACCCTAGTAATTTATTCAGTGCTGACAGTATACAGTTCATTTGCACATGTTCAGGAGCTTAAGCAACTATCTCTCAGGAAGGGATGGGTGAGTCACTCAATGAATTCAAAGAGGTAAGGGGAAATGAATGCTGGGCAAGTCGCACTAAGATCAAGGTGACTTTTGTTTCTATAGATCTGTGTTGAATAACTTTTTGATTTGATCAAGAGTAGTTTTCTATCGTCTTCCTTCTGATGTATCTTAACACATGGGGATAGCCTGATGCAGGGGTATACCAGGTGGCAAGCAGCAGTAATCTTACCCTTCTTTGTTCACAGAAGCTTGGTGTCAGGGAAGTTCAAAAGGTTATTCTGGCATTTCATGTATTTCAAAGCAGAAAAGGAACCTAATTTATCCATCTAGCCTATCAGCGTTTGCATGCCTGCTGTGCCAACCTATAGGGTGTACTCTGTGCTGGGAGTATGGAAAAGACAGATCAGTCCCTGTCTATCAACAGCTTAGAGCTTCGTCAAGGTACAGAAAGTCAGTAAGGGTTATGGGTTATTAACAAACAAGGAAGGAATGCATGTATCTAGAGCATGAAACTCATTTCCTCGCATTTTTTTCCTCATGGCCATCTAGGAGGAAGGATAAGGAAATTGTATGTAAACTAAGGTGGGGACATTTTAGGGGAGAAGTGAGAGAATGGATATGAGTGAAGAGTACCAAAACCCCACTGCCGGGCACAGTTCTGCTCCACGGCAGTCCCATGTATTAACATATGTGTATGGGCACTGAGATCCACAATTCTATTTTGAAACCTGGGAGATTTTCCCCTCTGTGGTTTCAGCATAAAGTATTGTAATTAGATCATGATTAAGCACATTTTCACTGTTTTGGAGCCACTTCATAGGACAGACTTTCTTTTTTGTTCGGCAACCGCAGGGACCAGTGACATCCTAGCCTTTTAGAATTGTTTGTACTTATTGGTTTGTTGTAAACCACTCTAAAGACTGAAGTCTGTCCACCCATCCCCCAACTCTGTTCTCCAGAGATGTCAAAACCCTCTTGTGGAATCTGTGAAATGTGAAGTATGACTTGGTTATATGAGGTTCAGTGAAATAGCTGGAGGTTTTCCCAGCAGAAGGCTAAGCAGAATCGTCTAGACATCACTTGCTCCTTATCTCGGCAAGCCTTTCTGGGAGCTTTTCCACATGGGGAATCTAGGCAGAAAGGAAAATGAACTTGACTGTCTAAAAACCCCTCTGACTTTTAGATCTCTCTTGAAACTTACCAGGCTGCAGTTTGTTGTTTTGAATAGAACAGGAAGGTATTTGCCTTTGTTGTTATTACGAGAGAGATTTTTCATTTATTCATTAAGACTTTATCGAGCACCCACTGTGCACAGATATTTTGCCGTAAGCAATAGAAGATGGACAGAAAAGTGATGTTCTTGGCAGCAAATGAAATTAAGTAGATAAGGATATAATGACAGTTTGAGTAAAGGGCTGCTTGGAAAGGAATAACATTCTAAGGGTCTAGAAGATGAAAGGACCCACAGGGGAAGGGGAGGTCAGAGAAAGCTTGGAAGCAGCAAGCTTGAGGCAGGTCTGAAAAATATCTGGGAGTTAACTAAATGAAGGGACCAGACAAACAAACCACTTTGGAGTCCCAGGATCTGTATCTCTTCGAGGTACCATGCCCTCAGGGGCTCTTGGAGGGTTTGAAATTTTTTTGAAAGAAGTGTGGTTTTATTTTTATTTAGTTATTTAATGACTGCACTGTCTTTATTGCTGTACGCAGGCTTTTTCTAGTTGCAGCAAGTGACGGTGGGGGGCAGGGGGTGCTCCTCTCTAGTTTTGCTGGATGGTCTCTCCTTGCCGTGGCATCTGCTGTTGCCAAGCAAGGCTCTAGGGCGTGGGTTTCAGTAGTTGCTGCGCATGGTCTCTAGTGCACAGGGTCAATGGTTGTGGTCTACGGGCTTACTTGTTCCACAGCATGTGGAATCTCCCCAGACCAGGGATTAAACCCGTGTCTTCTGCGTTGGTAGACGGATTCTTAACTGCTGGACCACCAGGGAAGTCCAAGTTTGAAATCTTATTTGTCCTTTGGCAGGTTGAGAAGCAGTGCAATTCTTTTTATACTGGCCAAGGGGCGTAGTGAGTATTTTTCCTCACTAGGACCATGAAGGTTTTTTTTTTTTAATCTCAGTTATATGGGCCATATCATACTATATAGAGCCCTGTTGTCTGATAGGATTGCTGAAGTCAGTCTGCCATGGTAAAGATGACATTTAAGACCAGGCTGGTCCTTTGTTTTCTCTTAGTAGCTGATGTTGAGAATGCTCAGTTTTTATCCTGGCATAGAGGATTTTGTACCAAAATACTAAGTGACTTCATCATTGCACTAAGAGAGTTATCCTTTCAAACCCCTGGTGCTGTGTGCGTGTGTGTGCGCGTGTGTGCGTGTGTGTGCGTGTGTGCCCCTTCCTGAGATGGATCACATTTGTGTCTCTTTGATGCCACAGTAAGCAGGTCTTTATTGAATACAAACATGGTTTACAATACTGCTGAGGTTTCTCTGTAGAGCTTTTCCTGTGTGTTAAGACCATTGAACTTGGTTTAGAATGTTTTATACAGTACCTCCCCCCGCCCCGACAGATCTTAAAAACCTGGTTTATTTTTCAACGTTTTATGAATTTTCTTTGTTTGTTTGTTTGTTTTGGAGGGAAGGGAGAGGAAGGTCATCTGAAAGAGAGTCACATAAGTCTTTAGCGGACAGTGCATGAGTTTACCCCACAGGCTGGATCTGGAAATAGAACTTGACAATAACCAAGAAGCTCCTTCTTAGGACTTGCTTCCTTCTCCCCAAAAGTAAACGCTGTCCTGACTTTGCTCCCCACTCATGAGGTGCACTTGCTTTGGAACTCTGTATAAATGGATTCATTCAGTATTGTATTCTTTTGCTTTCATTTCCTCACCATTATCCTGAGGTTTGTCTGTGTTGTGGATAGCTATGGTTCATTCATTTTCATTTTTGTATGGTATTACAGTGTGGAGACAGCAGCATTTACAAGCATGCTTTGCTTTTGGTGACATTTATGTTGCTTGCAATTTGGGACTCTTATGAATAATCTTACTGTCACTGACCATTGATGACCGTCTATGTCATGTCTCAGGGGTGAACTATGGGATACAATTGCAGGATGGGGGCATAGGGTATGCATTTATCTAATTCTACTAGATAGTTTTAAATAGTGTTCCAAGGTGGTGGTGCCAGTCTGCATTCCCACCAGCAGTATATGAACTTCTGTTGTTTAACATTCTCACCTACACTTGGTATCGCCATTCTTTTCATTTTAGACATAGAAAAAGTATGCCTACTTTAAATTTTAAAAATTGTTCATTGTAGAGTCCGGGTGTTTTTGGTGAAAAGAAATGAGATTTGGAGCCCAGAAACCTTGAATGAATTTCGCTTAAACCCTTGTTGAAGGGACACTGAGGTACTGTCTGAGCCAATTTTCTTAAAGTTCGACTTCTAGAATCTCACAGACCAGGGTCCTAAAGCCAATGACAAACTTTGCGAACCTACACCGTGGCTTGACCTCCATGAGCCTCAGTCTTCTCGCCTGCAAAATGGGAATAATTTCAAATTCATCACAGCACTGGTATGAAGAGTCTATGAGTCAATCCACCAAAGAGCATGTCATTCCTGGCCCATGGTCATTACAAAAAAGAAGCTATGAGATCATTGAGTGACAGGAAGAAGTGGCTGACTACAGTGCTTTGGAACACTCCTGTATTTGTTTTAGTTTACCTATTTTTAGGGGAAACAAAGTTATTTCACTCAGCGCGTTGGACGTCAAAACCCAATATATCCTTTCTGGAACAACCTCGCTTGTTTGATGTTGAGTGGTTCTGTGTGTTGTTTTGAAGGATGGAGTGTTTATAGCTCCGCGGGACCATAAACACTCCTTGAGCCCAGGGCAGCTCTGAATTTGTGTGCAGTTGACACCAGGGCAGCAAGAAGGAAATCATCTTCAGCTTGTGTTTTGACACAGAGGAGTTTTTGTTTTTCCTTTGTCAAGTCTCTGCATCCTCCACCAAAAACTAACAAAACATTCCAGCCCTGGTAAATATTGTGACGAGCAGCCCTGTGTGGTTGTTTTTTTCCTTTCCTGCCATCACAGGGTGAGCGAGGGTGGCATTTTGAAACATCAGTCATTGTCATGCTGATATTCGAAGGACAACCAACTGTAGCAATTCCAGAGATGAAAAAGTGATATAAAGAAAAATAGGAACCTCAAGGTAAATATTTCTTTCGAGGGAAACTGGGAGACTTCTCAAGGAGGAAAAAGCAGAGGAAAGTTATGTGGGTTGTTTGCATTCCCTTCCCTAAGCGCCTGGATTTATCATGCTGCCTCTCTTGAGCCTTAGAGATTTTTCCAAGAAAGTTGAGCTGCGGTTAATTGAGTCTCTTCCCTATGAGCCTGGCCTTCCTCTGCTCTGTTTGCCTGGCTGGGGAAGATCAACTAGAATCGAGGTGCAAGCCAGGCCAAGAGGGCAGGAGAAGAGTAGCCCCTCATCTCTCAGCCGCCAAGAGTTTGACTTGGTGGAATTTCATGTCAATTAAGATTATTTTTATTAATAAAAAAAGTATAATATACCCTATTTTTTTTAAACTTCCCCTATCACTTTCTTTTTATAAGAGAGAAATAAGTCAGTAAAGAAAAGCCAGACAAGAGACCAAAGAGACTAAAACCCTGCTGGGTTGTGAGTTGACACCACTGGTGTGCATCCCTCCACATGGTCTCTTGTTAACTCCATGATGTAGGGCAAATTCTGTAATTTCTCTCAGCCTCTGTGCTTTCATCTCTGCATGGAGACAGTAGTCCTACCTTTTGTTACAAAGGTTGTGGCCAATGTGACAAATGTTACCAAGTAACATGTGAGAATTGTACTTGGTATATGTACATTCATTAATCCTTACAACGGCCGCGTGGGTTGTGGGCTGTAATCTACAGAGGAGGAAACAGGCAGAGAGCGTCTAAGTAACTTGACCAAGCATCACTCAGGTAAGAAGTAGCCGAGCTGGGATTTGCCCAGGAGGCAGTTTGGTTCCAGAGTTTATGTCTTTGTCACAATATTGCCAGTTTTCCACCATCCCTCCAACCAGGCTACCCCCATCCTTCACTCTTATCTAGAGATAAGCATTTCACAGGTTGGCTTAACTCCTCCTATGCAATTTGAAGCAAGAAGGCAGATCCAAGAAACTAGGTCCATGTTGCTTGTTCCCTGACACACTGTCACAAACACTTTTCCAGGTCACTACCTATAGCTCTACCTGGGTCAAAAATTAACCACCTTGGCAAGAGCTGGCCATTTTAGCCCAGCTTTGGCGGGGGCTGGCTGGCTTTCAGAGAAACCCAGTTCTAGCTGGCTTGTTGCCTAGGAACTGGCTTTCTTTCCCACAAAGTAGCTTCTGAGAAAAACTGTGGGAAACAAATGACTTCAGAGGTTTTGAGAAACAAAAGTGCAAACTCTAACAAATTTCATCTGGCCCCAAAATGTTATTACCCCAAATCTTGAAAATATTTTCTTATAGGATTATTCCCCTAAGGTTGTTAATCTGAGAATGGGCCAGGCCTATTAGGCCTGACTTTTTGCCCCCTGATATTGGAATCCTGTGTATTTGAGTGTCGGAGTGCGGGGGTCGAGGTAAAAATATTTCTCTGGAGGAAATGAAGTCATTTTATTTAATATTATAGTTACCACTGGGACTCCATCATTTCAGCAAGGGGATGGCAGTTAACATAGCCAAGAAGAAGCTTTTATATTAGTCCAAGAAATCTTTTAAAAGAGAGCAATGGGTTTTCAGAGCCACAAATATTGATCGATTGTATCTGCCCCAAAGATTCTTGATGTAGTTGAATTTTACCTAAGAAGCCTTGTCAATCTAGGTGAATGTTATTGTAACATTATCAGACTCTTTCTTTTAGTGGTTGGCGTTCAAAGCCTTTTACATTCAGCGTTACAGAGTGGCAGCCTGCTAAAATGTTTCTGTGTTGAGATTACTGTGTGTGTTTTTGTGGGGGTGTTATCTGGCTCTGGGAGCCTAGCACAGCCTGGAGACAATTCTGCATTTGTTCACAGAAGGCAAAAATGTGGCCCTTTTACACCTGGCTCCCTGGATATACCTGTAGGGCTGGTTTCTCTGGTGAAAGCTCATGGCTGAGCGCCTGACACAGGCAGAGTTGGCGTGGTCCTGACAACAATGTCAATAGTGAATGGACACCTAGGAACTAAGGTTTCTGGGTCATTCTCCTGCTGGTCCAGTCCCATGAGCATGTGTGTTATCTCTGTTGAGCTGGTGTGGCAAAGTCGAAACTTGGCTCATCACGGGCCTCAGTTCTCCTGGAACGTATTTCAGATAAGAGTTGGAAGAAATGCCAGGCCTAGCATTAGAGGAGCTTATTTTTCATCACAGACAAAGAAAGGCATTTGGTTTAATTTTGCAACCTGATTGTGAATAGGCTGGAAGGTATAAAGGTGGCCTTTCTTACCTCATCTAGCTTTACTTTTTCCGCGCATGATTAAGAAGCAAGAATGCAGATGGTAAAACAAAATGAAACAAAACAAAACCATTAGCTCACTTGTAATGAGCAGTCTTGAGGTTCCATTGTTTGGTGTTGACCTCACCTTGAAAATACAATAGGCAGCTGGTTTCTCTTGGAAGCCCAGCTGTGTGACCTTGGGAAAGTTATTTAACATCTCTCTGAGCCTCAATTTTCTCATTTTTATTAGGAGATAGTACTGATAATACTTAAGTCATAGGATTGTGTTAAGGATTTAGGCGTTAATACTTGGAGTCCTTAGAATAGTACCTCACAGACAATAAGTATAGTAGAAGTGTTTGTAAATTAAAATAAACTGGGAGGTAACTTTGTGCAATAATATTTAGTTCAGTTGCTCAGTTGTGTCCGACTCTTTGCAACCCCCATGGACTACAGCATGCCAGACTTCCCTGTCCATCACAGCTCCCGGAGCTTGCTCAAACTCATGTCCATCACATTGTGATGCCATCCAACCATCTCATCCTGTCGTACCCTTCTCCTGCCTTCAATCTTTTCCAGCATCAGGGTCTTTTCCAGTGAGTCAGTTCTCTGCATCAGGTGGCCAAAATACTGGAGCTTCAGCTTCAGCATCAGTCCTTCCAATGAATATTCAGGACTGATTTCCTTTAGTGTGGACTGGTTGGATCTCCTTGTAGTCCCAGGGACTCTCAAGAGTCTTCTCCAACACCACAGATCAAAAGCATCCATTCTTTGGCGCTCAACTTTCTTTATGGTCCAACTCTCACATCCATACATGACTACTGGAAAAACCATAGCTTTGACTAGATGGACCTTTGTTGGCAAAGTAATGTTTCTGCTTTTTAATATGCTGTCTAGGTTGGTCAAAGCTTTTCTTCCAAGGAACACGCATCTTAATTTCATGGCTGCAGTCACCATTTGCAATGATTTTGGAGCCAAAAACAAAAAAAGTCTGTCATGGTTTCCATTGTTTCTGCATCTATTTGCCATAAAGTGATGGGACTGGATGCCATGATCTTTGTTTTTTTGAATGTTGAGTTTTAAGCCATCTTTTTCACTCTCCTCTTTAACTTTTATCAAGAGGCTCTTTAGTTCCTCTTGCTTTCTGCCATAAGGGTGGTGTCATCTGCATATCTGAGGTATTGATATTTAGTCCGAAATGCAGTATCTGGGTGCAGTCTCAAAAATGACAGAATGATCCCTGTTTGTTTCCATTCAGTATCAAACCATTTAATATCACAGTAATCCAAGTCTATGCCCCAACTTCTAATGCTGAAGACGCTAAAGTTGAACAGTTCTATGATGATCTATAAGACCTTTTAGAACCAACACCAAAAAAAGATGTCCTTTTCATCACAGGGGACTGGAATGCAAAAGTAGGAAGTCAAGAGATACCAGGTGTAACAGCTAAATTTGACCTTGGAGTACAAAATGAAGCAGGGCAAAGGCTAACAGAGTTTTGCCAAGAGAATGCACTGGTCATAGTAAACACCCTCTTCCAACAACACGAGAGACGACTCTACACAGGGACATTACCAGGTGGTCAGTTATATTAAGTGCCACTGAAATTTCTGTGGTCTTTGTGTTTGCTGAATATTCTGACACACAGAAATTAATCATTAGAGCAAAAGACTAATTTTTGATACTGTGTACTTAAAAATTTTTTTCTTTCCTTTTAAATATACATTCTTCAACAAGGTTCTCCTATATAGGACAGTTCAGTATCCTGTGATAAATTATAGTAGAAAAGAATATGAAAAATATATGTGTATAACTGAGTCATTTAGCTGTACAGCAGAAAATAACATTGTAAATCAACTATACTTCAATAAAATTAAAATATATACATTCTGAACTGCTCTTCCTGTTCCCTTTGGAGAGCAAAAGTATCGGAAAAAAACAAGTGCAAGCGTTTCCTTATTAATATTGGTTTGGTTGTGGTCAAAAACAGGAATTGTGAGTCATGACCTCCAAATGAACAGGAATGAGCCAAGGTAAAATGACATCCTAGGGACAGGGGTCATTTTTGACAAACAGATTCAGGAATTCACCAGGTATTAAAACAATCCTTTTAACCTAGAGTCCATGGATCCCCTCGGGGATCTATGAATAAATATTAAGGGGTTTATACATTTGGGTGGAGCAAAAAGTAAGTACATCCACATTAACCCCCCCCACCCCGAACTGAACTTGAGCATTTCCTTCAATTATAAATGTAGGCAACAAACCTCAGCAGCATAAACAATACCCACAACTTTGCCATCAATAGAAATCTTGGAAAATTTAATATGCCTTGACAGATTCATTTATGCTTATCTCTAGTTAGAAGTTATGCTAGTCATTAGACTCATCACTATTTATTTATGGTTTTTCAGTTTTTAATTATGAAAAGTACAATTTAAAAAAAGAAAAGCACAATTATAAAATTATTTTTGAAGTATTTGGGCAACAGTATAATTTAGTATTTAATTTAATTTTAGTATAATTGGTTTCATTTGTGAAACCAATTTATTTGATTGTATTCGTTTAATAAAATAAACCACTCATTTAATTTATTTATAAGCATCATTCTTAGAAGGGTCCATAGGTTTTATCTGACTGCCAAAGTCCAGGTATAGAAAAGATTAAGAGGGAGTTTAAGCTGAAAGTTTAGGCTGATTTAAATCTGAAGAGTGGTGCTGTCCAATATAAATATAATGTGAACCACAAGTAGTTAAAAATTTTTAATAGCTACTTTAAAATAATAAAATGAAGTAGATTTAATTACTGTTAATACAATTTTATTATTGTATAAATAAAATTAATTTCACTTGGTAAATTAATTATAATAAGTTGATTTTAATGATACTCATTTTGACTGAATCTATTCAGGATATTATCATTTCAACAAGTAGTCAATATTAAGTTATTAATGAGATTTTTACCTTTGTTTTCATACCAGCCTTTGAAATCAAGTGTATCTTACATTTAGAGTACATCTCAGTTTGGATGCTATGATTTCATTGGATATACTTGCTGTGTGTGTGTATCTCCATACTTGAGTATATACATTTAAAAGAATTTAGTTGGAAAAGTAGATTCAGGTGGTTTAAAATAAAATGAAAAGTCTTCCATTAACTGCACTATCTTTTTAAATCAGTGAAGATGAAATTTAAAATAGTTTCTCTGTTTCACCCGCCTTATAAGTATGTAACCAGTCCTGCGTGTGGCCCGTGTTCATCCTGTTAGCCCATCCTGGGAGCCAGACTAGATTTGAAGGCCTCGGCAAGGAGAAGCAGGAATAGGACTCCAGGGAGACTTCCTTAAGATAACATGCGCTCTTTGTTTTGTTTAGTGAACCAAGTGCTTGTTTTGTCCTCTCCTTAAAGTCTCCCCAGCACTCTGCCTGTCTTCCAATAGACCCTCATCCTTCCTGTTCCCCACTAGACCCACACAGAATACAGAACTCTGGCTGGAGCTTTATGTGTTACAGGGTAGGCATTTCCATTCAAGTGTTGGCTTTTGAAGATCAGTGGGAGCTGGCATTTTGTAATTTCTATTCCAACTGGTAGAAGAGGGATTTACAAATTCTTGGAGAGGAGAGATTCTAATTATTTTTCTTGAGCAATCCTTTGGCATAATAGGGGAATTAATTTACATACGAATTTATAGTAGTTATATCTGTGTTTTGCAGGACTCAGTTTCATCATTTAGTCTTTTACTTTAGTCCTTACTTTTTGGATTCAAATCCTATCTTTGACTATCATACACGAGGTAGGGCAGGTGCAAGCCTAGTGTTTTGGTTTTGTGCCCACGTGTGCGTGTGAGTGTGAGTGTGTGTGTGTGTACTGAGATATAGTTGGTGTATAATATTATATGTTTCAGGTGTCCAACATAGTGATTCACAGTTTTTAAAGATTGTACTGCATTTATGGTTATTGCGAAATAATGGATGTATTCCCTATGCTGTACAATATATACTTTTAGCTTATTTTATACGTAGTACTTTGTATCTCTCAATCCTCTATCTTTATCTTGCCCCTTCTCCCTTCTCACTGGTAACCACTAGTTCTCTATATCTTTAAGTCTGTTTCTTTTTTGTTGTATTCACTCGTTTTAGTTTTTAGATTCACATATAACTAATAACACAGAGTGTTTGTCGTGACCTACTTACTTCACTAAGCATGAAACCCTCCAGGTCCATCCACGTTGTTGCAAAAGGCATAATTTCATTCTTTTTTTATGACTGAGTGGTATACGAGCCTAGTGTTTTTTAGTCTTAGGAGGGCTGAGAGGAGATGTAAATACACGTGGAGTTCCTTTACCAGGAAGGTTAAGTGAGGCTCCACATTTTCCAGAATTGACTGCAGTTGTTCATGTCTTTCCCTTCCAGGAATGGATCTCTGAAGTTAAGCTAGGTAATTTCAGCCAAGACTAAGCTCTCCACTTGGGCGGTCTAGCTCTACTTTCATATCCTAACGTGTGTGTCTAATTTTTGATCCTGGATGTGGCCTTTTCATTTCTTTTGCTTAAAATTGACAAGCTGTGAAAACATTATGAACCAATAGAGTAGCTAGTCCCAATCTGGTTTATTGTTTCCTAGACATAAAAGTTTAAACATTTGAGGTTTAGATGGATATGGAAGGCAATCAGATGTTGTTGGTAAATGAATTCTGTACTCCTGGGTGTATTTGGCTCTTTGAGAGAATGTTGAACTCTTTGGGACCTTAGAAACCTACATGTCCCACCCTACAGCTGAACTCCGGGCCTGCGTGTTGCTTGTCATAGCGTTTCTAGGGCTTTTGAAAGAGAACCAAAGGCACATTTCCTGCTCTTGGGGACTTGGAGTCCGTAGTCTTGGTAAAACAAAGCTGTAAATTTGGATAAGCCTAAATGATGATTGAGACAGAAGGTACAATTGTCAGTGGATTCTGTTTTGTTTATTTAATCGCACACCTAACAGAAACTTAGGCATTTCCAGCCAAGCAGCAGTAATAACATCAGAAACAACAGTGGGCATTTACTGGTTCATTCAGCAAGTGTTTAGTGGGTGCTTCCTATGTGTCAAGCACTGTTCTAAAATATAGCTACCCACACAATGGATGCAGAGTTCGCTTGGGTTTATTGTGCAGATGTTGGGGACCTATCAGGTGTAACACAGGCACACTTATACTTTAACGAGTTGGGTGACTGAAAATTTATAGCTGAGTGTTCCACTGCTATGGAAGTGTGCTCGGGAAGTGACAAATGCTTGGAAGAACATGGAGCAGTAAGTCTGCTGAGTGCACTTGAAGGCGTGACGTTTGCCTTCTTTTCACTTCTTCATTCTGCTCTTCCCATCTCTTTAGGTTGGTTACTGGGCAGTTGAAGGAGGCCGGGTGAGTCAGTTCAGTCCTTTTGCTTCGGGACAGAAAAATTCAGCTGCGTGGTTCACAGATAGTGTATCTCTGCGGTAGCTTCTTCATGCATTGCAGAATTTGTTTCTTAATAAATCTCTTGTGAGATTTTATGATGCTAAAATCAAAACGGGTTTTAAATTGTTCCAACAATTTGAAGCAGTTTAAATTTTAGGTAATTTAAATAGTTGCTTAGATATTATACATTGGCATGAATGACTTTTGAAATGCTTGAGATGAAGAGGAATGTCTTTGCTTGTGATATTAAGGGATTTGTTTTACAAATCTATTGAATAAGCTGAGCCAGTATGAATTATATTCTTATCTTTTAAAGGAAAGATGTCCAAAATTCTAACATGGGTTTTGAGGTTTTAAGTTAGTCCGACTGAACTTTCCAAGAATTTTCAACCTCTTGGGTTTAACACAAATTGAAGTTTCATGAGGCTGGCCCAGGTGACTTTTAATCCTGTTTCAAAGTTTACCATAGCTCTGCTTGAACACTTTGAATTTTATTACAATGAAAGGGCAAATTACTGAACATTTTATTCAGGCTGTTGCAGTAGGGAAAACTTTCATTAACGAGGAAAGTCTCAGAGCAGAGAGAGAAAACTCGACATTTTATAGAACAAGAGAGGGAGGGCCAAGGGAGGTGGGTCTCATCTCAGAACATTCCAGTTCTTTTCCTTTTGCCCTTAAAGAGGGGGTTTAATTGAACTGGTCTTCTTTCCTTGGGCTTAAAGTTCAACACTGTCTTAACACACTGGGCCAAGTAGTTTTAAAAAGGTACCAGTGGTAAAAGCTTCAATAGTTAATCAAAGATGTACAGTTTATAATTAGTGTTATTTGATCACAATAATTTCACGATAGCTTGTCTCAGTGTAGTCTTTTGGTGATTTTAAGATATAAATACAGGATTTTTTTATATGGGCTTCCTTGGTGGCTAAGCTGGTAAAGAATCCACCTGCAATGTGGGAGACCTTGGTTCGATCGCTGGGTTGGGAAGATCCCCTGGAGAAGGGAATGGATACCAGTATTCTGGCCTAGAGAATTCCATGGACTGTATAGTCCATGGGGTTGCGAAGAGTCAGAGACACTGAGAGACATTCACTTTTCACTTTCACAGAATTTTTAAATGCTTGCAAATTATCTTAAGCCAGAATTTAGAGAAATGTTGTTTATTCTCCCCCTTCTCCCATTTTAGGTTGCACATATGTTTTTCTAGGTTCTTAATCCTATGTTGGGTATAGTTCCATCTTGCAATTCTGTTTGCGAGTTTTACAAATTTCAATCCCAGCCTTAGTATGGATGCAGGTATGAATATAAAAGGACAGAGGCTGACTCTCTTAGCATTTTGCTGGTCTGCTTTCAGAAACTGTTTACTGTAGCTTATAGATCTAATTCTCTTGTAACACTGGAATTCTGTTTCCTTTAGGGACTGCCGGAAGTGCAAGCTGGGAAATTATTTTACATAACAGTCAGGAGAAAATGTTATTCATTTATAAGCTACTCAGGGCCTGAAGGCCTTAGGGCACCAAACATAATGTCATGTAGAAATCAAACCAGTTTTCCTTGACATTCAGCTGTAAATTGAAATTAATTCATATAAAATACCTGAGATGAAACACTAGTGGAATTTTGGGTACTGCTTGGCTTTCCTGGTTTTGTCATTTAACTTCAAAAGTATGCTGTATCAACTTATTAGTTGGATAAAATTCTCCAGCTATCCTCATTTTATTCTGTACTTTCTCTGTAGTTGAAAAAAATCTTTGTGTATTGAAAAATTTTATGTGTTTTGTTCCATGTGGATTGTATCTTTTTTGTTTTTAATTCCCTTTTGTCTGACCCTGCTTCTTTTGAAAGGCATTGGAGAGGTAGTATACGCTGGATGTGTGTGTGTGTGTGTGTGTGTGTGTGTGGTCAGAATACCATTTTTGGGAAATGGATGACTGCAAAACAGCCAGGCCTGCCTACTTGTGGGTAAATGACATAACCAGCAGCTTACTGAATGCCTTGCCAAGACAAATAGGACTGAGTTGTCCTCTTTGGTGGCTCATCATGCCCAAGGTGAATTTCATACCCCCATTGAGTCTGTCTTCTCTAACCTGGAAACACTTTTAGTGAAATTTGGAACCAAAGGGGGTGGGTGGAGGACCAGAAATAGAACGTAGTGAAACTTTAGTATTCTAAATCAGGAAGTAAATGATAAAATGCAGAAAAGGGAGGGAGCAAATTCTAACTGCACTGAGTTCAGAGGTCAGCGTCAGTAACCAGAAGGAGGAAGAGGAGGACTTGCAGCTTTGAAAGTCCTTTAACTGGGGCTTGTTGGCAAGAGAGCTGACATATTTTTTTGTTTCCTCTCTATCAGCACCCTTTCTGTTCTCCAGTGATCCTCCCATGGTCCCAGGGAGAGGGCACACCCAGGACTGGCAGGAAAGGCTGGAGCCTCTTTTGCAGACCCTCTCCAGGTGGCTGCTAGCCCTTGTGGTCAGCCTACTCCACTCCCTCCCAGTGTCCACATCTGAGACTGACCTTTGGGTCAGCCCCAGATTGCTGCCTAATGGCTTTTTCCTCTAATGTAATAAATAAATTACAGCAGGGAAATTTTGGTTCCCGAATTAACTTTTTTGAATTTATTTGAGGAATACTATATTACTTTAAAATAATTTAAGTAAAGTTATTACTACCCGAATGCTTGTTTATCATGTGTGCTTTTCTCACTGATCGGATTTTAGCACCTCAAGCAGGAATTGGCATGTATTAGGTACCCACTGAGCTTTCATTGAAAGAATGTGTGGTCTGCAGACCACCAGCCTCAGAAGCTGCGGGGTGCTCATTAGAAATGCAGATTCTCAGGCACCACATAGGCCTCAAGAATCAGAATGACAGGAGAGAGGCCAGAACATCTGCATCTTAAGATTGATTTCTCCAGCAGACTCCTGTTGAGAACTGATGCCCTAACACATCAGCTATCTTCAGTTTTTCATGTTGTAACATGAGGATCTTAGTTCCTCTTCTCCAGTCCAGACTCCCTGCCTCTCCACAGCAATATCATATAATGAGTATCCCCTGTATAACAGATGAGTGCTGATATTATATAATTCATATTTACCCAGTTATACATTTTGATGTTATCCAACAAACCGACAATCTCTATATTTCCTATTCAATTCCCTGTTTTTACACTACCCCCCCCCCCCATTTTCCATTTTTAATTTTTTCTCGTTTTTTGCCTTGCTTATCACTTTTCCACCTTAATATTCTGGCGGACTAGAATTTATTTATTTCTTTTTTTTCTTTTTCGGACTAGAATTTAATAAACATTTGATGAATGAATGGGTATGTGAATGGGCACACACACGTGTGTGTGCATACATGCGTGTCCTGTCACTCAATAGTGTCTGACTCTCTGTGATCCCATGGATCACAGCCAGCCAGACTCTTCTGTGAGACTTCCCAGGCAAGAGTACTGGAGCGGGTTGTTACTTCCTCCTCCAGTGGATCTTCCAGACACAGGAACTGAATCCAGTCTCTGGCGTCTCCTGCACTGGCAGGGGTGTTCTTCACCATTAGTGCTTCCCAGGAAGCCCTCTATTATTCTTTAATGCTGCAAAGAATAATTTAGGCATATAGCTTTTCAATTTGTGAGCTGGTGGTTCTTTCTAGAAGTATCTTGCAGAGAGGAGGATTCTCTTCATGGTCTTAAATATTTTATTTATTTAAAAGACTGTATTAAAATATTGCTAACTCTATAAAGTAATAGATGTTAACTAAACTTACTGTAGTAATCATTCAGAATATATATATCAAATTATTATTGTTGTATATTGTAATACAGCATTATATGTCAATTATATCTCATTTAAACTAGGAAAAAAACGCCAGCTCCTCCACCCTAAAATATATATATCTATATATTATATAATTATTATATTAATTATATACAATTAATATAATTATATGTACACACACACCCACAAGTATATAGGCACCTAGTATAGTGCTTGCACATAAACATTTATTGGGTAGAATAGTGCGTAAATGGATGAATGAGCACCCTCCCCCAAAAAAAGACTTTTGAAAGCTTTTAGCATCTATATAGCAGTTTTAATCTCATTTAATCTTACTTATATAAAAAAGATCCTTATGACCTAGATAACCGTGATGGTGTGATCACTCATCTAGAGCCAGACATCCTGGAATGTGAAGTCAAGTGGTTCTTAGGAAGCATCACTATGAACAAAGCTACTGGAGGTGATGGAATTTCAGTTAAGCTATTTCAAATCCTAAAAGATGATGCTGTGAAAGTGCTGTACTCAGTGTGCCAGCAAATCTGGAAAACTCAACAGTGGCCACAGGACTGGGAAAGGTCAGTTTTCATTCCAATCCCAAAGAAAGGCAATGCCAAAGAATGCTCAAACTACTGCGCAATTGCACTCATCTTACATGCTAGCAAAGTAATGCTCAAAATTCTCCAAACCAGGCTTCAATAGTACGTGAACCATGAACTTCCGGATGGTCAAACTGGATTTGGAAAAGGCAGAGGAACCAGAGATCAAATTGCCAACATCGGCTGGATCATCCAAAAAGCAAGAGAATGCCAGAAAAACATCTATTTCTGCTTTATTGATGATGCCAAAGTCTTTGACTGTGTGGATCACAACAAGCTGTGGAAAATTCTGAAAGAGATGGGAATACCAGACCATCTGACCTGCCTCCTGAGAAATCTGTATGCAGGTCAAGAAGCAACAGTTAGAACTGGACATGGAACAACAGACTGGTTCTAAATTGGGAAAGGGGTACGTCAAGGCTGTATATTGTCACCCAGGTTATTTAACTTATATGCAGAGTACATCATGAAGAATGCTGGGCTGGATGAAGCAGAAACTGGAATCAAGATTGCTGGGAGAAAGATCAGTAACCTCATATATGCAGATGACACCGTCCATATGGCAGAAAGCAAAGAATAACTAAAGAGCCTCTTGATGAAAAAGAGGAGAGTGAAAAAGGTGACTTAAATTCAGCATTCAGAAAACTAAGATCATGGCATCTGGTCCCATCACTTCATGGCAAATGGATGGGGAAACAATGAAAACAGTGAGAGACTTTGTTTTCTTGGGCTCCAAAATCCCTACAGATGGTCATTGCAGTCATAAAATTAAAAGATGCTTGCTCCTTGGAAGAAAAGCTATGGCCAACCTGCTGCTGCTAAGTCACTTCAGTCGTGTCCGACTCTGTGTGACCCCATAGATGGAAGCCCACCAGGCTCCCCTGTCCCTGGGATTCTCCAGGCAAGAACCTAGACTGCATATTAAAAAGCAGAGACATTACTTTACCGACAAAGTTCTATCTAGTCAAAGCTATGGTTTTTCCAGTGGTCATGTATGGATGTGAGAGTTGGATATAAAAAAAGCTGAGCACTGAAGAATTAATGCTTTTAAACTGTGTGTTGGAGAAGACTCTTGAGAGTCCCTTGGACTGCAAGGAGATCCTAAAGGAAATCAGTGCTGAATATTCATTGGAAGGACTGATGATAAAGCTGAAACTACAATACTTTAGCCACCTGAAAAAGACCCTGATGCTGGGAAAAATTGAAGGAGGGAGGAGAAGGGGATGACAGAGGATGAGATGGTTGGATGGCATCACCAACTTGATAGACATGAGCTTGAGAAATTTCCAGGAGATGGTGATGGACAAGGAGGCCTGGCGTGCTGTGGTACATGGCGTCGCAAAGAGTCAGACACGACTGAGCAACTGAACTGAACTGATCCTGAATTGCTTTTCCCTTATAAAGGAATGTCCTAATTGAGTAAGTAAAATTCAGTTCAGTCACTGAGTCGTGTCCGACTCTTTGCGATCCCATGAACCACAGCACGCCAGGCCTCCCTGTCCATCACCAACTCCCGGAGTCCACCCAAACCCATGTCCATTGAGTTGGTGATGCCATCCAATCATCTCATCCTCTGTCGTCCCCTTCTCCTCCTGCCCTCAATCTCTCCCAGCTTCAGGGTCTTTTCAAATGAGTCAGCTCTTCCCATCAGGTGGCCAAAGTATTGGAGTTTCAGCTTCAACATCAGTCCTTCCAATGAACACCCAGGATGGACTATCTCCTTTAGGATGGACTGGTTGGAGCTCCTTGCAGTCCATGGGACTCTCAAGAGTCTGCTCCAATACCACAGTTCAAAAGCATCAATTCTTCGGTGCTTAGCTTTCTTTATAGTCCAACTCTAACATCCATACATGACTACTGGGAAAACCATAGCCTTGACTAGATGGACCTTTGTTGACAAAGTAATGTCTCTGCTTTTTAATATGCTATCTAAGTTGGTCATAACTTTCCTTCCAAGGCGTAAGTGTCTTTTAATTTCATGGCTGCAATCACCATCTGCAGTGATTTCATTTTTTTCCCATCTATTTGCCATGAAGTATTGGGACCAGATGCCATGATCTTAGTTTTTTAAGTGTTGAGTTTTACCCAGCTTTTTCACTCTCCTCTTTCATCTTCATCAAGAGGCTCTTTAGTTCCTCTTTGCTTTCTGCTATGAGGGTGGTATCATCTGCCTATCTGAGGTTATTGATATTTCTCCCAGCAATCTTGATTCCAGCTTATGTTTCCTCCAGCCCAGCGTTTCTCACGATGTACTCTGCATATAAGTTAAATACACACTGTGACAATATACAGCCTTGACGTTCTCCTTTTCCTATTTGGAACCAGTCTGTTGTTCTATGTCCAGTTCTACCTGTTGCTTCCTGACCTGCATACAGGTTTCTCAAGAGGCATATCAGGTGGTCTGGTATTCCCATCTCTTTCAGAATTTTCCACAGTTTATTGTGATCCACACGGTCAAATGCTTTGCATAGTGAATAAAGCAGAAATAGATGTTTTTCTGGCATTCTCTTGCTTTTTTGATGATCCATCGGATGTTGGCAATTTGATCTCTGGTTCCTGTGCCTTTTCTAAAACCAGCTTGCACATCTGGAAGTTCACGGTTCACGTATTGCTGAAGCCTGGCTTGGAGAATTTTAAGCATTACTTTACTAGCGTGTGAGATGAGTGCAATTGTGTGGTAGTTTGAGCATTCTTTGGAGTTGCCTTTCTTTGGCATTCGGGATCACTTGTCATTAAATCATATTAAGAAACTGCAAAATGCTTAACAGAATTGAGTGAGAATTCCTAAGCACCTCCCTTCAGTTTGCCACAGGTTTAAGGCACTCGTAGGCTGAGTCACAAAGAATGCTTCTCTGAGACTTTGTTTTCCTTCCATTTAAGAAACATAAGAATTAACTATGATTCCTCAAGGTTTGTAATGCTACTCTGTTACCATGGAAGAAAAAATATTCCCAGTCCATAAATAAATTTGTGGTCTTTGAGTTCTACAGAATGAATAAATTTCTTAATTTAGAATTTCTTGGCTTGCATTGTGTTTAAGGTATATGACATAAACTGTTTCCCAAACTTATTTGACCACAGAACCCCTTGTTTAATACCTGCTGATCCTACCTCTCTACAGAACACCTCTGGGACATATGGGCCTGAAGTGGTGTTTTCAGATGGTAAGACAAGATTCATAAATGATGGTAGGGAAATTTATGTAGTAGGTTGCAATCAGAATGTACATGTACACATACGTATATATACATAAGATTAGTACATCACATATAGTTGGGGTATTGTTTACTAGGAAAAATAAAATGATTTTTCCCTCAAGGTGTGAGTGTATCCTAAAAGTTGAGAGATAGAAAGGGACATTTCAAAACAGTGCTCCTACCAGACGAAAAACAAAACAACACAAAAATAACAGCCAATTTGACACGAAGAATGCCAGCATAAACATTAAAATATGTTCAAATAACCAGGCCACATTAACTTTATTTAACAATCACTTATGTTGATTCCTATGTTGCAACACTATTATGAACCTTTTATAAATACTAATTAATTTAATCCTCTTAACAACCCTGTGCTATTATTATTCCCGTTTTATGGATGAGAAAAGTGAGGTGCTTGCTAGCATTCTGTCTGATACAATGAACTGTGAAAATCAGAAAGTGGCAGTAATAATTACTCTAGTATGTATAACTTTGACATCATGTTTAATAGTGGTCATTAAAAACCAAAATGAGAAGTCACCCGTATAATATTAGAGTGGGTATCATGCCAGGTGTTCTTTCTGGCCCCGTAGTAATGGGGTTGAGGGACATAGCAAATTATGCTCAGCTGCTGGAATGCTCAACTGTCTGCTTGATGGCTCTTAAAATATGACAGTTGTCCAAAACATGGATAAACCTTCAGACACCGCTTGCCAGCCAACCTTAGGAAGAAATATTTTTGTTTGATAATAAAGTGTTTCACTAATGTCAGGATTACTCCTTTCGTTGGTTTTATATCTGTCTTCTCTGAAAGCAGTATAAAGCTTTCATAAAAGTAACAGTTCTCACAAACTGAACTGTGTACATAGTGACATGCTGAGTTGGCCACAGGTGAGGAAGAAAACAGTATTCAGGACATACTACCCCAAAATATGACCCTTGGCATGTTGGATATTCTTTTTATTGAAGTACAGGGGTTGGAAAGATCCCCTGGAGGAGGGAATGGCTACCCATTCCAGTATCCTTGCCTAGAGAATTCCATGGACAGAGGAGCCTGGCTGGCCACAGTCCATAGGATCACAAAAAGTCTGACATGACTGAGCGACTCACACTGCTACTACTACTATAGTTGATTTACAGGGGCTTCTCAGTTGGCTCTGTGGTAAAGAAATTGCCTGCCAGTGCAGGAGATGCGAGTTTTGATTCCTGGGTTGGAAAGATTCCCTGGAGAAGGAAATGGCAACCCACTCGAGTATTCTTGCCTGGGAAATCCCACAGACAGAGGATCCTGGTGGGCTACAGATTCAACAACAACAGGTGATTTACAGTGGTGTGTTAATTTCTACTATACAGCAAAGTGACTTCAGTTTTTCACACATATATATTCTTTTTCATATTGTTTTCCATTGTGGTTGATCACAGGATATTTGAGTATTGTTCCCTGTGCTATATAGTAGGACATTTGTTGTTGGCATTTGACTGCTTTAAACTGAAGGAGTTTGAGAAGTGGCATTGGCATGAAGGGCTTTCTGACCCTCTCCTGAAGCAGACTCACGACCCTTGGGTGCTGTGGAGGAAAGGAGCATCCATGTTTCCTGACACCAAATGTGTGCTCATTTGCTCAGTCATCTCTGATTGAGATCCTTTGGACTGTGTAGCTTGCCAGGCTCCTCTTTCCATGGGATTTTTCAGACAAGAATACTGGAGTGGGTTGCCTTTTTCCTCCTCTCTGGGATCTTCCCAGCCTAGGGATCAAACCTGCGTCTCCTGTATCTCCTGCATTGCAGATGGGTTATTTACCCACTGAAATGTTAAGACATCAGGAGAAATCTGAATTAAGAGGTTTTGCCAGGTTTCCCGCAGTTCACTACCCTTGCCTCATATCCTTCTGTCCTGTCACCTTTTTTATGACTTTGTGCTCTTCATCAAGCATAGTATAAAAAAAAGCTCAAATTTTACTACTTTGTTTGGTCTTCATTTCCTTATGAAGGCTTCTGTGTCATGTAAAACTTATATTAAATAAATCTATGCTTCTCTCTTGTTAATCTGTCTTTTGATATAGAGCCCTGGCTGAGAATTGAGCAGGACAGAGGAAAAAAGACTTTCCCCCCCCTTCCTCAACAAAGGAAACTGGCATGCTCTATGAAAGTTAATATTTTTTCCTCGACTGCCCCAGAGCTGTTGAGAAACACTTTTTCTTTCTAAAGAAGTTATTTGATTCACTTAGGAGAGAAGCTAAACTCATGAACCTTGTGACTTTATACTAGAGTTGTGGTTCTCATTTCAGTGATATTAACCTAGCAGTGGTTCTCCACAGGGTTAATGCTGTCTCCCAGGAGACATTTGGCAATATCTGGACACAGTTTTGATTGTCACACCTGGGAGGGTGCTGTTGGCACCTAGAGGGTAGAGGCCAGGGATGCTGCTTAAAATATGCTGCAATGCACAGTGTAATTCCTCAGAGGAAATAATTTACTAGCTGTGAGAGCAAATAGTGCTACAGTTGAGAAAGCCTGCTTTGGAGACATTAGATGCCGTTCAGTATTAGTGAACCATCTTTGTTTTAACTAGAGACAGTAGAATTCAACTCCTTTGCACCTTGATCATATTATTATTTTTTTCTCGTCGCTACAGTTTCATATCCAGTTGCAGATTTTAGTTGGAGCGGACAGAATCCTGCAGTGGTGAGGAGAGGTGAAAAACAATGTCAGTTGCCTGGAAAATCATAGTATTTATAGAGTTTCTCTAATTGTTGAACTTTGGAATAATAGGAGGTTGTTTGGGGTTTGGAATTTGTGTGTTGGTAGGGATCTTTTGCTGAAATACATGCTACAAACAAACTAAATCATGGTTAAAAATTTCAGGTTGTCCCTGTGTTGGGTAGTGTGACAACTGCTTTGCATATATCATTTTGCTTACTCATGATAGTCAACAAAATTCAAAATCTTACTCATTTTAATGATGAAAAAAGAATCTCAGTAGTAAAATAACTGGACTGCCTAATTCTTTCTTTAAGCATGATGCAAGGTCTTTGGCATCACCGACTTGATGGACATGATCTGGGCAAGCTCCGGGTATTGGTGATGGACAGGAAAGCCTGGCGTGCTGCAGTTCGTGGGGTCTCAAGGAGTCGGACACGACTGAGTGACTGAACTGAACTGAAAGTCTTTGAGAGTCTTTGGGCATTCCTAAGAGTTACTTTCCTTGTGAATTCTGCTTTGTTTGGGATAAAGAGAAGTAGGATGTAGAGAACTTCTTGAGTGTGACTGGTACTGTGAAACCTTCCCTTCCTGATGATATCTTAGCCCAGCTCCTGGTACTTGATTACCAGTAATGTGAAAGTTCTGTTGTTACTAAGAGGCAAAAGGGTAGAATTGGCAACAGGCAAATTACAGCTTGTACTGCACTGATATTTCAAGATTCTTCTTCTTCTTTTTTTAAAATTTCACTAAAATTTGTCTTTCTCATTTTTTCTTCCTTTATCTGAGAGACTATAAATTGATCCAGAAACTCTGTAATATTTTGAGTGGCCATTTATCAAGTGGCCACAGTGTGTTTACTAATGTTCAAAGAATATGAGGAATGTCAGTTCTGCTTCCAAATCCTCATTAGCCCTGAACTACTTGATACCGTGACTGCTTCAGTCTTTTTACTCCCCAAATCAATCACCCTTTCGTTTCTTGTAGAGTCTGTGATGTGGATGATATATTCTAGGGAAGATCAGAGGGGCTAGTCTGAGTGGTGGAGAAGGAGGAGTTTTATATGGCCCTTGTTACTCCTACTTAATAATTTCAATGGGCTCATCTTTTAACATCCATCACAGAAATATTTTCTCTGAAATTAGAAAACGAACAATCTTTAAGACCCTTTGACAGTGTTTCTTTGTTATACTTTCACATTATTTAGTCTGTCTGTGAGTAATTCAAGATCAGTTTTCTTTTTTTTTTTAAATTTAAAAAAAATTTTATTTATTATTATTATTTTTTATTATTAATTTATTTTTTTTTATTTTACAATATTATATTGGTTGGTTTTGCCCTACATTGACATGAATTCGCCCCAGGTGTACATGAGTTCCCCCTTCTGAACCCCCCTCTCACCTCCCTCCTCCCTTTATCCTCCCTCTGGGTCATCCCCGCACACCAGCCCCGAGTATCCTGTAACATGCATTGACCCTGAACTGCTGATTAGTTTCACATATGACAACATACATGTTTCAATGTCATTCTCTCAAATCATCCCACCCTCACCCTCTCCCACAAAGTCCCAAAGACTGTTCGATACAACTGTGTCTCTTTTGCTGTCTCGTATACAGGGTTATATTTCCATCTTTCTAAATTCCATATATATGTGTTAGTCGTTTACCTGTTTGTAATTTGTTTAGAATTAACATTGGTGATCTGTCTGGTTATTGATCCCCTCCCCCCAACCCAGTGTTTAAACATGAAATACTGTGAAATACAGATGGTAAAGTGTAGTTTGTATATATTTTTAATAGTAAAGATTACACAGTTTGCTGTTATATAGGCCTTTGTGCCGATAGTCATAAAATGTGGAAGCCTGCAGGACTTGAAAAAGGCAATTTAAAAAAAGAGGAAATAGAAAGACTTCACGTCCAACTAGAGGGCCACAGTAAGTTCAAAAGAGTGTATTTCATGGATGATCTGAGTGTCCCAGTTTCTCTGTAAGCAGTATACTTATTTTAAATTAATCTGCATTAATTTAAAATATAAGTAGATTGATTTATGTTTTTCTCTTCAGCTGCATAATCAATCACAAAGGAATTACTAATGCTAGTGTTCACCCTATAAGCATAGGGTCTCCTAAATTAATGAGTTAAACAGGACAGGATGTAATAGCCTGAGAGTGTTCTTGCTGTTTACCTCCAATGGCTGCATCCTCTGTTCCTTTGTTTTTTTTTTTGATGTCCCTCCCTCTGCTACAAAGGCTGAGTTCTGGCAGCCTACCACAATAAAATGATTTCAGTGATGTGGTCTCATTTCAGGAAATGTTTAATGAGTCTCAGGAAAACCATAAATAAATCTTATGTCACTGTTACACCAAAGGACAAGGACATCTTGAGGCCTGAGATAATTAGGATGTCCCACCTACGTACATTACAATCAGTCTGCATTTAAAGGGGTGTGTGTTTGACACTTGTTTTAATTTATTCCATTCTGGGCTTTAAATTGTTTTGTCTAAATGCTGAAAGGGGAAAAATAACAAGTCTCCAAGAATATGGCTAGTGGTGAGGTTTTCCTTTTGAATAATGTCATCTTAAGACTGAAGGAGACATCAGAGATTGTCCCTCCTGTCCCAGCCTCTATGTAGTATTTGAATCCCCTGGAGCAGGTCAGTGAGAGCAGAGCCTTTGTTAACATTCTTAAAGAAGCAAGTTGTACAGTTTCCCCCAAGTAACACTTTAGTTAACTAAGCTAAATTGGAAGATATTGCTCTGGATCAAGTTCTTTATTTCTCATGGTAGCTCTGTTTTTATTTGTACCATGGATAATTGAAGAAGCGTTGGCAGTAGCTTGAAGATTGTTTTCCTTGTATGTATTTGAAGTTGAGAGCAAGGATGATCATCAGTTCAGTTCAGTTCAGTTCAGTCGCTCAGTCGTGTCCGACTCTCCGCGACCCCATGAATCACAGCACGCCAGGCCTCCCTGTCCATCACCAACTCCCGGAGTACACTCAAACTCATGTCCACAGAGTCGGTGATGCCATCCAGCCATCTCATTCTCCGTCGTCCCCTTCTCCTCCCGCCCCCACCTAATGTGGAATATATTCTCTTAAGTTCAAGTGTGTGTGTGCTCTGTCATGTCTGACTCTTTGTGGCCCCATGGATTGTAGCCTTCCAGGGTCCTCTGTCCATGGAATTTTCTAGGCAAGAATACTGGACTGGGTTGCCATTTCCTACTTCAGGAGATCTTCCTGACCCAGGGATCAAAGTCATGTCTCTTGCATCTCCTGCATTAGCAGGTGGATTGTTTACCACTGCACCACTTGGGAAGCCCCCTTAAGGTCTAGGTGTGTAGTTAAATAGTTCATCCTTAGAAAAATATTATTTTGGCCATATTCCTTTGATTCTGGCAATTGCTGTTAAAAAAAACTAAATACATAAGTAAAATTTAATAAAAAGTAAAGAGCTGCCATATTCTATTTTCATTCAATTGACTGGGAGGCTGACTTCCCCTATTTAAAACTCTTTCAGGCTAAAGTAATCCTCAATCTGAAGAATGTCCTTTCGGGAAAATTCTTATTTAATTTTGATGTGATTTCATTATCTCTCTCTTTACCCTTCTTTGATTGAGATGTCACCCTTTGCGATAACACTCCTATTTATCAGAAGTGAAGTTAGAAAAAAGAATAACTAAAATAAAATTTATGACTTAAAAGTTCTATTTAGCAGCTGAGGGATAGTGAGTCCTGGGTGGTGCTTAATTGAAGCAGCCCATACAGCAGACACTCATGCAGACAGGTGATTCACACTGCAGAGGCTGCCTGAGGCTGGGTGGTCAGCCCAACATCCGCAAGTTGACCAGCCAGGGTAGACAGCTCCAGAGACAGTCTCCCTCTTTCCCTGTAGGCAGTCAGGCCACCTCCAGGAAAAAGCTGACTTCTAAACAATTTCCTGGTGAGCCAGCTGGGGAAGGAGGGGATTTCCTTAGCTGAACACTGTGCCCTGCCATTCAAAACAGACAAAGCTGGGGAGCCTGGGAAATAGGAGGGAAAAGGGCAAAGGAGATGTGACAGGGAGGGGCAGACTGACGTCTGCAAATTGGTTGAAAGCGTTTTCAAGGTATTTGGGTGCCATCCTTTTGACAGCTTTTGGTGATCTCCAGTGGTCATAACTTGCTGTTGGAATTTAGATTCCAGAATATAGGCCTTCTTCTCTTTTGCTAGTTTATTCCCTGATGAGATTCTCTGCCCGGTATAGGCACATGGGTATCAATTTGCTTTTGGTCATCTGTACAAACTGGCTCATCACTGGGATGAAAGATACCATCTATAGGGAAAGTTAGGGAGAGAATTGTTTTTTTTAAGCAGTTTGACTCAAATTTTGCTAAATTTTTGGCCTGCAAGATAGATAAAATTTCTTTGCTGTATTCATGAGTTGGCACCATGGTGTGGTAAGCCTTTTGGTGTCTCGGATTATTACTCTCACTTCTGAGACCTTTTCTTTGTTCCCATATTTGCCATTTAAAGACAAGGCTTTTTGGAGAGCCCTTCCTCTGTGGCTCGTCTAACAGGTTAAAATGAACCCATCTCCCAGTTGAAAAATAATATATGTAACTATCTAAGAACTGATTTGTAGTCATCCTGCTGCAGATTGCAGACATCTAAGGAAGCATGAATGAGCTCTGATTCTGCCTTTTTTTTGTTTTTATGTCCTTTTGCATTTCATAATCCACTCCGTCTCTCCTACCACCTTTACAAGATTTTTCAGCTCCTGGAAATCTTGTTGGCCTGGGCACTATGTCTGTGGTGCTCATAGATCATGTTACTCTATTCTAAAAACCAGTCCATGTCTTGCCATTGATTTCAGGATGAATTTCAATGTCTTTTACCTGGTCCTGTGCAATCTGGCTTCTTTCTATTTGCTAACAAAATCCCCAAAGCTTAGTAACTAAAAAAAAAAAAAATCAGAAAATAAGAATTTTTTATTTCCTATGATTTTTTGAGTTGACCAGATGGTGGTTGGGCTAATTTCGCCTGGGTTCACTCATCTGATGTGATCACTTGGAGGGGTAACTGAGCTCTAGAAGGTCCAAGCTCATCTCCATCATGTGCTTGGTCTTTGGTTCTGGTTGTCTGCTGGGGCACCTTGCGTTTCTTCCAAGTGGTCCCTTTGCCTCCATTAGCCTAGACTGGCTTTCTTACCTGGTGGTTTTGGGACAGCATTCCAAACGAGTGAAAGAGGATATGGCAAGGTCTCTTGGGGCCCAAACTAATAGAGGTCACACAGTGTTACCTTCACCACATTTATTGGTCAAAGCACATCCCAGGCTGGCCAGAGTTTAAAGGGTGAGGAAATAGACTTCTTGCTGGGACTTGTTGCAGAGAATTTACTCTGATAAACCATTCCTTTCTCCTTTTCCACTTGCCCCCTTTCATTGCACATCCTTAAACTCATCTTGTTTTCTAGCTTTTGGCCTTCAAACATGTATGTCTCTCCACCTGGAATATACTTTCTTGCCAATCCCCCCTCACCCCCCCACCTCCCCCCCCACCCCCGTTAACGTATTATACACATAGTTTACTTTTTAACTTCATTATCCTTACTAGAGTTCAAGTTTTTTTTTTTTTTTAACCTTTCCTGATAAACTGGAAATAGTCAGAGATCAGGATTGGTGTCTGTCTTATTCTTACTCTGTGTCTAGTACCCAGCACAGTGACTGGCTTATAATAGCTACTGTTAGATAAATATTTGTGGAATCACAAGATCAAATTGGTGTAGATTCCTTATTGTTGTTTGCTCACAAGATGATTTTGAAGTTCCCCTTGTAATACTACCTCCTACCCACTCTAAATGGAGAAGGCAATGGCACCCCACTCCAGTACTCTTGCCTGGAAAAGCCCATAGACGGAGGAACCTGGTAGGCTGCAGGCCATGGGGTCGCTAAGAGTTGGATACGACTGAGCGACTTCACTTTCACTGTTCACTTTCATGCGTTGGAGAAGGCAATGGCAACCCACTCCAGTGGTCTTGCCTGGAGAATCCCAGGGACGGTGGAGACTGGTGGGCTGCCGTCTATGGGGTCGCACAGATTCAGACACGACTGAAGCAACTTAGCAGCAGCAGCAGCACCCACTCTAAAAGTTTTTTTTTTTTCCCCTTCTCAGCCCAGCAGTCTAGCATCAAGATGATAGCCCAGTTGAAGAGGTAGTCGGTTGTGGAATAATTAAGGTGGAAACCTTTTTCTTAGATTTAATGAGTCATTAGAGCTGTTAAATCACTTGCTAGCCTCAAATGAATGTTTGGAAGAAGTCGTACCTGTAGTCCATAAAATAGGTGGTTAAAAATGTGAAGTTAAGGTAAGCTTTTGTTTGTAGAGAGTGGAGAATGGCTTTCCCATAGCTCAGGCACCCTATTCTTCATTTTCTGAATCTGTATTATACTTAGAATCAGTGCACTCTAATTGCTCTCTAATTATGCCATGTGCAAGTCTCAACCTCTCACCTAGAATCAACTTTCTGAAGGAATAGGAGTGTATTTCATACCTCATTTATTTTCTTTGCAGTGCATACTATCATCAATAATTAATAGACTCTGGCTCAGCCAAAACATCCTCCTTCTCTCTTACTTTGCTCCAAGCATTAGATTTAGTGTTAAGAGTTTCAGCGGAAAAAAAAAAGTTTCAGCGAATATATTTTCTAATCTAGTCAGTTGTAATAGCTAGTCTCCAAGACAGCCCTCCCTCCTACCCCCAACCTCAGCAGTTCTTCAGTTCAGTTCAGTTCAGTCGCTCAGTCGTGTCTGACTCTTTCGACCCCATGAATCCCAGCACGCCAGGCCTCCCTGTCCATCACCAACTCCCAGAGCAGTTCTTACCTCCTTGTGTTTATGTCCATGTATAGGCTCTTCCCACACCAAATTATACCAACCTTTGAGGCAGTCCAGTATGGTGGAATAAAAGACATTGTGGCTTCTGGTATGCTTATTTTGATCACTTGCTGTGAGGTAAGCCAGTTGCCACTTTAGGATATGCAAACAGCCTTTGAGAATTGTCCATGTGGTCAATTGGACTATGATGTGAGGAACCCAGGTCTCTTGCCAACAGCCATATGAGTTAGCATCTTAGAAGCAGATCCTCTAGCCTCCATCAGGCCTTCAGATGACTGGTCAACATCCTGACTGCACAAACATGAGGGACTGAGCCAGAGCCACGTAGCTATTTCCAAATCCTGACCCACAGAAATAGTAAATATTGAGGTAATTCAGATCTGTTGTTATTTTAGGCTTGTTACATGTTGAGTAGTGTGTTACATGGAAATAGAGAAGTATATATTGGCCATTTTGCATTCTCTCTGGACTCTTAAGAAATGAACGTGGCCTTTGTCTGTGACAAGATCGACTGAGCTTTGCCCTGGAAAAGATACATATTACATAATATATCTATTTATTGAGAGAAACATAACTATAACTTTTCCTGGATACCCAGATTTCAGTGGAACATTGGGTTACATGCTACCTAGAGGTAGATGGGTAAATCGTGTCATCTTTCATATCATTCATACCTTATATGATTAAAACTTTGAAAAGATAGAAATATTAAGTAAGTTAAGTCTGGTACAGGGTAGTATAGCATTCAGTTCAGTTCAGTTCAGTCGCTCAGTCGTGTCTGACTCTCTGCGACCCCATGAATCACAGCACGCCAGGCCTCCCTGTCCATCACCAATAGTGCTTTATTTAAACTTATGACTTGGCTTTGGTTTCAAGTAACAGCATGAGCAGAAAGGAAATTTATTATATAGAAAGAGAAATGTCTCATGGAGCCCCAGGTTAAGGATGGCGGCAGGTCTCATAAAGGATCTAGAACTGGAGTAGAAAATTATAAGGACTCTTACTTCATCTCTTCTAATATCTGTTTCTTCAGCTGGTCTTTCTGTGATTTTCCATTTACAAGGTGAAATTTGGAAGTCCTACAGCTCCCTTTATTATGTGACAGTTTTAGTCACACAGAGACTCCATTCAAGTTTCCCCCAAAGAGAGAATTTGATTGGTAGACTCTCAGCCAGATGCCCATCCCTGAGCCAATCAGCCATTGCCCTTGGGGAGGAGCTGGATTTGGGGGGTGGGACTATGGGACTGCTTGTAGCTTTTTCCTGTTGATGGTATAGGTATGTTGGGTGGGAGTTGGGTAGGGAGAGTAAGGATACTGTAGGGGGCATTCAGTTCTAAAGGAGCTTGTGGGGCAGACAGAAACCTCAGAGGTATTTGCTCAGAGAGGAGAGAACCAGTTTTAGAAAACATGGTGTATTATCTCAGCTTTGTGAGGCAGCACATTCTCAGCCTGTCGTTCTGTAAAATGGCAGTTGATGATAAAACCCTAAATATCATTTCCTTTCTCTCCCTTATTCCCACTTAGAGCCTGGGTTATAAATGTTACTACCAAGAACTTTAGTGAGAACGTAGTTTATTACTCATGTTAAAGGTCAAAATCAGAGACTGGTATCAGTAATGTACTTTTATGACACCTATGAGAAAAGTCAGTGTTTTTGGCCATTCCAAATTTTCACATGTAAATATACATTTGAAAGAGTGGGAGGAGTGAAAACAAATACTCTTCTTCTAGTCCATGTACACTTAAGCTTTGTCTGGGAATTTGGGCAAAATACATGTGACAGTTCTGATGTTCTTAACTTGCCACATACATCTTAGTGTCAGGATGTCTGAAATACTTCCTTCTTGAACAATATAATGAAATAATTGGGATATGGCACAAGTTTCCAACAGGGCTTTCTCTGTGTTGTTTTAAACAGAAGGGAAGAGAAAAAATGAACAAGAAACTGACGTATTAGTCAGATTAAAAAGAGCAAGTTTGACGCATTCCTCACTGAAAAAAATAGTTCATTGAGCTCTTCTGAAATGTTTCTAAGCGTTTGTGTCTTCACAAGTTTAATTTACTGTGTTGTTTTTTTTTTTCTATTCAAAAATGCTTGCATTCATCAATCTCTTGATTTATCCGTGGAATATTTGGCATTTCCCAGTTTCACTGAAGTATTTGGAATAACGTATGTGATGGTAGGGATTTCCTGGTGGCTCTGATGGTAAAGAATATGCTTCCAATGCAGGAGATGAGGTTTGATCCATGGGTCAGGAAGATCCCTTGGAGATGGGAATGGCTACCCACTCCAGTATTCTTGCCTGGAGAATTCCATGGACAGAGGAGCCTGGTGGGCTACAGTCCAGTTCACAAAAGAGTCAGACATGACTTAGGAACTATTGTAATATTCCAATGGGGAGGGGGTATTTTAAAAAACATGGTTTAGTTAGTGTCATAAGATTTTTCTGTGAGTGTACATATACGCATACTTTAGTTATAATACTGTAAGCTGGAGCCCTTCCCAGGTCTCTGGAGCTCCTGTGTAACACTCAGAAATGAATTGTCAGAGGAGACGCACATGCTGATAAAGCAAAAGACTTTTATTGGGAAGGGGTGCCTGTGCAGAGAACAGTAAGGCAAGGGAATTGAGGAGAACTACTCTGTCATGTGGCTTGCAGTCTCAGGTTTTATAGTAAGGGGGTTACTGTCTGGATGGTCATCTTGCTTGGTTCATGTGCCACTTCCTGGTGGCACATGTGTCTCTTAGCCAAGATGGATCAGCAAAAAAGACTCTGGAAGGTTGGTCATCTCCTTCTTTTGGCCTCTCCCAAATTCTCATGGCTAGTGTTCCTTATCGGGACCTCCTGTTGTGGGACAGCTCAGGCAAGTAGTTATCACTTGCCTGGCCAAGCTGTATGGTTCCGTAACAGTACAATGAAAAGTCAGTTGTAAGAAAATGTAGGTGGGGATTTTCCCTGTGCCATACATAAAATTGGGTTCAAATCCATTTTTAATGGTAGTGTTTTTTGTGCCCTTGGGAATAATACATAACCTGTTTCTCATCCTGTAATATTGGAGAAGGAAATGGCAACCCACTCCAGTATTCTTGCCTGGAAAAACATGGATGGAGGATCTTGGTGGGGTACACACCCCATGGGGTCGCAAAGAGTCGGACACGACTGAGTGACTAACACACACATCCTGTAATATAACTTGAAAAGAAGTTGAGCAGACACAAGAATGCAAGTCATCTTTTCGACAAATACTTGGAGAACATGAAGGCTAAAACATAATCGGAAGAACCTAATGCTTATTTTAGATACGATATACACTTTTGTTATTCAGAGTTTGCTTTTAAAGAGTTTACACTGACATACTTTTTAAGGGATTTACCCTGTAGAAAAGGTGTGAGGTCCACACGGAGCATTTTTTTCTTTTGCTGTCGGAAAAAACTAACTTCATTTCATTGCTTGCCCAAAGCCAGGAGGGTATTATTACGTCAAAGAATGAACTAGAACCCTGGATTTCTGACTGAGTACACCTCCCATGTTAACATCCCCTCAGCTTCTCATCTTGAATAATTCCCCTGACTTGGTTTCTGGACTAGGCCCCCTGATTTGTGGTTTATGGTACCTTGTTTGTAAGGATTTGTTTTCATTTTTTACTTTATAACTTTGACAGCATGAACAGGTTAAAGTTAAAGAACAGGTGAAATTGTTCAGTATCTTATACAGATTGCATTAAATTCTTGCTTTAAATATTTTGATTCCATTTCTTTGTAATGGTGGAGTTTTTGTCACCATTTTGTTACCACCAGTGGTGGAGAGGATGCTTGTGTAAATGAGTTTTTTTTTTTTAATTTTGATTGCTTTATTAAAATGTTCCTCATAGAATTCTTTACAAAAACATTATATCCTAAAAAAGGCATTCAACAAATATTAAGACCTTCTATGTATAGGACGTTGATGGAAAAAGCAAAGGAATCTGTGTTCCTGATCCTTAAAGTGAAGTCACTCAGTCGTGTCCAACTCTTTGTGACCCCATGGACTGTAGCCTACCAGGCTCTTCCATCCATGGGATTTTCCAGGCAAGAATGCTGGAGTGGGGTGCCATTGCCTTCTCCTTGTAAACGAGTTTTGAATGAGAAGGAGGAGAAAGGGTGAATGAAGTAGACACAGCTTTCCTGACAGAGGCACTACAGACAGGTTCATTGTCACAGGCTTTTTTCACTGAATGCTCTGTGCACTCATTATCATCACATCTCTGAAAGCTGTTAATTGCATCATTTTCGGGGTGGGGTGGTGGTGGTGGTGGTGGATGTCCTTTTCCTTGTTTTGCCTGTAGGCTAGAGTGGTAACACTGCAAGGTGTGGTTTTCCTTGTGTAACAGCTTCCATTGTAACTTTCTTATTTGGAAGGTAGGTTTTAAAAGGTGAAACTGTACCTTTTATATTTAAAAGAAGGCATCGGCTGCTTTTCTGTTGAGATCAGGACCATGGAAATCAGATCTAATGTAATTTGACATGGATCACAGAATTTTAGAATCTTGAGGGAGAAGGACTCGTACAGCCAGCATATGCAGCAAGCTTGCTCCTGTGGCAGTGTTGGGGGTGCGGAGATGGGGACAGTGGAGATTCCTGTGCGCACCGAGCTGAGTCAGTGGGAAAACAATGCATTGATTGCATTTCATGTACTTCTGACAAATGATGTCCATTTTCTGTTTAAACATGCTCCTGGGGCCACTTTGGAAAACTCTCTCACTGAAAGTTTGTCCTTAAGTTGCTCTTGCCACTAATTCTGTCCTCAAATGTAATTAGTGGTATGCTGGTTAATGGTTATCAACCTGCTCAGGGCAGGGAGTGCTGGTTTGTAGTGTTTGCCAATTTCCACTGTGTAAATACTCACACTTTGGCCAATGTTAAGTCCCTAATGAAAAGACATTGAACACAGGATTGGGAAGAGTTGCACACAATTGGCTCCTTGGTGTTAATATGAGTAGCTTCTGCCACCACTGAGCTCCATACACAGTAAATTATCATGACTGTTAATAACTGTAAATGAGAATGGATAACGGTTTATTGGGAACAAGAGTTTTAAAAGTTCTTTTACACACACACACACACACACACACACACATAGACACACATTACCTTATTTGAGCACCATGGTAACTGGGAAATAAGTGTTATTACTCACCTCATTTTAATACAGTCTCTATTCCCAAATACTTGGATTCTCTCTTTATCTCTGTGAAACGTGAGGTTATCCAAATCTTTAGAGTGTAATTGCTTGAAAGTGGCAGATTGAAACCCTTGTCTTTCTGATACCAGAATCTTCACAGAGAATCACTGTAAAATACATAATAAAATTAAAAGCTGATTGCATTTCATCTAAGCATCTCCTTTCTGGTTGTATGCACCCAAAGTTCTGATAAAATAGCTCTTTCATTGATTGAGTTTACCGAGCATCTGTCTGTGTTAATCATTGTTCTGGGCACTCCTGGTGCATCTGTGAACAAAACAGTAAATATCCTCCGCTTTATGGAGGGAGGTAGACAACAGACTCAGGTAAAAGCAAGGAATTTGCACGTTAGAAGGTGAAGATGCTGTGAAACAAAATAGAATGAAGGGGGTTATGTATATTGGAGAGACTTGGGTTGCTGTTTTGAATATGGGGATAATATTCCTCACATGGCTTAATTTTTAGACCTTTCACGATTGCCTTTTCTCAAAAGGACATGCTGTGTTAAGTTGTGTGCCCTGAGCCCCAGGTGTTATAGTGCACACTGGTCCCTAACAGGTTAAGAATGCAGCCTGAGAGGCCCTTCTCTCTCCATGGACCCAAGTCCCATTCTTGGCTGCTGTTGTCTTGTGGTCAGTACAAGCCACAGGTCCCTTGCCACAGGAATGCCTGCCAGCCACGCTAGCTTCCCCTCATCAGATCGTTTTACCATTGACTGATGGAACCTGGAGGCAGTACTTTACATTTATTTCTGTGGTTTCTCATTATGCAAAATAACTGCAGGGGCAACTTGATTTATTGGCAGATAAATTTGCATTTGTGACATCTCTAGGTCTTAATGCTCCTTGAGGCAATGTTTTCCAAAGTGTGGGATCACCCGTGAAAAGCGAGGGGATTGGCTCTGAATGACCCTGAATCTTAAAGGAATTGAGTTGCTCCGCCTTGTAGTTCACTGTGTGTGAGTGTAATGCAGCTGAGGATACAACCTCATTTTGGCGCCAGTGAGTCTTTATCAGTTGGAAAGGGTCGGACACAACTGAACAAAAATAAGTCAGTTGCTGATGTACCTTTTCTCAAGAGAGAAAGGAGACAGGGAGAAGGAAGTGTGTAGGAACTTTAGAGTCTCCACAGATGACTGGCTTAGCTAGAAGTAAACTTGGACTGCAAGGAGATCCAACCAGTCCATCCTAAAGGAGATCAGTCCTGGGTGTTCATTGGAAGGACTGATGATAAAGCTGAAGCTCCAATACTTTGACCACCTCATGAGACGAGTTGACTCACTGGAAAAGACTCTGATGCTGGGAAGGATTGGGGGCGGGAGGAGAAGGGGACGACCGAGAATGAGATGGCTGGATGGCATCACCAACTCTGTGGACATGAGTTTGAGTGAACTCCGGGAGTTGGTGATGGACAGGGAGGCCTGGCGTGCTGTGATTCATGGGGTCGCAGAGAGTCGGACACGACTGAGCGACTGAACTGAACTGAAACATTCCTTTAGTTACAATATATTGTATTTATTTATCTTTAGGGTTGTCTTTTACTCACAGTAGATGATATTGATTTTCTTCTTCAATAATGAAGTAAAATTTTCTTTCAAATTGAAACTATTCATGTTAAAATGTATTTATTTAAAGAAATTTGAAATAAATAACAGATGGTTTTTAAGTTTGACACATTATGAAGGTAAATCTTCAAGGTCTGAAGTTTGGTTAATGTTTGTCTAAACAATGCTGCAAGATCAGAAGTGGGTGCAAAACTCTTTAAGAGTCCAGATCATAAAATAAGCAACACTTTAGAATGTAAAAACATTTCATCATAATCATGGGTGTATATAGCAGTCAAGAGTGTGAACCATAAGTCTCTTGACTTGAATTCCTCTTTTACTAGCTGTGTGATCTTGGGTAAGGTTCTTAATGCTTGGTGCATCCTCAGTGTGCTCATCTGAAAAATGGGGATTATGTCAAAGGGTAGTTCAGTTCACTTCAGCTCAGTCGCTCAGTTGTATCCAACTCTTTGCGAACCCATAAATCACAGCACGCCAGGCCTCCCTGTCCATCACCAACTCCTGGAGTTCACCCAAACTCACCTCCATCGAGTTGGTGATGCCATCCAGCCATCTCATTCTCTGTCGTCCCCTTCTCCTCCCACTCCCAATCCCTCCCAGCATCAGAGTCTTTTCCAGTGAGTCAACTCTTCGCATGAGGTGGCCAAAGTATTGGAGCTTCAGCTTTAGCATCAGTCCTTCCAATGAACACCCAGGATTGATCTCCTTTAGGATGGACTGGTTGGATCTCCTTGCAGTCCAAGGGACTCTCAAGAGTCTTCTCCAGCGCCACAGTTCAAAAGCATCAATTCTTCGGCGATCAGCTTTCTTCACAGTCCAACTCTCACATCCATACATGACCACGGGAAAAACCATAGCCTTGACTAGACGGACCTTGGTTGGCAAAGGATTAAATGATATGTTAAATAATAATGATTAAATTATACGTTAAAGATAGTTATGGCTATGTAAGTGTGAACTATTGCAATTATTTTTAAGAGAGTGATGTTCTTCATGGTGGCGGTGGTGGGGGAATTCTTCATTTTTATCAGTCTAACCGATACATTCTAGTTCTTAAAGGAGTGTTACTTAGGGTTCTAGGTTATGTAAACAGAAAAAAGAATGAGCCACATTGTGTTAATATTATGAACAAAAGTTCTCATTGTTTTCCTCCCAGCTCCACTTTGGGAAATTATGTTTTCACTGGCCCTGGGTTGTTTATAATTGTCCTTGTTGAGTCAAGGTGGGCTTTTTTACACTAAATCTGGGCAAGATGCCCTTTATTGTCATTTCATGTGACCTTTCAGCCAATTTCTGATGTATAAATAACACATAAAAACACCACCTGGATTGAGGCCTTTTATTACTTTGGAATTAAATTTCAACGGAAATATCAAGGACGATGAAATAGATGAGGAACTGGAAATTTAAAGGTGGCCTAAATATGGGTCTGCTTTTTCTTCTGCCATCTCGTGACTTCTGTTATAAATAAATCTCCTTCTGGATTCCCAAATGAGCAGCTGCGTGTCCCATGGTGAGCTCTGTAGGACTTGAGCTCCCCTAGTGATAGAAAGTGTTTAACAGGTAGAGAAAAGGATCTGCTGGCCAGACAAGTTTGGGAAAGACTGGGACATGTAAAGCTCAATGGATTTATCTGTTCTCATGTCTGTTCAGAGGGTTTTATGCATGGAAATCCATCATGATGCTTTAAAAATGAAAATAGCAATAACAGTTAACTTTTATTTAGCACTTACTATGTGCCAAATGTGGTTCTGAGCACTTCACGTGTATTACCTTGTAAATCTTCAGAGTGGCTTTAGGAGGTAATAAGCACGACTGTTATTCTCATTTGATATGTGAGGAGACTGAATTCTGGATTGGAGGATGTAAGATTTCTTAAATGTTATCTGACCAGAGACAAGTTTTTTGACGTCCCTTATGTAATGAGAGCCCTGGGAAGCTTGATCTGACGCTCTAAGCACACTGACTCACGTGTAGATAATTTTGGATGTCGGATGGCTTTTTTCTGACCTCACGTTTCTAGGCCTTCTGGTTTCTGTGGAGGAAATGATGGCTTCCTTTAAAATCCCCATGTTATATAGATTTGTTTCCCAATGATTTTCTTGCTTGCCTTGATGCTATAAGTTCTGAAAGTGCAGGATTCAACTCATAAATCTTAAAGTGACAGATTTAATTTTCCAACTTTACAGTCTCCTGGATGGGGAGAATAGATCCCTTTTCTGCAGACTGAACCTTCTTCATTTGAGCATTTTAGTAGCATCTCTTGAAGGTGAGAACTTGCTGTGTGGAAAAGGAAGACAGCTTTGCATAGGGCTTGTGATCTTGGAATCAAATGAAAGTACATCTGATTAATAAAGGGTTTATATCCTCCTGAAGTTAAGAGAATGAAAAAAAGCTATATTTTTCATCCTGCTTTTAAATGCACATCAACTGGTAAAATGCCAAAATGGCATTTTGACAAATGATCTTCACTTCAATTATTTATACATTTCCTTGAATTATTTCAGTATTATACAAGTGATGAAATCATCTTGAGTAAATTACTTCCTCTGGTCCCATAGACAGCTGAGTCTAGTATGTACAAAATTCTCCCATTATTTCCCATCACTCTTAATATAAAATCCAAATTTATTATTGCTACCTGCAAGACCTGACCCCTGTCCTCTACATCTTCAAGGCTGATTCTAGTTTGAATTGCCTCTTTGTGGTAATGAGGAAATAATGCTCTTCTGGTCAGCCCTATGGATAGGGCTGTACATGTTCCTTGGCCATGTGCCCTTGTGCAGTGCACAGCCTGTACAGCTGCACATAACTGACCACCTCATATCATATCCCCTGTAACATCTTTTGTTTCCTTGGTAATCCTTATCTCACTTAAAATGACTGATTGAATGTCTCTCATTTTTGCTAGAGGGTAAACTCTCTGTAAACTGTGTTTGTATTTGTCATATTTACTACTGTATTGTTAAGAACAAGCAAACTGCCAGGTACCCAGTACACTTTTTATGATATTTATTGTTTATGATGTTTATTGAAGGCAGGCTTGACAGTTGCATCCATGGCTGGGCCCATGGATGTCTATAGCAAGCCTACGTCTTACATGGAAGGATTAGAAATCTTTTGACTGAGGTGTATGAATCTGGGATTTAGAATCAAACTTGCAGGCTGGTATAGAATAATCAAGTTTTATCTAGGTACTTTTCAGCCCTTAGGGAGGCTGTATTTTACACATATCTTCTGTTGTGAATCTCTTATATTTGACATAACGAGATGTTCCTGCCATCAAGAAAAAATGGTGTGTTTTCTCATTATGTGCTTTGCTACCAGAGCTCATCTTAGGTGTATGTAGTAGTAATAGAGTGGGGCAGTGCACAGCCCTTAGCATGTGGCTGTTGCTCTATGCCTTTACAGCACAACTCCTTACCAGGCAACAGTTACCGGCTAACGGGAGACCGTCGATATGAGATGGTTAGAGCTGTGGTTAGAGGTCCCTGCTCAGCCGTTGGTTGGTGACACAGTCGGCTCCACCCCGAAGCGAGGAGCTGCCAGTAGTCAAAGAGCGACTGTTCGTGGTCCTGCTCAGACCTTGGTTGGGGCTGCAGTGGGCCCCTCTGCCAAGCGAGCACCTGGCAAGAGTGGCTGTTGGTGGCCTGTTCAGCCAACAGTCAGTGGAGTGTAGGCTGTTGGAGAACGAGGTAAGAGGTGATTCCTAGCCTTATCCCATGGCTCCTCTGCTCACCCGGCCTTGGGCTGGCATGTGAACTGGGGGGCCCAGGGAACAGGCTGGGGCCTTTGTCCTGCAGGGCTTCAGAGCCCACACCAAGGCCGCCCACTGGCCAATCTCAGGCCTCGAGGCTGCGGTGAACCTCCCTTCCCTTTCCCTCTTTCTCGACCCGATGGCAGCGGCTGTCTGCTATCCTTTATGTGACTTTGTGCGTGTCATGTCATATATTAGATGCTCAATTCCAGTAGAAGGGCACCAGTAATTAGGAGGTTTTCAGCATTAAATGTGATAATGCAGATAAATAGTGTAATACACAGCCAGTACAGGGTAAAGCATTTAATACTCTCTTCTTGTTCTTTTCTTTTGTATTTAACCTGAACCTAAAATTACTTTCTAAAAAGAATTTTTTTGTTAACTTTTCCCAAATCAATTCTGATTTTCTTCTTTGTTTCTCGAACTTTTGTTGGTAGGTTGCATACAATTATTCTTTTTAATTCATTCTTCTTCGATTGACAGGGCAAAATGATCATTCCGTGGGGATCAGGGGAATGGTGAGTGGAGAGTGTATTACAAGAGAGGTAATGGTGTCTGTGTTGATTGGAGATTATTCTGATCTTGTGGTAGAGTTTTTAAGAAAGTTATTAAGTCAAGGCTAAATTACATACTTTAAAAAATTGTCTTTTCAAGTCAGTTTTTTCATGATTGCACATTGGCTTGAGCAGATATCATGTGATAGGGTTCTTCCAACTTAGCAAAACCGTGTTAAATAATTTCTGCAGTGTGTTGAAATGGTGTTCAGTTCAGTCGCTCAGTCGTGTCCGACTCTCCGCGACCCCATGAATCACAGCACGCCAGGCCTCCCTGTCCATCACCAACTCCCGGAGTTCACTCAAACTCTTGTCCATCAAGTCGGTGATGCCATCCAGCCATCTCATTCTCGGTCGTCCCCTTCTCCTCCCGCCCCCAACCTTCCCCAGCATCAGAGTCTTTTCCAGTGAGTCAGCTTGTCGCATGAGGTGGCCAAAGTATTGCAGTTTCAGCTTTAGCATTAGTCCTTCCAATGAACACCCAGGATCAATCTCCCTTAGAATGGACTGGTTGGATCTCCTTGCAGTACAAGGGACTCTCAAGAGTCTTCTCCAACACCACAGTTCAAAAGCATCCATTCTTCGGCGATCAGCTTTCTTCACAGTCCAACTCTCACATCCATACATGACCACAGGAAAAACCATAGCCTTGACTAGACGGACCTTGGTTGGCAAAGTAATGTCTCTGCTTTTTAATATATTATCAAGGTTGGTCATAACTTTCCTTCCAAGAAGTAAGAGTCTTTTAATTTCATGGCTGCAATCAGCATCTGCAGTGATTTTGGAGCCCAAAAAAATAAAGTCTGACACTGTTTCCATTGTTTTTCCATCTATTTCCCATGAAGTGATGGAACCAGATGCCATAATTTTTGTTTTCTGAATGTTGAGCTTCAAGCCAACCTTTTCACTCTCCTCTTTCACTTTCATCAAGAGGCTTTTGAGTTCCTCTTCACTTTCTGCCATAAGGGTGGTGTCATCTGCATATCTGAGGTTATTGATATTTCTCCCAGCAATCTTGATTCCAGCCTGTGCTTCTTCCAGCCCAGCGTTCCTCATGATGTACTCTGCGTATAAGTTAAATAAGCAAGGTGACAATATACAGCCTTGACGCACTCCTTTTCCTATTTGGAAGCAGTCTGTTGTTCCATGTCCAGTTCTGACTGTTGCTTCCTGACCTGCATACAGGTTTCTCAAGAGGCAGGTCAGGTGGTCTGGTATTCCCATCTCTTTCAGAATTTTCCACAGTTTATTGGGATCCACACAGTCAAAGGCTTTGGCATAGTCAATGAAGCAGAAATAGATGCTCTTCTGGAACTCTCTTGCTTTCTCCATGATCCAGCGGATGTTGGCAATTTGATCTCTGGTGCCTCTGTCTTTTCTAAAACCTGCTTGAACATCTGGGAGTTCATGGTTCACATATTGCTGAAGCCTGGCTTGGAGAATTTTGAGCATGACTTTACTAGCGTGTGAGATGCGTGCAATTGTGTGGTAGTCTGAGCATTCTTTGGGATTGCCTTTCTTTGGGATTGAAATGAAGACTGACCTTTTCCAGTCCTGTGGCCACTGCTGAGTTTTCCAAATTTGCTGGCATATTGAGTGCAACACTTTCACAGCATCATCTTTCAAGATTTGCAGTAGCTCAACTGGAATTCCATCACCTCCACTAGCTTTGTTTGTAGTGATGCTTTCTTTGTTTTTTTCATTGTTCACTTTATTTTTTATTTTTTATATTTTTTCCAATTTTATTTATTTTTTTCAAGTTGAACAGACTAAATTTCTTTAAACAAACTTACTTATACTCCAGAGTCCTTTAAAAACTTAATAGCATTTATACATTGAAGGTATTTGATTTTCTTGTAACTAGCACTTCAAATGCAACAAGCATTTGAAGCACAAGCATTTGACCCAACAAGTAAAACTTTCTACAATTCATAACTTTTATAAATAAAATAAATTAAATGTACAGTGAATAAGTTCTCTGAAATATTTCAATATTTCTGCAGGTTTAGTAACATCATAAAATACATTTCAACTAAAATTCAGAAATCTAAAAACCTGTTAGGCATTTTTAGCCGTTTTAAGTTGGAAATGAAGACCAATGTTACATCGTAATATGCCAATTACAAATAGTACTTCAAATACCGCCGCCGGAGTGTAGTGATGCTTTCTAAGGCCCACTTGACTTCACATTCCAAGATGTCTGGCTCTAGGTCAGTGATCATGTTATCGTGACTATCTTGGTTGTGAAGATCTTTTTTGTACAGTTCTTCTGTGTATTCTTGCCACCTCTTCTTAATATCTTCTGCTTCTGTTAGGTCCATACCATTTCAGTCCTTTTTCGAGCCCATCTTTGCATGAAATGTTCCCTTGGAATCTCTAATTTTCCTGAAGAGATCTCTTGTCTTTCCTATTCTGTTGTTTTCCTCTATTTCTTTGCATTGATCACTGAGGAAGGCTTTCTTATCTCTCCTTGCTATTCTTTGGAACTCTGCATTCAGATGCTTATATCTTCTTTTCTTCTTTGCTTTTCATTTCTCTTCTTTTCACAGCTATTTGTAAGGCCTCCTCAGACAGCCATTTTGCTTTTTTGCATTTCTTTTCCATGGGGATGGTCTTGGTCCCTGTCTCCTGTACAATGTCACGAACCTCCGTCCAGAGTTCATCAAGCACTCTATCGATCAGATCTAGTCCCTTAAATCTATTCCTCACTTCCACTGTATAATCATAAGGGATTTGATTTAGGTCATATCTGAATGGTCTAGTGGTTTTCCCTACTTTCTTCAATTTAAGTCTGAATTTGGCAATAAGGAGTTCATGATCTGAGCCACAGTCAGCTCCTGGTCTTGTTTTTGCTAACTGTATACAGCTTCTCCATCTTTGGCTGCAAAGAATATAATTAATCTTATTTCGATGTTGACCATCTGGTGATGTCCATGTGTAGAGTCTTCTCTTGTGTTGCTGGAAGAGGGTGTTTGCTATGACCAGTGCGTTCTCTTGACAAAACTCTATTAGCCTTTGCCCTGCTTCATTCCGTGCTCCAAGGCTAAATTTGCCTGTTACTCCAGGTGTTTCATGACGTTGAAATGGTAATAAAAAGTCAAAATCGTATGGTATCGTATTGCACTTTCAGTGCAATTATCACTTTTTACTGAACTTATTTTGGCAGTGGAGTAGATTATAAGTATAAAATTGCAACCTAATTCTATTTTGTACTTAGTGAGTGTAAATATAATATAAATTAAAACCCATGTATAAATAATCACAAAGATAATTTAACATTAATTTTAATTTTCTTCTGAAATGTGAAATTGAATAAATGTTGTTAAGAGTCTTTTTGAGAAGTGGCAGAATGGGCTAAACTTAATTATACTGTATTGTTTAAAAAATATGTAAGTTCCAGGAGAGAATGAAGTTTATAAATATGGAGTGCCTCGAGATGATTGGATCTAAGAGAAGTTAGGTTTTCATCTGACTCATGTATTATGGCTTAAAATGAGATGGTTCAGGATTAGAAATTCATGTGGCGTTTGTATGTGACTGTCAGAATTTGATTGAAGATCCAATATGTTTTGTTCCACACAGCTTAAAACTGGAAGGAAAGTAATTGTAGAACAACGTGTTCTTGAATAGTACTGTCTTTAATGACTATTACCAGAGGCCTTAGAGAAAATGAGGGCAGAACTTGAGGACATAATACAGCAGAAAGGAGGTGGAGAGCCACACTTTGAAGAAGTGAACAACTGATATTTGTAAGTGAACTTCCATTTGTTTTCTGTGGACCTAATTGGAGAAGCAAATGACAACCCACTGCACTGTTCTTGCCTGGAGAATCCCAGGGACGGGGGAGCCTGGTGGGCTTCCGTCTGTGGGGTCGCACAGAGTCGACACGACTGAAGCGACTTAGCAGCAGTAGCAGCAGCAAGAGATGTGAACAGGACTATGGCCGTAATTCGTGACTTGTGAAGTGTCCTAAAATGAGATGTGGCTGCCTCACAAGGTGGTTCGTTCATTGGCATCCGAGCTCTCCAAACCCATCCTGAGTCATTCTAAGCAGAAGTTGTGAATGGATTCAGACATTAGATGAGAAGCTGGGCTCCGTGACCACTTAGATTCCTGTCATTCTTGCATTTCTAGGAATTCTAAGCTGACGACCATTGGATACAATTGAAAAATTTAAAGGGGGCAACGTGATTGAAGGTCTAGAATGTGTGTGTGTGCCTTTCTGTTTAACTGCTCTTGATTCTCCTAAATCTATTCCCTTACTCAGCTTAAATGTCCTCCCTTTGGAGAGGCCATGCCTAGCTAAAGATTTGTTCTTGTTTACTTGGTAAGTCCTGTCCCATTCTTTGTGATCCTGTGGACTGTACCCCTATTTGAGGGGCAGAAGCAGCTTAATTTCAAGTACTTTTTAATTATTTATAAGTGCAGAAGATCTGTAATGGAGAAATAGGAATATTCCTATACAATAATTTGAATCTGGAAGATAAAAAAAGAATGCAGAAAATTAACCTGGTATAATTAAGTCCCTGTTTAAACTACAGTTGTCCTGAGCATTTAATAAAAATGCTTAAAGATAACTATTTGTTAGGATTCTGACCCTACCTCAGTATGTAGCTATTGTCTTTATAAAATTAACTCAGTCTTATTCTGACATTTTTCTGTGTAGCCTAAAAAAACTAGATTTTATTTTTTAGAGCTGTTTTAAGTTCATAGCAAAACTGAGAGTAAGGTACAGAGATTTCTCCTTTACCCTCTGTCCCCACATGTGCATAACCTTGTGTGTTATCCACATGTCTCACCAGAGTGATAGCATTTGTTATAACTGATGAACCTACACTGACACGTTGTTATTGCCCAAAGTTCATAGTTTCCATTAGGGTTCCCTCTTGATATTGTGTAGTCTATGGGTATGGACAAATGTTTAAAGACTTATATTCTTGGTTATGGTATCATGCAGAGTATTTTCTCTGCCCTAAAAATTATCTGTGTTCCTCTATTCATCCTTCTTGCTGCTCTAACCTCTGGCAACCACTGATCTTTATACTCTTTCCATAGCTCTGCATTTTCCAGAATGTTATATAGTTGGAGTTGTATAGTATAGCCTTTTAAGATTGGTTTTTCATTTAGTCATATGCGTGTAACATTCCTCTATGCCCTTTCATGGCTTCATGGCTCATTTCTTTTTAGTGCTGAATAATATTACATGGTCTGGATGTACCACAGGTTATTTATCCATTCTTTTACTGAAGGACATCTTGGTTACTTCCAGATTTTTACAGTTGTGAATAAAGCTGCTCTAAACGTCTGTGCATAGGTTTTACTGTGGATGTAAGTTTTTTACCTCCTGTGGGTAAATACCAAGAAGCACGACTGTGTGGTAGCACTGTTTAGTTTTGTAAGAAACCACCAGAATGGCTTCCAAAGTGGCTGTACCATTCTTTGTTCCCACCAGAATGAATGAGAGTTCCTGCTGCTTCTATATCCTTGTCAGCATTTGGTCTTGTCAGTTCTGAATTGTAGCCGGCCATTCTAATAGATGTAGAGTGGTATCTCTTTGTTTACCCTCTGAATTCAGTTCAGTCGCTCAGTCATGTCCGACTCTTTGCAACCACATGGACTGCAGCACGCCAGGCTTCCCTGTCCATTACCAACTCCTGGAGCTTGCTCAAACTCATGTCCATCAAGTCAGTGATGCCATCCTCTGTTGTCTGCTTCTCTTCCTGCCTTCAATCTTTCCCAGCATCAGGGTCTTTTCCAGTGAGTCAGTTCTTCGCATCAAGTGGCCAAAGTATTGGAGTTTGAGCTTCAGCATCAGTCCTTCCAATGAATATTCAGGACTGATTTCCTTTTAGGATTGACTGGTTTGCTCAGCTTTTACTTTATTATTATTATTTTTAAATTTTAAAGGTGATACTCTTACAGAAGGCTAGGCAAAAAAGCAAACTTTCTAGTCCCTTCTGCTTAGAGTTAGTGGTCTGATGTATGCCTTTCTAGATACTTTATGTGTAAAAAAGAGAAATTCCATGGGTAAATTTTAGTTAAAAACAGATTAGTGTAAACTTCTTTTTTAGTAGTATTTTGATATGTAAGAAACACCTGGCAGCCAGATAAAATTTTTAAAAGTCAAAGGTACATTTTGGGGACCATTAATATATTCATCAGGTGCATAATTTCAGAAAGTAAGAGGGTATACAATGAAACCCGTAATCAGCTTGGTTCCCCTCACCTCCCTTGGTGGGTTCTCCTGGAGTTAATGACAAGGTATGCATAGGTGTGTGTTGTGAAACACAGATGGTAACTTTATACTCATTTTACATCTAGCTTTTTTTTTTTAACCACTGACAGTCCACTTTGATTTAAAATAAATTAAAACTTGATTTACTAAGCTCTGAGCCTCTTGCTTCATGGTTACTTAATTATTTTTAGAATTAAGCAAATACAAATGAACTGAGATGTCCATAGGGAGGAAAGCCAGGAAGCAGAAAATACCATTCGTTACCTGATAGTCATCATTTTACCAAAGCTAAGAGACGAAAGTTTTCAGGAAAGCATATGGAATATGGCTCTTGATGGAGCTACGTGCCACTTGAAGGATACATGTGGATAATCCACAGGGATGATTCACTACAGTGCAGCTGTAAACTTCTTTTAATTAGGTAGGAAGCACCTGGGTGTTATTACTTCATCATTTTTCCTCTTCCCAGTCCATTTTCTTCAGGGATTAAAAAAAGAAAAAAGCTCAACAAGTTGGAATTTAAATTTTTTGTAGGTGAAAGTGTTCAGTGTCTTAAAATGGGGAGTTATACTGATCATCTGCTGGAAGACAAGGTGAGAATAGTAACAGTAATCCGTGTGAATTATAGAGGGAAAATGACTGTGTTCATTGCAAAGTGTTTGACAGGAAGCTGTGTATTAGCATCCTATGTGTATTTGGATTTGCACTTCTGATTTGTGTTTAAAAATATTTAATATAATTAATGCTCAATGTGTACAAACTACTGTTCAAATTTGAATGGCACTAGTGTTTTTAATCTTCTCTGGGTTCTGAGCATTTCTTGTGAGGTGGCACTGGCATCTTTCTATGACTTCTGGAAAGTGACTGATGTTGGTCACAAGATTAGTAGCTTCTCCCAAGGGATTGATCAACGTTGTTTATCTATGAAATTTACTCTGTTGTCCAGTGAATCATTTTGTACATCACGTGTAGTAGTAACTGACATATACTTCATAATAAAAATTATTAACTGTTGTTTAATTGTGTGTGTAGGTCTGCAGTAAATAGATTGCCAGAAACTTCTCCAGCAAAAATACTTGGGATTAGCAGAGAATCAAAGTTTGAGAGTCTGCAACCTTGGCAAGTCACCTGCAAGTTCCCTCTTTGGCAAGGGAAGGAGACCACTTTAGCAGAGAGGAAAAGGAAATTGGGGAAGGGCTATAGTAAACAGAGACCCTGGCTTTTCATTGGCTGAGTCCCTGCCAGTTTCTTCCTACCATTGGGTTCTTCTATCATAGCAGGTATTGACCCAGCTCTATTTAATTGAAATTTCTTTTTATTAATATTCTTAACAAATGCCGGCTATCTGCTAAAAGTGTTACAGATGTTACAAATGTATTCTTGTGTAACCTGTACTATAATACAGAGAGCTTGATATTATCATCTTTATTTTGTAAATGAGCAAACTCAAGCTCAGAGAGGTGACATATATTGCCTGAGGTCACTGAAGAGGTGATTGTAAGGCGTTCAACTCAGTTGTACAGTGTTGAAAATCTATTATGTTTGTACGTACACCTTGCAAATATTCATCCACCATAAGCAAATGTATTTGACACATCTGGGTTGACACTGTATTCTCAGCTTGGCAATTTGTGAATTTAATGTGCTCATCAGGCATTTGCAGAGGAGCTGGGTCAAATCCTCTTAAGAATGGTGGGTCTCCAGAGGTCTCAAGCCAGCAGCCTGTAGGTTGAATGTGGACTGCACCTGTTCTGTTTTGTTTTGTAGAGGGGAGGAAGGGAGAAGCCCGCACTGTGTTTGAATTGAATTGAGCATGAAAGCCTTGAGGCTTATGTGTGCTCTCAAGTTCCTCCTTAGTCCCCATAACTCTATTTCCTTAGGCCCTGCCTGCTTCACTCATTAAGGTTATCTACCTGGGCCCTGAAAGCATCCACATTTGCAATTGCAGAAACCATTAAATCATAAAGTATGCTGGTTAGGATGTGTTCATTTGTGGGTTCAGATTTATTTACATTACTGTCTATAAAACAATGGGTTGACTTCATTATCAATTTACTGTTAGCATGTTTCACAGAAGGCCTTTAGTTGGTAGAATTTCCCGCCTCACTTCTGTCTGCTGACCTGTGGTAGAGTCATACGGTGCATCCCCTGAAGACTGATGTTTGGTTGATTAGAATAATATACCCTGAGGTGATTTTTTTCATAAGTCTAAATCTCTTGACGGAAAAAAAAGGTGAAAACAAGTTTGTTCATCATCATTAGGAGAGAAAGAAGAGTTTGATTTTTTTTCCCTTTCCTTCCCTTTCTTCCTACATTCCTTCCTTCCTCCCGTCCTTCCTAATTGACTCTTAAGTTTTAGATGAATTGCATTTTGGCCCCATATGAGTGTCTTCTAAATTATTAATAATGTTCAGGGAACCTTAGTACTCCTTGAATAGTATGAAGGGAACTTGGCATACTGAGTCAGTGGTAGAACTCCCCTCCCGTGCTGCAATTTATGTGCATTGCTATGTTTTGAAAAGAGGTCTGTTTCATGTATTTCCATCTTTAAATATTTTCTACCCTATTTTCAATGTGTCTATCATGAAATACTTCCCTGTAGGATGCTCAGTGCAAATGTTTGGGAAATGTTTTTTATTCCAACATTTACTCAGGAACTTAAAGTGCATACTATATTAGGGGATGTGGGCAGTATCCTCTGGAACCCATCCTACATCACCTCCTTGTCCTCCAAAACTGCACATACCTATCAGCTTTCTACAGAACATACATTGAGATTGCCTCTTAATAGAAGTTACCTAAAAACATGAACCATGGTTTTTGTTGGTCTCTTTGGTTTTGTTGGTGGCGGGGGGGGGGGGGGGGATGGTGGGAGCATGATCCCAATTCCATTTCAATGGATTTATTTTGTCAAATGCAAGTTTATCGAGTCTGAATAATTTTTAATGAAGCGTTGAACTTCATAGTTTTGTTGTATTTAAAATGATTAGGCTAAATAAAGCCTATATCATTCTTCATGATGTCTGTGGGTGGATTGCTTGATGACATGGGGACTGCATTTCTTTCTGTTTTGGTGACTTGCAAATAATCTTATTCCTGCAGTTTGTAACACATTGGACAAACTTGTCCAGATGTCCACTCAGGTGGACCTGCTTTGCTTCTCCTGGGCATGTTTGTTAATGTCTTGTCTTGGTAGTAAATGTTTCCTGAATAAAATACTTTCCTTTGATTCTTACAATAATCCTGTGAGATTACTATAGGAAACATATTTCCCCATTTTATTAAGGAAACTAGTTCTAGAAGATCAAGTCACTTGCTCAGGGTCTCGTGGTAAGTTAATTCAATGACTTAGTCTTTCTAGCTGCATGTCTGCATTCCCAAAACTAACCCTGCTTTGTGTATGACTTGAAAAAAATACCTTTGTGTTAACTAGATTTTTTTTTAATGCCCAAAATGAGAATTCCTTACATTTTGCATTTGTTTATTAGACAAAACAGGGAGTCCAAATAAAACCAGATGTGAGCTGTTTTTAACTGTGCCCAAATCCTAGTGATCCATATGTAAATTACCACTTGTAGCTAATTTTTAATCCACTGATGGATTCTTCCCAGCTTCTCTGTTGGCTGTTCTGTCACCCTGCCCCTGCCTTGGCTTTGTCAGAGCTGCTTATAAAGCAACTCTAAAGTCTGTGGACATTTCTTTCCCAACAAAGGTCTGTCTAGTCAAAGCTATGGTTTTTCTAGTAGTCATGTATGGATGTGAGAGTTGGACTATAAAGAAAGCTGAAAAATTGATGCTTTTGAACTGTGTTGTTGGAGAAAACTCCTGAAAGTCCCTTGGATTGCAAGGAGATCCAACCAGTCCATCCTAAAGGAAATGAGTCCTAAATATTCATTGGAAAGACTGATGCTGAAGCTGAAATTCCAATACTTTGACCACATGATGTGAAGAGCTGAGAGAGGTGGCCAGAGAATCCTGATCTACTTTATTTTGGACAGGTTAGTCAGTTTTTTCTTAGCTGATTGTTGTATCCTAACCTATTTCTGTGAAGAAAGCTGATCGCTGAAGAATTGATGCTTTTGAACTGTGGTGCTGGAGAAGACTCTTGAGAGTCCCTTGGACTGCAAGGAGATCCAACCAGTCCATTCTAGAGGAGATCAATCCTGGGTGTTCATTGGAAGGACTGATGCTAAAGCTGAAGCTCCAATCCTTTGGCCACCTCATGCAACGAGTTGACTCACTGGAAAAGACTCTGATGCTGGGGAGGATTGGGGGCGGGAGGAGAAGGGGATGACAGAGAATGAGATGGCTGGATGGCATCACCGAGTCGATGGACATGAATTTGAGTGAACTCCGGGAATTGGTGATGGACAGGGAGGCCTGGTGTGCTGTGATTCATGGGGTTGCAAAGAGTCAGACACGACTGAGCGACTGAACTGAACTGAACCTATTTCTTGGCAACCCACTGGAGTATTCTTGCATGGAGTATCCCATGGAACCTGGTGGGCTATAGTTCATAGAGTTGCAAAGAGTTAGGCACAATGTAATCCTAGTAGGCCTCTTGGAGGAAGTGATGTTTGAGTTGAAATATTGAGCCAAGCCAGGCACATGGATATTGGGGAAAGAGAGTTCCCTGCAGAGAGAATGGCAAGTGTCAAGGGCCTGAGGCAGGAACAGGTGTGAATAAGCCACTGTTTGAGGAAGGAAGTGAGATGGAGAAGGAATAGTTAGAAACAGGTTCCAATGACATGACAGTGAATTTTCCCAGGAGGATTAATGGTGACTAAATGAGGATTCTGGCTCAGGCAACATGATCAGCCAGGTCTACCGAAGGCTTCTACCTGAAAAATGTCAAGCCTTTGATCGGCCAGTTCTGGAGAGCAGTCTTCCAGATTTTAACACAATTTGTGCTTTTGCTTTTAACCTGGTTCTTTGCTTTCATAATTCCTTATGTTTCAGTAGTGGAAGCTTGACTGACTAAGCTGTTATAAGATCCAGGACAGAGGTGGGAGTGGAAGCATTTTGCAGCTGGTGACCTTCAAAGTATTTGGAACCAGAGACCTCAGTCTGAGTCTTAACTCTGTCACTGACAGTCTATAGGATGTTGGGTAAATAACTTTATCTCACTAGGCCTCAGTCTGTGAAAAGATAGTGATATTCACCCACTAGAGTTTTCTGAAGGATCAATGGATGTTTATTATTATTAATGAATGTTTATTATTCATAATACATATGACATCATATTTGAAACCAAAGAGAGGTAAGCAGTAAGATTCTTAGGATTTAAAAACTAATTAAGGGCTTTTTATGCAGTAGCATGACTAAAACTAATGTTACTGTTGTAACTGAGCTATTTCTTTTTTGAAAGTCCTTAACCTGCACCACAATGAGCTTATTCCAGTGTTTATTGTTTTAAGTAAATAAGAAGCAAGATTTTTCTCACTGAACACATGGATCCATGCTAGATCCAATGGGCTTCCCAGGTGGCTTGGTGCTAAGGAATATGTCTACGAATACAGGAGACATGAGTTTGAAACCTGGGTCAGAAAGATCCCCTTGGATGAAGAAATGGCAACCCACTCCAGTATTTTGCCTGAAAAGTCTCATGGACAAAGGAGCCTGGTGGGCCACAGTCCATAAGATTGCAAAGAGTTGGACATGACTGCATGCACACTAGATCCAATAGGGAGATCTCATTTTTCTCACCCAATTCAGATGCAGAAGTACATTCTTAAGTTCTTCTTTTTAAAACTTCATTGGAAGACCATGGATTTTGTTTTAGATTTAGACTTTTCGTTGTCTTTCCATTTAATGAAGGCATTGACTTTCCTGGATACTGAAGAGGGCAAGAAAGGTCTGGGAGCCTGGGGCCTGGTTCCCTCCAGGAAAAGATGTGTACTCATCGTACACCTCCTCTCCCCGCATGGCACAGCTCTTGTGCTACAACTAGCATCTTGTCTTGGCTGTTCTTCATAATGGGCTGAAATCCTTCCTTGCTTCTATGTGCCCGTGTATTCCTAACCTTCTGTAAGTCCCACCCCTAGTGCTTCTTTCTCTATGAAGCCTTCACTTGCTCTTTTGATCCACCTTAATCTCTCCAGTCCTTTTATTAATTTTAGACCATGAGTCTCCCTTTCCTCTCTTAGTCCTGATTCAAGTCCTCCATTCTCCTTATGGTTAACTGCTATCATTTTGAACATGTGCTTTCATGATAGCAGCATATTTTCAGGCAGAAGAATGACACACCTCTCCATTATTAGGTAATGCAAAACACATGTTCCAATACAGAGATGTTAAAATAAAAAGTGAACAAATGCAAAGTTATTTTTAAAAAAGGGAATACTTTAATTGTATATAAACCATCCCAGAAATTCCATTCTTTTAGCATTCTAAAAACTCTTGAGAAAGCTTCCTTGTACCCAGAAGCAGCACACACAAAAACATCTGTCAGAGGACAAGTCTGTCCTGATCTTTATGGCACTGCCCTCTGGTTTAGATATGCTGTTTTTCCCTACTGTGTAGTATAAGTTGAATGATGTGCAGCCTCAACTAAGTTGTTAGACTATATTTTGTCCTTTTTCTGTACCCTTTGGGTAAGTGCCACTCTGAACATGGGTTTTATAGACTCATGTTGGGGTGCAAATGTTGTTTTAATTCCTGGTACACAATTATTGATACAACTTTTAGAGAGGTGATAAGGGCCTTGAGATTGGATGACTTTATTGCCTCTTCTAATCCTGAGAATCTGCTTTCAGTCAAGCAGGGAAAATAGAATATGAATCGGGGTTGGTCAGTGTAGGTAACTCTGGCCTTCACCAGCACTCTTCACCTCATAGATTGTAGATCTGTCAGCCATGAATGTGATGGTGTTTCTGCATTGTCTAGAATTAGTTTGAAAGGTGAGAACTGAATCAAAAAGTTATTGTACAATCTACATGACTTCCCCAAAGATGACGTATTCTGTGTTCCAGCCTAATTTGTTAGGTTTGTGTGTTTTCAAGGAATTTAAAATTTTCTGTGCCTGTTTTCCAGCACATTGAAAACTGGGCCATTTGTGAAAGTTACTTAGGAATTTTGATTAAAGCAAACCAATTGGCAAGGAATAAAAACAAAAACCTTTCGGGAGGTATCTTCTTTTCTTTCTCGTCAGGAAACTGGTCTTGAAAGTATGAGTGTGTGGGTGTGTGTACATATTCCTCTGTTTATTACCCTTAATAATGACATTTCGTAAGTGCTTTTTGTGTGTTCAGAATTTAATTCTCACCCCACCCTATGAAGTTTAGGCACTGCTGTTACTGCTGTTTTGTAGATGAGGAAACTTTACCCCAGAGAGGAGGGACTTGTCCAAGGTAACCCAACTAGGAACTGGCGGAGTAAGGATATAAACCAGGGTTGCATAGCTGGAGCTCTTGTCTTCTGCTCTTCCACTGCATGAAGACTTCAAACTAAGAACCTCTGACTGACTGTGGACAAATTCCATGGCTCCTTTTTAAAGGATTGGCCCTGTGCCTAATTTCAGCCATTTGATTGACACTCATGATCTCTTTTGTTCTCTTCCTTTGATCTTTAATTTTTGATTGTGTTAAAGCTCCTTAGGGCAATTTTAGTTTCCTGAGATTAACAGTAATGTTGGAAGGTCAGTGCTAGTGTCCTGGTCTTTCTCTTAAGCTCCAGATGAAGGTGGTATCCTTGCCTTAGCATCTTCCTGGTGAGGGAGCATGCTCAGTTTCCTGCAGGCAGGTGTGAGCAGTCATTCCAGCAGGCCCGCCCCTTTCTCTGAGTTTCAGGGAGAGCCCTGTTAGCCTGTCCCAAATTGGAATAAGGGGGAGGGAGCCGCAGGCTGGTACAGGTAAGAGAGCTCGGTCTGTTGTTTTACAGCTAAAACTCAGCCCTTCTGCTGTGACTACAGCAGGGCCGTGGGTGCTTTCTGCAGGAATGAATGACTCCATATGGGGGTTTATTTTTACATTTTCAAGGGGCTGGGGCTATCCCTGCCTCTGAAATCAGTTTTGGTGGGTGGCTGTCTTCCTGCATTGCTGGAATTTCAGTGTGAAGGAGCCATCTTGGCTCTTTTTATTTTCATTACACTCTTGGAAGCTGGGCTTCATGTTGAGGGCTGCCAGTCTGTGACTTCCCTCTTGGAGGGAGAGGCAGTGTTGCTGGGACCACTTTTTTGGGAAGACAGAGCGCAGAGATGTGGGATGTCCTTTCTCTTTCCACTTTGCTTGTGTGCCTCCCTTTTATTTGTGTAATGTTAACATCCCAAACTGTACAATTGTTCAGGAAGCAGAAGCAAATCCAGCTGTCTATTGCTTATTCTTACTTTAAGATATTATTAATTTATAGCAGAGAATATTCACAGAGGTTTTATTGTTACATATTTTGATGTTTAGTATCACGGGGAAAAACTAAGTTATGTTTGTTCTTTTGCAGGAAACAGTCCTGGCAGTTTTGTTTTTTTTTTGTATGGTGAAGGGGGTGTATTTTAATAATAATGAATTTTTTTCAACCTGGCAGGTATCTTCTGAAGCAGAATGAGCATGTTATAGTAAAAGTGAAGATTATTGGAACTCTGTGGGATAGCAGGCATTTGGGGAGTTTTTTTAGCCATTCTTGGCTATGTCAGCACAAGTATGTGGAAATGAGAACAGTAGAATTAGTCTCTACAAAATTTGCTGTTTTCCCAGAATCTGGGGATTGGACCAGAATCTTCATATAGCTTAAACAGAAGTTATTTTTGTTTGTAGATAAATGACTTTCACCATTCTGAAGCTTAGGAAAAATATTTTTCAATAGAAACCCCCCTTGTCACTGCAGTTCTTTCTTTTCCACAGCCGTAGCGAGTGGTGAATGAGAGAATGTTTCTAACTGAAATCACAAAACTTCATCTCAGCCAGCTTTCGGTTGTATCCCCTGTGTAGGATTTGCCAGAGTTTTAAACAAGACTGTACAAGAAAGGAAAAGAATGTGGTATTCACAGATACTAAAACATTGTAAAAACAGTGCTGATATCTGTAGCCAGTGGGATCACTGTCTTTCCCTAGCCCTTACTCAGTGGATGAACAGAAATGCAGTTCTTCTGCTTGCTCTGAGCTCTCCGGGCTGTCTTGGCGCTGTGTGGTGGATTATTCTTCTGTTCAAGTGCCACCCTGGATCATTTGCCCTTCCCTTTCTTGTCTTTCTTATCTGTTGATTATTTTTGTTAATCTTTCATGTAAAGCTGAGTTGCAAGTAGTATAATGCTTTTTAGTAAAAGCAAAACGAAGGTATGTATTTTTAGGAAATAAGGTGCCTGAGAGATAAGGTAAGGCATATAGTCAAGGTAAGGCATGAAGTCAAACCTTTAAAATACCCTGGGACTTGGCGCTATGAACCTTATTTGGTTTTGCTATAAGTATCTGCCCTTTCCCCCTTAATATGCTCTTGCTTTAGTCTTCTGCTTCTTAAAAATAGACTCATCTCCCTTCCATACCAGAATGTGGTTCCCTGCAGTTCCCAGCATACATTTCTTTTTTTCACTGGGTTAGCCAGACTGAGGTTGGGATCATGTAGTCCCTGTTGAGAATTCCAGGGAGAGGACCTCTGATTGAAAGAGTTGGGTCCATAAGAGCCTTGATCCATAAACGGTGCAATGGAGTTTTGTGCAGCTGTGGTAGCTGGAAGTGTGTCTGCTGAAACCAGTAAATAGGGGTATAACAATGACTAGAAAATTGAAAGGAGGGTGGTGGCAGAGTATTTCCCAGGCTGCCCAGTGGTATACACACCACAGTTAGATTTTATACTTGTTCGTTGGACCTTGTAGGACCTCTTGCTAGTTTCCTCTTCATCCTAACTTCAGCTTTATCAGAACTTAGTCAAACACTGGTATTTATATGCGTGGTATTGGACAGACCGATATGGCAAAGTAATTATGTCTAGAATATTATTATTAGTTAGTGAGCATTTGAGTGTCTACTGTGTTATGCTTTGTTTCAAGTCTGGTATTAGACATTAATTACATGACTCATTTTATTTTTGTCCATGTCTTTACTACCTCTTCCCAATTTTAACTGTTTTTTTCTGTCTGCTTGTCATGCATCATGTTCATTATAGTGAATAGAAAGTTATTTTGAGAGTTAGGTAGTGATGTTTAATATGTATCTTTTATGTCCTGAGTGGAGGTTGTGACTTTAAACAGTTAATGAATTCAAAGGTGCCCGATAAAGGCAAGATAAGATCTGTAAGAAACTGCGTACAGGAAGGAAGCTGCATGTGTCTTTGAAGAAATATCCATGGCATGAAGATTGGACATCTGCTGCCCATCACCTGTCCCAAAGACACTCAAAGAAGAATAATTTACCAGTAGGCAAGAAAGCTCATTATATTCTGGGTCCAGGTAATTGCAATCATGGGACACTAATTCTTTTGGAACTTTAATTCTCTTTGATTAAAGCATACAAGTGATTAACTGCAGACATGTGAAAAACATTCTTTTCCCTCTTTCTTTGGAGGCAAGATGTGCATTTCCATGGATTTAAGGCCATTTTAGTGCTCACTTTGTACTTGACCAAGACTTCTGTTTTCTCTGGAAAAGGAATGCATCAGGGAGAGTTTAATTTGCATTCCTTAATTCAGTTTTAACTTTACTCCCCCTTTGCACATCTAATTCAAAATGTAAGCAAGTTACCTGAAGTATATTAGAAATTGTATTAAAAATCTCTGTGGGTTTTTGGTACATGTATGGAAAACATTGATGCCAACGTCCTTGCTATAAATTAATTTTCCGGCAAAAAAATGAAAACAACTCACAAGTGTTCTATTCCCAGTCCTCTTATTTTATTCCTCTGATACTATTGTCTACAAAGGATTTTGGTCCAGTCATGTCAAAAGGGTTGGTAGTTTTTGGCATGGGTGATATTTCCATTATCTGTCAGCACCTCTGAAAGCTTCTCTCTCTCTCTCTTTTTTCTATGAAGTTGACATTCCTTCTCTGCTTTCCTGTGATCTGTTTTCATTTCATGATAAGCCTGATTTTTTTTCAGATGAATGATCATGAAGGTACGTGTTGTTAGTAAGAATTATAGAGAGAAAATAGACCTGAGTAAGTGGGAACTTCCTGCCTCTGGTGACTGTTTTCATGGATCTGAATCCTCTTGGTGTAGATTTCACAGTGTGAATGCATCTTTTTACAGTGTATTGCTTTGTCATTAGTTTCTGTTGTTTTTATTTGTTGCTCTAAGTTGTTTTGAAGGACTTTGTATAATAAGCATTTCAAAATAGTAATAGAAACTTTTGCTGAAATGAGTCATAGGAATGAATGAGCCATCAACTTCTATTGTTTGTACTTGCCAAAATTTGAATTTCAGATTATATTTTTTGTTTGATATGTGTCTGTGTGGGTAATTATACACACATACACACATGGATCCATAATACAAACAAATAAGTATATTCAATTTTTACAAACAAATGACTGCATTATATGTTGTTGCCACACTAAACTCAAGTCACTACTTTTTCTCAAGGTATTAAAAAAAATACTTTTTCCTGCACCCCTTACCCCCGCCCCATTTGTATTTAAAGTTTTTAGGGAATATCATTTGGTAAGACTAAGAATTTGATTCTTTATAATTAATGTTGGACTTCTGGGTGAAAATACCTAGCAAAAATAGATAAATTGAAAAGAGCTATTTTGAGCACTGATTCTATTGAAAGAATTATTGAACTAGTGGCATATCAAATGCTCTGGCTGGTGGTCTTATCTCAAGCATTTATCTTAAGAATTCTACAGAGAAAAAAGAGCTAATTATGAAATTATCTTGAGTTAAATATTTGGATTTGGGCTACAAGTTAATTTTAGGGAGCAGATATCTCTTTGAAAACAATATGCCTTTAAAACTGCTCCATTTAAAGGCATAGAATGGGAAAATGCTTATATGATTTCCATTAACTTTCTGATGCAAAAGAATGCTCTGTGTTTGTTATAGTAAATTAGAATAGATTTAAAACACCCTTTAATTCCACCAATGTTATCCTTTTGTGATATGTTACTCTAGATACATATAAAATTAAGATTTATATTGAAGTGTGTACATGTTGTTACTTGAATTTTCACTTCACAATAAATTGTGAATATTTTGTTCTGCCAAAAATATCCCCATATGATTTTTACACTGTCACTTTTAAGGTTTACTCAATATGCACCTTGTTTGTGGGTGTGTGTTCTGTTGCTTCAGTCCTGTTCAACTCTTTGTGACCCTGTGGACTGTAGCCCGCAAGGCTCATGTGACCATGGGATTTTCTAGGCAAGAATATTGGAGTGAGTTGTCATTTCCTTGTCCAGGGGATCTTCCTCTGGGGTGTGTGTGTGTCTGTGTGTGTGAGAGTGTGTGTGTGTGTCTGTGTGTCTGTGTGTGTGAAACATCCATATACTTGAATCTTTGCCTGACCAGTGAATGTTTTTCCTAGAAGGGCATTTCCAGATACAGAATAGCTGAGTCCAAGATGTTTATTGTTTGCTGTTTCTAGCCCTTTTCTTTTTGACTCATGTATAACCAAGTTTTCCTCTATTGATCACCTTCCCATCAGCAGCGGGCATGGTTGTGCTTTTATTGCTGTGACTACTGCTGCTATTGTTGTTGTGATGATAATGATGGTGATTTCACATCCTGGTGGTTTCTGTTTTGACTTGGACTTCGATTTTCTTCCTTGCCCAAGTACTACTTATGCCTAAATTTGAGGTTTTGTAACATTTGACTTTTGGCCTCAGCCTGTAAGAGGGAAAATAATACAGCTGGTAGAGTTGTGATCTGTCTTGGACTTTCTCAGCCAGGCTATTGGATGTTATTGATAGGATCCTCTTTGAGCATCCTTCAGGAGTATGGCCCAGATGCAGTGAGAGTGAATCTGTAGTCCTCTCCTTGCTGGAGGAATGCTAGGAAGTGTATCCATTGCAGAGCAATCAGGGTACCTCTCGGTGTCTATGCAGCTAAGGAATGATGAATAACTAATTGGTTTCCAGAGAGATGTTAATTTCTGTCATTGAATATTATTTTGGGCTTACTAGCAATTATAATTTGATTATTGAAGAATCCAGTTAGAAAAGTATTTAGAAGTAAGTGTGTTGATGACATAGACATGCACTGTTTTCCAACATTAATATGGAGGTTGACTTGGTATAATTTTGGATGAGGCTTCTCCATCGAGATGGTTTGTTTTGACTTTAGCCATTAACTATGCAGTTGGCACTTCAAACTATACTTAATATATGTTATTCCCTTTGATAAAGCTGCAGGATAGGTAGATAGTCATTAATCATTTCAAAATTCATGGTGGGGGTTTGAAAAGAAAAATTGTGACTATTGTTTGAAGACAGAGGTAGTGTCTCTGCTGTGCCTTGCCTTCTGGAATGAAGGACAATAATTTTGAGAATTCTGGTCTCTGACTCTGGGGCCTTAGTTTGATTCTGAACTCTTAAAATGTCACTGATTAAACGCAGACCAGGAAATACTGTGTGTGTTTCACATGTTGTATTCTTGGGTGGAGAGAAGAAGGATTGAAGAAACAATGATTTTGAAAACAAGGCATTCTGTGCTTCCCTGGTGTCTCAGTGGTAAAGAATTTGCTGCCAGTGCAGGAGACACAGGACCGATTCCTCACCTGGGAAAGTCTCACACGCTGTGGAGCAACTAAGCCATTGTGCCACAACTATTGAGCCTGTGCTCTGGAGCATGGGAGCTGCAACGACTGGAGCCTGAACTCCCTAGAGCCCAGGCCCTACAACAAGAGGTCACTGCTATGAGAAACTCTCACACTGCATCAAGAGAAAAGCACCCACTTGCCGCAACTAGAGAAAAGCCCATGCAGCAGTGAAGACACAGCAGAGCCAAAAAAAAAGATATAGTGATTAAAAAAATAAGGCATTCGGCTTATTGCACTTGATATGAACCCGTCACGGAACAAGTGCTGACCCTGCCCACTTGAAAGACGCATTTGTTCAAGACATATGGTCACATTCATGCCTGGCATTTCCTCAACCCAGTGATCCAGTGGAGGATGGATAGATTTAGTGTCAGGTTATGCAAGACCATATGCAGATTTCTAAGTCTCCTGCGAACATCCCAGACCCCGAAAAATGAGAAATCTTGAATTGTTTTAATAAATAACATGAAGTGTCTTCATTTCTGATCCTTGTTATATTGTTCAGTCCTCTTTGGAAGGGTCACAGTGATGGGTGTGTGTTATCTTTGCCTCATATGACGGTGCCATGACAACAGTAAACATTCACATTACAGTTTTTGTAAGGCAGTGACTGTGGATGATGTAAGCAGCCTTGGCTTGTAATAAAGATATGTTGTGAAATTTCCCATGCCAGAGGAGTCACTCATTGCTGGGGTTGGCACTTTAATGGCTGTTGATGGTGATGACTAAGGATTCCTTTCTTGGACTTGACCTCAGGTGAAGATGGTAGCTCACTGGGTTCCCTGTGTTGCCTGGGTCTGTCGTATGTAGGCTTCACTGGATGGTTGCATCGCTGCCCTAGGTGGCTCCTGTTCTTCTCAAGGACTGTCTTTACAGAATGCTATTGGTACTCCATTTCTCTTCTCTTAACACTAATACTCAATTAATAACAACCTCTAGTATTCAACATGCTTGACAAGGCTAAGAATATAATAGGATTTTTACTTGCCACCTTTCCAAAATCTGATAATTCATATTTGGATAATCTTTTAGCATAATTTTTATGAGATGCTTTGCTTGAAAAAAAATTTTTTTCAAAAACAGTTATGCTACCTTTTGCCAAAGAATAGCACAATTTCTGTGGTGGTTTTACAAGTAATGATAAATTGTATAGGATTTGGCATCACCATGGCCTGTTTTAGCATCTTAATATAACACGTCTGCCTCCAATGTGGGAGACCTGGGTTCGATCCCTGGGTCGGGAAGATCCCCTGGAGAAGGAAATGGTAACCCACTCCAGTATTCTTGTCTGGAGAATCCCATGGATGGAGAAGCCTGGTAGGCTACAGTCCACGGGGTCGCAAAGAGTCGGACACTACTGAGCGACTGAACAGAACAGAACATAATATAGTTTATTAGTTATGTCAACTTAGGAAGGTCACAGAACCTTTCAGAAACTTAGTTTTTAAGTCTAGTTAGGAATTATAATACTTGTCCCTTAGGGATTATGGCACCAATTGACTGTCCTGATAGCTCCCATTCGACTGGACACTGTTTCCATGGGGAGGAAGTGGGCAGTGGAGTCTATGTTGCTTCTCTTTGAGTCAAGAGGAATTTGTGATGATGATGGGAGTGGTGCTGTGAGAATTCCAAGATAGTGTCCTGAAAAGAGAGCTATTTGCTGAGTTTCTTGGGACATTTGCCTTTGGAATCCAGCCAGCAGGCTGTGAGGAACCTCAGGCAACAACTTGGAGGTGCTCCCATTGGTGTTGTAGTGGACAGCCCCACTTGAGATAGGGGGATACTGCATTAGTTACCCCTTGCTGTTGAGTCACCCTAAATCTTACCAGCGGAAGCTCCAGGAGTCAAGAAGCAGAGACATTTCCACTGTGCTCTGTGTGAAAACCTGATGCACCACAACTGTAAAAGGTAATAAATATCTGGTTGTTGTCTGAAGTCATGATATTTTGGGGTGATTTGCCATCAAGCCACTCCAGTACTATTGCCTAGAAAATCCCATGGATGGAGGAGCCTGGTAGGCTGCAGTCCGTGGGGTCGCTAAGGGTCGGACGCGACTGAGCGACTTCACTTTCACTTTTCACTTTCCACTTTCACACATTGGAGAAGGAAATGGCAACCCACTCCAGTGTTCTTGCCTGGAGAATCCCAGGGACGGGGGAGCCTGGTGGGCTTCCGTCTATGGGGTCACACAGAGTCGGACACGACTGAAGTGACTTAGCAGCAGCAGCCATGTAGCAGTAAGTAACCAGAACAAGTTCATTGTGAGATTCAAATGAAGCAGTCGTTCTTCTAGGTTTGAATCCTGGCTCCATACCTTAATAGCTGTGTGACCTTAGGCAAGCTATTTAACTTCTTTGTATTTGTTGAAGTATAAATGGGACTCCCTCTAGACTTATCATGATATCGAGTGTTTTAATACTTGTGCGATGTCAAATAAATGATAGTTGTTATTTCCTATGAAACTATATTGTTGGAGTTTGAGAATGTGTGGAGGGATTTATGCAGATTGTTATGATTTTTAAAGGAGTTATGCAAATGTTGTTTAAACACCTTTAGGTAAGAAACCAGTGGGGCTTTTGGATATCAAAGTTTGAATGTCATTTTTGTGAAATGAAAAAAGTCTTTTACTAATATTTGTCAAACATTTATTTTACATATCTTGCTAAGATTGTACATGTCCAAGAACCTTTGGTTTCAGATGGTAGAAAGAAGAATAAATATTCCATTATAGAAGAACAGATGAAGAAAAGAGGAGTAGAAGGAAATCTTATTTTATTCGTGTTACATACCAGAAACTGCTACAGGCTTTTATTTACTGTTGTTTTCGTAGGTACTTTGAGGCAAATAATTGTAGAAGAATCTTACTAAATCTTTGCTCTCAGTGAAATTGAGTTTGTTACTGTCCTTCTTTGTTGTGTTTTGGGGAAACAGGAATTTGTTGAAAGTCACTGATGGTATTCAACTAAGGGTAGGAATAGTCATTAGAATGGCACATTGTGTTGCAGAGTAGCTGAGAAGACAGAGAATATGACTCTGGATTGAAAATGTTGAGCGCATCGCTAAGCCCAGAAGAGATTTGTGCTGATTCAAAATATGTGGAAGCAACGGGACCTTTCTAAGGACTCCCAGAAACAGAAAGGAGTTCTTGCCTTTTTCAGTTGATAGATCTTTCTCTTCTCCTTTCACACATGTTCCACTGCAGGTTGGATGAACGATCTTTTTGCTTAGTTACTTCAGCCATTTCAGTCTGACCCAGGTCTGATTTAGTAACTCTCGCTAGCTATCAGACAGTATATTACCCAGGTTAATTGAAAGATCACTCTGGCTAAGGATGTGGTTTCTATTCTTTTAGAGTCTGTATTAAAAAAAAATTTAGACACTTAATATTAGTTATGCTTTTAGGATCTGGTAGTTTTAGAAAGCCACTGTGAATCTGGTAGTGCCTATTTATTATACATTGCATCTCTGTATTATATGTCTGTTACATATGTGTGTAATGGAAAATATTTATTTAGTTTATATTATTTATTTATTATACAGATAATATAGAGTACCAAACCTCTTGGGATAACTATTTTCCATCTATCAGATTTGGTCACCTGAAGTTCATAGCAGTATTGGATTGGAACGTCTTGAGCATCTGGGCAATCTTTATGCTTTCTTTTAGAATGGGAGAATTGAAGGCTTTTAGATTTTTATAATCAATAATTTGTTTTTGAGAGTTTTTTTTAAATTGTAAAGAATCCTGTTTTAGCATTTTAAAATTTAATATCTGTGTCTGTGTGTAAGACTATCGTGAATCAATTTTCCAGTTTTAGTAGGTTCTCAATCTGCATCATGTTATTATAAATTTTATCACATTTATTACTTGAATACTTTTATTAACTTCTGCCAGTAATAACTTGCAATAAACACCAACTTTTTTTTCTTCTTCTCAGCTTAGCCTCATAAGAGTTCATTTAGACCTTGAGAGTTATAATGAGTCTCTTAAAACTTTGGCTGACTGCATTAGACAGTCAACCTGATATGCGCTCAACAGTTTTCCTTGATTCTGGCCCTGAAGATGAAAGACAATCCTTCTTTTCTCCAGCTCTTTGAATACTCTTAGGCTTTTGTAAAGTTGTTGAGGTGAATTTTAGATGCTTAATATTTAATTCTAGATGCTTTAGTATTTGCTAACATTCAATGTGTGTGATGTTACTCTGTTTGGTGTGTACCATTTGATGTTACTCTGGTGTGTTACTCTGTTGGTAGTGTAGCTGTGCTCTTACGTGAGATTAAGTACTTGGCAATGGATAGAGTACCGGTGCCGAAGTTGGGTAACAGCAGCCTACCACACCCTCACAAGGTCTTGATAGCCTTCAGACACTGATCCATGCTCAGAGATGTACTGACTTAACATTCAGATTGAAAATACTGTGCCTTAGATCCAGGGATGCCCTTTGATTTTTAGTTTATTAATATCTTAACCAGATATAGAATGTGTATATTTCTGTTTCTTTAATTTTATGTGTTTCTTTTTTTTCCTGTTTACTGTATTAGTCTGAGAGAAATTGTTATGTCCATTAAAGGAAAGAAAGTTTAAAAAATAGGTTTAAGTTTTATGGTGTGCAGTATTTTTTTTAATGTACAGTAGAACTTATATGAATGTCTGGATTTGCTTCATTGACTTCAGAAAGCTGTGGATTTATTTGTAGATGGAAATTTCATTGCCTCCTCTTGCCTCTGCATTTTTTTTTAATTGGTATAACTTACAGAGTTCTAATATATGCTTTATTTTTGAAGTTTTTGTATATTATTAAAGTAATATACATTTATTATAAAAATTCTAATAAAACATAGATATTTTAAGAAGAAAACTGCATTTTTTCCTGTTACCTACCTCCTTCTTTCTCCAACCCAAAAGTCCAGATCTACAGAGGTAAACCAATTTCACTTATATTTTTTCTAGACATATAAAGTATGCAGATAATCTTTAGAATTTTAAAAATTTAGATGACTTTTAAATAAGCTGCTGCTGCTAAGTCACTTCAGATGTGTCCGACTCTATGTGACCCCCGTGTCAGCCCACCAGGATCCCCCGTCCCTGGGATTCTCCAGGCAAGAACACTGGAGTGGGTTGCCATTTCCTTCTCCAATGCATGAAAATGAAAAGTGAAAGTGAAGTTGCTCAGTCGTGTCCGACTCTTAGCGACACCTTGGACCGCAGCCTACCAGGCTCCTCCATCCATGGGATTTTCCAGGCAAGAGTACTGGAGTGGGGTGCCATTGCCTTCTCTGTTTAAATAACCAGATATACTTATTTTTGTTTGAAAATCTGGCTTTCAACTTAGACTGTCCTTAATATTTTATTGTAGCTATACTTAGTATTTCATGTGTTGACTCAGAAACCTTGGACATTAGATACTGTATTTTCTTAAATGATGAAGAAGTGACAAGAGTTATATACAGCTTCTCAACTATTTTTTGAGGACGAGATATGTAAGATCCAGTTCGAGAAATCAAACTGCCAGTTCACTGCTTCCACTGGATTCTAAGAATAGATTTCAGTCAGTTCAGTTCAGTTCAGTTACTCAGTCATGTCTAAGCCTTCGTGACCCTATGGACAGCAGCATACTAGGCTTCCCTGTCCATCACCAACTCCTGGAGCTTGCTCAAACTCGTGTCCATCGAGTCAGTGATGCCATGCAATCATCTCATCCTCTGTCGTCCCCTTCTGCTCCCACATTCAATCTTTACCAGCATCAGAGTATTTTCCAATGAGCCAGTTCTTCGCATCACCTGACCAAAGTATTGGAACTTCAGCTTCAGCATTAGTCCTTCCAATGAATGTTCAGGATTGATTTCCTTTAGTATCGACTGGTTTGATCTCCTGGCAGTCCAAAGGACTCTCAATAGTCTCCCAACACCACAGCTCAAAAGTATCAGTTTGTTGGTGCTCAACTTTCTTTATGGTCCAACTCTCACATCAGTATATGACTACTGGAAAGACCATAGCTTTGACTGGATGGACCTTTGTTGACAAAGTAATGTCTCTGCTTTTTAATATGCTGTGTATGTTGGTCATAGCTTTTCTTCCAAGGAGCAAGCGTCTTTAATTATTTCATGGCTGCAGTCACCATCTGCAGTGATTTTTGTAGCCCAGAAAAATAAAGTCTCTTACTGTTCCCATTGTTTCTGCATCTATTTGCCATGAAGTGATGGGACTGGATGCCATGATCTTCATTTTTTGAATGTTGAGTTTTATGACACCTTTTTCACTCTCCTCTTTAAATTTCATTAAAAAGCTCTTCAGTTCTTTGTTTTCTGCCATAAGGGTGGTGACACCTGCATATCTGAGGTTATTGATATTTCTCTCAGCAATCTTGATTCCAGCCTGTGCTTCATCAGGCTGGCATTTTGCATGATGTACTCTGCATATAAGTTAAATAAGCAGGGTGTACAGCCTTGATGTACTCCTTTCTCAATTTGGAACTAGTCTGATCTTCCATATACAGTTCTAACTGTTGCTCCTTGACATACAGATTTCTCTGTATACAGAGAAAAAGAAAATCTGCATACAGATTTCTCAGGAGGTGAGTAACGTGGTCTGGTATTCTCATCTCTATAAGAATTTTCTACAGTTTGTTGTGATCCACATAGTCAAAAGCTTTAGCACAGGCAATAAAGCAGAAGTAGATGTTTTTCTGGAACTCGCTTCCTTTTTCAACGATCCAATGGATGTTGGCAATTTGATCTCTGATTCCTCTGCCCTTCCTAAATCTGACTTGAACATCTGGAAGTTCTGATTCATGTACTGTTGAAGTCTAGCTTGGAGAATTTTGAGCATTACTTTGCTAGCACGAGAGTTGAGTGCAGTTGTGTGGTAGTTTGAACATTCTTTTCCATTATCTTTCTTTGGGGTTGGAATGAAAACTTACCTTTTACAGTCCTGTGGCCAATGCTGAGTTGTCCAAACTTTCCAGCATATTGAGTGCAGCACTTTCACAGCATTATCTTTTACGGTTTGAAATAGCTCAACTGGAATTCCTTCACCTCCACTAGTTTTGTTTTTAGTAATGCTTCCTAAGGCCCACTTGACTTCGCATTCCAGGATGTCTGGCTCTAGTTGAGTGATTACACCATCGTGGTTATCTTGGTCATGAAGATCTCTTTTTATAGAGTTCTTCTGTGTATTCTTGCCACCTCTTTTTAATATCTTCTGTTAGGTCCATACTATTTCTGTCCTTTATTGTGTCCATCTTTGCATGAACTATTCCCTTGGTATATCTAATTTTCTTGAAGAGATCTTTAATCTTTCCCATTTTATTGTTTTCCTCTATTTCCTTGCATTGGTCACTGAGGAAGGCTTTCTTGTCTCTCCTTGCTATTCTTTGGAACTCTGTATTCAGATGGCTATGTCTTTCCTTTTCTCCTTTGCCTTTTGCTTCTCTTCTTTTCTCAGCTATTTATAATGCCTCCTCAGACAACCATTTTGCCTTTTTGCATTTCTTTTTCTTGGGAATGATCTTGATCATGGCCTCCTGTACAGTGTCATGAACCTCTGTCCATAGTTCTTCAGGCACTCTGTCTGTCAGATCTAATCCCTTTGATCTGTTTGTCACTTCCACTGTATAATCGAAAGGGATTTGGTTTAGGTCATGCCTGAATGGTCTAGTGGTTTTCCCTACTTTCTTCAATTTAAGTCTGAATTTGGCAAGAAGGAGCTCATGATCTGAGCACAGTAAGCTCCTGGCCTTGTTTTTGCTGAGTGTATATAGAGCTTCTCCATCTTTGGCTGCAAAGAATATAATCAGTCTGATTTTGGTATTGACCATCTGGTGATTTCTATGTGTAGAACCGTCTCGTGTTGTTGGAAGAGGGTTTTTGCTATGACTTCAGTATTCTTGCCTTGAGAACCCCATGAACAATATGAAGAGTATGAAAAGAGTAGGTTTAGTTACATTATTAGCTGCGCTTAGTCATTCTTGTCTTATCTGACTCTTTACAACTCCATGGATGGTAGCCTGCCAGACTCCTCTGTCCCTGGGATGTCCTAGGCAAGAATACTGGAATCGGTTGCCATTTTTTTCTCCAGGAGATCTTCCCGACCCAGAGATCAAGCCTACATCTCCTGTGTCTCTTCTCTTGCATTGTAGGTGGATTCTTTACCCACTGTGTCATTGGAGTTTGCACATGCTCCCAAATCATAGTGGTTTCAGTATCACAGAAGTTCATTTCTGTCTCATATAATGGTCAAACCCTATAATAGTTCAGGGTTAATGTGGTGGTTCTGTGGGGTTGTGAAGTTGGGTTCCATTTCATTTATTACTCTGCTGTTTGCAACATTTTGTCCTCCATAGCATTCCTGCTAGTGGTCAGGGGACAACGGGAGTGCAGGGCTCTGCTTTTTGTAGGCATGTCTTAGAAATTACACACTCCATTTCTGCTCACATCTCATTAATCAGACCTCATCATATGGTCATAACCAGATGCTCAGTTGAGAAATTTGGAGGACGTGGGGAACAGGTATTTTAGAAGGCATTTCATAGTCTTTGTGATGAGTATAACTTTATCATTTTGTTTAAAAGGAATCTTGATACATTAACATTTTTTGAGATTAAGTGAAAAATCCCTTGATGGTACCAAATATAAGTTAACCAAATAGATTTCCCTTTTAAGTATTTTCCTTGTTGTTAATCATTTATGTAGTTTGACTCTCAAAAAGTATTACGTATAATTTTGCTGATAATGAAACCTTTTTGTTGTTTTTTGTTGGTTAGTTGCTAAGTTGTTTCTGACTTTTGTGACCCCATGGAGAATAACCCCCCAGGCTTCTCTGTCCTTGGGACTTTCCAGGCAAGAAAACTGGAGTTGGTTGTCATTTCCTCTTCCAGGGGATCTTCCTGACCCAGGGATCGAACCCATATCTCCTGCATCTTCTGCATTGACAGGCAGATTCTTTACCACTGAGCCACTTGGGAAGTTCAATGAAACTTTGCATATGAATATTCTCTACAGAATAAGTATAAAGCTAAAATTAGGAAACTATGTAAAAAATAGGGAGATTTGGAGTATAATAGTTCATTTCTCAATCTAACGAAAAGTTGGCTTGTTACATACATACATGCCTAATCTTTAAGAAAGTATACCACCTTATTCTTGTAGTAGAGTTAGTTTTACTTGAATTTATCAAACTTGTTTGCAATACTCAGAAAATATAGACAAATAAAACTGTAATACCTCTTCTCAGATGTTACTGCTGTACAACACTTGATTTTTAAATAGTATTATATATATGTGAATATATCTGTATAGAGAAATATATACCTATAATACCCACAATTACGTAAGCATTTGACTCAGAGATCTTAACTGCTTCATAGTCTGAATTTTTCCCACATGATCTGTATTTGATAATGTAGGATGTTCACACTTCTCTTGTGTTGTTGGAAGAGGGTGTTTGCTGTGACCAGTGCGTTCTCTTGCCGAAATTCTGTCTTTGACCTGCTTCGTTTGTACTCCAAGGCCAGCCTGATTTGCCTGTTACTCCAGGTGTCTCCTGACTTCCTACTTTGGCATTCCAGTCCCCTATAATGAAAAGGACATCATTTTGGGATGTTAACTCTAGAAGGTCTTGCAGGTCTCATAGAACTGTTCAACTTCAGCTTCTTCAGTATTCCTGATTGGGGCATAGACGTGGATTACTGTGATATTGAATGGTTTGCTTTGGAAACAGAGATCATTCTGTCGTTTTGAGATTGCATCCAAGTACTGCATTTCGGACTCTTTTCTTAACTATGAGGGCTACTCCATTTCTTCTAAGGGATTTTGGCCCACAGTAGTAGACATAATGGTCATCTGAGTTAAATTCACCCATTCCAGTCCATTTTAGTTTGCTGATTTCCTAAAATGTGGATGTTCACTCTTGCCATCTCCTGTTTGACCACTTCCAATTTGACTTGATTCATGGACCTAACATTCCAGCTTCCTATGCAATATTGCTCTTTACAGCATCGGACCTTGCTTCCATCACCAGTCCCATCCACAACTGGGTGTTGTTTTTGCTTTGACTCCGTCTCTTCATTCTTTCTGGAGTTATTTCTCCACTGATCTGCAGTAGTGTATGGGCTCCTACCGACTTGGGGAGCTCACTTTTCAGTGTCCTGTCTTTTTGTCTTTTCGTACTGTTCGTGGGGTTCTCAAGGCAAGAATACTGAAGTGGTTTGCCATTCCCTTCTCCAGTGGACCACGTTTTGTCAGAACTCTCCACCATGACCCATTCATCTTGGGTGGCCCTACACGGCATGGCTCAAAGTTTCATTGAGTTAAACAAGGCTGTGCTCCATGTGATCAGTGTGGTTAGTTTTCTGTGATTTTGATTTTCATTCTGCCTCCCCTCTGATGGAGAAGGATAAGAGGCTTATGGAAGCTTCCTGATGGGAGAGACTGACTGAGGGGAAAACTGGGTCCTATTCTGATGGGTGAGGCCATGTTCAGGAACTCTTTAATCCAATTTTCTGTTGGGCTGTGTTTTCTCCCTGTTGTTTGACCTGAGGCCAAACTATAGTGGAGGTAATAAGGACATCACCAGATGGTCAATACTGAAATCAGATTGATTATATTCTTTGCAGCCAAAGATGGAGAAGCTCTAAACAGTCAGCAGAAACAAGACCAGGAGCTGACTGTGGCTCAGATCATGAACTCCTTATTGCCAAATTCAGACTTAAATTGAAGAAAGTAGGGGAAACTGCTAGACCATTCAGGTATGACCTAAATCAAATCCCTTATGATTATACAGTAGAAGTGACAAATAGATCGAAGGGCTTAGATCTGACAGAGTGCCTGAAGAACTATGGTCGGAGGTTCGTGACATTGTATAGGACACAGGGATCAAGACCATCCCCAAGAAAAAGAAATGCAAAAAGGCAAAATGGTTGTCTGAGGAGGCATTATAAATAGCTGAGAAAAGAAGAGAAGTGAAAGGCAAAGGAGAAAAGGAAAGCTATATCCATCTGAATACAGAGTTCCAAAGAATAGCAAGGAGAGACAAGAAAGCCTTCCTCAGTGATGAATGCAAAGAAATACAGCAAAGCAGTAGAATGGAAGACTAGAGATCTCTTCAAGAAAATTAGAAATATCAAGGTAATATTTCATTTAAAGATGGGCACAGTAAAGAACAGATATGGTATGGACCAAACAGAAGCCAGAGATATTAAGAAGAGGTGGCAAGAATACACAGATCTATTCAGAAAAGATCTTCATGACCCAGATAATTATGATAGTGTGATTGCTCATCTAGAGCCCGACATCCTGGAATGTGAAGTCAAGTGGGCCTTAGGAAGCATCACTATCAACAAATCTAGTAGAGGTGATGGAATTCCAATTGAGCTATTTCAAATCCTAAAAGATGATGGTGTGAGAATGCTGCACTCAATATGCCAACAAATTTGGAAAACTCAGCAGTGGCCACAGGACTGGAAAAGGTCAGTTTTCATTTCAATCCCAAAGAAAGGTAATTTGAAAGAATGCTTAAACTGCCACACAGTTGCACTCATCTCACACGCTAGGAAAGTAATGCTCAAAATTCTCCAATTGAGACTTCAACAGTACGTGAACTGTTCAAGCTGGATTTAGAAAAGGCAGAGGAATCAGAGATCAAATTGCCAACATCCGTTGGATCATTGAAAAAGCAAGAGAGTTCCAGAAAAACATCTACTTCTGCTTTATTGACTATGCCAAAGCCTTTGACTATGTGGATCACAACAAACTCTGAAAAATTCTTGAAGAGATGGAAATACCAGTCCATCTGACCTGCCTCTTGAGAAATCTGTATGCCGGTCAAGGAGCAATAGTTAGAACTGTAGATGGAATAGGAGACTGGTTCCAAATCAGGAAAGAAGTACGTCAAGGCTGTATATTGTCACCTTGCTTATTTAACTTATATGCGGAACACATCATGTGAAATGCCGGGCTGATGAAGCATAAGCTGAATCACGATTGCCAGGCTAAATATCAGTAACCTCAGATATACAGATGTCACCACCCTTATGGCAGAAAGCGAATAATAACTAAAGAGCCTCTTGATGAAAATGAAGAAGGAGAGTGGAAAAGGTAGCTTAAAACTCAACATTCAGAAAACTAAGATCATGGCATCCAGTCCCATCACTTTATGGGAAATAGATGCTGAAGCAATGGAAACGGTGTAAGACTATTTTTCGGGGCTCCAAAATCACTGCAGATGGTGACTGCAGCCATGAAACTGAAAGATGCTTGCTCCTTGGAAGGAAAGCTATGACCAATCTAGACAGCATATTAAAAAGCAGACACTTTACTTTGCCAACAAATGTCCATCTAGTCAAAGCTTTGGTTTTTCCAGTAGTCATGTATGGATGTGAGAATTGGACCGTAAAGATAACTAAGTGCGGAAGAATTGATTCTTTTGAGCTGTGGTGCTGGAGAAGACTCTTGAGAGTCCCTGGGACTGCCAGGAGGTCAAATCAGTGAATCCTAAAAGGATATCAGTCCTGAATAATCATTGGAAGGACTGATGTTGAAGCTGCAACTCCAAAACTTTGACCACTTGATGCGCGAAGAACTGACTCATTGGAAAAGACCCTCATGCTGGTAAAGATTGAAAGCATGAGGAGAAGGGGATGACTGAGGATGAGATGGTTGGATGCCATCACTGACCCGATGGACATGACTTTGAGTAAGCTCTGGGAGTTGGTGATGGACAGGGAAGCCTGGTGTGCTGCAGTCCATTGGGTCGCGGGGAGTTAAACACAACTGAGAGACTGAAAGTGAAATTAACTGATGTTCATGCTACATGTAGAAACCATGTTGCACTATTAAGGTATCCATTGTATGTTTATTTTAGAATTGATTAATGAGTTCTAATTTTGAGACATTACTTTGCCAACCAAGGTCCGTCTAGTCAAGGCTATGGTTTTTCCCATGGTCATGTATGGATGTGAGAGTTGGACTGTGAAGAAAGCTGATCGCCGAAGAATTGATGCTTTTGAACTGTGGTGCTGGAGAAGACTCTTGAGAGTCCCTTGGACTGCAAGGAGATCCAACCAGTCCATTCTAAAGGAGATCAATCCTGGGTGTTCATTGGAAGGACTGATGCTAAAGCTGAAACTCCAATACTTTGGCCACCTCATGCGACGTGTTGACTCACTGGAAAAGAGTCTGATGCTGGGAAGGATTGTGGGCAAGAGGAGAAGGGGATGACAGAGAATGAGATGGCTGGATGGCATCACCGACTTGATGGACATGAATTTGAGTGAACTCCGGGAGTTGGTGATGGACAGGGAGGCCTGGCGTGCTGTGATTCATGGGGTCACAAAGAGTCGGACACGACTGAGTGACTGAACTGAACTGAACGGAATTTTGAATATTTAGGCTGTGTCCACACTTCTGCTCTTTTAAACAATACCATGATGAATATTTTTGTGTACATAATGTTGCATATTTTTCTGAATATTTCCTTGAGATAGGTATTACATGCAGAACTGTATTTTGATGGGAATTGTACTTCTTTGATAAATATCATGTTAATACAAGTTTCCTTGTATTCTACTCAACCCTGGAGTTTTATCTTTCACTTAAATCTATGATAATCTGATAATAAATATAGTTAATTGTTTTAGTAGTTGGGAAATCGATTCCCGTTATTTAAATTTTTTTTTCTTCTTTGATTTTATCCCTCCCTTGGGAATAGTGTCTCTTTGTATTTAAGGTGATTATTTTTATTCATGGTTTGCTTGTGTTGTTTGTTTGTAGATGGTGGTATAATCGAGTTCTCTCTTTATTCTTCACTCCATGTGGTACAATTTATCCTTTCTTATTGGTAATGAGTCTGCAGTTGGATTCCTCATGTTCTGTGCTTTCTGTCATTAGTTCCCTGTTGTATCTAAGGACAGGCAGCAATTAGTTGGCCATAGGGAATGGAGATTGGTAAACTTTGTGTGGTCCTGCAATTCTTTCTGTTAGATTGTGAGTTTGGGAATCACATTAGTGGACCATCACTTTAGATCGCTTTAATATATCCATCTGTTGGTGAATTACCTCTATTTATCTTCCTCTTTTCATTCTTGTTCTTTTTCTTGTTTTTCTATTAGAATCTCAGTGTCTTTCTTTTTTTAATCTACTGGAGTATGATTCTGAAAGACTTCCTTTCTTCTTTCTTTTTGGTAAACTGGGGAATTAAGAGTGAAAAGCTTATTTTTTTCCTAATGAATAAGAAATATAGTAGCCCTGGTAGTTTATTTGGGAGAGTCACAGTTTGTTGAATGCCCATAGGCAATTCACCTATACATAAAGCTCAAGATAAACCGTTGTAATTTTTGCAGTTTCCTCTCTCTTTCTCTCTCAGGGTAAGAGACAGGGAAAATAAGACCCTAGAGAAGGTTAGAACAGTGGCTGTCCTGAAATATATCATTTGTCTCACAACTGGATATTCTGATGCCAGTGTTTAGAGTAACAATTTCTGTCAAAGAATATCTTTTGAAAACTGTGAATATTAGTAATTCAGTAATTCACACATTCCATCTTAACTGGGTGGTCTTCCAGCAGTAGAATCTTAGTGCAAATTGCCAGTTTCAGTGGAACTCCACAAATAAGTCTTACTTGTAATAGTTGCAGAGTTATTTATCTTAACAAGTATGAAATTCTTTGGTATGACCCATCCTGCTTATAAACAGGATACTGTTTTTCATTCTTGAGAATTACATTTCAGAATTTTTTCATTCTATTTCTTTTAGGCAAGAAGTTCCCAGTGCAACTTCTGCATGCATATGCTTTTTTAAATTGACTTTTAATTGGAAAATGATTGCTTTAAAATGTTATTGGTCTCTGCCATACAACAGCATAAATCGGCCATAAGTATACATTCGTCCTCTTCTTCTTGAACCTCCCTCCAATGCATATGTTTTTGAAACACTGTTTCCAGCTTGTTTGGTTAACACAAAATCCAGCTTCAAAAAAGATTGTTTGATGGGGTACATCATAAAAAAATTATTTTTTATGCTTTTTACTGACTTTGGGGCTCCTTTTTAATATATATGTTTTACCTGTGCTCTTCTCATGAGAGTCCCTTGTTAAATTCACACCCAGTCTTCCACATTTTTAGGGTAGCTGCTGCTGCTGCTGCTAAGTCACTTCAGTCGTGTCCGACTCTGTGTGACCCCATAGACGGAAGCCCACCAGGCTCCCCCGTCCCTGGGATTCTCCAGGCAAGAACACTGTGGAGTGGGTTGCCATTTCCTTCTCCAATGTGTGAAAGTGGAAAGTGAAAAGTGAAAGTGAAGTCGCTCAGTCGTGTCCGACCCCCAGCGACCCCACGGACCGCAGCCCACCAGGCTCCTCCATCCATGGGATTTTCTAGGCAAGAGTACTGGAGTGGCTTGCCATTGCCTTCTCCGTTTAGGGTAGCTAGGCCCATGAAAAGACTGGCATTTTAAAGAAGTTAAGAGATATCGGCAGTCGCGTAAGCTGCTATTGTGGGCTTCCTAACTGCACTTGAGATGACTTCGGGCATTTTCTTCATGGAGGTGATTGTTGCACATTTTCTTTGATAAAGTTTTCCTCATTCTTTTGCTTCCTTTTTCTCCCCTCCCCCACTTTTTGCCCACTGGGTAATGTCTCATTTAGTTTTAATGGGTTGGCCAGCCAAAGTTCTCTAACTTCTGCTGGGAGAATGTGTGACTTGAGCTACACCCGTAAGACCCTTCCAAAAGTTAAATGCAGAACTGAGTGATGTGAAAACTTATTCACCCAGAGGTGATAAGAGACTGTGGCTCCCGCTTCCTAGATCTTTAGAGTTATTTTGTTACCTGTTCTTCCTGAGGCTGTTTCTTCAGTCTTTTATTTTGTGGTCACACAATAAATTGCTTTTTTTTCTTTTACATTAGCCAGAGTTGGTTTCTGTTGCTAACCAAGAAGCCTATCTGAAATGTACAATGTACAGTTGTACAAATGTACAATGAACAATTTCACAGTGGCTCAAGGGCAGCTAGTGTAGCAGCCAGGGAGCCTCCAAGGAGGGTATTTACTTAGCGGCCAGGAGCAAATTCACATTAGTTCATTTCACAGAAACATGAGTTAGAATGAACACATGAATTTATAAAAAGAAAGGCTGCTGTCAACATGCAAGCTTAATATAACATTTTAATGCTTGCCTGTTGGCAAGCTATGTGGAATTCAGGAGTTTCTCAGATAGAACACTGCTTGGTGAATAGGGTAAGATAGTTGTATGATCCAGGATAGAAACCTGATTTCCTCTTGATAATGCTTGAATGGACTCTGTCAACCCATAGCCCTTTTCTCTGCTAGATTTCCAGAGGATCCCATGCCTTTTTAACTACTGTCTACTGTGAGGAAGAGAACTTTGAATTTCCTCTCCTACCCAGGTCACCTGCAAGGAAAAATACAACTAATTTAGAAAGATGCTAAGAGCTGATGCGCTCCACGATAAAATTGAGAGCACATTCTTCCTAAATCTATACTTTCTTAAGGCTAAGTCGTATCATTTTATAAAGCTACTCCAAAGGTAAGATGAGCTTCATACAGCCGCATTATATTCTCAAGTTCCTGGGACTTAAAGCATACTACCTGGATTGGACTCTAAATGCTTCTGAATTCTTCGGTGTATGTTAGAGAAAACATATTCATGCTGTAATGAGGCCATTCACAGTTGCTGGTCCAGAGGAACAGCTTTAGTCTCTACCTCCTTCTTTTTATCCTATTTTCCTCCCAAGATCTTGGAGGAAACTTGACAATAACAACTCTAGATTAGAGGCTGAAAAAGGACCCAGCCTTCCCAAAAAGATAGCTAGACTTGATTTCCCCAGATGTTTTATGTGTCCAAGACTAGAAGGTCTTAGGACCGTTGCTGCCACTGATGTTTATTTTTCTTTGCTGTCACCGTCTCTTCCCTAAGGATTGTTATAATAAGTTTACCTGGTTTCCCTGATCTTAATCTCATACTTTTACTTAATTTTGTTGATGTCATCAGAATAACTTTTCCAAGAAATTACTTTAATCCTTCAGGTTTCCGTACTCTTTCTCTCTGTAGAGGAGCTGTATAGCACACTGGTTTGGAGCACAGGTTCTGGAGTTTAAATGCTTGGGCTGACTGATTCTTCTCTTGAGTAAATTAGTTCCCCTCACAGTGCCATGATTTCTTCATCTGTAAAGTGGGGGATAGTTATAGTACTTAGTGGCTATTGAGAGGATTAAATATGTTTGATATTAAATATAAAAATGGCCTTTGTTCTACTTTTTAAGGCTAAAGTTGATTACCGTTTCTTAAGCACTGGTATATGCCATGTACTGTGCTAAATTTTGTTAATATGTTGTGAAATAGCTATCCACCAAGGTAGTCTTCAGCTCCATTTTTCATGTAGGAAAATGAGACTTGGAAAAGTTAAGGCCCTAAGTCAGGTTACTTAGCTGGTGACGTGGTAGAAGGAAAATTCAGACCACGAACTGCCCTATCCACAGTGTTGCTCTTGGTTCCTCTTGGAAACTGCGCTATATGAAGTCCTGACACACCTGGCCATGCTCATCCAGCCAGTAGTTTGCCTACTTGTGATTTTCAGTGTTGCACGCTCAAGAATTGCGCCATGTATTATTTTTCTAATCAATGTAAATGCTCTAGCACAGATTTTTAAACTACTTAGGAAAAAAAAGACATAATTTCTTAGAATTCCTCCACATCAAAAAACCAAACAATGTTTAAATACTTTAAAATAGTTTGTAACGTTGACTCTATTATTGAATCATTTTAAAGCAGATTCAGTGGTACATCTTGGCAGTTCTCATAAAATTTCAGTGTATTTAGAAAAGAGGGTCATTCTGGATAATGATTTTGTAGATAGAGAATTGAAGACAGAAGGTTGTTTATTGACTTGCCAAAGGCCACCTGGTAAATTAACAACAAATCTTGCTTTACAACCATGTTTTCCAGCTCCTTCTGCGCAGTTTCCACCCTGAGACCATCTTGTCCTTTAAGGCAAGAGAGTGATTTAAAATTTACATGTGATGCTTCCTGGGAAACTAAATCTGTTTGAAATTGTATTTGGGAGGAATTGACACATCTGCCAGGCAGCATCAGGCTGCTATGTGTGGATTTCAGTGATGAAGGACGAAGGTGTATAGGTGCCTAGAAATTGGTTATTAATATTTTTTAAATGTTGGGATGTCTGGAGTGTGCCGGTTATTTGTAATCTTGACTTCAGGCTTGATATGAATCTGCTGTTCCTTCCACCTGGGAGAATCCACACCATTTTTGTTTCTCATCCATCTCAACACACCTATTCTTGTCATAGTCCTAGTTTGGGTCTCAGTATCAAACTCTTTCTCAGAAAACCCATGCCTTGTTCATCGCTCTGATTCTTCCTCATCTGACCTCACTTCTGTTCTTCAAATTTCCCCCAATTCCCATTTCAGTTTCTTCCTCCCTTTTAGTGACCACTGTGTCAGAACTTGGCTTTGAATCATGCCTATGGAGTCTCCTGCCCAAAACGTATTTTCCTTGTTGGTGAAATCATGGGCATCAGAATCTTCAGATTCAGTATATTCTACTACTGGCTACAAAACATCCACAGTGTTCCAAAATATTAAGCACCTTTACATGGAGAACCTCTCACAGAAGTCATTTTTTTTTTTTAACTTGTTACTTATCCCAACCATTCCTAACCATGTAAACATAGGACACTTTTCTCCTGATTAATACTACCCATCTGTATTATTTAATTAATTCTGTGATATGATTCTTCACTTTTAAGAGTGAAGACTGCATGGGGACAGGTTCAGTTCCTGTCTTGGCCATTGTTACATCCGCAGGGAAGTGTGTAACACAAAGGAGAAGCTTAGTAAATATTTGTTGGATAAATGCACATTTTGATGAGTGTGTGCAAATAGGCAGTGGTTGAGAGACTGAGGGTGAACGGGAGGGTAGAATGATGAATCTGGGCATCAAGGAACTTCCAGTGCAGAGGAAGAGAAAAACGGTGAATGATAAAATTCATTTATAGGATCACTGAACTGAAGGTTGATTGACAGACAGATCAAGGAAAGGGCTGACTTGATAAGAGAATGAGAAGTGGTTGGTCCTAACTGGGCTGAGGAAAGACATGGTAGACCTCACAGAGTAGATGAAATTTAATTTGGCCTTGAAAGATAAACTGATTTAGGAGGGTGGGAGGGGTTCGAAAGCATGACAAATTGCAGTTGTGTTTACGCATCCCTGGATCCCTCATATGATTTCTCTCCTGTCAGGATAGGAGACAGATCCTACGGCTGGGAATCAGGGAACCTGAGTTTGTTGCTGGTTACCATGGGACCTTGCTCACTGCTCTGTATTTCAGTTTATTTGTAACAGAAAGGTATTACACATGAATTTGAAGGACTCTTTCTCCTCTAGAACTCTAGGATGCCACTTGGTCCTCTGACTCACCTGAGAAATGTGCCTTTCTGTTGTGACCTTTCTTTTCTGCATGTCATGGAAAATGTCAGTGAGGAATTAGGGTAGTGTCATGGCCCTCTTTGTGGCTTGCTGACTGCAGACCTGTTCTGGTGTTTCTCTGGTTTTGTTTTAGTAGGTAAGGTGTGCAGTTAGAGCACAGGGTGAGTAGTGGGATCACAACCTCTTGGGTTCTCCTTGGATCGCTCCAGGTCTCCAGGTCAGGGTTTTGTCAGGCTGAGTTGGGCCCACTTGACTTAGCAGAATACTGATGGTGAGCAACCCCATTGAAACAGACTTGGTTGTTCCCACTTCCTACACGTGAATTTGGAAATGCAAGGCCTTTTGACCCACTACTTTAATTATAAGAAAGTAGTAATCTTGCATTTCTCTCTTATTCACTTTTTGCCCTCAAGAAATTTGCTTTCTGGTGCAAAGAGAGGACTCAACAATGATGAACTTCCAGGTTGTGAAAACAATAGTGCCATCTGGTTAATTACCTTTTTTGCTGTGTGGATTTCTTCTGTATTTTCTGGGAAGAAAGTGTTCAATATATACACAATAAATTGTAGGAGTTGTGTGGCTGTGTATATATGATTCAGGTTTGATTTCATCCCTCATTTATGATGGCAGGGATCTGTTTGTGAAATGATGAATTGCAAATGTTCATCTTTTTTCTTTATTTTTGAGATAATAATGAACTTTGCATGTAAGACTTACAAATTGTGAGATCCAAAGAAATAGATTAATCCTTTTGTAGAGGAAAATAGAAAATATTAATAATCAGATACCATTAATTTACTGAGTCCTTAGTGTTTGCCTGCTAAGAGATTTAAAGATACCATTTATGCATTCAACAAATATTTATTATCTACTTAGTTTGTGCCCAGGTACTGTTATAAGGTATTGGCTGTTTACTGGTGAACATGACTCAGTCCCTGTCCTTATAGACATTAGGGTAAAGAAGAGGGATTAAAATCAGACCCAGAAATGTTTCATTGTCCATGAAAATGATGAAACTGTAGAAGATGAAAGTGATGATGTGACATTGTTGAGATGTGTCCTGGACCAAGAGTATTTTCCTAATCGTTAGTTCAGGAGTTACAATGATTTCTCAAACTTGTCTTTGATTTTCTCTATTGAAGAAAAATTAAGGCTATTTCCTCCCTGCTTAACCTGCTGAGATGGTTTAGTATGGACACCTACCTCCCTGTGATCTGTGGCTGTCAGCTGCTCGTCAGGTTCTCATTTGTGAGGTGTGTAATACTTACTTTTATGGCACAAGCGTTTGATACTCCCACCCCGTCTGTCATAAAGATCCATGCTTGGGTAAGAAATTCTCCAGTATTTCTTATCCATAATTGTCCCGCCAAAGCATAGCTCCCTTTCTGTGATACAACTTCCAGATCCCTAATGTTTTTGCTGATATGTAACCCTTGGATTCTCTGCTGACAGAAAAGGTGAGATATTGTATATATACACTTTAGTCCACAGTGGCACGCAGAGGGTCACTGAGGACTGCTATGATGATGATAACCACTGCCACCACCACCCCTGCCCCTATTGTTAGTACTAATAGGCTTGTTAGGGAATTTTAATTTTTCTTCTGAATTTTTTTTTTTTTTATCATATGGACAAGCCAACAGCTGATCTCATGTATCTATTGGGGTTGATAAGGGGAAGGGTATAGGGGAGAGGAGAGACTGATAAAATGTGAGAAGTGGGGGCCATCAGACCCACTTCTGCTTTTCAGCTGTGTAATGTTAAGAGAAGTTTTGTATCCCTTCTAAACTGGTTTCATTATCTGTAAAATGGGAATAATAATAACCATAAAATGATGCTGATTACTTATTATGAATCAGACATTTCACTCAGATTGCCTACTTCAAACCTTTTAAGTTACTCCTCTTTAAGTTATAGGAATCGTTATTATTTCCACTTTACATATGATTCTTAGCATAGAGAGATTAAGAGCTTTGTCTGTGGACACACAGCCAGCATGAAGTGGGGCTGGGATCGGAGCACAAGACAGTCTGGTTGTCCCAGGTTGTTGTAATACATGAGACTTTGTACATCAGTTCCCTTGGTACATTGTCATGTTTATTCAGTGTAGTATCACGACCACAAGCTGTGCTTTCAGCATCAAATAAAGCTTCTTCTTCCCTCATGGAGGTGGCCTTGACTGCTCTCTCAGTTCAGTTCAGTCGTTCACTTGTGTCTGACCTTTGCGACCCCGTGGACTGCAGTACGCCAGGCTTCCCTGTCCATCACCAACTCCTGGAGCTTACTCAAATTCATGTTCATCGAGTCGGTGATGCCGTCCAATCATCCTCTGTTGTCCCTTTCTCCTCCTGCCTTCAATCTTTCCCAGGTAGACTGCTCTCTACCCAGAACCCTTACTCCCAACTTGGAGTTCTTTCTGCCTGCTGCAGGTGGAGGTAGGTCTGATGTTCCAAATTCCTTATCACAAAGGAAGAATGATTACTTATCCAGTGTTTAACTGTTCATCCTGGGACTTCCTGGTGAACTTAGTCACTTGTTTTCACTCTCTGCTTCCACTTCAATTTCTGGTTTGGCATCAGCATGTTGGGAAATGTTAGAGGAGCTTTGCAGCTAGCCTCTGGTACCTCGATGAGCTTTCGCACCCACAACTAGGTGGCAGACCTGCCAGGTGGGGATACTTTTTGTTTACTGAGAAGCATTTCTTTTTTTTTTTTCTTCTTAAGGTGGCTTGATGGCATGGAAGTTACTCTAAAGTAAGATCTGTATTGACTTTGATCATTCCACCCCCAGCTGGAGGAGTTCTGGTCCCAGGGGCAGCTGAAACCAGCTCCAGTGGGGTCAATGATGAGGATTTGGGGGAAGAAACTCTCTAGCGCAAAAGTCAGTTCCCACCTTAGCACCTCTGTTCATCCCCCCACCTGTTGCCTACATCAGCTGGAGGTGGCTTCTGCTCTGAGCTGGTCACCAGATCAATCCAGGCAGCTTTCCTTTGGGCTGTGAGGAGGAGCTGGGTTCTGGGCTATTTCTAAACAGGTTGTCAGCATTGAAACAAAGTGTAATATTTAAACCATCACACAGAACATGCAGTCATGGTGGCAAGCCTGTCCCAGCTCTGGTGTGATTTGTCCTTTACTTTTATTTTTTCCTTCTCTTCTTGTGGTAAAGATGTACTGATTTGAGGACTGGAGATAATGATTATTTTGTCTTTATTTGCGTAATTAAAGGATGGATGTATACTCTCACATCCAAAGTTTTGATTTGCAATGTGAACCCTGTGACCTGAGTATTTCATCCAATGCCAGAGTGGTTTGGCTATGGACCGTGGTTTGTTTTTGTTCTGTTTTTGCAGGTGATTAGATTCTTTTTTTTTTTTTTCAAAGTGTATTTATTTAAAAATATTTTGGCTGTGTGGTACAGCATGTGGGATCTTAGTTTCCTGAGCAGGAATTGAACCCACATCCCTTTCAGTGGAAGCTAGGGAAGTCTCTGATTGGGTTCTTTAAGATTGGAAAGCTTTAGCATGTAAGTTAACTGAAAATTCAGTTTTTTTCTTACCATACACATTCTGTTTCTAAGAGCTAAGACACTTTCTCCCTGGTTGAGGCCTTGTTCACTGCAGCTGCATGCAAGCTGAGATCATCTCTAGGGAACCAGTCCTCATGGGTGGAAGTGGAGAAAAACACATTAAAATATCTCTGGGCTTTTGAGAGCTCCTCGTTCTTATAAGGAGGCTGCTGATGTATATGGCCCTGACTAATTACTGGTGTTACTCATCTCAGTTAAGCGTTAGAAGACAGGGAGTTGAATTGTGGAGGGTTTCATCTCTTCTGTGGAATGAATAAACTCATATTGGTGGTTATGTCAAAATGTCTTAAAGACATTTTCTAAGACATCTCCAAGATCATCTTTTTATAAATTTCAGAGGGAAAAAGGCCCTGTAGGTTGGGCCACAGAGTGTGTTGATCACAGCATGGATTTTGAATTGAGACCTCCTTTTGAATCCCAGTTCAAACTTGAAGAGGGATTTTGGCTTTAACTTAATTTTTATTTTAAAAAATTAATAAAGCAGTACACATAGATAATTTTAAGAAGTGCAAAGATTTATAACAGTAACTGTAGAGTCCCCAACATCACTCCTCCCTACCCTTCAATGGGATCCCCCACAGGGTACCATTTTTAACTGTAAGTTTTTCTTCCAAAATTTCTCTTTATATTTAGAACGCATATGTTTGTGTCTATTATTTAAAGTTTCAAATTTAGGTATCATGTCTTGTTACCTCTTATTATCCCTTGAAAGGACCTTGAGGTTTGTTTTCTCACTCCATCTAAAAACGCAAAATTCTTCCTCTACCCTCCTAAAATCTGCATAGTAGTGTCAGTGTATCAGCATTTTTGGATGAGCATTCACAGTGAAGTCTTATGGTGTACTGTAATTACATTGTTTTTTATGGCACAAGTGCTTTGCTTTTTCTGTTGCTTGTTTTCCTTTGTACCCTAATTCTTCTTCAAACCCTATACCAGAACTGAAAAATCCTCCCAACATAGTCAAAGCAATCAAATTCTTCAGTTCCTTTAAAATTTTCTTTGGAGTCCTGTCTCATGTTGTTTGCTGTCTTCCTGCCCTCACCTTAACTGGGTGTTTCTGTGTCAGTCTCGTAGTGTCATCTTGGAATTTCTCTTCCTAAAGTCCTCGAAAGGGAAAGTGTCTTAACCCTTCTTAGCCATGGTTCATCATCTGTGGAATGGGGATAATATTATCTATCACAGGGAGTTATTGTGAGAACTTAATAAGCTGAGAGAAGTGGAAGGCAGTGGCATGAAATAAAAACTTAATTAGTGTTAGCTACTGTTATTCTTGTTAAAGAAAAACTTTCTCCTCTTCTTTATCATGTTAAATTATGCTCACTAATCTGCAGTGCATCTTTAAGCATCAGGTGTATTTTTATAGCTGGAAAAGACCTGAGATACAACCTTTCATTTTGCAGTGAGACCCAGAGTAGATAATGTGTCTTTACCAAGGTCATGGGTCTAGTCAGTACAGAGAAGTGGAGCCATAACTCAATCCCTGTATGTCTAACATTAGTTATAGTCATATGTTCTTTCAGTTTTCTCATGTAGCCCAGTCGCTTGCAGGGTTTTTTATTTTGTTTTTATTGTGTTATGTCTTAGCCACTTCTTCTTCCTTTGCCTCATTTCTTAATTTAAAACAAATAAGTAGTAGCTTTATTGAAATACAGTTTGAATATCAATCACTCATTTAAAGTTTATAATTCAATAGTTTTAGCATATTCACAGAATTGTATGCCATTGCCAAAATCTGACTTAATATTTTCACCATCTCAAAAAGAAATCCTGAAGTTTTGCTATTACTCCCCTGACCCTTAACCCTACTGCTGCTGCTGCTGCTGCTAAGTCGCTTCAGTTGTGTCTGACTCTGTGCGGCCCCATAGATGGAAGCCCACTAGACTCCCCCATCCCTGGGATTCTCCAGGCAAGACCACTGGAGTGGGTTGCCATTTCCTTCTCCAGACCCCTAACCCTAGGTAACTACTAATTTACTTTTTATGTCTGTAGATTTACCTGTTCTGGACATTTCATGTAAATGGAGCCTACAATATGAGGTCTTTTGCGACTAGCTTTATTTACTTAATAGACTGTTTGCAGAATTCATCTATGTTGTAGCAGGAATCAATATTATATTCCTTTTATGGCTAAATCATATTTCATCATATAGATAGCTATTTTGTTTATCTATTCATCAGTTGATGGACATTTGTTGTTTCTACTTTTTGGCCATTATGAATATTGCTACTCTGAATATTCCTGTACACATTTTTGTGAGGACATGTGTTTTCATTTCTCTTGGGGATATATCTAGGGCTTGTATTGCTGGTTCATATGGAAACTGTGTTTAACTTTTCAAGGAGTAACCAGACTGTTTTCCATAGTAGCTGTACTCTTTTCCATCCCCACCAGCAGTGTATGACAAATCCAAATTCTTTACCTCATCGCCAATGTGTTAATATCTCCTGTGTGTGACATACCCCAACCTTAAGTGCATGACATGGTATCTTATTATGGTTTTGGTGCATAGTTCACTGGTAGCTGATAATATTGACCATCTTTTCCGACATTTAATGCCCTTTGTTCTTCGTCTTCGGAGAAATACCTATTCAGATGCTGTCTCTCCTTTTATACTGTGTTATTTCTCTTAATGAATGGTACAGTTCTTTATATGTTACGGATGTAATTCCGTTACCCGTTGTATGATTTATAAATATTTTCTCCTTTCTTTTGGGACATATTTTTACTTTCTTAATGGTGGTATTTTCAGCACAAAAAGTCTTATTTTTTTCTTCTGTTTTTGTATTTTTGGTTCATATCTAAAAAGGCTTTTACCTAACTCGAGGTCATGAACATTTACTCCTATATCTTCTAAGAGTTTTGTAGTTTTGGTTCTGTCTGTTTGAAGTTAATTTTTATGTATAGTGTGAGGAAAGGATCTTGACTTCATTATTTTGCATAGAGATATGAAATGGCCCCAGCACCATTTGTGGAAAAGATTATTCTTTTCTCACTAAGTTGTCTCAGAACTCTTGTCAAAAATCAAATATACAGGGGTTTTGACATACCGTCAGGCTCTCCTGCTCTACCATGAAGTTTAGGTCTAATGCAGTGCCATGCATGATAATAAAATGAATAGATTCCCCATAATAAAAAAAAAAAAAGATTCCCCATAATACTCTTTGTCTGAAACCTTTGTGACTAGAGGGAGTAAACATCTTGGAGGAGTGCATTCCTAGTCTGAAAAGGAGTATCATAATGTATCAACTAAAAACCATCAAATGTGCCAGAAAATATGAAGTTGGAATTATTTCTGAGAGTTAGAAAAGAACACAGCACAGAGTCAGCACAATCAGCCCAGCTGTAGACGAACTTTGCTCCAGCTTTTGCTGCAGATCTCTGCAGGCCTGGGAGCTTGCTCTGGGGCCAGAAGGTGCAGAGAGCAGCAGATGCACTTGGCTGTGACTCCAGTGGATGTGCCCTGAGCTACACCATTCCTAGTCCTACACAGAAGGTTTTCTCAGGTCTCAGCCAAGAGACAAATCAGCACTTTGCCTGTGGACAGTACCAAAGCCCACCATCTTGGCCACTGGCCCACAACCCTGGAGACCTGTACTATGAAATGGATTTATATATTTTTATTGTCTTTTGTTCTTTTTTATTGAAATCTGAAATATTGAAAGTACATAAAGGGCAAGAATATATAATACAGCTTGACAATCTTTTAATGTATGTATTTTTGTGTAACCATCACCTCGATCAATATGTGGAACACTGATCAATGTGTGGAACACAATATAACACTCCTGAAGGTTCCCTCCTGCCTCTGCCCATTCAGTATTCCTTTCTCAAAGATGTCACTGTTGCTCTTGTTTCTTTTACTATACATTTATTTTTGTTGGCTCTTGATATTTGAGTAAACAAAAACTGTGCTTTCTTATGCCTGGCTTAACTTGTTCACTTATGTTTATGTGATACATTCATTTTGTTGTGTTAATAGTTCATTTATTACTGCTTCTGTAATATGTCCATACCATAATAGATTTATTCATTCTTATGTTCATAGGCATCTGGGTAGCTTGTAGTTTGGGGCTGTTTTCAATAAGAAATTGTCTTTATTCTTGTGTGGCAGGATGTTTCAGTAGATAAAAGAAGAACTTGGGTGGATGGTAGGTTTGTATTTGGCTTTAGAAAACACTGCCAAATGGGTTGTGATATTTGATCCCCGTCTCTTTACATCTCTGAGCTCTGTGGCTTTGAGTATGTGTTTGTGGCCTCAAATATATGTAGTTTTGATAAGGAAAGAGGAAGAGAAACTCATGATGGAAGAAGCGGGTAGAGGGATGGGGAAATGTGTATTGACAGAAAATAGTGAAGATAGTGGAGGGAAAGATGTGGGGACAGTATGATCACGAATTGCGAGTATGAGCTTTCAATCTGGATTCAAAATCTAGCTCTGCCATTGACTACCTGTTTAACTTCAGGAAACTTCATTTCTGAGGCACATTTTTCTCACCTGTGAAATGGAACTAATTAAAACACTGTATGAACTAATTAAAACACTGTATGATAGAGTGACCATGAGCAGTTTATGAGGTACCGCCTAAAAGTTACAATATTGAGTGAGAGCTTCCTATGTGCTGCTGCTGCTAAGTCACTTCAGTCGTGTCCGACTCTGTGTGACCCCATAGACGGAAGCCCACCAGGCTCCCCTGTCCCTGGGATTCTCCAAGCAAGAACACTGGAGTGGGTTGCCATTTCCTTCTCCAATCCTATGTGCTAGTCACTGTGTTAATGTAGTTCTCTAATATAATCTTTACAACAACCCCATGAGTTATGTACTGTTTTTTACCCATTAGGAAGCTGAGGGTTTGAGAGATTCAGTAACATGCCCCTCGTCATACTATTCATAAGTTAGTAGAGTGAGGACTCTGATAGGTGGACCCCAGTGTATGGATTGCAGAGACTGTGGAGGGTAGACAATGAGAGACAATAAGCTTGTTTGTAGACATTCACAAATGGAGAACTGCTGTCCACATAGACAGTATTAAACACAAGTACTTCATCCAGGGTTTTCTGGAGTAGTTCAAGAAGGAACAATGATCGTATGGCGTGAAGGACAAAGGAGAGTTGGTGGATCTCTCTCCATAATATTTAGCCTCATCTTCATGGCAAGTTTTTGATTTTCTTTCCCAACATTCACTAGAAACTTTGCATCAAGGTGATGATAATGGTCCAGATCACGCCTTCCCCCCACTTCTTTCTGAAGTCTCATCCCTCAGTCTGGTCCCAGGTAAAAGTGCCTTCTTATTCCGTTTTCTTCTGGCTCTCCCTGCCATGTTTTGTGCTCTGTTGGCCTCACACCATGTTTCTGTTGCTTTCTAAGATCCAGCATTTGCCTCCTGGGACGCACCCAGGGTTCCACAGTTATTTTTCTTCCTCTTCCCCTCCGTAATTCCTCCGTTGTCTTCTCTTGGTGCTGTGCTCTTAGCTGGATGGCTCTGCGGTAGTTCCGTCACCCCAGTACTGGAGCAAGTCACACATTACAGAGGTGCAGGAAAGAAATGTTAACCTCCCTCCTTCCCCCTCCAAACTCAGCCTTCCCTCGGCCCCACTCCAGTCAGCCAATGAGGCCAGATTGATTAGCTTTTCGCACTTGTAGGAACATATAAAAGCCTTAAGACCATAGTCTGTCTTCATCTTAACTAAAATGGTAGGGCTTCACTGTGCACACAGTCCAGTGTTCCCCTTCTTTCTCCTCTCCTCTTTCCTGTGAGTTTTCCTTCTTACCCCTCTCGCCCTCTGATCCATGCTCTCTTTCTTTCTGGCTCCTTCCGTTTTCCCCTTCATTTTCCTCTCTCCCTTTCCTAATTTGAGTTCAGTCATAGTGTAGGGACCAGAGGGTATAAAGATGCGCTGAGACAGGGCCATCACTTTCTGGGAGACCAAGATCTTGTGAGGAGATCAGAATATGAATCGTTTATTGTCATAAAAGCTTTCTGTCTTTTGGACAGCCCTCCTTACCCACTCAGAATGCAATTGAAGAACTTTTGGTGACCCCAACTCCCTTCTCCAGTATTGAATTGACCTTGGGGTCCTGAGAATTAAAAAAAAAATCATATCCCAGTGCTCAGGCAGCCTATTAAGTCCATTCCTATCCTTCCCATGTTTGTTTACATTATAGATATTTGTCAACATTATAGGCTTCTCTACAGTAGAAATAAACTCGCAACATCGTTGGTAGAATAAATAGCTCTCTCTCTTAGAGGAATTGCATTTAATGAAGAATGGCTTTCCCAACCTCAGAAGTAACTTGATCCATTGTAAGGGTAGCAATCAGTGATTCAATCTATACAGCCAGGTGTTGGAATGCAATGCAGATTTCATTTTCTGGGTTGAAGGATAGGGGAGCTATATTGATACTTTATTACTCTGTGCCAGGTCTTATACTGCATGATCCACACATCTCTCACCCTCTCATTCTCTCTCTCAGACATGAAATAGCTGGCAGTGGAATCATTTACTTGCAGACAAGAAATGTGAGATGCCAAACAGTAAGAGTCTATTTCAGTTTAGTTCACTTAGACGTATTCATTGGGTGCCTGTTGTGTGCCCGGCTCTTTTGTAAGACACTTGGAATACATCATTAAAAAACAAAGAGGCTTGCCCTTAGGCAGTGTACATTCTGAAGAGGGTAAAAAACTATAAGCATAATCAATTAGAAAATTATAGAATACAGTAGAAGTTGATAAGACCTGTGGGGGAAAAATAGTAGAGCAAGGTAAGGGAATTAAAAGTGGTCAGGGTTTAGCAGATTATTATAGTAAATGAAATAGGGTAGACTTCATAGAGAAGTCAAGAATTGAGTAAAATATGCAAAATATTATCCTCCTATCTCATTAAGAATTGAAAAACTCATCTACCAAGTCTTTGTGGAGCTGGGCAATGCAGGAATGGTTCATCCTGTTACCCAGGCCCCTTAATGGCTTATAGTTTTTCTAGGGAGATCCATTAGCCCCAGGAAGTGACTGGGTGGCAGAAGGAATAGAACAGACAGTTTTTCAGTAGAGCTCAGAGGACGTGAGACTGTATGTTGGTAAGCACCTCCTGCAGATAAATGCTTAGCACATGTTATGTGGAGACTTTGTGACCAACTTACAGAGATTTTGAGCCATTTTTCCAGAATACTAGGAACCTCTCTGGGATTTTAAGTGATGGAGCTGTCTTCAGAGTCATATTGCCTTTTGAATGTGAGTTCTACCATTTGACAATGATTATTGTGTTCCTTCACCTCTTTCAGCTTTGCTTTCTTCCTCTGTAAAATGGGAAAATTGATACTTAGCTCAAAAGTTGTTGTAAAGCTGATATAAGTGTTATTGACAGTGTTTAGTATGGGGTCTGATGCATTGTCACAGTGGTGATTATTCTTATCCATTCTCATCTATAGAAACATCTAAGGTTTTGTTTCAAGAAAGGAGCCGTTGGCAAGATGGTTTAGATAACAATTAGTCTTACACGTCCCCTTGTCTAGGCCAGGTGAGAGGCCTAGAGTAGGGAGGGCCTGGCACTTCTCACTTCTGCTTCCTAACACGGGGCCAACTTTTCAGAACAGCATATGGACCAAAAGAACTCAAGGGGATTTTTCTCAGCAGGTAGACTTGTAAACAAATGACAAGGCACAGAGAAGTGACTTGTGGAGTCTTGATAGATGAGCAGTTACAAGGAGTCACCCCTGGGACCACCATCTGTTCCCAGTCCTCCCCTGGCTGAGGTTAGCTTTATGTGGTAGCTGTTTTCTGTGCAGCCCATTCACATCCTTTAAGATGAGGTGGGTTCTGAGGTTAGTGATATAGAAAGGAATTCTGGACCTTAGCTCTTGGGGAAATATTCCAGGACTGCTTCATGTATTCAGAAAGCATTGCTGCCATCAATGTGTCAGACACTGCACTAGGGGTTGTGTAACCAAAACTAGTGGAGGCACAGGCACTGTTCTCAGGGGGCTTCTAACCCTGACATAGTGGTTCTTTGGGGTGACCATGGGAGCTTCTGGTTGGATGATGATAAACACTAGGTGTTTATTTTGGGCCAGGTAAGGGCTGATCCACACAAAGGGCTTCTAAGTCTGAAGTCATTTATATGTCACAGCAACCTTGGGGGAGATACTGTTGTTACTTCCTATTTACAGATGAGAAAACTGTGCTGGAGAGGGGTTAGGTAACTCACCCCAGGGCACAGCCATTGGTAAATAGACATTTAAAATATCAGATTTCCCAGACGTCTGGGTTTTCAGCTTCTCCTTAAAAAGACCTGCAGATGGATGGACATGAATGGGCTTGCATCCTGCTCAGCGACGGCCAGCAGCAGTTGTGAGGCTGCTCATCCTGTTGGCTGGCTGCTGGCCTCACTGCCTCATAATCTGTCACCCTCTTCTCTGGGCTGATTACCTGACCTCCTCCACACTTGGTGAGCAACCCTGAGTTATGCTGTTTATCAAGTTTATTTGATGCATATGGCAGACCCCAGTTGTGGAAAATAGTCAACCTTAGAAAGAAGTGAAGTTCAGATGCCTGGGGAAGGAGAGGGGAAGGGGGACAGAGGAAAGGTGTAGGAGTCAGTCCCCACAGTGGAAACACTATCTTGCCTCTATATGAGACACTGCCTCTCTTTAGTTCTAGAGCACGTATTACATAGGTTATTCTGTCATGACCTGGTCTTGATGCTGAAACTTGGCTTCTGTGTACTGTTGCTGGATTGATTTTCAGGGACAGAGTGTTGGGTGACTTAGAAAAGAATAGCTTTAGTGCTTTGCCAGTCAGATGGGAATACAATGGGCTAATGCCCTCAAAACTGTGTGTCCCAACCCAGGAGGATTGGGTGAGGAGTTTTATAGCAGTGGTTCAAGGGATGGGGAGTTGCTGATAGGGATTCAGGTATGTGCAGGGTCTATACTCCTTTAATCTGGCTCAGGTGGGTTCCTGATCAGCCTGTGTGGTTTTTCACACTGTGGCCTTCTTCTCTGGAATGAAGAATGCTTCATCAAGTGGTTAACATCTTCTATTTGTTGGGGGTTCTAGTTCTGTAGAAGAGTTCAAAGATTTTGTTAAGTGTATCCCTTGAAGAGGAACCAGGATCCTGGCTCAGGGCTGCATGATTATTTCTCGACTGCTCCTCCCTTGTGTCTCATCCCCTCCCTTCCCTGATTAGAAACTGAGCTGTTGAACTTTGAAACTCAGGGACTGTCATCGAGACTGAAGCCTATTCCCTGCAAATGATACAAAAAGGTTTCCATGCCCAGGAAACCTGCAGGATACTGCTTGGTTTCATTCTTTCTCAGCTGGCTTTTCTGAACCTTAGTTTAGGTAGTCTTTTTGCTTTAGAGTTTTCTTTGTTCCCACCTTTAAAGAAAGCCTGCATATCTCATTTTTAAAGAAAAAAATGTAGAAAATACGGGAGAAAAACATGAAGAGAGTCAATATTAACAATCCCTCCCAAGTATATCTGTACTATTCATATGTAGTATACCTTCATTTTATATATGACTCATATAGTTTTATATCGTATATAATATTTATATTTTAATAGAATAATATAAATGTTTAGTTTATATGTTAACAAAATTTGAATCAATATATATAATATTTTGAAAACAATTACAGTATTTTGAAGTTTGCTTTTCATGTAATAATACTTATCATGAACATGTCAGCAGATGCACCTGTCGTTTTTAAAGTATGCAAAGTGATCCTTGTTTCGATGTACCAAAGTTACTGCTTTGGATATTTCCATATTGAAACACATCCTAGATTTTTTTGGCTGTACCACACAGCATTCAGGGTTCTTAGTTCCCAGACCAGGGATTGAACTTTGACCCCTGCCTTAGAAGCATGAAATCTTAACCAGTGGACTGACAGGGAAGTTTCCCTAGATTATTTGTTTGACAAATTTCCAGGAACAAATTGTGCCATCAAAGGGTGAAGAATATCAGTCTGTGCTGTCTAGTTTCCCCTACCTCTGATTTTTTAAATAGAACATTATCATATGTATACCTTATACATACATAGTATATGTATGTGAGTATGCACGCATGGATTGTATGTATCGGCATGAATGAGCATGTATATATATTGTGTGTGTGCATATGTACATATGTATGTGTGTAGCAATACTGTAGATGTCCTTATCTAAAGGGTTGAAGGGCAGAGCTGCTTTTGTGTATCATTATGATAATGGTAGATATTTACATATATTCCTTTATCCCTGCCAGCTTTCCTTACAAAAATCTTCATTTCCCTTATTATGTAGCCTCAGTGAAATCTCCGTTTTGTGATGGAGGCTTGAGACTGAAGAGCAAAAAAGTGACTAGGCAGAACTTTCCTATTAGTTCAGTATCTCCAGTGAATCACCTCGAAAAGCTACCTGGTTCTCCACCACAGCCTGGAGGCAGGTAGCAGGGAAAGGGCACCAGTGCTTTCCCTCCTTCTATAACTCATCTCTTGTCCGTAGTGAGCCTGCTCCAACTGGGTAACTGAAAATGCAAAGTGCTGTATTTTTCCAGTTTGACGTGCAGCTGGCAACACAGTAGCAGACCCGGCGGTCTTACCGCTCAGCGTGTGCCCTGGGCCCTGTTGCGGTGCTGTGGCTGATGGATGGCCTGGACCATCCACACTTGCTCATCACAGCTGCTGTTTTCTCAGTTGGCAAGCAAAGCAGGGAAGCAAGCCACCTCTTCCACCTGCTCACAGAAGTGGTCCGTTCCATCCATTGCTCAGGAGGAAACTCAATTGGACTGGACCAGGAAAAAGAAAGAGAAAGAGCCTGGAATCTTCTGGTCAGGATCATAAACACCCTACAGACGTTTTCATCTTGGGTAGAAAAGCTCATTATTGACTTTTTGGTGAAAGATCTTCCATAGGTTCCTTATTGTGTGTGTGTGTGTGTGTTGTCAGGAGGATGTAAAATTTTTCTTTTGCAAAATAGGACTATGTTGAATATGCTCTTCTGTAACCTAAATTTTAAAATTTAGAAGTATATTATTTTTTCATGTCAGTATTCTGTTGAATATTCATTCGTTCATGTATTTATTCATTCACTAACTTTTAAAAATTACTCTAAAGAACATGGTTTCCACCATCATTCAGTATCATTGGGAGAGACAGATAATAGTCAAATAATTGTAGCAATGAATGTGAAGGAACTCTGAAGGAAAGTTACTTTGTGGGCGTTTAGCAGAGAGGACGGAGAAGGCAATGGCAAGCCACTCCAGTACTCTTGCCTAGAAAATCCCATGGATGGTGGAGCCTGGTAGGCTGCAGTCCGTGGGGTCGCTGAGGGTCGGACACGACTGAGCGACTTCACTTTCACTTTTCACTTTCACAGATTGGAGAAGGAAATGGCAACCCACTCCAGTGTTTTTTCCTGGAGAGTCCCAGGGATGGGGGAGCCTGGTGGGCTTCCGTCTGTGGGGTCACACAGAGTTGGACATGACTGAAGTGACTTAGCAGCAGCAGCAGAGAGGACCCAATCCCCAAGGAACTGTCACTGCAGTTGCCATCTGAGGTTTGCATCTATGTTTATAGCTGTGTAATAATTCCATTTATGGATATGTCATAGATTATATAACATTGTTGGGCTTTTTTTTTTTCAGTTTTATTGATGTATGTGGTGACATTTTTCATCCATTTTGTTCATTTTTTATGGATGGATTAGAGCTTTGAGCTCTTGGTCTGGCAGTGGAATGAATTTGCCTGTATTTACCAACATCCCAGATGTTCAAGCAGGTTTTAGAAAAGGCAGAGGCACCAGAGATCAAATTGCCAACATCCGCTGGATCATGGAGAAAGCAAGAGAGTTTCAGAAAAACATCTATTTCTGCTTCATTGACTATGCCAAAGCCTTTGACTGTGTCGATCACAATAAACTGTGGAACATTCTGAAAGAGATGGGAATCCCAGACCACCTGACCTGCCTCTTGAGAAACCTGTATGCAGGTCAGGAAGCAACTGTTAGAACTGTACATGGAACAACAGACTGGTTCCAAATAGGAAAAGGTGTACGTCAAGGTTGTATATTGTCACCTTGCTTATTTAACTTTTATGCAGAGTACATCATGAGGAACGCTGGGCTGGAAGAAGCACAAGCTGGAATCAAGATTTCTGGGAGAAATATCAATAACCTCAGATATGCAGATGACACTACCCTTATGGCAGAAAGTGAAGAGGAACTCAAAAGCCTCTTGATGAAAGTGAAAGAGGAGAGTGAAAAGGTTGGCTTGAAGCTCAACATTCAGAAAACCAAGATCATGGCATCTGGTCCCATCACTTCATGGGAAATAGATGGAAAAACAGTGGAAACAGTGTCAGACTTTATTTTTTTGGGCTCCAAAATCACTGCAGATGCTGATTGCAGCCATGAAATTAAAAGACGCTTACTCCTTGGAAGGAAGGTTATGACCAACCTTGATAGTATATTAAAAAGCAGAGACATTACTTTGCCAACCAAGGTCCGTCTAGTCAAGGCAATGGTTTTTCCCGTGGTCACGTATGGATGTGAGAGTTGGACTGTGAAGAAAGCTGATCGCTGAAGAATCGATGCTTTTGAACTGTGGTGTTGAAGAAGACCCTTGAGAGATCCTTATACTGCAAGGAGATCCAACCAGTCCATTCTAAAGGAGATCAACCCTGGATGTTCATTGGAAGGACTGATGCTAAAGCTGAAACTGCAATACTTTGGCCACCTCATGCGACGAGTTGACTCACTGGAAAAGACTGTGATGCTGGGAAAGGTTGGGGGCGGGAGGAGAAGGGGACGACGGAGAATGAGATGGCTGGATGGCATCACCGACTCTGTGGACATGAGTTTGAGTGTACTCCGGGAGTTGGTGATGGACAGGGAGGCCTGGTGTGCTGTGATTCACGGGGTTGCGGAGAGTCGGACACGACTGAGCGACTGAACTGAACTGAACTGAACTGAACCAACATCCTTATCTGGCTTCTGATCCTCAGTGGTCCAAGTTTCCAAAGTTCAGACTGGACTGTAGACAAAGGTAATAGACCTGCCAAGGAGCTGCACAACGACATGGCCTCATCTGGTAGCTGGAATATGCCCCTCTTCCTTTGTGCCTCTATGAAGGTACTCGTGTAATATTTACTAGGGCCCTACTCCTGCCAACTAGTGTGTTAAGGGTTGAAAACATGAAGTCGGGGAGCTCTTAGCCTCTTCCTTCAAGTGCACCCAGTATATGTGATGATACAGAGGCCGTTCACTCTATAGTATTATAAGGCAGCTTCGTGTAGTGAAGGATTGATCCTAGTCTGTTCCATCTGTTCTGGAAGCCCAAGGACATGGTCACCAGCTCCACATGGGTGGCTCAGAGGACATTGTATATGAACTAATCTTTGAAGTCTGATAGGAATTTTGTCAGGTATTGAGGGATTTGGGCCTTCTGATAGAAGAAACCCTACGAGGAAAAATATCAAGGATTACAGAGGCCTGGCGATATCTGGTACTTATGGAAAGTACTAGGTGCATCACTGGCTTTGTGGTGGGAAATGGGCTTGTAGAGTCGTTGGGGCTGGACTGGCAGAGACCTTGAATGCTGTGCTAGGAAGGTTACATCTCATTCTGTAGGTAGTGAGGAGAGAATCATTTCATCATGATTATGTTTGGGAATATTAGCTGACTTAGCAGATTAACTCCAGAGCCTCTGTGACTTCACACCATAGAAATTAATTTCTTCTTCACAGAATGTCCAGAAGTGGTGTTTGTAAGCAGCTCTCTTTCAAGTGGTGATTCAGGACCCTAGTCTTTTCCCTTTTGGGGACTCTGCATCTTCAGTGTGTGGCTTCCATGTCATATCTGCAACAAGCTGATGGAAGAAGAAAAAGCACAGAGCAGCCTGAAGTTTTTGTATGCCAAGTTTATACATGGTCTCATGTCGCATTTGTGCACATTTCATTGGTTATAACTAAGTTCCAAGGCACCCGCAAGTTGCACATGGGTTGGGGAGTGGAGTCTAGGTGTCTTGTATGGAATGAACAGGAACAGAATTCCTAACGTTGCTGCCTTGCTGGTTTAGTTGTGGTGGATTAACTGTGATCTAGAAGGAGCCCAAAGACAGGGAGGGAAAAGGGCTCAGGACGAAGGCATGAATAATTAAAGCTAACATTTATTTGTTAATAAATGTTAACAAATGTCACTGTACGACTGGAGGTAAGTTACTTCATAAGCACCAACCCTGTGAGGTGGTTTGGAGAAGGAAATGGCAACCCACTCCAGTATTCTTCCCTGGAGAATCCCATGGGCAGAGGAGCCTAGTGGGCTACAGTCCATGGGGTCCCAGAAAGTCAGACACGACCGAGCGACTAACGTGAGGTAGTTACTGTTGTTGCCCGCATTTTACAGAAGAAAAATCTGAGCCTGGGGATGATTTGTTGAGAACTAGAAGAACCAGGGTTCAGAATGAGGCAGATCTTAGTCCAGCATCTGAGTTTTTAGTCTAGACTGACTCTCTCTTGCTGGGCTGTGCTGCGTTCCTAGAATGCAGGAGGCAGGGGAAGGTGAGCATTTGATCCAGGTCTGCACAGAGGTGGCCAGTGCCTCGTGAGATGTGAGGATAAGAAAGGAATCCAAGCTGAACAAGATGTCAAGCTTGGGGGCCCAGGGCTGCCCGTTAGAGACAGGGCATGCTCTTTGTGATTCTGTGTGAGAGGCCTTACCGGTTGTTCCAGATCTCCTATCTCAAAATGCCTGACCCTGTTGTTAGCACGTGGACGGTACACGCCTGTTCACATCTTGACAAGTTGCCTTGTAAGTAGTTTTATTGGTTTTTATTGGTTGCTCTGTGTAAGGGGAAGTTTGATGCACTTTTAGATGGGACAGTGGAGACAGTCCCTGTGACTCAGCCCTTGAGTCATTCCGATCTTCATTGTCTCAGGCTGTCCCTCCCCTCTGCCACCTTCTAGTCATCTTCAAGACCAAGGTCAGATGGCCTCTCCTTGGGAAGCTTTCTCTAACTTCCATGGTCAGAGGCAGTTTTCTCTCTTTCTGTTCACGCTTTGAAGTTAACTCTTCTTATGTTTATTTTTTGTAATAATCTATTCTGGACTCTTTCCTCTGTGAGGATATTAATTAACATCCCCAGTTTCTGGGGTTTATATACAAGTGGGGTTGCAGGGGGCATACTTTTTGTGGAGATGAGTTTTGTTCTTTTCCTCTTCTGAATATATAAAATGGAGGTTGCAACAGAAAATGTTTAGAGGCCAGGGAGGTGCCATAAGAGTGACCCTCACCTGTCTGGGACAGTCAGAATTGGTGGGGTGGTAGCTCAGTGAGAGAGTGCACGCCTTGTTTGTAAAACTGCTGCCGCCGCTGCTGCTGTTGCTAAGTCACTTCAGTCGTGTCCAACTCTGTGCAATCCCATAGACGGAAGCCCACCAGGCTCCCCCGTCCCTGCTGGCTAAACTTAAGAACAAAGCAAAATATCATTTTGGCAAGCAAAATAGTTACATGAGATATGTTTAGCCCTTTGGTTTCTTATTTGTGATCTCTGATAAAGAATATAGCTCTTTGGAGAAATCATAGAAAACAGGGATTATTAACATCAGGAGCATATAGCCAAGCCTCCCATCCCCTGTGCACCCCCCAAACTGAAAACTAGTGTGAGGAGACCTTGTTTTCTGTCACTCTTAAATTTGGCCTCGTGGTCACAGGGCATGCCATCAGCTGACCAGCTGACATCCTTTGAAATACTGCTGAAATCAAGACCTTCACTGGGACACGAGCTATACCCCTCTTATTTGAATTCTGCACGTTACTTTGGAAGTAATGAGAAAACAAGGGAAGGTAATGAGTATTGTTTGTTATTTTGAAATGGCTCAAAAGCGTAATTTGTCATGTCAAACCCAGTTGAAATCTTTGAAGGGCAGTCTCTTCACAAAGGAGGTGGTAGAAATGGAAGGAGGGAAAATTACTCACGATGAGTTTACCGTACACACATCCTGCTTTTCTCTCCTGAGGACGCCTTTCAGAGGCACCAGCTGCCTTGGTGGAGGGCAGCTCGAATCACAATCCCAGAGGGACGTTCTCTGTAGCATCTGACTGAGGATGCCATCACCATGGCAGATCCCCACAGGTCCTGCTAGTGATGTACCCAGAGATCCCTGTGACCTCCCACGAGGACTTCTCTCTCTTTTTTGAAGCAGGAGGGAAGGGAGCAGGGCACAACCTTTGAAAGAATGACACAGCCCAAGGAGGCAACGTAAGCTGATTAGAATCAGATGGGTCTAACATGGCAGTCAAGTCAACTTTGACTAGAACTTGACCTTCGGTATACACTCATCATAACACATGAGAAAGCTAAATGACACACTCAGAGGTGCCATGACAGTTCGACAGGTCTTTGCCATCAAAGACCAAAAGTGGGAGGTGGCCCAATTCCTGGAAATCTCTACCCCTTCCCCAAAATAGTGGGAGTAATCCTCCCACTGACGGAGAAGGATAAGAGGCTTATGGAAGCTTTATTGAGGGGGAAACTGGGTCTTTCCCAAATTGGGAAAGGAGTACATCAAGGCTGTATATTGTCACCCTGTTTATTTAGCTTATATGAAGAGTACATCATTAGAAATGCTTGACTGGATGAAGCAAAGGCTGGAATCAAGATTGCTGGGAGAAATATCAATAACCTTAGATATGCAGATGACACCACTCTTATGGCAGAAAGCGAAGAAGAACTAAAGAGCCCCCTGATGAAAGTGAAAGAGGAGAGTGAAAAAGTTGGCTTAAAACTCAGCTTTCAAAAACGAAGATCATGGCATCTGGTCCCATCACTTCATGGCAAATAGATGGGGAAACAATGGAAACAGAGACTTTATCTTCTTGGGCTCCAAAATCACTGCAGGTGTTGACTGAAGCCATGAAATTAAAAGATGCTTACTCCTTGGAAGGAAAGTTATGACTAACCTAGATAGCATATTAAAAAGCAGAGACATTACTTTGCCAACAAAGGTCCGTCTAGTCAAAGCTATGATTTTTCCAGTGGTCATGTATGGATGTGAGAGTTGGGCAATAAAGAAGACTGAGTGCTGAAGAATTGATGCTTTTGAACTGTGGTGTTGGAGAAGACTCTTGAGAGGCCCTTGTACTGCAAGGAGATCCAACCAGTCCATCCTAAAGGAAATCAGTCCTGAATATTCATTGGAAGGGCTGATGCTGAAGCTGAAACTCCAATACTTTGGCCACCTGATTCGAAGAACTGACTCATTGGAAAACACCCTAATGCTGGGAAGGATTGAAGGCTGGCGGAGAAGGGGATGACAGAGGATGAAATGGTTGCATGGCATCACTGACTTGATGGACATGAGTTTGAGTAAGCTCCGGGAATGGGCAGGGAAGCCTGGCGTGCTGGAGTCCATGGGGTTGCAAAATTTGGACATGATTGAGCGACTGGACTGGACTGAGGTCCTGAAACCAGGTGTTGTGATCTCAGTTGAAAGACTGTGGGTTCTGGCTAGATTTGAGTCCCAGCCAGGTGGGTTCAAGTCCCAGAGTGGGTTTTGACCGGGTTCGAGTCCCAGTCTGAGGTGAACTGTTTCATTTTGAGTAGTGTAGAGGGAGGGAGGGGAAGCACGTGAGCTGCAGAGACCAGCACTCTCACTGCCCAGCTATGAGGCTCTGGTTCATCCTTGATCCAGGGTTTGTGTCCATTTTTGAAGATGGCTCTGTTAGTGTGCTTGTTTACAATTCTGGTATAAGGAAAAAAGAAAACCACATATTTAAAGCACATGACGCAGTAGTGGTGCTGAAATCTCAGCTTCTGTGTACATCAGTGCTAAACCAAATCTCAGAGACAGGGTTTTGGGTGAAGCATAAGAGTAGCTTTATTGTTTTGCCAGATAAAGGGGGCCACAGCTGGCTAATATCCTCAAAAGCGTGTGTCCCAACTTGGGGGAGATAGTGAGCAGTTTTATAGCAGTTCTTCAAAGAGGGTGTGATCAGCTTTGAACATTCTTTTCATGGATTGGTGGTGAGGGAGGTAGCAGTCAACATCATCAACCTTCAGGTCCAACTGGTCTGGGGTCCACATTCTTGTGGGCAGCATACCATCATTAATTGTTCCCTTCTTCCCCTTTCCTGCCCATGGTAAGAATTTCTTGCTCTTTAAGTTTGAAGATTCCACTTGTATTTATAGTTGATTCAGAGAAACTTGGTGTTAGTTTATTCAGGAGTGAAGTTGAGTTAACTTTGAATTACTAATAAAATCAGTGATAAAATGCGACTTGATTTATTGCTATTGCAATTACATGTAGTTGGAGATTATGTATTTTTCTAAAATAATCCTTGAAAATTGCAGTGTTGTTTTACCTCATGTCATTACACAGGTGGAGTTTCTTGCAGAGATGAGAAGAACAGGTCCTTGGTGTTTTGTTTTGTGTTTTGAGTCGTTAAACATTTATTTTCAACTTTCTCAATGTTTTTAAAAAGCAAACTTTTAGGGTCATAATGCAACCAATGCCCCCTTGCTTCTTCCCAAAAGAGGGAGAAAGTCAGTCTTGTAGCCCATGAAGAGATAAGGAGTAGAATGGAGTTAAAGGAATTTTAAGTTCCTCCTGGGAAGAAGCAATGATTTAGTGATCTCTTATTAGAATTTTGAAAATCTTGTTTCTCATCTTTTCAAATTTATTAATAGCATTTCCCATCCAAATAAAGTCACAAATCCACAAGTTTAAAAATTTGTTGAGTTCGGCACGGACCCACTGATGGATTGTCTCCGCAACAACTGGCTTGTGTTGTGAATGTTAGGCATGGAGCTTTCTTTTTGCTTATCATGCTGTTTTATAAACATCCCTTCATGTTATGTCAACATGGAGCAGAGACTTCTTTCTGAAGTCATCTGGAAGCTTCATTTTGTCTTGAATTTTTGTTCAATGCAATGATTACATTTAAGATTATACCATTATTAAAGCATTATACTTGTTATTATCATTTTGCAATTAATACAGTTGAAAACACTAGGTTTTTATGAATCTTTACTTAATAGTGTAAATGTTAGCTTGGTCAATGCATTCCTTCCCTCTTCCCGTCGTGTATCCTTTTAAATGCCTAAGGGATGTTTTCAGGGTTTCCCTCCAGAAAAGAATGAAATACAGGTAAAGCAGGACCCACCTGTGACTGTCCCATATATAGTCTGACAGACTATAGCACCATCTAACCAGCTTCCTAGGGCATAGCACTTTTCAGGATTTCAAGAAAGGCAGCGTCTCAGTTGTGCACATTTTTAGCTTTTTAGGGAAGGGAAAATAATATTATCTTTACCCTGTTGGTTTTAGCTGAGATATTCCCCTCGCCACCCTCTTAGTAATAAATGAAAGATTCACAGGAGGGAAACAAATAGAGGTTTAATAACATCTTTACCTCTTGTGTACAGGAGATACACCTAGGAAAACTGAATAAAATTCCCTGAAATAACCCAAACCATATCTTAAATACCATCTCCAGTAAAAGACAAAAGAAGATATTAGGGATGAAATAGGGGGTAGTCAGTTATGGGAGATTCCTAGCAAACCACAGTCAACCAGAGTATGGTTAATATGCAGCTTTAAATCTTTGATTCTCTGTTGACAAGAATTTCTTATTCATGTTCCTCTTCCTGGGACAGACAGGAAGATACCCTTACAAATGGAGATGTCCCTTATCAAGTAAATGTCTCTTATAAAAAAAGTAACTCTTACTCCCTTTTCAGAGCTTCGCCCTGTCTTGCTGTTTCTTAAAAATGATCAGCCCTAAAACAGTATTTGTCTGAGAGACATATATTTGGGTGGCAAATTCTGCTTGCCTTCAGGTTCTTCTTTTAGGGGAATACTGGGCAGAAGAGCCAAAAAAACCACAGCCTTGTTGATCAGCTCCTTGTAGCATATCCCTGAGGGGAAGAAGATCAGTGACCCCGAACTCCGAACTTGTGATCTGGCAGGAAACTCGACTTGAGTTTTCACCTCCGACAGCTGGGTTCCAGGATCTCTGCTCTGGCCCGAGTAATGTGAGGCTTAACCTGTGTAAATTTACAGAATAGCCATGAAAGCACTCTAATTTTCAATGATTCTTGGGTGATAATTACACAATTTTCATCAATTTTAATGTTGTTAAAATGTGAAAAGTAGGACATAGCTGAAATCATAGATGACTTGGCTTCATTTTTGTGTTTTGGTGGTTTGTAAGATCTACAACAGTCTCAGACTTTGGGCAGGCCTTGTATGTTTCCTCCCTCGAGAAAACCACTTGCCAGTCCTCATAAAGACCAGTTCTATTTCCTGTTCTGAATACCTCTGACCATGACTCTAGCAGCTGCCCCTAGGAAAAAGGCTAACTCCTATGGAGAAATAAGGTCTGCCTTTCTGCCAGGTGTGCTGATGTGTGTGTGTACGGTGGCCATGAATCCCACTAAGCACCATTACCTCTGTTTGCGCTGGCTGATTCCTTTCAAGAGAATAGGGCAGTTAGGTTATATTGGTTTTCATGTGGTTCCTGCATTTTGAGGAGACCGGTTGACAGTTTTTCATATGTCACTCAATTAAGAAAAAAAGAAGTCTGGTGCAGTTTGAGGTCCACTTCCATTTGGCATCCTATAAACTTGAGCATGTATCAAGCCTTCCAGAGAAGAGAAGATCCTGTTCCTCCATGTGCTGACTGCAATCAAAATCAAGTTCCCCTGCCAAGTTGATGATTAACCTCTCTCTATTCAAAACTGCAGGGTGTTCAAACCAGTCAATCCCAAAGGAAATCAAACCTGAATATTCATTGGAAGGATGGATGCTGAAGCTGAAGCTCCAATACTTTGGCCACCTGATGCAAAGAGCTAACTGTTTAGAAAAGACCCTGATGCTGGGAAAGATTGAAGGCAGGAGGAGAAGGGGACAACAGAAGACAAGATGGTTGGTTGGATGGCATCACCGACTTGTTTGAGCAAGCTCCGGGAGTTGGTGAAGGACAGGGAAACCCAGTGTGTTGCAGTCCATAGGATTGCAAAGAGTGGGACACAACTGAGCAAAACTATTCCTTTTCTTGTCCTTTTCTTATTCCCTTCAGGATTGAAAAGTATCACAGGAAAGGGGAAGTGAAACCCAGCAGGACTCTGTGGAGCCTTCCCTCTTTCCTAGGCCTTCCCAGAGTTCCACCAAGCAGACTGAAGCAGTTACTAATTAGGAAAGTGAGGGAGAAACTATCAAAAGCAGTGAAGCTAACAAAATCCTGGTAACTTAAACAATAATTCAGCAATAAAACAAAACCCTAATTCCTCCTTGAGGGATATACATATGTGACAATCTGTTGCATATCTTGTTCTGCAGAAACTAAGACCCCTGCCCAGGTGGAGGGTGCTGACTCCATGCTGACAACCCAGACTGGTTGGAACCAGAATATTGATGATTAAGATTCCTGAAACATCATCTTGTTACCTCACCATGAACCAATGAGAATAAAGTCCACAGACGTCAACCATCATCCCAAATAAGCTGATCACTTAAAAAAGGATTGTTGACACAAAGGTTTAACTCATGATATCCTCCCTTATTCATCCGAAATATGTCAGAATGAATAGGAGCAAAGCTTGGTGTGTTCTCTTAGACCCCTTGTTTTCTGTAGTGCTGCAGCATTCCTGTTACTTATGTGAAGGTGACCTTGTCATTCTGAGTGTTGGGATGTATGGAAAGGAAGCAGCATCAGGCAGCATGCAGTTTAGACTAGATTGGATTGGGCATCGGAGTTCACTCACTTAGTGCTCTTGTAGATAGTTTATTGGTTAGGACCTTAAGTGTTTGTCACCACCTGCCATTTGATTTTAATTTCTGTCACCTGGGATTTTTTTTTTTTTTTTTTTAAAGATTGGATGGAGGAGCTGCTGCTGCTGCTGCTGCTGCTAAGTCGCTTCAGTGGTGGCCGACTCTGTGCAACCCCATAGACGGCAGCCCACCAGGCTCCGCTGTCCCTGGGATTCTCCAGGCAAGAACACTGGAGTGGGTTGCCATTTCCTTCTCCAATGTGTGAAAGTGAAAAGTGAAAGTGAAGTCGCTCAGTCGTCTCCGACTAGTAGCGACCCCATGGACTGCAGCCCACCAGGCTCTTCTGTCCATGCGATTTTCTAGGCAAGAGTACTGGAGTGGCTTGCCATTGCCTTCTCCGTGGATGGAGGAGGTAGGCATGGAAAAGCTGAACATGTGAGCTATTTTATTGATACCGAAAGTTTAGTATACAGAGGGGTGTTGGGATAGGTCCTACATTCTGTCCCTCTGGAGTCTTCAATTTCCCTTGCTTTTCTTCTTTCCAACTGAGAATTGCTAGTCTCCAAGCTCTCCCTGTGTCTGTGCTATCCACTGTGGTGCCCATTAGCCACATGGGTCTGTTTAAATTGAAATATAAAATGATGAGAATTAAAAAGAATGAAAAGACCCTCAATCCCTCCAACACAATTGCCATGTTTCAAGTGGTCTATAACCACGTGTGGCTGCCATGTAGGACAGTGCAATATAATTGTTTCCATCAGTGCACAAAATTCTTTTGGACAGCACTACAGACAGTAAACTCTGAAAGAGCAGATGGCCTCTGTGTGTGTGTGTGTGTACATGTGCATATGTTCATATTAATTCCATCGTCTTTAGTGCAGAAATGGGGGTGCCTGACCATGAAAAGCTCCCAGTGACTATCCTTTGCACAAGTGAGTTAGAGAAGGAGAGGTGAATGAAGGGATTTCATTCTCCATGTGCTTGCTTTAATGCTCTGCTTTTTTCCCCTCACTCGAATTGATGTCCCCAGTGGGTGTAATGCTTTCCAGGAGTGGTTCTTATAAGTATGCATGTGCCATCTGCCCCCTTCTGACTTCACTTATTTAATTACATTTCCTCCCAGTTCTTCAGAGCTGTTTGATCTTTTGCCTGAAGGTCTCAAAGCAAATATTTCACAGGCCATTTTCTGTCTTTTGGACTTATACTGGGTCCTACTCCTAATGGCATTTTTCTTTGAGCACATCCTGTACACTAGGCACTAAGTGTGTTAGGTCAACACTTTAATACAGTCCTTGCATTCTTCGTGGGAGGTAGATTCTCTTGGAGTCCCCATGGGAAAGCTGAGGACTGCCAGGATGAGAAGCTTGCCTAAGGTGAGCCAGCTGTGTAGAACGCGTCGGATCTAGTGATCACATCCGTATCAAAGAACTGAAAGCCACCAGGCTGGACCCTTTCACTATACCCTTATTGCTTTCATTTCTGTAAATATTCTGATTCATCTTGGAAGTACCTGGGGCTCTGTATCATTTAAGATTAATTGTATTAGTATCATTTAGGAATAATTGAATTAATATCATTTAGGATTAATTATTGGAGAAGGCAATGGCAACCCACTCCAGTACTCTTGCCTGGAAAATCCCATGGGCGAAGGAGCCTGGTAGGCTGCAGTCCATGGGATCGCGAAGAGTCGAACATGACTGAGCGACTTCACTTTTACTTTTCACTTTCATGCATTGGAGAAGGAAATGGCAACCCACTCCAGTGTTGTTGCCTGGAGAATCCCAGGGACGGGGGAGCCTGGTGGACTGCCATCTATGGGTTTGCACAGAGTCGGACACGACTGAAGCAACTTAGCAGCAGCAGCAGGATTAATTATGTTGGGATGATAATGCAGAGACCCTAAAATGGTAACCTATACAAGATTGACTTTTTTCCCTAGGAAATGAAAAGTCTAGGCAAAGGTGATCTAGGGTGTTTAAAGCCCATTGTAATATCATGATTTTTGTTTTCTATTCTGCTGTTCCTGAGTTAGGCTCTTCTCCTCACCTTGAATGAGACTCCTGGGTCAAATTCAAAGTAGGAGGGAGCAAGAAGGATGAGAAGGGGGGTAAGATTAGATGACAGCTGTCTGTCCTGTTTTAAGGAAGTTTTGGAAGTTCCACCCAGTGACTCTGCTGGCACCTCCTTGGCTTTCCCTCACTGCAGGGGAAGCTGGGACGTGTAGTCTTTCATCTCAACATCCTTACCCTAGTGACATTGACCTTCTACCAACAAATACTAAGGGAAGAATGAGTGTTAGGTAGCCACCCTGTAGACTGGTTCGACCCCATGCTTTTATTTCCACTTTAGAGGTTGTGAATGTATATTCCATGGATGTGCGCAGGTTCTATTCTATAAGCCCAGACCTTAACTATTTGTTTTTATCCTTAAGGATAGGCATACCCTCTCCAGCTGCAGTCAGCACATCCCCTTTGTATAATGCCCAGCACATGTGCTTGTTTATGGTCACCTTCCTGGTTCCTGCAGACACTTGAGTCTGCAGCCCCTGTTCAGGGGATGCTATTCCCGTCTTTCAGGTGCCACACGTTTCCCTAGATTGTGGGGTTTTGTTGTTTTCTTTGCAGTACCGAGCAGCTTGTGGGATCTTGTGGGATCTTGTTCCCCTACCAAGGATCAAACCCAAGTCCTCGGTAATGAGAGCATGGAGTCCTAACTACGGGGCCATCATGGAATTCTAATTGTGGGCTTTTAACAGGTATTTCCCTTTTCAGGGATGTGACCATCTGTCATGGCTTATCATCCAGGGGGTATGTGGGAACTGTCCTTCCTAGTGCAACCTAAAGAGCCAGGTGACACAGCAGGTAGCTTGATTTGTAGATTTCTGCTTCTTTTGTGAATCCTCTGACACAGAGCACCCTCTGGGTGGATGTTGCAAATTACCCTGGATAGGATTTCCTGGAGTGGTGTTTTTAAGACTAGCTTTAAGCTTTTCTATGAATATATTTGAAAGTTACCCATGTTGTAGAGAAGATGGTTCTCCTAAGTCTAGCCTTGAAACCACTTTTATTTATATGGTGGGCTTTTTGTATGAATCATAATGGAAATGGCGATTCCTACAGTATAGGAATTACAGTATAGGAATTCCTGAACTTCTTGAGTGGAGAGTGGATTCCCTTCATTCACTAACCATCCATCCATCCATCTACCCATCCCTCATTCACCCATCCAAACATTTGATATTTTGTATGTACAAAGCACACTCTAAGTTACTGGGTTGGCAAAGTCCTTGAGTTCAAGAAAGCATATTGCATTTGTTTATGTTTCTTTGTTTTTATCTGCTTAATTTTTTTCCCCCTAAATGAAAGGTTAGACTTTTCATATAACCGATCTATTTTTGTCAAGGGCATTTCTGAGAGTTCTTGGTTTAGAAGACCATTTTCTTCCATTAAGCTTTCTGCTTTTAGTATTAGCTACAAGATATGTCAGGCAAATCATTTTATCTCAATTTCATAAAATATATTCTTGTATAGATAGAGACTGCTTTTCTTTTCTTGTCATCCAGTTACCCTTTTTGGACACATCTTAAGGTTTATTTATTGATTCAGAAATTCATTGTATGTTTCTCTGATATTAAGTTGATGGCGGGGGACAGTAAGGACAGAGCAGATTAATGAGTAAGAGTTAGATGTATCAGAACTTGCCAGCATCCAAGAAAAGTGTAGTGTTTGAAACTTTTGATAGTAAGGCATTTGAGGGATGGAGTGTGCGTTAAAAATATTATCAGCACAGGGTGTGCATAGAATAATGAGCTAAGATCTTGCTCCTGCCAGGAACTCACTTATCTATATCTTAAACATGCACTCGTAGGACTCTTCATATCATACAAGCAAGGTAATGCTCACAGTTTCCACTGAGCTGTTCACCCCATCCATGTTGTGTTGGGCTAGCTAGAGATTGTCATCAATATTAAGACACTTCTTTTTGAATCTTGGGTTACAGATCAACAAAGGATCTGGTGGTGTGCCTCAGAGTAGGGACCACAAATATTTTCTCATAGTTTACCATTTATTTAAAATATGGGTGTGAGACATGTCTTCTGTTTTTTTTTTTTCCCTTGGTAATGGACATGTGTGTGTACACACATGTAGTGTTTGTTTTTACTTATTAGGTATGAGTGTCACACTTTTACCCACCATTCTAAATGTGTTTGATCACTGTCCTCCTCTTGCTTTTCTGGGCAGGCTCAAATCTGATGCTGACCAAGGGCAGGAATTCCATCCCTGTCAGCCTGCTGTTCCCTTGACTAGGTGCTATATCTCCTTATGGAAGCCACCAGGAGAAATACCTTGGTTGGGATCTCTTCCTTGTGCTGGGGTCCAAAAAGAGGGCAGTTGTAGGTAGTGTTGACCCATGAACACTTGATATATAGGCCAGTCGTAACCCCACCTGGTAGAAGAATCGACTACTTGGCTTGGGCCCTTGTGCTCTTGAGCCCCCAGGTTGACTTATTCTCTTTTAAAACCTTAGAAACCTTCTCTGTAGGATCTCAGGTTTTGACCTTCATCCACATTGTTCTCAACTTCTTCCCCTTTTCTTCTTTCTCTTGTAGATCAAAACTCTGCAGTTTCTTCTTTCTTTTGATGCTTATGTCTTTATACTTTTTCTCTTAAACTTTGTTTTTTTTTAAATTACTGAGTATAAACACATGATTTCTGCCAGCATAATATATTTTAGAAAATATTCCCAAACATATGTGGCCATGTCAGTATAGATATATATAACTTAGCTAACAGATTTCCCCCAACTTAAGTTTACAAATATACACCCCATCACCACTACACAACAAAATCCAAATCAAGCAATAACATAATATTTATAAATCGCTGAAATGGGAGAAAATAAGATAAAGAAATTTACAAAATAATATGAAATTTACAAAAATAAATGAGATCACTTTCATACAGCTTTTATTAGTATGCAAATTGCTTCTGTAAATATGATCATCTTTGATAGTTTCGCAGATCCTACCATGGGTAGTAGTTTTATCTCTGACTGGAGATTTAGCTACTCATTTAGTGAAACATTGCAGAGTGAGCCCTTCCTGTGTGCCAGGCCTAGTTCTAGATAGCAGGCACACAGTACGTCATTAACAAAGCAAAGTCCCGGCTTTCGAGTGGGGTTCTTTTGTTTGAAAATAAAGGAAGTGTGATTGTGCATTTGAGGGGTTCAAAGCCTCACCTCGCCTAGGTTCATGCAGCAAGTTAGGGAGGACGTGAACATTGCATCCTAGATGTTTCTATGTCAGCAGTTTTTCTTCTGTAGTCTTGTTTATCAGTTCTTTCCACCTGTGTACCTCTGTAAAAACAGAGCATGAACAACTCAACTACTTTGAATGCTTGAGTTTTTTTTTTTCCTGAAAGTTCATCCAGAGTTTATGTAGCATTCTATTATATATCTTTGTTTTCATAAGAAGCTCTTTTAGATGATGTAATGTCCCTCCTTTTATCTTTACATTCTAGGAAGATGTTTCTTGTTTACTTGATGCTTCAAGGATTTCTTTTCTTTACTGCGTGACCCAACATCATGGTTTGTCCTGGATTAAGGGGACACTTGGGATGTGTGACTTTCTTAACATAGAGACAGTGCTGGACCATTCTCCTGGTTTGCCTGGTAGTGAGTGGTTTCCTGGATCTGTGGGACTTTCAGTGCTTAAACTGGGTAAATGTCAGGCAAAATGGTACTTGTTGGTCATCCTAGATTGCATACCGGAAGTGGGAGGGGCTACATTTATCTCAGTTTGTAACACATCACAAACATTCCGGTACATACTCCTAGAGTGTTCCACAAATAGTTACATTTAAATTAGCATTATTATTATTTTTTTAAATAGAGAAATAAGTTTGGCTGCTGATATTTTATCTTGCTTCTTGTTGTTGTTTAGTTGCTAAGTTGTGTCCTATTGTTTGTGACCCCGTAAACACAGTGCACCAGGCGTCTCTGCCGTTCACTGTCTCCCAGAGCTTGCTCAAACTCATGTCTATTGAGTCAGTGATGCCATGCAACCATCTCATCCTCTGTTGTCCCCTTCTCCTGCTCTCAATCTTTCCCAGCATCAGGGTCTTTTCTAATGAGTCAGCTGTTTGCATCAGGTGGCCAGAGTATTGGGGCTTTAGTTTCAACATCAGCCCTTCCAGTGAATATTCAGGGTTGATTTCCTTTAGGATTGACTGGTTTGATCATTATTTTTTAAGCAGAGAAACAGGGTATCTAAATAAGTTTGGCTGGTGATATTTTGTCTCACTTCTAATGTTAGTTATTTTGGAGAAAAATATAATACAGCCTTTGAACTATGATAGTGCATAATTGATAAATTGATTTTAGGTACATATTCATGCTTTGTACCTTACTAGTCGAGTATCTTATTTATCTGTACTGCAGAGAAAGTCTGTACAGTCTACGTGTGTTTGTATTTGTATGCATTTTCCTTCTATGCCGAGAATTTTCAATGAAGGGAAGAAAATGAACTTAAATTTATAAAGAAATAAATACAGTTTGTAGTAAGGAGGGGAAGAAAAGCAGCTGTGTAATTTAGTGTCGAGGCTTGGGTTGCTGGACCCTGACTGTCCTGAGTTTTACCCCTGCCACATGCAAGCAAGATGCTCTTGGTTGAGTTGCTTAAACTCTCCAGGAGCTTACTCTGGAGGAAAGAGCTCGTTTCCTTGGGGTTAAATTTCTGTAGGTTTCCAAACACCAACATCAAATCTTTAGTGGAACCTGGAAAGAAGGAAAAAAGAAAATGTTTATTGGTTTATATTTTAGTTCTGTTAAATCTCTTCTGTGTTGGGTGTGAAGAAAAAAATATACCTCCATTATACCCTGGGAACACCATTTAACCATTTGTACGTGTTTGGCAAAAAAGTGTATTTCTTACCAATCAAACAACAACAAACACAACAAAAAATCAGTTATTCATTGACTACTTATGGACATCTTAACTTTACTCCTTAAAATTAACTTATCAAAGTGGTCTCTCAGTTGGTATTGTCTAAAGTAACAGATGCAACGAATCCCCCAAATACCAGTGCTACCCAAAAAACAGAAAGAAAAAAGACTTGCTTTTAGCTCAGGATACTTATGCACCAGTTGAGTCAATGAGTGGGGAGTGGTCCTTCACACTGTAGTCACTCAGAGCCAGGGAGAACTCACCCTCCCTGGGTGGTTTTGAATCTGGAGTTGAGAGTTTGGAGTGGACACAGTACACTTGGTTTCTACATACATCTGATGAGATAGAACCAAACATATGCTCTCCTGCCCACATCTCACTTATAAAAGAGGAGACCGGGTAATTAACCCTTTCATGTCTTCACTGGCAAAGGGCACAAAATAGTTGGAGAACTGCTCTGATGTCCACCACATGTGGAAATTTCTATTTGAAGATGAGGGACAAGAGACTAAGAAAATTTAAGTAACTTGATCTAGAGCATCCTGCTTGCAGGTGACAGGACTCAGTGCAGATTTTTTTTTGGGGGGAGGGTTCTGTTTATTTGGCCATGAGACTTCCCTATTGGCTCAGACAGTAAAGAATCTGCCTGCAGTTCAGGAGATGCAGGTTTGATCCCTGGGTCCGCAGGATCCCCTGGGGAAGGGAATATCTACCCACTCGGTGTTCTTGGCTTGAGAGTTCCGTGGATAGAAGAGCCTGGCGAGCTACAGTCCATGGGGTCACACAGTCAGACATGACTAAGCGACTAACACTTCTGTTTTCATTTGGCCACACCATGTGGTATGTGGGATCTTAGTTCTTGCTCAGGAATTGAACCCACACCTCCTGCAATGGAAGTTCAGAGTCTTAACCACTGGACCACCAGGGAAGTTCCTGTCTCTGTATAAATTATAAGATCATTTTTTCCCTTTATTGAAAATTCTCAGACGAGAAGGAACACACCCACACAGATACAACGTAAGTTGAGTAACTCTAGCAAAAAAGTCATTTTCTTTGGACAAAGTATGCCTCCAGTTATTTTCAATGTATTTTAATTAAAATTTGCCTGTCAGCTCTTTGTAAGTGTTATTGGAAGCTGAGCACTAGTAGGTCTGTGGGACCAGGGGTAAATGTATTTAAGTGCTGAAGTAAATTCTCAGTTCATAGGATGTCAGTCTGAGCATCTTATTAAGGTTGTTCAAGCCTAGCATGGGATGTGAAACATTCTAGGTCACTTTGCTTCGTTCACCTCTTTAATTCTCCCGTATGTTTCCCATTTGGTTTCTAATGCTCGAAACCATTCAGGATAACACACAGTTCTCATGGTTACCATACGTAGAGTTACTTAGAGAGACAGAGTTGCACAGAGTGAATTTCTTCAGACTTGTGTCTCCTTGTTGATGCTTGGTTTAAGTTTACCAAACATCCTTCCTATCCTTTGGGTAATTCTTACCCTCTGGTTATCTCTTTTGCTCTTCTACTGGGCAAAGGTATTTAGGACTTTAGAGCTGCCAAAGGTGTACTGAACTTTTAACTATTTAGCTAATGGTTTGAGCACTTGTGTGTCCAGTATAATTACACCTATACTTAGTAGGATTTCCAGCCAAGGACAGTTTCAACTTTTAACTGACTGCAGTTAGTTAATAGGATTTAAAGATAGAACTCTTAACAAAACAAAACTGTAACTTCTCCATTTTCTCGCACATATATTTGGATGAGTCATCATTGTGGTCAACATGACAAAGCAAATCATAGTATGGTGGTGAGGACCATTAAAAACAGGTAAAACAGTATTTAAATCCCTAGTTCTGGGTTAAGTTTTTAATTCAGCCTGAGCCTTATTGTTCTCACCTGTAAAATGATTACATGGACAGTACCCAGTGGAGTTACATTATCAGAAGCACATTTACCTTAGAGGAAATTGTCTCCCCGTCCTCAGCATGAATGAGTGTTGTGGGTGGTCACCATGCTGTATGGTTTCAGAAGTGCTCCAGCTGAGCCGTGCGTGAGTCTTTTCAACTCATGTATTTTGATAGAAGTTCTATATTTAAGAGAATGCTCTAGAGGTGAGAGTATTTCCATGTGGATAGAAACTAAATTCGTTCAATACTTTAGTTAGAATTATGTGAATGAAATATAAAGGTTGCCTTCTTCTTACGTGGATAACCCTGACAGAATATCTTCCAGGTCTTAGTTTTATGGTTCAGTGGAATTTAGGTTTTAGAGGAGGAAAAAAGCCACCAGGTGGTGCCAGCCCTTTTCTGATGCAGAAAGAAGACAACTCAGCTAAGGAATTTCCATCCGGGATGCCCTTAATAGTTTGGGATCTCTTAAGACACTCAGCCATCTGCCTCAGATTTAATGTTATTCAGTACTCTGAAATTCTTGAGCTTTAAATCCCTATGGAGAAGACTGTGTCTCTGACTTGTGATCTGTCATGCTACAGTCTTTTAGCTGATTGGAGTTTTGTATTTACAAAGAAAAAGTAGTTGCCTGTAGTGATCAGCTGTTGCTTTTTTGCATGGCCATTTCATTATGCGGCAATGTTTAGGTACCTACTCTCAGGCTAGTAAAATTTTGGTTCAGCAAATTATTGTGTTAACATCAGTACAAACAAATAATGCTTGGTATTTAGTAAGATAATTCTACTCTAATCTGTAGGGAGAACAAATCAATGTTTCCCTCTTTTATTTGGGAAGGGGGAAAAAGGCCCTGGAGGATGAAAAGATCAGATAGTTATATTAATTAACCCATCCATCCTTTCACATATTAAATGCTTCCTTCCAGAAGCGATGTGGTCTGCTGGCTGTAACCTCAGACCCTGAAGGCAGATTGCCTGGGTTTGAATCCTTGCTCCAGCATTTCCTAGCTGCCTTGGATAGAAGTCCCTTGACCTCTCAGTCTACAGTTATCCCATCTGTTTTGGGGAGAAGAGGACCTAGTTTGGGGTTGTTGTGAGCTACAAATATGAAACATTTTTTTTTTTTTTTTTACAGAATAAATGCTCAAAAGACATTGGTGACCCTGAATGTTGGTACTTTGATCCCAGTTGCTACCTAGGATTATTACAAGGACTCTCAGGGAGCCAGAGACCCCATCCCAATTTCCCTGCTCTACTGTGCCATTGGTGGCAGAGCATCATGTAACTGTTAACAACCCAGAACATCCAGAGCATGACCCCCATTTTGCAGATAAGGAAATGTTGCTGAGAGTGGTTAAATAACTTACTAGACCAAGCTACATCCAGCATCTCGGTGTTGCTGTAGATTTATGGTGTTGTAGAGTCTGGGGTGAAGTTTTTCTTTTCAGCTATTGTTCACTTGAAACCATATTGTATCTGGGCTTGTTGCATCCTAGAATGACACTAGTTTTTAGTCAGCCCCTAGTCAACTTCGGAGAAGGCAATGGCAAGCCACTCCACTACTCTTGCATAGAAAATCGCATGGACAGAGGAGCCTGGTAGGCTGCAGTCCATGGGGTCGCTATGAGTCAGACACGACTGAGCGCTTCACTTTCACTTTTCACTTTCACACATTGGAGAAGGAAATGGCAACCCACTCCAGTGTTCTTGCCTGGAGAATCCCAGGGACGGGGGAGCCTGGTGGGCTGCCGTCTATGGGGTCACACAGAGTCAGACACGACTGAAGTGACTTAGAAGCAGCAGTCAACTTAGGAGCTTCCTGTGAGCGTCTTGAAAATAACGCTTTTACATAAACACTAACTTCTGTTCATGTTAGGATGAGGCTAGCAGTTGCTGCATTTATAGCTGCCTGATCTCCTGTTCCCTCACTCTCTATGTGTGCCCACAGCCCAAGTCAGGTTCTGTGGGTTCAGAACTGGCCAGATGAAGGGCTAAAGGTTACTACTTCTGATTTATAGCTTTGATTCCCAAATTTTTTATAAGGAAGATTTATTTTTGTTGTTTTTTAATCACAGCCTTCTACGTACTTTTTATCTTTTAATTCAATAAGGAGGGCAAAAGAATTGGATAGGTTTTGCATGTTAATCTGTCTCTAGGCCATAAGGTCAGTAACATATTGGGTGATATCATGAATGATCTTGGAAGTAAGATAGCACAGCTTACCCTTTGTAAAACACGGTTGGCTCTGAAGCTTGCTAGAAGGAAGGAAGGGTGGAATTACAGAGAAGCATTTTGCTATAGTCCAAATATTTCTTTCAGCAGGAAAAAATATTAGGTTAAAAGTACACATGTATAAAATTCAAGGGAAAGAGAATGAAAAAGAGGCGAAAACAGGTGTGAATTTGTATACTTGATTAAATAACCTTTTATACTTCCTCCTTTAGAAGACTGTAAATTGTGGTGTTACAAATGCTGATATTATTTATTTGTTATCTCTTCAGAAACCCAGGAGGGAAAAATCAACTTCTTCCTCCTCTTTGGGAAACAGCTCCATAACTCAGGGCTGTGACATCTGTTTTGATGTTAGGGAAATGGTAATAAAAAACTTGATTGAGGCAAAACATTTCTGTGGGGGTTGGGAAAGTTATGGGGCAAGAATTAGAAAGGTAGAAATAATAAAACATTCTTCTGCTGATGTTTAAATATTGAGTTATTTAAATATTTAATTACCAGGATTGGCTTCCTTTATGTCTATATTATCACCCTAGATAATGACCCTGTTTTCGAAATGAGCCCCTGATGTCACTCAGGCGTTTTGAGTTGGCTCACTTCAAGCCAGTTGTAATATGGATTGTTTGTTCTCCATATGTGAAAACCCCCTTCACCTCCTCCCTCACTCACTCCTGGATAATGTCTGGATACATTTTTGATGAACTTGGTGGTCGCGGGGGATGCTCCTGACGGAGGCAAAGGATGCTGCTAAACATCCCACAGTGCACGGAAAAGCCACAGCAGTAGAGAATTCAGTTCAGTTCAGTTGCTCTGACTCTTTGCGACCCCATGAATCACAGCATGCCAGGCCTCCCTGTCCATCACCAACTCCTGGAGTTCACTCAAACTCATGTCCGTAGAGTCGGTGATGCCATCCAGCCATCTCATTCTCTGTCGTCCCCTTCTCCTCCCGCCCCCAATCCCTCCCAGCATCAGAGTCTTTTCCAGTGAGTCAACTCGTCGCATGAGATGGCCAAAGAATTGGAGTTTCAGCTTTAGAATCCGTCCTTCCAATGAACACACAGGACTGATCTCCTTTAGAATGGACTGGTTGGATCTCCTTGCAGTCCAAGGGACTCTCAAGAGTCTTCTCCAACACCACAGTTCAAAAGCATCAATTCTTTGGCGCTCAGCTTTCTTCACCGTCCAACTCTCACATCCATACATGACCACTGGAAAAACGATAGCCTTGACTAGGTGGACCTTTATTGGCAAAGTAATGTCTCTGCTTTTTAATATGCTATCTAGGTTGGTCATAACTTTCCTTCCAAGGAGTAAGCGTCTTTTAATTCCATGGCTCCAATCAGCATCCATAGTGACTTTGGAGCCCAAAAAAATAAAGTCTGACACTATTTCCACTGTTTCCCATCTATTTCCCATGAAGTGATGGGACCAGATGCCATGATCTTAGTTTTCTGAATGTTGAGCTTTAAGCCAACTTTTTCACTCTTCTCTTTCACTTTCTTCAAGAGGCTTTTGAGTTCCTCTTCACTTTCTGCCATAAGGGTGGTGTCATCTGCATATCTGAGGTTATTGATATTTCTCCCAGCAATCTTGATTCCAACTTGTGCTTCTTTCGGCCCAGCGTTTTTCATGATGGACTCTGCATTTAAGTTAAATAAGCAGGGAGACAATATACAGCCTTGACGTACTCCTTTTCCAATTTGGAACCCGTCTATTGTTCCATGCCCAGTTCTAACTGTTGCTTCCTGACCTGCATACAGGTTTCTCAAGAGGCAGATCAGGTGGTCTGGTATTCCCATCTCTTTCAGAATTTTCCACAGTTTATTGTGATCCACACAGTCAAAAGCTTTGGCATAGTCAATAAATTAGAAATAGATGTTTTCTGGAATTGTCTTGCTTTTTCCATGATCCAGCGGATGTTCGCAATTTGATCTCTGGTTCCTCTACCTTATCTAAAACCAGCTTGAACATCTGGAAGTTCACGGTTCACGTATTGCTGAAGCCTTGCTTGGAGAATTTTGAGTATTATCCACCCCGAAATGTGAACAGTGTGAGGGTCGCAGAATCAGATACAACTGAGTGACTGAGCACACACACAGCACACAAGGAAGTGTGAGATTTGGGGTTATGCCTTTAAGTAACCAGAGAGCAGTATCAGATAGGAGCAACATAGCAAAGACCATCATAGGTTAGCATGCTGACAAAAACCACTCTTGCATCTCTAAAGGAGAAAAAAGTATAGCATAGAGAGAAAGAAAATGACATGTTTTGAGTTATTTTGTGCTTTACAGTCACCTGTGGTTTGTTCAGTTAAGTTGCTCAGTTGTGTCCTACTCTCCGCGACCCCATGAATCACAGCACGCCAGGCCTCCCTGTCCATCACCAACTCCCGGAGGCCACAGGTAAATGCTCATTGTTACCAAGCAGCAGGAGCTTGGCTGGAGCTTGGGTGAGCAGTTGGTTACAGGAGCTGCAGATTTCATACGAGCAAAGGATGAAGACCCTGCTAGTGTGGTATTCCCTTCTGGTGAGCTGGAGGAATACAGACAATGGTGGTCTGAGTTTGCAGGTGTGTGGGTGTTGGAGAATGGGGCTGGAAGAAGTTCAGGAGCCCTGTCTTACCTATGGGGGGTTGTTGCATTTCCCCCCTCTTTCCGCTTCAGTGTTGTGCTCTGTCTTCTCTCAGCAGGCACTGCAGCTGGTGTTGACCTGAGGCTTGTTCAGCCAGCTGCTTCAGAAACACCAGACAGGTCCTGGGATGGAGGAGGCAGGAACAGGGAGGCGCACATCTGCCTTGGAAACTACATTTGCCTGGGATTATTCCTAGTAGGAAGTGGTTTCCATATCCCACCTGTGCTGCCTTGGAGCTGAGATATCATGGTTGTTTCACAAGGAAACTGATCTGATTCCATTTTCCTGTGTGTGTTTAAAAATTTAATTTTGTTAATCATTTTTTATCAAAGTACAGTTAGTGTATTCAGTTCAGTTCAGTTCAGTTGCTCAGTTGTGTCTGACTCTTTGCGACCCCCTGAATCACAGCACGCCAGGCCTCCCTGTCCATCACCAACTCCCGGAGTTCACTCAAACTCACCTCCATCGAGTCGGTGATGCCATCCAGCCATCTCATTCTCTGTCGTCCCCGTCTCCTCCCACCCCGAATCCCTCCTAGCATCAGACTCTTCCAGTGAGTCAACTCGTCGCATGAGGTGGCCAAAGTATTGGAGTTTCAGCTTTAGCATCGGTCCTTCCAATGAATACCCAGGATCGATCTCCTTTAGAATGGACTGGTTGGATCTCCTTGCAGCCCAAGGGACTCTCAAGAGTCTTCTCCAGCACCACAGTTCAAAAGCATCAATTCTTAGGCACTCAGTTTTCTTCACAGTCCAAATCTGACATCCATACATGACCACTGGAAAAACCATAGCCTTGACTAGACGGAACTTTGTTGGCAAAGTAATGTCTCTGCTTTTTAATATGCTATCTAGGTTGGTCATAACTTTCCTTCCAGTTAGTGTATTAGTGATCTTAATTTTTTCTTTGTTGACATCCTCAACCTCTGTTGCGTTTTAGAGATGCTTTAGGACCTAGAATGGACTGGTTTGATCTCCTTGCAGTCCAAGGGACTCTCAAGAGTCTTCTTCAACACCACAGTTCAAAAGCATCAATTCTTCGGTGATCAGCCTTCTACACAGTCCAACTCTCACATCCATACATGACTACGGGAAAAACCATAACCTTGACTAGACAGACCTTTGTTGGCAAAGTAATGCCTCTGCTTTTTAATATACTATCAAGGTTGGTCATAACTTTCCTTCCAAGGAGTAAGTGTCTTTTAATTTCATGGTTGCAATCAGCATCTGCAGTGATTTTGGATGAGTTGACTCACTGGAAAAGACTCTGATGCTGGGAGGGATTGGGGGCGGGAGGAGAAGGGGACAACAGAGAATGAGATAGCTGGATGGCATCACCGACTCTGTGGACATGAGTTTGAGTGAACTCTGGGAGTTGGTGATGGACCGGGAGGCCTGGCGTGCTGTGATTCATGGGGTCGTGGAGAGTCGGACACGACTGAGCGACTGAACTGAACTGAACTGAAGGAACTAGAAAAACTGCAAGAGCACGGCACTATGCCTGCAGAATGGGATTAGTCTCTTGGTACCCACTCCAGTAGTCCTGCCTGGAGAATCCCATGGACAAAGGAGCTTGGCGGGCTACAGTCCATGGGCTCGCAAAGAGTCGGACACGACTGAGCGACTAACACACTTGGTTACCTAGGGCTAACCAAGGTTAACTATCAGTAGCTAGGGTTGTTTACTCTCCTAATTGTAATCTCTCATGCAGAGTTTTCAGATTTTGCAATGAAAAAGTTATCCTTCTTTGGCTTTGTTATGTTGTGTATAGTTCCTTTTACCTCTTACATGGGACTGGATTCGCCTCACTTCAATCCTGGATCCCACAGCCTGTTCTAGGCAACACTTAGCTGGTAGACCAAAGGAATATGTACCTGACACTGTGTGGGTGATGTGGCAGAAGCCACCAAACTAGAGTGTCCTGATATTGGGCCCTCAGGTTGAGCACCATGGTTGTGTGTAGTGATGTGGACTTCGGTTTGCCTTTCTTCTGTTCTTCATGATACCAATTTCATTATTAAAGCAGAAATAAGCAAGAAGCCTAATACAATCTACAAGAGAAGAAACAGGGTGGTTAAACAGAAGGGCTGTATTTTGGTTTCAGGCACAAGGTGGGAGAACCTATGTATAGTGCAGTGGGTGCTGAAATTGTAAATATAAATCATTAGATCTGCCAAATAATGGTCTATAAATACCTAGTGTAAAAATAGAATATTCTCATTTACATTTAAATAGTTTAGATTTCTTAGGTTTTACTATAAAAATGTAATATTAATGCAAATATTATTTGGCAATGAAAGTAAATATACTAGACAGAGTTATTAATTTGTTATATACAGTCATCTATGTTTAAATATTGGCATATCATGAATGGTCTTTATCATACTTTTGAGCCCTATTTGTTAAAGTGGCAAGAACCAGAGACAGGAAATGGAGATTCACGGAATTAGAAAATGCATTAGGTTCGGGTTGAAAGTGAATCTTTTTTGTATTTGTTTGATATAAACTAGCTTGCTGGTACATTTGTCATTGCTATTAAGAGGGCCATCTGACACTTTTCTCTTCCTGCCAAACATACTCAACTAGTGAATTTTTAAATATTCTTATGATATAACTGCAGTCTTGTTTCTTTGATGTGAGTAAAGTAGTTACATAGTATCTAGCACAAAAGTCCCTGGATAAAATACTTTATCAGTAAGATATATACTCAAAAATACTATAGATAAATCAGAATGAATTCTGAAAAAGGTTCAAGTAATGCATAGGTAGGTAGGAAAAAGAAAAGAGAGAAAACAAAAACAGAAAAAAAAAAGACCTAAGTCCTAACACACATTTGATGAGTAATTTCATCAAATTCAGATGGTGTCAGTACACCAAGTTAAGACAGACTGGCAGGGTGGGTTGAAAATATGATCCGATTATATGTTATCTTCAAGGAACTCACTTCAATTAATATGCAATAGGCAGGTTCAGTGTAAAAGGATGGAAAAAGTGTATCATGGAAACTGTAATCAAAAGAAAGCAAAGGTGGCTATATTAATATCAGATAAAGTAGGCTTCATAGCAAATAAAATAGCTGCAGATAGAGACAGTTTATAATAAAAGGGTGGTTCACCAAGTGGATATAGGAATTCTACATGTCTGTGCACCAAACCACAAAACAGACTACTACGTGAAGCAAAAACTTATAGATGGAAGGAAAAATAGACAAATCCACAGTTATGGTGGGAGACTTCAACACCTCTGTCTCAACAATTGTGAGAACAAGTGACAAGATGAGCAAAGATTCTGAAGAATACAGCAGCACCATCAATGGTCAGGCTGGCATTTATAGAATACTCCACCCAACAAAAGTAAAACGTGCATTCTTTTCAAGTACCCACAGACCATATACCAAGATGGACTGTATCTTGAGCTATAAAACAAGCCTCACCAAGTTTGAATGAATTGAGATTGTCCTTTGACCACGATGGAATCAAAAGTAGAAATCAGTAAGGGAAGGATAGCTCCAGCTATTTGGGCTTTTTCTGTATTGTTTCTAACATGTTAAACCCATTCACACCACTTGAGGTTTCTGTCTAGATGTCTTTCTTAAGGTTTTCTGCTGTCTTACTCATCTAAACTCTAAATTCATCACCATCTCAGAAACTTTGGTAGTTACCTTATCTAAAGAAAATTTGGGTTTCCCTGGTGGCTTAGTCGGTAAAGAATCTGCCTGCAATGAGGCGACCTGGGTTCTATCACTGTATTGAGAAGATCCCCTGAAGGAGTGCATGGCAACCCACTCCAGTATTCTTCCCTGTGAGAATCCCCCATGGAGAGTGGAGCCTGACAGGCTACAGTCCTTGCAGTTGCAAAGAGTCTGACCTGACTGAGTGACTAAGCACACAAAGAAATTTTGCACAGCATCGCCTGGCTACTATCTTCTTGACTTTACCACCCTCTATCAACTTTTGCATTAGTCTGCATTTTCTTCTTAGTATCAGGTGGCTCAGTGGTAAAGAATTTGCCTGAAAAATCCCATGAACAGAGGAGCCTGGTGGACCACAGTCCATAGGGTTACAAAGAATTGGACACGACTGAACATGCATGCATGCACTTATTAATATCTGAAATTACCTTTTCTGTTTGTTTACTTATTTATGAGCCAGTATTATACACACGAATATTAGCTTTAGGAGACTTCCCTGGCAATCCAGTGGTTAAAACTCCATGCTTCCACTGCAGGGGTGTGGGTTTGTTCCCTGGTCGGAGAACTAAGATCATGTATGCTGCATGATGCAGCCAAATAAATATATGTGTAAGTTTCAGAAAAGTAGTGATTACACATGCTGTATCACCAGTCCCAACCTCGGGGACAGTAGGTGCTGAGTAAGAATTTGTTGAATGGATTGTAGATTTCAATCACCTAGGTAGCCACATATACTAGTTATCCAAAGATACTCTTTCTGCCACAGAAAACCACTAGGGGTCTTGTGAAAGTTAATAAATAAACTCTTTACTGCATGCAAATGAGATAAAGAGAACTAGCCTCTCTCTGTTTAGCTAACCTTTGGTTTCATATATTTGTTTTCCCAGCTAAGGAAACTCTTAGGGGAGCTTGGGTTGAAATAAGACAAATGCTTATAAGCATTCAGAAGCTTGCAGATTTAACTTGTGGAACAAGGCTGGTGGTTCCCTGAAGCTGATTGTAATAATGAAGTCAAACTGGAATAAAAAGTAATATTGTCTATTTTATAGAGCATTGACAAGACTTGAAAATAGGTAAATGATTACCAAACAGTAGTTACCCTATCAAATAGATAGTTGAACATATGCCTGAATATTAAGTGAAAAATCATTGTCAAGTTTTTGTTCCTTCTATTTTGGAGTTGGACGTATGCTGTTGGGTAAATTGAAGAGATCATAATGCATAGGTTTGTGAGTTTGATAGATCTAGGGACCCAGTCCTTGGTCACTGGTTTTGTTGGGAGATATTTGGAAAGTCATTTACTCTGTCAAAACTTAGTTACCTCAGCCATAAGAAGCGGAATGACAAAAGCACCACTGTGGAGTTGCTGTATGTATTTTAATAAGAAAAAAATAATAATGCATTTTTAATTTGTTCCCTTGACATTGTCATATACTGGGTGAAAGTAGTGAAGTAGTGAGTAGAGGTCAAGTTATCTCCCTCCACCTGTCCCCAGTTACATAAAAATAATCAGACTTGGAAACTCAACAGTATCCTTGATGGTGTGTCATTTCTATCAAAGTGGATGGAGACCTAGATGGTTATATTTGAGGCAGGTCCTTTTCTTGATTGACAGTCATGGTAGTGAATATCAAGTACCACTTGTATGTCTGGGGTGGGGCTAGGCTGTTGAGGTACAGAAATGAACAAAAAATTTAGGTCTTGGGAGAGAGATGGTCCAAAAAAAAGGACCAGCTACAAGGCATATAGTAATTGCTGGAACTGAAGCTGTGGACTGGGCTCTTTTGTACCAGATACAAAGGAACATGCACCTTCCCTCAGCAATCGCCAAGGATGAATGACTCTTCACCTGACAAAGGTAGAGGAATCAGACAGAGTTTACTTGCAGAGCAGAGAGTTGTGGAAGAACACACATTCAGAGATTTGATAGCAGTCTGGCTATGAAGAATTGCCATAAACTTTTTAGTTTGTGATTTCCCAATCCCTAGGAATTTTATTTTCAATAGGTTTAGTTTTATTACATGCACTGAAAACACACTGAAAGTCTTTCCCCATTGTCTTATAGAATATCTGTTTGCTTCTCCCTTGGCATAATTTTTTAAAGCCTTAACCAAATTATAAGGACCCTACAGAACCAGCTGCATTTGCAGGCGCTGATGTGAGAGACATCAATTCTGCCAGTTAAATGTGGCGGTTAGTGGATCTGCAGCGTGACGTATGCTGATGGCTGTGTGGTTGTTCCTTTTCTGTACACGATTAAACATTCCTCTGTGGACAGACGAGAGAGGTGTTCTCAAAAAGAGAGATGGTTGAGAACAACAGAGAGCAAAAGGCATTCGGGAGTGATACAAGCAAGTGGTCGAGACTTCTTGATAAATAACAGTATGAAGTCTCTCAAGAGAGTATTGGCACTATTACTGAAAGCAAGGTCCCCACAATTATTAGTCACCATTCACTAAGTCCAGGAGGGGATAAATGACATAAATTAGAATTCTGAGGATGTTTTCCTCACTGGAACCTTGTGTCTCACATTGTGGTGGCAGGATTCAGATTTGCCTTTTTCAATTTCATATATGCAGTAAAGACTGATTACCTGCCATGTTGCTTCCCTCCCTCTCTCCCTTTCTTTAAAGTCCTTGCAGTTCAAGTGGGCATTTTATCTAAAAGTCCCATTCCTGCAAGTAGGTTTTCTTTAGTAGGTGCTTTTAAAATTCTCTCTTGCCAAAAATCTTTGTGGAATTCTGTTTTGTTTCCTTTTGCTTTCCTGCCCAAATCTTAAGACTAGGAGTCATTTAGCCTGATTTTTTTTTTTTTTTTTTGGTTCAGAAACTTGGCATGCTTTATTGTGGTTGCATGCCAACTGTCAGGAGTTAGAGGCCAGTCTTCAAGTCTATTTTATGGGTTAAGTGTTCTATTTTGTGTGCTTTGGAAGAAGAATGGCAAAGTCCAATAGTGTATTTGGTCCCAATAAGATGCTCTCCCCTTTTTATTTTTCCCCTCCACACACTCCATTCTTAAAATTATAAAGGAAGTGGAACTCACTAGCTTAGAGTTTGATCTGAGCATTGTTTAGTTTTTATAAACAGGGATGCTACTTTGATTGTATCGGAATTTCTCCCCAGGTAGCCCTATTCTCTTCACAGTTAGAAAAGGAAGCTTTTAGCAAAGGAGACGCTGAGGCTTGCTGGGAAATCCACACTTGCTTGAGGTTGTTCATCAAATCAGGGTTCAGAGCAATGGGCTAACTGACTCCTAGCTCAGTCTTAGAGATAAGGAACATCATCAGAACCTGAAGACAATAGGGACACTGCTATTCCACTTTGCATTCATGAATTTAGAGTGCAGAATCACATGAGAACCAACCTCATCATTTTACACATGAGGGGGAAAATCATTTAAGCTCAGAGAGGTCCAATTATTTGTCTAAAGATGTACATCAGATTACTGGCAGAGTCTAAGTGCCAGCCATGTTGTCACTTTTTTAAAATTCCATATAACCATCAGAAAACCATCAAATGCTGCCTTCTCTCTGGTTTTATGCACTTGTTTGGTTCAATTTAATATTATAAACCTTTTCATTGATTATCACCAGATGTCACATTTGGGATTTGTGATATACCATGGAATTGTTTTCATCTCTTTATATTTTACTTACCCATAGTATTGAAGTAAGATTATATTCTAACCTTGATAAACTTTGGACAAGTGTTCTGGTATTTGATTACATGGGCATATCTAATTATTTTTAATGGATTGTGCAAAATCATACTGTTAACTGTAAGTTATATTGGAAATTGATTGTGTTTTTTAAGTCAGCCTTGTTGTATTATAGGTTGGTTCTCATTTGATTCTGCACTCCTAATTCATGAATGCAAAGTGGAATATCAGTGTCCCTATTGTCTTCAGGTTCTGATGATGTTCCTTATCTCTAAGACTGAGCTAGGAGTCAGTTAGCCCATTGCTCTGAACCCTGAGGTTGGTTGCTGGATCTCATATTGATATAAAGTCTGCCTTTAGGAGTCTTGTGAACATAATGTCTACTGGTGGAAAATGAGTATAGCAGCATATTCTCCAAGTATTGGTTTTGTGTGATTTAATATTTAGAAATATAATTGAATCAATTTTCTGTTTTAAAACATTTTCTGTTTGTCTTAAGAACTTAGTTGAACCAAGTTATGGGTTGGTGAAAAACGGAAACATGCCAACATGCTGCCTCATGTATTTTTTGGGATGTGATTTTGTTAGGGCGGAGGATAGTCATTCTGTTTATAGTATCTTTCTCAGGTGTGGTTTTAGCAGTGTATAAAATAACTTCAGGTGGGTTTGTGATTATTAAAAAATTCCTTAAAATATTAAGAGGATTAAAAATCCTTAGATAGTAAAAATATCTTAAGACTTATCCATAGGATAGAAATTGGAAAACCTGTAATGCCTCTAACAGAGGCATAACACATATGTGCCAAGACTAATGGTGGTATTTAGTCCATGATGCTGGTTTTCATTTTATGGGTCTGAGCAGTGCTGGTGGCCAGGACCCAGAAGAATCTTTGCCTCTCTATGTGTACCAAGCTTTGTCTGAATAAATAATTTTCTCCTTTGTGTATGGGATGCAATTTTTCACCTGTATGTAGATTCTGTTGTGATTAATAAGATGCAAAGTCATTTACAAGCATTAATGAATCCAGACTAGATTTGGGGGATTATGTCAATATATACTTACTGAAAGCATCACTGTTCATATAGGAGCCCATGCCATTTATTGCTTTTATAAAAACTCCTTATACTTGAAAAAAACTTGGAATTACTGGTCAAAGTTAATAATCTTTGCTTTTGAGGATAATCTGGGTTGATTTACTATTTTTGGTAATAATCTTTCGGAGACTTTGCTGAACACCAGCAGCTGTCTTTGGTATTGCAAATGTGGTTCACAGCCGCTCTTACTTACGGAAGAACATTTGTAAACAATGTAGTATGTGATTTGTTCCTTGTGATTTTGAAGACTGAAATCCTAGAAGATATTCTCACAAGGCTTCATTTTGCCTGAGCCCATGTATTAGTTTTCTCTTGCTGCTATAACAAATTGTCATGAACGTAGTGTCTTACGACAACACAAATTTATTTTATATTTCTGACACAGAACTTACTAGGCTAATATCAAGGTATTGTTGGCAGGGCTGCATTCTTTTCTGGAGGCTCTTGGGAGAGATCTGTTTCCTTGATTGTTTGGGTTGTTGGCAAAATTCATTTCGTTGTCATTGTAGTAATGAGATCCCCATTTTCTTGCTGGCTGAGAGCCATTCTTAGCTTCTAAGGACCCTCCATTTTCATTAGCTGGTTACTATATAATCTTCGATCTTTAAGCCAGCAACAGTGGTTGAGTTCCTTTTGCTTTTGAAACTCTCCTCCTCCTCCTTCTGTCTTGTCTCTCTGACCAGGAATTGTTCTCAGTTCTTAAGGAGTCATATGATTCATATTGGACCTACTGGATAATCCAGGATAGTCTTCACATTTAAAGGACCGTGTGTGTGTGTGTGTGCGTGCGTGCGCTGTGTTGCACAGTTGTGTCTGACTTTTTGCAACCCCATGGACTGTAGCCTGCCAGACTCCTCTGTCCTTGGGATTTCCCAGGCAGGAATGCTGGGGTGGGTTGCCATTTGCTCCTCCAGGGAATCTTCCTGACCCAGAGATTGAACCCACATCTCTTGAATCTCCTACATTTCAGGCAGATTCTTCACCGCTGGTCAACCAGGGAAGCCCCTAGAGGACCATACCTTTTCTTTATCCTACCTGACAAATCCTTTAATGTAACATAACATAATATCTGGGCATTAGGATGTGGACATCCAAGAGAATATTATCCTGCCTACATAGCCTAACATGACTTTAAAACTTGAAGCCATGTTAGTTTGCTTAGATTTCTGCGTTCAGGGTTTGGTGATCAGAGTATTAATCATTAACCATAGGGTAACATTGTCATTCTTGCTCCCTTTCCTCTAGGCCCCATATTAAAGAGTCATTCAGAGAAATCTGGCCATATATCTAAGATAAGACTACCTCAGAGAATAGCAGCAGTGCAGAAGGTAGATTTAACTGTAGAGAAGTAGAAAGAAGTTTTGGTGGTAGAAAATCTTATTGCTGTGGGATGACCCTTCTCTCTCCTGTCAAAGTCAGCCCCAGAGTTAACCTGTGATGCTGATGTTTGATGTTCACTTACCTTGTGATGGAACTTGATAAAGAAATAGTCCTCCTCTGGCCTTGAGATCTGTTAAGATGGGCTGAGTTAACAGACAGTGAAAAGTAGACCTAGATGAGAACTTTCAGTTTCAAGTGCAGATGGAAACATCCAGACTCAGATCTCCCTTACCTCCTCTACACTGCCAGGAAAGCAGATGGGGTCTTCTCATTGCAGAGTGAAGCAATGTTAATTAATATATTATGAAACTGACTCCAGTTGAACATGCATTTTATATGAATGAGTGGTTACTGGCTCCTCTGAAAGGAGGTGCTCAAGGAATTTTTTGGATGGATATTAAGTCTCAGCATCATCATGATTGATGTAAAGATGCTGTTTATTTTTACACATAACTCTTTTTATTATACTGCAGGCAGTTGCAAGGATTTGATGGGATGTAACTTACATACTACATAAATATGAGAGCTGTATTTCTCAGTACTGAAGTGAGATCAGAGAAAGCTTATCTTTCTCTGTGATAGTTATCTCAGTAATCTTATACAGCTTCCTCCATGCCAGTGTGCATAGCTGGGGAACTAGAAATTTAGTGTGTGGTGGAGGGAATGTCGGTGAGTAGGGCTCGAAGAAAAGATGCACCTGATAATGTTGTGGTTTGCCCCTTCACTCAGGCATCCTGGGTCAAAAATTTAGATCCTGGCTTGCTTGGAGGTAGAAGATTATAGTGCTCAAGATAAAGAGTTTTGGACAAGGGTGATTTGGCTTCATAGTTAACCAACTTTGCTGTGTGTGACTTTGGTATTGTCTTGTTTTACTGAGTCCGATCTGGATGTACTCAGAAGGGATTTTTGAGCATTGAGAGACTTTTTCTTTTTAAATAATATGTTGGTACTGTGCTTGGCATGTAGTGAAGTGATCAGTAAATGCAAATAGTTGCTTTCTTCTTCCCTGGCATCCCCACTTGCTTTCTGACATTCTAGTTCATCATTAACTTTCTCAAGTCCTGCAGATCTCTTATGCTCCTGGTCATGGGTATTCCTGTTTTGCTGCTGTATCAGGGAAACTAGTGGAATATAGAAAGGAAAAGAAAGAGCTACCCAATGATTAGTGGTGAAGATAAAAGGAATTCTGGGTGTGTGTGTTTGTGTGTGTGTGGGTGGGTGTTGGTGTGTGACCAGTATCCCCCTGGGGTTATGCAGTGTGGTAGTCCTCAAGATGGCATACATTTGTAGAGCAAATCTCAAGATGCCTAGATGGGACAACCCTGAAGCTGTGAAAATGGAACTGTAAGATAAATGTTTCTATCTAACATAGCTGATGAGAAGATCCCAAATCTCAATTTCTCAAAAAATTGTGCAGGTTAAAAGTATAAATAGCAACAAAATAAATGATAGCATTGAATTGTAGCCCAAAGAATAAAATGATTATCCATGAGACCACAATGATGACAGTCATTACAGAAGAATTCCAGGTAGTCTACTGTGTTGATACTTTCACTCTTAGAAGGGGGAGCTAAATTTACCTCCTCTGAAGTGGTATGAACTCAGTAACTTGCTTTCAAAGAATATAAGGTAGGGAATGGAAAACAGTGACTTTGCCATGGAGAAACCTGGTAGACACAATTTTCTAAGTGAATGTGGTCACCATCACCAGTGATAGGCCATGTTAACGTCATGTGCCCCTAATATGGTATGATTAGAAGCACACCTCACCTGTTCGTATTTTTTCCACAAGTTAATAACCCTAGTCTAATGAGAATTACATCGAAGAGAAATGGAAGGTTGTTCTATAAAATACCAGATCAGCATTCTTCAGAAGTGTCAAAGTCATGAAGAAAAGGCAAGTCTGAAAAACTTGAATAAAATAAGGAAATCCTTATTTTAGGATTCTTAGAATCATCTGATTACTCTGGATTATGGAAATTGAACTCCCACGGGAGATGCTATATCTCCTGAGATCTCTTTACTGGAGTAGGATGCAGGGACTGGTGGTACAAATTCATGTTAGATTCACATAACTCAAGTCATGTGAGGAGAAGCTGGAGGATGTTGCTAAGAACAGTACTAGTAGGATGGGTTAATTCCTCTTATTCATTTTTAAAGACTTTCTCATTCCTCTCTAATGTTATTGTTTGCATTATGTTTGATAAAATGTTTAAAGGCATTGGAAAATACATTTGTAATAGGAAATGGGTCATGTTTCCGCCTTCAAAACCTACTGCAGATGGTTTTGGAGAATCTGAGATTATTAGAGCATCCGAATGGCTAAACTGTTAATTTCTCAATGCAGTGATGTCTTTGTGGCAATTAGAGAGTTAAAAAAAAAAACAAAAACATGCTGGTATATGTTATGTCCGCCTGGTCTTCTGAGTTGGGCACAAAATTTTCTAAGTGTTGAATGCTATGGACCAGTGTATGCAGTGCAAGGAAAGGTCACTAAGAAACGCATTCTCAATTACATGCTAGTTTTTTTTTCAAAGTTTCATCAGACTGAGTATCCATTCTTAATTAGTCTGGAAGCAGGTGAAGGTGTATTTAGGCCAAAATAACTTCTCAAAATTTACAGGGAACTCTGATACCTAATTCATTTCAATATTTTTTTAAAAATAAATAAAATGAAAAGGAGAGAATACGCCCCTCTACTTCTTACCCCAATCATTAGCATTGAAATTTGTATACTTGGGCCAGTATTATAACACTAATTTCTTTTCATTTAAGTTTCATTGTAGTCCCCTGCCCATTTTGCCATTATAGCCATTTATTCCAAAAACTTTGGAAAATTCATAAAAGTTAGATAAACTAGAATTTACTCATACTCTTACCAGCCATTGATAGTGTGTTTTACATATTTTTCCAGATTTTTCTCTCTTTGTGTGTGTATGTATATGTATTTATACATACATAAGTTACTAAAATGGGATCTCATGTAAAAATACATACATATATATATATATGTAGTTTTAAAATTACCTCTAATATATAATTGTAATTTTAAAATACTGTGCATACCTTCTCCATCAATATATAGTTCAGCATTACTTTTCAAGGTGTTTTGGAATTCTGTTGGATAATTTTGCCATAATTTATTAAATCTGTCCTTTAAATTTTTTTTTTAATTTTTAAAAGTTTGGCTCTGCTGGGTCTTTTTTGCTGTACAAGCTTTTCTCTACTTGTGGTGAGCAGGGACTATTTTCTAGTTGTGGTGCGTGGTCTTCTCAATGGGTGGTTTCTCTTGTAGCAGAGCTCGGGCTTTGGGGTGCATGGTCTTTAGTAGTTGTGACACACGGCCTCAGGAATTGCAGCTCTCGGGCTCTTGAGCACAGGCTCAATAGTTGTAGCACACGGGCTTAGTTGCTTTGAGGCATGTGGGATCTCCCCTGACTGGGGATCAAACCCATGTCTCCTGCATTGGCAGGCAATTTCTTTACCACTGAGCCACCAGGGAAGCCCAGACCAGTTCCTTTTTCATGGTTGGTGTGCTGGTGTTTAACTGGCTCTCTACTGCTGCTGCTGCTAAGTCGCTTCAGTCCTGTCTGACTCTGTGTGACCCCATAGACGGCAGCCTAGCAGGCTCCCCCATCCCTGGGATTCTCCAGGCAAGAACACTGGAGTGGGTTGCCATTTCCTTCTCCAATGCATGAAAGTGAAAAGTGAAAATGAAGTTGCTCAGTCGTGTCTGACTTAGCGACCCCATGGGCTGCAGCCCACCAGGCTCCTCTGTCCATGGGATTTTCCAGGCACGAGTACTGGAGTGGGGTGCCATTGCCTTCTCCGAATGGCTCTCTAGGCAAAAGAAAAGACTTCTGATTTTTAGCACTTGGTGATTTCCAAGGTGTAAACATACCCACATGACTGATTTCAGCCTATTAACATGAATGTCAGTGAACCTGCAATTGAAAAGAGATACACTGCAAGCCACCTTCAGCAACCTAGTGCTAGGGTTCAAAGTTTTATACAATTGATGTTAAGGACAGTTTAAGTGAAGTATTGTTTAAATGCAAGGCCCTCAGGTAGGGGGAGAAAAGACAGTGCCATTGACCAAAATGGTTAATTGGTGAGCTATAAAGTATGTTGCTTCTCTTAGATTTCCCAAAACTAACCTCAGGCTTATGTTTTCAAAAATAATATATTAAAATGTCTTAAACCAAGATGCTCTTTACAAATGGTTTGTTCATTGTCTGCTCTACTTTTTGAATATAATTCTTTCTCCACTTTATACTTCAAGGATTTTTCCCTTAAGCTGCTTGTGTGTGCATGTTGGATTGTTTGAGGTAGGCAGTGCAAATCATGCTTCTCACAGGGAGCATTTGTAAATATTTAGTATCCATGTAATCTCAAAATATTTTTGAATATTGCCACAGATTTTGTTATTGTGTGGCGGCAGAAGAGGTTATGATGGAAAGTAACATGGTGCTTTTCAGCAAGCAGATGTTTCCTGTAATTTACTGAGAGGTTAAATTATTGATAGGAAGAGAAAATCCATTGCTTCGAGCAATACTGCTTTCCTGAGTAAAAACCCAAACCCCAGATGCTGCTATAGATTCGAAAAGTATTTAGGTGGCCACTTTGAGGAGGAAGTGGAGGGCTATTGTGTCTTCTTTGTTGGTAAGTCTATCAATGATGGAAAGAGGTTGAGTAAGCTGAGAGCAGTGGATGGATTTATTTTTGAAGATAATGAAACTCATGCAAAATTCTTTCAGTAACTCATTTGGCTTGTACATGCTGCTTTCTAACGGTCTCCGTCACCATTCCTGTATTTTTTAACAGCTCAGAGTTGGGAATTAACCTTGGGCCTTCAAGACCTGCTGAACCCCTCCCTTGTTTGCCTCCATCCATGCAGTAGAGTATGGCTCATTTGCCTCATGCAGCAAGTGTACAAGTAAGACTTAAAACTTTGGAACTTGTGAAGTTCCGAAAAATTGGAACTTGGCCACCAAGGAGTTGGAGAGAAGTCCAGATGTGATAAGCAACCAAGTTCTATTATCTGCATATCTGGCACTTGTTAGGTCTCTCATCTAAGACCCCCCCAAGGGCTTAGGAAAAGAGCAGGATGGGTATTCTCAAAATCATATGCAATTCCAAGTTAGCAGGGGTAGTGAGTAGAAATGGGTAACTTGGCCAAACAGCCTTTGATCCTCTTTTAATGAAGACAAGTTAATCTTCAAAATTTTCCCGGGAATAAACCTGATATGATAACCAGTAGCCGTAGTCATTATTTTGGCTGGGTATTGTGATAGCTATTTTGTGTTTAATTCCAGCAACTCTGGGAAGTAGAATTTTAAATATTCTCTGTTTTACCAGTGAGGACACTGAGGCAAAGAGAGTTTAAAGGGTTCATCTAGTGTCGCACCATCTGGTCAGGGGCCAAACTAAGGTTTATACCCACTCTGAAATTCTAGAGCCTTCGTGTGCATTGCTGCCTCTCATGGTGACACTGGGGAGAGGGTGTGCCAGGCATGTGTCCATGCTTCAAAGTGAAAGCCCCAGGCTTATCATCCTCAGGATCTAGATCAGTACAGGTGCAGTAAATACCATGTTTCAAAAGGAAAAAAAAATTAGATTTCTTTGGGTTGGACTTTTCTCACTTCTATTGCATTCAGCGGAGAAGACTCTTGAGAGTCCCTTGGACTGCAAGGAGATCCAACCAGTCCATTCTAAAGGAGATCAGTCCTGGGTGTTCATTGGAAGGACTGATGCTAAAGCTGAAACTCCAATACTTTGGCCACCTCATGTGATGAGATGACTTACTGGAAAAGGCTTTGATGGTGGGAGGGATTGGGGGGCGGGAGGAGAAGGGGACGACAGAGAATGAGATGGCTGGAGGCATCACCAACTCTGTGGACATGAGTTTGTGTGAACTCCGGGAGTTGGTGATGGACAGGGAGGCCTGGCGTGCTGTGATTCATGGGGTCGCAAAGAGTCGGACACGACTGAGCGACTGAAATGAACTGAACTGAATCATGGAGATGATGTACCAAGCTGTGAGTACTGCCGGAGAAGCCGCCTGGAAGCACAGCAGTAGTGGTAGACGGGAGGAGATGCTGCTGACAGCACAGTGTATGTAAATAACAGTAGATGTAGGCTGGGAAAGGTTTTGTTTAGATTTCTGTGGGCCTCACCGTGTTGCCACTAGCCTTAGGACTCGTGGAGTGAGTAATATGAACCAAACGAATGATAGGAACTAGTGGGGATACCCTCTACATTCATTTCTTTTCTTTCTCTCTTTTTTTTTGGTTGAAATGTAATTGATGTACAATATTATGTTAGTTTCAGCTGTACTACATAATGATTTGACATTTTACACATTATGAAAAGATTACAGTAAGTCTAGTAACCATCTGTCTCCATACAGCTATTAAAATATTGTTGACCATATGCAGTATGCTGTATTTTACATCCTTGTGGATAATTTATTTTATTGATACAATTGGAGGTTTGTACCTCTTAGGGCTTCCCAGGTGGCGGTAGTGGTAAAGAATCTGGCTGCCAATGCAGGAGACACAGGAGACATGGGTTCGATCCCTGGGTCGGGAAGATCCCCTGGAGGAGGAAATGGCAACCCACTCCAGTGTAGTCTTGCCTGGGAAATCCCATGGACAGAGGAGCCTGGTGGAATATAGTCTGTGGACTTCCAAAAGAGTCACACACGACTGAGCTTGCATGCACCTTGTACCTCTTAATTCTCTTCATCTATTTTGTCCTCCAACCCTCTGCTTTCCCCACTTCTGGCAGCTACTCTTGTTCTCTGCATCTGTAAGTCTGTTTTCATTTTTTTTTAATTACACATATAACTGAGATCATATGGTATTTGTCTTTCCCTTACTTTCCAGCATATTACCCTCTAGATTTACCCATGTTGTTGCAAATGGCAATATTTCTTTTCTTTAAAAAATCGCTGTTTTATTTTTATGTATGGTGTGTGTGTGTGTGTACCACATGTTCTTCATCCATCCATCTATTGATGAACGCCTGGGTTGCTTCACACCTTCACTATTGTAAATAATGCTTCTGTGAACGTTATTATGCGTATGTCTTTTTGAATTAATAATTAACCCTCTCTTTCATTTAACAAATATTTATTATGCTTTTTCTTCTTTTTTGATTACTGCAGTAAGGCTATTGAACATCCAACATCATTATATATATATATATATATATATATATATGTATATATGCAGTGATAAAGAAACAAAGTTTTTTCCTTGTATGAGAACTCGCTTATGATTTACTCTTTAACAACTTTTATATATAACATACAACAATGTTAATTATATTTGTCATGTTGTACAGTACATCCATATTACTTATTAGCCTAAAAGGTTAAGGCCCCTTGGTGAAGATGTGTTTAAATCAGAGCAGAAGGTATGCTTCTTGACTTAAATGGAAGAGATTGCTACTCTGTCACTGGGTTTCCCAGGTGGTGCTAGTGGGAAAGAACCTGTCTGCCAATGCAGGGGACATAAGAGACACAGGTTTGATCTCTGGGTTGGGAAGATCCTCTGGAGAAGAAAATGACAATCCCCTCCAGTATTCTTGCCTGGAAAATTCCATGGACAAGAGTTGGACAGGACTGAAGCAATTTAGCACGTAAGCGCGTACTCTGTTACTACCCATTCTACCTATTGGCCCCTTGAAATGGAGGATGATGTCACTGATGTAACTGGAGATGGGCTGTGAATAGCAAGAAAACCATGGAGAAATCTCAAATGCTAAAGAGCAAACTTCTAAAACTGTTCCCATTTGTCATAAGAACACCAGAGACTCATCTCCAAGGATCTCCCAGAAAATGATAATTTTATGCGGTGCAAGCTGAAAGGCAGAAAAAAAAATACATGCTACAATAAATAACACTATTCAAGTATGGTGATTTTTTTTTTTTTTCCCTCTCATTTTGAAATACTTGCTTCTGCAGCAAGTACTTGTTTCTCTTTGGGTACTAATTTTTGGGTATTCTAGAAAGTCAGCTTAAAGGTCAGTTAACTAATGTATAAATTGCTGGGTTAATGCCTAATATGGTCCAGTGGGATGCTTCTTGAGTGCAAATGCAGCGTATTTGCTTGATATACAGGTATATAATTCTGCTCAACAATTTCTGGATGGATACGTTTATACCTCAACTTTGGTTTTTATTGTTTTAATGCTGGGTAGACTGTATTATATTGGTAGAATCACATTGTGAAAAAAAGAAGTTACTTCAGTTCAGGGGAAGATCTGTCTCTTAACTGTGACCTGCTGCTATGCAGGTGTATCCATTGATCATTAGAATGACTGATGTGAGCATGGTGGGAAGAAGATAGAGTACCTAAAATTTGGGGGAAGCTAATTGAATAATTATGAAGCAGCTTAAACTCCATATCCTTTCCCCCATGGGTGGTAAGCACATGCCTTATTAGTAAAGAATGATAGAAATATGTATTTTGGGCATGAATAGGTAAATAGATATGTTTTCCAACATGAATTAAGTTGAATCAATGCTGTCGACTGATCTTGCATTGAATCCTGTTAAACTGCCTTCTGAGAGACAGTCATCAGGAGTCTTATGCACTTTGGCTTCCTCCACAGTCCAGTTTCTTTTCTCCAAGGCCACCAGAATAATTGTCCTATAAAACTCAAATCTGGCACCTCCAGGCTGTAAGGATAGAAGCTGAGACTCCTTAACGTGATGTATAAATCCTTCACTGGTTACCTCTGCTCATTCTCTGGCCACGTCTTGAGCCCACTTTCTTCTTGAGTTTACTGAGCATTTCCTTCTCCTTCATTCAGTGCTCTGCTCACCACTGAACTGTTGTACATGTTAATTTTTTGGATAGTGATGCTCTTAACGTCCCATATTCTCTGCCCCTCCGTTGGTTCTGTTGTCCAACTTAGAGCACATCTTCTGGAAGGCTTTTTCTCACTTCTATATGTTGACTGGATCCACCCTTCTCTATGTTCTGACAGCATTCTGATTGTGCTCCTGTTAGAGCACTTATCAGCTCTTTTTTATCCATAAAATTTATATGTTGTTCCATCAGAGCGGTAAACTTACCATGTTCATTGTCAGATTGCTAGTGTCTGATATGGCTCTTGTCATATGGAACCTCAATAAGTATTTTTTGAATTAGATACTGAAGATAGATGTGCAAACAAAAATAGTACAGTGAATACTTTGATAGGAAAATGTATAAGATATCCCATGGAGGATCAGCAAACCAACTTTTTTTCAGGCCAGGTTAGTGTTTGAATTATATGGAATGTTGTCGTAAAAAAAAACAAAGGACTATAAGCTTTAAAACAAATTCTGTTTAAAAAGATCAAGTGAGATATATTCATAATTTCACTCATTCTTTGCTGCAGCTAATGTGTTATGTCTTTGACTTTCACTATGTAATTGGAAAGGAACCATTAGTAGATATCATGGTCTCTTCCAGTCTTGGGTGTACATTGGAAGGACTGATGTTGAAGCTGAAACTCCAATACTTTGGCTACCTGATGCGAAGAGCTGACTCATTTGAAAAGACCCTGATGTTGGGAAAGATTGCAGGCAGGAGAAGGGGACGACAGAGGATGAGACGGTTAGATGTCATCACCGACTCAATGGTCATGAGTTTGGGTAAACTCTGGGAGTTGGTGATGGACAGGGAGGCCTGGCGTGCTGTGGTTCATGGGGTCGCAAAGAGTCGGACGTGACTGAACTGAACTGAACTGATGGTCTCTTGCATTGGAAATGACTGTTTTAGGCCATTATCATAGTCCAAATTTCTTTTAAGATTTGCTTTTCCTTTTTATTGGACCATTGTGTCTTGTATTACATTTGAATGTCGTTTTCTTGAAAACAAAGGCAAACTCTTTCTTTTCATTGCTGTCATAAAAGGAGTTACCAAGGCCAGAATGGTAGTTGTTACTTAGATGATACAGATTAGAATAGGAATGGTCCAAAGGAACTGTACCCTGAAAGCAACTGATGATCTTGGATCTTGAATACATTCAACGCATTTTCAGTGTTACTAATCTCTCTTCCTCTCTCTTTTCTAGCAGCTCTTAGTCATTAACCTGTCTTGATTTTGCAAAATGGACATTCAAGTATATTACCAAGTTAATTAGAAGTGTATCAACAAGTTTTTGGTGTTTATCTCCAGACACTTTAATTTACCAGATGAAGTTCCTAGTTTTGTTTAGGTTGGTATTATGCTCAGGTTTTGCAAGACTGCATTATAAAGGTAAATACAGAGCCATAGAGGAAGTTTTTTTTTTTTAAATCCCATTCAGAATATAGTAAATCATTTTAAATAATTGAGGTATTCACATATATAACTAAACATTAACTTAAATTCTAAATTAAATTCATATATAAAATATTTTGACATTTGATATGCAAAATTCAAATAATCTGAGCTTTTATGGCAAAATTTAGGGAAATCTACATGTCTCTGGAATGACTACTGACATGTAGTCTTGTAGCCCAAATGAAGGCATGTTAACACACAGGCATGTTTTTTATCAGAGAATTTAAAAAATTCTTATTGAAGTAAAAGTGAGACTTTTTGGTAGACTGTGGATATTTTTTTGACTTTTCAAGTGGTTCAGTGGTAAAGAATCCACCTGACAATGCAGAAGATTTGAGTTAGATCCTGGGTTGGGAAGATCACCTGGAGGAGGAAATAGCAACACAGTCCAGTATTCTTGTGTGGAAAATCCCGTGGTTAGATGAGCCCATGGGCTACAGTCCACAGGGCTGCAAAGAGTTGAACATGACTTAGCGACTGAGCACATATATTTTTTAGACTGTAACTTGTGTCTAAGCCCTTATATTCCTCAAGTATTATTAGCTACAATATTCACGATATTAGATAAATGTATTTATATTTGCTATACTCCAGTACTCTTGCCTGGAAAATCCCATGGACGGAGGAGCCTGGTGGGCTGCAGTCCATGGGGTCGCTAAGAGTCGGACACGACAGAGCACCTTCACTTTCACTTTTTACTTCCATGATTCGGAGAAGGAAATGGCAACCCACTCCAGTGTTCTTGCCTGGAAAATCCCAGGGACGGGGGAGCCTGGTGGGCTGCCGTCTATGGGGTCGCACAGAGTCGGATACGACTGAAGCGACTTAGCAGCAGCAGCAGCATACTATTACTGATCAATCCATAGAATATATATGTGTGTGTATATATATATATGTATATATACTTTAGTAGATGCCAAAGATATGAAGATGCAGTTTCTTCACATCCTTAACTGTCTTCATTTCTTTGCATTATCATTATGATATGGTGTATATAACAGCCATGGCTTGCAGGTGGTACTTGCTTTATACAGAGCAAATAAAGAATGATTCTGAAGACTTGTGTCCTCCAAGCATATTTGGCTGGACGTATTTTCTATGGCATTGATCTTTTTTTTTTTTTTCCTGTAAGGTACTCAGAGCATCTGAATTGTTAACAAAGCTCCATTTTGGAAAATTCGTCCTGATGGATATGAACAGTAAGGCCTTATCTACCTTGCCTTGTTGCTTACAGTCCATGTCCCTCTTTTTAGCTGTTGCAAACAAGGATGCTGAGATACATTGAGGGACCTCTGGAGCTATGTTGTCTGTTATAGTAGCATCTGTTCTCGATTAAATGAAAAATAATTGAAATTAAATGTTAAATTGACTTCTCCAGTCACACTAGCCATTGTAGCTAGTAGCTACCATACTGGACCAGGCAGATTATAGATCATTTCCAACATGGGCAACACTGTGCTAGAGTATTCTAAAACTTCATTTGGTCACTTAGCTTCTTTTATTAACATTTAATTTCCACTCTGCATCCTTCCAGATGGTAATTTGACCTGTACTCTATGTGTAAATCACCTGTGGAAGTATATAAAAATTCTGATATAGAAACTAATTGGAATCAGAATAGGGATCAAGGGCACCAGTATTTAAAAAAAAAAAAATTCCCTGATTCATTCCAGTCAGCTGCTAACATTCAGAGCCACCATCCATACAAAGAACATTTTGTTTTTTAATGGGACAAATCAGTGTCCTTTGTATTTGCTACCTCTGTCTTTTGTTTACCAGCCTCCTTTGTAACTTGGCTGGAGAGAAATGTAGATAAGAGTTCAGCATTCAGAGTCAAAAGACCCTGGGTTGTTCTGCTTCTTTACTTGTTGCTTGACTTTTGGCCAGTTACTTAACCAGACTAAGGTTTGGTAACTAAAATATAGATAATAATAGAACTTGCCTTGAAGCATATGAGGATTAATTTAAGATAAGGTATATAAAACACTCCTATATAAACTGCATATAATCACAGTTCCTGGCACAAAAACCCTTAATAAATATTAATATATCTTAGAATATATTTTACAACATAAAATGGATTTTATAATTTAAAATATAATATAAAATTCATGCTAAGATAATACTACAGGATTTATCTTCATGGATTTTGCCCTTTCTGACAGGGCAATTTTAAGTATTTCCTTACTATATCTCATGGTAACTTAAGGTAAGAATTTAGGCATGCCTGTCAAATGAGTAGGGAGATATTTTGAAACAGGAAGGTTCCTTTCCTTCTTTTAATAACAGACATTTATTTCTCACAGATGTACATGTTTGGAATCTCAGATCAGGGTCCCAGCATTTTTGGCTTTTAATGAGAACTCTTTTTCCTGGCTTTTCCATAGGAAGGTTTCTGTAGTGTCTGCTGTACCTACCACAAGTTGCTTGCTCAGCTTTTCTGGTTCACAACATAAAACTGCTGAGCAGGCTTGAATTTGAGTGTTCTTAGCAGGTGTTCTCTCTTGAGACTTGACTGGATTTGGTATTGCCTCCGTGCTTAGAGCAGTCAGGGCTTCACTGGTGGATCAGATGGTAAAGAATCTGCCTGCAATGCAGGAGACCTGGGTTCTGTCCTGGGTTGAGAAGATTCCCTGGAGATGGGAATGGCTAAAGCAGATCAGTCCTGTGTGTTCATTGGAAGGACTGATGCTAAAGCTGAAACTCCAATACTTTGGCCACCTCATGCAAAGAGTTGACTCACTGGAAAAGACTGATGCTGGAAGGGATTGGGGGCGGGAGGAGAAGGGGACGACAGAGGATGAGATGGCTGGATGGCATCACCGACTCGATGGACATGAGTTTGAGTGAACTCCGGGAGTCGATGATGGACAGGGAGGCCTGGCGTGCTGTGATTCATGGGGTCGCAAAGAGTCGGACAAGACTGAGAGACTGAACTGAATGACTGACTGACTGATCCAGTCTAGTGTTTTTGCATGGAGAATTCCATGGACAGAGGAGCCTAACTGGCTACAGTCATTGGAGTCGCAAAGAGTCAGACACAACTGAGCAACTATGAATTTTCACTCTTTAGAGCAGTCAACAACCAGTTGGCGGCCCTGGTTTGGGTTAGGCTGGACCAATTTATTCCCAGACATCAGGCCTGGACTTGACAGATTTTGAGGAAAGAAACTCCCTTCTAGTTCTGAGTCCTTGAGACTTTCATGAGGTTAGATGTAGAAGTGGTGATGGACGAGCACATGTCAGTTCTGCTGTTTGCTATCGGCTCCTGGAACCCTTTAGACAAGGGACTCTCATTGCAGCAGGTGGCTGGCAATGTACCAGGTAGGACTTAGCAACATATCAGTGGATCTGTAGATTGAGTTTCCCAATGGATGATCTTGTAGCTTTCCCAAGTCAAAACTAAAATGCAGTTAAGTTTTATGAGCTTCATCCATCCTTTTCCTCTCTGTAGACACTAGTAATTTCTTTCAATAGGTATGTTTTCATAAGCCGCCTATTAAAATGCCAAGACTCTTAGCAACTGGTTATATAAATGAACCATTTTATATGTGAATTTTAAAATGGTCAAATCAAATTACTATAGAAGTGAAACCTGAATTATCGCCATTTCTCAAAGACATAAAAACATGACAACCATACTTTTCTAAATAAAAGACTTTTGCAATGTTCTGTGATGCTCTGAGTGTTCTTTGAGTTGTCGTTTGGCTGTGGGGAAAGGCAACCTGTTGAGTTGTTAGTGAGGATATGCAGTAGTTTTAAGAAAATGAAGTGCTTGCTTTGTTAGCTGCAAATGTCCCTGGCCCTGCCAACACCTGTACAGTTCAGATTGGAGTCCTTTGGAGGGTGAGATTTTTGACTATGTAAAAGACATGGCTTTGAACTATCTATAAAGTGAAACATGCCATTTAAAAAAGTTTTGTTATCCTTTGTTGGGGAGGGGCTTTAAAAAAATTGCTTCTATATTTGGTTACTTATAAATGTATTCTCCATTATTCCAATTATGCATGAAGTTATTATATTTTAATAGAACAGCCATTGGAATAGAAACGTATGCATTTAATTCAGTTCAGTCGCTCAGTCATGTCCGACTCTACGACCTCATGGACTGCAGTACGCCAGGGCTCCCTGTCCATCACCAACTCCCGGAGTTTACTCAAACTTATGTCCATTGAGTCGGTGATGCCATCCAACCGTCTCATCCTCTGTCATCCCCTTCTCCTCCCACCTTCAATGTTTCCCAGCATCAGGGTCTTTTCAAATGAGTCAGTTCTAGTCATTTTGTGTCATTAATTTTAGGTCATCTAGAATTCTTTTAAAACATAGCATGCCAAGTGTCATTCCTAAGTCTTTTAATTATCCCGTAATTTTATTCAATCCTTGCTAGGAAAAGATGTTTTTACAGTTTTAGGACCATAGCAAAAGTTTGCCTCCATGTCACACATCCTACTGGGGAGCACTGGGTCAGAAATAGATAATTAATAATTGCGACAATAATAGCTATTAACATTCCTAGAACACCCAGTTTCTGGCAGCTTTTATGTTGCACCTACACTGAGTCAGAAATGCCAACAAGTGTCCAACTTTGTGGGGCATTCTTATTTTCCTTCTCTACTTAAAAAAATTATCATTTGTCTAGGAAAACATGTTTCCTGAAAACTATTTAGATGGCTTGTCTTTGAACTTCATCAAGAAAAAAAAAATTTAATGCTGAATTAATTTAGAGATCATGAGATTCGGAGTTTTTGTGGGAGTTTGCAGTGAAAGAAAAAGTTTCATATTCATAGCCTGCTGTATGCATGTTCCCATGCATATGTATATAAATACACAGAAGGTTTTCATTTTCTTTGGGTATGTAAATATACATATTGGGTTGTATTCAGTTAATTAGCTAGCAACTTAAGTAGCTCAAGTAAAAGAAGAAAAATAGGGTGTCTGTTATACCAGGGTGTTTCATGGTGTTCTCGGTCACAAGTGAGCTGGTGCTTGGGAATGGGCTATCTTCTGGACCTGAAAAACTATTGGGACATTCTCTGGCTCTCTTGCCTCTGCTTTTCAGTTTTTGCTGCATTCTGTACTTTTCTGCTGAGCAGCTTTCTTATTGAAGAAAACATGAATAACCCCTAGCCGCTTCTACAATTCCAGCCACCCACGGAGACTGGCTGGCTGGGTCTCATTCACAGTTCCAGTTTCCCTGGAAAGTTAGATTCTGCTTTGCCAAGCCTGGTCATGTGACTGCTCTTGGCCAATGAGTGCAGCCTGGATTCCCTGTCCAAACATGGCTGCCTGGGGCTCCCTTGGAGATCTGGCAGGATGCTTCCCAAGAAGACGATTGGCTTCTGGGCTTGGCAGACGATCCAAAAGATGTCCAATATAATAAGAAAAAAGCTACCCAGGATTCAGACACTAATCTCCTAGATTCTAACCAGGAAATGTTAACAACTGTAGTCTTCATTGTTTGTTCATGTAAGTACTGTTTGAATTATAAGACCGACAGAAAGTTATCATAGCAGAAAGATGTTCTATAAATATTAGGGGCTAAGATGCAAAGAGTTTTTTTCTGTGAAACTACATGCAGATAAATAGTGAAGTATGTATGTCAGCTTTTTGCTTTCTTGTGTACTTGCTTTGGTATTATAGAATATTTTTTACCGTTAACTTGCAGAAGCTAAAAGTCTATGATGAATCAAGCAAAAAATCATTCTTTCCTTCTTCCATATGTGTTATGGGTTGAATGTTTCCATCCCTTCCAAATTCATATGTTGAAGCCGTACTTCCTAATATGATGATATTGGAGGTAGTGTCTTTGGGAAGTAATTAGATTTTTGTGAGGTCATGATCTTGTAGCCAAGGTCATGGGAATAATGTCCTTATAAGAAGATAAACAGACCAGAGTGCTCCATTTTGTCACCATGTGAGAAGAGAGTGAGAACGTGGCCCATCTGGAACCTGGGAAAAGAGCTCTCCCCAGGAACCAAATCAGTTGGTGCCTGAATCTTCCACTTGCAAATTTTAGTAACTCTGAGAACAAAATTTCTGATGTGTAAGCCACCCAGTATTTTGTTATCATATTTCTAGCTGACTGAGGCAGTATGTAGCAATTCATTCAATTATTCATCAGTCTTTTGTTTAAAACCAAGGGATTAATTATGCCAAGAAATATGTATTAAGTGTTTATACTAGGTAAGGAACTTACAAGGTAATAAAGATACTGCCAGAAGCCTTCCTGAAATATGTGGTATGGTATATACTCTCTTGTATGGGAGAATGGGGAGAGAGACTGAACACGTACATAGATAACAAAACAAGTGCAATATCAAAGGTATGTAGGTGTTTTGAAGCACATTAATAGGTTGCTGAAAATGAGAGTCTGTGGAACTGAGGATGAAGTAGGGCTGTTTCCATACCATTGATTTCAAGTCATGAAAAAGATGCATAGGCCTGAGCCTGGAGGAATTGGAAGAATTGGACAAAGACTTCTCCAGATAGAGGGAAAGACAGTCTTATGGCTGGGTCATAATGAGCAAGGCAGATTGGGTGTGACTGATCCTGGGTCATGAGGACCTGGTAGATGGTGAGTTTTTATTTTTTAACAAGTCTGCGTGGTTTGTAGTCCTTCTTTGGAATATATGATGGATATGACAACAAGCAAATACATCTGGGAATGAGAGGTACAGGGAACTGTGGGGCCACAGTAAATGCAGCATCTAAATTTCTCAGGAGTGAGGAAAGAAAGTCGGGAAAACTTCTGACCATCCCAGGTTGAGTGAGGTGTGTCAGTGTAAGGTCTAGAGGCTAGATATTTTTGTTTCATCTAAAGCATTTGGACACATGGGGTATCTTATCCCCACATTCACAGGTATGAGTTGAGAAAGTCGCTGAACAGGGAATACCGTTGAAACTGGAAGACAGATCTCAAGGTTGACATTAAAAAAAAAAAGAAAATCTATCTGCTCCTCCCCCAAAATACCTTTAGTAAATATTTAATGAAATTACTAAGAAGGCAAACATGTCCTTCTGGTAGTAACATTATTTGTGAGTCATTCTGCAGTTTGATTAACTGCATCATTATGTGTTTTTGTACAATTCTGGGTGTTCATTGGAGGGACTGATGCTAGCGCTGAAACTCCAATACTTGGGCCACCTCATGTGAAGAGTTGACTCAATGGAAAAGACTCTGATGCTGGGAAAGATTGGGGGTGGGAGGAGAAGGGGACGAGAGAGAGAGTGAGATGGCTGGATGGCATCACCGACTCGATGGACGTGAGTTTGAGTGAACTCCGGAAGCTGGTGATGAACAGGGAGGCCAGGCGTGCTGTGATTCATGGGGTCGCAAAGAGTCGGTCATGACTGAGCGACTGAACTGAACTTGTTATACCCTGAGTCCGGTCCCCCCATACTGGTAGAATAAGACACTCGCAGCAATGCAAAAGGGAGAATGGGGTTTATTTCTAGCTCAAGTTAGGGCTCATGCCTCCTCCAGCGCAGTGGAGTGCGGACAAGAGCCCTAGCCCAGGTCACAGCGGTTTTTATAGTCTTAGATTACATAAGCACCTATTTTTGTTCAAAAGATCAAGCTGGCAGAAGCTCATTGGCCAGTTCATGCAGGCGCAGAAGCTCATTGGCCAGTTTATGCCCGCGCGGGGGGTTTTCCTGGGGGATTTCCCTTTTTCCTCTGATTGGTCTGGTTTTTGGCGCCGGCAGGGGGGGGAACTTTTCTAGGGAGGAGTTTCTTCATTTTGGCGCCAGCAGGATCTTCTTAGGGAAGAGTTTCTGTGACCTTAGCCTCCACCCTGTCTCCAGGAAATCGAAATTTAGGCCTAAGCAAGGTCTCAGGCCTATCACGGCTACTCAGATATTAGGGCTCCTAACAAACTGATGTTGTGCAAGTAGCAGAGGAACGAGATTTGAACTTGTATTGCCTGTATTTTGTGGAAATGTAGAAACCTATTCGTTGCCATATGTTGACACTGGTCTGTACCCCTTTGGCTGATTGAGGAACACAAGATATCCAACAGAGGCCTGCCATCATCTTCCCTGTGACTGACCTCTTAGCATCACTGACAGACAGGGAACCTTTTCTGGATCGTCAGAAATTAGAGAAGGAAAATACCCATCTGTTCCTTCAGTTCTCTCCAGGGAGCCAAATTGGAACTCATTTTCCATTTGTTGTTGTGGTTACTGTTTTCTTGTCTGGAGTAGTTTCTGCCTTGTGTTCGTAATCAACACTCTAATGGAATTGCTCATGTTTCATTTAACAGTCTGTTTTGAAATAACCTTTTGGAAGTATTTTCCGGGTAAAGACATTACTGGCCATGCATATCCTTTTATGTGGATGGAGCAGAAACTGGATAAAGAGAGAGGCTTCCTGTGGGCTATCTCTGTGGCTTGTTTATCTCTGTGGCATGATTTGAAGCCCATTGGGAAGAAAGGTCTTCTTAGTCTCCCCAGAAGTGTCGCACTATCTGAAATTCCACCGTTAGCATGCATGCCTTCAAGTTAAAATAACTTTATGTAACGGGACATTACAGGCAAAGAGGAAGATGACAGCGTCTTTTGGTGAATGAAATCATATACTGGTTTATGTTTGTAGTGTAGATTAAATTATAAGATACTTGGAATAAGCGGAGATCCTGAAATGGAGAAAAATGACAGATAATGGAGAGAAGTTTGTGTGTGTTGAGTGGGGGATCAGGAGGGGGGACTCAGACGAGCACACAGAAGAAGTAGGAGGACAGTTAAGGGAGGGGCGTTCAAACTATGGGGTCACACAGAGTCGGACACGACTGAAGTGACTTAGCAGCAGCAGCAGCAGTAGGGCAGTAGAGAGGAAAGGAACATAAATGAGTTTGAAAGACTGAGTTTTTCTAGAAAGAAGAGCTGTGCAGTGTTTACCATTGTATGTACATGATACATGATTGGAATGTGCAGTGTATGTTTTAGCCTGCATCATATTCATTCCCCTTAGTTGATAACTGGGTACCACCTCCCACTGGGCATCCCATTAACCTCTTCCTGGGCTTCCAGGCTCCAGGGCTGGGCATGTGACTAGGTCAGTAGGTGAGAGTGCCCCATCTTCAGCTTCAGTTGGGTTTTCCGTCATAACCGAAAGGTTTTTTTTTTTAATTGTTTGGGATTTTTGCATGGTGGCAGAACTGAACCACAGTAGTGTTAGAACAAAGTGAACAGACCAGTGCAAAGTGTCCTGAAAGACCCCTAATATAAGTTGTTCTTTCCTCCTCCATAGTTGTTTCTTCTCTGCCACCTCTAACGCCTCCAGTTGTTTGGCTTGTATAAGCTCTCCTTTCCTATTGCAAAAGAACTTAAGATGGATGACATCTGAGAACTGAATTTCTGTGATCCTGAAGAATTATATAAAATTCTTTAACCTACTTATTTAACTTCCCTTTGGAAACGGTGACAATTGTTGCTATATTCTAATGGCCTTACATTTAAATTTATCTTCTACATGTAAGCTGCTGAAGCATCCAGAAACAAGCGTGGATCCCACTGTGGTCAATTATCATAGCTTTTAGATCATCTCATCACTGTCTGCGATAGGAGGGCTCTGTGAAACCTCAAACAGTACTTTTACACTGGTGTGTGTAGGTAGAATAGTCTCTCAGTTAAAAACAATCCCTGGGCCCTTCTAAACCATAATCACGGCCTCAATTCTCCTGTGTTATTCCCAATATCCAAATGTTTTTCTCAGATTATATATCTGTACTGTAGATTATTTCCTCCTTGTGTGTTGCTGTTGTTTTTCCCACCATAAATCTCCCTTTGTGTCTTTCCTCCCCTTTTGGATTATCCGCCAGACACATTGTTCATGGACCTCACGTGTCCCAGCTGACCTTCAACTGTGAAGTTAATATCCTGGTAAAGGGAAGTTTCACTTAGAAAAAAAAAAAATCTGGTTCTACTTAAAATAAAATCTAAAAAGCCAATACCTAAATGGAGCCTGAGGGGCTCCAGAGGGACAGGATACCGGAACAGTCCCCAGTTTGTGAGGTGGTTGGATCATGAATGAGTTCTGTTGGTCTTCTCAAGATCTCACCACAAAGTGGGACCCAAGGGGATTTCACCTGCATCAGTTACTGCCCATAGTATGTGTGCTGTTTATATTATTATTCTTTCTCAACCCATAAAATCATTATATCACTCGCAGTTGAAGTTCAATTGTCAGACCAATCTCATTTTAAGTCTTTGCTCTATTTGGAAAGTCAGTTATGTGACTTTTAATTATTTATTCAAGTCTCTGGATGTAGTTTTTTTGTTTTCTTTTTTTTTTTTGTATTTTTGTTTTTACCTGTAACATACGAATGCTGGTGTCCATCTTGAGGGGTTGCTCTAAGGATGATCAAGATTGTATGTAAAGCATATAGGAGCCTCCCAGGAGTTTCCTGGCCAGCAGTTCCCTGCTTCACCAGCCTCTCCACAAAGTCTGTTGTATTCTTTGGGTACCACATTATACATTCACCTCTCTTTGCAACAGACTGTTTGGTGTTGCATTCAAAAACACACTCATGATTCTCTTTGGGGAGATGGCAGTATGTAGCATGGTGGTTAAACTTACTGATTTAGAAATTGAACACTTGTCACCCCCTTAATAATTTGTATGACTTTGAATAAGGCACTTAACTTTTTAAAACTTCAGTTCCTTTATCTATAATATGTGAAAAATTGTAGTACCTATCTCATAGGGTTGTTTTATAGGATAAAGTATGTATCAAGTCCCTAGTACAGTATCTGATGTAGAATACTAAGTTGAAATTGTTTTGATTTATTATTATTACTGCTTTTTTACTGTCTTCATCATCATCATCTGTGTCATTGTTGTTTCTTAGAGGTTCTCACCCAAGGGCTGTTTCATCCCCCAGGAGATATCCGGAATGTCTGGAGATTTTTTTTTGGTTGTTGTGACTTGGGCGTGTACTACTGGCATCTAGTGGGCAGAAACTTGGTATGCTATTAAGCAACCTGCAACGCACAGTCTCCTCTAAAAAATAATTGTCTAGTCCCAAGTGCCAAGAGTGTTGGGGTTTAGAAACTCTGATGTAAATAAATTGTCCATAGCAGTCAGTGATGTCATCTGGAAATCTTTCTTCTGTTTTGATAGTCTGGAATTACTGTGTCTCTTTTGCTAAGCCATCTGAAAAATGCTCTGTTTTGCAGCATGATGAATTCTTTGGAACTTTCTGCGCCAAGGAGAGTCTGTGCCAGGCTGTGTCAAGGAGCTAATGGTGTGATCCTTCTCTGGATTTCTACATTGCTAAGACAAATGTTTGTTTTTCAAACTTCTTGAAGGTTACAAATGGGACTTGAATGTCCTTGGAGTTGTCCCAGGGAGAGATGGAGAGTGGATTTTAGAAATTCCTTAAACAGTTTGTGCTAGATTCATGTTATCATTATTATCTTAAAGATTTAAGTTGTTTTTATGGACCTTCTTTAAAAAAATTTTTGAGGCCTTTTTGTTATCATTCCTGTGTGAAAGAAGGTATGAGGTATTTTGTCCTTAGCAAAATTTATTTAACAAAATATTTTACCTTCGAACATTCAAGTGATGGGTGGATTAAGGTTTCACAAAGGGAACAATTTTAAGATGAGAAATTTGAGGGGACGTATTGTGTCACCTCTGAATATTTCCTTAGTGTATCTTTTATTTTTTGTCAACAAGCATGTGAATAGAAAATTATTTAAGCGTTGACTATTGAGAATAAAGTTAATTTACAAATAGAAATGTTTAATGCAATATTATTTGCAGAATAGCCTTTATAAAATCACATATATAGTTTAGATCCCAACAGTGTTAAATTTTCACCTCCTAAGAGAATGCTGTTAGATTCCTCATACTATTTTTGTTTGAATCACCACTAGATTAGAGATATTTTCTCTAATACAAAAGAAAAAAAAATCTACTTGTTTAATCATTGTCTTATTCAAAACCTGTTTCACTTTCCAAGTAGCAGAAAACAAAAAGTGGAGGAAAACGTTACTAAAAACATAAAAGGAGCACCTACTAAGGGGTCTGTTGGGATTGCTTAAAATGTTGTCTCTGTCTTTATCTGCTTGATGGTTTCGTGAAATTAGCCATCGGCAGAAGACATCTAGATATAGGCTCAAAATTTGTGTTCCTCGCAGCAACTAAGCTGTGCTGTGCTTAGTAGTGTTCAACTCATTGCGACCCCATGAACTGTAGCCTGTCAGGCTCCTCTGTCCATGGCGATTCTCCAGGCAAGAATAGTGGAGTGGTTTGCCATGCCCTCTTCCAGGGGACTTTCCCAACCCATGGATTGAACCCAGGTATCCTGCATTGCAGACTGATTCTTTACCATTTGAGCCACCAGGGATGCCCAGGAATACTGGAGTGGGTAGCCTAACTCTTCTCCAGGGGATCTTCCTGACCTAGAAATCAAACCGGGGTCTCCTGAATTGCAAGCGGATTCTTTACCATCTGATCTACCAGGGAAACCCAGCAAGTAAGCTAGCTGTCAACAAAATATAGACACTTAGGAGTGATTCTTTGAGGGGAGTCTTCGATAGTGTGTTGACGTTACCAAGGAAGGAAAAATGGTCAACATTCAGTCCTTAAGACATGACACTGGAGTTTCTTCAGTTAGTTATTCTTTCAGCAAGCCATTTGATAATTCCATAATTTAGTGTTGGTTATATGCCAGTCACTGTGTACTTGATGGGGTTTACAGGGACCAACAAAAGAAAGATGATTCTTGCTTGAGTGTTGCCAGTTTACTAATTCTCATTGATGTGAACAACTAAACTAGGGAGAGCCATGTCCTCATTTTAACATGCAGTGTAGAGTTGGGTAGTCTTGTATACTGAGGATGGCAAGGGTGAAGAGGGCTTACAGTAGCTGCAAAGGACTGTTTAATTTTTCTAGGTATCTCTTACATAATTATTTTATCCCCTTCCTTTATGTTTAGTTTAATGACTAATTCATGAATACATCCATGTAGTCAAAAATTAAAACACCAAAGATAAAGGAAAAATTATCTTCATTTCTTTCTCTTACCTCCTTCCCTCAACCAAATAAAATTTAGAATTCTTCTGTCAGAAGAAGCCATTTTATTCAGAACTCTTTTGAGACAGAGAGGTTTAGGAAGGAGGGAGAGAAGGAATGAGAAGTTTTGAGGGGCAAAATTTGTGTCTTAAATTCTGTGAACAGTGTCTAACACATAATAGGGTCTCAAACATGGAATGAGTGTTTTTAAGTGAATGCAGATACTTTGGGGATTAATAAAATAGCATCTCTCTTAGTTTTTAAGTGTTTTTAAAAACAGTTTTGTTGGGGGTATAGTTGATTTACAAAGTTGTGTTAGTTTCACGTGTATAGCAACATGAAACTGTTATATTATATATCATCTCTTATTTTGATTCTTTTCCTATGTAGACCATTCAGTTCAGTTCAGTTCAGTTCAGTCGCTCAGTCGTGTCCGACTCTCCGCGACCCCATGAATCATGGCACGCCAGGCCTCCCTGTCCATCACCAACTCCCGGAGTTCACTCAAACTCATGTCCATCGGGTCGGTGATGCCATCCAGCCATCTCATTCTCTGTCATCCCCTTCTCCTCCCGCCCTTAACCTTTCCCAGCATCAGAATCTTTTCCAGTGAGTCAGCTCGTCGCATGAGGTGGCCAAAGTATTGGAGTTTCAGCTTTAGCATCAGTCCTTCCAATGAACACCCAGGATTGATCTCCTTTAGAATGGACTGGTTGGATCTCCTTGCAGTCCAAGGGACTCTCAAGAGTCTTCTCCAACACCACCATTACAGGGTATTAACTAGAGTTCCCTGTGCTATAACAGTAGGTCCTTTTTAGTTAACAATTTTATATATAGCAACATGGATTTGTCAATCTCAATGTTCCAATTTATTCTTCCTCCCATGGTGAATTTCTTAATGGTTTTTTAATATGTATTTTCTTAACCAACATATAAATAACTGACTACTTAGTCATTCCACTAAAGTTTAAAACCTGTCTACATTGTTGGAAAGGTTGGAGCCACTGAGTTGGAGTGCTGGACAAGCAGTGGGTGGGCAAGTTGCTGGAAAGTAAGGCAGGCTTCCAGGATGATGGTTCCTCAGATATTTAGAGATCTTCCTCAGACCTTGATAATGTGAAACTGTTTTCAGGCCAGGTTTGTCTAAGATAGTAACTTCAGTGAAGTTAATCAAGTGCAGAGGTTTTTTTCTACAGAGTATGTAGTCCTCTTGATGGAATGTAAAATCTAAGGAATCTTGTCATTTTTCTGTAATGTTATGACTTTGCATCTGATCTCAAGACATTGGTACTTTTATCAGTTCAGAGCTTCCAATTTTTTTTTTTTTTCCATTTTCTTTAAACCCATCATTTGAATGTATAGTATTAGATCTGGAAATTCTCAAGCTATTGATGTTGACTTCATCAGTGTTTTTGTATAACTGGAAGCTAAACATCTGCTTAGGAAATCTGTATTCCCTCCCCCCGCCTGCCCCCCGCTCTCGACTGTGGTTGTCCCTTGCCATTTCTAAAATGAATATTCTCCTGGAAATTTTAGCACCATGGTGTGAGCCCTAAAGAATGTTACCCAGAGTTGTTCTTTATCTCTCATTTTCATAACCATCTAAAATAGAAACCAGTGTTGCCTGGCAATTTGCAAGAAACGTAAGGTGACTGTGAAAGAGAGTTAAGTAAGAACTTGCAGAGAAAATTGCTTGTACTCACTCAATTCATCCCACCCTCTTACCTCCAGGAAAAACTTAAAAACTATGTAACAGCCTCATGCTAAGGCAAAGGAAGTATATAAGTTGTGGAATTTCTGGTAGAATATAAGAATATTGAAGTGCTTGGAAACCATAGGAATGGACAGATTTTTATTTTTTCAGTTTTTATTTCTCTTTCCCAGAAATGCCAATTTTGCCAGTTTCTTGTATGGCAATTTTTTCTTGCTTATTTAAAAATGTGTCCCATGGTGGGTGTTACCTGTTTCAGTGAATACTTTTCACACATTTGAAGCAGTTCCTGGTTTGCTCACAGAGTTTCTGTTTGCTGGGCTGTCTGGTGGATGATCAGGAGATTGTGATAGTGTTGAATTGGTCTCACTGACCCTCATGTCTGGTCGTCTCTAAAATTCCCTCTATTTCCTCCTGGGGATAAGAGAGAAATTCAGAATTACTAAAGGCTGTTCTTCAATTTTAAATAAACTAAGTAATGAACGGTTGACTGTATTTAACAGTTAATGCACCTCCCCCCCGCCCCCGCCAATTTATCTACTTGTACATTTAACTTTTATGGCACCTTTAAATGAGAGGACTAAAAATTGATGAAGAAAATGATTATGGTGGTGGTGATGATGATGATTAGCACTTACTAAGGGCTTGCTATCTGCCAGGTATTTTCCTAAATACTTCACATGCGCTGAGTCATCTCTCTTCCTTAGAGCCTAGTATGGGGGCAACATTATTAAGATTTCCATTTCCAAAACGGAAAACAGAGGTTTTGGGAGATGAAGTAACATCCTTAAAGACGGTTCAACTAGTAAATGCTTGACCTGGAATTACGTAGCCTGAATATTCATTCATGGTATAAAAAAATCTGGAAACACATTATAAAATTATTTTTGAGCCTTATGTTAGCTGTTCAAATAATATGCTCACTTTTTTTAACTACTAGGCATCTTTTCAACTGAAGAACATTGAAATGTTCTTTGGGTCCACTTACTCATCTGGAAAAGAATGTAAAAAATGCTACAGCATTTCCAAAGATTTTTTTAAACATGGATCAAAAGAATATACTTTAAAAATATTTAAATAAGGGTTTTATTATGCTTAGTCCTTTCCGACGCATTATGACCCTATGAGCTGTAGCCTACCAGGCTCCTCTGTCCACAGGATTCTCCAGGCAAGAATACTGTAGTGGGTTGCCATTTCCTCCTCTAAGGGATCTTTGCAATCCAGGGATCGAATCCATGTCTCCTGCATCTCCTGCATTGCAAGCAGATTCTTTACTGCTGAGCCACCAGGGAACTCAAAGCACATTAAAACTACAGTTGTCTGATTTGTGAATCAGTCTTTAATATAGCTGTAGCATTTCTGTAAGTGTTTTAATTAAAGGAAACCTCAGTTCACAGTGAGGTTCTCAATGAAGATTGCTTTAGATCTTGGGACTATTTATTTTTATTGCAATCTTCCTGAGTGTTGAACTTAACGAAACTCAAGACATTCTTCTGCAGCCACAGTAGAGGCATAAGAGCTGTAGCAGCTCTATGCTCATCTTGATGGGAGTCCTACCACTGAAGTCTTTCTTTGAAACCTAAGGGTGACATCTTTAATGTTTGGAATGATGTCAGCTCTCTGGGCTCTGATGACTCCGTTGAAAAAGAAGGACATGGAAGGGTGGGGAGGTCATTTTCAAAGCATCTGTTGCTGTGTTTTTAAAAGGAAGAATTGAAGGTATGTTCTAGCAATTCAGGCAAGTTATATCCCTGTCAAGAGCTGTACTGCCCATATACTAACATTCCAGGTTTATCTAATCCAAGGATGTACTTACTCATAGCACCGTAATCATAACATACTCTTCCAATGTGCTGAATCAATTTTGTATCTTTTTTCCCATGTCTCTATTTTGGACTCTTCTAAGTTCCTGAATATTAATATTGGTTAAAATGCTAATATTTATAGAATATAGGTTTTTGTTTTTCTACTTCAAATCTATTTCATCAGAAGAAGGAATTGAACTCTTATATCACAGTAATTAAAAAGCTTTTCCAGAATAATGCAGTTAGTCCTAGACTCTCTCAAGGCATCATGACTCTATTAAAGCTTCCTTAAAAGCTTCTTCCCTATTGACTGTGCTACAGTGTTTATCTGTCTCCACTTATTCTTTTGAAAACTTGAGAGAACATTGAAGCTTGGTAATGGCTTGTATTGCCCATGCTAATTAGGCTTGCTTTCTATCTCAGAGAATGAGGCTTTTAATCATTTTTCCTTACAGTTAAAAAACTGCCCGCAAGTAGTAATAACTCAAGATTCAACATACAACAAGTAATCATGACTCCTGAGGCATAGCCAAAGTTTTCTAGATAAATAGCAAGTGATATTAAAAAAAAGAGAAGAAGTATGATTAGATTCACTTCAAGATCACACCCTGAAAAGACTAAGGGAGAATGCAAAATTCTTGAAAATTTGTTGGTAATAGCTAGGGCAAGGATCTTCAAACTGTGGCCCTCAGACCAAATCTGCCCTGTGATCTGTTTTATAAGTAATGTATGTTTGTTTTTTTTTTTCCCACCATGCGGCATGCAGGATCTTAGTTCCCTGACCAGGAATCGAACCCATGCTCCCTGCAGTGGAAGTGTGTAACCCCTGGTCCAGAAGGGAAGTCCCTTTAAGTAAAATTTTGATGGAACACAATCATTCTCATTCGTTTCTGTGTAGTCTAAGGCTGCTCTTCCAATACAACAGCAGACTTGAGAGGTTAGGGTAGAGAATGTATATTCTGCAATGCATAAAATACTTACCATCTGATACTTTCTTATACATATTAAGGTGAAAGTGAAATTAGTCACTCATTGGTGTCCAGTTCTCTGTGACCCCATGGACTATAGCCCACGAGGCTCCTCTGTTCATGGAATTCTCCAGAATAATACTGGAATGACTAGAAAAATAAATAATCCAATCAAAAAATGGGCCAAAGAGCTAAACAGACTTTATTTCAAAGAAGATATACAGATGGCTAACAAACACATGAAAATATGCTCAACATCACTCATTATCAGAGAAATGCAAATCAAAACCACAATGAGGTACCATCTCACACCAGTCGGTCAGAATGGCTGCTATCAAAAAGTCTACAAACAATAAATGCTGGAGAGGATGTGGAGAGAAAGGAACCCTCTTACACTGTTGGTGGGAAGCCAAACTAGTACAGCCACTATGGAGAACAGTGTGGAGATTCCTTAAAAAACTGGAAATAGAACTGCCATATGACCCAACAATCCCACTTCTGGGCATTCACACCTGTACCCCAGTGTTCATCGCAGCACTGTTTATAATAGCCAGGACGTAGAAGTAACCTAGATGTCCATCAGCAGACGAATGGATAAGAAAGCTGTGGTACATACAGACAATGGAATGTTACTCAACTATTGAAAAGAATGCATTTGAATCAGTTCTAATGAGGTGGATGAAACTGGAGCCTATTATACAGAGTGAGGTAAGTCAGAAAGAAAAACACCAATACAGTATATTAACAGATATATATGGAATTTAGAAAGATGCATTGCAGGGGGATTTTTTTAAATGTCTGAGCCACCTGCGAAGCCTTTTCACATACAGAAGATACACCAACCCCTCGGTTAGAACATCAGAATCAGTGTAACTATTATTCATTAGGTTTAAGCTTTAAGTATTCAAACTGAATGAATAAAAATACCTTAATTCTGTTTCGTGGAAAAGCTGAACTTATTATATTAACAGCTTGCTTGCCCCACTTAGATGTCACGGTGCTCAGAGCCAATTCCTGTGAGAGCCAAATGCCCCGCTCCCTTCATGTTCTCTGTTTAGTGGTTGAACACCCAAGAGAAAAGTGCAGCATGAGTGCCAGGTTGATGCAGGCAAGCCTGGGGACAGAAACTTTGGGGAAACCATGAAGTGAAAGTCTCGCCTAGGTGGCCTTGGCTTCCCCAGTAGGACTGAGCACCGTAGCGGCAGCTGAGGGAAAGAAAGGGTTGAGTTTTGAGAGTTGCCTGTATATTCCGGATCTAGTATCAGAGTCATGATTTGAAAATATTTCCTCTTAGTCTGTAGCTTGTCCTTCATTGAGCAAAAGTTTTACGTTTTATATCTCATTCACCGTTTTCCTTTCCATGGATGGTGCTGTTGGCCCTTCCAGATCTTCTGTCCATGGCTTTCCTCTCATCTTTTTACTGTTACTGTACCTTCTAGTTTTAGGATGTGGTCCAAGAAGGGGAAAACTCGGGACCCAACATGTACTTTTTATAGTGGATGTGCAGTAAACCCCAGATACTGTGGTTTCTATGTCCCAGGAGAAAAGAAGGGGATGGGTTTGAAGGCTGGAATGCATTGTGAGGAGGAGGTTGGATAACTTCTTAGCCACTGGGAGCTTTGAGTATCATCTGGGTCCACAAGGTGCCAGCATCACATAGTGGAAAATAGACTTGTTTCTGTTTATCTGGTATGGATGCAAAACTCTATCTGTGTAATAATGTATTTATCATTTTCATAACTAGAGTCTCTGTTGGAGTGTAGAAAAGACAAAGCAAGGAGAAGAACCAGGGGCACAGTGCTCTTGAAAGGCAGTTCTTCTGGACAATACAGCTCAGATATCTGCTTCAGTTATTCTGTCTGAAATCATAATCTCTTCTAGATACCACTCCAGATTGTTAGGCTAACCCCCTTGAAGTGAACTCAGTGGTTATTTTGATTCTCTAACTTGTCCACGGTCTCATTTTGGATAGATACTTTGATATGCATAGCCCATACCTCAGGGTGGGTTTTTTTGATACTCCTTTTCTGATCTGCTTTGTGTAATTTCTCAGTTCCATCTCATATCTATCATTCTGTGATTCACAGTGGGAAACAGTTGGTTTCTTTATCTCAGGCTTAATTGGTGAGAGCTCTTTTCATTATTACCATTGTATATAATTAACCAACTTATATAGCAATCATTTTATCCTTTACCAGGCCAGTAATTTTATTAAAGATGATTGCAAATAGATTCATCCCATGTACAATCTGTCCCAACTAAACTGGCTTTTTCCCTTCAACAATGCCTAGAGAACCTAAATGGTACGAATCCAGTTCACTATGACCAAACCCTGCCAGTAATTGCCACCTTGGTTGGGTTCATGGCTCTGCCTTCCAGATTTCCTTCTTTCTGAGGTTGGCTTCCCCAGAGACAGCCTTCAAAGGGTTTCTCATCAAGAAAAGAAACCTATTCAACTTAGCTAGTTGCCTGAACAAATCATCAGGATCAGAATTTAGCCTTATAATAAACCAGTTTTTAAAACTCAGACAGTATTTCTCCTACTTTGATGTGCTTTGGAGTGAATCCTGAGAGAGACTTAAAATATAAGTTCTAGGACTGTCTCAGAAGTTCTGATTTAAAAGAGTGGCGTGGAGGTCAGAACGCTGTTTTCAAAAGATACCCACAGGCAGTTGTGTTGCTTGTGGTTCCACAAGCCATACTGTTATAAAGACCTTAAAGAAACATCAAAGGGTAGGTTTGTGTGTGTGTGTGGGTATCAGTTCAGTTCAGTTCAGTTCAGTCGCTCAGTCGTGTCTGTCCATCACCAAACTCATGTCCATTGAGTCGGTGATGCCATCCAGCCATCTCATTCTCTGTCGTCCCCTTCTCCTCCCGCCCCCAATCCCTCCCAGCATCAGAGTCTTTTCCAGTGAATCAACTCATGCGTGTGGGTATATATGTATATATATATATATATATACACATACATACCTGGGGATTCCCAGGTAGCTGAGTGGTAAAGAATCCACTTGCAATGCAGGAGATGTGGGTTCAATCCCAAAGTTGGGGAGATCCCCTGAAGAAGAAAATGGTGACCCATTCCAGTGTTTTTGCTGGGAAATCCCATGGATAGAGGAGCCTGGCGGACTGTAGTCCATGGGGTTTCAAAGAGTTGGACATGACTGAGCATGCAAATATTTTGCAAGGAGTCCTGAGTGGACTTTCTAGTTCTTTTTCCTTCCCAGTTATATGAACTGCTGTCATTAAGAAGCAATAAGACCAAAAGGTCAAACAAAACATTTTATCACTGGTTTTTCTTTTTTATAAATTATGGTCCAGTGGTCTTATAGGTGTTCCTAATGTTTTAATATTGTATCTTGATTTTTAAATGTTGGGTTTGTATAGGGAAATTAAGGCAAGCATAAACTTGCTTTGGCTCTTAGGAATGTTAGAGCTAATTTTTTTTCCCCAAAAAATACTTCTTTGATTTTTAAAAAGAATGATTTGCAAGTTTTGAAATGAAAGTGATGCTGTTTATTGGCATTTATAATGTTATATGATTATGCTTTTAATAATAATGCTTTTTGTTTTGAGTGCGCTGGGTAAGATACGATTTTGAGGAATTGAAGATTTTTATGTTCAAGATGCTTCCTTTTTGTGAAAAAAAGAATACAGGAAATTTTGATGAAATTATTGAGATTGCATATTGTTGAAGGACTTTATAAAAGCAAGCCTTGTGATTTTTTTTTTCCATTTGAAATTTGCTCCATAAATTTTACATAATTCTCACCAATTTTGAGTCCCCAGTGGCAGCATTAGGGCCCCGAAGGAGTGAGGCATTCACGCAAGCAGCCTCTTGAGGTGTTTCTGTCCCATCATTTAATGTTTACTGAAACCAGAGGGTTACTTTCTTAGACCAAAAATGAAAAAGATTTTCTTTGTGGCTTGAGATATATGAGCATGGAAGCACATATTGTTCAAAAAGGCAGATGTGGCTCCCTAACTTAGGGCTCAGATATTTGAGCTTGGTTTCTGATTTTTCCTTACACCGAGTAGTTGAGTTTACATTTCTCAACCTTTTTGATAATCATCTGCCTCAAAGTGTAAAATGGGGCTCAATTAAACCTCAAGGTTGGATGAAGGATTAAATGATACCCAGTAATCTGCAGAATGAAGACTTGGAGCTAAGCAGAATGTTCTATGACTCATGACTATAGGCTGTAGTTGGGGTTTCAGCATCAGGGTCAATCCCTTGTCTCCCACAAAAGGAATTTCCAAGGCCTCTGCAGGAGTTCCCGACCCAGGAGGATTAAGCATCCTTTGAGAATGGGGAGGAGAGAGGAGTGCCATAGGGTGTTTCCTAGTCCACATGCTTGATTTTTTCCTTCCCTGTAGAGGAGATGTTCTTGATTTTTTTGTTTTGTTTCTTAAAATTTTTGTTTGTTTTGTGAGTTTTTTGCTTGGGAAATCAATAAACTTTTCTAAATTATCCTTTTAGTCTCACTGATAAAACCCCACACATAGTTGTAGGAGGCATCTTAGACTAATATTATTTTCCTTTGAGGATGCCCCATTTCTCTGAATATTGATTTACTTTCTGAGATGCTTCTGTTTGGTGTGAGTAGCAATACAGAGATTTTATTACAGCAGAGTGTCTTAAGTGCAAGCTGAACTTGCTAATTTTTCTTAGCAGTCCAGAGACCCTAGTGACACTGCTGCCAGTAGGGCCTGTGAGAAGTGAATTTAGGCAGAACACACTGGAAAAGCAGCTTACTGAAATAGACATTTGAATTGAATTATCAAAAAAAGGTTAGGGAAGAGTGGTCATAACTTATGTACACACTAACAACTTGTTTCCAGAGGGAGCCAGCTGTTTCGGTAGTAAAAAAAAAAAAGATAATTGGAATACGTGAGGCCAGGTTTGGGGTCCAAGTATAAATATTATTCCTGAGTTCATGACCATTGCTAGTCTATTCTCCGTTTTGAACCTCAGTAGTGGTATTTGTAGGATTGGAATGAGAGCCCCTACCTTGTGGGATGGTGGTGGGATTGCTAGGACAAATTGCATTTGATGACTTTTTAAAACTTTAAAGTACTTTTAGCATACTTGTGATTTGTGAGTCCTGCCCACTTGGGCTTTTGGAAGCTTTCTCACACAGTTGAGTGACAGTGTGTGTTAATTACTTTGTAAGGTTTCTGGTTTGACCTCAAAGAAATTTAGAAGAGTCTAGAAAATATGGAGGAAAGGGAAAATGCAGCTTCCAGACGTGCAGGCCATTGTAGCCATGGCTCCCTTAGGATCTAGCCAAAATAATTTTTTTTGTGTGTGTGTGATTGGCTCTTCTTTACTTCCTTCACCCTTGTCAGCCTCTGTTCCATAGTTGGTTGCAACTGTATTAAACCCTGTTATTTCTTGAACTTGCTAAGCTATTCTGCTCCCAAGTTTTTGTACAGGCTTTTTGTTTTCCTACCTGGGCTATTTTTTCTATTCATGTCAGTGGTTAGATTCTTCTCTTAAATTTCAGCTGTATTATCACATCCAGATATAGTTATTAGTAACCATCCACAGTTAAATTAGGTGTTCAACCTCTGTGTTCCCATAACACCACCTGCCTACCCTTGACATTCCTGTCTTTTTGGTTAGCACCAGTTTATATTTGTTCATCAGCTCTACTAGGCTCTGTGCGCAGGGAATGGGCCCTTTTTGGCCCTTTTTGCTGTTGTGTCTCCAAGCACCTAATATAGCCCCGAGTTACATGGAATAATTTTTAGGTATATAAATGAATGATGTGTATGAGTTAGTTTCCTTGTCGCTCAAGTACAATGTGTTTTGGTGTTCTATTTAAAGTTTCTGAGCTGCCTAGAACTGGCTAAACATAACATCTTTGTTTTGACAGTACACTCTTCCCTAAAAAATGGCAGAGGAAGACTTTTCAAGTTGAGTTTATCGTTTGGTGATCTAGTTTCTTGCAAAGTGTGTTGCTATGAAAGTGCTTCAGTGCTTGATGAATTCAAGGTGCCTTAAAGATTGCCAGTGTCTGTGTCTGCAGCAGCGCATCCTCTGCTGCTGCTGCTGCTGCTAAGTCACTTCAGTCGTGTCCGACTCTGTGTGACCCCATAGACGGAAGCCCACCAGGCTCCCCCGTCCCTGGGATTCTCCAGGCAAGAACACTGGAGTGGGTTGCCATTTCCTTCTCCAATGTGTGAAAGTGGAAAGTGAAAAGTGAAAGTGAAGTCGCTCAGTCGTGTCCGACCCTTAGCGACCCCACGGACTGCAGCCTACCAGGCTCCTCCATCAATGGGATTTTCTAGGCAATAGTACTGGAGTGGCTTGCCATTGCCTTCTCCGGCGCATCCTCTACCCACTTGTTAATCCCAAATGAAAAAGCAGTCTAAAAAGCTATGCCTAATTTTTACTGTGGTTGAGCTAGGGGGTAATACAATTTTCGCAACTAAACCTGGCTTCTGGGTAGGAAATAGGGCCAGCATTATTATTGCTTCAGATGCTATTCTGATGTCAGACTGTTTGAAATATGAGAGGGATGGATAGGAATATGGCTTCTTATGAAATGTTTTGTGCTTGTGGTTTATGGAGAGGTACATTGCTTGAGGAACTTTAAATAGGAAGACCAGAGACAATGCATTGAGAGAGAGATGTCAGTCACTATTAAAGGATTCCTTGGCCAAAGAAATTATATTTAACACCACAGAATGTCTCTATGAACTTGTTTGGGAGATACTTCTTCAGTGAAATGACTGTAATGTTTTATTCATTTTTGGTATTGACAAAGGGAAATATTTTGATCTGGCTTCCAAGGCATAGATAAAACTTTTTTTTTCTCATAAATTTAAGAACTGTAGATTTCACTCAGGCATTCGTTTCTCTGATTCATTTAACGAATATTTATTGAGTGCCACTTATACCAGGCATTGTTCCGATGGAAATAAATAGCAAAGAACTGGAGACCAAGTATTTATAACATGTTTCATTTCTTGTAATGATTTTATTGTAATGATTTTTTATTTTTTGCTAAATAAATAACTTTGTATCATGTGTTATACAGCTAGAAGGGAAAAAAAGAATGAGACATAATGTCATCCATAGTTTCTCTGACGGAGGTTAATGTTAAATGTTTACTTTTTATCTGTGTTTAAGTCATGATTTTCTAAACCTGTCACCATCTCTGGTCACACTATTGGCCTAAATATTAACTCCAACAAAAATTGGAGAAGGGGTTCAAACTGGTAAATATTATCCAGGTAATGTAAAATTGGTCATCCCTGGTGGCTCAGATGGGAAAGAATCTGCCTGCAATGCAGGAGCCTGGGTTCAATCCCCGGGATGGGAACATCCCTGGAGGAGTTTGGCAATCCAATGCAGTATTCTTGTGTGGAGAATCCCCATGGACAGAGGCTGGCGGGCTACAGTCCACGGGGTCGCAAAGAGTCTGCCTCAACTGAGCTACACTAAGCACAGTGTAGAATCTCCTGAGTTGAAGCCATGAAGAAGGCGCCCTCTTGTGGGTGCCTGTGGTTTTAAGTTGTTTTTCAAATATCTTGCTTCCTTATTTGAAACCCCAATGGCAAGCCACTCCAGTTCTCTTGCCTAGAAAATCGCATGGACAGAGGAGCCTGGTAGGCTGCAGTCCATGGGGTCGCTACTAGTCAGACACGACTGAGCGACTTCACTTTCACTTTCACTCTCATGCATTGGAGAAGGAAAAGGCAACCCACTCCAGTGTTCTTGACTGGAGAATCCCAGGGACGGTGGAGCCTGGTCGGCTGCCGTCTGTGGGGTCGCACAGAGTCGGACACGACTGAAGTGACTTAGCAGCAGCAGCAGCAGTAGTTCATAAGTACATATGGAGAACAGAATGGTATATTAATTATGTCTCAGTAAAGCTGTTTACAATATAATTTAACTTCTGTACCCCATATGGTTTTTTTTTCTCGTGTACATACCTAGGAATGGAATTGCTAGGTTATAGGGTAATTCCGTGTTTAACTTTTTGGAAAACTACAAGACAGTTTTTCAAAGTGACTGACCTGTGAAGGTATTAATTTCTCCACATCCTCACCAAAACTTGTTACTACGCCTTTTTAATTTAAGCCACTCTAGCAATGGCAAGCCACTCCAGTACTCTTGCCTAGAAAATCCCATGGATGGAGGAGCCTGGTAGGCTGCAGGGGTCGCTAAGGGTCGGACATGGACTGAGCGACTTCACTTTCACTTTTCACTTTCACACATTGGAGAAGGAAATGGCAACCCACTCCAGTGTTCTTGCCTGGCGAATCCCAGGGACGGGGCAGCCTGGTGGGCTTCCGTCTATGGGGTCGCATAGAGTCGGACATGACTGAAGTGACTTAGCAGCAGCAGCAGCAGCAGCAGCAGTGGAAGTGAAGTGGTATTTCATTGTAGCTTTGATTCACAATTCCTTAGTGAGTAATAATGTTGAGCATCTTTTGTGCTTAGTGGCCACTGTGTATCTTTTTTGAAGAAATGAGTATTTAAATTCTTAGTGAAAGTCTCTCAGTCGTTGCCAACTCTTTGTAACCCCGTGGACTATACAGTCCGTGGAATTCTCCAGGCCAGAATAGTGGAGTGGGTAGCCTTTCCCTTCTCCAGGGGATCTTCCCAACTTAGGGATTGAACCCAGGTCTCCTGCATTGCAGGTGGATTCTCTACCAGCTGAGCCACAAGGGAAGCCCAAGGGTCCACTATCCCTTCTGCAGCGAATCTTCCTGACCCAAGAATTGAACCGTGATCTCCTACATTGCAGGTGGATTCTTTACCAACTGAGCTATCAGGGAAGCCTGAACTATCTTATACGATGATGCACCAGTATTTGTTTTTGAGGATTCTATTTGCAGGCGTTATTCTCTTTTCCTTCCAAATTTAAAAAATATAAATACGGAAGTATTAAAACATAAAAACTTAAAAGCGCTGAAAAAATAAAATTCATCCATAAACAGAACCCTGAAAAGATATAAAATAAGTGGTGCTGATACCTCCTTCTGCCCTCAGTGAGCTAGATTTTTTTCCTCTTTTCTCATCAGCCCCCCTCTGTAAACCAGTTAATAATTTGATACCCATCCTTCGTTATTTTTTTTAACTTTTACACAGAAATGAACACTTGCCCTTAAAATACACACTGGGTTATTCATCTAATTGATCAAAATAGTGATTTATTTTAATGATAGGATAATGTTATTTAGAAAAAAAAAGAGGAACTTTAGTTCAACTGTTAATACTTTCTGACCTTGTGTAATTTTGAATATGAATATAAAAACTATCTGAAAATTAGCCTTCCCAGATTCTTCTTCTTCATTTAAAAATTCATTTATTTATTTGTGACTGTGTTGGGTCTACACTGCTGCTCACGGACTTTTTTCTAGTTGTGGTGAGCCGGGGCTACTCTATATTTGCCATGAAAAGGCCTTTCATTGAAGTGGTTTCTTTTGTTGTGGATCACGAGTTCAGGTTCTAGGGCTAAAGTCTTCTGTATTTGAGGTGGGCGGACTTAGTCCGTTAGTTTCATGTGGAATCTTCCCAGACTGGGGATCGAATTTAAACTCCTGCATTGGCAGGCAGATTTTTAACTACTGGACCACCAGGGAAGTCCGAAGTCCCTAAATGGTTTCAGATCTGATTGTTCAACCTTTGGGTGTTAGTAATTTAGCATTAAGTGTTGATTTAAAGTACTCTGTGTAAGTTTGCTAGGGAGAGTATTTTTGCCATCTTGCTTACCTGTTAGATGGCCATGGCCTTGAGTAAATCTCCTTTCCTTTTTCCTGCCTCTTATTGTGACACTTTGGCCACCTCATGCAACAAGTTGACTCACTGGAAAAGTCTCTGATGCTGGGAGGGATTGGGGGCGGGAGGAGACGGGGACGACAGAGAATGAGATGGCTGGATGGCATCACCGACTCGATGGACATGAGTTTGAGTGAACTCCGGGAGTTGGTGATGGACAGGGAGGCCTGGCGTGCTGTGATTCATGGGATTGCAAAGAGTCAGACACAACTGAGCGACTGAACTGAACTGAACTGAAGTTGACAGCATTATCTCACAAGGCACCACCTCTTTTTCATGTTGTCAGAAGTGCTACAGCTGTCATCCCACCCACTTCTTAAATGCTGTGATTTGGGTGACAGTTCAGATACCCATCACAAGTAATCTGTAACAGATCTAGCCAGTAAGAAGATGGTTAGAGTTACTTGCTACTGCGGTGGCTTAACAACATACTTGTTACTTTCAAAAGATGGAACTTTTTTGGAGACCTTAAGGAATCAAGATCTTTTCCTTTATGATGTGAGAAAAGTTCGTTAGACTGTGACTTTAAAAAAAGACTTGTGTTCCCACAGGAGAACTATCCATCTAACCAGAGCCATAAATCTTAAGTTGAATTTTTCTGGGAAGGGGCAGAGGCTATCAAATTTTGAGATAAATCTATCAAGTGACTGTGTGGTTCCTGCCATTAGAAAGCAGATTTAACTTTGCCCTTTCAAAGTTTAATTTTAAATTGTTCCACAATTTCTTATGCCAGAAAACACAAGCAGGGAAGACCTTATCACTAGGGCGAGGATGTATTATATCTGGAAAAAATTTTGAGTGTGACAATGAATGTCATCTGAAGGAGCCTGCCCCTGACCTTCTTTACTTTGGGCTGAGTCCTTCCAGAAGCTAATTGAGAACCTTCTGTATCAACTTGAATCCAGCTTCGGTCCATTTGTTGCCATCTACATGGAGAAGAAGGCCCTGAACATGAATGCTGGCTGAGCCCAGGATGTGATGGAAGAGGTCATATTGCCAGTAATGTCTGCTGAAGCAGAAACTTAATAGTGAAGAAAAAATGAGTATGTTAAGTGGTTATTCCTGTGGAATTCTGGAGCATGACCAAGCACAAGCACAGTACAACTGTTTGGAGCATCAAAGATTTTTACTTAATTGATTAATACAGGATTTCTTAAGCTCTATTGATGTTTGGACTAGATAATCCCTTACTGTGTATAGAAGGGCTGTTTGGGCTATTCTGTGTATTGTAGGATATTTTAGCACATCCTTGGCCTCTGCCTCTAGGCACCAGTAGGACCTCCCTCATCGTGACAAGCATTAATGTTACTGGACCGTGACAGGCCCCTGGGAGCTTCATCACCCCTGTAGAGACCTTTTGTAATACATTGCCATCTTTGCAAATTTGGTAATAATAAGACCATGAGCTGAGATGAAGAGTGCTCTTTATAAAAGTTACTAAAGATAAATTCTGATTATTTGGCTTTCTTTATCTCTGTTTATTTTTCCGTCTATGAAATTTAAAAAGAGAAGGGCATGAAGTCGTGTGGATCTGATTTTATTTCTGGTCATTTCTGTTCCTGTGTGGTCTTGGCAAGTGGCTTAACTGCTGTGTTTCCTCACCTGTGCAGGTGAGATGACGGTATTAATCTTCTTGGTATGCAGTGAGGAAAAAATTAGATCTTATATGTGATGAGCTCTATATAGGGCCTGGAATGTGCTGGATATTCAGTAAATGTATGTCTTGTCCTCACCTACATTCCCCAAAGTTTTAAACATAAGTTAGTGCTATAAACTCTCTCGTTTGACTCTTGTGGGACTTTTCAGAATATGGATCTAAAATTGCTACGTATGCTATAAGTTCTCATAAGTATGAGATGCATGAGTAAATGATAACACAACATATAAATTATTGTACAACATCTATTTACTTGTGATGTTGAAGAAATGAAAGTGAAAGTCACTCAGTGGTGTCCGACTCTTTGCGAGCCCCTGAACCATACAGTCCTTGGAATTCTCCAGGTCAGAATATTAGAGGGGGGTGGTTTTTCCCTTCTCCAGGGGATCTTCCCAACTCATATTACTAGATCCTCAAATAGCACTCTTGTAGTGTTAGCTGAAATATATTGCTTGTTAACTTTGTGCCAGGCATCTTGCTAAATTCTTTACAAATATTATTAATTGAATCTTCACAAAAAGCCTGTGAGACGGGAACACAAAAACTTACCATCTCCATATAGAGATTGTTTACACAGATGCCCATAGATTCTATTAATACAATATCCCAACCAATAGGCAGGATTCAAAGCCAGCTGTGTGTATTTGATCCTCATTTTTTTAGGAGACTGAACATATTTTTCATGTTCATTTGATATCATGCTAAGGATGGCCCCTTGAGTTTTAATAATCTAGTGATAATGAACTTGGTGTTTATTTGCTTCTAGTTACTTTTTCCCCTTGACTTTTATTCTGCAATTCTCATCCTGTTCCAGTTACGAGCAGTAGCTAATTTAACCCTTATGACAACCCCCTGAGACAGATACTATTACTGTTTGTTTCCCAGATGAGGAAACCAAGGCACAGAGGCTAAGGGATTTACCTAATGTCACACAGCTATTGAGCACAATATCTGTGTGTCTGCTTCTAAACTTAGAATAAGGATCCTCAAAGACTTAAAAATAGAACTAACCTCAGTTCAGTTCAGTTCAGTCGCTCAGTTGTGTCCAACTCTTTGCGACCCCATGAATCACAGCACGCCAGGCCTCCCTGTCCATCACCAACTCCTGGAGTTCACTCAAACTCATGTCCATCTAGTTGGTGATGCCATCCAGCCATCTCATTCTCTGTCGTCCCCTTCTCCTCCCATCCCCAATCCCTCCCAGCATCAGAGTCTTTTCCAGTGAGTCCACTCGTCACATGAGGTGGCCAAAGTATTGGAGTTTCAACTTTAGCCTCAGTCCTTCCAATGAATACCCAGGATTGATCTCCTTTAGAATGGACTGGTTGGATCTCCTTGCAGTCCAAGGGACTCTGAAGAGTCTTCTCCAGCACCACAGTTCAAAAACATCAATTCTTTGGCGATCAGCTTTCTTCACAGTCCAACTCTCGCATCCATACATGACCACGGGAAAAACCATAGCCTTGAGTAGACGGACCTTGGTTGGCAAAATAATGTCTCTGCTTTTTAATATGCTATCTAGGTTGGTCGTAACTTTCCTTTCACGGAGTAAGCGTCTTTTAATTTCCTGGCTGCAATCAGCATCTGCGGTGATTTTGGAGCCCAAAAAAATATCATCTAGCAATTCCACTTCTAGGTATGTAACCAAAGGAAACAAAAAGATTAACTTGAAATGATACCTGCACCCCCATATTCATAGCAGCATTATTTACAATAGCCTAGACATGACAGCACGCCAAATGTCCACTGAAGGATGGATGAATGAAGTTGTGATATATACATACAACGGAGTATTATCCATAAGAAATGAGGAAAACCTGCCGTTGCAACAACGTGGATGAAGCTTGACTGCATTATGTTAAATGAAATGTCAAATGGGAAAAAACAAATATGATCTCACTTATATCTCCCCCCGCCAAACTTGTAGAAAAGGAGATTACATTTGTGGTTGTCAGAGGTTGGGGTCGGAAGAGGGAGAATTTGAGGAAGGTGGTTAACAAGCTTCTGGTTATAAGGTAAATAAGTACTAGGAATTTAACATATAATGACGGACGCTAACGCTGCTGTATAAGATGTAGAAAAAAATGTCACAGGTGTAAATCCTAAGAGTTCTCATCACAAAGAAAAAAAAATTATTTTTGCTCTTTCTTTTCTTTTTATTGTGTCTATATGAGATGAAATTGCAACCCACTCCAGTGTTCTTGCCTGGAGAATCCCAGGGACGGGGGAGCCTGGTGGGCTTCCGTCTGTGGAGTCACACAGAGTTGGACACGACTGAAGTGACTTAGCAGCAGCAGCATATGAGATGATGGATGTTAATTGTGATTCTTTCACAATATATATGTCAGGCCATTATGCTGTGTCCCTTAAGCTTATACAGTGATATATAAGAGTTATGTCTTGTCAATTGAAAATGATGCACATTGTGAGAACTGTAGCACTTTTATTCGGGGACCTGACTGCAGCCTGGGAGACAGCCTCTCAGATAGCTCTGAGGAATCACTTCAAAGAGATAGGAGGAGATGCTAGTATTAATACAATTCTGGTTAAGGAGTACATGCCACCCAGCATACGTCTCAGTTACCGTTTTTCAGGAGAAACAGATGTCTCCGTGATTTTAGTGCTTTTCAAACTATGGAAAGATGCAAGAATCCAGATTCACAAAAAAGGTTTTCCCCTGGAATATTACTAAGGACCTGTTTTGCTTGTTTTTCCAGAGCACAAAGTGCGTCAGCCTGTTCTTCATCCTGAATTGCGTTCAGGGTGGACTGTAAGTCAGCAGCTGCAGTGGCTGATAACTTAATCCTTGTAGAACTGGATGGGAGGCAACACTTTATTTTTTAATCTCAAGAAAGCTAGAAGAAACCTTAAACAATAGAAAACTTTGTTTTTATAAGTTTGTAAATGTTATAGAGTTTTAAAATTTTTATTTACGAATAGTTTTAGAATCAGGAATGTGTTTTGGTTTTCAGTGCTTGCTTTTGGTATGCAACTTTGTTTTCAAAAATTATTTTATTGACATATAGTTGATTCGCAGTGTTGTATTAATTCCTGCTTTAAATTTTAGTGACTGGTTGTACACATATATGCACACACACACATTTTTGTCATACTCTTTTCCGATATGGTTTTTCACAGAATACTGAACATAGTTCTCCATTGGATACAGGTCCCTGGTAGAAAGATACATATCTTTCTGTATATAGTAGTTTGTGTCTGCTGATACCAAACTCCCAATCCTTCCCTCCACCTTCCTTCCCTTGTTAACTATAAGTCTTTCTCTATGTCTGTGAATCTGTTTCTGTTTTGTATTAAGTTCATTTGTGTCATAGTTTGTATTCTACATGAAAGGGATTCATATGATATTTGTCATTCTCTTTCTGACTTACTTTACTTAGCATGATAATCTCTAATTGCACCCATGTTCCTGCTTATGGCTTTATTTCATTCTTTTTAATGGCTGAGTAAGATTCTGTTAGGGCTTCCTTGGTAGCTCAGTGGTAAAGAATGCACCTGGCAGTGCAGGAGACGCAGGTTTGATCCCTGGGTCAGGAACATCCACTGGTGAGGGAATTGGCAACTCACTCCGGTATTCTTGTCTGGGAAATCTCATGGACAGAGGAGCCTGTTGGTCTACAGTCCATGGGGACATGACTTAGTGACGAAACAACAACAACAGATTTTCCATTGTGTTTATGTGTACCACATCTTCTTTGTTCATCCATCTGTTGATGGACATCTATGTTGTTTTCCGTGTCTTGACTGTTATAAACAGTTCTGCTCTGAATATAGTGATGCATGGATCTTTTTGAATTATACTCTTGTCTGGATATATGCCCAAGTTCTGTTCTTATCTTTTTGAGGAATCTCCATGCTGTTTTCCATACTGGCTACACACATTTACATTTGCTCTAACAGTGAAGAAGAATTCCCTTTCCTCCACGTTTTGGTGCACATTCTTGATCTGTGCGTTCATTTGCCACCCAGCCTGTCAATCCATGGCCTCTCATCGAGCATCTGCTGTGTTCTTGGCACTGTGCAAGCCCTTGATGCCCCTCAGGGCTATAGGCAGATGTAAAACGAGGAGGAAATAAAGGCCTTGTTGGAATCAGTGATAGAAGCCGCAAGTACTGTTCAACCCAGACATAATCTGGGTATGAATGAAGCAGCCAGTGTTGGGAGTCAGCAAGAGTAGCTGAAATGCAGAAAAGGTCTGATGGAAGAGATCAAATCACTCTTTGTTCATGAATGACACAAATGTCTTTCAGCTGCTCTGGGCTAGAAGCCTTGTGGATTCATGTTTTACATTAAATCTGTGGTTATTTTTTGGGGGGGCCGGTGCACCGTTTTTTGTTACTGTCAGGATTTTTTTTTCATTATGATGCCTGAAAGCTGGCATTAATTATTGTAGCGGTGTGTCTGCCCAGAGATTTCTTGCAGCTGCCAAGAAAACCAAATATTCGCAAAGTCAAAATCACCCCAGATGTGTTCTATTATAATTTAGAAATCAGCCTTTACAAAACTGATGTCCAGTTTATAGTTTAATGTGTTTGACAAGGAGATCTTTGTGTATGTTTTAAAAAGCATTACCATTGAAAAAATTATGTTTCCTGGGACTCAGAAACCTTAAATTTTTTTTGGAGTGTATCTTTCTTTCTTTCACTTCATCACTTTTTTTTTTTGATATTAATGTTTGTGTGCTTTTTTTAAAAAGAAAAATTGAAAGGAGGATTTAATTAATGGAAGGTAAAACATTCCGAAGCCATGAAAAATCCCCAGCTGTCTAACACCAGTAGCGTTTCACGTAGAAGGTAGTAAAGAATGCTGCATTAATTTCATTTATTCTTTCTGTACCACCTATGGAGAAGACAGAGGAATGAGTTTTTATACCTCAAGGAACTGGTAAACATTGCCAACTCGGTAGCAAGGGTGACCAAAAAAATGCATTCATGTATTCTATTCACCTGTACTTTGGACACTTTGTAAGCTGGTGGTTTTTGTTTTCTCTCTTTTATAGAAGCACATTTTAATTTCTTTATTTCATAAGTAATATTTGTTCTTTGAATAGCAGTAAGAAAATGCTGTTAGAAAGACCTATAGTCTTACCATTTTTTGTAACCTCTGTTGATACTTTGGTGTAGATTATTGCAGATATTTTCGTGCATGTCTGTTAGCATATAGACTTTGTTGTTTAGTTGCTCAGTTGTGTCCGACTCTATTGCTACCCCATGGATTGTAGCTTGCCAGGCTCCTCTGTCCATGGGATTTCCCAGGCAAGAATACTGGGGTGGATTGCTGGTTCTATCTCCAGGGGATCTTCCTGACCAGGGACTTAGCCTGTGTTGCCCGCATTGCAGGCAGATTCTTCACCACTGAGCCACGGGGGAAGCTATGCTTTCTTCGAAGAATAGATACTTTCAAATTGTGGTGCTGGATAAGGCTCCTGAAGGTCCCTTGGATATCAAGGATATCAAACCAACCAGTCAATCCTAAAGGAAATCAACCCTGAATATTCACTGCAAGGATTGTTGCCGAAGCAGAAGCTCTCATACTTTGGCCACTTGATATGAAGAGCCGACTCATTGGAAAAGATCCTGATGCTCGGAAAGATAGAAGTCAGGAGGAGAAGAGGACAACAGAGGATGAGATGGTTAGATGGCTTCACCGATTCAGTGGACATGAGTTTGAGCAAACTCCATGAGATAGTGGAGGACAGTGGAGCCTGGGGTGTGGCAGTCCATGGGGTCTCAAAGAGTAGGATGTGACTCAGCAGCTGAACAACAATGACAGCAGCTTTTACATTGTCTGTCATTTTCCCCCAAAGTAAGCAGCAGTATTTTTGCAGAGTGGTGGGGGGAATAAACTTTATTATATAACATGATTTCAGAAAATTTAGAAAAATACATTTGAGATTAACGTATATCTATATTATGTTAATGTGAGTCTCCGGTGTGATAATAAGAATATAACGATGATAAAAATTATAGCCTGCTGAACTCTTTCTCAGTACCAGGCACTATGAACTTAATGTATATTGTTCTATCACATTTTCACTACTACCTTGTGATGATGGTAAAATTTTATCCTACATTTGTAGATGAGGAGACTGAAGCTTCAGTTCAGTTCAGTTCAGTCGCTCAGTTGTGTCCGATTCTTTGCAACCCCGTGAATCACAGCACGCCAGGCCTCCCTGTCCATCACCAACTCCCGGAGTTCACTCAAACTCATGTCCATCAAGTCGGTGATGCCATCCAGCCATCTCATTCTCTGTTGTCCCCTTCTCCTCCCATCCCAAATCCTTCCCAGCATCAGAGTCTTTTCCAGTGAGTTAACTCGTCACATGAGGTGGTCAAAGTATTGGAGTTTCAGCTTTAGAATCCGTCCTTCCAATGAACACCCAGAACTGATCTCCTTTAGAATGGACTGGTTGGATCTCCTTGCAGTCCAAGGGACTCTCAAGAGTCTTCTCCAACACCACAGTTCAAAAGCATCAATTCTTTGGCGATCAGCTTTCTTCACAGTCCAACTCTCACATCCATACATGACCACGGGAAAAACCATAGCCTTCACTAGACGGACCTTTGTTGGCAAAGTAGCATCTCTGCTTTTTAATATGCTATCTAGGTTGGTCATAACTTTCCTTCCAAGGAGTAAGTGTCTTTTAATTTCCCGGCTGCAGTTAGCATCTGCAGTGATTTTGGAGCCCAAAAAAATAAAGTCTGACACTGTTTCCCCATCTATTTCACATGAAGTGATGGGACCAGATTCCATGATCTTCGTTTTCTGAATGTCGAGCTTCAAGCCTACCTTTTCACTCTCCTCTTTCACTTTCATCAAGAGGCTTTTGAGTTCCTCTTCACTTTCTGCCATAAGGGTGGTGTCATCTGCATATCTGAGGTTATTGATATTTCTCTGGGCAGTCTTGATTCCAGCTTGTGCTTCTTCCAGCCCAGCGTTCCTCATGATGTACTCTACATATAAGTTAAATAAGCAGGGTGACAATATACAACCTTGACATACTCCTTTTCCTATTTGGAACCAATCTGTTGTTCCAAGACCAGTTCTGACTGTTGCTTCCTGACCTGCACATAGGTTTCTCAAGAGGCAGGTCAGGTGGTCTGGGATTCCCATCTCTTTCAGAATGTTCCACAGTTTATTGTGATCGACACAGTCAAAGGCTTTGGCATAGTCAATGAAGCAGAAATAAATGTTTTTCTGGAACTCTCTTGCTTTCTCCATGATCCAGTGGATGTTGGCAATTTGATCTCTGTTTCCTCTGCCTTTTCTAAAATCTGCTTGAACATCTGGAAGTTCACGGTTCACATATTGCTGAAGCCTGGCTTGGAGAATTTTGAGCATGACTTTACTAGCGTGTGAAATGAGTGCAATTGTGCGGTAGTTTGAGCATTCGTTGGCATTGCCTTTCTTTGGGATTGGAATGAAGACTGACCTTTTCTAGTCCTGTGGCCACTGCTGAGTTTTCCAAATTTGTTGGCATAATGAGTGCAGCACTTTCACAGCATCATCTTTTAGGATTTGAAATAGCTCAACTGGAATTCCATCACCTCCACTAGCTTTGTTCGTAGTGATGCTCTCTAAGGCCCACTTGACGTCACATTCCAAAATGTCTGGCTCCAGGTGAGTGTTCACGCCATCGTGATTATCTGCGTCGTGAAGATCTTTTTTGTACAAGGTTAGAAAGGCTAAATAATTGACTCATGTAACTAATCAACTGCAGAGGCAGCAATCAACCCAAGCCTGCTGCTGCTGCTGCTAAGTCGCTTCAGTAGTGTCCGACTCTGTGCGACCCTACCTGGTGCCAAACACATGACCTCTTAATATGGTCTCCCATTGGCCAAGGCCAAGAACTCCTTGTTAGGCACAGAACATTTGCTCATCTCCGTTTGGCTCTTTGTTTCAATTTCTTGACTGTTACTGTGATCTTTAAGTTCAAGGTAGTTGTTTCTTTACCAAATGGGAATGTATTTTGAGTATGCTCTTTCTCTTAGCAGAATAGTTGAATATCAAGATGAAGAATGAGTACACAGTACAGTCATATGCTGTATGAACAGTAGCTTGATTGACTCTTGAGCTTTAGAGGACACCTACCAGTGAAGTTCTAAGGAAAATATGTGAGCACTTACTCTAAGTCCTTTTCTGCCAAAACCTGGGTATTGAAAGTAAGAAGGAACCATTTGCTCCAAGAAGATTTTAAATGGAGGCCAAATTTGGCCTTTGGAAACTAATTATTCTAGAATCGTTTGCAGGACAGAAGTTGTGCTCATTTACAATAAGTTCTTTGGGTGGGAAAAAAATCACAGGACGATTTTAGAGGCAACAATAATATTATCTTGGTAATATCACTGATAAATGCCTTCTGTGCCTTTGATAGCAAGAGCATAGGTGATAACCACCATTTCTTCCTGCTGAGGACTTCTGTGCTTGTCAAAAACAGAATTTTAGTTCAGTTGGAATTATATTAATGTCATAAACAGAAATTTATAATAATGAAAATTTTCATTCAGTATTAGGATAAAATGTTATACTCTTTTGGTTTTCAACTTTTGTTTATTAGCTAGAGAATCTGGGGCAATGAAAACAAATATCCTGTGCCACTTAATTATTGAGTTGGTTGCATTTGGGATTCCATAGTGTGTAATTTTTACAACAGAGCTATGTACCCTTTGGAATTTTCTCTCTTCCTGTGAATTCTTCTTCCTCTTTGTTGAGAATTATTCTAATTTGTAACTTGTTCAGCAACCACAAGTAATTCGTAGTAAATTGAAAGTACAATGGGATATAAAAATTCTAATTTTTGCATCTAATTACAAAAAATGTCATTAAAATTAATGACTTAAGTATAATTAAGGCATAGCCAGCCTAGTCAAGGAGATCTAGAGGCCTGAGAAAAGCAAATTAGAAGTTATATTTTCCTTCGGAATTGACCGTACTCTCCAGAAAGGAGTCTTGTGCACTTCTTAATCATAGAGGAAATTCAAAGGTGATTGTAACTTAGAATTCCAAGTCCTGTCTACCAGCATCACAGCCTGTGTAACTTTCTAAGGCAGTGGCTGACTTTGTACATTCAGAATGGTGTTGTTCAGACCTGGTGTCAGGATATTATGAGTTCATCTGCCAGCAGTCCTTCCCCAAACCCCATCCTGTTAGGTCATTAGTCTTCAGAAGGCGTTGACTGTTGTTTTAATGTGTCAGTCCTTGGTCATTGTGATTCAGGGTCAGCGAGAACGTGAGAGTTCATGTTTTTTATTTAGCTTTGCATCTTATGGTGGTTAAAGTAGTAATAACTAATACTAATGGAGAGCCACTACATTTGAAGAAGTCTGGTTATATCTCATTTTGATAGCCAGTTTTTTTTTTAATTGCAGATATGTAATATGATGGACAGGGAGGCCTGGCGTACTGTGATTCATGGGCTCGCTAAGAATCGGACACGACTGAGTGACTGAACTGAGCTGAACTGAATATGATAGTTGTGATTTTAAATTATACAATTATGAAATTTTCCTTGTGGTTAATGACACTATCTCTGCTCTGCCACCTGAAAACAGAACTACATTTAAGATTTGATTTTCCCACTTTCACATATTACCTGTGCTGATATTTGCCTAATAACAGGTGGCTAGTGGACTGAAGAATTGGGGCTGGGAGAAGATGGGAACGACAGAGAATGAGTTGGCTGGATGGCATCACTGACTCGATGGACATGAGTTTGAGTGTACTCCGGGAGTTGGTGATGGACAGGGAGGCCTGGCGTGCTGTGATTCATGGGGTCGCAAAGAGTCGGACACAACTGAGCGACTGAATTGAACTGAACTGAACTGACTGGACTGCAAGGAGATCCAACCAGTCAATCCTAAAGGAAATCAGTCCTGAATATTCATTGGAAGGACTGATGCTGAAGCTGAAACTCCAATACTTTGACTACCTGATGCGAAGAACTGACTCTTGGAAAAGAATCTGATACTGGGAAAGATTGAAGGCAGGAAGAGAAGGGGTGACAGAGGATGAGATGGTTGGATGGCATCACCGACTCGATGGACATGAGTTTGAACAAGCTACAGGTGTTGGTGAAGGATAGGAAAGCCTGGTGTGCTGCAGTCCATGGGGTCGCAGAGAGTCAGACATGACTGAACGACTGAACTGAAGTGAATTGAATGGTTAAGAACCCGCCTGCAGATGCAGGAGATATAAAAGGCATGGGTTCGATCCCCGATTGGGAAGATCTCCTGGAGGAGGGCATGGCCATCAACTCCAGTATTGCCTGGAGAATCCCATGGACAGAGAAGCCTGGTGGGCTATAGGTCCATATCAGTCCATAGGTCTGAAAGAGTCAGACATGACTGAAGCTACTTAGCATGCACATAGTCTTTATGCTGACTTCCTCAAAAAAAAAAAAAAAAATTACTAATGAAAGAAAACTCACCTGTATACGAACCACTCATTTTTTGAATGCTTATTACTTATTAAAAAGCATGTTTCATAACCCTTTCCCAACCTTCCGTGCAAAGTGCACCACACTTTGAAAAACACTTGAGGCAAATATCTTTTACCCATCTGAGCTGAGGCAGACAGTGACTCGCTTCTGTGAAGGGCTAGTGCGTATGGTCCGAACAGGGACTGACCAGCGGAGTTTTTCCCAGCTCTGTGTCTTTTTAAACCTGGCAAGATGAATGGCAGATTAAGTTTACTAAGTGATATCCTATGGTATTGAAAAGGGTAGAGAAAAATGCCTGTTAGCATTTTAAACACTACTAATGGTGCTTAGCCAATTTTGATATAAGGACAGGAATGACAGTTTTCTAGAAGGCATCTTCTTTAGAACGGGGCCCAGACAGAGAATCCCAGGGAACAGTTGAATGGCCTGATAGCTTTTGTCCCAGTGGATGCATTTCTGTAGGCAGAAAATTCAAATAAGCCTGTGGTAAACAGAGAGCAGTTAGCACTATGATATATTTCCTCTCTATCCCTCACCTGCCCTGTATCCTCAGTAATAAGGTACACGAGAGCTATATCATGTCAAGGGCCCAAGATAGCAGTCTTCCAGGTGGCATATAGATCTGCCAGTTGAGACTTTCAGTGGTGAATTTTGGACATAAGCATCTTTGCCCAAGGGCCCTGTTGGGTGCATTGACTTTCATTAAAAGTTGTGACTGCGGAAGCCGTCTCATTCATGGTGTTTAAGTGACTTTATTGAATGAGTGATGCAAACTGGGGAAACTGTTCCCAAATACCCTTCACCTCTCCCAAAACCTGAACTTTAAGGGTCTTTTTACATCTGTCTGCTTCACTTTCCCATGTGTCAAAGAAGTACATGAAATTTATTGCACCAAGATTAAATGAGATGGATAATGAGAATAGGTAATTTTTTACAGTGGTTCTGAAATGGTTTTTTTTAATTGTGCTTTTGTTTTCACAACAGTTTAGAGGTAAATAAGACAACCCATTCTAGAAAAATCATATCATGCTATTTTTTTTAAGGCACTATTATATAGAGATGGTAGCGACACATTAAAACAAGGTGCATATTTATTTCCTAGGTGTCCAGGGATAAGTGTTATTAGTATCTGGATCTGGATCTTCTTCCCACAGAAGAATAGAGAATGGTGATTTAGAATCCCCTTACAGCCTAGGGCTTCTCCAACCTACTTTTGCATATGAATCCCCTTGAATATCCTTAAAATACAGCTAGTATCTGGGTGGTGTCTGCCACTGTGTATTTTTAATAAGCTTCCTGTGATGCTAATGACCTTTGAGAGGTAAAACCTAGGAAGGGCTAGTGCAGAGTGTGCCCATGTTTGTAAAAAGATTGTTGCAGGAAGGGGACTGCTTCCAGGGCCCGAGAGTGTGTTCTTGTCTAGCAGTGGGAAATGAATTGTCCAAGGAGACACACGTGCTGACAAAGCAAGGGACTTTATTGGGAAGGGGCGCCTGGGTGGAGAGCAGCAGGGTAAGGAAACCAAGGAGAACTGCTCTGCCAAGTGGCTTGCAGTCTCAGTTTTTACGGTAATGGGGTTAGTTTCCCGGTTGTCTCTGACCTATCATTCTGACTCAAGGTCCTCCCTGGTGACTCACGCATCACTCAGCCAAGATGGCTTCCAGTGAGGAGGTTTCCAGGAGGTTGGTAGGACATGTGGACTTGTGTTTCCTCTCTCCTTTTAACATTTCCTGAACTATTGCAGTTGGTGGTAGTGTGTTGGTTCCACGTTCCTTCCCAGGACCTCCTGTTGTAAAATTACTCACGCAGGTGGTTGCTGTCAGGTCTGGCCAGCGCAGTCAATTTTGGTCAGTGGTTCCCCTGACAAGATCCTGAAACAACCCTTAAATACACGCCTTTATTAGAATGATATACATTAAAATAACCATTTTGCCTTGCTACTTGAATTCCTTTGTCATTAAAAAAAAAAAGATTGACGACTTTTGAAGAATATTTTCCTGATTGTTTTTTTTTGATGATAAAGCAGACAATGGAGTTCAGATTTTGCAAAAAAATATTTTAAGTCACCGCTTCTTATTAAGGAGATGTTGACTTTAAAACGGAAATTCTTCTATTGAAGTTACCAAGGTCTATTTGCTAGTTTTACATTTCCTGAATTCTTAGCAGTCAGTTTGAGATAGGAAGGCTTACTCAGAATCCCAGCGGGCTGCAGTAAGGTGGTACTGGGAGAATTTGCCTTGTCCCCGGGGCTTAAAGGGGAAAATATTATTCTCTGTGTGGTGCGGTTTTTATCTTTTAAGAACGTATTTCTCACATTTTCTAAAAGATAATGATTTCTTTAAAGTAATGCCACTGGAGAGTTGTCTAAAGCAGAGATATTAAAAATTAAATTTTTGGAAGGTTCAAATGCAAACTCATGTGTGCTTTACCTTAACTGGAAAAAATGGGCCTTCACTGCTGCATTTCATCTTTGTCATTTACTTAATAGACGTGAATACAAAGTCATTCTACCCCACAGCTGGCTCTATTATGTAAACCCTGCAGGAGTGATTAGTTTTTCAGAAACATTCTAACTTTCTGCTTTTAGATTTCAGTAGTTTTTGTAAGCATGAGTGTGCACTTTAGTCAAGCAAAAATGATTAAAAAGCTTAATTGAGGCAAGTTACCTTTGTTTAATCAGTTCTTGAATTTGATGTGGTAGAACCAATATCCTTAATTTTTTTTTTCTTTCCTGTAGTTTATTTAGAGGATTTCCATTAGGAAAAGGATGCTTGCCTAATTCTGTTGTCAGAGCTTCATCCTGGGGTGTTCTGTCCTTCACAGAAGAGGATGGCTTTGTGCTTTTTAATTAATTTTTTCTTTTTTTTTTTCTTTTTAGCGGTCCTTGGTCTTTGTTGCTGTGCACAGGCTTTCCCTAGTGGTGGCAATCAGGTGCTACGCTCTAGTTGTGGTGTGAGGGCTTCTTAGTGCAGTGGCTTCTGAGAGCTTGGGCTCTAGGGCACATAGGCTGGGTAGTTGCGGCTCCCAGGCTCTAGAGTGCTAGCTCAGTAGTTGTGGTGCCTGGACTTGGTTGCCCCAAGGCATGTGGAATCTTACAGTATCAGGAATCAAACCCTTGTCCCCTGCATTGGTAGGTAGATTATCAGCCATGGGACCGGCAGGAAAGTCTGGCTTTTGCTTTTTAAGTGCTATAAAAATATTCTCCAATTTAGGATGATGGGGATTTTGGAAATGCTTTCAGTAAAGTCTTCATTAACCAAACAAAATTATGAGTGACTCAGAAAGAGAAAGCATGTATATTTTTGGATCATACAGGGGTTAGGAAGGAACATTAAAAGTGTGAATGGGTGATTGTTGATAAGATGGGAGGTAACATGTGTGAGGATCTGAGGAATTCTTCCTGACCAAATGGAACCTCTGTGCTGATTGATTTTGCATGCTATAGTTCTGCCATTTCTGCTAGATAATCAAGACCAAACACATAGAAGAGAAAAAAAAAGTGAAACTGAAAGTCGAAGAGAGGCATATGCCTTGCTCAGGACAGTGGTCTGCTATCAACTGTTAGGACGAGAATCAGGTGTTTTTACCCCCAAGCTCGTGCATTTTGTATTGCTCCATCACACTAATGGCTGTGCTGAAGGTGTTTCTTTCACTTCAGCAGACCATATTTCCCACTCTTGCCGTTTTATCAAACTTGCCAATTTGTCTTTACAGGTGTCCTGAAGCTCTTGTCAGTAGTTGGTACTTGCCAGCTGAGGTATAAATGTCTAAGCCTTTTATTTTTTTTTTTTTTAAGGGGGAAAAAAGTCTTTAGCATCTCTTCCCTAAATGTGTCCCTAAATACTAAGAATGTTAGTATTTTTTTTTAATCTCCAGTAGGAAGATATTATAGTATTGTATCATTTCCAACTGTTTGAAATACAACCCCCCTCTTGTTTTTTTTTAGTGTATCTTATTAAACTCTTGTTTTGAGCTAATGTAAGGAACATTTTTTTTAAGATATATACCTCCCATAGAATCCCTTTCAACCTGGTTTCAAATCTATCTTATTTACATCTCCTTTGGGCACAGTTTGGTTTGTGTCCCTCTTAAGGTGTGGCTCCAGGAGTGAATTAGAGTAATTTGGGTGTTTTGTCACTACCATTATTGATCCCCACTTATCCATGGTTTTACATTCTGTGCTTTCATTTATCACAGGTCCACCGTGGTCCGAGAATATTAAGTGGAAAGTTCCAGAAATAAACAGTTCATAGGTTTTAAATCATGTGCCTCTCTGAGCAGCATGATGGAATCTGCCAACCTGCCCTAGGTGTGCATCATCCCTCTGTACGTCATGTCCTCCTGGTGGTCACAGTAGCAGATCAGATCAACTGTATTCACAGTACTTGTATGCTAGTGGCCTTTATCTTACTTGATGACCCCAAACTGCAAGAGTAGTAGTGATATTGGCAGTTCAGATTTACCAACGAGAAGTTCCAAAGTGCTTCCTTGAAGTGAGTTCATGAGAGTTCTTGACTTAATGAGGAAAGAAGATTGAATCTTTTATCCATGAAATTGTGAAAAAGGAAAAAGAAATCCGTGCTAGTTTTGTTGTTGCATCTCAAAGTGCAAAAGGTGTGGCCACAGTGAGTGATAACTACTTAGTTAAGATGGAAAAGGCATTAAATTTGAGCAATATGGTATTTTAAAAGAGAGAGAGATATTATTCACGTAACTCTCATTACATTGTATTGTTGTTCAGTTCAGTTCAGTCGCTCAGTCGTGTCCAACTCTTTGTGACCCCATGAATCACAGCACACCAGGCCTCCCTGTCCATCACCAACTCCCGGAGTTCATGCAAACTTATGTCCATTGAGTCGGTGATACCATCCAGCTATCTCATTCTCTGTCGTCCCCTTCTTCTCCCGCCCCCAACCCCTCCCAGCATCAGAGTCTTTTCCAGTGAGTCAACTCGTCGCATGAGGTGGCCAAAGTATTGGAGTTTCAGCTTTAGCATAAGTCCTTCCAATGAACACCCATGACTGGTCTCCTTTAGGATGGACTGGTTGGATCTCCTTGCAGTCCAAGGGACTCTTCAAGAGTCTTCTCCAACACCACAGTTCAAAAGCATCAATTCTTCAGTGATCAGCTTTCTTCACAGTCCAACTCTCACATCCATACATGACCACTGGAAAAACCATAGCCTTGACTAGACGGACCTTTGTTGGCAAAGTAATGTCTCTGCTTTTTAATATACTATCTAGGTTGGTCATAACTTTCCTTCCAAGGAGTAAGCGTCTTTTAATTTCATGGCTGCAGTCAGCATCCACAGTGATTTTGGAGCCCAAAAAAATAAAGTCTGACACTGCTTCCACTGTTTCCCCTTCTATTTGTAGTTGTTCCATTTTCTTATTAATTATTGTCAGTCTCTTATTGTGCCTACTTTTTCTATTAAACTTTATCATGGGTATGTACATCTAGGGAAAAACATAGTATACATAAGGCTGGGTATTACCTCCAGTTTTAGGTATCCACTGGAGGTGGGGACCTTAGCACATATCCCCTAGCAATAAGATAAGGGGGGAGCTGTTATATTGCCTGCTAGAGCAGGATGCCTCCTTCTTTTTTAATTTTTTATTGAAGCATGATTGATTTACAGTGTTGTGTGAATTTCTCTTATACAACAAAGGGACTTGGTTATACATGTGCGTGTGCGTGTGTGTGTATTCTTTTTCATATTCTTCCCCATTAAGGTTTATCACAGGATATTTAATATAGTTTCCTGTTGTTTATCTATTCTACCTATACTAAATTGCATCTGCTAATCCCATACTCCCCCTCTACCCCCTACCCTCAACCATATCTGGTCTCTAGGTCTGTGAGGACACCTCCCTTCTTCTAGATCATGTGCTACATTGAATACCACCAAAACTCATTAAAATCTCTACTTCTGAGCTGTAGCAGGTACTTCACACTTACACCAATTTTCTGAGCATTGATTTGTTAACTTGTGCCGTGCCTTGTAGAAAGAGCTGTGCTAAATCTGTGAAGCTTAATTAGTACTAAATATGTTAGGAAGGCAAATGCAAATAGCCATAGTTGTTAATTAAAAAATCAGGGAAATGTTAGGTGTAGTTCATTCCTACCTCTTTATCTTAGGTTAATAAGTAGCAAGAATAAAGCCACAGGTGGGACTGGTGTTTGGGATGGTCAAATAATCAAATTATTATTTAGTTAAGGGCCGCAAGTATTTTGGTTATATTAAGCAGAGTTATGTACATATTAATAGGTTAGACAGATTTTGAAGAAATGAGAATATTGTATAGGAAGAATCATTAGAAACAAGTTTAAGAAGGACAGAAAATCTGAAAATGTTAACCCATGTGAAGATTGTCCATTGACTTGCTTACAGAAACAAAGGAATTCATTCCATAGGGAAGGAACCACTGGCATTCACTAGCTAGTGATTAAATTCTCTACAAAATTAATTCCAAAATGCTGTATAAACTCTGGTTGAGTATTTCTAAAGGCTAGTGTCACACTTTTTAAGGCAAGGTAAAGATGGAGGAAAGGCACTATAGGTTAGGGAATTTGGGGTTAGGCTATGCTGAGCTTGATTCCTGACTTGTCCAGATCTCTAGTTGAATGATGTTGGTTTATTACTTAAATCCTTTAAAATTCAATTTTCTTTATTGTGTAAGAGTTAATAAGACACACTTTCTAAGATTGTTAAGAGCACTAATGAGACTCTTGTGTTTTACAGTTCTCAGATATTAGTACCTTTATAGTTGTCATTGCCATGACCAGTTATTGAGGGAGAACCAAATACTTGGCACTAAATAAAAATCGAGCCCCATATTAGCTATCTTGTTGTAGTTTGGGTGGCTTTTACCTTTAGTATTAGCCCATTCCTAACACCAGCACTGTAAATGGATTCATTGTGTTTGCCTATAGATTTTCATTCTATAGGAGCTGACTTCATGTATTATACTTTTAAAATAGAACAAATAAGTCAGATAGTGTTAATCACATAACATTAGCTTTTGAGTTCTGTAGGACTGAGGACACTATGGCAAGAGCCATCCGTTGACTTCTAAGATGGAAAGTATGCATTGCAACTGCAGGGACATAGTCCCTTAGGAAAACCAACCTCACTGTTTGGTTGTCTTAATTTATTTCCTATGATTTCTTTGATGATTGAGTGTTCACTTTTCTGCCATAATGTTGGTTTAGTGTTGAAACTGCAAGGAGATAGTACACAGTCTGTTGCCATGGTCCTTTGAGTCAAGTGAAAAAGACATGAAAGTGGACAAAACAAGAGGTGCTGCTTTTAAATGTCTGGCAGAAATCATGAAACTCCAGGCATGAACTGTATCTATTGTGTAGGCACCACTAGTTCATCTCAGAAATGAATGAATTTCTGAAATTCCATTCAAAAAGTCATGTTAATTGATACTATTTTTTTTTTCAAATCTTGTGCTTTTTGTAAAAAAGAAAATGGTAGATATAAATATATATATATCTCGATAATTCAGTATCATACCATTTTTGACATCTCTTGTTTTTTTTTTTTTGGTGGGGGAGGGGTTGAGTTCTAGAAATTCTGCTAACTGTATGAAGTATTTTGTTATAAAATGGAAGAGAAAAATTTTAAAATACCTTCTTATAAATGTTTTTATTAAACAATCGGGGTTTTTTCTTTATTAAAAACTGTGTGTATATGTAATAAAATATGGAATATACATACATTCCCAAAAAGGAGATTGTGTTGTTTTGTAACCATTAATATAGGGTACTGCTTAAGAACATACACTTTGAGCTGACAGCCTGGATTGGATCCCTAGCTTTTGCACTTAGCAGTCACGTGATTGGGTGCTTTGTTTGTCTGTGTCTCAGCTGTCTGAAGTGGTTGAGAGGATTAAATGAACTAATAGATGGAAAATATCTGACAGTGAGTGCTATGCAAATGTTGCTGCCATCCCCTTACTTAGCTCTGTGTTTTCCTTTGCATATATTACACTGTATGACTTGATCACAATTTTGTGACTCAGCCCTACTTTGGGGATAGATGATATTTTCATTTTTTGGTTTTACTCTGTTGCAGTGAATATCCTTGTATGTGCACCGATGCCTGCATTTAGTAGACCATGTCCTGGACGTGATAGAGTGAGGTATACATTAATACCATATAGAGAATGCTGCTCCATTTCTTTTTCTAAGTGCAGGCCAGAGTTTAAATCCTATTTCAAGCTACTTACTAGCTACATGACTGTTTGGTGAGTTACTTAGCCTCTCAGGACCTGTTTCCTCTTTGATAAAATAAGTGGAACCAATAGTATCTACTTCAATGTTGTTTATAAGGATTATATGAAAAAAGCATGTAAAACAGTTAGGGAAGTGGTTGGGCCATTATAAACGCATCAGACATGATGTAACCAAAGGAACAAATAGAAACAGGATCATTATTGTTAATGATAGCGTTCTTGCTTCCCCAGAGTCCTGTTCACGATTCTCCAGTAAATGAATAAATGAAGATTGAGTGGTTCACTACTTTCATGGGATTATTATAAAGTAGAATAATGATGGTGTCTGTCTGAGAGCTTGTGCATTTTTGCTTTTTTTTTTCCCCTTCCTGCTCTTTGTTACCTCACTGTCCATCTGCTCTGCAGTACTGAGATTCCTAAAAGAGGCTGGTTTTTGAAGAATGAATAGGTGCTTTGAATGTACCTCTGCTGCAAAGATATCTTTTCCATTATCAGAGAGGTCTGTACAAGATTTCTGGTTTGGAGAAGAGCGAAATGGATTTTCAACGAGGTGCCGATGGAACCCCTTCCCAGGATACGTTTGTGGTTTTTGTTGGAAAGAAGAAAGTGAAACCAGTTGAGCTGTGATTGTTCACGGATCGCCTGCCTGAAAGGACCTGGGCATTTGAAGTGGTTTTTACCTGTTGAAATGCAGTTGTTCTGGAGTATGTGAATGTTGGATACAGGAGACTGCCTTACAGAAACAAGAAAGGAAAATGCTTGCCCTCCCTGCCCTGTGGCCTCCTGAAACTTTGTGGGTTTGTGTCACCATCTGCTCTTGAGAGGCTTGGATCTCCAAGGGTTAACAGTCCTCACTTTGTGTCCATTGAGTCCTGTGTACAAACAGGATGGAAAATGCAACTCTTCATCTTGTCAAGGCCATTTTTCATTTCTTGGAGCAGCTGACTTGTTTTCACAAACACCTGGAAGCCCAGCAATCCTCCCCTTGGAGGGGAAATAAAACCGATCGCATTCCCTACTATGTGGTCCTGAGAGGCAAGACCCGTCAGTTTTACCTGAAGCCATCACTAGCCTCTCTTTGCTGTGATTGCCATGAAATTGTGCATTCCAGTCTCATTCTTGGCTGGTTAATGAGGAGCAGACCGGCTGACAGAATAAAGACTTCTTTTGCGGCATTGTGCATTCAGTTTGTGGCTTGTTTGAAACAAAATTGTTCTCTCCTCTTAACCTTTCTGCCTTTGCCACTATAGACAAGAGACAGACATAAAAGCGTTTGGAGAGGTTAGGAATGAAACCTCATGTAATTACTGTAGGAAAAGGCTTAACAATGTTGGGATTTGGTATTCTGTTGTAGTTCTTTAGAGTCCTTACTTGACAAGATTGCGCCTAGGACTATTGGAAATGCTTTATTCTTCATAGAAATGTCTATAACGGTGTTCTTAAATTGACTCTATTTGCCTTCTCTGGTGTGTTGGTATCTCCAGATACAGTCTTGAGTTGAATAATTTTTCCTCTGAATTTGGTTGGTGATCATATGGTGAAGTTGTATAGGTTTATGATGCCTGAAGGCTGTTTTCCCCCAAATATCCGATCTTTTGCCTTCTACATCTCAGGGACACTCTGGAAATTGGACTTGCTTGATGAGAGTCAAGATTCAGAGTTTAAAGTAACATATGTTATTTTACTTCATCTGCTATGTGGAAAGGCTTCATTTTTTCCTTCTTCAATATCTTCTTTTTTCAGAGATCCTCGATTGTACCTTTAGGTCATCTGTCAGTATACACTAAATATGTTTAATGACAAGCAAGCTCAATGCACTCAAATATAATTTCCCACCTACCTCAATCCCTTATTTCAAAGATGTGTTTCCAGAACCTTCCCTCTACAGGCCAGCTTAGGCATGTAGTTTTGAGGTGAAGCTCGTGTGTTGAAATTTTAGGTTCATGAGAAACTTCCAGCCTCGGTTTCACTGTTCCTCTTTTTTTTCCCCCTCACCATGCCTCATGCAACATGCGAGATCATACTTCCCTTATCAGGGATTGAGCTCGCACCCCATGCAGTGGAAGCCTGGAGTCCTAACCACTGGATCTCCAGGGAAGTCCCCACTGTTGCTTTATTTTAAAACAGGGTGTCAGGTGGCAAAGGACTTTGAAGCCTGACAGCCTGGGCTCAAATTTCAGCTCTGTTGCTTCCCAGCTGTGTGACCTTGAGCAAGTTTCTTAACCTCTCTGATGGCCAATTTCTTCCTTTTTCAAAGGGGATGATAATAGTAACTACTTCATAGTACAGTGCTTGGCATGTAGTACACCATCATTAAATGTTTACAATTATTAATCAGTAGACATTCAGAATTGTGAGCCTGCTGTGAGCTTGGTCTTATGGATGATGATGGTGTTGATGACAATGATTGTGATGATAACAAAAAACAACATCAGTAGTGATGGTTAGCATTTATTCTACATGTACTATATGTTAAGAGTTCAACATATGCTTTTTCATTTCAATCTCAAAATAGTTCTGTGAGGGAGAGGTACTGTTGTCATGTCCAAATTTGACAAGAAAGCTGAATTGTTGCCAGTATTATGTAACTTTCTACTGATCAGAGCTAGAAAGTCATAGAGCCAGGATTTGAATCTGGGTTGTCTGATTTGAGTTGGGCTTGAGTTTTAATTTCAGTGCCACCGTTTTGAGTCTGTTTGACCTATCCCTTTCAATGGGGAGATTAGATTCAGTTCAGTTTTACTGGACAAAGATATTTACGATAGGTGCTGCTTATGGTGGCTTTCCTCTCCTGCTGTTGGGTTGCTTGCTTAAATATTATTCTGCTATAATTACACACTTGATCTGGATTCCCACTTCACGCAAAGAACGAAAGCAGCTGTTTGTTCTTCTGAGAGCTTGTCCTGTGCCAAGTACAGATTTTTTCCCCAAGTGTTCCACGAGTGCCTTTCTTGGGTATAAGCTCCGCATGATTAAAAGAAGAAAACAGTGAGACAGACTGTCCAATATGTGGAAAGTTCTGAGTATAATAAAATCAGCTGCTAGATCTTTAAACACAACGAATACCTTTCTTTCCCTCTCTTCCTTTGGTTTTGTTAGTTTTAGTCTGCCCCAGTCTTGACTTGGGAAGGTGATTAGTTTAACAGTGTGTGTCCCTCTTGATTTCCTTTTTTTTGGTGTGTGTGTGTGTGAGTGTGTGTTCCTCTCTGTGCCTCTTTGAGAGACTCAACTAGAAGTGAGAGATTTATCTCCAGAGGGTCAGTACACTCTTGAAGTCAGCAAGTGTCATTTTTTGGGGGTTTGAACCACTTAATTAGGTTCTAGGACTTCAGATGCCTTTAAGCTGTGTGTAAAACGCACTGAGATATCACAGAAATGGGCCTCTCATGTTAGCTCTTCCTTGGAGAAGTTCCTGGCAAGAGAAGAAATACTCCTAAATGTCTCCCTGGAGCAGAATGTCTTTCAGTATTTTTCAGAGGAAATTAGGTGCTTCATTTAGTTAAAATTCAAGTGTGTCTTACTTTCTATATCAAAAGATGGAAATCTTAATTTTTAAACCAGAGAAAGCAGAAATGAGTATTTTTTTCTTTTTAATTTCTTTAAGAATTCATTTTAGAGTTCAAGTTTAATAAATTAAACTATAAAGAAGCTGGCAGAGAAACCGCAAACTGAAGTTGTTATTTGTCCCTACATCTTCTGAGAAGATGGTTTAAGTAACTAAGAAGTTATGGTTTTATTTATAGAAATTTAATTTACACTATATTTAAAAAAATTAACTGGTTATATGGCTACAGCAGACTCCCTTTGTTTTCATGTTCAGAAAATCTCTTTTCTGTAAATGCCCTCCAAAATGGTTATAAGTCACTTAGTGGTTATAGGTCACTTATTTATGAAAAATAGTCCATATAGATAATCAAATATAGTTTTTTCTCTAGGTTTCTGGTTTAAAAAAATTAGCTAATGGAAATCTACATAGTTTGGGAAAGGCTTTTGAATGATTTTATAAACTTTGCATTCAAAACTATAATAACCTGAGGCTATGATATATTACAAGATTCTGAAGTATATTTTAAGTGTCTGAAAGTGAATTATTTCTTCACGGTTTTACAGTTATTTTCTTGAACTGAAAATCTTTCAAACTTCACCATCTATGTAAAAGTTCAAGTATAAGTTCCAAAGGAATTCTATTTTTTATCAAGGTTAGGTAACAGTTAAGTAGAGTAACCATCTTAACAAATACTTAATAGGTAAGTAGTTAACTATTTCTTATGATGGTATATTTGTGGTTGTTAACTTTTAGTCAAGACTGAAGCATAGACACTGTATAGCTTTCATTTTAAGCTCTCTTCTCTGAGTACTCTGCACTGATAATAAGAAGGTCTGCCATTAACCTCAGGCAGAATGTGTCACTTGGGAATATTACCATAATTTTCCATACATGTAGGTTATAGGAAAAAGACTGCCACCATAATTCATGTTGGAGAATGTCCAATGGGCAAAGGGCATATTTCAGGATGTGCAGATACTATGAAAGGCTTGTTGTGGATACCTCTGCAAATAGCAGGTGCTGGAGGCTGGCATGCACACATATGTTTATAACTCTGTACTCACCCTGTCCAGTCCCAGAGCAGTGTTGCATTTAAAGAAGCATAATCACATGTGAATTTTAATTTTCTCTCATGTTTTTACAAAGAACCCAGGTGGTACTTCTAAAAAATTTGCCTGCCAGTGCTGGAGATGTAAGAGATTCAGGTTTGACTCTGGGTGGGGAAGATCCCCTGGAGGAGGGCATGGCAACCCACTCCAGTATTCTTCCCTGGAGAATTCCATGGATGGAGGATTCTGGTGGCTTACAATCCATGTTGCAAAGAGTCAGAAACAACTGAGACAACTTCACATGCACGCATGTTTTTACAAGATTTTGAAGGTGGTCCAAAACCACTGACTACATGACAGCTCTTACTGAAATTTTCTCGCAGCGCTTTTCTCTTGGTACTCAGTGTTTGAGAACTTTGCTTTCACTTACGCCATCATGTACCACCGTTCATTTCCTTAGCTGTGCTGCAGAGAAATGTGTCCAGTTTCTTCCTAACAGACCCTGTTTCCCCAGTGGTAGGCAGCCTCCCTTCTAACCCTGATGTGGAAACTCATCAGATTGTCCCTTTCCTTTTCATCCAGTGGGGATCAGGGAGGAAACTCAGTTGGGAAAGAGAAGAAGAAATCCATGAATTCTCCTATATTAAAGTTTTCATCACCTCTCTATTGTGTCGTTGTTCCCAGTTTCGGAATATCTTTGGATGTTCAGAATATCTTTGGATTCTTTCATTGTGAAAGTTGAAAGTATTTTAAAAATTTAAGGTGAGAGCTTATTCATAAGTGGAGAAGTAAAAATGGTAATGCTGTATGAAGGTACCATGTAAGAGATCAGAAAGGACAGATTTTGAATTATCCAGGTTCAAAGGTGATTCATTATTTGTATTCATTATTTGTATTACAACATAATAATGCAGGAAGGTGCCTCCAGGGTAATAGTTTCCTTGCATGGGCACTGTTTGAAATAAGTTGGTGCAGGATTAATGAGATTTTATTTTAATAATTATGGTAACTTTGAAGAATAGCTGTTGCCTTCATTTTTTTCTAGACTTGCTTGATTGTGGTAAGTTAATTTCATTATTCACGTGAGAAAATATTAAAGCATTATACTAACCTTCCTGTAGGTCATCAGTATATATAGTCATATCCTTGGGTCTCATTTACATTTTTTAGAAGATATTTATTTTGTATGCTTATATGCCTACCATCCTCATGCTGAATTCCATCACATACGGTGTGGAAGAAATTAATTCTAATATTGCCCACACTCTTTCCCTGCCTCGTCTACAACTCTGCATAAAATAGTGATTTTTGTTTTAAATAAACTCACACGGATTTGTGTAAATGTGCTACTCTTAGAGACTGCAGGTATAAGGCACAAGAATATGGGCTGCATCTGGGCAGAAATGACCATGAATCCAGACAAGTCAATTAAGTTTTCTAAGCCCTTTCCTTAATTCTTAAAAGGAGGTAACTACCTTCCTGGGTGAATTGTTTAAGCATTCATTGAGAGAATATGTAAATTGGTATAGCTACTGTGGAAAATGTTACAGAGGTTCCTCAAAAAATTAGAAATAGAACTACCATAGAATCTGACAATCCAAATATATCTCAAGGAAATGAAATCAATATGTCAAAGAGATATTTGCATCCGCCTCCCCACCGTGCTCATAGATAAGTATTACTTATAATAGTCAAGACACAGAAGCAACCTACGTTTCCATCAGCAGACGACTGGAAGAAAAAAATGTGGTGTATGCATATACAATGAAGTACTGTTCAGTCATAAAAAGGAAACTATGATTTGTGACAACAGAGATAGGTCTCGATGCTGCCGGGAAAGATAAATATTATATGATCTCACTTATATATGAGAACTCGTAGAAGCAAAGTAAAAATTGGTGTTTTCCAAAAGCTGGGGGTGGGGATGGGGTGGGGTGGGAAATGGGTGAAAAAGTTGAAATATTCTAAATATATTGTCTTTTGGGGGATAATAGGTGTTGAACTGGCCCTTCTTTAATTGGAAGGTACTCAGATCTTTTAAACATGGAAGATAGCAATCAACCAATATGTTCTCCAAATGGATTTAACCGCTAAGATAACGTTCAGATCAGTTGACTAGGAGTTTGCCATGTGCTTGTCTGTAACTTGGCATATTTGGTTTCAGATAATGAGAAGATAGAATTTGAAACCTAATAGGGCTTTTCCAAAGTTTTACTTCATTTAGCTTCCTGGAACTAACACTGCCTTTAGGTGGTAAAACTGGTTTATATAAAGCTGTTTTCCTTAAGGGATTTCCTTTCACAGTAGCACTGCTAAAAAGGTAGACTCAGCAATAAAAAAATTACAACAAAATACAGTTAATAAAATGCTTGTCTTGGAAACTTGTGAAATAACTTCCTTATTACTCTTGAAAAAATGATGATGAGGGTAAAAATCTGGGGACTAGAATACGTGAGTAAGCATCAAATTGGTTGAACATGTTTTTGAGTGCCCTTAATGTTAATAAGTCTTTGATAGATATTTTAAATAGTTAACTGTTTCATTTTGTCACCAATTAGCTGTTTATTTATTTTTTTTCATTCTTGCAACTGTCACTTGAATAGGGACAAATTAATTTTTAATATGCCATTGTTTTTACATCAGATACTGGCATATTTGCTTGATTTACTCTTTGTGGTAATGACCAAAATTCTGTCTCTCCTCGGTAAGTAGGAAATAACAGTTTGCTTTAATGCCTTAAAATAATTGGTAAAAAGTTAGTTTTTCCAGCAGGAGCCATCATGTGTTAGATTTCAAGTGACTAGTAGATGGGTTAGGAAGGAAAAGTAAGGTTTTCTAGGAGAAATTTTGGTAAAACAATGAGAAAGATTTTGTGTGTTTATAGCTAACGTTGAGGGCAAACTAACTTGCCTTTTCTGTAAGACTTTGTGTCCATCAAAAATTGCCTGCATCCCCGTGGTCCGCTCACAGGATTGCGGCTGAAGGCAAGTCAAAGTAATTAGGTGTCAAGGAGGGGAGAGTTATTATGATTTGTTAAAATGGAGCTAGGCAGGCCAAAGGTGGGATGAGGAGCAAGGCCAAGAAGAAAACCTAGAGGAGCCCAGCTAAAGTTTGGTCTAAGAGTCTTTGTCAACAGGCAGGGATACAGGAAGGCCTATCCCCTTAGTAGCTTGGCTCTTTCTGGATGCTTAAAAATCATACCTCTGAGATCGCAGTTATATCTTTACAAAATCATTTCCAGAATTTTGTGGAGAGGAACCATTTTAGATTAATTAGGTGATTCATTTTGACTGTAAATTTTCTTTATGTGATGGGCTGCCATTTGTAAAGCACATTCCTATACATATTTCATTTATGCCTCACAAGAAACCTAAGTAGGCATCTTTAAAGACAAAAATAAAAGCTTAAAGAAATTAAGTGACCTGGCTGACATCATACTAAAGTAAACCACAAAGCCTGAGGTTTGAATCTCAATCTTAAAAATACCTTTAGGTATCTTTAGAAACAGCTTTAAAGGTAAATACCTTTAAAAATTTCTTCCATAAGGAATTCTGTATCTGTAAAAGACTGAACAGAACAAAGAAGGAAATTTAAAAAATTAGTGATCAAGTCTTTCAATTATTCTTTTTTCTTTTAAGCTGTAAAAATGTTACATGAACTTAATTGTAGAATTCGTATATATTTCAGTGAAGGAGAAAAATATGTTTATTATATAGGTGCATATACAAATTCACATGAACACATATTCTTACAATACCTACCATCCACATTTGCCTCAGTGATACTTACAAAGAACATTCCTCAGTGACATTTGGAAATCATTTCTGTCATTGGTGTCTTTTTCCTAAGGCCACTATTAAATGACACAATTGTCGTCTTGTTCTTTTGGTAAGAAGTACTGCTAGCGTCTAGGAAGTGTTTTTTAGAAAGCAGCTTATCAGAACTGTGTAGAACAGTGCCCTTTTCTCTAAAGGTTAGTGCGACATCATAATCTGAGATTGAAAAGAGACATCAGAGTCGACACGGAGAGACACTTGTTTGCTCTTTGAAGCTGACCCTGCCACACAATGAAACCGCTCTGGCCTGACTGATGCTGCAAACGTCTCATTCTTTCTCTCTGGGTGTGTAAATAACCCGTTGCCCAGCAGGGGGCAGGACAGTTTCTTTCTCTGTGAGAGGAGGGCAGCTGAAGGCTCCTTACTTGTACTTCAGGGAATCTCGGGGCTAAGGGCAGAAATGTAATTGACACTTTTCTCCTCTTCTAAATGCAGGACTAGCTATATCATTTTAAGCAAATATTTTACCCAGATAATTATAGCTTATAACCATTTGGCACTTGCTTTGTGCCAGGCACTGTGCACATAATGAATATATTAGCTGGGTAATTTCTCTTAAGATTTATGACATTATTTTTAATACCCATTTTAAAGATGAATAAAGTGAGGTTCAGAGAGGTTAAATTGCTTGCCCACTGCATCTTTTTTTTAAAGCTGGCATTGAGTCATTTTTAAGTCATTAGTTGATTTACAGTATTGTTTCAGACGTGTAACATAGTGATTTGCAATTTTTAAGTTATAGTCCATTTATAGTTATTATAAAATACGGGCCATATTCCCCGTGCAATATAGTGTATCCTGGTAGCATATTTATTTATTTTATACATAGTGATTTCTACCTCTTAATCCTCTGCCCTGTCTTGTTCCTCCTCAGTTCCCTCTCCCTACTGGCAACCTCTAGTTTGTTCTCTGTATCTGTGAGTTTGTTTCTTTTTTGTTATATTCACTCTTATGTTTTGATTGCATATTATATAAAGGAAGGTTCAGAGATATTTTTATAAACTGCTTCCTTGGTAACTCATTTCAATATCCAAAGACACCTCCTGCTGTAAAACTCTTTCTTTGGCTACAAAAATTCCAAGTAGTATTTTATTTCTTATATTCATTGAGAACAGTTAAGTATGTAACAGCCCATCCTTCAAGGTCTACTTCCTTTCCCCTAGTGGCTTTCAAATTTCAGTGTTTGTAAAATTCTTCGGGGGAGCTTGTGAAAATTTCATATTCCTGTGACCTGAAGATTCCAATGAAATGAATCTGATTTGAGTCCTAAAGTGAGCTTTTTTTTTTTTAACAAATATCTCAAGTGAAAGAGCGCTAGGTTCTCCATTGGCCATATTTGGAGAAATTCTAATCTAGGTAGCAAATTTTGAACTTAAGTCTGATTCTCAGAGTCACTAATGACATTAAATAGGTTGTCTAAGTGTATGTAAACCAGTATTTGCGAAATAAATCTCATTTTAGAGGTCATATGTTGTGAGATCTTTTATAAAATTTGTGAGTTTATCTTCTTCATTCATCTCGTTTGTTAATGCCAGATTTTGTCTTAGAGGGAGATGCATCTCTACATGAGAAGCAGTGTTAAAGACTTCTTTCCTACCTCTCTGCTTATAAATCCCAGCTCCTCAGTCACTTTTAAAAAGCCTTCTCCCAACCCCTCTGTGATGTGTGTACCTCCCTTTTGAATTCTCGGGTTTCACATATTTTTGTCCCTGTCTCCATTAGCACACTTGGCAGAATTACAGGATGCTTTCTCTATGGTCCCCAACCATCATTTTACTGATTACCCACTCGTCTTGTTCTCCTGTTTGCCTGAGGGCTTCGATTTTCTGATTTTAATTTGTGGCATGTATCTAAGCTTTAGCAGCAACTGGACCCCATCCTGTTCTGCCTGCCCTTAACCAGAGCTTTGCCCTCCAGGAAGTTGGGTTTTCCTCATTTGTGCTGTAGTCGTTCTGACCCATCTTCCATTGCATCATTATTTTGACTTTAAATCCTACCCTCAAGGTTATGGAACTTGGTGGAAAGACGATGCTCTGTCTGTATCACCTGGACTTTGCCGGAGGAGCTCAAACAAAGTATGTATTTTAGAATAAAGATTCCAGAACATGGCTGGAGGCCTCCCCTTTGTTTGCTTGGCAACGATTTGATTCTGTAATATCAGCTCTTTCTGAATATAACTTTCAACTTGACTCACATAATAAATGATTAGCCCACAGCACAGTGTAATAGCTGATTTTGGTCTGTGTTTTACATAGAACAGAATCAAATTCATCTTTATTTGTCCTGATTCTCACTTACAAGGAGAACTCCAATAATAGTAGTAACAACATTTATTATGAATCACATTTTTCAGACACTTCCAGGGTTTCCTTTCATTTCACGTTCCTCATAATCTTGGCTATAGTTTGCTGGCTACCACCAAATGCCTTCCACTCCTATGTGACCAAGTCTTAGATGCCTGTCAGCTCTTCAACTAGAGAGAATTGGCTGTTCGTGCTGTTATCCTCTCTTTACTTTTGTGCATCCTGTCATTTGCAGAATCCTGGGCTTCCCTGGTGGCTCAGATGGTAAAGAATCTGCCTGCAATTCAGGAGACCTGAGTTTGATTCCTGGGTCAGGAAGATCCCCTGAAGAAGGGATTCACAACCCACTCCAGGATTCTTGCCTAGAGAATTCCATGGACAGAGGAGCCTAATGGGCTACAGTCACAAAGAGTTGGACACCACTAAGCAACTAACACTTTCACTTCATTTTCATCAGTGGTATTCCATCATATCTCTGTATCCATCTCCTTCTATCAGACTGTTCCTAACTGGCCAGGTTGATGATGCCAGTCACGCCCACTGTCATCACTCCTCTGTCTTCTCCAGCGTTTAGTTTAATCCCCTTTCCCAGAGTTGCTTTGGGATCCTGTGTTGCTTCTGCCTTTTGTCCATGTGTTCCCTCAAGTTTCAACATGGTTGGATCTTTCATTTCCTCACCGGGCCAAATACTACTTGTTAACCAGACCTCATTTTTGACAGTGTCTCCCCCAGAAAGATATGTTCTTATTGTCCTTCCTTTGGGCGCCTATAGCATCCTTTCTTTATCTTTTAACATATATCAGACTCTATGGTCTTTTTTTAAAAAAACAAAAAAAGTCAGTTCATCAACTTGATCACCAGGTCCTGGGTGTTAGGTCTGACACACAGTTGGTGTTTAATAGAGGTCAGTTGAAAGAATGAATGGACAGCTGAACCTAGCCTGCCTTGTACTGAGTAGCAGTACAAAGCAATAGCTATAAATTTACGTCATCCTGTGTCTGAAAATTGCATATCTTTAATTGCCTTTCCCTAGCATCCTGCTCTCTCTGGGGGTTACTGCTCGGTTTTTAAAAACCCTAACCCAGAAGAGAGCTCAAAGATCTAAAGGCTCACATCCTGCCCCCAGCTTTACATTAATCATGTCCAGAAGATTTGAACTTGAGAATTGGAATGTCTGTACAGTCTTTGCCTAAGTTTCCTTCTCTTTGCCACAGGAGAAAGTGACTTTAGTCACTTTATGATGACATTTTCAGGTTACCTGGTATATATTAAAACAACAAAATCTTAGTTCTTCTAATCTTGATAAGAGCGAACCTGAAAAGTCTTAATATCTAAATTCTGCTACTATGTTGTCTACAGTCATTGGTTGTAGCTTGATTGTCTCTGAGACTTTTTGTTTTCGTAGTCCCTCTTAGCTGTCATTAGAGAGAGGAGGTGTTCTGTTTCAGGCAGTCATGCTGGGAAGTATTTATCTTATCCATAGCATTCTTGAGAGCCACACCTTAGTTCTTCTAGTCACCATCCCCTCTCATCCTGGTTGCCAAGCACTCTGTTTACAGGTTTCTCTGCCCACCTCCTTCAGTAGCTTCAGTTTTTTTTTATAGGTCAGTGATTCTCAAACCATTTGATCTCAGCATTCTTAATCCCCCCTCTTTCTTTGTAAGGAATAATTGATTTACAGTATTATTTTCAGGGGTACAACATAGTGATTCAAAATGTTTATAGATTATACTCCATTTATAGTTATAAAATATTGGCTACATTCCCTGTGCTGTACAATATGTCTGTGTTGCTTGTCTAGTGTATATATAATAGTTTCTGCTTATTAATCCTCCACCTCTATCTTGCCCTTTTCCCCCTTTCCTCTCCCCACTGGTAACCTCTAACTTGTTCTCTGTCTATGAGTTTGTTTCTTTTTTCTTATATTCATTCAGTTTACTTCACTCACTGAGTCATGTCTGACTCTTTGTGACCCCATGGACTTCAGCACACCAGGCTTCCCTGTCCTTCACCGACTCCTGGAGCTTGCTGAAACTCATGTCCATCAAGTTGGTGATGCCATCCAACCATCTCATCCCCTGTCATCCCTTTCTCTTGCCTTTAGTCTTTCCCAGCATCAGGGTATTTTCCAGTGCGTCACTTCTTTGCATCAGGTGGCCAAAGTATTGGAGCTTCAACTTCAGCATTAATCCTTCCAATGAATATTCAGGACTGATTTCCTTTAGGATGGACTGGTTTGATCTCCTTGCAGTCCGAGGGACTGCCAAGAGTCTTCTCCAACACCACAGTTCAAAAGCATCAGTTCTTTGGCACTCAACTTTCTTTATGGTCCAACTCTCATATCCATACATCAGTTCAGTTCAGTTCAGTCGCTCAGTCGTGTCCGACTCTCCGCGACCCCATGAGTCACAGCACGCCAGGCCTCCCTGTCCATCACCAACTCCCAGAGTACACTCAAACTCATGTCCACAGAGTCGGTGATGCCATCCAGCCATCTCATTCTCCGTCGTCCCCTTTTCCTCCCGCCCCCAACCTTTCCCAGCATCAGAGTCTTTTCCAGTGAGTCAACTCGTCGCATGAGGTGGCCAAAGTATTGCAGTTTCAGCTTTAGCATCAGTCCCTCCAATGAATATCCAGGATTGATCTCCTCTAGAATGGACTGGTTGGATCTCCTTGCAGTATAAGGGACTCTCAAGAGTCTTCTCCAACACCACAGTTCAAAAGCATCCATTCTTCGGCGGTCAGCCTTCTTCACAGTCCAACTCTCACATCCATACATGACCATGGGAAAAACCATTGCCTTGACTAGACGGACCTTGGTTGGCAAAGTAATGTCTCTGCTTTTTAATATACTATCAAGGTTGGTCATAACTTTCCTTCCAAGGAGCAAGCGTCTTTTAATTTCCTGGCTGCAATCAGCATCTGCAGTGATTTTGGAGCCCAAAAAAACAAAGTCTGACACTGTTTCCACTGTTTTTCCATCTATTTCCCATGAAGTGATGGGACCAGATGCCATGATCTTTGTTTTCTGAATGTTGAGCTTCAAGCCAACCTTTTCACTCTCCTCTTTCACTTTCATCAAGAGGCTTTTGAGTTCCTCTTCACTTTCTGCCATAAGGGTAGTGTCATCTGCATATCTGAGGTTATTGATATTTCTCCCGGCAATCTTGATTCCAGCTTGTGCTTCTTCCAGCCCAGCGTTCCTCATGATGTACTCTGCATATAAGTTAAATAAGCAAGGTGACAATATACAACCTTGACGTACACCTTTTCCTATTTGGAACCAGTCTGTTGTTCCATGTCCAGTTCTAACAGTTGCTTCCTGACCTGCATACAGGTTTCTCAAGAGGCAGGTCAGGTGGTCTGGGATTCCCATCTCTTTCAGAATGTTCCACAGTTTATTGTGATCGACACAGTCAAAGGCTTTGGCATAGTCAATAAAGCAGAAATAGATGTTTTTCTGAAACTCTCTTGCTTTCTCCATGATCCAGCGGATGTTGGCAATTTGATCTCTGGTGCCTCTGCCTTTTCTAAAACCTGCTGGAACATCTGGGAGTTCACGGTTTACATACTGCTGAAGCCTGGCTTGGAGAATTTTGAGCATGACTTTACTAGCGTGTGAGATGAGTGCAATTGTGCGGTAGTTTGAGCATTCTTTGGCATTGCCTTTCTTTGGGATTGGAATGAAGACTGACCTCTTCCAGTCCTGTGGCCACTGCTGAGTTTTCCAAATCTGCTGGCATATTGAGTGCAGCACTTTCACAGCATCATCTTTCAAGACTTGAAATAGCTCAACTGGAATTCCATCACCTCCACTAGCTTTGTTCGTAGTGATGCTTTCTAAGGCCCACTTGACTTCACATTCCAAGATGTCTGGCTCTAGGTCAGTGATCACGTTATCGTGACTATCTTGGTCGTGAAGATCTTTTTTGTACAGTTCTTCTGTGTATTCCTGCCACCTCTTCTTAATATCTTTTGCTTCTGTTAGGTCCATACCATTTCTGTCCTTTATCGAGCCCATCTTTGCATGAAATGTTCCCTTGGAATCTCTAATTTTCTTGAAGAGCTCTCTTGTTTTTCCTATTCTGTTGTTTTCCTCTATTTCTTTGCATTGATCACTGAGGAAGTCTTTCTTATCTCTCCTTGCTATTCTTTGGAACTCTGCATTCAGATGCTTATATCTTTCCTTTTCTCCTTTGCTTTTCGCCTCTCTTCTTTTCTCAGCTATTTGTAAGGCCTCCTCAGACAGCCATTTCGCTCTTTTGCATTTCTTTTCCATGGGGATGGTCTTGGTCCCTGTCTCCTGTACAATGTCACGAACCTCCGTCCAGAGTTCATCAGGCACTCTATCAATCAGATCTAGTCCCTTAAATCTATTTCTCACTTCCACTGTATAATCATAAGGGATTTGATTGAGGTCATATCTGAATGGTCTAGTGGTTTTCCCTACTTTCTTCAATTTAAGTCTGAACTTCGCAATAAGGAGTTCATGATCTGAGCCACAGTCAGCTCCTGGTCTTGTTTTCGCTAACTGTATACAGCTTCTCCATCTTTGGTTGCAAAGAATATAATCAATCTGATTTCGGTGTTGACCATCTGGTGATGTCCATGTGTAGAGTCTTCTCTTGTGCTGTTGGAAGAGGGTGTTTGCTATGACCAGTGCATTCTCTTGACAAAACTCTATTAGCCTTTGCCCTGCTTCATTCCGTGCTCCAAGGCCAAATTTGCCAGTTACTCCAGGTGTTTCTTGACTTCCTACTTTTGCATTCCAGTCCCCTATAATGAAAAGGACATCTTTTTTGGGTGTTAGTTCTAAAAGGTCTTGTAGGTCTTCATAGAACCGATTAACTTCGGCTTCTTCAGCATTACTCGTTGGGGCATAGGCCTGGATTACTGTAATATTGAATGGTTTGCCTTGGAAACGAACAGAAATCATCCTGTCATTTTTAAGATTGCATCCAAGTACTGCATTTCGGACTCTTTTGTTGACCATGATGGCTACTCCATTTCTTCTAAGGGATTCCTGCCCACAGTAGTAGATATAATGGTCGTCTGAGTTAAATTCACCCATTCCAGTCCATTTTAATTCACTGATTCCTAGAATGTCAACGTTCACTCTTGCCATCTCCTGTTTGACCACTTCCAATTTGCCTTGATTCATGGACCTAACATTCCAGGTTCCTATGCAATACTGCTCTTTACAGCACCGGACCTTGCTTCTATCACTGGTCACATCCACAACTGGGTATTGGTTTTGCTTTTGCTCCATCCCTTTATTCCTTCTATAGTTATTTCTCCACTGAGCTCCAGTAGCATACTGGGCACCTACTGACCTGGGGAATTCCTCATTCAGTATCCTATCATTTTGCCCTTTGTTACTGTTCATGGGGTTCTCAAGGTAAGTATACTGAAGTGGTTTGCCATTCCCTTCTCCAGTGGACCACATTCGGCTGTGATCCATGTGATCAGATTGGCTAGTTTCCTGTGATTATGATATCAGTCTGTCTGCCCTCTGGTGCCCCCTAGCAATACCTACCGTCTTATTTGGGTTTCTCTTACCTTGGTCGTGGAAAATCTCTTCACAGCCGCTCCAGCAAAGTGCAGCCGCTGTACCTTACCTTGGACGAGGGGTATCTCCTCAAGGCCGCCCCTCCTGACCTTGAACGTGGAGTAGCTCCTCTCGGCCCTCCTGCGCCCGCGCAGCCACCGCCTGTTGGACGTGGGGTAGCTCCTCTCGGCCGCCGGCCCTGGCCTCAGGCGTGGGGTAGCTCCTCACGGCCGCACCTCTTTGCGTGGTTCGTTGTGCCGGGGCCGGCGTCTCTCGCGTCGCGTCTGCGCCGCCGGGGCCGGCGTCTCTCTGGAAAAGCCATAGCTTTGACTAGATGGGGTTTTGTCAACAAAGTAATATGTCTGCTTTTTAATATGCTGTCTAGTTTGATCATATATTCATATATATGCTGACTAGGTTGCTTACATTCATTAGTTTTATTTTTAAGGTTCCAAATATACATGATAACCTATAGTAACTATCTTTCTCTGACTTACCTCACTAAGCATAATATACTCTAGTTCCATCCATGTTGTTGCAAACGGCAAAATTACATTTTGATGGCTGAATGTGTGTATGTGTGTGTAATGTCTTTCTGTTTATCTGTTGAAGGACAGGTAGGTTGTTTCCATATCTTGGCTATCATAAATACTGCTGTTGTGAACATTAGGTGCATGTGTCTTTCTGAATTAGTGTTTTTGTTTTCTTCAGATCTATATACCCAGCAGTGTAATTACTAGATCATATGGTAGTTCTATTTTTAGTTTTGTGAGGAATCTTCATACTTTTTTCTACAGTGGTTTCACCAATTTACGTTCCCACTAACAGTGTTCAAGGGTTCCTTTTTTTCCACATCCTTGCCAATATTTGTTATTTATGTTTCTCTGGATGATAGCCATTCTGACAGGTCTGAACTGATATATTATTGTGGTTTTGATTTGCATTTCTCTGATGATTAATGATGTTGAACATCTCTTCATATGCCTGTTGATCATCTGTATGTCTTCTTTGGAAAAGATAGCATTTAGGTCTTCTGTCCATTTTTTTAGTCAGGTTGTTTGTTATTTTGATGTTGAGTTGTATAAACTGTTTATACACTTGGATTATTTACTCCTTCTCAGTCATATCATTTACAAATATTTTCTCCCATTCAGTAGTTTATCTTTTTGTTTTGTCGGTGACATCCTTTGCTGTGCCAAAGCTTTTAAGTTTAATTAGGTCCTGTTTGTTTCTGTTTCCTTTGCCTTCAGTTCAGTTCAGTTGCTCAGTTGTGTCCGACTCTTTGCGACCCCATGAATCACAGCACGCCAGGCCTCCCTGTCCATCACCAACTCCTGGAGTTCACTCAAACTCATGTCCATCAAGTCGGTGATGCCATCCAGCCATCTCATTCTCTGTCGTCCCCTTCTCCTCCTGCCCCCAATCCTTCCCATCATCAGAGTCTTTTCCAGTGAGTCAGCTTGTCGCATGAGGTGGCCAAAGTATTGGAGTTTCAGCTTTAGCATCAGTCCTTCCAATGAACACCCAGGATTGATCTTCTTTAGAATGGACTGGTTGGATCTCCTTGCAGTCCAAGGGACTCTCAAGAGTCTTCTCCAACGCCACAGTTCAACAGCATCAATTCTTCGGCGATCAGCTTTCTTCACAGTCCAACTCTCACATCCATACATGACCACTGGAAAAACCATAGCCTTGACTCGACGTTGGCAAAGTAATGTCTCTGCTTTTTAATATACTATCTAGGTTGGTCATAACTTTCCTTCCAAGGAGTAAGCGTCTTTTAATTTCATGGCTGCAGTCAGCATCCACAGTGATTTTGGAGCCCAAAAAAATAAAGTCTGACACTGTTTCCACTGTTACCCCATCTATTTCCCATGAAGTGATGGGACCAGATGCCATGATCTTTGTTTTCTGAATGTTGAGCTTTCAAGCCAACCTTTTCACTCTCCTCTTTCACTTTCGTCAAGAGGCTTTTTAGTTCCTCTTCACTTTCTGCCATAGGAGACAGATATTTAAAAAAAAAACATTGCTGCAATTTATGTCAAAGAGCATTTTGCTTTTTTTGTTTTTCTTCTAGGAGTTTTACAATTTCTAGTATTACATTTAGGTCTTTTATCCATTTTGAATTTATTTTTTCATATGGTCTGTGAATCTCTCTCTTTATAATACGCTTTAGTTTTTAGAGCAGCTTTGGGTTTACTGAAAAAATTACACAGAAAATATACCTACATATCCTTTTCCCTTTTACCTCATAGTTTCGCTTATTAATAACTTGCATTGCTGCTGTACAGTCGCTAAGTCATGTCCAACTCTGTTTTTTTACAATTTTTTTGTAAACCCAAAGCTACTCTAAAAATCTCTTGTGCTAGTGTGTATTTTTGTTAGCATTGATGAACCAATGTCAGTATATTATTTAATCAAAGTCCATAGTTTACTTTTTTCAACTCATAAATGTATTTGAGAATGCAGAAAGGCTTTGTTTCTTAAGTAGTCACCTTTATAGAAGTTGAAACTGAGAAACTAAGAAATGTGTATGTAGCAATGATGTTCTGTTACATTTCTGTCTGTTTCCTTCTGGTCTGATTTAATAGAATGTAGTTGGTTTCTCATGATTGATTCTGCCTTCATTCAGTTGTGATACCACTAGTTACATGCTGCTGCTGCTGCTAAGTCACTTCAGTCGTGTCCGACTCTGTGTGACCCCACAGACGGAAGCCCACCAGGCTCCCCCGTCCCTGGGATTCTCCTGGCAAGAACACGGGAGTGGGTTGCCATTTCCTTCTCCAATGTGTGAAAGCGAAAAGCGAAAGTGAAGTCGCTCAGTCGTGTCCGACCCTTAGCGACCCCAGGGACTGCAGCCTATCAGGCTCCTCCATCCATGGGATTATCTAGGCAAGAGTACTGGAGTGGCTTGCCATTGCCTTCTCCAACTAGTCACATAGGCTCTGGAAAACACCATTGTACACTTTAAAAAAAAACTGAGGGTGATAAGGGTGTATATGTGTTAGTATTATTAGGAAATGGTTTGAGCTTGTCAGTCCTCTGAAAGGGGCTTGAGAATCCTCCTGCATCCCCTGACCACACTTTGAGAACCACTTTCATCCACCTATATGATGCTTCCTTTAAGTCGTAATAACCGTTTAGGTCTCAGTTTAGATGTATGTCATCCAAGAGGCGTTCTCTCACCCAATACTACAGCTCCTTATTATGCCATCATATCATGCACACTTGTGTTAAAGCATCTGTATTTAACTACCAAATTCTAAGGTCCATGAGGGCAGGAACTGGAGCTTCATTCACTATTGTATTATGCATTCCTAGCACACATGTTCTGATTATACTTACTGTTTCCATTATTGAGTGGGCAGAAGTAAAAACTAATGCAATTATTTTTTTAGGAATTTACTAGTAACAAGGGAAAAGGCTATAACATCATTTATTTCTACATTAGGATCTAAAGTCCTTAATGACTGGCATCATGCTTTTTCTCCGTGGATTATCAGTGGGCATAGTTTGTGTTCAGTACATGTTGTGCTGAGTGAATGGATGGATATTCAACTAGTGAATAGGTGAATTCAGGGATTAGATGGAATTTTGAGTGAGAGTGAAGGACTTATTTCATTATGTAATTGTTGTGTCCTGGAAATGATTGACTGCCCCGTTAATAATATAATTGCTGTCAACCGTGAGTTATGTTTGATGCAGTGGTTTCATATATTTGTGTTAGGAGTGCTTATCAAATATACATTCTAGATGGAAACGTTTCCATCAAAACAGTCTTGAGTTGGTGGGAACAATGCGCTTTGAATTAAGACTTCAGTATCCCCTTGCCTTTGCCATTCTTCTGTGAGAAGAAGAAATAATTGATTAAACATGAATAGCTTAAATGACTAAGAAAGACATAAAATTATGCCAATTGAATTTTAATATGTGTTATGTGTTTATGTTTTTCAGGTAAGGAATTATATTTGGTTCTGCCTGGTTTCCTAAGGAACTTAACAGATGCTGTCTTCTTGTGTTCATTTGTTCCCTGCCAAGTCACGCAAAATATGCTTCCCTGCAAAATTAGGGCTTCAATTGTAAGTAAGATGCTCTGTGCTTTTGTCAGTGGAGTGGATCTGGAGGTAAGAGCTCTGCAAGACACTCTGGGTTGTATTTGCTCTCTGTTAGGCTGATGTCAGAGTGCCAGTCAGATTAATAACCACTGATCGTAAGCTCCTCTCCCTACAACAATGTGTAGACTGTCTGTCCTCTGTACTGTTCCTGCTATATTCGTCCTGCTTGGGGCAGCTTCCTTTTTCTCTTCTGCTTCATTGTTTATCACTCATTATTAAAATTCAAAGCCTGATGATTTCCTATATATAACATTTCCACTGTAATAAAAAATTCAAATATGCAAATACAAATTTAAAAAAATTATCAGTTGTAGAGGAACCTCGAAAACATAGTAGTACTTGAAAGAAGCCAGAGACAAAGGCACCGATATTATATGATGCCACTTATATGAATTCTTTAGACTAGACAACTTCATAGAAACGGAGAGTTGACTAGAGGTCACCAGGGATGGGAGGAGGGAGGGAGAGAGTATGGAGTTATTGCTTAATAATTACAGAACTTTTATTTGAGTTGATGACTAAGGTTTTTTTCCCCCCTGTTATTGAAATATAACTGAAAAAGTTTTGTAAATAAATGGTGATGATGGTTGTATAACATTGTGAATGTAAGTAATGCTGCCCAATTATTCATTTAAAAATGGCTAAAATGACTAATATAATGTGTGTATATTTTTATATACACACACACACATATATATATAATCACAGTTTTTAAAATGTTGAGAAATAAATCATGGAGCCTATTATACAGAGTGAAGTAAGCCAGAAAGAAAAACACCAATACAGTATACTAACACATATATATGGAATTTAGAAAGATGGTAACGATAACCCTGTATGCGAGACAGCAAAAGAGACACAGATGTATAGAACAGTCTTTTGGACTCTGTGGGAGAGGGAGGGTGAGGGCGGGATGATTTGGGAGAATGGCACTGAAACATGCATATTATCATATGTGAAACGAATCACCAGTCCGGGTTCGATGCATGATACAGGATGCTTGGGGCTGGTGCACTGGGATGACCCAGAGGGATGGGATGGGGAGGGAGGTGGAAGGGGGCTTCAAGATGGGGAACACATGTACACCTGGGACGGATTCATGGTAAACCAATACAATATTGTAAAGTAATTAGCCTCCAATTAAAATTAAAAAAATAAAAAAGAAAAAAAAAAGAAAAATAATCAACCATAATCGTACCCCTCTGAGATATCACTGTTAATACTCAGGCACATTTTTCTTACATTTTACATTTTTAACAATTTTCTTGATAATGTTTCTTATTATTGAAGTTAAACTCATGTAGTATAATAAATTCTACATCACTTTCTTTGTTTCAGTGTTCTCTCATAAGTATTTTTTCCGTACCTTTGGAGCCTTTGCATCTGTACTGTCAACTACATAAGATTTCATCCTAATCAGTCACGTTGATTTGAGACCAAGTGCCATTCATCCCATTCCTGGTCACGCTGATTTGTCCATTTTGTTCATTCAGCATGCAGTTCTTGAGCACTCACTGTGTGCCAGTCATTCTTCTGGGCCCTCTGAACCCAACGTATGCAAACTAGTTGTGTGGGATATATTTCGGGTGACACTGTGCTGAATGTTCCAGGATTCTGTCCCCTTCCTGTGGTCCGAGATTCTCTGATATAGGGCATTTAATTTTGACCCTTGAAAACTAAGTGCAGGTAACCTGGCCATGAACAAGCAATTATAAGCATTTTCCAAAGTAAGCCCTATTGGACATTCCTTGGTGGTCCAGTGGTTAGGACTGTGCGGTCTCATTGCTGAGGGCCGGGGTTCAATCCCAGGTCAGGGAATTAAAATCCCACAAGCACATGCTCCCACCAAAAACGAAACGAAGTCAGCTAGCTCTTCTTTCTTATGTCAGTGTATGTTCGATAGACATGCTTTTGGCCTTTCCTCAAAACTGATTTGTAATATAATAGCTCACTTTACTAGAATCCTAATGAAGGAGGGTGTAGTCTCATATTTTAAGAAGGAAAACTACAGAGCTCGCACACAATAGCGGAGTCTTGGTGAATATGTGTCTATCTTAACGTGTAAATGAATTCTCCTCAGGCTTTCTTTTCTTCTATTAAGATGTATCCCATTGAAGATTAGAGAATCAACACAGGAAAATGAATATATTCTAAAAATACAACAGGGACAGGGGAAAAATACACATTTTCACAAAAGCCTTAATGAAATGCATTGAAATGTTTTTTAGCATTTTTAAATACTGGTGGAAACTAGGTTTGCTTCAGAAACGTTTATCGTGGTTGATTTATAAGTGAGATGGTGGAGTAAGAATAATTGGAGAAACTGGGACCTTCTGGACTATCTTATCATTGTGTATAATGGTACCAGGAGTATAGTAGGAACTTGATATGCAGCTAGATGAATGAAGGGATTTTTGAAAGGACAGAACTTTTTAACATTAGACTATGAATGTTATCACCACAGGGACAAAGATATATTTTAACACATGATCTTAGGGAAATTGGAGAGGTGATCATGGGATGGTATGACTCCTGTTTGTATTGTTATAAGCATCTGGCAGTAAGGACTCTGTGCTGATGTCTTTGTAGATAGAAAGCAGATAGCATTGCTTTTCCTAGAGATTGATAAAATAGGGCTTGTTTTACCCGACCTCCTATTACCCCCTTCAAAAGCCAAGTATCCTGTCTGTTTTCAGGCTTGTATGTGGGCAGATGTTTCAGAGTTTGTTTACAAACATTTCCCAGACATATTGTCGATCAGCAGGTTTCTTCAATTAACATGCAGCTTCTTAAGTCTGTTTTCTGTGTTCTGATTGTGTGACAAATGCTATAGGGTTTTGTAGATGCAGTGACAGAGAAGTTTACCGACTCAGCAGAGTCCAGGGAAGCCTCATAAGGAGTCTGAGGATGAAGTGTACAGCATGGAATTCATTAAAAGGGTGAGAGCGCAGGAAGCAATTTGGTTGCAGGTCTTGACTTGAATAAGAACATGGCCAGTTGCTGTGTGCCTATCCTGCAGGGTCCCGGGCAGTGTACACACACGTTCACTCACATGTGGTGTCTTATGTCATCCTCTGAAGAGTTCCGGAAGAGAGACTGGAACCTTCATTTCATGGATGAGGACAGAGTGGCTCAGAGACCATAGAATTGACCGAAGTTTGGACAAATTCTCAGTTCCCCCCAAGTCATACTCTGATGTGTCAGGCTCCAAAGCCCTACCTGCTCTTATAAACAAGGAATTATTGAATGAGAAGCGTGTTCTGGGGTGTGTTGGATTTTTGTGAAAGGAAAAAGAAGTGGATGCATTGTCTCAAAACACGAGCACAGAGATTCTGAGAGTCATCTCTTAAATATGAGGGACAATGTAAAATTTTTGACATGGTCCCTGATACCCTGTAAGTCATGAGTTCTGTTGCTGCTGTTTTTGTTATTGACACAGAATGGCAGAAGACTGTGTAGACAGCCTTTGTTCTTGCACTTACTATGGTGGGCATGGTTTTGAGAAACACAGGGGTTGGAGTCAGGCTCTCCAGGTTCAGATCTCAGGGTTGTAATTTACTGGATTGGTAACCCGTGGCCAGCTCATTAACATGCCTAAGCGCTGCTGTTTGTCCTTGCACACTGGGGATAGTAATTGCACTAACCTGGTAGGATCCATGCGAGGATTAAATGTTAAGGTCATGTGCAAACTGTACCTTGTACGTCTGGCACTCAGAAAATGTGATCAGTGTTATTATCAGTCATTAGTGTCATTTTCAGTTGATCATTATAAAAACCTAAAAGGCACGTCCATTGGAAGCTGATCCATGGTATTTCCTAGCAGAAATGTGAATCTAGGTTTAATATGTGAGTGTGTGGTTTTGTGTGTGTGTGTGTGTGTGTACTGAGTATACCTTCCTATCAGATGCTTCAGCTGAACTAGCACAAGGAAACCAATTATAAGTCTCCTTGGAGGCAGTGGGGAGGATGGGTGCTCGATTCATTGTAAACCTGTGATTGAAAACACTTTGGGACTATAGTGAGAAGATGTGGCCTGAAGCCATTGGCACAAAGTGGAAAGAAAACTGGGAGCTTTGGAAAGCACTCTTGCTTACAGTGAGTCTTTTTATGTTAGAAAATTGTAAGAGGATACAGAATCTAATTTTAGGAGGCCTAATGAGGCTGGTTTCACAGGCTAGTACTGCTATGGGTGGGTGTGTGTATTCAGTCATCGGAGAAGTGGAACCTCAGTCTTGCCTTGTCATCCACTTCTGACCCATTAGCCAGAGGTAGCTGGCAGGAGTGATGCTGATGAAGTGGAATCTGATGGCCTCACTTTCTTGTTTGAAGCCTTTCATTGATTCTAATTTGACAGGACTTGCCTGGCTTTTGGACCTGGGCCTGGCCACCTGCTCATTGAAAGTCTTTATTTCCTGCTTGGAGCAGAGTTGAAAGGGCTGGCAGTAGGTGGTGGCGGTTGGTCATCAGTGAGAAGTGGTTGAAGCCCTTACACCAAGCTTTCAGGCCCCACAGCTTACTAATGTCACTTGCCTGACATCTGTAGCATTTGTCTGGTGCTGTCGACATTTGCCACCTCTGGAGGAAGGTGACTTTGGTGTCTTTAGTATAGGAATTCAGCTCCCCATTGCTGTGTTCCCATAAAACTTTCTTCTGCTTACCCTCATTGAAACATTTACACAATTGGAGCATTCCAGTGTCTACCATGTTATTAGATTCTGACTCAGGGCACACTTGGCGAATGAATAAATTAGTTCCAAAGATTGACTGAGACCAGTAGAAGTTGCTTTTATTATTAATTTTGGGGCAGATCTGTCTTTCTGTCAAGCTAGACATCCATCCATCTACCCACCCATCTATTCCTTTTATTTTCATTTCTTAAATTTTAACAATTTAGAAGTCTTTCCAATTCAGTTGGTTCATTTATTTATTTATTTTGGCTGTGCAGTGTGGCATTTGGGATCTTAGTTCCCCAACCAGGGAGTGAACCCATGCCCCCTGCAGTGGAAGCAGAGTCCTAACTTCTGGACTGCCAGAGAATTTTCCTCATCCCTCGTTTTAAAAAACTTGAAGTAGATAATATTAATGTTCAGTTTTGGCAGGTGAGGATACAGGGATTTGTAATATTTGATGAACGTTGTTGTCTTTGAAATTAATAGTATTCCCTTAAACATGGCCCCTGGAGCATTATTCATCTAAAAATAACCACTGTCAAATCCTAAATAAGTCTCCTGCTGTGTCTGGGAACTTTTCATATGGGTTTGCGATCCAGTGATAGAATTTATAGTCCTTTTGTAGTGTGACCCATATAAAGCTATAGGTAAGTTAAATGATGGAAACAGAGACTGAGGGGTGGATAGCCAACCATTTCCTCTCTGAATTCATTTTAACAAATATCCATGTTGTTTCTGAAAAGGCTATGTCTGGGAATTTTAGCCATTAGAGCTTCTTAGGTAAGATACGTAGCTTTGGATCTGGGTTTGGGTTATAGCTTGGGTACTCACTGGTTGGATGATCCTGACTGGTCCATCTAATCTCCATGGGTGTCCGTGAACCCTGACTATAGAGATAAGAATGGCAAGTCTCACAAAAACATCTTCAGAATCCATTGACACAGTGCCTGTTAAGTGCTTGGCGTAGTGCCTGGCATGGACTATACATTTAATGGATGGTGGCGATTATCATTGTTAAACTGTTCATATTGAAATGCCTGATTTCTTTAATTGTAAATGAGAATTAGCAGAGGAAAAAATCTTTACTTGTGAAGCTCTTTGGTTACCGTGTGTTGCATTTCGTAATAGGCTGTTGATAATAATCACTGTCGATATGCTGCTCTGGGACCTGGGGGTTGTGTTTTTACACGAGCTTATAGAGTTTCCGCTGACTTCAAATGATCCACAGCAAGAGTTATGTATACTGAATTTCAGTGCTATCTGAGCATGAGTGGAGTCTTCAGATTGCCCTTGAGCCTTTGACAACATGACTGATTATTCCGGTTTATAATCTCCAAATGATAAAGCAAGTCCACAGAATCTCACTGATCCCACTTATTCTTACATAACCTCAGGTATCACATCAGCATTTGTTAAAAAAAACAAATGATAAAAAACATTTGATAAAAAAAACTTAAAACATTTGATTAAAAAAAAAACTTAGAAAAATCAGCCTTATCCAGGGGAGAGGGGAGCAGAGGATGAGATTTATGGTGAGAGTAACATGGAAATGTATATTACCATATGCAAAATAGATAGCCAATGGGAATTTGCTGTATGTCTCACGAAACTCAAACAGGGGCTCTGTATCAATGTAAGGGGTGGGATGGGGAGGAAGAAGAGAGGGAGGGTCAGAAGGGAGGGGATATATGTATACCTGGAGATCAGTGGAGAAATAACTCCAGAAAGAATGAAGGGATGGAGCCAAAGCAAAAACAACACTCAGTTGTGGATATGACTGGTGATAGAAGCAAGGTCCGATGCCACCTCATGCGAAGAGTTAACTCACTGGAAAAGACTCTGATGCTGGGAGGGATTGGGGGCAGGAGGAGAAGGGGACCACAGAGAATGAGATGGCTGGATGGCATCACCGACTCGATGGAGGTGAGTTTGAGTAACTCTGGGAGTTGGTGATGGACAGGGAGGCCTGGTGTGCTGTGATTCATGGGGTCGCAAAGAGTCAGACATGACTGAACGACTGAACTGAACTGAACTGATGGCTGATTCGTGTTGAAGTTTGACAGAAAACAACAAAATTCTGTAAAGCAGTTATCCTTCAATTAAAAATAAGTAAATTAAAAAAAATAAGGAAAAAACCCTCAATATTCAAAAAACAAACAAAAAATCAACCATATTCACTTTTAAAATGAGAGACCTAAACAATGTATTTTGCTTTCATTTGTCTATTATTGGAACACTTGCATGGAGCAATCAATACAGTGAAACTGTAAACAAAGAAGTATGCATGACTCTCGTATATTCATTTTCAAGGGAAAAATTAAGTGCTAGGAATATAATACAATTCCAGTAGGGATTTGAAGCAGTGTTTGGAGATGAAATGACATCCATCAGTCTTTAAATGTAGCTTTGCATCTCCTTCAGGAATAATTTGCTTTTAAATGATCAATAAAGATTTGGCGAGCTTTTCAAGTAACTTAATTGTACGTACAGGTTCATACATTGTTTAATGTATAGAGAGAAACTCTCATGTGAATCACAGTGGTCAGTAGGATAATTTTAGGGTCTGTTCTGTCGCTGTCTGTCTCTTTCTCACTTACTCTGTCTCTTGTCAGATATGATACTGGATTTAGGCTCCCTGGGAACTCCTGGTAAATGCATAAATATATTCAGAGAGATTGCGTCTTTTTATTAAATTTTAGCAACTCTGCTTCCTTCAGAAATCTTCAAAGGTCATGTATCTGAGTGGAGAAGAGTCACTAAGGAGATTTCAGTGCTGCTTACTGAAATAGAGATTTGACTAATGATAGTAAAGGTTATATAGATAAGATAGTGTATTTAACCCTCAAATGAAAATGACTTGGCGCCTTGCCAGCTCATCCTCATTTGTTAAATCTTTTCTCATACGCCTTGGTCTGTCAGCTCTGGAGAAAATGGACTGAGAGTCTGTACTCATTTTTGAAAAGGATAAATGGAAGTGAGGAAGGGCCATTATGCTGATAGGAAGGGTAGATTGGAATTTAAATCAGACCCAAGATGAGAAAAAGTAACCGTAGGAGTTAAGGCTAGAAATTTTGTTTCAGTACACCTGCATTGCCTTTCCATGGGGGACAGCAATTAACAGCAGTGGTGACATGGCCTGCAAACATGAAGGCTGTTCCATTGCCTCCACTTCCTCCTTGGGGGATGACCATCTGATTACGTGTCCTCTGAGCTTTCGGACTGAGCCAGCAGGGCAAGAAATAGCCCAAACTCTGGAAGTGATTTATGTTTTAATATGCCATATAAAGCTACTTTGTTTCAAAATTAAGTTGAAAAACCCATGAAAGGGACTAGCTGAAGATTTAAGCAGTCTTCAAATTACCACATCTGCTACATCTGTCCCTATTAACCAGATGGTTTTTTGATAGGATGAATCTCATTGTAGGAGAGATGGATGAGTTTTCCTTGTCTGGTTTGTCTCTTGGTTTGTAGTTGCCATTGACAGATGATGTTACAGCAGAGATGCCTGCTCTGGTGGGCAAATCCAATTTATTGCTGTGATTTCTTTTACTCAGTATAGTGTTTTGTGGTAATTTAAACATCAAAATTATGGATATTATATATATATTTGGGGACTTTTCTTTAGAAAAAAATCAAGTTTTGTTGCAACCCTGGGCCCAGGAACGAAGTCGATCCTCACCCCTATAAGGGGCATGAGTTTTCCAGTTTGTCACAGTACTCACCATTCCTTAAGTTTTTATACCCAGTTTATTTCTCTCATTTGCATTTCTAATCATTGAATTCAAGAATCACTGAGTCACCATAAAAAAGAATGAAATAATGCCATTTGCAGCAACATGGATGGAACCTAGATATTATACTAAGTGAAGTAAACCAGACAAATATATGATATTGATTATTTGTGGAATCTTTTTGAAAAAAGAAAAACTATACAAATGCACTTACTTATAAAACAGAAATAGACCCACTACATAGAAAACAGATTTATGGTTATAAAAAGGGAAGGGGATGAGGGATAAATTAGTAGGAGTATGGGATTAACAGGTACACATTATAATGAATAAATTAGGCTTAAATGTGATGTACAGTCAATCTGTGACAAAATTTTTGCATGATTTCCTCATGGTAGTCAAAATGGAAAAACCTAAGTCTCAGAAGAGTTTTGAATGTTATATTGAAGAAATCCTCATTTTAAATAAATTTCACATTCTTGTTTTTAAGTCATCAGAAATAAATGAATAAAAAGTATGTAGTGATGTGAAAACTTTAGCAGTCTGGTCTTTTTTTCCTGCTGTAATATTCGGCTCCTTTAGAAGGCAGTATAGAGCAATTTAATGTTAGAGTCTGGAGAAGGGACACCAGTTTGGAATAATTCTGAAACCATCTATCTTTCTTGAGTGTAAATTCTGGGAATACAAGGAGATCTTGGAGATGTGAGAAAAGGGATGAAAGTTAGATTTTCTGCTAGGTATTGTTTAGTAGCATCCCTAGGAATCAAATAAGAAGTGTGTATGTACAAAGTATTGGCTAGGTTTTGTGTCTTTTATTTTGTGTGTGTGTCTTTTAAATCATCCTGGCCAAATATTGCCTGCATGTCTGTTTTGTTTGACTACCAAGTGCCAAAGAACTGGACTGTAATCGTAGCACAGAGACAATGAAAAGAAAGGCAGAAGCTTTTCCTCTCTAGTTTCTGTTGTCTCAGATTTCTGGCCTCTATCTTTAGACTAAGACTGACTTCATTTTATTCCTGAACAGGTTGGCAAGAGCTATTTTGCTTAATTGATTTACATGGTTATTTTCTACTAGGAAGCAAACTAATTTAAACGGGAAATTTTCCACAGGACTTATAACAGAATTGTTTAATTTTGACATTTTATTATCATCTTTATACCATATCTGAACCCCAGATAATCACTTTAACAATATTATATTTGGTGATTTCTAAAATTAGCAGACTCATTTTGCCCTGTGCTTAAAACTTAGCAAGAATAGAGACTGCATCTTACTTTCCAGTCTTGGCGACCACTAACATTTAATGTTTATCTTAGTCCTTGATTCCTGGGGATACATATACACAGTTTGCTTATTGGCTGAGTTATAAGAAGTACTGTTGACTGTTTAAAACACTAAAAATTGCTGATTTATGTGTAATAATGTAAATTTCTTTATATGCTACTGGAATTCAGTTTTAGCCAGACTGCAACCAAATGTTAAGGTTGGCTGTGCAATGGTGTTTTTAGCTATAACATAGAAATTGCTTGTATGTGTGCCTGACTTGGCAGACGAACATCCTCATGTTTCCTTTGGAGCTCTATATTCTGACAACAGATTGCCTCCAAGGGTATTTACAAGTTTCACCTTTTCTTTATATACTACTTGTTATATCACTGGAGTATATGTTGTACATTTAAAGCATCTTCCAAGGAGAGTGTATGAAATAACCTGTTGTATTTTTGTTACCCTTGGAGTTAGCTGATCACTGCGTTTGGTGGGGTGGGAAGGTATTTCCAGAGGCGATTTGATTTCATCCTGCTACTTTGCAGAGGATATAGTAAAACCTGGTATGGAGATGACCATCTCTCTTATTAAGAACAATCCTCAGAAAATCCAAGGAGGAGAGTTAGATAATAACTCATCTGCTTTTATAGCTCTGACCCATTTCAGTTTCCCACAATATTCAGGCTTAATAGGAGATGGAAGATATACTATTATATATATATTTTTAACGGCCATGTGTTTATGTGGTTTTTCATAGATCCATCCATTCTGTGAAAACCTTGTGGCATAAACAACTATTTTTGCCTACCTAGCACCTATCCCCTCCTTGTTCCTGCTAATAGAGCCCCAATTTTGTTTGTAGTCAACTTGGTCTCAAGCAAAGCAGGTTGACTCCAGTAATACTTGATGAACTGTGATTGGTCTAAGCCAGTCTGGTCAGCCCATTCTGCTTTAGCAGTGATTGGTATAAAGATGTGCATTTGACTCAATCCTAACCAATGAGGCTTAAGGGGCGGTGGGAGAGATTCCCTTCCTGAATAAAAAATGACTCCCATGAAGGTAAATCCTTTTGCCTCTGTCTCTCTTGCTTTCTGCTTTAAATGAGGATATGTTGCTTGGAAAGGTAGCAGCCAACTTGAAAACTGAGGTGACAGTCTTGAAGAAGAAAACTCACATGCAGAGGATGGTAGACAGCATTGTGGAATAGCTGAATCACCAGGGACCACCTCTCTCCAGGTTTTTAGGCAAAAAATAAACTACTAATTATTGAAGCCACTGTTGTTTAAGGATTCTCTTATTTGCACTCAAAAGCATTCCTAATTGATATACCATGTAAAGGTAACATGCAGTGGAGAAGTTCAGCAACTCAACTAGATGAAAAGACAGCAGTATATTTTGTCTCAATCTGCTATTCTGTAAATATTATTTTCTTTTGGCCTGGAATGAAAGACAGATGTTGAGAAATGTAATTAGACTTTCGGTATTTGTGGCCAAGTTTTAATTTTTAATTGAACATGAGGTCCCAAAGTATTTGGCAACAGAAAGAAAATAATCTAGCATTTCTTTTTAATTAAATCATCCTGTACTACTGTATAACGGAAGATCAGAGCTAGCAGGATTACATTTCACAGTGATTTTAATGTTGCTGTCTTTTATTGCAAACCACTTGTTTTAAAATCTAGTCCAGTCTGCTGCTTAGACTACAGTACTATATTTACAGTAGACTGACTCAGAGTTTGCCTCCAGAGACTCTGAGTATGACTGTATTCCTGGAACAGCTGAAGAGGTCAGGAGGTGGAGTTTACTTTCATTAGTGATAGGAGCCTCCAGGATGGGTTCCCAGAGAGGGCAGGCACAGGTCTACTCAAGGAACCTGGCCTTGTTGGGCAGTTGCCGTAATGTTTAGATAAAGCAAGATTAGTAGTGTCTCTTCTGAGTTAGATTCAGCTTCATTTCTAAACCTAAAGAGCTGTAGTTACTGCACTTAGAAATTCAGGTAAAACCAAATCTACAAGTGACCAGATTGAATATGTCTGTTGTTTATTAAGTATTGTGAAAAATGTTATACCTGGAATATTAAAATGCACTGATTGTGTGTGATTCAAACCAACCTCAATGTTTAGCTAGAATTACTGAGAATTTTCAACTAGGACATATTTTGAAATAAATACGTTTGTTTGCTAATATATAGATGCAAGAAACCTCAAAGTGGGCTAAGAATGTAATAGTAATCTTTAAGTGGCCTGCATGAATGAGTCGATGAACAGTGATTATAGTACTCTAATCAGTGGTTCCCTTCCCTTCCGTTCAGTTCCGTTCTATCGCTCAGTCGTGTCCGACTCTTTGCGACCCCGTGGACTGTATCCTACCAGGCTTCTCCATCCATGGGATTCTCCAGGCAAAAATACTGGAGTGGATTACCGTTTCCTTCTCCAGGGGATCTTCCCGACCCAGGGATCAAACCCAGGTCTCCCGCATTGGAGGCAGACGCTTTAACCTCTGAGCCACCAGGGCTGCATAAATATATTTCTGTATAGTTTGTTCTCTTCAGATTGAATACCCTCCTCCCTGTAATTATTTGGTAATCCCTAATTTGTAGAACAGAATTTGAAAAAATTGGATAAAGCAGAATACTGATTCAGATTACCCAGGTTCAGAATTTTACAGAATCCCATTTAATAGGACCAGAATTAATCAGATTTTGCCATATGCCAAGGTTTTCTCTTTTAAATCTCAAGAGTTATTAAGCATGGTAAGTTATCATTTTGTGAGGCAATGTCATGTGGATATTGATTAAAAATCAAGGTAAAGCCTTACTATTTAAAAAAAATAATTGGCTTCGGTACACACTTGGGCTCTGCTGTTGCTGCTGCTAAGTCACTTCAGTCGTGTCCGACTCTGCGCAACCCCGTAGATGGAAGCTCACCAGGCTCCCCCGTCCCTGGGATTCTCCAGGCAAGAACACTGGAGTGGGTTGCCATTTCCTTCTCCAGTGCATGAAAGTGAAAAGTGAAAGTGAAGTCGCTCTGTCATGTCTGCCTCTTAGCAACCCCATGGACTGCAGCCTACCAGGCTCCGTTCATGGGATTTTTCCAGGCAAGAGCATTGGAGTGGGGTGCCATTGCCCTCTCCGACCTGGGCTCTACTAGAGGAATAATGCTTATGTAGGTAAAAAAAAGTTTTATCCTCAAGTTCTTTCTCTTTTTTTCCTTTCATTTATGATTCAAGAGAAGGTTGTTAAGAATAAATGATGCTGTAGACAAGCTAATATGAAAGCAAAATTTTTTATTTCTTTGTGTCACTTCTTTGGCATGACTGTATCTCCTCTGACAATAGTTCAGTGCCCCCGTGTGACAGAACATCTGGTCCTTCTTAGTTGGATGAAAATCAGGCTTGACTCATCCCTGCAGAATTTGAACTTTGAGGCCCTAAGATTTAAGGAGGTAACCTCCCATATAATTATTCTATTTCATTTCTTTACTTTTCCTATCACTGTTTCCCACACAACAACACCCATCTTTATTTTAAAGAAAAATTTATTTATTTACTTATTTTTGACTGTGCTGGGTCTCTGTTAAGGCTTCCCTGGTGGCTCAGATGATAAAGAATACACCTATCCGTGCAGGAGACAATGGGTTCAATCCCTAGGTCTGGAAGATCTCCTGGAGAAGAAAATGGCAACCCACTTCAGTAGTCTTGCCTGGGAAACGCCATGGACAGAGGAGCCTGGCGGGCTACAGTCTATGGATTTGCAAAGCGCTGGACATGGCTTAGCAACTCAACAACAATAGGGTCTTTGTTGCTGCCTCAGGCTTTTCTCCGGTTGGAGTGAACTGGGGCTACTCTCCAGTTGAGGTGCTTGGGCTTCTCATTGCAGTGGCAGAGCACGGGCTTTAGGGTGAGGGGGCTTCAGTAGTTGTGGCATGTGGACTCGTAGTTGCGGCTCATGGACCCTAGAACACAGGCTCAGTAGTTGCGGCGCACAGGCTTAGTTGCTCTGCGGCATGTGGAATCTTCTCAGATTAGGGATCAAAACTGTGTCTCCTGCATTTGCAAGTGGATTCTTTACCAACTAGTCACCAGGGATGCCCCAACAGCACCCATTTTTTAATGACAGAAATCATGTCAGGGCTTTTACTGTTAAAAAGTGCTGAGTTTGTTTCCTTAGATGTGCATCCAGATTCTGTACCATGGGTTCTGTGGTCCCACGTGATCTGTTCCCTCCCTGGGTCTACAGGCTCATCTTTTGCCCCCTTCTCCTTCTTAGTGCTCCAACTGCACTTACTCTTTTTCCCCCAAACTCATTTCTGTCTCTAAGCATTTGCAGGTGGTGTTTGTCTAGTAGGGAAAATCTCTTCAAATCTTTGCTTGACTGACTTACTCTCCTGGTTACAAACTCCAGTCTTGTGTCACTCCAGTCTTCTTGCTATGTCACATCACTCAGGTGATGAGTCACGCTCAAAAGCATAACATATTTCAAGTCTAATTTATTTTGTATATCAGTATTTCTATTGTCTGTCTTCCTTTCTGTGGATGGAAGTTCCATGTGGCCCACTGTAGGTATTTCTAAGGACCATGGGATCCTCCAGTGCCTAAGACACATAGTAGGCACTCATCGATACTCCTCAAACGGAGCAAAAGTAAGCAAACAATGTAAAAATTTACCTGGACTATTTTAGAAGTAAAATGGCAGAATTAATTAAGGCCATCCAAATATATTCTTACTCTCTTCTCCCAGATCACATTCTGTCCTTTGTATCATAAAATGTCTACATCATCAGGAATTCCATCTGGAATAATACCTCCTTTCTTTTTTTGTTTATTTTAAAAACAATTCAAATGTAACTCAAATGCTTATTGAAGCCCATCATCTGGTCACGAGCTATAAATACTCAGAGCAGCAGTTTTCAAACTGTGTTCTGTTCTTAATCCAGATGAAATACCATTAAAACGCGAGTGCTGTCAAATAAGTTGGTGAAATCCAGCAGTATCCTATTCCTTTAGCATATTCCAATAGCATATCAAGGGGTTTTTCAAGGTCTGTAGTAAAGAAATCCCTTATTACTTTGTGTCACTATTCACTGTACTTATTTAGCCACGGAGTCCCCATCCCAGTATATTTTGCTTTCTTCTAAACTCCTGTTAAGATTGTATGGAACTATAGCCTGTCCTTCTGCCTCCAACCTTTGCCATATCATGGCTGAAATAGCCAGTGGTATTATTAGCATGACATGTCAGAGAGAATTCAGAGCTCTAATAAAATGCATATAGGATGATTTCATCCTGGGGCTCTCCTCTCCCCAAATCCCCACCCAGGCCCCCAGGGCCGAGGGCATCAGTCTTCCTAGGAACCCTAGTTGAGAAGCTATGCTTTCTAGCACATTTATGAATGGAGTCCTAGATAATGTAGACTGTCGCCTTTCAAATCACTATGTGTAAAACGTCACTGGAGAGAATCACATTCTGTCCATCTATTTCCTAGATGTCATCTGTGAACTAAAAATGGCATCATTCAGAGATTTTTGGACTTTCTGAATACTGCAGAAGTTTGGTACCCCAACAAGAAAGCATGGTAGTACATGCCTGTGGTATGGTTGTTAAAGATTGGTAGAGTTTTAAAACCTACTTCCCAGTCATAAGAAAATATACATTGCAATAGTTCTCCAATGTCAGAGACTCTGTGTCTTTACCAGATTGAATGGTTTAGCATCACACATACTAAATTTTCTCTTCTCCTAGACTCCCATTTTGGCATAATTTAATTCAAAAGCAAGGTTCCTTATTGTGAAATATTAAGCCAAGGTGTTTTATATAAAAAGTGTTGAATTATTTTATTCTCCAGGTGGCATAGTTTAAATAAGATGAAAGTATAAATCTAATCAACTACAAGACCATGTCTATTTTATGCTGTTATAACTTCTTGAAAAAAGACTGATTCATATGCAACAGTAATTCATTTAATTTCAACAAGTCTTTGCATAATTTTATATTTCTTCACTGTACTCTCTCTGCCAAGAATTTGTTCATATAAATCTCTTTTGCCCTGCTAAATTGGCTTCAGAAAATATTTGAAAAGCAACCAGACTATTAACCCTTTAAATCATAGTTTCTTTCCCCCTTTTCTTTCCTTTTTTTTTTTTTGCTAATTAGATTATCTGGAATCAGGTTTTCTGAGAGGTTGAGTTTCCACATTTTTCTTATTATGCACAGGATTTTCTAATATTGGAGCATCCATTTTTGGAGTGTCTCAGCTAACCTCTAGATTTTTTGGTCTATGATTGATTGAGGCTGAATCCTTCCACTTTTTTAGTTGGCTGGAATCAATGTGTTGCCACTCATCCTGCAGTTATGGTGGCGTGTGGATGGAGGAGATCACAGTTCTTTTCTTTCACCCCCCTTGGTCTCAATGAAGTCCCTCACATTCCTTCTTTTTTGTGCTGTGGATCAAAAAGCAAGCCCACATGTTTAGTTTCCAGTCTTAGTTTCTGACTAGTGGTTAGAAATTCAAAGCATCTACTCATTGTGATCTTCAGAGATTTGGTAGAGTTTCTAAGTCCACTTCCCAACTGTAGGGAAATGTCCACCAGCTTTTGCATAGTTGGGACAATGGAAGGCTATCTCATGATTGTCCTTCTGCCTCCTGGTGAGGAGAGTTAAACATATAGCCAGATATATAATATCGTGTGGTGCTGCTGTTGTAAGAACATGGGGATATTTTAGTCATCTTTTTATCTATAGTGTGTGCTGAATGGTAATAGCCAACATTTGATGTAGGTCCTTTTTCTCACTCTCTTTCTCAGATGGAGACACTGAGGCACACACAGGTCAAGTGATCGCTTTAAGGTCACTTGGTGATAGTCAGAATTCAAACCCAGACATTTCGGTCCCAGAGTCCATCTACTTCACCATTGTACTCCTGTGTCTGTTGAATGAGTTCATGATAAATAGAAGGGGTAGAGAATAAAGCTTAAGGAATCTTGTTTGGAGTTCTTCTGATCAGACTGAAAAATTGAGTACTCTTGACCCCAAACCTGGGCCTTTTGATTTTAGAAGACTGTGGAGTTTTACACTGTGGTTCTCGTTAGTGCTGTGTTTTTCATTATGATCATTCATTAACATATATTTATTGAGCACTTAGCATGTGCCAGGCATTATCTTAGGTAATGCTGATTCAGCAAAAAGCAAAACAGTGGACAAACCTTACTTTCATGTAGCATACATTCTACTGGGCAGTGCTGCCTATTTTTTTGAGCCAGGTATGCAGTAAAATTTCCCGTCTAGAGACTTTGTAGTTATGGCCACACTCAGGTGATTCACAACAGAGTCCTGTGCCTAAGGGACTTTCTTCTGCATGGCTGAAAGATAACTTGAGCAAGTCATTCTGGGAAGAACCTGAGAGATGAGACAAAATCACTTAGGTATCTTCAGTGTGGTGGCGATTTTCGTTACCAGGGTAACCACTTCTCTTAGCATCCCTCTCCACTGCTACCTCATAATTTTGACAGGACAGTGTGAGTGAGTTTATGAACACACAAATGTGCTTTTTACAGAGCCTGGTTGGGATGGAGGAAAGCTGTAATACCTGTGTTGTCTTTATAAAGATCTGCAATGTTCAGGGTAATTAAACCTGTCTGTGCAGGCTTCTAATTGCCCCTGCCTTGCTTGGAATATCAGATTGCTTTGTTTGTAATGATAGTCTGCCTGCAAGCAATGGGCTTTTAGAAATATATATGTTCACAGGTACACCTAGCAGATTCTCACTTTTTCTAAACTAGAAAACATGCTAATTTTCACACAAAGCTCCCTGAAGCTCATGCTGCATCTCAGTGAAGATGAAATACTTGAGGCTCTAATGAGGCCCTCCTCTGAGATTAAGATTTCATTGCTCTCACTTTAGCATAAGTTCTCCACCAAAACTATGATTATGATGTGCATTTTACATGTCAGAATGACTGACTTTATCATCTTTTGTTGTTTTTGTTGCTGATTTCCTGAGATTAATGAGGGATCACTACTTAAAGAGGAGTTGTGTGTTCAGGAGGCATAGAGGCCAGCCTGTTTTGAATGGTGGCATAGGTTACATCTGCGGAATCCAGTCGCCATCCTGGGGGACCCTGTGAGCAGGAGAAAATCCTTGGCAGAATGATTTAGGAAAGTATAAAGAAGTCCTGAGATCTTGAGTAGTTTCAACAACCAGAGACACCAAGATAAGACTCTCTGCTCTTGTCTCTGCCATCTGGAGGGTCTCTGCTTCCTTCCTGAGCTACCTTGGGGTAGAGGGATGTCAGATCGAGACATTCTGCGTGAAAACCCCAGTAGTGAACTTTTGATGAGGTAGCTCCTTTTTTCTCCCATCAGTTCAGTTCATTCGCTCAGTCGTGTCCGACTCTTTGCAACCCCATGAATCACAGCAGGCCAGGCCTCCCTGTCCATCACCAACTCCCGGAGTTCACTCAATACACCCACGCATTTTCCTCACTGCAGTGTATCCACAGTGACATAGGGGTTTCACTGCTAGCCATACCCTGTCCCTCTTCTAGGGCCATCATTTTCTTATTCATGTATTAGCCGTGAGGCCATAGGTGGATATGAATTCTTATGAAGCAGTGTTCACAGTATTTGCTACTGGTAGTATTTGTTCACCTGGTAGAAACAAAGTTACAAAATAGCACTTAATGTTCCATCATTTATTAAAAGTAATCTGTATAGTCAATATAGGGCTTCCCAGATGGCTCAGTGATAAAGAATCTGCCTGCCAGGGCAGGAGATGAGGGGTTGGGTAGATCCTCTGGAGGAAGAAATGGTAATCCACTCCAGTATTTTTGCCTGGGAAATCCCATGGGCAGAGGATCATGAAGGGCTGCAGTTGCTGGGGTCATGAAAGAGTCGGACAAGAATGAGCCCGCACACAATAACAACGGATATAGTCAATATAGTATAATATGGAAATCTATACAGTAAATATGGTATAGTATCCATGCAATAAATATAGCATATTATCTATGCTTTACCAAAATGAAGTTGTATATGGTAATATATATGGACTGTATGTGTGCGTGCATGCTAAGTCACTTCAGTCATGTCCAATTCTGCAACACTATGGACTGTAGCCCACCAGGTCCTCAGTTGATGGGATTCTCCAGGCAAGAATACTGGAGTGGGTTGCTATGCCCTCCCTCAGAGGATCTTGCCAACCCAGGTATCAAACCTGGATCTCCTGCGTTGACAGGAGAGTTCTTTACCACTAGTGCCACCTGGGAAGTCCATATGTACTATGTATGTATAATACATTCTATGTAGTTCGTATGTGTTTCTATAAAGGCACACATGTATGTACAGTTTGAACAAATCTAAAGCAGTATGTTTATATTGATTATCTTTGTGTGGACAGACTGCTGCTTGTAGATTTCTTTGTATTTGTGTCTTCTGGTGTTTTGCAATGAATATATAACTTTTTGGTTTAGATGTTATTTTTTGAAAGGGCATTTACTGTGTGTCCTTTTGTTTGTAGGGCTGTGTGCCGCTGGTTGGAAATTCTGGAAGACAGCTCGTAGGGTGGGGTTAGGAGCAGAAAGAGGGCAGGGTGGAATTGGCAAGGACTCAGTGAATTTTGAAGGAAAGGAATGATGGAAGGGAATAAGAAAGGAAAGGAAGGAATGAGAAATGAAGGAGGGAAAGGTATTGTGCTCTAGTTTGAAAGGAAGGTACACATCTGTAAAGGATGCTTAGTGATGCTTGACTTGGGAAGCGTGAGTCCAAACATATAAATTGTTCATGGGAGATTCATATGAAAAAAGAGGATTTTATTCATCTTACTTTTATGTTGCCTTCTTTAGTGTTTTATCAACTTCTAGGTTCACGTTCTCATGTTTGTATATGAATCCTATAATAATTTGACTTCAGTTATGCTCAGAAATCCATATCATCCTTGATCACAGGCTACTTTTAACTATATAAGAGTTATGAAAAGGTAAGGAAATTTTAAGGCAGGCACATGACCGGTGCTTAACTAAAGTGAAGCACTTATGCTTTGCAGATAAAAGAAGCGTGAGAGAAGAGGTCAATGTGAAAAGATAAAGCAAATACTCACCTTTGCCACGCTCGGGCTGGGGCACTAAGGTCATCTCCCTTTCTCCTGTCTGTTGCTGTTACTGATCAAAATTCATTCGTCTTTGTCTTGGTCTAGAAACGTGTACTGTGAAGAGAATTGCATCAAGTTCTGAGACTAATCCTTTTTTCTTCATCTTAGGAAGTTATCTTTTAGATCCAGCGACAATGCTTCTGGCAGTTTTGTAGAGTTTACTTCTACTGTGAGAGTGCCCAGTCATAGCATTCTTAAAAAGAAAGTCTTCTTGACCAAATCGTGTCATGTTAACCTGAGACAACACAGCCTGCCAACTGTATGTTGTTTTGACCCTTCAAACTTTGATGGAGAGCTAGGGACAATTCAGAGGCCCAAGGAGAAATGTGGAGACAACAGATTCCTGTTCATGGAAGATGTTGTTGGTGGTTATAAAACCCTCCAGAATCACTCTTGATCCATTTGATTAGACAGACTCTACCTCAGCAGCAGACATTTAAAATTCTTTCTTACGTTGTTTCCTGTTGACAGTCATCTTCTGTCACTGCATAATGGTTTATGTGGAGCTGGAGCTGACTCAGCCCTTTTGGGCCTAGGGGAAGGCATGTGACTAAGCTTGGCCAATCAGAATAGTACTCCATCCTCACAGCCGCTGAGATTAATTTACGTTTTTGTTGTTCACTCTGTCACGTCCGACTTTACAACCCTGTGGACTGCAGTATGCCAGACTTCCCTCTCCTTCATTATCTCTCGGAGTTTGCTCAATCTCATGTCCATTGAGTCAATGATGCCATTCAACCATCTCCTCCTCTGTCGTCCCCTTCTCCTCCTACCCTCAATCTTTCCAAGCATCAGGGTCTTTTCCAGTGAGTCAGCTCTTCGCATCAGGTGGCCAAAGTATTGGAGCTTCAGCTTCAGCATCAGTCCTTCCAGTGAATATTCAGGATTGATTTCCTTTAATCCTGGTTTGATCTCTTTGCAGTCCAAGGGACTCTCAAGGGTTTAGGAGTCGGGATAAATCAAGATGGGCCGATCAGAATCACCCCCAGGACTTTGCCCGACCCATCAAAGAAGGGATTTTTGAGGTTGAAAGCAGTGGACTTGAAGCTGTGTGCAGCCACTAAGATGCCATGTGGGGAGATCTTACCTAAGAATAAAACTAAACAAAGCCAAGACGTATAGAGAAATGTGTCAGTATAATGTTAAGACAGAGCACTGTCTTGACATTTTGGGCTGGGTGATTCTTTGTTGATGGGGGCTGTGTTATACCTTATAGGATGTTTAGCACCATGCTTGACCTCTACCCAGCAGATGCCAATTGCACAACCCCTGAACTTTAGTTTACTTGACATGTTTCCAGGTTTTGCCAAATGTCCTCTGAAGGACAAAATTGTCTTTAGGTAAAAACTACTGGTTGAAGCAACTGGGTCTAATTGGGTTTGAAGAGAACTCTTGAACTTTTTGGTTGTTTGTACTGTATCAGTTTTCTGTTGCTCTTGTCTATATGACCCTGTTTCTGACTTTGTATCTGTGACTAAAGCCAGAAAATATTCTTCTCTTTTATGGACTCATGTGATTAGATTGGCCCATCCAGGTAATCCAGAATAGTCTCCTCATCTTGGTCCTTAATTTCATCTGCTAAGTCATTTTGCCATGTAAGGTGACGTATTCATAAATTCAGGGAGTTGGGGTGGACATTTTTCTGCCTCCTGCGTGCACTGATAAATTTCTTTTTTGCTTGAACTAGATTGATGTCAGTGACCACAGCCAAAAATTAACAATAAAATGTTTGAGATCTAGTATTGGAAACCTCTTTTTAATCATGGTGCAGTTTATAAACTCCATTCTTTTAAACTCCCAGCACCAAAGCCTGTTACACAGTGGGCCCTCCCTTTGGACTCAGTAAATGTGAGTTTATTCTTTCCATTCGTCTTGGGTGCCATGAAGAAGGATTATTAGAAACTTTACCATGTGAATTGTTAGGCAGGACTCTGGGAGAGAAAATGAAGAGAAAGGAAGTAAACATTCCCTGCAAAGAGAAGTAATTAAGTGATTTTAAAGAGCTGGGATTTCAGAGTCAGGTAGCAAAGAACGAATTGCAGTTCCCCACTGTTCCTACCACTCTGTGAAATAAGATAGTCAGTCTTCATGTTAGCCTAATTGCTGCTCTTCCTTCCCTTCATTTTTTGTGCCTTGCGCGTCAAGGTAAGTGACTGATAAATCAACCCTGGGTGGATAAGAATTTATGACTTTTATTTTCCTTCTCAGAGCAATTTCTCAAACTGCTCAAACTCAGAGCAGTTTCTCAAACATATATTTATGTTCTCAGCTGTGTGTCCTGGAGTCTGTGAATTTTCTAATAGGGAGATTGCACAAATCCCTTTGGAATTACCATTTACCAGCCTGGAGCACATCCAGTGGTCCTTTCAATGCCTTCCGTGTCCTCAGAGACTCTCCCAGCTTCTCAGGATGGTCCTACCTCTGATGTAGTTCCTCACTTCAAAAGAGATGGTGTCTGGTACATCAGCCCCAAAGGTGACGACCAGGGATGCCTTTCATTTAAAGCAATCCAAGGGAGCCTGACTGCTTTAGTAGAGCAAGTGCTCTCTTGGAGGTTAATTTTTTGTTTACAAAGGCCTCAGGGAACAGAGAGACCTGATCTCAAATCCCTTGACTTATGACAGGGAACAGGGAACTTTTTGAAAACTCGATTCTCATGAACTGCTTCCAGCACCTCTGGTTGTTCAAAGGACAGCTGATATGGGAGTGTCCTGGCCTTACCGTGCTCAATTTGTACATCCCAAACAGAATGAATTTAACAACCTAAACTCTTCCTGATTTTACTTCAGCAGAAAACCTTGGTTAAAAAATGCAATGTTTTCCTGTAATGAGTGTACATAAATATTTCATTGATGCAGTTATCTTTAATGTGAAATAATTCTGCAGCTTGGCTAGTGCCTGGGAGAAATGATCAACCTGCTTCCTTCCCTTGAGTGATTTCTTTTTTAAATAAACAAAATGTGTGTCTGAAACGGTGGTTCATGTGTGTACGTGTCTCTTTGTACCTGCCATTTCCTTCCTGGAATGTGCATGTGACTTCTAGGAGGAAGTTTTAATGAGTTAGGAAAGCAGTGGGTTTTCTTTTTTTTCTTTCGTTTTTGGCAGTCACAGTGAAATAGACAACGGCTGGTCCAGTTGCAGTTTCCAGACTCCCAGCAGTATCCTTATTTGAAAATGCATTTCAGATTCTGAGCTTTTGCCGTATAGAATAAGAGTTAGTGAATTCAACTTACACCTTTGCACTTAAAAATAAAATGGCTTGGAGAGAAGAAAGAAAATACAATAGTAAGAGTCTAAAAAAAGCTTCTGACCCTTCAAAAGTAATAACTGCTGCCTGTCCATTTTTTACTTTTACTTGAGATAGAGGATATTGTTACACACCATTTTTTCCATCTGATACAAATGATATGCCTTTTTGCTGATTAAAACTTGCTTGTCTAAGTTCATTTTTCTTCCTAGATAGGTTTCCATTTGCGAGCAATCTATGTGCTTTACCTCATTTGCAAATTTGGCACCTTCTTTGTTTTTATGATTCTTTAGCGTTCCCTCTTTCACTGTCTTTTGTCATAACTTCGTCACTGAACTATATGCTGATTCTAAAGTTGTCTGGTCTTTCTGACTTGCTAGAGGAAAAATAAAATGCCATCATTCATATAATAGTTCTCTAGTGATGAGGAATAAAAGAAACTGCCCCACTTACTGGTGGTGGGAAAACAAATTGGAGGTGATTTAGACTGGTGCTGTGTGATATGTGTATATTTTGTGATGATGGTACCTGAAAACCATCATTAAGAGAGCCTGGTGTGTCAGGGAGGAAGTGACTGAGGACTTTATCTGTAGAAAACGAAGTTAAAGGTCACTGGTGATTTTGGAAGGATGTTATCAGGATTGGAGATTCTACCCTGCATATGAACTAGAATCACCTATTATGGTATCATGCATGCTTCCAGAAAACATAAGGCTCCTGGGTCAGATAAAGGACTTAATCAGTCACAGCACAATAGGCAGCAAGAGCATCACATATGTATCAGCTCCCCACATGCCACGCAGGCGATGTGAAGGGGCCTCGGGGAATACTGTGCGCATTCGTTTTGCTGCAAAGCCAAGGAGTTGGGCGCTTGGGGGATCCATCTCTTTTATGCAAACTTGCTTTTTGCCCTGGAAGCAGACAAAACTTTTCCCCTCAAGATTGCTCTCTGCAGACACACACCTGTTGGTGGCCTTGGCCAAGAGTGGTCCGGACTTGGCATTCTTTGCTGGGACACTCAGGGCTCATGGCCTGTGGTGGAATGCCATTCCCAAGTTACTTTGATGTTTCATATTAATCATACAACTAGCTGCCATTTACTGAGCATCATCGTGCTCCAAGCACAGCATATGTACTCACTGTAGTTTAATTTGCATCCTGGTGACAACTCCAGTGCAGTGTATGACTGTTTGCTGCTGCTGCTAAGTCTCATCAGTCGTGTCTGACTCTGTCCGACCCCATAGACAGCAGCCCACCAGGTTCTGTCGTCCCTGGGATTCTCCAGGCAAGAACACTGGAGTGGGTTGCCATTTCCTTCTTCAATGGATGAAAGTGAAAAGTGAAAGTGAAGTTGCTCAGTCATGTCCGACCCTTAGCGACCCCATGGACTGCAAGCCTACCAGGCTCCTCCGTCCATGGGATTTTCCAGGCAAGAGTACCGGAGTGGGTTGCCATTGCACGCAAACTCACATGTAAAGAGTTGAAACAGCATTACCTGCACTAATGTAAAACTGTTATTTTGTTTTAGCTTCTTATATGTCTCTTTCCTGGCTCTTATCACAACATGTCCTTTCGGTTAAATGTTTTTCTCTGTCTTCACTGCTAGAATGAAAGCTCCTTAATGTCAAGGATTTCATCTCATTCACTTTGTTTTCCCTGCAGCTAGATTATGTGCCTAGACGTTACTTTGCCAACAAAGGTCCGTCTAGTCAAGGCTATGGTTTTTCCAGTGGTCATGTGTGGATGTGAGAGTTGGACTGTGAAGAAAGCTGATCGCCGAAGAATTGATGCTTTTTGTGGTGCTGGAGAAGACTCTTGAGAGTCCCTTGGACTGCAAGGAGATCCAACCAGTTCATTATAAAGGAGATCAATCCTGGGTGTTCATTGGAAGGTCTGATGCTAAAGCTGAAGCTGCAATACTTTGGCCACCTCATGCGACGAGTTGACTCACTGGAAAAGACTCTGATGCTGGGAGGGATTGGGGGCAGGAGGAGAAGGGGACAACAGAGAATGAGATGGCTGGATGGCATCACCAGCTCGATGGACATGAGTTTGTGTGAACTCCGGGATTTGGTGATGGACAGGGAGGCCTGGCGTGCTGTGATTCATGGGGTTGCAGAGAGTCGGACACGACTGAGCTACTGAACTGAACTGAAGTGGTGTGTTAGGCATGGGGTAGATCTTTCTGGAGTATGTCTGTTTTGTATCCCAAGGGTTTTCTCAAAGCTACTGTGACCTAGTAGATACCTCAGATATTTTTTGAAGGAATATATAAATGAGCAAATGGACTTGTCCAGCTACTTAGTAATGGAGTCAGGACTGGAAATGAGGTCTTTCTGGCTCAGAGTTAATTATTATTAGTCTCTGCCCTTCTCAGTTAGTGGTGGACTCAGCCTGATGCACAAACATCCTTGGAGCTTGTGGTTCTGTATCACTTGTTTTAGTAGTTCCCCCAAGGTAGGCAGGAAGTGTGATTTTGGAAGTCAGTTGCAGACGAGTTTCATTTGTTTTTATTTTTGGAATCTCTCTTACAGCTTCATAGGGAGAAATCAATGTGAGCAAGCAATAGGTGCCTCTCAGAATTTGAAATACCCATTTTTACTTAAATACGAGCTTCTCCTTCCAGAGCTTTCTGTGAGTGATAGCATAGAGGGTTTGACCAAGAATGTTGAGCTTCTTCCTGGGCTGGTTTCCATGGTAATGGTTGCAGCTTTGATTGGGCTGGTATTGCAGAGAGAAGGAGCAGCAGACAAGGTGATGCTGCATCGGGAGGTATCCCAAATCCTTATGACCACAAATAGTACAGTCTGCAGCCAATGACAGCGGGCAGAAACTGGCTCATAATGTTCGAGGAATGGGTTCTGAAAAGCTGTTTTTGTCTGTGAAAGAGAGGTTTGCCTGTATTCAGGGTCAAGACTTAACAATAGGATTACTTTTAACTATGATTTGCCTAAATACATAGTAAGTTGGAGATTTTACCTGTGAGGGAATAAATGTAGAATGGTGCTCTTGTGGTAAGGTTCCCAGAGGCATCCCAAAGCATTATGGACAAAATTTATAGGGATATGTCAGAAAGAATTTCATTGAGAACATATTTAAAGAGTGCTGTTTGAGTAATCTCTTGCTCCATAACCTTTCCAAAACAACACAGTTTAGCATAACAACTTTATATTATCTGCCCTCGTTTGGGGGCTTGTTCTTGTTCTGGCCTCTTGTGTGGTTTCAGTTCAGATGGGAACTGCAGCTGTATTCATCCTGGGGGTTCCTAATTCATGTTCTGGCTGATGCTGGCTCGTAGTTGGGACCTCACCTTGAACTGTCAGCCAGCACATGTGCTGGTGGTCTCTCTACCTGGCCTGGTGTCATCACACTGTCGTGACTGGGATACAGGAGTGGGTGTCTAGGAGAAAGGAACTGGAAGTCTCTTAAGCCCTCAGCCTGAAAACTGGCACAAGACTGCTTCTACCATATTCTGCATGGTCATGTTGTCCAAAAACCCACAGTAAAGGTGAGGAGACAGGCCCTTCCTGTCAATGGAAAGAGTGTGAAAAAATGTTTAGGTTGTCTTTTAAGCCAACACAAGTAGCAGCTCTGTTTTCTTGCTGTCCTTCTGAAGTTCATAGACAAATTAAAACACTACTAAGTACTCTTCCAAGGTAGCGCTAGTAGTTAAAAACCTTCCTACTGGTATAGGATCATAAGAGACTAGAGTTTGATCCCTGGGTCGGGAAGATGCCCTTCGGGAAGAAATGGCTACCTGCTCCAATATTCTTGCCTGGAGAATCCCATGGAAAGAGGAGCCTGGTGGGCTACAGTCCATGGGGTCACAAAGAGTCGAATGCATCTGAAGCGACTTAGTACATAAGCACTCTTGAAATGTAAGGGGAGACATTAAAAATCAAGGGTCTTCTAAACTTACCCATTTTAAGTCTATGTTTTTTCAAGTATGGACTTCCCTGATGACTCAGATGGTAAAGAATCTGCCTGCAATGCAGGAGACCCAGGTTCAGTCCCTGCATCAGGAAGATCCCCTAGAGAAGGGATTGGCTACCCACTCCAGTATTCTTGCCTGGAGAATCCCATGGCCAGAGGAGCCTGACGAGCTACAGTCCACGGAGTCGCAAAGAGTTGGACATGACTGAGTGACTAACATTTTCACTTTTTCAGTTATGCCTAAACTGACTCCCTCTTGTAGTATTTTGCTTTTCTAAAACAACTCTAAAGGATTGTGAAGTCTTAGGGTTCAGTTTAGTCACTCAGTCGTGTCCAACTCTTTGCGACCGTGTGGACTGCAGCACACCAGGCTTCCATGTCCATCGCCAACTCCTAGAGCTTGCTCAAACTCATGTCCATCGCGTCGGTGATGCCATTCAACCATCTCATCCTCTGGTGACCTCTTCTCCTCCTGTCTTCAGTCTTCCCCAGCATCAGGGTCTTTTCCAATGAGTCAGTCCTTTGCATCAGGTGGCCAAAGTATTGGAGTTTCAGCTTCAGCATCAGTCCTTCCAATGAATATTAGGTGATCTCCAAAAGAGTACTTTCAAAAGTCAAAAACTTAGACTTCTATGTTGTTTTATGTTCACTCTTTTCTCCTTGAGTAGGCTTTTTGAGGAGCTTTGGCCATAAGGTCACTGATTTTGGAGACAGTTATTCCCCGTAACTTACAGCACACGAGACACTTCTAGGCATATCAAACATGGTCTGATTTACGCCAGTTATAGTTTGCATTTCAATTAATACAGAGGCTGGTGTCATAAGTAAATGGCAGCTACTCATTTTCTTTTCAAATTGCTTGACAAAAGCATGTCTTGAGTTTTTAACGTGTTACATATGACACATAAAGTGAGCACTTTTATGTGCTGATGGAGGTGACAGAATTGGATGTCAGCTTGCTTAAACACAACTCTAATGGATAAGAAACAGAAAGGAAGGTATTAAATCTTGTCTTGCTGGAAGCTTGTGTTAGCAAAAAAGTACTGATGTCCTTGCTTTGTCTGTAATTTCACATCTTCATTTTCCCAAACCTCAACTATGGTGTTTTCTAAAAGAGATTTAAGTATTTTTTCCTCCAATCTGTTTTTTTTTTCCAGTAGTTCTTAAAAGTGAAGGGAAACCTCAGAAGTATTAACAGAGGTGGTTGAATCGACTCACTTTTAAAGGCAAAGTCTTGGCAAAAGACAGAGCCTCACAGATGAATTTTCTCAAAATTTTTGAGGACTCTGTAATCCAGTGTGCTAAGCATTGGACTGGAAACAAAGAGATAGAGGGTTTTCATTTCTGATGTGTCACTAACCACCTCTACCTTGGAAATTGGTTTAAGAAATGTGTCAGGCTGCACATGTTTCTTTCCTCAACTCTTTTTATGCTTGTAAAAAACTGAATGATAGTGATGTGAATATAGAGCACATTTCTGTCACACAAAAGGGAACAGAGATCTCTTATAACATATATGTGTATCCATCCATCTTTATTGGAAAATGACTGACTAGTTTTAAACTTAGTTCCTACCCTGTAGAAGCTGGGGTGTGGGGTCTGTTCCATTTTCTGAGGTCTAGTTAAATTAGAACAATTTGTTAACTCATATGAAACCTCAGATTTCCCCCTCTGAGCCACAGAGCCAGTGAAGAATGGGGAGAATATAATAGGGTAAGAGTGGGAAATTACTCTTTGCTTCTTGGCTGGGTTTCTCCTTTTATCAGCTACCTTAGCAGTTGAGGGCTGAATGCAAGGTCTCTGGAAGCTGTCAGAAGACGTGGAATGTTATCTTTTGTCTGTTCTTTCTCCTTTTCCTTCCTCTTCTTTTTCTTTCTTTTTGTTGGTCATACCATATGGCATGTGGGATCTTAGCTCCCAGACCAGGAATTGAACTCACTCCTCCTGGGGTGGAAATGCAACAGCCTAGCCACTGGACTGCCAGGAAATGCCCCCTCCTTCTTCTTCTTTCTTCTTTAGCTTTCTTCCCCACCCCCATGAGTCAACTCTTCTGTCCTCCTGTTTTGTTTTCTCAGTTTATCTTCCTTTTTTCCCCCTTCCCCCCAACTGCTGCTGCTGCTAAGTCACTTCAGTCGTGTCTGACTCTGTGTGACCCCATAGACGGAAGCCCACCAGGCTCCCCCGTCCCTGGGATTCTCCAGGCAAGAACACTGGAGTGGGTTGCCATTTCCTTCTCCAATGTGTGAAAGTGAAAAGTGAAAGTGAAGTTGTTCAGTTGTGTCCGACCCTTAGTGACCCCACGGACTGCAGCCTACCAGGCTCCTCCATCCATGGGATTTTCTAGGCAATAGTACTGGAGTGGCTTGCCATTGCCTTCTCCGTCCCTACAAGTAACACAATTGCCCATCTTACTATTTACTTAAACCCTGGTTAAAAGTAATAATTGATTGAAACCTTCTTCCCAAATGCTTTTTTGAGAAAATAAAGCTTTTCTGGATTAAGGAGAAAATGGCATCTCTCAGCTTTTCTCTCTTTCTGCTCCACCTGTGATTAAGCTCTTTCCCCCATGGCTGCTCTTCTGACTGAATTCCCTCTTTCTCCACAGGGACAGAGAACTCTGCCCACACTCCTCAGTCATCATTTCAAGTGGTCACAGGATCCTTATCCCAGCAGACACTGTCATTCCTCCTCTCTTGGATCTCACTCTCTTCTCTTTAATTGTTCTTTTCTTTTTTCAAAAGTCTCCACATTTAAATGGGCTCATTATTATTATTATTTTAAGGTAGAGGGAAAACCAGGTTGAGTCTCATCTATCAATGGTTGGAGCAGTCTTGAAATTCAGATTGGAGTTTTAGTTGCGGGAGAGTCATGAATCTTGTTAGGCTAGTTCTAAAGATTATTTTTCAACTTACAGAAAGTGGGTTGCATTTGTAGGGTTGGTTACTTTGGTCAGCAGGTCGTATGTAGAAGTATGTCCAGCTTCATGCTCTTTGATGATGAAATGCTTTTTTAGTATGTGTACATTGATGCTCTATCTAATGATGCGTAACGCTTTGTATCTCTTCAGTTGTATATTCTGAAGACAGTCACAGCTTCAGGTTGGACTGGCACGGTCATAACTGGGTTTTGACAGGCCTTCTAATTGTCAGTATTTTATTGATCACTTTTCCTCTGGTTTGACTATCGATGCAGCTTAAAGGCTTTCCTGAGAAAGAAACTTGAGAGGGAAGTTTTGATACCCTTGATTGGCAAAACATCTTTTATCTCTGTGGCTTAATAACTCTCTCTTCTCCACAGGTGCCTTTGCCTTCTTGATTGCATATTTTGATTATTTACAAAGTGCTTCCATGTGGCATAGCATCAAACCTGAAGCATATTAGTCATGAAATATTTAATTTGTAAGTGTGAAATGTCAGGTTTAGTTTGCAAGTTATACCTTAGGAGCCTTGTTAATCAGCCCTGAAGAATGTTTCCTACATCTAAGATTTGGTCAGACTTTGGGGATAGAAGTTCCTATACTATCTACAGTAACTATGACATACACATTCATGTTTGATCAATGAGCTGTCATCTCTCTAAGTTCTTTGCCAAGGCTTTAGTTTATCCTGCTGCCTCCTGAAACAGTGACTCACTGGAGATGATGGATGAAACCCACAGGTGGTTTTGGTATGGAAATTTTTTATGCCTCCCAAAGATGGAATTATAGGGCTGGATTTAAAGCAAATTGAGCATCCTAAATAAATGTCTTCAGTGTCTTCCTGCTGAAATGAGAATAAGATGCAGAAACTTATTACCATGGCCAACCAAGCCCTGTGGTATCTGGCCCCTCCCTGCTTTTTTAGTTCCATCCCATGCTACCCAGCCCTGTTTTCATTTGTCTGAAATCAACAGAAATGCCATAGTACTGTCATAATTACTTTGCCTTAGAATCTTTGCATTTCCATATCTTCTTTCTGAATCTCTCCCTTCTCCTCCCATGCTTGCAAGCATGTGTGCTAGGTTGCTTCAGTTGTGTCTGACCCTTTGCAGCACTATGGCCTGTAGCCTACCAGGCTCCTCTGTCCTTGGGATTCTGCAGGCAGGAGTACTGGAGTGGTTGCCACGTCCTCCTCTAGGGGATCTTCCTGACCCATGGATTAAACCCTGCTCTCTTATGTTTCCTGTGTTGGCAGGCAAGTTCTTTACCACTACTGCTACCTGGGAAGCTCTCCTCATCCTTTACTCCAATCAGGAGCATCCTGGGTTTCCTCCCAACATCCCAAGTTTCCCTATGCCCTTTTTATCTGGCAGATTCTGTTGTAAGTAAGTGTGTTAGTCGCTCAGTCGTGCCCGACTCTTTTTGACCCGGTGGACTGCAGCCAACCAGGCTCTTCTGTCCATGAGATTTTCCAGGCAAAGATACTGGAGTGGGTTGCCATTTCCTTCTCCAGAGGATCTTCCCAACCCAGGGATTGAACCCGGGTCTCCACTGCAGGCAGATTCCTTACCGACTGAGCTACAGCGGAAGCCAATAGAAAAGCCAATAGAGAAGATTCTATTGTAGTGTTGTCTATTTACCAGCTCATTGAAACAGGGGACCTTGGCTCATTTTTGACAGTTTTCCCATGTGTTGCCTTGTGGTTCGTATCTAGGATATGCTTAATCTACACTTGGTGAACCAGTGAATGGAGTTATACACAGAGAGGATGGGGGAAGAATATGTTAATTTGTGGACTTAGACTAAGTTTATGCTAAAAATCCAATTCCTTCACAGAAATATACAGCAGGTAAGGAAATGATCTTTCTACTATAAGAGTTTTTCTTCGTTAATAGAATTATCAGTACTGACTTCTTGTTTGATTCTGTAACGTGAGGACAGATGCTCTGAAACCTGAAGAATCTTGGAACTTCTGTTCCATGGCATTGAACTTAAAGGTCAATAGTTATTTAATTTTAAAATTAACTGTTTCATATGGAAGTAATCTTTGAAATGGGATGAGTGAAGTTCTAATATTATCGAGGGGAATGTGAAGATGTCCATGGTCAGTTATAATTCAGAGCCTTATAGCCATAAATTGCTTTATAAGAATTGGGTGTATAATTAGTCTTGCTTCTCTTAAGGGTCTAGTTAGAATTTTAGTAAATTCCTAGAGAACCTCATAGACGGCCTTGGTTTGCCACTGAATGCTAACCAATTTCTAAAACTTCACAGGGCAGAAAAAATACCCAGTTAAGCTAACACACTCAAATTTTTTTTAATTAGCTAGAATAACACTTTATTATCCAAATGTAAGCTTAGAAAATTTCTCTTACTTAAAATGAACCTTGATACGAGCATAGCTTGACATAACACCATGAAAATGAGAGTTTTTATAAAATCTTCCAAAATTCTCTGCATCAGAGTCCTATCTAGTATTTGTATGAAAGTTATATGTGATGAATTGTGACTGATCCTTCACATCAGCAAAGTTCTCCAAAAATTCAGCCAGGCAGAGCCATTTTTAATTGATTGGGGATTTGGGAAAGCCACTAAGGAGTTTGTGCAGCAGTAGAAAGCCATATTTTGAGTCTAGAAGGAAAGTAGGGATTAATTGGAAGAGTAGGTAAATATGAGACATATCTCACAGGGCACATCTCTTGCAGGGTGGAATGAGATGGGGTCTTGTGCATGACTACAATAGAGGAGAAATATTTATCTCATTTGATAGGTGCACGTCTGCAGAGGGTTAGTCTTGATGCTACCTGTGTCATTAAAAAAACAGAGTCTAAAACATGTCAATCTTTACAAGTCAAGACATTCAATTCTCAGGAATTGATGAAAATAAATATTGAAAAAGAAACTGATCTACACAGTAGCATCCCTGAACACTTCAACTCCACTGATTCTATTGTAAAATGTTTAAGTTCTTGGTGCCAACTCAGATGAGGGGCATAAAAAAAGCCACACATTCAATTAAAAATAATCTGTCTGGACAAAGATAATTGAAAACAGAGAATATCAAGGGCAGGAGAAATCTGGCAAGGGATAATGTCCAAAAATTCTCAAGGCAGCATGTGAAAAGGGGGTTGCTTAGCACAGCCAGTCTGACATGAGCATCTTCCTGGGAAGGATAGATGGTCGTCCCTGGGCAGATTGGCTGAGTTGATACCTGAGGCAGGTGAACATTTGGTAACAACCGCGTCTAGGAAAATTGGAAAGAGTTGAAGCTCTGAAACAAGCTGCAAATGAAGCTGTGTCTTTTGAGAACAACAGCACTCTGTTCAAGGATGGGGCTGACAAAGACTGTGCTGGTGAATGAAAACATAAAAGAAACGAGGCAAAACACAAGACTGGCTGGACCTGCATGGTTTCGCTCAAGAAACGGTATTTTCCTAAGAGGACTGTTAAAAGAGAACAGTGGATTGATGATCTCCATCCTCTTTCACTCCTTCTCATCCCCTGTCCTGGGAGATCCTTCATTAATTGAGACACCTTAAAAGCTAAATAAACAATAAAGGGCTATTAGGTTGTACCTGCTTCCCTGCAAACCCACTGAATTCTAGACAAGTGAATTTCTTGCAGCAACTGTAAGGCCATCATTGTCTAAGAAATCCCCAGCTAACACTGTTGTTTACAATTGCCAGGTTAATGGGAGGTTGGATAGCAGTTTATTGACAGTGTTCACTGCCATTTGTGCTGTAGAATTCATTTCCCTGAGGTTCATTTACCTAAGCAAATCAGTTCAGTGGCATCCTCCCTGCAGGCATCCCCATCCATGAGAGAGAAAGACTGTGTATAGTCTTTCGTGTCATCTGAACCTGAAATGAACCTGCCACTTTACATCAGCATGACCTTAGGCAAGTTTTGCACATCATGAATTTGAGATGCCTGCAAGATATCCAAGTAGCCATGTCCAAGGGGCAGTTGGCTATATGGGAGAAGCTCAAGAGAAAGGTCCAGCCTGGAAGACTCATTAGCATAGAGATAGTAATTGAAGACTTGAGCTCAGATAGAATTGCCTAAGGGCAACATGTCTAACGGAATGGGAAAGGGCACCGGGAGTGTATTTAAATTTTCTTGAGCAAGTTTTTATTGGGTCTTTATACTAATGAGCCAGAAAAGTCGTCCAGGGCAGTCTTGCTAGCATTTGAATAGATCATTGATTCACCAGTCTTGGGTCCTCACTTATACCTCATTCCTGGGTTCAGTGTATGCGCTCCTGGTGTTCATTACTCTAGTTAAGCTCACTCAGCATTGGGGCAGCTGTCAGATGTGCTCATCTTCTGGTTCGGTAGCCATACAACAGATACAGCAGCAAAGGCTGAAAAGCCAGCCACCCTCTGCCCAAACAGTAGGGAGAAGTACATCATGCCTTTAAGCCCAAATGAGGCAGATTGGCAAGTGCTGCGTGGATCTCCTGAACTTGAAGGGTGCCCTGACTCCCTAGGCCCCTCCCTCAGTGTTTCTGCTCCAGATTCTACTTGAAAGTATCCTAAGAAGACAAATACCTTCCTTCATCCTCAGCAGGGGGGTAGCCCTGGCTCTCAGACATCTAAGGAAGAAAGTTTCTCACTGCCATATGTGGAGCTCAAGCTTTTAGGAGTGGAAAATTTAAAAGCGAGCTGCTTATTTATTTATTTACTTGGCAAGCATGCATTAAAAGCCATGGCGTTCAATTGTCAATACAAACAAAGTCTCTGCTTTCAAGGAATTCACATTCTAGAAGAGATACACTATAGATAAAAGAAGTAAGTATAAGTGATTAATATTCTGGTAGAAAATAATTGAGTAATCTTAGCTTTCCCAGTGGCTCAGCAGTAAAAATGTCCATCTGCAGTGCAGGAGACATAGGTTTGATCCTGAGTTGGGAGGATCCCCTGGAGGAGGTCATGGCAACCCACTCCAGTATTCTTGCCTGGGAAATCCCATGGACTGTGGATTGGTAGGCTACAGTCTATGGGGTTGCAAAAGAGTTGGACACAACTTAATGACTTAGTGACTAAACAAGAAATCCTTAGCCTAGGGATGGCCTCTTCAAAGAGTGGACATTTAAGCTGAGTCCTGAAGGATGTAAAGAGGATAGATTTAGAACAATCAAGAGCAGTTCAGTTCAGTCGCTCAGTCGTGTCCGACTCTCCGCGACCCCATGAATCACAGCACGCCAGGCCTCCCTGTCCATCACCAACTCCCGGAGTTCACTCACACTCATGTCCATCGAGCTGATGATGCCATCCAGCCATCTCATTCTCTGTTGTCCCCTTCTCCTCCCACCCCCAATCCCTCCCAGCATCAGACTCTTTTCCAGTGAGTCAACTCGACGCATGAGGTGGCCAAAGTATTGGAGTTTCAGCTTTAGCATCAGTCCTTCCAGGGAACACCCAGGCTTGATCTCCTTTAGAATGGAGTGGTTGGATCTCCTTGCAGTCCAAGGGACTCTCAAGAGTCTTCTCCAGCACCACAGTTACAAAGGCCATGCTGGAGAGGCAGTGAGGTGTATGCTGTGTGTCAGATGTCTCCCAGGCTAGTGACCCTATGACAGATGACAGCAGTGACTCAGAGGGCAGTGGTGGCATTGAGCTTTCCTTGGTTTCCATTTGAATTCTCATTTCAAAGGCATTGGGTTCAACTGTGAAAAACTTTCTGCCTAATGAGTCCATCAAAGAGGTGGTTTTTTGTGTGTGTGCGTGGATTTTTAAAGAAGCAGGGTGGCAAAAGTCTGCCTGTAACTAGGCTGAGGCCTTTGAAACTGACACTTAAAAAATATGTGTCTACAAATACTCCTAGACATTTGGATTTAGTGCTGCCATTGTAGGAGACCAGTGAACTTAGGTACCGAATACCGATCAGAAACTTCCCTCAGATTTGTCATCTCCACTGCAGCAAACGTTCCATCCAGAGCACTGAGTCAAGAGGGCAGTCACAATTCCATTGTTTCTACTTGGATTTCCTGAGGGCCACATCCCAGGGAGGGCAGAGCAAAAAAAAAAAAAAAAAAGCAGGGAGGGAGGGAGAGGGAGAGACAGAGAGAGAGATGGAATACTGTGCAGGCATTGTGGAGGAGAAGGCACTGGCACCCCACTCCAGTACTCTTGCCTGGAAAATCCCATGGACGGAGGAGCCTGGTGGGCTACAGTCCATGGGGTAGCTAAGAGTCGGACACGACTGAACGACTTCACTTTCACTTTTCACTTTCATGCATTGGAGAAGGAAATGGCAACCCACTCCAGTGTTCTTGCCTGGAGAATCCCAGGGACGGCGGAGCCTGGTGGGCTGCCATCTTTGGGGTCACACAGAGTCGGACACGGTTGAAGCGACTTAGCGGCAGCAGGGGATTTGCATGGGATTTACATAGCACTTGATAAGCTGAAATCTGGTCTCCGAAAATGTTCAAATTAAAATTTTATCATGGCTACCAGTGTAGCCATCTCTTACTATTTCCCTATTTTATTCTTTTGCTCAAATTGACTGTGATGCATGTATCTTTTTGTTAGAAATGTACAGCTGTGATTCAGAGCATCAAAGAAGGAAAAAGGGGGGAAATCTGAGTCTGCCAGAGACCATTTCTTGGAAAATGAAGTTTGCCTTCAAGTGCTTCAAGTCGAGTCACAGCTGTCTCTGTTCTTTAGTGGAAGTGCCTTTATTTGGGTTTTCTTGGAAGCTCAAGGAAGCCATATGTGTGATAGGGAAAAAAAAGTCAGCCTTGTGTAGAAAGCTACTTGGATTCAAGTTCAGGCTTTGGTCTTTGTGTTGTGCAATTTTAGATAAGTTACTTTGTTGGGACCTCAGTTCCCTTTTTGTAACTGAGGATAAATACAAACTTCCGAGGGCCACCGTGAAAATGAAACAACATGTACTATGAATGTAGCACTTAGTATAAGGTCAGCGATTCATATTGCTAACTTGTTTATATAAATTGTCCTCAAGCCATATCATGGGCATGGTTTTTGTCTTTGAAATTTGATAATGAGCATTGTTGTGGTGGCTGCAGAGTGTCAACTGCAGCGATTTGGGGACCCAAGCACTCTGTGTTCTCTAGAGTTGGGGAGTGATTTGAGCACTTTGGTTTTCTGAAGAGCCGTGCACATCTTATAAGTACTCACATTTGCACTTAATATTTAATTAACACATGCATTGACTTCATTAGAAGCAATTAGAGAAACAACTTCAGGTAAAGACAGTTTGTGAAATTTCTGGATGTGGGACCATTAGACACTCATGTTTTTAGTCCTTCGAGGATTTCTTACAGGATGTTTTACAGTCATTTTTTAATTTGCTGATTCCTGCTAATTATCAGAACTGTGACCTGAAACAGTCACAACATTGGCATAAGGTTAGATGTGCTTGTTCCATTTTATTTATAAGTAGATCTGGGGCAGATATGGAATATGAAGCTTGATTCTTGAAAATGCTTAAAACGTTAACTCCATTTTGTACAACTTTTTGTCAAAATGACAATCCCATTAAGGTGATAAGGTCAAGTTTGCTATTATTTAAGAGCTCTTATTCACCTTATAAAGAATCATGTTTTTAATTTACAAGACAAAAGAATAAAGTTGTGCCTCGTTAAAGTTTGAAAAAGTTCCCATCTCCTTTTGGGGCAGTAGTTATCAAACTGGAATGTACATCAGAATCTTTTGGACGGCTTGTTAAAGGGCCCCTATTTCTGGGTTGCTACCTTTAGAGTTTTTGATTCAGGGTGTGTAGAATTGGGCCTAAGACTTTCCATTTCAAGCTTGGAAGGAAGGGGGCCTGATGCTGAGTTTAGGGACCGTATTTTGAGAATCATTGCTTTAGAGAAAACCTGTAAGGGGTTATGCAGGGGGACTTTCCCCATCTTGTTTCCTTGTTACATGTGTGTCATGGTTGGGTACATTGCTTTTTTGCCGAGAATGTGCATTTCTGTTTGGCTTCTCACTAGAATTGTTTCAAATTGGGAAATTGGATTTATGGTATTTGGTAGGAGGGTAGCAAGATATGAAACCCATATATGTTGCAGGAAAGGGGACCCCTTCCAGGGCCCAAGAGTGAGCTCTTGTCTGACACTCAGAAGTGAATCGTCCAAGGAGACAACACGAGCTGACAGAGCAAGAGACTTTATTGGGAAGGGGCGCCTTGGCGGAGAGCAGTAAGGCAAGGAAACCCAGGAGAACCGCTCTGCCATGTAGCTTGCAGTCACAGTAATGGGTTTAGTTTCCGGGTTGTCTCTGACCAGTCATCTTGCTTGGCCTATGGTTGTTCTGGCTCAGGTCCTTCCTGGTGGCATGAGTGTCTCTCACCTAAGGTGGATTCCAGAGCAAAAGATTCTAGGAGGTTGGTAGGATATATTATGGGCTGGCATCTCCTCCCTCCTTTAGGCCCCTCCCAAGTTTTCAGCACCAGCACCATGTTCCTTGTTTGGACATCCTGTTGCAAGACCACTCATGCAAGCAGTTACCATTATGCCTGGCCAAGGTGGGCAGTTTCAGTCAACAGTTCCCTAACACGTAGACAGGTTTTAATGGGTGGATAAGCTATTCTTTTGATGAAAATAGGCTTTAATCATTTTAATTATCAGTGGGAATGTATTTATTTATTATTTATTCTTTCAACATGTATGTTGGGGGGAATCTTTATATGTGCCCAGTATTATTTTCAACGTTCTGGATACTTCTTGAATAAAGAAGACGAAATCACTTTTCTAATGGAGTTTAGGCATTTAGGTGGCACATGGGAAGGGATGGAGGGAGCAAACAGACAATAAATCATGTCAAGTAAGAAGAATAAAGCTAATGGGATTACAAAAAGTGGTGGTGAGGGAGGTCAGTTTTACAAAGGGTAAAAGCCATTGAATACCAGACCACCTGACCTTACCAGATTTCTTGAGAAATCTGTATGCAGGTCAGGAAGTAACAGTTAGCACCAGACATGGAACAACAGACTGGTTCCAAATAGGGAAAGGAGTACGTCAAGGCTGTATATTGTCACCCTGCTTATTTAACTTATATGCAGAATACATCATGAGAAATGCTGGGCTGGATGAAGCACAAGCTGGAGTCAAGATTGCTGGGAGAAATATACCAGAAATAACCTCAGATATGCAGATGACACCACCCTATGGCAGAAAGTGAGGAAGAACTAAAGAGGCTCTTGATGAAAGTGAAAGAGAAGCGTGAAAAAGTTGGCTTAAAGCTCAGCATTGAGAAAATTAAGATCATGGCCTCTGGTCCCATCACTTCATGGGAAATAGATGGGGAAACAGTGTCAGACTTTATTTTTTTGGACTCCAAAATCACTGCGGATACTGATTGCAGCCATGAAATTAAAAGACGTTTACTCTTTGGAAGGAAAGTTATGGCCAACCTAGATAGCATATTAAAAAGCAGAGACATTACTTTGCCCACAAAGCTCCGTCTAGTCAAGGCTATGGTTTTTCCAGTGGTCAGGTATGGATGTGAGAGCTGGACTGTAAAGAAAGCTGAATGCTAAAGAATTGATGCTTTTGAACTGTGGTGCTGGAGAAGACTCTTGAGAGTCCCTTGGACTGCAAGGAAATCCAGCCAGTCCATCCTAAAGGAAGTCAGTCCTGAATGTTCATTGGAAGGACTGATGCTGAAGCTGAAGCTCCAGTACTTTGGCCACCTGAGGTGAAGAGCTGACCCCTGGGAAATGCCCCTGATTCTGGGAAAGACTGAAGGAGGGAGGAGATGGGGACGACAGAGGATGAGATGGTTGGATGGCATCACCAACTCGATGGACATGAGTTTGGATAAATTCTGGTAATTGGTGATGGACAGGGAGGCCTGGCATGCTATGGGCCATGGGATCATAGAGTCAGACACGACTGAGCGACTTAACAGAAAAGCCATTGAGATGGCTTCCAACATAGCACGCTCAGAACAGAACTCTTCATGTCTGCACATGAAATGAAGTCTCTCTCTCTCTCCCAACAGTTCACATAGCAAATGACTTTCCAGTGCTGTTTCTATCCTTCAGAGAGGTCTGGGCACCTGCTTCAGTGACATTCGTTCATCAACACTATGTACTGAGCATTGTGAGGCAGACAATAAAAAGAAGTCTGTGAGGAGATGGACTTGATAATTTCGGATCATAAGCGCTTTGAAGAAGAACATGATTGAGTCCTGAAAAATGAGGCCATTTACATAATAGGCGAAGCAGAAGAGCAGCAGGTACAGGGTTCCATGGCAAGATGGACTGAAGGAAAATTTGTCTTGGGCACAGATCCTGTTTTTTCTGAGTTCACATGTATCCTTCTGGTCCATGCAGACTGTGGGCTCTGCAATTCTCTCCCTGTGTCACAATTGACAAGTCTATGCATCCTTTGATAGAGGTGATGGATGCCTGAGTCCGTTCTGGGCTTTCCCTTTAGTACCCCCTGCCATCCCATTTTCCTGCTCTCATTTCCATTTTGTCTTCCTTTCTGTAATTCTTTTATTTCTTATCCTCCTTTTTTTCATTTTTCCATTACTTATGTTGATGAGGGTTGTGTGGGGGACTATATTAGGATGGATTTCACATGGCATTTATGTATTAATAAGCTTATTAGTTTGGGGACTTCCTTTCTTCTTTCCCTCCATAATTATTTTTTGTAATAAATGCCCGTTTCATTTTCTAAATTTTCCCTTGAGCCTGGGAGACCTTATATACAAAAGGTATTTCTCATCTTGTACCCTGGTATAGTGTTTGCTAAAATATACATGCAGAAAAAAGTCATTCAACAGGAAAAATAAAACAAAAAGGAAACCAGTTGTTTCATCTGTTCAGAGAGGCACCCAGCCAGAATAGTGAGTAGTAATTGCAGTATTTTGTCATGGAAGTCTTTGGTTGTAAATAATAGATTTCTGTTTTTTTGGCCTACGTTTGTTTTATTGCCCATTGGAGGGCTTTGCTTTGAAAATTGCAGCTGAGGGCTTAGTCACGGAAGCGTGAGTTAGCGACAAGTATGGGGCAGCTGCTCTTTGCTGCGTAAGAGTTTCCAGGTGTGGTTGGTGCAGAACTGAGGCTCAGCCAGAACTGACTGGCACTGTCGTCAGCATGTGTCTTGATTAAGGGACTCTACAGTGAGCCCTTTTTGCTCTCCAGCCTTGAAGATGGCTCACTATGCTTTGGTATACTCATCTGTAAAATGGAGTTAATTGGGCCCACTTTATTGGGTTTCTGTGGGGATTAACTCAGGATGGTGGTGATGTTCACATTTTGAATGCTTGAAACCCACCAGGCAAATGCCAAAGCACTTTACATTCACCATTTCAGTTGATCCTTGCAGTAGCTGCTCAGATCAACACTGCTGCCCTCATGTTCCTCTTGGGAAAAGGGTGGCATGGAAGGTTAGGTGAACCGCTCAAGGATACCCAAGTGAGTGCAGTGCCTGATACACATGGAGTGTTTCTGGAAAGGAAATAGCTGCTGCTGCTATTCTTTAGATTTAACAAGAAAGAAACATAGTTTGAATATATTACAGAGTATAAGAGATCTGATACCTAATATGTGTTGTTTTCTGTTTATGTAGCTGTCTGACTCCATTTTATAAAACTAATTTTCATCTTTGTTTTTCTACTGATAAAAAAATTAGTTTAAATTTTTTGTTTTTACCAATTCTTTTTTCCTCCTGTTAATGCTCTGAATATGGACATCCTATCACAACACAATATCTGCTGGTCCTCTTGGATCTAGCCTTCTTTGTGCCATCTAGGAAGACTCTTCTTGGCTCTGCTTTGGGGATAGGGGAATAGACATTTTGTATAAGTCAATAAAGATTCTCCAGGAAATTATGAGTGTGGACATTCCTTCTACATCTTCTAATTTTTAGCATCTTCAGAATCTCATTTGGCTTACTTGGAAAAAGAGCCAATTTGTATGCTACATTTTATGTTATGGGTGGACCCAAGAGTGTGAGGGCAGGAAAGACCTGAGCCCATATCTGAGCTCTGTTTATAAAAGTTGCCTGATTTTAGGAAAGTCTCTCAGTGTTTTAGCATCTCAGCCCTGATAACCCAAAATGGCACTGGTGGGGATAATGACATGATGATGATGTTAATGAAACTGTCCATCTTGTAGGGTTACATTAATTAAATACAACTTTGTAGGCTAAGGCCACTGTAGGCTTTTATTCCTCCTCTCAAGTTATATACTTCACTCTCTATGTGTTCTACTTTTCCCTCAAGGTCTGTTTCCTTTACAATGTTCCTTCCTGCTTTCCCTACCCTTTCTTCCATTCTTTCCATCCTTCCATCTGTCTAATAGTCTATCCACTCACCCACCCACCCGTTCGTCCTTCCACACACCCATCCATCCATGAATCTGTCCATCTATCCATCATCTATCCATCTGTCTATTCGTCTGTCCTTCCATCCATCCAGCCAGCCATCCCCCAACCCCTCTTCAACTTTGAGCTTTAATTTTACCAAATGCCCCTTTGCATCTGGGGTCTACAGCAGTGAACAAATTGTTGCCAGTTACAGTGCCATGGCCACATAGATGTTAATCTGTACCATGATCTTCTAGATAATATGTTTTTCTTATTTTATTGTGTTTATTTTCTGTCCTCCCCTCCACCCCCTAGATTTTTTACTTAATGCTGTAAGTGTAGCTGTATCCCCAGTGTCTAGAACAGTGCCTGACATGAAGTGAATTATTTGAATAAACAAATGGATCCCTACTGAAACTTAACATGCAGGCAAGTTGAGATATGGATGAGCTTGCTTTTTTTAAGGACCTTTTTTTTTTTTAAAAGAGGTTTTGGTAGTTTCAGAATTGTTGTAGCAGAAGATAACTATGAACAGTTTGCAAATGATGGCCTTTGTAGATTTGGGAGTTTCTTTAAAGTGTGTTGAAATTGATTTTCTGGGAAAAGAGAGAAATGCTGAGCTGATGTGATTCTGGCTTCCCACACTCAGCTTCAGTCAGACTGGTTTTGCTTTCCTCTGATTTATGTATCTGGCTTCTACTTAAGATCTGATTTGAAGAATGGTTTCCCCTACTGAAAAGTTTCATTTTAGATTAGAAAATTCTTTAAATGCAACACTGCTCTGGCAGTCTCCTGTTTTGGCCACTTTCTGACCTCCTTCAGGCATTTTCCACATCAGAGCTAGGATGGTATTTCGAAGTATAAACCTGACCACCATGTCACTCCCTCAAAACACTACAGTTTGGATTCGTGTTAATAATAAAAGCAATATCTGCTGTTTATTAAGGCTTACTAACTCCGTTCTGAGCATTTTCTGTGTATTGACTCATTGGATCCTTTGTACTGGATAGAGAGTCTTCTAAATCCCCATTTTACAGATGAGGGAACCAGGTTTCAGAGTTGTTAAAACTTAACCAAGTGACGCAGCTGGCAATTAAACTTAGAAGAGAGAAAAAATAAAGATATTAAAAGTTCCTAAACTTTTTGTGCCTGGACCCTTGCTGGCACTCTGGTAAAACCTATGGAAACTGTCTCAGCATAGTATTTTTAAACTGTATAAAATAGTATTACAAAGGAAACGATTATATTTAAATATAATATGCAAAATATTTTAAATAAACTTGAAGCTTATGGATCATAGAAGTAATATATGAACTTCTTCCAATGTATTAAGTTATGAGATCCAGAGCTAGGCGCAGTAACTCCATAATTTGTAAGTAGTGATAAATGTGTATGAATTTCATGGTGTCTGCAAAAGCCTAACAAGATAGGAAAATGGATTCTAATTTCTATTGGCGAGAAAGTGGCAGCTATTGCTATAATAGCATCATGATTTGTTGCCTATTCTCATAATAGAAGGAAATGCTGAATTTTAGTCAAAAGAGAATAAAGATAGAAATGTAATTTTTACCCATCCAAGTTCTGAGACCCTTGGAATATAATCTTAACAGTAGGTCTTTCCCTGTCTTGTACCCTACGGCTTGGTCTCTGATTACCTTGCCAGACATATATCTCCTTCCACATTAGCTTCCTCTCTGCTTCCAGTCACACTGCCTACTTCTGTTCCTTCATATGCCTCTCCGTGAGACCTTTGCACATACTGGATCTCCTGCCTGGAATGTACACCCCCTCCCTTCTCACTCTGTTTTCTCCCCATCTTGGTACCGTGTCTCTTCCCCAAGGAAGATCTCCTTGGTCTTCCCTCCAGGTCACAGAACCTCTTTTGGGATCTCCATGCTCCCACTCAGAACTCCAGGTTTGGGATTCTTTGTGTGATCATTTGATCAAAGTCTGCCCTATATAGAGTTTAAGCTTTCTGAGTGTATTTGTTTGCTTAACATCACCAAGTATTGACTAGGTGACTTCAGCAACAGAAATTTATCTCCTCACAATTCTGGAGGCTGGAAGTTGGTTTCCAGCAGGATTGGTTTCTTCTGAAGTTCCATTCCTTGCCTTGTAGATGGCCACCATCCTTCTGTGTTTTCACATGGTCTTGCCTCTGGGCCTGTCTGTGTCCTAATTTCTTCTTCATATAAGGATACCCTTCGTATTGGATTAGGACCACTCTTATGACCTCATTTTAACTTAATCACCTTTTTTAAGACCTTATCTCCAAATGCAGTCGCTTTCTAAGAATGCTGGGAGTTAGGACTTAAATGAATTTGGCCTGCGTGGAGGTGGAGCCCAGTTCAGTCAATAACACGAGTGAAGGGAGAAAGTATGTTTCATTCACCCCACGTTCCCCATCATCTAGCATCTAGCACTTAACCCAGAGTTGACCATCGATAAATATCTCTTGGGCTTCCTTGGTAGCTCAGCTGATGAAGAGTCTGCCTGCAATGCAGGAGACCCTGGTTCCATTCCTGGGTTTGTGAAGATCCCCTGGAGAAGGGATAGGCTACCCACTCCAGTATTCTTGGGCTTCCCTGGTGGCTCAGATGGTAAAGAACCAGCCTGCAATGCGGGAGATCTGGGTTTGATCCCTGAGTTGGGAAGATCTGCTGGAGCAGGAAATGGAAACTCACCCCACTATTCTTGCCTGGAGAATCCCCAGGGACCGAGAGAAGACTGGTGGGCTCCATGGAGTCACAAAGAGTGGGACGTGACTAAGTGACTAACACACACACAAATATCTATTAAATGAATGAATATGGATGCAAGTATAAATGAACGAAATATACTTTGTTGACCATTGAAACATTAAAAACATGCCTTTTTATCTCATGTTCTAACATTGAGCTTATTCTTTGGATTCTATTTTTCACTGTTCTGAAGTGAGTCCATCTGATCTAGGAATGTCCAAATCACATTAAATGGAAAATCTCACGTGCCTATACTTGTCTACTTGATTCAGCTCAAGTAGCGTTACTCATGTAATTAAATCACAGACTCAGAATATTTAAATTTCAATTCTGGGCTGATTAGTTATAACCTGAATGTTACTCTGTTCTGACATGCAGCACGTTGACTTTGGTTGTTAAATCGAATTGCTGTGTGGTTGTAGAAAGCAGGGTGTTAGCTTCTATGACAAACTAATTAGATTGGAATTGGTTGAAGCAGCTATTTTCTGGGATGATTGCAGTCCCTTTACGCATGCCTTTTTCTTTCTGCTCCCATGTAAGAACAGGTGGTCACAGCAGTCTCAAATACAAAATTGAAAGATGTAACACAGTGCTGATAGTATAACTTCTAGAAGTACATTATCGTGTGATAGGCTGTGATAGTGGGATTTAAATTCTGTTGGATTTCAAAAATCAAGGTTCTTAGCATTTTTATCAATATAGCAACGAACTGGGAAGAATGAGCTGAGGGGGGATGTACTTAACATGGGACCGGTGGATTCTTTATTTTTTTTTAAGGTTTTGTGTGTGTAACACGCATCCATGCATGCTAAGTCACTTCAGTTGTGCCCGATTCTCTGTGATCCTGGACTATAGGCCTCCAGGCTCCTCTGTCCATGGAATTCTCCAGGCAAGAATACTGTAGTGGGTTGCCATTCCCTTCTCCATGTGTAACACAGGCAAAAATATTTAAGTCAATAAATTATTAAGGAATTTCACATGTTCTTATTCTTTCCACTGCCAGTCACTTTAGTTCCACCAAAGTCATGATCTTCAAGATAAGATCAGTTCAGTTCAGTCGCTCAGTCGTGTCCGACTCTCCGCGACACCATGAATCACAGCACGCCAGGCCTCCGTGTCCATCACCAACTCCTGGAGTTCACTCAAACTCATGTCCACAGAGTCGGTGATGCCATCCAGCCATCTCATTCTCTGTCGTCCCCTTCTCCTCCCACCCCCAACCTTTCCCAGCATCAGAGTCTTTTCCAGTGAGTCAACTCGTCGCATGAGGTGGCCAAAGTATTGCAGTTTCAGCTTTAGCATCAGTCCTTCCAATGAACACCCAGGATTGATCTCCTTTAGAATGAACTGGTTGGATCTCCTTGCAGTCCAAGGGACTCTCAAGAGTCTTCTCCAACACCACAGTTCAAAAGCATCGATTCTTCGGCGATCAGCTTTCTTCACAGTCCAACTCTCATATCCATACATGACCACGGGAAAAACCATAGCCTTGACTAGATGGACCTTTGTTGGCAAAGTAATGTCTCTGCTTTTTAATATACTATCTAGGTTGGTCATAACTTTCCTTCCAAGGAGTAAGCGTCTTTTAATTTCATGGCTGCAGTCAGCATCTGCAGTGATTTTAGAGCCCCCAAAAATAAAGTCTGACACTGTTTCCACTGTTTTTCCATCTATTTCCCATGAAGTGATGGGACCAGATGCCATGATCTTTGTTTTCTGAATGTTGAGCTTCAAGCCAACTTTTTCACTCTCCTCTTTCACTTTCATCAAGAGGCTTTTTAGTTCCTCTTCACTTTCTGCCATAAGGGTGGTGTCATCTGCATATCTGAGGTTATTGATATTTCTCCCAGCAATCTTGATTCCAGCTTGTGCTTCTTCCAGCCCAGTGTTCCTCATGACGTACTCTGCATAGAAGTTAAATAAGCAAGGTGACAATATACAGCCTTGACGTCCTCCTTTTCCTATTTGGAACCAGTCTGTTGTTCCATGTACAGTTCTGACTGTTGCTTCCTGACTTGCATACAGGTTTCTCAAGAGGCAGGTCAGGTGGTCTGGTATTCCCATCTCTTTCAGAATTTTCCACAGTTTATTGTGATCCACACAGTCAAAGGCTTTGGCATAGTCAATGAAGTGGTTCACATATTGCTGAAGCCTGGCTTGGAATATTTTGAGCATGACTTTACTAGCGTGTGAGATGAGTGCTATTGTGCGCTAGTTTGAGCATTCTTTGGCATTGTCTTTCTTTGGGATTGGAATGAAGACTGACCTTTTCCAGTCCTGTGGCCACTGCTGAGTTTTCCAAATATGCTGGCATATTGAGTGCAGCACTTTCACAGCATCATCTTTCAGGATTTGAAATAGCTCAACTGGAATTCCATCACCTCCACTAGCTTTGTTCGTAGTGATGCTTTCTAAGGCCCACTTAACTTCACATTCCAAGATGTCTGGCTCTAGGTCAGTGATCACGTTATCGTGACTATCTTGGTCATGAAGATCTTTTTTGTACAGTTCTTCTGTGTATTTTTGCCACCTCTTCTTAATATCTTCTGTTTCTGTTAAGTCCATACCATTTCTGTCCTTTATCGAGCCCATCTTTGCATGAAATGTTCCCTTGGAATCTTTAATTTTCTTGAAGAGATCTCTTGTTTTTCCCATTCTGTTGTTTTCCTCTATTTCTTTCATTGATCACTGAGGATGGCTTTCTTATCTCTCCTTGCTATTCTTTGGAACTCTGCATTCAGATACTTATATCTTTCTTTTTCTCTTTTCCTTTTCGCTTCTTTTCTTTTCACAGCTATTTGTAAGGCCTCCTCAGACAGCCATTTTGCTTTTTTGCATTTCTTTTCCATGGGGATGGTCTTGGTCCCTGTCTCCTGTACAATGTCACGAACCTCCATCCAGATTTCATCAGGCACTCTATTTATCAGATCTAGTCCCTTAAATCTATTTCTCACTTCCACTGTATAATCATAAGGGATTTGATTTAGGTCATATCTGAATGGTCTCGTGGTTTTCCCTACTTTCTTAGGCCTTTCAAAAAGTTTTGGTCAATCCACAGCTGTCATTTTAGTCAGCTCACAATTCTTTCAGCTGGACCTCTTTGGTCTCCAGTGGAATATGGACACACTTCAAAATTCCCCATCTGTACTCTTTGGGATACAACTTCCTCAAGCATTTTACCGTAGGACCATGTTTAGGGTCAGAAGATGGATCTGCTTGGATTTGACAGCCACATGCGACGAGTTGACTCACTGGAAAAGACTGATGCTGGGAGGGATTGGGGCAGGAGGAGAAGGGGACGACAGAGAATGAGATGGCTGGATGGCATCATTGACTCAATGGACATGAGTTTGAGTGAACTCCGGGAGTTGGTGATGGACAGGGAGGCCTGGCGTGCTGTGATTCATGGGGTCGCAAAGAGTCGGACACGACTGAGTGACTGAACTGAACTGAAAAGTATTAAGTTCATATCATATTCATTCCTAAGTTGTCACACCCTAGAATAGTACACATTGTTGGGATATGCCAAGACCTTTGTAAAATCCAGACACTGTGTTTTCAAGATAAAAGGCTAGAAAAAGAAACCATCTTTGTTTCATGTCAACATTAAAATTAGAGTACTCAATCAATACAGCTGATGATTTAAATGTAGCTGATAGGATCTTGAGTGTAGTATTTTCCCTAATGTTCCTGAGTACTGCTAATAATAAATTAAAAATAAATAAATAAAATTTTAAAAATAAATAAAAACATAATAATAAATGAAAGTTTTTGGTCAAAGACCACAAGCACTCTTAAAATGCTGATAATTCGTTGTGACTTTCCAGGTCAGAAATATAGTGTGCACAGTTGCACACATTCCCCCCGCCCCCACTCTTTTTTCTTAAGGGACTGGTATTCTGAGAAACATACTTTGAGGGTGGTCTTTGTGGACAGTCTAAAATTAGTTCACACATTTTGTTGCTTTGGGGATATTTCTCAGAATTTCATCTTTTATCATTCAAAATATCATAGAATTATATGTTGGTATTTCACAGGCATCATTCTAAATATCAATTTTTAATGCAGACCATTACAGTGGTTAAAGTGTAAGTTTTAAAACTATTTAGCAATTAAAAAAAATACTCCTCAAAGTTTCCTTGTTTATTGTTGCAAGTGTCAGAAAATCAACTCCAACTGCCTTTTACAAAAATTTTTGTGAAAGTGTCTGGAGAAGGATTTATTAACTGATGAAGAGTGTGTCATCAGGATTCAGCCCAGTTCTGTCTGCAGAATTTTCTTTCCCTCTGCAGTCACTTGATCATTAAGGAAGATCTTTGCCTGTCTAAGGAGATGGACTCTTGTAGGTCTGCTCACTTAGTGTGTGCCGTGGCTATTGATGTATATATATATTTCCTTTCTTCCAACAGAGTCCTAGATTTAATTCTCATTGGTCTGGTTTGGGTCCTGTGACTCCCTGCCTCCTACTTCCTCCTACCCCTGTGTGGGCAAAACTGGTTTGTATACTCTCTCTTTTGCTGAGGTTTGGGGACTACCCCATTGAAAGTCCATGCACAGAGCAAGGAATGGGACGTGGGATATGGATCCCTAGGGGAAAATGGAGGTACAGTGGCCCAAAGAAGCAGAAATGTATGCCTGGCAGGTGAAAGCATCAGATATCCCATTTGCCTGCCTTCAGGCTTGTGAGTACCTCTTTTCCTGTAAATCCAATGAAAAAGGTTTCAGTTAATTAAGTTTCTAGTTAGTTAAACTGCAGCTAATAAAGTTTGTTAGCTAACTAGGTATTGGTGAAGTAAAGAAATAGAAGAAATGTCACAGAAATAAACTCAACATATCCTGGCACCCGATTCTGTGTGGGAAGCAAATGAGAAGGAGGATTCAAGGGTGACTTTATTCCGGATGCTGTGACTATTGGCTGTGAGGCTTTCTTGTCCGTGAGCTTGTCCACTTGGGTACATAGCTTGGGTACTATGTTTGTTCCATCTTGCTGTCACTGTAGCCTGGCATATAGTTAATTGTCAGTGACTTTTTTCACTGTTACAAATTTAGAGGATTGGGATTTTTATTTATTTATTTATTCTTGGTGAGAAGTCATGAACTGAAATTAGGGAGCGTAGGGGAAAAAGCAGATTAAGGAGAAGAGATGCTGAGGGTGAGTTTGGAAGTGAGATGCACCTGACCTATTAGTGGAACAGTGGCAGTTGGGAGCATGGAACTCAGGTCCGTTTGGTTGTATCCTGGGAAAATCCAATTTTAGCTGTAACTTCAGTTTTTTCCCTAGTAAAAGTGTAGGCATATTTTCTCATGGGATGCAGGAGGTGGGGTGCTGTATTTAGGAAAAAGACTATTCAAGGGAAATATTCATGGAGGATTTTCTCTTAAATGCACTGATGTCTGGGTCCCTGAGGGATTATATGTTTCCCAGTTTTTCCATTTGTGAGTGGCAAATTGTGTTCATGCCACATTTTAGTGACATTAACATCTCACTGCCTCAATGAAGACAATTTGGGGCACAAAAATTAGAGTCAAGGAAAAATTCACATTTGTTTCTATCGTAGTCAGCTGAACTTCAAGTCTTTTCCTCGGTTTAGGGATAAGGTAGAAAAATAAAACTACAAACAGAGCTGGAAATGGAAAAATAGTTTCTTCTGTAGTTCTCAAACGCTGAGACTCCCTATTTTATATTTAATAATAAATATTTTTAATATTCCCTTTATTTTCCAAAAATGAAACTAGTAGATAATATATTTTTAAATATGCCTGATGCTTCTCTCTCTATTATTATTTTTTGTTGAAGTATAGTTGATTTATAATGTTTTATTAGTTTCAAGTATACAGCAAAGTGCTTCAGTTATTACATATATGTATATTCTTTTTCAGATTCTTTTCCATTATAGGTTATTACAAGATAATTGCATATGGTTCCCTGTGCTATAAAGTAGGTGCTTGCTGTTTATCTATTTTATATATAGTCGTGTGTATCTGTGAACCCCAAATTTTTACTTTAACTTTAATTCACCTAATTCTTAAAATTCATGTACTTATCTAACCCTAGAAAATAAAAATGAAAGTAATTTATAACAAATGACGCATGTTGCAGTATGTGAGTGATGCTTCAGCACAGGTTTTCTAGAGCAGCACTTCTCTTGAGAATTTTTTAAAATGCATATTCTGATTCTGCGGCTCTGGTATAGGGCCTGAGATTATTCATTTCTAACAACCTATGAGGAAATGCTGGTACCAATGAGTTTGATCCCCACTTTGGATAAGAAGACTCTGAAGGACATAATATGATATTAGGTGCTTGCGCTTATACACAGACTCTTTATGAATGCTTCAGCTATGAAACCCACTGCTACAGATGCATTGAATGGGCTACCATTGCTGTGGGTGATACCATTTTTGAAATGGTAAACAATCCTTACTAAAGTTCCCAGAAAAGCGGAATAGCAGTTTTTTCTCATTGTACACAATTTTATATGCCGAGTATATTAAGATTGTAAAGCAAAAACAGAAACAAAAAAAATTATTCTTTGCATTTTTGTGAAACGAAGGAGGTTTCTAGGTTTCGAGGCTTGGCATTTTGTTTCCTACCCGCTAGGGCAGTCCTGAATACATCAAGGCTGTATATTGTCACCCTGCTTATTTAACTTATATGGAGAGTACATCATGAGAAACGCTGGGCTGGATGAAGCACAAGCTGGAATCAAGCTTGCCAGGAGAAATATCAATAACCTCAGATATGCAGATGACACCACCCTGTGGCAGAAAGTGAAGAGGAACTAAAAAGCCTCTTGATGAAAGTGAAAGAGGAGAGTGAAAAAGTTGGCTTAAAGCTCAACATTCAGAAAACTAAGATCATGGCATCCAGTCCCATCACTTCATGGTAAATAGATGGAGAAACAGTGGAAACAGTGTCAGACTTTATTTTTCTGGGCTCCAAAATCACTGCAGATGGTGACTGCAGCCACCATCTTAAATTGAATTAAATTTAATTTATTTTAATTAAAACCATCTTAGTTAAAAGATGCTTGCTCCTCGGAAGGAAAATTATGACCAACCTAGACAGCATATTCAAAAGCAGAGACATTACTTTTGCCAACAAAGGTCTGTTTAGTCAAGGCTGTGGTTTTTCCAGTAGTCATGTATGGATGTGAAAGTTGGACTATAAAGAAAGCTGAGTGCCAAAGAATTGATGCTTTTGAATTGTGGTGTTGGAGAAGACTCTTGAGAGTTCCTTGGACTGCAAGGACATCCAACCAGTCTGTCCTAAAGGAAATCAGTCCTGAATATTCAGTGGGAAGACTGATGTTGAAGCTTAAACCCCAGTACTTTGGCCACCTGATGCAAAGAACTGACTCATTAGAAACGACTGTGATGCTGGGAAAGATTGAAGGCATGAGGAGAAGGGAATGACAGAGGATGAGATGGTTGGATGGCAGCACCGACTCAGTGGACATGAGTTTGAGTCAACTCCGGGAGTTGGTGATGGGTAAGGGAGGCCTGGTGTGCTGCATTCCATGAGGTCGCAACGACTGAACGACTGGACTGAACTGAACTGAGGGCAGTCCCAAGTTATACACAGTTCTGGGAGACACTTTGCCCATCAGATCCCACTCCTGCCTTTCAATTGCTGTGACAGCTCCCTTTCCCTCTGTATTCAGAAAACACCCCGTAGATTTCCTAGATGTCCCCTGGGAGGAAATACCACCTGTGGAGGACTTCTGAACCCAAAGACCAATACATGGGAACAGGCCACAGGGACATTCACAGGTGTGATGTCACTCTCTATAGCTTATTTAGGCACATGGTCCCATAATCCAGGGCCCGTGGTTAATAGAGAGGTGGAAGTCCTTGCACAGCACGTAACAGCTGAAGGGCACATTCTTTTCGGAGGTGTTTTTCCTGCTGTTCACTTTGTTACCCTGGTAATTGGGGGAAGTTGCTATGGCCGTATTTGCTGCTGACAGATTTGTTTTGCAGTGTGTTGTGAGAGGGTGTTAAATGCAGGCCTGTGAAGAAGCTGAAGCAAATGGAGATAATTTGGGGGGGTGGGGTGGAAATAAGCAAGTGTACCTTCCTGGTAACCACAGACTGAATTGATTTTCCAGCTTAGTTTTTACCTCTCCCAGTGGCCTTGTATTTCCAGTGTCAGAGACCATGGATATCCTCCTGACACAGAAAAGGAAAGAGCAGTTATTCAGGGTGATGTATTCCTATGAAGTCCTACCTTTGTACCATACAGTTGTGCTGAAAGTCTTATTTCTAGGTTTTAATAGTTGTTTTGCAGGAAAGATTTATTTTCAAGGAACCACCACTTCTGGATTCAACGTTACTGCCTCAGATAGGTTCTTAACTTAACAAATCCTAACATCCTCAGATAAGTTGCCTTCTCTCTCATTGTCCTGGGTGAGAAATACATACAACGAGGATGATTTTTTTCCTCCTTTTGATATGAAGCACTTTCTAATACTATTGGAGTATCAGAACCATTGGATTATATATATTTTAGAGTATTTGAAAAATAAATTACAAATTTGAGAGAAAAATAGCAAGTAACAGTGTGCCTCATCTCACCATCAGAAGTGACAACTACAGACAAGTATTTCTTCCTAATCTTTTGTAAATATAAAAATAGTATAGGCACATGTTCACATTTTAACAGAATCAGAATAATTCCACTCATTTTGTATGCTAGTATTTTTGTTTAGTGTTATAAAGGATGCATCTTAATGATGCTTCATATTAGCACTGATTTTTTATTAATAGAAAACTTTGAGATATTCATAGGTTCACATGCAGTTTCATGAGATACCTTTGACACTTAGCCCAGTTTCCTCCAATGGTTACACTTTGCAAAACTCAAGTCTGGAAACAGAAACAGACTTGCAGACATAGAGAACAGACCTGTGGTTGCCAAGGGGGAGGGGGTGGGGAGGGTTGCAGTGAGAGATTTGGTTTAGCAGATGGAAACCATTATATATAGGATGGATAATCCTCTAGGTCCTACTGTATCTAGCAAGGGGAAATATATTCAATATCTTGTGATAAGACAAAATGGAAAAAGGATATAAAAATGGATGTATATATGTGTATATACATTTATGTGTGTGTTATATACATATATATGTATAACTGAATCACTTTGCTGTACTGCACAAATCAACTCAACATTGTAAATCAACTATATTTCAATTAAAAAAAAAAAAGAAGGCTCAAGTGATTAGAGGGTTGGAAATTTCATCCCGTGCCACTGACTTTCAGGGAGAGAGAAGTAGCTGGAGATGAACTCTATGAAAACTTTTGAACCACAAGATTTGGGGAGCTTCCAGGTTAGTGAACACATCAGGATGACACACCATCAGCGGGCATGGAAGCCCCATACACCGTCTTCTCTCTGGCTGTTCCTGTTTTGCATCTCTTTATATTTAACCAGTAGCAGGAAGTAAAAGCAAAAACAACAACAACAAAAATCCCCTCGAGTGTAACATCCCGTCACAGATACTACCACTGCCGCAATCTACCAGGTTTGCTACCGCTTCTCCTGTTGTGCTTGTACTCATTTGTGTGCATACACGTGTCCTTGGTTTTGTTAAGTTCAGTCACCTGCGTACATTTGTGTGTCCACCTCCACAGTTAGATATGAACAGTTTTGACATCACAACTAGCCCTCCTGTTTCCCTTTTACAGCCACACTCATCTCCCTCCTGCCTCCACTTCTAACCCCCAATAACCACTCCTCTGGCTCAATTTCTAGAGTTCTGTCTTTTCAAAAATTTTGTGTTACTGCAATGCTACATATTAACATTTTTCGGTTCCCATCCTAATTCTCTGGTGATTCATCCACATTGTTGTTAGTATCAATATTCTGTTGCTTTTCAGTTGCTGAGTAGTATATCATGATACATACACACATATTATATATATATATACCATGTATGTGTGTACATCAAGATATCATTACATATGTATATTTAGATGTATGTACGTATACGTGTATATATTCTGTGTATTCCACAGTTTACTCAACCACTCACCTGTTGAAGGACACTTTGGCTGGATCCTGCTTTTATCTGTTAGAACGCTCCCGTGAACATTCATGTACAGTTTTTTTATTTGGTTGCTTGTTTTGAATAAAAATTTTCATTTTTCTTTTCCTGGGATAAATGCACATGAGTGCAATTGCTGGTCAAATGTTTAGTTTTTTAAGAAACTGACAAACCATTTTCAGACTTGTTATATCATTCTTACCAGCAATATATGCATATAGTCCAATTTTGTCATATCTTTACTAGCATATGCTGTTGTCACCGTTTTCATTTTATCCATTCTGATAGGTGTGAAGTGATGTCATTGTAGTTTAAATTGGCATTTCCCCAGTGCCTTATTATTTGTTCTTTGTTACTGCTTATAAGGGCTTCCCTGGTAGCACAGTGGTAAAGAATCCTCCTGCCAATATAGGAGATGTGGGTTCGATCCCTGGGTTGGGAAGATCCCCCGGAAAGGAAATACTTTTGAGGTGGCAACCCACTCCAGTATTCTTGCCTCAGAAATCCCATGGACAGAGGAGCCTGGCAGGCTACAGTCCATGAGGTCCCAAGTCGGACACAACTGATCAGCTTAACAATAGCAATAATGCCTAATAATGTCGAACATCTCTTCATGTGCTTGCCATCTTCAGGTCTTCTTCAGTCAGGCCTTTGGCTCATTTTTTTAAATTGGACTTTATGTTTTTAATGTTTTAATGTTGATGTTTGAGAGTTCTTTATATGTTCTAGATACTAGTCACAAATGTGATATGAAATATTTTCTCCCAGTCTGTAGGTTGTCTTTTTCTTTTTTATTCACATGGGTTTTCATAGAGCAAAAATTTTAAATTTTGATTAGTTTCAAATGATCAATTTTTTTCATTTTATGAATCAATATTATAATAATTATAATAGCACTTGCTCTAGATCTAAAGATTTTTCCTTTTTTTCCCCTCTAAAAGTGTAAAAGTTTTGCATTTTACATTTAAATCCATGATCCATCCTGAGTAAAGTTTTGTGTGTGGTGTGAGATTATGTCAATAGTCATATTTTTTTTTTTTGCCAATGAATATCTATAAAATAATCCTCTGTTTGAATGCTTTTTGCACCTTTGTCAATCAGTTAGGCATGTTTATGTAGGTCTGTGTCTGGGTTCTAGATTATGTCCCATTGATTTTTGCATCTTTCCCTCTGTCCTCATTATTGTAGCTCTGTAACAAACCTTAATATTAGGTAGAATGATTCCTTCCACCTTATTCTTTGTCAGGATTGTTGTAGCTCTACTGGAGCTGCTTGTTGTGGTTGGGTCTTCTTTTCTGGTTTTGCATACCTGTCCTTGATGTTCATTTTCAACCCTGGACTCAATGATCTAATTTTCCCTCCAGAGATTATTTTGTTTTACAGAGGGAACATTTCCTTTTCCCAGGAAATCCTGTGTTTTATTTTTCCTTACTCACTTTTCACAATTAAAATTGTAGATCTCAACGATTTTATTTATCTGCACCTAAACCTGCTGAACTTTTCAAGGACATTGCCGTGGACTTTTTCTGGCCACTTTTTTTTCTCACCATCATCTACTTACTTGGGTATCTAACTTCTTTCAATTTTGTTCAAGTTTATCTACATGATTGGGAATGGGGATGAAGAGTGGAAATTAGCCACTGACAATCTCATAGTATTATGAGGGTTTTGCACTGGCATCTCGGTGAACTTGAGCATAAATATAAGTACTCAAGGTCTGCCAGTGTTTATTTAAACAGAAAGTTTTTTGGAGTTATCTTCTTTGGAAAATGTTTCCAAACAATATGACAGCAAAATGATAGTGTAAATTGTAATGTCTGTCTCAGTTAGATTTATAAACATAGGAAGAGTCTTTTTGTGAAAAAAATGTTTGGGTTGTTCATTTAGAGTGAAAATGATATAACTCATATTATAAAATAAGGTCAGGATGAAATAATGATTTTATCTTTGAGAGTCATAGGTCCTTTGTTACTTGGCAGGGATTTGGAGGGAACAGCTTGTTTGGGGCAGATGTTTTTATTGTGGTCTGTGAGTAAATCCCAGGTCTTTGGAAGAGAGAAGGAATACATTCAGGGAGAGATTATTTAGAATTATTTTTAGTTCGTAAATAATGGAATGGGTGCTCTCAAGTGTCTGTGATCATGCTGTAGCCAATAAACCATGGAGTATCTAGGCTCTATTCTCAAAGTTCCTGAGACACTTGTGCACAGATCACTCAGAGTGCAAGCTCGGAGAAGGCTTTGTCCCCACGCCCCCCTGCAGACCTTGGTTAAGCATATCTGGACCTACAGACCTGTGTGGAACAGCTTTCCTGAACCCTGTCAGGCAAACCAGGCATCAGTTCTTCGGCGCTCAGCTTTCTTTATGGTCCAACTCTCACACCCATAAATGACCACTGGAAAAACCATAGGTTTGACTAGATGGACCTTTGTTGGCAAAGTAATGTCTCTGCTTTTTAATATGTTGTCGAGGTTGGTCATAGCTTTCCTTCCAAGGAGTAAGCGTCTTTTAATTTCATGGCTGCAGTCACCATCTGCAGTGATTTTGGAGCCCAAGAAAATAGTCTCTCACTGTTTCCATTTTTTCCCCATCTATTTGCTTTGAAGTGATGGGACCGTGATCTTCATTTTTTGAATGTTGAGTTTTAAGCCAACTTTTTCACTCTTCTCTTTCATTTTCATCAAGAGGCCCTTTTTGCTTTCTACCATAAGGGTGCTGTCATCTGCATATCTGAAGTTATTGCTGTTTCTCTCAGCAGTCTTGAGTCTAGCTTGTGCTTCTTCCAGCCTGACATTTCTCATGATGTATTCTGCATATAACTTAAATAAGCAGGGTGACAATAAACAGCCTTGATGTATTGATTCCTTTCGCAATTTGGAACCAGTCCATTGTTCCATGTCTGGTTCTAACTGTTGCTTCTTGACCTGCATACAGATTTCTCAGGAGGCAGGTAAAGTGGTCTGGTACTCCCATCTGTTTTAAGAATTTTCCACAGTTTGTTGTGATCCACACTGTCAAAGGTTTTGGCATAGTCAATAAAGCAGAAGTAGATGTTTTTCTGGAACTCTGTTGCTTTTTCTATGATCCAAGGGATGTTGGCAATGTGATCTCTGGTTCCTCTGGCTTTTCTAAATCCAGCTTCAGTTCAGTTCAGTTCAGTCGCTCAGTCGTGTCCGACTCTCCGCGACCCCATGAATCACAGCACGCCAGGCCTCCCTGTCCATCACCAACTCCCGGAGTACACTCAAACTCATGTCCACAGAGTCGGTGATGCCATCCAGCCATCTCATTCTCCGTCGTCCCCTTCTCCTCCCGCCCCCAACCTTTCCCAGCATCAGAGTCTTTTCCAGTGAGTCAACTCGTCGCATAAGGTGGCCAAAGTATTGCAGTTTCAGCTTTAGCATCAGTCCCTCCAATGAACACCCAGGATTGATCTCCTTTAGAATGGACTGGTTGGATCTCCTTGCAGTATAAGGGACTCTCAAGAGTCTTCTCCAACACCACAGTTCAAAAGCATCGATTCTTCGGCGATCAGCTTTCTTCACAGTCCCAACTCTCACATCCATACATGACCACGGGAAAAACCATTGCCTTGACTAGATGGACCTTGGTTGGCAAAGTAATGTCTCTGCTTTTTAATATACTATCAAGGTTGGTCATAACTTTCCTTCCAAGGAGCAAGCGTCTTTTAATTTCATGGCTGCAATCAGCATCTGCAGTGATTTTGGAGCCCCAAAAAATAAAGTCTGACACGGTTTCCACTGTTTTTCCATCTATTTCCCATGAAGTGATGGGACCAGATGCCATGATCTTTGTTTTCTGAATGTTGAGCTTCAAGCCAACCTTTTCACTCTCCTCTTTCACTTTCATCAAGAGGCTTTTGCTTGAGCATCTATAAGTTCTCGCAGTTCACGTACTGTTGAAGCCTCACTTGGAGAATTTTGAGCATTACTTTGCTAGTGTGTGAGATCAGTGCAGTTGTGTGGTAGTTTGAACATTCTTTGGTATGTCACATGCCTGTGACAATTCTAATATATATCCCTGGTTGTCCCAGTATAATTAATTATTTAAAGTACTCCCTTTCACTCTCAAGAGGGTCCGTGTTTGGATGATATTACAGGCCCTGTAGCCTTAGCACACTTAAGACCTAAACAAATCAAAAGGGAAGTATTGGTGACAACACAAGGTGACCTCCCTTAATGCCTAGAGGAGGCTGCCCTCGGCGTCTGTCCACTAATGTGCCCTGACTGAGATGAGTTAGGCATAGCGCATGGGAATCTAATGGAAATACTTGCAAATCTGTTCTATTTTTTCTCATGAAAGAATAGGAAGCATACAAAGAAAAAGGTATGGTATGAAATGTCAGGGCTTTTCCTGTGCATGCCTTTCCACCTTTTCTACCCATATTTCGAAGCGGGGAATCTTTGAGGTCAAGGGAGAAAAAGGTTCTGTCTTCTTCACCCACTTTGATCAAGAGAAGAGTCAATGCCAGAATATCAGCATCATCTTGCCATGCTCTCTCCTAGAGCCTTAACCATGTTACTGCCCGAGAGCCATGGAAACTCGGGAGATGGGCAAGATTCTGTAGCCCCATGCAGTCAGACTTCTGACAGGCAGAAAACAACATTCCCCGCCCCCACCAGTCTTTGAGACCACCAAAATGACCTTTACTGACGATTGCAGTCCTCTTCTTACTGGATGGTAGAATGAAGGTGGGAGCTATGAGGGGTTTTCTTAAAGCCACATCTATCTCCTGCTCTTCATGAATAGTCCCCAGGTTCTTATTATTTTGCCTCTAAGGAATGGGGTGACATAATGAAACTTTTCCACAGGGTAAGGGTAGCATCAATGCCTCCACTGTGCATAGCATGTTTAACAGTACTTTTTAAACACATAAGTAGTGATACTAACAACTTATGTATCTCAAAAAGTCTCATTTTCGCAGGAAATGAAACTGTTATCTTAAACATTTCATTAGAAAATGTTTGTTACTATTAATGGCAGTATCAGTAAGGAATGCATACAATAGTTGACATTTGAGCAGTAAAATTCGCACATTTCTCACTAAACTAAAGAAGATAGAGTAGAATATGAGAGGGCTACCTTTTTTGTGACTGTGCCTCTAATTCATACTAGTTTATGTGAAAAATAGAAGAAAATAATTAGCAAACCTGAGCACTTGGTTGTTAAGTTTCTTGTTTCATTCTTTCTACCCTTTGGGGAAGTATACTGGAGTGTTTGAGGACCTCTGAGCAAGAGTAGGGACATTAAACAGCTACAGGCCTTAAGTCATCTGTCCAGGTAACATGTAGAACCCTCTGAAGGCAGAACCCTCTATGAGGTCTTGTGGGTTGGATTTATTCTCCTTTCTTTTTTTAAAAACTTTTTTCTTCATTGCTACACATAGGATTTCTCATCGTGGTGGCTTCTTAGTCTGGTGGCTTCTCTTGCTGCGGAGCACAGGCTCTGGGCACACGGCCTCGGTTGTTGTAGCACAGGGAGGGGCTCCGTAGTTGCTGCTCATGGGCTGTCCTCGAATGCAGGCTCACTAGTTGTGCTCTTGGGCTTTGTTGCTCTGAGACCTGTGTGATCTTCCCAGACCAGGGCTTGAACCCATATCCCTTGCACTGGGAGGTGGATTCTTACCCACTGCATCACCAGGGAAGTCTTCTCCTTTCTTGTTGATGGATTTTCTGATTAGTCTAGGGGAGGCTTTCATTAGGCCATGGGAATGCCGTTAAGGAAACAGTAAGACTTATCCAAAGAATCCCCAGGGAAACATCGATCACAGTCCTTATCACCATAGATACTTGTTCAGGGATGGTCCTAAAATGAAGTAATCACTGGCTCACTGTGTGTAAATCATGTATCAAACACAATGCAATTGCAGAATACTTGAGACAGTTGAGTATTTACCACATTCGGGTTTTTGAGCTGAAGGAGGTAGGCAGGTAAACGGCAAACTCTCCCTGCAGATATGGCACACGCTAGGGGAAAATTGCTCTGTTAGTCCAAAGATATGCTTAGCTGATGAGAAATTAAACAACATGATTGAGGAGGAAAAGCTAAGCAGGTAGAACATGGAAATAACAAAGAATTTTGTCACCATCTAGGCCATTATTCATGTTTGGAGATTAGATAGCTCTTAATTATTCATTTGGGTCTCTATGAGGATAGAGAACATCTATCTTTGAAGAAAAAAAGGATACGTTGAAATGAATAAGAGATTCTCAAGATTCACAGGATAAGTATGTGTGCAGTTTTGCAGCTGTTCAGAAATCTGTTGTGTTTCGGAATAGGAGAGCCATGCTCCACTGATGGACAGTATTCTTGTTTGAAGGACATTAGCACAACAAGCTGACAACAGCAAGCATAGCACTGGTAAGCAAGGGAATAAAAAGATGACTCTGAGGTTTCTGCATGGAACAAGGCAAGCTGTGTGTCAGTGTCAGTGCAGCCAAATCCGACTACATTTCCTTGAATCTTCAGAAAGTCTAAAAATACAGAGTGGACATGAGATAGTCTTGATTATCCCTTCCCTCCATTTTTAGGACCAGAAAGACTTCTGTACATTTCCCTTAATCCCATTGTGCTGTTACTTGATCTGGTAGTAATGCCCACTTTTATTTTGTTGGCAAAGGTGTTTGATTTAATTTTTGGTCTGCAAGGTGGATGCATAAAGAAAACCCCAAAATACTGCCACTTAGTAGATTTTTCTATTTTTTTAGGGAATGGAAACACAGCCTACCAACGATTAATAGTGTTGAATTTTTGTCCTCACCGGTGGCACATGCCCTGATATCTGTTCTCTAGTGTATTTCTTTGTGGATTTGCATTAGGCAGAGGTATATGAAGAGTTTTACCTTTTGGCATGGTTAGGAAAGATCAAGCAGGAGAAGTTGCCACTGAGCTTTCATGCCAGCTGCAGAAAGCTGTAAGCTGTAGGAAGTATGGAGGCAATAAAAGTGTTGATTCCTTTTCCTAAAGGATAAATCTGGATCCAAGTTTGACTTTTTAAACTGCTTTCCTGTTTCCACAAACTGATGTGAATTCCTTTTCATTTTGTTAAGTACTCTTCTCGAATTCAACATCTTTCTTCTTGTTTGTGTCAGTTATTGGAACATCCCCCATTGCTGTTTATGAGAGTACCAAACCTCGCTAATTTGTCACCAAGCCAGGTCAAATAGTCTTTGATGGTCACTACCCTTAGCTCGGCTGGCACTGCTGGATGGCTTATGGCTGTGGAAGGCTCTTTCTTACTCTTTATGCCTTCAATTTGCTGAATGGCCTGACCAGAACTCAGTGTTCCCTTTTCCAAAGCTTATCTGATCTTGCTGGTGAATAGTCAATACCAAAGCAAGACAAAACCAAAAACTTAAGGAGGAAAACAAAATAGTAAATATTTAAAAAGTCATTAGTTTTCAGCTTACCCTGTTTAGCCTAGACTCAACTCTATAAAGCTCTTGTTTATGCTATAATAATAATCATCATAATTAATGATGATGATGGAATGCAGTCTCCTTATTAATCTTAAACTACCCTGAATTGTTTATCTTCTTTCCTACTAAGAAGTTTTAAATTTGTAAAGTTCCCTCCCCTGCTCATAATAAAATATCAGTGCATGGGAGACACTGAATTAGTATTTGTTGAATTAAGTTAAAACCATCTGGTGAAATCCCTTTGAATAGCTCATTAGTAATGAAGTCTGGTAAGTTCCTGTATGAGCCGCAGACTGGGGTATGTCATTCTGTATTGTCAAACATGATATTGTCCCTCCAGAAAAACATTGTTGGTTTTGTGTGATTTCATTGACAAATCCAAAGGATGGGGTGACCATCTGTTTTCTGTAGCTCCTGAGGAAAGAACAAAAAGGCTGGGCTCTGAGCTGAGAATAAGAAGAAGAGCGTAGATAAAGGGAAGGATTTTTTTTACTGTTCATGTTATATAACCATTGACTGGATTATCTCGGAACTCTGCCATCTTATTCCCTAGAGTCTTCATAAAAAGGAATGTCCTCTTTGATGGAAATGATTGGCATAGTTTTTCTGGATGACTTCTCTGGGCTGATTCCAGTTTTGTGGGTTTTAGTTCAGGTGTTTTCCCCTCTTATTCTCCAGATTTATGTTTTTGTTTTGTTTTAATCATAAGGGAAATTTGTTTGTTTAAAAAAATATGAGATTTCAGAAACATATAAAAAAATGAAAGCTCTGCTTCACTTTCTTTCCCCAGAACTAACCACTATTAATGGTTTAGTGCCTGTCTTTTTCTTCATTTTACTTTAACTATAAAAACATATATACATGCATATACGACAAAACATGTCGTGACTTTTATAAAAGACGATTATAGTTTTTATTCTCATTTGCATATTTTCTCTCATTACTGTGTATGCACGTTTCCTTCTTTTTAATGATTTTGTAGGATTTTTTTATATAGATTTGCCTTAATTCTGTAACTGCTGTCAAATAGATACATGTTGGGGTTGTTTCCAGAATTAACTATTGAATCCAATGCTGCAAATATCCTTGTACTTTACCAAAGTGTGTCAAGAATTTGTGCTCAATTTTATCAGAGGCTTTCTTTATATTATATGCTCAGGTAATCATATGGTTTTTTCCTCTAAATTATTGATTTGTTGAGGGTATTAGTGTTGAAGGGTTTCACAGGTGGCTGAGCATTAAAAAATCTGCCTGCCAGTGCAGGGGACATGGGTTCAGTCCCTGGTTTGGGGAGATCACCTGGAGAAGGAAATGACAACCCACTCCAGTATTCTTGCCTGGAAAACCCCAGGGATAGAGGAGCCGGGTGGGCTATAGTCCATGCGGTCATGAAGGAGTCAGACATGCCTTAGCAACTAAACAACAAAACAAATTAACATTGAAAGTTAATAAACAAGGTGAAAATTGTACAGATGTTCTCTGACTTATCATGGTTTGGCTTATGACTTTTTGGCAAAAGTGTTATGTATCCAGTAGACACCATGCTTTGAAGTTTTATCTTTTCCTGGATTAGTTAGTGGCATACAGTGTGGTCCTCTCTTGTGATGCTGGGCGGTGGCAGCCACTGCAGCTCCCCGTCAGCCATGTGATCACAAGGGTAAACAACCTTTAAGATTATAACCATTCTGCACCCAGATACTCTTGCCTAGAAAATCCCATGGATGGAGGAGCCTGGTAGGCTGCAGTCCGTGGGGTTGCTAAGGGTCAGACACGACTGAGCGACTTCACTTTCACTTTTCATTTTCACACATTGGAGAAGGAAATGGCAACCCACTCCAGTGTTCTTGCCTGGAGAATCCCAGGGACGGGGGAGCCTGGTGGGCTTCCGTCTATGGGGTCACACAGAGTCGGACGCGACTGAAGTGACTTAGCAGCAGCAGTACCCAGACAGCCATTCTGTTTTCACTTTCAATGCAGTAGACAAGAAGTTACATGGGATATCAAGATGTATTATAAAACCTTCTTTGTGCTAGATGATTGTGCCCAGCCACAGGCTAAGTATTCTGAGCATATTTAAGGTATGCCAACCTGACTAAGCCATGATGTTTCCTAACATTTAGACTTAATGGTATTTTCCATTTATGATGGGTTTGTCAGGACATAATCACATTGTAAGTCAGGAAGTTTTGTACAATACTGTCATGATTGTTTTTGAAAATCTGTCAAACCATTCCCACTTCTGCTCTAGTATTTCTCAGTGAGAATTGCACAGCCAAATTTTCCTCTGAGTTTGGAATAGATCATTGTTTCTTTGAATGAGTCTCATGAACTGACTGGCTTGTGTTAAAGAGCCATCTTTTATCAAAGACAGTTGTTCTTGGTTTTGTTGATATTGTTTTGTTTTGACCTCAGTAATACTGTTGAAATTCCTAAGTCAGATGTGGGTATGAGACTCTACCATTGTAATGAACTCTGCAATAGATCTTTCTGTTGTTTTACCCTTTAGTTTTGGGGTCAAGCCCTACTTGGTTCATGGTGGATTTGCTTTTGTTTTTAATACACTGTTGAATTCACTGTGCTCCATTTGTGTGTGAGTTTGTATGAACTTATCTCTTTGTGTTTTTCATAAGTTCCTTAATAGGTAACCTTTGTACATGTTCTATCATGTACTATTAGTACACTTTTTCAAGTAGTATTTTTCTGGCACCTTTAAAAATTTTTCTTGTGTTTAAGTTGCCATTTATGCTTTGGCAGAGATTACTTTGAGACTGATGACTGCAGCCTTCCAAACTGATTTATTCAAAGCAAGCATCTTCCTTCCTCCTTGAGTTTGGAGGCCATAGGGGTTCCATTTTTAAGGCTGATACGTTGCTGTTTTAAATTATACCGAAAACTCTAAACATATGGAGCTTTTCATCTACCCTTCCATCACACATGTTAATGAATGTCGTGATTTTATTTTTATTTGGCCTCATGAATCTCCGTGCCCACATGATGTGATTGAGAATGATGATATGGTTGAAGTTTTGTTAGCAAGATCAGAGAGCATCAGGTCAGAATGTTTCTCCCCCTCTAATTTCTGAATCTTTTATCTTGTGAGATACAGCAGAGCTGGCTGCTTGCATCCTTGGGTACTGCACCCTTAGAATATCAATGGTGCTCTCCCCTCCTCTCTGTTGGGAACTTGGTACAAAAGCAAAATTGGGAATGCACTTTACAGTGTCTGCAGGAAGTTTGAAGTTTATTTAGTAACACTAAATGCATCTGTTGGGCTGCGGTGATGAGATTAATCCTTATTTTTAATATTTGGTTTGCAACTGATTAATAGGTTGAAGCCTTCACTGTCATACAAATGTAGACTACTGATGTGACTGGGAAGTGTACCAGATTTTGAATTAGACAGCAGGTTGTGTGGTGGGCAGCCCTCAAACCACAGAACACCTGGAGCTGGGCTGGAGTGGAAATACTGACAAGGTGAAGGGGTGCATTGGAATTTTTTTTTTTTTTCACAGTGACTAGAGAATGAATCTTCTCTAAGAACATAAAATCTGGGAAATAGCTGCTGTAGGAATGAGGGAAAGCTGAACTGTGTCAGTAGAAGAGATGGACATGACTGAGTATGCATGCTATCTCTTTGCAAGCCCATGGACTGTAGCTCCCCAGGCTTCTCTGTCCATGGGATTTTTCAGGCAAGAATACTGAAGTGGGTTGCTATTTCCTCTTCCATGGAATTTTCCCCACCCAGGGATCGAATCCCGTTTCATGCATCTCCTGCATTGGCAGGCGAATTCTTTCCCACTGAGCTCCCTGGGAAGCTCAAAAGAGAGGGAGGGTATTCTTGTATTCATTGCTCCTGACACTTTGACCTTTCCCCTGAGAATACACTTCCCATATGTGAAGTTTCACAGGCACCTCTTGCAATTGGGTCTGTCTGTGATCACAGGGAAGAAATAAAATGCCTGGGTTTTGTTCTTGAAAATACATTTGAGGACTTGATTCTTCAGTGTTTGCAAGAATCTGCCCTAAAGGTCTCAGGCTGATTGGGCTGTGATTGGGTTCTTTGTGCTGGTGCATTGTCTTTTAGGGCTTGTCAGAATGTGAGAAATCCACAGACCACCAGGCGGGAAAATCTCAGCGACTTATCTTCTTTTTTCATTAGGTATCTGTATATATTTAGCTGTGAAGATACAGAATTCCTATATATACCTTCTGCTTTTACACATACATAGCCTCTCCCATTACCACCATCCCTCACCAGAGTGGTGGTGGTTGTTGTTTAGTTGCTAAGTTGTGTCTGACTCTTTCCAACCCTTTGGACTGTAGCACACCAGGCTTCCCTGTCCTTCACTATTTCCTGGAGTTTGCTCAGACTCCTATCTGTTGTGTCTATGGTACCATCCAACCATCTCATCCTCTGTCCCTCCTTCTCCTCCTGCCCTCAGTCTTTCCCAGCATCAGGGTCTTTTCCAGTGAGTTGGCTCTTCACATCAGGTGGCCAACATATTGGAGCTTCAGCTTTAGCATGAATATTCAGAGTAGATTTCAGAGTGGTACATTTGTTCTAATTGATGAACTTACATTGACAAGCCGTAATTACCCAAAGTGCATCATTTACATTAGGATTCACTCTTGGTGTTGTACGTTCTGTGGACTTGAACTAATGTATAATGATATGTAGCTACCCATCATTATAGTATCATAAAGAGTAATTTTGACACCCTGAATATCCTCTGTGCTCTACCTGTTCATCCTTCCCCTTCCCTTAATCCCTGGCAACCACTGACCTTTTATTGTGCTCCTAGTTTTACCTTTTCCAGAATGTCATTGAATTGAAATCATGGAGTATGTAGCGTTTCAGATTAGCTTCTTTCCAAACAATGCTCAAAATTCTCCAAGCCAGGCTTCAACAATACGTGAACTGTGAACTTCCAGATGTTCAAGCTGGTTTTAGAAAAGGCAGAGGAACCAGAGATCAAATTGCCAACATCTGCTGGATCATCAAAAAAGCAAGAGAGTTCCAGAAAAACATCTATTTCTGCTTTATTGACTATTCCAAAGCCTTTGACTATTTGGATCACAATAAACTGTGGAAAAATCTGAAAGAGATGGGAATACCAGACCACCTGACCTGCTTCTTGAGAAATCTGTATGCAGGTCAGGAAGCAACAGTTAGAATTGGTCATGGAATAACAGACTGGTTCCAAATAGGAAAAGGAGTACGTCAAGGCTGTATATTGTCACCCTGCTTATTTAACTTTATCTGCAGAGTGGCTCTAAAATCACTGCAGATGGTGACTGCAGCCATGAAATTAAAAGACACTTGCTCCTTAGAAGAAAAGTGACCTCTAGGTCACTACAGGGAATTCACTCAGTGTCCACATACGTAAGGGGTACAGATATTGGGCAAAATGTTTAAGGACTTCTGTACCACACCATTAAGGATAGTGTAAAGGTGCTCCTCCTCATGCAAAACTTAAGGAACCTTGAACCAAAGTGAATAAACAAACTGTGAGCCAGAGTAAAAGTGCAACTCTACCAACCACCAACAGATGGCGGTAGTGGTCATAAGTGAAACTCTACCAACCACCAACAGATGGCGGTAGTGGTCATTTAGTTGACACCCCTCTGGGCTTGAGCACATTTTTTATCACTCACTTCTATATAACCTGTTGTATACATCAGTTTAGAAGCTTGTATGGAAGAAAGCAATTTTTGATACTTGTTTATGGCCTGGTGGCATGGCACTTATGTTCAGTTAATTAACTTCTGTAATTCCATACTTTCCAAGAAAGTTGAAATAGTTTCTTTCACGCTTTAATATTGATAAGACCTGTCTTGATAAAGTGGCCTTGGTAGTATATATTTAAAGGAATGGATTTGAAAATACAGTTACAAGTCTTTTTTCTGTGAGATCAGTTTCTCGTAAGTTGGTTTAGTGATATCTGATCTCTTAATTAATTGATAATGTGCAGTTAATTTCTGGGCAGAAGACTGTATCATGGTGTTTTAATTCAAGAAGTCTCTCCTTTCCTCTTGACCCCCCGCATGTTCCCTTCTATTCAGCATTCTTGCAGGAGTTCTTTTCTTCCCCCTCCTATTTGAAGAATGAAAGAACGGTTATTCTCTTTTTCACTTTGACAGCTCCAGACCCTTTCAAGTATAACCACTTTCACTTCATTTCTACATATGGTCATATAAAGTATAAGTGAGCTAAACTGATGTAACATGCCGATTATATACGAATTTTTACAAGCAAACAAATGTGGTTTCTTTTAACTCTGTTTGTATAATCCCTCAGCAGTTGTTTCCTTATGCTCCTAACTAGTACATACAGATAGAGCAATGACAGTTTGAGCCTCTAAAGTACTTTTTTTCAGTCATGGAATAAATTTTGTTGAGTTGGGGTAGAAACTGGGGTTTTCAGATTAAAGCCTGCATGTTTATAGTGTAGATAATGTCCACTTTTTTTTTTTTGCATTCTTTTACATAAGTGACATGGACGTATTTCATGAATCCAAAAGCGTTGAGCACATTTCCCAGTGTCTCTTCAAATCGAAGATTTCTGGTGATTACAGTTCATGGCAGTACTGGTTTGGGGGATGGTTTTTTTTCAGGGATGAAACAGATACTTTGCTTAATGCCAAGCTGCATCTCTAATTTGAGATTAAATTTCACGTCCTCTCAGATGTGAAGTGGAAATTAGCCCTTTTGCAGCAGTGATTCCGTACCAGTTTCGTGTCTGCAGTGAATAGATTGTATTTCTATTAAGAAATCTGTCTTTGGCCAGATTGTCTCATAGTTCTATGATGGAGCTGTACAAACTTTTCTGTTTGGGGAATTTGACCCACTGTGTGCAGTGTGGCATAGAAATCTGGGATGGAGTGAAACACTGGGTGCCCGGTGGTTTCACAGAATGGAGAGGTCTTGCAGTTGTCTAGCTGAGACTTGATTTGAGACTCAGAAGGCAAGTAGTTCCTCAAGATGATACAACTGATGGGGCCAGGGACAAATGTCTCCTCCTCCTCTTACAGTTTCTCCTGAGCCATTTTGCTGGATCCCTAGAAATTGGAAACTATGGTAGGGCTTGGTGCTTGCAATTCTAATCTTATTTTTAAAAGTATCTTGTAGGTATTTCTAATTTATAGTCAGCTTGAGGAATTCCTCTATTCTGTTTCTCTTAATTTGCAACAGTGCTTCTCAGTACGGGGCAGTTTTGACTCACAGGGGTCATTTGGGAAGCTCATTAGAATGAGTTTTGTTCTTACCAGAGACACTTTTAATTGTCACAAATGGAAATGGCTCCTGGTATCCAGTCAGTGGCGGCTAGAGATGCTGCTAAACACCTGTGATGTACAGCACAGAATTATTAAGTCCTGTGTCAAAATTGAGAAACCTGATTACAGTAATTAATAGCACAGGGTCTCAAGTCTGCCAGACTCCAGATTGAATCTTACCAGCTCTGTGACCCTAGGCAAGTTACTTAATTGCTTGAAGCTTAGTTTTCCCATCTGTAAAATGGGGATACTGCACAACGGGGGACACTTAACAAAATAATGTAAAGTCCTTAGAAGAATGCGTGGCTGGTAGTAAATTCTCAATAAATGTTTGGTGTTATGATTAAATTATCATTACAATGCATGATTTTTAGGTTTGATACAATGTCGTTAAGACATGGCTGAAAACAGTGAATGAATGACCTTCAAAGGTGAAAACTTTCAAAAAGCACTTTGGCACATTCTGGGGGCTTATCGTATGCTTGTTGATTTTTATTAGGTTGAAAATTTGAATGAGAGAGAAAGTGTGTGTGTGTGTGTGTGTGTGTGTGTACCATCACTGTTTTTCTGTACATATCTAGTAGGAATGATGAGCCCCCAGTATGCATAGCCTCAGGCTATACTGATCCATATCAACTGTGGAGGGAGCTGAGGTTTCTGGAGGAAGGACAGAAGACTTAAAATGGTACTTAAAAGGACCCAGGGAAGGCAATGATCACTAACTACTTGGGGCCAGAGTCCTGCTTGCTCTTCCAGTCCTATGAGAGAAGAGATTGAGTTTTACTTCTGGCATTTTCTTTGCAAACAATTTTAACTAGGTTGTAAACTCTTTGTGGGCAAAGACCTTTGTTATGCCTCTTCTGTAGCCCGTAATGACTAGGCCTGTGCACATACACACGTGTGTGTGTGTACATATATATAGATATGACCTTCTGGGAAATGTTTAACACTGACTGCTTTTTCAGACGATGAAAGATGTCACTGAATATGGAGTTGGAAAATAATTTTACTCTGAGCCAGTACAAGTGAACCCTAGTACACAGCTCTTAAATACTTCTTGTGTGTGCCAGGTACTGTGCTAACTATTATAAGTATATTAATTCGTTTACATACTTATGTATATAAGTATATAACTTCATGTCAACCCTTTTGAGGTAGATGTACTGGTATCATCCCCATTCTGCAGGTGAGAAAACTGAGCACAGAAAGGTTAAACAAATAACCTAAGGTCACAAAGCTGGTAAATGTCAGAGTTGGGTTGGGGACCCAGGCGGCCTGGTTTCAGAGTGCGTGTCCTGCACCTCAGCCTTATATTGTTATGGCTCAGAAAACTCTAAGAGGTCCAGAATTACTTCTGAAAGACACCCCTTCTTCCTGGCTGTCTCCTTTCTCCCTCACAGGCAGCCCTCCCTTCCATCACCAGTGCCAAGCACACATCACGCTTCTCTGAAGTCTCTGATGGCTTCAGAAAGCATAATTAAGTTTTACCTTCTGGCTTCTTTTCTCGTAGGAGCTAGCCACTGTGGAATTCTGAAGAACCAAACTCTACTCTGCATTACAATTGTTCATCCTGTTTAAACTATTCTTTCATATTCTCAAAAGACTCTAGTCCCACTTGTCCATTTGGAATTGTCCCTCAAGGCCTAGCCCATTGGTTACTTCTTTATGGACTCTCTCCTGATGCCACCAAATTATTTACATAAAGGCCTTTTGAAAAGGAACATATCTTAGTTTGAAGACTTTCTCCTCTGTTCTTATTCTAGACAGAAGGAAGGCCATTTTCACTCCATGTGGACAAACAGGAAACTGTCCGTTTTCTTCTATAACAACATTCTTTTGTCATGCTCGTCTCTCCCAGTGGGATAGTTGTAGCTATTTGTAAAAGACTTAACTTTGATTGTATTGTCTGGTTTGGGATGGATATTGTCATGAAGAAAAAAGAAGTGAAGCCCAATCTTGTCTCCCCCTCAGGACCCTTAACTGTGGCATCCCACCGTGAGGCAAATGGTACAGCCGTGGAATTTCTGAAGGGCTCCAAAACTGTATAAAGAGGGATCTGTGATGAGTCCTTGCATTTAGGAAAGGAGAGTGAGGAGTCAGAGGACCCGTGAGAGCAGTGAAGGGCCCATTGGTGCAGATGGTTTTGTCTTTCTCTGTGGCCTCTGCCAGTAATACATTCAAACAATATTTCTCAATGTGTTTCCCTGTAGTATATAGGTGCTTAAAAGAAGTCCTTCATCATCTAAGTCTGAAAACTGCTTTTTGAAACATATTTCAGACATGTTTCATTCCTATCTTCCCTTTAGGGAGTCTCTGAGCTTTTATTATATTTTATGTGATGGAATGTCTGCAAGGTTTTACCTAGCAGTTTTCCTAGTCTCACCTGCCATAGAATTCTTTCTTCTCAAAGAATTTTATGGGATTTGTGTTCAGTAGAAGATCCTCTGGGGAATTTTGTATTGAAGATAAAAATTGTTTGACATTTGAGGATGACCATGAGATCCACACTGAGCAGGAGTCCGTCATTGTTCTCTTAAGAAAATACATTTCCAAGTCATTCATAATCCTGTTAATGTCTCTGATGATTTTTTAAATTTTTAAAAATAATTCTGTTTGTTTATTTTTGGCTGTGCTGAGTCTGGGTCACTGCATGGGCTTTTCTCTAGCCACTGGGGCTACCCTCTAATTGTGGTGTGCAGACTTCTCACTGTGCTGGCTTCTCTTGTTGTGGGGCGTGGACTCTAGAGGGCATGGGCTTTAGTAGTTGTGGCTCCTTGAGCTTAGATGCTCCATGGCATGTGGTATCTTCCCTGATAACGGATCGGACCCGTGTCTCTTGAATTAGCAGGTGGACTCTTTACAACTGAGCCACCAGGGAAGCCCACTGTGATGATTTTTTAATGCTGTTTGTGTATTGCTCTGATTATTAATGTAATGGTTCATGGTAAACAAGGACACAAATGTGAAGTTTTCAAGAGGTGGGAAATTTAAATTTGCTGAGCGTGACCAGGAGTCGATGATGAACTCCTATTATATACTGATTAACATGAGTGACAGAAGAGATGATTGGATGGCATTACCAAGTCAGTGGACATGAGTTTGCGCAAGCTCTGAGAGATAGTAAAGGACAAGGAAGGCTGGCGTACTGCAGTCCATGAGGTTGCAAATGGTCAGACATGACTTGGTGACTGAACACCCCCACCACCATTACACAGTTAGTGTAACAGTGGTTAGTATAGAAAGCCTTCTGCCTCAGGGAGTAGACTTTTGGCTGGAATTTTAGCTGGGGTTACTTTTGGAATAACCCCGTGAAGGTGTTAGATCTTTTTTTCCCCTGGTGGTTTTAGGTAAATTGTTGACTGGAAGCAAAGATATAATCCAGATAGTTTCACGACATCAGCTTGTATTTCTGGCTATGCACATTTAATTCAGGGTTATGCCAGATTCTGGGATGAATAGTTAAATTTTGTTAGGGAGCATAGTATGCCCCAGGTATTCATAGACACAGGTCTGTGGATAAAGAACATTCAGATTTATGGACCCTTGTGCTGAAATTTTAATTCAGAGCACCAAGGTAAAGCTTAGAAACGTGTGATTTCTATGGGTAGTTTAAAAGTAGTTGGTGCTTGTTATTTGCAGTAGTTAGGTTCTGTAGGGTTGCCAGAATGCTGAATTTGCAAATACTGAGCTATTACTCCTAGGGTAAATACAGGATTAGGTTCCTGCAAGCTTTCGGTCACATTTTCATCCGTTACTCAGTGCATGTCTTTGTTTTATTTCTGTTTCTCTTTACAGACATTTTATGTAACATGTACTTCTAAAAATCATACATTCAGAATTTCTTTGTAATGAAACAGGAAATAAGAAAGATTTAATATTTTCCTGACCCTGCATAATGTGACTATAAATTTCTTTGACTTTGAGTCTCATGGTGCTGTCTACTGTGCTGTTTTTTAAAAAATCAGTTGTCATCTCAAGAACTCACAAATGTAGCCACTTTTCTATTTTTTTCTGTAGCTTCATCATGTGCTATAAATGTTACTTTTAGCACTTTCTGGAGCAGCCTCATGTACAGATGGGCAAATTTTCTATTTCTTTTTCTGAGTATATCTACTATTGAACTCATGGCACTATATAGCCTCTTAATATCTGAGGGTGATTGGTTCCAGGACCCCTGCCCCGGGGATACAAAAATCTAAGGATGTTTATATAAAGTGGTTTAGTATTTACATATAACCTAGGCTCATCCTATATGTATATTCTGAATCATCTCTGGATGGTTATACTACCGGATACAATGTCAATACCATGTAAATAGTTGCTGGTGCATAGGGAAATCAAGTTTTGCTTCTTGGAACTTTCTGGAAATTTTTAAAAAATATTTTAATCTGAGATTGATTAAATATGCAGATGATGAAAGCCACCTGTAATTCATGACTAAATGAAACTTATCTAATGTGTATTTTTTCTATAAGGCACATCACAACCTTCTTGTACTTTGGGACACTAGACAGCATTTTAGCAGTTTATTTGAGGGTTACTTTAAATAGAGAAATCACAACAAAAAGCACAAAAGTGTGAAAACATGGCACTTAATAGATCATGAAGAAAACGCTTGTTTATACTGTGAGATCTAAAAAAAGAAGGTAGAGCCTCATCTTTAATCTGTAATGTGATGTTGGTCAATGAAAAATTTTCACTAATTATCATGTTTCTGTGAATTATTGGGAAAGTGCCACAAATGTTGATTTAGGGGTTACATATAGGTGAATTCAGAAATACCTACTCCATGAATAATCAGTATTTCTCCATGTGAAGTTGGATTTTGAGGAACCACCTGTGTAGAAGAATTCAAATCTCTCTTCCGACAGTTTGTGTCAGAGTGCAGTAACTTCAGACCCATTATTTAGTTTCTCTTATCCTCAGGTTATTTTTTGGTACAAAATGTGACAGTATCAGATGCTGTCTCATAGGGCTGTCATGACCATTAGTTGAGATAATGATCAGAACAAGTTTACATATGTGCGTACTCCATAAATGTTAAATGTTCTGTGTTGTTGGCAGTCATGATCTTAGACTTGGAGTAAACTGGCCTACTTCATGCTAAAGGTTTAATTTCTCTAGATCTGTTTACTTTTCCTTGCAAGCATACTATAATAATTACAGTTGACTCTTGTCCAATGCTGGGATTAGGGAGAGTAACCTTCTGTGCCCGGAGAAGGCAATGGCAAGCCACTCCAGTACTCTTGCCTAGAAAATCCCATGGATGGAGCAGCCTGGTAGGCTGCAGTCCATGGGGTCGCTACGAGTCAGACACGACTGGGCGACTTCACTTTCACTTTTTACTTTCACACATTGGAGAAGGAAATGGCAACCCACTCCAGTGTTCTTGCCTGGAGAATCCCAGGGACGCGGGAGCCTGATGGGCTGCCGTCTATGAGGTCACACAGAGTCGGACACGACTGAAGTGACTTAGCAGCAGCAGCAGCAACCTTCTGTGCCATTGAAAACCCATTTATAACTTTATAGTATTTGTGGTTCCACATCCACAGATGCAACCAGATTGTGCAGTAATGTAGTAAATTACTGTAGAAAAAAAAAATTGTGTGTAAGTGGATCCACCCAGTTCACCCTGTGTTGTTCAAGGTTCATCTGTGCTTAAGAGGGCTGCAGTGTGCATTTTATCGACATACCATTGGTGACAGAATTTGGTTAGCTCTGAAGGCCAACACAGGAACAGTTACAGGGTGGTGAATGCAGTCTCCCATTTTCCTAGTAGTCATAAATATCCCCTAGTCAGCATTTACAGTATTTTTCCACAAGAATTTTACATTTTGGGGTAAAGCCCCTTTCTCACCACTTAGCATATTATAGTTCCTGTCAACTATAATTATCATTCTTTTGCTTTCAGCCAGTGGTTCACAGTGTACGTGATTTTGATTATCAGGGGCGTTTGGCAATGTCTGAAGATCTTTGTGGGTTGTCATAACTGGGGGAGGTGCTACTGTCATCTAGTAGGTAGAGGCCAGGGTTGCTGCTGAGTTTCTTACAGACACAGGACAGCTAGCTGCCCACAGCAAAGAACTGTCTGCTTCAAAACGGCCATAGGGCCAAGGGTGAAAAACCCTGAATGAAACTGAAAGCTTCCTGAGCTCAGGCACCGATTTACTCACCCTCCTGAACCCTGACGCAGGAGTGGATACTCAGTGGGCCCTCAAGGGATACTTGTAGATTGAAGGAATTTACAAATGCACAGACCTTTGGTTTGGCATGTCCTCAGGTGGGCTTCATGACCTCTTATCTTTAATCTTTGACTTTTCTCCTCCCCTTTCAGTTTATTATTTATAAAATTTCAACTGTGCCATATTTCAAACATATGGAACAAAAACAGAAAATAGTATAAACAGAGCTCACAGTGTGGTCTGTGGAGTGGTGCCAGTCTGCAAACTGTTATCAGTCCAGAAGGAGGCCAGTAGAGAATGTGGGAGTAAGAGTTTAGGCATTTTGAGAGCAATTGGCCAATCCTGTGATGTTTCTGTTGAATATACAGAATTATCGGACTGCAGCAGGTTGGAAATTTAAAAGCCTGATTCTTCACTTTTGGTAGTTTGAGAAGTATAGATAAAGAATTATCGGACTGCAGCAGGTTGGAAATTTAAAAGCCTGATTCTTCACTTTTGCTAATTTGAGAAGTATAATATGCTCAGATTCTGACTTTCCAGATTTCACAAATGTTGACATTTTGCTATCTTTTTCTTTTTTTAAGTTGGCCAAGCTGCATGTCTTTCAGGATCTTAGGTCCTTGGGCAGGAATCAAATCCATGCCCCTTGCTGTGGAAACATGGAGTCCTAACCCCTGGACCGCCAGGGAATTCCTGACACTTTGCTATCTCAAGTTTATATTTGTTAGCTCCCTTTCAGCCTCACTATGTCACCTTTTCTCTGTTTGTTAAAGAGAGACATTGCTGACATTGAACACCCAATCTGTGCTTGAGCACAGGTAGGGTGCCGTTCTCTGGAACAGGCGTTTCAGTGCTCTGCTCAGCATTCTACCTCTCCACTCCACTCAGAACCCTATCTTCGCCCACTCCACCCCCACCCAGAACCACAGCAAGTCAACAGAACCAGTTGCTGGAAAAACAGTAAACACATACCTACCATGCTGACTTCTCAAACTTCCATTTAGATCAGAGATTGGTAAGCTACTCCCATTTCATAAAAGTTTTATTGGAACACAGCCATGTCCATGCATTGTCTGTGGCTGCTTGCACACTAACTAGCTGAACTGAGTGGTTGCTACAGAGTCTGTATGGTCTGCAAAGTGTAAGATAATCAGTGTGGTCTTTTATAGAAAATATTTGGTGATTCCTAATTTAGACAAGCACTTTTTCATGTAAAACCAGGCTAGGGTGCTCATTTGCATATCAGAGCTAAACAGTTTGATTTCTCTTTGAACTGAATAGGTCCTACTTGTTATGATGGGGGTGAGAGAAAGTGGTTTCAGTCAAATGATGATTTTTATTTTTATTTTTTCTCCTTTAATGCACCTTTTGATTTGTTTTGATAAAGCTTCTATCCTGAATTTGTTAGTGGAGTTCTTGGTAATTCCTCTTTTTTTCAGTAAGTCCATGGCTTGCTTTCTTGGTGACCATAATAAAGAAATAAAGATGAAACTGTGGTTTTTCCAGTAGTCATGTACGGGTGTGAGAGTTGGACCATAAAGACGGCTGAGGGCTGAAAAATTGTTGCTTTTGAATTGTGATCCTGGAGAAGATGATTGAGAGTGTCCTGGATAGCAAGATCAAACTAGTTAATCCTAAAGGAAATCAAGGCTGAATATTCATTGAAAGGACTGGTGCTAAAGCTGAAACTCCAATATTTTGGCCACCTGTTGCAAAGAGCTGACTCATTGGAAAAGACCCTGATGCTGGGAAAGATTGAGGGCAGAAGAGGGCGACAGAGGATGAGATGGTTGGATGGCATTACACATTCAATGAACATGAGTTTGAACAAATTCCAGGAGATCATGAAGGACAGGGAAGCCTGGCATGCTACAGTCCGTGGGTTTGCAGAGTCTGACATGACTTAGTGACTGATCAACAACAATAACACAAGACTAGAAATAACAGGTGATGATTACTAGTTCAAAGCACCAGGTTATGTACTTTGTATGCCTCACATCATAGCAAGTCTGCCCCTGTTTTCATATGGGGAAGGAACCCAAGGCCCAGATATGCGACACCCGGGGTCTCCCAGCTTAGAAGGAGCAGTACGGGGTTTCCAACTCAAATATCTTGACCTGAGTCTAGTCATAACCCTTATACATCAGAGGCTTTTGATTACTGATGTGTTGCTGTGGTTTCTGTTTTCCCCATATACTTTAAATGTTAATTTTCCAGCTCTTTTTCTGAAAAACCAAGATGTCATTTTAAATGGCTGTTTTCCACTGAATTTGTCTTTGTTTAATTATGAAAATGACTTGTGCGTTTAATAAGATGCCACTTCCAAAACAACCTACAGGATTCATTTTGTTGACAGGAAATCATTTATTCTGTAATTTACATAGGATAATGGGGGTATGCTTTGACATTTGCTTTTCTCCCCACTCTTTCTAGATTGAGACTAGGGATCCAAAACGGCTAGTTCTGCCCCCTGGGGGGAACATATACCCACAATTAATCTAGTTGCAAACCATCTGCTGAGCAAATGTGTAGAAGATAGACATTTGGGCTTTTCAAGTTTTGTTTTGTTTTTTTTCCTAGAGCTCTCGACTAATGTCAGAAAAGATAATTCTGTGTCCTGAAGGGTGCCTGATTTGCTTGGAAAATGAGTATTGGTGCTGGAATCCTGGAGTGTAGTTTAGTAGTTTGTCTGATATGTCTTTGAGGTGCCAGTTTGATGAGTGTGTTTTTATTTGAACTTGATCCTTTTCTGCCTACCATTTTTATTCCCAGGATTAACTTCTAGTAATAATTGGTCCTCTGGCATCGTGTAGTTGACTTCATCATGTTGTGATAGCTTGTTATGGAAGACTGGACCTTGTGGCCTCCGATGATGTTCCTTGTTAATCTTGTTTCATTATAGCAAAATTTGTCTAATCTGAAAGTGAAAAGAATAATTAGAAGACAGATGTCAGAAAACTTTTTGACATCCCTGCTTTCTGTGATTTTAAGCCTGGTTTGAAGTAATCATGTGATAAGAGCAGGAATCTGGCCCATTTTCCTCTAATGAGATCTGGAAACTTTCAAAAGACAATAATGTCCTCTGTTCCCCATGAATGTGTAGATTTCAGAGTTGTCAAGGGAGAGGGACAGTCACTTTGTATAGCCAGACCACTCCCTCAAAGGTGGCTGAATATTGGTGTTTGAGTATTTATCCTAACCTTGCTTGAGTTTCTAGAATGTACTGTCTGTGGCCTACATAGGACCACGTCTCCCCCAGCATTCTGTACCTTTGACTGTTGTTGCAGTCATCACAATTCTGATTATTTATATAATTTCACATTTAGTGTGTATTTCTACTGCTTGACTATGAACTCAGGGTGAAACCCTTGCATGACAGCTCTGCAGAGTGGGTGACATGGGATAGTCACAGAGTGAATATTTGTGAAATGAATGAGTCAATCAATAAAAGTTTTACCTCACCATAAATACTGGGTTCCTTTGAAGGCTGAAACCATGCCTTCTCTTTCTTGTATGTCCATAACAACAAAGCACAGAGGAGTCATTTTCTAAATAGCAGTCAAATTGGATAGCGGAGTGATTTCTATGTGGCTAATTTATAATCTGTGACTATTTAGTATTGTTCTCGGGAGGCTATAAAGCACGGACTCAATCTCTCACATGGAGAGACCCAACCAAACTCTGGGAACGTGCTTTCTTCACCATCCACTCATTCAGAAATTTTAGGGATGAGAAAGGTAGAACTTGAGGCCGACATCACTGTAACGTAGGGAGTGATTTGGTGCTGAATTTTTCCAGAAGCAGAACTGGCAGTTCTGGGATAATTGTACATCATGGCACAGTGTTTATGAGCATAGACTTGGTAGTCCAAGTACACTCTGTACTTCCTGTCTGGTGACACTGGGCAAGTTATTTAATCTGGCCGAGCCTCACTTTCCTCTTTCCTCACTTTCCTCCAGATTAGAGATAAATACAGGACCTACCTGGTAGTTCCTTTTCATACTGTTCATGGAAATGCCAGACTGGATTTAGCATAAGCTGGAATCAAGATTGCCAGGAGAAATATCAATAACCTCAGATATGCAGATGACACCACCCTTATGGCAGAAAGTGAAGAGAAACTAAAGAGCCTCTTGATGAAAGTGAAAGAGGAGAGTGAAAAAGCTAGCTTGAAACTCAACATTCAAAAAACTTAAGATTATGGCATTTGGTCCCATCACTTCACGGCAGATAGATCATGGCAAATGAAAACAGTGAGAGACTTTATTTTTTTGGGCTCCAAAACCATTGCAGATGGTGACTGCAGCCATGAAATTAAAAGACGCTCCTTGGAAGAAAAGCTATGACCAACCTAGACAGCATATTAAAAAGCAGAGACATTAGTTTGCCAACAAGGGTCCATTTAGTCAAAGCAATGGTTTTTCCAGTAGTCATGTATGGATGTGAGAGCTGGTCTATAAAGAAAGCTGATCCCTGAAGAATTGATGCTTTTGAACTGTGGTGTTGGAGAAGACTCTTGAGAGTCCCTTGGACTGCGAGGAAATCCAACCAGTCCATCCTAAAGGAAATCATTCCTGAATATTTATTGGAAGGACTGAAGCTGAAGCTGAAACTCCAGTACTTTGGTCACCTAATGCGAAGAATGGACTCTTTGGCAAAGACCCTGATGCTGGGAAAGATTGAAGGCAGAAGGAGAAGGGGACGACAGAGGATGAGACGGTTGGATGGAGTGTCACCGACTTGATGGACGTGAGTTTGAGTAGGCTTCGGGAGTTGGTGATGGACAGGGAAGCCTAGTGTGCTGCAGTCCATGGGGTCGCAAAGAGTCAGACATGGCTGAGGGACTGAAGTGACTGACTGACTGACCTGGTAGTTGCTGAGATCAGGTGAGTGTAGAGGACTGGCATGAAACATGTGAGGAGGGAGGCACCATCGTTGATCCTTAAAAGAAGGAATTGTGGGTATAAGTTCTGGTTAATTTCTAGTATTTACTGTCTTCATCCTTGTGTAGTTATATTATGGTACTGGGAAAGAAAACCCTCAAATTTAGACCCAGCGTACTTTTGTACTTTGTATATATTTCATTTGGTTTTGTCATTGGACAGAAACTTAGGTAGGAGCACAGAATGTTGCTTATGAGCTGATAAATTTTTTTTTAAAGCTGGATTTATGAGAGAGAGAGCATGTGTGCACATGTGCGTGATGGTTGCCTTGTGTCCCACAACCTTGCTACTCAACGTGTGATCCATGGACCAGCAGCATTGGCATCACCTGTGAGTTTGTTAGAAATGCAGAGTTTCATGGCTCACCTCAGTCCCAAGGAACCAGATCAACATTGTAACCAAATTCCTAGATAATGGAAAATAAAGGTATATTAACATCTGAGAAGATACATCTGCTAGAGTTCCTTCATTTCAGTTCATTTCAGTTCAGTTACTCAGTCATGACCGACTCCTTGCAACCCCATGAATCGCAGCACGCCAGGCCTCCCTGTCCATCACCAACTCCCGGAGTTCACACAAACTCATGTCCATTGAGTCGGTGATGCCATCCGGCCATCCCATCCTCTGTCGTCCCCTTCTCCTCCTTCCCCCAATCCCTCCCAACATCAGAGTCTTTTCCAGTGAGTCAGCGCTTCGCATGAGGTGGCCGAAGTATTGGAGTTTCAGCTTTAGCATTAGTCCTTCCAGTGAACACCCAGGACTGATCTCCTTTAGAATGGACTGGTTGGATCTCCTTGCAGTCCAAGGGACTCTAAGAGTCTTCTCCAACACCACAGTTCAAAAGCATCAATTCTTTGGCGCTCAGCTTTCTTTACAGTCCAACTCTCACATCCATACATGACCACCGGAAAAACCATAGCCTTGACTGCTGCTGCTGCTGCTGCTAAGTCGCTTCAGTCGTGTCCGACTCTCTGCGACCCCAGAGACGGCAGTCCACCAGGCTCCCCCGTCCCTGGGATTCTTCAGGCAAGAACACTGGAGTGGGTTGCCATTTCCTTCTCCAATGCATGAAAGGGAAAAGGGAAAGTGAAGTCGCTCAGTCGTGTCCGACTCTTAGCGACCCCATGGACTGCAGCCCACCAGGCTCCTCCGTCCACGGGATTTTCCAGGCAAGAGCCTTGACTAGATGGACCTTTGTTGGCAAAGTAATATCTCTACTTTTTAATATGCTATCTAGGTTGGTCATAACTTTCCTTCCAAGGAGTAAGTGTCTTTTAATTTCATGGCTGCAGTTAGTATCTGCAGTGATTTTGGAGCCCAGAAAAATAAAGTCTGCCGCTGTTTCCACTGTTTCCCCATCTATTTGCCATGAAGTGATGGGACTGGATGCGATGATCTTAGTTTTCTGAATGTTGAGCTTTAAGCCAACTTTTTCATTCTTCTTACTAGCAAATGGGAATCTTGGTGCTTGTAGATGGTATTGGAGGACAGAAAAGTTAAAAATCATTTTTTCAATTAAGCCTGTGTGTTAAAATATCAGCATTTTCCTTGACCACTGAATTTTGACTCAATAACTAACTGGAGCTTTCATTCCTTTACTGACATATTGATATTTGATTTGTCATATCCTTATGGAACGTCAACAGTGATATTTATAGAGAGCTGTATAGTTGTTTGGAGTCTTAGAGAAAGATTTTATAAGTGATTTTGAGTCAGAAAGACTGTAATACGTAAATGTTAAGAAACCCTCACCTCATTTCACCTTTGCAATACATATTGTTCTTTTTGACATTCAATCTCGTTCCCCAAGGAACCTAACAGTTAAGTCACTGATTTTCCCTAGTGTGACTTCCACATCATTTGAAAGTCCTCACATACTGCATTAATGTTAAATACCAAATTGTTTTCTGTGTACACACTTAATGCTTCACTGATAAATATATCAGATGTGTGATGCAAACATTTCATATGCATTATCTCAACTGACAAAGACCCGTTCGGGAAGATATTGCTCCACTAGTTTGATAGATGAGGAAATTTCACTCAGAATATTGGTGACTTTCCCAGTAGCAGTTGGTCATTCAATGGCAGAATCAAGATTTAAACAAAGATCTTAGTACTGTCGCTTCTATTGGAGGTTTTTTTCAAGTTGGTTTGATTTTTATTGGGCTTTGCTCCAGACTTGGGAGCAAGTGTCATTGCTATCATGTTTTGGCTTTACAAAGCTCAGGCTAATTAGGATGCATGCAGATAGAGGTTTTTATAGAAAGAAAAGTTTAACCAGACTGACCGTTGAAGCAGGTAGGAGGCAGGCAGGGGTGTTCAGTTTTCCAATTGCTTGGGGGATCCTGCTTTGTGGAACAGGGGGGTTCATTTAGGAAATAACTGCAACTTTCTCCCTCAATAACTAGCTCCATATGTCTGCTGTACATACTAGAGAGCACTTTCCCCTACCCCTCTTAATTCAAAGGCATATTTTCTGTTTGTTTTACCTGGGAGGCATTGTCAGTACAGGCCCTGGAGGTGGATCTCAGCTCCACATTTGCTGTACGCCTTGGGCAATATACTTAGCCTGCCTATGTTTCTGTTTCCTTCTCTTTAAATTGGGACTAACAGTAGTATTTACTTTCTAGGGATGTTGTAGCTTTGAAGGTGTGTGTGTGTGCCCTAAACATGTGTGTGCATGTTCAGTTGTGTCTGACTCTTTACAACCCCATTGTAGCCCATGGACTGTAGCCCACCAGGCTCTTCTGCCCATGGAACTTTCCAGGCAAAAATACTGGAGTGAATTGAGATTTCCTCCTCCAGGGGATCTTCCCCATCCAGGAGTTAAACCCATGTCTCCTGCATTAACAGGTGGATTCTTTACCACTGTGCCACCTGGGAAGTCCTGGGAGGCTTAGCGCAATACTTGGCAGGTATTAGGCATTCTATAATGTTAGCTATTGATATCATTTTCCTTAGCCTCTTTATCATCGTGTTTGCTATTGTATCTCTTTTTTGATACCTCCAGATATAGCCTATGTTTGGTGTGGAACACAGTAGATATTCTTCTATTTATTCCCATTTTCTTTGTTTCTTTATTTGTTAGATGGCCCTTCTTCATTTCCCTCATGGAATAAGAAGTTTATACCAAAAGATTCCTTTATCTTTTTACCTATGATGATTATCTTAAGTCCATTAGCCTCTTTTATATTCCATAATATTTTATATTATGGAATGCATAATATAAATTATGAAATGCATATAATAACATATTATGGAATGCATACAATTTAGAATTGAAAATTACTTAAAAGATGCATGTTATTCTGTGTTTAAGGATGGTTTGGCATATAGAATTTGATCTCCTTTGGATCTGAGACCTAGTTTAAAAATTGATACCAGACTTCACCTCATTTCTAATACTAAGCCTTCTGGGAGGCCAGCTGGAAAAGAGAAAGAGAGCTAACATTGTAGCATCGTAGTTACATGTCATTTGAGATACAGTAAAATGCATCAGAGGCAAAGGGGCTTTGAGATGGATGCAAGTTTTCTAATTTTTGATCAGGAATGAATTTTCTCAATATATGGCCTGGAATTTTTGTGGTGATATTGAGGATAACTTTTTTTTAAATTTAGCACTTCTGAAACTTCATTTCTCTTTCCCTGATGCAGACTTGATGAGATTGAGGATTATGTTTTTATACTGAAATCTGGAGTGGTTAGCAGGCAGACCCATGCTTGTATGCTCAGACAGTTCCAGTGTCTTTGGCACTTGAGCTTTCCAGGTTGTCAGTGAACTCAAGGTACAGCCCACCTTTGAGAAGAAACTAAAAGACAAAAAACAAATCCCCCAAACTTAGAAAGATGATTTCTTGCTAAACAGCATGACTTTTCACAAGAGTGTGAAAGAGCCCTGGGAATTGGCTCTTACTAAGCTGTTTGAGCTCCACTCTGGTGTTCTTGCCTGGAGAATCCCAGGGACGGGGGAGCCTGGTGGGCTTCTGTCTGTGGAGTCACACAGAGTTGGACACGACTGAAGTGACTTAGCAGCCGCAGCAGCAGCAAGCTGTTTGAACTGGGGCAGCTTTCTCAACTTGTCTGTGCTTCCGTTTCTGTTTCCGAAAACAGAGATAATGATAGTTCCCATTTCGAAAAGCAGTGAGGATTGAATTAAATAATGTATGTAAGCACTTACCACAGTCCTGCAATAAATTGCAGTCAGCATGGTGATGGATGAGGATGATTCAGAATTCTCCTCTACATGTCAAAGTGAACAGCATGGAAAAACTCTTTGAGTTAACAAATCTGTAGGCATTGTACCATCAGTGGAATGAAAACCAGAAAAGCTCTTCATTTTTTTCATGTGTGTTTTGCTGCAGTTTGGGTTCTATTTCCAAAGTCACAGTTGACTGTGTAATAATCTGTCCCATGACTCTGTGTGGCTAGATGTAGATTTTTTTTCCTTTTTAATTAGCACATTGCTTTATATTTCCTAGAGCCTTCCTGGGTTTTCAGTGAAGTCCAGTGCCGTCTGGGATTACAGGTGGTGAGATGTGTTTGTATTCCCAGTCATCATACTGTTAGAATGCCAGGGAGTTGAATGAGACCCCCTCACTGGCCTTCACACTGGTAGGAAAATGCATTGTGTGTAATAAAGAGAGCTTATAAAGACTCCTGTAATGATTGCAACTGTGCTAAGGCAGGAGACAATTTTCACTTTTTGAAATTGATCTGAAAGAAATGGGGGTAATAGCAAGAGGCATTTTCATGTTGAAATTTAGGTTATTTGACAGTTACAAGATAAATAGTTCACTCCACGTGTACTTTATGCTTACCGTTTTGCATTTCTCAAACTACTGGACAATGAAGTCAGTGTAGCTTGTATTCTTATAGTTGGGACCCTCAACACTCAGAAACTTGGCAAAAGAAATGTAATAGGTAGAAGGAGTCAGTGTGGAACGTGGTCCCTACACAAAGGTGCATTTCATGCCCTGACCAAAGTTCACACTGTTGCTTTGGCGCAAGGAGAGATAAAAGCAGGTAAAGTTAGGCAAATTGGCATGTCATCTTGCCCCGAATGAAAAAAAGACATTCTTCAGGGCAAAAAGTAGACAGTCACTGCCCATGTCACTAGCCCAGAGAACGAGACTCAACAGTGTGTGTTGAATTAAGCTGTGAATTTGAAGCTTTTTACTCTGCATGAAAGCGGTGAGGAAGCCTTTTCACTGATCATTATCAGGCGCTCATACTTCAAAACTGTGCTTTTCCTTTTGCTTATGTTCCCGGTAGGTCAGCATTCCAAAGCTTTCTCCGTACCTTTAACTTGTGCACTATTGTTCTCCTACCACCGTTTAACAATGTTACAGGACATTTCCCTGCCCTCTATTTTGTGTATCTTGCTGTGTGTTTGTCAAAAAGCTTAGGGCTGAATGATTTGAGGGGATAACTTCTGGACACACCACATGACAACAGTTTCTATTCTGTGCCCCGTTATCTGGGCACAGAGATCTGCAGCTTAGCAGAATAAGGGCAAGTGATAAATCTTTACATTCCAGAATAATTTGATGCTACCTTTGCCATCTGTTCTGTATCTTAGCTGATATATAAAGGCTTACTTTTTTATTAATTAATTTTTTATTGAAAGATAATTGCTTACAGCATTTTGTTTTTTGTCAAGCCTCAAAATGAAGCAAAGGCTTACAAAGTTACCTTTTAGAGTTTTTATTTACTTTTCTTATTCTGTTATTGATAGTGGAAACCACATGAAAGTATGGAAAATCAAATTAATCATCTCTAAACTCAGCATCCAGAGATATTCCTGTTAACATATGGCTGTGTTTCTTTCTGGTTCATTTGCCTTGCTTAGAAGTCTCTCTGTAACAGCTTCCTCTACCCCATGGATATATATACCATGTATGTGTATGTATATTTTGAACATAGCTGGAGTTGTCTTTTATATTCCAGAATCACATTCTAAATAATGTTTATCACCAATTTAACTTCCCCAAACCTTCACCCCTGCCATATTTAAACTAATCTTGGCCTAACTCCCTCACTGTCTCAGGGAAAAGAAAGGCACAACAGAAATTCAAAGAAAATCTAAGGTTGATTCTTGGCCTTTGAGCTTCCAAAAGCCCCGATCCTGGCCAGTTAGTGGGATTTTTAGATATAATTTAGATTACCAGTAATTCTGGCTTTTTAAACTTTTAGTACCAGACTCAGCTTAAGATCTGATTGCTTTGCATGTGATACTGATTTTTTTTTTTTTTAATGGCCCTCGCCTGTGCCCACATTGATGGTCCAGATAATGTAGAAGCATGAGGATGTTTGGATTTCATTTAAGAACAGTGGGACATCCATTTAGAAATACAGGCTGGAGAAAGGCAATCAGATTTGTGCATTTGAAATATTGTTCTATGTCACATGGAAGAGGCCAAGAATAGAAGCTCAGTATTTGGTTAGGAGGTATCTGTAGTGATTCAGCAATGAAATGTATGATGGGAGGTGGAATTGGGAGAACTTGGCAACTATTGTGACATGGGGGCTGTGGGAAATAGGAAGAGTCAAAGATGCCTTTCAGGTATAAGAAGGTGCCTTTTCCTATTCACCAGATTGTGAGTTCAGTGCAGATTTTCATTGGGAAAGAAATGGAAAAATAACATACAGAGTTGCTTACCTCTTTGAATGTATTTGTTAAACACTAGTGACCTCTGTGGATGAATTAGTCCACCGAGTGCATTTCTCCTAACTACTCAGTGTTCCTGGACTCCAGCAATTGAGGCTAATAGGCGGTCATATTTTGATGATAACTTTGGCCAGGACTGTAGTCTACTTGCCCATAGTTTTGGGCATAGTGACTATTTCAGGTAAGCCTCACAGTAACTCTAGTCACTGGCTTCAGCCTTCAAAATATATATATATTTAGTCTCTAGAAAATCAGTGAGCAGTTGACACCACCATTATTTCAATCCCAGTAAAGCTGAGGCCTCTTCATGCATGGACTTGCATTGCTTGCCATCTGCTCATACTTGATGACCCCTCAGATGCAGTCATAGGAGGTTGAATGGTGACAGTCATTCTGTTGTGTTGGCAAACCACTAAACCACAGAGGCCAAGCGAGATTTCAGTTACATTTAGGATTCAACTAGGCTACTCTGTAGCTTAAGTTAACCAGTGGTGCTCAATCGAGGACAGTCAATTCCCCAGGAGAAATTTGGCAATGTCTGGAGATGTGTTCGGTTTTCACAGCTGACCACAAATGGGTTTTGGCATCTCGGGGGTAGACACCAGGGATGCTGCTGAACATTCCACAATGCACAGCACAGCCCCCACAACAAAGGAGTATCTCATTCTGGGTGTCAGTTGTGCTAAGGGTGAAAGCCCTGAATTAAAGTAAAGGTTTTATTTGCTCCAGTTGTTATGGTGTTATATCTCCCCTCTCTTACTGTCTTTGAGTGACTGTGGCTCGCCCTTCCTTTTTGAAATCTTTCAAAAATGACAAGTAACTTCATATTTAGAAGTAACCAATTTTCTTACAAGAGTGTTTATTTATCTACCCTTTGATAATCAGAGTTTAAAAATATTTAAGTGATGATTTCATAGCATGAGTGTGACTAGTATAGAAACAGTAATAAAGCTCCTTTAGTTTTCATTTTGGATGGCATGTGTATAAATAATTGTTGAAGTTTGGAAGTAGATATTGTTTTGTTCAGCCAATGTAGCATTATCCCTTTAATTAAAGTGTTTTTTTCCCCCCTTCAGTGTAAGAGTTAAGGAATATAGGGTTTTAGATGTTTACATATAAATATTCCCAGAACATGTTTGAACTGGGGCACTACATACTCTAACCATGAGCTGAAGAGTTTATTTGAAATGTAGTCATTTTACGATGAGGTGGGGAAAAGTTGGCTTGCAGTAAAAAATCATTTGAAGAATTAACTTTGGGGTTAAGTTAAGCATATAGTTTTTTTTCAACTATGGGACATGGATTATCTCTTGGATCCTCTGAAAACCTGGTGGTGTTTTCTTGGTGCCATTTACAAGGGTGACATGCTTGGGATTCTGCCTGCAGTGAGAAAAAGAAAGGAAGCAAAGAATTTAAAAGTTGACTCACTGATGAGCAGTTAGTTGATTTCTTTGTCTGGTGCTGATGCCATGTGACTGGAGGAGTGGGTTTAATGTACAATCTTAGAGACCATAATGTCCAGGCACACAGCTAACCACCATCACAGTCAGGACATTGTGTATTTCTGGTGAGTGCTGAGCTCTCGTTGCCATATCTGCATCCTGGAGTCAGTGTAGATCCAAAGACTTTGGACCTGCAGGGAGTATTACTCTACCGACAAGTTGGACCTTATTTCTAGAACATGTTTGAGCTGCTTTGGGTGTGCCTTCAAATGAGACTCCTTTGGACCACTATTTGTTCTCTTTGCAGGTAGTTAAACTGGCTAAAACCAAGCCAGGACCCTTGCAGATCTGATTGTTCATGAGACTGGGTAACCTCAAGTATGTGGGATTTCATTCTACCAGGTTGTCATGCTCCTAGGAAAGCAGCAAGCCAGAAAGTAAAAAGTGTTGATCCTCATACATTGGCCCTGGCATCTTGTCGTAGTACATATTAGCAGGATTGTTAAGTGTTAAGAACGAAGTGGGGGACTTGGTGGCTGCTGCTGCTGCTGCTGCTGCTAAGTCACTTCAGTCGTGTCCGACTCTGTGTGACCCCATAGACGGAAGCCCACCAGGCTCCCCCGTCCCTGGGATTCTCCAGGCAAGAACACTGGAGTGGGGTGCCATTTCCTTCTCCAATGTGTGAAAATGAAAAGTGAAAGTAAAGTCGCTCAGTCGTGTCCGACCCTTAGCGACCCCACGGACTGCAGCCTACCAGGCTGCTCCATCCACGGGATTTTCTAGGCAAGAGTGGTGGGGAAAGAGTCATAATCCCTCTGCCCCCAAACCGCTCTTTTTGTGTTGTGTTCATTTCCTGCCAGGCCTTGCCTGTGTGCACACACACAAATTACACTAGCATTAAGGAATTTCAGATGTGTACCCTGCTTATTTTATTTATGGGGATATAATACATACATTCCATGTTGGTACAAAGTCATCACTATGGTGAATTAAGAATTGTGTAGTAGGGAATTCCCTGGCAGATCAGTGGTCAGGACTCTGTGCTTTCACTGCTAAAGGCCTGGGTTGATCTCTGGATGAGGAACTAAGATCCCACAAGCTGTGTGTTCCCCATCTCCCCAGTCATGTAATAGTTCATGTCAGTGCCCCTCAGACTTTATTTGCATGTTCATCACTTGGCAGCGTTGTTTATTTTTTTGAATATTTATTTATATTTATTTATTTGGCTGCACCAGGTCTTAATTATGTCACATAAGATCTTTCATTGCAGCATACAGAATCTTTTAGCTGAAGCATGTGAACTCTTAGTTGAGTCTTGTGAGGTCTCGTTCCCTGACTAGGAATCAAACCCAGGCTCCCCTGCCTTGAACCTATTACCTGGTTCTTTAGGTAGAGAGAAAAGGCTTTTGTTGGACTCTTGTCATCTGCACCTATTGACATTTACTTGTTGTCAGCATCTTCTGCTGTGATGCTGGGTTATATGGGACATAAAGAAAGCCATAGGCATTTAGAACAGTCTTTGGGACTCTGTGGGAGAGGGTGAAGGTGGAATGATTGGGGAGAATGGAATTGTAGCATGTATATTATCATAAGTGACCAGTCCAGGTTCGACGCATAAATTTTCCTCTGTTCAAAAAAAAAAAGAAAGCCCAGAGAACTCACCTGCATTCTGAGATCTTTCCTGAGAGTCCTAAGAGGTCTACCTTCTGTTCACATTTCTGAGCCTTCTTGTCAGTTTCATAGCTGACATTGGAGTTCTGCTGTTGTGCTCCGTGGGAGGATGAGGGAAATGCACATCTGCGTCATCTTCCCAGAAGAGGAGGTGTTACTCCTTTACTCTTTATAGACAGCAGGTGTGACGTTGACTTGGCTCTGTAAGCCAGAACATTTATTAATGAGAGCTGTTGCGCTGGCATGAGATATTTGATAAAGGCATCTCCTTTTTAAAGGAGAAAATAATTACCCAGAAAACTGGTTATATGTATTTATCCAGTTCTTGTCTTTCCAACCCTTCTAAGGCACCCTAACCTGGAGAGGCCCTAATGTAAGGGCAGAGATGATGAGAAGCTGAGAAATGAATAACCTACCCCGCCATCTGGCCTGTTGCAGTTCCAAAAGTCACATGGCACAGCCAAGTTAGTTCTTCTTCTCTGTGTTTATTTGAGGTGCCAAATGCTAGATTTAAGCCAAGAACCGATTTTGAAAATATTTTTCTACTTCTGTTTTGTCAAACGTGTTCCTTGGCATATTATGTTAGGGCTTGTTCTGCTAAAGCTTAGCAGAGCCTTCTGTTTCTTCAAGCTGATTTGGCTTGCACAATTTAAACATTAGACCCTCGTTTTGGAACAGAATTCTTCTCTAGAGATAGCTCGAAGTATTTTAATTTCCAATCAGATAATACCTATCAAATGAAGGATGGAGCTTTTATTCTTTAATTGTTATTCTTTTGTATATGGTGCTTCTATTTTAGCTATTTTCTGCTCAAGCCTGTTTGACTACATTTTCTCTTCTCATTCCATCATCTTTCTAATTATGGGGAAAAACGCAAATGTTAAGCTAGAATTCTTTTAACAAGAAAAAGAAATGAAAGTGTAACTGCTTTACTTTCATAATTTGATTTTGCTTGAACTTTTAAGATACCAGTGTGATTTTAGTATAAAGAAATAAAGACTACACATGAGGGTTTTAGGGAGTGTACATGTCTAGGTAAGACAGTACAGAAACACTTCAAGGAAAATTTTGATATATGGATGTGGATAAAGTTTTCTACTGGGGTTAAATATATGTAGTTGCTGATGAAAAAGCTTTAAAGCCTTTTCACTTATTCCCTGGGAGTCTTTTGGAGAGAGGGATGATTGTAGTAGCGTCTATGTCTCTGACTAGTGGCAGAATAATATTTCATTAAAGGAAATTGATTGTTTGTGAGCACTGAACAGCTTGATTGAGATCTGAGGGTGGCTGAAAGCATCACTTGGTGTTGGTACTTGAAGAAATGAGACAGCCCATGGTTCAGTGTCGGCTTGAGTGTAGAATCCATCAACAGAATAATTACCTGATTCACAGCAGTTACATTTGAGTTGTGTTTAATTTAGGGGAGACTTCTGTTTGTTCTTGCATCTTCTCTGGTTCTTTCTAAGTGTGTCGTGCTTTATTCAGCTCCAGAAATCAGCCTGTACCACTTTTCAGACATCAGCATTACTATTTTCGTGTGGGAAAGCCCTGCATTTGTGCTCACGGTTCACCCTTTTCTCACCTTGTTGTTTGTTATTGATTGTAGCCCCTTTCCCACCTTTTCACTTAATAACGTGTTCTTCAAACTAAATATATGTAACTTATTGCTTTTCTCAGGAATTGGTCAGAAAGCCAAGGGGCTGGCTGAGCTGCAGTGAGAGACATCAAAGTCCAAGTCACCCAGCGCCCCCAGATCCTTCGAAATGAATTTTCTACCCGGCTAATTTGAGTTTTCTTCCCTAGTCAAGGCAGGCAGAAACCCAATTTAACTTCCCAGGGCTATGGCTCTCAGAGGGTGTTAGATTTTGTTTGTTTTTTTAAACTCCCTTTCCTCTTGGTGTTCTTCACCCTACCCGTCCCACCCTGCTCCTAGTTCAGAGTCTGATTTCACCTTTGAAGCTCAGGGCACTTCATCTTAGGAGATCCTACAGGGTTGTCTCTACACAGAAGGTTCTGCATAGATATTCTCACAATTAGTGACTCCACTAAGTATTCAGGATCAGAGAAGTAGTCTAGGCTTAGAATGCTGACTGCACACTGCAATCACTAGGCGAGATGATAAAACAAAACAACCCACCACTGTCCAGTCTCTCCTCGTAGATTCTTATTTAGTTGCTTAGAGATGAGAAATTGGACACTGGTATTATTTCAGCTGTGCCCTAGTGATTCTAATGTTCATCAAGGTTCATAACCCTCCCTTCCAGATAATGTCCAGTTAGCTCTTCCATTCTGAGTGAGCCTGTCTGGTTCCTTGTCATTAGGACATTCCAGGCCCCAAGGAGAGACCAGTTCCCTGCTTTTGCTGTTAGAGACATGTGAGGGAAGCCAGATGAACTCCATTCCTTTAGGTTCTCACGGTGACTCTAAATCATTATCACCTAATTTTCTTAACACGGCTTTTTCTAAAGCAGGAATTCTCAAATGTGGCTTGACATCTCCCTGGGGGTGTAGGCTGGTCTCAAAAGGCGTCGCAAAATTTGTTTAAGATCACTTTAATTTCTAAAGAAAATCTTCTGTCTCCTGTGGACTGGTCTGAAATCAAGCAATGGAAAAGAGGGTGTCAGAGGTTCCCAAAGGCTGAGGTGTTGACATACCTCTGTTTGTTCCTCTGACAAATGTTAGGCCCCCTTCTGTGTTTTGGTACCTCTGGAGTGTCGCCTGTAACTTGCTTGCCTCATAACAGCAATCAGGAATTCGATTTATTGACACATTTGGTGGCTTTGTTGCAGTTTTTAAAATGTCAATTTAGAAGTCTGGTGAGTATGTCTGTGTATCAGTTTATTTATTTATTGTTTTTTGGTTTGTTTTAGCATCCTGGGTTTTTGTTTTTGTTTTTTTTTTATTGAAACGTAGTTGATTTACACAGCAGCAGCAGCAGTTGATTTACAATGCTGTGTTAGTTGCAGGTGCATAGCCGTGATTCGTTTATACATATATATATGAATCAGTTTTATATATATATATGTATGATTGTTTTGGATTAATGTAGATTAGCATTCTTTTTTAGATTCTTTCCCATTGTGGGTTATTATAAGATCTTGAGTAAAGTTCCCTGTGCTATTAAGAATTCGGCTGCTGTAATCTCTATGATGTGTAAATACGCAAATAACTTTGAACTGTCTGAACTCCTTAGCACTCTGCTTCTTCAAAGTGGGGGCAAACAAGCCAGAACAGGTTTACTTGTAGCAGGGCCTGTTAAGAGTGATTGCTGAGTTGCTGAGCCAAGAGAATGGTTTGTCACTTTTTCTGAGAGGCATAGCTGGGTTAATTTTGCAAGAGGACACCCAAGGGAGAAGCCCTTGCTGGAATAGAAAGGTGAGATCAAGATAAGTATCAGAATGGGAGAGAACTCTGGGATCGTCAAATCTAGCCTGTTCACTTACAGGTATGTGAACCAAGCTGATTTATTAGGGATTTCAGCAAGATTCATTAAGTGCCTGTTAGAATGCTGCATGTTGTGTTGGAACTAGAAGAGGTGGTTAATGTATTCGGGTTCTCCAGAGAAACAGAACCAACAGGAAGTTTTATCTATTTATGGATATTTATGATAAGAAATTGGGCTTCCCTTGTGGTTCAGCTGGGAAAGAATATGCCTGCAATGCAGGAGACCTTGGTTTGATCCCTGGGTTGGGAAGATCCCTTGGAGAAGGGAACAGCTATCCACTCTAATATTCTGGCCTGGAGAATTCCATGATCTGTGTAGTCCATGGGGTCACAAAGAGTCGGACACGACTGAGCGACTTTTCCTTACTTACTTTATGGTAAGAAATTGACTTATGCCGTTATGTAGACTGACAAGCCTCAAGGTCTATCGTTGGTAAGCTGGAGGCCCAGAAATACTGATGGTGTGGTTTTAGTTGAGAGTTTAGAGGCCTGAGATCTAGGAGAGCTGATGGTATAAGTTCTAGTCTGAAGGCTGGCAGGCTTGAGACAAGGAGAGCTGATGTTTTGGTTTAGTATGAAATCCGGAAAGCTGCTGTCTTAGCTCAAAGGTTGAGGCAGGAGCTCTTATTCATGAGTTTATTCATTAGCTCTTATTCATGGGCTAGTCAGCTTGCCCTCAACTGATTGGGTGAGGCCTACTTATATTAGAGATGGTGATCTGCTTTACTCAGTTTATCAGTTGAAATGTGAAAGTCATCCAGTAGAATTCTCATAAGAAACACGCTAAATAATACTTGACTAGGTGTACGTCAAGGTTGTATATTGTCACCTTGCTTATTTAACTTATATGCAGAGTACATCATGAGGAACGCTGGGCTGGAAGAGGCACAAGCTGGAATCAAGATTGCCGGGAGAAATATCAATAACCTCAGATATGCAGATGACACTACCCTTATGGCAGAAAGTGAAGAGGAACTCAAAAACCTCTTGATGAAAGTGAAAGAGGAGAGTGAAAAGGTTGGCTTGAAGCTCAACATTCAGAAAACAAAGATCATGGCATCTGGTCCTATCACTTCATGGGAAATAGATGGAAAAACAGTGGAAACAGTGTCAGACTTTATTTTTTTGGGCTCCAAAATCACTGCAGATGCTGATTGCAGCCATGAAATTAAAAGACGCTTGCTCCTTGGAAGGAAAGTTATGACCAACCTTGATAGTATATTAAAAAGCAGAGACATTACTTTGCCAACCAAGGTCCGTCTAGTCAAGGCAATGGTTTTTCCCATGGCCATGTATGGATGTGAGAGTTGGACTGTGAAGAAGGCTGATCGCCGAAGAATCGATGCTTTTGAACTGTGGTGTTGGAGAAGACTCTTGAGAGTCCCTTATACTGCAAGGAGATCCAACCAGTCCATTCTAAAGGAGATCAACCCTGGATGTTCATTGGAGGGACTGATGCTAAAGCTGAAACTGCAATACTTTGGCCACCTCATGCGACGAGTTGACTCACTGGAAAAGACTGTGATGCTGGGAAAGGTTGGGGGCGGGAGGAGAAGGGGACGACGGAAAATGAGATGGCTGGATGGCATCACCGACTCTGTGGACATGAATTTGAGTGTACTCTGGGGGTTGGTGATGGACAGGGAGGCCTGGCGTGCTGTGATTCATGGGGTCGCGGAGAGTCGGACACGACTGAGCGACTGAACTGAACTGAACTGAGATACATAGATATCTAGACACCCTGTGGTCCAGTCAGGCTGACGCATACATTTAGCCCTCACCCATGACTTTTCCAAAACATATGGCACAGATGTAGGTTTCAAATCAACATCTCCTGACCCTTGCTCAGAGTTTTGTCTGCTTCATGTTCCTATTTTATGACCCATGTGTAACAAATGAACAGTAAAGACAAAAGTAGCCATAAAAATCAATAAATGAGGCTTCATCAACCATCAGAACTTCCAGTCATCAAAATATATCCATAACAAAGTGAATAGATGAATCACAGGCTAGGAGAAGGGGTTTGCAAAATTTATTGCTGACAAAGGACTGATATGTAGGATGTATAAAGAACTCTTAAAGTCAATATTAAGAAGATAAACTAATAAAAAGAAGTTAAACAATTTGAATAGAAATTTCACAAATGAAGAGAAGATGCTTCATATCCTTATCCATTAGGGTAATGCAAATTAATGAAGAAGCAATATAACACATATATGAAGAACATTGAAATAAATAGTAAAGTAAAAAATGAATGCCAGATTTCCTGATAACTGGTGCTGGACTGATGGGTGTTTGATATTCTGCACTGTCATTCATATTCCATACAAACCTAAAAACCCTGTCTTTGCTTGCATACCTTTGGCCATGGAGTATACCACGGATGCACTATTTCTAAGTGTTCGGTGTGTGAAAGCAGTCCAGTGACAGCATCCAAGTTTTAGTTAGTTTTCAGCCTAGTAATATGGAAAGCTTGACTTGTTTGACTTGTTTTATACATTTTGTCATAAGCATTAATCATTGAAAAACTCTCCTTGAGGACAAAGAACTCCACAAAAGGTACATTTTGGAATATGATACTGATACTTCCAAGTCAAGGGGAGGGTAGCTAGCATTTGCTGAACATTGCATGTTTTCATGTAATAATCTTGACTGCCGTGTTGTATGTACTGTCATTATCCCCATTTTCCTGATAAAGAAACAGAGACCCAGAGTGATTAAGGCACAGAGGTAGCAAACGGCAAAGTCAGGATGGGAATGTAGTTCTGCTTAGTCCTGCTTTAGTCACTAGTGTTATTTTAAGTAGTGTTTTCATCCTTCATCCACTCATTTAGTCATCACTAAGTCTATGCCAATTTCTCCTCTAAGTTGAGAGGGTCTCAGCTCTCATGTGAAACTATCATGGTGGTGGAGGACACATAATAAACAAGATAAAGAAACATATTGATAACCACCTTAGGTGGCTCAGTGGGTAAAAAAATATCATCACTTTAGGTGGCTCAGTGGGTGAAAAATTCACCTGCAATGCAGGAGATGCAGAAGACAAGGGTTCTATCCCTGGGTCAGGAAGAGCCACTGGAGGAAGGCATGGCAACCTACTCCAGTATTCTTGCCTGGAGAATCCCTTGGACAGAGGAACCTGGTGGGCTACAGTTTATAGGGTCTCAAAGAGTTGTACACAACTGAAGCAACTGAGCAGTCATGCAAAGGCTGTGAACACAATAAACCAGAGTGATCGGCTAGACACTGGTGGAGGGGCTTTTCATTGAGAGGCTTGCCGGAGATTATCTCTGCTGGATCATTGTTAAGACTAGCATAAACCTCTGGTCTCAGTGTTAAGCTCCGATTCCTCTTTACCAGCATCCCTGCACTAGAAGACAGATATGTTTATGTAAGTATGTGCAGAAGAGATCTTAGCTGTTTGAAATCACCCCCAGTATGAGGGTTTTCCTCCCCAGTATTCTTCTAATATGTTCTTGGATCTAAATGGAGAAAAGAAAGAAAGCTCAACAGGAATAATTGTTCCTGATTGCTCTTCATTTACCTGTCTCCCCGGGTGGCACTGCTTCACTAGGCTTGTTGCAGTGACTGGGGATCACTTCCGGCATTTATTTGGAAGCTGCCAAGAACCTGGCTGCTGAGGTTCAGGGAGTAAACCCACAACAACAAAGAATTTTCCTGTCCAAGATGCCAGTGGCACTCCTGTAAGAAACCCTTGGTGAATTGTGCTGTGTGCTTAAGCTTATATCTGTTACAGTCTTGTGTATCAAGGGAGTGAGATTTGACCAGCTAGGTCTGGGTTCTTTTGTCCTTGGATTTTCTTTAGGTCTTTCCCATTCTGTGACAAAGGCCAGGATTCTGACCAGATCCAGTTGATGATGTTCTGTGCTTTTCCTCTGGCTATCTGGATCCATGAGATGACAAGACAGAGAATGGTTTATTGAGTCCATTTTTCTTTCCTTGTATATAAAATTTTAAATGCTGTAGCACTTTGGCTCGCAAGTCAGTGCTCTAGTTAAGAAAAAGATGACTATTAAGAGCCATGTTTTCATCTGCAATTGGAGAGTTCGTCAGAGAGAAACCAGCTTGGCAGATGTGATGGGGTTTCCTTACATAAATCACCTCCCACTGTTGGGGTGGGCATATGGCCAGTGAGTGTCCTAATTATTGAATGGCTTTTATAGCCCCATTATTTATAATCACTTTTGAATAACAGCTGAAAGATGGTGATGGAATGAAAATAGTAGTGTGAAAATGATAATCACTTATGGAATTACAGGAATTAGAAATATCTTGTGACCGCCTATGAGTTAAGAATTCTTTCTCCCAAGTATTTTTTAGCTACATATACTGTATATCATACTCTCTATAAATGGGAACTGTGATCAATCCCTGTAAGAATTCTTACCTACTGGTTTCGCAAAAGTAAAACAGCCTGAGAACCCTGCACATAGGCACATTCACATAGGTGCATTATGTACATTTTTTTAATAAATAAATTCTGATTTGGAATATTTTAGATTCAAAAAGTTGCAAAGATAGTACAGAGCATTCTGGAATCTCCTTCACCTAATTTTCCCCAGTGCCAACATCTTGCATAGTCATGATACATTTGACATAAGTTGCTTTTACCAGTGTCTATTTTCTGTCCCTAGATCTGGTTCAGGATACTATGTTGTGTTTAGTTGTCATGTCTTAAACTCCTCTAGTCTGTACAAGGTTCTTAATCTTTTCTTGTTTTTCCATGACCTTGGCAGTTGTGATAAATACCAGTATATGTTTTTAACAAAAAGTTTCACTCTCCACTGCTGGATAAACACCAGGTTTAGAATCACAGAGATGAAAGGGGGGAATGTGTAGAGGCCTGGAGTTAGGACATCTGAATTCTAGTCCTACATCCATTTGATCCTTTCAGTACCTGGGAGTCTCACTTTCTTCATCTGTTTTGAGGTGGGAACAATGTTACCATTCTCCCTGGGTTTTATGAGGTTTAAATGAGATAAAGTTCATGAAAGAGATTTATGATAAAGCATCAAACATATGATCATCAAAGGGAAATTTTTATTTATAATGTCTGAGTTTTTCTATCCTGCAAATTTGTATACAGTGGAGATTGACACCAATAACATTCCATTCCTTTCCAGGAAACATTTAATACATTTCTCAGAAGGCTCTTTAAATGTGTAAAATTGTTCTGCTTTGTAGAGGCTATGAGAATTCATTATGTTTAAGCCATTGAGTTTTTTTTATGGAAGCCCCATCAGTGCAGATCCGTGGCTCACCCTCTACCTCTTTTTCTAAGGCAGTTATTTGTGCACCAGAGCTAGCTGTATACACACAGATGCAGAGTCATGTAAAGCCTGGCAAGCTTAGGCAAACAGCACGTTTTTGAGAGAGAGACAATCCTTGGGATGGGGTGGTGGCAAACTACAGCTTGCGGGCCAAGTCCAGGCTACTGTGTGTTTTTGTAATAAAGTTTTATTAGCACACAGCCAGGCACAATTGTTTACATCTTGTTTAGATCTGATTTCCTGGTAAAACAGAGCTGAAGAGTTGGAGCACAGACCTTACAGCCTGTGTAGCCTACAGTATTTACTATCTGACCTTTCAGAAAAGTTTTGCCTGCATATGCTGTAGAATCTTAATGATGCAAGATGTTTTTCTTTCCATTCTCACCTGTCTGGGACCATACACTTATGATTCTCTCATTTGTTTTCAGTTCTGAATGATTTTTAAAGAGGTGTACTGTGCAAAGCATAGAATTATTAGGATGCTTTGCTCAGGGAAAATGGTCTCTCCTTTTTCAGACCCATCAAATAATGTGTAGATATTGCTGGTGGGCTCTGTTCTCACAATCCAGCAGAAATTGGAGTGGCGTGTGCTAATGTAATCCTTGTTGTTCAGTTGCTCAGTAGTGTCTGACCCTTTGCAATCCCATGGACTGCAGCATGGCAGGCTTCTCTGTCCTTCACTATCCCCTGGAGTTTGCTCAAACTCATGTCCATTGAGCGGATGATGCCATCCAACAATTTCATCTTCTGTTGCCTCCTTCTCCTCCTGCCTTCAGTCTTTCCCAGCACCCTGTTTGTATGGCTTGGTGGCTTCCCTGGTGACTCAGATGGTAAAGCATCTGCCCACAGTGCGGGAGACCCGGGTTCAATCCCTGGGTCAGGAAGATCCCCTGGAAAAGGAAATGGCAATCCATTCCAGTACTGTTGCCTGGAAAATCCCATGCGCGGAGGAGTCTGGTAGGCTACAGGCCATGGGGTCCCAAAGAGTCGGGACACGACTGAGTGACTTCACTTTAACTTTCTGCTTCTATGATATTTCCTTGTGTGGGTCAGAGGACCTGGAACTCTAGTCCTAGTCTGCTGTTGCTTGAATGATAACAGACCATATTAGAATATAGTTTACCACCTGCATTATCTATTCTTGTCTGAGAATAAATTGGATTGAGATTGGGATGGTTGGGGAATAGCTGTGTTATTTACTGTGGATGTTCAAACTATGGAATGCCAATGGCATCTCAGTTTGTATTTGCATAAACACACTAAAAACTTCTTAGTTGTCAACAGTGTCCTAAGACCCAAGAGTGCAAGGCTTCAATCTGGGGTGCCTAATCCTGGGAAGGAACTTTGCACACACTCCCTGGCTAAGCGTTATCTGGAATCTAATGCTGTTCAGATATCACTTTCTTAGTGTTTCCTTATGTTGAACATCAAGAGGATATTGGAACGGCTATACAAAGCCACAGTTTTATGGGAAGTCAGCCTGTGGTTTTATGTTGAGATCCACATAGATGTTTTCTAGTGGCATGATGAGTATGACTATTTAAGAAAAAAAAACAATCATTTTATTCTCTTTTTTTTTATTGTGAAATATTTCTAACTCATGCTGCCGCTGCTGCTAAGTCACTTCAGTCGTGTCCGACTCTGTGCGACCCCATAGACAACAGCCCACCAGGCTCCCCCGTCCCTGGGATTCTCCAGGCAAGAACACTGGAGTGGGTTGCCATTTCCTTCTCCAATGTGTGAAAGTGAAAAGTGAAAGTGAAGTCGCTCAGTCGTGTCCGACCGACCCTTAGCGACCCCACGGACTGCAGCCTACCAGGCTCCTCCATCCATGGGATTTTCTAGGCAAGAGTACTGTACACTAATTAAAAAAAGAAACAGCATAATGTATTCCATCATCACTGACCAGCTATTAACATCTTGCCATGCCCATTATCTCTATTTACACATATTTCCACTTTGTCAAATTACCTGGGTTATGGGGCAATCTGTGAGCCTCATCTTCTGTAAGATGGCATTGGAAGCAGAACCAGTCTCATTGGGTTGGAGAAAGGATTGTAAAGTTATTACTTAGCATTGTGGGTGGCCTTCAGAGCGTGTTCCATCCAGTGTTCACTGTCAGCACTTGAGTCCTGAAGGTTGCCTGAGCACAGTTCTGTTAGAGCCTAATGTCTTTTAAAGAATTTAGTGTCTTCTTGAAGGACACACACACACTATCTTCAGATTTGCACTCATGGTTCTGATTGTAGAGACATTTGACTTAAACTTTACATGCGGTCATGCAGCTGTTTGTTGATTAGGGTTGGGCAGAAGCTCATATCAGCTATATAGTGTGAAGCTCATATCAGCTGGATAGTGTTGCCAGCAGGGGACCATTGTCTTTTCTGCTCTCAGTAAATCTTTTATTTATTTATTTTTCTGAGCAGGTGTTATTCTACTACCCTGCTTAACTAGAACGAATATAAGAAGCACAAAAGGTTGGAAATAATGAGAAAACTAGAGATGATGGAATTTGAACCTTGTTTTCCTTTCCATGCTTAATTCAGGTTTCTTCTCACTGTGGGATGAAATTTATCAAAAGATTGACCAGGAGGAAAAAGAACCGAGAAAACAGGCAGGATAATAATAATAAAGCAGCTATCCTAAAGTGCTAGCAAAATGTTTCATGCTTGTCCATGTGGGGAGTTAAATGTACATAGTAATTTCTAGAGCTTCATCATCATACAGAAATCTGTCCTGTAGCCTCTGTTTCACATCACAGACTCACCATGTATTTTTCTTTTCTATTTTTTAAGTTCTGCAGAAACAAGACTGTAAGGATAGCAGTCTTTGTACCACTAGGGGAAAGGATTCAATCTCTGCTGGTCTAATGAGATACCACCTGCCTGGAGTCATGTGTGCTGTGACTCTTATTATAAAGTGTTATTACTAGCTCACTAGTGGAGTGGCAGCATCTCTTGAGGTTTGCAAGAGATGGGAGAAATAGGGAAAAGCTCCTTCTTAGAACCTAGTTCCCCAAGTTTTATTAAGGAACTTTGCTGGACTTAGACCTTTAATTTGAAGACTTTAGCATGTTTAAAATCACTTAAAGCCTTGTTAAACCATAGATTGGTGAACCTGACTTTCAGAGATTTTAGTTCAGTATGTCTTGAGTTCAGTTCAGTTCAGTTCAGTTCAGTCGCTCAGTCGTGTCCGACTCTCCGCGACCCCATGAATCACAGCACGCCAGGCCTCCCTGTCCATCACCAACTCCCGGAGTACACTCAAACTCATGTCCACAGAGTCGGTGATGCCATCCAGCCATCTCATTCTCCGTCGTCCCCTTCTCCTCCCGCCCCCAACCTTTCCCAGCATCAGAGTCTTTTCCAGTGAGTCAACTTGTCGCATGAGGTGGCCAAAGTATTGCAGTTTCAGCTTTAGCATCAGTCCCTCCAATGAACATCCAGGATTGATCTCCTTTAGAATGGACTGGTTGGATCTCCTTGCAGTATAAGGGACTCTCAAGAGTCTTCTCCAACACCACAGTTCAAAAGCATCGATTCTTCGGCGATCAGCCTTCTTCACAGTCCAACTCTCACATCCATACTTAAAGCCTTGTTAAACCATAGATTGGTGAACCTGACTTTCAGAGATTTTAGTTCAGTATGTCTTGAGTACAATGTGGTAATCTGAATTTCAATAAGTTTGAATATCCTATACCCCAAGTATTACACAAGAATTGCTCACCTGGAGATGCAGAACCAACATCTGGACCAAGAGTTAGCCAAATGTGGCCCCTGGGCCGAATCTGTTGCCTATGTTTGTAAATAAGTTCTGTTGGAAAACAACTTTTTTTACATATAATCTATGGCTGTTTTCATACTACAAAGGCAGAGTTGACCAGTTGGACTGAGTCCATGCATGCCCCCAAAGCTGAAAAATATGTGCTGTCTGGCTGTTGGCCCTTTGCAGAAAAATTTTGCTGACCCCTGACCTAGACCAATGCTTCTGTGTCATTTGGGGGAAGGCGGCTTGGAAGTAATTCTGTAACTGGCACACTGAGTGTTACCAGTTTCTGTATTTTTTAGACACAAGGGTTGTTTTTTTTTTTTTACTTAAATATATATGATAATGGAATTCATTGGTTATTTCTCAACAAGCCGTTCTCCAAATCAGTTTTCTCAGTGGAACCCACAGTTTCTCAGAATTAAAAGAAACATAGTTTTAGTAGCCATGCTTCCTCTCTAATACAGAGCTTTGAATTAGAATTATTTGAATTATTGGTGGAAACTTTTTTTTTAAATCACATAATTTAAAGGAGAAAAATCATTCTCATATGGACTCTGTAATTGTCAGATGTGTGTTAGTTGCTCAGTCATGTCTGATTCTTAGTGACCTCATGGACTGTCGCACACCAGGCTCTTCTGTCCATGGAATTCTTCAAGCAAGAATAGTGGAGTGGTTAGCCATTCTGTCCTCCAGGGGATCTTCCTGACCCAGGGATTGAACTCAGGTCGCCCACATTTTACCTTGTGAGCCACCAGGGAAGCCCCCATTTGTCAGATCAGAGATACTATATTTCCTCCAAAAACTGCTGTATGGAAGGCAATTTGTCAATATGTATCAAAAAATCTTTAAAAATAATGTTCATACTCATTGCTTTATTCATTCAACTTCCAGGAAATTTCAGCAAAAATTCATATTCAGTGTTTTCCGTTACAGCACTATTTATATTATTTTTTTTAAGAAAAAAAAAAAAACATTTAAATGTCTATTAATGAGAAGCTAATAATATTAAGGTGAACCCACACTGCTATTTTGGGACCATTTAAAATCAAGCTGGAAGGAAATGCCCTGGCTGTTCAGTGGTTGAGACTCCGTGTTTATACTGCAGGGGGCATAGATTTGATCTCTGGTTGGGGAGCTAAGATCCCACATGCCTTGTGATGTGGTAAAAATAAATGAAATCAAGCTGGATGCAGGGACGCTGATACAATCTTTTTGGAGGGGGTTTTCTGTCAAGAACCTTAAACGTTTTTATACGTTTTGTACCAGCATTTTCACTTAAGAGTCATGAGAAAGTAATAAGAAATACAGATAGATTTTGTATAAGGAAGATAAGCACAGGGGAAACAATTTGTATGCTTAATAATTGGTAATGATTACATAGGTTGTGATAAATTGATAAGCTAAAATACTATGTGAATTAAAAGTATATTTTGAGCTCTAATAGTATATTGGAAATGCTTATGAATTATTAGAACATTTGGGTTTGAATCATGTATATCACATGATCTTACACATCCCATGTTAAATAGGTACTCATGGAACTCTGAGTTCTACTAAGACCTGTTCATCACAGCTTAACCGAAGCTCAGACACCAAAGTCATTTTTGAGTCCTCTCTTGCATTTGGTATTTTCCTCCATCACATAGGTGAACTGTGTCAGTTTCAGCTTTAAATTGTACCTCCTCTGTCCCCTCTGCCCGCTATTTGGTCATTTCCTTAATCCAGGTCATCTCAGGTCTTGTTGGGTCTGCTTCATTGACTTCATCCCATTTCCTCCCTGTACGCTTCACCCACTGCATGGCTGCAAGAGTCATCTCAAAATTTAGACCAGACCTTCCCACCTCCCTGACTAAAATCCCTTGAGTGGATTCCTACTGAGCTTGGAATAAAATTCAGACACTTTCTTATGGTCTGCAAGGTACAAAATTATCTGGTCCCTGCTTATCTTTGGAACCTCAATCTGAGCCTAGCCCTTGCCTGAGCTTTATGCTGTTTCTCTAAAATTTTAACCTCTTTTCTGCGTCTGAAACTTTTACACATGCTGTCCCTCTGCCTACAGTGCTTTCCCCCACACTTAGCAAAACTAACCAGCTTCTCGTCTTCCTTCTCATCTTACTATTACCTCAATCCCGAGGCCGGCTTTTTGCTTCCCGAAACAGGTGTGCCAGTCCTAGCTCAGGAACTCAGTGTTTTCATGCCGTGTCTTCTGGGCCCACAGGGTATCTGGCTGAAGGCACTTAAGAAAGATTTGTTGAGTGAATCAATGAATCTGCTCCAATATTTAAGCATGTTATAAGTATATATGTATATGCATACTCAGGGCATATAGTACTAAATGTTAATGGTGATGCAAATTAAATTTATTTATTTTAAACTTCTGGCAGAAAATAGCAAAATTCTGTATAGCAGTTATCTTTCAATTAAAAATAAAAAAATAAACTTTCTTTGGGTAGTTTTGTATATTTTTAAAATCTTGTAATTAATTTATGTTGCTTCTGTATTATGGTAAAATATACATAACATAAAATGTATCATTTTAACCATTTTTAAGTATACAGGTCTGTGGCATTAAGTACATTGACTTTGTTGTGCGGCCTTCAACACCATACATTTCCGGAATCTTTTTCATCTTTCCCAGGTGAAACTCTGTACCCATTAAATATTAAATTTCACCAGTAACTTATCTGATTTTCACAATAAGAAAAATATTAGGAAAAATATGTTTCGACAAAACAAATAGTGAACATATTTTTCAGACAAAGCTCATTTAAAGATATGTCAGATTGTGAGTCTGAGTGACTACAAAGATAGTAAATTTGTTCTTCACTTTATAATTTTGTATTAGAAAAGCCTATCCTGTATATAGTACATATATATATATGTATGTATATACATCTAAAGAATATATATATTCTTTTCAGATTCTTTTCTGTTATAGTTTATTATAAGATTGAATATAATTATTTGTGCTATACAGTAAGTTCTTGTTGTTTATTTTATTTACAATAGCTTATATCTGTTAATCCAAACCTCTTAATTTATTACTCTTCTCTTTCTCTTTGGTAACCGTAAGTTTGTTTTCTGTGTCTATGAGCCTATTTCTGTTTTGTAAATAAGTTCATTTATATCATTCTTTAGATTCCACATATAAATGGTATCATGTAACATTTGCCTTTCTCAGTCTGACTTCACTTAATATAATATTCTCTAGGTCCATCCATTTTGTTGCAAATGACATTATTTTGTTCTTTTTTATGGCTGAGTAATATTCCAGTTGTGTGTGTGTGTGTGTGTGCACGCACGTGCGTGCACATGCCTGCATCTATACACACACATACACTGTACCTTCTTTATTCATTGATCTACCGCTGGACACTTAGGTTACTTCCATGACTTGGCTATTGTTAATATTTCTGCTGTGAGCATAGGAGTTCATATATCTTTTTGAATTAGAGTTTTCACCTTTTCCAAGTATATGCCCAGAAGTAGGACTTCCAAGCCTTTTGGTAGAAAAGCAGGTTGGCACCAATGATTTTGAGAATTTTGAGATACCTTGGTAAGTTGGAAGGTGACAACATCTATTTCCAGGTTTATATATTTTAAAAGTAAAATAATTACACAGTTCTGCTTTTTTAAAAAAGTATTTTAATGACACTTACTGCAGCACTGTTGAATTGTCAGCAACATTGGAAATTGCCTAATTATCTCTGAAGGAGAAATAAAATTGCTGTATTTTTAAAATGGAATATTATACAGCATTTAAATAATACAAAAGTACACTGATGGACATGGTTAAATTTCTGTCAAGTAATGGTAATCAAAAAAGCAGAGCTATATTGTTGTAAATTTAAAACCACAGAATTCCAGATATATACATATGAAAATATGAAATAGTGGCTAATCCACGACAGGGTCTAAAGTCCCCCTTTTCCTATTAAAATGATAAAATTATCTTAAAATTAGCTCTGAAACCTTTTCTTAGAAAAAGTTCCACATGTTGCTGACCTGTGTTCTCTTTTCCATTTGCACAACAAATCTTGAATTTCACAGAGAGCGAAGATGCTATGACAAACTCTTCCTCTTAACAATTATTATTTCATTGGCTTACTGCCCTTGACAATTAGGAGAAGATTTATAGATATGTCCCCTGAATAATTGGCAATTAATTTGAGATTAGATGCCCAAAAAGTACAGTATTTCTAATGTAATGCGAAGGTTGAGGCTTTTGGCTTATAAATGTCATGGAACACAGAGTAAATGTTAACCGGCAGCATAGTTAACCTTGCCCTTTTGCACATCCGCAGTAGGGAGGAGTTTTAGTTTGATGATCATAAACTTTAGCTAGCTTGGCTAGTTTGATTGTAAAGCTCAAGTGTAAACAAAGAGTGTCTATGAATTAAGAATGCTTCCAGTCTCAATGCCCCAGGTTCATCTTGATAGGTATTGAATATGATTGATAAGGATCTATGTGGGATAAAGAAATGCTCTATTCTGAGTCTTCTTTGGATTTTTGTTTTGGACTCCTAGGACCTATATGAGATAAAGAGATGCTGAATCCTGAGTCTTTGGAATTACTTTTGACTTTGGCGGTGGTACATTTGGATCCCATAACATCTTTACAGCTTATAGCTCAAATGTTAACTGTCAGTGTGTTTTTATTGCACAGAACTCTTGTCTCCTAGTGGATATAAATCCTAGGTTCTAGGTAGGCAATGGGGATTTTGCTGATAAACTTTCTTGTCCTTGTGGTCAAATTCAAGAGCGTTTAGACATAGAAGTAGAGTTGGCCAGCATGACTATCACATATCGGTAATTTACTAGTTGATCTTATTTTCTGAGCAATCCCAGTGCAGTGCCAGTTCAGTTCAGTTCAGTCACTCAGTCATGTCCAACTCTTTGCGACCCCATGGACTGCAGCACACCAGGCTTCCCTGTTCATCACCAACTCCTGGAGCTTGCTTAAACTCATGTCCATCAAGTCGGTGGCACAGTGCCAGGAGTATATTAAATCTGTGCTAAATGTTAACCAGTTTACATGTGTCCAGAAAATTTTAGTGCGGTAGAGTTTTATTAGAGTCCTGAATATTCATTGGAAGGACTGATGCTGAAGCTAAAACTCCCATACTTTAGCCACCAGATGCGAAGAACTGATTCATTAGAAAATAGCCTGATGCTGGGAAAGATTGAAGGAGGAGAAGGGGATGACAGAGCATGAGATGGTTGGATGGCATCACTAACGCGATGGACATGAGTTTGAGTAGGCTCCGGGAGTTGGTGATGGACAGGAAAGCCTAGTGTGCTGCAGTTCATGGTGTCTCTAAGAGTCAGACACAGCTGAGGAACTGAACTGAACTGAGAGTTTTATTCCCTTCTGGAAACTCTAGAAGTATCCTTTATTCCAATTTCCCTGTGCCTATATTTTGTTTCTGGCCATGTAAGTCAAAAGTTTTATGTGCATTTTTTTAAAGTTCATTTTAATTACAGTCTCTTATATATCTAAGTTAGTATTTTGTATGTGTGTGTATTTGGCCACTCTGTGTGGCTTTTTAGGATCTTGGTTCCTTAACCAGTGATTGAATCGAGGGAGGCCCTTGGCAGCGATAGCTTGGTGTCCTAAGCATTGGACCACCAGGGAATTTCCTATGTGCATTTTTAACAGGAATAGCAGTCCGTTTTTGGACTGATCTCAGCTCTTTCTCCACTTGCTTCAATGGTGGCCCACTGTAGTGATAATCTCCATCTTTTATTAAGTGCTTTCTCTTTGCCAAGTACTGTCTGAATCTCATTTAATCCTTACAAGTCTTGTATTAGAACTACTGTTACATCAGTGCTCTGTTTTCATAAATGAGAAAAGTGAGGTTCAGAGATTAAGCCAGGCACTTAGGTTCACCAGCTAATAAAGAGTAGAACCAGGAATCACATCCAAACCTGTCTGTCTTAACCACCAAGATTTACTCCACTCTTCTTTCAGTTTCTCTCTTTAATGAGAAATCGAAAACTAAGCATTTAGAACAGTGCCTACCATATAGTCTTTCAATAGTTATGTACAGTTTAAACTTTTGAAATTGATTTTATGATAATACAATTTCTATACTATAAAATGTCTCCATTTAAATATACTATTCTGTAAGTTTTGATAAATGTATAAACCCATGTTATCACTAACACAATTGAGATATACTATTGGAATCAAACCCCTCCCCAGAAAGTTTCCTTTCGAGTCCCCCTTTTAAAAATGTTTTTGTCTTGATATCAATGTTGACTCTCAGAAAGTCATAAAAATTAGTTCAGACTTCTTGTGTATCCTTCACCCTGCCTCTTCCAGTGGTAACATTCTTTTATAGCTGTATAGTACAGTTGCAAAGCCAAGAAATTCTAGGTATACTCTACATTTTATTCCCTGTGTGCTAATCTCTGCCTGTTCTCACTCCAGGTAACTGCTGAACTCTTTTCTGTCATTGTAGATAGGCCTGCTCTGAAGCTTTATATATAAATGGAATCAGATAATGTGTTGTCTTTTGTGTCTGGCTTCTTTTGCTCAGCATAATGTATTTGAAATTCATCAATATTAATGATTTGTATCTTTTAATTGTTGTGTAGCATCCTGTTGTTTGAATATAATATCCATTCAATGTTGATAATCATTTGGATTGTTTCCAATTTGGGGCTATTATATAATGAATAAAGTTGCTGTGATGATTCATCTATAAGTTGTGTGTTTATACGTGTGTACTTGTTTTCACTTCTCTTGCATAAATAACAGTGGGATTGGGTCATTTGGTTAGTGAAGATTAGTTTATAAGATACTGTCAAATTGTTTTCCCATTTTAGACACCCACTAGCAGTATATAGGAGTTCCTGTTGCTTCACAGTCTTGCTAAAACCTAATATTGATTTTGCCATTCTGGCAGATATGTAGTAGGATCTCACTATGACTTTAATTTGCCTTTCTCTAATAATTAGTGATATTGAATATCTTTTCATGTGCCTAATGCACAATTACTTTATAAACTATATATTCAGACCATTTTGGGGGGGCAGGAAATGTGTGTGTGTGTGTGTGTGAGAGAGAGAGAGAGAGAGTGTCTTCTTCCTTAATAAATATTTGATGAATAATTGAATGACCTGAGATAGAGCTATGTATTTTTCTTTTGGCCACTTGAAATCTTAGGTGTACTACAACTCAAATAAAGTAGTTCAAATTGAGATTCATTAGTCTATTGTAAAATGATCAGCTATAGTAGGAAATCTGGTTTAGAATATGATAGTAAAATAAAGATCAGTAATTCCTCTCCTAGGCATCATAGCATCTTCTTAAACATCAAAACTTTCATCCTCACAACTTGCTCTTTTTGACCATGGGAAAATAATCTTCTGAAGACGTGAATTTTGTGGTTCACATGGATACTGCATTGTTTCTCTAATGCTAAATATGCTCTTACCTAGTTTTTATCTTGTCTAAAAACGGAAGGACAATCTTAGCTTTGTTATTTTTAGCTGTCACAGAAGCAGTTTTCTCCATTAAGAATAAGTGTTAGCTATGTTGATCTATAAGCCATCTGCTGATCATGTAGACAATAATATGTGTTTATAATTTTTTTTAAAACGTTTGGTTACCTACTTCTTTCTATGATACATTTTGTAATAATATATTTTTTAAGCTTTTGTTTCGGTCTGTTAACTGTAGAGAATTAAAAAGAAATAAACACATAGATCAGCCCAGATAACTATTGTTTAAGCAACACCAATTTTTAAAAAAATGTGTTTAGTGCTTATAAATCAGCACAGAATAGTAAGATCTATATATCTCTTTCTGTCTGTATAATGAAGAGTGACGTCTCCTCTTTTATTTCCCAAACTCAAGTCCTTCTTCCTAAAGGAGATTGTTAAAACTCTTTGGTGGTTCCTTCCATTAATTCATGGTCTCTCCTTTTCTTTATTCTTCTCACATAAAAGGTCAGATAGTAGTTACCAATGTTTTCCTGCAGTTCCAACACACGAAGATCTAGCTTTTGTAGAGTAGTTATTATGCAGATGATAGTTTTACTTAGTTGATTCCTGATGGTTGCTTCCAGGGTTTTTTTGTGTTTATTTTTATTTATTCACTGTTACAAAAATGTTTCAATGAACAATACTGGAGATTTGGGCAGACTTTTGCAAATATAGCCATAGAGTAAATTTATTCCAGTTGAATCCCTAGTCAAAGAGCATTTTATAATTTGTCAGCTATTGCTAGATTGTCCTCTGTAAGATTTCAGCCATCCACTTTCCATCTAATAATGTTTGCAAGTGTCTACAATACATATTTTAAATGTAATAGCCTCTTTTGAATTCTTTGTTATTTGAGCCTCCCTAGTATTTATATGAACTGGTATCCCCAAATTAATGCTGTTTCAGTGCTGTTTTATCTTTATTACATTCCTGCTTGCTTTTTCCCCTGCATAAGAAAACCAAAACTTAAGTCTTCCTGATGACAGAGGGTAGCAGACTAGAATGGCTTCATGTGGCTTTCCCATACATGGCTCTCAGGCTGCTCAGTCTCTAGGAAACCTGATGTTTGATGCCTTCTGTTTTATATATTTCCTGTAGGAGGAAAGCTGAACAAAGACCTGCGACATTTTCTCAATCAGAGGTTCCAGAAAGGGTCGCCTGATCATGAGCTCCAGCAGACCATAAGAGATAACCTTTACCGCCATGCTGTGCCTTGTAAGTAGCCAGTTTGGGAAATCTTACTGCTGGTGGGTGTGTGAAAAGTTGAGGGATGACAAACAATAGCTGGTTCTGGAATACTTGGCAGTTTGCTCGTTTAGTGACTCCCTAAGTGCAGGGAGTCCAAATTGACAATGGGGGACTGGCAATCCAGTGGTTAAGACTCCACACTTCCAATGTAGGGGGCATGAGTTCTATCCCTAGTTATGACACTAAGACCCCACATACTGCAAGGGGAGGCCAAAAAATGCTGAAACAATTTAAAAACAAGCAAAAAAAATTGACAGTGAGGCAGAGTACTAAACCAGGTGAATTACTTGGTTTTTCAAGTTGTGGCTTGAGAATGCCAGGCAAATTATTTATCCTTTGTAAGGTCATGTTTTCATAGCAGTGAAAAGGACATCTCACTCCTACTAATTTCGCAGAACTGTTAGAAAGTCAAAGAAATGACATTTGTCAATGTGTTTGTATCGTATGGACATGGTGTAAACCTCATAAATGTTAACCAATTTTGTTATGAATGGAGAGGACCAGGCCAGAGGCCTTCAAACTGACCTCTGAAGATTTCAGTAGGTCTCTGGTGGCCCTCAACAAAGGGAATGCCTCAGTGAACTCTCTCTTCCTCCCCACCTTAATGAGATTCATAAATCATGATTTCATGTATGATTTCCTTTGAAGAAAGCCTCTGTGATTCCACAGATTAAAAATTCCAAAGTTCCAAACCTATTAGATAAGACCAAATCTGAGAAAGCAAGATAATAGAACATAGGGACTATGACATTGGGAATTTTGTGGTTAAGGGAAAGAAGGAAGGGAGGAGGGAATCAGCCTACCAGATCGTGAGGTATTACCGTGCTCTACCAGACTACATTCTCATCCAGCTCATTATGAGATGATAATCCTGGGAAGACGTGTGATTATTTACCTTCATTCAAAATAGGAAGAAAAAAGAAAAAAAGAAGAAAATAAGAAGAAAGAATGATTTTTATTTTATTACTTGGGAGTTTTCTTTTTTCCTCTCTATTATCCAGTCCTTCAAAATTTTATAATTAAAAAATTTTTTTTAATCACCTAAAAATAGGAGGACAAATTTGAAGTTCAAGGTATGCTGCTTATTGCTCTAATTTTTTTTGCTATGGTTGGTTTTCTTTAAAAGAAGTAATATTTTCCAGTGATGTGCCAGAGCGCTAGTGTTTCCTCATACTAATGCAAAATGATGAACAGAACTGATTTCAGGCATGCCATGGTTCTGCAAGGACTTAGACTGCAAGCATAGCTGGGGACCTTTAGCGATCAGATTTTAGAACAGACCCTGCCTTCCATTTCACCTATTCATAAAGCCACGACTCCAAGAGTAAGAGACTGAGTTGACTGCAAGTGACTTGGGTCAGTGCCCCAAAGTTGCCTCTTTCTGCTGAGTGGAAGAGCCACATTTATTTATTTATTTTCAGAGCTGCATTTGACAGAGAAAATATGATCGTGCGTTAATGTGAATCACTGGCCCCCTGTTCTTTTAATTTTGCATTATTAGTATTGAAAGCCATAATCCTAATAATATCCTTAGTTGTTCCTTACACTTGGATTAGTAATAATTGTAATGATAATACCTACGGTTACTCACATGAATGGGCAGGGGTTGCCTTTCTATTTTTATAGAAATAAAGAAAGAAGACACGAAGGTAAGCCAATTAAAGCAAGGCCAAAGTTGACTAGGGTTTCATGTCATTGTCCTATCTCTGATATACTGTCCCATTTTACACTTAGAATAGCAGCCCTTTGAGGCTGAGGTTTCCAATACCCATTTTCCAGATGAGGAAACGTACTCACAGAGCGATCAAGTAACTGTGACATGGCAGATCCAGGGCTTTGGGACTTGTAAGCCATCCAGGGCTATTTCTGTAGCTCGACCGTTGCTGCCTCCGAAATTCTAGTAAGCAGGTTGGATGCAATTTTGCAGAATCATGATTGTTCTCTGTGTAATTTTTCCCCTACTCAGATTCCAATTTAAGAAATGGGGAATGAAGCAAATGAGCACACCATTTCTTGACGCATCTGTGGTGTTACTATGGTTACATTTTGGCAAGCTTTTCCATTTATTTTTTCCACTGATTTATTGGACCTGACTGTGAGCTAAATGGCTTGATTTTAAGCTTATCATTCTGTAGGAATTGGGGCAAAAATGACCTCAGCCTTTTAAAAAAAACTGGAAAATAATATTTTGTCTTTGCTTATATAGAGCCATTGGTATTGATGTTTCATGTCTATGAAACCAATAAATCAGAAATTGAGAATGTGGAGACAGTTGCTTTTTTTTTTTTTTACTAAAGAGAAAACAGGTAACATTTCATTTTATATTTCCTGCATAAAACAGTAAGGAAACTCGAAAGAGGTCTGTTTCTGAATCTGGCGCAGTGTGTGTGCCTTTGAACAGGGGTCACATGGGATCTGGTTATGGGCTTAGATGACTGGGGCCACATTTGTGTTTATTTTGGTTCTTTGGCCCATGTGACTGATAGAGCAGAACTCAGTACCAAGCTGTTGTGCTCATAGATGAGGAAGCCCTTGATTGAGTCACGGATCTTCCCAGTGATATTGTAACTGTGCCACAGGGAAATGAACTCCAGCAATCTGTATTTTCCAGAACTTCCTGCTGCTGATATTTCAGTAACTTTGGTCTTTTGAGAAGGGATGATCTCATGAACAGGTGCTTGCTAGCTGGGTAGACTTCCTTTTCTGTACATTTTAGGAAGCTCACATGTCACTAGAAATGAACAGATAAGGCTGTTCTCAAGTTTGTTTTAGTGTCATCATAGTATAGTAGAACCTTCTGGGCACCATGATGGATTTTGCCGTTCAGAATTCCATTTTATCCTCATTTTTTGGCAAATACAATGTAAGTTTTGCATCTGTAATTTCAGGTAAAAAAATGAAGTAACAAATGTAGTTTCCTCAAAATCATACCAGTTCTAATGCCACATTACTCACTTCTCATCCAGTGCTATTTTTAAAAGTGGCTTTATTGAAATAGAATTCATATATCATACAATTCACCCACTTAAATTGTTCATTTAGTGTTATTTTTGCTATAGTCATTATTATTTTCTGCTCCTCTTTTGTTTTGATTTATTTTTTCCATCATGTGAAAAGGGTCATCATAGATAAAATTTAATTATATTATCATTGAAAATTACTCAGTTCAGTTCAGTTGCTCAGTTGTGTTTGACTCTTTGCGACCCCATAGACTGCAGCACGCCAGGCTTTCCTGTCCATCACCAACTCCTGGAGCTTTCTTAAACTCATGTCCATCGAGTTGATGATGCCATCCAACCGTCTCATCCTCTGTCATCCCCTTCTCCTACTGCCTTCAATCTTTCCCAGCATCACGGTCTTTTCTAATGAGTCAGCTCTTGACATCAGGTGGCTAAAGTATTGGATCTTCAGCTTCAGCATCAGTCCTTCCAATGAGTATTCGGGATTGATTTCCTTTAGGATTGACTGGTTTGATCTCCTTGCAGTCCAACAAACTCTCAAGAGTCTTTAACAACACAGTTCAAAAGCATCAATTCTTCAGCGGTCAGCTTTCTTTATGGTCCAACTCTGACATGGATACATGACTACTGGAAAAACCATAGTTTTGACTAGACGGACCTTCGTTGGCAAAGTAATGTCTCTGCTTTTTAATGTGCTGTCTAGCTTTGTCATAGCTTTTCTTCCAAGGAGTAAGTGTCTTTTATTTCATGGCTGCAGTCACCATCAGCAATGATTTTGTTGCAGGAAGGGGGGACACTTCCAGTGCCCCAAAGTCTAACACTCGGAAATGAATTTTCCAAGGAGACACATGTGCTGACAAAGCAAGAGAGTTTCTTGGGAAGAGGCGCCTGGGCAGAGTGCAGTAGGGTAAGGAACCCAGGAGAATTGCTCTGCCTTGTGGCTTGCAGTCTCTGGTTTTATGGTGAAGGGATTATTTTCCAGGTTGTCTTTGGCCCATCATTTTGGCTCACAGTCCTTCCTGGTGGTGCATACAATGATCAGCCAAGATGGATGCCAGCGAGAAGGATTCTGGGAGTTGGTTGGACATGTGGTGTCACCTTTTGAACTTTCCCGAATTCTTCCGGTTGGTGCTGGCTTATTAGTTCTGTTTTCCTTACGAGGACCTTCTATTGTAAAACAGATGGTTACTATTTTGCCTGGCCAGGTCATACCTGAATGGTCTAGTGGTTTTCCCTATTTCCTTCATTTTAAGTCTGAATTTTGCAATAAGGAGTTCATGATCTGAGCCACAGTCAGCTCCCAGTCTTGTTTTTGCTGACTGTATAGAGCTTCTGTATCTTTGGCTGCAAAGAATATAATCAATCTGATTTTGGTATTGACCCTCTGGTGATGTCCATGTGTAGAGTCTTCTCTTGTATTGTTGGAAGAGAGTGTTTGCTATGACCAGTGCATTCTCTTGGCAAAATTCTGTTAGCCTTTGCCCTGCTTCATTTTGTCCTCCAAGGCCAAACTTGCCTGTTACACCAGGCAAATATTTCTTGACTTCCTACTTTTGCATTCCAGTCCCCTATGAGGAAAGGACATCTTTTTTGTGTGTTAGTTCTAGAAGGTCTTATAGGTCATTATAGAACTGTTCAACTTCAGCTTTGTCAGCGTTTGTGGTTGGGGCGTACACTTGAATTACTGTGATACTGAATGGCTTGCCTTGGAAATGAACAGAGATCATTCTGTCATTTTTCAGATTGCTCCCAAGCACTGCATTTCAGGCTCTTGTTGAGTATAAGGGCTACTTCATTTGTTCTAAGGGATTCTTGCCTGCAGTAATAGATATAATGGTCATCTGAATTAAATTCACCCATTCTGGTCCATTTTAGTTCGCTGATTCCTAAAATGTCGATGTTCACTCTTGCAGTGTCCTGTTTGACCACTTTCAATTTACCTTGATTCATGGACCTAACATTCTAGGTTTCTATGCAATGTTGTTCTTTACAGTATTGGACCTTATTTCCATCACCAGTCACATCCACAACTGGGCATTGTTTTCGCTATGGTTCTGCTTCTTCATTCTTTCTGAAGTTATTTCTCCACTCTTCTCCAGTAGCATATTGGGCACCTACCACCTGGGGAGTTCATCTTTCAGTGTCATATCTTTTTGCCTTTCATACTGAAAATTACTACCCCCCCCCATTACTGTGGAAAAAGAGAGAACTAGATGCAGAATAAGTCAGAAGCCTTGGTGTAAAATCTGAGGGCTGTTCTATAACTGGTCAGCTTGGTCAGATAGCCTCTCTGAGTCTCTCTCTCTTTTTAAATCTCTAGTAAAATGGTGCTAGAAATATCTACCTCCAGCATTGTCTCACCAAATACTGACAGCAGCCCCAAGAGGTGGATCCATTGGAGGAGACAGAGGCTCAGAGAGGTACATAGGTTGCTTCGAATCACACAGTTAGCAAAGAACATGGTCAGGGTTTAACCAATTCTCTAACTCCTGTACTGGATATAATTGACAGTAATGTGATTAGAGAAACCTGTTTGCAGTTCAAGAAGCAACCGTTAGAACCAAACATGGAACAATGAACTGGTTCAAAATTGGGAAAGGAGTATGTCAAGGCTGTGTATTGTAACCCTGGTTATTTAACTTATATGCAGGGTACATCGTATGAAATGCTAGGCTGAATGAAGCACAAACTGGAATCCAGATTGCAGGGAGAAATATAAATAACCCCCGATTTGCAGATGACACCACCCTTATGGCTGGAAAGTGGAGAGGAACTAACTAAAGAGCCTTTGATGAGGGTGAAAGAGGAGAGTGAAAAAGCTGGCTTAAAACTCAACAATCAAAAAACTAAGATCGCGGCATCCGGTTCTACCACTTCATCACTTCATGGCAAATAGATGGGGAAACAATGACAGACCTACTTTCTTGGGCTCCAAAAGCATTGCAGATAGTGACTGCAGCCGTGAAATTGAAAGACACTTGCTCCTTGGAAGAAAAGCTGTGACAAACTGGAACAGCATGTTAAAAAGCAGAGGCATTACTTTACAAATGTTTGTCTAGTCAACACTGTGGTTTTTTTTAATATTCATGTGTGGATGTGAGAGTTGAACCATAAATATGAGTGCTGAAGAATTGATGCTTTTGAACTGTGGTGTTGGAGACAACTCTTGAGAGTCTGTTGGACTGCAAGGAGATCAAACCAGTCAATCCTAAAGGAAATCAATCCGGAATATTCATTGTAAGGACCGATCTGAAGCTGAAACTCCAATACTTTGGCCACCTGATGCGAAAAGCTGACTCATTAGAAAATACCCTGATGCTGGGAAAGATTGAGACTGGAGGAGAAGAGAATGACAGAGGACCTGATGGTTGGATGGAATCTCTGATTCAATGGACATTAGTTTGAGCAAGCTCCTGGAGATGGCAATGATTGGGAAAGCCTGGCATGCTGCAGTCTATGGGGTCGCAAAGAGTCGGACACGACTGAGAGACTAAACAACAACGTGATTAGAGCAGTATACCATGGCCCATTGAGATTGAAAGAAGAAAGAGGAAAAAAAACCTCACGGTTGAATTATAAATGTTTAAAATCATAGAGTTTTATGTCTTGGGGGTGGGAAGCTAGATAAGGCATCGTATCTAAGAAATAAGCATCTTCTTTCTGATTTTCATGTATTTCACTGATGTGTAGAATTGAATTTTAATAACTGTTTAATGATTATTCAGCTTTTAAAAAATCACTGTAGGAGTCTCTTGAGGTATATCAGTAATCTACTCATGGAAAACCATCTTAAGATAAATGGATCTTTTAAAAAAGAATTTTTAAGATTTTCAGCTGTCCTGGGTCTTCCTTGCTGCATGAGCTTTTCTCTAGTTGCAGTGAATGGGGGCTCTTCAGTAGTTGGAATGAGCAGGCTTTAGTCGCCATGTCTCAGTAATTGTGGTTCCCGGGCTCGAGGGCACAGGCTCAGTGGTTGTGGTGCATGGGCATAGTTGCTCCTTGGAATGTGGGATCTTCCTGAACCAGGAATCCAACCCGCAGGCGGATTCTTTACTACTAAGCTACCAGGGGAGCCCCAATAAGTGGATTTCAAATGCGTGTAAACATCATCAATGTTGCTGACTTCTCTCATTCCTCAGAATCATCTGGATAATATTTCTGTCTCCTGCCCCTCAAATCCTGCTTACATTCCCAATCCCCTTCCCCTGAATTCTTAAGTCATACAAACTTCGTCCATTTCTCAAATACGCCTGATATCTTCTTAAAACTGGGTATAAATTATTGCCTCTTTTCTCTCCATCTTTCCGTCTAACCAGTTCATAACACTTCTTGTAAGCTTTAGTCTAGATGCCACTTCATCCAGGAAGGCCTCCATAGATTGGGCCCATTGCCTTCCTCACTGCTCCCACAGCCCTGCCACCCCCTTTGACCACATACTCTGCCTGCTGTACATCTATCTGTTCTTTTAGAATCTTACCCTTCTGAGGCCAGCGACTGGATCTACCTCAGTGATCAGCCCACACCTGGCTGAGTACCTGGACCATAGGATCAGCATCTATTGATTGAAAGAACTGATGAAGAAATGGATAGAGACCCTCTTTGTTTTTCTTGTTTTGTTATTTTTTTTTCTTCATTACTTTACATTTGGGGGAATCAGCAGAGCTCCTCTTGCCATAAAGCTGTCAGAATAAAGGGCAGCTCAGCAGCTTGAGCTCCGAGTTGGCTGATGAAGACTCCACTGATTATGTGACTGAGAATCTAAACCCAGAGGAAGAAAGTCAAGGCTCCCAGTGAGCTTGGAGCTGGAGTGCTCATTCACAGCTTGTCCTAATAACAGCCTAGATATCACTGCACCTCCTGCACTGATAGCCATTCTGCTTTATGACTTCTTGTCTTAGCTGATGCGACAACATCTGAGATTCTTACTTTGGAACGGCTGCTTTGCCCGTGAAGATAAATGCATTACCTGACAGGGCCTGTCATTTACTCTACTGCTGCTGTCAAAACGAGATACAACTCATCTAGGAGTCTCGGGGCTCTGGAATGCCGAAGTCCACCCCTCCTGTTCCTTCTCCCTTCTCTGGGCTCAATAGTGATTGAACACTTCTTTCTTTTCAAGCAGAGGTCATTTGAAAGAGGAAAGGATAAGTCAGTTTTTTTCTGTAGCTTAACATGTTGATCAAGGCTCTCCCTGATACTGAGATCATTGCAACCTGTGTAAGAGGCATTGATCATTGACTTAAAGGAGTTTACAAAGGAATTAAATGTGTTTGATCTCTAAGATTATTTAAATCTAATGTGGTAAACATAGGTGATCCTGCTTTTTATTTGTAGAGGTGGTGGATTTTAATGGGCCTGTTAGCATCTGCTAACCAACAGTTGATGTGTTTTATTTTGAATGTGACTGTGATGTCAGGACCGTAAGTTACCTTTGGTGTTACTCAGATGTGTTAGTTTCTCTTAAGCGTAGCTGTTTCCAGTACTTCTTGCCTGGAACTAACTCATTTTTCAGTTAGAGCTGATGATATGACCTAGACCAGTTGATCAGCAAGAGGCCAGAATAAAGAACTGGGTGTTGGAACTTTGCTTCTTTCTTAGACTGTACATCTCTGTGTTTAGGTTGTGTTTGACACAAGTAGAAGGCTTCAGATTTTCATTCATGATGCAGACAGTTCTGTAAGCAACCCCAGGACTAATTAGATGAAAGTCACTAGAAATGTTCTCACTGTGACTGTTTCCCTTTTCCTCTTACCAGTTAGTGATGGCTGATACTGAAAGATCACCTTTGTCTTTACCAAGCTCAGCCTTGTTGCAAAACTCTGACTAGTAACAGTTATAACAGCTTTCCAAGTGCTCTCTTTTGTGCTCCTACTATGTCCCACATACCTTGCCATAATGCTGATACATAGGCCATCTCTCACTCTGGCCTCAAGGAAGACCCACAGTCTATTGAGAACCTGAGCTCAAGCTCACTGCACTCGTAGATCCTCCCCCTTTTCTATTCAGTTGCAAATATTCGTTGCTCATAATCAGATCAGTGTATGTCCTCATCCCTTCTCCATCACTTCCCAGCTTTTTCTCTCCTCTTCCATTCTACCCATCAGTACTGTATTTTCCCATGTGCTTCTAGCTGGCCTGAGGTCTGGAGACTCCCATTACCCACTGGCCCATCCCTTACTGCCTACACCTGTCCTTTCTTTCTTTCTTCATCAGATCTTACTTGTTCTACATTGGATTCCCATGGGGCTGTCCTATTCAGTTCAGTTTTGCATCCGTATTTTCAGGTAAAAAAATGAAGTAACAAATGTTCAGTTCAGTTCAGTCCAGTCGCTCAGTCGTGTCCGACTCTCCGCGACCCCATGAATCACAGCACGCCAGGCCTCCCTGTCCATCACCAACTCCCGGAGTTCACTCAAACCCATGTCCACAGAGTCGGTGATGCCATCCAGCCATCTCATTCTCCGTCGTCCCCTTCTCCTCCCGCCCCCAACCTTTCCCAGCATCAGAGTCTTTTCCAGTGAGTCAACTCGTCGCATGAGGTGGCCAAAGTATTGGAGTTTCAGCTTTAGCATCAGTCCTTCCAATGAACACCCAGGATTGATCTCCCTCAAGCCAATAATTAGAATAAAGAAGTGAATGATATGATGGTACAGAGTTCTCTCTTACATAATACTTATATCTTAACACATATAAGTTTAAATGTGATGCTTCTAGAAACATCCTATAAAATGGGGTATTCTGACAACAAGGGATGTTCATAGGTAGGGATGAATTCTTATGGTTTTGGTTTGTTTTTGTACTTTTTCTAATGTTTAACACAGCATGGTATACATAGAAGATATTTTAAACATAGGCTTGTCTATGTCGAGGGGACTTCCCCCTCTGCTGGCTGTTTGACTTCTCAGGCATATGTATTTTCCCATTTCACCAAGTATAAGCTGAGAAGGTCAAGCCAAAGTAGGCAAGGCTTTTTATTTAAGCCAAATAAAAGTTGGCTTAAAGCTCAACATTCAGAAAACTAAGATCACGGCACCCAGTCCCATCACTTCATGGGCAATAGATGGGGAAACAGTGTCAGACTTTATTTTTCTGGGCTCCAAAATCAATGCAGATGGTGCCTGCAGCCATGAAATTAAAAGACGCTTACTCCTTGGAAGGAATGTTATGACCAACCTAGATAGCGTATTACAAAGCAGACACATTGCTTTGCCAAGAAAGGTCCATCTAATCAAGGCTATGGTTTTTCCAATGGTCATGTATGGATGTAAGAGTTGGACTATAAAGAAAGCTGAGCCCCGAAGAAGTGATGCTTTTTAACTGTGGTATTGGAGAAGACTCTTGAGAGTCCCTTGGACTGCAAGGAGATCAGTCCTGGGTGTTCATTGGAAGGACTCATGCTGAGACTGAAACTCCAATACTTTGGCCACCTGATGCGAAGAGCTGACTCATTTTTAGAGACCCTGATGCTGGGAAAGATTGAGGGCAGAAGGAGAAGGGGACGATAGAGGATGAGATGGTTGGGTGGCATCACCGACTCGATGGACATGAGTTTGAGTGAACTCCGGGAGTTGGTGATGGACAGGGAGGCCTGGCGTGCTGCGGTTCATGGGGTTGCAAAGAGTCGGACACGACTGAGTGACTGAACTGAACTGAACTGAAAAAAATGGGATTAGGGAAAAAACAAAACAAAAAACTTGTTCCTTAGGTGTGATCTAGATTTAGAGTTAATCACATCTGTGAGTTCATGAGAACTTGGACATTCCTGTTCTGGATGTTCTGTCTTCTTCTCAGGGCTAGACTTTCACATGTGCTGGACTTTCTGCTCTGCCAGACCAGAAAGGCTCGCAGGTCTACCCTAACCAGTGCTATTGACTTGGGTTTTTTGACACTCCGTTTCCTCATTTCCTGTGTTGATGTTTCTGAGATACCTAAGCCCCCTTCAGTGATCATGGCAGTTCATAGATCCTCTATTTAAGGGTCCTCTATGTATAAGTTTTTTGTTTCGTTTTGGGTGTACCATGTGGCTTGCAAGATCTCAATTTCCCCACCAGGGATGGAACCTGGGCCACAATAGTGAAAGACCAGAATCCTAACCCCTGGGCCACCAGGGAAGTACCAAAGGTCCTCTGTGTAAATCTTCCAGACCCCTTTCCCTTTCCTTTCTAACATGACTCCTCAAGTTCAGCTGTTTTCCCTTTTTTCTTTTCAAGTTGTCATTAGACTTTGGGCTTTATGTATATGGTTCTCTGTTTTATGATTTTTATTACTTTTTTGGCAGGGGCAGGAGGGGAAAAACAAGCTAAGTTTAAAAAAAAAAGATTCTCCAACATTTGATGAGTAACAACCCAATATTCAATGTTAGGTGAGAACGTAGTGGAGATGAATGGTTGGCTCATTTAGCCAATAATAGACATGCTTGAAATAGCACATTCTCTGCAAATCCCCAGCATCAGCTAATTTCCTAATGTTCTTTCTTCTTTGTATTTATTATTATATGTTGTTAACTGTAATTGCCATTGCATATTTGGTGAGTTGATGGAGTCATATTGGAAAAAAATAAACGAAAACCTATGAACTTAAAGGCTCATTACACTGGATTTGATTTATATGTGTCTGTTAATAGACTCATATAAACATGGTTTGGCTGGTGTTCTTTTTTCTAAGGTTCTCAAGAGTGTAGAACAAGGAAAAGCCATAGGAGTTTAGATTTAAGTTTAATTAGAGTTGATGGAATTTCTGATCTTCTTGTGAAAACATGTTAGACCAACCTTATTGCTTAATAATAACATCTGTCATTAATTGAGTATTTACCATTATGTACCAGATACCGTGCCCAGTGATTTACAAGTTTTGTCTTTCTTATCCTTTATCAGACTCTGAAAGGCATAATGTTACCATCACTGTGTTAGGAGCATGGAATGAGGAGCTTCTAAGTGACTTGTTGAAGATGAGCAGTTTAATAATGATGGAACCCAGATTCAAATCGAGTACAAACCTCCCTTGAGAGGCCATGCTCTTGTTTTATATTTCTGGGTTCAGTCACCTTAAAGACCAGTTTTTAAATGAATGTATTGAGTTTAAAAGAGTCTTAATAACATATAGATTAGTCCTTGACTGGATGTAGGATGCTAACATATCTGTTTGGCAGCCATGTTAATTTATTTAATTGCTTTATAATTTTAGCTGACATTTTTAATCAAGATTTGTTGAAATTATAAAGCAATTTCCATAGAAATTTATGTAGGGACAGGGAAGTTTCACAGTATCCTTACTACTTAGTTATTTTAAGAAGAAATTTGATGAAATTTTAGTAATTTTAGATTTAGGAAGAATCATTTAAGAGAATGAAATACAATATATGTTTAAAGAAATCTTATATCAAATGTGTTTTATAAAACTATGTACAAATAAATTTTCTAGCTTCTCTAATGGATAATGAGCACTTATGATGAGATCCAAGTAAGAACACTTCACCAGTTATGCTATGTTAAGGTTACCTAAAGTCCCTATGAAATGAGCTACCCACAGTTTAAACAATAAGAAAATGTCACTTTGGTTAGTTTCAATCATGATAAGAATAAAGTAGACTTATGACCTGCTTGACATATTGCCTATTGCATTTAAAATTTAACCAGTTACACATCTCTGTTTTGATATAGGGTCATGGTGAATGCAGCTTACTTTCACATGGCTACAAAACATTAGAAATGGTTAAAATTTTGTACTATTCTTATTCTTACAAATTTCTGTAAATATGGAATTATTTCCAAATAAAAGTTCAGTTTTAAAAACAGTTCAAACAGTTTGCTGCTGCTGCTAAGTCACTTCAGTCGTGTCTGACTCTGTGTGACCCCATAGACGGAAGCCCACCAGGCTCCCCCGTCCTTGGGATTCTCCAGGCAAGGACACTGGAGTGGGTTGCCATTTCCTTCTCCAATGTGTGAAAGTGAAAAGTGAAAGTGAAGTTGCTCAGTCCTGTCCGACCCTTAACGACCCCACGGGCTGCAGCCTACCAGGCTCCTCCATCCATGGGATTTTCTAGGCAAGAGTACTGGAGTGGCTTGCCATTGCCTTCTCCGTCAAACAGTTTAAAAACTGTTTTAAAGACAGTTCAGTTCAGTCGCTCAGTCGCGTCCGACTCTTTTTGACCCCATAGACTGCAGCACACCAGGCTTTCCTGTCCATCACCAATTCCCAGGGCCTACTGAAACTCATGTCCATCACATCGGTGATGCCATCCAACCATATCATCCTTTGTCATCCTCTTCTCCTCCCACCTTCAATCTTTCCCAGCTTCAGGGTCTTTTCCAAAAGTCAATTCTTCTCATCAGGTGGCCAAAGTATTGGAGCTTCAGTTTCAGCATCAGTCCTTTCAATGAATATTGAGGACTGATTTCCTTTAGGATGGACTGGTTGGATCTCCTTGCATTCTAAGGGACTCTTAAGAGTCTTCTCCAGAACTACAGTTCAAAAACATGTTCTTTGGTTCTCAGCTTCCTTTATGGTCCAACTCTCACATCCATACATGGCTACTGGAAAAACCATAGTCTTGACTAGACGGACCTTTGTTGGCAAAGTAATGTCTCTGGTTTTTAATATGCTGTCTACGTTTGTCATAGCTTTTCTTCCGAGGAGCAAGCATCTTTTAGTTTCATGGCTGCAGTCACCATCTGCAGTGATTTTGGAGCCCCCCAAAATAAAGTCTTTCACTGTTTCCATTGTTTCCCCACGTATTTACCTGTACCAAATTATTAAAAAAAAAAACACAAACAATGTAGTTTCTGGAAAGGGGGATTATATATTGGTGTTATATTTTTGTTATTCCAGATTATTAATATTAATGTTTTTAACCTAACATTGAGATTTTGTTAGTACTTTGATAGTTCTTATTTATTAAACTATAGCGGGACTAGCCTGAGACATTGTGCATGTAGTAAAACAAAAACCCAACACTTAAGAATACCAAATACATGCTAAGAGTTGTAGTTATAGTTTCTCATTTAACCTTTGCAGAAAAACTGTGGGTATAAAGTAATTGTTATTGTTCTCATTTACAGATGAGGAAATTGAGACTTGGTAAGGTTAATACTTTGTCTTAAAATTGTGGAATCAAACTGGAACTCAACATGGAACTCAACCTGGATGCTAATGCTGACACTAGTAGCCACCACATTTTCTTAGCTCAGACTGTGTGTATAGATACATACACACAGACTCAATATATTTAGGAAATAAGTTAGGGAAAATTCTTTTAAATGGATCCTCAGTTCAGTTCAGTCGCTCAGTCGTGTCCGACTCTTTGCAACCCCATGAATCACAGCACGCAAGGCCTCCCTGTCCATCAGCAACTACCGGAGTTCACTCAAACTTGTCTCCATCAAGTCGGTGATGCCATCCAGCCATCTCATTCTCTTGTCGTCCGCTTCTCCTCCTGTCCCCAATCCTTCCCAGCATCAGAGTCTTTTGCAGTGAGTCAACTCTTAGCATAAAAGTATCTGTTAATGGCATTCTACATGACTGTGAGTGTAATAATCATCATTAGAATTATTACCATATATTGAGTGCTTTCCAGGTGCTAGGTTTTATCTTATATTTGTGTAATAACTCATTTAATCCTCACAGTAGCCTTGTATGTATATGTTATTACTCTCCACATTCAGAGAAACTGAGGAGCAGAGTGATTGAATACCTTGCTGAAGATGTCATGGTGAAGGCAGAACTGTGTTGGCTTATTCTAAAAGTTTCCTTCTTAGCTAGTGGCACATATTGCCTGCTATTTATAACTCTGGAGAACATGAGAGGGGGGGAAAAAAAGGAAAATAATCAGTATTTCAACATACTCCTTCTTTTTTGGAGAACAGAGCAACTATTTTTTCATACTCTTTTTTTGGTGGGGGGATGGGGGTATTAGGTCTGTGACCAGGGATTGAATCTTGACCCACAGCAGTGAAAGTGTGGCATCCTAATTACTGAACTGACAGGAAATTCCCTGTCAGTTATCTTTTTAAGATAATATGTCTTAGTCTTAGATTCTATCAAAGCTACCACGTTATACAATTCCAGGGGGCACTATTCAGTTTATAATCTATGTGAATGGTGCCCTGGGCTGTGGGCAGCAACCTGACTGCCTGACTTTATGTATTGATTGAGTTCTAGTAATAGATAGTCAGCTAGCCTGAAAGAGAACCAGTTGCCATTCATTTGGGATGCATGTGTCTCAATCGTGGTAAAACGGTATTTTACTCCTGTGAGGGTAATACCCACCAGATACTTGAATACCAGAAGCCTAATCCAGTCCAATTACAAGATCTCTCCATCCTTAATTCTGCTAATTAAAGGTTTGAGACAGTACTGGAATGGAATCTTTTAGGGTAGAAGCTGATATTTCTTTAATTTATCCTGCCTTCAATCATTTGCTCCATCTTTTCACACGGCCATTCTCTATTATTTCATGTATCTGTCTATTCAGCAAGCATGTATTGAATACTACTGTGAGCAGGTCACCATGATAGACGCTCAACATTTAGGGGGAAACTGGTTATTTTTCCTGCTTTCAGGGAGTTTATAGTATAGTAGGCAACCACGATAACAAGCAAGAGACAGCTGTAAGAGAGTGAAGTAAATCCCACGGTAGAGTAAGCCCAGGACTACATGACATACCAGGACAGACACCAAGCTCAGTCTTGAGCCCAATGCATCAGTGTGACCAGGAAGTGAAATAAATCCCAAAAAAGAAGACATAAGGAAAAGCAGTGGAATTCTTTCCTAGGAAGAATCAGGAAATATCTACTCGTGTAACCATGGGCAAGTGACTAACATCTCTAGGCTTAATTCTCTCTTTAAAAAGGAGTATGTTTATTAGGGGTATAATTGCCTCGTTAAGCATCTTAATATCCCAGGCCCAGTCTCAAGGTAATATAGTCCTTTGTACAGTGCTCTCTCCTTAGGACCTTTCAAGAATAGACTGCTTAGAGTTTTATACCTTCTGAAGTGTTTAAAAATAACAACAACAAAAACCAGTGCCACGTAAAAGATAGGACGAGGTTTTAATGCTTGCATTTACTTAATCCTTTTAGCATACACATAACAATGCAGTATAATAGGGTTGTTCACTAACTGCAAGATGTATAAAACATTAACTCAAGGTATATTAACGGAGAAGGCAATGGCAAGCCACTCCAGTACTGTTGCCTAGGAAATCCCATGGATGGAGGAGCCTGGTAGGCTGCAGTCCGTGGGGTCGCTAAGGGCTGGACACGACTGAGCGACTTCGCTTTCACTTTCACACATTGGAGAAGGAAATGGGAACCCACTCCAGTGTTCTTGCTTGGAGAATCCCAGGGACGGGGGACCCTGGTGGGCTTCCGTCTATGGGGTCACAGAGAGTCGGACACGACTGAAGTGACTTAGCAGCAGCAGCAGCAATGTATATTAAAGGCAGTATGGTCTAGTAATAGACTCCAAGTCCAGATACATTTCTTTTAGTGTATCTTTGTAACTGTAGACATAACTTTATTTGATGATAACAAAAGTCTAATTTTAAGGCCCTTCATGAATAGTAGACATGGGTTAAAGGTCTTGCCCCTTTGCCTCCTTGGCAGTCTCAGTAGATATAGGATGCTATGAGATGAGATAGGGGCGTCCCTGATAGCTCAGGTGGTGTAGAATCCACCTGCAATGTGGGAGACCTGGGTTTGATCCCTGGGTTGGGAAGATCTCCTGGAGAAGGGAAAGGCTACCTGCTCCAGTATTCTGGCCTGGAGAATTCCAAGGACCCCATAGTCCATGGGGTCATATAGAGTAGGACATAACTGAGCGACTTTCACTTTCATGAGATGAGATGACACTTTGTACTGAGACTTGGCTCTTTCAAATCAAGGTGCAGTGGCTTATTAATGGAAAAAGCCAAAGTAGGGTAAATAAGTGATCCAAGGACTATCTAAGCAAGCAAGACAGGCCATAAGGAGCTCCAGTTGTACCAGGGCTCAGCCTTCTCATTGTATTTCTAACACTTCTGTCATCAGAAGGATAACTTTTTATTACTTGGACTGTTTCTTCTGAGGTTGCCATGTTTCTATTGGGTCTTCTCTCCTCACCTCCCTATTAGAAATGAGACCATGCTATCTATTAAGTGCTTTGCTTTGAAAACTGAGACAGAATTTGGTTATATTACCAATGAAGTCATTTTCAGGGTCAACAAGCTTAAAAGATTTATTACTTTGGCTCTCTAGGTATAGTTGCTGTACATAAATAAGCTTGATATTCTCTTTTCCAGTCTCATAAGATCATTTTAAACAGATCTTATAGGATTGTCAGAAATTACAACTTATGTATTTTTAGTTTTCATCACCAATTGATTTGAGGGACGCACAAAAAAATGTTGCCCAAATTGTCCATAAAATATTCTCTAGATGAATAATCTGACTTGAAAGTGAAACAGCCTGTAAAACCATCAGATGGACTGAAATTTGGCCCAAGTTCTGATGGTTTGGTGCATGACTGTAAGTAAGTGTGAGAATCTACATGTTTTTGCCCTAGTGAATAGAAGTTCGTGACTCGTACAGGTTCTGTTGAATTTCATGTTTGCTGCTTAATGTGGTCCTCTCATATAGGCCAGCTGCTAGAAGGTAGGCATTCAGCCTCCTTCATTACACTGGAATCAGACACCCCATGCAAATCTACCATCATTTGGGATCCTTTGGAAGAATTTCGTACCTTCTGACTGTAGATGTGGATGATTTGCAGAAGCAAACTGTTAGATACAACTTAAAAAATGGTATCTTTATGGAACGTGGAGCAGTTGAAAAAAATAACTTGTTGATATAATACTTGCTGTTGTGTTCTGAATTCATGTTGTATATTTAGGGGCCTGGCCTGCCATGACCTATCAGCCTTCTTTCTCCTTTCCTCTGTTCTTTCCTTCCTTCCATTGTCCTTCCCACCTTCCATTTCCTACCCCGTCTTCCTTTTCTTTCCTTCCACCACAAACTGTCTGTTTCTTTCCCTTGTTCCAGACTCTGGCAGTAGAGCAATCAATAGCCGTTACTGGAGCTACATGTATTTGGGTTCTAACAGAGGCCTTAAAAAAAAGTTAAGGTAGAAAACAAATAAAACATCTATAATAAATTATATAAATCTTAAGTGCATAGCTTGCTGAATTTTTATGCAATTCACATTCATACCCCCACCCCCATATCTATGTAACCATTATGCAAATCAATATGGAGAACACTGAGCATTCCAGCAGGTCCCTCACGTCTCCTCTGATGATTGTAACTTAAGTACTCTAGATCATTTTGTCTGTTCTTGGATTTCATGTAAACAGAATCATACAGTGTGTATTATTTTGTTCTAACTTCTTTTTCATCCATATTGTTTACATTTAACAGTAGCAGTAGTTTGGTTTTTTGTTGTTTTTGTGCTGAGTCTTGCATTGTGTGACTGTACCACCATCTTTATCCATTTTTCTGTTGATTTAAACTATTTCCTGGTTTTAACTTACTTACTGCTGGGAACATTCTTATGTAAGTGGATGTATGTACTCATTTCACACCTAGAATTGTTGGGCATATGTTTAGGTATATGCAGGCATAAGCAGTTCCTGTAACAGAGATTGTCACAGTTTCCAAAGTGATTGTACTAATTTGCACTAGTACTTACACGTGTGAGAGTTCCAGTTGCTCCTTATCTTCACTGACATTTGCTATTGTCAGTTTTTTGGATTTTTCATCCTCGTGGTAGATGTGCCATCATATTTCATTATCATTTGAATTTTCATTTTTCTGATATAGAATGATATTAAGCACATTTTCACATGCTTATTGTCTACTTGGGGACCTTCTTTTGTGAAATACCATTGAAATCCTTTCCCATTTTTCTTTTTAATTGGGTAGTTTGTCTTTTTTTTGGTGATTGGTAGAACAAGCTGGGTATTAAACCCTGACTCTGCTGCTTATTAGCTGTGCTTGGAAAGGCTGCCTCACCTTTTTGAGCTTCATCTATAGGATTGGGCCAGTAATACCTATTTTATAGGTTGTGGTGAGAGTGACTTGAATTGTATGTTAATTTTAGTAATAAACATTACTATGCCTGTGTTTCCGAGCACAGAAAAGGCATGGGTGACTCATACCTAAACTGAAAAAAAAATCTGTTCTGCTACCAGGTGCATAGCCTATTGAGATATTTTAAATACCTTTCTTTTTGTTTCCCAATATTCTTTTCTGTTTTTTATACTTATATAACAAAAGGGAAGACAGTGCCCATGTGCATAACACACTATAGGCCAAAGTGACTTATCTCCTACAAAAGAACACTAGAAGTTGTATCTGTTCTCCTAAGAATTCTGTGCTTATAGCTGGGACAAGTGAGAACCAAAAGAGAGTTTTTGAAAAGGAGAGAATAAGATAAAATGCATTTGTTCAGTTCAGTTCAGTTCAGTTCAGTCACTCAGTCGTGTCCGACTCTCCGCGACCCCATGAATCACAGCACGCCAGGCCTCCCTGTCCATCACCAACTCCCGGAGTTCACTCAAACTCATGTCCACAGAGTCGGTGATGCCATCCAGCCATCTAATTCTCGGTCGTCCCCTTCTCCTCCCGCCCCCAACCCTTCCCAGCATCAGAGTCTTTTCCAGTGAGTCAACTCGTCACATGAGGTGGCCAAAGTATTGCAGTTTCAGCTTTAGCATCAGTCCTTCCAATGAACACCCAAAAAAGAAATCTGCCTGTCCCGGGTAGTGGTGGGAAGCATGTCTTTTATTTCGTCTTTGTTCCTTGTCATCCAGTTTTTTGAAACTTTGCGTTCTCATCTGCAAAATAGGAATAACAATACTTTCTTTAAAGGGTTAGTCAGGTGGCCTGGCGCAATCTTGATTTCCTGTAAGCACTTCACATCTAGAGAATCCTGGGATGGGTCATGGGCATGGTGATTGTGCTGGCCATGATGGGGATAGTGGTGATGGTATTGAAGATACTGAAGGGACCACTTCTGTTAGCAGACTTGTTTACAGCCCACGTGAAAGGCTGTTTTGGGGCAGACAATAGCAGTTTCAGGAAGTAGGTGGGAAGGCTTGAAAAGAGCAAAGAATCCTCTGTTTTGGGAGGAATCCTCATAGGTTGCCCATTTGTACACCTGATTTGTGTGTGTTGAAGATGACCTGGGCATCCCAAACCATATTACTGTGATAGATTCTTTCTTCCTAAAAATATCAAAATCAGAATATCCTAATGGTATAGGCAGTTATTGAAACTCACCTTGAATATCTGTGTCAGCATTGAGCAGAACCTTATTTCAAGGGAACTTACTGGAAAATCAGTCCCCTTCAGTTTTCAGGATGTTGAAGAGGCACAGGGTTGTGACTGCTAGGTCAACATAAGCTTCGGTTGTGGATGGAACTGGTTTGACTCACAACCCCTCCACTCTGTGGCTCTGTGGTTTCCTAGTTTATAAAATTGGGCCAGTAGTATCATCCCAATAGAATTGTGGTAAGAGTTACGTGATATAAGACATGAGAAGCACCGAGAGGTCCTGGCAAGTAATAGTTGCTCAAACTGCAGAAATATATTCATGTATCTGATGAGTAGATGTGCATGCTCTATTTGTATGACAACTATTCAGTGAGCAGAGTAGAGTGATGCAGAGCAGGATGAAAGGGTCTTTCAATGTAACTACCTGCTGCACAAGAGCACTTGCTAGACCTCATCTCTGGGTTGTAGATAAAAATGGGTTTTCTTTAAAAAAAAAAAAAAAAAAGGGTTGGTCTCAAAGATGATACTGTAGGTTCAATGTAAGTTTCGCAGTTTAATTTTAAATACCTTTCTTTTTGTTTTTTAATGCTGGTATTTTTTAATGCTGGAAATCCAAGTTTATTATAAGGAGGGAGAGATGTGGTCTTGTAAAGCAGGTCATTTGTAGAGAGAAATCTGGCATAAAAATGTAAAGAGTAAATTTTGACACCATCCTTTGTGCAGTTAAAGTCTGAAGTTCCTGAAACTTTGATCTTTGGTAGCACCATTGCAGGATCCTTCTCCTATTAACTATCTTTCTTGCAAGGGTTGGTCTCTACAATTCTTCCACTACAATGTTTGATGTTAATTAGAGCAATTAGCATTGAGAAAAGTCCTCCATATAACTCACCCACTATCGAGGCCATGTTGGACAATTTATAATTTACTAACATAAGGCCCACTGATAGGTACTTTCAAATGCTGCATAGTGTAAGCTTAATTCATTCTCTCCTCCTCATTAACTCTGATCTGCTGAAAGCCCTTCAGCACACTCTAAAGGTAGGATAGGTACCCTGGAAAGGACTAGTTGGCCTCCAAGGGCTAGTTTTTCTTTATTGCCAGCTCTTGGGCTCTCCATCTCTGAGTCCTTGCATATCTGCAAGAAGATAAGCACTCCCTGCAGTGGTGCATGGTCCCCAAGAAGCACAGTTGCCTTTCACAACAGATTCTCTGCGAAGTATCGAATCTGTATTTCATGCCCCTTTTACTCATTCACTGTGACAGATTTATTCAGAAGCCTTTTTGGCTGGTATATGAATGCAGTGAAAGGTTCTAACATGCACATGGTGAATATACTCTTGGGAGTCCTAATTTGTATCCTGAAGGCTGCTGCTAAGTCACTTCAGTTGTGTCCGACTCTGTGTGACCCCATAGACGGAAGCCCACCAGACTCCCCCGTCCCTGGGATTCTCCAGGCAAGAACACTGGAGTGGGTTGCCATTTCCTTCTCCAATGCATGAAAGTGAAAAGTGAAAGTGAAGTCACTCAGTCGTGTCCGACCCTTAGCGACCCCACGGACTGCAGCCTACCAGGCTCCTCCATCCATGGGATTTTCTAGGCAATAGTACTGGAGTGGCTTGCCATTGCCTTCTCTGATCCTGAAGGCAGCAGAAGTCAAAAGACACAAAGACGATACTGTAGGTTCAATGTAAGTTTCGCAGTTTAAAGGAGGGAGCCATGTGTTCTTGTAAAGCAGGTCATTTGTAGAGAAATCTGGCATAAAAATGTAAAGAGTAAATTTTGACACCATCCTTTGTGCAGTTAAAGTCTGAAGTTCCTGAAACTTTGATCTTTGGTAGCACCATTGCAGGATCCTTCTCCTATTAACTATCTTAAATTGTGTATTTTCATTGCATGAGCCATTTTCTTGTATAATAGCTGGAAGCCTGATTTTTTTTTCATTTTCTTGGAAAGCCTGTGAAAAATCTCATTTGAGTCCTATCCAAGAATATGATCATCTTTCACACCTTGAAGAGAAGTAATGCTAGAATTATGACGCTTTAATGTAAATGTTCCATGTCTATCCTATTTCCATTTCTTGTTGAAATTTACAGCGATAGGAATTCTGTGTATTTCCCCTTTGTTTTTGGCTCCTCTATTGACTAACAAAAGCCAGAAAATTGTCAGTGGGGTTGTTACCTCATGAAGGGTCTCTTCCTCACACTTCCATGGAAATTAGAGTTAAAAATCCAGCTGGAAAATACCATCTCAAGTTGATCTATATATTTTTTAATGCTGGAAATCCAAGTTTATTATAAGGAAAACACCCATTTCTTGGGTTATGTAAATACTCAAAGCTAAGTGATATGTCATTTGTCTTTGACATATGAAAGTTGTTATCTTTCGTCCATAAGTCATGAAAAAACATGAACAATATAAACTCCAATATCACTCTTATATGTTGATCTTATATTCAGGCCTCTTGGTCACTTTAAAAAACATCAGATATAATGAGATGCTTCTGATTTCCTTCCTAATCAATGCTGTTTTCCTTAATAACCAAAATATTTGTTATTTCTTATAATTAATGTCCATATCTAATTAAATATCATTTTCCAGACTGAACTTGGCTACAGAATCTAAACAACACAGGTTAAATTACTATCTTTTGAAGAATAGTTTTCATTTTTATCAGCATCTCACTTGGTTAGATAGCACCATTATTTCTTGATTCTCAGACAGTAAGAAATCAATATTTTTTTCTGTGATTGGCTGTTGTTGAACATAGATGTAGATGTTCATTGTGGTAGTTTTCTTATTTTCTGGAAAGCTGTTAATTCAAAGATGTATTTTATAATTAATGACATCTTAGAACTAAGAAAATTTTGGTGTTATAAAAATTACCAGGCTCCTGCTTTGGCGTTCTGGTCAGGCTTGCAAATCCAGCATTCAGAGACTATTTATTTAGTTCCTTAGGGCTTTTTGCCTGCAATTAGAATACACTGCCATAAGGTGGCGATAATGGCACCCGCTATCTACCGTCCATGTTTCAATCAGTGAGACAGAAAATTTAGTCTTCAGTGAACCCTGTAATTTTTTTTCACTTCAAATTCCTTTTTCTATTATGTAAGCAATGCATATCAATTTTTTCATTAAAAACAAAAGCATCACAATAAATTTCAGCATCCTCTTAGACCATCCCACCCTTATACTGTTTTCTTTTGTTTTCCCCAAAGGCAGCCACAGATCGCCATTTAAAATTATCCTCCGGGATAGTTTTCTAATCATTCATAAATATATACATGAATCCACAGAAAATGGATAATACATAGTTGTGTGTGTGTGTGTGTGTGTGTGTGTGTTTTGATTACCATAAAGGATACCACACTGTTCTTTGAAAGTCTTTATAAAATCTGCCCATAAAGCATCCTGGCCTGGGACATGTTTTTTCCCTTTTAAATGCTATGAAAAGGGAACAAGGAGATAATTCTTTAACTTCAATTCATTTTAGTTAAAGCCATTGCTCTACTTAGGATTCCTATTGCTTCTTGAGGTAGTTCCATTAATTTATTGCCCTGGAAAATGATCTGTTCTTACTACATTTTGAAATTAAACTGGTATAAAGCTATACATGGTATTCTCTTATACATGAAAATAAATCTCTTTTATATGTTGTTAATGCCACCTCTTTTGTGCTAAAGTTGATTTTTTTTTTTTTTTTTTGGAGTGTGTGTGATTTCTCCTCCCCACTCTGCACCCACAGCATGGTTGTAATTGCCAAAGGCTTTTCAATTTTATTAATCCTATCATAAACAGCTTTTTTTTCCCCTCTTGATTTTTTTTTCTTTATTGCCTCTAGTTACGTATCTATATTTCCACCTTAATTTCATTATTCCTTCTTTCTACATTTTTAGAACAACTTTATGGAAATGTAATTCACATACTGTATAGTTAACCCGCTTTTCAAAAATTCGGTGTTTTTTTAGTATATTCACAAGGTTGTGAGGGTGTCACCACAATCAAATTTTAGAGTGTTTTAATCTTCCCCATAAGGGATCCTTGACTAATTAACAGTTATGCCCCATTTCCTCCCAAATCCCAAAGCTTTAGGTAACTATAATACTAGTCTATTCTTCATCTATAAATTTCTGTTCTTGGACATTTCATATCAATGAAATCATACATTATGTAGCATTTTGTGTCTTGTTTCTTTAACTTAGCATAATGTTTTCAAGGTTCATCCAAGTTGCAGCATCTGTCAGTACTTAATTCCTTTTTATTGCTGAGTAATATCCTGTTGTATGGATACACCACATTTATGAATTCATTTGTTAGTTGATGGATGTTTGGTTTATTTCCTCTTCGGGTTATTATGAATAATGTTGCTAGCAACATTCAATTAAAAGTTCTGTGTAGAAGTAGTTTTAATTTCTCTTGGCTATAGATCTAGGAATAGAGTTGCTGAGTTTTCAATGATAGCCACCCAAGTGAGTTTGAAGTAGTATCTCATCTTGGTTTTGATTGACATTTCCCTAATGACTAATGATGTTGTATTTCTAATACGCTTATTGGCCACCTGTGTATTCTCTTTGGAGAAATATCTAAGTACTTTCTCATTTTTAAATTGGGTTATTTGTCTTTATTGTTAGGTTGGAGGGATTCTTTGTAGTCTAGATGCAAGTCCCTTATCAGGTATATGATTCACAACTATTCTCTTCCATTTTGTGAATTGTCATTAAAAAAAAATGTTGGACTATAGTTGATTTACAATGTTGTGTTAGTTTCAGATATGCAGCCGAGTGAATCTGTTATACATGTACATATATCCTCCGTAGATTGTCATTTCACATTATTGGTAATATTTTTCTCAGCATAAAACTTAGATTTTGATGTAGTATAACATACCTATTTTTTCTTTTGTGACTTGTGCTTTTGTTGTCATTATCTAACCCAAATTTACTCCTATGTTTTGAAAACTCTAAGACCAGTATAGTTTTAGGTCTTACACTTAGGCCTGTGATTCATTTTGAGTTACTTTTCATGAACAGTATGAGGTCGGTTTCCAACTTGATTCGTTTGTATGTGGATATTCAGTTGTCTCAACTCAAATTTTCTTTTGCTTCTTTTAAAAATTCATTTCAGTTTTATTTTATAGCTTCATGAGTATAAAGCATAAGACATTAATTTTCTGTCTTGTTGTCTAATAAATTCATTTAAAGCTATAATTTCCTTCTGTTTAGGAATGTAGGTACATCCCACAGATTTTATTGTTATTATTGATAATTTTTCTTCCTTTTCTATTAAATTTTTTATTACATTTTACTCCATGAAAGTAGCCTGTGTTATTAATGTCACATGAAAAAATGAATATAATTTTATCCAAAGTACATTTCTATTAAAAAATAACTATAAAAATTTTCTCAGCTCTATACATGTACGACTCATTACATGCAACAATGCTGTGTACTTGGTAAGTGCTAATACATATTTATGGGAAGACATATGTAGAGCAAGTTTTTTGAGGAAATCCATACCTAAATGTTAGAAGTGATTGATGTCACAGTAATAACTAACACTTACTAAGTACTTTATCTGCCCCAGACACTCATACAAGTGCTTTGCCCAGTATGTACTCCGTCTTTGTAACAATCCTATGAGGCATGAACGCTTTATTCCCACTTTATAGGTGAAAAAGTGAAGGTGTAGCAAGGTGGTGTCTCTTACCCAATGATTCATACCAAGAGAGAGCCAGAGGCGGGTTTTCAACCCAGCTAGTCTGGCCCCAAATGCCACTCTGATAACTACTACATTCTGTCGCCTCCTAAGTGATCACTTTCCCACATTTAATTGGTCCAAGTTATAATTATTTCTGTAATTGCTTTGAACACAGTCAGTGGAGGAAATTCTTGTCCCTTTTCTTTCCGTTGTTAGTTAAATATTGTCATAAAGGCATATCTGCATTTCACTACCACTCTGAACTGTGCTCTGGAGACACTGCATAGCTCACCCTTAAGTTTCAGAAGTTAGACATGCAGGAAGGAAGGCTAGTTCGGGACCTACTGGTTTTCATTTGTGTGTGTGTGTGTGTAACAAAAAGAAACTCAGAAAAAAATGCAGTGAAGCATCTCTCCTGTCTTATGCTGGAGTCCACACAAGCTCAGAGAGCTAGTTTTTGAGATCAGGTGTGTACTCTGATAAAAACCAAGTAGATTTTCTTGGAATCTTTTCCTTGTGCTTCATTAGACATAGAGAAACCTGGTTTTTGGAGCTCTGATTGAAAATAATTTGTTATTGTTAGGGACATTTCCAAACCAAATGAAGGCTATTTTTCTCCCCCTATTGAAGATTGGAAAGCTACATCCTTGAATACTTATTGAATAAAGGTTCCCTTCTTTCTTTCATAAGGAGAATGGCTTTTGTATTTTTGTTCCCATCAGTGCAGTCTCTAAGCAGATTCCTTGCAAAAGAACAATTTAATTTGTACTGCACAATCATTTTCTTGTGGAAAACTAATAACACACAAATTCCATTTTTCAGCATTGGGTTGTAGCTAAAGGCTTTTAAAAGTTTTATGTAGAATCTGCTTTCCTTTTTCTTTCTTCTTTTTTGATGATGATCAAGAGGGGAAAGGATGTAAATGTTCACATGTATTATGTACATGGTTGATAAAGAAACCATCCCCTTAAGTTTTCATTGTTTCTTGCAAACCAAAAATGTAATCTAATACTTCTCATTCACCTCTCAAGGCCTTTGCATCTTCCTCAAAGTAGATGTGAGACAAGAATGAAGCAGATGAAACTGCTTTTTCTTCCAGGGTATCTGTTTCTGACCAGGTGACATCCAGGGTGCTGGTATGTGCCTTTTGCTAAGCCTGGGGAGCTGTCCCAGTTTGTAGGTGTCCACAGAAGTAGAGGATGGAGGTTTTCACTTTGTGAGGACTCTTTACATAGAGATGAAGTCATAATAATAATCATAGGTGACATTTAGTGAGCACCGTTTTATTTGTGTGGTGAACTGTGCCAGGTACTTGGTATATATTATCCAACAAGTAGATAGTTTTAGTACCTTTTACATGTGGAGAAAAACAGGTGCAGACCTAGCAAGTAAGTTACCCTCTGCCCCACATCAGAAGGGTAGAGAGAATAGGGAGAACCCAGTGAGTGTGACTCCAGAGTCGAGGGTTTTGACCATCATGGATGACTAGAAGGGCAAGGAGTTTTAGCAATGCCGTCCGTCCACATCCCGGTTTGTCAGGGAATAGATAGCAAGATGGATGTGCACACAGAGACTGTTTCAGTTCAGTTCAGTCCAGTCGCTCAGTTGTGTCCGACTCTTTGCGACCCCATGAATCACAGCACGCCAGGCCTCCCTGTCCATCACCAGCTCCCGGAGTTCACTCAAACTCATGTCCATCGAGTCGGTGATGCCATCCAGCCATCTCATTCTCTGTCGTCCCCTTCTCCTCCTGCCCCCAATCCTTCCCAGCATCAGAGTCTTTTTACTTGGTAGGAAATGTCGAAGGAACACATTTTGTTTTCTCATCGGGTGCGAAATGCAACTGATATTGCCTTCAAGGGTGAACTCTCTGTTACCCTGTGATTTGAATGTCTCTGCTGCCCTCTCACCTTTTCCTCCATCATCCTGCTTTACTATCACATGAAATCTGGTCTTCTACCATGTTGAATATAGGTTCTGCCTTGTCCTTGTTCTCCCTAACCCCCAGGAATAGACATGTCCCTTGCTTCCTCCCTCCCTTTTCTTATATTCTTGTCACTTGCCCCCTGGAATATTTCTCCTGCCCCCTTATCTCCACCTGTCCCAACTGAGTCAGGAATTTTCAGAGGCTGCTTACACGTGGCTCTGTCACACCTGGGTGAGGGGAAGGCAGGCAGTGGACTGTCTCCCTCCTTTGACAGTCTGTGGGCGTTCTCTGCCTTACAAGTGGCTTCAGCAGTTTCTAAGGACTGACCATTTGACAATAGAGAAAAAAAATGTACCTCTTTAGAGCCAGATGGCTTTCAATAAAGTTTTCTCGGTAAGGAGGGGGAGGGATGCCTCATCGGAAGCAGAGGGGAGATAACACCACTAGTCTCTTAGGTTTGAAGAGTGGATTTGAATGACACAGAGATAAGCCATAAAGAAACAGCTTGATTCTGATCCCGCTTCTACTCTGAGTTCTTGAAGTGGCAGTTCCTTGAAAGTAGATTTCACAAATTAATATGCTAAGCTTCTCCATCCACCTCTAACTCCAGGGAAAAACTATTATTTCAAACATCAGAGTTATCTTTGAAGTTCCCTCCAGAATTGGGGACGAGGCAGAAGGGCAGAAATAAGTCCCACCTGAAAGTGCTTGGAAGCCGGCTGCCCCTTCCTCTTGGGAAGTCAGGGTTGCCTCCTTAGCCAAGAGAATCACCACCTTCCCCCGTCTTTCCTTCCCCCAGCCTCCTGCGTCTTGCAAATGGAGCAGACTTCTATCCCGCCTTTCCTTGGCCAGGGTCTCCCCCAGGACCTTACGGGCGACGGGGAGCTGACACGCCTGGTGGGAGAGAGAGGCCGTGCCCGCTTCGCTCGGCTCTTGGCTTCCGCCCACTCCGCAGGTGCGGCCCTAATCCCCCTGGCCTAGATATCCGGCAGCCTCTAGGAACCCGGGCTCTGTGATGTAATGCTCTTTTTTTCACACTCCCGGCTTAAATACAGATGGAAATTGTTGTCATGTGTTAGAAATGTCGCCTGTAATATAAAAGGCGCAAGCTTGGGCATCTTCTCTTCCTTCTCGCACCGTCAGCTGCTCCTGCCGCCAGCGCCTGCTTCCCTCGCAAAACCTCTCCATGGTCAGGTGGCCGAGGCGCCCCCAGCTCGCATAGGAAGGGGTTCGGATCCCACCCCACCCCCTCAACCCCCGCCTCTCTTTACAGCCGCTGCAGAGCCGAGGACCAGCGTGGTGGGAGGCTCTTTCTGGCTCACAAAGGGAAGGATTAATCTTGGCGATTGGGCTGGGGTTTCAGGCAAGTACAAGAGGTCCACGATCGCCCGCTCTTCGCCCCCGCCGCCCCCTGCCCACCTCTGGATTCGAACGCTCCGCTGCGGGAGGAAGCCTGGGCGCAGGCAGGCGTCGGCAGAGGCGCACCGTCGCCCGAGGTTTGCGCTTGGGTTGTGGGAACATCCATGGAGGTGAAGATGCCGTGTGTGGTGTGTGGACCAGGGAGGAGGGGCGGGGAGAAACCGGGCCAGCTTGGGAGGGCCAGATGGCTGCGGCTGCGTTCTAATTCACCGGACAGGCCCGTTTGGCCCGGCAGGGCGGGCGGGAGGGGGGTGGGGGGAGAAAAAAAAATCAGGGGTCAGTGGGTAGGGAGAGGCCGGGCTCTGGAGCAGATGCCTGGCGAACAATGGGGCTTTTGAAGGGGATGCTGGAGGAAGTGTGGCGCGCGCTTTGTATCGCCTCCTCCGCATTGCAGGTTGGAATCGGGCAGCTAAATTTTAATGAAGTGCATTCCAAAGTGTGCTCGTCAGCCTGGGCTTTCGAGAGAGGGGCTCGGCTGAATGGGGACCGGCGGTGGGAGGGGGAAGGGGGCGCCGAAATGAGTTCCTGATGGATGGTAAAGGAGGAGATGAAAGCCTGCTCAGTGTGGAGGGCAGGGGAAGGGACGGGGGAAAAATCAATAGGTCTCCGTGCATATTAATAGGCTCCAGCAGGTGTTGGGAAATGTATGTTACTGCATTGTTCCGGCGCCCAGGCTGGAGTAGGCGGGGAAGAGGGTGAGCTACTTCGCCCGGGCACTGGTGGGCAAATGTCTTTGCACTTTGGAGGGCTTTGCAAGCTCCCAGGGAAATGAAAGGAGGAAAGAGCTGCCATCCCCTCCTCCCGTTTTACCCATTTTTAAAAGAAAGAGAGTACCTGCAGGTGCAGGCGGCTTTTTAAGTTTCCTGGAAATTAACATGTGTATATCAGAGAACTGTCTTATCTAGGTAAGATATGGATGTCTGTGGGCAACCAGAAAATAGAAAACAGAATCTAGAGTCTCTGGCTTGCTGAGTGCTTGGGAGCTGAAAGGCTTTTCTCACTGTTTGGTTCTTCTGAGTGGGCCAAGCAAGGGAGGCTGGGAGGGTTTTAGAGAGGCATGAAGGCTGGCCCTTCCCCTTCCCCTTCCCTAGTCGTGAGTCTGTCTGACCTGAGTACCAGGCAACAGTGGAGTGTGCGTGGAAGCTGTCATGTCCTGGTGTTGAAACACAGACTTTTGCCTGGAACACAAAGGGAATGGATTTGTGCCTGAGCCAAATTATTTGAGGGTATGTGTAGCATATTTATAAGGATTAGGAGGTATGTAGTGTCCTTTTCTCTTTCCTGGAGTTTACCGTGCTCGTGCTTTGTCAGTTGAGAATCATTGAGGAGGCTACTTACTCATGAGCGTGTGCTGACCATAAAAGCCTGCTGGTTTTTGTTGTGGTCTGTTTGTTTGTTTTACTATTCATCTTGAATAAGTATTCAGTGCTTTCAGAACGTTCAGACATGTTTGTTGTGGGAGCCAATAAAACTGGAAGCTTTTGCATGAGGTCATCGTGACTTTTTCATATTAAAAATATTTGAGAGTGGGTATGTATACAACGAAGATGAACCCGTGTATATGAACTCGGTAACCTCAATAATAACATACTGTCTTTCTGGTTCTGGGAAAATACATTTCTTTAGTTGAGAAAAAGCTTGTCTTTTGTCACCTGTAAGGCTATTACCTTCTAAAAATTGGTGGTTTTGATAACTTTGCAAGCCCTCAAGTACTGATTGGATATGCCCGTAGGTTCTTTTCTTGATTTAACTTGCACTGGAACTTGTCAACAAGATGCTGCTCATCAGTTGCCCATGAATTTTAGTGCTGTTGAAAGCTTTAGCAGATTAATGGTATCAACAGGGTCTTGATTCCTTCATTTCTCAACTGAGCAAACAGAAGCAGTCTGCCCTGGCCTCCCAGTGTCTTTCATCTTATATTTTGGGAGAAGGGGATGGGCCAGAGGGAAAGGCTCCCCGCTGAGGACACTGGTTTCTAATCCTGAAGCCCACCTCACTGCTCCTGGACCCCACCAAATGAAATACTGAATGTTACTGGTTTGCATCCCTATGTAGTTTATTTCTTAGGCTATATTTCTGCGGCAGCATTAAAAAAAAATATTTGGGTTTTGGTATTTGAATTTGTTGTGCATGTAATAAAGAAATGTGGGATCAGTTTGTTGTTCTTTTCACTTACTATAGCTCCTGAATGGATCTATATTTCCTTTAGACTTGAGTCTTACCTGCTGGTCTGTGCTGAGCAAAAACATGAAGAGTTGTGTTTACCATAAGACCTCCCACAGGGGAGACCAGAGCCTCACTACCTTTTAAGTTAACTGTGGTCAGAGGAGCAGTGTGTGATGGAGCCTCTGGTGTGTTTCCTAGAGCTACCAATCATGGAACTCGGGTTCTCTGAAAACTTGCAGGTAACAGTTTCATTAACAGAAAGGACCACCTCAAACCAGTGTATTTTTTCCGACACCAGGACTGTTTTTATAGTCAACAGCTGTAGCTCTTTGACATGCATAAGTGTGAAAACAGAAACGGTGCCCGTGCATTAAAGACACCACAGAAGCCATGACAATAGCTGATATTACTAAGGCGCATGTAGCAGAGGCTTCTGATGAGGCACTCCTTCTCTCCCCCTTGTTTCCATTCTCTTGTAGCATCTGGATGTGGGTAGAGGAGAGGAAAAAGAGGAGAGAGAGAGAGAATGAGACTCCCATATTCACAGAGGAGCCAATCACCATGATTACGTGATACCAGTGATAGAAAAATTAAATTGTAATTTCTGTTTGACCCTCTGCTGTGTTACTTAAAGCAGGTGATGTAATACCAACAGAGATTGCTGATTTACTGATCCCAAGAAGTATATAGATCCATAATGCTGGCTGATTAGAGTTGCTGTAGGGAAAAGAATTTGGGAGATACCTGTAACTAAAGGTAAAAGAATTTCTAAAAGGAAAAGTAAACACAGAGATGATAGTGTTAGAAAAAGGGAAATCACAGGAATCCCTCAGCCCCATCAAATACACACCAAGTATTTTTTTTTCCATTGTAACTATATTTTCATGGCAAAATCCAGTTAGTTTGGTGATCTCCATTTTCCTATCATGTTTGCTTCTTTTTCTTTTTAAAATTGTTTTTATGTTGATAATCAGACCCCAAATATTTGACTGTAAGCACATCCCTTGCAGTCATACTGACACCCTCTGGCACCAGAAAAACTGTCAGAAAAATTTTGAGAAGTCTGGTGGGAAGAAAAGAGAGCAGTGCCAACCATTAATTCAGTAACTCTTCTGATGGCTGTGTCTGACAGCCGGTCGGCTCTAGGTGACTTTTAGAGCATTATAAACACTAAGTGCAAAGATCTTGCTGGCTTATTGGGTCTTGATGACAGTTTTCTACCCCTGTGGATCTCTAGCACAACTGATCAATTTAGGATGCTCACAGCCAGGAAAGTTATGCCCAAACAGTACCTCTGAAAGAGTGTGATAGGCCATTTTTACTGATAAATCTATTTGATATGTGGTGCCATGTTGATAAAAATAACACACTGAACCCATTCACTTCCCCATAGTCTATTGAGTTGATGACTAAATGTGTTCTAGATACCTGTTTTGTTTTTTGTTGATACATTCTGGAGCTGCCATTAATGATTTTTATTCTTTCTTCCAATGAGGTTGACATCCGTTAAAGTTTGAATAGACTATCAGATTTAAAAACAGAATGGTAGAAATATGCCTAGTATTTACTAAGATGTTTGAGAAAATTGTAAGCATGAGAGTAGAAGAGGTCTTAGAAATGAATTACTAGGCTGAAAGTTCTTGAATGAAAAGATTTTGAATGTGTTGACATTTATGTTTATCTAACCTGAAAGGACAGCAAAAAAGCATAGTGCACAGAACTCTGTTTTGTGAGGCTCAGCATTTTTGTCCCTGGAGGGTTTTGCTATTCCTTTTTCTGTATACGGGTTCTAAGCCCAACACTTAACCTATCACATGTGTTCAACAAGCAATTGAATGAGTGGTTGCATTGAGAACTTAGACAAGTCAACTGTGAAAAAGTTTGAGTTATTTCCTGGAGTGGAATTACTCTAAGCAAAACAGCAAAAAGCATGATTCCAGCAAATGTTGTTTTAAAAATAGAAAAAGGAAGTTCAGTTCAGTTCAGTTGCTCAGTCGTGTCCGACTCTTTGCGACCCCATGAATCACAGCACGCCAGGCCTCCCTGTCCATCACCAACTCCGGAGTACACTCAAACTCACCTCCATCGATTTGGTGATGCCATCCAACCATCTCATTCTCTGTTGTCCCCTTCTCCTCCTGCCCCCAATCCCTCCCAGCATCAGAGTCTTTTCCAGTGAGTCAGCTCGTCGCATGAGGTGGCCAAAATATTGGAGCTTCAGCTTTAGCATCTGTCCTTCCAATGAACACCCAGGATTGATCTCCTTTAGAATGGACTGGTGACTGGTTGGATCTCCTTGCAGTCCAAGGAGCTCTCAAGAGTCTTCTCCAACACCACAGTTCAAAAGCATCAATTCTTCAGTGAACAGCTTTCTTCACAGTCCAACTGTCACATCCAGACATGACCACTGGAAAAATCATAGCCTTGACTAGACAGGCCTTTGTTGGCAAAGTAATGTCTCTGCTTTTTAATATGCTACCTAGGTTGGTCATAACTTTCCTTCCAAGGAGTAAACGTCTTTTAATTTCATGGCTGCAGTCAGCATCTGCAGTGATTTTAGAGCCCCCCAAAATAAAGTAAGCCACTGTTTCCACTGTTTCCCCATCTATTTCCCATGAAGTGATGGGACCAGATGCCATGATCTTTGTTTTCTGAATGTTGAGCTTCAAGCCAACCTTTTCACTCTCCTCTTTCACTTTCATCAAGAGGCTTTTGAGTTCCTCATCACTTTCTGCCATAAGGGTGGTGTCATCTGCATATCTAAGGTTATTGATATTTCTCCCGGCAATCTTGATTCCAGCTTGTGCTTCTTCCAGCCCAGCGTTCCTCATGATGTACTCTGCGTATTAGTTAAATAAGCAGGGTGACAATATACAACCTTGACATACTCCTTTTCCTATTTGGAACCAGTGTGTTGTTCCATGTCCAGTTCTAACTGTTTCCTGACCTGCATGCAGGTTTCTCAGGAGGCAGGTCAGGTGGTCTGGAAACACCGCTTATCAATTTTAATAACATATATTCTTTCCCTCAAACCAGTTTTTCCTGTTGTTCTGTTGGAAATTTAAAAATCATTTAGGTTTCTACTAATTGGTTCAGTTCAGTTCAGTCTCTCAGTCGTGTCCGACTCTGCGACCACATGAGTCACAGCACGCCAAGCCTCCCTGTCCATCACCAACTCCTGCAGTTCACTCAAACTCATCTCCATAATTGATCTTAAATGCTGAGCTATTCTCTTGATTAGAGAATCTTCTTTTTCCATGACCTGTCCCACTATAGGTGACCTTGGGTCTGAATTATTGCACTGGGTATTCTTCTTTGCCGCTATGAATATTAGATCAGTGGGAATCTACACATTTGACAGTTACCATATGAAGTAACTTGCCTATGAGACAATAAATGCCATAATTTTCAAGTTAATTGTGGAGCAGTGCCAAAGAGAGTTGCTTTAAAAATACACAATGATTGTGAGAGAGACTTTTGAAAGGGAGCAAAAATGTCTAAAACGTTTTAACTTCTTATTTGGAGGCTTAATACTCTAGTTTATGGAAGCCGTTGATATTTCTTTTTGAACTATTTTATTCATTGCTTATATTTTTACCTGGAGGTGGTCTCATATTAGAACCAACTTACTTTATAAATATTTAAGAGCCTACTATGTGCCAGACACTTTCTGGGGGTTAGCACAGTGACCAAATCAGACAGTCTCCCTGCCCTCCTCAAGCTTGTATTAGAATCTGTATTAATTTAGTCCTAATAAGATAAGGGAATAGGGAATAAGGTTGAAATGATTCGTTAAAATGAAATCTTTCAGCTGTGAGAAGCTTGTTCCTAAAAATGTCTGTGGTTGGTAAAACTGAGGTTTGCTTGATACGTTGCACAATGAAACAATGCAGGAGAAAATTACACAGGGGCCTTCTTTCTCTCCTCAGCCTCACTCCTCAAAAATAACTTATTTTAAAATATATCTTTCAAATATAAAAAATTATATGTATAGAAATTTGATTTCCCTCCTTTTTTGTTTTAATATTTACGCACATAACTTCTTTTCTTTTTTTTTTAATTTCAAAGTAAATGGTATTACACTCTAAATCCTGTTCAGTTAATAAGTTTTTTTCCCTAGCTGAAATTGATATCTTATATGATAAAGTAAGTTTTCATACATAATTCATGGTAACGACTACATGGATCCGAAGCATGACTTGAGGATTTTCATAATCTATTTAAATATTACCTGGGTAAAGAGATTTTAGATTGTTTCTGTTTGTCTTTTTTTTCAGTATTGTTAATAGTACTGTGATAACTGCGTGCTAGTAACTTGGCTTTTATTATTGTCGTTATGATTGGCCAACCTTCCACATCAGTACCTGTATGCTTACTTAATTCTTTCTAATAATTGGAACCCATATTTATTAGATGACTATTTGCTAGGGCTGGTTCATTTTGTTCTCATAAAATCATTAAGATTTTCATTCAGCAAATATTTATTAAAGAACCTTCATGTGCTAGAAACTGTTCTAGGTGCTTGGGATATTATTGACCAAAAGAGATAAAGATTCCTCTTGGGGTTTATGTTCTAGTCAGGGAACAGACAATAAACAGTTAATGTACTCAAATAAGTAATTTATTTTGTATGTTAGTAGATGGTATGGGGGAGGGGAAGCAATGCAGAGTAACATTGTCAAGACTGTGGAAATGGGGCGTATTGTAATTTTAAACAGGGTTATCAGGGTAGACCTCTCTGGGAAAATAGCATTTAAGCAGAAATTTGAAAGAGTGAAGCGAGGGTCCATGTGTATATCTGGGTGAAGTATAGATGTCCTTTGGTGGAGGTGCAGAGGCCCTGAGACAGAAGTGGTACCTGCATTGTGGCAAGAGAGGCTGGAGTAGAGCGAGCAGAGGCTAGAAATGTGGAAGGAGAGATCAAATTGTAAGGGACAGCAGACAGGTCATGCCAAGCATTTCAGATCCTTTTAATTACTTGACTCCAAGTGCAGCGGTAGTCATTGCAGGGTCTTGATTGGGATAATGACTTGTCTCAATTAACGTAGTAGAAGTCTCACTTTGGTTAATGCATTAGGGATTTATGGAGGGGTGAAAGCAGGGAGCACAGCTAGGAAGCTGTTATTGAAATCCTAGTGCAAGATGGTAGTGGATAGACCAGAGTAGCAGTAGGAGTAAAGGTGGTATAAACGTGGTTGGGTTATTTTGAAAGCATCCCCAAAGCAATTGCCTGATGGCTTAGAGGAGGGATGTGAGAATGACTGCAAGATTTTGTTTGTTTTTTTAAATGTAGCACCTTAAAAGATGGAGTTGCTTTTTACTGGATGGGGAGAACAGGGGCTGTGTCAAAGTGAAAAGTAAAAGTGTTAGTCTCTAAGTCGTCTCTGACCCTTTGCAACCCCATGGACTGTAGTCTGTCACGCTCCTCTGTCCATGGTATTTTGAGTGGGTTGCCATTCCCTTTTCCAGTTAGATCTTCCCAACCCAGAGATTGAACCTGGGTCTCCTGCACTGCAGGCGGATTCTTAATAGTCTGGGCCCTACCAGGGAGGCCATGTGGCTGGGTCATCTCTTGTTGTAAGATCTGGAGTTTCATTTTGGGCTTGCTGAGTTTAAGATGTTTATTAGATACAGAAGTAGGCTGTTAGGAACTCAGTAGGTGAATTCATGGAGAACATGGCTGTACCATCATCCCACAGTCGTGGAAAAGTAGAAACAGTGCTGAAAAAGAGCATCTTGCACATACATCTGGGTGCCCAATTGTAAATCCTAATGAAAGCTAAATTGAAGCTGGCCTCACTGAGTTTAAGAGTGTGTGCATTTTAGGATTCGAAAGTACTTCCAAATTACTCTACCAAAAGGATTGTATGATTTATAGTCCCATCAGTGTGTACAAGAGTATTTATTTGACTTCATCTTTGCTGAAACTTAACATAGTTTTTTACCATTTTGCAACTACGATAGGTCAAAGACTTTTTATGGACTTTTACTTTGAGCTCATGTGTCCTCTGATCTCAGAAGCTCTGTCCAGCTCTGGAACACATAGGGCTCTTCCCTGTTCTGTGAAAGTTTGCACAGTGGTAATGCAGGTCATCCTTGGTAGCTTGAGGACTAATTGCTTGAGGACTTAGCTCTCTGGAAGAGGATGCAACATATTCAGCATTGTTCAAGCAGCTAATTAAAGACTAATGGGGAGACAGCTAAGTAGCAGTTTTAAAGTACGTCTCTTTTAAAAGGGGAAATGTTGAATTATATCCTCCTGAAAAAGAACAGTTCATTCTGACATTTGGACAACTTTTAATAGTGAGTGTTGAATTCAAATCATTGACATCACCAAGATAGTTAGAACTTTGAGCGAATTGCAGTCTCTTTATTTAAAGTTACACCAAGTCAAACGAGCACCATGTCAGAAGTTTTGTGACTTCCTTTTACTAATTAAACAAATAGTTGCTATGACACAGCTAAATTCTAGATACTATGTTAGATCTAGAGGATGCAAAGATATATGAAACACAGCCTTTATCCTCATAGAGGGTCCATTGGAGTTGGTGGAGGAAGGCACATATACAACCAGACGTTCCAGTATCCCATGGGGTATAAAAGAATTATGTAAAAATTCTTGGAGAATAATGACACTGGCCTGAATTTTGTCCAGAATTGTTTGAAAGAAACATTGGTTATGGGTTTGAAGGACAGACGAGATATATTAGAGACGTGATGTATTAGAGGATGTATGTAGCCAGATATACTAGAGGAGACATTGCAGAAAGAGGACCCAAGCATGTGCAGATCATGGCGTGAGAGGCTGGTATTTCTGGGAGGCATCAAGTCGTTGATTGCTGAATGTGCAGTCTTAAGAGCTGTGAGCGACTGCTGAGGGGAGAGACACAGAGGCCCTTGTATATCCTGCCAAGGAGCCTGGAACTTCTCCTGAGGGCAGTGGGAGACTTAGAAGAGTTTAGGGTCGGGAATAACACGGTCTTATTTGTATTTTTTGAAAGCCACTCTGGCAGACATCTAATACAGGGTTCATCAAACTATGATCCTCAGGCCACTGCCTGTTTTTGTTAAAGATGTTTTATTGGAACACAGTCCTATGTTTATGTATTGTTTATGGCTGCTTTTGTGCTACAGTGGCATTGTTGAGTAGTTGAATCAGAGACTGTACGGCCTCCAAAGCCTGAGCTATTGACTGTCTGGCCCTTTCCAGAAAAAGTTTGTCAACCCTTAATTTGTGGGGTGAAATTAATGTGGGAGTAGAGTGGAAACAGAGAAGCTATGGCTAAAGTGAAAACTTAAGGCAAAGGAGGCCAGGGGGAGGGGAGACTCAGGAGGTAGTCAGGAGAGAGAACTTAGTGAGTCATGGGATGGGAGGTGTAGAAAGAGGGAGGAGACCAAGCTTGTGTGCAGGGCCCTGGGAAGAGTGAGCAGGCTGACCAGAAGGTCATAAGGGGCAACTGAATGGAAATGTCCAGCTGAATGAGGGATAAATGAGTCTAAGTGTGGTAGAAGCGGGTGTTCAAAATGGTGAGTTTGAACCTGTGTTCAAAGTATCTTGTTATCATGTAAAAGTCCAGAACCATCTAATCCCACTGCCCCATCGAACATCCTATTTTGGAAATGCGTCCTTTCTTTGACATTTTTTATCTTTCTTGACCAGTCAATGCTTGTCGTCATGTCTGTGCCCTTCTGGAGGCCTTCTTTGCAGACTACAGGCTTTCCGTGCTGACTCTCCCTTCTCTGTGGATTCAGTGGAAACACTTTACTGCGTATGTGGTTCTTATATCAAATAATCATTTCCTGTTTCCCTTTCTATATCATAAGTTCAAGGATATACTCTGTGTCTCATGCATGTTTGTGTGTCTGCTAGTCTACTATGAAGTCTCATTTTAGGTGTATAAATGTTTATTTCTAATTTACAGAACCCAATAATCAAATGATGGGACAAAAGCAATCTTATCTTACCTCTAATATCATTCACTCAGTTGTTCAACAAAAATTTATTGAGTACATTGTACATATATGCCAGGCAATCTGCTAGGCATCAGTTCAGTTCAGTCACTCACTCGTGTCGGACTCTTTGTACCCATATTGACTGCAGCACGTCAGGCCACCCTCTCCATCACCAACTCCAGGAGTTTACTCAAACTCATGTCCATTGAGTCAGTGATGCCATCCAACCATCTCATCCTCTGTCATCCCCTTCTCCCACCTTCAATCTTCCCCAGTATCAGGGTCTTTTCAAATGAGTCAGTTCTTTGCATCAGGTGGCCAAAATATTGGAGTTTCAGCTTCAGCATCAGTATTTCCAATGAATATGCAGGATTGATCTCCTTTAGAATGGACTGGTTGGATCTCCTTGCAGTCCAAGGGACTCTCAAGAGTCTTCTCCAACACCGCAGTTCAAAAGCATCGGTTCTTCAGCCCTCAGCTTTCTTTATAGTCCAACTCTCACATCCATACGTGACTACTGGAAAAGCCTTAGCTTTGACTAGACAGACCTTTGTTGGCAAAGTAATGTCTCTGCTTTTTAATATGTTGTCAAGCTTGGTTTCTTCCAAGGAGCAAGCGTCTTTTAATTTCATGGCTGCAGTCACCATTTGTTGTGATGTTGGAGCCCCAAAAAACAAAGCCTGCCACTGTTTCCCCATCTATTTGCCATGAAGTGGTGGGACCAGATGCCATGATCTTAGTTTTCTGAATGTTAGGTTTTAAGCCACCTTTTTCACTCTCCTCTTTCACTTTCATCAAGAGGCTCTTTAGTTCTTCTTCACTTTCTGCCATAAGGGTGGTGTCATCTGCATATCTGAGGTTATTGATATTTCTCCCAGCAATCTTGATTCCAGCTTGTGCCTCATCCAGCCCAGCGTTCCTCATGATGTACTCTGCATATAAATTAAATAAGCAGGGTGACAATTTATAGCTTTGACGTACTCCTTTTCCTATTTGGAACCAGTGTGTTGTTCCATGTCCAGTTCTAACTGTTGCTTCATGACCTGCATACCGATTTCTCAGGAGGCAGGTCAGGTGGTCTGGTATTCCCATCTCTTTAAGAATTGTCCACAGTTTGTTGTGATCCACACAGTCAGAGGCTTTGACATAGTCAATAAAGCAGAAGTAGATATTTTTCTGGAGCTTTCTTGCTTTTTCGATGATTCAGCGGTTATTGGCAGTTTGATCTCTGGTTCTTCTGCCTTTCCTGAATCCAGCTTGAACATCTGAAATTTCACAGTTCACGTACTGCTGAAGCCTGGCTTGGAGAATTTTGAGCATTACTTTGTTAGCGTGTGAAATGAGTGCAATTGTGCAGTAGTTTGAGCATTCTTTGGCATTGCCTTTCTTTGGGATTGGAATGAAAACTGACCTTTTCCAGTCCTCTCTGGCCACTGCTGAGTTTTCAAAATTTGCTGGCATATTGAGTGCAGCACTTTCACAGAATCATCTTTTAGGATTTGAAATAGCTCAGCTGAAATTCCATCACTTCCGTTAGCTTTGTTTGTAGTGATGCTTCCTAAGGCCCACTTGACTTCGCATTCCAGGATGTCTGGCCCTAGGTGAGTGATCACACCATCGTGATTATCTGGGTCATGAAGATCTTTTTTGTACAGTTCTTCTGTGTATTCTTGCCACCTCTTCTTAATATCTTTTGCTTCTGTTAGGTCCATACCATTTCTGTCCATCTTTGCATGAAATGTTCCCTTGGTATCTCTCATTTTCTTGAAGAGATCTCTAGTCTTTCCCATTCTATAGTTTTTCTCTATTTCTTTGCATTGATCACTGAAGAAGGCTTTCTTATCTCTCCTTGCTATTCTTTGGAACTCTGCATTCAAATGGGTGTATCTTTCCTTTTCTCCTTTGCTTTTCGCTTCTCTTCTTTTCATAGCTATTTGCAGGGCCTCCTCAGACAACCATTTTGCCTTTTTGCATTTCTTTTTCATGGGGATGGTCTTGATCACTGCCTCCTATACAATGTCACACACCTCCAACCATAGTTCTTCAGGCACTCTATCAGATCTAATATCTTGAATCTATTTCTCACTTCTACTGGATAATCATAAGGTATTTGATTTAGGTCATACCTGAATGGTCTAATTGTTTTCCCTACTTTCTTCAATTTAAGTCTGAATTTGGCAATAAGGAGTTCATGATCTGAGCCACAGTCAGCTCCCGGTCTTGTTTTTACTGACCGTATAGAGCTTCTCCATCTTTGGCTGCAAAGAATATAATCAATCTGATTTTGGTATTGATCCTCTGGTGATGTCCATGTGTAGAGTCTTCTCTTGTGTTGTTTGAAGAGGGTGTTTGTGCTATGATCAGTGTGTTCTCTTGGCAAAACTCTTTTAGCCTTTGTTCTCTTGGCAAAACTCTTTTAGCCTTTGCCCTGCTTCATTCTGTCCTCCACGGCCAAATTTGCCTGTTATTCCAGGTGTTTCTTGACTTCCTACTTTTGCATTCCAGTCCCCTATAATGAAAAGGACATCTTTTTTGGGTGTTAGTTCTAGAAGAAGGCCTTCATAGAAGGTCTTCATAGAACCGTTCACCTTCAGCTTCTTCAGCATTACTGATCGGGGCATAGACCTGGATTACTGCAATATTGAATGGTTTGCCTTGAAAACGACCAGAGATCCTTCTGTCATTTTTAAGATTGCATCCAAGTACTGCATTTCAGACTCTTTCGTTGACTGACTATGATGGCTACTCCATTTCTTCTTAGGGATTCTTGCCCACAGTAGTAGATATAGTGGTCTTCTGAGTTAAATTCACCCATTCCAGTCCATTTTAGTTCATTGATTTCTAAAATGTCAATGTTCACTCTTGGCATCTCCTGTTTGACCACTTCCAATTTTCCTTGATCCATCGACCTAACATTCCAGGTTCCTATGCAATATTGCTCTGTACACCATCGGATTTTACTTCCATCACCAGTCACATCCACAGCTGAGTTTTGTTTTTGCTTTGGCTCCATCTCTTCATTCTTTCTGGAGTTATTTCTCCACTGATCTCCAGTAGCATATTGGGGGCACCTACCTACTGACCTGGGGCGTTCATCTTTCAGTGTCCTACCTTTTTGTCTTTTCATACTGTTCATGGGGTTCTCATGGCAAGAATACTGACGTGATTTGCTAGGTATCAAGATCAATGATTGCCCTCATTAAACTTAAATTTTAATAGAAGATAGAAAACTTGTTACCCTCTATGCTTTTCTTAAAAGTGTAGAACATAATATTGCAAGAGAATACTGAGATTGTATTCTTGCTCAGTTGTGTTATTTTACATATGTTTAAACTGTGCAGATATAGAACTTGAACTGCCCATTTCAGCAGTAGAGTGATGAGGCTTTCATTTGTGTTGTTCAGATTGAACAGTGTGATTTGATTTCCATTCAAGAACATAGCAATTCCCTGTTTAACGCACTTTTGTATACATGGAGTTGCTTGTTTTATTTATTCTGGTGAGTGTCCATTCTGAAGTGTCAGGGTTTTATTTTTGTTTTTTTCCTGCTTCCAGACTTGTGTTTTCCTGAAAAAGCTCTGCCATTCTGGGGTCAAATTTAGGGAGGAATGCTTCGCCCTGGTTCCCATTTTATTCTCATGTAACATGCTGATATCTGTATTCTTGGAAACTGACATGGAAAATGAAGGAACACGGAGTCTCTGGCAGCTTCTCGTTTTCATCATTATAGGAGGTGAAAGCATCAATTTTCATTTCATGCTTTGAATTGCTTGTAATATAGGTTTTTAACAAGTCTTTGGTAGGCAGATGAGCCAGAGCTCTGGGGCTGTTCATGAAAGGAGCCTCTAAGGAAAGCAAGAGAATAAGCTCTCGAGCCCCAGGGAGGGAACCATATGTGTGCTAGGGAATTGAGACATGAGTGTTACTCTTCCAAAACTGCCGAGCAGAGCTTCTCTGTCTTGCCAGAGACTTCATTTATACTTACTGATTGAGGGCCTCCGTTAGGTCTCTTTGTGTTTTGATGAGTCATGCAAAAAAGTGGGATGGAGAGTGTGGCTAATATTCTAGTGATAGTTAGAAAATCATCAGGTTAAGGAGAGACTTGGGGCCCAAAGATAACTTATTGGGGAATGGCACAAGGTGTCAAAAGGAGCTAACCGTGACTTTGACAGTAGAGCACTTACCCAGCAGTAGATGAGGATGGAAACTCCTGGGGCAGTTGACCAGGTTATTCTTACGGTGCATCTTCCCTAATGGGAAACCAGCAAGCCTTTGGAAAATTACACCTTTGTGACAGTTTCTCTCCTGTAAAGACTTACATTAGCTACAGCAGATTTTATGACATTACAGAGTGAGGAGAAACCTGTCTCCCCTATCCCAGGAGCTCCCCTGCACCACATTTTTGTATTTACCAGCATTCAGAGTGAAGGTACTAGAGGGAACTGTTCTACTTGCTGACCAGAGGGAAGGTGTTAAAGAAAAAAAGTCTGTTACTTGCCAGTAGGAAAGTATGTGTGGTCCAACATTTTGTCTTGAAGGAAATTACTTGTAATTTGAGATGGCTATAATCAAGATGAGTTTTCAGCATTGTAATGCATCTATGAGAGGTTTTTAATTTGTCCTGTTAAAAAGTCACAATGTTTTGAAGTGAGCTTTGTTCACGTTTCAGAGTTTACTTGCAATAAAGTTTGCTCTTCTTGCTAAACTATTCTCTGGGCTTTGGTAAATACATACAATCTTGTGACCACCATTTCATTCAAGATACAGAACAGTCTCACCCCCTCCATCTGCAGAATTCTTTCGTCTCAGTCTTTTGTTCTTAGTCTCTTCCCCTATCCCTTGGCAACCACAGCTGTTTTCTATTCTTAATAATTTTGCCTTTTTCCAAATGTTATATAAATGGAATCATATAGTATGAAGCTTTTGGATTTAGCTTCTTTCACTTACTAAGAGGATTTCAGGTTCATTCATTTTGTTGCTTCTATCACATTTGTTCATTTTTCTTGCTGCATCATATTCCACTTTATAGACATACCAGAGTGTGTTTATTCTTCTGTGAGTTAAAGGACAGTTGAGTTGTTGCCGGTTTTAGGGGATTATGAATAAAGTCAATAAGTGAGCTTCCAAAGGAAGCAAGAGAATAGACTCAGACCCTAGGGAAAGAATCAAAGATATAACCAAGAGGTTTTGTGTAAATACAGGTTTTCAGTTTGCTTGGGTAGATACCTAGGAGAGAGATCACTGATTATGGTGAATATGTACAACTTTATAAGAAACTGCCAAAGTCTTGCAAAAAGCTGAACCATTTTGCATTCATCCTTAGCAATGTTTAAAAGTTCCAGTTGCTGTGCATCTTCACAGGCATTGGTATTGTCAATTAAAGAAAAAGTTTCCCTCACCTCCAGACTTTTTAATACATAATATGGGGGTATTTCCTTGTGATTTTAACTTGCATTTTCCAAATGATTAAGATGTTGAACATGTTTTCTTGTGTGTATTTGCATCAGTGTCTTTGGTGAAGTGTCTTTTATCCATTTTTTAAGGTGGAGTTTTTTTCAGTTACACATTTGAAGGGAATGTACAAATGTACTGCTCATGTTTGGCTTGCCTGATTTTTTTCAATACAAAATAACACTTTCAAACATTTATAAACATTTTATTTTTTAAAACTTAAAGTTGACTTACAGTATTGTATTAGTTTCAAGTGTACAGCCAAGTGGTTAAAGTATATATGTGCATATATATGGAAAAGGATCTATATGTATATATATAAGAATATATCTATACACGTGTATTCTTTAGAATACATTTAGATTCTTTTCCAATATAGGTTATTACAAGATACTGAATATAGTTTCTTGTGCTATACAGTATAAACACTTTATTTTCAAACATTAAGCTTATGACAGGAATCAGACAAATCTGGACATCTTGGCTCTGTCATTGACTATCTGATTGACCTTGGCAAGTCATTTGATGTCTTCAGCATTCAGCTACATCATCTGTAAAATGGTCTCAACGCCTACTTACTGATGGTTGTTAGGACTGAGTGCCTTGCAAAGAACATAACACATAGTAGGTATTCACCAAATAGCAATTCTTGTAAATATCAGCATCACTGACTCAGGTGAACTTAGGTAGGCAGGTGTTTGTCAACCATTGCAGTGTCAGTGTCTAGCATGGTGCCCAGTGCATGAAAAGACGTGAAGTGATTGAATGAAGAAATGAGTCAAGGAAAGCACGCCTACTATTTATGCTTAACTCACCGAGAATATCACGCATACAGTTTTGTGAGACAGTGTCCTGAACCTAGGAGTATTTGTTGAGTTGTAGCCCTGTTACATTTTCCATTTATTTTAGTGTATAGTTATTGATATCTTTTTACCCACACACTTTGGATTTTTTTTAGGGAAGCTGAGGGTGGAAGCATTTGATGCTGCATGATTTTCTTTTCCTTCTCTCTGCTTTTATATGCTTTCTCAAGGACCAAAGAACCATGACCCATTTCTTAGGTGTCTCTCCCACTTGAATGGGATGCTAGCAAATAATTGCAGATAGATCAATGGCTTCCCAGCTTTGCTGAACACTGCTTATCACTCAGCTCTGCTGGAGGTTGCTGCGAGTTTCGTTTTGGCTGTTTTCTGGCTAGTAGGTGTGTGTAGGCTGGTCTTTGCCTTTTCCAAGAAAGAGGGCTGGTAGATAGAGCATCTGAGTTCCTGTGTCTTGACCCCATTTTGAAGAAATCGCTGATTTTGGCAGGGTGATTTCAGAGCCTCACCAACTCCAGAACTGGCCTGGAAAATCATTGTTTCAGCTGGTCGCTGCTGAGTCAGCTGTTAGAAGTGGGCCTGAATGTCTCATTCTGTAGGCAGAACAATACTGGAAACCAGCCTTCCACCCTCAAAGGAGGCAGTTAACATTAAACCAGTATGTTCTCTTTTGCAGAAGTAACTTTTTTTTAGGTCGTGGTAGATGGAAATACTTTGGCCACCTCGTGAGACGAGTTGACTCACTGGAAAAGACTGATGCTGGGAGGGATTGGGGGCAGGAGGAGAAGGGGACGACAGAGAATGAGATGGCTGGATGGCATCACCGACTCGATAGACATGAGTTTGAGTGAACTCTGGGAGTCGGTGATGGACAGGGAGGCCTGGCGTGCTGTGATTCATGGGGTCGCAAAGAGTCGGACACGACTGAGCGACTGAACTGAACTGAACTGAGATGGAAATAAGGGTGAGGAATATCAGAGTCTGGATGTTTGGTGATGTGTTAATTATTTTAGGTCCATCGTGCTACAGACTTCACACTACTGTCGCTGTGGAAAGTTCTGCAAATTGAACTGCCTCTCATATTCCGGTAATCCATTTCACCTTTAAGAGGCTAGTAGAAGCTCTGATCTCATCTTTGAGAAGAAAATGGCAGAGCTCTTCTTGGTATAGATTTTCAAAGCAACTCTCTCACGTGGTAAATTCCCTCCTAACCTGAATGTGTTTAAAGTTGTTCTTCATTAAAAAGTTGGTTAGAGCATTCCTTTGCTTTCTCAGAGTCCTGTCCTGTTCTTCTTAAGCCTCATCTTGGTTTTATCTATTGGACCACTAAGAGCTGACTTAGAGGCTTGCAATTACAATGAGAAGGTAAATGCACTTGAACTTTGCCCTGTTCCAGCTTCTTTTCTGTGGCTGTGCATTTGTTTGTTGTTTGTTATTGGTGGTGTTGGCGTGCTGTTTCAAGAAACCTTGCAGTCAGCACAGACTTGCCCTTGCTATCCATAGGAAACTCCACTATGAGAAACTTAAGGAAGTTGATGAAATTAACTGAAATGGGTTCTAGTTAGAGGTCAGAGAAAGACACATACTATTTTCAAAGGAGAGACAGGATATCTCTGTCTTACTAATCTGTGCTTTCATGCTGTGATATTGCTTCACTTAACTGCCTTGCAAGGAACATGTTTTTGAACCTGAGAATAATGAAAGTGATATCATTATAGGTTAGGAGACATTATAAAATCAGTTGTAAAATCTTGAAATGGTGCTAGTCTGAGAGTAACACTAACATCCTGAAAGAGAAAGAACTTAACATACAGACTTGGCTGCCCACTCTGTTAGCCTCTAGCCATTTGTGACTTGGAGCATTTCTAATATGACCAGGTTGCACTGAAGTAAGCTGTCCGTGCAAAATATATACTAGAGTTTGAAGAATTAGTATGAAAAAAGAAGGTAAAATATCTCATTAACAATTCTTTGTTGACTTCATGTTATAATTACAGTATTTTGGATATATCAGGTTAGAATAAAAATTTAAACAATATTAAATTAATTTCACTTATTTTTACTTTTTTAAAAATAATTTTAAATTGAAGTATAATTAATTTATAATGCTGTGTTAGTTCAAGTATATAGCAAAGTGATTCAGCTTTATATGCACATACACACACATATACATACATTATGTATATATATATATGTTTCAGATTCTTTTCCATTATTGGTTATTTTAAGAATGTAGTTTCTTCTGCTATACAATGGATCCTTATTGTCTGTTTTATATGTTTGTGTGTATGTATATATACATATACACTATATATATAGTGTATATGTTAATACTAAGCTTATTTTTAATGTTATGCATGTAATTTAACATTGCATATGTGGTTCACATTATGTCTTTATTAGTCAGTGCTGAAAGACTTGAGTATGAAAATGGTACCCTTCATCCCAAAGACTGTAGACATTGTAGTCCTGTCTCATAATAGTGTTCATTTGTTGAAGAGGTCTATCTGTCTTTGGAACATTCACATTCATGAAGCAAAGCCTGTGAGAATTGTGATAGATCAGAGACCCCAGGGAAAGACAGGTAATGACCGAGGTTTCTTCCCTGGATAGTTGGGCTCATAGCAGGGAATATCACCTGAGTGGTGACGTTCATTCTGAGAATGTGAAGGGAAACCCCAGCAATTTTGCTAGTGAAGCTTGCTTTCCACGAGAGTCTTACTTGACCTCGTTTTTGTGCGCGGCATCCTCGCGCATGTCAACACTGGGGAGGCTCTCTCAGCTGTGATGTGATAGGAATTCTGAATGGCTGTCACCTGACATGAAATGCTTCTATGCCATGTTTAAAGTCATCCCTTTTGCTAATATTCCCAAGAATAATGAGAGAGGCCCCTGTGTGTAGTGCTGCCACCTGTTTTGTTTTGTTGTTTTGTTTTTTTTCTTTCATCTAGTCATTACTCAGAGCTGAGCCTCTGTGTCTGGTGTGACTTCTGTGTCTGGGTAGGATCAGACACTCAGAACCAACAAGAGCTGTATTTCATGTCCACAGGGAGCTTACGGCATGCCACATGTTATCTGGGTTTGAAGATGCAGCAGTGAGAAAGCAGATTTAATTTCCTACCTGTAGGGAGCTTACATTTGGAACCTTTGGTATAGTTTTGGAGAAGGCAATGGCAAGCCATTCCAGTACTCTTGCCTGGAAAATCCCATGGATGGAGGAGCCTGGTGGGCTGCAGTCCATGGGGTCGCTAGGGGTCGGACACGACTGAGCAACTTCACTTTCACTTTTCACTTTCACACATTGGAGAAGGAAATGGCAACCCACTTCAGTGTTCTTGTCTGGGGAATCCCAGGGACAGGGGAGCCTGGTGGACTTCCATCTATGGGGTCACACAGAGTCGGACATGGCTGGAGTGACTTGGCAGCAGCAGCAGCATGGTATAGTTTAAAACCTCAACTGGAATAAATTTGTGAGCTGGGGAGGAGGGTTGCCTTGGGGATTATGTAGCACAACCCATTTATTTAACAGAATAACTGATATTTTACGTGTTAAATGTATCATAGGGGCTAGTGCAATGCCTCACACACGGCAGGCTCCAGTTGTGTATATTCATTTCTTCAACAGGTATTTATTAAATGCCTACTACATTCTAGGCACTTTCCTAATCATTGGGAATATAGGTAAGTAGAAGAAAGATTAGTGTTCTCAAGGAACTTTGATTCCATCTGAGTGTGGGTAATGGGGTATCTGACAATGGCATAAGATATAAGTAAGTTATATGGCATGGCTGCAATTGATAAAAATGTATGAAAGGAAAAAGACAAGTATAGCAGGGTAGTAGTGGGTATTGAGAATGCTGGCGGGAGATGGGTTACAACTTTGAATAGAGCCTAATTTGGGAGGTATCTGCTGTGCAAGAGTTGGTGTGGAGGATATTAAGGACTGCAGGGATGAGGGGCTAGAGGGATTGGGTTACATTCCAGGTAAAGGGAACAAACTGGTACAAAGTTGCCAAGGCAGGAGCCTACCTAATCTGTTTGAGGAGTAGTCGGGGGCTAGTGTGGCTGGACCACAATGTGCCAGAGGAGAAAGAATATTAGAAGACGAAGTTAGGGAGGTGATAGGCAGTTGGATCAAAGGGGAATTTCACTTTTACAATACAGGATTTTGAGCAGAGAACGTCAGTGGTCTGACTTAGCATTTTTCATTAAATTTTTTTTAACATACCTTTTTTGGTGTGTCCGTTCTCTGAGCTTTGATAAATGCACACATTCACATGACCATGAACACAATCAAAGCACACAGTCTTCCCATCACTTCAGAAACCTCCCTCATGCTACTCCTTTGCTAATAACTTAATACTTGAGAGGACAATTCTGGATGCTCTGTGGAGTGTAGACTATGGAAAAGCACCTGAGATGCAGGAAGACCAGTTGGCACACTTGTGCAGTTATTAAGGTGAATAGTGATAGAGGGTTGCCTGGAGCAAGTGGGGACTGGTCTTTTCTGAAGGTTGAGGTTTGGTCGGTGTAAAAGAAAGAGAGCAGAAAATCATGACATGATTTTTGCCCTGAGCCAAAAGGAAAACTGGTGTCATTTATTGAGATAGGACAAATTGTAGGTTTGAAGGGGAAGAATATTGTGCAGCTTTGGACATTTTTTATTTCATTAGGTATCCAAGTAGAGATAGCAGTTGGAAAGTCAGATGAATTGAAATGCACAAATAATTTTTAGAAACCAATTTTTTAATATCATGAAACAGTTGTAGGGGGGGAATGTGCAATTCTTACAGGAACCCACTTGTGAGTCTTTAGCATTCAGAAGTTCTTGAGTAATCTGATACCCAGGATTTTTGTGTGCACAACTTTTTTATGGTCCTTCAATTCTTTCTCTTTCTTATTTTTTTTTTTTTCTATTTTTGGCTATTCCTCACTGCATGTAGGCACTTAGTTTCCCAACCAGGGATCTACAGTTTCCCTGCAGTGGAAGTGGGGCATCTTGTCCCCTGGACCACCAGGGAAGTCCTTCAGGTCATTTCTTTATCTGTTCTTTGGTAAGCAGACCTACATCCTTTCTGTGCAGAGAATACCACAAAGTTCAATATGATGATAATGGTCCTGGTGTTTGCTTAACTTGTTAATTAAAAATATGACCTGTGTTAGGAGTGAGGAAGAACTAGTTCAGAAGGACTCTTTTTATTCCACCAAAGATGTTTAACTCCAGGAAGAACTTCCGGTGTTTGACTTTAGGTCACTGTGTATTGACTGACTCATTTCTGGCGCCTTTCGCTGCCAATGTACTTGAGTTGAAGAAGAGAGAACCGAAGGGAAGGCTAAAAATAAAAGCAAGATATGATGTTAGTTGGCAAAGAAAAGTAGAATGCAAAATTCTATATATGGTCTAATCTCAAATTAGATGGAAAGCTTATATGTACATGTACAGACTACATTCTGAACAGAATATTCTGAAATAGAACAGCCACTATTTCTCTGTTGTGAAATGATGGGAGAGTTTTATTTCATTTAAAGTATTTTTGGGGGGGATTTCAATAAGTAGATATATTTTTCTTTTTAAAAATAATATTCAGGAAATGTTTATTCAGTATTAGATTCAGACCCAGATGAAGACAGATCAGTGAATAAGACAGGAAGGGGTTTTGCAGTTTCAGGGAGCTAATAGCCTTGTGAGATCATTGTAGTTTTATAATTAGAAGAAAGATACACTAATTAAAGAAGAAAGAATGCAAGTGAACTTGTCTAGTTTCATTGGCTTTTTTATGCACATGGACTGAGTGAGTTTTTTATGAATCATTCTCTGTCCACATTTCTTCCTGTGATGGTCTCAAAGGAGTGAGCCGTCGTGACTGTGTGACTCTTGGCTGAATTTCTGAAGCTACTGGTATAATATGGTGTATCTTGTAGTAGTGGGTTGAGGGGTCTATCTCACCTTACCATGGTGAGGGACTACATAAAGCCTGGACATGTAACAGCCTTGGGCTTAAATGATCCTACCACAGGGCAGCTTCAAATATCATACTTCCTTGACAAAAGCTTTGGGTGAAAAGTCAAACCTGCTATTGGCTTCCCAGGGGGCTCAGTGGTAAAGAATCTGCCAATGCAGGAGATTCAGGAGACGCAGTTTCGACCCCTGGTTTGGGAAGATACCCTGGAGGGGGAAATGACAACCCACTCCAGTATGCTTACCTGGGAAATCTATGGACAGAGGAGCCTGGAGGGCTACAATCTATGTGGTTGCAAAGAGTCAGACGTGACTCAGCATGCACACACACATACCTGCTGTCAATATGATCTAAAATGAGTTACCCAGCCTTGCTAAGCAAGCTTCTGTTACCTTATTTCAATAATATCTGGGACTAGTTGAATCTGATCCTCTGTGAGTCCAGAATTTGCACAGTGGTGGTGCTGGACAGTGCCTGCTATGAATTGAAGAACATTCACCTTGTGGATATTAACATGAACATAATTATCCAACCTCCCTTCTGTTAAGAGATGTCCTATGCCAAATTCATGCTTTGTTTCAGTGACCCAAAAAATGGAGCTGATTTCGGAGCGCTCACAGAGAATGCCCATTCTCTATGAGAGACTTAGATCAGGGAGATTTCATTTTCCCCCGTGACTGTCTCTCCATTTAGGCTAAATACATTGAATAGAATTGGCATCCAGCTCTTAGATTAGTTAGTGACTGGCTAGATGCCACAAGGAGGAACAAAGAGGAATAGGAGGGGTTATTTTGTACCTGAGGATTTGAAACCTGCAAGACACATTTGCTCTTATCTTCTCTGTACTGGATTTTGTAGCTGGTTGAGTTTTGCTTTCCTCCTTTTTTTCTCTCTTCTTGTGTGAAAATGTTGATATGGTGACTTTCTTCTAATTTTATCAAATACAGTATGTCCAGAAACAAAACAGAACCATGTTTCCGTGTGTGATTCCTGGCAGAAATGGTGCGATTTCATCTCAGGATAAAACTGTGAATTTGTGGGAAGCAATATGGTATGGGTACTTAGGGAAAGCAAAAGGAATACAGAGCCTGGCTGCCAGTTGCCTTTGTCCTGGTGACTGGAGGAAATCACTTGTGATTTGTAGAAGCTCAGGCCCCTGAGGATAGAGTTGGTCAGTGAGCAGGCAAGCCGGGTAAGGCCAAGGCTCAGGCAGTATTATGTTTCCAGTAGAACCACATAATTTATGCATTCACATTGCACAAGTGTGTGTGTTTATGTGCATGTGAGAGAGAAAGAAAAAGACAGAAATGGAGAGAAAGAGGCAGAGGGAAAGAAAGAACACAAATGAAAACACATATGGACAGAAGAGCATAATTGGGTCCAGCTGCCTTGGAGGCTGTGCCTGGAGTCGGGGTGACGTGGAAGACAGGATTCTGTTGGTCTCAGTTCCCAGGAACCTCACACAGCATCAGCACCTCTAGAGCTGAGTGTGATAGTGCTAAAGACACATTTGTGTTTGGTGAGGCTCTTTAAATATAAGCCAACATCTTCATGCAGGGCTTATCTGGAGAAACAGTAAGCTGTTCCAACACTGGCGACAAATGGACTGGGTTGAATGTGTTGAGCGTAGAATATTTTATTTCATAGACAGTCTAAGGGATTTTTCAAGGTCAATTTTGACTGTCAAGCAGAGCTGGGGTTAGGTGAAACCAATGAGGCACTCACCTTCAGCACAAAATGAATGCAGGTGCTAAGAAAAACTTCATAATCATGAGAAATAATATTTTTTAAAAGTCAAAAATTTTTAAAATAAATGTAGGATCGGTGTAACTATTTTTTTTCCTTTTGCCTCAGGCTTCAATACGACTCAGCATGGCACTATCAACTGATTTCATCTTTATTTAAAACTGATGCTTGGCTCATCAGGGATTTGTTTGCATTAATTTTGATTTAAAAAAATGCTACATGAAAATAACTATTTCTCCCAGTTACTGAATTCTGAGGACAATTCAGTGAAATTTGCACTCAAGTGTTGTGGTTTAGTTGTTTCACTCTAGTCCAGCTCTGTTCATGACATTTGATTAGTTTTTAACTTTAGAAGCTCTGGGTAAAAAATGATTTCAAGGGACAAATAAAGCACTCAGGGTGACTATCTTCAAGGACCTCAATATTTATAGAATATTATCTGTGTATATGAATCAAAGTCTTTTTTATATGCCATAATATGGGAAAGGCTATTTGCACATTCATTTATTTAGTAGCTATTTATTCAGCACTTAGTATGTGCTTGGCACTATTTTAGGTGCTGGAGTTACAATGATACACCAATTAGACAAAATGTCAGTATTTGTAGAGCTCACATCCTATTGGTAACCATACATCATCTCTAGTTTTCAGAACTGTAATACAGATATCGGTTTTACCATTTCATAGGTGAAAAAAATGATGCTCAAAAATAACTCTAGCTGCAAATAACTATGACATTGTCTAGTACAGAATCTAGTGTTGAAAGGATTCAGAGAAAGCCATAGTTACCATGATGTGGGCTTAGTCAATAGGAAACTTCTGGAATGAGTCTTAAATTGGTTCTGAAAGGAGAACATTATGGAAACATATTTAAATGCAAGACTGAATGTCGGCGATAATATGAAGCCCATTTCCCTTGATTTTGGTAAAGTAATAAATGGCACAGTGAAAGCCAGGCCAGAAAATAAAGATAGAAGAGTATTTACCTTCCTTAATCAGCAGCACCCTCTAGACATCTGGAGTGGCATGAGAGTTAACTTTTTGTACCAGCTCCAGGCTGTTAGAACTGGAATCCTTTATCCAGGCTTAGAGAGGAAGAGTATAGTGGTTGATTAGTAATACTTCCATGGATCACCACTAGTTTTATGCTAGTATGTTACATACATTATGATATTGGTACCACTGTGTTGATTATCCTAATGTCTTAAGGTGAATTTCCAGATTGTCAATGTTGGGATGCATCAAAGTTATTGTTGAATGGGTTATTAATAATTGTCACTGTATAGGAGAGTTTGTCCATTTCTCCAAAAGGTATGGTGAGATTTTGATTGTGATTACATTGACTATAGAGAGATCAATTTAGGGGTGAATTGACATTTTAAAAACATTTGATCATGAAAGGAATACATCTTTTAAAATATTTCACGGTAAATTTTTATAGTATTTATATAGGTCATTCAAATTTTTAGTCAGTTATCCCTGAATATTTTTTATTTTTAATGCTATTATAAGTATGATTTTAAATATTCAATTTCTGATTACCAGTGACAAGTATAGGTATACTTTATTGCAATGTGCCCACACAAATTTTTTGGTTTCCCAATATGTATTTGCTTTTTCTTTATGAATAAAATGTGTGAACCCAAAGTGAAATTCATAGTAACTCCTGGGAAGTTCTTTGGGGAGTGTGTAAGTGGGAGAGAAATCATCTGGGCTTAGGTGAGAGATCCTTCCTAAAACTGTTGAACAAATCTAATGTTTCTATGATCTGGTTGCTCTTTTGGGAAGCAAATAGTGTAGGTAGGCATGGGTTTTGTAACTAGACGGATCTGACCTTGAATCTCCGTCCTGTTAACTGACATGCCTATGGGCTTTTACTTTTTCTCTTTTTAAAATGGGCATAATATCCACCAGGCAATATTGTTACAATGATACAGGGTACTATAAAAAAACTGACATAGAACATTTAAAATAAATGGTAATAAACAGTCATCTCTACTACCACTGTTGTTGCTGGTCCGTTTATATGATCAAAGAAACACAAGGTCTCTCTCAAGTCTAACTTTACACTCAGTGCGTACATCATCTTCATGTTTGACAGGTGATCTCCTGCTTCTGCTTAACTGCTTTGAAGCATAGATGTGTATGACCTTGCGGTCTTTTAATTCTTCTGCTGCAGTGGTCAGCAGTGTCTTCCTGATTGGTTGTCCAGTCTCCCCTCATATTGTGCCACACATCATGGGCTGGCAACACTGGCTTTCTTTCTGTCCCTCTAATATGTTTAGCTTGTCCTTAGCTTGAGATGGTTACATTACCTGCTCTCTTAGCCTGGGATATAAATCCAGTTTGCCTCACTGAAATTAATGTGATCTTGGACGATCCTTTGACTTCTTTGAGTCTTAATTTAATTATCCATGGGATAGTAGGGGTACCCTCCTTGTTGAGTGGTATTGATGAAATATAAGTTTTAAAATATCGAGAACTAATGGTGCTTGACACACACTAAGTGTTCAGTATTATCAACCAGTCTGATCTGCCTCAGTCTCATTCGTCACAAGTTGGTAGGATTAGTTCCTCTCGTGTTTTTCACATGACTTCTCTATTAAAGGATAAATTCTTCCTGTCCCTGTCTCCTAAATGTCCTACCCCCATTGGGATATACGTGGTATATACATACAGAATGGGTAGCCTTTCCCTTCTCCAGGGGATTTTCCCAACCCAAGGATCAAATCTGCGTCTCCCACATTGCAGACAGGTTATTTCCCATCTAATCCACCAGGGAGGTCCCATATATATGAACATAATAGACCACTTGAGGAGGGGAGGGGACATTTAGGAAAGTATACAAATATATTGATACATTTGTCTAACTGACCAAGTGGTTTTAAACTTTTTAAAGTGCAGCAAATTATCAACACTATCTTGGAGCTATTTTTGATCAGCGTGCCATTTGTGTTTTCATCAAAGATAAGCACACATCACTGAACGGGACAGAGTCAAATATGGAATTTGTTTACATCTCTCAAAATTGAGTCATCAATCAATACTCTTTGTCCAGTTACTTTTGGCTCCTCCCTTGTCGAGGATGTCGCAGGCAAACCCTACCAAATGGCTTTTGAAGTCCCGATGCACTTGGTTATGTTCTTTGACCTATACTCTGTAAATACAAACCCTAAGAATTATTGAAAGAAGCTGATGGGTTATGGTCTTCTCTTGCTAATCCCATGGTTACATCATTATGTACTTTTGAAGGGTGCATTTTTTTAAAAGTAGCCTTTACAAATTATTTATTTATTTATGGCTGTGCTGGCTCTTCAGTGCTGTGCATGGGCTTTCTCCAATTGCACTGTGTGGGCTTCTCATTGCAAGGGCTTCTCTTGTTGTGGAGGACAGGCTCTAGTTTGCCTGGGCTTCGGTAGTTGTGGCTCCCGGGCTCGAGAGCACAGGTTTAGTAGTTGTGGCACATGGGCTTGGTTGCTCTGAGGCATGTAGAAACTTCCTAGACCAGAGAATTGAAACTGCATCCCCTGCATTGGCAAGCAGATTCCCACTGTACCACCAGGGAATTGCTTGGATACATTTCACAAATTTATGAAATAGAAAGGTCTGTTTAAGGTAGTCTTCTGAAAATTTCATCTAAGGATTCATTTGAAGATCATCTGGACATTTTTTAAGAATAACACTGTACAACTTCCTTTTAGTGATAGGCCTTTATTACATGTGTTCATGATGTTTAAAATCATTTAAAGAATACTTGTTTTCTTCTGCATTTTCCATGGTACAAAATTTGAGAAGTAGTTTCTTTTATATATTTGTATTGCTCAATAGAAAAGTTATACAAAATAATTCACATATAGTTGAGTGATGGGGGAAAGTGCACCTTAGTTTCAACCACTGCAGTTTTTAAAATGGAATTTTCCAAGCAAGTAATGCCTTATGTGGGCAGGTGCATTTGGGTTTTTCATTTGCCAGAACATATTTCATGTTTAAAATTTTAATGAAAAACAATAAAAAGCAAACTGGTTTATAGGTTTCTGGAAAAAGAGATGACCTTTCTATCTGCCTCTTCAAGGTAAAAATATTAAAATAGTAAATACACCTGATTTTAAAAAACACTTAAGGCCATTTTCTACAGATACAGTGGCAAAACTGAAAATGTTATACTGTAATTGAAAGTTTGCTTTGGTTTCCTTTTTTATATATATATTTCTTTTGAATCATTAAATTTAAAAAAGACCCAAAACCACTTGACAGCTAAAGGTTGAGCGATACAGTGGGGGGAAAACAGTTGTTTCATCTGTATTCATTTCTTATTCTGTTTACTATTTTTAACTTGATTTTTTCCCCCATAAAGAAGATAGACTATTGTAATAAATCTAGATATACCTAACACCTTGTTTTTATAGTTATCAACTCTTGGCAAATCTTGTCACATCTATACACCTATATCCCCTGACACTGGATTAATTTGGACCAAATCTTGGACGTTGAATAATTTCATTTGTTCAGTTCAGTTCAGTTGCTCAGTCATGTTGGACTCTTTGCGACCCCATGAACTTGCAGCATGCCAGGCCTCCCTGTCCATCATGAGCTTCCAGAGTTTACTCAAAATCATGTCACTTGAGTCGGTGATGCTATCCAACCATCTCATTGTCTATTGTCCCCTTCTCCTCCTGCCCTCAATCTTTACCAGGATCAGGGTCTTTTCAAATGAGTCAGTTCTTCTCATTGGGTGGCCAGCGTATTAGAGTTTCAGCTTCAGCATCAGTCCTTCCAATGAATATTCAGGACTGATTTCCTTTAGGATGGCCTAGTTGGATCTCCCTGCAGTCCAAGGGACTCTCGAGAGTCTTCTCCAACACCACAGTTCAAAAGCATCCATTCTTCAGCCCTCAGCTTTCTTTATAGTCCAACTCTCACATCCATACATCACTACTGGAAAAACCAAAGCTTTGACTAGACAGACCATTGTTGGCAAAGTAGCGTCTCTGCTTTTTAAAATACTATCTACGTTGGTCATAACTTTTCTTCCAAGAAGCAAGCGTTTTTTAACTTCATGGCTGCAACCAGCATCTGTAGTGATTTTGGAGTCCAAAAAAATAAAGTCTGACACTGATTCCACTGTTTCCCCATCTATTTCCCATGAAGTGATGGGACCAGATGCCATGATCTTAGCTTTCTGAATGTTGAGCTTTAAGCCACCTTTTTTACTTTCCTCTTTCACTTTCATCAAGAGGCTCTTTAGTTCTTCGCTTTCTGCCATAAGGGTTGTGTCATCTGCATATCTGAGGTTATTGATATTTCTCCCGGCAATCTTGATTCCAGCTTGTGCCTCATCCAGCCCAGCGTTTCTCATGATATACTCTGCATATAAATTAAATAAGCAGGGTGACGATTTACAGCCTTGACGTACTCCTGTTCCTATTTGGAACCAGTCTGTTGTTCCATGTCCAGTTCTAACTGTTGCTTCATGACCTGAATACAGATTTCTCAGGAGGCAGGTCAGGTGGTCTGGTATTCCCATCTCTTTAAGAATTGTCCACAGTTTGTTGTGATCCACACAGTCAGAGGCTTTGACATAGTCAATAAAGCAGATGTATATATTTTTCTGGAGCTTTCTTGCTTTTTCGATGATTCAACGGTTATTGGCAGTTTGATCTCTGGTTCTTCTGCCTTTCCTGAATCCAGCTTGAACATCTGAAATTTCACAGTTCACGTACTGTTGAAGCCTGGCTTGGAGACTTTTGAGCATTACTTTGCTAGAGTGTGAGATGAATGCAATTGTGCAGTAGTTTGAGCATTCTTTGGCATTGCCTTTCTTTGGGATTGGAATGAAAACTGACCTTTTCCAGTCCTCTCTGGCCACTGCTGAGTTTTCCAAATTTGCTGGCATATTGAGTGCAGCACTTTCACAGAATCATCTTTTAGGATTTGAAATAGCTCCGCTGAAATTCCATCACTTCCGTTAGCTTTGTTCGTAGTGATGCTTCCTAAGGCCCACTTGACTTCGCATTCCAGGATGTCTGGCCCTAGGTGAGTGATCACACCATCGTGATTATCTGGATCATGAAGATCTTTTTTGTACAGTTCTTCTGTGTATTCTTGCCACCTCTTCTTAATATCTTTTGCTTCTGTTAGGTCCATACCATTTCTGTCCTTTATCGAGGCCATCTTTGCATGAAATGTTCCCTTGGTATCTTTAATTTTCTTGAGAAATCTCTAGTCTTTCCCTTTCTATTGTTTTCCTCTATTTCTTTGCATTGATCACTGAGGAAGGCATTCTTATCTCTCTTTAGTATTCTTTGGAACTCTGCATTCAAATGGGTATATCTTTCCTTTTTTCCTTTGCCTTTCACTTCTCTTCTTTTCTCAGCTATTTGTAAGACCTTCTCAGACAACCATTTTGCCTTTTTGCATTTCTTTATCTTGGAGATAGTCTTGATCACTGCCTCCTGTACAATATCATACACCTCCAACCATAGTTCTTCAGGCACACTGTCTATCAGATCTAATGTCTTCGATCTATTTCTCACTTCCACTGGATAATCGTAAGGTATTTGATTTAGGTCATACCTGAATGGTCCAGTGGTTTTCCCTACTTTCTTCAATTTAAGTCTGAATTTGGCAATAAGGAGTTCATGATCTGAGCCACAGTCAGCTCCCGGTCTTGTTTTTACTAACCGTATTGAGCTTCTCTATCTTTGGCTGCAAAGAATATAATCAATCTGATTTCGGTATTGATCCTCTGGTGATGTCCACATGTAGAGTCTTGTCTTGTGTCGTTGAAAGAGGGTGTTTGTGCTATGACCAGTGCGTTCTCTTGGCAAAACTCTTTTAGCCTTTGCCCTGCTTCATTCTGTCCTCCACGGCCAAATTTGCCTGTTATTCTAGGTATTTCTTGATTTCCTTCTTTTGCATTCCAGTCCCCTATAATGAAAAGGGTATCTTTTCAGGGTGTTAGTTCTAGAAGGTCTTGTGGGTCTTCATAGAACCGTTCACCTTCAGTTTCTTCAGCATTACTGATTGGGGCATAGACCTGGTTTACTGCAATATTGAATGGTTTGCCTTGAAAACGACCAGAGATCCTTCTGTCATTTTTAAGATTGCATCCAAGTACTTCTTTTCGGACTCTTTTGTTAACTATGAGGGCTACTCCATTTCTTCTAAGGGATTCTTGCCCACAGTAGTAGATATAGTGGTCTTTTGAGTTAAAGTCACCCATTCCAGTCCATTTTAGTTCACTGATTCCTAAAATGTTGAAGTTCACTCTTGCCATCTCCTGTTTGATCACTTCCAATTTGCCTTGATTCATGGACCTAACATTCCAGGTTCCTATGCAATATTGCTCTTTACAGCATCGGAAATTTCTTCCATCATCAGTCATATCCACAACTGGGTGTCATTTTTGCTTTGGCTCCATCTCTTCATTCTTTCTGGAGTTATTTCTCCACTGATCTCCAGTAGCATATTGGGCACCTACCGACCTGGGGAGTTCATCTTTCAGTGTCCTATCTTTTTGCCTTTCCCTGTTGTTCATGGGGTTTTCAAGGCAAGAATTTTGAAGTGGTTTACAAATTTCATTTGTAACTGTTTCTGTGCCTTTGATCTGATGATCATAGGCTTTACAGGTAGTGGACTTTTCTTGATGTTTGGTATTCTTTTTTAGTACCGTATTAAATTTGTAATCAACTTATATTTTTTTCTTTCATGGTTATATTTTAATGTGATCAGATTAAACATATATTCCTTTCAAAAGTTTTGTAGAAATGAAAGAAGCTCACTTATGTCAAAGTTGAGGGATAGTGGTGCCTCTCACCTTCCTTTCACGCTGCAAATTCCTCAACTGCTTCCTCCCAACTGAATATTTCAGTAAAAATAGTGTAAGACTCAACAATCAGCAGATAATGTTCTCTTGAAAATTATTAATCTTAGATCATTGAAAGTCCTGAGACGATTTATACCAAAATAATGAGCATGGTTATTTCTGAGCTGTGCAAGGAGTTATATTTTTTATCCTCATTTTTGATTCTCCAATTCTCATATATTCATTTTTAGAAATGAGTAAGGTTTTTTTAATGTTTAAAATTATAGCTAAATATACATAACAAAATTTATCATTTTGACTTTTTTAAAGTGTGCAGTTCATTATTGTGAAGTAACATTTACGCTCTTATACAACCACTACCATCATCCATATGCAGATCTTTTTCATCCTCTCAAACTGAAACTGTGTGATCACTGAAGTATAATTTCCTATCCCTTCTTTTCCCCAGCAGATGGTAACCGTGTTTCTTCTTCTTCTTTTTTTTTTTTGTAAATTTGCTTATTCAAGATATCTCATATAAGTGAAATTATATTTGTATCTGGCTTATTTCACTGAATGTGTATTCAGAGTTCATTCTTTGATGTGTATCATATTTTAAAATTAAAAAACTTTTTTTTACAGTCACCCTTTAATTGTGCCCTTTGTTTTATAGTTGCAGAACCTGTTTGACACTCATGTTTTAGCTAAACCTCCAGAAAACTTGAAGATGAACGGGGGTCACAGGACTCTCTTTGCAGATGCAGAAACTGAGATTCCGAAAGCCTATATAGGCTTGCAAGGGGTACATGGTGTTCATATCTTCAGACAGATCTTGGGACTCTGGGTCTTTGATTCTGACATTGGTGTACTTATTCTGTATTTGAATCACGTGGTGAAAGGCCTATCAATGCCAAGAAGTTAACATAAATCAACATTTTGTCTTCTTTATTTTAATGGCTTTATTGGCCCTGTGGGTGGCACAGTTCCATTGTGTGACGTTGTCTCAGGTATCAGAGACCATTTCACATCTCTGCCTCTGCACAGCGCCCATCCCTTAATGTGTCACCACCAAAATCACATCCATGCATTTTCTAATAGTTTCCTGGTAAAGAGGGTGTGGTTATGGTGGTGGTGGGCATTACGCTCTGTCAGATGTATAGGGTCTGAGATATGCAAACCACTTTACATTCATTTCCGATGATTAAACATAAAATAATATGGAAACTGCCCAGAAGTAAAAAATCAAGGATTACTATTGTTATATAATACACAGTAGTAAAGAATCTACCTGCAGTGCAAGAGAGACACGTTAGATCCCTGGGTCAAGCAGATCCCCTGGAGAAGGAATTGGCAAACCAACCCACTCTGGTATTCTTACCTGGAGCATCCCATGAATAGGGGAGCCTGGTGGGCTACAGTCCATGGGGTTGCAGAAGAGTTGAATATGACTTAGTGACTGAGCACACACAACAAAATGTTGCCTAACATAAAATGAATCTACCCAAATGAAATCTTCCTACGAATACATGTCATACTGACGTTCCTTCAGGTGGGTTGGCCTATCACAGGGCATTCGGTCTAAGTGGGTGTCTGCAGTGGGCCACTAGTCACTTTAGAGAAGAAGGATCTTTGTGTTACCAGTGTCCAGAGAGGACATCACTATGAGTTGACTCTGATTTTTGGCTCTCAACAGAGCGAGATTGACAACCTCTGCTCAGAGGCTGGACCTTCCAGTAGTGCAAGAGTGAAGGGCTGCATTCATCCCTGCAGAGAGACTGAATGTCACTGAGCTATGGAGGGGGCTTTTCATCCTTAGCGAATCCCAGTAGATTTGTTATAGCTCCTACACATGTTTTCTTACTTTCATCCATTTAGTTTTAGGCTTTATACTGGACTGGATAAGATTCTCTGGATTCACCCAGAATATTATGAATGTAATATATGGGCATCTTAAGGGTGCTGTGGCTAGAACTGAAACTAAGCACCATCATTCATACCCGCAAAGCACTCTGCACGCCCCTTGTTGGGAACTCTTGCCATAACTAAATGAAATGGGTTGTGCAGGTTGACCACAGGGAGGGTAGGGAATTTGAGAAGCTAGGGCACATAAAGGGTATATTCTCCTCTGCTCCAACCTCCATGCCAGGCACATTGCAGGCCCCATGCTGTCACATCTCCCATTTTTTAAGGCAAACTAGAAATGTGGATTTTCTTTTCCCCCCTATGGCTTCTCCCAGTTTTTAAATTTATTTTTAAAATTTTACTTGGACGATAATTACTTTACAATATTGTGATGGTTTCTGCTGTATATCAGCGTGAATCACCCATGGGTATACTTATGTCCCCTGCCTCTTAAACCTCCCTCCCGCCTGCCTCCCCATCCCATTCCTCCAGGTTGTAACAGACCACTGGCTTTGGGTTCCCTGTGTCATACAGCAAATTCCCACTGGCTGTCTGCTTTAAATATGGTAATGGATATGTTTCCGTGCTGCTTTCTTAAATCATTCCATCTCCTCTCTCCCCCTAGCTGTGTCCAAAAGTCTGTTGTCTGTGTCTGCATCTGCATTGCTGCTCTGCAGATAGGTTTATCAGTACTATCTATTGGCAGTATTTTTAATTGTGCTGAAATACATATGAAACTTACCATCTCACACAGGTTTAAGTGTACAGTTCAGTTGCACTACATGCACACTGTTGTGCAGCCAGTCTCCAGAACTTTCTTTTCCTTGTGAAACTGAAACTGTACCCATTGAACAACTCCCCACTGCCCCTCCCCCAACTCTCGACAACCATCCTTCTACTTTCCATCTCTATGAGTCTGACTACTTTAGGGACCTCATATAAATGTGTGTGTGTGTGTGTGTGGCTGTATCACACAGAATATAGTTTCTTAGTTCCCTAACCAAGGAATAAACTTGAACCCCCTGCACTGGAAGCATATAGTCTTAAGCACTGGACCTCCAGGGAAGTCCTCTCAAATAAGTGGAATCATAGACAATGCTTGTTTTTTTGTGATGGGCTTGTGTCACTTAGCATAATGTCTTCAAGTTTCCATCTATGTTGTAGCATGTGTCGGAACTTCCTTTGTAAGGCTGAATAATATTCCTTTGTATGTATAGGCCACCTTTTATTTACCCATTGATCAGTACTTGGATTGCTCAGCAACTAATTTATCAAAGGAATTGGAAGCACAGTGTGACAAAAGAATTCCCAGGTATCTGGATTTAGCACATGGGTTGCCATTTGCATCAGCTGCCCTACATGGATAATAAAATTACACATGGACGTTTTTATGCACTCATTGCTATCGGTCACAGAAACCTTGAAGGTACAGAGGATAAAGTAACTCTGGAAATCACACTAATGGGTCAGGCCTCCATCTACTTAAAGGCTTGATTTGTTCTGTAAGTGAAATTTATGGAGCATTATCAGAGACTTTACAGGACACCCTACACTTATATTTAATACTTAATGTGGTTAAAGTCCTAAAGCAAACTTGGCAGCAGTTCTTTGGGAACCAACATACAGCACCTTGCATGGAGCTTAGCCCCACAGCAGGCACTATCAAGTGCAGGATGAATGAATAAATTTCAGACCCAAGTTGCACTCAGTCCCTATTATCTGGTATGCTGCTAGAGAAATGAAATCTTTTGCCAAAGCCGCCAACCTGAGCACAGCCTGAGAGCTAATCAAGTGAAAGCTTCCTGCCCATGTGCAGTGGCTGCCTGACTCAGAGTTTCACAAAGATGTCTCCTTTCTGTGCCTTGATTTGCTTATGGTTAAGGACTGATGACAGACCATACAGCACATCACCTGGATTACTTGGATGTATATAACAAGGCCTCTCCAAGCTCATGTGAACAACAAAACAGAATCCCCAAATACATGTTTCCCAGTCAATTATTATTTTACTTCCATTGCCACAAAGCTTGCTTTATAAACTGGAGAAGACGAGGGAATAAGCTTTGGAAACAATTCCTGCTTCTCTCCCAATATGAAGTGCCTATGATTTACTCAGAGATGTGAAGAATTTATGAACAGTCGGTCTTAAAGTAGTGGCTTGGCTCTTTAGCAGTTTTCCATGTCACTTGCCCCTCTGGTTGGGACCTTCCCCTGGTAAATATGTTCCCTTAGGACCGTGCTTTTTAAAGTTTCTATGTTGGTGTTGACATGGATGCTGATAATAGGATTTATGTCCTAAGATTCCTTTGAAGGAAACATTGAGTGACTAAGAGAGATTTACTAGAGACGTATTCAGCCTCGGTTAAGTGTAAATATCACCTGCCTGTGGGGTACATGATAGCAGCATATGAGGAGTGCCTGCAGCTTCCCCTCTTGTTTTTTTTCCCATATTTCGAGTTGATGAAATGGTAATGGACACAGTTATAGCGCTTTCCATCAAATACTTTGGACATTAATTATTTAAATTTAATTAATTAACTAATTTTTGGCTGCTCTGGGTTTTCGTTGCTGTGTGTAGCCTTTATGGATCATGGGCTTTAGTTACTCAGGCTTCAGCAGTTGCACTGTGTGGGCTCTAGAGCATGGGCTCAGTAATTATGGGACACGAGCTTAGTTGCTCCATGGCACTTGGGATCTTCCCAGACTGGGGATCGAACCACATCCTCTGCATTGGCAGGCGGATTCTTTACCACTGACCACTGGGGAAGTCCCAAATGTTAATTTTTCTAAAGTTACTTTTTCCACCAAATGCTTAGGACATTATTTTTTTTTAAGTATTAGTAGCTCTCCTTCTATAGAATCATTTGAGGGGGGGCATTTCTTTTCATTCTTCACAGGGTCAGAGTAGTTATCAAGGGAGGAAGAATGGCCCCAAATTTAGACTTTTGACATCATCTGCAAATGAAGGGTGACATAGAATCATATAGATATATTCACAGGATTTTAACTAGTATTATTGTTGTTTAGTTGCTAAGTCATGGCCAACTCTTGTGACCCCATGGGCTGAAGCCCACCAGGCTTCTCTGCCATGGGATTTCCCAGACAAGAATACCGAAGTGGGTTGCCATTCCCTTCTCCAGGAGATCTTCCCAACCCAGGGATCGAACCTATGTCTTCTACATTGGCAGGTGGATTCTGTAACACTTAGTCACCAGGAAGGCTGTTAACTAGTCTATGTAAAGATAAAACACAATTTTTATAAGAATTTCTGGGTGTTTGTACAAAGTCCTCAAAAAACCAGAAGCTTCCTGGGCCTCTTCTGACATGGAAGAGGCCCTGTTGATTTTGCCTACTTTTAGAGAAGTACTACTAATTAAAACTGTATTGTACCTTGGGTTGCTTTTTGCCAAATGCCTACACTCTTGAGCAGAAGCATGTGCTTCATATTGCAAAGCAAACAAACAAAAACCTCAGTAGTATTGACTTGGGAAAACTGACCTTTATTTTAACATGTCATGTTAGCCAAAGCCTTAAGAAACTCTGAAAACAAATGTCCCCTGGTTATGAGTATGAAGTATGTACTTCTGCTTTTTCTACCATTTGCAGTTCATGTAACTATCACAGATCATTTGTGTTAATTGTGGAAAGAAAAGACAGATAAACAAAAGGGGGAAACAAAAATCATCCAAATCCTACGACTTAGGCACTATTAATATCTTCATTTTGATTTCCTTCCTATCTTTTTTCTGTGAGTATCTAGATGAAGTTTGTAAATGTGTAACATGTGTACATATGTTAACCAGACTTGCTTTTTGTCCTATTTTCTTACTTCAAATGTTGTGCCATTTTTCTCATCCAGTTCCAATACCTGCTACTGAAGTGGTAAAAGCTCTTTCTGAGTTCATTGAGTGGTGGATTTTTCCTTAGCTGCTACTTGGTGCCCGCTTAGGGGCATGTAGATTGCTGCATAAATATTTCTTAATAAGAGTAGTTTTACCCAAACTGAACCACATTGTTTAGCTGAACAGGGTTAGAGTCTGAGATACTAACCAACCAAAACACTTAGACGTAACAATCACGAGTTCAGATGGCCACTGCATGTTTTTATTTTAAACTTCTCCTACAGTTCTACTCTTACAGTCTTCTACAGTCTTAAGAAATACTTGTTGTCCGTTACTGTGCCTGTGTATTTTATAATTAGTACAGACATGCTAGATTTGGCTACATACTGTGGGTTCACAGCAAGGAATATGATAGGCCATTGATAAGAATAATAGAGTTAGTCTGTATCTGGTACTGCTGCTGCTGCTGCTGCTAAGTTGCTTCAGTCGTGTCTGATTCTGTGTGACCCCATAGATGGCACCCGACCAGGCTCTGCCGTCCCTGGGATTCTCCAGGCAAGAACACTGGAGTGGGTTGCCATTTCCTTCTCCAATGTGTGAAAGTGAAAAGTGAAAGTGAAGTTGCTCAGTCGTGTCCGACTAATAGTGACCCCATGGACTGCAGCCTACGAGGCTCCTCTGTCCATGCGATTTTCTAGGCAAGAGTACTGGAGTGGCTTGCCATTGCCTTCTCCGGTATCTGGTACAGGCCACAGCATTTGATAATGAGAAGTAAAGAGAAAAGGTATCTTAAATCATGTACACTTCTTAACTGTGTTTAATCGTTTCATGAATTGCTTGTACATTCGTGTGTGTGTGTGTGTGAGTCACTCAGTTGTGTCCAACTCTTTGGGACCCCATGGACTGTAGCCCACAAGGCTCCTCTCTCCATGGAGTTCTCCAGGCAAGAATCCTGGAGTGGGTTGCCATGCCCTCTCCAGGGCATCTTTCTGACCCAGGGATCGAACCTGGGCCTCCTGCATTGCTGGCAGATTCTTTACTGTCTGAGCCATGAGGGGAGCCCAGTAGGTATACCCCTCTGTATGCACAAGTGCATATGGGCTTGCGTTGGTGCCTGTTAGTGAACATCTAGGTTTGGGCAGAAGTTACTGTTAATATCCATAGTATCTTGGCAGTTCAGCTGGTCTCAACTCAAGGTTTACTGCTTTTGTCTTCTCTGGGGTACCTGTAGTCTGAATATGTAGCCTACTGGCTCATCTCTATTTTTAAGTTGCTATCCCACTTGGTCTGAAGCCTTTGGAAACACACGGTATTTCTGCCATGGATGGTTGGTTGGCAGTGAGAGGCCAGTAAACTTATTCTCTCATAGGCATTTAATGATGTTCAAACATTGGTGATGCCATTTAAGAGCAGTTTTGACAAGCAGTCTCTCTGCTGAAGACCCTGGCTGCAGGTTAGAATACTGTTAGACCATCAAAATGTTAAGCAAATAAATCTTGAGTTTGCTATTGAACATGAGATGAAGCTGTGCCTATTTTTAATTTCCTGGGGGATTCAGGAATAGCTATTACATGGCCCGCTATTTTTTTTTTTTGTCTACTTGTTGTTAGTATTGTAAATTAGATGACAACTCTTGCCGACAGTTATTTCAAGATTTCTGCAGGGAGTTATTTATAAGGGATTTTAAAAATAAAATCTCATTCATTCTTACGCCATCTAATCATCTCTTTGCCTTGGCTAGATCTGTTCGGTGAAAAAGAAAAATCAGAATTAGATGTGGAAGGAGGCCAAAAGCAGGGGCAGAACATGGCAGTGGAAATATCAAAATCAGGGCATTTGTGAAGCACATTGTAATTGTAAAAGGAAGGAAAGAATCTTTAAAATAGATCTGTTCTGACGTTTTTGGTTGTTTTCTTTTTTTTTGTTTTTCCTTAAAAGATTTCTTATCTATTTTTGTAGCCTTGTCTAAGGCGGGGCCACTGGTCCAAGATCCATGAGGTCACCTGCCAGCCCTGCACTCCATTCTGATCAGTTTTTCTGACCTAGTGAGGAGGCCCCTTTAATAGGAGAGAAGGAACGGAGAACAGTGAATACAGGAGCTCAGGTGGTCCATTTGGCCTGAGGGAACCTGTGTCTTGTTTCCCTGGAGTCCAGCCTCTCAGTACTGGAGTGCTTCCATATCCTATGTCCTTTTGCTGGAAGCTGCATCTATGATGCGGAGAAGGCAATGGCAAGCCACTCCAGTACTCTTGCCTGGAAAATCCCATGGTTGGAGGAGCCTGGTAGGCTGAAGTCCGTGGGGTCGCTAAGGGTCGGACACGACTGAGCGACTTCACTTTCACTTTTCACTTTCACACATTGGAGAAGGAAATGGCAACCCACTCCAGTGTTCTTGCCTGGAGAGTCCCAGGGACGGGGGAGCCTGGTGGGCTTCTGTCATGGGGTCACACAGAGTCGGACACGACTGAAGTGACTTAGCAGCAGCAGCAGCAGCAGCATCTATGATGCACTTTCCAAGTGCTACACTCTAGTACCTCCCTTAGGGAGAAGGTAAGCATGAAGAAGGCTTATGAATCACCGTCAGAAGTCTTATGATCACCATAATATGACTACACACATTAAGCCTTGGTTTGATGTAAGTTTGCATTCGGTAACCATTAGTTGTTGGCAGTATTTGTACTGAATTTATAACAACTCTGATAACAACCCAGTGAATTCACATGAATGTCAATCCCATTTTACTGACGAGAATATTGAGTCTTAGGAGAGTATGAGTACCTCACTTACTGACCTATCAGTGGCTGCATCTGGGTCGGAAAGATTACAAAACTTATGCTCATAAGCACTGATTATATTAGAGATCAGTATCATGTATGTCATGGGTGTTTGCTGTTGGCAGTTATTTTGTAGACATTCTTATGTAATCTTTATGAAACCCAGTGATATTGGTCTGATCTGACTCACCCAAGATCACACAGCTTACAAGAGGTAAGGTGAAGTTGTGAATTCTATTATTGATTCTATTTTCTGTGCTGTCAAACTGATTTCAGTTCTGGAGGCAAAGGAACTATAGGATGAATTATCTATGTTTTTACCAAAATTACACTCTTACTTTTGAGCTGGAGTTCGGCTCTTTCTGCAGCCTCTCTACTCTTCTTGTGCGATGAAGCTGTAGATAGTTAGAGGGAACCCACCACCATCCCAGAGAGTGAGTGGCTGGAATGCCCCTGCTCTGACCAGTGCTAATGGGAGAAGGGACCAGGAGAGACACATCTGTGCATTAGCTTCTCCATCTTAGTGTCGAGCAAGGGAAGTGGGCTCACCATGTGATTTGGGGTAAATTCTTAATCCCCATGACTTGAAATGTGTCCTTATCTGTAAAATTTATAGGATAATTATAAGAAAGTATATTCAGGACACATGAGAACCGTGGTATCTATTTCTGCTTTTCCTGGTCGGAGTCTACCCTTGCCCTTCTCTGAATTTTGAGGTCTTAAAAGCCAGCTTCATCTAATACATGCTTCTATGTTAGCCTGTTTCGTATTTCATAAAACAGATTTATTTAGTTAAGGCTTGACCATGTGGATTTGAATAAAACATCAGTAGTTTCTGCTAATTGATTTTCTTTGCATATAAAGAGGAACTGGATTGGCTATATTGAAATGTAGGTATTTTCTAGATCACTTACTCCTGGGTTTTTTTCTGCCCCAGATTTTGTTTTTTTATGAAAGAGATTTGTATGTGGGCTTCAGAGACCTACTTTTTCAAGCTTGGCTATTCCAAGGGCTGATGACTCTCCAATGTAGGCCTTCAGAAGTACAGTGCAGTGCAGGGAAAGAAAGCAGACAATTGGTTTTGGCCAGGAGCCACTTGCAGGTGTTAAGGAGGGGTAACAAGCAGTGGACACTGGTTTGACATCATGAAGGCAGCAAGCAAGCACAGAGTGGGTTGGATTTTCCCAGATCCTCTTTTCTTCCCAACTTCCATCTGTTACAGGGCTCAGTCACCTTTACTCCAACCCTCTTGCTTACTGGTACCATTGTTCAGTTCAGTTCAGTTCAGTCGCCCAGTTGTGTCCGACTCTTTGCGACCCCATGAATCACAGCACGCCAGGCCTCCCTGTCCATCACCAACTCCTGGAGTTCACTCAAACTCATGTCCATAGAGTCGGTGATGCCATCCAGTCATCTCATTCTCTGTTGTCCCCTTCTCCTCCCACCCCCAACCTTTCCAGCATCAGAGTCTTTTCCAGTGAGTCAACTCGTCACATGAGGTGGCCAAAGTATTGCAGTTTCAGCTTTAGCATCAGTCCTTCCAATGAACACCCAGGACTGATCTCCTTTAGAATGGACTGGTTGGATCTCCTTGCAGTCCAAGGGACTCTCAAGAGTCTTCTCCAGCACCACAGTTCAAAAGCATCAATTTTTTGGCAATCAGCTTTCTTCACAGTCCAACTCTCACATCCATACATGACCACGGGAAAAACCATAGCCTTGACTAGACGGACCTTGGTTGGCAAAGTAATGTCTCTGCTTTTTAATATACTATCTAGGTTGGTCATAACTTTCCTTCCAAGGAGTAAGCGTCTTTTAATTTCATGGCTGCAATCAGCATCTGCAGTGATTTTGGAGCCCCAAAAAATAAAGTCTGACACTGTTTCCACTGTTTTTCCATCTATTTCCCATGAAGTGATGGGACCAGATGCCATGATCTTGGTTTTCTGAATGTTGAGCTTCAAGCCAACCTTTTCACTCTCCTCTTTCACTTTCATCAAGAGGCTTTTGAGTTCCTCTTCACTTTCTGCCATAAGGATGGTGTCATCTGCATATCTGAGGTTATTGATATTTCTCCCAGCAATCTTGATTCCAGCTTGTGCTTCTTCCAGCCCAGCGTTCGATGTACTCTGCATATAAGTTAAATCAGTAGGGTGACAATATACAGCCTTGACGTCCTCCTTTTCCTATTTGGAACCAGTCTGTTGTTCCATGTACAGTTCTGACTGTTGCTTCCTGACCTACATACAGGTTTCTCAAGAGGCAGGTCATGTGGTCTGGTATTCCCATCTCTTTCAGAATGTTCCACAGTTTATTGTGATCCACACAGTCAAAGGCTTTGGCATCGTCAATGAAGCAGAAATAGATGTTTTTCTGGAGCTCTCTTCCTTTCTCCATGATCCAGCGGATGTTGGCAATTTGATTTCTGGTGCCTCTGCCTTTTCTAAAACCTTCTTGAACATCTGGGAGTTCACGGTTCACATATTGCTGAAGTTGCTGCTGCTAAGTCACTTCAGTTGTGTCCGACTCTGTGTGACCCCATAGACGGCAGCCCACCAGGCTCCCCCGTCCCTGGGATTCTCCAGTTACCGTCTCTTAATTTATTACTTATCTTTGATTGAGTACCATTCTGGGGAATTAGGAAAGAAGACTGCCACTTGGTAAGTCACTTCAGTCATATCCGACTCTTTGTGACCCTATGGACTGTAGCCCACCAGGCTCCTCTGTTCATGGGATTCTCCAGACAAGCATACTGGAGTGGGTTGTCATTCCCTCCTCCAGGGGATCTTCCCGACCCTGGGATCAAACCCGCATCTCCTGCATTGGAAGGCGGATTCTTTACTCCTGAGCCACCAGGGAGGCTTGGAATGGAGAGTAGAGCCTCACATATAAAAGGGGTATTTGGTAGCCTCCAGTAGTATAGAAGGGCTTCCCTTGTGGCTCAGCTGGTAAAGAATCCACCTGCAATGAGGGAGACCTGGGTTCAATCCCTGGGTCAGGAAGATCCCCCAGAAAAGGGAAAGGCTAACCACGCCAGTATTCTGGCCTGGGGAATTCCATGGACTCTACAGTCCATGGGGTCACAAAGAGTCGGACGCTGTTGAGCCACTTTAACTTTCAGTAATATAGAAATTCAGAGAACTTTAAGGAAGCTTCACTTTATCAATTCACTCTTCATTCTGAAAGGTGCCCTCAGCCTGCTAACTGCCTACGTTGTTTAGAAGGCTGCTATATTTGTTATCACTTTTATGTGACAAACTATCCACAGACTTTGTGACTTAAAACAATGCATGGCTTCATATAGTTCCTGCAGAAGGGGAAACTGGGAGTGGCTTAGCTGGGTTGTTCTGGGCCAAGTTCATCTCAGTGGATATCAGCCTAGGTGGCTGAATCCTCCAGAGGCTTGCCTGCGGCTGGATGACCTATTTCCTAGCTGTCTCACTTACACACCTGGTTACTGGGTGTTGGTTGTGGGCAGGTTGTTAAATTAGGTGTTGGAATAACTTCAGAATGTAAAGAGAAGTCATTAAAAGAAAATATAAAACATTCACGTTGCTTTGCAAGTGTCTTTACATTATCACTTCATTTCAACTGAACCCAAATTGGAAATCATAGACTCTAAATTGGAAGTGTTTATATCAAGAAAGAGCCTATAGAATCCTAAAGGGTAACGTATGTCCAAAAATAGTTCTCCATCTACTTTAAAAGATGGATGAAGGAATGAACACCCTGTGTGTTAAAATAAGATACTTGACGTATCTATGAATAATTTTGTATGATTTCTTCTCTTGTGACTAACTCAGTATGTGCTGGTCTCAAACATGTTGAAAAGAGGACTTTTAATGTTTCACAGGCTTTCTCTTACAGTTTAATTTTTACAAAAGGCAGTTTACTACATTCTGTTCTTCCAAGAGTCATATAAATCAAGGCATTACTCTTTTGCAATACTGCATTTCATCAACTCTAAGGTGCAGAGTTTTAGAAATGCAAATGCATTCAACCATCTTGTTATTTAATTGGCAGTATATTTCCTGCCTTATTGCTTCATAAATTACAATTGTTATCTTAAATTTGGTGAAGCACGGTATGTCTTATGATTTTATTTTCTAGAAAACATGTTAAATACATGTTAATTGCTTATTACAGTTGAGGTGGGCATATTTGCCCAGCTGTGGTTTGGCCAAGTCTGTCTAAATGTATTAATAAAGTTTTATAAAGCAATGGTTTCTTTTAAAAAGTGAAAGACTCATATTTTATCTTCTTTGAGTGAAAGTAATCATCACATCTGTGTGTCTCATTTTTCTCATGTGTCAGATAAGAGTGGCCATAAATTAGGTCTAAAAAGTCTCTGTCAGTTTGAATATTCTAAGATTCTGGATGTTTTCTAGAAGAAAACAGAACTTAATTCTTCATCTGTGTGTGTGGGGGGAGAGTCAGAAGTTTTTTATAGTAGGATGAAATCCATCAATCCTCTCCAACAAATAGTGCTCATGAGAGCATAATATCAGAGTTTGTCTGTGATTTCAGGAGGGTTATGGACTCTTGGGCTTCCCACGTGGCTCTAGTTGTAAAGAACCTGCCTGCCAATGCAGGAGATACGGGTTCAATCCCTGGGTCAGGAAGATCCCCTGGAGAAGGGCATGGCAATCCAGTCCAGTATTTATGCCTAGAGAATTCCATGGCCAGAGGAGTCTGGCGGGCTACAGTCCATAGGGTCGCAAAGAGTCAGACACTACTGAAATGACTTAGCATGCATACACACATCGACCCCTGCCTCAGAGCTCTTTCCTAAACATCTCAGGGTTCTTTGACCTCCAGCTAAGTGGATACTAGGATTTTGCTTCTCGAGTTTGGATTTTTCTGTGTGGTGGTTTTTTCCTTTGTGAAAAACATATGAAATAGAACTTTTTTGAATTCTTAGTTTATCCATTGCTAATATCCTCCACTTTAATCTGTCTAGAATCTTTACTTTTCCTTTGCCCCAACCATAGATATTGTAAATGGGGCCCTGGTACTGAGGATTAAGGACTGAATATACAAGTATGGGGGAGGAGGGGAAAAGCTCTCAGAATACTTTAATGAAATGAGATCTTCTTTATAACTCAAAGCTATGCCGAATAGGGAAGTGTTACTAATTAAAAAAAATCATTGTTATATGTTCTGAGTTTTCTTAGTTGTTTGAAAATCTGTGAAATATTTTTCTACATAGAGGTACAAAGTTGTGATAAAACCCTAAGGTATAGAGCCTGTTACAGAAATAAGGAGAGCACCAGGTTTGACATCAAAGTGCCTCAAACAGGTTGTTTTTATTTCCTCTCCAATCTTTATTGGGACGTTACTGGTGGCTCAGTGCTAAAGAATTTGTTTGCAGTGTAGGAGATGCGGGTCCTATCCTTGGGTTGGGAAGATCTTAAAGAGAAGGAAATGGCAAACCATTCCAGTATTATTGCCTGGGAAATCCCATGGATAGAGGATCCTGGCAGGCACAGTCCATAGGGACACAAGAGTCAGACACAACTTAGCAACTAAACGACCACCACATCTTTATTGTTTCCTTACTTCTGCTGACTTTAGGTTTTGTTATTCTTTTTCTCACTCTTTTAGGTAGTGGGTTAGGTTGTTTATCTGAGATTTTTCTTGCTTTTTGAGGAAGGCTTGTATCACTATGAACTTCCCTCTAAGAACTGCTTTTGCTACATCTCATAGATCAAACAACTTTTTTTCTCTCTATATGTATATCTGGTTGTGTTGCTGCAGTAAGACTTACCGATAGGAGGATACTTTGCCTGTAACATTTTCAAAAAGTGGACTGCATCTGTACTGATGCAAACATTTATTCCAATGGATCACCTTTTATGCCTTTTATGAGCTTTTATGCCTGGCAGTAGAGTCCATTTCTTCAGTTACTTGTTAAAAAGGCTGATTCCAAGGCTCTTTCTCTGGAAATTCTGACTGAATGTATTAAGATGGGGTCAAAAATCCAGATTCTTTTTTTTTAAAGCAAGCACCCCTGTTGTAAGTATGTATTCAAGAAAGGCTGCACAACCCTAGCTTCCACATTCAACACACTGGAAGTGATGGCTAAAGCCCTGTGTTTCTTGGAAGTGAATCGTGGACCTTGTGTTCCCCTTGTCTACCTATAAGACTTTAAGTGGGGAAGTAGCTAAAGGTGCATTGTTCAAGGAGAAAATAAAATATATCATCAGCTTTGAGTTAACACTGGGTATTGATGGCCTGTCACATCTCTTTGGGGTACTGCTGGCTGTATTTTACTTCAAAGATGATTCCATTTATGACCAGCAGTCTTAATGTTACAGAGGGGAGACCAACAGCGTGGTTTTCATCTTTGGCTGAATGAAAATCAACCAATTAAAAATAGAAACAAGTCAGGGCACTTAGTCCCCTGGTTGGGTATTGAGAGCATTTACCGCTAGTTCTTAGGAAGACATCATGCAGTACTCTGATAATTATCCTTCAAGGGTGAGAAAGTCTGTTAGTGCCCTGGACTTCCATAGATCTCCATGACAGTGACAGGAGGGAGAGTGCAATCTGGCCAGATCGGGGTCAGATGCTATTTTATTGTTATGATTAGCCTCTTGGGTTTGACAGCCAGTGTTCCCAGTTGAAGGTACGCTGCAGAGTGACAGTAATGGTGGATGAGGCTGTGTTTGGGTACTTGTTTACGTGGATCTCTCATATTAATTACTGACTACATCTAGGGCTCATGATATGTATAGTGACTCCCTACCAAAAACAAGTTTAGCAAGGTGATTACATTCAGTTCAATTCAGTCACTTAGTCGTGTCCGACTCTTTGCGACCCCATGAATCACAGCACGCCAGGCCTCCCTGTCCATCACCAACTCCCGGAGTTCACTCACACTCATGTCCACAGAGTCGGTGATGCCATCCAGCCATCTCATTCTCTGTTGTCCCCTTCTCCTCCCGCCCCCAACCTTTCCCAGCATCAGAGTCTTTTCCAGTGAGTCAGCTCGTCGCATGAGGTGGCCAAAGTATTGCAGTTTCAGCTTTAGCATCAGTCCTTCCAATGAACACCCAGGATTGATCTCCTTTAGAATGGACCGGTTGGATCTCCTTGCGGTACAAGGGACTCTCAAGAGTCTTTTCCAGCACCATAGTTCAAGAACATCAATTCTTCGGCGATCAGCTTTCTTCACAGTCCAACTCTCACATCCATACATGACCACGGGAAAAACCATAGCCTTGACTAGACCTGATTACATTCAGTTCAGTTCAGTCGCTCAGTCGTGTCCGACTCTCCGCGACCCCATGAATCACAGCACGCCAGGCCTCCCTGTCCATCACCAACTCCCGGAGTTCACTCAAACTCATGTCCACAGAGTCGGTGATTCCATCCAGCCATCTCATTCTCTGTCGTCCCCTTCACTGAAGGAAAATCGTCCAGGTATGAGACTCTGAAAATAGAATCACCTAATGTTTCTGATGGTGCATTTTGTGCCTGGTGCAAAGTTCTAGAAACACCACGGTGAGATGGAGAGACAAAGCTGATGAAAAGACTGACACTGCTGCATTTACTTCCATAAATATGTAATTACCAAATGGTATATGCACAAGAAAGGAGAGGAAGAACTAAGATTCTGTGAGAGGGTGTGACCTGGATATCTAAGTGTATTGATTATCTATTGCTGTGTAATTTACCCCCCGCATCAAATTACCCTAAAACGCAGCAATGTAAAACAACAAATATTTAATCTCAGGGTCTCAATTCTGGGGGTCAAAAATCCAGAAGTGGTGTAGCTGGGTGAACTTACTTCATATATTCTTACAAGGATGTAGTCAGATGGCTGACTACAAACTTTCATCTGAACGTTTGACTGGGGCTAAAGAATGTACTTTGAAGATCATTATGTGTCCCTTGGCAGGAAGCTTCAGTTCTCAGATGCTTACAACATGACAGCTGCCTTCCCCAAACAGTCCAAGAGGAGACAGAGAGTGTGCACAAATGACCGATTTGGAAGTGGTAGTGTCTTATAACCCAGCCTTGGAAGTGAAAGACCATCACTTTTCCTATCTACTATCTGTCACATAGAGCAACCCTGGTACCTGTGAGTGGAGAGTATATAATAGTCGGAATACCAAGAAATGGACATCATTAAAGGTTATCTTTGAGGTCTCGAACTCACTGAGCCTGGGGGGTTGTTGATGGTCTTTTATGAGTAGGTGCTGTTTAAGTGAGACACAAAAGTTGAGTAGGGGGAATGAGGGTGATCTGGTGGAAAGCCTTTACCAGGTGGTCACAGCTTGGTATATTTTGCAACAGTGAATGATGGCTAGTGAAGACAGAGCAGAAAGAGACAGAAATCACGTGCTGAGAGATAATGCTGGAGAGGTTGGCAGAGACAAGACCAAGCATGTCCTTTTAGGTCAAATTGAAGATTTTGTTCTTTGGAGACTTAAGTTGGTAAATGACATGATCAGATTTACTTTTAAAAAAAAAATTGTTTTTAAGTTTCTCTTCCTGCTATAAGCAAGATAGGTTGGGAAACGAATTTAGAAGGTATTATAATTGTCCAGGCTAAAGATCATGGTGGATGAGAACATTAGCAGCAGAGACAGTTGTGGACAGACATGAAATGTATTTGGGAGGAAAATTTGTCAGAACTTCGAGATGTACCTGCCGGGGTTATCCAGGCTGATTGGTGAGGTCTGGCTTCTAGAATGGGGTGGATGGAGGTGATATTTGCGAATAGAGTGAACCCTGGAAAAAGGACCAGGTGTATGGACTACATGATGGGCCTGACCCTGAACTTACACACATCGTTACATGTACTAAGAAGTGTGTCAGATGGTTAGGGTACAGGGATGAACAGGAAGGTCTTTACCAACAAAAATGTAATTCCACTTTTATCCACAAAAGCACACTGCATTTTAAGAACCATCTGACAGGTTTGGGGTTTTTTTGTTTTATGTGTAAGTAGCTAAAATCTGGTAAGTATGACAGGGATTTCTTGGCATATTTCTGTTGATTATCATCCTTGTCTTTTAAAGTATGTTGTTGAAATCTTTTAAAGAAAGAAAGAAAGTGAAGTCACTCAGTCATGTCCGACTCTTTGGGACCCTATGGACTGTAGACTACATAAGGCTTCTCCATCCATGGGATTTTCCAGGCAAGAGTATTGGAGTCGGTTGCCATTTCCTTCTCCAGGGGGTATTCAGACCCAGGGATCAAAGATCCCAGGTCTCCTGCATTGCAGGAAGACGCTTTACCATCTGAGCTACTAGGGAAGCCCCATCTAGGGAAATCTTTTCAATTCCAACTTAATTTGTTTCTTGAAGTGTTAGGGTCCATTAGGATGTATCAGTTCAGATCCCCGTTTCTGTTTCCCACTGTCTCTAAAATAAATTCCCTATCATTCTCTCACACAGTTTCTGTAACACACATACACTCCTACTTGCCAAGGAATTAAGTATTCAGTTCAGTTCAGTCGCTCAGTCGTGTCCGACTCCCCACGACCCCAAGTCTGAGGAGACAAACAGATGATCATTCTTAAGTTCAAGCCAAGGAATATAGTAATTGAATACCTACTTTTTTTTTTGGCCACACTGCATGTGGGATCTTAGTTCCCTGACCAGGGGTTGAATGCACGCCCCTGAAGTGGAAGCATGGAGTCTTAACCATAGGACCACCAGGGACAGTGGTGGTGTCCTGAACTGTCCCTGAACAGTTACTTTGTGAACAGGCTCTGTGTCAAAAGCTTTCATGTTTTTAAAAATGGCATCTCTTATTACCTACCCAAGATCTAGCCTGTATTAAGCATTGTTCTAGGCATATGTTACTTGCCATGCAGTGGACTTAAGAGCTCTCATCTCCCATCCACTCCCCTGGAGAAAGGCAGAGGAAAAGAGCCATATGCCCATATTCAACTTATACTCCCAGCACAGGGGCGTGGCAAGAGCACACAGATGTGGCACAGTAGTAGCAGACAAGATTTGGCCTATAGGTATTGCCCCATAGCTATACTCAGAAAGAGAGAAATCCCTAAAATACATAATAATATCCATGGTATTAGGAATTTTTGTTTTGCTTGGTTCATTGCTGATTACCAGCCTCTGGGCACACTTGTTGCAAGAATGAATGAACAAATCATCATCTTTCTTAAATTTATTGTTTCAAAATAATTTAACTTTGGAGAAAAGTTGCAGAAATAGTATGAAGTTTTGCCATAACCAGCTTCCCCTAATGTTAGCATCTTATGTAACCATGTACAGCGATCAAAACTGAGAAATTAACATTGTTGACACAATATTGTTAACTAAGGACTCTTTGGCTTTCACTGTTTTTTTCCCACTAAAGTCTTTTTCTGTTTCAGGGTCCAGTCTAGGATACCATATTGTATTTAGATGTCTTGTCCTCTCCAATTTGGGGGAGTTCCTCCTCAACCAATCCTAGTCTTTCATGACCTCAACATTTTTAAAATAAACTGTAATAAGTTATTCTGTAAATTGTCCTTCAGCTTAGATTTGTGTGATGACTGAAACCTGGAAAGGACTTTGTACTGAAAAAGACATCATGAGGAATTGGTACTTTGGGTGGACTTGATGGAGGAGTGAGACTTGGATGGACAGAAAAGTGGAAAGAGGAGTTTTCAGGCCAGAAAAAGCTCTGTGCCCACATCTCTAACTGGGAGCACTTTGGTGCTGTCTTGGTTCTTCTCTGCATGTGTAAGTGATGGGTAACCTGAGTTGACTGATTAAGAGTTGTAATCACACCTTGTCTAGCTGCCCTGCTGCTTCGCATCTTGCCTTTTTCTCATCAGCAAGAAGATCTGATTCAGGCTCAACTCCAGCCTCCAGATGCTGCTGACTGTGATACTGGATTTGGGCTTTGGTTCCCTGGATAACAGAGCTGATGGGCTTTTTGCTATCTTTTTATCAGACTTCATGCTCTTCTGTAGTCTGGGGATACAGGGCCTTCTTTATACTTTTACTATGACCATTATATTTGTTAAGACTCAATAAGCACTGTGCCAGGCTCTAAGCCAACTTTTCTCAACCGGGAGCAATATCACAACTAAGGGGAAGAAACACTGGTTTTTTTTGGGAAATAAAAAAATTATTCTTGTGTATATTTACACGATACCAAAACAGCCTTGTGAGATATCTGTGGTATTAAAATTTCATTGAAGGGTGGGGGGGTTGATTAGGGGAAAAGAAATCTTAAAAAACTTACTGATAGGATCAATAACGAGGGAGAAAGAAGGTAGAGGTATGTTGATTTAGGCCAGATGACTGCTTATGTCATGTCATTTTAATTCTCAACATTATCTCAAGGGACATATTTGTATTATTCCCATTAAAAAATACAAATAGAGAAATTGTGAATTAGCAGAATTGAGTACCTTCCTCAAGGTCACAGAGCCAAGTGTAGATTAGGGATATCCATTCAGGACAGGTAGGCTCCAAGGTCAAGGTCTAAACAGTGGTCATCTTTGTCAATTTGTAACCTTATTCATGAAAACCAGTAAAAAAGAAAGTCAATAGAATAAAACCATAACATATCCTAAAACCAAGGAAAAGTTTTATAGGCTTACTCAGTAATTTGAATTTCCTGTTATATTATTACCCCATGATTAAGGTTTGTAATCATGGGTCAGTTCTGCATACAGTGTTGATATTAGGAATCTAGTCAGCTACAGGAATATAATGGCATAGAGGCAGGTTTTTTGTCTGTCCACTGTTGTATCTCCAATGCTGAGAACAATGCAGCACATACTAAGTGCTCAAAAAATATGTGTTGAATAAATGAAAACAAAAGGTTATTGTATTTTAAGAAAAAAAAATTCAAAGCTGAACTCAATTACATCTGTTTGATGTTAGTGCCGTGATGCTTCCTCTTAAAAAAATAAACAGCAACCACCAAAATGTATGACAAGATGCATACCTACCACAGAGAAAATAAGTTCTGGGTGGCCATTTGAGTTTGATGTAGAAACTGCCTCCAGCTATTCAAACTCCAAACATATGACTTAATATTGTTATACCATGCAGAGCTAAGAGAGATTAAATCAGACTTAATTTTTCCATCCATTTTGAGGGGTTAAAAAAAAAACAACCAATATTATTGTTTGAGACAGAATATTGATAATACAGTTGGCTGAAATATACAGTGTCATCTTTTCTTTTTCAACTGAGTTTCAAGACCAGCTATTTCTATTTGGGGTAGGGACTAAACCTATCTGAGATGTATTATAGTCCTGGACAAAGGAACACAAACCCCACGTTGTATGGGATGTAATTTCTTCCCCTTGAGAAATTTTACATTTACCATCTGTGAACAGGAAACATAAATTAGGTTATTACACACAATGCATCTCATAAACCTTACCAAGGGGGAGCACGTGCATCTCCTTGAGATACTGCAAAGGTTCAGGCGTGACTATAGAATTAAGTTGGATTTGCCAAACTATCCCTTACAGACAAATGCAAATCTCAGTTCTCACAGACCCTTCCTGAAATAAGTAATTCAGAGGATCAGGGCCCAAGAAAGGCTTGGTTGGCTCAGAAGAAGCCCATTTTCATATATATGAGTGGAGATTGACAAAAAGGTGGTGACATCACCACCAAGTCCTCATTTTCTTATTCTCAGTGGCATATACCAGCAGCATTGAGAGGGCTTCTAAGAAGGTTTACCATGAGTGCAAATGAAATAAAAAGTCATGGAGGTCAGAATCTGAGAGTGGGGAGGAATTTTACTGGCCGCTTCAGAGGCTAAGCCACTCTCCTGCCCCCCTGTTAGATGAGCTGCTTTTGGATGTGGGTTCAAATATCTCTTTTTTTAAAATCACATTTTTTTAGGGTCCTGTTAAGTGGCTTTTTTGTTTGCCTTTGTTTCTTTTTTTCCCACCACTGGAAACTTATAAACCTTGGTATTATATGGTAATTAGATGGTGATGCTGGGAAATGGAGACTGAGGACACACACACTCTCTCTCACTCTTACACAGACACACTCACACTCAAACCCTATTACCTGGGCAGGCTGTGCTCCAGCCTTCTTCATGGAGAGACGGGTACTTCAGGGCTTCTAATTATAGGCTTTCTGCCTTCGAGAACCCTCTCAGCAGGAACACCATGTACTACAGACACTCCTTCTACACACTGAATGCCCTAGTATAACTGTTTGAAACTGAAAGTCACTTTCACTTCAACAGAAGGCTCTCAATCACCTCCACCCACCCCCTTACCTTTCTGGAGTTATTAGCATAGACATTCCTTTACTGCATCTTATCACAATCAGACTTATCTAGTCTTGTAATGATCTCCACTAGAGAAATTGTGCTAGGTTCACTCTGGGAAACCCCTCATGTCAAATCCTTCTCCTGTGGCTGCTGGCGGGGAAAAAAGACACAGGAGTAAATGGGTTGTGGTGTTTTGCTCTTTTGGCTAATATTTTTACACACCTTGGAAGGGAGGCTTACTCAGACCCTCGGTGTGGATTTTATTGTCCTGTGCTTCTATAACTCACATGGAAACTTCATTTTAACATTATATAAAGTGTTTCAAATAACTGCATTAGGGCTTCTTCCTTGGGAGATGATTTGGGGTCCCAGGCAGTGACGTGCATATGCTGGGGACCAACCCCAGTGTTGTCAAATTGATGACTTCCTGTGAATGCTCCACCCACTACTGCTACGCTCCACCTGAAATTAGAACTAAAATTCTGTATGAATCGAAAGGAAATGCTGAGGTGAGGTGATAGATTCAAAGGGAGATCTCTGTTTTATTTTCCCTCTTGGCCCAGGGAACTCACCTTTTTCAGGTTTATCCTTGCCAGAGAAGAGGTGAAATATTTTCCAGAGTTCAAAAGGCATGCCCCTTGACCTTAAAAGTTCACAAAAGAAGCACAAGGAGACTAAGATTCAGGACTTTGAACTTGGACTGACCTGAGACATTGCTCCAAGCTCTTAGCTGAGTGACCTTTGACTGTTACTTAACCTCTTTGAGCTTCATCCTTTTCATCTTTCAGAGGCAAGACAAATAGTTCCCTCTTTCCAGGTCTGCATGATGATGAGATGGACTGGCTTTGCAACTAGAGAGTAGGGCCCTTTTTTTAAGATTTCTTTTTTTTTTTTTTTTAAGGAATCTTGAATGCTAAGCTAAGGTGTTTGGCCCCAATCCATAGAATAAAAGCTAATCTAAATTTCCTGAAGAGTGAAGAGACGATTTGTATTAACTAAAGGGTCACAGTGGTGTACTGGAGCACCAGCACAGTACTTTCAAAATAGTCTGTACCAGGAGAGAATAAAAGGCTCCTCACAGTCATTAGGAAAAGGGCAGGTGCTAGTTAAGAATTGTTATTTTAAATAAAATTATGGTGAGGAAGGAAGGTTCAACTTTATACGTGATATATTTTAAAGTATATCTTACTCTCCTGTTTGACCACCGTCTCCACATCCGTTTCCAAGGCTGCAACTCTTAGTGGGCCCATATTTCCTTGGTTACCCTGGACCGGGACCACGTGACCTCCCCTCCCACGCTGGGTACCGTGAAAGCCCTGTTTATCCACACCCCACCCCTTCCGCACCCCTACCCAGGCCCTGTGGATGGGGGTGGGCGGGGGGCCGCCGCTCACTACCGGGGACCCAGCAGCGGCCCCTGAGTGTGAATAGCACACATTGACGACGCTCCCGCCCGGGCGGGCTGGGGACGCCAGGGCACTGCCTCTGCCTGCGGGCCCATAAAAGGAGCAGCTGCCGCTGGGGCCGCTCAGATGCGCGGGGATGAGGCGGGCGGCGGCTGAGTGCTCTCCTGGGCTCCGGCAGTGACCGAGGCAGACCTTGGGGCCACTCTGGGGGCCCGCAGGTAACCGCGCGCCGGCGGGTTTTGTCCCCGGGCTTGGGAGTGACAGCAGGAGGAGGGCAGGGACGAGGGTCAGGGTGGCAGGAGGGAGGCTGGGCAGGGATGAAGAAGGGAGGAAGCCTGGAAGACGGGAAGGAGGAGGAAAGGGGAGGAAGGAAAAGGAGAGGGAGGGAGGGAGGCAGGAGCCCCGCCAAGGAGCAGCTGGCATGCGCTGCACTTGCCTGCAGCCCAAGCGTTCAAGTTCCCCACCTGCGACCTCTCCCATCTGCGGGGCCGGGCGCCGGGCGCATCCCTCCCCAATTGCTCCCGCGTCGCGCGCGCACCGCGGATACTCAGCCATGTTTTCTGGGCGAGCATCTCCGGCGGCACAGCTGAGCGGCAAGGCCCCCACGCGGGGACAGCCTTGGCTGCGGCGTGGGGGCAGGTGGAAGGGGATGAGAGCGCTCGCTCTTCTCCAGGCTCGCGCTGCTTAGGGCCGGGGGCCCGCTGGATGATGCTTTACTTTGCTTCCAGTTGGGTAAAAGCCAGGGTTGGCCCCCGCCCCCCGCTGCCTCCCGTTCCTGCAGACCCCACTTTACTGGGCTGCTGCCACTCTGTGAACTGTTGGCTCCCCCACCCTGTTCTTCCTCAGCCATCCTGTAGCCTGTATTTTGAGCCTCTTTTAGAGCGTTGTTTGCATATAACTGGGCTCAGCTGGAGAAAAAGGAGAGGGACTGAAAAGGAGGGGAGCCTTTTGTGCTGAGCCCCATTGTAAAGCCCTCTTACCCCCACCCCAACTCTGAGCCGCTGAAGGTTCCCAACAGAGAAGGAGGAATGCTAAGGCACCCCAGACGTCCTTGGCTTGCTGTCTGTCAACTGCCCTTCTCCTCCTCTATTGGATTCTTCTGTGGGTAAAAGGTCTCTCTGAAGCTGTGAGGGCTCCATTTCACCTGGGATGCCCCCAGACATCCCGTCGCTCTAGTTGCCATGGCTTCGCTGCCCACTCACAGGAAATGCAACTCCTGGCAATCACGCCTGTCTGCCAAAGGCAGAGTTTCTTCCTCCAGCCCAAAGTAGATCCACGTTAGCAGGCTCTGAATTCTCAGCAGGGTTTGGTGGTTATTACAGATGCTTGCTTGAGGCGCTCTTAGATGGGAGTTCAGGAGTTCCTCAGTGAATATTGAATATTGTCCTTAATTTTCTCCTAATAATGAATTTTCATAGTTGGCCTTTTCTACAACATAGGATGTGTTTCAACCCCAGGGTGTGCTCCCTGAGGTTGTTTTGTGGTTGTTTGTATTTTGTTGTTCAGTTGCTCAGCTGTCAGACGCTTTGTGATCCATGGGCTGCAGCACGCCAGGCTTCCCTGTCCCTCACCATCTCCCGGAGTTTGTTCAGACTCAGGTCCATTGAGTGGGTGATGCCATCCAACCATCTCATCCTCTGTCATCTGTATGTAAGATAGGTGATTGTAGCTCTATTCTAGAATGAGTAATGGCAGCGCAGCCGTACTGTGAGCTGTCTAGAGAGCCTAAGCATTGGCTGGACACAGTTCTCAGCTCTTTACACATATTATCCTCTTTGATACATAGAGCTACCAAGAATCTCTAATAGATAAACAGAAACATGGAGAGGTTAATTTATCCTGTGTCCACAGTAACCGCTTGCTGGGATTTGAATCTAGGCAGTATTAGTCCAGAGCTGATGCCTTTACCTCTTCCTCTTTGAGGAAGGTGGGCAGGAAAATCTGTCCGTGGCATCATCATTCTGAGGTTCCACAGGGTGGATTCAAGAAGACTCACTGTAGAGTCAGATAGACTGGGGTTGAACCTTGGATCCAACATATGTAGAATTGTGAGTTAACCTTTATCACTCCTCCATGGTATGTCATTTTAAATGACTGGTACATAATTTATAAACAATTATTAAATGGATTTTGTAGTTGCAGGAGCATAGTGTCATAACCAGTTACAGATTTTAAAGCCAAGGCTGTCCACGTTTACGTTCAGTCCTATTACGTAGGGGCTGAATGAACTTGGCAAAATACCTAAACTTCTCTTAAGCCTCAATTTTCACGTCTGTAGAGGGGTTGTCCTGCAACCAAATGGGAAGGTGTACTTAAAATCCTTGACACAGGCATACATAGTACTCAACAAATGTTGTTGGAGTTTGTTGTTTGGTTTGATTGTGTTTTTTTGTGAATCAGTGCAGGTTCCTCTATTGGGTTTGTTTTTGTTTTGTCATTTCTGAATTAGTATGGTTCAGCAATTACTCCTTGGGCTGCAGTGCATAATGTGCTTAGTCTTTCAGTTGTGTCTGACTCTTTGTGACCCCATGGGCTGTAGCCCACCAGGCTCCTCTGTCCATGGGGATACTCCAGGCAAGAATACTGGAGTGGGTGCATCATCAGTTTAGTTTAGTTCAGTCGCTCAGTCGTGTCTGACTCTTAGCGACCCCATGAACCACAGCACGCCAGGCCTCCCTGTCCATCACCAACTCCCGGAGTTCACTCAAACTCATGTCCATCGAGTCGGTGATGCCATCCAGCCACCTCATTCTCTGTCGTCCCCGTCTCCTCCTACCCCCAATCGCTTCCAGCATCAGAGTCTTTTCCAGTGAGTCAACTCATTGCATGAGGTGGCCAAAGTATTGGAGTTTCAGCTTTAGCATAAGTTCTTCCAATGAACACCCAGGATTGATCTCCTCCAGAATGGACTGGTTGGATCTCCCTGCAGTCCAGTAGACCCTTTGCAAATGTTGTGGGACACACACACAGGCACCCAGAACATGTACATTTGAAATGATAAGTACTAAGTGAATTCTGCCTTGTTCAGTAAGAGCTCTGTTTCTCTTGGCAAAACAGTCACTCTGACTTTTAAGGGTTAGGGAAACTTCAAAGTTAATTTTAAAGCTGTCTGAAAACCAGCTGGAAGAATTAGCACCGCACCTAACAGTTGCAAGGGGGGAAAAATGGATTGGGGATGACATTTGCTTTCTTCTTGGGTTCTGAAAAACTGTAACATATTCTGCTAAACTGTTACAAATAATCAACTGGAATTTTAACTTAGTTAAACAATTCTAGGAGAATATCTTCTCCCATGTGGTTTTATAGATACTGGTTAAATGAAAAGAACTTAATGAATAAAACATTTTCAAGATACAATGTTGACATAAATTAACTGGTTTTAAATGGCTGCTTAGAATTTGGTCCAAATATTTGTTTATAAGTGAAGAGAATGCTCTAAGAGCTGCTGCTGCTGCTAAGTCACTTCAGTCGTGTCCGACTCTGTGACCCCATAGATGGCAGCCCATCAGGCTCCCCCATTGCTGGGATTCTCCAGGCAAGAATACTGGAGTGGGTTGCCATTTCCTTCTCCAATGCATGAAAGTGAAAAGCGAAAATGAAGTTGCTCTGTCGTGTCCGACTCCTAGCGACCCCATGGACTGCAGCCCACCAGGCTCCTCCATCTGTGGGATTTTCCAGGCAAGAGTACTGCTATAAGAGCAACATTTATTAAAAAAAAAAAAAAAAGCATGCATTAACTGGAAAAGGATCTAAAAGCCCATCAGCAAGGGACTGGTTAAAGACATAGTAGCATATACTTACAGTGGGTGAATACAGCCCCTTGAGAGAATGAAGTATAGTTTATATGCTGATATAGAATGTAATACTGCAGTATCAACTCCATGAGTTTAAGGATTTCGTCCATTTTGATCAGCTCTCTAACACCTGTACAGCAGTGCTTGCTGTGTAATAGATGCTTAGTAAATCACTGACCGAATGAGTGAATATTGTTCATTGAGGCAAAACAAGGTATTGAACAGAGTTTATAGTTCAGTGCCATGTATGTTTTTAAATGAGTGGATATATATTTGTTTGCAAATGTAGGGCTGGGGGTGGGAGGGAATTTTTGTGTTTGCTGGTTGGTTGATTGTTGTCTTGTTTTATTTCTTAAACCCTTCCCCATTTTGTACATGTACTAGTCAAAAACTGAAAAATTAAGAGTACCTAATTTTTCCCAATGTTGTTCTATTTAACCTTTTCTGTTATCCTTTTATTATATGCTGTTTAATTTCTTTGCCTTCTTTAAATACTTGCAACCCTTTGATAGGACTTCCCAGGTGGAACTAGTGGTAGAGAACTCACCTGCCAATGTAGGAGACATAAGAGACTCAGGTTTGATCCCTGGGTTGGGAATATCCCCTGAAGGAGGAAATGGCAACCCACTCCAGTATTCTTACCTGGAGAATCGCATGGACATAGGGGCCTGGCAGGCTACAGTCCATGGGGTTGCAAAGAGTTGGACACTACTGAAGTGACGTAGCAAGCACACACACAACTCTTTGATATGATGATAGAACTGGATTTTTTGTTTGTTTTGAGAGGTGTCTACTGGATGTAATTCCTACTTTGATTCATTGTCCTGCCTTTGGAGTTGCTCATGAGGGAGACCCTTTTTTTTTTTTTGTCTATTAGAACGGGTCTGATGCACCTTCATGCCTTATACAAAGTGTGGTCCCTCTCAGGAACCCCATAAATTATTTTGTATTGAACAGATAGCTAAAGTATGAGTCACATCAGTTCAGTTCAGTCACTCAGTCATGTCCGACTCTTTGCAACCCCATGGACTGCAGCACGCTAGGCCTCCCTGTCCATCACCGTCTCCCAGAGCTTGCTCAAACTCATGTCCATCGAGTCAGTGATGCCATCCAACCATCTCATCCTCGGTCATCCCCTTCTCCTCCCGCCTTCAATCTTTCCCAGCATCAGGGTCTTTTCCAATGAGTCAGTTCTTCCCATCAGGCCAAAGTACTGGAGCTTCAGGTTCAGCATCTGTCCTTCCAATGAATATTTAGGACTCATTTCCTTTAGGATTGACTGGTTTGGTCTCAAGAGTCTTCTCCAACTCCACAGTTCAAAAACATCAATTCTTCAGCACTCAGCTTTGTTTATGGTCCAACTCTCACATCCATACATGACCACTGGAAAAACCAAAACTTTGACTAGGTGGAACTTGTCAGTAATGTCTCTGCTTTTTTAATATGCTGTCTAGAGGTTGGTCATAGCTTTTCTTCCAAGGAGCAAATGTCTTTTAACTTCATGGCTGCAGTCACCATCTGTTGTGATTTTGGAGCCCCCAAAAATAAAGTCTGTCACTGCTTCCACTGTTTCCCCATCTATTTGCCATGAAGTGATGGGACCAGATGCCATGATCTTAGTTTTCTGAATGTTGAGTTTTAAGCCAACTTTTTCACTCTTTTTTTTCACTTTCATCAAGAGTCTCTTTAGTTCTTCTTCACTTTCTGCAATAATAAGAATTTTAGTTTCATAACAATAAGGGCTAGTCTCAAATTAAGCAATTTTTGCTTCAGGACAAGAACTTCCTAATTTTTGAAGAACATCTTACGTGTACTTTCAGAATTCTGACCCTTATGTTGGTTCTGTAAGGAGGTAGTCTCCAAAATGTGAGATAACCAATAAGAATATAGGAGGAAACTCTCAGGAGTTCTATATTTAATACTGTTTGTAGGCTCAGATGTTAATAGTATGTGATACTTGCTTTCTCTCAGTGTTTTGTTTGGTTTCTAACTGGACCATTGAAAGTTTGTTGCACACATCATACTCTTTCACCTTTGCTCCTCTTCCCCCTCAATCGTTAAGTTTCTTTTCGTTACTATATTTGGGGATAGGTATTGCACTTCTTTCTTTCTTATGGATTTTTAAGGATACATGTTACAGTTAAGAAATATATGTTTTAAAAGTTGTCTTAATATTTAGTAACTATCCATTTTAAAGATCTGGGCCTTAAGTTTTTACCATCCTTAACCATCTTTCTTGGTAGAGTAAAACCAATGTACAAGTTTCTGTTGCTGACCTCTAAAAGAATACTGATTCTTATGTCTTAGAAGAGATTGATTCAGATGACAGTGATGGTGAAGATGTTCAGTTCAGTCACTCAGTTGTGTCCGACTCTCTGCGACCCCATGAATCACAGCACGCCAGGCTTCCCTGTCCATCACCAACTACCGGAGTTCACTCAAACTCATGTCCATCGAGTCGGTGATGCCATCCACCCATCTCATTCTCTGTCGTCCTTGTCTCCTCCCAACCCCAATCCCTCCCAGCATCAGAATTTCTTCCAGTGAGTCAACTCGTTGCATGAGGTGGCCAAAGTATTGGAGTTTCAGCTTTAGCATCAGTCCTTCCAATGAACACCCAGGATTGATCTCCTTTAGAATGGACTGGTTGGATCTCCTTGCAGTCCAAGGGACTCTCAAGAGTCTTCTCCAGCACCACAGTTCAAAAGCATCAATTCTTCGGCGATCAACTTTCTTCACAGGTGAAGATGTTAGCACCACCTTAATATGTATATGGTAGTTTTTAACTCCTCAGTCAAACTCACATGTGTTACTTAATTTACAAAATAACCCCCGAGTTTTCACTGTGTTTGTTATCAGAGATAACACATATCACAATACTTTTAACAGCCTGTCTGTTCTTTGAAATTCTGGAGCTGGCCTGCTACCATCAGTGAGTGCTTGTTGTTACTGATGTGAATGATGAGTCAGGACAAGACCACTCATAATCATGTCTCAGCATGGCCAAAAACGGAAGCATTGTCCAGACCACCAAAATGATGGTACATCCCCTCCTTCTGACTGATACGACTCACTGCTGCTTCTTGATTTTTGTAGTTACAAATGTAGTGCTCTAGGATTTATTCAAATATGCAAACAGAAAATTGTCTCCGCTTTCTAATAGCATCCAGTTTGGAAGGAAGCCTTACTTCCTGAACCTTCCCTCATATCACCTGAAGTCATGTGACTCATGCCCAGGTGACTCAGGACTAAAAAGTCTTTGCAGTACTGTCTTCTTGATATGCTTAGTCGCTCAGTCATGTCTGCTTGTTTGTGACTTCATGGACTGTTGCCCCAATAGGCTCCTCTGTCCGGGGGATTTTCCAGGCAATAATATTGGAGTGGGTAGCCATTCCCATCTCCAGGGTTTTTTTCTGACTGAGGGATCAAACCCTGGTCTCCTGCATTGCAGGTGGATTCTTTACTATCTGAACCACCAGGGAAGTCCACCGTGTTCTTAAACCACCCACAAACCTCAAAGTGTGCACTCTCCCTGTTGCAATGAAGAATAAACCAACTGGTTCAACTATAAGTATTTTCCTGATTGTTTTGAAAACGTTTGGTATTTAGTTGTGAATAAACAGAATATTTCAGAAGTGCTTGAATAATATACTAAAATACAGCATTTTGTTTGAAACGTTCGAAAAGAAAATCTGAAAAGTACGAAAAGATATCAAGAATACAATGGTTCTTGTTAATTACATAACTAGGAATCATCGTTTTGAACACAGCTATATTTTCTTTACCTTTATCCACTTCTATATCTTTCTTTCCACGTGTATACATACTCTCTCTTCATGTGTATCTGTATAAATAATGTGTATAAATATGTGTATATATATATTTATATTTTTTTGGTCAGAAAGTTCATTCAGGATTTCTCGTAAGAGCTAATGTACTTTTATATCCTGCTTTGTACATTTAACATGAAATCATGAATTTGACCTTACTGGAAAAGACTCTGATGCTGGGAAAGGTTGGGGGCGGGAGGAGAAGGGGACGACGGAGAATGAGATGGCTGGATGGCATCACCGACTCTGTGGACATGAGTTTGAGTGTACTCCGGGAGTTGGTGATGGACAGGGAGGCCTGGCGTGCTGTGATTCATGGGGTCGCGGAGAGTCGGACACGACTGAGCGACTGAACTGAACTGAACTGACTGAAATCTGATTTTGCTCAAGTACTTATTTTTTATTATTAAATAGTATCTTGGCATTAGATAGTTGCTCACTCATTATCCTACATAAAATTATCAGCTTTTACTTTTTAATTGGCTACGAGAGACATCTTTGTGTTTTAATGTATATTTAGATTTCTGTTTATTTCTTTAGGCTAGTTTTCTGTAGGAAGGTATATACTTTAAAGAAGTTCTTATCTGGTGCCTAATTGTTCTCCACCACCACCACCCCCTCATAATTGTCGGTCACTTTCACACATTGGAGAAGGAAATGGCAACCCACTCCAGTGTTCTTGCCTGGAGAATCCCAGGGACGGGGGAGCCTGGTGGGCTGCCGTCTATGGGGTCACACAGAGTCAGACACGACTGAAGTGACTTAGCAGCAGCAGCAGCAGTACCACCCAGAGATTTGGTGACAGTTGGGAATTTGACTGGCAGCACTGTGGGGAGCCCTGAAGTCCTCTTTCAGCTCTGCTGCATCTCTGTACATCTGCTTCCTCCATCCTTCTCCCTGCACACTGATTGTTACATTTTAGCGATGTGGCTGCCTTTACTTTCATCAAGTAGGAGGATGGCGAAGGGCAGTTCTAGTGAAAGAATTATTGGGCATTGATGCACCCCAGGGCTTCCCCAGTAGCTTAGCTCAGTTGGTTAAAATCCGCATGCAGTGCAGGAAACCCCGGTTCAATTCCTGGGTCAGGAAGATCCACTGGAGAAGGGATAGGCTTCTCACTCCAGTATTCTTGGGCTTCCCTTGTGGCTCAGCTGGTAAAGAATCCACCTGCAATGCGGGAGACCTGAGTTCAATCCATGGGTTGGAAAGATCCCCTCGAGAAAGGAAAGGAAATACCCACTCCAGTATTCTGGCCTAGAGAATTCCATAGTCCATGGGGTTGAATAGAGTTGGATACAACTGAGCAACTTTCACTTTGATGCACCCCAATGTATAGAAACCAGATTATTCTAAAACCTCTTTAAGGTCAGGATCTGATTAATCATTAGCTCTTCGTCCATGCGTAGGAGGTAGCATTGTAAAATGTACTGTCCAATAAATATTTCTTGCCTAAGTAGAGGATAATCCTGTTTGACTTAACCTGCAATATTAAAAATACTTTTATCAAAGACAGCCTTCTCCCCAGAACAAATATATAAATTTATAACCCTTATACTTTTTGACTTCACTTCATTCTGTCATTCTTCAGATTTTTATTGAGGGCCTGTTTTTAGCCAGGCACTGTTATGGGAACTGGGGTATAGTAGTGAGCTCAACCAGCCTTACATTATGGAGTGTGGATACAGAAAATAAACCCCTAATAAATATACAATGCCAGGGAGTGGTACATGTTTTGATATGGAATAATAAAGCAGAATGAGAAGATAGAGTATAGTTATTCACAGTTTCATGTTCCTTGGTTTCAGTTACCTGCGATCAACCATGGTCCAGAAATGTCAAGTGGAAAATTCTAGAAGTAAACAATGTATTAGTTTTAAATTGTGCACCATTCTGTGTTGCATGAAGAACTCTCAGGCCATCCTGCTCTGTCCCACCTGGATATGAATCATCCCTTTGTCCAGGGAGTTCTGTCCATTTGTCACTTAGTAGCCCTCTTGGTTATCAGGTTGGTTGTCCTGCTATCAAAGTGTTTGTGTTACTTAATAATTGCCTCAAAGCACAAGAGGAGTGATACTGGCAGTTCAGATGTGCTAAAGAGAAGCCATGAGGTGTTTCCTTTAAGTGAAAAGAGGAAAGTCCTTGACTTAATCTAAAAAAAAAAAGCATGCTGAGGTTGCTAAGATCTATAGGAAGAACAAATCTTCTATCCATGAAATTGTGAAGAATGAAAAGAAAAGTTTATATTTGTTTTGCTCTCACACCTCGTACTGCCAAAGTTATGGCTACAGCTTATGAAAAGTGGTTTTTTAAGATGGAAAAGGCATTTAAATTTGTTCAGTAAGATATTTTGAGAGATCACCTTCACATAACTCCTGTTACATTATATTGTTGTTTTACTTTTTGCTAATTATTGGTGTTAATCTGTTACTGAATCTAATTTAATATAGTAAATATATATGATACAAAAAAATGTTATATATATATATATGTATGGATTCTGATTTATCTGTAGTTTTAAATGTCCACTGGGGTTGTTGAAAGGTTTCCTCCTGGGATAAGGAGGGACCACTTTAAAGGGACTTAGAAAAGGCAGAAGAACGAGAGATCAAATTGCCAACATCTGCTCCATCATTGAAAAAGCAAGAGAGTTCCAGAAAAGCATCTACTACTCCTCTGTTGACTATGCCAAAGCCTTTGACTGTGTGCATCACAGCAAACTGGAAAATTCTTAAAGAGCTGGGAATACCAGACGACCTGCCTCCTGAGAAATCTGTATGCATGTTAAGAAGCAACAGTTAGAACCAGATAAGAAACAAGAGACTGGTTCCAAATCAGGAAAGGAGTATGTCAAGGCTGTGTATTGTCACCCTGCTTATTTAACTTATATGCAGAGTACATCCTGAGAAATGCTGGGCTGGATGAAGCGCAAGCTGGAATCAAGATTGCTGGGAGAAATATCAGTAACCTCAGATATGCAGATGACACCATCCTTATGGCAGAAAGCGAAAAGGAACTAAAGAGCCTCTTGAGGAGAGTGAAAAAGTTGGCTTAAAGCTCAACATTCAGAAAACAAAGATCATGGCATCTGGTCCCATCACTTCATGGCAAACAGATGGGGAAACAGTGGAAGCAGTGACAGACTTTATTTTTGGGGGCTCCAAAATCACTGCAGATGGTGACTGCAGCCATGAAATTAAAAGATGCTTGCTCCTTGGAAGAAAAGTTGTTACCAACCTAGACAGCATATTAAAGAGCAGAGACGTTGCTTTACCAACAAAGGTCCGTCTAGTCAAAGCTTTGGGTTTTCAAGTAGTCAAGTATGGATGTGAGAGTTGGACTATAAAGAATCCTGAGCGCTGAAGAATTGATGTTTTTGAACTGTGGTGTTGGAGGAGCCTCTTGAGAGTCCCTTGGACTGCAAGGAGATCCAAACAGTCCATCCTAAAGGAGATCAGTCCTGGGTGTTCATTGGAAGGACTGATGTTGAAGCTAAAACTCCAATACTTTGGCCACCTGATGCAAAGAACTGACTCATTTGAAAAGACCCTGATTCTGGGAAAGACTGAAGGCAGGAGGAGAAGGGGATGACAGAAGATGAGACGGTTGGATGGTGTCACCGACTCAGTGGGTATGAGTTTAAGTAAACTCTGGGAGTTGGCGATGGACGGGGAGGCCTGGCATGCTGCAGTCCATGTGGGTCGCAAAGAGTTAGACATGACTGAGTAACTAAACTGAACTTCAAAGAGATTTGTATTTATTCAGAGTGGAGTGGTCCAGGAAGGCAAATATAAATTAAGAAGATTCTTCTATTGTCTGTGATAGTTGATCTAGAATAGTTATCATAACAGCTGTTACTGAACATCTAACCACCTGTTGTCACTGTGTGTGCTTTTGTAACTCTCCCTTAAGCACTTCATGGTGACAAGCACTTTCATCCATTATTTAACCTCATATTCTCACTGGTCTTATGAGAGAGCTATTATGCCTTTTCTAAGTATATAGCAAAGCAAGAGAAGTTAAGTTACTGACCCAAGTTCACACAGCTTCTAAGTAGCAGAGGTGATCCTCAAATCCAGAATTGAAATCCCTTTAAAACCAAAGGCTATGAGTCTAGAGTTAGTCCTCTGGTTCCTGAGGCTCAGAAGGAAAAGGCCCTTGTGGTCAAAGCCACTGGTGAAAGGTTAATTAGAAACTATTGGTATGTAAACTATTTATACTGATGACAGACTGCTTTTGTTTCCAGAAAGTGGGTATGGGCACAGGGCCTCTCTTCATATGCTAACTAGTTGTACACAAGCTGCTAAAGTACTAAGGAAGCCAGCTCCCTTTGTGTCTTGCAATAGCAAGGTTTGCTCTGCTTTTGATGCCTAGTTGTGCTGTAGTGAGTTATTTAACATATGTTCCCTTACACCCCTATTATTGAGCACATATGCTTTGGCCCATGATCACAACTGCGGGTCCAGGTTAAAAGGACACAGGCATCTTTTTTTGGTTGTTTGTGTTCCTCAGAGAATGGGGATATCCATTTCAGATGGCCCCTTGGCAATAGTGGGAGAGAAGTTTGCTGTTTGATGGTAGTTGGTGTGTGTGTCTTGTTTCACAAAAGAAAAATATTGAGGACCAAATGGAGAGAGAGTGGCTGCTCTGGGTCTGGCTGCTGCCTTTCACATCCATCTGGTTCTGACATGAATCTTGCTTTATGAGACTGAGATGATAGTGCAGTGTCTAGCAAATCTTACCAATTGAAGAGAATTACATTGAGGCTGTAATTAATTTTTCAGCGCAATTAAATGCTTTTCTTGATAGCCTTATTGTTTTCTTTTCCTGACTTCAAAGAGCTGTGGTAATTTTACAGTTAAACCCAGCCTAACTTGCGATGCCGGAGAAGGCAATGGCAAGCCGCTCCAGTACTCTTGCCTAGAAAATCGCATGGACGGAGGAGCCTGGTGGGCTGCAGTCCATGGGGTCGCTGAGGGTCGGACACGACTGAGCGACTTCACTTTCACTTTTCACTTTGACACATTGGAGAAGGAAATGGCAACCCACTCCAGTGTTCTTGCCTGGAGAATCCCAGGGCTGGCGGTGCCTGGTGGGCTGCCGTCTATGGGGTCGCACCCAGTCGGACACGACTGAAGCGACTTAGCAGCAGCAGCAGCAGCAGCAACTTGCGATGCATCTACCTGTAGGAGATTTCTGGATATATGTATTTCTTTCCGACAATGCTTAACACACGACAAATATTTTTGGATGAGAGAAGGAGAGAGATCAGTGTCACACTGTGCTAAAAGTGTGATGTGTACTTTTCTGTCTGGGCAACCAATTTCCTGTCGAGTCCATCCCTGTTAAAGGATTATTTGTAGCTGTGGCAGTTTGTTGAATATACTGAGAGCAGGTGGCCTTGAAGCCATTGCTTTCCTGAAATACATATTTCTGCCTTATGGTTTCATTCTTATGCTCTAACCTGTACATTATGGAAAATGTGAGAGGCAGATCCACAGTTGTGATTACATTTAACTTCAAGGCAAGCCACTCCAGTACTCTTGCCTAGAAAATCCAATGGATGGAGGAGCCTGGTATGCTGCAGTCCATGTGGTTGCTAAGGGTCGGACATGACTGAGCGACTTCACTTTTCACTTTTCACTTTCCACTTTCACACATTGGAGAAGGAAATGGCAACCCACTCCAGTGTTCTTGCCTGGAGAATCCCAGGGACAGGGGAGTCTGGTGGGCTTCCGTCTATGGAGTCACACAGAGTCGGACACGACTGAAGTGACTTAGCAGCAGCAGCAGCAGCAAGTTTGTTCTCTGTCTCTTTAAATGTAGTTTTCAGAAGTCTTGGGGGAGAACATGGAATTCTTCTTTGACTATAGCAGTGATTGTTTCTAGTGATTCTTCAGTGTAAGGAGGAAGATGGGAAGGTTATTTTGGAAATATTTGAATCTAATACTGATCTCCTGATTTTTGCTTTTATTGCAAGTTGTTTCCAGGTCCTCAAGAATGTTGTTCAGAAAATATCCCTTTCCTCTGCCTTTCATTCCTTTTTCCTTCATACATTTAGTGAACATTAAACTGTGAGGAAACAAAAGTGAATAAGTTCACGTTCTTGAACATGGACTGTTGAACAGGAGGAGAGATAAAGGAACACTTAATAGTAGTCCACTGTGGCAAATGCCATCACATGCCATATCATAGGAGGAAATACAAAGGAGGCATAGGGAAGGGAGTTGTTGTTTCTGCTTATGAGTCTTGGGAGATGGCTACAGAAAAATGGGCTTTGTAGTATCAATAGTTTTCCAGGCAAAGAAAGGGGTAAGGATCTCGTGAAGAGAGCTGATATCATGAGCAAAGGCATGTTGGCGTCAGTGTGCCTGGTCTTTTCATGGGCAGTTGATAATGGAGGATATTTGGTATTTAAATGCATGGAGTGAGTGGAGATGATGGCAGGTGAGGTTGGAGAGTGTAGATCGGGATGTATTGTGAAGAATCTGAGTATTGCAAACCTATCATCCTCAGGAACACCCAAATTTCACTTAGAACTCTTTTCTATTACCATAGTTAGAATCTGAAATTAGTCCTGGTTTAATCAGAAAAGAGAATTTGTTGGCTTATCTAATGGGAAAAAGTCTGAAGATACAACTGCCTTCAGGAATGGCTGGATCCAGGTACCCAGAAGTTGTTATCATGAATCTGTACCTCAGCTCTGCTCTGTGTTGTGTCGGTTGAATTCACAGGCTCGTCTCTGGTGGGAATGATATTGTTACTCACAGCTGTAGAATCCCATCCTTGCAGCTTAGCAATGTCCCAGAGAAGTGAGTTTCTTTTTCTTAATGGTTGCAATCATAAGTAAGTCCTGAGATTAAATCCAGTCGGATTAACTTGGATCATATGAGCACTGCTGAACAGTTTGGCTGGAGAATGGACCACGCTGATAGCTAGGTCAGGGTCACTCACCGGACAGTAGGAAAATAGGGAATGGAGACTAGATAGAACAAAACAGTGCGTTCTCAATGCAAATTGTACTCTGTAAATTAAAAGGATTGTCTTCTTTGAAAAGACTGTAAAATCCTTTTGGATGCCTTTTACCTTCCTTACTGTTGTAAAGAGGCCAGCCAGAAGGAATATCATCCTTTTTGGTGCATTGGGACGACCCTGAGGGCTGGGATGGGGAGAGAGGTGGGAGGGGGTTCAGGACGGGGGACACATGTACACCCATGGCTGATGCATGTTCATGTATGGCAAAAACCACTACAATGTTGTAAAGTAATTAGCCTCCCATTAAAATAAATAAATTAATTTACAAAAAATTAAAAAGAATATTTAGGAAAGATAAGATGTAGCACCATTTTCATAACTTTCATTTAAAAAAATCATATTTCATTAGCACATCTTTTTTCCCCATTACTATTATCCAGTATAAGGTTCCTGAAAATCTCCTGTGTGGAAAGTACTAGAAGCTAGGAACCTGTAATGTGCTAGGAGTTGCTACACAAAGATGAATTCCACCTTCACAGAAGTTACAGCTTGTCTGGAGAGAGAAGATTAGAACAAAAAGAATAAAAAAATAAGTAGTGAAATGTGAGTCTATATAAAAAACTAAATCAAAATCAAAATCTATAAGGAAAAACATACATATAATACAGTCCATGTCAGCTGCCTTTCAATACTGTGGGTAAAATCTCCAGAGTGAGCAGAAATTGAGGCATGAATCTTTTTCATTTGTTTTCAGTTTTCAGGTACCCCTTATGGTGTATCTTATCAAGTAGGTATGAATCTAGTACTTTTGTTTTTTTTAATTAAGTGTGGTCCTCAGAGGGATGGGATGGAGAGGGAGGTGGGTGGGGGGCTCAGGATGGAGAACACATGTACACCCATGGCTGATTCATGTCAATATATGGCAAAACCACTACAATATTGTAAAGTAATTAGCCTCCAATTTAAAAAAAATAAATAAACGTGGTCCTTGAATTCAAGCCAGCTTGTTCAGCTGCTGTTTAACGGAAGCAGCAGCCGTGAAGGGTGATTTTTGACTATAAGCTGTCAAGAAAAAAAACATTGAGGTGTCATAATTAAGAAAGAGATGACCTAACTGATCTCTCTTTTAAGAAATGTTAATTTTCATTTTGCCAAGTACAGCTCTTTGCCGTTTTTCTTTGAATCATCCCTCATAGTCAAAGGCATAAAATAGCTTTCAGTTGAATGAAATGTATGTGCATGTCATTGATATTTTCATTCTACTAAAAGAGAAACAGTATTTGGGTTACTTTCTGGATTCAAATGATCACTGTGTTCATTCTTCTGGTGTGACACATACCTGTATACTCATAGAAATACACGTGAGGTCACATTCTTATGGATCCTATTTCAGTGTTCCCTGCCCTTTTCCTTTGAAGGTGAACTTTACTCTTGGAGACTGGTGGGATCCATCTCCACAGCTTCCTTCCTCCTCTCCCCTTTGCCATCTCTGGCACATGACCTCAGAAACTTACGTCAGAGCTACAAGAGATGAGCCATCTCATCTAGTTCACTTGCTTTTTTTTTTTTTAACAAGAGAGGAGAGGGAGGTTGTTAAGCTTCCTCAAAGTTAACAATGATCTTCCCTTTGAAGAGTTATTGATGCCCCAGGCTTATAGGAAAGGGGATAATTGTTTTAATGGCCTGGCCTTAGAAATATCTGCTATCATCAGTTTTCCTTTTCATCTTTCAGTTCCTTTTCAAATTCATCATAAATCAGTAAAATCTCTTGGGGAACAAGGACAGCCCCAAGAAGGAGCTGACCTGGACCGACATCTCCTACCAGCCGCTTTAGATTTTGCCAGGGTTATTTTTGCTCTTGGCAGTCTGATTCCTCCCTAATTGCAGGGCCATATGGTGCCTTGTCCCCCATGTGGAGCACTGGCGCTTCCCCTTCAGTCTGTGTTCCTCCTGCTGCACAGATTACCTGCCACGGTGAAGGGGTTGAACAGACTCATCCTGCAGAGATTTTTGCACCTTCTGCATCTTAAGAACCAGAGCTGAATGCTTTTCCTGATTCTTGAGATTGGAGACCAGAGATGAAAAAAACTGTACAACAGATAGTAAAATGAGGTTGAGTTTCAGAGGCATTCAGACCTGGATTCCAATTCTGGCTCACTCTTGCTGTCCTTATCGTCATACTGATGTCATAGTGCTCGTTTATGCCAGGAGCTGTCATCTCATTTCCTGATCTCGTTCATTTGTCACCTCCTCTCTTGTGGAACCGAGGCTTGGAGTAGTTACTGAGGCACTTGTCCATATCACATGGCTCAGGCCAATTTCAGACTCTGGTCCTTCTTTTTCCTAATCGCACGCTCCTAACCAATAGTCCTTTTTAACTCTAAAATAGTATCTAGTATTGTGTTTTAGATGGAAAAACAGTGGAAACAGTGTCAGACTTTATTTTTTTGGGCTCCAAAATCACTGCAGATGCTGATTGCAGCCATGAAATTAAAAGACGCTTACTCCTTGGAAGGAAAGTTATGACCAACCTTGATAGTATATTAAAAAGCAGAGACATTACTTTGCCAACCAAGGTCCGTCTAGTCAAGGCTATGGTTTTACCCGTGGTCATGTATGGATGTGAGAGTTGGACTGTGAAGAAAGCTGATGGCCGAAGAATTGATGCTTTTGAACTGTGGTGTTGGAGAAAACTCTTGATAGTCCCTTGGACTGCAAGGAGATCCAACCAGTCCATTCTGGAGGAGATCAATCCTGGGTGTTCGTTGGAAGGACTGATGCTAAAGCTGAAACTCCAATACTTTGGCCACCTCATGCGACGAGTTGACTCACTGGAAAAGACTCTGATGCTGGGAGAGGTTGGGGGTGGGAGGAGAAGGGGACGACCGAGAATGAGATGGCTGGATGGCATCACCGACTCTGTGGACATGAGTTTGAGTGAACTCCGGGAGTTGGTGATGGACAGGGAGGCCTGGTGTGCTGTGATTCATGGGGTCGTGGAGAGTCGGACATGACTGAGCGACTGAACTGAACTGATTGTGTTTTATACTGTATTCTTTGTCATAATGTAATCTGGAGGTGGAACCATTAGTGGTCATTTTTTGAAAAACTATCCCAAGGTAACATTTACACAAGTGATAAAAGCTTTCACAAGGCATCTTAGATAGTAGTGCAAAATCTGAAATTGGATGGACGTAGTAAGTGAGATGATTTTATAAGACTTTGTAGACTGAATTTTCAAGGCTTCTTCCTTGCATTGAATTAAATCAAGAAACCATCTTAACCATGAGGATAATTCCTTACTCACATTCATAGAAAATGTTTTGAGGTGGGTGATCTGTTTGGAATTGCCTCTTGTGAGAATATTTGGTCTCATTAAAAGCACTTCGTAAAATCCTATTTGTTACTCTTCTCAGGGGGGTAATCAAAGTCTTTGAATTCTGGAGTGTGATTTTGAAGAGAGGACGGAGCAATGACAGAAATTTTCAATAATTGAGTGTTTTGTGACATTTTTAAAGCTCTCTTTTGGAAGATATCCATGTTTTGTGATAGAACACTACACAAGTGATTCCAGTGTTCTCCAAAATTAGATCCAAAAATAAAAATAATGGGTAATGTCTAAGCTCCTAAGTATACACTGAGCAAGAGTTACCATCAACTTTCCATTTACTTCTTGAATATTTATGGTGTGCTAAGAAATGAGGAAAACAGTTCTGTCACACCGTGAAGTCACTGGGGACAGTGACAATGTCAGCTGTCTTTGTTTCTCCGTGCTTCCACCCTGTGGGTGATCAGTTACTGTTTATTTTGCATTAAATCTACTAATAATGAGATGAGTTATTAACTAGCACCTGCCCTTTTAATCCTTCTAGTAACTCTGTGCTATAGGTGCTGGTTATTCTCATTTTACAGATGACAATACTGTTGTAAGCGAAGGTCAAGTCATTTGTCCAAGGTCATTTGGCTGGAAACTGAAGGAGCCAGGATGATGCCTGATTGCTTCCCTTCCGTTAGGTGCACTAACGGTGCACTAAAGGTGTGGTTCTTTTATTGAGATGCCTGGGGAATTTAGAGGTAGAGAATAAACCTATACTAGTTCAGTTTGGGCCAGGTTAGTTTTAGTAATCATTAATGACTTAAAAATCATTAATGACTTTTACTCTGAAAATCGTGTGACTTACATAAAGTTGCACATATAGTACAGAGAGTTTCTGTGTTTCCTTCCCCCAGCTTCCGCCAATAATAATTTCTTCAGCATGCACTATATTAATTCTGAGATGCTTCAGTGATCTGAGTGAAGATTTCACATAGACTTTTGGATAATAGACAAGTCTGCAGCTCACACTGCAGCTATAAATTTGAAATCCATCAATATGTAGATGTAGAACCATAGGTCTGGATTGAAACAGTTAGAGTTAATGTTCCAAGAGATTTTGGTGTGTCCTGGGAAACTTTAGGCTTCCCAGTTGGCTCTGTGGTGAAGAATCTGCCTGTTAGTGCAGAATATTCATGAGACGTGAATTTGATCCCTGAGTCAGGGAAGATCCCTTGGAGAAAGAAATGACAACCCACTCCAGTATTCTTGCCTGGATAATCCCATGGACACAGGAGCCTGATGGGCTACAGTCCATGGGGTTGCAAAGAGTTGGGCATCATTGAGTGACTGACCACGCGTGTGGGAGACTTTAGTGTAAGAGGAGAGTTTTGGCTTAGACCTTGAACCTACTTAATTAATGGTTAGAGGTACACTTCATGTGAATTATGTCATTCACTTCTCTTAGCAACTCGAAGACATGCAAATTATTTTCCTTGTCTCTTAGACAGGCAAATGGAAGTTTACAGGAACTGTAGACAGCAACATGGCCAGTAGAGATTCCAGCAGTGATCTGTCTCCAAACCTATAACTGCTGTGCCATACCATTTGGAGGAGTTTTGTGATAGATGAGAGAAATCAAGGTCAGCCTTAGCACTTGCCTAATTAAATAAAATGGGTGACTTGGTAACATATTCTGAAAGTGAAAAATCAGAGTAGCACTCTGAGCACTGAAGGCTGCCCTTTATTTTAACCTTGAATATTGATATGGGGTCAGTTTTCCTTCAGGTGCTTGCTTTATCTTTGCTCTACACAAGGTACTGCTTCATTCATTCAGTTCAGTTCAGTTCAGTTGCTCAGTCGTGTCCAACTCTTTGCAACCCCATGGACTGCAGCATGCCAGGCCTCCCTGTCCATCACCAACTCCCGGAGTTTACTCAAATTCATGTCCATTGAGTTGCCATCCAACCATCTCATCCTCTGTCATCCCCTTCTCCTCCTGCCCCCAATCCCTCCCAGCATCAGAGTCTTTTCTAGTGAGTCAGCTCTTCGCATGAGGTGGCCAAAGTATTGGAGTTTCAGCTTAAGCATCAGTCCTTCCAGTGAATATTCAGGACTGATTTCCTTTAGCATGGACTGATTGGATCTCCTTGCAATCCAAGGGACTCTCAAGAGTATTCTAAAACACCACAGTTCAAAAGCATCAATTCTTTGGCGCTCAGCTTTCTTTATAGTTCAATTCATACATAGCATTCATTCATTCAGCAAACATTAATGGAACAGCTAGTACATGCTAGGAACTCTCCTAGATATAAGGATAATACATAAGCAGGGGGTATGGAAAGGACATAAAATTGTTTGAGGAGATTACAATATGAAAGTGAGAGCTGCTTCAAATCAGCTAATGATGGAGAAGGGAACAGGAAAGGTCTTAACTGAACATGTAAAGCACTACAGAACCTGTGTGCTATGTTTATGTACATATTTAGTGTAACTACTATTAATTATATCTACTCATGTAACAGATGTATATATTTATATATATTATTTTATGTATGTGTGTGTGTGTTTCATGTATATGATATATTTAACATTTTTAAAACCCATTCTGCTCCTAGGTATATACTCAATATAATTCAAAACAGATGCTCAAACAAAAACTTGTACAGAAATGTTCATGGCAGCTTGGTATTCGCAATAGCTGAAAGGTAGTAACAACCCAGATATCCATCAACTCTAGATAGATAAAATGTGGGATGTGCACACAACAGAATATTATTCAGGAATGAAAAGAAAAGAAGTGCTGATAGATGCTACAATATAAGTGAACCTTGAAAACTTTATGTTCAGTGCAGGAAGCCAGGCAGAAAAGGCCTCATTTTGTACAGTTTCATTTATATGTGAAGAACCAACTCACTGTAAAAGACCCTGATGCTGGGAAAGATTAAAGGCAGGAGGAGAAGGGGACAACAGAGGACGAAATGGTTGGATGGCATCACTGACTCAATGGACATGAGTTTCAGCAAAGTCGGGGAAATAGTGAAGGACAGGAAAGCCTGCCATGCTGCAGTCCATGGAGTCATAAAGAGTCTGACGGGGCTTATCAACTGAGCAACAATAAATTTATATGAAATGTTCAGAACAGGCAAGCCGATAGCCGTTACTGGGAGGTGGGGTAGAGGGGACTAGGAGTAAATGCTTAATGGGTATGGAAGTTCCATTTGGGGTAACAGATGTTTTGGAATCAGATTATGATGATGGTTGCACAGCATTGTGAATGTACTAAATGCACTGAATTTATACAGTGTAAAATGATTTGAACGGTGAATTGTGTATTTTTTCTATTTTACCTCTATAAAAATAAGTATTCAAAACCTTCCACTTTTAAAATGGAACAGAACTTCCAAGATTTCTTTATTTTTAGAGCAGAAAACATTCTCATTAGACATTAATTAATGGCAATATTTTGAATAGCTGCAAGTACTGTACTGGCACAGTGGTGAATTTTTACCTTGGAAAGAAGGAAAAGAAAGGTGTGTTGACATTTGCTGTGTGTATGCTGTCTTTTTAAACCCTGTGCAAAATGTTTAACTAGTTATCAAGTTTAAATAGCTCTTTGTTGGGGGCTGGGGTAGATGTATTTCCTCCGTGTTACAGATTCAGAAATAGAGGTGTAGATGTGCTGGGGTCCTTGGATGTTCCACTCCATGAGGCCAGGCAATCCCTCTTCTTGTTCATCCATGGTGATCTCCGGTCCTGACCCACCGTGGCAAACGTATTCAGTCTGGTCAATGAATGGACATAGGTCTTTAGCTACATAAAGCATCTCCATTTTTGATGAGAAGTGCACCACTTTTGGGGAGGGGATTATTCCTGAGAAAACAGATGAATTTTGCACCATTAGATGAATCTCTGTTGACTGACATGGAATAAAAGTGAAGTGCAAACATGGTGTTTCTGATAGGTTTTAAAAGTCTTGAGTTTGAAGTCATGCTTTTCAAGGTGTTTGAATTCTTCCTGATGTAAATGATAGAAATGGAACAAGAAGGACTTAATTAATTAGTAACTTAGAATTACCTTATTGTCCTCTTAAAGTCTTGATATTCTTTTCAGTCAACCGAAAAAGGCAGTCTGTTAGGTAAAGCTCAGTATTCTGTACTTCTTGTGAATTTGCCAGTTGGTACTTATAATCTCTCTGAAATGTAATTGACTTTTGAAAACAGTATTGCAAATATGTATGTGTGAGATGATGCTGAATGTCTTCATGGTAGCATCCCCAACTTGCCAGCTGTGTAAGTGCTAGTTCTGCTGGCTGCAACTTGGCCTCCTTGGACGTAGACTGCTGGAGTGACCAAGGGATGCTTACTTTTACTCTGCAAGTTTAGCCTAGGAGCAATGATTCAGAATGGCTGTTTGAGAAATCAAGAAAATACCAGAGAAAGAAAATGTGTGACTGTTAGCCTTCCTGAAATTTAATGGCCCTTGTCACTGGGTTAAGCCTGCATTCCTGCCTTTATGCATGTTTTCAGGCCTGGAAATAAGGACTGAATATTCTTTTTTCCTTTCTCACTCTTACCTTCTGATAACCTTCACAATTTCTAGGAAAACCTAGGGCTGAACACCTGTGAGTTTGATGGCTGTTTAATTTTTTAACCTTTAGAGCACTGTGGAATTACTTAATCACCAAGTTACCCATATTGTCAGTTGAGGGAGCATTCCCATCACAGGACTGAAGAAGTCAGGTCTGTGAAAGGTAGCCTGGAGATTCCCCGCCTTGGCTGTTGCAACTATTTAAAGCAATGTGGAGGTGGGTTAAATGCAAGGTCCCATGTGCCGGAAGGTGGTTAGTTAGGCCTTCGGTTGGTGAACTATTGTGGATATATGCAGTGGGTTATTAGAGTAATTGAACTGTGTTTCCATAAAGAGGAGAGTTTCATTATCAGATTCTTGTTTGAATACTGTCATAATAGCAGCTGTAGCACATATGACCTAATTTGCATGCAGATAAGAATTCTAGACAGCTTGGTAGCATAATTACTACAGAACATACATTGATAGTAAGAACTGGGGCTTTTACCAGAGGTATGCTCCTGGGACGCATCTCCCTGACTTTGTTAAGTTTCAAATGATAGACAAGTAGGAAGTAGCCATTTCAGTGATGCTGTACTTGTTTTACAGCATCCTAATTTGAGCAGCCTTTCATTGGAAGGACTGATGCTAAAGCTGAAACTCCAATACTTTGGCCACCTCATGTGATGAGTTGACTCACTGGAAAAGACTCTGATGCTAGGAAAGGTTGGGGACAGGAGGAGAAGGGGATGACAGAGAATGAGATGGATGGATGGCATCACCGACTCGATGGACATGCGTTTGAGTGAACTCCGGGAGTTGGTGATGGACAGGGAGGCCTGGCGTGCTGTGATTCATGGGGTCGTGGAGAGTCGGACACGACTTAGTGACTGAACTGAACTGAACTGAATTTGAGCAGCCTTTTTGATGTAATATGGTAGTGGTGTCAGCAACGCCTTCACGATGAACCAAGTCTCAGGAGGGCAGGAAAAATAAGAGTGGGTTGCCATTTCCTACTCCAGGGGATCTTCTGACCCAGGGATCAAACCTGCATCTCCTGAATTAGCAGGCAGATTCTTTACCACTGTACCACCAGGAAAGCCTGAAAGGCACAGTAGATTTTACTAACTACAAAGTTTAATGAATTGGGGCAATGTCAATTATGATGAAAATAGAGACTGTAAGATTAATTCTTTGAAAATCTAACAATAAATAACAGAAGGTTCTTTGTGGTCTTTGCAAAGATCAGGAAGCCTTTTTTTCTGTGCACGTTGTGTAAGAACTTTCATCTCCCTGTGACTGTGATTCAGTGAAGTCACTGAGGTCCCCAGGGGAGTGAGCACCTGTTTGCATGCAAGCAGGAGACTGTTCGCATCCCTTACACTGGGCATGGTGATGAAACATAGTATGTGTTCAGTAAACATTTATAGAATGAAGAATTAGATTTTTTGAGATCATCAAAAAGTCTACTTGTGGGACTTCCCTGATGGTCCATTGGTTAAGGCCTTGCCATCCAATGCAGGAGGTACAGGTTTTATCCCTGGTCCTGGAGCTAAGTTCCCACATGTCTCACAGCCAAAAACAAAAAGCAAATCTTAAAGCAGAAACAATATTGTAACAAATTCAATAAAGACTTTAAAGATGGTCCTCATCAGAAAGAAAAGACGTCTACCCGTAATGACTGTTGGAGAAGATGTGAAGAAAAGGTTACCTTTGTACACTGTTAGTGGGAAATTAAATTGGTGCAACTGCTATGGAAAGCAGAATGAAGCTTCCTTAAAAAATTCAACATGGAACCACCATATGATACAGCAGTTCCACTCCTGGGTGTATATCTGGAAAAAAAAGAAAACACCAATTCAGAGATACATGTATCCCAGTGTTCAGGACATAGAAGCTACCCAAGTATTCATCAATCGGTAATTGACTTAAGACCCATGGTGTACACACACACACACACACAGACAGACACACACACACAATGGGATATTACTCAGTCATAAAAAAGAATGAAATGTGCCACTTGTAGCAATTTAGATGGACCTCAAAAAGCAATGCTTTAGTGAAATAAGACCGAGAAAGGCAGACACTGCATGATATCCCTTATATGTGCAATCTAAAAAATAAAATGAATGTATACACAAAAGAGAAACAGACTCACAGGTATAGAAAACAAACTTGTGGTTACCAAAGGGAAGAAGGGAAGGAGGATAGGGACACATTAGGGGTATGGGATTAACAGATACCAACTACCATATATAGTAGTAGATTCACAGTATTGTAAGTCAACTATAGTTCAATTTTAAAAAGATACCATTTTATTTTACCTTTCTCCAAGCTACTCTGTTGGACTTAAACTCATGATCCTTAAACTTAGTGTTTACATTTCTGCCTACCACTGGTCCTTTCGTGAAAATGAAATCTTTGGGTATCATGAATTTATCTTAAATACTTGATTGTTAAAAGCATTCCAAACGTTAGTTATTTCTCTACAGATTGCCTCAGTGTAGCAGATGATAACCGATAATATGCTTGGTTATAAAGACTCTATGGAGAAGAAAGGAAACAGAACTGCTGAGTGTTGATGGGATTTGTGAGACTCAGTTGAAGCTGTGGATTTGAGGAAGGTGTTCTGTTCAGTGCTTGTTGGAATTTTCCCAGGAAGCTTATGTAGAAGTGAGGCAGCCTTGACGTCAGGACAGAGGGATGGCTGCTTCTGGGGAACCTGCTGATGGATCGTTGTGAGCTGAAAGGGGGGACCACAGACTCATTCTAGGGAGATGAGAGTGTTTACAATTTGAGTCTAGAAATGCAGCTAAGTAGGTATTAAATTTCTGGCTGAGGTAAGTGGAGCAGAAGGGAGTGGAGAATCTAGCGAACTACACAAATGAACCTCTGTTTTAAAGTAATTGTTTCTGGAAGACATATGTGAGGCTGCACCTCCAAGCTCTGTGGTCTTGAGTGCTTGATCTGAGGGGCACAGTTTGCCAATTATTAATGGGCTGGCCTGGGAGCTTTGCCAGTTTTCCTATTACATTTTTCTGGATCACAGCCAGAACCTTGTGGATGAGCTTCGACCTCCAGAGAGAGCCCCATGGAGCTGAGAGAGCTGAAATGAGTGACCGCAAGGAATTCTGCCTGGCGTGACTGATCAGATATTCCCCCTGGTGTGATCCATTGTGTGGCTCATCCTGATTCTATAGTGAAGACTGCACACTTACTTTGGAGAAGGCAATGGCAAGCCACTCCAGTACTCTTGCCTAGAAAATCCCATGGATGGAGGAGCCTGGTAGGCTGCAGTCCGTGGGGTCGCTAAGGGTCGGACACGACTGAGCGGATTCACTTTCACTTTTCACTTTCACACATTGGAGAAGGAAATGGCAACCCATTCCAGTATTCTTGCCTGGAGAATCCCAGGGACGAGGGAGCGTGGTGAGCTTCCATCTATGGGGTCACGCAGAGTCGAACACGAGTGAAGTGACTTAGCAGCACACTTACTTGCTTACTGCTCACTTGTCTTCACACTCTCACAGCAGGCCAGAGGAGCAGGCTGTGTTCACACCCTGTACGGTGTGCTGCATTTGATTAGTTTTTCTTTGTTCCCTGTGTTGCCCAACGCTACTCCATTCTAGCATGACCAGTCTGGAACTGAGAGATGCCCTGAAACACCTGAGCAGTTGCTCTGGAAATTGGTTGGAAAACAACTAAATGCTTCTCTCTTTTCTGTAAGCAAGAAGAAAATGAGAGAAGAACTAGGGGCTCACATTCATTAAATCCTGTGAAGTGCCACGCCTTGTACATATGAAGAGTTCTCCCAGTTATCTCAGAACAGTGCAGTGAGCTGTGATGAGAAATGAGCACTATTGCTTTAGTGTGGTCCTTTGTCTTATGGAGTCTATGAGAGACTCCATTGTTTCTAGATAGAACACATCGGAATTTTTCCACGGGGTAGCATCCATTTTCGTTGTACACCAAGGCTTGTGGTTTGAGAGTATCGGTTACAGTTTCAGTCGTCCCACATTGCTGTGGAATTACAGAATTATCCTAAAGGCCAAACCAACTTGCCTTCCCTCTTTTCTTTTCTTCCTCATTCTTTCTGTTATTCTTCTTTTCCTTCCTTCTCTCCTCTTTATCCTCCCTTCCTTTCTTCCCACCTTTCTCTGAGCATTTGCTTTGTAACAACCTCTGGAGTAACTTCAGGGCAGTGCTTTCTGAGATCTCTAAATTTGAGTTTCTGTTGCTGTCAGCAGCTTCATTGACTTTTCTATTGTGAGATCTCCCAGGATGTGCACTCTGGAAATATTTATGGTTGTCCAAATGACACAAAATTAAGGATTTTTTCAGCTTGTTGGCTAATTTGTGTCTTCTTCTCACTTCTCACCGCTATTTCTAGTTCTTGCTGGCACTGAAAGGAGTCCTTTCTTAGAATGCTTAGGCAGTTGAGTTTTAACTTAGAACGAGTTCATTTTCAAGTACATGATGCAAATGAAATACCTTTAAGGTCTAACTTTCCATTGAAATTTTCTTATTTGGTGAAGTATCTAACTTCACCATGGGGCAAGATGGTTGCTTTGAGATGGACAGGAAGCAGAGACCATTGGGAGAGCAGCCTTTCATTTTGTGATTACTCAAAGACAGAAGGTCTCTCCCTTGCTTCTTTCTCTTGTGTATTTCTTTTTTTTCCCCCTCCATCTCTCTCCTTTTTTCTGATGTCACTAATGAAGTTTGCTCACATCAGATGACATAATGATTGCCCTGTAATGCTCTCTTGGACCTTTGTAGTGTGTAGACTAGAAAATTGTCTCATTCAGCATTTGTAGCATCTGAAGTAGAATTTTTTCCTCGTGAGATTAAATGGCAGGGATACAATGGTTCAACAACAATTTGTTTAGTGACTCTTCTGGGCTGGCATACATTCTGAGCAACTACCTGTGCTTTATTGATTAATTGCAGTATAAAAGACTCTTTAGTAGACATGATATGTGTGCCCAAACACTATAGTTATTAATAGCACCCAGGGCATGGGCATGCTGGTTGAGGAAACAGACAAGTTCTTTGACTGGAGAGTGGTAAGTCGCTGTGGTGTGGCCAAGGACTGGATACTATGAGAATCCACAGTAATGACACCCAGCCCAGGCTTTGTGTATCAGGCTAGGCTTCCTGGAAGAATTGATAACTGCACTGAGGATTATACTGACGGAACGTATGGGGGTGCAGTAGGGATTGGTAGTGTAAGTGTTGTGTGAGAGAGAAGCAGCAAGCTTGAGGTTTCCTAGTGTAGACAGTTACAGTAGGTGCCACATTCAGAAATTAGCCAAGACTGCTCTGCCTTTGGAGCAGTTGCTTGGGTGGGGGTTACAGGGCACCAGAAACAACAGAACTGAGATCCTGAGTGCTCAGTGCCAACGGATATGACCAGAGGAGAAAGCATGAGCAGGTCATGGATCGCTTCCAAGAACTCTACGGAAATTGAATTTTATGTTTGTAGACTTTGGGAAGCTTCAAACAGGTAAATGATGTAATTAGATTTGAACTTGCTGTTCTTGTCTCCTGAGTCTAGAAGGTATAATCTGTATAATTAATTGTTGTCAGATTTTAATCCTAAACTTAGCTTTATGTGGTAGAAGAGGAGTCATTTCTTCATACTGAGATCCTCTAAAACCATGAGTAAGCTTCGTAGGAAGTTAAGGATAGTGATACTCAAATTTTGCCTGCTTCTGTTAGTATTTCTCAAAGTGTGTGTCAAGGAATACTAGTCCTCTGAAATGCCCACTGAAGAAAGGGTTCAGTGAACAGAAAGAAGTCTTGCAGTAAAGAATCTGTTGAATTGGATTAAACCTGGTGCTTTCCAAAATCATTTGACTTAGATTTCTTTATGGCTGAAAATCTGTTAACATTTGCAGACCATGCTGTGGGAGAAAGCATTGTTCTTAATGGAGGATTTTGAATGAAATATTGAATATTCAATGAGGAATGAAACTGGTTTTTCCTTTTTCTGTGATAGTGTGTTCTCTTGAGTGCTACCTCTCTATAGCAATTAAGGGAATCAGGAACCCACTTCTAACTTAAGCTAGTGTAGTTGTAAAGAAGAACACTGGAAATTGTAGAGAAACACATCCCCAATGCATTGAATCCTGTTGAACTAAAGCATAAGGGTAATAGCCATGGCAAGTTTTTTGTTTCTTTTTGCTTTGGCCACACCCCACCATTTGTGGGATCTTAGTTCCCCAATCAGGGACTGAACCTGGATTCTCAGCACTGAAAGCACAGAGTCCTAACCGCTGGACCACCGGAGAATTCCCCTAAAGTCTTTTTAAACAACAAATCTTTGATTTGTGCTTTAGCAGATAAATGGTGACTTCTCTGTAAAAATGAAAAGTTTTAGAACTGTTAGTTTGTAATGACTTTCTAATGCATTTCACCATTTGGCAGTTTAAAATGATAACTTGAGTCTTCATAAAGCTCTTATGCCTTGAATTACTGTTTAACATATGGTAAGAGGTATAATGTTTATCGTAATCTAACAACCACCAAATAGGAAACTAAATCACTCAGAAACTCAGGTCTGCATATTTACATTAAAACTGAATTTTCATCATTCATGAATGTTCATTGTGCTTTGTATTTACTTGGAAAATAGTACAGGCCTCATGTCAATATTTTCTGAAGTCTATATTTCACAAACTAATCGCGCATCTGCATGCATATTTAAATATGTATTAAACTAGTTCTAAATGTCTGTCATACTTGCTCCTAAATCATGGGCTGCTGATGTTTTTTAAGGAATATTCGTTTCTAATGTCCTTCAATAACCTCAGATATGCAGATGACACCACCCTTGTGGCAGAAAGCGAAGAGGAACTTAAAAGCCTCTTGATGAAAGTGAAAGAGGAGAGTGAAAAGGTTGGCTTGAAGCTCAACATTCAGAAAACCAAGATCATGGCATCTGGTCCCATCACTTCATGGGAAATAGATGGGGAAACAGTGGAAACAGTGTCAGACTTTATTTTTCTGGGCTCCAAAATCACTTCGGATGCTGATTGCAGCCATGAAATTAAAAGACGCTTACTCCTTGGAAGGAAAGTTATGACCAACCTAGATAGTATATTAAAAAGCAGAGACATTACTTTGCCAACCAAGGTCCATCTAGTCAAGGCTATGGTTTTCCCAGTGGTCATATATGAATGTGAGAGTTGGACTGTGAAGAAAGCTGATCACTGAAGAATTGATGCTTTTGAACTATGGTGCTGGAGAAGACTCTTCAGAGTCCCTTGGACTGCAAGGAGATCCAGCCAGTCCATTCTAAAGGAGATCAATTCTGGGTGTTCGTTGGAAGGACTGATGCTAAAGCTGAAACTCCAATTCTTTGGCCACCTCATGCGACGAGTTGACTCAGTGGAAAAGACTCTGATGCTGGGCTGGATTGGGGGTGGGAGGAGAAGGGGACGACAGAGAATGAGATGGCTAGATGGCATCACCGACTTGATGGACATGAGTTTGAGTGAACTCTGGGAGTTGGTGATGGACAGGGAGACCTGGCGTGCTGTGATTCATGGGGTCACAAAGAGTTAGACACAACTGAGCGACTGAACTGAACTGAACTGAATATCCTTCCAGTGGATATATCTTGATGTATCTTGAAGGCTGATTATTTAATGTATAGATGTATGACAATAGGTTTTTCTGTTTTGTTATAGTTGTTAGGTCAGAATTTTATTGCTCATGGCTAAATGCTTCGGAAAGACTTTTACTGTTAAAAGCAACTCTCTCTTCAGTGTAATCTCTGTGATAAAGAGGAAATGGAATGTGAGTCTCAAACAGTGATCTGTTATCAAGCCCAGGTCAATAAAGTGATGCTTCTGTTTGAGGTCTCTTCCACTGTTTGTGGTGGATGTTACAGTGCATATCTTGGGTTTTATGATATGAGTTTGCACTAATTATCAGCAGCGAGATTCTGGATAGAATGATAAAATCATTCTCTTTCTTTTATGAACTTACGGAATCTCATAAGTTGGTGTCATGATGGTTTGCCCTCCCCTGCGTTGGCTAAAACTTTGGTAAAATAGATTTGGTGGTCTTAAATTTTGGTAAGAGTTATTATGCTGGGGTATTTAGTTAGCTTCTGTTGCCACCATGCTTCATCAGTCACAAGAGGCTTCTGAAAGGAAGTTTGACAGATCATAATAAGACAAATAAGACATCTTAATAAACAGTGTTCACGCTTAGAAGATGGGTAGTCAACTGTGGTTGCTGATTCCCCTGGGACTAATTCTTTTTGTAGTTCAGCTCCTAATGTAATGGAAATCATGGAGTCATGCCACGCAAGTTTCCGTTTTGAGAATGTTCTGTGCTAATGCCATTTTTCAAAAAGGTGAAAATCAGTTCTTTTCTAGGTTACTTTTTTTTTTTTTTTTTTGAAAGAGCACTCATCATGTGTCAGGCACTGACTGAGTATTTTATGTACATTATCTCAATGTAACCTCACTATATTTTTAGAAACTGGGCCCTATTATTAATCTCATTTACAGACTGGGAAGCTGAAGTTCAGAAAAATCAATGACTTTGCCTTGGGTCACCTGTTAAGCAGCTTTCCTGAGTTTAAATACAAATCTTTCTGACTCCAAAACTCAAGTTCTTAACTGTATTAATGTAATATCTCCCACGTAAGTGTTTCGGAACTTTTTTTTTTCCCCCTAATGGCTGATCCAATCCCCAGTGAATTGTTTCGGTTAACCACCACTGTCACAAATCACTCCATCACTCCAAAATTTAGCGGCTTAAAAACAATAGCAAGCATTTATTTTGTTTATGAATCTGCAGTTTGGCTCAGTCTCAGTGGGGTGTCTTCACTAAGGGTAGGCTGGGTGGTTCAGGTGGAGTTAGAGGGTGGGCTGTTGATTGGGAGCCCAGCCGGGACTGTTGGATGGGAACTTCGGTTCCTCTCAGCTGGTCTATCCAGCTCCCTCCTAGCATGGCTGCTGTGTTTCAAAAGCCTGTTAGCAAGTATAAGAGGCCACATCACAAACTGCAAGAGTTCTTTTGACTGGGCTCAGTAACAGCAAAGCATCACTTTCTCTATATTCTCTTGGCCAAGCCAGTTATTGGTGGTGGTTTAGTCACTCAGTCATGTCTGACTCTTTGTGACCCCGTGGAGTGTAGCCCATCAGGCTCCTCTGTCCATGGGATTTCCCAGGCAGAATACTGGAGTGGGAAGTACTGGAGTGGGTTGCCATTTCCTTCTCCAGGGGACCTTCCTGACCCAGGGATCGAAGCTGGGTCCCCTGTATTGCAGGCAGATTCTTTACCAGCTGAGCCACCAGGGAAGCCCAAGCAAGTTAATAAGCAGATTCAAATTCAAGAGGAGTAGAGCTGGACACCGTGTTTTAATGGGCAGGATTAGTAGCGCTTTTCCATTCTCACAGTCTATTACTTTAGTTTCTGTAATATCCTCTTAACTATTGTTCCTCTTCCTGTAATCCAGCATGGCGTTTGTTCTCAACCCAGTAGACAGAGTGACCTACTTAAAATCCGTCTGTAAAACCTCTTGACCCTGCTCTGGTGAAAACCCTCTAATTGCTTCCCTTCATATTTGAAGTAATAAACAAAGTCCTCATGGGGACCTGCATCTCCCTGTGTTATCAAATCTTTATCCTCTCTGCTCTAATGTTTGACTGTCTCTGTTCCATGTTCTCATTGAAACACCAAGCATGTTCCTGCCTCAGGGCGTTTGTATTTGGTGTTGCATGCTATGTATGCCTAGAATGCTCTTTTGGGTTTTTTGTATCACTCCCATCTTCCTTTCCTCTAGACCTCTGTGCATTTTACCTTCTCGGTAAGGCATCTGCTGATCAGAGAAGATTGAATTCCACTTCACCATCCAGAATTTCCTTTCACTCTTATTCTACTTTTCCTTCCTTATACTGGGTGTCACATGACATATTTATTAACTTATTTATTCTGTTACCTCCACCCATTAGAATATAATCTCCACGAGAACAGAGATTTTGTTTTATTTTGTTGCTGGATCCCAGTAACTTGCACAATACAATACCTGGCATGTAGTAGGTGCTCAGTGAATATTTGTCAGATACACGGAGGAACTTGATTTCAACACAGATTTAAATTTTTCATGGCATTAATGTTTATGGAAAATTCTGAAAGACATGGGAATACCAGACCACCTGACCTGCCTCTTGAGAAACCTGTATGCAGGTCAGGAAGCAACAGTTAGAACTGGACATGGAACAACAGACTGGTTCCAAATTGGTAAAGGAGTATGTCAAGGCTGTGTATTGTCACCTTGCTTATTTAACTTAAATAAATTAGTTATTTATTTAACTAAACAAATTCAGTTATTTAACTAACTTATTTAACTTATATCATGCGAAAGCCAGGCTGGATGAAGTACAAGCTGGAATTAAGATTGCTGGGAGAAATATCGATAACCTCATATATGCAGATGATACTACCCTTATGGCAGAAAGCGAAGAGGAACTAAAGAACCTCCTGATGAAAGTGAAAGAGGAGAGTGAAAAAGTTGGCTTAAAACTCAACATTCCAAAAACAAAGGTCATGGCATCCAGTCCCATCACTTCATGGCAAATAGATGGGAAGCAATGGAAACAGTGAGAGACTTTATTTTTTTGGGTTCCAATCACAGCAGATGATAACTGCAGCCATGAAATTAAAAGACACTTACTCCTTGAAAGAAAACCTATGACCAACCTAGACAGCATACTAAAAAAGTAGAGAAATTACCGACAAGTTCCATCTAGTCAAAGCTTGTTTTTTCCAGTAGTCATGTATGGATGTGAGAGTTGAACCATAAACAAAGCTGAGGACCAAAGAATTGATGCTTCTCCAACATTGTGGTGTTGGAGAAGACTCTTGAGAGTCCCTTGGACTGCAAGGAAATTAAACCAGTGAATCCTAACGGTTGGAAGGACTGATGCTGAACCTGAAGCTCCAGTACTTTGGCCACCTGATGTGAAGAAGTGACTCATAGGAAAAGACCCTGATGTTAGGAAAGATTGAAGGCAGGAGGAGAAGGGGACGACAGAGGCTAAGATGATTGGATGGCATCACTGACTAGAGGGATATGAGTTTGAGCAAACTCTTGGAAATAGTGAAGGACAGGGAAGACTGGTATGCTGCTGTCCATGGGGTCCCAAAGAGTTGGACAGGACAGAGCGACTCAACTGAGCTGATTATTATTTTAACACCTGCTGTTACTAGTGCTGCTGCTTCTCTTCCTTTTCTTCTTGATCATGACTGCTACTGCTGTTAAACTTCTTTCATGACCCAGAGCCAGGAGCCCAGGATAAGAAATTGCTTTTGATTAATTTTGGAATGTTTAGAATTCCAACCACTATACTCCGTGGAAGGCAATGGCAAGCCACTCCAGTACTCTTGCCTGGAAAATCCCATGGATGGAGGAGCCTGGTAGGCTGCAGTCCGTGGGGTTGCTAAGGGTCGGACACGACTGAGCGACTTTACTTTCACTTTTCACTTTCACACATTGGAGAAGGAAATGGCAACCCACTCCAGTGTTCTTGCCTGGAGAATCCCAGGGACGGGGGAGCCTGGTGGGCTTCTGTCTATGGGGTCACACAGAGTCTGACACGACTGAAGTGACTTAGCAGTAGCAGCATACTCCGTGGAAAGACTTCTGAGTTGTGCATTAGGCAGTACTGCTTCCTTCAGTAAACTTTGTGATGTGTCCTCCCTCTCATTTTTAGAATTTGTGTAATTGAAGCATTACAGTGGCAGATGTGCTGGTGTGGTTGGAAAAACAAAAAAACAGTTCTTTCTCTTTGTCCAGTATTGGCCACGGTCATTATGCTGATTGTAATGGAGGCTGCAGTAGTTAGGGATGATTCTGATGACTAAGAATTTACCTCAAAATGCCAGGACTCAGTGGTGACTGGGGACTTAAGGACCTTGAATATTGATATATTGACGTGTTCCTTTCTTGGTGGTGGAAAGGCTTGTTTTCTTTATGCTTTTTCTGGGTTTGACATATTCTAGAGCATGTACTTTTTATCTCTGAAGAGATGAAAAATCTTATCTCTGAAGAGAGAAATAAGAGAGTAAAAGTTATTGATTTTTAAGCTAGCCACTTCTACCTCAATTTTGATCAGGCCCTATTTTGTGAATGTCCTATATCACATTTATTTTGTTGTAAATGTCATTCCCTGACCTTAGTTGTTGCTCGTTAAAGGTTTAGGAGAGCACTCTTCCCTTTTCAGTGTCTCGTTTCCTGTTTTACATATGTAAAACAAAAATCTTCTGTACAGATTGGTGAAAAGTCCTGAACTTTAAAAATGGATCGCTTTAGTCTTTATTACTCTTTTCAGATGTCACATGTATGGCATGTTGAGAGTAAAATAAGCTTTCTGGATTTCCCAGCTGGCTCAGTCAAAACAAACCTTTTTTTGGTTTGTTTTGTTGTGTGAAACCAAATCTGTGGAAGGCCATGGTGGTAGCTTTTGGATAAAACCCAGTTTTTATGCTTTTTGGATTTATTGAAGATGTTGACTCTTTGTTCCCTCTGGGCATAAATGTGGGTTTCCTAGAAAATGAAAGTGTAAGTGCTGGGTAAATAGGTTAAGAGGCAGGTGTGTGGTGAAAACTCCTTGAAACAGTTCCAGGATCATCTATCACGTCCTCAGGTCTTCACCTGCTGACAGGAAGCTAATGGCAGTGGTACCCATGCTGCCAGATCAAGGAAATAAAGATTGCCTCTCCCTTCTCCTTCCCCTTGATCAGCAGGTGCTGTCAATAGGGTGATGAATTAGATGAAACTCATGAGTGAGGACCAGGAAGTGTTGTGCAATAAGATATTTAATTACTAGGTGTGAAATAAACCAAAAACAAATGAAACCACTCGATTTTTTTCTAAAGATAGATTGTTCATATGTCAGAGCTAAGATGTCATTGCCTTTTAATGAATTGGTTTATAAAATTCTGTCTTTAATAGTCATTGATTTGATCCTTGACCTGATTTTATCTGGACACATATTAAATCTAGTTTGTGTTGAGGACTCGGGCATAATTTGCTTTCTTGGGTTAAGGAGAAGCCTGCAGACTAAAAATGATGTGGCTGTTTTTCAAGGCGGCTCTTTCACTCACCTGACATCTCTGAAATAAGGTTTCTTTGAAAAGGGCCAATTTCTATTAGAAAGCATAGAATAATTTAGAGTTTTATGTAGTAATTATTATAAGTAACTCATAATAACATTTCTACTTGATTTTACTTATTCAAAACTGGCCACTCACTTCCTAATAATACCTTTGCTGTCTCATATATTATTCTAATGAAATCATTCCTTTAAAAGTCAGTGTAGGTGATGTCACATGAACTCAGGCTTCTGTTCATCACTGTCTGCATTTTTCCAAGCAAGTGTTTGGAAGCATTAATAATTTCTGTTTAATTTCACCTCTGAAAGATACTTCATTTGGCTTACCAGGCAGAGTGAAAAATAATAATTTATATGAGTCATCTATCTAGGAAGTGTAGTTTATAACATAAAACGACCCAGAGCTGTGACAAGAGAAGTACTGCATAATGTGAGACCATAATTGCTCATTGAGAAATGAATTAAGCAAAAGAAGGGCAATAACAGTTCATCAGCTGGATTTACATCATTTTGCAGTTGTTCCCAGTCCATATTTTTTTGGAATGTGACTTAGAGTTGGAGAGGTAATTGGCAAGAATTAGATAAGGTAATGGATGGTCCCAGGGTGGGGGAAGTCAAGGCAGTAATTCAGTTTTCTAGGAATCTGCTGATGTCATCATTTATGGGGAAAAGCATAAATAGCTTATGAGCAATAGCAGAGTCCCAGGAGTGAATTCAGCTGCCTGGGATCCCATCCTTATGTGATGTTCACATGTTCATTCATATTTCTTGAACTTGGCTCATAAGACACTTTTTGAATGTTAGCGTTTTGAGTGCCAATATAGTCTTCTCAAGGTGAAGGGTGGTATTAAGGGAAATTTAAAAGGCAGAGAAGGACATGCTAAAAAAAGAAATACTCAGTTTTTATGCTTTTTGCTCAGTTTTAACACTTTTGAAACATAATCCTAGAAATTTTACTCTTCACATCATGTTTTCCTTTATTATAAAGGCCATACTCTTGTGTTTAAGTAAGGAAACACATATACAGTACTGTAACACGTATGTCTTTGGTATATGCTTAATGTTGTACCAAACTGCTTTATTCTTTTAGCATCTCATATTGTGTGTCACACACTATTTCCTTTTGTTTTCTTTGACGTAGCAGTTATACACTTGACAAGAGCCAAAGTAAAATTTACATGGTGATGACTGTTAGTCTGAATACTTGCAAAGGCTTTAAGAATTGTCATGCCTAGGTCGACTAAGAACCAGTATATGTATTAAATCAATGCAAACTCCTGTTTTCTTATGTCCATCTTGACTTGCTCTTGTAACTCTTGTCTCTTGGTGTTAGATATAAATTGTTTTCTCTCTTTTTATCGAGGTTTATGGTATTTCTTTAGTAAGTCCATACTTACCCATTTCATGGGAAGGAGTTAATTGTATGAAGAATAGCATGATAACATGAAATTATGGGACTTGAGGGCCTCACATTCAGACACACTGTATTCCAGCAAATAGGCATCTGTCTATCCTTATAGATACATGCTAGTGCTTAATAACAATGATCATTTAAAATTATGGTATTTACAGAACGAGTTGACTTTATGATTTCTTAGGAAAATACAGTCCACAAAGTTGTGGTTGGGAGTTGTGTGCTTTTGTGTGGGAGGTTTTGACAAATGATAATTAAAAATAGAAAATTTTGTGTAATGTGAAACTTGTGGGAAAAGAATGCCACTTTTGGGTAATTAAATTAGGCATTATGTACAGAAAACATGTGTTCCACAATAGCAGTGTAATGAGGGGGCACTAGTTACTTTCTTTACTTTTAAAGGGAAATGGTTGGAAAGAGAGAAGAGGGCGTTGTGGTGGTGATGGTGGTGATGCTTTTGTTGTTACAGTCAGAGTTCATTGAATGCAGAATATGACCAGACCTAGCAGGTTACATGTATTGTCTTAATCCTTACACAAGTTTATGAGGCAGGTATTATTATTCCCATTTTGGAGATGAGGAAACCATGGCCCAAAATGTTTAACTTGACTGTGGTTACACAGTTTGTCAATATCAGAGCTGGAATTTGAACTCACCAATTCTGATTTTAGATCTTGTAACACTTTCTGTTTCTATATGGCTGTTCTGGGAGAATTCCAGACCCCTGCAGTTTTTAGGAAGATATAACATAACATGGTCAATAATTTCTGATTTCTGATCTCATACTTACACTTGATTCATATATTGGAAGGACTAATGAAAGTAGGTTACTGTTGAAGAAGAAATTTATGCCATGCACATATTATTCACAGAAATGTTAACAGCTCCTCTACTGAATAGTCATATCCTTGGAGACAGAGACTACCTTCTATTTATCTCTGCATATCTGTAGTGTAGTATGATTTTTAACAGTGTTATTGATAGTGTATACTCTATAAAAGTCAGCATTTTTATTTTATTCCTAAAACTGTGAAACCAGCTATCTAATTTCAGGACATTCTTTTCACCCGTGAAAGAAACCATCTACTAATTGGCAGTCAATCTTGATTACTTTTTTTTTTTAAACTAAAGAAAGAAAGCTGCCAGAGATTAGCAGCATTTAGCATTGGCTTGCAGTCACCTAATTTGTGAAAACTTGACATTCTCCATTAATTGTAACTTTTCACCAAAATAACCGTTTTCTTTCACATGCTTTTGAAATTACCTGGTTGAAATCATTGGCATTAGTTCATTCCATTTTATACAAACAATTGCTGTCATTAATTCAGAGAAAGTAAAATGTATAAACTGTAGTAATACTGAAAGTCTATCTGATCTAATCCCTTCTTATCGTAGACATTCTTTAGTACTAAACTATGGCATTACTGATTTTCAGAATTCCTTTCTGAACAAAAAATGCCTCAAGATAATCCCCCCAAAGTTGATTTTTGATAAGCATGTATGGAGTGTTAGAAATTCTTTTCGTTCATTGCCTGAATGCTGAATGTTTGCAGTGAATCTGTGACAGCTTGAACATTTTTCCCTTTCCTGTTTTTAATGAATGCAGGATTTCCACGACTTTGTATTTGCCTCTCCCCCGTATCAAAGAGGAAGAATGGTTAATACGCACGTTCAAGTTATTGCTTGACTTTTCTATTCAGTGATTCTAGCCTGAATTACCTCATTATTCTGATTAAGAGGTAGTGAAACATATTTACTGATAGCTCAGGTTCTGGATTAAGGAAGTCATAGGGAGTGGGGCTGAGCACTCTTCCCCAGGCTTAACTCCATCAGCACCCCTTCATTTTGTTTGTTGAGGACAGAGATGAAGAGCTATGAAAACTAAGCTGTCCCCCTTCTCACACTAGTTTGTTCCTGTACCCCATGCTTTCTTCATATACATGGGCTTTCGCTGCCCTGTGGAAATAGTCTCAGGTTCAAATCCTGGCTCTGCCACTTACCAAATGTGTAATTTTTGGCAAGTCACCTCATCTCTGTGTGCCCATTTTGTCCCTGTGAAGTGGGGACAATAATAATAACTATAGGGTTGTTTTCGTTTGACTATTTAGTGAATTTAAAAGGACACAAGCAGGGGACTTGTTTTAAACATTTTGTTCTTTTCCTAATTATTAAAAATTGAGATACAGTTGATTTGCGATGTTTAGATATACAGCAAAGATATTTAGTTATACATATATGTATCTGTGAGTATGTGTATGTATGTATGTACTCTTTCTCAGATTCCTCTTCGTTATAGGTTATTGTACGACATTGAATATATTATAGTTCCCAGTGCTATACAGTGGGTCCTTGTTGTTTATCTGCTTTATATATAGTAATCTCAGATTCCTAATTTATCTCCCCCACCCCACTCCAATTCCCCTTTGGTAACCACAAGTTTGTTTTCTATGCCTCTGAATTAATTTCTGCTTTATAAGTAAATTTATTTGTATAATATTTTTAGATCCCACATGTGACAGATATCACGTGATATTTGTCTTTCTCTGTCTGATATACTCACTGGAGAATGTCTAGGTCCATTCTTGTTACTGCAAATGACATTACTTCATTCCTTTTCGTGGCTGAATAGTATTCCATTTTGTGTATATATACCACATTTTCTTTAGCCATTCATCTGTTGATGGACTGATTTTAAACATAAACACGTTCTCTTATGAGAAAAGGTCTATTGGTCTTCTTTCCTCAGTTCTCTGTTCCTGCCTCCTGTTCCCTGGCACCACTGGTAATACAAAAGCTTCAGTAAAAGCAAGTGCTTTTGATCCAGGAAGAAACACACACTAGCTGTTCAAGGGGCTCCACATTTGGGTGCCGAAAGCCATGATTAAGGCACCATAGAAAAGTCACTAGTGTTTTGAGTCTATTAGACATGCAAGGCTTTGTGGTCAGTATTAGTAGATACATTGTTTCTAGATCTCTGTTTGGGGAATAAGGGGACTTATACCCTTGTGGTTGGTCAGGCTCCCTAGAAAAGGACGTGTCAGTTCAGTTCAGTCGCTCAGTCGTGTCCGACTCTGCGACCCCATGAATCACAGCACGCCAGGCCTCCCTGTCCATCACCAACTCCCGGAGTTCACTCAAACTCATGTCCACAGAGTTGGTGATGCCATCCAGCCATCTCATTCTCGGTCGTCCCCGTCTCCTCCAGCCCCCAACCTTTCCCAGCATCAGAGTCTTTTCCAGTGAGTCAACTCATTGCATGAGGTGGCCAAAGTATTGCAGTTTCAGCTTTAGCATCAGTCCTTCCAATGAACACCCAGGATCGATCTCCTTTAGAATGGACTGGTTAGATCTCCTTGCAGTCCAAGGGACTCTCAAGAGTCTTCTCCAACACCACAGTTCAAAAGCATCAATTCTTTGGTGATCAGCTTTCTTCACAGTCCAACTCTCACAGCCATCGGCTGGATCATGGAGAAAGCAAGAGAGTTCCAGAAAACCATCTATTTCTGCTTCATTGACTATGCCAAAGCCTTTGACTGTGTGGATCACAATAAACTGTGGAACATTCTGAAAGAGATGGGCATACCAGACCACCTGACCTGTCTCTTGAGAAACCTGTATGCAGGTCAGGAAGCAACAGTCAGAACTGTACATGGAACAACAGACTGGTTCCAAATAGGAAAAGGAGTATGTCAAGGCTGTATATTGTCACCTTGTTTATTTAACTTATATGCAGAGTACATCATGAGGAACGCTGGGCTGGAAGAAGCACAAGCTGGAATCAAGATTGCCGGGAGAAAAGGACATGTACTCATAGAAAAATGTTTGTTATGGCACATGCTACAAGATTTGTATTTATGGGATGGTGACAAGAGGACATGAGCGTTCATGAATTGGAGCCAAAGAGTTAGGACTTATTGGAGCCAAAGAGTTAGGTAAAAACATAAAGATTGCTTAGTTGTAGGACATACCTTCCTTCCATTTTTATGTTGAAATGACATCGATGGGGTTGACATGGTAAATAGGCAGATGATCTCCTAGCCGGGGTAAAGAAGGTTGCATTAACTGAGGACCAGAAATGACACAGGTTTGACTGTGAGAATATCTAGCAGGAATACAAAATAATATGTAATGTGTTTAAATCATATGCAGAGAGGTTTTTCTCCTTGAACATATCTCCAAGAGTGTTGATGAAACTCACCTCTGAGTTTCCAAACTAGCCAAATCCAAGTCAGATGCACATCACCTACTTTTGTTTCGGGTAGTCTGTCCCCGCTGGACACCATGATGGGAGCAGCACACACCTTGTTTCCCTTTGTACTTGCACAAAGCCCAGAGGTGTAGGTATTTTTAGTCCTTAAAAATTGTTATTTTAAATATTAATGATTTTATCTTTTTCCACCCTCAATGTAGGTGAGGAAACAGACTTGGATGGAGCAAACTAAATTCTTTAGAGAGTAAGGTGATGGAGTAGGACTCTGAAACTACCGTTTGCCACCTTAAAAACTAGAGGCTCTAATGTCTGTCCTGGGTTTTCCTGGTTGGTAGAGAACTACTCCTCGTGGTTCCCAACATGACTTTAGTGATAAAGTGAGATGATTTTAAGCAGTGTTCTTGATGTTACTTGAAGATCTAATCTAATACTAAGCATATGACTCTCTCTGTAATTAAAAAAAAAAAAATGCTTGTAATTGTGTTAAGGAGAAAGTCTCAGTTTGGTGCTAATAAGTCGCTAATGTTTGTTAATCTCCCTTTGTAATAAGAGAATGTGGACTTCAGGCTCAGAGCCTCAGACTCTAGAGAAAAGGAACCAATTTTATTTTTGTTGTATTTAATTTTAGTTGTTGTTTATGACAGGCTGGAACTGATTGTTCATTGTAGGTAATGCTGAGTGTTTCCTTTTTGAAGTTTTATGACAGTAAAATCTGCTCTTCGTCATTTACTGTTCTGTAGGTTTTGAGAAGTACATTGTCCTTCACCTCCACCACAATCAGAATGCAGAACTGTACTGCCTCCTCAAACCCTCTCCACTCCTCCCATTCCCTGGTGCTGCCTCCTGTAGTCAACGTCAACCATACACCTGGCGACAACTGGTTTATTCTGCATCTCTTTTGTAGTTTTGCCTTTTATAGACTATCACTGAAATGGAGTATGCAGTATCTAGCCTTTTGAGTCTGGCCTTTTTTTTACACTTATTGAAATGTATTTGGCAGTAATCCATGTTGTGTACATTTAAACTTCTGTTGAGTTCATTGTAAGGACTTAACACTGTGTATCCAATTGTCAATTGAAGCACATTCCGGTTGTCCTATCTGTTTTGGGCTGATTATGTGTAGAGCTGCTGTAAACATTTGTATATACGTTTTTGTGTAAATGTGAGTTTTCATTTATTGAGGATAAACATTTAAGAGTGTGATTTTGGGGTCCTATGTAGATTTATGTTTAACTTTTTAACAAACTGCCAAACTCTTTTTCAAGTGGCTATACCATTTTTCATCTTTACCAACAATGTATAAAAAAGTTCCAGTTGCTCCATGTTTTCACTAGCATCTGGTACTGTAAGGTTTTTTTTTTTTTTTAGCCCATTCTAATAGATGACGGGTTGACTCACTGGAAAAGACTCTGATGCTGGGAAAGGTTGGGGGCGTGAGGAGAAGGGGACGACGGAGAATGAGATGGCTGGATGGCATCACCGACTCTGTGGACATGGGTTTGAGTGTACTCCGGGAGTTGGTGATGGACAGGGAGGCCTGGCGTGCTGTGATTCATGGGGTCGCGGAGAGTCGGACACGACTGAGCAACTGAACTGAACTGAATAGGTATATTTCCCATGAAGTCCAAAATCACTGTGGATGCTGATTGCAGCCATGAAATTAAAAGACGCTTGCTCCTTGGAAGAAAAGTTATGACCAACCTAGATAGTATATTAAAAAGCAGAGACATTAATTTGCCAACGAAGGTCCGTCTAGTCAAGGCTATGGTTTTCCCAGTGGTCAGGTATGGATGTGAGAGTTGGACTGTGAAGAAAGCTGATCGCCGAAGAATTGATGCTTTTGAACTGTGTTGCTGGAGAAGACTCTTGAGAGTCCCTTGGACTGCAAGGAGATCCAACCAGTCCATTCTAGAGGAGATCAGTCCTGGGTGTTCATTGGAAGGACTGATGCTAAAGCTGAAACTGCAATACTTTGGCCACCTCATGCGAAGAGTGGACTCACTGGAAAAGACTCTGGTGCTGGGAAGGATTGGGGGTGGGAGGAGAAGGGGACGACCGAGAATGAGATGGCTGGATGGCATCACTGACTCGATGGACATGAGTTTGAGTGAACTCCGGGAGTTGGTGATGGACAGGGAGGCCTGGCGTGCTGTGATTCACGGGGTCGCAAAGAGTCGGACACGACTGAGCAACTGAACTGAATAGGTATATAGTAGTTAAGCATTTCTTTTGGTCTCAGAATATGTCAAAAACCATGTGCGTGCATGCCAAGTCACTTCATTCGTTTTCAACTCTTAGTGACCCCAGGGACTGTAGCCTGCAAGGTTCCTCTGTCCATGGGATTCTCCAGGCAAGAATACTGGAGCCCTCCTTGAAGGGATCTTTCCGACATAGGGGTCTAACCTGTGGCTCCTGCATTGCAGGCAGATTTTTCCACTGAGCCACGGGGGAAGAATTGTGAGTGGCAGGTAACTGAGTGGATTTGGGGAAAAAGCATGTTCTACTCTGCTTTATCTCTGGCAACTAAAGAATAAAGACTATGAGGTTATCTTGGATATCTAATGAATTTCAAGCAACATAAACACTTGTTTCCTTAACCTGTAAGCAGATGGAGTGACTATGATTTTTGAAACTCTCGTTACATTTGGATAAGCAAAACCCAGATGAAGTTAACATCAAATGATCCCATTGAGCATTAACAATTTACTCTTAGGAATGATCCCTCTACTAGCAGCCTGGCCTTGAGGCCAGTTGGAGTGATGACTTGCCTTGAAACTTAATGGTATTGGGAACACTTAGCAGTAGGAAATAGCATATTAGTGTTTCACTTCTAAAATTTTTTTCCTGCTTGAACTGGATATTTCAAGAGAAATTCTAGAAAGAAGGAGAGAATGCAGATGAGCTCCAAACCTGGTTTTGTTTCTGTAGCCATTTGCTGTTGTTCAGTCGCTCAGTTGTGTGAGATTCTGCGATACCATGGACTGCAGCACACCAGGCTTCCCTGTCCTCCACTGTCTGTCAGTTTGCTTAAACGCGTATCCATTGATTCGGTGATGCTGTCCAACCATCTCATTCTCTGTAGCCATAGTTTGTGGAGTTTGATGATAAGGAAGGTAGTTTTTTGATTTCCTCATCAAGATTCCCTCATGCCAGGTACACCGAAAGTTTATGAACATACAATGTGCCCAAGAAGCAAGCAGCCACTCAAGCTTTGGAGGCAAACTTTTGGGGGTACTGCTAATTCATACTGAGACAGTCAGCAGGGCATAGCTCAAATTCATTTATCTGGTGCATAAAAGGCTGATAGTATTCACTTCTCTGGTGCAAATCTTGTTAAATTTTAACACTTAAAAAAGACTCTGTGTAAGTGATGAATTGTTTGAGATTTAAAAACCAAAATCAGGCAGAAAAATATTGCCACCTTCTCCTAACTTTAGGTCACAAAGTGTCAGACATGACTGAGCGACTGAACAACCACAACCTATTCATAGCTAAAGGCAAGTATTGAGGTCCTTGTTGCTAGCTTTCTATGAAGTGGGAAACCTTGGAATGTATTGTGTGTTGATTCAGTTGGAGCCTCTATTCTTTGTCATATTCTTGCAAGGATTAAGCTAATATTGAAGTTGTTTGAGTAGGATGCCTAAGAATCAGGACTTTCAGGATTATTTTATCATTTTAATTATTTTATTCGATTTATAAAATACCAAAACAACTAACTACAAGTACAGCGGTACAATTCAGAGGAATGTAAAGAAACAATTTTTTTTTCTCCTCCCATTTCTGCACCCACCCTCTTCTGGTTACCACTGTTAAGGATTTATTCCATCCATTTAACTATTTATTAACTCAGAAAACATGTAGCACCCATAGGGCTTTCTTTTCTCTTTTTCAATAAAATGCAGTGATTATTTTTGTACTTTATGTTACTTAACTGTGTATTATGGATATTCTTTCTCATAACTGCTTGGGCATCTAAGTAGTACTTCTTTACAGAGCAAAAAAAAAAAAAATTCCTAAGGCAAATCTACCGTATTTCATTTACTCGTTCCTATATTCACAGGAACTCACTTTTTGTGTGTGTGTATTTTGGAGGACTGTTTTTGTTTTGATCTTGTTGCCTTTGGTTTTTGTTTTGGCTGCCAAAAGTGATGGCACAAATATCTAAGAAGACTTTTTTCCCAAGATACCATTTCCAAAAGAAACCAAACAGAATTTTTAGTACAAAACGTAAAGCTTGACTGTCATTTTTCAAAGCGGATAAGAGGTTTTTAAAGGATGAGTTTCCTGTTTGAGTACAAGATTCTGCAGTTTGATTGTTGTTGTTAAGTCAGTAAGTCATGTTGACTCTTTGTGACCCTGTGGACTGTAGTTTGCCAGGCTTCTGTGTCCATGGCATTTCACAGACAAGAATACTGGAGTGGGTTGCCATTTCCTTCTCAAGCAATTTGATAGGTTTCTTATTTTTATTTCAAAAGCTGAAAGTGCTTTGGGGGCACAGTATTGAACATAGTACTGGAAATGCCCTCCTGGTTTAGAAATGTGCTTCTTTAAATCTAAAGTAATTAACATTGGATAAAATTTCAATTCAGTTCCTCTGTCATGTTAGCCACATATCAATAGCTACATGTGTATATATGTTGTACTTTAATGCTGTGCACCTGAAATGTATTTAATAAAAATAATAATAACCAGATGTGGCTCGTGGCTACCATCTTAGACTCACATCTATGAAACATTTCCCATATGGCAGAAAGTTCTTTTGGACAACAATGATTTCAAATGACTAAAGTCAGATTGCCTACTTTCAAATCATAGCTCTGCCCAGCTGAGTTGTATGTGACCTTGGGAAGGTTACTTTGCTTCTCTGGGTATCAGCTTTCTCATCAATAAAGTGAGTATAATAGCTATCCTTCTGTGTTTCTGAGAAAGATTAGCTATAGCACTATTGATTAATTGTTGAACACTTTACCTAAGATATAGGTAAGCATCAAATAAGTGGAAGCTATTCTTTTTTTCCTAATGTTTGATTATCTCTTTTTTCTTTTGGAAGGCCAGGAGGTGAGCTCTGTGTTTGTTGAAACATAGTAGCTGCAAGATATTGTTGCCCTGATTTCTAGCTGGACCAACAAAAGACAGTATAGTAAGCTGTAAGCAACCTCCATTTGTCAGCCTGGTGATTTTTTTTTTTTTAATACACTGTCCCTGAGAAACATAGTAGAATTTGTTTTACTTCTCTTCTGCCAGGAAGCAGCCCTTCTGGCTTTGTTAGAAGTGTGGTTTGTAATAATTGTACCCACCCCAGATGGCCCCTGAAAAACCTTTGAAATGCCATCTGCCAGGCGTGTGTCCAGCAGGCAGCCTGTCATTCTGCTAGAAGAAAAGAGAGGGCGGGGTCCCCTCCCAGGCCCTTTCTCCCTAGCATCTCTGAATGGGAGCCTGGTCATGTGGACCAGGCCCAGGGCTGGTTGCTCAGAGGATAACTCCAGTAAGCTCCTGCTGGCCTGCAGAGAGGAAAGGTTTTGTCTGGGTAGTAAACCCTGAAGGTTTTGTGGGTGGAGATGAATCCTCCCCACCCCCTTCCCCCACTGCTTAAAGGCCATTCTAAGCGTATTTATTTCCAAGGGAAAATGGTGTCTGCTTGTTTTCATTTTTCCTCTAAAATGTACCATTTTTCTCCAAGTTGTTGATTATTTTCAATCCTTTCAGGAAATTAAGTCTCAGAGGTTAGTGTTGTCTTAACAGTTACTCTGACAAATTGGTTCAGAAAACACGACTAGAAGAAATGTCAACGATAAGGTGATTACAGGAGGGGGAGAAAAACCAAAATATTGTCTGGTGTGGAAGACTTAAAAAAACAACAACAAATCTTCTGTTTGGTCTTACTTATTTATCCGCATTTGGGGGCCCTGGGGATGGAGGGATGGATTTAGTTAATAGAATTTTGGTGTGGTGACTTGAATGTGAAAGTTGCCGTATAGAACATATTTAGTACAGATTCTTTCACAGCAAGTTTCAAAGAGATTCTGTTCTTGCCCTCCACTGGAATTTCCCAGTGTGATGTAGACTGTTTGTGTTTTCCAAATAGCTGGCTAAACAGCTTTTGCACTTGGCTCTGAGACATCACACCCTCCTCCTCTGCTCCTGCTTTGTTGACAGCTGCCTCTTCATCTCCTCTGAGGATCTTTTCCTCTTCTCAGTTTCCAAAAATTGTAAAGTTTTTGTGTTTAAGGCAGACTTCTTGACTGCTTTTTCTATACTGTCTCTCCCCCTAGATTCTTTCTTTCTTTCTCTTGCCTTCAAATGCCAGTGGCTTAGTGATAACTCTCAAATTTAGGGCCCAACCACCCATCTGATTTTTAGATTTACATATTCAGCTGTCCAGAGCTCTCTACATCTAGGTGTCTGATTGGCATCTCAAGCTTTCACATATTCAGAAGTGAACTCTTCCTTTTTTTCCCCTTCTACACCATTTCCCCATCTTCTTGATGTCTGTAAGTAGACATCCCGTTTGCCCAGGTCATATTCTTCTGTTTTTCTTACATACTCCATCAGCGGTTTCTGTCTTTAAAATCTAAACCTAGCATGGCCTGATGAGTTGATGTACTTTGAACACATCTATCCTATGTACTCTCTTGCAGCTGTTTAAAGCGTTCACAATTCATAACAGAAATCTCATTGCTTTTTATCACCTCTGTCCTATTGTTCTTGTCTATGCCCTGATTTTTTTCTCAACTGGACCCTGAAAAGAGTGAAAGTGTTAGTCTCTCAGTCATGTCTGGCTCTTTGCATCCCCATGGACTGTAGCTCGCCAAGCTTCTCATTCATGGAGTTTTCTAGGCAAGAATACTGGAGTGTATTGCCGTTCCCTTCTTCAGGGTATCTTTCCCAACCAGGGATCAAAGCAGGGTCTTCTGCATTGCATGCAGATTCTTTGCCATCTGAGCCACCGGGGAAGCTCAATTATGTATATAATTTGAACTATAATACCAACTCATTTCATTCTCATAATAACATAAACTGTGTATCTGGTAGCAGGTACTGAGTTAGGCCTTTTAAAAGCCTTGTCTTATTCAATGCACACAACAAACGTATAGGTAGTTTATTATCCTTATTTCACAGGTTAGGAACTGAGAAACAACAGAAGCTCAGGAACCAGACAGACCATGAATTCATTATTCCCTTCTGTGTGTACCTGCTCAGCAGCAGTATATGGTACTCTTTATGCTTCTGGAGTACCCACTGTATGCCTGACACCCGAGATGTAAATTTAAACATTGTAAAGTACCTCAAGGGTGTCATAGTCTGCCAGGGAAGCAAGAAACGGGAACAACTTAGGAAACAGGTTAAGAATAGACTTATGGACACTACACAAGCAGGCTTCTATACCAGAAAGTCCTGGTGTGCTGAGCATGACAAGCAAACATTTGTAACATAACTGGTACTATGGATAATTTGCAGCTCTTTTTAACACTCAGATTTCAGATTTAGAAAAATTGGACTTGTTTAAAAATGTGTTTTGCTTAAGTAAAATATGTAAGAAGTGTTGAGTTTTTGACCTAAAATAATTCTGGATATCCACTGTAGACTCATGGAAATTCACATGGGCAGGCAATCAGAGATTGTTCTGTCGTGAACACTGGAGACAACATACAGTTGGTTATTTAATTGCTTTTTAGGGAGAATTAGAAATAGGACTAGGGGAAAAAATTCCTGCTTATTATATTAAAAAAAAAATGACTTAAAAGCACTATGGGTAATTGTGCCTTGCAGAATGAGCCCATGTTGGTTTGTATGCCCTACCTAACTTGAATGTTGGAACAGAAATCATAAATTTTGCTTTTATTTTTTTTAATCTCCCCTACCATTTAATATAGATTCGTAGTATGTACTGCAAAATTGCTTATGGTTTATTTTTTTTTTTAGGTTGAGTGTAAATCACACTCCTTCCACACTTTTGATTGAGGTTGACTGAGCTAAAATGATAGGTCTTTCGCCCAGCACCTCAGCTGGGTGACTTAAATATTCTAGAAGTTCTGTGTTATTTCATAAGAAGAATTGTTATATTTATGAGTCTTTGAATGAATGATGAGATTAATTCAGGGGGAGAATTTTCTATCAAATGCAGTGTCCTTTTTCTCCTGTCAGAAATTACGGGTGGCCTCTTTTTGCCAAACATATTAATTACATGGAGACAGAGCGATATTTTGATCCCTGGGAGGTATCCAGCCACAGATCTTGGGCAATTGAATTTCTCTAGTGATGTGTTTATGCAGCGGGTGTCATTTTCTTCAAAGGGCTTATTACATTGGAAGTTGCCGGATATATTGAGGAACACAAGAATTTCGAGGCCTGTGGTAAAAATATAAACCCCTTAGGCTCTGAGCTTAAGGTGGATAATGTTTTTAGAATTTACTGGAGCCCTGAAAGCTGCTGATTGTGAAGGTTGTCTGTATAAAATACAGTTCACTGTTTTCATTCAGTGCATTCATCATTTTTTTAAGTGATAAAAATCTCTCTGGGTTGCCTTGCTGTGTTTGGTTTTCTCTTTCTGGTATTTGAGGGGCCCAGGCACGAGAGGATGGAAGTCAGGATGCTTTTCTGCTAGAAAGACGTTACCTTTGCCAGGTCGCTGTCTTAGTAGGTGGGTCTGTCAGCTTAGGTACTTACTGAACTGGTTATTTTAATTACACCTGGATGGGGCGCTTCCTCTTTCAGCGGACTGATGTTTTCTTGCGCCTTTTGTCTTGTCTGCTACAGGCACAACCCGGTCTCCCAGAGAAGGAGAGGTACCTGGCGTGGACTATAACTTTCTGACTGTGAAGGAGTTCTTGGACCTCGAGCAGAGCGGGACTCTTCTAGAAGTCGGCACCTATGAAGGTGAGCTGATCTGTGTGGCAGCAGTGAGCGTGCCTCTCTGCTGGGCACCACAGAGGATCCTGAGCCATTGAGGCAGAGATGTTCTGTGGACTGGTGAAGTCTAAACATCTGTAGGAGATGGCAGTTCACCTTAATGGGATTAATAATAATAAAATATATGGAATAAGGCTTTATGGAGCTCTTTAAAAATAATTTGGATTTTTTTTTTTTTCCCTCCAGGATTTTTTTCCTTTAATTTGTTGATTTAAATGCAGGCACGGGTGAGTGTGGGCGTGTGTGTGTGTGTGTGTGTGTTTAATATGGGTATGTATGGTATTAGAAAGAAGAGGAAGAAGACTCATAGCATAAAATGTGACCTTATAGGTGGTGGTGTTCTAGTGTCAAAAGGACTGGAATGTCATTTGTACCACCAATTGATGTTTAATATATTTTTGAGTAGGTGATACATTTTCATGAAATATTTCAAAGCAGAATATTTCAGAAGTATTCAGAAGTAAGCTCTTTCCTAGATCTATCTTCCACCTGCCTAATTTCCATTTCTCTTTTCCCCAGATATTAAAACCAGTGTTATTCATTTCTCATTACTCTTCTGAAGTTTTTTTTTTTACTGTAAATGCAAACAGATATATGCAAGTGTACACATACATGTATTTTTTTCATACGTATGTTCTCACATCTTCCCTGTTTTATATAGAAGGTGTATACTATATGCTATTTGGCATCTTGCTCTTTTATATCATGAAAGTATGTCTTCTGAGTCTTTGAGGTTCGATACTAGAGTGCTTTTTTAAGTGACTAAGTAATCTCCTGAATATGTGGACCATAATTTATTTAACTAGGTCTTTTTGAATAAACATTTTTTAATATTTCAACACATGACTGTGTTGAATAACATGAGTATAAATCATTTCACATAGGTGAAAGTAAATCTGTACGATGAGATCAAAGCTTAATGTGGGGAGAAAATTAAACTTACATCTTCTGAAGATAGAATTATAGCTTGATTGCTTTGTTGAGTGTCATTATTTGAGACAGAAGGACATACTGATACTGTTAATAACTGGAACAAGCTCTTAAGTTTTGTGTACTTTTTAGAAACTCTCAAAATCTGGATTTATGGGACGAACACAGTGCCGTTTTCCAGATGAGACTTAAAAACAAAGGATGAATACAAAATAGACTTATTTTATTAGGGGCATTATAACTTTGATGTGATAATTGCCCCTGTTTCAGGGGCATTTTTTGCAGTGGGTACAGGGAAGAACATTAACTTTGTGTCTACTCTTCATGTCCAAATTTTGAATGTACATTTAACATTAGGTAGATATTAATGAGATTCCTGATTGTGAATACAGGAAGATTTGTTTTGAGTATTGGTGGTTATCCATTGTTGTGAAAGTCACTCAATCATGTCCAATTCTTTGCAACTCCATGGACTGTAGCCTGCCAGGCTCATCTGTCCATGGAATTCTCCAGGTCAGAATACTGGAATGGGCAGCCATTCCCTTCTCCAGGGGGTCTTCCCAACCCAGGGATCGAACCCAGGTCTCCCGCACTGCAGGCAGATTCTTTATTGTCTGAGCCAATATTGCTGGTTATCCATTGTTGTAGTTTCCTTGAAGTATTGGGATTTGACTGGGGATTGGTGGGCTGGGAGATCTGAGGGTGCCCCAAGGAAGAAGACTGGTACATATATACAAGGGAATATTACTTAGCAATAAAAAGAAATGCATTTGAGTCAGTTCTAATGAAATGGATGAAGAGTGAAGTAATGAGATGGATGAAGAGTGAAGTAAGTCAGAAAGAGTGAGACAAATATCGTATATTAATACATATATATGGAATCTAGAAAGATGATACCCCTGATCCTATTTGCAGGGCAGAAAGGAGTCGCAGACATAAAGAACAGGCTTTTGGACAAAGTGAGGGAAGGAGAGGGTGGGATGATTTGAGAAAGTAGCACTGAAACATATACATTATCATGTGGAAAATAGATAGCCAGTGGTATAACGCAGGGAACCCAAATCTGGTGCTCTGTGACAACCTAGAGGGGTGGGATGGGAAGGAGGTTTAAGAGGGAGGGGACCTATGTATACCTATGACTGATTCATGTTGATGTATGGCAGAAGCCATCACAATATTGTAAAGTATTTGTCCTCCAATAAAAAAGAATTGACCTAGTTGTGAGGTTAGAAAAGGGATGGGGGCTCAGTGGATATACCAAGAGTTTCTTCAGTGTGTTGTCTTGTAAATGTGAATTTGGTTAAAAATTCACGTGGCTGAGAAGAGAGCAAGTGTCGATCCTCTTTCCTGTAAGAAAGTGAGTTGTCCTGTCTGAAATCACTTATTATGACCATCAGAGGAGCTTTAATCTGGGATATAAAAAATATTCATTTGCATGTTTGGAGAGGTTAAGGGTGGGAGTGGCTGTGCAAAGCCAAAGAGTACTTTGTTGAAAAGGAAAAGCATGTATTTAGGCAATAGCATATCTGGGACAAAAAAGAAAATCAATTCATTTTATTGAGGTGTTTATGTTACAAGTGGCACATAGGTGGAGTCAGTTTTTTCCCCATTAATTTTATCGCTTTGACAGAGGTAGCTATTATCCCCAGCTTTTTAGATGGGGATGCTTAGACCAGGTAGCACTTAGGGACTTTCTTAAGGTTGTGCAGCTGGTTCCAGAAGGCGAGAGCCAGGAAACAGACCCAGCTGTTGGATTTTTAGATCCCATGATCTTTCCTGGAAATGCCAAGATGATGATATTGATGTAACTAAAAAGTTGTGATACTAGACCATTAGTACTTTCACCCAACTTCTTGCTGGGTAACAACAGGAAAAAGTTTCTCAGAAAATGTCTAGTCATCCATCTTTCTGTGAATGTCACTCAGTTATTTTAGAGTTGAAATTCTCATGCTGCATATGGGTCCAGTGTTTTTTAGCCATTTACCTGTGTTCTTCAGCCTTTTGACCTTTTGGCTGTATGATTTCCCTGCTGTATGAGATGGCTCATAATTTTTTGGTAGCAATTGGAATGTATTGTATTTATTGACTTTCATAAGGTGAAAGCAAAACGGAATTTTTATGATATGCCAGATAGTGTTACAGGGATAGGGCTGGAGAGATGTTTGTGAGCCCCTCTGGGCCCCCTTAATGGTGATTCTGTCAATTGGACACTAACAAGCCTGCAGGCTGGGCTGTGGCCCCTCCAGAGTTTAAGTCTCAGCCCCTTTGCTGTTGAGCTGTGTGCCCTCCGGCAAGTTACTTAATGCTCCATGTCTCCATTTTCCCTTCGGTAAAATGAGGATAATAATAGTGCTTTCTCATAGGTAGGATTAAATGAGACAATAATTGGAAAGGGCTGAGCACAGTGTCTGACACACGTAAGCTCTGTGTCAGCATTAGCTCTTATATTTACACACACGACTGGCCCCAAATTGCCACCCTGTTGGATGGATTCTCTTCTCCTTCTCCTAGTCAGTAAACTAGTGAATTTACCAGTAAAATATCTTTATTTACTTCCCTAGGTGCTCACTGTCTGTTTCCCTTGCTCGCATTGTTTTCCTCTTGGCCTGACCTGGCTCCAAAGAGGAAAACACCGCAACACAAATCACTCTTCAAAGCAAGACTTTTAAACAGCTTGAAGTAAAAGTAATGAATATACATGATGGAATTCTTTCTAGAATAAAGAACTTAAACATCTTTAAGTCTAAGTTGATTCTCCTTCTCCTCACAGGAAACCTCTGTTAAAGGGTCTGGTGCAAAGATTCAGAAAAACGTAGACGTAAACGGCATAAACCTAAGTATTGTTGTCCGTTGACTTAACACATCTTGGAGATCTTTCCAGTTACCCCACACAGTTCCACCTCATTCTTTATAAATGCTGCAAAATATCCCATTGTATGAATTTATATAATTTATTTAACTAGCCCACTGCAAGTGGACGTTTAAGATGCCTCTGCCCCCCACTTGTTTAATGTTTTGTAAACAATACTGCCGTGAACACCTTTGTACAAATGTTTCACTGTACTGTTTTGAATAGATTTATAGAGGAAATTCCTGGCAGTGCAGTTTTAAAGGCAGCCCTTCTGTGCCTACATGGTTCATTTCAACATTATCCGATGGCACGGGGTGTGATGTATGGGGCAGAAGATCAAAGTAGCTCTGCCTTTGAAGGTGCTTATGCTTCCCAGTGATTTATTTCTGACAGTGTTTGTCCGGTATATATGTGATGAGTGCTTTTCAAAGTGCATTATGTGTAACACCTCAATTATCCAGTAATCCTATGAGCTGAGTACAGTTTGTCCCCATTTTACAGAAGAAGAATATAAGGCCCAGAGATGCCCATTGTGTTTTTTTAACTCCATATGGTGAGCCCAAGATAGAGCTGGCATTCAAACCCAGGCTTATCTGGCTCTAGGATCTCTACTCTACAGCCTCTCAATCTTGGGAGGCAAAATAAACAGCTTCTAGAGAAATGATGAGTGTTCAGGGAAGAGAACTACAAGAGTGCTCCATTGACTCTAACATTAGGGTCAGTCCCCTTGAAGAAGTGGACTTTGATCTGAAGCTTGTCAGAGGATCTCATGAATTCAGGTGTGTCAGCACCAACCCTAAAGCCTGAATCCCGCAAAAGCAAATGCAGTGTGAACCAAGAAAAGGTCAGAACGTTGGTGCTAAAGATAGAGGAGCAGGGAATCATTTCTTACTTCCTGTACAGCCAGTGCCATCCAACAGGACTTTTCTTCAGTGATGAAAATGTTCAATATTCCAAGCTGTCCAACACAGCAGTCACGGACCACATGTGATTTTTGTGACTGAGAAGCTGGATTTTAAAATTAATTTAGTTTAAACTAATTTAGCCTTAAATAGTACCATGTGTCTGATGACTGCCATATTTTCTAGGGCAGTTCTAGAATGAAAGCTTCTGCAAGGAGGGTTGAGGACCTACTCAAGAAGATCTTTCTCTTCTCAGTCATCCGACTTCGGAGAGCTAAGCTCATCTTTAAGAGCTAATCTCCTTTTGGAAAACATAGTTTTGAATCCTCCCAAAGAGGATGTCAATACAGAAGACAGGTGATCTTCTTCATGTACATTCTGTGACATATACAGCGCAGACAAGTAGGATGAACCAATAAAACCTCAAGGCCTGATAACCTTCTGAATATGCTTTCAGGTCCAATATCTGTTTGAGGTTTAGAATTTCAGGGTTGTAAAAGTTTAAACTGGAAAGGCAGTAAACTGGAGCTAGTAAACTAGAGCTCATCTCTTCAGAAAACAAAACTGAGATCCAGAAAGAGAATGTCTAAGACACTAAAAGGAATTGGGAACCAAATCTGGCCAAATGCCTTTCATTAAGGTCATGTCCCAGGCAGGACCAAAATACTCATCTTGCCTGGAGTCTGCTGCTTGGAAATGGATACTCTTCTTGTGGAGTCTCTTACTAGTTTGTGCATTCATTCATTTAACCATTAATGATAAAATGTTTAGCAAAACCAGACATGATTGTTGTCCTTAGAGGTCTAACGGTAGTCTGTAGCTACTAGTAGACTGTAGCCTGTCAGGCACCTCTGTCCGTGGGATTCTTCAGGCAAGAATACTGGAGTGGGTTGCCATTCCCTTCTCCAGGGGATCTTCCCAACCCAGGAATCGAACCTATATCTCCCACAGGCAGATTCTTTACCATCTGAGCCATCATTTTTAAGGGAGTGTTACATTATTATATCAACAGTATGAAATGTTTATGTGGACTTGGTAATGTGTTGGTTATTGGAAGAAGAGGTAAAAGATTCAGGTGATGACATTCCGCCTAGGATGACTCCTACTTCTTAGAAAACTGGAAAGATGTTGGTACTGTTTGCTTAGATTAAAAACACTGGAAAAAGCCAGGATTGGTGTGTGTTGGGGGGTGGGGGGTGTCAGGGGCTCCATGATGGAATTTTCCACCCCCAACAGCTGTAATGCTGGCATAGTAAGTGTATCCTCCAACAGAGTAGATGCCCTTCATGACTGTTTAAGGAACCTAAGTATTGCCCCTCACAAAGGCATATGAGTTATGAGTAGAGTTCATAACTGGGCTCAGCTCTGCAGTTTGAGCCAACTCCTCATTCTGTCAGTGGTTGCCTTCAACATCAAGGCAACACACAGAAGACAAGACTAAACATGTCTTTCCTCCTTGGCCCAGCTTCCTAATTGTGACACTGAGCTCATTTATTGGATAGTGTTCTTGAAATAAATCAGAAGCACCGTCTCCTTTTTACCTTGCTTTTTTTTTTTCCTTTCTCCTGTTGATATATTTGCTCAATAAGACAGGTTGCTGCCTCAGCCAGCCCTTGGGACTTCTCTGGGAGAGAGTTTGTAAGGGTGGAACTGTTCAGTAGGGGTGGTTCCAAACATGCCTGTTTTACAAATGCCTCTGGGTTGAAGAGGCTGATTATACACTTTGAGCTTGCAAAGGTTTTCCCTCAGCATAGAAGTGCTGTCTCAATGTGACATTTCCAGTTGGAGTTATGGGTTTCATATCTCTTCATGTTAATTAGGAAGGAACTGTGTGTGTCAGCCTTCAATAATGGTACTGTTCTGCTTCTTAGAAGGTCTGCAAAAAGGCAGCTGCCAAGGGTCTACTTTGGGGGACATATTAATAAAGGTGGGGTGAAGAGAGTTCTTGTTTCTCACTGAGGAAGACAAGACCGTCTGGAGTCCTGTTCTTTGGCAGGCCTCAGCAGCCGTCTGTTGTGATAAGCTCTGTTGGCAAACTCCACTGTGGAGTGTTCTCTGTTGATAATGAAAGAACCAAAGGAAATCTGTGCGACAATTGTATGTTCCTCTGTCTTTGAAGACAAGGAGGCCAAGTCCAGGGACGTTTTGGTTAATTCTTTGCTCAGAGATCCCCAACCATTCCTGGAGTCAAGAGCAGAGACAGTGGAGACAGATCCATGTTTAAATGCCAGCTGTCACTTAAGCATTGTGTGAATGTCAGTTTCTTCGTCTGAAAACGGGAATATTAATTTTTTTCCTGTAGAATTGTTAATGATTAGAATAGGTGAATGTGTAGGTAGCAACATACGGTAGATGCACAATAAAGGTAACTTTTTGTTAACATTCTTTCAACGTGTGCGTTGATAACAATACCAAATTTTACATCTTAGAGCTGCTCAGAGTATCAGGAACAACTGATGCTGGGGTTTATTACATGTACATATTGTGCCAAGCACAGTACTGAGTGCTTTATATATGTGATCCAATTTAATCTGTGCAAAAACTCTGTTTCATGGGTGCTAGTCTTTCTACATGAGAACCGAGGCCAGAAAGAAAGAGTTCCCTTACCTTGCTCAGAGTCAGAACACTATTAACTTACCTTGCCCTTTCTGGTCTTAAATTCAAAGCCAAACGGCACTAGTAAGAACAAACCTCTACATACAGGACATGGACTTATTATCCTTCTGTGCATGCAAATCTTAGATTTGTAGAGTGGAGCAGGTCAGTATGGAGAAGGCAATGGCAAGCCAGTCCAGTACTCTTGCCTAGAAAATCCCATGGATGGAGCAGCCTGGTAGGCTGCAGTCCGTGGGGTCGCTAAGGGTCGGACACAACTGAGCGACTTCACTTTCACTTTTCACTTTCACACATTGGAGAAGGAAATGGCACCCCACTCCAGTGTTCTTGCCTGGAGAATCCCAGGGACGGGGGAGCCTGGTGGGCTTCCGTCTATGGGGTCGCACAGAGTTGGACACGACTGAAGTGACTTAGCAGCAGCAGCAGCAGGTCAGTAAAGAAAGAATAAATAGAAAGTGATGGGGGTTTTATGAATGATACCGTCATGTGTTGAGGAAGCAAGTGGCAAAGTGAAGTGATGTGGATCTGAGATAATTCAGATGGAATTGATGGACTGAAAAGAAACTGCCGTGAGTCATGCTCTTAAAAACCGGATCCACGATATGGGTATTGAGGAGCATCCCGGGCTGGGATTTGTGGGTACTGTCTCCACTTTACTCAGTTGCTCATTCTTCAGAGAATCACTGAGTGACACCATGTGCCTGGCACCGTGTTTGTTTTGGGAATGCAGTAGTGCACAGAACACATGTGGATCCTGCCTTCATGGAGCTTACAGTTTAGAGGTAAAGAAAGATATCATTTCATTGAATAGTCTGATACACTGAGCAAAGGGCCTTGGGAAGGAAGAGATACACTCTTCCCTAAAAACATAGACTTTTGATCTCGTTGGTGGGGTCAGAGGATCAGCAGGTGATGTTGGGATGAGAAGCAGAGGGAAGAAAGTTAAACAGAGAGAAGAGTGAGTGCAGGAGCTGTGAGGTGAGTGGGGGCACAGGTTGCATATGGGACCTGAAAGAAAACCAGTGAGATTTGAGCAGAGACAGTAAGGGATCCAACTGTGAAGCTTGCCTGCAGAACCTGCAAGGGTCAAACATTCATGACCTTGAGACCAAGACAAAATCAGATATGCTGGATCTATGTCCTTAAGTACTGTATACATATTTGTGCTTTACAAAGAACAAGAGTAAGGTTCTTGGACCCCACACATCTTACCCTGGGCTTCCCAGGTGGCTCAGTGCTAATGAATCTTCCTGTCAGTGCAGGAGACCCAGGAGTCTCGAGTTGGATCCCTGGGTTGGAAAGATCCTCTTGAAGAGGAAATGGTAACCCACTGCGGTATTCTTGCCTGAAAACTTCCACAGACGAAGGAGCCTGATGGGCTGTATAGTCCATGGTGTCACAAAGAGTCAGACACAACTGAGCACACACTCACTTTTGCCCCTTGGGTATAGTATTGCCCCTTTGATAATATATGCTGTAGATTTCCAGCCATTCGTGGTCACTGCCATCCTGTTCGGCTATTTATTTTCAAAGCTTGTTCTGTTTGGAAAAAAGAGAAGCAAGCCATCCCTCCCTTCATCTCCCCCACCCCTGCTGCTACTGCTAAGTCACTTCAGTCGTGTCCGACTCTGTGTGACCCCATAGACGGAAGCCCACCAGGCTCCCCTGTCCCTGGGATTCTCCCGGCAAGAACACTGGAGTGGGTTGCCATTTCCTTCTCCAATGTGTGAAAGTGAAAAGTGAAAGTGAAGTTGCTCAGTCGTGTCCGACCCTTAGCGACCCCACGGACTGCAGCCTACCAGGCTCCTCCATCCATGGGATTTTCTAGGCAAGAGTACTGGAGTGGCTTGCCATTGCCTTTTCCTAGCCCCCACCCCTGCCACCTCCCAATTCTAAAGAAACATAGGACTGCAGGACAAAGGACCTAAATATGAATGCTTTTCTCTGATTTCTTCACCTTTGCTACACAGAAGGTGGTCCATGGACCAGTATCATCAGTATCACCTGAGTCCTTGTTAGAAATACAAAATTTCAAGCCCCACCTTGACTTTTTAAAAGAGAATCTCCATTTGATGTAACTATTATTTGTACAAAGTTTAAAAAACTTATGTATACCATGCAGAGCATTTGTGAAAATCATGTTCTAGTTCCATTTCTGCCTTTCCAGCATAGTGCCCAGTATAACAAGATGTTCTCTGTAAGGAAATGAATGAATGAATATTAAATTTATACAGAGTGAAAGGCTTTAAAGATTTGATTCATTCTGGCTTAAAACTCAGGGTTGCAGTCCTCCTTCAATATTTTATCATGCTCTAAGAATTGATTTGCAGTCCCCATTAATTTTTAACTGTGTGTCAGAAAATATTTTCTTTGGCTTGGTCATGGCCAAAGAGTATGCCTGTTAATTATGGCCATTGGTGGCTTCCTCTTGCATCTTCCCTGCCCTCCTCTCCCTCCCCAGCCATCATCCCTGCTGAGTTGTATTGTGGAGCCAGTTCTGAAAATAGCAGCTGGGACACACACAATTGTCACTTGGGAAGGAGCCCAGTCACCTCAGGAAGTGTGTGTTGGCTAACATGGGGACTGTGGGATGATCAGGCTTGTGTCTCTTAGAAACTATGCAGCCTGCTAAGTGATAACCTAAATTAATCTTTTATTCATTTATAATTCTTCAAATGATTTTTACTTAGTACCATTAAGTGATCCATATAGTCTTCACAGGGAGTCTCTTGTGCATGTTCTATGTAAGGTTTGTGTTTCTGGCTAGGCTTGGCTTGATGCTGACCAGAGTGGAAATGATTGATTGATAAGGTGGAGAGTTTCCTGGAAGGGCAGGGTTTTGAATTTAAATGCCTGGAGGTCCACATGAGTGGAGTGAGTAAATATATGGCGGGTGAAGGCAGTGGTGGTGGGAACGGTGGTAAACGGAGGAGTGCGTGAGTCATCTTGCCCTGGTTGTGTGGAAAGATAACATGGCCAATCCCAGATTCAGCCAAAATCAATTCATTCACAGACCCATTGGAATTCCTGAGGATTTTTTGAAGTTTAAAGTTTTCTTCCATCCCTCTTATGTCCATGCCCCTTTATCTGCTCAGACCTTAGTGCACTCTTCCAGGTTGAGGTCAAAGTGTTTGTCTGGCAAAGGCTGGGACTCACCAAAGATAGGAGCCAAAACCTCTATGCAGAAATCCTTAATAGTGTGAGTGTTCAGTTCAGTTGCTCAGTCGTGTCTGACTCTTTGCAACCCCATGGACTGCAGCATGCCAGGGTTCCCTGTCTATCACCAAATCCCAGAGCTTGCTCAAACTCATGTCCATCGAATCAGTGATGCCATCCAACCATATCATCCTCTGTCGTCCCCTTCTCCTGCCTTTCATCTTTCAGAGCATCAGGGTCTTTTTCCAGTGAGTCAGTTCTTCGCATCAGGTAGCCAAAGTATTGGAGTTTTTCAGCTTCAGCATCAGTCCTTCCGATGAATATTCAGAACTGATTTCCTTTAGGATTGACTGGTTTGCTCTCCTTGCAGTTCAAGGGACTTTCAAGAGTTTTCTCCAACACCACAGTATAGTGTGGCCCTGGTGAATTTGGTCATACACTTGTCACCAACACTGCCCATAAGAGACAAACCTCAGGAAAAACAGACCGTACAGTTTGTCCAGCAGCATGTCTCAGTATATCCAGACTTGAGTCAGAGATATTCGGTTTTTAAATGTGGGTCACTAAATCCTAATTATTTTTAAAAATGTATCTGCAATGGAAAGTTGAACCCTGTGCCCTTAGGAAACACCACTTGATAGAAGCGTTTCTGTAAAGGTTGTAGGTAATATGCTAGAGAAGTTTGAAGTTTACACTCTCTCGTATTTATAACACCTTATAGTTTACAGGGTACTTCGAGAAAGTTACATCATTTGATTGTCGTGGTAATCCTGTGATGTTATTAGAGCTCATGCTGCATTATCATGTCACAGAGAAAGTATGAGATGATAGTAAGTAATTTGCTCAAGGCTATTTGGTCATTGGGAGGTTTACTTGCTTGTTCCTTTATGTCAGTAAAGTTGTGGCACTCTGTTACCATGTGGCAAGCACTGCAGACATATTGTCTCATTAATCCTTCTACTAAGGTGTAAAGAGCTTCCTTTTAAAGATTAGAAACATACACTGTTAACATTAAGTATTATAGCATGTATCAAACCTTGTAGTGAAGTCTTTGCTGCTGCTGCTGCTAAGTTACTTCAGTCGTGTTCCGACTGTGTGACCCCATAGATGGAAGCCCACCAGGCTCCCCCGTCCCTGGGATTCTCCAGGCAAGAACACTGGAGTGGGTTGCCATTTCCTTCTCCAATGTGTGAAAGTGAAAAGTGAAAGTGAAGTCGCTCAGTCGTGGCCGACCCCTAGCGACCCCACAGACTGCAGCCCACCAGGCTCCTCCATCCATGGGATTTTCTAGGCAAGAGTACTGGAGTCTTTGGCAAGTGCTAAAAGCATTAAATGGACTGTCTCATTGTATCCTCAAAATAGGATGAGTCCGCTCTTCACATCAGGTGGCCAAAGTATTGGAGCTTCAGCTTCAGCATCAGTCCTTCCAATGAATATTCAGTGTTTATTTCCTTTAGGATTGACTGGTTGGATCTCCTTGCAGTCCAAGGGACTCTCAAGAGTCTTCTCCAGCACCACAATTCTAAAGCATCATTTTTTTAGCACTCAGCCTTCTTTATGGTCTAACTCTCACATTCATACAAGACTACTGGAAAACAGAGCTTTGACTATATGGACCTTTGTCAGCAAAGTAATGTCTCTGCTTTTTAATATGTCGTCTAGGTTTGTCATAGCTTTCCTTCAACGGAGCAAGCATCTTTTAATTTTATGGCTACAGTCAGCATCCATAATGACTTTGGAGACCAAGAAAATACAATCTGTCACTACTGCCACTTTTACCCCTTCTGTTTGCCTTGAAGTGATGGTGCTGTGATCTTAGTTTTTTCAATGTTGAGTTTTAAGCCAGCTTTTTCAACCTCATCAAGAGGCTCTTTAGTTCCTCTTTACTTCTTGCCATTATAGTGGTATCATCTGCATATCTGAGGTTGTTGATATTTCTCCCTGCAATCTTGATTCTAGTTTGTGATCCATCCAGCTTGGTATTTTGCATGATGTACTCTGCATATAAGGTATATAGGGTGACAATATGAAGCCTTGTCATATTCCTTTCCCGATTTTGGACAAGTTGTTCTATGTAAGGTTCTCACTGTGGCTTTCTGACTCACATACTGGTTTCTCAGGAGACAGGTCAGGTAGTCTGGTACGCTCATCTCTTTAAGAATTTTCCACAGTTTACTGTGATCCACACAGTCAAAAGCTTTAGCATAGTCAGTGAAGCAGAAGTAGATGTTTTTCTGGCACTCTCTTGCTTTTTCTGTGAGCATACATTAATCTATACTTTAGATTCAGTTCAGTTCAGTCGCTCAGTTGTGTCCGACTCTCCGCGACCCCATGAATCACAGCACGCCAGGCCTCCCTATCCATCACCAACTCCCGGAGTTCACTCAAGCTCATGTCCACAGAGTCGGTGATGCCATCCAGCCATCTCATTCTCGGTCGTCCCCTTCTCCTCCCGCCCCCAACCATTCCCAGCATCAGAGTCTTTTCCAGTGAGTCAACTCGTCGCATGAGGTGGCCAAACTATTGCAGTTTCAGCTAGATTAACCCAAGTGAAATTGCTGATATTTGACAGTTTGTCTTCTACATCAACAGTTGCGTAGGGTTCAGTCTAATAATATGTACTTTATCTGTCTCTAATCAACCTTAAACTAATTTCCAGAACCAGGAAACAACTATGAAGAAGTGGGTTGTTTGGGGGAATTTGTAATTGCGTTGAGAAATCTGCTAATCACTTACTAACTTAAGACCCTGACCTTCCTTGAAAACTGAGGAAAATCCACATAAATTTGTCAAATTTAGGTAGAACTTTTCTTTTGCAGACATTTATTTCTGTCATAAACAGGGATGTCTAAGTTTTAATTGATTTTTAAAGGACAATAGCTTCATGAATGTTATAAAATTATAATTATAAAATTATGAATCAAGAGTCCTGTTTTTTAAATCGCATCCTTCAGTGGAAGATTCTTATTTGTAGACATTGGTCTTACTTGAATCTCTAACTCAAAAATGTACACTATGTTTTGGTATAATAATGATCATAAAGAATTCAGTAGAGCTTTGTCTTTATTTCTGGTTCACCGTGAAAATTACTTTTTAGATAGTCAGCTGTTTTATTTACCTCAACCCCACTAAGAATCTTCAGGTAGTGAAAATAGTCAACACTGTGGCTGAGTTTCAGCTTCATCAAAGGCATGGGACATCCTTTGGTGTAACCTATTTAGAAATGCATTCTGAGTCTTCGCTTATACATGTGTTCATTTTTCCCTGCACTTGTGTAAGTCCCTAGAAATACACATGGATGCCTTTTCTTCACGCTGGTTCCACTCGGTCTCCGTACCTTTGAGTTAGAAAGCTGAAGGAAAGTTTTGAAGAGGTCACGATATCACCTTGTGTGAAACAAGTGATTGAATTGAGTGCAAGCCACCAGAATGTGCTCATTGGCTTCTGTGTGATTTCCTTCAAGTTCAAATATGGTGCCCTTTGGTCTGCTGCTCTTTTTAATATACATGTTCAAGATTTCCCTGCTGACACATGCTGTTTACACCACTCTCAAAGAAAGTGGATGCATATGTTCATAAATTCGATGATTCAAAAAATAGTTTAAAGAAATAATGTTCATGAAGAAAATTTAATTATAAAGAGAAAGCTTAATATATATAAATTCTGTAATATATAAATTCTGTGTGTCTCATACAGAGAAGCATATTCCTGTCTTCCTCTGCTTCTGTGCTTGTATCATTAAAATGTGTATTTTATATGATTTAATTATGTGGTGAGGTTCAACAGTGGATGAGATTCTTGGGAAGAAACAGTGTGTATAGGATTTGTTATTATTTACAAATTCTACCTTACCAAGCACAAAATTACAGACATTACATAGGATTTTTTTATAGGGCTTAATAAGATCTGTCTATCGGGCCTTACTCTAAAAGATATGAGATGGTGGGTGGATTGATGGCATTTTGATGCTTTTGTATGGTCACTGAATATTATTGATTTTAAGCTGTTGTTTTCAAACTTGGCCCATTCATGAATTACCTTCAAGATTTTGTCTATATAGTGTTACAGTATCCATTATTTGCTTAACATTTTCTTTAAAATAACTTAATTTTTAACTTGTGTTCAAAAGGAACCTCATTGCTACCATTGTTATTATGTACTCAATTAATTTCTTATTAAATATACCTGCTTTTTTAACTTGAAGTTTAATCTTCACATTTTAAAAAGTCAATTTTATAAAGTATTGCTTTATCACTTAACTTTTTAAAGTAAATATTTTACTAGTTAGATTTCTGTACTGCACACTAAAAATATACACATTTTAAATTAAAAAATTAAGACATAAAAGCCTGTCCTGGTCCTGCCCAGAGTCACTTTGCACATGAGAGTCAGAACTGAGCCAAACTCTAGAGGCAAGTGGCTAAAAATGAAAATGGGCACTGACTAAACACGTGACCTGTGAAGGGTGCCACTCTGCCCCTGCTGACCCAGAGTTTCCTGTTAAAGCTAGGCAAGGGTTTGTTCCAGCCAAAGTTAAAGAGGTGCCACGTGGTGTTCACTCTCTTTTTTAAAAAAAAAAAATATTGCTTGAGTTCCCTCTTGAGGAGTTTCCTTATTAAGGGAGGGTGACCTCCACTGTGTCAGCTTGTAAGGATGCTGGAGGTAATGAATTTGTTATTTTGTGTGCCACTCACTCCAAATTGGATTCTGCATTATGCTAGTGCATATATGTGAAATGGTGACCAATTGAAATTCAAATGTAATGAGGATGAAGCTTTTCCATTCTGTACAGCCCCTTTTGTTTTCATCCCTAGTAGGTTCTTTCCCCACCACAATGCAGCTTTCCTCCTGGCTTCTGAAATCACCATGTCTAACTGGGTAGGACCAACATGTTTTCTTACCCATTCCAGAAATGAAATACAGTTTGTTCTGGTTTTCTAATTAAAAAAAAAAAAATTTTTTTTTTGAATGGGCTAAGAAATTTGGATTTGCAGACTTGAGAGAAACAAAGTATTCTTTCTAAAACATGCAAATGTGTCTCTCCATCACCTAGGAAACTATTATGGGACACCCAAACCTCCTAGCCAGCCAGTCACTGGGAAAGTGATCACGACGGATGCCTTGCAAAGCCTTCACTCTGGCTCCAAGCAGTCGACCCCAAAGCGAACCAAGTCCTACAATGATATGCAAAATGCTGGCATAGTCCACGCGGAGAATGAGGAAGAGGATGATGTTCCTGAAATGAACAGTAGCTTTACAGGTAAAGACCAGACGATGCTCCCCCTCAGTGGACTTGGGGAAGGAGGGCAGAGGGAGAATTTACAAGGAGTTGTGAGGAGGTTTCCGTTCTCAGGAATTTGGAAGGATCACCAAAATTCAAACTCTGACCACACAGTGCTAATGGAAGAGATGGTCTTTTTATTTTTTTTCCTGTGCCCAGAAATTTTTTTTTTTAATTTTATTATTTTTTTTTAATTGAAGGATCATTACTTTCAGAATTTTGTTGTTTTCTGTCAAACATCAGTATGAATCAGCCATAGGTATACATATGTCCCCTTCCTCTTGAACCTCCCTCCCACCTCCCTTATTTTTAAAATTTTAATTTTTAATCGAAGGGTAATTGCTTTACAATATGGTTTTGGTTGCTGCCATACATTAATGTGAATCAGCCATAGGTATACATATGTCCCCTCCCTTTTGAACCTTCCTGCCACTTCCCACCCCATTCATCCCTCTAGGTTGTCAGAGCACTGGTTTGAGCTACCTCAGTCATACAGAAAATTCCCACGGGCTATCTGTTTTACATATGTTAGTGTATATGTTTTCATGCTACTCTCTTCATTCGTCCCACCCTCCTCCCCTTCCCCCACTGTGTCCGCAAGTCTGTTCTCTATGTCTGAGTCTCCACTGCTGCCCTACAAATAGGTTCATCAGCCCCATCTCTCTAGATTCCATATATATGTGTTAATATATGATACTTGTGTTTCTCTTTCTGACTTACTTCACTCTGTATAATAGCTGATCTTTTCCCTGGTCTGTTTTTCATGCTTCTTGTCAAGAATCTTTTAACTTCACCCAGCTGTCTTAAAGGGACAGGAGGGAGGTGTTTGTAGAAGGAAATAAAAAATAATCAGCATCCTTTCTCTCTCTTCAAAATGTTACCTATAAGAATCGCTATTTTGTTCATTTATGACTTGGCCTTGACACTGCTCCATAATTACGGCTGATTGTTTATAAAGAGAAATAGGAGAATTTGTTTAATATCACTTGATGCTATATGGAATGCATCCTTTTATCTCATACCTTTGTAAATAGAGATACAGTGGAAATAAATCATGTTTTCAGTTAATTAATGCAAAGTTTACTACATTCCTTAAGAAATAAAAGATGTAAAAATAATAAATATTGTAAGATTGTATTTTGTATATGTATTTTATATTGCATAGCATATATTACTCATTGCAGTATAATTTTTAATATACAGTCAGAGCTATCTATGCTCAAGCTTAGTAGGCTATTTTATGAAAGGATCTTAAAGGACACAAAGCCTTTGCAAAAGAGTCGGACACGACTGAGTGACTGAACTGAACTGATGCAGATTAGGAACTGCACTTTCCTAGGAGGCACTGTTCACTGAGGCCATGATATATGCTCTATAGATTAGCATAGTGACCCAGAATGGTTCAATAATATTTTTGGCTTTGTGGGGGTTTAATATATACAGTAACTCAGAATTTAACTACTGCATAAGACATGAGTTATTCCAGTTTATAAGGCTGGGACTTTGAAGACCATCTTGTTTCTTCTGTTTTTCCTGTACTTATTTTCTTTGACATTTTAGAATATTTTCCTCCTTGTACTGTCAAGTCTAACAGAGTCTTTCAGAAAAACAGTTTCTACTAGTTGAGTGCTTTCTACTGACTGTGCGGACCTCTCTGAAGCTTTCTCATTCATTGAACTCATAAGCCTAAAATTTTTCAAGTTAACAATTGAAAAATAATGTTTTTGGTGACTTATCATCATAACAGTAGCCCAGCCATTCTGTAAGAAGCACTAGAGAAAGGAGGAGACCTGGTTTGCTACCCTAGCTTCGTTCTTGGTAGCTGTCTTGTTTTGAACTTAGTATCTAACTTCTCTAATTACTGATTAGGATTCAATCACATCAGGTTCCCCCTTCCAGCTCTAAGGATTCAAGTTCATGAAAATTTCCATTTTCTTCATTAAGGCAGTCACTGACCTATTGTTAACAGTATCTAGGAAAAATTTACCTGTTTTTACTTAGGCATTGGTTGAAATCTGCTAATTTCATCTACTTCAAAATATTTTATCCATGTATAGTTCAGTTCAGTTCAGTCGCTCAGTCGTGTTCGACTCCACGTATAGTAGCTGTCACCAAAATGAAAGCACATTATGAAAAAAAAAGGTCTTGATCTTTCAACAAGTACGAATAGCAAATCATGATATAACCCAAAAATATAGATGTGTACCTGTGTGTCCTCCATCTACTAAGTAGATTTGTCGGTACAAAGCATGAACAGAGCAGGAATATGATTGTAGGTCTGAGTGTTTCCTAATTTCTAACCACTATAAATCTCTGTTGTGGAAGCCAAGCCTCAGAAAATCTGACCTTGTAACACCCCAATTTGGAATCCTGGTGTCAAAAAAAAAAAAAATCTGGCCCCAGGACATCATTGCTAAAGGCAGTGTGAACATTCATTTGTGCACAAGGAAAGAAAACTGATTGTCACCTGATCAGATGTACAGGGAGAGAATTGATCTTGAGATAGACAAGCAATCGGGCATCTTCCGTATGCAAGGGATATGTTGAATAAATGGTTTCTCACTTACCAGACTACAAGTATGACAAGCTGACAAGCTGTCATACTTTTACTCATGTGAATTCTTTGAAATAATTGACACTGCCCTGTCTGTGAGATGTGTACCATGCTAGCTGTGTCAAAGCATCTTGCACTCTGAACCACTGGTAAGTAGCAATCCACCAGCCACTTTGAGCACAGAGTGGCAGTAGTATAATGAAGTCTTGGCTCCTGGTTGGGCCAGTTGTGATGAAGGATACCGGATTCAAATGTGGAAACACAATACAGCTATTTAAAATGATATTTACCTAGTTCAGTTCAGTCGCTCAGTCGTGTCTGACTCTGCGACCCCATGAATCACAGTACGCCAGGCCTCCCTGTCCATCACCAACTCCCCAAGTTCACCGAAACTCACGTCCATCGAGTCGGTGATGCCATCCAGCCATCTCATTTTTACCTAGGGTGTTTTTAAATAATGGGCTGTTGGTACAATTTCAGCTGACGTCTGCTTGGGTCTTTTGAAAGGGACACGGGATATCTAAATAACATGCCTAAATAATATTGGTGCTGTCTGCTGGCAGAAGAGCAGGGTAATTAAGGCCTGGAGCAACCTGGGGAGGTTATGTCTTCCTTTCTGCAACCAAAGATGGAGGCAGGAGCTGAGTAATGAGCCATATTCTTGCCACAGAACTTACTGTCAAACACAAGGCATAGGGAGAATCATCTACAAATAATGCCCAAATTATAGATTTAAAGGAGGCCCTGGAGAGAGAATACTGTATGTGCTTCGTGAAGGTAGATACAAGCTTAAATTGTTGGGCAAAACACACAGTTATTTATATAAGTAAATGAAAACATTTTTTAAAAGATTTTGTTCATTATAGAAAAACTTGGAAAATATATAACAAACCACCACAACTAAAAAGTAGTTGATGCATCCATCAACCATATCTAAGAGACACCGAAAATGTTATTTAATTGTCTTCCTAAGCTTGTTTGGATGTGAGAGTTGGACTGTGAAGAAAGCTGATCGCCGAAGGATTGATGCTTTTGAACTGTGGTGCTGGAGAAGACTCTTGAGTCCCTTGGACTGCAAGGAGATCCAACCAGTCCATTCTAGAAGAGATCAATCCTGGGTGTTCATTGGATGGACTGATGCTAAAGCTGAAACTCTAATACTTTGGCCACCTGATGCAAAGAACTGACTCATTTGAAAAGACCCTGATGCTGGGAAAGATTGAAGGCAGGAGGAGAAGGGGACGACAGAGAATGAGATGGCTGGATGGCATCACCGACTCGATGGACATGAGTTTGAGTGAACTCCGGGAGTTGGTGATGGACAGGGAGGCCTGGCGTGCTGTGATTCCTGGGGTCGCAGAGTGGGACACGACTGAGCAACTGAACTGAACTGAAGCTTGTTTCCTCAACAGCTTCCCTATTGTTCAACATTAGGCTGCCGATGCTTCTTTTTCATTAGTGATTAATAATAAAATACTGCTTTGGAACGTCAAGAGATAACGATATTACCAAAAGAGCTAATGTTTCCCCAGTGCTCTGTGGCAGGCATTTTGCTAAGCTCTCATGCATATTACTGGGGAGTTCTAACCACTTGTCCAGTATTACTCAGCCAATGAGGGTCAAAGCTGTCATTTCAACCCAAAAAACCTGACTCTAGAATCTTTGTAGCTTTGTGTTTTAAGTTTGTTAACCCGTTGCAGCATCAAAGGTTTTGACTGGTTATGCAAACAGTGAGTGTACACATAAATCTAAATGCATGTGTAATTTAAAATAAGCTCCAGAATGTGTGCTTGACATGAGCTTATGTTCTCAAAGTCACCTTCAAAATCCCCCAAGAGTGTGTGTGTGTGTGTGTGTGTGTGTGTGTGATGTGAATACTGGGAAGCGTCTGCAAATCAAAATGGTTTTTTGTGTTTATGGTTTTTGAATCTTTTTCACATATAGCTTATAAACCTTTTGGAAATTTTGAGAAATAAGCAGTCTATTATCTTCCCCATTTTGCAGACAGAAGTCCTGAGAAATTGTGTTATCAATCCCATTAGGCAGTTGGAGCATGTAGCTTCTTATCTACTTGCCAGTTTCTGTATTCCGGTAATTCATTCTACCTGTCCTTTTTGGAAGCATTAGCAATCTTTAGTAATAATTTAGTGATCTAATCTTTAGAGCATGAAAGCAGTGCTCTTAAATGTTTGGTAAATTAAAGAGTTTTTGAAGTCAGAGCATGTGTCAGGGTCAAAGCTGTGATTAGGACTGTGAATTTTTAAAATCTGCCCCATTCTCTCATTTTTGGACTTCTCATTTTCTTTCAGAGAATGAGAATATTTAAGGTTCTATTGAAAAAAGAAACAGAAAACATATCAAGTAGTTTAATATCTATCTTTTTTTTTTCAAAAAAATTAACTAGATGGCAGGAATCCTTGTGTAACATTCACATATGTCAAATTGTCATGATGTACATTTTAAATATCTTACAGTTTTTTCAATTATACCTCAATAAAGCTGAGAAATTAATATCTGTAACTTTTTGTATGTCAGTTATATGAAAATAAAGTGGTTTTAAAACAGGAAGACACTGAGAACCTATAAAATAAATATTTGGATAATTTAAAATAAGGTCTCATTGCTAGAGGAATTTCTTTTTTCTCTAGAAAGTTACAATTTACATATATGTATTTCCAGTGAGCTAACATTCCCTTCCTGTAGTTGAGATTTTGGAATGCTGGCAGGACTCTTTCTTCCTCTCCCTCCTCTCTTTTCTTCCCAGCATAAATTGTATACATTAGGTATTAAATCACATTGTTTCTCTTTTCATATGTAGTGACCTACCTATGGCTACCATCCTTTTCCTGTTACATCTAGTTTCTGTTCAGTTCAGTTCAGTCACTCAGTCGTGTCTGACTCTTTGCGACTCCATGAAACACAGCACGCCAAGCCACCCTGTCCATCACCAACTCCCGGAGGTCACTCAGACTCACCTCTCTCGAGTTGGTGATGCCATCCAGCCATCTCATTCTCTGTCGTCCCCTTCTCCTCCTGCCCCCAATCCCTCCCAGGCTCACTCAGAGTCTTTTCCAGTGAGTCAACTCCTCGCATGAGGTGGCCAAAGTATTGGAGTTTCAGCTTCAGTATCAGTCCTTCCAGTGAACACCCAGGACTGATCTCCTTTAGGATGGGCTGGTTGGATCTCCTTGCAGTCCAAGGGACTCTCAAGAGTCTTCTCCTACACCACAGTTCAAAAGCATCAATTCTTCCGCAATCAGCTTTCTTCACAGTCCAACTTTCACATCCATACATAACCAGTTTCTATTAAAATGAGTTAATTAAAATTTTTCAGTCAAATTATTGAATGTCTACTATTGTCCCAGCATTTCTCTGACTCTTAAATGTCATATTAAGAGATAACCAGTCACTTTGGCCCTGGGTATTTCTGGTAGCCAGTCCTGGGTGAGCTCTCTTGAGCACTCTAAGCACCATGTACTTTGTCAGGTGCTTTGCATGTATTGAAAACGTTCCATTTTTGTAGTGCATGTGTTATGCCCATTTTACAGATGAGGAAACAGATACCCAGAAAGGTAAGGTCTCTTTCAAAGACACACAGCTCGAAACAGGCACACTGTGATTTGATCTGTGGTTTGATGTCTAATCCATCCTTTTCTGCCTATGGGCCATCTCTGACCAAGAAGCAAAGTTTAGTAATAGTGACTTTAATGAGGAAGGTGAGGTTTATTGTGTACTAAAAACTGTACTGAGTGCTTTAAGTAAACTAATCCTCCCTTCAACCTTATAAGGTAGGTACTGTTACTATTCTGACTGTAAAGATAAGGACACTCAAGCACATAAAGGTTGAGTAAACCCAGTAAACATAAAGCCAAGATTCATGCTCAAGTAGACTGGCCTCACAGTCAGTGCTTTTAGTCACTACCTTTCTGGTTTTTTTTTTTTTGCTTGTGCCAGACACACTGCTTTATTTTTTTAAGGGATTATGATTGGTAAATTGGTAATTTTTGCATCAAAATATAAATTTCCACCTTCCCTTAAAGAGTCAGAGATCTGGAAATCCTGAGTCCACTTTTTTCAGCATGCTAATTGCCTGGCACTGAGTTCTCTACTTCCTTCAGACAGGATGCGGTGTTCTGGATATTCATTTGTACCATGTGGCTGCATCATACTCTGGCACATTGCCAGCTGACAGAACCTATCTGAGAAACTAAAGATTACAGTGATTTTTAAGTACTTTTTGTATCTCAGTCTTCAAAATGTAATACTTGAATCTCAATCACCTGGGTGCTCTCAATGTATATATTTTGAACCTAATTTTAAATCTATTCTCTGAAGTAGGGAGCCATGCCTGGAGAATGGAATGGCATCCCACTGCAGTATTCTTGCCTGAAGAATCCCATAAACGGAGGAGCCTAGTGGGCTACAGTCCATGGGGTTACAAAGAGTCAGACATGACTGAGAAACTTAGCACACATGCATGCTTTTAATTCTTGCCCACTTTTGAGTTTTTGTTACTGATTACCAATTTCAGGGGCTTTCCTGGTGGCTCAGCTGTCAAGTATCTGCGTGCAGTGCAGGAGGCAGAGGAGACACAGGTTCAGTACCTGGGTAGGGAAGATCCCTTGGTGTAGGGCATGGCAACCCACTCCAGTATCCTTGCATGGAGAATCTCATGGACAGAAGAGCCTGGTGGGCTTCAGTCCTAGGGTTGCAAAGAGTTGATCACTACTGAAGCAACTGAGCACACACACTCGCACCACTTTCAAACTGTTTCTTCCATGGTGGCCTAATTGCCTCTTTTTTTCTTCTAACTTAAAATTTTACTAATCTCCACTCATGGGTGCAAATTGTAAAAGCAATTCAGATTGGTTTAAGCAGGACAGGGAGTTGAGGGGATCATGCAGTTGGAGAAGCCAGGAATACATGTAATCAGAGAGGCTTCATCAGGGGGTATTGGGTGACTTTCTCATATTTCATCTTTCCTCCGTGAGGGTTTAGTTCTCAGATAAGCCTTGCCAAGTTTCATCAAGATGGCCATCATCACCATCAGCATTCTCATCTCACAACATGAAAATCTACCAGCCTATTAATTTTAGCAACAAGAGGCTACCTCTTGCCTAATAGTTCAGCAAGCACTTGCATGCTGAACCATCAGTAGTTTGCCATGGATCATATGCCTAATCCAACCATAAAGACAAGGGTGAAATGGTTGTGACTTGAGCCCACTGCACGAGCTTGGAGTGGGCATAAGTCAGTGTCCACCTGGACCACATGAACCTCTGATGAAGGAGTTGATTTCCAGGTGGAGATCAGAGTGGTTGGTACCAGAAGAAGAGGTTATAGATGCAGGGCAGTGAAAGACCCCAGGCTTCCTTCTCAAAGGCAGTGGATTTTTGGTGGAGGTAATTGTTTTGGATTGCCTTTATTCTCATGTGTGTCATTGGGAGCTACTCATCAGAGAAAGATTTGAAAGCAACCTTTTATTATTCCTCAGTTGGCTTTGAGTAAATCAGAAATGTCTGTAGGAGAATTATTGTGGGAGACAGAAAATGACTACATCCCCTGATTAATGTTTTAAAGTCCCATAGAGATTGACATTTAATATCATCAGCCTCTATAAAAATTCAACCAGAATGTCAACAATGCCGTTTGTGGAAACTCTGATGACATCCCCTCTGGATATTTCTAGTTAGTAAGAGGGCAAGGAGATTCAGAAACTTAGAGCCTTCAAACCCAAGTCAAATCAGTCCACCCACAGGATACTCTTTGGGGGTAACTGTCTTGGTTTTCACAGGAACATTCTACTCACTTTTCCAAAAGAGGCTGACTCATTGGTGGAGCTGACTCTGTATTCTAAACCCTTGTAGACGTTTTAGTTTGATTTGTCAGTCTTTGATATTTGCCACCATCTACCAAAAATATTTTAGATAAATTTTTACAAATGGTTGATAATATCACTATCTCTGTGTTTTCAGCATGGACTTTTTCCTTGCCCTAGAAGTACTTTTGAGTCATAAAGCCAAATGATACCCAAGTAATGAGAGTTCAGCTCAGTCTGTGACTTGATGGCCTTCTTAAAGTTAGAGGAACTTGAGTGTTTGAGTCATGAATATGTTTCTTCTTTGACATTTCCGGGATTGTGAGTAATGCATTATTTGAGCATATTTCTCCTTTTCTTCTTTTTCAATAAAATAAATTTGGTTCATCATGTCAGTGTTTTCTATTAAAAGAACTTTCATCTAAGTAAGACAGAATATAGTTGATGTCCTGCAATTAAGAAAGGATTTTAAGAACATACATGTGCATAGTGGTGATCACCCTCGTTTGGAGTATGATTGATGAATTATTTTTTCTTTCTCTCTCTCTGGTGAATAAATAGCCGATTCTGGTGACCAAGAAGACCACAGTCTCCAAGAAGCAACGCTCCCACCTGTGAATAGTAGCATCATCGCTGCTCCCATCACGGACCCTTCTCAGAAGTTCCCTCAATACCTACCTCTTTCTGCAGAGGATAATTTAGGTCCTCTACCTGAAAACTGGGAGATGGCCTATACTGAAAATGGAGAAGTCTATTTTATAGAGTAAAGTACCATTATTTCTACTTGAATCTCTCCCTTTTTTCTCCTATTTCCCTTCTCTTTCTCTAGCAATTACAGATGTAAATTAATTCTAAAAGGTTTAATCACATCTTGTTGGTCTTCTCTCCTACAGTTTAACAAGCCTCGTACAAAAAACCAAATAGAGTAACATCCTAACGATTGAATCTGAAGAGCTAGAGGAAGCATAAGAATGATTATTTCCCTAAAAAGTTAAACTAAATTATGGTGCATATATAAATTATGGTATTATATATTAATAAGAAGAATATATCTAGTTGCTTAGAATTGGTAAATCCTTTGGTTTTTTTTTTTGTTTCTTAATTGGGTTACAGTTTCCTTTGAGTGTTAATGAGTTCTTCACATATTTTGGATTCAATTCCTTAATTACATTTGTGATTTGCAAGCATTTTGTCCAAATTTGATTTTTCTTTTCGTTTTAACTGCATCTTTTAAAGAGCCAGAAGTTCTTAATTTTTATGAACTCTAATCACTTTTTTTTTCCTTTGTGAATTGTGCTTTTATTGTGGAACCTAAGAATTTTTTGCCTGACTTGAAGTCAAAATTCAGTCATTTTCGGCTGTATTTATTTTAGAAGTTTTATAGCTTACATTTTACATTTTATTATATGATCTATTTTTAGTTAATTTTTTTACATGGTGCAAGGCAAATGGGTTAAAGTTTGAGAATATAAAGATGTGAAAAGTCTTTTAAAATTAAAAACTTAAATATTATATAGTTAAACATTTAGCAACCTGTACTGGAAAGGAAAAAAAATTATAAAATTGAAACCATTCTAGAAAATCTAAGCTAATGTAATTTCTTAACCATGATAGTCAATTTTTAAAATTTTTTGGTTTTCCTTTTGAGATTTCCTATTAACAGTCACCATAGTATTATGAACCTGTAAAAAATATAAACAAAAAGACCAATTAAACTATGAAATAATTCAAAACATAGGTAAATCTGTTCTACTCAAATGGATTAATGTTGCAGGTCTGCTGTTAATGGAACAATAACAACAGAGAACATTTCTGAACAACATGAAGTATCTTGTTTTGTAAAATACATGGGGTATATACACTTATGTACTGTGCTATGTGTATATTTGTTTTCTGTGAATATGTGGATATAAGTCTCTGTGAAGAAAAATTCCAGAAGTATCTATTAACACTTGAGTTTGAGTTAAGTAAGGAATTTATTTTCTTAACTACATTATACATTTCTTTGGGGTTTGAATACATATTTCCACTTAGAAAGATATTCCAGCATACATTCTGTAATCAGAAAAATCAGCACGGATAAGAAAGTACAATTTTCTTAAAGATTTTGGGAGTAAGGGAGAAGGCTTGGGTCTCAAAACATCCTCTCTCAGAACTAACCTAGGAAAGCAGAAATGAGTTAACTATTGCTCCTGGGTTATTTTCCAGCCTGAAGGAGGTGACAGTCCACATTTTTGTTTTCATGTTAATGGCAAATTCTTTTTGAAGACAGGGTTGGACGATGAGGTCTTTCCCTTGGATTTAGGAAAGTACAGTGGTTAAGAACTCCCCAAAATTCATTATCTGTGTGACCTTGAGTTTGCCTCTCCACATCTCAGTTTTCCCTATCTGTAGAAAGACATGAATGTTATTGATCATGCCTACCCTGTCAGATTTTCGTGAGAGTTAGATGAGATAAGGGATATAAAACTTGGGCTTGTGCCAATTAATGAGTATTATTGTTACTGTTACCATGTTTATCTTCATCATGTGGTTATTACAGAGGAGCTTAAATGTTATGAAAATGGATGTCAGCTATAAGCTTAGAATTTTGTACTTACCTTTCTTTTGTGATAAGTTGTCCTTTAAATTATGTCTGTTAGTAAGGAAGAATTGTATGGAGCAAAGGAAAATAATGACAGAGGAATTCCTAATACAGAGTAATATGTGAAACTCAAACTTTTGGAAAAGAATGTGTTAATAGTTTTGCTCAAGATTGACTTGATAAATTTGAAAAAAAAAAAAAATTGGTTATTTTGAAGGTTAGTAAGGACTGTGGTTAGTAAAAATAGAAGACCCAAGACTTTAAGTGCTTTAGAGGAGAGTATGGTGATTTGCTTACTTTTTATAACCTAGTTTAGCTTTTAGTCAGTGCTAGGCCAATCTTTGAACTGAACTGAACTGAACTGAGGCCAATCTTTGGTCTATTGTTTAATAGAAAATTTATGCAAAAGTATAGCTTATTATGACAACTCTTGTGATTTGGTCTGCAGCGGCCAAATTCCATACACATTAAATTATTAGATGCACACCATTTGGGCTTCCCTCATGGCTCAGTGGTACAGACTCCACCTGCCAATGAAGGATATGTAGGTTCGACCCCTGGGTTGGGTAAATCCCCTGTAGAAGGAAATAGCAAGCCACTCCAGTATTCTTGCCTGGGAAATTCCATGGACAGAGGAGCCTGGCAGGCTACAATCCATGGGGTCACTAAAGAGTCAGACACAACTGAGCAACTAAACAACAGTATATCCTCTGATGAGTTTTCCAGTATCCTGCATTCTGAAAAACTTCATCTTAGACTGTCTTACGTTGAATAGCAAGTTAAATTTCTATAGACTCAGATCTACCTTGTTTTACTTATACATGTAAGTCTATGTTAGCTTTACAGTTTATGGGAAATCTAAGAAATACTGGAACATTAAAAATTAAGCATAAACTTGCAAACCCTGAATATTGTATAGAAAATGAACATAAGAAGACTTGAAAAGGAAATAAAAATAATGCAGATTGCCTAGGGAACTTGGGATCACAGAAATGACTGGTCATAAATTCCCTGAATTTTATTTTTACCTCATATATCCCAGATTTAGAGCTGTAGAAGCCAGTAATCCAGAAACACCAACAAATGGACACCAAAAAACAAAACCCTCATGAAAGGAAATAAAAGACATATAGACTGATTGTCTAACTGGAAAACCACCAGAAATATACAAGAAGTTCTAGAATAAATGAGTTCAGCAAGATAAAAGCTAATCATACAAATATCATTGTATATCTATATACTAACAATGAATAAGCAGATGACAAAATTCAAACTAAAATATAATTTACATTTACTTTTTTAAAAAAATCGCTTAGGTATAAATCTAATGAAATATGTACAGGATTTGTATTCTGTAAACTACAAAATGCTGATGAAAGAAATACATGAAAGTTTAAGTAAATTGAGAGACCTACTCTATTCATGGATTGAAAGACTCAGAATTGGTATAGTAAAGATGTCAGTTCTCCCCAGATGTGTGTACAGGTTTAATATAAATTCTGTCAAAAATCTCAGTGAGGCTTTTTGTTAGTATCGACAAGTTTATTCTAAAATTTATTATCGAAAGGCAAAGGAGCTAGACTAGTTAAAACAGTTTTGAAAAGGAGAATAAAGTCACAGTAATCAGTCTACCCGATATCAGGCTTATTATAAAGCTATAGTCATAAAGGTTGAATGCTACTGATGAAGAAATAGACCCATAGATCAAAGGAACCCACAAACAGACCCACAAATGTGTCCAACTGATTTTCAGTAGAGAATGCAAAAGCAGTTCAATGCATGGAAGGTAACCTTTCAGTAAGATGGTACTTTAAGCAGGTCTATAGCCAAAGGCAAATAAATTAACCTGAAACTAAACCTCTTGCCTTATTTAAAAAAAAAAACAAAAAACTCAAATCATTATAAAGTATAAAGTAATAGAGTTTTTAGGGGGAAAAAAATAGAAACTCTTTGAGACCTAGTAATAGGCAAATGGTTCTCAGACTTGACATCAAAAGCATAATCCTAAAAGGAATAATTGGTCAACTCAGCTTTATCAAAATGAAAAAATTTCACTTTGCAAAGTCTGGTAAGTAAATGAAAGGAGAAACTATACACAGGGGAAAAGTGTTTATAAAGCTTGTATCTCAAAATGGACTGGTATCTAGAATATGTAAAAGTTAAGTCGCTCAGTTGTGTCCGATAGGCTTCTCCGTCTATGGGATTTTCCAGGCAAGAGTACTCAAGTGGGTTGCCATTTCCTTCTCCAGGAGATCTTCCCGACCCAGGGATCGAACTCAGGTCTCCCACATTGCAGGCAGACGATTTTACCATCTGATCTACTCTCAAAACTCAACAATAAGAAGAAAAAAAATCCAATTAGAAAATTAACTAATTAAATGATGGTAAAGATGCAGAGAAGCTCTATCACTAACATATTGCTGGGGGGTATGTAAAATTCTGTGGTATTCCAAAAAGCAGTTTGACATTTTTTTAAACTAAACATTTCAATTACCATAGAACCCAGCCACTGAACATTTGTCCAGAGAAGAGAATACTTTGTTGTGGTTGTTTAGTCACTAAGTTGTGTCTGACTCTTTTGCAACCCCATGAACTGTAGCCTGCCAGGCTCCTCTGTCTGTGGGATTTTCCAGGCACAGATACTGGAGTGGGTTGGCATTTCCTTCTCCAGGGGATCTTTCCAACCTTGAGATCACACCCGTGTCTCCTACATTGACAGGCAGATTCTTTACCACTGAGCCATCTAGGAAGCCCAAGTGAACACTTACGTTCACGTAAAAGCTTGTGTATAAATGTTTATAGTAGTCAGTTCAGTCACTCAGTTGTGTCTGACTCTTTGCAACCCCATGATCTGCATGTAACACAGCAGGCTTCCCTGTCCATCACCAACTCCTGGAGCTTGCTCAAACTCGTGTCCATCGAGTCGGTGATGCCATCCAACCATCTTATCCTCTGTCGTCCCTTTTCCTCCTGCCTTCAGTCTTTCCCAGCAACAGGGTCTTTTCCAGTGAGTCAGTTCTTCACATCAGGTGGCCAAAGTATTGGAGCTTCAGTATCAGTCCTTCTAATGAATACTCAGGACTGATTTCCTTTAGAATTGACTGGTTTGATCTCCTTGGAGTTCAAGGGGCTCTTAAGAGTCTTCTCCAACACCACAGTTCAGAAGCATCAATTCTTTGGTGCTCAGCTTTCTTTATGGTCCAACTCACACTTCCATACATGATTACTGGAAAAATGATAGCTTTGACTAGACGAACCTTTGTCGGTAAAGTAATGTCTCTGCTTTTTAATATGCTGTCTAGGTTGGTCATAACTTTTCTTTCAAGGAGAAAGTGTCTTTTAATTTCATGGCTGCAGTCACCCTCTGTGATTTTGGAGCCCAAGAAAATAAAGTCTATCACTGTTTCCATTGTTTCTGCATCTATTTGCCATGAAGTGATGGGACCGGATGCCATGATCTTTGTTTTTTGCATGTTGAGTTTTAAGCGAGCTTTTTCACTCTCCTGTTTCACCTTCATCAAGAGGCTCTTTAGTTCCTCATTGCTTTCTGCCATAATGGTGGCTTCATTTGCATATCTAAGGTTATTGATATTTCTCCCAGCAGTCTTGATTCCAGCTTGTGCTTCATCCAGCCCAGGATTTTGCACAATGTTCTCTGCATATAAGTTAAATAAGCAGGGTGAGAGTATACAGCCTTGACTTACTCCTTTCCCGATTTGGAAACAGTCCATTGTTCCATGTCCAATTCTAACTGTTGCTTCTTGACCTGCATACAGGTTTCTCAGGAGGCAGGTTAGGTGGTCTGGTATTCCCATCTCTTTAAGAATTTTCCGCAGTTTGTTGTGATCCACACAAAGGCTTTAGCATAGTCAGTGAAGCATAAGTAGATGTTTTTCTGGAATTCTCTTGCTTTTTCTATGATCCAATGGATATCGTTCCCTTCTCCAGGGGATCTTCCCAACCAGGGGTCAAACCCAGGTCTCCCACATTGCAGGCAGATTCTTTATCAGCTGAGCCACCAGGGAAGCCTGTTTATAATAGGTTTTCTTCCAAATAACCCGAAGCTAGAAGCCACCCAGGTGTTCTTCAGTGGTTAAACTGTAGTACATTCATGCCATGAAATGCTACTGACAATAAAAACAGTTACTGATGTTTGCAACAATCTTGAGAGTTATGCTGAATGAAATGTGCAAATCCCCAAAGATTACATACCATATGATTTCATTTGTATAGCATTTTTGATAGGACAAAAGTATGGAAATGGAGGACAGATTAGCGGTTGCCAGGGATTAACAGTGGGTTTCTTTGTAGGTAAGGGTTGGAAGGGAACCCAGTGTGGCTATCAAAGGGCGACATGAGGGATCCTGGGATGAGGAAGCGTTCCATAGATTGACTGTTTGGCTGTCAGGATCCCAGTTGTGACTTTGTACTATAGTTCTGCAAGATGTTACCTTTGGTGGTATCTTGGAAAGGTGAATGTAGGATCTCTCTTTGTTCATTCTTACAACTGCATGTGAATCTACAGTTTTCTTGAGATACAAGTGTTGTTTTAAAATATCACACTTAATATTCCCTCCCATCATTCTCCATTTTTGCTCTCTTATTGTGTAAGAATAGCACAGACCATGGTTTCTAGTGTGGGACTCCTTGGATTTGATTCTGTGTGTCAGCAGGATGTCCTTTTCAGGTTTCTTCACATCTCTGTCCTCAGCTTTCTCATGTGGAAAATAGGGAGTAATCATTTTAATACTAATGATACTCCTCTCATAGGGTTCTTGGTAAGGATTAAATAAATTGTAATTTATATGTAAATGACAAAGCAGGTTAAGATAGTTTTAATTGGGCTTTTGGTTATTCTGTAGGTCCTGCTTCATGATGAAGATAATAACTTCCTGATGGTCCCCCAGCTCCCTGTCTCTTCCCTCTCAGCTTTCTTTGCTGATTGGACCCCATCTCACAAGAGCTGTGTCTCTGCACAGTCTTTCCTTCAGGTATCTCAGCCAGGCCCTGGATTATACCCTGTTTCTCTGGGCCAGTTATTTCTCTTCCTTCATCTCCAGGTCCATACTGTTCTGAACACTAGTCTTGTATATTCTCCACATACTTTGCCAACAAAGGTCCGCCTGGTCAAGGCTATGGTTTTCCCGTGGTCATGTATGGATGTGAGAGTTGGACTGTGAAGAAAGCTGATCGTCGAAGAATTGATGCTTTTGAACTGTGGTGCTGGAGAAGACTCTTGAGAGTCCCTTGGACTGCAAGGAGAAAAGGAGATCGATCCTGGGTGTTCACTGGAAGGACTGATGGTAAAGCTGAAACGCCAATACTTTGGCCACCTCATGTGAAGAGTGGACTCACTGGAAAAGACTGATGCTGGGAAGGATTGGGGGCGGGAGGAGAAGGGGACGACAGAGGAGGAGATGGATGTATGGCATCACCGACTCTGTGGACATGAGTTTGAGTGAACTCCGGGAGTTGGTGGTGGACAGGGAGGCCTGGCGTGCTGTGATTCATGGGTTCGCAAAGAGTCGGTCACGACTGAGCAACTGAACTGAACTGAACTGAACCCTTCCCAAATATACCTTCCAGTTTTGTCTCCACTCCCCAGCTTCCACCCCCCAACTACACTGGTGCTTAAAATCTTCAGAAAGTTCTCCTTGTTCTAAGGATAAAACCCCCAAATTCTTAACATGCCTGCAAAAGCATGCATGACTGGCAAAATTAGGATAGATTAGATTAGGATCGTTCTCCATAGACAAGTAAGTATTGTTGGTTGTGATACTTGTAATTGTATTACCTTTCATTTGTTTTATCTTATTCACATTTTAGACAATGTTTGTAGGCTTTTGCATATTCTGTTTTTCACTTAAGCCTTAAGTTTTTCCCATCAATTAATAAGATTTTTTTGTGACAGTTTTTTCCAACATATTTTTTAGTACAACGTAAACTTAAGACTTTACTACCTACACTTGCGGAAAAAAATTTTATTTTCTGTGTTTCATTTTTGGTTTGCAGCTTGAACTGTTGGACTTGTAGCTCTTTGATTCTATTATTTAGTTTTCAAGGACTGGTTGCTCAAGCAGAATTTTGTCCCAGATCTGCTTCAGGTCAATCAGCCCAGTCATTTGCCTATCATTTCTCTCATGATCGAAGGGCAACAGTGTCTCTTGAAACACTTCATCTCTGGTTGGGCTCCACCCTCCTGAAGGAAGTAGGGTTTCATGTCCAGCCTCTCCAAGCTTCTCCTTATTCCAAGGCTCTCTTTTGCCCTCAGTTGACTGTTAGATAGTATCTTTGCTTTAGTGAAGAGTAAATATTCAGGACTGTTTAAATCTTTTGTCATTGAGTTTTTACATCCCCCCTACCCTTTCAATCGTATTTCTTGTTTCTGAATTTCAGCCACAACACAAAAACAACATCTTGGTTAGACCCTCGGTGCCTGAACAAGCAGCAGAAGCCTCTGGAAGAGTGTGAAGATGATGGTAAGGGGCTAAGAAAGTCTGGGTTTAAGTGGGCTTGTTCACACATGCAAATTTTATTTTATGTTTTATTCTTTTGCTGTACTGTTTGGCATGCGGGATCTTAGTTTACAAACCAGATTGAACCTGTGCCACTTGCAGTGGAAGTGCAGAATCTTAACTGCCAGGGAAGTCCCACATTCGAAGTTTAAAGAGTTGTAGCAGGGTCAGCCAGGTTTCTAACAAAGTTTTTGAAAGGTAATCCAGTTTCTAGTAAGTGCATTATGGTTTCCAAAAGCAGGAGAGAAATCTGTAAAATTGTTTTAGAAGAACAGTTTGTTTAAACATAAAGACACACTCAGCTCTCTTAGAAACAGAACTGCAGCATAGTCAGGAAGGATTCAAATGTAGATGCAACCTAAGCCCTTCAGGAACTTGGAGAAAACTCTAGGAAGTCTCTACGAATTTAGAAACCAAAAATGCTTTGGTCACTTACCTACTGAGCTGCAATCATATATTGTGACAGTGTTAGAAAAAAAAATATTAGAAACTTGAAGTGTTCATGCTTCATAATTTGAGTATTTCTCCAGGTTTAGCATAAAGAAAGCAGATCTTATTATGTTTGGGAATCTCTGTGTGACTTAGAGTGTAACTTAAATATGAGGAAGTACATTCTTCCACAAAAGAGGCTGAGGTGTTACCCTTAGCCCCACTTTTCCTGTTAGTTTAAAGAAAAAAGGTTCAGCTGTCAATAAAGTCTAATTCAAGGCTTTGGAATTTCTAGTTACTTTTGCAAAAGTGAAGAAGAAATTAAGGTTGAACAAGTGTGTTCCCTTTTGATTTGTCCTAAGTTTTACCAAAATTGCTTTTTGACATGGAAAAATTAAAAGGGAAAAGGCTTGCTTTACTACTCATTATTCATTCCTGGCATTTGAATTAGTAGTATAATTATTGAATATACATTTTACTGTAAGTTAGTGAAACTTTATTAATTTATTCTATGGGACAGAATTATTGTCTGTATAACCTTGATGTTTGTTTGAAAATATAAACCAGTAAAGTATGATCCTGTGAAAGCTTTAAACTATAGGATGTATGTGGATTGTAAGATTCCATGAAATGAACATAGAATTGTGTGTTCATGTTTATCTGAGTAACTTCAAGTGGAAATACAAATCCTTCTGACTGAGGAGGCATAACGGAGAGACTCATTTTGATTGCTTAGTTGTAAAGAAGAAAAGGAACAAGCATGGGTAAATGCATTATTTTGCATGCTTAAGGATAATGGACTATCATGATTATTCACATATTCTATTTAACATGTGATACAGAAGTGACCAGTTTTCAAAGATAAGACCGTAAAATACATCTAACCATAAAACTTCTTGGAAAAGAATGTAATCTTCATTTGATGACTGAGATTTTGAAGCTGTTTTAGGCCCTCTTATTACCATCAGATCTTCAGTTTCACTATCCATTATAATTATACTGGGAATGTATGAAAATGCGTGTTAATATAATTTGATAGATAATAGAAGACTCAAATAGCTTTTACTGAGAAAAATGGAGTGAAAGTGTTGATACAATTACTGAATTTTTTTTTTTTAGCCATTCTAATAATTTTTAATTCTTAGAGTTAATGTCACTGGTGTGAACGTTATTCCCTTTGGAACAAGTATGTATTCATATCAGTGATTGTCGCTTCACCATTAGAATTCATGTGTTCTTTTTCTGGTAAAAACTATATGTATATCCGTGTGCCTGTGAAACCACAAATGGTTTAAGTATATACAAGCAGATTCTACCACAGTGGCAAGTATCCATTCCATATCTGCCTTTTCTCCTGCCAGTTATCACAAAACTGTCTTGTGTTGTTTATATCACGTCACAAAGAAGAGTCTCATTGTTCTTTTACAATACTGTTCTGTGTTTCTTTCTGCTCTCTGTAGGTCTTATGCATGTTAATTGTAACAATATAACATTATTGTAAAAAAATGTTCTGTTTTCTTTTTCCTATCTCAAAAAAGCAGAAACTAATGTGGGATTTTGATATTCAGTGTATAACCCTTGTTATGATTTCTGTGTTTTAGTAGTTCCATTAGATTTCTTCCTTGCTTGTAAGCTCTGGGCCAGTATTGTAATATTTAATAATGCTTTTTGTCCTAAAGAGAGTTTAGATTCATTTTGATTAAAACCCAACTAATGATTCCCATCAAACCTCGTCTTCTAAAAGTATTCCCTAAGTAAATGGTAAATTCTTGCATACTGAAGAGTCGCTCTTGACCTTTTATTTTTCTCAACACCCATTTCTAATCCATGTGCTACCAGCTGAGTTCACCTTGCCTCCCAGATGTTTCTGGAATTCATTCTCCGTTTTCCTCACCACGTACACCATCCCAGCTAAGGTCACGCTGATCTTCCACCCACACTCTTGCCCATTGCCCTGCTCGCACTATATTCAGAGCAGTCTGTTACAATGTGTTTGCGTTATCACCACCGCGTCAAGCCCTGTTTAATATTGTAGCTCTCTGGTCTGTTCAGTGAACGCCAGGTTCAAAGCTTGTCTTTCCAAGTTCTCTGTGGTTCAGCCTCTAAGCTTGTCTGACTCTAGTTCCATCGCACATTCTGTCCATCACCCTCAGTCCTCATTGACTTCCTGTTCTGTGATAGTTAGATGTGCTGTTCTCCCTTCTTAGAATGCTCTTATATTCCACAAATTACTGTTGAATGCTTTTTGTGTGTCAGGTGCATTCTGGGAATGTCAGTTGTATCACTGAAAACAATGAACAAGAAGCCCCACTCTCGCCGAGCTTAAATTCTAGCCATTTTTCACTCTAAGTCTTTTCATTAAGTTTTACATAACGTTCAGTTGATGGCTCAGGGACTTGCACATAGTAAATCTCATTAAAGAATTTTTAAGGGAATGAATGAGTGCCCTAAAAGATATTTTAGATAATATCCTAATGGGCATTTTCATGAAAGATTTTATGTAAATAAGATTCCCTTCTTAGGGAACAGTGCCAGTATCAACCTTATTACCTTATTGTTGGCAGTTGGTGACTAAAGTCAGTAATCGATTCGTTTATTTTTTCATCCATTTGAGAAATATTTGGTACCTGCTATATATCCAATGCTTCAGTGGGCACTGAGCACTGCAGTAGTGAAAGCAGACTTGATCCCTGTGTTTGTTTAGCTTATGGTGGAGGGGACAACCATAACTGTGTATGAGGTGATTTGTTGTATGGTGTCCTATATTCTCTTTGCAGTCATAGCAAAATGTCTTACTGACAGCAAGAGGTGGTCAGGAGTGAAAAGGATCTTGACTTGTTTTGCTTACTAAAATTACAGAGAACATTTTCATTCTAATATTTCTGAGCTGCTTGACTTAGAAATCTTATACAAAGTAAACTCTGCTTCCCAATTGTCCTTTCAGGGCAGCCTTCAAGCCTCACCTCCCGATGTACATCATCCTGACATTGTTCATTTTTCTAACTCCTTTTGAAAGATAAAGTATAGCTTATCTTAGAATCTTTGTTCTCAGTTTGACCTCACCTTCCATTTTTCAGGCAGCAGTATTACTTATAGGTTAAGTAATTTTTTAATTGTGAGTATAAGTGCCTCGCAGATTAGAAGATCATAGAAGGATTAAAAGGCCTAATATTGAAAGGTATAGCAGCTTTGTTTGCTCGAAATAAGGTCTGTAATAAGTGACTTCCCACGTAAGAACACCCAAAACCTCAAAGGTGTTTGTCATCTTTTACAACCAATCAAACCTTATTTTGACACGCAAGGAAACGAGCCATGTAATTATGTTGCCAATATCAGCCCTTCCTGTTTTGTGATTTACACTGAGGTCTTGAGTTGAGTAGCCAAGCCAATGAAATAAGCCACAATGCAGGTAAGGACAAAATAAAATGATGTGTTTGCTGTTTTTCTTGAAGGGAGTTTCTTTCCTTGGTGCTGGTGTCTGAATTTTTCTTTCTCTCTTTTCTGTCTCATTCCTGCTATTCCTTTGGAGAAGAAGGGATCCATACGGAGGAGCTGGACAGTGAACTAGGTAAACTCTCCCAGCCTGCATGACTTCCTCTGGGTGCTTTGGTTTCCAGTGACTTGCTTAATCCCTCTGTTTCTTTAGTTTGCACTTCTTCAATTACGATTTTCATTCCGGCTTAGCCACAAAAGGTCAGTCGTATACAACCCGTGTGCCTGACTGCAGACATCATACAGAGTTGTAATAAATTGTGTCTACAAAGAAAAAGTCTGAGGGAATTGGGACTAGAATGAGAGTTAGCAGATCAGTACTCTCATAAATGAAGGATTAAGAAAAAACGAAGGGATAGATGCTTGCCATGTCCCCTGAACTCTCCTATAGTCTATCTCAGCCTCAATTCTTTATTTGGTATGAGTGGTTTTCTCTGTGGGGAATATAGAAAAGCAAAACAAACAAAAATCTACCAGACTAATTGAAAGATCTTAGGGAGAGTAACAGCAGTACAACAATTCCACTGATAAACTGAATGGTTGCCAAATCCTAGAATATTAGGACTATGGTTAGTCATATAGGCTACTTATTGAGTTTGTAACTCTAGTGAATGGCTTGAAAACCAGATGCTGGGTTTCTGTGTTATTTTCCTTCAAATGTGTATGTCAGAAGAAATCAAGTCTTGATTACTCTGAGTTCTTGCAGTTTGGGAATAATTTACATTAGCTGATAATGCCAAACTCTTTTATCTTTGCTGTTGGAACATATTGAATTATGTTCCCTGGTAAGTTAAATGTTTAATGTTCATCTTTGAACAGTATTAAAATTAGTTTGCTTTCCATCTGATGCATCTATGAAATGATAGATGGGAAAGTACAAGTTTTGGCTAAATTGCACTTGAAAGCCTTGGCTGATTGAAAATTGACAATAATATATTTTTAAAACAAGATTATTTAACATCAATATGAATAGAACTGTCCTGAGATTATTCAATCAGACTAGCATTTTTGTTTGCCTTAAAAACTGATAATATAAATATTTAATACAGATTATTGGTTTTTGTTCAATTTGACTTGTTTTTATTATCTAAATAAAATGATTTATTATGGCTGGCTCAGGATATAATAGAATCTTGCTCTATTTTTGTTAATGTTTGGAACATATCCTGTTGTTATTGGTGGATATATCAACAGTGGTCAATAACTGTTGAAAGATATTTTTAAAGACATACAGTAAGTTGTCATTGTGGAAGGAATGATTTGAGATTCAGCCTGTGTAATAGAACAATTTGAAACTCATTTTGTAAATTAAAAAATATATTAATCTAGTGATATGAATGATTGTTAAAAAAGACAGAACTATGTTTTCCAGATGAAAAATGAGTGCCTCAATCCTTTGTGGAACCAATTTAAACTACTCTGTGTGTGTGTGCGCTCAGTCGTGTCTGACTGTTTGCAACTCCATGGAGTGTAGCCCCTGGCCACCTGACTAATGTGTGTGAGTGCCCAACACCATGTGTAGCTGGCTGGTGAGATAGTTCCACTGTACACAGGGGTACAGCCTATTTGCTTCTGTGGAAGCTTGAATGTTGAAATTTTTAGGGAAAAATCAGTTGTCCTCTTTTTTGGTGTACCTGTAACATTGTGGAAACATTCCTGTGCTGTTAAAGACTCTGCAGAGTAAGTTTTACTGGCTGCATAGTATCCCTTTTCATGATCAGAGCCACCGTTCTGGGAGATGGTTTGGTAAAGCGGAAGCTGTCTCTGGGGTCAAGGCACATTGCCTGGCTTCATTTCTGGGCTCTCCAACTTACTGACTGTGTGACCTTGAGGAAGTCATTCACCTCTTAGCTTCCTGTTCCTAACCTGTAAAAAATGAGCTCCCATGGGGCTTAAGACTTAATGATATTGTATCTTAATATATATTTGTTCCTGTGATCACATATTGTTTTTGCCAATTTTCTGATTTATTAACCAGTTCTTCCCTGTTGGACATTTTGGTTCTTCCTTGTGATACTTTTTTGTGTTTAATATGGGACCGGAGAGCAACATGTATACTACAGAGTTGGCCCAAATGTGTCCTTGTGGGTAGAGATAGGACTCCCTGGTTTTTGTCTGTATGTGTCCTCTGTATAATGAGTGGTGTACATACACACACACACACACTTTTTCCTTGCATTCATTTCGGGTTCTTTTGACAAGCTCACTGCCCATTTTCTTAATAAGAGGATCCTAATTTCAGACAATAGCAACTGTCAAGGTTTTCATTGAAAAATATGATTCTAGATGTGACAAGGACACCCTCTCGATAATCTGCCTCTGAGAAGTAGAGGTGGTGGGCTTGGGTGTTGGATCCAGATCATTTGCTTCAGACTTGTCATTTCTGAGCTCTGTTGTTTATGCTGAATCAGTAGCTCCATTATGCACTTTGGATTTGTAGAATTTATCACATCTTCTGCAGTAAAATCCCCAGAATCAAAAAGCACTTGAAGAAGCTTCTTTTTGGATTACAGAGTATTCATGTGCTGCAGCCAATTAGGAGGCAGAGACAGAGAAATGAGGTCCCCTTCCAGCCAACACTGAATCACAGTTTAGAAATTTATCTCTGTTTGTGAACATGACTTTTAATCTGTGTGTTGACAAAATTCTGGGAACATTTGTCTGCTCCATATTCACTTCCATGGTGATGATTAGTACAGCGTGAATTTTTTAGTGGTAGGAACAGCAAGCTAACAGGCCATGTGGATCTATCCTACTCCTTTTGGGCTTTCTGGCAATTGCCATTAGCTAAGCTTAGGTGCCAGGTGCTGTGTAAAAGGTTTTCAAACCTTATTTAATCTACATTTGACCTTCGAGGTAAATCTAGGGGAAAGGTGTGGTTTCCAGATGTTAGTAAGTAGCTGAACACGAGGCAGATAAAAAACAGTATGACTAAGGTTCATACCTTAGATCTGGACAACCCCAAAAGGGTCTTCACCATCTTCAGTCTCCATGACAGCTTATCCAGACTGGTCTGAGGTCTGACAGTTGTTAGACATGAGGGCGTGGCTCTCTTAAGTATTTCGAGAGTAAGAAAAAATTGTAATGTCATCATTTTCTAGGCTTCAGTATTTTCTGCTGTTTTCAAGTTTTTAGAACCAAATGGCACACTGCAAGACAAGCATCCTCTGTTTTTAAATCGATGACCAATTCCTGTTTTAAGCTTTCAGAAATGAATTCCTATTATTAAGTTAATCACCGCATTGGAAGTGAGAGATCTATCTTTTCAATGTTAAATGAGCTTTATCTTGAAAAACTGGACCATTTCTGGAGTTTGTTAATCTGTCCCAGAAGAGCAAATGTCCAGAAATACCAGTTGACCAACCTTGTGTCTCAACCCTAGTATATAAGTTGTCGAGTAGGTGACATGGCTAAGTCAAAGGTGGCTTCTTTTCTTGAAGCCCTTTTGGACCTCCGTCAGAGCACTCATTGTGCCATATTTAAATTGTCTGCCCAAACGGTGCCCTTGTAATTATCTTTGTGTCCTTGGTGTCTAGCACACCCTCAGGCACTCAACAAATGTTTGAGTAGGCACTCAACAAATGTTTGACAAGTTATGGAATGAATAGAATTCTTAATTTTTTCTCTATGTTAGCCAAAGATGATCAGGCCATATATATCTTTTTAAGTTTTTTTTTTTTTTTTTTCAAATGTGGACCATTTTTTTAAATAGAGTCTTTATCGAGTTTGTTACAATATTGCTTCTCTTTTTTATGTTTTGGTTTTTTGGCTCAGAGGCTTGTGGGATCTTAGCTTCCCAGCCACCAGGGATAGAACTCAGACCCTCTGCACTGGGAGACAAAGTCTTAACCACTGGACTGCCAGGGAAGTCCCTAGGTCATATATTAAGTTTGCTGAATTTGAAAAGAAGTTTGATTCATTAAACAAGGTGCAGTCCCCTAATACCCACTCACTCTTCTGCCCTGTGCCAGCACAAACATATGCCTGGGCACCAATTTGCATTTTTCTAATCTTCAGATTTCCCAGCTCTTTGGAAATATTTTTCGTGGTTCTTTTTCATTTAAATGGTAATTTCCAGCATTGTAAGGGGAAACCATTTCCCAGGCATTTGATTTGCATCAGTTCACAAGACATTGCGTATAAAAAAGCCAAGTTGTGTCAACATCTGCACATTGGACCTCCCTTGAATTTTAGTAGCTATGTCTCCCAGTATTCAAAGACTTCTTTAAAACCTGCTAAGTGTTCCCTATCCCCATGAAGAAAGGGGGAGGGGAAAACATGTCTCTGTTTGCAAACAAATAACATGTGGAGCATAAAAACCATAAAATTAATGTCTCTTGATGTGCAGCCAAATCTGAGCAAAATGTAAACTTTGAGTAATTAGGCTGTGTGTGTGTGTGTGTGTCTGTGTATCTTAGTGTCTGTGCGTGTGTGTACATGCATGCACATGACTCCATTTTAGTGTAGACTGTTTGTGTCTTATGGAAAACCTAAGCCCTGATGAAATGGTCACTATTTTCAAATGGTGACCACAAAATCATTGATTTTTTTTAAAAAGTCTTGTTTTTTCAATCAAGTGTAATGTTCAGTTCAAGTCAGTCTTAACGTGTCCTTCTAGGAATAAAGGTTCGCTTTGGAGTACAGTGTTTTATACAACCTTGCCTTAACTACACACAGAGCAGAGTGGCTTTGAAATTAAGCCGAGAATTGCAGCTCTGCCTGAAGAATTGTTCAGTGACACAAAGTACAACGTAGTTGCTCTTTCACAGAGTTATCTGGTGCAGTGGACTTTTGGAAATAAGCCCTTGTTATGACAGATATGAAACTTTATGAGATGAAGTTCATTAGAGCACAGATGAGTTTTCGGAAAGGCATGTGTATCCCCAATGCCATTTTACCACCACATTTAAAGGAATGAAGTCTTCCCAGTTATGTGGAGAGTTTTTGGAGAGCAGGACCAATGTTTCTGCTTTCATAGGCACAGCCTGGTGAAGATTTGAGCCTGTCCAGATGTAGCCAGTTGAGTGATAGGTGTGTACAACTCAAGAACTCAACTCCAGGTGGGCATTTTTATTTACTTGGTAGCATTTTGATTAGGGACAAGGAGAAAATTAGATGCAAATTTTAATATATTCTAGGGAGAGCAAAAATGGGACTTACATTGAAAATGAAAAGGAACGTTTATTTTCATCCATTTTTGCTTGTGTGGTAAGGCAGTCTAGCAATAGAATGAGAACACTGCAGATATTTAGGATGGGAACCAGGCATTCAAGGCAAAATTTAAATATATTTTCCTTAAAATCTAATTTAATAGTTGATTTAGAATGAAGGCACCTAAGACTGCATTATATTAAGTTTCATTTGCTTATATAAAATATTAGTAAAGAATTGTTCTTTACTGATAAACAGTAATTGCTCTTTACTGAAAAACACTGATAAAATAATGCTCAATTTTTAATTAGACTTTAGACAGTATTTTTATTTGGATTTAATTGGACTTCAGACAGTATTTTTATGACTCTTTTTTTTTTCTTTTTGGCCTAAATCGGTTGTTGAAAATCTCTAGGCTCTTCAGGAATATGTTCTTCTTGCTCTGAATGTTCTTTTACTTTTCAGAACTGCCTGCTGGTTGGGAAAAGATTGAAGACCCTGTCTATGGTATCTACTATGTAGAGTAAGTGCCTATTAAGACTCATTTTAGTTTGCATTCTTCTGTAATTATGTACATTTATGCTGAATAGAATTTGTCATTGTGATAAGGTAAAAACAAGTAGTAATAGTAACATTATATTAATTTTATAATGAAAAAATTGTTTAATGAATAAGAAAATATTCAGCAAATCTGATGATGATATATAATAAAATCCCCGAGGGCAACATGTCTTCTGTTTACTATGGTATTGCCAGAGCCAAACATAGTCCTGGTCTATGGCAGGTACTTAATAATAGATATTATTTGAATGAATGCAAAAAGCAACTACTCAATAGACCATATGAGTATGAGTTGTTTATCTTCAGGAAGAGGATCACTTTTGCCTATTGTTTTGCCCTGCTCAGGTCTGAGATTCTCAGTGATTACTTATTTATTCATTTAAACTTAATAAATTCTCTAGTACCAAAAGGTAGCCGTTTCCTTCTCCAGGGGATCTTCCCAACCCAGGGATCGAACCCAGGTCTCCTGCATTGCAGGTGGATTCTTTAACAGCTGAGCCTCCAGGAAAGCTGTTAAAAAATAAAGCCTGCCTTGAAAACAGTATTTTGAGTTCTAAATAATCACAGAGTCGGAATATTTCTAAACTTCTTAGGAAATATGATTTTGATGAAGTGAAAAGATAAGAATATGTGTAGGCTTGTATATGTATGTGTTGATGTAATGTGTGTGTATATACATATACATATATCATATTGTTGTTTAGTTGCTCAGTTGTGTCTGACTCTTTTGTGTCCACATGAATTGTAACCTGCCAGGCTTCTCTGTCCATGGGATTTCCCAGGCAAGAATAGGGGTGTGGGTTTCCATGTCCTTCTCCAGGGGATCTTTCTGACCCAGGGATCAAGCCCAGGTCTCCTGCATCGGCAGACGAATTCCTTACTGCTGAGCCAACAGGGAAGCCTCCATATACATACACTGAATAAGAATGGCAAAAAAAAGATGCTTTGAATTCATATATATGTTTGTACGTGTGTGTGTGTATTTTTATGTTTCCTTGGCCTTATTCGTTTGGAGCCATCTGAAGTGAACTGAAGTATCTGGGTCTTTGTCACTTTGAACACATCACATTTGCTTAGGTTAGCTGCATTTGGAATCTTTTTGCCTAGAGCTTATATTTTGAATCCTGACTCCATGCCTATTGATCAAAATAGTTGACAGATGTTGGTGGAGTCCTTCTTTTAACTTGATCTTTGGGGGGCAGGGTACTTATAGTTTCGTGAACTGTATTGTAGAAAGTTACACACAGTTTCTGGCACTACATGTTACAGACACCACATCTCCACTTTCAGCTCCATTTTAAAATAATTCTGTAACTGATTTCTTGTTGAATTTAAGAAACGTTCTTTGTCACATGATTCTTTGGACATTTGGGAGAGTCGGTGGTTACAGTCCTGGGACTTGAAAACTGACCAGGCTGAGCTTGAAGCCTCCTTAGTGTTGACTAGCTCTGTTTTGTTAGGTCAGCTGGTACTTAACTGCTCAGAAACTTATTTTACTTATCCACAAAATAACAATAAAAATAGGACCTTCATCTTGGCATTTACTGAAGATTTTAAAAATAAATCACATGTAAACCTGGTTGTACAATACTTGGTACAGATAAGCAGTCGGTATGTGGAAACCATTCATTTTTATTTTTGTTGTATATTCCTAACTGTGATTTTTGACACAAAATGCTCAACCACCTGATTTGCTCAGGTCCAATCAAGGGAACTTGGCCTGATTGGCGTTTTGCTTGTGGGACAAAATGTTTCCTAACTGAGTGCAATATGCCTTCTGCTCCAGCCACATCAACAGGAAGACACAATATGAGAACCCAGTTCTAGAAGCCAAACGGAAGAAGCAGCTGGAGCAGCAGCAACAACAACAGCAACAGCAGCCAGAAGGTTGGCTTTCCCTCTATCTGTGGGCCAGGAGCTCCAGGCAAAAAAGCCTGGGCACTGACACCCCCGTGTGGTCAGAAGTGGCCGCGAGGATCATGTCCTGTGTGGTGCTAGGAGCTCAGTGTCCTGGAAGCGTGGGGAGTGATGCAAAACTCTGCTAGAGTCCATACCCTGAACCCAGACAGCTAAAGTGGGGGGCCAGTTTAAAAGCACCCAATCTCCACTCTGACTTAGAAAGGGGCTGGTGTTAGATTGGAGAAGCATTTCTGATAGTGACAGAATTCCCTTGTCCCCAGGAACTTTTGCACAGCACCTGGTATCTAAATCCCACTTTAAGATGTTCAGGGTATGGAACTAACTTTTAATTGTAGGCATCAGAAAAAGCTGGTAATTTTCAGTGCTCTTAAAAAATTAAAAGTTACTTTTTGCTCTTCACAAAAACATGAACAGCTCAGAAGTGGAGAACATTTACATCTCCCCTGCTGGTTCCCATTCTATTCTCAGCAATAAGCAATGTGCAGAATTTTTCTGGGGATGTACAAATATGCAGATTTTAACAAACACCAGGTCATAATTTATGTATATGAACACATTCTGTATTTACATACATGTTAGTTTTCTGGCCTATTTTTCTCAGTTAAATATATTTCTTGCACATTTTCAAGGCTGCTTAATATAGATTTACCTTGGGATTTTTAATGACTGCATAATATTCCTTTTATGAATCTCTTTACTTTATTTAGACCTCTGTTTATTAGCAGATGCTTAGATTTTTCTTCATTTTTCATTGCAGTCTTTAAAAATATTAGGTTTACTGCTCCTTCAATATAATATATGAATATAAAATTCAGTACTTGTCTTGTTATCATGTTGAACTTAATAAATACAGACCATAACATGGAAGTTGGCAAAGTTTTTTGTAAATGACCAGATAATAAACGCTTTAGGCTTTGCTATTCATACAGCATCTGTTACAGCTACTCATCTCTGCCCTTATGGTATGAAATATGCAATAGATTGTAAACAAATGTATGTGGCCAAAACACCGAACCCTGAAATTTGAGTGTCATGTAATTTATGTGTCAACAAAGTATTCTTCTTAATCATTTAGAAATGTGTGAAAACCATTCTTGACTTGCAAGCTTTATAAAAACAGTCACGGGGCCCAGTTTGGCCTGTAAGCCATAGTTTGCCAACCACAGCCATAGACTGTATTTTAGAGAGTGTTTTTGTATGTTTCTGTGTGTGTGTGTGTGCGCGCACACTCAGCTATTGAAAAGTTCTCCTTTCCACCTTAATCTCTTTTCTATTTAAAAATTAAAGAAAATGTTTTTTATGAATTTGGGAAATTAGAATGTACAATTGAAAAATGAGTGTAAAATTGACTATATGTACACAGTTGACTGTGTTATTTTAGCTGGAAAGGTGAGTTTGGGATGAATCTTAAGATTCATTCACAGTGAGTTATTTCTTGGTCTTCAAAGTGAACGAGACTATGCTTAGTTCATACAGTTAGACTAGTTAGGACTCAGGGGTTTTAGTAATGGGTCCCCTTCGGGTTTTAGAGATGATAGGGGACAGCACCTTACCAAACTCCTGAAACCTACCTTTACTGCCCTAGCCAAGCAGACTTCAGCCACCCAACCAAGTCTCAGATGAATTATAGAAGTTTCTGCCTTATTGGGCCTGCTTTTCTGATATTTTTTTACTTGATCTCACTTTGAGCTCTGCAGCCAGAGGGAACTGGAGATTTTATTTTTTGTATTTTTATTGGTTTTATTTCTGTCCTCAGATGTCTTAGGAGAAAGAGACATAAACACACACACACAGGGAGGGACCTTAACATAGAGTAGGTGTGCTAAGTAGTGTCCTATTCTGTGCAACCGTATGGGCTGTAGCCTGCCAGGCTCCTCTGTCCGTGGGGTTCTCCACACAAGAATACTGGAGCAGGTTGCCAATGCCCTCCTCTAGGGGATCATCCTGATCCAGGGATCGAACCCTCATGTCTTATGTCTCCTGCATTAGCAGGAGGGTTCTTTACCACTAGCGCCACCTGGGAAGCCCTACATAGAATATCATCAGATACCAATTTCTTTTCAAGTGAAGCTCTCTGCTTCTGGTTTTATTGGTTTGGGTAGTTTTATAATGAAGAAGGTGGTGAATCCTAAGTAAGGTGACCAGTGATTGGAAGGAAAACAGTAAACTGTTTCTTGTTTTCGTTGTAGAATGGACAGAAGATCATTCATCGCTTGTGCCTCCTGCTATTCCAAACCACCCGCCGAGTAATCCGGAGCCAGCCAGAGAAGCTCCACTTCAGGGTAAAGTGTTTTTATAATTGCATCCTAGTTTGGCTCAAAAGTTTAATTTTTTTAAAGAAACTTTAAAAAATGAAATCTGATAATTCCCAGATCTTTCCAAAGGATTGTTCCAAGATAGTTCTTTGTTGTGGGGCTGACCTGTGTATGTGGTAGGGAATGAGCAGTGTTCCAGCCTCTACCTACTCAGTGCCAGGAGAAACCCTCGCCCAGTATGACAGACAAAAGTGTCTCCAGATATTGCCAAATGCTGCTGGGAGTTGCGGGGTGGGGATGCAAAATCATGTTGAGTTGTGAACCCTAAATTTAGAGAACACACAGATTTAATACTGTGTTAAATAAGATACCCTGAAAATTCAGCACTGCGTGTTTTAAGATTCTAGTCAATGTATTTGCTTTTGACTAAGATTTTCTTGTAAATGTAAAATGGTTTGATATTACTGTGGTATACACTCTAATCTCTGTTCTTGTTGCGGTTTGGGCATTTATGCATGTTTTACAATGTTTCATTGGTTCTCGCTTATTTACATTCACAAATAGTATGCATCCCTACTGAGATTCATTACAGAAAATTGGAAACTCGGAATTTTGCTACTTTCAGGCCTCATTACTTTTAAAGGATAGAAAAGATTTGGCGATTTTTTTCTTTAGCTTTTTTCTTTTAAATAAAATAGAATAAGCATCATATTTAATAGTGTTGGGGAGTATGTTACTGAACCAATAAAAAGCTGTAAAATTTGTCTTTTCTTTTCTCTACATTTTTAAAGATATAAATGTGTTAGATATTAAAACATAGGTAAGATACCCCTTTTCCCTAATTTTCATTCCTCCATTTTTATTTTTATAAGAAAAATTATTTCCCTTTTAGCTGATATTATCATGAGATTGGTATTAATATCAACTTGTATAAATTAGTTTGATACCATTTAATGGTGATAATGTTTTTAATATGGACAAAACATAGAAGATAATAATATATAAATTCATATCAACAGGATTGTGGGCTCCTCTCTATTTTTAAAGTATAAAATTCCTTCTTCAGCTTCATGTTGTCCTATTTCTTTCTCTCATGGTAAGTTAACTACACTAACTTTTCAGTTCCTTGAACCTCTTGTTAATTCCTTGAATCATCGAAGCTATGGACCACATCAGGGTCTTTGCATATGCTGTTCTCTGTTTGCAGCTGTCTTTTCCTCCCACTCTCTGCTTTGCCAGCTTCTGCTCATCTAAGGTTTTTGTTGGATTCTGTCCTAGTCACTCTTCCCGTGTCAAACTTCTTGTTTATAGAATTTAACAGTTGGTAATTAGTGTTCATTTGAGTTCAGTTATTTAGCAAGTTTTCTCTTCAGACTATAAATCCCATGGAGGTATGAAACTGTGTTTTGTTGTGTTTTGTTTTGTTCTGTTTTTCCACTGTAGGATATCCTGAACTAGGATGTATGTACATCCGTGATAAACAGCCTGGCTTCCTTAAAGGATTGTCTTAGAGATTAAATAAATTAGAGCTTTAAAGTTTCGGATTCTGAGTGTCAAATGCTTTGTGCACCAACTGAGTTGAGAGTCCAGACAGTATTGATCTGTATTAGGAACTTTATTTCAGATTCTTCTCCTTTTTTTTTCCTCCCCTTTTGTTCTTTAGTCTTCTTGGGTCCCCTAGTGGTTGGGGTTTGGGAGAGGCTCACTGAACTCCCTGTGGGAAATAGTCTATTCTTAAAACTTTCTACTTTATAGTCTCTGTATTGACTGTTGTCTTTCAAGCATAATCGTAATCTTCAAAGTATAACCAATACCATAGAAGCCAGTTAAAATCCATACTCTTTGACTCCAGGCTACAGTTGTGAGAAACATTAAGTTGGCTTTATCACCATAGGTTACAACTCTGAGTTCCCTGTGTGCCTTTTAGGTATCCTGGTGTATATTCCTGACAGTACTCTGAGGAAGAAGCTGTGTAGCTAATAGGGTTAGATTGTTTGGTATTAATTTTGCTGAGTTCATTGCTCAGCTGAACTTTCCTCTGATCAAGAGAGTATCCTTCTCAACTCAGAAAATGTTAACTTTAAAGAGATTTGCTCTTGGGAAATCTCTGCAGCTTCCAGCTTTATGCTCAGAGATTTTGCAGCTACCCCTTCACCCTACCCATTTCACCACCACCATCAACAAAATAATAACCGACATTGATTGAGCTCTTTTTAGGCATCAGGCACCTCCTTGAGCACTTCAGCTATGTTATCTGTCACCATTCCTTCTTACAACTATCACGTAAATAGTTGGGGTTGGTACTCTGATTATCTCCACTTATACATCCGACACTCAGGCAGAGAGAGGTTTAGTAATTCACACACAGCCAGGAAGTAGTAGAGCACAGATTTGAACCCTGGGTGTCATTAGGAACAGGTTAAGTTCTGACTTAAACCTTTTTTTTTTTTATTTTGTGGGATACCTCATCGTCTTAATGTATGTCATTCAGTTTGGATGTTACTGGGTACATGTTACCTTTTAAATTCAAGTTAATTACAATTTTAAAAAATAAAAAAGTTTCTTGTTTCTACTAGCCACATTTCAAGGGCTCAGGAGAGCCTCATGTGACTAGCAGCTGCTGTATTGCATAGTGCAGATACTGAGCATTTCCTGTGTCACAGTGGGAAGTATTCTGGGGCAACACAGTTCTATGGTATTCAAACACTAGTTTCAATAATAGTGCCAACTTGGCAGAGAAGCAAACAGCTCCAGGTTCTTCATGAGTAGATGTTTTTGGGCCGAGACCCAGAAGGTCCAGATTCAGTGAATCCAGGGCAGGCCCCAGAAATGAGTACATTTAAAAAAAGCTACCCAGGTGATCCTTCCACATCACCAGATCTTACAACTGGTGACTAGTCAGCAGATCAGCCTGTCTTAGAAAATTGCATGTGCCACAAGGCTGCAGCAGAGAGCTCCTCATTCTATTGCTTGTATATAGAAAAGCACTTCTCCAAAGCTACAGTAACTGATGACCTACCTGTACATAAAACGTAATAAAATGTGCATAAATGTGGAACCCTCTGATCTTCCCTCCCTAGTTAAATGTTGAAACAGAAAGTCAGTGTGTAATTTCAAAGTCCTCTTCATGTCTCTTTTAAGCTGAAAGCATTCTCAGCTCAAAATATGCTAATGGCTTTTTAAAACATTCATTTAGATAAACTGCCAGACACATTTTTACATTTTCTAACTTTGCTATAATCAGATGAAAAACTTACACACCCAGCCACCTCTTGCAGCCTTCTCAAAGACAGGTTAAATTTCATTTCTTTGCGCTCTTATTCATCCGTTCATTCAGCACACATTTTTGGAGCACACACAGTGAAACAGGCCATGTTTTACTTACACTCTGGTCATACAATCAGAAGTCCGTGTGGAGTTGGTTCTAGTGTTATATGTGTGAGCATGTGCAGTGCCTCTCCTGCAATGGGGTATGGGGGAGAGGGAGATGAAACCCCCAATCAGTGAGTAAGTTGTATCCCGTGTAAGATGGTGATAAATGCTGAGATAAAAAATAAAGCAGGTAAGGGGGATTGTGAATGCTGGAGGAGATATTGCAGGATTTAATAACGGGACAGAGAGTGTCTCACTGAAAAGTTGATGGTTATTGATGTCTTTGCCTAAGTGAAATATGTGTTTGCCTTAAAGCTTTCCCTAGTAGCCTCTGCTTCAAGAATAGCTGATATTCGCATACCCCATAAAGGGTAATTTGAGGGTTATCTGAACGGTTCTCAGTTTTCCATCTAGTAATTGCCATGGCAACTCTTTCAGTACAATCCCTGACTGTGCTTGACATCCCCTCCCTGGTGCTTTGGCAGATGACTTCACATGGTGAATCCAGTTCGGCCTTGCCTTTCTTTAGCCATGGTGACAGGACTATAGTTTGTCGTGCTTCCAGCCAGCCTTGGGACTACAGTAGAGGGGAGGAGGTTAGTGAGCAGACCTGTGACTCCAGACAATTTAAAAAAGTCTTCTTAAGAGCCAGAGACTTTTGAAATGTGCAATTAAAAATTGTATGTGTTCCCAGAGACCTTTTTAAAAAGACCTTTTAGATGTAGCTAACCAAAAATAACTTTCCTTCCTGGGTGCCAGCCTCCTAGTACAGAGACATGGAGATTTTTTTCTCCTTTTTTTGGATAGCATTTTTGGTAGAAAAGTAATAGGGCATATGGGGAAGCTGTGTCAAGGGCAGGAGACAGGAACTATAATAGAGTTGAAAGAGTCTGAGCCTAGAATTATGTTCACTACTTTGGGATAATCAGGGAAATTCAATTGAGCTTCTCAATTACAGAGAAATGCCCAAACTCAAAATAAAATATTGGATTTGTGTGCAAAATGTTACTTGTGAATGTTATCAAGAGAATTCACTAAATGTTTGGAAGCTGTTTAGCTGTATATCTGTTAATTTCTTTTTAATGAGACAACTGATTTTGGACATACCTAGGCTATTTTACGAATTGTTAAACGATGCAAATGGACAGGAAAAATCAGTTGAATTTAGAATTCAGTTCAAAGTAGTGACTCCTTTTAATTTTTAAAATAGCGATTCTCTTTATTATTTTTGGTTGTGCTGGGCCTCCATTGATGTGCATGGGCTTTCTCGAGTTGCATCGAGCGGGGGCCTGCTCTCCAGTTGCGGTTTGTGGGCTTCTTACTGTGGTGGTGCCTCTTGTTCTGGAGCAGGGGCTCCAGGTTGTTCAGGCTTCAGCAGTTGTGTTGCATGGTCTCAGCAGTTGTGGTGCACAGGCTTAGTTGTCCTGGGGCATGTACAATCTTCCCAGACAACCGGGAATGCAGATTGAGCCCATGTCCCCTGCATTGGAAGCTTAAAGTGTGTTGTATTAGTCACTCAGTTGTCTCTGACTCTTTGTGACCCCGTGGATTGTAGTCCACCAAGCTCCTCTGTCTATGCACTGGAGTGGGTTGCCATTTCCTTCTGCAGAGGATCTTCCCGACCCAGGCATTGAACCCGGGTCTCCTGCATTGCAGGCAGACTCTTTACCGACTGAGCCACAGGGGAAACCTCCTAACCACTGGAGAAACAGGGAAGTCCCATGATTCTCCATGTTTTATTTATGTGAGTTATTCTTTGTGACCATACTATGTCTCCTGGTATCATCTGTTTATTTTCAGAATGAGTTTTCTATTTGAAAAGTTTCTGTGTGATTGACTCTACAAATGGGAGCCAAACTCAAGACAAGATACTGGAAGCCATAGTAGAAAATATAATCTGTAACAAAACAAAAGACACAAAGCAAAGACCCACTCCATTTTTTTGAAGGGCCTCATAGCAGCTCAGTTGCTGTCAAACTAAATGAAACAAGACCAAGGATCTGTGTCAGACAGTGGACACCCATGTCATCCTTCTGTTACATTTTCTTTTGATCTTCATGCTGACACACAGTGAACCCTAGCCCCCTCCTTACCCAAAAGGGTCTGGGAATTCCCTTATAATTGAAATCAAGAAGGACTTTCTTAAAACACCTCTGTGCCCCCATGCCCCAGCACAGGCGTTTGGAGAGCTATCTCTAACTTGTATCATTTCTTATTTGCTTCGTCTTTTCACTCATGGTGACCCTCCTTCCACATCTTGTTTTGATGCAGGCAAACCCTTTTTTACACGAAACCCTTCAGAGTTGAAAGGCAAATTCATTCACACGAAACTGCGGAAAAGCAGTCGTGGCTTTGGCTTCACAGTCGTTGGAGGGGATGAACCTGACGAGTTTTTGCAGATCAAGAGCTTGGTCCTAGATGGTCCTGCCGCCTTGGATGGCAAGATGGAAACAGGTATGAGACACCACATGATCCTGTGTGGTCAGGACCAGACAGCACCGTGATTTCTTGAGCTTGTCATTGTCCTTTAAAAACTTGGCGAATGAGCAAGCTTCCTGTACTACGTAAATGTGTTCCCTGGTATAGATGAAAAGCTTTGAAGCTGCTTTAACATTTTCCCTTTTGGGGATCTGTTAGGGTGCTGTCGAGTATAGTAAAGGAGTAACTTACTAAAAATGCAGATCCATTTGAATGAATGAATTGTCAACTTGGTATTCTGCAGTGTTTGTTTGTTTGTTTGTTTTGCAAAAAAGCTCAAATGTTCTTTCAATGATCATTATATTCCCATTAGCAGGGAAGACAGTAAATGCTACAAGAATGCCTTATTAGCATAAACAGAGTAATAGAAGCTGTTTTTCTGTGCCTTGCAGTATCACCCCCTAATCCAGTTTCAGTTCAACTTCTTATTGGTAGGATTTTATAGTATAAAATTGATTAGAACTTTCCTGGACAGTTTTTTTAATCCCCAACTCTTTTGCAGGAGACGTAATTGTGAGCGTGAATGACACCTGTGTTTTGGGACACACGCATGCACAAGTTGTGAAAATCTTCCAGTCCATTCCCATTGGTGCCAGCGTGGACCTTGAACTCTGCCGAGGTTATCCATTGCCTTTTGACCCAGATGACCCCAACACAAGTTTAGTGACTTCGGTGGCCATTTTGGATAAAGAACCAATTATTGTGAATGGGCAAGAGACCTATGACTCACCAGCTAGTCACAGTAGTAAAACAGGCAAAGTCAGCAGTATGAAGGATGCCAGGCCAAGCAGCCCTGCGGACGTGGCTTCAAATGGTTCCCATGGTTACCCCAATGACACTGTCTCTTTGGCTTCCTCCATAGCCACTCAACCAGAACTCATAACTGTTCATATAGTCAAAGGGCCAATGGGTTTTGGTTTTACTATCGCGGACAGTCCTGGGGGTGGTGGCCAAAGAGTGAAACAGATTGTTGACAGTCCAAGATGCCGAGGCCTAAAAGAAGGGGATCTTATAGTGGAAGTTAATAAGAAGAATGTGCAGGCCCTAACTCACAACCAAGTCGTGGACATGCTCATCGAATGTCCAAAGGGAAGTGAGGTCACATTATTGGTGCAACGAGGAGGTATGTAGATTTATTTTGTTTCCTTTTTTTTTAAAACCTTAATATCCATTGTTACATATACTGGTGGCTCTTTGCAGCTTTCTAAATGTCTACTCCTTTAAGATCATTTTTATTTAAATATTGTGAAATGCATTCAAAATGCCTTCTGATTTCTCCAAATGTTAGCCTCTTTAGACTAAAGGTTATGTTTATACATTATGCGTTTATACAGAGGGCATGCACATTGGGTAAAACTGTTGCTGAGAGTGGGATCCAGCTGCTCGAGACTTAAAAGCCAAAAAAAATGCAAGGCTGGTGGAACGGAAAATTCATTTTGTTTTGGTGGCAGGCAACCTGAGGGAGGGTGGACTTACGTCCAGGGGCCCATTCCCACCCACCCCTCCCCCACCGACATTCAGTGGGCCAGAACTTTTATAGGCAGAAGGAGGAGGTGTATAGGCAGAGAGAAGAGGCTACATGCGGAAATAGCACAGTCTGATCAATGCCATCTTGATTGTTTCAAAGGCAGTTAGTTTTCAGTTCCATTTCCAGTTTATTCCCGTTTCTTGGAGGCCAGTTCTCAGAATTGTGGCAGCTCATCTCATGGCTACATTCTGATCATCAGGCAGTTACCTTATTCCACCTGATGGGGGTTTCAGTGTCTATAAAAAACAGCTCAAAGGATATGGCTCCAAATGCTATCTGTAGCCATTGAGGAGGACCTCAAGGTCCCTGACTTTGCTTAGTGACTAAACTAATATTTTTTCGTTCTGTTTGATTGTTTCATTTGCTTCTGCATTTTCTCACTTCTCGGATTAAACTTAATCTTTGACTCAAGTTTTTCTATGGACAAAAGACAGGCGGAAGACCTGGAGGGAAATAACCATAGTATCCTGCTCTGTTTCAGTTTCCTTTAAATGTAAATCAAACTGAGCCTTTTCAAACCCATTAAGATTTGAAAACCTTTATCCTGTAAGTCTCCTGAACCTGGTCTGCGCAGCGTGCATGTGAAATGTAGCTCTTGGCCACTCTTCCAGCCTCATCTCACACTCCACTCCCTTCCTCAGTGTGCTTGGCCACCTGGGTTCTCTGTGATGCCTTCAGTTCTCTAAGCCCTTCTGTCTCGGGGCCTTTGCACTTTCTGTTTCCATTGCTTGGAAAACTTTTCCCCAACTCTTCACTTGGCTGGCTCAGTCTCATTCAAGTCTCCTCCTGAGAGAGGGATTCTCTGATTATTTATCTAAAGCAGCCCCCAGCAATCCTGTGTAATCCCTATTGCATCACTCCATTTCTTGTTAGCTTTCATCACAGTCATTATTATCGCTAGCCATTGTTTTGTACGTTTTCTTAGTTTTCTTTGTTGCTCTCCCTTTTTCATTAGAATTTAATATCCTTAAAGCCAGGACCCACGTCTGCATGTTGATAGTTGTGTCCCTGGCATTTAACGTAGTACCTGACTACTGCTAGGTGTTCATGCATGAACAGATAATGTATGAATGGACATGTGATTATTATTTCCCTTGGTGGGAGCAATAGTTCCATGAATCATATTAAAAACATCTCAGCATACGAGAATGAGATGGCTGGATGGCATCACCGACTCGATGGACATGAGTTTGAGTGAACTCCGGGAGTTGGTGATGGACAGAGAGGCCTGGCGTGCTGTGGTTCATGGGGTCGCAGAGAGTCGGACACAACTGAGCAACTGAACTGAACTGAACTGAATACCCACATTTTGATGAAGTGGTTAAGAATCGCAGAGAAGTGAGGTATTCTAAATAAATCTTGAGACAGTTGGCTTTCTTCTTTTTCCCCTGTCAGCACCCCCATCCCCCCACCCCTGTCCCATCAGAACTTCCAGGACCTCACACTGAGAAATATTTCCTGGGTCAGTGTTTGTGGCTAATCTTGATTACCTCCCACAATGGGCAGGAGATTGGTAGTTCCCCTGACTCTTGCCAAGATGATGTGTTTATGCACGGAGTATTCTGACCCTCTGAAAAAACATCAGGACCAGACTTCTACTTTCTCTCTGTTTCACTGAGATGGAAAAGCTTGTGTATGTTGCAACAGCGATGATCTTGGGCTCTCATGAAACTATGTGTTCTGTGATCAAAATGACTGGGGTTGTTGGAAGGGAATCCAGAATTCAGAACTGTCTGTGTGAATCACAGTGCTCAGTTCACCATTCTTAAACAGGTATAAAAGCCATTTGCACATTTTTTCAAAGAGTTATTTCTACCAATAATATTTTGAAGTGTCTTCTTATACTTGACTTCACAGATGTGTTTTAAACAGTGACCAAGATGTTACAGGAAGTGACTTGAGGTTAAGGATGAGGAGGACTGGGAGAGGGTGGAGGATGGTGGTACCTGGCACTCACACGCAGGAGAGCAGTTTGCAAAGTGCTTTTGAAACCTACATGCGCCTCTCAGGCCATGTTTACCATGTCCCTGAAAGGTAGGCAGGTACCAACCAAGAGCAGGATTGAGAAGTTCACCTGGATTCTTTGGTTTCCAGTCCAGTATTCTGCTTTACTTAACTCTTAATACCGCTGATTTTTGCATATTTGCTGGTTTTAGTGGCCAGCAAGCTGGAAACTTTGTAAATAGTTTCTGGTACATCAGGGCATCTCTGATTCAGCCACTGCTCATTTGACATTACAAATCACACTCTTCTTCTTCTTCATTTATTTACCCCTTCATTTCTTTTGTCATTTTGTTCAGTTTTTCTTTTCCATTCAATTTAATTTCAAAGGGACGAAAAACAAAGTATCACTGTAATCTACTAAACCACGGATGGTTAATGGAACCATTTTGTAATGTATCTGCCCAAGCTAGCAAACAACTCATTATAAAAACATATCCCAAGCTGATTCACTTTGTTGTATAGCAGAAACTAACACATTGTAAAGCAATTATCCTCCAATAATAAAATTAAATTTAAAAAAATCTTTAAGAGTGTACAAGGAAGCATGTTAAAGAATCTTAACCACAGTGAAATATAATGGAAATGATCAAACTATGCATCAATAAGGTATGGGTTAAAAATAAAATACTCTTGATTTCAAATATGTTTATTTTCTCTCTTAATTCCTCAGACCATCTTTCGGTTAATGCCATTACATTTTATAACATTAAATTAATAAGAGAAGCTCCAGAATACATTACCACACTAGTCAACATCTGCATAGTTTATACCAGAACCTGAGTAATTTAAAATCACTGTAACATCAGCAGTCTTTAAAATATGCTATATGCTTTGTGTTTGATTTATGTATTGGATAGAAAGTTTGTACATCTTCCCTTGGCAAGCCAGCACCAGCTACTATTAATCTTTCTAGAAAGCATATAAATATATTTGTTTCTGCCATATATCAGTTATTTGAATCAGGGCTGGCATTTTAATCATTCTTCTTGTATGATGGGAGTGTAAATGAGAAGGTTTGATGATCAATAAGGATAGCAGCTAGGTTAAATGAGAAAGCAAATGGCCACTTCACTGATTCTTTCTAATGAATCTCATTTCTGTCTTAACTTCGGGTAAGCAGATTGATAAACTCATTAAGTCCACACTTTTCTTGATTCTCAGGATTTCATATCTCAACGATGGCACTTTCTATGCTTTAAAGAAGTAGTCTTTCTACTTTGGGGCAGAACTTAGCTACATTTGCATTTTGGTTTTCACTCTTAGTCTCCTAAACTCATTTTTTATTTTTGTTCTGGTTGAGATCAGGTGAGTTTTGTTTTTCTTTCCATCTCCCTCCTGCCAACCTGAAAATAAGCAGAGGTTGAAATATTATTTGTAAATTTCTGGAGATAGTTTTCTGGGTCAGACTTGGGCTTGCGGGGGGTGTCCCTCCATAGCCTTGTCAATTGGGATCGTTACTGATTTGTTTACAGGTGTCTTCTCCGTAAACAAGTCCGTGTCTGTGGCTAGCAGTCAAATTCTATAAAGGGCAGCACCTTCTTCCTTTGCCTGGTTTCCCATCTTCCCATGGCCAGTCCGTTCCTCCTTCTCCCTCTGCTGTCCAGTCAGGAGAATGCCTTTTATTTTTCTTAATTTTTCACAGAGCATTTGCATTCAGAAGACCCATCACCTGACACCAGTGTGAGTCTAGAGTCTTTTTTGCGTGTTTGGAAAATGATGCTACAAGGTTATTACTATTGTTTTGAATATTTTTTTTTAATTTACAAAAGATGAAGAATTTGTTTCGTAAAGGTTTTTTACTTTTAAAAAGAGATTATAGTATATGTAGCATAACTACCTGTGCCCCCTGTGTAGTTTGTGTATTTGGCTAATTTATACCTAGTAGGAAGTATGATGCTTTTGAAGATATCATTGGGGGTGGAGTCAGAATACTCTGTTTCAAGAGACAACTTGGAATATTTTTTGAAAGAGAAGGATGTGTGTTTTACTTTGACAGAAGATGTGTATTGAAAAAGCTGAACTGAGGACTTCCCTGATGGTCCAGTGGTTAAGACTCTGAGTTCCCAATGAAGAGGCCTGGGTTCATTCCCTGGTTAGGGAACTAGATCCCACATACCACAGCTAAGATTCATTGTGGCCAAATTAAAAAAAAAAAAAAGTACATGTCATTTTGTTTTCGTTGCTGTTCGGTGACTAGGTCACGTCTGACTCTGCAACCCCATGGACTGCAGCATGCCAGGCCTTTCTCTCCTGTACTATCTGCTGGAGTTTGCTCAAACTCCTGGCCATTGAGTTCGTGATGCCATCCAATCATCTCACCCTCTGTCACCCTCTTCTCCTCCTGCCCTCAGTCTTTCCCAGCATCAGGGCCTTTTCAGTGAGTCAGCTCTTTGCATCAAGTGGCCAAAGTATTGGAACTTCAGCTTTGGCATCAGTGCTTCCTATGAATATTCAGAGTTAATTTCCTTTAAAACTGACTGGTTTGATCTTGCAGTCCAAGGGACTCTCAGGAGTCTTCTCTAGCACCACAGTTCGAAGACATCGGTTCTTTGGTGCGCAGCCTTCTTTAAGGTCCAATTCTCACATCTATCCATGACTACTGAAAAAACCATAGGTTTGACTATAATGGACCTTTGTTGACAAAGTGATATCTTTGACTTTTCATGCACTGTCTAAGTTTGCTACAGCTTATCTTCCAAGGAGTAAGCGTGTTTTAATCATCTTGTTTTAAGTGATATTTAAAAGAAAAAGCTAAACTGAGGGTTCCAGGAGTCTGCCTCTAGTTCAACCTCTGCCTGTAACTCCTCTGTAACTCTGACTGGGTTACAACTCCTGCCCTGAGACTCATTTCTTTATCTTAAAAAAAAAAATATTTTGAACTAGATCATCTTTAGGATGACTGCTCTAATTTTATGCCAATACTTTCATTGATCTGTAGAGGAAAGAAAGCTTCGAGAATTAGATGATGCAAGTTTAAATTCCTTTATTCCCTTTGTGACTTTAGGCAAGTCATCTGAAAAAAGTAGCACTTATGCCAGATCCTGACCTAGAAGCAGTCACATGATGAGTAGTGTGTTACTGATCTTATCTAGTATCAGAAGCCACTGAGTGTGGTAGCTTTTTTTTTCTCTTTTTAAAAAGAGTTTTATCCTGTACCTGCAGAATCTTAATCTGAGTACACGATGTACAGACACCTGTATTTTTTTTTTAGAAGCTCTACCAGCAATTCCGATGTAAAATCAGAATTGGAATCAGTTTTAGGCTCCTGCCCTCCTGATTCCTTCTCATTTTGATTCTGTGACGTATAAATGGGAGTTAAAGTTTATAAAATTTAAAGTTGTTTTCATTTCTAAGTAATATTCTTCTTCTAAAGTCTACTTTCTAAGCAACAGATTTCTCCCTTTTCGCTAAGGTCCTTTGCAGCTCCCAAATTTGATATTTTTCTACTTTAGAGGAGGATAGAAAGGAGAACTTGGTCTCCGAGATGCTTCTTTTGAGCTCATCTCCCGAGTGGCTTTAGCTGATCAAAACGGAATTAGAAGTGATGCTTTGTTTACTGAGTGCTCTTGTCAGGACACTGAGTAATTTTAGGATCTGAATGTAAAGTAATGAAATGCTAGGATTCCTGGAGGCCAAGACTCTATCCAACTTGTACTTTTGTATCTCTGGACATCATGGGGAATCTGGGATGTGGTAAGGTCTCAGTTAGATACCAACTGGATAAATTTAACTTCCTCTGCAAGTCACATTAGAAAATTAATTACGTAGCTTCATAGTCACTCTTCATAACTTCAGAAACATAAGAGAGAGATGTTAAAAGACAACAAATTAGATATAAAAATGGTGATAGTGATAGTAATGATAGTGTTAAAAATATTATTGGTTATACTATGTACCAGAATTGTTACCATGGTACAAGCGATACATATACACTTAAATAAAACCTCTTAGCATCCCATTGTTGCGACCACATTGGAACCATCCATTTGCAGTGTGATTCTGAACAGGGATCTGTAGGAAATGAAGGCAGTGATTGGCAGGGGGAAAAAAGGAATTGCTTTTGTTGTACGTGTTGAGACTCCACAGTTAAATTTGCTTAGTATAAAGCAAAAGGGAAATTTCTGGTTTAGTTGGTAAGTATGTATAAGACACTTCCTTGCTTAAAGCTTTTGTAATAAAAACACTAAATGCTTCCACAGTGTTTCAGGCTGAGTTGGTTCTAAACATTTTACATGTCATAATTCGGGAGCCCTCTGAAGTGATTAAAACCTGGTTGTTGTTTATTAGCTAAGTAGTGTCTAACTCTTTTGTGACCCCATGGACTATAGCCCACCAGGCTCATCTGCCCATGGGATTTTCCAGGTAAGAATACTGGAGTGGGTTGCCATTTCCTTCTCCAGAGGATCTTCCTGACTCAGGGATCGGATGCACATCTCCTGCATTGGCTGACGGATTCTTGACCGCTGAGCCACCAGGGAAGCCTGATTAAAACCTTATCTCCCCTTTAAAAATTTTTTAAACAGGAAATCTTACATTTTTATTTATTTATCTTTGAAGTCTTTATTGAATTTGTTGCAATGTTGCTTCTGTTTATGTTTTGTTTCTTTGGCCCTGAGGCATGTGGAATCTTAGTTCCCTGACCAGGGATCAAACCTCCACCCCAAGAATTGGAAGGCAGAGTCTTTTTTTTTTTTTTAACAGTATATACTTTTTTATTGAAGTATAGTTGATTAACAATATGATATTAGTTTCAGGTACACAGGATAGTGACTCAGTATTTTACAGGTTAAAAGTTATTATAAGATTATGGCTATAATTCCCTATATAATACTGCTATACAATATATCCTTGTTGCTTATCTATTTGATACATAGTCGTTTGTAAAAAAACAAACTAGTGGTTACCAGAGGGGAGGGGGAAGAGGGGAGAGGAAAGTTAGCAGTGTGGGATTAGGAAGGCAGAGTCTTAACCACTGGACCAGCAGGGAAGTCTTGACCTCCACTTAAGAGGAGAGGATCCTGAGGCCCAGAGAAGCTCACTGATTTACCTGAAATCACACAGCCGAATTTGAACCCAGCGATTCTACTTCAAAAGACAAATCTGTCACCCACTGTGTTAAGCAGCCTCCTGGCTTTTAGATAAGAATCTCCAATAACTGTTGAGCAGTACGCCTTATACATAAAGGAATGAATAAGGTCTGAAGTCCATGGCAAATTAATGCAACCCAATTTTCATACAAATTAATGATGATATTTAGTTGATTAAATCGTCATCGATCCACATAGGGAAAGCAATATCTAATCTCATCATCCAAGCACATGATTAGCATTAGCTCTTCTTTGTGTGTGTTTTTCCTCTGTCTGAAACGATGTAGAACCATCATAATTAGAACCGCAGTGGAGCTGTGCCCTGCCTCAGAGTTAAACCCGCGTTATCTGGCGCCTCTGTTCTCTTTGCCCTCTGGTCACGGACTGGAGAATGAATTGCAAATTGCACCACTTAAGGTTTGACTGCCAGAATCTCTTCAAGTTGAGCTGCAGTGCCTTGGAAAGGAAAATTCAGGTTGCTGGCTGAGTGATATCCTAATAGAGGCAGAGAGTCCTGTGTATTCACATCAGCGCAACCCATCCCCTCCCCCTCCTCTGTCCTGTCATCCTCCCCTGTCTTCCCCGGCCTCTGCCATCCATCATGTGGCACCTGGCCTTGCTGTGGCCTTGCAACAGGTCTCGACGCTTCCTCTAGTCCATTCTCCAGCTAGAGTGATTTAAAGTCAATTGGATCCAGTCACTGCTAGTGTCAGGATGACATCCCATCATTCAGAGGAAACTCCAAAGTCCTGTGTCACAGTCTAGACCTGCTCTTTTTTCCGTCTGTGTATTTCCTCCTACAGAGAGCCACGGGACTCTCTCACTCCTGCCCTTCAGGCTTCTGGTCAAAGGTCCTTTCCTCTGTGAAGCCTGCTCTGACCGCTAATAGTAAACAGTGTCCACCTCCATCATGCTCTGCTCTTTCCACTGTGAGAGCAAAGGCTGGATCTCAATCACGATTTGATCCTCACCACCTAAAATCATGCCTGGCACATTGCAGGTCTTCAGAAACTTCTCTATATTGAAAGAAAAATAAAAATTAATGCCAGGCCATTTGTTTTCATAAGTGCTCATCATCTTGGACAGAACTTTCTGGGAGGAGCGCTTATCATTAGAGCTGGGTAAATGGGCAGCAGGAGATGGACTACCTGAGAAGTCACGCATCATGAAGGTGACATAGCCTGACTTTCAACCCAGACTTCTTGGCCTACAAAACCCATCCCTCTATCATGGGCTGTTGTAAATGGCAAGGGAAACATGGTACAAACAAACTTATAATCAAGATAGAAATAGACCCACAGACAGTAGAAAACAAACTTATGGTTACCAAAGGGAAAGGGATAAATTAAGAGTTTGGCTTTAATAGATATACACTGCTATATATATATATAATAGATAAACAACAAGAACCTACGGTATAGCATAGGGAATATTTTATAATAACCTATAGGAGAAAAGCGGAGAAGGCAGTGGCAACCCACTCCAGTACTCTTGCCTGGAAAATCCCATGGATGGAGGAGCCTGGTAGGCTGCAGTCCATGGGGTCACTAAGAGTCAGACACGACTGAGCGCTTCACTTTCACTTTTCACTTTCACACATTGGAGAAGGAAATGGCAACCCACTCCAGTGTTCTTGCCTGGAGAATCCCAGGGACGGGGGAGCCTGGTGGGCTTCCGTCTGTGGGGTCGCACAGAGTCGGACACGACTGAAGCGACTTAGCAGCAGCAGCAGCATAGGAGAAGAGAGTCTGAAAAACAATACACACATACATACACACGTACATACACACGTACATACACACGTACATACACACACACACACGTACACACACACGTACACACACACGTACACACACATACACACACACATACACACACACATACACACACACATACACACACACATACACACACACATACATACACACGTGAGTGTATGTATGTGTGTGTGCTTAGTCACTCAGTCATGTCTGACTCTTTTGTGACCCCATAGACTGTAGCCTATCAGGCTCCTCTGTCTATGGGATTTTCCAGGCAGGAATACTGTAGCAGGTTGCCATTTCCTACTCTAGGGGATCTTCCCGACCCAGGAATCGAACCCATGTCTCTTAAGTCTCCTGCATTGGCAGGTGGATTCTTTTCCACTGTGCTACCTGGAGCCTATATATATATATGTGTGTGTATATATATTCATATACACACACAAACACATACACATGTATGTGTATAACTGAATCACTGTGCTATATACCCAAAACTAACACAACATTGTAAATCAACTCTCCTTCAAATAAATAAATGACAAGGAAATAACATTATGTGGCAGTGGATCATGGTCCAATTAAGCCTGTTCTCCAGGTCCAGTGCAGTTGTCACTATCCACATGTGGCTATTTAATTAATTAAAGTTAAATACAATGTAAAATGTAGTCTGATGGACCACATTTCAAGAACTGAAGAGCCATATGTGGCCAATGGCTACCATATTGGACAGTGCAGTTTTAGAATCTTTGCATCCTCGTAGAAAATGCTGTTGGACAGTGCCACTCTAGAGATTTTGATTATTTTGCCCTCAAAAGTGCTATGTTAATATCCTTCATTTTACCCTTCCTCTTATTTTTAATGCCTTTTAAAGAAGAAAAATACAAAATTGAAGGCAACTTCATGGTTAATGCACTTCTTTTATACAGATAATAATAATAATAGGTCCTATTTATTAAATTCTTTCCATGTGTAGGTACTGCTCTCAGCTCTCTACATGTGTTAACTGGATGTTAGGGGGTCACAAGGAATTGAGACTCAGAGAACATGAAACATTTGAAACATATTAGCTCTTGGGCGATCTGCTGTGTTCCAGTCCTGAGATAGCTTTATCAGCTTTTAACCTGGCCAGGAAGCATCTCATGTGTTATACTGGACTGCTGTTAAGGAGTTTAATTTACATTATTATATTATGTAAAGTATCTTTACCCCCAAAAAAGAAACTTTAACACACAAAAAAATTGCCTTAAATTCTTATATATGAAATAGTATATAATCTATCAGCAATTTACAGTTTGTCAGACCTCAACTTAAAAAAGGAAGATGTAGAAATCATCTTGGTGTGTTTATCTGGTTTGGTATCTCAAACTAATTGACCTCCCTGCTTACCTGTGATGCTTGGTTTTTCTAGTAATTTTGAAAGTTGAGTCCTCTTAGTAAATCCAGTGTGCTACCTAATAACTTCCTAGCGATGAAATGTAAACTTAATGTACCAAGTTATTTGCTTTTGTGCATTATTTATTATAAATATGTATGTGATTTATAATTTTCATTAAGGAGTGGTGACATTGTCTCCCCTTTCTGGAAGAGTGTAGGAATTTCAAGTTAGAATTATTGCATTGGTCTCTGGGCTGTAGAATACTCATTCTACCTACAGGTCTGCATTTAAATGTTAAGAGGGTCTTTTGTTTTCCCTTTTGGGGGGGACAAATTCTTAAACATCATGGGCCAGGCATTGTCTAGGCTCTGGGAATGAAATAGATCATCTACAAACAAAACAAGTTTACTCCAGATTTCATGACCCTTTTATTCTACAGGAAGGAGAAAAAGGGCAGAAATATTCAGATAAGCAAGAAAATATCATCCAGAGAGAAGTGCTGTGAGGAAACTAGATGAAGTGGTGTGGGAGTGACAGAGGAGTAGGGCTGAGAGGGCTGCTTTCAATTAGATGACAAGATTTGAGTGACCACGAGAAGGAAACAGCATTCCAGGAACAATGGACAGTTAATGCCAAGGCCCCAAGAAGGAACTAGAATGGGGGACAGTGTGGCTGAAGAAAGGTGAGCAAGGGCAGTGGTGATGAGCTTCAGAGACCAGCAACCAGGGTCTGGAATTTGGATTTTATTTTCTGTGTGATGTCTGGTTTTAAGAAATGCAAGGATGAGATCTTGTTAACATTTTAAACAATCTCTCTGGTGTATTTGTAGAGAATATATTTTAGAGGAACTGATGTGGAAGGGGAGACCCAGTAGGGCCACTGTGGTGGTTGGAGAAGGGTATTTACAGTGTAAACTCTTATGATGGCTGTGGAGACAGAGGGAAGTTGGGGGTTGGGGGGTGTTGAGGAGTGTTCAGGAGAGTTGACAGCACTTGGTAGGTTGACTCAGGATAAGGGTTGTGAAACTCTTGTCTCTGAAGGGCCAGATGGTCTGTATTTTCACTTTGTGGGCCACATACTCTGTTACCACTAACTCTCCTCTGCCCTTGTAGCAGATGACGTGAACACAAATGGATTGGTTGTGTTCCAAGAAAACATTATTTGGTCCTGGGGCTACAGTTTGCTGAGCCCTGCTGAGGAAGGAAAGCAAAGGAGAGGAGCCAGGAATGACCCCCAAGTTTCTTGCTGGGGCAGGTGGATAGACAGAGGGGCCATTTGTTGAATGTGAATACTGAGGTAGGAGTGGATGGGCCTTGAACTAAGGGATCAAGGGTGCCTTCTCAGACATGGTAATTGTGAAATGCCCGTCTGACATCCAAGTGGAGCAGAAACACAGGCAGTTGTCTGGGGCCTGGAGTTCATTACTGACAAGTTAGGGCAGGAGAGATAAACATTTATGAGCCATTATCTTAGTGAGTTTGCTGCATACTACAAGCCGTGGCCCGTTACTGGGTCCTGAAACTACTGTACTGGGCTATGACCAGTGTTTTTCTTAAAAGCAAAATAAAATAGAAACAGTAATAATATGTTTTCCTCAGTAAAGATAAGCACATGTTCATGAAACTTTGACTTATTCGTGTGCATACACTCACATTCGAGCACATGTGTGTATATGTGTGTGAATCTGTTACCAACTGCATTTCTCACTGTGGACTATGTTCCTTACCATTTGTCAAACACACACGTAGATAGTATGTAGAGCCATGAGGATGAATGAAATTGCTTAGGGAAAGAGTAGAAAGAAAAGAAAGAGCCAGGACAGAGGCCTGGGGCACATCATCTTGCAGGGATCAAGCTGAGGAAGAGGGGACTGGTAAGGGAGATTATCATGGGGCACCCAGTGCAAACAGGAAATGTGGTGTTATGAGTCCCAGAGAACGAAGTATCTCAAGTGTATCCCTTCCACATCAGTAAGTGGAGGCATATGAGGGTGGAAACCTCGCATGTGGCATTGGTCGTCTCTGAGAGCAGAGTTCATGATGTGTCTATAAGCAGCAGCCTGGAGTAGGGCATAGAAGGCAGGAGTGGGATGGGGATTTGATCAAGTGGTCCAAGAATTCTCCCTGTTAAATGGAGCAGAGAAAAGAGCTACTGGCTAGAGAGGTCTAGAGGGCTGTGCAATTGAGAGAATTTGCTTTGGTTTTTTACATGGGAGACAGTGCAACATGTATGTCGATAGAAACAACCCAGAAGACAGAGAAACTGGAGATGCAGAGGAGAAAGGGGCGTCATTGTGAGAGTGAGGGCTTTAAGAAGGGAAGGAAGTAGGACCCAGCTTAGCAGGGGTTGGCCTTGGGGACAGTATTTGTAAATTGCCGAAAACAGAACTAGATTTGGTGGTTCCCTCTTCTCCTAAAATTAAACTAGTGGAATTTCTGTGTATTTGAGGTTTTCTGTTAGTAGAATCGGTTGAGCTTATATAGTATAGCTGTTCTTCCCCTCTCTTTCGCATCCTTGTTCTAAACTGGTGACAAGCCTTTTTCTAGCTGACACATTGTGTAATCGAGGTCAGAGTGCATTCCATGTGCACAGCCCTAGGATAAGGGGAGAGGAAACAAGGTACCCACAACCCAGATACAGAGACAAGACTGACCTGTGAATGTAACCAGCGGTAATCTGTAGTCTGAATCTGTGCCTACAGATTTGGATAAGAGGTGGAAAAGGGTGACAATGGCACCTTTTAAATGGCATGAGGCCACAGAGGAGTGTCTCAATCTCAGTGCTGTTGACATTTAGGGTCAGATTTTGTTTTTTAATTTTTATTGGAGTTTAGTTGATTTACAATGTTGTGTGTTACTTTCAGGCGTACAGCAAAGTGACTTGGTTATACAAGCGTCTATTCTTTTTCAAATTCTTTTCCCATATAAACCATTATAGAGTATTGAGTAGAGTTCCCTATGGTATACAGTAGGTCTTTGTTGGTTATCTATTTTGTATATAATAGTGTGTATATGTCAATTCCAGTCTCCTAATCCCTGCCCCCCACACTTAGGGCCAGATCATTGTTACAAGGGTTCATCCTGTGCATTGCCGGATGTTGAACAACTTTCCTGGTCTCTGCCCAGTAGTGTACCTGCCTCCACGTTCCCTCCCTGAATGTCTTCAGACATTGACAGATGACCCCTGGATGGGAATGGGACAGAATTACCATTTGCTGAGAACTACTAGACTGGAACTTTGAAGTACCTGAAGGATGGAGAGTTGTGAATGGATGGTCCATGGGTGTATTTGGCATGACCCACTCATGTATTTTTTAGTAGTCTCTTTAAAAAGTATTTTTAAATTTACATGCCTTTGGTTGGTGCCAACAATTCCAATTTGCCACGGCCTACCATTTCCTTTTATGTCCCATCTGGCCTCACACACTCCTGTGCATGTCCTGCCCACTGCTCATATACAGTGGACTTTGAGACCCCAAAACAGCATGTGTGCAGGCCCTGTGAGGAGGACCTGTTTCCTAGGAATTTCTTGTTACCATCCTTATCTCAAAATTTCAGGAACTGGCTGCTTTTCTTTTCTTTTGGATTTAATTTATACTTTTTACTTATTATTTATTGGTGACAAAAGAAAGATGACATCCTCAGACATTTTTTTTCTTGACATTGAAGTTTATTTTCTTCCTTTGGTTCTATATGAAAATTAATTAGTGATCACCTCCTTGGGAAGGGGGCTGTGGTGTGAGAGGTATCTGATATGAGGAACATTATTATGTTTTTTTTAATTACTATTCTCCCTTATCTGATACTAGTTTTGTGACCTCACTTCATTAAGCTTCTCTTTATTGGAAGAGGTATCTTCCTAGCCTTTCCTCTAAGCATTTTGCAGTTCTGAACATTTTCAAAGCAGTTATTGAGGCAGAGCGTTTACTCAGGGTAATATTTTTCCACTTTCCTTCATTTTCCTTAAATTAAATCACACATTCTTTACCACCATCTGGAGTTAAGTGTCTGCTATGGTTTTTATTGAGTCTGTCTTTGCATTGCACCTGCAAATTTTAAAACATTCCCCAACTTGTATCCTGCCTGGTATTTCACATGTTTGTATTCCTGCTCAAAGATTAGTCATGTCCTTCATTTATGAACGTAATCCTTTTTGGTTCCGAAATCATGTTGGTAGAATTTTAACATCTTTAAAAATAACGCTGGGTCGTTAGAAGTGTTGTTTCCACTGGCAGTGTGAAACCTGCCCTTTTTTATGCCAAGTCGGTGCCTGGGTTTATGTTATAGTCCTGTTTTGTGTGTGTGTGTGTGTTTCTAATGTTATTGATGTTCTTTGTTTCTCACCACATGCAACAAATGCTATTCAGCCTGTGTTTTATGCAATGGGCCTTCAGCACTGTGATAATCTCTCATAATGGTTGAATGACATGCAAGTAAACATCTAAAATACAGTGCGGTTAATCATATCCTCTCCATTTCCCTATGCTCAGTTCTTTTTCTAGAAATTCCATTTAGCATATTACCTTTGCCATGAAAACTTCTCATATCCTATTTTTGTAATTTTAACATTTGAAGCAGAGTTATTCAAAAGATCCTTTTGCACTGTATCTTAGGATAGCAGTCATAATAGCTAGGAAACTGCAGCGCGAAGCAATTTTAAGATCCTCTAATAGAGGGAATTCCTTTCCGTCTCAGGTGCTGGGTATCAGCATGCCTTATTTAGCCACCTGTTTTGTTTTGTTTTGTCTTTTAATATTGTTTATTTATTTATTTGGCTTTGCCAGGTCTTAGTTGTGGCCTGTGTAATCTAGTTCTCTGACCAGGGATCAGACCCAGGGACCCTGCATTGTTATCACAGAGTCCTAGCCACTGGACCACCAGGGAAGTACCTTCTGTTTTTATTAGACATTTATTTTAACAGTTGGTATGTTCAGGGTCGATGGCCTGAGGAACCCATCAAGCAAACCCTATGTTTTAAAAAACTTTCTTATAGTTGCATAATACAAATTAGTTTATTTTAATCATTTGGAGACAGTTGGAATTAGATCTATGCTTCCTGAGATATTTTTATTGTTTCTAAACTGAAAAATGTTCTCTGATTACTTTTGCCATAGATACCAAAGACCAAAGTGGGAAATGTTTGTGTTGGAAAAATAATAACAGTGCCCATGAATTCATGGAGTCTTTATGTAGTTTGTCCCTGCAAAATGACTGTCATTTTGACTTTGGTGATGAAACAGGAAGGTGCAGTTGCTTTTTTATCCCAAAGTTTCTCAAACTGGGCCCTATTGATACCATGGACTGGGCAATTCTTTGTTAGGGGGGCTGCCCTGTGCATCATGGGATGTGTCACAGCATCCTTTGCCTCTGCCCTCTAGATGCCAGCAGCACTCTCCTCCTCCGCAGCAATGATACCCGACAGTGTATTCAGACATGGCCGATGTCCCCTAAAGGGCAGTAGCAACCTGGAATGAGACTCTAGACACCCTTTGTTTTTACTTCTTGGAAATGGTGTCTTTTTTTTTTTTTTAAGATGTAAATGGAGTTAGTTTCTGGATTTTTGTGTGTTGAATTTGGACGGAGGAGAGTTCATGGGAGAAGTCCCCATTCCTTCTCAATCATAACTCCCTGATGGAAGTAGCCCATTGGCCACATCATGTTCTCCGTTCAGTCCTCCTTTCTGCCACTCGCCAGCAGTTCTGCCTGGACCATCCATGGGCAACGTCTCTGAGCCTCTTCATTGTCATCTGAAATACGAGGGGGTCTGTACCTTCCTCAGTATTTCAGTGAGGATGGAACGAGACGAGGACTCGTCTTACTCACCCTGCTGCCCTGTCCTGATGGAGGGTTGACTGCTCTATCTGATTGGGTGGGGCTTAGGAGAAAGCGGGTGGATGGAATACTCAGGTGGTCCTTCCGTTTTCAGTACTTCAGGAGAAGTTTTCTGGGGGAGAGACGAGAAGGCAAAAAGGAGTCACCTCAAGAAAAAAAATGTGGCCGGAGATGTTTCTTACTCTACTCTGTGATGACAGTGATTTTCAGTAAACAGTGAAATGAGAATAAAGCAGGATAGAGAAGTAGGTTATTCGTGAAGTTTTGTAATCTCTCAAAAACTCTCTTCGGGAGATTATATCCCTCTATCTTTTTTTTTTTTCCTTTTGAAGTATCCTTTCACTTATGGAATAGTAGTTGGTTGTTACCTTTCCACCCCCTTTTTAATGTTTCTAGTTTGCAAAATAAGGATTTGGCACTTTGTGGTCAGTTGCTCAAATCCATTTAGTGAAAAATTGCTTGTTCCTAAAATCTGAAATGCACGAATCACTGCTGTAGGAAAGGAGGCTGTCAGGATGTTAGAGCAGAGGAAAGGAGGTGGGATGCTTGGAAGTAGTGTGTGAGTGGGGAGTCTAGAATCCAAGCCATAGAAAGAGTAGTGGGAACCTCCTTGGTCTTAACCAGGGCTTCCACAGTCTCTTAATTTAGGGAGAAACTGAGTGAGAAGTTCAAGGCCAGGGGTGGATTCTCATCTCTCTGTCCTGTGTTGCCCTACAAAATACTACATTTATTGGTTAGACTCTTTCAGAAATTCCTTCATCATGTATAAGTAATTAAGGTAACTCAGAGAATGTTAAATCCAAAAGCAAGAGAAAAATTGGATGAACTATACACATTCATGATGCATGAGGCACCCCAAAATACCCGTGGCTAATCCTGCGTATATAAAAAAGTGTCAAAAACTTAATGACAGCTTTATAAAAAAAAAAATCCATTTTCATTGGATTCGTTTGCATTAAGTTCTCCCTCTGCATTAACTCTAAACCTGATTTAGAGCTTTATTTACTAAGAAAAAAAACTGCCAAAATCAGATAGGAGAGGGAGCAAAAGGATTCTGGCATTTGATCTCCACCATGAGAAATGTGTTGAGTACCTTCTTCAGTGTAAACGCTTACTGGGGATCATCTGTGTCATTTCCAATATGAATTTATGTTACTTACTCTTCCTTGCCATAAATGAAATGTACTTCTTGAAGGCAAATGCCCTGTTGCACATCTTGTTCCCAGCTGAAATATTTCATTAAAAGGACTTGCAGTCCTTGAATTTCCCTGCATCTTAAATGTACTTGACCTATAAAAGTTCTTTCTAATTGAGATTCATCCTGAGTGGGACATTGTGTGTGTTGGGGTGTGTGTGGGTGAAACCGATTCCCATATTCTGCCTTTAAGCAAATCCAATTGGCAAAATGAGTATTGACTCACTGAAACCTGCAATCTAAAAGTTGAACAAAGCATGAGTTTCTACTGCTTCCCATAGCAGTATGAAGCAGCTATCATTAGAAATTGACAAAGTCAAAGTAACAGCTTTTTTCCCTCTGTAATTCACATAATCGCTTAGACCAGGGCAGATATTGTTTCAGCAAGAGGATTTTGAAGACATTTAATATCTCCATGGGAGAAGAATGGGGTTGCTCATCATATGTCCTTTGCCCTTTGGAAAAACATGACCCGTTAGTAAATGTCTCTTTGGGTCTGACTGCCAGACACTTTGAATAATGCAGTGCTGTTGGACTCATAAGTTGGATCTCCTTGCCTTTGTTAACCATGACCCATGCTTTCCAAAAGCTAATATGATTTTCTAAATTTAAGAGATTGGAGTCAGGCTTGATATAGTGCCAGGGGTGGCTTCCGTCACAATTAAGCAGTTTGGTAATGAAGTTAATTGAAATGGTTGAATAATAGACGCCCTTACAGAGCAGACGGGAAAATTGCCCTCCTATTTGGCAAAAGTACACTGTGACAGAAAAGTGATTGTCACACCCAATAAAGGCTGTTAAAACTGCTCAAGAGATTCATGGATTTGACTGAAGAAAAGAACGTGAAATAGTTTTCATCCTCCCGTGTTTGCCTTTTGTCAGGAAGGTTGAAGCATTTGGAGCTTTTTAACTCAGTGTTGTCATAAGAAGTTGCTTTTCTGAGGAAAGGTATGAAGGTGTCCTTAACTGAAAATGTGTTTAGATTCTCCAAGAGTCCCTGAGAACACACTCCTTTGCTGAGACCAATAACTGTCAGGCTTGGGGTTGCTTTGTGAGCCTCCAGTTAACCCTGGGACTTGAGCAATTCCCATTCGTTGTGATAAGGAATTTAGAACACAAGGTGGCACAGTGGAACCTTGCTCTCCGCGCAGAGGGAGGCAGCGGTGAGTCAAGCTGAGCCTGGCAGCTCACCAATAAATCAAGGAGCAGCCCAAGGATCAGGCTGTTAAGCAGTCACAGCAGTGATGATGGTGATCAAAAGAAAGGCCAAGTAGCCCTCCCCTTTGCCTCATCAGCTCTTCTTACAGCCCTCAAGACACAAACTCACTTTCTGAGTTCCCAACAATCATGCATTCATTCCAAAGATACTTATTGAACTGGGACCAGATACCCTCAAGGGCTGGGGGACTAACTTTAGTATAACATGCAAAGTCCCTGAAACAGAGACAATAAACAAGTAAATGGTAATAAACAATATAAACAGTAAACAAATAAATATATAAGTCACAGGGTCTATGAAAACAAAATGAGCTGTGTGAATATAGTGAGACAAGAAGGATCTTTTTTTCTGTTGGCCAGGATTCCTGAACGGCTTCTCTGAGTAAGTGACATTTGAGGAGAGCCCTGAGTAATGGGAAAAAGCTGCCCCATGTAGATCAGGAACAGTGTTCCAGACAGAGGGAACAGCCAGTGAAAGTGCCCAGAGGAATGAAAGGAATGAGCCCAGAAGCGGAGAGAGTGCCCCTCTGGCTGTGGTGCATGGTCAAGGAGAAGAGTGGTGGGATTTAAAGAGGCACGCAGGCTCAGAGCAAGGAAGGCTTTGTGGGACACAGAAAGAGTTTGTGTTTTGTTGAAACTGTATTGGGAAGCCACAGGGATGTGTAGTCAGGAGTCCATGTAATCTGATTTATGCTGTAGAAAGATGTCTCTGGCCTCTTTGTGGACAATGCATTAAAGTGGATGAAGAATAAAACATAGAGGGTTTTTGGCTCTTGCAGTCACACAAGCAACAAAAGGTGGTAGCATTGGAGACGGACAGATATTTCAGAATACATTTAGGAGATGGACATGATAAGAAAGATAAATAAGCCTCAAGAAGGGCCTCAAATTTTAGAGGTTTGAGGTCTGGTAAGGTTAAGACTGAGCGACTGAACTGAACTGAACTGAACTGAAGGTTAAGACTGGGGATACCCTTATAGATCTCATACCTGGTTCTATGTCCAACTTACATTGCTAAAAATAGGCAGCCAGGATAAGAATCATCCCCAAGGTCAGTAATCCTGAAGAAAAAGATTCTGGCATTTTTTTTTTTTTTTTTTAACCTAGAAACATCTCAGCACCAATTACAGTGCTATTTGTGATAGGTTTCCCTTTGGGCCGGTGACCTTAATTTAAAATAAGGACCCACACATCATCCTGTTTTTCACCCCAGGAAAGGAATCCTTATCAGTTTTTTCTTTCAGTGAGCTGTTTTGGGCTATGTTTCCTGATCCCCCCATACACCTTATCCAGCTAAAAGTCAAACAACTTTGGAGGCACTGCCCTAGAGACAAGTTTTCTCTGCTATCCCTTGGAGACCATGATGAACTATTGGTAAGGAGAATGGGTAGGGCCAACCCTTAAGCATTTGCTCAACAAGTATTTCAGATTTGGAATATAGGTGGTAGGAAAGCCAGCTGGGTAGTCCTCCTTAGAGGCAGAAGCATTTGTAAACTAAGGTAAGATCTTATGCCCAAATACCCATATTAGAAACATTTCCAATCCACATTGAGAGGTTTCCTGGAACCACTTGAAAAACTGGGTTAATTCCATTGTTTTAAGTAGATCTTGGTAGGAATATTCCCTAGAGAAGAAAGATTGGTCCCCATAGTAATTACACCAGGAGCAATTAGTGGATTTTTAAGTTGACTGTTTAGTTACTTTTCTTTTCCTGCTGGAGAGATGATGCCACAACCCACTCTCCTCACTGTCTTCGTTTTTTCCCAGTTGTTTTCCCAACAACAACAACAACAAAAATCTGTTATCAAGTAGTGTCAGAATGCATTTTCAAGCTAGAGAAAAGCAGAAACTTTTAAAAGTGTATCACAGGACTTGGTGTCCAGCCAATCTATTAGTTATATAGCTTAAAAGACTGGCTTCATTGCCTTTAAATCAGAGACCCATATTATTACATTTTAGCATGTGTAGCTTTAAATGGCCAATGATTTCCATACTGTGATTGGAGTAAAATATCACAGACATCTTAAGAATTTGATTGACCATACATGGACTCTCATACTGTTTGTAGAAAGGAAACTCTCTAGATTAACATTACAATTATGGGTCCAAGATACCTCTACCCGTTGACCTATAGGCTGATATTCATATATTCCATGAAGGTGTATGCCAAATTTGCTGTGAATACATTTTGATGCACAAACACTGTCATTCTAATCACTTCATGATGATCTACGATCCAAATAGATGAAGCACCTTTAAATGAGACTGTACAGTTCAGTGTTTAAAAGCATAAACTTGACATTAGACCAGGTCTTCAGGCCACTGCTCACCTAACTGTGTGACCTTGGCCATGTTATTTACCCATCAGTGTCTCAATTTTCTCATCTGTAATCATAGAGATGCTATTAGTACTTGGACAGCAGTTATGAAGAATAAGTGTATGTCAGAGGCAAGTTCTCAGTTCTTGTTATTTTTGCATTTAGCTCTTGCTTTGGAAGACCCCCTTTTTATTTCTTAACAAATAGGAAGCTGAGTAGAGATCCTTCAAGGTGTTTTTTTTTATGTTTTCAAAAGTCAACAGTAGGACTATCAATGTTACTTCAGTGATACTCTATCAGAAGTGACCATTTATCTTTCAAGAATTGCATGAAGACAATCCATCCATCTTACCCAGATTTTGGAGCAGCTCAGAGTATTATTGACTCTGGGTCTTTCCTCACCTGTTAGTTCAAGGCTTATGACTTTGAGGTGAAAGGCTCTGTAAACCATTAGCAATCACCAGCCTTGCAAGCCATTTATTTCTCTTCAGGACATATTTATTAGGCTATATGTACTGTGTAATTGAAGCAGACTTCTCCGTAGCTGTAAAGCTGTACAACTGTATTCTTAATCTTCTTAACAAAATGCCACCTGACATAGCATTGGGAGCTCACTTAGTCTATACGTCAGAAGCCTAAGCATCTCTTTAAATTATGATGGCCATACTATTTCATAATGACCATTATGAGGTCCCCAAAGGAAAGAATGTCTTCATCTTTTTAGAGACACTGAGTCTGATGCTCCTGTTCTTGGCAGCTGGTATTATATTTGCTTTGAAAATTTATGCTGCAGAGTTAATGATGGTATTTGGCTAGAAGAAGGAGAAAAAAATCAAACATATCTAAATTAGGACCACTTTTCATTTTGCTTTATGGATTCAGTTTTGTGATATATTGTGTTTATGAGGTCCTTCAGTGGAAATGTACTCTAGTTTTAAACTTGGCATTGAGTTTATGCTGGCACACTAACTTTGTTTGAAGGGAAGGTAACTTTTTAAAAAAGTTCATTATTATTCAGTCAGGAATCAGTTATTGCATATTGCTTCCAACCTCTTGACCTCATATTTAGATGCTTCAGTGGCCACTGTCCCCTCTGCTCCCTTCTTCACATTGGATTTGCTTTTTTCTCTCATACTCCCAAGAGCAATGGAGCTCCCTCTTATCACAGCACTTAGTACTGACCACATTGCATCATAACCATTGTTTTGCATTTTTCTCCTTTTTAAAAAAAAATGTTTCTTTTTTGTCTGTACTAAGTCTCAGTTGTGGCATGTGGGATCTAGTTCACTGACCAATGATTTAATCCAGTCCCTATCTTAAAAGAGAAAGAGGTGGGACTTCCCTCATGGTCCCCTGCATTGGGAGCTCAGAGAATTAGCCATGGGACCTCCAGGGAAGTCCCACCTTTTTTTCTCTTTTAAGACAAACTATAAACTCATCCAGGGCGGAGCCATGTCTGATTTCCCTTTCATGCTTCGATAGGCATTTAGCAGAGCTCAATAAATCTTGCATGGATGAATAGGGACATGGACAGTCTTCATCTCATGATTCAGGTCTTATATTAAATACTCCCTTTAAGAAAGAGATGCTTGGCTACTGAGTATAAAGTTGCCATGCATGCCCGGCAATGCATGTTCCATTATACTGCTTCAGTTCAGTCTCTCAGTCGTGTCTGACTGTTTGCGACCCCATGAATCGCAGCACGCCAGGCCTCCCTGTCCATCACCAACTCCTGGAGTTCACTCAAACTCATGTGCATCGAGTCGGTGATGCCATCCAGCCATCTTATCCTCTGTCGTGCCCTTCTCCTCCTGCCCCCAGTCGCTCCCAGCATCAGGGTCTATTCCAATGAGTCAACTCTTCGCATGAGGTGGCCAAAGTATTGGAGTTTCAGCTTTAGCATCAGTCCTTCCAATGAACATCCAGGATTGATCTCCTTTAGAATGGACTGGTTGGATCTCCTTGCAGTCGAAGGGACTCGCAAGAGTCTTCTCCAGCACCACAGTTCAGAAGCATCAATTCTTCGGCGATCAGCTTTCTTCACAGTCCAACTCTCACATCCATACATGACCACTGGAAAAACCATAGCCTTGACTAGACAGACCTTTGTTGGCAAAATAATGTCTCTGCTTTTTAATATGCTATCTAGGTTGGTCATAACTTTCCTTCCAAGGAGTAAGCGTCTTTTAATTTCATGGCTGCAATCAGCATCTGCAGTGATTTTGGAGCCCCCCAAAATAAAGTAAGCCACTGTTTCCCCATCTATTTGCCATGAAGTGATGGGACCAGATGCCATGATCTTAGTTTTCTGAATGTTGAGCTTTAAGCCAACTTTTTCACTCTCCTCTTTCACTTTCATGAAGAGACTTTTTAGTTTAGTTCCTCTTTGCTTTCTGCCATAAGGCTGGTGTCATCTGCATATCTGAGGTTATTGATATTTCTCCCAGCAATCTTGGTTACAGCTTGTGCTTCTTCCAACCCAGCGTTTGTAATGATGTATTCTCCATATAAGTTAAATAAGCAAGGTGACAATATACAGCCTTGACATACTCCTTTTCCTATTTGAAACCAGTGTGTTATTCCATGTCCAGCTCTAACTGTTGCTTTCTGACCTGCATATAGGTTCTCAAGAGGCAGGTCAGGTGGTCTGGTATTCCCATCTCTCAGAATTTTCCACAGTTTATTGTGATCCACACAGTCAAAGGCTTTGGCATAGTCAATGAAGCATAAATAGATGTTTTTCTGGAACTCTCTTGCTTTTCCATGATCCAGCGGATGTTGGCAATTTGATCTCTGGTGCCTCTGCCTTTTCTAAAACCAGCTTGAACATCTGGAAGTTCACGGTTCACGTATTGCTGAAGCCTGGCTTGGAGAATTTTGAGCATGACTTTATTAGTATGTGAGATGAGTGCAATTGTGTGGTAGTTTGAGCATTCTTTGGCATTGCCTTTCTTTGGGATTGGAATGAAGACTGACCTTTTCCAGTCCTGTGGCCACTGCTGAGTTTTCCAAATTTGCTGGCATATTGAGGGCAGCACTTTCACAGGATCATCTTTCAGGATTTGAAATCTCAAAAATGAGATTTTTTGAGATCTCAAGAATGATCTCTGTTCATTTCCAAGGCAAACAATTCAGTATCAAGGTGATCCAAGCCAATACCCCAACCAGAAACGCTGAAGAAGCTGAAGTTGAACTGTTCTATGAAGACGTACAAGACCTTTTAGAACTAACACCCCCAAAAGATGTCCTTTTCATTATAGGGGATTGGAATGCAAAAGTAGGAAGTCAAGGAAGTCAAGAAACACCTGGAGTAACAGGCAAATTTGGCCTTGGGGTACGGAATGAAGCAGAGCAAAGGCTAATAGAGTTTTGCCAAGAGAACGCACTGGTCATAGCAAACACCCTCTTCGAACAACACAAGAGAATACTACACGTGGACATCACCAGATGGTCAACACCGAAATCAGATTGATTATATTCTTTGCAGCCAGAGATGGAGAAGCTCTATACAGTCAGCAAAAACAAGACCAGGAGCTGACTGTGGCTCGGATCATGAACTCCTTATTATTCTGCTTAATTTCCTTTAAAAAAAAAAAAGTTAAGTGATTTATTTGTTCATTGGCTGCACTGGGGCTTCATTGCTGCGCACCCGCTTTCTCTAGTTCTGGCGAGTAGGGGCTGCTCTGTTGCAGTGTTCAGTGTTCTCACTGTGATAGTTTCTCGTTGTGGACCATGGGCTCTAGAGAGTGGGCTCAGAAGTTGTGGCATATGGGCTTAGCTGCCCTGAGGCATGTGGAATCTTCCCAGACCAGGGATCAAACCGTGCTCCCTGAGTTGGCAGGAAGATTCTTATTCACTGACCACAAGGGAAGCCCTATCCTGCTTCATTTTCTTCACAGAAATTATCACTCTGAAATTATTTGTGAATTTTTTTTTCCTATTTCCCCACAGAATGTGAACACTGCGAAAACAGGTTCAGTTCAATGCTCTATCTCATGCCAGCTCTTGGCACATAGCAGGCCCTTAGCCCAGTTTGCTTAAATGAGTGAGTGCATTTCCCCTAATTTCCTTCCTACTTTTAGCAAAAAAAAGTTAGGGCAAACTGTACCTACTTTTTTCAGTTTTCTGGAGTGTCCTTATTAGCATTTCACTGGTAGGGTAAGGGCAAATTAAATTTGTTTTGTGGTTTATATATTATGTATCGAACAAAACAAACGAAATGCTAATTGGTAGAGAATGGTGCAGATGGCTTTTTTCCAGAAAGGTTACTGGCCATTAATGTTAATTGTTCGGAGCCATTGGTTTGCAGTCTAATAATCATCAATTCTGCATTACCAGGAACATCACAAATTTTCTCACTCTCTTTGTCCTGTACCTCTTCCCATCTGTATCTTAATGATCTCTTGGTATTTGGATCCATCAGCATACTACTCTATCCTCCAGTAAAAGCATCACCTACTAGTTTCATAATGTTTTCATGCAGCAGCATTTTTGCCGATAAATATTAGTGTTCTGGTGTGTTCTTTAATGCAGTATCTCTCCTCAAATTTTTTTTAGATCTTCCCAAGAAAGAAGGAGAGGAAAGCCGTGAAACCTTCCCCTTTATGCTTGATTCTTCTCAATGTCCCCTCTATTTGCAGATGAATTATTTTGCATACCCTGTTCTTGGAAACACAAACTCAGCAGGAATGAACTTCATTCTTGGAATTGCTTCTAACACCATACTCATGTGCTTGAACAAGATGATTTAACCTGTAGATCATATACCCCAACAGAAGGGGCTTCTCAGGCTCCCTGGTCAAGGTTTCAGAGGCTCCTTGAATTTGTATACAAAACTGTGTGCTTCTCGGCGGCTTTGCTTCAGAAAGGCTCTAACAGCTTTGTATCCCATTTTCAATCGAGGCCGTGGCCCATAATTTAGCAGTACAGACACTTTAGTATGAATGGCATCATTGAATCAAGAGAGCTAAAACAAACTCCAGTTATTTTTTGATCGAGCAGTGCACTAAAGCCAGTAGGTATATCCCACTGTCCAAGTGCATTCAGTGTGGCTACAATGTTCAATAAAAATTAACTGTTTATGATTCTAGTTGTAGTGTATGTAAATTCTTGAAAAATACCAAAAATAAGAACATGAATCATCTATTCATCCTAGCAGTCTAGAAGGATATTTTAATACATCTTTCTGTAGTCTTTGGGTATATGATGTATATGTGTGATATAACATTTTTTAAAAACGAATTTATATTGTCCAGCAGGTTTTAATTTGCTTTTCATGTCTTGGGTCGTTACCATTTTCCCATGTTGCTCAATAGTCTTCACTTTTACAAGCCATTCATTTTTAATGAATTCATATTTCCATCTTGTTGATATAACAATATGCTTGCTCATTCCTCAGTTCTTGGAAGTTCAAATTGTTTCCATTTCTGCCTTCTTTAAATAACACTGTGTGGAACATCTTTTCTGTGAATATCTGTGTGAGGCTCTCTTCGTGTCCCCTTAATACAAATCCTAATGATAAATGTACTGAGTTAAAGTCAGTTGTAATCTTTGAATCCTGCATTTAGCATTATGCATTGGTAGGTTTTAGAATAAGAAAGAAAACTTGTAGGGTCTGAAATAAAAATGTGCTCAAAAGTAGTCTTACTCTCTTTGAAGTCTTTCTAAGACTAGCCTCTGACCAAGTTCTTAGTCTTCTCCTTTCTGTGGCTTTTCTGTAAGTTACCTCTCTCTTTCTGAATATATATAAGTTCCTTGCTCCTTACACATGGCATTACCATATTCAGCAGTACAGTTGTAAATGCGTCATTTTGCTCTGCACACTTCTAAGAAATCCTTTGTGTTTGATGATGTAAATTAGTGACATAGTATATGTGAGAATACTGAGGCAGAAACCAATTGTTTCCGTGAAAATTCTCAAATCTAGAGAGTAAGTGAGAAGGGGAATGACTATCACAATAAAAAAAAGGAACTTGATGGATGACACAGTATGTTTTTCTTACTTGAAGATCCACTTTGCTTTTGACAGTGACTTTCGCATTCCCCCCTTCCAGACCCTTTGTGCAATTTTTCTTGGTTGTTTCAGAGAATAAGGTTGGTAGACATTCTCACTTCCTTTCAACCTAAAGGAAATTAGGTCCAGGGAAGTCCAATCTGTTTCCCAGCATCTCAGGTTTTGTTTAGCATGGTGACAAAATGGGAAAGAGATTGACTTTTGTTTGGCTTGCCTGATACCCAGCTGAGCTATCCAGTATCTTCCCTATTTCCATCTAGTCAGTAGGACAAACACAGGTCTTAATCTCAACAGGATGTTTAAAGAAACTCAGTGTGTATATATTCATTTTGGGAAAAAGTAAGCAACTCTTGGAGAAGAAGTCAGTGGAAGTCAGTAGTGACTCTAGAGATTTAAAAATGCAATAAAATGTTCTGAAATTTGCTATATTTATCTTACTTAAAGAGGCAGTATTGGAGAAGGCAATGGCAAGCCACTCCAGTACTCTTGCCTAGAAAATCCCATGGACAGAGGAGCCTGGTGGGCTACAGTCCATGGGATCGCTACTGGTCGGACACGACTGAGTGACTTCACTTTTACTTTTCAGTTTCACACATTGGAGAAGGAAATGGCAACCCACTCCAGTGTTCTTGCCTGGAGAATCCCAGGGACGGCGAAGCCTGGTGGGCTTCCGTCTATGGGGTCGCACAGAGTCGGACACGACTGAAATGACTTAGTAGCAGCAGCAGCAGCAAAGAGGCAGTATAGACCTTATTGTGGTATCTGTGGGTATGTATATGTTCATAAGTAAATAAAACTTTTCTTGTTGTGGAAGATTCTAAAATAGGTAATAAAGCCATCCATGATATCATTGGCCCAAGAACACACAGTTTCAGTTATAAATTTCTGTGCTTTATTCCCAAATGCTTTGTATTCTATTTTTGCTTTTTTCATATAAACTTTCGTGTACAACCATTTTAAAATTCCACCAAGGATAACACTTGCCATTTAGTTGTATGAAAACATGTTCAGTAGCATAGTTTATGGCCTTGATAGCTAAAGGAAAGAGATTCCTCCTCCTCCTCATGTTAATTGGTCAGATATCAGTCACTAGCAGATCATTTGGCATTTGTTTTCTCCAAAGGGACACCTTGTTCATTGGAAACTTTAGAAATTCAGGCCCCCAGGTTTTCTCACTTCTGTAGATCACACCCATACTTACACTTTGAAGGTACACTTCGTGAAATTTTCTGGGATCCCTCTGAAGTAGCATTTCCTAGTTCTGGGCTCTAAGAGCAGATGGTGCTGTCCATGGATTCTTTCTTCTGCCTCTTCTCAAAATCCTGCTTCCTTTCCCTGAAGGAAGCAGATGAGCCCATTACTACAGGTGCTCTTTCTGCCCATATGCCTCCTATGTAGTATGTGACATGATTTTTACAAGACGGGCTTCCTGCTTCCCCTGCGAAGACAAAGTTTACCTTTGTCTTAAGGAAAACCACTGACATGCTGTTGGTATGGGATGGTTTTGCTTTCTGTGGCCCATCCAAGGTCGGATGGCCTGCAGTCACTGCAGCTAAACCAGAGCCACTTAGCAGGATTTCTCAGTCTTGGAGAATTCTGCCAAAAAGGGGTCTCTTTTAGTGCTTTCCATTAGGTCTTCCCAGCTACTTTCAGCCCATCTGAATAGCTTTGGTTGAAATAAATTATAAAGTGTCATCAGGAGCTTGGTTCCAACATTCATATTCATTAGATTTTAAGATTTAATGATGATGTGGACCTAAAACAAATCTTTGATTTCTTCTTTTTTTAGCAATCAAATGGAGTCTCTTGATTTTTGACTTCTTAAATACTGTTTTGTGGGCACATTTGGCTCCTGTCAATGGTGTGGCTTTTTTGAAAAGAAGAGTTTTGGCAACGAGCCAGCACAGAAGAGCAAATCCCTCTTTAAATTAAAGAACTTTATTTGTAAAACAACTTGTTGGGTCACTTGAGCTTGGGATTTTTTAGAAGGGTCCATGGACTGCTTCTTCAGAGCAAACGGACTAACTGGTTACCACAATATGGTTTAGACTGGTTGATTTTGTACAGTTAATGGAAGGGCCATTAATTAATTGTTAATTGCCTCAACAAGATGTGAATATGGTGTTGTGGAAAGAATTCTAGATTAAGGCTGAAGCCTGCTTAAAATAGTCCATCCACACCCTGCCCCTTATTTCCCCATTGGAAATACTTCACTTACCAATATTTGCATCACCGACTCTGTGGACATGAGTTTGTGTGAACTCCGGGAGTTGGTGATGGACAGGGAGGCCTGGCGTGCTGTGATTCATGGGGTCGCAGAGAGTCGGACACGACTGAGCGACTGAACTGAACTGAACTGAACCAATATTTGTGTGTGACAGTCAAGAGCACGGATGTGTCTGAATCTGTTTAATACCCGTCTCTTGTGCCTTCCCTTCAGCTTCATGCTGTTCTCATTCAGCATTATAGTTTGGAAACCATTCATGCTATCACTAATAGACATAGCTTGTACCTTTTAACCTCTGCTTGATAGGTTGGCTGTCCCTGAGTTTATTGAGAACTTCCAGTTGTTTCCAGATTCTTGTACTAGTCATGCTGCAGTGAGTAGCATGTACCCGCAAAACTTTGAATGTGGGTGTGAATATTTCACTATGATAGAGGACCCAAAGTACCCTTTATATGAAAATCTTGAGAGACTGAGGCTTTGAGATGGTCGGAGTTTTAGAACTGATAAGCAGAGTGTAAATTGAAGTCATTTTTCCTGACTCCTCCTAACTAGTTGGAGATTCTTTACAAAGTTTTGTAGAGGGTTGTTAGAATCCTGGGAGATGACAAGTCTAGCAAAAGCTCACTCCAGTGAAGTATTGTTTATTCCAATGCACTAAGAAAATCAGTCTGAATTAGAGAAAAATCTATATTTAAAGATGTAATATTAGACCATTTTAATGTGTACACAGTGACCGAAAACTGTAATATCAATTGATAAAATTCCTTAAGGGAATCTCATTAATGAACAAATCAAAGCACCTAATAATTATTTTTAAGAAAAAATGACAGATCTAAATTGCTCAAGACAATTATTCTCATCCATAGGCAAAATATTTCCCCTAGCATGTTAAAATGCAATATATATATATATATGTAGCATTATATATTATATAAATTGTTATAAATAATAAATATAAATATATATAATTGCATTTTAACATGCTAGGCGAATGATTTTTCCTAATTACAGTAAGATAACTATAACCACTTATTTTTCCTCCTGAATGGTGTAAATTAGCAAAGAAAGGTAAAAGGGTTGACATTTGAGGTCCCACCTGCTCTGTGCCAGGTTTGAGGCTTTTAAACATTTTGTCTATTAAATTACCCCAAATGGGCACAAGGAGTCTTTAGTCTCTCCATCTCCTAAACTGAGAAATGAAGGATGGTAAAGCAACTGACTGAAGGTAGCCTAGGCAAAATTTGCCAGAATTGACAGAGTGATAATCCTTGTCCTACTCTGGCATAGTTTCCTTAAAAGAGTCCTCAGACCTTCTGTGCCAGAATCTCCTGGGATGTGTTTTCATTCTGCCGATTCCTGGGCCCCTGACGGTGGGTCCTGGGATTCTGCTTTGATAAGAAGTTGCCAGGTCCTCCATATGCACTCTGAAGTCCCAGAGCCACTGTGCCAGACCGTGGTGACCTCCTTTCAGTGAGATGACAGTCCATCCCAGAAGAGTGTCCCCACCGCCTATGGGGACGAGCAGCCTCTGTCATGCCCTCTTGCAGGGCCCCATTAGCAGTGGACTGCGCTTCCTCCTACTCACCCACTTCCGCCGCCTCCTGCTACTTGCATTGAACTTAGCATGCCTCGTGGTTTGACAAGTCACTTCCAAATAGAGGTGAAATCATCACTACCTAGGGATCGTGTTCTAAAATAGGTTGACATTTCCGGTGCAAAGTCATCAGATCCCAATACATTAGTACCTGTATTGTGCCTAACACAGGTGGAATCTGCGTTTTGCAATCTAACCTTGGCTCAAACCAAAAATTAAAAAAAGAAGAGAGAGGACAGTTTGCAGAAATGATTACTTTTTAAACACCGATAAACGCTGTGCTTTTCCTCTCCAGCCCTCCTTGGCCACACTCCTCTTGGTGACAGGTTTCCCATAAGTCTGCCCCTAATGGCTGCTGAGTTTCCCAGAAGTGAGAGCAACGGTCCCTTTCAGCTCTCCCTCTCCCAGTAAAGACAGGGGGGGTTTGGAAGAGCCTGCTAGGATCTGTGAGCACCTTTTCTCCTCTGCCTTTCTCTTTCTACATTATTTTTTTCTGTCAGCACCATGAAATTTCTCTTTTTACTTCCTAACCATCTGCTTTCGAGGGGCTGGTCCTAGCAAACTGAATAGGAGTTGACTTGCACGAGTGACGTGTGGAGAGGTGTGCCATGATCCAGAGGGGTTCCTAGACTGGCTGAGGTTTGTGATCTGTGTGTGCTGGCAAAAGAGTATCTGCCTTTGTTTTGGTATTCAGCTCATCCAAATAAAGAAGGCATTTCCTCTCCTAAAAGGCAGGGGGGAAAAAAAAGACTAAGAAAAAAATTTCATTTTTAATTTTAACCATGGACTCCTCTAAAACTAAATATACACCCCCTTCCTCTGTCCTGATTGGTCCTCATCTACTGACAAGTGGATCGAGTGGAAGGGAAATATCTTGGACTTAATTGTAAGTTAAGTCTCTCTTAATCCAGAAGAGCATTTGAGATTCTGTCCAAGTGTTCAATTTCCCAGGCCGCTGAGGTCTGTGAATTTCTTTTCCCAGCCTCCAGGCTGCTGCAGTACAAGTCAGCATAGCTAATGCAGATAGATCTGCCTCTCGCTCTCCTCCTCCCTCTGCTTTGATTCGATATGAACAGCCTGGTAACTCCGATGCTGGGGAGAAATCTGACATAACTCTGCAGATGGCTAGGTTGCCATGAAACACCTGGGGATTGTTCTTTAAGGAAAAGGTAACATTTATATGCTAATGATTTCTCCCCCCCCCCCAACCCCTTCCCTCCTTGTTGCATTTTTTCCAGGACTGCCAGTTCCCAAGAAGAGCCCAAAGTCGGTAAGGACTTGTCAGTTACTTAGTACTGTTTTTTGGGGGGTGGAGGGTGAGAGGCTGGTGGTGGGAGGAGATGCTATCTGGCTGGACTTCACTAAATGTGTTTTAGAGTGGGTGGAGGAGACAAGAACCAAGGCTCATTTTATTAAGTTCTGGAGCTCTGTTTGGTATAGATGGTATTATCGGGGTTTGTCTTTAACTGTCCAGTGATTTGTAGGCAGGCTGCAGGAGCCTGGGTAAAGAATGCACGTTTGTAATCTTCTCTGTATAAATGCTTTACAACTCTCATTCCAATGCATGAGTCTCTTAGATGTTTTAACTTGATACAAATGCAATTGTTTCTTTTGGGAGGAGGGGAAAAATCCCTCCACCTGCTTCCTGAATAGCATTGCTCTCAACTGGTGTTTCCAGCCATTCACATGGGTGGATTCCCTTCCTAAGCTTTCTTATGCACTGGATGATAAATTGTTTAAAAATTCTAAAGCCTATAGGTTTATGGAGGAATAACTCTGTCCTGTGTATATGCCCATGCTCACATGGAAAATGCCCCAGCACTGAGAATAAGACATTTTCCCTTCTGTAGAAATGTCCTTTGTTGTTTTGCCAGCTTTAGCGGCATTATACTGCAGGTATAGGATTCTTTAAAAAAAAAAAAAAAAAATCAATGTAATGCTGTCCTTTCTAATCTGGTTTCCCTGAAGATGCATTACCTAGTTGACATGTTAGCTAATAGCTTAGAGGCTCTAGTGTTTTGCTTGGTGGTGCTGAGCTTCTGCTCCCAGGGTACTGACAACAAATTAAAATGATACTTAAAAACTCAAAATCTGGAACTCTGGTGCCTGTGCAATTGATCCAAGTGAAAGAACTTTTCCCAAATTTTTAACACTAAGATACAGAGAGAGGGGTGGGTTTCCTTGCGGCTTAGAATATTAGGGGGCGGGGGAGGGAAAATTGACAACCTTCTGCCATCCGGGAGCGGAGAACCCTTAAAAACTTTGTAGCTTATGTGCTGCAGCTGAATTTTTCCACCTGTCTCCAAGACTGGCAGCGAGAGGCAGAAGTTTATTTAGGAGATGAGAGAGGGGGCTTCCGGTATTCATAAGCCCTACTCCTAAGTTCTCCAAAGAGAAAAACCTGCAATAATTGATGTGATTCCATTGGCATGATGCCATGGTGATGGGAACATGTGACTTTGGGGCTGCCTCCCTTGTCATTTTGTGTTAATGTCCAGGCTGAGACGGGCTGGTAGGTGTCCGTGTTGGAACTACAGAGATCCCAAAGCCTCTGTGTGTGTGTGTGTGTGCATGCATATGTGTCTCGCCATCCCTGGGTCGTAGTCAGAAACCTTTTTGGCTTTCAGAAAAAATAGAAGCACAACTGAGAGATGTGACACACGAGCTTGAGTTATCAGGAGTCATCGTTTTTTCTCCCCTGCCCCCTGGCATGCTACGTGATGCATGGACTTACTTTATGCACTCCACATGAAATGGAGTCTTTACACGGAGCATACTGGGGGAGAGAGCAGTTTGGCACAGGCGGGATGACATCAGTAGCAAGGTGTTCTGTGTGGTTTTGCATTCCATTTAAACTTCCTGTGCGAAAGGATCTTTGTAGACTCATTTGCATCTTTTCTCCCCCAACACATTGTGGAATTTCCTGCTGAACTCAAAGGGTATCAAACAGGTGTAGGGGCCCGCATTCACCAAGTCAGTTAAGAATTCCCCGTGACCGTTTATTTTTGTGGAAGCCGTGTCATTAGCAAGCAGCAAACCAATTACTCAGGCTGCATTCCTAGGGAAAAAAGCTCTCTCAACTGCTTTGCCCACAGTCTGCTGGCTCTTAATTATCACAGGCTAAGAGACTGGTGTGTTGCTGGGTTAGAAAAGAGCCAGCCCCCAGCTTGGGGCTTGTCCTTCCCTGGTTTCTCTGCCAGGACAGGGATGGTGGTTTTCACAGCATTGCTTGCACCCTCTGGCAGCTGCTGCACAAAACTGGGGGGCTATCAGCCAAGGTCTGCCGCTGCCAGTTAGAGCCTTGCTAACATCTGTGATCAGTGGGAGTTCTGTACAGGTGAATTGAAAGCTGTTCCCCTTTCCCAGTATGAATTTTGATGAAGTCCTGCCAGAGAGACAGATGACGATGAGATTTTTTGGGTAGGATGGGAGGGAATCCATGGGGAAGTTGAATGTCCTGGTTCCAGAACGCCATTCCCATAGTGACAGACAGGGTCAGTTAGGCTGCGGAATGAAATGTACACTGTGCCACTGTATCACACTTGTGATACGCTGAGAGTTACTATTAGTTCTGAGATACGCTATCTGAACTGAGGGTGGAGTCTGTTCTTTATTCGTAGAGGCTCCTGACGTTGTTGGCTTGCTCATGTGACTTGACAGCTTCCTTTGCCCTCATACCTTTTTTTTCCCCCAAAGTTTTCAATAATTAAGTAGTTGGGGGTTTTTTTAGAACAGAAGGACTTCTCTTTTTAATCTCATCTCCCCTCCTGGATGGTCTCTATAACTTACTCTCAATCAGCAATTTCACCTACTAGGTTTAGTGTAAATGTTAAATTTATGGTTTATATACTCATGGGGGACAATGGTGGCGTCTTAATAAAATCTTTCTAATTTAATACCTGGACATCCATAGCATCAGGGATTTTTCTGCCAAATGGCAGAGACGAAATTAAGACATATTTGCTGTCAGGTTTTAGTCCTCACTGGGAGACATTTCGTGGCCCAGTTTAATCATCTTGACTGGAAACTTGTTTAACAGAGACTCTTTGTCAAAATTGCACACAAGGATTTTGTGTGTGAGAATTGAAAACTCTCAGTATCACACTAAACCCTGAATTTGAAGTCAGTGTTCACCTAGGTTTGTTCGATAGTTCATTTCCCAGCCGTTGCTTCCTTTTCTCTCTTCTTTCATCTGTCCATCTAGCCATACCTTTCTCTTTTATCTACTGATCCTTTCATCCATCCATTCAGTAAGCTGGTGTTGAAAAACTACAAAGTGTCAGGTTTGGTGTGAGCCGCTGGAAATGATGTAATAAATAAGATGGTGCCTTCTTGGAGCCTACAAATGATTTGGTTGCTCCTTTCAAAAAAAGGATGCCCTGTCACAAATCACTAAAAATTTTTATTCATTTGTTCCATCAACAGATATTTATTGGGTATCTCCTATGAGGCAGACCCAGACCCAGGAACTAAAACAGAAAACATTCAAGCCCTCATACAACTGGGGAGAGATAAAAAGACAAATCTATACCCACCGTCCTCATGAGACCTAAAGTCTGATGAGCATGTACTTTTAAAAGGTAGCGAAGCAGAAATATAACATTGAACAAGTACACACATAATAAAAGTCATTGAGCGCTTAATGATAATAACCTTAGAGAAGTAGTCATCCAAAGCAATAAAAAGCCATTTAAAAAATTGAGTTAGATGCTGTGATGGGGCTATGAAATTCTTCTGAGTTCCCCAGTAGTCTACGCAATATAGATAACCACATTATTTACTTATCTTTTATTTTCAAATTAAAAAACAAACAGCATAATGTGTTCACTAAAGAGACAGTATTTTCCTAGTTTTGAAAAAAAGTTCTCATACAAAGTTTTTCTAAAGGACACCAAGTGATGGGCAAAGAAGTATCTTCGGCAAACACAACAAGATGAAAGTAGCAACAATAGTAACAGGTTTCTGTTCCATTGTTCTCTGTCCCTTACTAATGCAAGGACTGCTGAGGACACAGATGACAACTAGTCATTGAAAAATACACGAGAGAGATGCTAGGCAATGCCCGCAGTTAAGTAACCCAGCCTGAATCCTCCTGAATGCTGCCTCTTTCTCAAATTCTCCCGTTGCCTTAGTGCCCCAAATGCCACTTGACCCAGAACCAGGACAGTGGTACAACCCACCTAAGTCCAAGCTGCAAGGAAAAGCAGTGGGAGAAGAAGACGGTAGAAGGCCTTGAGTTGCTTACATAAGTGTTCTTGCCTCTCATTGCTCACAGCAGCTCAGACCCTCAGCCCTTTGGAGCCCTACAAAATAGACTTTGCTGTGGTATTAGACTCCATTAAAACATACGTAATTCGTTTTCATGTTAGTCAATACTTCCCTTTTCTTCTCCATTGACTCCTTCCTCTTTCTTGCTTTTTGGAAAAAATCATTTGACTTAGACCCGTAAATGATAAAGAGATAAAAAAGGACCATCCTCTGCTTTGGCTTGTATTTGAGACTGATTTTGGAGCAACCTTTAATGACATTGGCCTAATACCTCATCAGCACTTGGAGTTTTTCCTGTTGTCCATGTAAATTGCTGCAGTGGCCTTCAGTCTTGGCAGATACATGAACTGTAAATAATTTTGCTTTAAAAATGGATCGATTTGTCATTTTTAAGCCACATGAATTCTTTTCATCATTTAAGCGCCTAAGTGCTGTCTGTATTAGTTTGCTCTTCTGAGCAAATATTTTCAGCTCGCTTTATAAGTACCTCCACTTTGAAATCATTCTGTGAAATACTAATGAGCTGACTTTTTCCCCCATTCCCATTTGTAAAATCCATTGCATCTTTCCAATTGCCCTGGCCTGTCAGTAATAAGGAAATGATTTGTTTTAGGGAGATTGGTTCAGTCTTATTTTTAAAGATCTTATGACACAAGTTCAAGGCTAGTGTGTAGTCAGGGACTTCCAAGGTGTTTTCAAAACTGAACCCATTTCTTTCTTCCTAGTTGGCCCTGATGTGATACTCAGAAATTAAAAATCTTGCTCTAAAATGTCCACGTAGTGACAACAGCTTGTGTTGGGGATATTCAGCTCAATATGTGGTACTCCTTTCCAATCGTTTACTTAAGCTGGAGACCTAAAGGTAGATATCCATGTCTCTAGGATCTCCTTTTCCTCTACCCAACCACTCCTCCTGCCCTCTTCACCTCCTCCTCCTCGTCTTCTCCTCCATTCACGCTTTCAGCAGTGCCTGTCAATCTGGCATCAAAATGTCTTTTGACTTTACTTGTCCCTCCCTGCTTTTCCCCTGGTGTAAACCACCCTAGGTCCTTCACCTGTTCTGTACAGTAGCCTCCTGACTGGTGCTCTGCTTTATCTCCCATCCCCACCCACATATCCTCCAGGCAGTAGCCAGACCAAACTTTCTGGAAATAAGTTGGCTCTTGGCACACCCCTGCTTTAAGAATTAATCGAGTCTTCCTCCCCAGAACTGAGAGTGAAACCCAGACTCCTTAAAGTAGCCCACAAGGCCCTTGCATTATTTGGTCTCCAAGTTAGTCTCAAGCCACCTCTGCACGCCCCCTGCCCCCCAACCCCAGTGTGCCTCCATAGCTGTCTCTCAGTTCTTCTAACAGTTTAGGCTCCGTTTTGCTTTGCAGACTTAGCACATGCTGCTTTCAGCAATGGAATATTCTTCCAGAAGCCACCCCTTACTACTTACCTAAAGGACATTGCAGTGTGTTGTCATCAGTCTGTGTTGATTATTTGATTAATATCCATCTACATACACATGTACGCACACACACACACACGCGCACCTCCCCTAGATACATAGGTATAACTTCTCAGATAACATCTCTTTCTTACTTATACATTATATCTTTCAGAATCTGGCTCACAGCAGGTGATCAGTGTATATTTATTGGATGAGGGAATAAATGTATGGCAGGTATTTACTCAAGAGGGGCTGTTCTGGATGTTCTGTCATTGATGTTCTGGGTGTTTGCACCATCCATGTTCTTAGCATGCACAGAACTACTTCAGCAGACTTGAAAGTGTATGCATGTGTGGGTGCTAAGTAGCTTCAGTCGTGTCCAATTCTTTGCAACCACATGGACTGTAGCCCACCAGACTCCTCTGTCCATGGGATTCTCCTGGCAAGAATAATGGGAAGGATTGCCATGTGCTTCTCCAGGGGATCTTCCAGACCCAGGGATCCAACCCACATCTCTTATGTTTTCTGCAATGACAGGCAGGTTCTTTACCACTAATGCCACCTGGGAAGCCCTTGAAAGTATATCTTTAACTATTAATGCTTATTTTGGGGCCAGTTTCTCACCTAGAAAAATGAGGTGAAAGATAGTCATACTATCTTTGCATTTTCTGATGCAAGTCAGATCCTGTGTTATAACAAGTTCAGAAGTGAATTTGTTCTTATGCCCCAAGTCTTCTGGGAGGTAATCCAGACTGTTGAAAAGGCATATAAGATAACTTTGAGAGCTATATAAACATTGCTTTTCTCCTGGACAGTTCTGGACCTTAACCAAATAAAAGACAATGTCATAGTTAATTAACATGTTCTCTGAAAATAAAAAGGTGTATTTTGAACTTCTCCATACCCACCAAACATAGCTTTGGAAATCTTAGGTGCCAAGATATTAAATACAGAATGCACCTTCAAATTAAGTCATTTTTATAATTGAACTTGAGAAGAATCATAAAGCAAGGTTAAATCTTATCAGGGAAAAGTCCAAAAAGCTTCCAGATGCTCATATGTTTAGCCCCTGAGGGTAGGTTAGAATATTCCAATTAGTGATAGGTTAGTGGTGGCATAGTTTTTAGAGCATATTCTCAGGATGCTGCTTTGCTCTGATTTTCCACATTTAGGAACAAAGTTTAGATGGGATTCGAAGGGGATGCAGAGGTACAGTTTAGTGGAGAAGCAGTTTTGCAAACTCAGTCCGGATCATATCTGTCATTTTGTGATAAATTGGACCTAAATGTGTCCTTTATGGGAAAGTTGAGAAAAGGTGATAAAATTTTTTAAATGGCCCAAGCCATTTCCAGTAAACTACATTTGCACTCTTTGGTTATGGTGAGGCTGTCTCTTCAGTTAAACACAGGATTTCCATGTCCTCCATGGAGATCTGTTACACTGGGATAACCATCAGAGGGTCTTGGAAACCCCTGAGGTGACGTATAGAATCTCTGTGCATGCCTTTGTGGGCATGTGTGTGAGAGCACATGTGTTCTCTGTTGGAGAAATGTCCAAACTCTTTCAGTGGGACAGGGCTGCCGGAAAGATACTTTTCTCTTGTTCAGGAAGAGGCAGTGATTGGAAGAGGTTAGATTTCGAGAGGTTACACAGTAACCCCAGGACAGGAGGAAGAAGGGTGTGAGGTTTCCCTCAGGTAATCCTGCGGTGGACCTCACAGGTTCCCAGAGAGGCTCTGTGAAGAGAAGCCTCTGTACAAAGGGTGTGAAAGCTTCCAGAGCCTGAGTCCGACTCTAACTGTGAACTGAGCTTAGTGATATGGTTGGAACCCACCATCTGACATTTGCTACTTGTTTGAAAAACCGGGAAAGGGAGGGCATTTGAAGAGAGGGATGCAACTCTCATGGTAAACCCAGAGGTTCTTCATCTATTGAATTATTTGCTTTCACTTTTATTTAAGTTTTTCACTTATTTATTAATTCAGCTATTTACTTTATTAATTTTTGAAAATTCCATTCCATTCCGTCGCTCAGTCATGTCTGACTCTTTGCGACCCCGTGGACTGTAGCCTAGCAGGCTTCTCCGTCCATGGGATTCTCCAGGCAAGAATACTGGAGTGGGTTACCGTTTCCTTCTCCAGGGGATCTTCCCGACCCAGGGATCGAACCCGGGTCTTCTGCATTGGAGGCAGATGCTTTAACCTCTGAGCCACCAGGGAATGATTTTAACTGGAGACTAATTACAATATTATAGTGGTTTTTGCCATACATTGACATGAATCAGCCATGGGTGTACATGTGTTCCCCATCCCATCCCTCAGTGTTGTCCCAGTGCACCGGCTTTGAGTGCCCTGTTTCATGAATGGAACTTGGACTGGTCATCTCTTTCACATATGGTACTATACATGTTGCTTTCACTTTTAAAATATCATTTACCTCCCCTTCCACATGTTAGTCGCTTAGTTGTGTCCAGCTCTTTGCAACGCTATGGACTGTAGCCCACCAAGCTCCTCTGTCCTTGGGGATTCTCCAGGCAAGAATACTGGAGTGGGTTGCCATGCCCTTCTCCAGGAGATCTTCCCAACCCAGGGATCAAACCCCGTCTCCTGAATTACAGGCAGGTCTTTACCATTTGAGCCACCAGGGAAGCCCCCTCCCCCACCCCTTTCTAGGAGGGCGGAAACAAAACACTTCCAAATTGTAAAAAGTAGAAAGTTACAGTCCCATTAATTCTCCTTACTAAGGTTCATTTCTAAATGAAAACAGGTTTACATTTGGTCTGGATTATAAAAACATTCTCTGTGCATTATGCAAGTAAGAAGTAGGCAGTACAGGAAAATACACGAGGGGGACAAATTCCCCCCGAACCCAACAGATTTTCTGTTTATGCTGGGATGTTTCCACACCCAAAATGGGCTGACACTGCACATATTTGTTTATAATGGAGGCGCTTGTAAAGACTGCAGTGAAGAGAAAAGCAAATTCCCATACATGTGTATAAGGGGATAGGAGTTGTATCCGTCGTTAACATTTTTCTGACTCTGAACATCTTCAGCATGTCTCTAGGGGAAACAAGAAGGCAGTTTGACCTCAGGAAATAGAAAGGGGATACCTGGCCCTGAGAGCTGAATTCACCTTGGTGGGGGGCACTGTTGGAAGTTGGCAGAACCAGGTTCTGTCCCAAATCTTTGGAATGCTGATCCATCCAGGTCTGAGCTGAGCCCTTGGTCCTCAAAAGGGAACATGGTGATGTGGGGTGATGGTGATGGTTGTCCTTGCCAATTGTTTTCCTGACCTCTTCATTAGCTTTTCCCTTGAGTCTGAGTGAATTAAGCCTCTCATACCATTGGTTACCAAGACTTCTTTGCTAGTTTAGGATATGTTCCTTATGTTTCTCCCACAGGCCACACCAAGTATAATTTTAAAGCATATATTTTACCTTCATGAAACACATGCCCCATTTTCCTCAACTTTGAATCCTTGCTAAAACCAATCTTCAGATCTGTAATCTGTAACAGTCAAGGGAAAATTAAGTTTTTGTCCCCCTTGACCTTACTTTGGATGTTTATTTCAAAGCAAGAACTGGAAGGGGAAGGAGTAGAGGGACCTAAGAAGTAAACGAGAGGGACCTTGGAAATTTCTGTTGAGATGGGAATAAAAGTTGGAGGCTACCTGGGGAGAGAGCAAGGAAGAATGATGTGATAGGACTGATTGTGAGACCAAGGGCAAGAGTTTGATACTGTAAAGAACATTAGGGAACTGGAATGTCTAGGTCAGAGATCTTATAAATGACTCGATAGGCTGCACAGACTCTATAATACAAGCTGGAGATGCCCTTTTACTATAAGTGTAGTGACAGTGTGGTGTGAGAGACAGGACTCCAGGAGTTTTCTTTTGAATGAGGAGAACACACATCTGGGTTTACCACATCTTCCATTGGAGAAAATAAGAGCAGAAATTATTTTATTTCCCATCCACTATTTTTCCTCCCACTAGATTTTGCTGTCCCTTCAGTGGTCCTTTCTACAAAGAGCATCTCGTAAAATGGGAAGGGTCTTTGGCTGAACGTATTTTAAGGAACAGGAACTTGCTTATTCTAACTGAAATTCAAGTGAAACTCTGTGCCTTTGACTACTGCTTGGAGTTTGGACACGTCAGTGTGCATCTAAGAAGGCTGAGCCCTGGAGGTCAACCCATATATAAAGTTGGATCTTGGCTTTCAACCAACAGTAGTTATCAGGAGATCAGAGGTGAAATGTGATGCCTGCAAAACTGATTCACTAAGAATTATGAGAGCTCTTCAGATAGTAGTTATTTATATAGTTGTAAGTACAAGCACACACATTATGCTAGGCATGGTTTTTTGTTTTTTTTTAAAAGATCTGATCCTTGTTTCTTACAGACTAGAAAGACTGATAGTAAACCCTTAACTAGAAGTTGGGTATTTTATTATTGAAAGATGGAAAATGCGGGATATGAAGGAACCTTGTTAGTCCTGATTTACTTTCTTGGATATTTTAGCCTTCTATTTAAACCATGCATGATATTTTCTGTCAGATGTTTGATTTTAAAATGACGATGTTTATGCAGGTATTAAGATGGAAGGATTTAACTTCTGAATAAAATTCTTTGTAATTAAAAAAAATGAAGATGTTAAAACAGATACATCTCATAATAAACAAGCCTGGTGTCTTAGCTGAGAACCTGTGATGAAAATTGGATTTGTTTTCTGCTCCAGCCCTGAAAGCAGTATGTTTTGTGACGATGTCTTTCTATCTGGCCCACCCCTCTGTCTGTCAATCACCTGGAGATATATCTGCATTCAGCATGAGCCCGACGAGGGTGGAAGCCAAAATGTTGTTGATAAATTTATGTATGTGTGCACAGAAGTGGTGAACAAAAACAAGCTGATGGAAAACACCCACTCAGGGAACCAATAATAATCTTATCTTCTTGCCCCTCTCACTTGCTTCCTTTCAGCAACCACTGGAAAGAAAAGACAGCCAGAATAGTTCCCAGCATAGTGTCGCCAGCCACCGAAGCCTGCACACTGCCTCCCCCAGCCACAGCACACAGGTGCTGCCCGAGGTCCCACCCGCCGAGGCCCCGGCTCCAGAGCAGACCGACAATTCTGGGCAGAAAAAACCAGATCCTTTTAAAATCTGGGCCCAGTCCAGGAGCATGTATGAAAATCGACGTGAGTAGCACCCTGGCTTCTGTCTTGCCTGTACCCCATCTTGGTGCTCCAACTCTGTCTTGAGGGTTGTTGAGAATAGATTGTCAGTGTGTGGATAGGAGAGAGATGAATCCAGGTGAAAGGGGACGGCATCTCAGAGCAGTGATAGAATCTGCTGGACATTCATGGAGGCTCTGTTCTGTCATCTGTTTGGGCAGGGTGGGGTAGTCATGGATGGCCATCAGATGAAGGGCCTGGGGGAAAAATAGATTTATTTTTCCTTTCTGTTAGAAGAAGTGGCAGATAAGAGCTACTGCCTTATTAATGCTTCCCTGTGTGGAGATGGTGGCCTCCTTCGAGCTCCTGTATAGTGAAAGGGCTCTCATATACAATAGAACATAAATACCATTGGTGTGGATTGCAAGAGTAATAAGAAATTCAGTGCTTTCTTAGTGGTCCCTTGGTTTTTAAGAATACTTGTAATGTTTTTAACTGTTATTAGTCTTTCCAAACATTCCCTTCAAAAAGGAAAAAAAAAGTGGGTGTTTGTGCTTTAATTGTTTATACTGTAGTTGTGTGTGTTCCTTCAGCTTCACCTTTTTGATAAATATGAACTACTGATGTCTTATTGGCTCTGATAAACTGAATAGTCCCTGGACTTTTTTTTTTTTTTTCTTTTTATTATGAGATGATTTCCAAAGACTGTTCACCACAAATAATATTCATTTATCTTACTAAATTCAAGTTCCTAAAAAAGCTATAATCTTGGGGCATGCAAATAGACACCCTTCTCCCTTTTTTTAGCTGTTGATTTTACTGACATTTTTTCCTAAGTGTGGTCAGGACAAAGTAACTATAAAGTACATGCACTTTGTTGTCATGGGATAGGAGAGCATGTTTAATGAGGGTCTGCTAAAGGGTCTGGTTAAAATTGGAATAGAGAAGGGAATCATTCTGTCCATCCTCCTGGCCCCCACTCCCCTCAGCATAAGTGTTCTTCGGAGTCACAGCTGGGGTTCTCTCAGTACAGCCCTCTGGAAAGGCAAGACACAGACATGATGGGGGGTATGAGAAATGCTGCAGCCTGCTGCCCACCCCCTTGGACTTGGCCAGGAAGCAGTTCCCTTGCTGGGTGAAGCTGCTCCTCTGTGACCCAAACTGGACAGGAGAGTGAACCCAGCAACCCTGTCTGAAAGCAGGCCACACTGCTGGGTGAAAGTCAGCACTTAGGGGACACAAGGCCTGTCTGGAGTCTTGGTGATGGTCAAGTGTTAGAAGTTACCCAGGCGTTCATCTGTCTCCTTTTCCTCTTCAAGGGAGAGAGATCATTACCTTCTCACTATAGTAGTATGTGGAATTAAGTACACTCTTTTGGCTAAGGCTTCACTATGCTGGCAAAAGCCTGATAATTTGAGAAGGATTTATTTAGTCTCTGGACGAGAAAGACCCCTGGAGTATGCCTGACTTCAGGCCAGAAGAAATGAAGTTCCATTTGGAGCATCCCCTGTAAGCAGTATTGCTAAGCATGAACCTGGCGTCTGTTCTCACTGTGTCTTCTCATTGATTGTAATGATTTCATTGAAGAAATTTTTTCAGAGAGGAGTATGTTCACATTCCCTTCACATTTCCAAGCACACGGCTCCTCCAGTCAATGACCCAACTTCAGCTGATGTGGAGATACCGCTTTATTGACCATGTCCCTGCTTTTCTCAGCAGAGTACACGTTTATGACTGAGTTTCCCATGTAGGAATTTTTTTGTGGTAAAACAAATTGTGTTCTGAAGTGCTAGTGAGGGCTACATGGATTGACAGACAATTCTAACACACCCAAGGAATACGATGCTCTAGCTCAGATGCCATTTTTACCTTGATGGAAATGGTGTTTCTATTATATCAAGACTTTGGTATTTAATTTTTTTAAAAGTTTTCACCAGAAAAAAAAAAAAAAAACTGTAATTCTGCCACAGCCAGTTGCTCTAAACCTAGAATGAGAAGCAGACCGAAACATTTGGAATGGTGCCTCTTTAGACCTTAACTTTCCAGGACATCTAAGGAATAGGATCTAGCAGCACAAATGAGAAGCAGGTTTTTTTTTGTTGTTTTTGGTGATTAGAGGCTCCATAATTGAGTGATTGTCGAAGCTAATTGATGTTAAAATTCACATGGATCTCTCCCTCACAACTAAATGAAGGGACTGATAAGATTTCTCTCTCCATGATAGCTATTCAGTATCTATCACAGATTTTTTTTTTTTCTTCACAGTACCTATTGAATGAACCTATGTTGGTCTTGTCTTTTAATCAGTATTTTGCTTTATTCCAGATCAGTTTCTGCCATTCCCACAGGCTGCTTTTTAATCTGCTTTTTTTAAAAAAATTACAACATGTAGCCTCATTAGGTGTGATTCCCTTCCCCTCCCCTCAAGGCAAAGTACTACAGGAAAAATAAGAAAGTTAAAGTCAACAGTAGCACCTTCATTGTACCCTTAATTTATCCCCCTTTTGAGGGGGAAATATATTTTCCTTATATTTCATTTTATTGTGAAGGGCAATGAGAAGATTCTTAACCAAGTCTCTGATCCAGTTCCTTCACATGGTCTGAATGCTGTGAATACCACATTCTTCATGTGGCCATCTGTCAAAACAGCAGTGTCCAGATGAATCAATCTGAATTACAGATGTGTTACTAAATCCCTTTGATGAACTTAAATGTTCAGTTAAAAACAAGCATGGAAATCCCTTAAAAGCCACGTTGCCTGTTTTGTATTTTTCTAGATTACATGGCAGTTGTGCATATCTTTAAAATGACATTGATGAAGTCAATTATTTGTAAATGTTCAGGAAGAGCAGCTGGTATCCACTAGTGTTTACTACAAAAAATATATATATATATAAAGCTTTCACTTGAAACTTTACCTGTTCACAAGAGAGTTGGGAAAGAAAAAAATGACAAAGCTGTCATATTAACCAGCGTACACATGTCCCTTGAGAGGCATGCTTGCTGATCTCGAATTGGTGTACAGCTCCTTTATCATGGTTTAAGAAGCTTGGAAGCTCTAGATTTTAAGAGCTATTGTGACAGTTCTTACTTGTGTATTTGTTCAATTCTTGGCCAGATCTGATGACTTGTGTCACTAAATAAAATAGTATTTTGGTTGAACTGCCAAGAATACATCTGAACAGGTATTAGTCCAAGAATTAATCCCATCAGAAACTTGATACTATTTTAAATGACAAAAGCATGCTTACATTTTTCTCAAAAGGAAATAAGTGGTTTAGAGAAATCTCAGGTTCATGACATGATTCAAACAAGGTCATATTAGAATGGGTACTTCAGAGTATAATTAAATAGGAAGAGTCTTAAGATGGTAATGCTGATTCGATGAAATTCTCAATGGTACAGTTGTAAATTCTAGCTTTTTGACAAGAAAAGTACCATGGAAAAGAAAAGACTCAAACTATAGTCTTTTAAAATCCACAGCAGCCTTGACCTTTACTGTGAAAGCTTAACTGCACATTCCTTATCAATCAAAACTAAATTAAAATGAAGTAAGAGAAAGCACATACATTAAGCTTTGCAAAATTGTGACATTAATATTCCAGCTATGTCACCTTCGTCTGCATCGGGATTGAGCAAGGGTGAAAGAGAGAGAGAAATCAATTCCACGAATTTTGGAGAATGTCAGAGTAAGGATCCGCTGAAAACTTTCATTTCTCTACTATTATTCATCCTGTTTGATGTTCCCATTGTTCCGGGGGTGGGAAGAAACTCAGAAAAAGCAGGGAAGAAAGAGGATGAGTGCTTGGGACTTTCTTGTTGACCAAGCCTAGATCAAAGACACAGTGAAGTAAAAAGTGATAGGCATGTTGTAACCAAGTCTGCAAATATGTTGTGTGTCTGTAGTAATGGAGACACCAGGAGGGTTCTCTGCAAATCTGGTGATTCCATTGTCTCTAATTATCCAAGGAAGTCTTTTGAGTGCTCTGTTGGGTTGTTGGTGGAATTATCAAAGGAAATGAGCTACTCTTCCTGTCCCCTGTGCCAGGGCTTAGAAGTAAAGAGAGCTGGACGAGATTTTTTTAGCTCTTCTTGATTTAGACTGGGAAAAAAAAAATGGCGATACTAATATCAGAAAGTTGGTTCTACCCTGCTACCTTCTAAAAACTTAATTCGAATAAAATCTTCCTGAAATAAGAGAACAACAGAAAAAAAAACATTTGGGGGGAGTAGTTTAGAAACTTTAATGCCATTGGGAATAAGTGGCAGCAGAGGACAAAGAAGATAAAATAATTCTGTAATATGTTTCGGTACTGATTGATCACCATAATTCTGTATTTGGCACATGGTATTTGGTTGGTGGAAGAATATAATTGTCAAAATGCTCAAGGTCAAGGGCCAAAAGACTTTCTTTGTAACTTATCTGTGTTTGTGTGTGTTTTCCTGAAGGTTCGTTGTTTGAGTGTTCTGCATCCTTGGGGTCTGTCATTGGGCATTTTCGTTTGGGAGCTCTTTAAGTAAATTTGCCATTTGCTTATTTCTGAGAACAATTTTATTTTTTCCAATGGGCTAAACTGTTTGATAAACCTAAGTCTGTTGCTACATTTGGTGTCACTATAGGATGGGCAAGTGTTCTGGTGTTACATGATGCTTCAATAAAGATAAAAATTGTTCTGGGCTGGAGGTCTCTGCAGAGTCTTTCCTTGTTCACAGAAAAGTTCAGCTATTTTCAGGCAGACTCTGCCAAGAACCTTGTGTTGGCTGGAAAGCACCCATGGTCTGTTTTGGTAATAATCCTCCTGCTTGAGTGAACCTAAGACGGAGACTCAACTTGATTTAATTTGTTGTTTCAATGAGGCTATTTCAGCAAATACCCTTTAGCCAGCTACTCAAACAGAAAGCAAATATTGTTTCCTTAGCACACTCAAGAAAATATCATTCTCCAATTGTGTTTCTGGGAGTACTGTGATGTAGCTTAACTCCATGTACCATGGCGTCTTACAGTTTAGCCCCGACAATTATATTAAAAAGGTGCTGGATAAGAAGACTCATTGAAAGCACAGCATTAAGGTAGCTCAAGCACAAATACTGGATTCAGACTCCTCTGACTGGTATTTACCTGTTCATTTAGTTTCTTCTCTCTTGGCATATTCACTCACTGTACATTTTAAGCTTATGGGTGAGTCCCCAGAATGGGACATCTAACACCTGCTTGGAATCTGAACAGCCACCTTCTTCTTCCCTGTCCCACTGTACAAAATCAGAGAAGGTGGAAACTAAATTCTTAGTATTTATGCACTCCTTCAACCCCAAAGCCAAGGAATTAAAGAAACCAGAAATTCTGCAGAGCAGTATTTGAAAATCTCTTAGGATTCACAGCCACTAAATTATTTTTTTTCTCTTTAAATAAAAGATTTGTCATTTTATAAACTATAAAACACACTACAAATACACTAAAATATTAAGTAAGAATTAAATAGGAATAACCCTTTTTTATTACCTTCAGTTCAGTTCAGTTGCTCAGTCGTGTCCGACTCTTTGCGACCCCATGAATCACAGCACGCCAGGCCTCCCTGTCCATCACCAACTCCCAGAGTTCACTCAAACTCATGTCCATCGAGTCGGTGATGCCATCCAACTGTCTCATTCTCTGTCGTCCCCTTCTCCTCCCGCCGCCAATCCTTCCCAGCATCAGAGTCTTTTCCAGTGAGTCAGCTCTTCACATGAGGTGATCAAAGTATTGGAGTTTCAGCTTTAGCATCAGTCCTTCCAGTGAACACCCAGGACTGATCTCCTTTAGAATGGACTGGTTGGATCTCCTTGCAGTCCAAGGGACTCTGAAGAGTCTTCTCCACCACCACAGTTCAAAAGCATCAATTCTTCGGTGTTCAGCTTTTCTTCATAATGGTGTATAGGACAGTCTCATGTACAGTAAGCACGTTCTTATGAAAATTACTTTTCTTTAAACAAAAAATGAGATTTCCATTTCAAAACCCTGAACTATTACTCCATTTTGAAAGTGAAATATCAGGTTATTGGATAATAAATTAGTACTTACAATGTTGAAATAATAGGCAAATCATGGAGTAAAAAACTCATTTAGTGATGAAATACAGTTCATTTACATAGAACAATTTGTTGTCACCATTGATCTTAAGGATATAGAAGGCTGGCTACTTTTTGGTAATAGTAGTGAAATCATAATAAATATTCTAAATTGGGAAATATTAGGATGTTTGAGAGTAATTCATTTGGCAAAAATGACCAAACAGATCATATTATCAGTGTGCTAGTCTTGATTACTTTAAGGAAAAACAGAAGTGATTTTTTTTTAATAGTTTTTGCCATAAGCTGTTTTTTTTCATCTTGCAGTTGATAACTTCGGCACTTAACAGGTCTACTGGGAGAAGGCAATGGCAAGCCACTCCAGTATTCTTGGCCTAGAAAATCGCATGGATGGAGGAGCCTGGTGGGCTGCAGTCCATGGGGTCGCTGCTAGTCGGACACAACTGAGCGACTTCACTTTCACTTTTCACTTTCACACATTGGAGAAGGAAATGGCAACCCACTCCAGTGTTCTTGCCTGGAGAATCCCAGGGACGGCGGAGCCTGGTCGACTGTCGTCTATGGGGTCACACAGAGTCAGACACGACTGAAGTGACTTAGCAGCAGCAGGTCTACTGAATCCTCTTCCCCAGCCTCCGCATCAGAGGTCAGTCTGACTTAGCATGAACTCCTTTCTCAGATATGGGCACCCACTTTGTGGTGCAGAGCATAATTTTAATTTACCAAATTCCTCTTGCAACAATACCCAGGAAAGTGGCAAGCGCTGACTGCAGCCTTTATCAGGGATAATTTCTTGATTAGGAATTATGAAACAGCGATTAGTCCTTTGGAAAAAAAACAAAAAACAACACTTCAGGCTCAATGACTGTCCCCACCATTTATTTTCGCTCACCGTCCTCTTTTATTTCACCTGTCCATATTATTTTGTTTGCTCGTCTGTGTTTGGAAACTGTCATCCATTCAAGCACCGTCAGTATTGGTCATGTCACTATGTTCCCCTTAGGGCTCTGATTCCTTTTATCACAAAAATAATCTGTCTCTTCCTCTCCCCTCTCTGCAGTTCCAGATTATCAAGAACAGGACATCTTCCTCTGGAGAAAAGAGACTGGATTTGGATTTAGGATTCTGGGTGGCAATGAACCAGGGGAACTTGTGAGTCTCTTGTCTCCCTGCCCCATCCTGTCCCTCACAGTACTAATTTCTAAGAATTCAAAACCAGTTGGCAACAGTGATAGTTCACCAAGATTCGAGTCCCACTAGGTGCACCCAAAACTGTTTTCATCTTTTGAAAAAAGAAGTTTGATTTACAATGTTGGTGTTAATTTCTGCTGTACAGCAAAGTGACTCAGTTATATATATATATATATATATATATATATATCTTCTCTGGCTCTTTCATCTTAACCAGTGGGAGTTATTCTTTGGGTTTTGTGGAGCTCTTTCTGTCTTGAGGAAGAAGAGACCAGATCCTTTCTATAACGTGTGTATTCATGTTTGTGGAGGGTGGCAGCTGCAGCGTCTGTAGCTCCCTATCAAAGAAACAGAAACCAAAAAAAGCAAAATAGGAATAGACATCAACTGAGAATACAATGGCCTGATCCTTCTGGCCAGTTCTGTTAAATCTGCCAGCAGGTCGTTGGCTCTGTATATTGAGTAGCTAGGACATAGAAGGCACTTGACAAGGCATTATGAGAGATTAGAGAAAGTAGGACCACTCTTTTTACAAAATAAGAGAAAGAACCCTGAACAAGGATCAGGAGACATTTAATCTCTCCGGGCCTCATCTTTAGAATCCATTGAGGAGACCACCACGGGATTCTTTTGAAAGGGGAAAAAAGAACTAAAGACAAGTATTGTTCAAATTTTCCTCATCACAATAAAAATAGTTATCATTTCTTGTGTGCTTGCTATGTGCCAGTTGCTATGCTAAAGGCTTTTAACATATATCCTTCTCATGTATGCATCAAATCTATGAATTTACCCCCATTTTCAAATCATGAAATAAAGACACAGAAAGGTTAATGTGATCTTGCCTGGGACCACAGAGTTAGTAAATGGAGGGACTGGAAAGGCTGTGATTCCAGAGTCCATATTCTTAACCACTCTTCTACCAAAGTTCTTTGTAAAAGATACATGTCATGTAAAGACCGTTGTGCATTATTACCTAGTGAGAAGGCAAGGAAAACAGATGTTTTAGCTAAAGTTTGTGATGTGCTCAGTCGCTCAGTTGTGTCTAACTCTTTGCAACTCCGTGGACTGTAGCCCGCCAGCCTCCTCTGTCCTTGGTATTTTCCAGGCAAGAATACTGGAGTGGGTTGTCATTTCTTTCTCCTGGGAATCTCCCCGACCCAGGGATCGAACTCGTCTCTCTTGTGTCTCCTGCATTGCAGGCAGATTTTTACCACTGTGCCACCTGTGAAATTTAGTGACTGGTTAATATAACAATACCAAGACACTAAATATAAAGACCCTCTCTGCATGCCAATGCTATAGACTATGGAAATAGGGATGCCCAACCAGACTTTGCTTGATTCACCCTTTCATTTAACAGTATTTATCATGTATTCCCTATTGCTAGGCACATGCTGACCTTTAAAGAAAAGTTGTATTACTGTTATACTTAGCAGAATTTTCTGAATAGAAGTCTTATAGATAGATGGAAAAGGAGGAAAACTTTTGCCCAAGAAGGGAGTAAAATGATTGATTTCTGCAAAGGGTAAAAAAGAATGAGTTATCAGCAAATCACAGATAAATGTCAAGGAACCAAACAACAAAAAGTTATTTTTTTTCCACCACTTAAGAATTATTGTACCACCTAGCACAGCAGTTAGAACCCAGTGAAGGGCATGGATGCATACACTAATGAAGGGACTGAATTTTGCTTAGAGATGTGAAGGACATCGTTACACAGACAAGCCTTGTTTTATTAAGCTTTGCAAAAATTACATTTTTTTACAAGTTGAAGTTTGGTACCAGCCTTCCATTGTCAGATGATGGTTAGCACTTTTTAACACTTTTTTTTTTAATTAAGGGATGTACCTTTTTAGACATAATGCTTTTGCACACTTAATAAACTACAGTATCTGTGTTTGTGTGAGCACTTAGTCATGTCCAACTCTTTGTGACCCTATAGTCTGTAGCCCACCAGACTCCCCTGTCCATGGAATTTCCCAGGCAAGAATACTGGAGCAGGTTGCCGTTTTTTTCTCTAGGGGATCTGTCTGACCCAGGGGTTGAATCCATCTCTCTTAGGTCTCCTGAATTGCCAGGCAGATTCTTTACCACTAGCTCCACTTGGGAAGTCTAAACTACCAGCATAGGATAGGGTAAACATAACTTATATGCACTGGGGAAAAAAAATCATGTGACTCGCTTTGTGGTGATACCTGCGTTATTGCTGTGATCTGGAACTGACCCCACTATATCACCAAGGTGTGCCTGTAATAGTAAACCAAAAAGTTAGTGTTTCATCTATCCTCTAATTACTCAACAGATTTATATTGGTCACATCGTACCACTGGGTGCTGCTGATACAGACGGCCGTCTGAGGTCTGGGGATGAATTAATCTGTGTGGATGGGACACCAGTCATTGGAAAATCACACCAGCTTGTGGTCCAGCTTATGCAACAAGCCGCCAAGCAAGGCCACGTCAATCTAACAGTGCGGCGTAAAGTGGTGTTTGCGGGTATGTTTTTCATTCATTCCTTTAGACGTTGCCTTGTCACTTTATGCACAGAAGAGGCCCCCTTCCTGTGTCTGCCTCCTCAACCGTCTATTTTAGCAAGTGTTTGCAAATGTGATTAAGCACAGAACTTCCAGATGGTTTGCTTCTCTAAAACCCTGCAAAACTACTGTCACTCAAAAGTACTTTAATGTGCCAGGCGTGCATATCCAGTAACGGCTTTTAGAAGAAGGCTAGTTGAATACACATTCCGTCCCTCCATCCCCTTGCCAACCAGAACTTGGTCATCGTCTTCATTTGATGAGAATTCTCAACGAAAAAGGTCACTGTGACAGGTGAATTGTAGCACCCAAATAGGAGAGCAAAAACCAGTTTCATGCTGCCAAATAAGCTTATACAAAAGTTGCTCTGTTGTTGACAGTCATATGTATTAAACTATTTTAATTTTGTACTTTTTCTCTATAAGAAAGCCATATGGCTAGCCAGTTTTAGGTTATCTTTGATTTCTTCCTCTACACCTGGAAGTCCGATACATTCTCAACCCAAATATAACCTGTTTTGTAAAACCCTTGACAATCCTCTACTCCTTCCAACTGCCTGCTGATTTTAGCCTTCCTTTCTTGCCGTCCTTGGGAATCATGGTTTACTTCTGTGTTAGGGTCTGCCATTTTGACACAGTCCATTGAGTGTCTTCCTTTCACATTCATCATCACCTTTCTTGGCAGCCCCCACCTCCAAGTATTCAAGACAACCCAGAATGCTGCAGAAAGAAATTCTGTGTTATATCAGTGGAAATACTGAAAAAGTATGACATGAAATTTTATGAATTCTCCATAGCTATGGTACTAGTGAAACAGCTACTTATCAAGTAAAATCAACTGGCTCCTTGTTTAGGAAAATTTTGTAGAACTCACTTCAATGATATATAATTAATTTCAAAAGAATTAAGACATCAGGGTCCAGTGTGAGAGTCCTACTACCCACTGCCACCATGGAAAGCAGTGTTAATCATTTATGTCCTGAGAGCTCATTTATGGCATCAGGATAACAATATGTCCCATGTATCCAACAGCAATCAGAAATGACTTGTGAGATGAGTTGAAGACTTTTTATTTCACTGGTCCAAATAAAAATAATAGAGCAATGAGATTTTTGTTTGTTTCAGATTTATTTTTTTAAATCTTAAATATCGGGGTTTTTAAGCTCTTGGGTAAAAAGACATATTAAATCTTTGAAGAGACATAAGGCTCAGTGAAATAAGCCAGTCACAAAAGGACAAAAATGGTATGCTTCTACCTCCATGACGTGCCTAGAGTAGTCAATGTATAGACAGAAAGAATGGTGGCTGCCAGGGGTTGGTGATTAGTGATTAGTTGCCAGGGAAAGTGATTAGTGTTTAAAAGATACAAAACTTCAGTTTCAGAAGATGAAAAGTTTGGAGGTAGCTGATGGGGATGATTGTACAACAGTGTTTCTGTACTTAATGCCACTGAAGTATACATCTAAAATGGTTACAATAATAAGTTTTAGGTTCTATATATTCTACTACCATAAAATGAAATCTAAGAAAGGAGATGCTTTAGGGAATAAATTTAGTAGTCCTGTCCAAAATCAACCCATATTTTGCTTTTGGCATGAAAAATAAGTGGTCCCACCTACTTTTGTGGCTATCTAGGAGTGGTTTAGGAGAAGGCAATGGCAATCCACTCCAGTACTCTTGCCTAAAAAATCCCATGGATGGAGGAGCCTGGTAGGCTGCAGTCCGTGGGGTCGCTATGGGTCGGACACGACTGAGCGACTTCACTTTCACTTTTCACTTTCACACATTGGAGAAGGAAATGGCAACCCACTCCAGTGTTCTTGCCTGGAGAATCCCAGGGACGGGGGAGCCTGGTGGGCTTCCGTCTATGGGGTCACACAGAGTCGGACACGACTGAAGTGACTTAGCAGCAGCAGCAGCAGGAGTGGTTTACTCTGTCACTTGATAAAGCAATAAAACTGGAATTTGATGAAATGAATTCTGAGGGAGGTTAATGTATTCAATTGTGTGATCAGAGTGGATCATTGCCATCTGGAAGCTGGGAAGAAAAGCAAAGTATACCTCTGACAGGTGTTGTCAGGAATCTTGCAGTAGGGACATAATGGTGCTGTCAACTTACAGTCTCTCTGATGGGAAAAGCAGAAGCAAAACTGTTTGCAAAGCTGAGCAGAAATGTGACTTGAGGGTAATGACAACTTGAACGCAGATATGTCTCTGAGGCAAAGATGGTAGGCCACATCTTACGCTTCCTTCAATGGGTTGTTTTTGTTGGTTTCATTGAAGTCTTACTGCTGTACAATATTACATATGTTACAAGTGTATAATACAGTGATTCACAATTTTTAAAGGTTATACTCCATTTGTGAAATGACGTGAAAGTCTCTTCATCATGTCCAACTCTTTGCAACCTCATGGACTGTAGCCTGCCAGGCTCCTCTGTCCATGGAATTCTCCAGGCAAGAATACCGGAGTGGGTTAGCCATTCCCTTCTCCAGGGGATCTTCCCAACCCAGAGATCAAACTCAGGTCTCCTGCATTGCAGGCAGATTCTTTACCATCTGAGCCACCAGGGAAGCCCATTTACAGTTATTATAAAATACTGGCTAAGTTGCCACACTGTAGAATATATCCTTATAGCTCATTTTATACCTAATAGTTTGTACCTCTTACACCCCTGCCCCCATCTTCTGCCCTCTGATAACTGCTAGTTTGTTCTCTGTATGTGTGTCTGCTTCTTTTTTGTTAATCCACTAGTTGGTTGTATTTTTTAGATTCTACATGTTAGTGGTACCATGCAATATTTGTTTTCTCTGTCTGATTTATTTCTCTTAGCATAGTGTCAAGGGGTCATTTTTCGATCTGTGAAGCAGGAAATATTTCAGAGTGGGCCAGTCTTGCTGCAGATTTGAGTCCAAATACAGATGCTGATACACAGTTTGTCCTAAATGTAACAGACTCTGGGTGTCCCCTCTGTTCTCCCATGCTATCGATGCCTGCAGATCCTGAATGGTAAATACTTATCAGAGTGGTTTTCAGTTCCTGTGTCTCAGTTATATGAGGCCAGGTGCTGTCATCGCTGTCACTCTCTTGATTTGGTTGTGAAGTGGATGGGGGAAGGAGGAAAGGGTGACAGGGCACATTTCTTGCAAAGGCAGGTAACCAAGAGGTGCGTCTCTTGCACAGCCCCCAAAACCGAGAACGAGGTGCCCTCGCCAGCCTCGTCCCATCACAGTAGCAACCAGCCGGCCTCGCTGACAGAGGAGAAGCGGACCCCGCAGGGCAGCCAGAACTCCCTGAACACGGTGAGCTCAGGCAGTGGCAGCACCAGTGGCATCGGCAGTGGCGGCGGTGGCGGCAGCGGTGTGGTGAGCACGGTGGTCCAGCCCTACGACGTGGAGATCCGGCGCGGCGAGAACGAGGGCTTCGGCTTTGTCATCGTGTCGTCGGTGAGCAGGCCCGAGGCCGGCACAACGTTCGGTGAGTGTGGTCACTTCTGCTTCCCAGCACTTCCTGGGGTGACTGTTCTCTGGAGAGGGAAAGACGAGCCAGAATCTCATTAACAGAAACGCTTGTCATGCTTTCTGCTTCAGGTAATGAAAGTCTTAATTGGGGACGGACTTTATTGGGTAGCTTTTCCCCTCCTGAAGGTTGGGATTTTTTTTTTAACTCTTCAGCTTCCATTCTGATGGCACGTTCACAGGCAGACAACTTCATACATAGGTGAAATTTGCAAAGAAGCCCCTTGACAGGATAAAGTGTGAGAAATTCTTTCCATAGAGAGAACTTTGCAAGGTCCTGAGCAGGGTATCAATCATAGCAGTTGTCTCAGAAGGTCTCGCATTTTTTAAAAGAAGCATATGGTTGTAGAAATAAATGCCTGGGGGGAAAAACAGAAGTGTGAGGAGTAAAATATATACATGCAATGCCCTTTCCATCTTATCTGTGTCCTTCCTCTACTCTACCTATCTCCATCTGAAATTTTAAAATTTTAATTTAAAATAATATGTTTACCGTTGCCTGTTGGAGAATCTAATTAAAATCTGAGTGCAGAGCTGTTTGTCTTCACTGCCCTTGAATTCCAGCAGGGGTGGTTGTCCTATCTCATCCAGATGTTGGGGGTGTCAGCAGAGAGTGGAGAAACAAACTGTCACCCTCTCACAAGGTTAACCCTCTACAGGGTGCACGGGCTGAGACAGATAGGAAGCCAGGTGATTCGAGGAACTAAGATCCACCTTCATTAAATAAAATGGATTTGTTGTTTTTCCCAAGCACATTTGTTAGTTAATATGGAATACGATGGGAGATGGGAAGAGCTGTGCAGTTTTTGAAACATGCTTCAGCTCTGTCTCCAAATGACCTACCCACAAGGAGTCTGAGGACCAGTGGTCCAAGTCTCTTGCTGGCTAACATCAGCTAGGTGCTCCATCCTGTTGGTTTTCTGCCCTGGTACAACGCCGTTTGTCTCCATGTCATCTTGGTACTTTGCTTCCACCTGAAGTCATGTCCCTTTAAGGTGCAAACTTGAGGGGACAGTGCGTTAAGCGAGGTCTGTGCATGTGCGGCTGCAATAACAAACACCCATTACTAACAATGCCTCTGTGAGCTCTGTTAATAGCATTATCACAGCATGTTGTAGGTGGTGGGTGACTTGACCTCGAGGCAGGGTGGTTTTTTGGTTTGTTTCTCCATTAGTTTTGAAGACTTTTCAGCCCAATTTAAAAATAAAAAGAAAAGCGGAGGGGACAAAGATATCTCAAGTTATTTTCTTCAGATCTGCAGTTTGTCCCTACGCACCCGGTGATATTCTCAGAATTTGGGTTCTCAGTTTCTCCTTCTAGAATGAAACAACAGATATGTCTTGGTGGGAAGTTTTGTGTTGTTTAACAAATATCGAATGTCTTCACTCACAATTTGGTCTTTGATTGTTTTTCTTCAACTTTTACAATGGACAAATTAAACTTTCCCTAATACCTTGCATGTGACTTCTCTTCTGAGCTGCGCAGAGCTTTCCTCCCACTTGCTGTATGATACCTCTCCCATGGGACTTGTCCTTGGAGATGGGCTAAACTTAATCAAGACCTTGAATTTGAGTATGGAGGCTTTCCACCACACCTGCTTGTTGCTTTCCAGAAGACTGTTTAACTCTCTTTTGAAAAATTCTTTAACTTTAACTTTTAACATCCAGTGATACAGACTCAGGCAAATATGCTGAAATTCAAAGGAATTGCAGCTCATTTCCCATACATTTTATCCTTACACTCTGAATTAGGATGGAAGAGCCTTCTCTTTCAGGGTTTCCCATGTTAATTTTTTCACCCTTTCCCAAAGATGGCTCAACCATGTAACTATCTTTACAGAAAGACAAACTCTCAAAATCAGTGGACGTGCCCAAGAAAGTTTACAACTCAGTATGCAAGTATCTGGAAACCCTAGATCAGGCCTCAAAGCCTATTTTCCACCTCTCTTCTAAAAGTTACCAGCCACTCTTGGTTGTGACATGAAGTGCCTCGGAGCACACAATAAACTTTTGTCTTCAAATGCACTTTTCCTGATTTTTCCTGTCGGAGCTGTGTAGTAACTGAGGAGGACAAAGGAAATGATTAAAAAAAAAGGGTTGAGGAATGATTTGAACCTAGCTTCAGATCACTGTCCTTCGTCTGAGTATGTACTAGATTTTCTTATGGCTTTGAGGGGATTTCTATGAGGAAGAAAGAGGATTTCAGAGCTAATGAGCCATTTGGGCCCTTCTGTAAAAGCCCATGAGAGCAGCTGATTGAGCAAAGGTCATAAAAGGAAAAATGCGTGTCAAGGTTGGGTGCTTTCTTGGCTCATCTTGTAATTATGCCCCTTTGCTAAAGCTTTCATCATGCTGGATAGCAGGCAGAAAGTCTAAGTGTTTGTCTATTAGGTGTTTTCAGATTGGATTTTTGGCACTGGTGGACTCTCTGACCTCACTAGACACCCAGTGATTGTTTTTTCTAAATGGAGAAAGAACAAAACATTGGCAGAAGCTTAAGCAACATCTGGCAAAAATGAAGTGACATGAACACAGAATGTGCAAAAGCTTCCATCCCAGTTCTGGGTTTCATGTTTGAAGTCCCCATATAAGCCCACAGCAAGTTAACTTTGGGGGCTCTTGAGAATCTTTGGAAATTGCTAAATATCCCAAATTTTGCCACAGATAGAAAGAGGAAAGCTGGGGTGTCCCCCCTCATTTTAAATCGGGAAAGGACTGCAGCAATGAACTATCATTTAGGGCTGTAACTTCTTACACAAACGCCCGGAACTTTGCCAATGTTTTGACCCTCGGCACAGAGTTCTCCTTTAATAACATTTGCTTAATGCTTTAATTAATTAACACTTAACCTTCTCTTTCCCTTTTCAACCCTTTTTCTCCTCCCTTCACTCTATTCCCATGTAACATTAAAAAAAAAAATGAAAACTGACTATCAAAGCAGGCAATGCATGTGTGGCCATGCCTCACAAAATAGGTCGGATTATTGAGGGGAGCCCTGCTGACCGCTGCGGCAAGCTGAAAGTAGGAGACCGGATCTTGGCAGTAAATGGATGTTCCATCACCAACAAATCCCACTCTGACATTGTCAACCTCATCAAGGAAGCGGGCAACACAGTGACCCTCCGCATCATCCCTGGGGATGGTAAAGTATACCTCCTGTGTGCGTCTGTCTCTTCGGTCTTACTATCTCTGATGCTCGTGTAACAGAATAGTGTCGACTTAGAGACAGTCCTCTCCGACCCTCTCTGAGTATACCCATCAAGCACTCATGAGCCACTGTTACTAAATCTTACCTCACCTTCTTGACATCATCCTCTTGCCCAGGGACCCTGTCTTGCTACAGAGGTAAACATATCAGAAAATTTTTAACTCTTTCCAATTTGTTTTGGCTGTGGTGCCCTTGTCTTTAAAACAACAGAATAGTTTGAGTATAGGTGGTAAAAGTTGCCTGATATTCTACCTGGAAATTACTAATGATTTTTTGAAAAACAGGAATGTAAAATCTGAGTGTATAGTATGATGATATCATAAAACCTATGGAAGGACAATGGAGAGCCAATGCTGTTTTGTTTTGTTTTGTTTTTTAATCAGAGTAAGTGAATGTATCCATGTTTTTTATTTAATAGGTTATTAGAATTTGTGCTATATGATTTGTCTCTAACTTTTGCATGTGGATGAAGAAAGAATAAAATCTCAGTATTTTTATTTTTTTTTATTTTTATTTTTATTTTTTTTTATATTTCTTAGTGTCTCATTTTGTTTATTTTTAATTGGAGGATAATTGCTTTACAATGTTGTGTTAGTTTCTTCTTTACAACAGTGTGAATCAGCCTTGAGTATGCACATATCCCTTCCCTCTTGAGCCTCCCTCCCACCCACTCCCCATTCTACCCCTTGGGTCATCACAGACCACCACCACCATCGGTCATGCTCCACCCGGTCTTAGATAATATCAGACCTATGCTGTGTGGTGTTTTTTTTTTTTTTTAATATTTTTTTTTCCACCCATAGATTTATTTATTTATTTTTATTTCTAAAAAAGAATTTTATTAAAAAAGCACAAATGCAAAGAAATGAACAGAGGAAGCTACCAACAATATTTTTCACAGAACTAGAACAAATAATCTCACAATTTGTATGGAAATACAAAAAACCTCAGTATTTTTAATATTTTGACAGGCTTCCATTAAACTAGGCCTGTTCTTATTTATTTGTTTGATTGATTCAATTCAGATCTTTGGTTCTTTTATAACAGTGGTGATTCTGCCCCTTAGGGGACATTTGGCTTTGTCTGGAGTAGGTGCTAACTGATAATCTAGTGGGTAGAGACCAAGGACACTTCTGAATATCCTATAGTACACAGGACAGCCCCCACTACCAAAAGTTTTCCAGCAAAAAATATCAGTACTTACTTTATTATTCTTATGTACTATATTATATATATTATATAATACTTATTATGTTATATTATCTTTACTTATTATTATTTAATAAAAATGGAGTTGATACACTAATGTCTCTAAGAACCTTCAGAGAATTAAGTCCTATATAATAACTTCCTTCTAAGCAGACTTTCCGAGAAGGCAATGGCAACCCACTCCAGTACTCTTGCCTGGAAAATCCCATGGATGGAGGAGCCTGGTACGCTGCAGTCCGTGGGGTCGCTAAGGGTCGGACATGACTGAGCGATTTCACTTTCTCTTTTCACTCTCATGCATTGGAGAAGGAAATGGAAACCCACTCCAGTATTCTTGCCTGGAGAATCCTAGGGACAGAGAAGCCTAGTGGGCTTCCGTCTATGGGGTCGCACAGAGTCGGACACGACTGAAGTGACTTAGCAGCAGCAGCAGCAAGCAGACTTTGCCCTTGGGGAAAAAAGTGATACTTTTCCCAGAATGTTTCAGTGTCTTTTTTTTTTTTTCATTCTTACTATATATTTTATAAAATAAAATATATTCCAAAAGTCAGTGGGTATTTCTCAAGAGAAAACTGTGGTTTATGGTGATAGTGTTATAAAATTCTATGCCACTGATCTGTAAAATAAGAAAATCAGAAGTTTTATCTGAAAGTAATTCACCAGATGAACATTTTTATCTACTAATTGCTAGAAAGTGAGCCATGTTAGTTTAAAATTTGAGTACTATAGGCTGTGCATTTCAGAAGATGTAAGTCTAAAACTAAACAATAAATATTTGAAAATTGTTAGTTCTAAGAACAGGGATGTTACTCTGTACCAGAAATACCCGCTGCCAAATGTGGAGGGAAAAAATAGCTCCTTGAATGATGGTCTATTTCAGCCTGCCTCAAATGCATGGTTAGTAATTTACCATCTGGTCTAGAGTCCATTCTACCAAATCACCACTCTGGAAAGCTATTACATTTTAGGAAAGTGGTCACAAGATGATATAACCTAGGTTCCTAATGGAAAAGATGAAGGAGCTAGGAAAATTTGGTGACAAATGGTGGAGAGAGCCTATGGTAGTATATAAATTTAGATACATTTATCTCTATGCTGTGGTTGAGATTTAAAAAAATTAATTCAAAAGAAATGAACACAGGATATAACTTGCTGAGTCTATGTTGGTTAGTCTGTGGGAATGAAAATGTCCAAAAAGGAAGGAAGGAAAGAAAGAGCTCCTTGAGGGAAGAGCTTAGAAAAGAATTCACAATCAGGAAAGATAAATATGCAGAAGCAACTTGTACTCCTGTGCACATACTTGTTGACTTAAATTAATATTGGGCAAGGGAAAGTATTTTTTGAGAACCTGAACACCAAAAGATGGAAAGCGAGATAGATTATCCAATAACATTTGTCAATAAGAAGATGTTTTTTAAAACTGCAGTCCTTCAAATGTAAAATTTGAATAGAACTATCACAGGCCATCTTGGTGAGAAGAAAGTAAATGTTAACGTTGATACAGTGTAGTTAAGGATTGATGTGCTGCTGAGGATGTGATTTCATCACAAGATATTTCAGGAATTCACCACCATGATAATAAAACTCTTCACCAATTACTTTGTCATTTTCAAAGTGCAGGTAAAGGGAATCAAGTCTGACAGAGAGTGGATTTCTAATACTCATCTTTGTGCAGGTAAAGAGAATCAAGTCTGGCAGAGGGTGGATTTCTAATATTCATCTTTTAAGTGGGGCCAAAAATTGCCATCTTGGAAGTTAGAATGAAGGCAAGGGGGTTAGATTTCTGGAGAGATACTGAAGCAATCCATGAGGATTTTTAAAAAACCTATAGAACAGAGAGTGACCTTTGCAATCTGATGAAGAGAAAATCATGCTGGATCCACTTCCTCTTCATAAAAGTGTGCTGGACATGGTAGATTGTAAGGTAAAAGGAAGGCATTCTCTCCATGTCAGGAAGTTCTGGTCTCCTTCAGTCTCTCTCTCTAGTGTTTAATGGACCAGCCCAGAGACATTTTGTTGAGTGATCTTCATTAAAAAACTGAAGTCCTTCATCAGAGTGGCTCAGGAACTCTTAGAAATCCATCTTGTTCAGGGTACTCTTCTCAGAAACACAAGGAGCCACTTCAGGATGAGGCACTCTTATGAGTCAGACAGAAAGAGATAAGCTGACCAAACTTGGAGGAGATGAGGCTAAACACTTTAGTTTCTGGGCTAGTTACTTGTTCATTGTAGAGTTGAAGACTAACATCCTTTCTTTGCATAGTTCCTCAAAGGGAAACTTAAAAAGCAAGGTAGTCTTGAAATAATATCACAACATGGTTGAGCAATTTTAACAGTTATTGGGGGTTATTTTTATCAGACAAGGATTGAACTGAAGTCATCATTTTCACACTGTCGTTGAATACTTGTGTGTTCTGATTTTATCCTGTCATGTCAGTCATATTTCAATTCAGGATAAATATTTGCAAAATGTGTATTCAAAGATGCCTCTAAGAGATAACCCATTAACTATTAATGGAGTCATGAATTAAGGAGAGATCACATGTACTTAATGACTGAGAATGTCCCTAAATGAAATTCACAACCAAAATATTAATATATGGTTTAAAGGAATAAACCATACCTGGCATTAGTCCCCAAGTCACTTTTATATTTTTTTTCCTTCTATTTTATATAAGGCATCATAACCATTTTTTAAAATTTCTTACTACAAACTGTTTTAGTTTTCTAACTAAAAAATGATCAAATTTAAAAAAAAAAAAGACGACACACCCTTGATCGGGCCATGCTGGGAACTTACTCCCTATCCATTGGCTGTGCCTTGTGGCATATGGGATCATCATTCTTTCCCAGCCAGGAACCTGACCCATGCCTCCTGCAATGGAAGCATGGGATCATAGTCAACTGGATCCCAGGGAAATAGCATGCTCATGTTCTTTCTTCATGTCATCAGTCACCTGATTCTCCAGCTTCACTTCTCTCCTCACTTTCCCTCTCCCATTCCCCTCTCACCTTTCTGTCTCTGCTAGCCCCCTCCAACAAAAGCTCTGAAACATGACCCCCCTTGATTTGGGCACTATTGTGTTGTTCACAGTTCTCAGGCGTGTTCAGGGGAGTTCTCACCATCCTAAGCTTTTACTGCCTTTGGGAAGAGGCTGGGAGGTAGAGTGAGGGTAGAGCCTCTTCTCCTGTGAGAGATGGACAGGTGGATAGGAAGTTTATCGTGGTGACACAGAAAGGCCTACAGACTGGCTTAATATACTGAATTTGAACTTGAATTCTGGCAAGTCAGAGCACACATGCCTCTTACTACTGGAGTCTATAGAAATACCCTGTGAAGTCTGGATTTGAGTGATACTAATCAGACAGGGCAGATCCTGGCTGAGCCAGGCTGTCATGGAATCATCAGATTGAATCAAGTTCAAACTAATGGAAATATTTATGAACTTAAAAATACATTATTTAGAGACTTACTTGGAGGTCCAGTGGTTAAGTGTCCATGCTTCCACTGCATGGGGCATGGGTTCAATCCCTGGTTGGGGAACTAAGATTCTGCTTGCCCCATGGTGCACCCTAAATAAATAAATACTAAAAATAGACATTATTTAAATATAGTCTCTTTTCCCCGAATTCTTTTTTTTTTTTAATTTTTTTGTTTTTTCTTTTTATTGTGGTTTAGTTGACTTAACAGTGCTGTGTTAATCTCTGGTGCACAACAAAGTGATTCAGTTATACATGTTTATGTGTCTATTTTTGTACTTCACATCTCTCTGACTTAAAGTATTTACTTGTATAGGAAGTAAGGCTTGGTGACACAGGTAGTGCCATTTCCTTGGCAAAGGCCTAAAAGAGTTTCATTATCTTAGTAAAAAGCTCTGTAGATATGATAGCATATACTCAGGCAAGAAGAACAGAGTTTCTATCATATACATTTTAACAGTCTCCCCACACTTTTCAAATATTTATGGGATTTAAATTTTCAAATGCTTCCTTCAGGTATTTATTACATATGTGTTTATGCATTAAAATATGTATGAATGGAATGATTGTATCCGTTGTCTATTTGCTTGGCCTTTTAATGTGGCTCTGTAACAGCTAAGGATATTAACATGGGAGCAAGGTTAGAATGGTAATCACTTGTCACGGAGATAAGTTGAAACCCAAGATAGAAGCTCCTTTCAGAAGTTAGTGCCCTGATTTGGCACAGCACCGTGATGGTGCCTTGAGAGCTAGGATATGCTCCTCTTGATACGTGATTGCTGTGGGAAGGGTAGTAATATCCCTTTTCATTCCTCCGGGAGAGCTAAAGCAGGTATAAACACTGTTTAACAAAGCACATAGGGCACTCGCTGGAATTTATCATGAAAACAGTCAACCTGTCCATCTGCCTTAAGAGTTCTACAAGTCAAATACATTGACAGTCCTTTTTAAAACTGTTGCTAGGGTGTATATTATATCAGACCTACCTTTTGTGTTTATTCTTTTGTATGGGGGACATTACTTTGGAATAGAGATAGAAATTTGTGAGGATGGTCTTCAACTCCGTCGTTTTAAAAGCTGGAGAGAATTTCAGCACACACTGTCTTGGTTTGATTCTAAATGAAGACTTAAAAGCTCATTTAAAAATATATAACATTATAGATCTTTTAAAAAGCATCCTGGAAATTGAAGGTATGCTAAAAGTTATAGTGCTTGAAAATGACCCAGGAAATCTAGAAGTCCAAACCAGAGTGTTTTTTAGTTTAATTGTAATTTAATCTGTGATACTACTTAGTGAAGTTGGTGGTATTTATACAGGAAGGTAAAAGTACTTGCTTGTTAAGAAGGGAATGTACCAATCAGATCCGATTTCCTTGACCCATGAATAATTCCCTTGTAAACAGAGTGAAACTCAAAGTTAACTGTCAGGCTGCTGCTGCTGCTGCTAAGTTGCATCAGTCGTGTCTGACTCTGTGTGACCCCATAGACGGCAGCCCAACAGGCTCCTCCATCCCTGGGATTCTCTGGGCAAGAATACTGGAGTGGGTTGCCATTTCCTTCTCCAATGCATGAAAGTGAAAAGTGAAAGTAAAGTCGCTCAGTCATGTCCAACTCTTAGCGACCCCATGGACTGTAGCCTACCAGGCTCCTCCGTCCATGGGATTCTCCAGGCAGGCCCTAGGTTTAATTGCCAGTGCCTCCACATGCTCTCTGGATGGCCTCGGATATAGTGCCTACTTTTTGTAAGCCTCAGTGTCTTCAGCTTTAAAATGGGTGTAATTAATTGCACCTATCTCTTTGAGTTATGAGGATGAAATGAAACAGTGCATGTGGGAATGAACCTTACATGGTGTGTGGCACATTGGAAATAATTGAAATATGGTGGTTGTTCATAGATTAAGAAAAACAAACAAAAGGAGAAAAAATTCAGTGGGCTCGCTCAAATAGGCACTTGCATACTAAATGTTAATTTCTGAAATGCTTAACGTTAAGCTTCAACTCAGAACAGATTTGCATATAAATATTTGAAAATAGCAAAGGAATGATGGGAGGAAAATAAATAAAAGAATTCTACTTATATGTATGTTGAGTGGTTATCTGTTACATCTCATCAAACCTTGAAAGTAGCAGAAGTACTAAAAAGGCTTGAGAATAGGATCTGATCTGCCTAGAAAACTCTGGCTACCAAAAACACCCAAGAACTCTAAAGGGGAACCTCTACACGATTCAGTAATTATTATCACTCTAATTACAAGGAAACTTTCTTTTTGGTATCCTGATGGTGATTTCCCCATGGCCCAAGCAATCTTGTGATTTCCCAGAGAGTCTCCATAAAATTAATTACAGTACATAATATGAAGTTTTTTTAAAGGACCAATACATGTTTATGAAACTTCTGGCAAGTCACATTGACAGGCTTTGCAGTCTACCAGTCCTTTGTAGGGGCACAGGGGGTAGACTTTATGAAATACCACTTAGATTTATCACCTTGGTTGTGCCGGTTAACTGCAGTAATAAAAACAGACTAATATTATGCTCTTAATATTGTGATAACGGTAATAAATACATGCCACCCATAAAAAAGATGGTCTTCAGTTTTTGAGCAGTTTTTACGTGCCAGGCACGAGCCCAAACACTTTTCCTCCCAGGTAGTCTTTGCATCAGTGTTCCTAGATACTTCCGTTATTCTGTATGTGTAGATGAGGAAACTCAAGCATAGAAAGTCCAAGTAACTTTGCTTCAAGTCCCTGCTAGTAAATTGCAAAGTTTGGGTTGCAAAGCCAGGTAGTCTGAGTCTAGTCTCTGACCTTGTAACCAATAAACCCAACAAGCTTGAGAAGCACCACGTCCCCATCTTGGAGGGTCACAAGGTATACTGGCACAATTAAGGGTCCATAGGGAAAACAAAACACAGACACGCAAAAACATTTCTGTTTTATCCACTGTTTTTCACCCTTATTTGACCACAGATTACTGTTCCCTCAGATTCTGGTGCAGCATTTGGTAAAACAGGTTCTGTGGGAGACGTTCTGAAGCATGAACTGGATTCACAGTTTTTGTTCACCTGATTGAGTTACATTTTCTTACTAATCTTGCACTACCACTATCCAGATAATAAGCTTTAGGGCTGGAATAGCAACTGTTAAAATCATATTTCTACTGTCTCATTTTGCAGAGAGTTTAAAAAACGTAAACACACTGCCACAGTAATAAATACAGAATAGAAATAGTAGCAAGGGCACTGGCTGCAGTCAGTGTATATTGAGTGATTACTATATGTCAGATACGATGCTAAACATTTCATATACTTTAATCCAAGAAAAAGGATGATTATTGTCATCATCCCTTTCAAGGAAAAGAAGACATACAGATAATGAGTAAAGGACAAAGAGATTTGAACCTGGGTCTGATCTCCAGCCCTTTGCTTTTAACAGCTATTTGTAATGAAAATAGAATAAGGGAAAATCAGACCTAAGCTGAGCAGCATATTTAGCAAAGTACAATGGAAGATGGAGCGCAAATAAGTGGGATTAGTGAGATATCCATAGAAATTTGGTTATATGTGATGGGTAGATACATGTATTGCACAAACTATGGAGTGCCTACTGCAAACCTCAGAACTCCTAGGAACTTCTAGACTTCATGATACACTGTGAAGTAAAGGGGTAGTTTATAGGCTAATCTAAGAACTTCACCCCCACATTTAGCATTTTCTTGGTTAGAAAATGTGTGGCAGGTTCCAAACTGTCAATCTAAAAATAAATTCGAATAGTGCAACTTACTCATCATTGTTTACTATCTGCCTTGATCTTAATGGAGAAATAAATAGTAAAAGAACATAAGACTGATACTATGTAAATTAATATATTTTTATATATGTACGTCGGTTAGCAATCTGTAGGCATGTTCATGAGTGTTTTCAAATCCTAGGTTTCCAAGCTCCCAGAGATTAATGAAGTTGTTTATGAATGTGTTTAGTGAAGAAGAAAGTCAATTTACATAAGAATATAATCATATTTGTTACATTAGGGTGGCTGCCTGATTTGTACAACTTAGATTTGCATACTGGTTCTGACTAATGCAAGTTTTAAAAATAACTCTTATGAGTGATACTAGGCAAGATCTCACAAGAATTCCACATTTTTAGTTGTGTTTCATTAAAAGCTTTGGGGAAGAAAGTAGATGTTCTCTGTACGTGTATTTGTTAGTAGCAAGAAGTTAGAACACTGACTATTCACATGAGAAAATCAAGCAGACTCACTAAAGATCACCAATAAATTGCAGGGACATTAGCAGAGACATTTATTATTAGCCTGTAAAAGTCTGGGAAATAATTTTGCAGTGATTTGATGGGACTGCCCTTTTAAAGTGATGGGGGAAGAGTGAAAGGCACCTACCTTGGCTATGATTTTTAAAGTACCATTTTCTTGGGCAAACTCTTTATTTCATTTGTGGAGATATCTAGTTGGAGGAATGTTATGGGGGTGTACATGGCTCACATCATGGAAGATCTTAGAATGGTTCTTTACACTCTTGTTGAGAAGTTCAAGTCAGAATGTTTTGAATGGTGACAGAGAATTCAGATGTCATTCAGGTGTGGGGCTTCAGCACACCAGATTTGATGATGTCTTCTCCAGGGCCTTCATTTCATGATGCTCTGTCTTACCCTGCAGAGTCTTCGAATGCCACTCTGCTGACCAATGCAGAGAAGATAGCCACCATCACCACCACACATACCCCTTCGCAGCAAGGAGCCCAGGAGACCAGGTCAGACAGGGGAAAAAGTAACTCCTGGTAGTAGGATGACACTTCTCTTTGATTCTTTCTCAGGCTCTCCGTGGGTTGCTCTTATGTTTTTTTTTTTCTCTTGCTTTGGCAGGAATACCACCAAACCAAAGCCAGAATCTCAGTTTGAATTCAAAGCACCCCAGGCAACACAGGTGAGGACTATGTCTCTTTTTGCCTTGTTGGCTTTGTGCATTTCCTTCCCATTTTCTGAAGCTCTTTTTACCAGGTATCTTATAAAGTACTCGCAATTAACATAAATAACCTTTTATGTACTAAATATATACGAAACATGAACTCACATTGGGTTATCAAGTAAATAACATTATTTTACTACCTTTGAAAAATATCCCTAGACATCCTTTTTCTGGAGGCAGGGGACAAGGAGGACCAAACAAAATAAAATGCTACCAATTATCTCAGTAATAGGTGATCAGAGAAAGAGCAAAACAGGAGATAGCTGGTCACAGTATTCGTGAAGGCATTTATGTCAAGAAAATGTCTTTTGATTAAGCTGTTTCTCAGACTTGTGAATTTCAGGTGAAGCTCCTGAAGCCACCTCCCTGTCCCACAAGGTGGAAATGGAGGCTGCACAAGTGATAATAGGTGAAGCAGATTTGGGAAACTTTGGGTGATAGGGAGTTAAGTAGTTTTTTTTTGTTTGTTTTTCCTCCCCCTCACTGATCTTCTCAAAGCCTTTCCTAATCTTTTCCTAATTCTCCTTAACCAGCATAGGCTCCACTGTCAGATGTGTGGAGCTTGTCGTTGCTATCCAAACGATGAGATATTTTAGGGCCTTGGGCAGGGAGACTAAAACACCAGCAATGTGCAGGATGGTATTATTTAATGAAGGATTTTTCCTGCCACAAATGCAAGTCACAGACTCACTGATTAAATTTTAATATATGCGTGTTGGTATGCAATCTGTATGCACACTCAGGAATGTTTTCACATTCTGGATCTCCAAACTCCTAAGGTTAATTGATATTAATAAACAATTAGAAACCACCAAGAAGGGGATACAAATTGTGCCTTTGGGTCAAATGAGCCATAATGGAGAGTGTTTGGGAAGAGAGAGAGAAATGTGTGTCGATTTAAGTCCTCCCAGAATAACTGCGTTTAATTTCTTTGAATAGGAGCAAGATTTTTACACTGTGGAGCTTGAAAGAGGAGCCAAGGGATTTGGTTTCAGTCTTCGAGGGGGTCGAGAGTATAACATGGACCTCTACGTTCTGCGCTTAGCAGAGGATGGTCCTGCAGAAAGGTGTGGGAAGATGAAGGTAAGCAAGGGAGAGGCATCTGGGGTGGATGTAAATAAGTCATCTGTAGTGACTTCTTGACGTCTTATGATTAGAACCTGCACACTGGTGAGAATTACATGTTTCTACAGCTTTTCAGCTCTCCCTCAAGCTTAGATGTATCTACCAGAATTAGGTGAGCTCTTCCAAGTCTGGCATTGAATAAAGGATTAAAATCACCCATGAACTTACTAAAGTCGATATTGTCTGAATCCCATTTCCAAATTGCAATCCCATATTCCATTTCTTATACTTAATCTTGTATTGAAAAGTGAAAGTGAAGTTGCTTAGTCGTGTCCGACTCTCTGCGACCCCATGGACTGTAGCCCACCAGGCTCCTAAGTCCATGGGATTTTCCAGGCAAGAATACTGGAGTGGGTTGCCATTTCTTTCTCCAGGGTATCTTCCCAACCTTTCTCCAGGGAAAGATTGGGTTGCCCAATCTTTCTCCAGGGATCGAACCCGGGTCTCCTGCATTGTAGGCAGACACTTTACCGTCTGAGCTACCATCTGGTCCCACTTCCCTGGAATTCCTGGGTATCCCAGCGTGCTTTGAGAGCAGGAAGCCTTGTGGTTCTTCTATAGGTTCTGGGTGATGAGCTCCATTCAGTCTCTCTGTAGTCACTGCCACCTTTCCCTGGCCTCAGGAATGAGTTAACTGTCTTTCTTAACAGTGGACCAAGGACACCATAGCATGAATATTCAAGATCATTTGGTAGTACTCAGTAATGCAAATTTTAAACGCACACATGCCAAAAAAACCACTGTGTTCTGTTTCGATTTCTAATATGTCTTACCATGTATGAATATGTTGCTTTTCTGGGCAGATCAAATGATTAAAAAAAATCATTTGCTCATTATATCTAGGGGGCATAGACTGAGACATACATAGGGAGCAATTTGGAAGGAATTAAAATGTGATTTTTTAGAATTAGATAAAAAAATGATGCATAGTAAGAATATAATTTCCAAGATCAGACTGTGTACCAGTTTCTTATATATTCTTCCTCTGTATATATACGTACATAATTTGTGCATATACAGCGGTATACAGTCCTTTTGTTCATATTTCAAACGCATGGATTTTGCTTTTCCCTTTACTCATTTAAAAAAGTTTCTGATTGAAAGAAATACCATTATTATGATATTTTCTATCATGTTATATAGTTCACATGACATACTGTAACATTTAATTGGACCTCAACATGGTAGGCATGAGTTGTTATCCTCCCCTTACTCAGATGAGGAAATGAACTGCAAAAAAGTAGAGGACTTAGCCAAGATCACTTAGCTAACAAGTGATAGGACTCAAATTCATTGCTTTAAACTCCGGCACCAATCTTTCTCTCTTCTGCCTTCTAGACTATGTGCTTCTTGAGAGGAAGTGCCTGGCCTGTCTTGTTCACTCATTCATCTCCAACGTATTAGCAGTCAGTGTATCAGCCAGGAGTGTGGTCTCATCTGAAGGCTCCTCTAAGGAAGGATTTGCCTCTGAAGCTTCATGGCTGTTGTCAGGATCAGTGCATCTTGGGCTGTTGGCCCGAGCCCTCTCTCATTTCCATACCATAGGCTCTGTAGGGCATCTTACAACATGCATCAGAATAGACAAGTGAGACGAAAAATGAGGGCCAGTAAGCCAAAAGCCAAAATTATTTTGTAACCTTATCTTTGACCTCTCATCACATTTACCATGTTCTGTTTGTTAAAAGCAAGTCATTCATTCCAGCCCACGTCCAAAGGAAAGGAGATTACACAGAATATGAATTCAAGTAGGCAAGGATCATTGGGGGCCATTCTAGAAGCTGTCAACCACATCCTCTTCCTTCAGCAACTTATATTTCCCTCTGCTTTATTTTTTTACTTTAGCACTTACACAATCTAGCATACCATGTATTTTTTTAAGTTGCCTGTTGTATTGTATTTCCCATATTAGAATGTCATCTCCTTGAGGACAGACAGTTTGGGTTTTTGTTTTTTTTTTTTTAATTTCTGTCTCCTAAGTAATAGAAGATTTTTCTGGAATATGTTCAATGAGTAGTTGGTCAATCAATAAGTGGAAGAATTTGAAATCATGAAGTACCTCCATAGCTGATGAAACCCTTTGGTGATCTTCTCACTTGGAGCTCTCTTTTTGGCAGGTTGGTGATGAAATTTTAGAGATCAATGGTGAGACCACCAAAAACATGAAGCATTCTCGGGCTATAGAACTGATTAAGAATGGTGGCCGCAGAGTGCGTCTGTTTCTGAAGCGGGGAGACGGCTCGGTCCCAGAATATGGTGGGTCAAACTATGAAAACATTCCTTCCTTCCCTGGCATGACTCCATGAATTTGTCTCCAGAACTGCAGCAGGAAAGTCTTTTTGTTTCCCCTATTCACCAGTGTCTTACCAGCTTCTCGCACCATGTGATTATTTGCCTCGCTTGTTTGAAATCTCTACACATTTCATCCTTTTGCTTGCTCACGTGGACTGGGGCATGGTCTAAGACGAGATCTTTATATAGCCCCCTTTCTGATAATCAGAGAGAACATTTTGTCTAGTCCGACCAAGAGCGAAGGAATGTTTGTTTGAACTGTGCCAAACCGTTTCTCAGATCCAGTTGTTAGCACAAAATGACTCTACTCCTTTTAAGAAGCAGGAAAGCAGGTTTCCTGAGTGATAATGTTGAGGCACAATATTTTTTTTCTCCTCTCTCATTTTTGATTACTTGATATCTTTATTTAAGAGGCATGAATTTTGGAGATGATTTGGGGGGGTTGCTCAGCGTCAAGGAGGTGTATGCAGTTCTTCTGCATCCCTCCCACTGGTCCCTACCCCAAATCAGATCACCTGAGCCCACAACCACAGAACAAACAAAACTGTTGAAACTTTAGCCATATGTTCTTAGATGATAAAGGATGAAATCAATTCCCAGTGCCCATCATGAGGGAAACACATTACTATACCTTTCCTGTGAGGAAAGCCAGCTTATGCATAGAGTTCCTTTGTCCTATCTGTAGACACTATTTGACTAAACAGCAATTATCTTTACATAGCTTAGTGTTCTGATGGCGAAATATTGTATATTATAATAATTATGTCCTATCTGAGATTCTTGTTTAAAATTTAAAGGAAAAAAAAAAGCTATGCCCTAGATGTAGGGCTCTTCTTCCCAACCAAAGGTCTACAAAAGTTTCTATAGAAACTGTGATTGAATGGTCCCCATATACATCAGTCCCCTTTATTAGGGATTTATCTGTTATTGCCCTCTTTTCTGAAAGTCATTTGGCACAATTCCCAGTTGCATTTTGGACTTGATGAGATCCTTAATTCAGATGCAGCTCAAGGAGAACGAGAACTCCTTTGAAGGACAGTCTTCCCAGGTGTTGGACATCCATACAGGTGCAAAATAATGAGGGGCCCGTGGTGGGGGAGGGGTGGGTATCTGATGAGGCCCCTTTAGACATGCCCAACCACAGGGGAAGTATTTGGACAACATTAAGATGCCACGACTGTGCACTGTACTAAACCTTGCCTGTAGGTGTATTGATGCCACTGAAACTGTGTAACATTGTCTCCCTTTTCTGTCTTCCCTATGCTTCTGTTGGATGTGATCTTTCATTTGCGAGTCATCATCAGTAACCTGTGTACCTTCTCAAAACCTATGTCTGTTGCACTGAGGATGAAAATCCAACACTAACCAATGTTCTTTGGGCTAAAAATAAAGATCATTCCAATACACCGTTTTTTTTTTTTTTTCCAAAAAGGGTTGAATGTGCCAGGGTTGTGCTACTGTAATGTCTCCATATGTCACTGGGACTAGATTTCTCTAATTCTATTGATTAGAGTCACAAATGGGTTATAATATGTTAAGTTCCAATATTTTTCTGACTGGATTGGAACCTGCTTCTCTGTGAGGCTATTTTTGTAATGAGTTTTTTGTACTTAATTTAACTGCCGCGGTCTTGGGGGCGGGGAGGGGGAGGGAGGGAACTTTGTTCTTTTGTTGTTTATTGTTAATGCTCTCCTATGCCAGCTTGTCATTGTTCCAGTTGTTTGAAAAAGAAAGAAAGTAAAAGAAAAAAAAGGATGCATCCATTGTCTGGGTTCTCTCACCTTATCTGGCTGTCTGAAAACGTCACTGTTCTGATTTTGGTCTCTGCAGCCTTATTTGAGTGTTGCCTTAGACTGTCTTGACTGGACAAATAAACTCTCTTTACCCTATGTTAACAAATGCAGATTTTTTTTTTCTTTCCTCTTTGTTATAGGGAATCTAAATGTTCAACTTTTTCTCTTTCTCTCTTTCTCTCTCTTCTCTGACTGTTCTTGGTGCTGGGCCCTCCCTTCTACAGCGATGATACCTCCTAATATCGCTGCATGTATGAGAAATGAAAAGCTCGGGGAGGCTTGCTTCTACCTTATGGGCCATAATCAAACTACGGTTTGTAGCTCAATCAATACTAGGTGTTTCTGTGCTGTGGCCTAATTTCCTCATTGCTTCTGCTTTAGCTCTGTTTTGATATGTTTGGCAATTCATTCTGAGCACCCTGCGTTCTTTGAATTGTAAGTACACCACTGACTCTGTGGAAGCCTTACTCTCCCTTCTCTTAATGTAGGTGTAGGAACTCCCAAGGTTAGATTTAGGATGGTCACTGAAGCCCCTTCCCTCACCTAGATCTTAAAATGACTTCATAAGCTTCTGTGTGTGTTATTTCTAGACACCTCCCCAGCATTCCAAAAGAACAAATCTCAGATCACAAAGCTCTCACCTAGAGAGAGATGACTCTGCTAAAATAGGAAGATAAGATTTCCTACTTAGTTATCTCTTGTTGAATGACAGTCCAGGGGCCAAATCTTGTTCACAGCCTGTTTTTGAATTGATAAGTAAAGTTTTATTGGCACATAACCATGCCCATTTCCTGTATGTGTTGTCTATGGCTGCTTTTGCCATATAGTGGCAGATGAACAGTTGTGACAAACTATGTGGCATGCAAAACCCATAAATATTTCACTCTTTGGCCCTTTACAGAAAAAAGTTTACTGATTCCTGCTTTAGGCTATGTTCCTGTTTTTGTTAAAACTCACCCTAGGTTTTGGGAGATCATTCGTGAAAGATTAGTTGCCTAATGTTGACCTTGTTGACTCATGAAAGATCCTTAAAGAGCACGCATGATTTCTTAGTCTCTGTGACTGTGGCCCTGGTTTGTCCTGTATGCTGCAGCACATCATTTCTGGTGCCTAGCCTGGAATGGGATAGTATGTATGACTTACTGGGTTTAGGTATGACAGAGCTTTGAAAAGAACTCTCATAAATCCAGGATGCTATTTAATGTTTTTGCAGTGTCATTTCAGATAGTTTAACAATAAACAGGAGCCTTTATGGGGCTCCCCTGCTTTTTAATCTATAGATGTCTTAAGGTTGTAAAAAGTCGCCCAGTGAATCCACACCTTAGATGTAATTATGGCTGCTTTTATAGCATCAAGAAAAGTGCCTCTATGCAAACCCCATGTAATGTCATATGTGCACTTGACAACCTGTCTTCCACTTCCTTTTATCTGTCAGATGACTCCACAGTTTAAAAACAGTTCCTTAAACATATGCAAAAATAAAATAGTTGGACAGCACTCACACAGGTAGAGAGAATGTTTAATGGACCCTCCCATAATGTCACATTGGCCTATCGTCAACATCTGGCTGTGTTGCCTCTGTCATCACCAGCCTGGATTTTTTTTTTTTTTTTTTAATGAAAGTATACTCTGCTTACAGTAACATTCATAAAGCTTGAGGGTCCAGAGCAGTGAATTTCTACCTCTTTATGTACCCGTTTAATCCCTACTCAGATCAAAACATAGATTCTTTCCATTCCCTTACAAAGTTCCCTCATGCCCCTCCAGTTCAACAGCCCAGATTTTTGTAAGCAAATTAAAACAATCTTTAAACAAAGGAATATATTCTGTCATGGGGTGCGGGGGTGGGGGTGTCAGGGAGGAAGGGTGATGGCTGAGGAAAAAAGAACAGGAGATACTAAGAGGGAGGGCCATTTTGATACTTCTAGACAGATTACTTAGGTTATTCCTTTAAAAATTAAACTCAAAAAATAAATAAATAAATAAAGATTAAACTCATGACTGGTGTTACAAGTTGAATGATCTATATGAGTATAAAGATAGTAGGCTAGCTGCCAGAAGCCACAAGTACCAGTTTTTAACCCTGGCTAGTTGCAGTTGTACTTAAATTAACTAAGTAAGAGTCAGTTTGGCTTTGATTCTGACTGCTTTTTAACAGTTGTTTGTTTGTTGTGACTAATGGGGTCTCAAGAGGGCGGGTGGGGACCGGAGCCGAGGTCCTTGATACCAAACTGTTATTCTCTGTTTTCTTCCTGGCAGACCCCAGCAGCGACGGGAACGGCCCCCCCACCGGTCCACAAGGTGTTCCGGAAATGAGGGCTGGGCCCCCTGACCGCCGACAGCATCCATCATTGGAGTCCAGTTACCCACCCGATCTTCACAAATCATCACCACATGGGGAAAAGCGGGCACACGTGAGAGATCCCAAAGGCAGCAGAGAGTATAGCAGACAACCCAATGAACATCACACATGGAACGGAACTTCTAGAAAACCCGACAGTGGGGCTTGCCGACCCAAGGACCGGGCACCCGAGGGACGAAGAGACGCCCAACCCGAGCGGATGGTGACCAATGGGCCCAAGAGGAGGTCTCCGGAGAAGCGGAGGGAAGGCACGCGCAGCGCTGACAACACTTTGGAGAGAAGGGAGAAGCAGGAGAAGAGGACGGAGGTTTCCCCGGAGAGGAGGCGAGAGCGGTCCCCGACCCGCCGGAGGGACGGCTCTCCCGGCCGGCGGCGGCGGTCCCTGGAGAGACTCTTGGATCAGAGAAGATCGCCCGAGCACAAGAGAGGAAGCTCGCCCGAAAGGAGAGCCAAATCCACCGACCGGAGGCGGACCAAGTCCCCCGAGCGGAGGAGAGAGCGGTCCCTGGAGAAAAGGAACAGGGAGGACAGAGGCAGCCACCGGGAGAGGGACGAGACGAGTCCCAGACAGGACGCAGGCCGGAGCTCCAGACATCCCCCGGAGCAGCGGAGAAGACCTTACAAAGAGTGTAGCACCGACCTCAGTATCTGAGAGCCTGCGTCACATTTCCAGCCTTTACCATGTCAAAGGTTCGAAGAGGAAGCTCACAAACCTGAAATCATTTAGTTTCTTACCTAATGAAGCATCTGACGTCAGCCTGATGATCCTCTGACTAGCGACATTTGATGCATTTGAAATCTTATAAGGAAAATATATATATATGAAAAGTGTTGTGCCTGATGTATCATATTAAAGAAAGTATTTTTAAATGCATACTTTTTTTGGAAATTATTTGCTAAATGCTTCCCCAAAGGGATATAAATTTTGTTTCTACATAAACTGTAGAATTGTTAAGAATTGTTCCCTTTGGGGGTGGGGGTGATCTTTTTCTCTCCTGGTTTAAGTGGGGCTGTTGATCATTTTCTCTAAGTAAGGAAAATTATTGATCAAATTTGATTTGATGGAGATTGTTATGTACTGATGTAGTGCTGTAGTGTAGTTAGGAGTTTGTTTTTTTTTTTTTTTTATAAAAAAGCAAAAAGGCAAAAGTTATATTTGTAAAAGCTGAGGACTCTTTGGAATAAATAAGGATTACTGATGTCCTAAAGTTAAGCAAACTGTATGAAGAGACTACTGTTGCAAATGAAGGATATTTATAGCTAAAGGACACAGCACAAAGCACAAAGAAATGTTATGTTCTCAAGTTATTCTCCATTCAGAAAACAGTTTGTACTCTCCTTGGCTATAGAAAGGTGCAGAGAGAAGGTTGGTCACCATTACCTAAATGCAGCCCAAGCACAGATGGTCAGGTTCATTAGCATCACCAACGTTGAATGAGGATCTCATTAAGGCAGTGCCATCAAAGTTTTGCTCAACCGCTAGAAGGAATGCGCAGCAAACGCCTTTGGTGTTGTCTTGCCTGATTTGAGACTGAATAGTGGATGGCATGGAGGCAGTGTGCCAGTGTGAGGAGCCCTAAGAATCACTAGTACAGAAAGTTAAGTTTCCCCTTTTTATCATGAGCCTGTGGTTGCCCTTTGCCAAACTGGGGAGGAGGGAGTAAGCCTTGGTAGAAGGAACTTCTCTGTTGATATTTAAATAAATGAGGGTTGGGCATGCTCATTCTTAGAAATGCCAGTTTTCTTTGGAACCATAATAAAAATCTCCAAAATGGTTGAAAGAGAAGGATTCGATTTCATTGGTTCTAGATCTGGTTGAGAAACATCTGCACTTATGACCCTGTCCTTTTGATCTTTGGACAGAACAAAATATAGAAATTTTTCTTTAATAGAAGACATTCTTTTGCTATCTCACAGGAGGTTTGGTTGGGTCGGCTATAGCCCCGGGTTGTGGTTGAAATGAATTACTGCCTAGCTGAGCCAAAACCTTTGCTTGTACCTGTTGGAACACTACAACAAATCGCTGCTTATGATGCATTGCGTATTTCCGTAGTACTGTTTTGCATTTTCCATACAGACACAAAACTTTGCAAGTCAATCACTGTTGTTCTCATGGTACTGTTTAAAAAAAAAAGGATAAAGGAAAAAAATGGAGAAAACCAGCCAATTATCTTGTGTACAGAGTTAAAAATTGTAATTAATAGAGCCTGTTTTAAAAACAAGCAATTGTTGCCTTTTTTTCTTGTATAAAAGAGAATTTATGACAAAAAAATTAGCTGTGAGGAATGTGACATGTGTTTATATTTCTGAATATGGAACAAATTGATTCATTGGGATATATTTTACTGTAAACTAAATCAGGTATGTAAAGCTGTTTTAAAAATGGGAGACTATATAAGTAATTCTCTAAAGCTTTAGTTGGTTTGAATATCATCATTTCCTCCATGGTGAGCCTGCTTGTGAATTATTAAGCACTTGTTTGCATTTGTGTTCTTCATTCATTTCTTACAGTGTGCTGTGGACTTAATGCTCTTTCTGTATTGATGAAAAGCAGTATGTGGGCCAATCTTTTTATAAAACACTATGCATATATAAATATTACATTGTTCATAGCTTTATTTGACTTATGGGTTTATACAACATTACAATGAGTAGCTGTCCTTCTGTGGATATGCACAGACCAAGTTCATTTCCTGGAACAGACACAATGTCCATTCTATAGCTAAAAAAAAAGGAAAAAGTCTGAGACTGATATTTTTATCTTCAGAGTTTTCCATACAGAGCATACATTGAGCTACAGTAGTATGGTGAGGGAGAACGCAAGTGAATAATGATGTTCTTTTTTCATCAATTTCCTAAGAGCCAACTGGGGATTTTATTCCTAAGGCTCCACTGCTAGGAATTCTCTCACTCATTCTAGCCAAATCCATGATGTTAAATGATCGATGCTCTCAACTGTGGTCCAGAGTTTTAAATAAATGAAATCAAGAGGTGGACTTTTGGAGTGGATCGTGAAGTTAACATCTCAGTGTCTTTCTTGTTGTCAGAGATGTTTGACATGTTAAAATCTATGTGCTACCCACCTGGGCTTGGCTTTATCCGTGAAGACTTTTAGTGTGGCAGTGTCATCTGAGTTTCATACTTTGAAAATATCATACTGTACAGGGACTATACGTTAAGCAGAAAGATAGAGTTTTTTTCTGAACTACTGTAACCTTAAATTGGAGATTGATTCTTTTGAGCCCACTTTCTCTAGTTCCCCACTTCATGTAAATGTCTTGATGAGAGATGATATGAATGAGTATTTTGTATGATTAAATCAAACCCTTTAGGAACTCCCCTCCTACCCATGAGACAGTTGATGCCTGAAAGAATGTTGTGGGGAGGACTTAACACCCTACTTGTATTTTTTAAGTTTCTTTTGTGAAAGATTTTTTAATGCATTTTTACTGTAAAAATACATGGAAATGTATGCATTCCATAACCATGATTGCTTCTGGATTGATATCTTTCTTGTCTGTGTTGTCTCAAATATATCAGGGTCATGATGCAATGAACCATCATACCATTCTGTTGAAAGGGAAGAGAAGATGGTCTTTCAGCAGTATAGTGCCTTGCTACTCAAAGTCCAGTCTGTAGACCAACTGCCGTCTTGTCACTGGAGAGCATATTAGAAATGCAAAGTTTCGAGCCCCACTCTTGACCTACTGAGTCAGAATGTGCCTTTAACAAGATCCCCATCTAATATGAATGCACATGAAAGTTTGAGCTGCATGGTATTGCATGGAACCCTGGTGATAAAGCACAACCTGCTAAGCCAAGAACTTAATTGCCTCCTAACAGTGTAATATTGGGCCAGTTCCTTAACCTCTTTTAAAGAATCAGTTTCCTCATCTTTGAAGGGGCAGATGTCATAGAGTTGGTGAAAGGAAATGCAAAGTGATTAGTGCACCTCTGACAATCAGAAAAATCCTCAGTAAATAACACTAATTTTTTTTTTTTTTAAGGAGGATTTTCTGTATTCCAATCAGTATTATACTCCTTTTTATTGTCCTGGTTTATTTTCCAATCAAAATGAAGAAGTATTTTCTCTATTAAAATGGGGAAGAAGGCCTTCTATTTTAGTTATAAAGTTAGCAAACAGTGTGGTTCATACTACTACACAAGTATAAAAATTACAGTGACCAGTGTGTTAAAATAGGAATCCAAAATGCCATGCTGTGAAAGTTAAGAAGAAAACAGCCTCAAAACTTATCTTTTGGTGACAGAGATGTATGTGAAGTTAGACATACTTTTAACTCGATGAAAAGGCTAACCAGTCAGTGAGTGACTGTACATGTATTCTGGTTGATCATGTAGTTTATAATCCTTTCCAATTTCCTTACAGTTTTTGGATTGTTCCTTCATATGACTTAGTAGTTAGGATTTTCCTACAGAACCTGAGTTCCCAGGCAGAAAGAATCGTGTGTGATAGTGTATTGCTTTATTTTGTCACCAACATGGTGATTGTAGACACTGCTCGTGTCCCAAAACTCTCTTTTGTTAAAGATGGTATCTAGATTAGTCCCTGGGTTAACTGACGATGGAAACTATTTGTGAAACCCTTACATTGCACAAGTTCTTTGCCTGTCGTAAATGGTCACACCACACAGAAGGTGCTGAGGGTCAATTAGAGCTCTCAGGATTTTTCCTCCTGGGGGGCCAGTGTGAGACCACCTCAGGTGAAAGGCCCTTCTGAGTTCTTCCAGAAGACTTATCTGATCATCCCTCAATGTCATCAGCATGGGGGTATTCAGCACAATAAGATGCTAGTGCCTTTGCAGTATGTGTAATTACGCACTTTAAATAGCAAAGCTGGCCCCTTCCAATACGGTTATTTTGTTTTTGTTTTTGCAGGAGTGGACCTTCTGTGAAAATGTTTTGATGAGTTTCATCCAGTGATGTCTTTAATCATTGTGCTCATTGTCAGGGGCAGGAGTGGTGTGATTTTACTTCTGCACACCACACAAGACATCAGGTGTTCACTTGAGCCAAAGGGCAAGGCCTTTTTGAAAGCACATAGATCTCAGCAAGGTGGTGGAACTGCACAGTTCAGATTGGAACTTGAACCCATTGTCTTTGAATTGAGATCACCTACCTGGCCTCAGAACTTTATGAAACTCAGATTCTTTGTGTCTCATCGCAGAAAGAATTCAGTGGGAGACAAAGTGATAGGTAAAAAGTGGACTTCTTTAGAGCAATACACATTCCATAGACAATGCAGTCTGTCTCAAAAGGCAAGCGAGACCCTAAGGCATGGTCCTCTCAGAAAGCGAGAGCAGCCAAGGGTGAAACACACTACAGGGTGGCATGTGGGCAGTCTCCGTAGGTGAGAGACCCTGATATATGGGGTGGTTAGTTTTTATGGTCTGGATAATTTTTTTTCCCCATGTCCTGTGGGCTTCCCAGGTTGCACTTGCGCTACCTGTCAATGCAGGAGACATGCAGTGTAAGAGATATATGTTCAATCCATGGGTCTGGACGATCCCCTGGAGAAGGGCATGGCAACCCACTGCAGTATTCTTGCCTGAAGAATTCCAAGGACAGTGGAACCTGGCAGACTAGGGTCACACAGAGTCAGGAGTGAAGCGACTTCGCATGCACACGCTCACAGGCACAGGCCATGGCAGTGAAAGTGCAGAGTCCTAACCACTAGACTGCCAGAAAATTCCCTGGGGTGGGTAATTTCATACACTAATGAGTGGGAGGATGATTCCAACTATTTGAGGGGGGTGGTGCTGCGAAGGGCTGGAATTTCTACGAACTGTCATGGTGCTGGTGGGCGTGTCATGTAGCTAATTATTATAATGAGTGAATAAGGAGGCGCAAGGTACACTGGAGGTCGAGGCTTCTGCCATCTTGGATCTAGGCAGTTCTAACCAGTTAAGTGATGTCCTCTGGCTTCAGTTGTGCCCTGGCCGCTTCCCTCCACTTTCTGTGGTATTGACAGTTAATACTGGAGTTTTGCATGTGACTACTATCTTTCCACCTAACTGATAAGTGTGCGTTGTCATGTTGAGGAAATAATAACTTGGTCTGCACAGCAGGGCCCTCTAAATGCCACACTATACTGGTAAGCACTGACCTTATTTATCTCTCAGGGAAGAAATTCCCTTTGATCTCCTAGGATCCTGCAGGTGAGGGGAAAAGAGCTCAAAAAGGCTGCTAATTCCTACATGTGTCATAGTCAAGGCTGTGACACATTCATTCTTTCAACACATTGAGGACCACTCTGGGCCAGGTATAGCCTGGGACTAGAAACACCTGCTCCTGGTCTTTAACATGTGTAGGTTAGTGGGGGAAAGGGAATGGTCAAATACTTAAAAACTCCATTTGAAGCAGAAGCACAGGGTATCGTGAGAGAAAGTAATCGAAGTTTTAGGCAGGCTGAGGAAGGTTATGATCGCATAAGGAAGAGGGGTTCACTGGTCAAAGAGGGAGAGAATATGGTTCAAAATGGAAAAGAGCCGTGAGGCCGGGAGGGTGGTTATTTTGAATTTTAGACTTTGCTGTAATAAGTGACCACTGGAGAGTGTAACCGGACCCCCCGCCCATCTCCTCCGCAAGCTGTATGTGTGCTGGCGGAGGGGCTGGTGACCAGCTCAGGTTTGAACTTAACGAAGATGGCCTTGGATCTGCACAGAGAGCAGATGAGAGGAGGGTGGAGGTGAATCTCCTAAAGCACTAGTTCACATCCAGAGAGCATCACTTATCATTAAACAGCATCCTGGTTAAGACAGTCTCTTAACTGAAAAGTCCCCAGGCCCATGTTTATCATCCTCTTGTGAGGAGAATTCGTTTCCTTTCCAACCTAATCCTTCTACCCCATTCCCCACCCCACCCCCACCGCCTTCACTAGACCTTTGTTAAGACATGCGGAACACTGTGTACCTGTTTTCTTTTTTTTTAATAGATGATTTTGTATTTTATGTATTTGTTTACTTTTGGATGGGCTGAGTTCTTGTTGCTGCGCAAGGGCTTTCTTTGGAGTCTCCCAAGACCAGGGATCGAAACCAGATCCCTTCATTGGCAGGCGGATTGTTAACCAGTGACCAACGGTAAAATCCTATATCCTGTTTCTTGTATTAAAGTCAGTCATTCACTATTCTACCTGGTTTTCTTTGGTTTCTTCCCACCTCACTACCATTTTTTTTTCCATCTTCCGGTTTGAAAACCTTGTAGTCACGTGTTCTATAATTTTTTTGAGATCATCTGTGATACATCTTTCTCAAGCTATAGAAGCCCAGTTGAGTATTACCCCATCCTTGTTAAACATCCCCATATTTGTATTCAGAAAGGAACCACTCCTAGTATATCGCACTTGGAAAAGTAGTGTGTCTGGGGGTTTATTTTTTTGGCTGTGTCACATGGCATATGGGACCTGAGAACCTGGACCCCATGCAGTGGAAGCACAGAGTTCCAACCACTAAACTGCCAGGCAATTCCCAGCAGTGGATTTTTTCTTAACTTTACAAAACTAACTCATTCTTAAAATATTCAAGTGTGTCTGGAGTAAAATAAAATATGACGTTCCTTACTATCTGTCAATCCCAATCCTGAGAAATAATTATTATTAACAGCATAGTTTATGACATTTATGATCTTTTTCTACATAGGTATGTGTGTGTATTCATACATACATACATGTGTGTATATATATGTGTGTGTGTGTATACTTTGGGAGTTTGATTTTATACAACAAAAAATGGGCCATTGGGACTTCCCTGGTGGTCCAGTGGTTAAGACTCCATCTTACAATGCAGGGGATGTGGGTTCAGTCCCTGGTTGGGGAACTAAGATCTTACATGCCCCGGGGGGTGGAAGGCAACTAAGCCCAACTGATACATGTATCAGTTCAGTTCAGTCGCTCAGTCATGTCGGACTCTTTGTGATCTCATGGACTGCAGCACACCAGGCTTCCCTATCCATCACCAACTCCCTGAGCTTACTCAAACTAATGTCCATTGAGTCTGTGATGCCATTCAACCATCTCATCCTCTGTCATCCCCTTCTCCTCCCACCTTCAATCTTTCCCAGCATCAGGGTCTTTTCCAGTGAGTCAGTTTTTCACATCAGGTTGCCAAAGTATTGCCAGCTTCAGCATCAGTCCTTCTTCCAATGAATATGCAGGACTGATTTCCTTCAGGATGGACTGGTTGGATCTCCTTGCAGTCCAAGGGACTCTCAAGAGTCTTCTCCAACACCACAGTTCAAAAGCATCAATTCTTTGGCACTCAGCTCTCTTTATAGTCCAGCTCTCACATCCATACATGACTACTGGAAAAACCATAGTTTTGACTAGACAGACCTTTCTTGGCAAAGTAATGTCTCTGCTTTTTAATATGCTATCTAGGTTGGTCATAGTTTTTCTTCCAAGGAGTAAGTGTCTTTTAATTTCATGGCTGCGGTCACCATCTGTAGTGATTTTGGTGCCCCAAAATTAAAGTCTGTCACTGTTTCCATTGTTTCCCCATCTATTTGCAATGAAGTGATGGGACCGGATGCCATGATCTTAGTTTTCTGAATGTTGAGTTTTAAGCCACCTTTTTCACTCTCCTCTTCCACTTTTATCAAGAGGCTCTTTAGTTCTTCGCTTTCTGCCATAAGGGTGGTGTCCTCTGCATATCTGAGGTTATTGGTATTTCTCCCAGCAATCTAGATTCCAGCTTGTGCTTCATCCAGCCTGGCATTTCACATGATGTACTCTGCATAGAAGTTAAATAAGCAGGATGACAATACAGCCTTGACATACTTCTTTCCTGATTTGGAACCAGTCTCTTGTTCCATGTACAGTTCTAACTGTTGCTTCTTGACTGTGTATGCATATATATACATACACAGAATTAGAGTGTATGTATATATATATATCTGTCCTTCATCCCGAGTTACTTCAGTAGCTTCCTTCTTGTTTTTCTTGCCCACCTACAGATTCTTCTCCACACAGCAAATCTTTCAAAATCCCAAGTGAAGGGTCAGTCCTTACAGCAGACACTAAAGCCCCGTGTGACCCAGGCTTCCCCTCTCCCCTGATGCTGCCTCTCCAGTTCTGCTCCATCCACACTCCAGGCTTGCTCCCAGCCTCAGTTACTGCCTTTGCTCTAGCTAGTCCTTCATCTGGAAAGCTCCTTCCCCAAGTATTCACAATGGACTCCCTCACTTCATTCAAATCTGCTCAAATCTCCCCTTTCCAATGGGGCTTATCCTGACCACTTCCATTTACAACTTGATTCCCTTTCTTAGTTCTCTTTTCCCCTCCATGGCACTTATCAGCATCGAACATGTTGTACACTGTATGTACTTATTATCTTTATTGTTTATCACCTGTCTCCCTCCTTTAGAAACTGGGTTGACTTTATGTATGTGCAATCCTGCACATCCGTGGATCCCATACTTGATTTAATATTCTGCCATCACCATCTTGAAATTTAGTAATTCTTGAGCAAGGAGCAGCAGCACATTTGCAGTTTGCACTGAGCCCTGCAAATGATGTAACTTGCCTTGGGTAGCATTCAAGATTCACAAGATCTTGGTGCTGAATGCTAATGTATTTCAAGTTCCCATGATAGGATCATATTAATAGTAGATGCACATAATATTTGCTCAGTAAGTATAAGTATTATATTTCTTAGTTTTTTAGTATTCTGAAGTTGAACATTTACTTCACTAGTTGAGTTACCAAAACATGCTGCTGTGAGCAGCCTTATGCAAAAACAGTACTCTTGAGTGGTTTGAACATTTTTAAAGGGATACATTATGAGTGCTAGTTCTTTTTTTATTTCTGGTAATACTAGTATTATTGAAACTTTGCCTGCTTTCATTGGAAATAGCTGTCTTGAGCAAAGTGCTTGCAGACTGGAGACCTATATCTCATCAGGGAGAGTTACCAAACACAATGTAGCCACTAAACCACCAGTTCATAGCCTTGGATACACAGGGAAATCACCCAGGAGCTTTAAAAATGCCTGGACCCACCTTCAGAGATCCTGGCATAATTAGTCTGGGGTGTGACCTGGCTTTTCTTAAGGTCCCAGAGGATTCTAATTGACTGAAGTTGCATTCTTCATTTACTTTAACCTCATAGACTGTGTGGGATTGAATAGGCCTGTTTTACTTCTTTCTGCTTTATAGTATCTGCTATAGTCATTTTTAGTTTGCAGTATAGCAACAACTCAAAGGAAAGCTGGTTAGAGAATATTTTCCCAAAGTAAACTATTGGCCTATACTGTCCATGTAATTCTCTAAGCCAGAATACTGGAGTGGGTAGCCTTTACCTTCTCCAGGGGATCTGCCCAACCCAGGCATCAAACTCAGGTCTCCCGCATTGCAGACAGATTCTTTACCAGTTGAGCCACAAGGGAAGCCCAAAGTAAACTAAAATGCCTTTCAATTCCAAGAAGTTATTGTCAAATAAAAAAATAATAAGTGTATATATTTCCATTGTGAGTTCTGTTTAATATTCCTGCCACTGCTAAACTTATTCATTAGTAAGGATAATGGAGAGACGTCTACATCCTCAACAAGAAGAGATCTGAACACTATCATTTAACCCAAAATTTAGCTGGTGTACTTTCACTTCAATTAGTTTGAGAAATACTTTAATGATCTTACAAAATGGAACAATACAATGCAATGCTAAGTCGCTTCAGTCATGTCCAACTCTGTGCTACCCTCTGGACTGTAGCCCGCCAGGCTCCTCTGTTCATGGGATTCTCCAGGCAAGAATACTGGAGTGGGTTGCCATTCCCTTCTCCAGGGGATCTTCCCAACCCAGGGATTGAACCAGCTTCTCTTACACTTAACCTGCATTGGCAGGTGGGTTGTTTACCTCTAGCGCCACCTGGGAAGCCTATGAAATGGGACATGTGGTATGTTAAATAAAACCTAATGAAATAAGGGGACGACAGAGAATGAGATGGCTGGATGGCATCACCGACTCGATGGGCATGAGTTTGAGTGAACTCTGGGAGTTGGTGATGGACAGGGAGGCCTGGCGTGCTGTGGTTCACGGGGTCGCAAAGAGTCAGACACGACTGAGCGACTGAACTGAACTGAACTGAATGAAATAAAGATAATACTGAATAATTAGCAATCATGACGATGAACAATTGTTTTCTAACAAGTTCTTCCAAAGTATTTATAATTCTTCTTCCCTTAACCCCCTACACAGCTATTGTACTTTTAGCAGACAACTTTGGGGCTGAAAAGTAATTATTCCATGGCTGAATAAGGGGAATGTGACATTCCTATGACCAAAACAACATCCATACTTTAAAATCTAAGGAGTATAAAATTCTTGGGAAAACAGTGCTGGGAATAAGTGCCATTTACATAGATTAACATAAAAAACTCTAACGTGGATCCAGGCCACTGGTGTGGGAGCCACCATTGAGATGACCAGCCCTAACTCTGGACCAAAGGGAAATATATTGGAAATAGTCATACTGTCTAGATGGAGCCAGATACATCTTTCATTGACTGATCAATGTGGCAAGACCAGTGAAAATTTCATCTGTCCATCCAACCCATCAACTTGATAGCCCTCCCTATAGTCACCCTTTATGTAAGGAATTTTATCAGGCAAACTCTCCATATATCCTTGGAATAATAACTTAGTTGACTTTAACTCCTCCCATTGTCTCCTGAAAATAGAGCTATGTTTCAAAGCAGTTTGTTAGCAAGTATGTAGTGATGACTGTTTTCCAGACACAGTGATCATTGTCAAAGGCAACAAAAATCCCAGCCTTCCTGAAGATTAGAGTCTGGCAGGGTGGATGGACATTGAATGATGAACTTAAATTGTGGTAACAGCTATAGACGTGGGTGTAGCACCCATGACTGTCTGAAAGAAGGCAACTTACTCTAGACAGTGCAAAGAAAGGCAAAGAGGAGGAAGGGCTTGCCAGCGAGAAAGGAGACCTGGGCAGAGGCCTCATGGCAGAGGGAGTGCAGCTTGTTCCAGGGGTGAATCCAAAGACCCATGGAACTAGATATCGAGGCCAATAAGAGAAGAAGAGGGAGAAGCAAGACCTGGAAAGTGTCTGTAAGCCATAGGGAGAGAGACCTGCTCCTACTGGGTGAGAAAAGAGAGCCCAAGGGAGCCTTTAACCAGGGATCAAGTGATTCCCCCATCACTCAAACGTCACACACACACAAAAGCTGTGAGAATGCATTTGACATCTCTATGATCCTGAAATCTGCTAGAGTAACCACAAATATTTGAAAGAAAAATCATGTATTAATCTCCTTTTTACAAAGAAACAAATATTGTATGTATTCTTGCTGTAAAAGCCGACCTTTGGGTTATAGAAAATGCACTTAAGTTGGGCGTACCTTTGCTGTCGGTCACTTTGTTTGTTTGTTTTAAACCAGGTAGGTCTTATTGGAAATGTGTAACAGGAAACATTTCCTGCAAATAGATGGGAAAAATTATTGAGCAAGGTTACAAACCCTGTGAAATCACCCAATCTGGTTTATGATGTCTTTTCCCCTCAACCTGTTGCAGTTTTATTTTAGAAATCTATTTCATGGGGGGTTATTTTTATTACTTGGATGTATTATGTTTGGATGGCTCATTTCGGTCTTTCTTATTAAAAATTTGTTTTCTTTCTCTTCCTGACTTCCACTGATACGAACTGAATAAGAAATTCCAACGGTGTGTGCCTGGAGAATGAAAATGTTTTAATTGTACCCCATATTAGTGAACTTTAATTTGGATTTGAGGAAGAGTTAGTTCCTCTGTGCCCGTCCCCCCATGATGGCATGAACAGCGACATTCAAAGATTGGCAAGAGATCTGCTCCATTCATAGGATTTAGACCAAAAAGGATTCCCTATTCTCTTGCTGTTTTTAATACTGTTAGAAAGAGCCAGATGTGAGCATCACTGAGAATATGACTCAGGCTTTGAAAATACTCCAAGCACAGCTGAGACAAAAACCTTAACTTTTTATTTGTCTTTTGACACAAATAATAGATACTACATTAGCTTTGTTTAAAAATAATCTAAATCAGTCAGTTCAGTTCAGTCGCTCAGTCGTGTCCGACTCTGCGCGACCCCATGAATCACAGCACGCCAGGCCTCCCTGTCCATCACCAACTCCCGGAGTTCACTCAAACTCATGTCCACAGAGTCGGTGATGCCATCCAGCCATCTCATTCTCCGTCGTCCCCTTCTCCTCCCGCCCCCAACCTTTCCCAGCATCAGAGTCTTTTCCAGTGAGTCAACTCGTCGCATGAGGTGGCCAAAGTATTGCAGTTTCAGCTTTAGCATCAGTCCCTCCAATGAACATCCAGGACTGATCTCCCTTAGAATGGACTGGTTGGATCTCCTTGCAGTATAAGGGACTCTCAAGAGTCTTCTCCAACACCACAGTTCAAAAGCATCGATTCTTCAGCAATCAGCCTTCTTCACAGTCCAACTCTCACATCCATACATGACCACGGGAAAAACCATTGCCTAGACTAGATGGACCTTGGTTGGCAAAGTAATGTCTCTGCTTTTTAATATACTATCAAGGTTGGTCATAACTTTCCTTCCAAGGAGCAAGCGTCTTTTAATTTCATGGCTGCAATCAGCATCTGCAGTGATTTTGGAGCCCCCAAAAAACCAAATAGTGTAAAATAAAAGACCCTGTTGATGACACCCCCACCCCCAATTCCAGTCATACCCCACAGCTAGCCACTGTTATCACATCAGGTCTGTCCATTCAGACACATCACTGTACATACATAAATGTGTGTATATATCTGTGTATAAGTGTGTATATATATATATACACACACAGAGATAGTTTTTGTGGGATTCTAAAATAAGTGCATGATAATATACATATTGCTTGGCAGTGTTATTTGTTTTTTCTCACATAATATATCTTGTAGATCTTACCAGTTTAGTTAGTGTTCTCACACTTTTTTTCTTGTCTTTTAAACTGCTGAATAGTATTCTGTAGTCTACTAGTCTGCTCATACTGCTGTAACAGAACACCATAGATTCAGTGATTTAGACAACAGCAGTTTATTTTCTCATCTTTTTCTAGGCTAGAAGTCCAGAATTAAACTCCTTGGATTGGTTCCTGGTGATTACCCTTCCTGTCTTACAGATGGTTGTCTTCTCTTTTTGTTCTCATATAGTCTTTTCTCTGGGCATAAGCCCTGCTGCTGTCTCTCCCTCCTCTTGTAAGGACACTAATCCTCTCTGATTAGGGCCCACCCTTATAACCTCATTTAAGCTTAGCTACATCCTTAAAGAGTATCTCCACAGTCACACAGAGATTAGAGCTTCAACATAAGAATTTCAAGGAAACATAATTCAGCCCATAGCATTTATATGGATGTATTATACTTTCTTTAATCTCTTTAACTGTATCTGCCATGTAGAAATTCCTTTACATTTTTTTGAAGTTTCACTACAGCATGATTTTATCCTCTTATTTTAAGAGACTGAGATTTCTTTCGCCTCTGGGATATGGAAGTCAAGTGATAGGGAATAGAGATGGGGAGGGATAGGAAGTAAGAGATTGATTTCTAAAGGCTGATTCCCCATTTACTCATTATCACTTTGCCCACGAAGTTTTCAGCTTCTCTCCCTGTGAAGAAAGTGGGAGAATTTGGCATTTTAGGATACTAAGTTGGAGGAGGCAGGCAAGGCCAGAAATGTCCTGTGTGGGCTGCAAACCTTCCGTAAAAATTAGCATTGCCAGTGGGAAACCTCGGAGGACCAAAAAAAGCTCCAGGCCACAGGCAGACACCCCCAGCTTGGTTCCCAGCCACTATTCCAACAGGTTGCCCAGGGGGATTTGCATCCAGTTACCAAAGGCTGCATTCACTATTCTGTGCATCTTTAGGAACCCTCTGCATGCATCCACACCCAAGTCCCTTGATGCATGGGAAAATCTGGAATTCTCTGTTCATTTAGATGAAAGAGTAATAACCCAGGGAAGATAAAGAAAAATACTTTTTTCTGGTAAATCTACCAGTGCCCTCTGGAGGTGAGTACTACTGGAGAAAAGTGCTTTGACCTCTTGCTTAAGACAATCGTTCTCAATTTTGCCCCCAGGGCACAGTTATCAACATCTGGAGACACTTCCATTGTCATAACTAGGAGAGGAGGAAGGGTGCTGGCTACTGCATTTAGTGGGTAGAGGCCAGGGATGCTGTGACCCCCTGAATCACAGCACGCCAGGCCTCCCTGTCCATCACCAACTCCTGGAGCTCACCCAAACCCATATGCATCGAGTAGGTGATGCCATCCAGCCATCTCATTCTCTGTCGTCCCCTTCTCCTCCCGCCCCCAATCCCTCCCAGCATCAGAGTCTTTTCCAGTGAGTCAACTCGTTGTCGCATGAGGTGGCCAAAGTATTGGAGCTTCAGCTTTAGCATCAGTCCTTCCAATGAACACTCAGGACTGATCTCCTTTAGAATGGACTTGGATCTCCTTGCAGTCCAAGGGACTCTCAAGAGTCTTCTCCAGTAATTAGTTTTTAAGGAAGCTCCATGATATTTTTCATAATGCTTGCACTAATTCACATTCCCACCAGTGTAGGAGGGTTCCCTTTTCTCCACACTCTCTCCAGATTCAGTATTTGTAGAATTTTTTATGATGGCCAGTCTGATCCAGAGTGAGATGATACCTCATTGTGGTTTTGATTTATATTTCTCTAGTGTTGAGTACTTTTTCATGTGCCTGTTGGCCATCTGTATGTCTCCTTTGGAGAAATATGTTGAGGTCTTCTGCCATTTTTTGAATAGGTTGTTGGGGTTTTTTCGATATTGAGCTGAATGAGCTGTTTGTGTATTTTGGAAATTAAATCTTTGTCAGTTATATTGTTTGAAAATATCTTTTCCAGTTTGTAGACTGTCTTTTTATGGTGTCCTCTACTGTGCAAAGTCTTATGTGTGATTGGGTCTCATTTGTTTATTTTTGCTTTTATTTCTATTGTTTTGGGAGACTGACCTAAGAGAATATATTTAAAGAACGTATTGCTTGTGTTCTCTTCTAGGATTTTTATGGTATCGTGTCTTGTATTTAAGTCTTCAAGCCATTTTGAGTTTATGTTTGTATATGGTGTGAAGGAGTGTTTTAACATCAGCGATTTATATGTGGCTTACCAGATTTCCCAAAACCGCTTGCTGAACCACTTCCTCCATTGTGTATTCTTGCCTCCTTTGTTGAAGATTAATTGACCATCTGTGTGGAGTATTATTTCTGTCCTCTCTTTTCTGTTCCTCTGATCTATGTTTGCTTTCGCAGTAATACCGCACTCTTGTGGTTACTGTAGTTTTGTAGTATAGCCTGAAATCAGAAAAGGTTATGCATTCAGCTTTGTTCTTTTTCCTCGGGATTGCTTTGGCAATTCTGGGTCTTTTGTGGTTCAATATATATTTAAGAATTATTTGTTCCAGTTCTATGAAAAATGTCATGAGTAATTTGATAGAGATCTCATTAAATCTGTAGGCTGCTTTGAGTTGTATGGCCATTTTAACTCTATCAATTATTCCAATCCAAGAGCATGGGATATCTTTCCATTTCTTTGAATCATCTTCAGTTTCCTTCATCAGTGTTTTATAGTTCTTAGCATATAGGTCACCTTCTTTGTCAGGTTACTTCTAAGGTTTTTTGTCATTATTATTTTAATGCAATTCTAAATGGGATTTTTAAAAACTGTCAGTGTAAGGAAATGCACCAGATTTCTGCATATTAACCTCGTATCCTGCTACCATGCTGGATTCATTCATCAGTTCTGATAGTTTTCATGTGGAGTCTTTAGGGTTTTCTATAGAGTGTCACTTCATCTGCTTACGATGTCAATTTAACTACTTCCAGGGAAGCCCAGACTGTATAGAACCCACCTGCAATGCAGGAGACCCAGGTTTGATCCCTGGGTTGGGAAAGTCCCAAGGAGAAGGGAAGATCCCCTGGAGGAGGGCATGGCAATCCACTCTAGTATTCTTTCCTGGAGAATTCCGTGGGCAGAGGAACCTGGCAGGTTATAGTCCTTGGGGTCGCAAAAAAGTCAGACACGACTGAGCAACTTTCACTTTTACTTTTCCAATTTGGAAACCTTTTATTTCTTTTTCTTTTGTGATTGGACTTCCAATACAATGTTGGATAGAAATGGTTAGAGTGAGCATCCTTGTCCTGTTAGTAAGAAGGCTTTCAGCTTTTCACCATTTAGCTTGCTGTGGGTTTGTCATAACTGGCTTTTATTTTATTGAGATGTGTTTCCTCTATACTCACTTTGGTGAGAGTTTTATGGAATTTGGATTTTATCCAATGCTTTTCCTATACCTACTGAGGTGTTCATGTGGTTTTTGTCTTGTCTTTTCTTGATGTGTTATAGCACATTGATTGATGTGTATATGTCAAACCATCTTTGTGACCTAAAACGACTCCAACTTGATCATAGTGTATGATCCTTTTTATGTGTTGTTGGATTCAGTTTGCTAATTTTGTTGAAGGTTTTTGCATCTATATTCATAAAGACATTGACCTATATCTTTCTTTTTTGATATTGTCTTTGTCTGATTTTGGTATCAGGGTGATGGTGGCTTCATATAATGACTTTGAGAGTATTCCCTCTTCTTTGATCTTTTGGAAGAGTTCAAAAAGGATAGTTATAAATTCTTCTCTGTAGTTTTGGTAGAACTTGGGGAAATAATTTTAAAGAATATTGACATCTTAATTTTTCAGAAGATACGATTTTTAGACGAGCCGCCAAAATTGGTTATTTGAATGTTTCCTTGAAATGGTAGACATCTCAGTGAACCATTTCCTTTTATTTCTTTATTTTCAGATAGCTACTGAAGCGGTCTGTTAAATTTCTTCGTTGTAATATACAGGTTTCTTAGGAGGGTGACATCTGCAGCCCTCCTAAGTTTGGTTACATTTTCAATTGCCTTATTTCTCACTATTAAGTGGCCTTGATATAAATTTCAGCCACCAACTGAAGCTTCACCTTGAATTAAATAGTAATGCATGCATCGGAAGGTGTTATGGGGATTAATTAGTTAACTTTTGTAAGGTTCTTTAAAGATAAAAATCCTGCTTTGAGTTCTCAGTTTTATAAATAGGCAGATTAGGCATTTTTTAGCCATTATGAGTAGCTTTGATCCTGTCTGGCTTTTTCCTTGCCCAAGCAGTTAGTTTGCTGTGAGGAAGGATATTGGAATAAGCAGTAGTGACCCACAGTGGAAAAACGCTAACCTCGTTCGCGATGGCTATTTTCAGATTCTCTGTTAGTGGCAAGATGAGGAGAAAAAGCATCCCCAAGGGAAATTAACATCCCTTAGTAGTGATGGGAGACTTCAAGGTAGTACTTCTGAAACACCAATAAGTAAATTAGAGAAATGGTATGTGGTCTCTTATGTACTCTATCCATTCACCCTGTGTCCCCTACTCCCTGTCCCCCATAAAATGGAAAATATGATTGAGTCTGCTAAAAATCTTTCAAGTAAACCACAGCCTATATTAGGGAATCTTCATTTCCTATGCAGAGTCCTATCTTTTAACCCCTCTGGTGTTTGTCTCTTTCTTCCCTTATAATGTTCAGCTTTGTCATTTTCATCATTAGCTTTTATTTGTACAACCTTTTGTAGTCTGAAAAAAAGTTGTAGTCAGAATGTGCCAAGCTCTGTCCTTGCCTGCTGCATACCCCATCTAATCGTCACAACACCTACGGAGGTGGGTACCACTGTCCCCAGTTTACAGATGCCATAACTGAGGCTCACAGAGGCTGCTCTCATGACCATGGTCACAGCTGGGAAGCGATGCTGCTGAGACTGATTGTTTCAGTGTTGTATTCTCTAGAGCACCTCATGCAAAAGAATTTTCATTGCACCTTTTCTTTTTTGACTCCCTGTGAGCCTAGTGAGAAAGGTGGTATTTTCTCTGTTCTTCAGATTAAAGAGACAGGAAATAAAGGATTTGCCTACAAATGCCAACAAATGTTGCTGAGTTCATCTGCTCACCTCACATGCACTCTGCAGCCCCTGCAATTCAGACTGTGTGTTGACCCCTGGTGACCCAAGCCCATAAAGGCTAATAGACAAGTCTTAAGAGACAAGTTCAGTGCAGTTTCCTGCTTTCCGTCTCTTCCCTTTCTGCAGCACTGCACACACAGCTGACCACCCTCTCCTTGGCTCTCCACCTTTGCTGTTCCCTTCCTTTCCCTCTGACCTATACTGTCCACCCATCTTCATTGTCTTCTTGCCCCCGTGTGCCTTTTAGATGCTAATAGCTTCCCATGGGACCATCCTGGGTATTCTTCTCTATTTTGGTGATTCCACTTATGTTCATAATCATTGTGTCCTAAATTTTGCTGCCATTTTAGAATTACCTGAGGATGCATTTAAACATCCCAGTGCCCGGATTGCACCGTAGATCAATTAAAACAGAATTTCTAATCGTCAGTCTTTTAAAAAATCTCTCCAGATGATTCCCAAGTGCAGCCAAGTGCAAGAAGCAGAAGTGCGAATCATTTCCCAACAGTGATTCTCAGGTATCTACTTCTAGCCTCAACCTCTCCTCTCAATATGAGACCTGGGTCTCCATCTGCTCCCCATGTCCCATGGACACCTCAAACTCAGAACATCCAAAACCTGGGGTTACCAAACTTAGCAAGAAAAGTACAGAAGGCTTCATTACGTGTATATTTCAGATAAACAATGAATAACTTTTCAGATTAAGTATGTTCTAAGTTTTGCATGGGATATGCTTATTCTAAAAACATATCCATTGTTTTTCTTAAATTCATATGTAACTGGGCCTCCTGTATGTTATCTGGCAATCCACCCTAGAGAAAAACTATCTCTGTTTTTGAATTCCCTTAGCTTGGGAGAGAGCTTGCCCGTGTTCCCTGTTGACCTAAAGTCAATGTCAGAGCTTTCTTTCTTTGTCCCAGTTCTTCCAACTCCACGTCCTAGCTCCAGCTTTTCTGAGCAGTCCTGAAATGCTCCCCAAGTGTCTTCTCACTTCTTTGCCAGTGTGTCTGCCTCAAGCCTTCTTCTTATTCTTTCAGGAGAATGTCAATTTTGTAGCAGGACCCCTTTGCATCTATACTCTTTTCTCAAGTAATGTGATTTTCTTGATTTGCCAAAGAACTTTATAAAACACAGATCTCATTATGTCACTCTTCCCTATAAAAGCCTACTTACCAGGGTCACTCACTGCTGAAGACAAGGCAGTGCTCCTCCAAATCAGACCCCAACCTAACTTTCTAGCAGCTCCCCTACCTCCATCCTAGATCCCCAAACATCCAGTCTTAGAAAACATTGTAGTCTGCACTTGCCTACACTTCAGTTGCTGCTTGGCCTTGGATGCCTTCCCCTTCCTAACAAAATTATAACAAACAAAAAATGTACTTTGACATCACTCTTGTGACTTTCTAATCTATTAGTAATTCCTGTAGACTTGACCTTCTAACTCTTACAGCCGTCAACCACTTCTCCCCAGCCTCGCCATTCATGCTCTTTCAAGATACTAGCATCTTAAGCCTGGACTAATGTAGAACTTACTTATGGGTCTCATTTGCCCCCTTCTAGTGTGAACCTTTTTAGAAGTAGGTCAGAGGCTGCCTGGGTGCCCCCTCCCTGCTTCATCACACCCTCTCCCCTGGTTGGTTTTGGTCAGTGCACATCAGCTGGACTTCCAATGGCTGGAATCTGAATTTTGAAGCCCATGAGCGATCTCTGGCCAGTGGAACCATTCTTACTATGTAAGCAGCAGACTGGCAGGACCAGGGATTAAATAATCCAGTCCTAACAGCCCTCAACCCGTGCTTGACAAGTCTTATGTGTGTGACCAATACTGCTTCTTGTTTCCCAGCAGGATTAAGTGTTAATTGCCCACAATGATAATTTGCTTGTTAATTCACCATTAATTAGTTCCTTCTGGTCTCTGGTTTTCTTCACTCCTGTCTTGAGTTTTCCTGGGATTACCTCACAAATAAGCTGAAAAGTGAAATTGCTCTGTCGTGTCTGACTCTTTGCGACTCCATGGACTGCCTGCCAGGTTCCTCCGTCCATGGGATTCTCCAGGCAAGAATATGGAGTGGATTGCCATTTCCTTCTCCAGGGATCTTCCCATCTCAGGGATTGAACCCAGGTCTCCCGCACTGCAGGCAGACTCTTTACTGTCTGAGCCATTTAGGAAGTTCCCGAAGAAGCTAATTGCCCTTAAATCTTTGACTCAGAGTCTGTTGCTAAGGACCCTCAAACTAAAACTAAAATACTTCTCTTAAGCATGGTTAGATAGAGGAAAATAAGCAATGCCATCTTTCTGCTATTCTAAAAATTTAATATATTGGAACATAGATTTTCAAAGAATCAGAATGAATGAATGAATTTTTATGATATCACAAGATTGACTTCTTTCCCTCCTTATTGAAACCCCTTCCTAAAGCTGGGGAGAATTACTATCATCAACACTTTAGAGGTATGCCTATGCAAGTCATAACAACCTCTTAAGTGCCTCCCTCACCCATGAAATAAGGGGCCCTAGGAACCATTTTTACGGTTGGACAAGATGGACCAATAAAATCTACCTTATCAGGAATATGAAGTTAGGACTTGGACTTTCTGGATCAGTTTGAGCTGAGAAAAATAAACCATCAGAAAAACAGGACAGCCATTTTCCACCCTGTATTTTCTACCATGTGTGTTAAGGAAAAGAAAAAACTAGTTTGCAGAGAGAGGAAAATAAAGTCAGCAGAGATGAGAGAAAGGACTGTCTTGTTTCCTGGCTGCTTTTCAGCCTCTTCTTGAAACTTTGCTGCATCTTTGTCCATCAGTTCTGAGAAACAACCTGTATCCTTTTAAGTCTCTCTCTCTTTTTTTTTTTTCAATGCCTTAGCCAGTTCAAGTTGGTTTCTGTTACTTGCAACCAAAAGATTCAAATGAATATGGTTTCCATGGAGCTTGCTACAAAGGTAGGGAAACGTCTTTGATGTGTTTTCTTGGTGGAAGATTTTTGTTCAGATCACTCAGGTGGCTAAACAGAAAGCACACTGTGCCCACAGGAAAACAGTCTGGATGAAGGTAGGGAGCACAGTGCTCTTGTGTTTTTGTTTCCTGACAGGCTTTTTGTTTGTTTGTTTGTTTGTTTGCCTCTCTAACCAGATTATTTTGATGCTATTTTACTTCTTAAGACTTCTTGTCTCTTAAAGTCTTAACTTTGGGGGAAAGTATATTTTAAAATAATCACCACTGAAATTATAAAAGACTTCTTTTCAGCATGGTTAAGTAGAGAAAAAAGAAGCAGTACCGTCTTTCAGCTGTTCTAAAAATTTGGAACATAGATTTTTCAGAGAATCAGAATCAGTCGATTTCTCCCACTCTTTCCTCTGGTTAAGTGATAACATGATGTGTTCCAATCCCAGAGAGTGCGTGGCTGTATGGAGCTGATATTGGAGTGGCCACACGGGTGGGCCAGCTGCATTGATGACCTCAAATCATTGTCTCTCTGGATTTATTCCCTTTGCCCTGAAGCTTTATAGTTTCCATTTCAATATGATTCTTGGCCAGCTTTGTGATTTGCATTCAGTTCAGTTCAGTTCAGTCGCTCAGTCGTGTCCGACTCTTTGCGACCCCATGAATCACAGCACGCCAGGCCTCCCTTTCCATCACCAACTTGATTTGCATTGGCCAAGACAATGTGTTGGAAATGATGACACAACAGTTTGGAGCCTAGGTCTCAAGAGGGCATACATGTTTCACCTGTCCTCTTGCATAATTGGTCTTGCTCATGTTTGGACTCCAGCCATGACATAAGAATCAGCCCTGGCTAGTGTTCTAGAGGATGAAGACCTTATGGAGAAGAGCTAAGTCATCCTAGTCAAGGCCATCCAAGGCCAACCAGCCCCAGCTGACCCACTGGCTGACTGCAGACAATATGCAAATCCAGCCAAGAGCAGCAAACCAGGCCCAGTTTAGCAGAACCATCCAGGGGATCACTCGATGTTGGAGAAATGATAGATTGGTCTTGTATTCAGTTACTGAATTTGCGGATGATTTGTTTTATAGCCTCACTGTAGTAATAGATACAGCATATAGACTACCTGATTTTTTTTCTATTGGAGTTAAAATGCTTAAGTCCCTGACATGAATCTTGAAAGAGCAAGATATTATAAGTCTGTTCATTTGCGTTATTATTTGCTTTTCAACAGATTAAGAGGCTACACTCTATATGATTGTCTTAATATGGGCCCTATTGCATACATGAAAGTCACTTGACGGTTGACTTGGATGTCATCTGAAAGAGATTAATCCTGCAGAGCAGAGCTCTGTAACCCATGGACCAAATCCCACCTGTGGCCAGTTTTTGTCAAGTTTGATTGGGACACAGTCATACTCACTTGTTCACATGTTATCTGTGGTTGCTTTTGGGCCACAATGATAGAGCTGTATACTTTTGACAGACACTATATGGTCTGCAAAGCCTAGAATACATATTTTCTGGCCTTTATAGGAAAAAATTTGCTGATCCTTACTCTAGAGAATCTAAAACTAAGGTTCCATGTACTAATATTTAGAAGAGAGGTGCCATATGGGTTAAGACTACAAGGGCAGAGAAAACAGCAATGACAAATAACAAGCTAAAAACCTGAAGTCTCAGAGATAGATGCTCCAAATGGCAACCACCCACTGGTGCTTTTCACAGGAACACATGCATGCACATGCTCCATGGAGAGAAACAGCAGGGGTTTGTTTAATTAATGACCAGTAGCAGTTTCTCTACTCAACCCCAGAAGGCCCAGCTTGTTCTAAATATAAACGTCACCCTTAAAATCCTTAAAAATCACTTTTGTCTGTAGTCAACATCTGAGTCTGTAATCCTTCTCTCTGGAGTGCAACTTTTTTTTTTTTTTTTTTTTTGCGTGTAAGAAACCATAGAGAAAAATGTTGTAAAGAGATTGGTCCCAAAGAACTCTGCCACTGATTTACCATCTAACAAATAAACGGAGGGAGAGTTAGGAAAATTAACCCAATTTCTCATGGATGATGGATCCCAGTTACTCAAATAATTCCTCCTATCAACTATCAACTGTCCTATTTCAGCACGAAAAACTATTCTATTTTAGCAAATGGGAATAAAAGGTATGGGTAAGTTTCATGGATACAATTTTCTTCCCAAATTTGTCTTAACTGAAATGTCTGTGGGAAACACATCATTTAAATAGCAGTACAGAGGCTTTCATAAAGAATTTTAGGCTATGACTGTTCAGCTGTGTCTGCTTTCCCCCTCTCTTTTTCTTGCCCCATTGATAGAGCTCTCGCTATATGCCAGGCGTTGTGCAGACCCTCTCCCCACCCCCTACCTTCATGCCAGAGGAGAACCACGTCAAAGGCAGAAAGTCCAAGTTGACACTATTGATTCCTCCACCCAAACTCACTCCTGCTGTCTTGCCCAGCCATGTGTAATTTCAGCAGCCCCACCCAGATGTTCATACCCCAAGCTAAGCATCTCTTTGACTTCTCTTTGTTTCTCCCTTCTAATACACCTCCTGATTCTAACAGTTCTTCCATCGAAATATATTTTCTGACAACTTCTCCATGTGCCCATTGCCATCATCACAAGTCTCCACACCAGCATCTCTCCTTGGGTGCCTGAGCGAGCCTCTGTAAGTGGACCCATTTCTTTTATTCTACCCTTGAGGGTCAGTTCTCCCCATGGTAGCCAGTGATGTCTTCAAGATGAAAACAAAGTCAAATTCTTTTCAAAACTTCTTTTAGCTTCTCTTGCCACTCACATTCCAAATCTCTTCCTACCATCTCTGAGGACCTGTGTGATCTAGTCCCTCACTGCTGCTCTGACTTCACCATCAATGTCTTTCTTCTTCCTTTGGACATCAGCGTTTTAGACATCTACACGCCTTCGTGTTCTTCCAGACCACTGACTGATTCTCACCCTGTGGGTAGGTGCATTTATACTTGCACTTCCTTCTCCCTGTAAAACTCTGCCCTTGAGCAGCCACATCCCTCTCCCCCTTGCTCTTCTCTGAGTGCTTCTCACCTGGGGCAGTTGCACCCCACAGAGGACATCTGACAGCTGTCTGGAGACATATTTGATTGTCACAACTGAGGAGGGTGCTAGTCCATCTACTGGGTGCTGCTAGGCTTCCTGCATACACAGGATAGCCCCGATGTTGGGAGTCACCTGACCCGGTCGTCAGTAATGCTGCCAAGGATGAGAATCCCTGCCCTCCTCAGCTCTTTGCCCCATTATTTTCTCCTCGGGGGAAAAAAAAACAACTTTGATGCTCACTCTCTGAAACAGTGTTTCCCCTTTTCTGATTCAGTTCAGTTCAGTTCAGTAGTTCAGTCGTGTCCAACTCTTTGCGACCCCATGGACTGCAGCACGCCAGGCCTCCCCGTCCATCACCAATTCCCGGAGCTTACTCAAACTCATGTCCATCAAGTCAGTGTTATCATCCAACTGTCTCATCCTCTGTCATCCCCTTCTCCTCTTGCCCTCAATCTTTCCCAGCATCAGGGACTTTCCCAGTGAGTCAGGTCTTCATATCAGGTGGCCAAAGTATTGGACTTTCAGCTTCAGCATCAGTCCTTCCAGTGAATATTCAGGACTGATTTCTTTTAAGATGGACTGTTTGGATCTCCTTGCTGTCCAAGGGACTCTCAAGAGTCTTCTCCAACACCACAGTTCAAAAGCATCAATTCTTTAGCACTAGCTTTCTTTATGGTCCAATTCTCATATCTGTATAGGACTACTGGAAAAATCATAGCTTTGACTAGATAGACCTTTGTCAGCAAAGTAATGTCTCTGCTTTTTAATATGCTGTCTAGGTTGGTCATAGCTTTTCTTCCAAGGAGCAGTTCAGTTCAGTTGCTCAGTCATGTCCGACTCTTTGCAACCCCATGGACTGAAGCGTGCCAGGCCTCCCTGTCCTTCACCAGAGTTTACTCAAGCTCATATCCATTGAGTTGATGATGCCATCCAACCATCTCATCCTCTGTCATCCCCTTCTGCTCCTGCCTTCAATCTTTCCCAGCATCAGCAAGCATCTTTTAATTTCATGGCTGCAGTTACAATCTTCAGTGATTTTGGAGCCCCCCAAAATAAAATCTCTCACTTTTTCCATTGTTTCCCCATCTATTTGCCATGAAGTGATTGGACCAGTTTCCATGATCTTAGTTTTCTGAATGTTGACTTTTAAGCCAACTTTTCACTCTCCTCTTTCACTTTCATTAAGAAGCTCTTTAGTCCTTCTTTGCTTTCTGCCACAAGTGTGGTGTCATCTGCATATCTGAGGTTATTGATATTTCTCCCGGCAATCTTGATTCCAGCTTGTGCTTCATCCAGCCTGGCATTTCTCATGATGTACTCTGCATATAAGTTAAATAAGCAAAGTGACAATAAGCAGCCTTGACATACTCCTTTTCCTATTTGGAACCAGTCTGTTTTTCCATGTCCATTTCTAACAGTTGCTTCTTGACCTGCATACAGATTTCTCAGAAGGCAGGTAAGGTGGTCTGGTAGCCCCATCTTTTTAAGAATTTTCCACAGTTTGTTGTGATCCACACAGTCAAAGTCTTTGGCATAGTCAGTAAAGAAGAAGTAGATTTTTTTTCTGGAACTCTCTTGGTTATTTGATGATCCAACAGATGTTGGCAATTTGATCTCTGGTTCCTCTGGCTTTTTAAATCCAGCTTGAACATCTGGAAGTTCATGGTTCATGTATCGTTGAAACCTGGCTTGGAGAATTTTGAGCACTACTTTGCTAGCATGTGAGATGAGTGCAATTGTGCAGTAGTTTGAGCATTCTTTGGCATTGACTTTCTTTTTTTTTTTGACTGTTGCAATCTTTTTTTATTTTATTTTTTTTATTGGAGGCAAGTTACTTTACATTAATATATTGGTTGGTTTTGCCATACATTGACACGAATCTGCCCCGGGTTTACATGTGTTCCCCCTCTTGAACCCCCCTCCCACCTCCCTCTTCCCCATATCCTCCTCCAGGTCATCCCCGTGCACCAGCCCCAAGCATCCTGTATCATGCGTCGGACCTGGACTGGTGATTCATTTCACATATGATAATATACATGCTACAATGCCTTTCTCCCAAATCATCCCACCTTCACCCTCTCCCAGAGAGTCCCAAAGACTGTTCTATACACCTATGTCTCTTTTGCTGTCTTGTATACAGGGTTAAGGTTACCATCTTTCTAAATTCCATATATATGCATTAGTATACTGTATTCATGTTTTTCTTTCAGGATGACTTCCAATTTCATCCACCTCATTAGAACTGACTCAAATGCATTCTTTTTGATGGCTGAAAAATACTCCATTGTGTATATGTACCAAAGCTTTCTTATCCATTCATCTGCAGATGGCATTGACTTTCTTTGGGACTGTAATGAAAACTGACCTTTTCCAGTCCTGTGGCCACTGCTGGGTTTTCCAAATTTGCTGGTATATTGAGTGTAGCACTTTCATAGCATCTTCTTTTAGGATTTGAAATAGCTCAACTGGAATTCCATCACCTCCACTAGCTTTGTTCATAGTGATGCTTCCTAAGGTCCACTTGACTTTGCATTCCAGGATGTCTGGCTCTCAGTGAGTGATCATACCATTGTGGTTATCTGGGTCATGAAGATCTTTTTTGTATAGTTTTGTGCATTCTTGCCACCTCTTCTTAATATCTTCTGCTTCTGTTAGGTCCATACCATTTCTGTCCTTTATTGTGTCCATCTTTGCATGAGAAGTTCCCTTGGTATTTCTAATTTTCTTTAAGAGGTTGAGTTTTTCCCATTCTATTGTTTTCCTCTATTTCTTTGCATTGATCACTGAGGAAGGCTTTCTGATCTCTCCTTGCTATTCTTTGGAACTCTGCATTCAAATGGTTATATCTTTCCTTTTCTCCTTTACCTTTTGCTTCTCGTCTTTTCTCAGCTATTTGTAAGGCCTCCTCAGACAACCATTTTGCCTTTTTGCATTTCTTTTTCTTGGGAATGGTCTTGATCACTGCCTCCTGTACAGTGTCACAAACCTTCACGAATCTTCTGATTTCACTCACTCCTTATTCTCTTATTCAGCTTAACAACCACCTGGAATCAGAGTTCCATTTAGGTTTTGTGTCTTTCATCCCTTAAATTTCAGGTTCCTGAGTGCAGGAGCTCGTCTGCTTTACCACTGGTTCTTAAGTGTCTGTGGGCAATGCCTGGCACACAGTTAGCCTGCAGTACATGTTGATGGGTCTCTGAGGTTTGGAAAGGTTAGTAATTTGCCAAAGATCACATGTGGCTTGGAAGAAGCGAAGTCACCCATGTGTCTATCACTCCCTTAAAGGCCCTGCACAGACACATACAATCCAAGGGAACAGCTTTATGCTGGTTATGTAAATGTAGCTTTAAGATAGTTTTCTTAGCTTTCCCTTTTCAATTTCCCATAGTCTTCTCATGCCCTATTGCAGGTTGCTCCTATGTGCTGCTGCTGCTGCTAAGTCGCTTCAATCGTGTCCGACTCTGTGCGACCCCATAGAAATTCTCAATTCATTAAAACCCAGATCCTCTGACAAACGGTTCTTGAACCTTCTCTTCCTAATCCAAAAATGGCTAATGAAAGTGAGATGGAAACGCCAGGCAGCTGGGAGCCAGATAAGTCTATCAGCAAGTCCCACTGTCAATACTGCATTAATTGCTTGTTTAATCTTGAGTTCTCTGTAGTTTCTCGCTCCCAGACAAAGATTACCAGTCCCCTTTAGTACCAACTTGGCAGTGACAGAGGAAGATTTGAAATGATTATCCCCATTTAAAGATACCATGAATTTCTGACTCTTTTTTTTTTAAGTGAACATAATATAGTGAGTGTCTTTTGTTCTTGCAAAAGTGAAGAGTTAAAAAAAAAGTCATTTATTGTCCCTTCTTGACTTTTCTGTAGTCGAGAAGGGACAATAAATGTCTTCGTATTTTATTCCTCAAAGACTTGGCATTTCTATAGTTTAACATTGAACATTGCCATTTTAGGTTTGGCCCATTTCCCTAGATTTTCTTCCATCCTGCCTATGCTCTCCCAGTCTCTTCCGCCCCTCAACACATCTTTTCTAATGATGAATAAATAGCCATTCTAACCATGGAAATGATCTTGACCTGGAGAGCCAGTTGTCTAAGGGAGCCCCCAGCTGGACACCACCAAGGTTGCAAAATGGATTGAGCCATTTCCTTATTTGAAAGGAGGTTCCCAGGCTTTTGGCTGTGTGTTTGCCTTTCTGTCTTATCAAAAGCTGTGTGCTTTCCATGGCACTGGAGCCTGTTTCTTTAATGAATTGATTTCTTGGCAGCCGTCTTGGTGTACAGCTAAGCACTTCATTTTCTCATTTGGGATTTCCTGTCAACCTTGACCTCGCCTGGCTCTGGCTGGGAAAGTAGCCTGCAGACTAGCTTCGCTTAGTCTGAATTACCGCCTTTTTAGGAGACAAGTTGCACGTGTTCCCCCTCCATAATCCCTCTGAGGTCTTCAACTTGAGAGGACCGTGAAGCTCTTTGAATTACATTGAAACAGCTGTTGTGTTGGCTGCAAAATTTAAATTAGCCAAGCTCAGGAGAAAGTTACTAAGACAATTCATGTTTCAAGGAGGTAGTATATATTGAACATGAGGCAGAATGTCACAGAGCGCATAGGACTCAAGCTTTGGGGAATGAACTGGTTCACATTTTATTCCAGTGTGTACACGCTGCGTGACCCAGGCTAAATCACTGAACCTCTCTGGGCTTTAATTGCCCTACAAAATGGGATTTCCTATATATATTTAATATCATTTCAGCGTTTGGGGGAAGATTAAAAATAGCATATGTATAGTGACTAATAAAGTGACTGACATGTAGTGGGGCTATTTGTATCTTTACTGAAAAATAAATAGCTATGGAATTTTTATTTTCTGTGAAAAGCTCAGTGCCTTTTTGTTTCTGTTGAGAGAGTCTGAATGATGACCCTCTGCACTTGTGTGTTGGGGAGAGCAAATGAAAGACTGAGTTTTCTGAGGTTGGGAATTTCTGTTTGAAGAATACATGAGGAGAGGTACGTTTTTAAGGGAGAAGAAAAACAGTGTGCTTTATCTGTTGGCAGAGTCATGGGTTTGAGATGCTGGTTGTGCTGTGGGACCATCCATAGGAGGGGTCTGGTGACTTTGCCATTGCTTGACAGTCTGACCTGGAGACATGCCAGGCAACTGGAACTTAAGGTCTTCCATTCTGTGTAACTACCAATAACCAGTTTGTACTTTCTGATTCAACTCTCTGTAATGCCCAGATTGTATTTAAACACTCAGCAAGCAGTGTGTGTTGTTTTATACTGATTTTTTCCTGTTATATTATCCTTCCTTCCCCCCCCCCCCCTTCAAACAAGTGTTTGATATGTGAGTGTCTTAGGTTGGGCTCCTCCAGAAGCAAACCACAAGGTAAACCATTGAATGCAAATTGTTGTTTTGGAAGGTGATCCCAGGATGCACTGGGAAGGTGATGGGGGAAGTGAGACAGGAAAAGAAGAAAACCCACCCGAGGTAGCTTGGTTGTTGGATACTTCCAGGGGCTGCTGGGGCTCAGTCCCACAAGCAATTCCCTGGGAGACAGTGTGCAACATCCTCAGGGATGTTCCACCAGAAGCTGGGACATAAGCCAAACAGCAGATGCTGAGAGGTTGTGGCTGGGGCATTGGTAGCAACTGAGACAGTGGGATAAGGTGAAGAAAACAGCACCTAAAAATGAGGAGGAGATCAGTTTGATGTTGCTATAGGAACCCTAGACCAGGAAATAAGGAGAACCAGTTTTGAATCCTCTGACTCTACCCAGGTGGGTAAGCTTGGGCAAGTGACTTCCCCTCTCTGGGTCTCCGATTTTCTCATCTGTGGAGAAAGGACCATGGGCTAAAAGATCCTGGAGGCATCTTGCAGCTTAGAAAGTCACTGGTCCTTTGAATCAGAGTCCCATGATGGACTCAAAGGAACATGTTGATGTTTCCCACCAGCGTGTTTGATTGCTCAATCGTATCTGACTCTTTGCAGCCCCGTGGAATATAGCCCGCCAGGCTCCTCTGTTCATGGAATTTTTCAGGCAAGAACACTGGAGTGGGTTGCCATGTCCTCCTCCAGGGGTTCTTCCCAATCCAGGGATTGAACTCTGTCTCCTGCAATGGCAGGTGGATTCTTTACCACCAGCACCACCTGGGAAGTGCTTGTCCTTGCTGCATAGATATTAAGGGATAGAGGCTTTGAGATCACGCCAGTCTGACTTGTGACCGCTATTTTCTACTGCCTCCCACTTCTGTGGTGATGGCCCAGAACACCCGTGCTATAGAATCCTCTCACATGTGGACCCATCTGTGCACATTCAGGGAAACCCCCCTTCCTCTGTCGTATCTTCGGACCTAGAGATTATGGACACAACCTAGATCTGTCCATAATATAAGCTGCGTTTTAGAGTGGAATCTCTACTTAAAATATACTTTTCTCAACATCATCATCATTGTCATCATAGGATCGATCACTTTTTGATGAGTGACTACTTTCCTGGTACTTTTACCACTTTATGTTTGTCAAGTTTCTCAATCTGTACAACAATGCTGTGAAATAGGTACAATTATTATTCCTGTTTTAGATACAGGAAAACTGAAGCCCAGAGATGTTCAGTAACTTGACTGAGTCTCTTGGTCACATATGATCGGATAAAGGGCAGAGCTAGGAGTCTGGCTGAGAGCCTACACTCATTTCTCTACCACTAGTTTGTCTTTGCAGCCTCTCATACTTATCACCTTGGCATTTGCATTTGCAGGGTGTCCTTCCAGGTTGGAGCTCAGACTTTGTTTCCCTGTGCCACCTAGAAATCAACAGAGGAGTGACTGAGAGCCATTTCAGCCAAGATGATCCAGGTGCCAGTATGTGACTTGAGACACTTTCGTGTTGTCTTTGTTCCCTGGTACATTCTACTTATTGTAAATGCTGTTACCCTGAAAGAAGTGGGTTAAGTCCAAAGAGACTTTTTCTTCTTAAACCCATTTAGGAACATGGCATCTGTCTGGGTCCTTATTATTGTTTGAAAACTATGTTGCCTCCCAGTGTTCTCATAGTATCTCTCCTTCATCTGTTCCCAGTTACTCCTGAGCTAGCATAAGCAGGGTGATTCTGCACAACAAACAAGTTCAATTGGTAAAAGTCCTTCTGGTTGCAGGATCCAGAGCATTCTCCAAGTGAAGACACACAGGCCAAGACTGGCCATGCCACAGGCACCTGTGGTGACTTTTGCTTTTTTCTTTTATTGAATGAAAGATTCTTTAATTTCTAAACAGGATTGGATATAATCCCTAATAAACTCCCCCTTCATACTGTGCCTTCTCTGTCCCCACTGGTAACCACTTGCTTGTTTTCTGTATCTGTGAGTCAGCTTCTTTTTTGTTCTATTCATGAGTTTGTTGTGAAAGTGAAGGTCGCTCAGTTGTGTCCAAATCTTTGCAACCCCTTTGACTGTACAGTTCATGGAATTCTCCAGGCCAGAATACTGAAGTGGGTAGCCTTTCCCTTCTCCAGGGGATCTTTCCAACCCAGGGATTGAACCCAGGTCTCCCACATTGCAGGTGGACTCTTTACCCAGCTGAGCCACAAGGGAAGCCCAAAAATACTGGAGTGGAGAGCCAATCCCTTCTCCGGCGGATCTTCCTGACCCAGGAATCAAACCGGGGTCTCCTGCATTGCGGGCGGGTTCTTTACCAACTGAGCTATCAGGGATAGTTTTTAAAATTTCACATAGGAGTGATATCATACAGTATTTGTCTTTGTCTGTCTGACTTATTTCATTTAGCAGAATGCCCTCCATTATATATATGCGCACACACACACATATATATATGCCACATCTTCTTTATCCATTCTTCTGTTGATGGACACTTAGGTTGCTTCCATACCTTGGTAATTGTAAACAATGTTGTTATGAACACTGGGGTGCATGTTTCTTTCTGAATTACTGTTTTTGCTTTATTTTTTTTTCAGGTACATACCCAGGAGTGTAATTGCTAGGTCATATGGTCTTTTGATTTTTAATTTTTAAAGAGACCTGCATATTGTTTTCCACAGTAGCTGCACCAATTTACATTCGTACCGCAGTACATGAGGGCTCCCTTTTCTCCACATCTTCTGTGACATTGGTTATTTGTGGTCTGTTTGATGATAACCATTCTGACAGGTATGAGGCGATTATCTCATTGTGATTTTGATTCACATTTCCCTGCTGATTAGTGTTGGTGATAATGCGATGACTTCTTTACTGCTTGCTCTGCATTCATTCATTCGTACCCACACCAATTCATGATCAGATTCTCTACGAGGCACCTTGAGGAACACAACAGGTGAATAAGGCTTATTCAGAATCCGCAAAGATCCACTCGTCAGCTTTCTAAAATACAGAGTTGAAGATAAGGAAAGAACCAGTTAATCATGGAATGAAATTAGGACACTATCATGAAAAAAACATTAACTAGTGAAAAGTCACCACCTTAAATATTTGAAAATTCATATTTTCTTCAGAAAATGATGGGAACATTTTGGCTGTGAAATAACAAGTATTACTCAAGTTAGAAAAAGCGAGGGGATGAGACATGGCATATTTTCAAAATAAATTAATTTTAATTGCAAATTTTAAAATGTCAGGCTCTTTTTAAAAGTGTGCTAATTTTTTTTTCCTTTAGTTATTTAACAATGTTAAAATTAGATCAGATTGTGCTGGTAGCTCATTTGAACTTAACCTCTGATCTTAGCTTTGAGGGATCTTGAGGCTTGTTGTCTACCAGGGATAGGTACAGTTCCTTAGATGGATATGAAAGCTGTTTGTAATTAAACAGGAAGATGGAGAGAGACTGCAGTTGTTCCTGAAGGTGATGGTTACAGGTGCTGAAGTGTGGACTTTCTTTAGCAGTGACAGATCCATTTGTCCTCAGGAGAGGAGAGAGCTGAAGGCAGGAGGAGAAAAACACTTCATTTTGAAGGATAGTTACCTATGCTGATCTCTGAAGGTGGCTTGCTGGATTATTTGGAGAGCATGGGTAAAATGTCTGTGGGAGGTATCAGTGATGCTGCAGTATGTGGATCTCATGGTCTACTGAACCAAAAACTGGTGATGGGCACTTCTCCCTGAGTTACCAAAATCCTCGTGCTGTAAATAACTACTGTAAACCATGCTGTTCTCCTCTAAATAGACTCGGTGGCTATTGTGAAATAACCAAAGCATTATAGGATAAGGCCTATAGTGTAAGGACAAAGAGGCTCCTAAAATACCAACAGTTGCTGGGCTTCATTGAATTATAGCCCCAGTCATCCATTTGTTTATACTCTTCACTAGATAAATATTTATTAAGCAGCTCCCATGTACTTGCACTGTTCTAGGTGCTGGGATTTAATAGTGAATGGACAGAAGAAATCTTTGTCTTTATGCAGTGTATATTTTAGTGGAGTGATGTATCCACTAAATAAGTAAGAAAATTATGCAGGATGTCAACTGATGATGAGTGATATGTACAAGTGAGGGAAAAGGATTGGAAAGAGGGGATGTGGGAGCTGCAATTATAAATTGTTTATTTTTGGCCATTGTTGTTCTTTAGTTGCTAAGTTGTGTCTGACTCTTTGCAACCCCATGGACTGTAGACTGCCAGGTCTCTCTCCATGGGATTTCCTAGGAAATAAAACTGGAGTGGGTTACCATTTCCTTCTCCAGGGGATCTTCCCCACCCAGAGATTGAACTCACATCTCCTTCATTGGCAGGCAGATTCTTTACCACTGAGCCACCTGGGAAGCCTACAGTTATAAACAGGAAGGTGTAAAAGGTCTCATTGAGAAGGTGAAGGAGGCGGGTCAAGCTGTACTTATCTGGTGACAGAGCACAGGTCAAAGCTGGAAAGAACTAGAAACTCAAAAGTCCTGAGTTGGGTGGGTTCCTGTCCAGTTCAAGGAATAACATTGAGATTGTACGGTGCAAAGGAGAGTAGTCGGAGATACAACGAGATGGAAGCAGTGGAGGTGAATACACTTTGCTAGTAGAGCCACTGGTATTTACTGACAAATTGGATGTGGCCTGGAAGAGTGAACTGGGAGTCCAGAATGATTCCAAGGACGTTGGTCCAAACAAATCAGATGATAGAGTTGCATTTACTGACATGGTGGACCATATTTACAATATAATGTTGACTTACAATAAGAGGTTAAATCAGAGATGATCAGTCACCATTTCTTCATGCTAGATCCATGGGAGACATTAAGTATGGGCTTGAATGTGATCTCAGAACCACTCTTAACATAGTTCTCCTGGAAGCCAATATGTGTCAAAGTTGGCATTCAGGATGAAACCACTGCTAGGTTGCCTATGACTCAGGTATAGGGATGAGAAAATATGTGACCTACTTTATGAAGAGTTCTAGCCAAGAAATGACTTAATTTCTATAAAATATAGTTGATTAATATGCTTCAAAATATAGTTGATTAATACTCTTCAATTCCTTACCCTGAAAGTCCATGCAAGGAAAAATTGGCAGAAGTGTGCAGAATTATCCTCGGAACCTCTGCCATCCTGACTGTAACATCTTTCATTGTAGAGAGGAAAATCGTATGGCATGGAGCTGATTTTTACAGCATGACTCTTTGAAGGACAGGAGCCATGTTCCATTCATTTCCATCTGTTTAGTACTTGGATCACTACAAATGATCAATAAAGTTGATTACCTTGAACATTTTTGAATTAGTGCAGGGCCTGATTTTAAAGTGACCTTACCACATTATGTAAAACTATCAAGCAATTATTAAGTACCTGGCTTGTACTGATTATATGAGGTCTAGTAGAACCAATCAAGAGAAGGACAGTGTGGGCTGTATGTCATTATAACTAAGCCAATATGTATGGAGAACTTACTGCATGTCTCACCCTGGGCTTGATTCCATCTGGCCCTCAAGTAGCCCTGAGTTTCACAAGGATGCTCTCAATCTATTTCAATGGCTTCATTAAGGATCACAAATTTACATAAGCATAGAACTTGCACAGAGATGTCAGAGAATCATGTCATCCAACTTCCTATCCTTAAGGCACATAGAATAACGTTATCCACACTGTTGGGGTAAACAACAAAAGGCCAGAGAATGAGAAGCCTTGACAAGGGCATACACATGAGCCTTTATGGAAACTGTTCTCAACTGGGGCAGTTCGTCTTCTAAAGGACATTTGGCAATGTCTGGAGACACTTTTGTCTGTAAAAAAACAGGGAGGTTCTATTGGCATCTAGTGAGTAGAGGCTGGGGACACTATTACTCATCCGATAGCACACAGAATAGCCCCATAGCAAGGAGTTTTACTGGTCAGAAGGTCAAGAGTCCCAAGGCTGAGAAACCATTATGCCTATGCTATAGAGCCTCAGAACTTTGGGTCTGCTTACCTCAATCTGAACAAGAGGAAACAAGAAGTATAGTTTTAGAAATATATAATATATAGGACAGAGTCTCTTTAAACTGCGAGGCCCCCTGTGTGCGCTGGACAGTGTGGAAGTGTTTGCTTACACGGATACTCAGCCTTGTCTTCATCTGATGGGGCTCTGGACTTCATTTTGACTAGTGTTTGTGTGTTCTCAGTCAAACTGGGTGGTGTTTGTTCAGAGAAAAATCAAGAGATTTGCTTAGAAAAAAAATAAAAAATATTTTTGTTGTTCTGTTGGCAATTTGCTGTTGATCTTTCCAATGCAGCCAAGAAGAGAACAGGGGCAAAAGCTCTGATGTGTGGCAGTGAGGTTGATGATGGTGAACCCTGATGTATGGATATATCATATGCTGATGATTTGTAAACTCTCCCCACTTTGAAACAGGTGAAAGAAAAACTGTCAAAGTCAGGATGATATTAAGGGTCAGAAAGTAGCCTAAAAATACTTTGTTCTCTTACTGTATGACATGGACTTGAAAAGTAAACTTTAACCCTCCACTGGCTTCTTGACACATTTCAAGCAAAGCATCAAAATTCTTACCCTGATCTACAAGGCCTTGCCAATGTCTCTGACCATCTCTCTTTATTGTTCACTTCCCTGGCTTCCTTTCTGTGCCTTAAGCACGCGAGGTATGGTCCTACCTCAGGGCCTTTGCATTTCCTGTTCCTTCTTCTTGGAACTTTCTTCCCCTGTATTTCCCCCACTCCTTCACGTCTCCATTCAGAGTGGCTGTCTTTGAACATTACCTCCGTCAATGTCTCTCTTTATTCAAGAGAATACCATGTTTACATCTGATATAATTTTTTAATTGAAGTAGAGTTGATTTATACTGTTGTATTAGTTGCAGGTGTACAGCAAAGTGATTCAGTCATACACACACACACACACACTTTCTTTTTCAGATTCTTTTCCCTTGTAGGTAATTATAAAATATTGAGTATAGATCCCTGTGCTATAAATAGGTCCTTGTTGTTTACATGTTTTATGTAGAGTGGTCCCAAACCCCTAATATATCCCTCCCCCTCTTTCCCCTGTGGTAACCATAAGTTTGTTTTCTATGACTATCGGTCTGTGTTTGTCTTGTAAATAATTTCATTTGTATCATTTTTTGAGATTCCACATTTAAGTGATATCATATGATGTTTGCCTTTGTCTGGCTTACTTCACTTAGTTTGATAATCTTGAGGTCCATCTGTGCTGCTGGAAGTGGCATTACTTCACTTTTTATGTCTGGGTAATATTCCATTGTGTATGTATACTATGGAGAAGGCAATGGCAACCCACTCCAGTACTCTTGCCTGGAAAATCCCATGGGTGGAGGAGCGTGGTAGGCTGTAGTCCGTGGGGTCGCGAAGAGTCGGACACAACTGAGCGCCTTCACTTTCACTTTTCACTTTCATGCATTGGAGAAGGAAATGGCAACCCACTCCAGTGTTCTTGCCTGGAGAATCCCAGAGACGGTGGAGCCTGGTGGGCTACCATCTATGGAGTCGCACAGAGTCGGACATGACTGAAGTGACTTAGCAGCAATAGCAGCATGTATACTATACCTTCTTTATCCATTCATCTATTGATGGACATTTAGGTTGTTTACATGTCTTGGCTGTTGTGAATAGTGATGCAATGAACATTGGGGTGTGTGTATCTTTTCATATTAGAGTTTTCTCTGGATATATGTCCAAGAGTGGGATTGCTGGATCAAATGGTAACTCTTTTTTTCATTTTTTAGGGAACCTGCATACTGTTCTCCATAGTGGCAGCACCAATTTACATTCCCACTAATAGTGTCAGAGGGTTCCTTTTTCTCCTCTCCAGCATTTCTCATCTCATATAGCACATCATCTAGGATAGCTTTTCAGCTTGTTTGTCCATTCCCTGCCATCCTTCAACACATGCCCCACCCCTCTTTAAACCTGCAACTGCTCCTCTCTGCTCCATTTCTATTATTTTATGATTCCAAGAATATTACATAAATGGCATGTCACAGTGTTTAACCTTTTGTGATCCATTCTTTTCAGTCAGTGTAATTCTCTGGAGGTTTGTTCATGCTTTCACATGTATTCAGAGTTCCTTTTTTTGCTGAATCATATTCCATAGTATGGATGTACCACATGTGTAATTTTTTCACCCATGGAAGGTCAACTTGGCTGTTTCCATTTGGAGACCATTAAGAATGTTGTAAACGTTTGTGTACAAGTTGGATTTTGGCTTTATTTGTGGATATACAAGGCAAACAGAAAATCCAGGATATTTAGCACCATGTTATTCCTTTGATCTCAGATCCCTAGCTGAACTGCCTTCTTCATTCCTTTTAGAGTTTCCTTATGCTTGTTTCATATATAACACCCAGGGTTTTTAGTTATACTTAGTAGAAAGACTGGAGAAGGCAATGGCAACCCATTCCAGTACTCTTGCCTGGAAAATCCCACGGATGGAGGAGCCTGGTAGGCTGCCATCTATGGGGTCGCTAAGGGTCGGACATGACTGAAGCGACTTAGCAGCAGTAGCAGAAAGACTACTGAAAAGTATATTCTCTTCTCCCAGAAGCATAAGTCCTGGCATTCTTTTTAATTGGTGAGTATCACCCTGTAGTATGAATGCATGGGTATATCATAGTGCAGGTCATCTAACTTAATATTTTCCCACATTTTTATTCAAAAAACCATGCTCCCCAGAATGGCCTAGTACACGTCTATTTGTGCTCTTGTAAAGATGCTTTTCTGTGATATTAACAAGAGTGCAATTTCTTGATCAAAGGGGATAAACCCTTTTGTTATTATGTAAGTTTCAGGTGTACAGCATTATCATCTGACATGTGTAAAAGGGTATAAACTCATATTTTGATAGATACTCCAAATTATTTTACAAAAACGCCTTCCTATTGTACATTCTCACCCATCCTAATAGTCACTGGATAATATCTTATGGATGTTGAAGGTTAACTCTATACTCACTTGATTTGTGGTAGGTGCAGGTGAAGTAAAGTGAAGTAGATCTATTGTGACCTGGAAGTGGGCTCAAACATAGGATCATCTTTTCCTACATCTGAGTGTTGAGCACTTATTTATTTTTTTACATAACAACTTAAAAAAATTTATTGTTGGAGTATAATTGCTATAAATTGTTATGCTAGTTTCTGTTGTACAACATACTGAATCAGCTCTATGTGTACATATAGCCCCTCCCTCTAGAGCCTCCCTGGCCCATCCCATCCCTCTAGGGGATCACCGAGCCCTGAGCTGAGCTCCCTGTGCTATATAGCAGCTTCCTGCTAGTTATCCATTTTACATGTGGTAGTATATATATGTCAGTGCTTGAGTGTTGAGTGTTTAAAAAGCTGGTCAGATGACTGATAAGAAGTTGGTCCCACAGCTCTTTGTTCCAGGGTATCAGTGGTGAGGGCCTCATTGAACTGAGTAGAGAGCTGTGTTTTACAATGGGGTGATTCCTCACTGAGTCCTTCTCAAGCTCTTCAGAGAGTTTGGTTGGCTGGAGAAATCAGCCTGGGCTCAGAGTCAAGAAGAAACCAACTTACAGTTCTAAAGGTGTGTGTGTGTGTGTGTGTGACTAAAGTTCAGGAAGATGCTAGGGGTTGTCTTTGTTGTAGGGAGAGGAAGACAGCCGAGTGGTGAGAAAAGAAGTGATGGGCCCAGGAAAGCAGGACTACAAAACCATGAAGATCTTACCAGGCGGAGGGAATTGATTGAGTTGGATATATCTGAAGTTATGGTGATCTGTGTGGACACAGGCAGAGAAATCCCTGTAAGACAAGATAGGCCCGGAGTCACCCCTGTGGGAAAGGGATATTGAGAAGAGGCTAAAAACCAAGCTACTAGGGAGGCCCTGGGACACATTGTTAGGTTTTAGGTGAGGAGACGATAGAGGAGAAATTTTGGATGTGATTCTTTACAAAAGAACAGGATTTCAAAGACAAGGGAGAGCATTCTCGAAAGACAGCACAGTACTTACTATATTAGTTTTCCCTGCTGTGTAAAAAACTTAGCAGCTTAAAATAACACACATTTATTATCTCACCATTTTTGTGGGTCAGGCATTTGAGCAAAGCTTGGCTGAGTTCTATATGCAAAATCTTATAAGGCTTCAATGAAGGTGTTAACTAGGGCTGGTTCTCATCAGAGGTTCAACTGGAGTAGGGTCCACTTCCGAGTTTCATTAAATTGGTGGCAGAATTAATTTCCTTGATACTGTAGAGTTCAGGGCAGCTTGTTTCATTAAAACGGGCAATGGAGAGAGAGACAGATAGAGATTCTAGAATGAATCTGTTAGCAATAGAGAATGTTATATAACATAATCAGGGGGTTTCATCCCATCCTTTGGTCATATTCTGTTGATCGAAAGCAGATACTCTAAGGGGATTGGATGACACAAAGATGTGAATGCACCAGGCATGTTGGGGATGGTGGGTGCCCGTTTATATTTGGTCTGTCACAGTAGCAAAACACTGGAGGTTATTAGAATATTGGTTTTAAGAGGGAAGGAAAGAGAGAAAATGGCTGTTGACAACTATTGGACACAAAGCTGGATCTGAAGTTTCCTGCTACATTTTTAAAATTACTTTATTTTAATTGGAAAATAATTGCAATACTGTGATGGTTTTTGCCATAAATCAACATGAATAAGCCACAGGTATACATGTGTTCCCCACCTTCCTGAACCCCCCTCACCTCCTTCCACACACTACATTTTCAGGATCCTTGAAAGACAGTTTGAGAGATTTGCCCTTTGGGCATTGTGCAATTCTTAAAGGACCTTTCCATCCTTGGCCTCATGGTGCTTTCTGAAGCCAGCATCCTTGCTAAACACCCCATTTTTAAAATTTCAGTTCTGTGCTTTGATACTCATTTCCCAAGCAATCATTTCTTTTTAGAAGTGTTGTAGAAATGAAATGACAATTGCATTTAAAGTGAAGCATCTACATTAAATTAACCTTGACCATTTTCTGTGGTTTCATTATTTATATAGTTGTTGAAGCCAAATACACAAACTCATCCTGCACTGAGAAGGAAAACAATAGGTAACCTTTTCTACCTTTTCTCTACCTTGACTCCTCTGTGGGACTAATTGTGGAGAATAGAATGTGCTACCCACTCAAAGCTTCATATCTTTATTCTTTCCTGTGAGTGTCTGTTTAAGGAGATTGTGAGAAAAGAAAAGATTCTTTGGAAGTGTTCAGGAAGGTAAAAATTTATGGAGATGGAGCTTGTTTGGACTATTTCATAAATAGTTCTCAAATATCATAGAAAAGATTGAAATATAACAGTAGCACCAAATAAAAATGTTCCCTGTAGGCGGAATTTGTAAGCCTCTAAAATAGTGATTTGCACTGTTTTAATTATCGAAATGTTTTGTGAACTTCCATATGATGCATATTTGACCAAAAGTAAAATCTTTATAATGAACTTATACCTTATTGAAAATGACAACCTCACTGGTGATTAATTTTTTGCCTGTGTATGATAAGGATTTAAAAAAAAAATCTTGTTGAAAACTGTGGACTTTTTTTCCTGAAAGATGCTTATAGGCAGAACATGCTTGCAGGCATCAGAGTGTTCATGGACATCCCCATCCCCAAACCACCTATTGTGGATATCCATGGTCTCTACATTAAGAAATTCTGGGTTGCATATATTTGGGAAAAATAGTAAATTCAAATATAAAATATATGACATATTCAGTCTATACCTGGTGATTTTTGTTGTTGTTCAGTTGCTTAGTCGTGTCTGACTCTATGCAACCCCATCAGTATGCCAGGCTTCCCTGTCCTTCATCATTTCCCAGAGTTTGCTCAAACTCATGTTCATTGAGTTGGTGATGCCATTCAACCATCTCATCCTCTGTCATCCCTTTCTCCTCCTGCCTTCAATCTTTCTCAGCATCAGGGAAAGATTTGACTTTTCTAATGATTTGGCTCTTTGTATCAGTTGGCCGAAGTATTGGAGCTTCAGTTTCCGCATCAGTCCTTCCAATGAATAGTCTGGGTTGATTTCCTTTAGGACTGACTGGTTTGATCTCCTTACTGTCAAGGGACTCTCAAAAGTCTTCTCCAACACCCCAGTTCACAAGCATCAATTCTTCGGCACTCAGCCTAGGTACCTACCTATAGACTTGAGGATATCTCTGGACATATTTTGGACTACTGATCTAAGTGACAAGAAGGAGCCTTCTTTAAATGTTTGGGTCCTCTTGGAAAATCCTGGAGGCTGAGGATAATGAAGACCCTGCCCTGTGTTTGTACTGGGACTTTGTTTTCTAGTAATGAACGACATTTCTCTGCAGGGAGACAGTGTTTTTCATTGTGCTAGTGTGGGAGACATGTAAGAGTTTATTGGGGTTAATAGTGAAGAGAACACAGTAATGCATTGGTTGTGTGTGCATGAACAGGTATGAGAGAGAGAGGCGGAGAAAGAGAGAGAGGGAAAAAGGCACATCCATACACACACGCGCAGATACAGACACACACACACACACAGAGACACACTGCTGCTCTCTATGGAGAGCCAGAGGGAGAGAGATGAAGGAGCAAGGAAAAGAGAGACTGAGACAAATAGAAAGAGAAATACACATGGAGAGGAACATAAAGAGAGAGACGAACAAACAGAGAGAGGCATGTGGAGACAGAAATTAAGTTAGGGAGGGAGAAAGAATTAGAGGTGAGGTAGAGACAGACAATGGCATCCCACTCCAGTACTCCTGCCTAGAAAATCCCATGGATGGAGGAGCCTGGTGGGCTGCAGTCCGTGGGGTCGCTAAGAGTCGGACACGACTGAGTGACTTCACTTTCACTGTTCACTTTCATGCATTGGAGAAGGAAATGGCAACCCACTCCAGTGTTCTTGCCTGGAGAATCCCAGGGACGGGGGAGCCTGGTGGGCTGCCATCTATGGGGCCGCACAGAGTCGGACACAACTGAAGCAACTTAGCCGAGCCAGACCCAAGGACAGAGTCTGTCAGATTGCTGTGAAGACTAACAGATAAGCATGACACAGGCAGAATGAGAGGCCGTTTCTTAGCCTGTGAACTCCCAGGGGTGCTCTTACCTGCTGACCAGCAGCTGGGTACCAGTGATGTGTTTTATCACAACTATACTGTGAAGGGGTTGGTGGATGATTAAACAAAGAGGCAAGGCTGTGCTGGGTGAGTTACTTCCAGGGTAAAAGTAGGCGATTGAGAAAGGACATCAATATAGACCTCGCGCTACCATTTGTTAAGCCCTTGCCTGGGACTGTGCTGCTGGGCTGGAAGGAATTGATCAATACCTCTTAGCCTTCTAGGAGTTTTTTGTTGAATTTCTGAAAAAGTTTAGCTGAACTTCTGGAAATGTGTTTATCTCATCTCTCCGTGAATGCAAGAACATCTAAAACAAAACATGCTTTCAACTCTTCTCAGAAATTTGCTAAGTTTTTTTTTTTCCCCTGAATGCCTGGTCCGTGAATGTTACATAAGGCAAAAAAAGTTATTTACAAAGACATTATACTAGTCTTTCATGGGGGATCAGTCAGGGCAAGCATTAACGTCCAGAGAGAGATGGAAAATTTGCTGGCAGCATCTTTTGATGTGCAGAGAATTGCCCACTGGTTCCCCACACAGTAAATGGCTGTAATTCATGCAGTGACTCTTCAGTGCCTTTAATGTCTTGTAACATGAAAGACTTGGATTTTAAATATCTTTTTTGGAAAAATGATAGGTCATGTCTTCGTGCATATGTCTCTGATAAACATATGCTTTGAGCAGGTATTCAATCTCTCCTACCTGCTGAGTTGATGAAAACTCTAGAGAATTTACCGGAAAAACCTCCTTTTCATATGTCATCATCACATTGCATTAGGACCTCATTTGTGTCAGAGGAATGACTTATTGTTCAATCAAACCTTGACACGAGCACTTTTCCAACCACTAAAATTAAGCATCAATATTTCTGTCCATCCTGGGACCCACTAACTTGAAAAAGTGTGAGTGAGAGAATAGAAGTGGAAATCAAAATCACCCTGATGAATTGTAGCCTATAAATAAAGATGGGAGTTTAGCGGATACTTATATCATGGACCATCTTTAAAGGATGACATTTTACAATGAGTGGCCAGGAAAGTACATGGTGTGAAAGAAAGACATTTTAGAACAGCAGCCTTGACTAAAATAGCAGGGATTAGGAACTGTGTCTATTTCGGTGATTTTGTGTTACATTCAGAACCGTATCTAGCTCTTTAGGAGGTGCCCAAATCATATTTTTAATGAATTAAGTGAACAAATGAACAAAAATAGTGCTATGTTAGTCAGAAATATGCATATGTTAGAAAGGAGGACCTGGAAAATCATGCTTAGTAATACAGAACTGTTCATTTTAAAGAGAAGATGGAGAGACAGGAATTTCAGAAGACCATTGATTGATAATGCAAAGCAGACATAGCTGATTCTACAACTGGCAAAAACATTTAAAGTATTTTTTTAGTCACTCAGTTGTGGCCTACTCTTTGTGAGTAGGCCTCATAAACTGTATAAGGCTCTTCTGTCCATGGAATTCTCCAGGCAAGAATACTGGAATGGGCTGCCATTTTCTTCTCCAGGGGATCTTCCTGCCCCAGGTATTGAACCTTGGCCTCCTGCATGGCAGGCAGATTCTTTACCATCTGAATCAGTTTAGTTTCTTCTCATACTTTCAGTCCTCATACTCTTTGCTTCAATAAAACGTTTTGCTTCGGTGAGAACTGAGTCATTAGGGAGAGATCAGGGACCCTGGCTCTTTGGTAGAAAAAAGGTAAGTCTGTGAAATTGCCATATACACATAGTATGTAAACCCTTTACCTTTCTAGTGATATTAATATTGTTCAGGTGATTGTCATATTGTAGGAGCAGCTATTAAAAGTACTTTCTATTTAAGCTGTGCTGGACATTGTACTATATATTTTATATGCTGCTATTTAATCATCAAAGAATCTGCAATGTTATATGTCATTATCTTTGTTTTCTCATGAGAATGAGGTTCACGGAGGCTCTGCAATTGGTCCAAGTTTGCTCAACTAGATTGGGAATAGAAGTTTACGTAAAAACATTTTCATTACACATCCAGTTACTCTTATTTGCAAACATTAACTTCAATGCTAAGCTCTTTGTCTGTGACACAAATACTTCACTGTCTGGGAATGTCCCTGATTAATTCTTTTATTCTGTTGCCATAAGGTCTGTGTCTGTCTATCACTGTGAGTATTAGATTATTTATTAACTCTTGGAGAACAGAGTTTGCTTCTTAAATCTCTTCACAAAGTACCTGGCTTTGCGTCCCCAGAGTCGGCCACTTAGAATGCGCTCACTAATTTATCCAACAAGTCACTGAAGGAACGAGCAAGTGTCACATGTGAATTAGGACCTTTCCTTTGGGCTCACTTTTAATGTATAAATAAGTTTGTGCTTTACATGCTCATTATACACAAATTCTAAAGTATCAGGGAAAATGATCAAAAAGAGTGTTGAATTTTACATCAGGAAAGCTTTTGTAATGCTGATGAGGTACTTGGTTCTGTTCTCTCTCCTGGGGCCAGAGGTGGGACCGGTGGCTCATGTCTCATTTTCTAGGTTGAGAGCACTGGTGATTTCAAAGTTCCTCTGTGAGCAGTTATGAAGAACGCCATGTGGAAGGGGTTGGCACGTTTTCTCTCCCTGTTCCTTTATACTTCTACTATAGCTATTCTTTCAGGGCTAGTTAATACTAAGCCACCAATTTTCCTCACTATCCTTCAGTTCAGTTCAGTTCAGTCGCTCAGTCGTGTCCGACTCTTTGCGACCCCATGAATCACAGCACGCCAGGCCTCCCTGTCCATCACCAACTCCCGGAGTTCACTCAAACTCATGTCCATCGAGTCGGTAATACCATCCAGCCATCTCATTCTCTGTCGTCCCCTTCTCCTCCCGCCCACAATCCTTCCCAGCATCTCCCTTAGTATTTGTGTTTGTGTTCTACTACCCTTCCTGTGGATTCTCTATTTTTAAAAAAATTGTTTATTTAAAAATTTTATTTTTAAAAAAATTTATTTATGTATGTATTTGACTGCATTGAGTCTTAGTTATGCTATGTGGTATTTGATTCCTTGACCAGGGATCAAATCCGGGCCCCCTACTTTGGGAGAGCAGAATCTTAGCCACTTGATCGCTAGAGAAATCTCCCTGTGGATTTTCTAAATGTCAAATTGTAGGGAGTAGGGACACCTCATAAAAAACTTACTCATAAAGGAAGCCTTGGGTTTTCTTTTATAGTTGCCCAAGAGCTGCTCCTGACTCATGTTTCAGGATTGTATCTGACTGCTTGTGTGCTGGTTCAATTTGTGTGTCCAATTGTCTGGGTCACAGGGTGCCCAGATATTTAGGTGTGTCTTTGAGTGTGCTTTTGGATAAGGTTAATATTTGAATGGTAGACTGAGAAAAGCAGATTGCTCTACCTAATGTGGATGGCCCTCAGCCAATCCACTGAATGCCTGAATAGAACAAAAAAGCTGACTTTCCCATGATGAAGGGATAAACTCCTCCTGCCAGACTGCAGAGCTGGGACATCTCTTTTTTTCTGGCTTTAAACTTGAAACATTGGCTCTTCTTAAGTCTCAAGCCTGCTGGCTTTTGGACTGGAGTTTATTCCATCGGTTCTCCTGTTTCTCAGGCCTTTGGATTTAGTCTGAACTTAGATCATTGGTTCTGTTGAGTCTCCAGCTTGCTGACTGCAGCTCTTATGACTTCTCAGTCCCCCAAATCACATGAGTAAATTCCTTACAAATAAAAATCTCTTTATATCTTCATTTATCCTGTTGGTTCTGTTTCTCTGGAGAACCCCAAGTAATACAGCTCTTTATGATAAAGCCTGTAAAACTTATATGAAAAAGAGGTCTAATTGTCTCAGAGGAGAAGGAGAGGTCTGCCAGTAGGCAGCACTGGGTCAACACGGTAGCCTACTGATCAAGGATCCAGGCTCTCTCTTTGCCTTTCTGTGTGACTTTTTCTCATACTCATAAGGTGGTTGCTACACATATAAGAGTTCTTCTTGCCTTCCAGGCAGGAAGGAAGTCCAGGGACAAAAGCTAAAGGGCTTGTGGGAATCCTCCTGTGGCAGCACTAATACCTCATTGGCCAGACTTACAGGTGTCACATGGACACTCTTGTCTTCCAAGGAGTTGGGAGATAAAGCCTTAGGTCATTATGTTACTGCTACAAATAAATTTTGGGTTCTGTTAGGAAGAAGTGAAAGTGAAAGTGTTAGTTGCTCAGTCATGTCTGACTCTTTGCGACTTCGTGGACTGTGGCCCTCCAGTCTCCTCTGTCCATGGAATTCTCCAGGTGAGAATACTGGAGTTGGTTGGCATCTCCCTCTCAAAGGGGTCTTCCCAACCCAGGGATTGAACCCGGGTCTCCTGTATTGCAGACAGATTGTTTACTGTCTGAGCCACCAGGGAAGCCCATTAGAAAGAAAAGGGGATGGATTTTTTCTTTTTTTTTTTTTTTGCTAGGTCACTAGCTAAGTCACTAGCAATATTCTCCACAAATTGTTAGTAACCATGTCATAATCATATTGTTAGGTCACTGTGACAATCAAAAAGAGATTTCGGTACTTCTTTGGCTTTGGAGATTATATGAATTCACAGTTCATTTGACATTAAATACTATATATAGGTTTCTCCAAATCCAGTGCATGATTAAATGTTTTTAGTTAGTGAGAGAAGATACTTACATTTACTGAGCAGATACTATATCCCATGAGCAAAGCCATTGCTTTCTGTATTACCTTTTTGTTTCTATTATCCCTATCTTAAAAAATAGAGTAAATGAGCCTCAGAGAGATTTTACCTAAGTTGTCTAAAACTGCAAAGCAAGGAAGTAGAAAAGTCAGGTTAGAACTCAAAAACTCTTGTTCTTATAAGAAAGAACATATAAATTACATGTAGCAACATAGGTATTTTTAACTCTGCTTAGCACAGTGTTTTGCATTTAGTAAACTGCAATACTTTGGCCACCTCATGCGACGAGTTGACTCACTGGAAAAGACTCTGATGCTGGGAAAAGTTGGGGGCGGGAGGAGAAGGGGACGACAGAGAATGAGATGGTTGGATGGCATCACTGACTCTGTGGACATGAGTTTGAGTGTACTCCGGGAGTTGGTGATGGACAGGGAGGCCTGGCGTGCTGTGATTCATGGGGTCGCGGAGAGTCGGACATGACTGAGCGACTGAACTGAACTGAACTGAAGCTCTCAGTAAATGTCTGTTGATCATATCAATTTTTTTCAGTTGCAGCCACTGACATTGATACTCCTTTTACAAGATCTTCTCTAAGTCCCAATCTAGAAGAGCCAGCTCACATCTGAAGCCAAAAAATATTCTCATCAGTAAAATTAGAGTGCCGTTGGTTTTCAGAGCATTCAGCAACCATTTGTTGAATACCTATTCTAAGCCAGTCCCCTCTAAAGCCTCTCTTATTTTTCCAGTTGTTTGTTTTGTGTGCTGCATTCTGGATAAGTGCCTTCTCTCTTCTAGTCCACTTATTCTCTTGTTATGTGATCTCCTGCTCAATGTATTGTTTTAACTTATTTTTTAACTTGTATTTTTAATTTATGCAAGTTTAATTTGGTTCTTTTTTCAATCTGCTGGAACACTTTGAGAGTTTCCTGTACCCTTCATTTTCAAATTTATCTCATTTTCTTAAGCAAAGAAGCATAGCTTTTTAAAAATACTCCATGTCTCATAATTGCAGTATCTGAAGTATTTAAGTGTCTGTTATATCTGCTGTTTTTCACTCATAGTATATTATTTCCTTAGGTAATTTTTGTTACCTTTGTGGCTCACTGACCTTAAACACTTATTTGTGTGTGTGTGTGTGTGTGTGTGTGTGTGTGTGTGTAGGGGCACTTCCTAATGACCAGAGAACTATTTTAAGTTAAAACCATCGTGTACAGTTTTTTGATTGCTTCAGTTCAGTTCAGCCGCTCAGTCGTGTCCAACTCTTTGCGACCCCATAAATTGCAGCACACCAGGCCTCCCTGTCCATCGCCAACTCTCAGAGTTCACTCAACCTCCTGTCCATCGAGTCCGGTGATGCCATCCAGCCATCTCCTCCTCTGTCGTCCCCTTCTCCTCCCGCCCCTAATCCCTCCCAGCATCAGAGTCTTTTCCAATGAGTCAACCCTTTGCATAAGGTGGTCAAAGTATTGGAGTTTCAGCTTTAGCATTAGTCCTTCCAGGGAACACCCAGGACTGATCTCCTTTAGAATGGACTGGTTGGATCTCCTTGCAGTCCAAGGGGCTCTCAAGAGTCTTCTCCAGCATCACAGTTCAAAAGCATCAATTCTTCGGCACTCAGCTTTCTTTACAATCCAACTCTCACATCCATACGTGACCACTGGAAAAACCATAGCCTTGACTAGACGGACCTTGGTTGGCAAAGTAATATCTCTGCTTTTTAATTTGCTATCTAGGTTGGTCATAACTTTCCTTCCAAGGAGTAAGCTTAGGTGCTGCAAAACTGGGACAGCAAACCCTAGAGAGCTTATCCATGGTTTACTCCCTCTCAAGGATAATTCTCTTTACTTTTCCTTTCCTTTCTTTACTCCTGCTCTGCTCAGCAACAAGGTACATTTCCCCCAAAACTACTAGGGTGGAAGGAGTGGGGTGGAAAAACTGTCTGTTGATCCTTTCTCTGATGCTGTAACCCTTTGAGATCTCAGCTTAATGCATAACTGTGAGGTGGTTTACCAGACACACAACAATGAATGAGCCCCATACTTTTGTAGCCCTCATCCCACTAGGCCATCAAAAACACAATTTTGTTTCTTCCAGACTGGCAAATGCCTTCAGAGCTAAAGCAACTCATAAGTTTTCCATTTACCTTTCTTATTTTAGTATAATACTTATTCGGTATTTCCTCTTTATTTTGTCAGCTCTTTGATGCTGCTAAAAGGATTACAAATGTTTAATGCAGCAGTTTCAGCTGTTTTCAGTAGGAGAGCTAGTCCAAATAACTTGGTCTGTCATTGTCACCTCATCAGCTTTTTAAAGACTCATCCTTAATAACCTTTATCCTTTTATAATTAGGAAAAAAAACTAAGAAATTCAGCAATTTTTCTTTCCTTTTGTTGGACTTATGTTCTATTTTTTTCCTTTCTTCTTTTAAATTTTGAGATTATTTCTAACTTTCTGGGATTTATTATTTTTTTCCAATGGTACCATCAACTTCAGGGTGCTGAGGAGAAATGGAGTGAGCGTGTGGTAACTACTGCAGTGAAATTTGGTTCTTTACTCATGTCTCTACAGGATGTGGTATTAGGCACAGAATCACCATTTCTTTATAAAGTTGACCAAAGTGGTTAATTTCCTTAATGTATTTAACATATTTCCATAAAGAAAGTGATCTGAGCTGAATTAGCCTGGTAGAAAAATGAAGATGTAAATTGGGAAGGGATGTATGAACCATTTCATTCACTTCCTTAATATGAATGCAACTTCAGATTACATGGATTTTACAGATCTGGCAACTAACTTCATTCACTTGCACTTTTCATTAACCTTTAGCTGGTTTCTTTCTTTTTTCTTTCATGCTTCATGAAGTGCACTTAAGACCTCTGTTTTGTTCTTATGGGAATGTGACGTAAGATGTATCATCCCCTGTTGAATGAGTTTTTTCAGATTATGAATTCCTCTCTCCCTCCTTTTTATAAATGTCTTTTTTTTTCTTTCTTTTGAAAAAACATTCTCTATAGTTCTATGTAGACTTTTTATGTTTAGTCCTCACTTAACTTTTCTAAATGGAGATAGTTTCACTTTCGTTTTCTCATTGTTTGAGTAATACATCTCTGTAAAAATGCAGAAAATCAAAACTTTTTGGGGGGGGGGGCTGCAAAAGCTTTATTATTTCCACATCCTGGGGAAGGGATCCAGGGCGGTTAAAAAGCTGCCTAGTGGCTACAGAGAGGAGCTTCAAGAAGAAGCTCTGATACCAAAGAGGCTCCTTAAAGGCCACTGGGCTTTCAAGGCTGCTAGTCAAGCTTGAGGGTGAACCTTTCAATGAGATGCTTGCCCACCCTCACCTGCAGACCAGTCATCCTGCGGAGGTTAGTCACGTGGTCATACATCTTCTGGATGAGTTTCACTGCTTCTGCGAGAAGTCGCTCTCTGTAAGTCACAGAGGTGTGGGCTTGCCTGGGCAAAACCAGGGTGTGCAGGTCCACGAGGTCGTAGCTCAGGTTCTTCTCCATAAGAATGACTGCTTCCACAGCGCTCTGGTTTGCCCCACTTGTCTTGGGATGGTTACTACATGTTCTGGAAGAGGGGGACTGCTGCCACAGTGGTTTTGCATTTTCAAGAGGTGCTGGATGCCCTCTTAATTCTCCTTGGCCGATTTCTGGAAAAAGATGGCACACACCTTCTGGAGCCACATTGTAGAGGTGGAAATAGAAGCCAGAGAGAGGTAGGTTTAGGAGGCCCACAGATACATGGTGGTTGATGACAGCTTCCATGTTAGTGAAATAATTCTGACAAACCTGGGAGCTTGTGGTTGATCCCTAATAAGGAGTAAAGCTCAAAAAATTGTGTTGGGTGGTCCCAGTGGCTGAGGATAGCTGAGAGGCTGGTTCCAGAGGTAGTGACTAGAAACCTCTGAGCACATTGTCCAAATCTCTTCTATTTTTTTAAGATAGCATATTCTTTGCTATTATATTATTGGTGGTGTTTTAGTTGCTAAGACATGTCTGACTCATGCGACCCCATGGACTGTAGCCCACCAGGCTTCTCTGTCCAGGCATTTTCCAGGCAAGAATACTGCAGTGGGATGCCATTTCCTTCTCCAGGTGATATTCCTGACCCAGGGGTTGAAGCCGGGTTTCCTGCACTGCAGGCAGATTCTTTACCCACTGAGCTACCTGGGAATTCCCCATTAATGTTATAGCTTGGGTTATAGATGGAAAAACAGTGGAAACAGTGTCAGACTTTGTTTTTTTGGGCTCCAAAATCACTGCAGATGCTGATTGCAGCCATGAAATTAAAAGACGCTTGCTCCTTGGAAGGAAAGTTATGACCAACCTTGATAGTATATTAAAAAGCAGAGACATTACTTTGCCAACCAAGGTCCGTCTAGTCAAGGCAACGGTTTTTCCCGTGGTCATGTATGGATGTGAGAGTTGGATTGTGAAGAAGGCTGATCGCCGAAGAATCGATGCTTTTGAACTGTGGTGTTGGAGAAGACTCATGAGAGTCCCTTATACTGCAAGGAGATCCAACCAGTCCATTCTAAAGGAGATCAATCCTGGATGTTCATTGGAGGGACTGATGCTAAAGCTGAAACTGCAGTACTTTGGCCACCTCATGCGATGAGTTGACTCACTGGAAAAGACTCTGATGCTGAGAAAGGTTGGGGGCGGGAGGAGAAGGGGACGACGGAGAATGAGATGGCTGGATGGCATTACCGACTCTGTGGACATGAGTTTGAGTGTACTCCGGGAGTTGGTGATGAACAGGGAGGCCTGGCGTGCTGTGATTCATGGGGTCGCGGAGAGTCGGACACGACTGAGTGACTGAACTGAACTGAACTGATTGTTTTAATCTTTTTTTTTTTTAATGGGGGGATAATTGCTTTGCAACATTGTGTTGGCTTCTGCCATACATCAACATGAGTCAGCCATAGGTATATGTACGTCCCCCCCAACCCTGAACCTCCCTCCCACCTCCCACCCCATCCCACACCTCTAGGTTGTTACAGAGCATTGACTTTCCAGAATTAATTTCTCTGATGGTTGATAAGGAGTTTTGGTAAATATAATTCCTAATTTCTCTTTCTCTCTCTCTCTCTAAACATGTCTAAATTTGTGTGTATAGTATATACATGTATGCATGTATATGAAGTATATGTGTAATGTGCATACACATATGTATTTATAAAAATGTGACCACACCTACAACTATAAGAAGGTATGAGGAAAATAAAACTTTTCTTTACTAATAACACAGGTACATCCATGTCTGTCTCTCTAAGGGGTGGCAGCATTTCTTTCTGCATCAGATAACTTTTTGCTTAGCAAAAATACATTAATAGGTTGTTTATCCACAAAATGATGGTCTCTGTAGATGTCTTGAAGGTCAAAAATTGAAACAAAGGAATTAAATTCCTCTCATTAAAAAAAGAATGTGAGCGCTCTCCAGGAACCAGTGTGGAAACGGGCAGAGGGGCTCTGGAGGAAAGACAGCTAGCTAGCAAATTAGCTAGAGACAAACTAAAAGCCAGTGGCAGTTAGAGAGGAATTTGAAAGAAATGATGGCCAAAATCCAGTCCTTACTCAATTGCTATAAAAGTGTTGAGACTCCCCGCTTCCCTGGCTCTGGCCCATCACTCTTTTCTAAACCGTCTATGGAGGAGTTCACAAATCTCTTTTGTCTGGGGCACTTTCTGGAATGAAGGCACTGGGATAGTGTTCAACATGGCCTGATATTCTGCTGAAACACACAAGAAGGGAGAGATTCAGAGTGGTGATGGAGAATTCAGTATGAGATAGAAACTGGATCCAGAGCTGATGAGACGCTATGAAGCTGGGACTACACCCTGGATCCCTGTTCTCAACCACTGGAGTTCTGAGCATGGTAGCCTCCATCCTTCGCATGCAGTAGCCTTTACTGCCCTCAGCTATAGACCAGTACCGTTTGTATTTCCCAACTAGTATTACATCGCTAGTCATTTTAGGATTTCTTAACTCCATTTGTACCTGTTCTCGAATTCTCCAGTACAGTTTCAATAGACAGTTAGCAAATGCCCTCTTTTCCTTTTCATACATGTAAGTTAGAACCTTTTAGAGTTATTCTTATCATGATTAAAAAAGCAATATTTGAGGAGGTGATTTGTTGAAAAAGTGAAAGTCACAGTCAAGTCTGACTCTTTGTGACCCCATGGACTGTAGCCCACCAGTCTTCTCTGTGCATGGAACTCTCCAGGAAAGGACACTGGAATGGGTTGCCATTTCCTTCTACAGGGGATCTTCCTGACCCAGAGATCGAATCCAGGTCTCTCGCCTTGAGGGCAGACTCTATACTGACTGAGCCACCAGGGAAGCCCTTGATTTGGTTGATGGCAGCCTCAAATGTTAGAAATAGACCTTTTTAAAATTTGATAAAGTGTCTGGTACATACTGTCCCTAACATTAGTAACTTTTTTATTTCTCACTTGTATTCAAAAAAGCTATAACTAAGGGCAGGGGAGGTGGGAGGAGACGGGGACGATGGAGAATGAGATGGCTGGATGGCATCACCGACTCGATGGACATGAGTTTGAGTGAACTCCGGGAGTTGGTGATGGACAGGGAGGCCTGGCGTGCTGTGATTCATGGGGTTGCAGAGAGTTGGACATGACTGAGCGACTGAACTGAACTGAACTGAACTGAAAGAAACAGGTGGGTTAGAAAAGAAAATAATATGGAGCTCTTAATGCCAAGATTCCCCATTCCACTCTTTTCAGCCAGTAGACTACCCTTCCATGTGCACTCCTAACAAGAGACAGGATATTTATTTTCTGGGGAAACGACTCTCTCATGCTTGCAAAGACTTAAAAATTCTTTTGCAAAGACTTAAAATATATTCATAGTATCCTGCTCTATGAAGATTCTAGAGGTTGTACTCCTATAAACAACTGGGTAGAAAACAGTGAAAAAGCAAACATAGAATTCAGGAATGGGCACTCCAATACAGGAGACTTGCAAAGGAAAAGACCTAGAATGACCATTGAGTAGCAGACCTAGAAATGAAGGTCCAGAATGGAGCAAAAGTGGGTGGAGATCTTTGCTGAAGAAAGAAAATGGAACTGATGTGTGTGGGTAAATGGAAAATATTAGGTGTGTAGTAGATATGTTGAAGCATTTGAAAAATTTAGCAGATTGTACTTAGAAAATCAGGCTAACACAAGAAAATGAACCCAAGGCAATGACTGACTCCAAAAACTATGAAGGACTGTCCAAAGAAGGCATGGTCATAAAATACAGACTGGCTCAGAAGTATCATAAAATGTATAGATAATATCTAAAATGGGTGAGTTAGCAAAGAATAGTACAGCCCTATTATTTATACATATGGAAATAAATATTAATTTAAGGAAAGCAATAAAAGAGTTTGCATGTTTGTTGCCTGTGGGGAGTTGGTCTGAAGGGTGCAGAAGAATGTGGATATGTCATTAAAATAAGTGCCACTGTTGGCAACCCACTCCAGTATTCTTGCCTGGAGAATTCCATGGACATAGGAGCCTGGAAGGCTACATTCCATGGGTTCACAGAGTCAGACACGACTGAGCGATTCGTTGGTTGGTTGGCAGGCATTTAAAACCATGCACCTGTATTTTTTTTTTTTTGATAAACATTAACTTTAAAAGTCAGACTTTATTTATTTATTTATTTATATAGCAGGGCCCATAAACACAACCCAAAGACTTCATTTGGTGTTCAACTGAGAATTTGTCAACACTGGGAGAAAAACGGTCTGTATGGAATCACTGAGAGATAGTACAATGATACAAAATCAAGTAGATTAAGACTTTGAGTGATTTAAATAATTTTTCTTGATATTTTTTAAGCCGGGAAATTTTTCCTTAATCACCATGTGAATTGGGACCCTACATAAACAGAAACTAAGGTGCCAGACTTGGCAAAAAAAAAGCAAGCAAGCAAACAAGCAAAAGAAAAATATATCAAACCAAACTAAGATGATTAGTTACATTTGAATTTCAGATAAACAATACCTTTTTAAGTACAAGTATATTTCAAATACTGTATGGGATATCCTTACACTAAAAAATCTCTGAAATTGAATTGGGTGTCATGAATTTTATGTGGAAACCTTATTAGATACCCAAAAGATAATTGTTGGGTCTCTCTTTTCTTCATGATCCATTATTGTGTGACCTCCAAGAATTATGAAAACCTGCTTGTAATCTATCTCTATTTTCAAGCTCTATCAGCTTTGGGGATTAATGAGTTCCATAAGGTCACTAACCACCTATAAGTTTAGAAGAATGAGTCTATCTTGTGCCTCTCTGTCATAAATTTGTCTGTAACTTTACAATGGCCAAACTAATGACTTGGATGCAAAATGTTAAGAACAAATCCAGGTACAAGTCATGTTAAACAAATCTGATAGCAGTTTTTAAAACTTCGGTGGTTGAAGAAAGGATGTATGACATGGAATGACATATCTGAATAAGCTGGCATATACTTGATAGAAGGTGGTGACCTTGTCTTAAGACTGTCAGACATAAAGTTGATCTTGTCCTCTCTTTGAACTCAAGCCCAACATCTTAATAGTCATGGCTGTTACCAATCAAGCTTTTATCCCATGTCAGTCCATTTTTTTGGTTAGAATTTTTCTCTGGGACCTCTTTCACCTTTAATATAATTGCAGAGTAATTCATTCTTCTTCATTGGCAATTAGCTGGTCAGAGTTCCAGTGCCCAGTTTTCAAATCCTTTCCAGAATTCAACTCTTCAAACAGCCTGGAGAAATCAAAGAGGCCATAAAGTGGTCTATTGCATGCCTCTGCTTTTCAATTATTTCCAGCATGGTAAAGATTCTATCTGTAATGGACTTAGGAGTATTAAGTCCCTAACTTTATAATGTGGCATTTTCTGGCTATGAAAGAAATTTTCTGAAACTAAATGTATCTTACTATAATTACTTCCCTAGCTTGTACTGCTTCCCTGCCTCTCCCCCATCCTTCTTCTCATTTATAAAAGGCAGAATAATTTTCTCCTCATACTTCCCATCTCTTTGATTTTCCATATCTAGCCAAAATGTCAATAAGCTTCTCTGTTTGAAGATTATTGGCTTCTATAAGTGTTGTTGCTTCAGCAATTTTATTCCTTTCATTTTTTCAATTTAATCTGTATCAGTCATTTTATTCATCTTCTGATAATTCACCCCAAACTGCAAGATCTAAAATGGATTGTGTTATCTGTGTGTATGCTCACATATGTGTTTGTTTCAAAAACAACAGATACGTCTAGGGAAGATAGGATACTAGAGTGAGTTGTTGAGCCTCATTTGAAGATTCTAAAATATTATCTTGGGCAGACCTGGAGGACCGTGAGATGTTTTGGAAAACAGACAAGACTAGAGAATACAACTGCCACGATCGCAGCCACTGAATGTGTGTATGTGTGTGTTTGTGGGCGAGAGAGAGACTCTAAATAAAAAATAACAACTCTGTAATGGGTGGAGCCATACAGATCCACAGTTGAATCCAAGCCCTGTGATTTTCGGTCTCTGTCATAAGACTAAGTCACTATATTCTTCCTGTCCCCAATTTTATCAACTAGAGGTTAAAGCGTCTGCCTCCAATTCGGGAGACCCGGGTTCGATCCCTGGGTCGGGAAGATCCCCTGGAGAAGGAAACGGTAACCCACTCCAGTATTCTTGCCTGGAGAATCCCATGGACGGAGAAGCCTGGTAGGCTACAGTCCATGGGGTCGCAAAGAGTCGGACACGACTGAGCGACGGAACGGAACGGAAAGCAGTAACAGCATCTACCATGTAGATTGGGCTCAAATGAGATGAGAGTAAAGTTTGCATGGGCTCTGCCACAAAATTGTCTCATAATAAAATGTAGCTATCCAGAAAGCATTTTCACACAAAATACCATTTTTGAAGGGTCAGCCCCAGATCCACCCCCTCAACCTGTCTGTTTTGCAGAAAATATCTCAGTGTCAGCATAAATGAATTGCTTCATGCCTCAGGGCTTCTAGCTAGACAAACAGGGCTTAGAAATTAGGGATTCTGATGCTCTCTGTTCTTTCTAACACACCACACTGCCTCATGATTTCAGTGGTACGGAGATTCTTTAGAAGCATCTGCTTTCCCTCAGTTATTTAAAAAGTTCTCTGCATCGTGGTGGTTTCATTAGATTATTTGAGGCAGAATCGTTGTTTTTCAAGGCTGTCTTATACTTTTGTGAGCTTTTGGAAAATTTCCATTGTAGAATATGCCTCCGGGGGTTCTCTGGCCCCACAAAGAATGGAGAATGGTGACAAAAATCATCAAATACCACAAATAATGAAAAAAGAGATTTGTTCTATGTGATGTGTATAATGTCTGTGATTTGGAATTGTGAGAACATTTGTTGCTACCTACCAGGAGCAGGACCTCACTGGAAAAGACTCTGATGCTGGGAGGGATTGGGGGCGGGAGGAGAAGGGGACGACAGAGAATGAGATGGCTGGATGGCATCACTGACTCGATGGACATGAGTTTGAGTGAACTCCGGGAGTTGGTGATGGACAGGGACCTGGCGTGCTGTGATTCATGGGGTCGCAAAGAGTCGGACATGACTTAGTGGCTGAATTGAACTGAACTGAACCAGGAGCAGGAAGTAGTATCCTGAATTACCTCAGAAGGAAGCACAGGGCTGTGCAGACAATGGCAAGGGCAGTGAGGGTAGACTGTAGGCAGCAGTGACAATCTTGTTTGGCTCAGTTGCCGAGGGGTTATATTGTTTGGTGCCCTTTAAGAGCCTTTGCTAAGTTGAAGTCAGCTTTGTCTCACCTGCCACTGAGAGATACTGTAAACAAAACTAGATGTTTCCCAGGAGCCATTTGCCCAGAAGCTTTTCTTCAGTTTTTTTTAAAAAATTTTATTATTTCTTTCCTTTTGACTGTGCTGGGTCTTCACTGCTGCTCATGGGCTTCCTCTAGGTGAGGTGAGTAGGGAGCTGGTCTTCATTGTGGTGTGAGGGCTTCTCATTATAGTGCCTTCTCATGTTGCAGAGCACGGACTCTAGGCGTGAAGGCTTCAGTAGTTGTGGTGAATGAGCTTAGTTGCTCCATGGCCTGTGGTATCTTCTCAGACCAGGGATCGAACCCATGTCCCCTGCATTGGCAGGTGGATTCTGAACCAATAAACTACCAGGGAAGTCCTCTTCCGCAGTTTTTATATCTCTGACATAGAAGCTACAAAATTATGATAACTCTTCTCAGTTATTACGAAAGTATTTGCATAGATTTCACCTGAAAAGTGTGGAACAAACAACCATGCTTGGTGGGTGTTTTTCTCTTGGGGAATCCACTTACTATGGAGGAAACTGTCAGTTGTCTGCAGTAGACATAGACATTTTTTTCCAAGAACAGAACTCAGATTTTTCTTGGGCAGTGAACTGAACTGAATGTGTCTAGGGCTAGGGATGAGTCATGATTGGTTGAAGTCTAGCCTTTGCCACCTACGCCTGAACTAGGGAGCTGCTGATACAGCTCTTGCTGATTCAGTTCAGTTCAGTTCAGTCGCTCAGTCGTGTCCGACTCTCCGCGACCCCATGAGGTGTAAATAAAAGTCAGCTGAGGCATCTTGGAAAGCAGAGCTTGTGCGTACCACCCTTCTCTCTTCCTGAATTGTCAATGGGATGCCAGAAGCTAAAAGAGTCATCTTGTAACTATGAAACAAAAAGCAAGAAGACAAAAGGCCAAAAGGTAACTGTCAGATGAAAGCTAGTGATTATTGACCTTCATACTCCTTGTGTAAGCCACAGAGAGTTGGGTTTTCTATTACTTTAAGCCAAAAAGCACTCCTAATAGCTTATTGGTGGTTATTTTTGGTGGGTTTTGAGTCTTTTTGCCTTTCTTTCCTCATATAATTTTAATTTTCTTATTCTTGCTTTGTAATAATCTTCAGATCTTTTATCTATCCTTTCCAAGGTATCTATGAGGTGTGTGTTAGTCTCTCAGTCATGTCTGACTCTTTGCGACCTCATGGACTATAGCCCACTGGGCTCCTTTGTCCATGGGATTCTCCAGGCAAGACCACTGGAGTGCGTTGTCATTTCCTTTTCCAAACCTATGAGGTAGCGCAGTAAAATAAAGAAAGAAGCTATTGAATTCAGAAAGTTTGAATATGATTATTATCTGTTTCAGGGACGTGACCATTAGGGAGGATTTAAATCTTTTTCTTGGACAAAGATTTTAAAACAACTTTCATTCATTTTTATCAGAGTATAGTTGCTTTCAGTTCAGTTCAGTTCAGTTCATTTCAGTCGCTCAGTCGTGTCTGACTCTTTGCGACCCCATGAATCACAGCACGCCAGGCCTCCCTCTCCATCACCAACTCCCAGAGCTCACCCAAACCCATATGCATCAAGTAGGTGATGCCATCCAGCCGTCTCATTCTCTGTCTTCCCCTTCTCCTCCCACCCGCAATCCTTCCTAGCATCAGATTCTTTTCCAGTGAGTCAGCTCGTCGCATGAGATGGCCAAAGTATTGGAGTTTCAGCTTTAGCATCAGTCCTTCCAATGAACACCCAGGATTGATCTCCTTTAGAATGGACTGGTTGGATCTCCTTGCAGTCCAAGGGACTCTCAAGAGTCTTCTCCAGTACCACTTTAGAGGATTTAAATCTTGAAGGCTCAGCTTTCTCATCTGTAAAATGAAGATGATGATGACAACCACATCAACAATAATGCTAAGAGCTGACTGACATGTAATGCTCCTTTATGAAATGCCAGGCTCTGAGCCAAAGAAATGTGTTGATATTATCAAAGGCTTCTCAATATGCTGACAATGTAGATATTGTAAACATTTCTAGTGTATTGAGAAAACTAAATTTATAAAAATTAAGTTATTCATCTGAAGATTTATGTCTTTGAACTCATATCTTTCAGGTATTTATTCAATGTCAATGTTATCCAGACTCCAAGGAAGCCCCCAGGGATCCTGGCCTCCTAATAGGCACACTCTGGTAGTCTCCCACAGTGTCCCAGGTTTCATGTGTGTGAACAAGAGCATACAGCAGAAGGATTGGTCTGTCACTTCTGGGATGAGATTATAAAAGCCTGTAGCTTGCATTTCGAGTTCTCTCTCTCATCACTTGCTCTGGGGGATGGAGTAGTTAACTGCTGGGTTGCAAATACTCTCAGAAGCACACAGAGACAGTCACACAGAAAAGAACTGAGGTTTGCCAAACTGTGGATTCTTCAGCCCCAGACCAGCCTCAGATGCCTGCCGCCCCAGCTGACAACATCTTTATGAGAGACCTTGAGTCAGAACCACCCAACTTAGCTGCTCTCAAATTCCTGACCCATAGAAACTATGGGATAATAATTTTTCTATTGGTACAACAGACAATGAATACAGTCACCTTCTCAAGGCGTCTTTCCCTGATTCTCCTATTTAAAGCTGACTCCCTCCCTTGCTATCCCAGAACTCCCCAACCTCCTTACACTTTTCTTCTTAGCCCTTATAACCACCTGAAGCCTCTAAAGACAGGGGTTTCTTGTCCATTTCATTTAACACTATATCCTCAGCACGTAGATTGGCTCATGGCAATCACTGTTTATGAAATGAACAAATGCTCAGCTCCACAATCTCCACTCTTAACACTCTTGTGTTGTACGTTTCCTGTCTCATCTGCAAAATAATGCATGAAAATGCTTCCTGGAATGTCTGGTGTTTGTTTTCAAATTTGAATGACCTTTTGCAGTAGGAGGCTATCAATTTTAAGCCATATTTCTGTTAGGACTTATCCCTACTGTAAGTCTTCTCAGTCTGTAAATAAATACATAGAAGGAATTTTAGGTAAGATGTCTATTAGAACGAGTAGAGCCCAATTCTAATTCCATCTCTACCTCTCATTTGTTTCTGACCATGAAGAATGAACTTTCTTCCAACTTCTTTTTTCTCATCTTTTCAGTTTCCTTTTTATTCAAACACATTGACTTATTCATTTTCATTATCTTAGAAAAAAGCAAACTACTTTAATAATTTCTAATAATTGTGCCTATTTCATCTTCATTTATATTAAAAGTTTTGCCTAGCAACTTTAGGGAAAATAAAGGCCAGAAGGCTTAAACTTGCTTGGTCTTGTCATCAGAGCCCAGAGTTAAAGAAGCTTAGATAACATACTTGGAAATTTACAAAGCTGTGTTCAAGGACTAGCACTGACCACAACAGTGGAATATGTTGAAGAGTTAAGGCCAGGGGCATCTACCCAAGTCTTTGATCTATAGTAGTTGCTAACTTAATGAGGCTTTTAGATTTAAGGCATCATCTTACCTACCAAAGTCTTTTCTATGGAAAAGGGTGGAGTAAAGAGTGATTTCACAGTAGAGTTTAATACCCACTAGCTAGTTTGGAAAATAATTATTTAGAACATACTTCTTAACTACTCAGTACCAGCCCTTCTTTGTCATCTATCCTTTGTTCTGAGATGTTTTGGTAGTATTTGGGTCATCTGCTCTTGTTGATATTCAACACTTCCGTTTTAGCTTGTATCCTCCCTGTTTCTGTAGGTAACTTCTATTAAAGCTTTGTGTTAATGATACTTGGTCATCTTTCAGTATTTACCTTGGCCTTTCTCTCATCTCTTTCTCTGTCCCTATCTCATTCTATATCTTAGGATGTTTTGATTGAAAATAAGAACATTTCAGTTCAAGCTCTTTTGGAAAATATGGACAATTTACAAAGGTGACATAAATGAAAAGTGTGAAGATAGAGCTTCAGATGTGGTTTGATCCAGAATTTTATGATGTTACTAGATATCTAGATACTTTTTTCTGGGATTTGCTTGTTTCCACTTGGCAGCTTCATCCTATTACTGGTTTCCTTATGGTTTCAAAAATTAGTACTGTCAGTAAGCTCCCACTTCAGCAAACCATACATCCAGAAAAAGAATATGCACCTGTTCTCTTGGGTTCCAGGCTACAACATGAGGATCTGCAATAGTTCAGTTCACAGGCCAGGAAGAGACTACTAGTTGACCCCTAATATCTATTTTTCTTTCCTAGTAACATAATTGGAGCCAGGCACATATATGCCTAGGAAAAAAAAAACTGTTTTCCATCTTCCTTTGCTGTTAGTGTGACTGTGTGACTGAGTTCTAGCCAATGAGAAGTAAGTGAAACTATTGTGTACAGTTTTGGTGTTTTTCCCCTGGAGTAAAAAGAGGAAATGAGTGCTTTTTAGTTGCAAGCACTCTTGGAAATATTCAGATAAGAGCAGAACTTGAGGAAGAGAAGAGTAACAAGATAGAAAGAGCTTGGGCCCCTGCTGCCGGCACAGAGCAGAATTATTATACCAGCTTGAGTTGTATCTGATAGAGAAATAAACTTTGATCTTGTTTAAGTCACTGCTGGGGCTTCCCTCATAGCTCAGTCGGTAAAGAATCTGCCTGCAGTGCAGGTGACCCAGGTTCAATTCCTGGGTTGGGAAGATGCCCTGGAGAAGGAAATGGCAACCCACTCTAGTATTCTTGCCTGGAGACTCCCCTGGGCAGAGGAGCCTGGTAGACTAAAGTCCATGGGGTTGCAAGAGTCAGACATAACTTAGGGACTACACCATCACCACCACCACCCCAAGTCACTGCTAATTTGGAGTCTCTGTCCAATTCACAGCTGCATCCTTTTAAAAACACCTGCCTAATAGTGACACGAGAAGGCAATGGCAAGCCACTCCAGTACTCTTGCCTAGAAAATCCCATGGACAGAGGAGCCTGGTGGGCTACAGTCCATGGGGTCGTTACTAGTCGGACACGACTGAGCGACTTCACTTTCACGCATTGGAGAAGGAAATGGCAGCCCACTCCAGTGTTCTTGCCTGGAGAATCCCAGGGTCGGCGGTGGGGTCGCACAGAGTTGGACACGACTGAAGTGACTTAGCAGCAGCAATAGTGACACAATCACTCACCTAAGGGGTGAAATGCAAGGATGGGTTCAGCTGAGGTCACACATTCCCCTGCTGAGTTTGGGGTGGCGTCGGCTTCCTGGAACCACGTGGATCTCCAAATACAAATTGAAGATTGTTTAGAACGAAGAGGGAAACTACCACCAATTATTCAGTAAGCCTTAGTTTCCTTTCTCTACCTCTATTTATTCTGGTTTTAGCTTTCATAACTAGTTTTCTTACATCTCAGAGATTGTTGTTGACTTTAAGCAGCCCAAACAGATAAATAAACAACAAAACCAGGAGGTTGTCATGACATCTTAGAAAATGGTGGTACTCAAACCATGGTCTGGTGACTGCTGTGAAGGGCATGCTGCCCCTTTGCAGAGATGATGGAAGAATGAGATGCATGTCTTCCTTTGATTTTCGTTTTTTGTCAGGAAAGGCTGTGTCTTTATCATGAAGAATATGTGTAAGGTCGGACCTCAGTGGCCATTTTGGCCTCTTCCCTTCCCCCCTTCTCTTCTTCCCACTGGCGGGAAAAGGCTGACTATTGTGCTCTATTCCCTCATTCCCTCCCCCATTGCTAGAGTGTCCTTGAGGTGTCGGTTCCTGGTAGAGATTAACCCTCTCCTAACCTCCTGTCCAGAAACAGCATTCTGCCCAGAAACAGTAAGAACTATTCTGCTGTGTCAGCACAACCTTGAGCAGACCGAGCAACCAACCCAGGCTTGCCCCCCGGCTAACTGACCTATAAGAGACCACCAGTCCAAATCTTGCCTAAAGTTATATAAGTTGCCTCTTGCTTTTGTTTGGCATGGACTTCCTGACCTCGCTCTGTTAGGTCTTGGGGTTCCGCCCAGGGGTGCACAGCCATTAAAGCCTGTTATATTATCTGTCTGGTGTTTGGGTTCTTTTATTTAACATCATTGGGCTGTTTCGACCTTACATTTGGCGCCCAACGTGGGGCTCGAGGTGAGAGCCCACCCCGCCAGCCACCGGGCCCACGGCTCCCTCGGGCCCAGCCCACACCCTGGGCTGATCCATCGCCTCAATAAGACTGCTCAATCGTCCGGCAGGATATGGGGTAAGTCCCTCGAGTCGAGTTTTGGGGTGAGCTTTCCCTTTGGCAAGCAATCTTAGGGAGTCCCATCCTCGGCGCCAGTCGATTCGGAGACGTCCGTCTCGGCTGCGGTGGCCCTTAAATTCCTCGGCACCAGTCGATCTTGGAGATGTCTATTTTCGGCTGCGGTGACCCTCCTTGCTGGGTGCTGAATCTTTCAGGGATGCCTGACTGATTCACCCCTAAGCCTATATTCCACCGCTCGTCATGGGGACTGCCGCTTCCAAGCCTGATCAAGGCTGGTCAGCCCCCTTAGAGTGCCTCCTAGCCAACCTCAAAACGTTACATCTCCTCTCTCTGGACATCTGCCATAAGCAGTTGACCTTTCTTTGTTCTGAAGCCTGGCCCCAATATTCTCTTGATAATGGCTCTCAGTGGCATTCAACGGGGACTTTTGATTTTAACATCCTCCATGATTTAGATAATTACTGTCGGAGGACGGGAAAGTGGTCTGAGGTACCCTATGCGCAGGCGTTTTGGCTGCTGCGCTCCCGCCCCTCCCCCTATACTTTCTTTCCCCCCTCCCAAATCCTCCTTCCCCTTTCCCCTTCTGGCCCCTCACCACCAGCCAAAACATCATCTGCACGGGGAAACTCCACCCCTGGTTCCGTGCAAGCAGCTTCGGGAGCCCTTGGCTCCCAGTGCCAGCAGCTGACCAAAGAAAATTCCGCCCTCACGGTCCCTCCAGAAGACCTGACGGTGCCCCCACCTTACACCTCCGCTTCTGTTACTCTGTCGAGTCCCTCTTCCCCCGCTTCCCCAACCTCTCTTTCATTAACACTTTCAATGCCTTCTCCACAGCCATCCCGCTCCAGAAACAGACTCCAGGGAAAACTAATTGAAACGAAAAATTTTTTTCTTAAGAACTGCAAAACTGGTTCCTTTTGCATGTGCAATTAGAAACAACTGGCTTATTCTCCAATCTATAGAATGTTAATATAAAGGACAATTCTTGATTGCTTAAGGAAAATAGGATGTATATGTTCAGTAAAGAAGGTGTGATGAAAGGTAGACCCCAAGGAAAGAGTTTTTAGATGTTGAACTGCCTTTGATAATGGATTTTACGTTTCTTTTTCTCTGAAGTGATCTGTTCTATGTTTACCTTTAGAATCTTCTTTGTTATTTTGGCTAAGTGAACATATTATTTCACAGTGATCTACATGATTCTATCTGACTGAGTGTTATAAACCCTTTTGATATTTATTGACAAAACTGCCTAAATAGCTTGACTTCTAGCTGACTTTGGGATGCTTCAGAGGGCCCCTGAGACATCCCAAAGAGCTATTAAACTACCTGAATTCATCTGACATGTTAAATTGCATAGGAAATATTGTTGGAAGAATGATGAGTCTTCTCATGTTATACTGTATGGGTGATGCTACTTATATAAATATCCTACAAATTATGTAAAATTCATGAAAATCTGATATGTCCTGGTAAAATGTTGTCAGTTATAATTCTAGCTATCATGTTAAAGTGTTACAAGTCACAGCAATGAACAGGCTACTTTGTAAATTATAATTTAATTAGATTTTAAACATACCTTGTACGGTTTCACTCTCATGCCTTTAAAAAATACTGCTAGTTCTTCAAGATTTATGGAAAAGACTTTTCTAAGATTAACTGATAAATTTTGTTTGTTTGCTATCTAGTAAATTGGTAAGAGACTGGAATTTAGTCTACTCTCTATGTCAAGAGAACAAAGTTTTCTTAGAATAAATCTTTCAATAACAGATTATGAATTTCTTTGCCTTTAAGTGATTCATATTTGTTTTTAAAATCTTTTGTTACTTTAATAAAGTAAATGAACGCTATTTAAGATTATGGTACATGTAAAAGCTCATTCTGCTTATACAAAAACTAACCCCTCACTGTTAGACTTGTGCTATCCTAATGTCCTTAAAACATGGCAACAGTCTACTCCTAAATTGGAGAATTAAAAATGGGTAAACAATAGCTGAAACTCAGAGTCAGGGCTATGGGAAATCCAAGACGGCCTCTTGGCTTTTCCCAGCTCCCTGACAAACCTCGTTTTTATTTGATGGGTTAAAGCCTTCCTGGCTACAGGGTTAATGCCTCCATAATAAAAAATCACTAAATATTAAGTTTTATAAATTGTTAAACTAAGTTTCTAGTTTTGTTAATTAAGGTCTAGTGTTTACTAAGACTCACTGCTGAGACAGTTCCTTGTTACATGATATTGCTAAAAGATTTAATTAAATTATTAAAAAGGACACTCTAAGTTTGTTTCTAAGGCTTATCTCAGTAACCAATCTTCAGATAAAGATAAGATGCTCCATAATGTACAATCAGGAGATTAACACCAGGCAGTCCACAGGGTTGTGAAGTCGGATATGACTGAGCAACTTCACTTTCACGCATTGGAGAAGGAAATGGCAACCCACTCCAGTGTTCTTGCCTGGAGAATCCCAGGGACGGCGGAGCCTGGTGGGCTGCCGTCTATGGGGTCGCACAGAGTCGGACACGACTGAAGCGACTTAGCAGCAGCAGCAGCAGCATAGTCATTTAACAAATGAAGTCAGATGACTTGGGGTATAACAGACTTTATGTACTGCAAGTTCTTGACTTATAATCCTTACTTATGACTTTACTAATAACTGCTAGCTACGGCTATATTATTTTCCATGTCACTTGTTTCAGAAGATTATTTCTTTAACAAATGTGTGACTGAGCCTGTGATATAATGCTGATATGCAATTCCATATGAGATCAATGATTGTAATAATGTAACTCTAGATATGGGAAGAAGCAACAAGAGGGAATATTTTCCTGTACCAAGAGGCTAGTAAGACAGTGGTCCAGAGACTTTTGCTACTTACAAGGGCTGGTCCAGTTTTAGCACACTGAGTGGCCCATCGATGGAATCTTCCCTAGACCTGGGAATGAGCCTTCCCGGCACCACGGGACACAATGGTCATGAGATGGCCCCCAAATATGGTCAAATATATGGCTATGAAGGGACCCTGCTGACTGGAAGTTGGTACTTTTCAGCTGCCTCTACAAAGATTACATCATGACCACTGCAAGCTGCTGACCTTCAACACCCCCTGAAAGGAGTTCAGGGTGGATATCAGAAATAAGGCACTCTGCTCTGGGAAAAACCCAGAAGAACCAGCCTTCAGATAGTCAGATGTTTTCAGGTAAAGATTTTATGAGCCCAAATTCTTGCATCTTCTCGTACCTAGAGAAACATTAACGTCATGAACCAATGTCTGGTCCTGGTTCTCCTGGAAGCCCCTGAGCAGCTTTTCTATTTCTAGTAATCTTTGGGCCACGTACCTTTAACTTTCTTGTTAAGTTTGTTTCTTCCAGGATGCAACAAATCTCCAAGTGATAGTATGACAAGAATATTCCCTGAACAACACCTAAAAAATGTTGAAACAAGTCACCTTCTGCCGGCAGTACTCACACACATCTGAACAACTCCCCACTCAAGACAGGCCTCACGCCATTCGAGCTGCTATACGGTAGGCCATATCTGCTCGCCAATCTCCCAGACCCCCCACTACCACCTCTCGGAGCCTATCTGCCCTATTTCACACTCCTCTGATCCCTTCTACGGGAACATGCAGACCGCACCCTGCCCCAGCCCGTTAGCGACACAGATCAGGAGCCTCCATTAATTACCTTGGCTCTGGGAGACCAGGTTCTCTTAAAGGTGCTAACCCCCTCCAACTGCAATAGACTGGCCCTTTCACGGTGATTCTCACCACTCCCACAGCGGCCAAACTCTTGGGACACGAACCGTGGTATCACATCACCAGGTTTAAACGGGCCCCCTCACATGGCCTTCTCCCTCCTCAGTCCACAAATACCCATACCTACACTTCCAAAGTTTCTGGCCTGCCAGACTCCCTATAACCAAAATAGCCCTTCCGCCCATAGGCGAGTAGTGACTATCGAGCTCAACTGGTGGGACTTGCTTCTAGTCATCCTCCTGGCCATACTTTTTGCCATAGGCCTCGCTTCAATCGCCCCACCAGAATGGTCCTTTGCTCTCCGCCTCTTTCTGGCCCTCACCTACATCGTAGGTTGCACTATACTTCTGGGGTGCTACTATTTTTTGTAGTGACCTACCTCTCTACATGTCTTTCACCTTAGCCAGTCTTGAAAACTTTCTGTCTGACCTCCTGCAAGACCTCTAACTTGCCACTCCTATAACTGATTCTCTCACCCAGGCTATCATTGAACTTTGGCTACAGGGAAACCGACACCCGGATCAACTTTTGTACCTTGGTTCTCCTCTGCCTAATATCTTCATCAGCCATGCTTGCTCTGTGGCCTCTTCTGACTACTCTAAGTTAAGCGTTCCTGATTCTGACCATACTGCTAGCTGCATGTATTGCCAACCCCCACCAACCCTTTAATCACTCCAACAGGTAACGGGAGCAAGCACATGTGTTATATCTCCAGGAGCTTGAACGCCTGGGGGTTATGTAGCAGTACCCTTTCGGTGCCCAACGGCTCTTACTATTCTGCCCCCACTGGGTGGTGGGCTTGCTCAATGGGTCTTACTCCCAGAATTCATGGCACCGTTATAAATTCTGGAAAAGGCTATTATGTGATGGTCCAGCTGTTTCCTAAAATGACCTATATGAAGAGACTCAGATGGAACTGGCATTTTCCCCTCTTCTGTCTAGGACTAGACGGGCTATCGGAGCAGCCGCAGTTCTCCTGTCATCCATGGTGGGGCTGGGCATAGCTGGGGCCACAGGGATAGGAACCTCAGCCCTGATCCTACAAGACAGAAATTATAAAATCCTGCAGTCAGCCATTGACTCAGACCTCAAACATTTAGAACAGTCCCTGACTAAATTAGAAGGATCTCTAAATTCCCTAGTGGAGGTAACCCTTCAAAACAGACGAGGGCTAGATCTCCTCTTTATGCAACAAGGGGGCCTCTATGCAGCTTTGGGAGAATAGTGCTATTTTTATGTCAACCATTCTGGAGTCATTAAAGACTCCATGGCTTTGCTGAGACGCCATATTAAAGAAAGAAAACCCAAAGAGAGCAGACGGTACGAACAATTGTTCAGCGGGTCTCCTTGGTTGACGACTTTAATCTCAGCCTTGATGGGTCCACTTGTCATCTTCCTCCTCTTGTTAACAATCGGGCCCTGCATCATCAACAAGCTGACCAATTTTGTCAGGGAACGGATAAATTCAGTTCAACTTACGGTGCTGAGGTCTCAGTACCAGCCTATGCAATTAACAGGGACCCAGGATTGAATCTAGATAAGCTACCGGTGAGGGTGGGAAGAATTGAAGAGCTCAAACAACAATGATGGAATGACAGGCCGCAGACCCAAGACCATGTGAGCTGGTTGGAATTAAACCTGTTTTTATTCTTGCAGTCACTTTACTCACATTGTTCTTCAGCCCACATACCAACAGCTGCAAAAGATGACCTGAAATGCCAACAGACAGAAAATGATGATGACCGCCTATTCCAGACTCCCGCCCAAAGACCTTAAAAACCCCTGAAAGACACCAGAGTCCGACCAACGACCCAAAAACCCCACGACGCCCCTTTTTAGCAGGAAGTAGCCAGAGACGACTATGTCACCACTTATCCTATCAAAACCTCAGTGGCCATTTTGGCCTCTTCCCTTCCCCTCTTCTCTTTTTCCCACTGGTGGAAAAAGGCTGACTATTGTGCTCTGTTCCCTCATTCCCTCCCCCATTGCTAGAATGTCCTTGAGGTATCGGTTCCTGGTAGAGATCAACCCTAACCCTAACCTCCCCCTCCTAACCTCCTGTCCAGAAACGGCATTCTGCCCAGAAAGAGCAAGAACTATTCCGCTGTGTCAGCACAACCTTGAGCAGACCGGGCAACCAACCCGGTCTTGCCCCCTGGCTAACTGACCTATGAGAGACCACCAGTCCAAATCTTGCCTAAAGTTATATAAGTTGCCTCTTGCCTTTGTTCGGCGTGGACTCCCTGACCTTGCTCTGTTAGATCTTGGGGTTCTGCCTGGGGATGTGCAGCCATTAAAGCCTGTTACATTATCTATTTGGCGTTTGGGTTCTTTTATTTAACATCATTGGGCCGTTTCGACCTTACAGTATGCTCAGTACTTGTTTGTCACTTGAGTGTGTTTAATCACTGCAGCACAGAGAATTAAATAGGCTCTCCAAAGAGGATCCTGAATGTGCCATTAACCAAGAAAAATATGGGTAAGAAATAGATTGTAAAAATATGGAAATAACTCTAAAGGAGAATACATTTCCCCAGTGGCTCAAAAGAAAAAAGTTTTAGGATATATGAATAATGGCACAGTGATATGTACCACAATTATGAAGAGGAATCAGAAATAGGGAGAGAAAAATCTTAGAGTAGATATTTGCCAAGTTCACCTGCTTGCATTTAATTTCATGGTTTGCTTGTTCATCCGGAAATTCATGGTTGGGGATTCAGAATTTAGCATGCTGAGACTTTGTTTTCAATGTGTGTACCTGGGAGGCAGTTAAGGGTGGGGTGAACTGGAAGGCAATTCACTTTTCTGCTTGTCCAGATTTACCTTGAAGACCCATTTTACAGATTGAAGTCAATTGCCAGCAAGTAGTATTGTGTACCCTTATAATTTCCCTTGTGTAAAAAATAAAGTCTTTTTGGATTTCAAAAGACATTGCCCCAGACTTGTTGAACAGAGTTAATCAATTTATCTTTAATAAAGTAGAAAATAGATTTATTTTTAATAGAGTTAAAAATCTGTATTAAAAATGCATGAAAGTCGGTGGAAGAAGTCCCCCCAGTACTCTGGCAAGGAGGGTGGAGCAAACACAAGAGTGCAGATAAACCACCAGCAGATAATGAGGAAATTGCTGTGAAGGTTCTTGTGCTTACATTTGCATAAGAGCTCCAGCTATGTGCATTGTTTCACCTAAATATTTTATATTATGTCACCTTAGGCTGTATCACACATCAGTCAAAGCACGGAGCTTCTGCTCAGTCTCTCTCTTTCCATTGTTGTTTGAACAATGTGCTTCAAACACTTGTCTAAACAAGGTCTATTGCTGCTGCAGGCGGCAGCAATGACTGCTGGGATATCAAACTAGAAGAGTGGGAGAGGAGTTGAGCTGTTGCGTGGTTCCACTGCATGTAAATGCCTGGCCTGGATTAAACAGGGGCTTGGTGCCCATTGATTCTGGCTGTTATTGGATATATTTGCCTGGGTTATCATACTGTAGCCTGCCAGGTTCCTCTGTCCATGGGATTCTCCAGGCAAGAATACTGGAGTGGGTTGCCATTTTCTTCTCCAGGAGATCTTCTCAACCCAGGAATCTCACTCAGGCTTCTAGCATTGCAGTCAGATTCTTTACCTACTGAGCTATGAGGGAAGCTCATGGGTATGGGCACCACAGATCTTTAAAGACTTGCCAGGATAGTATGGTGAAAGTGATTGCTTTGTTTGGGCTGGATTGACAGTCACATTGTATACAGCCCTCAGTTCTGGTATTTTTTATAGACTTAAAGGAACAACTTCCCACCCTGGTTAAGTGGCCTGCGGAGAGCATCGTTCATTCTCAATGTTTCTGGAAAATCAGATAGAGCTTTTCCTTGTTTGCTGAGTCTGTGCCAAGAATGTACCAAGACCACTTAAGCATCTAAATCCTCTGCTCCAAGCTTTCCCACAGGCTCATGGTGGGACCTTGTGGCTCAGAATTAGATGGAGAATGTTCGATATCTCTCGGCAATGACAGATGGGCTGGTTCCTGTCTGTGATCTGGGGGACCAGGATGGTCATTAATGGACGGCGTAACATTCTGAGAAAGAGTGGGATAGATAGAGGGAGAGTGGAACACAGAATTCGTCAGTCTAGGGAGCTCAAAATGTTTTAAAGAACAGTGGGAATGGGCCACAACTTGTGATTTATAATGGAACTGAAATTAATATTTGAGTGACTCTTAAGTCTGGGCAAAGAAAGCTCTTGATTTTAATGTAGGGAGTTGACACCTGGAATGAGTCCCTGCCTGCTGAGCTATACTGGTCCCAATTGAGTTAAGCTCTGCAGGAAAACACTTCTGTCATGTTGGCGGATAATGCAGCATTTTCTATTGTAGAGACCATGGTGCTGGGGGGCAGGGGACAGCTAAAGTTAACTCCCTGCCAGGGTCATCAGTGTCCTGGTCCTCTAAAGCCAGAGTTTCTAAATTCCTTTGATCTTCAGAATTCCCCGGAGAGCTTTAAGCATTCTGATTTTAGGTCCACCTTGACTTACTGAATGGGACCCTTTGGTATGAGTCCTGAGATGAAGTCTTTGAAAAAAAAAAAAAATCTCTGCAGGAGGTTTTGAGGATTGCCTAGAATTAAGAATTGCCTTGAGCAGCATTGCGTCATGGTGAAGTGTAGGTACTTGGAATCAGACTGTACGGGGTTAATCCCTGTGTTGCTGCTTCTGAGCTCTGAGCCTAGACTAGTACCTTCTCTGTATTTCAATGCTGTCACCTGTAGACAAGGGGAATGACAGTACTTCCCCACCATGCATGAGTGAGGAATAATGTGTGAAGAACTCAGCATAATGTCTGGCATGCAGTCAATACTCTATAAATTAACTGCTGCTATTAGCCTTTAGGACATGTTAGTCTTCAAGACTCAGATCTAGTCACAGCTTCTCCATGCATCAAAGACCAGAACAATGATAAGAGCGAAGGGTTATGCAGTATTTATTTGTGCCAGAAAGCACAAGATTTTTCCCAACAATTATACCATCTCGTTATCACAGTTCAGTTCAGTTCAGTTCAGTCGCTCAGTCGTGTCCGACTCTCCGCGACCCCATGAATCACAGCACGCCAGGCCTCCCTGTCCATCACCAACTCCAAGTTCTTCCTAAAATAGGCTGTGTTAGTATCTCTATTGTTTAAAAGAGATACCTGAGTCTCAGAAAAGTGAGGTCCTACAATCAGAGTCCCATTTCTTACAGCTAGTGAGTGGCGGTGCTGGGGTTTGAACTCGGGTCTCAGTCCAGTTCAGTTCAGTTCAGTCGCTCAGTCGTGTCCGACTCTCCGCGACCCCATGAATCACAGCACGCCAGGCCTCCCTGTCCATCACCAACTCCCGGAGTTCACTCAAACTCATGTCCACAGAGTCGGTGATGCCATCCAGCCATCTCATTCTCTGTCGTCCCCTTCTCCTCCTGCCCCCAACCTTTCCCAGCATCAGAGTCTTTTCCAGTGAGTCAACTCGTCGCATAAGTATTGGCCAAAGTATTGCAGTTTCAGCTTTAGCATCAGTCCTTCCAATGAACAGCCAGGATTGATCTCCTTTAGAATAGACTGGTTGGATCTCCTTGCAGTCCAAGGGACTCTCAAGAGTCTTCTCCAGCACCACAGTTCAAAAGCATCGATTCTTCAGCGATCAGCTTTCTTCACCTGACCCCAAAGCCCTCAAACCTAATAAGGGCTATCTTCTTCTGCTGTTGTACCTACCATAAACCTCTCCTTTAGCTGAAAAAATTACAGAACTTAAAAAAAAAACCCATGTTCACTCAATACTCCTCCCTGTCTTCTGTGTATCTGTACCAGCCACAAACTTATTTAATAAAGCCTTATGTTTTTAGGGTGTTGAATGTTTTCTCAAATATCTAACACCTTCTTCCTCTCTGCTGAGAATGACTATCCTTGAACATGGTTTAATCTGCTTCACACAACTATGATCTTGGATAAGCCAGCTTATTGTTTCCTGTATGAATACTGTGAGCATTTTAAGGACAATGAGAGTATTTATTGTCCTTCTTTTACCATCCTCAGGGCATCATGACAGATGAATTAAGACATCATGGGCAGATGCTCAAAGAGCCTTTGCTGAAAGCAAACTGACTAAGTTTGGGTTCATATACAATTTTTTTTTCTGAAATCTCTCCATTGGAAGTTGAGACTTTACTTAAAATTTCTTATTCTCAATTCCATATCCACAGTCTATATTGGGAAGCCTTAAAAAGATCCAAAAGAATTGAAATTAAGCTTTTGGAGAGATGTCTGTACTCCCATATTCATTGGCGCTTTATGTACATTGGCCAAAGTGGACACAATGTAAATGCCTGTCACAGATGAACAGATGATGAAAATGTGGTATATACATAACAGGGATTATGACTCAGCCTTAAAAAGAAGGCAGTCCTGCTATTTTCAGGTCCTTCAGGACATTGTGGACATTGTGTCAAGTGAAATAAGTCAGTCACAGGAGGGCAAATACTGCATGATTCCACTTACATGAGGGATATGAGCCTGTCGAATGGTGGTTGCCAGGGGATGGGGAAGGCAAAATGAGGAGATACTGTTCACCAGGTGTAAAATGAGGAGATACTGTTCACCAGGTGTAAAATTACAGCTTTTCTGGATGACTAAGTTCTTGAGATCTGCTGTATAACATTGCACCTATAGTTACCAACCCTGCACTGTGTACTTAAACAGTTGAGTAGATCTCATGCTGCTACTGCTAAGTCACTTCAGTCGTGTCCGACTCTGTGTGACCCCACAGACGGAAGCCCACCAGGCTCCCCTGTCCCTGGGATTCTCCAGGCAAGAACACTGGAGTGGGTTGCCATTTCCTTCTCCAATGTGTGAAAAGTGAAAGTGAAGTCGCTTAGTCGAGTCCGACCCTTAGCGACCCCACGGACTGCAGCCTACCAGGCTCCTCCATCCATGGGATTTTCTAGGCGAGTACTGGAGTGGCTTGCCATTGCCTTCTCCGAGTAGATCTCATATTAAGTATTATTTCCATAATTGAAAAAAAAAAACAGGGTTACTCACGTGAAGTGGGAGTGAAACTGCCTTACCTGTCAGGTTAGATCTGCCTCTCATTTGCCTTTGTCTCTCCTGAAGGTGTCTCTTTACTGGTCCCCCACACCAGCATCCTCTCTACCTGGAGACATTTCATGGTCTCTTTTGTGTTCAGGGAGTAGTCAGACCTTCCTTATAGCCATGAAGGGCTCTTTATTTTCCTTCTTAGCATGTTTTCCTAGTGTATTTTCCTTTCAAAGCCTTTTTTTTTTTCTTTTTTACAAGATGCTTACTTAAATTTATGTTTTCATTTTTTGGCCACGTTTCATAGGATCTTCGGAGAAGGCAGTGGCAAGCCACTCCAGTACCCTTGCCTAGAAAATCCCATGGATGGAGGAGCCTGGTAGGCTGCAGTCCGTGGGGTCGCTAAGGGTCGGACACGACTGAGCAACTTCACTTGCACTTTTCACTTTCACACATTGGAGAAGGAAATGGCAACCCACTCCAGTGTTCTTGCCTGGAGAATCCCAGGGCAGCAGGAGCCTGGTGGGCTTCCGTCTATGGGGTCACACAGAGTCAGACGCGACTGAAGTGACTTAGCAGCAGCGGCATGGGATCTTAGTTCTCTGACCAGGGATCAAACCCGTGTCCCCTGCAATGGAAGTACGCAGTCTTAACCACTGGAAAACCAGGGAAGTCCCTCAAAGCCTGTTTGTCTGTGCCTTTACTTGACTCATGTCTCCACTCTCAGAATGCAGTGCCTGTTTGGCACACAATATTTTCCCTTATCAGAGCTCCTGGTCCTCACAAAATATTTTATGAATGAGTGGATGGATTTCTTATTCTTATATTTGTGAAAAATAAGCATGGAGAATAATACAAGTCAAATGGTCTCAGTCACAAAAAGGGAATAATTTACTCACATAATTGAACAAATCAGGTTTCGATTCAGGAATGGAGGCAAGGAGGCAGATGCTTAAACGGTGAGCATCAGGATCTGCTTTTCTCCATGTCTCAGCTCCACTTATACTGCCTTCACGCTTAGGAAGTCTATTATCTCATGGTGAATAGACTGCCACCAGCTACAGTCAAGTATACTCACAATTTCATCATCTCACTGAAAAAAAAAGCTGTTTTCTTCTCCATTCTTCCATCGCAATTCCTGGACTTGAATGTCACTGGCCCAACTTGAATAACATACTCGTGTTCTGAACCAATCACTGTTGCCTGGAGGGAGGATCATGTGAATGGTCCAGGCTTTGATCATGCCCATCCCAGAATCTGGGGAGGGTACGCTCAGCCCCACTAGCAATGTGTATTCTGGGAGTTGGGGAGGTATTTTCCCCTTGCTAGGACCTAGATGTTATCTCTGGAAGGGAGAAGATGGGGTCCTGGAGAGACAAAACTCACAGTTATTCATTGTGGTTCAAACTACTTCTAAGTCTGATGCGTGTCCCTGAAGTTAAGAAGTAGAAAATCTCTTAGAAAGAAAAAGCTCATTGACCAAAAGAACTCTGTAGATTACTAAATGAGGCCCTCAATGGCAAATTTCAAAGTAAAGGCAAAAATTATCTGTACCAGCGTACTCTTCATGTCTTTGCTAATAAGAACCTTCACTGTGGTTATGAACCTTCACTGTGATTTATTATGGTGGAGAGGTGTACCCTGAGCCGGGAGGAGTACATGAAAGACAGCACAGGATGGAGCAGGGCTTAACCGACACAATGATTTGCACACGTGTGCTTCCTTGAGTGGAAATTACAGTGCCTCCTTCCACCCATATCTCACCAAGTCAGCCAGGCTTTCTAGGATTCTGTATGTCCTAATACAGAATTCTGTTTTCACTACATTATTCCAGGGATCCCAAGAATGGTCCAAATGATGGAAAATGGTCTAGCTGTCTATATTAAGGCTTTAACTTCCTAGTGAAATTCTCTTGGATAATATATTTATCTCTAACCTGAGGTCACAAGTGCTTGACTTGAATTTTGGGCTCAGTAATCACTCATCTTCTTAATGCCATCAGTTTTTTTCTTTTGTTTTCCTGGAGAACTCGCCCTCCTCCATTGAATGTGGGCTTGCATGTACCACTCTCCTGCTACAGAAACGGAAGTGTGAGGAGAGGAGAGCAGATTCCTCCTCTGCCGGTTCTTTAAAAGAGCCAGGGGCTGGATGTATGGCTGAGTTCAGCCAGTCAGATGCTCACTCTTGTGACTTAATTCTTGAAATAGTGATACAAGCCTAAAGAAAAATTTGGAGGAATTTTCATGGCTGTTGGTGGCAATGGTAATGACAAGAGTGGTATCACCTGTAGTGTACTTGACTAGACTATTTCTGAAGAGAGTTGCTATGCTCCCTGTTTCTAGTGAAATCACCCCCACAGAGCCCTGGCCGTCCCCACACCCTACTTCCCAGCTGCCCATTGGAACTGAGCCATTTAAATCCTTCCAGTGAATCCTTCTTGCTAAAGGTCATCCCAGTTGGTTTATCTTCCTTGAAGCCAGGAATCCTAACTGATGCCTTTTTTTTTTAATTGCTTAAACTGTATTTTATAGGTAAGTAATTCTAATTCCAAATTCATCCACCTTCTAGCAAAGCTTGCACCTTAGGGTGAAGCCATGGGGCTGGGAGTCGGGAGCACTAAATTTAAACCTCAGTGCTGTAGCCATTTAGCTGTAGGATTTCAGTAAGTTATTTAATGTCCATCTCAGTTTCTTCATGAAGTGGGAATAGAAAATCTTTCTGAGCATAAGGATACTGTGAGTGCCAGAAAGAGTGTGTAGCAGAGTCCTGAAAAGATAAAAGGCCATGTAAACTATCAATGTGAGATAGAATTATGTGGATCATTCATGAGTGGATGAATTTAATTGAATTCTTCAGGGTTGCAACTTTATTCTACCTCCACTCAGCACATGCTAATTACTGACATTGGGATTCATGTATTCATTCCAGAGACTTTTATTAAGTGCCCACTATGTGCCAGTCACCAATTTCTAATTAGCATTTTTATAAGGAATTTATCATTTGCTACGTGTCTGTCATCTTCTTCCACTTCTACAGAATACATGGAGTCAGATCTCCATGCCTGCAGGAGGAAGTCACTGACTAGTTTCCAGGTGTCCTGCCTTCCTTACTGAGCATCTTTTTCCTTCTGAGAAAGCCCTGATGGAAGAAGGGCAGCCAGGAGGCAGCCTTTCTTTCCTGCAATGCTTTTACTTTCCCCAACCAAAAAAAAAAATTGTTTTCAATTGTGTAAGTCTTGGTGCTATTTCCCCCCTTCTACACACACCTGCCCCAGCAGTTTCTCAAGTTGTCCCTGCTGGCAAGGGGAGAAGACCCTGATTAGCAAGCATTAAGACTTTGACGTCAGTAAGGTCTGGCAGAACAAGCAAGGAGGCAGATGATAATGTTCCCAACTAAAGAAATATTATTTTCTGACAAGAAAAGTATCAAAAAGTAAAGAAAAAAGGTGAGCTCTTCAGTGCAGTGCACAAGTCTTGAAATGAAATGTTTGTGACATGCACCGAAAGCTCCATTGTGTGATCAGCAGGGCAAAATTTCAGAAAACGGTTGCAGGTAATAATGATGACTTGGAAACCTGGACAAATGGAGTTTACCTGAAATGGGCTAAGGATTTGCTTATTCTTGTAGGAACCTATGGAGTCTCTTCTTTCTTGCAAAGTATTATAGAATCAGTTTTTCTTGGAGATTTGTCTACTGTAATAGAGCTACAAAATGATGCTAGCCGCAAGTGTTATTATCTAGCTAATTCCAGTGATGTAGGGGGTGAGACCTGAGATGAAGTTGACATTTTTAATGTCAACTATTTATAATTCTTAAAAGAACACGAAGAAGAGAAAACTTGGCTGCCACCTAATTATTCATGGTGATTCAATATTTCTGGAGTGCCAGCTCTACCAGGGGCACATGAGAATGAGCACAAAAGCACATTTTGAGAGGGGCCCTTTGCTTTTGTTCCTCAAAGCTGCTTGTTTTACTGAGAGGCACACAAGCTTCCCTCTGCTGGGACTGGCTTCTGTTTACCACTTAAAAGCAAGGCTTTGCAAGAGGTGACCCATAGGAATGTGGATTCTCAAAATGTGGGACCTTAAAGGGACCTTGGAAATCATCACATTCAACCTCCCCTCCCTGGTCCTCCTCAAGTTGTAGGACCTAAGGGAGTTGTAAGATGGCGACACATGTCATACTGGAATAGAAGACTAAGAATTTTGAAATCCTTCCACCAGCTTTATTGTCTCTCCATTTTTGAAAAACAGAACCATTTGAAGATATAGCACAGTTTATATACCAGGTTATAAATGGCTCTATCAATCTATGAGATTGGGTCTTTGCATCCCCTTTCTTAGGGATTATCTTGTTCATTTTAAATAGATTGTTTTCTAAACTCTTGTGGAATGGAGAAAGGGAGAGGCACATGTCAATTTCCAGAAAACATCTTCTGTGAGAGCAAACAGAGAAGACTGGAGAGTGTGAGAAATTCAGCTTCCTGAGAGAGGCTCAGTGGGCTTGATGACCTTGATGTTCATGCTATAGTTGTTATGGCAACAGGAAAGTGAAATGATGGTTGCTAAGGGACATTGAACTGAAGCAATCTCCATTACTTACTGGTCACTCCACTTTGAAACTCAGAAATCCACCCCAAGCTGGAATGAGTCAGCAAAACAAATTTTTAAAGATGGAGTTAAAATCGGGTTACATTTAGTACTTTTTGTTCTAGAAGAAGGGTCCCAAGATTCGGTCATGGTTGGAGTAATTGTTTTAAAGGCCTCAGATGACTTAAATGCGGTAAAATCTTTTAATTCTCATGTGGCCACGTCTGCAAACCTTTGCAGGCATCATGCCACCATTTCATTTACAAACAGATGAATTTTGAAACAGGTAATATATTCACAGTGTCAATCTTTGCCTCAAGAAAGGTCAATATAATTAGTGAAGAGAAAGCTCAGGCTGTACCTGAAAATGACTAATGAGTCATTGAGTGGAATGTTGCCCTCTGCCATCTTGGGGGAACTGTCAGTGACATCAAAGTTCATTTTCCTAAGCGATGACTCTCACCCTCCCTCAAAAATTTCCCGGTGCACGGAGGACACTTTGTTGACCAAGTAATGCTGGGAAAAGGTGACCACAGCGGAATTAAATGCCTTGTGTTAGATGCTCAGGTCGGAGACCACATGCACGAGTCATGTGAAGATGTCCTCTCTCCATCTGGTATACAGTAGGCATTCAATATATATTTGGTAAGTTGAGAGGGTGACAAGAAGGGACAGACGACTGTATGCATGCAGCCTGTGGATGAACATTTTTGGACATGTGCAGAGATACATGAAAAATGGTTCCTGTCCTTTAACTTCTTTCATTCTTTCCCTCCTGCCTGAGCGTCTTTCTTTCTGCATCCATTTCCTATCTGCCAGGTGCTGCCAGGTGCTGGGGATGCAGTGATAAGTAAGGGTATGCACTTAGCCTTCAAGGGGCATGTTCACAGTGGGGTCGTGGACTTGTAAACAACCGTGACAAGCTGCAAAGTGATCACGGAGGTATGAGTGATGCAATGGGAATGCAGACGAGCCAGCTGTCTGGGGGTGTCAGGTTGGCGCTGAGAGGCATCCTTATGCAGCATCCTAAACCATGGGCATGCATGAGCATGCAGGTCCTCTCTCCCATGGGTGTGTGGGAGAACTTGTCTGTGGGTGGTTTTAGTGAATTGTGCCGGCGGAGAAGGCAATGGCAAGCCACTCCAGTACTCTTGCCTAGAAAATCCCATGGGTGGAGGAGCCTGGTAGGCTGCAGTCCGTGGGGTCGCTAAGGGTCGGACACGACTGAGCGACTTCACTTTCACTTCAGTGAGTTGTCCCAGGGGTGTTCCTTGGGAAGCAGATAAAGGTAGTTAAGCAAGTTAAAGGTAGGCATGGAAGGGGGTTAATACCTGTGAAGGATGAGAGAAGGGGAGGAAGAGTAGGCAGGGAGAGCCTTCAGACCATGAAGTAGGGCTGGCACCCAGGTCAGGTATCCTATCCTCACATTGTAGGATAGACCTGAGAGAGTCTTGGCTAGTCCAAAGGGAGCCCTGGTGTGAAGGTTACCTGCAGAGGCATTTCATGTGCACGTGAGGCCTGTACCATGCCGTGCTTCATTCTTGGCTGGAGCGTGCCTGGGGCCTGGGGGGCCTCCGCTAAAAATTGAAGCAGATTCTGAAACAACCACGGAGGAGACTGAGAGCTAACTGGACTCTCTGTCTCTGTCTCTCTCTTTTTTCTTTCTCCTTCCCTCCACCCACCCCCTATTGTGGTCAGAAACACGCAACATAAAATTTACCATTTTAGCCATTTTCAAGTGTACAGTCATGTTAAGTATATGCACATAACAACAGTCTGGAACTTTTTCATCTTGTACAACAGAAATTTGATATCTCTCAAACAACTTTCCTTTCTCCCCTCCCACAGCCCTCCAGTGACCACCATTCTACTTGCTTTGCTAAGAGTTCGATTCTATTAGACACCACATGTAAGTGGCGTCATGCAGTATCTTGCTTTCTGTGACTGGCTTATTTCTCTAAGCATACTGTCCTTAAAGTTCATCCATGTTGTAGCACATGTCAGAATTTCATTCTTTTCTCAGGCTGAGTAGTATTCCCTTGTAGGTATAGATCACACTTTTTTATTCATTCATCTGTTGGTGGACACTCAGGTTGAGTCCTGTTGGCTGTTGTGACTACTCAAGATGAACATAGCTGTGAAGATATTTCTTCAAGATGCCAGTGTCTTTGGAAGGAAGATGTGAGTGGTATACCCTCACGACTTTGGCACTGTTAGAGTTCGCATCTCTTTTTGGATGGATTGCCACAATGCATAAATGGAGATGCCCATCATCCAGATGTTTGGGAGGAGCCAGATGATTGATACCAGTCTATTGTTTTAATATCCAAGTTTATCCTGATAGTTTCTTTCGGGCAACTCCTTCTCTGAGAAATTGTCCCTCCCTGCACACAAAGACGTGCCACCCTGCAATCGTGATTATGTTATGTAACTATACTTCTAAATGACTTCAGCAGTTTGATGAAAATAGACACTTGAGTAAAGTGAGTCTTTTCATCGGTTGGGCTCAGCTATGAGATGTTCTGACCTGGGAATTTGGAATTGGAACACAATGGTAGGGAGCTGGTTGGTGGCACTGGAACTGGGAAGCAGTATAAAGCGTTGAGGTAGCTGTGTTTCATGCACCGTCAAGAAGACGCAGAGAAAGCTGGGCTTGAGAAGAATGTGTACACGACAGGCCAGGAGACGAGGTGACAGTGAAGAATTGAAAAGAGCAAGACAGAAAATAGCTTCCTTGCTTTGCCTCAGCTCTTCCAGTTTCAGTTTCTCAACAGCCTTAAAATTCCATGAGATATTCCTGACCCTTAAAAGACTTTCTCCTCTTAAGGCAGTCTGGGTGGGTTTCATTTTTGGTAACCAAATAATTCTGAACCTTTGTTAAAATGAAACTAACGTTAATCTCTTCTGATATACCAGCCAGAGTTTTCACCCTGTGGCTGAGAGCAAGCTAACCTGATAAGAAATACCCTGCTAATCTGTGAACTAGAGAAGAGATGTTAGTCTTGGACTCAATTTTTGCTCCCATCCTGCTACTTTTTGACTGTGTGACCTTGGACATTGCTTACTCTTTGGGCTGAAATTACTACATTTGTAAAATGAGAGTTGCTCCTGGCTTGTCAAATACTGTGCTTTGGTATTGTGTGTGATGTGATGGTCTGTGACAAGTACTGATGGCTGCTGTTTTTTGGCTGCACAGTTGGTGGAAGGGCAGAGGGATTAGTTGGTGTTTTGTAAAAGATAATGAGACTGAAATATATACTTGGATTTGCATGTTGTGAACATTAAATATGTTGTTACTATTTAGTAACCTATCAGGAGAATGATACCTGGTGCTGTGTATCAAGTTTGGTGTACAAACTATCATCACTACAGTAGCTCATTGAAGGGCCATGGTGGGATGGAAGATTCTCAAAGGACATGATGGAAGAATGAATCTGGATGAGTTATCTCATACTTCCAAGACAGGTCTCCCCATGGGGAAAATGGACATAACAGTGCTCTACTTTATTCATGGTGATTTTGTGAAATCAAGTCAGATAAAGTGTATTAAAGCACTTTGAATTCTCCAAGTGCTTTTCAAAAGTGAGGACTTGGTTATATTTATTTATAAAATTTATTCACTTGTAATTTGAGTTACACTATTATAAATAAAATTTTCTCTTATACAGTTGATTTATTTTTAACTTTTTTGTTTTACATGATAATATAGTTGATTAACAATGTTGTGTTAGTTTTAGGTATATAGCAAAATGATTTAATTATATATGCCTGTATTATTCTTTTTCAAATTCTTTTCCCATTTAGGTTGTTACATAATATTGAGCAGGGTTCCCTCTGCTGTATGGTAGGTACTCGTTGGTTATCTGTTTTAAATATAATGCGTACATGGTTAATCCCAAACTCCCTAACTAAGGGATTGGTCCTATGAATAAGAATAGGTAGGATTTATACTGGCAGAGAAAGACAAGGAGAAGGAATTCCAGAAAGGCAGAAGATCGTGAGATCGTGAGGACGGATAGAAGTAAAATTGTGTGTGGTCTCTTGCCCGCTCTCATCTCTGTATCCCTCTCTGTTATGACCCCCCTCTCTCCATGCCCATTCCTGTCGTCGCCAGAGACAGAGAGAGCTGTGGAGAAAGATACAGAAATACACAGAGATAAGGATAGGAATGAGGAAGGAGTGAGATGGAGGAGGGAGGACGGGGCTGAGAGGAGGTGAGTGGGGTAAGGAAGCTCACCTGACCTCAAAGGAATTCCTAGGATTTGAAGCCTAGAACTATACATTGAGAACTATTTGCTAATGGAAGCATCTACTCTAACATGGAAAAGTATTGGGACATAGTGAATATTGGGACATATTCCATTTTCTTTTGGTTGCCCAGTATCCAAGCCCTGTTGTATTTACAGCAAGACTCTCCTATTAAGGGTAGTTCTTTCTGGGAAACTGAGGGGGCCATCATAGATAGGTTGAAGATGACCCTGAGACAGATGTTTGTCTGTATGTGGTTCACTGGGGTGCACTCTTCAGAGAAACGTCTATAAGGGAAACAGGAAAACAGGATGATGTTGAGCTGTGTTGTAGTTTGTCAACGCACAAGGAGCTCTGAATCTGGGATGGTCCTCTAGAGATCTCCCAATCGAGGCACAGGAACCAGACTTCAGTGTCCCTGTATCCACTGGCACTGACTATGGGCTGCCCTTAGAAGAGCATGTACCCCTGGGTGAGGCGACCCCTCCCACTGGAGGATGATTCCTTGGGAAGGGTTCTGTGAGCATCAATAGGTGACATCCCCAGGGATGGGAGGAGCTGGCCATGGACCACAGCATCCACTCCTTGAACCACTTTCCCTGTCTCTGTGCTGCCTGGTTGCTCTGGCACGTGCTCTTGTGTAAGATCAGCCCATGCTAGTCTCTTGCCACAGACTTTAAATCTTGAGCAAAGGAAACAGAGAAGAAGGATCCATTAGTATTCTCTTGGGGCCATGACGGCAGCTGTAGGCATGCTTGTCTTTTGAGGTTTGTGGAAGCAGTAACTAGCCCCAATATGTCTGACACCCAGCTTTCCAGTGTCTCATGGTTCCTTACCATTTCCATGTCCTGGCTCTTGAATCTCTGATTGATAACTGTCTTTCTAATATCCTTCCAGTAAATTTCTTTTTATCTGGAAACACTGAGAGTTCATTTCGGTTTCTCGGGCTTAGGAATTCATTGCTAGTTCATTTATTTGTTTGGGGTCTCACTGGGTCTTTGTTGCGGCTTGTGGTCTTCTCATGGGGGTGGCTTCTCTTGTGGAGTCCAGGCTCTAGGCAGCATGGGCTTCAGTAGTTGCAGCTCATGGGCTTAGTTGGCTCTGTGGCAAGTGAAATCTTCCCAGACCAAGGATCGAACCTGCGTCCCCTGTACTGGCAGGTAGATTCTTATCCACTGTACTACTAAGGAAGTTTGAACTTAGGAATTCTGATTACTAAAGGCAATGAAGGCCAAAAGAGAAAGAAGAAAGAAGGAAAACTAAATTCTAGAATAATGCTCTCTATACTAGTATTAAAGGAAGAAAGTATCTTTTTAATAAGATATGACAACAGTAATAATAAGTTGACTATTATTTCCCCATCCCCCCAACTTCACGTCTTTAACCCCAGAGAAGGATAAAAAAGAGATAATGATTTTGTTTCTAAAAATGCATTTAAAAACAACTTTACAAAATGAGCAATTTGATGGGCTGTGTCAGAGGTGGCATACATTTGGTGGCACAAGTTCGATCCTTGATCCGGGAAGATTCCACATGCCACAGAGCAACTAAGCCTGTGAACTGTAACTACTGAGTCCTTGCTGCAACTAGTGAAGCCCATGCTCCCTAGAGCCTGTACTCTGCAACAAAGATGGCATACACCTCCTTTGCATCATATTGTCAAGCATATTTGCAAAAACAAGTGAATTTTCAGGATGCATCTGATTAAGTGGGTTAAGCTAACCAGTTGAGAAAAATGGGAAACTGCCACTTGACATATTAACCTCTTCAGAGCCAGGACAGGCAAAGTCATATTAAGAAGTATAGAAGCTAGTCAAGACTTGGGTGGCAATTCTGTGAAGGCCTCTCTGGCTAAATCAGAATTAAGGGCTGAAGGGTGTACATAGAACATGAGGTGAGTTGGGGATACCATTGGTTCTTGGGGCACATACCCAAGGTAGCAGCCCCAAGTAGACTTTCCAAGAAGTAGAAAAGAAAGGTGAGAGATAGGGTAGCTTAAGTATTAATGACAGCATGTTTGGGGTGTTGAAGTCTTTGACTAATGGCTTAATAAATCATGGATTAATAGAGAGGTCTCTGGTGGGGAAATCAAAGTTCTCAACCAATCAACTGTTACGTAGATAGACTGCTCCCTGGGTTAGGTTATTAAAACTCTGTTAGAATGTACTTATCAAAGCAAGTGGTACTAAATGGGAGACTAAATTGCCTTTCCTTGTTGACTGGATTGAAAGCAAATCAGCTCAAATGGGTCACCCCCCCTCCCCGCCCCATCCCCATTCCGCCTGTTATCCCTTTTGGAGCGTGCCTGCTGATAGAGGAAATGGATCCCAGCAGGAACAGATCTTGAAGTGTGTAATCTCTTACTGCTGCCGCAGCAGCGTTGACGGGCTTGAAAGAGCCCGGCTAAAAACTGGGATTTCTGTTTCTCAGACACTTGAGACAGGCGAATGGGGATAATGTGAAAACCCTGGCAGAAGGTATCAAACTTCCTTTTTGGGAAAATGGTGTTGCAAGGTGTTGGGCTTGGAGGAATAAAGAACACTCTTTGGGCATGTTGGTCAGAAACCTCCTCTGTGAGGAGGTGATATTTAGGGCGAGTCCAGTAAGATCAGAAGGAGCCAGCCATGCAAAAAGGTTGGCGATGAGGCTGGGTGTGGTAGGGAAGAATGTTTTAGGCAGAGGGAATTGCGCCAAGAGGAAAGAATTCGGTATATTTGACCAACTGAAAGGTGGGCAGTGTGGCTGAAATTAGTAAGTAGGGGAGGGTGGTGGAAGGGGAGGGGGAAATTGGGTACCAGTCACTGTTAGAGAGGCAGGAAGGGCAACAGGATACTTGGCCAAGTAGACTATGATACGTAGTTTGGATTTTTGTGGCATCTAAAAAACTAAAACTACTGATTATTGCAAAAAAGAAACAGACTCATAGGTACAGAGAACAAATTAGTAGTTACCAGTGGAGGAGAGGGAAGGGGGAGGGGCAAGATAAGGGTAGGGGATGAAGAAGTACTAACTACTATGTATAAAGTAAATAAGCTCTAAGGATATATTGACAACACAGGGATTATAGTCAATATTTAATAATAATTATAAATGGAATATAACCTTTAAAATTGTGAATCACTGTTGTACACCTGAAGATTATTCAACATTGTACAACAACTATACCTCAATAAAAATTTTTGGTTTTTACCCTACATGCAATGGTTTTTAAGCTATAATGTGATCAGATTTCTATTTATAAAAATCACTATGACTTCCACAAGGAGAATGGAGTAGGGGGAAAGGAGCAGAACCAGGCAATTACAGTACAGGAGACGTGGTAATGGCTTGGTCTAGGGTAGTGATGCCAATAGAGGGGGAGAGAGACTGATGAATTAAGGGTATAATTACGTGGCAAAAAATGAGGATCCAGTGATGGTTTGGCTGGTGGAGGGGGGTCGTTAGAATGGGAGGAAGACTGTACAATACCCAGGTTTCTGTGTTGAGTTTATTGATGGTATGTGGTCTGTTGGGCAGTGTTATATTCTTACATTTTATTCTGTTGAGCTCTTGCTAAGTCAGGGTCTCCGTCATTGTTCTTTCTCCCCCCTCATGCCTGTCCAGTGTCCAGAGACTGAAAAAAAAAAAAAAAGAAAAAAACCCAGCTTCTCTCCTAAGCAAGCTATGCCTCTTGCCAATAGAAATGAAAAATGGAGCTCCTTTTGGGTTATCAGCACCGCACGACTCACCTTGTTCGCACGCAGTGCTGGATTCCTGAATGATTTAGAATCAGCTCTTCCTGCTCAGCCCTAATATGAATGCATTGCCTGTTGATTATCTCAGACACAACTTATTACCCTGAATTTAAGACTCCTTCAGCGTTGTTTCAATTAATGTGGCAATGAGTGTGCGCATTAGAATGGCCAAGCAATAGCTAGGATTTAATTGATTTAATTTGCATATCTCATTCTGAAAGAATTATATGTTATAAATTCACCCGCTGGCAGGACCTGACCACTGCTGCCTCCTTTGTGAATGCAAAATTAGCTTCCCTGAAGGTTTTCCCAACCCAGGTTGCCTTTCGATCACTTAAGATTCGTGGTGTTTGTTCCATCTTTTAAGAGGAGAGTACTGAACCCTCTTGGTAAATGAATGTGAGTTCAGGGGAAGCCTGTGAGTAAGGCTAGATTGCTTATGAGAGGACCAGGTGACAATGAGACTAGCGTCACTTTGGAGCCATCTCCAAGGGATCTTTCAGGAACTGTTTCTTTGGGAGCTGAAGTCAAAGCAGATGCTTCTTTGATGGAAAGAATAATGGGAAAGAGAGTTAATGTATCTTTCTGGGCAAAAGTATCTTTCTCAGATATCTGGAAACTTGTGTGCATACCATTGGAAGTTGGAAAAGAGAATGTGTAAAATTCAAACTGTTGGAAATCTTATTTTTCATATGTACACTTGTATATAAACTATATTGTACATATAAATGCACACAAACACATATACAGCTTGTTAATCACCAAGAGTGCACCAGTACATTTATATTGGGCTTCCCTGGTGGCTCAGTGATAAAGAATCTGCCTGTTAATACAGGAGACATGGATTCAGTCCCTAGGTTGGGAAGATCCCCTGGAGAATGAATGGCAACCTCCTTCAGTATTCCTGCCTGGGAAATCCCATGGACAGAGAAGCCTGATGGTGGTGGTGGTGGTTTAGTCGCTAAGTCATGTCCAACTCTTGCGACCCCATGGACTGTAGCCTACCAGGCTCCTCTGTCCATGGGATTCTCCAGGCAAGAATACTTGAGTGGGTTGCCATTTCCTTCTCTACTAAATGGGGCCTAATGGCATCAACCTCACTGGACCGTGAAGGGCCTCGAGAGAGACAAAGATTCCTAAAGTTCTCTACATAAGGCTTGGTACCCAGGAAGTTTTCCATTCACAGTAAGTTCATTGTGAGCAGTGATCAGGAACACTCCTGGGGGCCTGCATGGTTCCCTGAGGGAAAGGAGCAGGGTGCCCACCTCCCTAGTCTGACAGAGAGCCAGAAAACACTGATGCACAGGTTTTCCTCCTTGAGGAAGCAGCCTGACAGGTTATAATCTATGGGGTCACAGAAGAGTTGGCCTTGACTTAGTGACTAAACAACAACAAAATTATATCAGCTGATAAAGTACTGAAATACTTCCATAGCACTTGGTAAGTAGCTGCTGACTTCACATGCTTCTCTTGCCACCCCCCAAAACGCTGATCTCCCCATGATAGAGCAGCTAAAGTGGCAAAACTTGGCCCTTGGAGGGTGCCTCCATGCCCCTGTCCCAGTCTTACGGCCAGCATCCGTTCTAATTGATCCATGAATTTACAGGTTGCTGACTATTTTGTATATTATCTGTGTGGAATGGGCATGTAATCAAGGTCTGGCTAAATGTGTCTCCTTCCCCCTTGATTGGTTCAGTGATGAGCCTGGGACCTTGGTTCAGTCCAGTGTTTCAGTTCTAAGATATGTGATGGACATGTTAAAAAAAGGAGGTTTCTCTCATTCTGCCTGTGTTGCTAAGCAGATCAGCATGTGGTTGTCAACTTGCTACTGTGAGGAGAGCTAGCCACCATCTTGGAAAGCAGAGTTGGCTATGAAAATAAACCAACATTCCTAATGGATACCATCTAGGCATTTGGATTCTGCCATGCTGATGCCTATAGAGACCTTGGCTCTTTTAGTTTTGTTGGCAATAATATCCCTTTCAGCTGAACTCAGCCATGGTAGGGTCCTGCCATGTGTAAGTGAAGAGACCTGACTGTTACCTCTTACCCAGTAGAGTAACCCACTGGGACTTTTGGGAACAATACAAATTAAGAGGCAAGTGGATTTAGAGGACTTTGCCAAGGATGTAAAAATGGAAATGTCAGAAAATGGGAAGAGAACCCACACAGTTGCTTGCACAAAGAGCTCTGTCTGTCAAGGTGAATATATTTTATTTTATTAAGTAAGTCTGGGAGCAGAAGTCACCTTTGCTTACTGACCACGCATGCAGCCTCCTTTTTCTGTTGAACTTGGTCATATGCAATCCATATATCTACTTTCCATCATTTTATTTGTTTTAAAACCACTTCTTAAAAATCAGCAGTTCAAAGGGAAATGCCAGTAAGGCATTTTCCTTAACAGCACTGTATCTGAAGAAGTGAATTTTAATTTAAAGATGTTTTATCATAATGCCCTCAAGCATTGTATTCTTTTCCTCCTTGGCTTATATCAGTTTATTTGAGGACCACTGCATTTTGTCATCTGTACTTTTTGATTTCATGGCAAACTAAATAATAATGTTGTAGCATCAATAATAATATTGATCACTTACTCAATGCTGAAGACTCCTTTAAGCTCTTTGTATGCATCTAGCCTGTGAGGATGGCAACCGTTATTAACCCCATTTTAGAGATGAGTAAGCTAAGGTGTTGAAAGACTGAAATGTGCCCAAATTCATACAGCTAGTAAGTGACAAAGTCAGGTCACTGAGCTCACTTTTATAGGATTTTTTTTTTCTATTTTGTACACACATATGGAAAAAACTAACCTTCAAAGGCCTAGGTTTTATGCTCTCTGACATTCATTTTATGTGACTTTTAATTTCTCAGTCCTTCAATGATGTCTCACTTCTCTGTATATTACCTCCAAGTCAATAATTTACAAGACCTCTCATTAGCAACTGGTAATAACTCTCTTTTTTTCTGGGCAAGTCTGATGACCAGTCTCTCTAGCCATCTCCCCTCCCTGTTAAAAGTGATTGCCTTCCATGGATCATTTTGTGTGATTTCTAAAACATCACAGCCAATATTTATCCTTGGTTGCTTAATAAATAAAGTCAACACAGCAACTCTAAGTATTTCGTGAGAACCACTTCTTGATTTCTCAGCAGTAATGAATCTGTCGACCAGAGAAGCAGCCTGGAGGGATGCTATTTCTTGTAAAATGGGATGAAAAATTTTGCCCATAAAACAAAACCAGAAAATCTGGGGTTTCCCTCAGTGCTGTTGTCTGATTTTTCTCCACTCCGATGGCTTTAATCTCTATGATGGTTATCTCTCTGCATCATGACAGATGCAAATAATATCTCAAGTGACTGTTAAAAGATCCAGGCTTAGACCAGTTCAGATTTTTGATAAGCATTAAAGTAGGCATACATTCCTTTACAGAAGTGTTTCTTACAAATGCCAAAGCAAGATATACAATAGATGATAAAGTCTCATATCTTTCAAATTTAAATTCTTTGTAAAACATGTTCAAGTCAAGCCCCCTCCTTAGTTTTATTTTTGCTCACTGAGAGGAAATTGTTTTTACCCACAACACATCTTTTCTGAACTGCCAACTGAAAAAGAAATATGACCAAAAAAAAACCCAACAAAACTTCATGGGAAAACTATTCTAGAACCTCTTAACTTATTAGTAGTGAGGAGTAAGCAGAGCAGTTCTTGGTACTGAAGTCATTCTAGCAGTTGCATCCTGTGTGAAACCTGCCTTTCTTGGCATAAAAAGAGTGCTCTTTGACAGAAGAGTTTGCAGTCACTGTTTGCTTTTTTGGAGTGAAGACAGAAGTTCTTGGGTGTTAATTTTCTCAAAATGGTTGTTTCAACCCTTCAGGCCTGTCTGACTCTTTTGCAACCCCATGGACTGTAGCCTACCAGGCTCCTTTGACAATGGGATTTTCCAGGCAAATCCTGGAGTGGGTTCCCATTTCCTCCTCCAGGGGATCTACCCAACTCAGGGCTTGAACCCATGTCTCTTGCATTGCAGGTGGATTCTTTACTGCTGAGCCACTGGGGAAGCCCCCTTTAAGTGTAGGCAGTCTGATTTTCTACCACCAGTGGCACCCCACTCCATTACTCTTGCCTGGAAAATCCCATGGATGGAGGAGCCTGGTAGGGTGCAATGCATGGGGTCACTAAGAGTAGGACACGACTGAGCGACTTCACTTTTTTTAGGATAAAAGAGCTGGAATATTTTCCACCTAATTTTTGGTAGAGTCTTTCTATAATCTAAGTTGAACTGACCAATTAAATGAGCCTGTTTACCTAGACACCAGGATGGGTTTAAAGATGTACTCTTGATCCATTTTAGTTCTGTTCCATAAGAGTCTTCCTTTCTCTCCTCCCAAGGTTTCTCTTCTTCCCCATCTCCAAGCTATGAAAAAAGGCTCAGTCTTACTACCAAGACTCCTACACATGTAGGATATGAGTAGGGGCAGGAGATGGCAACAGTAAACATCTACATCTTAGGAAAATCAGTGAACTAAAGTAGACAGGAACGGGAAAATTTAATTCAGATGACCACTATATCTACTACTGTGACAAGAATCTCATAGAAGAAATGGAGTAGCCCTCATAGTCAACAAAATGCAGTACTTGGGTGCAACCTCAAAAACGATAGAATGATCTCAGTTTGTTTTCCAGGCAAACCAATCAACATCACAGTAATCCAAGTCTATGCCCCAACCACTAATGCCAAAAAAGCTGAAGTTGATAATTTCCATGAAGACCTACAAGACCTCCTAGAACTAACACCAAAAAAGAAGTCCTATTCATCACAGGGGATTGGAGTGCAAACCTAAGAAGTCAAGAGATACCTGGAGTAACCAGCAAGTTTGGTCTTGTGGTACAAAATGAAGCAGGGCAAAGGCTAACAAAATTCTGCCAGGATAATGCAAACAGTTTTGTTCAACAACATAAGAGATGACTAACACATGGACATAATCAAATGTTCAATACCGAAATCAGATTGATTACATTCTTTGTAGCCGGAGATGGAGAAGAGAAGCTATACACAGTCACCAAAGACAAGACCAGGAGCTGACTGTGACTCAGAATCATCAGCTCCTTATAGCAAAATCCGGGCTTAACCTAAAGAAAGTGGGGAAAACCACTAAGTTAGTCAGGTACAACTTAAATCAAATCCCCTATGAATATACAGTGGAGGTAATGAATAGACTCAAGGGATTAGATCTCCTGAACAGAGTGCCTGAAGAACTGTGGTTCATAATATTGTATAGGAGGCAGCAAACAAAACCATCCCAGAGAAAAAGAAATGCAAGAAAGTGAAGTGGTTGTTTGAGGAGGCTTTACAATACTGAGGAAAGAAGAGAAGCAAAAAGCAAGGGTGAAAGGAAAGTTATACTCAACTGAATGCAGAGTTTCAGAGAATAGCAAGGAGAGACAAAAAGGCCTTCTTCCATGAACAATGCAGAGAAACAGAGGAAAACAGTTGAAGGGAAAGACTAGCGATCTCTTCAAGAAAGTTAGAAATATAAAAGGAACACTTCATCCAAAGATGGGCAAAATAAAGTACAGAAATGGTAGAGAACTAACAGAAGCAGAAGAGATCATAGAGAGATGGCAAGAATACACAGAAGAACTGTACAAAAAAGATCATAATGACCCAGACAAGCACGATGGTGTGGTCACTCACCCAGAGCCAGACATGGTGGAGTGTGAAGTCAAGTGGGCCTTAGGAAGCTCTGCTGCCAATAAAGCTAGTGGAGGTGATGAAATTCCAGCAGAGCTATTTAAAATCCTAAAAGATGATGCTCTTAAAGTGCTGCATTCAGTGTGTCAGCAAATTTGGAAAACTCAGTAGTGGCCACAGGACTGCAAAAGGTCAATCTTCATCCCAGTTCCCAAGAAGGGTAGTAATAAGAATGTTCAAACTGCCAGACAACTGTACTCATCTTCCATGCTAAAAAAGTTATGCTCAAAATCATTCAAGTTAGACTTTAGCAGTATATGAACCAAGAACTTCCAAATCTAAGCTGGATTTAGAAAAGGCAGAGGAACCAGAGATCGAATTGCCAGCATATTATGGATCATAGAGAAAGCAAGAGAATTCCACAAAAAACATCTACCTCTGTTTCATTGTCTATGCTAAATCCTTTGACTGTGTGGATCATAGTCTGAGTTGGGAATACCAGACCATCTAACCTGTCCTGAGAAACCTGTATACAGGTCAAGAAGCAACAGTTAGGTCCTTATATGGAACAATGAACTGGTTCAAAATTGAGAAAGGAGTATGATGAGGCTGTTTATTGTCACCCTTTTTATTTAACTTATACACTGAGCACATTATGCGAAATGCTGGGCTGATTGAGTTATAAGCTGGAATCAAGATTGCCGGGGGAAATATAAACAACCTCAGATATGCCGATGATATCATTTTAATGGTAGAAAGTGAAAAGGAATTAAAGAGCCTCTTGATGAGTGTGAAATAGGAGAGGGAAAAAGTAAAAATATTAAAAACAAAAAAAACTAATATCATTGTGTCTGGTCCCATCACTTCATGACTAAAAGGGGAAAAGGTAGAAGCAGTGACAGAGTTTCCCTTCTTGGGCTCTAAAATCACTGTGTATGGTAACTGGAGCCATGAAATTAGATGATTGCTTCTTTGCAGGAAAACTATGACAAACCTAGACAGTGTGTTAAAAAACGAAGACATCACTTTGATGAGTCAAGGCTGTGGTCTTTCCAGTAGTTTCATATGGATGTGAGAGTTGGACCATAAAGAAGGCTGAATGCCAAAAAAGATGTTTTCAAACTGTGGTGCTGGAGAAGACTCTTGAGAGTCTCTTGCACAGCAAGGAGATCAAACCAGTCAGTCCTAAAGGAAATCAACCCTTATTACTCATTGGAAGAACTGATGCTGAAGCTGAAGCTCCAATCCTTTGGCTATCTGATACAAATAGCTGACTCACTGGAAAACACCCTGATGCTGGGGAAGATCAAAGGCAGGAGGAGAAGAGGGTGACAGAGGATGAGATGGTTGGATGGCATCACCAATTCAATGGACATGAATTTGGACAAGTTCTGGAACATGGTGAGGGACAGGGAAGCCTGGCATGCTGCAGTCCATGGGGTTGCAAAGAGCTGGACACAACTTGGCAATTGAACAACAACAAGGGCTGCTTGTGATGGTTTGCAACCATGAAGAGAAGACCTATCTAAAAAAAAAAAAAGCCAAAGAGATTCAGGAAGATACAAGAAATAGAGATGCAGATTTCCTTTGACTTTATTTGGACCTCTGGGTCAAACTATGCCTAAGTCTGTTATCTTTTTGATTCCTCAATTATATGATCATATAGCTTCCCTTTTGCTTATACCAGTTTCAGTTGGGTTTCTGTCACTTGTGATACAGAGTTCTGACTCATGATTGTGTAATTTAACCTGATTTAAGTTTTCCCTCCTAAATTTGTAGTTAGAAACCCTCTCTTTTTGTAAAGCTGAGTGTGAAGATTGTAGCATTGCGTTTGTCACAGAAATCCACATTTCACTGATAAAAGAAAAACACATTTCATGGTGGGAGGGCTTCACAGAGGCTCACTTCAGACATATGTTGGAACTCCTTGTGGTGGGAGTGTGGACAGGTCAGCCTTTTGTGATAGTAGAATGGACATTGGATGAATGAGGTTGTGTCATTTAAAACTGATGTGATCATATCAACAATGAATGCTAGTTCATACAGTATCTTGTACTTTTTAATAGTTACATTTTCAGGTGTAAGAATCCATTCAACATTTTGAAATCTCAACTCCATGGATGAGAGTAGTTAACTTTAAACAAAGGAGTGGCTATACATCTCGACTGTTTACAAAGTGTACTGGCTCCATGTTGCCTAGAAAAAGAAAAGTCAAATTTTGGTCCTTCTCAGTCAAATCTTAACCTACCTTTGAAGCCATAGTTCCTGCCATACTTTCTCAGAGAGTTTGTGTGACAGTCATACTGTGTTATTGATCTCTTTCCAAGCCCTGGTACCCCTACTCCCTACAACTGCCATTGCCTCTGCTCACCTGAATTCCTTGAATCGGATGCACTTCTTTGTGTACTCATTTTTCAAGATATGGATGAAGTGAAACTTAATCCATGACCTGCTGTTCACATTAAGATCAAACCCTCTCTTAAACCCTGAATATATTTCTTTTCACATTCCTCTTACTAGACTTCTCAGATCATAAACAAGTTGATTTGTATTTTCCCCTTTATTATGCTGTGAGGCATATCTCTTTTATCTTCAGTGCCCCGAAGAAACTAACTAGGTCCATTCCTCTAGCATATTCTGTTGTGGCATCACTTATTTCTCTACAATATTTGTCATGATTGGAGTTTTACAGTTGTTTGTGTGACTTTTGTATTAATTTGTTTCTTCTTTACTACATCAGAAGCCTAAAAGGGTCAGGATCAAGACGAATTTTGTTTGCCGGTGTAACCCTCTGGCCTAACATAGTTCCTGACACATAACAGGTGCTAAAAAATAATCATCAAATAGACGGGTGAAATTTTGTTGAATGAATGAATGAATGAATATGTATTCTTTTTCAGGAATATTAGTAGCTTAAAAAGATAAACCAAAAGAAGATAATACTTTCTTCTAGTGGAGACAGCTAGTAATGTCAATAATAGTGGAATTTCAGGATGAAGTGTTACTTAAAAACAATGTTTTAATTTCTTCTTACAGAAAAACTGAAGGAACTACACAAAGAACTTTTTCCCCACCTTGAATCACAGGAGAGTAAGTTGTAAACATAGAGGCCATTCATTCCCCAGTACTTTGGAGTATACCTGACCTAAATGAAGACATACTCTTGTATAACTATAATATAACCATCAACATCACAAAATTAACATTTATAAATAACTGTCATTTAATTCATAGACCACATTACGTTTTGTTCATTGTTCCATTAATGTCCTTTATAGTGAATGGATCTAATCTTGGATCACATGTTGCATTTGATTGTCCTATCTCCTTTTATTTATCTAAATATGTTTGTTAGCTTGACTTATAAAACAGGTCCCTATAGTATGTAGATCTTCATTTGAACTCTTGCCCTAGGCCCTGCATATGTTACTGGTGGGATTTTCTCAGATTTCCCTATCTACACAATTCCTTATGTAAGTCCCTAAATTTATCATTATCTTGAACTCTAGAGACAGCTCAGAGATAATTTTCAAATTCTGTGCATTGGAGAGGATTGGATGTGTTTGTCCATTTAGTAACCATTGCCATCTGCTTCATAATCACACAGCCTTGTGAACTGTCAGGGGACTCCTGTGAGCAGTGTCTTCTTTTGGTTCAGGTCTGATGGCAGTTGACAGTTAAAGCTTGGCTTTAATCTTGTTGCCATTTCCTATTCCAGGGAATCTTCCCAACCCAGGGATTGAACCCACATCTCTTGAATCTACTGCACTGGCAGGCAGATTTTTTTACTGGAGCAACCTTAGTTAGTTAGTTAGTTTCCGTCGCTCAGTCGTGTCTGACTCTACCTGGGAAGCCCTAACTGACAAAGTTAATACGGTTAAAAAATGAGTCTGATCATTTAGAGTTGCCCAGTTTACTGTTCACGAGTTGGTGTTGGTCTGCAGTATACAATGGTATTTTGTGCCACTCGCCCTTCTAATCGGAGAAGGCAATGGCACCCCACTCCAATACTCTTGCCTGGAAAATCCCATGGGCGGAGGAGCCTGGTTGGCTGTGGTCCATGGGGTCGCGAAGAGTCGGACACGACCGAGCGACTTCACTTTCACTTTTCACTTTCATGCATTGGAGAAGGAAATGGCAACCCACTCCAGTGTTCTTGCCTGGAGAATCCCAGGGACGGGGGAGCCTGGTGGGCTGCCGTCTTTGGGGTCGCACAGAGTCGGACACAACTGAAGCGACTTAGCAGAAGCAGCGGCAGCAGCCCTTCTAATGAGTTCTTGTGGAATCTCAATTTAGACAGTGTAGCATGTAAGTGTTTCTAGAATGGAAACTCTTCCCATTCCAGTAAGGAGCTAGCTGATGTTGAAGAACTGTCTCCACTCTACTCTCCTTCCTACTGTCCCTTTGATCATACAGGTTTTTTTTTTTCCCTTATCATAAAACCAATACATGTTTATAGAAGGAAAGAAAAAGATAAGCGAAGAAAAGAGAATAACAGCTCCAGAAATTCTACCAGGCAGACAGTCACTGATTACATATCAGTGTATCTTTAGAATCACTTGGGGAGCTTTTAAGGAATAACAATGACTATGTTTCTCTTCCAGAGATTCTGATTCCAGTGGTCAAGAGTGCACTTGGGCAGGGATCATCATATTGGTCTAATGTTCAGGCAAAAACAATAGATCTGGGAATTTAGTATGTATATAAAATGTATAGTTTACCAAAATGGGCATTCTATAATGCAGTTTTGTAACCTGATTTTATCATTCAACAGTTTATTACTAACATCTTGTCACAGAAGGATGAGTTATCTAAGTAGGATGTTTTCACCCAGGCCAAGGGACAGAGCAGGAATGGGGATTGAGGATAGGGGTGGAAGCAGAAAATGCTTCAGAAAGCTCACTGGTGCCGAGAAAACAGAACCACACTTGGTCTGGATTATGACAAATGAAACAAAGCCTGGAATTCTCTGGCTATAAAGCTGTGATTTTCAGTGGAACTGTCTCTAAATAATTGCTTATTAGCCATAGACACACCTGGAAATTCTTTCAATTACTTATTTCTCATTCATTCCTTCTTTCAATCAACACATACATAACACTACTTAGGGTATACTACTAGAGGTATAAAGATGGATAAGATTTTGTTCTTCAATTCAAGGAGCTTGTAATCTCAGAAGAGCTGAGACAGATGTACAAACACTTGCGTGTGTATTTATTGAGCACTTATTCTGTTCCACATACTCTTCTAGGCACACTAAATAAATTTCCTCAATAAATGTTCCCCATTACCTGATCAAATCAGCAGTGAAAGAAAGTGAAAAGAAAGTGAAGTCGCTCAGTCATGTCTGACTCTTTGCGACCCCATGGACTGTAGCCTACATGTAGGCTCCTCCATCCATGGGATTCTTCAGGCAAGAATACTGGAGTGGGTTGCCATTTCCTTCTCCAGGGTATCTTCCTGACCCAGGGATCGAACCCGGGTCTCCCGCACTGGAGGCCCTTTTCTACCCATGAGGAGACTGAGGCCTGAGAGGTTACATTGTCTGGCCCCAGAGTTCAAGCTCTCAACCTATATACTCTGCTACATCAAAGAATGTGCCAAAGGACCACATGTACCATAGTAAGGTTAATAAAGGAGGAAATGATGAATTCTAATGTGAGGAATGAGGAAGGGGAGCTTCAAGAAAGACTTTGGAGTCAGACAGATTATTTCATTTTATAAGGGAAAATACCATAAGTAGGGAGGATATGTAAATACTTGCCATATATATCCATAGTGCTGTTCGTTGGGAATATTTTGCTTCTTCTCTATGTCTCCTATGTCTTCACAGCCCACGGGAGCTGCAGGAAAACCAACTGAGTTAGTCCTGTAGCCACTAGAGTGTGGATCCATTCATGCTTCAGTACCAGGTGGGGACAATGGAGCCCCCATGGCTGCACTGGAACTCCTGCATGGGAGAAAAGTCGCACTGGCACCTTTTGATTAGGGGCAGATGAAAATGTGCACAGAAGGAGGGTAGCATCTCCTCAAGGTCCTCCTAAGGGAAGACCACTGAACCAAGAACTGAGAAGATGATACTCAGGTGAAAATCCAATTTGTTGTGAGATCTGAGGAAACTGCTTGAGGAGTTCTGATCAATAGACTTATTGAGAGAGAGATTCCAGAATGCCTGCTGCTACAACCCACATTGCTGTAGGTGCCCTGGCTGTCTGGAAGAGGATACTGGTTAGAATTTACTGGACTGTCAAGCAGAAATAAGCACAGATATATATCTTGCAGAAAATCACATGGTGAGAGAAAATAGACTACTCCTGAAGAGTGTTCAAAAAGTTTTTACATACACTGATAATCTTCTTTAACAGGGTGAATCCTGGCCTTGGTTCTGTGGGTTTGTTTATGCATGTGTAAAAGTAGGAACTGTAAAGATATGAATTTCTCTGTTAAAATGCTTTGTATCAAAGGAAAAATAAGATCTTGCCCCAAATAGGTTTAAAAATTAAAGAAAGCTTGACTCATAAGAGTTCAAAGTCTAATATTAGAAAGACTTCAGGCTTGGTTGATTCAGTACCCGTGGGATTTGGTTATATTAATTAGTGTAGGAAATGCTGTGTGCCGTGTCTTTGTCATTTGCGCTACTGTAACAGGGGTTGCAAAGAGTCGGACACGACTGAGCGACTGAACTGAACTGAACTGAACAGAATGGCATAAGCTGAGTGACTTAAAATCAACAGAAATCTGGAGATTGGAAGATGAGGGTTCCAGCATGGCCAGGTTCTGTTGAGGGCTCTTTTTTTGAGTTCAGTTCAGTTCAGTTCAGTCACTCAGTCGTGTCCGACTCTTTGCGACCCCATGAATCACAGCACGCCAGGTCTCCCTGTCCATCACCAACTCCCAGAGTTCACTCAAACTCATGTCCATCGAGTCAGTGATGCCATCCAGCCATCTCATTCTCTGTCGTCCCCTTCTCCTCCTGCCCCCAATCCCTCCCAGCATCAGACTCTTTTCCAGTGAGTCAACTCTTCGCATAAGGTGGCCAAAGTATTGGAGTTTCAGCTTTAGCATCAGTCCTTCCAGTGAACACCCAGGATTGATCTTTAGAATGGACTGGTTGGATCTCCTTGCAGTCCAAGGGACTCTCAAGAGTCTTCTCCAACACCACAGTTCAAAAGCATCAGTTTTTCGGCTGCAGACTGCCAACGTCTTATACTTCCACAAGGTTGAAAGAGTACGAGCTCTTTGGCCTCTTCTTATAAGGACACTAATCCCGTTCATGAGGGCTTCACTTTCATGACTTAATTACCTTGCAAAGACCTCACCTTGAGTGCCATTACACTGGAAATCAGATTTCAGCGTATGACTTTGGGAAAGACACATACATTCAGTCTATAATAGGCTACAAAAAACTAGTTGTGATATCTCAGGGGCTTCATACAATACCACAGTACTGCTCATGTATGCAGCATTCTATGAAAATGGAGGCTTCTGCTACATCCATGGACCTTGCTTCCTTCTATGCTATAGTCCTGCCACCTTGAACATGGCTTCAAGACAGTCATCCTGGCACAATCTATTCTACAGTGGAAAAGCAGAAGGTTGTGAAGGATCAAGCAGGACATTTTCCAGCCCAGTTCCAGAAGCTGTAAACATCATTTCCATCTATAATCCACTAGTCAGGACTCAATTGTGTGGCACTGCCTAACTGCAGGGGAGGCTATTAACTATGGCTTCTTTGGTGCTTAGGAAGAAAATAAAATGAGTTTAGTGAGCTTACTATCTCGATCTCATGAGTTCTTTCCATTTTTCTGCTTTGACATTCTCACAGTCTTCTGGTAGCTACCTTCTGGTTGCTACCTTCTCTGATAGCATCATGGATGCAGCAGCTCCAGGTGTCACATCCTGTCACCATGGCTGAGGAAAAAAAAGAAATTGACTCTGTTTTTGGCTGTCTCCTTTGAATGAGTACACCTCTTCCAGAAACCTCCCAGCAAACCTTGCCTCACTTCTCACTGACCATCAATTGCCCCTACCTGCATATATCACTGGAAGGGGAATGAGATTCTTCTTTGACAAATCAAGCCTGTTGTTGGAGCTGGTAAGAGGGGATGTGTCCTCTGAAGCATGGAGTTGCTTATACAGAACTTTCCTTGACAGAAGAACATCACTGCATTACTTCCAAGGGGGTAAATTACACTCAACTTAGCCCCAGCTCCCATCCAGACCTTTGGAAATTCATCCTCCTGGACAATCTTAAATTTCTTCACTTCTGTGTCTTATTTTATTAAAGTAGAAATTTCAATGATGAACATTTCCAATGGTCATCCAGTGAAGTGGTGACAAACCCAGAGTTCTCTCCAGACAAATGTCCCAAAGGCTTTTTGATGTGCTTGTGAGTGACCAAAGCATGTTCCTTGGGAGGTTCTGTGATGTAGAGGTTAAAAGTATGGTGTCTGAGGTCTGACAGTCCTGGGTTCCAAGTTCCATTCTACTTCCAGCTCTTTGACCTTGGGTGGCTAACACAACCTCTTTAATCTCATCATGTATCCTGTATTAGGGTCATTATACAGTTTCTAAGAGGTATTTAAAGCAAAAGCACTAGACAGGGTTCCTGGATGGTAAAAAGTACTTAATAAAGTCCAGCTGATCTTGCCACTATAATTTAGTTTATAATACAGTAGCTATAGTGGTAGAAACAGAGATGCATTTTGTGGATTACATAAAGGTGAATAAAATCACACATACAGCGCAGTGGAAGAAGACACCCTCAAACAACTTTTCAAGAGGACTATATTGCCAGCCCTCTAGCATGGTTGGAAGCCAAAATAGAGGACATAGTGCCCTTCTTGGGAAGAGGAGCTCTGCTTTTAGAGATACTTGACATTTCTTGGTGTGGGATTTTAATGAGCACACATGGTGATTTTTGTCACTATGCATTTAGCTAAATGTACTTTAAACAATTCCTAAGAATTTATTCAAGTAAAACTTCCATATGTGTCTAGATGAAAAGATTGATCTTCCCCTCATTCATTCATTACCTATCTGTCTACCTATCTTTCTTCATAAATTCATCCATCCTTTTATCCATCCCTGGCACTGAGTAATGTCCATGGTTTATAAACAATAAGGAATTTCCCGACCTCAAATTCCTTGCAAACTATGAGGGAGAAATGCAAGTATACCGAACATTAGGATTAAAGTATTCATGGAGTGCTTGAAAGCAGCACAGAAGGGTCTTCATTCCAGATTTGCAGTGGGCCCTGAGGCTTGGCATGCTCCCGAGAGAAAGCTGTAGTTCATTGCTCTTCAAAGTGTGGTCCTTGAAGTCAGCGCCTCATCATCACCTGAGAGCTTGGAAGAAATGCAACATCTTAGACCCCACTCCTGATCTTCTGAATCAGAATCTGCATTTTGACACGACCCTCAAGCAATGTGATGCCCATTAAACTTTGTAAAGGATTTCTATGAGTTATTCATCAGGGTGCATGCATGCTCAGTCATAGCCACCTTTTTGCAACCCCTTGGACTGTAGCCTGCCAGCCTCCTCTTGGCCATGGAATTTTTCAGGCAAGATACTGGAGTGGGTTACCATTTTCTTCCTCTGGGGGATCTTTCCAACCCAGGGATTGAATCACACCTCTTCCATCCCCTGCATTGGCAGGTAATTTTTTTTTTAACCACTAGTGCCACCTGGGGAGCCCTATAGTACATTGGTCAGGGGCAGCACTGTAAGTGGTCTTGTCACTAATGGTCAGATCCTTAATCTAATAGGGTATGGTCTGCCATGAAAAGACGTTCATTAGGGACGTGGTGTGGTCAGATTTTTTCTTTGTTTTATTTTCAGTATTTATATGTTAGTATTTAATATATTCCTTTTTTAGTTGAAGTATGGTTGACATACATTAGTTTCAAGTGTACAACAAAATCAGAACTGGACATGGGACAACAGATTGGTTCCAAATCTGGAAGGGAGTACATCAAGGCTGTATATTGTCACCCTGCTTATTTAACTTATATGCAGAGTACATCATGCAAACTTATGGACTGGATGAAACACAAGCTGGAATCAAGATTGCTGGGAGAAATACTAATAACCTCAGATATGCAGATGACACCAACCTTATGGCAGAAAGTGAAGAAGAGCTAAAGAGCCTCTTGATGAAAGTGAAAGAGGAGAGTGAAAAGGTGAAAATGTTAAAACTCAACATTCAAAAAACTAAGATCATGGCATCCCGTCCCATCATTTCATGGCAAATAGATGGGGAAACAATGGAAACAGTGAGAGACTTTATTTTTGGGGGCTCAAAAATCACTGCAGATGGTGACTTCAGCCATGAAATTAAAAGATGCTTGCTCCTTGGAAGAAAAGCTACGACCAACCTAGACAGCATGTTAAAAAGCAAAGACATTACTTTGCTGACAAAGGTCTGTCTAGGACAAAGCCATGGTTTTTCCAGTAGTCATGTATGAATGTGAGTTGGACTAAGCCCCGAAGAATTGATGCTTTTGAACTGTGATGTTGGTGAAGACTCTTGAGAGTCCCTTGGACAGCAAGGAGATCCAGCCAGTCCATCCTAAAGGAAATCAGTCCTGAACATTCATTGGAAGGACTGATGCTGAACCTGAAACTCCAATACTTTGGCCACCTGATGGTAAGAACTGACTCATTGGAAAAGACCCTGATGCTGGAAAAGACTGAAGGTGGGAGGAGAAGGGGATGACAGAGGATGAGATAGTTGGATGGCATCACTGACTCGATGGACATGAGTTTGAGCAAGCTCTGGGAGTTGGTGATGGACAGGGAGGCAAGACATGCTGCAGTCCATGGGGTTGCAAAGAATTGGACATGATTGAGAGACTGAACTGAACTGATACATTACAAACGGATCACCACATGGATCACCACAATAAGTCTAGTAACCGTTAGTCACCACACAAAGTTATTACAGTGTTACTGACTTTATTTCCCGTGCTGCACATCACAAGCTTGTGACCCATTTGCTTTAAATATGAAGTTTTACTCTAGGCCCATTTATATTGTCAAAAATAGCAAAATTTCATGTTTCTAAATGACTGAAGTATATTCCATTGTATATATACTACATCTTTCTTATCCATTCACTTATCAATGGATATTTAGAGTGCTTCCATTTCTTGGCAGTTGTAAATAATGCTGCAGTGAACATAGGGGTGCCTCTATCTCTTCCAATTAGTGTGTCTATTTTCTTCAGATAAATACCCAGAAGTGAAATTGCTATATAATATGGTAAAGTTCTATTTTTAATTTTTCAAGAAATCTCGGCACTGTTCTCCCTAGTGGCTACATATATTTACATTGTTAGCAAAAGTGAACAAAGATGCCCTGTTTTACATATACTTGCTAACAGTTATATGTTGTCTTTTAAAAAAATATGTTGCCGTTTTACTAATAGCCATTCTGACAGATGTGAGACGCTGTCTCATTGTGGTTTTGATTTTCATTTTCCGGATGATTCAGTTCAGTTCATTTCAGTCGCTCAGTCGTGTCCGACTCTTTGTGACCCCATGAATCACAGCACGCCAGGCCTTCCTGTCCATCACCAACTCCCGGAGTTCACTCAAACTCATATCCATCGAGTCAGTGATGCCATCCAGCTACCTTATTCTCTGTCGTCCCCTTCTCCTCCCGCCCCCAATCCTTCCCAGCATCAGAGTCTTTTCCAGTGAGTCAACTCGTCGCGTGAGGTGGCCAAAGTAATGATTAGTGATGCTGATACTCCTTTCAGGTCTCTCTTGATCATTTTTATGTCTTCCTTCGAAAAATGTCTATTCAGATCCTCTGCCTCCTTCTTAATAGAATTTTTTGATATTGATTTATATGAGTTATTGTATATTTTTAATATTAACTGCTTCTTGAATGTATCATTTACAAATATCTTCCATGCAGTAGGTTGCCTTTTTGTTTTGTTGATAGCCTCTTTCACTGTGCAGAAGTTTTTCAGTTTGATTTCATCCTACTTGTTTTGTTTCTGTCGCCCTCGCCTTAGAAGGCATATCAAAAATATTGCTGAGATCTGTGTCAAAGGACATGTTGCCTATATTTTCTTCTAGGAGTTTGAAGGTTTCATTTTACATTTGAGTCTTTGATCCATTTTGAGTTTATTTTTTATAAATAATGCCAGAAAGTGGTCCAGTTTCAGTCTTTTGCATCTGTCAAATTTCTCTACACCATATATTAAAGAGACTTTGCCTTCACTATATAGTTTTAGCACCTTCTCATAAATTAACTGACCATATAAATGTGGGTTTATTTCTGGGCTTTATATTCTGTTCCAATGATCTGTGTCTGTTTTGGTGCCAATACTACACAGTTTTGATGATTATATCTTTGTCATATAGCTTGAAATCAGGCAGCATACTTCTAGCTTTGTTCTTCTTAAGATTTCTTTGATTATGAAGGGTAGTTTATGGTTCCATACAAATTTTAGGATTATTTATTCTGGTTGTATTTAAAAATACAATTGGCATCTTGATAGGGATTGCCTTGAATCTGTAGATTGCTATGTGTAGTATAGATATTTCAAACATGAGTTTGAGTAAACTTTGGGAGTTGGTGATGGACAGGAATGGAGAAGGAAACGGTAACCCACTCCAGTATTCTTGCCTGGAGAATCCCATGGACGGAGAAGCCTGGTAGGCTACAGTCCATGGGGTCGCAAAGAGTCGGACACGACTGAGCGACAGAACGGAATGGAACGGATGGACAGGAAGGCCTGGCATGCTGCAGTCCATGGGGTCGCAAAGAGTTGGACATGACTGAACGACTGAACTGAACTGAGCTGAACTGATTTCTAGTGTCCTCATTTATTAACATTCTTTTTTTCTTTTCTGCTACTACAATTGGGTGATTTTAACTACCCTATCTTCCATATTGCTTATCTGTTTTTCTGCATCCTCTAATATAATGTTGGTTCCCTATAGAGTATCTTTTGCTTTGCTTATTGCAGTCTTTAGATCAGATTAAAAAATATTTTTTAATCTCTTTGCTGATGTTCTCACTGAGTTCAGTGAACATCTTTGTGACTCTCTGAATTCTTTGTTTCATAAATTGGTTATCTCCATTTTATTTGGTTCTTTTTCTGAGGTCTTTGTCTTATCCTTTTATTTGCAAGGTTTTCCTTTGTCTTCTCACTTTGTCTAACTCTCTGTGTTTCTATGTATTTGGTATATTACCTACAATTTCCTAGTCTTGAAAGAGTGGCCTTAAATAGAATGTGTCCTGTGGGGTCCATTGGCATAATACCTCTTGGTCACCAAAGCCAGGTGCTCCAGGGGTGTCCCTTGTGTTTGCCTCTCCAGTGTGGTTTAGACATAATTGCTATGGGGACACTGGTGGGTGGGGTTGGTCCCAGGCAAGGTGGCTGCAGACTCAACTTTGACTGATACAAGTTTATGGAGTGTATCTTGCTTTGCTTCATGAGGTAGTAAGTCTGGTCTTTCAGTGTGCTAAGTTGGAGCTCTGCACATGACTCTGAGGTGAACAAAAGGCATATCCCTTTTCCAGCCCACTTGTACCTAAAATGCCACTCCATTTGTTCTTTCTGCCTAAAGTTCTGTGCATAATTGAAATGCAAATAACGGCTGAGATTATTTTGCTGTGACGCATTAGGTACTCTGCTAAGCAGTGTAACATCTTGGAAAACCTCACAAAAGCTTTGCCCGAAAGGTACTGTTAATACTTGCACTTTACAGATGAGGAAACTGAAAGCCAGAGTGAAATACTGGATTTGAACTCAGGCCATCTATAGATGCCATGGATTTTGTAGTCTATGAGACTTCGACTTGCTACACTTTTATAGTCACTTCTCTATGCGACCGAGTTTTATCAGCTGTGTGATTGAGATGTAGTTTTGATAGGTAGAGGGAATTACTGAGTACAGAACTTTGTGTGCTCTGAAAAACAGAGGTACTTAAGATCAAGAAAGAGGAGTGTGATAATATAGTGATGATGAATTCTTACACTTTCCTGAAAAAATGGAGCAAAAAGAACATTCCCATGTCTCAATTTGTGACATTGTTTGTCTTCTGCTTATTTGATGATGTTCAGTTCAGTTCAGTTCAGTCGCTCAGTCGTGTCCTACTCTTTGCGACCCCATGAATCACAGCACGCCAGGCCTCCCTGTCCATCACCAACTCCCGGAGTTCACTCAAACTCATGTCCATCAAGTCGGTCATGCCATCCAACCATCTCATTCTCTGTCATCCCCGTCTCCTTTCACCCCCAATCCCTCCTAGCATCAGACTCTTGATGATGTTAACTCTGTTTTAAAATTCTCTCAACACATCAAGCTTCTCTATTTATTATGATTTTAACCTTTGCTGTACCTCTCTTTGGAAATGATCCTTCTTTTCTATTCCTTTTCCTTACCCAATCAGGGTATCTTTTCTCAGGGAGAGTAAAAGTCCTCAGGGAAGAGTGTTCCCACCTGCTAACCTAGGTAATATGACCCTGCCATCACCTTTAAGAATATTTTTGCTTCTCTGTCATGCAACACTGATGGTGGGTCTGTGTGAAGGAGACGGGCAGGGGGCGTAATACTTAAAAACAAAAGGGTGGTAATACAAGATAAAGGGAAAAGGGCATCTTGGTCATTCAGGACACCAGGAATGTACCAACCCTTGGGCAAAACGGCAACTTCTGTACTAGATAAAAAGAGTTCATCAGAAAGCACAGGATAAGTAAGGGAGTGGAAGAGAAACAGGAAGACTGGCTTTTTTAGGCATCCCTGCTGTGATGCAATCCTCAGACATCTGTCCTGGCCAAAGTGTTCATCTTCATCCAAAGATGGATGCTGGAGTTAGAAAACCAAATGGAAATAGATCAGTTCTTAGAAGCTCTGTCCCTGGAAGAGTGAAGAACACACCTCCAGAGGTTTCTCTGCAGCCCCTTTCTGTTTCACCTTTTCTTAGAGGGCAGCTTGGTTGCATCCTTTTTGTTTCTGTGACTTAGAGAGGGTATCCATGGCTTTCTGGATCATTTTCCTACCCATCATTATTTGCTCAGAGTGCTGACTGATCAAAAGAAAAATACTAAAACCCAATTTTTGTGCTAGTAATATGACTCAAAAAGTAGCAGTTTGTGTGTTATTTGATGTTAGTTTCTGCCCTTACATTACATATTCCTTACAAATAACCTTTTGCAAATTGGAACCACTGACCATCAATTTTATGAGATACACTGCTCAGAAGTCTTTTGAGCATGCCACCATTTAAAAAAATTTTCTGATCTGTCTTACTGAGTTTAGTTTTAGGCTGTGACTGAAACTCTTAATTAATCTCTGCAAACATGGAGATGTGGAAAGGAACTCAACAGAAAAGCAATTAAAGGACTCTCTCTGATTGTTTTTCCCATTAACCAAGTCTATTGAAATCACTAAGCCAGCTGTGGCAAGTCTATTTAATAACTTTCTTTTCATTTCCTGATTTCTTACTCAGTTTCTCCTGCACTCCTCATTCCTGGGCAGCCTGGATTCATTGTTTGCTATTTCCGTCCATATGCTACTTTAAAATAATCACATGTGGATTTATGTTAAAGTCTGCCTTTAGAATTGCTTTCCTTGGCCAGCAGTTATCATTGATGAAAACCAGTATAACAGAAGACTGGGATAAATGATGAAGGTAGATAAGAAATACATCTTCCCCTCTCCATCATAAAGTTCAATAAGGTACTGAAATTATAAATTTTATTATATATAGTTTTCATATATTTTTAATTAAAGATAATCTTTGCCCAAAAAGGGCCCTCGCATGGTAAGGCACAAGAGGGCAGTGTTACGTTAAATTACATTAAATTAAACTTCATGAAGATGTGATTAGTTGTGGAAACATGGGGGTATTAGATGAATCATGATGCTGGAAATGAGACTTTGGTGCTAATGGCAGTGAGAACTTGCATTAATGCAAGAGGAGAGATTGGAATCCATCTCCCAGTGCTCAGGTCCACTGGCCACGCTCCATGGTATCAGCTAGTAGATTAATCTGAGAGGAGATGGGAAACTGGTCCTCTGCAACTTAGCCACAGCAGGGACTTTGCAGGCCATGATAACTCTTGAATCTATTTTTAATTACCCTTGGGTTTTTAAAAGTCATGCTTATCTTTTTAATTCGGTATTGCCTTAGAGAGCTCTAGAGAGACAGTGTATGGCCAAGAAAAAGCTGGAGGTGGGGACGATTGACATGACAAGAAACTTTATTATTGCAAAGGCTTGTATCCCAGTATTCTGGAGTCAATGGACTTCGGGACTTCTTGTAACCTTATGGGCTGCTGAATATTTGACTTAAATATTTGACTCCAAAGCCAAGAAGGGTTCGTGTTTCAACTTCTATAAGGTGGTAGCCAAGGGATATGATTGTCCTTCAATGAAGCAGACTTTCTTGTCTTTGCTTTGTGCTCGGTTGCCAGCCTCTTTTCCTTTCAGTAACTTCATCTCCTCTGGATATCATGACCGTGTCTTCCATCCACAGCATTGCTCCTCCCACCCCTGGTTGATTCCTCCACAAGCCATTGCTCTGTGTTTTGTGCCTCATTTCCACATGTATCAGTTCAGTTCAGTTCAGTCGCTCAGTCGTGTCCAACTCTTTGCGACCCCATGAATCACAGCACGCCAGGCCTCCCTGTCCATCACCAACTCCCGGAGTTCACTCAAACTCATGTCCATCGAGTCGGTGATGCCATCCAGCCATCTCATTCTCTGTCGTCCCCTTCTCCTCCCACCCCCAACCCCTCCCAGCATCAGACTCTTTTCCAGTGAGTCAACTCGTCACATGAGGTGGCCAAAGTATTGGAGTTTCAGCTTTAGCATCAGTCCTTCCAATGAACACCCACTGGTTAAAAATAAAACCAGAAAACTTATATGTGAAATAAAATCAGCAAATTACCATAATGACAAGTGAACTCGCTTTTTAATAAGTGGTAAATAAATGTTTGTCACCGTGATTCTATCAATCTATGATATGAATGATATTGAAAATAAGTCCAACTTCTCAGAATGTTAAGGTATCTTCAGCATCAAAATACCCTTAGGCTTTTATTTTTTTCAAATTTTAGAGAGATTTACTAAAATTAGGCCGACTGTACACTTGAAACTAACACAACATTGTAAATCAACTATCAGGAATCAGTTCAGTCGCTCAGTCGTGTCCAACTCTTTGAAACCCCATAGACTGCAGCACGCCAGGAAATCAACTATACTCCAGTAAAAATTTAAAAACAAATTAGATTGACTGTATAAATGCATTTAGCATTCAAGCTCAGATACCTTTGCAAGTGAAAGGTAATGCTATTAATAATTACATCAGGACAACAGGAATAAAGCTGGACTATCATAACCAAATCAGGATGTATGGTCATGCTAATAAAATGTACATGCTTTGTTGAAGCAATAAATTCAGATTTGAAATGCAAGGAGACTGTCAAGTGAGGCTTTAGGACATGAGCATGCAGTGAGAAATGACTGCAGAAGCTGTGAAGAGGAAAATACAACAATTGGTACAAAACACAATGCCATAAACATTAACAGTTAAAATTTCACCAAATGAAAAAAATACTATAGAATACACAGTTGCAAAAAGCTACATTAAGTTATTTTACAACTGTCTCATGCTGCAAAAAGAAAAAAAAAACCAATACCATACCTAAGTTTTCCCTCTCTCAAAATAATGCCATTTATATTATAAACCACAAGCTCCCCATCAAAAGATGGGAACTGCTTTTGTTAATTCATATATATATGTATATACATGACTGTATCACTTTGCTATACACCTGAAACAAACACAACACTGTAAATAAAATATAGTACAATATAAAATAAAAATAAGTAACAGACCTTTGGGGCTTTACACCGAGTTAGAGTTCCTATCACAGGGATAACAGCGCCACAGCCGCACTGAATCCTCATGAAGGAGGCACACGAATGACTGGGTTACAAGAGTTACAGGAATGAGAGCTGCTCATTTCCCAGAAACCACAGCTCACAGAAAACCAACAAAGGCACAAGACACAGACCATTCACTTATGAATGTGTAAAACTCAAGAGAGTCCACATCACTCCTACAACATGTCGAAAGTGCCTCAGAATTCACACAATACCAACTTTCTCATGGTTCTGGTTAAATTACATATACCAGTTTATAACAAATGGCAAAATATGTAATTCTGTTCAAAGTTTTAAAAGATTACTTAAGAATAGTTTCTTGTATTTCTATGCCACCTTTATAGTTCTGGTTTCTCATTTCTTAATTAGTAAATTCAGCGTGCAGATTCTATCCCAGGCTAATTTATACACTTCCGGAAGAAATGGCCTCTTAAATCCACAGAGTGTTGAGGTGGGGAGCCCCCAACAACGTCAGATTCGTTTCACATATGATAATATACACGTTTCAATCCATTCTCCCAAATTATCCCACCCTCGCCCTCTCCCACAGAGTCCAAAAGACTGCTCCACACATTCGAGTCTCTGCTGTTGTCTTGTATACAGGGTTATCGTTATCTTCTTGCTATATTCCATATATGTGTGTTAATATACTGTATTGGTGTTTTTGTTTCTGGCTTACTTCACTCTGTATAATAGGCTCCAGTTTCGTCCACCTCATTAGAACTAATTCAAATGTATTCTTTTTAATTGCTTAAATGTACCACAGTTTTCTTATCCATTCTTCTGCGGATGGACATCTAGGTTGCTTCCATGTCCTGGCTATTATAAACAGTGCTGCGATGAACATTGGGGTACATGTGTCTCTTTCAATTCTGGTTTCCTCGGTGTGTATGCCCAGGAGTGCGATTGCTGGGTCGTATGGCAGTTCTATTTCCAGTTTTTTAAGGAATCTCCACACTGTTCTCCCTAATGGCTGTACTAGTTTGCATTCCCACCAACAGTGTAAGAGGGTTCCCTTTTCTCCACACCCTCTCCAGCATTTATTGCTTGTAGACTTTTGGATAGCAGCCATTAATAAATTCAATAAATTTGTACCATTTATTAAATAAAAAAAAAAATGTCCAGTCATATACATTAGCTTGAGCTCCAGACTTTAATTTTGAAGGAAAACTAGATCAGACCTAAATAATTGAAGGCAAGCAAGCAGAGGAAACATTTTAATAAAACTTTGTAATTTGAAAAAAAAGAAAAGAAAATACAATTGGAATCATTTCCCCAATTATATTAGAATAGAAGCTCTAATTTTATGCTTTTTGTTTAGATTGTCTCCAGTACACAAGCAAGAAAACCATGCCCATCTCAAGCCCTCAGTTCCAATACCTTAGAATTTACTCTTCTGGAGCTCTTTCATTCAGGCCAGTTTTCATAGCACTGAAATCTGGGTGGGGAGTTTTCCTTTAGTTTCTTAATACCTGTTTCAGTGATGTTTGCAGATCCTGTTTGGGATGTAGCTGGGCCTGGGAAGAGGGTAACCTTCAAATATCCCCTGTTCAGGGTAAGACCACTGGAACCCTCTATCCTGGTGCCACAGCCCTTTTTCTGCATTACATTCTGATTGCATTGTCCTTTTGGAACAAGGAAATCTGTCTCATTCATCATTGTCAACAATCTGTAAGGACAGTGCCTGGCACATAATGTAATGCCCTTGAATTAAAGAGGGAAATAAAACAAAGGCTTCAAACCCTTAAGAAGTTAAAAAGGAAAGGGCTACGCAACACAGGTAGATGCACAAGTTCCTACCAAGGAATACAGAAACATTTATTGAGCTCTGACTCTGTGCCAGGCCTTGCTAAGCTGTTTATATTTTGATTTCATTTACTCTTTACAGCAGTCTTAGTCCTAATTTATAGATGGAGAAATTGAGGCTCAGAGATTTTAGGTAACTAGCCAGAAATCATACGACCTCTAAGTCAACTTAGACAAAGGCAAAGTTTTCAGACACAGCTGCTGAAAGAATTGCTAAGGAATAACATGAGATGTGGACTCTCAAAGGTGGGTGAGAGCCATTGCTGTGTTGTGCATGACAGGGAGCCATCATTAACCAGAAACTCTGTGATCCTTTCCTTCTAATATAGACCTATCCATCACGCCACTTACCTCATCTTCCTCTGCTCTCAGAGAATCTTTGTTCCAGTGAGTATGGCTTCCAGATGACTTCTCCACTTTTAAATGATTTCTCCTTGGAGATGTCACTTGAGAAACTTAAAAAAAATCCAATACTGACCTTTCAAGTACCACTTGCTGCAACGAGTAATGCTTGTGGAGTTGGTGCAGTGGGTTTTGAGTGGTTAAGAAAGATTTCCTCTCAGTGGTGGAGAGAAGAGGTTTACTTCTCTATTTGGTACTGCTGGTGAATTCCAGTTGCCTGTGACAACCTCTCCGTGGAAACTTCCTCAAGGCCAGGTACATTTGCCCCATTTCTGCTGTATTTAATAGGCAGGGATCTGCCTTCCAAAGTGCTGGTTGCTCACATCCCCCTGCTGAGTCACAAGCAGCAGCTAATAGTGAAGATTCTAGCTTTTTGCAAAGGTTCTTGCCAGCTCCTTCGACACCATTCTGCAATATATTTTTGGCAGATAGCAAAGAAGAAAATACAGGAGTTGGAATGGTTTCTTCAATAGTATATTTAACAGCAGAGATATCTTAAAAGAATGAGCACAGTATTTGGTATTGGGCCACAACGGAATCGATCCTTTGAAACAATAACATCAGTATTTTTAGCCTGCTCTGAGTGTGTGCTTTTGAAACCTCCTATTTAGGAAGGGTCTAGGCCACCTCATGTGAAAAGTTGACTCATTGGAAAAGACCCTGATGCTGGGAGGGACTGAGGGGCAAGAGGAGAAGGGGACGACAGAGGATGAGATGGCTGGATGGCATCACCGACTCGATGGACATGAGTTTGAGTGAACTCCAGGAGTTGGTGATGGACAGGGAGGCCTGGCGTGCTGCGATTCATGGGGTTGCAAAGAGTCGGACATGGCTGAGCAACTGAACTGAACTGAGGAGTTAAAATTTTATGGTTAAAGCTTCCTGTTATTTAGAGGATGAAGTGTTGATTTTTCCTGCACAACATACATTCTCTTCCCCTCAGGATGAGCTAGCTGTTGTAACAAATGGCTCCTTGGTCCTATTAAATGCTTACCTGCATGTCCACTGTGCTTTGACTGGGGCTTGTTCTCAAACAGTCTCTCAGAGATCCAAGTTGAGGGAGGTTTCATCTTAACATATGCTTCCTTGATCACTGCAATAGGCAGGTGGGAACAAGCAGAATCACAAATAGACCTCCACAGGTTCTTCCAGAAGCAACACTAGCTTACATCTCTAGGCCAAAGCAAGTCATTTGTCCCCATCTAAATTCAAAGAGGACGGGAGGTATAAACTCACCCAATGCCCTCAAGTCAGAAAGCTAAAAATACATGATGAATAGCACTCCATGCCTTCTTTTATCTACCAACTTTTTATCATGAAAATGTCTACGGGGAAGAAGTTGGCTTGGATCAGCTGCCCTTTCTGGATCAACTGATATTGCAGGGAAATTTGGAAATACTTTCTTTTATATGACCAGGGAAGGTAGTGGACACCATGATTGACCACTCACAGAATAGGTGGTCATGGTTGTGGATGCCAATTCCAGAACTGAGGGCACTAGGCAAAGGAAAGCACCTGGGTCCTCTCCATCCATCTACATAGTCAAAAAAAAAAAAAAAAAGGTAGATGAATGAATGCCGGGCTGGATGAATCACAAGTTGGAATCAAGATTGCCCGGAGAAATGTCAGCAACCTCATATATGCCGATGATACCACTCTAATGGCAGAAGGTGAAGAGGAACTAAAGTGCCTCTTGATAAGGGTGAAAGAGGAGAGGAAAAAAGCTGGTTTGAAACTCAACGTGAAAAAACAAAGATCATGGCAGCCAGTCCTATCACTTCATGGCAAATAGATGGGAAAAAAATGGAAGCAGTGACAGATTTTACTTTGGGGGGGCTCCAAAATCACTGTGGATGGTGACTGCAGCCATGAAATTAAAAGACGCTTGCTCCTTGGAAGGAAAGTTATGACAAACCTAGACAATTTATTAAAAAGCAGAGACATCACTTTGCTCACATAGGTCTGTATAGTCAAAGCTATGGTTTTTCCAGTAGTGATGCACAGATGTGAGAGTTGTACCATAAAGAAGGGTGAGCACTGAAGAATTGATGATTTTAAATTGTGGTACTTCAGAAGACTCTTGAGAATCCTTTGGAGTGCAAGGAGAGCAAACCAGTCAATCCTAAAGGAAATCAATCCTGCATAGTCATTGGACAGACTGGTGCTAAAACTCCAATACTTTGGCCACCTGATGTGAAGAGCTGACTCATTGGAAAAGATTCTGATGCTGGGAGAGATTGAAAGCAGGAGGAGATAAGAACAGAGGATGAGATGGTTGGATGGCATCACTGAGTCAATGAACATGAATTTGAGCAAACTCCGGGGAATAGTGAAGGACACAGGAGTCTGGATCCTGCAGTCCATGAGGTTGCAGAGTTGGATATGCCTTCATGACTGAACAGCAGCAAGAAATTTTAACAGTGTCCTGATGCCTGTATGTGGAGAAGGCAATGGCACCCTACTCCGGTACTCTTGCCTGGAAAATGCCATGGACGGAGAGACTTGGTAGGCTTCAGTCCATGGGGTCGCGAAGAGTTGGACACAACTGAGCAACTTCACTTTCACTTTTCACTTTCATGCATTGGAGAAGGAAATGGCAACCCACTCCAGTGTTCTTGCCTGGAGAATCCCAGGGACGGGGGAGCCTGGTGGGCTGCCATCTCTGGGGTCGCACAGAGTTGGACACGACTGAAGTGACTTAGCAGAAGCGGCAGCAATGCCTGTATGAGACCCTGAAGGATTGTTCAGCACAGCTCACTCAGGATAGTGCAAGGTCAGAAGTGCTAAGTAGGGTAAGAGAGATAGAGTTGAAGGGTGTCACTTTTCAGAGGAAGGAACTATTTCCTACAGCCAGGGGAAGTTAGCAATGACTTTTCAGATATACTGTTAACTTGATAATGAAATGCGCACAATACTGTCACTTAAAAGACTAGAGTTTGATTCTTGGCTGCACTAGTTATCAGCTATGTAACACTGGCACTCTCTAAACTCACTGTCTCCAAAATGGAAGTATGATAGTTTGTGCCTCCTCAGGACATGGCCTGGAAAAGAGGCACATTTTTAGTATAAGGCCTAGCATGAAACAAAAGCTCAATGAATGGCAGATGTTATTGTTTTATTGCTTTTAGAGCTTTGTTTGAAAAGTTCCACCTGGAAGAGAAATGTGTCATCCTTTTTGACATTTGTGAATGTACTAAGGATCCAGAAAGATGGTGTGACTATAAAGACACCAGCGTTAGTTCTGTGGAAATGGTGGCAGAAGGGGGTCTCTGTTTTTACATGATGGGCAGTAGCCTCATGGTGGGTGGCAGCTGGATTGTGTCATACCCAGTTGTGTGCCCAGGACTTTGTGTTTCCTGTTGAAGAGGATAAAGAGACAACTAAGGAAAAATAGACATGAATTATAGGGAAAGGGCACTGAATCTGTTTTGGATTAGTGGCAATGAAATGGGTGGAAAACATTTGGTTGTTTGATCATAAGAAGAGCTATTTAAGAAGTCCCAGGTTTATATGTTCTCCAGAATGCTGCTTCTAGTAATAATGCCAGGGAAGTCATGTAATGTAGGAAAGAAGTTGTAGGTTGGACTCAAAATAATTGGTTTTAGTCTTAAGCCATCAGGTTCTGTTATGGGAACCTGGCCAGGCTCACCCCGAATTGTCAACCTCTATTTCCTCATCTGCAAGTCAGGGTGATGCTCTGTCTTCCTTGAAAGGTTGTGAGGGGGAAAATCAAGTAATACAACAAACTATGAGTTGTTAGCACTGCAGGGCAGTGTTGGACTCAGGGTTCAAGAGACGTGTCTGGTTAAGTCAACACAGCTTAGGATTCCCTATCACAATGTGGAACTCTTATAACTAGGGTGACTGCCCAAGCCTGGACTCCATAGCCCTGTCTTTAGGGAATGACTTGTTTTCTTTTTTTAATCATTAAAAAAATATTTTTTAAATTGAAGTGCAGTTGATTTATAATGTTGTGTTAATTACTGCTATACAACAAAGTGATTCAATTATACATATATACATTCTTTTTTCTTTAAATTATTTTCCATTATGGTTTATCATAGGATGTTGAATATAATTCCTCATGCTATACAGGAGGACCTTGTTGTTTATCCATTCTATATATAAAAGCTTATATCTATTAACCTCCACCCCCTCTCCTTTGGCAATCACAAATCTGTTTGCTATGTCCATGATTCTGTTTCTGTTTCACTGTTAAATTCATCTGTGCCATGTTTTAGATTCCACCTGTTAGTGTTTTCATATGGTATTTGTCTTTCTCTTTCTGACTTACTTCACTTAGGATGATAATCTCTAGGTTCCTCCATGTTGCTGCAGATGGCATTATGTCATTCTTTTTTATAGTTCAGTAGTAGAGAATGTGGAGAAGGCAATGTGAAGAGCACTCCAGTACTCTTGCCTGGAAAATCCCATGAACGGAGGAGCCTGGTAGGCTGCAGTCCATGGAGTCGTGGAGAGTCAGACACGACTGAGCGACTTCACTTTCACGCCTTAGAGAAGGAAATGGCAACCCACTCCAGTGTTCTTGCCTGGAGAATCCCAGGGACGGCGGAGACTGGTGGGCTGCCGTTCTGGGGTCGCACAGAGTTGGACACGGCTGAAGAGACTTAGCAGCAGCAACAGCAGCAGCAGAGAATGAGTTGTTGTCTATAAGGGTATTTCAGTGTTGTGTTTTTTGTTTGTTTGTTTTGATGAAAATCTAACAAAAGCAATACATGCATCTTCTGGATCATCTGTTTCTCCTTATAACCAAGTATTGCCACGCAATGCCAAGGCCTACATTTGCATTGGTGTTTATGACTCTTTTGGAGCCAAGAAGAACTACTTCATCTCAGGCTAAAGAGTAAAGGCAGATCTTCCACAAAAATTCTTAATACCTGCCAAGGGAGGGACACATAATATCATGGCTCACTGTATGAACAGTTTAAGTAAATTTGCAAGTGGTGATTTAGGGTCAGCAAGCAGCAGTATCTCTCTGACTATTGTTCATATTCTGTTTCATAGATAAGTTCATTTGTGCCATATTTTGCTTAGATTTAGTCTTTAATTTTTTAGTCACATAAAATTAATAAGTAAAAGAAATGTTTGCCTGATTTTGGCACTTTATTAACATCGTAATAAAGATAGGAATTTCCCTGGCAGTCCAGTGGTTAGGACTCTGCGCTCCCAGTGCAGGGGGCATGGGTTTGATCCCGGCTCAGGAAACTAAGATTCCACAGGTCATATGGTGTGGCCAAAAACCACATATATAGGTACATGCTTAAGAGTATGAAAATTATTTAAGTAAAGTTTAGGGATTTGTGTATTTTTTTTTTCATTTAGAAAGAATCACATTGTTTTGTTTGGTCAACAGTGATGTTGAATATAAAAGCTTGCATTTTAAAATAAGCACATGAAAGATGTTCAACATCATTACTCACTGGGAAAATTCAAGTTAAAACCACATCAAGACTCCGCAGCTGCCACTGCGAACTTGACTCACTCACAGCTTGCTCGGCTCCCTCTGCAGCCATGTCTTACAAACCCGATATGGCTGAGATTGAGAAATTCGGTAAGTCGATGTTGAAGAAAGCAGAAATGCAAGAGAAAAATCCACTGCCTTCAAAAGAAATAATTGAAGAGGAGAAGCAAGCAGGCGAGTCGTGATGAAGTGTGCGCCACCAGTATGCACTGTATATTCCACAGGCATTGCCTTATTTTACTTCTTTTAGCTGTTGAGCTTTGCAATAGCAAAGAGATTGGATCAAGTTTAAATGATTGTGCTGCCCCTTCTCGCATCAAAGAATGGAGAACTACTGACAACATAGGCCGCGCCTGCCTCTCCCACCTGTCTGTCTGACTGGCAGGGAAGGAAAAGAACTTGCTTGTTGGTGAAGGAGAAAGCTGGATGGAACAAGAGTGAATCTGGAGTAAAAAGCAAGCTGGTCCAAGCTGACTTGTGGGCTGTAAAATGCAGTTTAATCAGAGTGCCATTTTTTTGTTGTTCAGATGATTTTAATTATTGAAATGTACAGGTTTTTAATATGCAAATAAAAAGTTGTAAAACCTGATAAAAACCCACAACAAGGTATCACCATGTATCCATTCCAATTGTTAACATTTATACTAACCTATACTAAGTGTGGATGAGAACATGTAGTCCCTGGAGCCCTGTAACACTGCTGGTAAGAATGTAAAGTGGTGCAATCACCTTGGAAAGGAATCTGGCCATTCCTCAAAAAGTTAAATGCAGTTAATATATGTCCTGGTCATTCCACTCCTGCATATTTATCCAAGAGATATGAAAACATATATTCCCACAAAGATATTACATGATTGCTCTTTGCAATGTTTTTTGTAGTTGTCTCAAACTGGAACAATCCAGTGTCCATTAACAGGTGAATGGATAAACAAATTGTGGAATATTCATAAAATGGAATATCACTTTAAAAAAAATAAGAGGGAACTATTGACACTGCTGATAATGTGGATGAATCTCAAAATTTATATGCTGAGTAAAAGTAGGCAGCTGAGAAGGTACATAGTCTATAATTCCATTTAAATATAACTCTCGAAAACCACAGTGACAAAAAGACCACTGATTGCGTAGGGTTAGGGTAGTGATCAGGAGAGAGGGAGGATATAAGAACATGAGAAAGCTTTTAGGGGAGGTGGAATCACTTTTTTGGATTGTGATGATGATTTTATAGATGTAGACATATTTCAAAACTCATCAAATCATCCTATTTATACACAGTTAATTGTATGTCAGTTAGACCTCAATACAGCTGTTAAAGAAATAAAAAACAAACACTGCTAAACCTTGCCTTCAGACTGTCTTCGTTTTGATCCCACCTTTGACTCTAGGGCGTCCCTGATGGCTCAGATGGTAAAGAATCCACCTGCAATGCAGGAGACCTGGGTTCAATCCCTGGGTTGGGAAGATTCCCTTGGAGGAGGGCATGGCAACCCACTCCAGTATTCTTGCCTGGAGAATCTCCATGCACAGAGGAGCCTGGTGGGCTGCAATCAATGGGATCATAAAGAGATGGACACGGGTGTCCGACTCTTTGTGACCCCATGGACTGCATCAGGCCAGGCCTCCCTCTCCATCACCAACTCCCAGAGCTTACTCAAACTCATGTCCATTGGGTCGCTGATGCCATCCAACTGTCTCATCCTCTGTCGTCCCCTTCTCTTCCAACCTTCAATCTTTCCCAGCATCAGGGTCTTTGCCAATGAGTCAGTTCTTCACATCAAGTGGCCAAATTATTAGAGTTTCAGCTTCAGCATCAGTCCTTCCAATGAGTATTCAGGACTGATTTCCTTTAGGATGGACTGGTTTGATCTCCTTGTAGTCCAAGGGACTCTCAAGAATCTTCTCCAACACCACAGTTCAAAAGCATCAATTCTTTGGCACTCAGCTTTCTTTATAGTCCAACTCTCACATCCATACATCACTACTGGGAAAATCATAGTTTTGACTAGACTGACCTTTGTCAGCAAAGTAATGACTCTGCTTTTTAATATGCGCCTAGGTTGGTCATAGCTTTTCTTCCAAGGAGCAAGTATCTTTTAATTTTATGGCTGTAGTCATCATCTGTAGTGATTTTCAGTTCAGTTCAGTTCAGTTCAGTCGCTCAGTTGTGTCCGACTGCGACCCCATGAATCACAGCATGCCAGGCCTCCCTGTCCATCACCAACTCCTGGAGTTCACTCAATCTCATGTCCATCGAGTCGGTGATGCCATCCAGCCATCTCATTCTCTGTCATCCCCGTCTCCTCCTACCCCCAATCCCTCCCAGCATCAGACTCTTTTCCAGTGAGTCAACTCGTCGCATGAGGTGGCCAAAGTATTGCAGTTTCAGCTTTAGCATCAGTCCTTCCAATGAACACCCAGGATTGATCTCCTTTAGAATGGACTGGTTGGATCTCCTTGCAGTCCAAGGGACTCTCAAGAGTCTACTCCAGCAGCACAGTTCAAAAATATCAATTCTTCGGTGATCAGCTTTCTTCATAGTCCAACTCTCACATCCATACATGACCACTGGAAAAACCATAGCCTTGACTAGACGGACCTTGGTTGGCAAAGTAATATCTCTGCTTTTTAATATACCATCTAGGTTGGTCATAACTTTCCTTCCAAGGAGTAAGCGTCTTTTAATTTCCTGGCTGCAATCAGCATCTGCAGTGATTTTGGAGCCCCCCAAAATAAAGTCTGACACTGTTCCCACTGTAGTGATTTTAGAGCCCCCCAAAATAAAGTCTGTCACTGTTTCCATTGTTTCCCCATCTATTTGCCATTAAGTGAAGCTGTCTTAGCTGCAAGCTGTTTGACTCTTGGACAGTTGGTTAATTTTTTGAGTGTCACGTGAAATGGGTATGATAATACCTACCCTAGTGGGTTGTCTTAGAGTCAAGTGAAATATATGTCCCTTCTAACAAAGGACTTGCTTCTTAGTAAATGCCCAGTAAGTAGCAATCGTGCTACAGTGGTATTCTATCCGAGAGAAAGCGATCTAGGCCATATGTCTACATAAATATTTTCTTTTTTTCTGGAGATCATAGTATATTCTCTCTATTTATGACCTGTGACAACTTCAGTGTAAGTGTGCTACCATTTCCTTGTATGTAGAGTTACTAACAACAAAAATGCCCATTGCCTAGGGTACATCCTACATCAGTGAAATTAGAATCTCTATGGGTGAAAACCAGGCAGCAGTATTTTAACAGCTTTGAAGTGACTCAGATATATGGGGAAGTTAAAGAAAGAGGACTCTGAAGTTGTGCTCCTCTCAATGTGATCCCCAGACCAGCAGCACCACATCACGTGGGAGCATCTTAGAAATGTAGCAGCTCAGGCCCAAACACAGATCTGCTAAATCAGAAGCTGTGTTTGATTTATTCCAAACCCCAAGTTGATTTGTGTGCACCTTAAAGATGGAAGAACAACAGGAGGAATCGTCTCAGAGGGTCTTTCCTTCTTTCAAATACTGTGCCAAATGTTTTGTATATGACGTAACATAATATCTTATTTTAAATCTTGTTGGGAGGAATCACAGAGGCCAGAAGATAATACCTCTGAGAGCAAGGCAGTTCAGAGAAACATTTGCTAGAGGAGGTGCTTACTTCCCAGAATAGAAGGCTCTCCATCAGACCTTTATAAAATAATAATATGGGATGTCTAGGGACAAATTGACCTCGATAGAAACTCAGCATTTATATACTTAGCAAATGGCTCTATTTATATGGTTCATTTTCAGACACTTTCCAAATGTTGCAATTAACACAATAAATTTTTCTTTCAGGAATCTGGTTTGATGGGCCACTATTTCAGTTCAACTATAATCAATTGAACTAAATTGTATGTGGGTTTTGTTGAACTGTCTTATTTAATTTAACCCTCATGTTAACCCTATGAAACAGTTACCATTAGTTAACCCATTTTTATAATGGAAGGAAATGTGGCTTTGAGTTCCTGGTGGTTTGCCCGAGATCCCATCCAGCTAGAAGCTGGCAGCATGGGGATTTGAACCCATGTCTGTAAGGATCAGAGCTTGTGTGTGTGCCAAGGCTAGTTGGGCAAAGAGGGGAAGTGCTTGATTCTGGAGTTGGCCTGCTGGGGTTTGTGCCTTGACTCACTGTTGAATGGAAGAATACATGAGTGACTTTGCTGTATAAGGTGACTGTGGGGTCAGGAAGAAGGTCTAGAACAGGAGGGAAGCATGGTGGCAGTCCGCCTCTAACTCAGAGGGTTGGTAGTGGGGTACCAGCGACACAGAGTCGATAGAAAGGATGGAGTCGCGGGAAGATGGAGGTGTTGATCATGAAATGTGCCTGTATCACGTCTTTGCCCAAATTAAGTGATACACGTAAGGATTATATCTGGTGCATGGCCTGACACCTATTAGCACTTAAGTGGTATATCTCTAGGCTCAAGGACAAATCTATTGTTACTATTTTCTGTCAAACAAGAGTCTGTGCAGGAACCAGCTGCCTCATCTATTATTTCATTATCCTACTTTCCTAAAGGTGATTACCGCAAACTGGAAATCCCACACAGCTCCATCCTAAAGGTCTATTTCAAAGATTATAAAATACTTCTTTGCAATTTCTCTCCTATATTATCTTCTTTAGTAATCTAACTTGATTTTTAATATTAATTAAAAAATCTTAAATAAGAGATTGATTTTTTGGTGAAAAAACATAAAGCACATTTAAGCAAAAATAAAGAACATATAACTCGAATCTTTTGTTTTTTAATATTTAGGTAATTGGCAGTATCTTACCATTATAAACAGGCTTCCATGGTGGCTCAGACGGTAGAGAATCTGCCTGAGACCCAGGTTCAAATCCCTGGGTCAGGAAGATCCCCTGGAGAAGGAAATGGCAGTCCACTCCAGTATTCTTTCCTGGAGAATTCCATGGACAGAGAAGCCTGGCAGGCTACAATCCATGGGACTGCAAAGAGTTGGACACAACTGAGCAACTAACATTTTCACACTTTCACTTTTTCCATTATAAATAATGCTGATATAACCATCCTTGTCTGCAAATCTTTGTGCATATCCTTTATTATTTCATTAGGATATATTTTGCAAGAAGAACCAACAAAGGTATTTGTCACCAGTGCTGGTTGTGATTTCCAGCCCTAAATTCAGGGTATAAGCCCCTAGAAACTTAGGTCTGTCACTAAGAGAGACTTGACAAGTGGAGAAAATTTGCCCTTCTTAATTTACATGTAGCTTCCCCTGAGATTGAGCCTGCTCTGGTGTGTTACAGAGGTAACATTTCAAAATAATTAGGTGGGGAACTCACCTAATAAAAATCCCTGAGGACAGCATTTTCAATTCTGCAGATCTTTTCCCCAGGGTTTTCCTCTATAGTTGACTCTAAACCCAAGGTCTGAAATGCCAATAGGAACGGTAATCTCTGTTTAGTATAAAACTTTCTTCACTCCTCGGAAGAACTCACAGTGCTATTTTAGGTACTTTTTGCACAGTCTGAATTCTGGAAAATTGCATCACTTTATCATCAACAAGCTTTTGAACTGTGGTGCTGGAGAAGACTCTTGAGAGTCCCTTGGACTGCAAGGAGATCCAACCAGTCCATTCTAAAGGAGATCAATCCTGGGTGTTCATTGGAAGGTCCGATGCTGAAACTGAAATTCTAATACTTTGTCCACCTCATGCGACGAGTTGACTCACTTGAAAAGACTCTGATGCTGGGAGGGATTGGGGGCGGGAGGAGACGGGGACAACAGATAATGAGATGGATGGATGGCATCACCGACTCGATGGACATGAGTTTGAGTGAACTCTGGGAGGTGGTGATGGACATGGAGGCCTGGTGTGCTTTGATTCATGGGTTCACAAAGAGTTGGACACGACTGAGCGACTGAACTGAACTGATCATCAACAAAGCCAAAATAGTTCAAATTGGTCATTTCAGTGAACAGAGCATCGGTATGAACAGAAACAAGATCTAAAGCAACCAATCATACTTATTGGAACAAAATATTTTCCCTGAAAGCAAAGTAAAAATTAGAAAGAAAAGCAATAGATATAGAAGAACACTGCAGTGATTCACGCCAAAAAAAAACAAACACCTCACCTCCATATATCAAAATAAAGTAATCACTGATGGATGAGTTTTCTACGAGCTGAGAAAAGGAACCCTGAATGATTTGTGCTGCCTTCTCATTACTTATGAAAGGATAGAGAGGGAAAGATGTGGCTGCTGACATGGAAACGAAGGATTTAAACTGTTCTCCAACTGACTTCCAGGGGAATTCCACAGCATGTTTGCTCTACATATCCAGTTTTATGGCTCCAAATGGACCTCGAACCTCAAGACTCAGCTCCCATATCTTTTTTCAAGACTTTCCTCTGTCCAACAAAAAAGGGAGGTGATCTAACCACATAGCAAGACAGAAATTCTTGTTCTTCTCAGACTCTTGTTTATAGTATTTGGCTTGCTGAAATGTTTATCATGTGATCTTTGTAAAGTATTTATGTGGAAAACCTTAAACTAAAAATGTGTTCGAGTTGGCAACCAATTTTTTTTGTTAAATGGGAAGACTTATATAGGCACTTGACCAAAGAGAACCATCAATATTTGAAAATATTTGAAAGGTGCCAAACATTGTAATTACAACAGTAACACAATGAAAACCACCATGAAATTGCCACTAAAAATCTATGAAAATGGCAAAAATTGTATGTCAGAAAGCTGAAAGTGTGTATGGATATCTAATGCCTTCATAATTCAACACTAATGTGCTAACTATACCTAAGGAAACATGTTCATATCTACACCGAGAGGCAGATAGGAAAATGTTCATGGAACATTATTCCAATGTTGTGGCCCTTAAACCCCAAATTTTATCAACAATACAGTTGATAATTAAGTTATTATATTTACACAGAAATCCCAAACTACAAACTACCTTGTATGCAACAACATGGATAAATCTCAGAGATGTTGGCTAAACAAGCTGACATGGAATAAATACTGTGTGATTCCATTATATAATATTCAAAACAGGTCAAAGTGATCAAAGATGTAGGTCGGGATGGTGGTTACCTCCCATGGAGGAGGAGTAGTGATTGGTAGAGAGGCAGGGGAGAGGCTTCTAGAATGCTGATCAAGTTCTATTTCTTTCTTGATTCCATGGGTATGAACAGTTTGGAAAAATTCACCAAGCTACACAATGCACAGGAAACTTTTCTGCATATAGGCTATACTTCAGTGAACTGGTTTACTTTAAAACAAGGTCAGAATGGAGATGCCTAATAAATATGCAGGTCAGCTCTTTTTATGGGGTGAAGATAAGAACTGTAGTTGATTCCAGAACAACGTTTTTTATAATTGTATCTTATTCTGCTCACCAAGTGTGGGATGAAAACTTGTGGGTAAACAAGTTTTGCTAAGTTGAATCTTGTTCTTTAAGGAGATCTTGTGCCAAATCATTTTGAGAAGTTCCTTGCTCTCTAATTCATCTTGTCTGTGAGTTAAGAAATTTTTTCATTAAGCTTGTCCCCAGAGAGGTACACCTATAATACTTCAAATATGGGTCATTTGTAGTTGTTTTATTTAAGCTATAAACTGTATTCTCAAACAGCATCTACATTCCCTGGTGGCCCTGATGGTGAAGAATCTGCCTACAGTGCAGGAGATGCAGATTCGATCCCTGGATTGGGAAGATCCCCTGGAGAAGGAAATGGTTACCCACTTCAGTTTTCTTGCCTGGGAAATGCCCTGGACGGAGAAGCCTGGCAGGCTACAAATCCATGGGGTCATGAAGAGTCGGATATGATTGAGTGACTAACACTTTTTCTCACTACTATATTTGATTTCTAGGGCTTCCATTAAAAAGTACTACAAACTGGATAGCTTAAAACAACAAAAATGTGTTCTCTCACAGTTTTGGAGATCAGAAGTCTGGATCGAAGTGTCAGTAGGGCTACATGCCTGACAAGGCTTAGGAGGGGAATCCTGGTCTCATCCAGGTTCTTGTGGCTCCTGGCATTCCTTGGCTTATGGCATCATAACTCCAGGTTTTGCCTCTGCTTCTGCATAGGGCCTTGCTCTCCGAGTTGCTCTGTGTTCTCTCTTCTGCCACCCTAAATTCTAGATGATTTTTATCTTTATTTTAGATTCTTAACTTGTGACATCAGCAGAAGATCCTATTTCCAGGTAGGTCACATGCTGAGGTTCTGGGTGCATATGAATTTGGGAGAAGAGAGACCAATTTTAATGGACTCAGCCTACCCACAGTCCTGTACTCCATGCTCTTGGCATCATGGCCTGGAAGCTGTCAGGAGTTCCATCTCCCAGAACACTGATTTCCCCTTCAGTAATTCAACAAATATTTTTGAGCCCCTGCTATATGCTTGACATTACCCCAGACACAGAAGATCAAGAACATGGCAAGTTAGGAAATGACTAGGTGCCAAGATTTTTATCATTTAATCCTCTGCACAATTCTATCATTTTATAGATGTTGCAACTGTGGTGACACAAATTGTTTAAGTAACTTTCTCAAGCTTACACAATTATCATGTGATTAAGCTCAGGTCTGTCTGCTCCTAGGGGCATATACTTGTTCTTCTTCTTCTTTAAATTTGGCTGCCTTGGGTCTTAGTTGTGGCATGTGGGGCCTTTCATTGTAGCGCACAGATTCAGTTGTGGTGTGCAGGCTTAGTTGCCTTGTGGGTTATTTTGAAATAGCTTAGTTCCCTGACTAGGGATCAAAACCACATACCCTGCAAGGTGGATTCTTAACCACTGGACCATTAGGGAAGTCCCTACCTGTTTTCAGACACCTGTTTTATACTACATGGCACTGAAGATTAATTGCATACTCAATTTGGGTCATGGAGAAGGAAATGGTGACCCACTCCTGTGTTCTTGTCTGGAGAATCTCAGAGATGGTGGAGCCTCGTGGGCTGCCATCTATGGGGTTGCACAGAGTTGGACACGACTGAAGCGACTTAGCAGCAGTAGCAGCAGCAGCAATTTGGGTCAAGGCCCTGAATTAGACAGTGGGCCATGGAGACAAATGAAACACATGCCCTGCCTCTGGGAAACTCATGACCTATATTCCTACTTAAACCAAGAGTATGAATGGCAAACCGTTCATTCAACAAATATGTAATGAAAGCTTTGCATGTGATGAGCATGGTTTTAGGTGATGAATCACTAGCAAATGTGACACATAGGGCCCTTTTTCTCTTGGAGCTTATAGTCTATTGGGGGAGAACAGAATGATAATAAATAAGCCAAGAGGAAATAAATATGTCCACATTGTGATAGATATTATGAAGTGAACCAGGAAATCAGTAATGGTTTGGTGTCATCCCTTCTGGAGAAATAATAATTTAGCAGTGGCCTTGGAGAGCAGACCCAAGTGTAAATACTTAAGGTGATCTAGCCTAGCAGTTAGGGTATAAAGCTCTACATAAAACCTGGTAGAGCTACTCATGACATGGGTGACTCCATGGACGTTACTAAAACCCCTCATCTGTATATTAGGCATAGCAATAGTTTCCACTTCAGAGGGTTGTTTTATAAAGTGAATACAGACATAAAGAACTTGGCATAGTGCCTGGCACATAGGGAAGGCTCAGTAACAATTAGGACCCATAGTTTAGTGCAGGAGGGTGGAATGGTTACTAGTTTCTAAACCTTTCCTGCCTGCCTCTTCCTATGATACCTCTATGCATTGACTCGTCTCCCCTGCCAAGGGGCTGGGACTTCCAGCAAGCTCACATTCGGTTTAGGGAGATAGTGGCTGACTATGGGGGAAGATGGTTGCAGTGTGTTCTCCCTCTTAGAATCCTGCTTTTACTCCTCCTGACAGTTTACAGCCTTCGAACCAAGCCCACCTCTCATCTTCCCTGCACAGAGCCTGTTTCCTCTTACATCAAAGTGACCCTCTGTACTGTGAAGCCTCACGTCCCCATTGGTCAGTGGTCAGTGCTGTGCGCATGTGCAGATATTGCTGGTTGCATCTTATTAAGCGTCGAGGGGAAATTTGAATATTGACAGCCGTGACTGGTCGCTGGACGCAGCCCCAGCCCACATCTGCAGAGCCGATTTCTCTCTCCTCTTCCAGTGATATGATAGATTTCATTCCCGGAGAGCGCTGTGGGCAAGATTTAAGTCTGTTTTTCCCTGCTGTGAGCCTGGAATAAAGTCTTTGCAGATTGCCGAAGCAGGTTCAGTGAATCACTCCCGCTTACTTACTCCCGCTCCTCATTCCTCTGCATGGAGGATACAACCTGATTTAATAAATGTCACTCTCCCCTTCTATCCATCACTAGCCTCAGACACACTGCCAGGCAGCGGCACTCAGCTGCAGCGGCTCCTATCAGGGCATTACAGAAGAGCCTTTTCCCAATGCAACCTTTCAAATAGGAGATTGCCCTTCTGCAAGACCCAGAATGGCAACATGCCAGGGCCACTCTGGGGCCTAAGAAGCCAGTGATCCCTGGGACCAAATACAGAAACATCAGCTCTGGAAAAAGCCTGTGTCAAAGCTGATGATAGCTTCTGTCAAGACGTAGAATTTTTTGTTGCTGGAGAGGCGGGCTGTCTGGATTGTTTGGACAAAATGTTTACAGAAGATAAAACTGCTGGCTTAGGAATGATGAATGATGTGGCTCATGTTCGAATATACTAGTTACCATTTTGTAGCTGTGGGCAAGTTTTTGAACTTCTCTGATCCTCGGTTTGTCTGTGGAACAGTACTTAATGTGGGGTTTTGTTATAGGGTGTAATGTGTGAGAGTGTGGTACCTGACGCCTAGTAAATGTGAGATAGATATTATCTTCAGCTCCAAACCCTTAGGTTTAACTATTGTCCGGTTAAATGAGTTCATGTTTTTAAAGATGAAAATCTCCTTCTCAAACTCATTTTTTTTAAGAAGACTTCTTAAATATCTTTTGGGGTCCTGAATCCTTTACATGGCATTTAGAGGCCTTTGAGGTGGCAGGAATACACAAAAGAACTGTACAAAAAAGATCTTCATGACCAAGATAGTCGAGCTATTTCAAGTCTTGAAAGATGATGCTGTGAAAGTGCTGCACTCAATATGCCAGCAGATTTGGAAAACTCAGCGCTGGCCATAGGACTGGAAGAGGTCAGTCTTCATTCCAATCCCAAAGAAAGGCAATGTCAAAGAATGCTCAAACTACCGCACAATTGCACTCATCTCACACGCTAACAAAGTCATGCTCAATATTCTCCAAGTCAGGCTTCAGCAGTATGTAAACCGTGAACTCCCAGATGTTCAAGCATGTTTTAGAAAAGGCAGAGGCACCAGAGATCAAATTGCCAACATCCGCTGGATCATGGAGAAAGCAAGAGAGTTCCAGAAACACATCTATTTCTGCTTCATTGACTATGCCAAAGCCTTTGACTGTGTGGATCACAATAAACTGTGGAACATTCTGAAAGAGATGGGAATACCAGACCACCTGACCTGCCTCTTGAGAAACCTGTATGCAGGTCAGGAAGCAACAGTTAGAACTGGACATGGAACAACAGACTGGTTCCAAATAGGAAAAGGTGTTCGTCAAGGCTGTATATTGTCACCTTGCTTATTTAACTTATATGCAGAGTACATCATGAGGAACGCTGGGCTGGAAGAAGCACAAGCTGGAATCAAGATTGCTGGGAGAAATATCAATAACCTCAGATATGCAGATGACACTACCCTTATGGCAGAAAGTGAAGAAGAACTCAAAGGCCTCTTGATGAAAGTGAAAGAGGAGAGTGAAAAGGTTGGCTTGAAGCTCAACATTCAGAAAACAAAGATCATGGCATCTGGTCCCATCACTTCATGGGAAATAGATGGGGAAACAGTGGAAACAGTGTCAGACTTTACTTTTTTGGGCTCCAAAATCACTGCAGATGCTGATTGCAGCCATGAAATTAAAAGACGCCTGCTCCTTGGAAGGAAAGTTATGACCAACCTTGATAGTATATTGAAAAGCAGAGACATTACTTTGCCAACCAAGGTCCATCTAGTTAAGGCAATGGTTTTTCCCGTGGTCATGTATGGATGTGAGAGTTGGACTGTGAAGAAAGCTGATCGCCGAAGAATCGATGCTTTTGAACGGTGGTGTTGGAGAAGACTCTTGAGAGTCCCTTATACTGCAAGGAGATCCAACCAGTCCATTCTAAAGGAGATCAATCCTGGGTGTTCATTGGAGGGACTGATGCTAAAGCTGAAACTGCAATACTTTGGCCACCTCATGTGACGAGTTGACTCACTGGAAAAGACTCTGATGCTGGGAAAGGTTGGGGGCGGGAGGAGACGGGGACGACGGAGAATGAGATGGCTGGATGGCATCACCGACTCTGTGGACATGAGTTTGAGTGTACTCCGGGAGTTGGTGATGGACAGGGAGGCCTGGCATGCTGTGATTCATGGGGTCGCAAAGAGTCGGACACGACTGAGCGACTGAACTGAACTGAACTGAACTGAGGGCTAACCTAGGCCATGTTCCCATCCTCACACCCTGGTGTTTCTGGGGGTTTGTGCCTTCTCACTGTATCCATAATTTTCTTGCTATTTCCCAGAACTTTCCTTTCACATCGGCCTCTGAGCCTTTGGTTTCTGTTCCCTCTGACTAGGATGTCCTTCTCCTGTCTGCTTGTTTACCTGAAAAAATGGTGGCTCTCTTTAGGCTCAGGATTGTTGATCTTCTCTCTGATATGTGATTCTGACCTCTAAGGTAGAGCCTGTTACCTTGTTCTTTGTGTTTTCAGGGCACCTGGCACATGACACACGGCATGTTATCACATCCTTCCAGAATTATCAATGAATCTGTGATTATCTCTGTTCAAAATGCTGGTTGGTAAACTTTGAATCGCTAGCACCATTCACAGTACCTGGCATAAACGGAGTGTTTAATACACACTTCTGGAATGAGTAAGTGGAATGTGCCTTGTGGGGGTTCTATCCCCTTTGCCTTATTGGTCTTCCCCTACTTGACAGGTGATGAGGAGGAGACACTTCAGCTCAGTGATGTTGAGCACTGCAGTGTAGGCTAGGACAGGAGATCCAGGTTACTTAGAAAGGTTGGTTTGCCTTAGAGTTACTCTTCTCTCATGCTGACACCTTGGGCAATTGGTTGTGTACTGGGCTGGGGCCAGGAAAACTTGGTATTATGTGTATCACTAGAATATTCTTGATTACTAAATTCCATGTCTAGAAATCCATCCTGAAAATTTAATCACTGGTGAAACTATTTTATTGTTGTTCATGATTGTAATTATTTAATAGCAAACAATTTGAAAAAATTGAAATGTCTGCCAATGTGTAAATGATTGACTACATTTTTGTATATCTGTATAATAGAATTCAAATTACTGATTAAAAATAACATTGTAGATGAATATTTTTGATACAGGAAAATATGTTCACAGGTAGAGTAAGAAGAGCAGCTTATAAAACAGATGTATGGTGTACTGCCTTATTTATAAAATTATCTTATATGTAATTTTATAATATTTCTCTAAAATATTTTTCATATGTATAATACAAATCTGTGTGTGTGTATGTGTGTGTGAGAGAGATGGAGACAGAGACAGAGACACATTTAGGAAAAGGTTTGGAATGTTGTATACCAAAATATTAACAGTGTTTCTCTCTGGTTGGTAGAATTACAAGCATAAAAGTTATTTTTCTTGTAACAGAGATATTCTGAAGTTATATTTAATTTTAAAATATGTTTATATCCAAAGCTATGTTCAGTAGGGTTTGTTTCCTAAATGCTAATATTTCCTTCATATTAAGACAAAAATTCTTTTATAGTAGTGTAGTAAAATGAAGCTAGTTACAAGTGATCAAAGTTTCCTTTTTATTATATATGACAAACTTTCTGAAAGTGATGGGTTTTGGGCAATTTACAATCCAATTGCTGGGGGGGAAATTATTTTACCACAGACAGAAGGAGAGGGTGAAGTATAATTGCTTCTTTAAATTTATTTTATGTTGGGGGGTTTACCTGATTGCTTTATGGTAAAAACCAGGCTTTCAAGAAAGCTCCCCAGATATATCAGCTGACAAAAACAGTTAACCCATCCAGGCTCCAGGGATGGTAATATAATAAGACATTTAAAATAAAGATCATGAGAAACTACTCAGTTGTAGGCAAGTTGCCATCTGCAAGGCTAATGTAATTATAGAGACCAAATCTTGTGTAGTTTTTTTCTTCTCCAAATTCCTTTGGTACTCAGGATCTTTTCTTCACAATGTAGTTCTTGATTACACAGTGTCTTTTATTCTTCCTTTGTTATTTGAAATAAATTCTGTTCTCCTTATCACTCTGTGAGTATCCTAAGATATATCCTTTCCTAGCAAACTGAAGCCCAGCCAGGGATGAATAAGTAGGGAGTAGTGGATGAGAAGCCTTGGGTGTTTCTAGTATTTCAAAATGTCAACCAGACAAGGTATATTTCCCCATCCTAAATCCATTTAGGCTAACTAAAATGTCAGCTGTCCTTGCTCTTTGCTGGAATTATATAAACAGGGCATAATCCTAGTTATTTTTTTTGTTTACTTGATGTGCAAATTGGCTCTTGAGGATGTTATAGAAATTTTGGGGGTGTATACGGGGGACTAGTTATCAGAGTCCTATGGTTTGATTACGAAAGAATGGCAAACCATTGGTTGAGGACACAGATGAGCGCAATATTTATGCTTAATATATATTAGTTGGCTTGATTGAAGGAACATTTATTTCATCAAGATAAGTATTCAGTTTATTCAATTTATTTGACACTGAATCAAGCAGAGAAAATAATAAGTTCTTGACTGAGATTTTACTTGTTTTGTGGCTGTGGTTCCCCACTGGTTGCATCAGCGTCACGTAGAGAACTTGTGACAGTACAGATTCTCCCATTTCCCTCTTCTAAGTTCCAGGATTCTAATTTAGTAGGTTTGGGCTGAATCATGGGAATGTGAATTTTTAACAAACCTCTAGATGGTTATTACACATTTAAGTTTAAGAATGTCTAATGTAGATTAACATTAAATAACCTACAAAAGCTAAATAGGCGTGAAGTTTCAACACACTTTACATAAATCTATGCAGCAATAAGGATGCCTATGAATGACCTACCTAGGATGATTGCTAGAATGTTCTAGCTCTTGCTGACTCTTCTTTCTGCCTCCTGTAATCCCTAGGACAGCTTCTGTAGAATGTTCCCTGAATGAAATGCAAACTATGTTACTTGCCATGAGGTTAATGAGATTCTCTGCTGATAAGATGATTCTTTCCCCTCTGGCTTGAAGGATGTGAAGACTCTATAAATAATTAAGGAGAAGAAAAAAGATAACCAGATGGAATTAGTGTAAATTCTTAATTCAATAAGAAAACAAAAAAGATAGAGTGTGCTTCCAGATTATATTCCAATAGATACACATAACTTACCTATTCTCCTCTCCTTATATAAGATCATTAGTGTTTCTACCACGCTAGTAAAGTCATGCTCAAAATTCTCCAAGCTAGGCTTCAGCAGTATGTGAATTGTGAACTTTCAGATGTTCAAGAAGGTTTTAGAAAAGGCAGAGGCACCAGAGATCAAATTGCCAACATCCGCTGGATCATGGAGAAAGCAAGAGAGTTCCAGAAACACATCTATTTCTGCTTCATTGACTATGCCAAAGCCTTTGACTGTGTGGATCACAATAAACTGTATGCAGGTCAGGAAGCAACAGTTAGAACTGGACATGGAACAACAGACTGGTTCCAAATAGGAAAAGGAGTACGTCAAGGCTGTATATTGTCACCCTGCTTATTTAACTTATTTAACTTCTATGCAGAGTACATCATGAGGAACGCTTTGCTGGAAGAAGCACAAGCTGGAATCAAGATTGCTGGGAGAAATATCAATAACCTCAGATATGCAGATGACACCACCCTTATGGCAGAAAGTGAAGAGGAACTCAAAGGCCTTTTGATGAAAGTGAAAGAGGAGAGTGAAAAGGTTGGCTTGAAGCTCAACATTCAGAAAACAAAGATCATGGCATCTGGCCCCATCACTTCATGGGAAATAGATGGAAAAACAGTGGAAACAGTGTCAGACTTTATTTTTTGGGCTCCAAAATCACTGCAGATGCTGATTGCAGCCATGAAATTAAAAGATGCTTACTCCTTGGAAGGAAAGTTATGACCAGCCTAGATAGCATATTAAAAAGCAGAGACATTACTTTGCCAACCAAGGTCAATCTAGTCAAGGCTATAGTTTTTCCCGTGGTCATGTATGGATGTGAGAGTTGGACTGTGAAGAAAGCTGATTGCCGAAGAATTGATGCTTTTGAACTGTGGTGTTGGAGAAGACTCTTGAGAGTCCCTTGGACTGCTAGGAGATCCAACCAGTCCATTCTAAAGGAGATCAATCCTGGGTGTTCATTGGAAGGACTGATGCTGAAGCTGAAACTGCAATACTTTGGCCACCTAATGTGACGATTTGACTCATTGGAAAAGAGTCTGATGCTAGGAGGGATTGGGGGTAGGAGGAGACGGGGATGACAGAGAATGAGATTGCTGGATGGCATCATTGACTCAATGGACATGAGTGTGAGTGAACTCCGGGAGTTGGTGATGGACAGGGAGGCCTGGCGTGCTGTGGTTCATGGGGTCGCAAACAGTCAGACACGACTAAGCAACTGAACTGAACTGAACTGAACACTGAATAAACAAGGTAGACTCATAGCTTGGCTGTGTTTGAATCCAGAATATTTTTCCACTTTGGAAGCAGAACCCCTGAGAATATTTTATTTACTGTAATGATGCAGTAAGAAACTCCACTGCTGTTAAGAAAATTCTATCTAAATTATCAAAACCAATATCATTTAATAGAAATAAATGCTCAATTAAATTGAAAATCAACACATGGGAATCCATGTAAATATTATTATTCAGAGTAAACACATTTTGGGGAAAGAATAATGACTTAAAATTATTTATTTTTAATTGAAAGATAATTACAATATTGTTTTGTTTTTCACCACACATCAACATGAATCCACCATTGGTATACATGTGTCCCCTCCATCTTGCTCCTGCCTCCCAGAATGATGATTTTTAAAATGTTTAGGATAAAGTGTTAGGTGATACAAACAATTAAAAAAATATATACTGGCATAGACCAACTTTGGGGAATCCAAGTAGAAAAATAAATTGGTTAGTAAGGGACACCCCAAAAATATCATCAGTGGTTATCTTTGGTTGACATAATTAAAGTAATTTTTCTTTATTTTATTATAATTATTGTAATTTCCCCTTCATTTTATGTATTTGCTACACAAAGTACATGATAACATTCTGATAGGAAAACTAAATTTATTTTAAAACAATTGTCTGCATATGTATTGGGTAGCAATCTAACTTTTATTGATGTATACCCATATAAAGATTAGAATCCTGGATAAAGAAAACAGATTGGTGTTTCATGAAAAACATGAAGCTCTTGTGTCAAATGAGAGGGGAGCTGGGGACTGGGTTGATGGGGGGACAAGGCAGATTAACTTGGGGTCACCCACTCCTGCCCTATGAGACCCATGGCAGGCATGACCAATGACTTCAGCCTTCATTCCCATAGAGCCCTGACATTAAACTTCCCAACATCCTACCAGTTAGTAGTACTTGACTGGAAATGGCACAAAGGGAGCTGGTCTTCACTGGCTTATCAAAGAGTTCCTGTCCTCAAGTCATGGTATCTAACTGGGAGACAAAGCAAACATAAGACATGTTAAGTATAAAGATTTAACTCCTTGTTCAAAATAACCAGAGAAAAAAGCATCACAAGGCAGTCCATGATTAATTACCAAGTGAATCAGACAAGGAGGATGTTTTACTTGAGGGTGGTGAGAATATCAAATGTTCTCCAGTATGTTCGGGTTTTGTCTTTGTGATGTCAAAGTATGTGGAAGAAAATGTCTCTGCCTTCCACTTTGCAGGTCAGAATCCTTTCCACTCCTGGGTGATCAGAGTTGAGACATATCTAGTCAAATAAAACTGAACATGCTGATTTCACCCTATGGGTCTTTATTTTCTTTTTCTTTACAGTGAGCTCGGAGGCTTTGCCATCAGAGGTTGTGGCAAATGTGATAATATGTCAGTATTTTGAAACTGTAGCAGAAAAGCATGAGGTTACTTACGTATGGTAAAAGATCCTTTCAGAATTTTATTTTCACAGACCCATTTTATCAGACGTATCAAGCAATGGCCTCCCTATGTTTTGGCTATGATAGGTATCTTTTACACTTTTCTTGGGAGGGTTTGAAAAACTGATTGGTTGTGATAATTAAACTTAACCTCCTTTTAGAATGTATGTATTGCTTTTCATTTAATTGCTGATAGAGTCATAGAACAGATTAAGTCATATAGGGGTTGGTGGCCACAAGATAGTTATGGAAGGAAGGAATGCAATTTTGTTGCTTCCCTAAAATGGATGATGGCTGCTTCATTTTAACTTGTGAAAACAGTATTTTGTCATGAGTTTTCACACAGCAGAATGTTTCATTTTTTTTTACACTTCTTAGCAGCTAGAGGAAGAGTGCAAAGGCAGAGATGAATAGACCATATTCCAGTGTGTGGAAAGGTGTTTTCCAGTGCTGTGCTGGGAGTCAGAAAACCTGGGAGTTAGTTCCAACTTGGTCACTTACTGGTTTTCCCTGGTGGGTCAAATGGTAAAGAATCCGCCTGCAATATGAGAGACCTGGGTTCCATCCCTGGGTTGGGAAGATCCCCTGGAGAAGAGAATGGCTACCCACTCCAGTATTCTTCCCTGGAGAATTCCACGGACAGAGAAGCCTGATGGGCTACAATCCATGGGGTTGCAGAGTCTGACATGACTGAGTGACTAACACTTTCACTTTACTTTTTCACTGTGGTCATTTACTAGTTAAATGTTCTTAGGTATTATAAGCCTGTTTTTGTTGTTGTTGTTGTTGTTTTTTAATTCCTCCTTCCAGACTCCCACTTTACCCTTTTTAGAGCAGTGGTGCCTCAATTTTCCTTTGAATAACTGACGTTTCTCATTCCTTGCCAACCTGTGAATGAGGTATGCGATGTGAACAAGCCTGGCTGATAAGGACAGCAGTGATTGCTTGAGAGATGAGCATGTGACCCAAACTGGGCCAATTAAAGTGAATCCTGAAATTTGCCAGAATTTCTGGGAAAGGAGAATTCTCTTTTACCTGGGAGGCTGCTAACCCTCCACTCCCCCATCTTCTCACTGTTGGAATTACCTGCCTGAGAATGAAAGATAATTTCTACTACTTCTACTCGTAGTAGAAGAAATGAAGATATAAAAAGGAGAAAAATATATTCAGACAAATATTTTGATCACCTAAATTCAGCTGTTACTGAAACTGAAGGCCTCAGAATCCTGTGAATCAGTAAGTTAGCTGATTTGCTGAAATTTTGAGTCAGATTTTTGCCACTTGTAACCAGAGTTCTTGCCAGTTGGGCAATACCCCTTGAGGGCTTTAATTTTCTTCTCTTTAGAAGGTGAGATACTTTAAAATTTTTTATTTTGCTTTAGGAAGCAATACATTTTTCTCATTGTAAAACTATAACATTGTAGGAAAGGATTATCAGGTTGTATTCAGTTAACCATTATGTGTTAGTCACTCAGTTATGTCCAACTCTTCAGGATCGCATGGACTGTAGTCTGCCAGGCTCCTTCTTCCAAGCAAGAATACTGGAGTAGGTAACCATTCCCCTCTCCAGGGGATCTTCCCCACCCAGGGATCGAACCCGGGTCTCCTGCATTGCAGGCAGATTCTTTACCATCTCAACAACCAGGATATCAGTTAACTATTACTATATAACAAATCTTACCTGAATCCAGTGACTTGAAATAGTAAGTGTTTATATTGCTCATGACTTTAAATATTTGTTGGATGGTTCTGCTGATCTGGTCCAAGCTTAGTAGATCATACCTGAACTTGCTTATCTGTCTGTGGTTAACGAGTATATTGGTTGGAGTAACTGGTTTAGGATAGCCTCATTTGTAAATATGGTGGAGCGGACTGTCAGTTGGGGGCAATGGAGGTGTCTGGGCTGTGTCTTTTTTCTCACCAGCAGGCTGGTTCTCATGATGGCTGAGCAGGGCCCTACAAGAGCAAGTGGAAGCTTTTTGAGGCCTGGATTTGTAACTGGCATTCCTTTTTTCCTGCTTCTTCTACTGGCTGAAGCAGACTCATGGCCAGCCAAGATTCAAGGAGAGGAGAAACTGACTCCATGTTTTGATTGCAAAGTCACATTTTAAGCAGCAGATATACAGAAAGGGGAAATAATGTGAGCTCTTATTGTAATCACTGTATAACTTTATTTCCTCAAAAATAATCATCATTTGTATTTTAAAATTCTTCTGGATTTATCCAGAATATTTCTATTTTTATTTTTTAGAACATTTTTTGTGCTCATTATATTTATAAGGGCTTCTCTGGTGGTTCAGTGGTAAAGAATATGCCTGCCAATGCAGGAGATGTGGGTTCGATCCCTGGGTTGGGAAGATGCCCTGGAAAAGGAAATGGCAACCCACTCCAGTGTTCTTGCCTGGGAAATCTTGTGTGCAGAGGAGCCTCTCGGGCTATAGTCCATGGGGTCACCAAAGAGCCAGACATGACTTAGCAACTAAACAACAATGTCAGCAAATTTATAAAAATTGATATTATATATATTGTTTTGCATTTTTTGTTTTCAGTGGCAATATATTTTCAACATTTTCATGCTTATACGTATCAATGTCTTATAAAAAAGTTGAATATAGATGCTTTTCTTGGTTTTGACCTTTTGAGACTCTGGAATTCTATGACTCATTATGAACCAAATTTTCTAAATCCTCAAGCTCATTTCCTGAAAGTGGTAAGAAAACTGTTAGATTCCCAAGCAGCTAAGAAGTTGATCCTATAATTCTAACTGAGATTATGTGTCAATTTAGTGTTGAGTGATTTCATCCTAGCTGGTTAGAAAATTACCTGTATTATTATTATTAATTATAATGATAATTAAAAGACTATTTGTTGAAATTCTAGCAATTGTTCTCATTAGCCCACAGAACTATATGTTGATTATTCTGGATATACTGCTTATCTTCTGGTCTGTACTGATTTAATAAATATGCTAAAATTGGAAGACAGAACTTGCTACTAAGAATAGGTAAGTGCTCATCATGTGGTTTCCACAGTGTCAAGTTAAAAAAGAATGATGGACTGAGGTTTATTGGGCTCTGGCTTCTTTCTGGCCCTTTGGTTTTGAGAACTCATGAAGTCTTAAAAGCTGTTCATATTTCTTGCCCTCCTAGTTCTTAAGCAACTTCAGCGTGAGGACAGCTGAGACTGTAGTAACTGGAAGAAATTATTTTTGTATTGCGATTAAGAACTTTGGGGAAATTTGAGCTAATCAATGTCAGCTAAAGAGTGACAAAACTGTTACTGATTCTATAAGTGACTCATCCCTGAAATAGTTGCTTCTAATCTCTCATTTAGCATAACCTCAGGTTAGCCATCAGTTCCACTGACAGAACTAATCAGGCTAATGTGACATGAGCTAAGAATAAGTTGATTTTTTGGATGCTTTGGGGCAGAATTTTTTCATCCATCCAGTCATTTATTCATTCAAATATTTATTGATCATCTGTAATTTGTTAAGGGAATATAAAGATTAATGCAAACAGTTTTTGTCCTTAAAGTCTTACATGTTAGTTAAGGGAGAGTCATACCTATAATGTGATTTACAGTGTTCTGTGAGTAGAAATTGATGTCATAGTTCAAAGGAAAATTGAGATGTCCTACAAAGATACAAAGGCCAAAGCCTTTGATTGTGTAGATCACAACACACTGTGGAAAATTATTAAAGAGATGGGAATACCAGACCACTTTACCTGCCTCCTGAGAAATCTGTATGCAGGTCAAGAAGTAACAGAAGTGGACATGGAACAACAGACTGATTCCAAATTGGGAAAGGAGTAGGTTAAGGCTGTATATTGCCACCCTGCTTATTTAACTTATCTGCAGAGTACATCATGAGAAATGCTGGACTGGATGAAGAACAAGCTAGAATCAAGATTTCTGAGAGAACTATCAATAACCTCAGATACGCAGATGATACCATCCTTACGGCAGAAAGTGAAGAGGAACTAAAGTGCCTCTTGATGAAAATGAAAGAGGGGAGTGAAAGGTTGGCTTAAAACTCAACATTCAAAAAACTAAGATCGTGTCATCTGGTCCCATCACTTCATGGCAAATAGATGGGGAAACAACGGAAACAGTGAGAGACTTTATTTTCTTGGGCTCCAGAATCACTGCAGATGGTGACTGCAGCCATGAAATTAAAAGACACTTGCTTCTTGGAAGAAAAGCTTTGACCAACCTAGACAGCATGTTAAAAAGCAGAGACATTACTTTGCCAACAAAGGTCTGTCTAGTTAAAGATATAGTTTTTCCGGTAGTTATGTATGGATGTGAGTGTTGGACTACAAAGAAAGCTGAGCACCGAAGAATTGATGCTTTTGAACTGTGGTGTTGGAGAAGACTCTTGAGAGTCCCATGGACTGCAAGGAGATCCAACCAGTCGATCCTAAAGGAAATCAGTCCTGAATATTCATTGGAAGGCCTGATGCTGAAGATGAAACTCCAGTACTCTTGCCACCTGATGCGAGGAACTGACTCACTGGAAAAGACCCTGATGCTGGGAAAGATTGAAGGCGGGAGGAGAAGGGGACGACAGAGGCTGAGATGTTTGAATGGCATCACCGACTCAATGGACATGAGTTTGAGCTCCGGGAGTTGGTGATGGGAAGGGAAGGCTGGGGAAGTCTGGCGTGCTGCAGTCCATGGGTTCGCAAAGAGTCACGACTGAGCAACTGAACCGAACTGAACAAATTAAGTACATTGTAATAATATATGGTAATAGAATATGCTTGTGTAGTGTTTCTATCAGTCAGAGTTCTCCAGTGAAACAGGACCCAGAGGAGTCAGACAAATAAATGATGTTTCGTATTGGGAAGAGGGAGAGGGAGAAAGAGTGGGAGAGAAAAGGATGACTGTCAAAGGAGGACCGTTAGTGGACCTGCTCAGCTATTGGTTGGTGCTGCGGTGGGCCCCTCCCCCAAGTGAGCAACTGTCAAAGGAGGACCGTTAGTGGACCTGCTCAGCTATTGGTTGGTGCTGCGGTGGGCCCCTCCCCTAAGTGAACAGCTGTCAAAGGGCGACCCTTATTGGCTATTCAGCCAACGGTCAGTGGAATGGTGGTCCTCAGGCGGAGAGTGAGGTAAGAGTTGGATCCTGACTTTCTCCTTAGGGCTCTTCTGCTCACTCGGCCTGTGCCAGTAGGTGAACTGGGGGACCCAGGGAACAGGCTGGAACCTGCCAGGCTCCAGAGCCCTCGTCATGGCTGCTCACTGGCCAGTTCCAATGAACTGAAGTGGCAGTGAACCTCTCCCCCACCCCCACCTTGGCAACCTAATGACAGCAGCCGTCTGGGTGTAATGTAGTCTGAGGGACCTGCCCCCACCGTGTGGGTGGCCTGAGGAGCCTGGGGGCCTGCTGTCTCTTGGACGCCTGGCTCCCTCAGCAATGACAGCTGGGTGGAAGTGACCCTGAGGAGCTGCCAACTGAGACCTGCCTCCTCTCAGTCAGGACCTGGACCTCAGAGGGTGAAAACTGTGCCTGGGGACCTTGCGCTTTATTGTCAGAACAGAGAGTAACAATCTGTTTGGTGGAGATTTATAGGAACATCTTTACCTGACCATGACCTGACCTCAAGAACAAGACCTCTGACACCAAGAAGTTTGCAACAACTTAGTATTGCCCCTCCCTCATCTTTCCTAGGAAAGGGCTTTGCTGAAAGCTTACAGGGCAAAAAAAAAAAAGCTTACAGCCAGTTTGAGATTTTAAAGGCATGAAATACCCATCTCCTTCCACGGCCCTCAATAAAATTTTCTCTCTTCCAGACTCTGATGTTTTGGTATAGTTTGGCCTCACTGTCCATTGGGCACATGGACTTCTGTTTCCGTAACAGTTAAGGGAATAAGAGAGGGAAGAGAAAGATATTTGTTTAATACACACAGATTCACATTTCTAACAAAATGAGAAAACACTGATGACAAAACCTGCTTCTGAAACTGATCTCCTGATCTTCGCTGTTGTTTATAACTACTTTCCTCTACTACCTGTTCTTTGTCCTCACCTCAGGACAAAAAACAGGTACTTCTCTGTCCTCACCTTTACCTGGTGATGTGACCCAAACCTTCATTCCTGAACACTCTTGGCCTTACTAAGTAGCCCTGCTTCAATTGAGTTATTGTGATTCTCTATTGATTTTAACCGCAAAGCAAAGAGCACATACCAAGAGACACCCTAAGAGCCCTTCTGTATTCCAGATGTACTCTTCTTTACCTTCAGTGGGAGTAGTCATCCAGTTTCCCCTTGATAATCAGAATCAGTCACTCTAGCCAGTGTGGCAACTCTCTTCTTTGCCTACTAATTCAGAATCATGAGGAGTGCAAAGTGGTTGGGTGGCAGTCTTAACTTTCTGTTCAGTGGAATCATTGTCATGGCTTCTGGTAAAGGATTCCTTTGGAACTAAGACCTGTAGATTTGCAGAAAAAAGTTTCCAGGAGTAAGAAGCAAAATTTGTTAGTGGATCATTAGAGCTATTTCCTAGTGAATCCCCTTTTGATTCCTGGATCCATCAGTTTCTTGACTGTGGGAGAAATTTTGGCTAAGGGGCACTGAATCAGAGCATATATAGCTTCTTGGAGAATCTTGACCCTGCCCTGCAAGGCATTGCCACTTAAATGACACTGTGATTGAGACATCAGATCATTCCACAAGTCTATCAAGCCACCCACTTCAGGATGTTGGGGAACATGGCAGGACAAGTAAATTTCACAAGTGTGGACCCATAGCCAGTTCATTCGCTGTGAAGCAGGTTCCTTGGTCAGAAGCAATGCTGTGTGGAATGGCATGAATGTGGATGAGGCATTCTGTAAGTCCACCAATGGTGGTTTTGGCAGAATTTTTGACTGCTGGGAAGGCGAATTCAAATTTAGATTAAGTGTCTGTTCCAGTAAGAGCAAAATGCTGTCCCTTCCATGATGGAAATGGTCCAGTGTAATCAACACGCGCCCAGCGAATGGTGCCATATTGGGAACTCAGTGTCAGTCTCTGCTGCTGGGAGAAGTCAAGGTCACAAAGCTAGAAAGGGAATGTGGCCCCAGAGTCTGTGTCATAACTCTGCTCTCTATCTAGCCTGTCATAGTGAGAAACATCCCATAGTGAGCACAAGATAAAGTAGTTTTCAGGAAAACCCTGGTGTTGAGCATGACATACTAAAGTAAGCCTCTGGAGACCTGACTCTGATTACAAGTCAGCTAGTAACTTGACATGAGTAACCCCGTTTCTTCTGTGCATTGTCTATAAAATCACAGTGTTAAATTACAGATCTTCAAATGGTGTTAATGATGTTTGATTACTCAAAGTTTTGGCAGTGAGAAATCTCCGAGAGGCAGAGAGGCTGAAGAGGTGGGTTTCTGGCTGTCTTCCCACTTCCAGCTCTACTGCAAGCAGAAAAGCTCAGCTTTCATCTAGTTTCATCTATGGGAGGTTGAAAAACCCAGGACTAGAAGATCAGGTGTCTTCTGTCTTCAACGTTATAGAGGAATGAGATTGAGCTTCAGTAAAAATGTACTATATACTAAGTTTCTCTGCTTAGGAGCTCTAAACCCCCAAACCCCAAAACTGTTTTCAGTTATCACTTAGTGGCTTAACACAACCCTGTGTTTTTTCTTACAGCTCTGTCAGTGGACTGCGTGGTTCTTTTGCTCAACATGGTGTTGGCTGGGAGATGTCATGAAGTTTCATTCAGCTGGTGGCTGGGCTGGGCTGTAAGACTTCACCATCTTGTCTCACATGTCAGAAGTTTCAGTGCTGGCTAACATTGGGAAGCCCTTGTTCTTCACCTTGTGTCCTCTCTTCCTCCAGGACTTTCCTTGAGGCCTCTGTCACAGCTGGCTAGGCCAGACCTGTATAGCAAGATATCCTCTTTAATGACCATTTCTGTTACATTTGTTTGGTCAGTGCAAGTTACAAGATATTCTCAATTAAGAGAGAAGAGAAATAGACCCCCATCTCTTGATGGGAGGAATGGTATGTGTGTACAGGGAAGGAGGCTTTGTTATTGACTTGTCTTTTGATTCACTGATTTTCTTTACTTTCAAACCCTTTATACTTGTATATAGGCCTCAGTCCAGTTCAGTTCAGTCGCTCAGTCATGACCAACTCTTCGTGACCCCATGAATCACAGCACCCCAGGCCTCCCTGTTCATCACCAACTCCAGGAGTTCACTCAAACTCATGTCCATCGAGTCGGTGATGCCATCCAGCCATCTCATTCTCTGTCGTCCCCTTCTCCTCCCACCCCCAATCCTTCCCAGCACCAGAGTCTTTTCCAGTGAGTCAACTCTTCGCCTGAGGTGGCCAAAGTATTGGAGTTTCAGCTTTAGCATTAGTCCTTCCAATGAACACCCAGGATTGATCTCCTTTAGAATGGACCAGTTGGATCTAGCAACACAATTTTGTATGCATTTTTGGTACACTTGCCTTTTAAATTAGTTAAGAAAAGAAAGTAGAAGAAACAAGAATTTGTACCATCTTTTATAATTGCATAATTACCTTAACTGGTGTGTACTTTATTTTTGGTGTGGATTTGAATTACCACCTGGGAATGCTTTCTTTCAGCCTAATGAAATTCCTTTAGTATTTCTTGTAAGATGGGTTAGTGACCATCTTAAGAGATGATCTGGAGAAGGCAATGGCACCCCACTCCAGTACTCTTGCCTGGAAAATCCCATGGATGGAGGAGCCTGGTGGGCTACAGTCCATGGGGTCGCTAAGAGTTGGACACGACTGAGCTACTTCACTTTCACTTTTCACTTTCATGCATTGGAGAAGGAAATGGCAACCCACTCCAGTGTTCTTGCCTGGAGAATCCCAGGGACGGGGGAGCCTGGTGGGCTGCCGTCTATGGGTCGCACAGTCGGACATGAATGAAGTGACTTAGCAGTAGCAGTAAGAGATGATCTGCCATAAATCATAGAATTCAAGAAAGCCATATACTAGACCAGGAACATATCATCTCTACCCACCACCAACAGATGGCATTAGAGTTTGCAGCAATGACATTATAAACACACTGATGATCACCTTGGTTGGAGCTTTAATTTTAAGTCAGAGGACATTTCAATGATGCTGGACAGTGTGCTAAACAAGCCTTCTGGGGAAGGGCCCAGGAAGGTGGAGGAAGCTCCTAGGCTTGGGTCAGGGCCTCAGAGTTGTCAAATAGTCTTCCTTGGTTGGTCTGACCCACAAAGCAGAAGAGAGGAAGCTTCCAACTCTGGCTTCTTCCCAAGGCAAAGAAAATATTCCCAATTATGCTGTGGCAGCTTAAAAATAGGTCACATCTACAGCCTCAGCTATTTTGTGGTGACTTTGTAATCTAAACCAGCTTCTTGCTCTCTGTTTAATTTGGAAAATCATTAAAACAAAACAAAACAAGAGCCCAATTAGGAAAGACCTGCTGCATAACAGATAATTACTGGCTTTTCAGAAAATGAGTATCTTTGGGTATACCTGGATTGGGAGAGACAGTGCCAAATGCCATGGACTGGACACTCTACTGGGCATTGTCAATAATTTCTCTCTAATGCTTCATGAAAAAACCCTGTGAGTCAGATGTTTCTATTTCCTGCTTATAGAAGCAGAATCTGGAGCCATGAGATTTTAAGTAACTGGCTCCAGTCACATAGCTCATAAGGGGAAGAGAGTCAAAATGTATGTCATTGTGTCTTAGGTCTCTGACAGTTGTCAGGGTCAAAATGATAAATTCAGAGTGGTGAGAGCACCTTTAGTTCTCCTGGTTTAGCTTGAAGCAGTTTTGTTCATCATCATCTTCCTTGATCTGTCTGTACCAAGTTTGTGTTTTGTACTGTGTTCTATTTTATGTATAGATTGATGCTCTAATGTAAGTACATTCTATTTGATGATTCAATGGTTTGATAATTTTAGCATAATGATATTTGCTTTCTGTTCTTCTCCCTGTTGGAAAGGAATTTGTGGGGCCATACTGACCTCCTCTAATAAAAACTGAAACAGAAGTTTGTGTGTAAGGTTGACCTGCAGGTCCTAACACTTTGAGTACATTCACGATAGCATCATAATCAAAGCCAGTTATAAAAATCAATTAAAAAAAAGACATCAGAAGAAATAAAATAGAGCTAATTAGATTCCTCTGGTTGATGGGTAAAAAATACTGGTGTTGGCTGTCATGAGATCTAAATGCATCATTACTTCTTCCACAAACAAATTGCATGATTTTGGGCAAGTCACTTTACCTTGCTGGACCTCCATTTTTTCCATCTGTGAAATTAGAGGGTTGCACTTGATACTTCCAAATTTCTATGATTTTTGACTTAAAACTTCATTATGGCCTCATCAGACAATTAGAGGTTGGGAGAGTAATTAGAAATGTGCATAAGCTTGTGTTCTCCATGTCCCACTATCATTCCAGCCATAGCACATATACAAGCCAATTGCACAGCTATTCGCTTGTTTGTGCTCTCTCTTTCCCACTCAACTTGAAAACCTGTGGATTGTTTCTGTCTGAGGTTTCCTGGTTTTAGAATGCAAGGACTCATTCTTTTCATAACCTTTGTACCACCAGTACAATGCTGGCACTTGCTGCCTTCAGTTGAGTCCTGCTGTATTCCAATGCCCTGCCATTGTTTGAGCATCCACTATTTGTAGATTATCTCATTTAATCCTCACAACATGCCTGTAAAGTGGATACTATTATTATACCCAGTGAGACAGGATGTAGAAAAAAGAAAAAGCCCAGAGAGAATAAGTGGCAGAACTAGGATTAGAACTCAGACTCTCCAACACCTGAACCTGTGTGCTTAAGCCATGAGGAAAAGTGAAAGACTGAGAAACCTCAGCACAACTCACCAGGAGTGTGGGTCCTGGATGTGAGGTCCACCTTCCCAAACTATGTGTCTGTTTTTCCAGTGGGGAATGCATAGAATGAATATTTGGAGGTAACTACAATGTCTATTATGGGGTTTTAGATAAACTTGCTAAATATAACTTACATTCAGATAGGAAGTTATCAGTAGTTCATAACTAAGTATCATCTATCAAAGAAGGGGGTTAAGATTACAGAAAAGACAAATGTGTTTTTCCCATGGGCAGATGGAAAGGACAGGAATCTCCCATCCAAGATGGAGGATGTGAGAATGAAGACCAATAAACCGAGTTTTTGGCTATCATGTCCACTGTTACATTTGCATCCAATAGAGTTATATATGTCGAGAAACCACTTCAAAATAGCTTGAAGGACCATTTCCACCTTGGAGTTCCTAGAAGTGTATCCCTATGATGTCCCTCCTCTACCCACAAGTCCTGAGACTCCTAGCCCAGCCATGTGAGATGCTTTTCATGGATAACACGAGTGAGACCACAAAGTGGAGATGCTTGTCCTTTCCGACCTCGTTTCTAATCTTTGAGTTGAAGGGCATTGGAAGAGAGAGGAGCATTCAAGCCACTTCTCAGAGAAAACTTTTGAGTCTTAAACTTTGTGCTCTGATTGTTCATAACTGGTTTGGGAAGAAATGTTAAGAAGGGTTGTTGACAAGTTTGAAAGTCAGAACCAACTATAAAGTATCAATTATTATAATGACATTTTGGTGATGGGGAGCAGCTTTGTAGCAGAGTTCTCTACTGATGAGCAACATTTCTCTGTTGATCACCTATCTTGGTTTAAAAACTAGATGGCAGGTTATTTTTCGTTTCCTTGAATGAAATTGACCCATGCAAAACTTGAATCAAGATGAACAAATTTTCTGTTGCGGCTTTACTCTCAGTCTCACCCTTAGTCTTTCCATGTGGAGCCCAAGAAAGATCTTCAGGCTACTGGTTAGTGCCTGTGATTCTCTGGGGGCAATTTAACACTGTCTTCTACATAGCTTGGAAAATGAAGACACTTACTGAAGAATAAGTAGCAAATATATGCAAAATCTAGAAGTGCCAGTCTATGTGGAGAAAAAAGTAAGTTAAAAACTGTAAATAATTCCTTCTATACATGCTTCTCTAAAAAACAGTGAAACAATTTTTAGAATAAAGCTCTCTGGAGTCTAAAGCATCTTTTAAAATGTATATTCAATAATTTTTGCCAATGAGTTCATCCTTTTTTTTGGTGCCAAATCTGAATAATGATAGTTCTTTTTAAAAGCTTAACAGAGAGCTGTTTAATGGTGTCGGTTTGGTTTTACGGATTCATTTTGCTAGAGGAACATGTTTACAAAAGCAAAGAGGATTTTATGGAGTAATTAGTGGTTAGAAAAGAGGAATGAACATTTTTTTTTTTTAATGGAGGATGCCCAAGTGCTACTGATAACAGATAGCTTGTGATGTACTTCCTGTTCCACCAAACTAATTTACTCTGAACTCTAGCTGCATTCCTACAGACCCAGGTACACCTGTGTCTCTAAGCAGCTGAGAGTGACTTCAGTGGCTTGGATGGGAAAGCCTTGGTCCAAGGCCAGTCTTCCTTGAGACCAAGAAAGCTGTGGCTTTTGTGGTAATGATTTTTAAATATATGATGATGGCACACCTGAGATTTGGAGAAGGTCTAGTACTATATTCTCCATCCATTAGTCTCACTCCTCAACCACTCACTGAGAAGCTAAAAGAAAATAAGAAAAATCTAGTTTCTACCTTCTAACAAGACTGTTGATCATAGTCCCCTAATATATAGTAATAGTAATTCTGAAATAGCCTGGGTTTTAGGCTTCAGTTTCCTAAAAGGATTTTTTTTGGGGGGGTCATCACTAATTTCTGTACCAAGAACCCCATCCTAATACACTTGTGACTTTAAGTTTGGCCTTAGAAGATATAGAAGACTTCAGTGAAGGAAGAATGTCCTTGGAGAAATATTTAGTATCTAAAATGTTGCCCATTGACCCTGCCTTGCAGTCTTTGGGTCCTTGTGTAAGAGGGCTGGACCTAGTACTTGCTTTTGTTGTTCTTCGGTTGCTAAAAGGAAAAAAAAATCTGGGCAGGTCAAAAATGAGTCATCATTCCAACTTGGTGACATGAAATAATAATAATCATTCATTATTATCTTTCACAGTCTGTTGACTAGCAAGCTATATGGTTTCTACTTGGGGTCGTTAAAGCAATTGCAGTCGGATGGTGGCAAACCTAAAGTCATGTTAAGGGCATCATCACTCATACATTTGGCACCTGGGCTGGGAAGATTTGAACAGCTGGGATTCCTGGCTTATCTCTCTCTCTCTTTGTTGTTTTGCCAATATGGTGGCTCAGGGTTCCAGAGGTCTATGTCCCAAGAGGCGAGAGAGCCAGGTGCCTTTTATGGATCTAGCCCCAGAACCCACACAGAAATCCATTGCTTCATCTTCCTCAAAGGGAGCTATATTCTAGGGAAATGAAATAAGAGGTCACTCTTGATGAGAAGAGCATCAAAGAATATATTTTAAATATCACTGGTGGATTAAAAAAGTTTTTTTTTTCTTTCTGAGTCAGCACTTACTTGTGAATTATTCCCAGATGAGACCAAGATTTGACTGAATCCTATGAGTATTTGACTGCGGATAACATCACTGAATCCAAGGACTGAAGTTTTTAATTTCCAGACTAGAAAAAAATTACATATATTTTCTTAATCCGAACTCCAAATCCGAAAGAAATGTGGAATTTAATACTAAGAATTTATACACACACCGATATGTGTTTGCATTTTTATTTATTGACTTGAGCAATCCTCCTAGTGAAGGAAGGGTGTGTACCTGCTCAGCTATAAGCCATTGTATTTCCTGTGCATGCAGAGGGTCCTTGATATCCTCAAGGTTTGCTTTCTTGTACACAGCATCATTTTTTATTGAGGAAAGAGATTCTGAGTGGTAGAATTGCTTTTTGCTCTCTAAAAGTTGGTTAATCTCCTTTCATGCCATTATTTGTTGTGTATTTCCCAAGGATTTCTAAATTTACAGTTGTGTTTGTGAGTGTGTGAATAAATGGTTTAAAATGTTTTATTAGTAAAACCAAAGTGAAGTACCCATCCTTTTGAGAAAAACTTGAATGGCTGGCCTTACAACTCTTTTTGCCACAAACTTGAATTGTGTCTCTGGGCAAGTTGTTTCATCTTTCTGTGCCTCAGTTTCTTTGTTAGGTTATGTTGGGCATGTAATGTGTAATACAGTGTAATGTATTCAGAAGCTCATATCTAAAATTCATACACCTTTAAGCTTGGGGTTCTGGGCCTCACATACATAAAACAAAAGCCCTCCTGTATATGTATCTTAACAGATTCCTTCTAGATGTGCTTGAACCCCATAAACCATAAAATAGACAAGTTCTTCCTCTCAGTAATTCTTCAGTGCCTCTGTGTCACCGCCACAAGCTTCTACCCTTCTCTTGATGATAAGATACAAGAAGAGATGGGCTTCAAAAAGTAGATTTTATGATTTCTCTATTCCTCTACCAATATGGCTCAGGAAGAGGAGTAAAAGCAAGATGGATTTCATGAGATTATTTGGGATTTGGGGGTCACTTGCTATGTGAGCAGGAGACAATAAAATATGCATTTTTGACAAGCTTATGGTGCTCAGTCCAGACTCCCTGTTAGTGTATCTCCAGGGGGAGGTGGGAGATGGGAAGTGGGTTGGCAGGAACTCAACCAAAAAGGAGATGCACAAGTGAGTTCAGGCAGGATGTATCTATGAATTGTGGTGGTGGGAGTCTTGGAGGTCAGAGACCCCTCTGAGAATCTTTGAGCACAGTTGCCTCTCCTGACATTTTAGTAAAAGAATATACTTTTCTCAGATTAGGGGATTCTTGTGATTCATTTCTTGGACAGTGAAACCTGTGAAGCATTCCGTCAGTTTCTGGGTTGACCTTTGGAGTTTGTGGCCATTACATAGGGAGAATCGTGAGGCAGGCTGACTCTTGGGAAGGAAATCCTCTTAATATATCCTCTTATCCATAAACACAGGGTCCACAATCGAGGCCTTTTCCAGCTTTTAGAATCTTATTCATCCTCTTCCTAGTACAGTGCCTAGCAGGCAATGGGAACTCATTGAATACTAAGTGAATGAATGGATTTATCTGAGCAGCATGAAGTAGTGGGAAAACTATGGCTATTGGATGCATACAGACTTGAATTTCAGCCCCAGCTCATCTTTTTTTAACTGTGACCTTGGATGTGTAAGGTATGGTCTCTGGTTCAGTTAGGATCCAACCAGAAAAAGACAACACTCTATTTGTTTAAAATCCTGCATTGACAGGTGGATTTTTTTTACCGCCTGTGGCACTTTACCACTAGTGCCACCTGGGAAGCCCGTGTTTATAATCAAGGGGATATAATGCAGAGAATCAGTTACATGGATCATAAAAGATGGGCTGAGTGGCCAGTGGAACTGACAACCAGTCAGCCACTGAAGTAAGCATGTACCATGCCAACGGGTCAGGGACAAAGAGGAAAGGTAGAATTATTGAAGCTTAAGGTCTAGGGTCAGCTGCTGTAAGGCCACTAGCTAAGTAGTCTTTGGTTCAACTTTAATTTATATAGTTTATATCATGAAAATAATAAGAGTTATTACACACATTTTTTTTCAGACCACTTGTATGCTCTTCCCTCCCCCTCTCCCTAACCTAATTCTTATAGCCTCATTCTATTAAAAGCCACTGAAATAAGACAAGTTTAATCGGGGAACAGAAAGCCTCGTTCATAGCAGATGGTTAATAAGATTTTCAGCAAAATGAAATTGTAATGCAAACGTCTGGGGGAGGTACCAGATTATGACACCTTCACCTTGGGATGAGGTAGATTATAAGGTCTTTTTCTGTTTACTGGATGATGGATAGATGGGCCTGATATCCCCTGTGGCTCAAATTCAGTTCAGTTCAGTTCAGTTCAGTCGCTCAGTCGTGTCTGACTCTTTGTGACCCCACGAATCACAGCAAGCCAGGCCTCCATGTCCATCACCACCTCCTGGAACTCATGTCCATCGAGTTGGTGATGCCATCCAGCCATCTCACTCTCTGTCATCCCCTTCTCCTCCCACCCCCAATCTTTTCCAGCATCAGAGTCTTTTCCAGTGAGTCAACTCTTCACATGAGGTGGCCAAAGTGTTGGAGTTTCAGCTTTAGCATCAGTCCCTCCAGTGAAAACCCAGGATTGATCTCCTTTAGAATGGACTGGCTGGATCTCCTTGCAGTCCAAGAGACTCTCAAGAGTCTTCTCCAACTCCACAGTTCAAAAGCATCAATTCTTCGGCGATCAGCTTTCTTCACAGTCCAACTCTCACATCTATACATGACCACAGGAAAAACCATAGCCTTGACTAGATGGACCTTGGTTGGCAAGTAATGTCTCTGCTTTTTAATATACTATCTAGGTTGGTCATAACTTTCCTTCCAAGGAGTAAGCGTCTTTTAATTTCATGGCTGCAATCAGCGTCTGCAGTGATTTTGGAGCCCCCAAAAATAAAGTCTGACACTGTTTCCACTGTTTCCCCATCTATTTCCCATGAAGTGATGGGACCAGATGCTATGATCTTTGTTTTCTGAATGTTGAGCTTCAAGCCAACCTTTTCACTCTCCTCTTTCACTTTCATCAAGAGGCTTTTTAGTTCCTCTTCACTGTCTGCCATAAGGGTGGTGTCATCTGCATATCTGAGATTATTAATATTTCTCCCAGCAATCTTGATTCCAGCTTGTGCTTCTTCCAGCCCAGCGTTCCTCATGATGTACTTTGCATATAAGTTAAATTAGCAGATTTATTTGTGGCTCAAATTCAGAGGCACATAAAGAGGTCAAGGGCTCCCTGATATCTCAGTTGGTAAAGAATTTGCCTGAAATGCAGGAGACCCTGGTTCAATTCCTGAGTCAGGAAGATCTGCTGGAGAAGGGATAGGCTACCCACTCCAGTATTCTTGAGCTTCCCTGGTGGCTCAGCTTGTAAAAAATCCTCCTGTAACGTGGGAGATCTGGATTTGATCCCTGGGTTCAACCCCTGGGTTCGAAAGATCCCCTGGAGAAGGGAAAGGCTACCCACTCCAGTATTCTGGCCTAGAGAATTCCATGGGCTGTATAGTCCATGGGGTCGCAAAGAGTCAGACACAACTGAGTGACTTTCACTTTCACTCTCAAAGAGGACAAAGTGTCTTAAAAAATGACCAACTCAGAATTCAAATCTTTTGGCATAATGAAATTACAAATGTTTGCCAAAATTCTTCAACCTACTCTGAAGGTATTATCTGACAGGTAATTCTTTGCTCTAAACTTAGCTTTGGTGTATGTATCTTATATACATTTTAATGATTCACAGCATCTGAAATATTATTTCTTCCTAAAAAAAGAAAATATATCCATTATAACCATGAATTAGCCCTTAGCCTTTGGGAAGAAAGGCCACTGGGCTGTCTTTTTAAACTCTTTTAGAAAATTAGGCTTTTGCCTGTTTACTCTGTAAACCAGTCTTTTTCGGTATTGGTCAAGAAGCTCCAATCCTTTGGCCATCTGATTTGAAGAGCTGACTCATTGGAAAAGACCCTGATATTAGGAAAGATTGAGGGAAGGATGAGAAGAGGGTGGCAGAAGATAAGATGGTTAGACAGCATCACCAAATAATTAGTTCAGTTCAGTTCAGTCACTCAGTTGTGTCCAACTCTTTGAGACCCCATGGACTGCAGCATGCCAGGCTTCCCTGTCCATCACCAACTCCAAGAGCTTGCTAAAACTCATGTCCATCGAGTCGGTGATGCCATCCAACCATCTCGTCCTGCTCTTGTCCCCTTCTCTTCCTGCCCTCAATCTTTCCCAGCATCAGGGTCTTTTTCCAATGAGTCTGTTCTTCACAAAAGATAGTATGGCCAAAGTATTGAAGTTTCAACATCAGTCCTGCCAGTGAGTATTCAGGACTGATTTCCTTTAGGTTTCACTGGTTTGATCTCCTTGCAGTCCAAGGGACTCTCAAGAGTCTTCTCCAACACCACAGTACAAAAGCATCAATTTTTCGGCGCTCAGCTTTCTTTATAGTCCAACTCTCATATCCATACATGACTACTAGAAAAACCATAGCTTTGACTAGATGGAAATTTGTTGGCAAAGTAATGTCTCTGCTTTAGAATATACTCTCTAGGTTGATCATAGCTTTCATTCCAAGGAGCAAGCATCTTTGAATTTCATGGCTGCAATCACCATCTGCAGGGATATTGGAGCCCAAGAATATAAAGTCTCTCACTGTTTCTGTTGTTTCCTCATCTATTTGCTATAAAGTGATGGGACCAGATGCCATGATCTTCGTTTTCTGAAGGTTGAGTTTTAACCCAGCTTTTTAACTCTCCTCTTTCACTTTCATCAAGAGGCTCTTTAGTTCTTTTTTGCTTTTTGCCATAAGGGTGGTGTCATCTGTATATCTGAGGTTATTGATATTTCTCCCAGCAATCTTGATTCTAGTTTATGCTTCATCCAGCCTGGCATTTTGCGTGATGTACTCTGCATATAGGTTAAATAAGCAGGGTGACAATATACAGCCTTGACATAGTCCTTTCCCAATTTGGAACCAGTCCGTTGTTCCATGTCCGGTTCTAACTATTGCTTCTTGACCTGCATACAAATTTCTCAGGAGGCAGGTCAGGTGGCCTGGTATTCCCATCTCTTTAAGAACCTTCAACAGTTTGTTGTGGTCCACACAGTCAAAGGCTTTGGCATAGTCAATAAAGCAGAAGTAGATGCTTTTCTGGGACTCTCTTGATTTTTCAGTGATCCAATTGATGTTTTTCATTTGATCTCTGGTTCCTCTGCCTTTTCTAAATCCAGGTTGAGCATCTGGAAGTTCATGGTTAGCATACTGTTGAAGCCTGGCTTAGAGAATTTTGAGCATTACTTTGCTAGCATATGAGATGAGTACAAACTGTGCATTAGTTTGAACATTCTTTGGCATTGCTTTTCTTTGGGATTGGAATGAAAACTGACCTTTTCCAGTCCTGTGGCCACTGCTGAGTTTTCCAAATTTGCTGGCATATTGAGTGCAGCACTTTCACAGCATTGTCTTTTAGGATTTGAAATAGCTCAGCTGAAATTCCATCACCTCCACTAGCTTTGTTTGTAGTGATACTTCCTAAGGCCCACTTGACTTCGCATTCCAGGATGTCTGCTCAGTGAGTGATCACACCATCGTGGTTATCTGGGTCATAAAGATCTTTTCTGTATAGTTCTTCTGTGTATTCTTGCCACCTCTCCTTAAATCTTCTACTTCTGTTATGTCCATACCATTTCTGTCCTTTATTGAGCCCATCATTGCATGAAATATTCCCTTGGTATCTCTAATTTTCTTGAAGAGATCTCTAGCCTAGGACTCTAGTCAAGTCTTGAGTCTAGTTAACTCAATGTACATGAACAAACTGGGAGATACTGAAGGTCAGGTGAATCTGGTGTCTTATAGTCCATGGGTTGCAAAGAGTTGAACATGACTTAGCAACTGAACAACAAAGAAGACACTTTGTTTGCTTAATCCCTATTTGCTAAAAAGGTCAGAAATAAGCTGGTTAAAAACATTTAAAAAGTCCAGATAAGAATCTCCGTGGGGTCTAGTAGTAGGATAGATTAGCAGTCCAACTTCTTTCCCCCTGCAAGTTTCACCGTCTTGCACTAAACACTAATTGGCCCCTCGTTGTTGTTCAGTCACTCAGTCGTGTCTGACTCTTTGCAACCCCATGGACTGCAGCACTCCAGCCTTCCTTGTCCTTCACCATTTCCTGGAGTTTGCTCAAACTCATGTCCATAGAGTCAGTGATGCCATCCAACCATCTTGTCCTCTGTCATCCTCTTCTCCTCCTGCCTTCAATCTTCCCAGCATCAGGGTCTTTCCTGATGAGTCAGCTTTTCACATCAGGTGGAGTTTGGTGAAACTCCAAAGTATTGGCGTTTCAGCTTCAACATCCAATGAATATTCAGTGTTGATTTCCTTTAGGATTGACTGGTTTGACCTCCTTGCAGTCCAAGGGACTCTCAAGAGTCTTCAATATCACAGTTCAAAAGCATCAATTCTTAATTGCTCAATCTTCTTTATGGTTCAACTCTCCATCCCCTCTTATCTTACTACAGAAAACGGTCATTCTCAGAGAGGAGAATTTGTAAATATGTAAGAACACAAAGTCTTCATCTACCTCTATCAAATATAACAAATAGCTTTGAAAAAGAAGTTTACTTTTTCCAAAAAGAAAAGATGCCAACATTAAGAAATTACCATAAAATAATCACAAAGCTGTTTTGTTTCTCAGCACGGCAAAGCTCCGTCTGTTTTCAGATTTGTTATGTTTGTGTCCTGACCAGTGCTGTCTACCCCCATCTTGATCCCTTATTTCATTCAGGGATCCCTGAGGTCTCTGCTCAAGTGTCATCTCCTCAGAGAAGTCTTCCTTGGTCATGCTGGTGACAATGTCTCTGCTCTGATAGAGGGGGACGTCAGATAAGCCAGTTAATGCTTAATGTGACACGAAACCAGGGTAAAGGGCATTAGAGAATAAGCTGGTGGGAGGAGGGGATTTTATTGATCAGTCAGCAAAGGCCTTCCTGAAGAGTGAACATTTGTGTCCAGTAATGACAGGAGCTTGCTCTATATGTTCAAAGAAAAGAAAGCAAGTCAAAAGTCTGGATTGTTGTCCCTGAAAGTCACGGGTAGGAAATGATATCCAACAGGTAGCAGATCACGGAGGCTGGAATATAACTTTGGACTTCATGGTTCTAAGTGGAGGAGTAACATGGCCAAATTTCCTTTGGTCATTCCAGTTACTTTATGGAAAATACACTGTTGTAGCTTAAGGGAGAACATAGAGAGACCAGGTAAGGGCTCCTTGATTGGCTTTTCTTTGGACGACTGAGTAGAGTTCATGTGTATGAATTCCCTTTTGGTTTTTGGACTATGTTCCATTGACTGCCATTCTCTAAACTCTCACAAAACTGGCTGTATTGGCCTGTGGGATTTATCTCCTTTACATGTACATGAAGTATTCCCAACATACCAGCCTCAGTGCCAAGCACCAGGGTAAGAACTTGCCAACCCACAGTTTTAGTTACTTCTGAAACCAAAGGATGGCATAATCCTAAGTAGGGAAAAAATTTCAGATGTGGACCTTTCAGCCATTTTGGGGGGACTTATTTAACAGAAGAGTTGGGTAGGATAGGAGAATATAACATTGCTGCTATGTTTTCCCTTTTTTTACTCTCTGACTTGTAAAAATGTTTGTGAGACACGCACATGGCCTGAACTTCAGAAGGAAGATTAGCGGGAAGAAGGAAAAAAATCAAACTCATTGTTTGAGTCATCTGGCAGGGGCAGAGAGGTTTTGAGCTCAAAGGAGGCCCTCCTACATGAAATAACTCATTCTGTCAGCTCAGTTTAGAGGCAGGAAGAGTATTCAAGGCCAAACTTGGGTTCAGGCTCCAATTCATTTGAGGGAAATCCCCAAAATTATTTCTGTCAGGGATACAATGCTGTGGGTTCAATTTGAGACCCCCAAATGCCAAGACAGAAGTGCCCATGTGGTGTGAATATCATTTCCAGGTCCCAGTGACTGGAAGCCAAACTAGTAACATCCTGTTGCCATGACAGTGAAAGTGTCACACCTTCAATGACATCCAGGGGTGGCAGGAGGCAACAGGACCCTGAGAAGACCAAGTATAAAACTTTTCAATGTTGTGTATAACTCTGCAGAGCCCACTGTCTTGAGTGTGAAACAAAATTTGCAGGTGCACTTGTATGGAGGAGTCCTGGAATCTTAGAACATTCTTGGGGCTCTTAGAACATTCCTGTCTCCCTCTTTACTTGTTATCAGCTGTTGATGACATGGCTCACATTCGTCCTGCGTATCGCCTTGAACTCAAGTTGAAAGCATTCACAATTCTACCAGGACCAACATTTGGGAGGATAAAAAGATCAGTATGCCAAGACTAATACATGAATTAACATAGTGTCACAGCTACTCTGTTTGCTAACACAACCTGATGCTCAGGTTAAAATTTCTTACATGGAGCCTCTTAAGCTCTTTATTCTAACATAAGCCTCAACATTCCAAGATTGAAAGAACTTTTGCTTAAGAACTATTTTGCTTAGTTTCTTTGGGGTAGAGGTATCAGTGATTTGTGTTAAATTAGGTTGAAAGACCTTGTGTTATATGATAGAAAGACGTTTGGTAGAACAGGAATAATCTTTATCCTGTGAAAGAAGCCAGACTAGTAGCAAGACTTTACATCAACATTGAACTCAAGAGTTTACCTTTGTCATCTCTGTGCCTGCCTCTGTTTTCTGCTCTCCTTTTGAGAGATGGGAAATGGAGACCCTAGGATATAGCAGACAATAGATCTGATAGGGTGTGACGTAAACCAGACACTGAACGGTGGTATCAGTTGGGTGGCTTCTAGAAAAAATATGAACCGGGCTCTCCATAAAGAATGATTCACTGGCTTTCATTGTGATGTAGACTCCAGTGCAGTCTGCCTGGTGGGCAAATAAATGCTTTAGGGGCATCTCAAACCCCTCTGTTCTAGTGGCAGCCATTCCTCTTTGATTTGACTTATTTTGTTAGATTTCTGTTTTTATTCAAAGCCTCTTAGTAGTGGATGGATGGAGCAGGGCTAATGCCCTGGTGCCTTTCATAGGCTCCCCATTCTCATGTCACTGGATTTCCGTTGGGGATGATTGTGCCCCCAGAGACATTTTCCAGTGTCTGGAGTCATTTGTGATCATCACTACTAGGAAGGGGGTGCTTCTGACGTCTAGTGTGTAGAGGAGGGATGCTAAACGTGCACTGTACAGACCCCTTCAACAAGGAATGATCTGGCCCAAAATGTCTACTGTGAGAGGTGGAGAAACCCTTTGGTGTTATTTTTACTGTTTTTTAAAAAAATTTATTGGAGTATAATTGATTTAAAATGTTGTGTTAATATCTGACATACAGCAAAGTGATTTAGTTATGCATATATGTATGCATTCTTTTAAATTATAGTTTACCATGGGATATTGAATATAGTTCCCTGTACTATACAGTAGAACCTTGTTGTTCATCCATTTTATATATAGTAGTTTGCATCTTGTTGTTCAGTCATCCAGTTGTGTCTGACCGCATAGACTGCAGCACTGCAGCACAGGTTGCATCTGCTAAACTCCCACTTCATCCCTCCCACCACTACCCTACCCTGTTGGCAACCACAAGTATATTCTCTATGTCGGTGAGTCTGTGAGAAATCCTGCTCTAAATGAATGATCTGATCCCCAGTCTCCCCACCCTCTACCCCCATCTCATGTCCTTCAGTGTGGTCCATAGGAAGATTCAGAACAGAAGATAGATCTGCATATGTTTTTGCATTCAGATTTTGTTTAAAAGTCTATGTGCTGTGCTGTGCTTAGTTGCTCAGTTGTGTCTGATTTTTTGCAACCCCATGGACTGTAGCCCGCCAGGCTCCTCTGTCCATGGGGATAAAAATCTATATTAAATAATATTTCGTATTAATACTCTAAATGTTATTAATATAAATACTATCTAATAATCTCTATTATATTTAATAGTCTATATTCCACAAGGGAATACAAAGTTGCTATTAGGAGCTCATAGACTTTGGAGTGAGAAAAATTGGGATTCCCTTCTGGGTCTGCTACATGCAATCTGTGCTTAACTACTTGGAGCTCAGTTTCTTCATTTGTAAAGTGAAAGGAATATCCGTGGTGAGAATTTAGTGAAACTTAGGACAAAGCAGTTCTATGAAGAAGACACAAGACTCCATGAGCTGAACTTGTAACAGTGTTGCCTAAGCCTCTGTGCTAAGCTGACTGAATGATTGCTGCATCTATCATTTTTATTATCTGTGGTTAGGAAAATATATATGGCAGTTTCTGTGTCAAATAAAGATTTCCTGATCACTATCCCCTTTTCAGAAAAATGCTGCTTTTATGTACAGCGTATAATCTTTGGTATAGAGGCCTCAGAATCAAAATAGAAAATACAACTACAAACAGAAGTAACTGAGGATAAAAGAAACATTGAACCCATGCAGAATTAAACAATGAGTTGGATTTTGTGGTGATATCATTCTGAAAGAACTCTAATTGGAAAAAAAAAAGCAATGCTATTTTTAGGAAAATGTTTCTCTATTCTTGAGCCATTTAGCTGAATGATTCTTGCCTGTACCTCCCACCCTAACCGTGACTCCCCAGAAATATTTCTGAGTTACCAGAATTTCCAAGCAAGTTTCTCTGTGTTCACATGAGGAGGGCTTCTAATAGGATTCTGAGAATGCCTTCAACATGGCTTATGATGGATGTCTGTGATGGAAGGCCCCTGTGGTTTTCATTTTGGACTTGACTTAATCAAAAACAATCATGCTAACAAAAGAGGGTGGGAGGGAGTCTGCTTCTCCCAATTTTTTTTCTATTGTGTGGCCAATTTAATGTCCAACTTCTCAAAGGGCTTTAAAATAAAAGACGGCAGGAAAAACAATTTAATATAGAAATGCCAGCACGGACTAAACTTAAGTAGAGTAAATCAAGCATGAAGTAGAGTGTCTTAAGGATATAGATTTTGCTTTTTTTTTTTTTTAATTTCAATGCTCAACTGCACAGGGCCATGGAGTTTGCCTTTCCATGCATTAATATAACCATCAAGAGAAGACTTTCATCAGACACACCCCAGTCAGTATCAGAACCCCTCTCATAGAGTCTTGAGCCAGTCTAATTTCCCTGTTGGTTAAAAGAGATGAGAAGTTTGGACACAGTGCTGGCATCCTGTGCCAAGATGGAAGAAGAAACTGATTATATCAAGTGATATCCAAACAAAATCAAAATATTTCCTCTCCTCAGCTAGAGTGCTTGAAATTCCTCATTGAAGTTAAAACCTTATAGACCCTAGATTACAGATATTCTATCTAGAAACAGCAACCCAGTAGTTCTCAAGCTTGGCTGCAATCAGTTGGAGAGTCTTTAAGAATTACTGATGCTATTCAATATCTACAAGAAAATAACTTAATTGACATAGGATAGAACTGACCATCAGTATTAGAAAAAAAAAAAAGCTCTTTCACATAATTTCCAACCTGCAGCCCGTCTTGAAAACCACTGCAGTAACAATTGAAGCTCTGGTTCTTGGATTTTTTTTTTCCTGAAACAAAATACCTAAAGATGAATACACATTTTAATTGATCACAGTGACTCCCTTTGTCACTGACTCATGAGATAGAGTTTTGAATTTGGGTAAGGAGCAGAGAAACTGGAGGGAAGAGAAGGCATGACATATATATATATAAACATGCTCCATGTGCAGAGTATTGTTAAAGTCTTTTTAACAGTGTGCCACAGGCCCTGAGCTGTTAGCACAGATGCTCCTTAATACCAGGTCTGTGCATTGAGGTCCCTCTATCTTTGGGAATCTGGGTATTAGGACACTGGCAGCTCCTGACTCTTTCACATTGTGAATTCATCCTATCATCAGCAATCTTCTAGCAAAAATCCAAGTCAGGGGAGGGGAGAAGTTGAATATTGGGGGACCACAGATGCAGGGTGTCTGACTGCCTATTTAGTCAGGGAGAGAAGGATTTAATAATAGAGCAGCAATGGACAGAAGGCTGATAGTGTTGAGATCCAGAAACAGATGTTACCTACTTCCCAGGGTTGCCTTGGTTCAGCCATGTTCTTGGGTGTTGAGATGTTTTATGAATATGAAGCCCCTTGTAAGAATTCTGGAGATGGGAACTATTAAAAACTTGGAACTTAAAAACATGTCTTCTAATGAGAATTAATGGTTCTCAATAAACCCCCTCAGGTCACATAACAATCAAACTATAAAATATAGAGCCCGAGACCCAAGTGAGGGGTCACCATGACATTGTGTACATCATTAAACTAGTGACCCTTACTTGCCTGCTGGTGGCTGAGGACCTCTCTCCTGCAGCCTCAATCATCTGTGTTCTTTGTGAGTCCAAGAAATTCCTGGGAAAAGACCAGTCCTGGTTTCAACTGTACCTCCAACCCCAGCTTGGCTTTCATCAGCATTTTTCCCCCTTAAAACCGTCCCTTTGGCAGTCCTGTTCTGTTGATAAAAGGGAAAAACTGGAAATTTAAGTTGGTGTAGAATTGAAAGTTCATAGTTTGGAAAAGGAAATGGCAACCCATTCCAGTATTCTTGCCTGGGAAATCCCATGGACAAAGGAGCCTGGCAGACAACAGTCCATGGGATCACAAAAGAGTTGAACAAAACTTAGTGATTAAACAACAACATCTTGTGATTAAAAAAAAGAAAGCTCATAGTTAAAAATCAAGTGTGTAATTATCCTGTGACCTGGGAAATATGCCTTGTTCCACATTTGTCAGAGGTGCTCTTTGACTTTAGTCCACCTTTAACTCAATTCACATTGATTTGAAAAATGATGTGCATTGAAGTAGATCTGTTTTTGCAGATATCAAGCATGTTCAAACCTTTAAGATCAGAAATCTAAAAATCAATTTATGCCATGCACCTTTCAGACACATTTCCAAGCTGTGGTGATTTATTAAAACATTTGCCAGACACTATCTTTTTCTTCATTCTCTACAAATGCTAAACTGCTCATGGTCAAGATTTTCCTTGACAACAATGAAGCATTGCATTGCTGAGCTGTTATTTATGTGATTTTTGAGGTCAAGAGGATATTTGATCTTTCTATCACTACCACCTTCAAAGAAAAGAAGAGTTAATCTTATTTCCTAGCATCTCCTGGTAAGTGAAAAATATCCTGGTGGCAAAGATAAACTGTTATTTACAGGTCATTTCAGCTGTACTGTATAACAACCTTTATTTCTGGTTCAGAATCCATACAGATGATTAGTTATAGGTCTTCATGTGCAGCTTAGAGGCTGTCTTCTGATCCTGAGACCTCCCAGTCTTTCTGAAACTGCAGTCATAAAAGTGTTTTATTTATTTATTTAAATTTTATATAGACAACTTATGGAATGGGGAAGAAAATATTTGCAAATGATGTGACCTAGCAAGGAGCCAGAGTGCAAAATATATAGACAACTCATATAACTCAATATCAAAATAACAAACAACCCAATCAAAGACGACATACAGATGACTTAACAGGCACATGAAAAGATGTTCAAGAAAGTTAATTATTAGAGAAATGCAAAACAAAACCACAGTGAGGTATCACTTCATACCTGTCAGAATGGTGTGGCCAAAAAGAACACAAATAACAGATATGGCAAGGATGTGGTGAAGAGGGAACCTTCCTACAACCCTTCATGGGAATGTAAATTGGTGCAGCTACTGTGGAAAATTGTGGATGTTTCTCAAGAAACTAAAAACAAAACTACCATATGTATGACCCAGCAATTCCACTCATGGGTATATATCCAAAAAACAAAAAGACTAATTCAGAAAGATACATGTACCCCAATGTTCATAGCAGCACTATTTATAATAGAGTCCGAGTTCTGGGTGCCACTTGTTGGGGTCTTTAATGAACCAGAACCTGGTGGTCCAGAGTAGATGATAAAGTGAAAGAGAGAAAGAGGCTGATATTCCCTGGTTTATGCAGAAAACCAGTAAAGCTCTTGGTACAGAGCTTGCATCTCATGAAGGCACCAGACGCCCTCTCGAGGGGGTGAAGGCACAGAGTGCCTTCTCGAGAGGGTCTTAGAAGCCCAGGCAGGAGAGTGAGCCTGATGGGTCTCTACGCTCCGGAGAATTAGCCAGAGAGTGAGAGAGAGAAAGAGAGAAACAACACGGGGACCTAAGCTCTGATGGAGCAAAGGTGCTTTAATGATTTTTCTGTGAGTATATATAGGCTGTAGTACAAGAAATTTCTTTTGTCAATGATAAAGATCAGAAAAGCAAATGTACAGTAACTGTTACCGAGGGAACAAGGGATAATGATGGTCACAAGGTCAGGAGACAATCCGTATCTCAAGAAAAGGGGGGCAAGACTAAGCAGTTTTGTCATAAAGAGAATGTTTACTAAAGGAGACCCAAGCCTGTTTCACACAATGACCTCAGTCCTGAGAGCTGCCTGCAGTTCTACTTGCTTCTGGCAGAAGCTGATAAGGAACAGAGGATTTATGAGAAACAGCACGTAGGAATCCTCCCATTAAACATTCCCTGATAGCCAAGGCATGAAAGCAACCCAAGTGCCCATCAACAGACTGTTGGCTTAAGAAGATGCGCTAGATATACATAATGGAATACTATTCAGCCATAAAAAGAGTAAAATAACAGTATTTGTAGCATCATGCTTGGACTAGAGAATATTATGGTTAGTGAAATAAGTCAAAGAAAGACAAATACTATATGATATCACTTATATGTGGAATCTAGAAAATAATACAAATGAATGTATATATAAAATGGAAACAGAATCATAGACATAGAAGACAAACTTGTGGTTACCAAAGGGAAAAAGGAAGGGGGAAGGGACAAATTAGGAGTATAGGATTAACCAATGCAACTACTATACATAATATAGGTAATAAGAATTTACTGTGCAGCACAGGGAATTATACCCATTATCTTGTAATAGCCTAATGGGATATAAACTGCAAAGCACTGTATCATTATCATGTACACTTGAAGCTAACACATTATAAATCAACTATACTTCAAAAAATGAAAAACAATTATTTGTTGTGGTTGTTTTTGGACCTCCAAGATAAAGCCTTTATTTGGTTGTACATACCAGTTGCTGCCACATTACCATCATTGTTCTGTGGAAGATCCTCTTTTGTTCTATTTATCATTCACCCCATTTCATTCGCACATTCCCCACTCCCATTTATGCTAATGGTACTCTTTATTATTCTATAGACATTTTTCTATTAACTACCTTTTTTCACTAAGCATTGTGCATTTCAGATTTGCAGTGACCAATATAATGTCAACTGTAGGATCCAGCATCTCTTCCCATCAATTATAAATGAGTTGGCTGGTATTAGGAGCTCCTTTCCTCTCTCCAGGAGGGATGGATGGTAGCCAGTCTCCAAAAGTTCTGCAGATGCATTCAGCATTGCAAATACCCTGAATAGCCAGTAGGTACAGCTTGGTTTCCCTGGTGGCTCAGACTATAAAGAGTCTGCCAGTCATGGGGAGATGAGCTGGGTTTGATCCCTAGGTCGGAAAGGTCCCCTAGAAAGGAATGGCTACCCACTCCAGTATTCTTGCCTGGAGAAATCCATGGAGAGAGGAGCCTGGTGGGCTACAGTTATCATAAAGTGTCGGATGCAACTAGACAATTAACACTTGCACTTTTTTTTTCTACAGCCTGGTTTGGCCCTGTTTTGCTGCATGCAAGGCAGCTCTCACAAACCTTATGAAAAGGAGTGGATCTCCCTCCTTGTGCACAACTCACAATCCATCTGGCTACACTCTGACCTAAGAACTTCTCTCCAGGGGATGCCATGGTAAAGGACAACTATGTGTCCTACTTTGTGCTGTAGCTCTTCTCCCTGGGATTCCTGATCTGTCTCTAAGTAGCTTACACCATGTGTGACAAAGCCCCACACTCAACAAACATCTGTGTGCCACTGTGTAGTCCTTTGCTTCTAATTGCTGCATAATACTCTGCCAGGTACATCCACCAAATTTTACCTCACTTCCTTTTGCTGTGATGGACACACAACTTCTTGCCAATACAGTGTGCAAAGAATATCCTTATTCATGTCCCTTAATAAACCTGTGTGAAATTTTCCTTTGGAGTGGAGTTTCTCGGTCACAGGAAATGCATATACAGCATTTGCCTGAGTGGTTCTTCTACTAGGAGATTATTCTTGTATGAGAACTTTCTCCTCTGTTGAAACTCTATTGGAGGTTGGATTTCATGTGGAAATTCAGAGTCAGGAAAAGTAGTCTGTCTAATCATTCAAATTCATTTCAGTTCAGTTGCTCAGTCATGTCCAACTCTTTGTGACCCCATGGACTGCAGCACTCCAGGCCTCCCTATCCATCTCAGAGCTTACTCAAACTCATGTCCATTGAGTCAGAGATGCCATCCAACCATCTCATCCTCTGCCGTCCCCTTCTCCTCCTGCCTTCAATCTTTCCCAGCATCAGGATCTTTGCCAATGAGTCAGTTCTTTGCATCAGGTGGCCAAAGTATAGGAGTTTCAGCTTCAGCATCAGTCCTTTCAATGAATATTCAGGACTGATTTCCTTTAAGATGGACTGGTTGGATCTCCTTGCAGACCAAGGGACTCTCAAGAGTCTTCTCCAACGTCACAGTTCAAAAGCATCAATTCTTCAGTGCTCAGTTTTCTTTATAGTCTAACTCTCATATCCATACATGACTACTGGAAAAACCATAGCTTTGACTAGATGGACCTTTGTTGGCAAAGCAATGTTTCTACCTTTTAATATGCTCTCTAGATTGGTCATAGCTTTTCTTCCAAGAAGCAATCGTCTTTTAATTTCATGGCTGCAGTCACCATCTGCAGGGATTTTGGAGCCCAAGAAAATAAAGTCTGTCACTGTTTCTGTTGTTTCCCCACGTATTGGCCATGAAGTAATGGGACCAGATGCCATGATCTTAGTTTTCTGAATGTTGAGCTTTAAGCCAACCTTTTCACTCTCCTCTTTCACTTTCATCAAGAGGCTTTTGAGTTCCTCTTCACTTTCTGCCATAAGGATGGTGTCATCTGCATGGCTGAGGTTATTGATATTTCTCCCAGCAATCTTGATTCCAGTTTGTGCTTCATCCAGTCCAGCATTTCTCATTATGTACTCTGCATATAAGTTAAACAAGCAGGGAGACAATATACAGCCTTGATGTACTCCTTTCCCGATTTGGAACCAGTCTGTTCCATACGCAGTTCTAACTGTTGTTTCTTGGCCTGCATACAGATTTCTCAGGAGGCAGGTCAGGTGGCCTGGTATTCCCATCTCTTGAAGAATTTTCCACAGTTTGTTGTGATCCACACAGTCAAAACCTTTGGCATAGTCAATAAAATTATTCAAATTGGGGATCTGCAAAATTGTGAGATGCAGGAATGGCCAGTTTCTGTAATGCATGCCTGCAGTGGCAAAGGAAGCTATTTTACACAGAGAAGACTGAAATAGAATCTACAGAGATGCAGAAATGACAGAATATCATGCAGGTAGATCAGGATTCAGAGATTGGCTGTCTAGGTCTTTGTTCGCATCCAAGAACTATTCCCTGTCCTTGAGTTCCACAGTGTATTCTGTTCATCTCCTATCCCAAAGCAAGACTCAAAGAATTTCTGTTACTTGTGACCAAATGAGCTTTTAACACAAAAGAAATTCATCCTTCTAAAAACTGACAATAGGAACAACAAACATTCAGAATTTTTTTTTTAATTTGCTGAAAGTCATATTCAGAGATTTTTGGAAATAAAGTTTTAGGTTGAAAATCAAGTTTTATGAGTGCCTTTACTCAGAAGAAAGGTGGTTCTTCTATCAGATAAAGACTGTTCTTGAATTTCTACTGAGAGAATAAAAGAAGTAAGACAGTGGTATACATCAGAAAAGTTTTGCAGGACTAGGACCCTGTAAAAATTAGCAAGTTCCTAAAGTGAAGATAGTTGATTTAATGTATGACCTGTTTTTTGGTATCAGGTAGGCATAGTGTAGGTGTTTAAATATATATATATATTATATATATATAATGATTTACTTTCTATTTAAACATTTTGTGTCGTGGTATAAATGGCTCTTCCAGCATTAATCTTGAATTTTAACATAACTTTTAGGATTGTAGACACTTGTTCAATCAATTGACTCTATTCTCACCTGTCCTAAAATGTTTGGATGAGCTAGATTTCAGTGGACCTTGATTTCCATAACATCTTTTTGCAGGGCTGGTTAAAGATGTCTGGTGAGTTTTGTTTCAGGAAGAATGCAGTTTTGAGTCGGGAATAAGGGAGTTGGAGGATTTAACATCACTGAACATGGTTGCTCTGTTTTATGATCACTAAGTATGCAGAGAGCAATGGAAAGAAATCCTTTATGTCAGGACGTTAAAATATGATGGATATAATGCCAAAGTATCTTCTCTCTTTCCGGGCTGCAATAATGCTTAAGGTGAATGCAGCTGTTTCTTCAGTTTTAAGAAAATGTTTTTCTTCATTTAAAGGTAGTTATCAAATCTTCTGTTTTGTTAAGACTACCTCTTGCATCCTTGTTTTATCCTTTCTGAGAGCTGTTTTATCTTCTTTTGTAGTTTTTGTCCAGTAATTTTATCTTTCCTTTCTTCCCATTTTATTTTTGTTGATTCATATCCCATCTGTTGTGAATCTCAGATAAAATGCAGTAAAAATTCAGATTTATGGCAAGGAAAAATCAGAATCAGGTGGTTTTCAGTTAAAGAAAAACAGATTTGTAATGGCAAAAATCTAGTAAAATCACATGTAAACCCAGAATATATTGAGTTCCCTTCACAGAAAAGTGTAAGAAAGGTAAGTGAAAGTGACCTTAATTTTTCATTTGAACATTTCTACATGATCAAGGCATAGATCATTAAAAAGCATTTGAGGTTATGGGGAAGCAATAGCCAGGGTCCTGTGAATTTACCAAAAGGAAACATTTTTTTTTCAGCTTGTAAACTTTTGCTTTTCCCAGGAAGATAAAAAGCAGAATTTCAAAGCCACAAGTCTCCTTTTGCTCCTAGGAAATGTTTTTGTACTCATACTATTGTTACAAAGTTTAACTTTTTTTTTCTTTTTAATTGAACAAATGAATTTCTGGGGTTATACCACATATTTGAATTTCAAACTTCTTTTAGTCATTTAAACTTTATGAAATGAGTCAGAATTAAGTAGATGTGAGAATTCTGGTCTCTGGCTTTCAAGTTATGGCATAGACTTCTTCACTAGGCTTGGATTAGTGTGGGTACCCTCTGTTCCACGTGAACAGAACTTGCCTTCTGAAAGCAGAGGTCTTAGTGTGATGGTTGCCTGTGACCTCCAAAACTCTTTCCATTTGAGAAGTGATACTTGAAGTCTTCCAGTAGGAGTTTCTTTCAGTGCTTTCTCTACTACTCCGTTTACTAATTCCCAGCACAATTCACACATTTATGCTTGATTCCTCAGGGGAGTTTTGTAATGCTTGGCTTAGTTGATAGAGAAATAGTACCTAAGACAGTTCACCATATACCCATTCATCCATCCATGGAAGTTTATTTAGTGCCTCTATGTGCTAGGTCCTATTACATGTTGAGGATGTAATGGCAAACATTAAAATACCAAGTCTCTGCTCTTCAGGAATTTAGAGTCTTGTAAAAAAGACAAGTATTGCTCAAGTAGTCCAGTTGGATGAATGCATAATTAGAAACATTTAGAGACATATCTAAATCCTGTAAAGGGAAAGATAAAATCTGGCTCTAGACTAGGGGAGGAACTGTGCCCACAAAAGGCTTTCTGAAGCAGGACTGTTAAGCAGGAATCTGACAGATGAGCAGGGTTAATGGAGGACAGGGCACCATGGGCTGAGGGAGCCTTTGCTCAAGACCCTGCGACACCAAGGGCCTGGTGTGGCCACAGGTCTGAAGATGGCCAGAATGGCTGAACATGTGCGGAACTGACTCTAGTTGAGGTGGGTGAGGGGCACAGTGGTCATCTCTGTGAGGGCCTTGTAGACCAATTAAGGCTTTCATTTCCAGTCCCAAGAACAGTGGGAAGTCAATGAAATCAGTGGTGTGGTGTGGCAGGTGTTTCACCAGGGACATTCTGCCTGCTAAGAGGAGAATAGAGGGGAGCAGGGGGAAAGGGACACAGTGGGACCAGACAGAAGAAGGCTGTTGCTAGAAGAGAATTGAAGAAGGGTTGACAGAGGTGATAAAATCGATGGTCTTAAGTGATGGGTTAACTGTGACAGTGAGGGAGAGTAATGTCATTTTATGTCAGTGTGTGTGTTCTCAATCGTGTCCAATTCTGCGTTGCCAAAGACTGTAGCCCACCAGAGTCCTCTGTACACATTCAGGCAAGAATACTGGAATGGGTTGCCATTTCCTTCTCCAGGGGATCCCCATCTCAGGGATTGAACCCAAGTCTCCTGCATCCCCTGCATTGGTAGGCAGGTTCTTTACCACTGAGACAGGCTATTACAGAGGAGGGGCAACACCACTGCATCTTGGTCCCTGATGTCTAACAGCCTCCCTCTGATCAACTGAGTTTCATTTCCAAGTTATCGTACACTGAGATACAACTTGGGAAAGAGGGTGCAGTGAGGTGGGGCGGAGTTTGAAAAGTGATAGCAAAAGGAACAACAGATTTTTATTGAGTACTTACTATGTAAGTAAGCAATGAGTTTATCACTGGGATTCTAGGAGTAAGGAAAGTAAAATCATGTTCTTGCCCTCTTGGAATATCTAGTCTAATAGAGACAAAATGTATATAATTACTTCATTAATTATTTTTGCTTTTGTGATCAATATGATAAAGCAAATTGAACTAATCAGCTCTGGTTGGAGGTGGGGAGGGGAAGAAGGTCAAGACAGGTGCTCAAAGGATGAGAAGACATGACCCAGCATTCCCACTGCTGGGCATACACACCGAGGAAACCAGAATTGAAAGAGACACATGTATCCCAATGTTTATTGCATCACAGTTTACAGTAGCTAGGACATGGAAGCAACCTATATACCCATCAGCAGATGAATGGATAAGGAAGTTGTGGTACATGTACACAATGGAATATTACTCAGCTATAAAAAAGCAACGCATTTGAGTCAGTTCTCATGAGGTCGATGAAACTGGAGCCTATTATATAGAGTGAAGTAAGTCAGAAAGAGAAATACCAATACAGTATATTAACATATGTATGTGGAATTTAGAAAGACGGTAACAACAACCCTATATGCAAGACAGCAAAAGAGACAGATATAAAGAACAGATGTTTGGACAATGTGGGAGAAGGTGAGGGTGGGATGATTGGAAAGAACAGTGTTGAAACATGTATATTACCATATGTAAAATAGATGACCAGTGCAAGTTCAAAGCATGGAGCAGAACACTCAAAGCTGATGCTCTGGTACAACCCAGAGGGATGGGATGGGGAAGGAGGTGGGAGGGGGGTTTAGGATGGGGGGAGATGCACCCATGGCTGATTCATGTCGATGTATGGCAAAAACCACCACATTATTGTAAGGTAATTAGCTTCTAATTAAAATAAATTAATTAATTTTTTTAAAAAAAGGCTGAGAACTGAACTGAGAAGAAAAAGAAACCAGTCCAGACAAGGGAATAAACATTTTTGAAGTTTCCAAGGACTCTAGAGTATGGTGTGTTTAAAGAACTGAGAGAGAGGGATGGATGTCCTTCTAGCTGGTGAAAGTGGAGGGTGCACTGTGACAACCATGTAGACAGAAACGTGGTGCAGACATGATCCTGGCAAGTCAGTGTGTCATTGCTTTCATTGACCCAGATGCCTGAAAGTTACTGTTGTTGTTTCTTTTTTTTTTTTTTTAATAACTTCCCATCCTGAGAACTCAAGAGAGAAAGAAAACTTTCAATTGTGAGGTATATGATTCTTACAAAGTAGAACTTGGAGAAAGAAGGGGAAGGACTACATAGCAAGATAGACAAAGAGACTTGGCTAGAGGAAGGATTTTGAATCTTTATGTATTTCAGACTCAAGCTTGAATTCCTCCTCCCCCCCGCCCCCTTTTTTTCTTTGCACTCGACTTCTTTGTCTGGGATGATTTTCTTTTATTACCTTTTAGATCCCATTAGTTCCTGAGCTTACATCTTGACCATAGTTGGAAAGAAGATGCTGTGAAAGTGCTGGACTCAATATGCCAGCAGATTTGGAAAACTCAGCAGTGGCCACAGGACTGGAACAGGTCAGTCTTCATTCCAATCCCAAAGAAAGGCAATGCCAAAGAATGCTCAAACTACCACACAATTGCACTCATCTCACACGCTAGTAAAGTCATGCTCAAAATTCTCCAAGCCAGGCTTCAGCAATACGTGAACTGTGAACTTCAAGGTGTTCAAGTTGGTTTTAGAAAAGGCAGAGGCACCAGAGATCAAATTGCCAACATCCGCTGGATCATGGAGAAAGCAAGAGAGTTCCAGAAAAACATCTATTTCTGTTTCATTGATTATGCCAAAGCCTTTGACTGTGTGGATCACAATAAACTGTGGAACATTCTGAAAGAGATGGGAATACCAGACCACCTGACCTGCCTCTTGAGAAACCTGTATGCAGGTCAGGAAGCAACAGTCAGAACTGGACATGGAACAACAGACTGGTTCCAAATAGGAAAAGGAGTATCAAGGTTGTATATTGTCACTCTGCTTATTTAACTTCTATGCAGAGTACATCATGAGGAACGCTGGGCTGGAAGAAGCACAAGCTGGCATCAAGATTGCTGGGAGAAATATCAATAACCTCAGATATGCAGATGACACCACCCTTATGGCAGAAAGTGAAGAGGAACTCAAAAGCCTCTTGAGGAAAGTGAAAGAGGAGAGTGAAAAGGTTGGCTTGAGCTCAACATTCAGAAAACAAAGATCATGGCATCTGATCCCATCATTTCATGGGAAATAGATGGAAAAACATTGGAAACAGTGTCAGACTTTATTTTTTGGGCTCCAAAATCACTGCAGATGCTGATTGCAGCCATGAAATTAAAAGGCGCTTACTCCTTGGAAGGAAAGTTATGACCAACCTAGATAGTATATTAAAAAGCAGAGACATTACTTTGCCAACAAAGGTCCATCTAGTCAAGGCTATTGTTTTTCCCGTGGTCATGAATGGATGTGAGAGTTGGACTGTGAAGAAAGCTGATTGCCAAAGAATTGATGCTTTTGAGCTGTGGTGCTGGAGAAGACTCTTGAGAGTCCCTTGGACTGCAAGGAGATCCAACTAGTCCATTCTTAAGGAGATCAATCCTGGGTGTTCACTGGAAGGACTGATGCTAAAGCTGAAACTCCAATACTTTGTCCACCTCATGCAACGAGTTGACTTATTGGAAAAGACTCTGATGCTGGGAAGGATTGGGGGCAGGAGGAGAAGGGGACGACAGAGAATGAGATGGCTGGATGGTATCACTGACTCGATGGACATGAGTTTGAGTGAACTCCAGGAATTGGTGATGGACAGGGAGGCCTGGCTTGCTGTGATTTGTGGGGTCTCAAAGAGTCGGACACGACTGAGTGACTGAACTGAATTGAACTTAACTGGTAACCAATCTCTTCAAGTCACTCACAGTGGTGTTTTCCCTTTGGTACTTACCCAACAGCCTTCTCCAGAGAATGTGGGTGCTGTTTTTATTCTGGTTGAGAGAGGAGATTTAGAAGATTTATTAAGAAACAAGATGCCCAGTGAGACAGTCTTGTAGAACAATGTCCCCTGTCTGATTTCTGTTCTAATGTGTATTTTGGTATACATGTGTGCTTGAGTGCTAATTCAATTCAGTCGTGTCTGACTCTTTGTGCCCCCATGGACAGTAGCCGGCTAAGCTCCTCTGTTTACAGGTTCTCCAGGTAAGAATACTAGAGTGGGCTGTCATGCCCTCCTCCAGGGGATCTTCCTGACCCAGGAATTGAACCTGGCTCTCTTCTGTCTCCTGTCTGGGCAGATGTGTTCTTTACCACTAGCACCATCTGGGAAGTCATTTGGGTATGAAGATACTTTGTGATTTTCTCCTTATTTTTTCTGAAATTTTCTCTAGTCTCCTTTCTCAGTTTTAGTCTACTCTACCCTATCTTTTATCATGTTGTAGTTCCTTCTGTGAGTTACCAGAAATATAGGCCTCACAAGGAGATCTGTCTAATTTAATAACTTGCTTGAAAAAAAGAAAGGCATCATGGAACATTTTAATCTTTCCCATTTTCTAGATACACTCAGCTGAACATTAATTTGAGGCACTTCTTTTGAAAGGAGATCATGGCTTTCTTATCTCCATGGCTTTTCCTGATAATCTGAGTTGTGTGCATGTTCTGAGATTGGGAGTTTCTTCTTGGGCAGTGCTGGGGACAGCATGATTGGTTCTATCTTGGAAATGAAATAATCTCTTGTACACTTCTGTTATCACGGATTTTTCAAGCAATAGTTTCTCTCTGACTCAAGACAGAATAATATAAATAACTTTTAGATTTGTTTTGAAACAGATAAGACATCCTAGATTTCACTTGAATTGGTGTATGTGTGCATGTGCCTGCATGGATATGAGTGTGTGTGTTTGTGTGGTGGTGAGAAGAGAAAACACAGTGCAATGGAAAGAACATAAGACAAAGAATTGGAATTCCAAATCAGAATATTGGTTCTGTCTGTCCCCAGACTAAATTGTACAATCCCAGGCACATCATTCCACTCCCCTGACTACAGTTTTTGAAATCTGAAAATGGAAATAATAATAATAATTTCCACCTCTCCTCACCAAAATGCTGATTTGAGGATATGAACAAAGGCTTTATACATATGAGAACATTATTATTAGAACTGGTGCTTCTTCTCCTATGCTTAATCATTCATTCATTTGTTCATTCATTCAAAAATGATGGGGTGTGATGAGATGTGACTCGCTGGGTGAAGAGTGGGCTGGAGGGGGTCACGAGTAGAGGTGGGAGAACAGTAGGGTCACTGCAGTCATCCAGGAAGGAATGGCCCAGACCTGGTGGTGGCTGAAGAAGTGGAAAGACATGGAGGATTCATTATGATAGAGTGCACTGATTAGAATCTTTCTGCAGGAAATGAAACTTAGGCTTAGGTAACTGAAGAACAAGATGAGCACTTGGGAACAAATGTGTAGAAAAGTATGTCCCAAGGAGGAAGAGGTCAGTGAGGAATAGGTGGGAATATTTCCTGTGTTTTTTTTTTTAATTCTCAAAGTCATATATTCAGAAAGGAAAAGGAAAATAAAAAGTTGCTTTCCGTGTAAAAGATCACAAGCCATCAGATTGATGGTATGTCATTTTAAGTGCATATGGTATGAATGATTTCTGTCTTTATTAACTTCCAATTACTTTAATTTCTCAGGGTGTGGCAATAGCAACCTCAAAACCCCGAAGAAACAAACTTTGTAGCATGACTTTTATGTTTTATTGAACAAAGGCTTGCTTGTGGGAGAATCACAATATCTGTGGAATGTGTTAAGACACAGAGTCACGATAGAGCCACCAACATTTTCATTTGGCTGTTATACAGTCATTGTTCACAGAATCAGAATCCACACATCCGTGCTAGTCTGTGCAATAAAGCCTGCATTACAAATCAGCGTAATGGTAATCAGCTTGTTGCCTGACTCATTTATTCTCTTTTTTTAGCATCACTGACAAATGTACAGCACGTGGATATAAGTTTTGTTGGTTGAAAATACCACAGTAGCAGACAACACTCTTTAGAGACTGTGATTGAATTAACTATGATAAGTATCAGTATACCTATGTTCAATACATTGTCCAATTCTAATTTGACCAGTACATGTGTTTTATGGGAATACACCATTATTATTCTATCTAAATAAATGAAGCACATGCATTTGCATCATTTTTCACTCATGTAGTACTATGTATTATCTAGCTATATTTGGGGAGGATCCTTTTTTTAACCTTTAAATTATTCATGCATTTGGTGAGTGTGTGTTTTACCATATGCTAGGTGTTGTTTTGTATGGATGTGAAAGTTGAACTGTGAAGAAAGCTGATCACCGAAGAATTGATGCTTTTGAACTGTGGTGCTGGAGAAGACTCTTGAGAGTCCCTTGGACTGCAAGGAGATCCAACCAGTCCATTCTAGAGGAGATCAATCCTGGGTGTTCATTGGAAGGACTGATGCTAAAGCTGAAACTCCAATACTTTGGCCACCTCATGCGACGCGTTGATTCACTGGAAAAGACCCTGATGCTAGGAAGGATTGGGGGTGGGAGGAGAAGGGGACGACAGAGAATGAGATGGCTGGATGGCATCACCGACTCGATGGACATGAGTTTGAGTGAACTCCGGGAGTTGGTGATGGACAGGGAGGCCTGGCGTGCTGTGATTCATGGGGTCGCAAAGAGTCGGACACGACTGAGCGACTGAAATGAACTGAACTGAACTGAACTGAGGTGTTGTTTTAGGCATGGGGATTCACAGAGGACAGACAGACCTTATTCCTGCTCTTCTGAATGGGAAAGTCTGACACATACCCTGAAATGAAGTATTAAACATTGAATAATATTGAATATATTATAATGAATGATACAAAATAAATATATGATAAATGTTGGATGATGATAGTGTATTGTTCATTATTTTAGTAAATTAAAATCAGTAAAATAATTTCAAATTAGTAGTTTCAAGTTATAATACTATGCAGGGCCCAGTATGTTGTGGAAGGAATTTGGATTTTAGTCTAAGTGTAATGGGGTAGCCTTGTAAAATTTTAGGCAAAGAAGTATTGAGACCTGGTGTAAGTTACAGACTATAATTTTGCTTCTGTGTGAAGAGTAGATTGAGCAAGCCAATATGCACAATAATATATGCTCAACATAATTAGTCGTTAGGGTAAGGCAGATGAAACTATAATGAGATATAACTTCACATCCACTATGAAGACTCTAATCAAAATGACAGATATAGTAAGAGTTGGCAAGGATGTAGAGGAACTAGCACCTCAGATATTGTTGGTAAAACAGTATAGCCACTTTGGAAAATAGGTCATTTCTCAAAAAATTAAAGATAGAGTGAACCATATGACCCGACAGTTCTACTCCTGTGTATATGGTTGTTGTACAGTCATTCAGTCGTGTCTGATTCTTTGTGACCCCATGGACTTTGCACACCATGGACTTTGCACACCATGGACTCTGCAGCACACCATGGACTTTGCAGACCCCATGAACTGCAGCACACCTGTCCTTCACCATCTCCTGGAGTTTGTGCAAACTCATGTTCATTGAATTGGTGATGATATCCAACCATCTCATCTTCTGTTGTCCCCTTCTCTTCCTGTCTTCAATCTTTCCCAGCATCAGGGTTTTCTCCAATGAATTGGTTTTCACATCAGGTGGCCAAAGTATTGGAGCTTCAGCTTTAGCATCAGTCCTTCCAATGAATATTTCTAGGTATATACCCAGGACAAATAAAAATATATGCTCATAGAAGTACTTGTATATGAATTTTGAGAGCAGTATCATTCATAATAGCCAAAAAGTGGAAATAAGTCAAAGGTCCATAAGCTGATGAACTGATGAATGGATATATAAAATGTGCTGTATACATACAGTGCAATATTATTGAGCCATGAAAAGGAGTGAAGTACTGATACATGCTACAAGAAGGATGCCTCTAGAAAACATTGTGTTCAGTAAGATAAGTCAGAGAAGACTAGATATTATAGGATTCCTTTCATATGAAATGTCCAGAACTGGCAAATATGTAGACTGAAGTAAATTAATGTTTGCCTGTGGGTGGAGTGTGGGGATGAGGGCTGATTTAGTGCTTATGAGGTTTCTTTTTGGGGGTGATGAAAATGTTCTGGAATTAGATAGTGGTGATAGTTGTACGACTCAGTGACTATACTAAATCTATTGACTTGTACACTTTACACAGGTGAATTGGATAATATGTGTATTATATATCCGTAAATATGTCAAAGAAAATAAAAAAGGGAAAAGAAAAACAAGAGAGAAATCTAGTAAGAACATGGGTTTTGTGGCTGGCCTTCTTGCTATGGTTCACAACTGGCATACTTGGGGAATGAATGTGCCAGATACATTCATACTAGCTGTCAGAATGACTTCTGATTGCCCTCCGTATTCATACACCAGCCCTGCAAAATGACCTTCATTTCTCTGAACCAGCCTTGCACTTTTGTTTCTGCTTACCTTTGTTTAGACTCTACTATGTTTTTCTTTTCCTTCTCTTTCTGTTAGGAAAAAAAATGTTACTAAATCTACAAGTTTAATTCAAATTCCTCCTTGAAACTCACCTTGATTTCCCAGTAATATAGTGTTCTTGTTTTCTGTAGGTTAATTTCATGTGGCTTGTGCCTCTGTAAGATCTTAACCACATAGCATTTCAAGATCCATTTTGAATTCACTTTTTCTCTTCCTCTCTCGCTTCCTCTCTTATCTCCTTCCTTTCCTTCCTTTTGCCTGCTCCAGCTTGTGTTCTCTCTCTCCTTCCATTACTTTTTGACAATCAGAAGGAAGTTTCTCTGATACTTTAAAGTCCCCAAATCTATCTTCTCCCATTTGATATCTGTAGATTTGCTTGGGCTTCCCTGATGGCTCAGTGGTAAGGAATCTGCCTGCCAATGCAGGAGATGCAGGTTCAATCCTTGGGTAGGGAAGATCCCCTGGAGAAGGATATGGCAACCCACTCCAGTATTCTTGCCTGAAAAATTCCATGGACAGAAAGCCAAACTACATGCATAGGCTGGCAGTTTCAAACAGTATATAATAAGCAACTCTGAAAATAATCAATTCAATACAAATTTCAATAAATGCTTATTAAACACTTCCTATGTGCCAGGCATCAGTTCCTGGGAATAGAGCAGAGAACAACAGGTATCTTCTCTGAGATTATTTAAGATCAGAAAATGACAGCTATACTGCATAGACTTAAACTGAATAATAGGAGAAGGAATAAAGACATCTTAAGATTAAATGGCCAGGGAATATCTGTGAGGAGATATGACTTGAAGGTGATATAATACACGTATTATCCAATTCACCTGTGATCTTAATGACAGAAAGGAGCAGAATATCCTCCAGGCAGAGGGAAAAGTTCATGTGTAGGCCCTAGGGTCAGAAGGTGCTTGGACCTGAAGAATGTTTCCTGTGATGAGAGTTTGGTGGGCAAAAGAGTGAGAGAGGCAGCAGTGCAGTCGGAGAACTAGCCAGGGGCTGGATCTTCTGTTTCGCATTTCCGTGGAAGGAGTTTTGTTCTAATTTCAATGAGAAGCCACTAAAGGAAATGTGTGTGCATGTGTAACAGTTTCCAAATTTGTTGAAGTTTGGGATTTCATGTTTAAAACTTTCCATGGTCTATGAAAAAGTAACATTCCAGTCCAAAAAGTGTAAAAGAGAAGTGAAGAGATGGTCAGGAGAAGGTGGAATTCACATAGCTAAGGGTCAAACTGGAAGAGAATGGAACTTACAAAATACTGGACTTCAAGTGATAAAGGACAACATTTACAAATGCTGTTACCTGAGGTTGCACAGTATATATTGTGGGCTTCTTATTTTTGCATAATCCAATTCCAGCTTAAATGACAGAGGAAAGAATTATTTTCTATCAGAAAACTTTAAAGCCTTTCTTATTGTCACACAGAAGAGTGTGTGTGTCTTGTAATGAAACTGAAAATAAGATGTGATTGGTTAGTGAGACCAAGAAGTGTAGCATCACATTCTTAGCCAGAATTGTAGAGAACATTTTGAAAGGAATAGTGTATTCAAATAAAAATCCATTGAATATACCAAAAGGTTTCATAATGCTTATTCATTTTAGACATTGGAAACTTTACTTCTAGGAATTTATCTTAAGGAAGAGATCTTAAATCTGCATAAACATTTACCAGCAAGTATGTTCAACAGTTTTGTAAAACTATTAAAAATTTGGAAACCTTCTAAATATCCAGTAATGGGGCAATGGTTAAATAAATACTCTAAGCCCGTGGTCATGTATGGATGTGAGAGTTGGACTGTGAAGAAAGCTGATCGCCGAAGAATTGATGCTTTTGAACTGTGGTGTTGGAGAAGACTCTTGAGAGTCCCTTATACTGCAAGGAGATCCAACCAGTCCATTCTAGAGGAGATCAATCCTGGATGTTCATTGGAGGGACTGATGCTAAAGCTGAAACTGCAATACTTTGGCCACCTCATGCGACGAGTTGACTCACTGGAAAAGACTCTGATGCTGGGAAAGGTTGGGGGCGGGAGGAGAAGGGGACGAGGAGAATGAGATGGCTGGATGGCATCACCGACTCTGTGGACATGAGTTTGAGTGAACTCCGGGATTTGGTGATGGACAGGGAGGCCTGGCATGCTGTGATTCATGGGGTCGCGGAGAGTCGGACACGACTGAGCGACTGAACTGAACTGAACTGAACTGAAGCAATACAATGCTAAGAATTTTTTTCCATAAATATGGTTAAGTGAAAAATATGACATTTTCCAATTAGTGATGGTTATATGCAAACAAATTAGGTAAAAAAATAACATCTGTACTTTATTCCTAGTTCTGAGATTATATATTAAAAACTCAGGAAGGAAACTTTTCCAAAATGTTAACAGTGGTTATTTCTGAGAGACTGGATAACAGAAGATTTTAAATCTTCTTTTTATTTTTCTCCTTTTTAATTTATTTTCTGAAATTTCTAATGCAAATATAAGTAAAAATTAATAGAAATTTATTAATCAAAAATTAATTAATAAAAATAGCTGAAGATTTACCTACTGCTTACCATGCTCTAAATGCTATATTTTATCATAAGCAAGTTGATTTAATGCTTACAATCATTTTTTGAAACAGGTAATCCCATTTAGTGTTGACAAAATTGAAGCACAGAGATGTTAGTAATATACCCAAATCACACATCTATCAAACACTGATGCTGGATTTAGAATCCCAGGCATTTGGATACTATGCTTCTTGCAAATACCAAAACAGAAAGTAAAAATTTTGTCTGTGACCAGACACAAAATGAGAACTGTTTCTTCACCTTCATTATTGAGAGTTTGACACCAGCTCCTCAGTGAGGAGTGGCTCAAGATTACATGTCATCTATTATCAATTTTATAGAACATGGATTTTCTTATGGAATATGAATTCTATCATTTTCTATGAGCCTCTCAGATTTTTTGATTAAGCGCATCTCATTTATAGGTACTTAGACAAGAGGCTCATATCAGACTTCATGAGTCAAGATTCTGATGTCTCTCTGATGAGAAAAACCAGGTAAGCTTATTTTGCATAATGTCTTTAGACTCTAATTGCACTGGATATGTAATGTGCTATCCCACTTCCACTTATTGTGGCCTTGTGTCAAATGGCTTGGACTGGCCCTTGTCATGTACACCTTTTATGAGGTTAGACTATATTTTAGCAAAAAGAGGACACAATAAGAGCCATGAAAAAGTAGACTTTACACTAGAAATGAAACTGGAATAATATCAAATGAGACTGTGATGAGAACTGCCCATAACCATGACACTAGCATGTATCACGTAACAGATATAATTATTATTATTAATTGAAGTATCTGATTTATAATATTAGTGTCAACTGTATAGCAAAGTGATTCAGTTATATATGTTAATATATAGAGATAGATATTAATAGACATTCTTTTTCAGATTCTTTTCCATTATAGCTTATTATAAGATATTGAATATAGTTCCCTGTGCTAGATAGTAGATCCTTGTTGTTTATCTATTTTATATATAGTGGTGTTTATCTGTTAACTCCATACTCCTAATTTATTACCTGTGCCTTTCCCCTCTAATAACCCTAAGTTTATTTTCTTTGTCTGTGAGTCTGTTTCATAAAATAGATTTTATTAATAAGTGCTTGCTAAGTGCATATAATGTCTGTGAGTCTGTTTCATATAATAGATATTGTTAATAAGTGCTTGCTAAGTGCATGTAATACATGTAATTCCCACTACTCAAAACAGTCTGTGAGATGGGTGTCATCTTTCTCCCCACTGATTCAGAGAGGTAAATTGCCCGAGGCCATGCAGCCAGCCCTAGTGCTTTTTATCTCAAGGCTACTATTGCGTCCGCAAAAGCAAATGGCATCTTTCACGGCCAACACACTATCTTTCTGTTCCTTCTTTAAATAGAAATCCTTAAATTACTATTTTCATTATTGTTTTACTTCTACTAAGTGATAAAGAAATGAAAGTTTTTCTTTTTGTGGGCTTTCAATGTTCTTTGTGAGGGATCTTTTCCCTCCTATTATTAAAACTCTTTGCTGAAATGTATGTGTTCCATCATCTGCCCCTGGGGATTCATGATCCTGAGCTGCGCTGGCAGAGAACGTGATGGTTCAATGTACGGGGCTCTGGGAATAGGCCGATCATCATGAAATGATTTCAGTAGGCACTGAGTCAGGATGGCTGGAAGCCTTTGGAATCTGACAAATTCATACGCTTCTTTATTTACCTGTCACTGTGCCTTACTCTGTGTGTTCCTGGGCAAAAGGGCTGACAGCCCTGTTACTCTGGTGTCTGAACATGACTGAGTAGCAGGGCTGTCAGCCCTTTTGCTCAGGAACACCCAGAGTAAAGCACAGTGACAGGCAAATAAAGAAGGGTGTGGTTTTCTTGCTTTTGCATCTGTGTCTAGCCTGTCTGCTGTACAGCATCTGAGGTTGCCTCTGGAAAAACCTGCCATTGTCAGAGCACTGGGCTCTCTCTTGGCCAACTGGGAGATCAGAGCCATGTTTCGGTCATAGCCCCTCTGTGTCTGCCAGCTGCTTGCCAGAAATCCTTAACTGGTTGTCAGCAGTTATGCTCTGGACCTTCAGACTGGACACTCCCATTTGAACACATCAGCACTTCAGTTTGGGTCATTTTTCAACGAGTTTTAAACATGGCACCTTTTCCCCATTGGCATTCTCTCCTGACGCCCACTCTCCTCTCTTGAAAAAGACACTCCCTGTCACCTTTCTGTTGAGCACGCACCCTACGTGTTTCAGTGTTTATAACCTCACTTTCAGGGTTGCCTTTCTCTTCTATCCCATTCTTCATTGAATTATAATGCATCTTTAAAGGATATTGACTTTTTCCCTTAAGACAATAACAAAAAAAATCAGTGTTCATTTTACAAAATCAAAGGGGTGAAAAAGAGAAAATGAAAATTATGTGCAATTAAAGTACCCAGAGATTATTGCTATTGTCATTATGCAAGTGTCTTCCCTTTGTATTGGTGCCTGTGTCCTATACTTTACAGGTAGAGGTATACTTATAGCTGTACAGCAATGAAAATTGCCTTTAAAATTTGTCTGCTGGTCAAAGAAGGTGGATATATTTGTTTGAGATAATTGTTGTTTTGTTTAGGCTAATGCTAATTTTTCCCCTTTGAAAAAGTTATAACATGCATCCATTATAGTGCACAAATATTCAGTGCATTTTTTTTTGCATATGTATATACCTATGTAATAACACCCCAAGATTAAGACAGAATGTCTTCAGCACCCCTCAGCTCAGAAGATCCCCTCATGGCCAACCCAGTCAATAACCCCTCTTCCCTAAGAGGACTGTTCTGGTCCTTATCACCTTAAATTAGTTTTGTCACTTCTTAAACTTTATAGAAATGGAATCATCCAGTCATTCCTTTGGTGTCTGATTTCTTTTGCTTAATATTATGTCTGTAAAAGTCATCCATGTTGTTGCATGAACAGTAGCTTGTTCTTGAGAAAAAATTGGCTGCATAGTATTCCTTGTCTGAATACACTGCAGTCGATTTTATTGATGAACATTCTAGATTGTTTCCACTTTTAGGCTTTGATGAATAGAGATGCTATTTTGATTAAAGGTGAGACCTTTGTAGTGATTGCATTGTTTCCCAACTTCTCCCTCTGCCCAGTCCAGCTCTCTTTCCTCCCAGTCCCACTACCAATTTTGAAGGACTCCTTACTAATCTTCTCTAATGGTATTAATTCCATTTCACAGTTCACTTTCTGAAAACCTGACCCTCAACAACAGCTTAGATGAATGTGTTATGTTATGTCATGTTGTTGGTGCTGGGTTTTTTTTTTTTTTTCTTTTAAGACTTGAAAATGCTGAACCTTAGAAGTCAAGTTGTCATAAGGTCTTGGTCATAAAAGGGACATAATTTGATGTACCAGGTGCACTGTCAGATTGAATGTCATGGTGAAAAGTAATTTCCCAAGCACAGATGAGAGTTCTTTAGATTTTTAGGCAAAAGCTTCATGTAAACTGAGAAAAGTGGTGTTGTAGGAGGTGTCATCTGGCTTTGATGTACGAAATGAATGGAGAAGAAATCTTTTCTGGACAATTACAAAAGTTCTGACATAGGAAGCAATAATCAGGGTGGGAGGAATGGATGGAAGGACCTTTGTGAAGGAAAGAGATCCAGCTTGAGGCATTGAGACTGTGTGTAGACTTGTCAGTGCAGAGGATGGGGAAGATAACAATGACACCAGTGCTCTGAATCCAAATGGCTGGGATTACATTTCGTGTTCCATTCATTTGGGCTTTGGGAAAGAGGAAAGAAGAGGGTAAAGGAGCATGCTTTTGAAAAAAAAAGAAAAAGCATGTATGTGGATATGAAAATGCAGGGTTTAGGAGATGCAGTTGGAACCATTTTATTCCATCAAATAATAAAGATATGGGCCTTTTATGTACATGGGGATTCAAAAAAGAGGGATAAAGATCTGGAGGTCATACCGTATGTCAGTTATCTATTCCTGCATAACAGGTTACCCCAAAATTTATCAGCTGGTAAAAGACAAGATTTTTCTTATTTCACAGGTTCTGTGGATCAAGAATCCAACTTAACTGGGTTTCTCTTAGGGCAACTGTCATCTCAAGGCTTAACTGGGAAGGATTTGCTTCCAAGATCACTCACATGTCTATTGCAAGATTAATTTCCATGTGGGTTGTTGGACTAAGTTTCAGTTCCTTGTGAGCTCTTGACCACCATCAGTTGCTTTCCAGCTGGCCCTCTCCACAGGGCAACAGACAGCAATGGTAACAGGGGATCAAGAAGCTCAGAGAGAGTGACAGCAGAAGAGAGAAAAAGTGAGAAACTTCTTTGAGTGAGTCAGACTTCTTTCTAACTTGATCATGGAAATAACATCCCATCACCTTTGTTATATTCTGCTTGTTACAAGTCCCTAGGTTCTGCATGTATTCATGGAAAGCAGGGATCACAGAAAAGTGTGGGTCCAAGGAGGCACAGATCATTGGGAACCCTGCCAGAAGCTGCCTACCACATCTAGATAAAGTAGTATTGGAGGACATGGTGCTGATACACTACGAAGAAACTCTCCAGGCATTTTTGACTACTTATAACTTTGTAGTTAGGAACTTCCAGAAGGACATTAGAAACATTTTCCTTTAATAGAAGGTCATATGTCAGTGGAGGTGTTTTGGATGTTTATTAGTGTACTAAGTAACCTGATTTGAAAAGTGAACTGTGCAGTACTATAAAATATCAAACACTTTTCTAGCAAAAGCATATTACCTTTAATTATACTGATTTAAAGCTGTTAATATTTTTGTCAGAAATAATTTTTAAATGGATGTGTCAAGGTAAAAACAGCAGTTGTCAAGTGAAGAAAGAAGTAATTTGTGCCTGTGCTGTCTGTCTTATGAGCAATTGAGTCTTTAAATGCTGAGCATTTGTACTTACCATTTCTTTTCTAGAAGGCCTTCTGACAGTGAGGGATTCAAACTGCTGGAATGCTATTGTTTGTGGTAAATATTTGTCCTATGACTAGGGAATTAAATTTGGTTTCTACCCTGTAATATAGACAAAAGCATCACTAAGAAGTGAAAGCATTTAAGCAATTCACCAATTGGTCAAATACATAGCATAAGCAAAGCATTCTGGGTGATTGCAGAGTGGAATAATGATAACAATAATGATGACTACTCTTTGATGAGAGCAAATCAGGTGACTTGAAGCACTTGAAAAGGCTTGAATTCTATTTGCAGTCTTTTTAAGCTATTAATTTCTTTAGCAAGTCTTTGTTATTGGGCAGTGAAAAGGAGGGCTTTTGCTTGACCTCTATGGCAGGGTTTCATAGTAGTGGCTTTATTGACATTCTGAGTCATGTAATTCTTTGTTGTAAGGGGTGGCGGGGCTGTCCTGTGCATTGTAAGATGTTGAGCAGCATTCCTGGCTTCTACCCACTGGATGCCAATAGCTTTGCTCCTCCCACCCAAGTTGTGACAATGAAATATATTTCCAGACATTTCCAGGTGTACCTGGGGGTGGAAGGAGAAAGGCAAAATCATCACGTTATGGAAATTAACGCAACTTTGCAATTAACATTCTCAACTAAGGTACTATTAACTAACTAAGAGGTACTATTATTTTACTTTTACCTGTTGTATTTATGAACAGGTTGTCTTTTCTCTTGATCCTCGAAAGCAAAATTCTATATGCTATATACAATTCATTATTTTATTCATTGAGCCAATAAACATCCATTAGGCACATCCATTGAATGCCTATTGCATGCAATCAACTTTAACTAAGCATTGTAAAGAATAAAGAAAAAAAAATACTAGATACAGATTGTTTTTCCTCCAGAAGCTTGAGATCTTAGAGGAGGTGGAGTAGAGATTTAGGCCATGAATGTGTATAGCTATAGTGAAAGTGAAAGTGAAGTCACTCAGTCGTGTCTGACTCTTTGTGACTCCATGGACTGTAGCCCACCAGGCTTCTCCATCCATGGGGTTTTCCATGGCAAGAATACTGCAGTGGGTTGCCGTTTCCTTCTCCAGGGATCGAACCCAGGTCTCCTGCATTGAAGGCTGATGCTTTACCCTCTGAGCCACCAGGGAAGTGCAAGTAGGAAGCATTAAATTTGACAAAAGAAAGAGATAAAATTTATGAAATGTTTTAAAGGAGGGGAAGTCTTATTTTTCTTTTGCAGATCAGTGGTAGATGAGAAGCTCATTTCTGGGCTGGAATTCTGTAATCTGAGTTTAATAGGGTGAGGTTGACCTACAGTTTGGGGTATGAGAGTAGATTGGAGTTAGAACAAGACCTCAGGAATAAAACATCAAATCCGAGAGGCCAGAGAGAGAGAGAAAGAGAGAGAGGGAAACTCCCTCTGAAGCTTAATGTGGGTTCTCAACCAGAAATGGCAAGATGGAGGAAGCATGCATGCGTGTTAAGTCACTTCAGTTGTGTCCAGCTCTTTGTGACCCTATGGACTGTAGCCCACTGGGCTTCTCTGTCCATGGGTTTCTCCAGGCAAGAATACTGATGGTGCCGTGCCCTCCTCCAGGGAATCTTCCTGACCCAGGGATTGGACTTGCATCTCTTTTGTCTTCTGCGCTGGCAGGTGGGTTCTTTACCACTAGTGCCGCCTGGGAAGCCTGCAAGAAGCACATGTGTGTTTGTTATTTGCTCAGTTGTGTCTGACTCTTCGTAGCCCCATGGACTGTAGCCCAACAGCCTGCCAATCCAGGAGACCCGGGTCTAATCCCTGATCCCAGAAGATCCCACATGCCTTGGAGCAACTAAGACCATGTGCCACAACTACTGAGCCTGTGCTCTAGAACTTGGGAAAACAACTACTGAGCTCACATGCCTAGAGTCTGTGTGCCCAGAGTCCATGGAATTCTCTAGACAAGAACACTGGAGTGGATTGCCATTTCCTTCTCCATGGGATCTTCCCAACCCAGGGATTGAACCCAGGTCTCCTGCATTGCAGGCAGATTCTTTTACTTCTGAGCCAGCATATTTAAGACCAAAAATGTGAGGAACCTGGAGAACTTTTCCTACAATACTGTTGAACAACATTTGGTCCCCTTTGTACAAATCTGTTAATGGCCAATGTACAGAGGGAACTGTAAGTGTACTAAACAGATTTGATGAGAGGGCGACCTCCCAGTGGGAACAAATTTATTTTGCTATTCCTCATGGTATCCAGTTACTCAGGATTGGTATATGGAGAGCAATTCAAGCTGAATACAGGAGTAGAAGTGTAGCCATTAGAAGGTACACCTTCCACTGACCAGCCATGTACCCTCCATCTTCTTCATTAGAGGTGTGTTGTTTGGATGAGCCTTCAAAAAAAAAAAAATTCTCCAGAGAAGATGTTATTAACCACAAATCTCATGGTGTTAAAATTCTTCAAGTCTATTCCAAGACTGTTAATAGGTATTACCTTAAAGAGTTTAATTCACAGATTTGTTTTTGAAATGCCAGGTAAAGCAAATTAAACACATTTGTTTACTGCACAACTTGTCAGAGCCATTCAAATACATCATAGATCTCAAATGGAGGGATATAAATAATATGAAACATTTCAGTTTTGTCCTGTAGCATCTCATGAGAACATGGTCTAGGCTACACGCTTTGTAGAGCCCTGCCTGCTTATGAATGAGTTTGTGAAATGAGAGGCTGTTGAGGATACAGCAGGGAAAATTCATCAGCATGTGAATATTCACATGTCCCTCTCTTCTTCACCTGCGAAAGAAACATCTGGCTCTGCCAACATGGTTCCATCACTTCTACTCTACCAAATAGACTGTCTTGATCACTAGCTTCTCGATCTTTATAATACATCACTGGACATGGTGAGGTCTGGAAACACTAGTTAATTACTCTGAAAATGTCAAAGAGCAAATGGTAGGAGAAAAATAACAGTGAGGGGAAAATGAAAAGTGGGACCAGTTTGATGAGCAGTTTTTGGTGTTAGCTTTCATGCATCTTAGAGTTTGAGAAAGAGGGAATATTTGGCAAGAGACTTTTTCTGGATGTTACAAGATTAGTTTTTAAAATAATTTTATCTATTTATTTATTTTTGTCTGTGCTGGGTCTTTGTTTCTGTGTGGGCTTTTCTCTAGTTGCAGCAAGTAGAGGCTACTCTCGAGTTGTGATGCTTGGGCTTCTCATTGTGTTGGCTTCTCTTGTTGTGAAGCATGGGCTCTAGGCACACAGACTCTAGGCATGTGGGCTCAGTAGTTGCTTTCCCCAGTTCTAGAGCACAGGCTCAGTTGTTGTGAGACGTGGGCTTAGTTTCTCTGAGGCATGTGGGATCTTCTGGGATCAGGGATCAGACTTGGGTTTCCTGCATTGGTAGGCAGATTCTTTACTACTGAGCTGCCAGGGAAATCTACAAAAGTAATTCTTAAGTTGACTGTTTTCCTTATCAAACTGTAATAAGCATTTAAATTGCTTTTTATTTACTGGTTACTAGGATAAATTTCTTTAAATATAAAAATGAGTTGAAACGAGGCTTTTAAGATGGATCCAAAAAGCTTTTATAACCATTAAAATGTTATTACAGGGAGTATTTAATTGGAATCAGAGCTTGTGGGTTAAGGTGAAAGAGGGTCACAGTATATGGATATCCTGGAAATAAAAGCTTAATGGAATGAATTGATGAATATCTCTTATTTTTATTTTCTCACCCATGTTCTCAAAACAGCAAATATGCCCCATTTTCTAGGAACTGTTCCTCTTCTACTCCATGTGGTTCTGAGGAGCTGCTGATCCCAGGTCATAGCCTTGTGGCCACAGGAATGGACACATGAAAGAGTCCTGGCCATTCACAGTCACTCATTCCCGTAGCTGCAGGTATGAGCATGTGACTCAATTCAGGCCAATCAGAATCCTTCCCTGCAATTTTATATAGAGAGATGGTGAACTAAAGAAATGGTGATGGGATTAAGCAGGGGTTATGGAAACCTGGCATTGTCTGCATCCACATTTCTGTTCCCACCCCATCCCTCATGCTGGCCATCAGGAAAAAGTCAGTTTATAGAAATGAAGGAAGGCACCAGCAGAATCTGAGTTGTGAAACAGAAGAAGATTGTAAAACATAATCACATTGTCTAAGTTACTGGGTTCCCTGTGACCAGGTTACCTCTGGACTCTCTTGGTATCTGGGCCAGTCATTCCAGTCTAGTTTAATTAATGTTAGCTTCTGTCCCTGGTAACCAAAGGAGTCCTGGGGAGTTATCCAGACATGTTCTGAGTGTTTTGAGGACAGAAATGTATACACGACAGTGATGAAGTAGAAGGGCCTTGAAGATGGAGAGAGAAGGGATTGCTGTCAACTTTCTCATGAGTTCTGTTTGCTCAGAGCAGAGGCTGATAGGAGACTGAGGGTGTGAGGAGAGAGCGGCAATCGTGAAGTGAGCAAAAACTGAGAAACTAATTTCATCTCCTCCTTGAGTTTGCTGCCTAACTGAAGTGATAAGGCAAGATGAGCTGGGTGCCCTGGATGGTGATTTGATTTTGAATTACCTAAGTTTACAGTCTAAAGATTGATCTTTCTTTTCTCTGATCTGTTTATCACTATAGTCACGGTATATTACCATGAAATACTTTCATGGTGTATTACCATAAAAAATAAATTGTATATTATCATAATATAATACAGACCCACACTTTTTATCATTTGCTTGTTTTAAGCACATCTTTATGGTTTGAAGAGGCTGTAGATACAAAGAAAATATGATGCTTCTCCAGATTCATCTGGTGCAGTATTCAGGCTGTGGATGTGAGCAGGATGAAACTGTGGTAAAATCTACCCACATCTGGCTGGGCAGGGTTATTCACATCATCAATGCCAGGCGGCACCCATAGATCCTTCTCATATCCATTCTCTGTGTATTTCTTTAGAAAATTCAGTTCTTCCCGCACAGATTCACGTCTCACTTTGTGTCTTTGTGAAAGGCAGTCACTAAGCAGATGATATGCCTTTGAAGTGGGAAGCATTTGAGTTCTTGAAAGAAAACACAGAGACCATATTGATTTTTCACTGTGAACCCGAAACATAAATGAGAGCACCACAGCAGGGTTTTTTTTTTTCCCACCCCCTCGGCATTTACTTTATTTTATTCCTCTATTCGTCTGTTAAAAAATAAAGTTCTTATGATGCTGCCCCTGATCTTAGCATTTCATTTTCCTTCTCTTCTACTGCCTGTGTACCTAGGATTGATACCTAGTATAAACTTAAGTTGAATCAGATATCCATTTCCAAAGGCAACTAAACTGGGAAATTAATTTACCCTTTGGTCTGTGTGCATGCACATGAGGTGTGGGCTTGGCTTAGTGGGAGGAGGTGGGCAATAGACCTGTGGTCTTGGTCAGCAAACACCTCATAAACTTGGCAGCAGGGCTCAGTTCAGTTCAGTTCAGTTCAGTCGCTCAGTCGTGTCCGACTCTTTGCGACCCCATGAATCACAGCACACCGGGCCTCCCTGTCCATCACCAACTCCCGGAGTTCACTCGAACTCATGTCCATCGAGTTGGTGATGCCATCCAGCCATCTCATTCTCTGTCATGCCCGTCTCCTCCCGCCCCCAATCCTTCCCAGCATCAGAGTCTTTTCCAGTGAGTCAACTCGTCACATGAGGTGGCCAAAGTATTAGAGTTTCAGCATCAGTCCTTCCAGTGAACACCCAGGATTGATCTCCTTTAGAATGGACTGGTTGGATCTCCTTGCAGTCCAAGGGACTCTCAAGAGTCTTCTCCAACACCACAGTTCAAAAGCATCAATTCTTCGGTGCTCAGCTTTCTTCACAGTCCAACTCTCACATCCATACATGACCACGGGAAAAACCATAGCCTTGACTAGACGGACTTTTGTTGGCAAAGTAATGTCTCTGCTTTTTTTTTTTTGGAATCAGGCATTTCTGGCTTTATTTATTTTTTTTTGAAACCTGACAATGTTATTTTTTTATTTTTATTTTTTGAAGTGATTCTTTAATTTTTTAGTTTTTTTAAAAACAATTTTAGGAATCTTTACTTAAAAACAACCTTATCTTAAAATGAAGTAACTTTGGTTTTACGAGCAGCAAGCAAAGTACAGAAGCAAAAATGCATTACAGGAGCATTAAGTTCTACCTTAGGTCACAGCGTCTAATCTGAAATCACACCCATAATATCATTTTTCAGGATATCTGGGAAATAGTTATTTCCCAGGATGTCTGAACCCTAGCTACTCTATTTTGACTTTTAATTGTAAAAAAAAAAAAATTTTTGTTTTAGTAGCCAAAGCAGATTTCACCATTAATGACATCAGTGTTTTTCTAGGTATGAGAAGATGCAAGAATTGGAACACATAAAACCTTTTTCTGAAAAGATCTAACTATCTGACGGCCTGTTCTGCCAGTTTTTGTTTTTTTTTCCCAGAGAACAGAGTGCCTCATTCCTGATTTTCATCCTGAACTTCTTTCAGGGGGTGTTGAAGGTCAACAGCTTGCAATGGTCATGATGTAATCTTTGTAGAGGCAGCTGGCAAGGACCAGCTTCCAGTCAGCAGGGTCCCTTCATAGCCACATATCTGACCATGTGACACCATTTCATGGCCATTGTGTCCCACGGTGCTGGGAAGGCTCATTCCCAGGTCTAGGGAAGTGATGGGTCACTCAGTGTGCTAAAATTGGACCAGGCCTTGCAAGTAGCAAAAGTCTCTGGACCACTGTCTTACTAGCCTCCTGGTCCAGGAAAATATTTCCTATTGTTGCTTTTTCCCATACCCAGAGTCACATTATTACAATTATTGATCTCATATGGAACTGTCAGTTCAGCATTATATCACAGGTTCAGTGAAACAAGTGACATAGAAAATAATATAGCCATAGCTAGCAGTTATTAGTAAAATAAGAATTATAAGTCAAGAACTTTCATTAGATAAAGCCTGGTATACCCCAAGTCACCTGACTTCATTCGTTAAATGATTATAGTCTGGTGTTAATCTCCTGGTTGTACAGTATGGACCATCCGACCTTTATCTGAAGATTGGTTACTGAGATAAGCCTTAGAAACTAACCTAGAGTGTCCTTTTTAATAATTTAACTAAATCTTTTAGCAGTATCATGTAACAAGGAACTGTCTCAGCAGTGAGTCTTGGTAAACACTAGACATTAACAAAACTAGAAACTTAATTTAACAATTTACAAAACTTAATATTCTGTGATTTTTCATTATGGAGGCCCTGTAGCCAGGGAGGCTTTAACCCATCAAATAAAAAATGAGGTTTGTCAGGGAGCTGGGAAAAGCCAAGCAGCCATCTTGGATTTCCCATAGCCCTGACTCTGATTTCCAGCTATTGTTTTTAATTTTCCAATTTAGAAGCAGACTGTTGCCGTGGTTTAAGGACATTAGGATGGCACAAGTCTAACAGAGTTTTTGTATAAGCTGAATGAGCTTTTACATGTCTACAAACCAGACAATTGGATTAATTTCTAAAACTAGCATAGGATCAGGCCTATGGTAGAAAAGAATGTGATTTATATGCAGAGGGCTAAGAAGTCAAGAAAACATTATAAATGATCATACAAATCAGGTCCAGCATCTTGGGCAAGCTGCCTACCTCTGATGTCGTCGTCTTCTCATCCTGGTGTAGTGTAGTTTCTTCTGAAAAAAGTCCTTCCATCCAGGTTGAAGACAGTCCTTTAAATTATGTCCTTTTTTTTTTTTTTTCAGTCTTGGTTGCAGGTCACGAGGCATCTGATCTTCCTCCAAAGATAGATCACTGAGATAAGCTTCAGAAACAAACTTAGGGTGTTCTTTAAGAATTCAATTAAATTTTACATTAATATCACATAACAGCAAGGAACTATCCAAGAAATGAGTCTTACTACCTCCATTGGTAGACCACCATTAACAAACTATCAAGGTTGGTCATAACTTTCCTTCCAAGGAGTAAGCGTCTTTTAATTTCATGGCTGCAGTCAGCATCCGCAGTGATTTTAGAGCACCAAAAAATAAAGTCTGACACTGTTTCCAATGTTTTCCATCTATTTCCCATGAAGTGATGGGACCAGATGCCATGATCTTTGTTTTCTGAATGTTGAGCTCAAGCCAACCTTTTCACTCTCCTCTTTCACTTTCCTCAAGAGGCTTTTGAGTTCCTCTTCAGTTTCTGCCATAAGGGTGGTGTCATCTGCATATCTGAGGTTATTGATATTTCTCCCAGCAATCTTGATGCCAGCTTGTGCTTTTTCCAGCCCAGCGTTCCTCATGATGTACTCTGCATAGAAGTTAAATAAGCAGGGTGACAATATACAGCCTTGATGTAATCCTTTTCCTATTTGGAACCAGTCTGTTGTTCCATGTCCAGCTCTGACTGTTGCTTCCTGACCTGCATACAGGTTTCTCAAGAGGCAGGTCAGGCGGTCTGGGATTCCCATCTCTTTCAGAATGTTCCACAGTTTATTGTGATCGGCACAGTCAAAGGCTTTGGCATAGTCAATGAAGCAGAAATAGATGTTTTTCGGAAACTCTCTTGCTTTCTCCATGATCCAGCGGATGTTGGCAATTTGATCTCTGGTGCCTCTGCCTTTTCTAAAACCTGCTTGAACATCTGGGAGTTCACGGTTCACATATTGCTGAAGCCTGGCTTGGAGAATTTTGAGCATGACTTTGCTAGCGTGTGAGATGAGTGCAATTGTGCGGTAGTTTGAGCATTCTTTGGCATTGCCTTTCTTTGGGATTGGAATGAAGACTGACCTCTTCCAGTCCTGTGGCCACTGCTGAGTTTTCCATATTTGCTGGCAGACTGAGTGCAGCACTTTCACAGCAGGGCTAGGGAGCCTCTAAACATGATACAGGACCTCTTCTCCTCAGATAAAAAGTTCTTGGGCTCTATGTCCTATGATGGCTATAATAAATGTTAGCTGATTTTTTTAAGCTAGTTAATACTATTATGCATTGATTAAAGACACTTGGAGTGCGTAGCCAAGTGAATGTAAGGGATGTGGGGAAATGGATGATGATAATGCTGGAGACTAGTGTTTATTAAACACCTACTCTGCGTAAGGCACTACTGGAAGCGCTTTGTGCATGCTTTCATTTAATTGCTACAATGACCTTATGAGGTTGTCTATCTCTCACATGCGGAAACAGAAGATCTGAGGCAGAGCTCATGTAGCTAGTGTGTAGTGGACCTAGATCTCTGTGACTCCAGAGGCTAAGTCATAGAAGAGCTAATTGTGAGTCAACTAGTGAATGGTAATTCGATGTCTATCATGGGAATGGCTGTCTTGTTGTAGCTGTTCCTAGAGATGCCCAATCCTAGGCTGAGGTTTATGGTCAGGGCTGTGGTAGAGAGACATTCCAATCACTGTATAAAGAGGACAGGATGAAAACTCAGAGGAGAAAGACAGCTTATGGGGCAGTGACCTCAGAATTTGGACAGATGAGCCAGGGTCATATGTTATTATAAGGGTTTGATATCTTCATCCTAAAAGCCTTACAAAGGATTGGAGAGGCTTAATGCCAGAGTGGGACTTGCATTTTTATAAGATTTACACTTTCTTCACTACAAAATGGATCCAAGTGTCCAGATGGGGTCAGCAGGGACTTTTAGGAGGTCATTCCATTGATACCATTGGCATGGGAGAGCTAATCATGGTTCGAATTAAGCTACTTGATTAAAATAAATTCAACTTAGGCAATATCATCCCAGATGTTTAGTCTGTCACATTCATCCATTCCTCTTGCTTTATAATTTGGTCATCACTTTCAGCTGGACCAGGAAACTTGGGGGATTTTGTGAAGAAGTTACTCATCAAATCTGGGTAGTGAAGGGGGAGAAGTATAAATAAGTGACTAAATCTTGTTTCTGGGTAGAGGTGTTTGGATGAAGGAGGAATGTGGATCTGAAGGACAGGGTTTGCTGTTAGTGAGAGTGGAAGGATTGAAGTTACTTTTTGTTCCAAAGGTAGGCATCTCAGGCAAGTAGAAAAACCTGTGAACTGAGAATCAGGAGACTGCTACTTTTTATTCGTTAAAAAAATTATTTCATTGAACTGTAGTTGATTTATAATGTTGTATTAATTTCTACTGTACCAGCAAAGTGATTCAGTTGCACATATGTATACATTCTTTTTCTTATTGTTTTCCATTATGGTTTATCACAGAATATTGAATATAAGTCCCTATGCTCTATGGTGGGACCTTGTTATTTATCCATCCTATATGTAATAATTTGCATCTGCTAATTTAATATGCTAATCCCAAATCACTCAGTCATGTCTGACATGGTAGCTATTACTATTTCAATGTATTTTCAATTTTACAGGGCACTTTTCAGCTCCATTTTCTCATTTAATCATCCTTAACATTACTGATAAGGTAGTGGTGGGGATGCCTGATTATTATGCTTCTTACATCATTTATCCACTTACATAGGTTTTGCATGGATATGTGAATGATCTTCCCTGCCCTCCTTTCCCCATATTCCCTGGGAAATTCTCTAAGAGAGACAATCAGTGGGAGAGGGGTGGAGACAGCTTGTTAGAAGGGATCATGATGAGAGCAAATGACATTAAGACTCAAGACATTCCCATGCCCCTGGGCACCTATAACACTATAGAGAAGTTCTGATCAGCCTTTGCATCATCAGTGGCCTGCCTTCCCATCCACCCGTGGGGGATGATGTTGGTGGTACACCCCAAGGCGATGCTGACGCATGGCCCTGCAATGTTCCAAACAGTTCTGGGGTGGTAGTGGGCACCCAGCCGAGCTGGGACTCATGATGTCACAGAGGAATCTTAGCACTTGGAAGGCTGACAGAGCCTGCCTTTGCCAGTTACACACTGCAGATCAGAAGGGAATTGGACCTCCACAAAGCACACTCTCACTCCAGCCTGGAGCCAGTCAAAATCAGAACAAGACTCTTCATGGTTATAGATTGATTTAGTTGAAAGTGAGGAGTAGCACCCACTAATCCTCTCTAGGATGATTGATTAAAAATTATTCCCATCCTTACAGGGCAAACGCCCAGCTCCACCTTCCTGCATCAGACCTCAGTGTACTCAGCCTCCTTCCCTAAAGCTGAGGACCTGCAAGGAGCAAAACTGTAGGGGGAGCTGTTTTGTTTTGAATGTGGAGTGTAATCTTGCCTTTTCAAGTAAGCAAGATAGTCAAATTCTCTCTGAGTTTCTTCTGGAGAAAAATGGTACTTTCTGAGACATTATAAAAATGTCATAGAAAGAAGCCTTCATCATCGTATAGGAAACTTCACATGACATGGTTCAAGGCTGAGTCTGAATTAGGAAATGAAGCACATGCTCTTTGCAACTATACCAAATGGAATATGGACATTTTGGAGATAAGGAAAAAACACAGGCTTTGAAGTTGAAGAGACCTGGGTTCAGGTCCTAGCTCAACTGCTTACTAGCTAAGTGACCTAGGACAAGTTGCTTCCTAACCCTGTGAAAAGGAGATAGAAGAGCATCAATCACCCACCCATGTTATTATTTGGGTTTAATTTGACAAATGCATTTAAAGCTCGACCTGCAGAGCAAGTACTCAACGAATGATTTTTCTACCCTTCTCATTTCTTAAGAGTTTCAGACATGATACCCGTACATCCCAATCTATGAATTTTACCTCTCTCATTGGTATTTGGCTTTTCATATGAAAGATGTGATTAGGTTCACAAAACAGGGGACAGACTCAAAATTAGTGCTGCACTGAAGCTAGGCATCCTCCTTCCAGGATGTCTGGAGGATTGAGCCTCGGCAGAAGAGTGTTTGGTGTTGTGGGGAAATGTATTTGTGCTCAGGTCAGAGAGAAAAGAATGATGGAATGGCATTTACTTCTGTGGAGATGCCTGGGAAGTGACTTGAAAATGATTCTTGAGCAAAAGCATATTTCCTGGCATGGTATTGATATATGACTGTGGCAGCCTAGGGACTGCTTGGCTCCTCAAACGTAATATTCTGCTCGGGTTAAGCCTCCTTCAGAAGCCAAAAGCCTAGAGGTCCAGCAAGCCAATTTTTCTGCCTGCAACAAAACAAAGATTGCTTTGGAATCCACCTTATAAATCACAAAGGGGCTTACTACCTGACCAAGAAAACTATGAGTAGTTAAGTAATAAATGGAATCAAGATGGCAGGGTGGGGAACAGTCCCACAAAAGACCAGCAACAGATTACAAGGGAAAGTGTTCTGCGTGTTCTCTTTTGTTCTACCGTGTTCAGACCCAAGCATCTTAATGATAAGCTGTGTTCTCTCAGGATATTACCTCAGAGAGTCTCTCAGAAGCCTTGCTAAGAGGTTTCTTTCTTAGATTTTTTTTCCCTCCTGTCTCATGTATACAAGAGAATTCCATATTTGACAGTGTCCTGGTACGTCCTTTATTGAACAAAGGCATCTTAATTTTTCCATGACGGTAGCGTTTAAGTTACCTCAAGTCCAGTCTTAAAATAGTTGTTACACTTAAGGGGTATTATTAGAATAAAAGTGGAAGGAAACATGAAGACAATTACTCCAATTCCCTCGTTTTGTAGGTGACAATTTGGATGCCCAAGTTTAGTGCCTTTTTAAAGCAACACAGTGACTAAGGTCAGGGCTTAGTCAAGAACTCATTTGTATTTCTACACTGAAGCTCTTTTGACATATCATCCTTTGGGTGACTAACTTAGAACATTAAAAGGGATGTAAGTCTAAAAGGCTAACACTACACAGGACCACTGCAGAAAATGGTGACACATAGAATGAAGGCACCACAGAGATCATGTGGTTTATGTTTTATATAGAAAATGTAGCAAAGATAAGGCAACAGGCTAATCACCGATGGAGCCAAAATTTGAACTCATTGTGTCTGGTGCATCTGGTATCAGATACAAATTAAGCTGGAGCTGGCCAAGAGTTTTACTGGACTAATCTGTGTTTGGAATATTCTGAAAGATTTGCTGATCCAACTTCAGTGGTGTGTGAAGAAGTTTGCACTTTGGGAGCACACAGAGGCTGGAAATGGGAATTCCGCTGAGCCTGAATGGAGAGAGTTTTCCAATTGCATTTCTAGTCCTATACCACACAAGAGAGTAGGTTTGCTTCATAAGAAGAGCAGAAGTGACTTTGAAATGTGTGTGTGTGTGTGTGTATTCTGGGGTGATGGAGGGGAGGAGACGCTGTGTTCTGCTTGAACACAATCTGTCATTTCCTTTTTTGCCTTTCAGCTCTTTTAGGGACTTTTACAACCAGAAGAGCTTTCATGGTTTCACTGATTTGACAAGGTGTAGACACAGATTGCCCCTATGAAAGCCCCTCTCCAGGGTGCTTGTATTTGGGCATAGTGATTGAATTAGTCACCTTTGGAGAGATGAAAGTCATATAGACTTAGAATTTGATGCCACAAGGGATGCCATGATCAGATACGTGTTTGAAAGCAGAGAACAGCTAAGTGGAGAAACAAAGATAACCAAATGAATGAATGAACGAACAAATGAATGAATTGCATGTGCTGTATCATCTAGCTCTAAGGGGTACTTGACCTATGATTTTTCATTATGACCATTAGGGGTCTGACCATAAAGTCAACACAGTGGAAGGCAGAGTGGTGACAGGGAATAAAAATAGGTCAGGATAATATCATTTGGATCTTAAATCTAGTTTAGCTAAAGCCAACCTCTGTTATGGACATTTCTGAAAAAGAGGCCAATAGCTTCTCTCTTTTAACTTAATTCTGTTCAAGTTGAGTTTTCAGCTCCATGCAAAAGACAGTTGCAGCTGACACATGAACTTCACATTGCCAGTAAATTGCTTTGTTTTGCAGGATGCCCAGCCAAGCTTTAAGAAAAAAGAAAAGAAGTGCTAGGTTGGCAGCCTTCTTATTGCAGTTGCTTTATTTATTTTTTTCTCTTTATTGCTTTTGTAAAGAACATGTTAAGAAACACTCCAACTGAATTCCACATGGTGCCTAGATCCTGATCCTTCTGAAGCAAATTTTTTTTCCCCATTCTCTGGATGGTTCCTGGATACTGAGGTTCTAAAAGAATAAGAAACAAAGGAGTTGGTCAGAGTACAATTTTTTTAAGAAGTCAGAGAACTGAAGGGGGGTAGAAATGATCAAAACAAAGAAAAACAAAAAGGAGTGAAATATCCAAGTTTGAGGTTGATTTCATTTGCCAAATGTTCCTAGTAAATTGAGAAATTGGCCAAAAGCACCATAAAGGAAAAGCTTGTTTGGAAAGGTATGTATTAATTAAGTAACTCCCATGGAAACAGTACGTTTTTTTTCCCAAAGTAGGCTCCTGACATTGAAACTCATTGGCCTTAACCAGCCTAGATTGAGTGCTTTTGTTCATCCCTGAACTAATTGCTATGGTCCCAGGGATGAGATGCTGTGATTGGTTAGGCTCAGATGTCTACCTGGAACTATGGAGTTGATGGACACCACTCTATTGAGAAAGGCAGTACAAGGAAAATCAGGATGTGAAAGGTTAGTGAATAGAGATTGGGTAGGTAACAGCCTAGAACATTCATACTAGAGTTGTCTCTAAAGTGGCCACTGGGTCGAATCAAAATTCCTTTAATGACATATTTCTAAGGAAACATTAGTGTCCAAGGTAAGTATTTCTGTGAGATTTATAATAAACTTACCTGTTTCTGTATGTTGGCATTTTCACATTTACAGGTGTAGTCCTAAACCACGGAGAATGCTAGGAACCTATAGAATACCTGTGGTTTATAGTATAACAGTGAGAAAGTTGAGAACTGAACATTATAAAATCATAAAGACTTCACTTTCAGTTACTTGTTATATCATCTTATTATAGACTCAAGATTTCCTTCAGAGCATATTAATATAAATGATTTCAGAGTCATAAAACTATAATTTTTGTGAAACTATCAGCCTTGGGCTCTTTGATTGTAACACATTCAGAGCTTTCTCATTGATGCAGCTGTACAGAAAGAATCCATTTGTTTGGGGTGACTAATTGGGGTAACTAACAAAAATGATTTCTTGGAATTATTTGGCCCTCTTGTAAGAAGTTTCCTATGAAACAAAATCTATATATATATTGTGTCTTTTCACAGAGTTGGGTTTGGTGACTTTCTTATTGTACTTTTCGTGTTCCTTTCCCTCAGAATATTTGGTACATAAATAATTCACTAATTTAAAAACCTTCCCTCACACCTAGGAAATGTGTCTTATTCTGAGAGGAAGATGGAGGCTTACAATAAAAATAAAGCAAGGGAAAGATGAATGGGCAGTGTTGGATAAATGCTGGAAGAAAATAAGATGGTGGTCATTGGAGAAGGAAATGGCAACCCACTCCAGTGTTCTTGCTTTGGAGAATCCCAGGGATGGTGGAGCCTGGTGGGCTGCCATCTATGGGGTCGCACAGAGTCGGACACGACTGAAGCGACTTAGCAGCAGCAGCAGCAGCATGTCATTCTGGCCTGAGTTTTCTCTGACTTGCTAGTCCACCTTCAGAAACAGGTGACTGTGCCATCCATCATATTCTCCATTTCCTTTGTAGTAGATTTCACTGGTTTTAATTACCATATATCATTGACTGCATGAAATATGCAGTATTTGAGTTGAAAGGGGGCATGGACAACTAAAATGACATCTCATTTTTAAAGGAACCTCTGTGTTCTTAAATACAGGAAGTTGTAAAATCTCCAGTAGCAAATTTCATTAGTTCTTAGGCAGTACTATAAGTGATGGTATTCTATCGAGTCAATGCCTTGAACCTGAATCAGGAGTTTAACTTTTGTAACAAACTGTCAGTCTTCACTCTTAAATTACGGTGAGCAGTAAATTTTTTTTGTTTTAACTTTGAAGTTGAATTATTCTTTTACCTCAGTTCTGTCAATCAGAAAGGAGATTTTTCTTCTCATTTGCGTTCTGCATGGTTTTCTGTAGATAATTAACATCTCTTCCCCCTCCTCCACTATGCCATTACTTTATTATTATTCTCATTCATCAAGTTCTAAGTATTTCTTTAAAATTCTGAGGAGCTTGACAGGTAAAACTATATCCTGTTATTTATGATATTTAACACCTTCTGAAAACCCTTTTTCAGGCTTTCTGTCAGATTTTTAGTAAAATGTCATTATATTTGTATCTTTATTTCTTTAAGAGAGAGAAACACACACAGAGAGGTCATTTCAGAACCATTTGCCAAAGCTCCCTGCAATATGATACTATCCATGTCAACAGACCTATCAGCTTGACTGTTTACATATTGTGTCCAAAAAATTTTATTTCTGCCTTATTTTTATCAGCTAAAAAACAAGAGTAGAATGATCTAAATTTCCAAGTAGGTGAAACATTAAATAAACCATGTCACAACATAATGTTAGATAATATCAATAAGGGATAAAGTAGATTTACTTGGACTCCCTTGAAGTGAAGTTTATGGAGTATTATTAGAAATAAAAAAGCAATTGCATGATAGTCCATAAGTGGAGTTTATGGAGTATTATTAGAAATAAAAAAGCAATTGCATGATAGTCCATAGAGTAGACTCATTTTTAAAATAAATATTTTTATCTCATGTATCTATGAATACATAGAAACTATCATCTGTGGTTATCTCTGAGCAGTGAGAATTATGGTTAATGAGTTGGAGGGGACTGTTCCTGTTACGTTGACATACCCCTGCATTTTTTTTTTATAAGAGAGTATAAAGATTTTAGAATGCACATAGATGGAAGAAAATACATTATCACATACTCTCATTTTATAAGTAAGAGAAATGAGAATGGAGGAATTAAATGACTTTCTCACAGTAACACTGTCCATTTGAGCCAGAGATGGACTTTGGATCCAGGTCTTTGGACTTCAACTTCTGTATGATTATTCCTGTATCAGATTGGCCATCCTCATATGAACTAATTAAAAAAAATTAATCATCAATACTAATATCTTTAAAATCAAATAGAAACAAAACTTACCACCCCCACCACAAAAGCTTGGAATTTAAATTTTAAAAGTTTAGATTTTACTCTTCCTCATCTATAAATGTACTTTTAAATGAGTTAAAATTAAATGCTTCTCTTCATTTTTTCAAGTGAGCCTTATTATCATCTAATAGAAAGGATAACCCTTTCCTTTAAGGGAAGAAATAATTAACAGAAAAGTTAAATTGAGTCATCAAATCAATGTGTGAAATTAAGAGGAGGAGGGCAGGGGGAGGAAGGGAAGACTGTATTTGGGCTGCTTTGGGTAATAGTCTAATCTTCCAACACCAGGGAAAGTCTCCATGCCTCAGCTCTTCCATCACAGATGCTCACTGGAATGATATCTACGAATTGACTTCACAAAGACCATCTATACAGGTGGATTCTCTCTTTTTGAAATTGTGGTCTTTTGTATTTATTTATTTGGTCATACTGTGCAGCATGTGGGATCTTAGTTTCTCAACCAGGGATTAAATCTGGGCCTCCTGCATTGTTAGTGTGATGTCAACACTGGACCACCAGGTTAGTCCCCAAGTGGATTCTCAGTTGAACTCAGCTTCTTTTATTCTTCCCTTGATCTCATTCATTCCTTCCTCCGTCACTGCCCACAAAAAGTTGCCCTGGATAGATGCTCAAGCACCTGAATTCACCTTGCTGAGTACTTTATTCATTATTTTCAAGCCATTATCTTTGAATTACAGATATTTAAATTTATCAGCGTGTTGATATTCTCTTTCTGTCTGGGGAATATAGACTCCTTGAGTTTTGAGGAAAGAACATTGTGAAAAAGAGAGAAAGGCAATAATCAAAAAGAGTTTTAGAGCTGAATTTTGATATGACCTTATCATGAGTGTTGTCTTCATTACCAATTATCAATCATCACTCTCATAAGTCTAATCCTTGTCATCATCAGAGCTACTATTTTTTGAACACTGACTGTGCCAGGCATGGCAATAAGCATATTATATAGCCTTATGCTTCATACAACTCATGAGGGTAGGTGCTGTTAATATTCTTGTTTGTATGTAAGAAGAGTAAAGCCAATAAGGCTTACATGATATGTAAGCCAAGGTCACATTGGTAAGACTGTCTTAGCTGTTTTAGAGTAAGATTGTCTTCTCTTAGGATTTAGGGTAGGCAAACAGGCCAACGGAACATAGTAACACACTCATCACAGAAATGGAATCCTCCAACATTTTCCCTCTCCACTGTGTTCAACTTCTTACTTTATAGGGGATCTCTTTGACTTTTTCAAAGCATCTATTGATTGCTTTGTGTGGGGAGATTTACCCAGACAATTTGTAGGTCTCAGATGCCATTCAAACATTCACTGCTTGGTTGTAGATAGGAAGGATGTTTGTAAAAGGAAGGCCAAGTGATGTCATCATTTGGCTTCATTTGTGCAATGGATGACTGTGTTCCTGGCACTGAGAGAGATGCCCCAAAGCCATTTGAAAGATGAAAGTGCTTATCTTAAAGCAAGGTTTTCTGCAAGATCACAAACCAACCATCTAAAATGTTGGTTCAAAAAAAAAAAATGAGAGGAAAGAACTATCAGACTCTTGAAATTGAAATTTCTAATTAGGATTTTAACAGCATGTAGGAAAATTATGTTTGCCCTTGTCTTTGATTCTTCTTAAAGGATGGGGAGAAGGTTTTCTTATCCTTTGGTATTGAAACTTCAAAGACACGTAGCAATTATGGAGTTTTCATTTGGCCTAACTTTGGTATCTGGGCATTCTTGCTGGATTCTATAGTCAAAATTGTTGTCTGCAGCTTGGGACAGATTTTTATATAAATAGTAGGTTTGTCCTATCTAAGGTGCTTATTAAAATGTCATTAAGTAATCAGCTGAATCAAAAAAGGATCATTGTACACCTATATTCTGACTCAAAGCTTGTCCATATCTGAGTTGAGAATCTTACTTTACTCCCATTACATTAAAGCAATTGTTAAGTTGGGTGCCTGTGCTATAAATAGAGAAGGAACAAGTGCCACTCTTCAGTTATCTGAAGGAAACCATTTTTGTTTCTCTCTCTCTCTCTGCTAACAATGCCAACTAGTTTTGGAAGTGATAAGTGTACATGTCCTGAGGTGGCTATGTAACACATTATGAAATAAAATAATTGTATTGTAATGTTACTTCTTATAGCACTTTCCACAAATGTTTAGATTTTGTATAATCTTGAGTGTTGGATATTAAACACTCTTCTAAAAAAATTTTTTTTAAAGATTTACCCCTAGATAATCTCAGATTGCAATAATGTATGTATTGTTATTACCAGTGGGATTTTGTTTTTTGTTTCCATTCCAATAAATTTGGAGAAACTCCCTGAGATGTTGCTGTCACACTAAATGGTTAAGTTTTTTTAGGGCAAGTCTGAAGCAATTTAATTTTCTCAATATTTTGCCTTATCTCTAGTATCTGCTAGAACATGCCTCATTTTGGTAGCAATATAGTTGAGACATACTTTGGAGAAGGCAATGGAAACCCACTCCAGTACTCTTGCCTGGAAAATCCCATGGATGGAGGAGCCTGGTAGGCTGCAGTCCAAGGGGTCGCGAAGAGTCAGACACGACTGAGCAACTTCACTTTCACTCACTTTGGGCATGGCAAAAGTAACAAAATTAGGGAATCTCCCCTCTTCACTCTCCCTGGAGAGTACCAGGACTGTACATAATATGTACATGGATGCTTGGTATGGTGAAATATTACTTCCAACTCTGCTTAATTCTGAGTTCATAGTAAGGATGAAGCTTATATGTACAAAGAGCTTTGTCATTGAAGAAAAGACTTCCAAAACTTTTGGTCAACTGGCACATACATTATTCTTCATTTTATTTCATTGATCTACATGTCTACCATTATGCCAGTACCACCCTGTCTTTATTAATGTAGATTTTTAATAAGATTTGAAATCAGAAAGTGTGATTTCAGACAGCCTTGCACTGTGATAGCTAGCTACAAATACCAGTAGCCTATCAGCCACTGGAGGCAGAAAATGTGTTTGGAATGCCCCTGAAGCCCAGTTCCCAGAGAATTTCCACTATTTATCTCATCTGGAAGCTTGCTGAAAAACTCCATTCTCAGAGCTTGCTCTTACCTTACCTGATTCAGAACTTACTCTGTATCAGCAGCATTTTCCCCAGGGTATTTGTTGGAAACAATAAGTAGCAATTATTTATAATGGCCAAAGTTGGCTTAAAACTCAACATTCAGAAAACTAAGATCATGGCACCTGGTCCCATCGCTTTATGGCAAATAGATGGGGAAACAATGGAAACAATGACAGACTTTATTTTGGGGAACTTCAAAATCACTGCAGATGGTGATTACAGCCATGAAATTAAAAGATGCTTGCTCCTTGGAAGAAAAGCTATGACCAAACTAGACAGCATATTAAAAAGTAGAGACAATACTTTGTCAACAAAGGTCTGTCTAGTCAAAGCTATGGTTTTTCCAGTAGTCATGTATGGATGTGAGAGTTGGACTATAAAGAAAACTGAGCGCTGAAGAATCGATGCTTTTGAACTGTGGTGTTGAAGAAGACTCTTGAGAGTCCCTTGGTCTGCAAGGAGATCCAATCAGTCCTGAATATTCTTTGGAAGGACTGATGTTGAAGCTGAAATTTCAATACTTTGGCTACCTGGTGCAAAGAACTGACTCATTTAAAAAGACCCTGATGCTGGGGAAGATTGAAGGAGGGGACAACAGAGGATGAGATGGTTGGATGGCATCACTGACATGATGGACATGAGTTTGAGTAGGCTCTGGGAGTTGGTGATGGACAGGGAAGCCTGGCCTGCTGCAGTCCATGGGGTTGCAAAGAGTTGGACATGATTGAGTGACTGAACTGAACCGAGGTACCATTACCAGTTAGGGCTAACAAGAGGTTGACCAACAAATGAGGAAAAAATGAGGAATGGGAGACCCATAGTGGGTTTTGAAAGTCTCTGACATATTCCTAGGAATCTAAAAGACCATAGAAATTGTATGCAGAAAATCTTCAGGAATCCACCCCCCTCCCCGGGCAAAACACACACACACACACACACACACACACACACACACACACACACATGGTTAGAGCTAATAAATGAGTTCAACAAGTTGCAGGACATAAGCTCAGCATTTGACTTCAATTGTATTTCCCAGTTTTATCAGTGAATAAATTGAAAATGAAATGAAAGCAATTCTATTTCCAATAGCATCAAAAAGAATGAAATACTTAAGAATAAAGTTAACAAAATAAATGTAAGACTTGTACCCTGAAAACTAAAAGAAATCATTGATTGAAGCTAAAGAATACTTACATAAATTGAAAGATATCCCAAGTCTATGGATTGGAAAATTAATAATGTTAAGAAACAAAGCTTCCTCAATTAATCTATAGATTTAACACTGTCTCTTTCAAAATCCAAGCTGCCTTTCTTTGCAAAAATGGACAAGCTGTTCCTGAAATTCATATAGAAAAATAAGGGACCCAGAGAAGAAAAAGCAAGCTTGAAAAAGGAGAACAAAGCTGGAAAAATCACACTCCCTGATTTCAAATCTTATTAAAATCTACAATAATAAAGACAGGGTGGTACTGGCATGCTGCTGCTGCTGCTAAGTCGTGTCAGTCATGCCTGACTCTTCATGACCCCATGGACTGTAGCCCACCAGGCTCCTCTGTCCATGGGATTCTCTAGGCAAGAGTGCTGGAGTGGGTTGCCATTTCCTTTTCTGGTACTGGCATAAGGGTAGACATATAGATCAATGGAATAAACTGAAACGTCCAGAGATAAACCCTGAAATTTATTTTAATTTATTTTTGGCAAGAGTGATAAGAAAATTCAATAGGGAAAGCATAAACTTTTCAACAACTGTTACTGGTACAACTGGATATCCACAGGCAATAGAATGAACTTGTATCCCTACTCACCATCATATACAAAAATTACCTCAAAATGCATCATATCCCTAAATATAAGAACTTAAACTAATCTTTGTGACATTTGATTAGGCATGGTTTCCTGGAAATGACAATAAAAGCAAAAATAAAAAGTATAGATAAATCTGATATCCTCAGAATTTAAAACTTGTGTGCTTCAAAAGATCATCAATAAAGTAAAAATGAAGTCATCAATAAAGTAAAAAGACCATCCAGATAATTGGAGAATATATTTTCAAATTATATATGTAAAAAGAATCTAGTATCCAGGATATATAAAGAATTCTTATAGCTCAACAATAAAAGGACAACCTAATTTAAAAATGAGCAAAGGATTTCAATAGACTTTTCTCAAGAAAATATACAAATAGTCCACAATCATATGAAAACATGCGGAATATCATTAGTCAACCAGTTCAGTTCCGTTCAGTCGCTCAGTCATGTCTGACTCTTTGCGACCCCGTGAACCACAGCACGCCAGGCCTCCCTGTCCATCACCAAATCCCGGAGTTCACCCAAACTTATGTCCATTGAATCGGTGAGGCCATCTAACCATCTCATCCTCTGTCGTCCCCTTCTTCTCCTGCTTTCAATCTTTCCTAACATCAGGGTCTTTTCAAATGAGTCAGCTCTTCGCATCAGGTGGCCAAAATATTGGAGTTTCAGCTTCAATATCAGTCCTTCCAATGAACACCCTGGACTGATCTCCTTTAGAATGGACTGGTTGGATCTCCTTGCAGTCCAAGGGACTCTCAAGAGTCTTCTCCAGCACCACAGTTCAAAAGCATCAATTCTTCGGCGATCAGCTTTCTTAACAGTCCAACTCTCACATCCATACCTGATCACTGGAAAAACCATAGCCTTGATTAGACGGACTTTTGTTGGCAAAGTAATGTCTCTGCTTTTAAATATACTATCTAGGTTGGTCATAACTTTCCTTCCAAGGAGTAAGTGTCTTTTAATTCATGGCTGCAGTCAGCATCTACAGTGATTTTTATCATGGCCAAAAAATTCCAACTTTAGGTATAAACTCTAGAGAATTGAAAATATGTTCACACAAAAATGTTTATACAAATGTTCATGATAACATTATTCATAATAGCCAAAAGTTGAAGCAAGCCAAATGTCCATCAGTTAATGAATGGATAAACAGAATCTGATATATGTATATAATGGAATATTATTCAACCATACAAAAGTGAATACCACTATATGCTACAACATGGGTGAACCTTGAAACACTAAGCTCAGTGAAAGAAGTCCATCACAAAAGGCCACATATTGTCACATTCTGTCTATATGAATTGTCTGTAGGCAAATTTATGGAGACATATGCTAAAGCTGAAACTCCAATAGTTTGGCCACCTCATGCGACGAGTTGACTCACTGGAAAAAGACTCTGATGCTGGGAAAGGTTGGGGGCGGGAGGAGAAGGGGACGACCGAGAATGAGATGGCTGGATGGCATCACCGACTCGACGGACATGAGTTTGAGTGAACTCTGGGAGTTGGTGATGGACAGGGAGGCCTGGCGTGCTGTGATTCATGGGGTCGCAGAGATTCAGACACGACTGAGCAACTGAACTGAACTGAAAGTAAATTAATGCAGTGCCTGGGTGAAGGAGGTGGTGAGGAGTGACTTTTTAATGGGTATGGCTATTCTTTTGGACATGATGAAAATGTTTTGGAATTAGATAGTGGTGATGATTGCACAATTTTGTGAATATACTAAAAACACTGAGTTGTATGTTTTAAAAAGTTCAATTTTATGGGATATGAATTTTATCTCAATAAAGCTGTTTTTAAAAAGATAAAGGCATTTCCCAGCTGTTCTCAAATAATACTCTCTGGTCTTTTGTGGATGAGTGACTCAGCAGAAGCCAGTAGTTTTTAACTTACATTTTTAAGAGAGCTAAACTGTTTTGCAACACAGCAAACATGTATTAAACAAAATGTAATCATCACATCTCCCTGTTAAAAACTAGATAAACAAAGCAGATTTCTTCACAAACAACATATGGAAACGAGATTCATCCATCAATACATCCAGTTAGCTTTGGTCACTTTGCACTGAGCTTGTGCTGGCAGAGAAAAAGAAAAGGGAAATTAACACTGAATAACCTCAGCCTGATGATTCTGCTCTTGATCAAAAACAGTAAAAAGGTTTTGTTGGATCCTTACCTGTCCAGTCTGGCTCCCTATACTGATTATGTTCAACAGATAATAGTTTATTGGCTAGGTACTGCTAATTATTTTAGATGGTGAGATTTCACTATGATTAGATTAATTAAAATCTGACTCCTTGACATACTAAATAAAGCCTGTAGGTCTCACGGTTTAAGTCTTTTTTTTCCTTTTTTTTTTTTAAATTGGAGAATGGTTACAGAGATTGGTGTTTCTTTGAAAAAGAAAAAAGTCAGACTCTTCTGTGTTATGTGTTAGTTGCTCAGTTGTGTCCGTCTCTTCACGATCCCATGGACTATAGCCCACCAGGCGCCTCTTTCTGTGGGATTCTCTGGGCAAGAATACTGGAGTGGGTTGCCATTTCCTTCTTCAGACTGTTCTACTTGGTGTCATAATAAAAGCTGATAATCAAATAAGAGTTGAGCCTTTTTGCAACGAAGATGGCTTTAAACCTGAAACTCTATCGTTGTATTTCTTCTTGGTCTCATTTCCTTTCCAAGTCAGTATCTTTGTCTATTTAATGTCAGATTTTATTCTCACATTTTAATGTCAGTATTTTAGTCCCAGAACCTTGGATGCATAAGAATTCAGTTCAGTTCTGTCACTCAGTCATGTACAATTCTTTGCAACCCCATGGATTGCAGCATGCCAGGCTTCCCTGTCCATTATCAACTCCTGGAGCCTACTCAAACTCATGTCCATCGCGTCAGTGATGCCATCCAACCATATCATCCTCTCTTGTCCCCTTCTTCTCCTGCCTTCAATCTTTCCCAGCATCAGGGTCTTTTCCAAGGAATCAGTTCTTTGCATCAGGTGGCCAAAGTATTGGAGTTTCAGCTTCAGCATCAGTCCTTCCAATGAATATTCAGGACTGATTTACTTTAGGATGGATTGGTTGGTTCTCCTTGCAGTCCCAGGGGCTCTCAAGAGTCTTCTCCAACACCACAGTTCAAAAGCATCAATTCTTCAGCACTCAGCTTTCTTTATATTCCAACCTTCACATCCATACATGACCACTGGAATATCCTGCTAGGATGCTTTTAATTGCCATGAGGAATGACTAAGTGTATCCTAAAAAGAAGGGGCACATGAGAAATTTAAACAGTCTAAGTTTTGAGATTTTATTTTTTAGTTTCGTATACACAGATATTTATATTTTGCTCTGTGTTTGCTAATGTAAGTCTTACATGGTCATATGATCTTGGGTATAACCAAGGCCATACTCTTGACGAAATGAAATTGTGACATTGTATTGCAATTTAAATACTCCATGGGGACAATCTAAAGATACTGTTCATTTTATGGATTGACAAGTTTTTTGGGGAGAGAGTTTGAAATATAGGTCATGCATAACTCTTCCTCCTGGTGAACCTCTTTAGCCACTTGACAATTAGTCTACTTTGGACACATCTATCTTAGGTTTGTCACAAGAGGACAAAGAGAAGGGCTTTGAACTGTCATCTGCAAGCTGAATTACCTGATATCATTTATACATTTTAAGGAATCTGGGGGCAGATCTTGTTTGTTTAGATTTGATATATACTGTGTAATTCCCATGTGGATATGAATATGGTAATCTTGAAGGGTAATTTAGATTTTCTGTTGCTTTTTCGTAGTGACTGGTTTTTGCTAAAGAATGCATGTAAATTACAAATTAGAACAACTTCTTTAGAATTTTGAACTTGTATTGGTAATTGATGCAGTCTAACATTGCCATAAACAGTGGAGAGATCTGAAAATATTTCTAAATGAAGTGGAAAGTTATTGTCCCAGATCCGCTCAGCAACATGAATCCCAAAAGGAAGACTATGTTAGTAGGAAAATGAAAGGTTGGCTTAATTTTGGAGCAGTTACATCGAAAATGGAAATTCAGAATCTGCTGACTCTCTGAAAGTTTTGGAGATTAAAGATTAAAGGAATTTTAGGGTCCCAGCGTGCATGCAAGAATTCATGACAGCCCTCTGATGGTCCATTCAGGGCAGATATCACCAACAGAACAGAACCAACTTGGCTGATAAACCCTAAGATAAAGTATGACAGTCAGTCTCCAAAATGTCTCCCATGATCCTAGCCTCCCTGTGTATCCACTCCCTTGTGTCATCCCGTCCTATATTGCATAAAACTGTCCTGTTTGAATCTTAGAATAGAGTGTAAGTGACAGTGTGTGACTTCTGAGACTAAGTCAAAAAGATGTTGTGACCTACTCTCTTTGTTCTCTTTTGGATCCTTTTTTGGGAGGGAGGCTAGCTGCCCTGTTGTGAGGAACCCTCAGGCAACACTGTGGAGAATTCCTTGTGGTGAGTCCTCCTGCTAATAGCCAGTAGAAACTTGCCAGTCTTCTGAGTGAGCCACCTTGGAAGTGGACCTTCCAGGTCCATCACACCTTCATTTGACTACAACCTTGGGAGAGGCCCTGGGGCAGAACCAACTATGCTTTTCCTGATTTCCTGACCTATAGAAACTATAAGAGATAGTAGGTATTCTTTATTGTCTCAAGCTGAATTTGGGGGCCATTTGTTACACAGCAATAGATAACTAATGCATAATATTTGAATGGTGATCCTAGGAAGCAGAAATGAAGGAGTGAGGAAAGTGAGTCGGGGAGAGAGAGAATAAAGGATACCTTAATATGGACAGTTGGGTTCAGTCCCATCAGCATATCACTGAGGATGATTTGCGACATAGCTGAGAATTATGTAACCAAGACACAGGGCTTGTGTACTTTTCCACTGACTTCCATTTCTCATGAACACAAAGTTTCTCTGCGGGGGCGTGAAACTGTCAATCTTTCAGGCTGCTCTGACCTTTGGCTCCTAGAATCAGAGAAAATCCTCAAAGAAGCAGAATGCTGTCGGTGGTTCAAATGGGAGGCTGTCAGCATGTAACAGAATTGTCCACTGAGGCAACAGGTGAACTGAGGGGTGGACAGAATTGATGAAAAGTGGAGCTTCAATAACATCAGCCTCATGGCTTCATCATGTTTTTCATTGCCACACTTGGAACGACCACTCCCAGTCAATTAGCATTAGGATTTGAGATGAAGTCACTTGTTTTCACTAGTCTGGAATATACTCCTCACTCTTTGTTCTGTCTCCTCCACTCAACACTACTTTTCACCTGGTAAATTCTTACTTAATTCTCAAGGGTCAAGGGTTACCTACCCAATGACCCTTACCTAATAACACCCCTTTGCCTGACTAAATTAACCTTCCTTTCCTCATCAGTCGCCTGCTTTCAATAGTCACACAAATGGACTGTAATCATTTCTTTATGTGCTTATCTCCCTGACTTTCCTCCTGGTGAATGTTTGCTCATCTTTATATATCCAATGTCTAGCATATATTAGGCCCTTAAAAAATGCAAGCTAAGTGAGCAAGACTTAGAGGATTTGAAGTAAAGTACAAATCTCCTAAGTGTTCCACAGCACCACAGTGTTCTCCCAGACTTTATTTTCTCTACCAAGGTACCCACAGATGTGTGTTTTATTATGGATAAAAGGAACATATTGACATGCTTTTGGATTACTTAGATTGCTCTGTATAAAAGGAACAAACCAAGTGAGAATAAACAGTCTGGCAAACTGGGTTTGGGAAAATATAATTTTAAACCTTAGGCTCTCCATTACCTGAATTTATCAATATATATATTATGTATATTTTTTCAAACTGTTGTCATCTACTGATTTGGTGGAGAAACACTTTTATGCAGAAAAAGAAAAAATATGGACTCTCCATAGCAAAGTCATGGAATGGCTATGTTGCCATGTGAAGTGTGGTATAAAGTTTGGTTCTGATTATTAAATTTTGAAGAATTCTGTTTATATGGGGTGGGGGGAAGGGGAAAGTGACCAGCACTATTTCAAAGCTGGCATTGTTTCTAAAGGTCCCTGGGGAATGTTTCCATCCCCAAACACTAACAGATGTCATTCTCCTGTCCTGGATTGACCTGAGGCCCTTACCCATGGTTCACTTGTGCAGCGATTCAGCCCATATGCATTTCGTCATATTTCCCTGCAGGGCAGGACAAGCAAAGAGAAGAGAAGTGAATTTCATTTTGGCTTATTTTGTGTTCTTGTTTTTTGTCCCATCAGATCCACTCCATGGCTTTGTTTAGAGCATCTAATACTTGCCGGACCTGGAGAATCCCTTCTTGTTGGATGCCAAGAGTTAAATGGATTCAGTGCATTTTCCAGGGGGCTTGATGAAAGGTGCTAACAGATGTCAATTTCAGCTTTGTCATTCAAGTGCTTCTCAAAAACCACCTGATGTATCTGGGTTAGAACTTTTCTTTCAGCCTTTTCTCATTACATTTTAACTCTATTTTGTGACTAAAGCTTTTAAGAAATTTGAGAGCTATTTTGGAAACCCAAGGAGTAGAAAACTTGAAATATCTAAGCTCTGAAATATGCATTTGACCTTATTCCCAATGCCCATAATCTAGGGAAGGCAATGGCAGATGCTCAGCATTTTTCTGTGCTCTGAAAAGATGGTATTTCATTAAAAAATTAATCATTAATTCTATTATAATTATATATATGCACATTCTACTTTTTCCACTGTGGTCTTTGTAAAAATCCTTTAAATTTGGTGTTGAAAAGTTCATATGGTTAGAACTTTGAAATGCTTTTATTTATCCTAAAGGTAGATATAATAAATCTTCATTCAAATGTTTTTTTTTTTTTTTCTGTAGGAATCTGTAGTAGAGACAAGGATTACATGCCAGTATTAGGTTCAGGGTTTGCATTTTCATAAGTAATTTGGAACCCATTTGACTTTAAGGAAAATATAGAAGTCTTTTAATTCAGCTAATTTCCCTTCAGTTCTAGTTTAAGCCTGATTCAGTTAGGACAGTAAACAATGTTTGACTATTTCCATGAGTGAATAGAAGTGTTAAGTGTATCTTTGAGGTGCCATTTCACATAAATAGTCCCACTTTCAGCAAGTTGGAAATGACCTGGCAGAGACATGCAATGTCAAGGTTATGACTTTTTTTGGTCTTTTTTTTCAGTTTAATTTATTTATTTTTTTACTTTACAATATTGTATTGGTTTTGCCATACATTGACATGAATCCACCATGGGTGTACATGTGTTCCCCATCCTGAACCCCCCTCCTACCTCCCTCCCCATCCCGTCCCTCTGGGTCATCCCAGTGCACCAGCCCCAAGCACCCTGTATCATGCATCAAACCTGGACTGGCAATTTGTTTCACATGTGATAATTTACATGTTTCAATGCCATTCTCCCATATCATCCCACCCTCGCCCTCTCCCACAGAGTCCAGAAGACTGTTCTATACAGCTGTGTCTCTTTTGCTGTCTCACATACAGGGTTATCATTACCATCTTTCTAAATTCCATATATATGCATTGGTATACTATATTGGTGTTTTTCTTTCTGGCTTACTTCACTCTGTATAATAGGCTCCAGTTTCATCCACCTCATTAGAACTGATTCAAATGTATTCTTTTTAATGGCTGAGTAATATTCCATTGTCTATATGTACCACAGCTTTCTTATCCATTCGTCTGCAGATGGACATCTAGGTTGCTTCCATGTCCTGGCTATTATAAACAGTGCTGTGATGAACATTGGGGTACAGGTGTCTCTTTCAATTCTGGTTTCCTCAAAGTGTATGCCCAGCAGTGGGATTGCTGGGTCATATGGCAGTTCTATTTCCAGTTTTTTTAAGGAATCTCCACACTGTTCTCCATAGTGGCTGTACTAGTTTGCATTCCCACCAACAGTGTAAGAGGGTTCCCTTTTCTCCACAACCTCTCCGGCATTTATTGCTTGTAGACTTTTGGATAGCAGCCATTCTGACTGGCGTAAAATGGTACCTCATTGTGGTTTTGATTTGCATTTCTCTGATTATGAGCGATGTTGAGCATCTTTTCATGTGTTTGCTAGCCATCTGTATATCTTCTTTGGAGAAATGTCTGTTTAGTTCTTTGTCCCATTTTTTGATTGGGTCATTTATTTTTCTGGAATTGAGCTGCAGGAGTTGCTTGTATATTTTTGAGATTAATTCTTTGGCTGTTGCTTCGTTTGCTATTATTTTCTCCCATTCTGAAGGCTGTCTTTTCACCTTGCTTATACTTTCCTTTGTTGTGCAGAAGCTTTTAATTTTAATTAGGTCCCATATGTTTATTTTTACTTTTATTTCCAATATTCTGGGATGTGGGTCATAGAGGATCCTGCTATGGTTTATGTTGTAGAGTGTTTTGCCTATGTTCTCCTCTAGGAATTTTATAATTTCTTGTCTTACACTTAGATCTTTAATCCATTTTGAGTTTATTTTTGTGTATGGTGTTAGGAAGTATTCTAGTTTCATTCTTTTACAAGTGGTTGACCAGTTTTCCCAGCACCACTTGTTAAAGAGTTTGTCTTTTCTCCATTGTGTATTCTTGCCTCCTTTGTCAAAGATAAGGTATCCGTAGGTGCATGGATTTATCTCTGGGCTTTCTATTTTGTTCCATTGATCTATATTTCTGTCTTTGTGCCAGTACCATACTGTCTTGATGACTGTGGCTTTGTAGTAGAGACTGAAGTCAGGCGGGTTGATTCCTCCAGTCCCACTCTTCTTTCTCAAGATTGCTTTGGCTATTCGAGGTTTTTTGTATTTCCATACAAATTATGAAATTATTTGTTCTAGTTCATGAAAAATACTATTGGTAGCTTGATAGGGATTGCATTGATTGCTTTGGGTAGTATACTCATTTTCACTATATTGATTCTTCCAATCCATGAACAGGGTATATTTCTCCATCTGTTTGTGTCCTCTTTGATTTCTCTTGCCAGTGTTTTATAGTTTTCTATATATAGGTCTTTTGTTTCTTTAGGTAAATATATTCCTAAGTATTTTATTCTTTTCATTGCAATGGTGAATGGAATTGTTTCCTTAATTTCTCTTTCTGTTTTCTCATTGCTAGTGTATAGGAATGCAAGGTTATATCTTATTTGTGCTGGCCGAGCACTCCTGCCCCTTTCCTAGAGAACAGCTGGTCAAGTTTCCATTGAGGAACCACTGATCTCTAATTCCTAGTCCCCTCCACCCACTAACCCCCAGATGTGGGAATGTTTCTACTTTGCTGACTCAAGATTCAGCCTTGGCCAGTTAGAAGATCACAGTTGTCCTGATCACAGTTATTGGTTCAGGCAGATCAAAGCCTTTCTGAAGACTTTTGTTGAAACTGTAGTGCAACAGTTGCCCTTGTCTTCAAAGACATAGATGTCAAGAAATTGAAAATCAGACCTGTCAGTGGCCACATTGATGAAGAGATCTACCTTCGGTAAGAAGCATTTCAGAGGAAAACTGAAACAGGCGATGGTGAGAAAGAGTGCTTCTGAGATCTCGCCATACCTGGAATAACTGACTTTCAGTTCAGTTCAGTCGCTCAGTTGTGTCTGACTCTTTGTGACTCCATGAATCACAGCACGCCAGGCCTCCCTGTCCATCACCAACTCCAGGAGTTCACTCAAACACATGTCCATCGAGTCTGTGATGCCATCCAGACATCTCATTCTCTGTCGTCCCCTTCTCCTCCTGCCCCCAATCCCTCCCAGCATCAGAGTCTTTTCCAGTGAATCAACTCGTCACATGAGGTGGCCAAAGTATTGCAGTTCCAGCTTTAGCATCAGTCCTTCCAATGAACACTCAGGATTGATCTCCTTTAGAATGGACTGGTTGGATCTCCTTGCAGTCCAAGGGACCCTCAAGAGTCTTCTCCAGCATCACAGTTCAAAAGCATCTAGTCTTCCCTTTTAAGTGAGCCACAATGATCCACTTCTGTTGTTGTTGAAGTTCTTTGAGTTGAAATGCAAACTAATATACAGCACTCCCTGGGAGTTCCTTTGTAGGGTGGAGTGGGACTTCCTGAAGACTGGAGAGAGGGTCCTTGGAAGTGAGATGGGGCTCCATAAACAGATGTTATACTCTCGCTGAACTTCACTTCATCATGAACGCTACAATTTCTGGCAATCATTTTTAAATACATTTTTTTGGGGTGGAGAAAGCCAGAGTGAGCGCAGAACATGTGTCTGAGTTCATGCTCCTCTTCTGCACTAACACTTAACTTTGTACCAATACTTACCCATGGTAAAAATTTTGACCTCCTTGCCGTGGACTGCAGTTTCTTGCATAGTAAACCTGGAGAAGGAAATGGTAACCCACTCCAGTATTCTTGCCTGGAGAATCCCATGGACGGAAAAGCCTGATAGGCTACAGTCCACGGGGTCGCAAAGAGTCGGACACGACTGAGCGACAGGACGGACGGACGGAAACCTAGGTTGGTAAATTTCAAACTACTATGTGGAGCTCTTGGAGGAAGAATTAACCTTAGGAAATAGAGGAAATCAAGTCATCATAGTTTGGATTTCCCAACCATATTCCCCATTCTGTTCAATGTGCAGTAATCTTTTGCTTATTTTATGTTGAAAATTTCATTTGAAAAACAGAAAAACTTTTTTTCTTAAAAAACATTTGAAAACCACTTAGGAGGTCTCTGAGTAAGTTTCCTTCTAGCTTGTTTCTCTGACATCCTCAAGATGGTCATCTCTGAGGACTTCATGGTGAAGGCTCTAGATAGAGTCTAGTCTGCATCCCAGTTAAGTTATATCTCTTGATTGATGTGCAGAGCAAAGATCCTGATTTTTCCTCTTCCCTGTTTCTAAATTTTGAGTTTGCTTTCTTGGTGATGTTAGCAGTCTTTAGTTCATTGTCCTTTTCTCCAAGAAGGGCTTGTTTGGTGGAGAGTTTATTGTATTTGTTTCTTTTTAAAGTGAGTTTTTAAAAAACTGTTTATCAATGGCATAACTATACTTGCTCATTTTAGAAATTTTAAAAATCTAAAAGTTAAGGGGAAAATATCTTTCTTAGTCTCACTACCCAAAGAGAAGCCATTGTTCTACTGAAAATCTGCCTGATGCTTTCCAGTATATTAGAGATCAAATCCCCTCTTTCAAGCCTGCCCTACCACCAGGGCCTCCACCTGACCTAGACTGAGCCAAGTCTGCTGCTATACCTGGTGGCTCCTAGCATCTTATGACTTCTCCTATTTCTTTCTGTTCTTTGGAAGGGCTCATTTCCTTTTACCTTCAAACCTTTGTACCTGCTGTTACACACCTCCTTCACAATGAAAGTTTCTCCTTGCATTGTGGATCTCAGCTGAGATGGCCCAACCTGTAGGAAAGCTGCTTTTTCACAGTCAGGGGTTTGCTAGGCATACACTCCTGGAGCACCTTATACTTTCCTGAGCACTCAGTTCAGTTCAGTCACTCAGTTGTGTCCAACTCTTTTTGACCCCATGAACTGCAGCATGCCAGGCTTCCCTGTCCTGTCGTCTTCGGTGATCAGCTTTCTTTATAGTCCAACTCTCACATCCATACATGACTACTGGAAAAACCATAACTTTGACTAGACAGACCTTTGTTGGGAAAATAATGTCTCTGCTTTTTAATATGCTGTCTAGGTTGGTCATAACTTTTTTTTCAAGGAGTAAGAGTCTTTTAATTTCAGTCACCATCTGCAGTGGTTTTGGAGCCCCCCTCAAATAAAGTCTGTCACTGTTTCCATTTTTTCCCCATCTTTTTGCCATGAAGTGATGGTACCAGAAGCCATGATCTTAGTTTTCTGAATGTTGAGTTTGAAGCCAACTTTTTCACTCTCCTCTTTCACTTTCATCAAGAGGCTCTTTCGTTCTTCTTTGCTTTCTGCCACAGTGTAATGTCATCTGCATATCTGAGGTTATTGATATTTCTGAGCACTATTGATATTTCCTGAGCACTACCACGATATATATATCTGTATATATATGGGATTCCCTGGTGGTTCAGATGGTAAAGTGTCTGCCTGCAATGCGGGAGACCTGGGTTCGATCCCTGGGTCAGGAAGATCCCCTGGAGAAGGAAATGGCAGCCCACTCCAGTACTCTTGCCTAGAAAATTCCATGGATGGAGGAGCCTGGTGGGCTATAGTCCATGGGGTCGCAAAGAGTCGGACACGACTGAGTGACTTCACTTTCACTTTTCACTTTCACCACAATATAATATTGTCAGTAGTTTGTTTACCTCCATCTCCCAGCAGTTCCATGGTAACAGACATTAATTATGTCTTTTTCACCATTATATTACCACCACCTCCACTACCATATTTAGCCCTCATCTGATATAAAGTTGTTACCCAGTATAGATTGGCAGAATGAGTCAATGCCATTCAGCAACTGAATTTTTATTAAGACTTAATTTTTTTCAAGCAGTTTAGGTTCACAGTAAAATTGAATGGAAGGCACAGAGATATCCCATTTACATGCTTAGCCACGTGCTTAGCCTCCCCCATTACCAACATCCCCCATAGTAGAGTCAGTTCAGTTCAGTTCAGTTCAGTCGCTCAGTCGTGTCTGACTCTCCGCGACCCCATGAATTACAGCACGCCAGGCCTCCCTGTCCATCACCAACTCCCGGAGTAGAGTACATTTGTTAAAATTGATGAACCTATGATGACACACTGTGGGGCTTCCCAGGTGGCTAAGTGGTAAAGAATGCACCTGACAATGCAGGAGACACTGGAGACATGGGTTCCATCCCTGTGTCAGTAAGAGTCCCTGGAGAAGGGAATGGCAACCCACTCCAGTATTCTTGCCTGGAAAATCCCGTGGACAGAGGAGCATGGCAGTTTACAATCCATAGTGTTTCAAAGAGCTGGACAGGACTTGGTGACTTTCATTTCACACTTGTGAAAGATATAAGATCAGTGTCTTGATTTCTTTCTTTGTATGTGCCTGTCCAGTTGTTCTAGCACCATTGGTTGAGAAGACTGTCTTTGCTCCATTGTATTTTCTGTTTTTCTTTGTCAAAAATCAATTAGCTATATTTATGGAAGTCTATTTTAGGGCCCTCTATTCTGTTCCATTGATTTGTTTATTTATTCTTTTGCCAGTACCATAATGTTTTTGATTATAGCAGTTTTATAGTTAAGCCTTGAAATCAAGTATTGTTATTAATAGTTCTCTAACTTTGTTCTTTCAATATGGTGTTGGCTAGTCTGTGTCTGTTGTCTCTCCATGTAAACTTTAGAACTAGTTTATTCATATCTATAAACAAGTTTTTGCAGAACTTTTTTTGTCATATCATTACTGTACCAACAAAGGTCTGTCTAGTCAAAGCTATGGTTTTTCCAGTAGTCATGTATGAATGTGAGAACTGGACCATAAATAAAGCTGAGCACCGAAGAATTTATGCTTTTGAACTGTGGTGTTGGAGAAGACTCATGAGAGTCCCTTGGCCAGAGGGAGATCAAACCAGCCAATCCTAAAAGAAATCAGTCCTGAATATTCATTTTAAAGACTGATGCTAAAGTGGAAGCTCCGGTATTTTGGCCACCTAATGTGAAGAGCTGACTCATTGGAAAAGACCCTGATGCTGGGTAAGATTGAAGGCAGAAGGAGAAGGGGATGACAGAAGATGAGACGGTTGGATGGCATCACAGACTTGATGGACATAAGCTGGAGCAAGCTCTGGGAGTTGGTGAGGGACTGGGAAGCCTGGTGTGCTGCAGTCCGTGTGGTTGCAAAGGTTCAGGCATGACTGAGCAACAGAACTGACTGACTGATATCTATAAAACAACTCACTGGGATGCTTCCTGGGTGGTGCTAGTGGTAAAGAAAGTGAAGTTGCTCAGTCGTGTCCAACTCTTTGCAACCCTGTGGACTGTGACCTACCAGGCTCCTCCGTCCACGGGATTCTCCAAGCAAGAATATTGGAGTGGGTTGCCATTTCCTTCTCCAGGGGATCTTCCCAACCCAGATCGAACCCGGGTCTCCCGCATTGGAGGCAGACTCTTTAACCTCTGAGCCACCAGGGTAAAGAACCTGCCTGTTAATGCAGGAGATGTAAGAGATGCAGTTTCAATCCCTGGATTGGGAAGATCCCTTGGAGGAGGGCATGGCAACCCACTCCAGTATTCTTATCTGGCGAATCCCATGGACAGGGGAGCCTGGCTGGCTACAATTCATGAGGTCTCAAAGAGTCGGACATGACTGAAGTGACTTGGCAGGCACACATGCATTGACTACAGATCAATGGAAAGAACTGACATCTTGACAGTATTGAGTGTTCCTATTCATGAACATGGGATATTTCTTTGTTTATTTAGTCTTTGTGAATTTCTTTTTGTTATATATTTCCTTGGTTGATCCTTCTACCTCAAAATTTTCTTTTAAATATAACTCATGTCATGGTTGATGCTTCTGCCTTTCTCTGGGTATTCTGTTAAACATTGATACAGAAAGTGAGAGCCATCTCTCTTTGCTTTAATTGCTGTCTCTTCTGTGCCATGACATCATTATTGTTTGTGTGCCCTGCCCCTGCTCTGTTCCAGGTACTCTGCTGAGTGCTTGTCCATGTATTAGCTCTGGTCCACCTAGTCAAGGCTATGGTTTTTCCCGTGGTCATGTATGGATGAAAGAGTTGGACTGTGAAGAAAGCTGATCGCCGAAGAATTGATGCTTTTGAACTGTGGTGCTGGAGAAGACTCTTGAGAGTCCCTTGGACTGCAAGGAGATCCAACCAGTCCATTCTGAGGGAGATCGATCCTGGGTGTTCATTGGAAGGACTGATGCTAAAGCTGAAACTCCAATACTTTGGCCACCTCATGCGACGAGTTGACTCATTGGAAAAGACTCTGATGCTGGGAGGGGTTGCAGGCAGGAGGAGAAGGAACAACAGAGAATGAGATGGCTGGATGGCATCACTGACTCGATGGACATGAGTTTGAATGAACTCTGGGAGTTGGTGATGGACAGGGAGGCCTGGCATGCTGTGATTCATGGGGTCGCAAAGAGTCGGACACGACTGAGCAACTGAACTGAACTGAACTGATTGCCTAGGACCATGCAGAGTAGGGAGGCTTTGTCACTCTCATTCTCTAGATTAGGAACTGGAGGCTTAGAGAAGTTAAATAACTTTCCCAATAACACCAACAAATTAAGTATCTGACTTGAGGTCTGAACCAGGATTCAGGTGTATCTGAATTCAAGTTATTGTTTGACTCCTATGATGGTTCCCTGGCCTGTGAACTCAGATCACTCTGTAAAGAAGTTTTTGTTGACTCTAACTAAATAAATTTGAAAAAGTGAAAGTTTTCTACCAGTTAGCATATCTAGAGGATGAGGTTATACACAGTATTAATGTAATTATTGGCAACGCACTCCAGTACTCTTGCCTGGAGAATCACAGGGATGGCGGAGCCTGGTGGCTGCAGTCTATGGGGTCGCACAGAGTCGGACACAACTGAAGCAGCTTAGCAGCAGCAGCAGCAGCAGGTAAAGTTCAGCCTGTTTTAATATGGAAAGTCTATTGTTGCTTCCACTTTGGAAGAGGTGATTTAGTCCATCTGAGAATGAGGTGTCTTCCTGAAGGATGGCAGGTAAATGTTTCTTCTCACTTCTATGAATTGAAATTAAAGAATCTTATTTTAAAGACCAAGCCCTTCTTGTCCTAAGGGAGTGGCAACCAAATTTTTGCTTGTTGATTTAGATTCTGCTTTAAATAGGGCTGTGAAAATTCCTGAGTGGGCCAAACAAAGGAAATAGGATTTTGGAGGGTGGTGTGAAGCTAAGTGATAATCTATGGGAAGGAAAGCATATAGAAAGGAGCCTAAAGCCTGTGACTCTGGGCAAAAGGAATTTGGCAGTACCTCAGATCTGTGTAGGAAGTGCTTGGTTAAATGGCCCTGGAGAAAAAGTACTGGTCACAGCATATATTAACACACTGCTCACTTTCACAAAATTAGTAACTCTACATGACCTCTGCCAAAAGGTCTGACTGATTGACAGGCCAATCTTTACTCAAAGTTACTCTTAGCAATGACTACCCAGCAGGAACAACACTTTGTCTAAGCCACAAGGCTTCCATCTGAGGACCCATGTGTGTACCTTCCCACAGTTCTCCCAGAGCTACTGTAAATTCAAAGGGACCCCTTGAAGTGGTAGGGAAGCAAACACCCTCCTGGGTGTGAAATGAGACTGAGCATGAAGCAGATGTCTTTCTTATGCCCAGTCGGATGAAAGACCTTGCCTTGGGCAGTTTTGGATTGTGAGATTGGAATCAAAATATAAGCTGCACACTTCAGACATCCTTTCATCCTGTGTAGCAAATGGCATCATCACCAAATCATTAGAGAGCTCCTGCTGTGTGTTCTGATGAGACCATGTTTAAGTTGAATCTCCTACAACTCAAGGAAGCTCTAAGCATTCTCCATGATTTTGTAGCATTAGTACTTCTGCTTTTCGCTTTCTGCTTCCTGAATTTACTCAGCCTTCCAGATTGCCTTATGCTTGCTCTTAACAAGTTCTGACTCTTCTTTTTCCATAAAAAAATGGTCTTTCCGAATACTTTGTGAAGCATTAGTAATTTTCTTTAAAAGTTGGAATGTATCCTAGGGCATGTCATCCATGACTATCTGTTACCTTCAGGTACTCACATTACCCTGCCCATAATGGCAGCCACCTGGGAAAGTAACTTTTTGTTCCCTATTTACCCACTATTTTACTTTGGGGTTTTATAGTGTCTGGCACAGTGCCCAGAGCTTCATCCACATTTATTGAATGAATTAGTGAATTTGTACAAAAATTTGTACATGATTGGAAGGACTCATGCTGAAACTCCAATACTTTGGCCACCTGATGCAAAGAACTGACTCACTGGAAAAGACTCTGATGCTGGGAAAGATTGAAGGCAGGAGGAGAAGGGGACAACAGAGGAGGAGATGGTTGGATGGCATCACCGACTCGATGGACATCAGTTTGAGCAGGCTTCGGGAATTGGTGATGGACAGGGAAGCCTGGCGTGCTGTAGTCCATGGGGCTGCAAAGAGTCAGATATGACTGAGTAACTGAACTGAACTGAAAAACCTTTCCCCTGTGGATGCCAAAGTGAAATTGAGATGCTTACAACATTGCAGAATGAAGAGTTACTGTCTCTTGTCTGAAGAGTACATTCAATACAGTAATGAGAAGTAATGTTGTAAGCTCCCTAGATGGTCGAGTGTCTCATCTAGACCTAGGCCAGTTTTTTTCTTTGTTATTCTTTGCACAGGAAGAACTTTCTTAGGCAGCCTGTGAAATAGTGACAAGCTCATTTCTCACTACTGTGATAAAAAGTTTAATGCTTTAGTGTCCTATCTGAGTTTTAAAACTTATGGAATCACAGTATCTAGCCTGGCCTCATATTTTAAAAATGTGCATACAGGGAGTAAGGTAGTATTACCAGTTCCATAACTCGAAATAGAAACTCTTAATTTCACCTCTTGGTTCAGAATTCTTTCCTCTATAACATCTTTTCTCTAAATAGAAGTCCACTTGCTCAAATGTGTTATGATGTCCTAAGAGGGAATATAAGGGAGAGAAGTTGTGAGGTATAAGACAATAGGGAGTGGTGGTGAGTATGGCAAACTAGATTATATGCTCCATTTCAAGGCCAAGATCTACATTTTAGCTCTTGCTAGTGTTTATGGCATCACCGACTCTATGGACATGAGTTTGAGTGAACTCCGGGAGTTGGTGATGGACAGGGATGCCTGGCGTGCTGTGATTCATGGGGTCGCAAAGAGTTGGACACGACTGAGCGACTGAACTGAACTGAACTGAGTGTTGCATGAGAGAGCATTGACAAACCTGCTTCTCCTAGAAAAGTGTAAAACCTGAATATTTATGTAAAAATTTTCAACCTTTACTTTTCGACAAAACATTTTTTAAAACTTAAAGATATCATATAGACTGAGCAGAGCATGTATTCAAAACTTGCCCAAGCAACTTCTGCTCTGTGCCTTCCAGTAAACGTGACCACAAACCTAGGATAGAGAATTGTAAGTGTTGTCTCGAGTCATTTGACATTGGTCTGTGGTTCTCTATACCAATATCTGAAATAAGCAATTTCCTGTTTAAAAGTATTTTTGTGTGAATTTAAAATTCTCTAAAGCTAACTCTTACTTTCTTTGCCTTTAGTGATGTTTTATGAAGAGGAGAGAAAAGGATGCAGTTACATTTCTGTTTCTTAACGAAGATCCCCTGGAGAAGGAAATGGTAACCCACTCCAGTATTCTTGCCTGGAGAATCCCATGGATGGAGAAGCCTGGTAGGCTACAGTCCACGGGGTCGCAAAGAGTCGGACATGACTGAGCGACTGAACAGAATGAACAAGTAGGAGAGATAGCAGTCAAGAGCAGAATCTGTGGAAGCTGTCTACTTGGATATGGGACCTTGGGCAAGTTACTTAATCTTCCCAAGCCTTGGTTTCTTTGTGTTTCATAAGAACTGACTCATTTTGAAAAGACCCTGATGTTGGGAAAGATTGAAGGCAGGAGGAGAAGGGGACGACAGAGGATGAGATGGTTAGATGGCATCACCAACATGATGGACATGAGTTTGGGTAAACTCCGGGAGTTTACCCAAGGAGGCCTGGCATGCTGTAGTCCATGGGTTCGCAAAGAGTCGGACATGACTGAGCGACTGAACTGACTGACTGACTTCCTAGGGTTGCTGCAAGGGTTAATTGAGTTATATGTTAATTGCTTAGAATAGTGCCTAGGCACCCAGTAAGCACACAGCAATTTTTGGTGTTTTTAGGATTATTTTGCTAATATTGCTAGTGAATTGTGCTTATCCTTGGATTTACTGCAAATCAGTTTTGTCCCTCATGTGGATCAGAGCTGAACAAAGGGTGGGTATATGCACTACTCGTTATAACATGTAGGCAGATGAAGGTTAAGAGTAGCAATACTAATCCCTAGGTCTTCTCATCTGGATAGCCTTTCAGGGGGATCAGGAAGCCATCAGGCTATGTAGAAGCCTGGCAAAAGAGAAGGGATAAAGCTGAGGGTTGAGACCATCCAGAGATGGCTGTACTGAAAGAGCCCAGCTGATTTAAAATGGAGACCTCTTTAAAGTTACTCTATTACCTATTTCTGATTTTATCACAGATATGTCACTAAAAATGACCACCTCTGTTACTCTAATAGATTATTGGCTACTCACTGTTCTCAGAATTTCCACTAAAGCATTTTACTGTCTTTGCAGTCACTTTCTGATACCACTGCCTTTTATTAAACTTAACCTACTTCAGTGAATTTATTCATTATCTTGGTCATTATTTTGTAACATTATTTTTCCACTTTTATTGATAAATAATTGATGTACATCACTTGTATAAGTTTAAGGTGTACAGCATGATGGTTTGATTTTACATGTATCATGAGATGACCACAACATGAACAGTTGGTTTAGCTAACCATCTGTTCTTCTCATACAGACATAGTGTTAAGAAAAAGAAAAAGGGAAGGAAAATTCTTCTTTGTAATGAGGTCTTTTAGGATTTACTCCTTTAAAAACTTTTTTATATACCATACAGCAGCATTAGCTATAGTCATCACATTATACTTAGTATCCTTCAGATCAGTTCAGTTCGGTTCAGTCGCTCAATCGTGTCTGACTCCCCGCGACCCCATATATCACAGCACGCCAGGCCTCCCTGTCCATCACCAACTCCCGGAGTTCACTCAAACTCATGTCCACAGAGTCGGTGATGCCATCCAGCCATCTCATTCTCTGTTGTCCCCTTCTCCTCCCGCCCCCAAACTTTCCTAGCATCAGAGTCTTTTCCAGTGAATCAACTCGTCGCATGTGGTGACCAAAGTATTGCAGTTTCAGCTTTAGCATCAGTCCTTCCAATGAACACCCAGGATTGATCTCCTTTAGAATGAACTGGTTGGATCTCCTTGCAGTCCAAGGGACTCTCAAGAGTCTTCTCCAACACCACAGTTCAAAAGCATCAATTCTTCGGCGATCAGCTTTCTTCACAGTCCAACTCTCACATCCATACATGACCACGGGAAAAACCATAGCCTTGACTAGACGGACCTTTGTTGGCAAAGTAATGTCTCTGCTTTTTAATATACTATCTAGGTTGGTCATAACTTTCCTTCCAAGGAGTAAGCGTCTTTTAATTTCATGGTTGCAATCAGCATCCACAGTGATTTTGGAGCCCCCCAAAAATAAAGTCTGACACTGTTTCCACTGTTTTTCCATCTATATCCCATGAAGTGATGGGACCAGATGCCATGATATTTGTTTTCTGAATGTTGAGCTTCAAGCCAACCTTTTCACTCTCCTCTTTCACTTTCATCAAGAGGTTTTTGAGTTCCTCTTCACTTTCTGCCATAAGGGTAGTGTCATCTGCATATCTGAGGTTATTGATATTTCTCCCGGCAATCTTGATTCCAGCTTGTGCTTCTTCCAGCCCAGCGTTCCTCATGATGTACTCTGCATATAAGTTAAATAAGCAAGGTGACAATATACAGCCTTGACGTACTCCTTTTCCTATTTGGAACCAGTCTGTTGTTCCATGTCCAGTTCTGACTGTTGCTTCCTGACCTGCATACAGGTTTCTCAAGAGGCAGGTCAGGTGGTCTGGTATTCCCATCTCTTTCAGAATGTTCCACAGTTTATTGTGATCCACACAGGCAAAGGCTTTGGCATAGTCAATGAAGCAGAAATAGATGGTTTTCTGGAACTCTCTTGCTTTTTCCATGATCCAGCGGATGTTGGCAATTTGATCTCTGGTGCCTCTGCCTTTTCTAAAACCTGCTTGAACATCTGGGAGTTCACGGTTCACATATTGCTGAAGCCTGGCTTGGAGAATTTTGAGCATGACTTTACTAGCGTGTGAGATGAGTGCAATTGTGCGGTAGTTTGAGCATTCTTTGGCATTGCCTTTCTTTGGGATTGGAATGAAGACTGACCTCTTCCAGTCCTGTGGCCACTGCTGAGTTTTCCAAATCTGCTGGCATATTGAGTGCAGCACTTTCACAGCATCATCTTTCAAGATTTGAAATAGCTCAACTGGAATTCCATCACCTCCACTAGCTTTGTTTGTCGTGATGCTTTCTAAGGCCCACTTGACTTCACATTCCAAGATGTCTGGCTCTAGGTCAGTGATCACGTTACCGTGATTATCTTGGTCGTGAAGATCTTTTTTGTACAGTTCTTCTGTGTATTCTTGCCACCTCTTCTTAATATCTTCTGCTTCTGTTAGGTCCATACCATTTCTGTCCTTTATCGAGCCCATCTTTGCATGAAATGTTCCCTTAGAATCTCTAATTTTCTTGAAGAGATCTCTTGTTTTTCCCATTCTGTTGTTTTCCTCTATTTCTTTGCATTGATCACTGAGGAAGGCTTTCTTATCTCTCCTTGCTATTCCTTGGAACTCTGCATTCAGATGCTTATATCTTTCCTTTTCTCCTTTGCTTTTCACTTCTCTTCTTTTCCCAGCTATTCATAAGGCCTCCTCAGACAGCCATTTTGCTTTTTTGCATTTCTTTTCCATGGGGATGGTCTTGGTCCCTGTCTCCTGTACAATGTCATGAACCTCTGTCCAGAGCTCATCAGGCACTCTATCAATCAGATCTAGTCCCTTAAATCTATTTCTCACTTCCACTGTATAATCATAATGGATTTGATTTAGGTCATATCTGAATGGTCTAGTGGTTTTCCCTACTTTCTTCAATTTAAGTCTGAATTTGGCAATAAGGAGTTCATGATCTGAGCTACAGTCAGCTCCTGGTCTTGGTTTGTATTAAAACTGGAAGTCTGTACGTGTTGACTCCCTTGGAGCATATATTTTCTAACTGGTTGAACAAGCTGGAATCTCTTTATCAGGTAGAGGAACAAGCTCATTTTATATGGAGAGAGACTGTCCAGAAATAAATCATGTGATAGATTTCTTGTGCTTCTTAACAGTGCAGACAGCTGGAGTATGATAGGAGCAGTGCAAGATCTGACCTCATAAACATCTCAGAACCATACTCTGGGGCTTTCAACCAATAGCTTGCCTTTCACTTGAGCCCACCTTGCCATGTGCAGAAACCCTCTAAGGAAAGGAGATGATCGCATCTCTCCAGGTGGCAGACAAGTGTCATAAGAAAGGAATGTGGAGACTCCGATGGGTTGTGGCCTTGATGTGGAGATCACGGCCGTTTCTCTTTGAGCTGTCAAAGAGTTCATAGTGAATGTGTATGGAGAGGGCTCCTCCTTAAGAAAGGCTCTTTTTTTAGGTGTTCGTTCTCTGACCCCTTTCTTTGTGTGGATCATCAATTCTTTCATTAATCTTTTTTTTTTCCAGGGAGAGGGCTCTATGGACAGTGATGTCAGGAATATATTTTTTGGGCATGCCCTACAGACCCTCCCACCTCCCATGCTGACATTTATGAGACAGAAGGAAGATAACCCAGAGTCCATAGAAGTTGTTGTGGATGCCTGAAGGGATGTGATCATTTTCTGAGTCTGGGCAAGGCTCGACAGGGTGACTGTGGCAGGCATCCTTGGATGGTCCCCTCTGTCTATCCTAGTGACTCATTGGATGGTGAGTTATGTGTGAGATAAGGCATGTTTGGCATGGCCCAACAAGAAAAGGCAAGGAGACCCAACTAGTCCATTCTAAAGGAGATCAGTCCAGGGTGTTCATTGGAAGGACTGATGCTAAAGCTGAAACTCCAATACTTTGGCCACCTCATGTGAAGAGTTGACTCACTGGAAAAGATTCTGATGCTGGGAGGGATTGGGGGCGGGAGGAGAAAGGGACGGTAGAGAATGAGATGGCTGGATGGCATCACCGACTCAATGGACATGAGTTTGAGTGAACTCCGGGAGTTGGTGATGGACAGGGAGGTCTGGCGTGCTGTGATTCATGGGGTCGCAAAGAGTCGGACACGACTGAGCGACTGAACTGACTGACTGAACAAGAAAAGGGCTTGCCTGATGACCCTACTGGGGTTAATTCCAGTGAACATGTATACCATCTCGTTCCTCTTGGACAGGTCTTTCCCTGGATGTAAAGGGCTCAGTGGTACATGGTCTCTGATTTATCCCCCTCTCTGTTCAACAGCACCAAAGATCCTATCACTCCTTTATGTTTGAGATCAAGTGATTTCTTTAGAGTTTTGGGCTTTTATCCAAGAGTTCAATTGTCCTTTTCAATGTCATCTATGATTAGTAGGAAACTGAACTTTATTTCTCTATTTTGATTTTCTTTTTCTTGAACTGTGATTTCCCCATCTTGATTGAAGCAGGAATGATTTGCCTATTATACTCTTTCCCTGTCTGGAAATTGTATCAAGATTGGAGACATCATGGGCTGTCTCTTGAGCTATTCATTGCATAATGCCTTCTTGATAGGCCAATTACAGTGAACAAAGCATTTTAGGTGACATCTAACTGGAGACTTGTAAACTATAATTGTCACTTTGATTTCTGTTCTGTCATTTAGTACTGTGTTTTCTCTGCTTTGGTTACAATCCCCCATGTGGTTTTTAATCCATCCCAGGTGCTGAACTTTAAAAATGTATTTGTGTGGTCAGCACATTATACCAGAATAGCCTCTCTAAATCTGGCGTGAGTTTGGGGTTCGGTTTACATGTGTTTGTACCAATTCTTGTTTCCAAAATTCAAAGCCCTTTTCATTTTTATGGATACTGCTGAGGGAGCTATTCATATCTCAGTATTTACATGATTAATCTACACCCCATATCATGGCTTCTAACATCTCCAACTCTAGATGAAAAAGTCTTGGTAGCAGTGCCTTCTATTTGAAGTTGTGATAAGAACTGACTTTTGTATTTACTGATGATAAAAGGATTTTTAAAATGTCCATTTACTGATACAGCATTGGAAATCTTGCATAAGTTGAAAAGAAAATACCACACCATTGACATCTTGGTCTCTGTCTCTTCAAAATCTTTACCGTATGCCTTAAAGGGTGGTGACATCAGCATCCAACATATCTCCCTGCAATGCTGGAAATGCTCTGTTCTGTGCCATCCAATATGGTAGTCACTAGCTACATGTGGCTGTTGAGCATTTGAAAGATAGCTAATGTGCCTCAGAGACTAAAGTTTGCATTTCATTTTATAATTTAAATTTGAATAGCCGCATGTGTCTAATAGCTCCCTTATTGGGCAAGTTATAGTATATGTGACTGAAGGTTGATTATTGAGACTAAGTTTGTGAATTATTCTTTTGTTGTTTTTTTTCCCCTTCTGTTTAGATCTGCCTTGAAAAATCAATAATGTTGATGGTAATGATAGTTTTGAGTCCTTATTCTGTGCTATATGTTATCTGTGCTTTGTGTTTTCACATGCATTACCTCATTTAATCTTTACCTCCAACTATAAAGGAGCTATCAGTACTGTCTTGTCTTTGTTGTTAAAAGAGAGACCAAGAAAAGAGAAACCACTTGTTCAAGGTCACACTGGAAACAGGAGTTATAGTCCAAGGCCAAGTAATCCCAGGAGGGTACTTTTCTGTCTCTCTTCCAGACATTAAACTGTTTGTGTTTTCCCCTTGTTTATGGATTGTCTAAATGAGAGTGGTATTAATTCCCTAGGGCTGTCATAAAAAATACCACAAATTGGGTGGTTTAGGATGACATGTATTTATTGTCTCACTGTTCTGGAGGCCAGTGCTCATAGTGCCGTGCTCCCTCGGAAACCTGCAGGGAAGAACCCCTCCCTGTCTCTTCCTGGCGTCTAACAATTTGCTGGCAGTCTCTGGCATCCTGTCTTGTAAATGAGTGACCCCAAACCTCCTTACCACATGGTGGGCTCCTTTTGTGTTTCCATTCACATGGCTTCCTTCTTATAAGGACACTAGTCTTACTGCACTGCAGGCCCACCCTACCCCAGTGTGACCTCACCTTGACTAATTACATCTGCAAGGATTCTATTTCCAAAGAAGGTCACCTTCTGAGATCCTAGGGTTTAGGACCTCAACATATCTTTTTGGGGAACACAATTCAGCCCATAGCAAGAAACTATCTTATTTTATTAGGATGGGGACTTTTCTGCATTATTTGATCATTTTAGACTGAAAGTTTTCTGGGAGCAAATTATCATAATGGGAAGAGCACTACAGTGGGAATCAGAAGGCCTGGGTTTGAATTCTGGGAACCCTTTAGTCTAACCTCCATTCCTTGGTTCTCTGTCTGTAAAATGGGCATGGCGTGAACAGTGGTCTGGTGATCCATTTCTCTCCTCTTCCTCTGGCAAAGCTTGCTAAGCAGTGGAAAGCATGCAGCCTTTCTCACCTGGCAGAGCCTGCCAGTTAACAGTGATGGCTCTTTGTCTCATACTTCTTATCCCCATGCAGGTATCAGGACGTAGCCCTTCCCACAGGTTCAGACGAAGACAGGGGAAAGGTGGTGGCAGAAGATGGCATGACTTTGCACTCACATTGGTTTTCTGAACTCCTGAGGACACCTTAGTATTGTACAATGGGTGGGCCTGGTGGTAGAGAAGGAAGCATATGGGGAGGGCAGCATCACCACCACGTGCCATGATGATGTAGAGAGAAGGCTGAGCAGCAGGATGCCTGCTTGGGATCTGGCTCTGTGGTCTCCAGCTGTGTGACCACTAGGGACAGATTTCCTCTCTGCATTCCAATCCTTTCTCCTACTGTGAGTGTAGGATTAGATTCCATGTTCACTGAGCCTTCCTCTTTCCCTAGATTTATTGATTGATGCAGACTTAAGCCAAAGACCAGTGAGGTCTTTAAAAAAAAGTTTGTTTAATCTACAGTCATTTCCTCCTTTTGCAGACTAGGATGTTTCTTTGGAATCATGGAGGCAAAGTTTGGCCTTTCCTTACGCTGCATTCAACAGCTTCATACTGATATCTCCTCAGAAGGTAAGGAAGTTGTGTGCATGCTGCTCATGCTTCACATATTTAAAGGCCGAATCCTTAAATCTTTTGTGCTGCTGCTGTCTGAAATCTGGTGGTAATTCGTCTGAATATCTCTTACTCAGTGTCCTTGCAGTACATTGTATTGTATGTTCTCCTTTTGACTCTCCATGGCTCAGTCTTCTGATAGAATTCCTGGGTTCATTGACTGAAGTCTTACACTGTTCTTTTTCCTATATTGGCTTATCAGGTAAGAAAACACAGGCATTAGAGGGCAATCAAGAAGAGTTTGGGACTATGTCTGGTCTTGTCTCCTGATTAGCTGTAGCTCAGATGATATCCAGAGACAGAATCTTGATCTTCCCCAAATTTCTCAGGTATTGAATAGACAGAAATGAAAGAAAATGCCCACTACTCTAGTCATTAGCTGTCATGGTCTGAACAGGTATGCTTGCATTATTGGCTGATATCTGTTTCCACCCTTTTAAAGTTAGTTTTTAATCAAGAAAAATGCATTTGAATCAGTTTTAATGAGGTGGATGAAATTGGAGCCAATTATACAGAGTGAAGTAAGCCAGAAAGAAAAACATCAATATAGTATACTGACGCATATATATGGAATTTAGAAAGATGGAAACCTGAAACCTGTGTACGAGACTGCAAAAGAGACATAGACATATAGAACAGTCTTTGGGACTCTGTGGGAGAGGGTGAAGGTGGGATGATTGGGAAAAAAAAAATAAATAAATAAAGTTAGTTTTTAAAGAAATTGACTTGCTTGGCAGTATCCAGTGATTTGAAGACTGTCTTTTAAAAAATGATTCTCTTTTAAATGGACATCTCAGCTTGTCATGCAGTATTTCTTCTTAAAATATGGTTTCTGCTTTCAAAGATTTTGTCCCAAATATATGCTAACCTTGCCCTTTGCTAAGATCTCTTGAGGGAACCTTTATTTTCCAATTATGATTATGCCAGTTTTGTACATTGTACAATAACGTATTAGAGGAATTTAATAAATATATATTTTTTAATAGTCAGCCCTGGGTTACACTTCAGTGGGAATAACAGAAGAAAATTCCCAAATAGCCATGGCTTAATAAAAGGTTGAAGTGAATTTCTTTTTCATACTTAAGAAGTTAGAGGAAGTCCACCCAGGAATGCCATGATGGCATATGGCATCAGAGAGTAAGATTTCTTTCACCCTTTGTTTCTGTCAGGTGTATTTTTTGCCCCATGTATATCTCATGGTTCAAGATGGCTACTCACTTGAAGCAATTGCCTCACTATTCTAACCAACACTAAGCAGAAAGGAGCAGCAAATGGCACTCCCCTTTGCTTTAAGGAAAATTCATAAAAGTTGCACACACACTGGTTTTGCTTATATCCCATAAGTATATTTGAGCCAAGGTTATGATTAATTGTGAAGGGGTCTAGAGTTTATTTCAGGTTGCTTTGTGCACAGCTAAAAAGCAAGTGTTCTTTTCTGTTTTTTAATTGAAGTAGAGTTGATTTGCAATGTTGTTTGCAAAATTTGTACTTTGTTTCTGGTGTATAGCGAAGTGATTCACTTGTGTGTGTGTGTGTGTGTGTGTGTGTTCTTTTTCAAATTCTTTTTCCCTTATAGGTTATTACAAGATAATGAATATAATCCCTTTGCTATACAGTGAGTCCTTGTTGGTTATCTACTTTATATACAGAATTGTGTGTATGTTAATCCAAATCTCTAATTTGTCCCTTCTTCATCCTCTTTCCCCTTCGGTAACCATAAGTTTGTTTTCTGTATCTGTGAGTCTATTTCTGTTTTGTAAATAAGTTCATTTGTATCATTTTTTTTAGATTCTACATAAGTGATGTCATATGATATCTGTCTTACATCACATAGTATGATAATCTCTAGGTCCATTCATGTTGCTGCAAATGGTATTATTTCATTCTTTTTATCTCTGTGTAATATTTCATTGTGTGTATATGAAGCATCTTCTTTACTCGTTCATCTGTTGATGGATATTTAGGTTGCCTCTATGTCTTGGCTATTGTAAACAGTGCTACTGTGAACATTGGACTGCATGAATCTTCTCAAATTAGAGTTTTTATCTTTTCTGGATATATTCCCAGGAGTGGGAATGCTGGATCATGTGGCTATGATATTTTCAGATAAAGTAACCTCCATACTGTTTTCCATAGTGGTTGCACCAATATACATTGCCACCAACAGTGTTAAGAGGCTTCCCTTTTCTCTTCACCCTCTGCAGCATGTATTATTTGTAAACTTTTTGATGATGGCCTTTCTGACTGGAGTGAGGTGATACCTCACTGTCATTTTGATTTGCATTTCTCTAATAATAATATTTTTTTAACTAAAATTTTTTTTGATTGGAGGAAAATTGCTTTACAGTGTTATGTTGGTTTCTGCCACACAACAACACAAATCAGCCATAATTATGCATATGTCCTTCCCCTGTTGCACCTCCCTCCCCTCCCCATCCCACCGCAGTAAGTTGTCACAGAGTGCCAGACTGGGCTCCCTGTGTTATGTGGCAACCTCCTTCTAGCTATTTAACACATGATAATGTATATATGCGGAGAAGGCAATGGCAAACCACTCCAGTACTCTTGCCTGGAAAATCCCATGGACAGAGGAGCCTGGCAGGCTGCAGTCCATGGGGTCGTGAAGAGTCGGACACGACTGAGCAACTTCACTTTCATTTTTCACTTTCACGCATTGGAGAAGGAAATGGCAACCCACTCCAGTGTTCTTGCCTGGAGAATCCCAGGGATGGGGGAGCCTGGTTGGCTGCCGTCTGTGGGGTCACACAGAGTCGGACACAACTGAAGTGACTTAGCAGCAGCAGCAGCAATGTATATATGTCAATGTTACTGTCTCCATTTGTCTCACCTTCTCCTTCCCCAACTGTGTCTTCTGAGATGTAGACCATTATCTACATCTGCATCTCCATTCCTTCCCTGAAAGTAGGTTCATCAGTACCACTTTTCTGGATTCCATATAGATGCATTAATATACAATGTTTGTTTTTCTCTTTTTGACTGACTTACTCTGTATAACAGGCTCTAGGTTCATCCACCTCACTACCACTGACTCAAATTCATTCCTTTTTTGGCAGAGTATTATTCCTTTGTTTAGATGGACCACATCTTCTTTATCCATTCATCTGTCAATGGACATCTAGGTTGCTTCCATGTCCTGGCTATTGTAAATAGTGCTGCAATGGACACTGGGATACATGTGTCTTTTAGAATTGTGGTTTTCTCAGGACATATGCCCAGTAGTAGGATTGCTGGGTCATATGGTAAATTTATTCCTAGTTTTTTAAGGAATCTCTGTGTTGTTTTCCATAATGACTGTATCAATTTACATTCCCACCAACAGTTCAGGAGTGTTCCCTTTTTTCCACATCCTCTCCAGCATTTATTGTTTGTACATTTCTTTGATGATGGCCTTTCTGATTGGAATGAATTGATATAGTAATTTTGATTTATATTTTTCTAATGATTAGTGATGTTGAGCATCTTTTCATGTATTTATTGACCATCAGTATATCTTCTTTGGAGAAATGTCTGTTTAGGTCTGCCCATTTTTTGTCTGGGCTGTTTGTTTTTCTGATATTGAATTGTATGAGCTGCTTATATATTTTGGAAACTAATCCTTTGTCAGTTGCTTCATTTGCAATTATTTTCTCCAATTCTGAGAGTTGTCTTTTCATATTGTTAATAGTTTACATTGCTGTGCAAACGCTTTTAAGTTTAATTAGATCCCATTTATCTTCATTTTTATTTCCATTACTCTAGGAAGTGGGTCAAAGAGGATCTTGCTGTGATTTATGGCAAAGAGTATACTGCCTGTATCTTCCTGTAAGAACTTTATAGTTTCTGGCCTTATATTTAAGTCTTTAACCCATTTTGAGTTTATTTTTTGTGTGGTATTAGGAAGTGTTCCAGTTTCTTTCTAAGAAGCACAACCTGGAATCAAGATTGCTGGGAGAAATATCAATAACCTCAGATATGCAGATGACACCACTCTTATGGCAGAAAGTGAAGAGGAACTCAAAAGCCTCTTGAGGAAAGTGAAAGAGGAGAGTAAAAAGGTTGGCTTGAAGCTCAACATTCAGAAAACAAAGATCATGGCATCTGGTCCCATCACTTCATGGGAAATAGATAGGGAAACAGTGGAAACAGTGTCAGACTTTATTATTTTGGGCTCCAAAATCACTGTGGATGCTGATTGCAGCCATGAAATTAAAAGATGTTTACTCCTTGGAAGGAAAGTTATGACCAACCTAGATAGCATATTAAAAAGCAGAGACATTACTTTGCCAACAAAGGTCCGTCTAGTCAAGGCTATGGTTTTTCCCGTGGTCATGTATGGATGTGAGAGTTGGACTGTGACGAAAGCTGATCGCCGAAGAATTGATGCTTTTGAACTGTGGTGCTGGAGAAGACTCTTGAGAGTCCCTTGGACTGCAAGGAGATCCAACCAGTCCATTCTAAAGGAGATCAATCCTGGTTGTTCATTGAAAGGACTGATGCTAAAGCTGAAACTCCAATACTTTGTCCACCTCATGCAACGAGTTGACTCACTGGAAAAGACTCTGATGCTGGGAAGGATTGGGGGCGGGAGGAGAAGGGGATGACAGAGAATGAGATGGCTGGATGGCATCACCAACTCGATGGACATGAGTTTGAGTGAGCTCCAGGAGTTGGTGATGGACAGGGAGGCCTGGCGTGCTATGATTCATGGGGTTGCAAAGAGTCAGATACGATTGAGCAACTGAATGGAACTGATTCAGTTTTCCTAGCACCACTTCGAGAGTCGCCGGCCCCGGCGGCGCAGACGCGAGGGACGCCGGCCCCTGGCGCACCCGACCACGTGCAAAATCGTGGCCAAGAGGAGCTACCCCACGCCCAAGGTTAGGGCGGTGGCTGAGAGGAGCTGTCCCACGGCCAAGAGGCGGTGGCTGCTTGGGCACAGGAGGGCTGAGAGGAGCTACTCCACATTCAAGGTCAGGAGGGGCGGCCTTGAGGAGATACCCCTTGTCCAAGGTAAGGTACAGCAGCTGCACTTTGCTGGAGCACCTGTGAAGACATACTCCACGACCAAGGTAAGTGAAACCCAAATAAGAGGGTAGGTATTGGGAGGGGGCATTAGAGGGCAGACACATTGAAATCATAATCACAAAAAACTAGTTGATCTGATCATATGGACCACAGTCCTGTCTAACTCAATGAAGCTAAGCCATGCCGTGTGGGGCCACCCAAGATGGTCGGGTCATGGTGGAGAGGTCTGACAATATGTGGTCCACTGGAGAAGGGAATGGCAAACCACTTCAGTATACTTGCCTTGAGAACCCCATGAACAGTATCAAAAGGCAAAATGATAGGATAGTGAATGAGGAATTCCCTAGGTCGGTAGGTGCCCAGTATGCTACTGGAGATCAGTGGAGAAATAACTCCAGAAAGAATGAAGGGATGGAGCCAGAGCAAAACAAATACCCAGTTGTGGATGTGACTGAAGCTAGAAGCAAGGTCCGATGCTGTAAAGAGCAATATTGCATAGGAACCTGGAATGTTAGGTCCATGAATCAAGGCAAATTGGAAGTGGTCAAACAGGAGATGGCAAGAGTGAACGTCGACATTCTAGGAATCAGTGAACTAAAATGGACTGGAATGGGTGAACTTAACTCAGATGACCATTATATCTACTATATGGGCAGGAATCCCTTAGAAGAAATGGAGTAGCCATCATGGTCAACAAAAGAGTCCGAAATGCAGTACTTGGATGCAATCTTAAAAATGACAGAATGATTTCTGTTCGTTACCAAGGCAAACCATTCAATATTACAGTAATCCAAGTCTATGCCCCAACGAGTAATGCTGAAGAAGCTGAAGTTGAACAGTTCTATGAAGACCTACAAGACCTTTTAGAACTAACACCCCAAAAAGATGTCCTTTTCATTCTAGGGGACTGGAATGCAAAAGTAGGAAGTCAGGAAACACGTGGAGTAACAGGCAAATTTGGCCTTGGAGCATGAAATGAAGCAGGGCAAAGGCTAATAGAGTTTTGCCAAGAGAAAGCACTGGTCATAGCAGACACCCTCTTCCAACAACACAAGAGAAGACTCTACACATGGACATCACCAGATGGTCAACACCGAAATCAGATTGATTATATTCCTTGCAGCCAAATATGGAGAAGTTCTATACAGTTAGCAAAAACAAGACCAGGAACTGACTGTGGCTCAGATCATGAACTCCTTATTGTCAAATTCAGACTTAAATTGAAGAAAGTAGGGAAAACCACTAGACCATTCAGATATGACCTAAATCAAATCCCTTATGATTATACAGTGAAAGTAAGAAATAGATTTAAGGGTCTAGATCTGATAGATAGAGTGCCTGATGAACTCTGGACGGAGGCTTGTGACATTATACAGGAGACGGGGACCAAGACCATCCCCATGGAAAAGAAATGCAAAAAAGCAAAATGGCTGTCTGAGGAGGCCTTACAAATAGCTGGGAAAAGAAGAGAAGCAAAAAGTAAAGAAGGAAAGGAAAGATATAAGCATCTGAATGCAGAGTTCCAAAGAATGGCAAGGAGAGATAAGAAAGCCTTCCTTAGCGATCAATGCAAAGAGATAGAGGAAAACAACAGAATAGGAAAAACAAGAGATCTTTTCAAGAAAATTAAAGATATCAAGGGAACATTTCATGCAAAGATGGGCTTGATAAAGGACAGAAATTGTATGGACCTAACAGAAGCAGAAGATATTAAGAAGAGGTGGCAAGAATACACAGAACTCTACAAAAAAGATCTTCACGATGAAGATAATCACGATGGCGTGATCACTCACCTGGAACCAGACATCTTGGAATGTGAAGTCAAGTGGGCCCTAGAGAGCATCACTATGAACAAAGCTAGTGGAGGTGATGGAATTCCAATTGAGCTATTTCAAATCCTGAGAGATGATGCTGTGAAAGTGCTGCACTCAATATGCCAGCAAATTTGGAAAACTCAGCAGTGGCCACAGGACTGGAAAAGGTCAGTCTTCATTCCAATCCCAAAGAAAGGCAATGCCAAAGAATGCTCAAACTACCGCACAATTGCACTCATCTCACACGCTAGTAAAGTCATGCTCAAAATTCTCCAAGCCAGGCTTCAGCAATATGTGAATCATGAACTTCCAGATGTTCAAGCATGTTTTAGAAAAGGCAGAGGCACCAGAGATCAAATTGCCAACATCGGCTGGATCATGGAGAAAGCAAGAGAGTTCCAGAAAAACATCTATTTCTGCTTCATTAACTATGCCAAGGCCTTTGACTGTGTGGATAACAATAAACTGTGGAACATTCTGAAAGAGATGGGAATACCAGACCACCTGACCTGCCTCTTGAGAAACCTGTATGCAGGTCAGGAAGCAACAGTCAGAAATGGACATGGAACAACAGACTGGTTCCAAATAGGAAAAGGAGTACGTCAAGGTTGTATATTGTCACCTTGCTTATTTAACTTCTATGCAGAGTACATCATGAGGAACGCTGGGCTGGAAGAAGCAGAAGCTGGAATCAGGATTGCCGGGAGAAATATCAATAACCTCAGGTATGCAGATGACACCACCCTTATGGCAGAAACTGAAGAGGAACTCAAAGGCCTCTTGATGAAAGTGAAAGAGGAGAGTGAAAAGGTTGGCTTGAAGCTCAACATTCAGAAAACGAAGATCATGGCATCTGGTCCCATCACTTCTTGGGAAATGAATGGGGAAACAGTGGAAACCATGTCAGACTTTATTTTTTTGGGCTCCAAAATCACTGCAGATGCTGATTGCAGCCATGAAATTAAAAGACGCTTACTCCTTGGAAGGAAAGTTATGACCAGCCTAGATAGCATATTAAAAAGCAGAGACATTACTTTGCCAACCAAGGTCCGTCTAGTCAAGGCCAAGGTTTGTCTAGTCAAGGCTATGGTTTTTCCCGTGGTCATGTATGGATGTGAGAGTTGGACTGTGAAGAAAGCTGAGCACCGAAGAATTGATGCTTTTGAACTGTGGTGCTGGAGAAGACTCTTGAGAGTCCCTTGGACTGCAAGGAGATCCAACCAGTCCATTCTAGAGGAGATCAATCCTGGGTGTTCATTGGAAGGACTTATGCTGAAGCTGAAACTCCAATACTTTGGCCACCTCATGCGACGAGTTTACTCACTGGAAAAGACTCTGATGCTGGGAGCGATTCGGGGTAGGAGGAGACGGGGACGACAGAGAATGAGGTGGCTAGATTGCATCACCGACTCGATGGACATGAGTTTGAGTGAACTCAGAGAGTTGGTGATGGACAGGGAGGTCTGGTGTGCTGTGGTTCATGGGGTCGCTAAGAGTCGGACACGACTGAGAGACTGAACTGAACTGAGCAACACTTATTAAAGAGGCTTTCTTTTCTCCATTGTGTATTCTTTCCTCCCTTGTTAAAGATATGGTGCCCATAGGTGCATGGGTTTATCTCTGGGCTTTCTGTCTTGTTCCATTAGTTTATATTTCTGCTTTTGTGCCAGTACCATACTGACTCAATGACTGTAACTTTGTAACATAGACTGAAGTCCGGAAGGTTGATTTCTTCAACTCTCTGTTTCTGTTTCTCAAGATTGCTTTGGCTATTCAGGGTCTTTTGTGTTCCTACATAAGTTGTGAAATCTTTTGTTCTAGTTCTATGAAAAATACCATTGGTAATTTGATAGGGATTGCATTGCTTTGTAGATTGCTTTGGGTAATATAATCATTTTGATAATATTGATTCTTCCAATCCAAAAACATCTCTCTGTTTTTGTTGCCATATATTTCTTTCATTAGTGTCTGATAGTTTTCTGCATCAGTTCAGTTCAGTTCAGTTGCTCAGTCGTGTCCGACTCTTTGCGACCCCATGAATCACAGCATGCCAGGCCTCTCTGTCCATCACCAATTCCCAGAGTTCACTCAAACTCATGTCCATCGAGTCGGTGATGCCATCCAGCCATCTCATTCTCTGTCATCCCCTTCTCCTCCCGCACCCAATCCTTCCCATCATCAGAGTCTTTTCCAGTGAGTCAACTCGTCGCATGAGGTGGACAAAGTATTGCAGTTTCAGCTTTAGCATCAGTCCTTCCAATGAACACCCAGGATAGATCTCCTTTAGAATGGACTGGTTGGATCTCCTTGCAGTCCAAAGGACTCTCAAAAGTCTTCTCAAGCACCACAGTTCAAAAGCATCAATTCTTCGGTGCTCAGCTTTCTTCACAGTCCAACTCTCACATCCATACATGACCACGGGAAAAACCATAGCCTTGACTAGACGGACCTTGGTTGACAAAGTAATGTCTCTGCTTTTTAATATACTGTCTAGGTTGGTCATAACTTTCCTTCCAAGGAGTAAGTGTCTTTGAAATTCATGGCTGCAATCAGCAACTGCAGTGATTTTGGAGACCCAAAAAATAAAATCTGACACTGTTTCCACTGTTTTTCCATCTATTTCCCATGAAGTGATGGGACCAGATGCCATGATCTTTGTTTTCTGAATGTTGAGCTTCAAGCCAACCTTTTCACTCTCCTCTTTCACTTTCCTCAAGAGGCTTTTGAGTTCCTCTTCACTTTCTGCCATAAGGGTGGTGTCATCTGCATACCTGAGGTTATTGATATTTCTCCTGGCAATCTTAATTCCAGCTTGTACTTGTTCCAGCCCAGCGTTCCTCATGATGTACTCTGCATAGAAGTTAAATAAGCAGAGTGACAATATACAACCTTGACGTACTCCTTTTCCTATTGGGAACTGGTCTGTTGTTCCATGTCCAGTTCTAACGGTTGCTTCCTGACTTGCATACAGGTTTCTCAAGAGGCAGGTCAAGTGGTCTGGTATTTCCATCTCTTTCAGAATGTTCCACAGTTTATTGTGATCCACACAGGCAAAGGCTTTGGCATAGTCAATGAAGCAGAAATAGATGGTTTTCTGGAACTCTCTTGCTTTTTCCATGATCCAACGGATGTTGGCAATTTGATCTCTGGTGCCTCTGCCTTTTCTAAAACCTGCTTGAACATCTGGGAGTTCACGGTTCACATATTGCTGAAGCCTGGCTTGGAGAATTTTGAGCATGACTTTACTAGCATGTGAGATGAGTGCAATTGTGCGGTAGTTTGAGCATTCTTTGGCATTGACTTTCTTTGGGATTGGAATGAAGACTGACCTTTTCCAGTCCTGTGGCCACTGCTGAGTTTTCCAAATCTGCTGGCATATTGAGTGCAGCACTTTCACAGCATCATCTCTCAGGATTTGAAATAGCTCAACTGGAATTCCATCACCTCCACTAGCTTTGTTCGTAGTGATGCTTTCTAAGGCCCACTTGACTTCACATTCCAAGATGTCTGGCTCTAGGTCAGTGATCACGTTATCATGATTATCTTGGTTGTGAAGATCTTTTTTGTAGAGTTCTTCTGTGTATTCTTGCCACCTCTTCTTAATATCTTCTGCTTCTGTTAGGTCCATACATTTCTGTCCTTTATCGAGCCCATTTTTGCATGAGAATTTTCCTTGGAATCTCTAATTTTCTTGAAGAGATCTCTTGTTTTCTGCATACAGGTATTTTATCTCTTTTAGTCTGTTTATTCCTAGGTAATTGATGTATAATCTTACAGCATTGTGATCAGGAAAAATACTTGATACAATTCCAATTTTTAAAAATTTACCCAGGCTTAATTTGTTACCTAAGTTGTGATATATCCTGAAAAACATTCTGTGTGCACTTTAGAAAAAGGTGAAATATACTCTTTTTGGATGAAATGTCCTATAGATATCAATTAGATATGTTGGACATCTTTTCATGTTCTTGTTGGCCATTTGTGTATCTTTTTAGGAGAAATGTCCAGAAATGTCCAAACAAACCAATCAAAAGTACCCAATTTTTTATTGGTTTGTTTGTTTTGGTATTGAGCTGTCTGAGCTGTTTGCCTATTGAGTGAAGGTGGAGAGGATTTTTTTTAAAATACAATTTATTACAAAACTGAAATTTACAATGTGTTTATATCACTCACTGAGTACATGGCATTTTAAAGCAACATCATTACAGAAAGATAACAAAAATACAATGTCTTAAAACCTATGGATATGGAAAACATTATCCACTGAGGCCTTAAATATAGTAGACTTCACATAAAAAGGAAAGCAATGAGTATACAAGTATACAGCCAGTTTAAGGAGTTAGCAAAATAAACAAAATAATCATAAAGAAAAGAAAGCAGCTAATACATAACAGGTATTAATGCAATAAAAATAAAGATAAAATTGAGAGGCTCAACAGAGTCAAAGCTGCCTTAAAAAGCTTCTCTACAAAGGGAAACATCAGGTAACAATATTCAACAAGAAAAATCTTGCAAATAAACAGTACTCAAAATGGGAATTACTCATAGAAGCATTAAGAATATAAATAATAGAAACAACTTTATGCCTATACTTTCGAAGATTAGTTGTCTTGTATACAGGGTTATTGTTACCATCTTTCTAAATTCCATACATATGCATTAGCGTACTGTATTGGTGTTTTTCTTTCTGGCTTATTTCACTCTGTATAATCGGCTCCAGTTTCATCCACCTCATTAGAACTGATTCAAATGTATTCTTTTTAATGGCTGAGTAATACTCCATTGTGTATATATACCACAGCTTTCTTATCCATTCGTCTGCAGATGGACATCTAGGTTGCTTCCATGTCCTGGCTATTATAAACAGTGCTGCGATGAACATTGGGGTACATGTGTCTCTTTCAATTCTGGTTTCCTTGGTGTGTATGCCCAGAAGTGGGATTGCTGGGTCGTGTGGCAGTTCTATTTCATTTTTTAAGGAATCTCCACACAGTTCTCCACAGTGGCTGTTACTAGTTTGCATTCCCACCAACAGTGTAAGAGGGTTCCCTTTTCTCCACATCCTCTCCAGCATTTATTGCTTGTAGACTTTTGGAGAGCAGCCATTCTGGCTGGCATGAAATGGTACCTCATTGTGGTTTTGATTTTCATTTCTCTGATTATGAGTGATGTTGAGCATCTTTTCATGTGTTTGTTAGCCATCTGTATGTCTTCTTTGGAGAAATGTCTGTTTAGTTCTTTGGCCCATTTTTTGATTGGGTCGTTTATTTTTCTGGAATTGAGCTGCAGGAGATGCTTGTATATTTTTGAGATTAATTCTTTGTCAGTTGCTTCATTTGCTATTATTTCCTCCCATTCTGAAGGCTGTCTTTTCACCTTGCTTATAGTTTCCTTTGCTGTGCCGAAGCTTTTAATTTTAATTAGGTCCTATTTGTAGAGAGGATTTTAAGAGAAGAATCAGTAACCTCTCATCAAGTGCTGTACCCCAAGTCATGTAGGATGCCAAATAATCAGAGAACATAGCCCAGTCTAAAATTCCCCCCCATACTTAGTCTCTGCTTATCTTTTGAGATTCATCTTTCAATCATCTTTTCATAAATATTCTAATCTCCTATACATTGACCTTCTCTCAGTTCATCCTATTACTCTTTCTTAGCATTGAATCTTTATGTTGTTTCTTTGGTCTAAACAGCGTCCTCTTTTCCTACCCTAAAACACTGATTTTTTTTTCCTAAATTTTATCTCAAGTTCCATATCCTCAAGGAACATTTTGCTGGTTCTGTGTGTGTAGCATTCTGTAGTCACATATTTTCATTGAACCATATTCCTTTAGAGCATTGATCACTGTCTTTAAATGTACTCCCATTCGTGTCTTTATCTGATGATGAAGTCCCTCCTCTCAGACTGTAAGTGCTGCTTGAAGGTAGAGGTGATGCCTGTGTTTTTCATTGCCAAATCTACTGAGACCATCAGGATACTGAACATATGACTGACAATAAATATACATTGAGCAAAATGAAATGTATCAATGTATTTTGTGTGCTACAATGCTCAGTTGTCTCTGACTCTTTGTGACCCCATGGACTGTAGCCCAGCAGGCTCATCCACCCATGGGATTCTCCCAGCAGGAACACTGGAATAGGGTACCATTTCCTCATCCTGGGGGTCTTCCTGACCAAGGGATTGAACCTGCATCTCTGGTATCTCCTGCATAGGGAAGTGATTCTTTATCAATAATGCCACCTGCGAAGCTCTGTGCCAAAAAAAAAAAAAAAACAATAATAAGTTTTCCTAGGAATTTACTTAGTATATGCAAGAAATGCATGCAAGTGGCCAAATGAATTAAAAAATATTGAGAGAGCAACCTAGTGAAACAAGGCTTCCAGTTGTGAAAAGTTCCATTTTCCCTCCTGCTATGATTTTTCTTGATTGGCTTTTAGAATTAGCTTAAGAGTAAATCTCATCTCTGTATTAGTAAAAGTGGTGTTTTCTCTCAGTTGTCAGTTAGCTTTCCAATGTTCCTATTGAGTATTTTGTTCCTGTTTTGATCTGATTTTGCAAGTAAGGGACTGTGGTTCTGTCTGCACCAGGTATGAGTGACTTCACTCTCCATACTCTCAGATTCTGTACCCTCTGTACTCTTAGATACTTCGCTCTCAGAATCTCATTTTAAAATGGGCTTGATACAGAAAGAAAAACACCAATACAGTATACTAACACATATATATGGAATTTAGAAAGATGGTAATGATGACCCTATATGCGAGACAGCAAAAGAGACACAGATGTATAGAACAGTCTTTTGGACTCTGTGGGAGAAGGTGAGGGTGGGAAGATCTGAGAGAATAGCATTGAAACATGTTTATTATTACATATGAAACAGATCGCCAGTCCAGGTTTGATGCATGAGACAGGGTGCTCAGGGCTGTTGCACTGGGATGACCCAGAGGGATGGGATGGGGAGGGAGATGGGAGGGGGGTTCAGGATGGGTGAACACATGTACACCCATTGCGGATTCATGTCAATGTATGGCAAAAACCACTACCATATTGTAAAGTAATTAGCCTCCAACTAAAATAAATAGATTAAAAAAAATAAAAATTAAAAAAAAAGTGAAAAAAAATAAAATGGGCTTGATAAGAGCATCTAACTCAAGTATTACACTGATTTGGATGGGCCATGCTGCACTGACAAGTCCCCCAAAACTTTGGTGCTCAATCTGACAAAGCTTTATTTCTCATTTAAATCTGCTGAGAGTCAGGTGACTCCCCAGAGCAACTACTCTCCATTCACCGGCTTTGTGGTAATCTAGGTGACCCCAGTCTTGTGACATTGTCCCTTTAATGCAACTTCCAGGAACAGGAGAGGAAGCTGGAGGAAAAGGGTCGTCATTCCCCAGGCTTTAAATGCTTCAGGTGGGAGGGGAAGCGTGCCACATCTTCTCACAGCCCATTTGTCAGAACTACTCTCATCACCTCCTCTAAAGCCAGAGGACAGGGAAGTGTGGGCAAGAACATGGACTTCAGTTCAGTTCAGTTCAGCCGCTCAGTCATGTCCGACTCTTTGTGACCCCATGAATCACAGCACGCCAGGCTTCCCTGTCCATCACCAACTCCTGGAGCTTACTCAAACTCTTGTCCATTGAGCTAGTAATTCCATCCAACCATCTCATCCTCTGTTGTCCCCTTCTCCTCCTGCCTTCAATCTTTCCCAGCATCAGGGTCTTTTCAAATGAGTCAGTTCTTCGCATCAGGTAACCAAAATATTGGAGTTTCAGCTTCAGCATCAGTCCTTCCAATGAATATTCAGGACTGATTTCCTTTAAGATGGACTGGTTGGATCTCCTTGCAGTCCAAGGGACTCTCAAAAGTCTTCTCCAACACCACAGTTCAAAGGCATCAATTCTTTGGTGCTCAGCTTTGTTTATGGTCCAGCTCTCACATCCATACATGATTACTGGAAAAACCATAGCTTTGACTAGATGGATCCTTGTCGGCAAAGTAGGGTCCCTGCTTTTTAATATGCTGTCTAGGTTGATCATAGCTTTTCTTCCAAGGAGCAAGCGTCTTTTAATTTCATGATTGCAGTCACCATCTGCAGTGATTTTGGAGCCCCCCAGAATAAAGTCTGTCACTGATATCATTGTTTCCCCATTTATTTGCCATGAAACAATGTGACTGGAGGCCATGATTTTAGTTTTCTGAATGTTGAGTTTTAAGCCAACTTTTTCACTCTCCTCTTTCAATTTCATCAACAGGCTCTTTAGTCTTCTTTGCTTTCTGCCATAAGGGTGGTGTCATCTGCATGTCTGAGGTTATTAATATTTCACCCAGCAATTTTGATTCCAGCTTGTGCTTCATCCAGCCCAGCATTTCTCATGATGTACTCTGCATATAAGTTAAATAAGCAGGGTGACAACAAGCAGCCTTGATGTACTCCTTTCCTGATTTGGAACCAGTCTGTTGTTCCATGTCCATTTCTAACTGTTGCTTCTTGACCTGCGGACAGATTTCTTAGGAGGCAGGTCAGTTGGTTTAGTATTCCCATCTCTTAAAGAATTTTCTACAGTTTGTTGTGATCCACACAGTCAAAGGCTTTGCTGCAGTCCATAAAGCAGAAGTAGATATTCTTCTGGAACTCTCATGCTTTCTCAATGATCCAGCATGGGTTTCAGTGGGCAATAAGCCATGGGGTAACACCAGTGATTAAATAATTGATGATGATGATGACATTCTGATAGGTATTTCATTAAGAGCCCATGTTTGATTTCTCTTTATCCCTCACACCCACCTTCCCACCCAGAAACAAGTAGCAATTAACACCACAAATACCCTAAATATTAAGTTTGCTAAGTAACAGAACACTAAGGAAAAAATAGAAGCCAGCATTCATTGAGTGATGGCTGTGATGATGATGATGGGGTTCCTATGAGGGAGGAAGAAATGGCAGTTAATGCACTGTAAAAGTTTTCAGGGCTTGTCTTGCTATGTAGAATAAGTAGGATTTGAGAGGTAGAGAAAGTAGTCGGAATGGAGGAAGTGGGAACTTCCAAAAACATAAACAGTGTCCCCAAGGTATTACAATGTCATCTGTGACCACTGGGGAATTATATGTGGTGAGGCCAGTAGAAAGAGCTGGGATGGACATGACGATCCTTGTGAGGTGAGTGTCCCAAGTGTTAAGTGACTGATTATACAGTTGTCTTCAATTAGATGCTTTGATTTTCCTTCACTCTATTCCTAGTTTCTTTCTGTTGCTCTCTCTCTGCTCCTCCCACTTTCAACACATCAGATCCCAAAGATAGGAAAATAGTCACGTTTTTGTGATCTGTTGGTCTGATGTGCAGTGAATGAAGAAAGCCTTTCCCTCCACTCCTCCAGACCTATTCTATAATTTTTGTACGTTTTGTAATAAAATTATGGAAAAAGGCTTTGGAACAAAAATATCTTTGTATTTTTTTTTTGACGCTTTCATCAGATCTCCTTGTTACTCTCTAATAGCTGACAAGGTTGGGTCAGCTTTAACCGGGCCTCTATTTTTCTCATCTATTTTAGGGAAATAGGTTTGTGAGGAGAATTCTGATTTGTCTTTTCATCTGTTGTCTTTCAAATTTTCAGAGAGTGAGCAAATGTCATTGGACTTTGTTCCCCTTTCCTTTTGTGAGTGAAATGTCCTTTTTTTGTCTCTATGGAAACCCTCTGGAAGTGCTACCAGTATTTCTGGTAGGAGCCACTGATGCTTTCTGTTTGAATTATTGCTTCCTGCTGGAAATCTGAGGCATTGTCGTTTGATTGGGCAAAATCTCTGAGAGTGTACTCTATGTTTCTTCTAAAAGTCAAGTTTCTCATGGAACCACAAGAAGAAGGCAAAGATACAAAACTCATGGTGGAACTTAAGGTGAGGGATGGTTTCCAGGATGTCTTCACCAGAGGGTGAAGCTCCATGATGAGTCTGAAGAAGTTCAGAGTGGGAACAGCACCCCAGGTTGAACGTGGTGGCTGCCAGCATTGCGCATCATGGGCAGATCTTTCTGTGTGTGATTAGGAGCACAAATGAAGGCTCTAGGGGAGTGGATTGGTACATTCATCATAGGAATTGAGCTTCTCATGCTTTCTTTATGCATTCTGGAATACATTAAACTAAAAATCAATCCGTCATGGCCACTCCAAGGTGCAGGCACCTTGCCTGGAAAATGAAAAGGGAAGGAAAGGAATTACATCAGGTGGTAAAGCTTATTGCCCTCAGACCAGCTGAATTAATGAGTGCTTGGAAGAGGTCTGGCATCCAAGTGGATTGTTGACTTGTTGGTATCACTCTAGTGGTTGGGGAATTTGAGATAATGGGAAAAGTGGGAGAGGACTGGGGCATTATAGGCTGAGAGAGAGCAGACTGTATCAGAAGACTGTGAGAGCAGAGAGCTTAGATGTCATTAAAAAAAATGACCTGACTAGCCACAAAGATTGATGATAAGAAAAGAAATAAAAGGGAAAGAGCTTTGGAAAGAGCTTTTGCCTCAACCAGGTGGTAATTTATTTGCTGTTTAATATAATGAGAGATACAAATGAGATTATGGGTTAGAAAGGGGGATTTCAGGTATGACCATCAATGGAAACTTAAAATAGAACTTCCCAAATCTGTTAGCTAAACAGGCATGGCAACTTAGCAGTGTGTGCCTAAGCAGGGATTAGTCTACAGTGTTGTATGGGGACCAACATCTGGTAGCTGTCACTACACATAGACCTGGAGATAGAACTTGGAAGATTTGAAGCCAAATGAAACAAAGTGTAGTGTCAAGGACATAAGGAGGAAGATCTCTGGGCCACCTTGTAGAGTAGATTTCCATCAAAATAGGATCTCTCATTTATTGAGATTTAACCATGAATAAAGGTATTATTTGAATTAATACTTGCAACAAATTATGAGTTAGACCAAACTGTTGTATCCATTTTACACATGGATAGACTTGGGCTCACAGATGTTAAGTGATACAATGAGAACACAAAGATAAGGTAGAGGGTTGAGTTGTTGTTGTTTAGTCACTAAGTCGCGTCTGACTCTACTGCAACCTCATGGACTATTACTCGCTAGGGACCCCTGTCCATGGAATTTCCCAGGCAAGAATACTGGAGTGGGTTGCCAATTCCTTTTGCAGGGGATCTTCTCAACCCAGAGATCGAACCATGTCTCCTGCATTACAGGCAGATTCTTTACTATCTGAGCCACCAGGGGAGCTTGAGAGTTAACTCAAAGTTGAAGCTGTTAGCTGCTTTCCTCAAAAGGGATTATACATGGGACTCACAAAGTATTGTATATGTGGGTGAAGACCAAGGTAAATGTGTCCTGCTTCAGACAGGGGTTAAAAGGCAAAAATATGTGTTGGAAACCATTCTGTTTCTTATACACTTTCTTGCCTCTATTACCTCATATCCTTGGCCTGATAGTTTTAGTTTTGTTTCCTTTTCCCCTTCCTATATTTGTACCTATTTCTTAGACTGCAGCTTTGATCTTCCCTTTCATTCTGCTTTGCTTTTGTTTATATCAAAACAGTCAACAAAGAATAGTGGTTGAAGGTGTGACTTCTGATGCTGGGTCAGTTCAGTTCAGTTCAGTTCAGTCTCTCAGTTGTGTCCGACTCTCCGCGACCCCATGAATCACAGCACGCCAGGCCTCCCTGTCCATCACCAACTCCCGGAGTTCACTCAAACTCATGTCCACAGAGTCGGTGATGCCATCCAGCCACCTCATTCTCGGTTGTCCCCTTCTCCTCCCGCCCCCAACCTTTCCCAGCATCAGAGTCTTTTCCAGTGAGTCAACTCGTCGCATGAGGTGGGCAAAGTATTGGAGTTTCAGCTTTAGCATCAGTCCTTCCAATGAACACCCAGGATTGATCTCCTTTAGAATGGACTGGTTAGATCTCCTTGCAGTCCAAGGGACTCTCAAGAGTCTTCTCCAGCACCACAGTTCAAAAGCATCAATTCTTCGACGATCAGCTTTCTTCACAGTCCAACTCTCACATCCATACATGACCACGGGAAAAACCATAGCCTTGACTAGACGGACCTTGGTTGGCAAAGTAATGTCTCTGCTTTTTAATATACTATCAAGGTTGGTCATAACTTTCCTTCCAAGGAGTAAGCGTCTTTTAATTTCATGGCTGCAATCAGCATCTGCAGTGATTTTGGAGCCCCAAAAAATAAAGACTGACACTGTTTCCACTGTTTTTCCACCTATTTCCCACGAAGTGATGGGGCCAGATGCCATCATCTTTGTTTTCTGAATGTTGAGCTTCAAGCCAACCTTTTCACTCTCCTCTTTCACTTTCCTCAAGAGGCTTTGTAGTTCCTCTTCACTGTCTGCCATAAGGGTGGTGTCATCTGCATATCTGAGGTTATTGATATTTCTCCCGGCAATCTTGATTCCAGCTTGTGCTTCTTCCAGCCCAGCGTTCTGGGTTCAGATCTTAAGTTTTGCTGCTTGATTAGCTATCATGGCCCTTTGTGATCCTGTTTCCTCATCAGTTTTGGTTGTCTATGGCTGTGTAACAATCCACCCCACAACTTAGTGTTTTAAAATAATCATAACAACTTAGTTGCTCACACGTTGGCCAGAACTCAATGTGGATGGCTCATCTCTGCTCCATACGGTGCTGGCCTGCAGGGAGGCAGGAGTTTGACCGGAGCTTAAATAGCTACAATGGCCTCATTCACATGCCTAGGGCTTCAAGGGTAGGGATGGATGGAACAGGAACAGCCCAGGGTTGATTGACTCTCTCCCTCTGGTCTCTCATCATTCAAAAGTCTAGTCCAAACTTTTTAACATGGTGGCTGGATCTCAAGAGAGCAAATACAGAACCTGCCAAGTCCCTTACAGTCTAGGCCCAAAAATACATTGGCTACATTATATGGCCAAAGAGAGTCATGAGGTCACCCTAGTTTCAAGAGAAGGTGAAATATGCTCTACCGCCTGGTGGGAGGAACAGCATAGGTGGAATTGAGGGGGACATTTTTGCAGATCATCTACCATGGAGAGGTGAGTAGGTTGTTGAGGTAGTTGGTTCATATTGTCCTGACCACAACTTCTTGAGTTATCAGGAGAAAAATATCATAAAGTATAGACTCCTGGATTCTGTTCTGAGATGAAATGCACACCTGTGCAAATTTGGAGTAGGAAAAGAATTCACTGGCACTAAATCCTCATTAGGAGCCAAATGGATGTGCTAATGTAAAAAATTAAAACATCTACCATTCAGCTGACATTTTTGTTTCCTACAAAGGCAGAGTCATGCTGAGTTTTTCCAGATAGTTCATTAATTATAGTCCTCTAAATAGTCATCTAAATTATAATTTGAATTTCATCAGGGTTTTAAAGAATTATTGTTAGAGGAACAGAAATGAAATAAGGCCAACTTCCCTAATAAATCAGGAATTCACAAATTCTTGAAAGTAGCTAATTGAAGACACTGTGAAATATTTACTGTCTACTGCTTTTAACAATGCCTGTATCACAGCATGTTGCATTTGTCATATATATGTGGACCCAGTCAGCAAGGTATACCCCTGACCATGATTGCTGAGATGTATCACAGCTTCTGAAGAAGAGCCCATGAGATATATAGAATTATCCAAGGCAGTAACAGACAGGAGCCTTAGCAAATCCAGTAAGCTAAATTATCTTGAATCTCACATCTTGTTGTCAACATGAAGAGATTGATTTTTTTTTTTTCCTTTCATGTGGAATCCTGAGATGCTCTTTTCTGAAGTCTTCCATGCTCCTTTCATAGACACAGAGCTAAGCACTAAGTTCTCAAGGTCATCTCCATGGAGAACCATCATCTGCCCATCAGCTTACATGAGTTCAAGCACACATAAGAAGTGAGACCCCTGTTGCTTCACTTATCAACAGGCAGTGAATGAAATTAGTCCGAATATGATTCAAGTATCATTGTATAGTCTTTTCCTGAATGTACATATATGCTCCTGTGTCCGTCTTAGAACATTAGTTCCATGAGAACAAGGATTGTTTTAATTGATTCAGCAAAAGCTTATATGTAAGTATAGCATACATACATATGCTGCTGCTGCTGCTGCTGCTAAGTCACTTCAGTCGTGTCCGACTCTGTGTGACCCCATAGACGGCAGCCCATCAGGCTCCCCCGTCCCTGGGATGCTAGCTTATACAAATTAGACATTCATCCATAGTCAACAAATGTTTACGAAGCACCCACTGTGTGCCACACACTTTTATAAGCTCTTTGGATATGAAAGAGAATGAGATTGATGCAATTCTTGACCTCTAGGATTTTTATCCAAGGTGGGATGGTAGATATTTAATAAATAATTGTTAATAGTTAAGTAAATAATTTTTAGAGTACTTATTATCACAAAGGGAAAGTTCAGAGTGATATGGAATATATATTAGGGAACCCAACTTGGTCTGGAGAGTAAGAGAGTCCTCCCTGAAGGAAGTCCATGTTTAAATTCAGTCAATCAAAGGAAAGTTATTGAGTATTTCCTATAATCTGGGTACTTTCCCAGGAATTAGGGATAGCAAAAGGAACATGATAACACTAGGGAATACCTAGATGAATAGAGTGGGGAAGAATATCTCACACAAAGGGAATAGCATGTGTAGTGACCTGGAGAGAGCCTGGAATATTCCAGGAATTGAGGAAAGAGCACAGCTGAAGCTGAAAGAGAGCAGGAACACTGGAGGGGTATATAGGATACAGGTCATACCAGTCTTCAGAGGCCCTGTTGAGGTTTTGGGTCTTCATCCTGCAAGCTGTGGGAAATCTTTGAGTGTGTAAGCCAAGGAAAGCAATTCATTCACTTACTTTCATCCAACAGATGGCTTTTGAGCCTTTTTAATTGGCAATCATTGGCCAGGTCTTAGGTATAGAGCAGCAAATAGGACAAATGTGTCTGAGCCTGCTAATTGCATTCTGGTATTAGTTTATCCTGTCTTCTTTAATAATTAAATCCCTGTTTTTTCTCTGAACCAGTTCAGAAACAAAGACTACATTTCCTAGCCTCCCTTGCAGAAAATATGACAATGTGATTTAGTATAGGCCAGTGAGATGTAAGCAGAAGTATATTTAAGGGAAGAAGGGCTTTGCTTCTTTTCACCTAATCTTTCTTGCTACTCATTGGAAAACAGAAGCCATGACTGAAACTTGAGGTGAAAGTTCATTGAAGGCAAATTTAAAAGTTTGAAAGAACTTGAGCCCCTTGAGGGTCTTGGATCCTCCTTATCAGCCCTAGACTTCTTACTTCTGATCAACTTCAATGCGAAAGAAAAATGAGTTCTTATCTGGTTGATGAATTTCCATGAACAGCAGAGCAAGCTCATCTTAATTGGAACAATAGTTAAGGCTCCAGTTCTCATGGAGTTTATACTCTGTTGTAGGGAAATAAGTCAGAAAAAAACTGGAAGGGAAAGTCATTTGGAGAGAGGCACTGGGAAGACAAATGTTGCCTGGCTACTTTAGATTAATGGTTCAAGATCTCTTTGAAGAAGTGTGAGTTAAGCTGTGGCAGTGACAGATGTTATGAAAGATTGCTGGCAGAAGTGTGGTGTGGCAAATCAGTTTTAAGAGGAGACATTCTCCTCTTCTTTGAACAACACAAAAGGATATGATTTATGGGAGTTGTCTAACATCAGTCCCTATATACTTAGATTAAACTGTGCGTGACATCCTCTAACATACAAATATCATCCTCTCACATGATGGATACCTCAAACAGAAGTCCAAAGAAACATCAGCTCATTAGGTCTGCACGCCTGCCCTCATAACAGTTACCAAAGTATTGTTCTCATTTCCCAGCCATAGGGACAGGCTGCCCTGGGTCTGAATCAATGATGAAATGTGAGTGCATTTGCATTATATTGAATGATAGACCTTGTGGCTCACACTACCAATCTCCATTTGCAAATCCCAGATTTTAAATGAATTCAGTAGTTTACCCCATGTTGAAGCTGATGAACCTTTTGGAAATCACCTAATAGATACATGAGAAGAGAAAGCAGTGATCTGTGAGGCCCCCTCTTTACAGAGAGGTTGCATTTCACCTACCAGTGAGGATATTCTTTCCTCAACACTCCAAAATTAAGACTTTTGTTCTTGGACTAGAGGCCACATTTAGAGCAGTTGACATGTACACTTTCCCTCTCCTGACTGGTTTTCTCCTTTTCCCAGAACCAGAGCATCATTTTGTCTCATTCACTGGGACTGACAGACTAAGATACTTTCAAGTTCTTGGGGAATGGATGTGGCAGAAGCATTCTTGTCCTGTGGACACAGTGAAATCAAATACTTTACTGCAGTCTTCACCAAGATAGCAGGGAGTGTAAGAAGGACTTCTGTAACCAGAATTTGGAAGGAGAGTTTAGATACCTGCTATGACTGTGGTCCTTGTCCACAACTTTTGACTTGTTTAGCGACCATGGGAAAACTACCACACTTCTCCCCTATTGGGTTTGCCCCTTTCTATCAAGGTTAATATCATTTGCTGACATTTAGTAGGGGGCCTTAATGAGGTTACCTGGGTGATGAGAAGAACCCCTGAACTTTATGGGAGAATGGTTTGTGTTCTAGATAGGAATTTTTTTATCTATAGAAGAGCTGTGGCCTAGGAGTCAGGAAACTCTGGTTTTAATTCTAAGCTTTTGCCAATTCTAAGAGAGTTCCAGAAACACATATATTTCTGCCTTATTGACTATGCCAAAGCCTTTGACTGTGTGGATCACAACCAACTGTGGAAAATTCTTCAAGAGATGGGAATATCAGACCACCTGACCTGCCTCTTGAGAAATCTGTATGCAGGTCAGGAAGCAACAGTTAGAACTGGACATGGAACAACAGACTGGTCCCAAATAGGAAAAGGAGTACGTACGTCAAGGCTGTATATTGTCACCCTGCTATTTAACTTATATGCAGAGTACATCATGAGAAATGCTGGGTTGGAGGAAGCACAAGCTGGAATCAAGATTGCCAGGAGAAATATCAATAACCTCAGATATGCAGATGACTTCACCCTTATGGCAGAAAGTGAAGAACTAAAAAGCCTCTTGATGAAAGTGAAAGAGGAGAGTGAAAAAGTTGGCTTAAAACTCAACATTCAGAAAACAAATATCATGGCATCCAGCCCCATCACTTCATGGGAAATAGATGGGAAAACAGTGGCAGACTTTAACTGGGGGCGGAGGGGGGGGCTCCAAAATCACTGCAGATGGTGACTGGAGCCATGAATTTAAAAGACACTTACTTCTTGGAAGAAAAGCTATGACCAACCTAGACAGCATACTAAAAAGCAGAGACGTTACTTTGCCAACAAAGGTCCGTCTAGTCAAGGCTATGGTTTTTCCAGTGGTCATGTATAGATGTGAGAGTTGGACTATAAAGAAACCTGAGCGCCAAAGAATTGATGCTTTTGAACTATGGTGTTGGAGAAGACTCTTGAGAGTCCCTTGGACTGCAAGGAGATCCAACCAGTCCATTCTAAAGGAAATCAGTTGTGAATATTCACTGGAAGGACCCATCTTGAAGCTGAAACTCCAATACTTTGGCCACCTGATGCAAAGAGCTGACTCATTGGAAAACCCTGATGCTGGGAAAGATTGAAGGCAGGAGAATAAGGGGATGACAGAGGATGAGATGGTTGGATGGCATCATCGACTCAATGGACATGAGTTTGTGTAAGCTCTGGGAGTTGGTGATGGTCAGGGAAGCATGGTGTGCTCTAGTCCATGGGGTCGCAAAGAGTCAGACACAACTGAGTGACTGAACTGAACTGAATTCTAAGCTCTTCCTCTGATTGACTCACCTAGTGACTTTTAGCCATGCTGCTAATGATCCCAGCCCATTCCAAGTTCTCAGGAACTCTGAGGATGGGATATCATGATGTGTATTTTCCTTGAGCTATGCAGAAGGCTGGAACTCTGAATAATTACGAACATGGAAATCAGTCAATGATTATATTAACTTATTAACTATGGCTTCTAATCTGAGAGAAGATATCAAACAATGAGTAAGTGATTAGGCATGGGCCGTGGAGTTAGAAGAGTCCAGGATGAAGGACCAGCTCTGTCACTTTTACTTGTCTGACTTTGAAAAATTGTGTTACCTCTCTGGGGCTCAGTTTCTTTATCACAGAAGCATAAAATGATACCTTCCTCTGAAATTCAATGATGGTTACATAAGTCTGCCTAGGAAGCATTTAGCACCATGCCTGGCATTTATTAACACTCAGTAAAAGGAAACTTTTCAACGTATTTAAATTATTATTCAGTTCAATTCAGTTCAGTCACTCAGTCGTGTCCGACTCTTTGCGATCCCATGGACTGCAGCACACCACGCTTCCCTGTCCATCAGCAACTACCAGAGTTTACTCAAACTCATGTCCATTGAGTTGGTGATGCCATCCAACCATCTCATCCTCTGTCGTCCCCTTCTCCTCCTGCCTTCAGTCTTTCCCAGCATCAGGGTCTTTTCAAATGAGTCAACTCTTTGCATCAGGTGGCAAAGTACTGGAGTTTCAGCTTCAACATCAGTCCTTCCAATGAACACTCAGGACTGATCTCCTTTAGGATGGACTGGTTGGATCTCCTTGCAGTCCAAGGGACTCTCAAGAGTCTTCTCCAACACCACAGTTCAAAACCATCTATTCTTCGGCTTTCAGCTTTCTTTATAGCCCAATTCTCACATCCATACATGACTACTGGGAAAACCATAGCCTTGACTAGACAGACCTTTGTTGGCAAAGTAACGTCTCTACTTTTTAATATGCTATCTAGGTTGGTCATAACTTTTCTTCCAAAGAGTAAGCATCTTTTAATTTCATGGCTCCAGTCACCAACTGCAGTGATTTTGGAGCCCCCTAAAATAAAGTCTGTCACTGTTTCCACTGTTTCTCCATCTATTTCCCATGAAGTGATGAGACTGGATGCCATGATCTTTGTTTTCAGAATGTTGAGCTTTAAGCCAAGTTTTTCATTCTCCTCTTTTACTTTCATCAAGAGACTCTTTAGTTCTTCTTCACTTTCTGCCATAAGGGTGGAGTCATCTGCATATCTGAGGTTATTGATATTTCTCCCGGCAATCTTGATTCCAGGTTGTGCTTCCTCCAGCCCATTAATAATAAATAAATAATAGTAATTTTCACCTTGAAGCACCCTAAATGACCTTTCTTGGGAGTCCCAGTGAGAGGAGACTAAAGAGAACATTCTGTACAAGCAACAATGTAGAGGAGGCAAGAAATTATAAATGACAGTATTGTATGGGAATGTATAAGTATGGAAATGCTTGAGAAATCCTTAAAATGAGAAAAGTTAAATGGTGGAAATTTCTTGGATAGCTTCTAGAAACCTTATATAGCAGAGAGTATTTATTGCCTTTGTACCCATCCCCACCAAAAAGTAAGCAAGCAAATAAACACAAACCAGGTCATTCCTTTTCAATAGAACTCCCTTCCTCCTCTTCCCCCAGATATTCCTCCAAGGAAGAGAACCTTCTCTTTAGCCAAAAGATTAATCTAGAGTCAATCAAGTATTTCCCTTCTCAATCAGTTATTTTAGGTGTGAGCATGAAACCCAGCTCCAGCCAATGAAAAATGAGAGGTTGACTTGGGACTTTTCAGAAAGAACTTTCCCAGAAGAAATTTCTGTCTCAGTCAAGTTCAGGAAGAGGTGGTCTGTTTTCTGCTAGATATTGTTTTATCACATGTGAAGCCTGGAACTGTGTGGCAGCCATTTTGTGACCATGAGGAGAGCTAACCCAAAGTAGAGCTTCTGTGTTGAGGATGGTAGAGTCTAAAACTAGAGAAAAAGATTTTTTCTAATGCACACCCTGAGTGATTCTCTTGAAATCTTCTTCGTATAAAACTTGTGTACTGATGTCGCACACATGTGTGCCTGTCCACTCTTCTGACACTGTATGTATAGCACTTGAATTGTGTTACTACTCTTAGCTATTGCCTGCTTGAGGGCAATCATGGAAGCCAGAGAAATTATCTGTTCTTTACAGGAGGCGAATTACTGAAGGGACAGAAGGGTATTTTCTTGTAGATTATTGGTGGAATAGAAAGAACGAAGTATTTGTAACCTGAATACCTTGACAATGTTTATAGACTAATGTGATACAGAAGATATATATGGATATATATATATACCTACACACACACACATATGGATACACACACACATATGATATGTAAACATCACTGATATCTTTAGCAAGTACGAAATCTCATTACATATCTACAGCTAAGCAGGAAGCATACTATTGTGATATTGGAGTGCTTTGTGTTTTTTGGTTTTATCCCTGTAATTTGTCATTGTTTAGTCACTGTTGTGTCCTACTCTTTTGTGATCCCATGGACTGTAGCCCAACAGACGCCTCTGTCCATGGATTTCTCAAGCAAGAATACTAGAGTGGGTTGCCATTTCCTTTTACAGAAGATCTTCCCAGACCAAGGTATCAAATTTGTGTCCCCTGCATTGGCAGGCAGATTCTTTACTGCTGAGTCACCAGGGAAGCCTATCTCTGTGATTTATCACAAGAGAAATTCCAACTGATTTTTATTCCAAGATATCTTAAGAAGACTCAGTGATAATAATTCATCCTTCTTTCTCTTGGTAATATTAAGACTAATAAAACATAATATTTCTCTACTTGGACTCTAAAATCTGCAGATGGTGACTGCACCCATGAGATTTGAAGACGATTGCTTCTTGAAAGGAAAACTATGACAAACCTAACAGTGTATTAATAAGTGATGACATCACTTTGCTACAAAGGTTCTTGTAGTCAAGGCTGTGGTCTTACGAGTAGTCATGTGCGGATGTGAGAGTTGGACCACAGAGAAGCAGAGTGCCAAGGAATTTATGGTTTTGACTGTGGTGCTGTATAAGACTCTTGAGGATTCTTTGCACAGCAAGGAGATCAACCAGTCAATCCTAAAGGAAATCAACCCAGAATACTCATTGGAAGAACTGGTGCTGACACTGAATTTCCAATACTTTGGCCACCTGATGTGAAGAGTCAACTCTTTGGAAAAGACCCTGATGCTGGGATAGATTGACGGCAGGAGAAGGGGACAACAGAGGATGAGATGGCTGAATGGCATCACCAATTCAATGGACATGAACTTGGGCAAACTCCAGGAGATGGTGAGTGACAGGGAGGCCTGGCATACTGCAATCCATGGGGTTGCAAAGAGTCAGACATGACTTGCTGACTAACCAGCAACACCAACAAAAAACAGTATTAATAGAGAGAATTTCCTCACCAACTTACAGAATAGGTGAGAGTATTTTCATCACCTCTAGTCCTCCATTTCATAGTGAGATACAAAGGAATTCAAATACTTTACCCTTAGTAAAAGACAGAGTTCCATGTAGAAACCCAAGAATAATACTGTCCATTTTTGGACACTAGTAAACTGCTTTCCAGACTCAGATAAACCCAGGGAGGTGCCTGTTGAAGCTTCGGAGACCCAACTCAAGGGAAATGGAGAAAATCTATTTGCTTCTGCCTAAAAGACAAACCTCAGAATGTATTTGGACTGGACTATTTTGGACTGGACTGTCTTTTCCCTCAGTTTGTGCTGTTTTATTCTGTTGGTACTATCTTTGCAAGGCCATGGAATGAGACCAGTTTCTAAGCTTTGTTCATTAACGTTGTAATGTTAGAGAATTGTATTTAGGGACAGAGATGAAAAAAATTTAAGGTTTGTGGTTCTAAATTCTCTTCAGTGGCTATGACACTGTGAGCTTAAGAAAGCAGTTATATCAGGAAGAGATGATCAAACAAACCATTTAATGTTGGAGAAACACGTAGGTTTCAATAGTCACCTCCTGAGAATTACAGGTACAGTTTTGGTTGTTCCAAGGATTGGGAGTATTTTTAGCTTTTGTGCTCTTCTGCACAGATGAAATCTTCTGACTTTTTTATTTATGACTTTCAGTGCCCAAACATGCAAATATTGTAATGCATAACATATAAAGATAAGTGGCTTTCCCCCCTCTAGATTACAGGGAGGGAATATTTATCTATCTTTTATTTAAATGATACATTGGTATATTATCTGTGACTTTTATTTCTGAAGACAGGTGTGGCAAAATGAATGGCTGCTAACCACCGGTTTACACAGAAGAAAACTTCCCTGTGGTTCAGCAGAAGTTTTCAGCTTTATAACCGGTTGATTCAGGGTTGTATGGATAAAACCTGTCTCCTTGCAGAAATCAAGAATGCATTTCATCAGTGCCAACTCCTTGCAGCTCCCAAAGTGTTTGAAGACAAAAAAATTCATTCACTGGCAAATAATTTAGTAATGAGTCATTGGAGAGCTAGGATGTTAGAGGAATAATTTAGAGGACAATTTTGTATGTTTCTGGGTAATTAACTTATCTGTTTCATGATTTACAGTACTGACTGTAAATGTGTATTTACTTCATGTGACTGTTTCTCCCTCCTCCCAGGTTATTTTTGTATAGGAGGTTTATTTCTTTAGTTGTGTTTCTTGGTTACCAGTTCTTGAAAGAACTGAAATCTGCATGAGTATTTAATGTGGAATGTTGAGCTAGTTTTAATCAGCAAAGTGCACTGTAGTAAAAATTGCCACTCAAATCTTTTTTGTATGGTTACAAAATACTGTCCATTCTGTGCATAAATTTACAGCTCACTTCTTATAGGACTTAAGGCCTGAGGTTATGAGACTCTCCTGTGCACTGTTTTAATGAGCAAAATAAAAATTGGAGTTACACCAGAACTGACATAATAAGGTGGGATTGGCCATTTGGGTATGATGTGATGAGCTGTAGAACATGTGTGCATGATGAGATGGGGGACAAGTCTATTCCTCTGGCTTTTTAAAGCCCCAAATTTGAGTCAAAATGTAAATGGGTAATCTGGGCAGCATGATTCATTTTAAAATTCTCATTTAGCCTTACTTTAATGCAAATTACTTATAAAATTAACCTGGAAACTGAAACACAAAGAATGAGCCATGTTGCAGGCAACTGGGGGTTAAAGTGAGTATCCAGGGTCTATTTCTTAAAGTCAGGGTAACCTGAAAAAAAAAAATGGACCAACATCTTTAGTTAAGAGACTGTAGGGTCAATGCATGTTACAGGATACTCGGGGCTGGTGTGCGGGGATGACCAAGAGGGAGGATAAAGGGAGGAGGGAGGTGAGAGGGGGGTTCAGGAGGGGGAACTCATGTACACCTGGGGCGAATTCATGTCAAAGTATGGCAAAACCAACCAATATAATATTGTAAAATAAAAAAAAAATAAAAATAAGCCAGAAAAAAAATAAATAAAATAAGAACTGAATAAATGGAAAAAAAAAGAGACTCAAAAAACCAGAGAATTTCCCCACGATCCAGTGGTTAGGACGCCGTGCTTCCCCTGAGGGGAGCATGGGTTTAGTCCCTAGTTAGGGAACTAAGATCCCACAAGCCATGAAGTGATGGGATTAGTGGACAGTTCAAGATGAAATCTATCAATAGAAACACTCATTAGGGGACAGATTGTGGAAAGGTAACTTGTGTCCCTATGCAACTTGGTATTTTTATGGACATAGCCTTGATGATCTGGGCATTCATTCCTGTTAAGGGAAGATGTAGCCTCAGAATAATTTTAAAACCCAGAAGACACTACCAACCCATTCTTGGCGCATGAAATGAAACATTTATTTTTGTATATACTAGGGTATTCCTTTTAAGTGATGGCGACATATAGTTAAACCCAAAGTATAAAAGAATCCAAACTTCATTTGGAGAAGTGCAAGAAGGAATTCCTTTAGTTGATGCAAAGCATTGCCTACTATGTGCAGAGGTTTAGCACTAGAAGTTCTCTAGTTAGCTGGTCGCTAGAACCAACATCCTAAGATAGAGCTTTTCTTAAGCCAGAAAAAATAGAAAGGGTTAAGAGAGGTAACTTTAGAATGTCTGAGATTTCTTTGATGGAAAAAAACAGAGAGAGGAAAAATGATCTTTAAGTCTGTAGCCACACACGTAGACAGTGCAGTTAATCTCAGGGGAAACAGAAGTCAAAACAAAAATATGGAATCACTTTGCAGGTGAAATCATTTATCAGTTGTGCTTGCAGACAGGATATAATGATGCCTTTGATTTTGCAGGTACAATTGCCTAATCTATCATTTTGGATACAGGAAACTTTTCAGGTTTGCTGCTTAACAATTGGATTTTGTGAAAATATACTGAAGATATCCAGCTTATTGGTAGCATTCCTTGTAAACACTTTAAAATTTGGATTCTAATTAAGAACTTTCATCCTTACATAATTTCGTTAAAAAGTATTCATGGACACTGCACGTAGAAAAATCTCAACATTGCTCATTAGAGATGTGATTATAAGATGAGAAATATTCCCCTGGCTTTACTCTATTAGAAAACAAAACATCTCAAAGCATCTAAATATCTTATCTCTACAATGACTCCCCTTGGGTTTTCTGACTCATTTCCTGAAGTGCTTTAGTTCTCCTTCTGAGCTTTGCTGCATGTGAGATGCTCTGAAGGAGCTAAGTTTTGACACTGTATGTAATTCACTCTTTCAGGGCAGAGACAATGGTGGATCAAACGGAGTTTATCTTGAGTCTTCTTAGGGGAGCAAATAGAAAATGCCACAAGTCTACCTACCCCCAGGCAGATTTATGGCTTGGTGTCTGGTGAATCTTTAGATTAACACTCTCCAACCCCTATTGTCTAGACCTGGCAAAGGCAAGAAGATTAATGTCAACAGGGAGGCAGCCTGCTCTAGATGTTGGAAACAGAGATCCTACATTTGACTGGGCTATAGATCAAAGAAGCTTGCCATTTAGACAGCGCTTGGAAGGAGATTTGCAAATCAAGGAGAGGGATCTATGTCACAAGTGAAAATGTAAGCCTCAGAAAAGAAAAAGAAAGTGTGTGAAAACTTGAGTTAAGAGACCACAGCAATCTCGTATTTTAACTTGAACAACTTCTGTCTTATGAGTTGAAGTTAGTTGGAAATGGAGGTAAGAATGAAGGTGGAGATTTTGTCTATGTATTGCAAGCTTCATTCAGTGATGACAGATACAAGAGTCCCCTCTGTGGTTTCACGGGCAGAAGCAATGTGTTTGTTTACCACCATTAGTTCCCAGTCAAATGTGTGAGTTTGGAAATTTGCTTTCATCAAAAGAAGTTTAAAGGGGATGCTTGCAGAGAACATTTACCATCTCTTCTCCCCTGAGTGAAATGTTTCGGTGATTTATTTCTATGGAAGTTAGGAGGATGAAAATAAATCATAAAATACACTCTGTCTGAAATGAGAGCACTGGGCTGCCTGACATCCAGAGCAGGAGTGGTCAGTGGTCCTGATTTCTGATGGGAAGGGTCACAAATGGACCCGGGGTGAGTTTCAGTGGGCTATAAGTCACCAATGGTTTTGACTCAATCTTTGGTTCTGCTGTTTTAATTCTTCATTGTTTATTTGTTCATTCAACAATGAAGTATTACTCTTGTCTTTAGTTTTGAGCTTGACATTGGGTTTTAAAGACTTACTGTCTATTAGAGTGGTTCTCACTTGCTGCCATTTTGGCTCCCTTACATTCCATTCTCTGCACAGAGCCAAAGTAAACTCTTCAAAAATGTGAATCACATGAGATCATACCTTAAGCAAGACCCCCCAAGTGGCTCCCCCTCCCCCACTTAAAATAGCATCCCAACTCCTTCCATTGACCTTTAAAGCCAGCAGGAGGTGGACCTTCCCTACTAAGTGCCACATTTACTGTGGATGGGTGACCCAGGATGGGTGAGGACACCATGGTGAATGTGTATATCGTGTTAATAAATATTAACTTGTAAGATAAAAATAAATGTAAAGGAAATGGATGGGAGAGTAATACAAGGTGAATTTACAGAGAATGGTGAGACTTTTTAGGGTAGGGGTAAAGAGTTATACTTTATCCTAACTGGGGGGGAAATCACTAAAAAGTGATATCAGATGCATGCTTTTAAAAGGTCCCTTGGGCTGATGTGTGAAAGTTGGATTGAAGAGATAGAGAATATAAAGAGAAGCCTTATTAGGACACCATTGTAGTAGCTTAGGGAATGGGAAATGGGTGGATATGAAATGTATATTAGAAGTAAAATTCATGGGATTGGAGTTAGATTGGACTTAGAGTGGGGTGAGGGAAAGGGAGAATCTTGCTCAGTTAGTGGTTCCCAGCTTCTCTGTGAGGTACTCTTCCTAAGACCCTCAAGTGTCACTACTTTCACATTGGTATCAATGTGGTTGGTAGTATCATTGGTATCATCCACTCCTGTATGTAGAGTTTAGTTGACTTTTACTTGCTTTTGGCAAAAATATGATGAATTATGTAAAAAACTCACTGGACTTGATTTAAGAGACAGTCAAACCAGATACTCCATCTTTTCTTAAATGTGAATGAAGCTCTTACTAAAAGATTTCATTAAGTTTTATTTTTCTTCTCCAAAAAGTATATGATTCTGTACAGAAGTATGTGTCCTGAGATTTTAACAAAAAACGAGTTGAGACATGGTAACAATATACACTTCTTGTGAGAAGTTGACAGTGAGCAAATATATTGTGTTGGATAAATCAGTATAAATAAGAAGTGCAAACTATTAGATAATTGAAGACTTTCTGATGGAACCATCTATAGAGTAAAGCCCAATACATTTTTAATACATCTTATAAAACTACAGTATATTAACAGCAAAATATCTGCAATGTGTAGTTGAAAGTTCTGGCATCATAGCAACTCTTTGGGTGAAATTCTTTTAGCTAAGAATCAGAAGTCTGGCTAAATTTATACCATCTTGCAAAGTGGTATCTTTTCACACTTTCAGTTAAAATCAACCAATAATTTAGTCTAACAATCTGGTGCTGCCTAAGAAGTCCTCTTCAAGTCTGAGTTTTGTATATGAACAATTAGTCATTGGTCTTCATTCTGTATCACTTGCAGCTGGTCCACATATCGTTCAAAGTAAGCGACATCACAAAACTTTCCAAGAATCACTGAGTATGGTACTGCATTGGTACTACACTGGTTTCTAACAATTTTAAAGTTTGTGTTTATTTATTTTAATTGGCAGATAATTGCTTTGCAATCTTGTGATAGCTGTTCGCATGCATCAGCATGAATCGGCAGTAGGTATACATGTGCCCCGCCCATTCTGAACCTCCCTCCCGCCTCTGTTCCCGCCTCATCCCTCCAGGTTGTCACAGAGCACCGGGGTTTCTGACAATTTAAAGCGCACTCTTATGTCCCACAGAAATTTTAACCCGAAGTCAAAATTATTAATAGCTTTTATCAGAATATGATCAGCAGGAATTTTAACCTTCTGTTTGTCTTTATAAAAATAATTTTTTCATCTGTACTATTTATGGTATGTCATCAACATGCCACATTTGTTTGGCATGCAGTCTTAAAGGGTTGCATAAGCCTTTTCCTCTTCCAAAAGAAGGTTTTAATCATGAATTTTCTCTTATGTATGTACTGATATTTCGTCTAACTTGTTTTAAGAACTTGCTAAAAATTATCTTGATTATGACTGTCTTTTGCATCCTTAGAAACTCTATCCTTTATCGTTTTGCCTTTTCTCCCACATCTGTAACTTTTCTCCTTCCTTCTTGTCATCCATCTCTGTTTCCATGTCTTCCTCCCTTTCTTTTCCAAGCAGTTTATCTTTAAGTTACTTTATATGTGTCAGTCCCTAAACTATGCATGAAGGCAGACACAGACCCTTAGCCTGAAGGTCACACAATTAAATAGGTAAGACAGATTCGGAAACAAGAAATTGCAATATTGGTAAAAGAGGCTCTTAGAAAAAGTATGGATAAATCAGTAAGGTGGCAAATGGGATTACCTGACTCATATCTGTTCTTCATTTTACTCATTCATTCTGTTAACAAATATATATTGAGCTAGAGAGAGCTTAAAGCCCAGGAGAACTGGCAATTTTAAAAAAACTGCACTTATAGCAGTATAATTGCAATTGTGGTATACATTATCATGGAAAAGTTTAGGATCCTATGAGGTCACATAACAGAACATAGACTAGTAGTTGGAGTATGAATAGTGGACTTCTCCTGACAAATGGACTTTCACACCATGATTGAAGGGTGGAAAGGAAGAGATAATCAGGGGCAGGGGACAGTGGTCTCAGTGGAGACCCTATGGTGGAAGAAAGCCAATATAGTTGAAGACCAGTAAGCCTGGAAAGAGTAATAGAGCAAGGACTAAGGAGTTGCTGGATTAGCCTAAGGACTTTGACCTTAATCCCAATAGCCATAGAAAACATTTAAGCAGAAGAGGGACAAGATCTTGTATTTCTCAACATTTTATTTTACCTTGCCTCTCCAGCTTTGACTTTTGGCCAATTTCGACAATGGGCTTTGTTGTTGAAGAAGTGGAAATCAGCACCTAGGATTAGTGTGCTAATGGTAATTAGAATTCATATACTGACACCCCAAGCCAGAAAACACACTGACAACGTGGACTGGGGATGTAATAGTCTGTTAAGAGATACACTGCCCATATCACAGAGGTTTAAACAGTGACCATTGGGAGCAGCAATAATCCAGTACAATGTTTTGCCTTTGCCATGTTTGTAAATAGTATAGCTAGATCCAACCAGTCCATTCTAAAGGAGATCAATCCTGGGTGTTCATTGGAAGGACTGATGCTAAAGCTGAAACTCCAATACTTTGGCCACCTCATGCGACGAGTTGACTCACTGGAAAAGACTCTGATGCTGGGAGGGATTGGGGGTGGGAGGAGATGGGGACGACAGAGAATGAGATGGCTGGATGGCATCACCGACTCGATGGACATGAGTTTGAGTGTACTCCGGGAGTTGGTGATGGACAGCGAGGCCTGGCGTGCTGTGGTTCATGGGGTCGCAAAGAGTCGGACACAACTGAGCGACTGAACTGAACTGAACTGAACTGATAACAACTTGAAATATGATAGCCTCAATAAGGTGTTTGGAAGGCACATTCAGGTGAGCAAACTCCTCTTTTCTCACTCTTTCTTTTTTAAATCTGGAGAATTTTGGTGATATCCACACCAGCAATTAGTGATAATAAATCATAAAAACTGAGCACTCATACAATATTCTCATAAAGTTTAGCACTTTTCTCTCCATCTGGTATTTGTGTATATCTGTTTTATGGGCCTTTTCAGTTTGGTTAGTTAAGTATTAATTGGAGAAAAGAGCACTTAGTCTTGTGAGGATCTTTGTTCTGAAGTCACATACATGGTACTATATCTAAGTTAAGGAAGATCATGTGTCACCATGCGTAGGTAATGTAACATCCAAGGTTGTGCTTAAACAAAATCCTTTATTTTTGTTATAAGAACCCCAACCATGAGGTCAGATCAGACAGGCACCAAAAAGATAAAAAGAGTCAGGAAGGGGTTTTCTCTGATTTTTCTTCCCAATCTGAAAATTATTTTAAAAAATAAATGTTACAAGAGTTTGTTTTCCAAAGAGAGCCATCATTTTACCTTCAATAACCTTCAAAGACTCTTCATGACAGACTTTTTGGTTGTAGATATATTTTTTTCATTTGCCCAAATTTTACCCAGCAGTCCCAAGGGCTGGGGTTATTGTATTCTACCATGCAGTTTATAAATTCCCTTTTGCACTATCACCTTTACTTATTTAGATTCTAAAATCAATACTCTGTTATGTGCATAGAAAAAATAATGCATAGAAGGAATAATGGCTGTTGATGTTCTAGTAATTCACTTAAATAAAAACAAAGACAAAAATATTCTTACTGATAATTTAATTCCACAAGTTGGAGATTATTTTATTTTCATTCACACTTGTCAGGAATATACAGCTAAATCCAGTGTTCAGCATCTGTCTTGTCTTTTCCTCTCTTACAAACTGATAAATTATAGCTACGTGGGGATCTAGTTCTAATTTAGCATTATTAAATAATTCAGTGCAAAGATGGATGAACATCATAAAAAACATTGTAAAATAATGGAAAAAAAATCTTCCCTTTCTGGAAATGATATAGAATGGTTATTGCATATTTATAGATTATAGGAGTTGTCTTGAATTCTTCTTTTCTTCGCCATCATCCTGCCTAAAAAAGATGAGAAAAGTTCATAAATATGTAACTCATCTAAAGTCAGGGTCTCTCAGTTCAGTTCAGTCGCTCAGTCTTGTCCGACTCTTTGTGACCCCATGAACTGCAGCACACCAGGCCTCCCTGTCCATCACCAACTCCTGGAGTCCACCCAAACCCATGTTAATTGGTCATTGATGCCATCCAACCATCTCATCCTCTGTCATCCCCTTCTTCTCCTGCCCTCAATCTTTCCAGCATCAGGGTCTTTTCCAATGAGTCAGCTCTTCGCATCAGGTGGCCAAAGTATTGGAGTTAAAGCTTCAACATCAGTCCTTCCAGTGAATACCCAGGACTGATCTCCTTTAGAATGGACTAGTTGGATCTCCTTGCAGTCCAAGGGACTCTCAAGAGTCTTCTCCAACACCACAGTTCAAAAGCATCAATTCTTCTGCACTCAGCTTTCTTTATAGTCCAACTCTCACATCCATACATGACTACTGGAAAAACCATAGCCTTGACTAGACGGACCTTTGTTGACAAAGTAATGCCTCTGCTTTTTAAAATGCTGTCTAGGTTGGTCATAACTTTCCTTCCAAGGAGTAAGTGTCTTTTAATTTCATGGCTGCAATCACCATCTGCAGTGATTTTGGGGCCTCCAAAAATAAAGTCTGCCACTGTTTCTACTGTTTCCTCACCTATTTGCCATGAAGTCATGGGACCGGATGCTATGATCTTTGTTTTCTGAGTGTTGAGCTTTAAGCCAACATTTTCACTCTCCTTTTTCACTTTCATCAAGAGGCTCTTTAGTTCTTTTTCACTTTCTGCCATAAGGGTGGTGTCATCTGCATATCTGAGGTTATTGATATTTCTCCTGGCAATCTTGATTCCAGCTTGTGCTTCATCCAGCCCACCATTTCTCATGATCTCTGGCAGCCCCCTTTTATCCAGTTTCATGTAAAAAAAAATCAGCAGTAATGACACCTAAAGATAGTGCAGAAAAAATTTAAATCTTTTATGAGGTTCCTAAAAAAATGACAGATGGAAAACCATTTAACATTGTACAGCAAGACTTTTCTCATCTCTCTATATATTTATCTGTGACTGCCCTCCATTTATTTTTCGTGTCTGCATTTTCCTGAAGTTCATCCACAAACTCACCCTGTCGGAATCTCTTTACCTTTCCCTCTGTGCTTATTTATCTCTTCATGATGAGTGTCTGCTTCTCCTATCTCAGTTTTCCTATCTATCCATTAGCCTTCTAGGTGGTTCAGTGGTAAAGAATCTACCTGCTGACGCAGGATACATGGGTTCGACTCCTGGGTCAGGAAGATCCCCCAGAGGAGGAAATGGCAACACACTCCAGTGCTCCTACCTGGAAAATCCCATGGAAAGAGGAGCCTGGAGGACTACAGTCGATGGCGTTGCAAAGAGCTGAACGACTGAGCATGCATGCGCGCACACACACACACAGACACACACACATCTATTCATTTTAGGCAAAATCAAAGGTGAGGAGACTGCAAAAGCCTTTCTCCTTAATAGAGTGTGTTGTAGGGTGGGTGGGGATGGAGGCAGATAGAACCTACACCTGTGGTTCTCATATTTGAATGTTCACAAGAACCCTGGGGTTTTAGTGTGTATGTGTTAGTCACTGAGTTGTGTCTGACTCTTTGCAACCCATGGACTGTAGCCCACCAGGTCCCCCTGTCCACAGAATTCTCCAGGCATAATCACTGGAGTGTGTTGCCATTCCCTTCTCCAGGGGATCTTCCTGACCTAGGGATTGAACCTGGGTCTCCTGCCATTGCAGGCAGATTCTTTACCATCAGGCTCAGACAGTAAAGAATCCTGCAGAAACCTGTCCAAAAAGCGGATCCTGATTCACTGGGTCTGAGATGGGGCTTGATTCTGCACTTCTAATCAGCTCCAGGACAGTCTGTTGCTTCTGGTTCCTGGACCACTCTCTGAATAGGAAGGCCTTAAAGAACAGTCAAGCTAGGTACCAAGAAAGAGAAGGCCTGGGTGTAAAGAAAGTAGCTAGACTATAAACTCGCTGGACTGTACACCCCACAAAGACACTAATGATGTCTGCTTTACTTGCCCCTGTAACACATGGCCTGATAGAGTTTCCCATATTCTGTAAATGCGTATGATTTCCCTGATGATCTTCAATACAGCATGCCCTGAAGGCTCCTGTTTTTTTCAATCTTGTCTTATTTTAACAGTTAAAAAGCCTGAGCAGTATCCACATTTCTTGGAGCAACCCCATTTATTCCAAACATTAATCCACAGTCGGGTTTACACTGAATCCCGTGGCACTGAAGTAGTTTTGTCTGACCCTTGCAGTCTTCAGAGATTCATTCTTCACTCCCAACTATGCTCACATCCCACCCTTGGCCATAGCTCACTTCTGACAGGCTGGTTTGGATCTTAATCACGGCTCCCAAAGTTAGTTAATACAGCTTTATCCGTAAACTTAATCAGCAAGCTCTCTACTTTATCATTTCAGCCATTGATCAAACAACAGCCACTAAATCATAGAGGGCCCTGGTTGATTCCTGAAAACTATGCCCACTCTTGACGCTGAGCCACTGATGGAAAGTACTTGTATGTTGCTTTTTAACCACTTATTTACCAGTTTCATTTTAACATAATTAGCAGTTTAAAAAATTTTTTATAAGCAAATGTGAAACTTGCTTTTTGTTTTAAAAATGCAACAAACCAATCATAACCTCATACATCTACAGGTTTTTTTTAATTCAATAAAGTCAAACTATGGATATTGATCTGCAGCTTATTTTGTTCATTTAGTATTTCTAGGCAGCAATCTTTGTCAGTATTATCCTAAGATTATAAAATGATAAACTGAATTTTGACATTTAAATAGCCATCCTTTTAACATAAAGTCTGATAAAATTTATATATAAGGTAAATTTGACTATATAACCATCTGTAAATATATATGTAAATATTTGCTTTGCCATTTAGTCATTTGTAAGTGCGTTTTACAATAATTATATATAATCTTATATGTAAAAATAATCTGGGAGACCTAAGTAGCATACTCATGAAGACAAAATATTGAAAGCAATTTTTTTAAGATAAAATATTTAAGAATGCGATGAATAACAAGCCAGAAGCAACACCAACCAAATGAATAACAAAACTCCTTATCTGTAAAAATAAGTGATATAGAAAACATCAATATGTTTTTACATGATAAACTTTAGGATACCTAATTTTATAAAAGGGGAGGGGATAACAAAGCACATAAAAGTAAAAGCATAAATATAAAAACAACAATATGTGAAGGTGTAGCTAATTTCAGTTTTCAGTAGATAATGTTTTCTCATTTTTAATGGAAAATTTGAGAAATCAGAGTTCAGATAATCTAAGGATTTTATTGTAGAAACAGACTCACATCATCGGAAAGGTACAATGAGTTTTTATTTGCAGTCTTGATCTGAGGTTAGGTCAAGAGAAAAAAAAATGTTTTCGATTGTCTAATTCTAGTTTATGGTATTTTGTTACAGCAGGCCTATCAAAGGAACACACTGGAAAGTGTAGACTTTGATGTGGACCTGGATATTAATCCAATCTTTGCTCCATTACATACTAGCTTTTGACTTTTGACAAGTAATTTTAACATCCTCATGGTTCGTTGTTGCTGTTCAGTTACTAGGTTATATCCGAGTCTGAAACCCCATGGACTGCAGCATGCCAGGCTTAGGTCAGGGGAATTTTTCAAATCATCATTTACAGACTTTTTTTTAATGTCTCTGCTTCTCAGCTTTCCTTCATTAAGTTGTGAGTAGTTAACATTTAATGCAAGATTGGACTAGTTCAGAGAATCACTTCTGTTGTAGACATTGGTTCATTGACTGTGTTTTGATTGCCCAGCATCACTTAGTTTTACTTCAGGCACTCTGATTTCCCTAGGCTGACCCCATTGTAAACAATCTTATAACAGTACCTTTTGTGCAACCCCATTTTTCGCTGTTTTGGTGGGAAAGAAAATTAAGCTGTGCATCCTTCTTAACACAGAAGTGAGGAAGAACTTGGAAGTATCTTCAGTCAGCTTTTTTTTTTCCATTGTGGTGTGACAGAAGGTAGGAAAGAGGAGAAAATGAAGGTAGTGATGGATTAGACATTAAAAGACTGGTTCTTAACTTGCTAAGAAGTACCCTTGGAAGGATAGGCATACACATGAGACAACTTCTACTTTTATGTTTCTCTTTCCTTTCTTCTCTTTTTTCTATTTCCATTCTTCTTTTTCTCCACAAACTTCTTTATCGATATTTATTTTCTCCCACTTCCTTGTCCTCTAACTTTTATTTCCTTTTTCTTGCTAGCCTATACTTTTTCTTCCTTTGGTACAAAAGGCGTTCATCTCTGAAAATCTCTGTTATCCTATGTCTCTTTTCTGTCTAGTCGTCCACCAGTGTTGGTGTTTTTAATAAAGTTTTCTCCTTTTCTTTATCCCCTCTCATATTCTTATCCTTTCATTTTATCAACATACTCACAGGAAGAAAAAAATGACTGTGTTTTCCACAACTCAAATCAGATGTTATCCTATAGTTTGCTGAGAAAAGAATTTCATGTTACTTGCAGTTGTTTCCTTTATCTGCGTGTCTCACTTAATCACTGGCTACTCTGTTTGACTGTGAGGGATATATATGGGGCTCAAACTGTGTTCTTTTCCCAAATGTTTGCAATAGAGGTTGGTCTCAAGGTCTCTAGTCTTCCGCATGTAATGGTTGTTTTTCTAAGTTCTATGCATCTCATTTTTATATTTTTTTCCATTATTTCAAATGTATTCTAGCTGGAGCTTCACAACCCACAAAAATTTTAATGTTTTTGTCAGTTGTGGACAGCAGGCCAAATAGCTTCAAGCGTCTTCTAGCCCCTTCAACTGTAGCCTCTGCTTCCTCTCTCTCATCCCTTTTCTATCCTCTCCCTTCTCCCCAGCACACTCTTCCATTGTATTTTACAGTAACAGTACTGTTAGAAAAATAATACATAAAAGCATATTCTATTGGAAAAACCACTGAGCTGGTCACCAGAAGACCAGTTTCATTTGTATTATGCAAACATGTATTATTTTTCAGCAGAGAAAGAGATGATGTCAGAAAATCTGAATCTGTACACTCTGTAGAGACAATAAGGTTATACAAATGCATAGACTCCGGAAATATGCTCTTGTGGTTTGTGTGATCTGTTTCTGTGATGAATGGCAAGCCACTAAGCAGGATCAGTTAAAGTTGAAGGAGGAAACCTCAGGTTTATATTAGACCATGGTCATTAAGGTCAGATGTAGATATTCTCTTGGGCATTTTATCATGAATCTGATTATTAGTTCTGCTCATGATGACGTTTTGGCTATCTCAGAGGAGATATTGGGATGTATTATTATTTGATCCAAATAAATGGAAAGGAAGAAAATATATTTTAAAAGAACTTCTAATGCCAGAGAGAAGTTCAAGATGACTTGGTCCAACTCCTTTACTCTTCAACGTAGAAGCTGAGGTCCAGAGAAATTAGAAATCTGTTTGGATCACACAGGCATTTCTGGACAAAACCAGGTCCAGAATCATGGTCTTTGGTCTCTGTGATTTGGTGCCGTTGCCTCTTCTTTGAATTTACATTTGTAAGGACTTAAGTCCTTTTGAATAGTTGTAGCAAGTTCAACAAATATATATTCATTCTTATCTTTACTTTTAAAAATGTATGATACACATGCAAAGAATTGTGCTTGTGGTTTGAATGGTTTGAATGCATATGGGAGTAGTATTGTATTTGTTTTATATTGCTAATATAACAAACAGCTGACAAAGTTATTGTCTTAAAACTGCAGAAATGTATGATCTTACAGTTTTGTAAGTTAGAAGTCTCATAATACTGGTTAAGAATTTGGATTCTAGACCCCTAAATGGCTTTGTTTGAAAGACAGATGTGTTACTGGACATCTTAACTGTTCACTGACTCAGTTTTCCCTTCTGTAAAATGTGCACATTGATGGTATCTGATACTTAGAGCTACTATGAAGATTATAGGTGTTAATTCCATTAAACACAGTGGCACATTGTAAGCACAGGAGAGAGAAAGATTGATTCTTGTTATTATAATTGTCATTACTACTAAGAAAATTGGGCAACAATATCTTCCTGTTTAGGAGCTTACAGTTGAGATGCTAAGAAGTGTTTTACAATGAGTAGTGTTTTACACTATGAAGTACTCAGTTTTTTGGAATGGTTTTGATAATGTAATAAGATGGCTGTACTTCATGTACAAGAGAACAGGAGGCATTTTTGAGTGGGGGAAGGGACAGGGAAAAAAAAGGCTTAAATCCAAAATGTAGAATCTGAGCATTGTTGTATCCAGTATGTAAGCCAGACAAGTGTCATAAATGGAGTTTCCTTGTTGGTTCACGTTTGTTGAGATCATTCAGCAAGTATTGGTAGCCTCTGACAAGAAAAGCAGGGTGGGAAGTGGATGTCTCTTCCCCCGCATATACATTTTTCTATCAAGTCATTTGTCACTAATGAGGGCAAGACTTGAAAAAAATTCTGCCCAAAGTATGAACCTTTACTCATAGTTCTCTTCGGTGAACCTGTGGCTAACTTTGTTCTTATTGTTTTAAGTTCTCTAAACAATACCTTGAGGGAAAGGGTTGCTCTAAGACAGACATGGCTGTGCTCTGATGGTGAGATTAACTAAGGTAGTTGTGCTGGGCCACAGACACAGCTGTGATGTAGGCCTACCTATGGCTGAATGGCACTGTAGTAGAATTGCTAGGCTGTTAGGCCCACCAGATTCCTAGGTCCCATCTTTGTAAAGCTGAGAGGTCCTGGATAGCATTTAAAATCAACTACCTATCTTGAGTACCATTCACTTGACCAATGGAAAAACTACTTCCAACATCTGTTTTGCTCATTCATGGATCCACTAGGGCTTTTTTTAAAAAAAAGTATCTATTTTTAATTGGAGTATAATTGCTTTACAATATTGTGTTGATTTCTGTCATACATCTGGTTGTTGTACATTTTGATGGAGTTATTTGATATGCTTGCTGTAGAATTACTAGATTATGGGTTCCTGTTTGTCTTTTAAATGCTAACTAAACCGATTAGGATTCTTCAGATTTAATCACCTGACCCCAGATTCTATATTAGATTTAATTTATACATATGCACCTATATATTACATGACCTATTAAAAATATTTCCAAGTAAATTTCATACAAATGGCTGTAGTTGAAGATTTGTGTTATGAACCTAGAAGCAGTAATATTACAAATGAGTTTGGCTGTTTGGTGCTCACGCTCTTCCTGACATTCCAAATTCTTTGTTGTAAATAAACCTTCAGCATAAAAACATGCTCAGATCTCTTAGAGTACTAAAAATCTTCCTTTGAGTCCACCTCTCCTAGGGTTACTACCTCATTTCTTTGCTTTCCTTCATAAGCACACCATAATAATTCCAGTCTCAATTCCCTTTTTAACATTTTCTATGATAAAAAATATTTTTGAAACTATCAAATATATCTTGCACATAAGAAGAGTGTATAAAATGCCTTTATAGCTAAAAGAATAAAAATAACATGCACATCACATATATAGTCAAGAATCTCGGACGTTCTATCCTTGAATCAGGATAATCAACAACAGGTATGGTGATGGCCGGCTCAGGATTCCTGTTTCCTTAGTCACACTGATCCAATCCTGACTCACAGTCTTCTGGAAAATCTAGGACAACCTGTCTCATGTGATTGGGTTTCTTGTATTCATTTCTTTCTCTTCTTTTGATTTGTTTCTTATTTTTTATGGAGTTTATCATTTGATAGCTTTTGAAGAAAGATTAGAGAGGCAGTACTATTTTTTAGGATATGCGTATTTAAATGTGGTCTTCCAACCCTCATATTTGACTCATAGCTTAGCTGAGTTTGGGATTTTAAGTTGAAAATGATTTTCCTTGCTTCTAGGGCTGCATTGAAAACCTCAAAACTGTTCTGATTTCTGATCTTTTGTTTCTGACATAATATTTTTTCATTTCTCTATGAAAAATTAGGGACTCTTATCTTTATCCATGAACAACAGACTGGTTCCAAATAGGAAAAGGAGTACGTCAAGGCTGTATATTGTCACCTTGCTTATTTAACTTATATGTACAGTACCTCATGAGAAATGCTGGGCTGGATGAAGCACAAGCTGGAATCAAGATTGTCAGGAGAAATATCAATAACCTCAGATATGCAGATGACACCACCCTTATGGCAGAAAGTGAAAAAGAACTAAAGAGCCTCTTGATGAAAGTGAAAAAGGAGAGTGAAAATGTTGGCTTAAAGCTCAACATTCAGAAAACAAATATCATGGCATCCGGTCCCATCACTTCATGGGAAATAGATGGGGAAACAGCAGAAACAGTGACTGACTTTATTTTTCTGGGCTCCAAAATCACTGCAGATGGTGACTGCAGCCATGAAATTAAAAGACGCTTATTCTTTGGGAGAAAAGTTATGACCAAACTAGACAGCATATTAAAAAGCAGAGACGTTACTTTGCCAACAAAGGTCCATCTAGTCAAGGCTATGGTTTTTCCAGTAGTCATGTATGGATGTGAGAGTTGGACTATAAAGAAAGCTGAGTGCAGAAGAATTGATGCTTTTGAACTGTGGTGTTGGAGAAGACTCTTGAAAGTCCCTTGGACTGCAAGGAGATCCAACCAGTCGATCCTAAAGGAAATCAGTCTTAAATATTCATTGGAAGGACTGAAGCTGATGCTGAAGCTGAGACTCTGATACTTTGGCCACCTGATGCGAAGAGCTGACTCATTTGAAAATATCCTGATGCTGGGAAAGATTGAAGACGGGAGGAAAAGGGGATGACAGAGGATGAGATGGTTGGATGGCATCACTTACTCAATGGACATGAGTTCGAGTAAACTCCAGGAGTTGGTGATGGACAGGGAGGCCTGGCGTGCTGCAGTCCATAGGGTCACAAAGAGTCAGACACGACTGAGTGACTGAACTAAACTGAACTGATCTTTATCCTCACTGATGTGTTTATTTTCATCTGTTATTTTAGGCACTCAGTGGGTCCTTTCAATCTGGTGACTAATGTCCTTCAGGAAATACTGCATTATTTTGTTGATGATTTCTACTTCTCTCTTTCCTTTGTTTATCATACCCTTATTTCTTGGACGGTAGACTTTCTGAACTTTTTTTTCTAGTCTATCTTTTCCTCTTCTGTTTTCTCTCTGTTTATTTATTTATTTAGCTTTCTTTTTGAGTGATTTCCTTAATTTTATCTTACAATTCTTGCTTTACATAATTTTTTAATTTGTTATCATGTATTTAATTTTCAAGAAAATCTTGTTTTGCTTATGGGAGCATTATCTTTCTTTTACTATTTGGAAGGTATTCACATTGGTAATTTTGAAGTTATATCTGTGTAGTGCTTGTTTCCTCCAAGTTTTTTTTTTTCTCTTTGTATTGTAATAATTTTTGTCTTCCATGTTAGAGACGTTCTTCAATATATCTGATGATGCTTGAGCATATACTCATGATTAAGAGTAGGGAGGAACTGAACTGTTGGGATGACCTGAGTACATGGGTGGGGCTTATCTACTTTGAACTCTACTTATTTTTGAACAAACCCTCAAGGTAAGTGTCTTTAGAGGCTTCTCCATGGATTTGATCAGGTTCCCCGGGGAAGTGTTTTCCCATCTCCTGGCTCAAAGAATAGATTCTGAATCCTTGTTATTTTGGAGCCAAGAAAAGAGAGGTAGGGTGCATCTGTATTCATCACTGAATATTCATGCAATCATTTATACTCTGGAAAATCCATGGGCAGAAGAGCCTGTCAGGGTATAGTTTATGGAGCCACAAAGAGTTGGACAAGACTGAGCACACACAGGAAAAGAGAGATAGTGGATCTCTGTATTCAACATTGAATATTCACTTAATCATTTAATCTACCTCATTTTCAGTATGTCATTCACTTTCTTGACTAATCCAGAGACTCTCTGTTTTACTTTCTATAGGTAAAAAAAATTCCCTAGACTTCTATGGGGTAGAAGAGGGACAGTTATGCAACAAAGTGAAATGGGGGAGGGAATTGAGGAATCTGTTTTTCAAACAATTTTCACCAAGTCCTTTTCATTTTGGTAAACTCCCCCAGCACCTAGTTCTAGAGTTACTGCTGCTGCTGCTGCTGCTGCTGCTGCTGCTGAGTCACTTCAGTCGTGTCCGACTCTGTGTGACCCCACAGACGGAAGCCCACCAGGCTCCCCCGTCCCTGGGATTCTCCAGGCAAGAACACTGGAGTGGGTTGACATTTCCTTCTCCAACGTGTGAAAGTGAAAAGTGAAAGTGAAGTCGCTCAGTCGTGCCCGACCCTTAGCAATCCCACAGACTGCAGCCTACCAGGCTCCTCCATCCATGGGATTTTCTAGGCAAGAGTACTGGAGTGGCTTGCCATTGCCTTCTCTTACTGGCTGCTACTAATTCCTGTGTCTGTTGAGGACTTTGTGGTCTAAATTGGCTTGTGCTCAGATTTCCTCATGACTAGCTTGGATTCAGCTTTCCTGAGTCTGCTAAGCCATTTGCCTCTCAACCATCTGCTTTTAAGCTTCCAAAATTTTGTTACTTTTGTCTTTTCTCCTGTTCTTCTCCTCCTTGTCTCATCCTTGTAGTCCTGTGTCTTTCTTTTTTTTTTTTTTAATGGGTTCTTAATGAACTTTTGTGAGAACATGAATTAGATGTGTGTTGGGTCTATTAACTTGGCCCAGACAGTCCCCATTGTTCTTCAACTTGCTTTGATCTGGTTTCTGCTTCTATTGCACCAATAAAAGTGATCATATTTGGGTCACTAGTGATTTCCATGTCACTTCATTCAGCATCCATTTTGGTTACTCATTTCATTGGACCTCTCCACATCACCTGATACTATTCCTTGGAACCACCAACCTGCCTTCTGTGGTATGGCTCTTATCTGACTTTTCTCCGATGTCTTTTAATTAAGCCTTACGTTCTGGTTTCTCTACCTCAGAACCACACTCTAAGTCATAACGTTCTTTGGTTCCTTGTGTCTTGTATTTATCTGTCACCCTAGGTTAATAATCTGTTGTGCATCACAGCATCAAGAAAAGACCTGTATGTTGATTATGCCCTACATTTCATCTCCATTATTAATTTCTCCTCTGAGTTTTTCAGTCTTATATATCCAATTATTCATTTTCCTTATCACATGTTCCATTTTTCATTGTGTAGTAATCTACATACTTAATTATATCTTCATTTTCTTCCTAGACTCTGAAGCCTATGAAAGAAGAAACTATATCTGTGTACTTACTATTATTTATCTAGTATTGCATCTGTCACATGGAAGGGGCTCAATAATGCATGTTGAATTAATTAGATATAACTGTCTATGAATATGATTTTAGCCTCATATCTTCTATTCTCCAACATCTTATACTCTTTGTCTAGGACTGAGCTATGGACTTTTCAGACTGTTAAAAACTGGCATGGATCACTGCCCTTGTTTTCTTTTATTTTCTGCATGTGCCCTTATCAAGCCTTAGAGAAAAGATTCAACCACATATATTTAAAATCAGACATCTTAGTAGAAAGTGGTGAATAATATGTGGACACGAGTAAAATTTCTTTCTTTAAAATACCTATTTAATTTGTAAAAAATAAACTCCAAATTATCAGCATTTAACTTCTTGCCAAAATTAACAACATAAAACCATGAATTTACCCCCGCCAACCCCATCCCACTCAATTTTTATAGTCTTCCATTAGGGAAAAAAATACGATGAGATTTTCAGGCACTTAATCATGGTTTTTACCTAGTTCTGGAGTCTCCATTAACTCCTGACATCTTTATTTGTTGAGATAACATTTTGGGGATCCAGGTAGAGTAGAATTGAAAAACAGGGGATTTCCACCAGGCTCCTAGCTAGAAGTTTCCCCTTTAGTTTTCGCATTGCCTAAGGATGGTAAGCCAAAGATTACTGAAAAGAAAACAATGATTTGCCAGGTAATGTGATATGGAAAGCCAGTGTTGGCTGTTCAGGGAATTGCACCTCCCACGCTGTTGAAACAGGCTTGCTTTATCATGTGTTGAAATTACATTTTAGATATTCTGCTATGCTTCTATGTCTCTGGTGGCTGAGCCTGTCTCTGAAGTGATTTCAACTGGGCCTAGTTTAAATACAGTTTAGTTCAAAGAGCATTTGCACTGTATACTATGAATCCATGGCCAGTGAAATCACCTCTTGGGAGTCTTTTTTTTTTTTAATTATTTTAAAATGTACAATTAGCTTGATAATGATTGATACAATTCAGTCATTAAAGTATTCTAAGACATTATTTTTTTCACACACATTTTGAAGGGCTGCTACACAACAGATGCTGTCTTAGGTACTGTAGACATTGTAGCAAACAAATCTAAAAGTTGGACAAAGAAAATAAAAAATAAACAAATACATTGAAAACCCAAGTATTTTCAATAAAAGAAAACAAATAGTGTGGTGTAATTTTCTAATGCCTTGGAGTGGGTGTATGTGTTTGGGTTCTTTAGATCAAGGTGGTCATGGAAGACCTCTTTGAGGAGGTACTTTAAACTGAAATTTAGACAATAACAAGAGGTCAGTCATTTAACGACCTGGAAAAGAGCAATTTATGTCAGAAAAATAGGGTCAAAAATCTATGTCATCAGATCTGGGTGATGGAATTAAAAGACAAGCTTGGCTGACTGCAGTAAGCAAAGTGGGATAGTGTTTGGTGATGCATGCTTTGGAGAAAGACTGAAGTTGGAGTAAGAATTCAGGGTAAACCTCTATTGGTGGTGCAGGACTGGAGAAGGGAACAACAGTTTCTGTGGGAAAAGGCATGAAGCCCAACCAAGTCCTTCAGCTGAAACCACTGGACAAAGGATTTAAAATTAATTGAATGAGTTTCTTATAGGTTCTAGTAAAACAGAGGATGACATACAATATCAGATGATGAACTTCAGCAGAGAGACGGAAATAACAGAAAATGATCAAACAGAAATGCTATACATGAAAAACAGAGGTTAAAACAAAATGTCACTGAGAAGCTTATAAGTAGACTTAATCTAGCTGGGAAAAGAATCAGTGGAATTAAAAGTAGGCCAGTAGAAATTGCTCAGTCTGAAACACAAATGGAAAAAATAATTTTTGGAAAAGAGATCTGAGCATTCAAGACCTGTGGAACAATATCAGATGATTCAACACACATGTGATTAGAATCCTAGAAAAAGAAGAGATAAAGAATAGGACAGAAGCAATGTTTGAAAAACTGGCTGAAAGTTTTCTAAGATTAATGAAAGATTCCAAGCCACAGATTTGAGAAGCTCGGAGACTACTATAGATTTAAAACAAAAACAAACAAAACCAAATCCAGAAACATGAACACCATATACTCAAACTTCTGAAAAACAAAGATAAAACCTTAAAGGCAGTATGAGAAAAAGGGACATTACATATACATAACAAAGCTGAAATTTACAGGAGATGCTTTTTCCAAACTCTTTAAACCGGAAGACAGGAGAGTGACATTTTTAAAGCATGGCAAAAAAAGTCAATGCAAATTTCTATACCCCCCAAAAAATCTTTCAAAAATGGAAGAGAAGTAGAGGCTTTTTCAGACCAATAAAAACCAAGCAATTCATTACTGTCAGATCTTTTCTATTAAAAATGTTACAGGGATTTCTTCAGGCAGAATAATATAATACAATAAAAACTTGGATCTATATGAAGAAGTGAAGAGCACTGGAAATGGCATTAATGAAAGTAGATATAAAATTCATGCTTTTCATTTTTCACTTTGCTCTAAAAGATAACTTACTTTTCTAAGCATTAATATTTGTCTAAAGCAAGTAGTAGTATATTTACAACATATGTAAGTAAAATGTATAAAATAATTACAAAAGTAGAGGACAGAAAAAGCAAGACTGCTGTTTTGTTTCTTACACATCATGCAAAAGAGTATAATATTATTTAAAGTAGATTGATTAAAGATATATATTGTAAATTCTAGAACAACCACTAATAGTTATACTGAAAGAGGCCTAGCTCCTCAATAAAAAATAAATTAGTTAATTAAATAAAAATACATTGTAATCACAAAAAATAAAAGAGGCATAACAATATCTCAGCTTTAATTTCGAATACGATAAGTATGAATAGGTATAACCCAGCTTTTTGCATTTTTTGCTAATTTTTAGGAGTGTAAAACAATGCAGAAACAAAAAAGTTTTACAGTTGATGTAATACCTTAAAGGCCTTGGAAGAAATGTCTTTTTATTTTTTTCTAAGTGTGATTTGAAATTTTTTTTAATTAATTTATTTTTAATTGGAGAATAGCTGCTTTACAATATTGTGTTGGTTTCTACCATATATCAACATGGATCAGTCATAGGTATATGCATGTCCCCTCCCTCTTGAACCTCCCTTCTACCTCCCATCCCTTCCCACCCCTCTTGGTTGTCCCAGAGCACTAGATTTGAGCTCCCTGTGTCATACAGAAAATTTCCACTGGCTATCTACTTTTACATATGGTAATGCATATGTTCTGGTGCTAATCTCTTAATTTGTCCCACTCTTTCCTTCCCTGCCCCGTGTCTATGAGTACTTTCTCTATGTCTGTGTTTCCATTGCTGCCCTGCAGATAGGTTCATCAGTACCATCTTTCTAGATTCCATATATACGCATTAATATACAGTATTTGTTTTTCTCTTTCTGACATTTCACTCTGTATAATAGGCTCTAGATTCATCTACCGTATTAGAACTGAGTCAAATGTGTTCCTTTTTGTAGTTGAGTAATATTCCATTGTGTGTATGTACCACAGTCTCTTTATCCATTCATCTGTCGATGGACATCTAGGTTGCTTCCATGTCCTAGCTATTGTAAATAGTGCTGTGATGAACACTGGGGTACATGTGATTTTTTTCAGTTATGGTTTCCTCAGGGTATATGCCCAATAGTGGGATTGCTGGGTCAAATGGTAGTTTTATTCCTGGTGTTTGTTTTTTATAAAGGAATCTCCGTACCTTTGAAAGTTTTAAGTAAAGGCATAGGATGACCAACTGGATTTACATCATTAACAGACACGGAGAAAAGAACAGAGACAAAGACCACTGAAGCCAAAAGTGGTGGCAACGGAGAGGAGTGGGTGGGTTGGGCTGATCTAATAAGATGCACTTAGAAGTCTGAGTTGAGAGAAAAGATTAATCAAGAATAACTTCTGGATTTTCAATCAACTTTATTGATTAAACTTTACCATTTTAAAGTGTTCAACTGGATGTGAGTAGACAGATGTTTACACCTGTGAACTAACCACAATATAGGAATATTGAATATTTCTACCAATCCTAAAGAATTCCTTCTGCCTCTTCCTAGGACTCCTAGAATTTTTACTTCAGCAACTAAAAGAATAATGGTGTTATTGGGTTCAATAAAGGAGAAATAGGGCTTCCCTGGTGGCTCAGAGGTTAACGCGTCTGCCCCTAATGCGGGAGACCGGGGTTCGATCCCTGGGTCGGGAAGATCCCCTGGAGAAGGAAACGGTAACCCACTCCAGTATTCTTGCCTGGAGAATCCCATGGACGGAGAAGCCTGGTAGGCTATAGTACACGGGGTCGCAAAGAGTCGGACACGACTGAGCGACGGAACGGAACGGAAGGGAGAAATATGTTTGAAATGGGGAAGCTGCTGCTTCTGCTAAGTTGCTTCAGTCGTGTCCGACTCTGTGCGACCCCATAGACGGCAGCCCACCAGGCTCCCCAGTCCCTGGGATTCTCAAGGCAAGAACACAGGAGTGGGTTGCCATTTCCTGCTCCAGTGCATGAAAGTGAAAAGTGAAAGTGAAGTCACTCAGTCATATCCAAATCTTAGTGACACCATGGACTGCAGCCTACCAGGCTCCTCCGTCCATGGGATTTTCCACGCAAGAGTACTGGAGTGGGTTGCCATTGCCTTCTCCTGAAATGGGGGAGAGGTGAGAATTAATAATTCTGGCACTAGATTGATAGGCTTTTTTTTGGCCACACCATGCAGAACTTCCCTGACCAGGGATCAAGTCTGTGCCCCCTGCAGTAGAACCATGGAGTCTTAACCACTGGGCCATCAGGGAAATCCTAATAGACTATTTTTAATGATCATGTTTAATATCCTCCAAAAAGACATCCGTATCATTGCCTTTTAATCTTCTCCAACTGGGGGAGAGCCTTCCAATTCTACTCTGGAGTGATATTCTGCAATTCCATTTATCGTACACTCACCATGTTGCTGGATTATAATTGCTTGTGTATCCCCAAATACAGTGAGCTCTTAGATTTTCCAACTGCTCTCCTGCACAAAGTTTGACAGATAATGAACATGCAGTAAATGCTGGACAAATAAGTGCATGTTGGGCTATTCTCAGTTTGCTGGGATTTCCCATCATTATTAAGATGGCATTCTTTATACCTGACTGGAATACAAAACATCCACCACCATTCTCCAGCTGCAATGTCAGTTGTAAGATACTATTTCATTGGTTAATATACCTCTTTTTGATGGGAATCTGGCATTTTTGAGCAACAGACAACATCTGTAAGCTGGCTGGTTGGGATGGAAAAGCCTTTTAGGATTAGAACAGAGCGATGATAACTGCTCAACAAAGACTCCAGCCCTTTGAGCTCTGAGTGTTGACACAGGAAGCCCAGACAGCCTCCAAAATATGCTTCTTTAATGTGGTACTGCCTTCTGAAACAGCAATGATGAAGACTTAAGAGTGGGCATCACATTTTAAACATTGAGTTATAACATACATATAATAAAGTACACAATGAATTTTTATATGTATATTCACCCTTGGAACCATCAACCAAATTGAAGAAACAGAACCCAGAATCTAACAGTAAAGGGAGGAAAAGTGAGTGGTCATTCATCATGCTAGAGATTGAAGTGTAGAGCATAACGCATCAAACTGTATTTTCATTTCCACGCTTTATGTAAGGAAAGCAATTTCAATGCTATCTTACCTGCCATGTGAAGCAGTGTAATATTATTTGAAGGCAGACTGAGGAATTAAACATGTATATTGTGAACCTGTGGGCAAACACTGGACATTCTTTTCAAGAGGTTTAAAAGTTTAGGTGATATGTGATTGCTGCTATATAATCATTATTTTTCTTGTTTTTTTGCATCAGGATGTATTCACAACTTTAAAAAATATCTTTTTAACTTTCTCCTCTGAATTCTTATTTTATTGATACTTTCATTTACCTTATGATTAGCTTCATCAGAGAGCTGAAAGAAAAACTTCAGCACAGATTAGGCTGAATAATTAAAATGTTTGGATTAGTGGAAGCTGACTGAAAAGGTTGTGCAGATAATAATAAAGAGTTATTTTCTTTATGTTTTGTCCTAGTCAGATGTATTGCATAAAACTGGGGACAGTGTCTGGGCTGAGCAGACCACACTAGCGCATTTGAGCACCTTATGGATTCACTCACTGATTTGAAGTGTGTCAACACTCAGAAAATGGAAACAAGAGATACGAAAATCATGTCTGTCTGTGTTTCATTTAAAGTCAGATTTACTGGAAGAATTTGAAAGGCATAACCCATTTCTCCAGGAGGATGCTGGATAAGAGATTGACATGAATTACAAAACAAATGTTCTTCCAGTAATAACAATAGTTGCATTTATAAGCAGCGTTTAACTCTTCACTGGGTTTTTACACATATTATCTCATTTAAGATCATTTTATATGCCTCCTAAAACGCACATAAATGCTGGATTTCAAACATAGACGAAATTTGCAGTGGATTTTGAAGTAGTCATAAACGGCTGCGGAAGTACCCCCAAGAACATGCCTTCTGTAACAAGAACAGCGTGTATCTTTAAACCTCCGATGTTAAGAGGCTGACAGTTGATGTATTACTGTAAGAAGCAAGCTCTTTTCCAAGTCCCTCCCAGGAATCATTTGCACGTTTTTCAGATATGGAGCGTCCAGAATTGTTTTTAATTTGGAGCCAAGAACTTTTCAGCTGACTCCTTTTCTTGTTTTTACCTGTATCCCCTTAAGCTGAGATTGTAAGGAGAGTGATTAAAATCAAACAGATACCTCCATTCTGTAGGCTGGGAGAAAATATCCTGTAAGACAGGAGAATTATTGGTAGAGGGAACAACAGATTTTAGGTAAAATCTTGTACAGTTAGATTTGAGGACAGAAGGGTGCTGCTTGAGGGTGTTAACAAAGTTGAGGAGAAAGAAATGTTTGTGATTTGAGAAACACTGCTCAGAAGAAAAAAAAGGTAAAAGTTGGGTAGGTCTATCTGGTGTTGTTCATGGTTAGTACGTTGTCACACCAGAGTTGGAGCTAGCAGTATATTTGTTACTATAGGAGGGCTTGGGAGCCTGATTCTGGTTTAAGACTGAATTATGTCTGATTCCTAGCTTAGTGATTTAGAGTGACTTACGCAGCCTCTTTTGAGCCTCAGTGTTTGCCCTGTAAATTGGGGGTGATATAGTCCCAACATATCCTAGATTCATTCAAAGATTAATTGAAATAATGTACATAAAGCATTTAGCATCCCATTTGGCACACAAAAATTGCTTTATAAATGCTATGCTTCATCAGGGTTGCATTTTAACCAGCATTATCAGAGTGAATGCTCATAAATTGAAGAAGATAAAGAATCAAAACAGTGGGAGAGAAAACAGGTTTTGAAATGAAACCTAGAAATTTCATGTATTTCATGGGTAACCAGTTAAAGGATTGCCTCATCATTTAGAGTTTCCTGCTTAAATAAAATTGTGGTGGTGGTTTAGTCGCTAAGTCGTGTCCAACTCTTGTAACCCCATGGACTGTAACCCGCCAGGCTCCTCTCTCCATGGGATTCTCTAGGCAAGAATACTGGAGTAGGTTGCCATTTCCTCCTCCAGGGGATCTTTCCAACCCAGGGACTAAACCTGGGTCTCCTGCATAGTAGGCGGATTCTTGACTAACTGAACTACCAGGGAAGTCCCTCATAAATAAATAAATAAAATGGTAGAGCACTTAAGTTGAAATGCTGATTCTACAACAAAGAGAAATTTCTTTTCCTAGAGTTTATCTTTCCCCACAGTAACCTGGATTATGGTACTATTACATTTATAAACATGATAACCATAACTTTTGTATCAGTAACTTCATATTTATTCAGGTAGCCACATCATTAAAAAAAATAGCGAGATTGGAATTGATATTTTTGCTTGTCATATTCCATGAAGTGTTATGACACAATTTTGTTCTAGGAAAATTAATGTATTTCTTTTCTCCATCTCTTCCGCTATACTCCTCTCAGCCATTTGCATGAAATACTTCTTAGGATTCCAGTCATAATATACATAACATTCATGACAGCATGATGATGATAATAATATTGTTGTTGTTCTTGACTGACTACTAGATGCCAGGCACTGTACTCAGATTTTAAAAATGAATTCCTTTCATCACTCCAGCAACTCTATGAGGCAGATACTAACATTTCAAGTGGGGAAAACTCAGGAGAGTTTAAATAACCACAACCTGCCCACAGTCAGTGGGCAGCAGTCATAGTCAGTAAGCAGCAGTATGAGTGTTTGAATCAGGGCAGTCGTCACCAGAGGCCTAATCTTAGCTTCCCAGGCTTGATAGGGCCTGTGTGCATGTGCATTAGTCACTCAGTTGTGTCCAACTCTTCCAACCCCATGGACTGTAGCCCACCAGGCTCCTCTGTCCATGGAATTCTCCAGGCAAGAATACCAGAGTGGGTTGTCATTTCCTTCTCTTGATCAGGGCCTACATAAAGCCAAAGCATGTTGGCTTTTGGTAGAGAATCCATATGTCCCAGGTTACCCAAGGCAGTCCAATTTACATGTTATGTCATTATTAACAGTGCCCATGTTTACTCCCCAAATAGTCCCAGCCTTGTTTGGATGATAAATTCTACAGTCTCCCTAGTCTTTTGTCTCTTTTTATCCTCATCTCTCCTTAGGTCTCATATTTCCATTTATAATCTCTCCTCCAGGCCCCAAGTGTGTGTGATGCACTGGATTTTCTCCATTTCTCTGCAGTGGCAACTTTTAATGCCATGTTGCTACAAGTGTCAGCCACATTGGGTAGGCTCTTGGTGGGGCTGCAGACATCCATCTTCACCATCATACCCTTCATTCATCTTTGAGTTTCTCTGCTTAAACACCCAGAATGACCTTAATAACTTTTATTTTAAAAATTCAACCTAAAATAAAAACGTGGAAAACTAGAAGTTTCAACAACCGTCACAGGGGGTTGTGGGTGTCCTTTTTAGTTGTTGTTTATTGTTTTGCCTAAAGAAAGGTGAGCTACGATTTTGGTAAGATTCATCAGCTGGTGAACTTCATCTTGTCTCCACTTTATGTCTTTTAGCCCTTGAAAATGTCTTTCTAAAGCAGTGTTATCTGCCCATGGAGTATTTAAACAGGAGTCGTTGTCATTTTCTTCCAGTTTCTTGTTTTATTTATTTGCTTATTCTTTTGGCCACACCACATGACTTGTCCTCCTATTTCTTGAGTTCCGCTTGTCTTCTGCGATACTACAGCCTCAGCTGATTCCATTCCTCACTGCTAATGATGGGTTCTCATGCTGGATCTCTTTGCACCCTTTGCTGAAACTCGATGACATTTTTATTTTCATTCTTCCCCACATGGTCCAAAAGGTTCTTTTTCTTTTCTAACTCCTGGTCACTACACCCGTATGCTGACACAGTGCTCCTAGTTTGCAGGTGATCTCAGTCAGCCCTTCGTATGCGACTTCTGACGTTTGCTCCTGAGCTCCAAGGACCCGTCGCTCCCTGATTCCAGAAAATTCTCTGCTTTGCTTTGAGGCACCTTATCTTGGTTCCGTGACTGTGTTTCCTCCCATGAGAAGCTGATGAACACAAACTGCAGCCATTGTTCTCAAGTTGGGTGTCCCTTCTTAGAAATAGGCGGTCAACCTACTAGGGGGAAGGAAGACTTCGAATACTATATATTCTCTGCTGAAAGGCTCATTTGTTGAGGACTTATTCTTTTACAAAACGTATTTTTCATATAAATGTATATGTGTACCTAAATAGGTTATGAAAAACTTGCCTGAGATGTGGCAAACAAAAGAATGTATGACTAGATCAAGGAACCCATCATTTCATCTCAGTTAAGGGGGTAGAAATAGCCCCATTCAGCACCCTCTTGTGTCCTCTGGGACCCCTGTAATGCCTGCAACCCATCCTCCTCCCCTTTTCTGGGTGAACCTGCTCCATGTCCACACAGAGGCCTGAGGCTGGACAATGGGTAGTACTTTGCACTGCAGTCATCCTGAGATCTTGTCCAGAACTTTCTGTGATTGTGCGAATGCAAAGACCCAAGAGTGACTGTGAGATCATGATAATTACTTAAGAAAGCTAGTGCTGTGTGCACAGTAAATCCCTACATTTGTTCCTTTAGATAAGGTGGGGTTTAAGGCTCTTACTTGAAACTATTGTTAACAATCATCCAATACGTTCAAGACACTCTATCCCAGTGACAGTCTCATTATTACCTTACCCTGTGATGTGAATAATGTGATTTTCAGTTTCATCAGGCAGGTCTCACGTTTCATCAGACTCACGTCTGGCTCAAAATCACATGACTAGCCAATGGGCACTCCAGGCTCAGATCAGATAGATACCATTTTCCCTATATTGAGCTTCCTTCAGGTTTCTCTTTACTCCTCTACAGCAGAAATCCTACATAGCCAAATGAAAGAGGTGGAAAATCCAGTGTGTGGAAAGGAGTATTTCCTTAGATAGCTTGTTCACAAGGCACATCCAGTACTGCATTTAAATGAGTGTCCTGGCCTTCATTTATATGCAGGCAATCTGATGTGCAGAGTGAGAGGTAGAGCAGAGTATGACCGTAGTCATGCTGTGTCCATCTGATGCAGCTGGACAGCTTTAAAGCTACACACACAAAGAATCTGGCAAATGTAAATGTCCTCTGACATCTACTTGGTAGTAAACATAAGCATCTGACTTCCTCAGCATTGTTTGCTTTTTTACTGAAAGTATCCCCTCTCCCTGTCTTTCTCCCACTCAATTAAAAAAAAAAATTACTTGATATCTTCTTTCATGGGTCAGAACACAATTTGGAGAGAAAAATGGAACTTCAGATTTAGCAAGAAATGTGGTTTATACCAATCAACTTGCTGAATGTAAAAATTTAGAAAGGAGGAAAGGGAAGTAGAAAAAATATTAAAAGCTGAATCTTTATACCCAAAAGGACTTTTTGCATTAGTGAGCTTTATTTTTTAGAGCAATTTTGGGTTCATGGCAAAAGGAACTGCCTTAGATGGTGTGTGTATTATTGGTTTGAACAGATGTATAATGACAAATGTAAAATGACACCAATCCACCATTGTCATAGTTCCACGGTAGTTTCACTGACCTAAAAATCCTCTGTATGCCATCTCTTCATCTTCCCATCCCAACCCCTGGTCACCACTGATCTTTTTTAATGTTTCTACTTGATTATGGGCTTTTAAGCCACAAAAGTGTCTCTGTGTCAACATCTTGAACTTGTTCATTTCTGTCTTAAGTAGGGATGACTGGTTTCTATAAAAAGATACTCTCAAGTTCGTTCAAGTAAAGAAGGTAATTTAAGGATACAACAAGTAGTGTATAGTTGGGCTTAACAGTGAGAGCCTTAGAATCAGAAATAAACTTTACTACCATTTACTCATCATAAGGCAAATCACTACATCTCTCAGCTTCACTGTGTCATCCTTAAAATGGGAAAAAATAACAGTTCTTACTTCCTAGGGTTGTTTTAGGAAATAATGAAACATCGTATGTATTATGTATAATGCCTTGTATATGTGCTCAATAAAATTGACCATTGTATCTTTGTCATGAATTTGGATACTGAGTCTTCATGAGACTAGAGGCGGCAAGTTGATAAGAAAGGAAGATACTTCTCTCTGGGGCTACCCATTCTGTCTTTTTCTTCCTTTCTGTTTGCATGCTAAGTCGCTTCAGTCGTGTCTGGCTCTTTGCAACCCTGTGGACAGTAGCTCCTCTGTCCTTAGGATTTCCAGGCAAGAATACTGGAGTGGATTGCCATGCCCTCCTCCAGGGGATCTTCCCAACCCAGGAATCGAGCCCATGTCTCTTATGTCTTACATTGCCAGATGGGTTCTTTAGTGCTAGTGCCACCTGGGAAACCCTGGTTTTGTGTCTTTTAATTTTTTCTCTTTCCTGACTGAGGTCCTCAGTTTTCTGTTTCTGTCTCTCAGTTAGCGTGGCCTACCTGACCACTAGTACTAAATCTGTTAGACTTTATGATCCAGTGTTCATCACCAGTTGACTATAGACTCTAAATAGCTTAGTTCAAATTCCCCATAATGACAATCTGATTGGTTGCCGGGTTGACACCTTGGTTCAATTTTCCCCTCATAGTGTAATTAAGCTCATGGTCAAGTTGTTGATTCCCAGCATCAAATAAGTTCCACTTTTCATTCTACATTGAATCTCAAAGTGTTTTATTCCACCATCCCTGACCCTCTGGCTTTAGATTCAAGGACTTGAGTGAAATGCTTTCCTTGTCTGAAATCTAAAAGATCTGTCACTTAATATGTTCAGGCTTCTTGTAAGTTCTGCAGATCTTTCAAAGGGAAGTTTCGAAAGCTTCTCAACAAAGATAATTGTGTCAAAAGGGAAACAGCTGTCTCTGTATTTGCAGAGGAGAAGAAAATTAAACAAATAGCAAAGATGAGACTCACGTATAATTAAAATTGGATTATTGCAACATCTGACTCACCAGCTGGGAGCTCAGTTCCTCTGCCTTGGTATCCAGTTCTGACCATTTCTTCATGCTCACCCTGCATTCCCAGCTTTCATTCAGGATTTCCCTTTCATTTTGCTGGAATGCTTTTCTCCGTGCTTCATAGCACATTTCTCCATTCCTGTAATTCATCATCAATCCTTTCTTCCAGATTCTTTTGTTCTTTGCTTCTTGTTTGGTCTGTTTTGGGTTTTGTTTTGTCTTTTTTTTCATTTCTGAGAGAAGGATAAATGAAGGATATGATAAATTCTTACATTGCTTCTCTTTATTTCTGAAAACAATCATTTTAGCTTATTGTGTGGTGAAATCTCACAGAACTCATTAAAATCAAAAGCACAGTATTAATCTCTTGCTGTTTACATGTAAGCAATTTCAGCCAGTTTTCTGAATGTTTAAATATGTGGTCAGAAGCTGTGGTTTACCTCCCGACTTTGTTTGGGAAAACCTAACTAAAACAGCTAGGCTTTTTCTCTTTAGCCTGGGTTCATGACCAGAGTTTCTTCCTTGAATCAATTGACATGATTCTGTTGTGTCTTAAATGTTAAAAAGTCACAAAGTAACTTGTTCTGAAAAATCTCTAAATTCATACCAATCAGAAAAGATATATATGTTATAAAGATAAATTTTTACTTTCATTAAAATATCAACCACTTGTCAATAGTATTTCCTTTTAATTGAAATATAGTTAGTTGACTTGTTATATTAGTTTCAGGTATATGACAAGATGTTTCAATATTTTTATAGATTATACTCCTTTTAAAGTTATTATAAAGTCATAGCTATATTCTCTGTGTTGTATAATATATCTTTGTTATTTATTTATTCTATACATAGCAGTTTGTACCACTTAAACCCATACCCTTGGGCCCTCCCCTTTTCCTTCTCCCCACTAGTAGCCACTAGCTTATTTTCTATATCTGTGAATCTATTTCTATTTTGTTATGTATTCAGTATATTCATTTATTTTAGTTTCTAGATTCCACATGTGGTAACAGTATTTGTCTTTCTTTGATTTATTTCACTAAGCATAATTGCTGCACATTGCAGTATTTCATTTTTTAAGGCTGAGTAATATTCCACTGTGTATCTATACCACCTTTTCTTTATCCATTCATATGTTGATAGACATTTAGGTTGCTTCCATCTCCTGGTTATGGTAAATAAAGCTTCTGTGAACACTGGAGTACATTCACTTTTCAGATTAGTGTTCCTGTTTTCTCTGAATATGTACCCAGCAGTGAAATTGCTGAATTATCTGGTAATTCTAATTTTAGTTTTTTGAGGAAACTCTATGTTGCTTTCCATAATGGCTGCACTAGTTTATGGGTATACTCCCATCAACAGTATATTAGGATTCCCTTTTCTTTACATTCTTGTTGACATTTGTTAGCTGTTAGTTATTTGTAGGTTTTTTTTTTATGATAACCATTCTGGTGGATGTGTATGGCATTGTCTCATTGTGATTTTGATTTACATTTCTCAGATAATTGGCAATGTTGAACATATTTTTATGTGCCTGTTAGCCATCTCTATGTTTTCTTTGGAAAAATGTCTATTCAGGTTATCTGCCCATTTAAAAAATTTTTTTTGATATTGAGTTGTATGCACTGTCTATATATTTTGAATATTAACCTCTTATCAGTCATATCATTTGCAAATATTTTTTCCCATTCTATAAGTTGTTTTCATTTTGTTGGTGGTTTCCTTTGCTGTACAAAAACTTTTAAGTTCCATTTAATTAGGAACTTTGTTTTGTAGGTTCCATTTGCTTATTTTTGCTTTTGTTTCTTTTGCCTCAAGAGATAGAACCCCAGGAATATAGCTACCATTTGCGTCACATGGTGTTCTGCCCATATTCTCTTTTGAGAGTTTTATGATTTCAGGCCTACATTTAGGTCTTTAATTCATTTTGAGTTTATTTTTGTATATGCTGTGAGGAAATGTTCTAATTTCATCCTTTTACATATAGCTGTTCAATTTTCCCAGCACCATTCATTAAAGAAACTGTCTTTTTTTGTTTGTACATTCTTTCCTTCTTTGTCATAGGTTAATTAAACCTATGTACTTAGGTTTATTTCTGGGCTTTCTATTCTGTATCACTTATCTTTAAGTCTGCTTTTGTGCCAGTACCATCCTGTTTTGATTACTATACTTTGTAGTATAGTCTGAAGTCAGGGAGCATGATACCTCCAGCTTTGTTCTTTTTTTCTCAAGATGACTTTGGCTATATGTGATCTTTTTGGTTCCATAAAAATTTTAGTATGACTTGCTCTGGTTCTGTGAAAAGTCATGGGTATTTTGATAGGATTTGTGTTAAGTCCATCAACAGTATTTTTGTTTGGTTTGTTCCACAAATATTAGTGTAGTGCCTACTAAGAATTGGAAATAAAAAGAGGTAAAAGGGTACATGATAGATATATACTGGCAGCTGTTTAGTGGAAGAGTCAAACAATAAATAATAAATGGATACATTGTACAGTTGTTTGAATTTCCCATGTTATTGTGGAATAACTATGCAAAGAATTATTAGAAACTCTTACAAACTGATTTTATTTTGAGAAGGAGAAAATTGCTAAATAGAAGAGTTTGGGGTGCTTTTAATTTATTTTAAAAAACTAAATAAAATTTGATCTTAATCTGAAATCTCAGTTTATTCCACTTTATGTTTAATTACATATTTGACAGATCTTGTGTAGTACTGAGGCAGGTATTAGACAACTAATCACATATTTATATGTTTATTTACAAATTAAGTTCAATGGTATGAAGAAAAAGTACAAGGAATTGCAAGAATATCCTTGGGAACCAAATTTAGTTTGTGGTGTTATGGTCTAGAGCAGAGTATTTAGTTGTGGACGAGCTGGAGCCAGAGAGACCTAGGCCAGTTTTGACTAAACTACTTACTAAGTGTATGACCTTGTGATTTAACCTCTTTGAGGCCCTAGCTGTGAAATGGGCACATGCACAATACTCCCTGTTTCAAGAGTTTGTTGCAACAAGCACTTAGGCATAGAATAAGGACATTTAGAAAGTAGCTTTTACTGTAAATTCTAACAGAGACATTAAATACAAAGAACAGGAAGTAAGAAAATAAACATTATTTGGAAACATTTACGCTCATAAAACCCCAGGGCAGCACAATGCCAAGACATGACCATTTTTTCCAGAAATCCTGGGGATTTTGTGTTATTGAGCTTTCCTTCATTCTGAAACTGTGTCCCTGTTTTGAATGTTGTGGCTCCATTTCCTCTCAAGTCTGAAGTGGGTTGAGGGCTGTGTGTGGGCCTGGTCATGAGTCTACCTGAGGTTATGTTTTACATCCATTTCCACTGTTATCTGCGTTTCATCGATCTCCATCCTGACATGCCTTGAAATATGAGCTTTGCCTCCACCAGGCTGCTCTTCATGTCCTTCTTCCCAAAGCTAGAAGCAAAATAATTGCTTTTAAAATGTGTTTAAGGCCTCAGAAAGCTAACACAGTGGACAGCCTGAGACCCAAATATCCTTTGATTTACAAAGAGTACAACTCAGAGGCAGACAGGCCAGCTGCTACACATTGCCCTTCATGGGATCACATCTAAGAGGCCGTCCCTACTCTCCAATCCTAAGATAGTGTTTTCCAAAACATGAGCAAGGGTAAGGTAGCTTCTTCACCAATAAGTTTCTTTCTAGCCCTATGTCAGTGCTCTTAGTAAAGATGGAGAAAAATACACAGATGCAGAATTCTGTATATTCGTTGGATATTTGTTCTGCACTAGTTTATGGTTTAGGAATAAAGACAATATCAATAATCATCGCCAACAATTTTGGAGCACGTACAGGGTGCTAGGGACCACATCAATGTTGTCCTCACAGGTGCCTTTTTTGTCATTACAATAGCCTTATGGGGAAGGAACTACCACTGTCTGCATTTCAAGAATTAAGAAACTGAGATTCAAAGAGAATCCAGCCTAGCTGAGTTCACTGACACTCAAAATATGAGCTTGTACCCATATATATTTGTATTCACTCATTTGGCATTGATTTGCTGAGTATGTACTACCTATCAGACAAAATTCTGGTCACCAGAGATAAAGGAGTGAGAAATGGGCAAAATTCCTACTCTCGTGAAGCTTACTTACATTCTAGTAGGACACAGAAAGTAAAATATGTAAATTTTATAGTGCAAAGTGATAAATGCTAAGGAGAGAAATTAAAGAGGGGGAGGTATAATTTTAAATAGGGTGGTGAGCAAAGTCTCAATGAAAAGGTGACCTTTCACATATCACAAACGTCACGTGTATCATTCAGTGTCTGGTGAGAATGTACTTGAGGTCAGTTCTTGTCTTGTCTTCCTTTCTTCCTCCGGGCAGTCTTCTTCAGGTCATCTTCTTTTCCAGGATCTCTGAGCAAGCCATCTGTGCAGTGACCCCAGCCAAAACACACAAAGACATTTGCAACCCTCCTGAATTAGTGTATCCTTTTACAGGCACCTCACTCTTAAAAGTGACGGACGTGGAATTAAACAAGTGCTTTGGACTTGAAAATTCTGTTAAGATCCATTTTGGTTATGAGCTGCTGTTGAAATAGGTTTGGACATGAATACTGTTCTCCTGTTCAACCTACATTTAGGGACCAGATGATGATAAAACAGAGCTTCCAAATGAAGTCTTTATTAGTTCAAGAGTCATCAGAAAATGCATTAGTGAGGAAAGACCCTGGTCATTGTGTCTAGAGCTTCCCAATACACCCAAGGAGAAAAACCACAAAACAAACATTTGGAGATCAGATTTGCCTCCTAGAGTTCAGTTTATTCCATCAAATATGCTATACCAATAAAGTAGATGGCAAGGTTAAGTTTTACATATGTAGGTCCCCACACTCACACACACTTATATAAACATACATGTGTATGTTTTACTTTTCAGACTTTGCTCACTTGTAACAGTAAAAGCTTTTAAGATCTTTTTTGTTGATGTTTTTGTTGTTCAGTAGCTAAGTTGTGTCAAACCCTTTGTGACCCCATGGACTATAGCACCACGCTAGGCCCTTCTGTCCTCCACTATCTCCCAGAATTTGCTCACATCTGTGTCCACTGAGCTGGTGATGCTGTCTAACCTTCTCACCCTCTGCTACCCCTTCTCCTTTTGTCTTCCGTCTTTCTCAGCATCAGGATTGGTTACCGATATTGTGAGATGTGTTCCTCAAAAAACAGCTTGGGCTCAAAGTTTTCTAGCATTCTTGAAGAAAATAGTTGCATTAACAGCAAAGACAAGATAGAAGGAGATGGTTTAGCTTTTCAGCATCAAACTGCTTTACAGTGATTGGTACACCCTGAGTAGTATCCCTGCCCCTTAGCAGCTCCAGCAGGACCTTGCCACCCTGGGAAAGTCATTCACTATTGGTCTTTCCTCTTGAAACAATACTGCTATGTCGCCTACAAAAGTATCCACACTTCAGATTTCATAGCAATTCCAAGTGGCCATCACCCCAATTATACCTAATTAGTGAGATTTGCCACTTAGGAGCTTGCTGTAAGTACATGTGAATGTTCACAGATTCTTAACTCACTGTTCTGTTTCCTTTTAGGCTCTGGCTTCTAACCCCACCTTGCCCTTTTACCAGTTTTCACAAATCAGGTAAATAAGACTAATTCTGTTTCAGTATCTTCAGCTGTTTTCTGAATCATTAATTCTGCTTTTATTGCACTGTATTTCCTATGCATTACAGAATAAAAACGAACTTGCCTTGGGGCACTTTACATTCCTTCAGCCTTCTCAGCTCTATTTTTTAGAAAGCCCACTCTGAATGTCCACAAATTTAGTGTGTTCTCTTGGATAAGCCCTATCTGGTGGTGATAGGTTTGTTTTGCTAAAATCAAGTCATTTCCAAGTTTTGACTGGGAAATTTCATTTAATGAGTCCCAAATTTCTTTAGTTCAGTTCAGTTGATCAGTCGTGTCTGACTCTTTGCGACCCCATGGACTGTAGCACACCAGGCTTCCCTGTTCATCACCAACTCCTGGGGCTTACTCAGACTCATGTCCACTGACTTGGTGATGCCATCTAACCATCTCATCATCCTCTGTCGTCCCCTTTTTCTCCCTCCTTCAGTCTTTCCCAGCATTAGGATCTTTTCTAATGAGTCAGTTCTTCGCATCAGATTCCCTAACATCCCAAATTTCTAAGCCATTGCAAATGGATCAACAATTTGGACTGTATGTGAATCGTATACAATGTAATTCTACACCTTTACTGAGAAACTTATTTCCTCCCAAAGTTTCATATAGTTTTATATCACTCACCTAGGAACAATTAAAATTCTTGTGGAAAAACCTATGATTTCACTAGTGAAATGAAAAAAAAAAAAGAAGTATAGTTAGAATTCATCAGAGAAGAATGCCAGAATTGAAGGGTAATTTTGTAAATTATACACCAGGGGTCAAAACCTCAAGTCTGCCCAGGGGATTGGTTGGTAACTTAAAGATGTCATCAGTCTAGGCAAGGACTACCTCCAATATCTACATATTGGAAAAATGTCAAGACAAGGTTACACAGAAAAGAGCAAGTGTTCATTTTAGCCATTCATGTTCAACGTTTAAAGGCACAACAACAGGAACAAAATATGCAGGTCAACAAATGGTATTTATTGGTCAGATTTGGCCTGTGTGCTGTCATCTTAAACACTTGGTTATTGGCAAAACCAACTAGCTTTTAATTACCTGCCAGGACAAAGAATGGGCAACAAGATAGCTATGACTTTCCAGATCACTTGCATCTCTCTTTAAGGTTGGATATTTATTTGCCCAACTAGTTAGTTTCCTTTGTGGCTTTAGCAGAACACTATTTGCAGAGCACAACAAAATGGCATCCCCAGTGTGAGCAGTTCATTCTACTTGGTCTGGAAGAAAGGTCAGCCAAATGTGAAAACTTGTGTTGCTCATTTCTGCTCCCTCCTATCCTGTAGCATTAAACTAACTACTCTTTTTTTGGAAAAAAAAAAAAAATATATATATATATATACACATATATATATGTATATATAGATAGATAGATAGATATAGTTGTTCAGTTCACAGATAATACCGCTTTTATATCCACATATGGTTTTCAAAGAAGTTGGCCTTTTCCCAATATTTCTTTTCACTTTTGCCATGGATCTTTCCAATAGACAAGAAGGCCATGAATCTGGAAAATCTCCCTTTTATAGACAAGGAATACTCAGGCTTTTTTTTCCCCCTCTAATATATATTGAAACCAGATCCAGGAGACTGGAGGAAATTTGAATCATCATGTCAATTAAATGAGAGTGTATCATTATCTCTAAGAATGAAATGTTTCTTTGATTGATGGGTGAAAATAGTCCCCTTTAGTAGGTTCTTTTTTCCCATTAGCAGCCCATCAGTATGCTAAATGCTACTTTCTCATTACTCAGTAATGCACTCAAGATATCACACTCTTGCCTGATGTTTTACTTTTCATTTTGGCTCTGTGGTAGCCAAACTTACCTAATGTATGTCTTAGTCTATCAGATCTTCTGTCAAGTGATTATTGGTGGCTGGATGTGTTACCCATGTTAAGAGACATGTTGATCTTTTAAGGCAGAGTGAGAGCTATTCCCAGCAGGCCACTAATTAGGTCTATATAGTTCCTTGGGTCTTATTTCTAAGTACAGAATTAGACTCCACAAATGCACAGGACAACATGAACAAATATTTGTCCACCAACTAAATAACCCTTACGGCAGTGGTTTCAAAGCATGCCTCCTCCTCTTGCGTTGTTAGGAATGCAAATTCTTGGGCCTAAAAACAAATCTACTGAATCAGAAACTACAGGAATCAGGTCCAGCAATACCTCTTTAATAAGCCCTCTTGGCAATTCTGACGCATGTTAAAACTTCCAGACCCACGTGATTATTTGGATCTTTCCTCCAAAGCTTTGTAGGCACCCTGGATTTTTCCACCAATCTCCCCAACCAGACTGTAAATTCCAAAACAACAAGAATCTCACCTGCTTGTTTGTCATTAAATCCCCAGTCTCCAGTGGGAACACATGGCACATAGTAGGTGCTTCATATATATTTATTGAATGTATGAGCAAATGCATGAGTAGTTGGCTAATGCTTACTTCTGCAATGGTTGTTGTAATGCAGTCACTCAGTCATGTCCAACTGTTGGCGACCCCATGGACTGCAGAACGCTAGGCTTTCCTGTCCCTCACCTCTCCCAGAGCTTGCTCAAACTCATGCCTGTTGAGTCAGTGATACCATTCAATCACCTCATCTTCTGTCATCCCCTTCTCCTCCTGCCTTCAATGTTTCCCAGCATCAGGGTCTTTTCTGATAAGTCAGCTTTTTGTAACAGGTGGCCAAAATATTGGAGCTTCAGCATCAGTCCTTCCAATGAATATTCAGGGATGATTTCCTTTAGGATTGACTGGTTTTATCTCCTTGCTGTCCAGTGCACTCTCAAGAGTTTTCTCTAGCACCACAGTCTGAAGGCATCACTTCTTTGGCACTCAGCCTTTTTTCTCATCCAGCTCTCACATCCATACATAACTACTGGGAAAACCATAACTTTGACTATACAGACCTTTGTAGACAAAGTAATATCTCTGTTTTTCATTATGCTGTCTAGGTTTGTCATAGCTTTTCTTCCAAGGAGCAAATGTCTTTTTATTTCATGGCTGCAGTTATTGTCCACAGTGATTTTGGAGCCCAAGAAAAAGTCTGTCACTGTTTCCATTGTTTCCCCATCTATTTGCCATGGAGTGATGGAACCAGATGCCATAATCTTCATTTTTTGAATGCTGAGTTTTAAGCCAGCTTTTTCACTCTCCTCTTTCACCTTCATCAAGAGACTTTTTAGTTCCTCTTGGCTTTCTGCTATAAGTGTGGTGTTATCTGCATATCTGAGGTCATTGATATTTCTCCTGAATCTTGATTCCATCCAGTAACTCATCCAGCCTGGCATTTCTCATGATGTACTCTGCATATTAGTCAATAAACAGGGTGACAATACACAGCCACAATGTACTCCTTTCCCAATTTTGAACCAGTACATTGTTCCATGTCCAGTTCTAACTGTTGCTTCTATGTGGTATAAAGGCCACAACTTTCCCAACCCATTCATGCCAACCTGAGAGTGGAAGATTGAATAGAGATTTTTATGAGTTGATTGATTTGGTTTAAATCTTTGTTCCAATGTCTATCAACTGTGCAACCTTTGGCAAATTGATTCAGCTCTCTTGATGTACCTTGATTTTCTCATCTGTAATATGGGAATGAAAATAGTACATCAACCTCATAGGGTGCTTTTTTTTTTTTTTAAGATTAGTCGTGGTGGTGGTATTTTTTCTTATTTTAGCATTATGTTTCTCCATTCCTATATGGCAGCCTGGCCACCCTCCATCTTAACCTGCAGAGATTCTGAAAAGATCTGGGTTGTGTTTGTCCCACACTTTCATGAGCATAATATTAAGAGAACTGGATCCTGCAGACCTCAGTACATCTCTTAGCTTTGCATCTTCCTCATCAAGATTTTCTACATCATTTATTACTTCGATTAGTATTTGCATTGCAAATAATGTCTTATGGGACATTACTTGAATTGACTCTCAATGTTTGCATAAACATGACCTGATAAGATTTCCATGATAAAGCTTCTCTCCAGTCTTTTCTTCTTAACAGGCCTGTGTTCCTGTTACCTTTACTAAGACCTCAAACTGTTGTCATGGTTAAACCATTAAAATACAAACAAGTTTTTTTTGTTTTTGTTTCTGCCATGTGCAATATTGTGCTATTTATTATCTCCTTGTGACTAATCCCAATTTTGTTTTTAATGCTCAGCATTTTCCTTTCTGTTCAGAGCCGTAGACTGGCAGGAGTTCAAGGAAGGGCTGAAAATGCTTCTTAGAAACTATTTTAATCCCAAACAGTTAATGTTTGGGGAGCAGGTTGAAACATATGTAATATAGGCACCCAAATGTAGGCAATTATCTCCAAAGGGCAAAAGGGGACAGAGAGGAGAAAGAATAAAGGCTGTGCTGCCCTGAGGTCGAGGGTAGAGCACTGAAGAAACGTCTTCTTTGGTTTTCCAAGTGTCACAGTGTCAACTGAAGAATGAAATGATAATACAAATGTAACAGCTTGATAACACCCAAATGAGTGTATTTATTCGCACAGTTCAAGCCTGATGATTGGAGCTCTTTTTCTGTCTGCTGACAGCAGTTCTGAGCATTATAACAAGATCCAGAACTTAATGTCTAGAAAACCGTTAATGATACTTTGTACAAAGTAGATGAAGGATGACAGGGCAGAGGGAAGCACGTATAGAAGATTTGGGTCAAAAAACTTGTGACTTTCAGAGGCCCTTTGTGTTGACTTGTACCTTTGAACAACACAAAGACAAGAGCTCACATTTCTGAAGGTAGAAAGGGATGTCCCAGAGTTACAATTGCCTTCTCTTTCAATAATGCCATTTCTGCTGTCCTTGAAGCTCTGCATGGGACAGGATGAGCTGCCTCTGGTCTTCCTTCCATAGTGTCAACTGCTCTTTAACCATGTATATTCATAAGCATGCACACACACACACACACACACACATACACACCAATCCTTGGTAAAGCACTACACACTAGGGTATTCAACACAATAAGGTAGCACAATTACTTATTTAATACTTACCATGCAGCTATAACTCAAAATGATTTTCAGAGAGGAAATACACTGTCAAAAGCATAACACCACCTTGCAGGATCAGTTAGAGGAAAAATATGGGCTAAGGAGCCGGAAATCCTTGTTTAGTATTACCGAGAAATTATGACAAGCCATGAAAAGTTCCATAGGCTTTTGTAGCACTCAAGTCATTCCTTTAAAACCGACTTCTATGAAAATCTCCTATGCCTGGAATTTGCCCTGTCAAAGCCAGACACATTTTTTTAATTGAATCTTGCTCTGAGAGTAGTAGTTTTTTTTTCCCCCTTACATCTGTAATTTGCTTTTTATGTGAATGGAGAGCTGTTCTGTTTCTCTTCTTTGCGGAGTTGTTATTTTCCTGTAAAAACAATCAATGTTGGGCCATTTATCTCTTGCTTCATCAAACTGTGATTTGATGGGGTGGAAGTATATGTACATTCGCAATATAGATTTTTCATTTCTGTATTTTACAGTCATATTATTGGCAAGTGGTCCTCATTTATTTTCCAGAACATTTCTAAGCTGATGACAACTCTTTAGTCTTTGTTAACTGTGTCTTACCTGTCTACCTTTTCATGTAATAGTTGCTTTCAGGGAATACAACAGAAATCAGGTATTGCTTTGTTGAAAATTTTTCAAATCAAATACACCATAGCACAACCATCTGTGAAAATACATTTCATCTTTCAACAAATTCTGCCAAGGCTTTTTGGAGGATTAATAATCCCTTCCTTGGGGTATGCGTCTATGGTCGATGTAATATCGCTGGGCACAGACTAGGTTACACTTATGTTCAGACTCAGGGTAAAAAAGAAAAGGATGTGTTAAAGGGAGAATTATTGAATGTTTTCCCTTCTAAATTCTTGTTACTTGCAGGAAAAATGCCTTTAAAATGGAAAATGTTGTTGAGAAACTGTTTGTGGCAGAGTGGGGGGAGAGATATAGAAGTAAAAACCATAGTCACTTTTCTTCTATGTAGAGTCCAGTTCTCTACCAACCAATCAGCCCCTAGGAGGGGTACATGCATAGTAACAGAATAAGAACTGCCTGATGCCCTTCAAAGGTTGATTCTGGGGAAAGGGGTGTATGTCTCTCTTGTTTATTCTTGGCAATTGTGACCCCTGTGCTTCCTGCCTATCTTCATGTCCCATACTTCAATCTCTCCCTTCATTCTCCAGACCCCCATTAGTATAGAGCTTTTCCATGGAAAAGAGGATATGGTGGGGCAGGCTGTGGTGGGGACTATAAGATACTAAAATACATGAAGCAACTGGAATTCCATTAAGACAGATCTCTATCTCTCAAAGTTCCTTGGCAACTAGTTATTTCTTATCAGGTTCTGAACTCCTACTGTATTGCCAGAACCCTTGTACACAGAATGCCCTTCCCTTTCTCTGTGAAGATGTTAGGATAAGAAACAGAAGACATAATTCACAATTAGATGTGATAACTGAGAAGATACAGAAAAGGGACTGTTATTTATAAATTCATAGGCCAGGTATAGAAAAATGAACTATGTACAGTCAGTTATATTTTAACAGTTGTTTTGAAAATTCAAATTTGTGCCAGTGCCCTTGATGTCTTTGGAAACAGCTTGAACCTAGTTTTTCACTTGTTCTTATGTGATTTTACCTATGAGAAAGTTAGGAGAACCCAGAAATTTGTTATCTAGTTGAACCAAGCAGTGTAGGAACCTATCAATGCATTCAGTTCAGTTCAGTACAGTTCAGTCACTCAGTCGTGTCTGACTCTTTGCGACCCCATGAATCACAGCACGCCAGGCCTCGCTGTCCATCACCAACTCCCGGAGTACACTCAAACTCATGTCCATCGAGTCGGTGATGCCATCCAGCCATCTCATTCTCTGTCGTCCCCGTCTCCTCCTACCCCCAATCCCTCCCAGCATCAGGGTCTTTTCTAGTGAGACAATTCATCACATGAGGTGGCCAAAGTATTGGAGTTTCAGCTTCAGCATCAGTCCTTCCAATGAACACCCAGGATTGATCTCCTTTAGGATGGACTAGTTGGATCTCCTTGCAGTCCAAGGGACTCTCAAGAGTCTTCTCCAGCACCACAATTCAAAAGCATCAATTCTTTGGCGATCAGCTTTCTTCACAGTCCAACTCTCACATCCATACGTAACCACTGGAAAAACCATAGCCTTGACTAGACGGACCTTGGTTGGCAAAGTAATGTCTCTGCTTTTTAATACACTATCCAGGTTGGTCATAACCTTCCTTCCAAGGAGCGTCTTTTAATTTCATGGCTGTAATCAGCATCTGCCGTGATTTTGGAGCCCAAAAAAATAAAGTCTGACACTGTTTCCACTGTTTCCCCATCTATTTCCCATGAAGTGATGGGACCAGATGCCATGATCTTTGTTTTCTGAATGTTGAGCTTCAAGCCAACCTTTTTCACTCTCCTCTTTCACGTTCATCAAGAGGCTTTTGAGTTCCTCTTCACTTTCTGCCGTAAGGGTGGTGTCTTCTGCATATCTGAGGTTATTGATATTTTTCCTGGCAATCTTGATTCCAGCTTGTGCTTCTTCCAGCCCAGCGTTCCTCATGATGTACTCTGCATAGAAGTTAAATAAGCAGAGTGACAATATACAGCCTTGATGTAATCCTTTTCCTATTTGGAACCAGTCTGTTGTTCCATGTCCAGTTCTAACTGTTGCTTCCTGACCTGCATACAGGTTTCTCAAGAGGCAGGTCAGGTGGTCTGGTATTCCCATTTCTTTCCGAATTTTCCACAGTTTATTGTGATCCACACAGTCAAAGGCCTTGGCATAGTCAATGAAGCAGAAATAGATGTTTTTCTGGAACTCTCTTGCTTTCTCCGTGATCCAGCGGATGTTGGCAATTTGATCTCTGGTTCCTCTGCCTTTTCTAAAACCTGCTTGAACATCTGGGAGTTCATGGTTCACATATTGCTGAAGCCTGGCTTGGAGAATTTTGAGCATGACTTTATTAGTGTGTGAGATGAGTGCAATTGTGCGGTAGTTTGAGCATTCTTTGGCATTGCCTTTCTTTGGGATTGGAATGAAGACTGACCTTTTCCAGTCCTGTGGCCACTGCTGAGTTTTCCAAATTTGCTGGCATATTGAGTGCAGCACTTTCATAGCATCATCTTTCAGGATTTGAAATAGCTCAATTGAGTAGCAGCGATGGCCGAGTGGTTAAGGCGTTGGACTTGAAATAGCTCAATTGGAATTCCATCACCTCCACTAGCTTTGTTCATAGTGATGCTTCCTAAGGCCCACTTGACTTCACATTCCAAGATGTCTGGCTCCAGGTGAGTGATCACGCCATCATGATTATCTTGGTCGTGAAGATCTTTTTTGGTACAGTTCAGTTCAGTTCAGTCGCTCAGTCATGTCCGACTCTCTGCGACCCCATGAATCACAGCATGCCAGGCCTCCCTGTCCATCACCAACTCCTGGAGTTCACTCAAACTCATGTCCATAGAGTCGGTGATGCCATCCAGCCATCTCATTCTCTGTCGTCCCCGTCTCCTCCCGCCCCCAACCTTTCCCAGCATCAGAGTGTTTTCCAGTGAGTCAATTCATCGCATGAGGTGGCCAACGAATTGGAGTTTTAGCTTTAGCATCAGTCCTTCCAATGAACACCCAGTATTGATCTCCCTTAGAATGGACTGGTTGGATCTCCTTGCAGTCCAGGGGACTCTCAAGAGTCTTCTCCAACACCACAGTTCAAAAGCATCAATTCTTCGGCAATCAGCTTTCTTCACAGTCCAACTCTCACATCCATACATGACCACGGGAAAAACCATAGCCTTGACTGCTGCTGCTGCTGAGTCACTTCAGTCGTGTCCGACTCTGTGTGACCCCATAGACAGAAGCCCACCAGGCTCCCCCGTCCCTGGGATTCTCCAGGCAAGAACACTGGACTGGGCTGCCATTTCCTTCTCCAATGTGTGAAAGTGAAAAGTGAAAGTGAAGTCGCTCAGTCGTGTCCGACCCTTAGCGACCCCACGGACTGCAGCCTACCAGGCTCCTCCATCCTAGATGGACCTTTATTGGCAAAGTAATGTCTCTGCTTTTTAATATACTATCAAGGTTGGTCATAACTTTCCTTCCAAGGAGTAAGCGTCTTTTAATTTCATGGCTGCAATCAGCATCTGCAGTGATTTTGGAGCCTAAAAAAATAAAGTCTGACACTATTTCCACTGTTTTACCATCTACCATCCCCCAAATACCCTCTGCCCACCTCAGCTGACTACACCACACCATCCCCATCTGGTGGGACAGTTTTCTGTCCCCATTTCAGATAAGCTTCCTGATACTGCTTCACAATAGCTTACAAGCTACAACTCTTTGGAAGCTTAATTCCACCAGCAAACTCCAAGGTCTTGTTCAAAGTAAAATGCAGTATTTATTGTATTCTTAATCATGTGACAAATGTAACACTGGCAACTGTTTTTGTTAGGGTCTTCTCTTTTTCAAACGTGATAGATAATACTTTTTGTGTGTGCATGTCTCTAACCCCATTTTCCCCTAAGTATCGTGTTTTTTATTGCACAGTTTTGTATTTCATGTTGACTTTTAGGAACACATATGTTGCTTGTGGCAGAGCTGAATGTATGTTGAAGCTTTGTGTGGCTGGCAACAGTGGGGAGCTGTTACTAACTTTTAGCTGGAAATACAAGAGCAGAGAAGCAGTCTCTGGAACCTTGAGGGAGGAGCCCCACTGTGGGAAAGAATTGTCTCGCTTCTGCTCGCCAGAGGCCCAGCACAGAAAGGGTTTCGGGTATAAACACCCTGACCTCACCCTCCAATCATCAGTAGTTATCCCCCGGTACAAACCAGTTGCAAACAAGTGGGTTAGGAAGTCTGTTCCATGCCTTCCAGAGGACAGGTTAAACATATCAGAGTAAAGTAGGACGGAGGGATAGATCACAAGGTATCTCTTGCCTTTGGGAAAATTACTTTTTAAGAAATTGTTTTTATTTCACTATGTAAGTCAGTTTTATTCTTCTCTTTCTGGATGGCTGTTATCTAGGCCAGGGGGTAATAAGGTGACTCATACAGGTGTCTAAACAAAGAACATCTTTCTGCCAATGAAGAGAATCTGCACTTCTTTTAGTCCAATCAGTTCAAACAGTAGCTGCCTTAGAAAATAGCATATTTTTTCCCACTTCTCATTATGTATATACACATATCTATATTCACGGCCCCTTGCATATGAATTTCTTTCTAAGGGCAATCATGTTTTCACTTTTAATATTTGAATATTGCCCCAGTTGGCTGGATACTATTAAATAATTTACTACCTTTTGTGATTGGTCAGGAAGAGAAATACGGAAGAGCTGGTATAATTTACTTGCCTACATACCTCCCCTTTGATTAGGATATTAATTTCTTTTATAGGCCTATTACAAGACAGCTGGCCATTTCCTCAAATATTTAAGTAATAGAGAGGAGAGGTGGGGATTGGCTTGAAATGAGCCTCTGTAATAGGTTCTGCCGATTTTCCAGATGCCTCAGCTTGATCTGAAATTCAGAAGACACATTGAGCTCATAAGTTTCAGGGTAATTATGCAAAAGGATGTTAAAACTGAAACAGGTCAATTTATCATTGATTAGTATTTGTCTTCCTTGCCCAGAAAGAACTTGAAACAAAGAGATAAATGGTATAGAGTTAAGATGTTTATTTGAGGAAAAAAAATACAAAAAAATTTTAAACTTCAAAAGAGTAAAATATGTATCTTAAAAAAATTTCCCCGGAGTTTCCTTTCTATGAAAGAAGAAACTCAAGTTTTATTCTTTCATAAGTCAAATTCATTTCATCATTAGTCATAATTTGCTGTGTTTTATGCTAAAGTGGATAGCTCATACCTGTTAATTTGTGACTGGGAAAAGTAATATCATATTGACAATGTTAATAGGGATAGTAGAGATGAAGATTTAGGTCCTCCTGGAGGCTCATGTGCTTTTAAAACTGAGATATAATTCATTTACTCCTAAATCTACCCTTTTAAAGTAACATTTTAGTGGGTTTTATTTTTAGCGTACTCGCAAATTTATAAAACCATCACCACAATCTAATGTCACCACATTTTCATCACCCCAGAAAGAAACCCCATATTCATTAAGAGTCACTCTATATTCCTCCTCCCCTGGCAACTGCCAATCTACTTTCTGTTCTGTGTGTTTACCTATTCTGGACGTTTCACATCAATGGAATCATAGCAAACTGCCCGTCCCATCTGACTCGTTTCACTTACCGTTTTGTTCTAAAGGTTCATCCTTGCTGTAGCCTGTTTCTGTGTTTCAGTCCTTTTGTGTTGTTGATCAGTCACTCGGTTGTGTCTGACTCTTTGTGACCCCATGGACTGCAGCATGCCAGGCTTCCCAGTCCTTCACTGTCTCCTGAAGTTTGCTCAAACTCATGTCCACTGAATCGGTGATGCCATCCAACCATCTCATCCTCTGTCTTCCTCTTCTCCTTCTGCCTTCAGTCTTTCCCAGCACCCGGGTTTTTTCCAATGAGTTGGCTCTTCATATCAGGTGGCCAAAGTATTCGAGCTTCAGCTTGAGCATCAGTCCTTCCAATGAATATTCAGGGTTGATTTTCCTAAGGATTGACTGGTTTGATCTCCTTGCTGTTTAAAGGACTCTCAAGAGTCTTCTCCAGCACCACAGTTGAAAGCATCAATTCTTCAGTGCTCAGCCTTCTTTATGGTCCAACTCTCACATCCATACGTGACTACTGGTAAAACAAAGCTTTGATTATACAGTTGCCCTTTCTCAGCAAAGTGATGTCTCTGCTTTTTTAATACGCAGTCTGGGTTTGTCATAGCTTTTCTTCCAAGGAGCAAGTGTCTTTTAATTTTGGCTGCGGTCTCTGTCTGCAGTGATTTTGGAGCCCAAGATAATAAAGTCTGCACTGTTTCCATTTTTCTCCCATCTATCTGCCATGAAGTGATGGGACCAGACACCATGGCCTTAGCTTTTTGAATGTTGAGTTTTAAATCAGCTTTTTCACTCTCCTCTTTCACCTTTATCAAGAGGTTCTTTAGTTCCTCTTCACTTTCTTCCATTAGGGTGGTATCATCTGCATATCTGGGATTATTGATATTTCTCCTGGCAATCTTGAACCAGTCCATTCCATGTTTGGTCCAACTCTTGCTTCTTGACCTGCCTCCAGGTTTCTCAGGAGGTAGGTAAGGTGTTCTGGCATTCCCATCTCTTTCAGAATTTTCCACAGTGTGTTGCACTCATTTTTACTGCAAATAGATGGCATTTGGTTGTGTCTATGTTTTGGTTATAGTGAATAATGCTGCTATAAACATTTATGTACAAGTTTTCCTATGGACATGTATTGTCAATTCCCTTGGGTATGTATCTAGTAGTGGAATTACTGGGTATATCGTAGTTTCACATTTAACCTTTTAATGAACTTTCAGACTGTTTTCAAGGGTACAAAATTTTACATTCCTACCGAAAAATTTCTTCATATTTTTGTCAGCACTAGTTTATATGTATCTTTTTGGCTATAGTCATTTTAGTGGGTGTGAAGTTGTATTTCATTGTGATTTTTATTTGCATTTCCCTGATAGTGGCGAGCATCTTTTCATATGATTTTTGACCATTTGTATATCTTTAGAAAAATGTTTATTCAGGTCCCTTACTTGTTTTCTAAGAGGGTTATTTATCATTTTATTATTGCATTGTAACAACACAATTCTTTATATACTCCATCTTACAGATCCCTTATCAGATACATGATTTGCAAATATTTTGTCTCATTCTGTGGGGTGTCTTTTTATTTTGTTAGGTATCCTTTGAAGCACAAATATTTTTAAAATTTTGATGAAGTCCTATTTATCGTTTTTATTTCATCACTTGATCTTTTGGTGTCATATCTCAGACAACTTTACCTAATCTAGGATCATGAAGATTTTTTCTATATTTTCTTCTAATAGTTTTATAGTTTGATCTCTTATATCTGGATCTATAATCCATCTTGATTTGTTATGTATTTGAGGAAGGGGTCTAACTTCATTTAGTTGCATTGAGATATCAAGTTGTCTCAGGACCATTTGTTGAAAAGACTATTATTTTCTCATTGAGTTGTCTTAACACACTTACTGAAAAATCAATTGATTATGAATATATATGGGTTTGTTTCTAGATGCTCAGTTTTATTCTAGTCTCACAGACCTTTAGAACTAGACAGACCCTTTGAGGTAATGAAGTGTAGGAGTCACACATTCACAGGCATAAATGAATGAAGTGGGTAACGTATGCCTGAAAAATATTTGCTTTGCCCAATGGTTGCCATATGGGAATAAAGGATGAGGTTGTTTAAACTTTTGATTTTTCAAAAGGAGCCAGAAATTGTATTATTTTTCTGCAAAATGTCTTGAGTTAAAGTTAAGCAACTAATTCAACTAGCCAAAGAAAACACATCTTTAGGCAACACCTGGCTCGTAAACCACCAGTTTTCAATCTGTGAAACACTTCAGTGCTTTCATTTGTATAGATGAGGTTGCCAGGTCACAGAATGTTTAGGTGACTAATCCTAGGTTGTATTGTTAGTTTATGTCAGACTCAGATCTGGAAATCAAAATCTGTGCTTTCTACCCACCCCCGCCCCGCCAGTTCCATATATCTGATATACTAATATTCTAAGACTTCTCTAATTTTATAATTGTATTTTCTTATTACTGTGATCAGATAATGTGTTTTCCTTTAATATTAAAAAACCTTGTGGCCTAAACAAATGTTCAGTTAAGATATACGTCAGTAACAGTTTTGCATTGTAATCAGATGGGGGAGCCTGGTGGGCTGCTGTCTGTGGGTTCGCACAGAGTCGGACACGACTGAGGCGACTTAGCAGCAGCAGCAGCATTTAAAACTAGAAATCTAACATGTTTTCAGAAGTGCAGTAAAAAACCTTTGTTTTATGTCTGACAATAGATGAGAAAGAAGTGCACACCTCTGTCTCCTGGAACACAGATACACATGCGTGCACACACACAGACACACACACAACACACCCTTTCCACACAACAATGAATAAGGCATGTGTGTAGAGTCTTCCCACAGTTGGTATGGTTGTAAATATAATACATGTTGAAGGGTTACAACTCATCATTTTCAATTTGCTCTCCTCAGCTTTGTGTTCAAAGCCTTTGTTGCTGCTGCTACTGCTAAGTCACTTCAGTCGTGTCCGACTCTGTGTGACCCCATAGACGGAATCCCACCAGGTTCCCCCTTCCCTGGGATTCTCCAGGCAAGAGCACTGGAGTGGGTTGCCATTTCCTTCTCCAGTGTGTGGAGCAGACATTTTCATCCCGGAGATTCTCAATGGCATATTTTCTCACTCTAATAACCACTCCTGGAGGGACGTTCCGAACTCCAGGGGGAATGTTCCTAATCTATTGCATAACTGTTGGTCTCCAGCAAAATTAATGTACCCTATTTTCCGACTCTTGTACATTTGCTTCAGTTCAGCAAATGTGCAATGAAAACTGATAAGGAAAGTGTGAGGAAGAGTCAGGGGATTACTAAAATGAATAAAAAGTGTGAAGATCTCAGAGACAAATGTACTTCCAGAAGGAAGGAAGTTATAATTAAAAGTGCAAACAGTAGACTGAAGTGGGATCCATAGTAACAATAACTGGGGGAGTTAGACAATACTTCACACTGTATGGATATTTGTACCTCTGGGCCAGGTGAATAGCACCCACCAAGGCAAAAACATGCAAACCTACAGAAATTCAGAGCTCATGGACATTACCTATACTAAGTTCAATCAGGCCAAAGATGGATGAAATATTTAGTCAGCCTGAATCCTATGCGTGCTTACCACCAACCATCCTGCTGTTTGATATTTAAGCAAAGCAATTAACTAATTGATAAAATTTTGCTTCTCGTTCATTTATTTGCAGTCAATAATATGCAGTTTGCCAAATCTTGAGAGAAAATTCTATTGCCTGCATAATTTATTTCTTAATAAGAGCAGATAAGTTGGAAGTCAGCAAGAGTTTGTGTGGGGAAAGTAAGGTGTAAGATATCCAAGTCTGTTTCTTTTCCTAGAAAGCTACCTTGGGTTAATATGCTTGTGACAAGATACCTTTATTACTCAGTAAGATTCTTATGCTCTTATTTTGCCAGAGATTATCATTGTTCATGAACTTTTGAGAAAATGTGGTGTTTTAATCTGAAAAGAAGATACCAAGATGGGATTAAATGAGTAGGGACTTAACTAGGGAAACACCTAGGAGAGAAAATAGGGAAGGAAGAAACTGGTACAGTTGGGAGCATCATCACACGGTGAAACCACCTGCCCCAAGTGAAGGGAGAGTGAAGGAAGACTGACTGGAAGTATTTCAGACTGCTATACTATCTAAGGAGTTTCAGCAAAGCCACCGAGGAGTCCTTGAGTCATTTGGCTGTTAGAGGAGTCTTGGGTCTTCCAGAAATGAGAGTGTATCTCCACCACACTGAGATTATGGGAGCAGCTTATGGGAAGTGAGTGCTGGGTGCAGATGTGATGGTGAATTTCAGATTGTAGCCTCTGGGTCTTGGTTAATTATACTCCCTATAGTTGCAAGCCTTTGAAGTGCAACCTCATGGCCAATGAACATAGTAATTTTGTTAAAATATAGATTAGCTACAATAAGAGAATCCAGAATAATGGCTGAAACAAGATAGAATTTTATCTCTCTCTCAAATTGGGATTTTAAGGTAAATATTGGGGACCCAGGTCCCTTCTGTCTTCTTTCTCCAACATCCTACCATGTTACTGTTGCTCATACAATGAGTGATGGTACAAGGTGGCTCACCAGCACTTCTGCATTGCAGCCACCTGGATAGAAGAGAGACGAAAGGGAAAGACGCACCTTTCCTTTGAAGAGCATGAACTGGAAGCTGGACATCTCATTTTCTGCTCATATTTTGTTTGTCAGAACTTACTGGTTACCTATAACTGTTATAACAAATTACCCAAATGTAGTGGCTTAAAACAAGAGAAGTTTATACTCTCACAGTTCTTTCTTGGTCTCTCTGAGCTGAAATCAGGATTCCCAAATGGCCGCACTCCTTCTGGAGGCTTTTGGGAGAGTTTCCTTGCATCTTCCAGTTTCTGGTGGCTGGCTGTGTTCCTAGGCTGGGACTGCCATTTCCACCTATGTGGTCACATGGCCTTCTTCTCTTCTGTATGTCATACCTCTTGATCTCTATTTCATAAGGACATGTGTGATTGCCTTTGGGAATCACCCCACAATCCAGAATAATCTCTCCATCTCAAGATCCTTAACTCAGCCAAGTTGGCAAGAAGTCTGTCACCACATCGGGAACTTTCACACGTTCCAGGGATTAAGATTTGGATATCTTTGGAGGCTGTAACTGCAATTACCACATCAGTCGTATGGTTGAACTTGGCTGCAGGGAATTGTGGGAAATAATACTCTTTTGCTGCCTGATGTGCATGTATCCAAATTGAGGTGGGATGGGTAGGACAGATTATTACTGAAAGTAGAGTAGGTTTTTCCAGTAGGATGTGAGAGTTGGACTTTAAAGAAAGCTGAGTGCCAAAGAATTGATGCTTTTGAACTGTGGTGTTGGAGAAGACTCTTGAGAGTCTGTTGAACTTCAAGGAGATCAAACCAGTCAATCCTAAAGGAAATCAACCCTGGATATTCATTGGAAGGACTGACACTGAAGCTGAAACTCCAGTACTTTGGCCATCTGATGTGAAGAGCCAACTCATTAGAAAGACCCTGATGCTGGGAAAGATTTTAGGCAGGAGGAGAAGGGGAGGAGAGTGCATGAGATGGTTGGATGGTATCACCAACTCAATGCACGTGAGTCTGAGCAAGCTCCAGGAGATGATGAGGGACAGGGAGGCCTGGCGTGCTGCAGTCCATGGGGTCACAAAGAGTCCATCTTGACTGAGCAACTGAATAACAACAGGAGTAGGAGAGTCAGTATTAGGTTTCAACCATCTCTTCCTCAAAAGATTCTTTGAAATACTGTAGTTTTAATCTTGGAGAAGGCAATGGCACCCCACTCCAGAACTCTTGCCTGAAAAATCCCACGGGTGGAGGAGCCTGGTAGGCTGCAGTCCATGGGGTCGCGAAGAGTTGGACATCACTGAGAGACTTCACTTACACTTTTCACTTTCATGCATTGAAGGAAATGGCAACCCACTCCAGTGTTCTTGTCTGGAGAATCCCAGGGACGGGGCAGCCTGGTAGGCTGCCATCTATGGAGTCACACAGAGTCGGACACGACTGAAGAGACTTAGCAGCAGCAGTTTGAATCTTAGAGTAAAAAGTTTTACATTATCAGCTCTAAATTCTCTATTTTATTGAATATTTTGAAATCCAAGAGAGGTTGGGATGGAAGTGCATTGTTTTTACTTATCCACTATTTATCATGCATTCCCCACTTTTTCTGGGAATGGTGTCCTGATATGCCTGTTAACAAACACCCCCACTTAAATTTCAGTCCACTCAGTATGTGGTGCCTATAGTCTAGACCTGGCTAATTTACAGTTTTCATTGGTTCAAGGTAGGGCCTGAGATCTAAAGGTTCTCTCCAATGACCATGGGACTTTTATGAAAACAGTAGAAAAAGTGGTTGTCTCCTGCCCCAAGGATTGCTGATAGATATAGCTAGAACTGCTAATAATCATCTTTTCATAGGGTGTGAAAATTCTGTCTAAAAGTGAAGTCAGCTCATAGGACAAGGAGATGGGGGCCAGGGAGAAACCTGTTCTTGATGACGTCTTTAAAACACCTGGATCCAGCCACACCAAATATACCCCTGGACTTTTTATACGAGCTAGTGAGTGGGTCTTCTCTACCCCTGCTTTTATCTCTTGTTTTGCCAATTGCCTTGAGTTCTGGCAATGCAAAGTGAGTGATGTGTGCTGAAGGAAATGCATCACATTATGGGCAAAGTCAAAGCTAAAATTAAGATGCCCTTCCTTTTAAGCTTTTCTATTAAGCTGCCTTTCCTTCTTTTCATATAATAGCTGTTTACCAATTTCTTTTGAGTCCACTATGAAGTGGAAGTCATTTAGTCCTTTTAGTCAGGCTTGAATTTTACAAATGGTTTGAGTTTTTATGTGATTTCTTTTCATCTGGCCAGTAAGTTTCAATAGTTTATGAAAGGAACATCACTGACAAATAGAATCTGTGACAACATTGAATATCCTGGTTTTGTTTGGGAAGTAGCAAGGAGGCAGGAAAAGACGGTAATTTCAAAATGCCAACAGAACGTGAGGAAGAGACTGATGACCTTTTTTGTTGTTGTTTCTGGCAGATTTATATTGCAATATAAAATTTGTTCTGCAATCCTTCAGCGCATGTGGTTGATATTATACTTTTCAGTCAAAACTGTTCATGTCTTCAAGAGGCTCTGAAGATTTTTATTTAAGTGAAGGATGCTGCTAAAATGTTGAACTCAACATTCCCCCTAAGTTCTTACAAGACTGTTATTATGAATAGTCTAGTTTTAAGAAATTCCAGATGAATTGTGCAAACCAAGATGAAAGACAAAGCTTATAAGCAGCTGTGCAGAGGAATTATGCAGAAGTATGCAAATTTTAACCCCGGTGATGATGGAAATGTTAACCTTATGTTTCAGTAATAATAATGACTTCACTGATCTAATGGAGAGCGAAGAGGTGCAAAGGGCACTTGGAGTCAAGAATTAATAAGAAGTAAAGAGCGCCTTCCCCCCACAGTATCAGGTTATTTTTCTGAATACCTTATTGTTCAGTGCAGTTCACCATAGAAACAAATATTAGCAATGACATGTTCATGGCACAGGTACTTCTCATTAAATGTAATCCTATTTTATAGAAATTTGATCCTTAAGCTTCCAAAAAACTGGGTACAGTAGTCTTTCCTTATCTGAGGGGGAGGGACAAAATCACCAGTAGTACCAAACCATATATATACTGTATTTTCTTCCCTATGTTCATATCTATGATAAAGTTTAATTTACAAATTAGGCACAGTAAGAGATTAACAACTATAGCTAGTAATGAAATAGAACAATTATAACAATATACTGTAATAAAAGATAAGTGAATGTGGTTTCTTTTTTAAAATACCTTGCTCTCTCTCTATATATACATATATATATAATGCCTTTTTCATCTTAACTAAGCACTTATTCAGAGAAGGCAATGGCAACCCACTCCAGTACTCTTGCCTGGAGAATCCCATGGACGGAGGAGCCTGGTAGGCTGCAGTCCATGGGTTCGCTAAGAGTCAGGCATGACTGAGCGACTTCATTTTCACTTTTCACTTTCATGCATTGGAGAAGGAAATGACAACCCACTCCAGTGTTCTTGCCTGGAGAATCCCGGGGACAGAGGAGCCTAGTGGGCTGCTGTCTTTGGGGTCACACAGAGTCGGACACAACTGAAGTGACTTAGCAGCAGCAGCAGCAAGCACTTATCATGCAAGATGGCCATAACTTTTAGTTTCAGATACAACAGCAAAGTGAAAGTGAAAATGCAAGTTGCTCAGTCGTGTCCAACTCTTTGTGACCCCATGAACTATACAGTCCATGGAAGTCTCCAGCCTAGAATAATGGAGTGGGTAGCCTTTCCCTTCTTCAGGGGATCTTCCCAACCCAGGGATCGAACCCAGGTCTCCCTCATTGCAGGTGGAGTCTTTACCAGCTGAGCCACAAGGAAAGCCCAAGAATATTGGAGTGGGTAGCCTATCCCTTCTCCAGCGGATCTTCCTGACCCAGGAATCAAACTGGGGTCTCCGGCATTGCAGGTGGATTCTTTACCACTGAGCCACCAGGGAAGCCAAGGAAGAGGTGGAGCAGAGCCTATTTAGGTGTATTAGAACTATAGGTGGGTGCCCTCCAACCTTGTCCTGTGGAAGCACCATGCCGCACATCAGGATGCTACATTTATCTCTTATATAACCAAATATATATAACCTTTTATCTCTTAGGTTGACTTTGAAAAGCTTTATTTAAAATCTTTCTTGTTTGATTTAAGTTTTAAAAACCAATGATTATTTTGCAATATCTGTGTAACTAACTCTTCTCTAAAAAGTAAAATAAAACATTTCAGGTAAGGCTGAAGTTTGCTTTGCCTACCCCCAGTAATATTATTTCTTCCTTACCTCTCTATTGGGACTGCACGATGACCAGCCATTTCTGTCTCTTGTACTTTTTCCTCTCTTTTATCTGTTCTTTTCTCTTTGTTTGTACTATTAAGTGAACCCTGTTCATTGCTTGAAAGTTCTTTGCCTAAGTCCTCAGAAATCTACACATTTATTTACTAAAGGAGGTATCCAGTGGTGTGATGGAGCCTACTTATACTAGAAAAAAGAATTCCTAGCAAATTAAAAATCTATAGCAAACATTATAGTTAATCAACATTAGAAGCATTACTTTTAAATTCAGGGAAATATCAATAAATATTGCCCTTGTATATTATTTGCATTTAAGTAGACATTCTTGGCAAATAAATAAGAAAAAATGTATAAAGATTTAGATGGAACACATGAAATTATTTGCATATAATTTTTAACATTGCAAATACAAGAGAATCTGCAACTTATTCAGCAATAGAGAGGTCAGCAAGTTTGCAAGCTAGAAGATTAATACATAAAAGCATATATTCTGTTCCTGCTTTAATAAATTAGAAAATAATAATAACAGTATTCTACCACAGATACATAAAAACTACAGAGTCCTTAAAGCAAAAATATATAGAATCTTAAATATATAAGATGTTTGAGGAGAAAATAATCCAAAAATTATTGAAAGGTAAAAGAAAATCATACATAATTGAGAAATCAACTTCTTAGGTGGTAACTCAGTCTCATCCCTCCTTAAATTGGCCAGCAAATTCAGTGTGTATAAATTCAGGACCTAAAAGGGATTCCTGTTCTTAATAAGTCTATATGATTTATACCCCACATACCCCATGTCTTCTTTTTTAAAACTAATTTTATGTATGTATGTATTTTGATGCTCTAGGTCTCTCTTGCTGCATGCGGGCTTTCTCTACTTGCAATGGGCAGGGGCTCCTCTCTAGCTGGAACGCGTGAGCTTCTCACTGTGGTGACTTCAGTAGTTGTGGAGCACAGGTTTGGTTTCCTGCAGCATATGGGATCTTCCTGGACCAGGGATCGAACCCTGTGTCCCCTGAATTGGCAAGCAGATTCTTAAACACTGGACCACTGGGGAAGTCCAGCACGTCTTCTTAACATGAAAGCATACACTTGTTATGGGTTGCTTTAAAGAAAAAAATAATAATATATCTATATGTATATGTTTATTTAGTTATTTGACTGTGCTGGGTCTTAGTTGTGGCATGCAGGGTCTTCAGTGTGGATCTTTTTAGTTGTGGCATGAGAACTCTTAGCTGCAGCATGTGGGATCTATTAATAGTTCCCTGACCAGGGATCAAACCTGGGTCCCATGCACTGGGAGCCCAGAGTCTCAGCCGCTGAACCACCATGGAAGTCCCTTTTGTTTTTGTTTTAAAGGGTGCAAATAGATTGTTACTAAAAAAGTATATTCTCATAGCCACTGTAATTGTTTCTAAGTAACATGTATCTAGAAAAGATTGTTTCTCAGATACTCAAATTCATTGTAATTCTCAAGCTAAGTGTTGAGAACTTAGACTTTCAAAAGATAAAAAGTAATCATTTAAAGAAATGCAATCATCATTTTCTTTTAAAAAAAATGAAAAACTTTTTTGGATCTGTGAAAGAAATAAGTTCTAAAAATAATTAAAACATTTATAAATCACTATTTATGTGCTGGTTCCAAATAGGAAAAGGAGTACGTCAAGGTTGTATTTTGTCACCTTGCTTATTTAACTAATATGCAGAGTACATCATGAGGAACGCTGGGCTGGAAGAAGCACAAGCTGGAATCAAGATTGCCAGGAGAAATATCAATAACCTTAGATATGCAGATGACACCACACTTGTGGCAGAAAGTGAAGAGGAACTCAAAAGCCTCTTGATGAAAGTGAAAGAGGAGAGTGAAAAGGTTGGCTTGAAGCTCAACATTCAGAAAACTAAGATCATGGCATCTGGTCCGATCACTTCATGGGAAATAGATGGGGAAACAGTGGAAACAGTGTCAGACTTTATTTTGGGGGGCTCTAAAATCACTGTGGATGCTGACTGCAGCCATGAAATTAAAAGACGGTTACTCCTTGGAAGGGAAGTTATGACCAACCTTGATAGTATATTAAAAAGCAGAGACATTACTTTGCCAACCAAGGTCCATCTAGTCAAGGCTATGGTTTTTCCAGTGGTCATGTATGGATGTGAGAGTTGGACTGTGAAGAAAGCTGATCGCCGAAGAATTGATGCTTTTGAACTGTGGTGCTGGAGAAGACTCTTGAGAGTCCCTTGGACTGCAAGGAGATCCAACCAGTCCATCCTAAAGGAGATCAATCCTGGGTGTTCATTGGAAGGACTGATGCTGAAGCTGAAACTGCAATACTTTGGCCACCTCATGCGAAGAGTTGACTCACTGGAAAAGACTCTGATGCTGGGAGGGATTGGGGGCAGGAGGAGAAGAGGATGACAGAGAATGAGATGGCTGGATGGCATCACCGACTCGATGGACATGAGTTTGAGTGAACTCCAGGAGTTGGTGATGGACAGGGAGGCCTGGTGTGCTGTGATTCATGGGGTAGCAAAAAGTCGGACATGACTGAGTGACTGAACTGAACTGATTTATGTGCCAGTCAATATGCTAAAAGCTTTGTGTAGCTTTTCTCATTTTGACCTCAAACTAATATGGCATTATGAGTCTCAATTTATCAGTTAATAAATCGAAATTCAGAAAAATAGGGGAATTAGTAAGGTCATCTAATACATAACCAATGGGTGGAGTTCAGTTCAGTTCAATTCAGTTCAGTCGCTCAGTCATGTCTGACTCTTTGCGACCCCATGAATCACAGCATGCCAGGCCTCCCTGTCCATTACCAACTCCCGGAGTCAAACTCATGTCCATTGAGTCGGTGATGCCATCTAGCCAATGAGACATAAAAATAGACTTGGGCCTGTGGATACAAAGTGACATAGTCTCTTAATTGTGAGCTATTCATTCACGAACCAACAGTTTACTGAGTGCCTAATATGTGGGGGACATATTAGAGGTACTGAGAGGACACTATACTGAAGGACACTACTCCTTCAGCCTCTATACGGAAGGAACCTACAGTCCTTCAATAGTAGTTGCTATTGTAGTCTTTGGAGGAAATTCTGTTTAAGTCTTAAAACCCTATTTGTGTTTTCCTGTATGCACAAAACCAAATATGAGTGTCTCATTCTAAATAGTTACTACCTCTTTCTTTGGGAGGGACAGAAATGAAAATTCTCAAGACACTTCCCATAGACTATATTAGCATTCAAGACAAATGCACTGGTAATTCAGCTCAAGGTACATAATTATCATTCAGAGATTGTTTTATAAAGCAGGTCAACAGATATAGTTTTGAATTAGAATTGAGTGCAAAAATCTTCTGGTTAAAACAGTGTTATATTAGTGCCTTCCAGTTTTAGAGGTGTTGAAAAGGAAATGGCAACCCACTCCAGTGTTCTTGCCTGGAGAATCCTGGGGACGGAGGAGCCTGGTGGGCTGCCATTTATGGGGTTGCCCAGAGTTGGATATGACTGAAGCGACTTAGCAGAAGCAGCAGTTTCAGAGGAGAGTGAAAGTGTAGTTTTTTAGACTTTTGACAGTGGGGATTTCCTTTCAAAAGAATGTGACAATGAGTTTTATTCTAGAATTATCTTTTGATACCAAAAAAGAAACACACATTTGGCTTACTTACATATCTGTAGACACAGAAAATTATGATTCCTTCACCCTAGTTAAGTCAATCCTGGTCATGGTACACATCATGCATTTGGGGAGTGGTTTCTCTCTGCAAGTACTTATCATGAGGTTAACTCTTCCTTCTGGCCAAAGTTATTCTATGAGCTTCCTCTAAACAGAGTTTTATTTTGCCAGGTCAATCACAGGCTACTGCTTGCTTACTGTTCAGGGTAAGAGGGTGCACTTACTTTCCTCACCAGGCTTAAGGCCGCATTGGTATATTACAAACACCATGTTTCCACAGTATTCTATGTTGTATCTCAAGTAGATAAGGAATTTTCAAAAACATAACTACAATGCTATTAATACACATAGCAAAATTATAAATAATTCTCTTATCTCAGTTATATCTTGTTGACCACTGAATATGGCCCTTCCACAAGCCAATCAAGTTCCTTTTCTATTTAAGACAGTTCTATGTATAGAAAGACTTCAATTTTAAGTTGAAGTTTCTATTATAACCAAAGTTATATGCTGAGTGCAATATCAGAAGAAGAGTTTAAATTATTTGAGTAGGATACGATTTTTTTCAGATGAATGTTAATAGTGTACATTAACATGTAAGTAATGACTGTACTGCCTAAGAAACATTACATGAATAACTAATCCTTTATAGCTTTGTATTTCATGGGTTGTAATGCTTTTTCATGCATTCCACTCACTGTTCACAGCTGCTGTATAAGCAGTGATTATCTTATCTCATATGGAAAGTGATTATCATCCGTGATTTATGTGAGGAAACTAAGATACACATTAATTAAGAGACTTTTCCAAAAATCAACAAAAATGAGATGAAAGATTGTAATCAGAACCATCTTCCTCCTAATACTCCCCTTGGTTCCTATGAGTCTCTGCAAGTCACTAGTTCCAGGCCAGTAGGGCTTCCCTGGTGGCTAAGATGGTAAAGAATCCACCTGCAATAAGAGAGACCTGCGTTTGATTCCTGGGTTGGAAAGATTCCCTGGAGGAGGGCATGGCAACCCATTCCAGTATTCTTGCCTGGAGAATCCCCATGGACAGAGGAGCCTGGAGGGCTACAATCCATAGGGTCACAAAGAGTCAGACATGACTGAACGACTAAGCGCAGTACAGGAGCGTCTAACAAAAGATGTAAGTAGGTTAATAAGGTGTATGAAGAACAATTCCAGTGTGTGTGTGAGTACTGTGTTTCATGAATAGCTTCTATTTAAAAAATCTGGCAAATTTTTCCAACAGAAAGTATTATTAGTCCTTTTAAAGAGGTACTTCCCTAGCAGCATTTAGCTTTGATCTAGTGATCCAAGGTAAAGTCAACAAGTTTTCTTAAAAGACCAACATCCCAAGACCTTAAAATCAGACCTTTGCTTTCCAAAGTCTTAGCCAAGAAATCAGTGTGGTAAACTTTCTTCTCTGTTTATCTAATTTGGGAGGATGAAGGCCCATGCTGACCTGGCAGGATTTGAACTCACGGTTCCAGGAAGTCTAAATGAGCCAAAGATAATGCTTGGCCATGGATCATTATCCCTGTCGGAGAATAGGCAGAGCTTGAAGCTTGTTTACTCTGACAAAGTGTTTTAAGATAAGGGATTAAAATCCTCCCTAAAAGCAGAGTCTTGATGTCTGCCTTCATGCAATAGGTAGATCGTTCCAGAATATGTCTATAAAGTATTTGAGATACTCTTCATAGGATGGAATAAGGAACTTATTTACCTGTGACAGAAAAAAAAATGACAAGCAAACTGTTCTTCCCTATGTTAAGAAGAGTAAGGCCCAGGGTGAGAGACGAGTTTCATAATACTCTAAGAAATCATTAAAATGAAGTAATTTTCTCCTCCCTCAGGCTCTGCGGTAAAGTGGTTCGAGTCGGAACCTAAAAGAAGACTAGCAGCTTCTGTTTGCAGCTTAGATAATCATTTCCTGCTTGTCCTTAGGCACATTGCCTCATCAGTTTGGGGAGCCTTGATTAAGAGTATCTCAATTTACCCATCTAAAATAATAGCTGCTTTATCAAGCATATTGTGGGATTTAATTAAAGCCTATGAAGGGTAATGAGATCCTTAGATAAGACCCTGTGTAAACACTAAGTAATGTATGTCTGTACATATTCGCCATGTACAGATATAGGCCTGGTTCTACCAAACAGAATTTTCTGGCAAAGTTGTTTCCTTCATCACATCAACATGCCTCACCCCGGCTTTGTTGTCCCACACTTAGAACATAAATTCCTCCAGGCCAGTATTCTCCAAGGACTGCCAAATGCTTAGGTAAGACACCTTGGTGAGGTGTTAAACGCTATAGCCAATGTCAGATCAAGTCTGGCTGCAATATTTCCCAAATTTCAGGCATTCATCTCCCGGATTCACAATTTTACTATTTCTGCTTACCATAGTTTACTTAATATCTTTAAACTGTGACAGTTTTTGTTTGAAAAGTTTATTTAAAACAAATACTTTATGTGATCTTTGTTTATAGAAAACCAGTGTTTCCTAACGCTAATCTATGTATGGTGGTGGTTTAGTCACTAAGTCATGTCTGACTCTTGTGACCACATGGGCTGTAGACCCCAGGCCCTTCTGTCCATAGAATTCTCCAGGCAAGAATATGGAGTGGGTTGCCATTTCCTTCTCCAAATCTATGTATATATCTATTAAAATTTTAAAGGTTTATTTGTGTTATTTTAAAATTATCTTACATACCACTACTTTATGCATATCACATTTACATGAGGTCAAAAGTAAAGATAATTCAAAATTGCATATATATATATAATACATTTTGATGCTATTCTTTTAGGCAGTTTTATTAACAAGCTACTGGAGTATAACAAACTCGTCCAAAACTCAGAGGCTTAGAACAACACCCATTTATTATTACTGAAGTGTCCATGAGTCAACTGGACAGTTCTGATGGTCTAGGTCAGATGTACCTGATTTGTCTGGCCGACTTACGTGTTCCTGGCCAGCTGGCGGTTGGCTGGGGCTGAATGGGCTAAGATGGCTTCATTCACATCTCTAGTGGTTATTTGAGTTTTGCTTTGGAGTAATGCACTGACTGGAGGGCTTGCCAGATGGCACAGTGGTAAAGAATTAAAAAGTACATGGGTTTGATTCCTGGATCAGGAAGATCCCTTGGAGTAGGAAATGGCAACCCACTCCAGAATTCTTGCCAGGGAAATCCCATGGACAGAGGAACCTGGAGGGCTACAGTCCATGGGGTCACAAAGAGATGGACATGACTGACCACAGAGTATACACACAATGGACTGACTGGACCACATATCTTTTCTCATCCAATAGGCTATACTAGATTTATTCCCAAGTTTCAAGGTTCCAAAAGAAAGCAGAGCCATAAGACCTGTTGAGACGTAGCTGGGATTGAGAACAACTTTCCTTTCAGCACATTTTATTGACCAAAGAAAACTGCAATTCTAGCCCACATTTAAGCAATAAGAAAATAGATTTTGCCTTCTCATAAGAGAGTACTGAGTCAAAGAGGAGTAAAGACCTATAGCCATTGTGTAGTAGCTTTAATTTTGTTCGGTTTTAGCTTAGAAAGTATTAAAATGAGTAGCCTTTCTTGAATTCACATGAAGTGATGGAGGGAAAATGACATGGATTTGGGAAACTTGGCTTGTGGATTCATTGTATATAGTATGTGACCTTGGCCAACTGTTCCCAAAAAAATCGAAGAAAAGAGAACATTTCCCAACTCAGTCTGACTCCAGGATTACTCTGATACCAAAACTTGACAAAGACATCACAAGAAAAGAAAGCTGCAACTTATATCTCCTATGGAAAAGACACAAAATTCTCCATAAAATACCAGAAAACTGAATCCAGCAATACAAAAAAAAAGAAGAATATGCATTATGATAAAGTGGGATTTATCCCCAAAATGTAAGTTTGGTTTAATAGCCAAAAATTTAATGTAATGTACAGACAGCTAGTGACTATATCGGAGAAGGCAATGGCAAGCCACTCCAGTACTCTTGCCTAGAAAATCTCATGGATGGAGGAGCCTCGTAGGCTGCAGTCCATAGGGTGGCTAAGGGTTGGACACGACTGAGCGACTTCACTTTCACTTTTCACTTTCACACATTGGCGAAGGAAATGGCAACCCACTCCAGTGTTCTTGCCTGGAGAATCCCAGGGACGAGGGACCCTGGTGGGCTTCTGTCTATGGGGTCACACAGAGTCGGACACGACTGAAGTGATGCAGCAGCAGCAGCAGCAACTGTCAATATATCAACATAACCCAAGACAAAAAACATGTGATCATCTTAGAAGGTGCAGAAAAAGCATTTGACAAAATTCAAAACCCTTTAGGACCAAACACTCAATAGACTAGGAGCAGAAGGGAATTCCTCAACCTGATTAAGGGCATCTACAAAAATAAAAGAGCACATAGTTAACATTATCCTTAAAGGAGAAAAACTGAAAGCTTTCCACCGAAAATCAGGAACAGGATGAGAATGTCCATTTATGCCACTTAAAATAAAACATACACTTGAGTTAGGAAATTAGGTGAGAAAAAATCATTTAAATTGAACAGGATATAGTAAAACTATGTCTATTTGCAGATGACATGATCTTATATGTAAAAAATTCTAAAGAATTGAAAAACATTAAAGCTAATAAATGAGTTCAACAAGTTTAAAGGACATGGATCAATATACAAAAATCATTCATATTTTTTATACAGTAGCAAGGAACAAAATAAAAATGACATTAAGAAATGAATTCCATTTTCATTAGCTTCAAAAAGAATAAAGCTCTTAGGAATAAATTTATCAAACTAGTACAGAATTTATACTCTGAAAACTATAAAGCATTACTGAAAGAAACTTAAAAAGAGATAAATAATTAAAAAGTTATTCCATATTCACGGGCTGGAAGATCTAATGTTATTAAGATGACAGTATTCCCCAAATTGATCCACAGACTCAGTGCAATCCTATTCAAAATCTGAGTCTTTTTTTTTTTTTTGCAGAAATTGACAAGATGAACCTAATATTTATATTAAAAATCAAGGAATTTATAGTAGACAGAAAAACCTTGAAAATGAGAGCATATTTGAAGAACTCACATCAATTTAAAAATTTACTACAAAGCCTTTAATTAAGACAGTGTGGTACTAACATAAGTATAAATATATACATCAATAGAGAGGATTAAAAATCTGGAAAGAAACCCTCACAGTTACAGTTAATTGGTTTTTCTACAACGGGACATAGAGAATTCAAGGAGGTAAAATGAGTCTTTTCAACAAATGATGCTAAGACAACTTGGTAGCCACATGTGAAAAAGTTAAGTTGGACCCCTTCTCTCACCCCATATACAAAAATTAACTGAAAATGGGCCACAGACTTAAATATAAGAGTTGAAACTGTAAAAGTTTCTGAAGAAAACATAGGAGTAGATCTTTTTGACTTTGTTAGACCATAGATTCTTAGATATGACACCAAAAGTATAAGCAACAATAGAAAAATAGATAACATGGGCATAATCATAATTAAAGCTTTGTACTGAAAGAATACAATCAAGAAAAAGAAAAGATAATAACCCACAAACTGAGAGAAAATCATATATTTGATAAGGGACTTGCATCTGAATTACAGAAACAAAAATTCTTACTATTCAAAAAATAAAATGACAACCCAATTAAATAATGGATACAAGATCTGAATGGACATTTCTCTGAAGAAAATATGCAAGTAGACAATGAGCATATGCAACGATCTTTAAATATTAGGTAAAATGAAAATTATAATGAGATATCATTCAACACCCATTAAAATGGCTATAATAAAAAGACCAGACAACAACACGTTGGCAAGGATATGGAGAAGTGAGGCTCCTTACACACTACTGGTGAGAAATTAAAATTTTGAAGACACTGAAAAATGGTCTGGCAGTTCCTGAAAAGATTAAGCAGAGTTACTATACTATGTGATCTTATAATTCCTCTCCTAGATACATACCCATGGAGAAGGCTATGGCACCCCACTCCAATACTCTTGCCTGGAAAATCCCATGGACGGAGGAGCCTGGTAGCCTGAAGACCATGGGGTTGCTAAGAGTTGGAAACGACAGAGACTTCATTTTCACTTTTCACTTTCATGCATTGGAGAAGGAAATGGCAACCCACTCCAGTATTCTTGCCTGGAGAATCCCAGGGATGGGGGAACCTGATGGGCTGCCGTCTATGGGGTCACACAGAGTCAGACGCTACTGAAACGACTTAGCAGCAGCAGCAGATACATACCCAGGAGAAATGAAAATATATGTCCACACAAAAATTTGTCTATCAGTATTCATAGCAGCTTGTTCCTAATGGCCAAAAAAAGGAAGCAACTCAGATATCCATCAGCTGGTAAACGGATATGTAAAATGTGATATATCCATCCATAATATGAAATATTCCTGAGTCATAAAAAGAAATAATATGTTACAGCATCAATAACCCTTGAAAACATTATGCTAAGTGAAATAAGTGAGTGAAATAACCAAGCACTGTATAATCCCATATATATGAAATGCCTAGAATAGGCAAATATATAGAGACAAAAATTAGACTTGTCATTGCTGAGAGGTGGAGGATTTGGTTGTAGTGTGTGGGGAATAACTCTTCATATTGATTTCTTTGCAAGTGATGAAGATGTGGTAAAATTGTGGCGATGGTTACAGACTTTTGAATATACTGAAAACCATGGAACTGTACATTTTAAATGGGTGAATTGTGTTATATGTGAATTATATCTCAAGAAGTTTATGTACAGAAGAGAATATGCTAGCTCTAAGAGGATGGTTGATGAACAGCTACAACAAGAATAACAAAACATGCCTGGGGTTATATTTAGCCCACATATCACCAATTTGTCCTTTAGGATTTTCATTTTATGTCAGAGAAGTCTCACTCAGAAACAAAGGGATTAATGTTCAATATGTAGAACCAACATGTGACTGGAGTTGATTAGATATCCATCTATCCATCTGCCTAAGCTGATCAACATTGCGAGGAAATGAGGAACAAAAGTTATGCCTAACTGACTCAGGTAGACAAGAAGGAAGAGTTGGTTGCTAATTCCAAACTTAACACAGTCTAAAGACTAAAACTGCCTCCTTAGCAAGGACACCTGATCTTCTGAACTGAGATGGAAAGAAGGTCTTGTGATGAGCAAGAAGTGTGGGCTTCAAATAAGATCGGGTACAAATTCAGGCTCTGTCAACTGTCACTGTAACCGCAGAATTCCTGGGCCTCGGTTGTCTTATCTGTAAGGGAAGACAACATAGCTATCCTGAAAAATTTGGGAGGACTGTTAAAATATGGTTATAAAATACCTAGCCTGTTAAAAGTACTCAGAATTTTTTTTTTCCTTTTATGTGGCAGGAAACCTAGCCAGAGTGTAAGATGATACAAAATACAAGAAAATATTTCTTTAAATTCATTAGCATAGACCCAAATATATCATACTGTTCTGTACTGGTATTCCTTCCTTTAAAAAAATTCACCAGTACACCCCCCCTATATTCTGCAGGAGGCATAGTTTACTATCAACATGATAGTATTTGATTGAGAAAATCATGTTATTAATATTTCATTTAAACAGGAAAGGAAAACTCCCTCCCACTGCTATTACTGCTACCAAACAGCATCAACCCACAGCTTCGGGATTTCAAAATAAGTTGAATGGGAAGGATAATGAAAATTATTTGCCCAGAAAAAGTAAAATTCAGATTCAAACCTAAATGTGGTCCCAAACCCTATGAGTGTAGTCAAGTGCTGCAGAGGAGAGGAACAAGGTATTCCAGGAGAATACAGAAGAGGACCTCGCTTGGTCCAACTGGCTCTTAAAGTAGCTGCATCACTGCTTTTGCTTCCTCCGACCCCTCCCCACCAAATGGTTTGAAACTGGCCTTTGTGAAGTTGGTCTTTCAAACAATCATTTGCTGTCTCTAAAAAGTTTTAAATGGCTGTCTTGGTAAAAGTGAAATCAATATTCTTTCAGCCTGGGCTTTTAGCAGATAATGTCTCCCCATAAATCAGGGGCATAATGACACTGCAATTATTCATCATCTCATTACATTTACATATGATGCACCACATTGTTCTGAGGCGAAGGTTATCTTCCCTGCCTGGGATTCCATCCAGAAACAAATAAAACCCGAGGAACCTGATGATTTCGTGGTCTGTTTATAGATGCTTTTGTGGATCAGTTTTCTGTCCATCAGCTACTTTTTCTTTACAGCCCTTCTGTGCACACACTGCAGGAATATATCCTTCCAGCCTAAGAATTTCAATAACATTTAAAACTTTGTGAAAAGGCGCCTGTCTGGGTTGAAAATGTTTTCTGTTCTCCGGACTTCTTTTTATGTCTGTGCCAGTTCCAAAGTCATTAGTAAAAATAGTCAAGTATTTATTGAGCACCTACTATGCTTCAAGTATGACCCTGGATGCTGGGACTTATATATATATATATATATATATGAATTTGTCTGCTGTCGTTGAGCTTAGCATGGCATGGGGAAAGATGACAAAGAACTCTTCACAAATATTCATACCATCTTTGCTAGTAGTCAGGATGCTACTGATGAAGGACCCTCTAGACTGGTGTAGAGGGGCATAGATTACGGAAGGCAGCCCTGAGAGTGGTGTTTAGGGTAACACCTAATGGTTAGATATTGCAATCACAGCATTCCAGATAGAAGGAACTTCATACCACTTAATCAATAATATAAATAGGAGAAGGAACGAATGACTGATAAAGGAATGACCAAAAAGTGATCTAATAAATAAAGAGCTCAGATAATGGCTCTAACTTTTGAGGGTCTACTCTTTTTCTGCTCAAGGAGAATTAATTTAGTGAAATGTCAGTGAAGGCCTGGGTAGGCCTGTGGCATTAGCCCTTCACCTTCAACTCTTACCAGTTACACAGACTGCTGGAATCCTGACCTGGATAAAGTACTTAGAGAAAAACGGATCTGAGTGTGAATTTCAGAGTTACAGCTTATGGATGACTTGGTCCAAGGTTTCCTTGGGTGAGTTACTTTCTTAATCACAATTTCTTTTACTGTAAAATGGGAATTACATATGAGATCCTCTTAAGGCTGCTGTGAAGATAAGAGATCGTGAATGTTCAAGCAGAAAAATAAAGGAGTTAAGAAGCTAGGCTGGGTTTCCGAGCAGATTGCATTTGAATCTCTGCTGGGCCACCATTTAGCCATGTGAACTTGGGCAAATTTCATAACAGTTTTGCTATAACATAGCATGCTTGCTTGTGTACATGCTATGTTGCCTCAGTTGTGTCTGACTCTTTGCGACCCCATGGACTGTAGCCTGCCAGGCTCCTCTCTCCATGGGATTCTTCAGGCAAGTATACTGCAGTCGGTTGCCATGCCCTCCTCCAGGGGATCTTCCTGACCAGGGGCTCAAACCTGTGTTTTTTACATCTCCTGCCTTGATGGATGGGTCCTTTACCACTATCACCATCTGGGAAGCCCCAAAACACAGCATATGTATTCCTAAAAATCACCGTGCTTTGCAAAAGTGGGCAAAAGACAAATCACAGAGTTTATGGAGAAAATCGAGGCTAGGGCCACAAGGCAAAAACTTCTCAGTGACACATAAAAAAAAAAGAGAAGACATAGTCTAACAACAGTAGACAGTTTACATGCGTTTAGTAGCTAGGAAATACATTAATCCTATCAATACTGCACTTTGCCCTGAAAAGGATCAGGAGTTTGCTCGTGGGTGCTGAATGGCTGCAGTTTTTGAACACTTACGAAGTGGCAGAAGCAGGTTTATCAGAAATGGGACAGAAAGTTGTAGCATCGGATGTAGACAGCATGGCTCGTAACACCTGTGGTGAACTGAGATGAATGGGGAATACTTGAGAGAAGTGCAGGTGTGTGTTTTGCATATTTCCATGCAGTCCACTTCAGCCAAGTGTAGGTTCTGCATTCACCCAATGTTTCTCCCAGTGAGAATTGAGCATCCGCAAACACAAGCATCACAAATCCACATTAGGCTCAACCTGTCCCCTAAAACTTCAGTTAGGTTGAAACATATGCACATTGTAGCAGAACTGAATGTGTGTATCCTTGCTCTGCCTCAGTTCTCCCATCTACATAAATGGGGATGATCCTAAAGCCAAACTCTGAGGGATGTTGTGATCTTTTTGTGTAATGGTAGGTTAAAATGAAATTTTCATTTCTTTTGTTTTAAATTTTTAATGGAAGATAATTGCTTTACAATGTGTTTCTGTTGTACAACAACATGAATCAACTGTATGTTTATATATGTCCCCTCCCTCTTGACCCTTCCTCCTGGATATTATGATCTTAACTACATCAGATGTTGCCATTATAAAATGCCTAATACTGGGCCTGACATACAGGTAGGGTGTCTTTTCTCTAAGCATTTGACATTTCATGTTGAATTAAATTTGATTTTGACCAGAAGCCATGCTGGAGAAGGCAATGGCAACCCACTCCAGTACCCTTGCCTTTCAAATCCCATGGACAGAGGAGCCTGGTAGGCTGCAGTCTATGGGGTCGCTTAGGAGTCGGACACGACTGAGCAACTTCAGTTTCACTTTTCACTTTCATGCACTGGAGAAGGAAATGGCAACCCATTCCAGTATTCTTGTCTGGAGGATCCCAGGGATGGGGGAGCCTGGTGGGCTGCCTACTATGGGGTCGCAGAGTTGGACATGACTGAAGCAACTTAGCAGCAACAGCAGAAGCCAAGCATTGCTTCTGTTGAGTGAAGGTTGACCTTGTTATCAACAAAACTTGACAGAAGCATCTGCTCCTGAACCCCCAAGATACATGCACAGAGTCTTCCTGCTCCTCAAAGAAATAGGCCTGATGAGGGAGACTGTAGGTCACATTTTTATGGGGAGGAGGGAGAGAGAGAATGGGGAGAATGGCTTTTGTGGACTTGGGGAAAGGCTTCAGACCAGCAGGCGAGTGTGTCAAAGCTCACCTCAAGGGGAGTCCTGTTAGCTATGGCTTCAGCTCCAACTGTTCTTGCCTGTGGGCTAGGGTGAGTCACCTAAGCGCTCTTTCACTATAATCCGCTTCTTGGTGACTGCACACTGAGCTTGAGTTCCAGAGGTTTTCCCATCAATGATTACAGTTGGCTCAGCCTGTGCTGAAACCCAGATAGGTAATTTTATCTTTCATTTGTCCTTCTTTTGGGTAGTTGCAGACAGCTGGGTAGGAACGAATATAAGGGACCGTGACTCACAGGGTGTGGTGGGCTGAACTGGAAAACAGAGAGCACAGGCTTGCATGGGATGCATGCTGGTTGCATGCAGGAAATCCGTGAGGCATGGTTGCAGGCTGCTGTGTGCACTCGTTTCCTGTAGTCTGCATCCAGGTGCATCTCCTGCAAGCTCCTGAGTCATGTACACTGGCTGTTTCCACCCCCAGCTGTTTATGTTTAGGGGCCACAGAGCTGCCTCCTCCCTGGCCCTGATCCCCAGAATGCCATCTCTTAGTTGACATGTCCTGCTGTCCTTCCAGGAGTGACTTCAACCCCAAAACCTCCATGCCTCTTTCATCACTTCTGACTCTGAAAGCATCCCCAAACAGTTATTATTAGCTTCTCGATACTTTGTCTTGTTCATCTCTGTGACCTCCAGCTCTCTGATTGTTGTGTTTTATTGTACCCACATTGCCTATCACCTCAACTCAGAACAGAATGGTGGCATGATTAAGAGCAACAGACTCTGGAGACAGACAGATCTGGGCTGGAATTCTACTACTTCTGCTTAGAAGTAGAAAGATTCTTCATTTTTCTAAATTTTAGTTCTCTTATCTACAAAATTGGAGAAGTAATACTTTTATCCTTAGTGTTGCTATAAGAATTAAGCAACATAGTATCTTTGAAACACTCAACACAGACTAAATACTCCATAAATGTAGCTGTTGTGATCATCAGCAAGTTTAACTTCTTCCAAACAATGGGAGTGGCTTCATGAAGCTAAATCCACCCAGAAGGCAATGCCAAATATTTATCAAATGAATGAAATGATCACTTGTCGTTAATGTTGAATGTTCCACTTCATATATTTTTAGGTGAATGTTTCATTTATTCATTCTTATGAATTGTCCCATCTGTGTCAGACAAGAAAGTTGGGATAGGAATAAACAGAATAGATAGTCACTGCCCTCCTGGAATCTTAAATGCAGCAGAAGGAATGAATTACAGGGAATTACCTATCCTTGATTTTCCCCCCTAGGAAATTGTCTCTTGATGATTTTTGGCATTACTGTGCCAAAATCTATATTTTGACTAGCAAAATAATGCATTACATAAGCAAAATATTGGTGAAATAATGTGCAAACACCAAATGATGAGCCCTGGAAATAAATTAGACAATATCACTAAAAGTCAACTGCCAAAATGGTCTGCATCTTGACCTTGGCTTTCATGAGGTTTACAGTCTGTAGAAGGACTGTAAACTTCCCCGGAGAAGGAAATGGTAACCCACTCCAGTATTATTGCCTGGAGAATCCCATGGATGGAGAAGCCTGGTAGGCTACAGTCCACGGGGTCGCAAAGAGTCGGACACGACTGAGCGACTAAACAGAACAGAACAGACAGTCTGTAGGGTTTTACATTTGAATTAGTGGCTGCCTTAACCATTTTAACTGGATTCCCTATTTAACATAAAGGTCCTAGTCACATTCAAGAAACACAGATGAATGGTTTGGTAATGAAGGGATTAGCTGAAGTGAAAGGAGGTATATCGTGTAGAACAGTGTTCCTCAAAGTGTACGTTCCTGGGGACTGTACCCAGTATTTTTTTTAAACAAGTATCTTCAGTTAACATAGGTAGTATACATAGACCACAGTTTGAGATATATTGCTTTAGAGAAAGCAGGTAGATTGGTTTCTGAGTCGTAAGTTATAAGTTCAAAATTGATATGAGTAAAAGTGCCAGGGATTGTGAACTGGGATCAGAGTAAATTTGTACTGTGGGAATATTCAGGTGACATAATGACTTGAAAGTTTGAATTATAATCTAGATTGCTCAAAATTTGCATTTTCACAAGTCCAGAAAAGTATTAAATCTACTTGCCCAGATTTTTACTTTATTAACTCAACCTCAATCCACAGTGCCGCTATAAAATTTTGTTAACAGAAATACTGAAAAGACTGCTCTTAAGAAATTTACAGTTGATTTGGAACTTTGTTCATATGAAACTTTTAAATATCAGCATGGGCTGGCAGATAACTACTTGTTAATGTGAGCCTCAGAAATAATCCATGTAATGGGAATTCAGAAGTAGAAGGAATCTAGTCCAGCTAGAAGGGTTAGTGTCAATCCAAATATATATTGTCATGTGTAAAATAGCTAGTGGGAAGTTGCTGTATAACACAGGGAGCTTAGCCTGGTGCTCTGTGGCAACCTGCTGCTGCCAAGTCGCTTCAGTCGTGTCTGACTCTGTGCGACCCCATAGACGGCAGCCCACCAGGCTCCCCCATCCTTGGGATTCTTCAGGCAAGAACACTGGAGTGGGTTACCATTTCCTTCTCCAGTGCATGCATGCATGCTAAGTCACTTCAGTCATGTCTGACTCTGTGCGACCCCACGGACAGCAGTCCACCGGGCTCCTCTGTCCACGGAATTCTCTAGGCAAGAGTACTGGAGTGGGTTGCCATTTCCATCTCCACTGTGGCAACCTAGAGGAGTGGAATAGGGGATGGAGGTGGGAGAGAGTTTCCAGAGGGAGGGGGTATACATATACTGCCAGCTGATTCATGTTGTTGTACAGCAGAAACAAGCATAACATTCTAATGCAATTATCCTCTAATTAAAAATAAAGTCTAAAACAGAGGAGGGAATGAGTTTACTAAGCTCTGAAAAAAGATGAAGTATGAATCTTCGGAGAAGGTGAGAACAGGGCATCCCAGATAGGAACCACAGTATGAACTGTGCAGAAATTCATAGGTATTTCCATTAGACTTTGGTTCTCAAAGGGAGCATAATCACCTGGAGGTTTTTTGAAAATTTGTGGGGACTATTTGGGTTGTCACATTTGAGGGGATACTACTGGCATTTAAGTGGGGGTGGTAGGTGTATAATACAGACACACAAAATGAGAAATTTTCCCAAGTCTTGTATGATTTTCACATATTCTGTTGGACATTTAATTCGATTGAAAAATCTGCATATGACTATCTTATGTAGAACCTAGACTAAGAAAGATGTTAGATAGATAGAAAGATAATGGTTTGGAACAACAGACTGGTTCCAAATAGGAAAAGGAGTACGTCAAGGTTGTATATTGTCACCCTGCTTATTTAACTTATATGCAGAGTACATCATGAGGAACACTGGGCTGGAAGAAGCACAAGCTGGAATCAAGATTGCCGGGAGAAATATCAATAACCTCAGATATGCAGATGACACTACCCTTATGGCAGAAAGTGAAGAGGAACTCAAAGGCCTCTTGATGAAAGTGAAAGAGGAGAGTGAAAAGGTTGGCTTGAAGCTCAACATTCAGAAAACGAAGATCATGGCATCTGGTCCAATCACTTCTTGGGAAATAGATGGAGAAACAGTGGAAACAGTGTCAGACTTTATTTTTGGGGCTCCAAAATCACTGTGGATGCTGATTGCAGCCATGAAATTAAAAGACGCTTACTCCTTGGAAGGAAAGTTATGACCAGCCTAGATAGCATATTAAAAAGCAGAGACATTACTTTGCCAACCAAGGTCTGTCTAGTCAAGGCTATGGTTTTTCCCGTGGTCATGTATGGATGTGAGAGTTGGACTGTGAAGAAAGCTGATCGCCAAAGAATTGATGCTTTTGAACTGTGGTGTTGGAGAAGACTCTTGAGAGTCCCTTGGACTGCAAGGAGATCCAACCAGTCCATTCTAGAGGAGATCAATCCTGGGTGTTCATTGGAAGGTCTGATGCTAAAGCTGAAACTGCAATACTTCGGCCACCTCATGCGACGAGTTGACTCACTGGAAAAGACTCTGATGCTGGGAGCGATTGGGGGTAGGAGGAGACGGGAACGACAGAGAATGAGATGGCTGGATGGCATCACCGACTCGATGGACATGAGTTTGAGTGAACTCTGGGAGTTGGTGATGGACAGGGAGGCCTGGCGTGCTGTGGTTCATGGGGTAGCTAAGAGTCGGACACGATTGAGCGACTGAACTGAACTGAACTGAATATACTTTTTTTCCCAGAAATGCAACTACAGAAGGTAGGTTACAGTTGATTACCTTCAGAGATTAACCAAGCATTGTTCACCATTTCAGAAAATCATATGACTGATGGCAATACAAACATGAAAATTTGGGTTTGAGTATCAGTTTGAGTTTGTAGCTGTCACACTCATGGTAATTCTTTGCATACATATATGAATATATGTATTTGGTTCTCATTTCAAAATGTTAAATGGAAAGGGAAAGAATGGCTACATCCTATGAGTACTGTAACTTTTCTTAAATCCACAATGATTTGATAAAAGAGGCTGAAACATATCTTTTAGTATAATCATGCCTGGGCACTTATTTTTTAAAATGTGTTATAGTAATTAATTAATTTTTTTCTTGGTCCTCTGTAATGTACTGGGGTCCTCATGTTATTTAATATTTTTCAAATTATGTGTGTAGGTTGGTTTTGTTAGCAACTATTTGTAATAGCAATTGGATGTGAGGTTTGATAAATATAAAAGCCTCCCAGATCAAGACATCAAGCCTGAGAATTACAAAGACATATTTGCTTACATTTGGTGGTAGGGGTAGAGTCGGGGGCTGGGATGGGTTTGGTGAAGAGGTGAACCTTTGTTCAACCTTTGATCTTACCTCCCCAGGACCACAGTAATATTTGCCCAGATATATCAATTTTTAGTAATCTATTTTAGCAACTGATGGAAAAGTCTTCTAATATTTTTCGCAATACTTAAATAATGTATATCTGATATGCAACTTTATAGATAACAGACTTGGTCAAGAAAATGGCTGTGGTATTACTGCCTTATCAGCATTTTCAGTGGTTCAAAATGTTTTCCTCATGTTTAGAAACCACAGCGTCAGACAGGTTTCCCCTAAGATTTATCTGAATAAGCCATTTTAGTGATAAGGGAAGAACACAAGCCAACAGTTCCCCCCTCCTTTTTTTTTTTTTTTGGTTTATGTTCTTAAGCTCCATAGAGCTTCTTTTTCCAAACTAAGTCAATCTTCCCCCACCCACTGACAGATGTTTGATGCTTCCCAGAACTCCCTGCTTCTCCAGAAACTATCCCTCAGGCTACTCTCAGGGCCACTGAAACCAAACTCTGGCGAGAGGGAGAAATCACATGTTTCCTTAAGGACATAATGCAATGACAAGGCACGGGGCTACATGTCTAGCAGTTGGGGCTAGAAGTTGTTCATAAATGTTAGAAAACTGGTGTCAGGGTAAATCCTAGGCCTGGTTTCTCCACGACAGATTCTGCCAGGAGCAAATAAACGTACTTCTGTCACTTAGGAAACAAGTATCTTTTTATATGTCATCTTAAGAAACCAAAGAATGAAGCCATAAATCAAAAGTGATTGGTTATGGACACATGAGTTGTGTGTATTGCTGTTAGGTGTTTAATAAAAGGATCATCTAGACCCTGTCACAAAGATCCCTGGTCATTATTTGAGATGAGGGCTATCTATCTTGAAGGATAAATTGCCAGGAAATAGCAAATGTGGTGCTCATTTTATGCTGGGATTGCAGCCAGATGCCATGTTTGCTGTTCTTGGGTCTGTAGGACCTGTTAAGAAGGAGCTGTTTCCACCACAAATGGTATGTTAAATAAATAAATAAATACAGCACACTCATGGAAAGAACAGTTTTGATTGGTCTGAAGAAACAGCCATTTTCATCTAGGAAATGCTTTTTGTAATGTGAGCCTCTCAGGAATTTCAATGTAAGAATCATTTTAGGAGGGCTGCCCAGTACTGAGTATATCAAATGGGCTGCCTCATTTGGGTTTGGGTTTTGGTTTTCTAGGAAGCTATTTTGGCATCTCATAGGCATTGACTAACATTTTCAAGTGGACAATAGTCAACAGTATGATTGTGTTTAAGAGCTTGGGGTTTGCAGGCAAATAAACTTGAATTTGAAACCACAGGCTCTACTCATGAACTGGGCACCTTTGGGATGTTAATGTAAAAGCAACAGTGTATTATAAAGAAATGTTAGGCGTAAATAAAATTAGAGAAAATGGTAAAATAAACTCTCATATACCCATCACCCTGCTTCAAAACTGTCAACACTTTGAGTAAGTTATTTAACCATGTTCTCAGCAGTAAAATGAGAGTGATAATAATTCCCATGCCTAAGAATTCTTGTAAGGATTATAAAAGTAATAGTATATATAACCTTTTAGCCCAGAGGCTGGCATGCAATAAATGCTCCAAAAGTTTATTCCAATGTAAACCAAGAATATCCTTGGTTTAAATATGCAACCACCTATGCTGAATGGAAAGTAGGATCTTTGTGCTTTTACTGGCCTTTAGGAGTTTCACAAAACATACAAGCCCTCAGTATGAAATGATTAGATCTTACATTTAAAAAGTAACCCCCAAATAGTGCAGGATTCTGATGCTTACCTACCTAGGTTTGAGTCTCAGTGAACATTCCACGTGACTCATGAAACACACAAAAAAAATGCTCCTTAGGGTGATAACACTGTTCTTGATAAAAACAACAGGTACAATAAAACAACAGGTTTATGGCTAGAAGATCTTACTCCAAGGAAAGAATATCCGTTTTCCTTAGGTCTCAGGCCACCAGCACTGGGACTAAGAATAGTCCTGCCGATTTGCTTTTGGCTGGTCTCAAAAGTCTTCATAGTAGCCAGTGAAAGCATTCATTTGGCATCAGAAATAGTTGTTGCACCCTGGTTAGAATGAAAAACTGTTTGCTGAGCTTCAATATTCAGACTGACTGATTTGCAGAAAGCTCCCACGTCAATTAGATGGGACAGGCCTGCATGAAGAGGTAGTTGGGAAGACTCGTTTTGGAAGATGAAGAATGAGCTAGGAACCCATTTTGCTTTGCAGAGCAACTTGAAAACTAAAAATAAGGTAGGGTAGTTTCACACTTCTTTTGTGGGGACCATTATGACCTTCAAAGAGTTACTGGACAGGATAAATAAAGATGTGGAATTTTAACATTCAGAATTCGAGTTTTTTAAATTGTATACTCAACAGCAAGTTAATTTTAAAAGGAGAGTTATACTATAGACTACATGCTGTTAGATTTTAGTTCTGCCACGTAAACTTTAGATCTTGGATAAATTTCTTAATCCATCCTAGCGTCAATTTCCTTGTCTATAAAATCGGGATGATATTTTCCCTTCCATGAGGTTTTTACCAGGGTAGAAGAGATAACACAGGTCAATGCATGCACACTGCTTTAAAATACTAAGAGTAAAGGCTTGCATCATTACCATCATCATCATGATATTATTGTTTTTTTCATGAGTTGATTAGTAATGCTACTGGTTGTGGTAGCAGTGCTGAGTGACAGTGTATTGCCTTTAACTTGGCAATAGCTGGATAATGAACTTGATATAGAAATCTCGATTCAGTATTTTCAAGGTTTCCTTGTACCAAATTGCAAACAATCCATGCATATATCAAATGTCTTCTCTCTGGCATCTGATCTGTTAATTCTACTTGAATTCTACTTGAATTAAGGCTTATCTGGAAGAGTAGGAGTTTAAAACCAACAATAAAGTCTGATTCTTTTGATTTTGATCCTAGCCCAGGGCCAGTTACTAAGCAAGTGTTCCAAGCTGATTTGTTGAATGATTGAATAAATGAGTGAATGAAAACGATATACATTTATGTTGCCTATCGTGGTATTAATTTTTTCCTTAAGGAACAGTGGTGTGCCATACTTTATTTTTCTCTTATGTTTGATTTATCTGCATATCTAAACAAAACCAACCTGTTCAATTCATATATTTTCCCTTTGTTTTTTAACGCATCTCTTGTTTTTATTTAATTAGAAGCTATAACTCAAAAACTTGGGAGTATTTTATCTTATTTTTTTTTAAATTATATTATTGAAGTGTAGCTGATTTACAGTGTTGTATTAATATGTGCTGTATAGCAAATGATTCAGGTATACATATGTTATACATTCTTTTTCACTATGGTTTATCACAGAATATTGAATATAGTTCCCTGCACCATACAATAGGAACTTGTTGTTTATTCTGTATATAATAATTTACATCTGCTAACCCCAAATTCCCAATCTATCCTTCCCCAGCTTCACTTCTTTCTTTGAGAGTACTTTAATTATTTAAAAAAATACTTTTTTAGCTATCCGGGTCTTCATTGCTTTGGCTCGGGTGCACGGGAGCTGCACTTCCTTGCAGTGCTTGGGTTGCTCGTTGCAGTGGCTTCAATTGTTGTGGAGCACAGGCTTTAGGCACATGAGCTTCAGTATCTGCAGCACATGGGTCAGTGACTGCAGCTCTCAAACTCCAGAGTGTGGTCTCAATAGTTGTGGTGCAGAGACTTTAGTTGCCCTGTGGCGTATGGAATCTTCCCAGACCAGGGATCATTGGCAGGCAGGTTCTTATCCACTGCGCTGCCAAGGAAGCCTGTGCTCTGAGTTAGGTATAGTGCCTGACTCATGTTAAGCAATTATAAAGTCACATTATAATGGTGACTGCAGTGGACTGAGCAAACATCAAGAAGGGTGAAAAGCAACTTTAACATGCTTTTTTTCTGGAGGAATAGAATATTGATTGAAAAAGGACAATCCAAAGTGAATGAATTTAAAAGTGTAATGGATTTTTAAGTTTTTTTTAAATGGACTAGTGTAAAGTTGCTCAGTCGTGTCCAACTCTTTGTGACCCCATGGACTGTAGCCTACCATGCTCCTCCGTCCATGGGATTTTCCAGGCAAGAGTACTGGAGTGGGTTGCCATTTCCTTCTCCAGAGTATATTCCCGACCCAGGGATCAAACCTGGGTCTCCCGCATCGTAGGCAGACGCTTTACCATCTGAGCCACCGGGGAAGGAAAGCCCAAATGTATGCTCAGGATTTAAGGATAAGTTGGGAAAGCAATTACACTTTGTAGGGTTGATCTTCACCCTTCTTGTTTTTCCACTGCAGTCAGTTTATAATGTGCTAATTGCTTCACTTGAAGTAGATACTGTGCCCAATAGTTCATCCTTTACAACCATATTTTAGGGTAACTATACTTATCCTAATTTTATCCATGAATAATAGATGAGTCTCAGACAGACCAAGTCTCCTGTTCAAGGTTACACAGCTGGGAAGTTGTAGAGCTGAATTTTGTGTTCAAATCTAGCTGGCTCTGAATTCCAAACTTGAAGTTTGCCTTTGAACAAGGAATGATTCGGGTCAGGAAAAAAAATTTACTACCGTAGACATTCAGATAGACTCCTCCTTTAAGTAAAAGACTTCTGTTATCTTTAACTTTTCATTGCTTTTACCTTCCACTGCTGTTAGAAAAATGAAAGAAGTGGGGCTTGGTATTCTTAAGATCACCTTTAAATGAAAAATAAGAGATGAGATCTTTCTTGTTACAGAGTAGGTAAAATTTTTGCAACTATTTGATGGGTTGGTACAACAAGTAAAAAATGCATGTGTTAGGAGCCCTAACATCTGAGTAGCCATGATACGCCTGAGACCTTGCTTAGGCCTAAGTTTCGATTTCCTGGAGACAGGGTAGAGGCTAAGTTCACAGAAACTCCTCCCTAAGAAGATCCCTCCGGCACCAAAAATCAGGCCAATCAGAGGAAAAAGGGAAATCCCCTAGAAAAACCCCATGCACGCATGAACTGGCCAGTGAGCTTCTTTGCGCACATGAACTGGCCAATGAGCTTCTGCCAGCTTGATCTTTTGAACAAAAATAGGTGCTTATGTAATCTGAGACTATAAAAACTGCTGTGACCTGGGCTCCGGGCTCTTGTCCGCACTCCACTGCGCTGGAAGAGGCATGAGCCCTAGCTCGAGCTAGAAATAAACCCCATTCTTGCTTTTGCATTGCTGCAAGTGTCTTATTCTACCAGTATGGGGGGACCGGACTCAGGGCATAACATAAGATACTTTAAAACGTAATAAGAATAGAAGGCAAATTGAAGGGGTAGGAAGAATAAATGAGAGGTTAAAAAAAGGAAAGGGTGAACTCTTGATTCATTTGGCAGAAAATGGGGAGCAGAAGTAATGTCTGGACTATCACCGGGGTGAGAGGAGATTGAAAATAATAGCAAATGAAGGTTGGAGATGAAGCACTCTGTCTTCCCAACTTCTGCTGTAAGCCTGGCCCTCACTCTTCTCTCCCTTCACCATGTTAGTTCTCGTTATAGTGAGGTCCATCTTCTTAAATGCAATAGGCACTCCTCATCTTCACTGACTTCTGAGAAGCATTTGCATTATTGGTTCCTGTTGCCTCCCTTCCCTTGACTTCGGGGCACAGCTCTCTTTGATTCAGGTCCTAATACTTCTTATCTCACTTCTTTTTTGGCTCCCCTTCTACCTAGCCATTAAATGCTGGTGGTCCAAGGCCCTCTGCTTCTCTTATCCTAGTTTCTCTCCTTGGTGATTTCATCCACTCACATGGTTTCCTATCTCGCATACACTCAGATGACTCACAATTTTTATCTCCAGTCTTGATCTCACCACTTAAATCCGGGCTCGTAAGTCAGCTGTCTCAAAGATACCTCACAATCAGCAAGCCCAAGGCTGAATTCATTGTCTTCTCTTCCAGGTGTGGTCCTTGTCCAGGGTCTTCCAGTGAATGACACCAATGTCTATCTGGTTGCTCAAGCAGAAGCCAAGGATCTGTTCTCTCCCATAACCATCCCATTTATCATCAAGTCCTATAAATTTCACCCTCCTAAATCTTTCTCAGATCCATCTGTTTCTCTCCATCTCCACTGCATCACCCTAGTCCAAGTCACCATGACCTCTTTTCTAAATGACTGCAGTACACCTGCTCACTGTCCACCTGCTTCCACACTGCCCTCCCTACATAGTTACTTCTCCATCCTGTGACTGGTTCACCAGCAGCTCTAGTTTATTTTTCGAAAGATAAATTTGGTCATATCATCTTTGTGCTGAAATCCTTGCATAATTTTTCATTCTCCTATGACAGAATCAAAAAAATTCATCTCCTGGCCCACCAGGTACTGGATAGTCTAGGGGAGTCATTCTCAGATTGTAATCTCAGAATGCATCAGCGTCACCCCAGTGTGTGTTTTTAAAGGCAGGGTTGTGGACCCCACCCCAAGTGTCATGGATTAGAAAGTCTGGGAATAGAATCCAGCAGATTTAGCAGGTTCTCCAGTTCATTCTGATGTGTATCCTCAGGTTTCAAAACCACGGCTCTAGAGCCTACTCACTCTTCCGGCTCTATTTGGCTTCTTGTTCTCACAATTCTAACCTCGACAGGCTTTTTTCATCCCCTTTCCACCTTCACATTATATTTCTTTCTACCACAGGGCCTTTGAGGACTTCTTCTGTCTGTCTTGAAAGCTTATCTCTCTCCTCTTTCCCTGGTTAATGTCCATCTACTCTTCCTTCAGGTTAGCTTAAGAAAGCTAAACAATGACTGGTTCCTCTTAATACCATATACTACTCCTTTGTAGTGCTTAACATAATTGTATTTTTTGCTTATTTGAATGGTTTATTGATTAACATCTGTCTGCCCACTAGACTGTAAACTCGAGAAGAATTAGGACAGGATCTGGTTTTACTTGCTATTGTCGGGAATGTTCGGTACTAGAATAGAATGTGCTCAGATATTCGTTGAAGGAATGAATACACAAATGAATGAACATTTCCTTTCAGTATCTGGATACTGTTTGAGAGCACAGAAAGCCTGGAATTCTCATGGTTAGTTTCTATTCCCTCATTCTCTAAAATGAGGATACCTACCTCAGGGGTTTGTTGAGACAATTAAATGAGGTAATTCATGGACAAAACCTAGCACCAGGCCAGGCACACAAGTCCTTGATCATTATTATTATCATTATTAGTATTATAACTTCACTGTTATTATCGTTTCAGTTTCCAGAATCTCCCTGAATCAAAATGATGAAATGTAGCTAAAACTAAATAGTACAGTTCTCGACAGGGATATACATTTTTGAACTGTAAGATGAAAATCAATGCCTGTGCAATGTGTCATTTTTCCCCCCAAAACTTCATCTCCCAAAATATCTGTTCCAGGAAATTCTGATTAACCTTGTTATTGGTTTCTAATATCATTCATTTATTTTCTTGGCAAATAATTACAGAGCACCTAAATGTACATTTAGGGTTCTGGAGATGTGCTAGTGACCAATATGGGTGTGTTCCTTATAGAGTTGACAGTCGATCACTTCTCGGCCTTTTGGCTAAGATCAAGTGTAGAGTTGACAGTCGAGTGGAGAGAAAGGTATAAACACTCCAGTAGGGATGTGAGAGCTGGACTGTGAAGAAAGCTGATCGCCGAAGAATCGATGCTTTTGAACTGTGGTGTTGGAGAAGACTCTTGAGAGTCCCTTATACTGCAAGGAGATCCAACCAGTCCATTCTAAAGGAGATCAATCCTGGGTGTTCATTGGAGGGACCGATGCTGAAGCTGAAACTGCAATACTTTGGTCACCTCATACGACGAGTTGACGCACTGGAAAAGACTCTGATGCTGGGAAAGGTTGGGGGCGGGAGGAGAAGGGGACGACGGAGAATGAGATGGCTGGATGGCATCACCGACTCTGTGGACATGAGTTTGAGTGAACTCCGGGAGTTGGTGATGGACAGGGAGGCCTGGCGTGCTGTGATTCATGGGGTCGCAGAGAGTCGGACACGACTGAGCGACTTAACTGAACTGAACTGAGGGAAACCGTTCACTACAGTGGCCATCAGTGCGATGGAGGGGCACAAGGTGCCACTTGTGCATGATCTCAGGAGGTTAAGCTTTAACAAGGAGGGGAGTTCTCCACTCGAGTCCCACCTTGGGCTCTCAGGTAGAAGCTGCCTGTGCACAAAGCAGGCCAACCGTTTGGTGTAAGTGGTGGCATGTGATGCAAACCCAGTAGGTGAAGTTGATGTTTCTCTCCCATTCTGAATCACTCTAGTCTCTGTATGTGTTAATTCTGTGTTGTTCTCACAAACAAGTTTCCATGTCAACCAGCCAAAAGGGGAACAAAAGGCAAAGGCCAGCTGAGCAGCCTGCATTGTTCACGGCTTTCCCAGGTGCCTTCTTTGCAGACTTAGTGGTTGGGAACTATTCCGTTTTAGGCCCTCTGCCTGATTTTCCTTTGGCTGGCTCTGATTTCTTTACCTCCTGAACACCTGGGGCCAAGGCTCCTTTTCAGAGCAGTTTGAAAGCCATCCTTTCTTTTTGCTCTTTACTCAGTTTGGTCCAGCTCTTAATCTTTGAACAGCATCAAATATTCATTGCCATTTGACAAAGCTGGGGCTGGAGGGTCCAGCGTTTTCTAAAGCAGATCTTGCTTTACCATTGGTGATCCAGTGAGCCTTTCAGCAAGGCTGACTGTAAATCATCCAGGCTCAATTAGTTTATTTCAAAGAAATACCCAGGTGTTGTTTGACCTTCAAACATATGGACTGCTGGAATAAATGAAAGTCTCGCCTGTTCCCATCATGACGAGGGAACTAGATGGGGTAATTCTTTTTCCTAGTCTCTGAGTTTTGTGGAGGGATTATTAGGTTTGGGCTCAGTGAGTTATTTACTTTAGCAATATGCTCAGTGGTGGGCTGCAGTTGCCTTTGCTGAGGGAATTGCCAGGTGTAAGCTGTCACCAAGTACCACCAGAATGGTGGAGGGGCGTCGGGAACCACTGGGCCATGTAGGTGGGGCCTGAGCTCTGAGGCTTGAAGGAAACAGCTTGGGGTACAATCAGAAGCAATAAGGTAGGTGTCCAGCTGAGCTCTGTGACCAGGGCTTAGGAGCTTTGCACAGCAGGAGAGAATTGGACCTGGGGTCTTTCTTGCCTTTTCCTAGTGTGGGGGTGATGGCCATCCTCTCAGACTCTGACTCCTGATTTGATACCCTAATGTTTTCTTTGGTTTTGTTCAAGAGGCCATCCTATGCAGAATCATCAGAGCTTTGCAGAGCAGCCTATGTTTTTTGCAGCCTAAACAGTTTCTAAGAATTGGGACAATGTTGAAAAGCATTGTTCTGCGGCCAAGAGTGTGGTTTTCAGAGTTCGAAAGATGTGGTTTCAAATCACAGCCCACCCTACTGACTAATTTTGTGACATCAGGCATGTTTCTTTACTTTCTCTGAGCCCAATGTTCTCGGGTATAAAATGCAACTGATAATTCTTACTTTAGCCTTTTACAAAGTATATTTAAAAGGTATTTTAATGTTCATCCAACTAAAAAGAGATTTAGTGGTCAAGTACATTTGGAAAACCCTTTAGAAATTCTTTTCCTGTATTTTGGATTTGATAATGCCTATTGTCAGATTAAAGTTTCTGAGAAGTTCTGAAGGAAATAAACCTGTTTAACTTTGTTTAATCCACAATGTCAAAATATGCTTGAGTTCATGAACTCTTTTTCTTTTCTTTGGTAGAAAATGGGAGCAGTGTTTCGTGAAATACAGGTGACCTCATAGGATTGTCGTAAGAACTTATGATAAATGCTTCCCATGGTGCCTGTCCCAGAGTAAGTAATCAATAGTAGCAAGTGTTGTCTGATTATAATTGTATGATTATTATTAATGAGGGCTTTTGGTCTCCAAAACTTAAAACTCTAAATTGGACATATCTCGTTTTTAATCATAAGCTCTTTATCAGTGTTTGCCAGTTGGAAATTTATAGATTTCAGCTTTCAGTGATGGCTAATGGTTGTGATTAAGTGCCTACTATGTATCAGAGTGCATTTTAGGTACTTTAACCAAATCATTGCTGTATCTGATGGTCACAGCTATTTAACAAGGTAGGTATTATTATCCTTTCATTCACAAATGTCAGCATTGAGGCTTGAAGATTGTATATGTCCAGTCCAAAGTTGTGCAGAGACTCTGCTGTGGAATTGAGAATTAAGCTTGTATTTGTTTGGCCCAGAGCCCTTTATTATTCTAAGTTGGCATTCCATAAATCTACAGGGGTCTGTGAAAGCACCAGTGATGTGAAAGAAATTTGCAGTAAGTCTAATAGAAATCAAACACTTGGCCCCATGAGACATTGGAAGACAGTCCATTGAGAGATCACTCTTCACCCACACCAAGCTTCTTTCCTTTATTGGAATCCCCTTGTTCTCTCACCTGGAAGCCTTGCAGTGGTTGTTCCCTTGGCCCAAAGCATTCTGTGTCTCCTTCCTGGGTTATCTCTCATTCATCCTTCAGTCATTTTATTTCTCTGTCTACACATCAAACTGTGAGCACGGACCAAGACTTGGTCAGTGCAGTATCCCCAGCATGTGACAGGTGACACGCTGTATTCCATAGATACATATTGATGAATGAAGGCTATCAATTCAAAACCTATGTGAGAAAATGATATATGCCTTAGAGAAAAGTGGGAAAATAAGCTTATCATTTAAAAAGTACCGTCTTCTCAAGACACAATTTTGTGGAATCCTGGGCAGTAAGGATGTTGAAAACTCCTGTACAAAACAAGACTTGCTACCACTCTGGAGATGGTTGAATGTGGCAGCCTGTCTTTGCTGAGTATCAAGGTTGTGGGTTTCTATAGAACATTGCACAGCTCTGCAGGTTTAGAAACTCACTTTTTAACAGACCCCTCTTCTGAGGGAAGGTTGGTGCTTATGATTCAGCTCAAGAAAACCAATTCACTGGAATGCCATTCAATTATCACAGTTACTGTCTGTGAAATGCCTTCTTTTACCAAGCTGTGTCCTAGGCATATTACACATGTTACCTCTCATTTTTATGGCATGTCTCCACATTACTCGGCATTATTTCCATTACAAATGAGGAAGCACAGGTTCTGAGAAGTTTTGCAACTTCCAGAGACAGCTAGAAAGTGGTGGAGCAAGGATGTTAATTCAGGTCTGTCCGTGCTCCAAGTCCATTTGCCCCTTTAGGCCACCTTGTCATCTGAGATGGGAGCTTTCTGCTCCGTGGGAGCTCCACTGGCAATGTGACTAGTATTGCACATTGATGAGCAAGTTCCCTCTGGAAGCTAACCTTACAGCAGAAAGATGTATAGCGACCTTAAAGATGTCTGGTGACCAAAACTCAAAGCAAGTGTTGCTTTTAAGCTTTGCGTATCCAGCCTATTCTGGCTACTGTGTCATCTTCCCATGCCAAGAATGTTTTGATAGCAGTAACAAGGAATAGTTCTCAATACCAGAACACCAATTTCCTTGGTTAATTCTGCATCCGTGCTTCACCTTTTAGATCAAATCCTCCTCATGCTCCATTTCTTTCCTTGTTTGAGAGTTCCTAGTGTCAGACTTATTCAAGTTCAACATTAGTTTGTCATTTTGTATGGAGGGAGTTATCCTGATTTTAAGAGCCCGACTGACTATCTTAGAAGTTGATGGATTATTCCTGCAAAGATCTCCATAGTTGAATTCTTTGATGCATTTTATTTTGATCTTTCCTATTTCATGGTGTATCTGACAGGAATGGAGGAGATGGAAACTTAATTCCCTTGAGCACTGCCTCTTAGAGTGGCATAGTTTCAATCATACATTAGGATAATATATAGACGAGATAGTTGTTTTGGTTAAAACAAACAAGCAAAAAAAAAAAAAAAAAAAAGCTGGGGAAGCAACACTAAACCAAAGGGCAAATGTATTGAATACATGATTGAAATGTGGATGACCAAATAATGGGAAATGAGAAATGATTGCCAAAGCTGTCATTGCTGGTGATGCTTACTCCTTATCCACAATTGCCACAGACCTCCTTCTCCGGACTTAAGCCCCTTAATGTTGAAACCTGGTGATGCTGCCTATCAGGTTGGGGTGAGTGGAGCAACTAATGAGTGTCAAGTATCTGCCATAGCATGAAATGAGAAGGGGGATATTTATTCTATTTCAGTTCCACAAGTTTATCTATTCTAATCTGACTTCTACATTCTCAAGGCATAATTGGATACTTGGGATTCTAGTATTCTTGAATTGGATACTTGGGACAGTTCCTGAGAGAGTGGTCATCCACAGGCCTCTTTTCTATTTAAATGAAGGGACTCACTCTTCCGTTACAGGGTTGCTCAAAAGTTCGGTCTAAAGATCAGTACATGAGATCCACTTGGAGCAAGTTTTTTTAAAATGTCCCCACCTTACACCTACAGTACCTACATTTCAGAGGATGAGGCATGTGTTTCTACAATTTTAACAAGCCCCTCAGATAGTTCTCTCAGAAGAATTTTAGCTTTGAAATGACCACCTGCAAGATGCCAGGATTCAGAGGAGGCAGGCACTGAGAGAGCCCTGGGAGATCGTAAAGTCAGTTAATTACTATCATTTGACAGAGGAGGACACTGAGTCACAGAGACACACCAAAGTTGTTGACGGAGCTCAGAAAAAACCTAAACACAGGCTTTTCAGAGCTCTTCCAGACTCTGAGGACAAAAATCATTTTGCTACACTATAAGCGGCATTCCCTTTGTCTGCCAGGAATTGGAATTGCTCTGCAAGGCTGTATTTCTTAAGGAAGAAATGGTAACTTATTTGCCCCTGGAAATGCCAGCCTCTTTTTGAGTCTCAAATAGTAACATTTTAAATAAGCTACTTAAAATTCCTTTAAGATTGCCCATTGTCTTGAGAGTGGCATTCAAATGGTGGGCAAGCCCGTATCTGTGATTACACTCACATCTCCAATATGTTCACCCTTTCACTTTTCTCCACCTCCTTTACTTTCTGCTCTACTCTGCAGGTATTCTCACCTATTTTCAGTTCACTCAATGAGCCACAGTCCTCCTTCTGGAGGGCTGACATGTGATATTATTCTCTCTATACTATTTTTCCTAGAAAAGTTGTCTCCATCTTTCAGTTGTTGGATGTCAAGTTATGTCCTCTCTCCCTTGAGAACCTTTCTCTGACCTCCCAAGTAATTGTTATAGATAATATCTGGTACTCTATACAACCCAAATTGATTGATACTGTCTTGCAGTCGTTATGGTGCTTTTCTCCTTATCTATCTTTTAAGCTCTAAAGGACAGGAATCATGTTTGGTGTTGTAGGACACATAGTAAGTAGTGCCTGATCAAAGGAGACATTCAATAAACTGGATGCTACATAAACGGCAGGATGATCTTGGGGTTCACATACCAGAATGCTCAAGCAGACCACGGTCTGCCTGGAATAGAGGATGACGTTAGTCAATGTTAGAAGGTGAAGTGAGTTAGAGCAAGCTGAGCTCGATCTTGGAAGGCTTTTGTTAGTTGCAGATGTTAACCTGGACCTGGTTACTGAAAATGATTGATTGATGGGGGTGTGAGGAAGATCCCCACTGCAGCAGTGGGGAGCATGGGTGGCAGTGAGAAGTGGCTAAAACCACATGAGAATTATGATGTGGCTACAAGAGTCCAGACTCAAGGTAATGAGGGTCAGGAGCAGCCAAGTGACTATTGGGAGGATGAGAAATGAATGAATCCCAGAAATCCTGCCATCAATCAAGAGTACTTGACAGAAGAGTCAAAGATCCTTCCCAGTGAGACCTTTCTTCTTTCACTGATTTGTGAACTTATTAATTCAACAGACATTGACTGTGATATGAAGCACTGGGACTCTATTAGTAAGTACAATAGATATGCTCCTTGCTGTCCTGTAAGTGAAGGAGATAGATAACAGATAAGTAAACAAACCAAAGAAGTGCCTAATGTAAATGTTTAGTAGACAATGGACTTCATGAATCAAATTCAATAATTCATGTGAAACACTCAGCACAGTCCTTAGTATTATATACAGTAAAAACCCAATAAATTTTATGAAGTCTGACTCCCCCATATTCTCTAACAAAATTTTGAAAATTTCCTGTCTCACAGCCAATTTTAAAATTTATTTTATAGAAGTATAGTTGATTTACAAATGTTCATTTCTGCTGTGCAACAACGTGATTCAGTTATATGTGTGTGTATATATTAATATATATATTTTCATATTCTTTTCCATTATAGTTTATCACAGGATATTGAATATAGGATCCTGTGCTTTACAGTAGGGCCTTATTGTTCATCTAGTCTACATATAGTAGTTCAGTTCAGTTCAGTTCAATCACTCAGTCGTGTCCGACTCTTTGCAACCCCATGAATCACAGCACGCCAGGCCTCCCTGTCCATCACCAACTCCCAGAGTTCACTCAAAATCATGTCTGTCGAGTCGGTGATGCCATACAGCCATCTCCTCCTCTGTCGTCCCCTTCTCCTCCTGCCCCCAACCCCTCCCAGCATCAGAGTCTTTTCCAGTGAGTCAACTCGTCGCATGAGGTGGCCAAAGTATTGGAGTTTCAGCTTTAGCATCAGTCCTTCCAATGAACACCCAGGACTGATCTCCTTTAGAATGGACTGGTTAGATCTCCTTGCAGTCCAAGGGACTCTCAAGAGTCTTCTCCAGCACCACAGTTCAAAAGCATCAATTCTTAGCACCTGCTAATCCTAAACTCCCAATTCATCTCTCCCCTCACCCACCCCTTATCAATCATAAGTCTGTTACCTATGTCTGTGTTACTCAAAACTATTAAATGAATCATGATAGTGGCTACCATACATCGAGTACCTATTCGATATCAAGTTCTATCCCATGGGATTTACACATATTAACTTCTCCTTATAACCACCTTGTAAGAAAGTTATGATTGTCTTCTTTTTTCAGATAAGGAATCAGAAGATAAAGAGCATTAATCAATTTCTTTAAATTCCTAGAGCTAGTGAGCTGGAAACCCTAGGTAGGCCCAGCTCCCAATTCTATTCTCTTTCCATTGTCATGGTGGATCCGTTGCCAAACAGTGTTAGAGAAATCAACTTTGTTGTGAATCTGGCAGGCTCTTTTGACTTATCTATTTGTTCAAGTAACTGAAATAACCAGCAAATGTTAAGGAGTATATAGAAGCATTACTTATGACTCAGTTACCCACATGCAAGTATGGTCAAGTCTATGCTCCTTCCCTGCCTTCCAATGAACATCTTTGAATTGGGAGGAAATCTCAATATAGTCATCTTGTGACTCTTTTTAAAAAAAGTATTCATTTATTTATCTCTGTATTTTTAGAAATCTTAGACTATAGAGAAAAGATCTACAATGTTATTCAATTCAGATTCTGAGTGTTCAGGGTTAGGATGAAGAGTCTAAGCTTTGTAGATTTGGTTGAAGTCTTTCCTTTGCCACTTACTGGACTATGAAATTAAACAGATCTCTTAACAGATTTCAGCTATATTCTCATTATTTATAAATGATGAAGAAATAGGGTGGTAATAGCTCCTACTGAAGAGGATGTCTTTGGGCCTGAATTAGTAAAAGTAAGAGAAAAGTGTGTGTTAGTCACTGAGTCTGACTCTGCAACCCTGTGGACTGTAGGCCGCCAGGCTCATCTATCCATGGGATTCTCCAGGCAAGAATATTGGAGTGGTTTGTCATTTCCTTCTCCAGTAGATCTTCCTGACCTAAGGATTGAACCCAGGTTTCCTGTATTACAGGCAGATTCTTTACCATCTGAGCCACCAGGAAAAGTAAGAGAAGTATGTTCTTAACTGGTTGCAGTTTGCTACCCAGGAGATATTTAGCAATGTATAGTGATTGGTTGTCACAACTAGGGGCATGTCACTGAGATCTAATGAGTAGTGACTCAGGATGATTTAGAACATCCTACAGTGCAGATATAGCTCCCTTTCACCACCCCCAGCAGAGGATTATCCAGTGCCGAGGTTAAGAAAACATTGGTATAAATCCTAGTGAGTACTGTGTAGCCATACCAAAAAAAGAAAAAATCCTAAAATCATCCAGGAATATGGAACACTTGGAAAATCCCTCTGGAAGCACTGGGATTATGAAATTCAGATGAAAATACATCTGGAGTATTGACTAAATATTTTCAAGTCATGAAATAGATATTTCCATTCGTCCACTTGGGGAGTGGAGTGCTGAGGTTTTTTGGTCAATTGTTTAGGAGTTTCATAAAGCTGAATTTGCATTTGATGGCAAGCTCTGTTTTTATTTTTCATTTCAGGAGTAGTTTATCCTACACCATTACTTTTGGGAAGGGAGGCTTATTTGTTTTTATGATTTTTTTTCTTTGTAACTTAAAAACATCTTGAATTATTAAACTAGTTATTTTCCAGGCCTGCAAATGTTTTCAATGTGTGGCCATAAGTTTCCCTGAGTCAGCACATAGTCCTACATCTTGGAAGAGCTTAGTTGGTCAGAACCATTTCCTTAAGATGGTGGTAATTTTCTTTGGGGTTGTGATTTTCAAGGTGCTCATTCTGATACAAGAGAGTATGTATTTTTTCCAGACCCCCACATTCAAGGCTGTGATGGGAATTCTGCCCAGGATTTAGGGGTATGTATCATTATTTCAGACTAGAGAAGAGAATTAAGAGGAGAAACTCAAGTGGCTATTTAAAATTTTCTCCTGATGTTGAACTCTTGCTCATTTCTAGCCAAGAGCCAAACCATAAAGTAAATCCTCCAGCTCACATTCTATGGGTGACTATAAGAAAGTACTTTGAGTTACAGCTGAAAAATTACTTTTTTCTCCTTCAAAGCCAAATGATTTCATAAGAGGCAGAAAAGGAAAAAACCCACCAAAGTCAAATTGATGAAAACCAGTCGAAGTATAGCCTTGAGTCTGATACCACCATCCTGTGTACGTGTGTGTGTGCTAAGTCGCTCAGTCATGTCCAACTTTTTGTGACGCAACAGTCTGTAGCCTGCCAGGCTCCTCTGTCCATGGGCATTCTCCAGGCAAGAAAACTGGAGTGGGTTGCCATGCCCTCCTCCAGGGGATCTTCCAACCCAGGGACCAAACCCAGGTCTCCAGACCTGCAGGTGGATTCTTTACCGTCTGAGCCACCAGGGAAGCCTAAGAATACTGAAGTGTGTAGCCAATCCCTTCTCCAGGGGAACTTCCAGTTCCAGGAATTGAACCAGTGTCTCCTGCATTGTAGGCAGATTCTTTACCAGCTGAACTACCCGGAAAGCCCATCCCAAAACACAGATCGCATCTTCGGGCATGGCTCTCAACACTGATGGAATTAGATTTCTCTGTCAACTGCTTAGAAGCGGCAATCCTGTTCCACACATTTCTTGAATGTCTTATTCACAATGATCAGACCTGTTTTTTTTTCATTATCAGGAAGCTACAAAGAAGACTGAAAGGATTTCTACTGCCAATACAGGCTGACTTTTAAACAAATATCCTCAAAGCTCGTGAATGTATCATGTAAGGGCTGAGGCCTTGAGGAAGGTATCTTTCATGAAAACTGGGGAAATCTCTGCTGAAATCACTGGACCCTAGATGATGGATAGCCTCCCACCTAAAATCTGTTGAGTTAGTAAATGCTTAGAGATGATGGTTTGCTCTTAAACAAACATGGATTCATTCTCAATTTTTGTCTCAAGCTTTATTTACTGATAGCCCAGAGAAAGAATGTTTTTCCTCTTTATGTCAAGAAATCCGAATTCTATGTAATGAGATCAAGAGATTATACCCTTTAAGAGCTGAAAAGAATCTAGCTCATCATTGGACTCAGTTTTTCAGGGAGGCTCCTAAGATCCCAAGCTAATGATGGCTGAAGGAGGGATAAAAGACTCAGCCAGAAGTCTTTGGGCTACAATACATGTGGCAACCGAGACCTTACTGTTCACTCTTCTGTTTGGTGCTTTCATCCAAGACTAGACTGCCCAGCTCTTACTTCTGATATTTCTCACAGTTCATTTATAACCCTTGCCCCTCCCCCATCTGACTTTGAAGAACCTGAATTCATTTAGGCTTTGGTTAGTGGTAATTATTTACCTGTCAGACCCCAGCTGGACTGCATCACCAAAGCTGAGTCACATAGCTTTGCTTCCAGTGACTGCTTCCAAACAATTAAATCAGAGAAGCACCTGTGTAAATATGCAATATTTGGCGATAATAAAATGATGAGGCAACAGAAACTGAGCCGAACTGGTGAAAAATAGTGAATATTTTCCTCTGGGGGTTTTCACACATGCCTATCATCATCTCCAGTCTCAAGAACAAGGTCGAGTTACTTTTCCATCCTTCCCATACTTTGCTTTTTTTTCTGGAAAATATAGCTCATCTGATATCACCAGATGTGGTTTGTTTGCAAACATTAAGATTTTAAGGTAATCCTCTCCTGTGAATGCTGAGAGACAAGAAGTTGAAATAGGGTGAAAGACTAACCAGTAATTTTCTTTTCCAAAGCCGAAATGTCTATCTGAAGAGATAAGCTGACAATCGAAACTCATCTTGGACAATAATACATGTTCTTTTTTTTATATTTAGGGCTTCTGTGATGAGAGTCAAAGCCTAGGATGGTGGAAAGAGTGAGAGCATTTGTAATCAGATAGACCAGGAAATGAATCCCAACACTACCTAGTAACTGTGTGACCTTGAAAGGATTTTGAGCCTTAGATTCCAAATTTATAAAAAGGACATAATTCTTAACCTTATATGCTGTGCCGTATGTAAAGTGTCAGTCTCATTACCTGCTTAGCAAATATTCACTCTGCCCCACTGCATAATGATAGACCAGAAAAGTCATCATTTTTGACCTGGTTGCCATTTAGTAAGCCACAATTAAACTGTTGGTGACTTTTCGTGATGTTGCTTTCTGATGGTGATCACCTTTTGGTAATAACCAGAAAGTGATTCTGAAATTTCCATCTTATGTTTCAAAGGTACCCTGTCTTGCTTTTGGGATTTGTTCCTTCTTTATTAACCCAAATTCATGCATACTGCCTATTTGAGACATCTTTTCAGTTGTCTTTTAGCTGGACATAGAAAGATGTTGTCATTATCCGGCCATAATTTGTTTAGATTTTTCTGTTTCAATATGGTATTTTTTTCTAATTTCACTGAAGTATTGATTTACAATGTTGTATAAGTTTCCACTGTACAGCAAAATGATTTAGATATAGATATATAAATATACACACATTATTTTTAATTATAGTTTGTCTCAGGATAGTGAATAAAGCTCCCTGTGTTATACAGTAGGACCTTTTTCATCCATCCTAAAATAGTTTGTGTCTAATAATCCCAAATATCCAGTCCATTCCTCCCACCCCCCTTCCCCTTGGCGACCAAAAGTCTGTTCTCTGTGTCTGTGAGTCTATTTCCTTTTCACAGATAAGTTCATCTGTGTCATATTTAGATTCCTCATATCAGTGATATCATATAGTATTTCTTTCTCTTTCTGACTTCCCTTAGTATGATCATCTCTAGGTCCATTCATGTTGCTGCAAATTATTTCATTTTTTGTGGCTGAGTAGTATTACATTAGGGTTTCCCTGGTGGCTCAGTTTGCAATGCAGGAAACATGGGAGACATTAGTTCAATCCCTGGGTCAGAAAGATCCCCTGGAGGAGAGCATGGCAACCCACTCCAGTATTCTTGCCTGGAAAATCCCATGGACAGAGTTGCCTAGAGGGTTATAGTCCATGGGGCCACAGAGAGTCGGACACGACTGTAGTGGCTGAGCACAGCACAGTATCCCATTGTGTGTCTCTGTATGTACATACACAGACACACACACTCACTACATCTTCTTTATCCATTCATCTGTTAATGGACATTTAGGTTATTTTCATGTCTTCGCTATTGGGAATAGTGCTGCAATGTACACTGAACTGCATGTATCTTTTAAAATTAGAGTGTTCTCTGGATACGTAAGGCTAGTATTTTTAGGTGAAGGACTTCTACAGATGGAATTTCATAGATGCACTCCTGCTTTGTTCCTTGTGCCTTTAAGGATATCATTTTGTGCAAAGTGCAAGTGCCTGTTTTTGTCCCTTCCTAAGCCCTGTGATCTTGGGCAGGTTAATGATTCACTGTGTTTCTTTGGAGATGATGATAACTAATGCTTCAGATTATTCAGAGAATATAGTGAGTTACACGTAAAGGATTTAGAATAGTGACTCAAATAGAGAGAAAAGTTGTAGTTGTAATTGGTATTATTACTGGGACAAAAGTAGATAGCCAACAATAGAATTGGTCTTACAGAAGGAGCTAGTGTGCATAACAGATTAATCAAATTTTCCCTAAACAAAATGTTCAGTGTTAAAAATGTTGTCTTCTTTCATAAAAGTCATTCTTAATTTTATTTAGTTGGAATGCAATGTTGTATTGATGATTTCTGAATAAGACAGTGAAAAGTGAGAAAGCCTTCAATGGAATGTTATTCAAGTATTCACAGAGGCAGGTCCAACTATCTTTGGACTTTGTGTCTAAAATGAAATGATCATTAGTTTTTAAAATCTCTGAGATATTATTTACTCTATGGCATGAAGCTGATATACTTGTAAGGATAGGTAAGGGAATAAATAGCAAAGAGTTGTCAAAAGTCAAGGTTATACCCTTAAGTTGTGACGGCAGAAATAATAGATTTGTAGGAGGCTGTTAACAGAGTTTTAAATGCAAAATTTAAAGAAAGTTCACTCAGAGTGTATCCTTTCCCATCCTAATCCATTAAGCAAACCCATTAGTGTTAAATGAAAAGATTTGGTGGAAAGACTTGCTTTGGGATAGAAAAGTACTTTGAATTATTAAGCTTCCTACACATCTTAAAACTAAATTTACTCTGAAATCCCCATTAGATCCACTGAATTCACTGAGCAATGTGGCCTCCTGGTTTTGTTTAACAGCTCTGCTTTCCCAAAGGGGCTGAAGACTCATTGTGTTGGAGCTGAGCTTTAATGTGCTTCTTCCCTGAGGCCTCATCACTTATCTAGTCTGTTGATGAACTCTGTACATCGATATGGCATGGTCCAATTGAGTAGGCTGTATGATAAGCATCTCAACAATAACACCGTAAAATCTAAGCAGAGAAGTACACAATATGCTGATAAATAGAAGTGCATGCATTGAATTTTAAAAATATATTTTCCCATTCTGCACTTTCATAGCCACAGTTTAAATACCCAAAAGTCCTTTCCATGAATCCATCCATGCACATTCCTCTAAATCTGCTATATTTTGGATGAAGACTGGCCCCATTTTTCTAGGAAATGAAAGAAATTGTTATTCTAATACCATATTTTTGGTCACTTATTTATAAATCTTATTTTTCATGTGGTTTAAATATTCTGCCAGTGCCTCTTACACCTGAATTCCTGGTCAATTCCCATTAACAGCTGCAAACTCTTAGGCAGCTATTGATTCTGTGTCTCCTTGCTAAAGGTTACTAACTTTATCAACTGTAATGCTGTAAGTTATATCTATTGATGTTAAGATTCTCTTATTGTTCCTTGCTGACACTGTACTTTTGTTTTCTGGCTGTTTAGTGTTGTTGACATTCATTTTGCTCATCAGTTGACAAAGATGACTGAACTGAATTATCTCTGGATATCATGAATGTTGACATCCTTTCAGCTTTTGGATCATGAACTGAAACCAAAAATTTGATGTTTTTGGCAACCATACCCACGGCCTGTATTATCTTTGGTCCAAAGAGGCTTTCAGATCATGCAAAGACATGTTAATTCTTGCTTCTAGCTTCTTTCTGCCTTCCTTCTTCAGTGCATGTAACATCCTTAGTTTCTGTTGAGAAGACTGCAAACAAAGCAGGCTTGTTTAGGATCTGCATAAGGAACAATTAACTTAAGCATTATGTCATTAATATGAACTAGAAGATTGTAGATTTTTGGGTCTCAATTGGTATGCCACAAACCTTTCATGGGCATGCAACCTAATTGGAAACAGTCTGAGGTTTTCTTTTTGTACAGCTGAAGGTTGTACAAAAAGATATGGCAATAACTATCACTTATTAGGTTGATCATTCAACATATTGGGGGAAGAGCTAAAGCCTACTGAGTAGGAAAGAAGAGGCACAGACTAGCATAAATCTGATACAGAAAAAAAAATATCAAGAAGCTATATGATAAAAAGATGTATAGGCAGAAACTTGGAATAACTTTGCCCTATATGTGTATACATATGCTGTTAGATTGACTGAAGTATAATTTACATACAACAAAATGAATATAGTCATTTAAAATGTACAGTTCAATGAATTTTGAGGTATGCATAAATACATGTAACCATCATCCAAATCAAGAAACAGAAAATTTCCAGTATACTAAAATACTCTTTTCTGCTCCAATCCAAGCAACTTCCCAATCCAACCCCAGGCACCATTACATTTTTATCAATATAGACTAAATTTACTTGTTTTAATACTCCATACAAATAGAATAATGTGATATGTACTGTTTTGTTTTTGACTGCTTTCACTTAGCAAAAAGGTTTTGAGAATCATTCATATTGTATGTATTAACAAATATTCATATACAAATAAGGGCTTCCCAGGTGGTGCCTAGTGGTAAAGAACCCACCTGCCAATGAAGGAGACTAGAGATGAGATGTTGATCTCTGGGTCTGGAAGATCCCCTGGAGGAGGAACTGGCAACCCATTCCAGTATTCTTTCTTGGAGAATTCCATGGACAGAGGAGCCTGGTAGACTAGAGTCCATGGGGTGGCAAAGAGTCAGACACGACTGAGCTACCTAGCGTGCACACACACATACACAAATAAACAGTCTCTGTAGATACAGGCTTTTTTTCTTAGGTCTGACGTAACAAGTTGTGTTCTAAGATATTTATAACATTTTATATCTATGTGAAGAAAGCTGATCGCCGAAGAATTGATGCTTTTGAACTGTGGTGTTGGAGAAGACTCTTGAGAGTCCCTTGGACTGCAAGGAGATCCAACCAGTCCATTCTAAAGGAGATCGATCCTGGGTGTTCATTGGAAGGACTGATGCTAAAGCTGAAACTGCAATACTTTTGCACCTCATGCGACTAGTTGACTCACTGGAAAAGACTCTGATGCTGGGAAAGGTTGGCGGCGGGAGGAGAAGGGGATGACTGAGAATGAGATGGCTGGATGGCATCACCGACTCTGTGGACATGAGTTTGAGTGAACTCCGGGAGTTGGTGATGGACAGGAAGGCCTAGCATGTGATTCATGGTGTCGCGGAGAGTCGGACACGACTGAGCGACTGGACTGATATCCATATTGCCAGTGGGTGACATTTCCAGACCTATATTCTTCTGTTTTAAAAGTACACTCTAAAACATTATCACAAATGGAGTTGAAAAACTAATTATATTTTTCTATTACATATTTTTAAAAGCAGGTAGCTCTTTAAAAATGAACACTGTATCTTTGGACTACTTAAAGCATCTTATATGCCACCTAGCACTTTCTACCGGAGAAGGCAATGGCAAGCCACTCCAGCACTATTGCCTAGAAAATCCCATGGATGGAGGAGCCTGGTAGGCTGCAGTCCGTGGGGTCGCTAAGGGTCGGACACGACTGAGCGACTTCACTTTCACTTTTCACTTTCCACTTTCACACATTGGAGAAGGAAATGGCAACCCACTCCAGTGTTATTGCCTGGAGAATCCCAGGGACGGGGGAGCCTGGTGGGCTTCTGTCTATGGGGTCACACAGAGTCGGACACGACTGAAGTGACTTAGCAGCAGCAGCAGCAGCACTTTCTACATCTAGCCATACTAAAGTAGATCACATCAGCATTGAATGAAGAAGTGATGGAGATAAAATATGGAATGACAATGTTTCACTTGTGGGTTCTGATAGAATCATAAAAATTTAAAACTAGAATGATCTAATCCTTTCATTACACAGATGGGCTAATTCCTTCCTAAGGCCTCTCAGCTGGTTAATTAACTCAACAGATACTTATATAAGTACCCCTTTATAAAGGGCTGAGCATGTTTTAGAAGTTGGAAATATGACAGTGAACAAAACAATCTTTCATGGAGCCTACATTCTAGTGTGGAATAGAACCCCTTTCTTTGGTGCTGTGTCTGTGTATTATTTAATGGCCTATTCACAGCAAAAGAGAGCACCCGAACATTCTAACACCTGTCCCCAGTTTCTCTCTCAACACTGTTAGAAATAAGGTTTTACTCTGTGTAAAATCAAACCAATTGCATAATCCTTTCAATCTAAGTCACCTTAAATATACCAACTCATATGATGGCACTCTGTAGTTCCTAATGGGGTAATTTCTCATGCTCTTCTCTTTAACCGTAAAAGGGAAAACAAATCTCTCATTTTTTATGAGAAAGTATCCACTACCCATCATAATTACGTAATTTGGGATTTTGTAGGACATGGTCAGTCTTTGGTTGCAACACACATTAGAACTTGTAGACAGGGTCTTTTGCTCTTATCTTGCTTCAGATCTTCTTCCTGCTCTGTTTCAGTCTCTCTTGACATATCACCCTCCCAAGGTGTTTCTTCTGTTTATCTGTATCATTTCCTGTATCCCAGCTCTGTCTCCTTTCAGACCTGAAAATTCTTACCCAACCAAGCCTCTTCTGGTCTGAGGAAAAGAAGACTCTACTGTGACATTCCAATCTTGAAAACTGATTCTGTTCCTGACAATGTCAATGGTTTTCACAGGCGCAATCACCCCCAGAGAGGCAACAAGGGTAGGATGGAAGAAATCATCAGAAATGAGTTTGGGCACACAGTTTCATCTCTCCTTTTTGTCTTTAGATCAGTGGAATTAGTGAAAGCCTCTGTGAACTCATGGAATTTTCAGGCTTTGAAATTACCAGACGTCTTCAAGTTGTCTTTGAAGAATGCTTATTTTACAACGTGTACTTTTTCTGAGAAGAGGACAAAAACAGAGCGGGTCTTGTTCGAGGGGTAGCTGGCACTTAGAGATAACTCCTTTTTATTATGGACCGCCATGTCCCAGGCATTGTGCTGTGTGCTTTTCATGCTTTTGCCCTTTTGACCTTCCCAACAATTCAGTGATAAATGAGTTATGTGTAGCCTCATTTTAGAAATGAACACATAGGATCTTGGAGAGGCCACTTAGCTTCCCTAACATCAAACAGCCAATATATGATTAAGTCGAGATTCAGTACCAATGAAACCCTTCTACAGCTTGTTAATATTAGTGTCAGCATAGAAATCATGACACAAAAATATTTGTAAAGCGTTAAACATAAAGTTTGTTCTTGTATATTCATTTTGTTGCTGAACAGAGTCAGGGTTTGTTGAATTTGCCTCAAAATCACTAAGTTAAGATGGAGTGGTCTAAATCAAAACCCTAGTTTTTTAATTTTATTACAAGGTTTTTCCAACACAGCATTCTGTAATTCTAAAATAAAATTGTCCACTTTTGCATTGGCTTCAGTTGTTTGGTTAAAACTCACTGTATGAACAGTTGTGACAAGATTTTAAAGACTGAGGTATAACATTGGCATTATAAATAATATTTAATTCTGTTAAATCCAACAAATATTTATTCAAATATTTGTTGTTTCTTTTTATTGTTGACATGATGCCTTTTTTTACTACTGAACCTCCCACATAAACTCTTCTATAATCAGACCAAGACAAAAGATAAAATGCCCTTTCAAACTCAAGGAAACTGTCCTGGTCTGTCTGGATTAACTATCATCCTGAAAGATGTATAGATGTGTGACAGGTGAGAATACAATAGGAAATATCTCCTTCTTCAGAATGCCTTGTTAGGATGTGCCATTTGAAAGAGGAAGAAAAAGGTTATGTTGGAACCGCATAATCACTGAAAGCAATCTTATTTCAGGCGCCATCTCTGCAAATGCAATTATGACCAAGTCTCATGAGTCTGTGCTATTGGGAAGAGGGTGGAACATGGACAGTTGACAGGCTCAGATAATCCAAATACCTGATTTTCAGCATTTCCCTCACTAAACGTCTTTACCAGTGTTGCTAGCAAGTAATGGAAATTGCTGCTTCTAGTTTCCTTCCTCTCTTTCCCAGTGCCCCCAGCCCCAGTCATCCTTCCATGGAGATATTAGTAAGCAATGGAATGGCCAAAAAGCTGTGGGAGGAAGAAGAGAGAAGGAAAGTCAATCAGTCCTTGTGTAAAATAGGACTCTTTTAATGGGGTGCTTACCATTAAAAGCACCTGGAAGGCCCTGCTCCTTGTAGACTATTGTTTTGATTGATACCTGTATCAGATATATTTGTACTAGCACATCCCAAATATAATTTTATTCAATTTCTATTACATGAGTAAAATATCAATTCATTTTCCTTGTTTTAAAATACTAAATACATGAGTAAAATATCAATTCATTTTCCTTGTTTTAAAATACTAAATATTATGATAATTTTCCTCTGTTCATTTCTTTGCATTTGTGTTTTTTTAATAAAATTCTTTTTAAAAAAAAAATACTAAATATTATGATATGGCTGAATTTTTTTTTAACTTTTAGCCTCAATCTCAGGCCTACCTCTTCTGAAAAGGAACACTACAATCTTGGTATCTATTTATTATTACATGAAGTGTCCAGGTTTTTATCTACCCAGATTTTTTTCTTTGTATTTATGTAGAAATTTAGCCAAAGAACATAAGCAAGCCTTTGTTTTGTTTTACAGTAATAATAGACTATACTGTTTAGGTATGTGGTAGACACTGTAATACATTCCCCAAATCCCTCTTTAATGAAGGACTCATTGCTTCAGTAGGAAATGTGGTAGGCAGACAGTTTTAGCTGTTAGGCCCTTCACAGATTACCACAATGGCACAGAGGTATATCACCCTCAGCCTCTCCAGAGTCAGCCAACATCCAATAAATGATCCAGTTCCAATGTGCAAGTTCATGGCAAGACTATAAAATGTCCTGCCACAATGACCTAATTTGGGCCAACTCCAAATGACCTTTCAAGGTTGAGAGCTCTGCATGGGGTGACTGAGGCTGCTGCTGCATCTGTATTGTAGCTCATCTTCTCCCTTTGGCCAAACATGCTTTCTCAGATGTTAATGGCAAAAGTGTTTGTTAATAAATATCCCGAACAGTAAGCAGTAAACTCATAGCCTTCTCCTCAGGGAACCCATCCTATGTCATGTCTCTTGCCAACCTTGTCACTCAATAGTGTGTCATGGAAGGCTCATTTACTAGTAACTTAGATCTGCCCTAATCTTTTAATGTTCTCATAGTATTTGTGTCAGAAACTGAGTAGTTGTTCACTAAAGCCCTTGTTTCCTTTCTTCCTGAACCTGTATCTAGACCACATGATGATTAGAAATAGCTAGGCTGCCAAGTTCTGACAGTTGTATTATGGAAAGAAGTGATGTATGATATTTACAGTCCCGATCTGTTAAAACCTTATGAAGTCCTCCATGCTTTCTCATATCTCATGTGCCAGTTAGATGCAAAGGATTTAGCAGAAGATGACAAGGTCCTCAGGGATGGCCGAACCACAGATGAAATAAGATTGGGTCCTAATCATCATATTGACTGCTTGTGCACCCCATGTCAAACTGTTAATCCCCTGAAATATTTAGGGTTATTTCATGCAGAATTAGCCTCTTTTACTTAAAAGAGGCTAGGTTTTGATTGTTGGTTGTTTCCAGTTTCTTTCTACTTCAAATCAGATTTTTCCTAATATTTTGTACACGATTCTGCAGGTAAGTGTTTCTCTCATTTTAAATGCAGGAAAGTGAAATTGCATAAACTTTCAAGGAATTCTATAAATATTTTTGTAACTCTTTTCCAAAATGGTTATACCAAGTTCTATTTTCACAAGATATATTTATCTCTCTAACATAGGATTTTAAGGGAAACTTCATTTTGGGGTGAAAAATATTTCCATATTAGTTGAATTCTAATTCATTTCATATCTCAAATTCCAGTTAAACAAAATTTTAAAATCATAGACACTTGATACTTGGAGTTTAAAGTCTCTTCCAAAACAGTCCCTAAGATTCATGCCATGAAGTCACTCACCGTTTTGCCGTAGTAGGAATTTGAATTGTACATGCTAAGGTGGATGCATACCCATGTGTGTTTCACTACTGCTGCTGCTAAGTCACTTCAATCGTGTCCGACTCTGTGCGACCCCATTGATGGCAGCTCACCAGGCTCCCCCATCCCTGGGATTCTCCAGGCAAGAACACTGGAGTGGGTTGCCATTTCCTTCTCCAACATGTGAAAGTGAATTTGCTCAGTCGTGTCTGACTCTTCGCGACCCCATGGACTGCAGCCTACCAGGCTCCTCCATCCATGGGATTTTCCCCAATTAAATGCCCAGATTCCACCTCAGACAGCTTTACTGCCACCTGTTCCCCATTCTGAAGTGGGGGGGGAAGTCATAATGATAATGGCTTTACGTATTGAGTGTATGATATATATCAGGCCCTTTGCTAAGCATCTTATCTACATTAACTTACTTGAATCTCATCGTAATCCTCTGATATACAAGTTTCTATTACTTAGCTCTGCTTTTCGTATAAGAAGTGTGAGGTCAAGGTAACATAATTTACAAGAGAAAAAGCTGAGACATAAGCTAAGACTCTTGGACTCCAGGCTAAATGCTGGATTTCTTTTCTCTTACTGTTGCCTGCTTATTCAAGGTCAGAAAGTGTCACATCCATCATTAAATTAAATTTTACTGGACCTCATTGAGTGAAGTTCAGGGCTATGACAGTCTCTGTGTATCTTGGGAGTTAACCAGGCCTTGAGGAGGATTTCTTCATGAATGTGTAGGGTTTTACTGAGTAGAAAAACACCCGGTAGGGTTAAGCCTTCTGTCTCAACTCTGGGGGAGAAAGTATCAAAGTGTACAGATCCATAAGTCGTTAAAAGTTTTTTTTTAAAAAAAAAACAAAAACAACAATAAAATCTGCATTCTGGGTGGCTGCTTGCAAAGCAGCTGTAATCGCTTGGCCAAATCAGATTTTGCTCCATGCTCCTTCCTGAACTTCCTTTGTCCTCAATCTGAGCACAATGCAGAGGAGGGATGTGTGGGTCCAGGGCAAGATGGAATTTGGACCAGCTGTTTTCAAAGGTTACATTAGAAACTCCAAAGGCTAAAAAGGGTTGCTGTGAAAACGGCCTTCTAACATCAGAGTCACCACATTGCATCACGTGCCTCTACCAAGAAACCACTGTGGGGATGTAACTGGTAACACACAAATCTTCCCAAGATGAACAAAATGTTAGGCCCTATCGACGAGGCACAAGGCCATATCTGACTTTCCAAATTTCTTCCATTTTTGTGGTTTTTGAGGTTGCAGTAGAATTCAAACCTCTCTGGGTTCAAGTTATCAAGTCTTGACAAAATATGACTTCCTGGATCAGCAAAAGGTTTCGATTAAAAAAAAAATTTTTTTTGAGGGCAATTAGATGAAATCATTTTCATCATGTATAAATGAATCAAGGTTAGATTTCTCTTAAAATACACAGGGATCAAAAATCTCTCAGAATGAAATAAGCAGTAGATTGATTCTGAGCTTCCTAGGGTTTTACCACATTGAAAAGTCCTGAGTTCCTGTAAATCCCAAACTTGGACAAAGAGCAAGAAAACAGAACAGAAAAGAGAAAGAGGGCTAAATGGGGACATGTAATCACTGGGCAACAGGCTTCAATTTGGTCTCTTCTGGGGGCAGATGTGTCCTCTTGATAGCCGTCACCCTCTTTGCATAATGATAGATGTTTGTTCACTTAAGCAAAATCTATTGTGCTGACTTGGTGTCTGGCACAGTTAGAAACTTGCTTTACAGCAGAGAGTAAGACAGACACAGTCTCTTCCAGTCCTTGAGGGAAGAGATAAGGAAATAAGCAAAGACGACTATTTATAAACAAGTTTTGCAAACTGAGACAGTTGCTGTGAAGAAAGTGATCGGGGTACTCTGATCCAGAATGAAGGGGGAGATCTGTGTAGATAAAGTCCTCAGGGGAGAGGTGTATGAAAAACCTCCACCTGAATGGGGCCGTGTGCACACAGTGAGCCCAGGGTGAAGCTTCTTGGGCTGGACTGACTGGAGGCAGTGGCGAGTACATACTTGAACAGTGCAAGGGCGGCTCGAACAAAGGCCAAACAGTCCCAGACAATGAACTGGCACTGGGGAGATTTAAATGGGAGTGCGGTATGATCTGATGTACATTTTAGAAGCATCATTCCGCTGCAATGTTCTCACTCAACTTGGGGGAGGAGATGGGTTGGAAAAGGAGTAGAGTGGAAGCAGAGGGTTGAGATAATAGGCGATTACAATAGTTCAAGGGCAGCAGTGTAGAGGAACACAAGTGAGATGTATTTATTTATCTGTTCCTTTGTCACTGGCTGCAGTCATTTGGACCCTGGTCAAAGCTGACATGAACGTGAAATGTTTGTATAAGTTTGATTACATTGCATGAATTCCATTAAGCATTCTCAGGGGAAATAACAATTAAGGAAGCTGGAAGGCTACAACTGCTGCTTTAAACTTTGTCATTTGCCAGAGATTACGAGTATACAAAGTGCCTATATCTGTGATTCTAGGCATGTGCTAAACACTTGAACTTCTGGGGTTCTGCAAATGTCTATCTGTGCGTGTGGTTGCCATGGCAGTGAGCTTCTCTGGCAAGGATAGGAGGAGATGCACTAGCCCTAGGTCTCTTTTCTGTTTCCTTGGCATGAGATCGAATGGAGAAGGCAGAGAATAACCAGCGTTAATGAGTTTCTGATTTTTCTGTGGGTATCCTCCAGAATACCTGAAAAGAAAGGAGGGCTTGACATCTGGTTCAAATGACTGCATGGAGGCTCAGAGCTGCGAATTTTCAAGCTCCAGTGAAAACTTTTGACTGGCCTTTAGATGTTCCTCTCCTTATGGATAGCCTTCATTTAAGGCAGACTTTTTTTTTTTTAAGCCACTCTGGGCTTGCTTCTACCTGTAAATTTGTTTTTATTTTAGTATTTGATTGACTACCAAAGATTTCTGTGGGTTTCTAAGATTCTTGCTTTATGATTTGGGATAAAGTGGAGAATTGAATGCCCTATACAGTAGGATTACTAGGCCTTGGTGAATGTCCATCTGAGATCTGTGGCCATGAATTTAAAGTGAGGTCAGCCAGAATTTTTATGTTCAAAGAGTCACAGTACCTTATTGTTCTAAAAAAAATAATATCTTCTCTGGCAAATTGCTTTATTTCCCTGGTATCTATGGTATGATACTTTCTTTCACTGAGTTATAAATATTTCTTAAGCTTCTATGATGAGCCAAACATTATATTGACAGATTCCTCAGTAATAAGCTAAGAGAAGCAGAACGAGGGGGGAAAGATGGTAGGGCAGAGAGATAGAAAAAATAACTTAGGAAAAAGGACTTGAAAATCCCTCTGGTGTTCGCTTTGGGTAGACCACTTCATCTATATCTTTGTTGCCCTATCTAAATTTGCAGACTTAATTAAACTATAGAGTTCTTGGTGGGCTTTCAGAGAAAGGTGCAGCTCAAGTGCCAAGTATGACTCATAATTTATATTTCAGATTTCTCTGAAATGAATAAGCTCCAAAGATTTGGTATCTTATTTAACAGGTAGCAAGTAATTTTGATTAAGTTCTCCCCAGAGGTTGGAAACTTGGTGAAGTTTTCTGTTCACAAAACAAAAAGAATTACTGCTTAGGAAGCTGATTTCTTTTGAATGTTTTTATTGTTTCACCTACAAGAGAAGAGCACAGGATCTTGGGGGCTTGAGAGAGAAAGAGCGAGGGGGAGAGAGGGGGATTGGGGAGAGAGAAAGAAAGAGTTTTATGTTGAATTGTGTGTGAGCAGTGCTGGCAATTTATCTTTTTTTACACCAAAAATATAAAACATTTGGAACAGAAGAAACAAAGCCCCACCTTATTGGCTTTTACTTTTGCTCATTTCTGTGTCTTCATGTTGACTTAATTCCAAATGCTAATTTAGCCAATTATGGTTAATCTCTTAGAAGCCTTAGCCATCAGCCACATGAATTCAGTGGCATTCTACAGAATCTTCAATTCAATTTCTCAGATTTGTCAAGGAGAAGGATGAAAATGTATTTGTCCCACAAAGCAGAAACAGTACCAAAAGATCTAAAATAACACAGAATTCGGACTTCCTTGGTCCTCCAGTGAGTAAGAATCTACCTGCCAATGCAAGGGACATGGATTTGATCCCTGGTCCCCGAAGATCCCTCATGCCACGGAGCAACTAAGCATGTGCGCCACAGTTACTGAGCCTGAGCTCTAGAGCCTGCTAGCCACAACTACTGAAGCGCATGCACCCAGAGCCTGTGCTCCTCAGAGGGAAGTCACCGCAATGAGAAGCTCACGCACCACAACAAAAAATAGCTTCCTCTGGCTGAAACTAGAAAAAGCCGGTGTGCGGCAACGAAGACCCAGGGCAACCAAAAGTAAACAAGCAAATAAATAAAATTAATAAAAATAAAAATACTTTAAAAATAATATGTAACTGAGCATCTATGCTGATACACCAACCATTCCAACTTCATTGTCTAGAAGAGTGGTTTTCAGTCTGGGGCAATTTTGTCTCCCAGGGAACATTGCAGTGTCTAAATACTTTTTGATTATCATGAGTCAGAGTTAGAAGGAGACATAAGTCAGGGATTCTTCTAAACATTCAATGATGCACAAGGCAACCGTCACAATAAAAATTTATCTGGACCACAATGTTGATAGTGATAAAAATCAGAACTAGATCATTTCTTTAACTCCACAATCAAATAAGCCAACTTCCCAGGCTGGCAAGCTTGCTAAAAGAAGAAACTAAACATTTAATTTAGTTTTCAACATGGTTTATCAATAGCTCTCTTATGCGAAGTACTTTCAAGTTTTAATATCAGATGTATAACAGGTTCATTTGTTTTAAAAATAACAGTAATCCCTTACATATGTAAGCCCCATTATAGTATGCAAAATATATTTACATGTATCACATGTTTAATCATTGCTTCAACCCTATTAAAGGGTTATAGCTGGTATCTAATCATGTATAGAAAGAGAGTTATTTTTGCCTTTCGAATCTCCTGAAATGGCTTTTCAACTTGTGATAACACCTTAATTGTTGAGGAGTCACCATCAAATCATGACAGTTATTTCTAGAAGGAAGTACTTAGAATTTGGGCTACTCGTATGTCTCTCACTTGGGATAAGTGATCTCACCCCAGAGAAAAACAGAGCTTCAGGGACTGTCTTGGAAGTGTTAAATCATATGGTATGCTACAAGTGTGCCACACATCTAATTTATTAAAAAAATCATATTTTTGGAAGGCAGCAGAAGCTATTAGAAGTGATTTCCTTATTTAAGTTACGTTTTTTTATAGAACCTGAAATAGAAGAGGGTCATGATCACGGAGAGTTCCTGGCCTGTGATTTATTCTGTGTATGGCTCTACTATGCTGTGATGCACAGAGCATCATTTGAACATCTAGTGAAGAGACTGGGAAATCAGAACCTGAGCTACTGTTTGAGTTTCCTTGGCAAGCTAAATATGTATGATCAAGAATGTGTATGGTCCATTAGACACTTGAAGGACAGTCTTTGATTCTGCAGAAGTCTTAAAGGCACAGAGTTCCAAGAGTAACCGAGCCAGAACAAAGATTCGAAGGATCCCTGGCTGAATGTGAGAGGAGTTCTTGCCTCATTCAGGACTGGCACAGAGCATATTGCTTTTGAATTAGGAGTTAGCAGAAGTCAGGCCCAGACCAAAATGCTTGCTCTACCATCAGCTAGGTCTCTGAAATTATAGCCTTTATGTGATGATGCTTGGTCTCGTCATAAGCTGGTTGCGGATGGCACTCTTTGGGAGCAGCACAGAGGGTTAAAGATGTGATGCAGAGCAAGGTACATTTGAAGCACAGAGGACAGCAAATCCTTCTCGAAGGGGCTGTGAGGTTCTGATTAGACTGTTCATGCTAGCATGATCTCTGTTTGTGAGACTTCCCTGGTGTTCATGTATATTTACTCTTAAACATACTGTGTTCAATGCCACTGTCCTAAGTAAGATTCTCGACATGTTTTGCCAACACCCCACTAATGAGACCAAACTCTACTTAACACCATTCAAAGAATCTAACTTTCTTAAGGGAGTAAGTCTTCTATTGCTCTCCCTCTAAATGTCTGGGCTCCCTAGGGCTTTTTCTCTCATTTTTGGAGATGGAGGGTCTTGCCTTGTGGCTCAGCTGGTAAAAAATCCGCCTGCAATGTGGGAGATCTGGGTTTGATACCTGGGTTGGGAAGATTCCCTGAAGAAAGGAAAGGCTACCCACTCCAGTATTCTGGCCTGGAGAATTCCATGGACCGTACATACAGTCCATGGGGTCACAAAGAGTTGAACACGACTGAGTGACTTTCACCTGGAGATGGAGGGTGATGATGGTTGTACAGCAATATAACTGCACTTAATCCCACTGAACTATACATTTTAAAATGGTTAAAATGGTAAGTTTATGTTATATATATATTTATTACAGTAGAAAAAATCTTTTAGTATAATAATAATAAGAAAAATTGCTAGTATTTATTGAATATTTACCATGTACCAACCAGTCCATTCTAAAGGAGATCAATCCTGGGTGTTCATTGGAAGGACTGATGCTAAAGCTGAAACTCCAATACTTTGGCTGCCTCATGCGACTAGTTGACTCACTGGAAAAGACTCTGATGCTGGGAAGGATTGGGGCGGGAGGAGAAGGGGACGACAGAGAATGAGATGGCTGGATGGCATCACCGACTCAATGGACATGAGTTTGAGTGAACTCCGGGAGTTGGTGATGGACAGGGAGGCCTGGAGTGCTGAGTCATGGGGTCGCAAAGAGTCGGACACGACTGAGCGACTGAACTGAACTGAAGCATCGGGCTGGTCATTTTTTATATAGTCATTTAATTCATTTACCACTGAGAAAATTGAGGTCTTGGAAGGGTGAGTATGCCCAAGGTCACACAGCTAAGAAGCTATAAAGCTGAGATTGAAACCCACATATCACATTCTAAATTCTTAATCACTAGGCTTACTCCCTCACTGAGTCCCTATATGTTGACAATCATCACATTTTGAATCTTTAGCTCAAACCTGGAAGAATGATAATGTTGGCAATTGTATTGGTGTTTTGCTAACATTATTTTTAGACTCTCAAAAAATCGTGAAATAATTCCCATCATCCTGATTTAAAGATGAGAATCTGAAACATAGGGAGTTTAAATAACTTATTTCAGCTCACTCACCCATGGCAGAGCCCAGATTTAAACCTGAATCAACCTGAGTTAAAGCCATATGCTTATAAACTGTGTTCTTAAATGTTCCACAAGCACCCTATTCTAGGATAAGTTCTCTTCTTTTATATTTTAAATAAAGTTTATGAAGTAGGGATACACCTTACTGTATCAGTACAGTATTCTCCATATAACCCGGTGTTAACTTGATGAGTGGACTTTGTAGAACTCAGGAAATAGGATATTTATTACTCTCGATATAGTATGTGCATGGAATAAATGTGATAAAACATGATCTGGCCCAAGATTACTAGTAACTAGCACTTCAGTTCAGTTCAGTTCAGTCGCTCAGTCGTGTCCGACTCTTTGCGACCCCATGAATCACAGCACGCCAGGCCTCCCTGTCCATCACCAACTCCCGGAATTCACTCAAACTCATGTCCATCGAGTCAGTGATGCCATCCAGCCATCTCATTCTCTGTCGTCCCCTTCTCCTCCCGCCCCCAATCCCTCCCAGCATCAGAGTCTTTTCCAGTGAGTCAACTCATCGCATGAGGTGGCCAAAGTATTGGAGTTTCAGCTTTAGCATCAGTCCTTCCAATGAACACCCAGGACTGATCTCCTTTAGAATGGACTGGTTGGATCTCCTTGCAGTCCAAGGGACTCTCAAGAGTCTTCTCCAACACCACAGTTCAAAAGCATCAATTCTTTGGCGATCCACTTTCTTCATAGTCCAACTCTCACATCCATACATGACCACAGGAAAAACCATAACCTTGACTAGACGGACCTTGGTTGGCAAAGTGATGTCTCTGCTTTTTAATATGCTATCTAGGTTGGTCATAATTTTCCTTCCAAGGAGTAAGCATCTTTTAAAAATTTCATGGCTGCAATCAGCATCCGCAGTGATTTTGGAGCCCAAAAAATAAAGTCTGACACTGTTTCCACTGTTTTCCCATCTATTTCCCATGAAGTGATGGGACCAGATGCCATGATCTTAGTTTTCTGAATGTTGAGCTTCAAGCCAACCTTTTCACTCTCCTCTTTCACTTTCCTCTAGAGGCTTTTGAGTTCCTCTTCACTTTCTGCCATAAGGGTGGTGTCATCTGCATATCTGAGGTTATTGATATTTCTCCCAGCAATCTTGATTCCAGCTTGTGCTTCTTCCAGCCCAGCGTTCCTCATGATGTACTCTGCATACTTAGGTAGACATAAATGGAAGAATCAGGAACTTAGATGAGTTGAGCAAGTGTGTATAAGAAAGAATCCTCTTCCAGCTCAATGAGATGCTTCTGAGGCTTGAAAACTGTGGCTGTCCCAAGGCAGACATAGAGAGTATGAAATTTATTTCAAAACAAACAATTTTTTGCTGAAATAAAGTTGATTTACAATGTTGTATTTGATTCTGATCTATAGCAAAATGATTCAGTTATATATAGGAGATAACCAGTATATATATATATAGTATTTTACAACACTACATTAGGATTACTATATTAATATAATACTATATATATATACTATATATATATAGTATTTCACTATATATAGTATTTGACTATACATATATATAGTATTTTTTCCAGATTCTTTTCCATTGCAAGTTATTATAAGTTTCTGAATATAGTTTCCCATGCCACACAATAGTTCCTTGTTGATTATGTTTTATACATAGCAGTGTGTATCTATTAATCCACAATTCTTAATGTAATTTTTAAAAGTTAAACCATTCTACGTGCATTTTGGTTCCTCTTTTATGGCTACTTTTCTCTGCTGAGTATGTTTCTTTCCATTCTTAGTGAGCATCTCTGCCTTATTACTGAGAACTGAGACTCTTGGTGGCCCCTGGGTCTTTTTTGCTGGCAGTGGTCTTGCATCAACTCACACTGTTGCCTCTTTACCAGTTTTTACATTTGCCCTCAGAGACTGCAGTAAATGGAACCGAACAACTTGGAGCCCAAACACAATTTCCAGGACTTAAATCCCTGGCCTCCATAGAGATCTTTAGAGATGCTGTGGAATGCAAATTCCCCCAGCAAATCCAATGTGCTTTGTTCTATGAAAGAGTTCTCTAACAACCATGAATCATTAGGCATCATAACGAAAAGGCCAATTTTCCTGCTGTAAAACCAGCTTTTCATAAAAATAGGCATCCTTGATGTCATGAACAGAACTAAATGACCTGAATGCAACTTTTTAACAAAGGAAATATTGGCTAAGAGTTTTGTTGTTGCTCTTTTTTTCATAGAGTATATCTTGCCCGTACCCAGATCCAGATCTGGAAAATGTTACTTGTAATAATAATTAGGCTCTACCATGACAACTGAAGTGTTTAAATTGTTGGTAGCAAAATAAATCACTTCCCAAGGAAAATTTTTTGTTGAAAAATAATACATGAAAATTTTCAAGGCATAACAAAAATATGTATGTTATCCTAAAATACACTATAATTTCCCCAGTTATTACTGATGATATAAATGCAAAATGCAGTTGAAATTTCAGTGTGACAGAGTCATAACGAATTTTAAGGTCAACCTGACTGGTATTATCTAATAGAAGAAGAGGAATAATCCTGTAATTGGAGAAGGTCTGGAATTACTCTAGTCATCAAATATTCATGCTATAAAAACTCTGCAAAATGGCGTTTCCTAAGTAAATGTCAAGAGTTAAATGGCATTCACTGAATGATTCCAAGATTAGTGTAAACAGTGTTTCTTTAATTAAGTGCAAGCAAAAAAAGATAACTAATTAAATGTCATGATGGGACAGGGAAAGTGTAGGAAAGAAACATCTCAGCGGGAAACCAGGTCAGAGAACCGGACTGATTTTGAGGAGAGGGAAGCAAAGGTCAACTTCCTCATGTCTGCAGAGCCAAGTTCCAACAATGCCCCATAGTAAAATACTAGCAAAGGTCTTCCCTGTAACTCGAACGGTAAAGAATCTGCCTGTAATGCAGGAGACCCAGGTTCGATCCCTGGGTTGGGAAGATCCTCTGGAGAAGGGAATGGCAATCCACTCCAGTATTCTTGCCTGAAGAATCCCATGGACAGAGGAGCCTGGTGGGCTACAGTCCGTGGGGTCACAGAGTTGGACACGACTGAGTGACTAATAGTACTAAAAGTGAGTCCACAGAAGGGAGTGCCTTAGCACTCCTTTAAAGGGAAGGAAGCTGCAGTAAACGTAATTAGGGAACGTAGGTTGCTTTATTAAAGTAATAATAAGTAGCATTGAGTCAGTGTTTCATCTATGTTAAGGAGTCTGATAAGCATTTCACAGACTCTTTCCCATCCGACTAAGCTTCTGTACAGTGTAACGGTGAAGTACACAGAACTTTTTCCTCTTTCTTTACTGGACACAGATATATTTTGCATTTTCAAAAATCATTGACTTGGTCTCAGGAGAACACTTGGCATGTTGCTGAACTACCTTTTTCATATTTCGGATTGGTATTGTTTTATTTTAAAGTACAGAATAGAATGATGGGGCTAGCACCATCATTTTTTCAATATCAAAATCTCTGCAGATTTGGCCCTGGCTACTGGGCCTTCATCATCACTCCTCCATTGACTAGATGCCATCAGATCATCCCGTGTTGAGGAGAAAAGTAGGACATACACCTTTAAGACTGGAGCACCGATAGGTCTCTCTTCTATCCTGAACTTGCTCTAGAGTACCTCCTGTCCATTCTGGGTATACCGCCTATTGAACCACCTCCCACCCCACCCCCCACCCCCCAAACCTTGTTGTTTTTATCTGAACTTTGTGTCTGATTCCATATCATCACTCCCCAGGATATTTCTACCCAGGTTGAAAACACAGTCCTGCTTCCAGGCATCTGCTTCACGTTTCCTGGATGGCCCTGTATTGTGTTTTGTTTAGCTCACTTCGCATTAGACTATAGATTCTGCCAGTGGCCTTTTGAACACGGGCCTCAGGATGTTTGTTTTTGTAAGTTTTTGTCTTATCTCACTTCCTCTGAAAAAGCCTCACTTTTCACAGCTTGGCTGAAGGCTGAATAAAGCAGCTCTCTGAGCCCTGCCTAGACATCTTGCCAGAATGTGAAGCTAAATGTGTTGCAGTCTGAAAATTATAACCATTCTGCTTTGCAGTGTTTCATCAAATAACCAGGAGAGCATTCCAAGAGCATGGGCAAGAATACAGTAAACTACTGCAGTGGCTGTCTGTCTGTCTCTCTCCCTCTCTTGTTCTCTCCCCAACACCCCCTTCTCTCTCACAAATGGATGAAGTTCAGTGATTCTAAAATGCAAGGCAAGCACCTGGGGACTTTGTTAAAATGCAAATTCCCAGACCACATCCTCGGAGATTCAGACTCAAAACAGCTGGTCGAGTCCTGGGAATCTGTCTTTTTAACAAATATGTACCCCCTCCACACCACCCCCACCGTTTTAATGAAACTTTTTGTAGAGCCAAACATGAAGAAACCCCAGTAAAGTGAAAATCTTGACCTCGAAAGTCTCAGATATGGCTTTGAATCCTAGCTCAGGTATAGTCTGGCTGGGTACCCTTTTAAATCCCAGTTGCCCTCAAAATAAGTGGATAAAATAAAAGATTTTGTGAGGATTCACTCGGCTTGGCACAAAGTGAATGCTCAGCAAATAGTAGCTCTTATTTTGAGATTTATCCTATTTTAAAGAAACAGAAGAAATGAAAATAGTAGAAAACACAGTCTTATTACCAGTCTTGTAGGAGAAGTAAGTGGACTTAGCCTATGTAAAGACGTATCTTGGACCAAAATACGAAAGATAGGAAACAAAAGTGTGTAGCTCTTTTGTTTCTGATAATCTACAGCTCATGTTTCTCCCACACCTCGGTACCCTCCTCTGTCCCATCTTCACTGAGCATCCATTAGGAGGTTTCTTGAATTTGCTTCCTCAGGGAGGATGGCCTTCCTGACCCCTAGGTTAAATCCACAACAGTGGTTACTTCCTCTCATGTTGTTAATTACTAGCTAGATGTCTGCCTTCCTTCTAGACCATGATCGGCTTTACCGGGATAGAATCTTGTTCCCTATCATAGCCTTCTTTCCAATGGGAAGTTCATATTATGCACCTGGTAGCAGAACTTTTGGGGGAAGAAATAAATATAAGGGAGATTTTAAAAATTCATTAGTGCTGTTCAACTCTGACATGGAATATCTTGGATACAAGCTTGCCTGTCACAGCAGGTCCATTCAAATAGACCACTTGTATATATTACTAAGGAAATCCCTTTAGGAAACTTGGTGACGCTTAAGTTCTCTTCCAGTTGGGTGAACACTTTTCCAGAGCACCTCAAGGAAATTTTGGACAGTTTCTTGAACAAAGTCATAATGAAGATCTCTGTTTTGCCATTTGCAAAGAGTTAGACAAATTGCACAAGGAAACACCAGATGACAGCATCAATTTTAATTATGTCTCAGCGAAACAGCTGAAGGTACCATTTCAATGATGCACTGCTACAGGACCTCCAAACAATGAAGGGAGAAGTAATGAGGTAAAGACAGACTGATTGTATTTTCCAATCGACTCCAGCTTTACCTCATTTAAATTTTTTTTTCCTTCCTCATATGGAGAAATTTTAGCTTGGCATTAATATCCCCACAAAGGAAAGGTGATTCACCAGCTGAATGAATTAAGCATTTTACCAGACTTGGCTTCAAAAGTTGGAAAAACAGCAAAAATCACACATTATTTCAAGTCTGGAAAAGCTAATATTTTTTTTCCTCCATTGTCTTTCATTTTCTACTTCTGGCCAAAAATAGAAAGCCACTTTTCTATCCTTTTAAAGATGTTTCTTAGGGGGAAAAGACAATTTCCAAGTGGAAGCAGGAACAGAGTATAAATGCTAAGTTCTATTTCTTTTGGCATATAGACTTCAGTTGAATTTTGCCCCTGTGCCTTGAGTTTCTGTTACTGCCAAAAGAGGGGAGGGGGCACCTGGAAGCTCAGAACAAGTAAAGTCAGAAGGCTGCATAATTCTTAGCCATGTTCTTTATTTAGTCCTTATTATAACTTAACTCCATCTATAGGATAATCCTTCTGACTGGATATTTATATTCCATTGTTTTCAAAGAAGATCAAGAGTGCCATAGAAAGTGACTGCTAAGTGTGGCAAGCTTGTCAGTGAACCTAGGTAAATTATACCTTCATTCTTTCTTTTTTGGTAAAGTCATAAAGCTGCCATTTTTAAGGTATTCTATACATTCCTCTATTTATTTCTTTTGAGCCCATTTTGTGTTTTTCTTCTGGGAAGGAAAATACTTTGAAAACAAAGACAAAGTGTACTCTCTGGCAAAGTATTAACAGTTTCAGCAATGGATTACCTCTGGGTTCTGGGGGGTCATTTTGAAAAGACTCTGGATCTAGTCTGGTTGATGAAAACCTCTGATACTTGTTAGTAGTTTGAGCTTTATCAGGTTTATCACTAGCCCTCAATACAAGAAAAAGTCAGTGTGGGGAAAGTCATATCATCAGATAGGGAAGTATTGAAGCGTTGTGTGGAGACACAGCCCTTTTCTTTCACATACTGGGTGAAGGCTGTGCAAAAGAAGAGCATACTGTGTCTCTTGAGTGGATAAATCAGCAAGAGAAGGATTTCTTTATGGAAGAAATTTCCAAAGTGTATTCCTTAGATGCTATTCTGTGGTCACAAATGTTTTGCACAATAACTCCATCTTATTTCTATTTGCACAGTAGAAATGTGTAGCAGAATCACATGCATTTTCATCAAAGACCCTAGGTGTTCCTAAAACAATGTATACTCTTCTAAACTTAAGTTTCTGCAGATTCATTTGACCCCTATTTTACAGCACACCTATTAACAGTAACTCAACTTCCATTGAAAAATAGTACCACAACTTGTATGTAATCCCATCTGCACTTCCCCTCCCTCAACCCCACAAGCTCTTTTTTTCCAGATTTTATTTAATGCAAGCATGACCTATAGTAGCTCCAATACTTTGCCGTCTTTTTATGTCATGACATCCATAGACACATATAATAAAAATTATAATAGTTGCATGCCTTATGTATCCATAATGATCATGAAAATATTTTGTCTGCTTCATGATATTTGAAGCATAAATATTCTGTGAATCCTTCTGTAAATTTATGAAGTATGGGCTCAGACAGGAGGGTGACCATAGCCCCAAGGGCTAAGGGGATCAGTTGAGTGGGGAAATTATACCACAGCTTACTGTTTGGGACATTTCATTCTGATGCGCTAACAGGGATGCACAGGGTGAACTCACCCCTTCTACCAGGAATATTTGTGTGTTAGTGTGGAGCCTTCTATATGCACCCATTGTTTTGTGTCCTTGGGTACCTAGGTACCCAGTGTGAAGTCAGATGTGAACACTGTAACTGGTGCCCTTTGTTTCACTGCTCAGTTTACCTCAGGCATTCTAAAGGGAGCTGGTGCAGTATCACCCAAATGACTCCCCTCATTTGCTGTGTTAGATACACTTCATATTTCCTCTCTTGGTTTCTGTAAGAGGCGGCAGACCAGATGGATGAGAACCGAAGGACAATCCATCAATCCTCCCTGCAACATTTGGAGGTTTTCACTTTCTTTTAATTAGGAGCAGACTCTCCTAGAGGGTCACTCCCCTCACTCCATCCTTCTGCTGCCTACTTGTTTCCAAAGCGCACAGCTAGATGTTGATTTTGCTATCAGAGCTAGGGCTCTTGAGAACATAGTAACCAAGAAGGAAAAAAGTAATTGTCATGGAAAAGTTATATTCAAATGGATGAATAGGAGTTGATAGGATATACCTGGTATTCTATTATAAATACACCTCACACCCAGTACCAGGTTTCTTATTCCCCCTACACCCCCGTTTGTAGTTAAGTGTTCATTGTTACTGTTAATCCATCAAAAAACAAATGAATTTACTCCCCTAGAAAGAGTTCGTTTTTCTTCTTTGTTTTGTCATAATGGTTCAGCTCTAGTGTTTTGTTGTTATTGTTGTTTTCCAATAGAATGTATTGTCTCCTTTTGATTTCCCTTAAAAAGTAATCCATCTTCATTGCTCAAAACTGAAACTATACCAATGAGCAAAATAACGAAACCAGAAATCACTCATGAAACATCACCCAAATAGAATCATAATTAGCATTATAATGTAATTTTCCCAGTCTTTTTCCTTGATTAAATATTTGTAGTTTATTTTAAAACATTGGAATATTTGTGCGTGACATATTGTAAATATCTTATCCCACCTACTGCATCCCTCAGTTGTCTTGTTCTATACTCTCCTCTCTGGAGGCTGCATGAGTTCCTTTCTGTGGCCCTATATGTGATGAGATATTTGATTCATCACTTCCTGTGATCCAAAACAGTGGTTCAGTGTTTCAGATTTTTCTTTCCTATCACAAACAGTGTTAAGGTTAATACCGCTGTAACCAAACCTTCGAACACATGTCTCCTTGATTTTGTACTGTTTTGGTGGCATTTCTTGTGAGAGATAATCAACATACAGAAAAGCACAGAAAACATTTTTACAGTTAGTTGAGTTAATACAAAAAGGAGCAGCAGTAGTTGTATGCCAGTATGAATATACCTAAGGCCACAGAACTGTTTACTTAATGGTTAAAATGGTAAATTTTAGGTTATATTTACTTTGCCACAAAAAACAAGACAAGAAAAGAAAGAAAAGAGAGAACACTAGTATAATTACCACACTGGACCAGGAAAAGATGACTGCCAGCGGCCCATGAGCCCCTACCTATCACAACTCCCCAGGCTTCCCTGGAGGTAACCACCCTTGTGATGTTCATCTTTTATACTTAGTTTTACTAAATATGAATGAATACCCTAAAATATCTGTTTTCGAACTTTTATAAAAGTGGAAGCATACTTTTGTATCTGACTTCTTTGGCTCCTTGTATGTTTGTAAAATTTATCCATGTAGCTTATTCATTTACAGTGCAGCAGGACATACCATTATATGTGCATGTGTGAGTGCTCAGTCATGTCTGACTCTTTACAACCCCATGGACTGTACCCCACCAAGGCTCCTCTGTCCATGGAATTTTCCAGACAAGAATACTGGAATGGGTTGCCATTTCCTCCTCCAGGGAATCTTCCCAACCCAGGGATCGAACTTGCATCTCTTGCCTCTTGCTTCATTGACAGGCAGATTCTTCACCACTATGCTACCTGGGTTGTATATTGTCACCCTGCTTATTTAACTTATATGCAGAGTACATCATGAGGAACGCTGGGCTGGAAGAAGCACAAGCTGGAATCAAGATTGCTGGGAGAAATATCAATAACCTCAGATATGCAGATGACTCCACCCTTATGGCAGAAAGTGAAGAGGAACTCAAAAGCCTCTTGATGAAAGTGGAAGAGGAGAGTGAAAAGGTTGGCTTGAAGCTCAACATTCAGAAACTAAGATCATGGCATCTGGTCCCATTACTTCATGGGAAATAGATGGGGAAACAGTGGAAACAGTGTCAAACTTTATTTTTTTGGGCTCCAAAATCACTGCGGACGCTGATTGCAGCCATGAAATTAAAAGACGCTTACTCCTTGGAAGGAAAGTTATGACCAACCTAGATGCTATATTAAAAAGCAGAGACATTACTTTGCCAACAAAGGTCCATCTAGTCAAGGCTATGGTTTTTCCAGTGGTCATGTATGGATGTGAGAGTTGGACTGTGAAGAAAGCTGATTGCCAAAGAATTGATGCTTTTGAACTGTGGTGTTGGAGAAGACTCTTGAAAGTCCCTTGGACTGCAAGGAGATCCAACCAGTCCATTCTAAAGGAGATCGATCCTGGGTGTTCATTGGAAGGACTGATGCTAAAGCTGAAACTGCAATACTTTGGCCACCTCATGCGACGAGTTGACTCACTGGAAAAGACTCTCATGCTGGGAGGGATTGGGGGCGGGAGGAGAAGGGGACAACAGAGAATGAGATGGCTGGATAGCATCACCGACTCGATGGACATGAGTTTGAGTGAACTCTGGGAGTTGGTGATGGACAGGGAGGACTGGCGTGCTGTGATTCATGGGGTCGCAAAGAGTTGGACATGACTGAGTGACTAAACTGAACTGAATGCTACCTGGGAAGCCCTACCATTGTATCAGCAAACCAAGATTTTTCTACTATGCTCAGCATGGACATCCCAGATTTACACTGCTACAATAATCCTGGGTACATGTGCACCTACTTCTCTAAGATTGAAATCATTGATTCATGGGATAAATATATCTTTGATTTGAGTATACAATGCCAAAATAAGTGATTATGTTTTTCACACCAATTGTGTATGAGGATTCTCAGTATTCTACACTCCCCCCATATTTGGCATTTTCAGAGCATTACATTTTTTGTCAGTCTAGTAGATCTACAGAGCTATTTAATTTTGCTTTTTATTTGTGTGTGTCATAATTAATGAGATCAAATACCTTCTCATATACTTATTGGTCTATGTTATCTTTTATAAAGCAAAAGACTTGAATCTTTTGCAGATGCTTTTCTATTGTGTCATTTTGTCTTATTGTCTTGGAATTTTCTGTCTTTTAATTTTCTGAAAATAAACTCTTCGTTGTTTGTTTGTTTCCCCAACCTATAGTTTTTCTTTTCAGTCTCTTAATAGTGTCTTTTGATAACTTTTTTTTTTAAATGTAGTATAATAGGCAACCTTTTCCTATGGTTCTTTGCACTTTGTTTGAGGCATTCTTATTTACATTGCACTTGTGAAAATATTCTTCTGTATTATAAGTTTAATAGTTTATGCTCTCCTATATGGATCATAAACTAATCATTATTATTTTATATATAATGTAAGGTAGAGGTTTAATTTTTTTCTTTGTTAAAAAACACATGGATATGCAATTGTCCTAGCAAAACGTATTGATTCCCTACCAAGCAGCCATGATACCTCTGTCATGCAGTAAATGCCCATATTACATGCCCAGGTCTGTTTCTGGGCTCACTATTCTGTTTCATTGGTCTGTTTGCATCACTGATCCACAGTTAATTCTCATATCATGGTAATTCTTGGCCCTTGATGGGGCACACTTCCCACATTGCTGTTCTTCTTGGTGCTTATTTGTTGCTTATTCATCTTATTCATCCTTTTCTATTCCAACATATTTGATACTCAGTTTATGCCTGGACAAAGAAGCAGGGCTACATGTATGCTGGGCTACAGTCCATGGGTTTGCAAAGAGTCAGACATGACTTAGAGACTAAACAACAACATCAACAAATTATCATGTTAAAAAATTGGGACATCTAGTTGGGATTATATTGGAGGAGAATTTATTTATTTATAGTATTGAGGCTTTCAATCTATGAATATTTATTTAGGTCTCTTTTTTTTTTACTGCCCAGAGTTGGACTGTGAAGAAAGCTGATTGCCGAAGAATTGATGCTTTTGAACTGTGGTGCTGGAGAAGACTCTTGAGAGTCCCTTGGACTGAGAGGAGGTCCAACCAGTCCATTCTAAAGGAGATCGATCCTGGGTGTTCATTGGAAGGACTGATGCTGAAGCTGAAACTCCAATACTTTGGCCACCTCATGTGATGAATTGACTCACTGGAAAAGAGTCTGATGCTGGGAGGGATTGGGGGTGGGAGGAGACGGGGACGACAGAGAATGAGATGGCTGGATGGCATCACCGACTTGATGGATATGAGTTTGAGTGAACTCCGGGGGTTGGTGATTGACAGGGAGGCCTGGCATGCTGTGATTCATGGGGTCGCAAAGAGTCGGACACGACTGAGTGACTGAACTGAACTGAACTGAATAATATTTTATAATTTATTCGATGGAAGTCTTAACTCATTTGTTAGATTTATTGTTACATATTGTTGATGCTATTCTGAGTGCTATTTAAAAATTTTTATTTGTGTTTGAAACTCTTTATTATTGTTGACTTTTTCATATTCATATTATATCTAGAGAATATATTTATCTCATTATATATCTGTAAATAATATATCTGTAGTTTCTTTTGGTGACTTTTTGAGTTTCTTTCTTTTGGTTTCTTTTATATTCTTAAACATAATCTTTAAATGACACATTTGTTGCTTCCTTTCTAATTTCTGTGCTTTTTATTAATTTTATTTTTCTAATTTTTATTTTCCTTGCCTCATTGCACTGACTGAAACCTTCCATGTGATTCTCATTAAAAGTGGTAACAGTGGGAAAGTTTGTCTGTTTTTTAATTCAAAGTGAGAATACACCTTCAAACATGATGACTGTCAGGGTTTTCTTTTTTTTTTTTTTTCCTTAGATTTCCATTATCAGATTAAGGAAGTTAGGTCCATTCTGTTATTTTTTGTCATTAATGAATGACATAATGAATGTCATTAATGAATTGATCCCAAATGTTTTTTTTGCATTTCTGCATTCTTTGAAATGATCTTTTTTCTTTTATCTCTTGCTTTATGAGTTTTCTCTTTTATCTATTGCTTTATAACAGTCTATACCCAAATTTCTGCCTTTTATTATTCCTTACATTCGTGGGTTAAGCGGGTTCAGCAAGGTGTTTCTCCCCCATTCTTGTTTGGGTGGTCTCATGCAGTGGTAGTATCTCTGGCTCTGGATTCATCTGGAGTCTCAGCTTGGATGTTGAAAGGTCCCAGATGGTTCATTAAATGCCTCGCACTTCCTTGGAGGTTTCTGGAAGTCCCAGTGCAGTTGGCATGCTGGGAATGCTGTTCCTGTCTTTCCCAACATAGTCTCAGGGCCCTTTTTCTGTCTGTGGTCTCTATATTTGGCCTTTACAAGGTCTCTCCAGCTTGGTAGCTGATGTATTCCATGGTGGCCCAAAGTGTGAAGCAGGAGTTTCCAGGCTTTAAGGCATTTTCCTGAAATCAGCATAGCCGTGTTCGGTGGTTTAAAGTAAATCACAGGCTAGCCTAGATTCAGGTCCAGAGGGACACCATAAGGACAAGATGGCAAGAGGTCATCTTTACAGACCAACTATAGGAATATCTTCATGGGTGAATTACATCAGTTAGATTTTCCCAAGTATGTAAAGCTAGTTAGTAGCTTTACATACTTGGGATAAACCCAGCTTGGTCATAATGAATTATCTTCAGATCTAATACGTCTAATATATTAGATTTGAAGACAATTATGTTACATATTATATATCTAATATAGTCTTAGTTTGACTCATTTTCACCTTTTCCTCATAATGTATTTCAGGAAAAGTTGCGGTTCTATCCTTGCCCTTATAAAGGATCCAACAATATCTTTATTTGAGAAGTTCAGGTACCATGTTCTTTCCTCTCCTCATGTACGTCTTGAGATGAAACTTCTTTGATCCTTCCTGGGAGGGAGTGCGAGACTGGGACAGTTTTACTGCTCCCAGCTTTGACAGACATTTCAACCTAAGCAACCATGGTTTCGCTTAATGACTCATGGTCACACTGGCATATCCTGTTCTCTGTTGATGGGCCACCTTTTACACAGAAGAACACAGAAGCTCCTGCATTTGCAATGAGATGAGTCTCCCTGCCTGCCCCTTCTTCTTTGGGACTGCACAATGCCTACATTGGAAAGATTATGATAGGAACTTCCTGCAACCCTACAGTGTCCAACAGATGGAGGGTGACTCACGCCTCTGACAGGGAAGTTAATGATTCTTTCCAAGGCTGATATTGGTTGCTTTCCCCTGTCTTCCCCCAGCATTTGCTGGTCTAGTAAGTTTATAAAAAGATTGAAGGATATCGCTGTAAGGTAATAAGGATAACATTTAGTTACTATTAGAGGAGATTCAATTTGAAAGGTTATAACTTCACATTATCAGACACTGTACATGTGAGCATATGTATGTGTGTGTGTGTACTTTATATGTGTGATGGGCAAAACATGGCTACAAATGTATCAACAATCCTCCCACTGAGAGGTGAATCTTTGAGTCCTACCCCATGAGCTCAGACACTGATTTGAGCAGGCAGATGTAGATATGGAATGCTGTGACTGTTTTCAGGTTCAACCCTTAACAGACTGGCAACTTCTACTTCCTGCCTCTTGGAACATTCATTTAGGGAGAAGGCAGTGACCGCATAAATTGAACAATCCTGAGACCACCATGATGTGCAGAAGCCCAAGTTAGAGGAGAATGAACGGAACTGACTAAGCTCCCACTCAGCTCTTCTGGGCAACCCAGCCCAAGCAGCAGACCTGTGAGTGAGGAAACCATGAGATGATCCAGCCTCTATGACTATCTGTTGATATCAACTCATAGAGAGATTATGGGAGGAGATACCAGTCTATTTATGAAGAAAGATGAGTTCAGTGTTGGTCCTCGTGCGTTTGAGGTGCTGTGGGACACCCTGTAGACTTTTTCAGAGGGTACAGGTGTCTGAGGCTCAGGGTGAATGAACTAGACAGGTGTACACCTGAAAATGCTGAGTGTGCTTGTTGTGTTTTGAACCATATGGAATATAGCTCGCCTTGCTAGTAGAGGTTGCTCAGAAGGGTGGGAATCACATCCCTAAGGGAGTGGAAGAGAGTTGCTCTTACAGTGAAGAGGGACAAAGTGTGCCATCTGTCTTGAGGGAACCCCAGTCAGTTCAGATCAGTCACTCTGTCGTGTCCAACTTTTTGCGATCCCATGGACTGCAGCATGCCAGGCTTCCCTGTTCATCACCAACTCCCAGCGCTTACTCAAATTCATGTCCATCAAGTCAGTGATGCCATCCAACCACCTCATCCTCTGTCGTCCCCTTCTCCTCCTGTCTTCGGTCGTTCCCAGCATCAGGGTCTTTTCCAATGAGTCAGTTCTTTGCATCAGGTGGTCAAAATATTGTAGTTTCAGCTTCAGCATCATTCCTTCCAATGAATATTCAGGAATGAATATTGAGGAAACCCCTCTCCCACGCAATTCTAGTATCTGTCTCCAGGCTCTCCCTCCTTGCCGTAAACTAAGCTAAAATAAAATGCAATCTCATGTTAGAGTATAGGCCATTTTTCATGTGATACATATAGTCTTTTGTATAGGTATTTTCCCACTGTTAAATTTATCTATCAAACTCTCTCTTCCACTCTTTTTCTATACCCTGTAAAGGCAAACACCATCTCAGTTTTGGCCCACATTGATCTCATTTCCTTTAACTTCACTCCCCATTCTCTTTGCCCCAGCCTCCCTGACTTATCTGTCCTTTCCACTTACCAAGCTTTTTCCCCTCTATGGAGGGAGGAGGGCTCTTGCGCTGATTATTTCTCATGCATAAGAGCTTCTACTTCAGTTTGTCTTATAGTTCTGTTCTTATTCAAATTCATATGTCAGCTCAGAACTAATGTCATTTTCTCAGAGAGGCTATTCCTACACACTAGCACCCTATTTTGTCTTCTTTGTAGCACCTGTTCATACTTGAAAAAATTTTAATTGGAGTATAGTTCCTTTATAATGTTGTGTTACTTTCTGCTATACGATGAAGTGAATCAGCTCTATGTATTCATATATCACTTCCCTCTTGAGCCTCCCTTCCACCATACTCCCCAGCCCCATTCTACCCATCTAGGTCATCACAGAGAACCAAGCTAAGCCTCCTGTGCTTTATAGCATGTGCCACTATCTATTTTTAATAAGGTGATGTGTATTTGTCAATCCTAATCTCCCATTTCATCTTACCAGTCCCTTCCCTCACTGTGTCCACGGTCTTTCCTCTGTGTCTCTCTTCCTGCCCTGCAAATAGGTTCATCTGTAGCATTTTTCAAGATTCCACATATATGCGTTAATATATGATAATTTGTTTTTCTTTCTGACTTAACTTCACTCTAATTCACTTTTGTTTGTAGTACTCTTAGCTTCACAAGGATAGGATTTGTGAATTTCTGATTTCCAGTTCCAAATGAGTATATAGTAGAGTTCCAATAAATAACTGCTAAGTGATTGAATGATCTAGATAGGGGAGAGGAGGAATAAGAGAGGGTGGTGTAGGGCCAATGAGCATGTGTCTGATAGGATTCCATCTCCAGGACTCCCATATCTAGTGCACTGGTCAGCGAATCTCAGATGAAGCTGCACATTAGAATCATCTAGGGTCCCATTAAAGTTTGAGACCCAGTCCTAGAAATTGATTTAGTGAGATGTGGCCTAGGCATCAAGATTTTTCGAAGCTCCCCAGGTGATTCTCACATGCATCCCCATTGACAATCACTCATTAGGTGTTAATGAAACTGAGGTTATCTTTTCCTGGGCCTCTTGTGACTTTTTTATTAAGTAAGTTCTGAGACTCTAACTCTAGAGCCACCAAGCAATGTTAATCACTAACGATGTCCCCAAAATACTTGGTCTAAAGAAGGATCTGGACTGCTTATATTTACCTTAAAGATCAAGTTCCCATTGACTGGTGGGAACATTTTGCATTATAAGAAAAGATACACGGAGCTTTCATTAGAGAAACTAGGACCGGCATGTGAGCCAAATTCAGAATTTTCCACATTAGTGTCTTTCATGGTCATCGTATATTAAAGTAAGATAGGAAAGTAACTTAACAGCCCTCCTGGGAACAGGGGCACGTTTTGACATTTTGAAGGTCATATCTCAGCTCCCAAGGGAAGCATGTAGGAAAACAGAACCAGGTTCATTCTCTAAGCCCATCTCTTGGCTAAAATGGAGAAGGTACTGATGGTATTTAGGGGCACTGTGGAGCATGAGTTTAAAAAACTGAAAACAGTGAAACCCTTTTTTCAAAGAAAATCAAACTATAATCCCAATTTCTAAAACTGATTAAAGCAAGGCAGCTCAGTTTGAAGTGAGGTTTGTGGCCTGGAGGTTGGCTCAGCCCAGGTTGCCTGACAAAATCCCTACTCCCAGGTGACTCTAGAGGACGGAAGTCTTTGGCTCTGCCAAACTTACCTTAACAACCCTCTTCCACATGATGCTTTTCGAGATAGTAATTTTATATCTCTCCTGGATAAAAACATCCACCACAGGAGAAATTGAATTAATAACAAATAGGTAAGGGACTGCTGAGGTTTCTTTGGTATCAAGACTGAGCACAGTATCAAGATTAACCAGGTTGCTGCTGTGCAGCAGAAACTAACACAACATTGTAAAGCAACTATATTCCAATAATTTTTTTAATAAAAAGATTAACCAGGTTGGTCCCTTACATGAGCATGACCGGGAGACCTTGGTAAGCAGGTTCTGATTTGGTTCATCTTGGGTAGGATCCAAGATCCACTTGGGATAAGGTCCTGAGTACTGCTGATTCTTTGAATGCCAGCATTTCAAATTACAATTCATATAGCAAAATCCTTTGGGAGGCTCATTAAAAATGCAGATCTTCCATCTTTCTGGAAGGAACCCTCCAGTTGTAGGTCTAGAAACCTTGTTTTAACAAGTTCCCCAGGTTTTTTACTGTTCACTGAATTTGAGAATTATGCTCCTACATCTATCTGTCTACTTACTGTTCTCTTCAGGGATCCAGAAAGAAAGTGTGAAACTCCACAGATTTCAGGGCTGGAAGAGACTTTGGAGATCATCTGGCTTTACTCTGTTATTGATTAGAAAACTGAGCTCCCAATGGGTGAACAGTCCTGCCAGGTGCAAATAACCAGTGGGTCACAGAGCAGTGTAGACGCCAGAAGTTTCTGACTTCAATCCTCAGCTTTTCCTAGAAATCCAAAAGAAAGCCTTCTTTTGTCATTGCTTTTTTGTGGGGCTTCATGAGGCTGCTGTGTAGACTTGTGTTTGCTCTGGGGAAGATGCTGAGTTACTCTTACTATTGTGTATTCCTGTTACGTGTGTGCTTAATGTATTATCTTTGCATTCTCTTATTAAGTATTTTCAAGTTATAAGAATGAACACTGATGTTCCCAGGTAAAATACCAAAGTTCTCATAAGAAACCTAAATGTAGAAAGGCATGCGAGAACATGAATTATGGGGAATAGAGGGAATTGCCCTAGAATTTAGCCCCAGTTCCAGCATTTACTAAGTATGTGATCTTGGGAATTTTGTTCAATGTTTTCTGAGCCTCGGTTTCTTCATACGTAAATTGGAGACATCAATAGACCTTATGCTATGGAGTTTTGTTAAGTAGTTTATTGGTCAGTGTATGTAAAATGTTTAATACGGGGCCTGGAACATAGTAAGGTTTAAATCCAGCAGTAGCCCTCTGGATTTCAAAAGCAAATTATAATTCCAACAGTCACAGTAGAAGCCACAGCCTTAGGAACCTTGTCAGCTGCCAATCCACAATAATTAGCAACCCGTCATCTCTGAAATGATCGTTTGTAATAATGCATAGACCTTATGTCTAGAGTGAACAAACTTGAGTTCGCACAGATTTTAAGGAGAAACTTTCTATAACATATAAAGTGTGCTACCCTTGCATAGCAAAGTGGTTCCTGAGATGCTGAGGAGACAAGTAATTAGGATGGGTCACTCCCAAGGGGCAAGATGGCAGAAGGAGTGTGTAGACTGAATTCCCCACTGAGATTCTTTCCATGAGGTCCAAATATTGACTAACCAGCTCTGAGTTTGTTGCAGATAAGTGGCTTTCAGCAATGTGTTTCCATCTTTACTCAGAGAGTGTAGCAAAGATATTTTTAGCCTGATTACTAAATTATGGAATGTGAGTTTGAAATGCATGCCTCTGAAGTTCACCCGGGGAACAAGACTATGTGATTATTACTATCAGGAAATGTGTTTTCTCCAACTGTCCTTGGTTTTCAGAGTAACTCTGATTTTCAGACAAGATGCTCTGTTGTTCCATGAGTAAAATTCTGCTTGTCTGAGCAGTTATGCTGTATTTGTAAGTGATTGGGAAAATACAGCCACCACAGAGCAAAATAGAGATCACATGGAAGATACTTGGTGTTTGAAGGAAAAGCATGACATATGATAAGTAGATGTGACTTCCTCTCTTACCTCAGTAATTAGTCACTTTTTTTTAGTTTCAGGTGACAGGAAATAATTGAAACTTGCATAGGCAAAAAGGGAATTCCCTGGCTCTTGTTAACGGAAAAGTCCAGAGGATTCATGGCTGGCTAGATACAGATTCTTGACCAGTGACCCAGCAAAGCCACACCTCTTACCTCCTCACTCTTGCTCCTCTGTGTGGGTTTTATTCTCAAGCAGGCTGCCCCCTGTCATCTTGGCATCCAGATGGGAAAAAAGTGACTTTCCAAAGTGTTTCAGCAGAAGTTCTGAAAAGTTCTTTCTGCTGAAACCGAGTCATTTTCCCCTCCCAGTTCAGTTCAGATCGGTCACTCAGTCGTGTCCAACTCTTTGCGACCCATGGACTGTGGCACCCCAGGCCTCCCTGTCCATCACCAACTCCCGGAGTTTACCCAAACCCAACCATCTCATCCTCTGTCATCCCCTTCTCCTCCTGCCTTCAATCTTTCCCAACATGAGGGTCTTTCCCAAGCCCACCTTAAACTGTAAGGACTAGAAGACTCTTCAGAGAAACTGAGGCTTTGATATCAAAAAAGGAAGGCATAAACACTGGACAGGGAAATGCAGTAAATACCTTACATCCTTTGCTTGTGTATTGCGGTTTCTATTTGCGGTCACTTCTTTCTGCCCAGTTTTTCTATAATAAGACTCTTCTGTTTACCATCCTCATCTACCAACAAGAGATCTACCTCTTTCCTACAAATGCTGTTTATCTGGCCACCCTTTATATTTCTGCCTATGGGAGGAAGGACAGTGCCTATAGCTGCATGCAGCTAGGAAGAACTTCTAAAATTCCCTGGGTTTCCAGGGATATACTTTTGCCAACAAATGAAGCATCTCAGGCAAACTGTAGAATGGGCCCATCAGTTCAGTTCAGTTCAGTCGCTCAGTTGTGTCTGACTCTTTGCGACCCCATGAATCACAGCACACTACGCCTCCCTGTCCATCACCAACTCCCAGAGTTCACTCAAACCCACCTCCATCGAGTCAGTGATGCCATCCAGCCATCTCATTCTCTGTCGTCCCCTTCTCCTCCCACCCCCAATCCCTCCCAGCATCAGTCTTTTCCAGTGAGTCAACTCGTCGCATGAGGTGGCCAAAGTATTGGAGCTTCAGCTTCAGCATCAGTCCTTCCAATGAACACCCAGGACTGATCTCCTTTAGAATGGACTGGTTGGATCTCCTTGCAGTCCAAGGGACTCTCAAGAGTCTTCTCCAACACCACAGTTCAAAAGCATCAATTCTTCGGCAATCCACTTTCTTCACAGTCCAACTGTCATATCCATATATGACCACTGGAAAAACCATAGTCTTGACTAGACGGACCTTGGTTGGAAAAGTTATGTCTCTGCTTTTTAATATGCTTTCTAGGTTGGTCATAACTTTCCTTCCAAGCAGTAAGCATCTTTTAATTTCCTGGCTGCAATCAGCATCTGCAGTGATTTTGGAGCCCAAAAAAATAAAGTCAGCCACCGATTCCACTGTTTCCCCATCTATTTCCCATGAAGTGATGGGACCAGATGCCATGATCTTAGTTTTCTGAATGTTGAGCTTCAAGCCAACTTTTTCACTCTCCTCTTTCATAGTTCACCTTAATTCATCAGAGCAAGGATGCCAAGAATGATATGCTTGGCTCCAATTTACACTTTGCTTTTAGAGAGTTAAACAGGAATTTGCAATTGAGGACTACCACTCTGGCAGGGAGCCATTTGTTTATTAAACTAGAGGTGACAGTGGTGTGTGTTGTGTACTTAGCATGTAAGGTTCACAGTTGTGCACAGCGTGGAAGAACTCTAAGGCTGATTAGTGCTCAGTAGAGAGCTGAATGTCACAAGGTTTAGAAAGAACCTCAGAAAAAAAGGGACATTAAAATCAAATGTGTATTTTCATTCAGAATAGCACACAGAGGCTTCTCTAGGGTTTATTAAAAAGAATTAGCATTTATTGACTGCTAAGTGTCAGACACTGGGCAGAACCCATCACTCCTCCAAATACCCAATAGGGTGTTTATAATTCACATTTCACACCTAAGGAAACTGAGGAACTTGATGTTAACTGACTAGGGAACCTTAAGCTGTTGGACCTGGGCCCCAAACTCCGACATCCTATGTAGGTCTGATATGAAGCTCAGTTTGGGGCTTTTGGGGCTCTTTTGGGGCTTTTCCACTGGCTCAGATGGTAAAGAAATCTGCCTGTAATGCGGGAGACCTGGGCTCGATCCCTGGGTTGGAAAGATCCCCTGGAGAAGGAAATGGCAACCCACTCCAGTATTCTTGCCTGGAGGATTCCATGGACAGAGGAGCCTGGTTGGCTATAGCCCATGAGGTCATAAAGAGTTGGATATGACTGAGCGATTAATGCTTTGACTCTTCAGAAGTTATCCGTGACTGTTTGTTTTTAAACACTTTCTTTTTAAAAGAGTTTTGAGTTAGTCACAAAATTGAGAGGAAAATACAGAAATTTCCTATATATTCTTTGCCCTACACATGCACAGCCTCCCCCATTGTCAATGTTCCACACCTTAGGTTACATTTGTTGTATTATTGAAAACTACATTGACACATTATAATCACCTAGAGTCCATAGTTTTACCTTAGAGCTCACTCTTGGTGTTTTGTATTCCATGGGTTTGGACAAATATATAACGACAAGTATCCCTCATTATGGTATCACACAGAATATTTTCATTGCCCTAAAAACCTTTTGTGCTCTGCATATTAATCCCTCCCCTGATCCTTACTACCCCAACAATCATTAATTTTTTGTTTCCTTTGCTTTTTCTAGAAAGTCATAAAGTAGAGACCATGCAGAATATAACCTTATCAGATTGGCTTCTTTCACCTAGTAATATGCATTTAAGTCTCCTCTTTGTCTTTTTATGGCTTGATGGCTCATTTCATTTTGGTGCTGAGTAATTTCCATTATCAGGTTATAGCACAGTTTATTTATCCCTGTTCACCTACTAAAGGACATCTGGGTTGCTTCCATGTTTTGGCAGTTATGCATAAAACTGCTGTAAACATCCACATGTAGGATTTTCTGTGGCCGTTGAACTCTTTTGGGTAAATACCAAGGAGCATGATTGCTGGATTGCATGGCAAAAGTATGTTTAGTTTTGTAAGAAACAGTCAAACGGTCTTCCAAAGCGGCTTTACCATTTTTCATTCCCAGTGATGAATGAGACTTCCTGTTGTTCCACAACATCACCAGTATTTGGTGTTGCCAGTGTTCCAGACTTTGGCCATTCTAATATGTGTGCTACCTACTGTTCTTAAATTTTTCTCTGAATATGTATTATATGACTTCTAAGTCCTATGACTTCTAAGTCCTAGGTATGTGCAATGCTCTGAGAATTTTTGAGAAGCGACCCCCAGGTAGCAGCTAAGGTGAACTACAGTAACTAAACCTACTGAGTGCTTACTAAGAGCATGCCTTGAGTTTAGTACTTCATGTTTTCATTCTCTTATTCGTTTAATTCTCATACTGCCTTCCTGAGTCAGGTAACTCTTCATTCTGGAATAAGGAAACCAAAGTGCAGAAGGAAGACACTTGCTTAAAGGCATCTAGTAAGTGACGGAGCTGAAGTTGAGTCCGGTAGTTTGACCCCACAGCCTTTGCCCATGACCTCTATCCTCTCCACACCTCACCATGCCATACCATGCCATGCCACACAACACCACGTCACATCACAGCTGATCCTGTCGGCCATGGCCAAGATCGCTGATGGCCTATTAGAACCCAACCAGCTTTATATTAGTACTTAGTACCCCTCAGTTATTATACAGGATTTTCCTTTTTAAAATTTTAAGGCCATCACCTATCAAAACATTGAGCAGTAGGTATTTCACTTTTAAACTCAGTTGTAAAAGCAACTGAATACGGTCACAGAATGCTGCTATCAATTCAGTACATTTCCCAAGGTGGGCAAAGGTGTCAGGCTCTGTGGCAGACGCTAGGATGTACGGTAAGACACAGGCGGCGTGACAAGAATGTGCGGAGTTTGCTGATAGGTATACAAATAAGTTTAGGGGGATGTGTTGAACTTTGAAGAACTAGAGGGAAGGCCAAGATGGTTTGGGGACTTGGTCTGAGCTACTGTGACAGTCAGTGAACAGAGTCTTCCCTATGAGCTTAATGGAAGTCTTGTCCTTTAGTTAAAGGGATCAGATTTTGAAAAATCGTGTGCTTAGTTAAGAATGCTTTTGGTTGAAAATAAAAGATAACAGAAATTGAAACAAATGGTGAGTTAATCAAGAGATCATCAGTACTGGGTCACTTGTTCCATGCTATCAGCAATATCCCATCTGTCTGCTCTACCATCATAGTTGTTGGCTTCTCATATTCATGATTTTACCTCATTGTCAGAAGATGGCTGCTGTAGCACCATATAAAACTAAAGTAGGAAGTGGACAAAGGTGTGTGAAAAGCCTCTTTTCCTGTAATGGAGCTCTCTTTCTTCTAACAAAGGAAAACACTTTCTCCAGAAGCTTCCCAGAAAACTTCCCTTTCCATCGCATTGGCCAGCATTAAGTGACATGATGATACTTAACTGTAAAGGAAGTTGGGGAAAAAAGCAAGTTTTCAGCTTTTTCCCATCCTCTTTAGGGCAAGATTAGCAAGGGAGATAGAAGCGACTCTCTGTGTTATCAAACCAGTAGTTTCTGCCACAGTGTGAGTGTGACACATCTGGAGCATTCCTAACCATACAAGTACTGTGACCAGTGATTTGTGACCAATCACTTAATTGGTCAGTGTTGGTATTAATCATATAGAACTGGGTCACATGTTGGAGGGTGTGAAGTTTCTGCCCTGTTGCTCATGAGTTTTGAAAACTCTTCCCAGGGTAATTAATAGACTAATAATTGGCTTATCTGCTTCCACTAGAGTTGTAATAAGCCAAATATTTTTTCATAACCTAAGATTGGGCAGTATATCCTCAAATTAGTTTCCAAAATCAGCTGAACTCTATGCAGCTAATTTGCCTTAAAATTTTTTTTGAAGCTTATGTCAATTATAGCTTACGTGGTATGGATGGCACCAGCCATGTAATTTGTGAAGCTCACTGCAAAACAAAAATGTAGGCCTCCTTGTTCAAAAATTATTAAGAATTTTTAAGAATTATTTATTATTTAGAATTTTTAAGAATTAAGAATTATTAAGAATTTCAACACGGCACAGCAAAGCACCAAGCCAAGCACAGGGCCAAGCACAAACAATTGCACAGATTACGTATCTACAAAGCTGGCCAGAGCTGAGGGCAACTGGTTTGCTACTGAAACCTAAACTTAGAGGAGGCAGAACATAAAAGGTTGGCCATAGGTGTAGGATCTGCTCCTCAAAGGGGCAGCATGGTGGTTGAGTCCGCACTTTTGAATAGGCCTTCTGTATATTCTAACCCTAATGCTGCTGCTTAATTACTCAATGATTTTAAAAATGTCTTTAGCCTTTCAAAAATCCAGTGCCCTTGTCTATAAAAGGATGATGATATCTTTTGCATACACTGTTGAAAAGAAAAAATGAAATGATAGAAGCTATTGTCATAATACATCCCTGGTATGCACTACGCTAAGATCTTAATGAAGGGTTGCCATGACCTGTGAATTTTGCTGACCTCAATACTCAGTTTTACCATGTTAGAAGATACTAGACTCTAGGGGACAGATCCTTGCACATTAGACTCACAGGAGAATTATTTCTGAATCGGAATGTCTTTTTCTTCACATGTAAAGAGTTGGCTGGACTTGGAATGACATTGAACATCAGCTCTTATTCAGAATCCAGTTTGGAAATGATGCTTAGATTAGCAGATTGCTTTGAACACAGAATCAGTGCTTTCTTCAAATGCATGTGTCCTGACATTTCCAAGGCCAAATACATGGAAATCTTTCAAATGTAGCCAAGATTTTCTTTTTGTAGGACTTGGGAGAACCTTTAGTGTGTTTATTAGTTCTGTGAATTCCCAAGAGGATTTCCAAACCTCCCCAAGCATGCATGATGGGATCAGTGTGTGGATTCACTTCGGTAATCACTTAACGTAAACAGGGTCATGTTTTCTATGTGAGCACAGGCACGTGTAAACTGCTGTCAGCCTACCCAGTAGGAGAAACCCGCATTTGAAATGCCCTCAGCAAAAATCCAACCTCAAAGGTAGTTACTCAGACCTTTTGAATGTGCCTCTTAAAATTCACACTGTAGGATTTATTAATCTTCAAAAGAGAAATGGAAATGCTTTATTGATTGTTAAAATTAGTGATGTTCAGCTATGTTAAGGGCCAGAATGATTGTATGGGCCCACCTATCCTTCTGTGAATTAAGTGTTTGAAGCAGGGGAGCCAGTCACCTAATCTCTTTGGTTTTCTATGCCCACACTTCATGGAGGGCTCTGTCAATTGGCACAACCCTATAGTGGCTGGTCCAGCCACCAGAGGCCTATGGTCTTAGCCTGTCTTAAGCAGAGTGAATATTTCATGAAAGGCACTTACGCAACAACCTCAAGGCAGACTGGGATCTCCCAGGGCTTACACGAAAAACAGGCATTTCCATAATTTGTGTTTATCTGCTATTACATATATGACTTCCCTGGTGGCTCAGGCAGTAAAGAATCTGCCTGCAATGCAGGAGACCTGAGTTTGATCCCTAGCTAGGAAAGATCCCCTGAAGAAAGGAATGGTTACCCACTCCAGTATTCTTGCCTAGAGAATTTCATGAACAGAGGAGCCTGACAGTCTAAGATCCATGAGGTCACAAACAGTCAAATACGAATGAGTGACTAACACTTTCCTTCATGTATGTTTGGCAGAGCTTGGTCTAAGGCTTGCTCACATACGGACTTCTTACTCAGCCATAGAGATGTGAGGTGGAGGGTACACGTGAAAGCTGAAAATCTTTATGCAAACAGTCCAACCATTTTGTGTGGCCAAATGGGCTGAGGGGCAATTTGCCATGAAATACTTTCTTTGTGGTACGGTTCATGGAACTAATGTTCTCTGGAACACATCTTTGGGAAAGTCTGGAGTTAATTTACAAGCAGAGAGTTAATTTCTTAGGTGATATTCCCATCAGGCTAGAATAGATGGGGACAGTTGATGTAGTCCTTTTCTGTTTGTTTATATTTGATTTTCTGATCTGTGATGTCATGTATCAGAAAAGTGTTGGGAAAGCATCACAATGAAATCCCATTTGATTCTGCATTTAGCAAACTACTTTAATTGAAAAGAATTAAATAGAGGAAGTTTGGGGGAAATAGAAGACATGATCATTTCACACTCTCACACTCATAACAGATCTGTGGATGAGAAACAAAGCACTTTGGCATCATCTGGGTATTTCTATATGTTTAAGTGCTTTCTCCTGATGGAGTGACATTTAGAGGACAAACTAAATATTGCACTCTCAGAAGCATGATGCTGTAAGACACATCCTAAGATAGAAAGCTTTTTGTGGTGAGAAAATTCACTGCTTTTCTGTGGCATCTATAACCAGCACACATCTAGTCATCAAAAGGAGAGCTGCATGGAATAAATAGAGTAGTTGACTTCTGCCCAAATCCTTTTGAAAAGAGGAAGTGGAGCCTTTCTGCTCTTTGGCACACAAAAGCACATTGCTTTATAATGAATTCCACAGAAGAAGCAAAATCCAAACAAAGCAACATCTTTTGCCCTAACCTACGTACAATGTAAGTGAGATTCCAAGTATGCAAATAGTGGGAGGAAAGAAATGCATGCTTGCTACCCCAGTTATTGGAGATTGTGGAAGGATATGAGTAGTGATTGCCCACGAGTTGGATGGTTCATGTGCACCACTTTTGTTCTTCTTTCTCCTGTTCCGTAATATCTGCTCTCAGTCTAATCTCTATGCTTTCTTTGATTATTTCTCTTTCTGTAAAAGGTGTGGTGCTGTTCTAAGAACTGAATCCAAACCCCCCGCAGCCCAGGCAATCAGGGTGAAATGTAACAACAGTCTCTTTATCTGGGCCAGTCATTTCTTTTTAGACATCAGTAAGGTTTTTCTTATATCCATTCTGAACTTGGTTTTGGAAGCAAATCTGTCTCCATCCATTTACCCTTATGGTCCAGGTGTGAGTGGAATCAGTGCAATTTTAGAGCAATTTCTGTGAAGTGCAAACTCCTGAGGCTACAAGACTTTTCCCCAACTCCACCCCTCTGACTGAATCCTTACAATGTATCAGTTTATCAGTCTAACTGCTCTCCCCACCTCCCTCTCCCCCATCACACACTATTAGGCAGGGACCTTGTTTGATTTTCTTTACATCTCCAATTCCCTCTACCCCTTCCCAGTGCCCAGGCTAGTATTCCACCCAAGCAGGCTCTAGACGTTTGTCGGCTTCTTAAATACTTCTGGAGGACTGTTTAGGGCACTACTGAGGAGGGAGGAAAATGACTTTGTTGGAGCTACGCGTGAGGGTAGGAGCGTCATTCTCTAGGCTGGAATGAAGTAAAGTGGGAGGATGAAGGATGTTTGCAAAACTGTGGGTGGAAGGCACTAGGGAAAAAAGAAATGCAGAAGGGAATTTTGTGGTCTGTTTTTGGAGTTAAATTCATCAAGACTGTATAAATCTCACAACATCAAAAGTGATACCACCTCCTTAAAGTCTTGGACTGTACTATCCAATGTGATAATCGGTAGCCACATGTAGCTATGTACACTCAAATTACTTGAAATTAAACAAAAATAATTCAGGTTTTGAGTCACACTAGCTATATTTCACATGCTCAACAGCCATATGAGACTCATGACTGCTGTATAGGAGAGCAGAGATGTAGAAATTCCATCATCCCAGAAAGTTCTTTTGGACAGCCCTGCTCTAGCAGTTGATAGTATGTTCATTTTGTTTCTCTCCTTGTTTACTCATCCTACAGTATTAACTGAGTGCCTGCTTTGTTCCTGGCAATGCTCTCAGAAAAACCTGAAATGGCTAAGAGCCCAGACTCTGAAACAGTGCGTGCAACTGCTCACTTACTGTGAGACCTTGGACAAGTCACTTAACCTCCCTGTGCTTTAATTTAACCAGTTGTAAAGTGAACATAAAAATTATCTTGTAGGTTTGCTATGAGAATTAAATTGGTATGTATGTATATGCGTACTTGTGTGACTAGGTATATAAATGTGTGCTCATGTGTGTATCTGTATATGTGTGTGTATATGTATATATATGTATGTATGTGTAGATGTACATATACATTTATTTTCATGTGTGCCTTAAATCAGTTTCTGATGCATATTCAGTGCTTGGTAAGACGGAGCTTTTAGTAGTGGTAGATATTTATTACAAAACAAAAACAACTATGATTTCTGCTATCATAAATAAAAACAGATCAACAAAACAACTATGATCAACAAAAATGATTATGACTTCTGCTGTCCTGGAATTTACCAGCTAGCGGAAGCAGCAGACAATAAATCACTATGCAAGTTAATAATTACAAACTGTATCAAGGGTTGCAAAACAAATGAATGGGAGAAATCAACAGAGAATAATAATGGAAAAGCTACATAGAAAACTTCTCATTTAAGCTAAAAAAAAAAAAACAAAAAAGAGGAGAAATGGCCACTATGAAAAGCGAAGAGGGAGAACTATGGAAAGGATACTAAAGCAAAGGGAAGTCTACTATGGAAGAGGACAGGGACTTCCCTAGTGGTCCAGTGGCTAATACTCCACACTCCCACTGCAGGGGTCCTGGGTTTGATCCCTGATCAGGGAACTAGATCCCACATACTGAAAAAACAAAAGGTTCCACATGCTGCAGCTAAGACCCAGCACAGCCAAATAAATAAATATTTTAAATAAAAGAGGTCAATGTGACTACAACAGACCAGGCAATGGAGGAGGTTTAGATAAGTTTGGAAGAAGAGATAAAATTCAGCTAGTTCATACAGGACTGAAGCCAGTGGTAGAAATTATGTGCCAAGGGTAATATATTATTATTATATATAAAATGATCACTCTGGGAGTTGTGTGAGGCACATGTTGGAGGGGTAGCAGGAATGAAAGTGGAGTCTATTAGAAGACTATTTTAGAAGACTGGGAGAAGGGGAGTAATTTAGATTCAGGCATTAGATAGGGATGTGGAGAGATATGGCCAATGTCTAGATGCAGTTGATAGAAAGAACCCATGGGACTTGATGATGGATTACATGTGGTCGATGAGGGAGGCATCTAAGCTGATGCTCAGGGTTTTTACTTGATTAACTAGGTCAGTGGTAGGTTTATTTACTAAAATAAAAAAGACCTATAAAGAACTTTTTTGAGAAAAACTAACTACATCTACTTGATGACAAGCAGTCTGCTAGAGATGGAAGTCTGGTATCCAGATGAAAGCCTGGACTGGCAATAGACACACAGGCATCATTAGCTCATAGATGATATTTAAGAGGTTGGATACAAAATTAACCTCTGGAGTGATGGAGCGAGAAACACAGCAAACATTCTCCCCAGTGACCATTTAACTAAAGAAAATTGTATATATTCTCTGAAAACTTTCCTAAGGGCAAACATCAATTAGAGAAATATTCATTCAAGTAAATTTAGTAAATCTTAGTAAGAACAGTGAGAGTCTTTGACGTTTGAGCCTTGACACCTTCCTCCCAACTATATCTTTGGAATCACCATGCAAGGGGCAGGCTGCCAGCATTTTTCATCTTTCTTCAAAAGTCCCGTGTTGCAGGATCTTTATTCAGAAAGAATAGGGCCTCTAGTCCTCCACCTCAGAAATATCCATTAAATACAAATGAAAGCAGTAAAAGAGAAACAGAAGAACAAAGAGATTTGAGACATAAAACCAAAAGCAAACTGGCAGATGTAAATTCAACCATATTAATAATACGGTTTATGGATGATACTAAAATATGGATCATCACACAGTCCAACTGAAAGGCAGATTATCAGATTAGGTTGAAAAAGTAACATGATCTGACTATTTGCTGCTTACAGGAGACATTTTAGATTCAAAGATACAAACAGTTTAAAAGCAAAAGGATGGAAAAAGATACACCATGCAAATAGCAACTGTAAGCAACTTGAAGTGGCTATACTAATAGCAGATAAAATAGACTTTAAAACAAGTTCTGGAAATGGGTGAGACCACCCAAGGAGAAAGTAGTGCTAGAGAAGAATAGAGACCTTGGGTGGAACTTTGGCAATTTTCAAGTTTAGAAGTAGGAGAGAGGGGAAGGATCATGAAAAAGAGACTCCCAAGCTATAATAATTTTCCAGGCTTTTATAGATCATGATATCATTCAAGGACACACTCTAGAATCCTTCAGTATCAGCCCTAAGAACATATGCAGTTGAACTGATCCACTCACTCTTTTTCCTGCCCCAATTTGACAAATAAGGAAAGACTAACAGTGACTAACAAAGAAGAGCAAGGAGAGATAAGAAAGCCTTCCTCAGCGATCAATGCAAAGAAATAGAGGAAAACAACAGAATAGGAAAAACAAGAGATCTCTTCAAGAAAATTAGAGATATCAAGGGAACATTTCATGCAAAGATGGGCTTGATAAAGGACAGAAATGGTATGGACCTAACAGAAGCAGAAGATATTAAGAAGAGGTGGCAAGAATACACAGAAGAACTGTACAAAAAAGATCTTCACAACGAAGATAATCACAATGGCGTGATCACTCACCCGGAGCCAGACATCTTGGAATGTGAAGTCAAGTGGGCCTTAGAGAGCATCACGACGAACAAAGCTAGTGGAGGTGATGGAATTCCAATTGAGCTATTTCAAATCCTGAGAGATGATGCTGTGAAAGTGCTGCATTCCATATGCCAGCAAATTTGGAAAACTCAGCAATGGCCACAGGACTGGAAAAGGTCAGTCTTCATTCCAATCCCAAAGAAAGGCAACGCCAAAGAACGCTCAAACTACTGCACAATTGCACTCATCTCACACGCTAGTAAAGTCATGCTCAAAATTCTCCAAGCCAGGCTTCAGCAATATGTGAACCGTGAACTTCCAGATGTTCAAGCAGGTTTTAGAAAAGGCAGAGGCACCAGAGATCAAATTGCCAACATAGGCTGGATCATGGAGAAAGCAAGAGAGTTCCAGAAAAACATCTATTTCTGCCTCATTGACTATGCCAAAGCCTTTGACTGTGTGGATCACAATAAACTGTGGAACATTCTGAAAGAGACAGGAATCCCAGACCACCTGACCTGCCTCTTGAGAAACCTGTATGCAGGTCAGGAAGCAACAGTTAGAACTGGACATGGAACAACAGACTGGTTCCAAATAGGAAAAGGAGTACGTCAAGGTTGTATATTGTCACCCTGCTTATTTAACTTCTATGCAGAGTACATCATGAGGAACGCTGGGCTGGAAGAAGTACAAGCTGGAATCAAGATTGCTGGGAGAAATATCAATAACCTCAGATATGCAGATGACACTACCCTTATGGCAGAAAGTGAAGAGGAACTAAAAAGTCTCTTGATGAAAGTGAAAGAGGAGAGTGAAAAGGTTGGCTTGAAGCTCATCATTCAGAAAACGAAGATCATGGCATCTGGTCCCATCACTTCATGGGAAATAGATGGGGAAACAGTGGAAACAGTGTCAGACTTTATATTTTTGGGCTCCAAAATCGCTGCAGATGCTGATGGCAGCCAGGAAATTAAAAGACGCTTACTGCTGGGAGAAATATCAATAACCTCAGATATGCAGATGACACTACCCTTATGGCAGAAAGTGAAGAGGAACTCAAAAGCCTCTTGATGAAAGTGAAAGAGGAAAGTGAAAAGGTTGGCTTGAAGCTCAACATTCAGAAAACAAAGATCATGGCATCTGGTCCCATCACTTCATGGGAAATAGATGAAAAAACAGTGGAAACAGTGTCAGACTTTATTTTTTGGGCTCCAAAATCACTGCAGATGCTGATTGCAGCCATGAAATTAAAAGACGCTTACTCCTTGGAAGGAAAGTTATGACCAACCTTGATAGTATATTAAAAAGCAGAGATATTACTTTGCCAACAAAGGTCCGTCTAGTCAAGGCTATGGTTTTTCCCGTGGTCATGTATGGATGTGAGAGTTGGGCTGTGAAGAAAGCTGATCGCCAAAGAATTGATGCTTTTGCATTGTGGTGTTGGAGAAGACTCTTGAGAGTCCCTTGTAATGCAAGGAGATCCAACCAGTCCATTCTAAAGGAGATCGATCCTGGGTGTTCATTGGAAGGACTGATGCTAAAGCTGAAACTGCAATACTTTGGCCACCTCATGCGAAGAGTTGACTCACTGGAAAAGACTCTGATGCTGGGAAGGATTGGGGGCGGGAGGAGAAGGGGACAACAGAGAATGAGACGGCTGGATGGCATCACCGACTCTGTGGACATGAGTTTGAGTGAACTCCGGGTGTTGGTGATGGACAGGGAGGCCTGGCGTGCTGTGATTCATGGGGTCGCGGAGAGTCGGACACGACTGAGCCACTGAACTGAACTGAACTGAACTGAACAGTGACTTCCCAAAGTCAGAGAAACATAGTAACAGAGTTGAAACTTAAAAGGTCAAGTGTGTATGTGTGTGTCTACAAGCATCCCTTCCCATACAGCAGTACTAGAGATCCTTTGTCTTACTTTTTCCTTCTCACATACTAAGTCTTTTGTTGCTGTGAGAGCTCCCTGCAGTGTTGTAGGGGTGCAGCCGTCTATGGGGTCGCACAGAGTCGGACACGACTGAAGTGACTTAGCAGCAGCAGCAGCCAGCTTGGGACCCTGATAGTAAGTTGTCAAGACTTTAAATAAATGATACAAATTGGGTTGATTTGATATTCATCATGTCTTTGTAGATGACTGTTTAACTTTCTGCAATTTTGGTTTCATCATCTGTGAAGTGAAACTCTCTGAGGGAGACACTCAGACAGGAGGTATAATGACTAGGAATAAATGAGGAGCACAGATCTGTTAGAGCTTACCTGTATTTCAGGAGCCCATCAAATTGGTTTAGATTCCATGGTCTCTGTTCCATCTTTTGAGGGCATCATAAAACATTCAAGACATAAAACTTATGCAGTGGGAACTTGCCTCCATGGGGAAAAAAGCAATTTTGGAGAGTCCAATAAAAACACCACACTATGTTTCAGATGTCAAAGAAGAGCCATCACAAAATTCCCAGTTTCCAGCAGCAATTATAACTATAATATAGGATTACTTAGCATCTGAAAGATGAAAGTGTTAGTTGCTCAGTTGTGTCCAACTCTTTGCGACCCCATGGACTGTAGCCTGCCAGGCTCCTCTGTCCGTGGAGTTCTCCAGTCAAGAATACTGGAGTGGGTAGCCATCTCTCCTTCTCCAGGGGATCTTCCCAACCCTGGGATTGCACCTGGATCTCCTGCATTGCAGGCAGATTCTTTACCATCTGAGCCAACAGGAAATTAACATCTACCATGGAACTAACATAAAACCGTGGTCTGGACATGAAAATGCCAGTGATCCTATCGTACCCAGAAAAAAAGTGTTTGTCGGCATTTAAACATGTCATAACCTAAAATGTCTAAAGGCATTTAATAAATACCCTTATATGTTGTTTACTTGGGTAAACCATCTAGTCAGACCCTCTTGTCCTCAGGATGTCAGTGAGAAATCAATGTGGACAAGCTTAGTTTATATTCGTCGTAACTGTCTCCATGTTGTCCCCCTTGGTGTTCACTATGATGAGAATCTGATCCCGGTGTTATCCAGGTAGAATTTGGTTAGTATGTTTTTAAAAAATCTATTACATGAACTAGATTTTTGGAATAAGAGATCAAAATCACTTTTGAAATAAGAGATTAAAATCATAGTATCATTGAGACAACTCTTCTCAGAATATAAGCAATGATACAAGAGATTAGGTGGTTTGGGAAACCACAGGACCTGCACTGGGGTCCCAAGCATAGAGTCCTGCACATTTTGCAAATGCAGAGTGACTTCAGTTTGGGCCATTTTTCAGTTTTATTTAACAAGTTTTTATTGGGCGCTTCCTGTTGCTGATACTGCAAGATCAGTATGTATAGGATATAAAATATAAAAATAAATAAATAAATATATAATTTATATAATACATTATATATTTTATATATAAATAAAATATAATGTATAAAATATAAAATACTATATAAATATATATATTTATATGTGTCTATATAAAATATATGTTAATAACAATATATTTATATATAAATATAAATAATATAATAAAATATTATAATATAATAATATAATAAAATATATATATATAATATATATAAATAGAATATAATACTATTATATTACTCAGAACCTACACTAGCTTATGGCATTGCACCGGACTCCAGAGTTAGAGTTTAACCCGTAGTTTTCATTTCCAGGCAACTAGAAAGAGTTTACTATGCTCAGTGAAAGACAGAGATTTGGGTGAGGCTGGGTACATTTTTTAAAAAATTATTTTCAGTGGAAGAAAGAAAATTATATCTGGGGTAGAAGTCTTTGTTTTCATGTTGAAGAGATTTTTAAGATATGGACAAATCTGTGTATTTATGTATTTAATTGAAGTATAATTGATTTGCAATGTTATGTTGATTTCTACTGTACAGCAAAGTGACCCAGTTATACACATTTGTACATTTTAAAAATATTCTTTCCATTAACCCAGGGTATTGAATATAGTTACCTCTGCTGTACAGTAGGACCTTGTTTATATTCTGTATGTAATAGTTTGCATCTAATATCCCCCAACTACTACTCCATCCCTCCTCCATCCCTCTCCACTCTTGGCAACCATAAATCTGTCCTCTATGTCTGTGAGTCAGTTTCTGTTTCATAGTTTCACTTGAAGCATATTTTAGATTCTACATGTAAGTTATATATGATATTTGTTTTTTTTCCTCCTGACTTACTTCACTTAGTGTGATAATCTCTAGTTGCATATATGTTGCTGCAAATGGCATTATTTTGCTATTTTTTATGGCTGAGAAGTATTCCATTGTATATGTATATCACATCGTCTTTATCCACTCATCTGTTAGTGGACATTTAGATTGTTTCTATGTCTTGGCTTTTGTGAATAGTGCTACAGTGAACCAGGAGTGCACATATCTTTTTGAATTATAGTGTTGTCTGGATGTATGTCCAGGAGTGGGATTGCTGGATCATATGGCAACTCTGTTTTTAATTTTTAAGGAACCTCTGTACTGTTTTGCATAGTGGCTACACAAACGTGTATTCCCACCAACAGTACATGAAGGGTTCTCTTTTTGGACAAGTCTAGAGTAGTTAGGTATGAAATAGAGTGATCTTGTCTCATCTGACAGTATTCTCCACATAAGACTCTCAGTGAAGTAAACTGGAGTTCTTAAAGAAATTTGTTAGAGGAAATTGCCTTCTCTCAGTTTAAGTTGCCTGTAGGCTTCCCTGGTGGTTCAGATGGTAAAGAATCTGCCTGCAGTGCAGGAGACCTGGGTTTGATCCCTGAGTTGGGAAGATCCCCTGGAAAAGGGATTGGCAACCCACTCTAGTATCCTTGCCTGAAAGGAGCCTGGTAGGCTACAGTCTATGGGGTTGCAAAGAGTTGAATACAACTGAGCAACTAATACTTTCATACTTTCAATGAAGAATAAGGAACATCATTACTACTTGCAAAAGTAGAAGACATCAGTAGGGCAAAACAATCGAAAGAAAAGGCACTCTTAAATTTTATTGCCATTATCCATAGCATTGCCATTTTAGATGTTTTTCTATGGAACTAATCAGCTTTTCAATTAAACTTGACAGCTGCTATTCAAAAAGTGAAAAGAAATTTACTTACATTTATGGGTAACATTTTTTTTCTCACCATGAATATATATTCTTGCCTATATATGATTTCTTCTTGTAAGTTGGCATTTGTAATTTATTAATATTATATTAAAATATAATATCCATTCTTTCTTTAATCAATGCTATAATCAGCTTACCACACTGCATTTCTTCTTGGTATAAATTAAAGGAAACAGAGTTGAATTTATTAAAATCAATTTTAAAACTATTTATTTTTATTAGAGCCTAATCTTTCTTTGAGTTTCCTTATTACATTGTAAGTCCTTTATCCCTCAGATCCCTACTCATTAACACATTAAGCCAAAAATCATTATTAAGAGTCCTGTCTCATTAAAAATTGCAAGAACTAGCTTTCCATGCTGGAGTTTTACACTGAAAATAGCTTCTAGAGAAAGAACATTTTTTTAACTGCTCATATTTCTGGCAAACAGCATCATATCATTATTGACAAGTCCCCAAATCAGAGCACCTACTGAACATGTCCATTCAACAAAAATATTATTTCATATTGTTTCTGAACAATAGACTTAAGTGCCAAAGTACATCATCTTCCCAAGTACTTTTCCCCTACCATTAACTATTCTTTCCAGTAACCCTATGACAGAGGCCATTATGAAAGGAAGCAGAAATGAAAAAAATTCTACAAAAAAAAGGTTGTGTCAGAGGTTATACTTTGCCAATGTCACTTTCTGTTGAGGGCAAGTGTCTTTCAATGATTTGTCTCTTTTCAATGGTCAATTATACCCCAGCATGCCTGATAAGATCAATAATACTTCTTAAATTGCTGGGGAATATGAGGCTGGGTTGACATTTAGAAACAAAATCCTTTCCTCCTCATTTCAGTCAAAACAATCAGTCACAGGCCTCCAAGGTGACAAGATTGGCAGAACTATGGTTCCAGATGTCCCAGTTGTCCTTCCAGAGAGCAAAATCATCCCCGGACTCTCAGAACCACAGTCTATTGTTTTCTAAAAGGAATGTAATTCCTAGGTTCTTAACCTTGAGTTGGATCACAGAGTCCTCCAAGCATTCAACTCAAGGTACACATGGCTCTCTCTCCAAAAATATACACAAAAAGCTTTCTGCTATTAGAGTTCATTCACAAAACTTACCTTTGTTTTCTTAACTGAGATAATACAGACCCATGAAGGTCAATTTAAATTCTCAAGTTCATATAACTCCTAATCTGGTCTTCTTCAGATCATTCATTGCTACCTCTTGAGAGGGCTGAGGCAACCTCAGGTCTTCCTCAGCTAGTCTAGGAAATGATAATACTCTGACTCTGAGAAATTTCAGGCTTATTCAGCAGCATTGGTTGAGCCCTTCTATGTGCTAAGCACTGTGTTATGCATTCTTCTCTTCCATAGCACAGGTGTCAAAACTGAAGAATAATCAAAATGGTGGCCTTATCTTTTAATCTGACCTATTGGTAAAGCTCCAGAGAACATTCTTTTGCCGTGCCTTTTCATTGACAGGGATAACATACCTCTAAAATGGTTCTAAGTCTACTCAGAACCACTCATGTTCCTCCACTGCTCCTAAGATCAAACCCACCTGTGCCTGGTATGGAAGGCCCATACATACACGGGAAACCTACATCCCGATTCATCTTTCCAAACCCCTTTACTCAAGACAAACCATTTGTAGTCAGTTTTTAACAAATCATTTTTTTATAAAAGAAAATAGTGCTGTTATCCATTCAAACAGTTCTCACCCAGAAATTTGCTATAGTTCTATTCATCCTTCAAGGCCTGCATCTTATCACCCTTCCGCCCTGAATTCTATTCTGATTCCCTAACTCAAAATTCCCCAGTTTCTCTTCTTACTTTCTACAACTCTTATGGCTGTGCCCAGTTGGAGGCTAATGGTTGATGGTCTGTTTAATCTCTTCATGCACAAACGACTTAATACCACTGATACATTTATGGTTTTTGAGGATAGCTAGCATGTCTATAGTTCATTATATACCCTCTGTCACTTTATGGATTTATTCAAATGAGGACTAGCAAAAATGGCCTCTCTTTAAAGGATTCCCAAATTATTTCTATTTTTAATAGTTGACTCTTAACAGAGAAAACCCAGTCTATCCACATATTGAAATCCTTGAATCTGCCTTGAATGTGAATTTCCTCAGCCAAGAACACTCTCACTTTTATTTTCTTCCAGAGTCCAGAAAATCTTGGAAGCCTGCCTTATGGGGTGATGAAATAAAAAGCCAGACCAAACCAACCAGACGTGGGTTCCATCTATAAATGTACATTCCACAGCCCAAGATAGAGCATCTTCCATTTTACTTGCTCAGCCTCTGAATGCCTCCTGTTTATAATGAAATACTTCAAAGTCTTCCAAACACCCATTTGGAAATGACTGCCCCCAATACAAAACGATGTCCAATCGGATGTACATCATCACACAGCAGGGAGGGAGAGGCGTGGAAAGCACTTGGCCTAATCAGAAAGCCTCATCTCTTGATGAGGATTTTCGTTTTCTCATTTGTCATCTTTCTAGCCACTGAATTCTCAAGTGGCTAATTTGCTTCCTATTGGTAATCAGCTAGTTATTTTTATTCTCAGTTCTCTCCCTGGAACTGTCAAACTCTTTGGAACAATTCATCACCCACAGGGGCCTAACCCTTCTGTGGCGGGAACTGGGAGGGGGGAGGGAAGCTATTATCCTGGAAAAGATAAGTACAAAACTATTTCACCGTTTATATTCAGTTTTTAAACAGTGATTTCCCCGATGAGGTAAGTCAAATAATGACACCAGTGGGTAAGAGTGAAACAATGAAAGCTTCAAGGGAAAATGCATTAGGCAATGGAAATACTCCCCAGCTGTGAAGTTTGTGACTCTGAAATCACTTATTCTTAAATTGTCTTTACAACCCCACAAAGGAGCATCATCTTACATTCACGACTTACGTTGGCAGGAAGCTGTCTCTGCGAAAACTATAAACCCAGAGAGGAGAATTTTAAATATGTATAATGCATTGGTGGTTATTCCAAAAGCAACTTTACCCCAGCAACGAGAGAAGGAAGGTAGCCTTTGAAGGTTGTTTTGTCTGTGGCAGGAAACTTTTTCTGCTAGTTCCCGCAGGTCTTCTCAATTACAGAATCTCACTTTAGTTTGTCTCTTGTTCCCTCTCCTTCCAGCTTTTGCTGTCTCTGTTTGTCTCCAGTGAAATAATTTCCCAACACTGTTTTCAGGTTGCCATTTTTCTGGGTTCACATCAGGTGCCATGGAGAAGTTGACCCAACCACTCTTGTGAAGAAAACTCTGGTGTCAGTACATTTTCTAATTACTGGGTGTCTAATTTGATCTCTTCTCAAATTTCCCTCGGTCCTTCAGAAGAATCTAATATCAATCTCTCAAGGCAGGCTGTGCTCACTGGAGCCAAAAGTTTACATTTCTGAAGTCCACGTTCAGCTTTAAGAAAGATGTTAGTGTGACATAAATTGGCATTTTCTTGGCACTTCCTTGGCTTGTAGCAAACTCTTTATTCCTTGGGAGGAAGCTGAGTGTTGAGCAGCCCTTCTGGCTATTTCCTTAGAGACTTCTGAATCGTGGCAGCAGCAGTGTGATATGAATCTTGAAATGTTTATCTTCCTCCACCGTTTTTCATGTCTCAGACCCTTTTTTGTGTCTTTGCTGTTTCATATAAACATCCACACATGTAACTTCACTTTTAGGTGTGTGCCTCTGTAAGGACAATCGAAAGAGACTGAGAAAGCACGTTTACATACCCCTTGTCGAGTTTGCTGGCTTTTCATCTGCTAATTCCCTCCACGCATGGCTGTTCTTACAATGGGTGATATCACCCAACAGCTGTCCTGGACTGGAAACTAAAATACTTGTAGAATTTCAGCCTTTTGTCTTACCTACTTAAATCTCTCTTTATTCCAAAATACCAAAACAGTACAAGAATGGTTGGCTGGCTTCAGTGAAACATTACTCCCGTGACTTTATGTAAATTGTTTTATAGCCTGTTCTCTTCATGTTTCTTGGTAATTGTCCCTAATTCTAAATTTGCCTTCAAGAATTATGAACAGTGATGTTATTGACATGAGTCGTTATATTTGGCATTTGGTAAAACAGCAAAACTGTTTTTGTAAAAATCGGTTTTCCGTCTGCCATGTGTGAGTAGGAAATGAGTGGAAAGAAGCAACACTTTTCCCACCCCATGTCCCCTGGTTGACCAGAATGAGAACTTTAATATCTGACATGATCCATATGTGTTGATTAGCATCTGGAGTGGCTGAATACCGTAAGTACAGATCTCTGTGCCTCTTTCTACATAATTACCCTGGTTATTTATTCATGTCACTTGGTCCTACTCCTCTAAAACTAGCATGTTCCTTTCTTCATCACCAAAACTTACTTCATCACTACAATCGTGATTTTTTTTAAAGACCAATCTACTTTCTTAGCTGTTCTCCCTTTCTCTTGGGTCTTCATCCTTATCACAATATCCTGTTCCCTGGCCCTTTCCTCTATTTTGGGGCATTGTGTTAACTGCTTACTCCCAGAGAAGGGTGAGAAAACCTCCATGGAGCAGCAATTCTAAAATCCACAGACTACCAGCAGTTCACCATGTTGTACAGACATTGTATACAGCTCAACACATTTTCATAAACTAAAAGCATCTCTATGACCAGTGCCCAGCTCAGGAAGGAACATTTATGAACTTTGCTAGCCACTTAACAGAATAATGTCTATTGAAAATAATAAGCAAGAATTGGACCTATATTTTGCCTATCTCTTTATTCCACTTTTAATCCTTTTTATTGTTTTTATAAATATATTGACCAGTGAGCGATTAGAAATAAATAACCAAACAAAATCAAACAACAGAACGGGCCCTTTACCTCTGCTTATCTGAGAAAAACCAAGCTAGAGGATGTAAGATGCCTATCAGATTTTGTGAGTGGTTAATTTCAGTTGCTAACTTCAGCATGCCTGTGAGGACTCATAGTTCACACAGGACCCAGCTGTCCTGAACACATAGGATAATACTGTACAAGGAACTCATGCACCAGAAACTGTCTCCCACTATCAAAACACCTTTCCTTGGATTTAGAGTCACCACAGCATATATGTTCAGGGTCCTCAAAGTGTTGCCTTCTCTGGGGTCCCTGCTTGCAGACATCACACTTGAATTTCACTAGAGTACATTTCCCTTTTTGGAGCCCAACATCTCTTGTGAAGGTGACAGCATGGTCTATACCATAAAAATGATTGTTCTGGTTCTAATACAGAAGCTGACACACAAGACTGGACTTTTCCTCCTCTTGTGCCAAGATCGTCTGCAGATATCAAACTTTCCTGTTGTGAATGGGTACAGGCTGTGATGTGGCCATTCTAGGACTTCCAGTAGCAGTAAGAGGAAAATTATGAACCAATTCCCCTGGAGAGGAAGTTCCTATTGAAATAGCAGTCCGGTCAGCAGGCGCAAGCGTGACAGCTGCCTCCTTCCTACCAGGAATAGCCCCACCGCTACAGCTGCTGACTCTCCCATTGCAGGGTCTATGAATTGACATCACACCAAGAGGCTTGGCAGAAGCAGCATTTGGCATATTCACACTCATCCCACGAGAAAATTGGGAAGGAATCAGCTACGTGCATTTTCCTGGAAGGCAGGATTTCCCTTGTTCATTGATTGTGTCTTCAGTTTACAACAAATGTTCTGAAAATGGGATGTACATGATATTGTAAGCCTTCTATAATTTCAAAGAGCAAATGACCCAAGCCTCATTCTCATTTCCCCTTGTTCCAGAAATTGATTGTTGGATACACAGGTGATACAGCTGGAAGGCCCTATACATATCCGCTAACAAATCCCCCTCCCATCTTACAGGCTGAGACTGAAGCCTGGATTACTGAATATGAGATTCAAACAACACAGATTGGATTTTAGGGTTTTATGTTTTAATTTTTTTGGGGGTAAACTATTGGTAGAAATACAATATACTTACAGAAAAGGCAAATCATAACTGTGAAACTCAACAGATTTTCTTAAACTGAGATACCCATATAATCACATAACCAGCACTCCAAGCTAGAAGCTAAGCATTCCTAGTACTTCCCAAAGCCTCTGCTCCCTCCCAAGGACAACCACTATCCTGCCTTCTAATATCACGTCTTGTTTTTGCCTATTATTAAAGGTCATATAAATGGAATTATGTAGTGTGTTATTCTTGCACCTGGCTTCCTTCAGCTCTATATTGGTGAGATTCATTCACATATTTGTGTATAGTTTTATTTATTTATTTGACTGTGCCAGGTCATAGCTGTGGCATGTGGGGTCTAGTTTCCTGAGCAGGGCTTGAAACTGGGCCCCCTGCCTTGGGAGTGTGGAGTCTTAGCCACTGGAGCACTAAGGAAGTCTCTATGTGTAGTTTTAATGCATTGATTCTAATTTATGTGAAATATTCTTTTCTGTGAGTATAGTACATTGTATATGTTTTCAGCAGCTGGTAGACATTTAGATCATTTCCAGTTTGGGGCTCTTATGACTAGTAGTGCTAAAACCGTTTCTGTACATGTCTTTTGGTGAATAGATGTAATCGAATTGGAGTTGTTCATGCTCCCTGATGATCTAGTGGTTAGGATTTGGTGCTCTCAGGGCCATGACCCGGTCCAATTCCTGGTCAGGGAAGCCTTTCTTCTTGGGCTTCCCTGGTGGTTCAAACCGTAAAGAGTCTACCTGCAATGTAGGAGACCTGGGTTCAATCCCTGGGTCAGGAAGATCCCCTGGAGAATGAAATGGCAACCCACTCCAGTATTCTTGCCTGGAGAATCCCACAGACAGAGAAGCCTGGCAGGGTACGGTTATGCGGTCGTAGAGTCGGACATGACTGAGCAGCTAACACACATAGAGTTTAATGCCTAATGATTCTCAAAAGATGACGAGAAGGGAAACGAACCAACTTTATGCAAGTCCTTGTGCTAGAGAAACTGTCGTCGCGCCACTCTGTGCCAGCCGCCAAAAGAAGACTATTTGAAGAATATGGTAGCCACATGACAGTTACCAATACAGCATTTACGGTTGAGACAGTTTGCAAGGACTCTCAAAAGCCAAAATAGTCACTTGACATTTCATTAATATAAAAATCTGTTAATTTGCTTTTATTTTTACTTATGTTTATTTACAGAAAGTGAAAGTGTAAAAGTGTTAGTCACTCAGTTGTGTCTGACTCTTTGCAACCCCCGTAGCCCACCAGGCTCCTCTATCTGTGGAATCTTCCACACAGGAATGCTGGAGTGGGTAGCCATTCCTTTCTCCAGGGGATCTTCCCAATCCGGAGATTGAACCTGGGTCTCTTGCACTGCAGGCAGATTCTTTACTGTCTGAACCACCAGGGAAGCCATACATTCTCATCCTATAAACATAACTCACAAAACAATACTGCTAGGATGTAGATGTCATGGTTGCAAGGATTCTTGTCTATTCTGTTGATCACAAAGCAGCACCAATGCCTGGCCTAGATGGTGATAGACATTATCTGTAGAAGGTATGAATGATGGATGGTCCTCATGGCCACTGCTCTCCAACCTTGGAGCTTCCCCAGAGGTAATCTAATCTCTGGTTCTGATGTGTGCCTTTCCCTTCCTTTTTAAAAAATACATCGGTTTTATGTGTGTATGTGTGATAATATAATTGGATTATACCATGCTTTATGAATTTTTTAAGTTAAGGGTGTGTCAAGCATTTTTGTTGGTCAGTATATAGAGAAGGGCTATCATTTTTGCGCTGTGTAACATTCCGTGATATGGATTGTGACATTTCAGCCATCTCTAAATTTTTGATACCACAAATGATGGTGCAGTGAGCATTCTTATGAATATGTATAAATGTTTCTTGATGGTAGATATGTGAAAGGGATTTATTGACTTACAGGTGGTATACATTTTTAACGCTTCCAAAATGACCCTTCCAATTCAGTGTCATGAGCAGATGCTAACTTGCTTCTCCTTACCACTGCTATGATTGATATTATCAAATTTTGAAATTTTTGCCAAAATGATATGTGAAAAATGTCATTTAATTTGTATTCCTATCTATATTTCTGGATATTCATGGCATCTATCCATGTATTTGTTGTTTTAGTTAGGGTTTGATTCAAGCCTTCTGCAAAGAGCAAGTGTATAGTTGAAAATAATTTAGTGGGTGGATGAAATCCATCAATCCCCATCAAGGCACTTACTTATGGTCATATTTTTCATTATTGTGGTCTTCGGGACTATAGGAATCCCAACCAAACTCTGATTATATCTCTGCCTACATGCTAAGGGTGTAAAGAAGTGATTTAAACACTTCTTCAACATTCCAGGGGACAAACAGAATCTTGACCTGTCTAGTGTATTGATACAGAGCTAAATCATTTGGAGACTGGATTTTCCAGTTAATTATCCAGTGCTTTCTTTTTATGCCAGCAACTGGAAGGAACAAACCAAGTTCTACTATTTGGCTTATCTATCTTTTCTACCAAAGTAGGATCTGAGTTCTGAAAAATATCCTGTACAGGGTATGAAATTACAACTAAATCTGCAATAAGCATCCAGTTTATACTCCTGCATGTTGGGTTCATTACCCAACCTGTTCCTGACCAACATTAAGGGCAGAGAATCTGGGGGTGAATTGACCAACTTTCAATCCTGATCTTTACTGGTTTGCAAACCGGGACATGTTTGTGAACCTCTGTTCCTCTGTTTTATTTTCTAACAGAATAAGACTTACTTTGTAGAAATCAAGAGAATTAATTGATTAATAAATTAATTGATCAATAAACACAGCACAGACCCTGGCATATACTAAATATTCAACAAAGATTATTATTACAATTATTAATAGGGTTAGTTTTGATTGGGTCAAAGATCAAGGTTTACACTGGACCTGAGAACGTGTTCAAATTCTTTTCTGCTCCTCTACTGGGGAAGAAAATCACTGTAGTGGGCCCTTCATATTCATCTACAGATGTGTGCTCACTTCGTATAGAAGTCACGTTGGCCTCAGATGTTGTTTTTATACATAGCTCCTTGCAGGTTTTAGTCCTGAACATGCAAATGAGGACTATTTAACAGAAATGCCCACCAGACTACTATGAGTTTTTACCTAGTGCATAAACTGATTCAAGTTTTCTGATCAGACTTTGGCCTCACGAGCCCTTGGCTGACATTTCTGTTTGAAACCTGACACTCTGCCAGAAAATTTCTTCAGTTTGAATGAAATGAAATGGGGAGCTTAATTCCAATAACAGACAGACCCAGCAGGGCCGGCAGTTGGTTCAGATTTTTATTGTCCCACGAGAACTTGGCCTCCTAGGCCGTAACTCCAGACCTCTATACATTCACCTTGCATTCAGGATAGAATAACCAGAGGCTCACAGAGGGGACGTCTGGGTGAGATAAAGTCAAACCCCAGCTGCCTTTTTCCTTAGCCTCCTCGACTGTTCTTTGAGGTCCGATCACTCTTGGTCTTGGGGATGAGACTAATTTAATTCCAGGGCATCTGCTGGTACCATTTCAGAAATGCTGGAAAGATGCCATCCTCACCACACTCACTCCAGAATGAGCCTTCCAGGAAACTCCTTCTCTGTGAAAATTCTGAGATTAAGATGCAGCCTCCATTAGAATCTTCCTTCTAGACGGAAGTGAGCTGGGGAGAATGTTAAGCTATCAACCCTTAATTTGTTTATTCACTTACTTACTCTCCACGCGTCTGTGAGGGCTTACCCAGCACCTGGCACTGTGCAATGGATAGTGGTTGACAAGGCAGACACAGTGTGGTCCTTACACCCTGCATCACCCAGCTACAGGGGGAGAAAGACACTGGACAGAGTGTGATGAACGTAAAGGAGTCACCAAGGAGGGCCCTGCGGGACTCCGGGTTTGGACTCTAGGACTGGCCTTGATTCTGCACGACCTGGATCATCACTTGTGTGGTCATGGGACACCATCCTCAATGCTGCTCCCAATGACAATTTTAGCTTCAATAAGGTACCAGGGTATGCAGCCAACTCAGAGCTCTGGAGTAATTTATAAAATTCTCATTACAGTATCCCTCTTGGGATCCCTGCCACAGGATCATGCTGTGGGTGAGACCACATTATAATGACGGTTTTCTGCATATTTCATCGTGGAGTATGGTGAAGGAAATTGCAACCCACTCCAGTATTCTTGCCTGGGAAATCCCATGGACAGAGGAGCCTGGTGGGCTACAGTTCATGGGGTCACAAAGAGTCAGACATGACTGAGTGACTGAAAAACACAAAAACACCCCGGAATAAACCAAAATCCAAGTTGAAACAGAGAGAGGAAAGAGAAGAAGGGGAAGGAGGAGGGAAAGGGGAAGAGAGACAGGGAAGAGTAGAGATGCTGAGTAAACAGGGATCCAGGAAGGAGAGAGACAGGCGGAGTGTGGTCCTACTGTTCTTGTTCTGGATGAATCTGGTACCAAACACCCTCCCCTGTCAGAGAGGAAAGTTGAGTATTTAACTCAGGGTACCTGGACTTCACCTACACTCCCCATCATTTGCCAGGTCTGACCTTGTCAAGTCATTGAACTTTGGTTGCTTCAGTTTCCTCATTTACAAGAAGAGATTTAAACCACCACATCACATTCACTGGGTTATGTCACTTGAATGAGAATAAACAAGTCAATACCCACCCACAGTGCTTTCAAAACATAAAAAACATGTTAACAAATACTAGTTGTCATTGTTACACAGACACATGCAATACATGTGTATGCAACGGATGTGAATGACTGAATCTATACTTTCGAGTTGGCTTAGGGTCAAAGGGTAGACTGAGGCTGTGAAACCTGGGTCTCCCAGAAAGAATGGATTCAGGCATCCTTCACTTCCTCATTCTCTTCCAAGTGTATTTCCATGGTGCCCCGAACTTTTCAGAGCACTCACACATCAGTCATTTCACTGTCTCAGTAGGTTTGTTACTGAGTGACCAAAAGCACTCAAGTGACCCACCTCTTTTGTTCACAGACTTCCAAATGAATGTCACTTGACATGGCTGCGTTGGTATCCTTGTGAGGCTGGGTAGTGGGGAGGACAGAATACATTGTAGGCTGGGAGACCTTCATTCCACACGTCAAGTCCTCTTAGACCGCTGAGCTCCTGATCTCGAGAGGAAAGATAAAGTGCAGTGTGAGGGCATGACGTCAGACTTAATACGGGAATCACTCATGACAGCCAAGCTTGCCAAGTCAAGAACAAAGTTCTGTTAAATTTATAAATGGTTTCCTCTAACACACCCTAAAAAGATGCTTAACCTCTGTCCTCTAGTGCCTAGGGTACCACTATTCCTCCATGAAAGAGCAGCCTTCCTGGGGAGCTTCCGGAAAGCATGCATTTTCTGACATTTGCAAATGGCTCTTTGGGGACTGCTTTTCTACATCTAAATGTTCCAACTACAAAAAAATGAATTTCAAAACCATGTGGAAATAAAACATAACATCATCAGCATCTTGGTCATCAAAAGGGCAGTGGCCTGGAGCTGGAGGAGCTGAATTAAAATGCCAGCCCTATCACTTATTAACCCAATCATTTTGGACAGTATTTTTTGTAGCCTCTGAGTCTCAGTTTCCTCATCTGAAAAATGGATCTGATCTTCATCTTATAGGGTCATTATGAGGATTCAGTGAGACACTGCAGATAAAATGGTTGGCACAGCCCTTGACGTATATCAGGTGCTTCATCAGTAGTGGTTACATTCACTGTTTTGTATATCCATTCATTATAGGGAGGCATAATGAACATGGTATATAACTTAGACTCTTTTTCTTCTTTTCTAATATGTGACTTCATCACTGCTGCTGCTGCTGCTGCTAAGTCACTTCAGTCGTGTCCAACTCTGTGTGACCCCATAGACGGAAGCCCACCAGGCTCCCCCGTCCTTAGGATTCTCCAGGCAAGAACCCTGGAATGGGTTGCCATTTCCTTCTCCAATGTGTGAAAGTGAAAAGTGAAAGTGAAGTCGTTTAGTCGTGTCCGACCCTGATGCTGCTGCTGCTAAGTCACTTCAGTCATGTCCAACCCTGAGACCTGTCCTAATCACCCTATTTTAAATCGCAAACCTGTATCACAGCCTCCCTTCCCATATACCTCCAACCACTCCCTTTCTTTCTTCACTACCCCAGTTTTTAGAGTACCATCACTTTCTTTTTAAAAAATTTTATTGAAGTATAGTTGAAACCACTACAATATTGTAAAGTAATTAGCCTTCAATTAAAATGAATAAATTTATTTTAAAAATAAAATAAAAATAAAAACTGGAAAAACAATTTTTATTGAAGTATGGTTGACTTACAATGTGTTAGTTTCTGCTATACAGCAAAGTGATTCAGTTATACATTATCTGTCTGTCTATCTATCCTTTTCCATTTTCTTCATTTTTTATCTCAGAATATAGAATATAGTTTCCTCTGCTATTCAGTAGGACTTTGTTGTCTATTTATCCTATATGTAACAGTTTTCATCTGCTGGTCCAAAAGCTCCTATCCTTACTTCCCGTACTCAGCAACCACAGTCTGATCTCTGTGGCTGTGAGTCTGTTTCTGTTTCATGAATAACCTCATTTGTGTCTTATTTTAGGTTCCCCATATAAATGATATCTTATGATATTTCTCTTTCTGACTTACTTCACTTCGTATGATAATCTCTATGTCTAACCATGTTACTGCAAGTGGCATTATCTCATTCTTTTTCATGGTTAAGTAATATTCCATTGTATCTGTCTATATCTGTATCACATCTTGTTTATCCATTCATTTCTCAGTGGACATGTAGGTTGTTTCCATGTCTTAGACATTGTGAGTAGTGCTGCTGTGAAAATAGGGTTGCATGTGTTTTTTGAGCATGACAGCTTTGTCCCGATACGTGGCCAGGAATGAAATTGTTGGATCTTATCGCAACTATATTTTTAATTTTTTAAGGAACCTGGATACTGTTTTCCATGGTGGCTGCTCCAACTTATGTTCCCACCAACAGTGTAGGAGAGTTTCCTTTTCTCTGTACCCTCTCCAGCACTTGTTATTTAAAACACTATTACTTTTCTTGGTGATTAGATTTATTATTTACGGTTTGTCTCCTCCTGACAGAAACCAAGTCCTATAAGGACATAGAGTTTTGTCTATAATACGGTCATTCCTTGGTATCCCCAGAGGGTTGCTTCCCTTGGATACCAAGATTGGTGGATGGAAGCAAAGTTATGACCAACCTAGATATTATATTAAAAAGCAAAGACATTACTTTGCCAACAAAGGTCTGTCTAGTCAAGGCTATGGTTTTTCCAGTGGTCATGTATGGATGTGAGAGTTGGACTGTGAAGAAAGCTGATCGCCGAAGAATTGATGCTTTTGAACTGTGGTGTTGGAGAAGACTCTTGAGAGTCCCTTGGACTGCAGGGAGATCCAACCATTCCATTCTAAAGGAGATCAATCCTGGGTGTTCATTGGAGGGACTGATGCTAAAGCTGAAATTCCAATACTTTGGCCACCTCATGCGACGAGTTGACTCACTGGAAAAGACTCTGATGCTGGGAAGGATTGGGGGCGGGAGGAGAAGGGGATGACAGAAAATGAGATGGCTGGATGGCATCACCGACTCAATAGATGTGAGTTTGAGTGAACTCCGGGAGTTGGTTATGGACAGGGAGGCCTGGCGTGCTGTGATTCATGGGGTTGCAAAGAGTCGGACACAACTGAGCAACTGAACTGAACTGAACTGAACTGAAGTCCCTTATATAGAATGGCTTAGTACAGTGAATACACGGTTGGCCCTCTGTGTCCCCTGATGAAAAGCTCGCAGGTATGGAGTGCTAACTGTATATTCTTTGCAGTTGGAAAACATGACACATAGTGGGGCTCAATAAATCTTTGTGGACTGAACTAAAGCCCTGGAATCATTAGTTAGACCTGGTTCCAGGGCTGGTCTTGGCTTGTACTGGTTTTTGTGACCTTTAGCAAATTATTCTCGGTCTCAGTTTCCATTTGTGTAAGATAATGACAGTGATGACAATCCCTCAGAATCAAAACAATTAAATGAAATTATATCTGTAAAGCACTTGGCATAGGATCTGGGTCATAGAAGCTTTTTTTAAAAAATTTATTTTTAACTGAAGGATAATTGCTTTACAGTATTGTGTGGGTTTCTGCCATACCTCAACATGAATCAGCCATAGGTAGACATATGTCCCCTCCATTTTGAACTTCCCTCCCACTTCTCAATCTGTCCCACCCCTCTAAGTTGTCACAAAGCATCTATTTGAGCTCCCTGAGTCATACAGCAAATTCCCACTGGCTATCTAATTTACATATGGTAATGTATAGAACCTTTAAGTAGATGAAATCTACTAAAATGAAATTTTGAAGAGTTCTTGATACCTATGCTGGTGCAGACAGACAAGGGGTCATCTTGAGTCATTCCTCAAAATACTCACCCTGGTCTTAATCTGAAACTCCCTTCCCCAATAGTGCATAAGCAGACAATGATGTGAATTCTGCCTCCTCTATGTGACCCTCTAAAGGGCCAACTGTCCCTAATCCTCAGATAGCATGATGGCCAGCGGGGAAATTTGGAAATCATCACAGGTATTGGCCCCACAATGCATATGATTTGACTGGTGCTGAGATCAAAACAGTGTTGTCCCTTGAATCTATAATTAGCCAAGAATAGACTTCCTACGAGCCTATTGTGTGAGGGGAACCAAAATCACAGTTTCTGTCCTCAAGGAGCTTTTGACCCAAAACCTTCCCAAGAGAGGACCAAGGAGCACCGTGCCAATAGTCAGCAAATGTGTGTGCACATGTGTGAATTGCTTCAGTGAAAGTTGGGAGTATGCAAGAAGCTGTGGGTTTCCAGCTCACTCTAGTGGGCAAAGCCAGCCTGCCATTATTTCCTAGAAGCCCTTTCTTCAGTGTGAAAAGTAAGGCTGATTGACATAATGGACAAAAATGAGGCTGGTAGTCCAGAGGACTGAGTTCAGGTTTCAACTCTGCTGTGTGTCTATGAGCAAGATATTGGGCCTCTCTGAAGATAATTATTAAGACAGCTGATGTTTGTTGCAGGACCACTGTGAGCCAGTGACTCCATATGTATCAGTCACTTGTCCAGTCCTATATTCAGCCCTTTATTTTACTCAGTGAGTTGAGTGCAGCCTCACATCAGGCACCATGAATGTAGCCTTGAACAAGATAGTTCAACCCCTTATCTCACTGAGTATAAATACTGGTGGTGGAGACGAGAGTGAGTAATCCATTACACACGTATTAATGATTTATTCACCTATTCAAAAACCATGTGTTCGGTCTGACATTACTCAGTTGGTGAATTGTGGTCAGTGTTTCAAAGGAGAAGCTTCCCGTGCTCTTTGTGAGGATATACCGTGGCTAGGTGTTTGCCTGGACTGGTTGGAAAGGTCAGCCCTGACTTCCAAGGAGAAATGGCTTTTGAACCACAACACTGAAGAATGAGTGAGGGTTACTGTGTAGTCCCATTTTGCAGATGAAGAAACTGAGGCTCAGAAAGGTCACGTAACTTAACCATAGAACACATTAGTTATTTGATGGACCCAGGATTTGAACCCTAGTTTTTCTAACACTGAAATGAGTGGTTTATCAGGTTAGTGTTTTTTTAGACTGGGATATAGATCAGAATTTCTACTAAGAGTTCTATTAGAATGTACATGCTTGGTCCCACCGAGAGATTCTGATTCAGTTGGTCCAGGTAGAGCAAAGGCACAGTTCAGTTCAGTTCAGTCACTCAGTCGTGTCCAACTTTTTGCGACCCCATGAACCGCAGCATGCCATCACCAACTCCTGGAGTTTACCTAAACTCATGTCCATTGAGTTGGTGATGCCATCCAACCATCTCATCCTCTGTCATCCAAGAAGGAGCAAAAGTAAGTTTGAAAGAGCGCCCCAATTGACTTGGATGCATGACTCAAATCATCACTATCTAGTATTTCTGCCACAGTTCCCCAGAGCTCAGTGACAGCATGACATCACGGAAGGAAATGCAGATGTGTATCAGGTCCCTGCTGTACCACTAAATCCCTGCTTGATCTGTGATGACATCAGTACTCCAGCCCTCATGCACATGAGAATCACCTGTAAAGCTTTCAGAATCTCTCCTATGCCCCACCTCCCAACAACAGCACCAGAATCTCTGGGGAAGGGACCTGGACAGAGGCATTTACTAGATGTTTCCTTGTGCTTTAGCACTGCTGCTGCTGCTAAGTCATTTCAGTCGTGTCCAATTCTGTGCGACCCCATAGACGGAAGCCCACCAGGCTCCCCTGTCCCTGGGATTCTCCAGGCAAGAACACTGGAGTGGGTTGCCATTTCCTTCTCCAATGCATAAAAGTGAAAATTGAAAGGGAAGTCGCTCAGTTGTGTCTGACTCAGCGACCCCATGAACTGCAGCCTACCAGGCTCCGCTGTCCATGGGATTTCCCAGGCAAGAGTACTGGAGTGGGGTGCCATTGCCTTCTCCATGCTTTAGCACTAGATGACCTCAAAGATCCCTTCTGACTTGGAAATCCTCTGCATCCATGACTCCCACCCCTACCACCGCTTCCTGATGATTGAGGGGGACATTATGGAGGGTGCACCTAAGTTAGGGGTGTGTGTGTGGTTGATGCCTTGCCAAGACCTGCTGCTCCACTCTAGCACTGTCTTTGTGAAAACAGTAACTTTTTTTTTTCCTGACTGATTTATGTGATGGTTGGAAAGCAGCTCCCAGAACAGGCTGTTCCTCCCCTAGGTACTATTAACATAAATATGTGCGCTGGGCCTTCAGCTCCAGCTTCTCTCTGGGTAAACGAGGCTTAAAGGGGCCCATGAAAGCCTGAAGAGAAACCAGAGGAGAGGAAGTGTCATTAGAGGCACAAGAATGAAAAGGGGAAAAGGACAGGACGTTGCTAAGAGACAATGTCAAGCTGGGCCATGGGATTAACAGCCGGTATCAAAGCAAGTCCTTCTTAATGGTGTTTCTCCAGTAGGGCCTTTTCCCCACGCTGGCGGAGGGTGAGATTATCAAAGCAATTCCATTCCAAATCAGGCGTAAAAGACCCCTTTCTTTCTTGGTAGGACCAAAATATTAGGTGAAAATTCAGTGATTTCGGTATCTGTACCTTCCAGCTTGGGGAAGAGCGAAACCCGATTCTTTACTTGGAACTACTCAGACCCTCTAACCTGAGAATGAGCACTGAGAACAGCTGACAGGTAGATGTCTCTTGCAGCCCACACTGAAATTATTTGCCACTATGTATTTAGATGGCATGACTGCCCTCTAAGATACGTTTGAGGAACCCTGAAAAAAAGAAGAAAAAACCAACTCTGGTGATAGCTAATGCTACTGTACTAAATGTTTTTCATGAATTACTTCTTTTAATCTAAGCAACACACTCTGAGTTAAGTAATTCTGTGTCCCTGTTTGCACAGGTGGAAAAATTAAGGGATTGAGAAGTTAAGTACTTGCCTAAGATGACTCAGCTAATGGGGAATGGAAGGAACTTGGGTTCTGGAGTTAAAATGATCTGGATTCAAATGCTGGTTCTGCCGTTTGCTGAATGGACATCTTTGGACAAGTTACTTGATCTCTCTGAGCTTAGATTTCCTTGTGTGCAAGTTAGAATAAAATGTACCTTGTAGAGTTACTCTGATTGGAGATAACATATATAAAGCACACAGCTAATGTCCCATAAATGGCTATACATATCATCATCATCTTATATTTAATGTTAAAAAAGGGAGTTTATCTACAGTGAGGTACCACCTCACACCAGTCAATGTGCCCATCATCAAGAAGTCTACAAATAACAAATGCCGGAGAGGGTGTAGAGAAAAGGGAACCCTCCTACACTGTTGGTGTGAATGTAAATTGGAGCAGTCACTGTTGAGAACAATATGGAGGTTCCTTTAAAAACTAAAAATAGAGTTACCATACAATCCTGTAGTCCCACTCCAGGGCATATACCCAGATAAAACTCTGATTTTAAAAAATACATCCACCTCAATGTTCGCTGCAATGCTATTCACAGTAGCCAAGACATGAAAGCAACCTAATGTCCATTGACAGATACATGAATAAAGAAGATGTGAGATATACATACATATATATATAATATTATTCAGCCACGATAAAGAATGAGATAATGTCATTTGCAGCAACAGGTGTGGACCTAGAGATTGTCATACACTAAATGAGATAAGTGAGAAAGAAAAAGACAAATATCATAGATATCACTAATATGCACAATCTAACTATGACACAGATGTGTTTACGAAGCAGAAACATACTCACCAACATGGAACACAAACTTATGATTACCGGGGGGAGGAGAGTTGGGGAGGGATAAATTAGGATTTGGGGATTAACACATACAAACTACTATATATAAAAAAACGTAAACAAGGTCCCACTGTATAGTATACTCAATAGCCTGTGATAAGCCATAATGGAAAAGAATATGAAAAAGGATATACAGTTATATGTATAACTGCTTCAGGGCTTCCCTGGTGGCTCAGATGGTAACGAATCTGCCTGCAATGTGGGAGACCTGCGTTCAACCCTTGTGTTGGGAAGATTCCCTGGAGGAGGGCATGGCAACCCACTCCAGTGTTCTTGCCTGGAGAATCCTCATGGACAGAGAAGCCTGGCAGGGTACAGTCCATGAGGCTGCAAAGAGTCAGACATGACTGAGTGACTAAACACACACATAACTGGTTCACTTTGCTGTACATCGGAAATCAACGCAACACTGTAAATCAACTATACTTCAGGGTTTTTTTTAAGTAGTTTATAAGTGGAGTTTGGGGAAAAAATGTGCATTTTAGTTGAATCAAGGGAAATAGGCAGTAGGACCTGACCTGTGACAGTGTGGATAAATGATAAAGGTTTCCAAAGAAATGGGAAATACTCCTACTATTCTACAGGCTGAACTTGCTTATTCTTAATCACCAACTGGCTACAGAGCATCCTCCAGTTTATAAGAGGGGAAGGTGGCAAGTTTCGGGGCCTTGTGAAGTGTGGCTCTTCTAGGAAGCAGATGGAGCAGGATCACTTCTGACCTGGAGGAGCTTCTGGAGTCAGGTACCTCGGCCCCAGGCCTGGGGTCTGTAGGTCTGTCATGGCCCCTGGGAGTGTATATCTTATGGGCCTTTCAGCTGATGCTGATGTCTGCTTTTAAAACCACTGGACTTCATAACTCCAGGAAAGCTTGGAAAACTTTGCAGATGAGTTATGCAGCAGGGACTCAACCTGGTAATTATTTTTGGAATCCAGAGAGTTTATGTCCCTTCCTTGCACAAGCACCCAACAGCTTTCAAACATCTTAGCATCAGAGGGACACATTTTCCTTGTGCTTTGCGGTTGGTGCAGTGGGTGGGTGGTTTATGGAGCGATTATTGCCCAAGTTTGGGCACCAGGCAGGCCTGGGAGGATGGCAACACACATGACAGCGGAAAACCACAAACAGAGGATCGTGGTATTCTGAGAAGCTCCTGTCTGTGCCATCAATTCACGACACAAGTGAGAAGCCAGGCTGGAAAAATACCATCCTGCCTTACATTTTCGTAATTGTCTACAAGACAATGGGAAATAAAAACAAAGCACTTCAGTTCTTGTGTTTGGACATGTTTTTCTTCTCTTGAATAACATGCAAGTGAGTAGCATGTTGATGTTATTCAGTCTCTTAAGTTGCGTCTAACTCTTGAGACCCCATGGACTGCAGCACACCAGACTCCCTTGTCCTTCAATGTCTCCCAGAGTTTGCTCCAATTCATGTCCATTCAGTTGGTGATGCAATCTAACCATCTCATCCTTTGCCGCCCCTCCGCCCTTTGCCTTCAGTTTTTCCCAGCATCAGGATCTTTTCCAATTAGTCGGCTCTTTGTATCAGGGGGCCAAAGTATTGGAGCTTCAGCCTCAGCATCAGTCCTTCCAATGAATATTCAGGGTTGATTTCCTTTAGGATTTACTGATCTGATCTCCTTGCAGCCCAAAGGACTCTCAAGAGTCTTTTCCAGCACCACAGTTCGGAAGTATCAATCCTTCGGCACATGTTAATATCTGACTTTAACTTTAATTTCTCTATCAACTGCATGTAAAACTCATGGAAAGGCATATTTTAAGTTTTTGTTAAAGTGATGTTTTTGAGCCTCTCAAACATTTACATTAGCCTTTTCTCCCTTTAAAAAAAAAGTAGCTAACCTTGGCTGTGGTTACCAGCTTATAGTCTTAACATACTGATGCATTTCATATTTAGAAATGAAATTCTTTGTTAAAATGTCAATGTAATAGGGACTTCCCTGGTGGTCCAGTGTTTAAGACCTCACCTTCCAATTCAGGGTGTTTGGGTTTGATCCCTGGCTGGGGAGCTAAGATCCCATATGCCTGTTTGACAAAAAAATCAAAATATAAAATAGAAACAGTATTGTAACAAATTCAATAAGGACTTTAAAAATGATCCACATCAAAAAAAAAAAAAAAAAGTCACTGTAGTAAAGCATGTCCTGATCTTAGTTCTGCCTTTATCTAGCTGTGGAATCACAACAGTATTCTTAAATTTTCTGAATTTCAGTTTTTTTTTTTCTCTTGTTTAGGAATTCTGACAGTACCCATTATAAGGGAGTGTTAAGTAAGAGAACTCATATCAAGTACTAGTAAGAGGTTAAGTTTGCAGTAAAAGTTTAGTTAACAGTAGTTGGCATTATCATTATTTTGTCCCAATTCAGCTTACTTATTATCTGTATCTAGAGGAGATTAATCCTGGGTGTTCATTGGAGGGACTGATGCTAAAGCTGAAACTCCAATACTTTGGCCACCTCATGTGATGAGTTGATTCACTGGAAAAGACTCTGATGCTGGGAAAGGTTGGGGGCGGGAGGAGAAGGGGACGACAGAGAATGAGATGGCTGGATGGCATCACGACTCTATGGACGTGAGTTTGGGTGAACTCCGGGAGTTGGTGATGGACAGGGAGGTCTGGCGTGCTGTGATTCATGGGGTCACAAAGAGTCGGACACGACTGAGCGACTGAACTGAACTGAACTGAACTGAATTATCTGTATGACTGTGGACAGGTGACTAGGCCTCTGTGAGCCTCATTTTCCTCACTGGTGCTACAGGAATAATCCCATCTACTCATGGTGCTGTTGCAAATATTAAATGAGGTACTATTACCTGTGAAACACCTAGTATCATGCCTGACCTACCTTAAATTGTTCATGAATGCTGGCTAATGTCATTTGCAAGACTGATGGGTCTTCTCTGTATTTGGATCTTTTACATCATTTATTTATTCAGAAACACATATCAGAACACCTGGTACAAAGGCACTTGATATAAATGCTTCTTCATGCATTTGGCTGCTATCGAAAGGCAGTGCCATGCAGGTATGAATGATGTCCCCTCTTTCTCTTCTGAAGGAGGACATCCCACTATGAAGTAGAGTTGGGAGGCAGGAGCTGGGAAGGAGTCCATCAAGGCCCACAACCCGTATACTTACTGGGTGATGTCAGGGCAAACTTAACCTTTGCCGTCACCTTCCATAGGGTTCAGTCTCTCCCTGGTAGCTGCTCTCTGCCACTATACACTGTGCTGGCTACTGAGAATGGAGTGATAAACTTACAGGTGTGATCTCCGCCCTCATGGAGGTAACAGAAAAGAGAAAGGAATCCCATTTCTTGGGGTGGCAGACTTGAAGTGAGGAAGTATATTCAGCAAAGGCCCAGAGTAGTGAGAGCGAAGCCAAAAGAACTGAAACAAAGGGAGTGTGGCTAAAACATCAAAGGAGAGGGGAACATGGAGAGACATGAGTTTAGAGGCGGCAGTCTGGGTCTGCCAGGAAAGGCCTCCAAAGCCATGCTAAGGACATGCTAAGGACATTGGGAGCCCACTGAAAGGTTCTGAGCAAGAGGTGACATGATCAGACTTGGAATTGAGAAAGATTACTGTGGCTTCCTAGTAGTTGAAAAAGTGTGTGTGTGGAGTAGGGTGTGGGAGGGACACTTAATTTTTTAATGCCTAATATCCATCTTGGGGTGGACCCAAGGCAACAGGAGAGATAGGGGAGCAGAGGTGTTATGTCAATGTGGTCATCCTTCACTGGACATCTTGATGTATAGGATGTGATGCTAATAAAAAGATGGTGCTCATGACTTCTGTGGTTGGCAGTGTTCTGAGATGGCCACAAAAAGTCCCTGCCGCCCACTCTTCATACCCTGTGCAGTCCCCTCCTCTGGGGTGTGGGCTGGGTCTGGTGATTTCCTACAAATAAACAGAATACAGCAGAAGTCGTGGGATGTTGCTGCTATGACTGAGTGACCTAAGACTGACTTCGTTATGCTGTGGCTCTCCCCCTTGTTTGCTCTGATGTGGCTTCCTATGTCAGCCTGTGTGTAGGAGTGGAACTGAGGGCTGTCTGCAGCGCTCAACCAGCGACGCCTGGAAGTGTCTATCTGACCACCCACAGGACCCACAACCTGCCAACAACCAGACAATGAGCTTGGAAGCGGAGCCAGGCTAGCTGGGAGCACTGTGGCTCCCACCAGCACCTTGACCATGGCCTGTGAGAGAACCTAAAACAGAAGACCCTCTAAAGCTGTGTCTGGCTTTCTGACCCTCAGTAACCATGAGATGAGAAATATGTGTGTTTAAGCCACTGGGTCTGGGGCTTATTTGTTACACAGCAACATAGAGTGAGATGCTGATATATGATGTCACGGAAGGCAAGAGAGGACATGCCACTGAGAAGGAGGGAGAACTAGCATTGTCAAATAACCAAGGATGATGACGAAAAAGAAAAGATGGAATCTGACAAGACAGCAGTGAGAGGAAACGGGTGCAGCAGAAAGGGTAGATGTCAAGAGTTTCATGGCATCCGCATAGCTCCGATACGATGCGACCAACTTTAAATTCCAATTACTTCTGCAGGCAGGAAGTATGACCTTTAGAGGATGAATAGTGCAATCTGTTTTTGCTTTCTATTTCTCATTCAACTTTGGGTCCCAATCTTATAATACTGTGCTTCTGAAAACTCTCCTAAAGGCATCTATTAATGAATTCAGCATCCGGCTTTGCAGTACTGATCCAAATTCTTCCTTGCCTTTTTCTGGATTCTGCTCCCACTGATGCACTCTCTGTGCCCTTGAAATGTGTCTTTTCTATGCACTACCTATTGTCTTTGGAGCAGACTTGGGAACAAAATGAAAAACTGTACACACAAGACCTGGGCGTGTGAGGTCAGCGTCTGAGTGAAGTCGAGTTCAAATTCTTTCCTTGCTGGCGTTTCTTACCTATAAAAAACTCACAGACTGCCACATGACACTCTGTGTCCTTGCCATCTCTCCAGCTTAAATGGTTCCCCTGCAGAGCAGAGCAGGAGAAGCAATCGAAGAGTTTTGGCGTCTCCATTGGATTGCTGTGTGACTTTGAGGAAATGGCTTAATCTTTCTGAGCCTCAGTTTCCTCTACTGCAAAATGGGGGTGGTAGTACCTCTTTCTTTGGGGTTTTCTTTGAGGAAGATGAAAAGAGTTGGTGTAAATAGGGCACTAGGCAAGGTCTTGGCACAAACTCTTGCTGATGTGAGGAGCAGCTAACTTTCACAAGTTTTCTCACCTGCATGGCAAACCCAAAACCACTCTAGAGGTTGCCAGGCCAGCTGCCTGAGATGTGTCAGAAACAGCCTGGGGAGGCAATTTGCTTTCAAAGAGAAATAGGTAGAGGGAATGAAAACAAGACAGCCAGCAGCAGGCCCAGCCCTGAGCCAGGACGATTTGGCACTTGGCAGCCTTGATGGCTAGAGGTACACCGCCCAGAGAGTACGTTTCTGCAGGAGCTCACAAGCTCAGGATTGTCCTGAAACCCCACGCTGATCAGGAAGATCTGGTGGTGTTGCCCCTTGGCACCTGTCCCTGCCTGTTCCAAACCCAGAGTTGCCTGAAATTACCTTGCTCTGATTTTTTTCATGCCACTGAGGCCTGCTCCTCTTTCTGTCAGTAGAGTTGGTTTTCTCTCATTCTGTCTTGAAGGGGGTGGAACAGATGCAGGGACTGCCCAAGAAAAGTATGCAGGACCCTAGCCAGCTGTGGCCAGTATTCAATCAGTCTCAAACTTAGAACACAGCTTCATGTCGGCTGCTAGCCTGTAGGTTATAATATGAGAGTCTTCGCCATGATACTTATTACTGGGTTTTCTTTCTGGAAGACAGTTTCTGGGTTTTTGGCATACAGATCCTGGCCTAACTTTGGATATTGATGGCCTGGCTCCATTTCACTGTTCAACCTCAAGGTAAATAATCACCTTCTTGGAGAGACCCACCCTGTGTTGAAGGGATGATTATTATCACCCCCATCTTACAGATGAGGAAACTGAGGTTCAAACAAATCAGAAGAATTTCTCTAGGTCAGAGAACTAGTTAGTGCTGGAATGAGAATCAAAATCAGAGAATATGAGGGTGCTGGTCAGTATAGTAGCCAGAGGCCACATGTGGCTACTGAGTCCTTGGGTTATGGCTTGTTCAAACTGACACGTACTTATCTAAGTGTAAAATGTATACTGGATTTTGAAAGCTGAGTACAAAAAAAATATTAAAATATCATTAGTAATTTTTATATTGATTATATGCTGAGATGAAAATTTTTGATATGTTGAGTTAAATAAAATAGAATATTAAGATTAATTTCACCCATTTCTTTTTATTTCTTAAAATGTGGCTACTAGAAGATTTAAATTATATATGAAACTCAAGCTGTATTTCCATTGGTCTGCCTTAGTCTATACTTTTTTATTAAAATACAGTTGACTTACAATATTGTGTGAGTTTAGGTCTATATTTTTAATAATCTCATGGAGTAAGACCTGAAATATTGGTAGATGTTATATGTCACTATTAATGCTAATAATAACAATAAAATTCAGACAGTCATCCAATTTAAAATCCCCTCTTCTTTATTTCTAAAGTTTGTTAAAAAAAAAGCAGTTGCCCTTGAATTGACCCGCATACATTAGGTGCCTACTCTGTGCAGAGCACTGTGCAGGGTGCTTCTTGACGCAATCAGTAGTGATGGTTGCCCAGTCATGTCCGACTCTTTGTGACTTCACAGACTGTAGCTCACCAGGCTCCTCTGTCTGTGGGATTCTCCAGGCAAGAACACTGGAGTGGATTGCCATGCCCTTCTCCAGAGGATCTTCCCGACCCAGGGATAGAACCTGGGTCTCCTGCATTGCCGGTGGATTCTTTATCATTTGAGCAACAGGAAGTCCATGATGCAATCAGAGCCTGTATCAGTCAGGAAGCGACAGAAACCCAGCCTGATCTACCACAGGAATTAGAGAGGGTGATCAGCTCAGAGTATCCTGGGGCTTCCCTGGTGGCTCAGAGGTTAAAGCGTCTGCCTCCAATGCGGGAGACCCAGGTTCGATCCCTGGGTCGGGAAGATCCCCTGGAGAAGGAAATGGTAACCCACTCCAGTATTCTTGCCTGGAGAATCCCATGGACGGAGAAGCCTGGTAGGCTACAGTCCACGGGGTCGCAAAGAGTCGGACACGACTGAACGACTGAACGGAACGGATCCTGGGCAGCTCACAGATTTGAAGAAAAAACCGAACGAACAGTGAGATCCACCTCTGCTCTTTCCCTTCTCAGTCCTGCCTCTTTCTGAATGTTGGCTCCTTTTCCTCCAGTAGCTTCCTCCCATGGCTAGAGGCAGATTCGTTGGCACCTTCCAAGCTCACTGCTTCCCATTTTTATCACCAGAGTCAAAGGGTTACCTCTATATCAACTCCAAACAGGACTCTCATTGGCTTAAATTGATCACGTGTGGATCTTTCTGGTCAATCATGGGTGATTGGCCCAGCTAGATCACATGTTCATCCATGTCCGCAGATAGATGAGATAAACTGATTGGCAACCCTTATTAGAAGCAAAAGCTGGAAAAGGAATTTTTCCCAAAGTAAAGGATGATTCTTCTTTGATGAAGGGAGGTATGCTGAACAGACAGATAAACGCATAATGCCTTTCTAGGTGCCATTGTCTTCTCTGTGGAAATGCGTTTGAAAACTGATAAAAAAAATCTCTAGAAAAAATGAAGATTGAAGAAACTGGTATTGAAGTTCCAAGATATGAGAGAAATTTTTCAGAAAACTAGAAAAAAGAATAGACGTCTTTTGTGTGTAATATAAGGGGAATATCCATAAACCGACTCAAACACAGATGTCCCTTTAAAAGTGCCTCCTGTTGTTAGTTATGACCATCTACGTTCCAGACATGGCCCTGAGTGCAGCAATACTGGACTAATGAATGAACTCCACCTCTCATCACTGTCAGAATACTGCTGCTCATTTGTTGAGTACTAACAGTGAAGAACGTAGAATTAAAAACAGTTCCGGTCTACTAGACAAACAATCTCATTTAGGTAATATTTTCTGTTGAACAACATGCCCTTGAAAAAAATCCACTTGTGCTCAAATGTCTTCCTTTTTCTTAGAAAAGAGACTTGATTCCTACACCCACCCACACACACACACGCACACACACACACAGAGTACTTCCTCTTCTTTAGGGGTTCAACCCCTTCCCCCGTTTTAAGCTTTACATTATAAAGCTGTCAGCTTATTGTCATCTTATAATACAATCTCCAGCATCTGAGAGCAGAGCCTTCCTTTGCCACTTAATCATGGAAGTCACGTTTGGACACATTTCATTAAAATTGAGAAAATTGGGCTTCAGGACTGGAAACATAATTAAAGTTGAATATGTAGACACTGAAGAGATCTTGGAGTAAATTATAAGGCAATCTATCCATGCCTGAGAACCCTATGGATACCTTGAAATATTTACATATCATCTCTATTAACTTCATAAAAAGATTTCTAAAAGTATATGCTCATATTCATTTTTCACTCTTTTCTTTACTTTTGGAAAGATGGAGTAGGAGTTTCCCCTCTTGCTTTCTTTGTAACTGCTCGGTTTCAGAAAGACAAAGAGGTGAAATTCTAACTTTTCAGCTCCATGGTGGGGTCTCGTCTAAACTATAGAGGAAGAAAGAGCAGTTCTTTGCTATGCATGCCTGAAGCATTATGAAAATAAGAGTCAGATTTCTTGGCTGGGAAGACCATGTTTGGGGGAAAAAGGCTAGGGAAGGGGTTGTTTTAGAAGGCAGCTCAGGCCTGGCATGTATTCTTTGTCATCGTCATATTCTTAGGAAACCTCTGAGCTTATGTTTCCACTACCTCACACTCACTGTACCATGGAGGCCAAAGATACGTGGGTATAAAGACAGCTCTTATATAAATGTTTAAATAAGTTCCCTTTAGAGGTGTGGTTTGGTTAGACAAAACTTAGAGAGTTTTGTCTGGACCAGTCCTCATTACACAGTTTTTCTGATTTGGAGCAAATTGATGCTTTACACAAATCATGAAAAATTAGTTCTCTAATGTATGTATCTTCTTTGGAATGCAGATCACTGGAAACACTTTAAAAAAGGAAGAACGAGGGTTGGGGGGACATGTCTTCCTCCCTGAATGCTTTCATGTTTAATTGAATCTGTAAATTAAAGATTTTCCCCTTCTCATTTTAAATCCCAACCAACTAGTGCCTTGTCTTTCTGGCACAAGAGAGAAATCTACAAGTCTAGCTTTGCAGGTAATGGTGACTCATTGTTGTAACCAAATGGGAGAGGAGAAAACAGACACCATAAAGCTCTCCTCCTTACTGCAGAACACAGAATGCCACTTCTGGAACAGTCAGTAATTTCTAGTTAAATACTGCCAGGTTTACCTTAAAGGGACCATTACGTGGTTTTGCTTTTGTTCATCTCTAATGTTTATATCTGAGGTTATTTCCGAACATATAAAAGGAATGGAGTTGAGTATCCACACAAATAGCTTTGTGTGGATGCTTTGTAATGTGATGATTTGCCTGTGTAAAATGATGGCTTTGATCTCATTGGTCACGAGATTTCAACACCCGCATCATAATATTTCTTGAACTGCTCGGTTTAATTTTAGGCATTGAAAGGAACCAGAGCTTTTGGCAATAAAATTCCCAGTTATATTTTCTGTTCTAATTCAGATGTTTTTCCTACTTTATGAGATGTAAGGATGTTTTCTTTTCCTAAGATGTGCCCCAGACTTTGCCTTGATGCTTTGGTTATCTGGAAAACAACTTGAATGTCTTTTTCCGGAACTGAAAGAATAAATAATTTGCTGTTAAATGATGGAGGCTTTTCTCCATCATGCCCTGAGCCAAGAGAATCAGAGTTATCAGGAACTTCCTAAGTACAGATCAGGCAGTTCGGAACTCAGAGGATCCCATCACATACCCACCTCATGGCCTTTGCACATACTGTTCCCTACACCTCTAATTCACTCCTTCTCATTCCTCTTTCTCTGGACCTCTCCTCTTCATCATTTCCCAGTTTAATGTAACTTCCCCTGATGCTTCCTGGCTAATTTTAGTTCCTGTGGCATCCTCTGATTTTTCTTGTGAAGAATTATAATTCATTAATCAGGTAAATCTTCACTGGGACAGGTAGTGTTAGGTAAGAGTAGCTACAGGGTCTTCCCAGGTGGCATTAGTGGTAAAGAGCTCACCTGCCAATGCAGGAGATCTAGGAGACATGGGTTCGATCCCTGATTCAGGAAGATCCCCTGGAAGAGGGCATGGCAACTGACTCCAGTATTCTTGCCTGGAGAATCTCATGGGCAATGGATCCTGGCGGGCTATAGTCCATGGGGTTGCAAAGAGTCAGACACGACTGAAGTGACTTAGCATGCACGGGGCCTAGTACTATGTCTGATAGATAGCAGCTACCTTATACACAGCTTGTTGAAGGAATCAACTCCTTTAGTGATATCCCATTTAATTCTAAGACAGAGGGTCCCAGGCCTAGAAATAACTGAAAAATAGGTCCAAAATTGAGTCCACACACAAGTTAGATGTCCAGCTGTGCATCAGCACAGGGTCACAGGTGCTCTCGTGATTATAAAACTTCCAACATGTAACCTAGGCTTTGATAAACTCTGCCAAGAATATCATCTCTGTCCAACACTGCTTCCAATGAGTTCTAAACACTGTCAATATATGGTTCCTGTGGTAACTAGCCTTCAGAATGGCCCCAGTAATCCTCACCGCCTCTGCTTCACTCTTTTGTGGTATTTGTCTCCCACATTGAATCTGGTTTGCCTATGAACGTCTGGGCTAGAGTGTAAGTCTGAAGCTAGGTCATAAAAGGCGTTATAACTCCTTCCCTAAGCTTTGGGCAATTGCTGCTGCTGCTAAGTCGCTTCAGTTGTGTCCGACTCTGTGTGACCCCATAGACGGCAGCCCACCAGGTTCCACCATCCCTGGGATTCTGCAGGCAAGAACATTGGAGTGGGTTGCCGTTTCCCTCTCCAAGGCATGAAAGTGAAAAGTGAAAGTGAAGTTGCTCAGTTGTGTCCAACTCTTTGCGACCCCATGGACTGCAGCCTACCAGGCTCCTCCGTCCATGGGATTTTCCAGGCAAGAGTACTGGAGTGGGGTGCCATCGCCTTCTCTGCTTGGGCAACTTGCCTTGGCCAAATCCAGCCATTATGGTAGAGGGTGCACGTGCCAATGAGGGAGGGGCTGTGAAGAAGAATGGAGACCATTGCTAGCATCCTCTGTAGTCATGTGGAGAAGACATCCGAGAAGTGGATCCCCCATTCCTAGAATTACTTATGAACACTTAGCTCATGGCTTCACTGCACAGCAGAAGGTGAAATACAATAGCGATGATTTCAAATGTTTCCTACTTTGTTAACATCCTCTTCAAAAGACAGAGAAACCGAAAGTTATTTTTTTCCTTAATGTGTGTTTATTTTTTATTTTATTAACTTTTCATTTTATATTAGAGTATAGCAGATCAACAATGTTGTGGTAGTTTCAGGTGGACAGAAAAGGGATTCAGCCATACATATACATGTATCCATTCTCCCCCAAACTCCCTTCCATCCAGGCTGCCACGTGACCAAAGTTCCCTATGCTATACAGTAGATCCTTATTGGTTATCCATTTTAAATGTAATAGTGTATACATGTCCATCCCAAACTTCCTAACTATCCCTTCCTCCCATCCATCCCTCTGGCAGCCATAATTTTGTTCTCTAAGTCTGTAAGAAAGTTGTTTTCACTCATCAATGTTAGTGGAAAACTTCATAATTTGAATACTCATTGTAAGTGGAGTAATGCAGTAAATCCCTTATTCCCTCTCTGTTCAACTAAAATCAACTTCTTGGATTAATTGATAGGTTCAAAAACCTCAATCCAATTAACATAGCCCATCTTTATATTTTTCACAATTATTTTCTAGTGCTCAGAATACTTCTGCTAAATGTGGCCATATAAATCCTTCACTTGGCATGTCAGCTCTAAAATTTACCTTCAAGATACATTTCTGTTTTACCAAACTTCAGTATCTGATGTGTAGGTTATACACAGCCATGGACAGATGAATAAACTTTACCTTCATAAAAGACACACAAAGAACATTATTCCACTGGAAATGGTGGAAGGTGGGTTACATCTACTTTTGTTGAACAAAATGCTAGGTGTCTTGTTGCTGCCTTATACCATGCACATTTTATCCCATTTTGTATCATTAAGCACTTCCATCCTCTTTTTCACTTTCATTCTTTACACCAAGGGATCTTTTCTTCTTGCTGTTAAGGCTTGCTTTGGCAGGGAACATCTGATTCTTTGTTAAGGATATAGTGGCCATCTGGTCCCTTTTAGACCCATATTATACCACAAGCTTTAGGGTCAGAAGTCATTTGATTTTTTAATAGTTTTATTTTTATTTTCTTATAAAAGGAATACATGCTGTTTGTAAAGATAAATAATAAATGATACAAAAATATATAAAGCAGAAAAAAAGCATTTGATCTTTTATTGTTGAGAGTTTTAGTCCATGTCTTTTAAAGCTTTTTTTTTCATTTTTTTGAGTAAGTATGCATATATAAGGGCTTCCCTGGTAGCTCAGACAGTAAAGCGTCTGCCTACAATGCGGGAGACCCGGGTTCGATCCCTGGGTCAGGAAGATTCCCTGGAGAAGGAAATGGCAACTCACTCCAGTATTCATGCCTGGAAAATCCCATGGACCAAGGAGCCTGGTAGGCTACAGTCCATGGGGTCGTAAAGAGTCTGACACGACTGAGCGACTTCACTCATGCATACATAATGTGCGTGTGTATAAGGGCTTCCTAGGTGGTGATGGTGGTTGTTCAGTTGCCCAGTCATGTCCGACTTTCTGTGACCTCATGGACTGCAGCACACCCTGCTTCCCTGTCCCTTACCCTCTCCCAAAGTTTGCCCAAGTTCATGTCCATTGTATCAGTAATGCCATCCAGCAATCTCATCCTTTAATGCCCTCTTCTCCATCTGCCCTCAGTCTTTCTCAACATCCAGAGACTTTTCCAATGAGTCGACTGTTTGCATCAGGTGACCAAAATATTGGAGCTTCAGCTTCAGCATCAGTCCTTCCAATGAATATTCAGGGTTGATTTCCCTTAAGCTTGTCTGGTGTGATCTCCTTACGGTCCAAGGGATTCTCAGGAGTCTTCTCCAGCACCACAGTTTTAAGGCATCAATTCTTTGGCACTCTGCCTTCTTTATGGTCCAGCTTTCAACAACTGCACATGACCACTGGGAAGATCATGGCCTTGACTATATGGACCTTTATTGGCAGCATGATGTGTCTGCTTCTCAGGTGAAGCTAGTGGTAAAGAGCCCATCCATCAGTACAGGAGACATCAAAGACATGGATTTGATCCCTGGATTGAGAAGATTCCCTTGAGGAGGGCTTGGCAATCCAATCCATTATTCTTGCCTAGAGAATCCCATGGACAGAGAAGCCATACGGTCACAAAGAGTCAGACATAGCTGAGGTGACTTAGCACACACATGTATGTGTAAAGAAAATGTTTTATATAAATGGAATAGTTTAATAAACAGTGTCAAGTAACTTAAAATTCTGAGTAACACAGTGTTGACATATTTACATAATGAATGCTTCACTTTAGTCGTGTCCGACTCTTTGCTGCCCCATGGGCTGTAGCCCACCAGGCTCCTCTGTCCGTGGGATTCTCCAGGCAAGAATACTGGAGCTGTTTGCCATTTACTACTCCAAGGGATCTTCCTGACCCAGGATAGAACCCAGGTCTCTTGTGTTTCCTGAATTGGCAGGAGAGTTCTTTACCACTAGTGCCACCTGGGAAGCCCCATTTAGGTGATAGCAATGACTTCTATGTATGGAGTTATTTAGGTACAAGATTCTGTGCTAAGCACTTTTCACAGATTATCTAACAGAATTCTTGGAACAGTATTTTGTGACAAGTGCTATTAATATGCCCGTGTTATAATGGGGGAACCTGACCTAGTAAAGGTAAATGACCTGCCTGATGCCACACAGCTAATAGGAGATGAGCTCAGATTCAGTCACCACAGTCAGACTTTAGAGTCTAAACTCTTAGTTGCTGCCCCTGTCCATGTTTTCATATCCAAATCTCGTTCATTTTTTTCTTTTTCCAAGTAACAATTTTATTTTAGTCTATAGCATGTTTTTGCATACATTTTAGTCGTTTTTACAGTGGTGCTTTTGAGCAGACTTTAAATAAATCCACAAAAGTTAATATATTTAAAGTAAAATATACACAATAAAACAAGAGGCATCCAGATGTTCAGAATCATGCTGAAGGACCTTGCCTTTAGATCAGGTGCTGATATTGCCTGTTTTCTAGTGATGGGTTAGATCGTTGGAATTGTTGGTTTGACAATACACTGAATTCAATTCACTGAAACATTGCACTGATGTAGCTTTAAATGAGCATTCATTTTGTGAGTATATGTTTAGCCGACTCTGACTTTGGTAAATTATATGGGAATGAAGAACAGAAGAACCAGCTCTCATTCTTCATAATGTGCATGGTACCCATTCTTTTCATTGCTCTGCCACTCTGCTACACTGCCTCTCTGTCCTAGAACTTATCTTATTTCCCCTTCTTCTCCTGGGTGCCCCCTCAAATGACCGTACCCCTTGACTGCCTTCCCAAGCTTGTTATATCCCTGCTTTACTTATGGGCTCTGAGTAGCACTTCCCTTCTCTTAAGGTGAGTTTTGACCCAGATAAACTGGTTCTCTGCTGATTTTGTCAATGATGTGGGTGGAGTCTGGGGGCTTGATGCATTTGAGGGATTCTGTTTGTGAGGTCTACAAGTCCTGTGTTCTTAGAAATTGGCACACTTAAAAAATAACATCCCCTTTCCCTCCCCATCCTGCTCTAAGTTTGACTCTGCTCATTCTTAAGTGAGTTCATGGTCTCTTCCTGAACTTTCATCAACAATGCTTTGGGTGTGTCCAGACAGCTCTGATATCCTTCTCCCAAGAAAGAGAAAGAAGAAAAGCATCATTATATGTGAACAAGAAGTGGGGGTGGTAGGGGAGCAGGGGCACAAAGAGGTGAAGCATCTGGACTTGGCTTAAGGACTGGGAAGCCAGGGTAATGACCAGTTGCTTTCGTAAATCTGTACCTTGTCATGATCCAAGGACACTCCCAGACTCCAACCAGTCATTAGGCCTGTGAAAGCTTGCTGTCTGAGGGTGAAACCTAGCCCCTCAGAGAGGAGGCAGGATTCCAGGCCTCCCTGTTTGTGCAGAGTAGAGTGCTGCTTTCCTCCTGTGGTGAGCAACAGACCATCACAGCAGCGCCATGGCTTTGGAAATGGTGGCTTCACAACTGGCTTGGTAGCAGACAGCCCCAGGCTCGTTACAAGGCATCCTTCTTTATAAGTGCCAGTTGGGCGGCAGCCTCTGAACCATCACATCTCAGATGAATTTCATTTCTAAAAGCTACCAAGCAGTCTTTGGAAAGTAGCATTGACCACACAGCATGCAAAGTTGACTCCTTTTTCACTGTAACCATTAAGATAAAGGTGTTCAGCAGGAAGAGGTGATGTAGGAGTAGCCAATATGTAGGATATTGAATGCCAGCATTTGTTGACCGGTAGTGGCTGCCCAGAGTAACGTGTGTAAAAGGATTCTGCAGTCATTTCCAGGCTCAAAGGGAAAGATCTCCATGATTGACCAGTAATGTCTGCAATAGGCATGGGGAACAGCATGGTAGTATATGTATCGTGTCCTAAGAATAAATTAGAGTAATATAAGGTTGCAGTGCAGGCTCAGCTCTGCTACTTTGTAACTGGAAGCTAATTCTAGGACAATTGACTTAATTCTCAGAGCCTCAGTTTTCCCATATATGCAATGGGAATTTTATTTTTTATTTTTTGGAATGGTGATGTTCTTATTGAGGTGTCTGGAACATGAAAACTTTTCGATAAATGGAAACTATCCAGACTTACTGCTGAAGGTTGTGATATCACAGAAATATTACTGGGGTCAAGGGAAAGAGCAAGTACATGTGATAATCCTATTGCTGGGATCAGCAGCAAATGTGGTGATGCTAAATTTAATAATGATTTTGAAGATGCTTTCTCCTTCTGCCTCTTCTTTTGTTGCTGACTGATTTTACTGCTCTAGGTGACCATACCTTAAGTTTTTAGATGTGTCCTGCCATTGATGGAAACTGGGACCAGACTCCAAACTCTCACCTTTGTTATTAATTATACAACCTGATATCCAGTAAGAAGACTCTCATACCTTTGGGACCAGAATGTGATGCTCCACTTTATTTTTTAATTTGTGCACCCTTAGGCAGATTATTCGGAGAAGGCAATGGCAAGCCACTACAGTACTCTTGCCTAGAAAATCCCATGGATGGAGGAGCCTAGTAGGCTGCAGTCCGTGGGGTCACTAAGGGTCGGACACGACTGAGCGACTTCACTTTCACTTTCACACATTGGAGAAGGAAATGGCAACCCACTCCAGTGTTCTTGCCTGGAGAATCCCAGGGACAGGGGAGCCTGGTGGGCTTCCGTCTATGGGGTCACACAGAGTCGGACATGACTGAAGTGACTTAGCAGCAGCAGGCAGATTATTTAATGGTGCTGAAACTCAGTTTTTTCCTTAAAAAATGGGCATAATATATGCATTACAAGATTGTCATGAGGTTCCATTTCGATAATTTTTGTGAGTTACAGAAGCACTGTTATTTTAAGGTTTTATTGACATATCAAAATTATTGTTCTCTTCATGGATATAGCTTCTGAATTTAGGTGGGCTAAAGGAACGATTAAAAGCAAAGGTCAAAATGACCTGATAAAAAACAATAATGATAGGATTTACTGTTATTGGATGTCTCCTTGGTACCAGAAACTAGATTTGTTTCCACCTCATCTAAGGGTACAATTGCCAGATAAAATATAGGATACCCAACTAAAGTTTATTTTCAGAAAAAGAATGAATATAAAGAATAAATATTTTTAAATGTTGGTGTATCTTAAACATTGCATAGAACTTGCTTATAATTAAAAATTATTTGTTGCTTATTTAGAAATCAAAATTATCTAGGCATCTTTTTTAAAACTAATTAGATTAGAGTTTACTGAGAGTATTAACAGTTAATAAATGTAAACCACAGGTGACCCTCGAACACCCTCAGGAGGGCAGGGAAAGTTTAGAGGCACCAACCACAGATACAGTCGAAAAGCATATATAAATTTATAATCAGCTCTCCATATCCAAAGTTACATATCTGTAGAGTCAACCAACCTCAGAATGTAGTAGTATAGTATATATTTACTGAAATTATCTGCACGTGAGTGAACCTGCACAGTTCAACCTTGTCTTGTTCAAGGTCCAACAGGGCTTGGAAGACATATGCTTACATGTGAGTGCTCAATAAATGTTAACAGTTCAGTTCAGTTCAGTCGCTCAGTCGTGTCCCACTCTCTGCGACCCCATGAATCACAGCATGCCAGGCCTCCCTGTCCATCACCAACTCCCAGAGTTCACCCAAATTCATGTCCATCGAGTGGGTGATGCCATCCAACCACCTCATGCTCTCTTCTCCTGCGTCTCTTCTCCTCCAGCCTTCAATCTTTCCCAGCATCAAGGTCTTTTTCAAATGAGTCATTTCTTCACATCAGGTGGCCAAAGTATTGGAGTTTCAGCTTTAGCATAAGTCCTTCCAATGAATATTCAGGACTGATCTCCTTTAGGATGGACTGGTTGGATCTTGCAGTCCAAGGGAATCTCAAGAGTCTTCTCCAACACCACAGTTCAAAAGCATCAGTTCTTTGCCTCTTAGCTTTCTTCACAGTCCAACTCTCACATCCATACATGACCACTGGAAAAACCATAGCCTTGACTAGATGGACCTTTGTTGATAATGTCTCTGCTTTTCAGTATGCTGTCTAGAATTGGTCATAACTTTCCTTCCAAGGAGTAAGCGTCTTTTAATTTCATGGCTACAGTCACCATCTGCAGTGATTTTGGAGCCCCCCAAAATAGTCTGCCACTGTTTCTACTGTTTCTCCATCTATTTGCCATGAAATGAGGGGACCGGATCCCATGATCTTAGTTTTCTGAATGTTGAGCTTTAAGCCAACTTTTTCACTCTCCTCTTTCACTTTCATCAAGAGGCTCTTTAGTTCTTCATTTTCTGCCATAAGGGTGGTGTCATCTGCATATCTGAGGTTATTGATATTTCTCCTGGCAATCTTGATTCCATCTTGTACTTCTTCCAGTCCAGCATTTCTCATGATGTACTCTGCATATAAGTTAAATAAGCAGGGTGACAATATACAGCCTTGACATACTTCTTTCCCTATTTGGAACCAGTTTGTTGTTCCATGTCCAGTTCTAACCATTGCTTCCTGACCTGCATACAGATTTCTCAAGAGGGAGGTCAGGTGGTCTGGTATTACCATCTCTTGAAGAATTTTCCACAGCTTGTGGTGATCCACACAGTCAAAGACTTTGGCATAGTCAATAAAACAGAAATAGATGTTTTTCTGGAACTCTTTTGCTTTTTTGATGATTCAACGGATGTTGGCAATTTGATATCTGATTCCTCTACCTTTTCTGAAATGAGTTTTAACATCTGGAAGTTCATGGTTCACATATTGTTGAAGTCTGGCTTGGAGAATTTTGAGCATTACTTTGCTAGCATGTGATATTAGAGCAATTGTGCAGTAGTTTGAGCATTCTTTGGCATGACCTTCTTTGGGATTGGAATGAAAACTGACCTGTGACCACTGCTGAGTTTTCCAAATTTGTTGGCATATTGAGTACAGCACTTTCACAGCATCACCTTTTAGGATTTGAAATAGCTCAACTGGAATTTCATCACCTCCACTAGCTTTGTTCGCAGTGATGCTTCCTAAGGCCCACTTGACTTCACATTCAGGATGTCTGGCTCTAGGTGAGTGACACAAAGGATACAGGTATGGAGGGCACACTCTGGAGGCAGATTTTCTGCATCAGATCGCAATGGGCCACTTGTTAGCTGGGTGACCTTGAACAAGATACTCCAGCCGGCCTCATTTCCCTCATTTGTAAAATGACAATGAGAGCTTCTGTCTCATACAGCTGTTGTGCCACTGAAAGTTTTGAAATGGCATCCAAAGCAGAGAAAGTGGTCAAAATTGACAGCTTAAAGGTTGTTACTGTCATTGCTATTGAACTGTAATTTTGGGGTATTGTTGCTTATTGTATAATGATATGAGTATCTACTATCCATCAAAAAGGTCTCAGGCAGCTGGGCAGGTGTTGCTTCATCCCCATTACACACAGATATATCTAAAATCAGAAAGGTTGCTAACTTCCGTAAGGTCACACAGCCGCAACTATGGTTCACATCCCTAACTATCTGACACTGCGGCTGAATCTCTTTCCACTTCTTGAGCAACTGAGATCTATGATGTATAGAGTGGAGTAAATGGCTATGGATTATAACAATAACATCATCTGTTGGATGTATGAACACTGTGTAAATTTTAGAGACCATTATCTGAATTATAATAAGGTTATATGTTATTGTTTATATTTATTGAAAAATCTAAATAGTCTAAAGCATATTATCTCCTTTGTTCTTCACAGCCTCTGTGGTGGGCACAGCAATTTTGATTGCTACCACTAGGCAGATGAGGGAAGTTAGAATCCAGGAAAGTGGGTGACTTCCTCACAGTCACCCAGCAGAATAAGACAGAGTGGGTGCAACCAACATCGTCGGTTTCCAAAGCCTATGTTTGTTTTCTGACCCATGGTACTTCCCTAATTATAAATATATTCCTCCATTAGAGCTTCCAACATGATTCTGCTTTGGTTTTTATTAAATTGAGTGTGGCATCCACATTCAAAGACAATTCAAATGTTCTGTCTTATAAAAACTCCTCCTGCATTGGGTTTTTATTTCCCATTTATCTCTAAGATAATAAAAACAAATAATTCACAAATCCAGGGGAGAGATTAGCAAAACAAACTTTACTGTTATTTTTAAGCTATAAGTAGAGCAAGTAAGCACCATAATTGCTAGCAAATGTTCTGTAGCCTATATTATCTCATCAGCTAATTAGACAGCTAAGGCCACAGTACCTCACATTTTCTTTAGAATCACAGGTATAATTCCAACCATGTTATTACCATGTTTTCAGTTTTCAATTTCACTCCAAATGCTTATTTGGCAGTCAGACGTATTCTGTGCCTCTTTTTGGATTCCTGAAACTATTGCCCATGCGGCATATCTCCAGATCATCTTTAGTATACAATGTGCTCATCTTTTAATTTCTTTGCACTTAAAAAAGCTGTAAGATGTTTATGGAAAATGCTGGTTTGGGGGATCTTAAAAGAAAAGTGCTTTGAAAGACCAGGCAGGAGTCCAGACCAGCTGACCTAAGACCAAAGTCCCTATCAAAGCTGATCTTCTCCAACCCAGCGGTACAGAAGTGAGCTTGGAAGGAACTGCCAGTCTGCAGATGTCATAGGATAGCCCCTTGCCCTCTGAAATACCTTCCTGGGGGTGGGAAGGGTGATAGGGTAGGGATGGAGACCATCCCTACTCCATGCTTTCTCCAAAAGACTTAGATGCTAATCACAGGCAATACCTTTTGTAACAGGATCAGGAAAGGAAAAAGTATTAGCATTTGTAGATTAAGTCATATTTTCATTTTTAAAAAAGCTATGCAGAGAGAGAGGAAAAAAAAAAGCCTGGGAGGGATATACACATGAATAGAAATGTGGTTATTACTAGGTGGTAATTCAAAATTATTTTAGTTATAAGAGAATCTCACCTAAAACTAGTTTAAGTGAAAAAATATATGAAAAGGAGTATACTGGCTCATATAATTTTTTGGCCCATAGGAGATGGTCATAGTTTCTGGTGTCACTTGATCCGGGTCCTCTAATTGTCATTAGGGATATCTTACGGCCCACTCTTGTTTCTCTCAATCCAGAAAGCTAGGATCTGCTTCCTTCTCTATTTGTCACCATGGGAAGCTTCAAAGACATCAATCATATACCTCATGGGCCCCAAAGGAAAAGAGCATCTTTTTGTAGCTTCAGTGTAAGTCTCAGGGGAGCATCCACCTAGCGCACTGGCCCATCAATGCCTGTGGCAGGGTCACCTTTGTGCAAACCACATGGATGGAGCAGAATTACTGTGTAGTAGTCATGAGACTTGACTCCCCAACGGGAGCGATGCAGGCAGACAAAACTCCTATGTCCCCTACTCCGTGAATTTTCATCTGCTTTTTGTTAGACTACTTTTTCTAAATAATTTTTAATGAACCCATATTATTTTAGAATTTTTAAAAGTTTTAAAATTCATTTTGAAACATACTGTGATGAAACAGAAAGGAATCTGAGAGATTCTAAGCACCCAGGAGGTTTTACACTTTTAATATCCTTAGTTGCTTTCCAAGGAAATAGACAGTGGTAAATTACAAGTCTGTTGAGCGGTTGCTACCCATAGTTAGTGGAACCAGAGAGAATCACCCTGGCCTAAAAGTAAAAATAGCACCATTCTGTCTATGTATATTAACTCATTTAATTAAAAAAACTCCATCTGAGGTAGGTACTATTAATATCTACCTGTCACAGATGGGGAAACTGAGACACACAAATGTGAAGCATCCTGCCCAAGGTAACAGAGCATCTGTCTAGGGACAGTTGAAAAACAAGATCCCGAGAGAAGGACCCAGACATAGAGGGAACAGCAGGAGGCAAAGGTAGCAAGGATGGGAGAGAGAAACTTGTGAGAGAAAGTCCACAGACCCACCCCTCCGGGCTGCTGCTTTCCTGAGAGACGAGGGGCCATTGGTCCAGCTCTTTATGAGCTGTTTTCCTGTCCTGCTCACTTCCCTCTGTCTCTTGATGATAAGTGCTTCACCCCTTGACATAGTGTTACCTCTTCCTCAGTCTCAAAATGCCTGACTCACATGTGTGACAAAGGAAGCATATGGTCCCACATGTACCTGGTTGGCTCCCAAACCCGTCACCAGACCAGAAAAAGCCAGTGGGCTTATCAATTTCTCTTGCCATCGCTCCCCTGAAGTTCTTGGTTTGGAAGTCTGTTTGGACACTGATTTCATTCTGTCTGGTATTACCAGGAGTGGTCAGTGTCCCTTTCCCTTTCAGATGCCCAGCAGCCACTTGTGAAATAAAACTGAGGTTTGTCCTGCCTTCTGAAGGATGCTCTCTGGATGGCAGAGTCCTCTTTTATGATGGCCCTGTCCCTAGAGGTCAAGAGCTGGCCTTGTATTTCCTTGCTTCTCCTGTCCCTGACCATGCCGGAGTGTGAAGAATCAGACTTCTGTTACCATTCAAAGCTACGTGCACTTCTAAGAGACACCCTCCAGTATTATCCTCAAGGGCCAGATCTGGGCAAACTTAGTGACTGCAGAGTCACTAAATGGCATTTCAGAAGGGGACCATACTGGGAGATGTCTGGAGGGGCTGGCCTGAGGGCACAGGTGAGATCAGTTGGTGTAGACTTACCAACGTCCAATGAGAAGTGGGTCCTAGGGACACTGCTGTTTCTTTACAGAAATGAGGACACAAGGCCTTTGAAGAGCATGTTGAGATTCAGCTTTTAGGTCCTGGTTTTACTATGTGAGGCCACGTGCAATCTTGGTGGGAGATGCTGGAGAGTGGGCTGAAATCATTAGGATGGCTGCCTGGAGACAGAACTCAGAGAGTTCCTTGCTGCTGCTGCTGCTAAGTCACTTCAGTTGTGTCCGACTCTGGTTTCTCAGAAATCACATGGGAGTGTCATTTGGTACTCAGCCAACATTTTCTAATGATTTAGAACACTCTTTGCTTAAGAACAAGAGAAGGGGGCTTCCCAGTTGGCACTAGTGGTAAAGAACCTGCCTGCCAATGCAGGGACATAAGAGACGCTGGTTTCATCCCTGGGTTGGGAAGATCCCCTGGAGGAGGAAATGGCTACCCACTCCAGTATTCTTGCCTGGAGAAACCCATGGGCAGAGGAACCTATAGTCCATAGGGTTACAAAGAGTCGGACTGACTGAAACGGCTTAGCACAGGAGAATGGAAAGGGAAATATACCAAATGTCCAGTCAAGAAGTTCCAGCTGGGGCCTTCTTTTTCATCCTTCCCTAGTCACACTTCACCGCTCAGTTTTGATACTCCAGGCCCTCTTTTGAGTTCTCAAATACCCCCAGTCTCATGTCCATCTCAAGACCTTTGTGCTTGCTATTTTCTTCTCCTGAATCAAAGTGGTGTCAGCTCATATTTCACCTCCTCAAAGGCACCATTCTGGACCACTCAACCCTAAGTAATCTTCCTCTAACTACTCTTCCTAATTTCCCTCTTTAATGTCTTCATAATACCAGGTAAAATTATTTCCTCTATTGGTTTATTAATATTGGATTGTCTGACTTTTCTAGGATGTAAGACATTCCATAAGAGTAGGGTCCTGGGATCTCTCTGTCTGTGTCTTTATCAGTATACAACAATGTCTAGCAGGCTGTGGCTGTAGATTGTTATCATCATCCATAGGACGCAGTTACTCTGCCCCGAACCAAGCCCTTGGCTGTGGGAAAGACAACTTTTCTCTTTCACAGAAAGACCAAGTTAGAACCTGATTCTAAGTTTGGATCCTTAGAAAGCTCTTTGAAGTAGCATCCCAGAAGTTACGAGTTTCCAATGCTATTTCTGCTGAACCTTGAGATTTACATGTTTGGTATTTGGTGGCATTTATAGGAATTCCCTTTGGAGTTTTACCAGCTATAGCATAGCATTGGCTCGGAGTGGTCAGATAAATGATAGCTGTTGGAATTTGTTGAACTGCTTGAAATCTCAATTTTGGAATTCTGTTTTCCTAATTTTGTTCCTTAAGAACTGCTTCCGGTAAGCATTTATGGGTGTTTTGTATGAAAAATAAAAAGGAAAAGGGGCATCTGGGCAGTAGACATTGTAGTGTCCCATTTACCTCCTGCTGGCACCCACAGGAGGGTCCATGCATGACAATCTGAGTGCTCTATTGTAGACACTTGCTACTCTCTGCCTGACCTCATTCTCTGAATATCCTGTAGGGGAGGCTGGAATTGCCAGGGAGATAGTGACCCCAGAAGCAGCTCTTATTTATTATAGATGAGAGTTGGTGAATAAATATCCAGCTGCCTCATTCCTGAGATGGGTCACCTCTGAGGCATCTTCCCATCAGTCCCCAAGAAGATTGAGTCCTCAGTTGCCCACAGGAGTAATGCCTGTGAATGCACCCTGCATGGGCCTCCTTTCCTTTCCATCTTACTTCCCGTCTCCTTTCCTGGTGCTTTCTATAAATTCACTTCCATGTAAAACTGCTTGCCCTGAAATCCTTATCTCAGGATCTGCTTCGGGTGCAGCCTAATCCAAGACAGCATTCTATGACTAAACATGGTTAAATAAACTTAGGAACTGAACAAAATTAAATAGAATATTTTTCTCCTACAAAATCGTTTGGCTTCTCTCATGTGCCTTGTGAATTTCAAGACAAGAGTTACCGCAATGTTCCCTTTACTTATCTGGCCACGGAGACTAAAGCACTGGTGCCCCTTTACCTGAGGAAGTGTGTGGAATCAGTGAGCCTTAGAATAACACAGTTTAGGATCATTTATCCCCTCCTGATCACCCATGGTAGGAGAAGCTCTGTGGCTAAGACCTGCTGCTGCTGCTGCTAAGTCACTTCAGTCGTGTCCGACTCTGTGCGACCCCATAGACGGCAGCCCACCAGGCTCCGCTGTCCCTGGGATTCTCCAGGCAAGAACACTGGAGTGGGTTGCCATTTCCTTCTCCATGTTCACATTTTTGCTTGGTGACAGTTGTGTGGGTTTCATGTTGACAAAAAAAAAAAAAAAAAGTGGTCTGAATGCAGTAGCATTCCCTCTGCAGCCATCCACACACTCTTCTGGCAAAAAATAGTGTGCACAGATTCCAAAGGAATCGGTTCTTTCTATTCATCTGTTCCTCTGTTCTCAAAGGAACATAAAATGGACAAGGCTTTCAAAATACCTTCCTTTCCAGCATCACTCACCCACAGTCCTACAACTAATTTAACCTGGCAGTTTTGGTCATCTCTTATCCTTCCTCTTTGTCATGTAGAAAGTCACAGGATTAGAAATGAGCAGATGGGAACTGAATGTATGGATGGTTAAAGAGTTGAAAATGATGTGTCATTAATGAGTGCATGATTCATACTGTGGGGTGGGATACAAATGTGAGGGGATCCTGGCACCTCAGTGTAGCAGGTGAGATGGATAGTGAACCTACAGTTACAAAAAGAATGACTCTTCTAAGTGCTCTAAATGAAAATGCAGGTTCCCAGGAGAGTGTTTAGTGTAGTACCAGAAAGCCTTCCTTGAGTAAGTTGCATTCAGGGGAGACATTAAAGGGTGAAGAGGAGGGATGAGAGTTGGTTGTGGTTCTAAGCCTGCAAGTGAGAAAGAGCCAGGCATTAGGGGAACTGACCAGGGGGATCAGATCTTCAACAGTGAGAGGAAAAGTGTGGGAACTCAATCTGGTGAAATAGACACAGGCCAGATCAAGTACTTATATTCACTTCATGAGATAAAATAGTAAACATTGCTTAGTCTCTGTTTCTTACCAATGAAGTAAGAATAAAGTAGCCAAATGGAGTTCTAATATTTAGTGAAATTAATACATGTAAATCCCTTAGCAAAGTTTTTGCTACATAGCATTGCATAGTAAATGTTATGAAACTATTTATGTATCATCCGTGATAATTCAGTTGGTTAGTATGAGAACCAGAATTGAAGCTCAGGCCTTTCTTACTGGAACCTTCCCTATGAACTGCCATGATATATTTCCTGGTTTGATTTTACATAGTATTCCTCTAGGTGACACTTAAAGATCAAATTTTTAAAAATATTTAGGAAATAAGTATAGGTGAAAATGGTCACAAGATTTTTAGTGAAAAAGTGCATTCTGTAAACACTTATACACCATTATCCTACCTATTTTTTAAAATATTTACTTAGAAGACTAGATTTTTAAAAAAATAAAAATGTGAATGCATTGTTAGATAATAGAAACATGAGTGATTTTCTAAATAAATTTACCTTAATAGCTTTTATAATTGTCCCCCCACCACCAAGGAAAAAAGCCTGGTAAAGTTCCAAATTTTCTTCCTGGCCCTAATCTTAAGGATTACTCATTTCCCTGTTTCTGGAAAAAAAAAAAAAATTATAAATGTAAGATTCACCTCCTACCAGGAATTGACTTAAAAGACTATGAATCAAGCCCAAAAAGGAGTTAAACTGGTTAACTCTGCGTCCGGGTCCACTTGAAAGACTAAAGGGATGCTTTCCTGCTCTCAGGGGAAAGTCAACACAAAAGTACAGGAGTGGTCCACTTCCAGTCTTGGCAGGCGGACCTGTGCCCAGAGCATCAATGGTCAAATGACTGGCACAAAAAAAAAGAGTAACTGGATTAGCTTTCTTGCCTTTCTTAGTAGCTTAACTCAAATGCTTAGGGCATTTCCCACAGTGTATTGGACTCAGTACTGGGCTTAGATAACACCTTGGAACATAAATCTTGTATGTACCTATTTTGAAAATGAAAGCTTATGTTGTCCCTATGTGGAGAAGGAAATGGCAACCCACTCCAGTACTCTTGCCTGGAAAATTCCATGGATGAAGGAGCCTGGTAGGCTACAGTCCATGGGATTGCAAAGAGTCGGACACGACTGAGCAATTTCACTTCACTGATGTTGTCCCAGAGAGAAAGCATGAGGACCAAGGCCCCACATTTCCCTTTAGAAAGATGTTAGCCACAAACCTGACACCAGCATGCAGTGAGGAAGACACAACAAAAGCATTCCTAAGGATTTGACGGGAACACAAGAGCACATGATCCCTCCGGGATTTGAAGTCCATCTTCAAGCCCCCATCCATTCTTCTTCTATATACATACATCAGCAGATCAAAATGTGCCCCACACTTACACATTCCGAGAACTGAAAAGATATTTGGCGAAGAGATGTCTGCGGTATTGAGTCAGAGTGTTGATATAGCACATGAAGCTTTAATTCAGATTAGGATGCTCCAGCTGAAAGAAAATTGTGTAATCTTGCCAGACTTCCACCCCACACACACAAAAAAGATTTATCTGGAGTTGCCCAAACTTTGTGCCCGATCAGCATCTTTTGCAGCATCCGAAGGCATATCCCAGCGAACAGTCATTTATTGCGTGCCTCTTAGGTGTCATATATTGCAAAGGCGTGCCTCAAAGGGGAGAAACTGGTCATTTGTTTTTAGCAAGTAGTCTCTTAGCAAACATTTCTGAGGTAAACAGGGATTTACTTGAAGCTTAAGATAGAGGACGTGGGCTCCAGATGGTACTGGTGTGAGTGAAAGCTCTCCAGTAAAACAGAGATGACCTTAGAGTGCAAGGAGCACGTTTTGGCAGATTATCAGACCATCTGTCACTTGACTAATGTCTTCCATAGGAAATTGGGGGAAGTCATGGGCCTCTTTTTGAAGGTCTCGGTTCTGAAAGAATAAGCTCGTGAGGCATTCATTGTTTTCAGAAGGTAGACACTCAGGAAAAGATGTGCTCAAACCCTAAAAAACTCATGACCTCCTTCAACAACCATGATTAATCACCGCATTAAAATAATAAATAGTAGACCCTTTCCATGTGTTGGTGTAAGAATATGTACAATGGTAACCTTAATGCCTGGGACTCTAGAGTTCCCGGACACACCTACTAGAGTTCTGTTTTGAAAGTCCCAGCCATCTTGAGAAAGATAAAACATATTGGTGAGGACTTTGACATCAGTAATCACATCCAGGGTGTGCCTGGATTTAGACTGTAAAGCATCACATTGCCTATATTCTTTCTGTGGTGTACCCTTCCTTGCTTTCCCTCCTGGAGGACTCTCATCCACTGCCCAGGATTCTTCAGGGCAAAGCTAAGTGTTGCATCTTCATTTACCCATGGCCTCCCCTGCCTCTGCTGATGACGGCCCCATCATTGTTATGCAACTGCCTTCCCACCAGACTGCAAGGACTTTGATGTCCGAGAATAAGTCTTATTCATCTTTGTACCCATAGCACCTGTCTCCATGGCCAGCACAGAATAGACCCTGAAATGGATCTGGTGGAGAGGAACTAGAAAAGGAGAGAGACTTCTCCAGGATCTTAATCCAGCTATCTGTCAATTCACAAGTGTGTTCTCTCTTTTTTTTAGTTTTTGGTTTGTTTTTATGTGTATGTTGACCTAAAGAATGGTGAGAGATATTTGAAATATTGATTTTCAGGTAACATTTTGAAATAAAGTTCAGGGATCACCTGGTAAAAGTTTCTGAAAGCCAGAAAGGAGAAATAGTACAGTAATACATATATATATATAATATGTTATGAGAGTAAAAAGTATATTTTATGTGGACTTCCTGCTATAAACAGTGTAGTGGTTAAGGGTGCAGGTTTGAGGGGAGGTCAGAATACCTGGGTTGGGTCCTGACATCTTGTACAAATCATTTAAGCTCTCTGAACTTTTAGTATCATTCTTTATAAAATAGAGATAATATATTCATCTCCATGGGTTCATTGTTTTAGCGAAATGAATGTTTGTGAATGACTTAAGTAAATACATGGCAAATAGTAAGCACTTATAAAAGGTTCAGTTCAGTTCAGTTCAGTCGCTCAGTCATGTCCGACTTTGCGACCCCGTGAACCGCAGCATGCCAGGCCTCCCTATCCATCACCAACTCCCATAGTTTACCCAAACTAATGTTCATTGAGCTGCTGATGCCATCCAACCGTCTTATCCTCTGTCGTCCCCTTCTCCTCCTTCTCTCAATCTTTCCCAGCATCAGGGTCTTTTCCAATGAGTCAACTCTTCGCATCAGGTGGCCAAAGTATTGGAGTTTCAGCTTCAACATCAGTCCTTCCAATGAACACCCAGGACTGATCTCCTTTAGGATGGACTGGTTGGATCTCCTCGCAGTCCAGTTCAGTTCAGTCGCTCAGTCGTGTCCAACTCTTTGCAACCCCATAAATCACAGCATGCCAGGCCTCCCTGTCCATCACCAACTCTCGGAGTTCCCTCAAACTCACCTCCATCGAGTCGGTGATGCCATCCAGCCATCTCATTCTCTGTCGTCCCCTTCTCCTCCCGCCCCTAATCCCTCCCAGCATCAGAGTCTTTTCCAGTGAGTCAACTCTTCACATGAGGTGGCCAAAGTATTGGAGCTTCAGCTTTAGCATCAGTCCTTCCAATGAACACCCAGGACTGATCTCCTTTAGAATGGACTGGTTGGATCTTCTTGCAGTCCAAGGGACTCTCAAGAGTCTTCTCCAACACCACAGTTCAAAACCATCAATTCTTCGGCGCTCAGCTTTCTTTATAGTCTAACTCTCACGTGCATACCTGACTACTGGAAAAACCATAGCCTTGACTAGATGGACCTTTGTTGAGAAAGTAATGTCTCTGCTTTTTAATGTGTTGTCTAGATTGGACATAAACTTTGCTTCCCGGGAGTAAGCGTCTTTTAATTTCATGGCTGCAATCACTATCTGCAGTGATTCTGGAGCCCAAAAATATAAAGCCAGCCACTGTTTCCACTGTTTCTCCATCTACTTGCCATGAAGTGACAGGGCCGGATGCCATGATCTTAGTTTTCTGAATGTTGAGCTTTAAGCCAACATTTTTACTCTCCGCTTTCACTTTGATCAACAGGCTCTTTAGTACTTCTTCACTTTCTGCCGTAAGGGTGGTGTCATCTGCATATCTGAGATTATTGATATTTCTCCTGGCAAACTTGATTCCAGCTTGTGCTTCTTCCAACCCAGCGTTCCTCATGATGTACTCTGCATATAAGTTAAATAAGCAGGGTGACAATATACAGCCTTGGCATTCTCCTTTCCTGTTTGGAACCAATCTTTTGTTTCATGTCCAGTTCTAACTGTCGCTTCCTGACCTGCATACAGGTTTCTTAAGAGGCAGGTCAGGTGATCTTGTATTCCCATCTCTTTTCAGAATTTTCCACAGTTTATTGTGATCCACACAGTCAAAGGCTTTGGAATAGTCAATGAAGCAGAAATAGATGTTTTTCTGGAATTCTCTTGCTTTCTCCATGATCCAGAAGATGTTGGCAATTTGATCTCTGGTTCCTCTGCCTTTTCTAAAACTTTCTTGAACATCTGGAAGTTCACAGTTCACATATAGCTGAAGCCTGGCTTGGAGAATTTTGAGCATGACTTTGCTAGCATGTGAGATGAGTGCAATTGTGCAGTAGTTTGAGCATTCTTTGGCATTGCCTTTCTTTGGGATTGGAATGAAAATGGACCTTTTCCAGTCCTGTGGCCACTGCTGAGTTTTCCAAATTTGCTGACATATTGAGTGCAGCACTTTCACAGCATCATCTTTTAGGATTTTAAATAGCTTAACTGGAATTCCATCACCTCCACTAGCTCTGTTCGTAGTGATGCCTCCTAAGGCTCACTTGACTTCACATTCCAGGATGTCTGGCTCTAGGTGAGTGATCACACCGTCGTGATTATCTGGGTCATGAAGATCTTTTTTATACAGTTCTGTGTATTCTTGCCACCTCTTCTTAATATCTTCTGCTTCTGTTAGATCTATACCATTTCTGCCCTTTATTGAGCCCATCTTTGCATGAAATGTTTCCTGGTATCTCTAATTTTCTTGAAGAAATCTCTGCTGCTGCTGCTGTTGCTAAGTCACTTCAGTTGTTTCCACCAGGCTCCTCCATCCATGGGATTTTCCAGGCAAGAGTACTGGAGTGGCTTGCCATTGCCTTCTCCGGAAGAGATCTCTAGTCTTTCCTATTCTATTGTTTTCCTCTATTAAAAGGTTAGACATTCTAATTTTTAGCCAATTACATATGTTTATCATTTGGTAGTTAAATAGATTTAATCTAAAAGTAGTTAGTGCCTAGTGTTATTCACTCTTTGCAACCACACGGACTGTAGCCCGTCAGGCTCCTCTCTCCTTGGAATTCTTCAGGCAAAAATATTAGGATGCGCTGCCATTCCCTTCTCTAGGGGATTTTCCTGATTCAGGGATCGGTCATGGGTCTCTTGCATTGCAAGCAGATTCTTTACCATCTGACCCCCAGGGAAGTCCTGGTATATACTTACATTCAATTCAGCAAAACTTTCCCTGGGTGTCCACTGTGTTCTGTGGTCAACTGTGCATAGGAGAATAGATTTAGGAAATTAAATTGTTCTGTCACTGTAAAACTAAAAGGGAAGCAAATAATTGAAGTATAGTATAATATGTGCTATTCAGTTCAGTTCAGTTCAGTCGCTCAGTCGTGTCCGACTCTCTGCAACCCCATGAATCACAGCACGCCAGGCCTCTCTGCCACCACCAACTCCCAGAGTTCACCCAAACTCATGTCCACAGAGTCAGTGATGCCATCCAGCCATCTCATTCTCTGTCGTCCCCGTCTTTTCCCACCCCCAATCCTTCCCAGCATCAGAGTCTTTTCCAGTGAGTTAACTCGTCGCATGAGGTGGCCAAAGTATTGCAGTTTTAGCTTTAGCATCAGTCCTTCCAATGAACACCCAGGACTGATCTCCCTTAGAATGGACTGGTTGGATCTCCTTGCAATCCAAGGGACTCTCAAGAATCTTCTCCAACACCACAGTTCAAAAGCATTGATTCTTCGGCGATCAGCTTTCTTCACAGTCCAACTCTCACATCCATACATGACCACGGGAAAAACCATAGCCTTGACTAGATGGACCTTGGTTGGCAAAGTAATGTCTCTGCTTTTTAATATACTATCCAGATTGGTCATAACTTTCCTTCCAAGGAGTAAGCGTCTTTTAATTTCATGGCTGCAATCAGCATCTGCAGTGATTTTGGAGCCCCCAAAAATAAAGTCTGACACTGTTTCCACTGTTTTTCCATCTATTTCCCATGAAGTGATGGGACCAGATGCCATGATCTTTGTTTTCTGAATGTTGAGCTTCAAGCCAACCTTTTCACTCTCCTCTTTCACTTTCCTCAAGAGACTTTTTAGTTCCTCTTCACTTTCTGCCATAAGGGTGGTGTCATCTGCATATCTGAGATTATTGATATTTCTCCCGGCAATCTTGATTCCAGCTTGTGCTTCTTCCAGCCCAGCGTTCCTCATGATGTACTCTGCATAGAAGTTAAATAAGCAAGGTGACAATATACAGCCTTGACGCACTCCTTTTCCTATTTGGAACCAGTCTGTTGTTCCATGTCCAGTTCTAACTGTTGCTTCCTGACCTGCATACAAGTTTCTCAAGAGACAGGTCAGGTGTTCTGGTATTTCCATCTCTTTCAGAATTTTCCACAGTTTATTGTGATCCACACAGTCAAAGGCTTTGGCATAGTCAATGAAGCAGAAATAGATGTTTTTCTGGAACTCTCTTGCTTTCTCCATGATCCAGCGGATGTTGGCAATTTGATCTCTGGTGCCTCTGCCTTTCCTAAAACCTGCTTGAACATCTGGAAGTTCACGGTTCACATATTGCTGAAGCCTGGCTTGGAGAATTTTGAGCATGACTTTACTAGCGTGTGAGATGAGTGCAATTGTGCGGTAGTTTGAGCATTCTTTGGCATTGCCTTTCTTTGGGATTGGAATAAAGACTGGCCTTTTCCAGTCCTGTGGCCACTGCTGAGTTTTCCAAATTTGCTGGCATATTGAGTGCAGCACTTTCACAGCATCATCTTTCAAGATTTTAAATAGCTCAACTGGAATTCCATCACCTCCACTAGCTTTGTTCATAGTGATGCTTTCTAAGGCCCACTTGACTTCACATTCCAAAATATCTGGCTCTAGGTCAGTGATCACGTTATCGTGACTATCTTGGTCGTGAATTAGCAGGTTCATTAACAAGGTGCTGTAGGAGAGATGTCAAGTAGTTTTTAGTGCTAGTAATGGTCAGTTGCTTGAGAGAGACTGCTTTGGAAGGCTGTGTTGAGAAGAATTCTGAGGATAAATGCATTTTCTTTGCAAAAGAGTACTGTTGTCAGTTAGCATGTCTGCCAGAAACAGAAGTGAGGGAATTATGGTTCAAGTACCATGCTTCAATCATCAGAACTTCACTTGCTTAAGAAAGGATAACAGGAACATACTCAACAGGAGCTGGCATTTCATTCTACAGCGTTACAGTCAATCATCAGTTCAGTCGCTCAGTCGTGTCCAACTCTTTGCGACCCCATTGACGGCAACATGCCAGGCTTCCCTGTCTATCACCAACTCCCGGAGCTTGTCCAAACTCATGTCCATCGAGTCAGTGATGCCATACAACCATCTCATCCTCTGTCGTCCCCTTTTCCTCCTGTCTTTAATCTTGACAGAAGACAGTCAATCCTACAAGAAGTCAACCCTGAATATTCATAGGAGGGACCACTGCTGAAGCTGAAGCTCCAATACTTTGATTACCTGATGCAAAGAGCCAAGTCATCAGAAAAGACTCTGATACTGGGAAAGATTGAGGGCAAAAGGAGAAGTGGGTGACAGAGGATGAGATGGTTAGATGGCATCACCAAGTCAAAGGACATGGATCTGAGCAAACTCCGGGAGAGAGTGAAGGATAGCAGAGCCTGGCTTGCTGCAGTCTATGGGGTTGCAAAGAGCTGGACATGACTTACTGACTGACCAACAACAGAAACATATTCTTGGTTGAGCTAAGGAGTAATACCAAAAAAAGCAGACATTCCTGCGTTTAAGTATAGACTTTGTGTAAGTCTCTCTATACTTTGTGTAAGTTACTAAGCATTTTTAAGCCTCATGAACCACAAAGGTGTAATGGAGGTAATAATGCATCCTTATTGTGTAGATTAAATGTGAAAATACCTAGCAAAGAGTCCAGTGCTCAATAAGTATTTAAAGCATGATATTGCTGTTTAATGATAACAGAGTTCCTAAACTCCGTACTCCAGTATGATGACATCTCAGCTTTGCTTTCTTATTCAAATGACTCATCCCACTTGAAAGCACAGGAAGATGGTTAAGTATTTTTATCTCATTAAAACCACCACCCATTGAGCAAGATATGAAGAAAGGAGTGAATGAACTTGCCTTCTTTCTGTCACGAATTTTAGTGGCACAAATAATCCTCATTCCCAAAGATTACTTTTTCTGGTACATCTTGTCTTTTTCACAGCTAGAAAGGATTATGCCTCACATGGGTTCTGTAGATCCTCAAATACACATTTTGGGTGCTTAGTAAGTGATGAAGATAAAAAGAGCCTAAGAAAATAAGATGACTGTTAAAAGGATTTCATTCAGGAGATAAGAGTTGTAAAATCATGAAAATTCAAATATTTGATGCTGGCATATTTCCTACAAGGCTTATTCCTCATGCAGTCATTCTTCTTCAACATCATAGGTAATAGAAAAACCCATATAGTTGAAAAATATGTGTATTTCAACCACTGAGAAATAATTCACTTTCTATACCATGCAAATAAACCTTATATTACAGAGTAGTTATATTGATATGGGCACTTACACTGTCCTTGATTGTGCTATGAACATGAGCGGCATTATATTATGTGCTCATCTATAGTCCTTTGACATACATACAGCTATCTTCCACAAGTCACAGATGACAAAGTTGAGGTTTAGATTAATTTCAAAAATCTGAAGCTTAGTATTTCTGACTCCAAAGCCCATGTATTTCCCCCTTATCATTGGGGTCTACAATCTTCCCAATTGTGCATAGCTTCATTGTTTCTAAAGGAAACAAAGTAGTTAGTTTTAAAACCTCAATGATTTTCTTCATATGTATCTCATTTATTCAGTTCAGACTTTATATACAAGGTTTGCTTTAAGCAGAACACACCTGGGGTTACTCACAAATTATGAACATGACGGTGTTTAGCAAACTGATTACACATCATAATCACATTTCATAAATGGTGACTATAAGGATGAATAATCATTTGAATAAAAATATTTTGTGCTGTACATATTACTATGCAAATATCCACATTATCATTTCCAATAACTGTTCTTTTCTAATGTTCTTAGCCACCAAATCATTTCACAATGTTTTCCGGAATTTAGTTCATCATTATTAGTACATTACCAGCTCTGTGTGAGTATCTGAGCACATAATATGTGCAAAGTAATGACTAGCCCTCTAATGGTTTTTCAAGTGTGGATCACTTCCTTTTTGGTTAGGTGAACAATGCTTTTGGAAATTAGTTGACATGAATAAATGGATGTATTACTTCTCAGCAGTATAGCTGTAGTTACAAAATCTATTGTCTACCATAAAAGGAAACTTCAGGCTACCATGAGGGGAGATCAGAAATTCCAAATAAATAAAATCCACAGCTGTCTTATCAGGTCAGTTGTGTAAAACAATGTGGTCTAAAACCATGGAGGCTATATACATTACCTAATTAAACACATATGTGACAGTCAGTAATGCAGGGTAATAGATGTTTAAACCTTTCTCAAAGAAACAAGTCAACTGTGATCATTAGTTTATTTCCAAGTCAAGGACATGTGTTGAAATCCCTTTGTATCTGTTCTCATTGTAAAAAAAAAAAAAAAAAAAGCCATTCTGTTCCATTTTAAGTATGTGGTTATCATAGATACTTTGCACAGTCTGGAAATATGGTATTCTAATTAATCCAAGCTTAAGTTTCTATAGATACCATTCATGTCAGTGGTTGAAAGCAATACGACACTGAAAACAGTAAAAGGTTTCTTGAGGATTCTGGTTTTGGTTACGAAGGAGTAAGCACACTCTACCTTGTTTCTCCCACTGAAGGCAAACAAAATCCCAGGACAAGATGCACAGAACTTCTATCTGAGCTCTTAGGAAAGTAAGTGGTAGCGGACAGATTGAGAAATAAAGCCAGAATGCTAAGTAAAAATGAGACCAGGAGTTTCCTGGGCACTTCCCTCCCAGGTCTCCTAGCCTGGGCTCAAGGGCGACATAAATCCTGACATAGCACATGGGCACAAAAAGACACCCCTGCTTCTTTTTCCATGGAGCATGAAGTGGCCCCCTCATGGTCAGAGAGAGTGGGGACAATCTGTGCACATTTTCTGTTTTTCCTTCCTCTCTTACTCCAGCCCACAGGCAAGTTTCAGTCCTGGAAGCTGAGATCATGGTCACAGGCAACAGAAGCTGACTTTAGGCAGGTACCTAAAACCTTGAGTGAGGAGAAACCTTATCTCTTACCAGAGGAACTGTGGCTTGAGGAGCTGGGGGAGAAACAAACATGGATTTCATTTTTACTCCATGTGCCTGTTGGCTTCAGGGGTAGACCCAGCTATGGAACCCTAAGAGCCAGAATATTCAGTACAAACACTACATTTTATCTCACCTCAACCAGCCAAAATATTATCATTCCAATCTGTAATCAATATGAAAAAAATGTTCATGAAATATTTTACTTTTGAGGGGGTATTAAGTGATCAAATCTTCCCTGGTGGTTCAGTGGTAAAGAATCTGGTTGGCAATGCAGGAGACCCAGGTTCGATCCCTGGGTTGGGAAGATCCCCTGGAGGAGGGAATGGCAACTCAGTCCGGTATTCTTGCCTGGAGAATTCCATGGACAGAGGAGCCTGGCAGGCTAGAGTCCACAGGGTCACAGAGGGTCAGACACAACTTAGCGACTAAACCACCCACCACCAAGTAGTCAAAATCTCCTTGCTCCATGTGACTACAGGAAATATGGCTAGTCCAAACAGAAATGTACCGTTAGTGTAAAATACACGCCAGACTTCAAAATATATTCTTACACTCAAGTTCACCTCTTTTCTTTACTCTCTTTAATATGACTACTAGAAAATGGGAAATTATGTGTCTGACTCATATTGGTGTTGGATAGCACTGCTGCAGATGCTCAATTTTTACTGTAAAGTGAAAGGAAGGATGGATACATGCTGGAGTCCTCTAGGACTGCTGCATGGAGAATGCAGGCCTGGGAGTTGGTTAGAATCGGAATAGGTTGAGTCCCCAAAGTTATACATCCCAGGGGAGCAGGAAGCAATAGTGGCTTGTGTGGGAAAACCAGGATATCAGAGGGAAGAGGAGACTCCTAAGGTCTCCAGTGAGTATCTACCAAAACTTGGTTCTTAAATGCTACTGAGACTGGCTGAAGTCTTCTGAGCCTAGGAGGTCTGCCCCAGGGCAGGTCCCTGATACCAGAGGCATCCTACTACAAAGAGGCAGGCCCAGGAGCCACATGACAGCATCTGCAGTGCTAACAGATGGTCCTCCGCTCAGGAACATGTGCACACTGGCATAACACAGAGACTCCTGAGATAGCATCTCATGCTGTTCCAGGAGCAATCAGGTCTGAGCATCCACATTTTCTCATTAGGAAACTATGTCCTTTTGGCTTGATGGAGGAAAAGCTGTTTTGGGTGGCTGCCTTTTTTCCCTCAATTACACTATGTTGTGTGTTGAAAAATAATAACTCTGGCTTCTGTTTATGAAAGGCTTGCCCTATGCCTGGGATCTTACTGGGAGCTTTATATACATTATCTCATTTGCTTCTAATGACCCTGTTCTATAGGTATTTTTATCAGTCCACTTTACATTGAGGAAGGAACAGCTCAGGGAAGTAAAGAAACATATTCATACTCAAACAGTTTTAAAGGAGTTAGAGGAAAATGGGGATCCGGTGTTGTCTGCCTCCTAACAAGCTCAAGGTTCTCTGCCTCAGCAAGGCTATGAACTCACCAGTGGGTTGGTTTTTCAGCTGCTTTTCAGTCTTGAATGCCCATTCCAAGCTTAAACAGCTATGGGGGAAAAAAAATCAGTTCTTTTTCCAGCCTGCTGGAATTCAGCATCTGCTTGATTCTCTGAGCACTTCACACATGAAGGTGAGCTCTCAGAGCATTGGTTATTTCACAGATTTGAGCCTGGCAAGGAGATCTGTGCTATTTCTCTGCTTCTAGGCGATTGTGTCTTGTTCTATGGCTAAGGACACTTCTTTGGCACAGGGCAAATTTCTGATCATGATGCATCCTGTTCAGGAGCCCTCAGAGATGTCCGCTTTGGGCTTGTGTGCTCTGCTCCTCACTCTGAACTCCTTCTCAGCCTTGAAGGCTTTGGGGATCTGGATGGCCCCAGCCTCTTCCTAAGCTTTGCACAGTGCAAGGCACCGAGTCTGTGCTTGACCAACTTGAAACTGATGCTAGTTTCTCTGGCCACATGCACCTACCTCTACCATCATTGTTGTTGCTATTAGTCACAAAGACATGCCCAACTCTTTTACAACCATAAATATGTTTTAAACTGTCCCAGCATCTTAAATCAAGTCTCCTAGATATAAAGTTAAACAAGGATGATAGGCAAGGTAGGGCAGGAAGGACACACCAGTAGTGAATATTTCTAGGGAGGCAAGAGAAGAGTCATGAATTCATGGTATGTCACAGCCTGGAATCAGAATTCAAGGGAATTCAAGCATGGGAACAACTTCCATAGACTTAGGGTTAGGGTGCTTCTGCAAGTCTTCCTGGAAGGGCTTGATTGTGAATTTCCTAATTGGGTGTTTTTCAAACTGTGGGTCATGACCTAAGGGTCAGGAAATCACTTTGGTGAGTCATGACCAGATTTTTTTTTTTTATGAAAATAAAATGAAATCAAATTGAAAATAGCAGAGTGTATTACTGGCTCACAGCATATAACATATTCTTTCTGAGGACTGGGATCCCAAAAAGTTTCAAAACATTGCACTATCCTTTGACTTGAAAGAGGTTGCTCTACGCCTACAATTCTAAATCCACCAGTCACTGTTGAAGATGATCTTCTATTCTGCTAGGGATGGAGAGGTGGCACAACTTTGCTGTCCTCAAAGAAACAACCCTCATCTTTCTGTTGTGTCTATTCCTATGTGAGATACAAGCTCTGCTATATGTAGTCCAGGCTGCGAAGTCAGGCAACTGAAACACATGATCAGCATTTAATTCTCACCTAATATCCTTCTAGCCTTATTATAACCCAACATGGCTGGGCTCATCATTTCCTCTGTTCTGATAAGAAAACTCAGGGTCAGGATGAAGGTATGACTAATCACTTGTCAGGAAGTGGCTGAGCTGGATCTGAACCTACTCTGATTTGACTTGGGTGCTAGTCTAAAACCACTATGCCACCAGCAAATAGTCCTTTTTTTTTTAACTTGGAGTTTTTGTCATGTAATTATATATTCCACTTAACCAGAGCACAGGCAATCCATCTGCATTTTGGGCTCTCCACAGTGAATCCTTAACTTTGTGCCAGATTTTTCTCCCAAAATTTTATCGTGGTAAAGTATATATAACATAAAATTTGTCATTTTAATCACTTTTATGTATAAAGGTCAGTGGTATTAAACACACTCATAATATTGTGCTCACATCACCACTATCTATCTCCAGAACTCTTCTCCATCTCAGTGACCTGAGTGAAAAATAGTCCCCATTTCTGCATCTCCTCAGCCTCCAGAAACCATCATTCTACTTTCTCATTTCTATGACTCTAAGTTCTTCATATAAGGAGCATCATACAGTATTTGCCCTTTTTGTGACTGGCTTATTTCACTTAGATTAATGTCCTCAAGTTTCACCATGTTGTAGCATGTGTCAGAATTTCCTTCCTTCTTAAGGCTGAATAATGATCAATTGTATGAACATACTGTATTTTGTTTGTCCACTCATTTATCAATGAATACTTGGGTTGTTTCCATGTCTTAACTATTGTGAATAATGCTGCTGTGAACATGGGTGTACCCATTTCTTTGAGACCCTGCTTTCAATACTTTTGGGAATATAACCAGAAGCAGGATTGCTGAATCATATGGTAATTCTGTTTTTAATTTTTTGTTTTTCCCAGTAACTCTGTCATTTTATATTTCCACTGACAGTGCACAAGGGTTCCAATTTCTCCATTTTTTCACCAATACATTACTTTTAAAATGTTTTGATAGTAGCCATCCTTATGGGTTTGAGGTGGCATATTGGAGTTTTGATTTGGATTTCCCTAATGATTAGTGACATTGAACATCTTTTCATGTGTTTATTGGTTATTTGCATATCTTCTTTGGAGAAGTGCCTACTCAAATCTTTTGCTCTACTTCAAGTCAAGATTTTGTTTGTCATTTGTGTTTCAGTTTTAGGAGTTCTATATAGATTCTGCACATTAATCCCTTATCAAATATATGATTTGCTAATATTTCCTCCCATTCTATGGGTTGCTTTTTATTCTGTTGACAATGTCTTTTGACATACAAAATTATCTGCTCTTCATGAATTCCAGTTTATTTTTTCAGTTGCTACCTTAACTTTACATGTTATAACCAAGAAATCATTGCCAAATCTAATACCATGATGCTTTTGTCCTATGTTCTCTTGTCAAATTTTTATAGTCTTAGGTCTTTGATCCATTTTTGAATTTTTTTTAATGTGGTATTAAGTAAGGGTCCAGTTTCATTCTCTTGGTTGTGGACACTCAGGTTTGCCAGCACCACTTGTTTAGAAGACTGTCCTTTCTCTACTGAATGATCTTGGCACCCTTATTGGAAAAAAAATGCAAATAGTTTTTAAGCTGAGTTTGTAACGCAATAGTATGACTTTGTAAATGTCATTAGCATTACTCTGTAAGACTGAATAACCTTCTGTAATCTATCTTTGTAGGCTTTTAAATTCCCATGTTATTTTTTAGAGGCTCATAGCTCTGCAGTTTCTCGTTTCAGATCTGAAGTGTTGTTTTCTCATCTCAGTTCCATCTCTTGAATATGTCATCCACCTCTCTTCAGCTTCACTGTCATCACACAGTCCATGCCAACACCGTCTCTTGCCAGACAACCTGTAATAGCTTCCCAACTGGTCTTGTCAGTCTAGTCTCTTCCTATTTTCTTTGAAATGCAAATTCCATAAATCCACTGCTCATGATATTTCAATGGCTTCTCTTTGCTCTTACAATAAGCACCGTATTTGTTACGGTGGCTGTCTGTTACCATAGTTCTGACTGTCCTCTCCTCTTCAGCTTTATCTTGTACCATGCTTTTGCTCTTATCATCAAGCAGGTCTTCTTTTAGTTCCCTCCTTCCACAAGTGCCTTGCACATGCGGTTTCTCTGCCAGCATCACTCTCCAGATCACTCCCCTGTTCCTGTTATCTAAAGAACCCCTGTCCTTCCATCAGATCGCCACTGATTTCATTAGCTCCCAACGGAAAATTTCCCCGTCCTCCTCGCAGACAAATAACATTATAGCATCTCAAAGCACCCTGAGTCTTTACTTCATAATACTCTTCCTTGTAATTTTATGTTTGTGGATGCAAATTCTCTGGTGGGGGTTTCCATGCACCACTGGACCATTAGCTCCATAAGGAAAAGAATTGTGTCTATCTTTTGCCCCCAGGACCTTGCACAATATCCAGCTCATAGAAAGCAGGACACTCAGCATTCAACTTATCTGACCTCTTTAGAAGCAGGTGCTCTTATTTGACCAATTGTCTCAGCTCAGAAGGAGGTAGTCAAGGGCAGATCTCTGAGGGATTAAAAAGTCAGGTTAGCAGTAAGAAGAGCCTTCTGAGTGTAAATGTTGATGTCTCAGAGCCCTGGTATTTATGGTTTCTCCTTTATTTGGTCTAGACACAAGACATTCCTCCATCTCCTTTGGGTACTGCTGTTTCCTTGTTTAGGAGTTCAATTAAACCTGCTCCTAACATGTTGGGGAGAGGAGCGGTGTCTGGTTTATGGCTTTGAGGGAAATGTTAACTGTGCATAGCTTTGCAGCACAGGATTTACTGTGTGTATAATTCTCAGATGGATTTGCATAGGCCTCCATTAGCCCAGTCCCAGCTTCAAACTGTCTCCCTGGCTATCTGTCTCCCAAAGGATCTAAGGGTAGAAAGTAGAAAACAAACAACCGGAGATAAGACTTCTCCATGAGCAATGACTTCTTTTCCAGGCAAGACTCTTATCCTAGCAACCACTAGGGCATGTTGAGGGGATACTATTAATAATAATGAAAATAGTAGTAATAATCACAATAATTATTATGTTATTTTAGCACTTATTGAGCTTTTGTTATATGCTAAGTGCTTTGCCTGCATTATCTAACTTAATATTCCCAACCACCCAAGGAGGGACTCCACTCCATTTTACCCAGAAGTAAACTAAAATTTAGAGAAATGAAGGTCTTTCCTCATACCACATATGAAGCAACAGGTGGTGAAGGGATTCGAAACTGGGTGGATGATCTTCCAGTCCCATTGCTCTTGACCACTGTTTTATCTTCGCTTTTTCATTGCTTAGTCATCCCTTTAGTAAATCTTTTCTTTTTAGGCATTTATTGTATGATGGACACTAGGGACTCAAAGCAAGATAAGTTATAGATGATCCAGTCCCTGGAGAAGTTCAGCAGCCGGGGTGGAGGGGTATGTAGCATCCTCCTCCCTTCCTTGCTGACACGAATGGAACCCTTACTGGGAACCAGCTGTGAGCTAAGTCCTGTGGTAGTCTCAGAATTCTCCCCACGTCGGTGCTGTTATCATACCCTTTCTACAGATAAGAAGGTGAAGGCCTGAGAGGAAGTACGTTGCCCAAAGGCTCACCAAGAGAAAGCGGCTGGCTGGGACATGACTTCAGGTTTGTTTGGCTTCATCAAATATCTGTGCCTGTCCCTACAATACTGAATTACAGAAATGTGGAGAATGCACACACAAGGGAAGCTGCAGTACACTCTGAGAGTTCAGGGTAGGATGTGCTTAATTAGGTCTAGAGAAGCTAGAGGAGACTTCCTGGAGAATACTGAATCTAGAGAGGAGGAAAATGTAGATTGTTTGGGGTAGCTGTCCTTTCTGCCTTCCTGATTAAATGTATTCCTCATCTGGCAATGAGTGAGGTTGGAAGGGCAGTGAAAGCCAACAGGGAGACACTCCTAGAAGGCATATTTGTGTTCAACATATAGAATTTTCTGATAATTATTCCAGACCAAGAGTAGGATTGATTGAGAAGTGGTGAGTCCCCCATTATGGAGGCTTGAAGGTGGTCAAGGTCTACATGGGGAAATTCAGGTACTAGATTAACAGTCAGATGAAGTCAAGGATGTCCAATTTAGTTGTGCATAAGAATTGATGGGTGATTTGGTGACATACCAGTCCTTGGGTCTTCCCTCTAGATATTCTGATTTGGTCGGTCAGGACAGGGCCCCAGGTTTCAGCATTTTAAACAAACTCCCCAGGTAATGTTGAAGGACCTGGTCATGGTGAAGGCACACTCCCACAAGTGGACTCGGTGGCCTTTAAAGTCATCCAGCACTGAGGTTCTCTAAGCAGTGTTTCCTAGCATGTATCTCACAGACCATTCAGTCTGTAAGAGGAGTTGACAAACATTTTCTTTCAAACAACAGATAGTGAAGGATTTCGACCTTTTAGGCCATAGGGTATCTGTCACTACTCAAATTACTGTGTAGTGTAAAAGCAGCCATGATATATAAATGAATGTGTGTGGCTGTGTTCTCATAAAATTTTATTTACAAAAATATGCAATAGGTCAGATTTGGCCTATGGGCTATAGTTTGCTGACCCTTGACCTACAGAAATTAGTGCTATATAAAAATGAGTTTGTGAAAGTATACAAGCTATATACTCTTCATGAGAAATCTTGGTGCCTTGATAGCATCTTAAAAGTTCTGAGAAGGCCTGAGAAGTAAAGAGAGTTGTTTAGTTTTGGTTGACTCAGAATTTCTCAAATTCATTTTACCAAAGAACCTCCTTACTCTCTCTCTCTCTCATCCTCTTTGAACTGGTGTTTCAGAGAACACACTTTGAGAAACACTCATTCACACCTTACAAGTAGACAAGAGTTTAGGAAGAAATTTTCCCTAGAATGTGTGCTTCACCCAGATCACTGTTGTCTAAATTTAACCCATGTAAGGCGGTGTCCTTGACTTAGGGTGCCATACACAGATTAAAATGTGTTTATTGGTTCCTTCTTCAGGAAGATGGTTTTGAAAGCAAGTGATAGAGCAGAAGACATGGAGTTATTTGGACAAGGTCAAAGAAAAGACATCTTGGAAATGTAGGAGCAGATAGGGGAATAAATAATTATAATAAGAATTATTAAATATTTGCCGTATACGTACCACTATACTGAGGCCTTTATCTAGATCTGTGGTTCTCACAGAAGCAGTTTTGCCTCCCATGGGGCCTTTGGCAAAGGAGACATTTCTGATTGTCAGGTCTGGGGGTATGGGGAATTGTACTAGCATCTGCTGGGGGGCCAGGGATGCTGCTAAATGTCCCACAATGCAGAAGACAGCCTCACCTGTACCCCTAGCAAGGAATTATGCAGCCCCAGATTTTCATAATGCCTCTTTTGAGAAGCTCTGATCTAGATTATCTCATTTCAGTAGTGGTATTATTTGTACTTTTAAGAAATGAGGACACCAAGGCAAAGACTTTCTCTAGTTAACAACAGTGTGCACCGACTCTTAAAAGCTTACATTCAGTTGACTGTGGCAAAAACAGTTTTCACTTCCATGGCCACATAACCCATGACTTCAAGAGGTCTTTCCATAGATCCTTCATGTCACCAACCCCTTCCCCTACCCCCATTCCCTTTCATTTGCTGCTCTTGATACCTTAGTAACATTCACCTTTATCCATTCTCTGAAAATATATCTCTGACAACCACTGAAACACTCCTTATTTAAGTGTTAAATGGCCAGCCTGCCTGTTTAGGTTCAGTTAGGTTTGTAACACCAGGCAAATTATTTTGACCTATTGGTTTTGGTTTCTGTAAATGGAAAAGATAACAGTGCATGCCCTTCCTACTTTGATTCTATTTGATTCAAACATCAGCTACTGGTCTCTGTTTGGAACACTGGGGGATCCAAAGAATGCACAACCCCCCAGGGAGAGCATGCTGAGTGAATAGGATCTTTAAGGAGGAAGTAAATTCTTCTTCTTCTTTTTTTTTAAATAAGCCTGCCCAGCTCCAGTTTTTCTAGCAGTCTGCAAGCATGCTGCAGAGTGTGTGAGTGGGCTTAAGAGGATCTGGACAATATCACCAAAGGGCAGTTCTTACCCTGATATTTGGTCTGGGGATAAGGAGGGCTAGAAGTGCTTGCATGGCAGCACATTACAATGTTGAAAGTTAACCTAAACAGAATTCTGGGGTGAACGTGACAGAAACTTGTGAAGAGACATTCTCAGGGCCCAGCACTATGAGTTATCCTCCTCTCTGTTAATGAAGAAACATGGATCCCTTGTGCTTTATTTTTATCACTGCTAAATTGAACAATCAATTTCAGACAATCCATGAATAAGGAGGTTGTTTCTGGGAAGATGATAGCCCATGGATTATCATTAAGCACTGAAACCAATACTCAGAAAATAAAAATAATGCAATGGCAGGAACATTCAAGATGGCACATCATAGTGACAAGGTCTAAATATGACAAGAGTTGCAAACTTTGGGCCTGGAAGACTGGTTTTCCCTTTATTCTCTCTTATCTTCTGCTGCTCTCAGAGATGTCAGCTCTTTTGTTCTCTTTCCATTGTACTGACTCTGGCTTTTCAATTATTTCCCAGTAAGAGACGATACTTCTAGAATTGGAAATTACAGAGATGCCACAATCGTAATGAAATTTCTTTTCACAATCTCAGATCCTCCTGGGTACTAGTGACTATTGAACACTGTGCCCTTGGTACTCACAAATACCAGGAGTTAAATAGTATAATAAGAAATGCCCCATGGTCATTCCCCATTAATAAAATAAATATTGTGATGTCAGTGTGGTTTGAGGACATCAGATTGGGGGAAGAACAGGGGACATGAGGGCACATGCTCAAGGAGACTCATGGAGGGTGACCAGCATGTGTGAAGGAAAAAGTGAGGTTGTTCGGGTATTTCATAGCAAGAGATATGTCATATGTTATGGATATTTGTAATAAGTTATATTTTCCTTCCAGTATTCTTGGGCTTCCCTTGTGGCTCAGCTGGTAAAGAATCCACTTGCAATGCAGGAGACCTGGATTCGATTCCTGGGTTGGGAAGATCCACTGGAGAAGGGATAGGCTACCCACTCCAGTATTCTTGGCCTTTCTTTGTGGCTGGTAAAGAATAAAGAATCTGGTAAAGAATCTGCCTGCAACGTGGGAGACCTGGGTTTGATCCCTGGATTGGGAAGATCCCCTGCAGAAGGGAAAGGCTACCCACTCTATTATTCTGGCCTGGAGAAGTCCATAGTTCATGCATAGTTCATGGGGTCGGAAAGAGTTGGACACATCTAAGCGACTTTCACTTTCACATTTTCCTTGACTACTAAATCCCATTCCTTTTTTGCTTTCCTTACATTACTTTGCCAACCAAGGTCCGTCTAGTCAAGGCTATGGTTTTTCCCGTGGTCATGTATGGATGTGAGAGTTGGACTGTGAAGAAAGCTGATCGCTGAAGAATTGATGCTTTTGAACTGTGGTGCTGGAGAAGACTCTTGAGAGTCCCTTGGACTGCAAGGAGATCCAACCAGTCCATTCTAAAGGAGATCAATCCTGGGTGTTCATTGGAAGGACTTATGCTGAAGCTGAAACTCCAATACTTTGGCCACCTCATGCGATGAGTTGACTCACTGGAAAAAGACTCTGATGCTGGGAGGGATTGGGGGTGGGAGGAGACGGGGACGACAGAGAATGAGATGGCTGGATGGCATCACCGACTCGATGGACATGAGTTTGAGTGAACTCCGGGAGTTGGTGATGGACAGGGAGGCCTGGCGTGCTGTGGTTCATGGGGTTGCAAAGAGTCAGACACGACTGAGCGACTGAACTGAACTGAAGCCTTTTCTTTATAGAGTTTATTGAACAGCAACATGGGAAGTACAAATAAGGGAAGTACCTATAATTTGGAAGAGATAAAACTTGAGATTTGTATCTTGGCTCTGCCTCTAATTACCTGCGTGGTTGTGGGCCAGTCACTTAGTTCTTCTAGGTCTTAGTTTTTTTACCAGCTCAGTAAGGGCTTCCCTGATGGCTCAGCAGGTAAAGAATCCACATGCCATGTACAAGAGTCTGGAGATGCAGGTTTGATCCCTGGGTCGGGAAGATCCCCAGGTTGGGAAGATCCTGTGGAGAAGGAAATAGCAATACGCTCCAGTATTCTTGCCTGGAAAATCCCATGGACAGAGGAGCCTGGTGGACTACTGTCCAGGGGGTTGCAAAAGAGTAGGACACCACAGCACAAAAACAAGCAAGAAAATGTTACTTATCTTATTGGATTCTTTTGTGAAATAAAGGAAATGGTGTATGTTAAGTGCCTAGAATACACTAGGCACTCAAAAATGATAACTGTTATTCTCAGTCAAATAGAAATGAAATCATATTGATGCTCCAATGAAATAGCTCTGTTAAAATACTTAGCTGCTTCTCATGAAGAAGGGCCACTCCTTGTACTTGGTAATGAGCAGTAGACATAAGTAATTAGAATTTCAGTTTGTCATTTTTTTCTTGGTGGACCTCTGATCATTCAAAGTTGGAAGATACAGTGCAAAAGGAAAACAGAAAGACAGACCTCAGGAGTCCCACAATAAATAGATTTACAAGAATTTAAATTTGATTGTAAATAAATTATTGCTAAAAGAATTCTTGTAAACACAGGGTTAACAGTCCTTAGGAGGCTAGTTGTTCTGTTTCATGTTATCATTTCTTGGTTCCTTAAACTCAGTGACTCAAACTGGGCTGCCCTCTTAGCCTGGGAAATCCCTAAAGCGGAAACTGGGGGTGGGAAGGAGGGGAAAGAGCCCCTTTGTGATTTTCTCAAAATGAATCACCAGTGATTAGAGCCGATTCAATTTTGGATTCGTTCAACTAAGTCACCTTGAAAAGTGGAAGCACCTTTGCCTTTCCCTTTTCCTTTCTTTGTTCTCCAGCCAGCCACAACCCATGGGTCCACCACACGCCCTCACCTCTTACACAAAGACCTTCAGAATTGGGAAGTCTCAGCAGCCTCCCTGGGGAAGAACCCTGTGCAGTGCCCCTCCCCCTCCACTCCCACCCTCCAGTCTTTTCTGGCAGGTGCTGCTTGACTCAGTTTTCCATCTGGGCAATTTTGGAGTTTTGCTTTTCCTCTCTCAGTAACCCTGTTGTTGTTCAGTCTCTCAGCCATGTCTGATTCTTTGCGACCCCATGGATTGCAGCATGCCAGGCTTCCCTGTCCTTCACCATCTCCTGGAGCTTGCTCAAACGCGTGTCCATTGAGTTGGTGATGCCACCCAAACATGTCATCCTCTGTCGCCTCCTTCTCCCCCTGCCCTCATGAGTCCACTCTTCACATCAGGTGGCCAAAGTATTGGAACTTCAGCTTCAGCATCGGTCCTTCCAATGAATAATCAAGGTTGATTTCCTTTAGAAAAACCCAGTTAGCTAGCTCCTTATTCACTGGAGTTAGTAAATGTCTGGGTGGGTAAAACTACTCCTCGTGGTGAAGAGATGCTGAGAGTCCTTGGTTGATTGTGTTAAAGGCAGCGAAGGCTCTTTGCACATGCCTAAGTAGACTCTCATGCTGGCTAGAACACTCGGGAAGATGACAGAAGCAAACAAAGGCATCTGGAGGGATTAGATTGGGATAGGCTTCTGAAATTGTCTATTTTGACCACTTAGGGATGTGGTGGAGGAAGAGGACCTGTGATTTTCCTTCCCTTCCTCCTGTTTTCCCTCTGTTTCAGCGAGTAGACAAAATTGTGTTTGAAGGAGGGCAAAGATGATACTGGGACAGAATTTTTATTTTTTTTCTGAAACAATGTTAAAATTCAGTTCTGCTGATATGATTCAGCCAACCATGCCTGAGCCTCAACTCTGAGAGGCAGGGAGCTGGCATACAGGTCCCGCCCCTGCCTTCCTGGAGCTGCCTCCTAGGAAGGAAGATGCCTATGTTAAAAAACAACTGCCTTTTCCATCCCAGTCAAGACATTGTGAAATCATGGGTCTGATAACAGCTGCACTGTTACAAATGCACATTAAAATAAATGCATGAGCAAATGAACCTGTTCGTGTAACACACACCCAGTGCACCTCACATATGCTCAGTGGCAGGTAGATCACCTATGGGGAATCAGTGCTGTACAAGGCACTGCAGGTAGGAACATGACAGAGGTCTCTGCAGAGGCTATCCACAAAATCAGGAAGGAGGAGTGAGGCAAGAAAGATAGAAAACAGGGGACAGAGAACTTCTCTGCAGATTCTGGGCTGAGATTCAAAACATAAATGGAGATTTGCTAGGGAGTCTGGGGGAAAGGGGACTTCAGACAGAAGGATCAGAGTGCGCTAAATTTAAAGTATTAGGGAAAGGAGTAAAACATTGATGCATTCATTCAACAAATATTTCATTTCAAACCACATGTCTGTTTGCTAGTTTTCTGCAAGGTTTGTTCTGGAAGGATCCACCAGGAAATGTGATAAATGGTGTTGCTCACAATCTAGTCATACAGGCAATAGGCACATGTGCAGATACAGGTATCCGGAGACAAGCATCCTTGGAGAGTATACGATTAAGGACCAAAATAGCAGCACTGATAAATTACTGTGAGGTCTGCAGATAGCACTGGCTGAGAAAGGCTTCCTGAAAGTGAGGGACCGGGAAGAATAGGGTAAATCTGGAGAATGGAGGAAACAGTTCAGATAGGAGAAATAGGTCAGGAGGGGCAACTGCCGTTACAGGGACAGATCTAACCTGTCTCCACCCCTCGACCTCTAGACTGAAGGGGGGCACAGCTGTCATCCAGGTTCTTAACCCAGTGCCCTGGATAGATGTTAAGGGCTCTGTGACTCCCCAGACATGGATGCAAATAATTTTTGAATTCATGTCTGCATTTTTCAGGGGAAAGTATTTCTGGTTTTTATCTGATGCTCCAAAGAGTAACACACAGTTGCTCAGGGGTTTCTGCAAACCTATTCTAATGTGCCTTTATTATGTTGTTTTTTTAAATCTTGCTCTTTTTTTCTTTACAAAGAAAATCCAGCTGTCACAGACTTGAAGGGAAGCAACATTTCTCAGAGTGATTAGATTAATTTGCCTAAGGTCCCTTGGTGGAATTGCCTCCCCAGTGAGATTAGACTCTAAGGCCCACCCATGCACTTAACCACCATGATACACTGTTCACTCTCACTCCCCATGGAGCAAATCTGCTCAGGTCCCTGGTGGGCAGTGTCACCTCCACTGCAAGGGCTTCTGATACTCTCAGCTTGTGAAACAGCCCTCTGAGCGATAGGCCCTGGTCACTGACCTTGCATTGAGTGTTAATTTTCTCCTTTTGACACCTGATTTTACTAATCATCATACTCTACGTATAAGAGCCAGTCCTTTGGAAACTGTGGAAAGAAAGCATGCTTTAAATACCTTCAGCACAGCCTATCTTTTTAAGGCAATATTTCATTGCAGTAGCTACATATGAACCTTTATGTTCAAAAGCAGCCATTTTAAAATCACCACTTAAAATCCATATTTATAAGAACCTGCTTGCAAATGCACTGCTTAGACATAATTTTTAAATTAATTATTCTTTTACTTTTATTACACAAAAGTAGAGAAATTATAACCAAGCCCCATGTTCCCATCTTCTTTCATTTATGAACTCATGACCATTCCTATTTCCTCTGAGCCCCACCACTCTCTGTTGCCACCTGGGATTATTTTGAAGCAAATTCCTCATACCATATAATTTCACCCTTAAATATTTCAGCATTATTCAGAATTTAAAATGGACTCTTATAAATAGTATAGGCCACTTGCACAGTCATGGAAAAATCTTACACTATACAGTGGCATGGGAAAGGATTTTATTTAAATAGGGCTTCTCTGGAACATTTTTGTCTGATAATTTCTGTTGGTTGAAGGTCTCTTTGATAATGAAGTCTGTCGCACTTTCGAGAATCATTGTTGCTGTGAAGTATAGTTTTAGTCAAGTCAGTTCAGCAAATATGCAAATATAGACAGTCTGCTATAAGGCATGTTTTGAAGACGTGGATTTGTTTCAGTGCCATTGATATATTAGGGAATAATTTAGGTATAATCAAATTTCATGTGAGCTTATGCGTAATTTGAAAGTGAAAGTGTGCATAGCTCAGTAATGTCCAACTCTTTGCAACGCGATGGACTGTAGCCCGACAGGTTCCTCTATCCATGGAATTCTCCAGGCAAGAATACTGAAGTGGGTAGCCATGCCCTTCTCCAGGGGAATTTTCCAGATCCAGGGATCAAACAGAGGTCTCCCGCATTACAAGCAGATTCTTTACCATCTGAGCCACCAAGGAAGCCCCTATGCATGATTTCGTCCCCACAAAACACTTGAAGACCATAGAAAACTGTTACAAGCTGAACTGGGCTGTGTTTTCGTCCCCACAAAACACAGACACATACATATTCTCAGACATCCACCAGCTACTTTGTACTTTGGTTCACTCCAAATGTTATGAGCCACACCTCATCTATATCTGGTGATAGAACTTTCCATTCTGTTTCAGATAACCCTGCTTCTACTGCTTCACAATTGTTCAGAAGCTGAAACTGTTTCAATACCCATTTCCACAGGCAACGCCAGTATAATATTTATTGCAGTTACTTATGCATTTCTTGACCATTTAACATGGTTATAACAGCATTTCTCTTTTTATTAGAGTCCTATTCTTTTTTAATGTGTTGCTGAAAAGTGTTTGAGTGTTGTGCCCTCTAACCCAGAGTTTCTCAGCCTTGTTACTATTGGCATTTGGCACTAGATCATTTTGTGCAGTAGGGGTTGTCCTGTGCAGGGAAGGGCACTTAGCAACAACCCTGCCCTTGACCACTAGACGCCAGTAGCACCACCTCCTCTCCTGCTCAGAGCCTCCCAGTTGTGACAAAAAAAAAAAAAAAAAATTGTAGACATTGCCAAGTGTTCCCTGGGGAGAGAGGCAAAATTACACTCGATTTCAAGATTTTATGAGTAACTGAGAGAGCCCGCTATAAGCCCGTTTCCCACAAGTCCTGTGGCATTTCTCACACTACTTTGCATTGCGTGATAACTTTCAAGATCTTGTATGGCGTATCACAGCAGAACTGACTGTTACATCTAAAATGAATGTCTTCACGTCAGTCCTCGTGCTGACATTATTTCTGGTAGGCTGCAGTCCATGGCTGAGCAACTGAGCACAGCACAGCACACTGGATGACGTGGGGCTTCCCATGTGACTCAGCAGAAATGAGCCTGCCTGCCATTGCAAGAGAGGCGGGCTCGATCCCTGGGTCGGGAAGATTCCCTGGAGAAGGAAATGGAAATCTGCTTCAGTATTCTTGCCTGGGAAATCCCATGGACCGAGGAGCCTGGTGGGGCTACAGTCCATGAGGCTGCAAACAGTCAGACACAACTAAGCAATTAAACAACAACAGATGCCTTTCACTGTGTTGAATTCAACACATAAATTCCAGAATTAAGGAAATCACTGAATCCTAATAATGTCTTTACTGCCAGAGTATATAGACCTTGTACTGTACATGATCTTATGATAAAAATAATAGTAACAACAGCAGCTGCTTTTTCTCAGATATTCCATAAGAACCAAGCACTGGGCTGTAGGCATTAGGGTCATATTTAACCTTCACAAGAACCCATTCTGGGAGCCACTGTCTGTCACAGCTTTAGCAAAAGAGAATTCTCAGAATAGCGTCTGACTCCCAGAGGAATGGGTGATTTGCCTGAGGTCAGTCATCCAGCAGGGGGATGAGAAGCATCAGGAAACCACATAACTCTGAAGCCTAGGTTCTGGTTACTCTGAAGCCTCCTGGCTTAAGGATATCAGAGGCTATTTATTAAGCACCTGCTCCTTTTACCAAAGTCATGAATGTAACCTTGATAATGGAGCGAACAGTTGAAAAGTCAAAGTGCTCAAAGGGACTGAGCTTAGTAAAGATGACTTCACATCCCTGCACTGAAGCGTTATGCAAACATTAAGTATAACGTTGTAGAAAAAAAAGTATATTGGGACATCTTCATGCTTTATTTATCCAGTAGCTCATGATTCTGTCTCTATGCAGGAAAATAGAAAATACTAGAAGGTGTTATACCAAAACAAGAAGCAATATTATTATCTCCTTGTGCTAGGATGACCAATGATTTCTGCCCTCATCATTTTGCTTAACCACGTTTTAAAAATTTTCAGCCACAAACATGTATTTTATATACACATACACGCACAATTTTAAGGAAAAAAGTGAAGTCTAAGATAGCACAACAGATAATAAAAGGGAAGCCAGATACTTAATGAATTCAAGTTGGATTAGATTCTAGAATACAGAAAGGACTTGCAGATGTGATTACAAAACCACTGTCAGCAATCTTAAAGAAATCAGAGACTGGGATCAAGGCCAGGGAATTGGAGACAGGAATAACGTTATTCCAGTTTTCAAAAAATGAGAAAAATGTGGGTTCTAAAAGCTAGAAGGCAATGGATGCGGCATTCAGAACCCAATCATTAAAACACACCCTTTACGAACATTCAGAAAAGACAGCTTAGCCATCGATGGCTGAGGGTCTAAGGAAGTTGAAGTCACACTGGCCTAACTTTATTTTCTCTTTCAGTTGTTTTTGATTGATCAGTAAAGTACTCCAGTTATCACACACTTGGATTCCAACAGGAGCATTTGATTAACAAATATGTGTTTTTTGTTGTGGAAAGCCTGGGCTAGATGATAATTTGATGAGTTGGGTGCAAGCCTAACTGAATTATCCATAATAACTACCAGTGACTGTACATTACCTAAGAAAGGTGCTGGGCTAAGCCTTTGAACACACAGCCTCCTTAGATGGATGCCATGGTTATTCCTCTTTTCAGAGATGGGGAAACGGAGGCTTGGAGAAGCTGTCCTATTCTGGAAGATATGTAAATAGAAGAGTTGGGACTGATGCTTTTAATTACCTCTCCATACTGTCTTCCTAGTAAATAAATAGAGATTTATTTAGTATGAGGGTTGCAGTTGTAGGCTGAGTCTTCACTGCATGCAGCATGTTGCTCAATGACTCCTAAGAGACTGCAAGACTGACAGTTGTCAAATTCCAGATGACATACAGCTGGCATTAGCCACCTCTGTCTTCAGAGTCACCTCCTGTTCTTTGGTTGTTGGAGTGGACACTCCAATGTGTGGGACTGGGATGGAGGACCCGAGAGGCATGGGCGTGGGGAGAAACAACACTCCAATCTGCTTTTTCCAAAAACGTATTTACTAAGGTCAGCATGAAGTTCAACCTCTTTAGTACTTTCCATGGACATTTGGCCTGAATAAGAAAGAGGCTTTTGGCCTATTTATTTCTCCATTTCTTTCAGTTGAAAATAAATCTTTGGGGGGAAAAAAATCCTCTGGTTCTGAAAATAAAAGATTTATTTCTTTTTAAACTTTCCCTGCAAAGTACTATGTTATGGAAGTTAGAAAGGAGGAGAAAGCAGAAAAGAGAGAAAGAGGGAAGGGAGGGACAGGAAAGGGAAGGAGAAGACGACAGCAGGGAAAAAAGAAAGGTGAGAGAAACAAAGGATGAGAAAAAGAAACTGCACTGTGCATTAAAATCAGATTTCTCTTTAAGGCAGCAGAGAAAATGAAAAGGGTTACAGTTTCCCCAGCTGTTTGGTCTGGATGCAGTGTAAACAAGCCGGCCCCCCATCTGGCCCCCAGGAAGCCGTGAATCTCAGTGGAGCCTGAGCGCCTGCTTGGCCAAACTGCCCTGAACCCTCCCTGGGCCCCTAGTTGCTGAGTCAGCAGGAACGACCAAGGGACTTTGACTGTTTCCCATTCGTCTGAGCGCCAAATAGCAGAGTATGCAGGTGAAGGGTGATGTCCTGGAACAATCAAGGTCAGCTCCGATTAGGAAATTGGGACACAGACTGCAGATCCTTCCTGACTCTGCAGAGCTGAGTTTGTGGGGAGATTATTGTCAGCTGGCGTTAGGAAATGTGCGCCATGAAGATTTGGCCAGGCATATAACCCAGTACTTGTGTTCTGGGCTTTATTTTCTTCTCTATCAAGACTACACCCTGGCATATTTGCATCAGTGAAACGTGCTGCAGCCGTAAAAAGTGATTATATAGACTACAGGGCAATGGTACTTGCCAGGGACAGATGCCTGCAATGTGTAGTTTGTAAAGAGCCCAAGTGTAATAAGACACGGATAGCATCAGTTATCTCTAGGTAGTAGGATTGCAGGGGATTTTTTAATTTTATATATTTCTGTATTGCTTGTATTTTTTTACTTACAATTATAGCTATGTATAGGGAAGGTTTCCTATGTGGTGGGCACCATGCCAAGTATTTCATGTGAATTATCTCATTGGCTCCTTGCTAGAGACCTTTGAGCAGGTACTGTAAGCATCCTCATTTTATTGATGAGGCAACATAATTAAGACCCTTGGTCAAGGTTATGCAAGCCACAAAATGCCAGAAAATGAGACTGTAACCCATAACCCACACTAAAGCCTGTTCTCTTAAGCACCATACACCAGTACTTTTTTTTTCTGAAAACAATAATTAAAACGTATCCTGACAATTGGTTAAGTCAATTTCTGAACAGAATGCAGCTATTTAAAATGAATTGGTTGACAGTTACTGATGGTGACAAAATGTTCCTAATGTTCCATTATGTGAGAAGGCGTGTTACAGGTCTCATTCCATGTGAACTCGTGTGCCCAAGTACACCCTTAGGAGACAAGTATCTCAAGTATCTCAACAAGTCTCAACTGTGACTTTCAGTGTGGGGATGGGGATCATTTAAGACTTTTGATTTCTGTTTTTAAAATTTTATTTATTTTAATTGGAGGCTAATTACTTTATAATATTGTATTGGTTTTGCCATACATTGACATGAATCCGTCCCAGGTGTACATGTATTCCCCATCTTGAACCCCCCTCCCACCTCCTTCCCCATATCATCCCTCTGGGTCATCCCAGTGTACCAGCCCTGAGCATCCTGTATCATGCATCAAACCTGGACTAGCGATTCGTTTCACATATGATAATATACATGTTTCAATGCCATTCTCCCAAATCATCCCACCCTTGCCCTCTCCCACAGAGTCCAAAAGACTGTTCTATACATCTGTATCTCTTTTGCTGTCTCGTATAAAGGGTTATCATTACCATCTTTCTAAATTCCATATATATGTGTTAGTATATTGTATTGGTGTTTTTCTTTCTGGCTTACTTCACTCTGTATAATAGGCTCCAGTTTCATCCACCTCATTAGAACTGGTTCAAATGTATTCTTTTTAATTGCTGAGTAATACTCCATTGTGTATATGTACCACAGCTTTCTTATCCATTCGTCTGCAGATGGACATCTAGGTTGCTTCCATGTCCTGGCTATTATAAACAGTGCTGCAATGAACACTGGAGTACATGTGTCTCTTTCAATTCTGGTTTCCTCGGTGTATATGCCCAGGAGTGGGATTGCTGGGTCATATGGCAGTTCTATTTCCAGTTTTTCAAGGAATGTCCACATTGTTCTCCATAGTGGCTGTACTAGTTTGCATTCTCACCAACAGTGTAAGAGGGTTCCCTTTTCTCCACACCCTCTCCAGCATTTATTGCTTGTAGACTTTTGGATAGCAGCCATTCTGACTGGCGTAAAATGGTACCTCATTGTGGTTTTGATTTGCATTTCTCTGATTATGAGTGATGTTGAGCATCTTTTCATGTGTTTGTTAGCCATCTGTATGTCTTCTTTGGAGAAATGTCTGTTTAGTTCTTTGTCCCATTTTTTGATTGGGTCATTTATTTTTCTGGAATTGAGCTGCTGCTGCTGCTGCTGCAGGAGTTCCTTATTTCTAGTGGTTTAACATTCTCAATTGTTTCCCAGATGGCGCTAGTGGTAAAGGATCTGGCTGCCAACGCAGGAAACCTAAGAAATGTGGGTTCAATCCCCAGGTGAGGAATATCTCCTGGAGAAGGAAATGGCTACCCACTCCAGTGTTCTTGCCTGGGAAATCCTATGGACAGAGGAGCCTGGTGGGCTACAGTCCATGGGGTCACAAAGAGTAGCACACGACAGCACGTGCACAAACAGCAACAACAGTCTTTGTAATGGCAAGTAGCACTTCTGTAGTAAGGAAAGGACTGCAGCCTCTCCACCTGCCTTCCTGATACCCAGCACAGCTGCCTAAATGCCTCCCCTCCCCATTCCTTTCACCAACTTGTGCAACAGTAGCTTGTCTTTCTTTTTTCTTTCCCTGGGGCCTGCCACTCCCTGGGCTGGCCTTCTTTGGCCAGACCCTGAGTTGGTGCTTTAGAGACAAGAAACAGAAACTGGCAGATAACTTGCCTCCTGAGTTACCCACCTCTGTTTTCTTTGCTCCCTGGGGCAGCTCACAGAGGTCAAAGGCTGGCTTGTTGAAAGGGGCTTGTTAGAGATAAGGATTCTTGACTCCCAGGGCTCAGTGGACAGGGTGTGGCCATGGGATAGCTGGAATTTTGAAAGTCATGTCAAGATTTCTGCAAAGGCTTCCATGAGAAGCAGCTGGAAAATGTCTCTCACGCCTGAAGGGGAGGTCATGTACCAGACAACAAGGCTGGGTGCAAACCAGGTGCCCTCCCTGCCATGCAATGCCCTTTGCCTGAAATCCATTCATTCATTCAAGAACTACTTATTGAATGCCTTCTATATGTAAGATATAGAGTCAGATACTTGGGAGTCAGCAGAAAATAATTGACCAAAGTCCTTGTCCCTGCAACACTTGGCTTTCTAACCTTTCCACCATCTTGTCTACTTAGAAAATACCAGCTCATGCTTTAAGATCAGAATTTTAGGCTCAACCTGGAGAGTTCTATGATAACTTAGGGGAAAGTATTAGACCCATTTTTCTCAGATTCCATTATATTTAATTAGCACTGATTTTTCTATTATATAACTTATTGTACATGTGTGTGTTTATGTGTAATGTAATTGTTTATGTGCATCTTTCTCAAAGACCATGAACTGAGACATCTGGAGTCAAATTCATTTTCCATCACTCCAATTGCTGTGTGACACTTAAATTTAGTTTTTACTTAGTCTAGTTTTTTCACCTGTATCTTTGGAATATTAATATCTAACTCAAAATATTTTTGTGGGGTTTACAAGAGAAATGAAAACCTGTTTATGCAAAAACATGTATATGAATATTTAAAGCAGCTTTATTCATACAGATCCAAAACTGGAGGAAGCCACATGTCTTCTGACTGATGAATGGATCATCCATGCTACATTTGTACTATGGAATACTACTCAGCAATAAAAAACTGATGCAGGGAACAACATGGGTGAACATCAAACACATTACGTTTTTTAAAGTATATAATGTAACAGTTTTATTATATTCACAGAGCTGTGTCCATCACTTCAGTCACTTTTAGAACATTGCAGTATGTGCCCACCCCCTCACCAAAAAAACTGGCTCCATTTAGTTGTCAGTTCAGTTCAGTTCAGTCGCTCAGTCGTGTCCAACTTTTTGCGACCCATGAATCACAGCACGCCAGGCCTCCCTGTCCATCACCAACTCCCTGTTCACTCAAACTCATGTCCATCGAGTTGGTGATGCCATCCATCCATCTCATTCTCTGTCATCCCCGTCTCCTCCCACCCCCAATCCCTCCCAGCATCAGACTCTTTTCCAGCGAGTCAACTCGTCGCATGAGGTGGCCAAAGTATTGGTGTTTCAGCTTCACCATCAGTCCTTCCAATGAATACCCAGGGTTGATCTCCTTTAGAATGAACTGATTGGATCTCCTTGCAGTCCAAAGGACTCTCAAGAGTCTTCTCCAGCACCACAGTTCAAAAGCATCAATTCTTTGGCGATCAGCTTTCTTCACAGTCCAACTCTCACGTCCATACATGACCACGGGAAAAACCATAGCCTTGACTAGACGGACCTTGGTTGGCAAAGTAATGTCTCTGCTTTTTAATATGTATCCAGGTTGGTCATAACTTTCCTTCCAAGGAGTAAGCGTCTTTTAATTTTCTGGCTGCAGTCAGCATCTGCAGTGATTTTAGAGCCCAAAAAACTCATCCTCCACCAAATCTGCATTCTCTCAGTCTTAGGGAATCAACTTTGTGCCTCTAGAGATTTGCCTGTTCTGGAATTTTCATATAAATGGAGTCAAACAATATATGACTTTTTGTTACTGGCATCTTTCAGTTCAGTTCAGTTGCTCAGTCGTGTCCAACTCTTTGCGACCCCATGAACCAGCACGCCAGGTCTCCCTGTCCATCACCAACTCCCAGAGTCCACCCAAACCCATGCTCATCGAGTCGATGATGCCATCCAACCATCTCATCCTCTGTCGTCCCCTTCTCCTCCTGCCCTCAATCTTTCCCAGCATATTTTCAAGCTTCATGCATGACATTGCATTTATCAGTACCCTTTTCCTTTTTATTCTTGAATAATAGTCTATTGTATTGATATACACCATTTTACTTATCCATTCATCAGCTGATAAATATTTAGATTGTTTTAATTTTTGACTATTATGATTAATGCACATTTATGTGTAAGTTTTATGTTTTCAGTTTTAAGAAAAATGTAAAACTAAACAGACATTTCTCCAAAGAAGACATAAAGATGGCTAATAAACACATGAAAAAATGCTCAACATCCCTCATCATCAGAGAAATGCAAATCAAAACCACAATGAGATACCATTTCACACCAGTCAGAATGGCTGCTATCCAAAAGTCTACATGCAATAAGTGCTGGAGAGGGTGTGGAGAGAAGGGAACCCTCTTACACTGTTGGTGGGAATGCAAACTGGTACAGCCACTATGGAGAACAGTGTGGAGATTCCTCAGAAAACTGGAAATAGAACTGCCATATGATCCAGCGATCGCACTCCTGGGCATACACACCGAGGAAACCAGAATTGAAAGAGACACATGTACTCCAATGTTCATTGCAGCACTGTTTATAATAGCCAGGACATGGAAGCAACCTAGATGTCCATCTGCAGATGAATGGATAAGAAAGCTTTGGTACATATACACAATGGAGTATTTCTCAGCCATCAAAAAGAATGCATTTGAATCAGTTTTAATGAGGTGGATGAAATTGGAGCCAACTATACAGAGTGAAGTAAGCCAGAAAGAAAAACATCAATACCATATATTAACGCATATATATGGAATTTAGAAAAATGGTAACCTAAACCCTGTATAAGAGACTGCAAAAGAGACATAGGCATTTAGAACAGTCTTTGGGACTCTGTGGGAGAGGGTGAAGGTGGAATGATTGGAGAGAATGGAATTGTAGCATGTATATTATCATAAGTGACCAGTCCAGGTTCGACGCATAAATTTTCCTCTGTTCATTTCTTTGCATTTGTGCTTTTTTAATAAAATTCTTTTTTAGAAATAAAAAAAAAAATAAAATAAAAAATAAAGAGTAAAAAAAAAAAAAAAAAGAAAAATGTACAAACACACACACATATATAACTGAATCACTGGACTATACACCTGAAACTAACACATTGTAAATGAACTATACTTCAGTGTAAAAAAATATATGTATATGACACCAAAACACCAGCAACAATGCAAGCAATAGACTGAAAATTAAAAAAGACAAAACACATGTTAAGTGAAAAATCAAAAGGCCACATACAGTATAATTCCATTTATATGACATCCTGCAAAAACCAAAACAGCAACAGAACAAGACAAGGGGCTGAAGTGAGAGGTGGCTAGTCCTACATATGGGTAAAATGGAACCTTTTGAGACAATGAGCTATTATCTTTGTAGCAGTGGTTGTACAACTGTATTCACTGAACCAAACTCATAGAATGAGCACTGTAGAACGGTGTTAAATGGATGGATGGATAATTGGAAGGAAAAAAAGAAGGAAGAAAAGATGCTCAATTTAAAACTTAAGGGGATTTAATGCCTCCAAACATTTCCAATAGGAAATAGAAATAAATTATTCTCTAATACTTCTCATGGCCTCCCCAAAATATAATCCCATGATAACCTGATACCAAGTGTTCACCAGCTCAGTAGTGCCCCATCAAATTTGCTTTCACTTCTTCCTTACTGTGATCCATTTTTCCTCACTTTTGTTCCTCTGCATTGCGCTTCCTAATAAAAGAACACAACACCTTTTGCCCCAGGCTTTGCTTTCAAAGGAGCTTAGGGTAAAACACTAGGCATGGGTGTAATTGGGTTCTTGCCAAGAGAAACGGGAGCAGAAATGATGTGTGCTACATTTAGTTCTGAGACCTCTGCCTTCGGGTATGCTCTCCTTCATTCTCCCTCTTCCTGTGTCGATTCAGATATGGAGACCCCCTAAGAGATGGCAGCACAGCCACGTGGAAGGAACTTTTTGGCTTCTGGATGATCCTGTGGAGAAAAGAAACTGCCAGCCTGGACAAATCATCCCAGAACTGTTAGATGAGAAAGAAAACAAGTTCTGTATTTTTTAAACCAAGTCTTTTGGGGGTTTCTTTGTTAAAGCAACATAACCTTTACCTAAACAAATATAGAGGGAGTCATACGGTTTCTCAAGCACTCTCTCTGATGATGACTCCTCTAAAAACACGGTGGTCACACATATTATCACTGAAATTGTGACACTTTTAAGGGTTAAGGAGATGCTATGTTAATACTAATGATTTGGGTGTGAGAGGAGTAAAGTGGTCTCCTTTTCTCCTTTTTTAAGATGCTAGAAGTGCTCCCATAAAACTCAAGCCATCTGATCAATATACAAAGAAAGTATGTCCTGGAAATGGTTTCTAGCACATAAAAAGAGTAGAGTGGCTTTCAGCCCTCTTCATGAGGACCTAACCACTATGTATATCATTTTCCTTCCATTGCAAATCCTGTTGCTGGGCAAATTAGGATTAACATCAGACTAAATTCCGCATGCCTCAATTTGATCCCCAATTGACTACTTTTTGTTTTGTTCCATTCCCAGTTCCTTCCCAGACTATTATTGCTACATGAGGCAATGTCGTGTGAGACTGGGCTTACATGAGGCTTGTTATGTTTCAGGCAGACCAGTAGCCCCAGAAAATTTTATCTACAAGCCTATGTTATTCACGTTTAAAAAGACGTTAGTTGGGGAGAGGAAATGTTAGCATTCAGATGCAAGAAATTGTAAAACCATAATCTGCCAAATAAAACTGTTTCCTTGGAGCTAAGTAAATATTCTCCCAGGGACGGACCTGAAGAATCAGACAGCTGCATCTATTTATGGTTTCCCCTCTGTTTCTCTCTCTCCTCTGAGTGGATGAGCTCTGCAGAAAGCAACGGCAGTTTCTTTATAAAGCCTCCCTTTTCCCAGCAAGGGACAGGAGTAGTGCAAGAGAGAAACAGTGATCCAGCTGCCATTGAAATGTTCCGACCATCTGCTTCTTCCTTATTTTTCTTTACTCTTTACATGTTTAAATGTCCTTCCTTATTTATCTGTTTGCAAAAAGTGGGTGGAATTGTCATAATCACATGATCATCATCATCATACTGAATATCTACTCTATGCTAAGCACCATGTTAGTAACTTTAAATTATCTCATGTCAATCTCACAAAGTTTTCATAAAGTATAAATTTTATTATCCCATTTTCTGGATGGTGAAACTGAGGCTTAGAAAGTTTAAGAGAGTTGCCAAAGGCCACATAGCCAATAAGAGGGATGTTCTGAACCTTAAGCCTTTCTCTTTCAAAAGAAATGTGTAATGTGCTGATGAGCCTTCAGAAAAGTTATGAAGTAGGTGCAAGTATGTTTAGTATCTTTCAACTCCCTCTTTTCAAGCCACTGGAACACCTTACTCCTCCATTCTATTTTTCCCAAAACTGTCAAGGATCCTAACAGCTCCAAAAGCATCTTTTCTTATACCATTTGCTTGAATATGGGTCTTGTTGAAAGCAAGACAGTGGAAACATCCAAAATAAATAAATAAATCTTCTAAAGGCTGAACATCAGATCACTCAAGAAAGTAACAGGGAAGATCGCTTTAGGTTAGTGGGTCTCCCCAAGTCTCCTTTGGTGAGTACAGATAGAAAGCTTCTAAAATTTTAACCCTGTACCCTCAGCAAAGTCATGTTCACATGTAAGACTACCTAAGTTAGGCTACCTTTCAAACTTTCCCATTTATTAAAAATTCTTTAAGGCCATTACTATGAGTCCATAGTATTTTGAGGGAGAAAGAAAGCCCAGGTTTTTTCAGACCAATAATACAGGAGAGGTCCAGATACCTGACTTGGCTCTGACTAAGTGAATAAGGTGCTTGTTTTCTCGCAAATAAAAATGTGGTCTTTGGATACACTTCTTTCTCCAATCCCAGGAATATGGCTTCAGTCTCCTATTGAAAATCTAAAGTATTCTAGCCAGAACAACAGTAGACTTTTCTCTTCCTGGATGACAGAGTTGAGTTTGGACAATGATTGTTCTCCTTCCAGAAACAGAGAGAGAAAAGGGAACTTGGAAACTCAGCCAGGTGTTAGCCAGCCTCCTTGGGGGCTTCTCTTCTGCCAGGTCCTGAAATCCCAGGCCTGGAACAAACCCCACTGACTTTTTCCAAAGTTTGGCCTTTATTAGAGAGGTTGAGGCCAGGGATTTTTCCATGCACAGTTCTTTAGCTCCAGAATTCTGGATCTGACCTTCTGGTCCAAGAGAACTTGCATATCCCAACCTCAAAGACATGGTGTGACTATAAAGCATTGAGTTGTTTTTCTTTCCATCTCCTTTTCTTCTTTCCAGAAAGAGAGTTTGAAAAAGAAGAGTATTTGAGATGTTATTTGGCTTAGAAGCAATTTTGTAGAGAAGAATGTCACCCTAGGGGTTTTCCATCATAGGTAAATTTTTCTCCTTTGCTAAATGAATAATTAATGTTGCTTTAATATGGAACTGGCCCTTCATTTAGACAATTTATATGCATGAATGCCCACCCCTTCTTTCTCTCAAAGCAAATGGAGTCTTTTAACCTACTAGGAGGATGGCTTAAAATAAGTAAACATTTGGGTGGTCTGTTGATATTCACAGAGCACATTTGAAATTAACTTATTTGCCTTCTATGAGAAACAGACTTTAATGCTGTTCAAAGAGCTGGAGCCTTGAAATTAGCACAAGTTGTCTCTGTGTGTCCTCTGACTTGCTTAGGTTGTTGCTTCAATGGCAGCATTTACCAAGGAAGGAGGTTGCCAGAACAAGGGACAGAAGGCCAGGAAGAGGTCTCCTATACAGAGTGAAGTTTAAAGATCAGGAGTGAATAGACAGATGAACCATATATTGAAGAACCAGATTCTTAAAATATAGTTATTCTCTCTGTATTCCCACACAGTTATTGTTTGCCCAACTCTGCGGCACAGCTTAGTAGGCTTCATCTGGGGCTCCTTGGCCAGCTAGCTTCAGGCTGGGTTTAACTGTAGAATGATACTGACAGGAAAATCAGAGGGCAGCAAAGAATGAAGTCAGGTTAATTCTGCTCTCCTTCTGTACTGTTTTGTCAGCTCCCCTCTGGCCATGCCTAAGGTTACCTCTTACCTCTTTAGCTCATGGGATGACTGTCTAAACTTGGGGCTATCATAAAATATTGCCATAGATTGGATGGCATGAACAACAAACATTTGTTTTCTGGAGGCTGGAAAGATATACATCAAGGCAGTGGCCACACTGGTGTCTGGTGAAGGAGCACTTCCTGGTTTGCAGATGGTTCTCTTCTCCTTGTATCTTCACATGGCCAACAACAGAAAGAGAAGCAAGATCCCTTTTCTCTTCTTTTTTCCAATTAATTTTTATGGGAGTAGAGTTGATTTACAATGTTTTGTTGGTTTCTGCTGTACAGCCAAGTGAATCGGCTACACATATAAATATGTCCACCGTTTTTAAGATTCTATTCCCATGTAAGTCGACTTCCCTGGTGGCTCAGACAGTAAAGCGTCTGCCTACAATGTGGGAGAGCCAGGTTTGATCCCTAGGTGGGGAAGATCCTCTGGAGAAGGAAATGGCAACCCACTCCAATAGTCTTGCTGGAAAGTCCCATGGATGGAGGAGCTTGGTAGGCTACAGTCCATGGGGTCACAAAGAGTCAGACACGACTGAGCGACTTCACTTCACTTTCCGTGTAAGTGATTACAGAGTATTGAGTAGAGTTCCCTGTGCTATACCATAGGTTCTTATTAGTTATCTGTTCTATATATAGTAGTGTGTATATGTCAATCTCAATCTCCCAATTCATCCCTTCTCTCCCTTATTCCTTGGTAACCATAGGTTTGTTTCCTCTGTGACTCTTATCTCTCTATAGACTCTGCATCTTTATTTCCTATATCTGTTTTATAAATAGGTTTATTTGTACCATTTTTTACATTCCATATACGAGTCAGTCAGTTCAGTCGCTCAGTCGTGTCCGACTCTTTGCAACCCCATGAATCACAGCATGCCAGGCCTCCCTGTCCATCACCAACTCCCAGAGTTCACCCAAACTCATGTCCATCAAGTCGGTGATGCCATCTGACCATCTCATTCTCTGTCGTCCCCTTCTCCTTCCGCCCCCAATCCCTCCCAGCATCAGAGTCTTTTCCAGTGAGTCAACTCGTCGCATGAGGTGGCCAAAGTATTGGAGTTTCAGCTTTAGCATCAGTCCTTCCAATGAACACCCAGGATTGATCTCCTTTAGAATGGGTGATATCATGCTACTTGTCTTTCTCTGACTTCCTTCACTCAGTTTGATAATCTCTAGGTCCATCCATGTTGCTGCAAGTCACATTATTTCATTCTTTCTCATGGCTGAGTAATATTCCACTATAAATATGTACCATATCTCCTTTATCCATTCCTCTGCCAATGGACATTTAGGTTGCTTCTATGTCTTGGCTATTGTAAATAGTGCTGCAGTGAACATTGGGGTGCATGTATCTTCAAATTGTGATTTTTCTCTGTATATATGCCTAGGAGTGAAGTTGCTGGATCATATGGCAAGTCTATTTTTAGTTTTTTAAGGAAACTTTCTCTTCTTCAGTTTAGTTCAGTCGCTCCGTCGTGTCCGACTCTTTGCGACCCCATGAATCACAGCACGCCAGGCCTCCCTGTCCATCACCAACTCCCGGAGTTCACTCAAACTCATGTCCATCGAGTCAGTGATGCTATCCAGCCATCTCATTCTCTGTCATCCCCTTCTCCTCTTGCCCCCAATCCCTCCCAGCATCAGAGTCTTTTCCAGTGAGTCAACTCGTCGCATGAGGTGGCCAAAGTATTGGAGCTTCAGCTTTAGCATCAGTCCTTCCAATGAACACCCAGGATTGATCTCCTCTAGAATGGACTGGTTGGATCTCCTTGCAGTCTTAGAAAGGCACTAATCTCATTTATGAGGATTCCACACACATGATGCAGTTACCTCCTCATTCCATCATATGGGTGGTTCAGGTTTCAACATAGGAATTTGGGGGGATTATAACATTCAGTCCATAGGAATGATCATGATTACTTAGGTTTGCTAGTTTCTGGGTGCCTCACCACTTCTTGTTTCATCAAGCCCACACCAACTTTGGGGTTGATAGTACATCCTGTTTATTGCTAGGGTCCTGATAAATTACACAGATAGCTTTTATTCAATTAGCCTAAAAAAATGCTAGAAATTGATCTCCTTATAATGACCTCAGTGTTGGATCAGTAGTAATAACAGTGAGATCCAGCACTTATTAAATGCTTTCCATGTTCCCACATACTATGCTAAGCACCATATATGAAGAATTATAGAAGTAGAGACCAGACAGTTATTTTTTTGTTGTTGTTTTTGTTTTTGTTTTTTTTTGGTAATTAATTTATTTTTTATTGGAGGCAAATTATTTTACAATATTATATTGGTTGGTTTTGCCATACATTGACATGAATTCGCCCCAGGTTTACATAAGTTCCCCCTCCTGAACCCCCCTCCCACCTCCCTCCTCCCTTTATCCTCCCTCTGGGTCATCCCCGCATGCCAGCCCCGAGCATCCTATAACATGCATCGACCCTGAACTAGTGATTCATTTCACATATGACAACATACGTGTTTCAATGCCATTCTCCTAAATCATCCCACCCTCACCCTCTCCCACAGAGTCCCAAAGACTGTTCTATACATCTGTGTCTCTTTTGCTGTCTCGTATACAGGGTTATCATTTGCATCTTTCTAAATTCCATATATATGTCTTAGTATACTGTATTGGTGTTTTTCTTTCTGGCTTACTTCACTCTGTATAATAGGCTCCAGTTTCATCCACCTCATTAGAACTGATTCAAATGTATTCTTTTTAATGGCTGAATAATACTCCATTCTGTATATGTACCAAAGCTTTCTTATCCATTCGTCTGCAGATGGACATCTACGTTGCTTCCACAGACAGTTATTTTTGAAATAATAGGCTGCAGAAGGCAGAAACAGTTAATAGGCACTAAGGCCAAAGTCTATTTAAGTCCAAAGAAAGTGATCCTTTAAGTAATAATATTAAATATTACTTTTATTAATTCTGAATATTAATGAAAATAATATTAAACGATCCCTTAAGGGCACTGGGTAAATGTGGGTAAGATTATTTTCACAAAAACTTCTCTTCACTTAATACCTGCTATAAATATCTTTACCATCAATTGTCATGGGATCAAAAGATTGTCATGAATCAAAAGACAGATTCATATCTGTCTATCCTTCCCTCTTTACTCCTCTCTGAGGAATCCAGAGGCACACAAATGACATCCTACACTATGGTCAGGAACCTGGGTTATGTCTTCTTGGGGGTGGGATTTGGGAACAGGGGTTTCAAAGCTCCCAGGAAGACTCTGGGAATCTTCAGGATTTTGACCTCTTATGATTGACTCTGTGTGCCTGAATTTGCTTATGACCCTCTCTGGGGTCCTCTCTATTCTAACAGGTAAATTGCTTCAAATGTATGCATTCTCTCAGAAGGAAGAGGAAAAGAAAGAAGTTAGGATGGGATTTGGGGCAGGGAATAGAAAGAGGTTGTGTGACTGTGTCATACATTGAATCTTTGTTCTTTCCTCCTTTCTTTTACCAAAAATAATTGTCCATACTGAAAGTTCTGATAAGTTGTTGGGTCATGTTCAGGCATTGCCCGGGTGGTATTGGTATTGATATTGGTGGTATATGTGTGCTTCTGTGAGAGGGTGTGTATTTTGTCTGACACTCTTAATTCCTCATAGTCAACTAAAATTAGGTGTAAGAGCTTTTCCTAGTAGTATTTGGGAAAATTGAACCCACAGCCCATTATCTGTCACAGACGTAATCCTGATCAAAAGCTGAGCTTACCAAGAAGAAGTCAAGATAAATGTGAAACATCTTTTCTGGAAGAATGTGAGAGGAAATTATGTTCAAATTAAAAAGAAATGAATCATGGATAAAAATGTAGAATTCACATGAATTTCAACATCACATGGGAGCCAGCCTTAAATGATGCATTTTCTACTATTAACTGTATGAAATGCTCCTAGGTATCCCAGGCTTGACAACAATAAACAGTTAACATTTATTGGAGTCCTTACTGTGTACCAGAATTTAATCATTATGCCAGCCCTATGATCTACATGTTATTACTTTCATTTTATAGATGAGGAAACAGAGGCTCAGAGAAGCTGAGTAATTTTCCCTAGATCACACAGCTAGTATGTAGCAGAATGCTGACTTAATATTAAATATTAACTTGAGTCCCTGTGTATTCAACTGCTTGTTTTATTTTTACTTATATAGTTCTATGAGCTTATTGGAAGGACTGATGCTAAAGCTCAAACTGCAGTACTTTGGCCACCTCATGCGACGAGTTGACTCATTGGAAAAGACTCTGATGCTAGGAGGGATTGGGGGTGAGAGGAGACGGGGACGACAGAGAATGAGATGGCTGGATGGCATCACCGACTCGATGGACATGAGTTCGAGTGAACTCCGGGAGTTGGTGATGGACAGGGAGGCCTGGCGTGCTGTGGTTCATGGGGTCGCAAAGAGTCGGACACGACTGAGCGACTGAACTGAACTGATGAGCTCATTAATAAAAAAATCCAACCATATAGTATTAGACAAAGTAAAAGGGAGAAAGTTTCCAGCTTTCTCAACCTTTTCACTTCTGTTTTCTTTCTACTTCCTTCTTGTGTGTTATCTTGGCAGTGACTTCTGTGGACCTTGTCCAATATTTTATAAGCCTAGACTGTTTTTGTTTTTTTTTTTAACTCACAATGATTCTGACTGGTCACACTTAAAGAAAAAAAGAATTTATTTTATTTTTGGTTGCACTAGATCTTTGTTGTTGCATGTGGGCTTTCTCTGGTTGCAGAGCGGGGGCTACTCTTCATTGTGGTATACAGGCATCTCACTGTGGTGGCTTCTCTTGTTGCAGAGTGCAGGCTCTAGGCACACAGGCTTCAGTAGTTGTGGCACAGAGATTTAGTTGCTCCGGGGCATGTGGAGTTTTCCCCGACCAGAGATCAAATCCATGTCCCCTGTGTTGGCGGGTGGATCCTTATCCACTGTACCATCAGAGGAGTCCTAAGCCTAATCTCTGCTATCCTGCTGCATTGTTGGAAAAGTTGAGATGCATTCACACAAATTTTGCCAAGAGAACAATGTGCCCAATATTAAACTTCAGTCAGTTCAGTTCAGTCGCTCAGTAGTGTCCAACTCTTTGCGACCCCATGAATCACAGCACGCCTGGCCTCCCTGTCCATCACCAACTCCCAGAGTTCACTCAAACTCATGTCCATCAAGTTGGTGATCCCATCCAGCCATCTCACTGTCCTCCCCTTCTCCTCCCGCCCCCAATCTTTCCCAGCATCAGAGTCTTTTCCAGTGAGTCAACTCGTTGCATGAGGTGGCCAAAGTATTGGAGTTTCAGCTTCAGCATCAGTCCCTCCAATGAACACCCAGGATTGATCTCCTTGAGAATGAACTGGTTGGATCTCCTTGCAGTCCAAGGGACTCTCAAGAGTCTTCTCCAACACACAGTTCAAAAGCATCAATTCTTCAGTGATCGGCTTTCTTCACAGTCCAACTCTCACATCCATACATGACAACTGGAAAAACCATAGCCTTGACTAGACGGACCTTGGTTGGCAAAGTAATGTCTCTGCTTTTTAATATGCTATCTAGGTTGGTCATAACTTTCCTTCCAAGGAGTAAGTGTCTTTTAATTTCATGGCTGCAGTCAGCATCCGCAGTGATTTTGGAGCCCCAAAAAATAAAGTCTGACACTGTTTCCACTGTTTCCCCATCTATTTCCCATGAAGTGATGGGACCAGATGCCATGATCTTTGTTTTCTGAATGTTGAGCTTCAAGCCAACCTTTTCACTCTCCTCTTTCACTTTCCTCAAGAGGCTTTTTAGTTCCTTTTCACTCTCTGCCATAAGTGTCATCTGCATATCTGAGGTTATTGATATTTCTCTCGGCAATCTTGATTCCAGCTTGTGCTTCTTCCAGCCCAGCGTTCCTCATGATGTACTCTGCATATAAGTTAAATAAGCAGGGTCAATATACAACCTTGACGTACTCCTTTTCCTATTCGGAACCAGTCTGTTGTTCCATGTCCAGTTCTAACTGCTGTTTAGACCGTGTTTAAATAAAAATCTTACTGAGTACATCTGTTCAATCCCCTTGTCAGAGTACAATTTAAAAGTTAGAAATGTAATACTTTCAAATGTATCGTGGATAAATGTCAATGATTTCTCTAAGTCAGTAACAAGATATATAGCAGGATGACAGAGTTGATCTAAGGGACAATATAAGAAAAATGATATATATTTAGTCAATTAAAAATGCTGGAACAGGATTGCAAATTTAGAAATAAACATTAATTTTCTTGTAATAAAACCATAACTTGTACAGTTATCTGTTATTCTGGACAAAAGTTATTTGCGTCTCTAGGAAAAAAGCTGTTTTAAAATTTATCTGTCTTCTATCAATGGACATCTAACTTTACAGAGTCTCAACTCTAATTAACAGTAACTTTTAAGGCAGTATTACCGTCCCTTAGAACAGCTGTCCAACAGAACTTTCTCCCATGATGGAAATATTCTTTATCTGAACTGTCTAATATGGTACCCTCTAGCCTCATGTCTCCACTGAACATTTGAAATGTGGTTAGAGTGACCAAAGAACTAACTTTGAATTTAATTTTAATTCTGGTTTGACTTGAAAGAGTCTATGGCTAGCGGCTATTATAATTGATCAGTGCAGCGCTGGAGCAACAAACGACCTTTAGGTGGGCTCAGTAGAACAGTGAACATGGCTTTTAAAAAGCCCATGGTAAATTTTTGGCTTATTTCTAAGTTTGGGGGCATTGTTCTCAATACCCTTGCCCCTCCTACACTTCCCCCATTAATCTTTATTTTTCTTTCTTTACTGTGAGAATCAGGAAGGGAACACTCTGTTTCTTGCCCACTGATGGCTCCAGTCCAGCTCTCAGATGAGACTCATGACCCCTCTGAGGACTGAGCACGCAGTCCCCGGGCACAGCCGTCAGGAGGGACGTCCATGCGGCTGCAGTCTAAGAGAGCTGACGTGTTCGCCTGCCAAGCTGAGGAATAAATGTCAAGAGAAAAGCCCTTGAAAATGATTCTCATCCTCCTTTTCCATCACAAACAGCCCAAAATGAACTGTTCTCAAATGTTGAACTGTAATATTCATCGTGGTTGAGAAAGGTTTCTGGTAAGAGGATTCTGGGGTAAATAGGTTGCTAGGATTTAATTGATTATCAATGAAATTCCCAGAGCAATCTCTCGTACAGGAAATAGGCTCATGTGACCTTAAAAAAGGAAGTATGCTATCTTTATGATAAGGTGATTCAAGAGTGATTTTTTGTTGATTTATTTTGGAAGAGCCATTTATACAATGACTGAGATTAAAAGAGAGAGAGAAGCCTTTGCTGGTTTCTGGTTTACCTTACTTAGAAGGGGACAGATAAGTTAATTGTATCTTAGAAAAAAATTAACTGCTGTGTATTGCTGGCTCTCTCAAGCCATTTTTACTTCTCTTATGTTGATAGACTCTCACTGCCAATTCCTAAAGACTTTAACAATCCATAGATGGAGTTAATACCTTCTTCAATGCCCCCTTCATGCGTTCTCAGCATCAGGACCTAATAAGTAGTAATGTCTGGGTTGCTCTGTTCTGAAGATTGCCTGCCACTACCTTGGTGCACTGCCCTGGATTTGCAGTAATCTGAGGGGATTCAAGGCTCAAAGATTCAGAGATTGGAATCATTTTTCCAGCTCTGGAAACCTCTGTCACTCTGAGTTCTTTAATCTTCCCATATTTTTTTATTCCCCCCAATAACTGAAACCTTTACTGGAAGGTCAAGTAACTTTGCTGTAAATTACTAGAGAATCCAGGAAAAAAAGGTAGGAAGGGAAACTTGATTGCTCTCAGTCTTGAATTTTTACCCTTTTAATTCTGTAAGCCCCTTGAACTTAAAAAGGCATATAGAAACATATATAACTTACATAAACCAGAATACCCATTGATTTCTTGAGCTAACTGATGGCTAACTAGAAATGAATTTTTTGTCTCACTGCTGTTTTTCAAAAGCTTTCTGAAGAGTATGTTCATTTTCCTGCCTTATTAGTCCCAGTAAACCTAACATATCATATTGACTTTAATATCATACACAGTACTATGCCTGGAACTCGTCATTTTCTGCTGGAGTTCTCACCATCATTTACCTTTTTGAATATTGGACACTGAGTTGAATGTTCCAGTTATTTGAAAATATCCCCTTGAACACATTGGGCAAATCTTTTGAAATCAACTTGCATTATCATCTCTCTTTTTTTTTTTTTTTCTTTTTTGATTCAGGCAAGGTTTACTGAGTGTTTACTATGAGCCAGGCATTGTGCTAAGTGCTTTGAATGCTCTCAACATTGAGTTAGTGGTAGTTTTCTCTCTAGTAAAGATGAAGAAACTAAAGTTCAGAGAAGTCAGTGACTTATTCAAGGTTACTCAACTAGTAAGTAATGAAACCATGACTCAAACCATGACTCAGACACCTCAAAAGACATGCTTAACTGCACAAACTTGTTCACAGCTCACAAAAGTCTCAACATCTATTCCCTGCTCTGAGTGTTACAGACTAAATAGTTGTTTGACCTCTCTAATGATTTATGTTCTTACTGGAAAAATAAGGGTCATAACATTTCTCTTCCAAGGTTGGGTACTGAAACTTAAGAAGTGTTAAGCACATGCAATCTGTTATTATTTTAATATGTTCATTAGTTAGTAACTTCTTTGGTGAATTGGATTCCAGTAAATCAATATGTCCTGCTTAGATTATAGGTGGAAATTCTCACTATCCTCCATAGGGAAGAAATTGGTTTAAGACCTCCCAGCTTTGGATTTGATTCAGTGTGACCTAGTGATTGAATTACCACAAAGAGATCAACTTAAAGGTGGTTTGGTCAATGAAATAGCCAATCCCTTCTTGCCTGGAGAATCCCAGGGATGGGGGAGCCTGGTGGGCTTCCGTCTATGGGGTCACACAGAGTCGAACACGACTGAGGTGACTTAGCAGCAGCAGCAGCAGCCCCAAATACTGGTCCCAGTTTCAACTTTCTTGCTTGTTTCACAAAGTATACAAACATTCAATTATCTAAATAATTCTCTTGCTAGTCTTTGAGAGTCTCTTTTATAGTATTCATTTTTTATCACATTTTAGGTAAGCTTTGGAGAAAAATTAGTATGACTTTGAAGGGGCTCACAGTAATCTTTTTGCCTTTTATCAAATTTTGGGTAATTTTTCTGAACAACTTTTCCTCTCCTACATTTTTATTTCTATCCCAACTACTGGGATAGTTTTCCTACTTTTGAAAGGGACTTTTTATGATTTGGGACACTCTTCTGACACAGAGCAAAAAAGAGCAAAATGGATTTAAAATAGATCAATTCTGTATCGGTCTTGTGTTCTTTGAGAACTCTAATGCAATGTGCCTCCAAGCAGAGAGATACCATTAAGAAATAACCTTGCCCGCTAAAAGTGGCCTTGCTAGGGTGACTTTTTTTTTTTGAGAAGCATTAAAATTCAACATTTCAAGGATTTGTTCTACATGGTATTGTTATATAACTTTACATTTTCCCCTTCCATTAAAAATCCTTTCCCAGTCCAAACAATGATTTCTTTAAGTAAAAATGTAGAGAAAATGATTAAGTCACTTGGAGCTGAACTTCCAGGCAGCTTTGCTAAATATTCATGATGTTTAATTTTTAAATTTCTCTGAAATGGAATTCCACAGAGACATCAGAATTCATCATCTAAGAGGCAAATCAGTCAAACGTATACACAGATATTATCAGAGAATAAGATCCTCATGGCATGCATTCCTGAATGAGCCACTTTTGAAGATAGGATGATAAGGTCTGCACTATCAGATAACTTACCACTGGCTAGAGGATACTGAAAGTTGCTACCTCTATGAAAATTTGTACAAACAAAACAAGGAGATGCCTGGGACTGATTGGGTGGAGGAGAAGCCAAGTCAAACTCTTCACCTTTCTGTCTGTCTGGCTCTTTTTGCTTCTTTTCTTTAAACTACTTTTCAGTCAGTGAAACAATAAACTTAACCAAGTCACAACCCTAGATGCATTGCAAAGGCGAGAGTCAAAATTCTATTTAGTTCTCATTTTCAAACCCCTGACCCCAATGTCTGAGACATACTGGCAACAAACAAGGAGCAATAATAATTAAACAAAAAACAACAACAAAAAAATATAAAACCCAGAAACATTTAGCTTGGATTTCACATTGGGAGAGGTTAAATAAAATCCTGGTCAAAGAAGTATATATCTAGTAAACCTACTTGTTACCATTATAAACTTACTATTAAAAATCCCACCTGCCTGTTTGGGACACAATGACAATGGCAGAGTCAAGGGAAGATAAAACTGCCCATCTGCTTTCTTTCAGAAAGATATCCAACTTTCCACATTAAATACTGTTTAGAATGGAACTAACACATGCCTCTTGAGGAAAAGAAATCCAGGAGAGAACATTTAAGTCCTTTAAAATGACAACACAATGTGTAAAGAAGATAAACCATAGGAAATTTGATTAAACTGAATTTTCTGTTCTGAAAGAGAAAGAGTATCTTACTTGTTCTTGACTATGAAAGCATGATCTACTTCTAATCCTGTTTCTTACTGATGCTGCCTCTGAGGATAGGGGAGAAGACTGATTTTATCATGATAGAACTTTCTTTTTCATTTGAATGATGCAGAAAAGCTGCAGTGCCTTGAAGGCTGTTTTAGCTAAAGAATTAACACCAAACATCTCCTTGGCCCGTGGGCTTAAGGACTGCTTTCACTATTTCTCCTCCTCTCAGCTCTGAGTCTGCACCAGAACACTTTGTACCATGGAGAAACAATATAAATAAATCATGTAATAAAATGACCTTTCCCAAATCACGTTTTGGCGAGAAGATGTTTTTTACAGCTGTCTCTTCACTCTAGTTGCATATGCCAACAAAAGTGGAACTTTTACAAGCCCTACTAGAAGTTCGATGTCCAGTTGAATTCAGTTGTGGGGAAGCTAAATTCAGCATGTTTCCTTTTCACATTTTTGGCAGACGGAAAATACATACTGCCAATGAACCAGGATGTGTACAAATAACATCCTTATCTTGGGCCTTAGACTTTGCTTCTGGAGAAAAGAAAGTTGTCTTGGGAGAAAGACCTTGAGAAGGAATACCCAGAGGGATTATTTCTTTAATTGTGTTATTAGTTTATTTGCTCCATCAGAATAATTTGTGTTGTCCTGAGAATTGCTGAGCATGGTGACATGTAAATAAGGAAATGGCCTGCAAAATAACAGTGAGTGCTCCATTTTTTTTTTTTTTTTTTTTTGCTGTGCTTTTGCTCAGAAACGAGACAGTTTTGAGTATATCAGGAACCAAGACATAGCTACTCAGGGGATCCTTTTCTCCAGGTGACTGTTTTGTGAAATAACTGACAGACCACACTGTCTATCAGTTCAGTTCAGTTCAGTTCAGTCGCTCAGTCGTGTCCGACTCTCCTCGACCCCATGAATCACAGCACGCCAGGCCTCCCTGTCCATCACCAACTCCCGGAGTACACTCAAACTCATGTCCACAGAGTCCGTGATGCCATCCAGCCATCTCATTCTCCATCGTCCCCTTCTCCTCCAGCCCCCAACCTTTCCCAGCATCAGAGTCTTTTCCAGTGAGTCAACTCGTCGCATGAGGTGGCCAAAGTATTGCAGTTTCAGCTTTAGCATCAGTCCTTCCAATGAACACCAAGGATTGATCTCCTCTAGAATGGACTGGTTGGATCTCCTTGCAGTATAAGGGACTCTCAAGAGTCTTCTCCAACACCACAGTTCAAAAGCATTGATTCTTCGGCGATCAGCTTTCTTCACAGTCCAACTCTCACATCCATACATGACCACGGGAAAAACCATTGCCTTGACTAGACGGACCTTGGTTGGCAAAGTAATGTCTCTGCTTTTTAATATACTATCAAGGTTGGTCATAACTTTCCTTCCAAGGAGCAAGCGTCTTTTAATTTCATGGCTGCAATCAGCATCTGCAGTGATTTTGGAGCCCAAAAAAATAAAGTCTGACACTGTTTCCACTGTTTTTCCACTGTCTATCAGCACAGCTTAATCCATGCATCAAACCACGTTTCTAACTGTTCCCAGAATATGGCAAGTCCATGCTGATTACCAGAAAGGTCAGAATTCTCAGAAACACACAGAAACCAAAAGGGATTGGAGGTTGTGAAGGATGAGAGGTGGAATCTAAAAAGCCCTCACCACCTCTTTTAAGGCTTTTTTATTTTTTTAATTTTTTCTTGGAGTATAGTTGATTGTGCTAGTTTCAGGTGTACAGCATAACTGTTCATCTCTGATTCAGTTTTACTAGACCATAGTCTGACACTGGGAGCAAAACAGAAGCAGCTTGTTTGAACAGCGTACATCTTCTCTTTCAAAACAGTTACAGAAAGTTGCTCACGTAGACCCATTCAGTTCTTTTGGAAAGAGGTGTAAAAGAAAGTCATGATGAAAAAAACAAGTCAGGATTTGTTGTTGTTGTTGTTAATTGGGGTATAGTTGCTTTACAGTGTTGTGTTGATTTCTGCTGTACATCAAAGTGAATCAGCTATATGTATGCAATATATCCCCTCCCTCCTTAGACCTCCCTCTCACTACCCCCATCCCACCCATACTAAAAACAAAGGTCATACTAAAAACAAACAAATAAGTCACTTCCACAGCCCTTTTCTTTTTTCCCCCAAGATTATATTTATGTTAAAACAGCCTTCTCTTTTCTTAAGTGACCAATCTAGGTAAGATGGGTTGGAAACCAAGAGTGCCCTTCTTCCCCAATTCTCTTCAGTGTTTCTCCTCCCTTTCCTTCTTAATTCTTCTTCCACCTCCTCTTATCCTCCAAATTCTTCTGGCATTCCCAGTGGTTTTCATTCTTCCCATCCCCTTCTGATGCACTTAATTCTTCTCTTTCTCCATTCTCCACCTCTCTCTCCTTTTAACCCCCGGCCTCAGCCTATCTAGTTCATTTTTGTTTTTTTAGTGTAGAAAGTGGACCTAGATTGTTCACTCAGACTGCCAGAGACCTAGAAAAACCAGGCTAACATGGAATGAGGCTGGGTAACTTCCATCTTTCTATTCCTGCCTCTGGGCCTTTTCTCTTGTTTTCTTGGGCCAATTCCACTAGGAATTGTTGCAAACTCTACAGCAGATACATGGCTTACATGAAGCAGCATCTTTTAAAAATGCAAGCTGGTTGGCCACATCTATTAGGGGACAATTTCTCCTTAGAACCAGAAAAATAACTTTATCTTTTTTGCTTTCCAAGCCAGCTCAGTATAAGTAGACACTTATCCTTTTGTTCTCACCTTCAAATTCAGGTGATAACTGGAGTTAACTGATGACAAAAAGACATAGGAAAAATGGCAAAACAAAGGAAGATGGGGATAAAAATCAGTGACAACTATTTAATGTATCATACGATAGATAAAAAGTTTAGTTAACAAAAAAAAGCTTGCTTTTCATTAAAATGGAGTGATCTGCTGGTTTAATTCTAAGTTGAACTATATACATTTGCCAATATTCACCCATTTTTGACCTACAAAAATGGGCACTTCACGTGGCTCAAGATTGTGATTTTGTCTAAATAGGTTGTGAGTATCGTTCAAGTCCTGGAGGGCCCACAGGACTTGAAACCTGGCTCCTATAGTGAATCCATTAAGACTCCACAGAATCGGGCTCTTTTTTTGCTTTCACTGCAGTGATAGAGAGTTCACGTGAAGGTGACAATTATAGGTTAACAGCTTAGCCTTGACTGATCTCCCTGAGTATTCAAATTGCAGCAGGAGAATCACAACTGTGACCCAAAGATGCACAACTCTAACAGCTGTGCTTTCGGGAATTACTGTGAAAACGGAGATGGTATCTCACGGGAACATATCACGTTAAAGCTGAAGCCAAACGTAAGGATCATTTTATACAAACCCTTCGTTTTACAGAGGAGAAAACAGAAATCTGGATACATTAGGAGCATCATCAGCGCCAGACCCTCATATGGTGACTGATCAGACCAGTTTTCTTGAACTGCACTCGATGTTCCTCAGTTACACACCCTCCTGCCTATTTTCTAGTCCATTTCCTGCCTTCAACTCACAGGCTTTATCTCCATCCAACAGATGGAATGGGGGGAAGGAGGGAAAAAAGGGAAAGTGGAGCCAATCTTTTCTCCCTCTATAATGAAGAGTTTCTGTGTCTAGATGGTAAACTCAACACTTGTCACTACCTTTCCCACCAAATGCAAGTCTCCCAGAAATGTTAGAAAACATGTTTAAAATGAATTTGTACAAAGTCTTGCTCCAAAACCGGAAAAGAACTCTCAGTGGATCATAAACTGTGAGGAATCCCTGGAAGTTAGCAATTAGTTAAAATCAGATCAAGGAGTAAAACCAAAGCCTAATATGTACATGGGAAAATTCATTCACAGTCTGCCACATTCCAAATTTCATCTCCTTTTCTCCACCCCCAGCTAAATCTGCATCCCAGACCCTCCCTCTCTGAAGCGTTCCTCGTCTTAGAACTCTTTTTACTAGCCTGTACTGCATCAGGCTTTTCTCAAACTTTTCTCATTATCACTCTCCTAAAGAAAAAGCAGAGACATTACTTTGCCAACAAAGGTCTGTCTAGTCAAGGCTATGGTTTTCCCCGTGGTCATGTATGGATGTGAGAGTTGGACTGTGAAGAAAGCTAATCGCCGAAGAATTGATGCTTTTGAACTGTGGTGTTGGAGAGGACTCTTGAGAGTCCCTTGTACCGCAAGGAGATCCAACCAGTCCATTCTAAGGGAGATCGATCCTGGGTGTTCATTGGAAGGACTGATGCTAAAGCTGAAACTGCAATACTTTGGCCACCTCATGCGACGAATTGACTCACTGGAAAAGACTCTGATGCTGGGAAGGGTTGGGGGCGGGAGGACAAGGGGACAACCGAGAATTAGATGGCTGGATGGCATCACCGACTCTGTGGACATGAGTTTGAGTGAACTCTGGGAGTTGGTGATGGACAGGGAGGCCTGGCGTGCTGTGATTCATGGGGTCGCGGAGAGTCGGACACGACTGAGTGACTGAACTGAACTGAACTGAAAGAAGCTTTTGAAGGCATTTTCTCCCTAATCATTCCCCCCAAAAACTTTAATACCACAAATATACTGTGTATCTATTTACATACTCGGTGTGCATCTGTGCTTTATTTATTGAAAGACTAACAACTTCTTGCCCACTCAGGGCAGTTTTTCCTGCTTTGGGAGTGATATGCCCCAAGGATCAAGTAGCTTCTTCTGAGAATGGGGAGGCGGGGGAAGGGTCTCCCTGTCTACTCACAAGTCATACAAGGGTAATGACCAATATTTCTACTTCACCCAATCTTCATCATATACTTCAGCCAATCTCTGGGTGAACAAATTATGTGAACAGAATCTTTTCCTGTAAGTGGGTTAGGGAAAAGATTCAACAGAGGGAGAAACCAAGAGCCAGAACATGGTTTAGATACTTTTTGTCCTTGTTTTATTTCTCCTTCTAGTGTCCCCAGGACATGCTTTGCAGAAATGACAACCTCTAAGAGATAGTCTATAGAAAGGAGATATCAGCACATAAGAAATGCACGGTGGTAGGCAGATTAGAGCTATCAAGGGAACATTTCATGCAAAGATGGGCTCCATAAAGGACAGAAGTGGTATGGACCTAACGGAAGCAGAAGATATTAAGAAGAGGTGGCAAGAATACACAGAAGAACTGTACAAAAAAGATCTTCACGACGAAGATAATCACAATGGCTTGATCACTCACCTGGAACCAGACATCTTGGAATGTGAAGTCAAGTGGGCCTTAGAGAGCATCACTACGAACAAAGCTAGTGGAGGTGATGGAATTCCAATTGAGCTATTTCAAATCCTGAAAGATGATGCTGTGAAAGGGCTGCACTCAATATGCCAGCAAATTTGGAAAACTCAGCAGTGGCCACAGGACTGGAAAAGGTCAGTCTTCATTCCAATCCCAAAGAAAGGCAATACCAAAGAATGCTCAAACTACCGCACAATTGCACTCATCTCACACGCTAGTAAAGCCATGCTCAAAATTCTCCAAGCCAGGCTTCAGCAATATGTGAACCGTGAACTTCCAGATGTTCAAGCAGGTTTTAGAAAAGGCAGAGGCACCAGAGATCAAATTGCCAACATCCGCTGGATCATGGAGAAAGCAAGAGAGTTCCAGAAAAACATCTATTTCTGCTTCATTGACTATGCCAAAGCCTTTGACTGTGTGGATCACAATAAACTGTGGAACATTCTGAAAGAGATGGGAATCCCAGACCACCTGACCTGCCTCTTGAGAAACCTGTATGCAGGTCAGGAAGCAACAGTTAGAACTGGACATGGAACAACAGACTGGTTCCAAATAAGAAAATGAGTATGTCAAGGTTGTACATTGTCACCTTACTTATTTAACTTATATGCAGAGTACATCATGAGGAATGCTGGGCTGGAAGAAGCACAAGCTGGAATCAAGATTGCCGGGAGAAATATCAATAACCTCAGATATGCAGATGACACCACCCTTATGGCAGAAAGTGAAGAGGAACTCAAAGGCCTCTTGATAAAAGTGAAAGAGGAGAGTGAAAAGTTTGGCTTGAAGCTCAACATTCAGAAAACAAAGATCATGGCATCTGGTCCCATCACTTCATGGGAAATAGATGGGGAAACAGTGGAAACAGTGTCAGACTTTATATTTTTGGGCTCCAAAATCACTGCAGATGCTGACTGCAGCCAAGAAATTAAAAGATGCTTACTCCTTGGAAGGAAAGTTATGACCAACCTAGATAGCATATTAAAAAGCAGAGACATTACTTTGCCAACCAAGGTCCGTCTGGTCAAGGCTATGGTTTTTCCCGTGGTCATGTATGGATGTGAGAGTTGGACTGTGAAGAAAGCTGATCGCCGAAGAATTGATGCTTTTGAACTGTGGTGTTGGAGAAGACTCTTGAGAGTCCCTTGGACTGCAAGGAGATCCAACCAGTCCATTCTAAAGGAGATCAATCCTGGGTGTTCATTGGAAGAACTGATGCGAAAGCTGAAACTCCAATACTTTGGCCAGCTCATGGGATGAGTTGACTCACTGGAAAAGAGTCTGATGCTGGGAGGGATTGGGGGTGGGAGGAGACGGGGACGACAGAGAATGAGATGGCTGGATGGCATCACCAACTCGATGGACATGAGTTTGAGTGAACTCCGGGAGTTGGTGATGGACAGGGAGGCCTGGCGTGCTGTGATTCATGGGGTTGCGAAGAGTCGGACACGACTGAGCGACTGAACTGAACTGAACTGAACTGAGGCAGATTCTGAGATGGGTCTCTTGGTGTCTGTGCCTTTGAGTTATCCCTTTTCCTTGAGTGTGGGTCAAACTTGCTGACTCACTTCTAATACACAGAATCTGGCAGAAGTGAGGCAGTGTTACTTCCAAAACTAGATTATAAAAAGACTGGCTTCCATCTTGGATTCATTTTCTTTTTTTTGGCAAAGAAAATTTTTTTGCTGAATTTTTACTCTAAAACTTAATAATGAAATGTTCATATTGGGCACTTGTGCAATACAGACATGAGTTTTTCATAACAAATGCAATTAGAATTTAAGTATAATATAAATCTATATATCAAATTAAAATAAGATTTTCTGAAGTCTAATAGAAACATGAGAAAAAGAACTACTCAAACATAATAAGTACAGAGCTCAATAAGATTAAAACTGTATAAACTCTTAGGTCAAGAACTAGAACACTGTCAGCATTACAGAAGTGCCAACAAATACATGTAATTATTACAGATATTATTAAACGTCTTGAAGAAAGAAAGTGAAGTATTGCGATTTCAAATGAGAGGAGCATCTGTGTTAGTGGGTAAAGGTAGGTACATATCACCTACTGTGAGGAGTGATGGACAAGGCAGAATGAGGAGCAGATGATACATTGTTTGAGAAGGTGATTTGTAGAGTATCAAACAGATTTTCTAGAGTTGGACATTGATAGAAAAAAGAGTATTATTTTCATTGAATTAGGAAAGAAGAGGGAGAACATGGACATGAGAAAGGATGGGTTTTACGTTTGTGTTGGAACTTCTTATCTGATTACTCTTCTATAAGGCTAATTTAGTTTTCTTGAATATGAATATATATTAAAAAATAGAATATAAAGAAATGATAGTGCTATAACAAGTCTCAGTAATGAGAAAGTCAGGCTTCCATGCTGGCTCAGTGGTAAAGAATCCACCTGCCAATGCAGGAATTGCAGTTTCAATACCTGAGTTGGGAAGATTCCCTGGAGAAGGAAATGGCAACCCACTCCAGTATTCTTCCTTGGCAAATTTTGTCAAAAGAGGAGGCTGGGGTCACAAAGAGTTGGACACGACTCTGTGATTAGACAACAAATGATAAAGTCAGCCTATAAGGACAACTAAAGAGCCATTGATTGCCCAGTAGAATTTAAGCACCATAGCTTAAAAATACAATCACCTGATCTAGTTGAAAAATTTTCCCCAGAGTTGTGAATTTCTTAAAGTATTAATAAACTTAAAGAGAAGATAGCAGGTAGGATTCATCCAGGCTTAGCACTTTAACTCAAATATAATGGACACAAATAATGATAAGAAAATTAAAGTTTTGCAAAGGACCATCAATAAATTGCAGAAGCAATCTATGGAACAGGAGAAAATATTTCCAAAGCATATATCAGGTAAGGGGTAAATATCCAAAATAGACAAAGAACTCATACAGCTCATAGCAACCCATCACTTCATGGCAGATAGATAGGGAAACAGTGGAAACAGTGGCTGACTTTATTTCTCTGGGCTCCAAAATCATTGCAGATGGTGATTGCAGCCATGAAATTAAAAGACGCTTACTCCTTGGAAGGAAAGTTATGACCAACCTAGGCAGTATATTAAAAAACAGAGACATTACTTTGCCAACCAAGGTCTGTCTAGTCAAGGCTATGGTTTTTCCAGTGGTCATGTATGGATGTGAGAGTTGGACTATAAAGAAAGCTGAGCGCCAAAGAATTGATGCTTTTGAACTGTGGTGTTGGAGAGACTCTTGAGAGTCCCTTGGGCTGCAAGGAGATCCAGCCAGTCCATCCTAAAGGAGATCAGTCCTGGGTGTTCATTGGAAGACTGATGTTGAAGCTGAAAGTCCAATACTTTAGCCACCTGATGCGAAGAGCTGACTCATTGGAAAAGACCCTGATGCTGGGAAAGATTGAACGCGGGAGGAGAAGGGGACAACAGAGGATGAGATGGTTGGATGGCATCACCGACTCAATGGACATGGGTTTGGGTGAACTCTGGGAGTTGGTGATGGACATGGAGGCCTGGCATGCTGCGGTTCATGGGGTCGCAAAGAGTCGGACATGACTGAGCGACTGTCCTGAACTGAAAAATGAGGATAGGAACTGAATTAACATTTTTCCAAAGAAGACACAGAAATGGCCAGTATATACAGTATAAGATTTTCAATATCACTAATCTTCAAGGAAATGCAAATCAAAACCACAATGAGATACCTCTTAGAATGGCTTTGTCAAAATGACAGAAGATAACAAGGTTGACATGACTGTGGAAGAAAGAGAAACTTTTTGTATCACTGGTAGGAATAGACTGGTGCAGTCACCACAGAAAACAGTATGAGGATTCCGCAAAAATTTAACATAGGGGTTCTCTGGTAGCTCAGTGGTGAGGAATTCACCTGCCAATGCAGGAGACACCGGTTAGATTCCTGGTCTGGGAGGATCCCTCATGCTTCGGGGGAACTAAGTCCCTGTATCACAACTATTGAGCCAGTGCTGTTGAACCCAGGAGCTGCAACTACTGAGCCCACGCACCCTAGAGCCCGAGCTCCATGGCAACAGAAGCCACTGCAGTGAGAAGTCCTTGCAGCACAACAAAAAGTAGTCCCTTTCTCTCGGCAAGTAGAGAAAATCCTCACAAAGCAATGAAGAGCCAGCGCAGCCATAAATAATTACAACTTTTAAGACAGGACCGCCACAACAGCATCAAGAAATCCCACCTCTGGGTATACAGTAGTCCCCTTATCTGTGGGAAATAAGTGCAAGACCCCCATTGGATGCCTGAAACCAAGTCCTATATATATAATATTTTTTTCCTATACAAACACACCTGTAAGAAAATTTAATTTGTAAATGAAGCATCATAAGGAATTAACAAGAAGCAGATAGTCAGCAGAAGCCATACTTTTTGCACAAGCTGTTTGAATACAAGAAGTCATTCTCATCAGAGAAGGGTGAAAACCACCTTGATGTCTAGGATCCCAGGTATTAGCCAAGGCAAAGCCTGTAAACAGAGGTCTGGCACCCGGCACATGAGACAGAAGTTCCTATAGCAAAACGGCTGGTGGGCGGCACGGGAAGAACTGCGCATGACACGTCCATCCAAGATGGAGGCAGCGGGCCGAGACCCAGAATCCGTTAGCCGCACGCACGCACGCACGCACGTGCGGAGAGAACCCCGCCCCCTCCTTGCTTTGGCATATATAAAGCCGCCCCCACCACAGCCTTCTGCCTTGAAGAGCACGTGCTCTGGAACGTGACCTGGTGTCTCTCCAGTCCTCTGTCAGAGAAGGACGCTTTCCTTTGCTTCTGAACCTAACTCAGTCCCATTCTATCAGCTCCAGGGACACCGAGCAGAAGGACCGTTCATAAGGAAAGTCCTTGACTTAATAAGCAAAGGAGAAATGTATGCTCTGGTTCCTAAAGATCTCTGGTAAGAACGACTCTTGGTAAAACTGTGAAGAACTTCATGCTCGATTTTCTGTTACACCACAAACGAGAAGTTACAGCCGCAGTGTGTGAAAAGCGTTTGGATAACATAGAAAAGGCATTAAATTTGTACAGTAAGCTATTTTGAGAGAGACCATGTCCACATAACATTTACGACAGTGCACTGTTACAATTGTTGGCTTTGTTTTCAGTCTCTGCCCTACCTCTCCACTTCCTTTCTGTCCTAGGGGTAGGTCTTGACTCCCTAGTCCTATCCAGGAGGTAGTGTCCCCAGGCTGATGCCTTGACTGCAGCCTTATGAGAGACCCTGGGCCAGAACCACCCAGATAAGCTGCTTCCAGATTCCTGACCCACAAGAATGTGAGATAATACAGGTTTGTTGTTTTAAGCCCCTTAAGATTTGGAATAATGTGTTATGAGCAATAGATACATAATACATTCATATTTCCCCCTGTGTTTCTTTCTTCCTTCAAGATTATTCATTATTGTTTGTTGGCTAGTCTTCCTGTTTTGTAGCAGAAGATGATTTTTTTATTCTAGAAGGATACTGGAGGTAGGTCTAAATGACCAAACCAAAAATGAATGCTAACAAATCAAATAAGAATTTTATTTTCAATGACATTGGTATGAAAAGAGTCATAAATGTGATGGAACAAAGTGTGACTTTCAAATAGAAAAAGTAACCATACTCAGTTGTCCTTTTTTAGTTATTTTTTTTTAAGCTTGACACTACAAAAAGACTATGAATTCCATCCCTAACAATTCAAATTTTGTGTTTATTTAGATGAAATCTGGGGAGCTTATTATCTTTGTGAGATTTCATATATATGGCACAGATTATATATAGTGCTATATATATATATATTGCTTTGCCTTAGTATGTATGTGTATAGTACAACCACTACTTCGTGCTATAATTGAAAGCAGTCTCTAGATTCTTTTTGTAGACTTATCGGTATTCTCTCCCTCTTGCCTCACATCCTCAGATGGAGGATTGCAAATTTCCAGTCATATGGGTTTATTATCATTGTCTTCAACTCTTCAGTACCTGTCTGTGTTGAAATAATAGCTTAAGAAAGTTGATATCAATAAATTTGTTTTTATGTCTTTGTATCTAGTACAGTGTATATGCATATATACATATGGGCTTCCCAAGTGACTTAGTTGTAAAGAATCTGCCTGCAGTGCAGGAGATGGAGGTTCAGTCCCTGGGTCAGGAAGATCCCCTGGGGAAGGAAATGGCAGTATTTTTGCTTGGGAAATACCAAGGACAGAGGAGCCCAGGTGGGCTCTAGTCCATGGGATCGCAGAGTCAGACATGACTTACTGAGCATTCACACATGCATCTATATGTAGAATACAATATAAAAAGATTGTAAGGGTAAAGGATATCTTTACCAGCTTCCACAAACTACTTTTTCTCTCAAAGTATAACAGCACCTTAACCTATAAATATACATAAAGTGAAAGTGAAGTCGCTCAGTCCTGTCTGACTCTGAGACTCCATAGCCCCGAAGTCTTCTAGTTCATGGGATTGTCCAGGCAAGGATACTGGAGTGGGTTGCCATTTCCTTCTCCAGATGATCTTCTTTACCCAGGGATTGAACCGGGGTCTTCCGCACTGCAGGCAGACTCTTGACTGAGCCACCAGGGAAGTCCATAAATATATGTAAAACTATATTCAAATAGCCCTCATCTGTTCATCAAAATAGGTCCAATGAGATTTCCCCATGGTTCTGTCTTTGCCCAGTTCATATTTTATAGATTTTTATTTTCCACACTCCAGTTTGATTCATTCATCCATCAGATATCAAAAGGTAATAAGATATACTTTATTTTAACTTGTACTTTAATTAAGATATTTTATTAATTCAGAATTGCCTGTTCCTTCAGTAACTCTAAATTGGTGAGTTCTTCTTTGAGGCATTTTTAATATCTGTTCTGACCTTGAATCTGGTGGTATTGGATTACTTTGATGGATTAAGAACTTATTTCATTTTTAAAATTGCTGTCAGAATTTTTCTCTGATGAGCAAAGAAACAGGTAAAAACTTTTTTTCAGAGCAGATTGACTCATTTTCATAAAATATTTTGCGTAACAAAAGTATAAAAGATGCCTCGTTTGTAAGCTGATTATATGAATTAATATGGCTTAAGTACTCAGAGCGTTAATGATGATGTATACCGTGTCTCATGTCACCTGGAGACAGTAAGCACATCTAATGTTAGGTGGGGGGGGTGCCAGTTATAAATGTGAGTTATAACGGGTGAAAGTGAACATCTTCTTCACCTATGACCTGCAGCTACAGAGTGGCAGGGGACCACAAATTTTGGAATTTTGCAAACCTTGGTCTGAAATCTGGCTATACCTCTTATTTGCATGTTAATCTAAACCTTCTTGGCTTCAGTTTTCTCATCTTCAAAATAGAAACAATACTCTCTCTTCGTATTACTGTTTGTAATATTTAAATATGGTTAAAAAAGATCTTCATGACCAAGATAATCATGATGGCGTGATCACTCACCTAGAGCCAGACATCTTGGAATGTGAAGTCAAGTGGGCCTTAGGAACAAAGCTAGTGGAGGTGATGGAATTCCAGTTGAGCTATTTCAAATCCTGAAAGATGATGCTGTGAAAGTGCTGCACTCAATATGCCAGAAAATTTGGAAAACTCAGCAGTGGCCACAGGACTGGAAAAGGTCAGTCTTCATTCCAATCCCAAAGACAGGCAATGCCAAAGAATGTTCAAACTACCGCACAATTGCACTCATCTCACACGCTAGTAAAGTCATGCTCAAAATTCTCCAAGCCAGGAGAATTTCAGCAATATGTGAACCGTGAACTTCCAGATGTTCAAGCAGGTTTTAGAAAAGGCAGAGGCACCAGAGATCAAATTGCCAACATTCGCTGGATCATGGAGAAAGCAAGAGAGTTCCAGAAAAACATCTATTTCTGCTTCATTGACTATGCCAAAGCCTTTGACTGTGTGGATCACAAGAAACTGTGGAACATTCTGAAAGAGATGGGAATACCAGACCACCCGACCTGCCTCTTGAGAAACCTGTATGCAGGCCAGGAAGCGACAGTTAGAACTGGACATGGAACAGCAGACTGGTTCCAAATAGGAAAAGGAATACGTCAAGGCTGTATATGTTACCCTGCTTATTTAACTTCTATGCAGAATACATCATGAGGAACGCTGGGCTGGAAGAAGCACAAGTTGGAATCAAGATTGCCGGGAGAAATATCGATAACCTCAGATATGCAGATAACACCACCCTTATGGCAGAAAGTGAAGAGGAACTGAAAAGCCTCTTGAGGAAAGTGAAAGAGGAGAGTGAAAAAGTTGGCTTGAAGCTCAACATTCAGAAAACAAAGATCATGGCATCTGGTCCCATCACTTCATGGGAAATAGATGGGGAAACAGTGGAAACAGTGTCAGACTTTATTTTTTTGGGCTCCAAAATCACTGCAGATGCTAACTGCAGCCAGGAAATTAAAAGACACTTACTCCTTGGAAGGAAAGTTATGACCAACCTAGATAGCATATTAAAAAGCAGAGACATTACTTTGCCATCCAAGGTCCGTCTAGTCAAGGCTATGATTTTTTCAGTGGTCATGTATGGATGTGAGAGTTGGACTGTGAAGAAAGCTGATCGCTGAAGAATTGATGCTTTTGAACTGTGGTGTTGGAGAAAACTCTTGAGAGTCCCTTGGACTGCAAGGAGATCCAGCCAGTCCATTCTAAAGGAGATCAGTCCTGGGTGTTCATTGGAAGGACTTTTGCTAAAGCTGAAAGTGCAATACTTTGACCACCTCATGCGAAGAGTTAACTCACTGGAAAAGACTCTGATTCTGGGAAGGATTGGGGGCGGGAGGAGAAGGGGACAACAGAGAATGAGATGGCTGGATGGCATCACTGACTCGATGGACACGAGTTTGAGTGAACTCCGGGAGTTGGTGATGGACAGGGAGGTCTGGCGTGCTGTGATTCATGGGGTCGCAAAGAGTCGGATACGACTGAGCGACTGAACTGAACTGAACTGAGCTGAAGTAACTAGTGCTTAATTTTAACCGGGGGTCTGTAAATACATGACAAATGACCAGGTCATTATGTGAATGGTGAACCTCAACTCTTTCTCCCAGAGAGATGACCTATTAAATATCAATTATCAAAACACAATTGAAGAAATGAGCTCTTCTATTTCTGCTCCTCTCTTCAGTGCTATCTTTTGGAATTTCCCTTGTAGATCAAGTGGTCAAATATTGGTTCATAGTGTCCATTCTAACGGCAGTTTTATATTCAGAAAATTATATTCTGCTTAATCATACAAACGGTGAAAAATCTCAAGGATAAAAATGAGTTGCAAGTCCTGCAAGGATCTCTAAGTTTTCTCTCTGCATTTTACTCACTGCACTTGCTACAAGACGTCATGAATTTCTATGAATTCCTTAAGGGAAGATACTACCTTATTAAACATTGTTTCCTCAGAGCCTGTATTTGCATAGGAAAAACAGTATCTGCTTAAGATTTAGCACATGCCTGCCAATGCAGGAGACTTGGATTCAGTTCCTGGATCAGGAAGATTCCCCTGGAGTAGGAAATGGCAACCTACTCCAGTACTCTTCCCTGGGAAATCCCATGGACAGAGGAGCCTGGCGGACTAAAGTTCAAGTTGTCACAAAGAGTCAGAGAGGACTTAGTAACTGAACAACAAAAACATGTTCTGGAGCCAGGTTGCCTGAGTTGGAAGCCTGGCTCAGCCACCTACCTGCTGTGCGATCTCTGAGTGCCTTAAAAATTCTGCGTCTCATGTGTGCAGTCTGCTTCCTGGATCCTTCCTTGCTTAGAGCTTCCTTACAATTCAAAGATTTTTAAAAAGTGAGAAACAGAAAGCATTTGGAGTAGCGCTGGATACATTGTAAGTCTTCAGTTAATAATTGTGTATTTATTACAAAATGCTATATTGGTTGGTCTTCAGATAGGTCAGCCCTGCCATCTCTTTTTTCTGGTTATATACGCTGTTTTTCTCTCTTAAATATTTCATCAGCTTTATTAATCTTTGTGTTTGTTTATTTAGCCTAGGATCTAACAGTGATTCTCAAATCTAATTGTATGTTCTAGGCTCATCTGGGGGAGTCAGTCAGATAATCCCAGACATACTTCCCAGTGATTCTGCGACTAGAGACCCGCAGCTTTAAGTTTACTAGGCAATTGATGGCTAGGCAGTTGATTCCAAAGAGGTGGCTCATGATCAATTACTAGGCAATTGATTCCAAAGAGGTGTGCCATGAACTGGGCCAGCATTTGGGAACACTAGCCTAGGATTTCTATCCAATTTTAATTGACTCCTTTATTTCCTAACTCCATTTCTTAAGATACCATCTTATATGCACAATTTCCCCTTCACTTGAAGTCTGTTTAAAACAAACATCTAAATGCCATTTCATTCTCCTTTTTGCAAGATGCCCTTTTCTCTCCTCATTCTGTCCCCTTCACCAGCAGTTAGCATCTGACCCCATCCTTGCTCACCAAAAGAGCTGGCCATTTGTAGTCAGTGGATGAGCAGCTGACGGCTCCTTTTAGGGGAGTAAAATTGCAAATAAGGTTGATAAATAAAACCGTTCTCTAAAAGAATCAGTCTCTTTGGCACATTCTGTGCTTTCCTCTATCAGAGAGGGGGAAGACTGAGGCTTATTCATAAGGGAATGAATCAGTGGTCAAAGAATCACTCCAGAGAGTCAGAAGCTAATTGTTTTTTGTTAAGTGGGGAATGCTTCTCTCTATTTCATATTTGTTTACGAATGTCACAGCATGTATTCTGAAAACACCATCCCTAGAGAGAGCAGACCTATAATTCTAGCAGAATTATATTACTCAATCATCTAAATTCAGGATAAATTTTAGACAGAAAGGAGATAGCAGAAAACCAATCCTTAGAACACACCTGTGAGACCCTTTGAATAGTGCTTTGTGAATGAATTGCCCTTCATCTCTCCCTGCCCCCCCCCCCGCCCCCTGTGATGCTATCACAGCTTAACTGGCACTAACACAGCTGTTCACAGCTGCACACAAGATGCTTGCTAGAGCACAATGTCAACCATTTGTTCTCATGGGGTGCAGCTTAATTTATTTCCTTTGAGGATGGAGTCTGATACTGTGTTCTAGCAAGACTAATCAGCAGATCTAAAAGACATTCAGTGGTCAGATTTAAGGGATGAGTTGCATTTCCAAGTATGATTCTTCTCTTGGATATCTACTCCTGTCCCTCGAAACATATCCAGTGGAGAAGTAATCTTGAGGGTGAGTTTGTTTTTGATAGACCTTAAGCAGGAGGTGAATTGAGGTGGAACAAATGTTCTCATTATTTGAGAGAGAACCATAGCCACACTCCACTTCTTAGCAGGGTCAGCTGATGCCAGAATGCTTTTCACAAGCCAATTCATAGCAGTGTGACGAAGGAAATTTATTGAGCACCTACTGTATGCCTAGCAAATGTGTAGGGCTGAAAAAGGCAATAAAAAGTTTTCATCTCATTACAGTGTAAGTTTCACGTCTTGTTCCTGAATGCCTTTGACATCCCTGGCCCAGTTTAGATGTTCAATGAATGTTGAATAAATGAATAAATAATGCACTCAGTAAATCAATCTCCTAAGCTAAACCAGATAGATTTGTAACAGCTGCTCAGAGAGCTATGCCAAGAAAGACTCTGAGGCTATATCCGTGTCAGTGGGAAATGTGACCTGATTGATTAGCAATGTCTGTCAAGGGCAGGAGAGAGGTAAAATCAAGTGTGCTGTATAATATATTCTGTGGCTAAACATAAGTGATATAGCTATTCATCCCCTCCTTTTCACCCTCCCTGCTTTTCCCCCATAAACCTTTCCCTTCAGTTTCTGGAACAAGTGGAGTGACTGTCAGGTCTAATCAGAAGTATAAATCTTCTGCACTCATGAACCCCATCTTTTCAAAATTCATCTTCTTCCACTCAGGAGAGAAGAGCTAATAGATTCTGGTTTGAGTGAATCAAAGAGATCATAGAAGGAAATTCCATCTTGCTACCGCTATGCCTTTGCCTGGTTGGTACAAAATGAAAGACCAGGCAGAATGGAAAGTTCAAGAAGTTGAGAGTACAGAGTTTACATTTTCTTGATTTAATTTGTATATACAAGCTTCACCTAATCCTTAGCAGGTGAGGATATAGTTGATGAGTGTCCTGGATTCATATGGATTTTCTGTTCCTTTTGTGAAAAACCACATGTGTCTTGTCTCTTCTTAATTTCACATTTAAAAAAAATTGTCTAAAAGGTATATTAGAGCATGAACATAATGGGAAGTATATACAAGCTTCTCAACTTCATTGAGAATCCAAATTGCATAACGAGTTATTCCTATAAAATTGAGATCCAGATTGCATAATGAGTTATTCCTATAAAATTAATATAAGTGATATATAATATTTGATCTGATAAGATTTCCCCTTTCCCTCTTTTTCTCCTGGAAATTTTTGTTAGAGAAGTAAACAGGTATAGAAGAAAAATCACCTTCACATTTATCAAAATTCTATTTTCTGGGGAATATTGACTTTGAAACAAAATGTTGAGATTCATATAATAGAACAGAGATGATCCTATAAAACATAAATAGGAGTGAATCAAATTTGGTTTCTGAATATATATTTTTGAAATCGTTACTACTTAGTGAATATATAACAAATGCATGATTGGTTATCTTGTACACTAGAAAATGCTGAATATTCATTACACACAGTAGCAGACATTGAGAGATGTACGCCAAGTCGTTCTGAAGTTGCCAATGATTTTACTTACATTCAAAAAAAAATCACTATGTAAACATTGCTGCTGGTAGCCCAGACCAATGGAAATATGGAACCCCTTAGCTGCAAACTAGAAACAGTGAAGAAAGGAACTTATACAAATAGGGCAGACTGGAAAGAAACTAAATTTGCACTAAGCATCAATCTTAAGATCTAATTAGTTCCTCCTGGAAAATAATTTTTCAATTAGAGATTGACTTCAACACTAAATGCATGAGAATAAATTTGTAAAATGGGCTTGCACCCACCTTTTTTGCTTAAGGGTCCTAGTTATAAAGAAAGGACCAAGAAAGTAAAAGTGTATGACAAATGAAAGAACCCTAGACAAGCAAGTGAGGATGAGAAGAAAATAATTTGGGTTCCAAAATTACGGAGTTTTAAAGACCTCAGCAGTTAATTGTTAAAGGTGGGAGCGGGGACTATCGGATGCATAAGCAAGTCCAAGATACTCAAAGTGAGCTTCAAAAGTTCTAGGAATTGTTCTGTCTCTAGGATTGCCATGGCGAATGATTGAATATTATTGTTATATGGGGGAATAGTATGCTGAAGTCTGGATTTGGGTCCTCTTCAAGTTTTTGTTACTCCGTGAAAAATGATAGTCAGGCCTTTATGTCCTCTTGTTTCAGAGAGTTTGGATTGTAGGGCAGAAAGCAGAATCCACCTCTGGAGAACCCTTGCTGCTTGGCTTTTATTTTCACAAGTCTGCTTATTTTGTTTAAATGGAAACACAGTTGATTTATAATGCTGTGTTATCGTTTCTGGTATACGGCAAAGTGATTCAGTTTTATATATGTGTGTGTGTGTGTGTGTGTATTCTTTTTCTTACTGTTTTCCATTATGGTTTATCGCAGGATACTGAATACAGTTCCCTGTGCTATACAGTAGGACCTTGTTTATCCATTCTGTATATAAGTGTTTGCATCTGCCAATCCCAAACTCCCAGTCCAAACTTCCTCCTACTCCTTGGCAACCAAAGTCTGTTCTTTACATCTGTGAATCCGTTTCTATTTTGTAGATAAGTTCATTTGTGTCATATTTTAGATTTCCCGTGTAAGTGATATCATATGATATTTTTCTTTTTCTACCTTCACTTAGTATGATAATCTCTAGGTCCATCCATGTAACTGAAAATGGCATTATTTTGTTCTTATTTGTGGCTGAGTGGTATTCATTTGTATATATGTGCACCACATATTCTTTATCCACTCATCAGTCCATTGATACTTAGGTTGTTTCCATGTCTTAACTATTGTAAATAGCACTGCTATGAACATAGGGGTCATAGATCATTTCAGATTATATTTTTGTCAGGATATATGCACACGAGTGGGGTTGCTAGATCATATGGCAATTCTTTTTAGTTTTTTTAGGAACCTCCGTACTGTTTTCCTTAGTGACTATACCAATTTACATTCCCACCAACAGTGCAGGAGGGTTAAAAGTCTACCTATTCATTAGGCCACTGTTACTTCGGGGCTCCATTACCCATAACAAACCTAATCCTAAGTGACATTGAAATTACTTCTAACCTGAATGAACAGCAGTTCAAAGTAAAATTTAATTTGATTTCAGAGAAATAGTGTCATTTTTTTTTTTTCCACAGCAGAGTTTGAGATATATTGCTTACTTCTGCTGTACTGAATTCGAAGATACAGTTATCCTGGTGATGTTCTCATTGCTTTGAAATTTTTGATGTGCATGTGAATTACCTGAAGACTTGCTACATAAATATCTCTGGGCCCTACCCAGAATCAAATGCTGCAAGTCTAGGGTGGGAGTGAGAATTGCATTTCTAACAAGTACCTAAGAGATGCTGATTCTACTGTTTCAGGACCACACTTTTTTTTTTTTTTTCTTTCAGTTCTACCAATTTATTGCTACCAACCCATCTCTGTCCACCCCCTTCATGAATGCCTGCTGGGTCATGTAACCCATGGACTGCAACCCACCAGGCTCCTCTGTCCATAGAATTTTCCAGGGAAGAGTACTGGAACGGGTTGTCATTTCCTTCTCCAAGGACCACACATTTGAGGGCCCCTCTTCTAGACTAATTCTCAAACTAGGTAAGGTAAAAGACAAGTCTCAAAGTCTATACTTAGGTAATGGACTGGTTACCAGAAGTTCACAGATAAGCCTGGTGCATGGCCCATGACAGAACCCTTAGTCTAGGACTAGGGGCACTTTGGCTGCTTTCTGTCTGAGAAATTTCTGCAGTAGAATCCAAAGACTAAAAGCCTAGGACAGTATCTCCTATCCTGCCTGAAAAAGTTCAGTCTTCTCTTTTTTTGGCCATGTTATGGTTCAGTGGTTTACAGAGCTTCCTAGCATGCTTCCAGAAGCACATTATTGAGGAGCTTCTGCTGCAAAGTCTTAAAAAGTAGTTTACAGCAAACAATTCATTGTCATCAGATTTTCCTTCTCTATGAAGGAATCTGCCCCTCTTTAAAAATACTATTTCTCAATAACTGGCAACTTATTTTTAGCACTTACTATGATAAATTGTTTACAAGTAATATATATGTTTTACATGCATTGTGTCATTTAAACTCTGAACAATCCCATAAGACAGGTGCAATCATTACCCCCATTTTCAGTGGAGAGGAAAAAAAACAACAACAGCGAGGCCCAGGAAAGTGAAATAACTTTCATGAGATCATACAGTGGAAAGTAGGCAGTTAAACCAGGTCCATGCTTTTAACCACCAGGTTTTATTCCTTATTTCACTGAAGATCTTTCCTTGCAGAAATGCAGGCCAGATCAAGATGCCAGCTTTATGCAAAGAATCCTAGAGACACCAGGAGACTCAGGCATAAGTCTGGACTCTGCCCCCAAGTAGATGAGGGCCTAGGAGAAGTCATTTTTCTCTTTGAGTGTCACTGAGTTGTCATCCATAATTTTCTTTAGGAACGAATGTTCTTTGGAGGGGTTACCAGACAATCTATGGAAAATGTGTTTAGGGTCAAATAAATATAGGAAAGACTGAATAAAATGTTACCCTTTTTGAGATTTACGTTGCTGGTGAATTAAAGATTATGAAAGGTCTTATGGTGATATGGTTCTGATTTTACTTAACCAAGTATTTCCCAAGTCTTTGAATAGAGAACCCTATTTTTATATAACTTAATATCTTAATACGGAGAAGGCAATGGCAGCCCACTCCAGTACAATAGTAGTTATTCATGGAACACAGTTCTGGAAACAATACCCTAGTTTTTTCCTGTCCCCAAATTCTGTGAATCTAATTTTGTGCATCTATGACTGGTATAGAAATAGAAATAGATACAGAATGGCACAGAAATAGAAATGGTATAGAACAGATATAGAACAGTATGCTGCTGCTGCTGCTAAGTCACTTCAGTCATGTCCGACTCTCTGCGACTTCATAGAGGGCAGCCCACCAGGCTTTCCTTTCCCCGGGATTCTCCAGGCAGGAACTTTGGAAGGGGTTGCCATTTCCTTCTCCAAGGCATGAAAGTGAAAAGTGAAAGTGAAGTCGCTCAGTCATATCCGACTCTTCGCGACCCCATGGACTGCAGCCTACCAGGCTCCTCTGTCCAAGGGATTTTCCAGTCTAGAGTACTGGAGTGGGTTGCCATTGCCTTCTCCGATAGAACAGTATAGAGATAGAAAAAGAATGCCAATATAATAAGAAAACCTATAAGACCTAAACCTAATGATAGTAAGTGCTATCATTAGCTATGCACTGGATGGATTAGAAACCCGGATGTTATTCTGCATGCTTCCCGTATATTACTTTATTTAATCTTTATTATAGCCCTATTATAATAATTACAAACATTGTTATCCCTGTGTTACAACTGAGGAGACTAAGGCCCTGAAAAGAGCAATTATAGGTCTCTCAAACTAGACCGTTTCTTAGAGAGTAAGATTTTCCTGCACACGCTTTGGAAAGTATCAAGAAAAGAAATAGAAGCAAGCACGTTGCTTTTTTTTTTTTCCTTGGCTTAGTATGCTCCATTTGCATATCAAAAGCCCTCTAATGTGACTATAATCTGCACTGTTTAACGTCTCTTTCTTTCACTCTCCCTCTGTAGAGCATGGCTCACAGTCATTACTCTCTTGATCAAGTTACAGACAAATGCAGCCTTCAAATTGGGCCTATTAAGATTTGTTTTTAATGAGGAGATAATTCCTCTGACAACACAAGCCAGATTTGGCTGGAGTATGGTTACACCATCAGGTCGTCTTGCAGAAAGGAAAAGCAGATTTCTGCCTCTTCCTCGAATGATTTCAGCCAGTCTTTATTCACTTGGTGCCACCTAAAAGCACAGAGCAAATGTAATATTTGAGACTTCTGAGTAATGACGTAATCACATAGCCCGTGCAGGACAGTGGGAGAGTTTCCATTTCAAGAACTGGAACTTCTTACAAGGCAAATGTCCAGATTCGTAGTATTGGAAATCACGGTAGGGAAGATAAATTCTTTCTAGAGTCTGAGCTGTCTTGCTTTGTTGAATTCCCTTGCCAACCTTCTTTGTCTTTTAGGAATGAATACCCTGTAAGACTTTAAGTAAAATGATTTGTTAATTGACCCCAACTTTTGGGGCTCTTTCTGCATGCTTTTTATTTTTATTAAAATAATCCTCAGCACATTTACTTTCCAAAATGTTCTTCTAACAAAATCATGTCTAGATAAATTTATATCCTTTGCATACTCATTTTTCATAGTCTTGGGTTAAGAAATCTTTATCTGTACTTTATTAAATACCTCAGTCAATCGTTTCTTTATATGTAAAATCCACCTAATATATCCATTCATCTGAAACTCTTTTACGATATGTGACAAGGAGAGTGAACTTGGTGTATAATGGACTCATGATTCTCCAACATAGGTCTCTAGCCTCTTTGGTGTTTGATTGCGACACTGTTATGAAGAGATGTGATATGCCTCCTTACAGATTTCAAGTTGGTGGGCAATTTTATTTATTTCTGGCTGTGCTGGGTCTTCATTGTTGCACATAGGCTTTCTCTGGTTGTGATGAGCAAGGACTGCTGTCTAGTTGCAGTGTACAGGCTTCGCATTACAGTGGCTTCTTGTTGCGGAGCGCGGGCTCTAGGGCTTCAGTAGTTGTGGTCCACAGGTTTGATTGCCCCTCGACAGGCATGTGGAATCTTCCCGGACCAGGAATCCAACTCTGGTCCCCTGCATTGGCAGGCAGATTCTTAACCACTGGATCACAAGGAAAGTCCCTGGGCAATTTTAAATTGTTAAAAGTTGTTTGCCACAATTGAACTTAGCATTATTGTCAAGGAATAACTCTCAACAGCAGGCAGGGGATATAAAAGAAAATTTTGGCAAGAACAATAGTTACTGACATTACATATGATTCTACATGTAGAACAGGATCCAGTTAAATGATTTATTTGTTCTGTACTAACACAGCAGAAACCAGCTTGTTGCTTTTGGGGGCTGAGTGAATGAATCATGGGAAATGAAACGGCCACAGTCAGGAGGCTAAGATCTAACTTATCTTGAACATCATCACCTGCCATTCCTACCTGACACCTGCACAACACTGTTAGACTCAACACTGTGACTCAGCATGGTCACATGTACAAAGCGAAGTCTTCAATTAATGTGGTCTCCTTTCAGTACTGTAAATACCCCTATTTTTCCCATTATAGTCCTACACTATTCTGGATTTCTAAAATGCTCTTTACCCAAATGTTTATATTGGTCCTTCCTTCCATTCTCTTCTTTCTTAGCTCAAATAAATCACCCAAGAAGCTTTACTGAAGCACGCAAAGCAACTCTACTCAAATTCTCTTTCTCTCTCTTTTCTCCTTGTTTATCTTCAAATATAACTCCTGTTTGATTTATTGTTTTATTATTTTTGAACCTATATTCCTTATCACTGTGTACAGTCTTTGAGAGTAGAGATAAATGTCCATTCTGTCCACTGCTATATTGCCTATCCTTAGAAAATATGGTAAAATTGACACTTTATGTTTTGTTTGCTCAGAAAAAATGTATTTTCTTGCTCATTTTTCGTGTTCATTTTGATTTTCATTTCCTAATATAAATGTCCCTCACTGGAGGCAAAAGTTGAGTTTTCTGTGTATCCCAATTCCATCTTTTAATAAATTTCTTCACCTTCCTTCCCTGGTACATTTTGAATGTGATTTTACCTAGTGCCTGTCAATGAGCGTTGGAGGTAAAGATGTTGGGGAACTCTCCTTGGAGACTTCACTTAATATTTCTCCCAGATGAACTTACTGCCTCACAAAAGGACTCTTTGTCTTTCGAATTTAACCGGCTCTTTGTTTAGGCTGGTATCCAGCAGCCCAGGAGTAAAATGTCAGTACTCTCTATTTAATCAATGTTTTATTCTTGGCTTGTATTTCAACAGGGGGGATGAAACAGCAGTTTGAATGTTGCCGATATAGTTTTTGACCCTTTTAAATTACCAGTCTATGTTACGTGAATCTCAATAATTTCTAATTTATTTTCAGTCTGTACAAATCCCTTGGAGATATGTGCTAGTCTTTTGCTAAAAGACATAACAGCTGTGCTGACACCATGCTAAAACCAAGACTAATCCTCACCCAACCAAAAGAGGTCATTTTACGGCATTCAGCTTTTTTCTTTTTCATCATAATTGCCAAACTTTATATTGTGTGTTTGTAGAGCAGTGTTTCTCAAAGTTTGTCTTGTGGAATAGTAATCTGCAGTGTTATTTTGCTCCCCACCTCCCAAATAGTTTCAGTGAGCCAGGAGTTTGAGAAACTAAGTACCAACATATTAACAATTCTGAAACCTGTTAGAAAATCAACTGCTTCAGTTTGGTTTACCTTTTAGCAGTTTTTCAGTGTATTCCACTATAGCAATGGTACACAAAATGTGGTCCCAGACCACCTGGGAATTTGTGAGACATGCAAAATCTTGGGCCCCACCCAAGATCTACAGACTCCCAAGCCCTGGAGCAGAGGGGAGCCTGAGCAATCTGTGACTTCTCATGTCCTCCAAGTAAACTTGACATTTGCTCAGCGTGAGAACCGCTGGACTACAGAGGTCTTATATTTGGGACAACCTTCTAATCTCCTGAGGGAATGCATTCAGATCACCTGGGAAACTATTCAGTAGCTCTGGAGTGTGGCCTGAGATTCTGCATTTCTCACAATTTCCCAGATGATATTGATGCTGTGGAGTACACCTTGAGTAGCAAGGCCACAAGGCAGTTCTGAAAGAACTAGAGCAAGCATGGGGAAGAATTTTTGGATCGATTCTTACGGTGGAAATTATGGGCAAAGTGTCTGCTGTGACCCATCTGAGCCCCTCATCAGTCATCCATAGACCTCTGCTGGAAGACGGACTGGCAGTGGCAGCATGGTGCTTCCTACCTGGCCACCTCCCATACCAGGTATTCAGACACATGGCAAAGAGAGAAGTTAGACCGGGGGTCCCTGAGCATGGGGAATTTTCTTGTACTTACAAATAAAAAATGAATGGCTGTGTGGTCCTGGGTAGCTTACAAAACCACAGTGAGACTCAGTTTCCTCACCAGTCAGTTGGAAACATGTTAACAGCACCTGTGTTAGTACTGAAAGTCTGACCTTCTTGTGAAATGCTGACATTGTGGCACATAGTAAGTACTTGATAAAGACCAATGATATGATAATGGTCATGACGGTAGCGGTGGCCCCACATAAAACCGAAACATCCTGAAGTCAGCCTCACAGTTTGAAGGAAGAAAACAATGTGGGAGCAAAGGTCAGATTGTTGTATTTTCTCTCCATGATTAGGGATGCAAACTCTCCTTTTTCATTTTGATTCTCTTCTCACAGCTCCCAGTGTCTAAACCACCTACCAAGGGCTCTGGGGTTTATGAGGAGTGGAATTGCTGCTGATCCTGATTTTCTTCTTTCTAGTATGACTGGGATAAAACTAGTCTTGTATAGGTTTAAATGTGTGAAATACTGAAGGCAATAGAAGAGGACGGCAGAGGATGAGATGGTTAGAGAGCGTCACCAACTCAATAGACATGAAGTTGAGCAAACTCTGGGAGACAGTGAAGGTCAGGGAAGCCTGCTGTGTTGCAGTTCACGGGGGTCACAGAGTCAGACATGACTTAGCAACTGAACAACAACAACAATAGAATTTAAAACCTTCCCTCATCTCAGAGTGTTCCAAGGAAGACTTAGTATTTGCCTGAGATTCAGGACTTTGGTTGTATGGATCTCAGTAATGCGTAAGGTAACCACATGGTAAGATGTTGTGTGTGTGCATGCATGCTCACTCCTGTCCAGCTCTTTGTGACCCCTGGACTTGAAGCCTACCAGGCTCCTCTATCCATGGGGTTTTCCAGGTAAGAATACTGGAGTGGGTTGTCATTTCCTTCTCCAGGGGATCTCCCAACCCAGGGATCAAACCTATATCTCCTGTGGCTCCTGCATTGCAGGCAGATTGTTTACCATTGAGCCACCTGGGAAGCTGGTAAGAGGTTACCTGGATCTAGACCAAGAGAAGGCAGGAGAACCACATCAGAAAAGCTGAGTCATTGGACACTAAAGGAAGAGTATGGAGAGGAGACAGGCATGCCAGCACATTTACAGTCAAATTTGAGAGAGAAGAAAAGAGATTGTGAAAGAGCAACTGGTGATGAGAATATGAATAGATGGTTGAAGTGGGGTGTAAGGACATTTCAGGGGAAATACCTGTCCCATATCTCTTAGGGAAATTTTGTTAGATAAATCTATTTTCATTGATTTTTGGATGTCACTTTGTGACTTTGTTGACTGTGACACCAAATTGAGACTAACTTTGGTTAATTTGTATTGCTTAAGTAATATGTTCCCATGTATTATGTTTTATAAGTATTTATTACATTTATAATCGAGAAGGCAATGGCAACCCACTCCAGTACACTTGTCTGGAAAATCCCATGGATGGAGGAACCTGGTAGGCTACAGTCCATGGGGTCGCTAAGAGTCGGACACGACTGAGCGACTTCACTTTCACTTTTCATTTTCATGCATTGGAGAAGGAAATGGCAACCCACTCCGGTGTTCTTGCCTTGAGAATCCCAGGGACAGGAGAGCCTGGTGGGCTGCAGTCCATGGGGTCACACAGAGTCAGACATAACTGAAGTGACTTAGCAGTAGCAGCAGCATTATTTGTAATAAAAAATAATACCTTTCTCTGTCTCTCTTATCCTCTCCTTCTGCCTCTCTTAGTAAAGAAACCATCTCCTTAAAATTTGAACACCCAGACCTGTTTCAATTAGCAATTCTCAACTGGGGACTATTTTATTCCCCAGGGATATTGACAAGCTATAGTGACAAGATATTGACAAGAGCTTGACAAGATAGATTGATAAGCTCTGAAGACAATTTTGCTTATCACAATTGAGGGTGTGTTTCTACTGGGTGTGTGGGCTTCCCTGGTGGCTCAGACAGTAAATCATCTGCCTGCAATGTGGGAGACCCGGGTTCAATCCCTGGGTTGGGAAGATCCCCTGGAGAAGGAAATAGCAACCCACTCCAGTAGTTTTGCCTGGAATATTCCATGGACTGAGGAGCCTGGTAGGCCATAGTCCATGGGGTTGCAAAGAGTCAGACACCACTGAGGGACTTCACTTTCACTTTCTACTGGGTAGAGGCCAAGGATGCTGCTAAACATCCTACAGTCAATCCAGGTTAGCCCCCACTGCCATAACAAGGAATTATTTGGTGTAAATGCTAATAGTGCCAAGGTTGAGAAACTCTTGTCTAAATTGCTAGAAACTTTCCTTCCTCAATTCCACCTTCCAGAGTGTGACTTGAATAATTCCTCTGAATATAATTTACTTACTTCCAAAAATAATAATTCTAGGGGAAAGCCATTATGTATAGCACATAACATTGTGATGCTTTGGAAACTTCCCTCCATCTTACTGGGGCTTCCCTGGTAGCTCAGTTGGTAAAGAATACACCTGCAATGCAGGAGACCTGGGTTCGATCCCTGGGTTGGTAAGATTCCCTGGAGGAGGGAAAGGTACCCACTCCAGTGTTCTTGACTGAAGAATTCCTTGGTATCACAAAGAGTCAGACAGGACTGAGTGACTTTCACTTTCACTTTCCATCTTATTATCTGTCAAAGGAAAAACTCTTAATAAACTACAGATTTTCTCTGGAGACTCGTACTACGATAATAGACTCAATTAACCAATAAATAAAATGTTCAATTCTAAAAGAATTTTGAGATTTCCTTGCCAGTAACAAAATGTATGATGTATTTTATCTGATTTGCATGGCTAATGGCTTCCATGAAATCACCATCTTGGAGGAGCTATTGTCAAGTGTTTAAAGAGGTAGTGATGCCAAGTGAAAAGGGCTTTATCTGGTTGTCCTGAGCTTGGTTCTAGGTCCAGCTATACCACCAGTCACCTCATGTCCTTGGGGAATTTGCAATACTTCTCTAAAACTTGACTGCTTCTTCTGCAAAATTAGTAGGAATTGGATTAACTCATCTCTGAAGTTTCTTCTGGTTCACTCTAAATACTGATTGATATTCTTTTCCTCCATGAGAACTGATGCCTTTTAGTTGACCTTTGAAGGAGAGTTAAATGAAGTTCAGGTCAGCCTCAAACTCAATGAAGTGTTTGTGTTATTTCTAAAAAAATAAGGAAAGTTAGGAGACTATGGCAAGTTGCCACTGTTAAAGTGACTATGTCTAAATGGAAATTTAGCATTTTCCCCATACTAAGACAAATCTGGATCTAAATAGAATTTGAAAAATAGTAGAAAAGTCAATTCCCACAGAAAACAATGAATCAAAATGAACATCTGTTAGATTTTTTTTTCAAGTCAGGCCAACACCATATTAAACCATTGCTGGTCCTTGCTCACTCCTCTTAGTCTCCCTCTTCCAAAAATAAGTAAAATAAATTAAAAAAAAAAGAAACATAGAAACAATTTGCATTGACTTCATTGTAACAGAATGTAAACCAAAAGACATCTTTGAAGTTCCCGGCCCAGATGGCAAGTCCCAGCTCTCCCATGGTAGATGCTAAGTAGAAAAGTGACTGAGCCACAGGAAGTTGAAGAGATCACAAATATGTAACACCACAGAAATGGCCCGGAACTGCCACTGACAAACACAAAATGCAGTAAACTGATGCATCTCTCTGAAGCAGCCCATTTCTGGGTCTTCTGAAGGAAGTCCTCCTTTCAGTTTGAACTTGTTGGTAGACTCTTAGGTTATCAGCACTAGGACGTGCTCTTCTGAGCCTCATGTTTTAGTGGGAGAGATGGGTTTGTGCTGCTTTGTTGAAATCTACCACCTATTTCCCATGGTGACTTGTAGCAGTCTTTTTAAGAAAGCTGCCTGAAGTCTGGAGTCATGGTGAGCAAACTTTTTTGACCTCAATACATAGAAATACATTTTACATCATTATACCGTACAAATGTGTATGCATACAGACTAAATTACCCAAAGTACCAAAGTCTCTCTGGTTATCGCTTGTGTTTAGGCCTATATACCAGTTCCTTCTGCCCAGGTCACTGTTTCTGTTCCACTCTCTTATCCTGTTACTTGTCTAGATGATGCCCACTTGTCACTCAGGCTGAGGAATGTACCCCACACAGGATTCCATGTCTTTGGTCCCTTTACAACAATAACAAAAAGTATATAAGCACATACAGAAAACATTACAATGCCATAAAAGAACTGAAAGTTAAATGGCCTGATTTATCTTGGAGCATCCCAGTTTTTGCAAGCAAAAGGGAACCATAAAAATGATTAAGAACAGCAGTTGCCAACTTAGGTTGCTTATGCCACAATTTGTGGCTAAGTACTGTGGTTCAGTATTACAGAAAACTCAGGGGAAAATCTGTCTACTTACTTTTGATTAAGGTTGCATAAGCAAATAAAAATCATTTTTATATGACTTTAAGAAGTAGGAAGATCATGGATTGTTACTTGAACTAGTGCTATTTGCTTTTTAAAGAAAAAGTCTCTTAAATAATAGGAAAACTGATTTTTTTTTTTTTTTTTAAGTTCTTGGCAATCTAGGACATTTTTTGAGAGTCACTGATTTAGACCAATGCCTTAAGTTTTACAGATCTGGAAACTGAGCTCCAGAGAGGGTAAGTGACCTTCCAAAGCCCATCCAGCATATAAGGGCGCACTTAGGATCAATGATCACATCTTAAAACATAGGATTTTCCTCTAAAAGTATAAGATAACTTATCTTCTCAATATATTAAGAAGATAACAAATGACCCAGAATTTCAGTCAAAAGTTGTGTGTAACATTCTAGCAAACATAAATCTTGTACAGATTTATGAATATTTTTGAATATATTGTGTTCAAAACTGTAAAAGACTTATCAGAAACCACAAAGATGAATTCTACAGAAGCCTTGAATTCAATAGTTTAGAATTAATAGCATATGCCTTCATTCTCTTGCCTAGAAAATTCCATGGATGGAGGAGCCTGGTAGGCTGCAGTCCATGGGGTCTCTAAGGGTCGGACATGACTGAGTGACTTCACTTTCACTTTTCACTTTCACACATTGGAGAAGGAAATGGCAACCCACTCCAGTGTTCTTGCCTGGAGAATCCCAGGGATGGGGGAGCCTGGTGGGCTTCTGTCTATGGGGTCACACAGAGTCGGACACGACTGAAGTGACTTAGCAGCAGCAGCAGCCTTCATTCTCTTGTTTAACCCTCACAAAAATTTTATCTGGGTAAATGCCACATTATTCCCGTTTTGTAGATAAAAATGTCCTGTTGCTGGTAACCTGCAGAACAGTGACTCAGTCTGTGTGTTTGTTGCTGCCATATGTTGCACAAGTATTTTGAGAATTCAGAGAAAGACTAATTCTGGTTCGGAGATTTGTGTAAGGCTTTTGGAAAATCTGGATTTTTTTTGTTGCTGTTGAGGTATAATTGATTTATGATGTGTTAGTTTTAGGCCCCTTCATGGATCACAGACCTGTCATGACAAAGGGGCTTGTGTAACTCAATGAAGCTATGAGCCATGCCGTCCAGGGCCACCTAAGACAAACGGGTCATAGTCAAGAGTCTGACAACACGTGGTCCACTGGAGAAGGATATGGCAACCGACTAGTGTTCTTGCATGGAGAACCTTATGGACAGTATGAAAAGGCGAAAAGACATGATGCTGGAAGATGACTAACACAACCACCACCCCCCTCCCCCGCCCCCCCTCTGTCACCCAGATCAGAAAGTGTTCATACTAGGGAAGCATGGAGGGAAATTGCTAATAGCTCAAGTAAGAATGCAGCAGCTGGGCCAAGCAGGAATGATGCTCAACTGTCGATGTGGTGAAAGTAAAGTCCGATGTTGTAAAGCACAATATTGTATAGGCACCTTGAATGTTAGGTCCATGAATCAAGGTAAATTGGATGTGGTCAAGCAGGAAATGGGAAGACTGATAATCGACGTCTTCAGTTCAGTTCAGTCGCTCAGTCGTGTCCGACTCTCCGCGATCCCATGACTCACAGCACGCCAGGCCTCCCTGTCCATCACCAGCTCCTGGAGTACACTCAAACTCATGTCCACAGAGTCGGTGATCCCATCCAGCCATCTCATTCTCCGTCGTCCCCTTCTCCTCCCGCCCCAACCCTTCCCAGCATCAGAGTCTTTTCCAGTGAGTCAACTTGTCGCATGAGGTGGCCAAAGTATTGGAGTTTCAGCTTTAGCATCAGTGCCTCCAATGAACATCCAGGACTGATCTCCTTTAGAATGGACTGGTTGGATCTCCTTGCAGTATAAGGGACTCTCAAGAGTCTTCTCCAACACCACAGTTCAAAAGCATCGATTCTTCAGCGATCAGCTTTCTTCACAGTCCAACTCTCACATCCATACATGACCACGGGAAAAACCATTGCCTTGACTAGACGGACCTTGGTTGGCAAAGTAATGTCTCTGCTTTTTAATATACTATCAAGGTTGGTCATAACTTTCCTTCCAAGGAGCAAGCGTCTTTTAATTTCATGGCTGCAATCAGCATCTGCAGTGATTTTGGAGCCCAAAAAAATAAAGTCTGACACTGTTTCCACTGTTTTTCCATCTATTTCCCATGAAGTGATGGGACCAGATGCCATGATCTTTGTTTTCTGAATGTTGAGCTTCAAGCCAACCTTTTCACTCTCCTCTTTCACTTTCCTCAAGAGGCTTTTTAGTTCCTCTTCACTTTCTGCCATAAGGGTGGTGTCATCTGCATATCTGAGGTTATTGATATTTCTCCCAGCAATCTTGATTCCAGCTTGTGCTTCTTCCAGCCCAGCGTTCCTCATGATGTATTCTGCATATAAGTTAAATAAGCAAGGTGACAATATACAACCTTGACGTACACCTTTTCCTATTTGGAACCAGTCTGTTGTTCCATGTCCAGTTCTAACTGATTTTTTTTTTCCCTCTCAACTAGGAGAGAAAACGAGGCAGAGACAATGTGGGAGGCGAAGGAGGGGAGAGGAGTGGGTAGGCGGAGGCAGGGGCTAGACCCGAGCCGGGCGAGCGTCTCGGGCGGGCGTGTGGGAGGAAGAGGAGGCTGGGAGCGCGGGGGGCGGCTGTCTTAGGAATCAGTAAACTGAAATGCACGGGAATGGGTGAATTTAATTCTGATGACCAGTATATCTACTACTATTGGCAAGAATTCCTTAGGAGAAACAGAGTAGCATTAATAGTCAACAAAAGAGTCCAAAATGCAGTACTTGAGTGCAGTCTCAAAAATGACAGAATGATCACAATTTGTTTCCAAGGCAAACCATTCAACATCACAGTAATCCACATCTGTGCTTCAACACTGATTCCAAAGAAGTTGAACATTCTATGAAGACCTACAACATCTTCTGGAATGAACACACAAAAAAAGATGTCTTTTTCATCAAAGGAGATTGGAATGCAAAAGTAGGAAGTCAAGAGATACCCAGAATAACAGGCAAGTTTATAACAGGCCTTGGAGTACAAAATGAATCAGGGAAAAGGCTAAGAGTTTGGTCAAGAGAACACACTGGTCATAGCAAGTACACTTTTCCCACAACTCGAGATGGATCTACACGTGGACATTACCATTTCATCTGATGCTGAAGTCAGATGCATTCATTATATTTTTTGCAGCCAAAGATGGAGAAACTCTATATAGTCAGTAAGAAAAAAAAACTGAATCTGACTGTAGCTCAGATCATGAGCTATTCATTGCAAAATTCCAGCTTAAATTGAAGAAAATAGGGAAGAACCTCTAGGCGATTCAGGTATGACCTAAATCAAATCTCTTATGGTTATACAATGGAAGTGATAAATAGATTCATGGCATTAGATCTCTAAGAGTGCATGAAGAACTATGGACAGAGATTCATAACATTGTACAGAAGGCAGTGACCAAAACTATTCCAAAGAAAAAGAAAGCAAGATGGCGAAGTGGTTGTCTGAGTAACCCTTACAAATATCTGAGGAAAGAAAAGAAGCAAAAGGCAAAGGAGAAAGGGAAAGATAGACCCAACTGAATGCTGGATTCCAGAGAATAGCAAGGAGAGATAAAAAGCCCTTATTAAATGAACAATGGAAAGAAATAGAGGAACACAACAGAATGGGAAAGACTAAAGATTCTCTTCAAGAAAATTGATGATATCAAAGGAACATTTCATGCAAGGATGGGCGTGATAACGGACAGCAAAGGTAAGGACCTAACCGACAGAAGAGATTAAGAAGAGGTGGCAAGAATAGATAGAAGAACTTTACAAAAAAGATCTTAATGACCCAGATAACCACGATGGTGTGGTCACTCACCTAGAGCCAGACATGCTGGAGTATGAAGTCAAGTGGGCTTTAAGAAGCATTACTACAAAGAAAGCTAGTAGAGGTGATGAAATTCCAGCTAAGCTATTTCAAATACTAAAAGATGATGCTGTTAAAGTACTGCACTGAATATGTCAGCAAATTTGGAAAACTCAAGAGTAGTCACAGGACTGGAAAAGGTCAGTTTTCATTCCAATCCCAAAGAAGGTCAATACCAAAGAATGTTCAAACTTCATATGCTGCTGCTAAGTCACTTCAGTCATGTCCGACTCTGTGTGACCCCATAGACGGAAGCCCACCAGGCTCCCCCGTCCCTGGAATTCTCCAGGCAAGAACACTGGAGTGGGTATAGTTGTGCTCATTTCGCACGCTAGCAAAGATATGTCAAAAATTCTTCAAGCTAACCTTCAGCAGTATGTGAACAGAAAACTTTCAAGATGTGTAAACTGGATTTAGAAAAGACAGAGGAACCAGAGATCAAATTGCCAACATTTGTTGGGTCATAGAAAAAGCAAGGAAGTTCCAGAAAAAAAATCTGCTGCTTCATTGACTAAGCTAAAGCTTTTGACTGTATGGGTCACAACAAACTGTGGAAAATTCTTGAAGACCTGGTAGTACTAGACCACCTTACCTCTCTCCTGAGAAACCTGTATGTGGGTCAAGAACCTACAGTTAAAACCAAACACAAAACTGTCTGGTTCAAAATTGGAAAGGAGTACGACAAGGCTGTATATTGTCACTGTGCTTATTTAATTTATATGCAGAGTAAGTCCTGCTGGACTGGGTGAATCACAAGCTGGAATCGATTGCTGGGAGAAATATCAGCCACTTCAGATATGCAGATGATATCCCACTGTAATGGCAGAAAGTGAAGAGGAACTAAAGAGCCTCTTGATAAAATTACAAATCAATGTGTATTCTAAAAAAATGGAAACAACTAAGGAATATTGGATACATATTGGGTTTTAGGTGGCTTTGGAGAAGGAAATGGCAACCCACTCCAGTGTTCTTGCCTGGAGAATCCCAGGGACAGCGGAGCCTGGTTGGCTGCCGTCTATGGGGTCGCACAGAGTCGGACACGACTGAAGCGACTTAGCAGCAGCAGCAGCAGCAAGGAATAAACTGTGGAAAATTCTGAAAGAGATGGGAATACCAGAATACCTGACCTGCCTCTTCAGAAACCTGTATGCAGGTCGGGAAGCAATGGTTAGAACTGGACATGGAACGGTTAGAACTGGACTGGTTCCAAATAGGAAAAGGAGTACGTCAAGGCTGTATATTGTCACCCTGCTTATTTAACTTATATGCAGAGTACATCATGAGAAACACTGGACTGGAAGAAGCACAAGCTGGAATCAAGATTGCCGGGAGAAATATCAATAACCTCAGATATGCAGATGACACCACCCTTATGGCAGAAAGTGAAGAGGAACTAAAAAGCCTCTTGATGAAAGTGAAAGAGGAGAGTGAAAAAGTTGGCTTAAAGCTCAACATTCAGAAAACTAAGATCATGGCATCTGGTCCCATCACTTCATGGGAAATAGATGGGGAAAACAGTGTCAGATTTTATTTCTCTGGCCTCTGAAATCACTGCAGATGGTGATTGCGGCCATGAAATTAAAAGACTCTTACTCCTTGGAAGGAAAGTTATGACCAACCTAGATAGCATATTAAAAAGCAGAGATATTACTTTGCCAACAAAGGTCCATCTAGTCAAGGCTATGGTTTTTCCAGTGGCCATGTATTGATGTGAGAGTTGGACTGTGAAGAAAGCTGAGTGCCGAAGAATTGATGCTTTTGAACTATGGTGTTTGAGAGGACTCTTGAGAGTCCCTTGGAATGCAAGGAGATCCAGCCAGTCCATCCTAATGGAGAGCAGTCCTGGGTGTTCATTGGAAGGACTGATGCTAAAGCTGAAACTCCAATACTTTGGCCACCTCATGCGAAGAGTTGACTCATTGGAAAAGTCCCTGATGCTGGGAGGGATTTGGGGCAGGAGGAGAAGGGGATGACAGAGGATAAGATGGTTGGATGGCATCACCGACTTGATGCACATGAGTTTGAGTGAACTCCAGGAGTTGGTGATGGACAGGGAGGCCTGGCATGCTGAGATTCATGGGGTTGCAAAGAGTCGGACACGACTGAGTGACTGAACTGAACTGAAGGAATTACAATTAATTTATATCTTATAATAATGGCATGATTATTGCTTCAAAAAAAAACCTTTATTTGTTAAATGCATAGTGAAGTATTTATGGGTGAAATTATTTACTTTAAAATAATATAATTTTTACAAAAATTAGATGAAACCAGAATGGCAAGATGTTTATAAATTTGATGAGTTGTGTTCTTTTCTTGACTTTTGTGTATATTTGACATTTCCATAATAAAAAGTTAAAAATAAAATCAGTGAGAGAGACATTAGGAAGGAGTAGTCTTCACCCTTTTAGGTTGGCTTCCCTGGGAAATTGACTTAGAGATTTGCATGCAGGGCTCTTGAGAGTAAACCCTGTGGGAGATTACAGGAAGTTGAACTGGGCCCAAGGAGATGCTGGAATGTACTGTAGTGACAAGGTTTCAATAACTTCTAACTAGAATGGCTCCTCAAGTCACCTGATGTCAGGGAACCATGACTTTATACACCTCTCCCTGCTGCCCTCCCCTTCACATATACATACACATATTGACCTGTCTTTGAGTTGTGAGCTGTCTCCAGAGAACAGGTGTAACCTTGGAAAAGATAGGCTTTATATCACCTCACACTGGTCAGAATGGCCATCATCAAAAGTCTACAAACCATAAGTGCTGGAGATGGTGTGGAGAAAAGGGACCCCTCCTGCCCTATTGGTGGGAATATAAATTGGTACAGCTGCCATGGAGAACAGTGGGAAAAAAATAAGTTAGTTTCTCAGTCATGTCTGACTCTTTGCGACCTCACAGACTGTAGCCCGCCAAGCCTGCCAGACTCCTATATCCATGGGATTTTCCAGGCAAGAATACTGGAGTGGGTTGCCATTTCCTTCTCTAGGGGATCTTCCTGACCCAGGGATCGAACCTAGGTCTAGAGTATTGCAGGCAGACTCTTTACCATCTGAGCTACCAGGGAAGCCATTATGGAGAACAGTAAGAGGTTCGTTAAACTAAAAATACCATCAGTTCAGTTCAGTTCAGTTCAGTCGCTCAGTCGTGTCCTACTCTCCGCGACCCCATGAATCACAGCACGCCAGGCCTCCCTGTCCATCACCAACTCCCGGAGTTCACACAAACTCATGTCCACAGAGTCGGTGATGCCATCCAGCCATCTCATTCTCTGTCGTTCCCTTCTCCTCCCGCCCCCAGCCTTTCCCAGCATCAGAGTTTTTTCCAGTGAGTCAACTCGTCGCATGAGGTGGCCAAAGTATTGCAGTTTCAGCTTCAGCATCAGTCCTTCCAATGAACACCCAGTATTGATCTCCTCTAGAATGGACTGGTTGGATCTCCTTGCAGTCCAAGGGACTCTCAAGAGTCTTCTCCAGCACCACAGTTCAAAAGCATCAATTCTTCGGCCATCAGCTTTCCTCACAGTCCAACTCTCACATCCATACGTGACCACGGGAAAAACCATAGCCTTGACTAGACGGACCTTGGTTGGCAAAGTAATGTCTCTGCTTTTTAATATACTATCAAGGTTGGTCATAACTTTCCTTCCAAGGAGTAAGCATCTTTTAATTTCATGGCTGCAATCAGCATCTGCAGTGATTTTGGAGCCCAAAAAAGTAAAGTCTGACACTGTTTCCACTGTTTTTCCATCTATTTCCCATGAAGTGATGGGACCAGATGCCATGATCTTTGTTTTCTGAATGTTGAGCTTCAAGCCAACCTTTTCACTCTCCTCTTTCACTTTCCTCAAGAGGCTTTTTAGTTCCTCTTCACTTTCTGCCATAAGGGTAGTGTCATCTGCATATCTGAGGTTATTGATATTTCTCCCAGCAATCTTGATTCCAGCTTGTGCTTCTTCCAGCCCAGCGTTCCTCATAATGTACTCTGCATATAAGTTAAATAAGTAAGGTGACAATATACAGCCTTGACGTACTCCTTTTCCTATTTGGAACCAGTCTGTTGTTCCATGCCCAGTTCTAACTGTCGCTTCCTGGCCTGCATACAGGTTTCTGAAGAGGCAGGTCAGGTGGTCTGGTATTCCCATCTCTTTCAGAATTTTCCACAGTTTATTGTGATCCACACAGTCAAAGGCTTTGGCATAGTCAAAAATACCATATGATCCAGCAATTCCACTCTGGGCATATATCTGAAGAAAACCATAATTTGAAAAGATATGTGCTCCCCAGTGTTCATTTACAATAGCCAAGACATGGAAGCAACCTAAATGTCCATGAACAGAGGAATGGGTAAAGAATATGTGGGGTGTGTGTGTGTATGATAGAATATTACTCAGCCATAAAAAGAACAAAATAATGCCATTTACAGTAGCATGATGGACCTAGAGATGATCATACTAAGTGAAATATGTCAAAGACAAATATCACATATTACTAATATGCAGAATCTAATTTTTAAAAGAAATGATATAAATGAGCTTATTTACAAAATAGGAACAAATTCACAGATTTCAAGAAAAAACTTATTGTTACCAAAGGGGAGATGTGAGGAAGGAGGGATATTAATAAACCAGGAGCTTGGGATTAACATACACAAACTACCACATATAAAATAGAAAGCCAACAAGGGCCTACTGCTTAGTACAGGAAACTCTACACAGTATTCTGTAATAACGTATATGGGGAAAGAATCTGAAAAAGAATAAGTAGATATATAGGTATAACTGAATCAATATGCTATACACGTGGAACAAAGCATTGTAAATCAACTATATTGCAATAAAAAATTTTTAAAAAGATACTACTTGGCTGATAATTCCCAGAGAGAGGGACTCCAACAGATGCTGAGCTTTCAGCCATTGAAGTAATAAGAACCTCAGTCTTCATCCTGGGAATCTGGGCAGCTGACCCTGGTACCCATCACACGCTCCATTTTTTTTTTTTTTTAAATCCATAAACATTTACAATGATGACATTTTTCTCCTGTGTCTCATGCGCTTGATGAGTGTGTCCGTGTTTTGTTTTGTTGATTGTTAGAGAAAAGTGGTGTATTTGCATAAAGAGAGCATGTGTTGACATGCAATAGATCTATTGCTTTAAATTCATTTTGAAAGTGGTTTTCATTGAAATAGCAGGAAACTAATGTCCTTTTAAAACTTTATTAAAATCATCTGGATATGCTCAGTCTAATAAAAGCAGAGAACATGGCTGCTGGACTTCCTGTAGATTTAGATATGGAGCAGAAACAGGCTTAAGTGATATCCTACATTTGAAATTGTGTAGAAAGATACGTTATTGGCCTCAAAAAATTTGTCCCTTATGAGATCAATTCACAACTAGCATCCCTGCTCCATTTCTGTTTGCATGACTTTTTGAATGTCTCTAGCATTCCGTCCTACTTGGTCTCTTCGTTCTCCGTGTGGGTTCATATACATCATTGCTATTTTTCTAGAACTGCTTGCCTTTCCTTGATCAGTTTAAGACATTTCACCTCTCTACTCAAGAAAGGTCAATTCTGAAGTGAACCTTTACAAAGAGCTGTATCACCCTGAGCCTCAGAATCATTTCAACTTTGTCTTCCAAAAATTTGACCCTTCATCATAATTGAATTCTACTTAGTCTAGCCATTTTCATGATTAATTGGGATGGGAACTAGATGGGAACTCTGGGCAGGATGGGGTAGCCATGTTTAACGAGGTCACTCAGATGGTCAGGCTGCTTTCTAGGGCACTGTGATCTTTTACTTACTTTTGGCAAAAAAAAAAAAAAAAGCAGCAAATAATTTATACTGTGTTGTTCAGTTACTTTAGAAAAAATGACACCAGTGTTCATTAAGGATGTAAATGCCTATAAATCCACTTAAACACACGCCTTCTACATTGAAAGCCACCCTGGAAACTCAATTACGTTTGATTTTAGGGCTTTGAAATGCAAAGCAACACACTGAACACTGTTGGATGAAACTGTTCTGCAGTGGAGAACTAGGAGGAAGTCTTAAATAGCATTACTCCAGCCAACATACACAAACTTAACAGTGTCTTTTGAACCTGTGACCATGTGCATTAAAGATGAATATTTTGCCTTTGAAAAATTAATGTCCCAGAGCTCTTGCAACCATTGTTTTTTTGTGAAATGGAGTATGCAAAGTGTCTTTTAAAAATGCGACCTTTTGGTGAATAGATTGTTTCTCCTCTTTTTTGGCTGTGTTACTCATTGGAAAGGCCCCTAAAGGAGCATTAAGCAAATGAGCAAATAGCTTTAAAAATCTTGGGACCATACTCAGAGAAACCTGGAGATGGATTGAGTCAGGGAGCGAGAACAATTTTCATCTTGTGTGAAACAAATAAAGTGTCTCTTTCTCCTCTTTTCTTTTCTCGATCTTTTAAAAATGTAAAGGCTCACTGCTTTTTCTTGTTTAACAGATTGAAGTTTAAACAAAGAAGGCTTCTTTGAAAGGTCCAAGTAAGAAATGCCAAGCTAAGGAGAATGGAGCTGGCCTGGGAGCTTTGTGAGTTATCAGGTAAATGTTATGTCTGGAGTGGAGACTAAGATAACCAAGCCTCGTGGGGTCTTGGATCAATTTAATTTTGATAAATGACCAGTGTGGTAAATATTATTTACATTACTCCATAAGTCAGGTCTGTTTCTGATCCACTCATGTTTGAACAACTCGCATCATCGACTGTGGAAATAGCTTCTCAAGTAATCCCCATGGACTGGCTTACCCCACTGTTAGCTCACAATTAGAAGGATAATTAGGAATGAGGGTGCTTGGCTTTTGAACTAAAAATGAAAACACAAGCAAAGGGTTCAGTAATCTAGATTTGAAGCAATTCTTGAGCCACAAGAACTCACTGTTCCCAACAATCTACAGAAGTGGCGGTATTTTAAAATTCTGCATCTGCTTTAAAAAATGACATTCTTAAATATTACAAGATTTAAAAACAAAAACGGTTTTTAAGCATAGTCCTATCCCTTTAACACAATATTTTATTTATCTGTATTTTCTACTCTTTATCTATATGTTATATGTTTATTGATTAATTCACTCCTTCATTCTGCAAGTGTTTAAATACATAGAATGCATCAGTTAGTAGTTTATGCCAGAGATTATGCAACATTTTCTGTAGTGAGCCAGCCACATAAGAAAAGATTTAGGTTTTGAGGGCCACCTAGTCTTTGTGACAACTGCTCAGGTCAGGTGTTATAGGGCAGAAGCAACTAAAGACAATATATAATCACACCGATCTGATAGTTTCCCCATAAAACTTTATTTACAAAGCAGGCAGTAGGTTGGATTTGGCCAGCTGGTCACAGTTTGCTAAACTGACATAAAACCATGGCATCCAAGAGCTAGACAAAATAGATAAAGTCCCATTGAACATACGTTGTGACTGGGGGAGGCAAATAGTAAATAGCAAATAAATGGTTTCAGTGAATAAATAGTATAAATGAAAGAAACTATTCAGTTCAGTTCAGTTCAGTTCAGTCGCTCAGTCGTGTCCGACTCTCCGTGACCCCATGAATCACAGCACACCAGGCCTCCCTATCCATCACCAACTCCCGGAGTACACTCAAACTCATGTCCACAGAGTCAGTGATGCCATCCAGCCATCTCATTCTCTGTCGTCCCCTCCTCCTCCCGCCCCCAACCTTTCCCAGCATCAGAGTCTTTTCCAGTGAGTCAACTCGTCGCATGAGGTGGCCAAAGTATTGCAGTTTCAGCTTTAGCATCAGTCCCTCCAATGGCTGGTGCAAAAGTAATTACGTTTATGGATGCTAAATTTTAAACCACTGTAACTAGACTCAAACACATGTTTATTAATCAAAATAAGAACAGTTACAATCAATACATTTTTGCCAATGAGAAATTAGTTTGTTTATTACTATAGCATAAAAACCTACACTTTGGGATTCAACGAACTCTTGGATAGCTTTTTCTGCATCCTGCTGGCTGTGGAAGCATTTTCCCTGCAAAAAGTTGTCAAGATGCTTGAAGAAGTGGTAGTCAGTTGGACAGAGGTCACTCGGATATTACGCCTGAGACAAAAATTGTAGCCCAGTTTGTTCACCTTTTGAAGCATTGGTTGTGTGATATGCAGCCAGGTCGCAGAAAAGAATTGGGCCCTTTCTGTTGACCAATACTGGCTGCAGGAGTTGTAGTTTTTTGTGCATCTCATCGATTTGCTGAGCATGCTTCTCAGATGTAATGGTTTCATTAGGATTCAGAAAGCTGTAGTGGATTAAACTAGCAGCGGACCACGAAACAGTGACCATGACACTTTTATTGGTGCAAGTTTGGCTTTGGGAAGTGCTTTGGAGCGTCTTCTCAGTCCAGCCACTGAACTGGTCATCACTGGTTGTCACATAAAATTCACATTGTTATTGCATAGAGTAAGAGAAAATGACACTTCTAAAAGACTGTTTATTTGATTTGCAGTCAGCTCTTGAGACACCCATGTATTGAGCTTTTTCATCTTTGCAATTTGCTTCAAATGCCAAATGACCATAGAATGGTCAATGTTGAGTTCTTCAGCAACTTTTCATGTAGTTGAAAGAGGATCAGCTTAAATGATCCTTTCAGTTGGTCGTTGTACAGTTCCAGTGGCTCTAATCTACTTTGCAAAAGTTCTTGAACCTCCAATTCTCTGTATGTTCATTAAAAGTTTCTGGGCCAAATGCATTGTTGAAGTCACTAGTTGTCTCCACTGCTTTATGACCCATTTTGAGCTCAAATAAAATCATTTGAATTGATTTTTGTCTAACATCATTTCCCTAGTCTAAAATACATATAAAATAAACAGTAAGGAATAATTCATCAGCAAAAAATATAAAGCAAGAAATGCATGTTAAAATAATATATAACAAAACCATATTTATTTAAGAATGTATTCTAATATCAAATGACAAAATTTAATGATGCAAAACCAAAATTATTTTTGCACCAACCTAGGATGTGAGAGTTGGACTGTGAAGAAAGCTGAGTGCCGAAGAATTGATACTTTTGAACTGTGGTGCTGGAGAAGACTCTTGAGAATCCCTTGGACTGCAAGGAGATCCAACCAGTCCATTCTAAAGGAGATCAATCCTGGGTGTTCATTGGAAGGACTGATGCTAAAGCTGAAACTCCAATACTTTGGCCACCTCATGCGATGAGTTGACTCACTGGAAAAGACTGATGCTGGGAGGGTTTGGGGGTAGGAAGAGTCGGGGACGACAGAGGATGAGATGGCTGGATGGCATCACCGACTCTGTGGACATGAGTTTGAGTGAACTCCGGGAGTTGGTGATGGACAGGGAGGCCTGGCGTGCTGTGATTCATGGGGTCGCAAAGAGTCGGACACGACTGAGCGACTGAACTGAACTGAATATTCCATTAAGTGGGAAACTATCCCACTTAATCCTTCCTCTGTGTCATACATGTAGCTAAATCTAATTAATGAGCATATATATGAAGGAAAGGTAATAAAAGATATCAAGATAATAAACTTTTTCTAAATTCTTTGTTTCTGCTTTGGATGGAGAAACCCAAGAATTTTAGAGTAGGAAAAAAATCACAAGCAAGGAATGTAAATGTAAAGAGTGTTTGCCTTGTGGTAAGAAAATTTTTGTTCGCTTTAGGCACCCAGCTTTCTGGGTAGTCCTGAAAATCAGGGTCTGAAGAAAGGGAGCAGACAAATGGGAATCTCATTCTACCTGCTCAGGGCCTGTGTTTTGCCACTGGGCAGAAGCCCTTCATAATTAAGTCAGTTAAGAAACAAGGTAGCTCAGACATAGAAGCTCACATTCAAATCCATCAGGCACTGATTGTAAATGGCACAGTGCATGCAAAGCACAGTACATGATACGACGTTACGGAGAGGATATACTGATGAATGTGACAGGTCCCTGTCTTTGTAGTTGGAGGGAGAGACAGGGACCTGGCGGAAGGACAGATTCAAGGCCAGGGTATCAAGTGATAGAGTAGAGGTGTGTGTGTGTGGGTGTGTGGGTGTTAGTTGCTCAGAGTAGGGGTGTGTGTGTGTGTGTGTGAGTTGCTCAGTCATGTCTGACTCTTTGTAACCCCATGGACTGTAGCCTACCAGGCTCTTCTGCCCATGGGATTCTCCAAGCAAGACTACTGGAGTGGGTAGCCATTCCCTTCTCCAGGGGATCTCCCCAACCCAGGAATCAAATCCAGGTCTCCTGCATAGCAGCCACCAGGGAAGTCCATGATAGAGTATATGGGAGCTCAGCTCCTACTCTTCCCTCATATTCAGCATAGAGGAAGGGCTTACCCCTCATCCCATACCTCAGGAAATACGTATTCCCTTCTGTTTCAGAAATATTTTCTCCTCGTATGCTCTTCCCCTAGGGAAGAACAGTAATCTCTCTGGTGGATGAGAGTGAAAAAGTATAGAGTGCAGCGTTTTCTGTATTCTTTTTTTTTTTCAGATGCTGGTCATGGCAAACATATTTCTACGTGCCAGATACCAACATTTTCACTTCTTTAATCCTCACGGCAGTCCCGTGAGGTAGCACTTTATCATTCCCATCTTCTAGGTGAGGAGATTAACTCATAGAAACTCTGAGGGACTTGTATATCTGCTTGGCTGATGAATGGCACAGCCACGTTTACTCACTCACTCAAACTCCAGGATCCTCTCTCTCAATATCTCCCCTCTCTGGTTCCATGGAAGAATGAAAGTATACTCTTCACTTCTTCCGTGACATAAGCATACCTGAATCAGGGCAGGGTCCTGGTCTTGCTTGAACCCTCTGTATTCCTGATGGAGGCCCAAGAGCAATTTTGAGGTGTAGATATGTAGGTTTCCCTCAGTTAAGGGTATCCATTGCTAGATTTGGTGCAAGTGGGCCGAAAAGTCAATCATGTTCTTAAATTCAGCAATGTTGGTGATAAAGCTAGTATTTTTATCTCTCTTGATTTAACTGCTGCATCTCTTTTCCAAAATTTTGGTGCCCAGCCAACTCAGAGGAAAAAAGGTGGTTAATTCTCACCCCAGACTCCCATTATAAGTATGAATAATAGCAGTCGTAAAAAATATCCAACAACAAATATGGTATAGCAGACATTGTGATGAGTGCTTTAGTTATGTATCGTCTCTGCATCCTCACCACAATCTCAAATGAGCAGATACTCCATGTTACAGAAGAGAAAAGAGGGATTAAATTTTAGGTTGTCAAATAGATTTCTGATGAGTGAATGTGTAATGACTATTTTATTGTCATTATGACATATTAATAGGCAAACCCAACACTTGATTGCAGTGGTCTTTGATATTAACTTCAAATAATTCTGCTCTTCACAGAATCACTCACAATAGTTGATGTTTAATACTGTCTAGAGTCCCTTGGGCTGCAAGGAGATCCAACCAGTCCATTCTAAAGGAGATCAATCCTGGGTGTTCATTGGAAGGACTGATGCTAAAGCTGAAACTCCAATACTTTGGCCACCTCATGCAACGAGTTGACTCACTGGAAAAGAGTCTGATGCTAGGAGGGATTGGGGGTGGGAGGAGACGGGGACGACAGAGAATGAGATGGCTGTCCATCATCCGGGAGTTGGTGATGGACCCGGAGGCCTGGCATGCTGTGATTCATGGGGTCGCAAAGAGTCGGACAGGACTGAGCGACTGAACTGAACTGAAGAGCATGCAAAGGTCAAAATAATTCACACTACTGGCCAACAAATAGCAGAAAGAAGTTAGGTTAAGACATTTCAGTAGAAAACCTCTTTTATCTGTCTACTTCTTCCCACTTTTTTCAGCATTGCCCTAGACAAGCCACCATTGTCTCTCACTTGTTCTACTGAAAGAGTCCTCATATCATCAACCACATGTATTTTTTCAGTGTCAAATGTCTTCTCCATAATGCACAAGCATGACCTCACTACAGGGCACTGGCCCCTGACTCCCTTTCCAGTCCTATCTTCTCCATTTCCCAGCTACACTTCAATTCCTTGGCTATCCCATATTCTTCGTGATGTGATTTGTTGATGTTGTTTTTCCTTTTTGAAATATCCTTCCCTCTTCCTGAAACATCCTTTGCTAATGCGTTTCACATCCATAAAGAAACGTATCCTTTATACTTCAACTTAAATACCGCTTCCTCTGAATTTCTGTCTCAGTAGCCCTTGTTAGACATCCTTGTGCTATCTCATGCCTGTACTTCTAGGACTTATCTCAGTTTATATTCATTTGGTTTTTCGACCTACTCAGTTCTTGTCTGACTTCATCTAAAATAAAGCTTTACAGGGGTATGATCCGAATCTGCCTTGCTCACTGCTCTATTCTCAGTGCCAAGCATGTACTCACCCAATTTATGTTGTTGATCAAAGTGAATATGGTTGTGAAGGTTGTGTCCTGTACAGCTTCAAGGGCACTGTCCACATAGATGATGATATCACTGACGCTCCCTGGAAATGTACAACACATCAATCCTTTATTGAATGAAAGAATGAATAAATAAATAAATGACACCATTATCACAGAATTGCCTTTTTGAAGAAAACTATGTTTGATGCCCAGTATTTCCTGGAAACCATAAAATCCCCTGTAGTCATATATGCCTTGCATATATGTCACATTGAAGCAGTAATTTTGGCATTTTATGTGTTCCAAGTAAAATTTCTTTTGCCCTTATTGAAATTCTGCGTCAGTTTTTTCGTAATCTTGAACTTAGTCCACAGCCCTCCAAGTGCCCATGTAAAGTCCCACTTTAGCTTTTTATTGTACAGGGACCCCATTCTTGACTTGCACGTGAGAAAGAGCTGAAGTTGCATTCCATGTGTGAATCAAAATACATTTTTAATACAATATTTTTATTCAGTGGGGCCCATGAGTAAAACCTGAAATGTATTTTAAAATGCTGATAAATATATATACAATCATAGAGGGAAGGAATGAGTGTCATTCAAAAGAAGGTCATAGATCATAGTGCTGAGAGCTGGATTACCTGACACATGGGACTGCTCATACTGGGTATTAGAAATAATAAATCTTAACCATGGTGCCCATCTCCAAGTCTTGCCATCTACATATGTGACTCCAGGCTTTGCTACAGTAGAAATTGAACTGTGATACCATTTATTAATAAAGTTAAACAAGGCAGCAGTTTAAAAAATAAAATGGGAATTTGAATTGAACAAACCGTGGTTTCTTATACGATATAATTGTTACATCACCTCCAATAATGCCATCATTTCACCTTGTAATTGACATTTGCGCATTCCCTCAAGACGCTCTAAGCTCCCCATGGTTCTTTAATCTGTTTTACTATCTAACTTACACACACTTGCCTTGCAAGTGCCTTACAAACAAAGTTTGCAGATCTTGGTATTCATAGGGTGACTGAATGAAATTATTAAACAAAATGGTTTCATTAAACCAGACTTAAAATTCCACACCACCTCAAAAACATCACTTTATTGGCTTTTCATAAGGAGAACAGAACATTGACGGGCAAATTTCTCACTGGGACTTAACCCATGAGATGGTAGATATCTTGATGCACACCAAGAAACCCCTTCAGGAATGAAGGGCTTACCCATGAACTGCTGGGAGTGCAGTGAGATGGCAACCTTGGTTATTTGGCCCCCTTTGGGAAAAGACTGCTAAGGAGAGCCACCAAGCTCTTCCCACCCATTGTCAGCCAGTAGGTGGTCAACTCCAGCGTATCAAGTCTGCACGATCTTCCTCCAACTCAAGTCAATGCTGCAGAGCCACCTCAACTCCAGAGCTTTTCTTGGGGTCAGCTGAAGCCTGTCCTGAGAATACAACAGAGCTCAAGTTGTCCCTCTACCCCAGCCTCCCTTTCACAGGTGTTGATCCCAAGAGCACTCCCTAATAAATCTCCTCAATGCTAGTATTTGTCACAGAGTTTGTTTCCCACAGAGCATAGTGTATAACCCATGACTCTATGTTTCAGAGAGTTAAAAGACAAAGGAATCAATTCAAGGAATATTCCCCTTTACTAGAGCAATCTCAAAACAAGCAGCATTATTATTTGTGAAAGCGACTGGGTCTCAGTAGCAGCGGCAGCAGAGAGCTGGATTCGTGCTATTCGTGTCCTAAACAGAAACACTCTCATAGCTTAGAGTAACCAGCAGAATTGTCCTTCATTGCATGGGACCACTGCTCCCAAAACAACACTAGGAATTTAGGAAATTATGGTGGTGGAACAAACAGACACTTAATTAAGGGCAGTGTCAGGGTTCTTGCTTTTTTTTAACTGACGTCCAGAAAACTATATTCTTCTGATGCTTGGTTATTGTTTGATTGTATTTAATTTCCCAAAATGTTCAGTAACAAGACAACACTTGAAGAAATCTCTAAGATCTAGTGGATTAAAAAGTCATACATTTTCCTTAATAACTGTTATAACAAATGTAACTCAGTGATACTATAGTATAATTATATTTAATAACATATCATAATTATTGATGAGGCTTTTGTATAGAGGAGTCAGTGAACTACAGGTTGGGGGAGAAGCCCAGCCCACCGTGGGCAGAATTTAGCCACAGCCATTCATTTAGAGATTGTCTCTGGCTGCTTTCATGCCACAATGGCAGAGTCGAGTAGCTGGGACAGAAACTGCACAGTCCACAAAATCTAATATATTTATCATTTAGCCCTTTGCAGGAAGACTGCTGACCCCTGCTCTCATGTAGTAACATTTAATGATCCCAGTATAGTATTAAAAGAAAGGAGAAAAATTTGTTGAAGGAAAGTAACACTCCATATGTACATATACACACATGCGTGTGTGCATGCACACACACACACAAAACGTTATCTCTGGTCATTGAGATTAGAGGTGAATTTTTGTATTTTCTTCTTTTTGTTTTTTGTATTTTCCATAGGAAACATGCATATTTTTAGTAATAAAACTAATAAATGTTTTTTAGTGTGTCATTTTTTTTCTTCAAAACCATTTAGAATTTTATTAGCTAGCTGTCTGTATAAAAAAAAGTCATTTATCTAAAGTCCAGTTAGAAAGCAGCTCTGAACATGTGCATACTGAAGGATTTGTACAAAGGATTTCATAATACTACTCTATGTCTTAGGAAAATATGCAAACCATGAAATTGCATATTCATAGAGAAGCTTGCCCAGCTACTGGATTAAGCATCCAGTTGGTGATCAGAAGCTTAAAAAGAAAAAAAGAAAACCAACAACAACCCTGGGTTGTTTTGTGACAGCTGGCTCCATTTGGTAAGCCTGTACACATTGTGCAAAGAAATATGGTTTATTCAACTTCTGGTTTGTAATGCTTTTTAAATTCTCCCATCAATTTTCTTGTGTGTTTCAAGAAGAAAATGCCAAAAAATCTTCCATTTTCCAAAACCAGGCCATTTCTAGACTATAAAAATAACACAGTGGTCATTAATATAGCTAATCATTCTTGAACCGTTTTCTCAATAAATAACAAGACTCAAGTTCAATGCTGTTTACCAGTATCCTGTTGTTGTTTTTTTAATTGGGATATAGCTGTCTTACGTTATGTTAGTTTCTGCTGTGCAATTAAGCAAATCAGCTATGTGCGTGCATGCGTGCTAAGCTGCTTCAGTTGGGTCCCACTCTTTGTGACTCTATGGACTATAACTTGCAAGGATCTTCTGTCCATGGGATTCTCGAGGCAAGAATAGTGGAGTGGGTTACCATATCCTCCTCCAGGTGGTCTTCCTGACCTAGGGATTAAACCACCTTTCCTGCAGCTCCTGCACCTCAGGTAGAATCTTTACCACTGAGCTACTGGGGGAGCCCCTGAATTAGCCATATGTGTGTGTGTGTATATATATATTCTCTCGCTCTTAGATCTCCTTCCCATCCTCCCCCATCACACCCACCTAGGTCACCACAGAGCACTGAGTTAAGCTCCTTGCCCTGTACCACAGGTTCCCATTAGCTACCTATTTTACACATGGTACAAGGTCCGGTGCTGTAAAGAGCAATATTGCATAGGAACCTGGAATGTTAGGTCCATGAATCAAGGCAAATTGGAAGTGGTCAAACAGGAGATGGCAAGAGTGAATGTCGACATTCTAGGAATCAGTGAACTAAAATGGACTGGAATGGGTGAATTTAACTCGGATGACCATTATATCTACTACTGTGGGCAGGAATCCCTTAGAAGAAATGGAGTAGCCATCATGGTCAACAAAAGAGTCCGAAATGCAGTACTTGGATGCAATCTTAAAAATGACAGGATGATTTCTGTTCGTTTCCAAGGCAAACCATTCAATATTACAGTAATCCAGGCCTATGCCCCAACCAGTAATGCTGAAGAAGCCGAAGTTAATCGGTTCTATGAAGACCTACAAGACCTTTTAGAACTAACACCCAAAAAAGATGTCCTTTTCATTATAGGGGACTGGAATGCAAAAGTAGGAAGTCAAGAAACACCTGGAGTAACTGGCAAATTTGGCCTTGGAGCACGGAATGAAGCAGGGCAAAGGCTAATAGAGTTTTGTCAAGAGAATGCACTGGTCATAGCAAACACCCTCTTCCAACAACACAAGAGAAGACTCTACACATGGACATCACCAGATGGTCAACACCGAAATCAGATTGATTATATTCTTTGCAACCAAAGATGGAGAAGCTGTATACAGTTAGCGAAAACAAGACCAGGAGCTGACTGTGGCTCGGATCATGAACTCCTTATTGCGAAGTTCAGACTTAAATTGAAGAAAGTAGGGAAAACCACTAGACCATTCAGATATGACCTCAATCAAATCCCTTATGATTATGCAGTGGACGTGAGAAATAGATTTAAGGGACTGGATCTGATTGATAGAGTGCCTGATGAACTCTGGACGGAGGTTCGTGACATTGTACAGGAGACAGGGACCAAGACCATCCCCATGGAAAAGAAATGCAAAAGAGCAAAATGGCTGTCTGAGGAGGCCTTACAAATAGCTGTAAAAAGAAGAGAGGCGAAAAGCAAAGGAGAAAAGGAAAGATATAAGCATCTGAATGCAGAGTTCCAAAGAATAGCAAGGAGAGATAAGAAAGCCTTCCTCAGTGATCAATGCAAAGAAATAGAGGAAAACAACAGAAAAGGAAAAACAAGAGACCTCTTCAAGAAAATTAGAGATTCCAAGGGAACTTTTCATGCAAAGATGAGCTCGATAAAGGACAGAAATGGTATGGACCTAACAGAAGCAGAAGATATTAAGAAGAGGTGGCAGGAATACACAGAAGAACTATACAAAAAAGATCTTCACGACCAAGATAGTCACGATAATGTGATCACTGACCTAGAGCCAGACATCTTGGAATGTGAAGTCAAGTGGGCCTTAGAAAGCATCACTACGAACAAAGCTAGTGGTGGTGATGGAATTCCAGTTGAGCTATTTCAAGTCTTGAAAGATGATGCTGTGAAAGTGCTGCACTCAATATGCCAGCAGATTTGGAAAACTCAGCAGTGGCCACAGGACTGGAAGAGGTCAGTCTTCATTCCAATCCCAAAGAAAGGCAATGCCAAAGAATGCTCAAACTACCACACAATTGCACTCATCTCACACGCTAGTAAAGTCATGCTCAAAATTCTCCAAGCCAGGCTTCAGCAGTATGTAAACCGTGAACTCCCAGATGTTCAAGCAGGTTTTAGAAAAGGCAGAGGCACCAGAGATCAAATTGCCAACATCCGCTGGATCATGGAGAAAGCAAGAGAGTTTCAGAAAAACATCTATTTCTGCTTCATTGACTATGCCAAAGCCTTTGACTGTGTGGATCACAATAAACTGTGGAACATTCTGAAAGAGATGGGAATCCCAGACCACCTGACCTGCCTCTTGAGAAACCTGTATGCAGGTCAGGAAGCAACAGTTAGAACCGGTCATGGAACAACAGACTGGTTCCAAATAGGAAAAGGAGTGCGTCAAGGTTGTATATTGTCACCTTGCTTATTTAACTTATATGCAGAGTACATCATGAGGAACGCTGGGCTGGAAGAAGCACAAGCTGGAATCAAGATTGCTGGGAGAAATATCAATAACCTCAGATATGCAGATGACACTACCCTTATGGCAGAAAGTGAAGAGGAACTCAAAAGCCTCTTGATGAAAGTGAAAGAGGAGAGTGAAAAGGTTGGCTTGAAGCTCAACATTCAGAAAACAAAGATCATGGCATCTGGTCCCATCACTTCATGGGAAATAGATGGAAAAACAGTGGAAACAGTGTCAGACTTTGTTTTTTTGGGCTCCAAAATCACTGCAGATGCTGATTGCAGCCATGAAATTAAAAGATGCTTGCTCCTTGGAAGGAAAGTTATGACCAACCTTGATAGTATATTAAAAAGCAGAGACATTACTTTGCCGACCAAGGTCCGTCTAGTCAAGGCAATGGTTTTTCCCGTGGTCATGTATGGATGTGAGAGTTGGACTGTGAAGAAAGCTGATCGCCGAAGAATCGATGCTTTTGAACTGTGGTGTTGGAGAAGACTCTTGAGAGTCCCTTATACTGCAAGGAGATCCAACCAGTCCATTCTAAAGGAGATCAATCCTGGATGTTCATTGGAGGGACTGATGCTAAAGCTGAAACTCCAATACTTTGGCCACCTCATGAGACGAGTTGACTCACTGGAAAAGACTCTGATGCTGGGAAAGGTTGGGGGCGGGAGGAGAAGGGGACGACGGAGAATGAGATGGCTGGATGGCATCACCGACTCTGTGGACATGAGTTTGAGTGTACTCCGGGAGTTGGTGATGGACAGGGAGGCCTGGCGTGCTGTGATTCATGGGGTCGCGGAGAGTCGGACACGACTGAGCGACTGAACTGAACTGAATATATATATTAATATGTCAACCACATCCTCTTAACAAACAAGAAATACTCTTTCAACCTATTTTCAGATGGGGAAACTGATCCTCAGGCAGATTCAGTAGATGGCCAAAGGCTCACCAGTCTAATACCTGACTTAGCCAAATGTCCAGAGGTCAAGCCAACTCTCTGACTCTAGAAATCTGAGTCCTCACTCACCAACCTGTGTGGTCTCCTGACCATCTGCATGTTTCAAAGCATGATATAATCCTAGCACCCATCTCCGTGGGAACATGTAGTTGTTATTCAAAAATAGCTGTAGAATGACCAAAAGACTGTGCAGTTTAGTCCATTCAGTAAAGCCTGGCACAAAGATGTAGGAGTTGTAGCATTAAGAAATATCAGGAGATCTTGGTTTTATGTATAAAGTTATTTGGGGAGAGTATTTTCAGAGTGGGTATAAAGCACTGGCAGATTGCTGTGTAATTAGAACACTTCTTATTGGAAGTAACTTCAGGAAACTGTTTTGTGTACACATTTTGTAGGTCCAAATTGATTTAATTCAAATAAATATTAAATTTTGTAAAAAACCATATTTGCTTAACCTGATATAATATTACATGTCACTATCACATAGAAAAATATCAGAATATGATTTTTATTTCCATTTTCTTCCACTCTCTTAGGCATTTTTAGAATGCTATTCCAGTGCTTTGCTCACTGGTGGAAAACTGAGGCTTTGCTTTTCTATTTTTTTTTTTAAATAACTCTGAATTAAAGCAAATATTACTGTATTTCTGGCTTAGAAACTATGGGTCTGTGTAGATGCTGAAAAAGGTATATCTTCATAATGCATCCTTTCCTGTTCCTAAATCAAAACAGAATGAATCTTTGAGATTTGGAAATTAGCATCACTTAGTCACACCAAGGAGAAGGCAATGGCAAACCACTCCAGTACTCTTGCCTGGAAAATCCTATGGACAGGGGAGGCTGGTGGGCTGCAGTCCATGGGGTCGCTAAGGGTCGGACACGACTGGGCGACTTCACTTTCACTTTTCACTTTCATGCATTGGAGAAGGAAATGGCAACCCACTCCAGTGTTCTTGCCTGGAGAATCCCAGGGACGCGGGAGCCTGGTGGGCTGCTGTCTATGGGGTCGCACAGAGTCAGACACGACTGAAGCGACTTAGCAGCAGCAGCAGCAGCAGTCACACCAAATAAAAGTCAATTGTTGCTAAATCTATTTTCTAAATAGAAGTATGCATTTTTATCCTTCCATTGTGTATAAATATAAAGAGAAAATAAAGTATGGGTGTGGAACTAATATTTAAAAGTTGGTAATTACCCCCCGCCCAAGTTTTGGCAATTTGTATTTCCATTTGAAATACAGTAAACGGTGAATTGGAGCTTCCTGGTAGCTCAGCTGCTAAAGAATCCACCTGCAATGCAGAAGACCCCAGGTCGATTCCTGGGTCGGGAAGATCCCCTGGAGAAGGGATAGGCTACCCATTCCAGTATTCTTAGGCTTCCCTGGTGGCTCAGCTGGTAAAGAATCTGCCTGCAGTGCAAGAGACCTGGGTTTGATCCCTGGGTTGGGAAGATCCCTTGGAAAAGGGAATGGCTACCCACTCCAGTATAGAATATAATGTTTTTAAACCTTTACAAATGCCAGGCTTGACAAAATGCTATCAATGTAGGTACTTTATCATCTCCATTTGACAGAAGAGAAACTTCTAAGGCTCAAAGAAGTCAAGAAACTTACTCAAGATCACACAGCCATAAAAAAGCAAAGCTGGGATGTGAATTCAGCTGTCACAGCCTCTAGGATAGAGTTGCTCAACTTCAGCACTACTGACATTTTGGACTGGATAATCCTTTGCGTGGGGGGCTGTCCTGGGTATTGTAGGATGTTTAGCAGCATCCTTGACTTCCACTCATCAGATGCCAGCAGTACATCCCTCTCAACAAGTTGCAACAACCTTAAATGTCTCCAGACATCGTCAAATTTTCACTGGGCAAACAAAATCAGCCCTGGTTTATAACCACTGCCCTAAGACTCCTGTCCTAACTGCTGTGCTTTTCTGCCTGCCTTTCAATTTAGGTCAAGATCACCCTTCCAGAATGAACCCCTAGCAAGCTTGTCATAGTCCATGCATGTCTGGGCCTCAGCCAATTTAGTTTTTCCCTCATTTTACATAGGAAGGAAATGCCAGGCGCCCACAACCTGCAGTGATTTAGGATAGTACCCAAAGCTAAAATTAATTTTAAAAAAATAATGAATTGCCCTGCTCTCATTACCAGAAATTTGAGCCAGAAATGGATCCATGTGCTTGGGATGAGATTGTAAACAGGGGAGGGGAATAGGAAGACTTATTCAAGCTCAGAGTGCTCACTAATTTCACTCAGAATTAATTTGATGAAGAACTAGAATAAGAATTGCAAAGTCATCAAAGATGATGGCTTTTCCTTTATGACCCTTGGCACCAGAACAAAGAGCCTATTTTTGTGGGTTTTGGGGTTTCCAGAATAAAGGGAATAAAATGTTTAGGTAATGTTTGGATGGTTTAGAGACTGTATGTACATTAGTGATAGGTCAATTAATATCTACACAGTTCAAAGAGGCAATTATTTTAATTTATAAATCACTTCAGAGGTAGGGAGCTGCCATCCATTAATGTGGTTTTTACAAATAAGAGTGCTCATTGTTATGTGTTTGTGTATGTGCTTTTCTACCCATGTCATTCTATCTGGCCTGAATTTTCCAACCAGATCGCATACCTCTGTGATTATGTATTTGTCTCTAGAGCACTGCCAAATACATAAAGCGTTGTATCTGCAATTTGACCCTTGGCTGAGACCACCCTCTTTTTCGAGTTTTCACTGTGCTGAAAGGTACCACCATGCACAATGTTGCTTCCAGAAAAGGACTTCTTATGTTACACTCTAAATGGCAGAGTCTGGGACTAAGGCTCCCCAGGGAGTGACAGTGTCTCTTGGTAATCATTCAAAAAGGAGAGAGGGCCAAAGTGATTCTGGGCATGGAGGGCTTATTAGACACTTTGACAACTGATAAAAAGTTCCCAAGTGTCAATACAGAGATTTCCTTTAAACCCATACCATAATCATCCCTTTATTTTGTCTTATTTTTTTAATTACTAAATGACAAAAAGTATCAATCATAGTGCTCAATTCTAGGGGAATAAGAGTATGTAAGACAAATACAACCCGATGCGGGAGGCAAACTAGGAAGCTGGGATAAGAGTGTAGACTGATGGTTGCAGTAATTAGTAAATTATAAGAAATAGGCTACACAGGTGGCTCAGTGGTAAAGAACCCACCTGTAAATGCAGGAGATGCAAGAGACACAGGTTCAATTCCTGGTTGGGAAGATCCCCTGGAGGAAATGGCAACCCACTCTAGTATTCTTGCCTGGAGAATCCCATGGACAAAGAAGCCTCGCAGGCTACAGTCCATAGGATCTCAAAGAATCGAACACAACTTAACGACTAAAGAGCAAGAAAGATACTAGAAAAGGTATTGTGGTTGGCAAAGCTTCCAGAAGGAAGTTACATCTTCTTCAAAGCAGAAAGATGAACATGTGTTAGTTTGGTGAACTGGAAGAGGGTGTGTTCCAGGCAGAGGGGTGAGGCATGGAGAAAAGGCCCAAAGGCCAGAGAGAACAAGGTGATTTCAGGAAACCAAGGTAAAAATGGAAAGATAGACCAGTGAGGGGCAAGCAGTGAAGCTCAAGGTCTGAGCACAGATAGGATTGCAAAATGTTTTCCAAGTCACGTTAGTTGACGTTATCCTAAGGGCACTGGCATGTAATGGATATGTTTTAAGTTGGGGAATGATATGGTCAGATTAGGAAAACCAACAGGAGGAGACATACATGGCAAGGGAAGAGTAGAGGGGTTTGATAGTACAGCAGGGAAGATAGTATATCAGTAGGCTCAAGGACTGGAAAGGAGGAACCTATCAATGATATTTAATGGAGGAGAATTAAGTGAAGAATAAAAAAGATCTTGCTGATAATAAAATCACTTTGAAAACCCTTCCCATTATATAATACTCCTTTCCCTTTAACGCAGCATACTTCTATTGCAGAAGAATGACAATTGTATACTCTGTATTTATGACTGGTTTCATGAATAAAAATTACAGATATTATTGAGCATCTCCTACAGGCCTGGCATTATTCTAGTTACTGAAGAAGCTACTATAGACCAGAGACCATTCCTACCTTCAGTGAGTTTCATTTTAGTGATGGAAACAGACAGTAACAGGCAAGTCTGTTTCTATATCTGAGTCTATTTCTATTACATAGTCACAGTTTAGATTCCACATACAAGTGACATTATATGCTATCTTTCTCTGTCTGACTCACCTCACTTAATATGATAATCTCTAGGTCCATCCATGGCTTAATAATTAATTTATTATTAATTAATAATAAATGGCATTATTCATCCTTATTTATGGCTGAGCAATATTCCATGGTATATATATAGGTACCACATCTCTTTATCTACTCATCTGTTGATGGACATTTAGGTTTTTCCATGTCTTGGCTGTTGTAAATAGTGCTGCTGTGAACACTGAGGTGCATTTATCTTTTCAAATTAGAGTTTTGTCTGGATACGTGCCCAGGAGTGAGATCACGGGATCATATGGTAACTCTGTTTTTAGTCTTTTGAGAAACCTCCATATAATTTTCCATAGTGGCTGTACCAATTTACATTCTTACCAACAGTGTAGGAGTGTTCCCTTTTCTTGGAGGCCATCTACTTTATGACTGGACATTGTTAAATTCATTCCAGTGCTTGGAATAAATAGTCCTTCCTGGAACTGTGGCCCTTCCGAGGATTCACTGATGAAAATGTTTTATTATGAGATTTCTAGTTTCTTCCTTGGGATGATAGCCTTGTTAGTGCAATACAAGTTGTGGGGAAAAATGATCAGATGACCTAGGTAGAGCTTTCCCTGGAGAAATGATTATTTATGTCCAAAGACCAGGTTGCTGTTGCAAGCCCTTTCTCAGAGGAAGAACAAAACAATACTGCATGCTTTCCCAACGCTCCACTTAGAGGGAACACATCCCACATGAGTGGGATTTTTGCTTTGTGCTGGCCAGCCACCTTGTCAATAATTAATTCAGTTCCTTAATCACAGGAAAAGTGTTTAGGAAACTGAAATAATGAGAGGATCATCATCAGGATCATGTGTGTTTCAAGGACTCCCTGTGCACTGCCAACTTTCCTCCTGCCTGAGCACAGAATGATGGTAAAGCCGCACCTTCACCAGCAGACAGGTGGGGATGTGTGTGCTCACTGGGTTCCAGTCCCTGTGGATTCTGTGGCCTTAGTTTCCTGAGTTTGTAAAATGGAAATCACACTTGGCTCATATGTCTGTGATGACAAGGGAATTCGTTAGTCTCCATAGAGTAGATTTTCTCTGGTTTATGTGGCAGCTTTGCTTCATTTGGGCTCCACTTTTTTTAAAAAAACAGAATATCAGGCTTAATGGCTTCCCAAGTGTCTGCATGGTAAGGAATCCACCTGCAATACAAGGGTTGGATCCCTGGGTAAGGACGATGCCCTGGAGGAGGGCATGGCAACCTGCTCCAGTATTCTTGCCTGGAGAATCCCATGGACAAAGGAGCCTGGCAGGCTACAGTCCTTGGAGTCACAAAGAGTTGTCCATGATCAAGCACATATGCACATCAGTTTTTACAGCCTTCAAGGGCTGCAGTCCTTGGAGTCGCAAAGAGTTGCACGTGACCAAGCACACATGCACGGCAGTCTTCATTTCTTCTGCAGCCACTGTCTTTGACTGGCAGTGTGAGCAGAATGTTATTAACATGGCTTCATTTTATCATCACCAGAGAGTGGCAGTGAATCAACATGCTGTTTATAAAGGAAACCTTGAGATTGTCTTTCTGATGAAAGACTTACCTAAAGGCTGTGGTTTGTTATTGAAGTAGTATCAGTGCCTAGTAAAATTTAAAAATACAAAACAAGATGAGGGTTGGAGCAAGAGAAGGGAGAGAAGGAGAATTCTGGGAGAAGTTAAATTATACTTGGCGGGTCCCTAACATGTTACATCATATTGTTATGAAAACATCATGGTCTTACAAAACTTTTGTGAATGTACCATTAATTGTTTGTAATCTAATGGCATTATTTCAATCATATTAAAATGAAGAACATTTGCTGCTGTGACAGATATGATAATAGCTTTCTGCTGTGAAAGGCGTTCATTTTTAAACTTTTCAAGTAATTATTTCTGAGGAGTGGGTGCACGTCAGCATAATACCTTCCACTTTTTACATCTAAAGTTATATTTTACGGCAGCTAATCTCAGTAAACAGAGGCAGTGAGAGGCCATGTAATGTTGAAAGAAGTATAGAAAAGGATTTGCTTTGTAATTAACTGTTAACACTTCATGAATGGAAATATAGTTGCACAGATGACATCTGGGCTCTGGAATTAGAAAGACTGAGATTCCAATCCCATTTCTAACTCTTACAGCCATATTGCCTTTTAGGGCAAATTAAACATCATCTCTAAGCCTATATTTCCTTGTCTGTAAAATGGAGATAATAACAATACTATTTACTTTACAAGTTGTAATTAAATTTAAATCTATAAGCCTTATAACAACAATTGAAATGGTACCTGATAAGAGCTCAGAAAACATTAACCATTGTTGCCATTAACTGTGTTACTTTTAGCAGGTTCCTTTAGGAACCCAGGCTTTACATTTTTCACTTTTAAAATAGGAGATTTGGACTAGCATCAGTGTTTCCCAAAATTAATCATTCAAACATAGAGTTCAAAGTTTTTGCCCTTTGGGGAAAAATATCATGAAATATAACCCTGAAAAGAATAAAGCCATACATACAGATATTCAGAATACCTGTATAAATCTGTTAATTTAAAATAAATCTGTAATAGAGTCGGACACGACTGAGCGACTGAACTGAACTGAACTGAACTGAACATTGGTTTTAATTTAATAGCATAAGATATCATCATACCTATCCTTCCAATGTGATATGACAGAAGGTGTTGTCACTGAAGGCTTGACTTAATTGCGAGCACATTTGGGTATCATATCTATACCAAATGGACTAACAGCATCTTCTGTACTTTAGGCTTATCCAGAGCAATAATAGCTTATTATCTTTTTGTTTCAAATATACATTGATAGATACATATGAAACTGATAGGTACGGTAGCTGAGAGTACAGACCTGGGAGCCAGCAAACCCGGGTTCGAATCCCAGCTTTGCTGATTGCTAGTATTCCTGCCTAGAAAATCCCATGGACGGAGGAGCCTGGTAGGCTGCAGTCCATGGGGTCGCTACGAGTCAGACATGACTGAGCGACTTCACTTTCACTTTGCACTTTCACACATTGGAGAAGGAAATGGCAACCCACTCCAGTGTTCTTGCCTGGAGAATCCCAGGGACGGGGGGCCTGGTGGGCTGCTGTCTATGGGGTCACACAGAATCGGACACGACTGAAGTGACTTAGCAGCAACAGCAGCAGCAGCTTTGTGATGATAGGCAAGACATTTAACATCTTTGTGCTCGGATTCCTCTTCTGTAAAATCAAAATAATAAGAGTGTCTAATTCTTACTGTTATTGTGAGATTTTTAGATAAGTTAGTAATGTAAAGTGCTTGGAACAGTGCCTGGTGCCAACATCTGGTTAAGGAACTTTACCTACCGATATAGGCAAATACTGTACTTCAGCAAACATTGTCTTGTGTTCCCTTTATTTTCCATTGTGGTTCTGAATTCTTTAAGGGGTTCAGAAGGGAAACTGGATCCTCATACTTGGAGGAGACTCCTGATGCTTCTGGCTCAGATTTTTCCTTCTATAAGATTATTATAGTATTATCTCCTTCTAGGCACTTCCTAAAAATGGTGAGGTCTAGGGAGGTAATGAGTTGGCATTTGAATAGTTTTAAATTCCCCAACACTTGATGGTTTCTCCCATCCTGCTGTTAGCTGGTGGCCTGTGATTCTTTATCCTGAGCAGAGAGGATCAATGTAAGAACCAAATGTTGGTTGGTGACTCCCCACTGCTTCAGATAACCACAAGGGAAAAGAAAGCCATTTCTCTTGCTATGGCTTTCCTGCCAACAACATTGAAGAAAATGAGACATAATGTGAATACCATATGTCTAAATATATTACTATTCCATTTGGTCATAAAAATATAAGTCTCTCTGGCCTGCCATATTTGAAATCCAAATCATTTATATCTCAGACTCAAATCCTTCCTTTAAATCTTCACACACCTGCAGCATGATGACATCCAAAATAAGCATGATTCATTGAAAAATGGGAGATTTCTGTCTAAAAAGAGGCTCTACAAGGAAAAGGGAACTTCTGTGCCCAGAGATTGGAAGTAAAATATGCAAGTGGGGATAGTGTAACCATAGATCCCAGCCTCTGTACTTGCTGGGAGAAATTCACAGGGACAAATCAAGTGTTTGAATTACTCAAGTAGAATTATTGTGTTTTTAATTATTATGTCTCAGATGAGAAAGTTTTGGAAAATCACACTGAACTGGGAATTATGCTCTTAGATACACTACAACCAGTTTCAATAGCCCACAGAGACCCCTGTACCTCTTAGCTTGAAGGCACTCACGTTTCCTCTGGGTAACAGACAAGTTCTTGCGTCAGAGCTGTAAGCACGTGGACAAGTCTAAATTAAGGCAGCAAGAAGGGGTGATGAGTAGGGAAACCATGGGCAGGGAAAGTTGTTTTAGCCAACACTGATTTTGTTTCTTTTGAAAAGAGATGATCCAAAGTCAAGAGAACATATATAGTTTGGTTTCATTTCATCTGTTACCCAGCTGACCACCTTTGGGACAAGAATTCCCTCCTCAGAGATTATCTGTATATCCAGAATCCATCTATAGGTTTCCAAGTGTGAACTGACCATGGTTGTGATTTGGCAATTTTTCAGGTAGGAAAGTCATAGTATATATTGTGTGCAAGCTGTCATTTCAGTCGTGTCCGACTCTTTGCGACTGTAGCCCGCCAGGCTCCTCTGTCCATGGGATTCTCCAGGCAAGAATACTGGGGTGGATTGCCATCCCCTTTTCCAGGGGTTGTTCCCAACCCAGGGATCTAACCCATGTCTCTTAAATCTCCTGCGTCTGTAGGCAGGTTCTTTACCACTAGTGCCAGCGAGGAAGCCCTAGTATACTTTATATGCTGCAAAATTAAAACCCTAAATTTGACATCATATTGGTCTGTGACTCGTACTGGGGAAGTGTGATACCCTCCTTCAGTACCTGCTTTGGAAACCAAATCTATCTTATAGAACTCTGTCAGATTCTTAACTGGAATGACACTATCTTTCAGTCTCAATGCTTCATCTTTTCAGCAGTTTCCTTTCTGAGATGACCTCCTTTGCTCTCCCCATCTTGCCAAGATCTGGGCAGGTGACACTACAAAGTGTTCTCTGCAGGCATCAGATTCTCAGCTAATTCTGAGAGGTTCTTCAGAGACACCCTCACCACCCTTTTAAGAAAATTCTTGTTTTGCTTAACTTAAGTAAAGTCTGTTTCTGTTTCTTGTACCGAAACAAGCCCATCTAATATGATAGTAACCAAAATGACATATATATATACATATATAATGTATATTGCATAGTATATAATATGCATTACTAAATATATTATATATGGTACATTTAATGCATATTTTATATGCATATAATTTATTGAAGACCTATCATACTAGGCATCATTCTAAGCTCTTAACATGTAGTAATTCATTATATTTACAAGTTTACAAAGGTATCCCTTCTCTGCCAACACTTCAGTGCGTCCATTTTTATTCCCTGCTCTAATTCTTTTTCTGTTTTCAGTGTATTTCTCTCTTTGCAGCACACATTATCATATTCTTATTAGGTTTATTGTGTATCAGTTTCCCTGCCACCCACTAAAATGTAACCTCACGGATATGTCTTAGGTGCCCAGGACAGTCTCTGATGAATGGTAGGGGCTCAATAAATATGTGTTTCATTAATTAAATAATTAATTAATGAGCTCATGCTACCATATGGTTTATTATGAATATTCCTTTCAATTAGCAACCTCCTCCCACCTACCTGGCAGGACCTGCTTAGGTACAATATCTGTTCTCTTCTGTAAAGCTTTTTAAGTTTGGGCTAGCTTTTCACATATGTGCTCTGGTCCAGCAACAGGGGACTAGATCAAATGACCTCCTGAGAGCTGTCTGGCTCTTGGCAATCAGATTCAATTCCACTTAAATGTTCTAAAAGCAATTTGTGGAGAAATTCTTTTCCTCCTTCTCTCCCCAGCTGTAGTACCCATTTATCTAATTATTTTCTTCGGAGCTTGACCTAGCTTTAAAGGAGTCCCATGTCAGCTCTCCTACATTTTCTCTAAGCATTCACTTTATAAAACTAAGAGACTAAAGACTCAGCTCTCTAGGGAATTAAATTTCATTCAAATAAGATTAAGGATTTTTAACTCACAAAAGCAAGGACAATCAGAGGCTAACTAAAACGAGGCAATTGTTCAGCAAACTAATCCAGACATGCTATTCACAAAGAGACTCTCACAATTGGCCAGGGAAGAAAAATGCCTGTGAAAGAATGGGTGTGCTGCATTGAGTTAAGGGAGCCTACTTCCTTCTAAGGCTTAAAACCCAGTCCCTCACTTCCTAGCTGGTGAATATGTTTATTTTCTAAATTTAGTCGATTGTAGCCCAAATCCTCCCATTGAACAGGATTAGATTAGAACCTGAGAGGCAGCCTTAGATTAGATCTTGAAAGTCAGGCACGCACGGTGGTTAGTTCCTCTATGGAAGCAGTGGATTGGTGATGTGGTGATGTGGTGTCAGGAGTGGAGAAAAAGTGTTGATGTTGATTTACAGAAGTATGTCTGTCATCCCTAGGTTTAGAACATGGGTTCTTAACCTCTTGTGGGGCATAGACTCTTTCTCAAAATGATTTTGATTGTGTAAAAAAGAGCATAAGATTGCAAAGCAAACTAATTATATTGAAATGCATTTGTCAAAATATTTTTTCAAAACAGATCAGTAATTCATGTATTTATTAATATATTAAATATCAGAGTTGCAGTAGGCTTGATAATTACTGTAATTTTAAAGTGGTGATGAGTTTAAATCATGTATCTCAATAGCTACAGTGTGATATGAGAACATATACAATTTATATAAGTCACAGGTACAGCTAATAATTTTGTGGTTGATTCTTTGCAGTCATAATTGAAGGAAATGCTGAATTTCAATTAGAAGTTAATGAAAATAGTGTTATAATTTCTCAGATGCCCCCCACCATTTATCCCAGGTTAAGAACTCCTGGCATCGAGACTAAAGTGAAACAGTCCATAAGTCACCACTATTAAAAATTGTACCCAACGTCATGGGGGAATGCCCACATTTGTGGGCATTTGTTTCAACTATTACCTAGCTTAAGAAAATGTTCTTTCTGGCTCACATTAACAATGAAAAAGATTAAAAAATGGAAAAACATTACTATTTGCCACATATATTCTGTACCTAATGAAAAGATCTCTTTAAACTAGTGGGCAAGGGCCCCAAGTTGCCATAACAGAATATTAGAACTCTGTCATTAGGGTGCCTAACTTATTCCCATTTGCTCAAGACTGTCTCTGTTTTAAAATGAGAAGTCAGACTCTAGGAACCCCTCGGTCCCCGGCAAACATGGATGGTTGTTGAGTGCTTTGGAGTCAGAAATAACAATAATTTTTATCAACTCGAGGGACAAATAAGTTGTCAGGAATAAGTTGTCTATTTGTCAGAAAAGACCCTGATGCTGGGAAAGATTTAAGGAAGGAGAAGAAAGGGACAGCAGAGGATGAGATGATTGGATGGCATCACCAATTCAGTGGACATGAGTTTGAGCAGGCTCCAGGAGATGAAGGACAGGGAAGCCTGACATGCTGCAGTCCATGTGGTCACAAAGAGTTGGGCATGACTGAGTGACTGAACCACAATAACAAAAATGTCTTTCATGAGTCTCAGCATCTTCGTTTCCAAATGAGAATGAGAATATCTTTCCTACAAAGTTGTGTTAAGTGTTACATGAGGTTATACATATAAAAGGCTTTGCCACGTTATAAGCACCCCAAAACTAGTGATGACTATTATTATTATTGCCACAGCTGTTATTATAAAGTTAATTCCCTTCCTTTTACCTAATTCCATCCTCTCAAAAGAATCTCACCTTCCTCTCTGCCTATGTACATTGTATACAGTTCTCAGACCCCTCCTGAACTCTACTTTTTCATGAAGAATTAATTTGCTAATATCACAAGCAGTGATGAAATGGTGCATTAAGTTGAACATTTTGAAACTGATAGTTTTGTAAGTCAAAAACAGTCAAATACTGATATCATACAATTCGACCTAATGTGTGTACATACTAGGCATGGGGTGTGGCTTACACAAGACTGTCATTTCATAAATGTTGTCCTTTCTTCCTCAATGAGTCTGATATTCATGGACCTCTCCTTAATTCTTCCTCCTATAATTGTCCTAGGTTTTCAAAGAGATTTCAGATTCCATGTCATTATATTATTTTAAATTAAGATGACTTATTAAATGCTTAAGTAAAATTATTTTTTAACCTTTCATAAAACTGTGTGTAAAAAATTCACAAATCAGAAGAAAAATTCTATAGTTTAGAACCTTATATTTGCTCTAGATACAGTTGCTATTATGTATCCCTCGCTTTTAGGCAATAAGTAATATACTGCCTTGCCTTTGTCTTATGTACATGTGTCTTGAATCTATTCTTGACCATGTTATCGTATCTTTTTACAATATCCAGTGTTAGAAAGAAGCACATTAATTACAGATAATTGAAAAGGGGGCTTTAAATATCATGGAAACCAGATGGTAAGTTTACATCAGTAAGGTTTCAGACTCAAAGGAACATCATTAAAGAGAAGGGCCCCAAGTAAATTTCTGGAGCAGCTCTGACCAGGCTGGTAGCCACTATGCTCGTGTGGTTATTGAACCCTTGAAATATAGTTGGACCAGATTAAGATGTGATATAAATATGAAATACATACTATAACCCAAAAACTTAGTAACAAAGAACATAAAATATGCTCTTAATAATTTTACATGTTGAAATGATAACAAGTTGGATATACTAGGTTAAATGAAAAATGTAATTAAAGTTTACTTTTTACTTTTAAATGAGATGCCAGAATATTTAAAAATTCATACAATAAATCACCCAAATGCCAGTCAAGAGATAAATGGATAAATTTAATGTGGTATATACATACAATGAAATATTATTCAGCCTTAAAAGGAAGGAAATTCTGATACATGCAGCAGCATGGATGAAACTTTGATAATATGTTAAGTAAAATAAAAGTGAAAGTGAAGTCGCTCAGTCGTGTCCAACTCTGCGACCCCGTGGACTGTGGCCTACCAGGCTCCTCCGTCCATGGGATTCTCCAGACAAGAATACTGGAGTGGGTTGCCATTTCCTTCTCCAGGGGATCTTCCCAACCCAGGGGTGGAGCCCAGGTCTCCCACACTGGAGGCAGACGCTTTAACCTCTAAGCCACCAGGGAAGCCAAATAAGGCAGACATAAAAGGATGGATAGTGCATGAGTCCATTTACATCAAATACCTAAAATAGGCAAATTGATAGAGACAGAAAGTAGAATTAGAAGTGACCATGGACTAGAAGTAGGGGGAATGGAGACTTCCTGTTTAAAAGGTAAGGAGTTTCTGTTGTGGGTGATGAAAACGTTCCGGCAATGGATAGTGGTGATGGTGGCTGCTAGTATAGTACCAGTGAATTATGCCGGTTATAAAATGGTACATTTTACACATATTTTACCACAAATTTTCAGTGTTCTCATGTGGCTTACATTACATTTCTTTTGGACAGAATTTAGAGTTTAAGCTGGCTCTAGAGGTTAATGAAAAGTCAAGCAATACTGGTGGAGTTTGAGAGCTGAATCTTTGCAGTTAGATGTAGTTAGATGTTAGGATTCAAGTTCCAGCCCTGCTCCTGACCACTTAAGAATCCTTGGTCAGTATCACTGACTACTTTAGTGTCTTCTTCTGCAAATGGGGATTATAAAATGTATCTGAGGCATAATCCAGAAGGCCAAATGGTATTCCATTCACCCGAGTGAAGCCTAGTCAGCAAATGTGATCCCCTTTCTGGGACTGTGGGAAAAGAAGTCAGTTCTACTCTATAGAGTGTTCATTTAGAACATCTCTTGCCTTATTGTCTCTAGGTATATAACTCAATGTGTAATATGCATTCCTAAAGCATCCTGTTGGGCAAAAGTATTCACTGAAAATAGCTAAGACTATGAAGCAAATATTGTTAGGGGCAGATCACTCAAAACCTACACACTTTTGCAGCCAAAGCATTAACAAAAAAACTGGTCCATTGGGAAACAACTTAGCCAGCCGAGGTGGGTGACTCAGCTTGGCTGGAGGTGGCCATAGTGGATCTAACCATTGCGCACACACACATGTGCACACCTGCACAAGTAAAGTAGGAATGTTGGCAATGCCTTAGCACTGGAACAGGGCTGGACGGTGTGGGGACAATACAGATGGAAGTAGACCCCTGAGTAGTGGGGCTGCCATTAAGGGAGGAAGTACAACCTGCCCTGAAATAGGAACTGAGTAAGTCTGGTGGGGTGCCCATGGCTGGTGAAGAAACCCAGGCATGGTGCTTATGTTAAAGTATTCTAAAAAAAAACCCTCAAAGTTCTGCTTGAGGACATTTTCCTCTCTTACTGAAGGTTCTCATTGCTCTCCTGCTAGTTCAGTTGCCAGTGCCTAGGGAAAAAAGAAAATCACATATGAACTAGTATGTCTTCTACATTACATAGGTAGCTGTCCCCTTTTTTAATAACATAAAGCCTAACTTATATTTCAGAACCATACATACCTGCATTCTCTTTGTGCCAGGGAGAGGGCTACATACACTGTCATATTTGAGGTTCACCTGGCATTATTACATCCATTACAAAGCTAATTCCCTTGCTCAAAGATCCCCTAGCAAGTCCATAGCACTAGGTTTTACATTAGGAGTAGTTATCTCAAAGCTCATCCTCCTATCCACTACAGTCTATCATGTCATAATTTTAGGCTATCTGCTCAGTTGCTCAGTTGTGTCCAACTCTTTGTAACCCCATAGACTGTAGCCCACTAGCCTCCTCTGTCCATGGGATTCTTCAGGCAAGAATACTGGAGTCAGTTGCCATTTCTTTCTCTATTGGCCTTTGAGATGTTGAAAAATGTGATCAGATACCTTAGCAGATTTTAGGCTCAGCCTTGCGTAAGCTCTCCCCTCAGAATACTTCAGTTCCACTTCCTGAAATTTACCTTGTATAGTATAGTAAACAGCAAAGAAGTGATCCAGGCATATTTCATTTCAAAAGTACCTGGGAGAAGTGAAAAGTATTATGTCATTTTCTAAGATCTCTAGCTCTGAGGCTGTAATTGTGAGTTTATCTTCTGTCAGGTATGAAAATGAAAGTCATAGGTTTTAAGTTTTCTTTGTCTTACTAAGGTTTCAAATGGTAAGCTCAATGGAAGAGTGTCCAAGCAGAATTGGGTATACCGAATAGCCAGATCAGATACTGTTGGGATTCTTAGTATCGAAAGTAGTCTTGAAAGCTAGCACAGACTCTGATGGGAAAGATTCTTGAATGCAACTCAGAATTTGCTCCCCCTCCTGGGAATAATAAAGCAGCCATACTGGTTACTAAGACATAGGTATTTCTGTAATGGGGGTGCTTCCCCTGTGGCTCAGTGGTAAATAATCCACCTGCAATGCAGAAGATGCAGGAGACATTGGTTCAGTCTTTGGGTTGGGAAGATCTCCTTGGAGGAGGGCATGGCAACCCACTTCAGAATTCTTGCCTGGAGAATCCCATGGACAGAGGAGCCTGGAGGGCTAGAGTCTATAGGGTCGCAAAGAGCCGGACACAACTGAAGCAACTGAGCACTCACACATGCATTTCTGTAGTGGTGGGTAAACAGTCGTGCCTAAGCCCTCCACATGCCTCTCTTTACCTTAGCTTCCCTCCCCTCACCCCGGATCCGTCCAAACCTCCTCACATTCCAGAAACTAATTGCCTAGTTTCCTAAGGGGGCTCTGGTTCTTCGACTGGCTTCCGTTCTCACTGAAGTGCCTAACCATGCTGCCTCTTAAATATCTCCACATTCTACAGCTAAAGCATTAGCTTAATTCCTGAGATTGTATTTGCCCATCTTTGTATTAGTGGGGTATTGGTGGTGACTCTGCTGAATGATTCATCTATTATTTGAGTAAAAGAATTTCTTTTAAAGAGTCTAACCTCATTTTTTAGAAAGAGTTGCAAACTCCTGTGGATTGGCCAAGTTTGGACCACAGATGATTTTCTTTTTAATGGCCAGAAGTGTGTAAATATACTGAATTCAAAGATTAAGCCAAAAAAGAACTGTTCATCTCAGCTACCCTCTTGTTCTACTGCTCAGTTATACATTTAAAATTCCAGCCTGTTCCCTGACAGCATTCAAATTTGAAACCCCTGTTCTAAATTCATACAACACCATCTCAATTCTACTAGTATTTACTCATCACCTGATCGTACACTCTATCACTTGAGCTGTATGTTTCTATTTTGTTTAAGAAATGGATGCAAAGCTACTTTCAGAGGTAGCCAATTAAGATTAATTAAACATTTCACCAGACTTAACAGGTCTAATTAGATTTGATTCATCTGTAATTTTATTACCAATGAGATATCTGGATGACTAAATTATATTTTCCTAACTTCATGGGAGACAAATGCTCGTCTCTTCCCCTTGGGCTTTTTTCCTCCCTTTAAGGGATGTGATAGTGAGTCATCATCCATATTCTCCCTGCCTCCTGGTGCCCTTAAGTAAAGCCCATCTGAGAGCTGATGATGGAATCTGGGGCTCTGGGGCAGCTTCTGGCTTTGGGCCACCTCCCTGAATTATTCATGTGGAGCCAGGGAGGGTAAATGTCCAGCCACAAAGATCCAGAACCAATGCCAAGAGGGAGATGCTGGCCTGAAATAATTGAGGAAACGACCACTGGCGCCACTGACTTGGAAGCTCCAAGTAGAACCACATGGCTTCAGCTCAGGTCTAGGTGGCCCTTGACTCCCCCCACCTCCCTCTCCTTCCTGCCCCAGAACTCCTGTTTTAACTAAGAAAGGAGCTCTGAGGAGCCAAGATGTCTCTCTGACCCGGCGTAAACCCTGTCCTTTGAGTTATTGCTCTCAGCAACCCTGCAAGAGGTTTGGGATTTTTCAGAATAAACAGCAATCCCCAGCCTCTAATTTTCCCCCGGCAGCACTCTTGTAATTATCCCATTGGTGTTAAGTTGATTGTATGTTTTTAGTATATTTACTGAGTACGTATTATGCACAGAGCATATGGTAGCACTGGTAGGGGGATGCAGAGGGGAACAGGGTACAGATCCTGATCTTTAAGTATAATAAGTAAGTTTCATTTGGAGTCAACTTCATAGTGGCTGTTGGAAGTGATGTCTTTTGAAGAATTCAAAGTCTCCAAGGAGAATCAGTGGGAAAGAATGCTATGATCAAGTCATAATGTCTCCTCTGGCAGAGTACAAAAGGGTTTCATTCCTGACCAGCAGTCTAATAAGAAAAATAATACTGTTGTCTAGTTGTCTATTTATCTATATTGCCTTACATAACATAAAAAAAATCACTGCCATTTACTAGGTACTGAATACAAGCAAGACATTAGGTAGCTGCTTAATATACATTTATTCTCTTTTAAGACTATCTGGTATTGTTTCGTCTTGATCATCAGTGACTACTTTTAGACCTGCGATTTGACCTATGTGGACTATGTGGTTATCCCAGCTCTAGAGGCACAGACAAAACAATTTACAGTGTGGTATAGGAAGAACAATACATCAGCAGTTAGAAAGCTCAGATGCTACTAAGCGATCTTACGTCTTCAGCCCTCATTTTCCAAAATGTAATATGGTGGGGATAACTTGATTTTTCTGGCCCCTTTTCAACACAAGTCTGAGGAAACCTAGCTCACTTCCCTGTTGTATGGATGGACTTAAAGTAATTAACAGAAGATGACCCAAACCATACACATTTTTCTCCTCCACACACATCCAAAAGGATTAATGTTTTGCTGTCATCCTGAGAAAGGAAAAGGGATGCTGTTGGAGTGAAAGAAAAGTGAAACGGTTAGTTGCTCAGTCATGTCTGACTCCTTGCCACCTCATGGACTGTAGCCCACCAAGCTTCTCCTGTGCATGGAATTCTCCAGGCACGAATACTGGAGTGGGTAGCCAATCCCTTCTCCAGGGTATCTTCCCAACTCAGGGATCAAACCTGGGTCTCCTACATTGCAAGCAGATTCTTTAACATCTAAGGCCCCAGGGAAGCCCAATAAAGGAAAAGGATGATGTTGCAGCAAGCCCACACAATTCATCTGGGTAGATTTTTTAGTCTTCTGGATTTGGGCATGATACAGTCAAGGAAGTTCCCTAGGGTACAGTGACCTTAGTACATAAAGTAAAGCAAGAGATTTGTCTCTAGTAGCTGTGACCAGGTCACTGTAGGTATGCAAGGGGAATATGTTCTGATAAAGGCAACAAAATTGTTAACACTTTTAATTATGTTTGGAGCACACAGCATTATAGAACCAGCTGACTTGGCATTATTGAAAACCTTGTCAGCTGCCATTCAGTGATTCAGCCAGCCAAGGAAGCTCTAGGGAAAGTTTGCTCATTTCTTTATTCAGGTTGTTTGTCCATCCATGTAATTTTAGAACTATTCTTTCGAAGAATCCAGCAGCCGTTAATCCTAACAAACAATAGCTTTTGAATTCCAGTGCATCCTTTATCACATAATAGTTAAGGTAGAGAAAGTGTGGGGAATCTTCTAGTTATATTTTGCCATCCTGTCCATAATACAGATGTGAGGAAATATAGAAGTATTTGACACATGGAAGCAGGAAAATCGTCATTTTTTTAGATAAATGTTCTAGATAGTTTTCATTCAAAGTTAAACTGTGTTGAAAAACACATTAAAACTTAAAGGCATAGAGGTCATTATTTGTTTTATTTTGTTGCATATTTTATTTGAGCTCAACGCACAGTTCCTTATGTTAAAAAGAAATGGTTTTTAAATCTACAGAATTCCAAGTACAGTATTAAATTTTGTAGCTAAAGGAAGTAAATGTGTACCACTACTTATATTCTAACAGAAATAAGAGAGAAAAGCCCCAAAACTTGTCTTGGTAAAGCCACACATTGGTACCTGTGCCAGGGAGTTCACGCTGCAGAATGCCTAGTGTAAGTAGTGGCTGACCTGTGATGAAATGTTTAAGTTCCTACCACAGAACCCAGTGACAGCCCATTAAAAGATAATCCCCTGGTGTCTAAATCTCAGAAATTCTTCTTTGCCAGTCAACTTGTGGTCGGGGTTGTTCAAGACAGATGGACCATCATCCCATTTTAACATTGTATACTGATGTTTGCTCTCGCCAAATCCCTCTCCCCTGCACATATCCTTTTCTATGAGGTAAAAGAAATCATAACCTCTGGACTTGTTTGATAAATTTATAAACCTACTTAGGATAAAGGGAACTTCAGAATTTGGTTCAATCCCTGTAAGTCTGAGTTGGGAAAGAGAGAGAGACAGAAGGAGGGAGGTGTCCATTCATATGTACCATACCTTCCATGGTCAAGCTAGTCATTTAATTTAAGATGCATGAACCTCTCCTGAAAATTTCCTCATGTATATAATAACATCAGTATATAATAATAAAAGTTACATCAGTTGAGTACATGATTGAGTACTCATTATATGCCAAGGAATGGGGGCTGAGTGCCTTGGAATGTCAGCATAGAAACTGTGTGTCCGGCTAGGTTCATGTTGAACAGTTAGCTCCCCAACGGATGAGGGAAACCTTCAGAGAGAAATCAGAGCCAATGAGGCAGCCCTTAGGGACAAGGTCAATGACAGTCCTATTGCATTGTGGCAAAATGGGAAGAGAGGGAGGAGGAATGAGATTTGCAATGCTTCTTATGCTTATGGGAGTTTTTTCCCTGAAAAACATCTGAGCATACAAAAGTTTGTACACGATTCCAGGAATTGTTACAGAAATTCTGAAATCTAATCACAGGCAGTTTGGACTCCTGGATTAAGACAAAAAGAGATAGGAGGAGAAAGTGTCTGATTCTTAGTAGGAACCTTCTGTATTGCAGACACTTGACATACATATAAACACACCTTGACAGTGGCCATGAAAGATACAGCTTGTGGGCCCCATTTGGTAGATCCAGAATCTGAGATTCTCAAAAGTGAAACATCCACAGAGATCACACGGCTAGCAAGCACTAGGCAGGCATTCAAAACTGTTTCTTCCTGACTTCCCAATGTGAGCTTTTGAGTCAACCATGAGAGAGAGAGCAAGCCTAAAACACAACAGAGATGAACATTTTTATAAAAGATTATTGATGTTAGAAACTCTGTACCTATCTCATAATAGGTACATTAAATATACCACAATTCATCCACATAATGGAATATTATGCATCATTACAAGCCATACTTTCACAAATTTTTTAATGATATGAGGAAATGTTCACAGCTGCAAGGTCACAGAAGCAGGAGTCAAATATGTATATTTATCATAGCCTATATATGTGTATGTGCGTGCACATATATAGATAGGAGAAAATTGATGATAAAAAATGGGAGTTTTGTCTTTTTAGTCATTCATGTCTGCATTATAATGATCATTTGTTAATTTTATAATCAAGAAATAGTCTTTCTAACAGTAGAAGTATATTAGATGTTAACTGTCTTAAAATAGAGCATAAATGAGCTAGAAGGGATATAGCACAATCCCTTCAAATTTTTTTTATTTAATTATTTATTTTTTAAATTGGAGAGTAGCTGATTTACAATACTATATTAGCTTCAGGTATACAGCATAGTGATTCAATATCCATGCAGATTTCACTCTGTCATAGGTTATTATAAAATAAGAGCTATAATCCTCTGTGGTATGCAGTATATAGGGGCTTCCCTCGTAGCTCAGTCGGTAAAGAATCTGCCTGCAATGCAAGAGACCTGGGTTCAATTTCTGGATCAGGAAGATCCCTTGGAGAAGGAAATGGCAACCCACCCCAGTATTCTTGCCTGGAGAATCCCATGGACAAGAGAAGCGTGGCAGGCTACAGTCCATGGGGTTGCAAGAGTTGGACACAACTTAGTGACTAAACTACCATGCAGTATATCCTTGTTTCTCATGTTAGGTTGTATATCTTGATCTTATACCCCTAATTTGTCTCTCCTGCCTTTCCTTTATTCTTTGGTAACCACAAGTTTATTTTCTGTATCTGTGATTTTGCATATGCGTTCATTTGTGGTTTTATTTTTTTTTTAGATTTCCACATATAAGTAATATCATATGGTATTGTCTTTCTCTGACTTAATTTTCTAAGCATAATGTTCTCTAGGTTCATCCATGTTGCTCCAAATGACAGAATTTAATTCTTTTTTATGACTGAGTAATATTCCTGTGTGTGTGTATGTGTGTGTGTGTGTTACATCTTAGTCCAATCCTCTGTTGATGGACATTTAGGTTGTATCCATGTCTTAGCTATTATAAATAATGCTGCTATGACCATTAAGGTGTATGTATAATTTCCAATCCTCTGTTGATGGACATTTAGGTTGTATCCATGTCTTAGCTATTATAAATAATGCTGCTATGACCATTAAGGTGTATGTATAATTTCAAATTAATGTTTTTCTACATATATACCCAGGAATAGAAAGCTGGGTCATATAGGATCTCTATTTCTAGTGTTTTGAGGAACCTCCACAGTTTTCCATAGTGGCTGTGAAAGTGGCTCAATTGTGTTCAACTCTTTGTGCCCCCATGGACTATACAGTCCATAGAATTCTCCAGGCGGGAATACTGGAGTAGATCCCTCCTCCAGGGGATCTTCCTAACCCAGGGATTGAACCCAGGTCTCCTGCATTGCAGGTGGATTCTTTCCCAGCTGAACCACAAGGGAAGCCCAAGAATACTGGATTGGGTAGCCTATCCCTTCTCCAGTGGATCTTCCGGACCCAGGAATCGAACCAGGGTCTCCTGAATTGTAGATGGATTCTTTACAAACTGAGCTATCAGGGAAGCCCAAGTCGCTCAGTCGTGTCTGACTCTTTGCAACCCCGTGGACTATAGAGTCCATGGAGTTCTCCAGACCGGAATACTGGAGTGGGTAGCCTTTCCCTTCTCCAAGGAATCTTCTCAACCCAGGGATCAAACCCAGGCCTCCTGCATTGCAGACAGATTCTTTACCAGCTGAGCCACAAGGCTGTACAAATTTATATTCCCACTAGCAGTGTAGGAGGGTTCCCTTTTCTCTGCATCCTTTCCAACATTTGTTATTAGTAGACTTTTGAATGCTAACCATTAATACGTGTGAGGTGATATCTCATTGTTGCTTTGATTTGCATTTCTCTATTAACTAGTTGTGTTGAATATCTTTTCATATGCATATTAGCCATCTGTATATCTTCTTCAGAAAAATGTGTATTTAGATATTCTGCACACCTTTTGATTGGGTTGTTTGGGGGTTTTTTATATTGAGTTATATGAGCTCTTTGTATATTTTAAATATTAGCCTCTTGTCAGTCCCATCATTTGCAAATATTTGTTCCCATTCCATAGATTGCCTTTTTGTTTTGTCAGTGGTTTCCTTTGCTGTGCAAGAGCTTGTAAGTTTGATTAGGCCCCATTTGTTTATTTTTGCATTTGTTTCTTTTGCCTTAGGAGACTTACAAAAAAAGAAAAAATGTTGCTACAATTTATTAAAGACTGGTCTGCCTGTGTTGTCTCCTAGGAGTTTTATGGGCGCCATTCTCACATTTAAGTCTGTGAACCATTTTGTGTTACTTTTATATACGGTGTGAGGGAATGGTGCAATGCCTTTTTAATAGTGGGAAGACTAAGATTAGATAAACATGGCCTAAAATTAAGTAGGACTTGCATAATGTTGGTGGAGATGTTGTAATTCATAGTATAGTCTTTCATTTTTTTTTTCTTCTTATGCGCTTTATGAAGAAGTACAACCTTATCTGGAGAAAAATGTTCTCACAGTGAAACAATGCTTTTGATCTCTGGTTACCATGTATATGTGAACTCTGAAATAGGGCTCTGCTCAGAAAGACAGATTGCCCAGATCCCTGCAAACTGTCTGTCTTCTGTTCCTCAACACCTCTTGCCAAGGGGACATCTAGTCTTACCCCATCCAGGATTTGAAACCATGAGAACAGGGATTCCTGCTTCTTTCCTGGAAGCTAATTTAGTGAAAGTGGCTCCTTCTCCCGGAATCTCCCTCCTCAACTCATCTCTTAGAGCCTGAGCCAGAAGCCAAGTCGAATACCCCACTTCCTCAGCGGAACCCACCCACCAGAGATTTTTTTCTGCCAAAGGTTTACCGTGGAAGGATTTCAGCCTCTGAGGAATATTCAAATATATGTACATTTGTTTCCCTAATTGCCATAATATTTACATTGTCATTATCAGTAGATTACATTATATATTTATTTAGAACTATCATTTGCAGTGTTCTCCCCTAATTAGGAAAGGAAACAGCTGTTTGGCATGTAAGAGAATATGTCATGTCCCCTTTGACTGATCACTTGAATAGAACAGGGATTATAAGTGTTTACTTAAGGATTTCTAAAGTAGGGCTGACCAGATCTAGGCAGAATGAAAATGATTTCTCAGGAATCTTCTGCTATAACAGATTATGGAAGGGAAGGAGGGATGAATGGAAGAGCAGGTCTTTGGGGTTAAATGGCATTTGTCATCAATTTTAACGGGACTGGACAGTGGTTTGGTTGGTGTTTCAATTTGAATTGTGCTGTTTACTTGATCAGGATCCTTGTTTTTGAGTATGTAATGGTGATGATATAAGTCTCAGGGTCACTCCTTGACTAGTTTGCCAGTGAGCTGCTCAGAGGAAAGCTCTTCAAAATTGCCTGTTTATTTCAAAGGGGAAAAAATATCTCTTTTAAGTCATTTTTTGCCATTAGCTCAAATTATAAAAATGTTTTTAAAAAGTCAATTTTTAAAAATAACTAATTTGTATTATAATCTTGGATGCAAGTGGAAAAGAAAGATTTAAAACTAGGTTTTTAAAAAATTGAACTAGTTGTACAGTCAACATTTCTGCTTATATATACCTATAGGAACTATAAAATGCATGATGAATTTTGGCTTTTTCTGGCATTGCCCACATAAACTATATTGCTTATATATGAAAAAATGACTATACTGTAGGGGATGAACTTAGAGAGTTCACTCTAAGTGTAGCTGTGTTAATATAAGAGGAAAGACTGTATATTTACTAATACCATTTCTAGTTAATAGTGTGTGAAGTTTAATTACAAAATCCTATACAAGGAATTTATTGCATACAATTGGGGTCAGTTAAAATAACTTTCTTAAAGCATAGCAGATTTAAATAGATTTGTGTCAATATAGCTTTCCAGTCCACCATCATTATCAAATTATTCCATATTATCTTCAAGAGGAAATGGTTTTAGGCCCAGTGGTAAACATAGTTTGGTGCTCTACTTTGAAGGCAGGGGTCGTGTGTGAGTGCGGAAATAACTTACCACTTTAGTTCACTGTAGTAGACATTTTTGAATAATAGCCAAAGGGTTCTTGTCCGTTTCAGGAATTTACTGAGTACACACTTTCACTTTTCAGAAGTGGGCCTGGAATCAAACTCTTAATAGAATGAGATAACAAGTCAGTGTCAGAGGCTCCAGAAATGACTTGAGGGTTCTTTGTAGAATTTTCGCATATGAGGAATGTTCAGAAGAGTCAATAAAACTAAACTATGGAGCCAAGTAGTCATGGTGGGAAATGTCCACTTATTAATTGCCAACAGAAAAGACAAGCACATAGATCTTCAAATAATGATCGAGCAATCAGGCATAGGGCAAAGCATAGCAGACCCAGGGTTCTCAAGGGGTTCCAAGTCAATAGTTCTCAACCAAAAGCTGGACTTTTCTTCTTACTTTAGTTGTGACTTGGAACAGATCACATCATTTCTCTTAGAGTGATTTATCTTTGCAATGCGTACAGTAGCACTGGGTGCTTTCTTTGGATATGTAGCATTTAACGCAGCTGTAAATGTTACATTTCTTTCTGTGATACTTGCTTATAATATTTGTCTCCTCTTTTAGACATTAAGTTCCTTCGCTCACCCTTATATTCTCAGCATAAATCACATGCCTGGCGCACAGCAAGCATTCCATGATGAATTGTTGAACAGGACCTTATTTCAATGGAAAATTATGGAGAACATATGAACCAATTCATGTAGAGTAGTTAGCCTTTTGCCAACACTAAGTCTTCAGTGCATGTGAGACACCCTTATTTTTGTTATTATTATTATTTACATTGAATAAATGTTTTTAAATAAAATAATAAGTTCTAGGCTCTTTCAGGATAAACCTCAGCAGGTAACTCAAATCAGTGGGCACCAAGAAACTATATTTTATTAGGTCATGTCATATTGGTCAAGCCTAAGGAAACCTCTAAAATTTGGCTTCTCAGCCAGAAAGGCAGTTTATCAATTTACAATAGAAGATATTTTTTTTTTTCCCTAGGGGTCAGGACTTCCTGAAATCAGTGTCTTTGGAACACAGAATTAGTTCTAAATGTTGCTTGTAAGCTCATTTAGGGAGCTGTCTCTGTGGTCCTGTAGGGTTTGAGATGTGGGCCGGAGACTTAGTTCCAACATTCTGGTACCTTTCTGGTTGCTAGAAAGGTATGTAAAACATGTCTGTCAGCCTCTGTTTCTCACTGTTTCTCTTCCCTTAAAGAATGAAGGATAAATATGACAGTTCTGCTATCTATATCCAATATAATTTTGAAGCTAAAAGAAAACTTGGTGGTGGTTTAATTGCTAAATCATGTCCAATTCTTGCGACCCCATGGACTGTAGCCCACCAGGTTCCTCTGTCCTTGGGATATTCGAGGCAAGAATACTGGAGTGGGTTGCCATTTCCTTCTCCAGGGGGTCTTTCTGACCCAACGATCAAATCTGGGTTTCTTGTGTTATAGGAAGTCGCCTGTATTGCAGGCAGGTTCATTACCAACTGAGCCACCAGGGAAGCCCTTAAAAGGAACCTTAGGGAGCATCTGTTTTCCTAAACCCAACATCTTAAGAATACATCTATATTATAGATGATAAATACGAGCCTTGAAGAGGTGACTTTCCCTAGGAAATACAGATAAGTTTTAACAAAGCAAGGGCCTGACCCTGGTTTTCCAGAGAATTTTTGTTCTTTCCAGTTCCCTATCCTGCTTTATCTAACATTCCCTATTGTTGTGTAGTCTGGGAAAGGACCCTCAAACATTATTCACATCCTGGTCCTGAGTATCTGTACATGTTGTTTTATGTAAAAAAGTGATGGGAGATTATCCTGGATTATAATCTAGGGGCTAGAAGTGCAATCACATGTATATTTGAGAACTAGGGAAAGATGAATCAGAAATACACAATGGAAAAGGTGATGTGAAGACCTGGCAAAGAGAGATTGGAAGATGCTGGCCTGGACGACAGGAGTGATGTGGCAACAATTCAAAAGAATGATGGCGGGTACCTAGAGCTGGAAGAGGCAAGGAATGGGTTCTCCCCTAGAACCTCTGGAGGAAGAAAGACACTGCCAACACAGTGCCTTTGATTTTGGCACACTGCTACTGATTTCAGACTTTCGGCCTCTAGAACTATGAGAAGATCAATTTCTGCTATTTTAAAGCACCATGTTTGTGATAATTTGTTATAGCAGCCACAGGAAACGAATATACCTATGAAAATAGAAGTCTTATTTTCCTAGTTAAAGATTTGATTTATTTGCTGTCCCAACCCCACCAATAACATTAGCAACAAGGTAGCTTCGGAATTAAAATTTAAGGGAATTCCTGCTTTTTTGGCAGCAATTTAAACTAGATCCTACTGTTTCCCTAGTAGTTTTGAGCAGATAAACTCTAGACTAATATGATTTCATTTCATTTGCAAAAAATTATGGATTTATGTTATGACCACAGGACAAATTATCTCATACATAGACCATCTTGGAAATTACACACACTTTTTTGTCCAAGTCACCTTTTATAACATAATGTCTCAGGGTTAATTGGACTACCGTTTATGTTGTATTTCACAGATATTTTGAAGGGATTCATACTGATAAGATTTTTCTTTAGATGGCCTTAGGAAAGACTTATCTCTTCTAAGATGACAATCTACAGACATAGAGTATCATTTAGTATCTAATTTTTTCAAAAATTAATTTCATGATCCTGTGTTGGTTTTTTTTTTTTAGCTTTATGTTCAAAGAATAATCTTTTTTTTTTTTTCATTTTCTCCAAAAGCTAGACATACACCATTTAAGAGAACTGCAATCCCCAGACACTCCCCATAGCAATAACATTTCATTGTCTTCCTATGTATGGATTTACTTGTTGCATAATCTTGCCCTATATGTAATTGTCTTGTGTTTTTTTTTGTTTGTTTGTTTGTTTGTTTTAACCTTAAAGACTATATCTCTTTCTAAGCTTAAATCTTCAAAGTGTATAAGATAGCACTGGAAAAGATGGGTTAATATTTACTGTAGATTAGTAGGCTACCCTTTAGTTTCATGAAGAAGCACAATTATTTCAGGTAGATTGCAGAATAAAAGGGTACTTATTATTAACACCAGATGTTATTTTAAATAAATGTTAACCAAAAATAGAATTTTCAACACCAACACAGTATTGGTCCAGAAGCTTTTGTGATCATTAATAGACAAGTATTTCTGGGCATTAGCTTCTAGCAACAGTTGGGTTCTTACCTTCTGGAGTTGGATTAATTTGTATACGTGTTTATCAAAAATCCCCATATAGTAAATTTCATTACAAAGCCATAACAACTTAATTATTTCAGTAATAAAAAATTAAATATGGTGACAAAGTTTGTGTGCACATCTGTCAGATATTTTGTTAGAGGAACCAACAGAGAAAAATGTATCATTTACCACTAAAGTAGGAGAAATTGCTCCCAAAGAACCAGGATATAAATGAAGATCATGTTCTCTTAAAAAACAGCAAGACTCATTTGTTAGTTAAACCATAGGACAAAGCCTTTTGTGTGTCAGAACATGGTGGAATGATAGCAGTTTCTTATGACTCAGCTTAGTTGTCTGCTTGCAGTTGGTTGCTCCTGGATGTTATAAAAGTGATCCAATTCAAAGACACCACTCCTTATGACCTATTTCCTCATTCTATCCCTTTGAATAATTTTACCTGTATTTTTTTAAAATACTTCCCATCTAAATATTTTAAATTGTATTTATTTATTTTATTTTTGGCTGTGCTGGGTCATCGTTGCTGCTCGGTCTTTTCTCTAGTTGTGGATGTAGGGGTTGTGCAGTTGCAGTGCACCGGCTTCTCATTGCAGGGGCTTTTTCTTGTTGCAGAGCACAGGCTCTCGGGCACACTGGCTTCAGTAGTTGCAGCATGAGGACTTATCAGTTGTGGTTCCTGGGCTCTAGAGCACACAATAGCTATGGTGCATGGACTCAGTTGCTCCACGGCATGTGGGATCTTTCCAGACCAGGGATCAAACCTGTGTCTCCCACATTGGCAGGTGGATACTTTACCACTGAGCCACCAGGGAAGCCCTCAAGCTTACTCTTGATGTCAGGGCTAGTCAGGGCTCCTCGAGGAGAATCACAGTGTAGTCAAATTGGGTAATTTAAAGAGAGATTAACAAAGAAGCCATTAACATTAACAGAGTGGAGAGATTCCACAGGGAGTTCTGCCATACCATTGTGCTAGTGCTATAGACCGAATGTGTGTATCCTCCCAGATTCATACTCCTTGGAAGGAAAGTTATGACCAACCTAGACAGTATATTAAAAAGCAGAGACATTACTTTGCCAACAAAGGTGCATCTAATCAAGGCTATGGTTTTTTCCGTGGTCAGGTATGGATGTGAGAGTTGGACTGTGAAGAAAGCTGATCGCCGAAGAATTGATGCTTTTGAACTGTGGTGTTGGTGAAGACTCTTGAGAGTCCCTTGGACTGCAAGGAGATCCAACCAGTCCATTCTAAAGGAGATCAATCCTGGGTGTTCATTGGAAGGACTGATGCTAAAGCTGAAACTCCAATACTTTGGCCACCTCATGCGACGAGTTGACTCACTGGAAAAGACTCTGATGCTGGGAAGGATTGGGGGTAGGAGGAGATGGGGACGACAGAGAAAGAGATGGCTGGATGGCATCACCGACTCGATGGACATGAGTTTGAGTGAACTCCGGGAGTTGGTGATGGACAGGGAGGCCTGGCGTGCTGTGATTCATGGGGTCGCAAAGAGTCACACACGACTGAGCGACTGAACTAACTATTGCTCAATATGACAATACTTGGAGGTGGGGCCTTTAGGTAGTGATCAGGTCATGAAGGTGAAGCCTTCACCAATGGGATTACGGTCCTAACAAAAGAGGCTCCAGAGAGATCCTTTGCTCCTTCCACCATGTGAAGACAGAACACAAAGATGTCCATCTGTGAACCAGTAAACCCTCACCACACATTAGTTCTGCTGGCATCTTGATTTTGGACTTCCCAGCCTCCAAAACTATGAAAAATATATTTTTTTGTTTATAAGCCATGCAGTCTATAGTACTTTGTTATAGCAGCTCAAATGAACTAAGACAATAAAGGTCAGGGTGCTGTGCACGCTTCCAGGCCTGAAGAGCAGACAAGAAAGACAGAAAGGAAGGGGAGGGAGATAGAATAGGAGGTGGGTAGAGAAGACTGTTGTCTGTCAAGAGCTGTGACATCTCTACAGGAAGGAAATCTGGGGGAATAAAACTCCAATTTACTTTTTTTTCCCCTCCATTTCTTTTTGGTTTATTTTGTTGAGCCCACCATTCCCGGAAAGAAAATCAGTTAATCAAACCTCTATATGCCAGCCTCCTAGAATATAGGCAGAGTGGAGTGGATCTGGGGAGAGAAAAGGAATTATCCAGTACAGTTCCAAGATTCAGATGATGTTTGCTTGAACCACTTGGTTTATTTAGCCAAGGCTACTCCGGGCTTTCTAAGTATATGAGCTGATAGGTTATGTTTTCAGATACTTGCCATCATAAAAGTAGCCTAACTCTTAAGTGCCTCACAGAGCATCTGGTAGACTGGAAGTGCTCAGAATACATTCATTGAACTAATTAAATGGAATCCTTGCAAACTGAGGTTTGTCCATGTGCCAAAACCCTGAAACTCAAATCAAGAAGATGATCAGGTCTCACACTCTTGCCTTTTGTTTTAAGACAGCCCTTGAAATGTGTTTGCTGAAGACAGAACTTTCCCTTCTTCTCTAGCACATAACCCAGTCAGAGGGAAGATGCTTTGTAGTTGAATAATGCATGAGATAGCAAGGCCCACGCCTGATGTTTTCAAGGTATTAAAAACTTATGATGAGCCTGTTGACTTTTTTTTTTTTCTCAGCCCATCTACTAAGTTGCTCCTGAGGATGATTTGACAGTTTCTTTGGGGACGTTTGCAGGGAATGTTTGGAATATTGTTCCCTACTCTGCAGGAAAAATAAGAATTAGGCTTTTGCTTTTTCATGCAAAAAGCAATTTTTTGTTATTTTCCCTTTTCCAAATTCATCTGGCCCTGAGCACTCCTACAATTGTAGATACTTTTTGGAGTTTCTGAGCTGCTATGATCATTCCTTTAGTTTTCATCTGACTTAAAGCAATGGACTGAGAGCAACCACGCTGGAATTTCACAGCCAAAAGGACCAGGAGTGAGAGCTTGAGGTGAACTAGGTCAGTTTTTCCTAGGGATTTGGAATTAGAGCAGAGAGCTAGAGAATGAAATTGTTTATGTCGTCTCATCTAGGCATCCATTCCTGGAACTACAACATGTGGCCTTGGGAGCTGTGGGTGGGCATCTTTCCTCCACCATGTGGAATGAGGAGCAGAGAAGAGTTTTTGCTGAGACCAAATTGGAAAAAAAAAAAAATGAAGCAAGTGTGCATATACAAACAAAGATGGAGAGAGTGTACTCCCTGCTTCCTGCTCTGCCTCAAGTTCACTCTTTTTAGTCTTTTCTGAGCCCTCTCTGCATTCCTGCTCATCATTCCGTTATAACATCATTGCATCTGTATACTAGATCCTCATCTTTTGAGGAAAGTTACCTAATTAGATTTCTGTTCCAAGCAACCAAAGCAAACAAACAAAAACAAAATGTCATACTTAACCAAAAACTTCTTAAGATGGTGAATTACCTTGGCTAGAAGGAATATCCCAGTTGAGACAAAACAAACATTATCAAGAAGAGTTGGAGACAGTCATTCTAAAAGCATTAAAAAGATGTCTCTCAACATGGAAACTTACATTCAGTTCAGTCCAGTCACTCAGTTGTGTCCGACTCTTTGCAACCCTATGAATCACAGCACGCCAGGCCTCCCTGTCCATCACCAACTCCCGGAGTTCACTCAAACTCATGTCCATCGAGTCAGTGATGCCATCCAGCCATCTCATTCTCTGTCATCCCCGTCTCCTCCAGCCCCCAATCCCTCCCAGCATCAGAGTCTTTTCCAGTGAGTCAACTTGTCGCATGAGGTGGCCAAAGTATTGGAGTTTCAGCTTTAGCATCAGTCCTTCCAATGAACACCCAGGATTGATCTCCTTTAGAATGGACTGGTTGGATCTCCTTGCAGTCCAAGGGACTCGCAAGAGTCTTCTCCAGCTCCACAGTTCAAAAGCATCAATTCTTCAGCAATCAGCTTTCTTCACAGTCCAACTCTCACATCCATACATGACCACGGGAAAAACCATAGCCTTGACTAGACGGACCTTGGTTGGCAAGGAAACTTACATTACCATATGTAAAAGAGATAGCCAACGGGAATTTGCTCTATGTTTCAGGAAACTCGAACAGGGGTTCTATATCAACCTGGAGGGAAATGGGAGGGAGGTTCAAAAGGGAGGGATTATACTTATTCCTCTGGCTGATTCATGTTGAGGTTTGACAGAAAACAACAAAATTCTGTAAAGCAATTATCCTTCAATTAAAAAATTAATTAAAATTTTTTAAAAAAGATGTCTCTCAGCTCTGAGATGAGAGAAATAAAGCTTCTCTTTGGGCTTACGTGGTGGCTCAAATGGTAAAGAATCTGTCTGCAAAGCAGGAGACACACGAGTTGCTTTTGTTGTTTTGGATTCCCCAAACAGTCCTCCCTTTCTTTGGGGAAATAACAGAACAGTTGACCTCTGAGCAGTATGGGGTTTGAATCACACAGGTCCACTTATACGTGGATATTTTTAATAAAGGTGCACTTACAATACTACATCTCTGTGGGCTTCCCAGGTTTTCAGTGGTAAAGAATCTGCCTGCCAGTGCAGGAGACACAAGAAATGCTAGTTCGATTCCTGAGTCAGGAAGATCCCTGGAAGAGTAAATCGCAACCCACTCCAGTATTCTTGCCTGAAAAATCCCAAGGACAGAGGAGCGTGGTGGGCTACAGTCCCTGGGATTGCAAAGAGTCAGACATAACTGAGAGACTTTCACTTTTCAGCAGCTATGCAGAAATGAAATACAATGGCCCTGCTCCATGGATTCACATAGTCATTAAAAGTGAATTTCTTTCTGCCCTCTTCAGCATGCAGCTGAACCCTAAAATGTATTCCTAGTTAGAAATTCCTCTTCAAGCCCTATCCCATGACTTCATGAAGTTCTGTGTGCATAAGAGCGATTCTCCAGCTCAGAGATGTCATGTTTGTATCATCACTGACGTGGAGACAAGTGTTTAAATGGTCCATTAAGTAAATGCCCCTCACAAGTCTGGGGCACATCTGTAATTTGATAGCCCCGCCCTACCTCTATTTGGTTGGAAATCCTCAGGTTGGCTTACTAAGAAGAAACAGGCACAATTATTATGTCAAAACATATTAATGTGTTGTATTCCGCCATTGCATTTGCTCTCTGGCATTTGATGAAGCTGAAAGACTTTAGGTTACGAAGTGTGTGTTTCCTCTTGGTCTTTGTTTAGAAAGTATGTGTGGTGTAATGTGGATGAGGAACATCACTTAGGCTTCTGGCCAATTCTCACCAACCCGTTAATGGATTGGCATCCTCTTAAAAAAAGATCTATACCTGCTCCTTTTTTCTTGAGTATTTTCTGACCTTCTGAGCAAAGGAGCTATTGAAAAAGAAAACAACATAAAGCCTGTCCCTTTTCATCCTCAAAAAAAAGACGTTTCATTTGTTTTAATTGTAAAGTGATTATCCATATTACTGGACATCCTTTGGAAATATTAGGACAAAAATACAAACAGCATGTTAATGAAATCTGCAGATGATACTAAATTGGGAAGTACTCTTTTCACTATTAATGACAATGGATCAGGCAGCCAGTCTCAACACTGGCATCATTAAGAGGGGAAGGAGGCAGTGGAGAGAGTTACATCGGTGGAAAAAGCAAAAGGAACTATAGAAAACTGAAATGACTCTAAACCCAGATGCAGTGCGAGTGGTAGACGGGTGAGTCTTGAATATGCGTTTGTCAATTCAGCATGGACATGAGTGGAAGGCCAGTTAGAGATCCCTGTACACGGGGAAGTAAGAGCTATTGTTAGCTCCATAAGTAGAGGCATTGTGTTCCAAAACAGATAAGTCTTTTCTTCCAAAACTTTAATAAGACTGCACCTGGAGTAGGGTGTCCAGTTCTGGAACTGCACCAGAATGGTATTTAGGAAAAACTCTTATATGTAATTTTTCAGGTGGTGGTTTTTTGTTGTTTTTTTTTTTTCAGGAAAGAAATACAGCCCCCCTAAATTTTTTTTAACAATTCCTAACAATATAGCAACTGTTTTTACTGATTTGGATCATCCTTGAGTATTATCTAAATAAATCTGGATACCTAGTAGGCATCCTAAAATTAACATATTCAAACCTGATCTCTGTTCTCCCTACTGCTCCCAGCAAACCTGTTCTTTCCTGAGTCTTCTTTGTCTCAAATATCTAAATTCCATCCTAGCAGGTACTCAGGTTTAGAGTGATCCTGAATTCAGTTCTTTTTGTCAAATCACACATCCCATACATCAGCAAATCTTGTTGATTCTAGTTTCAAAATAGATCTGAAATCTTCCTATGTGTCACCACCTCCATGGCTACCCTGTAACCTGAGTCACCAGGCTCTCTTGCCATATTTATTGCAAAAATATCCTAGGTATAGACTCTCTGTGTCTGTCAAAATGAAGGTCAAAGCATTTCACTGATCTTCCCAAAAGTCTTTAATGGCTTTCCAAGTCAGTGTATAAAGGTCAACAAGACCCTTTGTGGTCTGGCACCCCTTACCTCTCCGATCACATCTTCTATTTACTCCTGTCTTGCCCACTCAATTCCAGCTATACCTGCCTCCTTGCTGTCCCTATAACATGCCAGGAATATTCCTCTTATGTCTTTGCACCTGCTACTCCCTCTGTCTGGCTTTTTCTCGCCCAGATATCCATATGGATCACTCCCTCAGGTCTTTACTCCAAAATCACCTCTGCAATGAAGCCTTTCCTGACTACCCTCATGAAAATGCAGCCCACATTCATATCACATATCCTTACCCTCCCCTGTTTTCTCTTCATTGTACTTAGAATCAGCTAACATGCCGTATATTTTTATTTATTCATTGTTTGTCTCTTCTCTGATAGACAAACCTAAAATATGCATTACTGCCATCATTCACTTTCATCTGTTTCCAACACCACCACTCCAGCGCTGCAAGAGTCCTGTGGCTCTATTTGCTGAAAAACAGAATGCAACTCGATGCCTACTGGAATGTTGGCTGTGTTAACTTTCATAATCAAAATACTTGATCAGTCAGTCAATTCTAAAAAAATTTTTAATTCAAATCCAAAGAGCATTTTTAAATCTATAGCAGATCTAGGTATGCTCTTTAAGTAACTCCCTTTGTCCAGACAATGCATTGAACCTACACTCAAAGATGAAATAGCATGCTTTCTAGGCTGGCATCACTTCTAACTAGAATGTTGCACTATTATGTTTTTAATCAGCAGGGAATATATTTGGAAAGGCTTGCAATGGGTAAGCTGAGGGACTTTAAAAATAAATATCAGAAATAAGGAAGATGATGCTCAGAAAAGTGTATCTAGTGGGAGGAACACTGGCTTTGGAATCAGACAAGAGCTAATATCTACAGGAAATGTTCTTAGAGTGTATCCTTATTAACTTGTTTAGCGTTCACAAGGAGATAGGAACTATTTTTTTCATCCGCATGATATAGATGGGAAAATAAGGCAGAGAGAGTGGGAATGATTTTCCCCAGATGCTTTATCTCTTATGAGATATTGGTGAGGCCAGAAAGATCTTGTCCCAGAATCTGTCTTCTTATACCAAGTGTCCTTTCACTTCTGGACCTCTTTTTCATAGAAAAATTTTTAAGGATCCCAAAGAGCTTTGCTTATGTGCATTGTGCCTATAGATGTTTATTGTATTCAAAATCAAAACTAAGACAATTTTTAAAACATTTCTTTAATTCATTTTAAAATAATATCAATAAATTTATTATATGTTAACATAAATATGTTAAGAGAAATAATTATATTTTTCAAAATAGAAAATGTGTGGCAAAAAGAGTAACATATAACATTTAATGTCTGACTTAATAGCAGACAGTTTGATGATCATATTTGCTTCTGCCTTCAATCTACTACATGTTGTTTGGATTGAAATATATAAAGGAAATCCAGCTTCACACAGATACACAAATGGGAAAGAAGGGAATAGTTTAACAGCTTTTTCAGATAATTATAGTTGTTCTTCTTTCATAGTACACAAAATTTGACAAGTATTATTTTCGTCAATTTAGTTGTGGAATCTGAAGCCATCTCAAATGACTTTTCAGACTTTGTTACAGTAAAATCCATGAGTCCGTTTTGTATTTTCAGTGGTTCTTTTACCCATGCATCTAAAACAAACAAAACCACTATGCATTGGACATTTGGAAGGTACCTAGGGCACTAAGTTTTGCAGATCTTCCAAGATCTATTGTTTTAAAGGTTCATTAATGTCACAACTCTCTTAAAAAGGGGGGATGGTACTTTAGGAATTGGAAAGTTTACAAGCTAATGGTGGTAGGTACAAGTTTTCAAAAATTCTAATTTTTCCTGAAAACTCAAAAATTATATTACTGGCAAGATATACTTTCAGGTTATCATACCAGGGGCCTTTTTGATTATTGACATAGCACATATTTCTAAACATTAGCTTCCAGTACAGTTATGTTTTGATTTTCTGAAACTTTGTTGATTTATTGTGAGTGTATTTATCAAAAGTACTCATACACCTTGAGGGAAAAATGTTACTTAAACTTATACAATTAACATCACTAATAAAAAATTATTTGGAGGCTTTCCTCGGTGGTCCAGTGGTTAAAGTTCCACACTTCACTGTGCAGGGGGCACCAGTTTAATTCCTGGTTGGGGAACTAAGCTCCCTTCATACAGTGAAGCATGGCCCCCCAAAAGTAAGTATATATATATATGTTTTGCCAAGACACCAACAGCTTTATTCACCATTGCTTTTGAATCATTAGTGCAAATGTCAATACAGTATTAAAAGATAGATAACTAATATCTACATGTTAGTATACAGAGTTTTGATCCCCTTCAAAAGGCCTTAGACATGATGTTCTCCAGAAAACTTTGAAAACTATTGAACAATCTCTCCCATCCCTATCCTAACTCTTACAAATTATGACATTTTAACTTCTCCTTCAGTTTCCTCACCTGTAAAATGCAGATATTAATACACAACTGTGATCTGACAAAAATCATCTTGAAAATTTGGGATAATCATATGTTAAGCTCCTGGCAACATCTCAGGCATACAGTAGGTACTTGAAAAGCGGCAGCTGTCATGGCTGTTGCCTAAACCCATAGCCTATTATTGGCAAAGCTAGAATGCCAAATCCTGTTTTCTGATTCCTGCTCAGAGCTCTCCCTGTGACACTGTATCAGCAAGAGTAGAACAGATCTCACTGTGGCTGTTTTTAAATACAACAAAGAGCAAAGAGCCAAATCATTAGATTCAATTGATTCAGTGATCTTCATAGTTATTGTCCTAGGTGATAAACGGAAGCAGTGGAGTCATTGAAACTATGTATTATCTGCATTGGGGTCATGATTAGCTCTGTGCTAGCTGTGTGACCTCTACAGGTTCTCTGAGCCTCAGGCCTCTCTTCTGTGAATCTGGATAATCACAGCACCTACTTTACAAGGTTGCTGTGAGGATTCAATGAGATAATGCATGGAGATAGTAAGGTACCAGCCCAGTGTAAGTGTTCAGTAATGGGTGACTCCTTTCTGTGATAATAATAATGACTCTTATTAGTCATTACTCAATTCAATATCACTTCCTCAGGGAAGCCTTTTCTGACCCTCTAATAAAGACACCACATTTTAAGATCTCATCGCCCCTGCACTTCTCCTTCATTGGACTTATTATAGGTGCAGTATTAAATTTCAGTACGTGATTATCAGATTAATGATGGTCATATGTACTAGAGTCTTAACAAAGGGATAGCGTCTGTTAGACTCATCGTTTTTTTTCCCCAATACCAGGCACAGACCCCAGCACAGAGCAGTTTTCATTAAATACTGATTGAAGGAATGAGTGAAAGAATTAATTTACTAGTCTAGCAAATCATACTCTACCATGTATTTGTAATGATAAAACTTCCTCTAGCACATGTTACTCTAAGTATGATCTGCAGTCTAGGAAAGAAGCCTTAATCTGGAAGCTTGTTGGAAATGCAGACTCTCAAACCTTACGCCAGACCTACAGAATCTAAAGCTGAACAGAATCTCCAGGACATTCATATGCTCATCAAAGTTTTAGAAATAAAGACCTCTGTCTGCTCCTCACCAATCCCTGTGTGTGTGCTGGGGGGTGAGGGTGGAGAATAAGGAGGAGGGGGTGAGAGGAGGGAAAATAAGGGGAAAAAAGTGAAGGAGGAGGAGGGGAGTTCATGAGGGGAGGGGATGAACGAACAGTCAGCTAAATTTCCCGAGTAACACTGCACTCCCTTCCACAATCCAGGTCTCATTACATTTCCAATACAAACATTATCACAAATATTACCATTTCTAAAAACCAGATGCATTTTCTTTTTTTTTTTTTCAGCCTCAGCCAGGTTGTTCTTATTTCCTATTCATATATGATTTTTTCCAGAAGACTATTTTGACCTCAGTTGAATAATTTATTTCAGAGACTTTACATCCTAAAATATTCTCTGGAGGAGACAGAAACACCATCTGTGCCTACTCTTGCAAAAACAGCCCCAAACCATGAAGTAGGGGTGTCATTTTAGAGTTGCAAAATCTGAATGCCTGCTTGTCCACCACAACCTCAGAAAAAGGAGAGAAAACTACACGTCTGAATTCCTTCTCCTATAACAGCACCAAACCAGTTCCACTCCAACACCCCAAAGAGATTATAAAAATATGCATGGTACCTATCTGATCCCTGGAAAAATTACAGCCTCACTTTTTTTTTATGAAAAGGGTATCATTTTTAGAATGTATCCCCGTTTTTTGAATGGTCAAACCCACCCATCATTTTTTAATAATATGCAAGAACTCAAAGAGATTCAGTGAATGATTCATTTGCTGTGTTCATTCCTTTACATTTAGTGGGACCCAATTTCGAAATTCCCTTTGCTATGGTGTCCTCTTCTCCCAAAGGAAGAAATGGGCTGGTCAGAAACAACACACATTTCACTCAGTTGGGTCCCCTCTCCTCCCCTCTCCTATCAGTGGAGTGAGCTTGTCGGGACCTGAGTCCGAGAGCTGATGGTTGTCAAATCTCATTTGAATTTGCTGCTGTGTGTTCTCCCATAGCTTCTTACTTGCCCAGGACTTTCCTCTCTCTGTCTCTCTGCTTTCTGACTCCTACAGATATCGGTAAGATACAGATATACCCTGTTTCTCTGCCTCAAGAAATAATGTAACTGCTAAATCTGTAGACTGAACCCCCAGAGTGAGTCTGTGGTCATTGTGTTCCCTCCCCTAGGGCTACAGGCATTGTTGAGAGAAAGCTGATTAGAGATAGGGTATAAGTTAGAGAGCCATGCTTAAATAACAGTTGTCCTGATGGTCTAGTCTAATGAGCTGGGCCAAGGGGTCCAAATGGGGTCTTTTTCCCCATCTGTAGATGCACAAAGTGTATTCTCATGGGTCACTTGGAAGAAGGCATTTAGCAGCCAAGCCCAAGGTAATACAAATAACCTGTGCTTTGGGTTCATCTAGCTCAGAATTTGAATCTTGGTTCTCACACTTGCCAGCTATGCCTCCTTGAGAAAATTGTACTTTACTATTTGATCCTCTTTTTCCGTACTTATTATTATTTTTCCTACATCACACAGCTTGCGGGATCTTAGTTCCTCAGGCCCTCAGTAGTAAAAGTGTGGAATCCTAACCACTAGACCAACAGGGAATTCCTTCATTTTCCTTATTTTTTAAAAATTATATGTAATAGTCCTTTGTGAGGTTTTTGTGGGATTAAAGGAGATTTTGTTCCATAATGCATGTGGCATGTAGGCAGTGCTCGCACCTGACTTGGTAGATTTCCGTGACCCTGAATATGCTGATAGGAAGACAAAAGAAGAAACGGGGCAAGGGCAGGGAAGCGCAAGAAAAGGAAGAGAAGGAACTAGGTGACTTAAAAAATTAGTTGTCAAAACAGTTGTGGTTCTTGAAGTCCTGGTTAAAAAAAAGTTTCTTTCCATATAAAGTCTACTGTTTCATTTTTCCCTTTCACTATTTTAGCATTTTTCTCCTCTCAAAAGCCATTGGTGCCTCTGCTACACATTTACTATTGAAATAAACTGTCTGCTGTCCAGACACGTCATTATTGGCTCCAACCAGAGTTTAGGAAGAGGATTAACATGGCAATGGGACCCTTTCCCAAGAATCCACCTCCATACCATCGCACTTGGGCTGCTTTATCAGAGAAGCTATGTCAGAGAGATTGATGGGGAGTCAAGAAAAGGAGTTTCAATCCACAGAGCTCTTGGTGCCAGGCAGAGACAATCCCTAAATTTTAGTAGAGAGAATAGCAGCCTCAAGATGTCTGTCGAATGTTTGAGTGTTGAAAGTCTAGACTGATGTGATGGGTATCTTCCTTTGGTCCTTTGGGGCTTTGTGGGTAGATAAAGAGTGAGGACACCAGGAAGGAGCTATGAAACTAACTTGAAATCTAAGGGCAGCTCAGCAGCCACAAATGTCACGGCTATGCTATTCCTGAAAGTTCCCTGTATCTTTTTGAATATCTGAAACATCTTCCTTAAAGTCAAATTTGTTTATGGTGTCAAGTACCCCATGAAGTGGAGACAGTAGATCAGCCTAGAGCTTTGACCTTTTCCAGATTCTCACATTTATGTTCATGCTTTGTACACCAGGCACCGTGCAGGTTGTCAGTGATATGATAATGATGATGATGGCCACAATGCTAACATTGATATTATTATAATAAGCAATAGCAACAAGCATTCACTGAGTACTTCACTGGCCAGGTACTGTGACTGAGCACTGTACGCATATTTCTAATTCACTCACCTGTTAACACAAAGTACTACCAACGTTTCCTTACTGTGAATGACATTGTGTGAAAGTCACTCAGTCGTGTCCAACTCTTTGCGACCCTATGGACTGTACAGCATGAAATTCTCTAGGCCAGAATACTGAAGTGGGTAACCTTTCCCTTCTCCAGGGGATCTTCCCAACCCAGGGATCAAACCCAAGTCTCCTGCACTGTGGGCGGATTCTTTACCAGCTGAGCCACAAGGGAAGCCTGTGAATGAGATTAAATAATGTTAAATAGTTTGTGCATGGTTAAATGTTACGTAAGTAACATGTGTCAGAGGTGAGACTTTAAGCCTGGGATTTGCAATCTCATGCAAATGGCATGCAAAAATGAGTTGTGTAAATGAAGCAGTCTCACTTTTTAATTAAGCTTTTCATTCTTTTATGTTGACATAACCAGAGCTAACAATGATAGGCTTGTGATACTTTGTATAAACTATCTGCTGAATTAGACATTTTCCTGTCTTCTCAGCCTGGTATGGAAAACACATACAGGATGAGTGTAATACAATATATTAGTGGCTGCCTGAAGTGTTGTCAGAACACAAATAAGGCAACTGGTTTTGCTTGGTGGAGAAGATGGTGTCAGGAGAGGCTTAAAAATAGAATAGGGTATTTTTTGGAGGCCTTTAAAGACTGACTTGATTTAGGTCATATCTGAATGGTCTAGTGGTTTTCCTTACTTTCTTCAATTTAAGTCTGAATTTCGCAATAAGGAGTTCATGATCTGAGCCACAGTCAGCTCCTGGTCTTGTTTTTGCTAACTGTATAGAGCTTCTCCATCTTTGGCTGCAAAGAATATAATCAATCTGATTTCGGTGTTGACCATCTGGTGATGTCCATGTGTAGAGTCTTCTCTTGTGTTGTTGGAAGAGGGTGTTTGCTATGACTAGTGCGTTCTCTTGGCAAAACTCTATTAGCCTTTGCCCTGCTTCATTCCGTGCTCCAAGGCCAAATTTGCCTGTTACTCCAGGTGTTTCTTGACTTCCTACTTTTGCATTCCAGTCCCCTATAATGAAAAGGACATCTTTTTGGGGTGTTAGTTCTAAAAGGTCTTGTAGGTCTTCATAGAACCGTTCAACTTCGGCTTCTTCAGGGTTACTGGTTGATGGCAAGCCACTCCAGTACTATTGCCTAGAAAATCCCATGGATGGAGGAGCCTGGTAGGCTGCAGTCCATGGGGTCGCTAAGGGTTGGACACGACTGAGCGACTTCATTTTCACTTTTTACTTTCACACATTGGAGAAGGAAATGGCAATCCACTCCAGTGTTCTTGCCTGGAGAATCCCAGGGACGGGGGAGCCTGGTGGGCTTCTGTCTGTGGGGTCACACAGAGTCGGACACGACTGAAGTGACTTAGCAGCAGCAGCAGCAGCTACTAGATCTGATAGATAGAGTGCCTGATGAACTATGGACAGAGTTTCGTGACATTGTACAGGAGACAGGGACCAAGACCATCCCCGTGGAAAAGAAATGCAAAAAAGCAAAATGGCTGTCTGAGGAGGCCTTACAAATAGCTGTGAAAAGAAGAGAAGCGAAAAGCAAAGGAGAAAAGGAAAGATAATAAGCATCTGAATGCAGAGTTCCAAAGAAGAGCAAGGAGAGATAAGAAAGTCTTCCTCAGTGATCAATGCAAAGAAATAGAGGAAAACAACAGAATAGGAAAAACAAGAGATCTCTTCAAGAAAACTAGAGATACCAAGGAAAAATTTCATGCAAAGATGGGCTCGATAAAGGACATAAATGGTATGGACCTAACAGAAGCAGAAGATATTAAGAAGAGGTGGCAAGAATACACAGAAGAACTGTACAAAAAAGATCTTCACGACGAAGATAATCACAATGGCGTGATCACTCACCTGGAACCAGACATCTTGGAATGTGAAGTCAAGTGGGCCTTAGAGAGCATCACGACGAACAAAGCTAGTGGAGGTGATGGAATTCCAGTTGAGCTATTTCAAATCCTGAAAGATGATGCTGTGAAAGTGCTGCACTCAATATGCCAGCAAATTTGGAAAACTCAGCAGTGGCCACAGGACTGGAAAAGGTCAGTCTTCATTCCAAACCCAAAGAAAGGCAATGCCAAAGAATGCTCAAGCTACTGCACAATTGCACTCATCTCACACGCTAGTAAAGTCATGTTCAAAATTCTCCAAGCCAGGCTTCAGCAATACATGAACCGTGAACTTCCAGATGTTCAAGCTGGTTTTAGAAAAGGCAGAGGCACTAGAGATCAAATTGCCAACATCTGCTGGATCATGGAGAAAGCAAGAGAGTTCCAGAAAAACATCTATTTCTGCTTCATTGACTATGCCAAAGCCTTTGACTGTGTGGATCACAATAAACTGTGGAACATTCTGAAAGAGATGGGAATACCAGACCACCTGACCTGCCTCTTGAGAAACCTGTATGTAGGTCAGGAAGCAACAGTTAGAACTGGACATGGAACAACAGACTGGTTCCAAATAGGAAAAGGAATACGTCAAGGTTATATATTATCACCCTGCTTATTTAACTTATATGCAGAGTTCATCATGAGGAACGCTGGGCTAGAAGAAGCACAAGCTGGAATCAAGATTGCCAGGAGAAATATCAATAACCTCAGATATGCAGATGACACCACCCTTATGGCAGAAAGTGAAATGTAACTAAAAAGCCTCTTGAGGAAAGTGAAAGAGGAGAGTGAAAAGGTTGGCTTGAAGCTCAACATTCAGAAAACTAAGATCATGGCATCTGGTCCCATCACTTCATGGGAAATAGATGGGGAAACAGTGGAAACAGTGTCAGACTTTATTTTTTTGGGCTCCAAAATCACTGCAGATGCTTTTTATAGCCAGGAAATTAAAAGACGCATACTCTTTGGAAGGAAAGTTATGACCAACCTAAATAGTATATTAAAAAGCAGAGACCAATCTTTGCCAACAAAGATCCGTCTAGTCAAGGCTATGGTTTTTCCCGTGGTCATGTATGGATGTGAGGGTTGGACTGTGAAGAAAGCTGATGGCCGAAGAATTGATGCTTTTGAACTGTGGTGCTGGAGAAGACTCTTGAGAGTCCCTTGGACTGCAAGGAGATCCAACCAGTCCACTCTAAAGGAGATCAATCCTGGGTGTTCATTGGAAGGACTGATGCTAAAGCTGAAACTCCAATACTTTGGCCACCTCATGCGACAAGTTGACTCACTGGAAAAGACTCTGATGCTGGGAAGGATTGGGGGCGGGAGAAGAAGGGGACGACAGAGAATGAGATGGCTGGATGGCATCACCGACTCGATGGACGTGAGTTTGAGTGAACTCCGGGAGTTGGTGATGGACAGGGAGGCCTGGTGTGCTGTGATTCATGGGGTCGCAAAGTGTCGGACACGACTGAGTGACTGAACTGAACTGAAGACTGACTAGGAGCCTGCCAAGTGAGAAAGAAAGAAGCATATCAAATAAAGAGAATAGGAGGCCCAAAGACACAGGTATAAAAATAGGAATTGTGGAGAAGTGATCAGCCTATATAGTGGTTCTCAAAGTTAAGTGTTCATTGGAATGCTGGGTCCAATCTTCAGAGCTGTGAATTCAGTGGGACTGGGTGAGACCAAGCATTTGCATCTATGATGAGTCTCAGTGATGCTGATCCTTTCTGTCCAAAGACCACACTTTGTTGAGAGCCCTGTTCTATAGAGAAAGATCATCTGGAAACTGCCCCCCCACAGCGTGTGTGTATATGAGAGCCATGCCAAAGCCTGCAAGACTTACACCAAAAGAAAATTCCCGGAGGAGACAAGGATTTCTTCTTTTCCTGCAAGGAATGGAGCTTAAATTTCAGTGTTGGTTTTGGGAGCCATTCATGCTGAAGCTGGCCAGTGGGAGGAAGCAGAGAAACCACAACTCAGGGCTGAAATGAGGGCACCTGGGATTTTATTGCATTTCTGCCCCATCAGTGCCCCATGTGTGCCAGTGAGGGCCTGCGGCTACAGGAGTTGAAGCACACTGGCTCTTTTGTATTTGGGTCCAATTGGCTGGGAAGATGGCATTTTTTTCAGAGTTCTTCCTCCCATGTTTGTCCTGTGTCTGCTGACCAGAGGTGAGTTTCTGTGTTTATCACCCACGTGCTCTGTTGACCGCCAGCAGCTTTGAGGGGTGGAGTGGCTGAGTGTCAGGATGCTCTCACAGGCAGAGAACCAAGAGGATGCCAGAATGTCAGGCTCAGCTGCATGGAGGTGGGACAGATGGCATCTTTGTGAAATTCTTCCCTTTGTTCCACTTCTAATTCATTACCATGCTTTGCTTCACTCATTTTCCAGCATGGAAAAACCTATGTTGTATCTTTCCTTCCTCTCCACTTTCTTCAAATGGGCTGAGTAGCCCTGACAGGCCTGCCTCCATTACTAGAATCACTCTCTCTCAACTCTTGACCTATGCAGGCCAGATACCAGCCAGTCTGGAGATTGTATTTGTCCAATAATTAGGGAACATAAGGCACCTAGCTCCACATCCCTGCTTTTTTTTTTTTTTTAATAACTGGTTTGCTTTGCCAGTAGATAGCCAACAGCTCTGTATGTGATATTCCTGCCTGAGGCCCTTCCAAACCCCAACATTTCTGCCAGGACTGGCAGAGAGCAGTGGGAATCCCCAGTTAGAGAAAGAGAAAGGAAACAAGATTGTGTTGTTCAGATTCTGTGTGTTAGCTTTGTTCTCAGTTCTCATGGCAGCTCCCCATTACTCTGTTGCAATCTTCTGGGAAACTTGAAATCAACTTAGTAGTCCACTGGCCTATGTGGTGCTGGAGATGATGCTCAGTTTTCATTTCAGAATTTTCGTTTTCTTGTTGTTGGTGACAGGAAGGAGGAGAATGAAATGATGGTCTAGAAAGCAAATATGACCTGAAACCAGTGAATCTGGTGCCAAGGGTGTCACTGGAGGCCGGTGTTCCATTTCTTTGGCTGGGGGTGGGAGCTTTATTATCAGTGTTACTGACAAGACTCTGGCCTCTTTTTCAGAGATGAAGTCTTTTCTATTGCTCCCCACAAATACCCAATTAGGGAAGATTGCCTCAACAGAGGAGGCTGATTAAATTCACAGATTTATTGCAAAACCACTTGGGGAGTTGTGGAAAATGAGTTTCACTGCCGAACTTTTGCATTAAAAAAGGAAAAAGAAAATCAAGCTGCAAGCCTGCGCCTTGGATGATCCATCTCTTGCAGATCATAAAACATCCACAGCCTTGCGTGTACTTTACTCTTCTCCAGAGAGGGTCCAGATGCTTCTTCCAGGTTCACAGCACCTCCCCAAGGGAGGTGAGGTGATGGCTTCTGTGTTCATGGGACATAAGGGGAAACGGACCCAGGCCTGCTGCCCTGGTAGGGGTCAAAAGAGAAAACTGCTTTGCAAATCTTGCAACCAATTTGAACAGGCAGTTCTTGTTTTTCATTGGGTCTCAGAAAGCTACTGTTAGCAGGCATGATGGAAATGAAATCTGATTTTCCACAGAAATGAGGACAGCATGGAGGAGATCTTCCTGACCCCGAACATGATGCCCCAAATGTTACAGAAATAGCCACAAGTACCACTTTGCTGCTGCTGCTAAGTCACTTCAGTCGTGTCCGACTCTGTGTGACCCCATAGACGGAAGCCCACCAGGCTCCCCCGTCCCTGGGATTCTCCAGGCAAGAACACTGGAGTGGGTTGCCATTTCCTTCTCCAATGTGTGGAAGTGGAAAGTGAAAAGTGAAAGTGAAGTCGCTCAGTCGTGTCCGACCCTTAGCGACCCCACGGACTGCAGCCTACCAGGCTCCTCCATCCATGGGATTTTCTAGGCAATAGTACTGGAGTGGCTTGCCATTGCCTTCTCCGCAAGTACCACTTTAAAACTGTTCAATTTCTAACGAGAACCCACCTATCCAACCTAAGTCTTCAGTTTGCTTATTTAAGGCAGCTTTTCCCACACTGTTTTCTGCAGAACATTAACCTCACTGGATGCGCTGGAATAGGAGGTTTTATGGCAGAAAAATGGGGCAACACTGCATGTTATGTGCCCTTTAATTCACACTCCTTATTAACATATTAAAAATAACTGCCAACTGTTTTAATTCTATGTCTGTCTGAGCCAAGCACTTTTATATTTTATCTTAGCAAGTCTTTAAAAGATAATCCTCTGAGATACATACTAATTTATCCCATCTACACATGAGGAAAGTGAGGTTTGAAGTGCCACTCAGTTAAAGGTAAACGAGGAGCCAGATTTTAAATCCACTCTCATATTTAAGTTTATACTGAACCCCTAAGCTTTTCTCCTTCTCCTCACCCTTCCCCCACCTCTCAACTAACTTCAGTTCAATTCAGTTCAGTTCAGTCGCTCAGTCATGTCCGACTCTTTGCGACCCCATGAATCACAGCACGCCAGGCCTCCCTGTCCACCACCAACTCCCGGAGTTCACTCAAACTCATGTCCATCGAGTCATCTCACACTTATTAAGATCCAAATAGTGCAATCACTTTACCACTAACTACATAGATGCTTTCTCACATTGATTTTTTTTCATGATTACTTTTTTACACAATTGAGACCATTCTTAACTGAAGTAGTTGGTCATCTTTTGTTGGTAACTTTAATATTTATTCACGTCGCCATACCGAGCTGGCTTGGTATCATTTTAGATAATATTTTCTGTGCACCAGTCTCATTTGGCCTTTGTCTAACTGCTTCGTTGCACACTTTAGTGGATTTTCATCTGTATCTTTGACAGTTTATGGATAAACAAAGATGTAAAAGAGACAGGATGTGTCTGAGTTTATTTATCCTGCCTTTGGCAAAGGAGTCTTTGTCTGCAAAATGAAAGTGGTTAGAAAGCAAAAGTAGGATTAAAAAAAAAAGAGGATGCCCACAGTATAGATGTCGTAAGCTCTCGTGTTGTATGGGATTGGGATTTCTTGCACCATTAGGACCTTAAAAACTATGAGATAAGTTATTGGGTGGGGGGGGGGGGTGGTGGTGAGAAGGAGAGACAGAAAATGATGCTCTACCCTTCAATTTCACCTGAAAGAAATTATCCATTAAACCTGGGATCTGGGTTGTTCGCTAACCACATCTCCAAAGCATGCATTTGCTCAGGAAATGGGCTTTCAGAGAGAAGAGAAGGATGTGAGTTACTAGCTAAGACCCGATCTCTCAGCAGAGGCAGAGCCCAAAGGTAGCAGAAGTGATGTTCTTGGTTCGGTAAGATTGCACAGGGTACCCAATCTGCTCCATCACACTCGGTCTCTGTTAAGTCGGCTTCTTCCACTGTGTTCGCTGAGAGCTCTCACGTGACACGGTTACCCTCTCTTTACCCTCTTTATCAGTCAGAAATAATTTCATAAGCATCTACTCTGTACTCAGCATTTCTTCTATACACAGGCCAGTTGCCTGATGTGGCTTGGCTGATGTTTCAGGAAGTTTTCTTTGTTGTTGAAACTGTGCTTAATGCTCTCCCTGAATTATCTGTTTCCATATCCAGAACAGTCTTACAAGAAAGAGTCTATTATTAACTGTGATTTACAAAAGAAAAAACAGACAGAGAGAGGAGAAATGACTTGTTAAAAAACACACAGCTAATCAAGGGGCAGAGCAGGGATGCTTGCCCCACTTCCTTAAATTCTGAAGCCTGTACATTTTATGCCTGTCAAATAGCAGAAAAGTGAACAGGAACTCCGCCATCACTGTTCTTCTCGTGAACAAAGTGGATTCTGTTGAGGAGATGTAAGTAAGAAGAGAATTGCTTGGTCAAATAAAAACGAATGTCATTGTTTGGTTAAATAAAAACAAATGTTATTACCAATCAGGTGAGTAGGAACTCTAATACTGCTGGGGGGGGGGGAGTCAGGAAATCATTTATTTTCAGAAAAACACTAATTACACACACATAAATTCTTCTGAGTAAAAATGCCAAGAATACTAGTGTTGTCTGCAACCTAAATAGAACTTTTCTAGTTTGACTGGCACTGAAATATTAGAATTTGATCTTCATTCCTCCAGTCTTGAAAAAAAAAAAAGACTGTAATATCATCATTCTGTAATAATTCTTTCAAATAACACATAGAGTAAGTCCACTTATAAAAACTTTGGTGAGTACTAGTAATCTCTTGTAGTGAAGTGAAGTTGCTCAGTCGTGTCCGACTCTTTGCGATCCCATGGACTGTAGTCTACCAGGATTTTCTGTCCATGGGATTTTCCAGGCAAGAGTACTGAAGTGGGTTGCCATTTCCTTCCCCAGGGGAATCTTCCTGGCCCAGGAATTGAACCCAGGTCTCCTGCATTGCAGGCAGATGCTTTACCCTTTGAGCCACCAGGGAAATGCCAATGAAGGATAAATAAGAAGTAGGGACAACTTTACTCTTCTTGTAGCCTGAAAGCTTTAAATATTAAGCAGAAATTATTTAGCAATTAAAAAAATGAGCTCTCAGGCCACAAAAAGACATGGAGGAAACTTAAATGCATATTGCTAAGTGAAATACACTAATTAGAAAAGTTCACATACTTTGTGAATGATCCCCACTATATGACATTCTGTAAAAGATGAAACTGTGGGGACAGTAAAAAGATCTGTGGTTGTCAGGAATTGGAGAGGAGAGAGGGTTGAATAGTCAGAGCATAGAGTGCTTTTAGGGCAGTAAAACAACTCTGTCTGATATCGTAATGGTGAATACATGTCTTTATGCATGTCAAAACCCACAGAATGTACATTGTAAAGAGTAAACCTTGATGTAAGCTATGGATTTTTGGTTATGATAATGTTGTAATCTTGGCTCATCAATTACAGCCAAGATACCACACTAGATACCAAGATAGCCAAGATACCACACTAACACACTAATGCAAGGTTGTGAATAGGGGAAACTGGGTTGGGGAAAGCAGAGTGAGGGAGCAGATGGTAATTCTACTTTGGAGTCATTTTTTCTGTAAATCTAAAACTGCTTTTAAAAAAACTTAATTTTTTAAAGCAGGAGATATCACGCTGTTTTTTAGTGTCATAGCATCTCTGTAGATGATAGTCCCTTTTGGGGAATAAAAATAATCCCCTCGATGCATAATACCAATTCAGGGCTCGGACAACCAGGGAATATATGAAAGGTCAATTTAAACGTCTCTTTGGATTGGAAAGACAAAGGGGACTTTGTGTCACAACAGTTCTCATCCCTTGGAACCATGGAGATGGCAGGAGATAAAGCAATACTCTTTATCACCCAGCAGATTAACTAGCAGGGGCATATTCTTTCTATTTATCCTATAGGTTCCTAAGGACAATGGGCCTTTTATCCTTACACCTGCTGCAGGGGAACGGAGCCCTTGACTGAGACCTAGTGGGGTTTACCTAAGGCCATGCAGTTCAGATTTCTTGTGTGTGTCTCTGGCAGGACATCCCGTTTCCTAATATGCCTTCCAGCAAAGGAACGTGGAGATGGAGCCCTCAGCATTCAGAAGGAAATAAGTCAGTCTATGTTACTTGAGAAGAATAGTAGAAGAATAGTAGGATATAGAAGTCCCTGCTGGAGAGCAGTACAATAAGCGTGTGGCATGTTCTGGCTAGGAGCTTCTAGCCAGAACATCCTGCTCTTTCCTGGTCCTTAGGTTCTAACTCAGTACTAGGCACAGAGGGAAGGCTCTATAGAGGTGAGGCTTTGCTGGATGAATAAGCCTCCAAAACTTTGTTGAAGAAAAGGAAACAGCAAAATGATTCATTAACATTAACACCTGGTTTTTTTCAGCTCTTTCACTATAGTGTCCAGATAAACATCTGTGGGCATGTGTGTGTGTGGATGGCTTTCTGCATTCTAAATCCTCGTTTGGAATGGGATCTGTTGAGTTTTTTGACTGCCTTCTATTGAGAATAACACTCCAGTCTTCTTTGCGGCAACCAGCCTTCAGCTTATTCTTAGTGTGTGAAGTTTGAATATTTCTCTTGGCTTGAGAAAATGGTCTGTGGCCTGTGTCCAGTCAGTCAGAGTGTTGTTTCCCTTGGCCTCAGTAAATCCAGAGATAGGCACATAAGTTAAACTGGACCCCTAAGATTCCTACCTGGGATTTTGTTGGCATGATTGGAAAGAAGTGTTGTTTACCTGCTAGGGCTTTTGAACTGTGGTGTTGGAGAAGACTTTTGAGAGTCCCTTGTACTGCAAGGAGATCCAACCAGTCCATTCTAAGGGAGATTGATTCTGGGTGTTCATTGGAAGGACTGATGCTAAAGCTGAAACTGCAATACTTTGGCCACCTCATGTGACGAGTTGACTCACTGGAAAAGACTCTGATGCTGGGAAAGGTTGGGGGCGGGAGGAGAAGGGGACGACCGAGGATGAGGTGGCTGGATGGCATCACCGACTCTGTGGACATGAGTTTGAGTGAACTCCGGGAGTTGGTGATGGACAGGGAGGCCTGGCATGCTGTGATTCATGGGGTCGCAGAGAGTCGGACACGACTGAGCGACTGAACTGAACTGAACTGAACTGAAGCCTAGAGTTACTGGTGGATTAAGGAGCCACCACTTGGGAAAAGTCTCGTTGAAAATAAAACCAGAATAGAAGAGAAACTGAGCTGGAAGATGGACAAAGAACAGGTCTTGGTAGAAATATTTGAGCAACTTGAACCTAAAGCTTGGAGTCAACATGTTTCCTGGATCATTCAATGAAGTGGGCTCTAAATTCCCTGGATTTCAACCACATTATCACCAATTAAAATTCACTGATAGATTCATTGGGGAATGGGGGCTTTATTGTCAATACCATATATTGAACTTGTGAGTCTTTACTTTCATATGTCCATGTCCTTCAGATTAGAATGGAGTAGGAAAATCCTATCTGGGAGATGTACTATCCAGAGCCTCCATCACTTCCCTCCACCTAATCAGACTGCCAGATGGAAGAAGATCTGAAAGGAAGAGCCCTTGAAATACCTCTTCCACATTCCAACAAAAGGAAGAATTCTCCTTTGTTAAACATCTCCTTTCACCATAAACTCTGTATCTTTTAGTGGTTTAGCAAAAGTTGGCATGTGGCAGAGTCCTCCTGAACATGTTGAAACATCAGAGTCTGGGCCCTTGGCCATGCCTGGAACACGTTCTGAAGACATGGCCCATGTCCCCTCTCCCCCTCCCATTCAATGTGCCATAACACTAGGAGTACAGCTCAAGAGCTAAGGCAGCTTGGACTTGAAAAATAACCTTGCGGTTCATGGATGGGTTTGAAGGGTAAATAGGAACACTCTGTAGCTCTTCGCTCCACTCTGGCCATAATATAATAAAAAGTAGTACCTCTTGAGTGCTTCTGTACCCAAGCATGGTTCTAAATTTTCTTCTTGCATTATTCCTTGTAACCCTCATCTACTGCAACCCTATGTGATTGATTATACTCACCTTTTCACATTTAAAGAAATGGAACCAAGAAAACTTTCAGAATAAGCCTGGGATCACTGAGGAAAATTTAACCCAAGTAGTAAGACCCAGGCTCTCAATCACAACACATTATGTTGTGTTAAAGAATAAAAACGGTGCCTGAACCATGGCTTTAGAAATAGTAGGAATGAACGTTAGGACCAGAAGGAAGCTATTGTGTAACCTGATAGAAAAACAGATGAAGGAGATAAGCGACTTCCCGAAACTCACATAGTAAGTTAAAGAATCAGGCACTGAAATCCAAGCCCTGATGCCCAGGTTCTGTTGGAGTGCACACCTGTCCTTCTGGGATGTATACACTGCACTAAATATCAAGTTACTCAACAGACACCAGTTGTTAAAATTCTAAAATATGTCCAGACCAGTGAGCAAGTTGTACTACCCTGAGGCTGTTTCCCTCTCCCCTCAGGACTCCTGGACATCCCCTGCAATTCAGTAATTAAAGGGTTAATGTCTGTCTCTGTGACTGGCCTTCATTCTCATTAGCCACCTCACTCCCTCAGTTCTGTAAGTTTTTAAGATTTTTTTTTTTTTTTATGTGGACCAGTTTTAAAGTCTTTGTATTGAATTTCTTACAATACTGTTTCTGTTTTATGTTTTAGTTTTTCGGTCATGAGACATGTGGTATCTCAGCTCCCCGTCCAGGGAATGAACCCACACCCCTACAGTGTAGATCAAACCTACATTGGAAGGTGAATTCTTAACCACTGGACTGTCAGGGAAGTCCCTGTTAAGTAGTTTTTTTTTTCTTTTATGGGCATCAATTTATTTTTTTTAATGAATTTATTTTAATTAGAGGATAATTGCTTTACAATATTGTGATGCTTTTGCCATACATCAACATGAATCGGCCGTGGGTATACATGTGTTCCCCCCATCCCACATCCCTCCCCACCGCTCCCTCTGTATTGTCCCAGAACACCAACTTTGGGTGTCCTGCTTCATGCATCGAGCTAACACGCACCCTTCATGAGCACAGAAACCATCACACCAGCTGTTATCCCTCCACGTAACTGAAGCTTCATATCTGAACTGCAGGTGACATTTGGGATAACATTGCTATCTCAAATATGAGATGTGAAAGTGTTAGTCACTCAGTCATGTCTGACTCTGCGACTCCATGGACTGTAGCCTGCCAAGCGCTCCTGTCCATGGAATTCTCCAGGCAAGCATACTGGAGTCAGTTGCCATTCCCTTCTCCAGAGAATCTCCCCACCCCAGGGATCAAAACCAGGTCTCCTGCATTAGAGGTGGATTCTTTACCATCTGAGCCTAAGAGCTAATCATGCCAAGTGTGCCTCAGACAGAATGCAGGGTTCAGAAAGAAGAAAGCTCAGCTGCAGCATTTGGAGTCTCTGTAGAGGTCTTTTCATGCCCTTCTAAGTGTTTGTTAAGAGGAAAACCTCCCTGTCGAGATGAGGCATTCAGGGCACCTGAATTGTCAGAGGCAAGAAGAGTCTTACCCTCTCTCTCACTTCCCTTGTCTCTTTTTGGATTGACAGGGGCATCCCTCAAGTCACAGGAGCTCCACTGATAAACAAATGGGAAATACCAGGAAAGCAATGCTTGCCAGCTGCAAAGATGTCAGGCTCAGACTCCTTTTGAAGTCAATAGGAGGTAAGCTGTTCTTTCTCACCCTTCTCACCAGCAGAGATGGAGAAATAAATTGTTAGTGGAAGGGAGGCTCTGATGCACAGACTGCCCAGCTGGAGTCAACCATTGTGCACTACTAGCCAGTCTAAAAACCATCTAGGTCTCAGTGACCTGCCTCCATGAGATGATGGTTTGCAGAAGACTCACTCAGGCCATTTAAATCTCTGCACCCCTGTTATGCCTGCCCAGGATTTGCAGATCACCAAGTAATTCTTAAATATTAATTGATATACATCCAACAACAATGTTCTTTTATGCGCCAGAAATTTATTTCAGTGGTAGCCACAACTTCTTTGTGTAATGTTTGAAGCGAAAAATATTACAGTGGCTGATAGGAAATACTGAAAAAGCCAGAAAACTCCCCATCTACTGATCTCCTTCGCATTTTCTGGATGTTTGTTTACATATTGTTTCGTATTCCAGGCTCTTTCCCCAGACTAAGTTGGAATTCCGTTAGCACCTTATGGTTTCCTTTTTGTAGCATTTATTACTTTTATGGTGATTTACTTAATGCCTGTCTTCCCTATTAGACCCATAATACCCATGAGAATTGATTGCATTACTGTTACTCACAGATCCCCAGGAACTGGAAAGGTGTTACGTGTTATAGTGAATATATTTACTGAATAATGATTGAACACTGCAGGACTTTGACACCAAGTCCTCACTATTTATGGAGGGGGCCTTTTCTTATTGAAGTTGGTTTACAATGTTGTGTTCATTTCTGATACATAGCAAAGTAATTCAGGTATACATATATATATATAAACATTTTTTTTTTTAAATTCTTTTCCTTTGTGATTTATCATAGGATACTGAATATAGTTCTCTGTGCTATACAGTAGATCCTTGTTGGCTATCCATTTTCAATATAGCAGTGTGTCCATGTCCATCCCAAACTCCCTAACTATCCCTTTGCCCCATCCTTTCCCTTGACAACCATAAGCTAGTCCTCGAAGTCTGGTTGTTTTATAAGTTCGTTTGTATCATTTCTTTTTAGATTCCACATATAAGGGATGTCCTATGATATTTCTCCTTCTCTGACTTACTTCATTAAGTATGACACTCTGTATGACACTCCATGTTGCTGCAAATGGCATTATTTCATTCTTTTTTATGGCTGAGTAGTATTGGATTGTGTGTGTGTGTATATGTGTGTGTGTGTATCACTTATTTATCCATTCATCTGTTGATGGACATTAAGGCCCCAAAAAAGGAGGGGGACTCTTAACCATTATTAGAATATGTGGGAAAGGCAGTTAAAAAAGAAATAAAATCATCCTTGCGTCCATCAAGTTCTTCAGCTTTACCAGTTGCAAAACACTTTCCAGTGTGTCTTATTTTTCTGTTTCCTTTTTGAGGGAGAGGGTAACATTTTTTATTGTCTTAACAAACCTTGTTCTATTTTAAAGAAAATTCTTGAGAGCTTGTAAATGCAGATGCACACAATTAATACTGTACTTTATAAGTATTCAAGTATTCATTATTATTTGTCAATCTTTGAGATAGTAAAACCAAAATAAATGAGTGAACCAAAACTCTGTCAAAAAAGAACAGATTGAATCTTATGAAGGATATTTGATGGGCGCTCAAAGAAATCAGAAAACTGCCTTGTTACTACCATGGTATGTTTTGTTAATAACTGACGTCCTTAACACAGAATGTTTGCATTAGTCTAGAGTGTAGAACATTGGATTTTCAAGGGCCATTTTTAAAGTTTTCTTAATCCTGAATCAATCACAAAGTGAACTTTAAAATAAAAAATTGATTTCATTACCGCAGGTAAATTATATATCTCTTGACTTAAACATTAAAAAATTCTCCCAAGACTTATTTATTTTTTCTCTTCCTCTTTCTTGAAGTTCATTCTCTCTTATCCCATGAGTTGAGGAGACTTTCATTCCATGTACTGTAATCTGAGCATAACTTAATTTTCCTCAAACTTGGGTCCACAGACTAGTAGGAAATGATTTACCTTTTATTGGGGTTCTGTGAATTCCCTCTGAAATGTGTAAAGGGATGAAAGTGTGCACTGAATCGTGCAGATGAACATTTTTAAATGAAATATGGCCACATGGTGTCCATATCTGGAGGTTTTAAAATATATTGCGAGTTCTCTCACACACCTCCCTTTGAAAAATGAGATTCTAATTTTCCTTCCTTTGGATGCATAAAGTACTTAGTGACTTGCTTCTAACGAGCAGAATGAGGTAAGGTGATCTTACATGACTTTCAAGGCTAGGTTGGAAATGGTAATATGGCTTCCACCTGGCTGTCTTTCTTGGGGCATGCACCCGGGAAAACAGTGAGGCACCATTTAAGAAATACAGCTTTCCCAAGTGGGAACTAATTAAACTTAAAAGCTTTTGCACAGCAAAAGTGAAACAGTGAAAAGAAAACCCTCAGAGTGGGAGAAAACAATAGCAAATGAAACAACTGACAAATAATTCATTTTCAAAATAAATAAGCAGCTCATGCAACTCAATACTAGGGAAACAACCCAATCAAAAGTGGGCAAAAGACCTAAACAGACATTTCTCCAAAGAAGACATACAGATGGCTAATAAATACATGAAAAGATGCTCAACATCATTCATTATTAGAGAAATGCGTATCAAAACTACAATGAGATATCACTCACACCAGTCAGAAAGGCCATCATCAAAGAATCCACAAACAACAAGTGCTGGAGAGGGTGTGGAGAAGAGGGAACCCTCCTGCACTGCTGGTGGGAATGAAAACTGATATATCCACTATGGAAGACAGTATGGATATTCCTTAAAAAACCAGGAATAAAAACACCATATGACCCAGCAATACCACTTCTAGGAATATACCCTGAGGAAATCAAAACTGAAAAAGATGCATGTATCCCAGTGTTCATTGCAGCACTACTTACAATAGCTAGAATACAATAGCTGGAAGCAACCTAGATGTTTCCATCAACAGATGAATGGATAAAGAAACTGTGGCACATATATGCAATGGAATATTACTCAGCCATAAAAAGCAACACATCTGAGTCAGTTCTAATCAGGTGACTGAACCTACAGCCTATTATACTGAGTGAAGTAAGTCAGAAAGAGAAAAACAAATATCATATATTAATGCATATCTATGGAATTTAGAAAGGTGGTACTGATGAACATATTTGTGGGGCAGCAATGGAGATGCAGGTGTAGAGAACAGATTTAGGGAAAAGGGCAGGGTTGGGGGAGGAAGGAAAGGGTGAGTTGAATGGAGAGAGAAGCATGGAAGCAAATACACTACCGTATGGAAAGTAGATAGCCAGTGGAATTTGCTGTATGACTCAGGGAACTCAAACTGGGGCTTCATAAAAACCTAGAGGGGTAGGAGGTGGGAGGGAAGTTCAAGAGGGAGGGGACATACATACACCTATGGCTAATTCATGGAGATGTATGGCAGACATCAAGCCAATATTGTAAAGCAATTATCCTTCAATTAAAAATAAGTTTAGAAAAAGAAGAAAGAAATGTGGCTTTCCTAAAGCCATCATACCACAGAGATCCAGTGAAGATATTGCATAGAGGCTGGTAGAGAGCCCCAGCTGTTTGTCTTCCCAGCCCAGCTACTGGGTATGCAAGTGATAAAGACTTCCAACCTCAGCCACCATCTGACTACAACCTCATGAAATACCCCCTAAGTCAGGACTACACAGCTGAGCCCCTGCTGGGTTCCTGACCTAAAGAACCCATGAGAGAGAAATGATGATTGCTGTTGTGAGCCACTGAGTTTTGTGGTATTTGTTACAAAGCGAAAGATAACTACTATGGTGTCTTTCTTTGCAGTTGGGTTTATGATACAAGGGAAACATATATTTATTAGAGAAAAGAAGAGAATAGAGGTAATAAATGCATGTCAAGTGAAGGGTAAAGTAGTTCAAATGGAGGAAAGTGACAGGAAAATTGCTCATCACCCCCAATTTGATGTTTGAGGCAGGCTGAACACAAAGGAGTCTTTGTTTAGGTCAGTCTCAGACTTGTGTCGCAAGCAGTTACTGAACTTGCAGACAGAACAAGCTCAGCAATTCCATTTAACAAATGCAATCAATTTTACTGTATTGGCTTGGCTTGGCTTTTATTTTTCCCTCTGATTCTATTTAACTTTACATCTGCTTACATCTAGGCTTATATGTATACATTTTAGTAGTGTTATAATAAAGTCATTGAAAATACCAGAGAACCACAATTTTTCTTTCAAAGGAATCTTAAATTTGAGAATCAATCAGGGAGGAGTATCAGGAAGGCATGTGACACACTTTCATCTCATTAACCGTTGCCAAATGAAGTAATACCTACTACTGTATGCCCTGTACCATTCTTCACAATTGTCCATACATGTAATAGTTCAGTTGGAAGGTTAGTGTATCTGCCTGTAAGTCTCCCAGCTTAAGTTATGTTTCAAACACCTGTTAGTGATGATGATGTTTTTAGTCCTTGTTTCTTAGTATGCATGACCTGACTTTTTTGATCAGCAATCACTCTTCCTATTTATCCATTTCAGCTTGAAAACTGCCACCTGTCTTTGTAGTGTCCTTGAACTCCCCAACTTAAATTTTTGAGTAGGGAACTTAAATGACATTCTAACCCAGACCACAGTGAATGTACTTTTGAAATCTGGTACCCATTCATTTTTCTATTATTCTTAAAATATAGAAACTTAATTATAACTTAGGTTAATATATTTAAATGGGTATTTTTGTCTTATGGAGGTGATTGATAGATACAATGCATAGCTTTCTATTATATGCTGTGACAAATGTCTGAAGTATTTCAATTTTTTTAAAAAAAAGCAGATTATTATTATATTAATAATAGCAATAATAGCAGTCATCTGTTGCACTCTTGAAATATTTGCACAGTATAGTGTTAAACATTTCATCTGTGTAATTTTATTTAATCCACACAGTTTACCCAATGATTTACAACTGCCATTTATAAGAGGCTTGGAGGAATGGATGGTCATTTGCCCAAAGTTAACGTAACTGAAAACAGAAGAGCTAAGATTTGAACCCAGATAAAATTTCCCTTAGCAACTCAGTTTTGTAATTTTTCTAAATTCTTTTGACTGTTCTTACATTGTTTTCCATATTTCAGCAAAGCTAAGTTGTCATAATGGAAGATGTTGCATTGTTTATGAGCCAGCATACCAAAGACTGGCAGTTAAACTATGACACAGCACTTTATCAATAAAACTTTTTGTTTTATATGGATTTGAAAGTGCTCTATTTAAAAAAACAGAGCTAGTTAGACATATATTTTTATGGGACATTACTGTTGTGCATGTATAAAATGTAAAGCGTAAACAAAACAAATGGGAGGAGATCTTTCCTAGAAATTCCATTCAGAATCTGGCTCTTCTGAATCAGTTTGCAGATGAGCGTCCTTAGGGATATTCTGTGATGTCATCCTTCATGTCAGTAAGAACATTGATGATGTAGCATTTCCAAAAAGAATGTTCCATTATTGGGTCTGGAATTTTCTTCTAAGCTACTCTCATCCTTTCTAGAAGTTTTGATATGTACGTGCAAGTAAAATCAAGACCTCACATTTAAATATTTTAAAATGTACATGAGAGTCAATGGAGTATGATATTATTATGTTTCCTTTAAACTATGTTGAAAAAAATAAACTATCCACAAATTTAAGTATTTTACAGTGTTTTAGTTATACTCAGGTATCTAGGTCTGATATAAAGTCATTAGTCTGTAATGGATCATTACTATACATTTACATTGCTTTACTTTATTATCTCCATTTTTTGGAATGCTTAAAGGTACATCAGTTACCGGTTTAATTCTTCGCATATATTAACTCATTAAACCCAAGGAAGTGGCATAATGTCCATTTTATCAATGAAGAAACTAAGATTTAGAGAATTTAAATAATTTGTTCAAAGTCACATTCCTTCTTCAATGGCAAAGCCAGAGTTAGACTTTAATCTCAGTGACAGCAAATTGCATTCTACTAACTGCTTTGTGATATTATATCCACATAAACACACAGCTGCAGTATGAGAATTGTTAACTAATATTAATGATCCTTATTATGTGCTATGTAAACAATTTCAATTTCACTGAGCCTTCCCTCTACTTGCACATGAGTATATAAAGTACCCTAAATGTGGATTTTTATTGACTACTTTCTTTCTGAGGCCAAATATTAACAGTAACCCTTCAGGGACTGATCTAGTGGTAATGGGCCAACATTTCTTACAGCCTGGCAATGCATCACTCCGTGGCCATCTTGCTTTAAAGATTTCTGAGGGAATTAGCTATAAAATTAGCCAGTCATTCTTTACATGGATATAGGTCCATGCATACCTATTTTGCCACTGATCAGAAAATGTCAACTTGACAATCATTCTCTAGGAAATTAACGTTGCATGCACCACATGTTTATGACCCACCATATGAAAGGAAAGAGTATGTACAATTGCTTTATGATGTACCTAAAGCAAAATACTATTTTTAGGCGCTGCTCAGTGGAGCCATGCTTAGGTAGTTATCTTGCTTTTAAAAAGAAGAAAAATAATCACAGAGGAACTCCGACCTCATTTTATAATTGGGGAGTCAGTGACAGCAATAGTTAGCCTTGCAAGTAACAAATCCAGGAATGACTTAGAAAATAAAGTGAAGCAGCTTTTGTAATGTTAGGTCATGGACTTAGGAACTTTTATTTAAGCATTCCTCCTTTGAGGTACCTTGAGACAGTATCTTTAACAGCTCTGTCCAGGTGTTTGGAAACAAAAAGAGGATCTTTGTGTTTCTAGAGTTTGTGAGCCATGCTTTATTGAGAAAAGGTCAACTTCATGTGAAAAGGTTTGTGAAACCCTGTGAACCAATGCTGAGCCAAATGAAATGCATTGTAAAAGAAGGTAACTGTGCTTTCTCCCATGTTCTTAAGTCTCAGCATCCAGCACCACCATCCTCCCCACTACCTAAAGTCAAAATCATCATTGACTGGCCTCTCTTATCTGGTCCTTGTATTTAATAAATTTCTGAGTCCTCTTATTTTTCTTCCTCAATAACTTCCTACTCAGCCTACTTCTATCCTAACTGCCATTACTTCTAGTCACCACCATGGCCTGCCTGGACAGCTGCATCAACCTCTATAATTTAACTGAGGTTTTCTGCTTGTGGTCCTGCTGTTTATGAAGCTGATCATGTGACTTCTTGGCTTAAACTCTTCAATGGTTTCTTGCGGCTCTTGAGATAAGGCCCCAAGTCTACCGTGTAGCTCACAAGTTCCCCCATGATGAGACCCTTGTTGATTTCCGAAGTTCTGTCTCTCTCCCTCCCATGGAGGGCATTGAAAGAAGGTAAAATGTCCTTTCCTTTCCACAGTTAATTTTATACCTTCTAAGATGCCTTCCTCTATGCCCAGGCTTGTTTCATACCTCCTGCTTTGTGTTCTCTTACTTCTTCTTGACGATCCTATCCCTTAGTTAGCTCTGTTATAACTACCTGCTTGTTTACCTTCTCTCAGTTCAGTTCAGTTCAGTTGCTTAGTCGTGTCCAACTCTTTGCAACCCCATGAATCACAGCACGCCAGGCCTCCCTGTCCATCACCAACTCCCAGAGTTCACTCAAACTCATGTCCATCGAGTCGGTGATGCCATCCAGCCATCTCATTCTCTGTCATCCCCTTCTCCTCCTGCCCCAATCCCTCCCAGCATCAGAGTCTTTTCCAGTGAGTCAACTCGTCACATGAGGTGGCCAAAGTATTGGAGTTTCAGCTTTAGCATCAGTCCTTCCAATGAACACCCAGGATCGATCTCCTTTAGAATGGACTGGTTGGATCTCCTTGCAGTCCAAGGGACTCTGAAGAATCTTCTCCTAGACCACAGTTAAAAGCACCAATTCTTTGGCGCTCAGCTTTCTTCACAGTCCAACTCTCACATGACCACACATGACCACTGGAAAAACCATAGCCTTGACTAGACGGACCTTTGTTGGCAAAGTAATGTCTCTGCTTTTTAATATGCTATCTAGGTTGGTCATAACCTTCCTTCCTACCAACCATAAATTCATTGAAAGCAGAAACTGGAAACTGTCTCTTTTTCAAAAGTCAGGGCAGTTGTTACCATACTACATGGAACACTGGTACAAAGGATGACTTGAAGCACAGGTGTTCTCATTTAAACTTTTAAAAACTATCTTACATTATTTTACATTTACATGCTCTTTATAACAAGTAGTTTGTTTTATTATAAACCTCAGATGCACAGGATTAAATTAACTATAATCTTTATTCTATGACACAGTAATCAGTGGTCTTTTCATAACCCATTTGTATTTATTTCGTTTGTTATTTTATACCTTAATAAGCATCCCCAAATTCACTGTGCAAAACAGAAGCTAAGATCATTGCAAAAGGCAACATCTAGCCATATGATACATGGGTTCTTTTCTTCTGCATCCTTGTACCTGACCCTACATACAATGATCACTGTTCTCTTACTTCCTATTTAAATAGTTCACGTTCCTGTATATTTCTAAGCTTTATTTTTTAATATTGTGGAATGTAATTAACAATTCAGTTTTTAACTATGTTCTACTTTTTAAATAGAGTGCATATAATTGCATATCAAAACAGAATAAAAGAGTATATTTCCTTTTCTTATTGAGATATAATTGATATATAGCACTGTATTAGTTTAGGTGTACAACATAATGATTAAATATTTGTATGTATTGTTAAATAATCACCGGATAAGTCTAGTTAACATCCATCACTGAACATAGTTGCAAAACTTTTTGTGTAATAAGGATTTTTTAAATCTACTCTCTAGCAATTTTCAGATTTATAATGTAATGTTGTTAACTATAATCACCCTGCTGTATATTCCAAACCTCATTTTCTTATGTTTCTTGTTTTTAATTTTATAAAAGGCATATCACACTTTGGCAATACTTGGAGCGTTCTTCATTTAATATCATGTTGCTGAGAGTCATCTTATTGCTGTATGCTGTTGTAGTTCACTTGGTTTGACTGCTATTTTCCACTGATGACTATATCATAGTTTAAGCACCCACTCACCCATCAGCGGGCACTTGAGTGGTCACGGTGCTTTTGCCACTGTGTACAGCAGTGCTCTGAGCCTTTGAGTACTTGCCTCCTGTTGGACATTGACAAGCATTTCACTGTAGAACACATATCATAGAGTATGTGAATCCATAACTTTTAGAGAGAATACCAAACTGGAATTTAATGACATAGTACCAACTTACCCACTGATCAGTAATGTATGTGAAATCCTATGGATCCACACCCTCTCTATTTCTTGGTGCTGTCAGCCTTCTTCATTTTGGCCACTCAGATATCAGGAAAATGATGTCTCCTGTGAACTTCATTTATATTTCCCTGATGAGTAATGATATTGAACATTTCTTCATACATCTATTGTATGTATGTGTTTTCTCCTCTGTGAGACGTTTACTCCTATTTTCTATCCATTTTTCTCTTGGATTGTTTGTGTTACTGGTATGTAGACCTTTTTACATATTTCGATAGCAATTCTTTGAAGACTGTGTACTTATCGTAAAATATCTTTTTGAAGTTGGTAACTTATCTCTGTAACATCCTTAAGTTATCCTAATGAATAAAAAGTTCTTAAGACATACATATGTCTTAAGTCATACATATGTCATATACATATGACATTGAATAGTACCAGAGTAGATTTCTGGATAGCATGGCAAGGAGTGAAGTTACCCAGTCTCATAACTCATGAAGTGAGTTGTATATACTTTGCTCTGTGTTTGTGGTGCTTTTGAACTGGAACTTACTGCATTCCACATAACCATAAAGTATTAGGCACATCATAGGCATTCAGCCAGAATTTGCTGGAAAAGGACACAATAAGAACATTCACCCTCCAGGTTGATTCAACAGATGGCTCGCTTTTGAAAGAAGAAAAAAGTTTAAAGAAACTAAAGAACAGGACTGATTTCCAGTTGATTTTCATGGTGTTTTTGGCAGATGAGTACATGTAGTTAGATTGGTCAAGTTTCCTCTTTTCCAAGATAGTATTTTGGGGACACACTTGTATTGGTTCTGTTCCGTTCCGTTCCGTCGCTCAGTCGTGTCCGACTCTCTGCGACCCCATGGACTGTAGCCTACCAGGCTTCTCCGTCCATGGGATTCTCCAGGCAAGAATACTGGAGTGGGTTACCATTTCCTTCACCAGGGGATCTTTCGCACTGATTCACTTATAGGAGACTTTTGCATATACTGTGGAACTTCTCTTTGGAGCTGATGAAAGGGAAGAAATAAGAAAGAAATACTGATCCTCTTACAATTCATCCACGACCTCAAATTCCCCCAAGTGAACCCACTTATATTTCTTTATTCTGCACTCCCTAGCTCCCACTCAGGCACAAAGCAGAATGTATCAATATGTACACTTTGATTTGTGCTGATTTTTCATCTTCTTTTTTAACCTACAATATGGTGTCAACCAATCTCTCTGAGGCTCTTCCTATGACTACCATCCACCGTTTATTCAGTGTTCCTACCTCCCATGAGGGCCACGGCAAAGGCAGGAATACATTGAGTCTGAGAGATGGGGTAAGGATGTCTGTATTATATTTACATAGTTTTGCAATATGAAAGTAGCGTGTTTTTATTTTTAAAGAATATTATGTTTTATGATACAGAAAACAGCATCTCATGAATATGTAGTATAAGGAATACTATTATTTGTGCCCTGGCTACGCATTGCCCAACTTGAGTACCTGAACTCCACCAATCTACTGCAACTCCCTGTATCAGCCCCTCGCCTCTCATTTATTTATTCATTCAAGAGCATTTATTTAAATGAATATTACATATCAAGCACTGTTCTGGGCACTACAAAACAGTAAAATAAAAGAAAGATAAAAAGCCCTGACTCATGGAGCTTACATTTTATAAAAGAAAACTACTATTTTGGATTTGGGTTTTATTATTAGATAGATACAGATCTCTCCAAGCAGTATGTTAGTTTATTATCATGCCATACAATTTTCTTCTAAGATTTGCTTTTTTTACTTCATGCATTTATGCATGAAATGCTACTTTGTCCATTCTCAATATTTCTAAACTTCTGTTTTGTAAGTACTTCACAGCATATCCATTTTTCTGTTTGTAGATATCTGGATTATCTTTAGATTCTTGCTATAACAAACAATTCTGCTGTGAAATGGTACCCTAAGACACATATCTTTATTCTTTTGCTTAACATGATGTTTGTGAGAGTCATTTCTGTTATGCAAAGCAGTAATTCAGTACCATTTATTGTTGCATGGTTTGTTTAGATATGATGCTTTTGAACTGTGGTGTTGGAGAAGACTCTTGAGAGTCCCTTATACTGCAAGGAGATCCAACCAGTCCATTCTAAAGGAGATCAATCCTGGGTGTTCATTGGAAGGACTGATGCTAAAGCTGAAACTGCAATACTTTGGCCACCTCATGCAACAAGTTGACTCACTGGAAAAGACTCTGATGCTGGGAGGGATTGGGGGCGGGAGGAGACGGGGACGACAGAGAATGAGATGGCTGGATGGCATCACCGACTCAATGGACATGAGTTTGAGTGAACTCTGGGAGTTGGTGATGGACAGGGAGGCCTGGTGTGCTGTGATTCATGGGGTCAGACACGACTGAGCTACTGAACTGAACTGAACTGAACACCTAATTTGCTTGTACTTATTTATTTCAATAATTTGAATTATTTCTACTATTTGTTTAACACCATATTTATGTATGTCTTTTGAAGCATATGTTTGTGTTGGGTATTGCTGGCTCATAAGATACATGTAAGAATAATTATAGTAGATACAGTCACATAATTATCCAAAGGGAAAATACAATTTGCTCTACCACAGCTATTCTGCTATGTTTCACATTGTGCTTTTAATTTATATTTGTTTGATGAGTAATGAAAGTGAGCACTTCCGTAAAAGTTCATTTGTTGTTTAATATCATATTTATAAAGTACCAGTTCAGCACTTTCACCTATTTTATTCTCTTGAATTGTCTGGCTATTTTTGTTGATTTGAAAAACTATATACAAGAGTATTCCTGAAGGATAGGAATAAAGGACAAGACCAATTGTACGTCATTAAATAGAAGAGGTAATAATATGCACATTTGTCTTATTCTTGGTCTGAGGTAAAATTCAGTATTTCAATTAAATATATTATTGTAAGTTTTGCTAAATGATTTATTAGAATAACAAAGTTTCCTTTCATTCCTGGTTTGCTATAGTTTATCATGAAAGCATATAGACTTTAAGTGCTTTTCATGCAGCTATTGAGTTAATTATATGCATTTTCTCCTTCATGCTATGACATGTTGATTTATATTGATTAATTTTTGAATATTAACCCAAGCATGTGTTCCTAGAATAAACTCAGCATTTTTGTAGTGTAGTATGCTTTTTGAATATTGCTGAATTCAGTATTCTGATACTTTGCTTAGAATTTTTTAAAATCCGTTTTCATGTAAAAGGTTGGCCTATAGGTTTACTTTCTTGGAACAAAATTGTCAGCTTTTGGTATTAAAGGGCATGCTAGCCTCAAAATCATATTGGGAAATAACACCTCTTTATTCTTGTGATCTATTTCCCCCTACCCTAATTCTCTTTTCACCTGTGTTTAACTTCTATTAATCCCATTGATTGGGTTCTTAATTTCAGTTGTTACACTTTTTCCATTCTCCAGTTACCACTTGATCCCATTGTTTTACCACTGTATTTCATTAATTAATATTTTTACCTATTTATTCTGATTATTTTAATATCCATGTCTGAATATCTGGATATCCTGTGTGAGTCTATTGTTAATACTTATTGTTTGCCTTTGGTTATTAGTCATCTCATCTTTTTGTGTGTTTTGATAATTTTTTGTGCTGAGAATTGACTTTGAAAAACTGTAGAAATAGTTTGAAACTCTAAACTGTTCCTTTCATATCAGCAAATTTCTTAATGAGAAACATAATTCAGATTTCAGGCCCCTTTCCTTGGATTTTCACTCTCTCTCCAATCCTAGAATTGAAAATTCCTACTGTGTCAATGTTTTCAAGATTTTTTTTTAAATATTGAGTTTGTCTAGTTACTCTCAGTGAGGGAATTTTTCTCAAATTTGCTAGTATGCTATTGCCAGAAGGAGCACTGATTATGTTACTAGATTTTAATTTGTGTTTTCTTAATTTCAAAAGAGTTGAACATTTTTTAATAAGCTAATCAGCCACTAGGTGTTTTTATTTATGCATGTTACTATTTATTCATTTTTTATTGATCTGTAGAAATTGTATTACCATATAGATTTTTATTCTTGTTGTATTTGAAGTTCTTTCTCTCTAGTTACAGTTATTTTTATTCTTAATTTGCTTTGATGAACTTAAGTATTTTTAATAATCATATTCACCAATCTTTTCTTTTTTGAGCTTTTTATCTTATTTAGAAACTCTTTCCCTATATCAGTGTTATAAAGATATTCTTCTATATTTTTCTCTAATAATTAAAAATTTTTTCTTTTAACTTTTGTCTTAATCCATGTGCATTTCATGTTTGTTTGTGAAGTAAAGATCCAATTTCATTTATTTCCATATGAATGAATATATATCTATCATATATGTTTTAGAGGTCTGACAGAAAGTGGTCAGAGAAGGGGATGGCAAACCACTTCAGTATACGTGCCTTGAGAACCCCATGAACAGTATCAATTTTATAATATACCTTTTATTTTTTAATATTTATTATTTATTTGACTGGGCCAGGTCTTAGTGGGGGCACTCAGGATCTTTAGTTGCAGCATGTGAGATTTACTTCCCTGACCAGGCATGGAACCCAGGCCCCCTGCATTGGGAACAAAGAGCCACTAGCCAACAAGGGAAGTCCCTATAATATACCTTTTAATATAACGCTGCATAAATATACCACAGTGTGTTTATCCCCTCATCTATTGATGGACATTTAAATTGTTTCCAGTTGTTGCCTATTACAAATAAGGCAGTTGTAATGAAGCTCCAATACTTTGGCCACCTCATGCGAAGAGTTGACTCACTGGAAAGGACTCTGATGCTGGGAGGGATTGGGGCAGGAGCAGAAGGGGATGACAGAGAATGAGATGGCTGGATGGCATCACCAACTCGATGGACATGAGTTTGAGTGTACTCCGGGAGTTGGTGATGGACAGGGAGGCCTGGCGTGCTGTGATTCCTGGGGTCGCAAAGAGTCGGACACAACTGAGCGACTGAACTGAACTGAATATTCTTGTCCAGATTTTTTTGTGGACCTAAGTCATAATTTCTCTTAGGTAAATGCCTGGGAATGAAATTGCTGAGACATAGAGTGTTTAACATTTTTAAAAAGCTGCCAAAGTGTTTTCCCTAAAAGAGATACCATTTATGCAACTGTCTGCAATGTATAAGAGTTGCAGTTGCTCCATATCCTTACCAACACTTGCAATTGTTAGAAATTTTAACTTTAGCCATTTTATTGCTGTCCAGTGGTATCTCATTTGTCTTAATGTGCATTCACCTGAAGGATAATATGATATTAAGTATTTTGTCATGTATTTATTAGCCATATATTTTCTTATAGAAAGTACCTTTTCAAGTCTTTATTATGTTTTTTTATTGAATTGTCATCTTATTATTGAGTTTAAAAGGACTGACTATATTCTGGATTATATATTCTGGATATAAGGCCTCTGTCAGAGGCATATGTTGATAATATTTTCCTCTAATATGTAGCCTGCTTTTTCATTTTCCTAATGGTGTCCTTTGAAGAGCAAAAAGTTTTAATTTCAATAACACCCAGTGTATCACTTTTGGATTTCCATTTAGTCTAAGAAATCATTTCCTACTCCAAAGTAACAAAAATTTCATCCTGTATTTTATTCTAAAAATACTGTAGTTTTGGCTTACCTTTAGGCTTTAGGATCTATGAATTCTGGTTTATGGCATGAGGTAGACATAATTTATTTTTTAATATGACCATTCAGTGTTCCCACCATATTTAATGAAAACAATTTTACTTTCCCATATAATTACCTTGAAACTTTTCCCAAAATTCAGTTTACCATAGGTGTGTTAGTTTTTTTGCAGATTGTGTTCTGGCCCATTGATCTATATGTCAATACTTTTGTTAGTATTGTATTGTTGTGATTATTGGAGCTTTATAATAGGCTTAAAATCAGATAGTGTTACTCTTCCAACTTTATTCCTTTTCTAAATCATTGACTAGGATATCATTAAATCATAAACAAGTTTGACAGCACTGACATCTTAACAATACTGAATCTACCAATCCATGAGCATGATATAGCTCACCAGCTCTCTTTAAATTTCTCTCAGCAGTGTGTAATAGTTTTCCGTGTAGAGATCCTGCACATCTTTCATGAGGTTTATCCTAGATATTGCAGTTGTTTTTAATACAATCACTTAGCCTTTTTAAAATAACTTTTAAATTATTTTATAAGAGTTTTAGATTTATAGAAAAATTATAAAACTAGCACAAAGAGTTCCCATAAACCCCACGCCCAGTTTGCCCTAATATTAGCTTCTTATTTTAATATGGTACATTTGTCAGAATTAGTAAATCAAGACTAATGCATTATTGTTAACTAAAATTTATGCTTCACTCTGGTTTCCTTAGTTTTGAACTAGTGTCTATTTTCTGTCACAGGATCTCAACCAGGTAGTATATTATATTTAGTTGTTATGTCTCCTTGGACTTCTCTTGGGAATTTACTTTTTACTATGTTCATAATATTATGTTTTTTTCCTCAAAATGGTTGATGTATTAGATATTCAAATGTCAAAGAGTAGAGTACATGTATCCTTTCAGACCATGTTTTTCTCTGGGTATATTTCCAGGAGTGAATTGCAGGGTCATATGGTAGCTCTCAAGATTGCCGGGAGAAATATCAATAACCTCAGATATGCAGATGACACCACCCTTATGGCAGAAAGTGAAGAGGAACTCAAAAGCCTCTTGATGAAAGTAAAAGAGGAGAGTGAAAAGGTTGGCTTGAAGCTCAACATTCAGAAAACGAAGATCATGGCATCTGGTCCCATCACTTCATGGGAAATAGATGGGGAAACAGTGGAAACAGTGTCAGACTTTATTTTTTGGAGCTCCAAAATCACTGTGGATGCTGATTGCAGCCAGGAAATTAAAAGACGCTCCTTGGAAGGAAAGTTATGACCAACTTAGATAGTATATTAAAAAGCAGAGACATTACTTTGCCAACCAAGGTCCGTCTAGTCAAGGCTATGGTTTTTCCCGTGGTCATGTATGGATGTGAGAGTTGGACTGTGAAGAAAGCTGATCGCCAAAGAATTGATGCTTTTGAACTGTGGTGCTGGAGAAGACTCTTGAGAGTCCCTTGGACTGCAAGGAGATCCAACCAGTCCATTCTGAAGGAGATCGATCCTGGGTGTTCATTGGAAGGACTGATGCTAAAGCTGAAACTCCAATACTTTGGCCACCTCATGCGAAGAGTTGACTCACTGGAAAAGACTCTGATGCTGGGAAGGATTGCGGGTGGGAGGAGAAGGGGATGACAGAGAATGAGATGGCTGGATGGCATCACCGACTCGAGGGACATGAGTTTGAGTGACCTCCGGGAGTTGGTGATGGACAGGGAGGCCTGGCGTGCTGTGAATCATGGGGTCGCAAAGAATCGGTCACGACTGAGCGACTAAACTGAACTGAACTGATGGTAGCTCTATTTTTAGTTTTTAAAGGAACTTCCATACTGTTGTCCACAGTGGCTATACCAATTTATATTCCCACCAGTAGTGCAGAAGGGTTCCCTTCTCTCCACACCGTCTCCAGCATTTATTGTTTGTGAATTTTTTTGATGATAGCCATTTTGACTGATGTGACATGGTATCTTATTATAGTTTTGATTTTCATTTCTCTAGTAATTATCAATGCTGAGCATCTTTTCATGTGCCTTTTGGCCATCTGTGTATCTTCTTTGGAGAAATGTAGGTCTTCTGCCCATTTTTTAATTGGGTTGTTTTGATGATGTTAAGCTTCATGAGCTGTTTATAAATTTTGAAGACTAATCCCTTGTTGGTCACATCATTTGCAGATATTTTCTCCCAGTCTGTGGGTTGTATTTTTGTTCTGTTTATTGTTTCCTTTGCTGTGCAAACACTTTTAAATTTCAGTAGGTTCCATTTGTTTATTTTTGTTTTTATTTCCTTTGTTCTGAAAGACAGACGGAAAAAGATATTGCTACAGTTTATGTCAGAGAGTGTTCTGCCTATGTTTTCCTCTAGGAGATTTATAACGTCCAGTCTCACATTTAAGTCTTTATAAACAATTTTGAGCTTATTTTTGTATATGGTGCTAAAGAATGATCTAATTTCATATTTTTGCATGTATCTGCCTAGTTTCCCCACACCATTTGTTGAAGAGATTGTCTTTCCAACATTGTGTGGATCTTGCCTCCATGTCATAGATTAATTAACCCTAGGTGTATGGATTCATTTTTAGACTTTCTATCCTGTTCCCTTGATCTGTATTTTCATTTTTTTGTGCCAGTACCATACTGATTGATGACTATAGCTTTGTGGTATCAGCTGAAGTCAGGGAGCCTGAATCCTCCAGCTCTAGTTTTCTTTCTCAAAATTGCTTTGGGTATTTGGAGTCTTTTGTGTCTCCATACAGATTTTAAGATTTTTTTGGTCTAGTTCTATGAAAAATACCATTGGTAATTTGATAGGGATTGATTGAATCTGTAGATTACCTTGCATAGTATGTAATTGTAATATGTACCATCTTTTGTAATATGGTAACTGATATCATGTTCCTTTCTTCAAAATGGTAGATGTATTAGATACTCATTTGTCACAGAGTGGAGTTGGATGCCTACCTCACACCATGTACTCAAAATGCATCGGTGACATAAATTAAAAGCTAAAGTTACAAAATTCATAGATGATGACATAGGACTAAATCTCCATGAACTTTAATTTGAAACATAGGCTTGTACATGACTGAGCAACGAGAGAAATAGTAGAGAAACTGAACTTTCATAAAATTAAAAGCTTTTGTTCATCAAAGGACATTATCAAGAAAGAGAAAAAGCAACCTACAGAATGGTATAAAGCAATTGCAAGTCATACATTTCGCAGGGGTCTATAAAGAACTCTTAAGCTCAACAACAAAAAGATTTTTTAAAAGTTATTTAAAAATAAGCAAAGGATTTGTACAGACCTTTATCCAAAGAAGTAAAAATGGCCAACAGGCACATAAAACGATGCTCCACATTGTTAGTTATGAGGGAAAACAAAATTAACAGTGAGGCATTACTTCATACCCACTGTGATGGCTGTAATGAAAAACATTAAAAATAACAAGTGTCAGAAAAATATGGAGAAATTGAAACCCTCATACATTGCTGGTAGGAACATAAAGAGGTTAAGCCAGTTTGGAAAACAGTTTGACAATTCCTTAAAAAGTTAAACATAGAATCACTTTATGACCCAGCAGTCCCACTCCAAGGTGTATACACAAAAGAACTGAAAAAATACTCGAACAAGCACATGTACACAGAAGTTCATAGCAGCACTATACACAGTAGCCAAAAGGTGGAAAGAACCCAAATGTCCATTAGCAGAAATGGACAAACCCAGGGTGATATATAGATATGTACAATGGAATGTTATTCGGCCTTTAAAAAGAGGGAAGTACAACACAGTTGAACTTTGAAAACATGGTGCTAACTGAAAAAGGCCAGGCACGAAAGGTCATACATTGTATGACTCCATTTGTATGAAGAATTCAAAGAGACAGAACCTACACTGGTGGCTGTCAGAGGCAGAGTTTGGGAAAGTAGGAAGCAACTACTTGGCACATACAAGTTTTCCTTTTGGGTGATAAAAATGTTTTAGAACTCGACTGAAGTGGTGGTTGCACAACATGGTAAGTGTACTAAATGCCTCTGAATTTTTCACTTTTAAATGAATAAATTTATGTGTGAATTTCACCTCCATAACAAAAAAGGGGAGACTTAAAAAGTGGTAGGGATATTTATCTATCACTGCTCTATCTCCAGCTATTTTGAGAGAACCAAGCATGGACAAATAAATGTCACTGAGTAAATGAAAAACTGCACCTGTCTTTTAAGCACAGCAGTTGTCTCTCATAGCTGGGCTGGAAAAGTGTCTGAGTTTACTTTCAAAAAGAGTTTCTGAGCTACAGTCATGGCTATAGTAGAAATACACAAGCCACGGTTTCCCCAAAGGACGGAAGATGGGCCCAGGTTTTGGAAGACAACATTCTCCACCATCTTTCATCTTTACTTTTGGCAGAGAGCTGAAATTGCTGTGTCTCGCTAAGACCCCTGATACTCCTTTGCCTCCCACCCAGCACACTCCAACAAGAGTAGACTTTATTCACCATATTTACCTGACTAGTTTCTATACAAACTCTATGTGCAGCAAAACTCAGCTGTTTGTAAACCGCTGTGAGTGGTGTAGATTAACTTTGCCAAGAACCTCATGAATAGAATAAGATCACATAGCAATATAGTTATTCAAAATCCATAGAAATAAGTATAGTAGGAACCTTAATTACCATCCATTCTTTGTTTTGTTCATCATTTATTATGTATCAGACACCCTAAATGGTGCTTTTAATACATCATATAACTGAATTTTCACCCTGGTAGTCCTATATTTAGATGAAGAAGCTGAGGCTTATAGAAATCATGTAAGAAGAGGCAGAGTAAACATTTGAACTTGGACATTTAAACAATGAATGTTGGCTTCATTCTGTTTTTTGCCAGTGTGCTTCTTCACAGAGTAGAGTTTATAGTAACAAGTGGCCTCACTGCTCTTATGCTGTCGGTTCCTTGACCAGAGCGAAAAAGACTTCAAGTTTAAACAGACCCCAGGGAAGGTCTCTGGAAGCATTAACATGGGTCACATGCCAACCTCCTGGCCAGGTAACAGAATACTAGGATCAGATGTATATTATTAGATTAGGTTGACCCTTGAACAATGCCAGGGAGGTTGGGACTGGGGGTGCCAAACCTCTGTGTAGTCAAAAATCTGCATAAAATTTTATGGCCAGTGGCTAGGTGATAAAGAATCTGCCTACCAAGCAGAAGACACAGGTTTGATCTCTGAGTCAGGAATATCCCCTGAAGAAGGAAATGGCAACCTACTCCAGTATTCTTGCCTGAAAAATCCCGTGGACAGAGGAGTCTGGTGGGCCACAGTCCATGGGGTTACACAAGAATCAGACACAACTTAGCAGCTAAACAACAATTCCATATCCAAGTGTCCACATCTACAGATCGGTTGAATCTGTACTACATATATGTAGTATGAGTGCGTGCTCAGTTGTGTCTGACTCTTTGACTCCATGACCTGTAGCCCACCAGGCTCCTCTGTCCATGGGATTTTCCAGGCAAGAATACTGCAGTTAATTTCTATTTCCTCCTTCAGGGGATCTTCCCAACCCAGGGATCAAACCTGTGGCTCCTGTGGCTCCTGCATTGGCAGTCAGATTCTTTACCACTGAGCCACCTGGAAAGTCCACATAAATGTAGTAATATAGTACATATTATTGAAAATATCTGCATATAAGTGGACCAGTATTGTTTAAGGGTCAACTGTACTATTATTTCCCAAAAGAAGGTGAGGACTGTTTGGGGAATCCAAAACAACAAAGCATGCTACCATCTCTCTTCAGTTTCAGGCCATAGTTTAAAAGACATCTGCCAAATAACACCATCTGTTAAAAACACAGAATGATAAGCATAGGAAAAAGGCACTCTGTTTGTTGGTCAATAATGTAATGAAGAGGGCTCCATTCTAGCATTAGATACTATGATAAAATGAGCCAAAAGTTAGGATGCAGTGGTTCTAAGTCTCAGCTCAGTCACTTACTCTCTCTGCAGCCTCAGGTAAACCCAGTTTGGGCCTTGATTTTCTACTTAAAGTTATAACAGTTGCCATAAATAGTTTTCAAAGGCCTTTTCACTGTAGGTAGCTATGATTTTCTTGGTCTAATCAACAAATTTGGAACACTCAGCAGTGGCCACAGGACTGGAAAAGGTCAGTTTTCATTCCAATCCCAAAGAAAGGCAATGCCAAAGAATGCTCAAACTAGTACACAATTGCACTCATCTCACACGCTAGTAAAGTAATGCTTAAAATTCTCCAAGCCAGGCTTCAGCAATACATGAACTATGAACTTCCATATGGTCAAGCTGGTTTTAGAAAAGGCTGAGGAACCAGAGATCAAATTGCCAACATCTGCTGGATCATGGAGAAAGCGAGAGAGTTCCAGAAAAACATCTATTTCTGATTTATTGACTATGCCAAAGCCTTTGACTGTGATGGATCACAATAAACTGTGGAAAATTCTGAAAGAGATGGGAATACCAGACCACCTGACCTGCCTCTTGAGAAACCTGTATGCAGGTCAGGAAGCAACTGTTAGAACTGGACGTGGAACAACAGACTGGTTCCAAATAGGAAAAGGAGTACGTCAAGGCTGTATATTGTCACCCTGCTTATTTAACTTATATGCAGAATACATCTTGAGAAATGCTGGGCTGGAGGAAGCATAAGCTGGAATCAAGATCGCCAAGAGAAATATCAATAACCTCAGATATGCAGATGATACCACCCTTATGGCAGAAAGTGAAGAAGAACTAAAGAGCCTCTTGATGAAAGTGAAAGAGGAGAGTGAAAAAGTTGGCTTAAAGCTCAACATTCAGAAAACTAAGATCATGGCTTCCGGTCTCATTACTTCATGGGAAATAGATGGGGAAACAGTGGAAACAATGGCTGACTGTTCTTTTGGGCTCCAAAATCACTGCAGATGCTGATTGCAGCCATGAAATTCAAAGACGCTTACTTCTTGGAAGGAAAGTTATGACCAACCTAGACAGCATATTAAAAAGCAGAGACATTACTTTGCCAACAAAGGTCTATCTAGTCAAGGCTATGGTTTTTCCAGTAGTCATGTATGGATGTGAAAGTTGGACTATAAAGAAAGCTGAGCACTGAAGAATTGATGCTTTTGAATTGTAGTATTGGAGAAGACTCTTGAGAGTCCCTTTGACTGCAAGGAGATCCAACCAGTCCATCCTAAAGAAGATCACTCCTGGGTGTTCATTGGAAGAACTGATGTTGAAGCTGAAACTCCAATACTTTGGCCACCTGATGCAAAGAGTTGACTCATTTGGAAAGATTCTGATGCTGGGAAAGATTGAGGGCAGGAGGAGAAGCAGACGACAGAGGATGAGATGGTTGGATGGCATCACCGACTCAATGGACATTGGTTTGGGTGGACTCCAGGAGTTGGTGATGGACAGGGAAGCCTGGCGTGCTGCAGTTCATGGGGTCGCAAAGAGTCAGACACGACTGAGCGACTGAACTGAACTGAATCTCCCAATTTTGGAAAAGTGTTTTATTGCTGTTTTCAGTTCAGATACCTCATTCCTAATCTTTGCTTGGCCTTGCAGTGCTGGGTTTGCTTATAGTATCATAAATTCTTTAGTTTTAAGGTGTGATTTTCACAGTGAACACAGGGAATGTGTGTATTCTGTACAGTGTCCAGCTTCACCCAGCCAGAACTTCACAGAGGGAAAATGGAAGACAGAGTCATTGTTCAGTACATTGAATCAGAATAATAGAATGAAAACACAACTTTTAGCTTTTTCTGGGTCAACATAACTTCAGTGTAGTAGAAATTTGGTAATTATCAGTTTCATTAGATGGGAATTTATTAACCTTTGACAAACCATCCCCTTTGATAAACCTAAGTATCCCACATCAACCCGCAGAGTTTCTGAAACAGAGCCTTGGTTGGTCAGGAGAGGTGGGGAGAGCCTCAACTCTTCCTCCCTCTCACCATTCAGTCACTGAAGCCCAGAATTTAGACCCCACCTTCTGTAAATGACCACATGGCAACATTTGTCAAGCTTTACTTTCCCTCAGTTGTATCATAAAATTTGTAAGTTGCTTTTTAATTTCCAGTTATTAAACTCCAACACTGACTATGCTTTTATTAACCTCCTCATCCACTCCATCATCCTGCCCACAAAAGGGAGGTTCTGATATGCCTCCCTAGGAAGAAATGTCCTGCAGTTGAGGACTACAAGTAGACCACACTTAGTAGTAATTTTCAATCATTGCAGCTCTACTTTTTCTTTGAAAAATAATCTTCACTCACTGCAGCTTTACTTTTTCCTTGAAATGTTACGTTTGTCTAAATTCCTTAAGGTCACTTCTGAACCTCAGTTCCCTTTATAAATTTGTTATGAAAATTGGGGAATCATTTATATAAAGGGCTTAGCACAGTGTCTGGAATATAATAAGTGTTCAATGACTATTAGATAAAGTCAATCAAAGCTGATATGTACAGTTGTACAGGATGTGCACTACACAACTCCAGGGGTTGCAAATCAGACCACAGAGTAAAAGACAGTCCCTGGAATTGTGATATGTAGAAAACAATAGATAAGTAGACAAAATACATAGGCATATGGGTTACATTATATATATATATATATTATGTGTGTGTGTTGCCAATGATATCTGTGAATTGGCTAAGCAGAGGGTGTCTGATTTACCAAGACTCCTTCTCTGCTCCCTCTGTATAGTATCATCAGCAGAGCCAGGAAGTCCCAGGCAGCCAAGTATGCAGTCTCAGGCCAGCAGGATCAAATCCAAACTATCTCCCAAGCCAGCTCTTGAAAAGGAACAGCATCGGTGACCCAAAACGAAAGGGAGTATAGAACTGAAGCATTCAGGAAGAACCACATGAGGTCTTCAGCAAACTTCCCAGGCTTCCAAGGAAAGTTTACGTCATTTTAAATATCGGTTGTTTAGATTGGGATTACCATGAGAACAACACGCTGCCGTTATCGTGAGGACAATGCCCAGAGGAGAGAAGCTCTATTTCTGTTTGTTTGGACTTGAAGGGAATGCCTGCCTTACAGCCTGCAGGCTTTAAGTGTTTCATAATCAGTGGATGCTGGATGCTTCAGTTACTGCTGGAGACGTGGGACCACAACAACAATAGGAAAAGATGGAATAACTTGAGGAAGCAGAGGCTGGAGAATGTTCAATTCGTCACAGGCTCCCTGACCATGTGTTTTATGGCATGAAACACTCAAGGCAGAATGTGACATTAAAGAAAATAAAGGGAATCTATGACCAAATAAATATCAGTGTGAAGGATTCTTACTGAGCTACCTAGTTAGAGAAGCTCACATACCTCCAATTAGTGAGAATTGTATTTCCCAGATGTGATACTCCATGCCCAGACTAACCACGTGTGAAATGATATCACTCATTTCCCTTTCCTACTCACCTAATTTGTTGCTACTCAATAGTTGGCAAGATTAGCCTTTCTCAGCAGGAAATACCTAAGCTGCTCAACTCCATTCAAAGGACATGTATTGCTTGCCTACTATGTGCTAGATAAACCAGTGTGAATAGGACAAAAATAAAAGTAGGTTCCCCACTTCAGGGAGCACACTGTCCAGTCAGAAAAGCAAGAAAAGGAAAAGATCGCAAAATGGGAACTATGTACTCCAATAGGGATGCTAATATAGTTCTGCCACAGTGATGGGCAGCAAGAAAGAAAGAGAAAATAAAACACTAAATGTCCAACTTATACTAAAATTTAAACTAAAGAACCTGATGACATCAGGAAATTTTGGATTAAAGCAGAATCTTTAATCCAGGGCATCTCCAAGAGAGAGGCTCATCTGTTTGAAAAAAAAATTGTGTTTTTCACTTACAAAGTAGTTATTTACTGTATCTATAGAGTAAAATCACTTTGTTCCAGTCGTTGCACTCATGATTAATTAGTTGATGAATTAGAAAATCATGCTTTAGTGGAATCTCGTTTATCCAATGAGCTCAACTTATTGGGAGACAGTGTGTCCAGATAATATCTTTTAAAAATCTCTACCTGCTCCCCAGCATTATTCTCTATAAGAGGGTCCTTTTATCCTTCAAAATTCATCACCAGCTTCAAATGAGAGTAAGCAAAAATGGTTGAAGTTGAGCCTGAGTAAATGACAGGTTATCTTCCTGGTTCATTATGCCCTCCATGTTTTAAATAAAGATGTAGTTGAAAAGATAAGATTGGAAATTTAAAAATAAAGCTGCCAATTCCAGGTTTAGATAAGGATCTGAAAACATAGCTCCTTCTGCCCCCCACCCCCAGGACACTCATTGGTTTAGCCTGTTTTGCAGACTATCTCTTGTTCTCAGCTATTGCCCCAAATGGTTCTAAGAATTCTGAGAATGATATATCCATATGATCTCAGAACTTGCCACCTTTTGCCTGGACTGAGTAGCAGAATCTGGCTCCTTCCCTGTGACCTAAGTTTTGTACTTTGGATCTGAGGACGTCAAAGTGAGTCTTAGGAAATCAAACTGTCAGCTGGCCACTTGAAATAAAAATGTTAGCCTTTATCAAGTACCCACTGTCAAACCAGGTAGTTTTACTCATTTAGTTCTCAAAGTATAGCCAGGTAGGAGTATCCTTAGGCCCATTTTTCAGATAAAGACACTAACTTGTGCAAGTCAGATGGCCAAGAAATAGAGTAGGATTGAAAACCATGTCCTTTCACTTCTTGGAAACAATTAAGCAGGTGAAGGCAACAGAATTGAGATCCTGGTCTTCTTTATCTAAGGCCTGAATCCCTAAAGAATATAAACACTTCAACTGCCTTGAGTCCCTTTGAGATGCTGCTGCTGCTACTGCTGCTAAGTCACTTCAGTCGTGTCGGACTCTGTGTGACCCCACAGACGGAAGCCCACCAGGCTCCCCTGTCCCTGGGATTCTCCAGGCAAGAACACTGGAGTGGGTTGCCATTTTCTTCTCCAATGTGTGAAAGTGAAAAGTGAAAGTGAAGTCACTCAGTCGTGTCTGACCCTTAGCGACCCCACGGACTACAGCCTACCAGGCTCCTCCATCCATGGGATTTTCTAGGCAATAGTACTGGAGTGGCTTGCCATTGCCTTCTCCGTTCAAGATGCTACTTAATATAAAACATTTGCTTAGAAAAAGACTCTTCTATTAAAAGATAACTAAGTCTCTCCACTACCACCTATAGGTTGTCCATTATATACAAGGTCTTATGCTGGGAAACAAGGGGTACAGACTTGGGAGCTCCATGATTCATACTCTCAACTAAAATTGAAACAGTCATGGGCCAATGACTAGCTATCCACATATACACATGACAAAAGTGGGGCAGATTCATTTATTTATTAATTCAACAAATTATGACTGTTTCTGAATATCTGAGCCTGTATTTACTTACGTGAAAAATAAGGACAAAAGTGTCCTTGCCTGCTTCCCTAGGCTGTTGCAAGGATTCATTTAAGGAATGTGTAAAATTATTTGGATGATTATAAACTGCCCCACTACCACAGGCTTCTTATTACACTGAGGCAATTTCATACAGAGGTTCATATCTTCCAGAGTTTGATTTCCTCTGCTGTGTAACTTAGGGCAATGTGTACTCTGGTTATAAACCACTATCTCCCTCTCTTTAAATTTTTAAAAATTGAAGTGTATTTGATTTACAGTGTTGTATTAGTTTCAAGTATATAGCAAAGTGATTCATATAAAATACGTATCTGACTCTTTGTGATCTCACGGACAGTAGCCTGCCAGACTCCTTTGTTCATGGGGTTTTCCAGGCAAGAATATTGGAGTGGGTTACCATTTTCTCCTCCAGGGGATCTTCCTGAACCAGGGATCAAACCTGCATCTCCTGCATTGACAGGCAGATTCTTTACCCCTGAGCTACCTGGGTGTGTGTATGGTATATATATATTCTTTATCAGATTCTTTTCCATTATATGTTATTAGAACATATTGAATATAGTTCCCTGTGCTCTACAGTAGGCCATTGTTGTTGATCTGTTTTATATATAGCAGTGTGTGTGCATATGTTAATCCCAAACTCCTAATTTATCCCTTCATTTGTATCATTTTTTAGATTCCACAAATAAGTGATATCATATGATATTTGTCTTTCTCTCTCTGACTTACTTCACTTAGTCTGATAATCTCTAGGCCGATCCATGTTGCTGCAAATGGCATGACTGCATTCTCTCTTACGGCTGAGTAATATCCCATTGCATATGTATAAGTCATCTTCTCTACCCATTCATCTGCCTGTGGACACTCAGGTTGCTTCCATGTCTTGTCTAGTGTAACTAGTGCTTCAGTGAACACTGAAATAAACCTGTCTCTTAAGTTAACTTGACTGAATGTTTATTTCTTCACAGCAAGAGATAAAGTACATGATGCACACTATGGGCTCTGGATACAAACATAGCATCAAAACTATAATTTCTAAGATAAAATTCCCCGAGGTACAATGAAAAGAGGATGCATTTGAACATCCAATAGACTAAATCCTGGCTCTGCCACTCACTGGCATGAGACCTTGGGTATATCATTCAAACTCTGAACCTTGATTTCTTCACCCATAAAATGGGTGTATTAATATCAGTCTCATAGAGTTGTCATAATAAATGACAATATGCTATAGAGCTCTGGTATATTGGACCTGATCAGTTAAATCCTGTAAATGGATGGTTGGATATGCATGGCTCCCACCATTAATAAAACATAGCTCTCCATTTCCACGATCTCTTTAAACTTAATTCAAATCAGTGAAGGTAATTTTAAAGCTGCAGAGAATGGATAGGGAATGACTAGCTTTTGTCACCTCTTGCCTTCCCTGTCACCTTCTCTTTGTTAACTTCTGTCTCATAGCAGGATAGAAAGGCTGTACTTGGCCAGGCAACTTTGGCACTGGCAGAAAAGTAAAGCAATGGCTCTTTCAGACGGTCCCTTGTGAATGTGTCCTTAACTGTTAGGCCTCCAGGGGAGCACATCCAACTCTACTTCTTCGTCTTGTCCTTCCCAGGGAGCCAAAAAGGCACCACTTTCATACCAGTGCTCTTTCACATGTCCCATGTCTTATCCTTAGGAAATGCTCATGCATCCATTCCCCAACATGCAGCACAGCAGCCTTCTCCTAGAGCTTGTACCAGAGCAGCTGGGCGACCCTTCTCTGGCCTTTGATTTCCCTGGAAGGAGGTAGTCCCTGGGCTACAGGCCATTTTTGTTGGGATTCAGACCTTTTTGTTTGTTGATTCAGCCCTGAATCAGACATCAGGCATCTAAATCTCCCAAACACAGGGGACACATTTCAAAGTTCTTCAACTGTGTTATGAAAACTCCTTCCACAAGACTTTTGATAAAACCAGAGGTCTGCAAACTTCTATAAAGATGAACCCTCCGTTGTAGTGCCAAATCAGCCATAGGTGATGTTATTTAAATAAATGGGTGGGTGTCTTCAGTAGCATTTTACTTATGGACACTGAAATTTGAGTTACAATGAATTTTCATTGGTCACAAATTATTTATATTTCCCTGGCACATTTTACATTTGACAAATGTAAAAGCCATTATGAACTCGTGACTGTACCAAACCAGGCAGTAGACCAGATCTGACCTGCAGATTATAGTTTCTTGACTCTGGGTTAGATGGTAGAATGCCTTCCCTTCCTCCAAAAACAAAAGAAAACCACAAACAAGATGAAGGGTCACACAAGATGCAGGAACTCTCACCCAAAAAGCCTCTTTGTCAATCTGTTCACACAGTCCCACTCTCCCCACTCTGGCCTCTTTTCAAAACCTCAAAGATGGGCTGGGGGAGGAATGGAGAGCAGTCTGTCAAGAGTACTAGATCAGTTTATTGGACATGTTCTTTAAAAATCTTCATATACACGTTTCACTTGCCTTATTCTCTTGAATCTGTCATATTGACACCTCAACTGAAACAGACAAATGGAGGTCTTTTCTCAAAACTTGTTGCAGTAGTCATTTCAGTCACTCTCATCATTACTGCTCAGAATCTACCACGAAGAGGCAAAGAAAGAAATACATTTGGATAAAATAAATGGTGGAAATTGTTTTCTTATATTTCCGTGCTAAAGTTGTTGATTCATAGTGATCAAGAGGAAGCACATTTATTCTGTTTACCTAGCTGGGCATGTCTTCTCTGTTCTAGAAGTAGGTCTAAAGTGAAAGTCAGGGCATCTTAATTTTTCCTTTCATTGATTCAGTCGTTGTTAGGAAAGATGGCTTTGAGGAATAATGGGCTATCTTTCATGTTGTGGTTTTGTCCACAGGAACAGAATCTTGCACCAGGGTCAATTGTCATAACTATTAATATTTATGGCACCAAGATATTTCAACTTAATGTTGACTGATTTTTGCACATTTTCAACAGTGAGTTGGTTTTAAGTGTATTGAAGTAGCAAGTGTGTATATACTCCTATGGAGGCCATTTTTACCATGCAGATTGCTTCAACACCAAGCATCTTTAAGCTTTGATTTTAACTTTGGAGACTATACGATTTACATTAAGGGAAAAGGAAACTCAAAGGGAAAATGATGAAGTCTGGGTTTTATGAACCAATGTCTTTTTCCATTTGAAAGTGTTACTCTGTTGTAATAAAGTCATAGTACAGCAAATGGATATTAATGTGCATCATATCAAGAGAACATTTTTACATAAACACTTGTCCTTTAGAGTTACATAAGGTCTGCCTTCTAACAAGTTCGAAATACTGATGAAACATGTCCTTATTCAGTGGCTCCACATCTCAGAGGATCGGGAGGGTACAGAAATAATTTTTCTTTCATTTTTGAGGTGACTAAATTGAGGCCAAGAGAGATTTTGGTGAAAATAAGAGCACACAGCAGGTAAGAAAAGATTCAAATGTTACTTCACTTACAGACCTACAAACTCTTACTTGGGTGATGGTGAATATTCTTCGAAACAGGGCCATAGAACAACTTCTCATATGTAAATGTACTTAATGCAAAGCATTTTTAAGAATCTTATTAACATTCCAAACCTGTGAAGCAGTAATAATATTTTCTAGGTTAGAATCAGAATATTCAGACTCAAAAAGACCTAAGAGATCATAAAGTTCTGCTCATTCATTTTACATTAGAGAAAATGAGGGCCAGAGGGAATAAAAGATGTTCCCACGTTATCCAGCTAATTGGAGGCTGAAAGACCAGGTCTTCTGACATTTTGTGACCTTTTCACTGGATTCTGGATGGCAAATACATCCCTCATTTGGTGCCAGTAGCAGACATCAATAATCAATCACCGTACTCTGCCAAGCCTAATCACAGTCATGCGAAACATATTCTAGGCAGTCATAACTAAAGTTTAGTTAGAAATTAAACCTGTTTGTCATCCATGATATTAAAATGCCTAATATAATTGTTGAAGCTTTTTATTGATAGGTGCATAGACTATAGCAGGCATGGTACACATAGTATTTAATTGCAACCTCACATCTCTGTGCAGTTGGCACAATTACAGTTATGGAACATGAAATTCAAGGAGAGTCACTCAAGGTCAAAGTAGTGACTTGTAGTCACCTAGAGGCTAGTCGGCAGCACACCAAAGATTTAAATGTAGGTCATTTAAAAATATGCATATATATTTAAATATATATATATACATGCACACACACATATATGAATTTCACTTAAAGGTTCTCCATATCCCATCTTACTCCCTTTAATTATTTTTAAATTTTTAAAGAAAAATTGTAAATATTTCAAGTATACAATATAATCTAATATATAAATATATTGTGAAATGATTGCCATAGTTGAGATCATTAATGTATCCTCCCATCACAGTTATTACTTTTCTGAGTGAGATGAGTGTACTTGAATCTATTCTCTCAGCATATTACCATTGTTAGTACAGTATTATTAGGTATGGTCATCATTCTTCTATATTAGATCTCTAGACTTACTCATCTGGCACAATTAACAAATTTATACTCTTTGACCAACATCTCCCCATTTTCCCTACCCCTCCCAGCCCCTAGTAACCATTGTTCTACTCTCTGTTTCTATCATTTTGACCTTGTTTTTGAGTCCACATGTAAGTGAGACCATACAGAAATTTCGTTTCTGTGTCTGGCTTATTTCACTTAGCATATTGTCATCCAGGTCCATTCCTGCTGTCACAAATGGCAGGGTGTCCATCTTGTTCATGGTTGCATAATATTCCATAATGGATGTGTATACGTGTTGTTTCCATATCTTGGCTGTTGTGAATAATGCTGCAGTGAACATGGGGGTAGAAGTATCTCTTTGATATACTGACTTCAAAAAGTGTGAATTTGCTGGATCATATGATAGTTCTATTTATAATTTGGGGGGATATCACCATACTGGTTTCTGTAGCAGCTGTACCAATTTACATTCCTACCAGTGATATACAAGGATTCCCTTTTCTCTACATCATCAAAAACACTGGTCATCTTGTGTCTTTTTGATAATAGCCATTTTTACAGGTGTGACGTGACATCTCATTTTGGTGTTGATTTGCATTTTCCTGATGATTAGTGATGTTCCACACCTTTCATATATCTATTGACCATTTATTTGCCTTCTTGTAAAAAATGTCTATTCAGGTCCTTTGTCCATTTTTAAAATCAGGTTATTTTCTTGCTGTGGAGTTGTTTAAGTTCCTTTTGTATTTTGGATATTAACCCCTTATATGGTGGTGGTATTGTTCAGTCTCTAAGTCGCATCTGACTCTTTGTGACCCCATGAACTGCAGCATACCAGGCTTCCCTGTCCTTCATATGAGTGGTTTGCAAATATGTTCTCCCATCTGTAGGTTATCTCCTCACTGTTAACTGTCTCCTTTGCTGTTCAGAAACTTTTTAATTTGATGCAACCAATTTGTCTATTTTTTTATTGCCTGTGCTATGTAGCACATCCTTCCCCAAAAATCATTGCTCAGACCAATGTCAAGGAGTTTTTCTGGTCTTACATTTAAGCTTTCCATCCATTTTGATTTGATGTTTATATATGACATGAGATAAAACCTAATTTCTTTCTTCTGCATTATATTACTCCTTTTTGAATACAACCTTTATCATTTTTTTTTCTCCTTCAGTTATCTTCACTTTGGAGAGGTGGGTTACTTTTTCCTTGCTGAATTTAACAGTAAGATCAGATGCTCCAAGTTCAATGAATTGGAAACGCAAAACAATTCCCTATCTTTGCAATCTCCATTCAGTTGTTAACTTGCTGCAGGTTAGAAATGGCCTTTTCTTGAAAGGCGTATTTGGTGGAACAAATAAACTACCTTTTGTTAGGGATTTGCTGTGTCCCTCCCCCAGGTCCGACCCCCTCACCACATCCATTTCCAACTCGCTTACACAACTTCCTCTGCTTCCCTGTCTTCAAGTGAACATGAACAAATTCAGCCCTGCTGTGTCTGGCATTTTAAATGGAGCTGGGGCCAGGCCAAAATAAAGTATTCCAGCTTCTTCTAGCAATTCACCAGCAAAAAGATTAAGAAGGATTTATAGCATTTTTCAGTTATATGTAAATGCCACCAGGGTAGTTTAAGAGATGGGGCATACATTCGGGAATCTTTTGCCTTTATCTTGCTAAGTCAAATGGGAAAAAAAACAAAAGACGCAGGAGAATTAAATATTATACTGCCTATCTAGTTTTTTTTAGCTGTCTCTAAATTAGTTAATGGTACATCCAAGTCTATGCGAGTAAAGTCCATGAAAGATCACAACAATTTTGCTGGACACATCAGTTTCTCTGGACACAGAAGTAAATCCACTGAGATGATCTTTCTTCATCAAATATGACCAGCCTCTGCTGACCTAGCTCAGCTCCTAGATGCTGCTAAGTCACTTCAGTCATGTCCGACTCTGTGTGACCCCATAGACGGAAGCCCACCAGGCTCCCCCGTCCCTGGGATTCTCCAGGCAAGAACACTGGAGTGGGTTGCCATTTCCTTCTCCAATGTGTGAAAGTGAAAAGTGAAAGTTAAGTCGCTCAGTCGTGTCTGACCCTTAGTGACCCCACGGACTGCACCCTACCAGGTTCCTCCATCCATGGGATTTTCTAGGCAACAGAACTGGAGTGGCTTGCCATTGCCTTCTCCGCAGCTCCTAGATGAGAACCTGGGAATTCCCTTGAATGCCTCATAATATTAGCACATGGTCTTACGCCCATTTACTCACAAAAGGAACCCAGTTTTCAGATATTACTGGTTCTTCTCTGCAACTTCTATTCAAAGTTAAAGGAAATGCTGCTGCTGCTGCTAAGTCACTTCAGTCATGCCCAACTCATAGGGACCCCATGGACCACAGCCCACCAGGCTCTTCCATCCATGGGATTTTTCAGGCAAGAGTGCGGTAGTGGGTTGCCATTGCCTTCTCCACAAAGGAAATGAATGGCCTTAAAAGATCCTCTTGAAAGAGTAAACTATATTTGTCTTCTAAGTAAAGAAGATGAAAACAAACATCCTTAGTGTTTGCAAACTGAGAACCAAGATTCTGATCCCTGTGGCAGAAATGAAACACTTGGCCTGTTTCTGGACTGTATTTGAACAGTTTCAGCTGCCTAGTTGTACCTGGCTTCTTAGAAAGATAAACAGTCTCCAGGCCCCCAAGGGTGTTGGCTGTGATGGCTTGCTTTGCCAGTGTGAAAATGTAAGCTACCGAGAAGAGTTCATCCTATCCAAAGGCATAGGCTTTGTCAGCAAACAATTTATCCTGCATCTTGTTAATACTGAGAGGTATTTAATGTAAACTCCGGATTATTCAAGCGTTGTGAGGCATTTAGAAACACAGCTGCACCTCCTGGTGTCCTGTTGAAGTTCCCTTGTTGAGTCTCCATCGAAATAATGTAGCAGTAATGTGTTGGGAAAAAGAGGTAAATAGTTCTTGATTTCATAATTTATATACAGCTGTGTTTGCAAGCACATGGTAATCTGGGTAGGTGAATGCCGCTTTTGATTTTTCGGTTCAACTGTGTGGGCTGCATGTTTCAAGAAGCACTGAGTCATGACAGACATTTTCAAGTGAAATTTGATCAGCATGGACAGCCAATCTAAATAATCAAAGTAGTTCATAGTAAGTGCCATAGGAACCTTATACTGACAGTGTATTAACTTAGGGAAGAGAGAGCCCTTCTATCTGCCTTCAATGATGCTTATAGACTTCTCAGAGGATGGAACATGAAAGGTGGATACTCGGTGGCACTTCACTATGCAGAGATGACAGAGAAGACAGTTTAAGAGCCAGGCCTGATGTCTAACTGGATGTAAAGCATATGCCTGCACGTCCGTCTGCATTCCCCGGTTTTCTCCTGGCTTTTCTTTCTATACCAGAATATCCTTCCTACACTTTAAAATCTGTCCTAAATCCTAATTATAAGAATTCTGTCCTTGGGGGCAGTAATTACATATGTCTTCCATGACGTTTTACACACAGTTATCATACCTGGTGTGTGGTTTGAGTTGAGTAAATATTTACTGAATTGAAACTCAGGCCACAGTCTACTACTTGTCCTCTCCACTCACAGCCTACCAGCCACTCATTGCTCCCATCTGCTGCCATTCTCCATGACTTAGACAGAAGAAGTGATTCACACACGTTTGATGGAGGGGTGGATGGAGCAACTTGGTGATGTTGGTGACAGAACAGTGCCCACAACTCTATGACATGCTCACCTTATAACGAGTATCATTGTGTGCAAGTTATTTGATTTTCAGACTAGAACTACAATATCCAGGCATAGAGCTGACCCTTCTTACGTGATGGAGTCATCTCAACACTGTCAAGTCAGGATACCACCTTCATCATGCTATAGGTAATAAAACTAAGGCTCAGAAAGGGGAAATCGTTTGCCCAATGTTCAGTGAGATTGTACACAAAGGAATGGGGAGTTGCACGTCTGCACATGTCACTTCAGAACCTGAGTTCTCGAGTCTGTTCAACAATGAAGCCTTTATTTTATTCCATTGCAAACAGCAAATAGCATTCATTCATTCTTCTCCTAAGAACCTTCCTGACCCCATGTTGCGTAGAAAAAGAGGAGTAGAAGGAAAGTTGAGGGAAAAGGATATAGACAAGTTATCTCAGTCAAGGGTTGAAATTGGTTCATACATGCATAAATTTTCTCTGGGCTATTTTGTTGTTACCTGAATGGTTCCCTACACCTCCAGTGGCTTAATGAAACAGTGCAGGAAATGCAAGTTTATTAAGTGAAGTCTAAATGGCAAAGTCAAAGCTTCTGCATAGTATATTCCAGAATCATCTCAGAAGGACTTTTACTGTTGGATATGGTTATTCCTGCCACTGCTCGCCAACTTCTGAGCATATAATTGAGAAGTGTCTAGAAAATACCTTCCGTCTCTCAGTGTCTCCTAGGGCTGTAGGCCTGTAGGGCTGTAGTACTGCCAGCAGCGCAGTGAAAACAGCTTAGTGAATAACAAATCTTGGCCAGGTCAGCAGCCAATTGTGATTCCATCCCCTCTGGATACCCATTTCTTAGAACTGGACCATCTTCTGTTGATATTTTCAGGTGAGGATTCAAATCCATGCTGACTGGTACCTTTGTTATGATTGAATAACGAATAAGAATTATCAGAACCAAAGAGCTGAATGCAAGGTCTGGCTCATACCTAAGAAAGAGAGAAAAGAGATAGGAAGGTTCAACTGACTTGTTTACACCAGGCTTTGCTACAAAGTCCTACCTAGAATTAGAAGTTTAGGTTTTCAAGGTCTCTGTCTAGGGAGATGAGGATTTTAAAAGTCTTAAAGAAGGAATTTTAATAAATTTAAGTTTGAAAAATATTTAGTAAATTTAACATTTAGTAACTTTACAAGTAAAGGGAATAAAAAGTATGTCTCTATCAAGATGTTTTTAAATAAATAAAGCCCAAAGTATACTAAGGAATTACCTAATTCAGGTTGAAATTAAGAGATAGCTATTAATTATTTTGTAAAGCTATATCTCACTTCCAAAAGCAAACAGGAAACACATTCTTTCCCTCTTTCTCCCTCAGACTTCCCCTACCCAGTTCTGATCTACCTCTATTTTTTCCCTACATCTCTTTGATAGAATAACTATTAAAATTGCTTCTTGCAGTCTGACCTTCTTGCCAGGCAAAATCAATCCCTTGTGTTTCTCTGCATTTCCAATGGCCTTGCTGCATCACAGTGCATAGCAAGGAAAGTCACTTTGAGAAAAAAAGGACAGTGAGATTCCTTGTACTAGGCCCAGTTCTTCCATTACTATTAAATTAAACTGTTTATCCAATTACTGACACTCACATTTCTGTCTGGAGGCTGAGGGGGTTGCACAAGCCAACTGGGAATATGGCCTCTTAAGCCTTCCATTTCCCATACTCCTTCCTACATTACACTGTGGGAGAGGTAGCCTGAGTGAGAAAGGACCAGGTCCTCCCAGAATGGATGGGCCATGAGGTTATGGGGGTATCCAGGGCCAACAGGGTACAGACTAGATGGCTTTGGGCATTTATACTGACTTGCTTCCAAGGGGCTGAATATTTTGAGAAGTGGAGGAAGGCAGAATAAGGGGAAAGGAAGCAGTCCTGTTTCAACCCATTTTTTCTACACTGCTGCAGCGTGAGCTTCAAAAAATGGGAACCTGATCAGCCCCTGACCTGCTTACACTTTCTGGACTCCTCTTGACTTCCAAAGAATTGCAGCGTGGCCACAGTGTACTGCTCTGGTCTGGCCATTCTGTGGATCCCACCCAACTGTCCCAGAACTCGCTGTGCTCTCTCGAATCTCCTCGTCTTGGCATGAGGAGTCCTGTCTTGGCCTCCCCTGACTTCTCAGGCTTGTTTGGTTAACTCCTCTGCATCCCTTCTGTCTCGCCTCTGTATTGCCTTTCTCAGACCACCTCCTCAGATGCCATCACCACCGTCACATCTGGGACAGTTACTGTGGTCTCTGTCAGGGCTTGGAAAACGTTCTCTGAAGACATGCTATGTGTTGCTCAGTCACTCAGTCAGGTCCAACGTTTTTGCAGCCCCATGGGCTGTAGCCCGCCAGGCTCTTCTGTCCATGGGATTCTCCAGGCAAGAATACTGGAGTGGATTGCCATTTTCTCCTCCAGGGGATCTTCCTGACCCAGGGATCAAACCCGTGTCTCTTGCATCTCATGCGTTGCAGGCGGATTCTTTCCCACTGTGCCACCTGGGAAGCTACAGACAGTAAATATTTTAAGCTACTCAATCCTATCATTGATGCAGGAAAATGAGCTCGTGTGTGTTCCAGTGAAATTTCATTGACCAGAATAGATGGTGGGCTAGACTTGGCCTGTGAGCTGTGTTTTGCCAATTCCTGATCGCAATTCCTAGAGTTTCTTAAGCTTCAGTCTATGACGACCCCAATCAGAAATCATTACCACCTTGGAGACAAGGACTAAGTCTTTTATCTCTGCATTCCCAGTGCCTGACACAAGGCCTAGAGCCTGCATGATGTGCAGTGGTCTTTGAGAACAGGTACGACTGGACACAAGACTGGAGAAGGTCAAATCAGTTTATCATTCGATCTTCTATGACTGCTACACTTTTTCACAATCGGTCCTTTCTTGCTAAGACAGAACAGAAAATATTTTTTTAAATGTTTAAAGTTGTCTTTGGATTTTGCTGGTGAGGAAGAGAGATTAGTTAGTAGAAAGCTTGTCTTTCTGTGTCCTTTGGAGGGGAAACAAGGACACGGGAAATGTCTTTCTCTCAATCTGTAGACCCTGAATAACTGGCTCTTCTAAAGATTCTAGATTATAACTGGTAAGCCTTCCAGCTCCCAGGAAGCTGACAGAATCTGTCGAGCCTCATTCCTTGAGCCTGCACACGAGGGCCATCAGCAGTCTGACCCATCTAATATCTTGCTGAGACACAATTCTGTCCATTGCATCCTGCCACGTTTCCAGCAAGCCTGGGCAGTTCCAAGGCAAGCATTTCTGGCTGTTTTTCTACAGTAGTAACAACTAGCTGTGTTGCTTGAAAAGCCCTGGATATCTATGGGGAGTGAGGGAATTCCCTTCCCTCCCCTAGTAGTTCATAATCCAATGAACTTTAAAATACTCGAATTCCTCAACAACCATCACAAGAACAAAATCCATATCCTGCAGCTGTTTGAAGAGGTAGAAGGAAGCAAAAGTGGGGTTGGCAAAAGAATGAACTTTTGTTCTTTTTTCCTGCCAAGTCCACACCCACTTTCTCCTAGTGTAAGTACCTTTGTTTTCATGGGGAGAAACTCCTCTTACCCTCTCTCAGTTCATATGGTCTGAATGAGAGAAGAGCTCAGAGGTAAAGAATCTGCCTGCAAGGCAGGAGACCTTGGAGGTGTGGGTTCAGTCCCTGGGTCAGGAAGACCTCCTGGAAAAGGAAATGGCTACCCATTCCAGTATACTTGCCTGGAGAATCCCATAGACGGAGGAGCCTGGCAGGCTATGGCCCAAGAATGAGAGAAGACCGAGTACTGCGGTACATGAGTGGATGCAATATTCAGACCTTGCCAGTCTTTCTCTTTCATCGCACAGTCCATAAAGACTGTCTCAGAGGAATGAGGCCTCTAACTCAGGCCAGTCAGAACCACTCCTGCTCCTTCTGATGGGAATCCTGGGAAGACTCAAGTGAGTTGAGAGGATAATATATAAGTCGGGAAAAACTGACAGCCACTTTGTCAACAGAGAGGGATGCAGAGCTGAGAGACAGTTCTGATGACTCTGCTTGAGGCCATGACCGAGCCCCAACCAGAGCTTAACATCCCCTTGAAATTTTCAGGATAATGAGCCAATAAACTCCCATTTTTGCACGAGTTTGTTAGAGTCAGGTTTCCATCTCTTGTGACTACAAGAATCCTAGTAGAAAAAATGCTTACACACTCAAATCAAGTATCTCATCCTGATACCTTCTCTTGCAATAAGCAAGCATGTAGGTGATGACCCACTTTCTTGCACTGGGGCCTTTATAGACCTTAAGATGTATTGAAACAATTTAGGTTCATGAATTTAAATGCAGGAAGACTGGCCTCCAGTGATGGTCAGCATCTACCGGTCCAAGGTTAGAGATGTCCCTCTCAGGTCATTACGAGTAAAGCTAGAAAAGGCCTCAGACCATATGATCTGGCCTTCTCATTTAATAAAGGATGAAAATGAGGCCCATAGAGAGGAAACATGTTTACTGACACTGCATCTGTGGTTCAGAGGCTGAGGCAGCATTAGCATTTATATCTCCTGACTCCCATCCCTTTATCTACGAAGTCTCTGGCCCAGCTGTTGTAACCTGTACTGTTTTTCCACTGATGAGAGAATATGATGATTTCCTTGAAGAAAGATAGAGCCTATAACCATGTGCTTAGAGAGGTGCCGAGTGAGGTGAAAAGAAAGCTGAACTTGGAGTTGGAAGAGGTATGCGTGACCTTGGGAAAGTCATTTGGTGCTTTGAAGATCTAGTTTCCCTGTTTCAGAAGATCAGGCGTGGAATGAGCCCTTTTAATGTCTTAGGATGTTATGATGATTGAGTGATAGCATGTGTGTCAAAGTGTTTTCTATGCTGTCAAGTATGACTCTCTCATTCATTCAACACATTATTGGAGGCCTATTCATGCGACGAGTTGACTCACTGGAAAAGACTCTGATGCTGGGAAAGGTTGGGGGCGGGAGGAGAAGGGGACGACGGAGAATGGGATGGCTGGATGGCATCACCGACTCTGTGGACATGAGTTTGAGAGTACTCCGGGAGTTGGTGATGGACAGGGAGGCCTGGCGTGCTGTGATTCATGGAGTCGCGGAGAGTCGGACACAACTGAGCGACTGAACTGACTGACTGATCATTGGAAGGACTGATGCTAAAGCTGAAACTGCAATACTTTGGCCACCTCATGCAACGAGTTGACTCACTGGAAAAGACTCTGATGCTAGGAAAGATTGGGGGCAGGAGGAGAAGGGGACGACAGAGAATGAGATGGCTGGATGGCATCACCGACTCTGTGGACATGAGTTTGAGTGAACTCCGGGAGTTGGTGATGGACAGGGAGGCCTGGCGTGCTGTGATTCATGGGGTCGCAGAGAGTCGGACACGACTGAGCGACTGAACTGAACTGATACTGTGCTTGGCACACACTGATCCATGCTCAAATGAACCTTACATTTTACATAGGGAGACAGAACAAACAAAACAGAAATATAATTTGCGGTCAGAGGGGAGAAGTGTTATGGAAGAAAAAAAGCGAGGGAGAGGTACAGGGATACAGATGTACCCAACTGGACACGGAAACCTCGCTGAGGAGGTGACAGGTGAGCACCAGCCACCTAGGAGAGAAGAAGGACCAATCCTACAAGTGAGGGAAGTCAACTCCTAGCAGAGCCAACAGTAATCATTTGAGCCCAGAGATGGAAGCCATCCAACCCTGCTTTGTACAAGTCATCTCCCTTCTGTGAAATCATGGTTTCTTTGAATGCATCCCAACCTCTTATATCTACTTGGTCAGCTAGTAAGCTGTGCTCAAATACATATCTGGTTGCACTTCTTGATGTAGCAAAAATAATAAATGGAGCAAAGAAAAAGTGACAGTTGAAGGCCTGGGAGGATAATTTGGCATACTCTCTCTTGAAGGAAATCTAGCTATATCATTTCTATCTTTCCCTACAGAATTTCTACTTCTGGGATCTCATACTAAGAAAATACTGTAATTAAGGATGTATGCAATGACTTAGCTAAAAAAAAATATTCATTTATCTCAGCCTATTTATAACAGCTCAACAGTTGAAACATCCTAAAAATCCATCTGTGGAAACTGGCAAGTATGGTGTTTCCACCAGAAATTCTAGGAATGGCTCTATTTGGACTCACTTGCTTTATTAACCTATCCCTGTTAGTCTCTATTACTAATCACTGTTTAGTAAGGAGCAGTTCTATGGAACCGTTAAAAATGATACTGGATGCTTTTATCCATGTTTGTCAAAACACAATGCACTTAAAGTGGGTGCTTTTAATTTTGTTTGCATTTTATTGTCAGCAAAGTGTATTAAAACAGAAAAATAGTTGTTATATTAACATGAAAAATTTTTATTTGGGGAAAAAAGAAATGACAAAATGACTGTTCTACATTATCTGACATATGCCATGTATGGGCTAAAGTAAAGCCCAGAATATTCCAAAATATTTTAACACATTTTCTGAGTAGTGGGCTTATAGATGATTTTGTTATGTTTTTATTAAGTTTTTTTTTTTTTTTTTTTTTTGCTGGAAAAAGTAACACATGCTCCTGGTTTCAAAAGATTACAATACAGAATATAGCAAATCCATCTCCTTCAAATAACTACTTTTTTTCACAGTTTCTGAAGTCGTCTTCAAATTTTTGTTTGCATACACAAGTGTATATGTGGGTATCTGGGGTTTTCATAGTATAAATGAGCTTTTTGAGACCACAAATAGAAGCAAACTAAGCTTGCTGTTGTGTACTTTGCTTTTCCCCCCTTGAAAGTGAAAGTCGCTCAGTCGTATCCAACTCTTTGTGACCCCATGGACTATACAGACCATGGAATTCTCCAAGCCAGAATACTGGAGTGGGTAGCCATTCCCTTCTCCAGGGGATCTTCCCAGCCCATGGATCGAACCCAGGTCTCCCACATTGCAGGCAGATTCTTTACCAGCTGAGCTACTAGGGAAGCCCCCTTCCCTTAATTCATCTTAAATATCACTCAACATCAGCACTTAGAAATCTGTGCCATCCTTTCCAACGATTACAAATTATTCCTTTATAGAAATGGCCTATAAACAAATCTCCCTGTAAATGAACATTGGTATGGTTTTAACTATTTTGCAGATCTCACATGTTGACATTTGTCTTTCTTGAATGTGCCTCTTTGGGCACATAGGTAACTACATATCCATGGTCAGTGCCCAAAAATGGAACAGCTAGGTCCTTGGAGATATATATCCTTATCTTCGTTGCATGTTCTTAGATTTAATATTTTCTAAAATTCCATGTTCCATGAATATTTCCAAAAAGTTTCTTGAAAATGTGTTTAACAGCCCCCAGTCCTTTCAAAAATCCTCATTAAGTTCAAGTATTGTTCCTTTGACCCTGAGAGAGAAGGGGCAATGTGCTGGAGTTATTGCCATGCCCAAAGGACACAGTCTTATTAGGTTGCTGAATCTGAGAGGATGGTGCCTGGCATCTGCAACAACAGCCTCAATATATAGTCCATCTTATCATACCAGAAAATCTCAGGACTCCTTCCCAATGATGTACACTTGTTTAATAAAGCAGCCAGCAAAGACGAGCTGCTGGCTGAAGCAAATGGAAATGTATGTCTGATATCTTTGGCATCAGAATGCCCAGGGAGAGGCAAAATGGCCAAAAATCCATAAAACTTTCATAGCCTATTAAGAGTGGCATGGCAGGCATGGTGGAGGCTAAGAACAGAAGAAGTAAACTTACTCAAAAAAGAAAAAAAAAAAAGTTGGACTGAAATTCCATTGAGTTTATTGTTGGGATAGAAAAGCTTAAAGTCATTATAGAATCTAATTGCCAAGCAATGTAAGTGAGCCAGAATTGAAGCAACATACAAGTGACTGACAGACAATTTTCACTGCAGCTGGCATCTCAGTAGAAATCTGTTAATTGAGTGTTCAGGGATAACATCAAGGAAAGGTCATTACAACAACTGTCTAAATAGGATGAAACGAAAGCATATTTGGCATGTTTCCTCAAAGGACAGAAGGGAAAATATTGGCAACTTTCTCCAAATGACAAGAGTAGAGTCTGCTTGGAACATTCAGATGTGGGATTAAACTAACGTGATCCAACTGATTATTTTCCATTCCTTGGTATGCTTCCTCAGCTGATAGCCTTTTCCGGCTTGTTTAAAAATATATTGTTTTGCTTTGCGATTTCACCTCAATAATTGCTTGGTTTGCAGTATGTTTACGTTTATACCAGAAACTAATCTGAGAAGATTAATTTACATGAGGAAATAACTCAGATAGTGGATGAAATACATTTAGAAGCCAAGAAGTAGGGGAGTGGTAAAGGTTTCAAAACAGCTGATAGAAGGAAGAGCTTCATATTTGTGTACGTTTTCTACACTGTTCACCAGCTACATGTAACTACATTTAAAGTAATTAAATAAAAATTAAAATTCAGTTCCTCAGTCACACTGGGCTTCCCTGGTGGCTCAGAAGTAAATAATCCGCTTGCAATGCAGGAAACGTGGCTTCATTCACAGGGTCAAGAAGGTCACCTGGAGAAGGAAATGGCAACCCACTTCAGTATTCTGACCCAGAATATCTCATGGACAGAGGAGCCTGGTGGGCTATAGTCCATGGGGCCGCAAAGAGTCAGACAGGACTGAATGACTAAACAACAGCAGTTACACTAGTCACACTTTATCTGCTCAAGAGCCATATGTGGCCGCTGGTTCACATTTTGGACAGTGAAGGTCTCGAACATGTCTATCATCATAGGATGTTCTACTGGACAGCACTGGATTAGACCTTGGAGATAATTCTCAGAGACCACTCTTTGCCTGCCCAGTTTCCACTGGTTCCATCAGTCTTTCTGAATGGCACCACTAGTTAGCTTTATCTTATTTTCTTGTTTTACATGTCACCTGGTGAAAAATAGGAACAGCAATCATTTGAATTGCTGGAAGCTCTTGGAGGACAAAGCTATCTTTTATACCTAAAAAATATCTGGAATGTAGATGGTGTTCAGTAAATGTTTGTTGACTGACTGACTGATTTAACAAAGAGATGAAGGAAGGAAGGAAGTATCTTGTTTTAGAACAAAGTTTACTTTTGTAGACAAAACCGCCTATTGAAGGACACATACCAAATCGTAAATCAGAGTTCAAGTGAGGAAACTGGACTTAGAGTGTTGCTGTCAAGCCTTGGTATACCTTATTTAATGACACATATGTTTTCCAAAGTCTTTCCGATATAAAAGCTACATCATTTCACCCCCAAGGAGAGGGAGATATATTGGCCCAGAATGCTACTTTTTGCCATCATCCTATTTGATTTTGTTATTGTCAGTCTTCTTCACTTCAGCATGCTTTCATAAGAAGATATAATCTCCCTACTTCTAGATTGTAGGGTACCTGCTTCATGGTGCCATCTATGTTCAGTTCAGTTCAGGTCAGTCACTCAGTCGTGTCCAACTCTTTGTGACCCCATGAACCGCAGCATGCCAGGCCTCCCTGTCCATCACCAGCTGCCGGAGTCTAACCAAACCCATGTCCATTGAGTCAGTGATGCCATCCAACCATCTCATTCTCTGTCATCCCCTTCTCCTCGTGCCCTCAATCTTTCCCAGCATCAGGGTCTTTTCAAATGAGTCAGCTCTTCACATCAGGTGGCCAAAGTATTGGAATTTCAGTAGCAACATCAGTCCTTTCAATGAACACCCAGGACTGATCTCCTTTAGGATGGACTGGTTGGATCTCCTAGAAGTCCAAGGGACTCACAAGAGTCTTCTCCAACACCACAGTTCAAAAACATCAATTCTCTGGAGCTCAGCCTTCTTTATGGTCCAGCTCTCACATCTGTACATGACTATGGAAAAACCATAGCTTTGACTAGACGAACCTTTGCCGACAAAGTAATGTCTCTTCTTTTTAATATGCTGTCTAGGATTGTCATCGCCTTTCTTCCAAGGATCAAGACTGACCCAAAGAAGGTCCTCAATTACTGAAAGCTACTCTTAAAATTGTGATTGATAAATAACTTGGATCAAAGAACATGGCCTTCCTCGCGTGAACACTTTTTTTTCTAACTTTACCCTTAGATTTAAAATGCCAGCTTACTTTGGGTTGTACCCATTTCCAGCCACTGTATGAAACCATCAACTTTATTTGCCTCTTATCCACTGTTTCTCCTTAGACTGAATAGTAGGATGTAGTAGGAAAATTCTGAGGTGGCCCCCATGATCTCTTACCCCCTAGCGTTACTCCTGTGATTACATTATAAAAGGTATTTTGTAGATGTGATTAAGGTTACTGATCAGTTGACCTTGAAATGGGAAATTTTCTCAAAGGGCCTAACCCAAAGTCAGTGAGTTCTTCAAAATCAGAGAGTTTTCTTCAGAAAATTCAGTTTCCTTCAGGAAACTGAAACTTTGTCAGATAGATTCAAAGTGTGAACAGGATTGGATGCAAGACAGAAATTGTTTCTAGTTTTGAAGTTGGAGTTGGTGATATGGAAAAGGGCCTGGGAGACGCCTGTAGGAGCTGAGAGCCTATTCCTAGATGACCATGCACAAGAAAAAGGTGACCTTGGTTCTTCAGCGACAAAAAAACTGGATTTTACCAACAACTGGAAAATCTTGGAAGTAGGTTCTTCTCAGAGTCTCCAGATAAGACCCCAGTCTGGATTTCAGCCTTGTGAGACCATAAGTAGAGGGCCTCTCTGAGACTTCTGATCTATAGAACTGTGAGCAAACAAATAAGTGTTAAGAAAGTTGCTGGTATTTTGTTAAATAGCAATAGAAAACCAATATATGGGAGGTGGAGATGAGACTCTGGGAGAAGGAATCAGATAAAAGCAGCCTGGGGCTGGCTTCAGAAGTGAGTTAGGAGAGAAGGGAAGCCACTGAGCAAAAGAGGACATAAAAATGATGTTGTAAACTTTACACAGTCAAAGACATGAAAGTGCCAAGAGGCAAATATGAGAAGGCCTAATATTGCTTTAGACATCCCTAAGGAGAAAAAGAAAATGAAAACAGCATTCCTTGTTTTACAACATACAAAGGGATAGACATGTAGACACAGTAAGAACACCTTTTGAATGTGAGGACAACCATTTACAAGCCAAGGACAGAAACCTGGAATAGATCTTTGCCTCTAAGACCTTGGGAGAAAGCAGCCATGCTGACGTACTGAGTTTGGACTCCTACTCTCCAGGACTGTGAGACAGTACACTTCCATTGTCTCAGCCACCCAGTTTGTGGCATTTTTTTATGCAGCCCTAGAAGACTAATACCAAAATCTGTTTTTGTTTGCTATGGATGCTGTAACAAAGTATCACAGACTCTCCGTGTTGAACAATAAATGTACTATCATACAGTTCTGAAAACAAGACTCCAAAATCAAGGTTGGCAAGGGGAGCTCCTTGTGTGGGCTGGGAGGGAAGAATCTGTTCCTGGCGTCTTCTCTTGGCTTGTAGACAACCGTCTTCTTCCGAGGTCTGTACACATTGTCTTGGCTCCATTCATGTCTGTGTTCAGATTTCTCCTTTTCCTAAGGACACCAGCATAATGGTTTAGGGCCCCTCAAAATGACTTTATTTTAACTTGATTATCTCTGTAAAGACCCCATATTCAAATAAGGTCATATTCTAGGATGTTAGGGGTTACAGTGTAATCATTTGAGTAACAAGACTTTAAGGGCAATACATCACCTTTAAAAATATTGTTGGCTATCCATGGAGGTTGTGGTGGGCAGAGCCTCATACTGGGATGCTGTGACCTAAAGCCAGTCCTCATAGTTCTAACTCTGTGACCTGAATTGACATCACCTCTCCATATCTGCGTCCCATCTTTAAAACAATATCCTAACACTTAAATATTTTATTATATTTTATCTTACGTTATTCTACACTTACTGTTGTTCTGTACTTAGAACTATGAAGAAATGAGGCAACTTAATCCAATGATCATTGAATATACACCCTCTCTGGGCCAAGCAGTCAGGTCACAAGAACATAGAAATGGGTCTGTAACAGCACTTGACCTCAAGAAGTTCCCAGTCTAGTGGACTCCAGGTGACATATTTTTTAATTGGCAAATCAAAGAAAGTCCACCCCGTTAACTGTGGGAACTCGGTGTGTGTTACATCTCCTCCTCACTCTAAACTCATTGCATGAATTCAGAATGATTCTAAGTCTTCAAAGATGAGGGGAATTGAAAACACAGCTGAACTGTAAGAGCAGAAAGCCAACAAAAATGTATCTTCCCTCTCCTCCTCTATTCTGTCCTCTTCTAATACTCAGAATTATTCCAGGCAGAATTTGTCTAAGAAAAACCATCTCCAGGAGCAAAAGGCAAGGGAGAAAAGTCCAATTCCCTCAGCAGTGGCATTATGAGGAATTTCTTTTGTCTCCATACCTCATATGTGAGCATAATGGAACCACTTGTATCAAAATGACATTGAGAAAAATATATTTTTAAGATCTCCATAGTGAACATCTGGATTTCACTGGTGACTCAGATAGTAAAGAATCTGCCTGCAATGCAGGAAACCCAGGTTCTATCTGTGTCAGGAAGATCCCGTGGGGAAGAAAAGGCAACTCACTCCAGTATTCTTACCTGGAGAATACCTGGTGGGCTACAGTCCATGGGGTTACAAAGAGTCAGACACGACTGAGTGACTAACACTAACTAACAATAGTGAATATAAAAACTCTGTGCCACCTGAATACATAATACCAATTGTGACTTTACCCTTGGTGCAGGAAAGTTTAAAGGCAAATCCCAAGCAGACAAATAAGAGCCAAATAACCATTGTAGAAGATCAAGATTATATTTACAGCTAAAAGGGTTGAAATCTGCCTTGCACATTTCTAATGTCTGCTGAACAGAAGGTAAGTGATCTGTGTCTTAGTTACAGACTTGAAGCTACATTGGCTCCATTAAAGGGTAATTTGGGAAATAATAGTGATGATGATAATGTTAATGAAATAGTAACAGCACTCATCTCTGACCTTGGCTAGGTTAAGGTTCCAGCCATCGTCCTCCAAGCTCAACCATTTAGCTTGTGCTAGCTTTCAACTGCTCCTCACCACAGCATCTGTATTCATTCCCAGAGCTGACGGGCAACCTCCTACCTTTGAACTGAGTAAATAAACAAGACAGTGAGCCCTTCAGTGAATGCCCACCCAGGATTATTGTAAAGAGTTTTGGCCATCTGTCCTAAAACTGCAGACAGATTTAAGATGCCTTTGCCATTTAATGGAAATCCATGTTGAACAGGAAAACTTATTGGGACCAATGATTCTAAAATAATAAATACAAAAGACATGGAAGTCAAGTCCAAACTCACACCAAACTGCCTGGCAGGTTTCAGAGCAAATTGAAACATACAGCCTGTCTACAGGAGCAAATGTAGAGAAAAAACACCAAACTCTTGTTTTCCTAGCCCGACTATTTATAAATACTCTTGTAGCCTAGGTTTAGTTTTTAGCTCATTCTCATGCTCATGTCTACAGTTACTTGAAAGTAAAAACAAAAAATTGTGTGTGTGTGTGCTCAGTGGTATCCAATTCTTTGCGGTCCCATGGACTTTAGCCCGCCAGACTCCTTCGTCTATGGAATTTTCCAGCAAGAATACTGGAGCGGGTTGCCATTTCCTACTCCAAGAGAACCCACATCTCTTACATCTCCTGCCTTGGCAGGTGGATTCTTTACCACTGCACCACCTGGGAAGCCTCCAAACTTTTCAGCAATACATACAGTCAAACCTAGGGTTGATTTTTTTCACTGCCTAAGAAAAAATCTGGGGTTAGAAGTTTAGAAATCATTTGAGTGGCAGTCAGTTCAGGGATGAGAAATGCGACACAGTCCTAGCTAAGTCTGAGTAGCAGAGAAATGCACCATTCACCCTTTCTTATCTCCCTTCTCTATTCCTGAGTGACTTCATTTTTCCTGTGGTAAGACTTTTTATTTTGAGTTGCATATTCAAACTCCTTACTGTCAACATAACTCCTTACCGTCATATGCTCTTCATCCTCTATCAAAGGTTGGAAAAAGTACCAAACACACCCTGCACAGCTGTATTTGCCAATAATTTCTGGATCCATTTGGGGCTGATCTCATTCTTATCCTCCCTCCAGCACCCATCAAAGTAATGATGGTTACTCTCTAGAGACACTGGTATGAATAGTAATGTGCTATGGTAGGGAGTTTTTGCTTCTTTCTGATTAATAGGTATTCAGGAATCATAGTTCTTTCATTGTTTTCTTTAGATTGGGGAAATCCTGGTGCATAGGATTGAAATCTGGGCAGAAAGAACAGAGCTTCTCAGACCATGGTAGAAAGAATCTCCAGAGTTTACTTTTCTTGTATAGTTTCATCTAACAGACAGTATAACTGGATTGTTGAGAGCTTGGACTTGGGGTCAGACCAAGGGGCTGAATTCTTGTTTGGTGAAAAGGGGAAGTCACTTAACCAGTTCTCAGGCTCTGTTCCCTCACCAGAAGATAGGAATAATATTAATACTAATACCTAGGAGTAGGGTGAGGTTTAATTACCATAAAACTGGAAGAGGCATTAGCAATGTGCCAGCCAAGCTTTAGACAGCTCTGCTCATAAGATACTATCAGAATGATTAGAACAGAACTTGGTCTGTTCCCAAAGTCAGCTTTTCAATCCACCTGTGGTTAACTGGACACTAAAAGCAGGGTCAGAGGACAGTTTGTCATTGTTCGGAGAAGGAGGGGGAGTTTTCAGTTCTAATACAGACATAATACGGATTCCCAGGAGGCCCAGTGGTAAAGAATCCACTGGCCAATTCAGGAGACACAGAAGATGGGAGTTCGATCTTTGGGTCAGGAAGATCCCCTGGAGTAGGAAATGGCAACCTGCTTCAGTATTCTTGCCTGGAAAATTCCATGGACAGAGGATCCTGACAGGGCTACAATCCATGGGGTTGCAAAGAGTTGGACATGACTGAGCACGCATGCACAGACACAATAAAGAAAACACATGGGTACAGAGATGTAAAAACAATCGTGAAATTGCTCTCCTGGAGTGAACTGATAACTGATAAGGGTGTTTACAAATTTAAAGTCATACTTTCAAAAGGGAATGTTGGATAAATTCTAGTCTCTATCTCAGATTTTCAAATGGGATCATGATAGTACACAGCTTCTCAAAGCTTGATGCCTGCAGCAGCAGCACAGAACTTATCAAATAGGCAAATGCCTAGGCCCTACCTTTGATGTAATAAATCAAAAATTGTGAGAGTGGAGGCCAGGAATTTGTGTTTAAGAAGCCCATGTGAATATGATACATGTTAGAGAACTCTTATTTTCTCTATATATGTGGATCCCTTTTACTGGTAATCTTTAACAACAATCCTTACTTTTCTAATCTTATTTTTGGCAGGATGAGATTAAGCCATCTTTGAAAAGTAGTTTTAAAAGTAGGTATGAGTAAATACATATATACAATGAAATACTTGTTGTTTAGTCACCAAGTCATATCTGACTCCTCCACGACCCCATGAACTGTAGTCCGCCAGGCTCTCTTGTGGATTCCTTATCATTGAGCCATCCCAGTAAAGAATCCTCTTGCCAAGCAAGAGACTCAGGTTCAATCCCTGGGTTGGGATGGTCCCCTGGAGAAGAGAATGGCTACCCACTCTAGTATTCTTGCCTGGGAAATTCCATGGACAGGGGAGCCTGGCAGACTACAGTCCATAGGGTCACAAAGAGTTGGACAAAACTGAGCACGTGAATAAGCACAGTTTTAGATGTCCACAGGGTAGACGTGATTGGTTCTTAACACATTATTGACTGGGAGATTTTTGCAGAAACTAATTTCTCATGGCCAGCGATTTGTTACATAAGTGAATGTTGAAATGTCAAAAGACATTAATACATCTCTGGTCACAAGCCGCTAAAAAAGTGAAAGCATTAGTCACTCAGTCATGTCCAACTCTAATCGGTCATCTTACTGTGGAGAGATCTAGATGTGGTGCTAAATGCAATTCAACAAACTTAACAATATGTTCACTCACCTAAGGTATCCTTACTTTGTTAGAGATTAGTACTACAAATTAGTGGAGTACAGACTTTTAGTCCCTGCAAACACTGTAGCTGAGAATAAAAAAATTATAAAGTAAGAGGTATTAATCTGCCTACTGTCAAGGTCTGAAATAAGCACCAATGTCAAAGTTGAGAAGTGTGGAGTGCAGACTTCCCCACTAGACTGGGTTAGTGGGATGCCCGAGAAAAGCACGGCTACAGGGAACTTGGTTTTTGCATCTTTAATGTCAGTTCTACCCGTGTCCCATTATGTAGCAGCCAGAGCATCAGATTTGCTTTACTCCAGCTTTAGGGATGGGCCCCAAAAGAATGAAAGACAGGATTATACTCTGCCCCTTACCACGGTGATGGGTTTGGAAAGCCAGTCTGGCCAGTTAGAACAGGCATTCCCCTGTTCACAAGGATTGAGGTAGTCCAAGCAGAGGGATTTCTGTTAGGATACAGAAACTCCTGTCAACAGTGTGTGAGGTTGGGAGCCATGCTTGATGGTTACCTACAGACAAGGCTGACACATAGGACCATGAATGTCAGTTGCTATTATTATCAATATTATTCTTCCTGTTACATTTACATGAAGAGAATAAGATGTCGAAAAGAACTTCTGTGCAGGGTGACCTAGAAGAAAGAAATAACTTGCAGCAAAGATAGTTTCCAAGAAAAAAAAAATCAAAGAAACATGAGCAGGAAATGACTATCTCTAGGTCTTATTGTGAAATACATACACAAACACCTTGAGATGTTAACTGCTGAGTAACATCCCATTTCCCCCCAAAAGGGGAGGATTAGATAAGCCTTCAAGAAGATATGAAGCTCTTGAGGTGAGATCCAAATAATCTGGACAAAGAGTAGAAGGAAAGAACCCTCTAGACATATGCACAGATGCCATAACAAGTGGAAATGAGTATTAGGACCTGAGAAAAAAGTCAGAGAAACTGAAGAAGAGCAAGAATGGTATAATATGGTCCAAGACCTCCAGGCACATAGACACTAAAAATGACCATGGAATTGCTCTTGTGGATTGAAGTGGCTCAGGGGGATGAGACTTAGATCACACAGGTCTTTCAGGCCAAGTTAAATGTTGTGGTCTTAAGAGCAGTGAAATGCTGCAAGTTGACAGGTGCGTGTGGTACTAGGATGTCGATGCCAGGTTCTCAATCATAGCTATTAGAAAAGATGTGGCGATTTTACAGCACTCCATCCTCTTAGAGTCCAAGGGGTCCTGCTATGACTGTGATGATACGACAGGCCAATAGAGGAAGACAGGAAACAAATTAGCTTCCAGGCTTGGGCAGCAGAAAACAGACCTATACTTCAAAATCTGATGCTCATCCTCCTTGGTACCCAGGCCATGCCATAGGAGTAAGTTGGGAGTGAGTCCCATCTGATGGAAAGAAACTTTCCCCACTGGAATTTCCCCCTCAAGGGCTCTAGTCCATAGGCCTGCAGCTGGCATGCTAACCCAGGGATATGTCATCTAACAAATCCATGTAATTTACTACCCTCAGTGACTGTTTTCCTCAACTGTTATATAAACTTTCATTTTTATTGACATATTCATGTTTCTAAAACTAAGACAGGCCTCAGAATCATTATATACATTTAATAAACAATTTCTTTTTTCCCTTTCCCCCATTAAAAAAAGCTGATGATAAAAGATGTCTTATTTCACCAAGGAAATGCCACAGATTTGATGTTCATGATTTTTATTCTCTCTTTGTTTTAATAACACTGCACTTCTAATTTTTCTCACTGGAACATAACTGCTTGTTTTTTTTCCATTTTCCACTAAGCAGTGAGCTCCTTTAAGGACATAAATTGTTTTATTCATCTTAGTATTTAATATATTTCCCGCCCCTTCCAGTAAATGGTACCTACTAGGACCTGGCACATAGTAGGATTTGAATATTTGTTGAATTAACAAATGAACCAGTAAGTGAAGAAATAAATAATACCATATATATGATTCAAGGATATCTCTAAAGGTCCCTTGGCAGGGGAAAAAAAAAGTACAAATTTATTTTCTTATCTCTAATCTGGGTTGAACCTGGAAAACCCAACATTTTTTTTAGTATATACAATAAACCAGGCTCTGTATGAGCTTTACATGTAATGTCTCATTTAATTTTCAAACGAACTCTCAGTTGATGGCATTGTTCTCTTAACCACTTAACTAGCATGTAAAGTGAGACAGCAAGCATTTGCCCCAAGTAACCCATTTGTTAACCGAATCACCATTTCTTAGCTCTGCCAAGCTGACTCCACGGTCTGCCTTCCTAGCCAGTACACTGAAATGTTTTAAACATACCTTTTCCAGGTTTGAAATTAGGGAATAGAGTCCTCTGAAAGTCTACTGTTTGCATCCTTTCCAATCCTTTGGTAGTAATGTTGTTATCCGCGTTGTCAGGACCACTTTAGGATAAGGGAAGAGCATTTCCAATTCCTTTGTTGCGGGAGACTCAGTTCAAGAAAAGATGCTTATGTTAATAGAATCATCTGTATATTTTCCTCTACTAAGGGAATTTCTTTTATCTTATTTCAAGTGGTTGAGGTTTAGCCTCACATTTCAACTTTGAATATAGAAATGCATTCTTGCTAAATCAGACATCTCTTTTTCTTTGGAAAGAAAGGTAGAAAGAATTGCAAGATACCATAATGGGATGACGATGGTGCAAAATATTCAGCTTAGATTAAATTTAGTGAGGAGGTACAGTTGTATATTTAGACATGACAAATCATATTCCTTGAAATATGTTGTATTATGAACTCCTCATTTTTCCCTCATGCTTTTCCTTTTCTCTGTAGATAGAGACCTCTGATTTTTAGCTGGGTATTTGGCCACCCAAAACAAAGTCTATACTTATCAGAGTTAGGACTGTGTGTCTAAATTCTGGCCAATACTCTGTAAATGCAAGTTATCATGTGGCAGCTTGAAGAATCTTCATGAAAATTATGCTGCTGTGATTGCTTTGCTCCATCTTCTTCAATTCTTCTTTGCTTATGGCTGGAGTTTTATTGTGTTTTCTGCTCTGCTTAGTCGCTCAGTATAGGTATTCAATACAAATGAACACCAAAGGCTAAAAGGTTGGACCACAAAAATAGCAATAGGATCCTGAGGTCCACAATTCTGACGAACCAGAGGAGCTGGAGGGCCAAGCAATGATGGCATTCTCTACAACACACAGACACAAAGCTTGTGTCCTGGAAGAACTGAACCCAATTTAAGTCAATTCCCTCCATCAAATAGCACCAGAACTGACCTTCCTGAGTCCCAGCAAATGAATGCTTCCCCAGCAATGTCCAACAGAACAATAGCCCATGATAAAGGCCACTGGGCACTGTGTTGGTGTTCGTTGGAAGAACCAGCCTCTCAGCTTCAGGGAAAGGCTTTTGATAGTGATGATTTCCATGGCAAAGGAGAGTGAGCCCAACTGAGACCCATCTCTGAATGTGACTCCATTTCCCAGCAAAGGCCTCAGAAGACCAGTTGCCCCCATGTCCTTCTCCCAGTCTTTGCTTGGAATGCCATAAAATCCAAAGAAACATGTCCTTTCCAGAAAGGTTACCCAGTTCATGCCAAGGAAATGGCCATCATGTGTTTCCTTTCAACTCACCCCTGTTTCTCTCCAAGGGTGGAAATAAAACACTTTGAAAGTCTGAGAACATTCAAAATAAGCCATCATTTAGAAATAACGACTGCTCGTGCTGTGCACATAAATAAAAATCCATACTAACCTCAAACACGTTTATAAGGTCATTGTGAAGAGTTTGCCTTTTCTCTATAAATGTCCAGAAAGATTAATTAAGAACAGGATGACTCATCCATCTAGATTGATTAAATGTATCTTTAAGGGTCAAACTGAAAACAAAGCCTAGATACATTAACATACAATTTGCCCACAGTGATTAGTCTATTTATTTTACTTGCTGACAATATTTCTGGAATTAAGTCATTGTTAATCTTTGTCTGGAGGGAGCGACAGGACCACCCTATTCCCCAGCCATCTTCCCCTGCCTCCCAGACTAGCATTCTCTCTCCAAATGTGCAGGGTCCTTTAGAGCTTGGTAAGGGACCATGACAGCACAGAATACCGGGAGTGCTATTAAAGTTTCATCCCAAATTCAGCCCAGTGCTTCCCTCATTAGCTCTCTGAACAACATCTCTTCCCTTTCAGAATTTCTTCTCCTTTTTTATACCCTTTGCATCAGGACACATTCACTAAAAAACCTTCTGGGAAGTACTATCCTCTTTGCAAAAACAAAGCATTAATTATATGGTATTATCTAGGCCTAAAGGGTAATAGCTAACTTTGGGTGGTAACCATGCGTAATAATATACTGTATTGCTTGTATTTGTTCTTTATTTCTATTAATATTCACAAAAAGTCTGAAAAGAGTTGAGGATTTAAGTATTCACATCCCCATCTCACTAGTTAGTGAAACGGGGATTCAAAGAAAAGTCTTTGGCTGTATTCACAACTCTGCTGCTGCTGCTGCTGCTAAGTCACTTCAGTCGTGTCCGACTCTGTGTGACCCCACAGACGGAAGCAGGTGACCAAAAAAACAGACTGAAGTGTGTGAATAGCTCAGTGCATTGGATGGCAAACCCTGCTCTTAGCTCTTGGGCCATGCTGTGTCACAAATGCCATGTTGAATCTGTCACTTCTGCTTAGGACTCTTGAGCCCCCATGTACACAGTTGAAGAATGAGAATAAACTTTCTCCCCTGAGTTGCATCACCATCCATGTCTCTACTGCTGCTGCTGCTAAGTCACTTCAGTTGTGTCCGACTCTGTGTGACCCCAGAGACGGCCACCCACCAGGCTCCCCCGTCCCTGGGATTCTCCAAGCAAGAACACTGGAGTGGGTTGCCATTTCAACTAAATCTCATGGTGTGCCCCAGGCACATTTGTTGATAGTTTGAGCACAAATTATGTTGGTTAGCATTCCTTTGGCTGCTCCTTGGTGATGGCCAAGTCTCTGGTACTTATCTAAGCCATGTTTATTAATATAACTGCTAGGAGGTTTTTAGAGCCAGTCATACTTGTAGACTGACCACATGGTCCTAAAAAGAGTCTACCAACACAGCCATAAAGAAAACAAAGCACTCTGAGTGGAAAGTAAAAGGAACCAGAATGAAATCTTCCTCATCAAAGTGATGCAAGATTGGGTCTGGTGGGCTCAGCACACCACAACTGGAGTGGTTAGTTCCCCCTCTCTGAGCATCAGTTTTTCTATCTGTAGAAGGGGTATATTAACTTAAAAGGTAGTTGAGAATATTATATGAGATAATGAAGGCAAAGCATGGTGGCTGTCTAATAAATGCTCAGTCAGTAAGAACTATAATTGTTACTGCTCTCTGACTTACATTCTTTTTTTTTTTTACTTACATTCTATATAACATAAATAATGATGATGATAATTGCCAGCCATCTTTAAGATTATCTATGTGGCAGGCACCATTCTAAGCACATTAGATAAGTTAGCTTATTCAATGCTCACAAAGTTCTGAGTGCTTTTATATTCCCATTTTACAGATGGGTATGTTGAGGTCCAGAAAGCAGCATTTATTTGCCCAAAGTCACCCTGCCAGTTATTCTCTATTAAAACAGGCACTTTAGCTCCAGAGCACACTTTTTAATGATCCTGCTCCATCGGAAGTAGTTACACAGCCACAAAGCCAGTGGATTACAACGTCAACTAATGAAAACAGAAGAGGCAGGGTCATTCAGCCTTCAGGACCAGGCGTGCGTCTCCACTTTTCCTGCTCTCTCCTCCTCCCCTCCCCCATTTGCGTGTTCAAGCCAACACATAACTAAGGAGAAAACAGGAGAGGTTTGTTCCACTAAAGTTACTGCTCAAGTGGAGCCTCTCAACAGTTTTTAAGACAAAACGATGATGTCATGGTTATTAAGACAACAAGGAAAAAATAGTAGAACAGTACCATGAAAGTAAAAGTGCTACAGGCAACAAACAGTGACTCTGGCTCTGCATTTCTCCAATTCAGACCATTTCCAGACTCATTCGTCCCATAAGAGAAGCTGCTATCCTACATCCCTGCCCCCTCCTCACTTCTAATCACCAGCCTCCTACTGACTCTTCCATTCACCCAACTGATTCCTACTCATCCATCAGATTCCAGCTTAGACCTCACCTCCTCCAGAAGACCTTTGTGGATCCCAAGCAGCCCAGCCCCAACCAACAGGATTAAATGGCTTTGGGGCTCCTGTAGCATCTATCATGGTTCAGTAAGTGCAATGGCCTATAAGCTCTATGTGGGCAGCATCTAACTGCAGCAAATATTCTTTTGTGTCCCCAAAGTCTAGCATTTTGCCTGAGATATAAGTAGATACCTCAGTAAACATATGTTGTATGCCTTTGAAAATCACAAAGCCTGCCACTTCTTTTAAGGGTTAGAGTCAGGTGATACAGTTCTTGAAAATGAATGTTTTCATGACTCGAAAGGGATATACACAATCGCAGACAAGTAACAGCCAGTGTCTTTTCTTAGGTCACTCTACTCAATGATTTGGAAACCTAGACAAAGTTTAACAGTACTTATTACTGGAACATTCTTCCCTAAAAGGATGCCTAAACCCTCTTCCTGTCATTTAAACTCATTCCTCTTTATTCGGTTCCCTATGGAGGTAATTCCAGGGGGTTCATGATAATTATGATATTCCCTTTTAGCTTTGTCTTCTCTGGATTAATAACCTCGGCTGCTTAAATTTTTCCCTATAAAAATCTATTAATAATCTTTATTGCTTTCCCACTTCTCCATACTACTCATATCTTAATGCGTATTGTTAAATCTCATAAAGAAAGAAAATAACTTGCAGGTTCGTATTCTTATCTTTGTTCTCCAAGGGCTTACATAAAAGAAAAACAGTGATTATATCTATGAAGTAAAGAGTAAGATATGGATTTAAACAATGGTCATCTAGTCTCAGGCTACCTTTTCCCCGTTTTCCTCTTTGAAGCATGCTCTGTTTTCTACAAATTTCTAGAAGCCAGAAATGATGCGAAGCCCATGGTTTAGTATAAGCATACACATTAAGACATTAGAAATCATTCCACATTTTCCAAAATGGTCCCATTTCAAGTATTTGGACCTGTTTTCCCATAGGTAGAACTTGTGTCATATCTGTTTCCTAACTTGAAGATTGAGAAATATGTTCAATCCACATATGGCATAGAATCTCTAGGTAATGATGTTACTATCAGTAGGAAACACTGATTGAAGTCTCCTTCCATAAAGGTGCTATGCTAGTCATTCAGAATCATTTTCTCTTAGTCATCTAAAGCATCTTTATGAGATAGATATTCTTTCATCCCCATTTTACAGATAAGGAAACTGAGGCTCAGAAAAAACATATAAAATCACCCATCAGTAGGTGGCAGGGCAGGGACTCTAAAAGCTGTGTCTGACATAAGCTTTAAGCACTTTGCTGAAGACTCTAAAAGTATTGATTTTGCAGGTTTGTGTGTCTGTTTGTTTTTATAAATGACCTGATCCACTGTCATGCACACAGCAATTTTATAATAATTCTTCAATTTTTCTTTTGACATAGGGAGGCAGTACCTTTTACAGTCTGTTGACAATACTCTAATTGGTTCAAGTACTTTGGAGCACCTATCCATTGGGGCATCTGGCCACACCTAGGAGCAACCACATCTGGCAGCACCCGGGGGTGTTGGAGATGTGTATATTGTAGGCCCAGCCATGATTCCCTAGGCACTATGGCAAGTATCAATACCATTGGTCAATCCCCTCCACAGCCCTATGCTGTCCAGAAACTTTCCTGTAATTTGCTGACAGATGAACCACATGACCCTGTTCTAGCCAATGGAGTGTAAATGTAAATCATCGAGTGGGGCTTCTTTGAAGACTTGTTTAAAGGGGTAATATGACTAGACTACTTTATATTCTTCCTGATTGGAGCATGACACAATCCCTGGAATTGCTGTAACTATGTTGTGGTTATAAAACAGCAAACCTGTGGGTAAAAGTACACTCTAAGAATGACAGAGCAGAGAGATGAAACAAATCTGGTTAGCTTTGGCATCAGTCAACCAGCCTGGCAGCCCAGGAATACCTCCCTCCAGGCTTGTTGCTGTGTTAGAAATAACAACCTCCTCTGCCACCCAATTCAGGGATTCCCTGGTAGCTCAGTGATAAGGAATCTGCCTGCAATGCAGGAGACTCAGGTTCAATCCCTGGGTCAGGAAGATCCCCGGAGAAGGAAATGGCAACCCACCCCAGTAGTCTTACCTGGGAAATCCCATGGACAGAGGAGCCTGGTGGGCTACAGTTCATGGGGTTACAAAAGAGTTGGACATGACTTAGCTACGAAACAACAAACCACCAATTCACTTTACCAGAGTTCTCTAGAGAAACGCACACATGCACAAGATGACATACACAGACATTTGTAATGTGGAAAATCACAAACAAAGCATAATGCCAATCAAAAAATAATAGATAAATAGCATATTCTTGCAATGATACATGGCAATTAAAAAGGTGTAAACTAGATCTATATATATCCACATTATTCTTTTTTATTTTATTGAAGTACAGTTGATGGCACTAGTGGTAAGGAAACCACCTGCCAATGCAAGAGACATGAAAGACACAGGTTTGATCCCTGGGTCAGGAGCTCCCCTGGAGGAGGGCATGTCAATCCACTCCAATATTCTTGCCTGGAGAATCCCACGGACAGAAGAGCCTAGCGGGCTACCCTAGTCCATAGGGTAAGAAAAAGTCAGACACAACTGAAGCAACTCAGCATACACACATAGTTGATTTACAAATTGTGTTAGTTTCTGGTATACAGAAAAGTTATTCAGTTATACATGTAAAAAAAAAGATATATATGTGTGTGTGTGTGTTATAGTTTGCATCTGCAAATCCCATACTGTGATGATCAAAGTGGCATCTCCTGCACTGGCAGGCAGGTTCTTTACCACTGAGCTACCAGGGAAGTCCCATTTCCATATATACTGAGAGTATAAAGACATGGATATGAAGGAACACACCAACTTTGGGGTGGGAGAAGGAATGAAATTGGGAAAGTGGTACAGAAGCACTTCAGCAGAACCTGCAGTACTTTATTTCATAAAAGTAATTTGAATCATGTATGACTATAACATGGCATTTGTTAAATTTGTGTGTGGATCCATAGGTATTTGCTACATATATATTTTTCTATAAATTTTAAATGTTATATACTTTTTAAAAACTAGATGAAGAAAAGGAAAGAGATTGTTTCAAGAAGCAGTAGTTATATAAAATTACTCTGTCAAGTGTAAGCTGACATGGAAAGCCATGTGCTTTATTATGATATTTACCATCATCCAGGAACACTGTGTTGAGGAGTAAACTTTCCATGAACCCTGAGGAAAGGATAGAATGAGAAGATTTAGGTAGATGGTAGAGCTGAAGAAGTACTATGAACTGAACTGTCTCCCCAAAGTGTATACATTGAAACCCTAACACCCTCAGTGTGACTGTATTAAGAGACTGCTGCTAAGTCACTTCAGTGGTCTCCGACTCTGTGTGACCCCATAGACGGAAGCCCACCAGGCTCCCCTGTCCCTGGGATTCTCCAGGCAAGAACACTGGAGTGGGTTGCCATTTCCTTCTCCAATGTGTGAAAGTGCAAAGTGAAAGTGAAGTCGCTCAGTTGTGTCTGACCCTTAGCGACCCCACGGACTGCAGCCTACGAGGCTCCTCCATCCATGGGATTTTTTAGGCAAGAGTACTGGAGTGGCTTGCCATTGTGGGCCATTAAAAAGGTAATTAAGCTTAAATCTGGTCATAAGCCTAGTGGTTCAGATGATAAAGAAATCTGAATGCCTGCAATGCAGGAAACCCAGGTTTGATCCCTGGGTCATGAAGATCCCCTGGAGAAGGAAATGGCTACCCACTCCAGTATTTTTTCTTGGAGAACTCCATGGACAGAGGAGTCTGGCAGGCTACAGTCTAAGGGGTCACAGAGAGTTGGCCACGACTGAGTGACTAACATCTTAAGAGTGGGACGCTAATCTAATAGTATTGATGTTCTCAAAAGAGGTAGAGACACCAAGCACACACTCATGCAGAGAAAAAGCTATGTTATGGCATAGTAAGAGGGTGGTTGTCTGCAACCCAAGGAGAAAGACGTCAGGGGAAACCAGACCTAACAACACCTTGATCTTTCAGTGAGAAAAGACATTTCTGTTTAAGTCCATAGTATTTTGTTAAGCTTCCCCCGATGGCTCAGTGGGTAAAGAATCCGCCTGCAATGCAGGAGACACAGGAGACAAAGGTTCATCCCCTAGGTCAGGAAGATGGGGAGGAGGAAATGGCAACCCACTCCAGTGTTCTTGCCTGGAAAATTCCACGGACAGAGGAGCCTGGCTGGCTATAGTCCATGGGCTCACAAAGAGTCAGACATGACCGAGCACATGGCACATACCATATTCTGTTATGGCAGCAAGAGCAGCTTAATACAGGGGGTATGTCCAGAACTGTGGTTCTCAATAGTGGATGATGCTATATAAATGGGGGCATTTAAGTTATTGGTTGGGGGAGGGTAATGGTTGGTGGTCACAAAGCTGAGGAGCACAGGAGCCATTTAATGGGCAGTGGCCAGAGAGGCAAAACTTTTCAGTTCCTATTTCAGTCCTCACAATAAAAAACAATTCTGCATCCCAAAGGTCTTTAAAATAGCCCACAAGCATTTAGAAGAGGAGAAAACTGTGTACACTTACCTAAAGCTACGTAAAAATGCAAAAAATAAAAAATGTGGAGTTGTTTAGACAGGTAATATCATATAGTGAATTTCCATAAAAGTAACTACTATGAAGACTAAAGGAGGATTGTATTTGTTTCCTTCAGAACTTTGCCAAAAGGTACTCATCAGTACTGTGGGAAATTCTTTTGCTGACAGTAATGCTAATGATATCTGTATTGTCTACCTGACATATCCTTATCCGTTTTCATTCATAGCCATTGTATCTGCCAGACGTCTTCAAAGTCCACGGAGCTGGGCAAATCCAACCTGCCACCTGTTTTTGTACACAAAGTTATATGGGACACAGCCGTGCTCATACAGAAGCAGAAGATATTAAGAAGAGGTGGCAAGAATACACAGAAGAACTGTACAAAAAAGATCTTCACGACCAAGATAGTCACAATAACATGATCACTGACCTGGAGCCAGACATCTTGGAATGTGAAGTCAAGTGGGCCTTAGAAAGCATCACTATGAACAAAGCTAGTGGAGGTGATGGAATTCCAGTTGAGCTATTTCAAATCTTGAAAGATGATGCTGTGAAAGTGCTGAATTCAATATGCCAGCAAATTTGGAAAACTCAGCAGTGGCCACAGGACTGGAAAAGGTCAGTCTTCATTCCAAACCCAAAGAAAGGCAATGCCAAAGAATGCTCAAACTACCGCACAATTGCACTCATCTCACACGCTAGTAAAGTCATGCTCAAAATTCTCCAAGCCAGGCTTGGAGAACCGTGAACTCCCAGATGTTCAAGCAGTTTTTAGAAAAGGCAGAGGCACCAGAGATCAAATTGCCAACATCCGCTGGATCATGGAGAAAGCAAGAGAGTTCCAGAAAAACATCTATTTCTGCTTTATCGACTATGCCAAAGCCTTTGACTGTGTGGATCACAACAAACTGTGGAAAATTCTGAAAGAGATGGGAATACCAGACCACCTGACCTGCCTCTTGAGAAAACTGTATGCAGGTCAGGAAGCAACAGTCAGAACTATACATGGAACAACAGACTGGCTCCAAATAGGAAAAGGAGTACATCAAGGCTGTATATTGTCACCTTGCTTATTTAACTTATACGCAGAGTACATCATGAGGAACGCTGGGCTGGAAGAAGCACAAGCTGGAATCAAGATTGCTGGGAGAAATATCAATAACCTCAGATATGCAGATAACACTACCCTTATGGCAGAAAGTGAAGAAGAACTAAAGAGCCTCTTGATAAAAGTGAAAGAGGAGAGTGAAAATGTTGGCTTGAAGCTCAACATTCAGAAAACAAAGATCATGGCATCTGGTCCCATCACTTCATGGGAAATAGATGGAAAAACGGTGGAAACAGTGTCAGATTTTATTTTGGGGGGCTCCAAAAATCACTGCAGATGCTGATTGCAGCCATGAAATTAAAAGACGCTTACTCCTTGGAAGGAAAGTTATGACCAACTTTGATAGTATATTAAAAAGCAGAGACATTACTTTGCCAACAAAGGTCCGTCTAGTCAAGGCTATGGTTTTTCCCGTGGTCATGTATGGATGTGAGAGTTGGACTGTGAAGATAGCTGATTGCCGAAGAATTGATGCTTTTGAACTGTGGTAATGGAGAAGACTCTTGAGAGTCCCTTGGACTGCAAGGAGATCTAACCAGTCCATTCTAAAGGAGATCAATCCTGGGTGTTCATTGGAAGGACTGATGCTAAAGCTGAAACTGCAATACTTTGGCCACCTCATGCGATGAGTTGACTCACTGGAAAAGATTCTGATGCTGGGAAAGGTTGGGGGGCGGGAGGAGAAGGGGAAGACAGAGAATGAGATGGCTGGATGGCATCACCGACTCTGTGGACATGAGTTTGAGTGACCTCTGGGAGTTGGTAATGGACAGGGAGGCCTGGCGTGCTGTGATTCATGGGGTCGCGGAGAGTCGGACACGACTGAGCGACTGAACTGAACTGAACTAAACTGAACTGATGGCTGCTTTTGCAGTAAAAAAACAGAATTGAGAATGGCTCGCAAAGCTTAAATATTCACTATCTGACCCTTGATAGAAATGCTGGCAATCCCCTGCTATAAACCTGATTCTGTAACTCATATTGGTATCCATTACTTCAATACATGATCTAGTTTAATCCTAGAATATTTACCTACTGAAACATGCATGATTTTGTTATCCAACTTCTTTCAGTTCTAGCAATTATAGTTAATTCATCATGTAGATTAATTTGAAGATGTGCAGATATCTCTGTATCTGTGACATTCACTTCAGGAAAGAAATGGAATTCATTTCAGTAAAGAAGGGGAAGCATTTCTAAATATTCTCAAAAATTGAAAATCTACTCTAAACCTAAAAGAACAAAGACCATGAAGAATGAAGAAGGAGTTATGTGACCAAGAAAAAAATGGAAAACAAGCACCATGCTGAAGATGAACTGACCTTAAGCTCCAGGAAAGAGGCTGTTGTGTTTATCTGTACATCACTTACTCAGGAACTGGTACACGGGACTCAATAAATACTTGGCTGAATGCTCCCATGAATGAAGGGATGGATGGGGCATATAAATGATTGAAGGACAAAGGACTGGAATAGGGAGCTTCCTTTCTCAAGAGGTCTTCAAACAGAAGTTCAGTGGTCATTTGCATGTATTTTATAGCAGGTATTCCATCATACAAGGACTAACCGAGTGGACCAGAGAACTCTCTAGGTCTCTAAAACTCCACTCCTAAAAAAAAATTAAAAAATAAAACTCCACTCCTGAAGTTGAAATTCAGTATTCCAAAGATGCAAAGTTCATTATTTGGAGCAGCAAAAGCCTTGTTCAGATTTTAGACTGAACATGATCTAAAACTGTCAAAGATCTGCACAGCCTCCTGACTTCATCCCTCAACTAGTTATGTGAGATAGCAGGTTGAGTGTGGTAGTGAAGTATACAGGATCTGGAGTCAAACAGGTTTAGGTTGGAGGATAGACTGTGGGAAAAGATGAACAGCAAAATTCCTCTCACCCTTGAGTGTACATTCCTTTGCAGTATGATACTGCAGAGCCTTCCATCAGGAAATGAAGTCTATCACTCTACCCTTGGATCTGAGCTGGCTTCATGTCTCACTTTGGGTGGTAAAATGCAGCAAAAGAAACATGGTGTAATTTCTGAACCTAGGTCTCAAGAGGCTTCTGCCTTAACTCTCTTGAAATGTACAGCCCCATGTGATGAAGCCTGGTCCAGCTCAGGGACTGGTAAAATATGGCCCATGGACCAAATTCACGCCACTACCTGTTTCTATAAATAAAGTTTTATTGGAACACAGCTAGGCTCATATGTCTGCTGCTGCTGCTGCTAAGTCACTTCAGTCATGTCCGACTCTGTGTGACCCCATAGACAGCAGCCCACCAGGCTCCCCCGTCCCTGGGATTCTCCAGGCAAGAACACTGGAGTGGGTTGCCATTTCCTTCTCCATATGTCTACATACTGTCTATGACCACCTTTACATTACAAACAGCAGAGTCAAGAAGCTATGCCCGAGACTGAACGCCCTGCAAAGCCAAACATGCTTACAATCAGGACCTTTTCAGAAGACGTTTGCTGAAGTTTGGTCTGGCTGCTGCAGGATGAGACCACGTGAGAGAGAGGAGCTATCCCAGCTGAGGTCTCCCTGGAAAAAGCAACTCCCAATTAAACTACCAAATGAGTGCATCTGCACAGGTGATTGCAGGTGTGACCAAGAGAAGAACAGTCCAGCTGAACTCAGCCCTAACTGCAGACCCATAAACTCATGACAGATGGGATGACTGCCATTTTATGATAATGGGTGGTTTGTTCTGCAAGAAGAAGTATTAGAAAAGGTCAGCCATGGCTCTGCCACTCGTGGTATGTAGTACACCATTTGTTCCTAGCTCATATTTTTGGAGGACTCACCCCTTCAGTGCAGGCTGACTGTCTTCCAGTTACCAATATCTGGATCTTTCTGCTAGGGGGTGGGTTTCTCCAAAGCCTTGCAAGGACTCTGTCCACACAGGGAAATTAACACTCCAACACTCCATCTGTACCCCACTCACCCATATTCAGTAGTTAACAGAAGTTGGTGTGAAAATACACTGCCGTTCCTCACCTTCTGGAAGGGATAATTCTGAGGCATATGTTCCTACGCTGTTTTCCAGAGTTTCCTTGAGGTAACACTCTGGTCTCCTCCTGGCTCATTGACAGTACACCCTTTATCAGCAGCCATCTTTTCTCTGTCTATATTCCCCATGGTTGTACTGGTATTTCCTGAACAGCTACTACCAAATAAGCTGCTGCTGCTAAGTTGCTTCAGTCGTGTCCAACTCTGTGCGACCCCATAGATTGCAGCCCACCAGGCTCCCCCGTCACTGGGATTCCCCAGGCAAGAACACTGGAGTGGGTGGCCATTTCCTTCTCCAATGCATGAAAGTGAAAAGTGAAAGTGAAGTCAGTTGTGTCCGACTCTTAGAGATCCCATGGACTGCAGCCTACCAGGCTCCTCCACCCAAGGGATTTTCCAGGCAAGAGTACTGGAGTGGGTTGCCATTGCCTTCTCCGACCAAATAAGCTGCTTTCACTCAAATCCTGTTACAGATTCTGCCTCACATCAAAATACAAACCAAGAAGCCACTGTATAAACTATAGACAAGTTTATCTCTCTGAACCTTAGTTTCCTGATCTGTAAAATGGGAATATAAGGAGCATTTGTAATCATGGTACGTGGTCACAAGGACTTGAGAGACTGTAAAGCATCCAGCACTACTTTCAGTGGCGACAGCTACCTTAACTAGCCCCTCCTCCTCTCTGCCTGGGCTCTGGTGATTGGCCAAGTCCCTGTACAGTGCACTGGTGATTGGCCAAGGGCCCTCTAATGAGCCAAGCTCCCATTGAAGGACAATTAAAAAACAAACAAACAAAAAACAGCGTAGAGAGGCAGAGGGTACCTGAGGACAGCCCAGAGGAGAGTGCAGGGGCTTACTGTGGCTTCCAGTCACGTCCCAGTTCAGAAGTCTAAGCCCCGCGTCACATATCTCCGTCTGGAGGACACCGAGGCTCCTTACTTTTGAGCTGGCATGCTGGGCTGCAGCCTGCTGCGTGCCTGACCTCAGGAGCCTGTCCCCAACAGGAAGGAGAGAAGTAGTCAAGGAAGTGTGGTTGACGACCTGACTCCAGACAATTAGAAAAACATTACCACGCATCACAGTGGAAGATGAGCGTGACTTCAACAATGGCCTTAAGAGCACGCTTATGCCTCCCATACCAGAAAACACATTCCATTTGTTCTGGTCCCTTCTGTTCTCTTTGAAAGGCCTTAATATTTCTCCCTCATGACCTGCCCTAGGATCATGCAGGGATGTTTAGGGGAGCCCTGGACTCCAGAACATGACAAGAAAGCTCCACTGGTCCCCATATCCACAGGAAGGAGCTCCAGCAGACCTGGGGTGAGACAGTGAGATAATGAGCGCAGAGTTCTGAATCATGGCCAAGCCAGGAATAATGGCACGGCTATAATTACCCTGTAGGACATTGGATGGAAGTGACTATTTTAGAACCTGAGAACATCTCAGCGACACCTTGGAGTCACATTTGGGAAAGCCCCTTTTTTATCACTGCTGTCCTCTTGTCATGCAATAGGATGTCCGTCGGGGACATTTCCTATCAGAAAACCATCAGGGGATCCATGTAGCACTTGGAAAAGCTTAAAAGGATACCATGATTCAGAAGCCTTGACTCTGGCTAAAAAATCTATCATTTTTTTCCTTCAGAGAAAAATATTTTTAAGTCAATTGTTTGTTGAGTCAACACAATTCAGATAGTTTTTGGCCATGTACTTTCTAATCATAGAACATAATACTTTGTATACATCTTTGCACAATACACACATAACTCAAGGTCTTGAAATTATTAGATGCTTGGGGATAACTGCTGGAAAACAGAATGTGCTTGGATAGGGAACCAGAGTCCTCCATGGAGCTGTCTGACTTTAGGTTATCCTGCCTCTCAGAGCCTCTGTGTCCCTATCTGTTGATTCTATTGTGATTTTCCTTCTTCCCCCCTGCCCCAAGACATATAGAAATATAAAAGGAGAAAAGTATAAAAACAACAACAAGAAAAGTCCCAGCACAAGGAACTCAATATGAATTCTTATCATTAGAGCATCTCTTGAGGTTCTTCAACTTGGAAGAAAAAGAAAATATGAAAAATAAAAAGAGTGGGAAATCACACGTAGGCCACTGGTTGAGCATAGACTCTGGAATTACACAATCTGAGTTCACAAACTAGCTTTGCAGTATCTTCAAAGTATGACCATGGAAAGTCTACTTCATCTTTTCCTGATTCAGTGTCCCTGACTGTAATACAGTATGAGGATCCATCTTCATGAACTCTATAGGATTAAATGAGATGATTCACACAAGTACAGCACAAAGTATGGCAAAGATGGCATAGAGAAGCCTCCAGTAGAGGATAGTTTCTTCCATTTGTATCATAATTATTTTAGAGTTAGTATTAGTGAAGATCAGTTTTTTTTTTTTTTTCTTTTAATGCCTGGGAACATGTGCTGTCAATCATTAAGCAACGTACTTGGTGGCGATTCAGAAGGACGCAAGGCCCTTGGTGATAATTAGGGTGATTACAGGAGGGCACCATGTATGAGACCAGTATACCTCTGTGAACTTGGTCTCATAAGATCCTGATGGGTCCCAATCAGCTGCACGAAGCTTGACAAAAGATAGTTGTTCCAAATTTTAGTTAAGGTATTAATGTATATTAGGGCTTCTATTAGGGTATATATTATTGGAGAAGGAAGTGGCAACCCACTCCAGTGTTCTTGCCTGGAGAATCCCAGGGATGGGGGAGCCTGGTGGGCTTCCGTCTATGGGGTCACACAGAGTCGGACACGACTGAAGTGACTTAGCTTAGCAGCATTAGGGTATATTAAGGTTCGTGACATTGTGCAGGAAGTAGTGATCAAGAGAATCCCCAAGAAAAAGAAATGCAAAAAGGTAAAATGGTTGTCTGAGGAGGGCTTACAAACAGCTGAGAAAAGAAGAGAAGCGAAAGGCAAAGAAGAAAACAAAAGATTTATCCATTTGAATGCAGAGTTCCAAAGAATAGCAAGGAGAGATAAGAAAGACTTCCTCAGTGATCAGTGGAAAAAAATAGAGGAAAACAATAGATTGGAAAAGACTAGAGATCTCTTCAAGAAAATTAGAGATACCAAGGGAACATTCCATGCAAAGATGGACACAATAAAGGACAGAAATGGTATGGACTTAACAGAAGCAGAAGACATTAAGAAGAGGTGGCAAGAATACACAGAACTGTACAAAAAAGATCTTCATGACCCAGATAACCACGATGGTGTGATCACTCACCTAGAGCCAGACATCTTGGAATGTGAAGTCAAGTGGGTCTTAGGAAGCATCACTACAAACAAAGTTAGTGGAGGTGATGGCATTCCAGTTGAGCTATTTCAAATCCTAGAAGATGATGCTGTGAAAGTGCTGCACTCAGTATGCCAGCAAATTTGGGAAACTCAGCAGTGGCCACAGGACTGGAAAAGGTCAGTCTTCATTCCAATCCCAAAGAAAGTCAATGCCAAAGAATGTTCAAACTACTGCACAATTTCACTCATCTCACACGCTAGCAAAGTAATGCTCAAAATTCTCCAAACCAGGTTTCAACAATACGTGAACTGTGAACTTCCAGTTGTTCAAGCTGGATTTAGAATTGCCAACATCTGTTGGATCATCAAAAAAGCATGAGAAGTCCAGAAAAACATCTACTTCTGCTTTATAGACTATGCCAAAGCCTTTGACTGTGTGGATCACAGCAAACTATGGACAATTCTTAAAGAGAATTTAAGACCAGAGGTCTTAAGGGGTCAGACCACCTGACCTGCCTCCTGAGAAATCTGTATGCAGGTCAAGAAGCAACAGTTAGAATTGGACATGGAACAACAGACTGGTTCAAAATCAGAAAAAGAGTACGTCAAGGCTGTATATTGCAACCCTGGTTATTTAACTTATATGCAGAGTACATCATGTGAAATGCCAGGCTGGATGAAATACAAGCTGGAATCAAGACTGCTGGGATAAATGTCAATAACCTCAGATATGCAGATGACACCACCCTTATGGCAGAAAGTAAAGAAGAACTAAAGAGCCTCTTGATAAAAGTGAAAGAGGAAGAGTGAAAAAGTTGGCTTAAAACTCAACATTCAGAAAACTAAGATCATGGCATCTGGTTCCATCACGTCATGGCAAATAGATGGGGAAACAGTGGAAACAGTGGTTGACTTTATTTTTCTGGGCTCCAAAATTGCTGCAGATGGTGATTATAGCCACGAAATTAAAAGATGCTTACTCCTTGGAAGGAAAGTTATGACCAACCTAGACAGCATATTAAAAAGCAGAGGCATTACTTTGCCAACAAAGGTCCGTCTAGTTAAGGCTATCATGTTTCCAGTAGTCATGTATGGATGTGAGAGTTGGCCTATAAAGAAAGCTGAGCACTAAAGAATTGATGCTTTTGAACTGTGGTGTTGGAGAAGACACTGAGAGTCCCTTGGACTGCAAGGAGATCCAACCAGTCCATCCTAAAGGAGATCAGTCCTGGGTGTTCATTGGAAGGACTGATGTTGAAGCTGAAACTCCAATATTTTGGCCACCTGATGCGAAGAGCTGACTCATTTGAAAACACCCTGATGCTGGGAAAGATTGAAGGTAGGAGGAGAAGGGGACGACAGAGGATGAGATGGTTGGATGGCATCACCGACTTTATGGACATGGGTTTGGGTGGACTCCTGGAGTTGGTGATGGACAGGAAGGCCTGGCGTGCTGCGGTTCATGGAGTTGGAAAGAGTCGGACACAACTGAGCGACTGAACTGATTTACTGACTGTGTCCACTAGCATTAATGATCTGGAGCTAATCACTAAGTTGATGATACCTGTTGGAGGCAGAAACATGGAGACAGGATTGAGATCATATGTGCTGCTCCAGTCCTTTTCAGAATATAGTCCCGGGGTGGGGGTGGGGTTGGGGTGGGGGGAGAGCTGTTGCAGCCAAGGAACTGAGCTCTTCAAGGCTTGCTTTATGCCTGGCATGTGCAGGTAGGGAGAGGCCAGAGATGGCAAAGAACCCTTTCAGCCATACGTCCTAAGGAGAGCGTGGATTTTGTCCTCTAAGTGCTGGAAAATCAAAGAAGAAATTCCAGAATAGAAGTGGCAGGCTTGAAGTTTCTTTTTTCCAGAACATTGCTCTAGCAGCAGTGTGACATCAAAGAGAAAGCTGTCTCACTGCAGTGTTTGAAGACCATGACCCAGCATTTCTGGAAGTCACAAAGAGCTTTGTAGAACTGGGGACTTCTATTGAATGCAGATCTAGTATAACTATGCCCAGCATTTGTCTAGACCCCTTTACTTCTAAAACTTTCAGTTCATCAAACACCAATCTTGAGAAATGGGCCAAATGGAATGATCCCCATTCACAGATGGAAAACCATCTCTAAGTAACTCAAGAATCACAGAACAATTTCCACTTAGACTAATTGCATTTTAACTCTGCCCATTTATGATTTAAATTTGATTTGTGTGGCTAGAAAAATGAAGCATGTTTAAAACTCTGGGGAAAAAAGACCTCAATGCCCATAGGTAGAAATCAATGCTATGTAATAATCTGAAAAATATTGACTTCAAAAATCAAAAGAACGACTAACAGAAAAACACAAATAACATACCTGAAAACCAGAAGGCTGCTAACTGTGGGTCTGCTGTGCAAAATTAAATGACATTGGCTGGAAAGTATTATAATTTCATGTATCTAATATGCATAGCCTTTAAATATGTTCAGATATAGAATTTAAGCTTGCCTCATTGTGCACATTATTACAACCTTTATCAAACTGTACTTGGATTTAGCTTAAAAACACTTCCAAAATGACTATATAATGCATGTTCTCCAAATTACAAAAGAGTGTTCTTCCTTCTCAGTGTGCTACCTGCTTCTGCATTTCCTTCAGGGCATACATATATAGTCACAAATTTAGGGAGAGATAATCAAGTATCATTCACATATAGTATAACATCATGAACTTCCATTTTCAGCAGGAAGAGCCAAAAAATGATTGTCACTTTTCTAACTTGGCTCTGCACAGTCAAGAGACGTTCCCAGTGGACAAAAACCAGACAGACTCTTAACCACCTTATGCGTCTTCCAGAGTGGAATCTCAGTATCTTTAGATTGGGCTCAGTGACTTATTTTCCTCACGCCTTAGTTTGTTGTTGTTGTTGTTTGGCTGCTAAGTCATGTCCAACTCCTTCGTCTATGGGATTTCTCAGGCATGAATACAGGAGTGGGTTGCCATTTCCTTCTCCAGGGGATCTTCTTGACCCAGGGATCAAATGCATATCTCCTTAATTGTCAGGGGGATTCTTTACTACTGAGCCACCAGGGAAGCCTCAGTTACTATGGTTCACAAGAACATAACTAATTCTGGTCCCTGGCTGTCCCTCCAACTCTCACCACTTTCTCCCTCACTCATTCATTCTCTGACCCACGGCAGCCTACATGTCTCCCGGACAAACCAAGCCTATTCCTGCCTCCCGGCTTTTGCACTTCCTATTTTCTCTGCCTAAAAATAGCTCTTACTTCAGGCATTTGCAGGCTTCTCTCAATCTCGAGTCAAACAACCTTGCTGTACCAAGACTTCCATTGGTCTCTAAGCAGCACTTGTCCACTGTGTTCTCTTTATGGTCTTTCCTGACTGTTTTTCTTTATAGCGTTTATCTTTACCTGGCATTACTTGCTTTCCTGTTTCTTGTTCCTGCCCTCACCATAATGTTTAAGATCCATGAGCACCAGAACTTTTTCATCCTATTTTCCAAGTCTTCAAAGAATGTCAGCAAATAAGTAGAAGCTCAATAAATGTTTGTTTTCCTGATTTTTTTTTTTCTTCTTGGCATTTATCTCTGTCTGACATTATTTGTTTTCCTGTTTGTTGTCCCCACCCCTTGGTAGAAGGTAAGATCCATGAGCGCCAGAATTTTGTTTCTCCCAGACTCCTAATCTTCAAGGAGTGTCAGTAAATGAGGAGAAGCTCTCTAAATATTTGTAGAAGAGAAGGAGGGAGAGAGGAAGGGAAAGAAATCTTGGTGCTTTTTTTTCATCTAAAATTCTGAATTGGTACCACAATTTTAAATTATTTCCACTAAGTGGTTTACATTGGGCAATTAATTGATTTAAATGAGAAATAATAATTATCTCTCTTCTAAAATTTAAAAAATTTATTTATAGTGAATACATATGATTTATAATTTCCCATCTTAACATTTTTAATATATTTTAATGAAGTATAGTTGCTTTACCAGATACTATTAATTTCTACTATACAGTAAATGTTTCAGTTATATATATATGTGTGTATGTGTGTGTGTATATATATATATATATATATGTTCTTTCTCGTGTTCTTTTTCATTATGATGTATCACAGGATATTGAATATAGTTCTTATGCTGTACAATAGGACTTTGATGTTTATCCATTTTGCATATACTAGTTTGCCTCTGATGATCCCAAAATCCCTCACCCACTCCCCCAACCCTTGGCAACCATGTCCGTTCTCTATGTCTGTGAATCTGCTTCTATTTCATAGATAAGTTCATTTGTGTTGTATTTTAGGTTCCCATGTAAGTAATAAGTTTGTCTTTTTCTGTCTGACTTCACTCAGTATGACAATCTCTAGGTCCATCTGTGTTGCCGTAATTGGCATTATTTCATTCTTTTTTATGACTGAGTAATATTCTATTGTATGTGTATACCACTTCTTCTTTATCCATTCTGTCAGTGGACATTTAGGTTGATTCCGTATCTTGGCTACTGTGAATAGTCCTGCTATGAACATCTGCAGGTATCTTTTTGAATTATAGTTTTGTCCAAATATATGCTCAGGGGCGGATTGCTGGCCCACGTGGCAATTCTATTTTTAGTTTTTTGAGGAACCTCCATACTCTGATGACTTTAAATATAAACTTCAGCACAATTTTTTGGACTGGAGCAGTTTCAAAAGGAGTACCAGTCTTTCTACTGTAGTAAAAGAATGCCCCAGTCCAAAAAACTGTGATACTTTCCTAAAGTTTTACTTTAACCAGATTAATGCTATTAAAGTAGAAGGAAAATGCAGTGTACTTGTACTAAAGCAAGATAAACAAAATTCACAAGAAAAACACATATTAATCTGTAACACACCATAAGTATTGTGATCTATTAATAAAACCATACATTTAAAGCAATATAATTAAATTCTTTCCATCTTGCCATGTGAAGAACATTAAATGAAGCCTGGTTTAGTGATGATGTCAAATACCTACACTTGAACCACTTCATGGACATGAGACATGGTCAATGGCCCTGGTGATCCCAGTGTGCTAGGCCAAGAGATTTATCCCTCATTTCCAGAAGGAGAAACTAAGCCTCAAAGAGGTAATTGCTTGCTCAAGGTCAAAGCAGGGAATAGCAAAGATTATACTCACGTCCGTGTTTTCTAATGGCAAGTTCTGGGTCTTTTCACCACATCAGACTGTGAAATGACATTCCTAAATGTAACAGGCTCATTTTTCCAACTCCTTTTACTATCAACTTTGCTATTCAGAGTCATTCTACACTGAAATTTCTTCCTTCAGGACTCATATAAAATAGTGTTGTTGTTTTTTTTTTTCAGCCAGCCCATGAATTTTCTAGACTAGCTTCTTAGCAATAAAAACCACCTTTCCTCACAAACTTGCCCTCCCTACATACCACCTGACAACTCAGGCCTCACTTTAGGAAATACAACTTAATTTGATGAAGTGCTAGGAAGCTGACTTGGGATGCATTCAGCATTTTAATATAGAATTTCTGACCAGTTGGTATTCAGTTGCTGCTAAACTTATCCTTCTCTTCTTGTGAGACTGCTTTTTCTGATTACTGTAGCAATAACTGGAGAAGTGAGGGTCACCATTTTGATTCGTGTAGGGGTTATTTCCCTTTATTCAAACTCTAAGATGTTTTTGCTACGATTGGCCCCATTCCATGGGCAGTCCCATTTCAAGTTACAGAGTAGAACTGGGTGGATGGACCAGCACTGTTCCATTACCAGAGGCTTAGAAGCAGTAGGTTGTCAAATCTTCACTCAGCCAAAGGTCATTGTGAAATTTCTAGAATATATGCTAGATATATTGAGTACACGCTAGGTGTCCAGCACAGTGGATGGTTATAGAGTGAAACTTTAGTCCTAATTCATTGTTAATCGCCTATCAATTATGAGTCCATACTATATTCCTGACTTTGTGCTGGATACTATGAATTCAATAACAATTAAGGCATAGACATTGTCTGTGGAGTTCATAAGCTAAAGATAGTAAGTGTATTGCTATAGTAATAAATTAATATCATCTAGTAAGTAGTTGAGTAGGTAGTTACTATTTACCAAGGACTATAGTGGCTGGAAGGATAAAATACCAGTCCTGCCTGTAAGATGTCACACATAAAAGTAAAAGAAAAAACAATAGGTAAACTCTCGAAAATTATAACATGGGTGAGCATAAGATATTTAAATAACTGACTGACATTCTCTTAAGGGAATGGAGAAATGCTCAATAATGTTAGCTACTGTTATTCCTAAGCATATCTCTTCCCAATGTCTTTTTGATATTCCATGTAGAAAGCCAGGATTTATCTCCATGGTGTTGCTGGGTGTTAGATGTCTAAGAAGCAGTTTTCATTTTATTTGTAGGTGGGCATATACTGAGCTTGGTTCACTCTTTAGGGGAGTTGGACAGAAGTATGTTTCATAATGTTATTTTTTGAAGGCTAAGTATCAGTGGTAAGCTAAATGGGAGAATCTAGGTCACTAGAAATTGGGTCACTGTAAAGTTTTCCTCAAAAGAGTTTTAAACCTTCCCATAATAAAGTGTTTGTTAGAAAAAAATAATCCAACTTTGGACTTAATGTTGAACAGGAGCTGGTAGGTCACTCTGAGGTTAGCATATACGTGTAGAAGATTCCCTTGAGAAGGAAATGGCAACCTACTCCAGTATTCTTGCCTGGAGAACTCCATGGATAGAGGAACCTGGTGGGCTACAGTCCATGGGGTCGCAAAGAGTTGACTGAGTGACAGCATGACGAGCGCGACTGAGATAGTGAACTTGGGAATCAGAGACTTGAATTTGAATCGCAGCTCTCAAATTCACTAACTGGGTGTTCTTTCATGTGTTGGGCAGTCTTTTAGACCCATGGTTTCTGTTAACTATAAGATGGAGATAGCCAAGGCTACCTCAAGAAATGGTTGGGAAGATTAAATGACATAATAAAGCATTTAGCCCAATTCCTTGCTCATAATAAGAACATGAAGCAGTGATGGCGTTGAGGAGGAGGAGGATGAAGCAGAAGACAAATAAGATTAAGATGATGATAAGCATGATGTTTACAATCTCAGTGATTCTGTCCCCCACCCAGCCCTGTTGGCCTTTAAGGGCCAATTTTATATATACATACAAACTTGAAGACTGATAGAACTCTATCACTAGAGGCAGAAACTCTTTAAATCGCATTTCTAATTCTACAAACTTGGAATGATTCCTCTAGAATCCCTAAGCCAGGTTGCCCTGTGAACAAGAACTTCAGCTGGTAAGATGGTTGTTTGTTTTCAGGACCAGATAGGGACCCAGCTTGGATACTATCTTGGCCAGACTAGCACACTTGCACACAATTGAGCTACCTAGTCTGACTTGAAGGAAGAATGAAATCCCAAACTAGACCCTGAGTTACTTTCTTTGGTTCCACAATAGAACTGTCTGAAAGAAATATTTTTATTGTTTGGGTCCTTTCTAATCCTCAGTGAAGTTTCCTTTAGGATATTTTTCTTCAAATTACAATGACTCTTTGAGTGAAGGCTTGAGAAGGAGGTAACATGTTTTCCTGGGACTTAAGAGTAACCACACCATTTCATTGTGGTGATTTAAATGGCACAAAATTACAAGTGTCATAGAAAAATGAAGAAATCAGGATAGTTTGAAAATCTAAAGGGAGAGAAGAAAACAGTGAAATCACAACTTCACTTTGTAATTACATCTTCTTTGCAGTATGAAAAATATCCATTACTACTCTGTGCATGACAAAAAGATATCTGCAGGACACCAGATATTATTCCTCATGCTCTCTCTACCTAAGAGGTTTTAATTCCTTTAGATGGTAGAATCTCAGCATACTGGATGAAATGAAGCCTGTGAATGCTATGCAACTCAAAATACATTTGCTGAAAAGTATCAAAGCAACGTGTTAGCATTTGACACTTCTGAAACTTGGCTGCTGTCTTGGCAAAGGGATACACTTAACCTTAATCGCTATTCCAATTTAGTGAAATGGGTCATAAAATCTTCCCTCAGCAATAGGACTTTCAAAAACCCTAGTAAATTTTAAATGGAGTCAAGATTGAATTTTTAGGGAAGGGTCTTATCCTATGACATTTTAATTTAGGAATCTGAACACCAGTGATTGACTTAAAATGAAGTTAACCTAATATTTTTATTGAACACTTTATTCTTCATATCTTAGTCATTTTGTATTTTAAACTTGATCACATTTTGTTATGAGTTGGAAGGTATATGTTTCAGTGCAAATAGTGAAAACCCTGGGACACAGAGTCTTTTAAGGAGAATACAGGTTAGTAATGGTTTTTCAGTTTGAACTACTTCCCCTAACCCTTTTATGGGAAGGCTGATAAAAACTTAATTTTTAAATAGGTTAATAGGTTCAAATAATAGCACTTACTGAGTACTTCTAAATGCTTAGTGCTATTGTGCTAAACACTTTGCAGTGATATCTCATTAATTAGCACAACTTTTGAACTTGGTAATATTGTGAAGAATAGTTTGTCAGGATACCCAGTTCAAATGGCATCATTGGAAAGACACATCCAAACTTCTGAAATACTGTTAAAATTATATATTTATTTATTTAGCACCCCCTAGTGCTAACAATGGGGAAAGCAATTCCCAATCAAAACTGCTTTTATATTTCATTTATTAATCATTCATTCATTCCATCAATATGCATCAATTTCCTATTATGTGCAAGACACTGTGATGGCACTGGCATTGAGTAAGGAGTAAAATAGACCGTCTCCTACCTTCAAGAAATGTATCATTTAGTGTGAGCCAAACAACAAAAGATTAAAAAATGAGCAGTTGCAAATTATGGGTACAACTAGGGTCCTGTGATAGAAAGTAAGAGGGGGCCCCTGCATGGATTAGTGTCCAATCAAGCTTCAGAGCACTCCTAATGGGGAATAGCTGGGGTGAAGTTGCTGAGGTGCACAGGTACTTGGAATATTGAGGAAGAATTTCACTATGGCTGGCTGGAATGTTAGGAACATGTGTAAGATTAAGTTAGAGAGGGCCAGGACCCAATGAAAATGGACATGGTTGGGGTTATCTGTTCGTAGTGTGAAGAAAAGTAGGTCAGGGGTTTAGGATGCTGTGTGAACTGATGAAATTCTTATGGTGTGAAGACTTCTCCATGGAGAAAGGCTTTACAGGGAGTGAAAGAGAGTCTTATCCTTACTGGGGACAGAACCAGTAAGCAGCCTTTGTGCGAGCTGAAGTAGGAAATTAGAGTAATTTCAATAGTTCTCCACTGGGAACATTTTGCTCCCTGGAGAACTTTGGTAATGTCTGGAGACATTTTTGGTTGTCACAAATGGGGAGTTCCTCTGGTAGAGAACAGGGGTACTCTTAACAGTTCTACAGTGCACAGAACAGCCCTACATAGCCAAGAATCTTCTGGCCTCAAATGTCAATAATGCAGATACTAAAACCCCTAGGATAGAAGTTTAGCAATACTACAGAGACAAGTGATCACTTAAAAACTTTTTTAAAGTAGTTAATGAACGGAACTTAGTGATGGATGGTTATTGAGGGAGAAGGAGATATCAGGTATGACTGACAAGATTTCTGGCTTGAACAAATGTGAGATGTTTACTAAGATGGGAAGGATTATAAGAGCCAGATTGCAACTGGGAAGAGCCAGATTGCAATGGTGAAGAAATAAATAGCTCATCTTTGAATATGTCGATTTCGAGTGGCTGGGAGATAGCCAAGAGGAGATGTAAAATAAGTTGACTCGTGAGTCTACAGTTTAATCATAATCATAATAGTCATTAAGTTATTGAGCAGTTATAATGTGAAAGGCATCATTCTAAAAATTTTTGGTACATGATTTTATTAATCTTACTGACAGTAAATATCAGCATACATTCTTTTGAGTCTTCTTGATGTATACTTAAGGCTGTATCATTCTAGTCTTCAAAAATCTTCCTTCCACATAGGAAACACATTGCTGAAAGCTAACTGTAAATATTATGCCTTCTCCAATAAGACAGACTGTGTCAATAAGGTAAAACATCCTAAGCACCATACCATCAAAGATATTCAAAATTACATTTGTCATTCTTCAAAAAGCTTTCATCTTCTTTATTTTAGAAAATATCCTAAAAATATTTATCTACCTTATTATCTCTGGTTTGGATGTGTTTAGTTGTTCAGTCATGTCTGACTCTTCGTGACCCCATGGACTGTAGCCCACCAGGCTCCTCTGTCCATGGGGATTGTCCAGACAAGAATACTGGAGTGGGTTGCCATGCCCTCCTCCAAGAGATCTTCCCAACCCAGGTCTCCCGCATTGCAGGTGGATTCTTTACCATCTGAACAATCAGGGATAAAAGAGCAAAATTTTACCCCAAACAGAATACTGTTTAGGAAATACAAGTGTGATGTCTAGAAACAAGCATTCCAAGACAGCCTTCTGCCATTTAATATAATTTCAAAGCCATCCTGCTCTCTGTTTCCTTGGCCAAATGATACAGTGTCTTCAGAATACATTCCCAACATCAGCATATGCAGCTGACAAAGTCAGGAAGCCTGAAGGAATCAAACCACTCCATTCTAAGTTATATGATATGTAAGTTGCTCTTGTGATACTTGGGATGGATGTCCGGGAGTAGTTTTGCTTATTTAGTCTGAGAGAAAGAATCTTAAATAGCAAGACTATAAAAGCTCATATTGTTACACTGAGCCCTACTGCACTTGTAATGTTCAGCTGATTCCTCAGTTAAAAATGGGACTCCAGTTTGGAATTTGTTAACAAAGCCAATTCCTGGTAGAGTATATTTATAACTTGGCCCAGGCCTAAAGTTTTAGGTCAACTCATATTAAAGTAGAAAATAAAGAACTTTGTTCAGTTGAGAAGGAACTACTCAGCTCAAAATCTAGAAATATAAACAATCTGTGATCCTCAGATGTCTTTCAGAGACTTTTTTTCCAGTTTCTTTTATCTCCACTTTACTGAGAACCTGCTAGAATAATAGCAGGTGAGAAACATGGCTGATATACTTGAATCCTTCAGGTCCTTACTGGAGGTACTTATCCAGATGTGGGAGGGTGAATAAGGTTTCCAGTTGCACCGTTCAATTAGTTTTCATTTTTTTGGGTTCTAGGTTTCTAGGCACCTTCAAAAAAATGATAGAATTTCCAAATTCTCTCGTTGGCTAAACCATATTGAAAATCCCTCTCTTAGAGTCACCAGCAAACATTTCCTGTGCCTCATTACACAACTTCCTTAGCTGTTCTAAAAGTGGCTTAGGGATTTTTTTTCCCTTTCCCCAGGGACAGAGAAGGGTCAGGAAGCTGCGAGAGGAAAGAGCACAGTTCTCGGAGTGCTGGTCCCAGAGTCAGTCCTTCTACTGAAGTTAGCCATGTGTGCTCAGTAATTTCACAACAGCTAGAAATTCTCCCTCAAAGTCTTACGTCAACATGCAGAGTCAGCCTGATCAACAAAGCAGTTCTTATTTATCTCAGTAGTACTCCAGTTTTTTATGTAAAGTCTATATGGTGCCTAAAGAATGTTTTTTTTTTTTTTTCCCATCAAATCTCTTCTAACTTGCAACATAAGTTTTACTTTGCCACGCATCTTTCTGGAAGGGAATATCCTTTTTTGTGTTCCAGGGGCAGGCATCCGTGATATTTGCATTCCACAAAAGTACTTAATTGGTACATTCTTAATAAACAATGTACATGTCCACTGTTGAGGGACATAGTATAGTACCAATTCACTAAAAAGATTAAATTCTACTTATGAGAAGACCTACATCTCCTTCTGCCTCCTACCCACATGTCTAAACTGTGTTGACTCTTGATTTTGTCTTGATTGTTAAAACTGAGTACCATGAGCTATTCCTGGGACACCTGTATCCTGTTGTATGGTGGGAAACTAGTCTAGCCCATATGTAGACAAAGAGAACTAAACCTGACTCAGCTCACAGTCTAGACCAGGCTATGCCAGGTGTTTACATCTGGTGGTTAGCTCATTTAGTTATTAAGTATAATGAACTCATGCATTTTCACACTGATGGTGGACAATTTTCTTTAATCATAAAAGTAATACGTGCTTATAAAACAAATGTTGGCAAAAAGAAGAATAAACTATTGGGAGGGGCGCTGTCATAGTTGTTTGTTGTTGTTGTTTAGATGCTAAGTCATGCCGGCTCTTTGTGACCCCATGGACTAGCCCACCATGCTCCCATGTCTATGGGATTTCTCATGCAGAAATACTAAAGTGGGTTGCCATTTTCTTCTCCAGGGATCTTCCCAACCCAGGGATTGAACCCATGTCTCTCACATTGGCAGGAGGATTCTTTACCACTGAGTCACATGGGAAGCCATAAGAGTCATAATGCCATTCTCCAAAAGTAACCACTGTTCAGTATATTCCTCATAGTGCTTTTTCTATAGTGGGTTTTAGGAAAAAACTAGTTATAATGATACAATAGGTATAATTACAGTGTACATACTCTACATATAATTATGCATAATTGCAATAATAATTTACTTACAAGTGGTTTAAATTTTTTTTCAGTTAACACTAAATATGCTTTTTAACATGGTGCTGCTACAGTTGTTTAGAACAGCAGCATTTTATTCCATATGTGGCTCTCTCATATTTATCTTAATTACTCTGAGCTTGAGCACAGTCATTTTAAGCAACTTACAAAGGTCAGGAAAAAAAAAAAAACTTACACTATAATTTTAAGTTAAAACAAAGTCCAAGTTTGGCCATGCAAAGAAATCAAAGCCTAATGAAAAAAAAATACACTAATATTCTTTCATTTTTAAATTATCCTATAGGTAATACATGGTTCAGAATTTTACTAAGCATATTAAAATAAACTCAGATTAATAAATGTGACTGAAATACATTCTTATCTTCCTACAACCCCTGCCAAAAATGACCCCACTGAAACCTAAATTCCCTAATTCTGTATGTATTTTTAAGAGATAGCTAAAAATGTATAATAAAGACATAAGAAAAGCAAGCCACTAATTTTCCTCCTCAAGTAAGGAGTGATCATGCCCCCCTGGCAATATCCTTTGGCAGAAACAGTCATTTAACTTAGTGTGCTAGTTTCTCAGGGCTTCCATAACAGAATACCACAGACCAGGTGGCTTAAACCTCAGAAGTTTGTCTCACAGTTTTGGGGGCCAAAAGTCCAAGATGAAGATGTTGGCAGGATTGACTTCTGAGGCTTCTCTCCTCAGCTTGCTGATAGCAACCTTCTCACTGTGTCCTTACATGGTCTTTTCTCTGTGTGTTCATGTCTGAATTAAACTGCCTCTTCTTACAAGGGCTTCAGTCATACTGGATTCTGGTCACCCATTTGACCTCATTTTATCATGTGCTAGTGCTAATAAGATCCAGTGGTGTCCTACTCTGTGCAACCCTATAGACCATAGCCTTCCAGGCTCCTCTGGGATTCTCCAGGCACGAATTCTGGAGTGGGTTGCCATGCCCTTCTCCAGGAGATCTTCTTGACAGTTTTATCATAATCACCTCTTTAAAGGCCCTGTGTCCAACTACAGGCACATTCTGAGGTACTAAGGCTTAGGGCTTTAGCGTGTGAATTGGGGAACGGACCCAATTCAACCCATACGTAACTCTTGGCAAGATAGCAATGACAAGATCTCTCCTTTTTTCTTTCCTACTACGATGTCTGATTAACAACAACAACAAAATCTTCCTTTGGGAAAAAAGAAAAAGGAAAGAAAAACAGATACACCTTCTCTTTAAAACTCCCCCACCCCACCACAACCAAGAAAACAAAATTCTTTTGAGCGTATTTTCTTCATTTCAAGTCTCAGATCATATCTACATTGGGCACATTTTCAAATCTTAGGCAAGATCTCAGAATAGCAAGGGGCATAACTTTTGCACTAAATTCCTTTAATAAATAGCCACAGTCTTGCAACTTCACAGAAAAGAAAGAAAGAAATGAAAATGCTAATAAAAATGCTGCTGCCAATGTGCCTTGGAGGCTATACTTTCAAGCCATCCTCCTGGTAACTCCACACCACAGAACCACTGTCTTTCTACAGCCTCCTACCTGCCTGTCTAGCTGGGTCCCAAACCAAAAATAAACCCTATTTTCTTCTCAGGAACTGATCACAAAATTTCCTACCAAATTCAAACACCCCATAATCCTCCCTGGAATGTTTCCTAAATAAAAAGAAGAAGATAAAACACTTTTTTAAAGATTTTGTTAAACACCAACCACCCAATTTCAAAAGTAAGAAAAAAAAGTAGATTTTAAGTGGAAACAGTCCAGGGAACACTCTTCTTTGAAGAAATGGCCACTGGCTCTTTTGTTCTTTTATTTTTTCAAGGGACATGGTGAGGGATTTTGTATCCCTTCCCATATCTTTTTGTGAAATCTAATCCTCTTTTGCTAGAGGTTGCCTTCCCCGTTCAGTTTGCCAGGCCAGCGGGGGTGAAAAGTTGCATTTTAACCTAACACAGGGCTTTCTCAAGTTTATTAACATGGTACTTCTGACAAAATTCAGTCCCCCAGTGACTGCCCTGGCTCCCAGATGAAATATTCACTTTCTCTCTGATATGTTATCATAAATAGAATACCAAAAGCTTATTATATTTTGGACTAGGTGACTGATTTTGAATTAACTGACTCAACTGAAATGAAAATAAAAGACCACTCCATCCTGTGGTTGGAACACATTTGAAAAGCCCACTTTCCCTTTCTTGTGGATGGTGAGAGCATGAGGTGAAATGTAAAACCTCTGGCAGGCAGATGGGGACCTGGTTCCTCTGCACAGATCAGGCAGGGCCTCGCTTTTGGTGAGAAGCTGGCTGGCTGTGGATTGGTGGTCCATGTGACTGTAAAGAGGGCCCTGCACTGTTTGGATCTACTGATTCATGAAAATGTATCAATAAAAAGAGGAACCCCCTGACCTGACCAAACATGGTAATTTCAGGCTAATTAACTTTTTCCTACTCCATAGCCAAAGGCTATACTACAACCCCAAGCTGTCCAAGCTGTAAGAAAACACAGATACAAATGGAAACATTTGAGAGTGGGTGGATTTAGGGAAATCTCTAGAAAAACCACACATGAACAGCTGCCTGCTCCTGACCCACTTAATGAGCTTCCCAGGTGGCATGGTGGTAAAGAATCCACCTGCAATGCAGGAGACATGGGTTTGATCCCTGGGTTGGGAAAATCCTCTGGAGAAGGGACTGGTAACCCAATTCAGTATTCTTGCATGGGAAATCCCATACAGAGGAGCCTGGTGGGCTACAGTCCACAGGGTTGGACATGACTGAATGACTGAGCACACACACAGTACATTTAATGCAACAGCAATTTGAATTATTTGTAAGGTAGCTATTTAATCAGAGAAGGCAATGGCACCCCACTCCAATACTCTTGCCTGGAAAATCCCATGGACGGAGGAGTCTGGTAGCCTGCAGTCGGTGGGGTTGCAAAGAGTGGGACAGGACTGAGCGACTTCATTTTCACTTTTCACTTTCATACATTGGAGAAGGAAATGGAAACCCACTCCAATGTTCTTGCCTGAAGAATCCCAGGGACAGGGGAGCCTGGTGGGCTGCCATCTATGGAGTCGCAGAGTCGGACATGACTGAAGCAACTTAGCAGCAGTAGCGGCAGCTATTTAGTAAGTGTCTGTGTCTTCTACGTTATAGACTTTATGAGGGCAGGGATGGATTAAATGAGTGAAGAATTGAATAAAAAAAAAATGAACAAAAGCACCATCGGAAAAGAATTGAATTTGGCTTTAAAAATCCAATCCTGAGGTTTAATTCTCTTAGGATAAATGAATGACTTTTTTTTAACAAAATACCTGTGTTCCTTACACCATGCTAAGTATTTTAATCTTCACCTTTCTACTCTAAGACAAAAATAACTAATATTTTCTAAGAATGTTTGAGCTCCTGCCTCTTGTATAACCAGGCATCACAGTTTACTTGGGGCTGACCATGTTCCAAGGACTTTAAGGGGTTTATGATGCTAACCCCTGGGAAGTTCTAGGAAAACCTGGATGAGCTGGTCATGCTACAAAACTGAACTAGTTGCTTTTTATTCATTTTTATCTCAGCTAATCCTCACCAGAGCACTATTAAATAAGCAGATACTTTTATTACCCCATATTACAGCTGAGGCTGTTGGGGGGGTGTAGGTTAAACAACAAAAAGCTGGGGAATTCAAGGTATCATCATCATGAAGCTACACTGCCTCACATCAGAAAAAATGGGAACCATGGTAACCCTACCTCATGGACTTCATCTGGTCATTGAGATGATGATAATGAATTCATGTATAGCATTTCACTGTCTGCAAAGTTCTTTCTCATTTAATGCTACAGTGAAGGGAGGCCATTAAAACTGCATTGAAGTCAGTCACAAATAAAACTTCCTGATTTGGATCCAGAAAAGAAAAAAACAAACAAATAACAACAACAATAAAAACTTATGTGGTGGCCAACCCAGGTTGACTCTCCTTTGGGAACTTCATGTCTTACTACTCTGAGCTCTGGTCAACTCTTTTCTCATTTCTGTTTTTAGAGAAGACATAGAGAAAATGGAGGGAGACAGAAATTAGGCTTCATCAGCAAGATACTTCCTCCAAAGCTACTTGTTATTCATTATTATAATGAAATATTTATTTTTCCTAAGTGTGTGCTGAGCTTGAGAGAACAACTTTTTCTGAAGACTGAACGAGTGCCTTAAAAAAGTAAGACTGTAAATTGCCCAGCAGATTCAAGGATTCATAGTTGGTTGCATTCTTTGTATTTATCTCTAAGAGTTCCCTGGTACTTCACCTGGGCTTGCCCATACTGATATGTATTTTTCAGTTTAACAAAATCCCAAAGTTATAGGCAAGAAGGAAATTCAATAAGCTGGAGAAGACAGATGCATTTAACAAACATAATGAAACTTTTCCCAGTAGCCAGTCAAGCAGGCATATATAGTTTAATTGAAAATAAATGCCTTATAAATGAAGCATATAACTACAAACCACAGTCTTAAAGAAAATGCAGAAAACTAACTGATTTTCAATTATATTTGATGATATATTTATTATATATGTAATATGTGATGATATTTTAGGTTACTATTTTGGCTCCCCTCTCCCTTTAAAATTAGGCTACACATACACACACACTGGAACATTACTCAGCCATAAAAAATGAAATACTGCCATTTTAGCAACATGAATGGACCTAGAGAATATCATACTAAGTGAAGTAAGTTAGAAAAAGACAAATATCCTGTCACACGCATAATCTAAAAAAGTGATACAAATGAACTTATTTACAAGAAAGAAACAAACTCACAGACATAGGCAACAAACTTGTGATTACCAAAGGGAAAGGGGAGAGGGAGGGATAAATTAGGAGTTTGGGCATTAACAGATACACACTAATATATATAAAAGAGACAAAGAATAAGAACTTACTCTTAATATAGTACAGGGAACTGTATTTAATATATTGCAATAACCTATAACAGAAAAGAATCTGAAAAACAGTTCGTGTGTGTGTGTGTGTGTATGAATCACTTTGCTCTAACCTGAAAGTAACACAACATGGTAAATCAACTATGCTGTTGTTCTTCAGTTGCTAAGTCCTGTCCAACTCTTTGCAACCTCATGAACTGTAGCACACCAGGATTCCCTGTCCTTCACTACCTCCCAGAGTTTGCTTACATGCATATCCATTGAGTCTGTCATGCTGTCTAACCATCTCATCCTCTGTGGCCCTCTTATCCTTCTGCCTTCAATCTTTCCCAGCATCAGGGTCAACTATACTTCAACTTAAAAAAAGAAGAAGAAGGCTTAAACACCTTATCCCGACAGTCCAGCCTTTTTTATAATACAGTTCCAGCTTAATTTTTCTTTCTTCCCCAACCTTCTTGTCAAACTGGACTCTCCTCTGCTGTCTAGGCTCTCTGCCTTCTTTCAGGCCACTGTCTCCACCTGGGTTTCCCTGCTTCTTCTCATTTTGTGGCTCAAAGGGTAAAGCATCTGCCTACAATGTGGGAGACCTGGGTTCAATCCCTGGGTCGGGAAGATCCCCTGGAGAAGGAAATGGCAACCCACTCCAGTACTCTTGCCTGGAAAATCCCATGGATGGAGGAGCCTGGTAGGCTACAGTTCATGGGTTCACAAAGAGTTGGACACAGCTGAGCAACTTCACTTCTCATCTGCACCTGTGAAACTTGTGATAGGCCTCTATTGTTCTTGACTACGCAGCAACCATTTCTCCTCTTTCTCATTTTAAAGCTTCATTTTTAATTTGGGGAAACCACTCCTGCAAAGTCAGTCTGTGGGTTCAGTGGGCTGAGCCCATATTTGACTCCTGACATGCGCATGCGATCGATCCAAACCTGGCCAAACAGAGCCCTGTTTGTATATTCTGCCTCACTTATCAGGAGAGGCACTCTCTTTATGCTGGAGCACTGGAGCTGGTAACAATGACAATCTGAAGAGATGGTGTCCATCCTTTCTTCCACAAGAAATTAGCTTGTCTGAAAACAAAGCGAGTACAAGCTAGAACCTCTAAGAAATTGACAGCTTTCTTATTTTTTTTCAATCAACAAATTTTTATTAAATTTTTACTATATTTCAGATACTGTTCTAGGTACTGAGGATATAGCAATGATAGAAACAGACTAAAACTTCTGCCCTCCTGGAGCTTCTAAAATATTCTATTCAGAAAATGGTTTTCAAATTTACATGGAAGGGGAAAGAATACTTTTTCCATTATTCAACTATAATAATTATCAATATATTTTTGTCTCCTGCATTGGCAGGCGGGTTCTTTACTACTAGCACCACCTAGGAAGCCATGTATATATATATATATTTTTTTTTTAATTTTTAAAATTTTGTTTATTTTTTACTGTGCTGAGTCTTTGTTACTGCATGCAGGCTTTCTCTAGTTGCAGCAAGCTGGGGTGCATGGGGTTCTCATTGAAGTAACTTCTCTTGTTGCAGAACACAGGCCCTAGAGTGCAGGCTACAGTAGCTGAGCCAATGCAAGGGCTTAGTTGCTCCACAGCACGTGGGATCTTCCGGGACCGGGGATTGAACCTGGATCCCCTGCATTGGCAGGCAGATGCTTAACCACCAAACCCCTAGGGAATCCCAATTATCAGTATTTTTGGCAGTTCTCTTACAGAATCATTTAGATACCCTGGATTCATATTTGCCTGAAATTAGATACTCTTACATCTTTTTAAGTTAGCTAAACCAAAACATTGTTCTATGTTTGCATAAATTAATTTGAATTGGGCTTCTATCACTAAGAACAAAAACACCCCAAATCTTGGTTAAACAAAACCCTACCCATAACTATGGATTTGTTTCAAAGGTCATCAAATTCCTAAAGCTTTCCTGGCCTCAAAAGACAGATGGCCTTTTTAATTTAACAGTCTCCTAGTGAAATTGTTATACTTACATTTCTTGTCATCTGCTGCTGCTGCTGCTGCTGCTAAGTCACTTCAGTCATGTCCGACTCTGTATGACCCCATAGACAGAGGCCCACCAGGCTCCCCCATCCCTGGGATTCTCCAGGCAAGAACACTGGAGTGGGTTGCCATTTCCTTCTCCAATGTGTGAAAGTGAAAAGTGAAAGTGAAGTCACTCAGTCGTGTCCGACCCTTAGTGACCCCACAGACTGCAGCCTACCAGGCTCCTCCATCCATGGGATTTTCTAGGCAAGAGTACTGGAGTGGCTTGCCATTGCCTTCTCCGTCTTGTCATCTACTATAGGTTAAAATTATTTATCAATCTCACGGGACTGTGAGCACCTTAAGGACAGGGGCTGAGACTCATTTGTTTTTGCTTCTTCACAGTGTTGCACACAGTTGATTGTTCCTATCCATCTGTGAATAAATGAATCACATTTATTTGGCACTGAAACAGTTGTTTTTAAAAAGAGTAAAGGGCTTCCCTGGTAGCTCAGTTGGTAAAGAATCCGCCCGCAATGCAGGAGACCCCGGCTTGATTCCTGGGTCGGGAAGATCCCCTGGAGAAGGGATAGGCTATCCACTCCAGTATTCTTGGGCTTCCCTTGTAGCTCACCTGGTAAAGAATCTGCCTGCAATGTGGGAGACCTGGGTTCAATCCCTGGGTTGGGAAGCTACCCATTCCAGTATTCTGGCCTGGAGAATTCCATGGACTGTATAGTCCATAGGATTGCAGAGTTGGACACTACTGAATGACTTTCACTTTCAAGATTGCTCAAAAATAGCTTTCATACCAATTTTGCTTGGAGTTCAGGAAAAGCAAATCCAGGAGGAGGAGACATAAATGTGGAGAGAGAAGGCATAAGTAAGTTGATCTCTACATTACTAGTGTGTTGGTGTTGTTGTTCAGTCCCTTCGTGGTGTCCAACTCTTTGCAACCCATGAACTGCAACACACCAGGCTTCCCTGTCCTTTACTATCTCCCAGAGTTTGCTCAAACTCATGTTCATAGAGTCAATGATGCCATCCAACCATCTGATCCTCTGTTTCCCCGCTTCTCCTCCTACCCTCAATCTTTCCCAGCATTAGGGTTTTTTCCAATGAGTCAGCTCTTCGCATCAGGTGGCCAAAGTATTGGAACTTCAGTTTCAGCATCAGTCCTTCCAATGAGTATTCAGGGTTGGTTTCCTTTAGGATTGACTGATTTGATCTCCTTGCAGTTCAAGGAACTTCAAGAGTCTTCTCCAACACCACAGTTTGAAGGCCTCAATTCTTCTGCTTTCAGCCTTTTTTATGGTCCAGCTCTCATATTCGTGTTTGACTACTGGAAAAACCATAGTCTGACTATACGGACCTTTGTCAGAAAAGTGATGTCTCTGCTTTTTAATATGCTGTCTAGGTTGGTCAGAGCTTTTCTTCCAAGAAGCAAGTGTCTTTTAATCTCATAAGTGATAGTGATTTTTGAGCCCCCCAAAATTATTTCCCCATCTATTTGCCATGAAGTGATGGAACCAGATGCCATGATCTCTGTTTTTTGAATGTTGAGTTTTAAGCCAACTTTTTCACTCTCCTCTTTCACCCTCATCAAGAGGTTCTTTAGTTCCTCTTCACATTCTGCCTTTAGAATGGTATCATCTGCATATCTGAAGTTATTGATATTTCTCCCAGCAGTCTTGATTCCAGCTTGTGACTCATCCAGCCTGGCATTTTACATGATGAACTCTGCATGTAAGTTAAATAAGCAGGGTGATATACAGCCTTGATGTGCTCCTTTCCCAATTTTGAACCGGTCTGTTGTTCCACATCTGGTTCTAACTGTTGATTCTTGTCCTGTTGTTACTGGGATTACTATGATTTATAATGTGTATAAAATCTTATCATATAATCAGCAAAGTAGAGATTTAAAAATTAAGGGCATATAAAAAACTATAAATTATTCAGGAAAAGAACAATGAGAAAACATGGGCTTTAATGTTTTAAATCAGACACTCAGGCTTTGATCAGACACTCACATTTGATCTGGACTTCACTGCTACATGACTCAGGGTGAATTCCTTAAGATTTGTGATCTCCTCTTTCTTAATATCTAAAATGACACAAATAGCTATGGCCAAAGAAAAGCTGTGAAGATGAAGTGAGAAGAAAGAGTGTGTAGTTGGTATAAATATCCAGCTGTTGTCCAGAGATCTATAAAATCAGTGGCTTAAACAGAAAGATGATTATTTCTGTCCCATGTGAAAAGAAACCAAGGCTTAGGTATTCTGGGGCTGGTATGGTGGCTCCATAACATCTCTGATTCAGGTTCCTTCTTTCTTGCGGCTTTACCATTCCCACTATTTTTTTCACATCTTTGATTGTCCAAGATGGCTTAACATTATGATTTCACTCTAGCCAACAGAGAGAGGAAAGGGGAAGTGAAATGTATGCCCTTTCTTTTCAAGGCACAGCTCAAGTTTTCCACATTGACTACTCACATTCCAGGACAGAACATGGTCACATGTCAATTAGGGGACAAGTTAGGAAATGCAGTGTTCATGCTCAGCTTCCACGGCTCAAATAAAGTTATGGGTTTTTTTTTTAATTATTACTAGAGATAAAGGGGACAATAGTGGATTTATTTAAATCACCTAGCAGGTTTCCTGGTATACCTGATATTACCTCTTTCCATCCCCTGTCTGGTTATTGGTATATTAAGAATTCTGAGTAATATCTTCTCCCATTTTGGTGGCTTTGTTAATTGGCAGAATCCTTCTGGAAAGCAGCATAAAAATGCATAAGAGTCATGATAATATAACTCTTAGGAATTTGTTCAAATGAGATAATAAATGACAGAAGATGTGCATCCCAGTGTTCCTGGAAGAGCACAATTCTGTAGCATTTTGATATTCCACAATAGCAGACCGTAAGTTAACCCTTCCATTTCTGAGACCAGCTTTGAAATCTTCAGGTACTGGTCTTAGATACCATGATGTTACCTCAGTGGCTGGACCAGTGCTGACTGGAGTAAAGACATTAACACGTGGGGTTCCTGAGAAATGGGTCTCATTCAGATACTCGTGTGCAGGATATATTTTAGGCATCAGTACCCATGGGGAAGTGAGGTTAGCAGCACTGATAAGAGAGAAAAACGAACTGTGGTACAGTCATGCAGAGGCTTTAGCCAGTCTCACAAGCAGCTCTAGCACTGGAAGGATCCCTCAGAGTTGTCCTGCATCATCCATCACTGGATGTAGGCTGCCTCATGGAAGGTGACATGAATGGGTGAATAAGATATCTTTAGTCAAGGACAGGTCCTGGGGAAGAAGTCAGTCAAGAGCAGATAACACTGCTGGCATCTGCAGAAAGAATACCTGAGTCCAGAAGAGGAAGACCTGGGTTGAGCAGCTATGCATCCCCTGCAGGGGTCAATACTGATCCATGCTGAGCTAGTAGAATACTGTGGTCCAAGAGGTTGAAATGTGAGGTGAGGCAAAGAAACTGGAATTGAAGTGGCAAGTTTACTGAACTATTCATGCAGAGTCCATGGATTTGTGTGATTCCCAGAACCACCTGGTTCCTGCTCTTCTTTAATGCCTGGCTGTTGAATTTGTTTTGGTTACCAAGAGAACCTTCAATATTTTGCCATTGATTCATGAATTATTATGAATGCGACAGAATATTATGTGTCCCTAAGAATGACAGACTCCCCTGGTGGCTCAGACGGTAAAGCATCTGCCTACAATGTGGGAGACCTGGGATCTATCCCTGGGTCGGGAAGACCCTCTGGAGGAGGAAATGGCAACCCACTCCATTACTTTTGCCTGGAAAATCCCATGGATGGAAGAGCCTAGTAGGCTACAGTCCATGGGGTCACAGAGTCGGACATGACTGAGCGACTTCACCTTACCTTACCTAAGAATGATAAGAATGCTATTCTGATAATAATGTCAACCACAACAAATATACCCAACCATTTAAATATACCCAAGTTATCATCTGACTGTGAACTGACAGAACAGAAAATAATATTTCTCTAGGTTCAATTCAGTTCAGGTCAGTCGCTCAGTCGTGTCCGACTCTTTGCAACCCCATGAACTGCAGCAAGCCAGGCCTCCCTGTCCATCACCAACTCCCAGAGTTACCCAAACTCATGTCCATTGAGTCAGTGATGCCATCCAACCATTTTATCCTCTGTCATCCCCTTCTCCTCCTGCCCTCAATCTTTCCCAGCATCAGGATCTTTTCAAATGAGTCAGCTCTTCATATCAGGTGGCCAAAGTATGGGAGTTTTAACTTCAACATCAGTCCTTCCAATGAACACCCAAGACTGATATTCTTTTAGGATGGACTGGTTGGATCTCCTTGCAGGCAAACAGACTCTCAAGAGTCTTCTCCAACACCACAGTTCAAAAGCATCAATACTTCAGCACTCAGCCTTCTTTATAGTCCAGCTCTCACATCCATACATGACTACTGGAAAAACCACAGCCTTGACTAGATGGACCTTTGTTGACAAAGGAATGTCTCTGCTTTTTAATATGCTGTCTAGGTTGGTCATAACTTTCCTTCCAAGGAGTAAGCATCTTTTAATTTCATGGCTTCAGTCACCATCTGCCGTGATTTTGGAGCCCCCAAAAATAAAGTCAGCCACTGTTTTCACTGTTTCCTCATCTGTTTGCCATGACATGATGGGACCAGATGCCATGATCTTTGTTTTCTGAATGTTCAGTTGAGAAAAGATGTCCTTTTCATTATAGGGAACTGGAATGAAAAAGTAGGAAACACCTGGAGTAACAGGCAAATTTGGCCTTGGAGTACAGAATGAAGCAGGGCAAAGGCTAACAGAGTTCTGCCAAGAGAATGCACTGATCATAGCAAACACCCTTTTCCAACAACACAAGAGAAGACTCTACACATGGACATCACCAGATGGCCAACACTGCATTCAGATTGATTATATTCTTTGCAGCCAAAAATGGAGAAGCTCTATATAGTCAGGAAAAACAAGACCAGGCGCTCACTATGGCTCAGATCATGAACTCCTTATTGCCATATTCAGACTTAAATTGAAGAAAGTGGGAAAAACCACTAGACCATTCAGGTATGACCTAAATCAAATCCCTTATGATTATACAGTGGAAATGAGAAATAGATTTAAGGGACTAGATCTGATAGAGTGCCATTTCTCTAGGTAAACATTACTAAATAAAAGTAATACATCCAAGATGCATCACATTATCAAAAAAGTGAAAACAGAATCCATAGAATGGGAAAAAAATATTTACAAAGCATATACCTGATAAGGGTCTAGTATGTAAGCTATATTAAGAATTTTTAACTGCTATAACTCAACAACAAAAAGTCAGCCCAATTAAAAAATGGGAAAAGGACTCGAGTAGACCTTTCTCCAAAGTAGATATACAAATGGCCAACAAACCCAGGAAGAGATGTCAACATCATTAATCATGAGATGCATGTTGAAACCACTATAGGGTACGACTTCATTTACTAGGATTGTTATTCTTTTGATGAAAAAAATTAAAAATATAAAGGAGAAATATAGCAAGAGTCGCCAAGGATATGAAAAATTGGAACTCTTAGACATTTTTGGTAGGGATTTAGAATGGTTCTGCTGCTATAGAAAAGTTTAATGATTCTGTAACAAGCTATATTTAGAATTATCATCGTGGTTCTTGTTCAGTCACTTAGTCATGTCCAACTCTTTGTGATACCATGGACTGCAGCACGGATTCCCTCCTCACGATCTCCTGGAGTTTGCTCAAATTCATGTGCATTGAGTCAGTGATGTCCATCCAGCCACCTCATCCTCTGTCACCTGCTTCTCCTCTTGTCCTTAGTCTTTCCCAGCATTGGGTCTTTTCCAGTGAGCTGTCTCTTTGCATCAGGTGGCCAAAGTATTGGAGCTTCAGCTTCAGCATCAGTTCTTCCAATGAATATTTGGGGATGATTTCCTTTAGGATTGACTTGTTTCATCTGCTTGCTGTCCAAGGGACTCTCAAGTCTTCTCCAGCTCCACAAATAGAAAGCATCAATTCTTTGACACTCAACTTTCTTTATGGTCCAATTCTCAGGAAAGAATTACCCTATGGTCCAGCTATTATAAGTCTAGGTATAAAAGAATTAAAACCAGAGATTCAAATAGATATTCACAAACGTTCATAGTAGCTCTATTTATAACAGCCAAAATGTGGAAATAGTCCAAATGTCCATCACAGAGAGATGGACAAACAAATTGTGGTATATCTGGACAATGAACTATGATTCAGCCATAAAAAGGAATGGAATACTGCTATATGCTATAATACATATGATCCTTGAAATAGCTGTGGGGGAAAAAGCCAATCACTCAGGCCACATATTGCGTGATTTCTATGAAATTTCTTTGAAATGTCCAGGACAGGTAAATCTGTTGAGAAAGAATACAGATTAGTGGTTGCCAAGGGCAGTGGGAAGAGAAAAATGGGGAGTGCCTTACTTAATTTGTATGGAACTTCCTTTTGGGGTGATGAAAATGTTTTTGAACTAGATAAAGGTGGTGATTGTGTGACATTATGAATGCACTTAATGTCACTAACTTGTTGACTTTGAAATGGTTAAAATTACGCGGCTCTCACTTCAATTTATTAAAAAATAGGTAATAAAGAATAAATGACACTATTTGATTAGAAGTGATTTTAAAGAGCATTATATCATGTCATCCATATTTTATTTTTCAGATTCTTTTTGTTTTAGGATAAACACTTACTTCCTACAGGAACTAAAATAGTTTGGTATGAGTGAAATTATTCTCACAGTATAAGTGATCCACATGGGCCACATGGAGATAGCGACTCAGGATAAAACATCCCTTCCAATATAACTTGGGATATAAAGTGACCAGCAATTGGCTCTTGATCTACACAGCAGTCTTCTGTCACTTCATTAACCTCAGCATAATACAGCCCTTCACTCTGTGCATTTGAATCTTTTGCGGCCACACTTTGCATTGCCAGGGTTTATTTATAGCACATTTAAAAAATATTATCATTCTTTTATTGTAAAATTTCTAGTTTAAAACATAAGCATACTCTAGTTATTTTTGAAAATCAACCTAGGCATAGGAATAGAAAATTAAAATTTCCATAATTCTGTCATATAAAGTGTTAAATGTTGGTTTTATATACATGTGTTGTACTTCCACATGTATATACAGTGGTATCAGTGCATTTTTTATCAGAAATAATATTATGCTGTATATATATTATATATTTTTTACTCCCTAATGTTATGAAATTAAAAGATGCTTAATTTCAGCCATGAAATTAAAAGATGCTTGCTCCTTGGAAGAAAAGTTATGACCAACCTAGACAGCATATTAAAAAGCAGAGGCATTACTTTGTCAATAAACATCTGTCTAGTCAAAGCTATGGTTTTTCCAGTAGTCATGTATGGATGTGAGAGTTGGACTCTAAAGAAAGCTGAGCACTGAAGAATTGATGCTTTTGAACTGTGGTGTTGGAGAAGACTCTTGAGAGTCCCTTAGATTGCAAGGAGATCCAACCAGTCCATCCTAAAGGAGATCAGTCCTGAGTGTTCATTGGAAGGACTGATGCCGAAGCTGAAACTGTAATACTTTGGCCACCCGATGCGAAAAGCTGACTCATTTGAAAAGACCCTGATGCTGGGAAAGACTGAAGGCGGGAGAAGAAGGGGACGACAGAGGATGAGATGGTTGGATGGCATCACCAAGTCAATGGACATGAGTTTGAGTAAGCTCCAGCAGTTGGTGATGGACAGGGAGGCCTGGCATGCTGCAGTTCATGGAGTCGCAAAGAATCGTACACGACTGAGCAACTGAACTGAACTAAATGTTATGAACAATTTTATGTCCTTTTAAAATGGCATTTTTAATGTATAGCTATACCATATTTTATGAAACTGATCATCTATTCATATATTTATTTTCCCCAATACTTTTGCATTCTAGTCCTTTACTGTGCTCCATTGTAACCATAACTGCGTTCGTATTTCTTTTTGGGGTGGAGGGCAACTTCCACTTTTCATCAAAATGTTTACAGTTTTACTATAAAGAATAAGATGAAATTCCTGTGTATAAGTCCTTTTGTGTATCATTGATTATTTTCTTTAAATAACTTCATTTTAAGATATAATTGACATACATTATATCAGTCTCAGATATATACCATGATGATCAATACTTCCAGTGCTTAAATTTCCTTTAAGATGCACTTTCTTAGTAACTTTCAAATAAACAATACAGTATTATTAACTATGGGGCTTCCCCAGTGACTCAGCAGTAAAGAATATTCCTGCAGTGCAGGAAATGTGGGATCGATCCCCAGTCAGGAAGATCTCCTGGAGGAGGACATGGCAATCCACTCCAATATTCTTGCCTGAAGAATCCACTCCAATATTCTTGCCTCTAGGGGAGCACAGTCCATAGGGTCTCAAAGTGTCAGACATGACTGAAGCAAGTGAGCATGCATGCACACACTTTATTAACTATAGTACCATGCTGTACATAACATCCCTTAGACTTATTTATTTTATAACTGAAAGTTTGTACCTTTTGACTGCATTTACTGATTTACCCAAGTTTGATCCCTGGGTTGGGAAGATCCCCTGGAGAAGGGAAAGGCTACCTACTTCAGTAATCTGGCCTGGAGAATTCCATGGACTGTGTATTTCATGGGGTCACAAAGAGTCAAATGCGACGGAGCAACTTTCACTTCACTCATGTAGCCAAGCCCCATCTTCCTCATCTGGCAACCACCAATCTGTTTTCTGCATCTGTGAGTTTGGGTTATTTTGTTGTTGTTTTTAGATTCCACAAAGAAGTGAAATAGTATGGTATTCATTTTTTTCTAGCAAACTTACTCCACTTAGCATAATATCCTCAAGGTCCATCTATGTTGTCATAAATGGCATGATTGTCTTCTTTTTTATGGCTAACTTACATATATATATATAATTATATATAAATATACTACATATATATTGTATATAACAACTTCTTTGCCCATTTATCCATCTGTGGGCACCTCTATGTCTTGCTTACTGTTAATAATGTTTCATTGAACATGGGAATGTATATCTTTTTGAGTTAGTGTTTTCGCTTACTTTGAAAGTGGAATTGCTAGAAAATCCCATGGATGGAGGAGCCTGGTGGGCTGCAGTCCATGGGGTCGCTAAGGGTCGGATACGACTGAGTGACTTCACTTTCACTTTTCACTTTCACACATTGGAGAAGGAAATGGCAACCCACTCCAGTGTTCTTGCCTGGAGAATCCCAGGGACGGGGGAGCCTGGTGGGCTTCTGTCTATGGGGTCACACAGAGTCGGACATGACTGAAGTGACTTAGCAGCAGCAGCAGCAGCATGCTCATTTTAATTTTTTGAGGAGTCTCCATCCTATTTTCTATAGTGGCTGAACCAACTTATATTCTCACCAACAGTGTTGTGCAACATTTCCCTTTTCTCCATATCCTTCCTGATACCTATTATTTCTTGCTATTTTAATAATAATCATTATAATAATAATGTATTAGAATACATTATTATAATGTATTATTATAACACCTTATAATAATAAGGTATTATAACATTATTATAAGGTATTATAATACATTATATAATAAATATAATAATCATTATAACAGGTGTGTGGTGATACCTCAGTGTGGTTTTGATTTGCATTTCCTTGTCATTTGCATTTATTATTTACAAATGTTACTTGCATTTCCTTGTTACTGACATCAAGCACCTTTTCATGTAACTGTTGGCCATCTGTCTGTCTTCTTTGGAAAAATACCTCTTCAGATATAAAGATATAAAAATACCTTCTCTGCCCATTCTTCAGTTGGATTGTGTTTATTTCTTTGCTCCTTTTGCTATTGAGTTCCATGAGTTCTTTATGTATTCTGGATATTAATCCCTTATCAGATACATTATATGTAAAATTTTCTTCCATTCTGTAGGTTGCCTTTCATTTTGTTAAAAGTTTATTTTCTGTTGTGGAGAAAATTTTCAATTTGATGCAGTTGCACTTGTTTATTTTTGTTTTTGTTGCCTTTGCTTTTGATTTCAGGTCTAAAAAATCATTGCCAAGAGCAGTGTCAAGGAGCTTACTGCCTCTGTTTTCTTGTAGGCGTTTCATGGTATCAGGTCTTATAGTCAAGTCATTCATCTGGTTTTAGGTAGGTATGTGTGTGTATGGTATATATTTCATTCTTTTGCACATGCCTTTCTTTTTTTCCCACCACCATTTACTGAGGAGACCATCCTCTCCCCATTGCATAGTCTTCGCTCCTTTTTCATAAACTAATTGATCATCTGTACATGGGTCACTTTCTGGGTTCTTTGTTCCATTCCATTGATCTAAGTGTCTATTTTGATGCCTGTGCACACTGTTTTGATTACTTGTATTATATTTGGTAGTTTAAAATCAGGAAGTGAGATGCCTCTAGCTTTGTTTGTCTTTCATTTCTTTCCACTTTTTATTTTATTTGTCCTTCTTTCACTTCTTTCATCTTTACTGCTTTGGCTATTTGGGCTTTTTTATGGTTTCATACAAATTTTAGGAACATTTGTTCTGTTCCTTTGAAAAAGTCACTTAGATTTTGATAGAGGTTGCACTGCATCAGTCGATTGCTTTGGGTAGTATGGTTATTTTAACACTATTAATTCTTTCAATCTATAAACATGGACTGTCTTTCCATTTATTTCTGTCTTCTTTGATGTCTTTCACCAGCACCTTAATAGTTATAGTTACATTCTTTAAAATTAATTGCTAGGAGTAGAAATATGTAATTAAAAGGAGAATTTGAACGTTTTTAAAATGTCTTTTTGGCAAACTGCCTTCCTGTTAGGTTATCCCATTTTCCCCTTCCAGCAGTGCATGAGATTGTGCCTTTGTTCCATATCCTTTGGAAAACCATTGCCAAAAATATTATTTATTCTTTTAAAAATTTATTTTATTTTATTTTATTTTTGCTTTTTGCTTTTTATAAAATTTATTTATTTTTTAATTGAAGGATAATTGCTTTACAGAATTTTGTTGTTTTCTATCAATGAGACAATATATAATATAGTTTAAATGTCACTGGAACCAAAAGATATCTGGGGGAGTCTCTCCCTTGCTCATGTACATCATCCCCCTCTGGGTGCCACTAGTATTAACAGTTTTTTGTGTATTCTTCGAGAAATCACTTATGTGTTCATAAATTGTAGCAGGCTAGACATACTGACTATACCTTGCACTTGCCTATATATCAGGAATTTCACCTCTTCATTCTTTTCTAAGGCCGCATACTTTTCTATTGTCAAATGCTATATATTTTAAAGGGCTTCCCAGGTGGCTCCGTGGTAAAGAATCCACCTGCCAATGTAGGAGATGTGGGTTTGATCCCTGGGTTGGGAAGATTCCCCTGGAGGAGGAAATGATAACCCACTCTAGTATCCTTGCCTGGAAAGTCCCATAGAGGGAGAAGCCTGGTGGGCTACAGTCCATGAAGCCTCAAAGAGTCAGGCACAACTGAGCATGCACGCATGTATTTTACAAGTTCACTTTTGATGGAGAGTTGAGTTGCCTTTAACTTTTTGCCGTAACAGACAATGTATCTGTGAGTTACCTTGTAAGTCCCTTACTTTGTACATGTACAAGGGAATAGCTGACAAAAGAGGAGAAGGAAAAGGCAAAGAAGAAAGGCAAATGAATGCAGAGTTTCAGAGAGTAGCAAGGAGAGATAAGAAAGCCTTCTTAAGTGAAGAATGCAGAGAAATAGAGGAAAACAATAGAATGGGAAAGACTAGAGATCTTTTCCAAAAAATTGGAGACACCTAGGGAACATTTCATCAAACATGGGCACAGTAAAGGACAGAAATAGCAAGGACTTAACCGAACTGAGTACAGAATGAAGCAGGGCAAAGGCTAATAGAGTTCTGCCAAGAGAACACACTGGTCATAGCAAACACCCTCTTCCAACAACACAAGAGAAGAGTCTACACATGGACATCACCAGATGGTCGACACCAAAATCAGATTGATTATATTCTTTGCAGCCAAAGATGGAGAAGCTCTATACAGTCAGCAAAAACAAGACCGGGAGCTGACTGTGGCTCGGACCATGAACTCCTTATTGCCAAATACAGACTGAAATTGAAGACAGTGGAGAAAACCACTAGACCATTCAGGAATGACCTAAATCAAATCCCTTATGACTATACAGTGGACGTGAGAAATAGATTAATGGGACTAGATCTGATAGACAGAGTGTCTGATGAACTACAGATGGAGATTCGTGACATTGTACAGGAGACAGGAATCAAGGCTATCCCCAAGAAAAAGAAATGCAAAAAAGCAAAATGGCTATCTGAGGAGGCTTTACAAATAGCTGTGAAAAGAAGGGACGTGAAAAACAAAGGAGAAAAGGAAAGATATACCCATTTGAATGCAGAGTTCCAAAGAATAGCAAGGAGAGATAAGAAAGCCTTCCTCAGTGATCAATGCAAAGAAATAGAGGAAAACAATAGAATGGGAAAGACTAGAGATCTCTTCAAGAAAATTTGAGATACCAAGGGAACATTTCATGCAAAAATGGGCTCAATAAAGGACAGAAATGGTATGGACCTAACAGAAACAAAAGATATTAAGGAGAGGTGGCAAGAATACACAAAAGGACTATACAAAAGAGATCTTCACAACCCAGATAATCACGATGGTGTGATCATTCACCTAGAGCCAGACATCCTGGAATGTGAAGTCAAGTGGGCCTTAGGAAGCATCACTAGGAACAAAGCTAGTGGAGGTGATGGAATTCCAGTTGAGCTATTTCAAATCCTGAAAGACGATGCTTTGAAAGTGCTGCACTCAATATGCCAACAAATTTGGAAAACTCAGCAGTGGCCACATGACTGGAAAAGGTCAGTTTTCATTCCAGTCCCAAAGAAGGACAGTACCAAAGAATGTTCAGGCTACAGTACATTTGCGCTCATTTCACATGCTAGCAAGGCAATGCTCAAAATTCTTCAAGAGAGGCTGTTGAACAGTATGTGAACCATGAACTTCCAGATGAACAAGCTGGGTTTAGAAAAGGCAGAGGAACCAACATTTGTTGGATCATAGAAAAAGCAGGGAATTCCAAAACAACGTCTACTTCTGCTTCATTGACTGCACTAGGTCTTTGACTCTGCAGATTACAACAAACTGTGGAAAATTCTTAAAGAGATGGGAATACCAAACCACTTTAACTGCTTCCTGAGAAACCTGTATGCAGGTCAAGAAGCAAGAGTTAGAACCAGACATGAAACAATAATGGACTGTTCCAAATTGGGAAAGAAGTACGTTAAGGCTGTATATTGTCACCCTGCCTATTTAATTTATATGCAGAGTACATCATGTGAAATTCTAGACTGAGTGAATCACAAGCTAGAATCAGGATTGCTGGAGAAGTATCAACAACTTCAGATAGGCAGACGATACCATTCTAATGGCAGAATGCAAAGAGGAACTAAAGAGCCTCTTGATTAGGGTGAAAGGGAAGAGTGAAAAAGGTGGCTTAAAACTTAACATTCAAAAAACGAAGATTATGGCATCTGGTCCATCACCTTATGGCAGATAGATGGGGAAAAAGTGACAGATATTATTTTCTTGGGCTCCCAAGTCACTGAGGACAGCCATGAAATTAAAAGACGGTTGCTCCTTGGAAGAAAAGCTATGATAAATCTAGACAGTGTATTAAAAAACAGAGACATCACTTTGCCAACAAAGATCTGTGTAGTCAAAGCTATGGTTTCTCCAGTAGTCATGTACGGATGTGAGAGTTGGACCACAAAAATGGCTGAGCACCGAAGAATTGATGCTTTCAAATTGTGGAGCTGCAGAAGTCTTGAGAGACCCTTGGACAGCAAGGAGATCAAATCAGTCAATCCTAAAGGAAGTCAACTCTGAATATTCATTGGTGCTGAAGCTCCAATACTTTGGCCACCTGATGTGACTAGCCGACTCATTGGAGAAGAGCAATCATCCTTTAATTTCGTGGCTGTCCACAGTGATTTTGGAACCCAAGAAAATAAAATCTGAAAGATTGAGGGCAGGAGGAGAAGGGGGTGACAGAGGATGAGATGGTTGGATGCCATCATGGACTCAGTGGTCATGAGTTTGAGCAAATTCCAGGAGATAGCGAAGGACAGGGAAGTCTGGCATGATGCATTCATTGGGTCGCAGAGAGTCGGACATGACTTAGCAACTGAAAACAACAAAAAGGGGATGTGTTTAAGTTAAACTTTTGAACTACTAGGTTCAAGGACTTTTTAAATGTCTTTGTTATTACTATCTTTAAAAGAAAAAAGAATTAAGGGAGAGAAAGCAAAGAAAAAATTAGAAAATTTAGTGAGTCTGGTGGTTATTAAATAGTGGGAACTGTCATATATTTATCCCAGATTGCTCATCTCTGAACTTTCTGGTTTTCTTCCTCAACTGTTCAAGAGGTCAAAAATTTCAAAAGACTAGGGGCAGGAAGAAGAATAGGTGCTAAAAACCTAATAGCAGAACTGCCTGCAGTCCTGCAGCAACTGTTTTACCATCAGCTGAATTTTGATAAGGAAAAGCAAATACCTTAGAAATCGGCAAGCTAAGCCTTTAAGCTTTGGAGGTGATGTTACATATCTCCTCTTCAGAAATACAAAGTGAAAATTGTTTAGGGATAGAAAATAATTTTCCAGGGATGACATGATCTACGACATAAAGGATTAAAACTTCAAAACCCCAGTTAACATACCTTTATTTAACATTGACTTCTTTAATGGAAAAGGTCACTTTCTTTTAGTTTGCATGTGTGCCAAGTTGCTTCAGTTGCATAAACTTAAAAAAAATAATAACATGCATACAGCAAAGTGCACAATATATAGCAAACCGTTAATTTTTACCAAATTAATTTTTACCAAATGAACACATCCCTGTAACCACCACCAAGGTCAAGCAGTAGAACATAACCAGCTTCCTAAAAGCTCCGACTGTGTCCTTCCAACACACTACCCTCCACCAAAGTAACTGTTTTCTTTCACCACCAATAAATTGTGTCTGTATTTAATAATATATACATGGAAAATGTAGGATGCACTTTTCTGTGTCTGGTTTCTTTCACTCAAGATTATATGGAATTCATCCCTGATTTGGTTTTTATCTTTCTGTTATGTGGCTTCATTCATTCCACAAATATTTACTGAGCATCTACTGTACGCCAAACACTGTATGCTAGACACTGCAGACACAATGGCAACAATGCAGATATGGTCTCTGCTTTCATGGAACGTACATAAAGAAATTGTCTTCTGACTCTGCAAATGAGTATCTAAGGATTTAAAAGTCATTGCTTCCCAGAGACAGAATGACGTTTGTCAACACAGGTAGCTCCAAGGTACCCATTTGTCTAGAAAGTAACAGATATGGTCTGGCTAATGTGTACTTCTGTAGATTTCCATATCTTTATCTCCAGAATCTCCCAGCATTGTTTACCTGCTATTTAAGAGTCAGAGGCCTGCAAAATAAAAATCTCAGTTGCCTTCTTAGAGTTGCATTCCAGGATAGCCCCTTGATTGAATAACTAGAATGTCTGCCAGGCAGGGCTCTGGGGAAGGAAGTTGTCTGTATCTTTGAAATGTTATTTCAAACATGCTTCTTTGGCAGAAAAATTCAGAGAAAAGTAACAGGCAGGCAATGGCTTTTTCCCTTTGAAGTTATAGTTTCTGCCCTTTTCTCAGTTTAGGAAATAGGTTGGGAGATAACACTTCATGTGGTCAGTGAAGATTTCCAATTAGCCCAAAATCAGGAGAGGGATACCAGGAGTGCTATGTCAAGATCCCACATAAAGTAAAATTCTAAACTGCATGCATACGTTAACATTAGATGTGCTACTAATTACCAACTTCTGTAAATAACTTTTAAAAATTTAAATTAGTACAACTTTGAGGAAATTAAATATGTGCATTTATCAAAAGTCTTAACAATTTTAAGAGCATGAGAAATCTAAAGTCCGTCTACCCATCACCCTCAAATTTTTCCCCTCTCCCTTTCTCCAGGTATGAATTCAGTGCATCCTTCCAGCCCTCTTTTTATATATATATTTCCAAATACATTTATGCATGTTGTTTTTCACATAAATGATACACACATCATGCCGCAGCTTGCTTTCTGCCCTTCAACAGTATTTTTTGTTATCTTGCCAATTACTGTCTACCTGGTTCGCTCCTTTGAATTGCTATGCAGGGTTCTGTCATGTAAATGCACCACTTTCTATAATGTAGCCATCCTTCTACTGAAGACACGCTGTCTCGAATTTTTCAGTACGACAAACAGTGCTGCCGTGAACAGCCTTGATGTGCATTCTTAGACTTGGAAGCAAGTATTTTTCCAAGACATACATCAAGAAATGGATAGATGATGCCACTGCTTCTTTAGAGTCTCTTGGTTCTTCCCTCTGAGGAAACTCTTTGAAGGCCATGTAGGTCTTATTTGTATCTGTTTTGCCAGAACCCAGCACAGAGGCTGCCTGCTAGTGACTGCTTGCCACGTGTAGGGGCCCCTGTTTTCCTTTCATCTCTTCACTTCTCAGTCTCTTGGTTGATTCCTCTTTGCCTCCAGGTCATTTCAAAGCAAGCCACCTAAGTTCTTCCTTCTTGGCCTTCTCTTGTTTCTCCAGTGTATCTTTCCCCTTTGTCAGAAGCTCTCCTCCCAGGCTTACATTAGAATCAGCTGGGGAGTTTTTGAAATTTACCAGTGCCCAGACCTACTTTCCAGAGGTTCTGACTTGACTGGTCTGCGATGCAGTGGCTCCCAGATAATGTTTTGTTTTTTTTCCTTAGGTTTCTGTCTGATACTAATAGGAGGCTACAATGGAAACTCATTGCCTTGGGCCATTGTTTTTCTAAGTATGGTGCCCAGCCAGCAGTAATAGTACCCCATGGGATTTATTAGAACTATGAATTCTTGGGCTTGACCCTTTAGAACTACTAAACCAGAAATTGGAGGATGGGATCCTGTAGAATAGTTTTGGTAAGCCCTTCAGATGATTGGGAAGCATACTAAATCAAATTCGAGAACCACTGCCCTCCTGTCTTTCCCTGACTCATAATCATGGAGAAGAAATCCTTATTCTTGCCTCAACTCCTCTCCTGAACACCAGCTGCCCCACTGACGTACCTCTAGGGTGCATCCCTACATCTCCAGTGCTCCCGATGCCATTCCTACCTTGCCATGTGGTGTTCCATTGCATGTATACATGTATAAACACACCACATCTTCATTATCCATTCATCTGCTGATGGATAACAGATGAATAGCCTGTTCCCATGTCTTAGTAATTGTAAATAAAGTAGCTATAAATACTGGAGTGCATGTATCTTTTTTAATTAGTGGGAGTTTTTTAGGATATATACCCAGGAGTGGAATTGCTGGGTCATTCTTAATTTTTGAGAAACCTCCAACTGTTTTCCCCAGTGGCTGCATCAATTTATGTTCCTACCAATAGTGTACAAGGATTCCCTTTTCTCCACATCCTCACCACCAGCTTTAAAATAGTTTTATTATTTAAAAAGAATTTTTAAACCACATAGCTACCGAGTCATTCTAGCACTGCATAGTGACTAGTCCAAGTTTTCCCAATCAATTTCAGAAATTACCTCTGTCAGATGCTAAATTCTCTCAGATCTGTTTCTGGATTTTCTAGTCTCTTCCATTGGGTTTTCTGTTCATTCATAATCCAGTATCACCGTATTTATTTACTGAGGCATTCCATTATTTTTTGATATTTGGTATATTTTTTGGTTAATAATTTTGTGAAGGTTTTATTTGTTTATTTGGGTTCAGAAGCAAAGGAAAGTTTTATTCTTTGATCAGAGAATGGTAATATTTGGTATTATTACTAGAGTCTACACATAACTCATTTTCAAAATTTTCCAAGCTGTTTTTTATTTATGTTCTTAAGTAAAGGTTGGTTCAATTTTGTCTCAAACAAAAGAAAAATAACAAACTGTTGGCATTTATATTGTGTTTTCAATAATTTTATAAACTGTCTTAGGGAGAATGGGGACCTTAGTGACACTCAGTCATCCTAAGAATGTGGTGATTTTCCATCTACTCACATCTCCTCTGAAGTCTTCGTTAGCGTTTTAAAGTAGTATTCATATAGGCGTTGCACGTTCCTTGTTATTTCTATCCCCGGTGATTTTGTTGCTGTTGTATGTGAGTTTTTATTCTTTTATATTCTCTCTCTGGTTGTAATATGTATATATCAAAGGCAACAATTTCTGCATAATCACTTAGGGACTCATTCTTGACGTCCTTCCTTCTCATCCCTGTGATAACATCCTTCACCGTGTCCTGTTTAAAATACACTTTCTCAGTATCTAAATGCTGCCACCACCACTCCCACACCCTAGTTAAAGCCACCTTCATCCTCGTTTGAACGACACAATAGCCTCCTACATCCCATCGTCCACACAGCAGCCAGAGGGATTTTTTTTCACAATGAAAGGAGTGTTTTGCCATCTCCTTGCCTAACGATTTTCTGCCTTGCCCTTACATTTAGAGTAAAACACAAACTCCACCCCTGAAAGGTCCCATATCACCTGGCTCCTGTCTCACTTGCTTGCAGCCCCACTCTCCATCCCCTCTCCCTCATTCACAGAACTCCAACCACAAGGGCCTCTTTGGTTTCTGAAACCCTTCCAGTTCTTTCACTGTCTTAGACATTCTCCTGCTGTTCTCTCTGCCCAGAATAATTTTCTGCTTGTTCTTTAAAGGGCTGGCTCCTTCTTACTATCTATTTATGTTGTTGTTAGCTGCTGAGTTATGCCTGACTCTTTGTGACCCCATAGACTGCAGCAAACCAGGCTTCCCTGTCCTTCTTTGTTTCCTGAAGTTTGCTAAAACTCATGTTGATTGAGCAGGTGATGCCATCTATCCATTTCATCCTCTGTCACCCCCTTCTCCTGCTCTCAATCTTTCCCAGCATCAGGGTCTTTTCCAGTGTGTTGTCTCTTTGAATCGATGGCCAAAGGCTTTCGTTTATCTAGCACATCTCAAAGAGCCTTTCTCTGTCCACCTAATCTCAACTATATGCCTTTTAATCTCCTCTACAAAGAACTGTGCGTAATTAATATACTTGTTCACCTATTTACTTATTTTGTGTTTCTGTTCCCCACTGGACTGTGAGCTCCTCTGCAAACTGCATGATACATAGTGGGTGTTCAATAAATATTTTTTTAATAAATAAATGTCTTGTTTATATAATCAGGAGCTGAGTAAGCATCTACTTTTTCCTGAGACTCAATAATTATTCTCCAATCATGTTTTAATTCCACAGTTCAGTGCAGTTCAGTCGCTCAGTCATGTCCGACTCTCCGCGACCCCATGAATCACAGCACGCCAGGCCTCCCTGTCCATCACCAACTCCCGGAGTTCACTCAAACTCATGTTCACAGAGTCAGTGATGCCATCCAGCCATCTCATTCTCTGTCATCCCCTTCTCCTCCCGCCCCCAACCTTTCCTAGCATCAGAGTCTTTTCCAGTGAGTCAACTCAATACTTCCATTTCTATATAAATCACAAGGTCCTGTCAAATTTCATCGAAAAACCTGACTTAGCTATTGATCACATCAGTATATATGAGGTTCTTTTAAAATAGTGAAATACATATTGAATGTTACAGAAAAAGCTACCATTATGCGTAATTTATGAAATAACTTTTCCCTGAGGGTAGTAATAACACAGTATCTTCTTTATATATTGTCTCTTTATTTTTAAAAAATATTGTTCTCATTAAGAAAGTAATATATTCTTATTACTAAAAAAGGCAGATAATATGGGGGTAGGTATCACTGAAGTGTAATAAGTATGGAAGATCTCCATAATTCCCGGTTTCAGAGATCACAGTCATATGGTTATAGCATGATGTAAATCCCTCTTTCCAGACATTTTTTCCTTTGCAGATCCTGTTCAGGTTGAGATTTTTCTCTTTTTTTGTTTTTAGGAGCCAATTACACAAACAACACTGTGACTCACTTACTTAATAATACACATTGGACGTGTTTATATGTTAAAACATACTGCTCTTTTTGACTCTGAAATAACTGCCCAATATTTCATTGGGTTTACTGTTTCTTGATGGTTCTTTTCCCTTTCCACCTGATCAGTGAAGTGGGGAGGATAGGATCTTGAATTATGTCCATTTTCAATTATTAGGACCTTTATCCCTCCTGGGCACGAGGACCAAGTCACCATTCAGGGAGTCATTTCTCTACCTCTGCTCTGTCAGAAAAGGTGCTTAGAGCAAATATAAGTTCCATGAGGTCCAGATTTGTAGTCAACATTAATGAACTGAATAATCAGCACAAAATAAGAAGTGCTGATTTAAAAAATCTATGTTGGTGAATTTGTGTTGCTGACTACAATTAGAATTCAGGCACCACGGCCACTGTGGTAAGTGCCCAGAAAAAAATTATACGTCCAAAGTCTTGCTCTTTGTAACTGCACCTCTAGCACAGAGCCCAACAGTAGCTAAACTTTATTCCAGTTATGCTTGCCATGAATTTCCCTGATATGTACCGTCAGACCTGTTTTTAAGTGGGGGGAAAAAAACAAATGGTTTTCTTTGTGCCAGCTTCTGATAGGGACTTGACAAGGTGCTAATTGCCTGGCTTACATTTCAGGAAGCAACCTATTTTCTGTTATTGGTGCCAATTAATACAAAGACAGTGCATGGTAAATATACCATTTCCAACTGGTGCTGATTTGATGTCACATAATCTCATTACCATGTCAAGCTGTTGCATGCAATGCATCTGTGTTTTTCCACATTAAGTAAAAAATGAAATTATTTATCCCTGCCTCTCGCCCCTCTCCATTGTCCTTGGTAGTCACAGTAGCTGAGATATTTTGAAAAGTTCTTTGAAGACCTTCTTTATAGCAGGTTTCCACATAAGCTCACAGGGAATTCAAATCCTGAACCACTTTATAACTAGAAGGCAGGCATTCTGGCCATATGCTATTTTAATAGCAAGGACCATAGTAGAGCCTGAATAACAGAAAGATACTGAGCTGAACTGAGGGCTGTGAGAGTTGATCAGGATGATCGTTGCTATGAGACCACTGAAGAAGAGCAGTGTTCACAAGGCCCAGTCTTACAGGTAGGTCACTGAGTGGTCTGGTGTTGGAAAAGCATCCTCTTCATCAACCCCAGTTGGACCCATATCCAGAAGCCTCACCATCTGTGACTGACTCCCTAAACCAGACCCTCTATAGGTCTGGCTGGACTGGTATCTGAATTTTTTCTAACATCTAGATTTCTACTCTTTGAGATTGTGTTGTTCACCATCAAAATTTATGCTATTTTAAGCTTTGCTGTTGTTGTTTAGTCACTAAGTTGTGTCTGACTCTTCTGTGACCCTGTGGGACTGTAGCCCGCCAGGCTCCTCTGTCCATGGAATTTTCCAGGCAAGAATACTAGAGTGGGTTGCCATTGCCTCCTCCAGGGAATCTTCCTGACCCAGGAATCAAACCCCTGACTCCTATATTGGCAGACAGATTCTTTACCACTGAGACACCAGGGAAGCCCGTGGTTTAAGAATACAGGCCTTGAAATCAGAAAGTCTACCTCTGAAGGCCCATTTAGCTACTCACTAGCTGTGTAACCTTGAGCCGGTTACTTATCCTCTCTGTGTGTTTATTTCTTCCTCTCCAAAGTGGAGCTCATGGCATTCCTATTTAATTGGGTTGTCAGAAGAGTTGACTACAACCTTATCCACTGTTAGTTGAAGTAGTAAGCCATCACAAAGGTTAACCATTATTATGATTAATACCTTTACAATAGATAACCTATTAAACATCTTCTGGCAGAGGAAATTTTTGCATATGTAAATATTTTCTACCATATAAAAACATTTTTAAACTGTTCATTCAGTGGGGAAATCAGGTTCTGGCTAATGTTTTGGTTATGTAAAATATTCTGCCAGATAAAGAAAATCCAGTGTTTGAAAAAAATGCTAAATTGGACTTATTTAAGCAGGCAAAGGAGAAATGAAAAGATATATATATCCTTCTGAATGCAGAGTTCCAAAGAATAGCAAGGAGAGATAAGAAAGCCTTCCTCAGCAATCAATGCAAAGAAATAGAGGAAAAACAATAGAATGAAAAAGTCTAGAGATCTCTTCAAGAAAATTAGAGATACCAAGGGAACATTTCATGCAAAGATGGGCACAATTAAGGACAGAATTGGTATGGACCTAACAGAAACAGAAGATATTAAGAAGAGGTGGCAAGAATATACAGAAGAACTATACAAAAAGGATCTTCATGACTTAGATAACCATGATGGTGTGATCACTCACCTAGAGTCAGACAACCTGGAATTCAAAGTCAAGTAGGTTTTTGGAACCATCACTATGAACAAAGCTAGTGGAGGTGATGGAATTCCAGTTGAGCTATTTCAAATCCTAAAAGATGATGCTGCGAAAGTGCTGCACTCAATATGCCAGCAAATTTGGAAAACTCAGCAGTGGCTACATGACTGGAAAAGGTCAGTTTTCATTCCAATCCAAAAGAAATGCAATGCCAAAGAATGCTCAAACTACCACACAATTGCACTCATCTCACACGCTAGCAAAGTAATACTCAAAATTCTCCAAGCCAGGCTTCAAGAGTATGTGAACCATGAACTTCCAGATGTTCAACCTGGATTTAGAAAAGGCAGAGGAACCAGAGATCAAATTGCCAACATCCACTGGATCATGGAAAAAGCAAGAGAGTTCCAGAAAAAACATCTACTTCTGCTTTATTGATTACGCCAAAGCCTTTGACTGTGTGAACGGGAACATGAAAGTCGCTCAGTCGTGTCTGACTCTTTGCAACCCCATGGACTATACAATTCATGGAATTCTCCAGGCCAGAACGCTGGAGTGGATAACTGTTCCCTTCTCCAGGGGATCTTCCCAATCCAGGGATCGAACCCATGTCTCCCATATTGCAGGTGGATTCTTTACCAGCTGAGCCACTACTGTGTAGCTCACGACAAATTGTGGGAAATTCTTCAAGAGATCGGAATATCTGATCACCTTACAGGTCTCCTGAGGAATCTGTATGCAGGTCAAGAAGCAACAGTTAGAACCGGACTTGGAACAACAGATTGGCTCCAAAATGGGAAAGGAGTTTGTCAAGGCTGTATATTGTCATCCTGTTTATTTAACTTATATGCAGAGTACATCATGCAAAATGCTGGGGTGGATGAAGCTCAAGCTGGAATCAAGATTGCTGGGAGAAATATCAGTAACCCTTATGGCAGATGACACCACCCTTATGGCAGAGAGTGAAGAACTAAAGAGCCTCTAGACGAAAGTGAAAGAGGAGAGTGAAAAAGCTGACTTAAAACTCAACATTCAAAAAACGAAGATCATGGTACCTGGCCCCATCACTTCATGGCAAATAGATGGGGAAAAAGTGGGAAAAGTGACAGACTTTATTTTCTTGGGCTCCAAAATCACCGTGGACAGTGACTGCAACCACAAAAGTAGATGCTTTCTTCTTGGAAGAAAAGCTATGACCAACCTAGAGAGCATATTAAAAAGCAGAGACATTACTTTGAGAACAAAGGTCCATATAGTCAAAGCTATGGTTTTTCCAGTAGTCATGTATGGATGTGAGAGTTGGGCCATAAAGAAAGCTGACTACTGAAGAACTGATGCTTTTAAACTGTGGTGCTAGAGAAGACTGCTGAGAGTCCCTTGGACAGCAAGGAGATGAAACCAGACAATCCTAAAGGAAATCAGTCCTGAATATTCACTGGAAGGACTGGTGCTGAAACTGAAGCTCCAATGCTTTGGCCACCTGATGTGAGGAGATGACTCATTGGAAAAGACCCTGATGCTGGCCAAGATTGAAGGCAGGAGGAGAAGAGGGGTGACAGAGGATGAGATGGTTGGATGGCATTGCCAACTCAATGGACATGAATTTGAGTAAGCTCTGAGATATGGTGAAAGAGAACAGGGAAGCCTGACGTGCTTCAGTCCGTGGAGTCGCAAAGAGCTGGACATGACTAAGCAACTGAACTGAACTGAACTGAAGCAGAATATAAGAAGGAGTAAAGCTGTTTAAAAATGAAAAAGTTTTGAAAGAGTAGCTAACGCAAGGATGAATGTGAAGAAATACACAGTCAGTAAAATATAACCATGCACATGACATATTTTCTTTTTCAGTACAAGTGTAACATGCATACACGTGTGCTCAGTCATGTCCAACTTTGGGTGTCCAACTCTGCAACCCCATGGACTATAGCCCACCAGGCTTCTCTGTCCATGGGATTTCCCAGGCAAAAATATTGGAGTGAGTTGTCATTTCTTTCTCTAGGGGATAGTCCCAACCCAGGGATCGAACTTGCATCTCCTGAGTCTCCTGGTGGATTCTTTATCACTGAGTTGCTGGGTAGCTTTCAGTAAAAAAAAAAAAAAGAAAGAAAGAAGCCCCAAAAACTGGTGACGGGAGTAGAAGGAGGTTAACAGGGGAAGGAGTGCTTGGTGGCCAGCGCTGTTCTCTGTCAAACTGAATCAGGAACCACTCTTCCTAACTGCTGCTGCTGCTAAGTCGCTTCAGTCATGTCCGACTCTGTGCCACCCCATAGATGGCAGCCCACCAGGCTCCCCCATCCCTGGGATTCTCCAGGCAAGAACACTGGAGTGGGTTGCCATTTCCTTCTCCAATGCATGAAAGTGAAAAGTGAAAGTTAAGTCGCTCAGTCGTGTCCAACTCTTAGCGACCCCATGGACTACAGCCCACCAGGCTCCTCCGTCCATGGGATTTTCCAGGCAAGAGTACTGGGGTGGGTTGCTATTGCCTTCTCCAACTCTTCCTAACTAGTAGGTGGGTTAGTCAGCAGGTGAGAGCACAGATTTGCATGTTTAGGGATCAATTCCTCTGTGCCAGCCACTAAGCCAGCACCTCGGTCCATTCATTTTCACAGTACCCCTTTGAAGCAGGCAACTGTGATTATAACTCTCTTCAGGATATGGAAAGGATACAGAAAATGCACTCTTACTTTTTATGCTCATAATCCTAAAGTAGGCATTGGAGAAAACCTAGCTCTGGAAATTTCTACTCTAGAAAGTAACAATCATGATAAGATTCTAATTCTACTCCTAGGATTTTTCTCCTAGGAGTAATGATACCATGAGAAATAGAGATTACCTCCATCATTCCTGGAGTTCCGTGTGTGTGCATGCGTGTGCGTCTTTGTGTAAGAGAAAGAAAATGACTTTTGCAAATTAAAGGAAATACTGGCTCTGAAAACTAGAAACAACTTTCAATAATTGTAACCTCTTCATTTAAGAAATATTTATTGAGTGCCTATTAGGTAGCACCAAGAGGATACAGTGAGGATGGAGATCGATTTGCTGTTGCCCTCACGTAGTTTAAAGTCTAACAAATAACACCAAACACCAAGATGAACGGGGTGAAACAAAGTAGGACAGAAGAAGTTCAGATTTCAGGAGGCATATAGCATCCTGGTACATCTCCCAACAACCTGAGCATTGTCAGATTCCATGCTAGCAAGGGTAGCAACTGTCTGTGTTGAATGTGGACTTCCAGGAAATGGTGAAATTGTATGTGCACAGACTTCAGTGCTTTCTCACTTGGCTTCAGTTTAAGAGTGGTTTCGATCTGAGCACTTCTGAATCATTTGTAGTTATGATGTTGAAACCCCTGGTCTGGAGGTCTCATTCTACAGATACTGAAGGGGGCAGAATAAGGATCTGAGGTCCAAAGAGTCTCAAGCAATTGTTAGTGGGATTCACTTGGGGCTCCAAAGCCTGGGTAATAGCTAAAGTATGGTTTTCTGGAATGATAAGTAAGAAAGGAACACCTGATACATAAATAACTTTGTAAAATTGCCATGAGTTAGTCATGAGCTATCTTGGAACATCATAAAGACCAGACTGGGACATTCCATGTAGGCTCAAAAGGAGTTATTTAGAACTGTCGATTTAGCTTTAAAATGAAAAGAAAGGATGTTCTTACAGATCATACTCATCAGGCCAGGTATAAAGGCTGAATTGTCAGAAACAATTAGATGGCCATCTTTCTGTCACTAAGCTGCTTTTATTTACGATGTTAACAAGTTTTGCAGGTAAACTGATTCCTGATTAAATCCCAACTCAGCACATTCTAGCTCTGTAATGCTGTATTAGGTCATTTAACTTTGCAGAGTCTAATTTTCATCATATGTAAAATAGAGCAGAACCCAGACAGTGGAACTGCTATGGTGGTAGTTTAGTTGCTAAATCATGTCCAACTCTTTTGTGACCCCATAGACTGTAGCCCACCAGGCTCCTCTGTCCATGGGATTTCCCAGGTAAGAATAGTAAAGTGGGTTGCCATTTCCTTCTCCAGGGGATATTCCTGACCCAGTGACGGAACCTGAGTCTCCTGCATTGCAGGCAGTCTCCTGCAGTTACCACCGGTGGCTCAGTGGTAAAGAATCTACCTGCAAGGCAGGAGATGTGGGAAATGCAGCTTCCTTCCCTGGGTCAGGAAGATCCCCTGGAGTAGGAAAATGGCAACCCACTCCAGTAAACTTGCCTAGAAAGTCCCTCAGACAGAGGAGCCTGGCGGGCTCACAATCCACAGGATCACAGAGTTGAACGTGACTGAGCACACAAGCTACCCAGTACCATGGACTTAGCTATTCCTGAAGCCACTTACTGCTGACTACTCAGGAAACAGTTCACTGTGTTTCTGCCTCCTGCTGTCTGCCTCTCATTTCGGTGTGGGTTTTCCCTTTCTGTGGAAAGAGATGGCTTTGCTTCAGATCTCCTTCCTGCTGTTTTTACTGGTGCTCTGCAAAGTCACATGTGACGTCATCTTTCACATTTCTGTTGACCAGACTATCTCTCCCTAGAGCCTCATCTGCATCATCACTCCTCTGAGATTTAATTTTCATGAAGAAGCATCCACAGAAACCTCCCATTTAATCTACAGTAACATTCAATTCCAGTAAAGCCTGGGAGAAGAAAATGGACTAAAATCTGTCCTTCTCTTCACTCCAGGTGACCTCAACAAGATGTTCTTCCTTCAGGAAGGCTTCTGTAGGGGGCCAGTTATTACAGAATCCAGTCTCCCCTCCTGCATTCAGGTATGTTCATATATTTCTATATATAGAACCAACTTCCAAACTGCATACATATACATTTTCTTTTATAATTTACATTTTATTGGTGGTTTTGAGGCTCAGTACACATGCATTTTAATTTTTAATGGATGTGCCAAAAATTTAAAACAAAATCATGTTAATTGTGATTCTTTTCTAAACAGTTATTGCAGTCAGTTTCCAGCCAAAAACTTGGTGACAAAGATTCCTTTAAAGGATACCAAATATAAAATATTTTATCATGTATTAATTTATATTATTTATTTATGTCACATATATTTATGTATATTAATTCAATAATTGCCTTCTTAGATCCAACCAGTCCATTCTAAAGGAGATCAATCCTGGGTGTTCATTGGAAGGACTGATGCTAAAGCTGAAACTCCAATACTTTGGCCACCTCATGCGACGAGTTGACTCACTGGAAAAGACTCTGATGCTGGGAGGGATTGGGGGCGCGAGGAGACAGGGACGACAGAGAATGAGATGGCTGGATGGCATCACCGACTCGATGGACATGAGTTTGAGTGAACTCCGGGAGTTGCTGATGGACAGGGAGGCCTGGCGTGCTGTGAATCATGGGGTCGCAAAGAGTTGGACACGACTGAGCGACTGAACTGAACTAACTGAACTGAAATATGATAAAGTCACTTTAGGATTGCTGAAACAAAATAGAGGTTTATATTTATTCATTCACGCAATAAATATTTCTTGAGTTCCTACTATGTGCCAGACCCATACTAGGTACTAAGAGAAACATCCTGAAATATCAGTGAGATAATTAAGATTATCATGAAATACTCAACAATAGAAAATGGAGTAAGAGAGCCAAAGATATGTCATACATAGCAAAGACAATTGAGGCAATTCTCTTGATGATTTTAGCCACCCTTACCTAAACCAACCCCCCAAAACTTGGCAGCATTTCAGATCAATGATTTACTCAGTAAATCATTTACTGAGTAAATCATTGATAATTATGATAATTATCAAAATGGATAAATATGTATGATAATTATGAACTTAGATGAAGTGCTGAAACTGAATTTGAACCATATCTCTTACTTACTAGTTAGGGGACCCTTGTTAAATTATTTTACCTCTTTCATCCTCAATATCCTAATCTGTAAAATGGAATTACTATTCTTCCTGCCTCATAGAGCTACTGTAAAAATTAAATGTTGTATTAAATGCGCAAGGGGTAGTACATGGTTCTCAAAGTTGATTATCATCATTATTATTATTCAGACAAAAGATTTTGACTTGAATTGTTTAGCTAGCTCAGTTGTCTTATTCGTTTATTATGATTTCAAATATCTTCCTAAGATTTTTTTTTTTAAGACTTGTTTATAGATGTAAATTCAGAGGTAAGCTAGTAACACTTAAGAAAGGGTGAATAAACTCCCTGAGGATGAGAAATTCAGAAAGTCAAACTCCTGATCACTTCAGGAAGTTCCAAGAGAAACTTTGTAATTTTAGTCCCTATCAGCTGTAGAGATGGTTATTTGTATCAGGAGCAATGTTAAAGAACCATAACCAAAATTCATCCTTTAATGCCAAGTCCTAGAAAGAAAGCAACTGAGAAAGAGCACACAATGAAACCTCTATCCTTACATATAATAATTGCTATACTGTTAAGTTCTTTACGGGAGGGATTCAAATTGAAAAAGAGGATAACTGTTTAATGGGAAATACTGCAATGTGCTACATTTTTGAGTAATTTTATAGTGGCAGTCCTAGAATATTTTCCTAGGAATCAGCTAAGAGTTTGATTTCTTGGTGTTTTTCTGTTTCCTGCTAAACTATCAGCAAACCTCAGACACTGTGATTGTGAGGAATTTTTACTACATAATGATAAGAAAAAGAGTGTATTAGAAGAAATGTCTTTTAGTCAATACCTTGAAGGTTTAAGGAAAAGTTTTAAATATCATTCTTTAAAAATCTAATTGTGTGCTTAACAGGGGTTTCTATTTTGCCATTTACATTGTGTGCACCAATCATAAATTCCAGTCAAGTCAACATTGGTCTGTTTGGGTTAACAGCTTCTTTAGGAAATTCTATTCTTGCCAAGTCATTTCTCCCTGTATCAGGAGAAATACTTACGTTAATATTTCCAGAGAAGTAGACACTTATAGAATATTGCTTTAGCCCCCCCTTCTCCCCCACAGACCCCAACCCCGTGTAGGCAGTCTTTGGTGTTTTCATCCCTGAGTGCCAGCCTTCCAAGCAACAGAAAACTCTGGTTCTGGACTTTGGGGCAAATATTCATTTTTTACAGAAATTGTTCAAAACATCCGGGATTAAACACCTCTTTCACTCTCTCTCTCTCACACACACACATGCGCACACAAATACATACACACCATCCCTCTCAGGCAGAATTTCTGACTTTAAAATATGCATCCCAAGTCAGAGGTAGGTATAGTTAAAAGTGGCATCTTTAAGCTGTTCCAAGCATCTCTCTGGCAAAAAGCAAGCGGAAGTGGTTGAGAAATCTCTGCAGGCACTGGTGCTTCCCCTGGAGTCAATGACAGTCCCGTCTCTCTCTCCCGCTCCCATATCTCTAATACCCGAGACACTTGGGGGCGCCGAAATCCCCGCCTCCTCTTGCTGCCCAGAGCCGTTCTTAACCTTTTTTGGGCCGGAGACCTACAGAAAGCTATAGACACTCTCTCGAAGGGCCTGAGGTTGGGGTGAGCACAACTGAAAAGCTTTAGGAAACCTTGAGGAGACCATGAATTTGAAACGCATCCTGAACTGCCAGATGAGAACCCCAGCTCCAAAACTCTTGATCTGGGGCTGGTGAAGCCAAGAGCGGAGCTCAGAAACCAAACCCCCTCCCTCGTGAGAAACTGTGGGACGCGAAGGCGCTCCTGCGCTGGGCCACTTTCACTTGCGAGAAACCCAAAGGAGATCGGGACAGAAATTCATAAAGAGAGAAAGAGAACAGAAAGAGATGGGGACAGTGTAGAAAGAGAAAAGGTATGGGGGAGATGCGGGAACTAGAGAGGCGCGCAGTGGGGCGGGGAGAGAGACCACAAGCGGAAAAGGGGGCGCGGAGCGGACTGACAGGGCGAGGGGGAAAGAGATTCCGAAGGGAGAAAGAGAGGATCTGGGAGAGAGACTGGGAGCGCCAGGAAAGGGGGAGAACGTTCTCTGCTCTGTCTCGCCAGGGCAGGGAGTCTCAGAAAAGCCCGTCCCGGGGAGATGGCGGACCGCACTCGGCGCCCCTGCGCTCCCGGCGACTCTGCCAGCAGCAAGTACCGCACGGCGGCCGAGGAGCCGAGTGGCAGGAGGCGGTCCCCACTCACTCCGCTTTCTCCTCCCCTCTCCGAGAGGCGGGGACCTGAGTATTTGAGTAGCGGCCCCCCCTCCGCCCCCCAGCCCCCCATTCAAGAAGCCGCTCCGCTATCCCCGCCAGCACAGGGCGCCCGGCGCGCCTCGGAGCGCACGTTCCGCGCTTTCTCCTGCCGGCTCCCTGGACATTATGCGGCCAAGCAGCCGAGCCCCAGTCCTCCTCCTCCTCCTGCTCCTGCGGCTCCTCCTGCGGCCCGAGCGGCTCAGCTCTCGGCAGGCGGCGGCGTTGCTCAGCCGAGCGCAGACGGGACCCTCGCCGCGAGACCTCAGCGACTCCTAAAGTCAAAAGTTGGCGGCGGGCACCGGGCTCCGCGCGCTCTCCGCAGCCGCAGCCTCGCAGCCAAGGAGGGCAGGAGGGGAGGGGGGTGGGGGCGGCTGGGGAGGGGTGGGGAGCACCATGCAGTTTGTATCCTGGGCCACACTGCTAACGCTCCTGGTGCGAGACCTGGCCGAGATGGGGAGCCCAGATGCCGCGGCGGCCGTGCGCAAGGACAGGCTGCACCCGAGGCAAGGTAACGAGAGTCGGCCACGGGGACCCTTCCGCCCCTGTCGCCACCTCCTTAGCCTCCGTGTCCGACGGCGGACACCCTGCAGCGGAGGCCTCTCTCTCCCTTCTCCTTTTCCTAGAAAGAATTATCTCCCGCTTTGCAGCCTCTCCCTTCTTCGGGTCATTCCCAGCCAATCTCTCAAGAGACACTGTGGAAAGAACTTAGTCGTCCGCCCCCTTCCTTTTAGCCTGATCTTTCTCCTCACCCATGCCAGGCCCCAAACTATAGTTAGTTAGTAACTGGGGGCACCAGCTCGTCGCATAATTCAGGGTATCTGTCAGGATCTATAATCACGGTATGTATTTTGCTTTCTTCAGTGTCTGACTCTGACAGCATCTAACACTTTCTGACACATAGTAGGTGTCCAGCAAATATTTGTCCAGTGACTGAAGGGGAAGGGATTGACTTGAATGGGGAGGGAAAAGCTGGAAAATAACTTAGGAGAGCCACCCCCCAACACACACACACACTTCAAGTGAAAACTTGCAGAAAACTATATTATTGGTTCATGTGCCTGTGCTTCTCTGTCTACAGTGAAATTACTAGAGACCCTGAGCGAATACGAAATCGCATCTCCCGTCCGAGTGAACGCTCTCGGAGAGCCCTTTCCCACGAACGCACACTTCAAAAGAAGGCGACGAAGCATTAACTCTGCCTCTGACCCCTGGCCTGGCTTCGCCTCCTCCTCTTCCTCCGCTACCTCCTCCCAGGAGCATTACCGCCTCTCCGCCTTTGGCCAGCAATTTCTATTTAATCTCACCGCCCATGCTGGATTTATCGCCCCGATGTTCACTGTCACCCTTCTTGGGGCACCCGGATTGAACCAGACTAAGTTTTATTCCGAGGAGGAAGCGGAACTCAAGCACTGTTTCTACAAAGGCCATGTCAATACCAAGTCAGAGCACACAGCCGTCATCAGCCTCTGCTCGGGAATGGTAAGTGGACGCGCGCCCCCTCCCCTGCCCTGCCCTTTCACCTCCTCACCCGCTTCTGGAAGACTTAATTGCTCTCTAGCCTAGGACCCTCACTGCGCCGTCTCTCCGCTCTGGCGTTAAACATGTTTGCGTCCTATGCTTTGGGTGGCTACTCCGGCGAGTGTGCTGACACTTGAGAGAAGCTCATCCTCCCCGACACCCACCCCCCCGACACCAAGTCCCGGGAGAGGGAGTTCTGGATGTTTCGGAGCTTTCTAGGGTCCAAATTCAGCTCAACTGTTGAACTGCGTGTTGTCCCACACCAGTAGGTGGCTGGGATATCGGTTTGCAAACTCGAAGAGACTTGTCCTTCCCTTCTGCAAACTCGGCCGCCCAGGAGTGGAGCAGCTGAGCACAGGGAGAACCCGACTCCTTATTGGTGCATCTTGAGTCGGGGGTGTGGGCTGAGAATCCCCCGCGTCCGGTACGGGGAGTTCCTTCTGTGTGTCTTGGAGGGCGGTGCGTAATCTAGAGTCCCCACGTTCTCTCAGGGTCTTTTTTCACGCGCCAGGAACCCTGAGGCTGAACTGGATTGACAGGGAACAGGTCCGGTCTCAGCAACGGAAGGGTGGGCCCAGGGCTCAGGGGGCGGGAAAGAGGGCGGGGACTGTCCTGGATGCTCTGCTTCAGCAAGGAAACTACGAGTGGGGGTGCGTCGCAGTCCGACTCTGCACCCTGCTGGTGGGGTGGCCCCAAGAAGCAGAAATACTGGGGAGAGCTTGGAGAGATTTCAATTCTCCTGAGATTTCCACTACCCATGGAGTGCCAGAGAATTCGACAAGGGAGCCTGAAGTGCACATTGCCCTAGAGAGGGAGGGCGAGAGGGCGGGCAAGTCACCATGCGCTGCAAAATACGCACTTAGCAGGGGACCCGAGCTGGTACCCCTACCCAGTGTTTATTTACTCACCGCCCCCTTCTATTGCCCCTCCCCCCGCCCCACTTGCCCTCTTGTCTGCCCTACACGCCGTCTGCCCTCTCCCTCTTGTGAGATTGGAGGGTAAGGTTTTGGCCCAAGTGAGAGCGGTTCTGGGACTTCTCCAAGCGACGTGCGTTTCTGCCACGCGCTCTGACGCAGAAACTATCGTGGGTCAGGATCTCCCAGCGCACAGGGGCTATGCGCCCTGCTCCCCAGTGATGCAATTACTTTTCTCCAGAGCACCCATATTCCCCGCCGTTACCTTTTCTAAGTGGAAGCTTGACTACTTACCCAGGGCGCTTGGCTGCCCCCTTCTCCGCGCGCTGCTGTTCGTGGCTCGCGAGTCCCAAATGTTGATGTCGCATCCATCTCCACTGCTCAACCGAGGGGTCGGGTGGGAAGGGAGGCAAGCTTGTAGACTGAGAGGGAGGAGGTTTAGGCTGCTGGGATGCGAGGATGAAGATGAACCCACTTTAGCCCCCAGCAAAGCTCCCAGAGTCGCGGTGCGTCGTTGAGATTGTTTGGGGGTGGGCGGAGACGGCAGTTTGGCGAAATGGGAGGGGGTGCTGCATGAGTCATCGCTGCCCCGGGACGCCTGGAATCCTTCTGTTCTTGGAAAGGTTGTTTGATCTGGGTGGGTATAAGTCAGGTGCTGGAACCCAGAGCATCAGAGTGTGCCCAGATCCCAAGGCTGCAACCCACAGTTCCAGAACCTTACTGATAGGGCTGCGTGTGTAAGTCAAGTTTGTAAACAGCCTTTACTCCTCCTCCCTCCCCGCCTCCACACCCTGCTGAGTGGCCCCAGCAGTGGTATAAACGTTTTGCTGCGCAGGACCTTAATTTCTGTTGGCAATTTTAGGTGGTAACTCGCGCTTGTAACTGCAGAGTAGTAACTCTCTTAGGGAACTGAGGGCCAGGACTTAGAAAGACAAACTCCCTAGACCTTGAGGAGTCCATTTGTATTGTGCCTAATTTGCAGTCTGGCTCTTTTTTTGGAGGGGAGGGAGGTGCAGAAGATCTGGCATGTTATCTGAAAAATATGCGAGGTAGCTGTTTATAGCTGGAATGAATCTAGCTCCAAAATCCTTGCCCCTTTGTCTTCCTTTTGGAATTTATCTTTCTTGGAAAGATGTCCCTGTACCCATTTGGTGCTTGTCCTATCTTGGCACTCCTCCTGGCCCTCTCAGGAAGTCTTCCTGGAAATTGATCATTCTTTAGAGCGATGCTAGCCTTCCTCCCTTCCCTCTTACTGGTCAGTTATTAGTTTCCCTGAAATCCTTCTCAAATGTGTTTCTCACCTGTTCTGAGCATCCCTATTCTACCTCTAGACCTCTTTGCTTCTCTCTTCCTCTCTCATTAGGGCTGATGTCCAAGAAATATTTCTGTCTGGCTTCTTCCCCTGGTCTTTTCTCTTTAATCCCTGCTACACATCGCTTGTAGATTAATGATGACAAGGTGCAAAATCACATCGCTACCCTGTTCAGTTACTGCACAGACCTCCCCACTGCCTCGTGAATGACTTTAAATTCTTCCATCTGGCACTTAAGGCCATTGACAGTGTACCTCCTCACCCCTTTGTACATCCAGAGTGTCTAGTCTAGTCTCATCTGTCAAGCTTTGCTTTACAAATCCTACATTTCAGGCAAACTGTTTTTGCACATTTCATTCCCCTCCCATCTCATAACCTTTGGGCCTTTGGATTTACTGGGTGACCTCAACCAGCTTCACGTGCTCAAATCACACCCTTCTTTCAAAGTGTAACTAACGTACTTTGTTCCCTGGAAACCTCTTCCTAGTCCTTCAGACGGCTGCCGTCTCTCTCCACTTTCACAGACATGTACTGCTCTCCCTCCTTGATGTTTAGTGTGCTCTCCCTTGTATTATGGTTCTTGCAACACATGTTCTATCCCCTTTTCCTGGGAAGCAGGGTCAGCATCAATTCATTTCTCTTCCGCAGTGGAACCTTTTGTATATTGTAATAAGTACTTACAGCCTATATTTGAATAAATGGTCACCTTAGCTAAGAAAGGGTTACTCTTCATTCAAACAGCTGTGTTATGAGACAAAATTTAATGGATGGAGGAGCCTGGTAGGCTGTAGTCCATGGGGTCGCTAAGGGTCGGACACAACTGAGCGACTTCACTTTCACTTTTCACTTTCACACATTGGAGAAGGAAATGGCAACCCACTCCAGTGTTCTTGCCTGGAGAATCCCAGGGACGGGGGAGCCTGGTGGGCTTCCGTCTATGGGGTCACACAAAGTCGGACATGACTGAAGTGACTTAGCAGCAGCAGTAGCAGCATATTCCTTTTACTGAACTCTTATTATGTGTCTGTACTGTAATAAGTACTTTATGTATGCATTATTTCATCTAAATCCTTTCAGCAGCCCAGTCCTTGAGAGAACCCATTTTGCAGTTGAGGGCACTGAATCTTTGAGAGGTGGGGACTTGCTTGTGTTTTCACAGGTAGCAAGTGACAGAGCTGGGATTCCCATCCAGTCCTTCTGACCATCCTCTTAACCATGGGCCGGAGACTGAATCTGTGTTCCTAAAGAGAATTTCAAAGTGTTTTTTTTTTAAAGGCCCTAGACTAGAATCAAGGTACCTGAGTTCCAGATTTAGCAGGAGATCTATTCAGCTGCTTCTGTATCACTGAAGGGGACAAGTCAATTCCTGCCTCTGGACCTCAGTTTCCCCTTTTAATAATCAAAGATGCTAGACCTTCACCAGATGGGCTCCCAGATTCTTTCTCAGTATTTGTGGCCTGTCTCTAGTACCTTTCACATGTTGTAGTCGGTTTCTTGCTCTGTGCTCAGAGAGCACCAGAGTTGTGTTTTAAAAATAGGGAGAGGTGCCTGGGTAAAAGCAACTTGTTAAATCACTTCTCTGGAAGCCAGTTACTCTCTTATTCTGACACCAGACTGTCAGAGCTATCTTGTCTTTAAGTCAGGGGCTGATGAACCACATGGAGAGTATTTTTTAAAAAATACAAATATTAGATCTTACCATAGAAATACCAAATCTGCCCGCATAGGGTGATTTCTCAATTTTTCAACTTCCCAGGAAATTTTGACACTTAGCTGGGTTTGGGGACCCCAGTGCTTAGCCAAGTACTTTAAAACTTTGTCATGCCTAAGAATTCTAAAATATCAGTTCTTGGGCCGCACCTACCCGCAGATATTTCAGTTCAGTAGATTAAAGTTTGAGTGGAGTGTGATCCTTGAGTGCTGATACTGGCTCTGATCTTCAAGGACAGTCATTTCCTGGATCCAGGGGAGAGTCAGAGGCCTTTGCCTTTTCCCCAACATTGAGGGAAAAGGAACCACAAAGGAGAGAAGAGCTTGATTTTTTTCCTTGAAACACTGCCCACTGACATGGCATGGGGAGCTTTTTATCGCTCTTGTAATGTTTCCTTTGGGTAGTTCAGCTTTGCAGCTTCATTTATAATTTGCAGAACTTGTGGGTATATGGGAAGGGGAGGAGAAGGAGTTACCGTGAAGCTCTTAGAGTGATGGGCAAACACAAATTACATCCTGGTGGTCAGAGGCTGGCTCACTCTGCAACACCAAAAGCCACTTCTGTTCCAAGCCCTGACAAGGTATCACTTTGCTAAGCACTTTGCACACATTATCTCATTTAATCTGCACAGTGACAGTAAATATTTTTATCCCTCACAAGGAAGGTGAAACTCAGAGTAGTTAAGGAGCTTACCCAAGATGGGTGAGCAAGTGGTGGCACTGAGATTGGAACCTTGGGCAGCCTGACTGGAAAGTCTTATCCTGGGCCACTCCCTGTGGTCAGGGAAAGGGTTAAGAGGCTCCTCTGCCATTGTCCCTGGCAGCACCACCTTGGGTGCCTTCTGGTCAACATGTGCTTCCTGATTTTGAAGTCAGGATAAGGCTTTCTTGAGTAGGCTTTTCTCTTTGGAACTGATATTGTCCCTGTTTCCAGGCTGTCTTAACACACAGAAACCCTCTTTCAGCAGCCTGGAGGAGTGAAATAATTACAGCTTAAGCACTAAGGAAATATTTCTTAGAGACTGATTTGGATAGCAGGTTCTGTAGAGTCCAATCAAAGGTTAAGGTACTAATACGGCAGAGAGTGAAAAAAGAAAAATTTAAAAAACTGCTTCTCCAACTATATCAGTAAGATTTTCAGCTTAAGGAGCCCTCATGGGAAAGGAGTTGGGTAAGATGGCACCACTTACTTGGCATTGTTCCACTGTCCTTTTCCTCCCAGTGGCTAAGTTATATTAAATCAACCTCTCATCTCTCTTTATTTGCAGCTGGGCACATTTCGGTCCCATGATGGAGATTATTTTATTGAACCACTATTGTCCATTGATGAACAAGAAGATGAAGAGGCACAAAACAAACCCCACATTATCTATAGGCACAGCACCCCCCACAGAGAGCCGGCAACAGGACGGCATGCATGTGACACCTCAGGTATTTGCGTCTTGCTTAAGCAGAGATCCTAGCTGTGTGAGCTGGATTACTTGCCAGACCTCAAAGATGTAGCTATTTCACAGGCTACAGAGTGCTACCATTTACGTTGTCGTTGTTATTCAGTCTTCAAGCCAGGTAGGTATATTCCCATTGTACAGATGTAGAAACTGAAAAGAGGTTTAGTAACTTGTCCAGTGTCGCACAGTTAATAAGTGACAAATCCAGGAGTTGAACTCATATAGCAGTGACTTCAAGCCCACTCTGGGCAGAGCCACCTCTTGTTGAAGTTGCTAATTTTTAGGATTAAGCTTTAGTGATGTCTTGGGGCTATTGTTATTGTATTCATTAGGACTTGTTTTTTTTTACAGTGTACAAGTATGAAAAAGTCTTACAAATGGAAGGCACAAAAACTTCTATATGTTTATTGGAATTTTTTTCAGTCAACTTCAATGTAACTAATGTTCTGTGACTTCAGGAAATACAGGAGTGGAGCTGTGGTTTGCGCTGTCAGGTGTCAGTTGAGTGCATATATACCTGCCATAGATTTTCTTCCATCCTGGCCAGATTCTTGGAGGCTTGATGCTGACATGCTTGGCCCTTGTTGGTTATATTTCCCCTGGGCACACTGGAAAGCTTATGCTTATGTATGCTTCTCAGTCTCCAGTCTTGAAGCACCCTTCCACTGTCTCTGAAGCCTACTTATTTCTCTCTGATAGTCCTGTTTCTTTAGAAACCATCTATCTGTTTGGTCCTGTGTTTTAGGATGTTTGTTAAAATACCATTTTTTTTATTGTTTCTAAAATTTTATCTCTCCCCACTTTCTTTATTTTTTAAAGTCTCTTCCTCAAATTAAGTGATTTCTCAGGGTGTTTCTGGTGTCTCCAAATAAGACCAAAATTCAAGACTGAGAAGGTCTTCCTAAAATGATCACTTGTTTCATCTTGTATGTATATCAGGTTCTTCCACTGTGGCAGAGTGTGATGTCCTCTTCTCTCCCAGAATTATTAGTTCTAAAGTGAAACCTTTAATGATAGATGACACTGGCTTGTAACGTGGTATAGCCAAGTCGTAGGGTGTGTCATCCGGCTTTATCCCATTCAGTCCTGTGTTCTTAACCACCAGGGATAACTGGAACATAACGGAAATGTTCTGTCTAGACTGTCTGCAGAGCCAAGGGGTAGAGATGGGAGTCTGAAGTCAGAAACAGTCATCAGGGTGCCAAGACTGCCAGCCAGCTGCAAGTTGAATGGCAAGACATTTATCACATCTTTGTGGCCCTGCTAATAAGAATATAGACCTTAACTTCTGACTTTCTAAATCTGAACTATGAAGTACCTATTTTATGCATATGTGTAAAGAAAGGAAATATATCTCTTCCACTTCTATCTTATATAATGTAATTTCAAAAGATAAATAACATTTTAATTGATCAATTTGTTGAACATTGGCACTTTGTGACACTCTTCTCCCTAAAGTGAAAGCAAACTACCATTTTTTAAAAACTGCCTTTTATTATTTATTATGGTCCTATTTTTTTACTGGCATTGGGCAAAGCACTTTACCTACACGACTTTACTTAATCATTATCACAGCAACGCTATGAGGCAGACACCAGTCTCCCCTCCATTGTGCCCGGTAAAGGAGCTGAGGCTTTCAGAGATGAAACAGCTTGTCTAAGATCTCACAGCCTGTCCATGATGACAACCCATGATTTCCTGTCTTATCTTGCAGGCTTCGCTGTGTGCAGCTGTGATGTGTATGAGTGTGTACATTCAGGTGTGTGTTTGTGTGTGTGAGAGAGAGAACTCTTTCTTAATACTATCATTCCAAAAATCCTCTGGGTTCATTTTCTTAAATTAATTACCAAAATAAATAGACATTTGGTTTTCTGGACCAGAGGACAAGTCATTGTCAAGTTCAGTTAAAAACACAAAAGAGAGGGAATCTGCAAAGGTAAGGAAAGAGGACAGCAAAACATGCCTTTGCTGTCTTTACCATTTTTTTGGAAAAAAAAAATTCTTTTCAAAACCACTTATTTGTGTTCTAATTATCAGTACTGGGGCCTCCAAACCATCTTCCAAACCACCAGTGCCAACTTTTAGTTTTCTATCTGGTTTTTTGCTCTCTGGTGACCAATCTGGCAGACCCTTCCCTCACCCTGTGTGATGATTCAGAAGGCCAGCAGTTTTGATTGGCTCTTTCAAAGGTTGCTGTTGGACTGTGCCGCTCTGGTTTTTCTCTCCCAGCTGCTTCTGCACCCCTTCTTTGAGTTCAGATACAGGAAGCTCAGAGCAGTTGGAGAGAACTTTGGAACATGGCACATTTCACCAGCAGCCATTAGCGGCATGGACCAGCAGATCAGAAACCTCCAAAATCCAGGGAGCTTTGGCACAGGGAGTAAAAGTAGGTGGGGGTGGGAGAAGTCCATCTGGCCAGGGATTATCTGGCCAATGCAAATATCAGTTCATTCAGCTTCAGAGATTTCCCCCCAAAAGCAGTGGTTGGTAATCAGAGGTAAACTTTAAAAGTGCCCTGGGAGCCTCATGCAGATTCTTTAAACAAACTCCTCTTGCAGGGAAGTGAGATGGAGCAAGAATCAGTGGGGTTTAAAAAGCATTCCAAGTGACTTAGAAGTTCAGTTCTATGTGCGAGTTCCCACTAAAGTGGGATTTCGGGCAGTAAACACTGTCCATAGCTGGCACTGTCTTTGCATCCCTATCACTGCTTTCCATCTTCACTTCTCATAAAGTGATAGATGATTCGAGCTAGAAGAAACTAGCTCTAGGTCAACATGCCAGCTCTACCCAGATGAGCAAACTGTAGGCCTGGGATGTTAAGTTACCAGTTTACAGGAGTGATACTTAAATATTCAACAAGAAACCTTCAGAATTTAAGATGGCCCAAGCCTGGAAGCAGGCACCTGGAAGCCCTCTGCTGAGTTGGGTGTAACCCTTCAGTTGCTGGATTATGAGAGTCTTGCTGGGGGCAGGGCACTGTGGCTGTGATACTGCTTCCTACAGATGGACTAGAAGTCTTGCTCATTTCTGATTGTTAATGTATGTTGAATTTTCAAAAAGGATTCTGAGATAAGTTCTATTAAAAAGACATGTAGAAGGAGTCTTATGGAGTAAAAATGTTATGGAATTAGAAAAGAGTCTACAGCATAATTTGTTCATTTATGTGTGCATTTATTCATTCAGCAATGAGCTATTTATTGAGTAACTCCTCTATGCCATGAGGATTAAACCATCTTTTTACAGTTAGATATGTGACCTGAAGCACATTTAGAACATAAAGTAAGAGTAACATGTCCCTTCCAAGAGGGTAGGTAGGACTAAATGAGTATGAAATAATGAAAACTCCGGGGACAGATGTTAGACAATCACTGAATAGGAGATTTATTTTTTAATGATCATAAAAATAGAAATTAAGACACCATAGCTAGGTATGGTGGCTCAAAATATTTGGTATTTAGACTCAAAATACCAAAACTCAAAGTTAATCATATCCCTGTGGTTAAGCTTAGCGCTTCATGGTCACCTGATCATAAAAGGCCAATGAGAGACTTGCCCCATGGTGCCCCTGCCAGTGAGTGGCAGGGCTAAGAGCCCTTTCTTTGTGTTTATCTCTACCTAACTCAGCATTTTGAAATTTTACTTCTTGCTGCTTCTTACCTCAGTGTCTTACCTCTGTTTTCCCATCGTTGGTTGTATCTACCTATGTGCCCATTGGCCACTTGAGTGTCTATTCATTAGTTTGTGGTTTCCATCCTGTTTGTAGGTTCCTCAGGATTCAGGATGGGGTGTGGGGTAGCTTCTTTTTTCTTATGGCAGGCCCTTGTGATTGGTCTCCCTTGCCCACTGGATCCTCAGTAGAGGTCTTTGAGGTGACTGCCTGCCCACCCTAAACGCCAGGGGGGGCCGAGTGGTCGACTCATGGGAGCTGTTTGGGAGAGTCTGTTGCTTTTTAAAAGCCCCTTCCTGCTGATCATTGGCATTGCATTTCCAGATGACACCCTAAGTTCTGTTTCTCAGACACTTGCTATTTGCCTCTGGATTTTATGCAAGAGGATTTAGTTGTTTTGGGCAGTGAAAGAGATGCGTTTCCCAATAGGTGAATGAGTGGAAGGCAGGAGAAAAGACCAAGAGAAGGTCGTTCTGTTTGCCTGGACCTAAAAGACAGTGACTCTGTAACTAAAATGCCTCACTCACCCTCCCGTCTCAGCAAGGCTAGCTGTTTTGCTTTCCCTTGATTCATGGGGTCGCGGAGAGTCGGACACGACTGAGCGACTGAACTGAACTGAACTGAACTGAAGGCATTTAAGAGTTGTACACTCACTGACCCATCAATGCCACTTCTAAGGAACTAACTGGACATTTGCGTAAACAGGTTTATATACTGCGTCTAGTGTTGTTTATTATAGCAAGTGACTGGAAACAACCTAAGTGCCTTTGGTTGAAGGATAGATCAATAACTGATGAAGTCTGCATTTGATGGATTCTTATGCAGCCATTAAAAATGATGCCATAGATTTAGGTTAACAAACCCAGAAATAGATATATTAAGTTTGCACACAAGTGATGAAGTAATATGAGGGTATGATCTCATTTTTTAAAGTAATGACAGTGTGTGGGAGAACATGCATGTATAAAGAAAAAGATCTGAAGCAGTAGGCACAAAAATATTAAGAGACTGTTTCTTGTTGGTAGTAACATAGGCAATCTTTACATTTTTTAGCTTCTATTCTTACATTTTTGTCATGATTCTATAATAAGTTCATAATCAAAAAATGCAGTTGAAAATAAAAGGGGAAGTGGCATGTAATTATTTTGTAATCCCAAGACCCTTGTCACCAAGGACAAATAGCCAAGTCAAGACCCCACGTTTTTGTCTTTGGGATGAGATAATCTCAATACCCAGGCAGATATAATTCCTGCCTTGTGGCTACTTCTTTGGGACACCAGCGCTGGTCAAAGCTGAAGCTCCATTCCCACATAGCTAAACTGCCTTGTGCCTGCTGTACTAACTGTGGGATTATAATGGGATTACCATGTCTTAGTCTTAGGTGCTGGGACCTCTGCCTGTCACCCCTATTAGAGTGTACTGTCACTTCTTGGTTGGGCTCCCAAGGATGCGATTGTAAAGCCTGGAAAATACAGGATGCCTGTGGAATTGCTATGCTACACTTTTTCCATATATTGTCATATGTAATTCATTCATCAATACTGTGGGTAGACATTATTAGCCTATTTTATGGTTGAGTAAATTACATATCAGTGAGGTTGAGCCTCTTGTCCAAAGTCACATGCTGGTAGGAAGTTGGCGTAACACTTAAATCCAGATCTGATTCCAGTTTGCTCTGCTGTGAGCCGAACTTCATTGAAAACACAAATGGAAGCTGCCATCTAAAAAAAATCCTTTTTCACTCAAGTTTTCAGAGCATCCCCTTTGACTTCTATATAATCTCATCTTTAAATAATACTAACAACGGCTAATGTTTGTTGAGTGCTTATTGCATGGCAGACACTGTTAAAAGTGTTTTCCATGGATTATATTTAATTTTTACTTCAATTTTCATTTTTGCAGATAGGAAAACAGAGACATAGAAAAAGTCCTTAAGGGTTATAGTGCTCCTAAACATAGCATTTTCCACAACACTTTTGTCCTGGTCTGGCTAAAATAGTTTTTTGGCCTGCCCCTTTGTTGATTGGATTGCGTTTGTGTATGAATTATTTTTGCTGGAACTTTTTTTTTTTTTCTGGAACAATTTTTTAAAATGCATTCCTAGAATTTGATTTGTTATGGAGGAGGATTGCCTGCTGCCTGGAATTCCCTCTAAGGTTCTGATGACTCATGAAGCCTGTGTCTCCAGCTTGCTTCTGTTGGAGTATATACTTGTTACACATTAACCTTGTGTATCCCATTAATAATTTAGCATAGATTAGCTGATTGGATTAGCTGCCCTGAGAGTTGGGCCCAAATGGAGTGAGAGACAGAGGTAAGGAACAGACCTCAGAAGTGGTCTTCAAGTAAACAATTCTGGGACAGCTTGAGGGTTCCAGGCAGTGACAGAAGCTTTGGTTGACCTCCTACTTCTGTCTGGCCCTAAGCCTGTGTGGTGTTTTGTGTGTGTGTGTGTTTAGTATTTTTAAAGTTTTTATTGAATTTGTTGCAATATTGCTTCTGTTTCATGTTTTGGTTTTTTGGCTGAGAGGCATGTGGGATCTTAGCTTCCTGAACAGGGATGGATCATGCAACTGCTATATTGGAAGGTAAAGTCTTAACCACTGGACCGCCAGGGAAGTCCCCCGAGGTTGTTGGTTAATTAGTGATTTGTGTGAGAGGCCAACCTGCCACCACTTTCCCACAGCCTTTTTCTCTCCTTAGATCCTTTCCCCTCAGCCTTTTAGCCTAAGAACAGGTCACACTGAAGGGACCATGTGCTGGTCAATGTGAAAGCACATTGTGGGGTTTTTCATTTAGTGCTATAACAGCTTCCCAGAAGGAAGATGTGTCAGTTATTTCCACTTTACAAATGAAAAAACTGAACCCAGGAGGCATGAATGAACTTGTGTAAATGGGAAACAGCTGACCCTCAAGCCCAAGGTCTATTGGAATCTTTAAAGATGGATTTTGCCATTTGGGGTTTATTGTTTTGGCTTAATTTCATTTATCTCTTTTCGTTCTTCATCCATCTTTATACGCCTTTCCCCCCTTTTTAAAATTCTTTGATGGACCTTATGTCTATTAAATAGTCAATGACAGCAATGACTTCTAAAATCCTCTGTAAATTACTCGAAAAGTACTGTTTTAAATAATTGAATTATTGAGCTTGTTTTCTCAGCTTTATATTCTTTGTGCATTTATATTAAAATATTGCTTTTATTTTGTTTTAACATTAGGATTAATAGTGCAGCACGCCAATAAAATTGACAAAGGGTAGTAAAACAGAAACTTCTAATACAGGACCTGTTCTCATCTAATTTTTTAAAAATTTTCAGTATGTTTTTTAAAAAGCATTTCATTATGAACATCTTCAAGAAAAGTACAGGCAGAAGTAAAATGAACCACCAGTATGTACCATCTACATTTAATGATAAGAAAGGTTTTTTCCCCGTATTTGCTTCTTATCTTTCCTTTTTGTTAAAGTAAACCTAAGTATCATGTCATTTTCTAAATACTCTAATATATGTCTCTGAAAAATGAAGAGACACTTTTTAACATACCTGTGACAGTGTTTGTCATGGTGAACTGAATCAATAGTAATTACTACGTATCATCTAAACAGTATCTATGTTAGCATTTTCGTGACAGTCTCTCAGGTGCCTTTTTACAGTCCATTTGTTTAGTTGATGCTCTAAACAAGGTCCACACACTGCAGTTGGTTGTTAGGTCTCTTAAAGAACTTGTCACTTTGTTGTCATTGCCATCGTTGTTAACAATCACTGTTTTCTTTCTAATTTTAGTTTTGCTCCCTATGACCCTTTTTATCTTTTCCATTTCTTTTTTTTTAATTTTTATTTAATAAATGGTACAAAACACAATGCCATAAACATTAACAATTAAAATTTCACCAAATGAAAAAAATACTATAGAATACACAGTTGCAAAAAGCTACATTAAGTTATTTTGCAACTGCCTCAAGCTGCAAAAAGAAAAAAAACCCAATGCCATACCTAAGTTATCCCTCTCTCAAAATAATGCCATTTATATTATAAACCACGAGCTCCCCATCAAAAGACGGGAACTGCTTTTGTTAATTCATATATGTATATATATGACTGTATCACTTTGCTATACACCTGAAACAAACACAACACTGTAAATAAAATATAGTATAATATAAAAAATAAGTGACAGATCTTTGGGACTTTACACTGAGTTAGAGTTCCTATCAGAGGGATAACAGCACCACAGCCGCACTGAATCCTCATGAAGGAGGCACACAAATAACTCGGCTACAAGATCTTTTCCATTTCTTTCGCTCTTTGACTCTTCTCTATTACCCTAAGATCGGGGTGCCATCTGCAACAGTTTGAAAGAGCAGGGTCAGCCCCTAAACCTAGAACACAGCAAGAAGAAAGCCACCAGGGATGAGCCACTTATCAGTAATTTCCTTGAGCACAAAAGGTGGTGTGCTAGGTTGTTTTCCTGACCCTTTGTCTGGAGTCTCCTGAAAATCTCCTCCCCCTTTTTTTAAAACTGACCAATAGAAAGATCCTCAGGTTACAATATTTACTGAGACTACCTTATCTACCATTCAAGAATTTCACTCACTTGTGTTCTGAAACCCAGAAGAGCCAGTTTGCAGTTGGGAATGTGAAATGGCAGGTTAGGTTTGGATGTGAAATAAGGTCTCCTTGATGTTTGACACACTTTCCTGTCCCCTTCCACAAGCCCTTTTGATAAACTTCTGGATTCAGAGATAGCCCGAGGGTGGACCATTTCACCTTTGGTCCCAAATCAGGACCTTTCCCTGTCGCCTGTCATCAGATCTCAGTTTTTTCCTTTCTGCAAAAGCCTATTCACTGCCAAGGAAAAGGGTCAGACAGATACTTGCTAGTTTGTTCATCTTCCCAGGAAATCCCTGAAACAGTTAAGATGCACTTCCTTTAAAGAAAGACTGTAAGAAATGACAGAAACCTGGAACAGAGGGAAGCCATCATTTACTCTTGGGGTAAATTTGAGGGCTTTCAGACCTTCACCTGAGCAGGCTGTCTTTTCGGAGTAAGACATCGGAGAAGCTCATGGTTCTCTTACGAGGGTTTTCTTCATCTAAACCCATTCGTTTAATAAAGTGCTATTTACTCTTACAGTTGAGGTTTAAAATTTTCGTTTCTTGCATCTTTATTGAGATATAATTGGAGGTTTAAATTCTTGAACTTTGTATCTGCCAAAGTTAGGTTCTTTGTAATGATTAGATTATTATAGAATCCTTGTCATAGTTATTTGTGGGTAACTAGAGTCTGCTTGTGTCTGGACCAGACTTCTGCCTGGAAATGCTGTACAACCCCAAATCATTAGTAAGTACAAAGCATTCTGCATGTCACAGAAAGGAGCAGGAGGAAATTCAAAATACAGTGGTTGTGTACTTGTGAGCAGTGGACTTTGAGAAGGAGTGAAAATAAATGAGTGGCAAATATTGGCAAAATGCTTCCTTTTTTATCAATTCCCCATCTCTCACATGACATTAGAGTTAGGGTAGGTTGTTAGGAATGCACTTGGCCTGTGATATGTAAGAAAAGTTTAAATTAATGGGATAAACCTCAGAATTTTCCTGCTAAGATTTTAATTTCTTACAAATATTTTTATTTTCCATTATATTGGAATATATATATAGTTTCCATTATATTGGAAACTATATTATATATATACTACATATGTATATATAATATATTCTAGTATTTTCTTCATTTTTTTTCTTTTAAGGTATTATTTATACTCAGAAAACCGTCATTTTTTTCAGTGTACAATTTTTCAAGTTTTGGCATACAGTCAGGTAATCATTATCACAATCAAGATAGAGAATGATTCCTGCTGTTCTTGCAGCAGCCTCCTACTTTCTGTCTCTCTAGTTTGGCCTTCTCCAGAATGTCATATCACTGGAATCATTAAGCATGGTCATTTGAGCTTCATACACACTATTGCCTGCATCAGTAATTCATCCCTTTGTATTGCTGAATAATGTTCCACTGTATGGGTAGACTTTGATTTGTTTATTACCCAGCTGAGGGATAAAGTTTGGCAATTAAAAATGAAACCTCTATAAACATTTGCATGCAGATTTCAGGGTGAACATACGTTTTCAGTTGGATAAATACCTAGAAGTGAGATATCTGAGTTATATGGTAAGCATATGTTTGTAAGAAACTGCCCATCTGCTTTTCAAGGTGACTGTACCATTTTGTAGTCCCAATGGCATGGTATAAAAGTTCTGCTGCATCTTCACCAGCACTTGGTATGGGCAATATTTTATTTGGCTGATTTTGTTTTTTAATTCTAGCCATTCTAGTAGGTGTGTAGTGGTATCCCATTGCAGTTTTAATTTGCATTTCCCTAATGACTAATGATGTGCTTATTTGCCATCTGTGTATTTTCTATGGTGAAGTGTCTGTTCAAATTCATTCCTTAAAAAAAACCTGGAACATCTGTTTTTGTATTAGTGAAGTGAAGAGTACTTTATATATTCTGATATAAGCCATTTATAAGATATGTAGTTTGCAAATACTTTCTCTCAGACTACAGCTTGTTTTTTCATTTTCATTTGCAGACCCTTTTTCATATATGTCTTCCTTATTTTATTGCAAACATTTCATGTTCTGTGGATTTCATGCTGTTATGAGATGACGCTGTAGGAAAGCATAGTAGACAGTGCAGTATAGGGTTTGTCCAAGACACAGGTGCAGAGAAACGGACTCAGAAGGACTTCTTTAAGTCTAGTTATTAAAAGCCATTGTCTGTGCCAACGGAAAGGGACATTGTTGTGTTTCTTTCTAGCTGATATCTAGAAACACAACTTTGAATTTCAAGCCCGTGTAGTTAATGATAGGAATAGGTTCCTCTTGCATAATGGATGCAAACATTTACAAAGGAAACCCTGAACTCAGAATGCAGCTGTGTTCTACTTCACATTCTATGCACACAGGAGAGAGAACGAGAGGACAGCAAGACAGAGACGCACATGGAAGGTAGCGGTGTGGGGTTCAGCCGGGTGTGGCCACACATTTTGGGGAAACAGGAATGGGTGACATGACTCCATTTTCCTGCAAAGTTCCTGTTCTATGCTTTGTGGGCAGTATAATGGTTTTTGAAAGGTAACTTGATTATGAGCTAGTTGGTTTTTTTTTTTTCTTTTAAGCCTATTTCCTAATCCTGACATTTGATGCTATTCCAGTGAAACAAGTCGAATTAGAGAATAGAAATGGTTTTTAGAAACTGTCAGCTATGTTAGCAGTTCCAAAACAAGCACTTTGCAGTGAGAAATGGAGATTATATATGGGCCCTTCCTTGATATTTTTTAACATCACGCATAGCACATTTCTTTTTTCTTGATCTCTCTCCATTGCCATTATTCTGTCTCCTTCTGTGTGCCCACCCTGTGCATCACTGGTTTTTTTTTTTCATATCCTCTCTGAGTGGCCAAGAGAGGAGACTGTTGGGTTTTACGATTTTTGAATCTTAAGACTTCATTTTTAGCATTTCTCACTTTTATCTTATTAAATATGAGAGCGCATCAGTTTTCAATATTGGAATGAACTTTAGAGAACTTCTCGTCTCTGTCTTTGTGGATAAGAGGATCGAGGCTCTGCATTTTGAAGGGATTCATAATCTTGGAGCCAAAGTGAATGGAAAAATGAGCCCTGAACAAACATAGGCCTCTTCCTTCCTATATTCTTTCCAGGCTGTAAATCAGGAAAAATATAAAAATAAAATATAAACCAATGCATGGTGCCTGGAAAGAGGATGTTCAGAGGTGCAACTCAAATAGGATTTTGGGAGTGCCACTGGGTTTATTGTAAGTATAACAATAACTATGAACAAACTAGGGAGAGCATATAAAAAAGTTATATCAAGGCTATAGAGAAAGACATTAGGCTTTTAATTCACTTAAGGGATTAAGTTGTCACAGCAAGCGCTGAATATATACCAACTGAATATATGAGCTGGGCCAGGGTGCTGTGGGCTGCTGGGCTGTGGTTGGGAGGGCCCCTGGTGAGTTCAAGCTGTGATCAGAGTACAGGGTGTCCTTATAAGCACTCAGGACCCTGGTGGCCAGAATATGGACATCATGATGAAGGGTTTCTACTGTAGGCCTAGTTGGTAAACTTGTCCTCAGTTGCCTGGAAACTGGGAGACTGGTGTATCAAAGAAATGTGGGAGATATGCTCTCTAGGAGTTGTTTAGAACCCTTTTTAAAGGACTCCAGCCTTTTAGTCTGTGATATGGGAGCCGTACCTAGACCCACCGTGGGCATCACAGGGCCACCAGGAGCTGATCAGAAATGTTAGCAGGAGCCCGTTTATTCTAGCAGCCCTAAAAGGCTGCTCAACCTTAGTAATGAGTTGCCATGGCTAATACCTCTACAGCGCTTACTCTGCACCAGGCTCTATTTCAGCACTTTCCCTGTATATTGAGTGATTCAACCCTGCAATGGCAAGCCACTCCAGTACTCTTGCCTAGAAAATCCCATGGATGGAGGAGCCTGGTAGGCTGCAGTCCGTGGGGTCGCTAAGCGTTGGACACGACTGAGCAACTTCACTTTCACTTTTCACTTTCACACACTGGAGAAGGAAATGGCAACCCACTCCAGTGTTCTTGCCTGGAGAATCCCAGGGACGGGCCTGGTCGGCTGCTGTCTATGGGTTTGCACAGAGTCGGACACGACTGAAGCAACTTAGCAGCAGCAGCAGCAACCCTTCCTACCACCCTGGTAAGGAAGAATCATCATTATCTCCATTCCACAGATGAGGAAACTGAGGCCCAGAGGGCTTCAGTGGCCTGCCCAAGGTCCCAGATTGAATGCACAGAAACTAGGATTTCAATGTAGGTCTCTCTGACTCCCAAACTCTTAGCAGCACATCACGGTGCCTCCTGGATTCACACTGCAGATACTTAATGCCTAGAATGTACCAGCCTGTACCATAGCCAATAGCTCCATGTGGCTCCAGAGCCCTTGAAATGGCGTTGGTGCTGCCTGTTGAAAGGATAATATTGGGTTGGCCAAAAGATTTGTTTGGATTTTTCTGTAAGATGGTGTGGAAAACCCGAATGAACTTTTTGTCCAACCCAATGTTTTTGGATGTGTTAGGTTAAATAGAATATATCATTAAAATTAATTTCATCTGTTTCTTTTGACTCTTTAACATGTGATTACTGGAAATTCTTATCCTCCATGTGGGGCTCACATTTCATTTCTCCTGGATACCGCTGGCCTGGAAGATCCCACATCATGTCACAAAAAGGCCTGTGAAACAACCATTGGAAGCAGGCTGCAGACAGTGCCTGGTGATTGTAGGCAGCTGGGACCCTGCTGGGCAGAAGGGTCAATCTCCCCTTATTGCTCAGAGATGGAATGAGTCAAAACCAACATTTCCCTAGGAGTCTATTTCAAGATATTAGTAGCAAAACCAAACAAACTCTAAGACCAATAAAATACAGGCCCGGGTATGTTCAGCATTGTGCTATTTCAAATAGATGTGTTTTAAATATTTTCTGAAGTTATTTCAAGGGTGCCTCAGTTTGATCATTTATGAAATGGAGTTAATAGGGCTTGTCACATATGGTGCTGTGAGGAACGATCAGGTTAGTTTACGTAAGTGAAGTGAAGTTGCTCAGTCGTGTCCGACTCTTTAGTTTACGTAAAGTGCTTTCAATAGTGCTTGGCAGGGTGGAAAGCTTAATTGTGAGCCAGGATTATTGTAACAGTGTAATCAGTGTTGTTGTAGTTACTGCATGTAGTTGAAGGAGCTGGGGGATGCTGAATATGGGAGGATTCAGCAGGGCCTTTGGGGCAACAGTCTCAGCTTCTGCACCTGAGTCAGTAAATTTACCTCCCCAGTATAGGGGAGGCACTCAGCCCTTGGAAGGTGGTGTGATGACCCTCAGAGATTCCTCCCACCACCCACCACCAACCGCTCATCACAGCCCCTTGAACTGCAAGAAGCTTCTAATTGTTTTCTCCCTATGGCGTCTCCTTTTCTCCCCGAGAGGCAAGTCCATCAGTACATTCCTCTCCATCTTGTTCTATTTCCAAGGACTTTCAATCCTCTCATAAACTGGCCCAGATCCCATAATTTTCCTGATTCCATGGATAAACCAAACGTAGACTGGTTTCTTTTCTGCAAGACTTCTCAGAGCTCTTAAAATGCTAAAGTGTATGGAGAAAGTCCCAGATGTAAATGCTGTATAAAGTATTTTGCAAACTCACTTGGCTTGTTTTGGGAAATATCTTCTGGGACTAACGTTCCATAAACCGCTACTGGGGAAACATTGTCCATAAAGGTTCTGGCCAGCCAAAAGGGAAATCTCTCCTGCCACTGCCCTTTGCACCCTTGTTCCTCTAGCCCTGTGTATAAAGCACTGTTAGATGTTGGACTGGGCGTGCCATTCCCCCACCCTGCTCCACTCCAAAACTAACAGTTTGTCCAGAGAAATGGGACACATTTGGGTACGTGACTCTCTAGAGTATCTAGGAATTCACTGTTTTTCAGGCTATCAAACTGAGTACCCTTTAAAAAATTGAGTCTTGATGATTTTCATTTATATGCTTTAGAAATTTATATACACAGAACAATTCCTTCCCTTAGTTCCTTCCCCATCCAGTTTCTGGAAACACATTGTTCTTTATATTAGAACATTCATTGGTTTTATGGCTATTTTTGTTTTTATGTTTTATCTCTTTCTTCCCTCCATTGTGCTTGTTTACCCATCTTCCCCCGATCCCAGTAGACTGTGGTTCCTGTCTCATCGAGTCTCTCTTTGGCGGTTTCACTGAATACCTCTCTGAGGGTAGATCTTAAACATGACTAGAACAAAGGGCGGGAACTGCCCTCAGTTTCCACTTTTTGTTTGTTGTATGCTATCAGTCTTTGGAGCCGGTTGAGAGGCGGAAGTGTTTGTGGCATTTGTTTCCATCTCGTTACATCTTAGACTGTGTCTTCCCACGTCATTCTGCATGCACCTCTTACCTAGATTGCAAGTTCCAAGGGAACAGGCGGCTGGTCTTTATGACTTTCCTTCCTTCCTCCTGTCCCTCCCTCCTTTGCTTTAGAAGACTCTTCCAAAAATAGAATTGTTTTGTTTGAGAAACTCTGATATCAACATTCTAATTTATAAAGAGGGGCTGTTTAGCATACTACTAGTAAAGCAATAACAACTAATAATTCCTATCACAGTAAGTATTAAATGGAGCTTTCCTATAAGCCACATTCTGTACAACAGGCATTTTTTGTATTATCTCTTTTAACCGTCACAGTTACCTGTTAAAGTGTGTGCTGTTAGTATCCTCTTTTTATGGATAAGAACACTGAACCTTTAAGATAGGAAATTGCCCAAGAAGGGGCAGCTAGAGCAGGACCATGAACCAGGGCTGGTCTGGCTCCAGAATCCAGGTGTGGACTCTGCAGACTCCCGTCCGCCTCCTTCTGGCTGTCACGTCCTGGAGAAGCAGAAAGGGGACCTGCTAAAATCCTGGCACTCCAGCCTTCCCTTTGGTCCTGTGCTGTGATTCCCCTGCCCACTTAGACCATGAGGTCAAAAGGTGGCTCAGTGCCTCAAGGAAAATTCAGTTAAATTTTGATAAACCTTATAAACAGAGAGAGCAATGATTAACTTCCCAGCTGTTAATGTTAACATTCGAATCTCCTTAGCTCAGCCCCAGTGGGTGGGAGGCACTCAGTGAGTAACTAACTCAGAATAACCAGGCCTGGATGTTATTTTCTAAAATAATTCCAGTTGTTTAGTAATGTCATGCATTTTATGGCATGGCAATGTGAAATGAAGTTTATTTAAAACATTTTTGCCAGTAAATAAGCAAACTTTTTTTAACTGTCACTTTTTTTAATATTGATACTATCTTAAGTTTTTGTGATACTTTGTTTTTAAGGATCCTTCCCAAGTCTTATTTCTGTTCTGTTGTTGTTTATTTCAACTTACTTGGCCAGTGCTTTGCACAAAATAGATGCAAAAAAATAAGATTTTAAAATTCAGTTTGTAATTTGGAAGAAATTTTTTATACACTTTCTTATTGAAGTCTCAAAATACCCTTAAGGGTGTAAACAGCTATTTATATACCCATTGAAGAGGTCATAAAACTAAGGCCAAGAGAAGTGATTCAGAAAAGATCATTTAAGGGTACAAACAGCTTGTCTTTAGAATTATTTTTAAGCCCCAAAATTGTTTTTAAAAAGAACAGTCATTCTCCCTAGAAAGAAATCCAATCATAGTCACAGAAAGAAATTGTACATGCTTATTTAAGGCGACATTGTTCAGTTGAATTGTAGAACCCCAATGCCCACTAATGAATGAATGAGCAAAAGGTGATACATCTATGTAGCCGAATACTCGATGGCAACAAACGGTGATAGAGCACTGATGTAAGTTACAGCATGGGGAGCCTTGAGTGAGAGAAGCCAGACATGACAAGTGCCACTTCATCTGTATTAAATGTGAATCCACAGATAACGAGATACAGGTTAATGATTGCCAAAGACAGAGGGGAGGAGGAGTGAGGAGTGACAACTTGATGGGTACAGGGTCTCTTCTTTGGGCAATACAAGTATTCTAAAATTAGGTAATAGAAATGATTACACAGCTCTGTAAATGTACCAAAAACCATTGAACTGTATACTCTGAAAATATGAATTTTATAGTATAAAATTATATCTTATTAAAAAGTGATAATAAATGTGTAAAGCCTTATGTGGGTGAAATGAAGAGCAAAAATACACTAATCATTTATACCATGCTTTCTACCAGGGTGAAATTTCATTATGTAGCTCATTCTGATAAAACTGTTAGCAAGTGACATTGCAAATTTGAAGTACTAAGCTTCATTCCATTATGCTATCAGGTCACTAAAGAGAAATGTGAATGACTTTCTTTGAGAGTCCCTTGTACTACAAGGAGATCCACCCAGTCCATTCTAAAGGAGATCAGTCCTGGGTGTTCATTGGAAGGACTGACGCTAAAGCTGAAACTCCAATACTTTGGCCACCTCATGCGACGAGTTGACTCACTGGAAAAGACTCTGATGCTGGGAAAGGTTGGGGGCGGGAGGAGAAGGGGATGACCGAGAATGAGATGGCTGGATGGCATCACCGACTCTGTGGACATGAGTTTGAGTGAACTCCGGGAGTTGGTGATGGACAGGGAGGCCTGGCGTGCTGTGATTCATGGGGTCACGGAGAGTCGGACACGACTGAGCGACTGAACTGAACTGAACTGAACTAAATGTGTGTCCCTTGGTGAAAATCGTTCTCTGATATTAACAGTTTCTATTCAGAGGCAAGAGAGTTGAGCAGATATACCAGTTAAAGTGTCTGGTTTTTCCATTCTCAGTAAAAATGTTCTTGCACTTGTAGTCATAGTGAATGTTTGAATCTTTAAAGCTCTTAGTCTTTGTAAAGCCAAATTCAAAACTGCCTGCTAAAATGGTTAATGTGGTAGAAATTAGTTGGGCTAATTCAGTTCAGTTCAGTTCAGTTCAGTCGCTCAGTCGTGTCCGACTCTCCGCGACCCCATGAATCACAGCACGCCAGGCCTCCCTGTCCATCACCAACTCCCGGAGTACACTCAAACTCATGTCCACAGAGTCGGTGATGCCATCCAGCCATCTCATTCTCCGTCGTCCCCTTCTCCTCCCGCCCCCAACCTTTCCCAGCATCAGAGTCTTTTCCAGTGAGTCAACTCGTCTCATGAGGTGGCCAAAGTATTGGAGTTTCAGCTTTAGCATCAGTCCCTCCAATGAACATCCAGGATTGATCTCCTTTAGAATGGACTGGTTGGATCTCCTTGCAGTATAAGGGACTCTCAAGAGTCTTCTCCAACACCACAGTTCAAAAGCATCGATTCTTCGGCGATCAGCTTTCTTCACAGTCCAACTCTCACATCCATACATGACCACGGGAAAAACCATTGCCTTGACTAGACGGACCTTGGTTGGCAAAGTAATGTCTCTGCTTTTTAATATACTATCAAGGTTGGTCATAACTTTCCTTCCAAGGAGCAAGCGTCTTTTAATTTCATGGCTGCAATCAGCATCTGCAGTGATTTTGGAGCCCAAAAAAACAAAGTCTGACACTGTTTCCACTGTTTTTCCATGTATTTCCCATGAAGTGATGGGACCAGATGCCATGATCTTTGTTTTCTGAATGTTGAGCTTCAAGCCAACCTTTTCACTCTCCTCTTTCACTTTCATCAAGAGGCTTTTGAGTTCCTCTTCACTTTCTGCCATAAGGGTAGTGTCATCTGCATATCTGAGGTTATTGATATTTCTCCCAGCAATCTTGATTCCAGCTTGTGCTTCTTCCAGCCCAGCGTTCCTCATGATGTACTCTGCATAGAAGTTAAATAAGCAAGGTGACAATATACAACCTTGACGTACTCCTTTTCCTATTTGGAACCAGTCTGTTGTTCCATGACCGGTTCTAACTGTTGCTTCCTGACCTGCATACAGGTTTCTCAAGAGGCAGGTCAGGTGGTCTGGGATTCCCATCTCTTTCAGAATGTTCCACAGTTTATTGTGATCCACACAGTCAAAGGCTTTGGCATAGTCAATGAAGCAGAAATAGATGTTTTTCTGGAACTCTCTTGCTTTCTCCATGATCCAGCGGATGTTGGCAATTTGATCTCTGGTGCCTCTGCCTTTTCTAAAACCTGCTTGAACATCTGGGAGTTCACGGTTTACATACTGCTGAAGCCTGGCTTGGAGAATTTTGAGCATGACTTTACTAGCGTGTGAGATGAGTGCAATTGTGCGGTAGTTTGAGCATTCTTTGGCATTGCCTTTCTTTGGGATTGGAATGAAGACTGACCTCTTCCAGTCCTGTGGCCACTGCTGAGTTTTCCAAATCTGCTGGCATATTGAGTGCAGCACTTTCACAGCATCATCTTTCAAGACTTGAAATAGCTCAACTGGAATTCCATCACCACCACTAGCTTTGTTCGTAGTGATGCTTTCTAAGGCCCACTTGACTTCACATTCCAAGATGTCTGGCTCTAGGTCAGTGATCACATTATCGTGACTATCTTGGTCGTGAAGATCTTTTTTGTACAGGGCTAATTAGGTCAATAAATATTCTAACTCATGAAGATAAAAGGTCAGATGGGTAAAAGACTGGGGAAGTATGTAATAGAAGATGTTGTTTTTTATTCTGAAGACATAATTTTATTCCTGGATTTTTATACCATATATAGCATATTAAATTGTTTCTTTGATACAAAGATTAGTTGTGAATGAAATGTTTTCCAGGTGTATTAGGATTTGCATGAGTTATTCTCCATTATTTCTGTTCTTTGCCGGAAATCTCTTTTAGTGATTAATGCCTTGATTTTTTTAAACTTTGCTACTTAAGTGTACTTTTTTTCACAATTAGTGCCTGATTTATTCTCAGGTTTTCCCATTCCCAAGTACCCCCTGATGATTCTCTTAGAGACGATTCTGCTATGTGGTCGAAAGAGTGAATTCTATATAATATTTCCTCAGTATTTTTCTTGCTGCAGTTATACTTCTCTGTAAATAAATCTTTTAACAAAAAATATTTATGGAAGACAGTAAGTAAAGATTATTTGCTTTTCACAAACTAAGTAACATATTTTCTTTCGTTCACAGTTTTATTGAGGTATAATTCACATACCATACTATTCATCCATTTAAAGTGTCCCTTGATTTTCAGTGTGTTCACAGTTATGTGCCAACCACCATCACAGTCAATAATAGAACATTGTTATTACTTGAAAAAGAAACCCTGTACCCATTAGCTATCAACTCCCCTGCCAAGGTCCCCTCCCTGCCTCCAGCACTTAGCAACTAATCTACTTTTGTCTTTATAGAGCTGCCTATTCTGGAAATTTCATATGACTGTAATCATATAATTTATTGGCTTTTGTGACAAGCTTACTTCACTTTACTGATATAATAAGGTTTATCAAAATGTTTTATAGTAGTAAAAGGGTCCATTCATTAGAAATATTTAGCAGTTATAAACAAATATGCATCTCATATCAGAGCACCAAAATGTGCTAGGCAAAAACTGACAGAAATGAAGAGATAAATAAAAAATTCAGCAGTAATAGTTGAAAACTTCAATACTACTTTCAGTAGTAGATAGACTAACTAAGCAGAAGATTAACTAATAAATAGAAATCTTGAACAACACTGTAAACCAACTGTATACCTAACAGATATCTGTAGAACAGTCTACTTCAGAGCACACATTATTCTGAAGTACACACAGAACATTCTCCAGACTAAACCATATGCAAAGCTATAAAACATATCAATAAATTCAAAATCATAGAAGTAATGAAGAGTATCTTCTCTGACTACAATAAAATGAAACTGGAAATCAATAACAGAAAAAATGGGAAACTCAAATATATTTGGAAAGGAAATAGCACACTCCTGAATAATCAAAGAAGTTGGAAAGTACTTTGAGATAAATGAAAATGAAGGCACAACATATCAAAACGTATGGGATGCAGCTAAAGCATGACTTGGAAGAACATTTATAGCTATGTTTTAAATGCCTCAAACAGTAAAGGATCCACCTGCAATACAGGAGACCTGGGTTCAATCCCTGGGTCAGGAAGATTCCCCTAGAGAAGGGCATGGCAACTCACTCCTGTATTCTTGCCTGGAGAATTCCATGGACAGAGGAGCCTGGTGGGCTACAGTCCATGGGGTCAAAAAGAGTCAGACATGACTGAATGACCCAACACACACACACGTTAAGAAAGAAAGATCTCAAATCAAAAACATAACCTTCCACTTTAAGATACTTGACAAAGTAGAGGAATCTGAAATACAGTACGAACTAACATCGGATTTTCAATGTGGCTTCCATACACCTGTTATAAAAATCTAGTGTTTGTGAAAATATGCACCAGATACTCTTTTCCAGTATGGACTCAGTTTAGAAACTGTCAACCAATCATGAGCCCATTTCAGTTCCTAGCTCTTAAGTAGTCTTAAGTGATAGAATGAGCACTGTTTGGGTGCTGATCAAATCCATGCCTGATTCCTGATACCACCACATCCTATATGTGACAGTGGACAAGTTGCTTAATCTCTCTGAGACTTACTTTCCTCATCTGTACAGTAGACGTAATTTTCTCTGTCTGAGAATTAGAAGATAACATGTAAAAGGTCCTAGTTCAATATCTGGCATGTAGTAGGTGCTTGATTCATATTTATTTATAATCACTGGTGAATTAAAATTGGATTGACAGCCTAAGTACCTATATGGCATGAATATACATATATGAGTGGGGCTTCCCAGGTAGCTCAGTGGTAAAAGAATCTACCTGCTGATGTAGGAGACAAATGAGATACAGGTTCAGTCCCTGGGTTGGGGAAAATCCCCTGGAGGAGGAAATGGCAACTCACTCCAGTATTCTTGCCTGGAGAATTCCATGGACAGAGGAGTCTGGCAGGCTGCAGTCCATGAGGTCACAAAGAACTGGACACGTCTAAGCAACTGAACACACACACATACATGAATACTCTTGAAAGAGAGACTGGAAGAAAAGTAGTCTAATGTCGAATCCTACTGTGTACCAGGCTTAGGGCTGGTCACATTATCTAAAGCTGCACCACACATAACTTGTTTGACAGTTTGGACTGATATCGCTGTTTTAACAACCACTAAAACACTCTAGGAGAAGGAAATGGCAACCCACTCCAGTGTTCTTGCCTGGAGAATCCCAGGGACGGCGGAGCCTGATGGGCTGCTGTCTATGGGGTCACACAGAGTCGGACTGAAGCGATTTAGCAGCAGCAAAACCCTCTACTTATGCAAAATACACATGCTGGCCTAATTGATTGTTTTAGAAATAGCTTATAATGGTTAAATATTTGAGCCCCTCAAATATGAAAGGACTAAAACTTTAACATGTTGTTATTATTGGTGTAATAAATCCCATTAATTGTGTTTTAGGAAAGCGTATTTCTTAGTTGTGCAATTCTGTTGCCTGTTTGGACTACAGATTAGTGGCATTAAAGCTTTGAAGCACATTTATGATTTGATTGGCAAGATAACTGATTCAGTTCTGTTTTTATTCAAAGCATATTTAACAGGCACTTTCATGCTTACTTTGTTCGTTGTGTAGTTGATGACTGAGTATTTTCACCAGCAACACAAGCCTCAAACTAGGTTCAACACTAGTACTTGTCAAAACTGTAACGTGAATATAAATCACTTAGAGATCTTGTTAAAATGTGGATTTTGATTTATCAGGTCTAGAGCGGGGCCTGAGTGTTTATATTTCTGACAAGCTTCCAGGGGTTGCAGACGTTGCGGGTCCATGGACCACACTTTCAGCTGCAAAATTGTGTAGAATCCAAGAGGTACCTAGGCTAGAATCAGAAATGAGGAGAGACCATCTGGTATTATATATCACAGTCCCAAATACCTATTCATACTCTCTGAGTATAATCTACTTCCTTAACTGAGCCCTGAAATAATTAAAAATTTGTAGGCATTGAACAGCAGTGATTCTAGTCTTACATTTCATGTATTACAGTGATTGAATATGGTAATAGAATAATACCCTGTCATGCATTTTCAGTAGTTCTTTGTACTGTCTATTACCTTGCGCATTGCCCAGGCCCCTTTACACTGTATCTCATTGAATATGAAAAGTGATATACATGAAGCATCTCCATTTACATTCTCTAGAGCTCTATAGCTGCCTTGTTGGCTCTTACTCTATGAATAGCAAAGAACAATGAATACAAATCACTTAAACCCCAGTCAGACTTTTGTTACCAAATGAAGAGAATAAGCAATTGTTTCCCCTAAACTCAGGCCTGATTTTCTAATAATTTAAGTGAGCATTTATGGAAGCTTCCTTGGAGAAGAAAATGGCAACCCACTCCAGTATTCTTGCCTGGAGAATCCCATGGACAAAGGATCCTGGTGGGCTACAGTCCATGGGGTTGCAAAGAGTCGGACATGACTGAGCGACTAACACACGCACACATGTGTGTGTGCACATGGACACTTCCAGGAAGGCTGACTTCAACTCTTTAGTCATTTAAATAAGAGCACAGATTGAGTTTTACCTGGAGAGTCCATAGCGTGTACAACTTGATTTTTGTATGTAATTTGACTACAGAGGCATCATTTTAAGACCTGTCAAATTCTTAGTATGAAATAGATGTGACTCGAAATGTAATGCATGCCATCTGATTTGTTACAGAACACAGAAATAGTCACAGTAAGGACAAGAGGAAAACGAGGACAAGAAAATGGAGAGGGAGGAGTAGCCTGGCTGATGACATGGCTGTGTTAAATAGCAGCTTAACCACAAGCACGCTTCCTGCCAATGGTAGCAAAACAGACAGCACAAGGGAAACGGGCACCCACAGAAGAACAAAGCGTTTTTTATCCTATCCACGGTTTGTAGAAGTGATGGTGGTAGCAGACAACAGAATGGTTTTATACCATGGAGCGAACCTTCAACATTATATTTTAACTTTAATGTCGATTGTAAGTATGTTCAAAAGTAGGTAATTTATGATGTTTCTAAATGTGCCTTTGGGAACGGGTTTCCACCCAGTGCTTTGGAGGATCATTCAGGGCTGGCATTTCAACAATTCAGGCAAGTGACTGAAGAGAACATAAGATTATTCATTGATTGCTCTTGACAATGACAATAATGACTATAAATAGTGTTTATTCTGCATTAGACAATGTACATCTTACTTAAAAGGCATAATTTCTAATCCTCCTGACAACTCCGCTAGGTAGATTGTCATTCCTATTTTGTTGATAAGAAAACTGAACCTCACAGGAGTTGGGTTGCTTGTCCATGATCATGTAAAGCCAGTAAAGTAGCTTAGAGACTGCATGTGATCTTCAGCCTGTTCACTTCTCCAAATCAGTGCCCTTTGACATGTGAACTGGCACAGCCAGGTATGGGTCACCAGTAAGACATTTGGGCGCTGGTAGTGAATCAGAGTCACTGGTGGAGCTTTGTAAAGTGTCTCCATCCCCCGCCCCCAGGATTTTTAATTAAGTAGTTTTAGGGTGAGGCTTAGGAATCTCTCGCTTAAATTTTGAATTTTTCTGTTCCCATTTTGAATTGAAAAAGTAATAAATTTGCATGATAGAAAAAGAGATCAAACAGATTCAAAGACTAGGGGAAAAGCCTAAGTGCTTTCCCGTACGTACCCAGTCTCCCAGAGGCCACCTATGTGGCAAGTTTATTTGCCCATGTTTCTAACCAGCACTGCCCAATAGAAATGTGATGCAAGCCATGTTTAAAAATATAGGTGAATGTAATTTAAAATTTTGTTAGCCACACACACAAAAGAAATGGGCAAAATTAATTTTAATCAAGTATTTTGTTTTATATCTAAATGTTATTTCAAAAATATTAATGAGATGAGTTTTTCTCAATATTAAGACTTTAAAGCCCAGTATGGGCTTCACACTCAGAACACATCTCAGTTCAGACAAGTCACATTTCAGTTGTTCGGTGACCACTTGGCAAGTGGCCACCATGTTGGACAGTGCAGCTCTAGACACTTCTTAAGCAAACATGTATGGGTGTATTTTTTTCAGAGATGGAGTATGTGAAATATGGTTTTACATATTCCTATTTTCTTGAAATATTGGAGAGTGTCCCATAATAGTCCATATGCTCTACTTCATTCATTTTAAGCCTCAGGCTAGCATTCCTATTAATAGATTGACCCTAGTTTATTTGAATGGAAATCTACTTGTATTACATTTCCCAAATGCATATGAAAAGCTGCCCTTTGGGAACATCCATTTAGTGTTTCTTCTTTCCTCTCTATGGCCTGTGGTTCTCCTTGTGCTTTTTGTGTGGATTCACCTGTGCTGTGAATCACTCCACCATGTTCCTTATCCCCCACCCACTTGCCTCTTTCCCCCATTTTCCCTCACCGCCTTCCTCGAGTTCAGTCCCGTGTGCCCCAGCCCTCTCCTGTTCTGGTGGAGGGAAAGAAAAACCTAGTCATGACTTTTACAGACTCAATTCCATTTCTACCCCATAAATTCAGATCTGTCAAGAATTTTAATGACAAGCAAATTAATGACTTAAGGTCAAACTAATCTTGCTTGAGAATTCTGGCTCTGCTACTTACCACTCTCTGTTTAGTCTTGGACAAGTTGCTTAACTTCTCTGAGCCTCATTTTTCTCATTTGCTGAGCAAAGATTATGGTCATACCTAGTTCGAGTGTTGCTATGGGGACTAAATACAAAGGCATATGCAGTTTTTAGCAAGGATCAAGTCCACAGCAAGCATTCAATGGGTGTAGCTCTCATAATTAATGGTAATAATGGAGGAAAAAAAAAAGTTACCAGATTATGGAGAATATAAATGGCTGGTACACCAGCAGTATTAGCAAGCTTGTTGCCCATGTGAGATTGCTTAAATGGCAGTCCAGCTTCAACTGGGATGAAAAAGCTTTATCAAAAATTAATATCCAGTGTTTTGGCACTGAGAACTGCTAAGTTACGTAGCAATGTGGTTTCCTTGGAAAACACCTTGAAATTTAAACTTGCTTGCATTTATTACTCTCTGAAACTGCCATCTATGCATTTTATGAAAAGATTTTTAAGAAATATTTGTTGACTGAATGAAAATTCACAACTCCAAAATGCATATGTTTATGAACCACAAAAAGCCTTGGAGACCAGCATAAGAAGTGATTTGCTTATTGCTTACAAAGAATTCACAATTAACTTTGAAAAATTTATCTCGGTTGCAGGTAGCCTCTATCTATAAAGACCCAAGTATTGGAAATTTAATTAATATTGTTATTGTGAACTTAGTTGTGATTCATAATGAACAGGTAATAAAGCTTTATTTCTTTTTTCTTCTCTCTGTATCCTAAATGGCATATCTAATTGGTGTTGGTATAGTGGATCAACCATAATTCTTGTCTGTATTTAGGAAGGACCTTCCATATCTTTTAATGCCCAGACAACATTAAAAAACTTTTGCCAGTGGCAGCATTCAAAGAACCATCCAGGTGGAATCCAGCATGATACAGCAGTTCTTGTAACGAGGTATATGGACGTCTTATCCTTCCAGTCTTTTAGTTTCTGGTCAAGTTGATGGGATAAGGTTGTATATTGCTGATAGCCAGCCCCTAGTCCAGAGTCTTTCAGCTTTAGCACTGTTGGCATTTTGGATCAGATAGTTTTATGTTGTGGGGACTGCCCTGTGCCCTGCAGGATGGTTGGCATCATCCTTTGTCTCAACCTGTTGTATACTGGCAGCTCTCCCTCCTCTTGACTGTGAAAGCCAAACTATTGTCCAGACATTGCCAGATGCTCTCTGAGGGTGCATGGGGGAGAGGACAGAGTCACGCCTGGTTGAGAACCACTAACCCATAGTTACCAAGTAGGCAATATGTGTGTTAGACAGTCCTGAAAGTAAACGCCCTTATAGAGGGGGCAGCTGCCATTCAGATTGAGCTGGTCATTACTGTGCAGGATATACATACTGTCTTGCCAGCTTTTGTGATTCTGTAAGAAGCCAGAAATGAGGATTTTTTTTTTTAATGTGAACACTCCTAGTTTGTAAATGGTAGCTTCTAGTTCAAAATATTTAAAATGCTATGCAGGGCAACAAAGAAGTATGCTGGCCTTGGGCTTCCCTGGTGGCTCAGACAGTACAGAATTATGCTAGCCTAGTTGTGTCTTTCATCAACCATCTTTGATATGGTCATAAACATTCTTAACTAAACTTAAGTGAAAGACATTTATAACCTTCTCAGAATGTTTTTTCAGAAGTAGAATCACTTGTTTCAAGGTATGAGGAAAATCCTGGGGGGAAAGATTATCATTTGCCCTTGGCTACCCTGGTTGACAGGAGATGACTCAATGTAGCTTTTAATCTATAAACCAGTGATTCATAAACTTTTTGAGTTGCAAACCCCTGGCTCTGTTAACTAGCTTTTTGTCATCCCTCCCCATCCCTAAAGTAGTGGTGGTGTGAATACCTAAAAGGCTGAAGTGTTTGCTTGTATTGATGTTTACTGTTGGGTGTCAGGGCCCTAAAGCAAGTCTGCTTTGCTTTCAGACAGGATATCTGCAGAGCTCATGACAAATGTGATACATTAGGTAAGTCTACTGTGCGTATCCTCTCTGGCTTCAACACTTTATGATATGCTTTTCTTCTAAGCCACAAATGCTTTTTAAAGTAAATCCTTGTTTGTTTGTTTTCCTTTCTAATAGGTCTGGCTGAACTGGGAACCATTTGTGATCCATACAGAAGCTGCTCTATCAGTGAAGATAGTGGATTGAGTACAGCTTTTACAATAGCTCATGAACTGGGCCATGTGTATGTTTCTTTTCCATATTTTCATTTAATTTGGAGTGACCTAAAACTTTTGTTCCTTCACATCAGTGAGCATTCACTGGTCTTTAAAAGGTGTAAGATGCTTCTCAAGGCATAGTTGAGTTTGCAGGGTTGAAAACCTTTGAACCTTGATGGGAGAAATGGCTTTGACTTCAGAAGGCTGAGTAAATGCAATGCACCCTGTTTAGCCTTAGTTCATGTGTCTCTTTGGCTTAACTGAACAGGTTTACCAGGCAAGGTCTAATATGCTCCTTTCCGACTTCAAAGTGGAAGAAATGGGGTCTTTCTACCCCTTCCACTGAAGCAGAGAGTATATCAGCCCAGAAAACTTATCTTTGTTTATTAGGGTCCTCCAACATTGCTGTGGCCTGCACAGTTTTCCCAAACCCAGATCATTCCTGATTCTTGTTATACAAGTTTTTCCTTCAGATACTAGCCTCTGAGAACAGAGGTGATCCTCTTTCAGGGGAAAAAATGAACAAAGATACAGAGAAGAAAGAAACCATTTCCTGTTTATGATCACTAAGTGTCTGGTCACTATGAAATTGGTTTTTCCTTTTTGTTCTTTAGCAACAAAGGCTTGTTAGAATGTGGGGCAAAACAGTATAAATTTACTCAAAATTATTCTAGTTTTTTATCTGCCATCTTTTCTTTCTACAGTGATTAAATTACTTATGTTATACCTTTTTGAAATAATTTTCAAAAATAGCTGTGTATCAATCTGCTTGTCAGATGTTTACTTTAGAGATAACATCATCTGTTAATCAGACTCCTTCATTTGTCAAATGTTTTTTGAAGGCACTTCATATGCAGTGTACTATGGTAGGTGTAATGCAATGTGCATATATAGAGGATTCTCTAATCCCAGTTCCACAATCTCTTATCCCAATTCCCATATAATGAATATATTTTCAGGCATATTTTAAGAGCACACTCCTTTTATTCTCCAATGGAAATATCATCAGGTGGTCAATATTTACAGAATAAAAAAGGCATGACTTTCAATTAAGCCTTTGTGATGGATCAGAGTCCTTCTTAGTCAATCATCTCTCTGTCCCTTGATTTCTCAAATACCTTCAGGAAACTCAAGGACTTCTTGGAATTAGATTTGAAAATTACTGATTCTACCAGCGTTTCCCAAAGCTTGGTACTCTTACACTGATTCCAAGAGAATGGTCCATGGAGCGAAATAAGAGTGTTGTAATCCAGTGATTTCAAAAAATTTTTCCTAGCCATGTTTGGAGTGCCAAGGCCAAATACCACGAAGTAAAGGTTCTGACAAGTCCTATATAGATTTTAACTCAGGTGTTGATTTTAATTCAGTTCCCCCATACTTATTTTAACAGAATCTTTGGAAGATTTTCATTTATTTGTTTTACATGGAACCTAGTAAATTATTTTAGACCTTTAAATAGGAGATGTAGATTTCATAGTGAGAAATAGGGTGATGTTTCAATGGGGCAACTATTCCTGCCCCAGAACACGGAACAAGGAGAGTTACAGAGACAAGAATGTATTCCAAGAGCAAGGGTGTATTTGATTAACAGATTAACATTTCCCCCCAAAATAGAGCTAACAAAAATATACTGTGTAAAGAAATAGAATCAATTTCCTATTAATTCCTTTCCCCAAAAGAGTTTATAAACCTCTTTTATTTAGCCAGTTTATAAAATTGACACTTTAAGGAATGTAAGAATTTTAAATAGCAACAACAAAATATTTATGCTGTATAGAAGTCTTAATTCACAGTTAACAGACAACTCCCCTGTATAAACTATGCTGTTGACATGTTTCCAGGAGCTTTCATTTATATTATCTCCCTTAATCTTTATAATCCCCACAAGGTAGATATTATTAAGTCTGTGTGTTTGACTTAGAGGTATTAAGTTAACCAAATTATAGTAACCAACCAAATCGTGGTAGCTAATAAAGGCATAGGAGCATATGATGTTGGAGCACCAGTTCTAGGGAAGAAGTCAGCAGGTAGCCAGATAGTCAAGATCTGGACTGAACTGTTACAACATTCCCTTTGACTTGAGGAAAATATATGCTATTTCCCTTCCTGTAAGATGTAAACAATACGTATACACCTTATCTCAAAAGTGTCAGGAAGTAAGAAATCAAGTAATTGGTGAATGATGTGAGTTGTGGCTTAAACAGAAACTGTATTCCTAGCCTGTTAGTGAATTATATTTGTTTTGGCACTTTGTTTCCTAGAGTTAGCTTTGTCTTATTTTAAGAAAAGTGAAAATCTTTTTTGTTAATTTCCTACCATATTCTCTAACAAATTTTTCTAATTAACTTTTTCAAAATTAAATGTTAAGTTGTTATGGTCATGACTTTCTGATAAAATAAAATCCAAGAGCTGCTTGGAGGAAAGAACAACCAAACTTCTATTTGTTGAGCATCATTGGATGCTTCAAAAATAGCTCCTGCCTTCTTGTACCAGCTTCATAGACATTCAGAATCTAAGCGTCAGGAAGAATTGGGGAAGTAATTGAGTCTACTGAACACAGAAATCTTTACAGTGTTCCTGAAAAATTGTCCACATCTTGCCTCACAGGAGAGAATGTAGTTTGTATATATTCCAAAACAGGAGGTATTAGACTGAAGCAAACTCCAGTTCTAGCTCACTTTAATAACCACGTGACCTTGATCAAATAGTTAAACCTCCTACTGCCCAATTTCCTCTTCTGTAAAATGTGAATAGTAATAGTGCACTATTCATTGGGTCAAATAAGTAATTAAGTTAAATAAAACATCAAATGCATTTAACACACTGGCTAGTGCTTTGTGAATGCTAAAAAAGTCTTGTTAATTATTTTTTAGTAAGTGCTCAATGAATGGTTATTGTTATACAACCCCTGCTATGAACAAACGTGCCTGACATTGGAATGAAAAAAAAAAGTTTTGTTTACATGATGAAATAAACTGGATTTTATCAAGTCATGGCGGCATAGGGAATAAACACCAGCTCCTCTGCACCAGAGAGAAACAAAACAAGCAAGATTTGAAAGCTTTTCTTGTATTAGGTTTGTTGATGGAGGTGTTACACTGAATCTGCATCTGGGTTTTAGAATCCTGGATAGTCATTCCTTTAAGAAAGTAGACTCTTAAGCATCCATTACTATTAAGTACAACCAAGAGAGTTGGAGTTTTCCCATCTGGCGATTATTGAGGGGCCTAAGGTTTTAAAAGAAAAAGGAAATAAAACATGAGAACTTACTGGGATGGACCTCACAGACTTTTATTCCAGCTTTTATTTTTATATAAAGTAAGTCAATTTACTTCTGTCTGACTTTCTTGTTTTCATATCTAAAGATGAACTAGTAAGGGGAATTTCTCCCTAAATGCCAAGTTAGTCAGATGCATCAGTTTTGTGATTAGGAATAGTCATCCAGAGAGGAGAGCCCTTGTGAGGTTGTTGCCCAGTGGATAATTATCTTACTGAGAAAGGCATGCGGGTCATAGAACTGATGTTTCTGGATTGAGAAATGCTTCCTTTCATTTTTTTTCCCCACTTCTTTCCTCTAAGCCAAGAATGGCAAATATGTGTTAATGCTGCTGCTGAGTTCCCTCCCAGACCCAAGAGGACGTTGGCACTCCATCATAGCCATTTTTTGGGGTGGAACCTGGATTAGTGTAAGAATTCTTTTGTGCCCAGATTTTCAGGAAGCCAGTACCAATCAATTGTCATTGGCGTGAAGCTTGAAACTATTTGCCATCTCTGAGTTAAGCCAACTGAATTGGCATGCCTCTGGTTTCCGTGCTTGCAGCTTTCCTTAATGGGTTTTATTTTGCACGAACTTTGTATAGCTCTATAACAGTATACTTAAATGGTTTTAGCGTCTGTCAACCTGACCCAAAAAGGAAGAGATGCCAAGACCCACCGTGAGCCTCTCATTAGAAAGCTTTTGGCTTCAGGTTTTGACACTTAACTGACTCTCTATGTGAACAGTGTTATCATAACCTGCCAAATTCTTGACTCTATAAATTGGCCTTTAACAGCTTGTTAGCAATTCCAACTACTGTATTCTAGCACCAGCTACAGCACATGCAGAGCCTCTGCAAGTCCACAAAATATAGCTAAGCCAAATAATGGCCCAGTTCACATCTTCTTCTTTTACTTTTTTCTTACATTAAAGGCACTTTACATTCAGTTGAGTCAGAAATATGTTTTATTCTACTCTCTACCTTTAATCCTCTAGTAAGTTTTGTTCTGCTCACCAGGATTCAGGTTCTTATCCATAATGCAGTAGTCTGTTAAATTTTTTTCTCTTAGCTGCGTTCTCAGAGCAATTATAACAGCTTAGTCCCTTATTGTTTATTGACTTTTTTAAATCATTGTCTTCTCGGCCTTAGGTTCAACATGCCTCATGATGACAACAATAAGTGCAAAGAAGAAGGAATCAAGAGCCCCCAGCACGTCATGGCCCCAACATTGAACTTCAACACCAACCCCTGGATGTGGTCAAAGTGTAGTCGAAAATATATCACTGAATTTTTAGAGTAAGACTCGAACTTTGAGTACAGCCTTCATGCTAGTATCTGGCCTACATGCAGTGAACTCATTGTGGGAAAGAAAACATAGAGTCAAGCATTCCTTTTGAGTTGTTGTTTTTGTTGACATTCCTGGGAGGAGGGAAAAGAAAAATACTCTCTGACATCTGTGTAGTTCATGTCCTCGCCAGCACTTAGAAGATTGCAGACTGAGCTGAAGAAAATGTTGAGATCTTAAAGAGAATATGTAAATGTTGCCTCCTTCTTGGTAAAGCTATGAAATCTGTTCAGGTCTTGGGCAAGAGACTGTGAATGTGATAACATGATGAAGGAAGGCAAATATTTATGTGCTTCTAAGTTAGTAATTTGGGGTTGGACAGAGACAGGGAACTGAGACATCCCCAAAGAACATTACAGGGTGGATGAAAATTGCACAGACCTCCATGTTGTTGAATTAAAAACATCCTCTGTCTGTCTCTCTTTATCTCCTTCCCTCTTTCTCCTTCTTTTTTGCTTTTTCTTTAAGTTTCCCACCAGGGTGCTCAAGGATCCAATTACTTTATACAATATCCTTGTGTCACAGATTTATTGCTCTTCTCTCCCAGATGTACAGAAGGTTAAGTGATTATCCCAAGGTCACTGGGTGTATATTTCCCCAGCCACAGGGAAGAGGGGGCTTGTTAATCAGAACTCACTGGGTGTGAATTTTCCAGAAGATGTGTTTGCAGAAACATGGAAGAACTGGCAGGTTGCTGGGTTTGTTTTTTTTTTAATCAGATGATCTAAAATGTTTCTTACTGTAGTCATTTATTCCCTTGCCCTTTCAATCAGCAAATATTTACTAAACGCTGATTGCTATGGACAGGATACCATATTTGGGTGAAAAACAAACTTTTTTCACCCAAAACAAGATTTTACCCCAAGAAGCTTATACTCTATAAGAAAAGATGACAAAAAATAAACATTTTAGAGTAATTGCCCTGAAATGTGATAAAGGCTGAAGCAGGTATACCTTTCCCCCTGGTTGTATTCGTGGAGAAGGAAATGGCAACTTACTCCAGTATTCTTGCCTGGAGAATCTCATGGACTGACGAGCCTGGGGAACTACAGTCCGTGGGGTCACAAAGTCGGACACAACTGAAGTGACTGAGCATTCATGCATGCATGCATGTTGTATGTGTAGCCAGAGGTTCCACAAACAAGTATACACCAAAAAGTAGAACTTCAGCTTCTGGACTCAAGTTTGGATGAAAAGAATAGAACAGAAACAAAACAACAAAAGAACAATCTTTGCTACCATTAAAATGACAGAATGACCGTCACTGTCTTCTGGAGACTTTGACAGTCACATCTTATCCACTGCCCTTACCACCTGTATTTTTCTGCTTCCCACAGCACTGGTTACGGCGAATGTTTGCTTAACGAACCTGAATACAGACCCTATCCTTTGCCTCATCAACTGCCAGGCCTCCTCTACAACGTGAATAAACAATGTGAATTGATTTTTGGACCAGGTTCTCAGGTGTGCCCATATATGGTAAGTGTCTGGGGTCTCTATCTACCCTCATAACTGGATTGTGAACTTGTTTTTATTCATAGTTTTCCATTGGATTCTCATGCTAACATATACCACTCACTGAGTGGTCCATTAACTATTAAGGATAATGGCAATGATGATGATAGGGATAGACATAATAGTTCTCAGTGTTGGATGTTTCCTGCACTTTGTCATTTCACTCTCAGCCCCAAAGGAAGATACCATTATGGTTTTTATTTTATAAGTGGGTAAGTGAGAATCAGTGGGGACAAGGTAACAGAGCTGGTAATGACAGAGCCCCGCCCTTTTTTCTCTGTGTCTCCTTTTCTTTCCACCAGCTTGTCCAGAAGACTTTTATTATAGGGACTCTTCTAGATTCAGTAACTCATGAGACAAAACTGTTTCCCTGTTTTAGCTTGTCAAGACCATGTCCTATGACTGCCTGGGGCTTTAAATCATTTCTGGTGGTAGCTCAACTGGCAAGTGTGTGATTCTTTGATGTATGTGTTATGAACATTTGGACCAATGATATGATCCAGTGGTTAACAGGAGGCTTAGCAGAACTGTTCTTCTATGGGATGCCCCATTCTATTCCTTTGGGTGTTTTTCTGGGAGAGGTTCAGAGATAGCTGGTGAACAGTGATTCCATGCTGCTGCTGCTGCTAAGTCACTTCAGTCGTGTCCGACTCTGTGTGACCCCATAGACGGAAGCCCACCAGGCTCCCCCGTCCCTGGGATTCTCCAGGCAAGAACACTGGAGTGGGTTGCCATTTCCTTCTCCAATGTGTGAAAGTGAAAAGTGAAAGTGAAGTCACTCAGTCATGTCTGACTCGTAGCGACCCCATGGACTGCAGCCTACCAGGCTCCTCCGTCCATGGGATTTTCTAGGCAAGAGTACTGGAGTGGCTTGCCATTGCCTTCTCCGGTGATTCCATGGAAATAACAAAATATTTTGTGTAAAATGTACCCATGATTATATTCATTTCTCTGTTATTCATGGTAGCAAATGTTAGGAGTGACCTACAAGCACGAGAATAGAAAGGTTAAGCAAACATAAGTGTGCTTGCTCAATTGTTCAGTTGTGTTCAACTCTTTGTGCCTCTGTGGACTGTGAACCCACCAGGCTCCTTTGTCCTTGGATATCTCTGGCAAGAATACTAGAGTGGATTGACATTTCCTCCTCCAGGGCATCTTCCCAAACCAGGGACTGAACCTGAGCCTCTTGCATCTCCCACACGGACAGGCAGGTTCTTGACCACTGCACCATCTCCATTTAATGGAATATTATTATACAAAAATTGAAAAGTGACTATACATGGGAACAAGCTCCAGCTATAGTTTTAAATTAAAATACCAGGATAAAGAATTATTTTACTGAGTATTTTCTCAATGTAAAAGGGGGAGAAGAGCTTCAGAAAAGACTGGGTCGTTTAAAACTTTTTTTTCTGTTAAACAAAAAAATAGTACCTTCTGAATTTTTCTACTGTGAGTATGGTTTATTCCCATCATCATGGGGACAATTATCTTTTTGGCTAAGGATATTTGTGTCCCTGGGGCTAGTGACATGACACCTGGGCAGGCTCTCGCTGCAGACTCTTCACCGCTGAGCCAGTCCGCTTCCTGCTGGTGCTGCTGATGTTCCCAGCTCCTACACAGATGCCCCGCTCCTGCCTGCCCTTCATCTTCTCCCTTTGGGTAGGACCTGATGCCTGTGTGTATGCTCAGTCACTCAGTTGTATCTGACTCTTTGCTACTCCATGATGCCTACCATTCAGTTAAACCTTCTTCATGCCCTCTCTCTATCGTCCACATTTCCAAAGAAGAGAGTGAAGTACTTTGAAGCCTGTACTTGAAAACTGTCTGAAGGCATTTTCTCGTTAGATTTTGCTTTTCTCCCCTTGTCCCCAGGTGAAGCACTGGGATTCTTCCATGTGGAAACCCACAACCCGAAAAGCTCACCTGGTCAGCTCCAGGTTGTGTAGGAGACCCGGGCCTCTGCGGTGTATTTGAAGTCCAACTCCTTGGTTTCCTATCTTGCTTTGGAGTTGAGTTTTGCCCTTCCATGTTTTGCGTGTGTCTTGTTCACGGTCCTCAAAGTTGTGCTTCACTTCACTGCAGCAGAGCAGAGAGTACATTCTGATTTGCTACGTTTATATGTATCTTGAAGCTAAATATATATATGAGTAGTTTGCCTTGAGATTACACAGTGTAAACAGAGTAGACACCCAGAAATTGTGGTTTCCGTGTTCTCTCCATTTGAGTATTTTGTAATTTCTTTGAAATATTTGTGGCATAAATAAAAACAAGCTACACTACAAGAAAAAAAATATAGTATGTCCTGAAATAGAGCTAAATATATCAACTTGGATAACTCTAAAAATCACAGTGCATAGAGGAAGCAAATAGCAAATTGTAGGATGCATCTGTATGTTCTGAAATATCAAATAGTATTGTTTGTTTAAAGCCAAAAGTATTGTGCATTATCGGTAGATTATTTAAACATTTATAGTAAAAGCAATGGGCTTCCCAGGTGGCTCAGTGGTGAAAAATCTACCTACCAATGCAGGTTTGGTCCCTCAGTCAGGAGATCCCCTGGAGGAGAAAATGGCAGCCCACTCCAGTATTCTTTCCTGGAAAATCCCACAGACAGGGAAGCCTGGCAGGCTCAGTCCAGGGTGTCGCAAAGAGTCGGACGTAACTGAGCACATGTACACACACACAGTAAAAGCAATGGGAATGGTGAGACGGTGAGCATCACTACAACAATGGTTACCTGTGTGGAGAAAGAGAAGGGATTGGGATTGACATTGAGTGTGCAAGGCTGGGCCCCTGAAGCCTTCTTTCTTAATTTGGGAGATGGACATATGGGTATCCACTGTTTTGTTCATATTTTTTATGCAATATTGCTGCATATTTTACTGATATTTTACTGCACTATTACTGATATTTTACCCCTTCTTTCTTCTGACCACCCCTGAAATCCCTAGAAAAGAGCCATAATATGTATGGTTTAGTCAGAAAAAATACCAGTTTTAGCATCAAGTCAAACCAAAACGAATTACAACAGAAATCAGAACCCACTCTCCAATCATCAGTTCAGTTCAGTCGCTCAGTCATGTCCGACTCTTTGCGACCCCATGAATCACAGCACTCCAGGCCTCCCTGTCCATCACCAACTCCCGGAGTCCACCCAAACCCATGTCCATCGAGTCAGTGATGCCATCCAACCATCTCATCCTCCGTCATCCCCTTCTTCTCCTGCCCTCAATCTCTCCCAGCATCAGGGTCTTTTCCAATGAATCAGGTCTTCGCATCAGGTGGCCAAAGTAATGGAGTTTCAGCTTCAACATCACTGCTTCCAGTGAACACCCAGGACTGATCTCCTTTAGGATGGACTGGTTGGACCTCCTTGCAGTCCAAGGGACTCTCAAGAGTCTTCTCCAACACCACAGTTCAAAAGCATCAGTTCTTCGGCGCTCAGCTTTCTTTATAGTCCAACTCTCACGTCCAAACATGACCACTGGAAAAACCATAGCCTTGACTAGATGGACCTTTGTTGGCAAAGTAATGTCTCTGCTTTTTAATATGGTGTCTAGGTTGGTCATAACTTTCCTTCCAAGGAGTAAGTGTCTTTTAATTTCATGGCTACAGTCACCATCTGCAGCAGTTTGGGAGCCATGAAAATAAAGTCAGCCGCTGTTTCCACTGTTTTCCCATTTATTTGCCAATCATAGCTCGTTGCAAACCTAAACTCACGTCATACATTTCCATTGTGATACTGACCTGCCCTTTGTTCTGCCAGCCTCAGTTTCCTCATCTGTAATTTGGGGCGATGTTACTAGGACCAAATGGCATCTTGTATGTTCCTGTTGCACAGTAGTTCCCCTTTGACATCTCTGCAAACCCTACCAGGCATAGCAGTGTGCCATGGGCTGCTCTCTGTATCCATCGGAATATTTTATCATTTATCAGACCAAGAAAAAAAAAACCCTTTCTAACCTATACTCTACATCACCAGCAAAATGTTTGTTGAAAGCAACCCTTGCCTTGCTTGATGTCACTGAATCACATTGTCACTGAATTGTCTTCAACTGAATCGCGCAGATGCAGTGCAGACGGCTCTGGTGCAATAACGTGGATGGAGCGCACAAAGGCTGCCGGACTCAGCACACACCCTGGGCTGATGGGACCGAGTGTGATGAGCCTGGAAAGGCAAGTAACACCCCGATCTGTCCTTCTGTCTCAGGGCAGATGTGGGCAAGATCTGGGCTGTAGGCTCAGTCACCATTGTTGAGAACGTAAGTTAATGTAGTGTGTTTCAGCATGCATAATACTCTTTTGAGGTAGGAGATTCAACTTTGCTCTTGAAAATTGTGCAAATTTACCTTACAGCCTAATGCTGACACAAGGGACATAGCTATCATTATTTCCTCAATTTATTAGACACATTTTTCTCATTTTTAATGTTTTTTAAATTCCAATGTGCTTTTCAATTTATGGGAACATTTAATGTGAGTTATATCTTTTCTCTCTCTCTCTCTGTCTCTTAGAGTGGCAGTGGAAAAGGCTGTTATTAAGTTGGTGGAATATCTTAACATCAAGAAAATACAGAAAGACTTACTGTGTTCACTACTTGGATACTAGGCTTTTCCCAGCCAGTATTGATCACTTAATGGAGCTGTGATGTCACCTGGGTTATTTGCAAATCCAAATTCTGAGTTGGTTATAATAGTTTCCATTTGTTTGTTAGTAACCAAACAAATCTGCTTCTTGTATAGCCTAGTGATAACAATGTCCCAGCAACTACAAGTATTATTAATGGAACATTTTGCACCAGGTGTCTATCTTTTAAGAAAAAAAAAAAGGGTAGTATATTAAGGATTTACTTACCAAAAGTTTTAGGTATGAACCTGATTTTTAAATTCATAAAGAAAATGGTATTCTGTCACTTACCAGTGATGCAATCCCTGTACTACATCTGAGTCTCATGTCATCCTTACTTTTTTCCTTTCTCCTCACTTCTCCCATCGTCCACTTTACTTACTTTTATTATTTTGTTCCCATCTGATTTTCTGTTTTTCCACTTTAGGAATCAGTGGCTCCCAGTGTTTTCATGGAAACACGCGGTCCTCAGAGATGAGGAACTTACCTATCCCATCCCTGATTTTATAGATAGGGAACACAAAGGAGAAGTGACTTCAGTTCAGTTCAGTTCAGTCGCTCAGTCGTGTTCAACTCTTTGGGACCCCATGGACTGCAGCATGCCAGGTTTCCCTGTCCGTCACCAGTATTTAGGACTGGTTTCCTTTAGTACTGACAGGTTTGGTCTCCTTGCAGTTCAAGGGACTCAAGAGTCTGACTTGCCCAAGGTCATTCAGCCTCACTCAGGGTGGAGTCCTCACACATCCCCCACCTTCCCTCCCCATTTCTCTTCTCTGCTTTCTGTGTCTGAAGGTGCTTCAGGCTCCACAGCTGTAGGCTGTGGCCGCAACTCAAGCTCACTGAGCTCTTGAAGTTTCTATGGTCAAGCAGGAGAACTAGTAGCTTATCCACTCATTTCTTAGAGTGATTTCAATTTTTTTAAATTTTATTAGAGTGGTTTTATAAAGTTACAGTGAAGATGATTTTGTACTTGACCTAGCTTGGTTACTCTGTCAGCTCTGGTCTCACTTCTCTATGGCTAGGACCTCAGCATTTGAGAATACAGCTTTCTCCAAGAGCAGCCTAACAAAACCGTGTAAGGACATAAGCATAACAACTTTTGCACTGCCACTTTCACTCACTTAGAAAGAAATATATCTACTTGGTCAGAGTGAACCTTTCACTTTTTTCAAAACATTTAACTCAGTGTGTTGTTGATGTTGATGGCCAAAGAATCTTAGGTTTGAGTGGAAATAATGGTTTCCAGGTTTCCACGTCAGCCGTCAAAATTCACTTGTTCTTCCTCAATGAAGAAGTAGCTTCAGAGTCCTTCTATACGCTGTTACCCATACAGCTGCTATCAGTTGATGGGAGATGACAGTAGACATGGTTGACAACTTACTTAGTTGATCTGAGTTGGAACCAGCCAACTATTCATTTAAATTGAGTCTCTTTGAGCTGAAAGATATCACTGGTATTGTGTCATGGTTTTTAGTCAATCTGATATTTCCACCTATTATGTCTAAATCTGATACATATTACTGATGGAAAAACCTTAACAAAGAAGAACTGTCAATCATATTATGAAATGAATTGTATTTAGTAAAATAGTCATGTACAGGCTACCAAGCTCCATGTAGTACTTGAGAAAATGTCTGTTGTGTCTTTTTCTAATCTTCTGTTTTTGTAACAGTAGCAGAAGATAATAGATTATAGTATAATCTCATATCTGATAAATGGGAGGTTTGGGGAGATCTTTCAAAAAAACATTTACCTTGTAAGCGTTTGTTCAGCAAAAGCAAGAGATTTCAAGGTATTCCAAAGGGCAGACTCTGAACACTTTCAGAGAAGCAGCTATGCAGAGAACATGATGGGTACATTTTTAGTTTGTTTTAGTAAAGTGGCTAAGTCTAGTAGCTTATATTAAAGACATGGCTGTTTGTGTGTTTATTTCCCAGAAGAGCATTTATGCATTTTACAAATAAGATGGAGAATATGTTTGCACAAGTGTTCTGTGTTTCTCCATTCTGTTTTGTTTTCATCAAATTGGCAGTAAAACCTCATCCTTTTCTCTAGCAAATTCTAACTCCCTTTGCTGCTAGGATAAATTTTTTTCCTTTCTCTTCTCTCTGCCCTGCTCCCTCAGCAGTAGTCTGTCTTGGACTGCTGACACAATGTTATTTTGATGAATGGCTCTCTCATGTCCCTTTATTTTTTCCATTCTCTTGTTAAGTCCATTAACATTTTCATTTTAACCCTGTTTGTAAATCTGAGGTTTGAAACTCTTGTATTTTAAGCTTCTTTGGGACAAAATTGACCTTCAAGTCCTTCTTCCAGTCTCTTTAGAAAAACATTTATGTAAAATATCATTTAAATGATTCTGGGTGCTTTTAGGAAAGGCCGATTATATTTTGGCTCCAGCTCTACCAGTTGCTTAATTCTTTTTGTTATGATGTAATTGTTTTTCTAGTATATAATTATTGTTTGTTTAGTTTCCTGGTAAAATAGATTACCTTGATACATATTTGCCAAACAGTCCCCATTTCCAGCCTCTTTCACCTCAGGTTCTTCCCTCTTCCTCTGAGGTTCTCCCTCCCCTTTAAACCCCCATCAGTGGTCAGATCAGTAAGAAATATTTAAGTTGCAGATGAGTTTTTATTTAGGTTTTCTTTTAAGAAGGGACCCTATAAGGACATTTTAATCCATTGTTAACTAACCTCTGCCCTTATTCTGCTCTGGTTTATGGTAATACTTAATGAGAATTATGGTCACTTTGAAGAATATTGTTCTTGTGTGGAGGTAGAGTCTATAGAATAGAGAGGCCAACAGACTAAAGACTGAAGTGTTGTGAGGAAAAAAATATATTTCCAGACAACTCGTCGTTATGAGAGTCCATGACTAGCCATAAGAATGTTCTCTTTAGTTTGTAGAATTTACAAAATGTGTATTTGATATCAAGATTTGAGGGCAGAATTTGGGCATCAGCTGTAACCTCAATTGTATATTAATTAAGAATTTTGTTCAGGTCAGATTGAATTATAGTAGTGTAAGAAAATTGGCTTTTTTTCTGACATACACATACAGAAACTAGTCAGATGCAAGCAGGTCATGGAGCTGCCATGGTAGGTGTACAAAATAAAAGACATAGCCTCCTAATTGCTTTCTGTTCTACTATCATATTCAAATATCCATCATCCTCAAGGTCACAAAATAGCTGCTATAGCTCCAGCCATTGACTCTGAGTCCTAGGCAGAATGAAACCAAAGGGAAAGTTAAAAAGAGGCAAAAGAACCTTCCCAGGAATCTTATACAATGAATTCTGCTAACATTTCTTTGACCATTTCTACCTATACAAGAATTCAGGAAAATATAGATTGTTAGGAAGGATGAAGAACAGAATGATATTAGGTAGACACCTCAGAGTATCAACCTCACCTCACCATCTCATTAATCTTGCTTTTAAATCTCAGTCTATGTAAGATATCAAAAATTGTCCCCATTTGCTAACAGTAGAAGGACAGAGTATATCACAGTTAAGAGTGTGCACTCTGGAGCCAGATTGTCTATGTTTCAGTATTAGCTCAGCTCCTTAACAGATGTTTCACATCAACCCCCCTCTGCCTCCATTTTCTTTTCTGTAAAAATGGGGTAACAGCAATACCTATTTCATAGAATGGTATGAGGATTAAGTAAGTTAATACATACATAATACTTAGAAGAGTGCCTGGCAACTATTAAATGCTATTAAGTGTAAATATTTGCTCTTATTATTACAAACCTTTTTCAAGTTGGATCTCCTATGTGTATTAGGTGCTTTCCATATGTTGTCTCATGTTAAACTCAAAACAACTTTGGCAGGTAGGTTCTCATTTTTCAGCTATGGAATTAGAGTTCAGTGACTCATCCGAGGTCACAATTAATTTGTAGAATGACCACCCCACGCCACCAGACCATTTGCCTGCTAAGCTATGTCCCCTTAAGATCTGCTCTGTCCAATAGGGCAGCCACTAGCCACGTATGATTAGCGAGCATTTGAAATGTCATTCTGAACTGAAATGTGCTAAAATGAAAATACATACCACATATTAAAGACCTAGCATGAAAAAAAGTGTGGGAAGAAAACCTTAGTTATAATCTTATGTTGATTATATGGAAAAATAGCAATGTCTTAGATATTTTGAGCTAAGTAAAAGACATTAAAGTTAATTTCAGTGTTCTTTTTACTTGTTTTAATGTGGCTGCTAGAATTTCTTAAATTATATGTGTGGCACAAGTTATGTTATTAGATAGTGGTGCTGTATACCAGGCTGCCTCTCTCACTGATTTTTTTAATCATTTACTTTTAATTGAGGAATATTTGCTTTACAGTATTGCATTGGTTTCTACCAAACATCAACATGAATCAGCCATAGGTTTACCCATGTCCCCTCCCACTTGTCTCACTGATTTTTATGTGCATAGATTTCAAGGAATGTTCAAGATTGCTATAAAGACAACTGTAAAATAATTTTGGGGAGTGATGTGGTCACTTCTGCCTCTGCCCACATTTCTTGGGTACAGAGTTGTCCAGGAGTCTTTGGATGCCAAACCTTTTAAGCCTCACCCAAACAGCCCAGAGAGAGGGATGTGGCCCCAGTTACTCAAGAGGATAATTATAAAGAAGAAGGCATAAGGGCAGAGCAGAGAAAGCCTAACTGCGCTCTTTTAAATAACTGTTCGCCAGGCTTTTGCTGGGACTGGCCGCTGACTGGGTTTCACCAGTCCCTTATCTGTCCCCTTTCCCTGCGCACTCCCCCACCGCCTAACTGCTTCTAACCTGAGTTCTCCCTGCAGATAAATCACAGTGGCCACCACCAGCCCCGCTTCAGAGATCTGAGCAAGCAGCGGGGCATCACTCTCCTGCTGCCCCTCTTCCTTTGTATGTTGCTCAGTGACCTCGGCTTCTTGTCAGGGCCTCACACCCCAACAATGGCAGAGGGTTGAAACGGGCTTCTCCACTCCCTTGTCCTGCTGGGGAGTTTTACTTTGTTTTACTTTAAAGCATCAGGGCCTTCTTCCTGCTCCAGGCTGAAGAATCTGAAACCATTAGCAACCCAAAAGTAATAAAGTTTAGGGCTCCATTTTTGCTTTAGTCTCATCTTCTGCTAGAGTGAGTTTATAGGAATCTTGTAACTAGTTTTTTTACCCCCTCTCCCATTTAATTAAAATTGGGTTTTCAAATCTGTGAGGAACCGTAAAGCATTATATTTTACCAGACTCACAACATCTCTAGGCCTTGTTAATGGAGATGCACTATGCAAATCCAATAACTCATTTCAACCCTGTCTGCAACCAGTAGACAGCCCATTTCCACGCCTCATTTTTCCAAGTAGACTAATTGAGCGCTTAGAGGCTGGCCATTGGACTTTCCCTGACAGCCTGCAGCCAGCCATTCATTGGCCAGTTTTATTCAAGCCAGTTGTAAATGAAGACACAGCGTAAAATCACTAAGAGGTTAAAGTCCCTACCATTTCCATTACTCACAGAGATAATTAAATTGCAGCATTTCAAACCAACACGTGGAAAACAATGATAGTACGGTATATTTAAAAGGACAGTGGGTCCTGCAATACCTCAAGCACCGAGCTCTCCCTCACTGTTCCCCTTATTAAATACAGCACTGCAAGTTTGGATTTTGTGTTCCCAAAGAAATGGAGGTCCCTGTGACTGATGGATCCTGGGGAAGTTGGAGTCACTTTGGAACCTGCTCAAGAACATGTGGAGGGGGCATCAAAACAGCCATTCGCGAGTGCAACAGACCAGAGTAAGTCCTCGAGCTCATCACTCTTACTACTGGGGCAGCAGGGGTAGAAAATTCCTAGAGGAAGTCATTTAAATTGAGGCAAGTGAAGAGCTCTTTCCAAATTATAAAGTGCTTGGACTTCTAGGACTGCCCAGACCAATGGTATCTAAGCTCTATCCTTCTGTATTATTTTTCTCCTGTGACCCTTTATTTTAAAAGCTTTATCTGTTAAATGGTAGATGCTTTGTGTTGCTTTGACATTCAGGAATGTCTCACTGCCCCCCTACCCCCTGCCAAGAGTTGGGGTAGCATGCTAATAAAGCAAACAAGTAGATGTTCATTAGGAAACAAGGAAATTGGACATTTCCATCCAGATTGTAGATAAATGTTAAATTTCTACTTACCAACTGAAATGCTAAAAAGGGCATAGAGACCCCCAAGGTGGCATTAGTGAACCCCAAGGGACCTGGAAGTCTAAGTCAGGGTTTACTTTTGAATCAAATTATTTCTTTCCCTGACTCCTGAGGTCCCATCCTACAACCGCTTTTCAAGGTGATTCTCAGTGAGTGACCACAGTCGTCTCTACCAGCCAAACCTTGTTGAAACTTACATGTTCAAATAAAGTCCACAGGCTTTTCCCCCAGCGTCTCATTATGATAGACATGTGTTTGGGGAGAGGCTATTTATAAACGGATTTTAAAAGTTGCTATCTTCATTATAAGGAGTGATATCAAATTTTGTCTGGTTCTAAGATGTATAAAGTTTAAAGGAACAGAAAATAATACATGTTATTATTGCCATCAAAGCTATATAGCCCAAGAGGTCTTCCCAGATTAGTTTTTAGATATGCAGACTCACAGCCATCTTTAAGAACCAGCTGCTCTGGGATTATGCAGAACGGTTTGGCTCAGCAGTACCCTTTAATTTTTAACAGCCTATGTTAGGGATAACAGACTGGATAGGAGAGAAGCAAGCAGGTTGAGAGCAAAGTGGGCTAGTGCAGCAGACTCGGTATTACTGCAGTCTAACCCTGAAGTCCTGAAACAGTAATAGCTACTCAGGCCAGCTGATTCTCCCTGAGCAGGAAAAGGGCCTCCTGTTGACAAAGGTGCCATTTTTTAATAATGAAAATCTTAATTGTGTACACAAAAAAGAATATAGCTTTCGCCTGTCATTGCAAGCCCTGGTCACATAAACACTCTATATAGTCCAAATCACAGATGGCGATCAATTTATTTTAATTTATCTTTGTTCATAGTCCAAGATTATTTCATATCCACATAATATAAACGTTTAAGGACAAGTAGAAAGCTATAAGATATAGACTCTGATCTGTAAAACCAACCCTGTAGCTATGTATATAAACTAATACACATTAGATTTTCCCATAAAGTCTATGTTTAGTATTAGTTTTTAAAATAATAATGTGGAGAATGGACATATGTATATGCATGGCTGAGTCCCTCTGCTGTCCACCTGAAACTATCACAATATTGTTAATCAGTGATACCTCAATACAAAATTAAAAGTTTAAAAAAATATAATGTAAATATAGTAGGTGTTTTCAAAAAATTCAGGTGCAAAAGTGTATGATATAAAAACTTACTGTCATTATTATTCCTACTCCCCTACTCCCCACAAGAAATAACCACTGGAAAATAATTTGAGAGATTATAGATCTAATATGTATTACATGAAATACGTATCACATAACATAAAATATGGGTCATCCTATATTTATTGTTCCACATCTTGCTTGTTAAAATCTATTGGTTATGTAATCTTAGCTGCTTATATTGTTGAAGTTTTAAAGCAGAACATTTTAAGCTAGCAGCAAATATGATGAATTTTTAAAAAATTTAAAACATTTGGCTACATTGAACCAAATTGTTCCTATCATGTTGTTGTTGCTGTTGTTGTTTAGACACTGAGTCATTTCTGACTCCTTTGTGACCCCATGGACTGTAGCCCACCTGGCTCCTCTGTCCATGAGGATTTTCCAGGCAAGAATACTGGAGTGGATTGCCATTACCTTCTCCAGGGGATCTTCCTGACCCAGGAATTGAACCTGCATCTCCTGCTTTGGCAGGTGGAGCCTTTACCACTGAGCCACCAGAGAAGCCCTGTTATTATCATAATAAGCTATTATTGGCATGGGAGTGTGGATATTGCAAATAGTAGGTACTTTTAACATTTTGACTCAAGAATATTCCATTCAAAAGAAGTGGGTTTTTTGTTTTTGTGTGTTTGTTTTGTTTTAATAGTGTTAGAGCAATTCGAAACGTAGTGTGGAAAGAGATAAATCACACCATAACTGGAATGGGCCAGGCAAAGAAAAGCGCCCAGTGTAAAGATCTCAGCAGGAAAAGATCTTGAGCTTCAAAGCAAAGCAGAGATCCTCGCCTTCAGAAGTTAGGAACTGATCATTAAAGACTTCAGTTAGATGTCTTTGTCCTGGATGTTTGCTATGGGAAGTTTTAAAATAATACAACCCACCTAGTTGAGTGTCAGCACTGACATCATTTCATTAAACTCCTCCAAGTTATGTGCACTTTGGGATGTCCCTGTGAACTACTAAGGAAGGAGTCTGCCTCTCGTAACTGAGATTACGATGGCGCTGGGGAAGTCAGCCAGACAAGAGAGAGGGACACTGAAAAGAGAAAAACAGGTCCAAATCAGTTTAAAAGCTTGTTCAGAGAAATTAGGAGAGCAGATGTTTCGTTATGTAGAATGTGCCAGTGATTGCTGTCCTGATTCTCAAGAAGTTTGAAAGAACGGAACCCCTGGCCCCCACGTTGGCTGGCAAAATGCTCTTCTCAGTTTCAGAAGCCCTTAGAATATAATGAAGAGCTCCATTTTTAGAATCTGTGGTAGGCTTCTATTAAGAAGACTGGATTGTTCTTTTATTTTCACTGTATTCGTGGGATTCAATAATATATTTATTTAGTATCTGGATACTTTAAGCTATGTATTTTTTTCTTTAAATATATATAAGCTAAAAAAGGGAAGCAGCCTTGCCATGTGCGTGGGATTATGCTATTACTCGAAGAGCAAACTTTAAAAAGCATATCCTCTCTAATTTCATATCCCCAAAATGTTTTTGGTCCCAGTTGGTGCACCATCATGACAATGGAGCCCTAATGTTTTGTCTTTGTTTTTAGTCCCATTTTTTATTGATGTCCTACATATAAGATAAGCCTATGTTTTGGTAAGGACAGTCCCCGTTTACATTTGTTATCCCGGAGGAGTTATCAATAGCTCTCATTTCAATTCTCAAAGTGTCCTTAATTAAACAATTACATGGTCACCTGATCTATAAGAAACATGTCATAGGATGAAATTTAAAATCAGAACCACCAAAAACAGAACCTGGGGGTCCCAAAACAAGACAAAGCTTTAGATATAGAAGATGCATTACCAGGCAATTGGGCCATATACTTATTTTGTGCTCTAAATTTGGCTCTGAGGTTCCCAGTGACTAGAACAGACTGGATTACAGAATTGTTACGGTCTGTCAAACTAAAAAATCATGCAGGTTTTTTTTTAAGAAAGGCAAAGTATTTCCTTCTTCTTATGCTTCTGTTTTGCTTTTAAGTTGGTAGGTCAAATTAAAGAATAAGCTCATAGATTTGAGAAAAAGACAAGATTGTAAACTACGTATTTCCCATTTAGACTTTGACTCTAACAACTGCTTATGAAATCTTCCATAAATAGAAGAATAAACATATGCATATTTCACCTAAGAAACTCAGTCCCTCTGATTTTCTAAGAAAATCAGTCCCTTTGGCTGTGAAGTTTTTTGAGGTATTGAGTTGGATGAATTTACAGATGGTCCCCAACCTATGTTGGTTAGACTTAAGATTTCTCTATAGTGGTGCAAAAGCAATACACTAGGATTCCCAGGTGGCTCAGTGGTAAAGAATCCACCTGCTAATACAGGAGACACAGGAGACGAGTGTTCGATCCCTGAGTTGGGAAGATCCCCTGGAAAAGGAAGTGGTGACCTACTCCAGTGCTCTTGCCTAGAAAATCCCATGACAGAGGAGCATGGAGGGTCACAAAGAGTCAGACATAACTTAGCAACTGAGCAGGAGTACATGCAGAAGAGAAAAAGTGCTTCAGATTTTGAATTTTGGTCTCTTGTCAGGCTCCTGATATGCAATATGATGCTCAGATAATGCTGGGCAACAGCATCCACTGTACCTCCCAGTCAGCCATGTGATCATAAGGGTAAATAACTAATACGCCTCTAACCTGTCTGTACCAGATAACCATTCTATTGTTTACTTTCAGTATAGCATTCAATTCATTATGAGATAGTCAATACTTTGTTATAAAATAAGCTTTATGTTTGATGATTTTGCTCAACTGTAGGCTAACATAAGTGTTCTGAGCATATTAAAGGCAGGCTCTTCAGTAAGTTAAGTGTATTAAATGCATTTTCAACTTTTAAGATATTTTCAAATTACAATGAGTTTAATCAGGACATAACCCCATGATAAGTCCAGAAAGATCTATCTTTTGAAATGCTGAGAATTGGCTGCTGTGGGAAAGCCATTAACTAATGAATGTATAGAGATTCAATCCCATACATAGACTATTCCGTTTGACAAAGTTGTTAATGATCGCTAGTATGGCTCCTTGATCCATCCCATCTAACCCTTGAATAGCCTTTCAGCATTCCTCATAATTGGTCATTAGACCCTTTCTTAAAACCCTCCAGGTATAGAAAACACATTTACCTTCTCAGGCTGCCAGTTGTATCATTAGAAATTTCTTTCTAGTGCTGTTGTAAGTAAACATAAATGTTGAGATTTTTGTCCAAACCCACTTGCAGACCAAAATTTAACTTTCCTTATAGGTAGAATACGCCTACAATGATCTTTGCAAAATTCTCCCAAAGCTTTGGCCATGCAGCATTGTGAATTTTCTTTGTATATATGATTCAACTTGCCTGTGCCGAATACAGTTATTTTCATAGTAATTAATCAGCAGTTTCCTTAAGTTCTTTCTATCCAAAATTTTAAAAGGATCTTAATAGTTGGAAAATGTGATTAATACTATTTTTAAAGTTACATTTCCTATAATTTTCAGTATTTGCCTGTGGGGGAATAAAACTCCCACTCAGCTAAATTATTATATTAAAACATGAATTTTTCCATGAAATTCAGTTGTCTAAAGCCCTCCCCATTACACAGTCCATGCAGATTCGGTAGAGATCCTATTGACTAGGATATTTTTTAAAAGCTATATATTTTAAAGGGCAAATTTATGCTCATTCATAAAATACCATTTGCCTTCACACAAAAAGCAAATAAAGTCATAGAATGAGTTTTGAAATGGGAAGAGACCCGTCTCAAGAGAGGCACTGTGGGAGGGAGGCCAGGTCATGGGCTTTGGGTCAGGAAGGCCTGCCCTGGTCTCACTTAACTGACATGGAAACTTGCCAGGTTACTTAACATTTCTAAACCCAGTTCAAGCAAAGGTTCAGAAACAAGGATGTCACTACTTACTGCACAGGGTGGCTGTGCACGGTCAGTGATCTATCTTGGCAAGTGACATGGAGCCTTGTATGCTAGACCAGCTCAGGGGTCAGCAAAAGTTTTCTGTAAAAGACCAGATAGTGAATATCTTAGATTTGGGGAGCATCGGCTGTCTGTCCCTCCTATACAACTTTGCTGATTTAGTGAGAAACATACGTTGATAATATGTAACGTGTGGGTGTAGCTGTTTCCCAACATAACTTTTATTTATAGACATGGAAATTTGAATTTCATATAATTTTTATGTGATCCAAAATATTCTTTTTATTTATTTCTAAATTATTTTAGAGTGTTAAAAACTATTCTTAGCTCACTAACCATATAAAAACAGACAGTAGGCTGGATTTGGCCCATGGACTGTAGTTACAGACACTTGGAATAACTTAACATTTACTGTGTGGGTGGCCATGTTCAAGTGCTTCAAATCTATTAACTGAAAAACTCTCACTCAGCCCCATGAAGTAGATATTAGTATCATCTCCCTTTTATGGATAGGGAAACTAAGATTCAGTGATTTGCCTAAGATTGCACCGTTGTTAAGAAACAGGGCTGGGGTTCAAACCTTCTGTTTCCAGGGTCTCTATATAACATTCAGCAATATTGCTTCATACATGGAGTATTTTCTATGTGTTCTTTATTTTTTTAAATGTCAGTTATAAAAAGAAATTTAAAAATGCTCTTTTGGTAGTGGTCAGAGCAAGCAAAGGTGGACAGTGTTACTATATGAAACAGGAAGCCACCTGCAAATGTTAACTGTTTGCTGCTCTTGTTCAATTTCAAGAGTCAGAAAAGACTTTTTATATAAGAGAACTGGAAGGAAAAAATCAACTGTAAAATAAATTATTTTCAAAAGGGAAGAAATATGAGTTACTTTCAGGCAACAGGTAAATGACCTGATGGATCCACTGTAGTTAGTTGTAACATTTAAAAAAAAAAATCCACGAAGTTTGTTCCAGTTTGAGAAAAAAATTTAAGGGGATCTTCCTCATAAAGGGAAAAACAGATTTTACAGCTCTATGAGCCTGCTCTGATATTCATGTGTCATCAGTGATATTTTATGCATGAGACTGGGTTGCTTTGGTACTGAGAGAAGGACTTGGTATCCAAGAAGTCAAGACTGTATCTCTACATGGTACCAAAAACGAAAAAGACAGGCCTCTGGGCTGCAGCTCCTGGGTAATGAAACAGAAAGAGCACAGAGGGAGATCTGGGAAGCTTGAATTTCAGTCTGCTCCCTGCCCTTTTGTTAGCTGTGTTACCTTGGGCAAAGTCCTGAACTTCTCTGAACCTTCCATCCCTTGGTATAAAAGTACCTCAGCTGGCTTTCCCTTGCACAAGATATGCGTGAGTATGGGCTAGTCAAGCACACAAGGCAGATGTAAATCACATGGGCTTAATGGGGAAACAATCATACATAGATGTTGCTGGATTATGTGCTGTTTTGCATCCCTCGATATAGCCTTTATGATAAATAACAATGAATACTTACCATACTCCTTATTGAACTCTTCATTTATAACAAGCCTTTCAGGTGAACAGTATCATCTCTGTTTACTTGGGCAGAACAAAGCTCACAGAGGCCAGGTAGCTCACACAAAGTTGCCCAGCTTGTGACTGCAAAGCCCACGCTCTTACCTCCCTCTACACGGTGGAGGGAACATGTTTATAAGAGCATCATAGACAGGCAGCCCTTCCTGAGACGCAGGCACTCAGCAATACCAATGAGACCTGACTCGCTCATACATCATAGCTCGGATGCAGTACTCATCCGAGTACTGGATCAGATTGGGTTGGGTTGTGCTGAAATGTGACATCATAGTCGCTAACAGTTTTAGTCATCTGCTGTGTGCACTCATTTTAGAGAAGAGGAAAACTGAATCTGTGGGAGGCTAGAACATTGTCTATAGCCACAGAAGGAGGCTAGGATCAAGACAGGAAACCAGATCCAACTCTGGAGCCTCACCAGCTCTGCTAGACTGCCCTTGATTCTGTATTTTATGGTCATGGATATAGTTCCCATTTCCCAAGTCCTGGTTTAACAAAACAAAACAAAGGGAAAAAAACAACAACAAACCACTTCTTGTTGTCTGAATTACTCTGAAAGATTAACTCTAAAGACAAAAGGTAGAAATCTTTCAGCTTGAGAGGTGCCTTAGAGTAGCTGCAGTATCCAGGCTGCTCTAGCTGTGGGTGGGTGAGTCTGATTTCCTCTGATTCTGTGATCTTCCCGTTTCCGTGATGCGCTTGGCAAGCTGTTGACCGTTGGGAGGTGGGTTATATAATTCACTCTCTGGGTCACATCTGGAAAATCCATGAGCGGCGTTGCATGCTGAGACTAAATTGTTCTGTGGTGCTTTGCAAGGCATTCTCCATACTCTTTTGTCACACACAATTTAATGAAACCAGTGCACCCTCTCCTGCTTCTCCTATTAAGTTTAGTCAAAATATGAGCACATCCTAGTCCATCTTATTTGTAAAACAAAACAAAAAACAATAGTCATGCAGGGAGAGAGAGAGAGAAGAGGGAAAGAAATAAATGGAAATGGAATGGGGCAAGTTTTAGGATGATCACCCATGAGAATACCATGGTACAGAGGTAGCATTCCAAGTACTAATTTATACATTTTCTCCTTCTGTGTCTTTAAAGGAGTGTGGATGTTCAGGGCATGGAGGACAGAAAATGATCTGATAGACCCCAGGTTTTATATTTCAAACTTTTAAGTTAGGTGCTCTCTCATTTTATCCTCAAAACTGCCTTACCTTATCAGAATGGTGCTTTCCCATTCTACATGTGGAAGGGTTGAGTCTTGCAGACATTCAGTGACTTGCCCAGGGTTATACACTTAATGATGTTGAAGGCAGAGTACAAACCCAGACCCCCAGAGCCCTTGTCCTGGCCACTGTCACTGACCACTTCACGTTTGCCTCCCTCTAAGACAGGAAGCCCCATTGTAACATACAACATTATAATACATTAGAGAAATACAGTATAATACAGCCTGTGTGTTCTTTACCTTTCATCAGGCCCAGAAATGGTGGCAAGTATTGTGTAGGGCGCAGAATGAAATTTAAGTCCTGCAACACAGAGCCGTGTCCCAAGCAGAAGCGAGACTTCCGAGACGAACAGTGTGCTCACTTTGACGGAAAACATTTCAACATCAACGGTCTGCATCCGAACGTGCGCTGGGTCCCAAAATACAGTGGAAGTAAGTTCATCTGGGGAGGTGCCCACGGCTGCTGGCTGGCACAGGGTCCAGGCACGAAAGTCACGTCGCATGGTGTTTCTCCTGTCTAGTTTTGATGAAGGACCGCTGCAAGCTGTTCTGCAGGGTGGCAGGGAGCACAGCCTACTATCAGCTCCGTGACAGAGTGATAGATGGAACGCCGTGTGGCCAGGACACCAGTGACATCTGTGTCCAAGGCCTGTGCCGGGTGAGTCCCAGATGGCGCGCTCTTCATTGTGCTGTCCTGCCGCCAAACTGTGATGTGTAGCTTCCTCAATATGATAGCAACTGCTTGTGTCTGTGCATTATCTCCAGGGCAGTGGTTCTCAAAGTGGGATCCTCAGACCAGCTTGAGCACCATCTGATTCTCTTTTTTTTCTTTGTTTTATTTTCTTTGATTTTTTTAATTGCAGTGTAATTGATGTACAATGTTGTACTGGTTTCAGGTGTACAGCACAGTGATTCAATTATATTTATCTGTATGTATACATATATATATATATCTCCTTTCTTTTGTCTTATTGGTTGTTACAAAACATTGAGTATAGTTCCCTGTGCTTGGGCTATATAGTAGGTCCTTATTGATTATGTATTTTATATACAGTACTGTATATCTGTTAATCCCAAACTCCTAATTTATCCCTCCCAGTACTGTGTGATTCTAATGCATGCCAAAGTTTGAGAACCACTGCCCTACATTTTTCTGACACTCTCTGTGGGAGCCTGCAAGAAACTTCCCTGTGAGGAAATTACAATCGACACTATGCACAATTTCTTTACCTTAACCATTGTGCATAAGGTTAAACCCAAAAGCTTCCTGACAACAAGTTTTAGAAATTGAATAACACTTCTGGCAGATAGTAAAGCATCAAAGCACTGATTTCTTGAGGTTTGGCACTATTTTCCTATTCTCATCAGTCAGAAGTCATTTCTTACACAGCCAGGCTCTGGGATGATGCATTTGTTCCTTGCAAGCAGTCCAGGGCACATTGAAGCTCCTCATTGGTAGGATTTGAGCTTCACCCAACTCCTGACCACAGCTACAGTGAGGACTTCCTTGTCACTCCATGCTAGAGCAAAACATGGAGTTTCTCCTCAGAGACTGGTTCATTTGAAGGTGCAAAATAGATGAGAATGTGAATTCTGTCCTCCTGGTCTTCTGGTGGTTGCCACTGACATTTTCAGACTCCAGTCTTCTCTGCTGCATTGCGTTAAGATAGGAAGACACTGAAGAGGCCACTTGGAACCTGAGGCCTCAACCTGGCAGCCTGCAGTCATGCTTTAGTCCTCCATTCATAGCCAGTGTTTAAACATAGGAGATTTCACATAAAATCAAATTTTCAAGATCTTAGAAAATTGAGAAATGTCGACACTAGCCTCCTGTTTCTGCATGGCAGCAGTAGCCTGGATTAGACAGGGACTGCTATCTTAAGATGGGGTGTGAGCTCTTTAATGGGATAGGCCTCAGCCACTCCTTAATTTTTTTTTTTTCATTCCTGAGCTGTTTCTCACATTTACTTACTTGTATGCCAGTGCTTCTCAAACTTTAATCTCTAGATGAAGCACCTAAGGGTATTATTTACATGTCAGGAAATATACTCTGATTCAGTGAATCTGGGTGGGGCCTCAGATTCTGCATCCCCAACATCATTTAGGATGCTCATGACTGCTGGTCCAAGGATCACATTTTCCCATAGCAAGGATAAAGACTATATCAGTTCACCACGCTTAAAAGTTTAGAGACTTTAAGTTCTTGTCATTTTGAATGTCCCTCTTTCAAAGAAACACATTACCTAAGAATTATAACCTCTCTAATACTTACCATGTATTTCAACTGTTTTCTTTTTAAAAGCAAGCTGGATGCGATCATGTTTTAAACTCAAAAGCCCGGAGAGATAAATGTGGGGTTTGTGGTGGCGATAATTCTTCGTGCAAAACAGTGGCAGGAACATTTAACACAGTACATTATGGTAAGAATTTGTTCCTAAGAACTGTGAGAAGAGAAATAGTCAAACTGTTAACATTAACCACATGTAATATGTGAAAGTATTTGTGTAAAACATAAAATCAGTCTTGTTAAGGTGTATTACCCATCTGGCTATAAGACGCCTAACAGTGAGAATTCTGATATATTCGTTTGTCGCCACCCTTTATGCCATGCTTAGAGAAAATGAACCAGTCTGTGGAATGCTCAATTTCTGCTCAATTCTTTTCAGGTTACAACGTTGTGGTTCTAATTCCAGCTGGTGCTACCAATATCGATGTGCGGCAGCACAGTTTCTCAGGGAAATCAGAGGATGATAACTACTTAGGTGAGATGGGTGCCCCTTCCTTTTGTAGGAATTCTGGTTCCTTTTCCCTATAGCATGTGGAGAGCTTTCAGATTTCATGTATTTTCATAAAAGACGTTGATTTTGAAACTCATCATTTTATTTCTCCTCCATACATTATACCCTCAGTATATTGATTTAAGGGTCATGTAGTTACACTAGTCAATATCAAGGAATTGACTCTGGATCTTAGAAAATAGAAATGCCCCGAATCAAATTTTGAAAGCACTAACTTTGTAAGTTTAGCGTAAAATCATTGCTATCTTTGAGTCATTAAAAAAAAAATTTGTCCTTTGAGTAACTGACATGCCAGTGTTTTCATAAAGGTGTTACTTAACCAACAGCATACCACAGGTGGACTTATTCAATATTTCTTTATGCCTGATCATTCCAAAAGGTTCTATACTGGCAATATTTTTCTTAGGTCATTACTAACATGGCCCATCTTGCTATTCTGTAGGTTGTCCATCCTTCTCTCACCATGGCCAGGATCATGATTATTCAAATTTATTCCTGTTTTCTAACCACAACTCACCAGGAACTTTGTGTTCTTTTTTTGTTTTTTGTTTTAGCTGGTGGCTCATCCCAGTTCCACTTCAGTTTATTATTTTGTAAACTTCCATAAGTGATTAGGAAATTCATCCAATCATTTTTAATTTAAAAAAAGGACATGGGGACTGGGATAATGACAGAAAAGGATTGAGCTAGTCACTTAGCACAACCAGACTCTTCTTAGCTGTGAAAAACAGCAGGACTTGCACTTAGATCTAGAAGAAATCAGGGCAGTCTTGCTGGGCTGCCAATTTTTAAAAGAAATGAATGGACTTTCTTTTTTCTTTTTTAAGAATTTTATTTATACAAAGCACAATGCCAAAAACATTAACAGTTAAAATTTCACCAAATGAAAAAATACTATAGAATACACAGTTGTAAAAAGCTACATTAAGTTATTTTACAACTGCCTCAAGCTGCAAAGAGAAAAAAAACCCAATGCCATACCTCAGTTATCCCTCTCTCAAAATAATGCCATTTATGTTATAAACCGTGAGCACCTCATCAAAAGACGGGAACTGCTTTTGTTAATTCATATATATATATATATTATATATGACTGTATCACTTTGCTGTACACCTGAAACAAACACAACACTATCAATAAAATATAGTACAACATAAAATAAAAATAAGTAACAGACCTTTGGGGCTTTACACCGAGTTAGAGTTCCTATCAGAGGGGTAACAGCACCACAGCTGTACTGAATCCTCATGAAGGAGGCACACGAATGACTGGATTACAAGAGTTACAGGAATGAGAGCTGCTCATTTCCCAGAAACTACAGCTCACAGAAAGCCAACAAAGGCACACGATACAGACCATTTACTTATGAATGTGTAAAACTCAAGAGAGTCCACATTATTCCTATAACATGTTGAAAGTGCTTCAGAATTCACACAATACTAATCTTCTTATGGTTCTGGTTAAATTATATATACCAGTTTATAACAAATGGTAAAATCTGTAACTCTGTTCAAAGTTTTAAAAGATTACTTAAGAATAGTTTCTTGTATTTCTATGCCACCTTTATAGTTCTTGTTTCTCATTTCTTAATTAGTAAATTTAGCGTGCAGGTTCTATCCCAGGCTAATTTATACACTTCTGGAAGGAACGGCCTCTTAAATCCACAGAGTGTTGGGGTGGGGAGCCCCCAACCATGTCAGATTCGTTTCACATATGATAATATACATGTTTCAATCCATTCTCCCAAATTATCCCACCCTCGCCCTCTCCCATAGAGTCCCAAAGACTGCTCCACACATCCGAGTCTCTGCTGTTGTCTCGTATACAGGGTTATCATTATCCTCTTGCTATATTCCATATTTATGTGTTAATATACTGTATTGGTGTTTTTCTTTCTGGCTTACTTCACTCTGTATAATAGGCTCCAGTTTCATCCACCTCATTAGAACTAATTCAAATGTATTATTTTTAACTGCTGAGTAGTACTCCATTGTGTATATGTACCACAGCTTTCTTATCCATTCGTCTGCGGATGGACATCTAGGTTGCTTCCATGTCCTGGCTATTATAAACAGTGCTGCAATGAACATTGGAGTACACGTGTCTCTTTCAATTCTGGTTTCCTCGGTGTGCATGCCCAGGAGTGCGATTGCTGGGTCGTATGGCAGTTCTATTTCCAGTTTTTTAAGGAATCTCCACACTGTTCTCCATAGTGGCTGTAGTAGTTTGCATTCCCACCAACAGTGTAAGAGGATTCCCTTTTCTCCACACCCTTTCCAGCATTTATTGCTTGTAGACTTTTGGATAGCAGCCATTCTGACTGGCATGAAATGGTACCTCATTGTGGTTTTAATTTGCATTTCTCTGATTATGAGTGATGTTGAGCATCTTTTCATGTGTTTGTTAGCCATCTGTATGTCTTCTTTGGAGAAATGTCTGTTTAGTTCTTTGGCCCATTTTTTGATTGGGTCGTTCATTTTTCTGGAATTGAGCTGCAGGAGTTGCTTATATATTTTTGAGATTAATCCCTTATCAGTTGCTTTCTTATAATGCCCAGGCAGGGACTCTACTTATCCATCTTGAATACAGCCTCTATAGAGGCTCTACAACAAATTCCTTTGTTGTAGCATTTTCTGCAATATCTCATTTTTCATTCAGTCAGCCACTTATTTAATGTGTGCCAGGCCCTGTTCTAGGCATGATAGACAAACTGAAGAAAAACATTAACAAATAAAAATCTCTCTTTTCTTAGAACTTACTTTTTAGTGGGAAGAGATAGACGATAAACAATAACTTAATAGATAGGCAAACTATATTCTGTTAGAAGGTCATAAGTAAAATTAGAAAACAGAGGAAATTGGGATACTGAGGGTGGAGCAGGAAGAGTAGAATTGAAAATACTTGAATTGTAGCAAGCGATAACGGATATCTGGGGAAGAGCATTCTAGGCAGAGGGAATGAGGAGTCATGTGTCTATTTTGTTCCAAGGACAGAGGAAGACCAGTGTGGCTGGAGCTGTGTAAGCCCAAAGGAGAGTCCTAGATGAGTTTAAACACATATCAGGACTAAATCAGAGAGGGCCATGGAACTGTTGAAAGAACTTGAATTGTAAGAGACAAGGGTAGCTACTGGATATTTTGAACCAAGGACTAGCATGATATAGTCATATTTTCAAAAGAGTACCCTACTTGTTACACTGAGAATGGGGGGGTGGTCGGGGAGAAGGGTACACAGGGTAGAAACAGAAAGACTGGTTAGAAAGTTATTGAAATGATCAAAGAGTTGCTAGCGGTTTGGCTCCAAATGGGAGCAGTAGAATTGGCAGTAAAATAGTCAAATTAGTCAAAATCTAGATATCTTTTGAGGGTGGAGCCGTCATGACTAGTGGGTGGATTGAATATGATACGTGAGAGAAAGAGAAGGCTCAAGGGTGACTCCACAGTTTTGACCTGAGCAGCTGAAAGAATGTAGTCACTCTCAACTCAGCTGAGACTTGTTTTTTATGTGACCACTAGTGTTTTAGGATCAGAAGCTGTGATTTTGTATCTTTAGCTCAAGATATAAAGCCTTTACATAATATGAACCGAGTACATGATGGCGGAGTTATTGAATAACCATCGTTCATGCTATCTTCACTGAGTACCTACCATTAATGGGGATGGAATTATGATGGAAATATATAGAATCTTCCTTCTTTTATTTGCTTAGAGTTTCTTTCTTTATTTATTTTTGGCTGTGCTGGGTCTTTGTTGCTCTAAGGACTCTTCTTCAGTTGTTGAGAGTCGGGGGCTACTAGTTAGGGTGCATAGGCTTTTTATTGCAGTGGCTCCTTCTTGTTGCAGAGCACAGGCTCAGGCATGAGGATTTCGGTAGTTGTGGCATGTGGGCTCAGTAGTTGTGTCTCCTGGGCTGTGGAGCACAGGCTGTATAGTTGTGGCTCACAGATTTAGTTGCTCTGCAGCATATGGGATCTTCCCGAATCAGGGATCCAACCCATGTCTCCTGCACTGGCAGGGAGATTCTTTACCACTGAGCCAGCAGGGAAGCCCTCCTTCTTTTAAGAATGCATGCTAAGTTGCTTTCGTCATGTCCAACTCTGTGCAACCGTGTGGACTGTAGTCAGATCCCGTGTCAATGGGATTCTCCGGGCAAGAATACTGGAGTGGGTTGCCATTTCCTTCTCCACTTCTTCTTTTAAGAAAGACTATTAAATCTTTCTTGGAATCAGTTCTCAGTGGTCACATCACACCCTCAATACTCAAAGGAGTGGTGCCTTTTAAAACAGTTAACAAAGTTCTTGGGGATCCTTTTCAAATAATTTTTGGGGAATCCCACATTTTTCCTTCAGCCACTGTACAAAATGGGTCAGGCGTTTTTCTTCATGGACTGGGTTATAAATTAGAGCCTGTGACTACTGTGGTCTTACTACTTCCTAATTAAATCCAGCAGCATGGCATGCAGCCTCCTTTATTGGTTAATTTCCTGAAAGCCAAATGCCATGTTGAGTCGTTCCTTTCTTCTCCTCAAAAAGGAGAAGGAGTCTCCAGTGTTCTTCTCCTTCTGGGGAAAAATATCCTTTCAAGCAGTGGCCTCAGTTCAATTCATCAACCAGGTTGGGCACCTAAATTAGGGAGGACCTTCTGATATCCTTTTATGTCTCACTAGAAGTTTCTTAATCTCCTTGTAAAGAATGAAAGCAAAATTAAAGAAGGTTTGTCATCTGGGATGGGTAATTTGAAGTAGTCATGGCTCTTTAATGGAATATCACAGGAAAGTTACCTGTTGGTCAAAGAACATCTCTCTGGAAGCAGATGAAAAGTGCAAGCAAAGATGGCATGTCACAGTTCACCGAGTGTGAAGGTTAAGACCTCAGAGCCTTTGAACCTTACAGTGGTTTCTTAACAAGTTAGGAAGAATATGATGTTGTTATCAAATCTGGCATGTGTAAATGTTTACTCTCGGTTTGAAAGAAGGCACAGCAAATGCTCTAAGAAGATTTTAAAGCCCCCAATTGAGTCTTGCTGGAGTACAGCCCCAGTTGTTTCGTTGCTAAGCAATCATCATCCTTATCCCTCATATTTTTTTTAAGGTCAGTCAAGCCATACTCTTTTTGCATGTGTTGGTGAAGAAACAATTTCCAGGAGAGAGGGCCTTTGTAGCCGCCCAGCTCTGATGGGTGAAATGGGGGGGAAACCAACCCAGGAAATTAGCTCCCTAATCGCATTAGTGGGAGGTTGGGCAGTAGACGGTTGTTTTCAGGAAACTATTTGTTTCACAAGGTACCGAAGCAGAAAGCCTCAGTGTCAAAGGTCATCCTTTCAACATAGACCCCTCCCTCCAGTTGGGTTAAAGCCAAGTTGCACCCAGTGCTACCATCTTCATATTTCTTTAGGAGAAAAAAGGAGTCATTTCCATGGTGTTTATTTGTCTCCAGGATACTAACCTTTGATGAATAGTGTTAGCGGGAAGACAGGAATCGATTCAGTTCAAGATAAAGCAGGAACTCCATTTCACTTGATGTCTCCTATCTCCTTTCCTACTCACCATTCGCTGGGATAAAGAGCATGCAGTGAAGGGTGAAATGCCCCCAAGTCAGCATAAGCATGTGAGGAAGCCTGGAGATGTTGGAAAGGGTCCCCAAAATTAACCTAGGATAGATGATTGCTCCTTGAATACAGACAGAACTGGATTATCGCCTAATTTACAGAACTGGCCTTGTGACATCTCATTTCCCCCTTTTCAGTGAAGCATCAGCTGGGTAGCTAGCCTTCGACTCCACTTGAAAGCACTGAGTGATTTTGCTGGCAGCACATCCTGCCACCGCCATGCAAGTGCCCACATCAGGAGGCAGCCATAGGAGGCCTGAGGTGCCACAGAAACAACCTCTTCTCCAACCAGTGACCCATTGAAACTCCTGCATCTTGCATGACTGGTGGGTCTCATGTTGCAGGAGCTGTGGGGAGACGAGGTTGTCAGAGGTTTATACTGACAGGAAAAGTTATTTGGCTGAAAGTTCTTGGTTCTTCTTGTCACGAATGTCAGGTTCAGTCAGTCACCTGTTCTTTCAGCATTATTGATTGAGCACCTGCTATGGGCTGGGATCTTTCTTAGGCTTATACAAGCGCCCTTTTAAGAGTTGACTTTACTTCAAGAGGCTCATGCAATCTAGCAAAATCAACAACTTAATTTTTTTAAAAAATCTATAGCTAAACATATTTGCTTTCAATTTGCACAGAAGGTAAAGAATGCCCGAAATCATTCACTGATTTCATGGACATTTGTTGGCTTTCTTCTTGAAAAACTGGTGGTTGACAGGCTCTGGAGATACATTTCCATGATTAGAAGTCACCTGGCCTCAGAAAATATTTTAATAATATTTAAGTCATGCTTTTCTTATCCATAAATTAAGCATCTATAAAAGCGTGATGAGAAGACAGTGCATTTGAAGGCATTTTGATCTGCCAGCTACCAAATCCTATATGCACCATCTTGTTCAATATTTACAACAATTCTATAAGAAAGCTGGGCTTCCCTGGTGGCTCAGACAAGAAAGAATCTGCCTTCAACACAGAAACCCGGATTCGATCCCTGGGTTGGGAAGATCCCCTAGAGAAGGAAATGGCTACCCATTCCAGTATTCTTGCCTGGAGAATTCCATTGACAAAGGGGCCTGGTAGGCTACAGTCTGTGGGGTTGCAAAGATTACAACAGGACTGAGTGACTAACACTTTCATTTTCACTTTATAAGAAAGCCGTTATCCAGAGGAAGAAACTGAGGCTTAGAGAGGTTGAGAAACTTCCCTGAGGTCACACAACCAAAGTGGGACGAATTAAAATCGTTATGGGTCTTATTTCAGGTATTATACCTTTAACCACTTCAGTTCATTGCCTCCACATAGAAAAATGTATAGCTGACCTGGGGATGAACATGACTGGAAGTCAAGGTTTATTGGTGGGAGTGAATGGTGAGGTCGGAAGAATAGATCAAGATAAGAGAGTGATGCTGAGGAGTTTGAACAACATTCTGTTGGTTGTAGGGACAATCAAATGATTTTGAATAAAAAAGAACCAAGATTTTGGATTGCCTTTTTTAATATGTTTTTAAAGGCTTTGTTTCCTGTGTCACCACTGTCTTCCCAACCATTTCAAGTGAAGGCATCTTACTATTCCCTCAGGGCTAAGATAAGGCTTATAAGGGTAGAAATTCTGGTAGGTGAAGCACTGCTTTAGGGACCACATTTGATGCATTTCAATCTTGAGCCTGCAAAGAATAATCTTTGCATCCGTATAGTGCCCAGTGGGGTGAACTCTGTGAGGTTCCTATGTCTACAAAAACAAGGGCCCTGCTGCCACAGTCTATTCAGAGATACATCACAGCCTTCATTCATTTCCACATAAGAGTACAATATCTAATTTCCCTAAATCCTCTCAACCTCTTCTGCATATGCATTGCTTCTGGTCTGCATGGTGAAAGACAACACAGCACCTGCATCAGTGAAAGACAGGTTAGGATGTGGCAGGTACTTGGGATAACTTGGCTTCTTCCCATCCCAGAACCAAGACAGATGTCACTGATGATGCTGAGACATGATGCTGAAAAGAAATCCTGTTCTCCATAGTTTCTTGAGTGACTAGCACCAAATGATTAACATTGGTGTCTGGGAAGAAACTTATTTGCCAACTCTGAGTTAAGTTTCCACATTCCTTTTATTCACCTAAATATTTACATGGCCTGTGTATTTTAAGGGTTCCCTCCCTGCTGAGATATGCTAATTGTGTACAACTTATAAAAGAGAAGGGGCCGCTTTCTAGTATTTTGTTCAGAGCTCAAATGTTTCGTAGTTCTGCTTTCTTGAGTACTTGTTACATGTCAGGTCAAAACATGGAATAGTTCATTATTCAAAGAGCAGTTGTACTGGGGAAAAAAAGTGATACTTAAAAATTTTTATAGTAACTGAAAGTGAAAGTTAGTTGCACGGTTGTCTCCAACTCTTTGTGATCCCATGGACTGTAGCCCACCAGGCTCCTCTCCCCTTGGAATTCTCCAGGCACGAGTACTGGAGTGGGTTGCCATTTCCTTCTCCTGGGGATCTTTCCGACCCTGGGATCAAACTCTGGTCTCCTACACTGCAGGCAGATTCTTTACCAACTGAGCTAATAACTACTAAGGAGAACCTATGATTGAAATATTATTTGATTTTTTTTCATGAAATAATTGGGATTTTGTCTTGAGAAATTAATCAAAAAGTATGAAAATAAATTTTATTTTTTCTTACGTTCAACAAAATTACATTTTGATTTTAATCATGCTCAGGTTTTTAGAATGGAGAATATGTCAGTGGATAAATATTTTCGCCTAAGTTTTTCAGTCAAGTTATATGACATTAGAGTGGTACATTCTTTGCTTAAAGTTTGAGCTCAACAGTAAAACCTGAAAAGGAGTCATTTTTTAAAAAGCTTCCCGAGATTTTTTTATTTACTTTCCCAACAATCTCTCTTGACATTTGGAGAACTAAATTATCCCTTCTGAAGCAGCTGTCATCTCATCTTTTTTGTCCATTTTCTTTCCTTTTCTTAAATGTCTGACTGGTCTAACTCTGTCATGGTCTCAGTTGGCCAGTGTTTTGGCCCTTGACTCAAGCATTACTTTTTCAGCTTCACTGATTATTTCATCTTTTGCAATATTTGCAGTAGATTCATTCATTCTCCCTTCCCCCCCTCAAAAAAAACACTATTTTTTGAGCATCTACCATGTGTTCTTTCAGAAGCTGAGATATAACTGTGAACAAAACAGTCCAAATATCCTTGCTTACATTCTTTTTCTGGGAGAATAGAGAGAGCATAAGCAAAGTATAATGGAGAAAAATTAAGCTAGGAATTGGATGAGAAGTTTTGGTGGAAGGGGTTTGAAGGTTTAAAAAGAATGATCCAGGTAGGCTTTACCGTGCAACAAATTATCTCATGATCTAGTGACTTAGAATAACAAGTGTAAACAGTATACAAGTTTCCATGTGTCAGGAATCTGGGAGCAGCATAGCTGGGTGTTTCTGGCTTGAGGTCTTTCCTGCAGTGGCTGTGAAGACTTCAGTAAGGGTTGTGATTCTATCTGAAAGCTTGACTGGGGCTAGCAGGTCCACTTCCTGGATACTTCACTTAATTGCTCTTGGCAGAAGGCTTTGGTTCCTTGCTGCCTTTTGCAGAAGGCTTCTCAGTGGAGCTGCTTGAGTATCTTAACAACTCAGCAGCTGACTTCTCCCAAAGCCAGAGATTCAAGGAAGAGCACAGTGGAGCCCTAATGCCTTAGACCTAGCCTTGGACATCACAGTATCCTAGTGATTATACAGTCAGCGCAATTCAGTGTGAGAGGGGACAGCACAAGGTGTGAATATAGAAGGCAAGGATCGTTGGGGCCATATTGGAGGCTGACTACCTCAGTGGGTCTTCCCAAAGAATTGATATTTGAGTGTCATAGTGGTTATGGATTTTCAGTTTCAACATCTGTCAAAACAGGACAACAAAGATTCAATAGGTTCAACTATTGAATGAAATAGAAAGAGTTATTTGGGTGGGAACCAGTTTTATAAATGTTCATTTCATTAATAATATATTTTTAAATCATACGCTTTCTTTTTTTAAATTGAGATAATTTTGGAAAAATTGTTTGGGTTCTCAAGATCATGGCTGAAATTCTGGAACAGGAACTATGAGGTCTCTGTGTTTATGTGTTCATATGTGTCTATGTGTGTTATAGATGTGTGATATTGCCAAAAGTTAATTCACAAAGGAGCTCTATTTAATTTACTTAAAGGAAATTAAATATAAATACTCAAAAATACAAAATAATTAAGTCAGAATAAATTTCAGGCTCATATTATCTGAAAAATGTTCGGGACAAAATTAATATCTGTTAATGAAAGTGGTTTAAGCTTTTTGGTGTGAAAAAACTAAGATCATGGCATCTGGTCCCATCACTTCATGCCAAATAGATGAGAAAACTGTGGAAACAGTGGCTGACTTTATTTTTCTGGGCTCCAAAATCACTGCTGATGGTGACTGCAGCCATGAAATTAAAAGACGTTTGCTCCTTGGAAGGAAAGTTATGACCAACCTAGACAGTATGCTAAAAAGCAGAGACATTACTTTGCCAACAAAAGTCTGTCTAGTCAAGGCTATGGTTTTTCCACTGGTCATGTATGGATATGAGAGTTGGACTATAAAGAAAGCTGAATGCCGAAGAATTGATGGTTTTGAACTGTGGTGTTAGAGAAGACTCTTGAGAGTCCCTTGGACTGCAAGGAAATCCAACCAGTCCATCCTGAAGGAGATCAGTCCTGGGTGTTCATTGGAAGGACTGATGTTAAAGCTGAAACTCCAATACTTTGGCCACCTGATGCGAAGAGCTTACTCATTGGAAAAGACCCTGATGCTGGGAAAGATTGAGGGCAGGAGGAGAAAGGGATGACACAGAATGAGATGGTTGGTTGGCATCACCAACTCGATGGACATGGGTTTGGGTGGACTCCAGGAGTTGGTGATGGACAGGGAGGCCTGGCATGCTGAGGTTCATGGGGTTGCAAAGAGTCAGACATGACTGAGTGACTGAACTGAACTGAAGTATAGGCAAAGAGTTACACATAATCAGGATTTTCTAAGATTGGATTTAATTTAGTTGGGTAAATTTGGAAAACTCAGCAGTGGCCACAGGACTAGAAAAGGTCAGTCTTCATCCCAATCCCAAAGAAAGGCAATGCCAAAGAATGCTCAAACTACTGCACAATTGCACTCATCTCACATGCTAGTAAAGTCATGGTCAAAATTCTCCAAGCCAGGCTTCAGCAATACGCGAACCTTGAACTTCAAGGTGTTCAAGCAGGTTTTAGAAAAGGCAGAGGAACCAGAGATCAAATTGCCAACATCCGCTGGATCATGGAAAAAGCAAGAGAGTTCCAGAAAAACATCTATTTCTGCTTCATTGACTATGCCAAAGCCTTTGACTGTGTGGATCACAATAAACTGTGGAACATTCTGAAAGAGATAGGAATCCCAGACCACCTGACCTGCCTCCTGAGAAACCTGTATGCAGGTCAAGAAGCAACAGTTAGAACTGGACATGGAACAACAGACTGGTTCCAAAGAGGAAAAGGCGTACGTCGAGGTTGTATGTTGTCACCCTGCTTATTTAACTTCTATGCAGAGTACATCATGAGGAACGCTGGGCTGGAAGAAGCACAAGCTGGAATCAAGATTGCTGGGAGAAATATCAATAACCTCAGATATGCAGATGACACTACCCTTATGGCAGAAAGTGAAGAGGAACTCAAAAGCCTCTTGATGAAAGTGAAAGAGGAGAGTGAAAAGGTTGGCTTGAAGCTCAACATCCAGAAAACTAAGATCATGGCATCTGGTCCCATCACTTCTTGGGAAATAGATGGGGAAACAGTGGAAACAGTGTCAGATTTTATTTTCTTCGGTTCCAAAATCACTGCGGATGCTAATTGCAGTCATGAAATTAAAAGACACTTACTCCTTGGAAGAAAAGTTATGACCAACCTAGACAGCATATTAAAAAGCAAAGACATTACTTTGTCAACCAAGGTCCGTCTAGTCAGGGCTATGGTTTTTCCCGTGGTCATGTATGGATATGAGAGTTGGACTGTGAAGAAAGCTGATCGCCAAAGAATTGATGCTTTTGAATTGTGGTGTTGGAGAAGACTCTTGAGAGTCCCTTGGACTGTAAGGAGATCCAACCAGTCCATTCTAAGGGAGATCAATCCTGGGTGTTCATTGGAAGGACTGATGCTAAAGCTGAAACTCTAATACTTTGGCCACCTCATGGGAAGAGTTGACTCATTGGTAAAAACTCTGATGCTGGGAGGGATTGGGGGCAGGAGGAGAAGGGGACGACAGAGAATGAGATGGCTGGATGGCATCACCGACTCGATGGACATGAGTTTGAGTGAACTCCGGGAGTTGGTGAAGGACAGGGAGGCCTGGCGTGCTGTGATTTGTGGGATCGCAAAGAGTCAGACACGACTGAGCAACTGAACTGAACTGAAATGGATTTTGTTAGGAATGGGGTAAGACAAGACTGGATTTGATTTCTCTCTCCAAAGTATTCTTGAAATGCTACTTTTGACAAACAGATTAAGATGAGTTTCTTCACCTATAAGTGATTTGTATTTGCTTTTGAGATCTTCCCTGATAGCTCAGTTGGTAAAGAATCTGCTTGGAGACTTTACCAGTGCAGGAGATCCCAGTTCGATTCCTGGGTCGGGAAAATCTGCTGGAGAAGGGATAGGCTACCCACTCCAGTATTCTTGGGCTTCCCTTGTGGCTCAGCTGGTAAAGAATCCACCTGCAATGTGGGAGACCTGGGTTCAATCCCTGGGTTGGGAAGATCCCCTGGAGAAGGGAAAGTCTACTCACTCCAGTATTCTGGACTGGAGAATTCTATTAACTACAGTCCATGGGGTCGCAAAGAGTTGGACATGACTGAGCGACTTTCACAATGTTGGCTTCTAACATTTTGTAGGTTTCACTTGTACAGCATTATATTTCTACTTGTGTATATGCTACAGCATACTCATTACAAAAAATATAGTTTCCATCCATCACCATCCATTTGATCTCCTTACTCTTTTTGCCCTACCCCTGCCCACCCCGCCACTTCTCCTCTGGTAACCACATTTATTAGTTCCATCTGTAACCCTATAACTGCAGGGCTTGTATCACAAACCGCAGTCTAATTAGCACTCTTGTATTATATGTCAGCTAATTTTCAAAGGCACCATGAAGGGTGGGTGTCTCTATCTCCACTTTAGAGATAAAGAAATCAAGACCAAGAGTAGGAAAGTGATGTCCCAAGGCCACATACTTGGGAAGTGGCAACGCTCAGATTTGAGTCTGTGTGCATCTGACTGAAAAGTCCATATTCTTCACACTCTGTCTGCCTATCAATGTGTTCTTTCATTTTACAAACAGAAGAATGGCAGCAAATCAATGATTTCTCTTTTCTCGCCACCAGCTTTATCAAGCAGTAAAGGCGAATTCTTGCTCAATGGAGACTTTGTTGTCACGATGTCCAAAAGGGAAATCCGTATTGGGAATGCTGTGATAGAATATAGCGGGTCCGACAACGTTGTGGAAAGAATCAACTCCACAGGTCGCACTGAACAAGAACTTCTGCTTCAGGTAAACACTTGGCCATGAGTCCATGCCCCTTTTCTAATTCCATGAATTGCCAGGCCTACATCCATCCTCTCCATTTTCTCTTCGCATTCTAGGTGTTGTCAGTGGGAAAGTTATACAACCCCGATGTGCGCTATTCTTTCAATATTCCAATTGAAGACAAACCCCAACAGTTTTACTGGAACAGTCATGGACCCTGGCAAGCATGCAGTAAACCCTGCCAAGGTATCTACTTTTAGGTTGAGCTCAGGGGATTTGACGTGTTTTTTAATTTTTTCTTTCTTTCTTTTTTGTGGAGGCAGCCAAATTCATGTAATCGGTACACCTTTCTATCTGCATCCTTTTTCTAATCGTTCTCTGCCTCTGTCTGGTCACTTTGGGCTGGCAAGTTGAACTATTTAATGGATTTAGGACATGTTTGGTTTCCTCATCATGTGTGAAGCCAAGCAAAATCAGCTCTGTCAAATTGACTTTCCAGAGACATAAATTTAGTAGTCATATTATATGCACTTTATCTGGTTTCCTTTTGTCTAATTTATGAGTTGGCAAACTATAGCCAGAGGGCCAAATTCAACTCACTTCCTGCTTTTATAAATAAAGTTTTGTTGGAACACAATTTTTTACATCTGTAAGCGGCTGCTTATGCTCTGTAACAAGAGTTTAGTAGTTGCAATAGAGATCATATGGCCCACAAAACCAAATATGTTGACTGTCTAACCCTTTACAGAAAATGTTTGCCAGTCTCTGGTCTAAATAGTTGATGGAATAAGTTACTTTGCCTGAAAAATATTTTTTCCTCCTTGCTTAGGGGAGCGGAAACGAAAACCTGTTTGCACCAGGGAATCTGATCAGCTTACAGTTTCTGATCAAAGATGTGATCGACTGCCTCAGCCGGCACCCATTACTGAACCTTGTGGCACAGACTGTGACCTGAGGTGAGGCCAGTGTTTCCTCGTGGTCTTTATCACTGAGTTCTGAAGGTTTTGCAGGGAGCAGGTGGGATATTAGTCCTTAGGCCCCTTCCTTGTGTTTCAGTGAAATAAGCTTTAGTCAGTTTTCCATCCCTCTGAAACTGATTATCTAAGACATATGCCTGCAGATTTCTTGTTTTTCTCCTAAGAATTAAAAAAATAGCTAATAGAGTATGACAGCTGCCCAAGAAAGTTCTCATTGGACCCTCACAACTTGCTGTATAGGTATTATTATGACTGAGTTACCTTGATTGCAAAAGTTTGTGTTTTTTGGTTTTTTTTTTTTTAATCTTTGAAAGACTACAGAAAAGGAGAACCTCATCCATCAAAGTACCTTTAATAGTCAGTATCCACCCAGAACGTTTATCACAAGTATAAGAAGTTTTATATACATGGAAGTTGCAGTGCACTAAGGTAGTCATGGAAAGAACAGGAGGAAGATTTATATACAGATGGCAGCCCACTCCAGTATCCTTGCCTAGTAAATCCCATGGACGGAAGAGCGTGCTAGGCTACAGTCCATGGGGTCGCAAAGAGTCGGACATGACTGAGGACTTAACTTTTCATTTTCATGAAGACGGTTCAATATTTAAGAAAAGTATGAAATTTGAGGCAGCATTTTCCTGCAACTGACCGTGTCATGTTTGAATGTTCACCAGCCTGGGGGTTGCATTGTATAGTGTACACGTCAGTCAAATGCAGGTAAGATAAGCTGGTGCTTGTCCACCTTTCACAGAAGAAACTACCAAGAGGGAGTAGTCTGGGAAATTGTTAAGGTCTCTTCATTCATAAATAGCAAAATGAACACAGACATACTTTTCAGGTTCTGTGTCACCATGCCAAATCCTATCAAGTGGTATTGTCAGCTCCTGGGGCTGGAGTAAAGATTATTAAGTACCCTCAAGGCTCTGAGAGAAGAGAGGAGTGCTGTGATTAGCTAGTTATGTCTGGCAGTATTAACGTTCAGTTCAGTTCAGTCGCTCAGTCGTGTCCGACTCTCTGCGACCCCATGAATCACAGCACGCCAGGCCTCCCTGTCCATCACCAACTCCCGGAGTTCACTCAAACTCACGTCCATCGAGTCGGTGATGCCATCCAGCCATCTCATTCTCTGTCGTCCCCGTCTCCTCCCGCCCCCAATCCCTCTCAGCATCAGAGTCTTTTCCAGTGAGTCAACTCGTCGCATGAGGTGACCAAAGTATTGCAGCTTCAGCTTTAGCATCAGTCCTTCCAATGAACACCCAGGATTGATCTCCTTTAGAATGGACTGGTTGGATCTCCTTGCAGTCCAAGGGACTCTCAAGAGTCTTCTCCAGCACCACAGTTCAAAAGCATCAATTGTTCGGCGATCAGCTTTCTTCACAGTCCAACTCTCACATCCATACATGACCACGGGAAAAACCATAGCCCTGACTAGACGGACCTTGGTTGGCAAAGTAATGTCTCTGCTTTTTAATATGCTGTCTAGGTTGGTCATAACTTTCTTTCCAAGGAGTAAGCATCTTTTAATTTCCTGGCTGCAATCAGCATCTGCAGTGATTTTGGAGCCCCAAAAAATAAAGTCTGACACTGTTTCCACTGTTTCCCCATCTATTTCCCATGAAGTGATGGGACCAGATGCCATGATCTTAGTTTTCTGAATGTTGAGCTTCAAGCCAACCTTTTCACTCTCCTCTTTCACTTTCATCAAGAGGCCTTTGAGTTCCTCTTCACTTTCTGCCATAAGGGTGGTGTCATCTGCATATCTGAGGTTATTGATATTTCTCCCGGCAATCTTGATTCCAGCTTGTGCTTCTTCCAGCCCAGCATTCCTCATGATGTACTCTGCATATAAGTTAAATAAGCAGGGTGACAATATACAACCTTGACGTACTCCTTTTCCTCTTTGGAACCAGTCTGTTGTTCCATGTACAGTTCTGACTGTTGCTTCCTGACCTGCATACAGTTTTCTCAAGAGGCAGGTCAGGTGGTCTGGTATTCCATCTCTTTCAGAATTTTCCACAGTTTATTGTGATCCACATAGTCAAAGGCTTTGGCATAGTCAATGAGGCAGAAATAGATGTTTTTCTGGAACTCTCTTGCTTTCTCCATGATCCAGCAGATGTTGGCAATTTGATCTCTGGTTCCTCTGCCTTTTCTAAAACCTGCTTGAACATCTGGAATTTCACGGTTCACATATTGCTGAAGCCTGGCTTGGAGAATTTTGAGCATGACTTTACTAGCGTGTGAGATGAGTGCAATTGTGCAGTAGTTTGAGCATTCTTTGGCATTGCCTTTCTTTGGGATTGGAATGAAGACTGACCTTTTCCAGTCCTGTGGCCACTGCTGAGTTTTCCAAATTTGCTGGCATATTGAGTACAGCACTTTCACAGCATCATCTTTCAGGATTTGAAATAGCTCAATTGGAATTCCATCACCTCCACTAGCTTTGTTTGTAGTGATGATCTCTAAGGCCCACTTGACTTCACATTCCAAGATGTCTGGCTCCAGGTGAGTGATCACGCCATCATGATTATCTCTGTCATGAAGATCTCTTTTGTAGAGTTCTTCTGTGTATTCTTGCCACCTCTTCTTAATATCTTCTGCTTCTGTTAGTTCTATACCATTTCTGTCCTTTATCGAGCCCATCTTTGAATGAAATGTTCCCTTGATATCTCTAATTTTCTTGAAAAGATCTCTTGTTTTTCCTATTCTGTTGTTTTCCTCTATTTCTTTGCATTGATCGCTGAGGAAGGCTTTCTTATCTCTCCTTGCGATTCTTTGGAACTCTGCATTCAGATGCTTATATCTTTCCTTTTCTCCTTTGCTTTTCGCTTCTCTTCATTCAGTTCAGTTCAGTTCAGTCGCTCAGTCGTGTCCGACTCTCCAAGACTCCATGAATCACAGCACGCCAGGCCTCCCTGTCCATCACCAACTCCTGGAGTTCACTCAAACTCATGTCCATCGAGTCGGTGATGCCATCCAGCCATCTCATTCTCTGTCATCCCCTTCTCCTCCCGCCCCCAACCTTTCCCAGCATCAGAGTCTTTTCCAGTGAGTCAACTCATCGCATGAGGTGGCCAAAGTATTGGGTTAAGCAGTATTAATTCGTTTTGAGTTATGTCCGTATAAACCCATTGCTTCAGTCAGGGGAGTTAATTTAACTAATTTAATTAATAATAAATTAGTTAAATTAGACTTAAAGTCTTTTCAAAAAATTATTAGCTAATTGCTAAACTGCATTAATCACTAAAACAGGGAAAAAACATTGAGTTGGTAAATAGACTATTTGATTTAACCTCATTAAATTGGGAAAGGTGATATAAGATTAGCCTTATTTCAAATTATCACTGAAAATAATAATAATTAACTAGTACTGTGAATATCATTCAGCAGTAGAGTTGACCATTTACTAACAAACACATTTAAACAATTTGTTTTGATTCCTGGGTTAGGAGGATCCCCTTAAGGGGAAAATGGCAACCCACTCCAATATTCTTGCCTGGAAAATTCCATGGACAGAGGAGCCTGGTTGGCTACAGTCCATGGGGTCACAAAGATTCAGACACAACTAAAGTGACTGAACAAGAATGAATTATCCTAATATTTGTATATTAATTGTTAGATAATCTTAATTAACATCTTACTTATTTATATATCATATAAAATTTATACATTAATTCCTCAAACAGCACAGTGGTGTAAGTAGTATTATTATCTCCACTTCAGAAATAAGGAAAACAGAGTCTGAGAGAGGTATATCAAAGGTGCTATTCTAAATTCCCCATTTGGAGAAAGTCACCTTTTTTTCTTTTTTAATGCTAACTTAAAAAAACTAAAAACCTAAACTCTACTGATACCAGAGGAGGAAAGTAGCTCAGGGAACAGGCTTGGATGACGATGGCACCTCTGGCTGATTAAAGAAGAGAAAGTGAAGGAATTTTAGCCTTGTTTTTTGGTACAAGTATCTATGGTAGAAGTGACACACCTTGAGGATAGTAATTTAGAAATAAAAAGAAAAAATGGTAAGTTTACTGCTAGTTTTCACAGCCTTATAACTAGACAGGTACATGTTCATGTCTTAAATAGAAGATCATGTGTTTTTTTTGCTGCACTACAAGGCTTTTGGGATCTTAGTTCCTCAACCAGGAGTTGAACCCAGGCCCTCAGCAATGAGAGCAGAGGGCTAACCAGTGGACCATCTGAGAATTCCCTCGAAGATCATGTTCATTTGTCAGCATTCAAATGCATATCTTGCTGGTGTTTACAGACTGTTGGAAGAATAAGGTTATTCACTGAAAAACATGCAAATGCAGAAACAAAGTTCAAATACGCATTACTGTCTTCTCTCTGTTAACCTGAAAATTGCTATTAATTGTAATTTATACTAATTATTGCCAAGTATCTGTGTGCAAAATGGAAAAATAGCAGAAAGGATTGCACTGGTTGCTCAAACTCTTAATTTTTCCCAAAACATTTTTATGGAACACAAGTTCAGCAAGATTATCGAGAGCAAACCAGTATGTGAGAAGAATTACTGTCTCCTCCAATATTTGAAGATTTGTAGCTTGGATTAATGATTTGAGGGCCCTGAGAAGTTCTGCAATAGAAGAACCTACTTATATCAGTAGTTTCCCAAATTATTTAATGCCACAATGCCCCACAAACCCACAGAGAAATACAGTTTTTTTTCTGTTCCCATTTATTAACAAACACTTTGCATTTCTGCAATCTAAATTGTCACATGACATGAATGAATGAATTCAAAACACTGAAGGTGAGATGACTTTCCAGGTGAGAGTAAATGAAGTGAGTAATAGCATTTTGAGACCTTTCTTAAGGCAGTGCTGTGACCTTTCCACAGACTACATTCTCTGCCCGAGTTCCGGGGATTGTGTGAACATCAGGGAAACTAGCACACTGTTCCAGCCCAAGCTGCTGGTGTGCTTTCTTGTTGGGAGGGGAAGAGGATTCCTGCCTCCCTTTTCCAGGATGGAATATAACCTTTCCACAAGGAAGTGATGATGAAGGCAAAGAGAAGGTAACCAGGAATCAAAGGGCAGATGGAAGTTCCAGATGCTTCTGTTGAACTGGTCCACGTTTCTAGGCTCACTTCCTTAGGGAAGTGACAGTTTGCCCAGATTAAACTTTGACAGGATGAGATAAAGCACTGTTGTACAATCCCCATATAACATTTTCCGGTTAGAACAAATCCGCCAAATATTATGTCACTCTCACAGAACATCTCAGTAGCCCACTTTATATGCCAAATGTAGAAGTGGGTCAACTCTGACCTATTTTTGAGCATTTGTGAGAAATTCCGAGATAAGTGTGTGTCCAGTGCTCCTCTTTTCTTCCTGAGTGTAGATGGGAGAACTCTTAGGGCTTTGGTATTTGACAAACTACCAAGTTTCTGAGCAGGATAAAATTAATGATCAACAGTGAAATCATCTTTTTGGGATTGCTAAATTTGATCAACGTAACATGTCTCACTCAAGCTCATTTATTTAGACTGTTCTATTCATTTCAAGTAATTTTTTTTTCTTTTTAAAGCACTAGCCCATTGCTGGAGTGTTAAAAGAGCCACTTGATTTATCAGTACATACTGAGCACCTCCTGTGTGCCGAGAAAGGCTTATTATATGTGCAAGGGATACAAAGTTGACAAAAGTTTGTGGACTCAAATCTAATTTTAAAAGTCAATAATTATGGGGCCGGAAGGGATAGATAGGTGGAGCACAGAGGATTTTTAGGTCCATATGATACTGTAATGGTGGATGTTTCACTATACATATGTCCAACCCATGGAATATATAGCATCAAGAGTGAACTCTAAGGAAAACTGTAGACTTCAGTGATAATGATGTGTCAGCAAAGGTCCATCAGTGTGACAAAGGTACACTCTGGTGGGGATGTGTTGATAATCAGGAGACTGTGCATGTGTGGGAGCAGGGGTGTATGGGAGCAGGGGTGTGTGGAAGCAGGGGTGTATGGGGGCAGGGGTGTGTGGGGGCAGGGGTGTGTGGGAGCAAGGGTGTGAGGAAATCTCTGTACCTTCCTCTCAGTTTTGTCATGGAACCTAAAACTGCTCTAAAAACATTAGTCTTTAAAACAAACTGTAATTGAGTTATATATATGGTCCATACAATCTTTATTCACCACGTAAAATATATGATACTTGAAATTCAGTTGTAGTTCCAATTAAGTAGTTAGTTAATTGCAATCCATTCCTTTATTAATTCATTGAATGTCCATTGAGCATTTTCCAGCACGTGGCCACCTGGAACCTTCCAAGAGAATGTTTCCAACAGTCATTCGTTCTCTGTTAAAAAGCAGCCTACTTGACAAGCAAAATGCTGGGTTGCGTGAATCTTTTAAATATAAAATTTTTTTTTTTTTTTTGCTCTATTGAATTCCTTTTTTTTTTCTTCTTTTTAGTTGCTTGAATTTCAGATTGACTGTATTGGGGGAGAATCTTCACAAAGATAGAACCTCTGATTGTCATTCTGTGACTTTCATGTATGTTGGCAGTGATGAAAAATGCATGGAAATGTTGGTTTCAAATTGAATTTCGGTGACTGACTTTGGTTTTGGGTTCATGGTATTTAAGGAAGAAAACAGAATTCAGCTCTTCTACCAATTGAGTCTAGATAAGACATATATATTTAACAGTAATATTGGTTTCTCCCTCATGGTTTGTGCACAGGTGGCATGTGGCCAGCAGGAGTGAATGTAGTGCCCAGTGTGGTTTAGGTTACCGCACGTTAGACATCTACTGTGCCAAGTACAGCAGGCTAGATGGGAAGACTGAGAAGATTGATGACAGCTTTTGCAGCAGTCACCCCAAACCAAGCAACCAGGAAAAATGCTCAGGAGAGTGTAACACTGGTGGCTGGCGCTATTCAGCTTGGACTGAAGTAAGTTGGTTCTCATTCAGAGTCTTCTTGGATGTTAAATCTGATTAGTTGATGATGACTCCTTACAGAGCTGCATTGTGGAAACCTCATTAAGAGTACCATGATTGACTTATAATGCCTGCCCTCATTAAAACTACAGAAAAGAGTAATACAATCGATCTGTAATGTCTGGTGTGGGCATAGCATATGGAAAATTGGAAGTGGTAGAACAATTTAGCCAAACACTTTTTTCATATCCCACAAGCCATTTCTGATTTTGTTGTCCTATGCCAGTTTGCTAATATTGGCTTTGTTATGAACCTGGTAAATAAATTGATACCGTATACATATACCCCTAAAAAGAAAAAGTAGAACTGACCAGGCTTTGTTGGTTGGTTGTTTCCTTAGAATTGGAAGAGATAAGATAGCCTAGCCAGTATCTTGAACGTGCTTGATGAGAAACTTAGCAACACTTTGGCTTAATTTTTTTTTCCTTTCAGTGTTCTAAAAGCTGTGATGGTGGAACCCAGAGAAGAAGGGCTATTTGTGTCAACACCCGTAATGATGTGCTGGATGACAGCAAATGCACTCATCAAGAGAAAGTCACCATTCAGAAGTGCAGTGAGTTCTCCTGTCCAGAGTGGAGATCAGGAGAGTGGTCAGAGGTGAGATGCTGCTGCTGCTGCTAAGTCACTTCAGTCGATGGGAAGGCTGTTAATTCCCCAACAGGTCATCTCTGATGCTCAGTTCTGAGCCTCTCCAGCTGAGTCCAAATTTAAACCAGCTGCACCTTTCTCCCACCTCCCACTGAAGAAACAACTCCTTCCACCCACCCTGTGAATGGCTTACCGGACACGACTGGTCCATGGTAACCTCAGAGTCGCAGTGGGTTTATGTGGTTCACCCCCCATAATAGCTTCTGTTGGGGATTTTTGAAGTTCCAGTCGCTCACCTTCTCTCCTCTTTCAGACCTGGCTAAGTTGCTGTAAAGGAAATCAGAGCTTTATTAATTATAAAGCTGCACTGGTTTAGATTTGAAGTTTAAAAAAAAAAGGAGATTCCCTGATTGCTTATCTTTGAAATGAGAGAATTGAACCCTAGCAAGTGACCTATTTAATTACCCATTCAGTTGCTAGTGGAAAACTTGGGAAAAAAGAGAAAGGACCAGGTTTATGCTTTGCTTGTCTCTTATTTGATGAAGCATATCAAATTGTTTAGCAAGGTGGTCCCAGGACAACAAGAGAAAGAAGATGAAGGCTCTTTCTCCATTTTGTAGACAGGGCTAATATTTCCCAGTGAGATTGTCTCTGAGCAGGTCCCCACCACGTCCCCATCGCACCTTCCTTCAGAGGAACACATGGCAGGGGAACAGAAATTGTCTTATTCTTTGGGCCAAGTCAGGAATGTGGGGGGAGAGATATTTCTATAGCTTCTGTATCCCTTCCCTGTCTCATTCAGGTAAGTGCAATATTAACTGTTTACTTTCAACATTAAATAAAATCTCAGTCTTAAAAGAATACTGGTAATGTCTCTAAATGGCAGAAAAGTAACAGTACATGTGATTAACAGTGTCTGACTCCTGGACACATTAACAGGAGTCCAGAGCCTGGTTAAATACAGAATGAATGAACGAACGTGTGATAGAGCAAAAAGCATAAGGCTTGATATGTTTACAGATTGCGACCAGAGAGAGAAGAATTGCTCTGGGAATAGAGCACACCTGGTTTTGCTAATCGATGATTAATCCACAAGAACCAGAGTGCATTGTTCAGAAATGACCCTGACTAGCTGTGCCTTTTCTTACAGTGCTTGGTCACCTGCGGAAAAGGGCATAAGCACCGCCAGGTCTGGTGTCACTTTGGCGAAAATCGAGTACATGATAGAATCTGTGACCATGAGACCAAACCAACCTCCATGCAGACCTGTCAGCAGCCAGAATGTGCGTCCTGGCAGGCGGGTCCCTGGGGACAGGTATTTTGAATGATAAAGTTCTTAACTACATTCTTTCCTTCTTATCTGGAGCAGGCCTGCAGAGGGACATTCCAGTGGCAGGGATTTCACCACTGTAGCATGTGGCATGCGCAGTCCCTCTGTGGCGCCAAGCGCTGGAAACCCTGTAACTGTTCTGCCACACTTCTGAGGGTTGTTGTTCCCCTCCTGGAGCTGATCATTCCCTTTCCAGACCCACGTGTGAGTGTTCGCCCTTGGGTTAAAACTGTAGCTTGAGCACACGCACATTCGAACAAATTCACAACAGATCCCCTCGTGCCTGGCTGATGCTATCTACTAGTATGTGTCTGCGGGTCTGTAACAGAATGTGATCCAGCACCAGTGTCTTTGGCAGGAGGGTCTGGGCTGGGATTTGAAAGGGATGGTTTAGCTCCCAGTGTCATGATTCCTAAGCTCACCTCTTAAATTAAGTCAGGCTTTTCAAACAAAATTAATTAGATCAAAGTTTGCAGGCATCCTCTCTCTTTGAAAAAATCTCTTCCAAGTCCCTATTGTTTGTTTCACAGTCACTTGAACTATTCCGAAAGGAAAGAGTGAGAATCTCCCTTGGGCTTGCATTTAAGAAGCCACGACTCTTAGAATTAAGTCTTTCCTAATATAGAAGCAAAAGCGTTCTGGGTACTATTTAAGTAGCACTCCAAGTTCCCTAGAGAAGCAAAGCAGCTGTTTGCTGTCACTTACGTAATCTCTCTAAGAGTGCCTCTCCCTCCACCCAGTCCAACCACAGCCACAGCCTCTTCAGCCCCCTGGCTTATGTCTTCATTTCCAACATGCGTGCAGTGAATGAGAGCAGCTTTATTATTGCACCCTTACAGTTTCTACCATTCACATTTGGACTCTTCCGAATATGCCCTGTTAACACAGTATCCCTGGTGGTCAGAATGGTTGATCATGTTTGAACTCACTCAGTAAATGGGTGGAGGCTGCCTACACTCCATACCTGCCTCCTTTTTGTCTACATCTGCGTATCTCTGTGGAGAGTGCATCTCAGGGCCACTGTTAAGATTTGAAGATAACATCTTTTAGAACTAACAGGCCTTTTTTTTTTTTCTGTGTCTGTGGCATGTCAGTCTTAGCCATAGATTTGTCCTTCCTTTGACTAAACATGCAGTTCACAGCAACCAACTGTTATTTGTTGTTGTTGTTTTTTCCCCCCCTTAATATTATTGAAGGATAGTTCATGTTTATAAGAGAAGTTTGGCAGAAAGCAATTGAGCAAAAAGGAGATAGCCATACTCCTAACTCTATTTCAGAGTTAATACATTTATGATTTTCTTATGTTTTAAAAACGAGTATTAGAATTGTACTTATTTTGTTAATTGAAGTAAAATTCATGTAACAAAATTAACCATTTTGAAGTGAACAAATCAGTGACATGTACTACATTCAGAATGTTGTGCAACCTCCACCTCTATCTAGTTCTAAAACATTATATCACGCTAAAATATTCATCAAGCTGTTATTCCCCGTTTCTCCTTCAACCCTAGCCAGCATTCTGCTTTCTAGTTCCATGAGTTTACTTATTCATACAAATGAAATCATACAATACACGATTGTTTGTGTCTCCAGCTTCTTTCACATAGCATAATGTTTTTGAGGTTCATCATACTGTAGCACACATCTGTACCTCATCCCTTTTTATGTCTGCATAATATTCCATGTGTGCATATACCGTAATTTATCCATTTATCCCTCTAAGGATATTTGGGTTGTTTGCACTTTTTGGCCATTGTGAATAGTGCTTAATTCTTCTATAAATGTTTGGTAGAATTTACCAGTGAAGCCCTCTGGTCTTAAGACTTTTTTTTATTACGAGATCTTTGATTGCTGAGTCAATATTTTTACTTCTTTCTGGTTTCTCAAGTCAGATTTTGTGATTTGTGTGTTTCTGGATAGTTTGTATGGGTTTGGAAATTCATGTGTTTCATCTGGATTGGCTAATATGTTGGTATAGAATTGTCCACACTACTTTCACTGTCCCTTTTTATTGCTATAGAGTCAGGAGCGGTGCTCTCACTTTCATTTCTGATTTTAATTGTTTGCATCTTCTCTGTTTTACTTTTAATCAATCTAAGTAAAGGTTTATAAATTTTGTTATCTTTTTAAAGAACCCTCTTCTTTAAGAAAACCTGGTTCTGCCACTTTTTGCCAGTTTGATAGCTTTTTCAGAGAGGGGGAGTGGATCAGTTCTTTACTATCTGCCCTTTCCATGACATCACTCCCTCTACTTACTGTTTTTTAACCACTAACAGTCTTACTGGACGTATTTCCTTCTGTTTGCTATGGTGCCTTGAATTGACTTTGGTTCTTCCCTATTTAGGTGGTTTCTAATATTTTGTCTTTTATAAATAATATTGTGATGACCATTCTTATATAGAAATATTGATGCAAACTATATTTCTTCAGGGAAATTTTTCAGGAGTCAAATAAGAACTTTACAAAGTACCTATTTTAGCCATGGCATTCTGCTAGGTATAGTGTGAAAGATGTAAAAATGATTCACATGTACTCCCCTCCTTCTAGGAGTTCGTAATCAAGGAATTAAACTACAAACATCATTCCTATGGGAGGTAGAAATAATTCCATGTGATATCTTGATAATTGATCGGTGACAGCAGAATTGCCTGCTCTTAACTAATTTCTTGGGGTGCCAGTCCTCTGGCCCACTCTGATGGAAATATTTTTTTCTCTTGTGAATGTTACGGGCGAAGTTAGGGAAAGAGAACATTTGCCAGCTTGTCTATACTTTCTGTTTTATTTCTCCCCCTCAGTGCAGTGTCACTTGTGGACAGGGATACCAGCTAAGAGCAGTGAAATGCATCATTGGGACTTCCATGTCAGTGGTGGATGACAATGACTGCAATGCAGCGACTAGACCAACTGACTCCCAGGTAAGTTTCCTTTGTCCAAATCAGTTATTGACCTTGGGCACTAAGATGCCAAAACTTCCCAGGAGCTCAGTGGAAACAGAAGTCCTTTCACAGGTAAGTGTGTAGGCAGAGGAGACAGTAGATCATCTGCATTGTTCTGGGTTTACTCGTGTGCTGCGTTCTGGCTCTGATTTTTGGCTGGAGCACTTTTGTCTTCTCTGTTTCTCTGCATGTCTGCAGATTCTGACTCTGAGTCTTCCTCGGTGGTGAAGATCGACTCTTTGTGCTGCTTTTCTTGATCTCAGATTTCTTTTTTTTTTAAATAATTCCAATGTAGGGTTCAGCAAATGGTGTCATATATTCAGGCTGCATGTGTTGGAGCTGTCTTGTTCCAGCTCACAAGTGATGGTTGGTAAATTTTCAGAAATTTTGCAAGCTGTTGTTACATACTGCCATTGTTGAAAATTGAAAATAAAAACGTATAATTAAATAGATAATATTAAAAATAGGTTGAAAAATATTCAGAGCTTATCACTTTCGAATTATCTTCCTATATTTTACTGTGTTTTACTTCCTATATTTTACTATTTTATTTCTTATTACTATGGTTTATATTACATTTGTATGTATTTGCATGGTGAAAATACTATATAATGGTGAACCATAGCACATCCTTTAAAAGTCTGTGTTCATTGATATTAACTTGTTAGGTTGACATTGGCCATAGTGAGAGTACTTATACCACAGAAATCAGCAAATGCTGTAAGTCAGAGTTTAATTGATTTTCATGTTGATTATTTCTGCTTAAAAAGGTGGTGGAACAAGTGTTAATAATGCAGACTCAACTTTAAACAGTCTTATGTCTGCAGCTATTATGTTGTGAAGAACACAAAAAATAATTAAAGAAATATCTTTATGTTATTTGAAAATTATTGTCTGACTCAGCAAAGAAATTGTTCATGTCATTGGTGAATGAGTGAAGTTCTCACATACATCTTCATTGTTTCTCCTTCACAGTACTCTTTCTTAGTTGTAAGCAAAATATCAGCTAACATTCATGTCAGAACTACTCTGACAGCAATAGTTTGGCATTAGATTCAAGAGTTGAGCAAAAATCAACAAAAATAATTTTTAAGAATTAATTGGCCCTATGGAATTTAAAATTTTAAATTTTATATCTTATTACTATTTGTAAACTTTATGCTACACATTATTTATATCAGAAAAAAAACTTATAATAAGCATATATATACAGATATATATACACACATACATACCTGTATCTATAAACACACCTTGTTTCTCAAGAGATCTAGTTGATAATCATTCACCAGTATACTGTTCAATGGGGACCTCGATTCTGGCATCATTTATATAAAGAGAGTATGTCATGAGAAACGGGTTTTCACATCAGCTTTGCTAACTGCAGAAGATAGGATTTGAATCCACGCTATGCCCAGAACTCACACTCTGAGGCCCCATCTGGCAGGTGTACTGCCTTGCTCTGAGACCCTTACTCTGCTACTTTGCAACTTGTGTCATTGATGGACGAAGAGTCTCAAAAGGAAACGAGTATGGCAATGTAGTTCATGTTGTCATCACTGGTCAGTTAACCAAACACCACATGTGACTTGTGTCATTCTTAGTTTTATTTATTGAAATGCTCCAACCCACTGCATGTTAACTGGGAAGTATTAGCTGTGACATCTGAACAATCAATAAATGAGGTCTAGCAACTCCCTTACTTACTTTGCCAACCAAGGTCCATCTAGTCAAGGCTATGGTTTTTCCCGTGGTCATGTATGGATGTGAGAGTTGGACTGTGAAGAAAAGCTGAACACCGAAGAATTGATGCTTTTGAACTGTGGTGCTGGAGAAGACTCTTGAGAGTCCTTAGGACTGCAAGGAGATCCAACCAGTCCATTCTAAAGGAGATCAGTCCTGGGTGTTCATTGGAAGGACTGATGCTAAAGCTGAAACTCCAATACTTTGGCCACCTCATGTGATGAGTTGACTCACTGGAAAAGAGTCTGATGCTAGGAGGGATTGGGGGTAGGAGGAGACGGGGACGACAGAGAATGAGATGGCTGGATGGCATCACCGACTCGATGGACATGAGTTTGAGTGAACTCCGGGAGTTGGTGATGGACAGGGAGGCCTGGCGTGCTATGGTTCATGGGGTCGCAAAGAGTCGGACACGACTAAGTGACTGAACTGAACTGAAGCAACTCCCTTAGAAATTCACAAAGTATATTTCTCAGTTAGTCAGTAATATTCATGGACTGACTGTAGGGAAGTTTCTGCAGTTGTAGCATGTGAATAAATTCTTCACTGTGTGCCAAGTTCCCTGTGCCTTTCTTTGGACCCAGGCAGAGGAATCGGCAAGGTCTGGAGCCAGATAATAGAATTTCCTGTTCAGTCTGTAAGCTCCCTAAAGTCACTTCAGCCCCAAGCCTCTAGCACTTTGCACTGTGCCCAGGGCTTCCTGGCAATTTAATGGGTAGGTATTTAATCAAAGAACATTTGATAACCACTGATGCTTGGAGTGATAGTGATCAGGTGTGGACTTTCATTTTCCCATTTGTAAATTTGGGAATATTATCTATGCGTGGATAACCTCAATCCATTATAGGAATTTCCTCTGATTGAGGGTGTGATACAAATTCTAGGCTTTGGGATATTGAACACACCTCTTATAGCTAGACTTGACCTTCTTCAGGGCTTCAGGAGGTATCTTCAGGTACACTTGGAAAGCACATTCATGGTTAGCAAAATCTGACTAGGAAACGAAGTGTAGAAACAGAATTTGGCATTCAGAATTTTTTTTAAATAACAATAATTTTCGGAGAAGGCAATGGCAAGCCACTCCAGTACTCTTGCCTAGAAAATCCCATGGATGGAGGAGCCTGGTAGGCTGCAGTCTGTGGGGTCGCTAAGGGTCGGACACGACTGAGCGACTTCACTTTCACTTTTCACTTTCCACTTTCACACATTGGAGAAGGAAATGGCAACCCACTCCAGTGTTCTTACCTGGAGAATCCCAGGGACAGGGGAGCCTGGTGGGCTTCCATCTATGGGGTCACACAGAGTCGGACACGACTAAAGTGACGCAGCAGCAGTAGCAGCAACAATAATTTTAAAAGGGCATATTGCTTTTTCCTAAATTATGTGCCATTTTATAGTATCTTTCTTCACACAAATAGGTAAATATATATGGTTTTGAAAATCATGAAGTAGGGGGTTCCCTGGTGGTCCAGTGGTTAAGACTTACTGCTTCCACTTCAGGGGGCACAGGTTCGATCCCTGGTTGGGAAACTAAAATTGCAAGTGGCGTGAGGCATGGCCAAAGAAAAATAAAGAAAGAAAATCATAAAGTAAACTCCTGCTCTGTATTAAGGCACCCACAAAGGGACTCAGATTATATCCCATTTTACAGTTGAATTTGTAGTTGAAACTGAGAGATGTCATGTGAAAATGAAAGCGTTAGTCACTCAGTCTTGCCCGACCCTTTGCAACTTCATGGACTGTAACCCACCAGGTTTCTCTGTCCATGGAATTCTCCAGGCAAGAATACCCACTCCAGGCAAGAATACCAAGAATGGAGTGGGTTGCCATTCCCTTCTCCAGGGGATCTTCCCAACCCAGGGATTGTATCCAGTTTTCCTGCATTGCAGGCGGATTCTTTACCATCTGAGCCACTAGGGAAGCCCAAGATGTCATGTGACTTGCCCCAAATCACACTGAAGCCTGAGAGCTTAGAATTATCAGTCCTTATATTCGTATGTGCCATGGTTGAAAGGTAACTTTGGCTTTTTCTTCCCATCCTCTTCTAGGACTGTGAATTGCCATCTTGTCACCCTCCCCCAGCTGCCCCGGAAGCAAGGAGAAGCACACACAGTGCACCAAGGACCCAGTGGCGATTTGGGTCCTGGACTCCAGTAAGAAGCAGAATGGAAGAAGTGGAGAGGGTGGAAGGAGAGGCAGATATTCTCTGACATGACTTTAAGAAGTAGGTTGCTATCCAGTGAATGACCATTTCAAATAACCTTTCTGCATTGTTTCACCCCAACACCCAGTGCTCAGCCACTTGTGGAAAAGGTACCCGGATGAGATATGTCAGCTGTCGGGATGAGGACGGCTCTGTGGCAGATGACAGTGCCTGTGCAACCCTGCCTAGACCAGTGGCAAAGGAGGAATGTTCTGTGACTCCCTGCGGGCAATGGAAGGCTCTGGACTGGAACCCTGTAAGCAAGTGAATTCTTTGGAATTAGGAGAGGACTGGGAGAGCCGTAAAAAGGATGACTAGTCATGGGTCAAGAAGGTCAATCAATACTATTTTAGAATTGCACTTTGATTTGTGAGTTATTTTTCTCCATGTATGTGCAGCTGGTATGAATCGTAGCCAGATGTGCAAGAAGTGCACATTTCTTCAAAATGTGTAAATCAACTTACAGTCTACTTAAGCCCACATCCTGTTGGGCTGATTGAAAAATGCAGTTTTAATTGAGGCAAGCCACTTTGGAATGTGTAGTAGGCTTGTGGAGTGCCAGAAGTGGCAGGGAAAAGTCGGGGAGTAAAGGAGAGCCTCAGCTTGAATCTGGGTGCCTCCTGCATCCTTTGGTTCCCTGAAGTCCGGTGCCTCTGCTTCCCTGCCAAGAGTAAGAAGCGGGAATCCTCAGATAACACTATGGACCCAGCCTCCTGGGCACACTGAGGATCACCTGTGGACTTTTATAAAAATAGAAAAAGCCTTTGTCTTCAGGTAGCTGCTGCTTTCAGCCTTTCAAAAAGCTTCTGAGTCCAGGAAATCCAAAGCTCAGGATAGGTAAAGAGAACGGAGATGAATATCTCAATAAACACCATTAATACATATGTGAAATCTGAAAGAAAATCCAAATCTTTGGATTCAGAGAGACCTGTGTAAACATCCAGACCTTGACATTAACTGGCTGCATGACCTTGAGCAGTCTGGTGTAAATCCTTGAACTTCAGTTTCTTCTGCTCTTTTGCCTCTTTTAAGAGGCAAAAAAGAATAGCTTATAAGGTTGTAAGGATTGTTTGAGAGTCTGTCTGTTAAATGCTTAGAATAAAGAAGATGCTCAGTAAATGGTAGATAACCTCACTCTTGTGCCCTGACCTTCCAAACATACATACACAGACGTCTATCACATCCATCAGTCTACTCACCAGGTATTTGTAAAACTTATGAAGAAAGGGCTGCTGCTGCTGCTAAGTCACTCCAGTCGTGTCCGACTCTGTGTGACCCCATAGATGGCAGCCCACCAGGCTCCTCCGTTGCTGGGCTTCTCCAGGCAAGAACACTGGAGTGGATTGCCATTTCCTTCTCCAATGCATGAAAGTGAAAAGTGAAACTGAAGTCGCTCAGTCATATCTGACTCTCAGTGACCCCGTGGACTGCAGCCTACCAGGCTCCTCTGTCCATGGGATTTTCCAGGCAAGAGTATTGGAGTGGGTTGCCATTGCCTTCTCCGACTAAGAAAGGGCACTGACTGACAAATAAGAAAGTCCTTGCCTTTATGCAGATCATGACAGTGGCAATTCCAGTCAGTGAGCAAATAATGATATAAATATGTGGTACAGCACCAGATGCTGGTAAGTACTAGAAAAAAGGTCAAGCACAGTGATGGCAGAGAGAAGGAGATGATGTGCTTTTAGACAAGGTAGTCAGAAAAGTCCCCACACTGCACTGACCAGGCTTGCATGAAGTGAAGCAGTGAGCCACATGGATATCTGTGTTGTGCAACAGAAAGTAGAGTGGCTGCAAAGACCCTGAGATTGGGGTGTTCTTGGCCTAGTCAAAAAACATCCATAAGGTCAGTGGGGCTGGAGTGCAGTGTATAAAGAATAAAAAGAGATGTGTCAAAAAGGTGACCACATCATGAAGGGCCTACCAGGTCAAGGTAAGGACTTTGGACATGATTCACAGTGAATTGGGTAGTCGCTAGATGAATGACATGATCTGAGTTTTGTTTGCAAGGGTCATGGTTTATGATATGGTTAACATATCTGTGGATAACAGACTTGGATTGTGGGTGAAGGCATCAAAATTACAAACAGGACCCCAGCTGAAAGGCCACTGCAATAGTCCTGGCAGGGGAAGATGGTGGCCTGGACCAGGAAGGCAATGGCAGAGATGATGGGAAGTGGCTGATTTGGGGTGTATTTTTAAATACACAACAGGCATTCTCCACGAAATGGCCTTGTGGTGGGAAGAAAAGGGGAGACTGGGATGTGAAAAGTGAAAGTGTTAGTCACCCAGTCGTGTCTGACTCTTTGTAACCCCATGGACTGTAGCCCTCTAGGCTCCTCTGTTCATGGAATTCTCCAGGCAAGAATACTGGAGTGGGTAGCCATTCCTTCCCCCAAGTGATCTTCCCGACCCAGGGATGAAAAAACGGTTCTCCCACAGTACAGGCAGATTCTTTACCATCTGAGCCACCAGGATATGTGCCAGGTTTTTTGGCCTGAGCAACTGGCTGAATATCCTTTCTCTTTCCCTTTCTGAATATCCAATGTAGTGCTCCGTGACATGTGGGCAAGGTAGGACGACCCGGCAAGTGGTCTGTGTCAACTACAGTGACCACGTGATCGATCAAAGTGAGTGCGACCCAGATTATATCCCAGAAACTGACCAGGACTGTTCCATGTCACCATGCCCTCAGTGGACCCCAGACACAGACCTTTCTCAGAACCCTTTTCTGAATGAGGACTATCACCCCAGGAGCATCAATCCTAGCCGCACCCACGTGCTCGGAGGAAATCAGTGGAGGACAGGCCCCTGGGGAGCGGTGAGTATTCCCTCAAGTCTTTCCCAAATTTGCTGCCTTCTCTTTCACATGATATAGTGCTCAAAGAGAAGCAGACTAGAAACACCTCTGGAACATTTTTATCTCAGGAGGGATTGATGTGCACTTTTCATTTGTTGGGGTTAATTGTAGTCCCGGAAGAGGTGTCACTTGAGACAACTCTAAGCTACCATAACCTCTAACCAGGTGGAGGAGGGGGTGTCACTGCTGGGTGCCTTGATCAAGCAGCTTCCTAGAAGGTACTGTAAAGGCCATGATGATTGATCCTGGAGCTGGCAGACGGCTCCTCCTTACCTGAAGGAAAATTCAAAGGGCAGAAGAACTTTTCTGAAAAAAAATTTTTAATGAAAGTCATTTTCCTTCTTGCTGTTTTCCAGATGAGCGCAGTCTTAAAGTGGCACGATTGCTATGCCATTTGTAGTAGTGGATTAGGAGAGAAACACTCAGCTGGGTAAAATCTGTGCTTAGAGGAAAAATCCCATAACTGAATGGTTAAAAGCAAAGACTTTGAGAGAAGTTGCCTCTCTTTGATCCACGGACTTGCACTTGCCAATTTTGGGGTCTTCAGCTGGTCCCCTCTCCAATTTGAGCCTGTTTCATCACCTCTAAGACAAAGTTAACAATAGTGGCGACTTTGCTGGGTTGTTGTAAGAATTAAATCCAGCAATGCAAATACTGTTTCACACTCTCCCTGCCATAGAGTGAAAATTAAATGTTGATGATTATTGTTATCATTATCTTTATCCTTCAAATTAGGCAGAACTTGACAAATGGTGTTTAACATTCAAAGGAAAAATATGCTCTCAAAAGTTCTAGAAATTTTTACTGAGTAGTTTTCCAAAAAATAATTATATTCTGAAATACTGGACATGTCTAAAGGAGCTACAGGAAGGGTAGGGCAGCAGGAGATACTGGGGGAAGTTTGGGGAGTTTGGTGTTTATTAATCTGTCATGAAGTCTTCTTTTTAATTGTTTATTATTTGTTTCCTTCTAGTACTGCTAACCGTGTTTAATTATTTCTGGACTAAAAATCTTTAGAAGGAACCGGTCAGTTTTCCACCATGGTTATGTTTCAATGAATTAGGCTTACTTTCCTGTGAATGTTGATGGCCCCTAAGGGTTTTTATACACTGCACCTCTTGATTGTAAGCAGAACATCTGCCCGGTACCTTCACCACCTCATTCTCCTCCCTTACTTTCCACTTTGAAGCTTCTTTTGCCTGGGTTAGAAGAAATTTGGGTTCTACGAAATTAAAGAGTGATCAAGTGAGGTCATCACTGAGTGTTCCATGATTTTTCCAGTTGAAAAAATTCACAGCTCTAACATGTGTATTCTAATGATAAAATTAGAACTTAAAAAAAAATTGAAAGCTATTCTTATTTAGGACTACATTTGTGGATAATGCATTCCTTTAAGATTGAATGATTCTGCCCTTGGGCAGAGTTCCCAATTAAGGAGGATTAAGTAACCTTTTTGCAGCAATGGGCAGTACCATTCTTCTCCTCATTGTGCCTGCTATTTGTTTGGGGATTTTTTTTTCCTAAATTAAGTGAGGCTGAAGGTGGATGATGACATTTTTCAGCTTTTGCTTGACGTGCCTGACTTACTCCCAGGAGTGTGTGGCATGCGTATGCATCTCTTCATGGTTTGCGATGCTTGATTCTTCCTGCAACAGCAGAAAAGGCAGCAGAGAATTATAAACACTAGAGAATGGGAATCTAGCATTTTCAGTAGATTCTGAAATCAGAACTTCATTTTCCAGGATTGTTTGTGTAAACGCAAACCTTCTATGAGATTTTCAGTGTTAGCGACTAGGGGTCTCTGGTTGCAAGCACGAGAAAAGGAACTGGTTCTTTCAAGGGAAAGCAAAACTGTTCATTTAGCCCCAGTAGAGACTGAGCCCAGAGCGTCTTCAGGGATCTCACTGGGGGCTGGCAAATGTTTTCTGCAAAGGGCCAGATAATATTTTCAGTCGTGTGGACCATACAGTCTCTGTTGGAACTAACAGACTCTGCTGTCTTAGCACAAAAACAGACATAGACAATATGTAAACAAGGGGACATGGCTGTGTTCCCATAAAGCTTTAGTTATAAATGCAACTGGCAGGCTGGATTTGGCCCCAAGGATGTGGTTTGCCAATCTAGATGGAACAATATCTATAAGATCATTTCTTTAAGACGTGTCTGTCTTAATGAACCCTTTTCACTCTGAACCACCCTTGGGTTGTTCTGCTCAGGATTCAAATTCCCAGGAAAGTCTGATTGGCTCAGCCAGTTCCACTTACTCCTTGATGAGGAAAGCATAGAACTTCTTAAAAGATAGTCCCACTGGGACTTCCCTGGTAGTCCAGTGATTGAGACTCTCTACACTTCCACTGCAGGGGCACTGCCAGGGTCCCGCCTCGGCAGAGTCCAGGGATACCCTCAGGATGAACAGTGTTGGCGAAGAAAAGAAAGCGAGTCGAGTCTTGGTTGGGTGCAGAATCAAGACTACTTTATTTTCTTTACATCAGTGCTTATATACCCTAAAACCAATACTCTTGAAGAGGGGGGAATGTCTTGATAAGATCGTACCAGGTAGACCATCTTCCAGAACAGTCAGTACCTTCATGCATAACTCTTAAGCAGTTCGAATGGGCTCTTAAGACAGCAAAGCCACAAGGCATGAAAAATGGCTTTATTTGTGTAGCAGTTAAGTCAACTGCAAGAGCTATTAGCAAGCCTTATCTTGGGAGCCTCAGTCCTGGGCAGACTTTGTGGCTCCATAGGTAACATGGTATCTGATTTGGGGCTCTATCCCCATACATCTGCAGAGACAATTTTCCATACTAATTCTATATGTTTACTTATTTTGTTATCTACCTTTATCTCTGTTTTCTTCTAGTGTACTCCCAGGCACACCATAGACAGGGGGCAGGGAGACATAGCAGCAAGCACTGGTATGTGACCCTGAGGGCCAAGGGTCTCATGAGCTCCCTCCAGATCTTACCCTAAGGGGCCCTTCTAAACTCGTGAAGGGCTCTGTATCTATTTTTGCTTGTGGAGTGTTTAGGCCTATTGTTAGCAGACTTAGTTTTATGCCAGGGGCGCTTTGTGCAGTCGTGAGCATTCCAAATTCTAAATTGGTATTTATAACCCCAACAGGGCCAGAAGGGGTAGGATGTTCTGTGTAAAAATATTTTCCTCATCCCTGGCCTGTTTATAGGGACCCATGCACCCCCAGGGACTGTATCGCTGCCATGCAAAGGTTTCAAGGGGGATATTTGAGCAGGAGTCAGAAGAATTCTTAGAAAGCATAGAGGACTACCAAGCAACAGAAGAAGAAGAGACGGAGGCCGGGGAGTAGATGATGGGGTGGCCCCGAGAAATCCCCGGAGGTCTGGACAGCCTTGCGTGCCAGCTCCTCAAGCCAAGACCTTGTCATGGGTGGGGTCTCTCATGCTGGCTACCAACAGGGCACAGGTTCAATCCCTGGTCAGGGAACTAAGATCCTGCATACGGCATGGCATAGCCTCCATAAAATACAGTCCAACTAAGGTGAGGTTCATTGATGGATTTCTTAAAGGAAAATCCAGCCTGCCAGATATCAGTGGGAAATATACAAGGCAGGTTAAAAAAAAACAAACAGATGTCCATCATCTCTTGCTTCCCTAAAGGCCATTCTCTCTTGTTTTGTAGAGTGTGGATGATAGATACAGGGTTTGTTCAAAGGAATGCTTACCTAGGAAAATATGTTGTCTAAAGAGGATAGGAAAATTGTTAACAAAAATAGTCCAGAGTGAAATTCTGCAACATGGGAATGGAACGAAGAATCCCTATTAATAAAAAAGAATGTGGCAAAATTGGACCTGGAGAAAGATCATGTACAATATTTCACCTGTATTTGGGAGTGTAAAGACCCTGGCTGACCCTGGGTTTAGAATGGTGCAGCGCAAGTTCTAGACTGTGCTGTGCAATTGCTTGCCCCCCAGCTGAGCTCTGTCTCTGGTCAGATTCTCTGTAGGAAGCATTGGACTGGTCACTGGGCAGCCAATGTATTAAGTTGACCCTGGATCCGTTGTCCTTCCTTGCTCCACTCAGCCATATTGAAGGGAGGATAGCCAGTGGTTTATGAAACTATTCCTTCTAGAAACTCTAATCATGTGACCAGCACTGTGGAACCTACTAGGGATATAAGTATGATACTGAAGTTCTGAGGAGACTTATCATTTTACTGGGGACAATAACACAGGTGAGATAATAAACAGTTGAATCAAGATTTTATTATCAAAGGAAAAATCCCAGGGCCAAAATATATATTCCAAATCTCTTTATACTATTGAAGGTCCTTCCTAAGATTTCAAATTCTTGGCCTCAAACAAAGCCAATTAAAATAATAGTTCTCTGTGTTTCTTATGTACTAAGCTGTTTAAAAGTAGAAAACAAGTATTTTTAAGTTTAGAGTAAGTATAACAGAACCCTCAGAGAATAGAGGTGGGCTTTTTTTAATCAAAAATTTCCTAAATAATTGCTCAGACAGAATTAATAAATCTATTTTCCTGCTCTGCATTTAAAAAATTAAGCTCAGTATATTTGAAAATCATTCATAATTTGACCAACATTGGCAGGGAAATTGGACTAAAGTCCAGTACAATAAGTAAAAAACTTTTTCACATCTTTATATAGAAGGTGACCAGCAAGGAGCAGTATTTACAGTTATTTTTAAATAACACTGGTTTGAGCTGGAGTTTGATAGCACATATCAACCATTGGAACCTGGAACTCAAAACAATGTTGCAAATACAGTTTGAGACTTGATAAGTCATGAGAATTGCACTGCTTAGAGGATTTGATGCTTTTTTTTACAGGCAAACAGATTTTACAAGTTAAGGGTCAGGGTGAAGGAGACTAACAAACACATCGGGTTTCAAAAGATAAGGAAAAAATGGAAAGAAAAAAAACAACACTCAAGATGCAGATAAATAAGAGAGCTATGAGAAGCTTGTGTGGGAAATAAGCTGAAGGCTGAACGTAATTCTGTGACAACCATGAGAGACATGGCTGGGCTCATGCACCTGAAGAGAAGTTTGTCAATATGGAATTCAAGTTCATTGGGGAATAAGAATAAAGAAGAAAAACAAATATCGCTACATTAGCTATGAAAGTAGAGGCTTTTGTGAAGGGAGAGAAGGGAATGTTAGCTGCAAGGAAATATGTAAGTGAAATTCCATGATGCTTTCCTTGGATAATTGAAGGAATTAGAATAGAAGCTTCGGAGAAGGCAATGGCAACCCACTCCAGTACTCTTGCCTGGAAAATCCATGGATGGAGGAGCCTGGTAGGCTGCAGTCCATGGGATCGCTACAAGTCGGACACGACTAAGCGACTTCACTTTCACTTTTCACTTTCACACATTGGAGAAGGAAATGGCAGCCCACTCCAGTGTTCTTGCCTGGAGAATCCCAGGGACGGAGGAGCCTGCTGGGCTGCCGTCTATGGGGTCGCACAGAGTCAGACACGACTGAAGCGACTTAGCAGCAGCAGCAGTAGCAGCCACAGTATAAAAGCTTAATTTCAACAACTGGCAATTCCTCAAGCAAGTGATTTGACCCCTGTGTTGAAAGGGAGGTTAAATGTTGGTTCTAAATAAGTGCTAGCAGTTTTGAAAAGAAAAAGAATTTCCCAGTAGACCGTGGTGTCAGTCAGTACGTCTGCACCTCTCAGAGTTGCAGAGGATGAATTGGATTGCTCTGGAAATCACAAGACATGATCGCTAATTAGGCAGTTCCTAAACACTTACTAAGACCTAACATGCACAAGGGGGAAATGGTGTTTCTGCCCTCCAGATATTGCTAAGACCTGAACATTAAGCAGCTTCATGGAAGGGAGATGCTCAAGATCGCATTCTGTCCATTGTGGATGACTTGAGAGTGGTTTCTGCCGCATTTGTCTCTGACCCTTCAGCCAGCTGCTTTCTGGGTCCTCGAGGTGGAGCCTGAGGTGGGGATTAACCTGTTGACCAATGTCTGCTGTGTTCAGTGTTCCAGTACCTGTGCTGGTGGGTCCCAGCGGCGTGTTGTTGTGTGTCAGGATGAGAATGGATACACTGCCAACGATTGCGTGGAGAGAATCAAACCTGATGAGCACAGAGCCTGCGAATCTGGCCCTTGCCCTCAGTGGGCTTATGGCAGCTGGGGAGAGGTGAGAGCAAACTCCACTTATACATCCTTTGGGGAAAAACAAATACCAAACAGTGCTGTTGTTCATAGTTTATTTGAAGGAAGAAGAACTGGCTCTACTTAAAGCTTCTTGATTTCAGATTAACTAGGAGATCTATCTTAATTCTGGACTATTTTAAAAGTGCATTTATTACCATATAGAGATGGCTTGACTACATAGGAGAGATAAGTTAGAAAAGAATACAGATAATGCTGGTTTAAAATGTTAACCTCTGCTGATTAAACATGGGTGCTTTTAACGTGACTGGAAATATGTGTTAAATTAATCAATGGAAGTTTTGCCATCTTCATAATTTGGGAGTGTTTGTGGTGCACCCTTGTTCGCATGGCATTGTGTCTCCCAATATTTCAAATCCGTAATGAACCAGCTGTTGTTCATCAGGGATTAGGAGCTGATATTCTTATCAGAGGTGATGCATTGTAATCATATAAGTGAGTAATTAGCTGTATAGTCTCAAATAATGAAATTCTTCAGCTCTTAACCTTTTAAGAATTGCTTGCTATGAAAATAGAGACACAGGTGTAGAGAACAAATGAATGGATAGCAAGAGGGAGTGGGGAGGAAGAATTGGGAGATTGGGATTGATGTGTGTACACTGCTGTGCATAAAATAGATAGCTAATGCGAACCTACTGTAGAGCACGGGGAACGCTACTTAGTGCTCTGTGATGACCTCAATAGGAAGGAAATCCAAAGAAGAGGTGATCTGTGTAAACATGTAACTGTTTCATTCCACTGTACAACAGAAACTAACACAAAAGCTACTGCTTTTGTACTACTAATTGTAAAGCAGCCACATGCCAATAAAAATTAATAATAATAAAAAAAGGATTGTCAGCTATGATTGATGAAAGGCCGTAGAATATTTGGAGCAGACAAAACTGGGCCCCTGTCCCAGCCTTGGCTCTTACAAGCTTTGTGGCTTTGACAAATAATATAACTTAGCCAAATATCTGTATTCCCATCTGTCCATGAGAGTAATAATAGTACCCACTTCATAATATTCATGTCTATTATATGAGATAGTGCACGTCAAAACCTAGCCCATAGCCTTCAACCATAGATAACTGCTATTATAATAATGATAATCAGTATTATTACTGCTAATAATAATTATCATTAGTATTACTATATTATTGAATGGGGTTTTAAGCCACTATCATGCATAGGACTTAGATGTTCATGGTTTTGTATTTAATTAAAACAGAATATATATTTCTACTATTGAATCTACAGGGAGAGCCCATACTTAGAGTTTGTTGAGTTGTTCTGTCTTCACTATAAAATTTATAAAATAAAGCACAAGGATTAACATCATGGAGGCCCCCTATGCCCACCAAGAGGGGAACAGAGACATGAGATGGAAGGGCATGTTAGTCTACACTCCTGGCTAATCGAAGTCCCTTGTCCACATTTCACACTTTCATTCATGTAACCTAGTAGTCATAGGCACTCATAACAGAGTTTTGTTAACTTCTATTGATAGCACATCATTCTGGAGGGCTTTGCTGAAGGACCGGAAAGGGAAGTCAGGTTTGAAGACGCATATATTGTGGGTTTCCTGAAACTCCTCATAAAGCTCTGTCCCATGGGGCCTGTGCGTAAGCTTCTGTAATTGGATTGAAGCCAGGAGAGTACACGCATTTGCTGGGATGCTGGCTGTCAGCACAGACCAGATCATTCCAGATTCCATGGGAGATCTGGCCTTGACACAGCAGGGGAACAATCAGTGTTCCTGGATGTGAGCTCTGCAGTACTGTCCAAGAAATACAACTTGTTCCTACCTCAGAAGCGTGGGTCCAGCCAACAGTCAGAACCGTATCCAGCATTCCCACCACACTGTTGACTCATCCTAGGGGAATGCCATCATTATCCTAAGATTCAGAGATAGCATAAAATATTTGGACGTCAGAGAGGTCTACGGGGACTGGAGTCACAGAATAGCCAAGAGGCTGGTGACAGCTTCCTCGAGGTTGCCAGAAGAGGAACCAGCTCAGGCATTATGTCCTTCCTTTGGTACTTAGTGGTTTTTAGATTTCTGTTTCTTTGATTTGGGATTTTGAATACATGAAAGAAAAGGCTGTGATTTTATTCTGGACACCTGCTGCTGAATTGACTTTAATCAAGTTATGCTCTCTTAAGCTCAGTTGCCCCATATAACTACACTCTCCTCTTGATGAGATAACGTAAATATAAGCATTTAGTACAGATGAAGAGCAAATGCTTAATAAACAACAGCTACCATGAAAGGGGGCTTCCCTGGTGGCTCAGATGGTAAAGAATCTGCCCTCGATGCAGGAGACCCAGGTTCAAACCCTGAGTCGGGAAGATCCCCTGGAGAAGGGAGTGGATGCCCACTCCAGTATTCTTGCCTGGGAAATCCCATGTAGCCTGTCAGGCTCTTCAGTCCATGGGATCACAAAGAGTCAGACACAACTGAACAACTAAAACACACGCACCCATCATGGAAGGACAGGACTCCAGTCTGCTATATATATATTACTTTTGGTAATTCAGCTTCATTCTGCCTATAGGCTTATCTTGCCTGGTGCCATAATCTATCTTGGCTAAAACATTTTTCTCATGGGGAAAGAAAATTTGCCACTGGCTGTTCAGACAGAATAATTGCAGCCTTCCTTTCTCTTCTTCCAGTGTACTAAGCTGTGTGGTGGAGGCTTGAGAACAAGGCTGGTGGTCTGTCAGAGGCCCAGCGGGGAACGATTTCCGGATCTGAGCTGTGAAATTCTTGACAAGCCTCCAGATCGAGAGCAATGTAACACACACGCTTGTCCTCAAGATGCTGCCTGGAGTGCTGGCCCTTGGAGTTCGGTACGGCCCTAACTATTCATGTTTGCTAACTAAAACTAACACTCCAATTCCAAGGTGCTCTGGGTCACTCCTTTGAGACAGATTGTCCTCCTCACAAGGGCATCCCTGGAACTGTACTATACACAGTCTGTTCTTTTCTTCATATTGACATGCAACAAAATTCATTTTTTTTAATGATATTGCCAAAGTGACTTTACAGGATACATGTACCTCATACAGGCCTTTTGCCAATGCCAGAAAGTAGCATCCTTTCCTAGACCTAGACTATATATATTTGTGTGTAGTTTTGTTTTTTTTTTTTTTTTTAAGAAACTCCATGCCATTTTTAAACTCCAAAGTGATTTAAGCAGACAACTCAGAGGCAGATATGCTTTCCTTTTCTAAGCTGGTGGTATTGACTTTGGCGGGAAGATACCTGCTTATTGAGGCCAAAGCAATTTTTGATTCAGTGACTATACTATACTTTGCCTTCAGTGTGACTCGGGTACAGCTCTCAACACAATCGCCAAAAAGGCTGTGCCCATAAAATCAAGTGAAATCATTTGGAAAATTCCAAAGACAGTGGACTCGGTGACCTGATGCCATGCAAGGCATCTAAAATGTTCTTTCTTCTATCAAGACACAAAGCCCGTTTGAGACCGGTTTTTCCTTTGGTCCTAGGCTTCCTTTGTCATCTGCTTTTAAACAACATCGTGAGACAGATTTGGCTCTATAAATACTATGCAAACTTCTGGGGCAAATCTTGGCAAACAGAAGGATCAGCTGTATCAAAACAATACTGTGGCTAAATGGTGCCACAGGTATGGAGCCATTAGGGTTGTCTCATGTAAATAGAGTAAACGTTCCTGTGAATGCATTAATTGCACTGAAGCTGAATTAATATTATGTGAATTCATATCCAAAAGCCTTTCTTTGTTCTATAGGGTTCTGAGAAAAAACCTTGACCATTCCTGAAAGCAACTAAAGAGCAGATTAACTGATCTGACATGGCTACTAATCTGTTGATACTTGTAAGAGTCAAATGTTTCAAGGTTGGAGATTGTATCTATAAGTAGAATACTAGCTGCATAACTACTGTACTCTGTGTTAAGTAGAAATCTAGAAGAATTAGAACATTGTCTCAAGTAGTACTATTTATCTGGGCTGTAAGGATTTTATTCAAGGGCACTTCAGATGTATTGTTCACCCAGAGTATTTTGTCTGCAATACTGGCACTTTCCCTATATGAATGTTTGGAAAAAGATCAGCAATAACCTTAGAATATCAAGAACATCTTCTGACATTCCAACTTCCCTAAGTCACCTGTTACATATTATTTTTCATGAAATTTTCCCTCTTGAGCCCATTATAGTTTCATCCTTTTCACTCAGCCAACACCAACACCACACACTGGTATATATCAAAATATATAGTAGCTCTCCAAAAAGTTGTGTTTCTTTAATATTCACCAAAAAGCATCTCCTAACCCTCAGAATATGTGTGTATATATAATATAATAATAATATATTATCATTATACATTATATATTGTATATAGTATATATACAATATATTATATCATATATATAAATTAGTTTCCGTGGCAATCTCTTTCTTGAACACTTTCTAAACACAGTTTAATTTCTTTTACACTGGATCGCCACCCTCTCCCGTAGATACTTGAAAAGTTTAAATGCTTAAATTTTAAAACATGATCTTCTAAATAATATAACTAAAGACTTTAAGTTTTTCTTATTATAGTTCTTGTTCTTGGGCCTGCACATAGTTTTCTGCAACACACAGTGAAAAGGAGAGAGAGATTCTAAATGCTCTGTAATGAACCGAAGCAAATACATGGATTTTAAAAATGCTTTTGCTGCCTATATGATTTTAGCACTTCTTTTATAAAGTAATCATTATTCAAATATATATTCAAATGCCTCTGCAACGTGGGAGCAAGGCCACTTTTACAACGCTTTTCATGGTGATTTTTGAAAATGAACTAAATCAAAAGCATTTTATTTAAATAGATCCATTTGTAATATATGACTTAAATTATGCAAGGGCAGCCTTTCAGATTCTTATGGTAGGATTTGGAGTTTACTTATATGTTGATTTTTATGGATGCTTTGGTACCATTTCTTAGTAATTCTAAATTGAAGCATACCTCAGTGAATTGTGTTGATAGCCATAAGCCACTTCTATGGTGCTTCATCATTGTAACTGGCAGTGACATTAACAACAAGAAAAACTATATTGGAGGTGCTAACATGTTGCTTTCAAGAGAAAGCAAACTAGAACTATTAGAGACCAAGGGTAGCCATTAGTCCCCCTCTGGCCGAGTTGCTTTCTTATCCTGCGTACCCCCCACGCAGGAGATAGTGTTGAGAAGCAAATACTGCTGTGTGAGTAGGTCTTTTCCAAGGTTGAAATGAAGATAGCCTAATCCAACAATTGTTACTAAGGAGCAATATTTAGGAAAGAAACTCCAAATGGCTGTTAGCACAGTTTCCAGACTCTAAAATGAAGCTTCTGTGAATGTAGAGTTCAGGTACCCATTTTAAGGCTGTTAGTTCTGGCTCAAATCACCAGAGATTTAGAATCCTGATTGTTGAAAACACCTTCCCTAGATTTTGTCTTTTCTGTCCTGTTTTGAATGTGTCCTTCACTCTGACTTGGCAATGTTTTGTTTTTGAAATAAGGTTCTTAACACTGATTTGCCTATTGCATGCATACATCCTGTGGCTAGAGGGATAAATTGGAAAAAGAGCTATACTGAGGAGTGGGTTAAAACTCTGTAGCATTCTAGAGTAAGCCATTTCGAGATAATGAAAGTTGAAAAGGTTGCTAATCTGTCCAAGATGGTCATCTAGCTTTCCTTTTTTTGCATTGCCCCATTGGCACTAGTGGTAAACAACCTGCCTGTCAATGCAGGAGACATAAAAGACATGGGTTCAATCCCTGGGTCAGGAAGATCCCCTGGAGTAGGGCATGGCAACCCACTCCAGTATTCATGCCTGGGAAATCCCATGGACAAAGGAGCCTGGTGGGCTTTCGTCCATAGGATTGCAAAGAGTCGGACCTGATTGAAGTGACTTACCACAGGTATATCTGCTTGCTGACTGCCTTGGAGGCCATGGTTCTCCTTAGGAGGAATTGCTTGTGTGAATTTTTCCTGACAAACTTAAAAGTGTTCTCTGAGCCTTGCTTTAGGTGCTTTGGAATAATGCCTGTCAACCCAAATAATGAGAATTTATGGGTCACGAAGGAACTGTGCTTTTGTTTCTGCCTGGTCAATTTATGAATTTGTGTCTACCTCATTTTCATATGAAAGTTTGCAGCTTCTGTAGGTAGGAAGAGAAAATGTCTGACATCAGTGTTTTATCACCTCACTGCATCTATCTCTAGGAAAAATAAAGACTGTATATATCACTACCATACTTTCTGAGTACAATTTTAAGCAGCCAAGCCTAGTGTTATCTGAATATTTTGAGCAGTACAGATTTTTATGTGTTTATATAATAAAGCATATTTATTTTTTCCATGTTATTTAATTTTATATACAATGTTTAAAAATCAGTGTTTATCAGCAGACTGTAAAGGCAAATAGGCTGTGTGCTTAGAAATGCGTGTATATGTTTCCTTTGGTTTTAAAAAGACACTTTTTAATTTTGTAAATCTCTCCCAACCTGTACTATCTCTCTCCCAAATCTGAGTAACCATGTGGCAAGCTTTATGTAATTGGGTAGTTTAAAATGTGTATTTTAAAGGGATACTTTAAAAAATATTTCTGAATTTGGAAATGATGCTTAGTGATATAAACAAAAATATAAGAGGCTTAACGTTTTGTTGCTTTTTTTTTTCTTTTCTAATACTGTTGTCCTGATTCATTGAGTCTCAACTATGAAATATGTATGCTGTTTATTGAATTTGTAGATGATGATAAGGCATAGCCAGAAGTCAAAACAAGTAATTAGGAGAAATGGTTCTGAACATGTGAGAGGAGCCAGGTACAGGGAAAAGCTCACCCTAAATGCACACCAATTTGATCATAACTTATTCTTTTTGTTCGGATAACTGTAAAAGACTTAGAACATTTGTCAATTTTGTGATTTGTTCACCTGCAATACATATCAGAAGCATTTCTCATTAAAGAAAAATAAAGAAAACAACCATAAACTTGTAAGTTTTCAGAGAACCTGTACTTTTCAAAAAGTGATAAATCATAAAGATGACCTCAGATCTCTACCGATTCCACATTGCCCTGCTGAGCCTCCATTTTGCACTGTAGTTTCTTATGGTAATTGAAGGGGAAAGACCGAAATAAGGAACTCCCTATATGCATTTGAGGACTTCCCTGGTGGCTCAGAGGGTAAAGCGTCTGCCTTCAATGCAGGAGACCTGGATTCAATCCCTGGGTTGGGAAGATCCCCTGGAGAAGGAAATGGCAACCCACTCCAGTACTCTTGCCTGGAAAACCCCAAGGATGGAGAAGCCTGGTGGGCTACAGTCCATGGAGTCACAAAGAGTCGGACATGACTGAGTGACTTCACTTTCACTTCATATGCATTTGAGGGTTTTTTGTTTTTTTAAGGAGGTGCTGTATAACATAACATCTCCAAAGCACAAGATGCTCACTATTGTTTACTCAGTATTTATTATGTACCAAATCATGCTAAGGAAATTGGGGTCACATTTAATCCCCATGTGACCATGTTGAGAGAGGTGTTTTTATGAATCCATTTGAATGTGTGATAGTCTATTGAGTACTTTAGTGATAAGACTTTTTTTTTTTTTTTGAAGAAGGAAGGCTTTATCACTTGTAGCCAGTAAGAACACCAGGTATCTTTTCCAAAGCAGTGTCTCCCAGTGTCAGTATGCTTGACTATATTAATCCTATTTATTTTGGTAGAAAGAAACAGGATCATGTTCAGAGTGAATTTTTTTAAACTCCTGTTTATACTCAATAAAAGGATATTGGTGAAACTCACCCTCCATCTAAACTCAACATTTTTTAGCTAATATTGATGTTGTCCATTTGACTCCATCAATAGAAAATCTGAATTTATAACTCTTACTGGCAAATTCCCATAACCAGCAGCTCTGAACACTTCCAATAACTGACTGTGTTTAGGGAATGGTGAAACATCTCTCACTTTTTTTTTTTTCATCTCTCACTTTTATTTTTGAAATATCTAATATTAATAGCCAGATTCAGAGGATGATATAAAGATTTTGGTTACAAGGAATATCACATTAAATATGAATGCATTTTTTTGTAAAAATAAGAATCTTTTTACTAATGCAGACATATCTTAAACATTGTGCTAGTATCTTTTTAAAAAGAAATAAGAAACACATTATTTGGCTCTATCAATATGGAGTATAGAAATGAGATAGTTTTTTAATGAAAACATTACAACATATGAAATTATAAAATTTATTTGAACTCAGAGTGGATGAAGACTCTATAAACCATTCATCTCACATGTACTTAAAAACCGCAGAACACACTGTCCTTGCATCTGTTTCATTGGAGATAAAATTTAGCTGGACTTTTTTTTGTTTTTTAGTATTTACAGTGATTGCATGCCTGTCAGAGATTCTGTTCCTGCTTTCTGACAGCTGATATTTCATGATTGCTTGACAGATTTCTGTTTTTACAGTTTTGAAAAGTCCAAAGGTGAGAATGGGGGCAAGGGTAAAGAGACATTAGACCCTGAGGAGTGTAGCTCCTCCCCCTGACTCAGGTCAGGGAGTTGCCCTCCTGGAATGGACACAAATGGAAACTTTGGAATGCGGAGTGGGAGGTAGAGGCTGAGTCCAAGTCTAATTGGCTGGGAGGGAATCCTGATTATTAAACGTGGTTGAGGAAGATTTATTTTATGAGGAGGGAGTAAAAGACTCCAGGTCATTCCTTCAAAAAAGAAGTCATTCATTTTTCAGCTAATACCTTTTATTTGCCTACTGTGGGGCTAGTCTCTTCTGGGATGCTGAGGATATAGCAATGCACAATCAGAACTGTTGACTCTACTGGGAAAAGAGAAAATTCGGTATTAAATAAAGTTGAACATGTAAAGAACTGACAATTTTTTCCTGACAACCATGAAAATAAAAATTGCTATTAGGATATATATATGTGTGTGTGTGTGTATGTGCGTATGTATCTTCATGGTTGCTAATGATCTTTGTTCAATAAATATAAATTATTGATCTTGTCTTTCCTTTTAAATGTGCAATCACCCAGTAAATTTTCAGTGATAAATGCTCACTTGCCGATGGCATGGAACATTTAAAAACCTTCTACCAGGAAGTATGTTTCTGTTCACCTTTTCATTAGAACCCAGACATGAGTTCAGGGGTCTAAGAGTCAGGATAAGTAGAGGGCCTGGCTTTCTGCCTCTCCCTGCAGGGGCCCACGAGCCTCCACACCAGCATGGGAAGTTGTGGCTGAGGGTACATTCCCCCCTTGTTAGGTGCCAATAAAAAGATCTGAAATGTGTGGGTTGCCACACCGCCATCTTTGCGCCTTGCTGTTGCTGTTTCCTCTAAAGTGGATTGTTTTTCATGGATCTTTTTAATCACTACAAGACCCCTTTCCAAAAATGTATGAAACAGAGCATTGGCAGCCAAGAAAGGAGCAGGAAGTAGTATGGAAAACAATCAATATAGGCCGAACCTACAGAGTCACCATTCTTAGTGAGGCCTGCATCCCCTTGCTCTTATTAGAATGACGTTATGCGCTGGCCAAAACAGTCCAATAACTATCTATGATGATGGATATGTTCTCTTTCCAAATACTGTCTCGTCCATGTTGCTTTCCAATATGGAAGCTACTAGCCACATGTGGCTAATATTAAGCACTTATTATGTGGCCAAATACAATAGGGATAACGCATTTTAAATTGTGTGTAAGTTAATTACTCTAAATATAAACAGCGCCTGTGACTGGTGTCTACTGTATTAGACAGGGCAACCTCAGGCAGTTAGCAGTTAATATTCAGCTTGTCAAGGGGTAAGTAAACTTATACAAATAAACTGGGGAGAAAAAGCCTCTGTCAGCATGTAACGGATCCCTGTGTAGGATGTCTGTGCGTCTAGTAAGTGCCATCCTCTTGTTCTTCTTCTGTTTTGCACCTTTGGTTGAGGACACTTCAGTGGTTGTTCCCTGACAGCTGAGCATTGAATAAATAGGACAGCGAAAAGACAGGATTTTAGGATCAGCTATCTTCAGAAGAGTAACTCCAGGGCCTCCATGTAAAAGCAGCTGTTAAAACAAACTCTACTCTTGTGCATCTCATAGTTCAAGTTCATCATGACAGTAAGTTCGGTTAAGGAGAAGGAATGTTTATGTGTTCTGTGGGTCAAAAGGGCAAGATTTGATTGGTGTTTTTAGGAGAAGGCAAAAATGGACACCACCAGGTAGCCACCTTGTAGAAGCTTGAGTTCCAAGAGATCGTGCTGTCTTTGAGAAGTTTCAGGAAGGCAGCTTTCATATTCACTGATCCCTGTAGGTAGAGGTTGAGCAGATTAGGTTGATAGAGCTTTTTCAGAGGCACTTTAGAAGAATAAGAGCTGAACCAAATGTCTCCTCCATCACTATAATTGCCATCATTTACCTTCACCTCCCCAGTGTTAAGAAAACGTTATAGTTTGTTTCATGTTTATACCCCATACTGATGCCTCCAGAAATTAAAATGTATGTAGCAATCTTGGTTCTTTTCTAGTGATCAGATAGAGTTATGGGTTTGTTTGGTTTTTTTTTTTCCCCCCCCTTTAGGGTAACATCTGAAGTAAATGATAAACAATAAATGTTCAGGTGGTCTATATTTTTAGAAGCTCTTTTTAATTTATTATCCTCACACTTAGGTTGTCTCTGTACTAAATTGGGAAGTAAGTCAAAATAACTCGCCTCAGCCCCCTTTTTCTGATATATTTCAGAAAGTAGTGGAATGGATTGTTTGAGTTATCCACAAAAGAGCTGTTTTCCCTCATTTAGTTTTGTACGACATATTTCCTCCCGTAATTATTGTGATGGCTTTGACTTTTTATTATCACAGTCACTTACATATTCTGCTAGGAGTTATGCAGAGCAATTCACTCCTATTATCAGATTTAATCTCTTCTACTTGATGAGCTTAGTACCATTAGAGAAGTTACCTAGTTGGTACCAGGTCATACTGTGGCTGAATGAGGATTTGAACCTATTAGGAACCAAGACTTAATCCCCTCATCTTACTCTTTAGTTGGTGAAGTGGTGAAAAGCTGTGGAAAGAGGTTATCTACAATGTAAGATTTTCTGTTTTTCTATGGGGTAACTACTTGAAACATTCTGGAATTATTGAGCCATTTACAGATTTTGCTCAGAGCTCTAAAGGGATGAATATGAGAAAATTATTTCTCTTAAATGTAAGCCAGGTAAAGAGCAAGATTGGGGCCCTCTAGAAGATTTGGAGGGAAAAAAAAGCATCCAGTATTTCTTAAGGACACATCAAGGGATGTTTTTGACATTTTAGTAAGCAAAGAGAAATAGAATAACTTGAGGTAAATAATCTATTTTTTTTTGTTCAGTAGATACATAGATGATTGGGATGATAGATCTCAGGCAAGCCAGTTAGAGGTGACTAAGTTTATTGTAGAAAGCGATAGGCGATTGTACTACAAGTGAATTATGAAAAATAGTGTAATTTTTTTTTAAATTTAGTTTTCTTTTTTAATTTTTTATTTTTTATTGGAGTATAGCCAGTAAACAGACAATGTTGTGATAATTTCAGGTGAACAGCTAAGGGACTCAACCAAAAATATACATGTATCTGTTTTCCTGCCAAACTCCCCTCTCATCCAGGCTCCAGCATAACACTGAGCAGAGTTCCATAAACTATACAGGAGGTCCTTGTTGGTTATCCACTTTAAATATAGCAACGTGTACACGTCCATCCCAAACTCCTTAACCATCCTTCCCTCCCAACCTTCGCACCCCTGGCAACCATAAGCTCGTTCATTCTTGAAGTCTGTGCGTCTGTTTCTGTTTTGTAAACTAAGTTCATTTGTATCATTTTGTTTCATATTCCACATATAAGGGATGTCATATGGTAAAAAGTGATCTCACACTAGTAACTCTCTGCTTGAAATAAATGCATATTAAATGTATTCAGTTATCTTCCAAACTCTTGAGCTAAAACTGAGCTACAGGAGTTGAACTCTTCTGTCGATGCTAAGTTTTACTCTTTAAAACTGGTAGGACAGGCAACCACTGTGAGTTCCGTCCTTACAATCACTTTGTTCTTCATCCCTCCTTCTCCCAGTCACTGATGCATCCCTCCATCCAAGTGGAAAGTGCATGTGAAGACATGGTTATGGTTTGGGAGCTGTGTAAGATGAAGTGAGGGAAAAGATGATAAAAAAAATTAACTAGAAAAAGGAAGAAATATAGACATAGCCACCACATTTCAAGTGAAATTCTCTTTAACCACATCATTTATTGAATTGCCCCAAACCTTAATTTCCTTTGGGCTGTAGAGACCCACTGTTCAAGCTTGGTGCCTTATGCAAAGTAGGCAGACTATCAATAATATTGAAATGAATGAATGAGGAAATCCTAGTTACTCGGGAGCTGAAATGATTATTGCACCGACCAAAACTATGGAAATAAAAAGCTAACGTGTAGGAGGGAATTATAAAAAGAAACGTATAGGTTTAGATGGTGGTGATGTATCAGTAGTGATTTCCTGACTTGGAGAGTTGTGTTTATGTGGAGCGTGTCTTTGATTTGGGAAAATTAGACTTTTGGAGATGATGAGACGCTATGTGGATTTTTCAGGAAAAGACAAAATATAATGGCATATATATATTATATATAGGTATAGTATATATATATTTAGGGAGGAGGATGGAGGGAGCAAAGGTGGTGAAATGTTGGTAGTTAGGGAATTTAGATAAGGGGAGAGGGAGTTCTTTATAATAGTCTTACAATTTTTCTTTAAGTTTGAAAATTTTCAGAGTAAGTTATTTTTTAAAAGTTCTTAAACATAAATATATTCAGAGTGTGCATTATACTTCACAAGGAAGCAGAAAGTGTAGGTCTGGATTTATTTCGGGGCTTTAAAAAGTCTGACACATTTTAGGAAGCTGTTTTTAATCTCAGATTTGCACTGTAACATCATAATAAAAGTGGGTGCTCCAGTCTGAGCTCAGCATAGACAGCATCTTTCCTAGTTTTTCATTGGTTTTTTTCCCATGAACTTCTTCGTCTGCCTCTCTTCCCTTCCTCCATCCATCCCTCCCACCCAGGCAGCTAAAATGAAAAGGCCTCTGGGAATGGTGTGGTTTGTTGCTCCCCCTTTCCCAGGGAAATCCAGACTTTCACTGCCAGGCTTGCTAGTAAATTACAGTAAATACTTGAATAAATACAGACTCCCCATTTTTATCTATTGCTTCATAGCCAAAACCCAGATTCCTTTGAAAACTAAAGAATTTTTTTTTTAAATCTGTGCTATTTTCCTTCTTCATAAAAAGCCCTCACCCAACCAACTCACCTCTTCCTCCATTGCAGTTTGCCCATTCTTAGTGAAATTGTGACTTCCTTCTCCTTGGTTGTCTCTTAGTCAGATCTGAAATGTCCAGGAACCCCTTAGCAATGGCTGGTCATGGCTGCGAGGACAGGGAAGAATGCTATCCAGCAGAGTCTGCTTGTTTCACTGTAGCTGTAATCTTCATTGCTATGCATGGAAATTGATTTTACCTTGTACATGTCACATTTCTAAGATCAGGGATTCCAAAACCTTTTAGCCTAGGATCTTGACCTTGTTAAACTGATGTTCAGTGGGCCCTTTGCCACTCTCATCGACAAAAAAGCACAAAAACAAAAAACAGCCCTCTGTGTTCCGTACCCCCCACCAAGTCAGTTAAACTCAGTTTGGTTTTGAGAGCTTGCTAAAGGACTTTCTGAAAACCTTGAGATAATTCTGTGGTTCTCAATCAGGGTTGATTTTTATCTACTATAGATAAATATCTATATCTATAGATAAATATAGATCTATTTTTATCTACGATAGATACATATCTATATCTATCTGTATCTATAGATAAATATCTATGGGCAATATCTGGAGACATAATTGGTTGTTACAGATGAGTTTGGGGAGTATTATTGGCATCTGGTTAAGAGCAGCCAGTGATATTGTCAAGCATCCAACAGCATGGCTCCCAGAGGATAAGGAGGACTCATGATCAGAAGTCATGGCTGAAGTCACAGTTGCAAACCCCACAGAAGTGACGCTGGTTAGCTATCAGAACGTACTTCTCTTGAGAGTCGAATTTTCCATCAAGCAGTATGTGGGATCCTAGGAAACTAGGAAGGTCAAAGATTTTCAAGAATAAACTGAAAATAGAGGGGTTTCAAAGTTGTGTCAAAAGACTATGAATTTGCAAATCAACACACAGTGTCACTCAGTCTTTTTTGGAGCTGGGAGGGAAAGTTGTTAATGTGTACAGATGTGCCCAGTGTGTTCCGTAGACATTCTGCATGGCAACTTTGGTGGGGGCTACCAACTTTGGATAGAAAGTCATCAATGAGGATGAGAATTTCTAAGAAAACAAGGTTACTCCAACACTCCAACATGTTCTTACATTTGGGCTGTATAAACTGATAGCACTCATAGTGCAGAGATAGATGGATGGATGGAGAGATAGAGGTAGATCCAGAGATACAGATTCCTTTGCATTTTATGTTTCAAACAAACAGCACTTCCCTCATTCACGGTAGAATCTGCATATGTGTAATGTTTCACCTCTATTTAAGGGTTGGTTTCAGAACGGAATATTTATGAGTTTTGGACAGGAGGTACTTTTATAAAAGCATAGTTAATCCTAGTGAGCATTTTATCTTGGAAATAGGAGACCAGTTTCTGATTAGAAACCGAGACAGTGGTACAGAAACTGTTCCATGACTTGTGTATAAGTCCGAAGCAGGGTTTCCCAGCCTTGGCACTATTGACGTTTGGGACCAGATACTTCTTTGTTGTTCTTGACATCATAGGATGTTTGGCCACATCCTTAGCTTCTACTCACTAGATGCCAGTAGCATATCCTCTTAGTTGTGTTAACAATGTCTTCAGACATTGGCATATGTCACCTGGGAGCAATATTATCTTTCTCTCATTGTTCAGTGAGTTTCTTACAGCAGAACTTCCCATATTCTCATGGGCATTAAGTAGGCATAGTAAATTATTATGTTGTAGAGATCACTAGATTTTCATAGTTGTTTTCCCACCAGGTTTTTTTTTTTTAACCTATCAGAAGAAACCATGATCAGCTTTTTCATGTGTAGTGTTAACCTGGCTTTTCAGTACATGAACTTATGGGGAAAAAAGTTTCTAAAGTTTTACCCCTTCATACCTCTCCTTTTCCACTTTTGAAATCTTTTCTGCTTTAACAGATGGTAGTTCTATGTATTTACCAACTTCAGACCCCCATGCCACACAGACACACGTATTTATGATCAAAATGGCAAACGGAACTCCAAGATCTGTGGGACAGAGAACATTTTAGATGATCCATCTCCTGGCCCTAGAAAGAAAATCAATCTCAATTCTTCTTCTTCAAAAAGGTCACTAATGATGGCAATAAACTACTAGTAGTGACTCTAGGTCTTCGAGACCAGAGAAGAAATCTGTCAGTAGAGGAAAAGCAAACAAAATGAACCCAAGACACTGTCATGAGCCTCAGAAGTTTTATGGTAGGACCCAAACTTTAATGAAATATTGGATTTTTCGCACAGTGTTTAAACTTTATTGGATGAAAGAGCAGAAATTTTTATAAAAAGAGAGACACACATTGGAGCTCAGTGTAGATGAGACCTTGGTTCTCCATAAGACAAATGGGTGCCACTTTCCAGAAATAATTGGAGCTTTAAATTACCAGTGGGCTAACTATGTCAAAAGCTCTTTGAAATTAGAAATGGAGTTTTGCCTTTTACCTTTTACCCTCTTACCAGTTATTCTGGGAAGCCTCAGATCTCTGAATAAGTGGGTTTCTCCACCTCCTAATCACCAACTGATGACCAGTGGTCTTATGTACCTTGATGTGGCATGTAAAAGTGCCCATCTGCAGTAGGCCAGATGGATTTTACCAGCAGTGGAGAAAGAATAACAAGAGGCCCACATTTACTGAGCAACTTCTTTGAGGGAAGCTTTGGGCCTGGTGTTTTGTAAGCGTTATTGCTAATCCTCATATAATCCTTGCAGAATGGTCCATATTGTATCCATTAGGCAGGTACGAAACTGAGCTCCAGGCAGGCTAAGTAAAATGTACCAGCATCATACAATCAGTAATTCTTGGATCCAGACCCAACTGACTCCCAGGTTTAATGCTTTCCCTCTCTTCTCTGGAAGGGCTTTCAGAACTTCTATAAATACTCATTTTGATTTGTGACACCTAAAAAAATAGGCTCTTCAGTTCAGTTCAGTTCAGTCGCTCAGTCGTGTCCGACTCTTTGCGACCCCATGAATCACAGCACGCCAGGCCTCCCTGTCCATCACCAACTCCCGGAGTTCACTCAAACTCACCTCCATCGAGTCGGTGATGCCATCCAGCTATCTCATTCTCTGTCGTCCCCTTCTCCTCCTGCCCCCAGTCCCTCCCAGCATCAGAGTCTTTTCCAGTGAGTCAACTCTTTGCATGAGGATAGGCTCTTACCTTAGTAGAAATCAGTTTAGCTTTCTTCTACTTTTTAAAAGCCATTGAAGCTGAGTCTTTGGGGTCTGGATTTTTGAATAAGTCCTTTTAACACTTCAGTAACTTTTGAATGGTTTTCAAAAGAACTCAGCAATTTTCGTCACCCAACACTTTCAGACCAGAGCTCTGAAAAACAGTTGTATTTCCCCTGGACATTTACAGCATGCTAGAACAGTGTGAATTAATACATCTGTAGGGAGATATCTGCTGAACTAAGAAAAGTAGATCATTCTGGATGTGGCCTAATACGATTATTTGGGTATTAACTACCTCACTTAGTAGAAAGGCTTCTGATGGCTAGCCTGTAGATAGCATACAGGAGAGTGGCAATGATTTAGTTCTGTCAGGTTCAATCTTCAGTTAAAATCTCAGGCTTGATGTTGGTTTTGTAATCCTGAATACCGTCTACTTTGAGAGCATTTTTCTAAATGAAAGGGAACTAGAAAAATCAGACGCAGACCTAGACACATTATTTTGGAACAGTGTAAGTCTTTAGGATTTTTGTTTGATTGGTTCGTTGGTTTTTTGACTTGTTGTTTGTTTTGGGGGTACATTTTATTTGCCTTTTTGTTTTTTGTTTGTTGCTTTGGGGTGGCTGGTCATTTTTGCTTTTTGACGTTTCTAGCCAGAATGGAGATGGACAATACCTGGCCCGGATAGAACCCATTCTTGTCCATCGCATTTTTTTTTTTAGTCTACTTTCAGTGTATAGATCTACATTTTTTTTCCACTTGGCAAAAGTGTTGATCTAAAGTGACACCTTTGGGGAGGAAAAAAGCATTCTGTGACCCTAATAGTATATGGCAGTCTTAGTGGCTATGAGCCAAGCTTCCAGGGTTAGTCTTGCCTGTGCAGAACCCAGGATTCTACCGCTTGCTATCTGTTATCTTACATCACGTTCTCAGATAACCTTCCTCTTCGATGTCCCCTGCGCAGTATTTAGGCCTATAACTATGAATTAAATATTAAACCACAAGTGTGCTTAGCCAGTTTTGGAGTGAATAGACACGGAAGGTAGGAGCGAGCAATTGTTATTTATTTGAGCCTCACCAATGAACTAAGCATTGTGTAGCGTGTTTGCTTCATCCATAAAAATTCTTGTGAGATAAGTGGTTCTAACCTCTATTAGCGGAGAAGGCAATGGCAAGCCACTCCAGTACTCTTGCCTAGAAAATCCCACGGACACGACTGAGCGACTTCACTTTCACTTTTCACTTTCACACATTGGAGAAGGAAATGGCAACCCACTCCAGTGCTCTTGCCTGGAGAATCCCAGGGACGGGGGAGCCTGGTGGGCTTCCGTCTATGGGGTCACACAGAGTCGGACACGACTGAAGTGACTTAGCAGCAGCAGCAGCAGCAGCAGCAACCTCTATTAGATACGATTCATTCATGCATGCGTTTGTATGTTCCCTAAGTATTCAATATTTTCTATAAACTAGGCACTGCTCTGAGCACCAGGAAGATAACAGTGAACAGAACAGACAGAAATCCTTGAGCTCATCAAGTTTACATTCTAGTGGGGAGGGGGAATAACTTATAAATCACAAACGAAAGAGGTGAAATATGTATTGTGAAGGAATGTGAGTGGTGCCATGGGTAAAAAAATAAAGAAGAGAGAAAATAGCATGAAAGAGGAGATGGGAACTGTAATTTTTAAGGTCAGACAATTATCCTGTAAAAGGTGAGAATTGAGCAGAGATCTGGGAAAACACAAAAGTTAGCTATGTGGATACTCAGGAGAAGAATATTACAGGAGAAGAGTATTTCAGGTGAAGACCTAGAGACGAGAGTATGCCAGGTATATCTTGACAATTGCAAGGCGAACGTGGCTGACATAAAGGGTGGCAGGATATGAAATTAGAGATGAGATTGATGGAGGGGAACATGAAAGTTCATCATGGTAGAGGAAGAGGAAAAGACCACTAGAGGAATTTTTGCTCACATTTGCTGAAGTGGGAAGCTGTTTAGGAAAGGGAGACTTGAGTAGAAATGTGGATTTGTTTAAAAGAATAAGCCTGGCTTCTGAATTTAGGGGAAGCTACAGGAGGAACAAAGAAGCAGGGAGAACATTAAAAGCCATCGAAGTAACTCTGATGAGAGTGTTCAGTGGAAGTCGTGAGAAGTGGCAGGCTTCTGACATTTTAAAGGTAATGCTGAAGGATTCGGTCCAAGCTGAGATGTGGGAAACGAGAGGGAGAAAGGAGTTGCAATGGCTCCAGCCGAATCTTGTACACTGACTAGGTGGATGAATAGTTCCCATTGATTGAAGTGGAGAAGCTAATCTGAAGATCAGCTTTGGACATGTTAGGTTTACGTTGCTTACTCACCATCGTTTCATACCTGGTTAAGCATCTCACATAAGATCACAAATGAAGAGATAGATAGTAGTCAAACTAGATCTGATTGATTCCAAAACCAAGTTCTGACACGTGCTTCTGCCTCAGCTCTGGGATTTCCACTTGAATAAATCTCAGAGTAGTGCAGGAATAATTTAAATTCACAGAAAGCCATCAAACAAAAGCTTAGCCACTTCCATGCCCACTCTTCCATGTTGTGAGCCACTGACATTTTAGCTGGGTTTTATTTCTTCTCATCTCATCCTTTCATAGCGGTGCTCTTGAGTCTTTTCTTTACCAAAAGGTAAGCAGGAGGAAGAGACAAGGAAAGCCACAAAGGACTTGACTAGTGCCTATTGATTGTAATTTGGTTTTATCTGAAACTCCCAGAAGAACACTGCCAAGTTGAAGGGTGCGCATCTCATTCAGCAATGGTTAAGATGACCTTTTCCCTCTCACTGAGATATATTTCTCTGATTACAAACTCAGAGGTATGCACATTTCATTTCTGGGATGGCATTAATATCCACCCAAAGCAAATTCAATACATGAACCACCTACCTCTCCAGCTGTTAATTTTTCAACGTAAGATACTTGACATACTGGCCGATAAAGATGTTCCTTTCACATGAAGCTGATGGAGGAAGGACCAGACAGGCAGAGACAGCAAGACTGGAAGAGGCAATTAAATGAACCGTAACCGAGGGTTTTTAAATGACTAGCTCTTTGGGAAGGGGAAGAAGCTCAAGGCTGAACATTGGTTGGGTGTCTGAAAGTCCAAATATATCTGGATTGCTTTTCTATGGAGGCATTCCCAAAGGTACCTTAAGTTCCCGTGACTGTCCCTGGCTGCCTGGGACAGTAGTGTTAATGAGTGGGTCTTCTCAGGTGCCATCATCTAGCAGAATGACATCTCCAGATAGCCTTGAACGCTTCAGCCTGGGCCTTTAGTCACAACCCACCTGCAGAGTATCAATAAACTTGGGTCCGTGTTTCCATCAGACATAACTTTTCTATCACTCAGGTTCTTCTGCACCCACCTTTGGAACAGCTGAGAAAAAAGGATCCTAGAACAAAAACGGCACCCACTACCCTCCCCATCTTCCAGTCTGCCTTCACAAATACTTCTGTGGTTAGAGTATGAGTCCTGGTACCATCTTCACCCCTTTCCTGAAAGTGACGATGTCATGATTTTGCTGAAGTCAGATTACAAAAAAATCATCACATCTAACCTTGCAAGGGAAAGAAGCATTACAAAAATCAGCACTGTGCTTGGGAATGGGGAACTAGGGGTAACAGAGCCTGATAACATAATATACCTCAAATTCCTGAAGGCACTATTGGATGTGGCCACGCTAGAAGTCACCATGTATGGCTTTTGCAGATTTTCTTGGTTTTTGTTTCTGTCTTGATGGGGAGAAAAACTGTAATGTTTATACTCCTGCAGAATAAGAAGAGCCTCAATTTGGGTTTCACAAGTTCCATAGCTAGCTTCATATACTACTGTATTTCATGTGAAAATATTTTTCCATCCTCTGATACGAAGTTGTTATATTATGAGGCTGCAGGATGAAACTGCAGAGCATCCACTTTTTGGAAGTGATAGAAGGTGGGGGTCATGAACATCTCTCACTGCCTCCCCTTCTTTTCCTGGCCCTGCCATGTCCCTTGCGAGGCGATTGCGGGGCCACCTACTTGGATATAGTATTGACAGGCGCCTTCAAGTGTGCTCTAAGAGTTGACATGTGAATCTTAGTTCCCTTTCTTCTGTAGTCTTCGACCTTTGTAGCATTGTACAGGCTGGGGTTTGGGGGGGTCACGGGGGAGGAAGGATGGCCCAGTGCCCCATCCGGCTGCAATGACTGTGACTCCTGCATCTGCTTTCTTCTGTGGTGCTCCCTGCCAATCTCATGCTTCCGCAGCTCCTTTTCATGGTAATAAGTGCCATGGTGGTCCTGGACATGAACAGCCATCAGGCAGGCCTGTCAACACTGGCTTTACGCCCTGAAGTAACAGCCCTTGTTTCCTGGCCAAGCTTTCTCTCCTTCCTCCTCTGTCATTTTGGTTCCCTGATGCCCCTGTTCAGAGCCATTCTTGTATTGTGAGAAGCCCTATAAAAATTTCCCTAAACATGTTCACATCGCCAATGAGAAGATATGCTTTTTGACAAAAGATTCTTAACATTCCCACCACTGGGGACCGAGCAGGGGAGTGACTGAATATGGTTATCACTAAGGTAGATTCTGTGCTTCAGGACATTTAAATAAATAACATGACCAAAAAAAAAAAGAAAGACAAAAAGAGTTCTTGAGATAGTAAGTGTGAGCAGGAAATGATGGAGTTGAGATGTGGCTTTCAGCCGTGATGCCTTTCTTTCTCTTACTTGTCTTTCTGTCTTTCGTGGTTAGAAGAGCCTGTATTAATGAGTTATAGTCTATGAGAGTAAAAAAGGCACTGCAGAAGAGAAGGAGTCGTCAACATTTATGTCTGCTCTGGGGATCTCTCTGTGACCTTTAGAAAGGAAAGTACTTCCCCCATTCACAAGAGGAAGATTTTTCCAGACTTGTTCACCCAGCATGCCTGGATTAGAATGTTAACTTTAGACTCCATAAGTGAACATATATTTTAAAAAAATATTCACCTTTGAAACCGTGTGTTAGGAGATCTTTTTAAAGAGTCCACCAAATACAAGTAGTATCAGTGAAAAGAGTGAATGTGTGTCAATTTTACTATCCAGCTGTATACTTTGTCATATCTGGTTGTAAGGCAGCCTTGTTGCATATATATGGTGTTGTTATCCTCATTTTGTTTTCCCCATTTTACAGAGAACACATCTGAGCTGAGACAGGTTGGGTAACTTGCCCCAGATGGCACGAGGATAAAATGGCAGATTGCACTCCACCCTAGGTCTGTCTGACTCCAAAACCTATGTCTCGAAGGGCTGAAATTTAGAGCAAGATGAAGACAAGTGCCATTCCTCGCTGAGGAATCCTGATTCGTGCACAGCCACCTCTTGGAATTTGTTCTTAACTGGTATCTTAGAAGAAGAGGTGGTGAAGCCCATGCTTGTTCATATTTGTGTTGGTGATCCTTTAGAGCCAGAGGTGCAGAATCTATTCCTGCCTTGGGTAGCCCCAGACCATGCTGCTCGCGCTATGTGGGCATGACTGAGTTGGAGTGGAAAGAATTAGGATGTCTGGTCTGCTGTGGGTCCCAAGCAACATGCAGAACGCTAGAATGTAGTCACAAATCCCCAGTGCAGTTGGCACCAAGTCGTGTTCTGCCCTGGGTCCAGAAGCTCCTGCATCCATCTATTGCTTCTTTCCTGTGTGACTCTGAGCACAGCGTGTCTCCTCTTGCATTGTTTTGAATTAGTAAAAACAAATACATGGACTGAATAATCTCTGAGATGACCTCTAGCTCAAATATTTGAGAGCTCAGTCCTCGGTGAATCGGCAGGCCAAAATTTACAACCTGTAACCTTTCCATTCCTGACCACGCAAAGGGCCATTCAGCAGTGAATAGAGAGGGAAACTCAGCATATGACCTCAGGCCGAATGCAAGAGGTGAATCAACCTTGAAAAATGGCCACGAGAAAACCAGAGTGTGGCTCTGACCAAAGGGAAATGTGGCTATTTATCTTTACGTGATATTGTACATAGCAGTATGCTCACTTTTCATAGCGTCTTTCTTCCTGGAGTGCTAAAAAGGTTGTATTAAAATCAGAAATACATTGTATAACCATCCTCTTCCTGGGAGACTAATGAGTCAGAAATCTCTAAAATAGTCTTAGGAAGTGTTTCTTTGAAGTCACAGTTTTCTGTTGTCACCATAGATAAGCAGAGGTGAACAAACAGCCTGTTGCCTTATCCAGGTCTTCTCTTCAGTCTGACTTAAGGAAGAAAATGGTCATTCTGGAAACACACCTGCTGTATTTAGAGGCTAACTCTGCTGTTTCCTGGCTCTGTGACCCTGGGCGAGTCATGTCACCTCTTTAATCCTCAGTTTCCTTATTCGTTAAGAGGAATCCTAATAGTACCTGAGCCACGGGGTTGCTGTAGAGATTAAATTGGGGAAGCCAGTATCTTTGAGCTCATGGTCCCACTCATGTAAGAGATCAATAAAAGTTAGCTGATGTGATTTCTAATAGTCCTGCTCCAACTCTTTGAATCTAAATAGCTGTGCCAAATCAGGTGGGTCAGATTCCAGGCTCTTTCTTGAAACCATTAGGAAAATATGACATTTGGGTCATAGTCTATTTCTGTGATAGCTGTAGCCTTCATGTGTTCATTCATTCCTATAAATATTTTCTCAGCGACTACAGTGTGGAAAGCAGTAATAAACATACGTGGATTGCAGTTACTATCTTTTTTCCCATGTTACAAAGCCCACATGGATTTCTAGGTCTTGCACTGAGCGGTTTTGAAACCTTGATCCCTAAGTCTATATCTCTCCTCTCACATTCTTTTTTATTTTTTCTGGTAAACAGTGGGTACAGGCTGGAATTCTTTGATTTTCATGATGGTAAGATGTTCATGCAATAGTCACTTCACTTATCACCGTACCGTGGGCATATGCATTGCCTGCTTTGTGATATCACACTTTCCAGATGAGATCTGACTATGTTTTTTAAACAAAATCGGAATGAGAGTCAAATCAAGAAGAGCTTATTGTTATGAAAGGACACATTTCATTTTTTATATTAAATTATTTAGATGATTTTTTAATATTTTATAGAATCACTAGGGAAAGGCCTTGAATAAGAATTAGTAGAGTCTCCTGTCTCATAACTGAACTCTGCCCACCAGTCTCAGAGTGATGGTTTTCTGTCAAAAATGCATAGATCATTATAGAGTCTTGGCTTAGCTTAGTAGATTCTAGCATATGACCTTTCTCTTGGCTTTTCAGTTCTTATTTCTAACCTGCTATCAGTCCTCTGTTTGGAAATACAGACTCCTTGATCAATATCCTCCAAACTATATTTCACGTAAATAGAATCTTATATATACAGATCACTTGGAGATAAGAATCACTCAGACATACTCCACTGTGCCGACATTCTGCTGGAGCTGTCCTCCTGGACCGTCCATTAACCTTTATGTATCAAGCATCAGCTACAACTTGAGTAGTCCTGGTCCACACCCCACTCACTGCATGACCTTCTCTGAGCGCCCAGCGTACTGGCCAGATACTGTGTGTATCCGTGACCTCCACTCTCCCCTTCTTATTCCTTCTTGGCTCCTAATGGTGTCCTTACCAGTTCTGTGTGGTGCCCCATCTCCCTTCAGATGTCCAGGTTCTCACCAGCCTCAGCAATGCTAGGGATTTCTTTCTCTCTGGATCTTCAGCCCTTGTCATCCAGGCAGACACACCAGGTTGTTTGCTGGCTGCTGGGTGATGGAGAGACCAGCTTCTCAATATAAGTGAAGGGACCGATGCAGGGCATCCCTAACGCCACGGTCAGCACACCAGGAAGAGTGAGATGCAGATCCACGCCACATCCAGAGCTACTGCTAGAGAGAGAGCCAGTTCCATTTCCACCATACGTGTTGAAATGCACAGATTTCAAACTCTTAGACCTTCATCTCAAAAATGAAGACAACCTGTCCACAAAGCTCCACATTAAACATTCCCTTTGAATTACCTCGCAGAAACAAAAGCCAAGGCATTAGAGATGCTGACTTTGGTGTTTCTATGTAACAGAGATTACTTTGAGAGTATTGCTCAAAGTTGGAGGAAAAATCATTCTCTTAAATATGTTTGGTTGTTTCTCCAGAGGAAAAAAGCCAGGGCCCACCTGGCAAACTAGAAGGCTATTTGGCTGCAAATATAAGGAATTAAATATTCCCCAGAGCAGGAAACTTCATATATGTAGCCAAAAAATAATATGTACTAGGTGACACACTAAATTTAACTATTATTTCTGCAATCCATGTTGACACAAAAAGCAGTGCCTGGGAAAGGACTGGAAATAATCAGACAGAAATTTCCCTCAGAATAGAAGAGCTAAAACCTGTGTTTATTTGGTTATCAAGATGATACCTTCTTTATGAAATCATAATAGACCTATTAATAAGCTTGATAGCTAGGAAAATTTCCACAAGCAGCTGCTTTTTGTCATTGGTAATCTATAAAACATGAAATGAAAGGTGTTTGCTATCAGATTAGATACCTTAAGAATTTCTTTATCACTTTTAGATCTGAATTTCAGGCAAATAATATGTATGATAAGTCATCCTGAAGTGTTGCATCCTTTTCTCCAAATCAGTTTCATTCATGTCCCCAAATAAGAAAACCACCCTTAGAAATGGGTGGGATGCAGCTAATCCAGGTATTTAAAAGATTTTTAAGGTGTTATATTTCAAATCAACTTCTTCCATCTTTATTTCCTGGGCAATAAGATGTTGGTTGCACCAGTGCCACCTCTCAGATGAATTAGCAGTGATGCTGTTGATTTTCATTGTGCTGTTATGTTCCCAAAAGACATCTAACCACTTATAATGGAGTTATATATGAAGAGATGTATACACATAAAAAATTTTGGTTATGCCATTTTGAAAACGCCATTTGTCTTCAACAATAGTACCTATCTCTGTGGTTATTGGAAGGATTAAATGAGATAATGTATATAAAGTCTTTAGTAGTGCCTTGCACCTAATGAATGGGAGAAAGCTGTGCCTTTGCTAATTCTGCCTCTGTAGATTGCTTCCTAATATTAGATTACCTCTTCCAGTGACCACTAAATGGATTTATTTGTTCAGTTCAGTTCAGTCGCTCAGTCGTGTCCGACTCTTTGCGACCCCATGAATCACAGCACACTAGGCCTCGTTGTCTATCACCAACTCCCGGAGTTCACCCAAACTCATGTCCATCGAGTCGGTAATGCCATCCAGCCATCTCATTCTCTGTCATTCCCTTCTCCTCATGCCCCCAATCCCTCCCAGCATCAGGGCCTTTTCCAATGAGTCAACTCTTTGCATGAGGTGGCCAGCGTTTTGGAGTTTCACCTTTAGCATCAGTCCTTCCAATGAACACCCAGGATTGATCTCCTTTAGAATGGACTGGTTGGATCTCCTTGCAGTCCAATGGACTCTCAAGAGTCTTCTCCAGCACCACAGTTCAAAAGCATCAATTCTTCAGCGATCAGCTTTCTTCATAGTCCAACTCTCACATCCATACATGACCACTGGAAAAACCATAGCCTTGACTAGATGGACCTTTGTTGGCAAAGTAATGTCTCTGCTTTTTAATGAGCACCTGGTAAGTTCTAAGAATTCTGCAAAGTGTTGGAAGTATAAGCCCATAGTGATAAACAAAGCTTCCGTAACCCCTGACCTCATGGAACTTATAGACCAATAGATTACTAAATCTCCATTTCCACCAACTCTCCTCCTCCCCTCTGTATTAAGGGACAGCTTGTTTGAACTGTTTGTATATTGAAATGATGATCCTTCAGGGTCAAACTTGCTTTCAATTGATGCTTGTTCATCTGATTAATAAGACAGCTATGTCTGTTTCTTCACCATAATCAAACACATTACCACCCATGAACCCATATCCTCTAAATTCAGTTCATCTCCTAGAAAATAATATATTCTTGACCCCCCTGTGCTCTCTTTCCCATCTCTAATCCAATTGCCCAAAGCAGAAAACCTGGAGGACTTCCTGACCCTGCCCTCTCCCATCCACCCCACAGCTGATCCATTGGGGAACTGTCATTTGTAGTTCAAAAACTGTTTTAAATTCACCAGCTTCCTTCACACACCCCCACTTTGCACCCTCATGAATGCCACCATCACCTCTTGCTTGGACAACTGAGTTAGCTTCCTAAGAAGTTTTCTTGTTTCCACTAATGTTGAATTTCTACCCATTGTCTGCTCAGTAGTAAAAATAGAATTTTGAAGCGAAAATTAGACTGTGACTTACCCCTAACTTAAAACCCCTCAGTGATTTTCCATCTTGTGGAGAATAAAATATCTTATTATCATCTATTAACTTGACATGGTCTGGCCTTCAGTAATGCCTCAGGGACTCCTCTTAAAGTCACTTCAGCCCCTTTTCTTCAGAGTACTCATGTCATTTAGCAAATATGTATTTGTCTTTGTTGTCACTTGATTAATGCTGGTCTCCCTTTCTGGTCTGTAAACTCCACAAGGGCAGAGATTATATCACTTGTATTTATCACTGTATCCCCAACACTTTGCATAATCCTGAAAATTTAGTAGGTGCTTAATAAATGTCTGCTGACTAAACAGACATTTAAAATCTCCTCAAACTCTTAACTGTGTCCATAATTTTGGTGGAAGTAACATTTTTAAATATTAAAATTAGTCACTAATAATAGGGATTATCTGTGTGTAAGTCATTAGACCATTGGTTTATAGGGAAACTTCTTGGAGATTCATTATAAAAGTCTTCTAGAATTGTAGCCCAAAGTTTTCATATACATCAAAACTCTAAAGTTTGAAAGATGGATGTTTTTGTTTTGATATAGATATTTAAATTGGACTCCTTCCTTCCACACTGTATACTCCTTCCAGAATGACTACTCAAAATCATAATACTCACAAAGTAAGAGCTCAAAATAAAAAAACCTTTCCATCTCCTGAAGTAAAAAGTTAGACCCAAATATATTAATATACATATTTTCTATTTCTCTAGCAGCTACTTTGGAATTTTAATAATAGTATATATTTACTAGAAAAAAAACATGTCTGGCACATATATGAATGGGATCACTTAGATCTCACTTGGTAATGGTTCAATTTATATTAGGCTACATGTTTTACATGGTGCTATTTATCTATTAGACATGAAAGGACACTTTGGCCATTTAAGTTAACAAAATCACAAAGTTAGCAGGAGAAACTAGAAACATTGAGTAGAAAGAAATGACACTTGAAATCTATTTTTGTTGCATTTTCATATTTTGCTCTTCATTCTTAAACTCATTTCCCTCTGAAATGTAAGGACGTTGTATTTGGGAAATAATATGTCTTGAAAACCGCAGCCAGCAAGCTTATGATTCAAGTGGTAATGACTTCTGTAATCGCTAATGAGGCAATGGACGTTGGCTATCTCAGTGTACTCATTGGGGCCAGCCTCTTGCCTGTTCTACAAGAAGCTGTCATGTCACATTTTTGTCCCGACTCCATGAGCACTTTGATTCCTAAACCTTTCTGAGAAACCTACTCTGAAATCAAAGTCAAGTTTCTTAGATGTGGTCAGACAAGGTCACATTAAAACAGTTCAGTGAACCTGCAGATCAAAGTTGAAAGGTAATGCCTCCCTCCCAAACTTGGCACAGACCCACCTGCTAACTTACCTTTCAGTTTCTAACATGCCTTTTTCAACTCCTTTCCAATGGACTGGGAAAATGAGAGCTTATCCTCTGAAAAATGGTGGAAGAGTTTCCTTAAATCAATTCATTAGGAAATTGAACACAGCTGTATTTTGGAAGTGCACCTTTATCCAAAAGAGTGGATCATGAGGTATTTTGTTGAAGAAATATCTTGATCAGAGACTGCATGAAGTGAGATGTCCAAAATAAATCCTTACTAATTCATAGTAGGACTTCTTTAAATCATAATTTCATGGTAATTTCAGGTTAATGGGCTTATTTTTGGCCTATATTACCAGGATTTACCCTCACTCTTGAGTGACCCAAAATACTAGACAGGATTCCCGCTGTCCACATTTTTTTCTCCACTGCCACGTTCCTTCCATGTTGAGCCTTGAGATATTATCCAAAATGGCACTGCAGAGGGGGAGGGAATGGTGACTCTTGTTAGGCATGATCTTAACATCTCACGACCTAGGTTTTTATCAAATTTCTTGTGATTAAAAGAAAAAAAAAAACAACCTTGCCATTGCTTTATATTTCAGTGTTCTGTCTCTTGTGGTCGAGGGCATAAACAACGAAATGTTTACTGCATGGCAAAAGATGGAAGCCATTTAGAAAGTGATTACTGTAAACACCTTGCTAAGCCAAATGGGCACAGAAAGTGCCGAGGAGGAAGATGCCCCAAGTGGAAGGCTGGCGCCTGGAGTCAGGTGAGCAATGCTTCTCCTCTAACGACTACTTCCTTACCTTTGGCCATGTGACTGACACCAGTGTTGGCTTGTTTCCCTGCTCAGTTTCAGTTTTTTAGAGGGGAGTGTGGAGACAGGGAAGGAAACAGCCTTATGTCAGAATGCTCGCTAGCTGTGGGACCTTGGGCAAGCGGCTTCATCCCTTGGTGCTTTGGATAATATATATACAAGGACAGTTGTGGGGATTAATTCTAAGTGGTGATAGATGTCAGTTTATAGGACAGAGTAGTCCCTCAGTGCTTTGCTGATGGCATTTTTATTGTAAGTCACCATTTAGAAAACCACTAATTCAGATTTCAGTAAGGTTGACTATGGTTACCTGGCAGGAATTGAGTTCAAATTTACCTTTGAGATTCTTAAAGAAAGCTGTCAATATGAAGTATTAAAGAATACTTCTCTGTCCGTTAGATTGTACACAGTAGAGGTTGGGGAAGTTTTCTGTTATTTCCTGGCTCTGCGACCTTGGGTGAATTGTGTGACCTTGCTGACCTGACGTCATATAGCTCTTATGAGGATTTATTGCAGTAATGAATGCCACATACTTAGCTCAGTAGTCTTAACTCTAATAATCTCTCAAGAGTAATATTTTGTTTGAATGAGTGCAGTATGTGTATATCCAGTGGGAAAGTGGGGAAGTACCCAAGAAACTGATTACATTTAGACTCCACTAATTCTACACATTTGCTAAATTCAGTAGGTTTCCCTATTGAATTCAAGAGGGAACTTGAGAAGCTTCTATTTACACATTAACAATTGATGGGTGAACAGATCACTCGTATCTGGCCCTTAAAGTATATCTTGTTACTCCTCACTTATACATTTCCTCAGCTTAGTTGAAGGTGCTTACTTAAAAGTAGTGAGGTCCAGTGTCTTTTCACAGATTCTGTATGTAATATGCTCTTTCTCTCCATTAATTTGATGCAGTGAGATTTTGCTGAGTTTGTGGTTCTCCTGTGCAGTGGAGATGTATGCACATACTCTGGAGAATCAATAGGAAACCAGGTTCAAGGTTGGCAGCCTGTAGAATTGATTCTTTGAAAGCCTGGATCTTGATTCCTAACACCCCAAAGAAGCTTTGTACAGCTGTGTTAACATGAGGAGGAGTTGAGAGTCCTCCATTTCAACATGAATGATAGGAAATTCCTCCAGAAACATGAATTTTTCTTAAGTGCTCTGGGCTGCTGTCATTGTCCCCCATACCTTACAGTCATATTCCCCTTCACACAGAAATAAAAGGTGGCTTGCATCATACCCCAACAGAATAGCCTCAGAGTGCTTTTGTCATATCATGTTTTGTTTTTATTTTTATTTTAACAGTCAAAGTGTCTGTGCCCAGCCAGAGCTAGTTCCTCTTCTGGTTTCTTTAAGGGACCAGATTTCTAGGCAGTATTTCGTACTGGTCATCAGTAATGGTTTGTCTAACTGACTACTGTCATCTCTGACTTCCAGCCCTTATATTTTCGAGCTATTCAATTCATGTAAAAGCCTATAACTAACATTATTTAAGATACCACACTAATTAACTTGTCCTCTTGCACACTTTCATGCTGTTATTTTTCTTTCTTTTTGCCTCTACTTAATTGATAGTTGTTATAAAAGTCAGTTCATTTAAAAGAAGAATGATTAAAAGAATCTTTCACTCTTTATTGATAAGCACAGAGTGAGTTTTACTTTTATATCCTGTGAACTTGATGGAAAGTCTAAAATTGCTCACAAAGCTGGGATGATTAGGTTTGAACCCTTGGGGTTTTTTCAAACATAAGGTAATAGGATTATCGGAATGCTTCCCCAAAAAAGACTGCACCTGTTCAAAATGATTGCTTAGAAAAGTCTAGTTACCTTTGTGGAAAATACAAGTAAACACAGTCTTGTAATAGTCTGTGGCCAACTTTCTAATGCTCTGATTTGATTTATAGAAATGAATTATAAAAGCAGGCAAGATAAGATGCTACATGGGTAAAATCCAATTTGTGCAATTTTGAAGCATACCTGAAGATAATCAGACCCAGAGGTTGATGGAGAAAGATAGTCTGCATGATTAAAGATTATTGGTTTACTAATGATCCCATGGTAAACAGAAATATCCCTATGGCAGTAATATAAAGCAAGAGTAATGATTATCCATTTGCGACAATATTTAGAAGATTTTATATCTGGTTCTTCTGTTTTCTGCTGGTGGCTGTATTTTAGTCATCTCGTCTTCAAGGTAGGGGAAATAATTATTGTAATTTCTCATTATGTCAAAATGTCTGACAGTAATAAGGCATATAGAATATTGGGGTAGGAAACTAGTACAGCCATGCTAATCTTCTTAGTCTCTTCCTCAGAATTAGTGTTTTGAGGTTTAAAGTGTAATGTTTCACTTTTATATCTTTTTGAACATCTTGAATGTGTCAAGGGAATTTTTCTAGTAAAAGAACAACTTTAATTGAAAAACATACCCAAGTTTGAAAGCATTTTTTTTTTCAAAAATTCATGTTCAGTTTGTTTAGGTGATTTTGATCAAGAGCTGAGGGATGAAATTTTCAGACAAAATCAGCATCTGATTCTTGATTCAGCTTGATAAATGTGAAAGCTCTCCAGTTCCATGATTCAAAAGCCTTCCACAGTAAAAATCATTAATGTATCCTATTCCTATAGAAAAGCTTTCTAAACAAAAGAAGATTAAGAATAAACAATAAAAATGATCAGATTAGAATGAAAGTAACACTAAACCATCATTCATCTATCATGAATTCGTTCAGCCCTGAGATACCAGCTTTTTTTTTTGATAGTTGAACACTTCTGTGGTCAGGATGGTCCTTACATCTCATAGAAGGTCATGATTAATTGCTCCTTTTTCTTTCTCAGTGATACAAAATGTAGTACTGTGTCTTGAAGTCAGGGAAACACTTGATTTTTTTAAAGTTCTTCAGTGCTCATGCCAAAATGGAAACCGGCAAATTGCATTATGAACCTACCAGCAGTTTTTGGTTGGGATTTTTTTGTAATTACCATGAGAGTGGCTTGGTCATGGTGATTATGGAGAAACATGGCAGATGTACAATGTGTGTCCTTTGAGAAATCTTAGAAACCCTATGCACATGGTCAGTGATGAGAACTAGAGTTGCCTTAGTGATTTGTGCTCCCTGTGACTTGTATTTGAACTGCAAATGTCAATGTTGAATTGTTTGAATACAGTCCTATCACACACACTCTTGCTGACGTAGTACAAAAGGCCACATAATACTTGCACCATATTTTAAAACTGGAAGCCAAATCCTAATCCACAGTAGCTTTGGCTTATTGCCTAGGATAGAACTTATTTGAATAATTTTTTGTTTTAGTTTTTGCTTGAGTTAGGGTGATTGTTCTTTGCTTTATTTATGTGTGGAGCATCTATGTAAAAGGGTTACTGGGAAGTATGAAAGATATTTTATGCAAGATGCTTAGCATAGAACTAAAATCTCCAGTGGCAGTGATTTTGTAACTCTTGGGATGTTTGGAGGTGTCTGGAGACAGTTTTAGTTGTCTCAGTTTGGCAGAGGAGAGGGAATGCAACTGACATGTAGTGGGATAGAGTCCAGGGATGCCCCTGAACTTTCTCCAGTGCACAGGACAGTCCCCAACAAAAACGATTTCTTAGGTTGAGAAACCCTAGAATAGAGCATGGCCTAGTAAGTGCCACTCAGTTCAGTTCAGTTCAGTCGCTCAGTTGTGTCCGACTCTTTGCGACCCCATGAATCACAGCATGCCAGGCCTCCCTGTCCATCACCAACTCCCGGAGTTCACTCAAACTCATGTCCATCGAGTCGGTGATGCCATCCAGCCATCTCATTCTCTGTCGTCCCCGTCTCCTCCTGCCCCGAATCCTTCCCAGCATCAGGGTCTTTTCCAGTGAGTCAACTCTTCGCATGAGGTGGCCAAAGCCACTAAGTTTGCTATTATTGTTACCGGTTGTTATTTATTAAAGTTAGTTCATACTTTAGTTATTAAAGTTCGTTATTTTTCAAGCTAATTCCTCCTTTGAATCCTGTCATGGCCATGATTGTAGCAGTCATACTGATAGAAAGTATGTAAAATACTTTCCAGGCTTTCAAGTGTGTATTACAGTTCCCTAAGCATCACAAGTTCCATAGAGATTCTTTTTACCTATAGAAAGAAGCATTAACTTTCCCCTTTAAATCGGTGAGTTCTGCATACTAACATTGCATAGCAGGGAGTACAAAGAGATGAAACACAGCTCCTAGCTTAGTAGTTTGGAACTAAAAACATCTGCTTTCAAACCTGCACAAATAGACTGCTATGCAGGAATGATAGTTGCAGGGGGAAGGCACATGTTAATACACTGTTCAACCTTTTTCTTCTGCAGAGTAACTAAAAATTGGACTACATAGAACAAGAATTAAGCACGCACACGTGCTCACACCACCATCAGCACCTCCAGGGTCACAGAGAGGTCTTTCTGATGCTGTTTTATTCATGGGGTTTCTGCACAAATCTCTCAGAATTTACCAAGCAAGTCTGGCTCGCTCTGTATGCTAAATGTTGCCTCCCCTGAGACAGCACAGGAAGAAAAGTTCAACACAGAGAACTAACTCTGATGCAGTACACTTCATTTTGAACCAGGATTACCATGGATGCAGTTTTCACAGAGTCAAGGCTGATTATACCTTGCTGTGCATATAAGCCCTGTAAAAATCTTTGAATATGTTAAGTCAGGGCTAGCTTTGACAATATGAAAAGCCACAATGACATTATTGTATAATTGAAACTTCCTCTGTCTTTATTTGCCCTTTGAAAAAAAATATTGAACATTGTAGAAATTATTTCTTAAATATTAGATGCTTATGGCTGATAATACCTTACCTTTGCTGAGCCATAAGTAATAATTTAGTAACAAACAGTAGCATCAAAAATAAATTTCCATTTACTTGGAACCTGAATAGTATACACCGGAAAGCCTTTAATGTTTTTTCCTTTTTCTTTACCTTATTAAAGCATGATCAGATTTTGAATATATATATCAGCTCTATGCAAATTCAGACTTGTTTACTTAATTGTTCTTATTCTTTTCTGTTCTGTTTTATGTTTAAGACCCCAAATTCAAATACTCAAAGAGTGTTTTGGTGGTTGTTTGCTGTCGTTGGTTGACAATTTCTGTCATTCCTGTGCTAATTCTCCCACGTTATAGTTCATTCATTTAATGTGGAATCAATGGGAAATATACACATAGCTCCCCAAAGTATTAAATGGCCATCTTCTGTAGACAAGGCAGTCACTTGTGCTCAGGCACCCTCTCATTCCACCCAGAGCAAAATGACTTTAAATGTCTGGTTTCTTGTGGGTCACAAACTCATTCAATCCAATTAATACAATTAAACCCAAACAATAGTAGCAATGTTGCTCTAAAATATTTCCTTCTCTTCAGCTAGCTTTGATGTGAACATTTAAGCTCCTTGCCTGACAGACTTATCTGAAATGATATGATTTCCCAAGGTTCCTTCTAAATATTATCACCTGTTTTTTTTTAGAATCTGAAATGGAAATAATACTAATATGCACCAGAATTCATTAGGGTGTGCTTCTTGATAGTAAATTCCCATTAGCTTCAGAGTAAGATGAATCCTGCTGCAGGGTAGTTGGACAGGAATTTTTGTCTAATTTAAAAGCTTGATTCTATTCTGTATGAAGACTTCCTCTTAGGAATATGGCTTTAATGTATGTTAAGCTTGTTTTCTCAATCAGACAAATGAATGGAGGCTCAGCTATCACACAGACTTGGAAACAATTTTTAATAGCTAAGTGAAATAATAGGCGTTTCTTTCCAGTTAAATGTTGCCTTTAGTTTCTCACTGTCAAAAGCTTAATAAAGATAATAATTCTTGGCCTGCCCATGAGTGAGATTATGAAACCCAGTAACGAGGAAACCACTAAAAAATTAATTTAGAGAAAAGTTAATTGCAGATTAATAGGGTGTTTTGCAGCTTGGTCAACAAAATGTTTCAGCCTGATTAACAGTATTTTTCATGGGCTGAAAACACAACACCCAAGGAAACAGTTTTTCTCTGTCAGCTTTTATTTTTCGTACATTCATCCAAATTCCCCTATCTCCAGGAATAGGAGCAAGAAGAAGAGGAGACTGGAGAAAATAATTCTACTTATAAGGCCATAAAATCTTCAGTGATTTTCTCTCCTTGAGTTATAATTTTCATCTGCCAAGAAATTCTCTTGTGTGCAACTGTCTCTCCAATTTTCAAGGCCCTCCAACCTTCCGGGATAGAAATCACTTGGGATTTTCATTTCCCATGGCAGCAGTACTCTAGGATGTACTGAATGTCTCTGAATGATGTCTCCCAACCTCTTCCATAGTCCAAGAGTTTTGTTAACTTGAGAAATTACCCCCAAACTTGAGTCTCTTCCTCAGTCAACTGGCTTTGATAGGCAATGAGGCTGCAGATTTTAGACATTTCCTGGGTCCCTTTCACTGGCAATTAGAAAACCCCGTGATGGCTGTGAAGATCATTGGATTAGGAATGCCATCCCCAGGTCCTTGACCCTCTCCACCCTGATGATCGCCCCCTCCTACCAACGACCCGAAGCTCCCACTTACATCCTCTTGTCCTTGTAGTGTTCGGTGTCCTGCGGCCAAGGCGTGCGGCGGAGAAATGTGGGCTGTCAGATGGGAACGCACAAAATAGCCAGAGAGCCCGAGTGCAACCCCTACACCCGACCGGAGTCGGAGCGCGCCTGCCAAGCCCCACCATGTCCGCTCTACGCGTGGAGGGCAGAGGAATGGCAAGAAGTGAGTAGAGCCAGGAAGCGGGCACCTGCCAGCCTCTCGCTCAGCCCCCTTGCTATCATCACATCCGTTCCCCTGTGAAGCCCTCCAGCGCGGTGACCAGGCTGGCGTTTTCCCACAAGGTCACTGTCAGAGGGCCAGGAGTTCCTTCCAGCCAGGGTGGGAGAACTCCTCCTTTTTCTGCCGTTCCGATGCTTGTGTTCTTGATGTTGCAAATCTGGCTGCCTCCAGAAAAAGTTGAACAGGCCGTGGGCCAAATGCATGAAGATAACTTTCCCAGAAGGAGGGGGAGATGGAAAAAATATTTTTGAATGTGTGTATTTAGACGTGGTCGTTTGTGTGAGTTCAAACAGCCACTGGGCAGACCCTAGGTAGATCTCCTCTGGAATTTTTTTTTTCTTCCACGGCTTCGGCCATCAGCTGGAAGGCAGGCATTTCATTTGAAACCCGGATTAATTAGTGAAGGATTTTCAACATTTAAAAAACTGAGTGACTCTGAAGAACTGCTCCATTGATGCAGAAATAGACCAATTTGTTTTTCTCCAAGTTAATGTCTAGTTAAAGAAAACACTAAGTGTCCCTGAGGAATGGCCTGGCTGTAGCAAGGATAGGACTTTCGTAGGGAGGATCCTGTTTCCAGTGGAGAAGATTCAGTTGTACAAAAGGGAGGAAAAGATATTTAAGAAAACAATACTTTATCTACTGACATTGGAATGAAACAGAAAGTACAAGGTGTAAAACGTTCAGAGATAGGAAGATTGAGACAGGAATTTCCCACCAGGAATAGTTTTTCAGGACAGGAGAGACAGTGCCTGACATTCTGGTGAGTGCTTTATGTTCATCACATGTTTATTTTTGTTATGGTGTAAGATTGAGGTCCAGTTTTATTCTTTTGCATGTGGTGCTTTGGATATTATGAACCTTTTAACCATATAAATTCCTCCAGCCTGTGAGCACAGAATCTTTCCATGTATTTCTGCCTTCTTCAGTGTCTTTTCTCAATGTCTTGCAGTTTTCAATATACAGATCTTTCACCTCCTTGGTTAAATCTATTCCTACATGTTTTATGCTTTTTTATTCCATTTTAAATGGGATTTGTTTTCCTACAACTGCATTATTAATCCTTGTGGGGATTCAGCCTTCCAGCTCTGTTCTTCCCTCTCTCTCACCTTCCTGATTGATTACTTCCATTGTTTTCAGTCATCTCTTTTCTTTAGGAGTCTCACCCTCTCTGTCTACTCAAAAAAAAATTTTTTTTTCTCAGTTTCCTTTTCAAAGGAAAGGAAAGGGTTTTTTGGTTTCTTTTCTTTTCTTTCTTTCTTTCTTTTTTTTACTTCTACCAGACAGTGGTAGAGAGGAATGGCTAGAGCAGTTATATTTCAAATTAATTGTACTTAAGCCACACAAGTTGCTGGGAACCCCAGAGGCTGTAGAATTCTTCAGACTTGGTTCATATCCTGGCACTGCCACACTTCAGACGCTTGACTTAGAACAAGGACGCCTAATTTTCTGAGCTGTGAGTTTGCCATCTGTAAAATGGTAAAATGGCAACTATGCAAAGTCCCTCTGAGAAAATTACAAATCGAGGGGCTTGGGTGAGATACAGAAGGGAGAAAAGATTGCCTCGTCTCTGCCTGTGTGTCACCACTCGATACTCTTTCTGAGTCTTGCTTCAGACCTACCACCGCCTGCTTGCTCTCTCTTCATGTCCTGCCAAACTCAACCCTGTGTGACTGCTCCAAGGAGCACAGAATAAGAGTGTTCAGAAATGAATCTAAGCTGACAGCTGACGCATTAGCCAACTTTTGAAAACGCTGGAGTCAGTTGGGAAAATGCATGCTCCATTGACACTTCTTTCTGACTCCCACAGACTAGAAATCTTGCCAGATAAGCACGGAGGAGATCCTCTTCTATGATCATCCAAAACATGCCTAGAAATTTACATCTTTGCATGTGCCATGCAGATCGATCTTTCTAAATCCTTCCTCAAATGTTGCTTTCAAGTGCCATGTAAGAACAGAGACCTACGAAGAAAGCCTGGCCTGTGGCTCAATTTAGAAGCTGGCCAGATGGAAGCAATGAGAAAAGCAGACTCTGATAGTTACCCTCCTGCCAACATGCTTTCCCATCAGCCTGAACCCAAAGTAAAGAGTTGGAGACTAGTGGACCTGGTTGGTGAGGGGGTTGGAGGCCCTCACATGACACTAAGTGGGCCGAAGTGAGACTCAGGGCTGCGGATGGTGGAGGGAGAAGCTGCATCAAAAGCCATAGTTCCTCATTAGCAGGGCATGCTGGTGGTCCTTTCTGAACATCCCCTTGGCCACAAGGCTTCAAGGGAATGCTGTGAGCAGTTGGGTAACCACCTTCATAAGCCATGTCAGGAATGGCCTCTCATCCTATTTACCTGGGGCAGCCCTGGTGTATTGCCCCTATTTCCATGGTCTAAAGTGTCCTTGTTAAACAGTCAACTGGATGGTCACTTGATAGTCCATCCCCTTGATGCTCCCCTCAATCAACCTGCACCTTCATTCTTGTTCTCTCCTCCTCTGCACCCCCCACTCACTCCACTTCCATTTTACCTGATACGTGCTTTGTGCAGACACATGTCTTAACTTCCCTCCCCTCATCAAGTGACACCTTGACCTAATGTCAGTGAGATGTCAGGGCACAGCCTTAGAGCCCAGTGAATCAGATGCTGGACACTTGCTACCCCATCCCATCCCATTATGGGAAGTGCTCTTCTTAGCTATTTTTGACAGCTAACTCAGACCTGTTGTTTGCTTTCTACATGTGCATTTTTTCATTTTGCATTCCCCTTGGACACTATTAAACACCCACCTGTTTGTTGGCAAGATGTATTTCATGCCAGGCATATAGCAAATGGCACCCTCCTCTTCATGAGAAATAATCCAAGTGTCACCTTGAGAAGCATGAGTTCCACCTATGTGCAATAGCATGATCATCAGGAATGTTGTATACAGTCACATAGGTTGCACACTGTACAAGCCCAAGGGTGCCATTCCCATAGGCTACAATGTGAGGGGCATCCTCTATGATTATCTGGTACAATAGCCCTAATACAAATGATAATAAAAGTAATACATCTCATTGTTCGTTAAGCTATGGACCAAGCACTCCATTATTTTTATATGGAGGACCTCATTTAACCTTTTCCATAACTCTCTGGTGTTGTAATTAAATTTTTATCCTCACTTAAAGATGAGGAAGTTTGAGGCTTAGCTAAGTTAATTCACCCAGGTTCATGTAGTTACTAAGTAATGAGGCTGGGATTTGAAGCCCAGAAGCCTGACCGCAGGAATACAAGCTCTGAATCGTTATGTTCTACCTCCTCCCGTGTTGACACGCACCCAAGGTGAATTCTTTTATTTTATTTTTGGCTTGGCCAGCCTCCTTCTGCATAGTTGGCATCAAAGTATTAGTAGAATTCTCTAGAGGGTGACTACCCCACCCTCTTCTTAAAATGAAATTCTTGATCCAGTTGGTTGATAATCAGACCTTAAGGCATGTGGTTGAGGGGAAGTCTTGATGAAGATGGAGCATGTCAGTGGTCCCCTTTGTGTATTGAAAGGCCTGTTGACTATATTGGGCAAGGGGCGTTAATGTTTATTCATGGTACCACGAGGATAGAGCCTGGACTTTCAGATATAGCACAAAATAATTGAAGAAGAGAAAAATGCTCTCTTCAGAAAACCACAATGTTGTAAACAAGACCACCTGGGACTCTGGGAAATTGACATCAAATCTATGGTTCATCTGCAAAATGGGTATTATATGTCAGACTTTGCTGAATCAGGGTCCTAGATTACATGAGGTTAAGTGAGGGATTCAGTGCAGTGCCTAGCATAATTTAGGCCTTCTGCAAATGTTACTTCTCTTTGGTACAGTGAACTCTTGATGGAGAGTTCACATGATGACCAGCACTTCAGCAAAGACTGTGTATCACAGTGTTGGGCTTTTAAGATCACCTGCCAACTTTGAGCTAGTTATTTAGCTTTTCACTGCTCAGTTTTACTCACTTTTGAATTGTTATACTCTTGAGGCTGAGTTAAAAAAATTGACTTTTTAATTCTTTTGAAAATTACCATCATAAGAAACTTATAGTATTATAATCTATAAATTTATAGATTATCAAAAGCCCTATAAGTAAGCTAATGAATTTACTTATAGCTTACGTATAGGGCTTTTGATCAAATATGAATTCTGAGTATGTGGGTTATAGATCTCTTAGCTTTAAAGGAGTAAATCTCCCAGGACTTACGAGTGTTCTTTTTTTTACCTTTTCTTACCTTTACCCAGAATACTCTCCTTCCTCCCTGGTACCTCTGTTTCACAATGAGGCTGCCCTCCTGCTTTCCTTACTTGGGTGAGCCTTGCTTATCCTTCAAGTCTCAGATAAGATGTCGTATCTTTTCAGAAGCCCTTGCACATCATACCTCCCCTCGAATAGCTGAGTCAGGTAGCCCTCCTGTCCACTCTCACTGCACCCTGAGAATACTCTGCTTCAGCAGTTAGCCCTCTGAATCGTTTTCGCCTATCTTTGCTGTCGATAGTGGCAGCTGGTTGAAGTCATAAAGCTTGTTCACCAGAGTTCTCCCCAGCTTTTTGCACAGTGGCTGCAGCATTGAAGACACTTTATGAATGAGTGACTCCATGAATGAATGCAGTGGGAGAGTAATAGGTAGAGGGAAGAAAGGAAAGAAGGAAGGGAGGAAAAGAGGAGAGGGAGAGAAAGGAAGGAAGGAAGAAGAAAAGACTAAAAAACAATACCTGGTAATTGGCTTCAACTCTAAAATCACAGCATTGTAAACTGGCTTTTAGAACAGTCAGACAAGCTCTGTTTTTCCTGCAAGAACAGCTGTTTTACTTTCCTGTCACATTGCCATGGACAAGCTGTGCTCAGATCTGCCTGGCCTTTGTAGAGCTGCCCACCCCACGGCTCTTTGACCCAGTGCAGGGACTTGGACCACGCTAACGCATATTTGGATTCTAAAAACTTTTATTGATATCAGCTGTAAAATGATTCCCAAGTTCATCTTCTTAGCACAGAAAAATTAGTCATGAGCTGCAGGTCCTTGGCCAGTTGGTTACAAAGATTTTATGAAGTTTACAGTAGGGAGTGATCAGGTTTTGATGTGTGAACAAGGGCCAAATACTAACTCTTTATTACTCATTCCTTCCTTCATGTAGTCGACAAATCTGTATCGAGTACCTGCAAAGTGCCAGGCATTAGGCGTTACGGTTGCAGTAGAAAATGTGAAATTGCTATGGTAGGGATTGATTATCTAGTGAAAGAGACAGACAGAAGACAAGCAAACAGACATGTTCTATGAAACCGCCAATTATGAAAAGTGCTGTGATGGGAAAAAAAAAAATACGGACAAGGTGCTGAGATAGAGAATGAGAGGCTAGCCCTACCTTCTCTAGGGTGGTCAGGGGTGAAGTGCCAAGAGGCAGTGATCCTGGGTAGAAGAGAGAGGGAGGACAGAGCCCAGCGTGTTTGTGGACCTGTGATCAGTGATTTTTAATATTCCTACTGGGACACACTGAAGGCTGAGGTGATGGGCAACTGTGTTTGTTTGGGTTTTTTTAATCAATAAAGAATTTTTAAATTATGTACATTTTTAGATGTAACGCTGTGACATAGTTAGTAGATTGTAGTGCAAATATAATTTTTTTGTGTGCCTTGGAAAACTAGGAAACCCATGTGACTCGCTTTATTGTGATATTCCCTTTATTGTGATGATCTGGAACCAAACCCACTATGTCTCTGAGGTGTGTTTGTATTGGTTGAATGAGTGAATGACTTTAAAGCTACAAAATGTATCCACACAGTTATTTCTGCCTTTTACCCTGGCACATATAATATTTTAGGACAAAGATGCCCAAACTCCACTTTTAAAATGAACCTGTTGTAATTTGAAGGTTGCTTTTTATTTTTTGGATGTAAAGCAATGTTTGGATAAACTGATTTTTACTTTCTGTTCCTCTTAGCCAAAGACTCTGTTTAGCACAACCAGAACACTATATTGTCAAGTTCTTCATTTGTTCTTCTGCTTGCTTCCCCACACACTATTCAACAGTGATAGCCTGACCCTAGTAAGAACACAACACATTCTTTCATCCATGGAGAAAATCAGCAACCATACAGGTTGAGCAGGTGAATATGAAGAATGATTTTCTTTCCTCCATGGTTAGAGCACCTAAGCAAAAAAAGTAAAGCAACTCGATTCCAGTCTTTTAGGAAAGACAGTTTCTACTCATTGCATTAAATGATCCTTTTTAGACATCACCCTGTGGTCAGCCAAACCAGCTAAATAAAATAGTGCCTTAAAAGTTTATTTTAGATCTTCCTCACCCTCAAATTTAAAATGTTATTTCCCCGCTGTGAGTTTCAACACATTTACAGGCACATGTAGCCCTTGAGACAGGGGCCAAACTACCCAAGTTAACCCAGGGTTGTGATCGTTGCTTTCTCAATCACAGGTATGCTGAATTTCAGAGAGGCTGGTAGTATGTCTTATATATTTTGTATAGATTTTTCTAAAAGCTGTAAAGAAATTAGAGAAAAATCTTCTGAATATTAAAATAAGCTTAGTTGAGCTTTTCCATCTGTTTTCCAGAATATTCTAAGTCATATTCCAGGACAGAGGAAAGAGTCATAAATCTTACATGGGTGGAATGGGTGATATTACTGAAAGCTAATAAAATCCTATAGTTTGGGCTGGATTGCTTTCTGATTACCCAGCCCCTATGCTCTGGTTAGGATTTAAAACCCCAGGAGAAAGCCCATGCTAAGTGATTTTCAGAGCCACTGTTGACTCATTCCAAACCACTGGGCAAGTCACTTATTTACTTACTTTAGTTATTCTAAAAGTTATATTCAAAATAAGGTTTCCCAACGCCCTTTGCCACCATTGGCAAAATAGTTTTTTTGGTAGTTAAGCATTACTTAAGACCAAGGGAGAGACATCTAACAAGCGGAGAAGTAATCCTTGCTTTTCTGCTCTAAACTGTTACTTATTGATACAGTTTAAAGTCCTCTGGATTAGTGAAAATGAAAGAGGACACTGGACGGTTTAGTCCAGGTTGACTGCTCAGTAATCATGTTCTTCTCTGTGCTATCTAAGTCCTGATTTCTCAGAAATTACCTTTTCTGTGGGGAGTTAAGTATGTCTTCTGCACAGATCTATACATCACAGACTAGCCAGTTTTGATTTGTGAGATTCAATGGCTCATTTAGCTTTTTTTAATGAAGCAACAGAAACATTATTACTTCACAATGGTTCTCAGTATCCTTCAGGAGAAGAGAAATCCCAAGAACTGCTGAGTCAGAGCTGGGCTAGGCATCAGGCACAGCTAGTCTCCTGAACTGGTAGGAAAGGATTTGCTCCTCTATGCTCATCTCACGCTGTTTTCTATTCATATTTGTGCCCCAGAAAAATTATGAATGATTCCATACCCTGGATGTTGAGTTCGAAGCAACAGAAATTTTGAATTAAATTTGCAAATATTTGATAAGGAGCTAGGGAGGCCTGGCGTGCTGTGATTCATGGGGTCGCGGAGAGTCAGACATGACTGAGCGACTGAACTGAACTGAGCTGAACTGATCAAGACACAGCCACTTACATACCCCCTCTACTTTTTGAAAGAACAAAGCAGCTCACAAAAGACATGGGTATACCAGATGACCCAGCATTTCTAACTCCTAAGGATACACCCAAAGGAATTGAAGTCAGGTGTTCAAATCTGCATACAAATGTTAATAGCACTCTTCATAATATCCAAAAGACTGAGACAACCCAAATGTCCATTAACATTTGAATAAACAAAATGTGGTATATCCATACAATGCACTATTCAGCCATCAGAAGGAATGAAATACTGATCCACGCTCAACGTGGCAAGATCTTGAAAGCATTCTGCTAAATGAAAGAAGCCAGACACAACAGCTGGATGATTCCATTTCTATGAAATGCCCACAACAGGCAAATCCATGAAGACAAAAAGTAGATTGGTAGTTGCAACAATCTGAGAGAACGAGGGAATGAGGAGTGATTGCTTAATGGGTTTAGGGTTCCCTTTTGGGGTAATGTGATTTCACAACATGGCCAGTGATCACATGCCACTGAATTGTACACTTTCAAATGGTTAAAATGGTGAATGGATTATGTCTATTTTCCTAACCAAAAAAGAGAAAGAAAGAAGGAAGGAAGGGAGAAAGGAATGAAGAAATGAGTAAAGAAAGAAAAAGAAAAGAAAGGCAAGAGGTATATGACGTAAGACATCTCTGGGTCAAGCTGAATTCCGCACTCAAATGCCTTTGGGATAAGGCAGGTCATAAAAGCAAAGGAGACTTATCAGAGACAAAAGAGAAATGGGATCTGTGACGCTCTCTAGACTAAAAGGAGAAAGTTTAAAATATATTATGTGAAAAACAATGACAGTTTACAGTAGTCGGATAAGGCCCCAAGACAACAAGAGTTTATAATCCCTGGTTAAAGGAAACCTAAGCTGTCCTTGCCACAGGTTGGTTACAGTGCCTTTGCTATGTAATCTAGAGTCTTGAAATGTTGAGTGACACAGATGCTTTAGATAGGACAGGCTTTGGAAGACCTTTAACAGCACAGATAACCAAGGTAAAACTTCTACAGTGGGGTTTGCTCTTGGTCAAAGTAAAATGAGATGAGTAATTTGTGGTCCGCACAAAGATCATCCTAGATTGAAATATGCCACTTGCTCCATGTTCTCCACATGGTTTATGGGAATGAAAAACCTCTATCCTGTTTACCTCACAAAGAGATGGATAGCCTGGGATCTTTAGGCGGCTAAATCCTAGTTTATTCATCTGAAAAATGGAAATTATAGTAGTGGCTCAATCTTGATCCCTAGCTGTCTACTTCTTTAATGTCCGTCTTTGCTACTAAAATACAGCTCATCTCTGTGCTCTCTGTGTCCATTACCATTCGACCAGACCCATCATAGGGCCAGACACTTCTTAGGAACTTGGTGGATACCAGCCAAATGATCCAGGGTTGACACCAGTTCAGTCTGGAGAAGAAAAGGCTGTAGGTGCCACAGAAAAGCTATCCTCAGGTGCCCGAGGATGGTTATTTGTAGGAAACAAAACTTGTCCTTTATGCTCCCTCAGAATTAACCACTAGGACAAGAGGTTGGAGTCAGCAAAGAGATAGGCTCAGTTCTATGTTATAAGATGAAATGGACCACCTGAACAGGGAATAACTTCCCTGACTCTAGAGGTATTTCAACATCAACATCTAGAGGCCATATGTTTTAAAGAGATTTAGTGTTTCAGTGAATGAAGTAAGGTTCTTTCCAAATCCAATTTTCATTCATTCACACTTTTATTGCTTCACCCTGACAGTCACTTATTGAATGCTGATCACTATGGCAGAAACAGTATTGTTGTTACCAAGTTCAAGCTCATGCTGCTTGCCCCATGACATATCAGTAAATCGAGGGATGAGGTATTCAGGCAAGGAATAGCAATTTTCTGACTTTATTCAGAAAGACAGTGGACCAAGAAGATGGTGGACTAGTGTCCCAAAGAACCATCTTAACCAGAGCTAGACTTATTGGTTGTTGCAGACTTCTTGATATCAAAATTCTTTGTTCTCAGAGCTGTCCAAGTAGGTCTGGTCACAACATTCCCATAAACCTCCAGTAGGACCATTGTTATTTTATTTTTGGCAACTTTTTAGCCTTATATGAATGAATACTTTAAAGGTCAGAGCCTTGAGAATGGGCTGTAACATACATTACAGGCAACATTCTTTTATAAAAGGTGCAGAGGCAGCATGGCTAAGTACAGGCAACAGAGCACAAGAGTTGGAGCCAAAGGATTAGATCCAATATGGAGTCTCGTGTGTTATTCTCAGTTACATTGTTATGAGGGTAAAATAATGAGTTCTCTGATAATACCTACACTCAGAGATCTCCCATTCTTAAGGAGCATAAAGAAAGGAAAATCAGTTCAGTTCAGTTGTTCAGTCATGTCCGACTCTCCACGACCCCATGGACCACAGCACGCCAGGCCTCCCTGTCCATCACCAACTCCTGGAGTACACTCAAACTCATGTCCACAGAGTCGGTGATGCCATCCAGCCATCTCATTCTCCGTCGTCCCCTTCTCCTTCTGCCCCCAGCCTTTCCCAGCATCAGAGTCTTTTCCAGTGAGTCAACTCGTCGCATGAGGTGGCCAAAGTATTGCAGTTTCAGCTTTAGCATCAGTCCCTCCAATGAACACCCAGGATTGATCTCCCTTAGAATGGACTGGTTGGATCTCCTTGCAGTATAAGGGACTCTCAAGAGTCTTCTCCAACACCACAGTTCAAAAGCATCAATTCTTCGGTGATCAGCTTTCTTCACAGTCCAACTCTCACATCCATACATGACCACGGGAAAAACCATTGCCTTGACTAGACGGACCTTTGTTGGCAAAGTAATGTCTCTGCTTTTTAATATACTATCAACGTTGGTCATAACTTTCCTTCCAAGGAGTAAGCGTCTTTTAATTTCATGGCTGCAGTCAGCATCTGCAGTGATTTTGGAGCCCAAAAAAATAAAGTCTGACACTGTTTCCAATGTTTTTCCATCTATTTCCCATGAAGTGATGGGACCAGATGCCATGATCTTTGTTTTCTGAATGTTGAGCTTCAAGCCAACCTTTTCACTCTCCTCTTTCACTTTCATCAAGAGGCTTTTGAGTTCCTCTTCACTTTCTGCCATAAGGGTGGTGTCATCTGCATATCTGAGGTTATTGATATTTCTCCCAGGAATCTTGATTCCAGCTTGTGCTTCTTCCAGCCCAGCATTCCTCATGATGTACTCTGCATATAAGTTAAATAAGCAAGGTGACAATATACAACGGAAAATAAATGATCCCAATAACAAGACACGAGAAATCATCTATTATTCTTCCACATCACCACCTGTTTTGTCTGTCTTTAACAGTGCACCAAGACTTGTGGTGAAGGCTCCAGGTACCGGAAGGTGTTGTGTGTGGATGAGGACAAAGGTGGTGAGGTTCACGGCATGCACTGTGACGTGAGCACACGGCCTGTGGACCGTGAGAGCTGTAGTCTGCAGCCCTGCGAGTATGTCTGGATCACAGGAGAATGGTCAGAGGTATGGTCTTGGGGGTTCTGGAACTGCCTGCAGTCAGCAATGGCCTTGGGGTGACAGACTGATGAGGGCAAGAATGAGGGAGATACACACCCACTGCTGGTTCTCTCCCTGAGAACTGGAAACCCTCAGACAAGTCCCTCAGCCTTCCTGGGCTGGAGTAGTACATATGCAAACCTGGGGAGGTGCATGAGACGGTGTCCAAGCTCCCCTCAACTCTAAGATCGTGTGATTCACCCCGATGTCCTGTTATTATCATTAGAAAGATTTCTTAGAGGATGGCTATAGGTGCCTGAAGAAGGTTAAGTATAAGAAAATATCTTAGGGGACTTTCCTGGCAGTCCAGTGGTTAAGACTCTGTACAATGCAACAGGTATGAGTTTGATCCCTCCTCGGGGAACTAAGATCCCCCATGCTACAGGGCACAGCCAAAAAAATTAAAATATCTTAGCATGAGGGAGGCAATAAGAAATGGTGGGGACTCTGACAAACTAGCACATGGTGTGTAAAAGGAACAGGTTCTCTTCCCCTCCAGTGAAGGCCGTGCAGAAATGTGGGTCCTGTGTTAGCAGAGGTGATCTTTCAGAGTCAATCATAGGATGTTCCCCACCTTATTCCTCTCTCTGACCCCCCACCCCCAGAAATGAGAGCCTCTTACACATTAGAACTCTGGTGTGCAATGGATAAAGGAAGCCATAGGCACTCAACAATTTCAGGATGCTCTTAACAGCTACTGAAGGGTGTGTGTTCTTTTCAGAGCTGTGGAGGCCTCTGGATAGAACTTGACTGTTTTTGGAGCTTCCTTCCATTGCTATAAAAGACTACCTCCCAGCGCATCCCCCACATAAATGGGGATTCCTATTGCTCCTGTCTGATAGGGGGAAAGGATCTTAGCACCTGCCATCTCAGATGTTCAGCCTTTAAAGTAATGCAGACTGAGGTCCAGGCATGCATTTTAGATACTCTAAAATACCCACAGCTTGGCAGACAGCATTTGTAAGCCATCTACCCACGCATGACATACCTCAGACGAGCCCTGCACTCTGTTGGCCTGGTATCAGCTGCATCTTTGGGCATTTGAACAGCAGCAGCCAAAGAAAGTGGATGCAGAGTGTTTCCAAGTCTCAAGCCAGCTGGAAGGGAAGGCCCGAAGATGTTCTGCGTGCCTGTGGCTGGGCTGGCTCCCTCCTCTCTCTGGGACCCCGTCAAGGGGAGCCTTCCCCCTGGAAATGCTACAGGAGTGGCCATCCATGTGGCTTAATGTGATAACTCAGGAGACAGCAGGGAAAAGAGACACTGGTTTTAATAGCAAGTGAGAACTGATGGAAGCTATGGTTGTTGTCGTTGTTTAGTAGCTAAGTCATGTCCAACGCTTTGCAACCCCATGGACAGCAGCCTGCAAGGCTCCTCTGTCCATCGGATTTTCCAGGCAGAGAATACTGGAATGGGTTGCCATTCTCTACTCCATAGGATTTTCCCTGACCAGGGATCAAACCTGCATCTCCTGCATTGGCAGGCAGATTCTTTACGACTGAGCCAAGAAGTTATGATCCCTCACCTCGAGGAAAGCAAAACACCACGTGCTGCGTACAGTTTCCAGGGTTCATCTGGCCCTTCTTTGACCTTGAGAATCCTGAAAGTCTACCTTAATTTTGTGTAACACTTTTACAGTGAGTGGCCAATTATTTGGTGACTTTTCCCAAAAGTATCATCAAAACTAAATTTGTTGGTTAATTTCTGTTCTCTTTCTAAAACAGTATATTATATAAAATATGTAGCTGAGGAAGTTGAACACAATCTAGAAATCTTACCAATAACCAACTAAACGTCCCATCACGGAAGGGAGCTGGGACACCTGTGAAAAACTTCTTTTTTCTCCTTTTCTGGCTTGTTTGGGTATTTTTAGGTGCCATATAATTATGGCAGAAGGCCTAAATGACTGCATGATTTAGAGAGAGAGTGAAGGAGAAGCGGAAAGGTAACATTTAAGTCAAGATACTGGATTGGCCAAAAAAGTTTGTTTGGGCTTTCTTCTACTACAAAACCTGAATGAACTTTTTGGCCAACCCAATACATAGCCAGGGAGACAGGAGGAGACTGAGCAGAGTGCAGATGGGCAAGCATCAAGTAGGGAAGGATATTGTCCCACAGTCCTCTTTCGGCAAAGAGCCTGGATTTTACACAGAGGGCGTCTCCAGCTCTCTCTGCATCTGATCGAGTCACTTCTCTGACGCAGTCATGGTAGGTTCAGAAAAGTGTGATTTGTCCACCCTTGTAGAGCTGTGGATGCTGTAAGTGGACCCAAAGACAGCCAGAGCGCCTCCCCCACCTCCTTCTCCCCTTGAAAATCCAGAGCAGGGGCTTGAGGTGCCCTCCCACGGGGGACTGTTTGGGGGCGAATATGCAGTAGCAGTGCGGCTCCTGGAAGGCTCCTGTAGGACTTGCACGTCCCCTGAGTGCTGGGGGCTGCTGCCTGTAGTGCATAAGAAGCTAATAAAGAGTGCTCTCTGCCCCGTTGTCCCGGGGTCACCATTCGATGTGGAGGTCAGGGGCCTATTGTGGCTGCCCCCAGGCCCTGCTCCAACCTCTGCTCTCTACCCGCCTCTTCCCAGTGCTCAGTGACCTGTGGAAAGGGCTACAAACAAAGGCTGGTCTCCTGTAGTGAGATTTACACTGGGAAGGAGAATTACGAGTACAGCTACCAAACCACCATCAACTGCCCGGGCATGCAGCCGCCCAGCGTCCAGCCCTGCTTCCTGCGAGAGTGCCCTGTGTCGGCCACCTGGAGAGTGGGCAACTGGGGGAGTGTAAGTAGACAACTGGGTGTTCACGGTGGCAAGCTGCTAGATCTCAAATCCTGACTTAAACATACCTTACCTGAGCTGTCCTAAGTGACTGCCTCCCAGGAGAGCCCTGGGAGAGAAACAGGAGTTAGCATCTTGAAATGGGCTGATAGGGAAAGAAGGCTTCTCTGATTGTTGGGTCTGGTGCTTAGAGCAGGGGCCAGGGGTGGGGGTGGCTAGCCCTGAAGCCAGACAGCCTCCATCCGATTCTTGGTTCTGCCACTTCCCAGTTGAACAGCCTTGGTGGTGATTGTTTAGTCACTCAGTTGTGTCTGACTCTTTGTAACCCCGTGGATGCAGCATGCCAGGCTTCCCTGACCCTCACCATCTCTCAGAGCTTGCTCAAATTCATGTCCATTGAGTCAGTGGTACAGTCCAACTATCTTGTCCTCTTTCATCCCCTTCTCTTCCTGCCTTTGATTTTTCCCAGCATCAGGGTCTTTTTCAATGGGGCTAAGTTCTTTGCATCAGGTGGCCAAAGTACTGGAGCTTCAGCTTCAGCATCAGTCCTTCCAATGAATATTCAGGACTGATTTCTTTAGGATTGACTTGTTTGATCTTTGGACAAGGTGCCAAATGTTCATGTCTGTTTGCTCCCCTGCAGAATGGGTTATGAAGAGGAAATGAATGTTCATGCATAAAAACCACTTGGGTTATAATGACACCTTTTTAAGTTCCACATGTTTGACCACAATTTAAAATTAAAAAGCACTCAGAACTCTTGTCTTTCCCCCAATAAGGGTTATAGAAGTGTTCACTGTTGTAGCTTCTGTTGCTAAGAAGCCTGTTTGTCCCTCTGAATCAGGAATTCTTGGTTGCGTTAGGATTACAACAGGTAAGAATATTTGAAATTGAAACTGCCTTAGAAAATTGCCCCAGCCTCCTGGCTGCTGACTATGAGACTTTCACTGATGCGAAGTGATGATCAGGCAGACGTTTGGGACCAGTTGAAAGTGATTAAGGTTTCAATCGTGGATCCACCATGACCTTAAACAAATCTCCTCGCATTTGAGCCCCAATTTTCCCTCTGTCAAAATACAGTAACGCTAGTACTATCTCATAGGGTGATTGCAAGGCTTAGATGAGAAAATTATTTATTTCTCATGTGCTTGAATACCTATGTAGGTACATAAGTATGTGTGTACGGGCATGTGTGTATAAAACTCAGCACGAAGGCTGGCCCACAGGAAGTGCTGTCCACATATCAGGTGTCTGTTTTCAGCAGCACGGGGCTCTGAACAAGCCTCTAAGCGCTGAGCTCCATGCCTCGGGAAGCCCAGGCCCCCAGGTTCCGCAGCCCCATCACTGGCCCCACTCTCTGCTTCCAGTGCTCCGTGTCGTGTGGCGTGGGAGTGATGCATAGGTCTGTGCAGTGTCTCACCAACGACGACCAGCCCAGCCACTTGTGCCCTGCTGACCTGAAGCCGGAAGAAAGAAAAACCTGCCACAATATCTATAACTGTAAGTCAGCCAGCCGAAGCCACCTTTCTGAAGCTTGAAGAGCAGGCCTCACTGACGCGCTTGCCTGCCCTCTTCCGGAACAGAGAGTTTGTTCTTGAGACACTGGCCCCACGCTGAGCAGTGTGCACGTGAATGACGTAACCGCCCCGCTGGCAGCCGCTGCAGACTCCCAGCTCACGTTCATGGATTTGTTTATTCTAGGCGAGTTGCCCCAGAACTGCAAGGAAGTGAAAAGGCTGAAAGGTGCCGGCGAAGATGGGGAATACTTCCTGATCGTCACAGGAAAGCTCCTGAAGGTACTCGTCCGAGCTCAGTCACTGCGTTCACACTGCCTTCAGAGCCGGCAGCCCTGGCTGCCATGGTCCCATTTCCGAGCCTCCCCTGGCAGATTTTGTCTGGTCTGTCTTTCAGGTCTTCTGTGCCGGGATGCACTCTGACCACCCCAAGGAGTACATGACACTGGTCCACGGCGACTCTGAGAATTTCTCTGAGGTTTACGGGCACAGGTAGGAGAGCTCCAAGCTCAGAAGAGCCCAGACCACCTGGAGATCCCTAGAAACGCCTCCCCATCCTCACCAGAACATTCTCTCTGTCATATAGGTTGCACAACCCAACCGAATGCCCCTACAATGGGAGCCGACGTGATGACTGTCAGTGTCGGAAGGACTACACGGCAGCTGGGTTCTCCAGCTTCCAGAAGGTCAGAATAGATCTGACCACCATGCAGATCATCAGTAAGTCCCATAGAACATTCTGGGGCATGTGTCCGTGGGTCTTCCCATTCAGGCTATGACACATCCTGCTCAGGGGTTGGGCTGAGGCCCAGAGGGTACGAAAAGGAACTTACGATCCAGGGATGACAACCCTGGTCTAAGCAGCCTGAAGGTGGGGTTTGCTCCACCTTTGATCACTGTGGTCCCCCCAGTGCCTGGAAAGGGCTGAGCAGTGGGCGGTGCTCCATCAGATTTGTGACAAATGGACAGAGGAGACACAGGCACATTAAAGGGGTGCCATCATAGTGGGGAAGTCAGGGCAGCGTCTCCCAAAATATGACATCGTAGTTGGGACCTTAAGGCCAAGTGGGAGTGAGCCACGTATTGAGTTAGGCAGAGCAAGCATGGGAGCAGAAGTTCTGAAGGAAGAAGTTTTAAAGGAGCAGATGCAGACTCTGAAGCTATGAAATTCATGCAGCAACATTCACCCCACTCTGGGCTCCCACCAGCAGTGTATACACACGGGCACATGCACACACACACACGCACACACACACACGCACACACACACACACAAGCATAAAACTAATTTGCTCTGATGGCCGATTTACAGAAGAAAAATGGAGGACAGAATTACCTATTTTTTAAACTAGCCTGCCCGTGGGCTGATTTCATACTCTGGCTGACACTGCATTTTTGTTAGGGACATTAATCATAGGAGTGGTTCAAGACAGATCAAGTATCCCAACCCGTTCCCTCGAATGGAGGGAAAATAGAAACAATGAATAATTAAGGTTTCTTCATTAACATTGTCCCTGTAATCTTGCCTTGCTTTCCTTTGGAGGTAGATTACACTTGATTTGTACCGAGATATTTTTAATTGCCTTCAGCCAGACTGATGAGGGCTAAGGGCAGAGTCTGCAGTTTTCCACTTAAATACTGCCCCAGCTGAGACCCAGAGCTTCCTGGTGCTGAAGCTGGAAAAGGCAGAATGGGGGACTCAGATTTCCCTCCCACAAAACTGCAGAAAAGATTGAGGCCTTCTCTTGCTATTCCCAAAAGACAAAGCAGAAAGGTTTAAAAAGCTGCCTCCGGTCTCCAGTCCCCACCAGATTTTGCAGGATTCTCAGTAAGTCTCCTCCCGAGCCGCCTTCCCCACTCTCCCAGCTGTTCTCAGATCCTACCCGAGGGTTAAAAACGCGAGCATTGTTTTTATTGGCTTTTTTAAAAACTACAAGTTAGCCCCAAACTTGAGAAACTGCTATTAATATTTTCAAGATGTGGGTTCTAATTGCTCCACATTTTGGCAACTAGACTGCCTGGGCCACAGGAGGACAGCTGAGCCTCGGGGAGGAACTGCTAAATAGCTGGAAATGCTTGGCTGGCTGATTTCCCCAGTCCTGCAGCCTCCGAGGCGGCCGCCGTCTACAGGAGGTTCACAATCATCCAGTTACACTGCATTTAAGCGAGGTGATTCACACATTTATTTACATAGGAATCAAGTCCAGAGTCATCTGAAACCCCTTTTTTTGGCTTCCATACTCTGAGGAGACAGACAGTGCTGGTAAAACCCAGGGAAGGAAGCTCTCGGAACCGCAAATATAGTGACTGGGGGAGCGGGGAGCAGAGCAAGCGTACATCTGGATCCATTTGCTCACTAATCATATTTTGGATTGGTTTTTTTTTTTTTTAATTCCCCATACCCTCTTATGACTTCTCCAACTCTTCTTCCCTTCTGTCTCCTTGTTAATATCTTGTCCAAACTCTTTCTCCTACTCTCACCTTTCCCCCACTTCAACCCTCTCTCCAAAACCCCACAGCCACTGACTTACAATTTGCCAGGACCAATGAAGGACATCCCGTCCCCTTTGCCACTGCTGGGGACTGCTACAGTGCCGCCAAGTGCCCACAGGTACGTGCCAGGGATGCCAACCCATCGCCCCCAGGGATCCAAACCCCACCCTGGCCACCCCACCCCCACCCTGGGCTGCATCTGTTTCTGCAAATGTAATCAGAATGGCAGCTCAGGCCTCACAGATGCTCCCAGCCTCTCAGCTCCTAGGGGTGCTTCCTAAGGAAATGGTCAAGGCCACGAGCCAGACTTCTGCATTGAGCAAAATGCATCAGTGATCATGGTAAAAACTTATAAACAAATCAGATATCAGATGGCAAGCTTTGGTTAAACAGACGATGATGTTGGTAAATGTTTAATGATTGGCTCTCCAAAGGATGGAGGCAGGGGGAAGCAGTGGTTTATAGCATTTGCCCATTTCTGGGGTGTCAGTTTTCTCCCTGACTGGCTTCAAGTCGTCAGTATCCTATCACAAATAGAGTTAGGGAGAGATGCACACGGTTGTCTCTCAAAAGGCAGTACAAGAAGATTCCAACACTCTGCTGGCAGACATTAAAAATTCTGAATATTGCATGACACAGAAAAACTGTCAGTCCCGTTTCCAGTGTATAAGTGTGCAGTGTCTGCAGCAAGAAGTGCGAAGCTGTCTCCTGGGTTCTGCAGTCTTACCCATTCGACAGTTGCACAGGTTTTTGCCTCCTTAGAGTTGTGACTTGTTAATTTATTGCCTTTTGAAACAGGCTGTTATAACCATCCTTGGCTCACTTTGCCAAGTAGGCATCAGTCTTTGCCTGAGGCTTCTGCAAGGAGAGGGCAGGACACACGTAATGAATTAGGTGATTCTGGACAGAAGAACCTGGCCCCAGTTTTTTTCGCTGGTTTACATGAGGTCTTTAAAAAGCTGTTGTCACACTCCGTGCTGGAAATCTTCGTGTTGCTGTGAGCCTTCACAGGTTCTAGGAATTGGGACTGGGAGATGCTCAGAGTGCCAGGCACTGCCTCCCCAGGATGCATTTACACACAACCAGAGACCATCCAAAGACAAACACAACTGAATTTTCTTTTAACGATGTGTTTTCTCGGCCCCAAGCTTTAGAAAGTATTGCTAAACATTTTAGAGAAGTGAAAAGGAAGCTCTCAGGGGAGAAAGAAAATAAACAAAGGACAGAATGTTAAAAGGGGCCTTTTCTCCATTACCCAGGAATTGAAAACTTTTGAAGTGCGGTTTCTTTAGAGCACTTGATGACTTCAAACACCCCATTCGTATGGGTTGCATTTAACAGCTTATAGATTGGCTGTCCCTGCCCTTTTCAAATGCCTCAGGATTTTCTTGTTTCGATATGTGCATCTTTGGGGAAACTTAAGTAAATGAGAGGTAATTTGCATTCGATTATTTTAATAACTCAGAGACAAAGGAACTGATTGACTTGCTAAATCCTGACACTAATGCAGTTGCTAAGTGAGAAAAGCAAAGCCAGTGAGAGGCTAACTTGTATTTTTTCCAGTCCATTCTTCAAATCGTGTCAGATACTTTTAGAATTCAATTCCTTAGAAGTTTATTGAGCACCAGCTATCCTGATGAAAGGTGGGAGTTTTTCAAATCACTTTCCTGGGGAAATGCCTGTAGAAAGCAGGACTATGCAAACTGCTCTGGAGCCCTGCTTGTCCTCTGATCTGTGACTGCAGAGATATCAAAGCAGAGCAATTCTGTGTTTGACAATCTGCTTCTTTTTCCTCCTCATCCACTGCTGTTGCTTTAAGGATCTATGTATCATTAAGGGTGGGTTTCCCAAGAGCCCTCGACTCAAGATGCAGCCAGAGTGTATGTTGTTCTCCGGATCACAGTGCATGTGGTTATTATTACTGATGCTGGTGTTATGAGTGTCTGCTGAATGTTCACTACACTTGAGACACTGTGCTAAGCATTTCTAAATCAGTGTAGCATTTAATCATCCACAGCATCCTGTGAGAATGCTCCCTTTTTCCAGATGAGGCAGCTCAGAGGTGTGGAGAGGTCAGGTAACTTATCCAAACCCATGCTAGTGCTCGGTAGAGGCCAAATTTGATGCCAAGTACATCTGAGTCCGAATCCATGACAGCAGACGTGTCTGGCTGATTCCGTTTTCAGACAAGACTTGTACAGCATACACCCTTGTCCAGCAGAGAACAAAACCTCCCTTTGTCAAAGCTACATCTTTTGCTGACCTTTCTGGAATATCTAGTGTGTGCATGCCTTAATCACCTTTACTCTTAAATCAGCAGCAGGAGATAGTAGCTAAAACTCTCATGCCCTTTAGACCCTGAAGATAAGGCCTGTGGGGACAGAGATATTGTGAACTGGAGCTGGAAAGGACAGTAGGTCGACACGCAACTTTCAGAGTGCTAATTATCAACTAGGATGCGGGCTAAAAATGCAAATCCCTGACCCTGAAAAGGCCAGAGAGAGAATAAGAACAAAAACTTGTTTTATCACCTGCTCTGAAAGGGCAGATCTAGCCAGCATGTAATCCGCTCAGCTACATGCTCAGACACTGAACACGGGGATCATCCTGACACATCCTGCGGCTAGAAGCCTGCTCCTTCTAAGGACTTTGACGTCAAAGCATATCACGTCTATCTTCTGAGATGTAGGCTAGATAGTCAGTCTTCATGGAAAACAGGATAGGGAAGGAAAGAAGAGGATGTCCTTGGCAATAGCGAGGTCTGGGTGTTGTGATCAGTGTGGATGCCCTCTGCGGGAGAGAAAGATTAGGAAAGTAAGAATTGGCCAGGTGGGCTAATGCAGCATCCAGAAGCCAATGTCTAAGGAGGCTTGGCAGGGAGGCTTTTGAGCTCCGGTGTGACCGCAATCACAGATACCTGGGTATTGAAGTCACTCAACACGACAGCCACTAACATCTGTGTAGTACTGTCGTAAAACAAGTTCCAAAAATATTTTAAAACATCACCTACTCTCTGCCAGGTAATGGGCTAGGTGTGTCATACCTTCTGTAATTCTGTCTTATTACCCATTTTACAGATGACCTCAGGAAGGGTAAGCCGTTTGCCTGAGATCACACTAAAGGCAGAAGAGTCAGGATTCTGGGATAAATTCCTCCCCCTGACCACAGTACAACTGATGTTTGGGGCTGGATAATTCTCTGTTGTCGGGGACTAGGCTGTGCCTTGTAGGATATTTAGTAATAACCCTGGTCTCTGCGCATCAGCTGCTGGTGGCTCACACACCCACCAGCTCTGACATGGCAACCAAAAATGTCTCCTGAGGTTGCCAGATTTCCCATGGGGGCAAAAATGTCCTCTGATGAAATCCACTGATTTAGACCGCACTAAATCCTTCCTTCCCCTCTGTGAATAGGAACGCTCTTTGTTCCCAGTGTACGGACGTAGGATTTAAGGCCCCTAAAGAGTTCATAAACTGTTTAGAATTTATGGAACCAACATGGAGAGAAAACCTCCAAGTTACACCTGATCCTGGAAGTCTTCATGGAAGAGCTTGGATGTAATATTGATATTTATTAAGACTATATCAGGTCTTTCTGATGGCTCAGCTGGTAAAGAATCCGCCTGCAATATGGGAGGCCTGACTTCGATTCCTGGGTCAGGAAAATCCCCTGGAGAAGGGAATGGCAACCCACTCCAGCATTCTTGTCTGGAAAATTCCATGGACAGAGAAGCCTGGCGGGCTACAGTCCAGGGGGTTGCAAAGAGTCGGACATGACTGAGCGACTAAGCACAGCAGCAAGACTATACCAAGTGCCTCATCATATGTTACAGGCCATAACTGATACAAGTAAGCAAAGCAGTGCCAAGTCCCACCCCTCAATAAGCTTACTGCTATATTGGAGAGAGAAAACTAACACTTACAAAACAATAAGAAAATGCAGGACTAATATCAAGATTTTTGAATATCTGTTAGGGACCAGCCATACAGTCCTCAGCTAACTTCATTTAGTCCTCACTATACTACTCTGATGGAGAAGGCAATGGCAAGCCACTGCAGTACTCTTGCCTAGAAAATCCCATGGCCTGGTCGGCTGCAGTCCATGGGGTCGCTACGAGTCAGACAAGACTGAGTGACTTCACTTTCACTTTTCACTTTCACACACTGGAGAAGGAAATGGCAACCCACTCCAGTGTTCTTGCCTGGAGAATCCCAGGGACGGGGGAGCCTGGTGGGCTGCCGTCTATGGGGGTCACACAGAGTCGGACACGACTGAAGTGACTTAGCAGCAGCAGCAGCATACTACTCTGAGGAAGGCACTCTTCCATTTTACAGATGGACAAACTGAGGTTCCTACAGGGTAAATCATCTGTCCACATGAAAAAGCCGACTTTACACTTAGGTCTGGTTAGGTGTGAGCCTCCACCTCACTACTCTCTTTGATGTATTTAAGACCGTTTTGACAAAAAACTGCATCCTAAGGCTGAGAGAGGAAGCTTTCACCCACTGTCTGCAGTTCTTGCAGAAAGCGCACTTTTTACTCCCAAACTGCTCATGAATCTGTTTAAGATGCCTTTGTGGAGTCATTTTTGCAAGCGAGAAATACACAGAGACAGATGGAAAAGGCAAGAAAGGCTCTCTGCTGCACTGTTTCCTTGGAAATAAAAATGGAAACACCCGAGGCCACGCTTGGAAAGGAATCCCACAGCGCAGCTGGGAGGTGTGGGTTCCCTGGGCCTGGAAGCTTGGCTGGCTGGTCCCTACCTTGGTCCAGCGCAGGCAGCGCGCGCCCTCTGCAGGCTAATCCCGAGAACGCGCCGCTCCTTTGAAGTCTCGCCCCGCTGTGCTTAGGACTTGGCGTGATCAGCACTGTGGGGAGCTGAAGCCCAGGAAGCTTTGGCAGCGAGATCTTGTTAAAAAAATTACACTGTGGCATTTTGTTCCTGTAGGAATCTGATAATTGTGAGCAACATCAGGATTGCTGTGTTAGGGACGCGGAATAGCGGTGGTTGAGAGTGAGGACTTTGAAGTTAGGAAAATGTGAGTTGGGCTTTTAGTGTCTCCTGGAGAAGTTAATCACTTTCGCCAGGCCTCCCTGTCCCCATCTGTGAAGAAAATCCCCTTCAGATTGCTCTTGCAAGGATGGATGAGATGATGCATGTAAAGTGCCTCGTTCAGAACCGCCCCCCACCACCGCTACAAAGAACCCTCAGTCATTAGTTAGCTATCATAATGAATTAATATCTTTCTCCAGGTTACCTTTTTATTGTGTGGGACCTTTGCTCAGGATGTCACGTGGACTAAAAATCTTGTTCACTGGCCATTTATTCCAGGGTCGTTTTAGCATCAACCTTTACGGAACCGGTTTGTCTCTAACTGAATCTGCCAGATGGATCTCCCAAGGGAATTACGCCGTCTCTGACATCAAGAAGTCCCCGGTAAGGGTCCCCATGGCTTGGAGGATGAGTTCTGTTTTCTCCTCCTCTTTCCCTCCCTCTGAGGCTATGGTGCTAAAGGAACCTCCTCAAACCATTTTACAAAGTGTCAGGAAGAAAATTGAGGACATAAATGGAAGGTTAACGCGTGGACAGGTGAGTGGAGCAGAGTCTTGCTTACCCTTCTGATGAATTCTTTCCAGAGATGTGAGCCTGAGTACCACGGGAGCAATTAGAAGGATGCCTAACCAGGAAGCCGAAAGCACTCAGCAGCCTCTAAGAGCGCGTGTGGCTCAGATATCTTGCAGTTAATTAACCAACGTGCAATTAACCTATACGAGCTTAGGGACAGTGATGTCTGTTTCAGAAGAAATGAAATAATACAAAAAGGGCTGGAAAAAGGAGTCATTCATCAGGAGGGTTTCTGGAGAATGAGAGGAAAAACTCACAGGCTCTACAAGTCAGTTCTTGCTCTAAAATCTGGCTGTTCATGGTGGGATCACCCCAGAGCACCCAAATTACCTGGGAGCTTGTTGACAGTGAAGATTCTGGGGCCTCAGAGCTTCTGAGCAAGACCTACAGCTGAGCAAGCTCTCAGATGGACACTCTGAATCCACTCTGGTTTGCATATGTTGCTCAGCCTGGAGTTATGTTAGAGTCACTTGGGATAGTTTAAGATGCATGTACCTGGGCCCCATCCAGATTCACTCAAAGGGAATCTGTGACAGGGGCAGAATATGAAATTCCCCAGGGGTGTCTAATGTCTAAGGTGGGGCAGGAAGCGCTGCCCTTTCCAGCCAAGAAGTTACGAGGATGCGGGGCAAGAGCCGACACAGGCAAATGGGAAACTTACAAGGTGTGGCCTGTGGCCCCAGTCCTGCCACAGCTGGGACCTCTGTCTCAGGGTCTCCTCAGAAAAGGAAGTAATGGAGAGAGAAGAAGAGGACTAGAAAGTGGGGTATTACTCCAAGGTGAGGTTGCCGACAAAATACAGGGTGCCCAGTTAAATTTGAATTTCAAATAAGGAAGATTTTTAATTTTTTTTCTTTTTTTTTTTTTTCGATAAGCATGTCTAAAACATTGTATGGGACATACTTTTTCTTTTAAAAAAATGTGTTTATCTGAAATTCACATCTGACTGAGCATCCGGTGTTTTTATTTGCTAAATAAAAATCTATCAAAATCCGAATATAAAGAAACAGCTCAATCAGCCTGCTTCCACCCAGGAAGAGAAGAAACATCAATTATGATGTTCCAGGAATATTTCAGAGGTTTTTTTAGCTTCAAGGGTTAAATTTGTGTCTTTGAGGAAAAAAAAACAAAAAAACTTTTCTCTGTGAAAGTCAATTAACTCCTTCAATTCTGATTTATCTACATGGCTATATTGATTGCTTATAATTTAATCATTAATTTTTTTGCTTGTACTGAAAGAAAGAGAACCAGGAGACAGCACACTTGCTGTTCTTTGCAGTGGGCCCAGAAATTATGTTCTTATGTTCTACTATATATTATGTTGCAGTGACCAAGAGAGACAAAAAAAAAATGCATTCCCTCAAACGTGGTCATACTTAAACCATGATTATGTAGAAAACCATATATGTAAATAGGGTTGAAACCTTAGTTTCAATTTTGTTAGTGTCTTTGCAGTGTTCATCCAGAACCTAAAAATAATTGCAGCCTGGAGCACCACCTTGTGGAAACAATGATCACCGCCCTGCCGAGATGGGCTGGTAGTTCCCCTAGCCTTAGGGGGAGGTTCCGCCTGTGCTGAAGGGAATTGGTTTCACAATTGCCTGTCAGAAAAAAAATTTTTTTTAATCTTGGTGTTCCATGACAGCTCAGAGAGACAGCTCAAAATTAGTCTCAAGGCTCTGTCGAGCACTCCTTATTAATCCCCAAGAGCCAGAACTAAGCAATCTGTAGCTCCTAGCAGCCCCCAGAAATGAGGCTTTGTGTGCCTGACCTGCTGTGTGGTCCACAGAGCAGCATCCTCTAGGGATGCTCCGTGAAAACAGGCTTCCGCAGCCTAAGACACTTGGGGGAAAATTGTATATTTTATTTCCTTCTGTAAGAGTCACTGTTGCTGCTGCTGCTGCTGCTGCGTCACTTCAGTCGTGTCCGACTCTGTGTGACCCCATAGACAGAAGCCCACCAGGGTCCCCCGTCCCTGGGATTCTCCAGGCAAGAACACTGGAGTGGGTTGCCATTTCCTTCTCCAAGAGTGACTGTAACCATGCGTGTATTGAGGTTGGAATAAAGTGTACAGGAAGGAAACCTGTGTGCTTCTATTGAAGCCTGCATTTCCCTAAATCAATGGTTCTCAAACTTGGGCCAGGACTTGCTAAAACACAGCCAGCCTGGGGAGGGGCCTGAAATGTACATTCCCAACAATTTCCTAGGTGATGCTGATGCCCTGGTCTGGGACCACATTTTGAAAGCCACTGACCTAAGTTAAACCAATCACAGAGCCTTCTCTTCAAAGTTAGACCTTAATTTCCCCATACTACCATTGTTCCATACAACACACTTTGAAAAACTGTGTCACATCCTGCTCCCACCTTGCCTTACCACTGTCTTGCTTCTGAGGGGCTGAAGCCGGTCTGCTGTATTTTGCACAGATCCTGGCCTGTCCTGATTGACTCTCCAAACAGCCCTGCTTTGATTCAGTCCTCTCATAGTCACGCTTCACTTTCTTTCACTTTTCTGCCAGAAGCACCAGAAGGAAAAACACAATGGAATCCTCCATTTTCTAAACCTGCTTGGTGATAAAATGTTTTCCCCCAAGAAAAACTAAAGGAAAGCTCTAGTCATTCAGGGTAAAACTGAATTACCAGAACCACTGGTAGAATGGCTACACGGTCTCACCAATAGGAACAGATCTGGTGAAAATAAGTCTCGGTGTCAGGTTCATTATTGGCTGCCTGTATATGTGTAGTGGGAAGAATTCTATTTTTTTTTTTTTTACTGATAAGGATTTTTGTTATTGAAATAGCCTCTATTATTGAAAGAGCCTCTGTTTACTGGACAGTTTACATGCATTCAGTCCCATTCCTCCAGGTTACTAATTGAATTCTTGGGAAAGCACTGAAATCAAAGCCCACAGAAGCCACAGAGTATAGAGGCCCTCCAGGCCCTTAAGTCAGATTGCCTGACATGCTTTTACCAGCTCTGCCATCGTGGCAAGTTATATAACGTCTCAGGGGCCTCAGTTTCTTCATCTATAAAACGGGTATCATGATGGTCTTACCCAGTTGGGTTCTTGAGGAGCAAAAATGAAATAGATAAAGCTGTTTGCATGTCACTGGACAGGCAGCAGGGGCACAGTAAGTAAAGCTGTTAATGTTGTCACATTTTCTCAGGCCTAAGGCTTGCCATAAGGTTGCAGAATTGGTCACGGTGGTGAAAGATGCAAGCTTGCTTGTGATGGGAGGATGGGACTGCAGCCTGAGCAGAGAGGCAGAGCCTGGACCTGGCTGGTACCCACCACACCATGTGGATTTTGTCCACACGGGTCCTTCCCCACCCAGGACTGAGGCATATGGGACGCCTCCTGGGTCCAGGCATGGGCTTCTAGACAAATGCTTTGACTGTACCAAGTTTCTGCTCTGTGGGTGAGAGGCAGCCAGACAGAAAGGGGGGAATTTGGCCCACCTGTAAGATCGGAGAGAAAAGGTTGGCATCCTGAGCTCCTCTGCCAGTGACATTCTGTGCTTCCCCAACTCATGAGTGCACTCAGGATGTGAGAGGATCCTCAGCCCCCATCCGGGAGAGTCCCCCCTGCCACCACTCTCCCTCCCCGAAAGATGCCCATTCTCAGAGCTACTGTCTCACCTTCCATCCTGGAGGAGGTTCCAGAATGGCCTTCAGAGCCAGGCAGTGACGGCAGGTTCCTGTAAGCAGGAAGGGAGGGGTGTCCTTGGGTTTCTGTGCTGCTTTGTGTTCCTAGGGGATGGAACAGGGTCTGAGAGGAGCTGGGAGCCGGTGTTTCTGAGGGCTGGGTGCCTGGCCCTGAGGCCTAACCATCACTGTTTTTCTGAGGGAAGGGCTCTAAATCCAAGAATTACTTTGAAATTAAAAATTAAAGTTGTATTACTATATGGGAGATGGACTCAGTTCCTGTTTATTTTTTTTAATCTTTCAGTTCATGTACAACCAATGGAGTTTAAGTAGCATGAGATAAATGTGTGTGTGTGTGTGTAGCAAGCAAAGAGTCAGTTCTCTTTTATCTACTATAAGCTGCATCCTAACCCACAATTCATTTGTGAAAATTCAATTATCCACCAAGTATAAAAATCATACATTTACTACAGACAGGTGGAGTGAAACTACCTTTTATATATGTGTCCATTTTATTCTGTATGATCCCATAGAAATTAGATACTTATACATTGTGTGTGTGTGTGTACACTTGTGTATGTGTGATTAGGACTTTATTTGGGAAAAAAAAACAAATACTGTTGTTTTTTTTTAATGGGCTGTTTCACTCCCAGTAGCTCCAAAGAAATGTAAATAACCACACTTTAATCAAAGATGTGCTGGCTTTCCTAAATTACACGAATCAACCTCCCTTGGTCATATTGACTGCAGAAAGCAGAGAAAAAGAGTGAAACTATGAACTATAAACTGTTCTTAATGGAACAGAGTCACTCGTTTTAATTATATGTAATAGCTCAAACTCTGCTAACAAAATATTGTTGAAAAGAGATTTTTAGAGGACCTGCTTTAATGGAGAAATAAAAATTATTTATAGTTAATGTTTCATTGTATGAGAGTGGGTACTTCAAAAGTGCTGGAAAACATACCTTTTTCTCTGAATAGGCACTGTTTCCATGACAATCGTGTTTATGCTATTTATTTTCTCAGTACATATATTTTTTATTCTGTACTAGAAATAAGTGTTAGTTCAACCTTTACGTAAATGACATTAATAGAGTCCTAGTTAATGAAATAACATGAACATTGCAGAGCTTGTATCAGCGATTTTATAATTACCCAGACTATTCCTTATCTCCATGAGAACAGGCTATGATGGAAATTCACACATTAAAAAGCACCATTATGACAGTGATCACTAATAATTGAGCACGTACATTAGGCCAAGTGCTATTCTGGGCACTTTATATGGTTTCTTTCATTTGCAGCAAACGTATAAGGGGAGACTTGTATTATCCCCATTTTACAGATACACCAGAAAACTGAGGTTTAGAGAGGTTATTTAAAGATATGATGCAAGTCTGAGGCAATCTGATCTCTGCTGCTGGGGAAGGAAGTTTGGGTGAAAAAAAAAGCTTTAATGAGACAGAAGGCGTTTCTACTATGTCAGCATCTTTAAGGCCACCAGACCTATATAGTTCAGCCTAAGGGAAAAGTTCCTGGCTAGAAAGCCAGTTGCTCTGGCATCAGATCTAGTTGATGATGTCAGACTAGCTCCAGAACTAACATGGGCCCCTAAAACCAAGACCCAGTGGGGTGATAGAACTCAGCCTTCCAACTTATTCTTGTGCGTGCATGCTCAGTTGCTCAGTCATGTTTAACTCTTGTGACTCCTTAGACTGTAGCCCACCAGGCTCTCTGGCCGTGGGAGTTTTCAGGAAAGAATACTGGAGTGGGTTGCCACTTTCTCCTCCGGAAGATCTTCCTGACTAAGGGATCCAACCTGCATCTCCTGCGTTGCAGGACCAATCTTTACCACTGAGCCATCAGGGAAGCCCTCCAAGTTAATCTCACTCATAATCAAAAGCATGCAAATTTTTTAAAGTGAAACTTATATGGTTTTTTTTTCCTTCAAAACTGGCAACTATTTTTCTTTTTTAAATAAGATTATCCATTTTTTTCAAAAGACTTCCATAGTTGGGCCATATGAATCAAATATGGCCCAGAGATCCTGAAATCCGCACACAAGTATGACTCACACCAGCATTAGTCCCAGTGGAGAAAAACATCTTAGAGGCCAAACCTTGTGCAGGAGTCAGGGGTGGAGGGTGGCTCATATGACATGGTGATTTACAAACTGGGATGTGATGCCACAGTTAAACAAGGGGTTTTTCATAGCATGGGGAAGGATTAAGGGGGCTGATTAGCAGGGCCATTTGAACTGCAGCTCACAGAGAAGAGCGTACTTGTTCAGCCTTCTTCGACTTGTTCAACAAATGTGTGTTTAGACCATTCATTCAACAAATGTGTGTTTAGGTCCTGGGGACCCTAGTATTCTAACAAGGCACTGGCCTTGCCATCGTGGGGCTTACATTCCAGGGGGGAAGACAGACATAAAGAGAGAACTACCCCCATTTTATAGGGTGCTGTGCAGCTGGTAACTCAGTCAGAATGATTTCTCAGAGGAAGTAGCCTCCTGGCTGAGTTCTGAAGAATTTACCAGACAAAAGCTGGTAAATGCACATAGAGTCCAGTTCACACAGAGAGAGAGTGGGCAGAAAGTTCCAGCTGGAGGAGCCACATGTGCAAAGGCCCTGTGTTAAGAGGCATGTTAGCGGAACAACCCAAAGAAATGCAGAGGGAAAGAACAGAGCGAGACAAATCCAGACAGGTAGGACTGTACAAGGCTAGAGACCAGGGTTCAGCAAACCTTTTCTATAAAGGACCAGATAGTAAATATTTTAGGTTTTGCCATCCAGGAGGTGAAAATCATGGATATTACATATGTATTTATATGACAAGAGTGAAAACAAATTTGCACAAAAAATGTTACTGATTAAATCCAAAGCAGAATAATAATTGAGTGTAAATTTTTGTTATCCAGAATCTACCAAGGAAATGAATGAAATATTGAGAAAGGATAACATTTTGTTTAATCAGTGTTCTCTGTTACCAAAATTGCTTCGAAGTGTTTATTTGTTAATACTGATCTGCAATGAGATGTTCTGTACTTCATCTTTATGAATGTCTTTTTGCAGAGATAGGTATTGCCAAACACTGCTATTGTCTACAACCACATCATTGTAATTGAGCATATTCATGCCTTGGCAGCTGTTGGTGGAGTTCCGTTAGATTTTGCACTTGGTATTTGCCTTTCTGCACATCATTACATTACAGATGAATCACTTGTACTTGAAGGTGAGATGGAAGCTCTCCTCAGTTACCTCGTTAGATGGATTTTGAAGTATGAAATTTTCCTTTGCACTTACATCCATGTCCAAAAAATGCTGCTGAAGCTGTAGTTCACACTCACGAAGTATATCCACTATAAATGTATGTGGAATAGCAATAAAGCTTCTCATTTTTAACATTTGACAGACTGGGAAGTGTACAAAGCACCTTAACATGATTTATGATTCAAACAATGTTAGTTGTTATTGAAATGACTTTACCACAGTGTAACTTTTGCCTTTAAGTGCAGTTTTTCCCCTGTAATTTTAGCTTCAGTTCATTAAGAAACAGTATCAAGTCAGCAGCAAAAGATAATGTCCAAAACCATTAAGTGTTCAATGACAGTGATTGAGAACAGTTCTTCTCGTTCAGAAAATTTTTTATCCTGTCCCTGAGCTCAAAATTCATGATAAAACTTTACCACTCCTAAGTCATCCCACTGCTGTATGTTAGGATAAGTGAGACTATTCAACTTCTAGTCCTGACCCCCAAATTCCCAAAACTGATGAAGATTAAGTCTATGATAGAAAAAGAAGTTCCTTATTAACACCATGGGTTCCATGACACTAGATAGGTTCTTGTATATTCCACAGTGAATAATCACAGGCTTTAAACATCTTACATTTTCACAAGCTTTGTAAATTGGTCCAAATAAAGCTTTTACTTCTCCACACATGGATCTTACCATTATTAGTTGTCAACACATCTTAGCAGATTGCTCTTCAGTTTTTCTAACTAGTATTTTCTCTATCTCTTTGACATACTGTCATCTATACTTGTCCCACACAGAGCATTCATAGAGACTAATTATTTGGTTCCTTCACAACTCAGCACGGTCTCCTCTAACAACTGGAAGAGTATCAGTAAAATCTATCTTCTCATCAAAAACCACAGGAAACCATTCCAATTTGCTTCGTTCTTTAATTCTTTATTGATGTGGCTCCCAAATGTCATTAAATTTTTGGGCAACTGGTCTTGCCAAAAGGATAACAGTGTTCAACAAATTGATTTTCTCTGGACATATGTCTTCTGCTGTTACAATTAAACATGATTTCATGAACTCGCCACCTAGTAGACTATTTTCTTTGTGTCGCTAACAAATGAGCCACTTGGATGCTTACATATTTTCATCTTTTATCCTTACTCACTTTGATTTCTTATTTTTGTGAAGAATTACACTATGATGAGATATTCTAAGTTTTCCAAATTCCTGAGCATTGCCTGCCTGGGAGTTGGGAATACCATGCACATGCTAAGTGTGTTGATATTGGTGTATAGTGTATTGCTTTAGCACAACTTCAGGGTCATTGTGTGCTTCCCTGTTGGCTCAATGGCAAAGAATCCACCTGCAGTGCAGGAGACAAAGGAGGCACAGGTTCAATCCCTGGGTTGGGAAGATCCCCTGAAGGAGGAAATGGCAACCCCCTCCAGTATTCTTGCTGGGAAAATCCTGTGGACACAGGAGCCTGGTAGGCTACAGTCCATGGGGTTGCAAAGAGTTGGACATGACTGAGCACGCACATACACAGTATCATTGCATGATGAATGCAGTGCTTTGCCATGTAAATGTGACAATAGAATAATCCATCCTGCTGTACCTTAAAAGTACAATAAAGTCTACTTTTTTTGTCTTTTCTTATTTTGACATACACTGGTTATAAAAAAAAAAAGAAAATGTTATAATACTGCAATACGCATGGCACTCAAAACATGTTAGTGTGTCACTGTGACTTGTGTGTGGAGTAGCAGTGTGAGGCTGTGAGACCAGCCACTCACCCAGCTGTTGTAACATGAAAGCAGCCACGACATGGGGAAAGTGAATGGATGTGGCTGTATTCTGATAAAACTTTATTGACGGGCCCTGAAATTTGAATTTTATGTTTTTTTCTATCAAGAAATAGTATTCTCGGTTTGCTGCTTCCCAACTATTTAAAAATATAAACACTGTTCTTGACACTGGTAGCTATGTCAATAATCAGGTTAAAAGCAAAGCATTTCTTTTGAGTGGTTTCCTTTGGTTCTTGATGAGTAGATAGATTTCTACTGAGACTCTTCAGCTGTGTGTCTGAGGAGACCATGCTGAGTGTGAAGGGACTAAAGATTAGTCTCCGTGAATGGTGTGTGTGGGAGAAGCGCAGGTAAGGATATTTCAAAGAGGGCGAGAAAGCACTGGGGCCAAAAGACTGAAGTGCACTCTGTGAAGATACAGGCCGTACGCACACGGGACACACAGACTGTCGTTTCTCAGCCCCTGCTTTAGATCGTGCTGAGGATGTTGGTCCCCGCTTCTACTGAGAAGTCCTACCTGCTGTGCATACAGGAATGAGTCCCCCTAAAGCCAGTTCAAGCCCCGGAACCATAGTAGCCAAGCAGGTGGACTAAGATGATGCATCTTTTTTTTGCAGGATGGTACCCGGGTCGTCGGGAAATGCGGTGGTTACTGTGGAAAATGTGCTCCGTCCTCTGGCACTGGCCTGGAGATTCGAGTTTTATAGTTAAGGCAAGTGTCTCTGTCCCTCTCTCTTTCTCGCAGGCTGTCTCTCTTGCCCTCTGGCTCTCTCCCATTCTTTGTGCAGTCTAATGATTAGCAAATGTAGGTGGGTCACTTGCCCCCAGACAGGGGAAGCCGACCCAGTGCTTTTCAGACTTGTGTCTCTTGCTCACCTGTCCTTGCATGCCTGCGGCCATCTGCTCTCCACCTTGGACGTGCGATCCCCAGACATTCTGCACCAGGTTCCTCTGCAGTGCTTATTAAGAATGCTGCTCCCTGGGCTCTATCTCTAGAGGTCCTGCTACGTTGAGTGGAGGTGGATCTAGGAATCTGTATTTTTAATGCAGGCAAGTCTAATGCAGAAGATTCACAGATCAGCCTTTGAGAAATCCTGCCAAGGGTATTACGAGAGTACTATTAAGAACAGTCGTTGACCCCTGACTGTGTGTCAGGCACCATGCTGGGTAGGCATTATTTCCATGCATCCTCACAGCGAAGCCACAGTCTAGCACTGTTACCCTCATTTTACAGACGGAAGCTGAGATCCACAACAGTTAGGCGGCTGGCTTAAGTTCACCGTGGATTTCCTTGGCAGAACCCAGGAGGGTCCTGCCCACAGCCAGTGCTCTCAGCTAATGTACTCTTCTGCACACTTGTAACTCACGATGTGATCCAAGGCCCAGCCTGATCTGTATCACGTAGGAACTTATTAGAAATGCAGAATCTCTGGCCTCATTCCAAATCTTCAAAGTCAAAATCTGCATTTTAACAAAAGCGCAGGAGAGTTTCCCTGTTAAAAGTTTGACAGTTCCTGTCATGACTATGTTATGCTGGCAAGCGCTCCCTCTGCTGGGCAGAGAAGTGAACTGATCACTCTTTTTCTCATCCCATTGCCTTTCATGTATAAGAGATGAGCTCAGCCAACTCATGCGACCCTCCTACATCTTCCCTCAAGCTTCCAGCAGCCCATTATCCTTTTTAGGCTCTTCAAGATCCTGGCAAAGGAGTATGTCTGACACTTGTGTATCAGTTTCAGTGTTTAATCATCTATATTAAAAATTATGAACTTAAGGTAGAAATATTTCCACTGCAGGAAGCATCAGGGGAAAAAAAAAAAGGAAAATGAAAACAAACTTACTGTCTTAAGTAACTGAGATGTCTAAGCAGTGGTCTGTCTCCAGGCATGGTTGGATCTTGAGGCTCAGAGTCATCAGGGCTCTTTCTCCATCCATCAGCAGTGCTTGCCTCTTGAGTGACTTCATTCTCGGGCAGATCATCTCCTCCACACCACAGTCCCTGGCAGTTCTAGGCTTACATCATCTTTACATCTCATGGCCCTGAGTAAATGTTCACCTCTGACATCTGTTTTGCACAAGAACTCTGGCTCTGATTTGTCACATGGCCATTTCTGAACCAGTCACAACGTCCAGGAGACTGGGATCATGTACCCACCTAGAGTCAGGTGACTGACAGCTTCATTTGAAAGAGGGATGGTTGCCAAAGGACCAGAAAGAGTTTGTCATCAGAAAAGAGGAGATGGAATAAAGGAAGGTGAAGTCAGGGGATCTCCATTTGATTTGTATTATATATATTTTATATCTAACAAAGTATATTTTATACATATCTTATGAGTAGTAACATTTGAGTGAGCAACATTCACATAATATTTACATGTCTGTACCAAAGGACTAGAAGAAAATACACCAGTATGTGAAGAACATTGTCTCAGGCTGGGGGGAATTGCAGGCTGGTGGCTTTTTATTTTATTCTTTATATATCCTTGAAATTTCCAGTTTCTTGTAGCAAGCATTATTTTTAGGTTCTATGTGTAAAAATTTCTGGCTTACCTGTCGTTGACTTGCATCATTTGAGATAGATTTACATTTCCTGGTTGGTTCATGTGCTTTCAGGTGCTCAGAAGAGGAAGCCATTATGGGATGGATGAAGGATAGTGATGAAATACCTCCACCTTAAAATTTGTGTGTGTGTGTGTGTGTATGAGAATTTGTGTGCCTGTGTGTGTGTACATATGCATATATATACTTATATACACACACATATGGATGTATATGTGTGTGTATATAAATGTGGAATAACCTAATGATGTAAAGTTTAATATTTATGTTTGAAATTATTTATTGTGATGTAATATTTTTGTACGTAAAATGATTCTATTATGACTGCCTTTCACGTTATTTCGTCCCCTGCAGTCAGACCACTGCATTTTACGTACTCTACATTATATGTAGTACTATGACAAAAGTGATCCTTTATTATCACGGTACACTGTTGTTTACTTTCTATCTGTAAATGTTTTATGTTACTTTTTTTTAATTGTAATTTTTTATAAGAAACAACTTAGCTACCATCATGGTGCTACAAAAGTTGTATGAGGATACTGTTGGCATTTCTAGGAATGTGTCATTAGCCAATTGGTAATTTAGTGATGTCACAGATTGTACCAGCTATTAATTATGTTAAGTATCTATTCAGTTTCATGTGATCTCTGGGAAAAAAAAATTGCTGCCTTGGTGCTAATATTGTGTGTATTTAAGTGATAATCGGACTCAGAACTGTAAACACTCTTATAGAAGGGAGAAGCCGAAGGACAATGGACAGAGTCACTTGGATAAAATAAGGCCAATTGTTTGCCCTTGTTTTTGGACATGGCTTCTTGGGAAGAGAGCGGGACTTTGTTCTTGTCGTTCTTATCAGCACTGTGCTTCAGTTAATGGTGCCTTCATCTCTCTGGTTAAAGAGAGGGTCCTTCAAGCAGCTTCATTGCAGAGTGACATTGAGCCGACGAGAGCCGCTCAGCGTTTTGCCACGATACTCTGAGATGGTGTCTATGCCAACAATTGCGACAGAGGGTGCATGGGGCAGGGGTGAACGTCAGCCTCCCCAGCACACCTGGAGAAATCCAGAACCGGAATCTTACTCATCAGGATTGCCTTTTGCATGAAAACTCTGGCTGGTGACTTAGCCCCTCTGAGCCATGAACCTTAAACCCTGTCAGCATCCATGGCTGCTGCAGTAATCGGCATTCAGGAGTAAAATGAACCGTGGAGTACAAGACGCCTGAGGCTTTCTTATCTTTGGATCCATTCATCTGTGGAAGTCCTGTTTGTTACTTCTTTCCAAAATGGAACTGCCAAAGCCATGGTCTTTCTGCCCTTCCAGCCTGATGGAAGAAGAGTCGTCACCCCTGTCAGACACTCGATTTGAGAAACCTTCCCACTTCCAAAAGCCAAAGAGATTAGGAGAAACCTGTCAGTATTCTCCAAACCCACACAAACTTCAGAGTGCTCCAGGAAGTTATATTCAATGTATGAATAAGTGTTATTCTCCTTTATTAATACATTGTGAAAATATACTGCGAATAAATACCATGACCACATCCAAACATTTGTGTTTCACGTGATTTCCGGACACTTGATTCAAGATGGGGTGAACATGCCTCTAGTTTTGTTTTGTTTTTTCTAGTTTTTAAGATAACTATATTGAGAAGAAATGCAGGCTTTCTTAATCCCATTGATTGCATTTGCCATTCTGGAGACAGATAAAGAGTGGGGACTGTCTCAAGGTTTGTCTTTTCATCACTTAAATCAGTTAGTTGAAGTAGTTATTCTGAAAATCAGACAAAGAAACCTCTTGTCTGTGCAATGGGGAAACAAATAACCAAACAGAACAGATTTAAGTGAGATTTGGGGGCTTAATTGTTAATATCATGTAACAATATTTCTATTCTAGAGATTGATGGTGTCCTGGAAAATGAGAGCTTTCCAAAGAGATCTAAAGAACAGCTAATAGTAAGTGAACATCCCTGTATGCGGGAGCCTTTACTAGACTGTTTTAGTTTGTTCTCAGAACCACCTCGTGGAGCAGGTAATAGACTTTCCATCATTTTTTGGATAAGCAGACAGAGCCTTTGAGATGCAGATGGGCCCACATTCACGTACAGTGAGTAAGTGACAGTCTCAGAAAGAACTTTGGCTCTGATTGGGTTGCATGGCCACTTCTGGACCAGTGACATCGTCAAGATGGCTGGAATTGTGTGCCCTTCTAGAGGCAGGTGATCAGCAACTTCAGTTGAAAGACCAGCTATCCCAGAAAAGAAAGGTTGTGCTATCAGAAAAGGGTAGATGGTATGAAGACAGGCAAAAGCAACACATCTCCACTCAAGATTACGTGTGTGCGTGTGTGTGCAGGCACATGTCCGTGTGCATGTATAAAATCTCCAGGTCCCATGGCTTACACTAGAGTTTCATAGTTTCTTGTCACCCCACAGCTTCATCTGAGACCTGGGTTCTAGTCTTTTGTCTGACGTGTACTGACTGTGTGATCCTAAACCCTAGTTTCCTCATCTGTAAAATGAGGCTGTTGACATGACTCCTGTCACATGGGATTGTGTTTTATGAAGGTGCTTTAGCCCTGCACTAGTGGTAGCAAAGTAGCAGTACTGCAAATGTGCTCAGTACATCTTAGCTGACAATGTGGAAGGCATAGGTTCTATGTCAGTTAGGAGTTCTGTTCAGCTTCTAATTACAGAGATTTGACTGTAGCGGCTTACACATTAAAAAGTATATTTCACCATTCTTTAGGAGAAGCCTGAAGATAGGCAATTCAAGGCTGGTGTTGTAGCTCCACAAAATCATGAGAGACTCTTCCATATTTCCATGTGGCTGCCAGAGCTCCAGCAATCACTCCCAAATTCCAAGCAACAAAAATAAAACAGTGAGGGGAAGGGTAAAAAGTAGCCTAGTCCCAGCTTTCCGTTTTCTGAAAGAGGTGTTCCAGAAACATCATCCAGCAAATTCCACTTGTATCTTCTCAGCCAGAATTGAGCCCTGTGCTTGATCCTAGGCTGCAGAAGCAGTAGAGAATTAGGGTTATTTCGCAGGGTGTGTTGCCAGACGAAATGAGGAATCTGTTCCTAGAAGGCAAATTGGATTTACACAAATAACTATTAATAGAAGTCTCTGCAACGGGATCAACTACAGAGACAAGAGGGAAAAGTTTGGAAGTAATTATTGCAAAGTAACCCAGTAATAATAGGATCTGGATTAGAATGGTGACCGTTGTAATGGTGGAAATTTTTAGAGTGATAAAGGCAATAAAATGCACAGGAGCGGACCATGGGTAGATTCAGGGTGGACTGTGGAGGAGAACACACTGGTAGGGTTCAAAGATGCGGTTTCATTTGCCTGCAAATGAATATAGCCAGAGTGATAGTAAGATAAATGGCTGGATGGTGAATGGGCAGGCATAGTCTATCTGTTAATTCTTTACATTTTTATAGCACTGCACAGATTAAATATTGTCTTTCTGTTCTACTCATTGTTTACCCAAATAATGGTCATAGCACATCTACTAATTTGCAGTCATTGTTCTAGGCACTAGGGATGCAGCAGTGTCCAGCTAACCCTTGAACAACACAAACATTAACTGCCCAGGTCCACGCATATGTGGGGTTTTTTCAATAGTAAATGCTATAGTACTGCATGGTCTGTTATTGGATAAATCTACAGATATGAAAGAGCTATGAATACAGAGAACTGACTATAAGTTTTTATTGGATTAACCACCACGTTGTTCAAGGGTCAGCTTTATTAGTTAGACAGGCTAAGAGGCTGTGCCAGTCCACTGGGGCCTCCATAACAGGACATCACAGAATGGGTATTCTAAACAGAAATGTGCTCTCTTGCAGTTCTGAAGGTCAGAAGTCAGCATCAAGGTGCCATCAGGGTTGGTTTCTGGTGAGACCTGTCTTCCTGGCTTGTGGACAGCCGTCTTTTCTCTGTGTCCTCAGATGGCCTTTCCTTGGTGTGAGGGGCAGCGATCTGGTGTCTACCCCACTTCTTAGAAGAATACTAGTCCTGCAGGACAGAGCCCTTCCTCCTGACCTCGTTTAATCCTACAGTCCATATCTCCAAGTCCAATCACACTTGGGGTCTGGGCTTCAACATGTGAATTTTGGAAAGACACAATTCAGTTTATCACAGAGCTGTGACAGAGAGACCCCAGAATAAGACAGACATTTATTTTTCTCTTATTCACCACGTAGAGGTCAGCAGACAGCCGGACCTGGTCAGTGACTCTATTCTGTATATCACAGAGCACTTGGGCTTTTTCTGTTCTGCGGCTTGGCCTTTCTCCAAGTGCTTGGCCTTTCTCCAAGTGAGGATACAGCTTATCCTCACTGTGACTGTGTCCAACCCATGAGAAGAGGGCAATAATTTTAAGGCGGTACATGAAAATTAAAGAATGACTTTTCTTAAGCTTTTTATTTTATACTGAAGTGTGGTTAATTTACAATGTTGTCTAAGTTTCAAGTTTATAGCGAAGTGTTTTAGTTATACGTACACATGGATCTATTCTTTTAAAGATTCTTTTCCCATATAGGTTATTACAGAGTGTTCAATAGAGTTCCCTGTTCTATACAGTATATCTATTGATTTTCTATTTTATAAATATTAGTGTGTATATGTTAATCCAAAACTCCTAATTTATCTCTCTGCCCTCCACCTTCCCCTTTTGGTAACCATAAATTTGTTTTCTAAATCTGTAAGTCTGTTTCTGTTTTGTAAATAAGTTCATTATTATCAAATTTTTTAGATTCCACATATAAGTGATATCACATTTATCCTTGTCTTAACTTCATTTAGTCTGGTAATCTGTATATTCATAATTTATTATCAACTGCTTAGATGCACAGCCTGATCTAGAAGCAAGAGAAAATGTCACCTTTTTCTAACTTTGCCTCACTTGCCTCATTAAGGATCCTTGTGATTGCACTGGGCCCATTAGATAATCAGGGTGATCTCTCTATCTTAAGATCCTTACCTTTATCACATCTGCAAAGTCCCCTGTGAAAAGTAAGATCCCTTATTCTCAGATTTTGGAGATTGGGATGTGGACATCTTTGGGTTTGGAATGAAACGTCTTTATTCTGTCTACTATATTTTCCAAACATTTAATGACCGAAGAGATTGACCAGGCATTGACATGATTGTCCAAAACCCCAAAGAGCCACACTGGCCTTTATGTCAATGACTCTTAACTACAAGAGAGGGGTGCTCTCATAACCCATGTGCCTATATTCAGTATCCACATATAGCCTGAGTTTTCCACCTGCATTCCAAACTCTCCAACAGTTAAATCGCTTGATTGGATTTTCCATGTGGCCCTTGTATATATAAATATCTGCCCATCTTGGTCCAAAGACTTTTGAACTTGGTGAGAATTTTGTGGCTCTGCATATGCTTCCTAGGACATAGAATTCTTATGGCACTAAAGTGACGCACTGAATTCTGAGTCTGTCACATGCTTGGATAGATGTGACCTGCCTTCAAGACTTATAGGGCCATCCTCATGTTATGACCATCTTTCAGGACTTGAGCCATTATCAGGTGTAGACACTTTCATAGGTACAATGACTTCTTCATCTTCTTCATCTTTCCGGATAAGCCAGAAAGTTTCTTCGGTGCTTGGTGCTCAGTTTCACAGTACTGTAGAATGGGTGCACGTTCTATATGGGAGCCTTGTCAACTCCAGTGCACCCTGGGCCAAGGCAGGGGACTTCGGGAGGTCCTTGTGTGGTTCCTGGTCATACCCCCGAGCTTAATCAACATTTCTAGGTGTCGGGCCTGAGAATCTGCCATTTTAGTAGGCTCCCCAAGTGATCTGATACACACTAGGGAAATCTACCTTTCCAAGCATTGTTTTCCACACAGCACTGAGGCTGTCCAAGCAGTGTCAGTTTCCTTCATCCCATCACCCCAACACTTAGTATTTTTCCATGGCGGTCATGCAGTCAATACCCATAGGCTGTAGAACAAGATGGAGCGGCTTGTGTTGGTCACCCCTGCCTAGCTGTGTGATCTCAGACAAGACTCTCGTACTCTCTGGCTTCACCTTCCTCTTCATTGGGAGGAGGTACCCATGTCACATGGTTGCCCTGAGGCCACGATGGGCAGATACATTGAAGGCATTTGGAATGCTGCCTGGCATGTGGCAAGAGCTCAGTGTCTCTTAGCTTCTAGAAAATGGCGCAATGCTATAGAAACCATCTAATTTGGGAAAGGCTGCTGTGGGGAAGGCATAAAGGTATTGGCCCCCACTCTCACCTGCACTGCATGTCCTGGAGTTGAGAAAACTAGATTTCTGTGTATGTGCCTTCCTCAGACTCCACTTGCTCACAGAATACTGTGGTTCTTTCTGTTTTCCTTCCCAAAATGTGAATGAAAGCTATGTATCAGAAGATACTGTCAGGGCTAGAAGGGACCTAAAAGGCTATAGAGAGCAACAACAATAATAATAGCTACATAATAAGCATCATAAAAATTGCATTTATTGAGCATGTATTATGCGTGGTGGTTAATTTTATGTGCCACTTTGGCAAGGCCATGGTACCCAGTTTTGAGACAGACACGACTCTAGACATTGCTGGGAAGGTATTTTTTTCAGATATGATTAACATTTAAATCAGTAGAGTTTCATTAGAGCAGATTACCCTCCACCCTCTGGGGGAGCCTCACCAATCTGTTGACAGTCTTAAGAGAAAGAGTGAGGTCCCCTGAGGAAGAAGAAATTCTGCCTGCAGACCTCATTCACATGGCAACTTCAACTCTTCCCTGAGTCTCCAGCCTGCTGCCTTGCCTTGCCAATGTCAAATCTGCTAGCTTCCACAATTGTACAAGCCATAAAATTAATCTCTCCCCTAAATAAATCTCTCTAGATAGATGGATCACAGATAGACAGATGATAGAAAGATACGGTCTAATGTTATTGTTGCTCAGTGGCTAAGTCAGGCCTGACTCTGTGACCCCATGGGCTGCAGCATGCCAGTCTTCCCTGTCCTTCACTATCTCGTGGAGTTTGCTCAGATTCATGTCCATTGAGTCAGTGATGCCATCCAACCATTTAATCTTTTGTCATCCCCTTCTCCTCCAGCCTTCAATCTTTCCCAGAATCAGGGACTTTTCCAGTGAGTCAGCTCTTCATATCAGGTAGTGAAAGTATTGGAGTTTCAGCTTCAGCACCAGCCCTTCCAATGAATATTCAGGGTGGATTACCTTTAGGCTTGACTGGTTTGGTCTCCTTGCTGTCCAGGAGACTCAATAGTCTTCTCTGGCACCGCAGTTTGAAAGTATCAATTCTTCCGTGCTCTGCCTTTTCCTCACATTCGTACATAACTACTGGAAAAGCCATAGCTTTGAATATGGAGACCTTTGTCGGCAACGTGATGTCTCCACTTTTTAATACGCAGTCTAGGTTTATCATGGCTTCTCTTTCAAAGCACATGGGTCTTTTAATAGACACCATTTGCAGTGACTTTGGAACCCAAGAAAATAAAATATGTCACTCTTTCCACTTTTTCCCCATCTATTTGCCATGAAAGGATGTGACAGATGCCTTGATCTTAGTTTTTTGGATGTTGAGTTTTAAGCCAGTTTTTCCACTTTCCTCTTTGACCCTCATCAAGGGTCTATATTATATTTCTATGTAGAGATATTTATAGCTATAGATATATTCCATATATGTATATCCATATGTGTATATGTAGAGGTAGACTATAGGTAGAGACCTCTTGTTGGTCTGTCTCTCTCTAGCACCCTGACTAATACACTGTGTGACAGGCCAGAGCCATTCTGTCGCACAACTCCAGGGGGTACCATTCACCCTGAACCCTGAGTACTTTGCACACGTCCTCTCACAGAACCTTCATGACAGCTCTTTGGAGGCACTCTTTTTATTCCCATTTTAAAGATGAGGAAATTAAGGGTTCAGAGAGTCTGACAGCCTGTCTCATAAACCCAGGGGTTTAAGCACTCAGCGTAGTTGAGACCTGAAGCAGCTGTGTCCAGGGCATTCAGTTAGTTAGAGGGCAGTGCCAAGACTAGAACCTGTTCCTTCTCACTCCTGACCCACGGACCTTCCACACCAGAGAGCTTCTTCACAGACAGAAGAAAAAATTTAGAACTTTGTTTCGCATGAGCAAGCAGAGGGAAAGAAAAGAGTCCCTCGAGGAGCATTTCCTGTGATTGCTCAACTACATTCTGGACTAGACACCAACAGTTAAGAGCCCCAGGCCTTGTGAAGTTAAGATGAACTCAGTTTTCACTTAATTGGTTAGACTTTGCTCTGATCCATTTGTCTTTGGAGTTCGACTTTTAATATGACTGAGCAGCGCTTAGAAATGGAACTTCTATGGCCTTTCTACTGGAGCAGGCATCCCCATTCCATCAAGGAAAGGTCAGGGAAGGGGTGCTGGGCTCATTTGCATTCCCCCTACCTCAAACTTGGACCTGAAATAAAAAGTCTTTGTCCAAGAAAAGAGCCAAGCCCTTCACTCAGCAGCTCTCTGGTGCAGAGACCTGCAGCTTTCAGGAAGCCCTGTGTTGTCTGAAGTCAAGTTTGTTTTCCATCTGCCCCCAGGTATCAGTCCACTTAGGAAATAAAGTGTTAAAAGCAATTGCTTGACCACTTTGGGCTAACCCACGCTTAGGCAAATCCTTGCTTCTTGTGCAATTTACAAAATATTTTCTTTGTAGTTGTCCTTGAAGCCCAAGTGGGACTAATGGCTTTAACTACCAGCCTGCACATTTCAAAGTGATTTCTACATCAGGAAGCCATTGTCAGCTTCCCCAAACATTTAATTGGTATAGGATGTGAGCAATTATCAAAGGCCACACTTCTGTTCCGAGTCCCAAGCCATCGGCTCAGGTAGGAGCTGGTTTTCACCAAGGATTTCCATTTCTGCCTCCTTGTGTGTGCTTAGTCTGTATGGCTCCATTTTCCTGTGGAATAAAAGGTTTCCTTGGTAATGAAAAAGCATTATAATCATCCCCAGGACCCCAAAAGGGGAGTTGGCTTGGCAGCCACAGACCAAAAAACACTGTGTTGGCATAAACTCACCAAGAAACAGCATCACAGTCTTTGCAAGTGTGTGGTGGTGAAGAGTACAGTTTCTAAAATCTGGACAAGTTGCTTACTTCTCTGAACTCATTTTCCTTATTTGTAAATCAGAGTAATAATGACATCGACCTCAAATACAATTCAAGGATTAAATGACGTAATGAGCATCAGGCTGCTACAGCAGTGATGGCCCACAGTAAAGGCCTTCCCCTTGCCTTCCTGCTTCCACCATCACCATCACCCTCCCTCTTATCATCAACGTCTTCCACTATGAGTATTTTTTTTTTTTGGAAATGATACAAAACCCAGAAATTATAAAGAAGAAAATTTACCAATTTAACTACATAAAAGTAAAAACTTTAGATATGAAAAAAATAAGCAAACCCATAAATAAAGCCTCCAGATAAATTACAAACTGAAAGGAAAATATTGACCAGGTGAAGGGGTATTCTCATTTACAAACATGATGAGCAAAACTTTTAAGGAAAATGCTTACTGAAGAAAAAGGAAGAGCAAACTAAAGAACAGAAAGGATGAGTATAAAAGGAAAATGAAAAAAGATGCAAATAGGCAGTTAGTTTAAGAAACAATTTTAGATGACAAGCAAATGCAGTCTGCCCAATTTAGGTAATAAACCAACAGAATATAAAACATCAATGAGAATCTTTTCATCTATCAACTTAGGAAAAATTAATAATACTCAGAATTTGCCCAAGTGTTCTCTACTTCTGCACTACTTTTCAGCAGAAATTTTAAAATTGTATATTTACTTATCTTTCTACACCAGGCAGGTCTTAGTTGCAAGCATGCAGGATGTAGTTCCCTGACCAGGGATTGAACCTGCGTCCCCCACATTGGGAGTGCAGCGTCTTAATCACTGGACCACCAAGGAAGTAATTTAGCAGTGTTGAGGCAGTATAAATTGCTGCAACTTCTGGAGGATAACTTAGTAAATCTCAAAAGTAGGACCATACCTTCATTATTAACCTATAGTTCCGTTCCGTTCCCTCGCTCAGTCGTGTCCGACGCTATGTGACCCCGTGGACTGTAGCCTACCAGGCTTCTCCATCCATGGGATTCTCCAGGCAAGAATACTGGAGTGGGTTACCGTTTCCTTCTCCAGGGGATCTTCCCATAGTTAATAGTTTCATATTTGAAAGTTCTGATATGCAGATGACACCACCATTATGGCAGAAAGTAAAGAGGAACTAAAAAGCCTCTTGAAAGTGAAAGAGGAGAGTGAAAAGGTTGGCTTGAAGCTCAACATTCAGAAAACAAAGATCATGGCATCTGGTCCCATCTTTTCATGGGAAATAGATGGGGAAATAGTGGAAACAGTGTCAGACTATATTTTTTTGGGCTCCAAAATCACTGTGGATGCTGATTTCAGCCATGAAATTAAAAGACGCTTACTCCTTGGAAGGAAAGTTATGACCAACCTAGATAGCATATTAAAAAGCAGAGACATTACTTTGCCAACAAAGGTCCGTCTAGTCAAGGCTATGGTTTTTCCAGTGGTCATGTATGGATGTGAGAGTTGGACTGTGAAGAAAGCTGATCGCCGAAGAATTGATGCTTTTGAATTGTGGTGCTGGAGAAGACTCTTGAGAGTCCCTTGGACTGCAAGGAGATCCAACCAGTCCATTCTAAAGGAGATCAATCCTGGGTGTTCATTGGAAGGACTGATGCTAAAGCTGAAACTCCAATACTTTGGCCACCTCATGCAACAAGTTGACTCACTGGAAAAGACTCTGATGCTGGGAAAGATTGGGGGCGGGAGGAGACGGGGACGACAGAGAATGAGATGGCTGGATGGCATCACCGACTCGATGGACATGAGTTTGAGTGAACTCCGGGAGTTGGTGATGGACAGGGAGGCCTGGCGTGCTGTGATTCATGGGGTCATGGAGAGTCGGACACGACTGAGCGACTAAACTGAACTGAACTGAAGGGAGTAGCTCGCCCTCTGGTGATGGATGTTAGCTAAACATTGTGATCATTTCACAGTATATACAAATGTTGAATCATTATGTTATACATTTGAAACAAATAGGATATGTCAATTTTATCTCAATTTAGAAAAATAATACTTTCCTAAAGGTATACCTGGACTAATACATGTGTAATACAGCATTATATAGCAGAAGTCTTGGAAATCACCTAAATGTCCAATAATAATAGAATAGTTAAATGAATTATGGTAAATCTACATAATAATGAGGTATTATACAGTTAATCTATGTCTGTCTATTTACCTATCCATCCATTTGTCTGTCACCTATTGCTGCATAGCAAATCATCCCAGAACTTAATACACATCTGTTTGATGTCACAGCAGCATCTGAGGATCAGGAATGCAGGTGTGGTTAGCTGGGCCCAAGACCTCTTCAAAGCCTCTTACAGGCTACTGTCAGGGATGCTGTATCATCTCTAGGCTGACTGGGGAGAGATCTGCTTCCAGGCTCCCTCCCATGGTTGTTTTCAGGATTCCATCCTTTGCAGGCTGTTGGCCTGCCCTCAGTCCCTTTTCCAGTGACATCTCTCTAGGGCAGCAGATGACGTGGTAACTTACTTCAGTAGACTGAACAAACTGAAAGAGCCAGAAAGAGAATGCTAGAAAGAAGGAAGTCCCAGGGCTCTTATCACCTAATCTTGGAGGCGACTTTCCTGTCCCTTTTGCTATATTCTGTTCATCTGAAGCAAGTTGTTAGTTAATTTCAAACATGATTTTCCACTCCTAAATTCTTCAGTATATATCTATATAAAGTGAGGACATTCTTCTCCTTAAATGCAATGATATTACATCTGAAATAATTCAAAGAATTCCCTGTTACTACCTTAGATTCTGTCTCCGTCTGAAAATGTTTCCAGTTGTTTCAAAAATGTCACCTTACAGATGGTTTGCATATCAACTAAGATCCATATAGTGGATTTTGCTAATAATAATAATTAATCTGATTATGCTATCTTTTAACTGTCTTTCCATCTAAACCATTCACCCTCCCTTTTTTGTTTCTTTTTCACCTTTTCTGTTTTCATGCCACTGATTCATTGAAAAGAAAGGAGATCAGTCGTCCTACCCCCTGGGTTTGTCTGAGTGCTTTCTCATGACTTCTTTGGACTTGTTCCTCTATCTCCTGTCATTCCTAGAAGCTACAGATTGGATCGAAATACCTGTATTCAGGGAGACTATTCCGTAAGTGATGCTGTATGCTCCATATTCTATTAGGAAATACATAATGGTTTTTGCCGCTGCTAATGATTTCATAATTGATCAGAGTTGTCTTTTTTTTATTATTATTGGAGTATAGTTGATTTACAGTGTTGTATTAATTTCAGGTATATAACAAAGTGGATTAGTTATACATAGATCCTCTGGTTTTTTAGATTATTTTCCAGTATAGGTCATTACAGAGTATTGAGTAGAGTTCCTTGTGCTGTGCAGTAGGTCCTTATTAGTTATCTGTTTTATGTACAGTCATTTGTGTATGTCAGTCGCAGTCTCCCAATTTATCCCTCCCTCACTTACTCTCTGGTAACCATAAATTTGTTTTCTGTATCTGTGACTCTACTCCTGTTTTGTAAATAAGTTCCCTTGCACCCTTTTTTTCGAGTGGTCTTTTAAAAATGCTCGCATCGTTCCTCTGCTTCACCCCTATCACATTTGGAATAAAACCCTGTTTCCTTACTGTAATCTGGCTCAGGGCAGTCCTCTCCCCATTGGTCCCTGCACCTCACTCACGCTGAGTTATTGTCCCTCAAACTTGCCAAACTCTTTCTCAGTTTGGACCTTTGCAGGTGCTGCTTGAGCACTGTTCCCCTAGAACTTCTACCTAGCTAGTTACTTCTCACCCCTTCCAACAGCCCTCCTTTCCAAACCACTCTCTCAGCTATAACCCTAGTTTGCTCTCTTTTGGCATTTGTCCCAACCTGAGACAATGTCATCTTTTTTAGCTTGTAGGTTTCTTTAAGAGGTTTTACCTGATTTCCCGTACTGGAATGTAAACTCCATGAAATCACAGACCTTGTCTGCTCACCACTGCCCCCTAAAAACTTGAAACAGGGTCTCACGCTTAGTAGATGCTCAATAAATATTTGTTAAGCAGATAAATGAACCTTATCAAGGTAATTCATGTTAAGAAACAGCCTCTAAGACACCTTCCTGATGAGAATAAATATAGCACCGTGTGTACCTCTGGGTATCGGGGGGGGGCAGTGTTTTGTTTTGTTTCATTGTGCTGCTGTTTTTGCAGGGGGTGTATGATGCTTTCTTACCACAGATCGTGGCTATTCAAACTGTGTCCCATGGACCAGCAGCATTGACATCACCTGGGAGCTAGTTCAAAATGCAGAATCTTGGGCTGTAGCCCAGACCTACTGAATCAGAAGCTACATTTAACAAGATAACCCAGGTGACTCGTGTGCATTTTAAAATTTGAGATGCCCGGGTCTAAAACCCTGGTGTCTTCTACTTTTCTTCCTTCTGTTTCATCTTATTCTCCAGTTCTACCCAACCACCCCCGTTAGTAATCCCTAATGGCCCATCCCCGGAAGCAGCTTCTGGTGCCTCCCGAAATATTTACCCAAAGGCTTATCTCTCCAGGCTCCTTCCCTCCGGATTTCATTCTGTTTATAAATATTGAAGCTGAAATGTAAACCACTTTGTGAAACTCTTCTCCTGAAGGCCTGCATGTCCTGGTAAGTCTTTACATTTGCAAATATCTATTGACATATCTTAAGCAAATAATTTTAAATGTTTCCACAGGCATCCTGAGTTTAGCATTTCCTTTCATCTTGCCTGGTTGCAGATTGAGGCTAGGGTTTATTTTCAAAGCTTGAGGAATTCATAATATTTCTGAAACCTGGGTTAAGGGCACACACCACCACTCATGGCTATGGGATGTCGTCTCATGCAGCCTGGTTGCGAAGCCTGGGTTCTTAACCTCTGTGACAGCAGTGGCCGCAAAAGTTGCTTTATGCAAGTGCCATTTGTTTGCCCATTCACTTATGTATTTACTCTGTTGAAAGGTGTGTGAGGGTTTCAGCATGGCATAGAGATGTGGATGTCAGACCATCACAAGAGGAGCCGAAATAAACACAAAAGTAACCTCGTAAGATTGAGTCATGCAAGTGGCATCAGGTACTCACTGAGTTCAATGGAAGACTTCACGGAGGAGACAGCAAGTAGAGATGCCTTTGAAGAGCAGAGGCCCCAGAAAGTCATGGTCGTAGGACGGTCACTGAATACTTTCATTTGACTTTATTCAGGATCTTGGCCATCTTTCATACTGTCACCGGGCTTTGGTCTCTCACAATATATTAAGAACCTGAGAATCATATAGGATCTAGGGGCAAAGAGGATTAACCTCCACTCACTCAATAACTTTTTCCTGAGCGTTTACTGTGTGCTTGATACAGCCCTGAGGACTGAAAATACAGCAGTGAATTAACATGCAAAATACCATTCTTCTGGAGCTTATATTCTAATGAAGGAGTAAATGAGAAAGTGACTGAAGTTCTCTGTCATTTGGGGGTTTTGCCATTACATCTTGTGGAAAAACCCAAATGAACTTATTGAGCGACACAAGGTATCTTGGTTTAGAAGTTAATGATTGCTTTATTAAAGTCACATGTTAAAGAAAGCAAATGTTTAAGCTCAGCTTGTATATCTACATCTAAAAAAACAAAGAGCCATCATTTTTAACTTTTGTTTTTGTAGTGGGGTATAGCTGATCAACAGACAGCGTTGTGACAGTTTCAGGTGAACAGTGAAGGCGCTCAGCCATGCACTTACATGTATTTCTTCTCCCCCAAATCCCGCTCCCAAACAGGCTGCCACGTAACATTGAGCAGAATTCCGTGTGCTATACAGTAGGTCCTTCTTGGTCGTCCGTTTTAAACATAGCAGTGTGTACATGCCTAGCCCAAATTCCCTAACTCTCCCATCCTCCCCTCATTTTCCCTGGCAGCCATAAGTTCGTTCTTGAAGTCTGTGAGTCTGTTTCTGTTTTGTAAGTAAGTTCATGTGTATCATTTCTTTTTAGATTCCACGTGTAAGAGATGTCATGCTGGATTTCTCCTTCTGTCTGACTTCACTCAGTATGACACTCTAGTTCCATCCATGCTGCTGCAAATGGCATTATTGTTTTTATGAGCTATCATTTTTGAGGGCATTTGAAAAATCTTTGATTGCGTTTAAAAATTTAATTAAGGTGTGTTGATAAATTCTGTGTGTTCAATTTAATTTTTTAGTAGCACATTTGTGTCCTTGACACATCCTCTTAGGTGCTTAAGTCATTTTTATAAATCTGCTAAATTAAACTAATAGGATGATCTTTAAATTGTCTTAAATGTTCTAACACTTTATATAATTTTAGTAAGATTTTTAAATTAAAATCCTAAGTCATGATCAGTTAGAACTCAATTACATAGTTTAAATGGGTATTACTATGCTGATCTGTTCAATCTAATAGACAAAATAAGCACATAAAATAAACATTTTACTGTTAAAATATTCAATATGTAAATATTAATGCTATGGATTTGATTCTCTTAAACATTTTTATAGTTAAGAATTTCTAAGGATTGAAATACACTTACCCTTTAAGGAAATAGTGACATCAACCTCTTCTGTTTGGGAGATTGCCTTCAGGTTCATTGAGTTTAACAGCCATGATGCAGCCAGATCTCTGAGGTGTCACCTGCCACCTGAACCCCTTTTCCAGAATTGCCTAAAGGAAAAGTCCATGACTTCACCTGTATCCCTAAAATTCACGTGTAATCCATGACATTTCACCCAGATGAACTAGCTGCTGCTTTTGCATTTCTTTCTTTCACTCTATAAGCAAGTCCATCTATTCCCAGGTCTAAAAGACACATGTACTTGACCAGAATCTGGCTTCTCCCTCCCCATGGTTCTAACAGACTTCTGATTAAATTATAGACGTCTCTCAGCATGTTGTGGGATGTTTCAATGCAGTGTCCAAGATCATTCTATTGACAGGATGTACAATTTGTAAAGAAGCAAGGTAAAAGAGAGGAGAGGAGTTTGAAAGTGGTGAGAGGTGATGCTTTCTAGGGTGGTCAAAGATGGCCTCTCTGAGGAGGTGACACAGACCAGACATTGAACAGTGGAAGAGACAAGGCCATTGCGGCTCTCTAACAGGTAGAGAGAAGAGTGGATGCAAAGGCCCTGAGGTTGGAGCAAAGACTTGGAGCATGGAGACTAGGTGGTTCGATCTATATGGATGAAGGGAGAGTGGGAAGAAATGAAATCAGAGAGTGGAGGGCAGGATGGGGAGTTGGGGACAGTTGATACAGTGCTTTATGGACCAGACCAGGATATGGATCCTATATTCCATTCTGAATGAGCTTAGAGTATATTTGACCTGACTTAGATTTTACAAAGCTTTCTCCAGCTTCTGGTCGGTGCTGGCATTTCCTGTGGCTGCATCAGTCCAGTCTCCATCTCCATCTTCAAAAGAGCCTCTCTGTTTCCGTGTCTTCTCTTCGATCTCTCATTTAGGTTTGCTATAAACTGAATTTTTCTATAGCTCTAACGTTCATGTACTGAAACCTAATCCCTAATATGGTAGTATTTGGAGAGGGGATCTTGGAGATCATTAGGTCATGAGGGTGGAGGCCACATGAATAGGATTAGTGCCCTCATAAAAGAGACCCCAGAGAGATCCCTGGCTCCTTTTGCTGTATGAGAACACAGTGATAAGAGGGTGTCTATGAAACTACTAGGAAGTGGACTCTCCCTAGACACCAGATCTGCTGGCTCCTTGATGTTGGACCTCCAGCCTCTAGAGCTGTGAGAAAGAAGTGTTTGTCATTCATAAGCATCAAGTCTGTGGTGTTTTTGTTGTAGCAGCTAAATGGACTAAAACAACATCCAACCCAGATAGTCCCAAAAGATCTTATATGGAGATCCTTCAATTAATTGTATCTGCCAAGACCTTTTTTCCAAATAAAATCACACTCACAAGCTCTGGGATTTAAGACATGGGCATGCCTATGCGTGTGTGCTCAGTTGTATCCAACTCTTTGTGACCCCATGGACTGTAACCCTCCAGGCTCCTCTGTCCGTGGACTTCTCCAGGCAAGAATACTGGAGTGGGTAGTCATTTCCTCCTCCAGTGGGTTTTCCCAACAAGAGGATGGAACCTGGATCTCCTGTGTCCCCTGCATTGCAGGTGGATGTTTTAGCACTGAGCTATGGAGGAAGTCCATGGACATCTCTATTCTTAAAGGGCACCATTCAACACACTGTAATTGGCTAATGATGCAGACACAGGAAAAGATGGGACCCATTGCCACACTCACATATCTGTTCATTAAGTCAACAAATATTTGTTGAGCACAGACTGGAATAGGAAGGCCCATGCCTGGCATTGCAGACACCAAGGTGAGGTGCCGATGGCAGGCAAAAGCCTTACAAAGCCTAGAAGGGGAACAGGAGGTAAAGGATTCAGCTCCCCTGGGCATGCTCGTGGAGCTCTCTTATACACTGTATCATTTTATTCTCCCAGTTCTGGGAAGTAGATGTTAGTGTTTCATGTACAGTCATGAACATGGTGGCTCAGAGAAGTGACTTGCACAGACAGATGGTTAATAGGTGGTATAATCAGGATTTAAACCCAGGTCTGCCTGACAGTGACAGACGGCGATGCCAGCTCCGCAGTGAACACACTGGGGACGCCACACGTGCGCATCTTTAAATGCTGACTCCTATGGCACTGAGTTCCAAATGGATGTAAATGGATTATAGACAGTGACCCCATTTAAATATTACAAGGGAGAATATTCTTGGCATCTTCTGGTCAACCCTTTCTGGGAAGCACTCGCTTTTTGTTTTACATTTTATATTCTGCTAATCTAAATGTATAAGATTCAGATTTTCTTAAAGTTCAGTGGTCTCAGACACTTCAGTTCTGGGAAATAACACGAGAGTGATAAAATGCATCTTTGTCTGGGTCCCAGCAATCCAGGCCCTATATTTCTCTCAAAGTGATAACTTCAAAATATGTTGTATCTGAAAAACAACAACAGTCTCTGTAATTGGTGCAGTTAGATTAAGCACAGAGTTGCCACCCTTTGTATGCAGACAGACCAAGTATAGAAACGTGGCTTTCATTTATACTTAAAGCCTGGTAAGGCTCTTTTTTCTCTCTCTCTCCTTTTTCTGCTCTAGCTTCTGGAACAGTAGGACGGCAAAGGGCAACTGGGTATCTTGCAGTTCCATCTCCGAGCTGAGTGATCCAGGGCACATTGCTTCCAATGTCTGAGCCCCAGTTTCCCCATCACTACGGTGAATATTTATTCCAGGTGATCTTTGAAGTCTCTTCTGGTTCTGAAATGTTTTAACTGTGAGGCTAAATATTTAGTGGTAATTATATTTGCTAGAATGTGTGTTCCATATAGCTAGGCTTAGTTTACAGTTTTTATTAGACAGATGAATGAGGTTAATAAGAATGGGTAATTAAAAAAGATTGAATTCCCAGAAGGCATTCTGCTATGAATTTAATTATGAAACATATTAATTGTATCACTCTAAGACTTGAAAGCTGTGCAGTTGCTGGATGCACAAAGTAAGGGGCAGTTTTGCCTCATGCTGACCTCAGCTCTAGTGTCAGAGATGTTGAAACAGTCACTTTCTAGCTGTGGGAAGAAAGAGAATACAGAACAGCTGGGCAGTTGGCATAATCATTTTCTTCCCATGTCTTTGGCAAATTAAGGTACCGACAACAGACAAGAAATATACATTATAAAATACAGCTCTTCTAGTATCACCTACGGGTTGCTCTAACTATGCAGCTGCCGCTAGACTGTGTGACATCTTCATTGAAAATTAGCAAAAAAATACCCCTTTTCAGAGTTCACAGCTCACAAACAAACAGCTTGGTGAGTAGTGAGTACCTGTTTCTGCCCAGGGTGTGGCTTAGCAAGTGGAGCTTGCGATGGATTGCAGTCTCTACTGGCTAAGGTTTTTTGCCGTGCACACGCTGCCCCACAGAACGAGGCAGCCCTTCCGGGCTCAATCACTTAGTTTCTTTCTACTACTCTCAGGAAGTGGCCTGTCTTTATTTTTTTAAATCCCACTCCTGTTACATTTGAGGTACAGTAAAAGGGTCTAGAGCACTTGAGTATCTTAGGGAAGGAGGGAGAATGCCATTTTTGAGAAATGGAGAGAAAAAACCATTGTGGTTGAAATTAGCAAACAAGGGAGATGAAGTTAGGAGACGAGGCTCTAGGGAGGGACAGGGGTCATTTTGTAATCTTTAGGCCATTTCTTGCCTAGAAAATCCCATGGATGGAGGAGCCTGATAGGCTGCAGTCCGTGGGGTCGCTAAGGGTCGGACACGACTGAGCGACTTCACTTTCACTTTTCACTTTCACACATTGGAGAAGGAAATGGCAACCCACTCCAGTGTTCTTGCCTGGAGAATCCCAGGGACGGGGGAGCCTGGTGGGCTTCCGTCTATGGGGTCACACAGAGTCGGACACGACTGAAGTGACTCAGCAGCAGCAGCAGCAGCAGGCCATTTGTTCCCAAAACAGTGAGACTCTAACTGGTTTAACTGTTGAAGAGTTTGAACAGATGAAATTGGTTCCTTTGGAGAAAGTGAATTAGAGGAATCAGAGGTTTGGACCTCTGGTACCAAGAGTTGCTGGCAGCTTGGACGAGGGTAATGATGGAGAAGGGTGGATGACTTTTAGAGTAAAATTGCATGGAAATGATGATGATTGGTCTTGGGGTATCAGGAATAATTCTAAAGGTAAGAATACCTAACACAGCGTGTCCTTGTGCCAGGCACTGTTCTAAGTGCTCTACGCACATTAGCTCATTTAATCTATGAAGGAGGGACTGTTGGTTTCTTCACTTTGTAGAAGAGGAACTGAGGCACAGAAAGATGGAATAACTTGCCCCACGTTCCACAGCAGAGTTGAGATTTGAGCCCCCAGAGTCTGAGGTTTTAATCCTTGATCTAAACCAATAGTTCTTAATCAGGACAGTTTTGCCCCAGGGGACGTTGAACAGGATCCAGAGGCAGTTTTGGTCGTCAAACCTCAAGGATAGAGGTGCCACTGTTGTCTCATGGAGAGAGGCCAGGGATGTTGCTCAAAGCCCTATAATCACAGGAGCACGATTATCTAGCCCTGCATCCCCAGTAACACAGAGGCTGAGAGCTCCTGCTCCCCACTGTGCCACAGCACCCCCGAGGACACTGCCTGGGCTTCTGTATTAGCCGATTCACCAAGAACCTGGAAGAGCAACTTGAAAGGGGCTGTGAGTTGTTTTCTGGACATATCCAGCCCAAGCCCTTGAAGATATCTCAGAGGAGATGGCAAGTCGAGCCCACCAGTCGGGTGCTTGCTGGGCTCTGACATCTGCAGGAAGAGCCTGGCATTGCTGAGAGCAGACTTCTTCTATTTCTGGATATTGGAGACCCCAAACTACCTTACATATATCATCTTGTACCTGTTTGTTTATGCCCCTATCCTTTCCTAGAAAGATATAAAGCAACTTAAAAGGATAAGGAATAAAATTCAGGCCATAAAAGATAGAAGTGGGTCATTGACATGAGGGTGGAGACATAGGTTGGAGCCGTAAAGGAGACAAAAATGAACCCTGTCCATATATCTGGCTGCTGCAGGACTGTTACTGGGGGTTCACTGGACTCCTTTCTCTTTCTCCCTTCCCTCTTTGTCCTGTTTCCACCAGACGGATCCCAAGTCTCATCTTGTGGCCTCTCTGTAGCTGAGAAGAAGCCTGGGTATGTGCACTGTCTTTTAAGTTTCTGGTACATAGTAAGTGAAGTTGCTTAGTCGTGTCTGATTCTTTGCGACCCCATGGACTGTAGCCTGCCAGGCTCTTCCGTCCATGGGATTTTCCAGGCAAGAGTACTGGAGTGGGTTGCCGTTTCCTTCTCCAGGGGATCTTCCCAACCCAGGGATTAAACCTGGGTCTCCCACATTGCAGGCAGACGCTTGGGAGAGGGGTGAATATTTGCTCAGAGAATCTCTAGGGACACACTTCTGAACAAAACACAAACCCTACCCTCACTGGACTGCCTTTCTAATGGCAGAGATCAAGCAACAAGGCAGGCATTTGGTGCAAAGATTCTTGGTTTGGGTTTTTGTTACCAGATAATTTAGTACAGTGGTTTCAAGATGGCATCCATGCTATACAGAAAGAAGCAAAAAACAAGTCAGGAAAGAGTGATGAGGGAACCTGGCTTCTCTGAGGAGATGGCGCAGAAGCTGCAGTCTGAAGAAGGATCCAGCCCGCACAGAGCAAGGCGGGGGCACCCCAGGGCACTGAGGGAGTTGGGGTGAGCACCCCTGTTTGGGAAAGAGCCATGGCCCTTGAGAGACACACAGGAGGCCAGGGGCTGAACCGCGATGAGGGAAGGAGGCTGCAGGAAGAGACGGTGGGAAAATGGGCCAGGCCGTGAGGGCCAGAGGAAGGAGTACAAGTTTTATTCTAAGGGCAGTAGGGAGCTCTGGCAGGCTTGCATGGCAAAGATCAACAGCTATTCCCAAGTATCTGTCTCCCCGCCATCTTCCTCGTTAATAAAACCCACAGCATTGAAAACTGGGTTCATGGCTGCCTGGAATAGAGAAGACTTTCCCCAGCCTCTTCCGTAGCTATGGTCAGGTGACTTAAACTCTAGCCCCTGGAATGTCAGCTAAGGCGGTGTTTGCAACTTCTTACTCCTCTTCTTCTTTTTTTCTTTTTATTGGTAATTCATTTTCTATTTCTTTATTTAAAAAAGATTTATATTGCAATATAGTTGATTTGCAATGTTGCGTGAATTTCTGCTGTACAGCACAGTGAATCAGTTATACATATATCCACTCGTTTTTCGATTCTTTTCCCATATAGGCCATTGCAGAATATTGACAAGAGTTCTCAGTGGTATACAATAAGTCCTTATTGGTTATCTTTTTTGTTTATAGTAGTGCATATATGTCAATCCCAGTCTCCCAGTTTATCCCTCTCTGATGCACCTGCTTCCCCTGCTGGTAACCATAAGTTTATTTTCTACATCTGTGACTCTGTTTCTGTTTTGTAAATAAATTCATTTGTACCATATTTTTTTAGATTCCACATGTAAGCAGTATTATGTATTTGTCTTGTCTGACTTGCGTCACTCAATGTGACAGTCTCGTGGTCCATCCGAGTTGCTGTCAGTGGCATTATTCTGCTCTTTTCTGGGGTTGAGAAATGTTCCATTGTGTATAACGTGGACCACATCTTCTTCACCCTTTGTCTTGTCATTGCACGCTTAGGTTGCTTCCACATCACGGCTGTTGTAAATAGTGCTGCTGTGAACATTGAGGTGCATGTAGCATTTCAAATTATAGTTTTCTCCATATGTATGTCTGGGACTGGGATTGTAGGGTCATATGATAGGTCTGTTTTAAGTTTATTCAGGAGCCTCCATACTGTTCTCCATAGGTTGGTACAGGTTTACTGTCTCACCCACGGTGTAGGAAAGTTCTCTTTTCCTCACACCCTCTGCAGCATACATTGTCTGTAGACTTTTGGGTATGCAACTTCTGAGAAGTATCTTTGAAAGGAGGGAGTGCACTCCCCTCCCCAACCCTTGCTGCTCTGCGGAATGTAGATTCCATGGCTCTTAGAGCCCTCGCACTATCTTGGACTTTGAAGTGAGCTTGGAAATAGAAGCCAGGAATGATGATGCTACCAGCCACACTGGGTCTGGATTCTGACCACTGAGCTGCCATGCCAGCCTTGGGCAGCCTGGTACCAGATGCTCCTGTGTGCGAGAGATAAACGTTTGTCTTATTTAAGACACGTTAGTGTGAGTTGTCTGTCACAGTGGAACCTAATCCCAGCTGAGGGAGGGGTGAGAAGAGAAGGACATGGTTCTGTTTATCATATAAGCAGCTCTCTTAGGCTGTTGTGCAGAGAATGGATTAAGAGGCAAGAACCTGGAGGCAGGGAGCTGGGGTGGAGGCTGCTGCAGGTGACTAGCGAATGAATGAACGTGTCCGTGGATGAATGACACAGTTCACAGGGACGCCTGCTTTCTCACCTCTGACGACCTGCTCTTCTTAGCCTTTCTGTTCCATTAGCGGGTGAGCCTTCTTCACAGGCTGTGTTATGCTGCTCAGGCTGCTTAACAGATTATCCCAGACTGGACAGTTAAGACAATAGACATTTGTTTCTCACAGTTCTGGAGGATGCGAGTCCAAGGTCAAGGTGCCAGCAGATCCAGTCTTAGGGAGGGCCCTCTTTCTGGCTTGCAGGTGGTCCCTTTCTGCTTGTGTCCTCACACGATGAAGAGAGGATGCCCTGGGGACTCTCTTTCTTCTCCTTGAAAGATATTAATTCCATCAGTGTGCAGGGAGCTGGGGAGTCCACCCTCATGAACTCAGCTAAATCTAATCACCTCTCAAGGCCCCACCTCCCAGTGCCCTCACACTGGGGGTTAATGCAGGGATTGTGTGGGGCAGGAGTTAAGTGCGGGAGCCTCCAGTTCTCTTCCTGTCTCTCCTTCACTTTCTGTTTCTTTCTTTCTTTATGTTGGGCTGTACCAGGTCTTAGTTTCAGCAGAGTCTTTATCTGTGGCATGTGAACTCTCAGGTGTGGCGTGTGCCCCAACCAGGGATCGAACCCAGTCCTCCTGCATCGGGAACGTGGAGTCTTAGCCACTGGACCACCATGGAAGTCCCTCTCCTTTACTTTCACAGAAGACATTTCACCGCTGAAACTCTGGTCACCAAAGCAAGCAATTCTATGATACCAACTGGGTGTCCTACACCGTAAGTCAATTCTGATGCCATCTACCTGGAGATAGCATCAAATCCCACAGGTAAAGAGCTCAGTCTCAGAAGACTGCCCTCCACTTCAGATCCCTACTGCAGTTTCACACTACATACAACTTCTACCTGATTTAGCTGCAGACTGGAGGTTCCCACAAGCCCCGTTCTTGAGTCTGATTAATTTGCTAGATCAGCTTGTTGAACTCAGGGAAACATTTACTTATGTCTGCCAGTTTATGAAAGAATATGATGAACAGACAAATGGAGGGGTACACAGAGTGAAGTCTGGGATGGTCCTCAGCACAGGAGCTTCTGGTTCCCGTGGAGCTGGGGTGTCTCACCCTCCTGACACAGAGGTGTGTTCACCAGCCTGGAAGCTTTCTGAACCCCACATACTTTAGACATAATATTGGAGGCTTTCTCTTGTAGGTACGTTTGATCATTAACTCCATTTGTTACCTTTCTCAAGAGAATCATAGGTGAGGGGACCAGGGACTGAAAATTCCAAACTTCTCATCATGACTTAGTCTTTCTGGAGCCAGCCCCCATCCAGGAACCAGCCCCACTCAGCCTGGGTTCATTACATCATTAGAACAAAAGATACTCCTATCACCCAGGAAATTACAAGGGTTTCCCTGTGTCAGGAACTGGAGCCAAAGACCAAATATTAGAACAAAAGATGCCCTTCGTGTGTTTATCACTTAGGAAGTTACAAGGACTTCAAGAGCTCTGTGGCAGGAACTGGGGGAAGAGACCAGTATATATTTTCTGTTATCTCACTGGGAGACACAAACATTCAATTCATAACACAGGCTGATTGAACTTCCCTCCTAGACAGAGGAAAGAGACCAGAAATATCCCAGCACCTGACTGATGAATTTACCTCCTTCTCCAAAAGAGAAAGTCCCCCCAAATAAGGGAAGGAAGGAGAAAAGGCAGGCCTTTTCGTGTTAACCCTGGAAGGGTTCTTCAAGATCACTAAATTCCCACTTCACAGATAGGAAAACTGATGCCCAGAGAAGGGAAGGAACTTGCCTGTGGCCACACAGCATTTCAGTGAAACAGAAGGTATAAAATATAGAGGCTGGAAGAGGGTGTAAAAACCACATAGCCACACCTTGTCATTCCCCTCATTTGGAAAAGGGGGGGCCAAGGCCCAGAGAGGGGGGAGATTAGTGGCTGCCAGGATTAGAACTCAGAACAAGGATGCAGTGATGGTGTAAGACCAGGCCCCACGTTTGGAATTGAATGCCTTCCTGTTGTGTCTTGAAATCCTTGATAACTTTGATGTCTAAATTTGTGTTTGTAAGCTGAGTCTGATGGAACAATGGAGCTTGTACTAGGGGTTGGGAAGTTCAATTCGTGTGTGAAGTCTTGCCTCCCACCACATCCCCAGGTGGGTTCTCAGCACACCTTCCCTGGTGTCCCAGGACTGACCTATTCAGCCCCTCCCTACTGCTCTCCCAGCCCCATCCCCCTACTATCACCATCAGGGATTGGGCCATAGGGGAGGGGCTGCCGCACACACCCCAGAGCATCTAGGAGGTTGGCATGACCACAGCCATCCCCGCCCTGGGCTGGCAGCCACGGGGCTTTCAGTGGGAAACCTGGTGGGAGTGAGTTTCAGCTGACCCCAATTCAGATGTCTTGTGCACCCTGGTGTCACCTATCCATCCCTGGGAAGGCCTCGGGGAAAGGAGGGTGCCTGGCTCCCTACCCGGCTTCTCTAGGCCCTTGGCAGCTAATGGGCGAGCATGCACATGCCAGGCTGCAAGGCGGTCTTCCGGGTACCTGTGACAGTGTGCACTCTCCCCATGCCCACAGGTTTAAATAACAAGCCAAAAAGCACTGTCCCCCAGAGAGACTGCCAAAGAGGGGAAAAGCTTTCTATGTTAACACCTGCTGTTGGACCGAGGGGCCTCATTTCCAGCTTGCACTGGGACCTCACGTTGGGTAGCCAGTCCTTTTCATGCTTCCTTTTCTGTTTTCTCTTTTGTGGGGATGGGGGCAGGTAGCCAGTCCTGACAGGACTTAAGACTGCCTACTCCATCAGCCTCCAGCTCTGCCTGGGCCGTGCCAGCTTTCTTACGATCAGACTGCTGTGTGCTCAGCCCCCTGAGCCCCCTTTTTCTGTGTCACCTGTTTTGAAGCCTTGCTGGACCCCAGTGAAGTGAGTGCTGTTATCTTGTGGGCATGGATGTGTGTTAAGTCACTTCAGTCGTGCCCAGTTCTTTGCAACCCAGTGGACTGTGGCCCACTTATGAGATTCACTTTACAGGCGAGGAAGGGAGGCATGGTTTGGCTGTGTCAGGCCAGGCTCCCTACCCACACAGCTTGTCTACTTGTCCTGGCCCGGCCCCTGGGCAGCTGCAGGTGGGGAAGGAAGGCACCGCATCCAGGAGCTGCCCTTGCTGCCCCTCCTTCTCCCTGTGCAGGCCTGTGTGCCCCTCCTCTCTCTCAGCTCCCCTTCTCAGCACCTCAGCCTCAGCCTCCAGGGGAGGAGACCTTGCAACCCAGACCATCGTGTAACTAGGCAACCGTTCCAAGACACTGCTTTCCCGCCCTGCTCCTTCTGCCTTATTCAATATCTGCCAGGCGAGCTCAGCTCCTGGGAGTGTCCCAGAAGCATTCGTAAGAAAGAAGGCTTGCTGGGGAGGCCTGCGGGGATATCTAATATTCATCTCTCTGCATCCTGCAACCCAAAGTCCTGAAGCTGCTCGTGGGAGATTCTGAGAGATCTGTGGGAATCCAGATTCAGGGGGCTGGGCTGCTTGGAGAGGGCATGGGCACTGGGGAAGATGGGGCAGGTGGAGGCTTTGTGTGGTGTTACGCTTGGTCCTCAGATACTACCTGGATGCCCCTGGTTCCCTCGAGTGGAGGTTCAGATAGCCTGCACTCTCAGAAGCAGCTCTCACTGTCGGCCTTCTGCACCCATGAGTCCTCCCGTATGTAATCTGACGCCAGATGAAGGGGGTGACCAGGATTAATGGAGCTCCTATTTCCTGTGCCAGACAGGAGGAATAGAAAAACTAGCAAATTAGACCCAATTCCAATTTCACAGATGGGAAAACAAAGGCTCAGATAGGCAGAAAAGCCTGAATCTGGCTGATGACAGTGTCTGCCCTTCCCAGTGACCATGCTGCTTGTACAGGAATAAAGGATTTCAGGAGTCATCTGAGAGCCAGCTCCCTTGTTGTACTGAAAAGGGAACTGACCAGCAGGGAGGGAAAGTGTCTCCTCCAGGAACACCCAAGTTACTTGGCTCCAGGGTCATCTTGCTGTCACCTGAGCTCAGTTTCAACCTGTTCTTGGATTCAGTAACTGTTAGAACTCCAACCATCCTTCTGTTCTTGAAAGTTGGCAGCATTATGCCTGTGCTCCTGTGAATATGCATACAGTCCTGTAGTTTAAGGACAGCATAACGATTGCAGCCAGGAAATTAAAAGACACTTACTCCTTGAAAGGAAAGTTATGACCAACCTAGATAGCATATTAAAAAGCAGAGACATTACTTTGCCAACCAAGGTCCATCTAGTCAAGGCTATGGTTTTTCCCGTGGTCATGTATGGATGTGAGAGTTGGACTGTGAAGAAAGCTGATCACCGAAGAATTGATGCTTTTGAACTGTGGTGCTGGAGAAGACTCTTGAAAGTCCCTTGGACTGCAAGGAGATCCAACCAGTCCATTCTAGAGGAGATCGATCCTGGGTGTTCATTGGAAGGACTGATGCTAAAGCTGAAACTCCAATACTTTGGCCACCTCATGCGACGAGTTGACTCACTGGAAAAGAGTTTGATGCTAGGAGGGATTAGGGGTGGGAGGAGACGGGGACGACAGAGAATGAGATGGCTGGATGGCATCACCGACTTGATGGACATGAGTTCGAGTGAACTCCAGGAGTTGGTGATGGACAGGGAGGCCTGGCGTGCTGTGATTCATGGGGTTGCAAAGAGTCGGACATGACTGAGCAACTGAACTGAACTGAACATAGTTAAGACTCATTCTTGCCTCTTTAGAGCAGTGAGATTTGGGACACTTGTTTCATCGTTTTTAGGTCTCAGTTTCCTCCTCTGTAAAATAGAGACAATAACAGTACTTACCTCATGAGATTATTGTGAAGATTAAATGAAATAATTTATGGCACATATTGAATGCAATCTTGAATATTATTTAATTGTATCCAGCTTGCATCGCAGATGTTTTCAAACTCTCAACCAGATAAAGAATAAGGCTTATATCATATTCTTTATTTCTTTATTGGTATCCCCAATGCCTAGATAGATAATAGATAATAATGCAAAACAATAGATAATAAATGTTTGCTTATTTAGTGACATCTTGAAAAATCTAGAATTGAAGCCAAGGTGGACTTTGAAAATGACACCAAAATGGTAGAAAAAGTTGTTGTCATGTCTTAGTCAAGACTAGACTTGAGCAGACTGTGTATCTTCTTTCCACATCCTTCCCCAAACCTCCAGCCTCCTCTCAGGGGAACTCTGGGCTCCTATCATTTCCTCTGTGCTGTGAATTTAAGATCCGGGTGGTCCCTCTCCTAGGGCTGGTTTCATTCACAGTCTTCTCTGTGACTGTAGAGACTCTGTCATTAGAAAGAGGAGGTGTGCTGCAGTGGGGAGCTGATCACAGAGCCCAGGGCACGAGGCAGAGACTGGCTGGCTATTGGCTAACCTTGACCACTGGGCTCTATTGCCCAGCTTCCCTTGCAGCTAAATATGGCCACATGATTGAGTTCTGGCCAGTTGACTGGGTGAAGACGGTGTGTACAGCTACCAGAACTGGCCCATGAAACCCTCAGTCTGTCCCCTTCTCCAGCCATAAGAAAAGAACATCTCCCATCCCCATCAGGACTTTACTGGAGAGAGGAACTTCTATCATGTCAAGTCATTGAGTTTAGGGAGGGAACTGCTTATCTGTTCTAGCGTCTAGTGTTGCCTTACCTGACACAGTCATGAGGCGAGGGTCACAAGAGGGAGCTGAGCGAGCTGTTCCCAGATGTGGTGCATGTGGGTGAGGGCTGGCTGTGCAGGAGGCAGGGCAGGGCTCAGGTCCTGCCTTTTTCATTTCTTACCCAGGGCTTTTTGTCCAAAGGCTCTGGGCAAGCTGTGAAAACATCTTTAAAGTTGAGACAGCCATCACTGCTTGATCATTCTCTTCTGAAGAGATGCTGGGAGAATCAGAGAGTGGGAAAGTAGGGCAAGGGTCCTTTGATTTCAGCCCATTTTTTTTTTTTATTTTCACCTCAGCTAAGAGCTTAGAGTTAAAAATTCCCTGAGGGAAGAGTTCTTCAAGCCTGGCCATTTCTGGCCGTCTCTTTCAACCTCCCTCCTTCCTTGCTTTCTTCCCTCTCTTAAGTGAATGTGGAAGCACGCAGCTTGAATTCCCAGCTGTATGACCTCATCAAGCTTCTCTGAGGCTTCGTTTTCATATGTGTGCATTGAAGATGATGCCATTTGTCTTGCTAGGGCCTTGTGTGGGTTAGTGGTATAATGTCCAAAGAAACCACAGCAACCCCTCAGGGGAGAACATGCTCCTGCTTCTGTTCTTATGGCTGTGTGTATGCCTCACATCGTCTGAGTCTGTATTTCTACCCCTTCCCTAGGTGACCATTCATCCAGCACTTACTGTATGCCAGCCACTGAAAAAGAACACAGAGCCCTTGCTCTCACCCAGCGTGCAGCCTGGCAGAGAGGTAGAGTCCACCTAAGTGAGCAGACACATAAAATGATCACAAACTGTCATAAATGCTAGAAAAGAAACAGGTTGCTGAGATAAGAGTGAGGGGTGAGGGAAAGTGAGGCCCACACTGAGTGGGGCAATCAGGGAAGGCCTCTCTGAGAAGGTGACTTTTCTGTGGGCCCAGGAGCCTGAGAGGCAGCCAGACAAGAGAAAAACTAAGGGAGAAGCCCTCAGGGAAGAGAGAACAGATGGTGTGAAGGACTTTACGTGGTCAAGAGGCAGACAGGAAGCAGTGTGCCTGGAGCAGAGGGGGTGAGGGGCCAGGAGGTAGGAGGGGCCGCCTCCTTCCTGACAAGCTGTGGCATGGAAGGTGAAATTTTTTAATATATACATAAAGCCATTTAGGGCTTCCCTGGTGGCTCAGATGGTAAAGATTCAGCCTGCAATGCAGGAGACTCGGGTTCTGTCCCTGGGTTGGGAAGCTATCCTAGAGAAGGAAATGGTAACCCACTCTGGTATTCTTGCCTGGAGAATCCCATGGACAGAGGATCCTGATGGGCTACAGTCCATGGGGCCACAAAGAGTTGGCCACGAGTCAGTGACTGAGCACAAAGCCATTTAAGTGTTTCATAGCCTGAGTCACATTTTTACAACAGTAGTTCTTACAGTGTGGTCCCAGACCAGCAGCATCAACATTACCTGGCAACCTGTGAGCTCAGGCCCAGCCCAGAGCTACCGAGTCAGCAGCTCTGGGGTGGGACCCAGCTGTCTGTGGTCGAACAAGCCCTTCTGGTGATGCCGATGTTGCTGGTCTCAACAGCAAGCCCAGGGGTTCTCAGTCCTGCCTGCATGAAGCATCCAGGCATTTCATGAGCTGTAGATGTTGAGACCCCACCCAGCCTCGAGCCTCTGCCTCAGTCCCAGATCAGCGCCTGCATGTTAGTAGTTTGTTAAAGCTTTCCAAGGTGTTCCAGTAGCTCTGGCAGCAAGGATCTGTGCCCTGCTGGCCTTGGAGACTAGACTGTAGGGAGAGGGGAGAAGAGGCAAGGAGACCAACTAGGAAGGAGGCTGATGAGGAGGTCCAGGTGAGCAACGTGGCCGCTTGAACTGGAGTGGCAGAAGAGGAGGTGGAGAGGCAGGATCAGATTTTAAATATATTTGGAAGAAAAAAATTAACAGGACTCTCAGGTGGATTGACTGTGGGGTCAGGATGGTACTTCACGTTCAGCATCAGACTGAAGTTAACTCTAGAGTGGTAGCTACGACCCTTTGCCTGTAGATGGTCTGCAGCCAGCAGCCCCTGGGAACAGGGGCTGGACAGTGAGCAAAGAAGTACGAAAAGGTGCATCTTCTTTATCCGTCCCACAGTTAAGGCAGTGAAGAAGATCCAACTGCAGCAAGGTTCGAAAGCTCTGAGCTTCTCCTGAGTGCTAAGAGGGAACATGATGCGAAAGAACCTTCTCCCCTCCTTCCTCCCCGTCTTCCTTTTACCCTCCCCACCCATCTTCCGCATCCCCGCAACTGCTGCAGTGGGACATCTTTGTTGTAGAGTCAAGCTGCTCCAGAATATTCAAGAAGGACCACTTTGGGAAACACCCGCATGGATTATGTAGATGAGACCAGCAGAGGGCGCTCTAGACTCAGAAATGTGCGTTGCTGAGAGCAGGCGAATCTTGCTTGGCGTTTCCAAGTCAACTAGGAGAAAGTGATTCACTCTGGAAATAATAATCATATCTGTAGGTACCTAACAGCCCCTGTAAATCATGGCTCTGCAACTCACTTGCTGTGTGATGGTGAGCAAGTTGCCTCGCCTCTCTGTGCTCAAGTTCTTTCATCTCTAAAATGGGATGAGATGACCTTATATACCCAGAACCTTGTGCAGCCCAGAGCGGGTGCTCAATTAATGGCAGCTTTTCTGCCTAAAATAATTCCACAGGAGGTGGAAAGAGCTCTGAAGGGTCTAGATTAGTGGTGTCCGACGGTCCTTCCTGTTATGATGGCCATGCTCTGTCTGCACTAGGCAGAGTGGTCGTCTGTAGCCATGTGTGGTTCTTGAACACTTGGTACATGGCTAATATAGGAACTCAGTATTAAATTTTATTAGAAGAAATTTAAATAACCACATGTGACTGGTGAGTGGCAGGTCTAAAATGTGTCTGAGATAAAAGTCTGTGTGTCCTTGAAAGTCCATTAGGTATTAAATAAAATAATCCACATCGAACATTTAGAGCCTGGCATCAGGCAAATGCTCAGTGAACTGAAATTTGTTCAGAGTCAACATAAAAAGACAAGAAAATCAACCAGCAAAGCCATGTTATACATTTGACACATTTTGTGGAACTAGGTGCTCAGATTTTCCCAAGGGAAAGCTCTCAGTCAGAACCCAGCACCCACAGCGGGCTGCCTGGGGCAGGCTGTTATTTTTCTCCACCTTTTCAAGCCAGAATTCTTTGAATATTTCTTCAACGTGTATTAAGTGGGGAAGAAGAACAACTTTTATTTTAGTTCATGGAGTAGATGTTGAAAACAAATTCCTTTTATTCATTCACTAAAGAATTCTTTCCTCCTTTTCTATGCCCCTCTCTTGCAGTTTTATAAATCAGACAATAGCATCTTCACCTTTTTTTTTAAGGTTTATGTTTTAAAATTTTTTATCATTTATTTATTTGACTGTAGCAGGTCTTTGTTGTGGCATGCAGGATCTTTAGTTGTGGCACATGGGATCTAGTTCCCTGACTAGGGATTGAACCCAGGTCCCTTGCATTAGGAGTACAGAGTCTTAACCATTGGACTGCCAGGGAAGTCCCAAGGTTTTTAAAGGTTTAATATGTAAATTAAAAAATCTACCTGGTCCCCAGGAAGTGACACTACATCACATATGTCTAGGTTCTAAAATTTCATCTGTTTAAGACTTTGTGTTTAAGCAATGGTCAGCTGGGAAATCTGGAAATTCAGTAGCTGGAGATTCCCTCTCATAGTGATGAGTGGCATGCATTTCCTACAGAGAGAGGTCTGCCTTGATGGACACTGGTGTGTGTTTCCGCCTTAGAGTAATTTCTGTCCTGACGGTATTAGGGCCGGTTTGCTCCTAGCCAGCTGTGTAAGGAAACCAGAGTTGACGGGCACCTGATTTCTTCCAGAGAAGCGCAGTGTTCCTCAGGGACTGGCACTCTGGGCTGTTGGCCTGTCCCCTCATCTGACTGTGACCCAGGGAAACTCGAAGTCCCCGTCATTGGGGCAGCCATGTCTGCTCACAGGACTGGTTTTGCTGCATTCAGCACCTTGTGGGTCCTTGCTTCCTTTCTCACCATCCTGAAGATTCGCACACTCTAGGCAGGCTAACTATTAATAGGTGCCCAGTTCCTTGAACAAGAGCTGTGGTTCTGGCCACATACAGCCCAGTGAAAGGAGGCCTTTTGTTTGTTTTACTTTTACTTTCACTACATGTCCAAGCCCTTTAAGAACATAGAGAGTCCTCTGCCTGAATGACATGTTCCTTTTTTTTTCCTGAACATGGCTCATCCCTAGTTCTGTCACCAAGGTCCTTGGAGATGGATTCCAGGTATAAATAAAGAGACACCCTCCTCATTGTGCCTTTGAGTGAGGAGTGGGAGGGATCAGTGGGTCTGACTTCACTCTTCTCGCCTCTGTATGTTGGCCCAAAAGGCTGGCCGCCTTCTCCCGAGTCCCTGTGTTGGCATTCCAGCAGCCCTAGTCGTTGGCAGCCTAACATGAGGCCCTGTGCTATGTGCTGTCAAGAGGGAAACCTCTACGGGGCTCCCGGAACCCGCTCCACCATGAAGAGCTTTGTTCGGGTCTTAGCCATCCCCAGGTGGAAATGGTAGTTTTCATCAAGTGACTGAGGGTGGGTTTTCATGTTCTCTTGCTGCTGCTGCTGCTAAGTCGCTTCAGTCTTGTCCGACTCTGTGCGACCCCATAGACGGCAGCCCACCAGGCTCCCCCGTCCCTGGGATTCTCCAGGCAAGAACACTGGAGTGTGTTGCCATTTCCTTCTCCAATGCATGAAAGTGAAAAGTGAAAGTGAAGTCACTCAGTCATGGCCGACTGGTAGCGACCCCATGGACTGCAGCCCACCAGGCTCCTCGGTCCATGGGATTCTCCAGGCAAGAGCACTGGAGTGGAGTGCCATTGCCTTCTCCGCATGTTCTCTTATGACTCCTTAATTTTCGAGCCAGCCTGTAACCTCAGCCCTTATCTACGCACTCCTCTGCAGTTTCTCTTGATGAAAGCACTGCCGTCATCCTCTGAGTTGGCATCTTGGGTTTCCCCTACCCCCTCTACTGTGCCTGGTGGTGACCACCTGTCACTGCGTGCCCTTGCCGTTTGGCATTCAGGTGGGGTCTTCCAATGCAGAGCCCAAGGGAGACTGGAGGGAGGAGAAGAGAAGGCCCCGTGGGGGTTTTGTCTGCCCTTTCTTTCAAGGTCACCTTGGCCAGGTGTGCTCTCTAGACTAAGATCTTGACTTCTCTCAGGCTAACCCTTCTGTGCAATTCTGTCAGTTCTGCTAACAGCTTCCTCCGTTGTCCTTCAGATCCGGGACATGACCCCTTAGCTGCTCCCAGCCTTGGGTGAGTGCACTAGCCCTTATGATCCTCTGTGCCTGCACCTCTTTAGATTTTTTACCCAAAGAAACCTTCCTCCAATTATCCTAATTTGACTATGTCATCTACTGCCATTAGGTCTCTGATTGACATAACTTCCTTTGGCATATATGTGCATTTTGTTTTTGCTGGATTTATATTCCTGGATGCTCTAGGAGACTCAAAACTGAGAATTATTTCCCCCTGCAAACCTTGCTTGCATTCAAGATGTTTGCTGATTGTACCAAAACCTGAATATCTCATTTCCAGTCTCTTTCAAACTAACCATCCATCTGTCCCCCTTCCCTCCCTCCCTTCCTAGATGTGTTGCATATAAATACTAGAGTCAGACTGTACGTGCTGTGTGCCAAGTTGCTTCAGTTATGTCCAAATCTTTGCAACTCTATGGACCATAGCCCCCCAGGCTCCTCGGTCCATGGGGTTCTCCAGGCAAGAATACTGGAGTGGATTGCCATGCCCTCCTCCAAGGGATCTTCCCAACCCAGGGATCAAGCCCATGTCTCTTAAGTCTCCCTCATTGGTAGGCTGGTTCTTTACCACTGGAGAATGCCTTGGTTAAAATTCCAGCTCCTCCGTCTACTAGTTACGTGACCTTCGCTCTCTAGCCTCCGCTTTTCTCGTCTGTAAAATGCAGACGCTGCCTGGGTTGTGATGGGAATTGAAGGACATCTTTTGAGGCATCTGCATGTGGAGGCTGCTGTCTGTTGACTGTGACTGCTTCTATATCCAGACCATTCTGTAACCTCTGATTTCTTAACCTAGGTTTCCCGGCTCTGCCTTCCTTGTCCTTCTAGCTGGTAGATGACTTCTTCCTCAGCACTATCCATGATCTTGAGGTGACCTCTGGATTCCTAATCTTTACTTCCCTGGGCCAAGTTCAGTCAGAGAACACACTCTTAGCTAATCCTTATAGTTGAGTTTACTGATTCCTCCCAGTTTCTGGTAAGGAATAACCGAAAGAAGCTTTGAATTATATTATTTTTAGTTTCTCCTATGAAGTATGAGACATTCAGAATGCCTCAGAGGGAGGCATAAAGAGGCCAGGGAATTTTTTTTTTTTTTTTTTAACAATATGGGCCCAGCAGGAGGGAGAATTTCATAGCAGTTCTAGCAGGCTGGGAGAAAAGAGAAATACAGAGTGCTTCCCACGTGAGGACTATATAAGTATCTGTGGTTTTGCAATGGATTTGATCAGGATTGTAGAGGAAGCAGTTGAGACTAACGGTTAGCTCAGAGATTTAGGAAGAGCTGTAGCTATAAATTCTCCATTACATAGGTGATCCATTGATGATTTTTTTATGTGCTGATGGTATGACTTTTCACCTCTAAGCTCCTGAGAATTTTAAGAACAGGATTAGGAAGGAGGTGTGTGCCCAAAATTCACCAAGAAAGAGTGGAGGTTGCACTTAGACCCCATCCACAGCTGAATGCGTTTTCTTGATGCTCTATTTCATATTTTTACTTTCTCAAGAGTCTCCCAAAATAGCAATTTATGCACATTTGTCTTCCCATTTAATTTTGCTGTAACAATAGTTGGAAAAACATAACCAGATGCTTTCTTTTAAAAAAAGAAATCAACACATTGACATCAACATCAAAATTAATGCCCACTCTCCAGAAAGTCACTTTTTCAGTTAATAATTAAGTTGGCAAACCCAGCTCTTAAGTTCTGGGACCACATGATAGGTGCTTAGGTAAGTCGGGGGCTGGACCCTGACCTGACCTCAAGGAAATCAGCCAGCTAAGCTGCTCTTTCTTGAAGTTCCTTGGAAAAGCAGACTATAAGCCAGGATTCTTATTTAAGCAATTCAACTTTACTCAAGTAAGAGATGAATCCATTCTCCTTTTAAAAACATATCTTAATACATCACAGATGAGGTTAAAGTTCCCCTGGGCCAGCACTCTGGATCATGATGCTGGCCCTCTTAACTGAAGGTTCCAAGCTTGGGTCTGTATTTCCTGAACTTGCAGTTTACATTCTCTTACACACTCATGTACACATGGAAGATAAGTAACCTTGTTGTATGTTTTTCTCACAGACCATTTTCTCCTCACAGCCGGGACTCATGGGTGAGAAGAATCCCTTGCTAAAATTGAGGCTGGGAATTCGGGACCTCCTTCTCCCCCACTGCATTTCCTTTGGCAGAAACCAAACCTCCAACCTCCACACCCTGGGCTCTTTGCCCCTTCCTCCCTTCTCCTTTCCTATAGGTGGATCTTTTTGCCCATATTTGAAATTTCAGTCATAGCCCAGGTAGGTAGGCAGTGAATCATGTGATGTACACCTTCCCCAGCCATGGTGAATCAGTTAGGGTAAGCCCTCGACCTTCAGGGTCATCATGTAGGGTTGGGTCTAGCTGCTGTCTTGGATTCCATGCAGTAAAGGTTAGGCAGATGAAACGGCCTGACTGAAACAGTGCGGTCACCTCTCTGCCTCCTTTTCTGATTCTCGTACTCGTGTCATGTGGTTAATCTCTGTTGCCTAAACTTGAATTCCATAGCCTATTCTTTTCAGTTTTTTCATCCTTGAGTTAAATTGAGTTTCTGATACTAACAGAGAATTTCTCTTGATCTGCGTGATTATTGTTCACTTCAAGCACATCACTGACACTTCTTGTTCATTCTGGGCGATTAGTCATGTTGGAAGTTCAAGATTGGTTCCCAGTAGTCTCTGTTTGCGTGTGTAGGACACTTTTCTCAATGCTGGAATGTTTTTCAGTCCCCTTTCCCAGATTTCCCAAGTTGGAACATGTCCAAATCAAAGAATCTTTCCTTCCTTCTTGCTCTCCCCTCAGATGGACGACCAGGTGGCATCCTTGCTACCATCCTCTGCATCCCAACTCAAAAACTTACCTAGTTCCCATGTAGAAAGTCCAAGCTTCTATCTCTGATTAGTGAATTTATTGGATGAACTATTATGAATTGGGGGCTTCTGTGGTGGCTCAGATGGTAAAGAGTCCTCATGCACTGCTGGAGACCCGGGTTCAATCCCCGGGTCGGGAAGATCCCCCTGAAGAAGGGAATGGCAACCCACTCCAGTATTCTTTTCTTAAAAAATTTATTTATTTATTTTAATTGGAGGCTAATTACTTTACAATATTGTAGTGGTTTTTGCCATATATTAACATGTTTATTTTAATTGGAGGCTAATTACTTTACAATATTGTAGTGGTTTTTGCCATATATTAACATGACATGTTAACATGACATGTTAATATATGGCAAAAACCACTACAATATTGTAAAGTAATTAGCCTCCAATTAAAATAAATAAATTAATTTTTTAAGAAAAGAATACTGGAGTGGGTTGAAGACTCTTGAGAGTCCCTTGTACTGCAAGGAGATCCAACCAGTCCATTCTAAAGGAGATCAATCCTGGCTGTTCATTGGAAGGACTGATGCTAAAGCTGAAACGGCAATACTTTGGCCACCTCATGTGATGAGTTGACTCACTGGAAAAGACTCTGATGCTAAGAAAGTTTGGGGGCAGGAGGAGAAGGGGACGACAGAGAATGAGATGGCTGGATGGCATCACCGACTCTGTGGACATGAGTTTGAGTGAACTCCGGGAATTGGTGATGAACAGGGAGGCCTGGCGTGCTGTGATTCATGGGGTCGCGGAGAGTCGGACACGACTGAGCGACTGAACTGAACATGAATCAACCATGGGTGTACATGTGCCCCTGTCCTGAACCCACCTCCCACCGCCCTCCCCATCCCATCCTTCAGGATTGTCCCAGTGCACTGGCTTTGAGTGCCCTGTTTCATGCATCGAACTTGGACTGGTGATCTATTTCACATATGGTAATATACATGTTTCAATGCTATTCTCTCAAATCATCCCACTCTTTCCTAGAGAATTCCATGGACAGAGGAGCCTGGCGGGCTGCAGTCAATGGGCTTATGAAGAGTGAGACACAGCTGAGTGATTAATACTAACTATTATGAATTACTGAAAAATGACTTAATCAACATATATTGCCGAATATCCACCATGATCCGTCCTTCAGGTGAGATCCTAGGGACAGTTAAGAATAGAGTCAACCCAGTCAGCACCCATCATTTGGAGCTTGGAGTCCAGTGGCAAAGACCACTGGAAATGAGCACATATTATGAGGGTGTATCACAAAGGCTCATGGATTCAGGGCGTCTAAACATGAATCATAAGGTCTCGTTGACGCTGAGAGCCCTGTGGGAGTGAGCCAGGTAAAGAAGGAGGGGAGTGCACTTGGATTTGGGGCAGAACGTGGCCAAAGGCCTGGAGCTGGGAGGCAAGCCGAAATGACTTGGTGGCCACACCTGGAAGGCTCAGGAGATAAGAATAACTGTGCATCAAATTGTCACCTTTCAGAAAACAAATGCTCTCTTTTAACCAAAATAAATGGCTGGTGGGTGAGAAAGCTACGATCAAAACAAATGCCTCAGTTGTCACTGAATTGGAAACTGTTTTATTGACGTCAAGATATTTAAAAATACAAGTGAGGATTCTAAAACAGCCCTCTCTCCATCCCCAGTCATCAAAACTTCACACAACCCCGGGCTTCCCAGGGGGTCTTCTCAATATAGAAGAGCCTCTGAGGCCCCAAGGGTCCAGGTTTGTTTACTTTATGAACCTTTGCCTCCCTGTCTGGGTGGAGATAGAAATTGCAAAAATCTTGAAGAGTGAGATTTGGGGGAAAATGAGCAGAATTGTCAGTCACGCTGAAAAATCGCTGCTGATACCTGCTGCTTTTTCTCTTGCCTTTGATTTGTGACTGTATCTTTTAAACATTTTAAAAATATTTATTTGTCTGCCCCAGGTCTTTGTTGCAGCATGCAAACTCTTAGTCGTGGCATGTGGGATCTAGTTACCAGACCAGGAATTGAACCCAGGCCTCCTGCATTGGGAGCATGGAGTCTTAGCCACTGGATAATTGAGGAAGTCCCTGTGACTGTTTTTTGGGTTTTTAAAAATTTTTATTTATTTAATTTTTGACCTTGCTAGGTCAACATTGCGGCATGGCCTTTTCTCTAGCTGTGATGTGTGGGCTTCTCACTGCAGTGAGAAGCTTCTCTTGATTCGGAGCACGGAGTTTAGGTGCACAGGCTTCAGTAGTTACAGTCCCCTGACTCTCGACCACAGACACTATCGTTGTGGTGCATGGGCTTAGTTGCTCCATGGCATGTGGGATCTTCCCAGACCAGGGATTGACCCTATGTCTCCCACGTTGGCAGGCAGATTCTTTACCACTGAGCCACCAGAGAGGTCCCTGTGACTGTTTCTTAATCATCATCACATTATCATCAGGGTAGTAATAGCAGTTAACACTAAATAGTCAGTATCTCTGTGCCGGGCATCAAGCTAAGAACTGCTCATGCATCATCGTATTTAATCCTAACAAACCCCATAAGATGGGGACTGTTAAATTAAACAATATGAAATTGTCAATGGTCAACCTTTCCTGACCTATAAAAATGATGATTTCATATGGCTGAGCCAGGGCTTTACAAAAATTGCCCGTGTTTCCATAATTGGGGAATTGCTAAGCTGAAATGAGTACCTGGATTTGTATACCAGAGTGACTCTGCTTCTTGGCCTGGCTTGAGGGAGGGAGGGAGAGATTAGATACCATAAAGGTTCTGTGTTTTCCTCCCCTGTCCTACTCTCATGAGTTAAGAAAGGAGAGAAAAGTCAGAAGATGCTGAAGTCTGAACACATTCTAACAATCCTTACCCTTTTCACTCCACGGCCCCATCCCCTCCCTGATTCTATGTAAAACTGAATTTCCCCACAGAGGGAGTGATTGGCACTTGCTACCACCAGGTCCAGGGAAGTGATAACCACAGGCGCTGTCAGAAGCAGGTCCCCAAACAATAATGGGAAAAGTCTGCCTCTGCACCTCTACACTCTCCTTCCCACTAGTTATTTCATATCCAAAGCCCACCAGAGAGAAAGAGAGGAAGAGGGATGGGGTGGGAAATGCTGCTTGCTCAATACTAAAATCCTAGCAAAGATTCCCATCAGGTAGGGCAGTCATGCCTGGATTCCCAATGATCCCAGATGTATCTTGTTGCGGGAGTATGAGTATAAGGCATTCTTTAGGTGCCTCATCTAATGCTTCCTCATAACAGCTTTACAGAAGTGGTGGTGGTGGGGAGGGGCTCTTTTTATCATCCCATTTTACAGATGGGAAGACTGAGGCACAGAAGTGCTTTGGTAAGTTTCACGCAGCTAGTAGACTCTGGCCCCAGCACATCACATGCCTCTCTGACTCAGTCACCTGGACTGAGGGTTGAGAGAAGGTGATTCCCCAAAGGGAACCTGAGTGCTCTTAACCGGAAGAAGAGGGGCCGGGCGTGGGCACACAACTGCCCTCCATAGTGAGACTCGAGCAGAGTTTTGGTGGAGAGGATTTATTTCTTTTCCATCTAATGTTGAGCCCCCATTTCTAAGAACAGGAGGCTATAAAAAGGCAAAGGAAGGAAGTGTTAATTAAAAGGTCCCTGTGGGCTCTGGGGTTAAAAAACAACAATAACAAAAATCCTAGGGAGGCTTATAGCCAGGCCTTCTTTGCAAGGGCTCTTTGGCAGGACAGAGGTTTAGCCCAAGGCCCATAGACTGGTATGGGACCTTTCCAGCTCCCTCGTCCTTGTTTGTCAAGTGGCCGTAAAATATTGACCTCTTGGGCTGATAGGATTGGGAGTCCTAATACGTGCCATTTCCTTAGCCCTGTGCTTGGTGTGAGGCTGGTCCTCAATGAACAGTAACGTCTATCGTGACGTTGCTAATGCTCTTCAGATACACGTGTCTTTGGAATCCTTCCTCTTACGCCAAGAGTCTCATTTTCTCCACTCAAATCTTTGGTTCCTTTTTTTAAAAAAATTATTTTTATTTCTATTTGGCTGCACCATATCTTAGTTGAATCATGCTGGATCTTTAGATGTGGCGTAAGGGGTCTAATTCCCCCACTAGGGATTGAACCTGGGTCCTCTGTATTGGAAACATGGTATCCTAGCCGCTGGACCACCAGGGAAACTCCTGGTTCCTTTTTTAGAATCACAAGTTCAAGGACTTGGTCTAGTGCCTACAATTCTAGGAGTCCTGGTGGCACTTTTCCAGAACTTACGGTACGGTGTTCTTCTTTGGTGGGATGGGCAGTGCGGCCCAGTCAGTGGGGCCTCCTCTGATCAGCTTCATCTGTTTCCGTCAGATGCTAGAGAAACAAGAGCCCTTAGTCTTTTGATCTGAAGCGATCCAATGGCAGTGTCCTCCAGTGCTCCCTCTGGCCTTCTGTAACCATCCCATGAGATGCTCCTTGAACCAAGCCCGGTGGCCTCTGGCAGCCATTCTGGACTCAGCTTCCAGAACCCGCTCGCTCTGTCTTGGCTTCTCTTTGGATCCTGCCACTCCTCTCTCTGACTTGACTCTGTGGACTTCCCAAGTGAGTGTCCTGACTGATACAGATCAGTCAGGTGTCTTTTTGTTGTAAACGACAGAAACCCAATTGAAACAGACTTCGACAATGAAATAATTGAAAAGTCAGGAGTCAGAAGGATTCAGGGACTCAAACAGTATCATCACATGTCAGTTGACAACCCCTGACTTTGCTCTCTTTTCTGGTGGCTTCATTCAGGTAGACTTGTCCCCTCAGGTGGTGAAGTGCCCACCAGGAAAGGTGGCTGCCTGCAGGCTCCCGACTCGGCACCCTGCTGCAAGCCTGCCCTTGGCCAGTGACTGTGTCCACCCTGATGTTGGGCATGGCTATGTAACCTCTTTTAACCAAAAGAGTATGGTTGTCAATGAAAGCATGCCAGTTCTGAGCCTCGTCCTTAAGAGTTGCCTGCTTCCATTTGCTTTTCTCTTGTGCTTCTGAAATCACCATGAACATATGCCCCAGGTAGCCTAAAGGGACAGAGAAGGCAACGGCACCCCAGTCCAGTACTCTTGCCTGGGAAATCCCATGGATGGAGGAGCCTGGTAGGCTGCAGTCCCTGGGGTCGCTAAGAGTTGGACACGACTGAGCAACTTCACTTTCACTTTTCACTTTCATGCATTGGAGAAGGAAATGGCAACCCACTCCAGTGTTCTTGCCTGGAGAATCCTGGGGACACAGGAGCCTAGTGGGCTGCCGTCTATGGGGTCACACAGAGTCGGACACAACTGAAGCGATGTAGCAGCAGCAGCAGCCTAAAGGGAAAAAAGGCATCGAGAGCAGAGCTGCCCCACTGACCGCAGACGCGAACCAGAGGCAGAGCATGCCAGCGAGCCCACAGAGAAGCTATCAGTGAACCCCCGTGCTTGCTGTAGTGTGTGCCTCTGGCTGTGGGAGGGCCCAAAATGTAGTCTTGTGGTCACAACTGAGGGATGCATGGGCTATTCTCGTGATCACCATCCCCAGAAGAAAACTTTTCCTTTCTGATGGTTCCAACAAAAATCCCATGATTGATTTCAATTGGCCAGATTCAGGTATCTTTCTAGTGCTGGGGTGAAGGGGGAGAGAGAAGAGTCTAGAACCAAGACATAATTGCTGAAAGTGAAGAAGCGGTGGTCCTCTGCAGGAAAATCATGCTGCTATTATTAGAAGAAGGTGGGAAGGATGCTGAGAAGGCAAAGTGACCGACTCTCAATATACTATCCCTGAAGGGGATGTAGAAACCTGTGTCCTTGGCTCTATGTTAAGCCAGGAGCCAGGCTTGTTCATGTCTACACCCGTCTATGTAGGGTGGAATTCAGCTGGAGTTAAGATCCTGTCACCAGTTGGCTAGGTAGGGATGCCCAGGACACAGCGTTTAGTGAACCTTCAAAATTAACATGACCTCGTCCCTAACCTCTGTCCCTTTCCAGGACAGAATGGGTAAGGTGTCTTCAGCCAACTGCAGAATACTATTTGGCCACATTCCCTCCTTCCCCGCAATGCCAGCTCGACTTGGAGGTGAAAAGTAGCAGCTGGAATAATTGCTGTGTCCACACCTGGACCTGATTTAGAGGCCTTCTTTCTTGCCAGCCCCACTCCTCAATTGCACTCTTGGGGTTTTCCTCTCCGGTGGGGTTAGTGCCCTGCTGCTTCTGTGTCTTTGGGAGAGAATTAAACTGAATTGGAAGCATGACACGCAATAAATATAATCCCCTGGGCCTGTTTCACAGGGTCATTCAACTTCTTGCTGAATATCATCTAAAATGAAGTTGAATTAAAAACTCTACCTTTTTTGCTTTCTTCCTCTGAATCTCACCCTCTGTCGTGACCTTTCCCTGCTCTCTCTCTGTAATTGCTGCAATTCTTAAGCGACGTTTGGCTCCAAGATACTCTCGGGGAACTTCTGATGGACAGCACCCTGGGAAAGGACACATTTCTGTCTCATTCTGGCAGTGTTAGACCCCACGGCTGCACGCCAGCCTGTGCTTTCTCTATGGCTTCTGTCATGGAGAAGTACTGAGAGATGTAAAAAGAAGACTACTTTTTCCCTCCTCCCCAGGGGTCACACATCACTTTTGCCACACTCTACCCCTCAGATCGTGAACTCCTTACTGCAAAATTCAGACTTAAAGTGAAGAAAGTAGGGAAAGCCCCTAGACCATTCAGGTATGACCTAACTCAAATCCATTACAATTATACAGTGGAAGTGACAAATAGATTCAAGGGATTAAATCTGATAGAGTGCCTGAAGAACTATGGATGGAGGTTCGTGACATTGTACAGGAGGCAGTGATCAAGACCATCCCCAAGAAAAAGAAATGCAAAATGGTTGTCTGAGGGGGTCTTACAAACAGCTGAGAAAAGAAGAGAAGTGAAAGGCAAAGGAGAAAAGGAAAGATATACCCATCTGAATGCAGAGTTCCAAAGAATAGCACGGAGAGATAAGAAAGCCTTCCTCAGTGATCAGTGCAAAGAAATAGAGGAAAACAATAGAATGGGAAAGACTAGAGATCTCTTCAAGAAAAGTAGTGTACCAAGGGAACATTTCATGCAAAGATGGGCTCAATAAAGGACCACAATGGTATGGACCTAACAGAAGCTGCTGCTAAGTCACTTCAGTCATGTCCAAGTCTGTGCGACCCCATAGACGGCAGCCCACCAGGCTACCCCGTCCCTGGGATTCTCCAGGCAAGAACACTGGAGTGGGTTGCCATTTCCTTCTCCAATGTGTGAAAGTGAAAAGTCAAAGTGAAGTCGCTCAGTCGTGTCCGACTCGTAGCGACCCCATGGACTGCAGCCTACCAGGCTCCTCCATCCATGGGATTTTCTAGGCAAGAGTACTGGAGTGGCTTGCCATTGCCTTCTCCGACAGAAGCAGAAGATATTAAAAAGACGTGGCAAGCACACACAGAAGAACTATACAAAAAAGATCTTCATGACCCAGATAACCATGATGGTGTGATCACTCACCTAGAGCCAGACATCCTGGAATGAGAAGTCAAGTGGGCCTTAGAAAGCATCACCATGAACAAAGCTAGTGGAGGTGATGGAATTCCAGTTGAGCTATTTCAGATCCTAAAAGGTGATGTTGTGAAAGTACTGCTCAATATGCCAGCAAATTGGGAAAACTCAGCAGTGGCTACAGGACTGGAAAAGGTCAGTTTTCATTCCAATCCCAAAGAAAGGCAATGCCAAACAATGCTCAAACTACCGCACAATTGCACTCGTCTCACACACTAGCAAAGTAATGCTCAAATTTTCCAAATCAGTCTTCTACAGTACATGAACCGTGAACTTCCAGATGTTCAAGCTGGATTTAGAAAAGGCAGAGGAATCAGAGATCAAATTGCTATCATCAAGAAAGCAAGAGAGTTCCAGAAAAACATCTACTTCTGTTTTATTGACTATGCCAAAGCCTTTGACTGTGTGGATCACAACACACTGTGGGAAGTTCTTCAAGAGATCTGAATACCAGACCACCTGACCTGCCTCCTGAGAAATCTGTATGCAGGTCAAGAAGCAACATGGAACAGCAGAGTGGTTCCAAATCAGAAAAGTAGTATGTCAAGGCTGTATATTTTCACCCTGCTTATTTAACTTATATGCAGAGTATATCATGCAAAATGCCAGGCTGAATGAAGCACAAGTTGGAATCAAGTTTTCTGGGAGAAATTTCAATAACTTCATATACTCAGATGACACCACCCTTTGTCAGAAAGTGAAGAAGAATTAAAGAGCCTCTTGATGAAAGTGAAAGAGGAGAGTGAAAAAGTTGGCTTAAAACTCAACATTCAGAAAACTAAGATCATGGCATCCAGTCCCATCATTTCATGGCAAATAGATGGGGAAACAATGGAAACAGTGAGAAACTATATTTTGGGGGGCTCCAAAATCACCGCAGATGATAACTGCAGCCATGAAATATGCTTGCTCCTTGGAAAAGCTGTGATCAACCTAGACAGCTTATTAAAAAACAGAGACATTACTTTGCTGACAAAGGTCCATCTAGTCAAAGCTATGGTTTTTCCAGAAGTCATGTATGGATGTGAGAGTTTGGACCATAAAGAAAGCTGAGCGCTGAAGAATTGATGCTTTTGAACTGAGGTGTTGGAGAAGACCTTGAGAGTCCCTGGGACAGCAAGGAGATCCAGTCAGTCCATCCTAAAGGAAAACAGTCCTGAACATTCATTGAAAGGACTGATGCTGAAGCCTGAAACTCCAATACTTTGGCTACCTGATGCGAAGGACTGACTCATTTGAAAAGACCCTGATGCTGGGAAAGATTGAAGGCAGGAGGAGAAGGGATGACAGAGGATGAGATGGTTGGATGGCATCACCGACTTGATGGACTTGAGTTTGAACAAGCTCCGGGAGTTGGTGATGGACAGGGAAGCCTGGTGTGCTGCAGTCCGTGGGGTTGCAAAGAATCAGACATGACTAAGCGACTGAACTGAACTGAACACCCCCCACCCCGGCTCCTTTAAATGCCTAACCTCCCTTTGGGGCTGGGAGAAGTCCCGAGTGGGTCAGCAAACACTGATCCATGTATTTGCTCCAGTTACACCGTTGGGGATGAGACAATAGCTCCTGTGAACACGAGCAGGCAGTGTTCAATGCTGCTTTCTTCCCCTCCTCAATGCAGCTTTGATCCATCCGGGGCTACCCAAAAGGAATTGCAGTGTAACTGGGGCAGCCCAACCTGGGAACGATATCTCATTCAGTGGGGGCAGATTCTTTTGTGATTTGGGAAGTTATCAGGTCAGGGCTTGGACCATTCCGTGAACATGGAGCACTCCCGCCCCGCAAGCCCCTCCACGCAGCAGGCTGCTAGCCTTTAGCGCAGAGCTTTGCTCTAGGGACGATGGCTGGTGGTAGTTATTAAACTGTTGTCTCTCAGCCTCAAAGTCACCCCTGTTTGAAGATGCAGTGGCTGGAATTGCTATTTCTCCCAGCTAGCTCATGCCATTCTAGGTTCTGCCACTAAGAGGTGCCAGAGGGGGATTGTCAAACAGAGGGAAAGGACTCCCCTGGTTGCCATGAGCTTCCTTTGGGCAGAGCCGTCTGTCTCAAGCCTCTCGCCTTTTGCGGTACTCCCAGTGCCAGCTTCTTCATCATGTCTCTACCCCACGATTTACAAAACTACCCTACTTTAAAGACAACAACCTCTGGGTTTTTTAAACAGTCCCAGCTCTCTGTGTAAAGTTTCACTCACGACAAAGAAGAGAAACCCCAACAGCTGGTCCAAGGAAGGGAGGGGTCTCTGCCTGCATAAAGATCCAGTTTCTACCCCGGGAGGTGGATACAGCTAAGAGGATAAAAAAAATGACCTTTCACCTTCAAGAACAGTAATGTAAGATTAATTTGAGGCTTTGGAACTAATGAGTTGGCTCGTCCTGTTGCAGCACCCCATGAATAACACGGTGTTTGCAGAGCCAGAAACCCAGTGATCTTTTTCTTCAGATGGAGCTGGGGAGAAAGGAGGGGTAAGAAAGACACTCATTTTTAGAATCAAACCTCAGAGGAGAGAGATGCCCATAAAGCTGTTATTAGAGGAAGAAAAAAGAAAAAAAAACACAGTGCACATTACGTACCTTTAATCTGCTTAGCTTTTCACTGTCTATTAGCTGAAGGGCTCAGATGGACGAGAGTATTGTGTGGTAGTTAAATCTGTGAACTTGGAGTAGATCCCTTGGGGTCTAAGCCTGATCTGTGACTGTCTAGCGGTGTGATCTCAGACTTCCTTTTCCACTGTGTTTCAAGGAGGTTTGGCTTAGAGCACATGGAAAGCACGTATGTTCAGGCCAGGATTCTGGTTATTTTTGCATTTTTGATTATGATTGAGGCAGGCAGGAATTTTATCCACGCAACAGGAAAGCTAATGTCTAAGAGCAGAGGACAAAAGCAGAATCAGTCTGATGGGACTCGTGGGGAAACTGGTTTCAGCACCACCTAAGAAAGAACAGTCTCACAGGCTAGCTGACCAGCAATGGAAATGGCTCCTGGGGGAGGCAGTGAGCACCCTGTCCTTGGAAGTATGCAAGAAGGAGCTCTTTCTACTAAATTATAGGATGGGTTGGATAATTTGTAAAGATCCTTCTCCCTGTTCACATTCTGGATCTTCTACTTACTAAATGCATTGCCTGGGGTCTCAGAGCCTGGTTTGTCGTATCTGATGGTGGTACTGGCCTCCCTCTTGCAGTCTCTCTTCCTCTTTCTTCACTCCTTCCCTTCAACACAGTAAGGATCGTGATGGACTGGACACTGAATTAGGCCCTGGGAAGAGTGAAAGGAGTGAAAGGAAGTAGATGGTATGTAGATGCTGCCTTGGAAGAAACTCAGGCATGTAGTGAGGGAGACCGATGAACAGAACATCAGAAAGTGGTTCCACAGAGGTGCTGAGAGAGTATTGAGTATTCTGGGAGCACAGGGGAAGAGCATCTCCCTCAACAGAAGTGAGACAGGGAAGGGGTGTTGGAGAATGCTTCCTGGAGGAGATGCTGTACTATTTGGATGCTGGGAGTGTGCTTTGGAAGCAGAGTAAACACTCGGATCAAAGACCCAGGGTGAGGAACAGCGTGGAAGAACAGGGAGCTGTACCAAAGGCAGTGTTGGTGGGATGCAAAATGTTAGGTAAGCGTGATGGGAGACAGGATGAAGAGGTAATAGGTAGGGACTGGACAATGGAGGCCCTTCTCTTTCACTCTAAGGAACATGAACTTGGATCCTCTACATGATGAAAGTTAATGACTGGTTTATATTTTTTAATTTTTTTATTTTACAATATTATATTGGTTGGTTTTGCCATACATTGACATGAATCTGCCTCGGGTGTACATGAGTTCCCCTTCCTGAGCCCCCCTCCCACCTCCCTCCTCTCTTCATCCTCCCTCTGGGTCATCCCCGCACACCAGCCCCAAGCATCCTGTAACATGCACCAACCCTGAACTGGTGATTCGTTTCACATATGACAACATACATGTTTCAATGCCATTCTCCCAAATCATCCCACCCTCACCCTCTCCCACAGAGTCCCATAGATTGTTCTATACATCTGTGTCTCTTTTGCTGTCTCGTATACAGGGTTATCATTTGCATCTTTCTAAATTCCATATGTATGCGTTAGTATACTGTATTGGGAAAGGTTGGGGGCAGGAGGAGAAGGGGACGACCGAGAATGAGATGGCTGGATGGCATCACCGACTCTGTGGACATGAGTTTGAGTGTACTCCGGGAGTTGGTGATGGACAGGGAGGCCTGGCGTGCTGTAATTCATGGGGTCGCGGAGAGTTGGACACGACTGAGCGACTGAACTGAACTGAACTGATACTGTATTGGTGTTTTTCTTTCTGGCTTATTTCACTCTGTATAATAGGCTCCAGTTTCATCCACCTTATTAGAACTGATTCAAATGCATTCTTTTTAATGACTGAGTAATACTCCATTGTATATATGTACCAAAGCTTTCTTATCCATTCATCTGCAGATGGACATCTAGGTTGCTTCCATGTCCTGGCTCTTATAAACAGTGCTGTGATGAACATTGGAGTACATGTGTCTCTTTCAATTCTGGTTTCCTCGGTGTATATGCCCAGGAGTGTGATTGCTGGATCATATGGCAGTTCTATTTCCAGTTTTTTGAGGAATCTCCACACTGTTCTCCATAGTGGCTGTACTCAGTTAGACCTAATAAATATCTATAGGACATTTCACCCCAAAACAATGAATTTCACCTTTTTCTCAAGCACACACGGAACCTTTTCCAGGATAGATCACATCCTGGGCCATAAATCTAGCCTTGGTAAATTCAAAAAAATTGAAAACATTCCAAGCATCTTTTCTGACCACAATGCAATAAGATTAGATCTCAATTACGGGAGAAAAACTATTAAAAATGCCAACATATGGAGACTGAACAACACGCTGCTGAATAATGAACAAATCATAGAAGAAATCAAAATATGCATAGAAATGAATGAAAATGAAAACACAACAACCCAAAACCTCTGGGACACTGTAAAAGCAGTGCTAAGGGGGAACTTCATAGCAATACAGGCACACCTCAAGAAACAAGAAAAAAGTCAACTAAATAACCTAACTCTACATCTAAAGCAACTAGAAAAGGAAGAAATGAAGAACCCCAGGGTCAGTAGAAGGAAAGAAATCATAAAAATTAGGGCAGAGATAAATACAAAAGAAACAAAAGAGACCATAGCAAAAATCAACAAAGCCAAAAGCTGGTTCTTTGAGAAGGTAAATAAAATTGACAAACCACTAGCCAGACTCATCAAGAAACAAAGGGAGAAGAACCAAATCAATAAAATTAGAAATGAAAATGGAGAGATCACAACCGACAACACAGAAATACAAAGGATTATTAGAGAATACTATCAGCAATTATATGGCAATAAAATGAATAACCTGGAAGAAATGGACAAATTCCTAGAAAAGTACACCTTGCCAAAACTGAACCAGGAAGAAATAGAAAATCTGAACAGACCCATCACAAGCACGGAACTAGAGGCTGGAATCAAAAATCTTCCAGCAAACAAAAGCCCAGGTCCAGACGGCTTCACAGCTGAATTCTACCAAAAATTTATAGAAGAGCTAACACCTATTCTACTCAAACTCTTCCAGAAAATTGCTGAGGAAAGGAAACTTACAAACTCATTCTATGAGGCCACCATCACCCTAATCCCAAAACCTGGTAAAGATCTCTTAATGACTGGTTTAAATTAGCATGTTCAGGTTTCTGTTATAGAGCAACCTCTTAGAGCCTAGGTGGAAGATAGATCAGGGTGCAACAAAGCTGGACCATCATTTGAGAGACTCCTGAGCCCTAGGAGTCATCTAAAGCAGAGTGGTAATGCCACAAACCAGGCATCTTGTGGAGTTGCTGTGAGGATGCAATGGGGTGGGGGGGGGTGCCCAGGGATGCTCCCAGTGAAACAAGAACTGCTTCTCAAATGTACAGGATGGCTATAACTGTGATCTCGCTATAAAACTTTGGTTTTGGGGGCATCATATAAATTGGGCCCCCTCATCACTTACGCAGGCAGTGGCAATAAAAGCCATACTTGTCATCCAAACCAGCATAAATGGTGCTTGTGCTTAAGAAGAGCCTTTAAAAAGGTAGTGAAACCACTGGCTTGAGAAATAATTTTGCAGATGCTTCTGGGATGCAAAGTTTTCCATTCCAAGCCTGAATTTTGGTGCTGCTGGGAAGGATGGGCACGTGGGGGCGGGGGTGAAAGATTAGATTTCACGCAGACAAACTAAGAGGCCAGATGATGGTCTTTGAATAAAACTTCTAATGGATTTGGCACGAGAGGGCACTGGAGATGGGCCCAAATGTCTCGGATTTGCTGAACTGTTTTTGCAGACAGTTGGATGTTTACCAGGATTTTTTGGACCTTGTAGATGTGCCCCGGAATGCCTCGTCTCAGGGAAGGCGAGAGGAGTCTCTCTTAAGCAAGTGTGGTGTCTGCTCCTCATGCTGTTTATGGCAGAGCTGAGAACTGTCTTCAAAATTAACAATAGACGTGCATAAATCTTCTTCAGTTACCTAGCAACTAATACAAGACAGCGGAGAGGTTCACAGGGCTGGGAGGAGGCAAACCTGTTTTAGGACTACCTGGGAGCACTTTGGTGATACTTTAGGGATTGCAGGGAGGGAAAGAGGGAAAACTAACACGACTCATGAAATGTATGTGTTTCTTTCTTTTTCTTTTATTGCTTATAAAAATTGAATCAGATTACAAAAACTTTTCCTAAATCTCTGAGGTATCTAGCAAAGCGAAGGTTTACAAAGAAACTACATACTTTCCGAGGCCTCTTCCAAAGCTAAACGTTTGGCTGTAAACTAGCAGTGTGACCTCATGTATAAAATAATAGATCACATTAGTGGAATTGCAAAGTTTCACTCACATTTGTAGGATGTATGGAATGATAGATCTTTTAGATTTCAGTTTCGTTGGATGCAAGATATGCGTTTTCAGTCAAAATGGATGTTTACAAGGAAAAGGCATTGAAACAATGAAGTTGTAAGGTATGCAACTTAAGACTCACACACATATATTCTCTGTGGATATGTATATATATATATATCTGTGTGTGCATTTTTCTTATAAAAATTAGTGTATGCATTAAGCCTTGGGCTACAAATTCAGCGCTACAGGGCCTGACAGGTGACACTGATGAGTTCTATGCCCAGGGACCACAGAGAGTCAAATATCTGGGCAATTGCTAGGTGACAACCTTAAGAGAGTAGCACCCAGTGCTGCCAGATCTTCTGCTTCCTTAAAACGGAGGCATCCAGACTTCATTTAGCATCTCCAATTTTTAAAATATTGACAACTAATTTGAAGTTTTAAAAAGCATCATGTGGGCTAAACAAAGCAACTCCGCCTTAAAGCAAAAAGCTCTGAAAACTTAGTCCTCTTTTTAAAGATTATATAGCTGCTCATGACCCACTGTATCTGATGGGATGGACCAGAGCTCACCCAGGCCACAGGCTAATAGGGTTCATCCAGTGCCTCCTACAGGCTTCCCGGGCAGCTCAGTGGTAAAGAATCTGCCTGCCAATGCAGGAGCCACAGAAGATGTGGGTTCAATCCCTGGGTCAGGAAGAACCCCTGGAGAAGGAAATGGCAACCCACTCCAGTATTCTTGCCTGGAGAATCCCATGGACAGAGGAGCCTAGCGGGCTATAGTCCATGGGGTTCCAAAGAATTGGACACGACTGAGCTTGCAAGCACACGAGTGCCTCCTGTTAATATATTCTGTGCAAGGTGTTTTTCGTATCTGTCATGCTCAGTATCTTTCCAAATATGAATATTACTTATCACGGAATTTAGAATCTTTATTTCAAATATGAGAATGCTGAGGCCCACATACCTCAAGGTTTTGCTGAAGCTCCTGAGTCTCCAAATCGGTTTCATTGCTCTGACTCTACAACTGCCTACTCTTAAGGGTTTGACTCCCCTGGAATAAAAGAGGTGAGAGTGATTGTTATTTTTGTAGGGAAAAATAGTTTTAACAGAATTTCTCTTAAGAGTTAGGAGGCTGTATCTGTTTGCTAAAGCTGCCATAACAAAGCTCCACAAGCTGGGTGGCCTTAAACAACATAACTGTATTCTCTCATGATTCTGGAGGCTGGAAGTCCAAGATCAAGGCGTGAGCAGGATTGGTTTTTTGTGAAGTCTGTCTCCTGGCATGTGAAGACTGACCGTCTTCTTCCTGTGTCTTTCCTCTGTGTGTGTGTGTTACTAATCCTCTCTTCTTATAAGGACACAGTCATATTGGATTAAGGCTCGCTCATTTTATTTTATTTTTTTAAAGACCTCACTTTATCTTTTTTTCCCTGCTTTTAAATGTTTATTTATCTTTTAAAGATTACTTTCCACACACGGTTATTACAACGTACTGGTTCTGTCCCCTGAGTTTTGCAGCGCATCCCTGAACCTATCCGATACCTAGTCATTGGTGCCTTCCGCTGCTGTACCCTTGTATTGCTGCCCCCCCCGTAACTGTGCATTTGTTCTCTGTATGTGTGAGTCAGCTTGTTATGTTCACTAGTTTTCTGTGTTTCTGGATTCCATATGTAAGTGATATCATACAGTGTTCATCTTTCTCTGTCTGACGTATTTTGCTTAACGTAATATACCCTCCAAGTGCATCCATGTTGCTGCAAATGGCAAAATTTCACTCTTTTTTTTATGGCTGAGTGGTGTTCCATTGTATGTATATATGTGTGTGTGTGTATCCACACTTCATCCTCTTCATCCATTCAGCTGTTGATGGAAATATAGATTGTTTCCATGTCTTGGCATTTGTCAATAATGTAGCTGTGAACATCGAGGTGTGCCTGTCTTTCAGAATATGTGTTTTGGGTTTTTTTTCAGATATGTACCAAGGAAAGGAATTGCTGGGTCATATGATAGTTCTTTTCCGGTGAGTCAACTCGTCGCATGAGGTGGCTAAAGTATTGGAGTTTCAGCTTTATGGGAGCGATTGGGGGTAGGAGGAGACGGGGACGACAGAGAATGAGGTGGCTGGATGGCATCACCGACTCGATAGACATGAGTTTGAGTGAACTCTGGGAGTTGGTGATGGACAGGGAGGCCTGGTGTGCTGTGGTTCATGGGGTCGCTAAGAGTCGGACACGACTGAGCGACTGAACTGAACTGAATGATAGTTCTATTGTTAGTTCTTTGAGAAATCTCCATACTGTTTTCCACAGTGACTGCACCAGTTCACGTTCTTAACAACCAATGTACAAGGATTCCCTTTACATCCTCGCCAACATTTATGATTTATGTTCTTTTTGATGGTAGCCACCCTGACAGGTGAGAGGTGATATCTCATTGTGGTTTAGATTTGTATTTCTCTGATGATTAGTGATGCTGAGCATCTTTTTATGTGCCTATCGGCCATCTGCATTTCCTCTTTGGAAAAATGTCTGTTCAGTTCTGCATTTTTTAATCAGGTTGCTTGTTTCTCTGATGTTGAGTTGTATGAGCTGTTTATATATATTGAACGTTAATCTTTTATCTGACTTAACTTTATCTTAATTATGTCTTTAAAGAGCCTATCTCCAAATGCAGTCCCCTTCTGAGGTCCAGGGGCTTAGAGTTTCAACCTGTGGATTTTCAGGAAACACAATTCAGCTTCAAACAGAAACCATCCACTTTTTTCCCTCTTCTGTCCCTTTAGTATTAATATTATTGGAGAAACTGAGAGAGGTTTTCTAAATTCGGGAGGCAGAGTGTCATGCAGGCCATTGGTGAACCTGAGGGGTCTCATAACCTCAGGGTGGATGTCCAAGCATCTCACCTCTCTAGGAGGAGGGGTGTTCACACACTTGACCTGTCAACCTGTCCCCACAGCATCGTTTCAATGTTTTAGGATAAATACAACATGAGGCATTTAACAGTGTCACTCTTTTACTTGGCATCACTTCTTATATATGTGTGTATTGATTTAAAATAACATTAATGTGGACACATAGCACTATTTACCATATCAAAATGGGAAACAACCTCAGTGTCCAACAGTAGGATTTAATAGGATTCTCTGCAGCATTTGGAAAGTTGACTGTGGAAAAATATTTGCAGTGTGAGAAAAATCCCAGGATAGATGAAGGGGAAAAAAGCATGTTACAAAGAAATATGTACAGTTAGATCCAGTTTTTTTAAAACAATTTATTATATGTACATAGATATTCATATATATATATATGCATCTTTGTTCATTTGGAAACACATGCTCTAAGATGTTTAAGATATCTTTCAATCATGGAATTGCACATATTTAAGATTTTTTTCTTCTGTTTTCTTCATGTCTTGTGTTTTCTGCAATAAATACAGTTTTTTGTGATCAGGAGAAAACCCTTCAAAATCCAAACCTGGCTGCACACACTTAGTTTACATTCTTCTAACTCAGCCATTGCCATAAACTTGTAACATGGGATTGCATTTATAAAAATTTCATTTACTTGCCATTTTCCAGTTGCAACTCTCAGCCGTGATCACCTGGACTCTAGAAGAATTTTTGTGCCAGGCTTGAGAAACTCTTCTCTCTGTGCTATCCATCTGACTTTCTTTTCTCATGGAAGGGGCTCTTTGAGTGAATTCAGAGAAAGGGCAGCACCCCACAGACCTGAATAAAGGGTAGGAAAATACATAAGTGAATGAAAGTGACATCCAAGCAGACCTAAAAAAGAAGCAAGATGTGACTTCACAGTGACTCTATGCCTTCTAGTTCTCTGTATTTATTTGTAGGATCCTTTGGACACACTTCCTTTTTAATAGAACATGCTTTCATTGGCGACATATCTCTGCAATGTCTCCTTTTATGAAGGAGGGGTCTGTGGAGGGTAATACTATACTAAACTTGGAAGAGACAGTAGTGGTCACTTTGATCAACCCCTGACATCATTGGTTCCCAGACCTCTTAATCCCCTGCTGCTACTTCTGCGTCACTTCAGTCGTGTCCGACTCTGTGTGACCCCATAGACAGAAGCCCACCAGGGTCCCCTGTCCCTGCGATTCTCCAGGCAAGAACACTGGAGTGGGTTGCCATTTCCTTCTCCAATGTGTGAAAGTGAAAAGTGAAAGTGAAGTCGCTCAGTCGTGTCCGACCCTTAGCGACCCCACGGACTGCAGCCTACCAGGCTCCTCCATCCATGGGATTTTCTAGGCAATAGTACTGGAGTGGCTTGCCATTGCCTTCTCCGCTGAATCCCCTAGAGAAACTTTATTAAGGGTGAGGGTCCCATGCATGCTGCATGCTAAGTTGCTTCAGTCCTATAGACTGTAGCCCACCAGGCTCCTCTGTCCTTGGGATTCTCCAAGGAAGAATACTGGAGTGGGTTGCTGTGCCCTCCTCCAGGGCTTGACAGCTTCTACACACTCCTATAACACAGGACTCCTAAGTAGATAGTTAATATCATCCCCCTAAATTGTGGACATAAATCGATCTAACAGTTGTGCAAGTCAATCTGCTGTATGTCAGAGGGTCCCATACCACTAAAGAAAAAGAAGGGGCCTGGGCCTGTGAATTGTGAAAGCTCTGGTTCTTTTGATAATTTGCACCTCAGCTTCCTCATCAGTAAAATGGGGCCATCACAAAATCTAACTTAAAGAGCTGTAAGAATTAAGGGAATTTTGGTTAACTCAAGTAAAGTGCTGAGCACAGCAGAGTGCTGATTCTATGCATGGATCCCTATTTCCTTTTTTCTTTTTACCAGCCTTTTTGGAGGGAATGGGCAGAAGAAAGGGCTGTTTTGCTTAAAGTGAAGAGGACCTGGTGAAAGTCTTAGGCCAAAGGTCAGCAAACTAAGCTTGCAGGCCAAATTTGACCTACCACCTATTTTGTTAAATAAAACTGTTACAGAAAGTCGGTCTCATTCCCTCATCTCTGACTGCTTTTGCACTGCAATTACAGAGTTGAGTTCTGATAAAGACTGAGTGCCCTGCAAAACTGGAAATATTTTCTGTCTGGCTGTTTACAGAATACGTTTGCCAACCCCAATCTAGACTTAAAAAACAAAACAGCAGTGTCTTTTTCACATGATCTGCCATTGAAGAGATGAGTGTTATGAGGCTGTCCCTATCAGGTGAAGTGGCTAACTCTTATCAAAGATTTCCTGTACCTGAGAGTCAACCCTCATTGACACCTTAATTTCTGTGTCTTTCGTCAAGAATTAACACCCACACCAACTGAGACTAAGGCAATGTTTCTTCGTAGTTTGGCTAGTTCTACCAGAAACACAAGGAATGGAGTGGTGCCCATCCGAGAAGTCTCCCAGGACCAGGATGCCCGGCCTCACCCAGGCCTATGACTCTGTGATTCTTCCTGGGCACAGAGCTGCTTGTCACTTGCCAGCACCCCTGTTGTAGGGGGATCCGGTCTTAGGTTCTTACAGGTTGAACTGGGGGGAAATGTGTCCCCAATTCTCACATCTTATCTGAATCCTCCTCACTGACCTTTCTCAATCTCACCAGTTCCTTGCCTGCAGGTCAGATGCAGACAGTCCAGTGAAGGACCCTAAGGTTCAGAGCAGGTTGTCCAATAAAACTTTCTGGAATGATGGAAAGTTTCCATTCTCTACTGTCCAATACAGTAGCTTCTAGTCTTATGAGGCTCTTGAGAACTGGACATGTGGCTAGTATGACTGAGGAAGCAAATTTTTACTTTTTGTTTAAATGGCACGTGTGACTCGTGACTTGTTGTTGGACTGTGCACCTCTGGAGGATGGCAGATGCAGATGTCAGGAGAATCATCTGAATGTCTGGATGGAACCAACACGGTTCCCTCCCCCACCCATCCCCACACTCCCACCCCTTGCCTTGGATTGTGATGTGAGCAGGAAATAAGCAGCTCTTTGCATTGGCCTGTGAGGGTTACTGTTTGACCAGCTGGGCTGCCATGACTAACACAGACATGTGTCTTGGCAACCACCTTTCTGAAGAAAGGACAATTCAGTCTACTCCTCTTCCACTTTAGAAGCTCAAGGAATGCCAGGGGCCTCTGCTGAGATCTTGTTCTCAAGGCATTGACTATCCTGTTTAAAAGATGAAAGAGGTGGCTTTGTGGGCCAGAAAGCAAGTGATTTCACTCAGCACCTTGGCCATATACGGACCTGGTTGTATGCTAGGTGGGAAGGTTCACTGTTCAAAACTCGGTTTTCAGTTGTTTTTTACAACTGTTTTAAACTGTGCTTCTCCTGCTCATGACAGAGAAAGGGCCATCTGGTTTGATGATTTTTTGGCTTGAAGGAAAGAACACGAAAGACAAGTATGAGCTTTAATACTCAAGAGATCTGATTCTCTGCTGAAGAGGAAATGAACTCCATATCCAGGAGAATTCTGCCAGGAAGGGGCCAAATAGACCATGCTCTCTGGAGGGTTCTCAGCGGTGCTGTGAACACCATTTTAACTCTCCTTTTGGTCGTTTCCAAGGTGAGACAGTGATGTGTCGCTGGAGCAGGACAGCTCATCTCATCTTCTCTGGTGTCATCAGAGAGGGGATCTAGCAAGTTTCCGTGCAAAGCCAGATGGGCTAGGATGGCATGAGCAATCTCACCTGCTCTGTGTGCCTGCCTGACTCTGGGAAAAGCACCTGACTTTCTGCTTTGTTGTAAAAGAAACCAACTTTGAAATCAAACAGACCTCTACCAGAATCTCAGCTCTGTCACTTGTTTAGTCAGTAAGTCGTGTCTGACTCTTTTTGCAGCTCCATGGACTGCAGCCCTCCAGGCTTCTCTGTCCATGGGATGTTCCAGGAAAGAATACTGGAGTGGGTTGCCATTGTCCTTCTCCAGGGGATCTTCCTGACCCAGGGATAAAACCCACATCTCCTGCATTGGCAGGAGGATTCTTTACCACTGAGTCTCCAGGGAAGCCCCTGTCACTTATTAGCTTAGACAAACCATGTCACTTCTCTGAGCCTTGTTTTCTTTCATTTAGGGATAATAATAATAAACTAGCCCCACAGAGCTGTCATAAGCATGAAATGAATCGGTGTCTGTGGCAGCATATGTAGGACAGGGCTTCATGCAGGACCAGTACCGTGAGAGACTGAGGGTTTGGAGGGTAGAATTCCAGTCCTGATGCTTCAGGGTGGTCCTGTGACGAGGCTGTGGGGCCACGTGTTAATTAGAGCACTGCTTCTCAAATTTCAAGTGTATTCATACCACTTGCAGATTTTGTGTAAATCCAGGTTCTGAGTTAGCAGGATTATGTCATGTAAGTGAGTTTCCAGGTAGTCATTTCAAGACTGCTGGTTGCTGACATCACCTTTGGAGAACAAGGAATTCAAAGCATCAACCTGATCTGTCTCCCTCCTCTGTCACCCACGTAGAAGCAGCGTACTCTCTGCTTTGAGTACGAAGAATGCGGGAAGTGGAGGATGAGCATGACGTAGTTGGCAGACGGAAGGGGAATCTAGGCACATGAGGAAAGAAATCGTGGGGGAAAACACAGATTCAAAGCTTTTCAACCTGAGTGGACTTCAGACTCACCTGGAGAGCTTTAACACTCTCCATTTTTAAGTCTCACCTCAGGAATCACATGTTTATAAGAGACTGGGATGGGGCCAGTTATGAGATATGAAAGCAAATAACTGCTCAGGTTATTCTTACGTGCATCTTGGGTTGAAAACTGCTGGCCTAGAGAAAAGAGGCACCTTTCCTAGCTAGAAAGATTCAAGAAAGTATCTTTTCAAGATATGAGATCAGGTGGTTTTTTTTTTTGGGGGGGGGGTGCTAGTTTAAGAGGAAAAAGTTCATGAAAATGGTAGGAAAGAGAAGGCAGTTGGTTGAAATCTTGAAAGATTGGATCCATTTGATGAAGCTGTCACAAAACGCTAAAATCCTGGGTCACCGACATGATAACTTAACTCTTTGAAGCATTTTGGGCCTTTGAATAATTTGTCTAAGAACCAACAGTAAATGGTAGACATGAAATCTATGCCATCTGGGGGGAATTGGAGGCTGTAGGGCTTCCCTGATGGCTCAGTGGGTAAACAACCTGCCTGCAATGCAGGAGACACAGGAGATGCGGGTTTAATCCCTGAATCAGGAAGATCCCCTGGAGAAGGATTCTTGCCTGGGAAATCCCACGGACAGAGGAGCCTGGTGGGCTACAGTCCATGGGGATGCAAAGAGTCGGACACAAATGAAGCGACTCAGCACGTTTCTTTCACGAACATCGTGGATTTGATTGTTCTCTGTGCTCACAGAGGCTACTGAATTGGAGCACAGAAGTCACCTTGGCTCTCTATGCAGTCAGTCTCCCTCCATCAGGAGGCCCTGAGCCCAGCACACATGCTCCAATACAATCTCACCCATGAGCATCGTTAGTGTTGCTGAGTGAGTTTTGACTCTTGAAGCCCAGGTATAGGCTTGTCACCAGCAGTCAGCTCAGAGTTGGCGCTTGACCAGCCTTGACACAAAGCTCAGCCCCTTTCCAGGATCTCAGTATGCCAAGTATCTGCAAATATTTTATGGAAGATGCCTTATGTCTTGGGGTGGGGGCTACATCAGGCACTGTGCCACATTTCCCTTGAACAGTCCTCATTAGCTATACATCTCCCCCTGAAAACCTGAATGCACAGCAAATAAGGAGACTGTCCTCTATCACCAACCCCAGCCTCCACCCAGCCTTTTACTCCTTTGGAGCAGAGCTCAGCTCTGTCCTATCTGCTCCACGCTTGGTTATCTATACCCAAGCATAGCAAACACAAGGTTCCCTAGAAACCCGGACCCGCCCTCTTTAGGTATGTGTTATCACCCATTACCTGGATGTTGAGCAGCTTATTCCAATGGGTACAGAGCTGGGCACAGCTTTGGGAAGGAAGGAAAAAAGCAGAGCAGGTGCAGATCACAGCCAGACAAGCTGCCTGTGAGAAGCCTTTGCCTGAAGAGTCACAGAGTCGGTGGTTCTGCTTTGTGACTGCAGGCTGAAATCACAGGGGGAGTTCATAAAATGCTGATGACTGAGCCACACCCCGGGAGACTCTGATTTTGATGGCCTGGGGTGTGACCTGGGCACTGGGATTCTTATGAGTTCCCCAAGTCATTCCTAGGGTGCAGCCAAGTTTGATACACTCTGTTCCATCCAAGCTGGTTAATGCTAAAGAGGAAAAGGGCAACCGTAGGCCTTTCCTTCTAAGAGCGATTGCTTTGTCCTGATTGCTGACCCATTTAGTCTTGTCTTGAGCGTCTAATTCCTTCAAGTGAGCCCTCTTAGTGTCTACCATCAGGAAGTATAATCCTGCAAAGGTTGAGAACCACTGAATAACTCTGTATCTTGGTGAGGTAAAGAGGCCTTAAGTAGGAGAGTGGGAACTGGGGTTAGATTTTATTTTTGACTTAGGATTGAGAGAAGTACCAGTTCCTATATCAAACTACTGTCTTCATTTGCAGGATGCTTTTCAAGCACAGACTAAGGCAACTGAGGAAATGCCAGGAAGCTCCTTTACATGATTGCTATTCCCGTGACTGAAGGCACGACTGGAAAACAATGTGACCACGACTTGAGAGCTGGAAGAAAGGGGCAGCCTTGAAGGTGAGCAGAGGGGAAAAGAGGCTGGGGAGGAAGTGGAAACAAGGGTAGTCAATGGAGAAGGATGTTCACGCACCATCCCCAGCATACTGGTCCTTCAGGCGTGCTTTGGGGTAAGATGCCCCCTTGGATGCACCCCATCCTTCTCAGGCCTGTGAGGAACCCTGGACACTCTGTGTGTGTTTGTGTGGATGTGTGAGTGGGAGAGAGACAGCTTTAATGGACAGTCATCCCCGAAGGTAGGAACACATCAGGAGAACCTGGGGTAACAGAGCTAGGCTTCATTCTTTCCTCAGCCGCCTCTGTCAACAGCATTGGGTGATGGCAGATCACACATCTTGGCGAGCATCTGTGTCCTCTTCTGCCCTTCCTGGGAGTCTCGGGGTTGGGATATGATATCTATGAATGTACTTTGCAAATAGTAGACTGCTATCTGAGTGCAAGGGATCGTTTAAACAGTCAGTGTTGCATCTCTGTGCGTTTATAAGGGTACTAGGAAAACGAGGAACAGAGCCTCATGTGCATGGTTGAAGGGAGCATTAGAAGAAAAGAAAACAAAAACATTTTTTTCTGTGATTACAAAAGACATACATGTCACGGGGAAAAACTTAGACAATTGCAAAGACATAAAACCTGAAATTCCTCTTCCCCAGCATACTGCTATTTGTCTTACAACACAATTATGTGTGCATATGTAAAATCCATCATATTTTCAAATTCAAAAGCCTCTTAATTCAAAACAATACATGTTTCTTACAGAAACAATAGGTAGGTTAAAAACCATCTACAGTCTACCACCTAGAACCTCCTAATCTTCTAGAACTTTGAAAAGTTATGTAACTATTTATACATTTTATATTTTTACCTTTATTTATTGTACAAGGAGTGAACACTTATTTTATAAAAATTAGATGAGCAAAAGGGAAACTATAAATCACTTGAAACTCAAACCTCAAAACAACTGATCACAGTTTATAGTATTTTTTATTACAGTCTATAGATTTTTCAATATTCAAATATATGTGTATTTTTGAAAGTGTAACAGGTACCCAAAATCTTTTATGAATAAGAACTCATATTGCTAATTTTATAACCTGCTTTCCAAATGGAACAAGATACATGTTCTACAACTTCATTTTTAATGTCTGGGTAGAATTCCATTGGAAGGATACACTGCTATTTATTTAACAGGTGGTCTGACAAATATTTAGATTGTATGTGATTTTTATTTTCCCTCTTAGAAGCAACACTGTCATGACTATCCATTTACCACATATTTGTGCTTTTTTTGTAATTTAAATTTTAGGTTAAGCTGGGCCAGTGTCTCTGCAGAATCCTAAGGCTTTTCAAAGAGAAAGATGTTGACTGCCTAGTGTAGCACTTTTTATCATTTCCAACATTTTTGCTTTATACATATTAGATTATATTGATAAATCTAAAATGATTTAAAGCCCTGTGAAATATTTAGCCTGCCAACACTTTTTATTCTAATTCTCTCTTGATTTAATTTTTTCTGATGATTATGTCAGTTTCATGCTCATACAAGAAAGTTTATAGACCTCAGAAGCATGTGCATTGGGAAGAAAGGAAAAGGTCTCATATAATCCCCCTGCAAGAGAACAGTGTCTCTAGTTACTTCCATCCAAACCCTCACCACACGTGACTTTACATGGTCTTTTTCAAAATATTGTTTGTAGACTTCTGATTAGGAAGAGGCTTTAATGGAGCTTCTAAGTGTTGTTTGCTGTTCTTGGAGATTTTAGCCCTGTTGAAACACTTAGAATTGTTTCTAGGAAGTACTAGAAAGAAATACGCACATGGGTGAGGCCGTGCTGAGATGTTGTGTTGTTCTTCTCTATCTTAGACAGTACTGTGTGGACAGATCCCTGAGCTTTCCTGCAGTTGTGTAGGAAGAGGGCGTCAGTGGCCTCACTTGGTTTAACAGTCACAGCCTTAGACAAGAAAAAAATGTAAAAGTCAAAATATGGAAGACAGGCACATGTAGACCAAGAGAAGGAGAGGGAAACAGCCCCTTGCCTCACTTGATCCACATTTGATGTTAGAAGGCTTCAGACAACAAGGACACAATTCTCAATCTAGTAAGTACGTTTACATTTCTGACTATAAAATGAACATATGCACATTTAAAAGCCAAAAAGAAAAAAAAATATCATTTCACCATCAGTCCATTGTAAGATTTTGTGTTTCTTTCCAGTTTCTTGATGTATGCCTTTTAAGACTAGTTAAAGCCCAACAGTTTACACTGGTTTTGCATTTCTGCTTCATAGTACAGCAAAGGCATCTGCCCATGTCAGTAGTTCTGGAGGATGATTTCTTCAAGTTCTGCTAGTAATTGTATTGTATTGCCTTGAGAGATGAAAAAGAAACATACATCAAAGATGTCTGTGAAGGGCAAACGCGGTGATAAAGCAAAATAAAATTGTCTAGTGTTCATGTATAGCTGCCAGTGAGAGTACATTTTCCTTCCTGGGTTACTACGCTTTATCTTCCTAAGCAAGATAAAGTGGTTGTTGAATAGATACGTAAGATACTGCCACTCATAAGTGAGCCTCCGGTGTATTATAAATAACTTGTTCTTGCTGTGAAGAGAGGGACCCAGGGGGACTCATCCACAGAGAGAGGCTTTTATGGCAGGTGGGAGGGCAAACAGTCTCGGCGCCCTCTTTGTACAGTGGAATTGGGTCTTGTACATGTGTTGTGTTCTGATCAACGTGTGGAGACTACGCACATCTCTTCTCCTTGATCAAGTAACAAAAGTCAAGGTCTGGGAAAACTCAAACCATGTATCCCCAGGGCGTTGCCTCCTCCACCACCCACATCCACCCAGGAGCAAGACATGGGGCAGGGGTACTGCCCCGGCCCGTGTGGTTCCGTCCAGGTAGTTCGGAAAAGGTGCTGGTTCCTCTGAATGGAGATCATTCCCTCCATCTGTTAGTAGCTTGTACTGCACTGGTTTTGTTACTGACCTTCGCCAAACATCTTTATAATTAAAGTGCAAATGGGCCATAGCTGCCATGTGAACACTGCCCTCCCGACCTGCTTCTGCCAGTTACAAGGCCACATGCAGTGCAGGGCAGAGATGGCTGTGTGGTCACCCGCTGAGAAGGCCAGGTGAGCGTCCTGGCCTAGTACTGATTATAACTGGGTTTTGAATTGCTCACACTCCCTGCCCCCACCCCTACCAAAGCTACTGCCTTCTATTTAGCCAGTTAACAAATGTGAGGCATTTACAATGGGCCAGACCCGTGCTAGGCCTGGGCAATAAAGAGAGGAATGAGCCATGGAGTTTGCCCTCTGCAAGCATACCCTCCACGGGTGATGGCGGGTGGTGGGTAAGTAGAAAATGCCATAGAGGGGAGTCGACTGTTGAGGTGATCGATTTTTGAAGCATTTTTCCCAGGGCTAGGATTAGGGTGAGGTGACTCAGACAAGGATGTGTACATGTAGGGTAGGATCCTATCTTTAAAATGACATTCTGTTCATCATGGACTTTTTTGTATTAATTTTGACTCTTTAAATCATTGCCTAAAAATCTTGATTACTGAGTTTGTGGGTGCCCCTGTAAATTTTGCTCCTCAGGCAAAGACCTCACTGGCTTCACACTAGTTCTGGCCTGGAACTCAAACCAAACCTTGCCCTAATACATACCTCATACACAGAAGGTATATATGTATATATACATATAAGCTGCGTTATTTTATTGTTTTGGATTTGGGGTATAGGTAGACTGGCTTAGCCACTAATTTGCTACTTTACCCCAGGCAAGCTGCTTTTCTTCACTCAAGTTCAATGTCTCACCTGGAAAAATACTAAACTGGGATTTTGACATGGACAAGAATGTCTTCTTTTGACAAATAGGTAAACGAGATCATTTCATCGTATGCTACGTGCCATATGAGGGCGTGTGTGTGAGAGATGTCACCATAGGGGATCAGGAAAGTTCTCTTGAAGTGATCTCGGATGTCCTCTACCTGCAGCATCTTGATGTGGGGGTTCGGTTCCCCATCCAGAGATTGAGGTCAGGTTTTGGCAGAATACCGAATCCTAGCCACTAAACCACAGTCAGTGACAATGCCCTAGCTCTTCAATTTTGCATAAAATAATTCCCACAAAGATGGAAAGTAGTGAAATAAGTTAAAGTACAATGTGGTTGGACACACGGCTGGGCTGAGAGAGAGTCTCGCCCTTGTGATAGTCTGATTCACTTTTACGGGGCATTTCTTCCAGGTTTCCTTTGGCCAGTCGCTTTGATTTGCCTGGTTCTGAGTCTGTATTTGGTTTATCTCAGGATCCTCCCATGTGGGCATGCGCACCTCTTAGCCAAGCTGGATTCTAGCGAAGAGGCCTATGGGTAGTTGCATCACTTACTATGAGGTAACGCCCCTTCCTTCTGACCTCTGAGGGGCCTTTCAGTGCATGTGTGACCAGGGAGGCCTCCTTAACTTCAAGAGTGAGGAATATGTAGTCTTTTATCTCTTACCTGGGCATGGTCCAGCCTCCTCCATCATCCTGCTTTTATGGAGTTTCTGTCCACAGGGGAGAAACTGTTGAGCCTGTGGCCCATCTATCTCCTGCCTCAAAGGAAGGTGGTATTTGAGCTGAAATATCCATGCCAAGTGGACACTATGGCTTGCAATCTTCTGTTTTATAACAGCTGATCATTAAATGAGCCCTCAGTTGGCTCCTCTTATAACATGTAAAACTGTTAGATGTCTTAATTCATTTCTCTCAACAATGCTGTGAGGTTAGTACTCTTGTATCATTTTTTTTTTTAATATATTGGTAAAGTTCAGTTCAGTTCAGTCGCTCAGTCGTATCCGACTCTTTGCGACCCCATGGCCCAGCAGGCCAGGCCTCCCTGTCCATCACCAACTCCCAGAATTTACCCAAACTCATGTCCATTGAGTCGGTGATGCCATCCAACCATCTCATCCTCTGTCGTCCCCTTCTCCTCCTGCCTGCAATCTTTCCCAGCATCAGGGTCTTTTCAGATGAGTCAGCTCTTTGCATCAGGTGGCCAAAGTATTGGAGTTTCAGCTTCAACATCAGTCCTTCCAATGAATATTCAGGACTGATTTCCTTTAGGATGGTAAGGAGACAAGCAGAAAGAACTCAGGAAGAAGGTGAGCTAGCAAGAGAATGAGCACATGGTCCCTGGGGTTTCAAGCTTGCCCTGTTGGTGATTACTTAATGAGGGTGGAAGTAGACAGGGCCATTTTTCATCCTTTTCCTCCTCTACCAACACTTAGTAAATAGAAGTAGATTATTTGTAAGTGACAAACTTTTAAAATAGTCCATTTTGGGGGTAATGGGACTTTTCTGTATCTTGATTATGCTGGTGGTTGGAAGTCTGTGTGAATTAATCAAAACTGCCAGAACTCTGCACTAAGATGGGTGATTTTTTTACTCTGGGGAAATTATGTTTTAATTTTTAAAATTCCCCCCTCTTTCCCCCGCCTCCCCCCCCATATCCCGGCTACAGGAGCGGGGCCTGGAGGTGTCCCCTGCCCCTAACGTCCGCGGCAAGGGTGAGGGAAGAGCCTTGAGGGGAGGCGGGCCCAGGTGAGGGAAGGGAGTTGGCCCCGGTGGGCCGGAGGGAAGCCGGGAAGGGGAGAAAATAGGCACGGACGGGCGCGCGCCGGGAGGGATGGGGAGGGCCCGCGGGCCGCGGGGCGAGCCCGGGGAGGGCGGGGGGATGCCGGGAGAGGGGAGGGACCTGCGGGCGGGAGGGCGAGCGGCACGGGCGAGGGCGGAGGGCCGGGCGTGCGCTGCCGAGCCGGCCGGGCGCGGCGAGCCGGAGACAGGCCACCGGCCGCCCGGGGTGCCCGCGCAGGCGACCCGCCCTCGCGGCCGCGGTGCGGACGGACGGCCGAACGGACGGCGCTGCGTGCCGGAGCCGCCCGGCCATGTTCAGCCGGAGCTCCCGGAAAAGACTCTCCAGCCGCTCGGTGAGTGTCCCCCGCCCGAGCGGGGCCAGGGTCCGGGTGCCGCGTCCCGCCGCGAGCGCGCCGTGCAGGCGCCCTCCGCCCCGCGGCCGCGCACCTGTGGCCCCAGGTGAGCCGGCCCCGCGCGCGGGGCTGCGGCCCGGGCGCGCGGGAGCGCTCGTGGGGGCTGCAGGCTTTAAGTCCGGATCCCCAGTCCCGGGAAAAGCCGGGCTGGGAACCGTGACCCTGAGTGTCACAGTCCGGGGGCGCCCAGGGAAGCCCCCTCCTTTGCCCCTTCCCTTCAGGCAGGTCGGAATCCCCGTACCCAAGCCCCAGCGTCCAGCCTTTTGGAGCTCTAGCCGCGAACCTGACTTTGGGGCGGTTTCGGGGGTGTCCCGTGCTGCTCCCTTCCCGGGAGCATCAGCCTGGTTCAGGGAGAGCACGCAATGGTCGCCTCTCGGGGACTCCGGGGAGCAGAAAGGTCTTGCTTTTGTTTCTTAGATACCCGTGACCAAGGTGTCTGGGGGAGACAAAGCCCCAGCCAGGGCCATTTCTTAGTGGCTTGGTGCCCACGCCAGAGGCAGCCCGAACTGGGTCCGCACAGCCGTCCCCAGGCGGGAGACCACCCCTGGGGCCCTGCAGCGCCTGCCCCCAATCCCCCAACGTCAAGAGGAGCTTTGAAGTAGAATCAGAGGAGATGGGGTGAGAAAGGCAGGCCATCCTGCCTGGGACACAAGTGGGGCTCTGGAGGAAGCCGGGTGGTGGAAACATGCTTGTGTTGTCTTTTTGTTTTGAAGTTGACCGGACTGGGGCGGATTGAGAGAGGCCAGCCATGTAACGCCTGTGGTGACCAGTGCCCGGGATTTGCCTTGCATAAATGGAGGTAGGACCCCTTATGTGGGATTCCTGGAGACAGCACCACTGCAGGGGGAAGCTACACAGATAAATCCACATATGTGTATATATGCACACACGTGCATTTTTCGCCTTTTAAATGCACTTGAAGTCACATGGAAAGAATGCAAAGGCTGTTCCTTTAAGAGAGGGACTACATCTGCTACAAATATTGGAGGTGGAAGTGGCGTCCAGACACTGTGGATGCAGGAGGGCCTGGCTCTGGCTGCATTTCCCTGATGTGAGAGTTTGGGGTCTCTTGTACCACCCTCTGTGAGTCTAAGTCACTCTGTACCAAATGATTTGACTTAGGCAGCACAGTTTTTCCAAGTGCCACGGTACTGCATATGTAGGATTCCTGGGACTAGCTGGTGTTTTCCAATTGTGTTTTTAATTCAGCCTCTGTAACTCTGGGTCCTAACCGCAAACCCACCACTGCCCGCCTGTGCTGTGTCAACCCTCTTCGGTGGCCAGATGTTTCTTATTAATGTGCCGTGAATGTTGACTTCCAGGCAGCCCCAGCCTGGATTGGAATGATTATGTTTGGGGGACAAGGAATCTGGGTGCCCTCCCAGTGCATCTGGCTGCTGAGGCTCTGGCTGGGAAAAGTTACGGTGCAGGCTGACAGGCTCTGTTTGGTAATACAAAGAGAAGAGAGAGGTTCTTCTTGGCAACTTCATAAAAAGGCAAAACTGGTGACAGGACAAAATTCTTCAGCGTTGTAACCCATTCTCTCTTTGCTTATTGCACCTTTCTCCCTCACCCCCCACCCCACCCCCATACCCCCACTCCACCCCCCAACTCCCCCCCACTCCCCCATGCCCCTTTGAAGAAGGCTGTTTCTGGATACTAGGGAGAAAGCCTGCTTTGATTTTTTTTCTTTTCCCCTGACTCTGTTCCTACTTCTCTCCTTTTTCCCAATTGTTCATGTGTGCTGGGCACCCAGTTCTAAAGAAGCTCCCAGCCGGCTCCTTCAGAAATTAATGCTTTTGTTCTTGCCTCTGATGGGCTGGCAGCCTCTTTGCCTTTGTTTCAGGGCACTGAGCGCAGCCCTTATGGCTCCCGAGCATTTAATAACTTCTGTGTCGGATGCAAGGCCGGGTGACCTTATAAATATGTAATGGGCAGACATAGGCATCCATCAGTCCCGCTGATGTTGTCGTCCCAGTAGGTGGCTCTGGACTGGCCCCTGGGGTGTCCCAAATGTGAAAGGGGCGATATGTGGGAACACATGTGGAAGCTTGATTTTGTCAGGCAAATCCAGTGTGACAGCACTGCTGATCACTTCCTGTTTGATCCATCCTATGCTCCACTGGGGGTGGGAAGGCAGAGTGATGAACAGGAGAGTGATTTCTGGCTCCTCCCCTACTCTGGAGCCTTCAGGTCAACTTCTGATCAGAGGCCTGTAGGGCAGTGGTACAGTGTAGGGGTGTGGCCAGAGTCCCCTGCTTCCAATCTGACCTTCAGTCAGTCATTCTCCCTAGGCCTCAGTTTTCCTGTCCCGTTTAAATGGGCATCATAATGGTACTTTCCTCACAACTTTATTGTAGGGATTAAGCCAGATACTGAAAACACATTGTTTGCCCTATACCAGGTCCACGATAAATATTAGCTACTCTTGTCAGTTATTTTGAGCTTCCCCTCAGCTAGTGCCTGGGAAGAAGCATAACGAGCTCACTAGAGGCTGTGGGATCTGCTGGTCACTTCAGATTGTCAGGGCCTCTGCATCTTGCAGAACCTTCAGCGATGTTAACCCAACTGGTTTGGTGAGGGGAAAACAAGTGTTTTATTTTCAGCCCATTATGGAGCCTTTCTTTTGGAAAGAGAGCCTTTCATGAGGCTGAGATGGTATTTCATGCCCAAGCAATTTGCCCACTAGCAGCCGAAAGCCTCCGTGAATGGGGTTTTTATGGCATTTCCATTCATGGCTGGAAAGGAAACAGTTTCTTGCTTTTTGCCCCTTCGTTTTCCCTCATGAGCATGCTCTTGGGTGACTTTTTGGAGAAGAGGGAAAACCATTTCTGGGTTATGGCACAAGATTCTTTTTTGGCAGTTAGAAATCCCTGGCATGCTCCTTTTCCAGTGCTCTGACTTGGGAGACCTCTGAGCTCCTGGGAGAGACAGTCACGTCTGGATAGGAGGAAAGGCCGGACACAAAGCGGAAAGACTGCCTTTGGTCTGTTTCATGGAGAGTGAATTTGCCTTGTTCCAAAGCACCACGACACCCTAAATACCGCCATTCCTGGACCTCGTCTATTCTCTTGGCTTCCACATGGTTCCCCGCCCCGGCATTGTCCACACAGCAGGCATCTCCATCAAGCAGAACAGACTTGTGTTCCTGCCTTCAACACCGAAGTTCTAGGGAGGAAGCGGGTTGTAAACAAACTTTGCTTCCCTTTCTGGTGTGCTGGGGCTTTGAAGTCCGGAGGGAGCTGGGCTGTGGCCTTGCTCTGGTTTTGCCTAGCTGTGTGACCTTGGGCAGAAGACTCTGGCTCCCTGAGTTTCATTTTCCTCAGCTTTCATGCTGGGATCTCACCTCTGAACGAATATTTGAGGGCCTGCTTTGTTCCAGGCTCTCGACAGGTGCTGGGGATACAGTGAACAGGACAGACAGGGTTCCTGCCCTTGTTCAGCAAATAATTACATTTTAGATAAGGTGGTCTGGAGAGGGCTCTCTGAGGAGGTGACATTTGCACAGACACTGAGATGAAGCAAAGGAGGAGGGTCCTGTTGATTCAACCTGGGTCAGGAACCTCCAGTGTCTGCATCTCATGGGCGCTTGTTAGAAATGCTGAGTCTTGGGCCCTGCCCTGGACTTAGTGAATCTGGCTTCAGGCCTTAACAGGGTCCCCAGCTGACTCATGGACATGGTAAAGATTGAGGAAAGCTGAATTACAGCACCTCGCAGTGCTTACCCGAGCTCGCTCTCTGCCCTCTGGGGCTCCTGCGTGTGATAAAATTGCCTCAGGTTCTGTGGAAGTCTTATATTTTATGGAGATTTTCCTGAGGGATCATACTGCTTCATCAATTATAGCATCACCCACACCATTTGGTGGCAAATGAGGGGATTTTTAGGAATTCTAAAAAAAAGAAAAACTAACAAAAGCACAAGAATTTCTAGGTCTTGGAGAAGAAAGTGCTCATAACTGTTAGCCAAAGCACCCTCTTCCACCCGACGTAGGGCAGTTGGGGAGCGAAGGTGGACACTGCTCCCTGCAGGTGACCTGGCCCCCCCAAAATAATAAAAAGCAGCCCCTCACGGCAGCCCAGGGCAAATCCCACAGGGACAGGGCTGCTGAAGGAGTTCTCATTAAGGGGAAGATTAAGGCATCTTTGTGGACTGTGGCCAGGAGAAAATCATTAATAACTAGGCACTTAGTGTACTCTGCCATGAGACAGCTCTCCTAGCGGGGCTTAATTGGACTTGCTTGTTTGTACCTAGTTTGAGCTGGGAAGGGGAAATAGCCATTTTGACAGTGAAGATTTGCCCTTTGAATGCCTGGGCACTGAGGACTAGAGATAGTGATAGTGATACCAAAGCAACGTCAGCAGTGAGCAGGCTGTATGCTTATTCTGTCCAAAAGTGTGTCTCCCTGTTCATACATACATTCCTGTCACATCCTCACCAGAGCCTGTGAGGTGGATGTGATGCTTTTCCTGACGAGGAGACTGAGGCTCACAGTGGTTCCATCACTGGCCCAAGGTCGCCTGGCTACCGAGAATGAAGCTCAGATTTGGCTCTTAACACCCAGCCTGCTTTCTCTGTGACTGTCTGCCCTGGTGACGTCTCTATTCTAAGGAAGAGGTCACAGCCTAGAGGCCCTCGGCTCATATCCAGCCTGCCGGTGGGTTCTGTTTGGTCTGTACAGTGCATTAAATGGGGGACTTTTTCTAACATTAACAGCCAGGTTTCCAGCTTCTCTTGAAGAATCCCAAGCTGTGGTAGCATGGGGCCAACCTTCCTGTGTGGCAGTAACTGGCAACACACAAGCGGTCTCCGTTTGATGGGTGTCATCTTGGCTTATTGTGGTCACCAACATTCCAGTTGCTTTCCCATCCTTCCAATCTTTCACTTGTAACAGTCCTTGGAGCTGGGTGCGATTATTTATACCCCTTCTAATATATAAGGAAAGTGAGTCTCAGGTTTCACAGCTTGCCTAAGGTTCTGCTGTCCCCAGTCAGTGCTATTCCAACCATCTCTGACTTCAAAATTCTGTGTTCTGGACTAGGACTTCTCAGACTTGGCTGGCATGTGAATCACCAGGGGATCCTGTCCAAATGCAGATTCTGATTCAGCAGACTCCAGGGTGGGGAACTAAGATGCATTTTTCAACAAGCTCCTGGGTGATGCTGATGCTGCTGGTCCAGGGACCATACTCTGAATAGGAGTTGGCAAACTAGGTCCTGCTGGCCACATCAGACCCTTTGCCTATTTTGTATTCCTCAGAAGCCATGCATACTTTTAACATCTTTTAATGGTTAGAAAAAAATGCTATTTCATGATGTATGCAGATTCTTTGAAAATCAGATTTCAGTGCCCATTTCTGAACAAATTCACTCCCATGTGTTAATGTATTGTCTGTGGCTGTTTTTGAGCTACAATGATAGAGTTGAGTACTTGCTCGAGTGTACGGTTTATAAAGGCAGAAACATTTACTATCTGTCCATTTACAGAAAATGTTCTCCTATACCACTCGTAGAGGAATATGCAAGTAACTTCTCTTAATTTTAGAAGAAAGATTTCTGAGGAACTTTTGGATTCAGGGCTGGAAGAAACATCCCCTCCAACCTGGATGAGAATGGTGCTAAAGAATCAAAGGCAACCAAAAACCAGGGAACAGACTAAAGCCATTTCTAAAGGGCATGTGGAGATGAGGCTTGCAAGACCAGATCAATGAACCGCCAGTGATTCTAAGCTCCTTGTAATCCCTTTAACATTTCAGCTTTCCTGATAAATGTAGATTTGACTCTCGCAATAAAAGGCGGGCTTTCAGAACAAGCCTCCTGGAGTTGCACTTTGATGAGCGGCTGACATGGGAAGCCCAGAGCAGTAGTAGCCTTGTGAAGTTGTTTTAATTATGCAGAGCGGTTAGTCTGGGGTCAAGGGCTGCCTTTCCAGGCAGGATACTTGGACTCTGAGCCACTGCGCCCCCGAAGCAGCGCTTACTGGGTCAGCCAAGACTGTGCCTCGAACAACGTCTTTCTTTAGTTGCCCTGGTAATTGTGTTGATTGATGATTGGGGTGGTAATTTGGGGAGACGCCGGCCTTCTTTCCTTTAGTGGGTTGTAATTTGGCTAAGAAATGGGTTTCCACAGGATTGGTTTTTTTTTTTTTTGGCTTGGGGAGGAAAAACACTCAGTCAACTGATGTGCCAAGAAAAGTGGGGGGAAAGGAGAGGAGTGTGTGTGCATATGTATGTACATGAACATGTGCATAGGCCATGCTTGCAGTCCTCTAGGTAGGGAAAGATACTTACCAGCTAAGAAAAGCTGGTCGTCTTACCTTACTTATGTCTTGGGCATTTGATAATATGCCTGATAGAACCTGAAACACCTAAATAGGTTTTTCTCTTGAAGAAATATATAAGTTCATCCCAGTGTAGCTGTTTTAGCTCTGATTTTGAAATAAGACATGGCTATTATAAAAAGATTTAAAACATAACACATTCATACATGTACTCACACACATATAAAGAATTTGTAGCAGAGAAGAAAACCTTTAATCCTACCTTTGAAGGCAGGAATCAGAAAATCACAGCCAGTAGGACAAAATCATTCTGCTGTCTTGTTATAGCCTTGTAGCTAAGAATAGTCCTCACATTTTTAAATGGTTGCCAGAAAAAAAATCAGAATTACATTTTATGGCACATAAAATATACTTGAAATTTCAGTTTTCAGTCCATAAATAAAGTTTGAATGGGACACAGCCGTGCCTGTTCATTTAGTTTCATCTGTGGTTCCTTTTGGGTTTCTCTGGTGACTCAGTGGTAAAGAATCTGCCTGCTAAGCACAGGTTCAGCTCCTGAGTCAGGAAGATCCCCTGGAGGAGGAAATGGCTACCCACTCCAGTATTCTTCCCTGGGAAATCCCATGAACAGAGAATCCTGGTGGGCTACAATCCATGGGGTTGGAAAGAGTCGGACACAATCCAGCGACTGAACAACAGCATGGCTGCTTTGACTAGCTGAATCGAATAGTTGAGCCAGGCCTCATGGTGCACAGAACTGACAGTATTAGGTTAGCTAGAAAGTTCTCTCAGGATTTTCAGTAAAACGTTACGGAAAAACCTTAATGAACTTTTTTGCCAATCCAATATTTCCTAGCTGGCTCTATACAGAAACTGTTTACTCACCCTACAGCTGGAGATATATGTTGTTTATGGTTTGGTGTTTTATTTTCTCAGCTTCATTCAAATTATCACTTATTAAGATTATTTAATAAACTTAATTTATTATTTATTAAGATTTTGTAGAAAATATACATTCTACATATGGTTTTCTATAGCTTTTTTTCATACTTGGAGATACTTCTTGGACATCTTTATATGTCAATATATAAGTGACATAGAGATCTAATATATTTACTAGCTTTTAGAATCCAGTGTATGGGTTATCATTGAATTAAATGTCTTTGATTCGTGGCTGCTTCAGCTGTTTTCCCTTGTTCTTTATCATATAGCACATGACAGTAGTTCTTGTGCTATGACATGCTGATGTGGAACTCTTGTCAAATTGTCTTCTAAAGAGATGTTGTCAACTTGCACCCCCATTAAAAAAAAAAACTGGACTATATTTGTGTGTTTTCTTCGAGGTGAAACTTCGAAACATCTCAGCTTATGGAGCAGCCTGCAAGTAATCCTTGTTTAATCACCCTGAGTGATAGTTTATACCTGATGAATAGTGAGAAAACACGTAGCATCGATGTTACCATCTTGTTTTCAAAATACATTCTTGTCTTTAACCCTCAAAGCGATACTCATAGTCTGTTGAAAGATTGCCATTCATATGCTTCTGTTATTGAAGGTTGGTGGATAAAGGAAATCGAATGAGTTGTTTTGCAGTCTCTTGATTCAGAAAGCTGGAAGATTATCCTGTAAGTCTGTAATTAATGAATATCCCAGAGGGAATTCCCTGTGACCTGAGGGAACATTTTCTAAAGGGAATGATTCCTAGATCACTGAGCATTTTGACATCAAAAGGATCAAGAGATCAGCCTGTGTTGTATATGGAAGAACCATGGGGGTTGATTTCTGGGAAGAAATATGTATTTCTAGGCAGTGTCATAAAAATTTCTGTGAAACTCGTGAGAGCTTCTAGGTGCCCATTCTAACTGAGTGGTTAAAGGGACAGACTTTGAAGATATTTTGTAGGAACTGTAGCCTTGGTTCTACCTCTAAGCTGAATATCCTTAGGAAAGTGACTTAACCTTTCTGAGCCTATCTTGGTATTCTCAGTGTGGGAATACTATTACTTATTACTATAAGTTATCTTCTGAGGTTATTGTGAGTGTTAAATGGGATAATGTGTGTGTTGGGCTTCACTGGGTGTGATGTGTAGGCTTCATATATGTTTGTGGTTGGAAGAAGGCTTAATGGAAACACAATTGGATAAGGAGCAAGAAGTCCTGGGTTCATGGCTCTGACATTGTAGATTATATGACAGAACAAGGCACTTCCCCACCATAAGCCATAGTCATTCATTTGTTAAAAATGGAGGTGATGATTGTTGTTGTAGAGTCTTAACTCAGAAGAGAGAGTAGAGTCCCCCTCTGATGTGATGATTTAGCATCTAAAGGAATTAGACTTCCTGATGGAATAGCAGATTCATATGACTCATTACACACTCACCTGGGGATATTTACACTTTAGGTTAAATAAAATTAGAAGAATTTTACCCTGTACCCTCACAATCTCTTTGAAGTTGTGGTGTTTGTAAGAGCATATGATGTTTGTAAAAACAGGTTGCAGTCTGTAACAGGAAGACAACATTTAAACTCTGCCCCGGGGTCAGTATTTACAAAGGGTCTTTTTTTGTGCCAGGCACCCTTGAAAATTCATGTTCAAAGTAAAAACCACACATAATCAAGACGATCAGATCAGATCAGTCGCTCAGTCGTGTCCGACTCTCCGCGACCCCATGAATCACAGCACGCCAGGCCTCCCTGTCCATCACCAACTCCCGGAGTTCACTCAAACTCATGTCCACAGAGTACTTACTTCATTTTCTCCTAGCCTGCTTGATAAGTATGATTTTTTTCCTTGGTGCCCAGTGTGCCATGCTAAACACTTTCATTTACACAATCACCAGTCCCTTAAGCAGAAGCTCCCTTTTCTAAGCTATGAGAAATAAGGATATTTACATAATACCTGAACCCAGATCATACCCTGAAAACTCCTGCGATAAAATCTGCACTGTACTTATGTCTTGTTGATACTCCACAACATTTAAAATTTAGATTAGTTGCCAACTATTGATACTTTGGATGAAAATTCAGACTTAAGGTTTCCTCTGGAATAAAGAAAAAATAGTGAAAACAATGACAAATTGTGACAACTCATATTCCTTGCTTCCTTTTAGATAGAATACACATGGTGAAACTTTTCTGCAGTCCCCAACATTCTCTGTTGCTTACCTGGCCTGAATCACCCATTACATCCCCGACTGGCCATGTAGTCATCTGTTGTTGTGACCACTGATTTGAAGAAGTGAGTAAGGAATATGTACTACTGGAAGGATGCTGTGAATGGAAGATTGGGATAAAGGTGCCATTTGGTGGCAACGTCTGTGCTGAGCATGACATCTAAGCAGCCAAACCCTCTTCTTTCCCAGAGATGTTCTTGGGCTGGAGCTGACGTGATTAAGGACCTGCTGTGTGCTTGGCTTCTTTCATGCATCACCTTTTGCCATCCTCAAAACAGTTTTCTAATGCATGTCCTTTATCTTCTTTTTAAATCTGGAAAAAAAAAAAAAACTGAAACCCTGGGGAGGCTAGGTAGAATGTCCTAGGTCATGTAATATAATAAGTAGTGGAGTCAGGTTTGAAAACAGGTCTTGAGATCACAAATTCTTTAACAAAGAGAGAGTGTTAAGTTCTGTCATTTTGACTCCTATGGTCTAAATATAAAACAATACCTTGGCAAAAACAGAATCTTATATTCTCACTGGCCTGGGGATGACATCGGACTGTTGTCAGATATCAGAAGAACCCTAGGCTAGTTGGCTTATTTGAGGCTGGGGTCTTGAAGGTAGAACTCCTATAAAATTAGAGGGTGTGATGTTGAGCTTATTGGGGTGTCTGAAAGGTGAGAAATTGCATTAAATATAATGCGATGTCCAGTAAAAGGCTCCTTGCAATTTTCTTATCAGATCAGCATACATTAAAGGGGGCTCCATTTGGCTTGTTGATAGCTTTGGTGTCAAATTGGGGCCTCTGGGGGGTTTGTGAAAGCTGGCGGTTGGGGGCATTCTTCAGACATGCCATTTGCATGTTTCCTATAGGAAGCATCCACCAAAGGGCTCAGTCAAGGGAGGGAGTTGACAGTACTTCCCTTCAGCGAGTCTGAGGTCAAAGCAAGTTGAAAATAAACAAGATGATCATCCAGTCTTCAGATCTGTGTTTTTGAACTTCTGCTCCTCATTACTTTACTAAGTCTGACACCATGCTGCAAGACAGACCCAAGCACATTTGACTGTCAGAAGGCATTTAATGAGAGCGTTATTTGATTTTACGTTTGGTAAACTACCTGGTGATGCAGAAACTGCCTTCACAGTTCTTTAAAGCTGACTCATTATATGTACATGTAACATCCAGAGTAGGTCCTTCACTTTTGCATGCTGAGGAATTAAGCCTCTGGGGGACTTATTAGAAGAATGCAGGTGTTTTCTTTCTTCAACAACACTATGAAATTACTAATATAATTTCTCAGTCTTTTGTTTCACAGTTAGGCACCCAGGAGCGCTCCTGTCATTTGCATCCTTGATGACTTGGTCTTTGGAGCTTCTTTAGCGACTTGCTGAGTTGTTTGGAAATTATAGTGACAGGCTTCGGTCATCTTTATGAAGATCTGAATTTGGAGACAGTAGATAACTGGGAGACTCCATCATCCTGAGTCTGGAGTATTTGAAGCCGTAGGGAAGGACACAATCATATGTTTTCCTTGGTTCTGGGACACAAAACCATTAATAGTTGTGTTCAACTGCTAGGGATTTTGGATAACATTTTTAAAATAAAATCATGGTGATAACATTTTATGGCAGGTTTATTTTTAACTTTTTCTTTTATGTTGGAGTAGAGCTGATTAACAATGGTGCACAGCAGAGGGACTCAGTCGTCCATGTATATGTATCCATTCTCCTCCAGATTCCCCTCCCATCCAGCCTACCACATAACACTGAGCAGAGTTTCAGGCAGGTATATTTACTTAAAATAGTAAATAGTATTTAAAATAATTCATGTTGACCCAATTGTTACATAAGTGTGCAGTGCAGACAGCTTGGAAAATTGAACAAAATCAAATGATTTATTTAAAAAAATAGCATTATCTTCATCACACGAGGTTGAGTACAGATCTGTTAGCTTTAGGGTGTGATTTCCTTCTAGTCTAGTTTCTTTATGGTAGAGTTTTATTAGCTGTATTCATTTTCTAAAGCTGCCAAAACAATTGCCTACAGACTGGGTGGCTTCAAAGAACACAATCTCTGGTCCCACAGTTGTGAAGGCTGGAAGTCCAAAGTCAGGGTGTTAGAGCACAGTTGGTCCCTGTGTAGGCTCTGAGGGGGAATCCATCCATGCTGTCTTAGCTTCCAAGGACCTTCTTGGCAGTGCTTGGCCTTCGAGGCTTTCAGAAGTATCACTCTCTTCTCTGCCTCTGTCTCCACATGGTCTTCTTCCTCTGTGTTTCTGGCCTTTTCCCCTTTTAAGGACTTGTCATTGGATTTGGGCACGATGGTCTCATCAACTTAATTACATCTACAAAGACCTTTTTCAAAATAAGATCACATTTGGAGATTTGGGTGGATCTTTGAAGGGACCACTATTCAACCCATTGTAATAATTCTGGAATTAAAGCGTATATATATTTTTACAGTATATATATATATATATAAAATATGCATCTAATATATATAGTTAAGTATATAGTTATATATTAGATATATAGTTAATATATTTAAAAACATGTGTAATTCATATTCTTAAGCAGTGTGTCCAATTTGGGCTTTCTCAATGAGTTCTTTGTGAAGCGACAGTGATGCGGGAGGGCTTGTCCTTGACTGCGGGGCACCTTTGTGGGGAATATGCCTTGTCTTTCCTGGGCCAGTTAAATATCTGCAGCAGGAGGGGACTGTACAAGCTGCTCTTCGTGGATGGCTCTCTGAGAAGGAATTTGCTGCCCATATTGATGAATTCAGCTGTCTGAATCAGCTGACCCCCGGGTCATCCTATGAAGTCCATCCATCTTCTTTGAGCTTTTGTTGGGCCTTGCCAGGGAGATGTATAGGAAATGAACTGGTGGTCTGTGGACAGTTATTTGTGGGAAGTGCTTTTTGCCCTAGGACCTTTTAATTAATGTCTAGGCTATATAATTGATTCACTTGCAAAGGGGAAAAAAAGTGAGCTTCCTTAGAAAGGAAATTCTTTATCCTCCTAGAAATCAGCCCCACAAAACCCTGCCTGAGATGACTCCCTCTACCCCCCCACAGTCAGCACCCCACACCCACCCCCATTCCCCATCATTTCTCTGTAAATACCATCAAGAAAATTATAACACTAATTTTACTCCCTCATTACCTGATTTCTGTCAAATCCAGCGTGAATGGATCTAGGCTTTCCAGAATAAATTATGTGAAATAAATTGAAAGCAGATTATGATTTTTTGTCATCATGTTAGCTATCATGAATGGAACGTTAACAATGGACTAGGGCAAGTTATATTCTAAGCACGTTTCTTGTATTCTTATTTAATTCTTGAAACCCGTTCTGAGAGAAAAAGCACTATCCACATTGTTTTCACAAGGAAACTGAGAGGCTGCAAGTGTGAGTTACTTTTCCCGAGGTTACACAGCTAGTGAGTACTCAAACCAAGGTTAGATCTTACAGCCTGACTGTAGTTTGGACTCTTAAACCCCACAATATGTGCCTGGCTCTGAAGGGTTCTTATAGACTCTCAACCGTGGTTTTCACACTTGAGTATTCATCAGAATCGCCTGGAGGGCTGCTCCCCTTTCTCCTCAGAGTTTCTCATTTGTTAGATATCAGCAGGTGATTAGAATATCTAATCACCTAATAATTTATTTAAGTTTATTAGAACATCTAATAAACTAGGTGTTGCTACTACTGGTCCAAGGACCGTAGTTTGAGAACCGCAGGTAGCCCTTCTCCAGGACTTATAGTCACATCCATTTATCAGACCAGATAAACATGATTTAAATGACTGTCCAGTTTTTACTAGTGCATACGTTTTCTTATCACAAAGAAACAGTGTAGGTTATTATTACCTGGTTGGTATTGATGTTGAGCGCTTGGAATTTAGTTTGGAAAGAAGGCCCCACTCCCACAAAAGCTTGAGTATAATCTTAGCTGCTTCCTCTTTCCTGTCATGTAGAGGCCATGAAATTTAATGAAGTTAATAACGTGGTTTTTGAGCTCTTTTGTCAGCCACTCCAGTACTCTTGCCTGGAAAATCCCATGGATGGAGGAGCCTGGTAGGCTGCAGTCCATGGGGTCGCTAAGGGTCGGACACGACTGAGCGACTTCACTTTGACTTTTCACTTTCACACATTGGAGAAGGAAATGGCAACCCACTCCAGTGTTCTTGCCTGGAGAATCCCAGGGATGGGGGACCCTGGTGGGCTTCTGTCTGTGGGGTCACACAGAGTCGGACACAACTGAAGTGACTTAGCAGCAGCAGTCAGCTGGAAAGTAGAACCAGCCAAGGTCTGGTATCCATGAAGATGACTAAAGATTAATAAAATGTTCTAGCCCAGCCAGATAGTAAAATACATTGTAAAGTGACAGAAAGGAAAACGGTACGTTCAGTTCAGTTCAGTTCAGTCGCTCAGTCGTGTCCGACTCTCCGTGACCCCATGAATCACAGCAGGCCAGGCCTCCCTGTCCATCACCAACTCCCGGAGTTCACTCAAACTCATGTCCACAGAGTCGGTGATGCCATCCCGCCATCTCATTCTCGGTCGTCCCCTTCTCCTCCCGCCCCCAACCTTTCCCAACATCAGAGTCTTTTCCAGTGAGTCAACTCGTCACAAGAGGTGGCCAAAGTATTGCAGTTTCAGCTTTAGCATCAGTCCTTCCAATGAACACCCAGGATCGATCTCCCTTAGAATGGACTGGTTGGATCTCCTTGCGGTACAAGGGACTCTCAAGAGTCTTCTCCAGCACCACAGTTCAAAAGCATCAATTCTTCGGCGATCAGCTTTCTTCACAGTCCAACTCTCACATCCATACATGACCACGGGAAAAACCATAGCCTTGACTAGACGGACCTTTGTTGGCAAAGGAATGTCTCTGCTTTTTAATATATTATCAAGGTTGGTCATAACTTTCCTTCCAAGGAGTAAGCGTCTTTTAATTTCATGGCTGCAATCAGCATCTGCAGTGATTTTGGAGCCCCCCAAAATAAAGTCTGACACTGTTTCCACTGTTTTCCCATCTATTTCCCATGAAGTGATGGGACCAGATGCCATGATCTTTGTTTTCTGAATGTTGAGCTTCAAGCCAACCTTTTCACTCTCCTCTTTCACTTTCATCAAGAGGCTTTTGAGTTCCTCTTCACTTTCTGCCATAAGGGTGGTGTCATCTGCATATCTGAGGTTATTGATATTTCTCCCAGCAATCTTGATTCCAGCTTGTGCTTCTTCCAGCCCAGTGTTCCTCATGATGTACTCTGCATATAAGTTCAATAAGCAAGGTGACAGTATACAACCTTGACGTACTCCTTTTCCTATTTGGAACCAGTCTGTTATGAGTTCCCCCTCCTGAACCCCCCTCCCACCTCCCTCCTCCCTTTATCCTCTCTCTGGGTCATCCCTGCACGCCAGCCCCGAGCATCCTATAACATGCATTGATCCTGAACTGGTGATTCGTTTCACATATAACAACATACATGTTTCAATGCCATTCTCCCAAATCATCCCACCCTCACCCTCTCCCACAGAGTCCCATAGATTGTTCTATACATCTGTGTCTCTTTTGCTGTCTCGTATACAGGGTTATCATTTGCATCTCTCTAAATTCCATATATATGCGTTAGTATACTGTATTGGTGTTTTTCTTTCTGGCTTACTTCACTCTGTATAATAGGCTCCAGTTTCATCCACCTCATTAGAACTGATTCAAATGTATTCTTTTTAATTGCTGAATAATACTCCATTGTGTATATGTACCATAGCTTTCTTATCCATTCGTCTGCAGATGGACATCTAGGTTGCTTCCATGTCCTGGCTATTATAAACAGTGCTGCAATGAACATTGGAGTACATGTGTCTCTTTCAATTCTGGTTTCCTCGGTGTGTATGCCCAGGAGTGCGATTGCTGGATCAAATGGCAGTTCTATTTCCAGATTTTTAAGGAATCTCCACACTGTTCTCCATAGTGGCTGTACTAGTTTGCATTCCCACCAACAGTGTAAGAGGGTTCCCTTCTCTCCACATCCTCTTCAGCATTTATTGCATGTAGACTTTTAGATAGCAGCCATTCTGACTGGTGTGAAATGGTATCTCATTGTGGTTTTGATTTGCATCTCTCTGATTATGAGGGATGTTGAGCATTTTTTCATGTGTTTGTTAGCCATCTTTATGTCTTCTTTGGAGAAATGTCTGTTTAGTTCTTTGGCCCATTTTTTGATTGGGTCGTTTATTTTTCTGGAATTATCAGTTGCTTCATTTGCTATTATTTTCTCCCATTCTGAAGGCTGTCTTTTCACCTTGCTTAGAGTTTCCTTTGCTGTGCAGAAGCTTTTGATTTTAATTAGGTCCCATTTGTTTATTTTTGCTTTTATTTCCAATATTCTGGGAGGTGGGTCTTGGAGGATCCTGCTGTGATTTATGTCGGAGAGTGTTTTGCCTACATTCTCCTCTAGGAGTTTTATAGTTTCTGGTCTTACATTTAGCTCTCTAATCCATTTTGAGTTTATTTTTGTGTATGGTGTTAGGTAGTGTTCTAGTTTCATTCTTTTACAAGTGGCTGACCAGTTTTCCCAGCACCACTTGTTAAAGAGACTGTCTTTTCTCCATTTTATATTCTTGCCTCCTTTGTCAAAGATAAGGTGTCCATAGGTGCATGGATTTCTCTCTGGGCTTTCTATTTTGTTCCATTGATCTATATTTCTGTCTTTATGCCAGTACCATACTTAGATGCTCTTCTGGAACTCTCTTGCTTTTTGCTTTCTCCATGATCCAGCGGACGTTACTAGAGCAGAAATAAATTTTTTTACGACAGACTCAGATATCTCCCCAAATCAACCCAGGTATTGTGGGATGATGAGGTGTGATAAAAGTGATATGTATTTAAAAGCAGTGGGGAAGAGATTCAGTAAATGGTGCTAGGACAGCAGCTTTTCATTGGAAATGAAAAGATCAAAACTTTTCAATGTAAAGAACATTTAAATTTGATTTTGGACGAATGCTTTTACAAATTGGGAAAGTGAAAAGCATATCTAAATTCAAATATTCCTTCTTCCTTTTTCTCTTACTCCCTCCCCTCTTGCAATGCTGACCACCTGCTGGTCCCCAAACACAGGCATAGTTTCACCTCAGGGCATCTGCCCTTGCCAGGACATCCCCCAGGACCAGCCCCCTACATACCCATCAGTTTTTTCTCTTGCTTCCCTCCAGATCTCTCTTCCCTTTATGCTTATGTTCTGTGATCATCTTAAAATTATATTCGGATCCCTCCCTTTTCCCTTCGTCTTAACTCTTTGTTTTTTCAGAGTACTTATTACTACCTGACATTATACTTTTAATAGATTATCTGGCTTTTGTTCTCACCCTAGAATTAAGTTACTTTAGCTTCACAAGAATTTAAACTTCATGAGGATATTTTATTCCATATTTCCTTTGTTCAATTCTCTAATACCCAGAAAAATATCTAGTGCACAGCAAAAAACCTACCAGAATTTGTTGACTGAATGAATAAATGGATGGATGATAGGAATCCCAGATGTTGTAAAGGAAGATGAGTTATTTTGACATGAAATAATTTAAAAATTGTCAAAACAAAATTGAAAAAAAAAATGGAACTGATAGGATAGAGACAGAGGCCTAGTTTTTTAAGATATGAAAACAGCTCTAATAAAAATATGAAATGATTCATTAGAAAATTGGGCAACTGATCTCATTAGGCAGGTGTTTGAGAAGGTATAATTTGTTTTCATAGTAATGTTCTAATGTTTCCATTTATTTGTGAGTTTAGTATAAGTAGCTCTTAGAAAATGTTTGTGATGTCTATGTTCAATTAACTGTAGCAACTCATTTCCTAAGAAGTATTAAAACAGTATGCATACTCATGTTTTGGACTAAGCTTGGTTGGCTTCTATCAAGAAGATTACAAGACTTTTTAAGATTCCTTAGGATTTGGAGTTGTCTATGGTTAAGAACCGGAGAAGGCAATGGCACCCCACTCCAGTACTCTTGCCTGGAAAATCCCATGGATGGAGGAGCCTGGTAGTCTGCAGTCCATGGGGTTGCTGAGGGTCGGACATGACTGAGCGACTTCACTTTGACTTTTCACTTTCACACATTGGAGAAGGAAATGGCAACCCACTCCAGTGTTCTTGCCTGGAGAGTCCCAGGGACGGGGGAGCCTGGTGGGCTGCCATCTATGGGGTCTCACAGAGTTGGACACAACTGAAGCGACTTAGCAGCAGCAGCAGCATGGGTATGAACAAGACCCATAGCTGTGCTAGTGTGATCCAAGAGATGACAAGAAACAGCAAGTAAAAGACTACCAAATGCACATCAAAAATCACCGCTGTGTCTAGGGATGCGGGCATTTCACCACTGATGGGTACCTTTCTCTTTTCCTGTCATGATGACTTGGGAGTGTTGCCCATGGCCTTTAGAGGCCTGGGGACTGAGATGTAAACTCTTCTGTGGTCTGTGAGATTGTACCATCACAATGCAGGTAGTCCTGCCTCGAATGCCAATGCCATTCGTCCCCAGTGAGAAGCAGTGAAAAGTGTTGGAGGCAGCAGATGCCTTTGGGAAGTGCGTAGTACATGTCCGATGTTTGGAAACTTAGCTTCTCTGGACCTCAGTCTCCCTCATCTGTAGACTGAGGGAGATAGATTATAGAATAGGAAGCCCTTCTCTCTCCCCACATCGTTAATGCGTGGTGATAGTAGGGTTTTCCTGCTCAGATAATCAACTGAAGAAACTTGGACAAGGAGAAATTTAGGGGACAGAACAGAAATTTTTCACGCAATTCGCTTGCCTGATAAGCATCCCCTTTTCAGGATGCTCTCACTCTTCTGCCCGCTTTATTGTGTCGTTGTAGAATTGTGTTATCTGCCAAGTGTGGATTTGTTTGTTCCTTACACTACTATTGCTAGTTATGCCTGCTACTATAGTTAAGTTACCTACATAAACCCATGACATATGAATGTGAGAAGAAAGAAGAGTTGCTATTTCTAGGAAAATTAAGCTGAGTGCTTGGAAATGACCTGAAAGAATTTAAAAATATTGGGGAAGAGGCGGAAATTATAAAATGACAGATTTTTTGGACAGCATCTTTAAGTTCTGACACTACTTTAAAAAAAACACCTCAAAAAACAAGCAACAAATAACGCCACTAAAAAAAGAAAAAAGACAAACCAACCCAGATAAGAGAAAACCTGCACTGGGAATTGAAGAAGATCCATTATAGGTGTGTTTTATGGTACTGGATCTGTAAGCCCATAAGCAAAATTCCCTTGCCCACTAGAAAGGAATGTATGGTTATGTATGTCTAGAAAATAAAAGATATGTATGTATGATTCTTTTGTGATTCCTCAATGTTATAGACACTGCTACTTGCCCTCATGTACATTGTCTGCTCCTTAGAAACATTACCTTCAAAGTACTGTCCGCCAAATATTGTATTAAGACAATATTTCCTAGCCCTCTTTGCTTCTAGGGATTGCCATTGACTAAGCTCTAGCCAAAGGCATACAAATAAAAATACTAAGTACAGCTTCTGGAAAGTGCTTTTGAAAGGAAAGCATGTACTGTTTTTGCTGACTTCTTGTCCATTGGAATGTGGATGTGACAGTTGCAGCTCAAGCAACTACATTAGAGCATGAGGTAGAAGCCCTCTTATAAAAGGCAGAATATGGCATGCAGTGCCTGGGTCCCTGATGGCTCCAGAGACAATAGCACAGCCTTGGACTGTGTAACTCCAGACTGTATTTCCGTGAGAGAAAATTTTCCTCTTGTTTAAGCCATTATTATTTTGAATTTTCAGTCATCTACAGCCACATTTTAAGCCAACAGGACTAGAACAATGGGATGTATGTTGTGTTCTCAGTGGTTGAAAATCGAAGCTGTTATTTTAATTTTAGGAGTTCTTGCTAAGGGCAGGTGTGCTATTCCAGAATACACTGTTCTGAGGTAGGGATGCCTTCATCTGGTATCTTGGCATTTCATAAGTTCTTAGAGTAGATGAGTTGTGGTCGTAATAGGTATTAAAGAGTAATTTTTTCCTGTTGGTCAACTGCTCTCTGAATATGCACTGTTATCTATCGAGGAATAACCTGGGACAACTCAGGAATGTCATCATGTTGCATGGATTTCACCCTCTGAGAAAGTGCATATCCTGTTTTGAATGTGTTTAGTACTGCTTATTTTAGGATTAAAGGGTAATAAAGTGAAGGAATACATTTAATCCATTTGATGGTCCCTATCGTTTTACCAGTAGACCGAGCAGGGAAGTTGGGTTCACATTACATCCGTGGAGAGGTATGCCACAGCGCTACTGTGTGGGAGTGTGGGCAAGGGTGAAACCCTATCGCCTTTGTGTGAGCACAGAAGGACATATGCCTTTTTAACCTCGTAATTAAATAATCACTGTCCAAAAACGTTTCTCTCTGGAAAGTCTGCCCTGTTGGTTGTATCTCAGAATAGTTTTGCGTGAAAGTCTTTAAGCAGAAATTACCTTTATGATGGTTATTGCTGACCAGCTTTCTCAAATTATCTGAGCAAAGTGTTAAATTGGTAATAAAAAATGTCTGAGAAAAAATTAGATGACATTTTGGGGTCAAGTTTTCAAATGGAAGAGGAACACACTGGGAAATGGATTTATAAAAAGCTTAAAGGGAATTTATTCATTCAAGAAAGTTTATTGTGTATGTGCTATGACTTATGCATGCATGCTTAGTCACTCAGTTGTGTCTGACTCTTTGCGACCTCATGGACTATAGCCCTCCAGACTTCTCAGTCCGTGGGATTCTCCAGGCAGGAATACTGGAGGGGGTTGCCATATCATCCTCCAGGGAATCTTCCCAACCCAGGGATCGAACCCACATCTCCTGGATTGTAGGTGAATTCTTTACCCACTTGCCGTAAAATACAGTAAGACTGATGTCATGAATGTGTATATTTTCAATTCGTTGGATGTCCTTCTTTGATACATATGCGTACATATAGGTATGCACATGCAGTGTGCATAGATCAGTGTGAATGTGTGTTTGTACCTATGTTTTTTTTTTAACACAAATGGTGGCTTGTTATAAATACTTACTTTTTATCACTTGACAGTAGATCTTGGAGGACTTTTAACATTAGTGTATTATTTATATATAAATATTATTATAGAAGAAAAAAACAGACCAGGCAATAGCCCATTATATAGCTATGTCATAATTTTTTTTTTTAACCAGTTGTCCGCTGATGATCATTTAAGATGTTTAAAATTTCTGGCTAATGCAGTGGTGCTTTAGCAGACATTATTTGTAGCTTGTCACTGCCTTTTCATGTGACAGTATCTGGGGCATAAATTCCTAAACACAGAATCATCAAATCAAAATGTACGTGCAAATTAATTAGTTGACCATTACTAAATAGGAAAAATAATGGTTTCCAAAGATGTTTAGATCTATCAGTGTGTATGAGGGTAAAAGATTAAGTTTACATGATTGAACATTTAACTTCAAAAAACTTTTTGGAATGCCATTTAAAGCATTTATTTTGTATTGTGGTAAGACAGTCATGGGCTACCCAGGTGGTGCTGGTGATAAAGAATCTCCCTGCCAGTGTTGGAGACATAAGGGATGCAGGTTTGATCCCTAGGTCAGGAAGATCCCCTGGAGGAGGACATGACAGCTTACTCCAGTATCCTTACCTGGAGATTCTCCATGGACAGAGGAGCCTGGTGGGCTACGGTCCATAAGGTCACAAAGAGGTGGACATGACTGAAGTACCTTAGCACGCATGTATAAGATAGTCATAGCTGGGATACCATCTTGATTTATTATGTTGATATACCACTCTCAAGTTTTTGCAAAACCATTAAATTGGATTTAACCTACTTGCACTGGGGTAGGAGTTTTTAGGTAACTTAACCCTGATGGTCAAGACTCTTTGGGAATAAGATAGATCGTCATTATTATATTATATTATATGTCTATAATATATACTGTCAGCATGCGGTACTGGTGATGCCCGCGGTACTGAATTCTGGTGTATCAGAGTGTGAGTTTGTGTTCTGTCACATGAGTGGGTAGACAGAGGCAGAGGCTGGTGTTAATGATTTTGGTACTGGTCCATTCTGCCCCTAATTTTTTTTTTTTTTTTAATCTCATCTGAGTCTTGATTTACAGATCTGTAAAAATCAAGGAGGAGTTTCGTAAATTGGGGAAGAAACCCTCTCTCCCTCACTGTTCCCGTCACACTCTAGAAATGTTGCTTAAACCTTAAACCCAGTTTGAAAGTTATGGTTTAACTGTGTGCCTGGCAGCATTTCTTTCTCTCCATCTCCTCTGTATCGTGCTCTGCTAGAAACCACTATTATTTCTCGCTTCTACAGGTTCCCTGGTCTACCTAACAGATTTTCCCACTTCTGCCTTTTCACCCCTCTAATCCATTTTCCACCCAGCCCTCGGATACAAAGAGGTAGTTCTTATGAAATATTGAGCAGATAAAAATATTAATAAAATATGTATAAGGCAAAAACAACAGTGTTGTGATGGACACCCATGAACCTGCCACCTGGTTTTAGGAAAAAGAACCTTATTATCTCTTGTGATTCCATCCTCTTTCCTCTCTCAGAAGTAACTACTGTCTTGAATTACAAATTTATCACATCCTTAGCTTGTTTCATAGCTTTGCCATAATTTATGTCTTACTAGGCATCTTTGCTTCTGTAATGTTCTTTTGGAACACAATATTCAAGAGGTTATCTGAAGCATGTGCCCAGGATTGGCCTTGCCAGGTCATCTGGCACGTACCTGGGACTTTGCTAAATAAGGATACACTGCTTTCCAAAGTTAATACTCCGCCAGCAGTTAAGGTTCTGCTTGTTCTCATCCTTGGCCACACTTGGTTTTGTCTGATCCCTCCTTAGTCCTTTTTACATGTGGCTTCCACTGCCTAGAATGTCCTTTCCCCATCTATTCCAGAACTGGCTGCTTCTTGCATCTTTCCATTCTCAGTTTAAATGTCACCTTCTCAGAATATTTCTCTGCCCATAAGCCCGTCTTGCCCCCAGACTATAAGGGCAGGACCTGTGTCTGCTTGGTTCATCATTGTGTTTAAAAAGCACATTGATTTTCTGGAAGGTGCTCAATAAATAGTTGAAATGAGAGTAAGCAATGATGTGAATCAGGTCCTTTCTGGTCTGAAGTCTTCTGTGTGAAATGATGTAAAGATTTGAGAAAGTTCAAGAGAATCTGAACTCTGTTTGGCTCTGGCTTCAAGGCAGCTTTGTGATGAAGGTGGTTTCAGAAGACCTCCTCTGAAGGGGTGTGGATGCTCAGCTACTCTGGTGGAACATTTCCACCAGCAGACATGAAAAATGTCTGTGTGCAATACATGAATAAATGGAGCGTAAATAAATGAACAAGCAGAGCATACATAATAGGGCATGCATAAACAGGAGTTATAGACATGCTTGTCTCCCAAGTAAGAAAGTAGATGGAGGTGCTCTTGAGGTGCAGAATTAACCGATATTCTAGCACTCCTGAGTGGGACTGAAATGTAAGTGATTCAAGATGGGAGACCTGGGGAAGTTTTAGTCCAGAGCTCAGATTCCCAGTGTGGACATTCGAATTTGCCTGTGGATGTTGTGGGGTTTTGCCTGTGTTCATAGGAGTTGGCTTCTTTCAGTCCTTAGGGGTGGCACATTTTCTTTGAGCTCAGCTTGGTGAAAGCTGGGTGGTGCAGCTTCAGTACTGGGCATACTGGGTGGGGGTGGCAGGTCACTCGTGAAGATTAACACAGAAACATCCCTAAATAATGTTTTATTATCCATAAATAATGAAATCCATTACATGGAGTCATTTACAGCCTGCAAAGCACTTTCTCATACATAATCTGATCACCTAGAAATGGGAGGAAATTGACTTGTGTTCAAGATTCCTGTGAAATCCCAGCAACAGGGATGCCATGCAGGGAGGTGATCATAAGCTCAGGCTGGAATCTCTGTTACTCACTGACCAGCTCTGTCAATTTGGATATGTCACTTTTCAGTTTCCTCATCTGTAAAATGGGAACATCAATGCTTCTCTAAGTTTCCAGTGAGGGAAGTGATATGATAAAGATAAAACACCTGGCACAGTATCTGGCACGTTGGAAGTGCTTGAATTTCTTTTTCCTTTAAAGAGTTATTTTTAATTTATATATGATGGAACAAGAGATACCCAGAGGAGATTGACATGCTGGAGTATGTAGTTGAAAGTAGGCCCAGAATGCATATCTAGGCACTTTCTGGCCAGTATTTCTGGGACACACTTCTTTCTCAGAACAGCTCAGATATCTTAAGCCTCTCTTAATTAAGCTCTTTCTATGAAAGAGCTACTCTTATTTTTTTTTTTTAAGGTTTTGCAAGTCGGTTTTGCTTCAATACATTCTTAGTCATTTATGATTTAAAATGGGAGGATTAAGACTGAACAATTGGCAGCAGCCTGTAGATACAAATGCCTTTGAGGACTGCTAAAAAGGAAGCAGGAAGTAGAAGAGGGTAAGTAATACTGTCAGAGCATCAGCCTCCAGACTGCAAGTCCCTGGAAGAAAGAGCTCCAAGGGGCTCTCTGTGCCCCTTGCTTGTGTGCTGACATGTGAGGACCTCTCGAAGTCTGTGGCCAAGAGGAAATGCCTCTTTGTGAGAAGTCAGCTTAGTGTGAAAAGGATGGGCAGGCTGACTTGGGATAATTAGTGGCCCAGTGAAGCAGAAAAAGCCCCTCCAAGCCTCGTTGTTGCCCACTGGCTGATGGACCTCCCCACCGTTGTTGCAGCCCTGACCTTTTTCCTGACATCTTTCCAGAAGAGGGTTTCTTAATGTGGCCTCCCATAGATAGAGCGCTCCTGAACAAGGATGGAAAAAACTGACATCTTTTGTTTCTGCTAACCCCTACTTGAACTTTAGCATTTCCCTGAATTCTGAGTGAAGGCAGCAGACCACAGTGATTGCATTAGCACTACCTGTGCCTTTAGCACCAGCAAAAATCCCAGATGCTTTCATATCGTGTTAACAGTCATGGAAGTCATCTTGAAAGATCATTAATGTTCATCGTTGTTTAGAAATCATGGCACTTAGTAGATTTACTTCTGGATCTTTGTATATCATATTTTAATAGATATTTCCATATAAACCAAGCTATATAAATTATAGCTTATATATAACACATAACATTTATGATTGTATGATATATAACTATAACTTATATGCTGTGTATTATTAATTATATAATCTATATGTGTAGTGTGTACTTACATGTAAAGACAAATTGCTCCATCAGATTTAAAATATTTTAATAACTGTATTTTAACATAACTGGCTTCCTTTATAATCTGATATATTTTGTTTTGCTTCCCCTGTGGCTCAGCTGGTAAAGAATCTGCCTGCAGTGTGGGAGACCTGGGTTGGGAAGATCCCCTGGAGAAGGGAAAGGCCACCCACTCCAGTATTCAGACCTGGAGAATTCATATTTTGTTTTACTCATTACATTATGAGAAGGGGTTCATAGCTTTCGCCAAATGCCCATAGGGAGGGTGAGGCACGGAACAGGTGAAGAAGACATGCTTGTTCTGAAGGGAGGATCGAGGAGAGGGAGGAGGAGGAGGATCTGCCCTGGAGATTTTAGTTGTTATCTGTCTTTAGAAGTCTGTGAATATAGTAGAGTTGGTTTGGAGGTGGCTTTGGCTTTCCTTAACCACACTGTTGAGTATTATTTTTCAAACTTTCCTTTTCACCAAGGGAAGCATTTTGCTGTTCAGAGACTTGTCCCGCTGCCCTCAGCATCTTGTGGAGTGTCATCTTCTCTGATTCCCTGAGGACAGAGTGGAAAGGAGAGTCCCCAGAGGTGAATCGGAGCTTCCTGTGTTTCTGAGGTCCCTCCCCTTCACCGGCATTCCCTTCACACACACACACACACACACACACACACACACACAAGCATACTTTTCAGCTTCCCTCCCTCTTCCCTTCACTGCGTGACGAATGCTTTCTCCCCAGCCCTCCTCCCGATGCAAGTTTGAAGAGAGGGGGAAAGCACAACCAGGCCATTGCCAGGCACCAGCGAGATCATATTAGGAAACCGCCACGTGTCTTTGTCTGTTCACTTGGAAAGGGCCCGGACGTAGAAGCTCCTGTTTCTCCCAGGCAGCATGGCTTAGAACAGAGCTTCCCAAAGCCACCTGTTCATGTGTCCCCTCTGTGACTTTTGCCACATCTAGGGACCTTGCCCTACTGCTGAGAGGCAATTCTGTGTAGTAAGTCTGCTTTCAGGACCTTGCCTGGGTTCCTGTCCAGTTCTGCCACTGGCAGCTGTGTGTCTCTCTAAACCTCGATGTCAGTATCCTTATCTATAAAGTGGGAATTGAGATAGTTTGTATCTTACAAGGTTGTTAGAAAAATTAAATAAGTTAATACTAAAGTTTGTGAGAACCAGTCTTCAAATCCAGATCTATCTGGTCTGAAAAACTAGGACAAGTTCTTTACTCTTACTGATAGTTACTGCTTCACCTGGACAATGATACTTATCTCAAAGAATAGTTACAGGATTTAACCAAGAGGGACTCTGTGAGGTTTCCGGAGTTTTGTGAGGATTAAATGAGATCATATGTTAATAAGCTTAGAAAAGTGGCTGCCACATATTAAATTAAATTCTTCCATATAAATGCTAATTACCACACCTGACTAATAAAGGTATTTAATAAATGTTGACTTTCGTTGTTGTGGTTAAGCCTCTAGGCGCAGTACTCTTTGTTCATTCTCATTATTGAGCGCATGTCTTTAATGTTATCTGGTAATGGCTACTCCTTGGAGCTAAACATCTAATTGCACAGGGAAGACTTTTTACTGATGATGCCTAATAAAAGTGGAACCTCTTTTTAATCTATTGACTTTTCCACTGCACAATTAGTTTGCTTTCAATTTTTGTTTTCTGCCACAGTTGGTAGTCTATGAAAAGAGGCCTGCCTGTTTTGTCTCTTAAAGACCGAATATTTTTTCTTGGCTTGGTATTCACACCTAGCTACTTAGAATTTAAAGGAAAAAAATGGGATTTTAGAAAACCATTTTAACATCCTCCAGGTGAAAAGGGAAAAATTCACTGTAAGACATCTAGTTTAGACTATTATGAAATATTATCTCTGAGAAATGTAATGTGTTCATCTAAAAAATTTAAAGGCATATTACCTTCACTTTAACTGAAATATCAGCAGTGCTTTTTAATTAGGTTTCTTTTAACTCCCCACATTTTCAGGCTAGGATAGAAAAGGTCAAGACAGTTTCTGAAGAAAGATCTAAGTTTTCATTTTTCTCACTTTATAATCACATTGTTTTTTTACTTCTCAATAGCTGACATTCTAAAAATAATCTTGTTTTGGCTCATAGGCTTCATCAATCTGGCCTAGAATGATTTTTTTTGGAGGGGGGAGATGTTATCACTGCATTTGGTTTCCAGTGATAATCTAGGTGGACTTAGAAGAATTCCCCCAGCAAAACCTTGTGAGGTCAGCCAGGGCAAATGTTTAACATTTCGGCAACTTATCTCCTTGTTTGTTTAGCATTTCTTAGCCTTTGAAGCTTCCCATAAATAATCATGAAGTTATCACAGAGGGAATCAGCTAAGATGAATTGATGTTATTCCCAAATACAAGTCCCGTGCCAGGAGCTGGCTGGTGCTTCAGGAAGATGGCGGTGGGAGCAATATTGCCTGCCCCTCCTCATGGCCTAGTAAACTACACCATTATTGGTTCTCTTGGTGACTAGGCCTATCAGACCTTTAATAAGCCTGTTGGATTTTTATTTCATCCTGGTGGTTTGGAGTATGAGGTAGTAAACAGAAACCTGTATCTCCAAACTACAGAGGTGATTTGCCAGTTATATGGATGCTTGTCGGAGGATAATAAGTGCCTCCAAAGTACAACCCGTAATACATGCACACTCGTAAGCACTGCCATCAGTTGCAAGGAATTCAGAATAGAAAAATATACCAGGCTCAATGAACTGGATAATTGTCCCGAGTATCTCTTTTGCTTTAACGACAGAGGCAGACTGTTGTGAAATATGGTGGTTACACTGCTCCTCATTGAAAGTCCTGCTGGTGGCACCGTGTCAGCTCCAGAAAATGAGGAGACTGGAGTTCCAGGTGGAAGATAAAGCATGAAAAAGACCTTTGTGAGCATCTGTCCTTTTTTCCTGCTCCCTTACCCCCTCTTCTAGTCTGCACGGTTACAGTATGGACTTGCATCTGTGAGCCATTCCTTCAGACTCAGTGGCTGACTTGAAATTGAGAGATTGAAAGGAAGGAAAGTTTTCTGCATTGGGAGACTGGGTGATGCTGAATACCAAAAGCCAGGAAGAGGAAGAGAAGATATAGGGGAGGAAAGGAGGAGGGATTCAGATAAGATGGGGTTGAATGGCCCAGAGGACATTCTGATAGACACGTTCTGAAGGTTTATCCAGGATTCGGGCTTAAGAGTATGGTTGGGGCTTCAGATAAAGACATTGTTAGTCGAACTTCCCTGGTGGTTCCGTGTTTAAGCATCCTCCTGCCAATGCAGAGGACACAGGTTTGATCCCTGGGCTGGGAAGATTCCATGTGCCACCGGGCAACTAAGCCCGCATGCCACAATGACTGAAGCCCTCTTACCTCAGAGCCCATGCTCTGCAACAGGAGAAAGCAGCATAATGCGAAACCCATGCACTGCAACTGCAGAGAGCAGACGCTCCCTTCAACCAGGGAAAGCCCGTGAATAGCAGCAAAGACCCGGTGCCGCCAAAAATAAATAAATTAAACAATTTAAAATGGATATTGTTAGTCATTTGTGTTTAGGAAGTTGAGGGTAAGTAGTTAAAACCATGGAAGCAATATGACCAGGAAAAGGTATGTGTGTGTGTGAGTCGCTCAGTCGTGTCCAACTCTTTGCAACCCCATGGACTGAATTCCATAGAATTCTGCAGGCAAGAATACTAGAGTGGGTTGTTGTTTTCTTCTCCAGGGGATCTTCCTGACCCAGGCATTGAACCTGGGTCTCCTGAATTGTAGGCAGATTTTTTATCATCTGAGCCACCAGGGAAGCCCAGGAAAAGGTATAGACACTGTTCTGTAAGGTAAGAGAAGTGTATCATTGGTGAAGAATTGTATGTGCCTACAGGTAACACTGAGGAAGTCTTTCTTATCTCTCCTTGCTATTCTTTGGAACTCTGCATTCAGATGCTTAAATCTTTCCTTTTCTCCTTTGCCTTTCACCTCTCTTCTTTTCACAGCTATTTGTAAGGCCTCCTCAGACAGCCATTTTGCTCTTTTGTATTTCTTTTCCATGGGGATGATCTTGGTCCCTGTCTCCTGTACAATGTCACGAACCTCCGTCCAGAGTTCATCAGGCACTCTTATCAATCAGATCTAGTCCCTTAAATCTATTTCTCACTTCCACTGTATAATCATAAGGGATTTGACTGAGGTCATATCTGAATGGTCTAGTGGTTTTCCCTACTTTCTTCAATTTAAGTCTGAATTTCGCAATAAGGAGTTCACGATCTGAGCCACAGTCAGCTCCTGGTCTTGTTTTCGCTAACTGTATACAGCTTCTCCATCTTTGGTTGCAAAGAATATAATCTATCTGATTTCGGTGTTGACCATCTGGTGATGTCCATGTGTAGAGTCTTCTCTTGTGTTGTTGGAAGAGGGTGTTTGCTATGACCAGTGCATTCTCTTGACAAAACTCTATTAGCCTTTGCCCTGCTTCATTCCGTGCTCCAAGGCCAAATTTGCCTGTTACTCCAGGTGTTTCTTGACTTCCTACTTTTGCATTCCAGTCCCCTATAATGAAAAGGACATCTTTTTTGGGTGTTAGTTCTAAAAGGTCTTGTGATCAATGCAAAGAAATAGAGAAAAACAACAGAATAGGAAAAACAAGAGACCTCTTCAAGAAAATTAGAGATTCCAAGGGAACATTTCATGCAAAGATGGGCTCGATAAAGGACAGAAATGGTATGGACCTAACAGAAGCAGAAGATATTAAGAAGAGGTGGCAGGAATACACAGAAGAACTGTACAAAAAAGATCTTCACGACCAAGATAGTCACAATAACGTGATCACTGACCTAGAGCCAGACATCTTGGAATGTGAAGTCAAGTGGGCCTTAGAAAGCATCACTACGAACAAAGCTAGTGGAGGTGATGGAATTCCAGTTGAGCTATTTCAAGTCTTGAAAGATGATGCTGTGAAAGTGCTGCACTCAATATGCCAGCAGATTTGGAAAACTCAGCAGTGGCCACAGGACTGGAAGAGGTCAGTCTTCATTCCAATCCCAAAGAAAGGGAATGCCAAAGAATGCTCAAACTACCACACAATTGCACTCATCTCACACGCTAGTAAAGTCATGCTCAAAATTCTCCAAGCCAGGCTTCAGCAGTATGTAAACCGTGAACTCCCAGATGTTCAAGCAGGTTTTAGAAAAGGCAGAGGCACCAGAGATCAAATTGCCAACATCCGCTGGATCATGGAGAAAGCAAGAGAGTTTCAGAAAAACATCTATTTCTGCTTCATTGACTATGCCAAAGCCTTTGACTGTGTGGATCACAATAAACTGTGGAACATTCTGAAAGAGATGGGAATCCCAGACCACCTGACCTGCCTCTTGGGAAACCTGTATGCAGGTCAGGAAGCAACAGTTAGAACTGGACATGGAACAACAGACTGGTTCCAAATAGGAAAAGGTGTACGTCAAGGTTGTATATTGTCACCTTGCTTATTTAACTTATATGCAGAGTACATCATGAGGAACGCTGGGCTAGAAGAAGCACAAGCTGGAATCAAGATTGCTGGGAGAAATATCAATAACCTCAGATGTGCAGATGACACTACCCTTATGGCAGAAAGTGAAGAGGAACTCAAAAGCCTCTTGATGAAAGTGAAAGAGGAGAGTGAAAAGGTTGACTTGAAGCTCAACATTCAGAAAACTAAGATCATGGCATCTGGTCCCATCACTTCATGGGAAATAGGTGGAAAAACAGTGGAAACAGTGTCAGACTTTATTTTTTGGGGCTCCAAAATCACTGCAGATGCTGATTGCAGCCATGAAATTAAAAGACGCTTGCTCCTTGGAAGGAAAGTTATGACCAACCTTGATAGTATATTAAAAAGCAGAGACATTCCTTTGCCAACCAAGGTCCATCTAGTCAAGGCTATGGTTTTTCCCGTGGTCATGTATGGATGTGAGAGTTGGACTGTGAAGAAGGCTGATGGCCGAAAAATCGATGCTTTTGAACTGTGGTGTTGGAGAAGACTCTTGAGAGTCCCTTATACTGCAAGGAGATCCAACCAGTCCATTCTAAAGGAGATCAGTCCTGGATGTTCATTGGAGGGACTGATGCTAAAGCTGAAACTGCAATACTTTGGCCACCTCATGCGATGAGTTGACTCACTGGAAAAGACTTTGATGCTGGGAAAGGTTGGGGGCGGGAGGAGAAGGGGACTACGGAGAATGAGATGGCTGGATGGCATCACCGACTCTGTGGATATGAGTTTGAGTGAACTCCGGGAGTTGGTGATGGACAGGGAGGCCTGGCGTGCTGTGATTCATGGGGTCGCGGAGAGTCGGACACGACTGAGCGACTGATCTGATCTGATCTGATCTGACAGGTAACACAGACCCCCCCAAAAAAACAAAAGTTAGCTTAAATGAAGTAGGAGTTTTGTTTTTAACACATAATGAGGCACACCGAGTAAGGGCAATCGAGGCTGGGTCGCCAGCTCAGTGCTGTCACCTGAGACCCTTCTCTTCCAGCTCATCCAATCCTTAGCACGTTCTCTTGTCCTCAAGAGAACACTGTGGCTTTTCTTGCCACCCCCCCACCACCCTGTCCCATATCCCCTCCTGTACATTCAGTATATTTCAGGCAGGAAGAAAGGAGAGGGAAGGAGGAAAAGTGTTGTTTCAGTTGAATTATTTTCCTTTCGTGGACGATCTACCGTGCCATCTCATTGGCCTGAACGTGGTCACATGACCATCCCTACCTGCAACGGAAGTTAGGAAATGTAGTTGTTGAACTGGATTCATTGGCATCCTGACTGTAATATTGGTGTTCTGTCAGCAAGGCACAGGGGCCAAAGGAAAGTTTTAAGTAATGAGTTAAACATTGAGCAATATTTATTGAATGCTGACTGTATGAAATATGTAAGAATTCTTCAAGTGGCTTTCTTCTCTTTACAGTCTTCTTCCAGTTGGATCAAGTCCCACCCTGGGAAAAATTGTATGGTCAAGGACCTGTCTGTTGCTTAACTTCCATTATTGCTTTTGGTCTTCACCTAAAACCCTCTGGGACTGGCACTGTTATCCGTTCTACGGGTAAGGAAACAGGCACAGAGACGTTACATCACTTCCCTGGTGTCACATAGCTGCTGATCCTGTATTCAGTGCTCTCTGCTGCTATTATGCCCCCGTATACTCAGCCCAGCTCCTACCTTCTGCCAAATCCCTTAACTTTTGGTGCCCAGTTCTCTTACATCTGTTCATGAGTTAAATTCCTCACTACTCAAAGGTAAAGTACTTGCTTACCTCTAAAGAAATCACCTAGAATTTACGTTTCTTATAAGAATTTGCATTTTAATGGGCTCATTTTGTATGAGAAAGTGACAAATACAGAAGAATGCCTCCTCTAGAGTTTTCACCTGCATGGAAGTGGGAAGTATTTGGGGGGGGTGTTGTTAGAGGCATTTCAGTGGATGGGAAGCTGACGCTGTTGGCAAGATGGGGGCAGGTGTGTTCCTGTTTTACCACCTAATCTGCTTGGGGAAGACAGAGTGAAACAGAAGGAAATAAGTAAGTGTGGACATTTTGCCTGTCTTTCTACTCATGGTGGTATCTGTCACAGTGTGAGCAGAACAGGAAGTACATGAATCTTTTGGTTCTTGTTGATTTCAGTTTCCCAGTGCCTCTGGTGGTGTGGGCTTTTTGCCACATCGAGGGGGATGTTAGTATTTAAAGATACATATTTTTAATGCACTGTGGCTCTTTGGTGCAAGCTCGTGACTCTGGCACTTATATGAAGCAGCAGTGCCTTTTGTAAATACTAGAGGAAAGCTGGTGGGATGGATGTATCAGGAGAAATGGTTATCACTTTCCAAGATGGCACCCCTTTTAAGTGTATTGTGAAGAGTTATCTTACTCTTGTCAACTTAAAAAAAATTGCACAACGTACGTGTTGTGAGTCAGGTTTTATTTGGGGCAAAATGAGGACTATCACTGGGGCAGGCAGGGGAGGCAGCATTTCACAAAGCTCTGAGAAATTGCTCCCAAGAGACAGGGGGAAGTGATTTTGGTGATTCTGTGATTTTGGTGAAGTGGGAGTACGTATAGTCCAGCACACATTTTTTGCAGAAGGTTTCTCCTAGTCTCATGAAGGTCACTGCTAACCATGAGGAGCAGGCATCACCATGAAGGATCTTAGTGCTTTTTTAGATATGAGGAGATACAAGAATTGGGCTCATAAGATCAGCTCCTGAAAATATCTAATTATCTGAAGACCTGTTTTGCCAGTTTTTCCCAGAGCACAGAGTGCCTCCTTTCTGTTCTCACTCTGAACTCCTTTCAGGAGGGTGTCCAAAATCAGCAACTGCAGAAGCAACATGATATAATCCTTGTAGAGGTAGATGGCATCTGCCAATGGCAAGTGCCGATTTGTAGTTGACAGTCTACATGAGTGCTTCTCAGGCTTGGCATTATTGACATTTTGGACTGAATAATTGTGTGTTTTTTTGGTGGGGAGCTGTCTCTGCATTGTATATTTAGCAGCATCTCTGATCTCTACCAGTTAGATGCTGTGACAACCCAAAGTGTCTTTGGACATCACCACATGTGCCCTAGAGGCAAATCACCCCTGGTTGAGAACCACTATTTTTCTTGATCTGACCTTGTATACTAACTCAAAACCTAAATCCTGCCTGAGATGTAACTCCAGTCCATATTTTTCTAGCTTTATTGAGATATAATTGATACAGAACATTTCCAGTCCATATTTATGAAATTCTGTAAAACTGACAGGGATGGGATATTTGGGGCTTAGAGAACTACCATGCCTCTACATTGGGTAGAGACAATTAGAATCTGTCAGTTGTAACATGCCATTAAATCATCTGTCCAGTAAATATTGAGTGCCAGCAACATACACGGCATTGCACTAAGGCCACGTACAGCAGGGCAAAGCATACATGTAGTTCCTGCCCTCATAAATCATCTACTCTACTTCGTCATATTCATGGATCATGAGGCATCCAATTACAGATTTTATTTAATTGTAGCAAGTGCTCTGCAGGGAAGGGCGAGTTGAGCTGATCAAGCTTCAAGGACTGAAGAAAATTATATTTAGCCCTTTAATCTGGAAGATAACCAAGTGATAGGCAAGTGAAGGGGGAACAGTATCCTGGGCAGGGGTAAAGTATCCTGGACCTGACATGTGCAAAGGTCCTGAGGCAGGAAGGAATGTCACATATTTAGACTGAACACCAGGACAGCAGATGTACAGAAAATAAGGCAGAGAATGGAAGAGATGAATGAGAGGCAGAGAAGAATGTCTGGACCAGATCGTCTTGGAAATTGAGGAGTTTATCTTAAGATTAATGGGAAGCCGTTGAATGGTTTTACACAGAACAGTTAAAGATTCAATTTGTGCTTTAAAAGATCAGCCTGTCTCTGTGTAGGTCCAGGAATCACAGGTTTCTCTCCAGACTATAAGGGATTGATCTCATTCCCTGCTGGGCAACTCTGATGGAGCCTTTTGAGGTTACCATGACCATTGGTGCCAGCACCCATCCTCCAACCACCCCAGTATGGAAGCTTTTAAAATTTTAAATAAAAGAAGCCATTTCTGTTCGTGTTCTCCCTTTGTTGTCCTTCTTTAAACTGTGATTGAAGCTAGGCTCACATATCTGAAAACCCCAGAGAAGAAAATCATTTCCATAGCAGCTGTAACCATGGGAAACCTTCAAAATAGCTCCCGTTCCTATATTCTGCTCCGCTCTATTTATTGGTTGGCTGAAAATGAGGACTCGCATTTTGGTGTTCTTCTTTTTGTCAAAATCCACAAAGATGAGAGTCTTCTTTTCACTTCCACATGTACCTTACCATAGCTTGAGAATCAAAAGATGGCCTATTGAGGGTGAGGAAGAAAATACAAAGCCATTAGGATGCCTTCATTTGTTCATAAGTTAAAAACACTCAAGGGGAATGTTGATTTAGATAACGAGGTCTCTGGTTTCTCTTCCTCTTGCTTGTTTCTTCCCAGGAAGTACGATAGCACCAAGTACATCTTCCCTGAGAGCTATCAGGAGCAAACCTCTCTTTTTTCTTTTCTTTCTGAGACACTTGAAAGTGGTTTCATCAGTTTCCTTTCCATTATTTTCTCACGGGCTTTTGGTAACAAGCCATCTCTTTGTCACTCCAGAGCGATGCTCGAAATTCTTCCAGAAACACTTGATTCCCCTTTGGAGAGTTTCTGTCATAAAAGTCATGGCTTGTTTGGGGCTGAATCTCTGGTATGGTACCTCTTTTTTTAAGGGGTGAGCACAGGATATACATGGGCAGGTCATTTCTCTTGATGAGCTGATTTTAAGGAAATGAAGATATGACAGTGAATCAGAAGTTATTGCTGTAAAGGTTAATAAGGAGACTGAAACATATGAGTTTAGTGTTTGCTTTTGGACTTTGGCCAGGCCACTGGGAGAGGCTCAGGAGGAGAGCCGAGAGAGGAAATACGAAGTTCAGGCAAGTTCGTTGTGTGCACTCTCATTTCCAAAATGTTTGAAAACCATGTGGAGAAATGCATTGCATAAGTTAAACCAGCTGCTGGCGACTTTTATGTTCATAGCTTTTCAGGGTCACCACAGATAGCAGGGCAAGTTCTCCAGGTTCTCAGCATGTATGAGAGAAGGCTGGGGAGGTTTCTTTATGCAGCACTCTTCTGTAACAGGGTGGCATCCTTTTACCTTGGAATTCACTGCATAAAAAGAGGTCATGACTGTTGTTGGGCTGGACTTAGCATCTCTTATTGAACTTTGAGGTTTTTGTTTTCAAACAAGGTACTCAGGATCTGGCAATCAGTTAGTCAGAATCATGACACAGGAATTTAAGAGGTTTACCCTGGTTCATGAGCTTGGCCTGGCCTTCTGGAGTTTTCCCGTTGACATTCATGGGCTTGATTAGAGTACAGTTGTAAAAATTAAATACGACGATCTATGCAGCTTGCCTAGCATATGCTCTATAAATGTCAGTTCTTGTCTCTTATTAAATTTTTATAAGGGCAGTCTTAACAGAATACAATTCGATATGTTTGACTGAATCACATTGGGGCTGGGCATGTTGAGATATTGTCAGCAGCTTCAGTTTTCCGCAGAGCGAGTGGTGTATCATCCCGTCAGAGGCCTGGAATGGTAACCGTGCCTTGAGTCTCTTGCTTGAGGTCAAGACTGGCTAGCCTGAAAGCAATCTTCTCCAAATGGTCTCCAGAGCGAAGAACTTGACAGCTTGCCCTGCTTGCCGTCAGTGGTCTCTTTCAGGCCAGTGGGGTGGGTTGGTCATCACCGAAGATGCAAGTGCCCATGCTTAGAAAACTTACTACCCAAAGCTGCCTATTAGCATGTTTTTCCAGTTGAGAAGTCATTAATCATTAAATAGCAAGTGCTTCTGTGTCCTTTAGACTATGTTTTGGCTCACTGAAAATTTTTTCAGTATGCATCCGTCTTTCAAGAGTGCTTTGAGAAATTTCTAGATGCAAGACTTTTCTTCAAAGACCCTGTTGCTCAATTCTTTTTTAAAAGATTGTTTGTTTATGTTTGGCTGTGCTGTCTTTGTTGTTGGCAGATTTTCTTTAGTTGCGGCGAATGGGGTTACTCTTCAGTTGCGGTGCGTGGGCCTCTCATTGCGATGGCCTCTTGTTGCGGAGCATGGGCTCTAGGCACGTGGGCTTCAGTACTTGCAGCTCTTGGGCTCTAGAGCACAGGCTCAGTAGTTGTGGCGCACAGACGGAGTTGCTCCAAGCAGGTGGGATCCTCCGGGACCAGGGTTCAAACCCGTGTCCCCTTTCTCTGTCAGGCAGATTCTTAATCACTAGACCACAAGGGAAGTGTGTGTTCAGTTGCTTGGTCATGTCTGACTGTGACCCCATAGACTGCAGCCCACTAGGCTCCTCTGTCCATGGAATTTTCCAAGGCAAGAAGACTGGAGTGGGTTGCCATTTCTTTATAGAGGGAATCTTCCCAGCCTCTGTTCGGGGGGCCTTCTCCTGCATTGGCGGGTTCTTTACGACTGAGCCACCAGCGAAGCTCCTGCTCAAATCTTACATAAATCCCAGAGTAAATCACCTTTCCCTTCTTTGACCTTTAGAACCTTAGAACCTTAGACTTAGGGAGCCTCTTAGAGACTACCTGGAATATCCGGTTGAGAATACTGATTAGCAGGGAGAGGAAGTTCACTATTCTAAGCAAATGTTTTTGCTGGCAGATGAAAGACCAGAATCTGAATCTAATGTGGTGGTTTCCAAAGTAAGTTCTATAAATACTGTGAAAATTTTAAAAATGATCTTCTAGTATTTATTTAAAAATTACAAGTTACAGATATAAAACTTCTACTTTGCAGTGGACAGTTCGTAACTGACAGTCATGTCAGTTGCTTAAGCGTGTTGCTTAACTTGTTCTTGCTCTGAAACTAAGCCCTGATCTCTGGAGATTGGCAGATGGGGGTAGGAGGGGTGTGAGGATGAGGAGGCTGTGTGAGACCTTCCTCCTTTTAAAGTCTGTCTTTAACAAGAAATGATTTTGTGCTAAAGACATCTGATTCTAGAGATTAAAAGATTGGTGTTTTAAATCTCTCTGTGGATGTTATTTTGGCAGGGTGGGGGGACGGTTTTGAATTTAGACAGAACGAGATGCACTTCCTGACACTTCTAACACCTAAATTTGTGAGCAAATCCTACAACTTGTCAGGTTCCCATTTCCCCCTCAGCATGATGAAGTGCATAATTCTTTCATGAGATTATTGTGAATATTAAATAATGTATTATATATGGAAAGCCTTGACCACAGTGTCTGGCAGTAGCTAAATATTATTGTTAGCATTAAGATCAGCGGCAGATTTCTACTCTTGAACTTGAGTCCATGCTAACAGAGACGGTCCTTCAACTTCCCTGTGATATGAACACATTATTGAAAATGTCTGACTTATTTTCATTTTTGCTAATCTCTTCACCTGAGTGAATCAGACTACTCTTACCAGTAGGAAACAAAGTGTGTTAGTTGGGTGTTACCTTTTTTACCTCTGAAGACTCCCGTGACCACATTCAGATGAATCTTCTGATTTTAGGCTATTTACCAGCCTCCTGATAAACTAAGCATATGAACATATTTTGTTTCCAGCCCTTTATTTATCCTTGAGCATCTGAGTCCCACAGCAGGGGCACAAAGGTTCTATTTAAAACTTTGTGATGATGAAAAGAACAAGAAATCTTGCAGGAACAGTGCCGAGATGCAAAAGCGCTTGCCCTTTCTCACACATGGAACTAATTGTGACATTCATCCCAGGGCCCAAGTCCTGCATGAGGACCCCAGAGCCTATGCTGTAAAGATGTTTTAGAATCCCATCTCTGTCATTGCCCAGTTGGAGGGGCTGTAATATCAGCTTGGAACTATGCAAAAATAATAAAGTTGAACATTCTTTCAGAAAGATGACCCATATGTTTAATGTATCACAGTATGTGAACCAAAGTCAGGTTCTATTACAGGCCACATAAAAGCTTCACATCGGTGGCTTGCCTCTGTCTTTTTTCGTCACTGTTTTCTCAGAATGTGGATTGACTGAGCTCGCTTCCCTGTATGGCGCTGTTCTCTCATTCTGCGACCCGCAAAATGAGGGAGATTTGAATCCTGCATTCACCCTTCTGCGTTCTGGGATATGCTTTCACGAGCATCATCTCCTCGGACCAAAAGGGCCATTAATCATAATACTGGAGCTAACAGAACTGTGGTTTTTCTACCCCTCTTTGAAAACCCCTTAAATCACATTTTTATTTTTGATTGACTAGCTCTCGATAAATGGATTTTATATAAATTCCTATGGTTTTTCATAAATAGTCTTCAATAGTATTTAATTATTAAGTATTTATTATTAAGTGAAGTGCCATTAAAACCAATACAGATGAAAATGTCACTGTATTTCTGTCCACAAATAAGAATTTATATTTGAATGGCTCTTAACAGTTTGTCAAAACCCTTTTGAATAGATTATCTCATGGGATTATTTCCTTGCTTTTGTTTTTTTATGATCACCATTTTCAGGTGATGAAGCCAAAGGCTCAGAAGGTTGAAGTAGTTTGTTCCACATAGCTGGTGGGTGACAGAACCAGGATGAGAGTCCATTTCTTACTCTGACACCAGAGTCCTTGCTTCTGCCCAAGTGGCCTCCCTGTAGTCTTGTTGAAGTTTATATTGACCAAGGCCCCAACATGGGAGAATCAAGCATTTTTCAAGCACCTTCCATAGCCTTGTCCTTTATATGTGACTTAAACTTCTCTACAATCCTCTGAAGTAAGTAGATTTTACAGATAAGAAAATAGCCTTAGAGAGGTCCAGTGTCTGGCACAAAGTCCAGAGTTACTAATTTGTAAATTTTAGATTTATTTCTGTAACCTGTGCTCCAGGTTGACTTTCTATAGAACAGTTTAAAACTGTGGGCTGAACACAGTGCTTGCTAAGGAAGGCAAGTCAGTGAAAAATTTAGAACAATTGCAAGTGAATTTGTTAAAGTTGGAGCTTCTACAAAGATAATCTGCAAATATTTGAAAAATATGCACATCCATTGAAATTAAGTGGCCAAAGTAGCAGAATACAGTAGCCCATCTTGGCCCCAGGTAACTTGTTTTGTTTTTTCTTTGCTTGAGCAGAAGATTTCACTTTCTTTTAGAACCAGGGAATAGGAAAAGGGTTTAAAGTGTCGATAAAAGCTGGGTGGGGGTGAGATTAAGAGCTGTGCTTTGCTTCCTGTCACCACTTGTGCTCAGCCCTGATGGCATTAGGTTGTTCTCTTCCTCTGTAGGAAGAGTATGGAATTCAGATCCTCTCCAGTTAGCTATTACCACAGTAGTGGTGTGTAACGAATAACCCCTGAATCTCAGTGGCATGCAACACTAAGCATTTTTTCCCTATTTGTGTATTTTCTGGGTTTGCTGGAGTGGCGTGCCGCTCCTGTCTTTCATCCTCTTCCTAGGAGCAGTGACCAGCCCCGAAATACATATATTCAGATTCTTTCCCCTAACCAGCTATGCCAAAATGTTGAGTATGGTGCCTTGTGCTATACAGCAGGTCCTTGTTGGTTATCTGTTTTATATACAATTGTGTGTCTGTTAATCCCATATTCCTAATCTACCTGTCCCCCTTTCTCCTTAGGTAGCTTGTAAGTTTCTTTTCTATGAATGCGAGTCTACTTCTGTTTTTTAAATAAGTTGTATTGATATCAGTATTTTACATTCTACATATAAATGATAGTATATTACTAGGATTTGTCTTTCTCTGACTCAGCTTTTCACCATTGAGTATGATGTTAGCTGTGGGTTAGTTACATATGGCCTTTATTATATTTAGGTATGCTCCCTCCTTGGCTACTTTCTGGAGAGTTTTTATAATAAATGGATGCTGACTTATCAAGAGTTTGTTTCTGCATCTATTGAGATGATCACATGGTTTTTATTCTTCAGTTTGTCACCGTGTATCTCACTGATTGTCTTGCCCTGTGCTTAATCGCTCAGTCGTATCCGACTCTTTGTGACCCCATGAACTATAGCCCGCCAGGCTCCTCTGTCCGTGGGGATTCTCCAGGCAAGGATACTGGAGTGGGTTGCCATGCCCTCTTCCAGAGGATCTCAACCCAGGAGTCGGACCCGGGTTTCCCACATTGCGGGCGGACTCTTTACCGTCTCTTGGGAAAATACCTGCAAATCCTTGGGATAAATCCCAGTTGATCATGATGTGTGATCCTTTTAATGTATTGTTGGATTCATTTTGCTAGTATTTTTTGAGGATTTTCGCGTCTGTGTTCATCAATGATACTGGCCTGTAATTTTCTTTTTATGCGGTATCTTTGTCTCGTTTTGGTACCTGAGTGGTGGTGGTGGACTCATAGAATGAGATAGGAAGTATTCCTTTTTCCACAGTTTTTTGGAATAATTTCAGAAGGATAGGTGTTAGCTCTTCTCTAAACATTTAGTAGAATTCTTTGGTAGAATTTTTACTTTTTTAAAAATGATTTCTCGTTTAAGAAACCATAGTGATGTTAAACACAGATATCCCGTTTTCTGAAAGCCCTCTTTATGCTGCTTTACTTTTATGAAAGACCTTCGTTAGGGTCCGTTTTCATTAACCGAAAGAAATCCAAAGATAAGTCTTTTGCATTTATGAAAAAGAGAATTGCTTCTTCACTTTACACTGTTTCAGCTTATGAAAGGTTTCATAGGAATGTTCTACTTTCAGATAGCTGGGGAAACCTGTAGTAGTTTTTATAAGTGTCTTTAAACCCTGTGTCGCTCCCCCAAGTTATTTTTGATTTTTTTTGTGTGTGTGTGGCCTGAGAAATCTCAGACTCTGAGAACTACTGATGTAGACCAACTATCCCTCTGAAGCTGGAATCTTGAGATTTCTTCATGTCTCTAAGGACGCTTTCAGATTCTGTTGGATTACCTCCAGAGATAGACAGTTGCCATTACTGGCCAATTATGACCATTGGATCATCCTTCCTTATGTCCGTGAAAAATCCTCTTCCCAATTGTGATAGGAGACATTCAATCAGTAGTGATCTTTAGCACTGCAAGAGTAGAAAGAGGAACACACTTACCTTCCATCTGCCTATTGTTGGTTCTTTGAACTCACTAAGTTGGAGTTTTGTAATAATTTGCTGTCCATCTGAAACGTAGGGGTGCTTCAGGAGTTAACTGGCCTTTATTGTAATTTAGAGCCCTGTCTGGACCCGGGTTGAGTAATCAGTGAAGCGCGAGTATGGGTCTGTCGCTGCAGCCTCTCCCCATACCCCAGGGCAGCCTCTCCCTTAGAATTCCTCATTTGGCTGAGAGCCCTGTAGGTGTTTCATTCCATTTCGGGGGATCAGAACCTGAAGAAGTCAGTGTCCTCCACTCTCAGAGGACCTTCAGGCTTGCTGGACTTCCCTGCTCTCCCAGACTTTGGATCTCCACACCACCAGCAATTAGTGCACTAATGAAAACATACAGCAGAGGGCGATCTGTCATGCATTCAAGGCTGCCTTTGCGGTGATGTCTGTTAAATTGAAAAACCCGTGGAAAAGTTTCTTTAATTAGGCCAGCTTCATAAAGGAGAGAGAAATCCCTTCTCCTGGAGGCCATCTTTTATGTGTAGGAAGGGTGATTTTCTTGAAGGGGCAATTTCCCTCTTCCGCCTACCCCACCTCCTGACACTGTTGGGTCTAATTTGTGAAGTTCAAAGACAGAAAGGGCTTAGCTGTAGAGTAGCCGTTCTGGCTTTTGTTCATTTGTTTTTGTTTTTTAAATCAAATGTACAGAGTGGTGGGACATTCGAACGCAATGCAGCCAGCCTTGCTGACTTATTAGACTATCTTCACAGCCCCCTGCACAGAGGATTAGCCCAGAGAGGATCATTAATGCCAAACATCTGTTTTTCTTTCATGTGCCAGGCACTCACTCTGCTGAGTCTGTCTTATGCAATATTTCATTTAATAGTCACAAAGCCCCATAAGGTAGATAGGTTTGTTATTGCCGTTTTATGGGAAGGGAAATGGAGACCCTGAGATAAAGGGAATTGCTGTGTGACCTTGAGCAAGTCCCTGGATTTCTCTGGGCTCTGCATTGCTCTTTTCTGAAACAAAGACAGATTAAATAGCCTCCAAGATCCCCATTTCCTCTAGGTTCCAGACAAAATCAAATCAAAAGCACTGAAGCAAAACTTATTATGAAAATGGGAAATCTTTATTTGTGGGGGTGGGGATGTTATCGTAATTGACAAGGAACTAGGGCTGTGCTTTTGCCATTTGTAGAAAATTGCCTGAGCTGAGCCTATGGTGTTGAGGAACACAGCATTAGTTTAGTTTAACATCCATAAATGTTGGAATGCTGAGCCTGGTCCAATTTTAGCAATAACCTGCCTCAGTTTCCGGGTAAAATGGGAACTGCATGAGAGGTTCTGAAAGCTTGGCCACTTAGCATCTGCTTCAGCTCATCTATGAAATGCAGAAGCAAGGTGTTAGCATATTGAATTATGCAGAAGAGATGAGTCTCCTTTTATTTTTCCTGATAAAAATTTAGCAAAATTCCTGACTTGCGCCAGTTCCTAAAATAAATTTTCAAGAAGGAAGCAAATAAAGCTTTTAGTGGCCGATCTTCTTAGATGCAAGTTTTATTCTCTGAAGCATCAGCCACTGTCAGAGGTCTTACTGTGAATCTGTTCTCGTGGTTTTATATTCTTTCATACTTCTCACTGAGTTAGTTTCATACCCAGCCTCTCACTAGGCTCTGCATGCTGGGTGCTACTAAGCAGAGATGCAGTGGAAATAGGAAAGAAAAAGTCATGGTAAGTGGTTCTTAAGGAACAGGGGGTATACCTTGGTTGCATGCTCATTATAAAAGGCAGGGGTGATTCTTTAATGTTTTGAGGGTTTTATAGACCATGTGATGGCAAGGAATCATTTTAAAGAGAAAAAACTTTCAGGTGCAGGTGAGACGTTTATTGGGTATATTAAGATGAATATATTTACTGCAAGAAACTGGCAGGGAAGATCTGGGCTGGGAAAAAATATATTCAGGAATTATCAGCACATCGATGGTATTTAAATTTGTGGTGAAGAGCAGTTAAGGAGAGGATTGATGTCAGAGAGCCTGTCCAAAGCTTGAGGCTTTGCACTGTTCAGAGGATTTAGAGGGGAAGAGGAATCAGTGAAGTAATCAGAGAAGGGGAAAATGTGTCAGGTAAATATTCTATTAGCAGAGTTTAGCACACATGCACACATATGCACAGAGCACTGTTAAAAATCCTGGTTCCAGCTTTTCACAAGTGAATTCTCCCCTCCCAAATGTGAATTCTCCCCTCCCAAATAACCTTGCCTGGCAGAGATGCTATTTTGTCAGAGGAAGCAGCAGGAGCTGCTAAGCTGAGATGATGATTCATTATCTGTTAATGGTTTCCCCCCGTGGTTTTTCTTTATTCTCACAACCCCCCACCCTCTTTTAGTGGAGTTTTCCATGGGCTGCAAAATCTATCTCTGGAAAATATCCAAGATTCTCAAGCCTTCTGGACTTTTCTTGACTCATGGAGCCTGAGAACTTCTAGGCCAGTCAGAATCAGTGGCTGTTAAACTCTGCCTGAAATTTGGTTCACTCCTCTGTACACATACTTGTGATGGCTGATTTTAGGTGTCAACTGGGTAGAGCTGTGCGGTGCCCAGAAAGTTGGTTAAGCTTTATTCTGGGTGCTTCTGTAAGAATGTTTTGGGATGAGATTAACGTTTATATCAGTGGACTTGAGTAAAGCAGAGTGCCCTCCCTAGTGTGGGGTAAGCCTTGTCTAATCAGCTGAAGGCCTGCATTGCACAAAACGACTAGTCCTTCATTGAGTAAGAGAGAATGGTCAGGCTAACTGCCTTCGGACTTCATCCTGCAATATCACTTTAACTCTTTCTGCCTCATAACCTTCAGACTGGAATAGGGTCCTCCACGCACATTTTCAACTTCTCAGCTTCCATAATTATGTGAGACAATTCCTTATATAGGCATACCTTATTTGACTGTGCTTCTCAGATATTACATTTTTCACAAATTGAATGTATGTGGCAACCCTGTGTTGAGCAACCCCACTGGGGTCATTTTCCCAACAGCATTTGCTCACTTCATGTCTCTGTGTCATATTTTAGTAATTCTCAGAATATTTCAAACCCTCCACCAGGACAAAAGATTATGACTGGCTGGAGGCTCGAATGATGATTAGCATTTTATCTATTAAATATTCTTGACGGTGTGTACATTGTTTTTTTAGACATAAGGCTGCTACTGCTGCTGCTAAGTCACTTCAGTCGTGTCCGACTCTGTGTGACCCCATAGGCGGAAGCCCACCAGGCTCCCCCGTCCCTGGGATTCTCCAGGCAAGAACACTGGAGTGGGTTGCCATTTCCTTCTCCAATGTGTCAAAGTGAAAAGTGAAAGTGAAGTCGCTCAGTCGTGTCCGTGTCCGACCCCTAGCGACCCCACGGACTGCAGCCCACCAGGCTCCTCCATCCATGGGATTTTCCAGATAAGAGTACTGGAGTGGCTTGCCATTGCCTTCTCCCATAAGGCTATTGCATACTTAGTAGCCTGCAGGATAGTATAAACATAACTACATAACTTTTGTATGCACTGGGAAACCATACAATTTGTGCGACCGCTCTGTTGTGATATTCGCCTTATGGCAGTGGTCTGGAGCTGAACCTGCAGTGTCCCTGAGGCGCGTGTGTAGTCAGTTAATGTCTCTCTCTCAGGCTCTCCAGCCCCCACCTGCTCCCTCCTTTCTTCCCCCGCTTCCACACCTCTCTCTGTATATCCCTGTTGGTCTGTTTCTGATCGAGTTACCACTATTCTGCATCTGTCTCTCTATGAGCATGACCTTCAGAGGCCTGGCCAGCTGTGACCTGACTGTTGGGCTGTGGCGATCTCCATTTGTTCTGGGACAGCGTGGACAGTGGTGGCGGGTTTAGCACCGTCTGCATTGCATATGCGCATCCTCAGTCGTGATCGGCTCTTTTGTGATCTTGTGGACTGTAGCCCACCTGGCTCCTCTGTCTGTGGGAATTTTCCAGGGAAGAATACTGAAGTGGATTGTTATTGCCTCCTCCGGGGATCTTCCTGACCCAGGGATTGAACTGGCGTCTCCTGCATCTCTTGCCTTGGCAGACGGATTCTTTAGCACTGAGCCACCTGGGGAGCCCACTGGCTACACTGAGTGAAAGTTTATTATACAGGCCCCAGTGCTGGAAGTGCTGCCATTATTAGGTGGTTATAGGATGCCTGTTGGCCTGAAAGGGCTGTTTTTACCCCATTCTATTGACTGAGCTCTTCCCAGCACAGTAGTCTGCTGACAAACAGCCTTCTTTGCACACTTTACAGATTGTAGAGAACAGCAAGTTAGTGAACAGCAAGCAAGAGAAGAATGAAGGACTAATATGTGAACTTCCTTTACTTTAGCAAGTGTATATTCAGTGGATGAAAAGATAGCCAAAAGCATTTATAAGAAATATTTACTCATTGTCTTAGAAGCCATCTTCTCATACCTCAGCACCAGAATAGCTAGACGGCGGTTACACTGTTGGTTGATGTTTGCACCAAACCAGTATGGTGGTGAAGCAGGATAGGAGCAGTGCCAACTTGCAGGAATAGCTGAATGGACCAAGGTGGGACACGGGCAGTGCCTACCCCACCACTGACCAGGCTTCAGAGGAGGAGGCAGGGGTAGGCAGGGGTGACACTGTCAGCACAGGCCAAGCTCAAGGTCTCTAGGGTATGTGGGAAGAGCTGGCACCCATTCACCAGCCAAGATAAACCAGTATCTGGCCTCCCTCTCACTACAGCAAGGTGCTGGGAGCCAAGTGGGGCCCTCACGACTGTCTACTGTCGTGAGAATGTCTTTCAAAGACCTTATCGTGGTTCCCTGTGTCAACGATGGATCAGACATAGCCGAGTGCATCAAACAAAGGAGTGTGCCAACAAACCTGAATCAACAATTAGGAAAATTTTAGACCAATTTGAAACACAATACGTGCTTCAGCCTATATATCACTTAGCAATTTCTGACCAGCCATTCACTTTTATGCACACATATGTTATAGAATAAAAGAAATTGCAGTTTGGAATTTCAGTGTGCATTTTTGTATCAATTTAGAATAAGTTTAGTGTTTTGAATATAATCATGGAATAGTCTCACTCAACACAAAAGGAACCAAGCCAAGTGCTGGGCTTTTTCCCTTTCTCCTCTGCTGCTTGGAACTTTATTGATTTCCTCCCTGCATGATCTGTATTCAGAGATTGGCAGTAGCCAGTCAGACCTCTCATCTTGGATCTTATCTTATGTTCTCTCTGGAAACTGTCTTAGTTAATATACAAATGGAAGAAACACTAAATTAGACTAGCCAGGCACTGAGTAAAATGTAGGCATTTTTAGACAGAATAGTCTTTCTGTCGGAACAAAAGATTTAGAAGCTCTGAGGGTTATTTATAAATCGGGCATATGACAGAGCTCTCGAGGCTCACCTGAATCAAGAGAGGGATGGTACATGGTAGTGGTAAAAAATGTGATCTCTGGGACCACACAGACCTGGGTTCAAGTCCTGGCTATTCTTTTTACTATGTGTGGACTCTTAGCCCAGTTATGAAACTGCTGGCCTCAGTGTCCACATCTGTAAAAGTGGCATCCTCTCAATATCTATTGCATGGTTTATTTTAAAAATTAACAGGAATAATTCGTAGAAAGTGCTTAACCCAGAGCCCATGAGATAGCAATTGCTGAATGATTATTCGCCATTATTGCAATTATTGTTGCTTAATGTATGTTAAGTCGCTTCAGTCGTGTCCGACTTTTTGCAACCCCATGGACTGTAGCCCACCAGGCTCCTCTGTCCATGAGATTCTCCAGGCAAGAACACTGGAGTGAGTTGCCATTTCTTTCTCTGGGGGATCTTCCTGACCCAGGTATCTGAACCCATTTTTCTTACTTCTCCTACATTGGCAGGTGGGTTCTTTACCACTAACTGTTGTTTAGTAGTTCTAGGCAATAAATCATAAACTCTGTTCTAGGTCTGCCAGAAACGTTCAGCCTTTGTTCAGAGTGATTTGGTCCCTATTTGTTGGTGACTGTCCCTCCTGGTTTTCATAACAGCTTATAAATATTCTTCCAAATGATTCATGAATTACCTGGAATACACCTTCAACATGGCTCCAGGATGGCCAGCTTTTGCATTTGGACCAGGCTTCCCAGGGTATGTTTCTGACTTTGGGCTCAGAAAATATTGCTCCTGTCCCTCTGAGTGGCCACGGGGCCTGTGTGGTCGTTGATCACATCAGTGGCCCTGATTCTCCCTCCGTCGTCTTTTTGTGTAGTTTGTGGTCCTCTCCTCCGCGCACCCTGTGCACAGCCAAGGAATTGCTTCGGCCACTGGGATGCCAGCCAACCAAGGACAACCACTTACAAAATGCAGGTGTGCTTCTGTTCTCACTCTTCCCTCCGGTCACCTTCCAGAGGAAGATGGACCTGCTTGTTAGCACCCTGGTCCAGGAAAGGAACGAGAGGCATTAAACGAAGCAGAGCAGAGCAGCCAAACTCAGCTGAAATCAGCCAGCCCACCCCCCAGATGCAGCAGGCAGCTCGGCTCCCGCAGACACCTGGGGAAGGGGTGCCGATGGAGAACTGATGCAGCCAGGCAGGGAGGAAACACTCTCTTCCTGTGGTCGATGTATCCACGAGGAAAATGTTGGGCTTATTGTCTTTTAAAATTTTTATGTTGCAAATAGGCTTGATGTTAGAAAGAGAATGTCGCTGCAAGCTGACACGTCCTCAGGAGTGCCAACCAGATTTTCAGCTTGTGGCAGGATGTCGTTATTTAACGTCTGTTGGGAAATAAAACCTGTGTACTCATTTGAAGCTGTTTGTAAGTGCCACCAACAGTCATTTGTACAAATGATGAAGGGGGCGGGAAGGGGACTTCGTTTCCTTGCCACGTTTTGCTGATAAGTACACAGACTAGTGAAGGCCCAGTCCTTACATCACCACCTTGCAAGGCCTCGGAGGTCACAGCTGCTGGTGGCAGTGATGCTGCTCAGGGCTCCATTGCGAGGGACTCTGGCAGGGGCAGACACCCAAGACCACCTGGTTCCTCCTGCTTCTGATGCCTGTGCCCTCAGCTGTTTAGGAACCCAAGCTTTCCACCATGATTGCACTCGTGATATCCTGGGGGCCTGTTTGGGAGGGAAGGAGGTTTCTCCCACTAGCCTTTGAGTCTTCTGAGGGCAGCACGTTGGCCCTATTCTTTTTGTTTATGAGCTGTCTGGCATGTAGCGGACCCTGAGAGTGAGTGAGTGAATGATGGACCATTAAGTATATTCAAGGTGCTGAGTTTTATCCTTGATGGACATATGTACTTCAGAGACTGCAAAAAAGGAAGAGAAAAAAAAGACATGTATGATACTGGACAAATTATATAATGTTTTGAGGGAAGCTTTAGGTTTCACATGTGTAGAGGGCAGTAAAGCTAAGAATGATTTTGCTTCAACGTGAGAATTAGTCAAATAAATGTAAAGGATTTAGCATTGCTCCTGGTATACTGTCCACGGCTAACAGTATGTGAGTGATGGTGGTAAGGCTGATGCTGAGATTTATACTTTCGGAGAAGGCACTGGCGACCCACTCCAGTACTCTTGCCTGGAAACTCCCATGGACGGAGGAGCCCGGTAGGCTGCAGTCCATGGAGTCGCTGAGAGTCGGACACGACTGAGCGACTGCACTTTCACTTTTCACTTTCATGCCTTGGAGAAGGAAATGGCAACCCATTCCAGTGTTCTTGTCTGGAGAATCCCAGGGACGGGGAAGCCTGGTGGGCTGCCATCTATGGGGTTGCACAGAGTCGGACACGATTGAAGCGACTTAGCAGCAGCAGCAGCAGAATAGATTATGCACACAGACAGAAGTCCCCCAAAGAGAATCCATATGCAGATACTTGAATGGAGAGCTATGAGAGCTATGCACCCACAGTCCTTGGGGAAATCTAGGCGGGGACACAGCTGCTGCTGCTAAGTCGCTTCAGTCATGTCCGACTCTGTGCAACCCCATGGACGGAAGCCCACAAGGCTCCCCCATCCCTGGGATTCTCCAGGCAAGAACACTGGAGTGGGTTGCCATTTTGTAACCAGAATACTGCTGCCCCGGGAGAGGTTGGGGGCAGCACAGAGAAGCTGTAGGTGGAACTCTAAGGAGAAGGTGGAGTTTGAAGGATGGGTGAGTTGTTGACGGTGGTCGTTCATGTGATCCAGACTTTGGGACTTTAAGGAATTCTGAGAAGGTACAGTTCCCTCAGGGTGTGTAGTTTTGGAAGAGGTTGGTGAGGAAAGTGCTTCTTCCTTCGGGCCTTGCACAAACAGAGGTCGGAGTTTACTTGGGAGTGAATATAGAAGAGACAGCTTTACTTTATTTAATGGGCTCGTTAAAATTGTATTCCTATATTCAGGATAGAAAAATTGTATTCCATAGGACAGCCTCAGCTCCTTCTCCTGCTCTCTCTTCCTATTCCTACCTTTGTTTCTTCCATGTTTTTTTTTGCTATTCATAAAAGTTCAAAACTGTAGAACATATCTGGGTTCCAATCTCGGATGCTGCTGCCTACTTCCAGTGTGGTTTTAGGAAAGGTGGGTTGCTTTCTGTTTCTTGAATTTTTTAAAATTTATTTTATTGAAATATAGTTGATTTACAATGCTGGATTCATTTCTTCTGTACACCAAAGTGATTCAGGGTTTATGCACACAGTCATTCTTTTCTTTTTCATGTTCTTTAACATTACTGTTTACCACAGGGTATTGAATATGATTCCCTGAGCTGTACAGTAGAACCTTGTTATTTATTCATTCTGGATATGCCAGTTTGGATCCACTAAGCTCACACTCCCAGTGCATCCCTCCTTACCCCTTAGCAACCGTGTGTCTGATTCTCTATGTCTGTGGGTCTGTTTCATAGATGAGTTCATTTGTGCCACAGTTTAGATTTCACGTGTACATAATATATGGTATTTGTCTTTCTGTTTCTATGGGTCTTGATTTTCTCATCTGTAAAAATGGGAAAGCAGTTCCTACTTCAAGGTTCCTGAGAAGGTCACCTAATGTAATATATGTTAAGGCTTCTTAATAAATGCTGGTGGCCACCATTACTCAGTTCTTATTCCGCCTGCCATTCAAGTACAAAGGACTCTCTTCACCCTTCCTCAGGCCCTGATGATAAGCCAGGTGTCCTCCCAAGGGATAGTCCGTTGTTTACCGTCATATGCCAAGTTTTCATATAGAAATCTTGTAGAAGTCTCCTTTGAGCATGTTTTATCCCTGAGGCCTCAGCTACTACTCTCAGCGGGGCTCACATTTTACTTCTTACCTTTCATCAACTGGTGGCCACCCCCGGAGCTGATAACCAGCACTCAAGAGATGGGTCTAGCCCCTTAATTCATGCCAACTTCCAGTCCAATTGACTGGTGCTGGTGACTCAGTGTTTTGATGATCATACCCGGTTGCCACCTTTACAGTCATGGATTTGCAGGACAAGTGATTAGGAGGTGAATTATCAGTGCTTATCCATGAGGAGTATAATTCAGGGACTGGCAACACCTGGACTGTGATCAGATGGCCCACATATACAAACGCAAGAGTGTGAGGGAATCAGAGACCGTGTCCATTCAGGTAGCCACTTTCTAGAAGAATAAGGTTCATAAGTGTTTCTCATCTTGGGAACTATAGGCATCTTGGTTTTGGTCAATTCTTGCTGACATAGTGCTGAGTCCCATGTACAGCATCGTTAGCCTTTATGCACTAAGTACACAAAGCACCAAAAAATGCCCTCAGTCGTTTCTGGATGTTCCTGGTGGGAGGACGATGGTGGACATGGTTCTTCACTCATGTCTTTGGTGGAAAACCTCTGTGTGATTGGCCAAACAGAAGCAGTAACAGTGTTTTATAAGCACATTGCAGAGTAAAATTTAAAATAGAAAAGCCCGCTTAATAATTAAAATTAATGAACATTTACCTTGATACGCAGTGTAACCCTAGCCATTCTTCAAGCCTGACAGATAGCAGCCCTGAACTATTTGCTTTAGCTTATACCCACCAACTCTACTTGGCCAGGGATTAGTCTGTGTGGGAAATAAGATGCAGTTCTTGCCCTTCAGAAGCTAACATTTGTAGACCTTCCAGGGTGAAACACCGCTGACTTCAAAGCATCAGGTAGCAGAAGCCTGGGCAGGAAAATTATATTTCCTTTACCATCTCACTCTAGAAGGAGTAGACCTTTATCTCATTTACCTGGGATCTTGTAAAGCAGTATTACCCCACAGACCCCAGTTGATGGGTTCATCTTCCTGTCACACTTAGAATGAAGTGGACAAATGTTATGTGAACAAAAATGCTTTTCACAGTATTCAGGGAACACTGGGACACAGATGGTCAGATTTGATAAACAGCTCTGGCCACAGCATTGGAAATGGGCCTTTGGGGCCAAATTAACCCTTTGTGGTTGGTTGGGCTGCCTCAGGGAAGTTGCTGGGGAAGTAGTTATTTTGCCAGACATTTCAATATTTTAAAGATAGGTATGGGGGTTCTCTCTTACTACCCAAAAGCAGCCTTATGTGTCAGTCCTTGGGATCCTCCTTTTCCAGACTGGAGAACACTGCCCAGGTCACCAGATTCTAAGGCCTGTGCCAAGTCTCCCCAACCCCCACATACCTTTCCATTTTTACCCTATCAATTGTGTGTGCTCATTAAGCACTGTGAGTGACACACAGATTGGACCGAAGAGCTTTTAGAAAAAGTGTATCTGTTTATCCCAGGGCAGACCTTATAAACACATTTAATAAAGATGTAAGAAATTTTTAGTTCAGTTCAGTTACTTAGTCATGTCTGACTGACTCCTTGCCACCCCATGGACTGCAGCACCCCAGGCTTCCCTGTCCATCACGAACTTCGGGAGTTTCCTCAAACTCATATCCATCAAGTCGGTGATGCCATCCAACCATCTCATCCTCTGTTGTCCCCTTCTGCCTTCAATCTTTCCCAGCTTAGTTTTTAAGCTAAACATAAAGTTTTTTTGTTTTTTTAATTTCCCCTCCGTCAAGTACCAGTTATGCTTTTTCTCTTTTTATACAAATACAAGCTCATCTGGTATCTTTTTAAAGGTGGTTCCACCCTCCTTTGAACCAGATCACTTACACAGGGCTGGCTCCCCGGCAGTCTCCTCCCAGCCCTGATGCATAGTGTTTTTGTTTCTGTGGTTTCAAGACAAACCTCTTAACATTTGTCCGATGTAGCATTTTGTGGTCAGGGACATACGTGCAGAGAGCTTATTGAAGTTGATTGGCATCCTCCTTTTACAAATTGCTACCTTTTGAGATTTTCCTTTGGTTTTCTTTGGCAACATTATATTTCGGTCTGAAGAATTTGGCAGTGCCAGATTTCTGCTGGCTTTTGTGTGTTTAATATTATAATTGTCTTTATCTGTTCTTTTTACCTCCAACTTGGGAAGAACGTTTATGCACAGTGCTGTGTGTTTGCACAAAGGATACTATACGTGTATAAATGTGTTTGATTTCTGTTCACTGGTTTGTTTTAACATGGCTTTTCAGTACAACGTGGTAGAAATGGAGGCCTTTGAATCCATTTGATAATCATCAACAACCCAAATAAGAACATGAAAAGGGGTATTTATCCCAATCATAACCCCTAAAGATGTATTAGCATTTGAAAGAAAAATGTGCCTGAGAAGATAGAACAGCAAAATGGACTGTTTAGCAAACATTTGTAGAGTTGTAAGTCATTAAGTCATCTTTGTTCAAGGCTTTAAGTGAAAAGACCTAATTTGTCAACTGCCTTATGGAAGGGGAGAAATTTGTGCCTCTAAGACTTGGTAATTTTAGTCAAATCAGGTCTTTATTGACATGTAGGGTTGAAACTCTGCCCAGGAACATTTTTTAAACAGATAATTATTTAGTCATGAATCAGAGCCTCTGTAAAAAGGAAAGTGTTGGTGAGTGGAATGGGGAGTGCTCCCTTTGAAATTTAATATCCCTCAATTTGTTCCTTTTCTGAAACTGGGAAAGGCTCCTTTTCTGAAACTGAGTCCTTTCTTCCTTTACTCCTGTGGTTCTGAGCCACGTCTTGAGCTGTCTCTGCAGAGTCCTTGTGGCAGGCTTTGGAGGACCAGAGAGACATAGAGTCACCGCAGGGATCTGTACACAGGAAGTGGTGTTGAAGGGGAAGGGAGACACGACTCAGGATAGAGGAGGGAGGGCAGGTTGATCAGTTAGAGCAGTAGAAAGACAGACAGACAGGGGCCCGTCCTACGCCCGGCTGAGCCTCTGCAGACAGCCCAGGGCTCAATGGTACAGCCAGCCAGGCACATGCTTTTGTTGTTACTGTGAACCTGGGTGGGAGTTCAGAATATCTTGGGAGTAGTAGTAGCAGCACCAGCAGCTAATTTTTTACATATTTTGTTAGTTTCAGGTGTGTATAGTGAAGTGAATCGGTTATACATCTATTAATACATATACCTTTTATTTTTTAGATTATTCTCCCATGCAGGCCATTACAGAATGTTGAGTAGCAGTGTGACCAACAGCTGGTTTTCACTGAGGCCCACTGTTGGGCATTTAACATGCAAATGTTTTGATTGGATTATTCCCTCTAATCCTTAGAGTATCCTTCAGTTCAGTTCAGTCCCTCAGTCGTGTCTGACTCTTTGCGAACCCATGAATCACAGCACGCCAGGCCTCCCTGTCCATCACCAACTCCCGGAGTTCACCTAAGCTCATATGCATCGAGTCGGTGATGCCATCCAGCCATCTCATTCTCTGTCGTCCCCTTCTCCTCCTGCCCCCAATCCCTCCCAGCATCAGAGTCTTTTCCAGTGAGTCAGCTCTTCGCATGAGGTGGCCAAAGTATTGCGGTTTCAGCTTTAGCATCAGTCTTTCCAGTGAACACCCAGGACCGATCTCCTTTAGAATGGACTGGTTTTATCTCCTTGCAGTCCAAGGGACTCTCAAGAGTCCTCTCCAACACCACAGTTCAAAAGCATCGATTCTTCAGCGCTCAGCTTTCTTCACAGTCCAACTCTCACATCCATACATGACCACGGGAAAAACCATAGCCTTGACTAGATGGACCTTGGTTGGCAAAGTAATGTCTCTGCTTTTTAATATGCTGTCTAGGTTGGTCATAACTTTCCTTCCAAGGAGTAAGCATCTTTTAATTTCATGGCTGCAATCAGCATCCGCAGTGATTTTGGAGCCCAAAAACATAAAGTCTGACACTGCTTCCACTGTTTTCCCATCTGTTTCCCATGAAGTGATGGGACCAGATGCCATGATCTTAGTTTTCTGAATGTTGAGCTTCAAGCCAGCTTTTTCACTCTCCTCTTTCACTTTCATCAAGAGGCTTTTGAGTTCCTCTTTACTTTCTGCCATAAGGGTGGTTTCATCTGCATATCTGAGGTTATTGATATTTCTCCCGGTAATCTTGATTCCAGCTTGTGCTTCTTCCAGCCCAGTGTTCCTCATGATGTACTCTGCATGTAAGTTAAATAAGCAGGGTGACAATATACAACCTTGACGTACTCCTTTTCCTATTTGGAACCAGTCTGTTGTTCCATGTCCAGTTCTAACTCTTGCTTTCTGACCTGCATACAGGTTTCTCAAGAGGCAGGTCAGGTGGTCTGGTATTCCCATCTCTTCAGAATTTTCCACAGTTTGTTGTGATCCACACAGTCAAAGACTTTGGCATAGTCAATGAAGCAGAAATAGATGTTTTTCTGGAACTCTCTTGCTTTCTCCATGATCCAGCGGATGTTGGCAATTTGATCTCTGGTTCCTCTGCCTTTTCTAAAACCAACTTGAACATCTGGAAGTTCCTGGTTCACGTATTGCTGAAGCCTGGCTTGGAGAATTCTGAGCATGACTTTACTAGCGTGTGAGATGAGTGCAATTGTGCGGTAGTTTGAGCATTCTTTGGCATTGCCTTTCTTTGGGATTGGAATGAAGACTGCCCTTTTCCAGTCCTGTGGCCATTGCTGAGTTTTCCAAATTTGCTGGCATATTGAATGCAGCACTTTCACAGCATCATCTTTCAGGATTTGAAATAGCTCAACTGGAATTCCATCACCTCCACTAGCTTTGTTCGTAGTGATGCTTTCTAAGGCCCACTTGGCTTCACATTCCAAGATGTCTGGCTGTAGATCAGTGATCACACCTTTGTGATTATCTTGGTCGTGAAGATCTTTTTTGTACAGTTCTTCTGTGTATTCTTGCCACCTCTTCTTAATATCTTCTGCTTCTGTTAGGTCCATACCATTTCTGTCCTTTTTCGAGCCCATCTTAGGAGAATGAAATTTATTATCCTCATTTTCTGTAGAGGAAACTGAGACTTAGAGAGAGTTAAAAACTCTGAAGTTAAAGGAAATAATCATTCCATTGGAGAAGGGGGCTTACCATAAATGATTTTCTTTTCACATGATGCAATCTGTAGGAGTCTCTTTGAGACCCATCTCCACGGGGAAATTCCAATTGAGATGTGACAGAGATGGCATGAAAATGAAAAATACTTTGAAGTACCCTTCCACTGTTTGGGAAGTCTCAAATTACACTAAGTCAAAGAGGCCAGAATTTATTGATCTGTTTTCATTTTTATTGCAAGATGTAGAACTTTTAGTATAGTAACATGTGTCGCAGTTATTCTAGAAGGCGTTCTTCTAAACATGTGCTTGGCCGTAAACCACTCTTTCCCTCCCTCTCTCTCTTCTGTCCTTCTCTCCCTCCCTCCCTTCACTGTCTATTAACTTCTCAAAAAATATACATGAGGTCCCTTTAGAGAAGCATGGATGAAAGTATAGAATGCATGACTAAAAGGAAGATGATCTAGGTGCCCTCCTAGGTTGTACTCCTGACCCTTCGTAATTTGGGGTAAAATTTCATTTCTCTCAGCCAAAGTTTTCTCTCCATAGCTTGGAATTTGTGTGTTTCTTGTACTGTGTTACAGAAATGTGTTATTGTGATTAGTTAAATTTAAAACATTTCATTCCGGACACTAAATTGATGTGAAGAGCATTTCATTCTCATAATACGTTGAGAATATGTTGTCATCCTTTAATAGTGGTCCCAGAGAAGAGGAAATTTGAGTTTTCTTTCAGTGCCTGAGAGTTAAATAACCTAAACTATTGAAATCAGTTCATTTTCTTCATGCCTGGGAAGTTGGAAAGAGCATGTTCAAGATGACTGAGATGATCAGATCCTGCTGAGGTTGTGTGGATTCCACTGAAAGCCTCAGATGGAAGCTGACAACCCTACTTGGATTAAGAGCTGGATTTTGAGCTGGAGTCCATGAAAACCTTGGTTTTGTTCTTTTGATGTAGGGTTCATGGTGACACTTAAGCCCACATGGGACAGAACTAGAGGGCAGTCACTAGACCAAGGACAGTTTGTATGGTCAAAGAAGAAAAATCACCCCTCCCAGAATCCCATGGGCCAAAAGAGCTCCCAGAATCCCATGGGCCAGAAGAGCTCCCAGAATCCCATTGGCCAGAAGAGCTCCCAGAATCCCATGGGCCAGAAGAGCTCCCAGAATCCCATGGGCCAAAAGAGCCTGGACCAAATTAGACTCAGAGTGTGGCAAACATATTGTGGGAAGAGTCACTGGATGTTGTGTGGATTTGTCTTTCTTTTCCTTTGAAGGATCACATGTAGAGCCAGAAGGAAAAAAGACATTTTCCCAACACTGAAAGGGAGAAATGCAGTTGAGGCTTCTGAAATGAACTGTAAAAGGCACAGACCTGTGGAAAGAATACATTTTCTGCTCAGTGAAGTTATGTATTTAGCAGCTTTCTGATGACACTCAGCCTCTGAAGTGTAACAAAGTTATGTTACTGAAACTTAAGACCAAGTCTTAATGACTGAGGGCCATGGAGGCAAGGCCGCCACCTCACTGTCCGTCAAAGATTCCGTCCCAGTTAGAAAGAATATAAATTATCTTTCCATCCTCACAGCTCCAGGCTGGTGGTAAGTTTTCGCTTTTTCCACCCTTCTTTTTTGTATAGTTCATTGACAATTCTGCTCATGATTGAAAATAATCTGGGCTCGAAGTTGGGCTTGCATTTCACTGATTTTGATTACTCCCACATACTGTATTTATTTGCCATTTAAATCGTCTTTGTCTAGAGAGTTCTGTTTCTGCTGTTGTTAACTAAGGAAAAGAAGGGAAGGCAGGTCCCTTCAGAGGGGCCTGTTGTATGAGAAGGCCTCCAAGGAAGACGGGGAGAAAATAAAATTCCTCATGACAACAAGGCTTGACTGCTTACTCAAGCCCTAGTCTGGTGCCTCTCACTCTTTCTGGAACTTGATGGATGGAAGTGCTTTCAGGAAGGTCCTTATCACGTGAAATACACAACACTTATTGTTTCCATGCAGCTGGCCCCTAGATTCTGTCCAGAGACTCTTGTCCTGGAACTCTGCTCTCCTTTGTCCTGCCCTGCGGGGTGACGTGAGGCCCTGGGTGACCAAGGGCTCTTCCCCTGAGTTCAAGGACCTGGAGTCCTGGCACATGAACCAAATACAAAATTTGGGGTAAATTCAGTTAATTTTCAAGAAAGACTGCACATTCATAGTGCCCTCCAGAGCCATGCTGGAGCCTGAGGCAAAAGGGGAAAAAAGATCAGTACTATGATAAAATGTTGGTATTTATTCCTTGTCCATGTTGATACAGCCATTTACCCTGTATTAAGTACTTACTCTCTGCCTTATGGCACATAGATGTCTAGCATGTGGAACGTGCCTCACTGGAAAGGTTAACAAATAGTCACTCATGAAATCACCCTGAAATAGGTACAGTGATTACCCTGATTCTAGAAATCAAGAAACTGAAGCATCAAGAAATTGTTACTTGTCTGAAGTCATCACTTAGCCACAAAGGCAGAAGCAGGATGCTAGTCCCCATGTGTCTGGCTCTGAGTCTCTTCTGATCTCTTGTTCTTGAGGGACAGAACATTTCTCACTCTGTTCCATGAGACTTGATTTCTGTTCAATTACTTGAAGTTTTCCATTTCCATTTCCAAGAGGACTTGACTTCTGCCCAGGAGATAATGCATCAAATTCAAGTGGAACCTGAAATATAAGATCCGAGGAAAGTATGTGGAAGACCTTGATTCAGTTAATCCAGGTAAAAGAGGGAGATGGGTGTTAGTCTAGTTTCTTTCCACTTGTACTGGACATGATTTTTATAGCTTTTTAAAAATTGTAATATAGAAAATATCTGTGTGAATACTACTTGGTTCTTCAGTGATGTTGCAGCATAGTTTCATTGACTTCACTTTCTTTTTCTTCAGATATGTTCATCTCAGAATTCTTGTTAGGAAATTTAGGTTTTGACTTAAAATTTTACCACCCTTGATCCACAGCCATGTGTTGACCAGTGTGGTAAGTGCTCAGCACGTATGATTATTGACCACTTGAAATACGCTTCATATTCATTGAGATGTGCTCTTAGCGCAAAGTTATTTGAAGACTTAGTGTGATCAACAGAATCTAAAATATCTCATTAATTTTTATATTGATTACATACGACAGTGATTTTCTGGATCTACTCATTTAAATAAGTATACTGTTAAAATTAATTTCACTTGTTAGTATTTTTTAATATGGCTAGTAGAAAATTTTACATCACATATGTGACTCAAATTTATTTCTGTTGCACAGTGCTGCTATAAAATATTGCCTGTCAGCTGTTCCATTTGGAGGCAAGAGGTTGGTGTGTTTGTTTTGATTTGTTTGTTAACTGTCGCAGGAGCAAGTAAAATTTGCCAAAAGAGAAAGAAAATCATAGGCGCTTAAGACTTTTAGCCCAGTTATAGTTACTTTGTTAAAGAATTTTCACCTTTTGCCTCTGTCCTCTCAGCAGACATGTGAATTATTTCAGCTGTAGCATTAATTTGTATTCCGAGAGGTTTGTAAACAGCAGAAAACTGGGCCTGTTTTTCAGAACAGCTGCCTCTAAATGATTTCATCGGACTCTAAATACAGCCTAGGTGTTCATTTTGGGGTTGAATGTTGATAGGCCTGCCTGTGTTGGCATGTGCAGGGCTCTGGCACATCTTCCTCAAAGTCTTCATGCAGAATGGATCTTCGGGCCCTGAGGTCTGATGTCATGGTCCTCAGACTTGAGTGTGCAGAACGACCACCTGGTGACCCAGAGAGGCTGCACATCCCTGGGGGCTGATCCCTGGGGCACCTGGTTTAGCTCCTCTGGACCAAGCACGTGGACTGTATTGTTCCTAACAAGCACCTCAGGCTCACCTCTCCACTGTAACTCAGGCATTAACATGGTCTGTCTCCCACTCTGTCCTAAGGATATCTTTGCTTTTTCCAGAAAGTGTTCCTCAGTCATCCAGTCAGTTTCCCTTTCTCCTTCCTTCTCACACACTATAGAATCTAATTTACTTCCAAATAGATATCGGCCAGTCTTAGCTATCCGAAAAAAAAAAAAAAAGATCCTTTTAGTGAAAGTGCCCTTATGTCTTAATTGTCTTAACTGCCTTATGGATCGGTGAAATTGAACTTGAAAGATAGCTGAAGTCCCCTTTGAAGTAAATGAGATAATTTTTCAGCAAATGTTAACTTCAGTGCTCTGCACAAAGACGATGCTGCATAAATATTTATTAAATGAATGAATTTCTGTCCTGTTCATATTCCTTGCAAGTTGCATGAATCCTCCTGATCACCTAGGGGGTTTATCTGTAGCTCCAGAGGCAGTAACTAAGTAAACACCTACATGGAGGATTCAAATGAGGGCTTTAATGCCATATTGTAGAATGTACCTTTATGGAACAAATAAGAAGGACCATCATGAGTAGATGAACATAATTTCCCCCTCCATATTTTCTTCAGCTCTTTTTGATCCAATGCATGTAACCATTCCCCAATCTCCATCTCTTCCTTAGATTGGAACTTTATTTGTCTGAACTCTGGGTTGCAAGTGACAGAATCCAGTTTTATAAAGGGGTTTACACACAAAAGCAAGAATTTATAAGTTGAGCTTATTGCGATACCAAGGCAAGACTTCATGTAGAGGCTCAAGGAATATTTTTAGGACATGAGTCTTTCTGTCGCTCGGTTTTACTGTGAGACTGTCTCCACCCTCATGGACCAGACAGTTGTCCATGGTTAAATCTCCTCTTAAATGTCCTCACTCCACCAAAGACCTTGGCTCCCTGGATAGCTCCAGGAAAATTTCTCTGAATTGGTTCCGGTTGAAATGTGTATCTTACCTGGAACATGGCCATGCAAATAAAATGCTCGACTTTGCAAATCTGGGTCACATAACCTCCCCTGGATCAGGGTGTAAAACCAGCCTCACCCAAACTGCTGGAGTAGAGAGAGGAGAATGGTATGGCACCCCAAAGTCAATTCAAGGTCAGTTGACCACTGAAAAGAGGAAAAGGTACAACTGGCAAAATAAAGAACCACTTTAAAAACCTACGAAGGAATTGGTTTTTCTCTTTCTAAATGAGATTAACTATCGCTACAGAAACCACAACCCTTCCCCCATTTCTGAAGTCATGGTTGCAGGCATTCCCAAGTCATCAGCAGACTGGAAGCTCCTTGGGACAGAGAATGCTCTATATTGATCTTTGGACATACCCTGGTACACTGCAAACAGCAGGTTTTTAATCAGTGTTCCAATAGAGGGCTTCCCTTGAGGCTCAGCTGGTAAAGAATCTGCCTGCAATGCAGGAGACCTGGGTTCGATCCCTGGGTTGGGAAGATCCCCTAGAGAAGGGAAAGACTACCCACTCCGGTATTCTGACCTGGAGAATTCCATGGACTCTATAGTCCATGGGGTTGCAAAGAGTTGGACACAACTGAGCAGCTCTCACTTCACTTCAGTAGACAGAATTGTGTGGTGTACCTACTGTGTGCCCAGTACTCTTACATTAATGAATGTCTCTTGTTGCAGTAATCAGTCAAACCAGCTTTTATCCCACAGCCTGCTGAAGGAGAACTTTGAGATGATGTGGATGTGGCTCTAAATCTGATGCTGCCATTGACTAAACAAGTCACCTGCCCCTGTAGGCCTCACTTTGTGTGTTTATAAAATGAGACTAGTATGGTCCCTCCACATAGAGCCAGTGTGATGACGAAATAAGATTATGCATGTAAAGTGCTTTACACAGTAGCTGGCCTGCAGTGAGGGCTGATGCACAGTAGTTAACATTAGTAACTCTATATTTCAAAGAACAAGTGTTTGCTGACCATTGGATTTGTTCAGTTGGCATCTGCTAGGTTTTTGCTATATCCTAGATCCTTTACTAGACAAGATAAAGATAAAATGAAGAAGATAAATATCCCGTTTTAGGGGAATGTGTGGTTTCTTGGAAGGGGCAATCATGTAAACAAGATAGCGAAGGTAATGCTTATGATTGCATGACCATGTGGTTGCCTCCCCAGAGTGGTGTACAACCAAAGGAATTTCAAACTCACCCAGATTTCTAGAATAGCATGAAGGGGGAGCACACCCCTACCAAGGTATGTCATTCCCTTTTTTCCTCTTCTGCTGACTGCCCTCAGCCTGCTGAGACAGGCAAGTGCCTGCATGTCATGGACCTTGCTGGCCTTTCCTGCCCCACCCCAGTCATGCCCTACTGAGTTCGGGGGCCATGTCCGTTCTGACCTTGAGTTCTCCATGCAGTTACTTTCTCTGCCCCAAACGCGCTCTCTATCCACTTTCCCGTCAAGACTTAATTCAAGCATCACCTTTGATAGGCCTTCCCAGCCTGTTGGCCTCAGTTGGGTACCTCTCTCCTCTTTTTTCATCTCTCTTGCCTTCCTGGTTCCCTTAGAACCTAGTGCATGTCCCCCTTACACTCTGGACCCTCTGATAATGTGCCTGTCAGCATTCCTCAGCCTCCCTAACTGTCATGTGTAGACTATAGGCTTGTCCTCCTACTAACCAGGGAGGAAAGGAGGGAGGGCTAAATGGGGAGAATGGGATTGACATATGCACACTACTGTATATAAAATAATAACTGTGTTGTATAGCACAGGGAACTCTCCTGAATGCTCTGTAATGGCCTATATGGAAGGCAGTCTGAAAAAGGCTGGATAGATGTGTGTGTACAACTGAGTCACTTTGTTGTACACCTGAAACTAACACAACGTTGTAAATCAACTATACTCTGATATTTATTCTTAATAATTTTTTTTTAAAGAGGAAGTCATGATTTTCTGTATTCTCAGGCAGCCTGGCACCATATGGGATGGTAGGAAAGAAGGAAAAGGACGTTCCCAGAGATGAACCAGCGAGTCCTCTAAGGTTGACAGTCCTCTGTGGGGCATTTTGAACAGGGTCTATACCTTGATGTTTTCTGATATAGGTTATAAAGTGGCAGTAAAGGCAGAATAGCATAGGGATGGCTAGACTTCTTCTGTGAGGATGACCTTTTAGCTTTTACTGACAATGAGCAAGGTGCTTAACCTCTTAAATTTCCTTATCACTAAAAAAAAGAAGACATGATGACAAGTCTTGTTTCATAGGGTTACTATGAGCATTTTATGAGATGATATAAGGAAAACCCTTTGCACGGTACTTAGCATCTAATGAAGTTCCCAGTGATAGTGGGTGCTGTTGTTATAAATGTGTTAAATATATTTTGGAGACCTCCAATAGCTTTTCAAAATGAACCGTCAGTAACAGTTTTCCTCAAGGAAGTGGTTTGATGGTTTTGTATGACAATTGGGAAGAAGAAAACAAGAACATGCCAGTTGCAGAGGGGGAACATAATTTTGTTTTGGTTGCTTTTTGCTTTTGTTTTTCACACCTGTTTTCTCAGGGGAATGGGACTTAGTGTCTTGCCAAATCTTAACAACAAGTAAAATATGTGGTTTAATGTCCTCAGCAGTCGTCGCAAATTGTGAAATCAAATCTCTCATTTGCTTTGGAGCGTCCGGACGGCAAGGACAGCTGGAGTGTTGCTATTTTTTCTTTCAAATAAAAGAGTCAGCTCCTCGTTACCATAGAAACCACCAACCTAATTATAAGGAGTTTTGTTCACTAGATAAAAGTCATCATTTCTCTCTCCTCCCCACGCTCATACAGGTCCCCAAAATATTGCTGTGGATTTGGTCCCGGATGAAAAGATCTGCCCTCTTTAGCTAAAGGGTCCTAGTGCTCTGACCAGCTCACACAGGAAAGCAAGCAATGAGGCTGGCCTGAGACTTCATCAGATACCATCCACAGCTCACATTCTCCTTCGGAAATAGTCATGAGCATTTAGCAGGAACACATTGGTGTTTTTAAAAGTAAACTTCAAAGAAAGATGCTCCTAACCCCTCCTACCATGAAGTAGACATGCTCTTTCTTGTTTGGAAATAGAAGGGTGGACCCCAGCTCTGGAATTCTCCTGTTCTGGGCTTTTGTGTTAAGATTCAGAGATCAATCATATTATATAACATTGCAGTGTTTGGAGAGGAAATGCTAAACCATGAGTTTCTAAGAGCTGACAGTCTGTTTCACATACGTGTGGATTTTGCTAGGATGAGAGGTAGTTGTTTTCCGTTCACAAATTTGGGTACCATCAGGGCTCACCCAGAGAATGGGGAGGCTTGTTGTGTCTGCTTCCCTCTCCTTGAACTTGTCCCATCTGTCTACTGACCTTCATGCATCTGTGTATCTGAGTAGAGATACTTTTCTTTGACCCTAGAGAGGTGTTCTCTCAGAGATCAGTTGATAGAATGCTAAATAGCACTGAAGATGAAGAGTCTTGGATATATTTTGGGCATAAAGTTACTTAGGGATTAGAGATTTACAAATGCAATTAATGCCTCTTTTTTTTTTTGAGATTCCATTTTTAGAATATACCAGCTGTAGGTCAGTGCTGGTGTTGAGCACATTGCTTGCATTTTGTAGACACTGTAATACTAATTTGAGAAGGGAATGTCCCCTATGCACATGTCAGGAGTTCTAGAAGATACATCAGGCCATTTGGCATGGGGGTGGGGGGTGGGAGGGCTGGACTATGACGGGCCAGGAGAAAGCCTGAGAGGAAAGGCAGGAGTCCCAGAAGAAGCCGTAAACTGAAAAGAAGGTTATGTAAATATGTGTGGGGGGTGGCATGGGGAGAGCTTGGTGGAAATGAATTGGGCCCTACAGCTTGGGTGACATCCCAGGACAGGTAAGTGTTTCCTTTGTCTGGAAAAGATACCTTGATTTGGATGGGGATTTCTTTGGCCTGTACTTGTTCCTTGTGTGGTGGTCTCTGCTGTTCCTGCCATGTGACCCCTGTTCTTGCTGGTTCTGATGATTGTAGTTGTAACGGTCATGGCAGCAAGGATGGTGGAAGTTGTAAATGCTGGTCATCACAATACTGATGCAGTGCTGGGTGGTTAATGTTTTTTGAGCACTTTTTCAGTGCCAGACCTTGTTCTGAACAGTTATATGTCTATTTTTCCGTGTTTAGGGCAGAAACCTAGAAATCTTTGTTCCTTTCTCTCATACCTGCAATCAAACTGTTGGCAACTTTGCTCAGCTTTATCTTGAAAGCCCTCTGGCTGTCCTTTCACCTCTCTGGCTGTCCCCTTTGCTACCATCTTTCACTGTCTTGCTGCCAGGGGACTACTCCCTGGGCTCCCAGATTGCATTCTTATCTCCAACAGTGCATTCTCACTGCAGGCAGGTGGCCTTCTGAAACCCTGCCTCCTGTTCTCCCCAGAGCCTTCTCATGGCTTCCCTTCACATGGACAGTAAAATCCAGGACCTTACAACCAGTTAGGCCCCAAATGCCCGTCTCAGTAGTTCTACTCCCTGAGGCTTACTCTGCTCTAGTCACCAACCTTCTCCCTTCAGCCAGGAGATTACAGGGTCAAGTAGAATTTTTTTAATAGCATTTGACATTGATAATATTTTGTAACTAGTGTATCACTTTCTTTTTACTTCTTTTTTTTGAAAGTAAGGATATTGGCGTTTAAAAAGCATCTTTATTCAGATAGTTTACATCCCACACAGTTCACCCATTTTAAGTGTGTAATGCAATGGCTTTTAGTATATTCACAGGAATTGGGCATCCATTATCACCATCAGTTTTTAGATGTTTTTATTCCTTCAAAAGGAAATCTCATACCCCTTTGCCTTGATCCCCCAAACTTCCCTTCACTCCCATCCCTGACAACCACTTATCTATTTCTTAGCTCTAGAGGTTTGTCCATTCTGGACATTTCAGATTTGTTTTTTTTTTTAATGATTAAATTACATTCCAGCAATGTGTATTGGTTAAACTTACTAAAATAAATTAATAAGCTTAACCAATGTTGACTAGAATAAGTGGTATGTGCATAAAGATACAAATTGCTCTGGTGCCTGTTGGTGGCCTGGAGGTAGGCAGGCATCCTCACAGGGGAACACACCAGGACGATTTGGGAATTGTGGCTAGTGGATGTCCTTGAGCTCAACTGGTCTAGTCATCTTTGGACTAGAACAGAGGGAACCTGAGTGCCCGCATGCGCGTGTTACCAGAAAGCACTCAACACTTGACACTGCCTGACGCAAACCGAGTGCTTATCAGGCAGGCGATCATTGCTGGCCAAGTTCAGTCATAGCTGAGAGGAAGCTCAGTCCTCCCCACCCTCCACCCTGCTGCAGTTTGATCACCTCTTTGCTGCTTTGTCTCTGCCCCTGCTGCTTCGCCTCTGCCCCTGCTGCTTCGCCTGCCCCAGCAGAGAGCTTTACTTGAAGAGTATCCCCCCACCAAGAGCGAGGGGTAAAGCCTGCCATTTGAGGGTATCTGAGTAGCTGCCTCCACCCGCTGAAACATCACAGCTAGCTTTCAAGTTAGAAACGCATCGCCCTTAACCAAGTTGACAAAACCACAGGTTACCTCTTTATGTTTTTGCAAATTGCATCAAACCAAACAGCGAAAGCCCAATTCCTTGGGGGACGAGTGCGTTTGTTATCAGTTTAGCAAATGACCCCTGGACATGTTTCCATACCCCAACATGTGGAATGCATCAGCAGACCAGAAACATGATCATGTTGCTGTTGTTTTGTTTTTTTTTTTTAACAAAACCATTGTACAAGTAAATTGAGATTTTAAAAATGCTTTTTTCACATGTTATTCTCTGGTCGGAGCAGCCATATGTTAAAGTAAGCTTCACCTATGGCAACAGTTTTCATCTGAGACTTATTTTAGCTGTTAATGAAAGAGTCCGTGGGTGGTGAGCAGAATCTTGTGCAGAGCTGCTAGAGAATCAGAACTAATGGCTTTTGTCTTTTTGCCTTGTGGATCTAAACTGTTTTGATTTTTGTCCAGATTATGGATGGGGTGAAGCCAAGCAACCATTATTGCAGGACCTAATCTAGCCTCTGTCTGCGTCCAGGGAGAAGTTAGTATTTAGGGTGAAGCTCAGGAGGGGAGAGAAGGAGCCGGGACTCAGACCGTTGGCTCCTAATCCTAGCTCTACCACCACTTAGTAGCTGTGTGAAAATTACGAGTTTTTACCCCTTCCAGGTTTCGGTTGCTTTATCTGAGAAGTGGGCACGATGACACCTACCTCACAGGACTTTTGTCGGTCAAATGAAATAGTGCGTGCCAAGTTCTTTGCAGAATGCTTGGCACACAGTGAACTCACCTGCCATTATTGGTGTTATTGTTTTTGTTTTCCCCTCATTTTCAGGGGCAGTGGATAATTCAGCTCTCTGGGTACATCCGAAATGTTGTCTGATATCTGGTCTAGTTGCATTTACTTGCCACGCTGGCCTCTTCTCTGTTTCTTGAAGATACCAGCTTTGATCCCACCTCAGTGCCTTTGGCTTGCTGGTCCCCCTGTCCAGCCTGCCCTTCTCACAGCACTTCACGTGGTCACTCCTTGTTAACCTTCAGGTCTCTCCTTAATGTCTCCTCCCCCGCTTCAGATTCTCTGTTACCTCACTGTGTTTCCTTTTCTGTACTTGCCTCCCCCTGAAATTGTCTTCTTCATTTGTCTCCTTGTCTCTTGTCGATTACCCGGACTAGAATGGGAGCTCCATAAAGGAAGGATCCTTATCTGCCTTCTCTGAGATGATTGCGTGGTACACAGTAGGTACTCCTTAAATATCTGTGGAATTTCAGTGTACAACTTGGAGTTCAAATACATGGTTTTTTAAGTAGTGGGACATGATGTTCTAGAATGAGCCTAATGCTAGAAAGGTTACTGTAAGATTTTAAAAATCTTGCATTGTGAATTTCGGTGTTACCTCTTCCCCAGCAGCCCCTGGATCCAATTTGTTGTCATCAGGAAGAAGGCAGAAAGAATGACAACTAATCTTGCTGGAAACTGGAATTGGTTTAAAGGCCATCAGAGGATTTAGTTTTCACAACAGGATATAGGAAACCATGTTTTCCCTTTGGCAGAATGAAGACAAATAAATGGACTGTGTTACCCTCTTCTTGACCATTTAATGGATGTGTCAAGGGAACAGTTGGAAGGATTATAATGAAAAATTTTGTGCCTTGAATGCCACAATCATTTAGGGAAAAAGAGCATCCTTCCTAGGACAGGCGTCTCAGTGGATACATGCTGTTCTGTCTCTAGTTCCTTTGGGTAATTGGAGGCAGGAATAAAGAAGTAAACTCATAATTGTATATACTTGCTTATTATAATAAATACCATGAAGGAAAAATAAGGCAAAGATACGGTTTTGATAAGAGAGATACTCATTGCAGGCAACCTACTATAACTTGGATAATCAAAATAAGTGAAGGAATACCTTAGAGAAGATGAATATAGTTTCATTATTTTGGCATGAAAAAAATAGACTCTGATAGCCCTTACACCAGGTTCCTGGCCCCTCCACTGCTAGCGCAGGACAGAGGACAGCACTGACTCTTGAAGGACCCAGTTGATTTACCTCTTTTTCAGACTCTCCTTGCTCCAGCATCCCTCCCTTTCCCTGTCTCCATCCCCAGCCGGTAGGAATGAGCATCTTGTGGTATATAGCCTCACAGGGGCCTTGGACCTGCTGGGCATCCTGCTTCTGGGGCAGTTTAATGAAAAACAAAATCGTCTTGCGGGGAGCCGGGTATAAGGACAATGATGGCTTCTGCGTAACGTGCTTGTCAGAGCACAGGCTCACCTGCAGTGCTCTAGAAACCTCCAGAACAGAACCTTAGTGCTATTTGGAATTGCACAGAAAAGTGGGTGTTTTGGCAACTGCCACCCATTCTTCCACCCATTCACCAACCCAGCAGGGCTGTCTGTTTCTTTAAATCTACTTCTGTTTAGAAGGTGCAGATTTACTTGAGGGCTGACTGTGTGCCAGCGTCTGGAAGTAGCACCTCACAGAAATCTCTGTGTAAGGTTTCTGCCACAGCATGTGCCTCTCTATGTGTTATTACAATTGGCCACTTTTTCTATATCACATGATATGTACCTCTGTATTAATTATATTATATTTTGCCACTTTTTCAACAAACAGCAAAGCTAACTTACTATATCAGTATGTGTCTACAGTCATTTTAATAACAGCATACTTTTCTATGTGTCATGTGTATCCTAATTTATTTCACCAAATCCCTATAACTGGACACCTGCTGGTCCTTCTCCCTCAGATGAAAGAATAAGGTTGCTGCAGTGCTTTCTTTCATGGTTCCAAAGTATAGGTCTGGATGTGTTTGTACACAGGTCTTTTTAAACTTGTCTAGTTGTTTCTTTAGGATAATTCCTAGAATGGTATCTGCTCCTTATTATAAAGGATATTTCAGGAAAATTCCATGGCCACAGACATTCAGACCTACAAAGAATATTGTTGCTGTGATTAAGCTTTTAGCCTGGCTCTCTGTTTCCTGGATTAGTAACTGCTGGTTGGCTGGCTGACTGCCTGCAGCTTCCAAGGAGCAATGCAGTATGGTAGAGAGAGATGGAAGCTTGGTGTTAGACTGTGACATGGTATGTTTAATAAGAGAAATATGCTAAATATCTAGGGCAGAGGGAAGCTGCACCTACCTAACCCCACCTAAGTGTCACGTGCTTCCATAGTGTTAGCCATATGAAGAGCAGGGAGGGTGAGCAGTTTGGGCTTATAAAGTGAGATGTACCAGGCAAGGCAGCCAGAGACACACCCTGAAAAATAGCCAACTGCCATAGCAGAGATGGATGGATATGAATTATTGAGAATCTTAGGACCAGCCTCTGGATTTGATACCAAATGTGATTGCAAAGAGTCGGACACGACTGAGCAACTGAACTGAACTGATGATGAGGCAAACCTTGGAAGGGCTCTTTTGTTGTTGCTAAGTCATGTCTGACCATTTGTGATGCCATGAGCTACAGCACACCAGGCTTCCCTGTCCTCTACTATCTCCTGGAGCTTGGGCTCTAAGGGTGGCTAATCTGCCGTTTAGAAGTTTTCTTTTGGATTAGGGATGGAGAATGGTTGCACAACAGACATGTTTAGAGCCAGAGAGATGTGTTGGAAGGAGGATGCAATTGTAAAAGTAAGAAGCATCTATTTTTCCAGGTCATGGGGTTTTAGACATTGCAATGGTCAAAGAATAGGAATGAGAGGAACAGACTGGATATTATGAGTCTCCACCTAAAGCTAAGCTAACGGGAATATTTGACCCTTGGAATTCTACCCCAAAGTGCGCATATATGCCAGTCGTTATTACAGATATTTCCAGTGAGTGGTAAGTTCTTGGATGTTGGGCATAAACAACCTGTAGAACTGTTTGTTCTGGCTAGAGTTAGCAGATTTTCAAAAGGACCCCCATAGATGAGTGATCTTAATGGAATGATGACCATCTTCTAAAGCTGGATTATGGTAGTAGTCACACGACTTGATAAACTTACTAAAAATCACTGATTTATATACTTTAAGTGTATGAATTTTATGATATACTCAAACACTTAAAAAGTGGAAGGGTCCCCATAGTCCCAAAGTAAATGAAAAGCCACTAAAGTATACATGTTGAATTAAGATGTAATGATTAGCTTTATTGTTTCAGCACTGCTAGGTTATGGTGCTTAGTTGTTTGGTCAAAGACTAGTTAGTCTAGATGGTGCCCTGAAGATAACTTTTAGATGTGATTGAGGTTTACAATCACTTGACTTTTAAGTAAAGCAGATTACTCTGTATATTGTGTGTGTACGCGTGTGTTAGTCACTCAGTAATGTCCGACTCTTTGCAACCCCTTAGGTTATAGCCTGCTTGGCTTATCTATCCAGGGTATTCGCCAGGCAATAATACTGGAGTGGGTTACCATCCCCTTCTCCAGGGGATCTTCCTGATGCAGGGATTGAACCTGGGTCTCCTACATTGCAGGTGGATTCTTGACCATCTGAGCCAGTGGCTTGTATCGTGTGCCTGGGCCTTATCCAATTATTTGAAAGCCTTAAGAGAAAGAATTGAGTTCCCATGAGAAAGAAAAATTTCTGCCTCCGGGGTGCCACATAGAAACCCCACCCAAGCACCCAGGCTGCTGGCTTGCCCTACAGATTTCAGACTCAAGACAGCAATGACTCTTACCCAAATTGTCAGCCTGCCCTAAGTATTTCAGACTTGCCAGCCCCCACAATTGTATGAGCCAATTCCTTAAAATACATCTCTCTCCATATATAGATACAGGCATAGAAGATACTTTACTGATTCTGCTTCTCTGGAGACCCCTGAATGACGCGTAAGGTAAATTGAAGTATTTCAGTTGCTTTCATTTTTTAAGTTGGTGTCACTATAGAAATCATACCTGTGCTGTCATTCACAGCTGTGCCACTCTTGTTTGAATGTTGGGCTGCCCTGTTGGATCTGGTTGGTATGGCATGTGTTATGGTGGAAGGGAATTAGGCAGAAACCCTGAGAGTTCTGGATCTGCTCCATGCACACTTAGGGTGTCAGCTCCAGGACACTATGGGTGGGTAGGTAGGGCATGTAGTCTGGCTTTGGATGGTGGTCTGAAAAAGGGAGGTGGGAGGCAGGCCAGCCCACTGGCCACTTCTTGTGCCATGAAGGACCCTACTGAAACATGGGGAACGACTGTCCCTGTGTGACTGAGGCTCTCCGAAACCCAACCACGCTTCCTTGGTCTTCAGTCCGAGTGTGTGTTTTGAAAGAAGATACAGCAGTGATGGTCAGCTGCAGCTCTGACTTTTATTGAGGGTTGGCTGGAATCCATGTGAAAATGACAGCTGGTCCCCAGATGAGCTCTGGCTCTCTTCACCTAGTGTCACAGCTCAGTTTGTCATCTTGCATCTTTGCACTGAGGAAGCTAGTGGCTCTTTCTCCTATTTAACTTTTTGCCATGGCTTGTGGGAATGGGGAGAAAAGTCATCTAGGGAAACATTTCTGGGGAAAACCCTGAGAAGAGTGGAGACTTCTTGCACAGAACACACTGGAACTTAAGTTCACATTGGAATGATCCAGTCTATATTGAACACATTCTGTGTGCCAAGAATTATGTCAGGCTTTGGGACTACTATTAGTCGGAACACATAAAGTTCTTGCAGTCTTGCTGCCTGAAGGAAGAAACAAAGAAAGAGAACCTATCCTAACTTGAAAATTGGTCCAAAGTTCTATTCTGAAACAGAGAAAGATTGCCCAAATGTGGTGCCTGAGAAAGTCTTGTCTGGAGACTCGGTTGTGGTTCACATGTTGGTATTTAGTTCTGCCTAGGTTCTAGAATATTTGTAGGAGATCCACCATATAATTTAGTAGAAAGTTGATGTTGAACTGTAGGCATATTACCTAGTCCAAAGTCTTTCTGCATGCTGCAGCACAGGCCGACAAATCGAGTTGTTGGGGGCAGGAAATAGTGACTTCATTAGCAAAGCCAGCAGACCAAGGAAACGGTGGACCGGTATCCCACAGCACCATCTTAACCCAGTTTGAATTCAGGCTGCTTTTATACAAAAAAAGAAAGGGGTACGCTTGGTTGTTATACAGTTCTTGGTGCCAAAACCCTTTGTTCCTTGCAGCTGTCCAAGTAGGTCTGGTCACCATATTCCTGTAAACCTCCAACAAGACAAATGTTATGCTCTGTTCTGTAACTTTTAGTCTCTGTATGAATGAATGTGTTATATTTCAAAGATCAGAGCCTTAAGAATGGGCTACCCTGTATATTTCAGGCTATAGACAGCATTCTACAAAAGCATGACTAAATATTTGCAATGGAGCACAAAAATTAAAGCTAAGAGAATAGATTCAGTATGGAGTCACATTTGTCCTTCCTTGTTAGTTTTCACTGTTTATTGGTTCTTTTTTCCAGGTCCTTACTCTCTTTAAGGAAACAGTCCTTGTTCCTTCATGCATAAAATCCTTCCACTCAAGAGTACTGTGGCGAGGGGCAGGTTAAATACTACCATAAAAAGTGTATGGAGATACTCTGTGCTGAGCGCTAGGAGCTGTGTTGTAGCAGTCTAAGACCTGCTCCCTGATTTTTGTGAAATTACAATACAAGGAGAGAAGTGGATCTGAAATGGAGTGTGTACAATTCTCTGTGAATGTGTATGTGTGATTGTGTGTGCGTGAGCCTGCGGAGACCCATGTGTTTAGGAGAGGTATTGTCATCAAAGAAATAGCTTTTGACAATTAAAGATAATTTCAAAAAACCATCCATTCTTTCCTTGCTTTTCTCAAACATGGTGGAAAGATACTTGAAAGCAGTCTTTAAAAGAACTATTTTCCCCACCTATCCGCTTCCCTCGTGCAGTTAGTTACCCTTCATCTTTCTCTTCCAAACTTGCCTAGGAATTCCTCGGAAAACACTCTTCTCGCTGGCCCCCTCCTCCACACATCTCTTCGGTTTCTCCTTTCCTATCCGCCCCCCACTTTCTCTCAGTTCACCTTCATAAAGGCTTAAATTAGTCTCCTGGATCAATAATGCACACTGTCCCGTGTCTTCAGACCAGAGACCTCAGAAGGGGAACAGGGAGGGTTTAAGGTAGACATGGGAAGTCAGGTTGACAAAGCTAGAACCTGCGTACATAGATGGAGAAAGGCTGAAAACATGTGCATTAATGTAAATCACATGGTCCCCTGTACTTACTGCTGCAACATGTCCCAACTGTGGGAATCCATGATTAGGGCCACAGATGCTGCCTGGGAAGGTCATGGGAAACCTCACAGAGGAGGTCTCTGCACTGGGTCTTAGAGTGTTACTGAACAGAAGTTCATGTGCTTGACACACAGTGAGGACAGACAAACCAAAATGTCAGAGTTTGGAACAGAGGAAGGTTTATTGCAGGGCCATGCAAGGAGACAGGGGGCTGGTGCCCCCAAACCCCGAACCCCCTGAAGGTTTCAGCAAAGCCTTTTTAAAGGCAAGGTTAGTTGCAAACTTCTTGGTGTAGCAATCCCTTCTTCTTGCAGCTGTACAAGTACGTCTGGTCGCCATATTCCTGTAAACCTCCAATAAGACAAATGTTATTCTCAGTTCTGTCACTTTTTATTTCTACATGAATGGAGAAGTGTTATACTCTTAACTTTAAAGTGAGAGCCTTGAGAATGGGCTACCCTGTATTTCAGGCTATTGGCAAAGTTCTTAAGTTGAAGCAAAAGCAGTAGCATACAAAGGTTAACATTCAAGAAATAGATGTAATATGGAGTCAAGTTTGTTCTTCTCTATTAGAAGAGGACAGGCCCAAGTGCGTTAGTGTGGCAGCCTGAAGCCATGTGCTGTGAACTAAGGAAGGGAAAGATGGTCTTTGTGCCTGAAACGTCAGAGACGTGGGAAGCAGAAGGTATAAAATGAGACTGAACTGGTTGTTCGGGGGCCCGTGTGCTAGCTCTACACAGAAAATCTCCATTCCCTTGTTGCAGATGGCTCTTGACACCTGCAGGTTGATTTGTAAATGATCCCTCCCATGACTGCAAGGGAAGGTGGCTAAGATTGTTGTGGCTGATCCTGGGCAACCGTCCCTGTCCCCTGAAAAACTGTGGCCCCATGCTGGCAGCATCTTAGTTCACAAAGGGAAGGGTTCAGTGTTTATTTACCTGCTTTCTCAAAATCACATCACTCTGGGCTACAATGAACAGAAACCTAACTTAAAGTGAGTGATACAAAAAAGCCTTACCTTTTGTTATACACAGTACCCTGAGGGGAAGGGAGCTCTCTTCTTCCACTCCTTCCCGTAAAAGTCACATGATTGTCTTTCCTTGTACTTAGGTGGGCGCATTTGCCCATCTGTGAACTCTGGTCAAGACGATGGGCTATGCCGATTGCCCAGTTCCGGCTTCTTTGTAATGGGATGGGAGCTGCCCACCCTATTCAAGCCTCATAAACTGAGAGTAGGTGAAGGAGGGGGTTCCCCAGAAGAAAGCCCAGAAGCTGGTACCAGAAGGATCTGGAGGAGACTAAAACCCAAATGCCCACCACAAATAGCTTCCTGTCCATCTCATATTCTCACACTGATGAGCAATGAGAAAAATGACCTCCATCAGAGATAATGAGTATGGCAATTGTTCGGGCTTTTTATGGAGGAAGTAGAGTGACTTCAGGAAATATATGTGCAGCAGGAAAAAAAAAAAGATTTGAAATGAAGCCCAGCTTCTTATTGGTTTTTTAGTGTCTTGTTTGCTGAGGAGAATTAAGCAAGAAGAGAACTGATTGCATCTAATTGCCTGTAAAAAGTGTTCAAAAGACATTTTATCACACAATTTAGATGGGTAAACAGCTAGGAGGTGAATGCCACCCTCTGAAGTAATAAACAAAAGGGAAAAGTCTTTCTTCATATTGTATCTATTTGTGCTTTCACCAATGCAGCCTGTGTTCATTGCTAAAACTGAGGAGGAGTTACATTAACTCAGGACAGATGGTGCTTAATACTGACCACACATGAAGACTGGTGGCCCCAGGCTCCAAGTTCAGGCAGAAGGCAAGACAGATTTACTTCCATATGGGATGAGTACCATTAAATGCTGGGATGCTGTGGTTGTAGTTTGGGAGTGGAAATGGCAGAATTATCTTGGTTAGGTAGATACTGTTGTTACTCTGGGTAGTTTTAATAACCATTTTATAACAGGGCTTTACTATTTACTTCATGCTTTTAGGCACACCTGTTCACTCTATCCTCCCCAAAATTATGTGCAATTAAAAAGTTTGTCTCCATTTTTACAGATCATTGATTCAAAATCATAAAGTTATACTGTATTGGGCTCAATGCTTGGGCATTTGTGTCCATACCTTTGACTCAAAACCCAGGGATATTTTAACTACTCCATAATTACTTGCCCATAAATCACTCTCAGTTGTTAAAGGCTTACATTTCTCTTTTAGGGGTAGTGGAGAGAGTAGAAGGGAAGATAGCTTTATTGAGGAAGCTGCCAATCCTGGGGAGAAGGTGGACTCATGTCCCAAAGAACCAACTCCTGCCTCCTCAGACTCTGCTCAGAGGTTAATATAGGGGAAGGAGGAAGGGGATGCATTCTGGGAAGAGTGTAGTGTTCTGTTTTCCGAGATGGTTATCATGACCATTGGTGCCAAACTTTGATCACGTCTCGCTTGCAGTTGCAATATTATCTGGCCATGTCTCTGGTTAGTTATTTCTGCTGATCTTGGGGGGGTATTTTGGGGAGGCAGAAGGTGGCAGTGGCTCTTCCTGGAGTCACAAAAGCTGGTGGTAGAAACGTCAAGGAGTGAGTTCCACCCACTGGAACTCCCACTGTAGGCAGACACCCTGTCTGCATCCTTGTATTTCTCTATAGGCCCACCAGGGAGGGATTAAGAATTAAACTGCCTAGGTTCAAGGATAAACTCACCTCCTCTACCCCCAGGGTCTTAGTGATCTTCCTAAGTCTTCTTGACTCTATTCTTTAATCCCCAAAGTACACACTTGACAGTTGAATGGGGGAGGGAAGAATATATCAACAGTTATATTAATGTTTATTGTTAAATAATTTAGCTTCACTAATACTGGAAAACTTTCTTTTGAAATTATCTAAAATTATAGAAAGTTACAGAATTAGTACAGAGAGTCCCCAGGTACCCTTCTGCCAGTTTTCCCTAAGGCTAATATCTTAAAAAAAATTATTGTATGATCATCATAACCAGGAAATTAACATTGACACGATGTCATTAACTCAGCCACAGACCTTATTCATAATTCACCAGCGTTTCCATTAATGTCTTTGTTCCCTGCTCTGGATCTTTTCCAGGGTCTCACGTTGCATTTGGTTTTCATGTCTTCTTATTGTCTCTAACTCTAATCTGTGACAGTTCTTCAGTCTTTTTATTTCATGACTCCGGCATAGTTGAACAGAACTGATCATTTATTTGAGTGTCCCTCAATTCAGATTTGTCTGATATTTTTGCATGATTTGATGCTTTTTTGACTGGAAGACCACGGAAGTCATGCTATGTTCTTTTTCAGTACATCTTGTCAGACGTATCATACGTGATATCAGCATGTCTTGGTATCAGTGATGCTAGTTTTGACCACTTTTCTTAAGGTACTGTCTGCCAGGTTTCTCTGCTGTAAAGTTACTATTTTTCCCTTTGTAAGTATTGCTTTACTTGTGGCGAGACACTTTGATATGATGCACGTATTCGGTTTGTCATTGTACTTTTGCTTACCAATTTTAGCTTCCGTTGATGATGTTTGCCTGCAACAGTTAATACCAAAGCATTTGCCTGATGTGCCTGATTAAACTTTATTAAGTAAGTTCTCTTCATGCCATAGTAGTATTTCTTTTCCCATTTTCTTTCCCTGTGTTTATTCACATGAGCATTTTTACCCTCTTAGAGTAATAGTTCATGGGAAATTTGATAAATATCTCATTTTATAAAAATAACACCAGAAGAACTTTTTGGAAGCTTTATCACTGACTTGCAGAATTGGCAGAAGGCTGGAGAGTTTAGCTTGGAAGTCCGAGGTCCTGCAGGACCCATGGAAAAGACAATATTCTACTTTTGATTGCCCACTGGAGGCAAAGTCAACCTGACCGTTTCACCTGATGTTATGTCATCAAGATTTCTATGCTTCCAGTATTACCAGTTACCATTTTACATGCTTGCATAATATCCCACATATTATGGGGGATATTGAATGTTTAGGTTGTTCCAAATTTAATAGTAGGTACAGAAGAAGCACAAGCTGGAATCAAGATTGCTGGGAGAAATATCAATAACCACAGATATGCAGATGACACCACGCTTATGGCAGAAAGTGAAGAGGAACTAAAAAGCCTCTTGAGGAAAGTGAAAGAGGAGAGTGAAAAGGTTGGCTTGAAGCTCAACATTCAGAAAACTAAGATCATGGCATCTGGTCCCGTCACTTCATGGGAAATAGATGGAAAAACAGTGGAAACAGTGTCAGACTTTATTTTTTTGGGCTCCAAAATCACTGCAGATGCTGACTGCAGCCATGAAATTAAAAGACGCTTACTCCTTGGAAGGAAAGTTATGACCAACCTTGATAGTGTGTTAAAAAGCAGAGACATTACTTTGCCAACAAAGGTCCGTCTAGTCAAGGCTATGGTTTTTCCCGTGGTCATGTATGGATGTGAGATTTGGACTGTGAAGAAAGCTGATCGCCGAAGAATTGATGCTTTTGAACTGTGGTGTTGGAGAAGACTCTGAGAGTCCCTTGTACTGCAAGGAGATCCAACCAGTCCATTCTAAAGGAGATCAATCCTGGGTGTTCATTGGAAGGACTGATGCTAAAGCTGAAACTGCAATACTTTGGCCACCTCATGCGACGAGTTGACTCACTGGAAGAGTTTGATGCTGGGAAAGGTTGGGGGTGGGAGGAGAAGGGGATGACAGAGAATGAGATGGCTGGATGGCATCACTGACTCTGTGGACATGAGTTTGAGTGAACTCCGGGAGTTGGTGATGGACAGGGAGGTCTGGTGTGCTGTGATTGATGGTGTCGCGGAAAGTCGGACACAACTGAGCGACTGAACTGAACTGAACTGAACATTAATAAATACCTTCATGCTCAAGTGTTTCTGAAACTTGGGTGCACGCTGGAATCACCCAGGGAGTTTGAAGAAATATTGATGTCTGGGTCCCACCTCCCTTCAGAGTCTGATATAACAGATGAGGCTGTTTCTTGGACATGGGGATCTTTCAGTGATCTCCACAGATCCTAATATGTAGCTGAGGTTGAGAACCACTGGCTTAGAAGCTTCTGTGGCTCATGTGACATACATTTTCTTGTACATAAAGAATCCATGCATTCACTACTTCTTGTTGACCATAGAAACTTGTTCTGTTTTCTCTCCACTTGACCTAAAGCACTCAAATATTCACACTCAGATGCATTCACACATGTAGGCAACCTAATACTGCTTTATAGTATTACTGCTTCCTGCTTATATGAACAAAGTAAGTTTTATGACTTCACTGTGCTTTTTTTTTTCATCTATAAAAGGGTGATATATTAGTGTCTCTCTCTTTGCATCTTGCGGATGAGTCAAGAGTCAAAATTCATATTCCTTATGCAAAACTCTTTAGTGCAGCCATTTTAGAGCACAGTTTGGCAATAACTGTTAGACAGAATGTGTATCCCCTGCCCTCTGAAAGGAACTTTCAGGCTTATGAGTATCTTCACAGTATTGGGTTGAGAAACCACCATGATAATGTTTGTCTAGGGCTGAGTTTAAAGTCATGGCACCATTGTGATGATGGCTGGGTTTGATACAATGCGTGGAGGGGTGTCAACCTTCTCTTCTCATTGGGATCTGGCCGCTTTTACTGTTGCCATCCCAGCATATGGTAGGTTTCCGTACCAGTTCTTTTGTTTGTTTGATTTTTCTTATTTCATTTAAAATGTGATTTTGACTTAACAACTGATACCATAGTTTTAAGTGACCTGTGTGACATCCTAAGCATTTGCTCACAAATGCCAGATTCTCAAATGAAAGTTGAAATAAAGTTAAGTAACAGAGTGGATGATAGTAAATTCAGGACTAGAATCAGCCTATATACAATTCTTTTTAAATTCTGAAGCTTTTCATTAATTAAAAATAATCGCTACTGGTACTGAGCACTTACTCTTGAGCAGGTATCATGATGAACGTTTTACAAGTTTTATTTAATCTTCACAACTGAACCTCCAAGGGGTAGCTTGAGTTTGAATGTTTATTCCTTTATTGATATAAAGTTGATATGTAATATTGTGTTAGTTTCAGGCATACAGTAGAGTGATTTGGTCATTGCTCCTACATTGCTACATGTATACAAATATGTATACATATATATACATTCTTTATTTTCCAATTCTTATCCATTATAGATATTGAATATAGTTTCCTGTGCCATATAGTAAATCCTTGTTTACCTTGTGTAGTGTTGTGTATCTGCTCAAAACAGCACACCTAATGTATCCTTCCCGCACCTTCCCCTTTGCTAACAGTCTGCTTGTTTTCTATAGCTGTGATTCTCTTTCTTTTTAGTAAATAAGTTCATTTGTGCTGTTGTTTAGGTTCCATGTGTAAGTGACATCATACAATATTTATCTTTCCCTGACTTTCTTCACTTAGTGTAATAATCTCTAGGTCTGTCTAGGCTGCTGCAGATGGTATTACTTCCTCCTTCTCATGGCTGAATAGTATTCCATTGTGTATGTATACCACATCACCTTTATCCATTTGTCTGCTGGTGGCCAGTTAGTATTTTAAAGTTGAGGAAATATAATAATAATAATTTATTTAGTCCTTTTCATATCCCAGATGCTTGTTTAAATGCATTTGCTAATAACTTATTTGCTCCAGGAGAGGATAAGTAACTTGCTCATCATCATACAACCCATCAGCACAGAGCTGGGAATTAAACCCCTTCCAGCCTGCCTGACTGCCAGTGGCAGTTAACTTGATCTCTGGATTTGATTGCTTTCCCTAACGGCTGATGCTTGGTCAGCTCCTAATATCCAGGTGCAGAGGATACAAGGGAGTTTGGTATTTTTTTTTTCATTTCAATCTCAGCCAAGTGTCTACCATACTGACAGGTGGGAACAGAGGGACTGTAGCAGCTTGGTGATTGCTGGCCCCTGATCCTGTGCTTACCTGTCTCTTTATGATGCAGTGCCCATAAGGAAGGGTGCACTTAATCAGTGTTTTGTGGCATTAGGTTTATGAATTAAAAATATCAAATAGAATAGACTTTTGTTAATAACATTCACACCAAAGGGAAGAAAAGTGCCTGTTGATTTTCATGCCAGAGAAGAGTGGACCCTGCAAGGCAAATCAGTTTAGAATCAGTTGTCCTAAAGCTTGTGCAGTTCATCCCAGCCATGCAGGGAAAAACAGTTCCTTCTTGTTTATCATTCACAGTGAAGATGCTTACTTTGAGGGGCGCTGGAGTTGCTAGATGGATTTTATAAAGGCTAGCCGAGGTCTCTAATTGAATCTTGAATGTTGAACTTTGGGTTCTTTATTCTGTTGGCTTGGAAACCCCCACATTTCTGTGACTTTTCAGAGTCCAAGTATTCATTCTGTGCCTAGCTAATTTCCCTGAAACAGAAGTGTTTCCAAAGGATTAATGCCCAGCTCTGTCGCAAGGTGGTCCTTTCCTCCTCATGCCAGCAGCCTCCTCCATGCCCAGTTGTCATGTTTCATGAGAAGCTTCTCGCTCAGTGGGCATTTCGGCATGTGTGTGCCAGCGTCTTGCAGCTGCAGTTTCCATGCCTCTTGAGAAGCAGATTAGGGGAAGTGATGGATGCTGAAATTGGTTTTGACAGATCTCTAATCTTCTTTCTAACTGAAAGCTGTTATTGGAGGGGGGTTCTTAGGGGTGCTTCTTGCGCAAATTCCATTTCCATCCCTCTCGGAGCTCTTGTAGCTTCCTCATCCCACCAGCATGTGTGGACTCTGGGTGCTAAGGAGTGAGGGGAAAGACAGCAGAGGGCAAGCATTCCAGCAGTAATTGTGTTCTCACTGTGGAGGAAGAGACAGGTCTTTCTTCTCTAGGTGGGAATGGATTCTTAATGTTCACTTATTAGTCTTAGGTCAGCAGTAAGAAGATGAGGTAAAGGCGGGGGAAGGATTAAAGGGTGGGGACAGACCCTGTTCTCTTTATACAGATGATAACTGTTTGCTTTCAAAGTGCCTTCCAGATGGGCCAAAGGATATGAACAGAAAGTGTAGAGAAGCTGAATGCATGTGGCAGATGGGGATTTTAGAAGTTCAGCTCAGCAGCAATAAGCAGTAGAAAGTAAAACAAAGATGAGATAGCATTTTACCTATTAAATAACAAAATTCCATTTTTTTTGAATTGCCAGTGATAATACTTAATGTTGAAGGATGCTGGGTGATAGACATATACTGCTGTTGGGAATACACGGTTCAAAATATCTGGCAAGATATTATAAGCCTGAAAAATATTCATGCACTGTAACTCAGTGATGAAATTTCCAGGAATTTTTACTAAGCAAATAATAATTTTTTTTAAAAGGAAGCATATCACTTGGGTATTCATAAAAATGTTTTTTTTCCTTAATTGCAAATTAGAAATAAATATCTAGCAGTAAGGTTATAGAACATTCTAGCAACAGCTGGAATATTATTAATGTGTTGAAGCAATGTATCCATTAAAACTGTTAACTAAGAGGGAGGATAAAGAGAGGAGGGAGGAGGGAGGTGGGAGGGGGTTCAGGAGGGGGAACTTATGTAAACCCGGGGCGAATTCATGTCAATGTATGGCAAAACCAACCAATATAATATTGTAAAATAATTTGCCTCCTATAAAAAATAAATTAATTACAAAAAAAAAAAGGAAAACTGTTAACTAAAATTTTTATGATATGGAAAATGCATATGATATATTGATAAATAAAAGTTGTCTATTTAGTGTTTTTTTCTTTTTTCCAAATAATACGTACATATAAGAAAAAAGAGAAAGGATTTATATCAAAATGTTAATGATTATCATGTCTGGGTGGTATAATTTTCTTTACCTTATTAAAAAAAATTCTGTGTATACTTCACTTATTTAATTCTGCTCTGTTCAGCATTCATTTAACCAGTGAATATTCAGTGCCAATTATATATCAGCACTGACTTTTTATAGCAGTATTTGTCTTAGGAGCATTTTTATTTTTACATGTACATCAGTTGATGACAGTATTGAGAGCTGCTTTCTCAGGGCTGTCAGTGAAGTGTGAGTTTTTACAGATGAGGACTAATGCGCCCTCCTGTGCTTCCCACTGTATGAGCCTGCTGGCCAGGAGGAGAAACACGGGGAAGTCCTCCTCCTCCTTCTGTCCTTATTTCATGGTCTCATGAACACTGGATTCATGATACTTGGAAAAGGATGATAGGAAATAGTGCTAGAGGTGCCATGAATGTGCCAAGGGAAATCCACAAACAATGGATGTTAAAAATGCAGGAGCTACAAAGAATGACTTTTCTATTTTGGGAGCAGGATATTTACTTTTAAAATAAGGAAGAAAAGATGGGAAAGAGGAAGGGAGGGTGAAGGGAGAGATGGAGGAGTTCCCCAAAATGCCATCACAATAAATAATGACATTTAAATATTTGTTTAAATATTTTTAAAATGTTTTAATTTGTAAAACATTTGTTATATGTTTCTTTGGACATGCCAGTGCTCTTTCACTGGATAAGTTAGGGCTTTCCTGTTTTAAAACAAAATTCTTCCAAATGCATATGAATTAGATTATCATTGATTTTTGTTTATGAAATGATGGTACTCCAAGTCTTAACTGTTTGAGTCAAGTATCTTCACCTCTAGAAAGGAGCCTGTCTCTCCAGCACAGTCCTCAGTGTTTGGTAGGCACAGCTTAGATAACCTTTGTCATGATGTCTGACATATTGGGGTCGTGGTCCCATCATTTTGGTCAACTGAGTAGTTACCTATATGGATGAATAGCTTTTGGTAGTTGACTTTCCGGTTATTACATCTGTCTAGTGTTTGTAGAAATCAGGCACATCTCTAGAGATTTGAGTATAAATTCTGAAGTTAGACCATCAGGGGCCACATGCCAGCTCTGTATATTAGCCACGTGACCTCAGCAAGCTCAAATCTCTGAATCTCAGTTCCTACATCAGTAATATGGGGAAAGTAGTTTCTGTCTTAAGGGATTGTTATGAAGATAGAATAAGTTTTTGTTGTGGACTTTATTATTTTCACAAGTATTGCCTCTCCTGGACCCCCAGAAGAATTTATCTATTTGTTCTGTTGATTTCAACTTGACCATGAATTTTGAGTGAAAAGACACATGTTACTTCCTGGCCTTCCTTGTCACGTTCTCCTTTCCCTTTCCCTTAAGATTGGCAGTGCTCTTGGTAGAAGCTGCTCCATCAGCCCAGATTCGGGAGTGGGAAATTATGGGGCAGAGCTACAGCCAGTGACCATGCTGCATGAGGGAGTTCTCACTGTATGTGATCAGAAGCATTGAGCTTCTCAGATCGCTAGTTACTATGGCATGACTTCTCCTAATCTTACTAATATGTGAATTAAATTTTCAGCTCTCAAGTTGGTGCCTGTCACGTGTTTAATGTTCAACCAGCATTAGTTTGTGTAATTATGTGTCTCCACATCTCATATTTTTTCATTTGTCGGCCCCAGTATTCGGCTACTTTTTAAAAATCTCTTTGATCTTTTGCTGTCCATTAAGACATGAAAATGTCACTGACTTTCGCCGGTTTGTTCCTATAGTTCAAGAGTAGAACAGCAAAGGGATTATGAGGGAAGATGTATTTAGGAGAAAAGCAGATATACCAGTATTTTTGATCAGGGGTCAAGACCAGTGACTTAAGGACCAAATCTAGTCCAGTACCTAGTTTTGTAACAACTGTTAGCTAAGAATGGTTTTTCTGTTTGTCAATAGCTAGAGAAAATAAAAACAAAGAAAATGTTTTCTGACAGGTGAAAATTATATGAAATTGAAATTTCAGTACCCATAAACTTTTGTTCCAACAGAGCCACACCCTTTCATGTAAGTAGTATCTGTGTGCTTGCCCAGGTTGCGTTACAATTGCTCCCGGTGTCCTAATCTGTGCATATCATAGGATTATTTTAAATACCTAAAGAAACCTATATGTATAGTAACATATTGAAAAGAACAAAAATCAGTGATATACTCTTAAATGAGGAAGACCTGTATTACAGAGGGTATCATTTAAATCTCTTTTTTTGTTTCAATGTGTTCCTGAAAAAATTATTAGAAATAAATATAGACTAAAATCTTAAGAGGAGTGGTCCAGGCAGTGGGCTTTTGCCTGATTTTTGTGTTACACAAATCTGTGCCTTTTGATACTTTCTTTTTGTTTAAGGCATTGAGTATGTAATTTGAGAAGTTATTTCAAAAGAATAAAATAAGAGTATACTATAAGTTAAAGGGAGCAATAACTCATTTCACAATGTTTGGGGCCTCTCAAGCCCTCATCCTGGGTTGTGCTGAAAAGACAGAAAAGGTTCTGTGCCAGAGAGTGTCTCCTTCCAACCCCATCAACCCCATTCCATTGTTTTATGGGCCATCTGGAAACAGAAACATCCTGTTCTTTCCATACTTTTTCAGTTTTGGCATCTGAACCTGGCATCACCTATGTGCTTTGGAAATTATACTTTGAATTTGAGAGTTTCCTAGAACCCCATGGAACTCCCAGATGCTCTAGGACCTACGTACTCAGCTGTGACTGGAAGACACCAGATCCAACTTGTGCAAGTGCTCCAAGGCCAGTTCTGCTTTTTAAGAGTGTCCTTCTAGGACTCAGGGCCAGGACTGCCAAGTCCTTGTAACCTCAGGCTTGAGCGTCAGATGTTCATCTGTGGAGGTGTCACTGGTGCAGTTGAAGAGGGGTGGTGGTGTGGGCTTTTTTGGCAGAGCAGACTTGCTCACTGGTGGAAACATCTGGACTTGGGAGAAGGGGTGCTGGGCATCTGAGCCATCTTTCTTGGCTGTGGACTCCTCAATCCCAGGCAGGCAGCCTCCTCAGTGTCCTAGGAACCACCCTTTGTATAAGTGACGTGACTCTGGAGCCTCCTTCGATGAGTGTGCTTACACAATTCCGCCTTTGTTCTCTGGGCATGGGCAGACCAAATGCTTTCCAGAAGGCATCTCAGCAGGTGTCCTGGGATGTGTGTGCTTTATTTAGGCTTCCTCATGCTATAGCACTTAGTGGACAGCCTGGATCAAAAAGGCGGCAGCCCCCCGCCAAAAAAAAAAAAAAAAAAAGAATTCAGGAACAGAGTATGTTGTTCAAGTCCATTAGAGGGAAACTGATTCACCACTGTGCATCCTTAGGTCATACTGTACTTTTGTTCCCATGATAAAAGACAGGCAGAGGCGATATAACTCAATGGTTAAACAGTTTGATGAGGGTCAAGTGCACCTGCATTCAGGTCCAGCTGCTGACATAAGCTGCCCAAGTGCCCTTAGACCTGGGCCTTAACCTTGGTAAATTTTGCTTTCCCCATTGCTAGAAGGAAGATGCAGAAAAAGCATCTACTTCCTGGCATTAAAAACAGTAACTAAGGCGTGATGTGAGGCATGGTGTGATGCGTGGTGCACAGTAAGTACTCAGGGAGTTTAGTTGTTTATCTATTTAGACATTTCTTGACACATTTAGCCCTTGGAGCAGGTGAGCAGGACCTGCTGTATCTGTGATCCGTGTGAGGATTTTTTCACTAAGCTTAAGAAACGTAGTAGCCAAAGTCGAATTTGAGAACAATTTGCATCTTCTAAAATTTCTGTTTATTCTTAAAATCTTTCTCAAGTTCAAAACTTCCTGCCATTCTCGTCTTCCACCAAGAGAATAATACCAGTAATCGTCACAATAATGGCAGCAACAAATACTCAACTCTGTCATTGTAAAAGTATTTTGCTCCTTTTATCCTTATAATAAACCGTATGAAGTTCAAGCTATTATCATCCCCATTTTTCAGGTCAGGAAAATGAGGCACAAAGAGTTTTTTAAGTAAGTCACCCAAGGTTATGCAACTAATAAGTCGTGGAGCTGGGATTCAGTTGCAGACCGTCTGGTTATGGACCACTGGCTCTTCATGGCACCTTAGGAAGAATTTTCCTCATAGCAATGCTCGTTATTTTCATACTTGAATCTAGCCTGTTCCTTTAAGAAAAACTAGACAGTAAATAGTTGAGCACATTCAAAGCAAGGTTTCATTCTGGCCTTGGAAGGAAATGAATCATATTTACTCTTTGAACAGTTTTGAAAAGAACTTTCACTAGATCTATGAAATGTCAAACAAACTGAATCAGATTTTTCCTTTTGTAGGAAGGTAAACTCTAGGTAGCTCAGATTAATAATCAAACGAATTATTAAGTTGAAAAGTATAAACATTTTTCTGCACCTAAAACTTTGTGCTTTCATTTGTCAATCTGTCAGGAGTGGAGTGTTCTACTGGAGAATTCTGCAAGGCCAAGTTTCTCAACCATAGCACTGTTGACATTTTGGGTCACAAAATTCTTTATTGTGCAGCCGCCCTGTGCATTGTGGGATGTTTAGCAGCATCCCTGGCTTCTACATCACCCTCTAAATTTATTTCATTTTTTGACTGCACCACCTAGCATATGGGATCTCAGTTCCCCAACCAGGGATCAAACCCACACCCCTTACATTGGAAGCGCAGAGTCTTAACCACTGGAGCACTAGGCAAATCCCCTAGAGGACCCTCTAGATGCCAGTGGAGCCCCCCTGTCCCCAGTGGCACAACCAAAAATGTCTCTAGCCATCCCATTCCTAATGTTCCTGGGTAGCAGAATTGCCCCCTGGTGGAGAACTGTGTCTCCAAGTTCCCATTAGATGTGTCTTGGAATTCGAGTTCTGTCACATGCTCGCTCAGTAGGTTAATATGTGACCATGTCTTAAAAGCCTTCCCATCTTTGATTCTCTCATCTGTGCAGAAGGGCATGTAGATCCCCTCCTATAGGATGACCGGGAGTATGAAAAGAGAAAACCTAATTAAATTAAACTAAATGATTAATATGTATCATTTTTTTGGACTCTTCTTTTCCTTCCAAGCTCTAAAATTCAACGATTCTAATCATAAATATAGTTTTTAGTTTCCCTCCAGATGCTAACATATGTATGTGATAAATCAATTTATATTTCTCTGGAAGACAACTCTTGGGAATGAAAGTAGAGAACAATTTCTTTGCTTTTTCCTTTTTTCCCCTTTGTTTTGCTGAATTTATATATTCTAACACAGAAAAAAAATTTTTTTAAATTTTTATTCCATGTGAAAAATTGTTCAGAGAAGATCAAGGCCATCTCTTTTGAATATCCACTAACAGTTAAAAAGGAGATGAATTTAATTAACAGCTCTAGGGATTTCTGTTAGCTAAGACAGGGAACTTTCAGACCAAGATCTCGGACAGTGAAAGTTCATCACCAGAGCAGGTGATAGAATTGCCTTTCTTGGAGACTAGTGAAACCTAGAAAGCCGCTGATCCGGAACGCTCTGAAACGTGCCTTCCAAATGTGGGAAACAGTCTTCGCCTTGCAGGTTTGCCCTTGACTATGCTGCAGGCTCTGCTTCTGTTCTGAGCTCCTGAGAGAGATTCTGGAACAATTCGCTGAGTATTTCATCTTTCTTCCCCATGGTTCAGCCCCCTTTCTTCCCAATCCTCTCTCACCACGCAGCTAACAGAAGGACTCAAGAAACAGTTGGCTGAACTTTAACACTTAAGACCTTGATGAAGGCAAAAACAAAAACAGGGAATAATTAGTCCCAGTTTGTCAGCAATTGTACTTTGAATGTAATTTTTTATTATTGGAGGCTTAGGCGAACAGAATGCCGTGGTTCTGTGGTTCCTAAGCAGCCAGAGCATGCCTGAGGTACCCCTGCAGTGAGTCATCTGTACAGCTTCTTAAAAAGATGGATGCTTGGACCCTGTCTCTGGGCTGTAAGTCAGGAGAGTTGAGAGGTGCCAGACGAATGTGTTAAATACACATACACACCATGCTCCTCATAATTACTTAATTGTTGAAAGCATGAGCTTCGGATCTTGGACATTTCATATCTGTGTTTCTTCTCATTTGTAAAGTGGGAATAATGATAGTTTCCAACCACACGGACTTGTTGAGAGGATGACGAAGATGATTCAAACCAAGTGCTTAGCAGAGCCCAGCAGAGATGAGGCCTCAGTTTGCATTAGCTGATGTTGTTGCCACTTGAATCGTTATCATCATCACCTCTTGGGCCCTGGAAATCTTGGGCCGCTCTTGATTCCTCTCTTTGTGTATTTCCTTCCTAATTACCTATAACCACTTGCCAAATCCTGTTAAGTCCAGGTCCTCTTGAGCTGTTTGTAGCCTTCCCCTACCCCCCATTTTTCTACATTTCTCCTCTGCTTCATGACTTGCCTGGACTGCAGGCAGCCTCTTCACTGATCTTCCTGCCTTCCTGTTTGTTCTTTAAGGTGCAGCCAGAGTGATCTTTCAAGTGGGATATCCTTCCTTTGCTTCTCACCCTCCATTGCATTTAGAATAAAACAAAATTTTGCCCTCAGTTTACACAACCTGTCCGCTCTGATCACCAGGCATAACCTCATGCCACTTTCTTCCTTGTCTGCCATGTTTGAGGCACCGTGATCTCTGACTACATTCAGCTGTACTTATGCTGAGTTCTTTTCTACCTCAGGACCTTTGCACAGGCTCCTTCTGAAGCTCTCGATGACTCTCCACATAGCTGCCTCCTTCTCACTTAAGGTCTCAGCCATTATTGTCTCTTTAGCTAGGTTTTATCTGACCACACCCATTCGACATCTGTCTCTTACTCCCCATTATTTCAACCTCAGGCTCCTGTCTATCCTCGTCTTAGCATGAGGCACTCTGTCGTCATTTTGTTTATTTGTTGTATTTTCTCATACCCTTTCACTGTAATGTGAGAACCATAGGGGAAGCAACTGTGTTTTTTTAATTCACCAACCTGTCTCTGGAACCTCATTCAGCGCTTATCCCACAGAGGATGCTCAGAAAATATTAGTGGGATGAAAGAATGAGTGAATTCCAAGTGAATGACTTTGCTTGTTTATTCATTCACACACCCATAGACGTGTGTTGAGTAGCTCCCGGAGACAGGGCAAGCTGGGTGTCTGAGAAAAAGCGATAGAGGGGTGTAATCTAGGACCCATGGGAATGTTTTGATTTTTCCAGAGCCCTTGGACTGATTTTACTTTTTGAACATAGCAAGTTGTGTAATTATATGATTTTTTCCTTTTCCACATCAGCTGCTGCAGATTTAGAGCCAAATTTGTGGCCCGTACGTCTTCTTGGTATGCAGTTTCGCCTCATTCTTGGATCCACTTCACATCCCCATCCTCATTTTTCTTTTCCTTTTGTTCCTATTTTTAATTTATGCCGTCTTGTATTTGATGTATCCTCATAAGCTGCCTTAACTTCTCCCTGTAACAAGACAAAGGAGACATCCATCAATCTATACAAATTTGACGAGATGAGCTTTATGAGAGAGATAAATAAAGTGCTTCTGGCGTTAGAGAGGCGGATATTTCCCAGGGGGCATCTGTAAGCTCCAGGGAGTGGGGAGTGGGAGGTGAGCGCCTTCTCCAGGAGAGACTGAACATGCCGTAGGCACAGGAAATGTGACTGCAGTTGAGATCAGTAAAGGGAGGATTTAATTCAGGTAACTGGTTATTTTGCCTGTCCTGACTGCACACTGGAGCTCTGGACCTCATAGTGTTTTTTCGCATTATCTTCCTTCTCTAGAAGCACCATATAATTTTCAAAATAATCAGGAGGAGGCACCCACTCTGCTCTCTCTCTGAAAGGTTCAGACACGTTTTCTCATAATTATCTTATCGATTCTCAGCCGATCTGTGTGATTTGGGAGCACAGGAGCTTGCTGCTTCTCCTTTTTTGTTCACTGTTGTGTTTGTCTATAGGGCGTCCTGCTGCAGATCTGGACAGTGAGGAGAATCAGACTTCTCTGGGGTTCTGGGGGACTTTTATGTACAACGGGGTGAGCTCACCCTTCCTGTGGTTCCACCTACCTGGTCTACTCCATACGTGGAACCTGAGTCTCTGGTCCAGACCTCTCCCAGGACCCCAACTTGTGTATTCAGAGCTCTTCCCTGTGTCTCTCTCTCTTCTTGGATGATTGGTAGATGTCAGAAGCTTGACATGTCCAAAATTGGATTCCTGGTCTTTTCCCCCACCCCACCCCCCGACTCCAACTTCATCTTTTGCTACCTCCGTTGATGATAGTTCCGTTCATCCGACTTTTCAGGCCAAAAGCTTTGAGGTCACCTTGGACTCTTACTCTGGCATCTCTCACGCAGTCCAGCAGGAAGTACTGGGGTCCTGCCTTCACAGTAGGCAGTGTGTGTGTTAGTCACCCAGTTGTTTACAACTATTTTGCAACCCCATGGACTGTAGCCCACCAGGCTCCTCTGTCCATAGAATTCTCCAGGCAAGGATACTGGAGTGAGTTACCATTCCATTCTCCAGGGGATCTTCGCAACCCAGAGATAGAACCTGGGTCTTCTGCATTGCAGGCAGATTCTTTACCATTGGAGCCACCAGGAAGCCCCCACAGTAGGCAGACTTTGATCTTCTACCACCACCACACTGTGATTCCCTGATTCTGGTCACTCTCATCTGTTGCCTGAATCCCAGTGATAGCATTATTTCCATCCCACCCTCCAGCAATCTTTGGAAAACCTTCCAGATGGGCTCCCCACACCCATTATTTCATCACACTCAGTCTAAAACCCAAAGTTCTTCAGTGGACTCACGTCACCATGTGATCAATAGACCGTTGTCCCTACCATTAATTCCTCTCGGTCCTTATGAGTCTCATAAACCTCTACACTCTCTCAGGCTTACTGCTTCAGCCACATTGGGCTGTTTCTGTTCCTTGAAGAAGCCTTTCCTGCTTCTGCCTCAGGACCTTTGCATCACATGTCCCTTTTGCCTGGCATGCCTTTACCTCCCTGAAGTCTTTGGTCTCCCTGCGCAGTCTGTTTCAGATGTCTACATTCCTCTCTTGGATTCCCCATCTCTCTAGCACACTGGTTTTTTTTTTTTTTTATGCAAAACACTTAACTATTTTTCTTTTTTGAAATTGTATTTATTTATTTTTACCTGTGCTGTGTGTTCGTTGCCACACAGGCTTTTTTCTAGTTGTGGCAAGTGGGGACTACTCTTTGGTTGCGGTGCATGGGTCTCCCATTGCAGTGGCTTCTCTTATTGTGGGACGTGGGCTGTAGGGCACCTGGTCTTCCATAGTTGTAGCACCTGGGGTCAGCAGTTGCAGCTCCCAGGCTCATGAGCACAGCCTCCGTAGTTGTGGCACATGGGCTTAGGTATTCTTCAGCACGTGGGATCGTCCCAGGCCAGGAATCAAACCCATGTCTCCTGCATTGGCCAGCAGATCTTCACCACTGAGCCACCAGGAAAGCCCCACTTAACCACTTTATGACACAAGGATTTTTTTTTTTTTTTGACTGCGCTGGGTCTTAGTTGCAGCACGAGGGATCTTCGGTCTTCATTTGGGAATGTTTAGTAGCAGCAAATGAACTCTTAGTTGTGGCATGTGGGATCTAGTTCCCTGATGAGGTATCATACTTGAGCCTCCTGCTTTGGGAGTGCAGAATCTTAGCCACTGGATCACCAGGGAAAGTCCCAATGCTTTTTTTTGTTTGATTTGTCTATCCTTCTCTCATTTCATAGTGACAAAGGTCCATCTAGTCAAAGCTATGGTTTTTCCAGTAGTCATGTATGAATGTGAGAGTTGTACTGTAAAGAAAGCTGAATGCCAAAGAATTGATGCTTTTGAATTGTGGTATTGAAGAGGACTCTTGAGAGTCCGTTGGATTGCAAGGAGATCAGAGCAGTCCATCCTAAAGGAAATCAGTCCTGATTATTCGTTGGAAGGACTGATGCTGAAGCTCCAATACTTTGGCCACCTGATACAAAGAACTGACTCATTTGCAAAGACCCTGATGCTGGGATAGATTGAGGGCAAGAGGAGAAGGAAACGACAGAGGATGAGATGGTTGGATGGCATCACTGACTCAGTGGACATGAGTTTGGGCAAGTTCTGGGAGTTGGTGGTGGAGAGGGCGGCCTGGTGTGCTGCAGTCCATGGGGTCGCAAAGAGTCAGACATGACCGAGTGACTGAATTGAACTGATCCCTCTCCTGCCCTGCACTAAATGTAAGGCTGAGGATATTTGTCTTAGGGCCCTAGAACGGTGCCTGACACATTGCTGCTGCTTCATCATCATGGTTGAGTTAGTGAGTAAAGCCCTGTCTCTTCTCCAGTTAGTGTGCTCCTCATCCCTTACGGTCGTCTGATCTGATGCACTGTCCTAGTTTAGGAGCCCATCTATAAAGTCTTAATTACATGGATAAGGCTAGGGCAGATTCTTCCAGAATAAATTATGACATTCCGGCACCCTCCACATGAACCTTGCTCAATTCCTCTGTAACGCTGTCTTCTGGAGCCTCCTGGATCCATCTGGAAACCATTCCAGTAAACATCCATCCTGTATAATAGATCACTATTTTCCTTGTGCATATGACTCTGGCTCCCCAGAGCCTGCAGTCAGCATGGAGATGGATTTCTTATCTCCGTGGCTTCATTAAAAGTGTACATATTTGGTTGCCAGTGCTACGCTTCTCCACAGTGCAGTTTGTTGCAACAAAACAAAGCGTTTGCCAAATGATTTGTCAGCATATGCTATAAAGCCACACAGGAACTCTTTATGTAACTGGAAAGTACTGATCCCAATTAGTGACAAAGACCGAGAAGGAAAAAGTGGTGTTGCTTTCTTCAAAGGAACCTAGAAGGTTGATGTGAATGTGTGCGGGTGGGGTGGGAAGGGAGAGGAGTAGAGAGGCAGAGAGCAGGAAAGGAGCAGACTGTGGGTGATGGAATCTACTTCAGGGCCCCAGGAAACACAGTTTAGCATCATGGGGCCCAGTTATCTACTCAACTCCCGTATTCTTCAAGGTGATGACCTTTCCAGGCCAGCTGGTCTCATGCCTCAAGTTCTTGGAAAGAGAGACATTCATAGAGGCTTTCTGAAACAGCAGGGACCGAAGCTGACTTCCCAAGGACTAGGAGTCGTGCTGTGGTGCCAGGCGGAGCCCCCGGGCAGCTTGTTGAGCTGGATGGTGCAGCTCAGGGAAGGAGCTGAGGTTGGCAGCCCCGTGTGAACTCAGCCGCTTGCAAACCTGGCTGCCTTTGAAAGTGACTCACCTCCACATCAGGGGAGCACATTAGACAAGTCTGGCTTCTCCACGAATAAATATTTGACCTCTTGATGTTCTCCAGGCGTCTTCCTAATTAGGAAACTCAGACAGATCTCTAAGAACAAAACCAAACATGGCTTCCCAGGGCAGGGCCGGGCCGGGCCGGGCCGCCTTCCCCTGCCTTAAGACCCCAAGCCTGCAGCATCCGGGTCTGTCTCTGAGATTTGCCTCCTGTGATAGAGTATGTAAGTGGCATTTTTGGTTTGTTTCCATTAGAAGAAAAGAACTTCCCTTATCAAAACCAAATGTTTATCTAGTAAGAGACTTGCTTCATCTCACATTCTTTTTGGCAACATAAGCAAGTAAGTGTCAGCACTAGGAGGAGAGACAAATATGTGTGCTCAGCTGGTTGGGCAGACGAAGGTCTGAATTGAGACTGCCCCGCAAAGGACCCATTGCCGTGATCTCCGCCATGCCCGGGGGTGGGGAGGACTGTGGAAATACCGCCTGGTTTATGCTGAAGCTCTTTCTGTGGTAATGTTCCTTAGAATGTTTTTTTAAACTGAGTGAATTCAAGAATTTACAATTGTTAGATCAGGGTAGGGTTTTAAACTTTTATGATGTAGCCGTGAGGCTCTCAGACTAAACGGACACCAAATATACTCAGGGCTCGGGGTGTGGTTTGGGGGTCCAGACTCCTTTACTTCAAGGCATTGTTCTTGAGCTCAGTTTTCTCTGAATGAAAACTAGTCTTTCTTCTACCCTCCCCCCCTCCCCCACCAACTCCTACCCTCATCAGCAGGAAGATATTGTACATTAAGAAAATATTTCTTGGGAAATGAAGAAAGGGAATTGGGAGCTGAGCTGCAAACTTTCAAATGGTTCTTGAGTCCCGTGATTTTTGTCTCGCTGTCTGGTTGCTGGAGCGACTTCACCCACAGCCCCCCTTACACACTTATGCTAGAGTTAGTCCAAGTTGAGGATACAAAAGACAGTCTGCGGCCACACAGTCAGTGGAGAAGCTCCCCTGCACGTTGTTTAATGATCAGCCCAGATGTCTGTCCTGGGTGTCGGATAAGACAGTCCCCGCAGAGGCGGGATGAGAAGCAGGCACATTGCACAGTTCACAGTTTCGTATCTCTCTTCGGCTAGCATCTGATTACAGCCATGTATATTATTTAAAAGGTGCTTAAAAAAAAGGAGAACCTGACCACAGGGGAAAATCAAGTGGCTTTCTCTTCCTGCTCTCTGTGGATGATGTTTTAATCACGGTTCACATAAAGATGTCGTGTTTGCTGGTGGAATTTGTTGAAACTAGTAAGGCAGTTTTCTGTCCTGTGGCAGCCCCACTTAAGTAGCTCATGTCATTGGTCGGGACAGCCCCTGGTGTGCTCTGCGTTTCTAGACTGTGTTATTCTTGCCGGCCTCTCTGCTTTAAGACCTCCTTGGAAAGAACCATGTCACTGTGTTCATCACCTTCATGCAAGTCCTGCCAGTGTATGTGGACCTGCATGTTCTAGGGCTGAAAATGATGACTGTTTAGGTAGTTCAGTTCAGTCGCTCAGTCGTGTCTGACTCTTTGCGATCCCATGAATCACAGTTCATTCATATAGAAGGGGTTTTTAAATACCAATAGCTCAGGGCACGTGGGGCTTGAGAATCTGGGTGAGAGGTAGGCAGCGCCTCCTTGAAACTCCTGTGGTCCTAGAAGCCCAGACTAGGACATTCAGAAGATGCTCAGCCAGGACTGGGGTGACTTGCAGGGTGGAAGATAGGCCCACCTGTGAGACCACAGTCCACAATAGGCTTCAGACTAACACGTTCCCCAAGTGATATTTGACCCACAGTGGCGTAGCAAAACTCTAAAGCAGGGGTCAGCAATTTACAGCTCAAGGCTAGCTTATTACATGCTTTTGTAAATAAAGCAGTATTGAGACATAGTTATGAGGTTTATCATTGGTGGCTGCTTTCCCTCAGCAGTAGCAGAGGTAAGTAGCTAGGAGAGAGACCACACAATCTGCAAAGATGAAAATACCAACTTGCGGGTCCTTTACAGAAAGAGTTTGCCAGACTTTGATGGATTTTGAGCTCAGAGGCCCCAGTTTTCCAAGGGTATTCATTCATGGCCTTCCATCGAATAAATCCCCTGAAATAACATGCAGAATATTTCGCCTGTGTGTGTCCCACATAGGAATTTCTGGAGAAAGAGTGCATAGATTATAATAGTTTTGTCAAGGTGTCTGTGATCCTAAGATAAAGGTCCTTAACTTGATAGACAAATTTTATCCCATTTATAAGCTTGTCTTCTCCTCTTCCATAACTTCTCCCTCTGTCCTGAGCCTTGTGCTGCTGCTGCTGCTAAGTCACTTCAGTCGTGTCCGACTCTGTGTGACCCCATAGATGGAAGCCCACCAGGCTCCCCCGTCCCTGGGATTCTCCAGGCAAGAACACTGGAGTGGGTTGCCATTTCCTTCTCCAATGTGTGAAAAGTGAAAGTGAAGTCGCTCAGTCGAGTCCGACCCTTAGCGACCCCACGGACTGCAGCCTACCAGGCTCCTCCATCCATGGGATTTTCTAGGCAAGAGTACTGGAGTGGCTTGCCATTGCCTTCTCCGGTCCTGAGCCTTGTAGGATCATGCTAAGTAACTGGTGTGAAAGGTAAATTATATGTGGAGTATGAGTGTCTAACAGGAATGTGTTTTCCTCCATGAGAATAGTTTTATTTTAATCAGAGCCTTCCTTCCATGCCAGAATCTAATGGTCACGTCATGGGGGCAACATTAGAAAGAGTGAAAGGTGGGGTAGGGGAGGAGTGGCCAGGAAGGTGTTGGCTGGAGGCAATTAGAGTTGGACCATAAAGAAAGCTGAGCGCTGAAGAATTGATGCTTTTGTACTGTGATGTTGGAGAAGACTCTTGAGAGTCCCTCGGACAGCAAGGAGATCCAACCAGTCCATCCTAAAGGAAATCAGTCCTGAATATTCATTGGAAGGACTGATGCTGAAGCTGAAAATCCAGTACTTTGACGACCTGATACAAAGAACTGACTCACTGGAAAAGACACTGATGCTGGGAAAGATTGAAGGCAGGAGGAGAAGGGGATGACAGAGGATGAGATGTTTGGATGGCATCACTGACTCAGTGGACATGAGTGTGAGTAAACTCTGGGAGTTGGTGATGGACAGGGAAGCCTGTCGTGCTGCAGTCCATGGGGTTGCAGAGTCAGACACGACTGAACAACTGAACTGAACTATTGGAAGTTTTTAATGTCCCTTTTAAAGAGACAGTAGGACAGTCATCTTTCAGACCAGGAAAGCCAGAAAACCATAATAGAACATGTAAGGCAGTAGCCATTTCATAATGAAATGGCTTATATCCTACTCACATCTCCCTCAGGAGTTAGCCTCTGTAATGTTAGAATGTTGGCCAGTGCCAAGTGCACACGATATGATTGATAGTGACTAGTTATCGTCCTCTGTCCATGGGATTTCCCAGGCAGCTAAACAACAAAAAGTTACCTTTCCTAGCCTCACCATCCCTATCAATTGTCCGAGGAAACTGAGACTCTGGCTTGTTGTCTAAGATATAGAAGTTCCTGGAAATCATGGGCATGGGACCTTGTGTCTGTCAGTCTCAAGAGATGGCACTGGAATCCAAGTCTGTTAACTTCCAAAGTTTTCACTTTGTCTTTACAGCCTCTTCTTCTAGCCAACTCCATGGACACCAGGATGTGGGTGGTTCCTCTTTCAAAAGCTACCCAGATAGAATCCTGTGGTATTGGTCTCAAGAAACACATCCTCCTTTCCATTGTATTTCCTCCTCATCTCAGTTCTTTGAGAGACCTTATCTTTAGAGTCCTGGCTCTAGAGCAGAGGTTCTTAAACCTGGCTGCCCATCTATATATCCTAGGAGGCATAAAAAGGGTGCAGATTCTCAGTAACTATGCCAGGACCTACTAGATCAGCACTTCTGAGGATGGGCCTTGAAAGTCTGTATATTTTATAACCCCCTCTATGTAGTCATGTTTCGACCAGCCAAGTGTTGGCCCATCAACTGCTGCTTGGACACCGCTGTTGTCAGTGCCACCCAGGCTCTGGCCATGTCAGGTGGTCAGGACGGGGGTGTAATTGTTACTGAGATCTGACTGCTTCCACCAAGGTGACTCACCCTCCTTTTGGAAGCAGGCAAGATGTTCCCTCTTTGCAGTTGGGTCTTCCTGTCCAAACAGAGCCCAGAGTCTGTGGGTGGTCCTAGGCAGGCAGGAGGGCTCCCTTCTGGCAGAGCCGAGAGGGAACAGGCTGAGCTGCAGTTGGTTCTTGGGAAGAGAATAGAGAAGGGTGGGGGTGGTTGGCCCAGAAACAGCAGGATCAGGAAGTTGGTTCCCAACTCCAAGTGGAGTTGGTGGAGGGAGAGAGTATTCCTCTTTTTCTCTTAGGCCTCTTTTTAAGGTCTTTACTACATCTTCATTTAACTCTTAAGAGCTGTGGAAGTTAGAGCTGCCCCATTAATGGGGAAGAAAAAAAGCTGCTTGTGTAACAAGCGATAGCCCCTTATTTCAGTTTTTGAGCGACATCCTCAGGGTTCATACCAGTGACCCCTCTCCCCAACCCTGGCTTGTTACGAATTGGCCACTGCACTTGAAATCCACGTAGGTCTAAATTACATACCGACTGAAAGTATGAGAGGGGGTAGGCTACGAGCTTGGAAACAAATTCAGGACCCAGCAGGCGAGCTTGCCAGATTCTTGATGAGAAATCCGAACCACTCAAAAAAAATTAGAGCAAGGTGCTCTCTGTGTGTGCCTGTTTGCATGTGAACATATTTGCTAGTCTGCATTGGTCTTTTTAGGGGGTCAGAGCAATTAACCTTTTTTCCTTCCTTTTAACTGAACGTTTGGAAAGAACTTGTAGGATTTAAAGTTTGGAAAGTAAGCAGCGAAAGACGTGTTTATGTTTAAGTCGATATTTGAGAGTCTTCTTTCCTCCGAAGCAACATGAGTAACTCCCAGTGGGAATTGAGCACTTTGCGTCATGCATTTTGATGTCTGTCTGGCTTTTCCTGGTGAGTTGATGTCCCTGGAATCTCAGGGGTATGTGGAAACGTTTTTTATGATGTGGTCCTCTCCTGGGTTAACTCAGGCAGGGGGCAATGTCATTACCGAAATGTAGGTTGTCCATAATATCTCTGCTAATGGAGGTATTAATTATACCAAAAAAAAAAAAAAGAGTCCCTTTTCTAATTCCAACTTCTCTAAATTCTTTGCTGCTCAGATGTGGCTGGGTACAAAGTTTGGGTTGGGATGTAATCTCCTGATCGGCTAGTATATGGATTTGAGAAGGAATGGCAGATGATGCCAGCCTAATTAAAATGAAGCTCTAATTAGTTGAAGAAAAGGAGAGAAATATAGTATCACACTTGTACTGCATTAATGGTCACACCCCCCACCCCAAGCATCTTCCCTTGGCTCTGTTAGTATTATTTAGAGACCAATACTTGAACTCAGCTCCCTTGTGGGCTTCACTGCCCCCTCTGAGAGGGGTCCCAACCTAGGAGCATCAGAGGAGAGTACTAAAAATTGCCAAGGAGGCCTGGCTTGTGAATGGGAAACTGTGTGCATTATAACTCTGGGCCTGGAGGGACCTCATTGCCTGGCTACCCATCACCATGTTCATTGTTCCTCAAGAATAAAAATATTTCTCTTTTTAACAGCAGGCACGTACAGAAGTAGGACTAAGCCAGGTCTTTTTTTAACAGTTTTATTGGCGTCTAGCTGATTAACAATGTTGTGTTGGTTTTAGATGTACAACAAAGTGAATCAGTTGTACATGTACATATATCCACTGATTTTTAGATTCTTTTCCCATGTAGGTCGTTACAGACTGTTGAGTAGAGTGCCTTGTGCCACACAGCAGGTCCTTATTAATAAGTTATCTATTTTATATATAGTCCTGTGTCTGTGGCAGCCCCAGTCTCCCAGTTTATCCCTCCCTCCTCCGTTCCCCTCTGATGATTGTACATTTGCTTTCTACATCTGTGACTCTTATTTCTGTTTTGTAAATAAGTTCATTTTTATCATTTTTTTAGATTCCACATGTAAGATGAACCAGGTTTAAGGGAGCAGCTGAGCTTCAGCCACTGACCTGAATCATCAAAGCTGTCCTTAAGGGTGGGGAAATTATGGAAGTGGCCTAATTTAAACAATTTTTAATAGCTTTATTGAGAAATAATTTATATACCATATGACTTGTCCACATAATGTGTACAGTTTCATGATCATTAGTGTCTTCACAGATTTGTGCAGCTATCAACATTGTCTAATTCCAGAACATTTTCCTAGTCTGAAGGAAAAACATAAACCATACCTGTTAACATCATCACTTCTTCTCTCCCAGCCCTAGTAACCCCTCATCTAGATTCAATGGATTTACTTATTCTGGACCTTTCATGTAAATCAGTCATATAATATATGACCTTTTGTGACTGGCCTCTCTGATTTAGCTTAATGTTTTCCAGTTTCATCTATGTTATAGCAATTATCAGTACCTCACATCTTTTTCTTGCTGGATAATACAGTAATTCCATTGTATGGATATACTACATTTTGTCTTTTTCAAATGTTGATGGACGTTTGTGTTCTTTCCACTTTTTAGCTACTGTGGATAATATCGCTGTGTACATCCATGTCCAGGGTTTTGGGTGGACACCTGTTTTCTTTTCTCTTGGGTGTTATACCTATGGATGAAATTTCTGAATCAGAGAGTAAATCTGTCTCCGACATTTTGAGAAACGGTCAAACTGTCCCGTAGTGGATACATAGTTTTACATTCCCATCAGCAATACATGAGAGGAGCCATCTCTCCACATCATCACCAATACTTATTATTTCTGCCTTTTGATTATAATCATCCTAGTAGATATGGTTTTCATTGTGGTTTTGATTTTTTTTTCTATGATGATTCATAATGTTGAGCATTTTTTTGTATGCCTATTGATCATTGTATATTTTCTGCAGAGAAATGTCTACTCAGAAATTGCCCACTTTGGAGTTATCTTTTTCTTGTTGAGTGTTAAGTTTCTTTCTGTATTCTAGATAGTAGTCCCATATCAGGTATATGCTTTGCAGATATTTTTTTCCCATTCTGTGGATTGTCTCCACTTTCTTGGTGGTATCCTTTGAAGCATAAATGTTTTTAATTATAATAAAACCCAAGATATCCATATTTTTCTTTTGTCATTTGTGATTGGGGTCAGAGCTAAGAAACTATTACCTATTCCAAGATTATGGAAAACTCTTGTTTTTTCATGTAGAAATTTTATGGTCATAGCTCTTACAGTTAAGTGTGTGATCCATTTTGTGTTAACTTTTGCGTGTGATGTGAGGAAAGAGTTCAAATTCTTTATTTTACATGTGGATCCCCAGTTGTCCCAGAACCATTGGTTAAAAAGAGTTATTTCCCCCACTGAATTATCTTGACACTTAAAAAAAAATCAGTTGACAAAAGATGTTTGAACGTATTTCTGGGCTCTCCATTCTGTTTCATTAATCTAAATGTCTATCGTTATATCAGTACCAAACTATCTTTTAATTATTGCAACTTTATTGTCCCATCACTTCATGGGAAATAGATGGGGAAACAGTGGAAACAGTGTCAGACTTTATTTTGGGGGGCTCCAAAATCACTGCAGGTGGTGATTGCAGCCATGAAATTAAAAGACGCTTACTCCTTGGAAGGAAAGTTACGACCAACCTAGATAGCATATTAAAAAGCAGAGACATTACTTTGTACTTTGCCAACAAAGGTCCGTCTAGTCAAGGCTATGGTTTTTCCAGTGGTTATGTTTGGATGTGAGAGTTGGACTATAAAGAAAGCTGAGCGCTGAAGAATTGATACTTTTGAACTGTGGTGTTGGAAAAGACTCTTGAGAGTCCCTTGGACTGCAAGGAGATCCAACCAGTCCATCCTAAAGGAGATCAGTCCTGGGTGTTCATTGGAAGGTCTGATGCTAAAGCTGAAGCTCCAATACTTTGACCACCTCCTGCGAAGAATTGACTCACTGGAAAAGACCCTGATGCTGGGAGGGATTGGGGGCAGGAGGAGAAGGGGACGACAGAGGATGAGATGGCTGGATGGCATTACTGACTCAATGGACATGAGTTTGAGTGAACTCCGGGAGTTGGTGATGGACAGGGAGGCCTGGTGTGCTGTGATTCATGGGGCCACAAAGAGTCGGACACGACTGAGCAACTGAACTGAACTGATAGTTTTGAAATGGGGAAATGAGAGTCTTCCAACTCTTCTCTTTTAGGATTGTCTTGGCTATTCAGGGGTCCCTTGAATTTCCATATAAAATGTTTCAATTCTGAAAAATAGCCGGTTGGGATTTTATATTATGTCCCATATTTGAGTAGGTCCTCAATTTACTGGTTGGAGTCAGTAACTCGGGGAGATAGTCTAGAGTGAGACTAAAAAATGGAATGAGGAGAAGACGTTCACCCCACTGACTTTTCCTGCTACAAATAAAACACACACAGACACTCACACATACACACCCTTAGGCCCACGTGTACAGGTTAACTCGAAATCCTCATCTACCTCCACCATCATCTAGGCCCTTTGCAAGTCTGCTACTGTATGTGTGTTGGAAGTAATATCATTATTCCCTTTGTACACATCATTTGAGTCTCATGGGAGATGATTGATAGTTGGTTTATCACACTGTCTGGTGTAGAGTGAGTGCTTGGTTAAGTGTTTACCATTGTTGTTATTGCTGTTGCTTTCCTCAGTGATATCAGTCACCTAGAGAAGTAATAAGTCCATAAACAAAAGGTAGACCTCAGTAATATGTACACTTAACTCCTTGGACTAATGACATATGGAATCAGATGTGAAGTCTAGAGATAAAAGTGAAAGTGAATGTCGCTCAGTAGTGTCCAACTCTTTGGGACCCCATCGACTGTAGTCCATGGAATTCTCCAGGCCAGAATACTGGAGTGGGTAGCCTTTCCCTTCTCCAGGGGATCTTCCCAACCCAGGGATCACACCCAGGTCTCCCACATTGCAGGCAGATTCATTACCAACTGAGTCACCAGGGAAGCCTGAAGTCTAGAGTAGTGCTTCTCAAATGTTAGAGTGTAAGAATCACTTGGGGATCCTATTAAAATACAGATTCTGATTCAGTGAGTCTTGGATGGAGTCTCAGATCCTGCCTTTCTAACAAGCCTTTGGGTGATGCTTTTGAGGAACAGGGTGGTGGAAGTCCTATAGGGCACACCCAGGTAAGAGGTGTTCAAGACTGTCGCTGACCCGTGGGGACAAACTGGACATTAGGAGGAAAGAGTTGCATCAGTGGAAACTGAGAAAGCTTTACTGTGAGACTTGGCTTGTCTAGCTGTTCCTCGTTACTAAGGTCTTTCCCCTTTTGCTGTCCCACAGTATTCAGTAAGTGTTGTCTGAGCCAGAATTATCCAAAACTCTTTTAGAAAATGTTTGATCACAGATTGCCAAATAGTGTGTATTTACTTATCAATAAATTACATGCACATACTCCTGTGGTTAGCTGAAACAGGCCATACTTGCTTTGCATAACAGTATGGGACTGTAAAAATAACCCTGCAAGCTTAAACTTTGCAGAGTGATCTTAATAAGCAACGAGAAAATTTACAATTGTATTGTGACCTTTAAATTTTTTTTCAAAACAGTAAAAACTCTTACTGTTGGTTATAAATGGATAGGGAAATGAGAAAACTTAGCATTTAGTACATTGCAACTTAAAGAATTGGAAACGTTGAGGATTACCATGTTTTACTTCTTTGGACAAACCTTAAGAGCGGTCTGTACAGGGCTTGTCTTCGTCTTCTTATCTCATGATACAGATGAAACATCTTTTCTAGAACATGGCAGATTGTCATACTCCTTTCTAAGTTGGGATCAGTTTCCATTTTATGCTTCGTGGTTTCATGAACTATTGCTGAGCACTCTTTACTGTTTTTGTCATGTGTCACTGACTCTGGAACATATGTTCGTGCTCAGTCACATCTCTTTGTGACCCTATGAACTGTAGTCCACCGGGCTCCTCTGTCCTTAATCCCAGGCAAGAGTACTGGAGTGGGTTGCCATTTAGTCCTTCAGGGGATCTCCCCAACCCAGGGATCAAACCCATGTCTCCCGTTTCTCCTGCATTGGCAGGCATATTCTTTACCACCGAACCACCTGGAAGCACCTTCTGGAACATACATCTTCACCCTTTTTTGTCACATCCATTTGCCTTTATGTCATTAAGTGTTCACCTTCGTTAAATTACTCTGGCTCCATGTTGCATAGGTATCACTGGGAGACAAGAAGACGACACAGCTACATGCTTTGCTGCCTGTGCATGAGCTGAATAAGAGATGCTCAGTGACCAGTCACTGACAGACTGAAGGAAATGACATGACTGGTCACTGATCATAATGTGCACCTGCTATTTATTGATGGGTGATGATTTGTGGACTGAAGCAGTGATGTTTATACTTTATGCAAATCACTCACAGTGAAAATACTATAGAAAGTGAAATTTGAATCACGATGAGAGGCCAGAGTTGAGAAAACCAGAATAACTGAAATTTGTGCATAAGCAAGCATGCAATGGAAAGACTGTATTCCAAAGTATGATATATACATAAAGTAAGATTCACAGTTTATCATAGTATGCAAAAATGGGTACTTCAAAGAGCCATCTTGATCATTTTTTAGTTTTTTACCAAATTATGGTTAGTTCTCCTTGTTGTTGTTTTTAATTTATACTTTGTCATCAAAGGAGCCCATATGAGAAGTAGGAGGTGCACTAACTCAGCCATTTGTCTCATTTTCTTGTGCTTTCATTAGACAGTTATATACTGGTTTTTTTGTAGTAGTCTGTTGAGATCAATTGTAAATTTTGGTTCAAATATACCAGGTGCCCACATCCCATAAACTCGTTTAACCTGGAAATCAGTAGCCTCGTTGTCAACTGTCCCAGATTGTAGCTTTCCCGCCTTTTCTTCAGGGTGCTGTCAATGCCACATAGGAGGCATGCCACATGACCATCTGAAAAAATCAAGTGAGGGCCCCTGTGTCAAACTGTATATAAAATACCCATACGTTTAATGCCCTAAATTTTAAGTAAAAATCAATTTCAAGGTAAACTCTAATATTGTCACTTAATTCACTATGGAGACCACTAGCCTAAACATTCTGGTTATGCTTGAGTTGTTCTCTAGCTAAGGGAGGCGTCCTTTGTTGGAATGGGGAAGAGGTCGGTTTTTCTGTACTGCCAATGTGGTGAGTGGCACTTGAAGTTTCTTAAAGACAATGTTCTCAAAACTTTTTGCACAGCAGATTTACCTGGGACCCTAGTTTTATTTATTTACTTATTCATTCATTCATTCTTGTATAGCTGTTGAGGCACCCCCTCTGGCAAGCAGCCTTTGTACTATCTTCTTAGTGACCATATTTGCCAAGGAAGGTACCTCTTGTAGTCACGTAAGTACCAGTAGAAGAAACTTACCTGAGCATGACGTCATTGCTGGTAGCTCTGGCCTCCGGAGATGACTCCATAGTTCTACACATGCTGGAATAGGCCTGTGTTTCTTTATAGCGTTCAGTCGTAGCTTCCCCTCTGAAGCCTGTTCTGCAATTAAAAATGAAAGCATTTACTGGACATCCCAGTGGATAGCAGATGATATGGTGACCAAACACCAAAGAATAGTGTTGCCCTTCAAGAAGTTCTAAAGCAAACAGGATCCAGTCAGCCCACAAAGGATGAGGGTCCAGGATACCCAGGACAGAGGTAATTTCCAGACACAGAGTCCCAAAGAGGCTGGTTGAGCTGTTGAAGGCCTCTCAACAAGTGTGCCTCAGAGCTAGTCTTGGTCCCCAATTTCCCGGCCCTTTTCCTTGGCCTATTTAAGTATAGTATAGTGTGAGACCCACCTGCATCTCAGTATCTGCAGAGTTTATTAAAACTGTGTTTCCTGGGCTCTACCCTAAGTGGTTGGAATTATAATGGGGTGACATGAAGGCTGGAAGTCTGCATTTTAAACAAGCTACCTGGGTAAGTGCTCATTAGTGAAAGTTGCTCAGTCGTGTCCAATTCTTTGCCACCCCATGGTCCATGGAATTCTCCAGGCCAGAATATTGGAGTGGGTAGCCTTTCCCTTCTCCAAGGGATCTTCCCAACCCAGGAATCAAACCCAGGTCTCCCACATTGCCGCCGATTCTTTACCAACTGAACCACAAGGAATACTGGAGTGGGTAGCCTATCCCTTCTCCAGGGGATCTTCCCAACCCAGCAATCGAATCGGGGTCTCCTGCATTGCAGGCGGATTCTTTACCAACTGAGCTGTCAAGGAAGACCAGGTGCTCATTCAGGCATGCTAAATTTGGAGAATCTTGGTCCTGGCTTAACCTGCCATTATGCAGTCTTCCACCCTGCGTGCCCTTGTACACGAAGTTCTAGAATTCAGATAGTAAATGGGACAGGTTTCTAGTGTTCTTATAAGATTGATATCTATATATTGAACACTGGTCCAAAAGAATGATTGTCTCTCGTTGGTGAGAGGAGTTATTTCCTAAGAAATATTTGTAGACAGTACTGAGTTTTTCATAATATATCCAAGTTGTTGAGAACTTACTTGATGTTTAGTGGGCGTTTAGAGCCACAGCAATGTCCATCTGCCAGCCAAGCTTAGCACAACTTGGAAATGCAGGAGCTTTAGAATTGGACAGATACAAGGTCAAATTTTGCCTTTGTTGCTTCTTAGTTAGGTGAAATTGGACAATTTATTTAAACTCTGAGTCTCAGTTTCCTCATCCCAAATGAAGTATAGTTATATCAGTTTTGAAGAGCTCTTGGGAAGAGTATATGAGAAAATGCAAAGAACTTAATAAAAGGAATATGCTTTCTATTCTAGAACTGACATACTGTTTTTTCTATTTGGGGGCAATCAGGTCATATTTCAAATGCATTAACTGCGTTGACTGAAGAAAACCTTAGGTGAACTCTTGTAGACAAAGATTTCTGAAACTCCTCCAAAGCCTCTGCTCTGCATTTGACGTTATTATGTGGTAATAATGTGGGTAGAGGTACAAAGAGTATATGTAAGAGGTACAAAGAAATATAAAGTGATGTCTTCTTTATACACAAGCAGCTCCCAAGGCCGGCTAGGGAGAAGATAGTGATACTAAGAGCCTTGCTTTTGTTTGACTGTCTCTTGGCAGTTCCTGATATGGTGTTAGGTTTTATCCTCATGGCAACCCGAGGGTTGATAGGGCCGCAAGGATTGTCATCACCTCCATTCCACAGGCTAGGAAATTGAGACTCTGCAGGCTTTTGACTTGATTGTTGTAACTAATGCTTGGACTCTGAATTTGGCTCATACTGCCTCCTCATGCCCAGGAAACAATCAGAACACAAAGCTTGATCACTAATGGCCAGGTGTGTACCTGGGGGTTTTGATGGATTGCTTCTCTTACACTCGTTCCTTTGCACGCTTTGTTTGCAGGAATAAGGTGAGACCCATGCTGGCTTCTGAATGGGCTCTGATGTACTCGGGGGCCCTGGAATTCACTTACTGGCCTACTCTTTATCAACGTGCTCTGTCTTGGCATTTTACATTCTATTACACGTCGAGTTTGTAAAAGCACATACCCCTGGCAACAGCTCATCTCCTTTGTGCTGACTTGAAAATAATTAAGGTGCATGTAAAGTCAGCAGATCTGTCTTCCGAGTGTTTTAAAAAAAATAGGTGTCTTGTTGAAATTGAATTAACTGTTGGAATCAAGAACACAGTAACTATTTTAAGTAATTCTCTTAAACGTTTTTTTTAATCTGTTTTTCAATATGTAAAGTAGGCCTATGGCTTCTTACCTACCTCAGAGTAGAATCCAGTGGCTTTAATTAATAAATATTTCTTAAGGGCCAGGCAGGGTCAGCATCAGCATCATCATTATTATTTTATTTTCACATCACCATCATTATCTTCATCCTCCTCACCATTTTCATGATTATCATCACATACAGCCCCTTTACATAATGCCTGTACTTCAAGGACACAGAAACATTTTGCTGTAATAAGCTCCAAAACTTTTTCTCCTCTCCCTCCCAACTACCTTTCCATTTCTGTTGCTCTGGGATTTGGCAACCCAATTTAATTTCTGATGAGAAGACACTCTGGAAAATTGAAATGAGATAACAGGAGTTGATTGGGGAAAAAAAATAACTTCATCTTAACTCTTAAAGCAGAAGACATCAGGTTCCCTAATCCCTTCCTTTCGCCCTTGAAAATAGAGCATCAGGCACCGAGGGCACCTGTGCCCATTTCTAAAATGAACCTGTGGCAGCCGTTGCCAGAGTAGCAATCAGACAATTAAAGCTAAATTTCACCTGCAGAGGCAGGTTGCAGAATGCCGGTGGTTTGACCTTCCGCACTTGGGGATGAGGTAAATAATCCGTGGGAGATGGAGTGATGTCATGGGATTGGGATTGGCAGGGAAATCCAGGTGGTGTGCTTCTCGGCTGACCTCTACGGCCTGGGGGGACATTGGATGCAGTGCAGAATTCAACCATTGTTTGTCCACTTCTCCTCTGTGATACTCATATTACACCTTCCCTTCTTCCTCGTAGAGTTGCAGATAAGGAAATCACCCAGCCTATCACCCAGCCAAACCCCGGTGGGTTTGTTTGTTTGTTTCCCAGAGTACTTTTATCATAACTGGAAAGATCTTTTTTGATTTCTTTAGTTATTTTTCTATCTTTTCCACTACTCTCTGCTCCCTCACCATATCTGTAACCTCCACAAAGTGAGACCTTCTTATCCATCTTGCTCCTCTTTCTATGCACAGTCCCCGTGACGAGCGAGTAGCAAATGCTCAATAAACATTGGTGGCCTCAGTATGTTAAAGATGCCTTGGACAGGGACTTCCCTGGCAGTCCACACTTCCACTGAAGGAGGCATGGGTTCATTCCCTGGTCAGGGAATTAGGATCCTTCATGCTGCATGGTACGATCAAAAATAAAGAAAAACGTTTAAAAAAAAATTGCTTTGGACACAGAAAGCAGAAACTAAGCAGCCCAGAACCTATATTTAGCCTGTTGGTTTGCACAGTATTGTTAAAAATACTGAATTCATGGCGAGCACGTAAATACGATAAGCTATCATACAAAAGACACATTTCTGGCTCTTCTTCATAGTCTGTCAAAAGATGTGGAATACTGGACCAGCCTTAGGAGAAGAGGTAGGGCCTAAAACAGCGATTCTCAAAGTGTGGTCCTCAGTTCAGCAGCATCAGCATTACTGAGGAGCTTGTTAGAAATACACTATCCATCCTGACCTACTAAAGTGTTGGACAGTTTTTATTTTAACAAGCTATCTTGGTGATTTGTTGCACCGTAAAGCCTGAGAATCACTCACTGTCCCTAGAGGTTACTGAGTGACTGGCTTTGAAAACAGAATGCCTCGGTTAAAGTCTGGCTTTGCTGGGTGGGGTTAGAGTTACCTAACCTCACTGTGCTCATGTATGTGGACAATAATAGGTCCTTCCTTCTGTGGTTAGGAGGATTAAATGAGTTAGTATATAGACCCTTAGCATCATAGCTTAACAAATGTTCCTGGCTGTTGTCTTGGCTATAATAAGCTGACGTTGAACAGGCAGCTGCCTTTTTTGGATGCAACTTTTTTGCAGTTGGATGTCTACTTTGTTAGGACCCCACCCAGCCTGCCTCCTTCCTTCATGTACCATGCTCTGCCCCTATGGGCATTCAGACTGTCACCCCTGACATAAAGGAACTTTCTCATTGTCAACAGTGACTCCCACACCCTCCTATCAGAGAGTAGTATTATGTACCTATTGTGTGCCTACTGAATTCCAAGCACTAAGCTAGGCTTCTGGGATGTTTTATCTTCTTCTATTTCCCAACAGCCCTACAAAGTTAATAGTATTAAACTCACTTTATAGATGAAGAATTAGCAATTCAGAGAGGTTAAGTAATTTGCCTCCAGGCCACACAGCTTGGAGCAGGAATCTAATCCAGGTATTGAACTTCAGAGTCTGCTTTGTTTTCTCTTTAAAAAAAAAAAAAAAAGGGACCCATGCCATGGATTACACATGATTTAAAAGGCATTGAGGTGTTTTTGGCATTGCCTTTCTTTGGGATGGGAATGAAGACTGACCTTTTCCAGTCCTGTGGCCATTGCTGAGTTTTCCAAATCTGCTGGCATATTGAGTGCAGTACTTTCACAGCATCATTTTTCAGGATTTGAAATAGCTCAATTGGAATTCCATCACCTCTGCTAGCTTTGTTCGTCGTGATGCTCTCTAAGGCCCACTTGACTTCACATTCCAAGATGTCTGGCACCAGGTGAGTGATCACACCATCATGATTATCTTCGTCGTGAAGATCTTTTTTGTACAGTTCTTCTGTGTATTCTTGCCACCTCTTCTTAATATCTTCTGCTTCTGTTAGGTCCATACCATTCCTGTCCTTTATCGAGCCCATCTTTGCATGAAATGTTCCCTTGATATCTCTAATTTTCTTGAAAAGATCTCTTGTTTTTCCTATTCTGTTGTTTTCCTTTATTTCTTTGCATTGATCGCTGAGGAAGGCTTTCTTATCTCTCCTTGCTATTCTTTGGAACTCTGCATTCAGATGCTTATATCTTTCCTCTCCTCCTTTGCTTTTCACTTCTCTTCTTTTCACCAACCAGTCCATTCTAAAGGAGGTCAATCCTGGGTGTTCATTGGAAGGACTTATGCTAAAGCTGAAACAGCAATACTTTGGCCACCTCATGCGACGAGTTGACTCACTGGAAAACAGTCTGATGCTGGGAGGAATTGGGGGTAGGAGGAGATGGGGACGACAGAGAAAGAGATGGCTGGACGGCATCACCGACTCGATGGACATGACTTTGAGTGAACTCTGGGAGTTGGTAATGGACAGGGAGGCCTGGCGTGCTGTGATTCATGGGGTCGCAGAGAGTCGGACACGACTGAGCGACTGAACTGAACTGAACTGAACTGAGGTGTTTTTAGATGGTGAGGAGGATGGTTTTAGGTGGTTTGCAAATTCTGTGTTGAAGAAAATAATCAAGTGCATAGTGAAAAAATCAGTACATTTCTAATTCTTCCACAAACCTAAGGGGAAAGTCTGAACTGGTATTAGTAGGTCTGTTAACTATTAAATTTCAGTTTCAGTTCAGTTGCTCAGTCATGTCCGATTCTTTGAGACCCCATGGACTGCAGCACGCCAGGCCTCCCTGTCCATCACCAGCTCCCAGAGCTTGCTCATACTCATGTCCATTGAGTCAGTGATGCCATCCAACCATCTTATCCTCTGTTGTCCCCTTCTCCTCCTGCCTTCAGTCTTTCCCAACATCAGGGTCTTTTCAAATGAGTCAGTTCTTAGCATCAGGTGGCCAGAGTATTGGAGTTTCAGCTTCAGCATCAGTCCTTCCAATGAATATTCAGGACTGATGTCCTTTAGGATGGACTGGTTGGATCTCCTTGCAGTCCAAGGGACTCTCGAAAGTCCTCTCCAATGCCACAGTTCAAAAGCATCAGTGCTTCGGCTGGAATTAAATGAAATTCCAGTTTAATAATCCTTAAGATTATGTTTTGGAGAAGGCAATGGCAAGCCACTCCAGTACTCTTGCCTGGAAAATCCCATGGATGGAGGAGCCTGGTAGGCTGCAGTCCGTGGGGTCGCTAAGGGTCGGACACGACTGAGCGACTTCACTTTCACTTTTCACTTTCATGCATTGGAGAAGGAAATGGCAACCCACTCCAGTGTTCTTGCCTGGAGAATCCCAGGGACGGGGGAGCCTGGTGGGCTTCCATCTATGGGGTCGCACAGAGTCGGACACGACTGAAGTGACTTAGCACTTAGCAGCAGCAAGATTATGTTTTAGTGACATCTATACTCTTTATATAGACTCACAAAGAGTCACACACAACCGAACGACTTCACTTTCACTTCACTTTTATATTGAAACGTAATTGAAATAAACGCCACATCCTTTTACTCAGCCATTTCTGAGGCATCGCTTACTGAAATGATTTGTCAAGGCTAGTCAGTACAGGTTCTGACCAAGAGAGTGTGTTCATTGAAGGTTTGCTTCATGCATTCCCCACCACCTTTTCAAGGGACATATTATTTAGTCTGATCTTAGTGATTCAAGGTCACTAGCTAATAGTGATCTGTTACTTGTGACACCCCCTTTTCCACAGGCTGAGAGCCTTTGGTGAGCAAGTGTGTCTAGTGAAATTGAGTATGGGCGAGTGCTACGCTCAGTTGTGTCCGCCTCTTTGCGACCCCATGGACTGTAGCCCGACAGGCTCCTCTATCCATAGGATTTTTCAAGAATACTGGAGTGGGTTGCCATTTCCTTCTCCAGGGGATCTTCCCGATCTCCAGGGATCGAACATGCATCTGTGTCTTCTGCATTGACTGCTGGGTTCTTTGCCAGTTGAGCCACCAGGGAAGATGGAAATTGAGTATACTTTTAATAATTATTTTTGCAAGTTTAATTCTTGTTATGGCAAGTGAAAAGAATTTTTACATGTAATAATTGTATAAAGTTCCATTTTCAAATACTTATTTTGATGAGACGAGAAGCTGATTAAAACTGCAATATAAGGGTGGGGAAGCAGGAGGTATAAACTATTGGGTGTAAGATAGGTTCGAGGATGTATTGTACAACACAGGAAATAGAGCCAATATTTTGTGTTAACTGTAAATGGAGTATGACCTTTAAAAATTGTATAAGACATGTTTAAAACTGTGCTAAATCAGTAATAGTACATGTAGTCTGTAGACTTATCGTAGTTCATGGAAGTAGAGTATAAATGACAAATGTGTGGAAACAGCTGCTCCCATCATCTTGGGGAGGAAGGACACCCAGGCCCACCCTTTGCCCAGACTGATCCTTACAGCCTCTGCGTGGACTCAGCAGGGCTCTCAGAGGATGCCAAGCCCCATTTTCTTCTTCTCTCGGGCAGCTTGCTGTCCACATTACCCTCGGGCTTCTTGCCAGCAGAGACCTGGTAAAAAATCAAGCCCTAACCCAGGACAGGGAGAAAGGGTGTAGTTCTGTTAACTCTGGAGAGTGGGCCACATCAGTGTTTTGGGAAGCGGAGCTTGAATCCTACCCTCCAGGGGCAGAGGCCGCGGCTGTGTGACTCTGTGACTCACTGTAGACCAGCACCACCCACAAGCAAGTTTGTAAACTGGGAAAGGGATCCTGACCAAGAAGCAGTGCTGGGGGAAGGGTGGGTGCTGGTCTAAAAATCCAGTAATCAGCAGTTCAAACACTGTTGAATTTTCAAACTTCTTCCCACGAAGACAGGTCAAATATAGCAGTAGCAATCTAGATTTTTCCCGGAAGTGAAGGTAGAGCCCTGGGCATTCCTCCTGACAGCCCTGTATTAGGCCCTAGAAGTATCTGCCATTGCTGCAGCTGCTGCTGTCGCTTCATCTGCCCCTTCTCAGTTTCAAAGATGACCAGAAGAACCAGGATCATGAAGGAAGTGGTTCCAATCCACAAGGCTGCCCTGGAAAACCTGTACATTTTTTGAGCCACGAAGAGGGAGAGATCAAAAGTGGCTCCAGCCGTGGACCGGACCCTCTCTGGTCTTTGAGAAAGAAAAGAGTACCCACCCTCTCTCAACTCTTTGAGAAAGAAAAGAGCATCCTTGGGAATTTCCTCCCAGAAATAGGGCAGCTTGCCCAGTGGTTGAGCTCTTTGGGGTGGATCGAGAGAGACCTGAATTGGATTCCTGGGTATCTGTTACTAGCATTTTGACCTGGGACAAGTCTTTTAAGCTCTTGTTATCTGCAAAATAGGCATGGCATGTTAAACAAGTAAGTTGGTGGAAACCGAGGATGCTGCATAGAACCTGGTGTGCCTGAGGGATGGTTATTGCTGAAGTTGGATGTCGAACTGGGTGAGGGGATGCTAATACTATGTTCTTCCCAACTAAAACTCTGAAAGCCAACATGTGTGCCTGGGATCACCTGATCATGTGCAAGTCAGGGTTCTCCAGAGAAAAAAGAACCCAAAAGATACACAGTTGGCGCATGAAGAACATGGGTTTGAACTGTGTGTGTCCACTTATAGGGCTTTTCCAATAACTGTATACTACAGTACTATACAGTCTGCAGTTGGTTGAATCTGCAGATGTGGAAGCATGTATGTGAAGACCAACTGTAAAGTTATAGGTGGATTTTTGACGGCACGGGGGTCAGTGACCCTAATCTCCATGTTGTTGAAAGTTAGACTGTGTGTGTGTGGAGAGAGAGAGAGGGGGGGAGGGAGAAGGAGAGGGAGGAGGGCTGAAGAAGGAAGAGAGAAAGGGAGAGAGAGTGAAGCGGGGTGGAGAATGAGGAGAGAGATTTATTTTAGGGAATTGATTCACACAGTTGTGGAGGCTGGCAAGTCCAAAGTCTGCAGCATAGACTGGCATTCTGGAGACCCAGAAAAGAGTTGCAGTAAGAATCCAGAGGCCTTCTGCTGGCAGAATTTCCTCTTCTTCCAGGGAAGTCAGCTTCTCTGTTAAGGCCTTTAAACTGATGGCATGAGACTCACATGTGTTTTGGAGGGCAATCTACTTCACTCACGGTTTACTGATTTAAATGTTCATCTGATCTTTAAAATAGCTTTGCAGAAACACATGGGATCATATTTGACCAAATATCTGGGTACTGTGACCTAGCTTACTTGACACATAAAATGAACCATCACAGATCTTGTTCCCATGATCTGGTGGCCTTTGGGGAAATCACTAGTGGAACTGTATTATTGATTTCCTTCTATGTGGAGCAGAGTTCTTTATATCTCAACAGGCAGAACTATAATACAAACTAGTTTAAGGGAAAAAAGGAGGGTGTGGGGGTGAGTGGCTCAAACCGCCAGGGATTCCAGCTTCTAGATCAAGTTCCCCTGATATGAGGCCCCCTCCCTGTTTGGTCTCCATTTTCATGCAAGTATTTCCATTGTGGTGGCTAGACTGCTGCCACTGCTCTTGGCTTAAAATCTTCACAGAATGTTTTTCTTGTTAGGACTTCCATGGGAAATCCTGCACCTGCATCTCATTGGCTCAGTTGGGTCACATGCCCGCCCCTAAACAAATCAGTGCAGCAAAGGCAGTGAACGCATTGATTCTCTTAGCCTGGGTCAGGGAGTCTGCACTGGAGCTGATCTTCACCCAAGCCAAGTGGGCTGTAGTGCAGAGAAAGAGCAGTTCCCCGTGGGAATCGGTTGTCTCCCGGAGGAGGGTGACAGGTTGACGGGAGGGCTGGAACATCACGTAGCCACTCCAGCCTCACACGCACAGCTCTTCTCTCCTTGCTGCCTGTCCCGTTGCCTTCCTTTCAGCCTTTGCCTTCCGTACCCTCATTCGTGCCTCAACCATTTTCTGTCCCTTTAAAAACCTGGTTCTTGCTTTGCTAATTCTGCAACTCCCAATTCGTCTAAGAAAGCAGATGCCTCAGAAGCAGACTGCCTCAGAGAGCAGTTTTGCGCCTGATTCTGGACGTGTGATCATTGCCCAGGGACAGTCTGGTACCAGCCGATCAGTCAGTGCAGAGCGTATGTTTCTGGTGTGGGCGGATGGCTCAGAGTGACTTAGTACTAACTGGTACTGGGAAGAAGGCAAGTTATGCCTGTTGTGTTTGTCCGTTAGCCAGAGATCTGCAGGAGGGACTTTGGAAGGGAAACTGGGAGCTTACCTGTGAGTTGTAGCTGACTAGAAGACATCTCACATTAGAAGGATTGAACATTAGGGGCAAAGCTGCTTGCAAACCCTTTTTTATTTTTGGTCCTAATTGTGTGTGTATGTGTGTGTGTGTATTTTAAGACAGCTTTATTGAGATTTAATTCACATACCATACAGTTCACTCATTTAAAGTGAAGAATTTTTTTTTAAAGTGTATTTTCAGGGTTGTGAAACTATCACTGAAATCTAATGAAGAATATTTTTATCATCCCTGAAAGAAACTTCATATCTATTAGCAGTGACTATCCATGTTGCTCTTCCTCTGGGCCCCTGGCAACCATACTTTCTGACCCCACAGATTTGAGTATTCTGAACATTTAATATAAATGGAATCATGCAATCTGTAGCCTTTTCTGATTGGCTGCTTGCACTCAGCATAATGTTTTCAAGCTTCATACATGCTGTTGCCTGTGTCCATATGTCATTTCCTTTTTATTGCCACATAATCATCCATTGTATGGATATACCGCAGCTGATGGACATATGGATTACTTCTACTCTTGGACTTTTATAAAGAATAATGTTGCTGTGAACATTTGTGTAAGTTTTTGTGTGTATATGTATTTTCATTCCTTGTGGGGTGTATACCTAGGAAGGATTGTAATTGCTGGGTCATAGGGAAACTCTGTGCCTAACTAGGAGGAAGTTTGCAAAGCAGCTGCACAATTTGGCATTGTTGCCAGCATTGCATAACCTTGCCAAAGCTTGCTGTCATCTATGTTTTTGATTATGGCCATTCTAGTGGGTGGGTGGTTGTGTCTTGTGGTTTTGTTTGGCGTTTCCCTAGTGGCTGGTGATACAGGCATCGTTTCATGTGTTCACTAGCTATTTGTGTACCTTCTCTGGGGAAATACCTTTTACCTATTTTTATTTTATTGGGATGTCTTTCTATTAACAAGTTGTAAATGTTCTCTATATATTCTGGCTGCTGATATTTTTGATTTAGTCTCTTGAATTCATATGAACCTTCTGGGTCAATGAGAATATCTTCTCTTCAACCTTGGGGAAAATCAAAGGATAAACTAAGTTGTCATGGAGAATATTGCTAATAATTTTCAGGTGTCATTTAAAGATGTCTCTGAACCTGATTCCTCATTTCTCTCCCATTTTTTTTTTTTGAAGGATGTCAAAATTACTGAAAGAACAGCGTAAGAAATATCCCTGTATATTCCTCTAGATGCGTTAGTCGTTTATCTTTGGCCATATTTGCTTGCTTGCTTTCTCTTTGTGTGTGGTTTTTTTTTTTTTGGTGGGGGTGAGGATGGTGGCAGATATAATTTTTCTGGGCTGAATTCTTTGAAAGTAATTTGCAAACATAAGGACCCATCACCTGGAAGGTCTTTAGCTGGCAGGCTGTGAACCAGGTTATGCTCCTCCATAATCATATCTAAGAAGTGTCAGATTGTTTCAGTAGTCCAAAATATATAATCCATATTCATATTTCCCCAGTATTCGCCCAAATGCTCTTTCCTGCCTTAAAAAAAAAAAAGTTCAGGAAAATCCATACAAGGTTCACCTGTGGTTGTCATGTCTCCTAAATGCTAGAAAAAATTCCCCCTTGCTTGTTTTTTGTGATACTGAATTTTTTGGAAGAGTTCCGGCTAGTTATCTTACAGAATGACCCATATTATGGATTTTTCTGATTGTTCCTGTAAGATTAGAGTTAGAATATACCTTTGTTGGCAAGCATGTTGCATGGGTGACATTATGTCCTTCTCTTGTGTCATATTGGCAAGTACATGATGTCAGTTTGTCCCGTAACTGTTAGTGCTTAGTTTGATCATTTGATCAAGGGAGTGTCTGCCAGATCTCTCTATTATAAAGGTAACTTTTCCCATTGTAGTTAATAATTAATCTGTGTAAACCTCTTGTTCCCCAGAACCTTGCACCCAACTGTGGCTGGCATCCATTGATGATCATTGCTTGAGTCAGTTATTATGTTGGGAGTTACAGAATGTTGAGTTTCTAATTCTATTATCCATTCACAGTTTTTCTGCTAGAATTCTTCTGTCAAGCAAAACTTGACCTTTTATTTTCTCATACTTTTAAGAATTTCCTTTCTCTCTGCCCTCCTATATTTCATTTTTTTTTCTTTTTAAAAAATAATCAGACCTCCATCCTCTGATCTCTACTCATCTTTAATCCCTGGCAACAACTAACCTGTTTTCCATTTCTACAATTTTGTCACTTCAAGAATTTTACATAAATGGAGAGAGAAATAGCAAGAGGTTGGAGTGATTCAAGGAAGGGATCATGAGCCAAGGAAAGCAGCAGGTCTCCAGAAGCTAAAGAAAGCAAGGCGCCCGGCTCCGGCGGCGCAGACGCGAGAGGCGCCCGGCTCCGGCGGCGCAGACGCGAGAGGCGCCCGGCTCCGGCGGCGCAGACGCGAGAGGCGCCCGGCTCCGGCGGCGCAGACGCGAGAGGCGCCCGGCTCCGGCGGCGCAGACGCGAGAGGCGCCCGGCTCCGGCGGCGCAGACGCGAGAGGCGCCCGGCTCCGGCGGCGCAGACGCGAGAGGCGCCCGGCTCCGGCGGCGCAGACGCGAGAGGCGCCCGGCTCCGGCGGCGCAGACGCGAGAGGCGCCCGGCTCCGGCGGCGCAGACGCGAGAGGCGCCCGGCTCCGGCGGCGCAGACGCGAGAGGCGCCCGGCTCCGGCGGCGCAGACGCGAGAGGCGCCCGGCTCCGGCGGCGCAGACGCGAGAGGCGCCCGGCTCCGGCGCAACCGACCCACGTGCAGAATCGTGGCTGAGAGGAGCTACCCGGCGCCCAGGGTTAGGGCGGTGGCCGAGAGGAGCTGTACCACGTCCAGGAGGCGGTGGCTGCTTGGGCACCGGAGGGCCGAGAGGAGCTGATCCACATTCAAAGCAGGAGGGGGCGGCCTTGAGGAGATACCCCTCGTCCAAGGTAAGGTACAGCGGCTGCACCTTGATGGAGCAGCTGGGAAGAGATACTCCACGACCAAGTGGAATATAAGAATCCAGTGTTCTGGGGAGGAAGGAACAAGATGGCGGAGGGATAAGACGGCGAGACCACTTTCTCCCCCACAAATTTATCAAAAGAACATTTGAACGCGGAGTAAAGTCCACAAAACAACTTCTGAATACTGGCAGAGGACATCAGGCTCCCAGAAAAGCAGCCCACTGTCTTCTAAAGGAGAGAGAAGAAATCCAGCTCAACCTACCAGAACACCGACACATGCCTCCCTAACCAGGGAACCCGGACAATCACCCGTCCAACCCCACACACAGAGAAGAAACTACATAATAAAGAGAACTCCACAAACTGCAAGAAGAGGGAAAGGCCACCCCAAGCAAAGAAATATAAGCAAGATGAAGAGGCAGAGAAATATCCAGCAAGTAAAGGAACAAGATAATTGCCCACCAACACAAACAAAAGAAGAAGATATAGGGAATTTATCTGATAAAGAATTTCAAATTTTGATGGTGAAAATGATTCAAAATCTTGAAAGCAAAATGGAGTTACAGATAAATAACGTGGAGAAAAGGATTGAGAAGACGGAAGAAAGATTTAATAAGGACTTAGAAGAAATAAAAAAGAGTCAATATACAATGAATAATGCAATAGATGAGATCAGAAACACTCTGGAGGGAACAAACAGTAGAATAACAGAGGCAGAAGACAGGGTAAGAGAACTAGAAGATAGAATTGTAGAAATAAATGAAACAGAGAGGAAAAAAGAAAAACGAATTAAAAGAAATGAGGACAATATTAGAGACCTCTGGGACAATGTTAAACGCTCCAACATTTGAATCATAGGAGTCCCAGAAGAAGAAGACAAAAAGGAAGACCATGAGAGAATACTTGAGGAGATAATAGTTGAAAACTTCCCTAAAATGGGGAAAGAAATAATCACCCAAGTCCAAGAAACCCAGAGAGTCCCCAACAGGATAAACCCAAGGCGAAATACTCCAAGACACATATTAATCAAATTAACAAAGATCAAACACAAAGAACAAATATTAAAAGCAGCAAGGGAAAAGCAGCAAATAACACATAAGGGGATTCCCATAAGGATAACAGCTGATCTTTCAACAGAAACTCTTCAGGCCAGAAGGGAGTGGCAAGACATACTTAAAGTGATGAAAGAAAATACCCTACAGCCCAGATTACTATACCCAGCAAGGATCTCATTCAAATATGAAGGAGAAATCAAAAGCTTTACAGACAAGCAAAAGCTGAGGGAATTCAGCATCACCAAACCAGCTCTCCAACAAATGCTAAAGGATCTTCTATAGACAGGAAACACAGAAAGAGTGTATAAACTTGAACCCAAAGCAATAAAGAAAATGGCTACGGGATCGTACTTATCAATAATTACCTTAAACGTAAATGGGTTGAAATTTTCAAAAAGGCTAGGAAACAATTCTCATAGCCATCAATAGTTCAGTGTTGAGTTCATGAATAGTTTTTAAAGTTTGGGACAAACTGTAGTATTTGCTATTTGAAGTACTATTTGTAATTGGCATATTACGATGTAACATTGGTCTTCATTTCCAACTTAAAACGCCTAAAAATGCCTAACAGGTTTTTAGATTTGTGAATTTTAGTTGAAATGTATTTTACGATGTTACTAAACCTGCAGAAATATTGAAATATTTCAGAGAACTTATTCACTGTACATTTAATTTATTTTATTTATAAAAGTTATGAACTGTAGGGAAAAAAAAAAAGAAAAGTAATACATGTTGTAGTAGATTGTGAAATATATGAAAAAAGCATCCCTCCTAAAAAAAAATAAATAAAAAATAAATAAAAAGTAAAATGCTGAAACCCTAAAAAAAAATAATAATAATCACCATGACTTGAGGGTCACTTTAATCACTGTCATTTTCTAATTAAAACAAAAATTGTTCACCCTCTCAATAGGCAGTTTTAGTTCCTACTATGCACTAAGCATTATGGCTTAAAATCCCTAGATTATCTTTAAGTCTTCTTTCAGGCCTGAAATGTTTTGTGATTCTATGAGATTCTAAGGCACATCCTTGTATGTGCATTTTTATATTTTTCTCTGCCTCTAAATTGTGTGTTTAATTCTATTTATTCACTCATTTTATCTTAGTGTTTTGTGAGATTGTCTCTGTAGACTTGTTTGTTTTTATTAAAGGAAGCCAAATCAAGTGAGGCATTGTAGAATAATCTGGATCTCTCAGTGTTCAAGGCCTAAGGGAAAGCCGTCTCTGTAGGCGTGATGAAGTTTCTGAAGCTGCCCAAGCTGTGTAGCAGCTTACCTAATTCCTGCCAGTTTACCTAATTCCCGCCAGCTTACCTAATTCCTGATAAAGTAAATGGCTCTGCAAGTCACAGGCATTGTATTAGATAGGCTTCCAGCTTGCATTGGCTAAGTCCTTGGCCACCAACCCGCTTCTAAAATAAAAATAACACTTAAAATCCTACAGGCAGTTCTGCCTGCCATTCTGTTCACAAGGTCTGTGCTCAGCTCGTGTGTGAGACAGGAGATGTGCCTCTGCTTTTCCAGAACTCTCTTGCTTCTCAAGTGTGGGCTTCTCACACTCATTTCTCACACTCACTCTCACACTAACTCTCATTTCATGTGTTTAGATGCTCTCTTATGTAAAACTAGCAATATAAAATCACACGTTGCCTTTGTACTCTTGCTATGCACCGTAGCTTATAGTCTGTGCATTAGTAATTTTCCTGTATGAGGTTATCAGTTTTCTTATACCTCATTGGTAATTCAAGAGATGAGTTAACTGTTGCTGTATTATTTTTGCCTCATTTGATGACTTCAGATCCTAACCTCTGACTGAGTCTCTATTATCTTGCTCTTGCAAACCCGTCTCTATGTAGTTTTGACATATATCTCTTTTCCTTTCAAACCATTTTCCTTTTTATTATGCTGATGAAACCCACTAGCCTTGGTTAATGAATCCTTCTGAAGTGCTGGTCTGTCAGTTGCGTTTGCGCATGTCCGCCTCCCCCTCACCCCTACCCTTCCCCAGTAACTGACAGAAGAAATGGGAATTATGAACCCCAAGATATCCCAAAGTGCCTGTTTTACTGCTGTCCTGAAATTAGATCCTTGTTTGCAGTAAACAGCGCTGCACACCTGGTAACTAAAGGCAAGCCAGTTTATTGTGTTTTGAGCTGGGCTTTTTCCCTGGGAAGGCTAGATTCAGAGCTTGTATTAATTAACGTGGTGGCAAGCAACAGAAACTGATTATGCTAATGTCAATAAAAAGGAAGGCTATAGAATGCCTGTCAGATTCTAAGGCAAAGCAGAAATAGCAGACCTCAGAAGAATAGGACCTCAGCATCACAGGAGCAGGAACCCATGTCCGTTGGTCCTGGTTTTTCCATCTTGTGCCCCTCTGCTGAAAAGCTTCAGTCATGTTAGAGAAAAACTAAATGGACCTGACTGGAATCATGTGCCTGGTAAAGGGTGGATGTCGAGCGTTGGAATGTGATTGACAGTCTCACCAAAACTGGGGAAGAGGCATGTTACCAAGGGAAACCTGGGCTCTCTTCCCCAAAGAAGAGCACAGGAGATTGGACAGACATAAATATCACTGCCCTCAATCAAGCAGCACCCTTTGAAAATGGGAAAATGTTAGTTACTCAGTTGTGTCCAACTCTTTGCAACCCCATGGACTGTACCCTCCAGGCTCCTCTGTCCATGAAATTCTCCAGGCAAGAATACTGGAGTGGGTAGCCATTTCCTTCTCCAGGGGATCTTCCCAACCCAGGGGTCGAACCCAGGTCTTCTGCACTGCAGGAGGATTCATTAACCGTCTGAGCCACCAGTGAATGCATCTTTGTAAATCATTATCTGTGATGCCTGATACTTTGGAGAGCAAAGTATTTTTTCCCTCCCAAAATAGCCACTGATCTTATAACAGACTTTATCTGATGATCCAGACATGCAAAGGATTACCTAAAGGATTGCCTGTCCCCTGACTTTATCTTCCTTCTTACCTGGTCCTCTAGAAATCCCGGTAGTTAATCACATCTCTGTCGGGGGTGGTGGTGGGGAAACACATGGAAGGGAAGAGAGAAATGGAGAAAGAAGGAAAATGGCTGAGAATGGGTTAATATGACTGACTCCCTTCTGGAAATTTCCAGCTGTCAAATATTTGTTTCCAGGGACCAGCACTGTTCTCATTAGAAATTCCCTGGCTTGGTCACTGCTGCCTGGAGCTGTGGGTATGTAAATGTCAACTCTCTCACTGGCAAGTTGGTGAAATTTGCTGATGACACAAATCTGCGTAGGTTTGGGAGAAAGCAGGATTGTGAGAAACTCCAGATGCATCAGAGCAAACTGTGAGTCACTCAGATGGGTCAATGGAGAGCCAGCTTGTTAGGTGGCAGTGAGAAGGGACAGAAAGGAATTAGCACATTTAGCACCAGAAAGAAAGAAGTCAAACCTGAGGCCAGCAGTGTCATTCAGTGGCCTTCTGCAGTATTGTCTCAAGTTCTTTCTTGGATCTGTGTACTAAATTTGACTCTTCCTGTGTCAGAGAGAGAGAGAAAGGAGGGGAAAAAATAGAGCTATGCAATCAGAGTGAGACTGACTGCGAAGCTCCCGGTTCCCACACCCAGAAGCTATTTTTAAGGAATGTTGATAATAATAACAGTTAACCATTTATTGATTACTTACAAGGTACAAGGCATTGTTCCTGGACATGTTGTATCTGTCATTAATCTACTCAGTAACTAAAGGAGGAAATTCAGTTGGCAAAATTGGGACTTGGGAACCACAGCTAGAAAGTGGTCAGAAAAGAATAAGAATAAAAACCTTAGCACTTCTGCCAATAGTAGCTGCCTGACTTATTCCTGCCTCATGCAGTATTAGTTAGGGTCCTTCATCAGTCGATAGGAGGACCCCATACCAAAGCTCCGAGTTTCAAGTGTTTATTCATATTTTCTATTTTTTAACTTTTTATTAGCGTACGTAGTTAATTTACACATATTTTCACGTAAATATTTGTTGAATTGTTTCCCTATGCTGGACAAGCACCCTTTGAGGTAGAAGAGGAATCCCACTAGGAAAATCAACTTCTTAATTCCCATTTATACCCATAACCAGAAACCTCAGCCATTTCTCCTGTTTGAAGGTTGCTTTAAGCCTCCTACATTAGTGTTTAGCGCCTTTTTCAAAGCTGTAAAATGAGACAGAATTTGGCCCTTCCCTCTCTGTTTTGAACTGGAACCTGAGTTTGACTTGGCATACTAGGAGCTGGGCTCAAAAGGAAGAGAATGTCTCACTGGGATGAGGAGGAATTTGGCATTTACTAGTGAGCAATTAGGAAAGTGGAGCTGACAGTTCCTGAGCACCTGCTAGATTTCAGGACACATTAGCATATTTAATTCTCGCAAAAACCCCTGCAAGGTATTCGAGAACTGTCCCATTTTATTTTACTACCTAATAAACTACGCATGGATAGTTTCTAGGGTTTGCCCAGAGATACACAGCTTGCAAATGCTAAAGCCAGCATTTTTCATTTTTGTCTTCTCTTTCTCTCACCCTATGGACTCCACCTTCAAAATGTATTTTGGAGGAGGAAAAAAAAAATCATCATTTTCTAATTTAGAATAAAATGCTTACTAGAGTACTGACATATGAACCATTCTCTGAATTTTAGAAAAATCTCAGTAGAAATTGTGAAAATGGAACTAAACTTGATAAGGAAATCATTAATCTACAGAAAAAAATGTATTTAGAATCTGAATCTGACTGTTCTAGAGGAAACAGCCCCTCTGTTACCCTTCAGTTCAGTTCAGTCGCTCAGTCGTGTCCGACTCTCCGCGACCCCATGAATCACAGCACGCCAGGCCTCCCTGTCCATCACCAACTCCCGGAGTACACTCAAACTCATGTCCACAGAGTCGGTGATGCCATCCAGCCATCTCATTCTCTGTCGTCCCCTTCTCCTCCCGCCCCCAACCTTTCCCAGCATCAGAGTCTTTTCCAGTGAGTCAACTCGTCGCATGAGGTGGCCAAAGTATTGCAGTTTCAGCTTTAGCATCAGTCCCTCCAATGAACATCCAGGATTGATCTCCTCTAGAATGGACTGGTTGGATCTCCTTGCAGTATAAGGGACTCTCAAGAGTCTTCTCCAGCACCACTGTTACCCTTACCCCACCCCAATTTGAGCCTCCATCCAGATGATAATGATGATGATACTTTTTAAGTTGGCTTTATTGAGGTATACATAGTTCACATACAATAAGTTCACTTTTTATTTTCTTTTTAAAATTTTATTTGGTAGTAATTAACATTTATTGAGCACTTACTATGTGGTAGGCAGATTTGAATGCTTTATACACGTCATTTTATCTCCATATCCACTCTGAGGTAGGTATTGTTACTTGCCCATCTTTGTTCTAAAATATCTTTTCCAGATTTTGCAGTAGCCCTTCAGCTGCCCAGGCCTCTCTTCAGGCTCTTCTCAACAGTACCCAGAGTAACGCTTCCAACCTGTTGAATTACTCACATCACCAAAATTGCATTCAGAATCCCATTGAAACATTCAGGAACTCACCTTCTCCTGCTCTGCTCTTTTCTCACGCTATCCCAACCATCTGGTCTCCACGGTGATCTTAGCTGAGTTCCTTCTTCACTACTTGGAGAGCCTGGAATGCTGTTCCCAAGACATCCATGGAGCTTGTTTGCTGATGGCTGTCACGTCATCTTCCCAGTGAGGCTGACTCTGCCCAGACTCTCTGAAATTATGAGTATACAAGAGGCCGAGGTTAAGGGCAGTGTGATAGGCAGGAACTGATGGATTGTTTCCACAACCTCTGCCCTGATGTTACTCCCATGATTGTGTTGTTTATATGGCAAAAGGCAAAAAGGATGTATCTGGGTTACAACTAAAAAGAAGTAAATTCCAGCACCCACCTGACGCAGCTTGAAATGAATTCTTCCCCTGGAGCCTCTAGATGAGAGGCTAAGACCATGATCTGTTTGCAGGTTTGTGACACCTGAAACAGAGAACCTTGTAAAGCCCCCTGGACTTCTGACCTCCAAAACTGTGAGATCAGGAAAGACTGGTGTTTTAAGCTGCTAGGTCTGCAGTGATTTGTTAGAGTAGCAATGGAGACCTCATACAGATGGTGGATAAATAGAATTCCTCTCTTCAGGCAGAGGGCCTGTGGATCAGCACCCATCCGTGGAGCTCTGTTGGGAAAGGTCTGAGACTGCTGGCAGGCTCTGTGATGCATTAGCAATAGCTGAAAGTTTGCCACATATGTGCCGTCCCTGGTCTGGACTCTTCCTGCTGAACTAAATAGAATGGTGTGGTTAGATGGAGTTACGTTGTTAGGCTCGGGTCAGAGCAGAGAACGTGGGTCATTAAAGAAAACAAGGCAGCAGAATCAGAATCAAGAATATAACACTGTCTTAGTTGGTTCAGATTGCTGTAACAAAAATACAGACTACATGGTTTGTAAATAGCAAACATTGATTTCTTACAGTTCCAGAGGCTGGTAAAACCAAGATCAAGGCACTGGAAGATTCAGTGATGAAAACCAGCTTCCAGGTTCATAGACAGTTGTCTTCTGGCTGTGTCTTCATGATGGAAGGGTCAAGCAGGCATTCTAGAGTCATTTTTTTAACTTAATGTTTATTTCACTTGGACAATAATTGCTTTACAATATTGTGATGGTTTTGCCATGCATAAACCTGAAATGGCCACAGGTATACATGTGTCCTGCCCACCCTGAACCCCACTCCCGCCTCCTTCCCCATCCCATCCCTCTGGGTTGTCCCAGAGCACTGGCCTTGGGTGCCCTGCCTGATGCATCGAACTTGCACTGATCACCTGTTTTACATATGGTAATGTACGTGTTTCAGTGCTATTCTCTCAAATCATTTATAAGGGTGCTAATCTCATTCTTGAGGGCTCCAGCCTCATGGCCAAATCACCTCATGAAGTCCTCACCTCCTAATACCATCACACTCGGAATTAGTGTTTTAAAATATAAATTTGGGGAATGTGCAAACATTCAGTCAGTAGCAAAGATCTGAAATGTAAATTCTATTATGGTACAGATTTATGCTTGGTTTAGTCACTTTTCTATCTTCAGTATCTGAAACAGTGTTAGGGCTAGAGTAGGTGCTTAATAAAATTTTTTCAACTAAAGATCTGTATAATGAGGAATAGGATAGGTTAACTGAATGTGTTTTCATATTATAGGGACCTGATGTCAAATTCCATTTCCACCACTTAACAATTTCCTTATCTCAAACAGAGAGATAAGAGTGATTTCTTGCCAGTGTAGCAGTGAGAATAATGAGATAACATGCTTATTATCCAGAGCCCCGTGCCTGGCATCTGGTCAGATTCGCCCAGTGGTAGCTGTTTTAAAATCACTATATCCTTCAGGCTTCTTAGCTGTAAGTTATGGCCATGAGCTTGGGCTGATTGGAGCAGGGAGACTGTTATTCAAAGGTTATCAGGAAGTTCACTAAATCTTCCAGAGGCTGGAGAGCCAGGCTCTGAGCACAGACAGATCAAAGGGAAGCATTCTGTTGAGTCAGCCAAGAGTCATGTCCAAGAGGGGTCCACCTGGACATGGCTGCCACACAGTGCACAGTGGCGGCTGCAGCTCATACCTTACTGCAGCAACTTCTCCATCCATGTTGCTACTGGTTGACAGATGGGCATCACCCCACATCCCTGCTCCTTTGTGTCATCAGATCCAGACTCTAGGCTCTAGACAAGGCCACACAACTGCTCAGGGCTTCCTCCAGCTGCCCAGAGAGCCAGGAGTGAGGTTTGGACTTGTCATCTTCTTTGTGGAGAGATAGGCTGACTCACTGGAAAAGAGTCTGATGCTGGGAAGGGTTGGGGGTGGGAGGAGACGGGGACGACAGAGAATGAGATGGCTGGATGGCATCACCGACTCAATGGACATGAATTTGAGTGAACTCCGGGAGTTGGTGATGTACAGGGAGGCCTGGCGTGCTGTGATTCATGGGGTCGCAAAGAGTCGGACACGACTGAGCGATTGAACTGAACTGAACTGAAGGCTGTCTGTTCCACTTATAAGGCAGGGATCCTCCAATCGTAGGAAGGAGTTTAGATGCTAGACAGTCCCCTCATACTTCCTGCCCCCTGAAGACCAAATCCCTTCTATTCATTTTCTGGCCCTGATCCAAAGTCAGAAATACTGTTTCAAGAAGGCTGGGGAAGCCCTGGGGTTCAGTCTTAGGTTGATTCCAGGTAGAAGGGGTACTTCCTGGGTCCCTCAGGTATATTCAGATATAGAAGAGAGTGTCTTTTTGTCCATTGACACTGGCTTTCAACTTGACCTCTTCTAGTCAATTCTGTACCAGGGTCATACATAGTTAAGGTCACTTACATCCAGCCTCAGAACGTGGTTAGAGCAGGGAGACATCTGTAAGCATGAATTCCAGTACTCTTTGGCCTTTGCACTTCTAAGAAAATGTGTAGAACCTGTGAACAATCCAGTGCTGACTGAGTCCATGGTCATACAGTCAAATGTTGATTGTCATTCTTTCCTTGTGTGTTTTATTCCTGAGAATGCTTTCTAGAAATAATCACATGATAATAGATAACGTTATTTAATGCTAATCACGTTATAGCCATTGAGTAAATGCTTTAAGTTGTATGTGGTCTCATGAAATCCTTCCTTTGGTGAGGTGCAGTATAATTGCTTCTATTTTATAGACCAGGAGACTGAGGCTTAGGGAGCAGGTCAACCAGGTTATAAGTAGTAGAATTTGGCTATGAACCAAGGTGTGCCTGACACCAAAGCATATGGTCTTAACCACAAATTTGTGTGAAGCTGATAGAATGTAAGCAGTAAAGATCCTTTTCCAGAGCAAGCTGTGCCATTCAGCATTATGAATGGTCACTATAGTGTGCAAGTTCAGCAGAAAGACTATAGAAAATCCACAGGTGCCCTTTCAGATTTGTTGTGAGAATTTGGAAATATTTGAATCTCCATGTCTTTCCTCAAGATTTTGCCTGAAGATGAAGTTTTGTTTTTTTTTTTTTTTTAATAGTAACGGCAGTATGAGAGAACATATAATTTTTTCTGTAATCAAGATGGTGAACTGAGTTGCCCATATTTATTTCCATTAGCACGGTGATTACATATAATCAAAACCAAGCATCATCAGAAAAGGTCAGATAACAACAAACACAGGCTAGAAAAGATGAGTTATCTTTTCACAGAAAAGATTTGTGCAGGCTTGCCAAGAAGAAGGGGCTTCCCTTGTGGTTCAGCTGGTAAAGAATGGGGTCGCAAAGAGTTGGACACTACGGAGTGACTTTCACTTTTACTTCAAACTAAGAAGAAATACCTCTGTCCCTACCCGCTCTTGACACCAGCCCGCAATACTCTGCTCTGCCTTTTCCTTTTCTGTCACACTTTACCTTCTAACATACTAATTTATTATTAATTGAATTTCTTGATTATCATTGCCTCCTTTTATTTTTATTTATTTATTTTTTTTTGGTGACTCCTTTTTTTTTTTTTTTTTTACAATATTATATTGGTTGGTTTTGCCATACATTGACATGAATTCGCCCCGGGTTTACATAAGTTCCCCCTCCTGAACCCATCTCCCACCTCCCTCCTCCCTTTATCCTCCCTCTGGGTCATCCCCGCATGCCAGCCCCGAGCATCCTATAACATCATTGCCTCCTTTTAAAACATAAGCTCATAAGCCTTTGTTTCATTCTGTGATAGATCCCAAATGCTGGGGAAGAGTAGCTGCAGAGCAGATACTCAAATACTGGTTGGATGAGTGGATGAATATAATAAATAGTAGTAGAAGTAGAATTAGATAAGAGGAAATTCTCTAATAAAAGTATGACATATGTTTGCAGGATGGTTTCAGCTATTTGTTGATGGGAAACAAGTCACGTCACGATGCAGTGGCTTAGGACAACCCATCAGTTGGCTACCATTCTATGGGTCAGGAATTTGGACAGGGCTCAGCTTGGGCTTCCCTGGAAACTCAGATGGTAAAGAATCTGCCTGTAATGCGAGAGACTGGGATTCAGTCCCTGGGTTGGGAAGACCCCCTGGAGAAGGGACTGGCAACCCACTCTTGTATTCTTGCCTGTAGACTTACGTGGACAGAGGAGCCTGGCAGGCTACAGTCCATGGGATCACGAAGAGTCGGACACGACTGAGCGACATGAATTCAGATTCGTTCAGTTCAGCCTGCATGTCTATCTCTGTTCCACATGGTGATGGCTGAGACAACTCAGATGATTCTAGGGAGTTCAAGATGGCCTCATTCACGTGACTGGTACTGGCGGTTGACCAGGCTGCTTCATTTTCCTCATGTGGCCTCTCTCCCATCCCCAGCCTGCCATCTTGCAAGGCCTCCCTCTCCAGCTTGATGGTCTGGACTTCTTTACGTGGTGGCTGGGTCCCCAGAGTGACAGTGGAAGCTCCGAGGCCTCTCAGGGCCTCAGGTCCCAGGATGTCTCTTCCACCACATTGTGTGGTGAGAGCCAGCCCAGATTCTCAGGCTGGGGCTGGGGCCTCTGCCTCACGGTGGGAAGAGCGGCGCCTTGACAAATGCAGATGGGAAGGTGGCTGCTCTTGCACTTCACATTTTGCTGTTTGCTTTTTCCAGTTTCCTTTTTTCCTTTTTTCTTAAACTGTGGAAAAACATAGGTAACATAAAATTGACCATTTACTCGTGTTTTACAGTTATTGGCATGAAGATACTCACATTGTTGTGCATCCCCACCGTCCATTTCCAGACCCCCCTTTTTATTTTTTAATTTCCCTAAACAGAAATGTGGTCCTCATCGAACAATAATCCCTGCTCCTCCTCCTCCTCCTCCTCCCCGCCCCCAACCCCCGACGGCCACCTTTCTGTGTCATGTCTGTACTGGCACTGCCTCAGGCGTCATCTGCTCAGATGCATCATTTGCATGGACAGTATTTGTCTTTCTGTGACTGACTTCATTTGCTTAGTGTAACATCCCCAGTGTTCCTCCATATTGTAGCATGTGTCAGATTTTTTCTCTTTTTAAGGCCTGTTACACTCTTTCACAGATACGTACAGCATTTTGTTTATCCATTCATTCTCCAGTGGACGCTTGGGTTGCTCCCACATTTTGGCTGTGGTGAATAATGCTGCTGTGAGCATGGGTGTGCAGATGTGTCTGCTATCAGTTCTTTTTGGTGTTTACCCAGAAGTGGAGGGTCTGAATTACATGGTAATTCATGTTTAATTTTTTGAGGAACTTCCATCCTGTTTTACATAGTAATTGCACCATTCTACAGAAAAGGAGCACCTTTTACTCCATAATATTAATAACACAATAACAACCCATAATATTAATAATACAGGACAAGGAGGTCTAGAATTCTGCAGTCTGTGGGATCACAAAGAGTCGGGCACAACTTGGTGACTGAACAAAAGCCACAGCTAATAACACAATAATCTCATTTATAACCTGTCTTCACTACTTTTATAAGGAATCATTTTTTTCCTGCTGTAACTGAAACATATTCTGATACACAGTTTTCCCTTTATATAAAAATTTTCTTCCTTTATTTTCCCACATCTTTGTACTAGTCCTATGGGACTTGATTTATGTCAGGTTTTCCTTTCTCTATTATAGAGAAAGTCTATTCCAAGTTCAACTAAATGGCAAGGGGTAGAAGAAGGCAATGGCAAGCCACTCCAGTACTGTTGCCTAGAAAATCCCATGGATGGAGGAGCCTGGTAGGCTGCAGTCCGTGGGGTCACTAAGGGTCGGACACGACTGAGCGACTTCACTTTCACTTTTCACTTTCACACATTGGAGAAGGAAATGGCAACCCACTCCAGTGTTCTTGCCTGGAGAATCCCAGGGACAGAGGAGCCTGGTGGGCTTCCGTCATGGGGTCACACAGAGTCGGACACGACTAAAGTGACTTAGCAGCAGCAGCAGCAGTAGCAGCAGTGACACTCAGGTCTCTACTTTCTGCCTTTTTTAAACTCTAGCTCACATAGATTTCTGGGCTAGGGTGGCATCATTTTCCCTGAAAAGCTTTGGAGCATTGCCCCAGAAGACAATTCAGAAGTGCCCTCAACATCCCAGCATTTTCCAACCCTCTGTGACTAATCTGAAAATGAATCTTTTGAGAAAACGAAGCGGGGAGAAAAGAAAAAACACCCCCCCAAGACTAGCAATGAGAAATTGCTAAAAATACTGGTTGCTTTATTATTTCTTTTCCTAAAGGCCATATTTTTGGCTGCTATTAGCTATTATTCATTCCCCTGGGGCACATTTTATTTTCTCTGAAAGACTATAAAGTAAGGGAGAACAACTTATAATTTAGTCTACAAATTGTGTGTGACATTTCTGGGTCCTATTTGGTGGGTTTTATCTCTATTATTGTCTGAGAAGAGCTTTTTGTTTCATGGGCATTGTTTGAAAGCAGGTAATATCCCTCATAAACAGGCATCTCCTTCTGTAAAGATATATAGTTTGGCTCCTTTCTGTATTTACTCCTTATATTTACAATACTGCCTGATATCCTAAGCCATAACAGGAATCATTACCTTGTTCATGTCTGTAAAGCCTTCAGTATTGGGAGGAGGTAAAAGTGGGTGGATTGGGATTTCTCTAGGCTTTTTTTGGAGTAAGAATGTACTTCCATTTTCCTTTGGAGGTACACTTTGATTCAGAACTTTTCAAAATTCAGCCACCCAAATATGGATTCTGCAGTATCCTGAGAAGAGCAACAAGGGCTTTGTTGTCTGGCACATGTAGGTTTGAGTTGATACAGATCCATTCACTCTCTGAATGATTTGGGGAAAGTTCTCCATCTATGCCAGCATGAGTTACTGCAAGTGTAAAATGCTGAAACCAAAAGTACCTATCTCAGCAGACTAATTGGACAGTCAAGAAAAAGTGCCTAGTACAAAGTATAAGCTAAGTAATTCTTCTTCCTGTGAGTAAATTCTAAGTTCTGATCTTATCAGTCTGTTTTCATCTCTGAATGCACAGAGTTTAGATAAGTATTCAAAAATAATCTGCTAAAAAGAACTGTTACAGCAAAAACAGTGTACATATTGTAGAGCTTTATATAAATTGTTTTTTCCCTATGTTTTCAGTTTTAATAGTAATAATTAGAGCACCTGAGGTTTTTTGAGCATTACTGTGTACTAGAAATTGAGCTAAGCTTTTTACATGTATTGATTCATTTAATCTTTACACTAGGAACATAGTTACTATAATTATACCCATTTTACAAATGAGGAAACTAAGGCCAATAAAGAAATTTTAAGTCCCTCTTTAAGTCAGTAAGTAGCATAGCCAAAATTTGAACTCCTGTAGTCTGGCTCCAGTGTCAATACATTTAACTTCATGAGTTTTCATAGTTTTTGTTCTCAAGACCCTTTTAGTATCTTAAAAGAGCATTGTTTTATGTGGGTTATATCTATAAATATTATAATCAGAATTCAAACTGGGAACTTTAGAAATATTCACTTACTAAGTTTATTTAAAATACAAAAATAAGAAACTTATTATATGTTACCATTAATGTCATATTTTCCAAATCCCCCCCAAAATTAGTGTGCACAATGGCTTTTTTTTTTCCAAAATCTTAATGTCTAGCTTAATAGAAGACAGCTGGATAATCATATCTGCTTCTGTATTCAATTTGCTGTGATATTCCAAATTATTGTGTCTCTTGAAAATTCCATTTAACATTCATTAGAGAATGGGAGTGAAAATGACAAGTAACATCTTAGTGTTATTATGAAAATATTTTTACCTCCAAGTCCCCCTGGAAAGATTTTGGGGGTCCCTGGGAGCTTCGTGACCACACTTTGAGAACTATTATCTACTGTTTCCTGCTTTTCAGGTAAAAAAGTTTATAATCAGGTTAGAACAGGGAAGGGAAGAGAAGAGGTATCAGGAGCTATTTCTGAACCACCAAATGAAACACAGGGATGGCTGGCACAGTTGGCAGCCTAATTTCACCTACTGTTTCTAATTTAATTCTTGTGATTTGCCTGAGGAATAAATATTTTTAATATATATTTTATAGTTATGAACAATGAGACTAAAATACTGAGTCTTGCTCAGAGACATCCAGCAGAGTTAGGATTTGAACCCTTCATCTGATTGACTAGTTACCTGCCCATTCTTCCATTTTCCCAGGAAATAATTGATACACTTTATGTTACTTTAAACCACTGTTAGTGAGGGCCTTTTATTAATCAGGACTCTGGGTTATAGTAACAAAAGTCCAATTCAAACTTGTTTCAACTAAGAAAAGGCAGTATATTGACAGTGAAAGCAAGTGGTAAGTGGACTTCAAGCATACCAGGGTCTAGGTATTCAGCTAACAAAATCAGACTTAGGATTTTCATTTTTCATCTCTTGCATTTGGCTTCCCTCTCAGTTAGCATCATTCTCAGGCAGGATTTGATCCTAGCAAACCTTGGCTTTATCTAACCAACTTGACAACCCATGCAGAAAGAAAATGAATCTTTCCCCAGAGTTTCTGCCGTAGTCTTGAGGCTGACTCTTATTGGTCCACTTGGGACAAGAGTTTGTCCTAAAACTAATCACTGGGCCACAAAGGTAGAGGACTGCAGATTGGGACCATGTGCCAGTCCCTGGAGCCTAAGGGAGTAGTAGGGTCAAACCAACCTACTCCTATGTCAGCCTCAATTGTTTCCTCTGAGATTAGGGGAGAGGCGATTCACAAATGAGAACTGGAAAGCTAGTACCAGAAAAATGAGTCAAGGGATTCTGAGCAGGTAAAACTTGAAAGATGTCTACAGCGGATCCTGTTTTTCTCATGTATCCTACCTTAGCTTCCACACAAAGAGAATTCCTTGATATCTGCCTCCCCCTTCCTTTTCTCATTCTACAGGGTATTTTTATGGGATGCTGTGATCATGTCATAATGTTCTTTGGGCCCTGCTCTTAAGGAATTTACAATGTTGTTCTGGAGATGAATCAGACTTACACAAAAAACGCTCTAAAAACAGTTACTAAGCAACAAATTAGCATATGGAGATGAAATCCTAGTACAGGTTAAATGTCTGAGCCAAGGGATTATATAGAGGATGACAACGGACACAAATGTGGGACGGAGCGGCATCTTCATGGTATATACTGCATGGCAACAGACACACTGTGTGCTTGCTTCTGAAAAAGCACTCTAATGTCTTTTTGTCTCTTCCTGGGAAACAAGTCTGTTGAAGTTGAAAGATCACAAGTTGAAAGTCAGAAACTGAACAAAAGCTCTGGATGCCGCCTTCTTTTCCTCATCACTAGTTCTGGTATTTGCTTTCTGGCCAGATTTTTCATGTGCAAGTAAAATCTAAGAAGCACACCATTCCTTTTCTTAACATTCTACTGCCCTCACATGTGACGTGTGTACATTTTTCAACAACTGGTATCTAGGTAACTATTCAGTCCTGCGCCCTGATGAGGGACAAAATGAAGTAATTTTGGGGGTGATGGTTATTTTCACTGGAATGAGGTGTAGTTCAGAAGAGTGAGTGGCTGAGTGTTGAAACCAGAGAGCTCAATAGTACAGGTGCTGATAAACTACCAGGGCTTCAACTTTGTGATCAGATCAAGGTAAATTGCAAGAAATGAAGTATTAACAGAAAACTCTTACTTAACCAAGATATTATTTAGCAACTGAAGATGTCTGTTTTAAAGGGTATTAAAAAAATAACTTCCAGCATTTCATACACTGTGACTGAGCATTGTTATTAACTGCTGTGAGGCATTTGTTTAAAGAGAGAAGGAAAAATGTAGCTTGTATTTAGTGAAGCCTGTTTAGCTGTTAACTTAGCTTCAGGAATTCAAATATTTTTACATTTATTTCAAGAGTCAAAAACAGCCGCTCTGCATTAATCTTCACTTGATTTTGCTTTGAAATTTTCAGGGATTGTTTTCTCCAAAGCTCTTGTTTCCAACCTAAACATGAACAGATCGAAATTTCTTGCTCAGGCATTGTAAAGCTAACTTGATCCAGTGCACAAAAAAAAAAAAAAAAGAAAGAAATGGAAGAAATTGGCATTTCTACAACCAGTTGGAAACTTTTATCTCCAGGTTTTGGGATTTGATGCTTAAAACTGTACTACGTGCATTGGCCTGAACTCCACTTTCACTCTGAGTCCTGAGTGGTCAGTAAAAGGAACTCATGAGCTTGCCCTTTTCATTCTCAGCTTGCTTTTTGATGGCACATAGTGGGACATTTGTTTTTCTTTGCAGTTTCCACTCTTTCCTCCGTTTTGATAAAGTCTCTCCACTACAGGTAGTAGAACTCCACCTGACGAAATGGAAACCCATTTCTTTAAATTACTTAGAAGCATTTTCAGTAGCATTACCTTGTCAGCCTTGGCTGCCAGAACAAAATACTATAGACTGGGTGACTTAATACAGATTTACTGTCTCACAGTTCTAGAGGCTGGAAGTTCGAGATCAAGAAGCCAGCAAGGTTCATTTCTGGTGAGGCCTGTCTTCCTGGTTTGCTGTCAGCCACCTTCTTGCTGTGAATTCACCTGGCCTTTCCTCTGTACATGTCAGAAGAGATCTCTGGTGTCTCTTCCTCTTATAAGGGCATATGTGTGCATGTGCTGTCATGTCTGACTGTTTGTGACCCTGTGGACAGTAACCTGCCAGGGTCCTCTGTCCATGGAATTTTCCAGGCAAAAATACTGGGGCAGGTTGCCATTTTGTACTCCAGGGAATCTTCCCAACCCAGGGGTTGAACCTGCATCTCTTGGTCCCCTGCATTGGCAGGAGGGTTCTTTACCACTGAACCACCTGGGAAGGCCATAGTGGTATCAGTCATAAGGAATTAAGGCCCACCCTTGTAACCTCATTTAACCTCTATACTTGTTTGTAGGCCCCAACTCCAAATACAGAGGGAATAGGGCTTCCATATATGAATGTAGAGGTGATGGAGGGAATGCTTTCAGTCCATAACAATCTTTTTTGTTTTCCTTTCAAGAGGAATGAGGTAAAAGTCTTTTCTGTGTTTCCAAATCACATGGCGTTCTCGACGACCACGATTTCTGCTAGAACTCGGCAAGCACGCTGTGGGTGGATAAAGGACACAGTAAACTATTTCAGCTGGTGAGAGTGACATGCAGGATGAAAAGCACAGAGAATGTAATCTCATTTCTTCTTGTTCTCTTTTCCTATGAATGTAGCCTGTCCTATTTGTAACTGCCTATTTATTTCCGGGCCATCTTCTGATTATTAAAATGGATGGGGCTCTGAAGTAGTAGTAACAGAGACGATTTCCCTGGGCGAGGAGGTTTGCTTAGTGTGGAGATGAGCCCTGTGTTCAGCAACTAGTCTTTGTCGGGAGACTGGAGATTTAAGACCCAGGGTAGCACTTTCAGCTTTGTTCCGTCGTTTTACCATGGAGTTTCAACGTGTCAAGGCATTTTCTAAGATAATTGGCTTTGGCCTCTGACGCTGTTATTGTGTGTGCCCACTTGTTATGTGTTTGTAATAGAATGGTGTTTGAAACCTGGTAGATGTTCCCTGTTATTGCAGAATTATGGCCAAGACCCAGAATTGGGCCAGAGGGCACAGGTACCCCACATTACAAGTTGAGAAGTTGGAGCCATCCAGGGCTTGCCAACAACCTCCATTGCAGGAGGTCAGGCCTTGCCTGCTTTACCTCCCAACCCAAGTTGATAGAAGAGGCAAAATAGAAAAAAGACGTTGTCTTTTTAGGTAGAAGAATATTTACCCAAAGCCTTACCTTCCTTGCATTCCTGTAAGAGAAGTTGGGGGGTTATCCCCTTGTTGTCAGCTGACCAAAGCTAACGTGATCCCTCTAGATTCTTTGGAAGCAGCTGAAGAGATTAGAGTTGGTTAACATTAGCCATTCTTCTATAACCTTGCTCCAGTCTTAATGAAAGCAGGCCTCAGACCAAATTCTCCCACACATGCAGACATTTACTAAATGAATATTCATTAGCAGAGCTGGCTCAAAACAGCTTATAAACCCTTTCTGCAAGCCCAGGGCTGTTCAAGCTCGCTGCTGAGTATAACAGCGATGCTCTTCCATGGTCAGGGAATGGAATCATCAGGGCAGCTTTACAAAGGCCGTGATACCAGTACCCCCTCCAGAGATTCCTATACTGTTGATCTAAATGGTGATCTAAATTGGTCTGGCTGTTGGAATTCCAAAGTTTCCCATTCAAGGCCAAGGTTGAAAACCAATGTTTTGGATGCTCCCACCATACCCAGTATGAGATTATTAGAGACCAACCCAGTAACATCGCAGAGGCAGGATTCTGTCTTCTCTAGTTAGAACTCTTCAGTTAGAATCCTAAGTCAGTGGTTACATCTTGGGTTGAACATTATGTCAGGGGTCTTATCATAAGGGGTTCAGGATACAGGCCCGAGTAGATTTTTTTCTCGGTTCATCAGAGGTGAAAGTGTATTCAGACTATGTTAGCCCCTTCAAGCATCTAAATACCTTGGATTTCACAAGTGAGACCCTGTTTTTCTCATCTGTAATGCTAATGAATAGGTCATCTCACCCATAAGAATCTGTTTTGGCTTCCCTGGTACTAATGAAGAAGTGCTGGTTGTTGCTTAAGCTCAGCTAAGAGAAATGTGCTTATGGTAGCTCACCTTAGCTTATGAACCTTTCCAGTGTGGTGTAACTGGTCTTCCCGAGTCTGTGCATTCTTGGTAGCAGACAGCCCTTAAAATTAAGGCTAATCTACCAGGCACATACGTGATATCACTTTGATTGTGCAGATAATTTAAATTACAGTCATATAGCACTGACTCTCCCCAAGGCCAGAGGAATGATGTTCCAAGAGTGTTGTTGATAAAGTCTAGACATGTCCCAGCTGTCAGTCTTTCCCTTTCTGCCCTCCAGTCAAGTCAGGATCTGGCGATCTCTGGTCTGCAGGTTGCAGAACTGCTGTGGTAGCTTGCTGACTGTTGTAGCCTTAGCAAAGAGACAGGAAAAATGTGACCAGTGGGTTAGCTAGGCCCAACTGGGACCAGGGTGTCTTCAGTTCTTCAGTGATACAGATGTTTTCCCCACATTGTGTCTGCAGGCGCTGGAATTGGAGGTCAGAGTAGAGGAGATAGAGGCTTTAGACTCATGGGGCAAGGCTGCCTAGGGCAGATGGCATGTACACAGGAGGAGTGCTGTCCAAGACCTCTAACGGAGTCAGCCAGGAGGAGTGGCTACATTCTTTCAAGAAGACCTCCAGTGACTAGGGCAGCATGGTGCCCCTGGATCACAGCGAATACACATGAGGAATCATATCAGAGATACCTGTTCTTTGTATAATCCAGCCATGTCAGTAAGCTTTTCCTACAGTGATACTACATAGCCGGTCACCCCTATCTGAAGTGACCTGTCAGAACAGTCATTTCTCCTTGATCATGTCAGTTTCTGTAAGATGGGTTGGTATCATGCTTCAAGGCGTGAACTGCACTGTGTTTGTGAGCCTGTGATTGACTTCAGATCTACTCCCATGTGTTTAATCTGGTCCCCACGCTGAAGGGGCAGCATCTCTCTAGGGAAAGTTTTCCTCATAGCTGTGAATAAAATGCAGGAGAGCAAACCACTTTATGTCATGCCTGCTAACATCCTAATGGCTCAGGTGAGTTACATGACCAGGCCCAACATCCTTGAGGCAAAGGAAGACAGTCTCTGAGGCAGTATATTAGAGAGGATGAATGTTTTTGAACCATCATCTCATCTGCCACAGCAGCCCAGAAATAGGCACACCTCATCTTTACTGTCATTTTCCTTATCCCAAGGACCAGAACAGAACGCTCAGCAGAGAGGGTGTCTACCTGCGGGTCAAGTCCATGCTCTTGTCCACCACAAACTTCCGTGATTCCTTTGATGAGGGAAAGAAGGCTGATCTAAGGACAAAAGAGAAGTTTTACAAAGAACAAAAAGCTAAGCCCTCGGAAACCAGAACGAGATGCTTCGAATAACTGAATGTTACTGAAAAATTATAGAGTTGGATTGAGATGTTTGTTGAGGGAGCCTTCCATGCAACAGGAAAAGGCTGTAGAAGTCTGATACGGGTAAAGTGATGCCCTCTCATGTTTATAGCTCATCATGCCCAGACGCCTTGGTAATCTGTTACATATGCCTGCTTTGATGTCCTCGAGGGAAATGCCTTCGTAGATATCCCTTGTCTGGTGGTTAGCTGTCAGGAGTACATTTCCCATGAGCAGTGCCTGGGGAAATGCACTTAATTAGCAGGACGAAAGGGAACAGAACAGATGTCTCAAGGGAATCTTTTCCTTACTCAAGAAAGAAGTTGCTTCCCCTCTTTGGGATTCTAGTTGCCCATCAGTTTGTTATGGAGGATGCTGCCTTTTCAGTATTGTGTCTCAAAGTCTGCCTCACTGGATCCCACTGAATCATGATGTAAAAGATTCTCTGGAAAGAGAGCATTCTATGACCAAGTGAATTTGGGAGACTTTAGGTTTACACATAGAATAGTGTGTATTAAGGACTTTTAAAGAACCCTTAATATGCTAATATGCATAGAAACTATTGAAAAACAGAGAAGTTTGTAATAATTTTTTAAAATTTGACTAGAGACTGATTTTTTTTCCAAGGAATAATAGTGCAGCAAAAGGTGTCCCAGGAATTTATGGGGTAGATTCTGTTAAAATATATCAGGGTTTGCAGAAAAGTGCTAGCTAAATTCTTTTTTTTTTTTTTAATTATAAAACCAAATTTACAGAGCTGTGATTCACATATCATATAATTTTCCTTTATATTTTTTAAAATTTAATTTATTGAAGTAGAATTTATTTACAATGTTGTATTAATTTCTGCTGTATAGCAGAGTGATTCATATATACATATATATGCGCGCGAGCACACACACACACACACACACACACACATTCTTTGCCCATATCTTCAACGGGCTAGTTTAAACAAGTCATTTCCACTAAAAGTTACATCACCTTATGAGCCTGGGTAGTAAAATCATTTTCCCCCCAAAGAATCTCGCAGTGGTCAAGTATGTGAGAAAAAGGGTCTAGGAGAAAATGTTGAATGAAACAGTTATTGTCGTCATCGATGTTTCTTCTTTTTAGGTTAAAGAATCCTAGTTCCTTTGTTGCGACAGTGTGGTAAGCTTTGTTTCTGCCTGGCCATCTCTTCTGAGAGATTTCAGGGCATCATTTCATTCTTGGCTCTTTTAGGAGCACATGCTTCCTGTCTTCTTGAATGAATCTTCATTGTCACTTCCTGAGTGACATTTCTGAGCAAACTCCTTTCCCCTCACTTCATTTTTCTTTGCTCACAGCCCCAAGCAATCAACAGCCCTGGAAAAGTTTTCCAATTCAGTTTTCTGTCATTGATTCTGGGGTGCCATGTTTTTGCAAGTGAAGACTCTCACAGCCATGCAGGTGACATCCCTGAACATATGTGGTTTCCTACTTCAGCTGGCCTCTCTTCTCCTTGTTAGCTTCGCCATGGTAACTTCAAAGGGATCCTTCTTTCCCATCCACCCCCAACTTTCCTCAGCATGAAAAAATAAAGCCAGTCTTGGATTCTATCTTCAACTTCATTCTCCAGTTCTAGACACACCTGCTCCATCATATCTCATTCCTTCTTTTCTTCCTTAGAAGGTCAGGGAAAACCTGAAACACTCTCCTCTGCCCAGAATAGTCAGTCAGTCAGTTCAGTCGCTCAGTCGTGTCCGACTCTCCACGACCCCATGAATCACAGCACGCCAGGCCTCCCTGTCCATCACCAACTCCCGGAGTTCACTCAAACTCACGTCCATAGAGTCAGTGATGCCATCCAGCCATCTCATTCTCTGTCGTCCCCTTCTCCTCCCACCCCCAATCCCTCCCAGCATCAGAGTCTCTTCCAGTGAGTCAACTCTTCGCATGAGGTGGCCAAAGTATTGGAATTTCAGCTTTAGCATCAGTCCTTCCCAAAATAGTAACAGTAGCTAATTCATTCCCCACAACAGCCCCTTTAAGTAGGTAGTAGTATCATTATGCCTGTTTACAGATATGAATACTGAAGCACAGAGAGGTTAAATAATTTGCAGAGGTCACACAGTAAGTGTCAGAGCTGAGATTTAACCTAATAGTCCGGCTACAGAATCCTGGCAATCTATATTTTATTCTTTATTCCTATCAGTTTAAAACAAAACCAGCTTTATTGAGCATGATTCACATATCATAAAACTTTCCTTTTTAACTTTTTAAAGTTAAATTTATTGAAGTAGAGGTGATTTGCAGTGTTGTGTTAATTTCTACTGTACAGCAGAGTGACTCAGATATATAGATATATATACACACACACACACATTCTTTTTCATATTCTTTTCCATTATGGCTTATCACAGAATGTTGACTATACAGTAAGACGTTGTTGTCTATCCAGGCTTCTCCTTTTTAAAATGAACAATTTAGTGAGTTCTAGTATAATCACAGAATTTCGCTACCAACACCAATGTCTAACTCCAAAATACCCACAAACCCTGGTACTAGTTAGCAGTCATTCCTCATTGCCTACTACCCCCAGCCCCTGCTCATCACTAATCTACTTCCTGGCTCTCAATTTGCCTGTTCTGAACATTTCGTATAAATGGAGTCATGCAATCTGCTTTTTTTTTGAAAAATGACTGGCTTCTTGCACTTAGCATAATGTTTTCAAGATTCAGCCATGTCACAGCATAGATCAGCATTTCCCTTCTTTTTATGTTGAATAATATTCTGTGGTATGAACTTACTGCATTTTGTCCTTGCATTTGTCAATTAATAGATGTTTGAGTTGCTTCCACTTTTTGGCTATTAGAAATGTAGCTTCCCTGAATATTAGTGTATATATTTTTGTGTACATACATTTTCATTTCCTTTAGGTGTATGCTCAGGAGTGGAATTCCTATGTCCTGTAATTCTGTTTTAAAATTTTGAGGAACTACCAAGCTGTTAACCAAAACAACTGTACCACTTCATAATCTCATTAAGAATGTATGAGGATTCCATTGTTTCTACATCCTTAATAATACTTGTCTTTTTTTTGTTTTTTATCATAGACATTCTAGTATATGTGAAGTGATATCTACTTGTATATTTTTCTCTTGACCAAGATTGAGCATTTTTTTCACCTCATATCATCTTATAGAAAATATCTATTGAAATCCTTGGCTATTTTTAAATTGGATTATTTGTCTTTTTATTGTTGAGTTGTAAGAGTTCTTTACATGCATACTTCATTATATCGTGCTTCACAGATACTGCATTTTTACAAATTGAAAGTCTGTGGCAACACTGCATTGAGCAAATCTGTCAGTGCCATTTTTCCAACAGCATTTACTCAATTCATGCCCCTCTGTCACATTTTGGTTATTTCTCATAATATTTCAAAATTTTATTATTGTTATATTTATTATGATAGTGACTGTTGATCTTTGATACTGTTATAACTCACTAAAGGCTTAGATGAGGGTAGCAGTTTTTAACATTAAAGTATTTTTTAATTAAGTATGTGCTTTGCTTTTTAGATGTAATGCTGTTGCACAGTTAAACTATAGTACAGTGAACAAAAGCTTGTATGTGCATTCAGTTCAGTTCAGTCGCTCAGTCGTGTCAGACTCTTTGCGACCCCATGAATCACAGCACGCCAGGCCTCCCTGTCCATCACCAACTCCCGGAGTTCACTCAAACTCATGTCCATTGAGTCGGTGATGCCATCCAGCTATCTCATTCTCTGTAGTCCCCTTCTCCTCCCACCCCCAATCCTTCCCAGCATCAGAGTCTTTTCCAGTGAGTCAACTCTTTGCATGAAGTGGCCAGAGTATTGGAGCTTCAGCTTTAGCATCAGTTCTTCCAGTGAACACCCAGGACTGATCTCCTTTAGGATGGACTGGTTGGATCTCCTTGCAGTCCAAGGGACTCCTGAGAGTATTCTCCAACACCACAGTTCAAAAGCATCAATTCTTCAGTGCTCCGCTTTCTTCACAGTCCAACTCTCACATCCAAACATGACCACTGGAAAAACCATAGCCTTGACTAGACGGACCTTGGTTGGCAAAGTAATGTCTCTGCTTTTTAATATGCTATCGAGGTTGGTCATAACTTTCCTTTCAAGGAGCAAGCATCTTTTAATTTCATGGCTGCCATCACCATCTGCAGTGATTTTGGAGCCCCCCAAAATAAAGTCTGACACTGTTTCCACTATTTCCCCATCTATTTGTCATGAAGTGATGGGACCAGATGCTATGATCTTAGTTTTCTGAATGTTGAGCTTTAAGCCAACTTTTTCACTCTCCTCTTTCACTTTCATCAAGAGGCTTTTTAGTTCCTCTTCATTTTCTGCCATAAGGGTGGTGTCATCTGCATATCTGAGGTTATTGATATTTCTCCTGGCAATCTTGATTCCAGCTTGTTCTTCTTCCAGTCCAGCATTCCTCATGATGTACTCTGCATATAAGTTAAATAAGCAGGGTGACAGTATACCTTAATAGCCCACTAATAATTGGACAAAGGTATCCTTAAATACTGGTCAGTCTCCCCTTTGCCAACAGACTGTGTGCATGTTGGTGAACATCATCAACATGGACAGCTGATAATTCTGCATTAACTTTCAGTTGCCACTTAATTTAGAACATTGAGGTCAGCTAGGGGTGAGAGAGTCCTCTTAGATTTTTCATGGACATGTGCAAAGTCTTTCATATGCCTTTGGCTTTCTAGAGCTCCAGGAATATGGAGCTTTATCAAGCCTCCTAGATATTCCTCCAAAGATTTTCAGCCAGCCTCTTTTTCCCCCCAGGTGGTATTACTGATTCAGGTACCTGCTGTGTTAAACAATTGCTGCTCAATATTTTCAGCCAACACCCAGGAATAGGGCTTTTACCACTGAGCCAGCTTGATTCAGGTCATCTGACAATGAGGCCTGTTTGGGGACCTTTCAGGGAACTTTCCACATTCGTCAAACTGTGACAGGTTTCTTGGGATAGGACAATTTCAGGGCTCCAAGCCTATCTTGCCAGCCCTACAAGTGGCTGCCAGATTACTGTTTTTTAAGTTATCATTATTGTAAGACTGGTGCTATCGAGTGGTAAAGAGTCTGCCTGCCAATGCAGGAGACACAAGAGATGCGGGTTTGATCCCTGAGTTGGGAAGATCCTTGGAGTAGGAAATGGCATCCCACTCCAATATTCTTGCCTGGAAGATTCCATCAACAGAGGAGTCTGGTGGGCTACAGTCCATGGGGTTGCAAAGAGTCAGATAGGACTGAGCAACTGAGAACAAGTGTGCTGGTTTTTAGGGCTACTGCAGAAATGAAGATAGGAGGATAGGAAGACAGGAGGAGCATGGGAAAGATAATAGTCAAAACGCTACAGAGCTTGTTCCTACCAATATTCTGCTGGGAGGCTTTTCTTTGCTTCTTTTTTTCATCTAAAGTCTCCTCTGGTTGTTGCAAACCTTTGGTTAATTTCCAAAGTCTTGAAGAAGTTAATTTTGACAATTTTTTTGCCAGTGTTCTTACTGCTTTTATGGAGAAATAGATTTTTGGAAGTCCTTACTCTGTCATTCTGGAACGTCTTTAGGCAATCCAGTTTAATTTATGAACATGAATTTATAAATCCTTAATAAGTACTCTGAAGACCTACTTATGAATGAACGTGGAATTCTATAGGACTGTAAGTCATTTGTGCAAGAAAAAAAAATCAAGAAGTGATTTAAATTTTTTCCTGCTACTTCAAGTCCATCAAAAGGACATTTGTATCCAGCATGTGCTACAGCTGATTTAAGGAACATTTTTGGTGAATTAAATTTTCGTGACTGGATAATGTTACTTTTATATGGATGTGCCCTGATTTTTTTACTGATGAACATTTAGATTTTTTCCCAAGCTTTCATATTACAAATAATGGTATAGGTCATATTATCAGGCACATATCTCAGTTCAGTTCAGTTCAGTCGCTCAGTCGTGTCCTACTCTCCGCGACCCCATGAATAACAGCACGCCAGGCCTCCCTGTCCATCACCAACTCCAGGAGTTCACTCAGACTCATGTCCACAGAGTCGGTGATGCCATCCCGCCATCTCATTCTCGGTCGTCCCCTTCTCCTCCCGCCCCCAATCCTTCCCAGCATCAGAGTCTTTTCCAGTGAGTCAACTCGTCGCATGAGGTGGCCAAAGTATTGCAGTTTCAGCTTTAGCATCAGTCCTTCCAATGAACACCCAGGATCGATCTCCCTTAGAATGGACTGGTTGGATCTTCTTGCGGTACAAGGGACTCTCAAGAGTCTTCTCCAACACCAGTTCAGAAGCATCAATTCTTCGGCGATCAGCTTTCTTCACAGTCCAACTCTCACATCCATACATGACCACAGGAAAAACCATAGCCTTGACTAGATGGACCTTTGTTGGCAAAGTAATGTCTCTGCTTTTTAATATATTATCAAGGTTGGTCATAACTTTCCTTCCAAGGAGTAAGCGTCTTTTAATTTCATGGCTGCAATCAGCATCTGCAGTGATTTTGGAGCCCCAAAAAATAAAGTCTGACACTGTTTCCACGGTTTTTCCATCTATTTGCCATGAAGTGATGGGACCAGATGCCATGATCTTCGTTTTCTGAATGTTGAGATTTAAGCCAACCTTTTCACTCTCCTCTTTCACTTTCATCAAGAGGCTTTTGAGTTCCTCTTCACTTTCTGCCATAAGGGTGGTGTCATCTGCATATCTGAGGTTATTGATATTTCTCCCAGCAATCTTGATTCCAGCTTGTGCTTCTTCCAGCCCAGTGTTCCTCATGATGTACTCTGCATATAAGTTAAATAAGCAACGTGACAATATATAGCCTTGACACACTCCTTTCCCTATTTGGAACCAGTCTGTTGTTCCATGTCCAGTTCTGACTGTTGCTTCCTGACCTGCATACAGGTTTCTCAAGAGGCAGGTCAGGTGGTCTGGTATTCCCGTCTCTTTCAGAATGTTCCACAGTTTATTGTGATCCACACAGTCAAAGGCTTTGGCATAGTCAATGAAGCAGAAATAGATGTTTTTCTGGAACTCTCTTGCTTTCTCCATGATCCAGCGGATGTTGGCAATTTGATCTCTGGTGCCTCTGCCTTTTCTAAAACCAGCTTGAACATTTGGAAGGTCACGGTTCACATATTGCTGAAGCCTGGCTTGGAGAATTTTGAGCATGACTTTACTAGTGTGTGAGATGAGTGCAATTGTGCAGTAGTTTGATTATTCTTTGGCATTGCCTTTCTTTGGGATTGGAATGAAGACTGACCTTTTCCAGTCCTGTGGCCACTGCTGAGTTTTCCAAATTTGCTGGCATATTGAGTGCAGCACTTTCACAGCATCATCTTTCAAGATTTGAAATAGCTCAACTGGGATTCCATCACCTCCACTAGCTTTGTTCGTAGTGATGCTTTCTAAGGCACATATCTATGTGTATATAAATCATTTGTCCAGATAAATCCACTGAAGTGGACTACTAGCTCAAAAAGTGGATGTGTATAAAATCTAGCTAGGGTAAACTCTTTAGAGTTTATATTTTATATCTCACGCTAGTATTAGGAACATTTTTTCTTTATGGTTCTTTTTTTTGTCCTGTATTTTGAAGAGGTCTAAATATGTACAGGATGTCTGAAATGTTGGGAAACAAGATGAATGATTTTAAATTATATGTTGACTATATTTTCAAATATGTTTCTCTGTACCCTCCTGACATCTTTTCAGATGAAATACCTCTAAATTTAGAGCACTAAGGCCAGCTGTGAATCTGAAAACTGGATAGAGAAATTTTGTGACACCCTATAGATTGGCAAGTGGATAGTGAACTTTTTTCCCAAGTTTTTTGACACCCTATAGATTGTCAAATAGATATGTTATTTTATCTTCATTTTATCTTATGTATACTTGGCACCAACCCAGAGGGCTAAAAACTTTCTTGATATTTGAAATCATAGATTTTCAGTTGCTCCTGTTGAATATTTTTCTCTTTCAAGTGAGTTGTAGCAGGATGACTCATGACTCACCTTTCTGGATTTGTTACCCATTCAACTCAGCACCTTAAATTATAATAATATACGTACTCTTCTAGCTGGGTTAGATTAGAACATGATTGAAAGCAATGCAGTACAAGAAGAACCTGGCTGTTTATAGCACCTTTTTTTTTTCTTTTAAGTGTCTTGAGTTGTGATCTACCGTCTTTCATTACATAAAGAGAGAATGAAAATGATCTCTTGTTGACACTCTTTCATTCCTTTAATGTTTACCTGGCTGCCTTTTGATATTTTATTACTCATCCTACCTTCTGATGAGCAAAGCAGTAAAATGTGTTTTAGGCAAACCATGGGGAGATATTAATTGTCTTATTAGGAGAAAGCTGGTTCTTTTGCCAGTACCCTCTGGCACTAGGGTCAGTAAATAAAAGTGGCCCTTTACTAATTCTCAGTTAAATTATAGGACAAATCCCATTACAGCAAATCCCAACACAGCAGACTCTTTATATGACAACCGGATTTCCTAATCTCAGACAATGGCCTGCCCATTGCAGGGAACAAAACCCTAGCCCTAAATATGCACTAGGAGTTTTTCATAATGAAATTGGACCTGCGGTTATGTTTGGAATCAGAATTATTCTTTGGGAATGGTGATTCTACACATGGATGCAAGGAATAAATGGCTTCATTTGCCTCTCCCTGAAATGTGCTATCAGCGAACCGCAGCAACCCTGTAATAACATGATGAATTCTCCTAAGTATATAGGAGATTAGTAAAAGCCGCTCATCAGGACGTGATCCACAACTCAGGCTCTAGTAACATGTGGCAGCTGCCAATCTCTGCCCCCATTGAGGTCCCTGGCACTTAAATTGCTTTCAGGAAATGGCTGTTGAATAAAGAATAGACTGGAAACAACTTTGACTTGTTTCCTTAGTCTCTGAGGGGAAGTGGTCCACAGAGGCTTTCCAAGGATACTGGATTGTAGTTGCATTGCAACAAGTCCAGTCCTTTATTAATCTGCTGGCTGAGGTCAGTAACCCCTCAGCATCCTCCAGCCAACTCTGCAGGGCAGAGCTGATGAGGGAGGACCGTTCTGTGGAGCCTGACCAGGTACTGCTTGCAAAGCTGCTTTCAGTCCATCTGAAGAGGACCTTGGGAGTGTCATGGGGGTCTGTAGAATGACAAACTGGATTTCTTCACCTAAGATTTTAAAGACTTCAGTTCTGGCTGCTGCTGTCACCTCTGCCAAGATCAGAAAAAACAACCTGTTACCTCAGTCACTATATAGAAATAAAAATACTACTGCTATTATGTGTATTGTTAATAATGATGATAATCGTAAATTCTTATATAGCACTTTTTATGTCCTAGGCACTGTTTAAAGACTTTAAATACCCATATACTTTATAGACAATGATACCATGAAGGTACAAACTTTTCCCCCACTTTGTAAATGAGAAAACTGAGGTGCAGAGAGGTTGAGTATTTAATCCGGGGTCCCATAGCTATTAAGAGGCAGAGCTGGACTTTGAACCTAGGCGGTTTAGCTCCAAAATTCATACGATTACCACTTTCTTTCAGTGAACCTCATCTGCAAAATCTCTGGGTTTTGAAATAGTAGGTCTCTGCTAAGTGATTGATGATACAGGTGTATTCAGCAAACATTCATCCAGCACCCACCATGGCTGAGGCCCTGGGGTTAGAATGGTGAATGAAAGAAGTCAAGGTGCCTGCCCTCTTTTGTGATCAATGGTTATGCAGATGAACACTGGGAAAGAACATAATTTGGTTCTTTAGTGACCTTTGATGAAGATGCCTCCTCCCACAGAAAAAGTAACACGTACCACTGGGGCTGAACGCCATAGGGAGGACAGGCAAGGGGGACTCATGTGGAACAGCATATGCAAAGGCCAGGGGCAGCGCCGTCATGGTCTTCAGGAGCTGCCGCCCTCCTAGTGAGAGGAGGTGCCTGCAGAGTTGGCCAGGGCAGATCACTGAGGGACCCATAGGAAATGTTTAGGAGTTTTGCAAGCAGTGGAAAGCCATCAGAGAGCCTTCTACAGGAGAATGAAAACATTTCAGTTCAGTTCAGTTCAGTTCAGTCGCTCAGTCGTGTCCGACTCTCCGCGACCCCATGAATCACAGCACGCCAGGCCTCCCTGTCCATCACCAACTCCCGGAGTACACTAAAACTCACGTCCACAGCGTCGGTGATGCCATCCAGCCATCTCATTCTCCGTCGTCCCCTTCTCCTCCCGCCCCCAACCTTTCCCAGCATCAGAGTCTTTTCCAGTGAGTCAACTCGTCGCATGAGGTGGCCAAAGTATTGCAGTTTCAGCTTTAGCATCAGTCCCTCCAATGAACATCCAGGATTGATCTCCTTTAGAATGGACTGGTTGGATCTCCTTGCAGTATAAGGGACTCTCAAGAGTCTTCTCCAACACCACAGTCCAAAAGCATCGACTCTTCGGCGATCAGCCTTCTTCACAGTCCAACTCTCACATCCATACATGACCACGGGAAAAACCACTGCCTTGACTAGACGGACCTTGGTTGGCAAAGTAATGTCTCTGCTTTTTAATATACTATCAAGGTTTTTTTAAAAAATTTTTATTGCAGTATAATTGTTTTACAACGTTGTATTAGTTTCTGCTGTACAGCAAAGTGAGTCAGCTGTATGTATACATGTATACCCTCTTTTTTAAAATTTCCTTCCCATTTATGTCACCATAGAGCACTGAAGAGGGTGCCCTGAGCTATACAGTAGGTTCTCATGAGTTACCTATTTTATGCATGGTACCAATGCATATACATCTATCCAAATCTCCCAATTCATCCCACCCCATCTTTTCTCCTTTGATGTCCATATATTTGTTCTCTATTGTCTGTGTGTCTATTTCTGTTTGAGAAACAAGATTATCTACACTATTTTCTAGATTGCACATATATGCATTAATATAGGATTTTTTTTTCTGACTTCCTGTATGACAGACTCTAGGTCCATCCACATCTCTGCAGATAACTCAGTTTCATTCTGTTCTATGACTGAGTCCTATTCCACTGTATGCATGTCCCACATCCTCTTTACCCATTTCTCTGTTAATGGATATTTAGGTTGCTTCCATGTCCTGGCTATTGTAAATAGTGCTGCAATGAATAAGATTTGAATTTTGAAAAGATCTCTCTGATGTCTCAGGCAGAACAGAGGGGATTGTCACCAGAAAGCATAGTGGAATATCAGGCAGAAGCCCATCCTCTAGTCCAGACCAAATGAAAAAACAGAAGCAGCCATGTTGGGCTTGGATGTTGGCAGTGGAATGAAGAGATAGACAGATCTGAGGAATATTTAGCGGATAAAATCCACCATTTATCATGGAGGAGTAAAGCTGTCATGGAAACCGAAGATCTGAATGAAGTGGCACATAGAAGGTTCAGACTCGGATTTCGTTCTGGGGCCCCTGGAGCCATCTAACCAATGATAGCAATATTCTCAGCTATGTAGCTGAAGGAGGACATCCTGTGGTGACTCAGATATTTGTTGAGCACCTAGTGTGTGCCAAGCCCTGTATTAGGCAATAAGTAAGCAATATCGTGGACAGAACTCTTGTCCTCAAGGGTTTAATCACAGAGGTTCTCAATCAGGAGCAATCTCACTCCCACACACCACCTCCACCCTAGGGGGCTGGTTAGTGAGTAGAGTTTGCTATTGGCAGCCAGAGAAGCTGCTAAACATCCTATGCAGCTTATAGGATGGCCCCTACAATAAAGAACTCTTTGGCCCCAAATTGTGAAAGCTGAGAGCCTTATTAGTTCATTCTTTAGATGAGAAGACAGAGGAGCAAGCCATGCAGTATATATAGCAGTGTGATGAGGTCAAGCACAGGGTGTTATCGCAGGGCAGGGAGTGAAACTCGGCCTTGTTTGTGGGAGGAAGAGGCTGCTGCTGCTGCTAAGTCGCTTCAGTCGTGTCCGACTCTGTGCGACCCCATAGACGGCAGCCCACCAGGCTCCGCCGTACCTGGGATTCTCCAGGCAAGAACGGAGGCTAAAATAAGTTCTGTTTAATTGAAGTTAATTTAAATGGAAGAAGACTGTGGACTCTGGTGTCCAGGGGTTTCTAATCCACACTCCACTGGCTGTGTGACATCTGATCTCACTGTGCTTCTTCATCTTCTTGTTTGCTTCTCCCTTCACGGCCCTGTGGTGAGATGAAGGGAGATAATCCTGGTGAAGACTTGAGCACGTCTTGCACACAATAATCACTCAGTAAAAGCCCATTGCGGACACTTTCCTTCAGTTGCCCAGTTGATGTGATTTTTTTTTTTTTCTTGAATGAGCAGGGGACAAAAATCTACTTGGTTCCAGCGCCTTCCTAGCCCCACTTTACTGTGTTGGGCAGGTAGCTTGTTTCTTGCTTGTGACAGGAAAAATGAAGGTGAAGAAAAGATTGCCATCACCATTGGTTTTCACTGTGGCGTTCAGACTTCTGTGGGAACATCTAATAGAAAAGTTGAGATTTCAGTGGAATGCTCACCCTTTACTCACTGTTGAGTAATAAATACAGGACTCCCTAAGCAAGACTGAGCACGTCTCCAACCCATAATTGTCCACTTGTAGAACTGCGGTCCAACATATTTAATCATCATGTAGTAATTGGCTCAGAAGCTCTTTAGGATTTGAGGCATCCATTTCTGTTCATGTGCAAAAGCCCATTGTATTCATGCAATTGCATTGACTGGAAAGTACGATCTTTTTTTTTTTTTTTTTTTCTCAACTCTCCAAAGAACTCATTTAAACACTTAATTTGGCTTTGGGAAGTTCCCTGCTGGCCCCTTAAACACCCGGCCCACTGTAAAATGTTGTTTGGATTGACATATAGCCATCTGAAGTCAAGAAAAAGGGAGTATTTGATGAGGTTAGAGAATGGTGTTACTAGGAATCTGCTGCTTGCTCTCACTGGCTGAGGAGTCTCCTTCCCAGGATGAAGAAAGGGTTCAGTTGTCTTCCAGCGAATCAGAGAATGCATCCATCTTAACGGTGTAACTGCTGTACTCGGGGGGCTTGATAAGCTGTGGCCCATGGCCTTTTTTTTACAGATAAAGATTTTGGGAACACAGCCATGCTTAGTCACGTGTATATGGTCTGTGGCTGCTTACATGGCAAAGTTGAGTGATTGCAACAGAGACCATATGGCCTGCAAAGCCCAAATTTCTTTCAATCTGACCTTTTACAGAAGAAAATTTGTCACCCCCTCCCTGCTCTAGAAGAGTTCTTCTTAAACTCTAAGGTGCCTCTTGCACTTGAAGATTCTGATTCAGTAGGTCTGAGAATCTGCATTTTTAACAAAATCCCAAGTGATGACAGTCCTGATGGTCCATGGGCTATACTTTGAGCAGCAAGGTTCTAGAATTCATTGGCTTCATGGGTGTTTTTCTTATAGGAGGCAGGATGTTGGTGGTTCAGAGCATAGGGTTTAAGTCTCTATTAGCATTTATTACCTTGTCGTCTTGGTAAGACACCTAATGTCCTTAAGCTTTGGATTGCTGCTCAGTGAAACAGAGGTAGTATCTATGAAGTGCTTAGGACAGGGCCTGGCCTATAGTATGGGTTCAGTTCTTATTAGCTACTGATACATGGGTGTACTGTGAGGCATGTTACCTCAGAGCCAGACACAGTCCCTTCTGTGGCCTTCAGTTCAACCTTGGTGTCACCTTAGTGGAAGGGGTCTTACATATGTTTTTTGGAGAAACTGGTTGGCAGTTTTGTTGGTGCTCTGATTGTTTTAAAGGGATGATTATTTATAGATTGCTTTGGTTCAGTTAATTGAAAAATCTAATTCTTCAAGTTCAGCATCCAGATCTTACTATTCTATCATATTTGTAAATCATAGGTGCCTATTTACAAGCTTGTTAAGTCACTCAGTCGTGTCTGACTCTTTGAGACCACAGGGACTGTAGCCCACCAGGCTCCTCTGTCCATAGGATTCTCCAGGCAAGAATACTGGAGTGGGTTGCCATTTTCTTCTGCAGTTTACAAGCTTAGATAATTAAATATTTTATATTTTAAAATGCATTCATAATTATAAAGTATTTAGCTTCTTTTTAAGTCATCTGACTTGACTCTCATCTTCCCCAAGGAAGATACCCTTTCCCTTCTCTGTTCATAATTCTTACAATTCTTACAGATTGAACTTATGATACACATAAAGTTGACTTCAGTATCCTAAAACTTTATTTAAATTTCATTAAGATTTTAATTTTAAGTCATAAATCTATATCAATTACTCTGACATTTTAAATTGGAACTACAAGAGCAACCTGTTTATTTCAATAGGGCAAATTCTTTCAAATGTTAAAATGATTAAAATATCAAATATGTGCAGATTCTGTAACTCAAACTATATAAAGATTATAGGTTTGGTTCTTTTAAATGTTTCTGATTGTCATTATAAATCTTACCAGGGTTAATGGTTACCTACTAAGAAAACGTCTCTTTTTAAAATTATTATTTCTATTTTTAAAAATTTATTTCAGGAAACGTTTCTCACCCTGAACAGTTTGGAATGGGGGGATACCTTGCCAGTTACTTTGAGACTGCACAATGATCAGAAATTACAGTTAGGATGTGGATTCCACTCTTAACTTTAATGCTGCTGGGAGACCCCGAGTCCTGTTTATAATTCCTGTGTCATCGACATCATAAATCACTAACTAGGTAGTTAACTAGTCTCTAGCCCTTAGCTTCAAGTTAAAGGTTACAGAAGTGTGGAACACTCTTCCAAGCTGCTCCAAGCCTCTCACTTGACTATTGCATTTCTTTGTCTCTTGCCAGCCAGCTCTGAGGACTCGAACTTACTGGAAAATGGCATTGCTTTAAGAACTTCCTATCTTGTAGGACCGTAACTTTACTAGATATTAAAATGAAAGCCTGTTTCATTTTGCGTATCTTGACTGACGTATGGTCATAGCTTCTAAGGCCATTCTGCGAGTGGGGTTGGCCCAAGTCATTAAACTCCTTTGATAATAAAAACAATCAGGACAGTTACATATCCTCCATGTGGTGTCTTTGGATGGACTAATTATAGGGGGAAATATTACAGTTAGCAGTGGTTATACTGCCTGGATTGTGTAGTCCAACTCTTTTCCCTTTAAGGAAGAGAAAGGACAGATGTTCAAGGGGAAATTCAAGTTCAGATTCAGAGAAAGCCTGAGATGTGCCTAGCTGTGTGATGGATAAACTAGATTGTTGAGTCTTGCTTAGGAGACCAGTGCTTTCCATATACACACCACCCCTCCTTTTCATAACCAAACTTTTCATTGAAGCTTATCATAATTACTATGAGACAAATGGCTCTAGATGATAAATTTTTGCCTTCATTTTATTATTTGAAAATGTGAGTTTGTCTTGGATTATATTATCATAATTCATTTGAAAGGCATTCATTTAAAAAATACTTTTATCCAGCTTTGGCCATTTGACACATGACTGCTTTGGGTACTTTATTTAGTTGTTTCCACGAGAACAGGCTTTTCTGGGATTGGTTTGAACTTTTAGGTAAACACTGCAAAGTTTATTTTTTGTTGTTAAAAAGGTTTCCTTCATAGGTGTAAATTTTTATGAGCTAAATAAAGATTTCTAAGAAGAGAGTATTCTGATATCTCTTACCAGTCTTTTCACTTAAAAAGGGCCATTCTCATCAACATCAGGCACAGAGAATTTTGTGTGAAATTCACACCCAGGCATCTCAGACCATCTTTATTGGCTTTATTCTGAAGTTAAGGGTAAAAGAACATTTGGGACTATTTATGCTTGGGGGCCCCAGAAGTTAAGCCCATCAGTGGTGTTATAGGTATTAAATATGATCCTTCTCCCTTGAAGGGAATTAAGAAAATAAACCATTACCTTTCTGCTAGTGATTGGAATTAAAATTGCTGTGGTTGAACCAATCTCTTTATCTCTTCTTGAAATAGATTTGCCCCCGTTTGACAATTTTGAGCGATGAAAGATTCTTTGAAATGATATATGCAGAGTTGATAGGCATCCCGTTTTTTGCACATGTTGTAAATTTTCACAGCACACCAAGACGTATGACTTTCTTCTTTTCTCAGGCCCCATCCACCTTGCATTTAAATTGCTTTTGAATTGAACACTCCCTCCTGGAGCTGTTGTTGTTGTTGTTGAAGCACTTGAGAATCAAGTCAACCTTTGAGAGTTTCATTAAAGTTCCAGCAGCAGTAGTCACTGCTGCTCAGAATATTTGAATGCTCTGTAGTTTCTGGGAGCTTTGAAAAACTATTGGAAGTGGACTTGAAAAAAACAAGAGAGATGATTTAGTGAATCTTGAAAAATGTCAGCCTCCATTTTGACTTGAGTCCACAATTCAAGTTTTGCATGTAGTACTTGAAAAGCAGAGTGGTGATAATTAGGATCTGACACTAGTTCTTCTCTCCCAGATGAGGAACACTTCCTCATTAGCTATAGGCCAGTTTTATTCACTCATTTAAGCTCTGCTCATTCAGTGAATCAGTAAATATTTAAGAGCTTACTGTGTGCCTAGAACTGTGAGAGTCTAGGATTCTATTCATGGATAAAGGTGGGCCTTGGTGTCTTGTGCGTTTATGTTCTTGAATGGAAGACCAACATGGAACAGGTGGTCTTGTGCTCACTTAGTCACAGTTGCGGTGAGTGAATACAGCTGTGCATAGTGTTTAATGCAGTGTCATTCATTCAGCCGTAGGATTAGGAATTGTTGGTAGTAATTGGAGAGAAACTTCTGGGTTCACTTATTTCAACTTATTAGATCGCCCTGTAGTGTTGGACACTGTGTTTTTAGAGCAGCTTCGTATACGTTTGTTGTTTATGCCAAAGTCCTTTATCTGGAAAGCTTTGAAAATTAGGATTTAAACACTGTAAGCAAACAAACAGAAAAACTAGGTCATCCTAATATTCCCCAATATGTGTGTGTCAAAAGGATATGGATTCACCCAGATCTTTCTTATTATCATTATGGCATTAATATGACTGTGACATGAAATCATGTGTGTGTATTAATATTCATGAGCTCCAAGATCTATTTTTTCCTTGGTTTGACTTAAACATTTATTCCTTGTCAACGATTTTAAGTTTCTCTTCCATCTACTAGCACTGATTCTATGAATATGCAAAGTTTTGGTCTAACAATTCAGCAGCGACAGGTAAAGATAGGTCTAAATCATAAATATGACCCCAGTAAAGAGAAGTAATGAAGAACAAGATGTATGATAGCAGTCGCAAACAGAAATGATTTATTCACTTTTATTTTTCATAAGCCCTAATTCAGGTCCTACCACGAAATTAATAGATCTTTCTCATCATAGGAAATGACAGATGCATCAGGCGTTAGAAGCACTAGAGAGTAAGTGATTCCTGGTTTACTTTTCATCAATTGATACTAAACATTTTTATCAGTTCTGTTCACTCTGTCTGTTAATACATGGCTGGCAAGGATGTCTTGGGAGGGTTTTTGGCCATCTTAGGAGCCTGAGCTACAAAGCGGAACATTTCTATCTCATCCAAATGGAGAGGCATCATTCAGATGTAAAAATAGTCAAGCACCAGTGTGCAGATTAATATTGCACAGTGAGAAGACGTGTGGTCTCTGGGCTTGCCCCCATTCACATGCTTGCCAACACACACATTCTCTCCAGGTGGAGCCCCTCCCCCACTTCTGGCCAAGGCTTGAGTCTGAGAAGTGTTTCCAGATGCGTTCAGGTGCTGACATCTTAAAGGATGACGGTGGGCTCTTAGGATCCTCAGCCAACTGTTCATTTCCTGGGCTGCACCGTGGACTGGCATTTCAGCCTGGCAGCTGTGCAGTTGTCTGGTCCACGCATGTCCCCCATGGATGCCCTGTTACCTCTGCGATGGGGCATACTTAAATGCCATCTTGGAGCCCATCAGGCACTTGCCACGCCAGATAAATTTGGCGACAGAAACCTGTGCTGTTTCCATAAAAGGCTGTTGGTCCGTTCTTCATATCAACTGATGGTACCACTTCCTGCCAGGTGCAGGCCGCTCCTAGAATAGCGGTGGGTGGGTTGAGGGTTGGGCGGGTGGTCAACACTTTCATGCTGCTCGATGCCTCAGAGGGCAGAGGGCAGGGAAAGTCAGCATGGGTGGGAGGAGCTCTTGTGGCATCAAGGCCACTGTGGAGAACCCAAGGCCACAGGCTTCTGTCCGCCTCTGGAAATTTAGGACCAACTTTGTCTGATATAAATTTTTTAGAAAGAAACTGGAAATCCTGCTTTTAAATAAAATCTCCTGATTTTTACAAGTTACCAGCTAATGGAGACTTGTGGGAGTACTACACCAGCCAAACATAACACGTGTGGGCAGGGACCCTTTTATGCCAGGCCCTGGCTATTCCAGGTATGGTCCCCAGACCAGCAGCCTTTCCTGGGAGCTGGATGGAAATACAGAATTGCAGCTCCACCCCGTCCTGTTAGACAGAACAGCATGTAAACGAGATCCCAGGTGATTTTGATGCATGTTAGAACTGGAGATTTATTATGTTGGGGTCCTTATTCAGGTTCTCATTCAGGCAAACAAGAAGCTTTTGAATTATTGGCTGGAACTTAAATATCTTAAGTGGTTAAGTGGTATTCCGTTTTAAAAGCACAAAGATAACCTCATCCTTGAGGTATTAACTTGGATACAATTTTTATGGGGAGACCTCCTCCCTAAAACCAGGTTAGGGTCCTTGTTCCTGACTCCACCCCACCTTATTCTTACTGGTGTTAGTGTCAGGACCCCATAAAGGCAGAAGCCAGGTCTTGTTCCCTTTGCATTTCTAGCCCTTGTCAGGGTACCCAGAACTTAGGGGTGTTCAACACGTGAATGAATTAGTGAAATCTCCCAGTCTTACCTCAGTTATTGTACATTGCACAGTAACTTATTTACTGTTTGAGGTGTTTAACTAGACTTGTCAGTAGGAGGAAAACTCACCAACTGTAGAATCTTTTTTATACTTGCAATCTTCTTGTCCACTTCTATGAGGTATATCCTTCATCTTACTGTTCATCTTGTTCTCTTTTACATTTCTGGGACCTGTTCCATGACCTAGCATATAGTAGATGCTCAATAAAGATGTCTTGAATGGATGGATGAGTAAAAGCAAAGAGCTCAGTAATTAATACTTTTTTCAATCATCATCCCTTTAATTACCCATCCAAATTACGGACTCGTGGCTTAATTATAACTTAAAGAAAAAACTTTAAATATGTGCAGTATAAGTAGTGTGTGTATATATACACACACACAGTGCTCACCAGCACTGTTCTGTACTAAATGGGGCTTTAGTGCCCTTACATATGTAGACTATATTACTTTATGAAAATAATGGGATAGTCCTTCATGTTTATCTTACCAAGCAGAAGTGTCAGGGGTACCTCCCTTTCTTGAGTTACAGTAGGCTGCCCTTATGAAATTTTAAGTGAATTTTAACCGTCTAATCTGATCACATTCTTTACCCACATCTTATCTAGAATAGCATATTGTGAAGACAGAGAACACAGCAAAGCAGATGCAAATACAATGTTTTCTATGTTAGCGTTCACTTTTTATGTATTCTATACAAAGGTTGTCTGTCATTGGGACAGAAGCTTTTGATCCATATAAAATATTTTAAATTGGAATTTTTAAAAAAATCACAGACATTTTTGGGTTTTAATGGAAGGGAGAATTGCTTTGCAAGGATTCTGTCACTTGATGGAAATTGACTTCCAATGGTTCTTATCAGTGTGCAGTAATATATTGACACTCTTACTTTCCAAGAGAATTTATTCTATTCAGTTTTAATCTTATTCTAGACTGAACTGGCCTCTCAGTTTTGTTATTATGCATTTGCTAGGCTTCTGTCTTTGTTTTTATTTTTGTTTTGTTTTTGGTCTGTGTGTGTGATTTTAATGACTTTTTTTAGATATCCTGACCTGCCATCTAGCATGGCCATTATCAGAGTTTGACTTCCGTTCAGAAGGGCATAGAAAGGCGTTTCAGATAAAAATTCCATTTTAAACCAAAAGACCAGAAAACTTTCTTCCTGTGTATGTGTTATAGAAGCTAGCCTTTCTGTTGATTGTGTAAAGCGAAGGAATAATTGTCATTTTGAGAATTAAAGTACAATCAATGTTGTAGATACTTGATTATAATGAGCCTAGGCTTTTACAAGATTTCTTTGAATGATGAGGCTGTCAAATAGGCACTTTAGTTTATGTTCAGTCGCTTAGTCATGTCCGACTCTTTTGCGACCCCATGGACTGTAGCCTACTAGGGTCCTCTGTCCATGGGATTCTCCAGGCACGAATACTGGAGCGGGTTGCCATTTCTTTCTCCAGAGTATCTTCCCAACCGAGGGATCAAACCCAGGTCTCCTGCATCTAAAGCATTGAAGGCAGATTCTTACAGTCAGCAGATTTTTTTTTTAAAGAAGAGTAACTTGGTAAGCTTTTAATAACTATGTTTGCATAATTAAAGTATAAAAGATGCACATTAAATTAATAATAGCTGTTGAATTAGAAGGTGAATTTGGAGAGTGAGAATGAGGATGGGACTTTCACTTTATATACTTTATGTTGAAAAAGCTTATATTGCTTTGGGATTAACTGACTAAACAAAGAATTGAAGAAGCACATAACCTAAAAAATTTAAAATATAAAGTATGCCTGAAGCTTATTATTTGCTTTATATTGTCAAAATTCTCTCTAAAAGTTATATTTTGTCAGTTTTTTTTTAATGAAATTTGGTTCATAAATGATGAGGGGGACTTTTGTGTGTGTGTGTGTGTGCTGTTTTTGTTTGTATTGGAGTATAATTGGTTTACAGTGTTACGTTGGTTTCTGCTGCACAACAGTGTGTATCAGCTCTGTGTATACATCTATCACCTCCCTCCCACCCCCATCCCAGCCCTCTAGATCATCACAGGGCACCAAGCTGAGCTCCCTGTGCTATACGGCAGCTTCTATTAGCTAGCTATTTTACGCATAGCTCTGTGTGTGTGTGTGTGTGTGTGTGTGTGTGTGTGTGTGTGTGCGCGATTCCTAATCTCTCAGTTCGCCCTATGTCCTACCCTCTCTTCCCCTCCCCGGTGTATGTGTGGCAGGGGGTGGGGGTGTACTTTTGATCTCCTGCTTTCTCCATCCAGAATTCTTCCTGTGATATTTCCTTATAGCACAATAGTATTTGGTGATCTTGATCACTGATGTAATAGTTCACATTAAACAATGCTTTCCATAGTGTATAAAATAAATATTTCTGTGAGAGAAAAGTTAGGAAAGTTGATGATCAGTACTGTGTGGTTTAGGAGCCAGTGGGACTGGGTTTACATCCTGGCTGCATTATATTCTAGCTCTGTGACCTTGGGCCAGTTACCAGATCTTTGTCTGTGCTTTACCTTACTCATCTGAGAAATACACACTCGTACTGCCCCAAAGGGTTGTAGGATGTAAACGAGTTTATTTACATCAGATACTTTGAAGCACTTATTATGTAAAGCACTTTATTTATGTAAAACATTGTATCTGTCAGCTTGTGCTGCATAACAAAGCACCCCAGAACTTAGTAGATTAGATCAATATTTCCTTGGATTTCTCTTAATTCAGGCAGGCAGAGTGTGCCTTCTGGTCTTGTTGTATGGGGCTGGGTTGGGCTATTGGATGCTTCACTTACCTGTTTAGGGTGATCACAGCTGTGACAGCAGGAGCTGGACTTGTTTACATGGTCGTCATAGGTTTCTGAACAGCGGCAAGAGGGCAAAGCCCAAGTGCACAGTTGCTTTTAAAGCCTCTACTTTAGTTATAGTTGCTCATATTTCCTCTGGAGGAGGTCATGGTTTCCCTCTCCAGTATTCTTGCCCGGAAAATCCCATGGACAGAGGAATCTAGTGGCCCGTGGTCCACAGGGTTGCAAAGAGTGGAACGCAACTGATTATGCACGCACACTAATATTTCTTTGGTCCGAGCACATCCTATGACCACACCCAAGCACATCCGCTAAGCAAGCCCAGAGCCATTCTGAGAAAGGATACCTCAAGAGTACTGGCTGGGAAATCACTCAGACCGTTTTTGCAGACAGTCTGCTTCAAGCCCCCTATAAGCATTAGCTGCTACTATTACTATTATTATTTTTATTAATATTAACTCTCCAACATAAAGCTCCTAAAAGTAAAGACATATTCAGGTAAAGCTCTTGATGTATCTTCAGTTAGTCATTAGCACTTGCTGTTTCCAAATATTGTGGGAGCCTCGAAAATTAATACTTGCAACAAGAGAGTTTTTAAGAGGAGCTTATTCTGCAGGGCTGAAATTATTGTTTTTGTTACAAACTGTAGCTGTCCCTACTGGTCTCCCTGGGAGCATTTTGCAGGTTATAAAATACAGCGATTACTATGGTAATCATATTGCAAGTATAAAATGGCTTTGACCTACTTGTTAAAATGCAGTGTGTATTAAAATAAAGACTGTGAGCTTAAAGCTAAATGAACTCAGAATAAAAACAGAATAGCACATCCAGAGTGCTGGAAAGATCTTCAAAAGGAGAGGAGGGCATTTGATAAAGAGGATGCGTTTTTCCACATTCTTTTCATTTTCCCCTTGGTCTGATGACCTCTGGGAAATAACACCATCTCAGAAAGCATTTCTGTTCTCTGCCTGACTTGCAGACAGAAATAATTTTTTAAAAAAAATAGTACAAGTTACCATTTGCAGAGCCACATTGTACCAGTCCTGTGCTAGGGTTTTTAAGACACTGTTTTGCTTTGTCATCATGATACTTCCCCCCCAATAGGAATTATTATTCTCTTTCTATCAGTGAGGAAACTGAGGCTAAGAATAAATGACTTGCCTCAACCCTGGAAATTCCTGCCCTCAGATGCTTGGATCTGTAAGGACACAACAATCAGGATACCTGAGACCCATAAGAAATTGGTTACAATTATGCAAATTGACCTGTACATTTGTACATTGACTTTATCATTTATTTAGGGACCATTGATTGTGCGCCTGTTGTGTGTTCCACAGTATACTGATTGCTTTGTGGGTCAACAGGCAATCTCCTGAGAAGGGTCTTCTAGGCATAGGAAAGCTTCCCAGATGTCAAAGATGCATGGAAGATGAGTGGGCGGTACTTCAAGGGGAAGGATGATGCTGGGTTTCAGGTGCCTGGATTAGTAACAGTGAGAAACCAGAGGACCTACAAACAGGGCAGTTTAGCAAAGTTTGAGGACAATTTTGGTAAAGACAGTTGGCATGGTAAGTAAGGGTCAGATCCTGAAGGTTTCTGTTAGTCAAGGCCCATTATCTGAGGGCAGTATGGAACTAGCAGAGTATTGAGGAGGAATGCCATGATCAGATGGATTGCTGAGCAAGATCACTCCAGACCCAGTGTATAAAATGGGATGGGATGGGATGGGAGGAGAGGCAAGACCTCTGGCGGTGAGTCAGGTTGATGCAGCAGCCCCAGAAAGAGCAGTGCCGGGACTAGGGCATGGTGGCCAAGGGGCATTTAGAAGCTGCTTGGAAGTGGGGGGAATGGGAGGAGTTAAAGATGCCATCCAGTGTCTGACCTAGGAGTCTGGTTAGATGATTCCACTGAGGGAGAAAATTTGAAAGGACTTATGCTAAAGCTGAAGCTCCAATACTTTGGCCACCTCTTGCGACGAGTTGACTCACTGGAAAAGACTCTGATGCTGGAAGCGATTGGGGGTAGGAGGAGACGGGGAAGACAGAGAATGAGGTGGCTGGATGGCATCACCGACTCGATGGACATGAGTTTGAGTGAACTCCAGGAGTTGGTGATGGACAGGGAGGCCTGGCGTGCCGTGATTCATGGGGTCGCTAAGAGTCGGACACGACTGAGCGACTGAACTGAACTGAACTGAATGATCCGTAGCGGGCATGGTGAACTTTGTGCCTGTGGAACTTTGAGGATGCCCCTAAGAGGAAGCACAGAGAAAGAAGAACCTTCAAGGAAACTAGAGAAGATGCCTCCTCTTCACTTTCCTCTGAAGCCCTAGTGGCAAAAGGTTTATAACTTAAAGTATTTAAAACGAGTGGCTCTCGGACACCTGATGATTTCTGGAAACAATGGGCAGAGTAGAGCCGAGTAGGTTGACATGCTTCAGTTTCTTTGTTCTTTGTGTGTGTGTGTGTATGTTCTTTTTTCCTTTTCTGCATTTAAAGAAGAAAATTAGGGCCTCCCTGATGGCTCAGTGGTAAAGAATCCACCTGCCAATGCAAGGGACACGGGTTCAATCCCTGGTCCAGGAAGATCACACATGCCGCAGAGCAGCTACTGAAGCCCGTGTGTCTAGAGACTGTGCTCCCCAACAAGAGAAGCCATTGCAATGAGAAGCCCTCACACCACAGCTGGAGAGTAGCTCCCGCCCTCTGCAGCTGGAGAGAGCCGGTGCACAGCGATGAAGATCCAGCACAGCTGTAAATAAGTCTTTAAAAAAAACTCAGCCAGATTAAAATGGCAACCCACTCCAGTACCCTTGCTTGGAAAATCCCATGGATAGAGGAACCTGCAGGCTACAGCCCATGGGGTGGCGAAGAGTCGGACACGACTGAGCAACTTCACTTCACTAAAGCATAGGTCTAGGTTAAGAGGAGGAATCATCATAATTTAATTCAGCAAGAGGCAAATTGACTTTTTCTATCTCGGACCAATTGGGAACATTTGGGAGGAGCTTTTTCTTCCCGATAGAGTCGTGTTGAGAAAGAGTCTAGGGCTGGTTTCAGGCCCAGCTGCAAGGAGCGTTGTGATCAGTTAGAGGTCTTTACTGTGGAAGCTGTCCTTGGGTGATAACGTAGCTGACAGACATTCTCTACCCTTCTCTAAAGAAGCCGTTACTAAGAGTAATAATTTTCCGGAAGCACTTACATTTCATCTCTCGCGGTAAAATTTACCCAATATGAATCCTGCCCTCCTTGTTCCTGGCACTCTGCTTGGTAACTTGAGGGCCTCAGTTTGGTCTCATTAACATAACTCACTAGGAAGTTGAATGTGGCCAGAGTGAAGGTTGACTTTTTACAGCCTGATCATTTCTCTGCTACCCAGGGAAGCTTATAAGTTTGAGCTCCCAGTTTTGTCCATAATTATTTGTTCTTTAACATGGATGATTTTGAGACTTAATCAGCCCCAACTATTGCAATTTTCAGTCACATTAATTGACCCTCTGATAATTACAGAAAGGAAAATAATGTACATATAGGTTAAGCTGATAAATTTAGGTCCCAGGAGCTCTATTTCCTGAAATTATCCTGGAAATAAATCTGAAGGTGAAAGCCTCATACAACAAGTAGATTTTAAGCGTTCAGTTATTTAAAATTTTTAATCATGGTAGATAACAACTGAGTCAGTAAAATGATTCCTTTGATTTAACTTGTTTGAGTTAATGATGTCTACATACTCCACTGTGTTCATCATTTTCCTAGAGAAAGGTGATTCTTAAAATTCTCTTGTTGGCCTTCCAGAGGAGGGTAGAATATTCATTCAGTGGACAGTGGTAATGGACGATTTCCTTGGAAAACTCCTAGTTTGGATCTTCTAACCAGGAGACTAAACATCAAGTCCAGTGACCAGAAATGTCAAGCTTTATTCACATCTAGAGGAGAGGAGTAGTGTGTGTGAAACCTCTTCAGTCGTGTCTGAGTCGTTGTGATCCTATGGATTGTAGCCCTCCAGGCTCCTCTGTCCATGGGATTCTCCAAGCAAGAATACTGGAGTGGGTTGCCATTTCTTTCTCCAGGGGATCTTCCTGATCCAGGGATTGAACCCACAGGAGGAGCAGTAAAAGAGTGTAAAATACAAGGAGCCTTGAGACTTTTTGTCTGGCAGCTCGTGTTGTTCAGTCATGTCCAACTCTTTGTGACCCCATAGACTGCAGCACGCCAGGCTTCCCTGTCCTTCTCTATCTCCCAGAGCTTGCTCAAACTCATGTCCAGTGAGTCAGTGGTGCCTTCCAATCATCTCATCCTCTGTTGTCCCCTTCTCCTCTTGTCCTCAATCTTTCCCAGCATCAGGGTCTTTTCCAGTGAGTCAGCTCTTCACATCAGGTGGCCAAAGTATTGGAGCTTCCTTCAGCTTCAGCATCAGTCCTTCCAATGAATATTCAGGGTTGATTTCCTTTAGGATGGACTGGTTGGATCTCCTTGCTGTCCAAGGGACTCTCAAGAGTCTTCATCAGCACCACAGTTTGAGAGCATCAATTTGGCACTCATCCTTCTTTATGGTCCAACTCACATCCGTACATGAGTACTGGCAGCTCATAGTAACTGATTAATTGCTTGACCCTGAGAGTTAGTGACCCATGAGAGGTCACCTTGACTTGAGTGTTACGATCATCAGTAAGAGTGATCTCATGTACGGCATTTTTTTTAAACTTTTTATTTTGTATTGGGTATAGCCAGTAAACTGTGTTGTAATAGTTTCAGGTGGACAGCAAAGGGGTCAGCCATACTTACACATGTACCCATTCTTGCCCAAATTCCCCCTCCCATCCAGGCTGCCACATAACATTGAGCAGAGTTCCCTGTGCTATACAATAGGACTTTGTTGGTTATCCATTTTAAATATAGCACTGTGCACATGTCCATCCCAAACTCACTAACTATTCCTTCTCATCCTTCCCGCCCACTCCCGGCAACCATAAGTTTGTTCTCTAAGTCTGTGAGTCTGTTTCTGTTTTGTGAATGAGTTTTTTTTTTTCTTTTTTTGGTGAATAAGTTCATTTGTATCATTTCCTTTTTGATTCCACATATAGGGGATGTCGTACAATATTTCTTTCTCTGACTTTCATACAAGGCATTATTGAAATGTAAGTGGTTCTTTTGAATGCTAGCATATTACTCCAAGTCACTTCATAATGTGGATTTGGCAATGGTTTGCGATTCCTCTTATCCCCTTAGGTGGGGGTGAGGAGTGGGGACCCCTGGCCATCAATCAGTAATGATTTACTAAGTGTCTACAATGGGCTGTTAAAGCATATGTGAGAAATTCAGAAGATCCTTCAAGAGATGACCGCTATCTTCCCAATGCTGATTTCTGTGGGAGAGGAAGAAAAGGAGAGGCGAGCAGACAAACAAAACGTGAACCTTCAGGACATATTCAGTGGTGGAGCAGCAGTTTATCCACGTGAGATATCACATAAAGTTTTCCAGGCGGCAGGATTAGCAGTGCAGTGAGTCAGGGAAGCTTGCAGTAGCCTGGCTAACCCTCTGAGCAGGGTAGGGAAAGGCCTCCTGGAGAAGGAAGGATTAAAGAAGGACCTTGGAGGCTTGCACTGTCAAGGCTGTGCTTCCTATGGCCGCACAGCAGATGACCACTGATTTTGTGGCCTCAGACAACACCTGTGTATTATCTCACGATGCTGTGGGGCAGCCTGTGGTTGTCTTCTTTGCCCAGATTCTCTAAAAGCTGAAATCCAGGTGTTTCCATCTGCTTCTGTTCTCATCTGCCCATCTTCCAAGCTCGTCAGACTTGTTGGCAGGATTCAGTTCCTTATGGTGGTGGGACTGAAGTCCCTGTTTCCCAGCTGACTGTCATCCAAGAGCTTTTGGGTGACAGTTAAAAATTAAAAGCTGTCAGCAATTTTTAGGTCCTTGCTTCGTGGCCCCCTTCATCTTCAAAGTTAATGGCTGAGAATCTCTCTCACATCAGATGCCCCCTCACCCTTTCAGTCTGTGTCCAGGAAGATCCTAGTGTCTTCCAGGGGGTGGTGGGATTAGATCAGGCTCACTGAAGATAATCTCCTCAGTTTAAGGTCAGTTAATTTGGGATCTCAGATTACAGTTGCAAAATTCCTTCACAGCAGCACCTAGATCAGTGTTTGAAAAATTGGGAGAAGGCATGTGTATGCCCCAAGGCAGACATCTTGGGGGCCATATCAGAATTCTGCCTCCCCCATGGTTAGATAGTAAGCTTTAAATGTCCAAGATGGAAACTGAATTATCAAAGTTATATCTTCTAATGTGTATTGCATGCACAGCCTGGAATTGAGAGGAGACCCTTTTAAAGGAAATGAACTTAGAGTGGCCAGATAGTGATATAGAATTGGAAGGGACTCATTGGCTGGCTTGTTTCATGATCTCAGCCCACAACTACCTCCCTCTCCCTTCTTTCATTCCCTGGCAGACTCTCCTTTCTCTCCCTTCTTTTCTTTCACACATATAGGCAGGTTTTCCCAAGAGTCCACATTCTCCATGGGGTGATTCTGCTGCCTAGGAGCATTTGCTTATCTCTGGAGATATTTGGGGTCATCATAACTATCAGGGATACTGGAAGCATCCAGCGGGTAGAGGCCAGGGATGCTATTCAATATCCTTCACGCACAGGACAGCCCTTCGAATCAAGAACCATCCAGGCCCCATGTCGATGCTGCCAGGGTTGATGAGCTCAACAAAATGTCTCTCTTCTGCCACTCCTGGGTCTCTTTTAAGCCTCCGTGGTTTTTCTCATACCATTGCATCTGCCTGAACGTGCTTCTCCCCTTTTCCATCTCAAAGATTCCTGCTCATTCTTTGAAAGTTGATTCTACCATCACTTTCTCATGCTGGTCCAGGTCACTCTCTCCACGTACTTTTTCACACCCGGGGCACGCGTCACTCAGTGCTTTCTCGATGTGTGTGTAAATATATGTATATATCTCACATCTGTCTCTCCCACAAGACTGTGGTTCCTCTTGAGTGTGAATTGTGTTGTGTTTTTTTTAATGTCTGTGTTCTCAGAGCTCTTTACTGTAATGTCTGTGTATGGTAGATGCTCAGTAGGCATCAGGTGGACAGGTAGATGGATAAATGTATGCGTACCTGCAAACTTCGTAGACATGAACTACCATCAGTGCTCAGTTTCCGCTCAGTCTTTCTTCCAAGTGCATCTTGCGACCGAGATCCAGCAGGTGACATGAACAATGGTCTGCACATGTGAAGATGGTGCATCTGGGAGATCTGGGAGCAGGATGGCCCTGTTCGGACTCCCATCCCAGCCACTTACAAACTGTGTTATGAGAGGCAGGTAACCTAACCTTTCTGTACCTCAGTTTCGTCCTCTGAAAATGGGAATCTTCCTAGTTGCTGCTTCAGTGGGCGGTGGGAAGGATTCAGTGAGAGAGTTCTGTTCAAGTCAAGAGTGGGAGGAAATGGGAGGGGTATTCATTTGCATAACACTTCCTTGTTTTCCAAATTCAAAATAAATGAACTTCTCCCCAACACCCTCAAAAAACAATGGATGCAGGTCAGCATGGCTCAATGTGGCAGACAGCTCCAAAGTCACATATCTGAAAATTCAGAGCCAGAATGTTCCCATAACCACCAAGAAAAGAGATGTCAAGATTTACGTCCAGAAAACGAAAATGCTGATACCTAGATCTCATGATTGATGCTGTTGAACTACAGTGTTGGAAAAGACTTGAGAGTCCCTTGGACAGCACGGAGATCCAACCAGTCTATCCTAAAGGAAATCAGTCCTGAATATTCATTGGAAGGACTGATGCTGAAGCTGAAACTCCAGTACTTTGACAACCTGATGCAAAGAACTGACTCATTGGAAAAGACCCTGCTGCTGGGAAAGATTGAAGGCAGGAGGAGAACGGAATGACAGAAGATGAGATGGTTGGATGGCATCACCGACTCAATGGACATGAGTTTGAGTAAGCTTCAGGAGTTGGTGATGGACAAAGAAGCCTGGTATGCTGCAGTCCATGGGGTCACAAAGAGTTGGACATGACTGAGAGACTGAACTGAGGTCTCATATTTATACAGATTACCTCTGTTAGAAATGCTCTTTAAAGTTTGAGGCATCAGTTTTCCCTGTAAACTGGCAAGTTTGCCTTTTAATTTAGAAATAGTCTCTGATAGATCATTTGGTGAAGAATCCACGTGCAATGCAGGGGACCCCGTGTCAATTCCTGAGTTGGGAAGATCCCCTGGAAAAGGGATAGACTACCCACTCCACTTTTCTTGGGCTTCCCTTGTGGCTCAGCGGTAAAGAATCCGCCTGCAATGCGGCAGCCCGGGTTTGTTCCCTGGATTGGGAAAATCCCATGGAGAAGGGAGAAGCTACCCACTCCAGTACACTGGCCTGGAGAATTCAATGGACACTATAGTCCATGGGGTCTCACAGAGTTGGACATGACTTAGCGACTTTCCCTTTCACTTTTCACTTTAGAATCACCTTGTCAGGAACGAGGAGGGCATAAACCACCCCATGTTGTTCTGGTCAAATTGAGCTTGAAAGATTTTTCATTACTTGTTGCTCAGTTGCTAAGTGATGTCCACCTCTTTTCATTATTAAGACCATTTTAAAACATAAGTAGAAAGAATAGTATAATGAATCCCTATGTAATAGTTTTAAGTTCAGTTCAGTCGCTCAGTCGTGTCCGACTCTTTGTGACCCCATGAACCGCAGCACGCCAGGCCTCCCTGTTCATCACCAACTCCCGGAGTTCACTCAAACCCATGTCCATTGAGTCGGTGATGCCATCCAGCCATCTCATCCTCTGTCGCCCCTTCTCCTCCTGACAGTTATCAAATTTTGCTACATTTCTTCATGTTTTTCCTTTTACTCATGGTTCCTCCCTCCTTCCCTTTCTCCTTTACTCTTCTCCCTCCTCAGTATTTGAAAGCAAAGCTCAGACATCATGTGATTTTAACCTTACATACCTAAACATGTTTTCTAAAAAGTATGGATATTTTCTTACAGAACCTAGCAGCACTGACAATAATGTCTCGTTTTCATTTAATTGGAGTGTCGCATTTTTTAGTGGCTTGGATGTAAAAGGGCATGAAGCCATGTCCCCTGAGGAACCGTGCATAGAAGTGGGTTGATAGAAGATAAAGACTCGGGTTTTTGAAAGACCCTGAGTGGAAGAGTTGGCTGGCTTCGCTCTCTGTGGTCCATGTTAGTGGAGTATCAGCCACAGCTCACTGGGAGCAGGAACTTAATCCAGGAGCCAGCTGTCTGCTGGTGAACTGAGCTGCCTCTCCTGCAGGCGAGCAGAGTGAGACCCAGTGGAATGGTGTACTTCATTCATTTTATGAATAGTAAATTGCCAACATCTGCTGGACCATCTGAAAAAGCAAGGGAGTTCCAGAAAAACATCTATTTCTGCCTTATTGACTATGGCAAAGCCTTTAACTGTGTGGATCACAATAAACTGTGGAAAATTCTGAAAGAGATGGGAATACCAGACCACCTGACCTGCCTCTTGAGAAACCTGTATGCAGGTCAGGAAGCTACAGTTAGAACTGGACATGGAACAACAGACTGGTTCCAAATAGGAAAAAGAGTACGTCAAGGCTGTATATTGTCACCCTGCTTATTTAACTTATATGCAGAGAAACGGTGGGCTGGAAGAAGCACAAGCTGGAATCAAGATTGCCGGGAGAAATATCATTAACCTCGACTATGTAGATGACACCACCCTCATGGCAGAAAGTGAAAAAGAACTAAAAAGCCTCTTGATGAAAGTGAAAGAGGAGAGTTAAAAAGTTGGCTTAAAGCTCAACATTCAGAAAACTAAGATCATGGCATTTGGTCCCAGCACTTCATGGGAAATATATGGGAAACAATGGAAACAGTGAGAAACTTTATTTTGGGGGGCTCCAGAATCACTGGGGATGCTGATTGCAGCCATGAAATTAAAAGACGCTTACTCCTTGGAAGGAAAGTTATGACCAACCTAGATAGCATATTAAAAAGCAGAGACATTACTTTGTCAACAAAGGTCTGTCTAGTCAAGGCTATGGTTTTTCCCGTGGTCATGTATGGATGTGAGAGTTGGACTATAAAGAAAGCTGAGCACTGAAAAATTGATGCTTTTGAACTGTGGTGTTGGAGAAGACTCTTGAGAGTCCCTTGGACTGCAAGGAGATCCAACCATATCCAACCAGTCCATCCTAAAGGAGATCAGTCCTCGGTGTTCATTGGAAGGAAGGACTGATATTGAAACTGAAACTCCAATAGTTTGGCCACCTGATGCGATGGGCTGACTCATTTGAAAACACCCTGATGCTGGAAAAGATTGAGGGCACAAGGAGAAGGGGACGAGAGAGAATGAGATGGTTGGATGGCATCACCAACTCAATGGACATGAGTTTGGGTAAACTCTGGGAGTTGGTGATGGACAGGGGGAGGCCTGATGTGCTGCGGTTCATGGGTTGCAAAGAGTTGGACATGACTGAGCGATTGAACTGCTGTGTTCGGTGCTGAGGATTGCTATGCAAAAATAAACAGATGAAACCCCTTCCCTTATGCAGCTTCCAGTTTGTAGTGTTGTTTCCCAGAATGGAAGATGGTTTGGAGTGGTCTAGAATTAGTTAATTACACTGAGTTACACAGAATTAAAAACAATTCTTTTCAGCCTTCGAAACTTTGTAAGTACATCAGTAAGGAGATCTCAGTTGGGTGCTGGAGTTGCCTCTTCTTTAAAACTTGATCATCTCCATTTTTAGTCAAGAAAGAACAATATCACGGCAGTAGCCCTTGGCATGCCACAGTTCCTCAGTGACTGTTTTTTGAGTAATTTGTTAAACATCCTTACGAAAACAAAACAATAGGAAAATAGTTAATATAGAGTAAAGTAAAGCCAAGGTGATGCAAGGGATGGTTTTAACTTGGGGATTTTGCCTGGTTCTGTTTTTCACTGTTCAGATTTGCATACATTAAAACTTACTATTAGGTTTACAGTTCTGTGGGTGTTTACAAGCGCATCTGGTCATGCAACCGGTGTCTCAATCAAGAAACATATCTCCTCCTAAATTTTTCTCAATCCCAGCTCCCATCTCCAGCCCTTACTCTCTGTGCCTATGAGTCTGCTTCGTCTGGAATGTCACGTGAAGCTCATACAATGTGTAGTCTTTGCAGTCTGACTCTTAGCACTGCATATTTGTGATTCATCCACCGTCTTGCTTATGTTTGTTCCTTTTTACTCACTGGGTCATATTCTATTGTGTAGATGTCCCACAACTTACTTATTCATATAAATAATATAAGGCCCATTCAGTATGTCATTAATATGATATGCAGTAAAAGCAGATTTAGCAGAAATCCTGCAGGTGGTATACAAATCAGTGAGTCTTGGGAGAAAAAACTAATCTGACCAATTTATGCATTAAAGGGTTGTTGATGGTGGTTCATCTTTTAATCGCTTACCCAGCCTCAACAGTGTGCTTGATTGAAGTATAAATAGGTTTCCTGCCATCCTAAGTCAGAGCACAACCTCTGGGGCCGCCAGCACATGCCCCTGGTAGTCTGTCAGTCGTGCGTTTCCATTTGTTCATTTCTGCCCTCCCTCCTTGCTCCTCCCCGCTCCCTTTCCGCCCTCTCTCCTGCCCTCCTCCTTCTCCTCATTCTCACTGATAGTCTTCCTCCCTTTCTCCCTTCACTTCCCCATCTCCTCCCCTTAATATTTCATTGGCGTTTATGTAACTGAATTAATTAGACCTATTTCTCAAGGAGTTGGTTTTCCATAAACTTCACTTTGCAGTTGGCATGACAGAAGAGCTGGCATATTAATCAAATGCTACAATTTGTTCTTTGTATCTTAATCAGGCTGGGGTTGGGCTTCCTGCTTATCTGTTGTCCGTTTATACCATTCTGTCCCTCACAGGGAATGGGCCTGGATTCTTTGTGACTGGACTGGGTGATGGTTGTGAGTGTTGATAGATTGGGTGTGGAAACGCTTAACAGGGCCAGACCCTATCTTTCTAGTTAGTGTTACAGAGTCCCCAGGATATAAAGTGTCTTCTGAAAATAAATAAGAGCCTTTCTTTTCCTTTGGCTGATGATATCGGTACCATTTAATAGAATAAAGTGATAAAAATCTCCGTTCTTTCTTAAATAACATGTTAATTGCTGCTCTATGTATTCACTTTGTATTTCTGAAATATGTTCACTTTTTAGACATTTTTGTCCCCCAGTGCATTTTAAATCCTCAAGCATACTCAAATTTTATATAGTCTTAACGTGTGTCTGGTGGGGTGGGGGGTGGCTCTTTGTAGCTAACCAGGAGATCAGAGTCTGCAGCTTTCTCCATTTAGCCTGTTTGCTGCAGAATACAAAGACTGCTAAAGGATTTGAGTGCATATCTTAAAAGCTCATCAGAAATATTCTGAGCTCCAGATTTTTTTTTCTCTCTCAGCAACATTTCAGATATGGAGGTTCTCCTCGGTTGCCCCTGCTCGTGTTGCTGAATTTAAAATGCCACAGGAAGAAAGAAAGATCTGTTCTGTTTTCTCATCTGTGGAATGAGGGGGTTGGACTAGATGGGAGATGTCAGATATATAGCAGTGGTGCTGTCACTCCTTCTCCATCCACATGACAGACATCACTAATCAATCACAGCATGCTTTCCTGCCATATGCAGCCTCAGACTTCTTATCAAGTCAGCACTCCAGGAATCCACTACTAATCAGTCATTGTTAGCTGAAGAGAGAAAATCTATTTTTTCTGTTCTGAAACATGATGGGATTTAATCTCTAGTGCAAATTTAAGTTGTTTTATAAAAGTCAGATCACCATTGCATGGTAGCAGAAAGATGTTGGAAGGCATGGGTGGTTTCAAGTGAAGATTTCATATCACTACATTTTATGCTCCTTGAAGGCAAGTGTTGTGTTTTATTCATGTGTTTCCATGTTTACATAGCCTGTAAGTCAAACCTTCTTAGTAGACATTAGATACATGTTTGTTAAAGGACGCGTGAAGAAATGAATGGAAAGCTTGGCCTTGGCCAGTGCTTTCGTCCCTAAGATGGCACAGTTCAGTGCTTCTTCCAAAAGGCAGGCACAGCCTTTACCATTATTGCATTTCTCTACTGTAATTCAGGCCACTCCTCCAGATTTGGCTAGATAGCTCTGTGTTCTTATCCACCGAGCATTGGCAGGGCCCAGTAGCTTGGCATCATAGGTTGGAGTTTGAAGTAAAGTCACTCAGTCCTGTCCGACTCTTTGCGACGCCATGGACTGTAGCCTACCAGGCTCCTCAGTTCGTGGGATTTTCCAGGCAAGAGTACTGGAGTGGGTTGCCATTTCCTTCTCCAGAGGATCTTCCCCACCCAGGGATTGAACCCGGGTCTCCCGCAGTGTAGGTAGATGCTTTACCGTCTGAGCCACCAGGGGACTTTATGAGTTTCTTTTCCATGCATCATCCAGGTCATTCATAAACTTGTTGAGTAATACTGAGGAGGGTCCATCTATTCCTACCCCTGCTGGACTCTGAATTGTTTCAGTTTACTTTGTGGTTAGGAATCTGAAAGTTTCATGATAAAGAGAAGTCTGTTACAGTTTTGGAGTTTATCACTGAAAAGAATCACATACTTGACACTTACGTAGCCTTCATTAGTTATTTTGGAAGAACTGTATTTTAATTTCCTTTATTGAGGGGGCCAGATCAAATAACTCTTTAAATTTGGTACCATAATAATTTCATTTTTGCAGGCTAGATTCAGTAAATATTCAATGTCCTTCAAGATAATTTCTTGAAAAATAGGCTGAAGCCTCTGTCTCTGTCAGCTTTCTGAAGAAAATCACCTTTTAAAACAAGAGGCATTTTTTTTTCCTCTACCAAGTCACTGAATTTCATCTAATAACAATACCAGCTACCCATTTAGTAAAAAAATCAATTCTAGGTCAGGCATTCTGCTAAGTGCTTTACATGTATTATTTCTAAACCTCAAAACAATGCCAGGACTTAAGTGATATGAATTCCATTCTACAGATGAGATGAGTGATGCTTGGAAAAGTTACATAACTTCACCAAAGTCAGACTAGATGATACGTAGCAGTACTGGAATTTAAAGGCAAGCCTAATTTTAAAGTGTTTCCTCCTAAGGATACTAGCTTCCTCAGCGTAGATGTTACCTACTCCAGGAAGCCCTTTATCAAGTACCACCTTCCCACAAGATTGGTTAAGATGTTCTTCCTCTGTGTTTTTATAGTGGTATAGTTTATGCCCCATTATGGCTGGCTCAGTAGTAAAGAATCCTCCTTCAGGAGATGCGGGTTCAGTGGGTCAGGGAGATCCCCTGGAGAAGGAAATGGCAACGCACTCCAGTATTCTTGCCTGGGAAATGACGTGGACAGAGGAGCCTGGCGGGCTACAGTCCACTGGTCACAAAAAAGTCAGACACAAACTTAGTGACTGAACAACAGCAGGAAATGATGACACTGTTCATCTGTTTGTCTGCTTCTCTAACACCAGAATAAGATTCCTGGGAACAGGGGCTTTGTGTTTCTGTTCTTTGGTTTCTGTGCGTGTGCTTTTTTCCTGCCACTTTTGTTAATGGCTGAATGAACACGTCTTTCCAAAGATGTCTCTGCTGTTTCACCTTGGGCTATATTAATGTACAGTTAGACCTGTAAGGACCTTCTGTAGTTCAGAATTTGTTAATCTGGGGGATGAAAGACTGAGGGAAATATACTCCAGCTCTAAATGTGGAATGACAGAGTTGCCTCTCTTTAAAGTGCCATCTATTTAATTCTGTCATTGCATTATTAAACCGTTACACTTTTCCTCAGTTCAGTCTTATATTAACTGTACTTTTATGAGTAATTAATACAGACAGATGTTCTTACATTTATTTTTCCTGCCTGAGATGCCTTATGCTTCTTGAATCTGAAGATTCGTGAGTTTTATAAATTCTAGAAAACTCTTAGCCATTATGCCTCTCCTTAATGTCTATTCTCTGCCAACGGGACTCCGGTTAGACATATGTTGGCCCTTCTAGGTGTGTCCTCCGTATCGCTTAAACATCTTTGTAGTTTTAACTTTGCATCCCTTTGTGTTTCATCTCGGGTAATGTCCTGAGATCTGTATTTCTCTCTTCAGCAGTATTCCATCTTCTGTTTCATCTCTCCATTGAGTATTTAATTTTAATGAATCTATAGAGGAAAGAGAAGAGTTGCCCTTTTATTTTTGTTTCATTTCTAGCTTTATTGTATTTAGTCACTTTAAACTTTATTAATGTTCTTTTTCAAAATGTTGTTTTATTACCTCTAACTCTTGAGCCCTGATCCTCATACTTGCTGACTTATGACTGTGTCTTGTAATTTACTATCACAAGCTCATGCTTTGAAGGGTCATATGTAGCCCAGGTTACAGAACTGACTCTGAAGGAAAATTTTTCATTTGCTTCTGTGGGGAATTCTTGGCATATCATGAACGGGACCAAGCTTTATATTAATTGTTCAGTTGGAGTTTGCTGATGCTCACTTTAATTGTTCCTGTTCCACTCTGAAGAAAGGCATAGGCTGAGGGCTTGTAATTCTCAACTTAAATGTTTCCATCCTGCTCAAACCACAGGGAGACAAGTATCCTTGGGATGGTTGACAGTTTTTCTAATCTATTTGTTTACCAAGGGTACCGTCCTCAGGGGGTGTTCCTGGTTTTCTGGAGGAGTTTCCTAACAACTTCCTACTTCTGCTTGTTCCAAAGCCTCATCTTCTGTCCTACTTGGGTATTCAAACCCTAGCCCCTACGGAATCAAGACAGACTGTTCTCCTGTTGCCAGCCATCTTCCCGTCTGCCTCGTATCCCCAGCATGAATTTGCATGTTCACCATTCTTGTTCTTAGTTACTTCTTTTTACTACCTGGGTACTCTCCTTTCTTAATTGTGAGTCAGCTAAGCCCTTAAAATAATTTTGGTTATATTTTCTAGTGTGTCTAGGGTCTTTGAAGAGTTGGAATTTTCAGGCTGTCATCATTTACCATCTTGCCAGATCCCGGAGCTTATTACAAGCTCATGGTAAAATAATCAAGTAATACATGAAAATATATGCTGAAATAGTAGTCTCCTTCCCACTGTAGACCTGCTTAGTTCTCAAACCAACTTGCCAAGAATAATAACCTGTACCATTTTCTTAGGCATAGTTCTAGAAACATTTTATGCGCATGCAACATACATATGTATATATAACACATGGGTCCATGCTTAGCCATTCAATCATGTCCAGCTGTTTTGTGACCCCATGGACTGTAGCCCACCAGGCACCTCTGTCCATGGGATTTCCCAGGCAAGAATATTGAAGTGGTTCTCCAGAGGATCTTCCCAACCCAGGAATCAAACCTACATCACCTCTGTCTCCTGCACTGCAGGCAGATTCTTTACATGCTGAGCAATTGTGGAAGCCTATATAATACATGAAGATTTATTTAATCAAGCAGAGATATATTTTACCTTCTTCACTGTACTTAGCAATATATTTTGAAGTTTATTGTTTATTAGTGCAGTTAACTCTGCTTCTTTTGTTTCATGACTGTAGTATTCCAGAAATAGGTGTTCTGTAATTTATTTTTCCATTTCCCCTATTTTTATTGGGTGATAGTTTTCAGTTATTGTGATATTATAAACTGTGCTCCAATAAACATTCCTGATCATATGTCTTTGCTGACTGTACATCTACCATAATTCTCTCTGTATCTTTGGCTCTGTCTGTACCCCGTGCTGTGATGGGGATTAATTTCCTCTGTCAACTGGACTGGGCCAAGGGATGCCCAGATAGTTGGTAATATTAGTTTTAAGTGTGTCTGTGAGGGAGTCTCAGGAAGAGATTAGAGTTTGAATCAGTGAACTGCTGAAAGATTTCCCCTTCACCAGTGTGGGTGGGCATCTTCCAATCTGTTGAGGGTCTGAACAGAACAAAAAGGTGGAGGAAAGATCAGTTTGCTCTCTTTGTTTGAGCTGTGACTTCCACATTTTCCTGCCTTTGGACATTGGCACTCCTGGTTCTTGACTTTTGGACTGGGACCAGGACTTGCACCCCTGGCACCCAGTTCTCAAGCTTTTGTATTTGTCCAGCATTATGACACCAGCTTTCTTGATTCTCCAACAACTCACAGACTACAGACCATGGGACTGTTCCATCTCTGTAACTCCATATAGGGTGCCAATTCCTATAATAAATCTCTGCATATCTATCTATACACCTTACTGGTTCTATAGCTCTGGAATACCTTAGTACACACCTCCACTCCCACTCAGAGTGGTCACCTCAGCACCTTGCATGAGGTCTGGCACTGAGCAGGTACAGAATTCACATCTGTTTCATGAATGACCATGCACTCACCAAAAAGCCAAACCAGCAGTCAGATCATCCCAACCCCTAGAAATGTATTCTTATTTCAGAAACACCAGCTCTTGACTATCCAGTGGTCTATAGCTGTTGATTAGGCATACCTCCTAGTCCAGATTTGCGCTAACACCATCATTCCAACAACCCCATGAAATTTCACGATCATGCTTTGCTGCTGCTGCTGCTGCTAAGTCACTTCAGTCGTGTCCAACTCTGTGTGACCCCATAGACAGAAGCCCACCAGGCTCCCCCGTCCCTGGGATTCTGCAGGCAAGAACACTGGAGTGGGTTGCCATTTCCTTCTCCAATGTGTGAAAGTGAAAAGTGAAAGTGAAGTCACTCAGTCATGTCTGATTCCTAGCGACCCCATGGACTGCAGCCTACCAGGCTCCTCCGTCCATGGGATTTTCTAGGCAAGAGGACTGGAGTGGCTTGCCATTGCCTTCTCCACGATCATGCTTTACTAACAAGGAAACCGAGGCACAGGTTCCATAACTTGTAAGAGGCTGAGGCTACAATGGAAGCAGCCGGCCTCTTGAATATCACCTTTTAATTAACGTTTGTCTCGTCACAGCCGACACAAGACGTGTCAGTGTTCATTGCTTCCTTCATTCGTTCATTTATTCCGTCAACAAATATTTACTGCGAGCTCCCAGTGTTCCAGGCCGGAGGTAGGTAGCACAGTGTGGTGAGAGATGGAAGCGCCCCTGCAGTGGTAGAATTTACAGTATAAAGGGAGAGACAGGTTAAGCAAAAAACAGCGGAAGTGTGATGAGTGCCCCCAAGAAGCGGGTAGTAGTGGGGAGAATGCAGCTGGGGGTTCTTCCCAGTAATTAAGAGAGTCCCCAGACCTGTGATGAGTGGGATGAGCCTTGAAGGATGAGCAGGATGGGAGGGGTGAAGGCCAAGGAGCAGCCTGTCCCCTGCCTTCCTCCTCTGCTTTGCTGTACATCGGAATTTGGCTTTTGCTGCCCCTGTCAGCGCTAGGGACCTCCACAGAGCAAGGGCCAGAGTGCCTGTGTCCTTCTGCTACCTAAAGTGGCCCGTACCCCTTTCCCCACCCCCATCAGCCTTTTCTAATTTTAAAGCAGTAGCTCCCTTGATTGAAATCTCAATTTGGGAACAGGCCTAGGATTGGCCTGTGGCTCGGAATTCTCACCAATAAGCGCCACGGTAGGTGGGGAGGCGTCCCTTTAAGCAGCGGGGAGGCAGCCTGGAGAGCTTGAAGCGTCTCTCCCCGGGACCTGAGAGGTTTTCCTGAATCCGGAGCTGTGTACGGAGCAGCTGCCATCGCTGAGCCCCGGGAATGTCACCTCCCTCGCGCGGAGCCCCTGCAGGGCCCCCTTTGGCTCAGGGTGGTTGGCGGCGGATGCCCCACTGGGCTTCTTAGCCGCAGCCGCATCCCCTGGCCCGGGTCTGCGGCCCCTTCCCACCCCCCCAACCCCCTTAGTTCCCGGTGGTGGAAACCCTGCAGCAGCAGAGATGCAAGACTGAGCTGGGTAAGTGGCGCCGCAGGGCAGGGGTGCCCGGAGCGGGTGCATATGCTCCTGGTGGAGACCAGGAAGAGGGGCCTTAAAGTGGGACAGTAACCTCTGGAAGAGATGTGCCTCGCACCATAGGCACTGGGGAGGTCAGGAGCTCCGGGAAGGGGACCTTCGGATCTTTTTGATAGGATGATATGAGCGTCTCCCAGCCTTTGTGCACTAGGTTAACCAATAATAGTAACAATGTCAGGAGTCGCGGACCCTGTTACTGTATTAGGACTTCTTTGGTGGAAACATTTAAACTTCACTGAACTTGCTTTTTTTCAAGAGCCTTTAATCTCTTAACAGTTCATTTTCCTCAAATGTTGGAAATGTATGGATTGCTCCTGACCTACTTATTTATTTCTCTTATACTCTCAAAAAATGTGTGATGTCTCCAGGAAGGTCTGGTTTAAAAGATGATGTATTTCTCCCCACATTCCTATGGCTCGTTTTCCTAGAACTTTAAAAATGCATATTGCTGTTCTTCTTAGTGGATTATCTGTAATGAAGCAGCTCAGAAATGTGTTCATTTATTCTGCTGGAATTGGGGGTGGAGGTGGGGTAGCGACCTCCTTCTCCTGGCCTTCCTAGCTGGAATAGAACAGTCTGTGGGATGGGGAAAGCTCCTGGGGGGAGTTTGTTAGAACCCCTGCTCATACAGATTTGCAGATGTACCCTCTAGGCTGCTGGGAGACTTCAGACTTAGTGAAGCCTGAGAGTCTGCAGATCTGGGGTGCCTAGGCAGCTGTATACTGGGAAATTTCCAAACCTAAATAGTCCATTGGGATTGGAGTGGGGGAGGGGTAAGGTTTATTTAAAAGATGCATTTTGAGCTTCCTCCCTCTCCCCAGTCTGTTTTTCTTGAGGTACACATGAGCTAACTTGAAAGCCTAATGCAGAGGGTGGGCGGTTGGGGGTGGGGTGGGGTGATGGGGGGTGTGTGTGTGTTTAATTGAAGACGAGGCTCCTGGAAGAAATGCCTTCCCAAAATGAAGCAAAGTCTGATGCATGAATTGCCAAACTCCATTTCCGCCCATATTAAATTATTTTGGCTTAGAGCAGCCTTCATTTTGCTGGACTGGACTGGCCTTCATTTGCAGTTGTTTAGTTGTGAATCATTTGTATACTTTGGGTTCCTTGCCTTTTGCAAACAGATGTTTTTAGCTGCGCAACTAGTTGAGTAATTAGAGAGATGGACATGGCCCTGTATGTACAGACAGAACACGTACCACTTGGGGAGGATTTGGACCTTTCCTTTTTCAAATCATCAATTGCCAAACCCTCCGAGCCGTTGGGCAACTCAGATAAAGGTGTCAAGTGAGCTGAGCAGTGAAGAATTTATATGTGCAGCTAACTCTGCTCGTCCTGCAATAAAACATCTTCCCATGGGGCCAAAAACTAGGGGGGTGGGGAAGGCTTATAAAAATGATCCTGTGTTCTCAGTCACTGACTCCCCAGCTCTCCCTGGATTTCTGAGAACCTGCCAGGAGAAACTGTTGACTGGGTGGAAGTTTCAAGAAATGCAGAACAGAAATCAGCACAAGCCCTCCTTGAGCGACTTTTATTTCTGTTTGGAGGAAGGGAACACTTTGTTAGAATAACAAATCATGGCTGCTTTTCAAGAGCAGAAAACAGTTCGTGTTCCGAAGGCAGATTCATTTTTAAGAGTGTGAATCATTTGGTTTAGGTTTTTTGCTTTTTTTTTTTTTTTCCTCTTATGGTGGAGGCTTGGAGATGATTAAATGTCTTGTCTGCAGGAAATTACCAGGAGATTTGAGTATTTTCCTGAATCAGGCTCAGATGGTACACAGCTTTGGGTGTAATACAAGAAAGCTCTGTTACCAGGCGATCCTTCTGCAGTGTACCCTCCACCTCTCCCAGCCTGTCAAGCTTCTTGCTCAACAAGACTTTTCTTTTTTTTTAATTTAATTTTTTGGGGGTTTGCCTCCATTTAAGAAACTGAAATAACTTGCTCAGTCCCTCCATGAGCTTTTTAAGACAGTTTTATCAAGCCTACTTCCCCGTTGGCCTCCTCCCACTAGCCTTCACAGGAAAAGCTCTTGGCTCTTTTCCCCAAGATTTCCTTTAAGCCCGGCTTATTATCCTCAGGGACACAGATGTCTCAAGGAATGAGAGAGGCAGAAAGAGGTCTGAACTAATGCTCACCAGTTTCGTGGTGGTGACATTTATGGTCTTTGTAGAGCTGTTTGCCGAGAAGGCAGGGTGGTTCTGTGTTGGCTTTACCGCTGAAGCACATCAGTAAAATGAAGAATGGGCAATTAAATGCTGGCCAGGGACAACCATGGGGTCCAAGGCCCTGCTTTGTGTAGTGTTTACAGAAATCTGCAGTTTCTGATAATCTTAGAGATGCTCTGCTCCCCAAGCTAGTTTTCTAAATCTTTTCTGAAAGGCACCTGGTCACGTGAAACACCTCTTAGCTGTATAATCAAATAGGAGCGCTCTGGGTGAATAGAAACTCAGTGTGATACGCTGAGGTCAGTGAGAGGAAGCAAAGGGAATCTTTTTTTTTTTTTTAATCCTAGTTGAATATAATGAAACTTCATGGAAATTGCGTGGAGAATTTCCCAAAAAGTTTTTTTTTTTTTTTTTCCCCTCAAGATCTAAATGGCAAAGGATTCTTTCCCAGTATACTTAGCATTTGATTGCCATGCAGTTTTGACTTTTTTGGGGGGGAGGGGGCACATTGCAGAGGGTGATGTTCTCTTTTTATACCCTGCTGCTCTGTGTGACAAGCAGAGGAAGACTCGTTTTTTTACAAAGATTTCTATCTGGATGTCTTCCAGAAGATGGACGGTCAGTGGAGGGAACAGATAGATGCAGGTACTGTGGAATTCAGTGTCGGGGAAAACTCATGTATGATTTCCCTGCAAGTGTAGCCCAAAGGCCTTTGAGAATTGCCTCACGATTGACATTTAGTAGTCAGCTTGCATACAGCTATCATACCCATCACAAGTGTCTCCCTCTTCATGGAGCACCTTTCCGGGCAAGATACCAAACATCAGGGAGTGTGTAGGTGATATTGCTTATCACATCTCTGAAAGTTTGCCTTGTGCTGCTTTTTCTTTAAAAAAAAAAAAAAGTGACCACTTGATTTCTTAGTCACATTTACAAAAGATCCCTTTGTATTCACCTAGGCTGTTATAACTACAGAAACTTTAATGTTTCCAGGGATTGAGGCTTTATTTAGGTTTTTGAGGATGAATGATTATCTATTGAGTTAGATTTCAGATAAAGTCTGATTTTGAACCTCAGTTTGTCTAGCCTAGAGAAAAGGTCTCATATTAACATGTTATAATTGATGATGGCAATCAGTAGCTGTTAACTTCCTGAGTCTTCACCAAGCACAGAATACCACATCTTACCAAGCTTTCTTAGATGGTCTGATGCATGAGAATACCCTTCAAAGAGTCTATTTCTCAGGGTCTCAGGTATGACCTAGAAATCTGTGTTAAGAAGCATCTCAGGTGGGTCCTTGGACTCTGCCTGGGGACACACTTGCCTTTTCATTTATAACCCTTTAAAATCTTGACAGTAAGCCCAGCAAAGTAGATGCGGTTATCATCTCTGTTTCACAGATGAGGAAGCTTAGGCTCAGAGAGGTTCAGTAACTCCTCTGGGTCACACAGCTACCAGCTGGGACTTAAAACCTGTGACTGTCCAAACTCAGTGTCCTTGGACCTCACGCTAATCTCCTCTTAACAGTTTGGATCTAGTGACCCCTCCCCCAACTCTCTGTGCCACACCCTTCCCTGCCAGGACGCCATAGGTATGTGGTGGGTGGCTGCAGTCCACGAGGGCCTCTTGTGGCCAAATGTAGGGAGGTTGCGTGGGGTGTAGGGATTCATGTTCATCGTGGAGGAGCGTCCGGCTCATTTGCCTTCAGTTCTCTAACTGCTGGGCCAAGACGACAAAAGGTCAGATTGAGTACTTTGGAGGTGAGGTGCTTTTCAGCCCCGCAGCTTTTGGAATCCTTACGGCATCTCTGTGTCTTTCAGGGGCTCCTTCCACAGTCCCCAGTGTCTCTTCTTTCTTTTTCTCCAAACACTTCCTACAGGCTCTTCCCTTAAGACTGTTTACGGTTCACATGCCCAGCAGGACTGAAGCCCTTCCCTGTTGCCCGTAAGCTGAGCCCACACGGAGCCCCTCTTTCTCCTCCATCTTTTGCATAACCGCCTCCCCCCAGATAGATTCCTGCAGAAAGCTAACACGAAGGGAAGGTTGTAAAGAAAGGAGCAGAGGCGAGGAGGCTCATTTTCTGTCTCCAGCTTGATTCCCCCTTGGCCTGACCTGACCTGATTTTTCTAGCCCCTGGGCTCATGGACCAGGGCTGATTTCCACTTGCTTAATTGCTGCAGGACCGTGATACAGGGCAAACCACTTAACCTCATGCACTTTGCCTCCATTATCTGTAAAATGGAATGTTCATGTCAACCCTTTCTCCTTTGGCTACTAGTAATGTCTGTGAGAACACTTTAGACTTTGTTCAGACACATTTTGAAGCCGTGATCCGCTTGCCTTCTAGCAGTGGTTTCCCTCCAGTGTCCTAGGAAACACCTGTATGGCGAATGGTTCTTCTAAACAAGAAAGCGAAAACATGGTTCCATGTGTATTTTGAAGACGCAATACCCTATAACTCTTTTCTGAGGCATCACGATTCATACTAGCATATTCAAGGCTTTGAGCCCTGGAGTAGGGAAACCTGTTTTAACTATGACTTTGCACCTTCACTCATAGCTCAGTTGGTAAGGAATCCACCTGCAATGCAGGAGACCTGGGTTTGATCCTTGGGTTGGGAAGATCCCCTGGAGAAGGGAAAGACTACCCACTCCAGTATTCTGGTCTAGAGAATTCCATTGACTATGCAGCCCATGGGATCACAAAGAGTCGGGCACGACTGAGCGACTTTCACTTCACTTCACTTTGTACCTTCCCTGCTAATGTGACCCCAGAACCCCTTTTGTAGCCTGACTCACTAACATGCAGCAAATGCACTTGGGGCAAATCTGTTACACATCAGGATGTCAGCTCTTCTTTTAAGTCGCCTTTAGAAGTCAGGAAAGATATACCTGTTTGAATGCAGAGTTCCAAAGAATAGCATGGAGAGATAAGAAAGCCTTCCTCAGTGATCAGTGCAAAGAAATAGAGGAAAACAATAGAATGAGAAAGACTAGAGATCTCTTCAAGAAAATCAGAGATACCAAGGGAACATTTCATGCAAAGATGGGCTCAATAAAGGACCAAAATGGTATGGACCTAACAGAAGCAGAAGATATTAAGAAGAGGTGGCAAGCATACACAGAAGAACTATACAAAAAAGATCTTCATGACCCAGATAACCACGATGGTGTGATCACTCACCTAGAGCCAGACATCCTGGAATGTGAAGTCAAGTGGGCCTTAGGAAGCATCACTAGGAACAAAGCTAGTGGAGGTGATGGAATTCCAGGTGAGCTATTTCAAATCCTAAAAGATGATGCTGTGAAAGTGCTGCATTCAATATGCCAGCAAATTTGGAAAACTCAGCAGTGGCCACAGGACTAGAAAAGGGCAGTTTTCATTCCAATCCCAAAGAAAGGCAGTGGCAAAGAATGCTCAAACTACCACACAATTGCCCTCATCTCACACGCTAGCAAAGTAATGCTCAAAATTCTCCAAGCCAGGCTTCAACAATATGTGAACTGTGAACTTCCAGAGGTTCAAGCTGGATTGAGAAAAGGCAGAGGAACCAAAGATCAAATTGCCAGCATCCCTTGGATCATCAAAAAACCAAGAGTTCCAGAAAAACATCTGCTTTGTTGACTATGCCAAAGCCTTTGACTGTGTGGATCACAACAAACTGTGAAAAATTCTTCAAGAGATGGGAATACCAGACCACCTTACCTGCCTCCTGAGAAATCTGTATGCGGGTCAAGAAGCAACAGTTAGAACTGGACATGGAACAACAGACTGGTTCCAAATAGGGAAAGGAGTACGTCAAGGTTGTATATTGTCACCCTGCTTATTTATGTGCAGAGTACATATCATGAGAAATACTGGATTGGATGAAGCACAAGCTGGAATCAAGATTTCCCGGGGAAATATCAATAAGCTCAGATATGCAGATAACACCACCCCTATGGCAGAAAGTGAAGAACTAAAGAGCCTCTTAATGAAAGTGAAAGAGGAGAGTGAAAAAGTTGGCTTAAAGCTCAACATTCAGAAAAGTAAGATGATGGCATCCGGTCCCATCACTTCATGGCAAATAGATGGGGAAACAATGGAAACAGTGAGAAACTTCATTTTTGGGTCTCCAGAATTACTACAGGTCGTGACTGCAGCCATGAAATTAGAAGATTACTCCTTGGAAGAAAAGTTATGACCAACCTAGGCAGCATATTAAAAAGCAGAGACATTACTTTGCCAACAAAGGTCTGTCTAGTCAAAGCTTTGGTTTTTCCTAGTAGTCATGTATGGATGTGAGAGTTGGACTACAAAGAAAGCTGAGCACCAAAGAATTGATGCTTTTGAACTGTGGTGTTGAAGACTCTTGAGAGTCCCTTGGACTGCAGGGAGATCCAACCAGCCCATCCTAAAGGAAATCAGTCCTGAATATTCATTGGAAGGACTGATGCTGAACCTGAAACTCCAATACTTTGGCCACCTGATGCGAAGAGCTGACTCGTTTGAAAAGACCCTGATGCTGGGAAAGATTGAGGGCAGGAGGAGAAGGGGACGACAGAGGATGAGATGGTTGGATGGCATCACTGACTCAATGGACATGTATTTGAGTAAGCTCCGGGAGTTGGTGATGGACAGGGAGGCCTGACATGCTGCAGTCCATGGGGTCGCAAAGAGTTGGACACGACTGAGTGACTGAACTGAACTGAGACAAGTCACTCCCTCTCTGAATCTCACTTTCCTTCTGTGTGAAATGGGCATACAGAAAGTCCCCTAGATACAGATGAGTTCCCTTCCAAGACTGTATTCCTAAATCCAGTTTGTTCGTTAAGTCCAACGAAGTTAGCCTAGGTACCCAATTAACACAATTGGCTATATACTGTACTGTAGTAGGTTTGCAATACTTTTCACACAAAGAATACATTAAAAAGCAGACATACAGAAACAGTAGAACATTTTTAATCATGCAGTACAGTACCTTGAAAAGCACAGTAGTATAGTATAACAGCTGGTGTACAGGGGCTGGCATGGAGTGAAGAGGCAAGAAGAGTTACTGATCGGAAAAGGGAGACGAGCTGGGAGATAGTAGAGTTGAAGGATCAACAGTAGGAGACAGAGGGCCAGCTGCAGTTTCACTCATGCCTGATGTTGGAATATATGTTCATATGTTTGAAAGTTCGTAACTTGAAGGTTCGTATGTACAGGGCTTTCTGTACTAGTGAGACCTGCATTACAGTGTTTCGGGTACTCTGTAGGGTAAGTAAACTAATACGATGCAGGGACCACCTTCCGCTGGCCAGGAACACTTGGCGTGAGTCCATCATTCCCTCCTTCCTGTGGTTTCCCCTTCCTTCAGCAGACTTCTCTGCATCCTACTTGCAGCATCTTCCTCTTGCCTCAGTTTCCTTTGCTGCTCTTTCTCCTGAACTGCTCCTATCCTCTTCTAGTTCTTCTCCCTTTTGTCTTTATTTACTCCCTTGCTGACGTCATCTAGTCCATGGCTTCCTACGAAGACTAACATCCATGACTTCCTGTGAAGATGTACATCTTCAGCCTGGACCTCTCTCCTGAGCTCCAGACTTACCTGTGCAACTCTTTTCTGAGCATCTTCATTAGGTGTTCAGTGAGCTTCCTGAACCTGACGTGTGAGAGCACAGCTGGAGATATATTCTCCTCCCCAAGCCTTTACCAGGGCAGCCAGTGGTGACCTCCAGCCATCCAGTTGTTTGAGCTACATGCTTTTGGCATCTTTGTCTTTTCACACACTCCCATGTCCAGTCTAGTGAAAGTGAGTCTTTTCACCTCTCCCTCAAAAACAGATCCCACATTGGGCATGGAGGGAGAGGGAAGACTGATGGAAAGGGAACTAGAAGTCACTTCCTTGGGTACAAAAACTGCTTTACGTTCTTGGTAGAGTGTGGGCTTCATGGGTATAGGCATCTGTCAAAATGGATCAGACTCTGCGTAGAAGACACGTGTTTTGCTGTAGGTCAGTGACACCTCAGTAAGCAATGACAGAAAAGATGTTTATCCCCAGGGGAACACTGCTCACCTTCTCCACAGGCACAGCCTTATATAGGTGACCAGTTTCTCACTTTGATTACTCAGTAACCTTGCCAAATACCTACTGTTTTTAAAGCTTAAATCAGTTCTCACCCTTCCCCCGTGTAACAATTTCCATCAACTTCCCATCCAATAAGAACAAAATCCAAACACTTTACCACGAACTTTGAGATGCCTCCCTCTTCCCCGAAATCTTAACAAATCCTGACCCTAGTCTGCCTCTGCAAGGACACCTTCCTCCCCAAACAGTCATCTCCATGCTCCAGCCCCTCTGACCCTTCACATGCAAGGTCCTGCCTGCCTCTGGGCCTTAGTATTTGCTCTTCTTCCTGCTTGGAATGCCCTTCCTCTAGAACTTGGCCTGGCTATCAGCTTCTCAACATCAACATCCTCAGCTTAAATGTCATTCTGCCAAGATGATTTCCTACCTGGCTTTGCTTTACTACTCCCACTCTGCAACTCACTGTGTTTCTTTTTGCCACATCATGTTCTTTCTTTTTGTCCAGAGCATTTCTCAAGGTATAAAATATTTGTTTTTCTTGGTGATTACTGTCTGCCTCTCCCTAAATCCCTATTGGGCAGAAACTGTCTTACTCAATGTCCATCCTCAGTGTACAATTCATGCCACCTTGTAAGGACTCACAGAGCTGTCTAACCATGACCTTGCTCAGGGTCTGACACAGAAACTGCAAGAAAATTGTTACTTAAAATCGATTGTTAAAATACTTAATATATGTTGTTAAATTAAGAATATTTTTATTACTGTTCTCAACTCCTTCCTTTTAGGGGATGAAAGTATGACTGATAAGCTTCATAGCCTCATTGATTCCGTGTACTTAATGTTTCTAATTTTCAGATTTTTTTTTTAATTATAAAACAAGATCAGTGGTAGTTACCCCTTGTGGAAGCCTGTGTACCCCACAGAGAAAGGTGTTCTTACAGTAAAAGTGAGGCATCCGTGTTTCATCACCTTCTAAAATTGCATCCCCAGCTAATGGTTTTCTTTGAAGACCCCGAGCTTCTGAACTTTCCTGCTGGGGAGGTTTGATCAGATGCAGCTGCTGCTCTGGAATTTCACTCAGGATGCAAAGATTTTAAAATCAACTGCATTTTCCATGAATGGCTTTGGAACTCAGAGGGCAGTAAATGCATGTATATTTTAATTTGTTGGAGAAAATTATGCCCAGAGAACAAAGATTAGACTGCATATAGAGTGCCCCAAACCCTCCCCTCTCTGCTCCCAAAAGCTCTCACCATCATTGCTGGAGTTCTGGTTTAAAAATCAGAGCAAAGGTTGTGCATTCTAGAAGTGGAGGTGGGGGGGGGGAGTCAATAAATATTGGTGGGCATGAGAACATACTTTTGGGGCAAGAAGAAAATAACACAGATGTTTCTGAAAACCCACAAGCCGTGGTTTATTTTTTGGATTGTCTATTGAGTTACTCGATCAGGAGTGGTACATAGATCTTATTTGCCTGGAGCTCTGGTTAAGGACTAGGGGACCCTATCAGAGCTTGGGGGATTGTGCTGTGATTGATTAGCAATGTCTGCCATGGGCAAGAACCATGTCTGGTTTTACACATAAAGAATTGCTGGATTTTGAAGGCCCTGTGGAGCTCATCCAGTCCAGCTCTTGATCTGATAACTACTGTGCTGTGGTGGTTGTTGCGGTTCAGTCACCAAGTTGTGCCCATCTCTTTGCGACCTCATGGACTGCAGCTCACCAGGCTTCCCTGAGCTTCATTTTCTCCATGGAGCTCACTCAAGCTCCTGTCCATTGAGTCAGTGATGTCATCCAACCATCTCATCCTCTGTGCTTGGGAGGCTTTAAAAAAGTAATCATGAACTTGGCAAAGTAATAACTCTTAATTTTTTAGGCCTTTGTCCCCTCGTGGGTATCATCAGTGTTGTCAGCACGGCATACTGCAGATCTTCCTAGGACTGCTCGCTGGGATCTTCCTGTGAAGGTTGGGAATTCTGCATCACTATAGCCCCTTCTCCAAGAAACATAAAGCACAATAAACATACTAAACGTGTTGAGAAGTCCAAGTGTAAAGAAACCTGCCTGAGATTAATTCCCAAACCTGTGTGATCCCAGGATGCTTTGCAGGGACTCCTGTGTCCATCTTATAAAATATTGTTTACACGATGGTGTACGAATGTTTAGTTAAGGCAGAGTATGTTCATTTCCTATGGCTGCTTTACCAAATTTCCATAAATTGCCTGGCTTAAAACAGTAGTTTATCCTCTCATTGTTCTGGAGGTCAGATGTTTGAAAACCGATGTGTTGGCAGGGCCATACTCCCTCCAGAGGCTCTGGGAGAGAATTCATTCTTTGCCTCTTCCAGGTCCTGACACTGCCAGCAGCCCTTGGTGTTCCTTGGTTTGTGGCCACATCGCTGTAACGTCTGCTTCCATCTTCACATTGTCTTCTCCCCTGTGCATATGTTACACTTCTCTCTGCCTTACTCTAATGAGGACACATACACAATGACATTTAGGACCCAACCAGATGAGCTGGGATAATTTTCTCCTTTCAGAATCCTCATTTAATTATATCTGCAGCATTCACAGGTTCTAGGACTTCAGACATGGACATATTTTTAGGGGGACACTTTTCAACCCTCTAGGGTCATGTTGACTCAGAAGTCAGGAGACCTGAATCCAGGTCTCGTTTTGCCAAGAACTTTCCCTGACTTGCACCCCATCCATATGCTTAAATCAGGTCAGGGTGCATGTCTTTACCCCTCAAAGCCTCAGTTTCCTCCACTGTAAATTGAGATATCATTGCATATACTTTATAGTTTTATTATAGAGATTAAATAATACTTGCACAGTGTTTGGCACAGGTGAACATTGAGTAAACATTAGTTTATTACTATAATTATATATATTTGCTATTGTTACAGTGCTAACATTATTATTGTATCCCTTCTCTTTGAACCTTATGGTCAAATGAATTTATCCAGGGCTTCTTTCAAAACTAGCAAACTATGATTCCCTATCTATTAGAGGTCACACTGTATGTTTTGAGTCTTTTCAAATGAGCATTTCCTATGCTTATAAAGGGAACACTCCTGTCACCAGTGTCAGAGTGGCCCCTCCTACCCCTGCCTTTCTTCTAGCGTGATAGATTTTGCCTGCTTTTGTACTGGACTCTAATGGAATCATACTCTTTTTGTACCTGGGTTTTTTCCATTCAACATTTTGTTAGTGAGACTCAGTCATTTTGTTGTATGTGGTTGTAGGTCATTCATTATAATTGTATAGAATTCTGTTTTTAAGTAAATCCATTCCATCCCTCCCCACCCCCTGCCCACCCCATGGGGATTTGGTTAGTTTTTAGTTAGAGGCTATTACAGAGAATGCTGCAAGAGACATTCAGATATATCCTCCTGGGGAACATTTAGTGCTGAGACAAAATACATGATAAGTGCTAATCAGAAATTCTCTCCCCCACCTCCCATTCCAACTGCCTGCTTCAGATTCTTTGCATTATGAATAACTCATAACCAGGGGTCACGGATGATCTAAAGGAGCTGATCCGTTTCCCAGGCTTTACCCAGCACCTCCTAAGCCGTTGGCGAAGCCTCTCATTCCTTGATGTGTTGAAATCTTTTGAACCTCCACACTTTCCAGAGTGCTTTCCCTTGGCCTGCCTTCCAGGGGGCTGAGCCTGGATGTGGTAATTCCAAAGAGTCAACACCCAGCCGGAGACAAGGCTGTGTCTCCCAGCGTCCCACTCAGCGCCACCTCGTTCGGTTACACCCCCATGCCAGTGTCAAGCCCTTTCTTCCCAGCGAGGGCCACACAGATCCCTTTCTCTCCCCATCTGGAGCCTCTGCTGCACTTGTTCTGCACCTTCACTTCATACTCCCAAGCCTGGTATTTGAAACAACTCAAACTCTTACAGATTAGAGTGTGTCCAACTGAAGGGTGGGGGTAGAAGGGTGAAGAAGGGAGCACACACAGACTGGCTGAGAAAGGTGAGCGTGAGCCAGAAACTTGGCACCACTGCCCGAAAAGGTTGGGAGACGCCAGTGTAACTCCGCCATGTGATTTCCCTTTTGCTGGAGAAGGTTGGAACTTACGTTTGAACTGCTCCTGAACTGCTCCACGAGAGGCTCTTCCTAGATGCCCAGATTGAGTCTGGTCACCACTGAAGCATTACTACCATGTGGCGAATGGTGGAATCCTGCATGTGACTTTGCCCAAGGTTCCATTTATTTTCACCGGATGGGGGCAATTTACACCAGTCACATCTGGAGTTAGGTGGGGCAATGTAGGAAGGATAGCGGGCCCAGTTACCAAAACATTCTAGAGAGCTGTAAATGGAATTAGCCTTGTCTTACCCTTTTTGTTACTCACTGTCACTTTTTTGGTTAGGTGGCCTTAAAGATACATGTCTATGACTGGTGCAGTGGGAAACAATGTACTGTGTCTTTGTTATGCTTGTTATGTTTAGTTTTTATTGCCTGGTGACCAAGAAGTATCAAAGAAAGTGGAGATGCTTGGGAAGGGTGAGGTTAACTGGAACTTTTTTTTTTACTAAGTCAACAAAGAATTAAGCCATACTTCTCCATAGGGTTATAATATCTTGTGAAAAGGAACAAATAATAGAGTAACTTCAGTGCCAAGCTTTTTAAGAGATTTAATTATAATAATAGCTATCATTTATTGAGCATTTTCTATAAGATTAGCAGTGTATTTAGAACTTGTCTATATTATGGGTAAACAGATGTTTTCTGTAAAGAGCCAGATAGTAAATATTTTACATTTTGCAGGACAAAGCAAAATCAAGGACAGTTTGTAGGTACTTAAGTAATGAAAAAGCAGATTTCTACCACATTTTTTATTGAAAAATTCAGAATATGATAACAGATGAGTATAACTTTTTCATAATACAGGTGTACTAATGGAAAGGATAGAATTCTTTTTTGAGCCGGTGGGGATTAGAGTTATCATTTTCTCTCAGATTGATTGCAAATGTTCGTCTCTAAAAATCACTCTTAACTCCTGAGCCACACAAAAACAGGTGGTGGACTGGATTTGGCCTGCAGAGTATAGTTCTATTTACATTATTGCTGAGCTTTATTTATCAGTAATGATGAAGTTGAGCTGCACAGGACCGAGAAAACCTTACCAGTGGCATAGATTAGTTGGCATGTATTTCTCTCCCTGTGAAAGGAGTATAGAGATGGATGTACAGGGCTGGTCTGGCGGTTTCACTATGTCAGAGAGACCTAGGCTTCTCTTTTCCAGCCCTGCTAACCTCAGGATATGTTTCTGTTCCTCAGGGTCATTCCACTGTCCCAGCTGCTGCACCACATCTGTATTCCAGACAGCAAAACACAAAGGGAAAAAAAGAGAGTATCTCCTCTTTCTTTTTTTAATCTCTTGGGGCTTTGCTTTGAAGTAGAGTTAATTTAGAACATTATGTTAGTTTCAGTTGAACAGCAAAGAGATTCAGTTATACACACACATACAAATATATATTCTTTTTCAGATTGTTTTCCATTAGAGGTTATTATAAAATACTGAGCATGGCTCCCTGTGGTATGCAATAGGTCCTTGTTGGCTATCTGTATTTATATGTAGCAGTGTATAAATGTTAATCCAGAACTCCTAATTTATTCCCCCTCCCTCCCGCTTGTACTGTATTTTAAGGAGATTCTCCAAGTCCCACCCAAGCCCACTGTGTTCTTCTTGGCCAGAGTGTGGTCATGTGACCACACAGCTCTGCAGAAGAGGCAGGGCAATGTAGTGTCTCCTCCAGCTGTTAATGTGCATAGACAGCCATTGCAGTCATGTTCCTGAGGGGGCAGGAGAGAGGCTGGGATGAGTGTATGTAACAGGCAGGAAGAGAGCTTTGCACAGATGAGTATCTTCCTCAAGGTCTTGTGGGAGCAGACTGGATGTGAACGGGGTCAGCCCAGCCTCCCCTTCACTTCTCCCCCTCCTGTGACTGCCCTTAAGCTTTGCCGGGAGGAACACATGCACAAGTTTAGGAAGGAGGTGACGGGTGATTTTTACCCTTGCTCCTTCCAAAGACATTCCCAGGGTACCTATAAGGAAAAATGATGACCGTCATCCTTCAGTGGAGAGCCCTGTGAAGGCTTGACCAGGTCACATGGCTGTAGTTGAAGCCTAAACCCGGCCTCCTACCTCACCCTAAACTTAAGTGCATATCTGGAGATCCTGCCAAACCGTCTGTCCATCACAGGAAATAAGAGCAGCCACCAACCCGCTGAGGCCTGTACCCAGAGGGTACACTGGCAGGCCTTGCTGTAAGCCCACCGACCTACCACACTGTGTGAAAGCAAGGATGTGGCAGTGAGGAAACAGTGCCTGGATTTGTGGCCCCGTACAGTGATGCTTCTCACTGCTCTGGCTGAGAATCTAGGCAACAGGTTCACAACTTCTTACGCTGAGTGGGAAGCTCTGTATGAAGTTTCAGATACTTTCCACATACAACATAAACTTCACACTACGAACTTCATACTACACATGTAGAAGGAATCTGAAACTTCGTGTTTTTGTGTCTACATGTTTATGTATGTATGCATATATAAATCTGTGTATATGCGTATATGTGCAGATGTGGAGATAGATGAAGATACGGGTATCCAGCTGAGAGAGAGCATTTGAGAGCTCTAAGTGTGTTAATCACTGAGTCGTATCCGACTCTTTGTGACCCTGCGAACTGTAGCCTACCAGGCTCCCCTGTCCATGGGATTTCCCAGGCAAGAATACTTGAGTAGGTTGCCCTTTCCTCCTCCAGGGGATCTTCCTGAGCTAGGGATCGAACCCGGGTGCCCTGCATTGCAGACAGATTGTTTACCATCTGAGCCAACAGGGCCTAGCATATTTGAGTGCTTGCCAAATACCAAATCATTCCTCTTGCTTAATGTCACAGTAGTCCTTTGGGGTACCATCATCATCTCCATTTTAAAGATGACTAAATACAGTATTGAGAGCTTAAATAATCTTATCTAAGGCCACACAGCTAGTAACCTAGGCATTTAGACTTGAGATTTCACTTTCAATTCTGTTGTTCCTGATTATAATACTGAAGGCATCCTGTGAGAGAAAAGCTGTAATAGCATTTTCAGCAGAGCTCATGGAATTACAAGGGGAGGAACGATTCATTTTGACTTGGGAGGTATAGGCAAAGCTTCCCAGAGGTGGTGACATTTGATCTGGACTCAAAAAATGATTAGGGCCATGTGGGTGGGAAGGATGAAATCTGCTGAGACAAATTATTGTTGGCCAAAGATATTACACTGGGCTTCCCTGGTGGCTCAGGGGTAAAGAATCTGCCTGCCAATGCAGAAGGTGCGGGTTCAACCCCTGGGTTGGGAAGAGTCCCTGGAGAAGGAAACAGCAACCCACTCCAGTATTCTTGCCTGGAAAATCCCATAGACAGAGGAACTTGGCGAGCTATAGTCCATGGGGTTGCAAAAGAGTTCGACACAGTGACTAAACAACAACAAAGATATTATATAATATACTATAATACAACTAGCCCTGGTTGGCTAGGAGGTGAGAAATGGATTTAGCGGCCTGTCTTCCCATGCACCTTCCTCTGTTACCATCACCCTAGAAGTAGCTGATCCATATTCCTAAGGTGGCGTCTTGTCTTGCTGTGTTTCAGTTGTCTGTCACACTAGGAGACAGTGGCAAAGCCTCTCTCCAAGTAGATGACTTGCACTGAGTGGTGATGGTCTGGTATCAAATGGTTTGTTCCTCGCTGTACTGTATTCATGACTCAGGTGTGTCTAAACCTTCTGTGTGTTAGCATAAAGGAATCTATCTCATCAATTAAAGAGGAGGTGGAAGTAGGTTTTTGTAATGAGGCTCCTGTGTAATCGCATCAGCAAGCTAAGGAGAGACCATTAAATATTTAGTGGATTGTTGCATTAACATTTTCGCTGTGCTTACTGTGGACTCAAAACTCTCTGGACAATGCAGTTGTCTATCGCCAAGCCAGAGATGGGAGCATTGGTTGCACCACAGCCTACACCCCTGTGATCAGGAGCCTCTGTCCATCTCAGGGCCCCAGAGCGTTGCTGTTAATCACCGCAAGTTGCTCAGGGAGACTCTGTGGAAGGTGCAGAGAGTGAGATGCCCAGGCACTGAAGGAGCATCAGGCGCCCCACCTTGAAACGCCTCCTGTGAGATCAGCCAGCCTCACTGATGCACATTTCAAGTTGCCCTTCAGTTTTTTTCCTCAAGGCCACTGTTTCTCGAGAATTCTGTTTATGACTGTTTCTTGAAATTTCTGTTTTGTTGGAGTACAGTTGATTTACAATGTCATGTGAGTTTCAGGTATACAGCACAGTGATTCAGTTATACGTAGGTATACATATATATATATATATATATTCTTTTTCAGCTTGCTTTCCCTTATAGGTTAGGTTATTAAAGATATTGAGTGTAGTTAAACTGATAAACCACGGTAGGATGTAGATCCTTACTGCTTTTTTTCCTCCTTCTCAGTTGAAAGGATTCTTTAAACAGAGCTGCGTCCTCCTGGGTGATAGACTGCAGGTCTCTCATCAGCGGGCCCAGCATTTGTTCACCTTCCAAATAAGGCGTGCTGTAGGGACTCTGGCCCCCGAGAGGTCCTGAGCTGGTCAAGGAGTCAATTATTATGCATTAAAAAGCAATTTGTCATCTAGCGTTGTGAACTCTTGTGTTATTTTTAGGCCCGTCTTTTAATTTATGTGGAGTGCAAGGACGGGGTTTCTCCTGTGAACTTCTGGACGGTTGACGAAAGAATAACCAGGGTGAGGGTGAAGAGACAAGTGTGGGTAGGACTCTGAATAACTTTGTGATAAGCCAAAAAGTCAGTAGTTTGAAGCAAGGACTTTGGAGTCAAATAACACTTCAGATCCCAGCTTTGCAACCTCACGTTTCTGTGACATTCACTGGATTCCTTGCACCACTGAAGTTTCTTTACCTATAATGTGGACTAATTGTAGTGTCTACCTCAGCAAATGGCTTGGAGGACAAAATGAAATAATGCACATAAAGCCATTTGCGGAATACTTGGTACTTAGCAATTACTTCAGAATTGATACCTTTATTATTATTTCCTGAACTTTTCATTTCAATCTAGAACTGTCTAGCCTTTGAACTTCCTGTAAGGCCATGTGGGAGATGCATCTTGAATAATTAAAATATGGAAATCCAAACTGGAACGTGTGAAAAAGAGGTCATTTAATCTAGGGGTTTGCATATTCTGGCCCTCTAGCCAAATTTAGCCTGCAGCTTTTTTTTTTTTTAAATAAAGTTTTCTTGGAACACATCCATGCCCTTTCCTGTATGAATTATCTATGGCTTTTGTCATACTTCAGGGACAGTTAAGTAGTTGTGACAGAGACTCTATGAACTACATGGCCCTCAAAGCCTAAAATATGTTCTCGCTGAGCCATTATTTTAAAAGTTTGTTGACCCCTGGTCTAATCCACCGAGGTCTTACCCCTGAGGAAACCAAGTTCCAGCCAGTCAGTTCAGTCACTCCATTGTGTTCGACTCTTTGCGACCCAATGGACTGCAGAACACCAGGCTTTCCTGTCCATCACCAACTCCCAGAGCTTGCTCAAACTCATGTCCATTGAGTCAGTGATGCCATTCAACCATCTCCTCCTCTGTCATCCCCGTCTCCTCCTGCCTTCAATCTTTTCCAGCATCAGGGTCTTTTCCAGTAAGTCAGTTCTTTGTATCAGATGGCCAAAGTATTGGAGCTTTAGCTTCAGCATCAGTCCTTCCAGTGATTAACCAGGACTGATTTCCTTTAGGATGGACTGGTTTGATCTCCTTGCAGTCCAAGGAACTCTCAAGACTCTTCAGAGGAAGGCAAAAACTTGTGGAGATAAGCAGCCAACTCTCTAATGTGAATGCCCCGACTCCTGTGCCAGTGCTCCCATTATGCAGGCTGCCTTCTGGCTTGGCAAGGAAGGCGATTATACGAAGTAAAGAGAAAAGCTCCTGCCACTTGAACACTGTTTCAAATAGACCAGCAAATGGCCAGCAAATAGACCAATTGTGTCACAGAGGAAATGTTCTCTTAGAAGTGCAAGATCAACACTGAGATGATGCAGGATGGCACCCACCCCTCCGTCACCATCAGCTGAAGGGGTTCTCATCTCATGCTCAGTTTTCTCCAGCTAGGCAACCCGTGGGTGAGAAGGAGACACACTTCCAACTGTTCCCTCCAGTATGTGGTTGCAGTGGGTGGGCATAGTTGATGATGACCAAGTATGAACCTTCCTGGGAGAGAAAGCTGGTGGGGGAGGTCGTTTTCATAGGCTTTTTTGATTCAGAGTCTGTCCCCATCTTTTGATTGCGTTGTATTTTTCCTTTTGTTATTTCCTTCATGAAGCACTTCACTTATTCTTCCCAACAGCCTTACAAGGTAAGGAAACTATTGATACCATACATTTACAGGGGAGGAATGGAAGCTCATAGCGATTAATAATTTGTTCAAGGTCACAAGGTCAGTGGTGGATCAAAGCCTGAATGAAGCCTGTCAGTTTCCAAAGAAAGGAAGGCATATACTGGAAGTGAGGGAAGAATGTTAGCTTGAGTGCAGGCTATGCCTATTGTTATTGTTAATACTGAGATCATCTTGGGTTGGCTCAAATGCATTCTTAAACTCTTTGCTATAATGTCTCCAGTGTGTTCCATTAAAATGTGAGTTCACCCATAGGAAGGTCAGACCAGACAGGCAATAAATCATGTCTGTGTGCAAAGTGGCGAGACCCCCATCCTTAGTGCAGGGCAGAGGAGTATGTCTGTCATGTTCATCTGTGTGTCCCCAAACCTTCAAACAGAGCCTGGTGTGTATCAGGAACTTAGTAAATATTTGTGGAGTGTGGACAAACTGGATGGGAAATGTTATGAGTTAAAATACCCAAATGTAACTGGGTTGCTATGCAGCAAAAGAAAACCCAACCTGAGCGAAGGGGTCCATTCGCAGACCTGGAAATGGAAAGCTTCAGGCCTGCCAGTCAGGAGGAGTGGCAGTGGGTAACAGACCCCCAGATGTGAGCAAGTCCAGGTCTCTGATGGCTCATCATACTTCTCTGCCCTGTGTGCAAAATGGACTCTGCCTCTTGACAGAAATGTTAAGGGGAACTTATGGCTGCTTTTCTCCTGGTAGAAAAGGAGAACTGATTATAGACTTGAAAGGAAAGAGACACACTGATACTGGTGGAGTTTCCAAGGCACAGAATTGAAACACATGGCGTGTCTGCTATGTCAGGGAACTCCAAGGAGAAGGAGAACCCTGGGGCTCAATCATGGGTATGGATGAGCCGGGAAAGGATGTGGGCTTTCTCTCTGCTACAAGGGAAGCCCATAATAGGCCTCCTAGTCTTTGATAAATCAGGCCTCTGGGTTTCAAAGTTCAAAATCTCAAGTCAAACCAGTGTAAACCAAGAGGGAGGTTATTGGCTCACGGAAGCAGGAATACTGAGGGATAGGGCTTGTTTCAGGCACCACTGGACCAGTGCTATCATACTGCTTCATGGTGGCTCTCTCGTCTCATGTCTGCACTCCTATGTATTGGCTTCATTTCTTTTCTGCCCACCACCTCAGGTGACCATTGGCAGCTTCAGAACCAAGAATGCAGGTATTTCAGGATGAGGTTTTTTCGCTCTTCCAGTGTCTTTATCATTATCCTCCCCACCAAAAAAAAAAAAAAATACGGATTGGCCTTTGGCTTGATAACATGTACCCTCACATGCTAATTAAGGGCAGGAGAGAACAGTGTGGAATGATCTAGTTGACCAGTCTAGGTCACAGCCTCCTACAAAGAAGGTAAACGTGGCGTCTACAGCTCAGTGCTTCTCAACCAGTGTGACCCTCTTCTCCTCACTCAGGGAACATGAGTCAAAGTTCTTACATATATTTGATGTTCATAATTGGGAGGAGGGATGCCTGGCACCTACTGGGTAGAGGCCAGGGATACTGCCAGACATCCGATAGCATACAGGACAGCGCCCCCCCCCACAAGAAAAAATTATTTGGTCCGAAGTATCAATAGTTGAGAAATGGAAATACCCTTGTAAGAATATAGTTCCATTAGGTGACTGGTTGCCAACATCCGCTGGATCATGGAGAAAACAAGAGAGTTCCAGAAAACCATCTATTTCTGCTTCATTGACTATGCCAAAGCCTTTGACTGTGTGGATCACAAGAAACTGTGGAACATTCTGAAAGAGATGGGAATACCAGACCACCTGACCGGCCTCTTGAGAAACTTGTATGCAGGTCAGGAAGCAACAGTCAGAACTGTACATGGAACAACAGACTTGTTCCAAATAGGAAAAGGAGTACGTCAAGGCTGTATATTTTCACCTTGCTGATTTAACTTTTATGCAGAGTACATCATGAGGAACGCTGGGCTGGAAGAAGCACAAGCTGGAATCAAGATTGCTGGGAGAAATATCAATAACCTCAGATATGCAGATGACACCACCCTTATGGCAGAAAGTGAAGAGGAACTCAAAAGCCTCTTGAGGAAAGTGAAAGAGGAGAGTGAAAAGGTTGGCTTGAAGCTCAACATTCAGAAAACCAAGATCATGGCATCTGGTCCCATCACCTCATGGGATTTAGATGGAAAAACAGCGGAAACAGTGTCAGACTTTATTTTTTTGGGCTCCAAAATCACTGCGGGTGCTGATTGCAGCCATGAAATTAAAAGACGCTTACTCCTTGGAAGGAAAGTTATAACCAACCTTGATAGTATATTAAAAAGCAGAGACATTACTTTGCCAACCAAGGTCCGTCTAGTCAAGGCTATGGTTTTTCCCATGGTCATGTACGGATGTGAGAGTTGGACTGTGAAGAAAGCTGATCGCCGAAGAATTGATGCTTTTGAACTGTGGTGTTGGAGAAGACTCTTGAGAGTCCTTGTACTGCAAGGAGATCCAACCAGTCCATTCTAGAGGAGATCAGTCCTGGGTGTTCATTGGAAGGACTGATGCTAAAGCTGAAACTCCAATACTCTGGCCACTTCATGCGAAGAGTTGACTCACTGGAAAAGACTCTGATGCTGGGAAGGATTGGGGGTGGGAGGAGAAGGGGACGACAGAGAATGAGATGGCTGGATGGCATCACCGACTCTGTGGACATGAGTTTGAGTGAACTCCGGGAGTTGGTGATGGACACGGAGGCCTGGTGTGCTGTGATTCATGGGGTCGTGGAGAGTCGGACACGACTGAGCAACTGAACTGAACTGAATGCCGATGCAGTAACAATCTGGCTCTGGTGGCCTTCCATAGTACTTGCTGTTTGGTGACACCATGGTTGGAAGATAAAAGCGGTGGGGAAGACAAGCAGAATTGAACCCTGGCCGTTGCTCTTTAAAAGTTTTCAGACCTTGAGCAAGTCCAAGTCCTTATATGTTTTAAGCTTCTGTTTTCTAGGAAAATGGATGGGAAAACTCCCATCTCACCCAGGGGCTGGAAGCATTGAAATCAGAGCCCCATGTCATGAGTTTACTCATTCTAGTGGAGAGCCTCTGTGGGCAGGGTGCCTTGCTATAATCAGTGTTCCACAAAACAGTTTCTGCCCTCGAGTGAAAGTCACTCAGTCGTGTTCGACTGCTTGCAACCCCATGGACTATAGAGTCCATGGGATTTTCTAGGCCAGAATACTGGAGTGGGTAGTCTTTCCCTTCTTCAGCAGATCTTCCCAACCCAAGGATCAAACCCAGGTCTCCAGCATTGCAGGCAAATTCTTTACCAGCTGAGCCACCAGAGAAGCCCAAGAATACTGGAGTGGGTAGCCTATCCCTTCTCCAGCGGATCTTCCTAACCCAGTAATCAAACCAGGGTCTTCTGCATTGCAGGTGGATTCTTTACCAACTGAGCTATGAGGGAAGCTCTTCTGCCCTCAAGGAGCTTGCATTAGAATGTGGGTGATAGTAACATAAATAGTACAAGACTGCAGGTAGAAAAATATTACCTAAAAGATGGGAGTGCAATTCAGACCTGGACAATGGAATGGTCTAGGAATGGAAGGGAGTGGATGAGCTGTGGGGTTCAAGAAAAAGGGGGAAAGGGCTGTGTAGTCATGAAGGCATTTACTGTATTACTTTGCTGCAGTTGAGGGTTGAGCCTTGAGGTTAAGAATGGTTAAGTTGTACGGTTTCTTGAGAATAATCTTCACACTGAGCCTCCGTTTGACAAGCCCATGACTAGTACTCCAGTTAGTACAGCTGCTATTTAGCTAATTTTTTCTCAGATTGTTACCGTATTTATATTATCTTAGAGAAAAGGTAGATTTTCAGTGTTTTAAAGGTAGTAAATCATATTAAGGAAAAAATCTCATGTGTTTGTATATCAGAAGAGTTTCCTTTTTAATCAGTCTGAAATTACTGCTTTGGATGAGGAATCAAAAGATAACTTTCCTGAAGAGTTAAATTCTCAAATCAGCTTCTCTTATGTTGAGTTACTAGCCAAGGTAGTGTGTTGTTATAGTGTCTATGAAGTTTGCTCTTAATTGTTTGATTCTGTTTTGTAAGAGAGCCCATCGGGATAAAAGATTTGCTACATTTTACCATATGGAACAGTGGGAGTGAGTAAGGTTTTTTTAAAGGGAGATGCATTATATCCGAGTGAAGGGCTGAGGTTTTCCAGCTGGATTTGTCTCATTGGCTTCACCTCTCCCTCCTTTGATGTGAATGGTGATTGATCTGTGGTTCAAGTCACCACCTGCCTGACAGCTCGAGAGGCTGACCTTTTGCTGTTTATGTGACAACGGACTTTCATTATTAGCCTGAATGTGTGGGTGTCCCCACACCCTCATGCCTCTTGCACGTTAATTAACATCTTCCTGGTCCTTTGTGACTGGAAACTTACTGGAGAAGAGGGACACTTTTCCTTTGGAGTTAACTGGTAAGGTTTCTTTTTTTCTTTCTTTTTTTGCCTAATTATTTGCCATTTGGCCATTATTAAATGCTTTCATTGAAATGAATAAGGGAAATGGAAGAGGAGTTGGGTGAAGCAGTGTTCTGCCAAGACAGATCATTAGCAAGAAGTTAGTAGGAATGACTCATGAAAATTAACTGATGTTAAGTGAATTATTTCTAATGTGAATTTTAATTTTCATCTGGTGAGAGGGTGGGCCAACTTTTTTTAAAAAAGAAGTACTTTGTGCACAGCTTTCTGTTTCTAAATTTTTCAGTGAGTAAAGTTTCAGTTACATAAGTTTTATAGAGGATGGTTGGGGCTTTCAAGTTTTATAGGTTAACGTGTGCAGACCACAGGAAGGCTGTAAGCTTTCCTGCCCCAACTAAGGAATGAGTAGCTGACTTCTCATTGGTGACAGGCTGGTGAAAACCAGTCCAGACCCAAAGTCACTTTGATCTCAAAATGATTTTACACAGCCACTTGTGTTTGAGGCCCATTAAAAAATGGAATTCCATGCTGTAACTCCTAATTAAATTAATTTTCTTAATTAAGAATCAGTTTGAATGGTCAGCTCAGTGATATCCCACACCAGAAGTCCTATCTCATGTGAAGTCTTTGTATCTCAACACACTCCTAAAGGAACTTTAGGGGGACAGTAGTTCATTTTATCCTGTGTCATGGTTATGGCCCAGGTTACTTAACTTATGACCCACAGTCCTTCAATCTGTGCACTCTTTCTTTTGAAATAGTGTCTTATTAAAGGAGAAAGAACTTTGTGCCTTGCTTCTAATTGCTGCAGATTTTTGCACAGCTAAACAATGGAATCAGAAGGATCCACCTACAATTAAAGCCTGATTCAGTAAGTTATAGAAGGTTATATATGATGCAAGCAAAAAAGATTGTAAAATAAAAAGTCTTTATTCCCTGAAGATAATAGTCATTTTAAAGCGCTGCTCTTTTTAAACCAGAATGCTTAAAGGTACTCTGTAGCCTATAAATCACATGGCAAGGTAATAGAAATAGGATGATATGGCTTCAAAAAAAAAAACCCTCACTTGTGTCTTATACATATTAAAATGCATGCATAGTAATAGCTGTAACTATTAAAATATATTTTAGGAGCTTTCTTTTTAAATGAGGAAGAAAATATGATACAGATGATTAAAATGTATCATCTAATGAGGGAGCCTGGTCTGCCTGAGAAGGATTCTGAACTGGAAATTGACCATTCAAGAATTCTAGATTTTCGGTTCAGCTCTTCCAGTTCCTACTAACTAGCACTCTGGCTTTAGACTAGTAACATGATCTATTTTGCTTTTAGGATTTTCATCTACAAAATGAGATGTTCAAATATGTGATTTTTTTTTTTTAATGAACTTCTGTTTGAGCCTTGAAGACCTCTCTCTGAATAAATATTGGTAAGCTCTGGAATTAACCATGTGGATGAATCTTGCCCGCTTCTTCCCTGGAACTCCTCACTGCATGCAAGGAGCAGGGAAACACTGTGTATCTGAAACTTGATTGAAACGAATGTTGAAATGAAGGCAGAGGTATCAGATGGGAGAGCCAGACTGCTAGCTGTGAACTGGGCTTAACTCTTTAGGAAAGCCTTTGCTTCTCATGTTTACGCATCTGATTTAGTGGTTCTCAAAATGTGATCCTCAGATCAAGAGCATCAGCGTTATCAGCACCTGGGAACTGGTTAGCAATGCAAATTCTCAGGCTGTGCCCACCCGAGACCCATTGCCAAGCAGAAACTGTGGGTGTGGGGACCTAGCAGTCTCTGCTTAACAAGTCTTCCAGGTGATTCTGGTGCACATGAAAATTTTAGAACCAGTGATCTAAGTTGAACCCAGCCCGCAGGCGTTATCAAACGGAGAAACAAGAAGATCAATAGAGAGAAAAGAGAATGTTATTCTGATGTTAAACGGTGGGGATGTAGGGGCTGTAGTTTGGGCCAGGGTTACCTGAGATGATAACTAAAGTCCTGTCCAACACCAGAGCTCTGATTTTAACAGCATCGCTAAGATCCCTCAGATCAAGCTTTAAAATGATGGCTATGGCAATGAGGTTTTCCAAGGAAAAGGCGTGCACACAGGAGGGAACTTTTTTATTGCGTGCTGTGATTCATGGGGTTGCAAAGAGTCGGACACGACTGAGCAATTGAACTGAACTGACTGATAGTTGATTTACAGTGTTTCAGGCGTATAGCAGTGTGATTCAGCTGTATATGCATCTTTTTCAGATGCTTTTCCATTGTAGATTATTAAGAGATACTGAATTAGTTCCCAGTGCTATACAGTAGGTCTTTGCTGTTTATCTTTTTTATATAATGTAGTATCTGTTAATCCCCAATTCCTAATTTAATTAAGAATGAATTTCCCTTTCCCCTTTGTTAACCATAATTTTGTTCTCTGTGTCTGTGAATCTATTTCTGTTTTGTAAATAAGTTCATTTGTATCATTTTTTTAGATTCCACATGTGTATCAGATATTTGCCTTTCTCTGTCTGATTTCACTTGGTTTGATAATCTCTCAGTCCATCCATGTTGCTGCAAATAGCATTTTTTCATCCTTTTTTATGACTGAGTAATATTCTGGTCTCTGTGTGTGTTTCACGTCTTTATCCATTCCTCTGTCACTGGACGTTTAGATTACTTCTATATCTTGGATATTGTCCATCCTGCTGCTGTGAACACTGGGGATGCATGTATCTTTTCGAATTAAAATTTTGGTCTCTTCCAGATACAGGCAGAGGAATTGGACTTCAGATCACATGGTAGTTCTACCTCCATACTCTTTTCCATAGTGGCTGCACCAATTACATTCCTGCCAACAGTATGAGAGGAGTTTAGTTCTTAATTGATAGTCAGGAGAAACCTAACAATGTAAAGTTCTACTGAACTTAAAAGAGAAAAACTCATCTTTGCAGAAATACAGGGTTTATTGGCAAAACAAGAGCACATGACTTTTCAGATACCTGGTCCTTTCACCCCTGCTTCCTTCTATGCCTGAGAGCTATGAATTTCAAACCATAGAATCTTAGTTGGAAAATGCTGAGCTGTCAGTTACAGTGAATTTGAACCTTTTCCAAAATCATCCATTGGAACCCAAAGAGTAATCTCCCCTCTGGCTCTCTGGATTTAAATCACTGGCCTAGTTGCAGGAACAGTTCTATCACCTCACTGAAAACCCTGGAAATACTCACTGGATCCTCCTAAAGTCTACTTGGACACACATCAGCCCTTCAGGGTCCTCACTTTTCTTTAAAAAACAACAAGATCTACTGTTGTTATGAATGTGGACTCTCATTCCAAACAGAAGCAGCAATCAACATGTAAAACCAGAGTTTCTGAGTATTTTGAATGCACTAACAGTGGAAAGATGGATATAAACTATTATTATGCAGAGAATGGATAAACACAGAGTCCTACTGTGTAACATAAGGAACTGCTTTCAATACACTGCAATAGACCATAATGGAAAATAATACGAAAATATATATATATAACTGAGTCACTTTGCTGTGCAGTAGAAATTAGCACATTGTAAATCAACTACACTTCTGTGAAATAAATTTTTTTGAAAAGTGGAAAGATGGGTAGAGATGAAAGCCAGTAGCATTTATGTAGCCTTGACTCCAAAGGTTTCTGATCCATTATTTCCCAGATTTTCCTGGACTGAGAAATCCAGTATACTCCCAGAGGCCGCTTTCCTATTCTTCTTCATCTACCCATTTAATCCTTTTTGTTATGAAACACTTTAAAATACTAGAATTTTTGGCAGGACATTTTAAGGGACTAGAATTAAACCTTTTTTTTTTTTTCTTTTTAAAGCGAGCTTTGGAAAATTGAAAGAAAAATTTCCTATGTCATCTGCTCAGTGAACACATAATTTTTCTTTCAGAAAACTTGGCTTGAAATTGTCCTATGCTTCTTCACCCTTATTAGTAATAATTCACCCATTGATACTAAATGGCTAAATAAGTTAATTCCACAAATTTTAGGCTGAATATCAATGTTGTAGCATTACAAAAATAATTTATACTCACTGATCAAAATTTGGCAGTGCAGTTTGGAAGGATTCAAAATATACTATTGTATTCTATAACATACTGGTTGAGAACCATTACTCTACAGGCAACCTCAGTGTAGTCATATATGTATATTATTTACGCAATTATATCTTTCGATTTTCTGTCTCTCATATGCCATAGTCTGTTTAACTCAAGGACTATACCTTATTCTTCATGTAAACCTGGTGACCAAATGAGGCTTAGATTATGCTAAATTGTGATTTGTTGAAGGCGTGCATGAGAATATTTTCTTTCTATCTCTCTCACACACACACATACCCCACCCATTCACTTTTTCTTCCTCTAGATCGAAAGTGAAAGTCACTCAGTTGTGTCCAACTCTTTGCGACCCCATGGACTATACAGTTTATTGAGTTCTCCCCAGGCCAAAATTTACCAGCTGTACTCCAAGGGAAGCCTAAGAATACTGGAGTGGGTAGCCTACCCAGTGGATCTTCCTGACCCAGGAATTGAACTAGGATCTCCTGCATTGCAAGCATATTCTTTACCAATTGAGCTATCAGGGAAGCCCCCCCAGATGTAAAATGTTTTTTTCTTTCATTGTCATCATCTAGTGCCCATATCAAAATGTCCAGCACATATCCACTAAATCCAAGGTAGTTAAATGGCAGCCCCAGCCAGAGAGAGCTCCTTTCTAAATATGACTAGATAATTATCCCAGACTTTTTCAAGTGAGAGTCTAATTATTACCTTACTTACTCCATGACTCCCTCTGCCAGCTAACTCATCTCATAACTTTCCTTAAGATGACAAGGTACAAATAAGTATACAAATTGGAGCTTATAGAGATGGCGTTTTTCCACTTGAACTGAGATCCCGGTTTCTAGCTGTGGTTACCAAGTGGTAGAATAAATACTTTCACTGAGCAAAATCAAACAGCACGAGGCATTCCATGACCAGAGTTGATTTCAGCAAGACATCAAGGCCAAAATACTGTAACTTCCCAAATGTTGGAAGGGTCTCTGTGAGCCGCTGCTGGGATTTCAGGCACATTAGCACTTCTTTATCTCCTGTTTATTTTTCTTCTGTCTTTGATTGATCCATCAAATAAATGGATGGTAGGTACTTTCCTAAAAAACTTAATTTGCTCTTTCTACTATTTGGCTGCTACAAATCGGAATACTAACAATTATAAGATGAAAGAACGTGGATAGTCCAGAAAGAACATACTAGGAGACTCAAAGATGCAATTTTGTGAGGCGGAAATGTTGAAAGGCACTGGGCGCGGTATGATCAGCCATCCAGGACGGCTGCTCTCTTGCCCTCTATAGATCTCCTGCTCACCGTCCTCTGCCCACCTGAGTGACCTTCCCTCTTAATCGCAGAGCCGAATTTATACTTGTCAGTTCCCACTGTAACTGGGAACCTCTTGCTAAGTGTTGCCTGTTGTTTTCAGCACACAGTGGGTGGTGTTCCAGGACCGTGCTTAACACGTGTAAGATCCTCCCTATCTACTAAGCCACTGAAGTCTCTGTCACTTACTCCAGGCTCTCCTTCAGTCATGAAGCTGTGTAAGCACAGGGCTTGCAGGCATGTCGGGTGCAGCCCAAGTGGTGCAATAGCCAAACATGCATAATTTTTTAAAGAAGTAAACTAGGTCCTAATCACAGTACCTCTTATTCTGGAGCCTCAGTTTGCTCGTCTGTGAGATGAGCTGATTCAGTTTGACCCCTTCCCACATGTGTTTTTCTGTTCTTTTGTGTTTGTTTTATTGGAGTAGAGTTGATTGACAGTGTTTATTAGTTTCAGGTGTACAGCAAAGTGACTCACATAGACATGTAGATATATTCATTCTTTCCCAGATCCTTCTCTCTTACAGGTTATCACAGAATATGGCATGTAGAGTTCCTTGTGCCATACAGTAGGTCTTTGTTGACGATCTGTTTCTTACATAGTAGGGTGTATATGTTAATCCCAGACTCCTGATTTATCTCTACCCCCGTGTTTCCCCTTTGGTACCCATAAGTTTGTTTTTGATATCTGTACATCTGTTTTTCGGAGAAGGCAATGGCAAGCCACTCCAGTACTATTGCCTAGAAAATCCCATGGATGGAGGAGCCTGGTTGGCTGTAGTCCGTGGGGTCGCTAAGGGTCGGACACGACTGAGCGACTTCACTTTCACTTTTCACTTTCACACATTGGAGAAGGAAATGGCAACCCACTCCAGTGTTCTTGCCTGGAGAATCCCAGGGACAGGGGAGCCTGGTGGGCTTCCGTCTATGGGGTCACACAGAGTCGGACACGACTGAAGTGACTTAGCACTTTTAGCACATCTGTTTTTGTTTTGTAAATGAGTTCATTGGTATCATTTTTTAAAAATTAGATTCCACATTCCACAAATACATGCTATCGTATATTTGTCTTCCCCTGTCTGACTTCCTTCACTTAGTATGATAATGCCCAGGCCCATCCATATTGCTGCCAGTAGTATTATTTCCGTCCTTTTTAAGGCTGTGTAATACTCCATTGGATATATGCACAACGTCTTCTTTATCCATTATTCTGTCAGTGGACATTTATGTTGCTTTCCATGCCCTGGCTATTGTAAATAGTGCTACAGTGAACATTGGGGTGCATGTACCTTTTCTAATTATGGTTGTCTCTGGATATATGCCCAGGAGTGGGATTGCTGGATCTTACAGTAGTTCTATTTCTAGTTTGTTAAGGCGTCTCCATATTGTTCTCCATAGTGATTGTAGCAATTTACATTCTCACCAACAATGTAGGAGGTTTCCCTTTTCTCCATAGCCTCTCCAGCATTTACTGTTTGTAGATTTTTTAATGATGGCCATTCTGACTGGTGTGCCACATGGTTTTTCTTAATTATAATACACATAGCTAACATTATTGCACTGTTTACTGTGTCAGGCACTGTCCTGAGGGCTTCCTCTGCATTTTCTCAGTTAATCCTCAGAATGTTATCATCTGCCTCCATTTTACACAGAAAGGCTCAAAGAGGTGAAATAGTTCTTAGTCCATAAAACTACTTAGTGGCAAAGCTGAGATGCTGACTCAGTCACGTTTAGTACCAGAATTTGTGCTCTTAACCTTTACTGTCTGTGGCCTCCAAAGAGGTAGTAATAATTTGTTGCAAGGTAGGGTTTCTAAGCTACTCTTTGACCAGCAGTTCCCTGAGGGCCCCCAGGGGCCCCCTGGTAGTGTCTGGAGACATGGATCATTATGACCAGTAGGAAGAGGAGTGCTCCTGGCGTCTGGTGGAGAAAAGTCAGGGATGTGAATCAGCACTGTACAGTGGGAAGCACAGACCCTCGCTGCAAAGGTTTATCTAGCACAAACTGTCCATATGGCCAAGGTCAAGAAACCCTGCTCCAGGCCCAGCCTAGGAGCGTCCTCTTCACCAGCTGTCACAGAAGATAGATGAAAAGTGCCTATCCATAACGGATGGCACCTTTATTTTTAGAGTTGGGTACACAAGTGCGTCGCAGAACATCTCTGTATTTAAGAGCCTCTGACTTTGGTGCAAGACAGACCTAGGTTCCAAGCCCTGTTCTAGCGCTTTCTGGTTTTCTTTAGGGCCATCGTTTATACTGTTAAACCTCATGTTTCTCATCCCTCAAGTGGAGATACTCCTTCCCTATCTTGGAATGACTGGGACACAGTGAATGCCTAGTTAATCATCCCAGCCATCTCTCATCGTCCTCTCTTTCCTTTTATAAATACCTCAGGCATCCAGCGCTTGTGCAGATGGCCAGGTATGCTCTTGGCTCTGCCAGTAATGCTGGCAGGACCCACAGACTGTCATTCATGGACTGGTGCTCACTGTCTTCAACACACCGGAGACGGAGTAGGTGAAATGCACCCAAAGAGAAGCAGCTGTAAAGTCACAGTGGCCGCGTGTGGTTGCAGGAGGCAGGGTGGTGGGAGGAAGAGAGTCCAGGAATCTTGGCCCCCAGCCAAGCTGTCGACTGCACTGGACTCGCAGGGTTGGCTAGTTTTATTGTAGAATAAATTGTTGCTCTATAATGTAAATGGAAAATTAACTTGTGTAACCAATCAAAGAAATCCCTGATTCTTTGTGCAAACATTCCGCTCAGATAAGTTGAAGATTTATGTATTTTCTTTCAAAAGACCTTTTTCTGGACTAGACAGGGTAGGGAAAAATGAGTGCATGTTGAAGAGGGAAGAGTGGTGAGGTAGAGGAATTTCCTTGATGGAAAGGCCACGGAGAAAAATGTATATTTGACAAATGTAGTGCTGGGTTCGTGTAACTTTAAGGTAAAATGTAAGGTTTCAGATAGACTGTTGAGAAGGTGACATTAAATATGCCCTTTTCCTTCTTAAAGAAAAGATCATTATCGTCCTGTGGACATTATTTATTTATTTGGGTCAGTGTGAGGATGGAAGGAGAGGAAGGAAAACTGAATTGAGAGGGAGGGAGGCTCCAAATAAGACCCCCTGATCCATTAGGCTATAGACAGAAAAGAAAAAAGAGGATTGGAAGTCACATCTGGCATGCTGAGCTTCCAAAGAACCAGATAGCTGTTCGGAGCAAAACAGTGTACGTGGAGGGCTTTTCTTTCATTGTCTCTCACTCATAGGGTGTGAGGTGGGTAGTGAGAGGACTAATGCCATGGAGAATTAGCCATTTTGATTTAGGGAGATGTCCAAGCGAAACAAGACAAAAACAGTATCTTTTCCCTGCCCGGCCAGTCCCGAAGGCATGATTGAGACTGCTGACTGGTAGGCTGTTTTATACTACTTCCCCAGGCAGTACTGCTGGCTTTGTGGGCACAGCCATCCTGGGAGGCAGGGAACGGAGGGAGGAATGGTTTCTGTAGTTGAACACAAGTGGATTCTCTGAGCAGGTCCTAGTCTGGCTCAAGTTATAGCTACAAGGTCAAATCTAGGACAGGAGCCCCATCCCAGAATCCTAAAGTGGGCTTCTTACCATTGTGGTACTAAAGCCTTAGAAATAACTGAGATGTTAGGGCATCTCTGTAAGATAAAGCACTGAAAGTCTGTGGGTGTTAAAATATACACACACCCACATACATATGTACACATGCATGTATGTGTATGAATGCACATTTATTGTCAATTGAAGTAAATAAAGGACTCCCCAATGGCTCAGCAGGTAAAGAATCCACCTGCAGTGCAGGAGACACAGGAGACCTGGGTTCCATCCCTGGGTCGGGAAGATCCCGTGGAGAAGAAAATGGCAACCCACTCCAGAATTCTTGCTTGGAGAATCCCATGGACAGAGGAGTCTGACAGGCTATAGTCCATGGGGTCGCAAAACAATTGGACAGGACTGAGCATGCACGCAGGAAAGAAAGAAAGGAGAAAATGACCAGGATAATAAATGTGAACTGGCTCTGCCCTGGTGTTTAGGAGAGAATCCATGGGGACTGTGGAAAACTAGAGACTGTCCCAGGGAGGAGGGCTGCCTGTTCAACTCCAACTGATCTCTGCTTCTTGGGGACTTGAGCTCAAAATGGCCACATCTTCAGAGTTCTTTTTTCGTTTTACTTTTTATTTTTTAAGAGAAGCTGTCATTCAGATGCTGGGCTGGCAAACCACAACCTGCAGACAAAATTCAGCCCAGCACCTGTTTCCATAAAGTTTTATTGGGAGATAGCCAGACCCTTCTGCTTACAGGGTGTTAGCTTAACAGCTGTAGCAGCAGAGTTGAATAACCGTAGAGTCAGGGATGATAGGGTTGTCAGAACCTCCCATACCTTCTACTTGGCCCCTTATAGACAGAGTTTCCTGACCTCTGATGTAGACTTAATTAAACCCTCACGTGGGCCAAGTGCCATGTCCATACATCTAGCCTGCCATCTCGGACCCTCAGAGGACCCTCTTACCCTCGCTCACCCCTTCTTCTTTTTGTGAGAGTTGGACTATAAAGGAAACTGAGCGCCGAAGAATTGATGCCTTTGAACTGTGGTGTTGGAGAAGACTCTTGAGAGTCCCTTGGACTGCAAGGAGATCAAACCAGTCCATCCTGAAGGAAATCAGCCCTGAATATTCACTGGAAGGACTGATGCTGAAGCTGAAACTCCAATACTTTGGCCATCTGATGCGAAGAACTGACTCATCTGAAAAGACCCTGATGTTGGGAAAGATTGAAGGCAGGAGGAGAAGGGGACGACAGAGGATGAGATGGTTGGACGGCATCACCGACTCAATGGACATGAGTTTGAGTAAACTCCGGGAGTTAGTGATGGACTGGGTGGCCTGGCGTGCTGCAGTCCATGGGGTTGCAAAGAGTTGGACAAGACTGAGCAACTGAACTGAACTGAGCGGTTCTAGCGATCACTTAGACCCCTGGATCTCATACTTACAGCCCACTTTCAGACTCCTTTGGAGGAGTTGAAACACTGGGATGAGCAGGCTCCATCTCTAGATTCAGCAGGTCTGTGTAGGGACTGAGACTCTTCCTGGTCCATGAGTTCCCTGGGGAAGCTGGTACTGCTAGTCTGAGGTCACACTTTGAGAACCAGTAATTCAGACTTGCCATGCTGTTGGGGAAGACCCAGTACTCCTGGTCTTCAAGCAGGAGATGGAGTTGACCAAGGGAGATGAATGAAGTCTGTAGAACTCCTAAGAATGACTCACTGAGCATCTGCATGGCCCAGACAGGGATGGGATGAGTTCTCTGGAATCTCAGTGTTTTGGAGTTGTTCTGTTTCCTCAGTGAGAAGAGCATCCCTTGGAATTCGTCCAGACTCAGCTCCCTTAGCCTGAAAAGAGGCTCTAACTGTATGGAAAGTGTTCAGTACAGGGAAACCTGGTTTGATTGCACTTTGTTGGGCTTAGCAGATACTGTGTTTCTTACAAAGTGAAGGTTTGTGGGTACCCTGCCTTACGCAAGTCTGTCATTTTTCCAACAGCATTTGCTCATTTCAGGTCTCTGTGTGTCACATTTTGGCAATTCTCTCAATATTTCAAGCTTTTTCATTGTTACTACATTTGTTATGGTGATCTGTGATTGATGATCTTTGATGTTACTGTTGAAAGGTTGCTGCTGCTGCTGCTGCTGCTAAGTCACTTCAGTCGTGTCCGACTCTGTGTGACCCCATAGACAGAAGCCCACCAGGCTCCCCCATCCCTGGATTCTCCAGGCAAGAACGCTGGAGTGGGTTGCCATTTCCTTCTCCAATGTGTGAAAGTGAAAAGTGAAAGTGAAGTCGCTCAGTCGTGTCCGACCCTTAGCGACCCCACAGACTGCAGCCTACCAGGCTCCTCCATCCATGGGATTTTCTAGGCAAGAGTACTGGAGTGGCTTGCCATTGCCTTCTCCAGTTGAAAGGTTAGGATTCACTAAAGACGTGGATAATGGGTAGCATTTTTTTGCAATAAGTATTTTGAAGGTATATGCATTTTTTAGACATACCATTGCACACTTAGTAGACTACAGTGTAGTGTGAACATAACTGTGCATTGAGAGACCAGAAAAGTCATGTGACTTGCTTTGTTAGGATATTCACTTCATTGCAGTAGTCTGGGATGGAGCCTGCTGCACTGTCGGGAAGACAGGCTGTAGCTCAGTAATCCGGTGTTCGTGACATTCGCGGGGAGCACAGGAACTTGTCCATTAGTCCTGGATTACCTTGCTTCTCTAGCTGCTCCCCTTGACCTATCACTTTCTTAGTGGTATAATTGCGTGCCCCCATACCTAGCCACACCCAGGGCCCATTATATTTAGATCACCCCAAATTTAGCATGCATAGAATGAGAAGAGTTAGATGAAGGCTGGCAGTTACTAGTGATTTTGATTTCAACAAGCTTCGGTTTCTTTAGCTGTGGTAAAGGACTATTGATATAACTCTGAAGGGTTGTCAGGAGGGTTCAGTGAGATGATGTGTGTGTGTGTGTGTGTAGCAAGTGTTACCTAGAAATCTGGCTTATAAATCGTCTCTCCACTAATGCTGAGAGCCGTCACCTTGGACGTCCCAAAGGACTACTGTACTGGCCTTTGGAGTGTCTGTGGGTACCACCTGGTACCTTTGATTCGGCTTTGCCAGCGCATCCCTCCAAGGGCGATCCCCGTTTTCTCGGGGCAGCGGTCTCCGTCTAATCACTGACTGACCCTGACCTTCTTTCATTCTTCGTGTTTCTGCTTGCTCTCCTCCTTGCCACTCGCTGAACCCCTCTTTCTGTGCAGCTTCTTTCTGCATGGGCTCCTAGCAGCCCTTGCTTCCACAGCTGCCCCAGCTGTGAGGAGCTGAGCACCAAAGACTGCCAGCCTCGGCCCCAGCAGGGCTCCGCGCGTGCCATTTAAGGGAAGAGGAATGTGGCTCCTGCCAGATGAGTCAGGGGCTGCTACCGCAGAGCAGGGGTGCTAAATAATTCACCACAGCAGCCTGCTCTGACATCCATCTGGGCCTGTCCCCTTGTGACCCCGGAGATGCACCAGCAGGGTTCCTGCTTGCACTGGTGTCGCGGGGAGCAGGCAGAATATACAAAGCAGCAGGCAGACCGCCCTGGCTGTCAGTGGCTCTGCGGGCCTCAGAGTCAGGGAAGAAGGCAGGCAGGGTTGGGGGACGGGTAGGGGCTGATCTGAGGGTGCTGACGGCCACTCTAGTCAGAGGGCTTGGGATGGTGCCTCACTGTCCTGACTCTAGTACGTTTGCACTCAGACTCCGTTAATGTTTTTTAAGAACCTGCTCTGTGCTTGGTAATTTTGCCTGTGTTATCTCGTGTAATCCAGAAAGTTCCATGAGGCAGCAACTATCCGATGAAGCTCTTGAGAAACAGTGACTTACCCATTTCACACAGCTGGTAATAAGGTGCAGAGTCAGGGTTTGACCTTGGACACACCCCTCCTATCACTCAGAGGTTCCTGGCCATCAGGAAACGTTTCTGGAGGACGTTTCTCTCTCCTCCACCTGTCATTCAGACTCCCACGTGTTAGGCCAAACATTACCCGTTTCTCTGAAGTGGCGCAGGTTATGGTGGATAAGTAAACCTCTGCCATCGCTCATTTTGGCTGGAAATTCGAGTTCAGGTGTATTTTGTTTGTTTGTTTGTTTTTGTAGTTTGAACTTAGCATTGGCTTGGTCCCATGAATTTCCTCCCTGAGAGGATGTGAGGGTCTTCAGGCAAGATTCCCAGGTTCTCCTCCAGGGCCTCATTGAGCCTGGGGAATGGTGGAGGAATGGGAGCACAGGCCTGGAGGAGTAGAATGATGCATTGGAACAGAACCAGATGCTGGTGAGGCTTTTTCTCAGCCCAGCATGTCAGGAAGACTTAGTTCTGCAACTCTAAGAAGGTAATTTTGCATAATACATCACACGAACAATCTACCTTCCTAGCCACTCTCATTAAATGCACAGTTCACCTCAGTGTGATAGCTGGGCAGGTCTCCGATTTCTGTTTTACAGTTGATAATATTAGTACCTAACACTTACCAAGTGTTCCTGGTGTGTCTGAAGCAGTGCAAAATGCCTTGCAAAGATTGTTTGAACTCCTATAACAAGAAAAGAGATTACAATCAGTTCTCACCATTTATTCACATTTTCCCAAGAACGCTTCTAAAGAACAGAGAGTTTAAGTAATTTCCCAGTGGCATATAGACCACAAGAGCCAGAGCCCAGAATCAAACGCAGACTTCCTGATTCTATTTCCAGGACTAGTCCTATTATAGTAGGACTTTCTTTCAAACCAAGATAAATTAGATGCCCTCTATAGCGAGCTATTTATAGATGTTAAAGAATATTTAAGATGAAAAAGAGCAGGGGTGGAATCCAGCACAGAGGGTTGAGAGATATGCATGCCACATCTATACTTCTCATCCTTTCGTCTCCATCAATCATCTGCCTGACAACAGTCACAGGTGTGACAGTCTCCCAGGGCTGTGATCAGCTTCTGAGGAAAATGAAAAAAAATTAAAAGTTATATGGAAATATAAGACTGTGGTTATCCATAATTGTCACAACCATGAATGAATCATCAGCTGTGGCAATTTACAGTCGGCCATGGCATGGCTCAGTGGTAAAGAATCCACCTGCCAATGCAGGAGATGCGGGTTTGACCCCTGGTTGGGGAAAATTCCCTGGAGGAGGACATGGCAATCCACTCCAGTGTTCTTACTTGGGAAATCCCATGACATAGCAGCCTGGCAGGCTACAGCCCATGGGATTGCAGAGTTGGACATGACTGAGTGACTGAACAGCAGCAGCATGACATGCATAATACAGGCTGCTGGTCATGGGTATTCCATTCATTCAAACTGTATTTACTGAAGGCCTACTATGTGCCAGGCACTGTTCCAGACTCTGATGTTAGGGCACTGAGCAAAAATGACAAAACTCTGTCTCTACCCCGCCCCCCACTGCAGCATGGAGCTTACATTCTAGGGCTTGGTAGGGAATCAGACCGCATAGCAACATACACAAGTAAAACGTGTAGTGATTTCAGAGTGTTAAGTGCTGGAAATTAACTTCAAAATGGCAGTGTGAGGAGTATGGCAGACCCTTTAAATTTATCAGAGAAATGGTTGTTTGACTGCTATAAATTATTTGTTTTTAAAAAAACACAGAAAAACAAGCATTTATAGTTTTGAATGATTTCTGTTTCAAGGCAAACCATTCAATATTACAGTAATCCAAGTCTATGCCCCAACCAGTAATGCTGAAGAGGCCGAAGTTTAACGGTTCTATGAAGACCTACAAGACCTTTTAGAACTAACACCCAAAAAAGATGTCCTTTTCATTATAGGGGACTGGAATACAAAAGTAGGAAGTCAAGAAACACCTGGAGTAACAGGCAAATTTGGCCTTGGAGCACGGAATGAAGTAGGGCAAAGGCTAATAGAGTTTTGCCAAGAGAACGCACTGGTCATAGCAAACACCCTCTTACAACAACACAAGAGAAGACTCTACACATGGACATCACCAGATGGTCAACACCGAAATCAGATTGATTATATTCTTTGCGGCCAAAGATGGAGAAGCTCTATACAGTTAGCAAAAACAAGACCAGGAGCTGACTGTGGCTCAGATCATGAACTCCTCATTGCCAAATTCAGACTTAAATTGAAGAAAGTAGGGAAAACCATTAGACCATTCAGATATGACCTAAATCAAATCCCTTATGATTATACAGTGGAAGTGAGAAATAGATTTAAGGGTCTAGATCTGATAGATAGAGTGCCTGATGAACTCTGGACGGAGGTTCATGACATTGTACAGGAGACAGGGACCAAGACCATCCCCATGGAAAAGAAATGCAAAAAAGCAAAATGGCTGTCTGAGGAGGCCTTACAAATAGCTGTGAAAAGAAGAGAAGCGAAAAGCAGAGGAGGAAAGGAAAGATATAAGCATCTGAATGCAGAGTTCCAAAGAATAGCAAGGAGAGATAAGAAAGCCTTCCTCAGCGATCAATGCAAAGAAATAGAGGAAAACAAAAGAATAGGAAAAACAAGAGATCTTTTCAAGAAAATTAGAGATATCAAGGGAACATTTCATGCAAAGATGGGCTCGATAAAGGACAGGAATGGTATGGACCTAACAGAAGCAGAAGATATTAAGAAGAGGTGGCAAGAATACACAGAAGAACTGTACAAAAAAGATCTTCATGACGAAGATAATCACGATGGCGTGATCACTCACCTGGAACCAGACATCTTGGAATGTGAAGTCAAGTGGGCCTTAAAGAGCATCACTACGAACAAAGCTAGTGGAGGTGATGGAATTCCAATTGAGCTATTTCAAATCCTGAAAGATGATGCTGTGAAAGTGCTGCACTCAATATGCCAGCAAATTTGGAAAACTTAGCAATGGCCACAGGACTGGAAAAAGTCAGTCTTCATTCCAATCCCAAAGAAAGGCAATGCCAAAGAATGCTCAAACTACTGCACAGTTGCACTCATCTCACACGCTAGTAAAGTCATGCTCAAAATTCTCCAAGCTAGGCTTCAGCAGTATGTGAACCGTGAACTCCCAGATGTTCAAGCAGGTTTTAGAAAAGGCAGAGGCACCAGAGATCAAATTGCCAACATCCGCTGGATCATGGAGAAAGCAAGAGAGTTCCAGAAAAACATCTATTTCTGCCTCATTGACTATGCCAAAGCCTTTGACTGTGTGGATCACAAGAAACTGTGGAAAATTCTGAAAGAGATGGGAATACCAGACCACCTGACCTGTCTCTTGAGAAACCTGTGTGCAGGTCAGGAAGCAACAGTTAGAACTGGACATGGAACAACAGACTGGTTCCAAATAGGAAAAGGAGTACGTCAAGGTTGTATATTGTCACCCTGCTTATTTAACTTCTATGCAGAGTACATCATGAGGAACGCTGGGCTGGAAGAAGCACAAGCTGGGATCAAGATTGCCGGGAGAAATATCAATAACCTCAGATATGCAGATGACACCACCCTTATGGCAGAAAGTGAAGAGGAACTCAAAGGCCTCTTGATGAAAGTGAAAGAGGAGAGTGAAAAGGTTGGCTTGAAGCTCAACATTCAGAAAACTAAGATCATGGCATCTGGTCCCATCACTTCATGGGAAATAGATGGGGAAACAGTGGAATCAGTGTCAGATTTTATTTTTTGGGGCTCCAAAATCACTGCAGATGCTGATTGCAGCCATGAAATTAAAAGACGCTTACTCCTTGGAAGAAAAGTTATGACCAGCCTAGATAGCATATTAAAAAGCAGAGACATTACTTTGCCAACCAAGGTCCGTCTAGTCAAGGCTGTGGTTTTTCCTGTGGTCATGTATGGATGTGAGAGTTGTACTGTGAAGAAAGCTAATCGCCGAAGAATTGATGCTTTTGAACTGTGGTGCTGGAGAAGACTCTTGAAAGTCCCTTGGACTGCAAGGAGATCAACCAGTCCATTCTAAAGGAGATCAATCCTGGGTGTTCATTGGAAGGACTGATGCTAAAGCTGAAACTGCAGTACTCTGCCCACCTCATGCAACAAGTTGACTCACTGGAAAAGTCTGATGGAGGGATTGGGGGTAGGAGGAGACGGGGACGACAGAGAATGAGATGGCTGGATGGCATCACTGACTTGATGGACATGAGTTTGAGTGAACTCTGGGAGTTGGTGATGGACAGGGAGGCCTGGCGTGCTGTGGTTCATGGGGTCGCAGAGAGTCGGATACCACTAAGCGAGTGAACTGAACTGAACTGAATGGTTTTGAAAAATTGTTCCAAGTATATGCAGCAAATGTAGAAACAACTATTCAAGAAAATCTACTAAATCTTGGTAAGAACAGAGAGTGTGCAGCATTTGAGCCTTGACCCTTTCATCTCATCATCCCTTATTCTCCCCACACAGATCAGTGTGCTGGAAACTCTGCTCTGAAAGTAATGCAGCCAGGAAGGTGGGACTCCATCTCCCCTAGATTCCAGTGAGAGGGAAAACCTCAAAAACTGGCACCACCCTGCTCCTGCACAGGAAGCCTGCTTTATTCAGATCAGATTGTGGAGCAGTTTATGCCTCAGGGTTTTGTTGAAGGCAATAGAACAGTCAGAGAGCAGAGAATGGAAGCTAATAGCTGGGTATGATACCAATAAATATAGACCAGAGGCAGGTGCTCAGAGAGACTGTGTTCATGCCCTCTGAGGAGCAACATCAGAGGCTGCACACTGCAGGGAAACAGACTTCACTCAACTTGACTATCCAGTCACTAGACAAATAAGCAAATAGCAACAGGGTCCTGGAAAAAGGAAGAGGGAGTCAGTGTTCAGAGTTGCTCCAGTGTATTATCTAAAATGTTCAGCTCTCAAAAACTTATCATGAGTCATCCAAAGAAACATAAAGTGTGATCCGGAGACTGGAGAAAAAGAAGGCAAAAGAACCTGTCTGTGAGGGGATATAAATGCCAGATTTACCAAAGACTTCAAAGCAGCTATTAAAATATGTTCAAAGAACTATAAGAAACTATATCTAAAGAATTAAAGGCAAGCATGGTTACAATGTCTCATCAAATAGAGAATATCAGTAAAGAGGAGTTTTAAAATAATTATTTTTAAAATGGAAATTTTATAGAGTATACTAACAAATGAAAAATTCACTAGCAGTTTTAATGTGGAGAAAGAATCTGCAAACTAAAGGATGGATCAGTAAAAAGATTATTCTGTCTGCAGAGTAGGGAGAAAAAGAATGAGGGGAAAAACCAGAATCTTTGAAAAATGTGACATACCTTTAAGTATACTGACATATGCATAATGGAACCAGATGAAGGAACAGAGAAACAATTATTTCAAGAAATAATAGTGGAGGAGAGACGCCCGGCTCCGGCGGCGCAGGCGCGAGAGACGCCCGGCTCCGGCGCAGCCGACCACGTGCAGAATCGTGGCTGAGAGGAGCTACCCCGCGCCCAGGGTTAGGGCGGTGGCCGAGAGGAGCTGTACCACGTTCAGAAGGCGGTGGCTGCTTGGGCACCGGAGGGCCGAGAGGAGCTGATCCACATTCAAAGCAGGAGGGGCGACCTTGAGGCGATACCCCTCGTCCAAGGTAAGGTACAGCGGCTGCGCCTTGCTGGAGCAGCTGGGAAGAGATACTCCACGACCAAGTGGAATATAAGAATCCAGTGTTCTGGGTAGGAAGGAACAAGATGGCGGAGGGATAAGATGGCAAGACCACTTTCTCCCCCACAAATTCGTCAAAAGAACATTTGAACGCAGAGTAAAGTCCACAAAACAACTTCTGAATACTGGCAGAGGACATCAGGCTCCCAGAAAAGCAGCCCATTGTCTTCTAAAGGAGAGAGAAGAAATCCAGCTCCACCCACCAGAACACCGACACATGCTTCCCTAACCAGGGAACCCGGACAATCACCCGTCCAACCCCACACACAGAGAAGAAACTACATAATAAAGAGAACTCCACAAACTGCAAGAAGAGGGAAAGGCCACCCCAAGCAAAGCAATATAAGCAAGATGAAGAGGCAGAGAAATACCCAGCAAGTAAAGGAACAAGATAATTGCCCACCAACACAAACAAAAGAAGAAGATATAGGGAATTTACCTGATAAAGAATTTCAAATTTTGATGGTGAAAATGATTCAAAATCTTCAATGCAAAATGGAGTTACAGATAAATAACCTAGAGAAAAGGATTGAGAAGATGGAAGAAAGATTTAATAAGGACTTAGAAGAAATAAAAAAGAGTCAATATACAATGAATAATGCAATAGATGAGATCAGAAACACTCTGCAGGGAACAAACAGTAGAATAACAGAGGCAGAAGACAGGGTAAGAGAACTAGAAGATAGAATTGTAGAAATAAATGAAACAGAGAGGAAAAAAGAAATGAGGACAATATTAGAGACCTCTGGCACAATGTTAAACGCTCCAATATTCGAATCATAGGAGTCCCAGAAGAAGAAGACAAAAAGAAAGACCATGAGAGAATACTTGAGGAGATAATAGTTGAAAACTTCCCTAAAATAGGGAAAGAAATAATCACCCAAGTCCAAGAAACCCAGAGAGTCCCCAACAGGATAAACCCAAGGCGAAATACTCCAAGATACATATTAATCAAATTAACAAAGATCAAACACAAAGAACAAATATTAAAAGCAGCAAGGGAAAAGCAGCAAATAACACATAAGGGGATTCCCATAAGGATAACAGCTGATCTTTCAACAGAAACTCTTCAGGCCAGAAGGGAGTGGCAAGACATACTTAAAGTGATGAAAGAAAATACCCTACAGCCCAGATTACTATACCCAGCAAGGATCTCATTCAAATATGAAGGAGAAATCAAAAGCTTTACAGACAAGCAAAAGCTGAGGGAATTCAGCATCACCAAACCAGCTCTCCAACAAATGCTAAAGGATCTTCTATAGACAGGAAACACAGAAAGAATGTATAAACTTGAACCCAAAGCAATAAAGAAAATAGCTACGGGATCGTACTTATCAATAATTACCTTAAACGTAAATGGGTTGAAATTTTCAAAAAGGCTAGGAACAATTCTCATAGCCATCAATAGTTCAGTGTTGAGTTCATGAATAGTTTTTAAAGTTTGGGACAAACTGTAGTATTTGCTATTTGAAGTACTATTTGTAATTGGCATATTACGATGTAACATTGGTCTTCATTTCCAACTTAAAACGCCTAAAAATGCCTAACAGGTTTTTAGATTTGTGAATTTTAGTTGAAATGTATTTTACGATGTTACTAAACCTGCAGAAATATTGAAATATTTCAGAGAACTTATTCACTGTACATTTAATTTATTTTATTTATAAAAGTTATAAACTGTAGAAAGTTTTACTTGTTGGGTCAAATGCTTGTTGCTTCAAATGCTTGTTGCATTTGAAGTGCTAGTTACAAGAAAATCAAATACCTTCAATGTATAAATGCTATTAAGTTTTTAAAGGACTCTAGAGTATAAGTAAGTTTGTTTAAAGAAATTTAGTCTGTTCAACTTGAAAAAAATAAATAAATAAAATTGGGGAAAAAATAAATAAAAAGAAAAATTAAAGCAATGAAAAAAAAAATAATAGTGGAAAACTTCCCAAATCTGATGCAAAAATATTAGTCCATATATCCAGGAAGCTAATGCACTCCAAGTAAATAAATCAAAAGACAGCCTCACTGATAAACATCTTAGTAAAAATATTGAAAAGTGAAGAGAAAATCTCGAAAACAATAAGAAAAAAGCAGCCAGTCACATTCAGGGGAACCCCCAGTAGGATTAACAGCTTATTTTGCAATCTTGACAAAGACACTAGTAATAGTTCCTAAAAAGGTTAGACAGAGTTATCTACCACATGACCCAGCAACTCCATTCCTAAATACATACCCAAGAAGAATGAAAACGTAATCACAAAAACTTGGACACAAATGTTCATGATAGCATTATTGATACTCATCAGAAAGTAGAAACATCCCAATGTCCATCAGTTGATGAATGGATGAATAAAATGTATGTTCATACAATGGAATATTATTCATTCCATCGAAAAGGAATGAGGCTCTGGTCTAAGCTGCATCATGGATGAACCTTGAAAATATCACACTAAATGAAAGAAGCCAGTTACAAAAGGTCACATATTATATGATTCCATTTATATGAAATGTTCAGAATAGTTAAATTTCTAGAGACAGAAGGTAGATTAGTGTTTGCCTTGGGCTAGAACAGTGGGGGCAAATGGGGAGTGATACTACTTGCCAAGAGGTTTGTTTCATGGTTGGTGGAAAATCTAGAATTATTTTCTGATAAGCGTTGCACACCTCTGTGAATATACTAAAACTTATTGAATTGTATGCTTTAAATGAGTGAACTCTGTGGTTTATAAATTATCACAATTAAAAAATTGCTTTTAAGATTGCTAAGTGCTATGGAGAAACATAAAGTAAGGAACAGGTTTGGTAGTATTAGGGAGGTGGGAGGGAAACAGTCACCGGTAGAATGGGGAGCCCTCACTGAGGTGACATTTTTAAGACTTGAAAAGACAAGAGATGGGCCAGGCTACCATCTGCAAGAAGAAAATTTCAGGCAGAGGGAAGAACAAGTGCAAAGACTGCTAGGCAGGCATATGCCTGGTATGTTTGGGGACTGGTGTTAGAATGACAGCAGGGCGGAGAATAGCCAGAGTTGGTGTCAGAGAAATCATGGGGCAGAGATCTCAGGGGCTTCATTCTGAGATGAGCAGCATTGATGGGTTTTGAGTGGAAGTGTAACATGCTTTCATGTTTGTTTTCCGAGAAACACTATGATCATGGTTTTGTGAATAGACTGAAAGGGGCAAAAGTAGAGGGGAGGGTTGATGGTGGCTCGCATCTCCATCCAGGAGAAAGGTGGTAGTGGCTTGGAGCAGGGTGAGGAGAGTGGAAGTGATAGAGTGATATTACATTCTGCCTGTGTTTTGAAGGTCGAGCCATCAGGACTAGTCAAAGGTTATAAAACATTGAGTTTCAGGAGTCAGATAGTAAATATGTCAGGCTTGCTGGCCAAACAGTCTCTGTTGCAACTACTCAGTTCTGAGGAAGCATGAATGTAGCTGTAGATGATAAATAAATGAATGGGTAGCATTATGTTCCAATCGAATGCTGTTTGCAAAAACATGAAACATCCACTTGGCTAGTGGGATGCGGTTTGCCAACTCGTGGATGAGGCGTCAAGGGCAAGCGGAAGAACAGAGTGAAGGGTGACTCGAAGGTGTTTTCTTTTTAACCAGGAAAGATGCAGTTGCCATTCACTGAGATAGTGAATACTGCAGATGGGCAGATTTGCTGGTGGGGGAGGAGGGTGGTATTGAGAACTGAGATCTGGACTTGTTAAATGTGAGAAGCCTTTTAGACATCCAAGTGTAGATGTGACATTGGCAGGTGGATCCATAAGCCTTGTGTTCGTGGAATAAGAATGGCCTGGAGTTGGCCATGAAGGTGGTGTTTAAGATCCTGGAGCAGATGAAAGAAGTGAATGTAGATAGAAAAGAGAAGAGGTCTCAGGACTGAGCCCTGAGGTAATCCAGTGTTCAGCTGTCAGGGAGGTGAGGAAGAACAGCTAGAGGGTGGGAGTAAAACCGGGAGCCTGTGACATCCTGGTAGCTTAACTAAGCAAGTCAGAGAGATTCACTCCATCTTTTCCTTTCCCACTCACAAAATCGTGTTGGAATGCACACGAGCAGAGAGATGTTCTTACAGGAATAATCCAAAATTCCCTCTAATTCCTAGAGGAGAAAAATCATTGTCAGACTTTATATCCATTCAGCAAATATTCATTAGCTGTCAGGCCACTGGCCACTCGACTGGGTGCTCAGAATAAAATGGTGAGCCAGAAAAGGCCGGTCCCTGCTCTCAGAGATGTACAGTCTAGTTAGAGAGAGGCACTAATGAAGTTATCATTAACATTGAACGTGGATGGACCAGAACTACATCCACGGTTGTAGAATCTATGTGACAGGACACGGGTTCTAACAGAAAGGACACACATCTAAGACAGCAGGACTGTGAGTTTTGTACAGAGGAATTCATCTAGTCTAGATGACCAGGGAACCGTCTACATTTTTTGTCTGTTTTTAATAGTAAGGTAATCCCAACGTATTGCACCCTTATTGGGACACACCTGCTTTTTGAAAGGTTGGCTGAGAGCCTTTGAATTAGAGGAAGAAATACAAACTCGGTAATCAGACCCAGGACCACATCTTAGCTGTGGGTCCTTGTGTCTTCCTTTTATCCCTTTTGAACCTCAGTGTCCTCATCTGTACAATAGAGGATAATCAGAGCTCTGATCTGGGATCAAATGAGATACTGTGCAAAGCACGTGAGTTATAAATCCTTCCCAGTGCTCGCGAAAAACAGTATGTCAGTTTACACATCTGTGACACTCTGTGTCCAGGATAATTTTCCTGAGACAGATCTCTGTTGCCAGTTTGGTATTTTATGAGGCAGAGTCATTTTTCAATCTTTTCCAGGGTATCGTCCATTTTTCCAGCATTCTCTTCCAAAAGAAGGATACAGGAGCTTGAGTGCCTGCATTTAGAAAGTGCTGGAAAACTGAAGCGCCCTTGTACAATTCTTGGTGGTTCTCCTGGCTCTTTACATAGAGAAAATTCAATTTCTTATTCTGCTGTTAAGTGAAAGTTAGTAGTTACAAAAAGCTGCTGTAATAAGTGCAGCTTTCTTTATCTAAAACAAAAGTAATGTTTGCTAGCACACGCAGTCACTTTAACAGTATTTTTATGGAAATGTGTGATGGTAAGCATGTTTAAATCATTGATGCAGTTTTTAATCTTTTGGGGGAAGGGAGCAGTCTTTCGTTTTGATTTGCCCACACTTGCTTGTCCCTATTTCTCCTTTTAATTAATGTAATTAAAAGAGGATAAAAGGCTATGTTGAAATTTTGTGCATTAGATTATTGGGATCAAGAATAATTAAAATGTATGAAATATGGCTGATTCCTGTGTGGTGGGAAAAAAAAGAAAAGGAAGGCCTCTTTCTTTTTTGGATTTAAAGTGTGTCAGGTTATTTTTCACAAGATGCAGAATGTGTCTATGGTCTGAGACGCATTTATGATAATGGAATCTTATATAAATGGGTGAGAAAAAAGGGGTGCTATCGAGTGGAGTAATTCTTACCTTTATCGTGAACAATTTTATCATTTACGGCTGCATTTCTTATTCTTGCTCCCTTCTGTGAAAACCCAATGGGAAATAATAGTATATCCTGTTATATTGTTATATGTGAGGTGCTTTACAAAGCCCTTCATATAAAGTAACTTATCTGTCTCCATTATATAGATGGAGAAACTGAAACTTAGAAAAGGTGATTGGTTGTTAATTACCAAGGTCATGCAGCTAGGAGGTAATAGAGTTGGATTTAGATTCAGGTCTTTTTGTTGGGCTCTTTCAAGGACAATGCCCACTGCCTGTTGGAGGAGGCAGCTTATTATGAGTCTGAATTGGAAAAGTAGTTAGAATCTCTTGAGGAGAATCTGTTTCAGGTATTTCTATTTTATGAAGGCAGTTCCACCTTTGGGTGCCTTGTTTGTGTTTACCTGCAGTAGAGAAACTCCTCAAGTCGCTTTTATTTTCTGTATGCTTACATGGGTTATATGTTGTTGCTTGGAAGTTAATAAAATTCTAAAATATTTTGTTTTCTCCCTGTTGGGGCAAAACAGATGCAGTTTTGATCTCTAGTATTCATTTAGGACTATTATCATTTCTTTGATGTTAAACATACTTTTAATAAGACATTGTGGGTTTAGGAGATTGTGTTATTTTTTAAAAAATGAATTTACATGGCAAAAATAAAATTTGACGGCTGTGGTAGGCATTGGTAGGACTCTTCATAATCTGTTCTTTTCCTCTTTTTTCCGGGTATACAAGTGTCAGTCCCTTTGCAGTGGAGTGAGGTCATGGAACTTGTTTGACCAATATAAGTGATTTAATTCACCTCCAAGCTGAGGCACCTAAAGGCATCTCCAATTCTCTCTTCTTCTGTTGCTGCAACTTAGAAATTATGTGTTGAGGTCACAGATACACAGGGAAGAAGCAAACTAGATCCCCGAGTTGCTGCTTGGAATGGAGGTGCCTGGAGAGGCTCTGGGCCTCCAACCAACTTTGAGTGAAAAATCAATTTTCTTTGTGTTAAATAACTGAGGTCTACGATTGTTACTGCATAATAGCCTAGCCTATACCAACTAATGTAACAATTTTTGGTCAACCTCCTCTTCTTCATTTTGAAAAATTGACTGGATTTTGAAATCTAAATGTCAGAGAACCAATCTTGAGTAGATTATTTAAAGCTATATAAAACAATCTCTCTCTCTTTATATTATGTATGTGTGTATATATATATGTGTATTTATGCACTATACACATACATACTATAAAGTTTTAAAAAACGTAGTCTTTAAAAATATATAATAAAATATATATTATATACTTAAAATTTATAATATAAATAAGTTTTATATACAAAATTATATAACTTGTAAGTTTTAAAGAATAATAAAATATATATTATATACTTAAAGTTTATAATATAAATAAGCTTTATATATGAAGTTATATAAATTACAAGTTATAGTAAATTTTAAATAATATATTCTTTTAAAATATATATTTACAGTATGTGTATATATATTAATTATGCATACATACCTTTTTAAATAAAATTAAACTTAAGTGAGTTTAAGACCTTTATTAGATAAGTGTTTTGAAACTTGGTAATATCCCTTATAGTAGTTAAGATTTCACAATTTCAGAGCTAGAGGTACTAGTGTAAACTGGCCAGGTCCGGGGCTATGTTGATCTCTGTAAAGTGCCCCTAAGAGCAAAAACAGTGCCGTTGTTCTGAGTGACCCAGGCCAGTTCATATCATCTTCAGATTCAAGCGTCTTCCTTAGGTCCAAGTGAAATCCCTCTTTAGTTCATTGAAAATCCATTCCTCCTTATTTTACACCTATGAAGATGGAGATAAAAAATTGTTCATTATGACTGTCCTCATTACAGCCCTTCATCTCAGAGGCCACAGCCCTTGTCATCACTTACCCTTCTCTTCTGCAAGATAACCAGCCGTGATTCGATTACCCTTTCCCCATAATCCTCTAACAAGATTTTGACTAATGCGGGCGGAATGGAAAGATGATTTGATCTTTCTCGCGTGTGTGAAGCGGTCTCTTTGTCATGACCTGCCAGTGTCCTGTTGGTGCTGCTGCACCACCTGGTACTTCTGCAGGGGAGCTTCTTACTTCTGCTCTGTGCGAGTGCTTTCCCCTTACATCTGTACCCCTGCCCCATCTGCAACACCCTCTCTACCAGCTCACATTTGACCATGACACTTTTAGCACTCTTTTCATTTAGGACTTCTGGATTTTGTGTCATGCTTATTAGTAAGACCTTTCCCCTATAACCTTGGTTTTTCATCCCCCCTACCCCGCCTCAATTTTTTTTTTTTTTTTTTGATCTTCATGATTCAGATCACATTCTTCTTGATTCCTGATGACTTCAGCCTCAATCAACCTTGGCCTCCTTGTCTCTCTTCCTGTATACTGTATGTGTGAAAATAATACTGTGCTATCTCAATAGAAGGTCCTGAAGGTCTCACAAGTGCTGCCAGTTCTCCCCTCCCCCACCCCCAAGAAGTTCGCTGTCAGGAACCTGCCATTTCACTCTGTTGTGTCAAAACAGGATGAGCTTCATCCCTATTTACCAGACCTCTAAATTTCCAAAGTAGTTGTTGCCTCACCTTGTCCAATTCCTAATGGCATATTTTCCCAAAATCCAGAATAGAACAATATTCTCCAGGATGAAAATAATTGTCACAGGGAATTATCGATCCCTGTTTTGTGATTTCAGCCATCTCCTGCAAGGGTAACGCACAGCTCTCCAGCTCCCCACCTCTGAGCTGCAGTCACAGAGCACTCCCTGTCAAAGGGACGTTGGCCACGTAATTTTGCACCACCACCCCCTCCTGACTGCAATCAGACCTTCAAGAACTCTGCACTCACCTATCATAACATGCGTCATGCTCTCCTCTAATTGCTTGCTTAATTGTCTTCCCCTCTGATTTCTTGGCTTTTTAAAGGCAGAGCCCATGTCTTTCTTGGTCACCTCGATGTCCCTAAGGCCTAGCACACTGACTGACAAACAGGAGCTCATTTAATAAGTGGATGGTTCCATGAATGAGTGGATGAAGGACCCAGTGCTTGCCAGAAACACAGTTGTCTCTCTCCGTTGTGTAGATTCAGGGGAAGGAGACCGCTGGGGCTTCTTTGTCATTTTCCCTGCTTTCTTCCCAGTTTCATAGCAATTGAAAAGTATCTGTGTTGCTTCATGGAGGAAGACTGTGTCAGCAGCTCACTTAGGTGAAACTTTTGAGTGGTACCCTAGGAATGGGGAAGATTTGGCTGTTTTCTGTTTACCCACTTTCTCCTGCCTTCTGAAGTTTGGTCATTAACTAGTGGTGCCAAAATGAATAGTAACTAAAGGGTCATCACTTCCACGACCAACAGCTAACATTCATTGAATGTTTGCTGGGTGCTCCGTCCAGTGCTGAGGACTTCACACTGAGGATTATTTGCTCCTCAAAAGAGTTCTGTAAAAATAAGCCCCTCTTGTTTTAGAGAAGAACGTAAGGCCCCCAGTCAGACAGTTAGCCAATGTTAGAGCCGAGGTCTGACTGCAGGCACTCTATTCCAGACCTCTTGTCACACCCTGCCCCCTTACGAAATGGATGGTCATGTGCCAGATTTATTCCAGGTGAAGATAAATCACTTTTCACGCATTCTGCTCTGCATTCCTCTTCATTGCTTCCCTGCCCATCACTTGTGAATTGCTTCTCGTGATTCTCCTATGATCTTGACAATAATAAGTACATCAGAAGGGCTTATCTTCAGATGAAAAAACTGGGGCACAGAAAGTTGAAGTGACTTGCCCATGATCACTCTGGAGTAGGGTGTCACTGCTTCCACTTGGCCATTGGTGGCCCCAGGCTGGTTTATTTGATCATCTCCTTGAAGGATATTGAGATGTGGGGGAAGCATTTGCTTCCCCACGTCCTCTGAGTTCTGTGTGATGGAGACCTGAAGCAGAGTATGACTCATTGGCTTGTATTCAGTTTCTATTAGTAAAAAGTTTTTCCACGTCCCACAATTTTCACCATGAAAGATCTTCTGTGAAGCAGAGAGAAGCAGTTTGAAAGAAGTTATTAAGCATTATTAATACAATTATGTATAACAAAAGACACAATTTAACTTCCCCATATCCCACAAAGAGATTCATTTGAAGCTTCAGGAACTCCAGCTGAAAGGGCAGAGCTCATGGGGGTGGGTTCTTCAGGCAGGGGAGTGGAGAGTGTGGGCAAGGAGCCGTGCTGGCTGCTTTGTCCTCAGGGACACTTCTGCATTATGGAATACACCTCTCCCCAGCCCCTCCCTCACCTCCACTTGAGGACCCCACACTGCATCCTCATTGCAGGCAGAGTCCAGCACACTGCCTAGACAGCACTGAAAGAAGAATTATTTTAAACAATAAAAGAGGACTGTGGATATGAGAAGAGATACTATGGCCAGCCCAGTGGAAGGAAAGCTTAGTGCATTTTTTTTTTTTTACTTCACCCAAAATATCAGAAATAACTGTTACTTGCTATTGTGCTTGGTCCCTCAGTCATGTCCATCTCCCTGCAACCCCATGGACCAGAACTTGCCAGGCTTCTCTGTCCATGGGATTTTTCAGGCAAGAATACTGAAGTGAGTTGCCATTTCCTTCTCCATATTTAGACTTCCCTGGTCACTCAGCTGGTAAAGAATCCACCTGCAACGCAGGAGACCCTGGTTTGATTCCTGGGCTGGGAAATCCCCTGGAGAAGGGAACAGCTACTCACTCATGTGGTCTTGCCTGGAGAACTCCATGGACAAAGGAGCCTGGCAGGCTGCAGTCCATGGGGTCACAAAGAGTCGGATACGACCGAGAGATTTTCACTTTACTTCTCCGTATTTTCTGTTGCTGGTAACTGTGTTAGTCTTCACCACATTCCACTCAGTATTTTTACTTTATTACATTAGAGCGAACACGTACCTGTACCCAGTTCCCAGAAGTTCTTGGCACAGAGTAGGTACTCAGAACATATTTATTGAATAAAAGGACGGTACAGATGAAGAAACTATAGACCCTAAGGTTGGAAGTGCCCTGCTTAGGGTCACATCTCTAACAGGAAGCAAAGTCAGGATTTAAACCCAGGGCTATCCAATACTATAAAGTTCTTTCTTCCTGACTGTTTGGATAGGCCTCTTTGTTGGTACAGAAAGATGGAGATTAAAGACCCAAAGGTCTTTAACAGAGCTGTAGACTGAGGTCCAGGAAATGTTCTGGCCCATCCTTGCTGGAATCCCTCCGTGGCCCTGGAAAAGCTGCTTCTCCATTCAGAACCTCAGTTTCTAATGGGAAAAGGGGAGAGATGAAAGTTGTGCTTTCTAAGGTTCCAGTGGCCCTAAGAAGCGTCTGGGAAGCTCTCTGGTTTGTCATCTCTAGTGCTCACTTGGTGCTGGGGTCAGGCTTGACAGAGTGGCCAGTTCAACAGCCAAGCACTTGAGGAAAGCAATCATTTGGTTTTATCTAAAGGTGCACAAACTATCAAGGATGACATAGCCCCAAGCCAGAAAATTCCCTGAAATGAAAGTTGGAGAGAGAAAAGAAAGAAAAAGAAAGTAGAGACAATTGGGGGTGGGGGAGAGCTCTGATTGCACCCTGCATTGATGCAGCACATAATCTGAAACAGGCGCTCAGGTTCATAACTGTGCCCAGATCTGATCCCTGGCACATAAGAGCACAGCCTTTAAAAAAAAACAAAACAAAAGGTGTGCATCTTTAAAGCTTCTCTTCTCCTATGTGATATTTTTGTACCCCTTTGGAGGTTGTGTTGCTGGGGCGTTTGCATCCAGCAAAGGCTTTCTTCCTCCTTCCTGGCTTGGGGATTATTGATTTGGAAGGCGAGGGTAATTTACATGTAAATAAATCTCAGCGCTGGGCAGAGGGGACGGGACATCCAGATGCCGTGACTGACTTGCTGACGTCACGGCTTCATTAGCATGCGGAGGATGCGAGCACTGCAACAGCGACTTCGGCACCACCGGCAGCTCCGCCGACAGTTATTAGTATTTCTCGGCGGAGCTGCACAGTTCTTGGCTCTGTGTCTTGAGCTCCGCGACCAGCTGACTGGTTGCCCCCGGGTCTGGCTCAGGATCAGCTGGTGACGCTGAAGCTGGGGTCTGTGACTTCCTGAAGATTGTCGTGAAGAAGGGGAGTTCATATGAAACTGGGGTTCTCGGGAAGGCGAACGGATCCGAAGGGAGAGAAGAAGTCACACTTTTTCCCCCAGCCTGGTGGATCCCAGGAGAGTCTGAATCCAGCAGTGCTGTTTCTGTGAGCGAAGGCAGAGCAGCGCAGGCTCCGAGCCTGCTGCTGCTGGCCTCAAGAAGAGTCCTGATTTGGCGAAGGGTTTCCAGAAAAAGATGCTTTGGCTGCCTGCCGTCCTGCTTGCCGTCTTAGGAGCCAGACCCAGGGGAAAAGTGAACTGGGGCAATTGACAAGCTCAGAGGCTCTGGCGGAAGCTTCTATCCAGACTGGGAATTTCACTCTCCCTTGAGGTAGGTAAGAAATTTGTTGGAATTCACAAATTGAGCAACAGTGTATTTTCTAGGAAGGATGAGAAGGCTAGATCTAGAGGCTTTGCATGGGGGTGGGGTGGGCAGGACACTGGGGCTCTGTTATCTTGGCGAGGAGGCTGTTTTCTGTGGTCCTCTGGCACCTCTGCCCTTAACATGCTTATTGAAGCTCAGTTGCACGGTGACATTTCGCAGTTCTAGGGAGTCTTGAAGAATCACTTAAGTCTTAGTGCTTTAGAGGCAGCTTTTCTGTAAAAGAAGTGCAGCTGTCCTTAAAAAAAATAATAATACTAAAAGGGGAGAGGGTTTAAAAACCAAACACACACCTGACTGCGTGCTTGCATTTTGGCTCAGGATGTCAGAAGCCATTAGAGGCTCTGGGAAATGAAGACTTAGGTGAGATTTCCAGGCGAAGAAATGGCACTGGAATTATTTAGGTTTAATTTTAGCCAGTGCTTTCAGATTAGAAATGGTGACAGAGCTCCAGAATATGACTGCACAGCCCGGCTGAAACACATGACTCAGTGTGTTCTCTACCCTGGGTTTCTTAGTGGAGTGTTCACAGTGAGCTCTCCTCAGCTCTCGGTTTCCCCAAAGCCGATCACAGCATCCCGCATCTGCCACGAAGGTCTTGGTGATGAAAGACAGATTTTTAATCCCTTTTTTTTTTTTTTTTTTTTTGTTATGGGGTCTTAGAATATGCTGAGGTCTGATGGGGCTTTTATGAGCCATAAATAATCTGGGCTGGGCCAGATCACAGGGGGATAAGTGGTCTGTACCAGCTGTGATGCCATCCACTGGTCCAGGCGTGGCTCTTGTATAACTTCCGCCCGTATGCGATTTCCCTGGAGAGTTCTGCTTCTAGTCAGCGCATCCATGGCCGGTCGGGGGAGGGCTCCAGTGTGCTGTGACTCTGTAGACAAGGCCTATCTTGTACCTGAGCTGCAGCTTGCAAGGCTACAATTTGCTTTGCTTGAGTATCTCTTCCCAGAGAGTGTTTTAAACTGTCTCAGGGAGACCTAAACTAAATGAAGCAGCCTGGCCTCCTTGCTGGAGGCTGGATTGGCTACTCTAATCCTGTTTCCCAGAAGGTTTCCTGGCTGCTGATGGCTCTCACAGATGGGTCAGGATGAGTGTCCCCTTGGACCCCAGAGCAAGTCACAACTTTAACAGAATTACTGTATTTTGGAAATTTGGATTTTTTAATGCCTCCTTGAGTGCTTGTAAAGGTTTTGACTTTACGTCAAATGCTCTTTCCCGTTGGAAATTCTTTTTTTTTTTTTTTTTTAATGTGAAAATTAAAACATGTTGGCTCCAACAGACATTACAGCCTGTAAACAATCGTGGGGTGGCCAGAAATGGTAAAATAGCATTGTTTGAAATGGCAGGTTTGTAAGGGTTCACCATGCAATGTGGGGGGTGGGGAGAGAAATATTGGAAGGAAGGGGCATTCATGGAAGCTTGAGGAATGAACAGGGAATTTCGCGGTTAGGCAGTAGGGTATGATGTTTATCATCAAGGACTCAGACTCTGGATTCAGGAAGAGGTGAAAATACTTCAGCTGCCTTTCTGAATATTGTTTCCTGCTTGTGTAATGAGCAGAGCAGTGGAACCAACAGGCAAGTATAAGGATGAGGTGACATAGGAAAGCACCTAGCACAGTGCTAGCTACATAGTAAATGCCCAGTCAAAGTTAGCTATTAGTGCTGAGACTGTTGTCATTGTTACCTTTTTATCATCATTTTAATGTGTAGTTGCTTAATAAAAAAAAAGACAACCCACTGAAAAGGCAACATGCTCACATCCATTTGCGTGCAGAGAGGGTCAGCCAGCAGCAAAGCTGCCATCTTCAATCACTGTAATGTCCCAAACCATTCCCACTCAAAGCCACTTCCCACCCCGCTGACTGAGTTGACATAACAAAGTGTATTGTCTGCTGTATTTCGCAAAACTAGAAGTGACCTGATGCTATGATGAAAATCATCTAGCATCAGCTGGGGCTCAGGCACCCTTAAAGAAGTTCTCTTGTTTGACTGCCGGCAGGTCTCATATAGATCACTGCACGATCCAAATCAGAATCTATGCATTTCTAGATTTCTGTGCCTGTTTCTCTTCTGATCCAGCATTACATGTGTAGGAGGACTGCCTTTTCTTTCTTCTTTCTGTGTGATGCAGACACTAAGCATCAAAGGGAGGCCTTTGAATACATTCTTCGTCTGATGAATGGCTCCTTGGAAGTTCCATGGCTTCATTTATGCCATCATATTGGTGACTTTAGCTTATGGGTCAGCTGTTAAGGGAAAAGAATGGTACTCCCTTCCCTACCTGCCTGTGACCCAGGCTTCTGCCCTTGACTTGTGGTGATATACACCATCCATCCATCCTAGATTTTTGCCCTCCTCTCTCCTGCTGGTGAGCATACTTCAGTCATGCAGCTTGATAACTGTTTCTCCCTATTCTTTCAGCATCTTTCTTTGAAACGTAGATGAACTGGAACTCCAATGCAGAGGTCTGAAGGACAACTTACAAGTGACTCCTCTACAGTCAGAGGAGTCTGGCTTGAAGTTCTTTCTGCAGAAACTCAGACTTGGGAATTGATCACTCCAGGCTGTAATAAAATTGTGTCTTGCATAGAAAATCATAGTTCTCCCTTAGTTATAGCCTCCCTCCATTGCCTTCTGATTGTATGTGTGATCTTAGGAGAGTAGCTTGAGCTTTGTGAACTTTGATTTCCTCATATAAAACTGAGGCATAAATTTCCCTGACTCAGTGGGACTCATGGGCTTGCCGGGGAATGGGGGCAGCACTGCCTTTGCCCAGTTCCTGGCTCCTGTGAGGTACTCGACTTGTCTTCCTTCTGGGGCTGACAACTTTGACATTCCCCATTGAATCCGAACCTGTGAACCCCAGGGAGCAGTAGTTTTCATACTCATTCGACAGAGGAGACTGATGGCCAGAGAGGAAACATCACTGACCCTCAGTGGCACGGCTGCTGACAAGCCCTGGTACCGAGACTGGTGCTGCTTCTGCTACACGTGGATTGCAGAGGCTCTGAGTCTGAGCAGGGCTTTTAGTCTCCCTTCTGTACTGCTGGTCTTGAATTAGCAGAAACCTCTTTCTTTAGAAGCCAGAAACATGATCTTCTCTCTTCTCTGTTGTTTTCAAACACCCAAGAGTGAAAATGCTCTGTCCATCAGACAGTAATGCTAGGTGGCATTTGGTAAGGGCTTTTCTTTTGTGCTTGAAGACTTACTGAAACCTTTCTCTATTCATACCCTCCTTGATTGTCATGCTTATAATAGGTCATTGCTGGTGACCATGAACTATTGCCAGTTAAGAAGCTGGAGGTCTAGGCATTGGCAAAATCTGTTTCCCTCATTTATGCTCTTGGCTGACATTTGCCACTTTGCTCTTTTCCCCATCTGAAAAGATTGTTCATGAAACATTCTCATTCTTATCCGTTGTCCATGTGTGTGTGTAGGATGTGTGTGGGGGTCATGGTGGTGGTGGGGCGTGGTTTGGGTGTATTTGAATGGCGCAGGGGAGAAAATGCTGGATAAAATGACAGCATTTAAGCACCATCATAAGATGATGATTCCAGCATCATGAGTCGCCGACCATCTCCACTGGGGACCTAGCTAGTTGATTTTGGAGACTTGGCTTTCTTGTTTCTTTGGCATGCTGTTTGAGCAGTTCTTTGTTGAGAGTCTGAAATCCAGAAAGAATCTTCTTCCATTATTTCCCTGGGGACAAGGCAGAGGGAGAAAGAAGGTGGAGGGAAAGATAAAAGGCGGGTTGGGCGGGGGGGTGCTGTCTGTGAAGACAGAGATTAGAGAGATTGGATGAAGGAGTCAGGAGGAAGGGAGAGCAGGAAGCAGCTGGGAGAATATTAGAGCAGTCTCCAAACCACCATGAACGTGCTGAGCTGAAGTTCCCTTTGGGTGACATCACAGCCCGGAAGATAAGCACCTGTGTTCTACTTCAGCTAGAAATGCCGTCCCCATCTGTCCCACAGAATCCGTGCTCATTCTCTGTCGTGTCTGACACTTTGGACTGTACTTCATCAGGCTTCTCTGTCCATGGGATTTTTTAGGCAAGAAAACTGGAGTGGGTTGCCATTTCCTCCTCCAGGGGATCTTCCCCACCCAGGGCTTGAACCCAAATCTGCTGCATTTCCTGCCTTGCAGCTGGATTCTTTACCACTGAGCCATGGGGGAAGCCCACAGAATCCATAACGCAACCATTTACCATGTTAGAGTCTAAAACCCTATATGGGGCTCAGCACAGCAAGTGTTTTTCACCAGAGCACCATGGCCTATTTTTAAAAGTGCATGTATTCAAGAGAGCACATTTTTTAGTACAGTACGAGCCAGCCAGCCTCCTTGGTGGGTGTGCAGCCTGTCCTTCAGCACATATTTGGTTGTAAAGTCCATCAGGATCAAGTCAGTTGAACTGAAGACTCAGGTTTCATGAGAGCTGACATGGAAGAGGAGACACAGCACTGCCTGGAGCACAGAATCCGGAAGCATCACTGGTCGGAAGTGGAGACCTCAGGGGAGTCAGGACTGCTGGCCTTGTTGGAGAAAGCGCAACCAGAGTCTTGGTCACTCAGGACAGTGGGATGACCTCTAGGAAGAATGAATAGTGGTGATTTCTGATACCCCCTGTTCTTCTGGTTCTGGCATTCGTGCATAAACCGTCTTGGGGCACTGGAGGGAACCTGGGATGGGAGGTAGAGTGGAACCAAGATGGGGCACCTTTTACAGTCAGCACTGGGCCTGTCTCACGGTGGATGAGGACTTGAGTTGCCTCCATTCGTCTCGCACTGGGAGCACCATTGACTTCAGCTCCCCCACCCCTTCTTGGTTTTTAAATATCAAACCTTACAAATAGGATCCAGCCCCATCCAGGGTTAAAATTAACTGGGACGAGAATTCTTAGCATTTCATTTCAACTGGGCAGAATGCCATTTTTCCAGCTCTTTTCTTGGCATCCATTCATCAGTTTTGAGTCCTCGGAGATTCTTGTTCATGAAAGTTCCAGGACTCAACTGAGAAACAGCTGTACTTTCTGTGGTCACCAGGTCAGCTATTTTTCAGGGTAGCTGTTAGTATATATGTCAGTGTATGTTATGGGTGTCTACGTGTCTGAAATAGTTTTGTGTTTGTGTGAATGTATGGCAAAGGTAGTAGGTATCAAGGTTGAACACTTACCATATTCTAGTTGATGGGAAGGATGGTTTCCATACCTTGTTAATTCTTGCAGCAGTTACACAGCTAGATATTATTAGCTCCATTTAGTAAGGGAGAGACCAAGACTCCAAGAAGTTAAGTAACTTGCCCTGCTTTATGCAGAGAAGAAAGAATAAAGCTGGAATTCAAACCCAGGACGGTCATCATCCAAAGCCTGAATGAGGTCCACCATTCTGGGTCTCCTTACACTTTTTACTATAAAGTATTATGAATGTTTTTTCTTTGCCTTTTAAATCTTCTATTTGTGGAACCCTAATGTGAGAAATACCTCATTATGTAGCCATTGATTGATTGATTTTTTTTAATGGGAATATCATTGTTTTCTGCTGTACAGGGAAGTGACTCAGCTTTATGTACGCATACGTCCCCTCCCTCTTGGACCTTTCTCCCATCCCACCCCTCTCCGTCATCACAGAGCACAGAGCTGAGCTTCCTGTGCTGTACAGCAGCTTTCCACTGGCTCGCTGTTTTGCACATGAAGTGTGTATATGTCAGTCCTCCTCCCACTCTCCCCTTCCCCACTGTGTCCACACGTCCACTCTCTGTGCCTGCGTCTGTTTCCAGGGTAGGAATAGAGACTCTATGTCTGCGTCTGCCCTGGAAATAGATCCATCTGTACTGTTTTTCTAGATTTCAGGAATCCTTTTGCTTGATCTTTTGATAAAATTGGCAATATCCAAGAAACTGTATCAGGCACAAAACAGGATAGAGTGGCTTCTTCATCGCCAGCTCTGAATGAGGCTTTTAGAATGGAAGTGTGAGGTTTGTTGGAAAGTTGGTAAGACACACTTTCAGTTCAGTTCAGTTGCTCAGTCGTGTCTGATTCTTTGCGACCCCATGAATCACAGAACGCCAGGCCTCCCTGTCCATCACCAACTCCCAGAGTTCACTCAAACTCATGTCCATCGAGTCGGTGATGCCATCCAGCCATCTCATTCTCTGTCGTCCCCTTCTCCTCCCGCCCCCAATCCCTCCCAGCATCAGAGTCTTTTCCAGTGAGTCAGCTCTTCGCATGAGGTGACCAAAGTATTAGAGCTTCAGCTTTAGCATCAGTCCTTGCAGTGAACACCCAGGACTGATCTCCTTTAGAATGGACTGGTTGGATCTCCTTGCAGTCCAGGGGACTCTCAAGAGTCTTCTCCAATACCGCAGTTCAAAAGCATCAATTCTTCAGCGCTCAGCTTTCTTCACAGTTCAACTGTCACATCCATGCATGACCACTGGAAAGACCATAGCCTTGACTAGACGGACCTTTGTTGGCAAAGTAATGTCTTTGCTTTTAATGAGGAGTAAAAGCTCTGGGCAAATGGAAGCAGCCCTTCTGTTGAACTAAACAGAGTGTGGGCAGATCTGCTGCGAGCCTAGTTGAGTCCAAAGAGAGAGGCCAGGCTTGTGGGCTTTTGATCCCCCCTTTGTGAGCACTTCAGGTCCTAAGTAGAATGTGTGTTTCCCCTTTACTGAGCCTCAGCTCTTCTCTCCCTAAAATAAAGGCCCTGGATTAGGTGATCTGCAAATTGTGTTCTGGCACTGACCTTGATGAGTGTGAACTTTCAGAGGGAATTCAGCCTTGTCGGTGGAGGTGTGCAATTTGCTCCAGTGGCTGCTCTTGGGCGGAGAACTAAAAGGTCAGGTTTTATATCTGGCCCTGACCTCTGTTTGTTGTGAATATGCACTGGAATATGAGAAGCAGTAGCCCTACAGAGAGCCACTTGGAGCTTCCTGCAAAAGCCTCTGACCTTTGGATGTTTCAGATGTTTAGGTCGGTGGTGAGGGGGTGGAGGGCGTCTACATCCCTCCGTGCTGCTCGGTCACTCTCAGAAGCCCTGTGGGCTATGTTCTGTATCCACGCCGCCTCCTCGGTGCCGGAGACCAGGGCTCCCCAGTGCATCATGCATGCAGCTGGGGGTGTTGCCGACTCTGCGTGTGTAGCCAGCTCCCTGGTGATGCCGGCGCTGCTGCTTCTCGGCCACCTGTGTCACAGGCACAGAGGACCACAGAAGAGGAGGTCTGACTGCATTCAGAAGGCCCGGGTTCGAGTCCCGGCTGTGCCATTGTTTGTTGGAGTGAACCTGAAAGAGATCACTTAGCTGCTCTGTGACTCAGTTTCTCCTTCTGTGGAGTAATAAATGATTAATAACTTCAGTTAATTGCCTGCTTACTATGTGCCCAGCACCATGCTCACTATTTTTTAAGTCTTTAAAAAAAAAAATTTTTTTTTATTAAGAGTATGGGTTGCTCTGCAATGTTGTGTTTCTGCCGAACAGCAAAGTAAATCAGCCTTACATAAATCAGATATACATATATCCCCTGTTGGGGAATTTTCTTTCCATTTAGGTCACCGCAGAGCACTGAGTAGTGTTCCCAGTGCTGTACGCTACGGTACAGTTGCCTGTTTTATACACAGTAGTGTATATGTGTCAATCCCAATCTCCCGGGCCATCCCACCTCCCCTCTTCCCTCCTTGGTATCCATGCATTAGTTCTCTATATCTGGGTCTCTGTTTCTGCTTTGCAGATAAGTGCATCTCTGCCATTTTTCTGGATTCCACATATATGCGTTAATGTGTGTACTTGTTTTTCTGACTTCAGTCTGTGTGACAGTCTCTAAGTCCGTCCCTATCTCTGCCGAGGCACAATTCTGTTCCTTCTTATGGCTCATGTTCACAGTTTTATGTGTTAATTCTTACGATAACCTTGTGAGATGGGTTCTGTTATGCATTCTATAGATGCTAAGCACAGAGATGTTAAGTAACTTGCCTAGAGTCACACAGCCTGTAAATGGCCAAGCTGAAATTTGAATTAAATCACTTGATTCTGAAGCTTCCACAGCTTACAGAAATGATAGGTGTGAACCATCTTGGAACTTCTGTGTGTTTTACAAAAGTACCATATGAATAAATGCATTTATTTCTATGATCTGTATGTTTATAAACATTTAGGACACTTTGGTGATCTCTATATTTATAAATGTTTAGGATACCTGAAATGGTAAGAAGTTGGTGGCTCCCAAATGAGATGGTATTGTTTTTAAGGAAAAAAAGTACTGTTCCATTTTATATTAATTCAAATCAAATGCTTTGTGAAATTTTGAAAAGTACAGGTATTTATGCTGTTGTCTTGGGTTGTTCAACTAGGAAATAAAATTGTCAGCTAAAAGGAGTGGGAGGTTCTGATTAGCTAAATTTCTGGCTGTTTAGAATTAAATCCCAGTTCATTTTCAATCTTGTTTTGGCAAATTTGGACAATATATCCAATCACTCTTCTGCCTTAATAGGAAGAGCACAGTTACCCAACTGTGTCTTGTGATTGAGGATATGGCAGCCATATAAATTATTATCCTGAACACGAATTTCCTGCAAGTAGATTGATTGTGGGTTGATTGTGAACATCATCTGAGTTTGATATCTCGCCCATTGTTGGACCCCAGGCAGTGATCTGGCAGGATAAACAGATGTCTGCTTTCTTCCCTCACCCCTCCTTATTATTCTTCTAGAAGCTTCTATTTGAATGACAGAGGAAGTCCTCAGTGGGGAAATTTACTCTTACTTGAATATGTACCCATGTTTGACCTCCATTCTTAATGTCCCAGCATACTAGGAGTATGGCACATACCTGGCGCCTGCATCGCCTTTGTCCATTGTGGGCCTCACTGATGGCACTCCACGCTGTCAAGCTCCAGCACAGCCTCAGCCTACTCCTCAACCCAGGACTCAGGTAGCCTGTATTGATCAGTTGTAGTTGCCCCCAAGAGATTGCATTTACATGCCATGTCTCCTCTTGGACACTGCCTGGAAGTTGATTCTTTCAGTTTGGTAAATAAATACCAACCACCTATTAATAAAGCATCTGCCTGCAATGCGGGAGACCCAGGTTCGATCCTTGGGTTGGGAAGATCCCCTGGAGAAGGAAATGGCAACCCACTCCAGTACTCTCTCCTGGAAAATTCCATGGACGCAGGAGCCTGGTAGGCTACAGTCCATGGTGTTGCAAAGTCAGACACGACTTAGTGACTTCACTTTCACTTTCTTTCACCTATTTCTTAGGCATGCTGAAAAGACATTTTTTTTCTACTTACCCTGTGGTGTTTTATTCTTCCTCCCCCAAAGTGGATGGGACTGCAAGCTTATTGAAAGTTTCAGTTAGTTGAATTTTTCGTAAAGTTTTAATAGAGTTTTTATTTCTCGGCGACTTACATCCTATTGTTCTGATTACATGGTGGCCATTCTTAAGGCGCCTGTCGCTTTTCATTACCAGTGATGTAGGCTCTTTATCCAGCTTTCCTGCTCTGATGCTCCCAGAAGTATACCTGCTATCCAAGGGACTGTTTCCTGCAGGTAACCTCTTGGCAGCTCAGCCAGCAGCCAGGTGGCCGGTGCACATGCGGTGGCTGCTGTTGGCTCCCTGTGCTGCTGTCAGCTGATGTCCTCTCCTGACAGCTTAGCTATCAGGATTCAGGAGTTCGTGTAAATTACTGCCCAAGTCTCCTGCTTGCATTTGAGGTCACATCGCAGAAGTCAGCTGGAGAGCCTGTCAGGACTAGAAGCTTGCCCCCAGTTGTGACAGTGAATCCCCCCCCAGCCTAAGCCCCTCCCCCTGCTTCCTGTGCAGGTTGGGCCACCACATTGAAACACCTGGCTCATTAGGAAGCAGGGTGAAAACATAGAGCAGAGAATTCCCTTGTTCCTGTCTCAGCAGCAGGAGCTTGAGTTCTTGCTTGAATGGCTTCTGAAAGGTTGAAAAGCAGCCCTAATCACCAGGCTTGATTTTGATCAGACTAGCTTGAACCTGCCTTCTGCTCACTTTGGCAATTGAACTGCCTAAACACCAGTGTGGTTTGCCCTTGCCATCCTTAAAAATTGCCTTCCATCCTGTATCATTGAATGCCTAAGATTCAGCATCCTACGTGGTCGGGATGATATCATGTGCTATTTTGAATTTTTAAAAGCAAACGTCGCAGAGAGTGAGAAATAGAACATCTGCAAAACATAAGGCAGTGTCTGTGGGCCTGCGGGGAATAGCAGAGAAGACCTTTTACACTTAGCCAGTTCTCTAAACCAGGTGTTTTTAACTTGAAATCCATGAGCACCAAAGGAACAGTAAAGACTGACAAACTTTTTGAAATTAAGTGTACCTTTTACTATGAATATATGTATGTTCACCGTTTTAAGGAAGAGGATCCCAGCTTTCATCAGACTCTTAAAGATGTTAAGTCACTTGAAAGTTAATAAGAAGTGCTGGATTGGATGGTAGATGGTTGTAAACTCACCCAGGAAACTCTCCTGAGGTTAACTGGGCACTGGAAAAAAATCCTTCTGCCCTATACAAATACGTCACAGTTCTACAAAGCTGTCTGGAACTGGAAGGAGCGAATTACCTGGTTCTCTCCCATTTTTTAGATGGGTAAATTGAGGTCTGGAATCTCAGATGCCAAAGCCACAGGAAGTACTTCTCTCCTCTGTGTTTCAGATACTTTTTATTATTAACAGTTCCAACAAGTTTTTGGAACATTTACTTTAGGTTAAACTACAGCTTTTCAGTCTTTCTGTATTCAAGGCGTTCCGATTTTGGACATTTTGCAGTGCACTTAGCAGAATTACATTACATGGCAGTTACGGTATAATTCTCAGTCATTCTCAGGATATATTCTTCTCTGCCCTAGCTTTCCTGTGTCTTCTTTAATCCCAGAAGAAGACAGTCTTTCTTTGATGTGGTTTTTGATGATGTACTACTGATCTTATAGTTGACTGACTCACACTTTCCATTTTTGGCATCATTGTAACAATGTAGATTTTCAGTAATCCCAAAAAATGAATATAAAAAATTTTTTTCACACTGATTCTATCTTTTTTGTGTGCGAATAGTGTTCAGCCTCTGGTTGAGAACTACCAAGCTAGATTCCAGGCTGGATTGAATACTTACTGTTTTAGGTTAGAGTTAGGGTTATAAGATAAGCTCGTTGATCTTATGGAGGTTATAGTGGGAGAAACATTTGATAGATCCACCAACAGGTAAAGCAGTTCCCGATAGTGAAAAATGTTAAGAAAAAAATTAAAGGATAATAGAATGGAGAGTGAATGAGAAGGGTAAGTGGGCTATTTTTCATAGGGTTCTCATTGGAGGTGCCTTTGAGTAATTACATGGATAATGAAAAATAGGTCAGTTCAGAAAGAGCTCAGGGAAGGATGCTCCAGACAGTAAAACAGCCACTCTAGAGATCCTGAGAGAGGGATGGCCGTGGCACACATGCAAGCACAGAGGACAATTAAAAGGTCATTGGGGCTGAAACATAGTAGAGAAGATGGGGGCAATGGGACAAACTGAAGTTGGAGAGACAGGAAGGGGCCAGATTATATTGGATCTCATAGGCCAACGTTAGGGAGTATGTGCTTTAATTGTAGTGGGAAGCCAGTGGGCAGTTGAGTGATACCGCCATTGTTTTTAAAAACAAAACAGAAAATAGATTCTAGAGAGGCAAGAGTGGATACAGGGAAGAATAAGTAGGCTGTGGAACCCCAGGCAGGAGGTGATGCTGACCAGATGGGGAAAGGTGGAAATAGTGAGTAGAGCTCATGGATAAGTGACCAAGCCTCATCCCGTGCACCAGGAAAGCCCACAGTCTGAGCTGCTGTTCATTGTATCAACTCAGCCAGAAGCACGTGGGCGTGGCTGCACCCCCTAGCTTTGGGGGTGGGGGGGCACGTCTAGGAGAGATACATCCTTCCACCATCACCTTGTCAAATGTCACTATAACAGATTCTTAAATATTTTCAGTGTCTCACTCCTGTAGACCATGTGAATTCAATTCATCCAGGGCTTCTTTCCAATAAAACATGAAACCAGGAAGTGTTATTTTCTTTCTCTGTACTTCCCTCCATCCCCTCGCTGCTGCAGAATGAGGGGACTGGTCGTGGCTCAGAACAAAACCACATAAACCTTTCCATGGATCAGGTTTGGAGAAGGGAAATCAGCATCTTGCCTTTTTTTTTTTTTTTTTCCAATTTTTTGTCTGTCCCCGTTGTGGGAAATCCTGAGAAATGTGTTTTGTTTTTTTCCCTGGACTTGACTGAAGCCAGGTCTCTGCTGAAAATAACGTCTTTCCCTGTTGTGTCTGTCTCAATCTCAGTGGCAGGGCTTCACTTCCAGCCTCGGTACTTGGTCAACACCCAATTTCTTGACACTCTTGTTTCGCAAGTCCACTGGGGTCATCTCGAGCCGTTGGCCTCATTCACGGAGGAACGTGGATTTCTGGGAAGTCTCTGCCTCCAGCCCTTCAGCACGGATATTAAAGGGCCCCTGTCAAGTTTTGAGGGGTGTGACCATTGCCAGAATCCCCACAAGCCAGGCCCCTGAGGGGTGCTCTTGCCAGCTGGCCCCCATCCACACCAGAAACGGCTGGATTGCAGAGGTTCTCTGTATATGGAGCTGGCTGAGTTCCCCTGGATGAAAGGCAGGCTAATATAAACTGAAAATGTTATTAATAAGCAGCCACTTAAGAATTTCCTATGACTTGCCAGTGATTTGGGGGCCTCTATGTGAACAGGGAGAAAAGCACAACTTGTTTTACATGGATTAGGGGACCAGCGCAGTCAGTCTGCTGGGGCCTCGAACAGGCGCTCGCTCAGGTGTTCAGTGAAGGGTTCTGGAATCTAGCTGGTCCAGGTTTGCATTTCCAGTTTCGTAGTCTCCTGGCTGTGGGAGCATAAGTGAGTTTCAGAAACACTTTGAGCCTTGGTTTTCCCCATCTGTAAAATGAGGAAGATGTTACTGATTTCCATCTCTTAGACTGTGCTGTGAGGATTAAGTCAAGAACGCGTGGAAAGTGTTTTGCACAGAGCCTGGCCTACACTCCAAAAACGTCCTTTTCAAAAGGAAAGTTCGAAGCAGCAGACCCCAGAATTGGAACCAAACTGACTCAATTTGCCCTGCTTCAGGGTGAAAAGTAGAAGATTCGGCATTCTAGACACAGCGCACTTGATAGCAGTGACCACCGTGCTTGGCTTCTCTGAGCACCACCTTCTCCTGTGAAAGGGCAATAATAACCTTTGTTCCTCTGATGAACTTTGGTAGGTATTTTTGGCAATTCACAGAGTTCCCTGAATTGAAAGTGCATGGGAAGCTCTGAAGTGCTTGATTAGTCCCAGGGTCATTATCCAAGCCTGCTTACCGTCTTGTATCTTGGTAAGAAACTAAGGTCATCTTTGTGACCTTGGAGTGTTAAAAGCACGGTAAAATAAGTAAGCCTTAAGTAAAGATGGTCATCAAATTCCCTTCGTCAGTCCAGCACACCTTCAGGTATATACTAGGTGTTTAATAAAGATTGACAGAAGTGACTTGTTTGCCACCCATCTGTTTTCCATTGATCTGTTTCCATCCCAACTAAAATATATTAGCAGGGGCCAGATCAAATTCTAGCAAACGAGAACCATGACTGTTTTTATTGACTTGTTTTACTTTTTGTCCCTACACATAGCACAGGGCCTCGCAAACTGGCCCAGTCGGATTTCACTATAGCCAGCATAGTGAAGGTATCATTTAATACCAGCTGTATTATTTAATACCAGCTATAGGTATTATTTAATCCTAACAGCCACTCAGTGAAGTGGCAGAGATAGGGTTTGAACCCAAGGCACTGTGCCTCCGAGATCTTAATTCACCGCACGGTCACAGTATGCTATTTTTGAGTACTTAGGGTGTATTTAATGCTTCAGATTTGGTCTCCATGGGGTTAGCCAACTTCTTCTACACAGGAGGTAGTGACTGAACGAGTATTTTGGCAGGTGGCGTGGAAAAGAAAGACAAACAGGTATTTTGTGGAGTCTTACAATTCTCATTTTGAAGTCAGGAGGTGAAGAGTGTTACAATTCAATGTGTAGTCATTTCCTCAGAAACTGTTCCCCTGAGGGACTCATCTGGAAAGGAGGAGCTCTTGGAACTGGATCTGCTCAGCATCCAATGAAGGAAAAACGTACACGCCATAAAATCACAGTTAACATATGGACCAAGTGAAATGGAGGAACCGGTCCAGGCATAACCGTTCCATCTACTTTGGTTGCTTCTTAGGCAGGCGGTGGGTCTGAAAGCAGCTCAGGAAATCAGAGCTTCTCTCGGTACCCAAGCCTTTCCTAAGGATGCAGTGATGCAGGGAGCGGTGTTGCCATGGAGACACCATCAGTGGCCAAGCTCTTTCCCTTGAGGGTTCACTCTTGCTACTCACCATGATGCTGAATTAGCTAGCTGTGTGTTTGGTAGGCAGATTCCTCACCGGCCTGTGAACATGCTTACGGTAAAGTGAAAGCTCCTTCACTCGGGTTGCACGTGTACTCCTGCACCGGCTGACTCGTCACCATCTTAGACTCCTCTCAGTGTCTTGATGGCACCTTGGTCTCTCTTACCTGCATGCCTTTATCCAGCTGTCAGGAAAACTCCTTCTCTTTCTGCCCAGCAACCTCCTACTCAGCAAGGTGGTATCCAGTGCCCAGCACTGGTGCTAGGTGTTCTATTAATAACTGACCTAACAACAAAGTCACAAAACTGTTCAGTTTTTTATTTCTGTGTCTCAAAACTTATTTTGAAAAACTGCAGTGTTATATACAGTTAACAGGAACAGCACGATGAACTTCCAGACAGCCTTTAGCATTTGGTACTTTTGTGCTGCTTGTCCCCCCCACCACCTCGTTTTTGCATGCACACACACAGTGCATACACATATATTATTATTTTTGCTCAACCCTTTGCAATTAAATGACAAGCATAATCCTTGACCTGTGTGTTTTTCAGCATCTGTCTCCTAGATAAGCACCTTCTCTTAAGTAACCTCACAAGTACTTGACTTTGAAATTTATGATCTAGCTCTCTCTTTGTGTTCCAATCACACAGGGGCTTCTTTACTGTTTTGTTTTAATCCCTCACAATACCCACCAGAATGCATAGTATATAGTAGATGTACAGCGATTAGTTGTTTAATAAATGAAGCCGCCTGCAGCAGACGCTTGGGACAGTCCCCTCTTCCCCCTGGGCATTCACCTTCTCAGAGTCCTCAGACCCATGGTTCCACCATCCATAGGAACTATCACTCTCTAGCCTACCTGTTTTGCGTGTGGGGTGGGCCACAGGGGCCCAGGTGTAATTCTCACTCAATGACTGTTGGGAATTGGGTGGGGGATGAGTACCCCTGCCTCTTTGATTCTCTAGTAGGACATCTTTGAGGAATGTTCTAGATCATTTCCCATAGCTTCTCCAGTAAATGAGTCACAGTTGCCCAGAGCTGCAACTGCCCATCACCCCTCCATGTGTTGGCATCATTCCCTGCTCTGCTTCCCTTCCCCAGTTCCTTCTCAGGAGCTTGGGGATCGCCTCCCAACCTTCTTTATGTTCAGAGCCCTTTCCCAGATCTGATTCTGGGGAAACCTGATCTAAGACATGGTTCTTCCATTGCCGAGACATCAGACCCAGAAATCAAAGTCTGGTCAGAGATACTCATAATCTGAATAGTCATCCAGGAGGCTTAATTTAAAAGAAAAAAAAAATGTTTCCACTGCCTAAAAAATTCCAAGATAAATTAGTCCAAAGTAGGGCACCATGCATGTTTCTTCATGGAAATATGAATTGACATATTAGAGGAAACAACTGCCACTAAAAATGATCCTGTACCAAGTTGGGCAGCGCCTGGCAGGGATAATCTCCTCTTGGTGCAGATGGCCAGAGCCGCTGGAGCCCAGACAGAGGGCAGGGAGTATGACGGGCCAGACAGCGGGTTTTGGCTCTGCGCTCGCACCAGCCTCGTACCCAGCTGGCCCTATCACGGTCTCCGCCCTTGAGCTTCTGTGTTGATTAGGAAACCGTTTTTCCTTTCTCACAGAGATAGAAATCTTGCTTCCAGACATGGCAAGTGTCAAAGTTCATGCCTGGGTCCCTCAGTCAGACTGAGTGCTTCAAGAAAGAGGAAAAACACAGTATTGTGGCTGGAGGGGTGGGGGGTGAAGGAGCCAGTGAGGCTGCAAATAACAGGATATGCTGATGTCTGGGAATCAAGACAGGGAGATAGGAATTCCAAGGCAAAGGGAATTCAGGACAAAGGAAGAGCTTTCCTTCAACCCACTAAGATGGCCTCTTCCCCCAAATCTCACATTAGTGCTCCGGTACAGGCAGGGGCTCAGCCGCCTTGGTCACCATCATCCATGCCGACAGTGGCGGGGGAGGGGAGGTCAACACATGGCCTCCTGAGACATTCATTCCATACCCTCCCCACGCCACACCTCTGCTTGCCTTTCCTCTGCCTGGAGAACTCTCCCTGGTCTCCCCCCAGAGCTGGCTTCTCCTCCATCTTGTCATCACAACTCATGTGTCATTTCAGTGGGGAAGCCTGTCCTGATCCACCCTTGGCCCCTCTCTTGTTTGCTTCCATCATGACAGTCACCGCAGTCTGTAAGTGGCAAGTTTATCTGTGTGTTGACCTGACTGTTGTCTGTCTTCCTCGCTTGACTTGAAGCCCCATGAGGTTAGAGTTGCTGTCTGAATCCCAGCATCTCTGTACGAGGCCTAGCGCCAGAAGATTCTCCGTCACTGTTTGCTTGAATGGTTGGATGGTTGGACAGATATTGAGAAGAATGGAAAGATGCACACAGAAAGGAAGGAAGATTTGACCACTCTCCTAAAAAAAAAAAAAAAGGTGATAGAACTTTGGTCTTGGAGTTGGACAACGTAGGTACTAATCTGTGTGACTTCAATCAAGTTGCTTATGAGTTTGTAGGATCATGTGTGTGAAATGGATACAAATGCCAACTCTATAGGGCAGCTGAGAAGGAATAAAGGCGATGATAAACTATGGAACAAAATGACTGTTATAAAACATTTTTTAAATGTAAGAAATTGCATAAACATTAGAAATATATTAGAAAACCTTTACCTGCCATCCCCCAGTTCCCAAGCACATACTGGAGTCAAGGCCCTGAAGGTCACACTTGTCCTGTGGAGTCCTTGATCCTTTCGGGACACGTTTCCCCCTCTTGGAACATCCTCATCTCATTTCGTTTCAAGCCAGCCTCACAAGCCTATTTCCCACCTGCCTGCCTTCCTGTCTTTTCTGCTGCTGCTACTGCTACTGCTGCTAAGTCACTTCAGTCGTGTCCGACTCTGTGTGACCCCATAGACGGAAGCCCACCAGGCTCCCCCGTCCCTGGGATTCTCTAGGCAAGAACACTGGAGTGGGTTGCCATTTCCTTCTCCAATGTGTGAAAGTGAAAAGTGAAAGTGAAGTCGCTCAGTCGTGTCCGACTAGTAGCGACCCCATGGACTGCAGCCTACCAGGCTCCTCCGTCCATGGGATTTTCTAGGCAATAGTACTGGAGTGGCTTGCCGCTGACCCTCCACTTATGTTTTTGTGCAGCACTCAGAAGGAGGGAGCTAAAGCCTGTCATGTGGGTCATGTGATCATGTGACCCAGGAGATTTTGGAGGGGAACAGCTAGTGTCCTTGGTGACAGCTCAGTTTTGACAATTCTGATTTACTCATCATGGGAGTATCTTCAGTTCAGTTCAGTCGCTCAGTCGTGTCCGACTCCCTGCGACCCCATGAATCACAGCACGCCAGGCCTCCCTGTCCATCACCACCTCCCAGAGTTCACTCAGACTCACATCCATCGAGTCGGTGATGCCATCCAGCCATCTCGTTCTCTGTCGTCCCCTTCTCCTCCTAGTGATACCCATTTTTCTAAAAAACTTTTTTTTTGTTTTTTTTGTTCTTGTTTTTTATGTAGTTATTTTCTTTGGCTATGCTGGGTCTTTGTTCCTGCATTTGGACTTTTCTCTAGTTGTAGTGAACAGGGGCTGTTCTCTGTCTGCAGTTTGCAGACTTCTGATTGCAGTGGCTTCTAGCACACTGGCTTCAGCAGTTGGCAGTGCACAGGCTTCGTTGCCCCACAGCATGTGGAATCTCCCCGGACCAGACACCGAACCTGTGTCTCCTGGGTTGGCAGGTGTATTCTTAACCACTGCACCACCGCTTAGTCCTCTCAGCGCTAAGTGAAAGCAAGCAGACCCCACTTCCAGTTCTTACCAGCTCACTTACACAGCACGGTAATGGCTTTTCTGCTAAGAGTGCCCACTTCTTTTCATTCCTTACATCCAGGCAGCCTGCAGCCTAATAAAATCTCTCTTCACTCAAAACACGTATTTACCTGTTTTCTTGGTCAAACAGAGAAGGTGGGAAACGTGTTCCCAAAGGCAGGAAACGCAGAATAAGTTTTGGCTCATCTTAGGCCTGTGCTTTGCATGCATGTGAAAAGCTGGATGTTTTTATTGGGAACTTGAGGGAATGGAGCAGCAGAGTGGACTGAGGAAGCCAGGCTCCTACCCAGCCCCTCAGAAGTCTGGCCTGCCCAAGACAGAGCCTTCAGGTGGTTTGCAGTGACGTCAGTTATCGCTCTATTGAGAGTGAGATATACAAAGACACAATTCAGAGCCAGGGATTAGTGGTTTTAGATTATCCATGACCCATCTCTCCCTACTTGCACAGCAAATTGAAAGTTGATAGCTGTTGAAATCCGGTTTTCAGATTTTTTTTTTTTTTCTATCTATCTGAGGGACCCAGCTTAACTCTGTGATGCCCTTAAGTATATGCGCAGTTCCCACATTGCCTGGTGTTTTCTTTACGATGTACAGAAAGTCTCTGATCCTGCTACAGGGCACCAGATCAGAGCAAACCCACTTATCTGGATTGAAGAATGCACATCTTTTTGCCGAGAGTGTTGTGTGCCCATGTGTGGGTGGCTCTGGCTCATGTCTTTTTATTTCAGGCCAGAGTCTTGTCTCTCAGTACTCCCTGATAGCGCGCACACATAAATGAAATCTGGTCTCCAGTTCCTTCGCATGAGAGGAAAAGAGGGCCCGCATCTGTTTCTGTTCAGCAGTGATTATCTCTGGGATTGTGAGTGTTTGAATTATTTTTTTCTTCTTCTTGCTTATCTGTAATTCCTGATTCTTTTCTATGTACATTATATGGTGCTTTTCTTTTTATGATAAGGGGGCAGTAACATTAAATTACGATAAGAAAAAGGCTTCCTCTTTTCCTCTGGTTAAGAGTAAAAGGAGTGATTCTTGTGCCTTTAGTGAACTGAAGTCATGGAAGAATTTAAATACCAAGGACGCATCTGTTAATTAGCAAAAAGCTTTGGAGGCCTTTGGGGTATTTTAGCCCTCTGTATTTTTTTTTATTATTAATTTTTATTGGAGTCTAGCTTTCCATAGCCCTCTGTCTTTAGCAAAAGTATCTTTTCCCACACCCCATCTCAGCTGCCTGAGGCATTGTTGTATTGAGCCCAGAACTATGCATTCCTTATCCCCCACTTGATTTGTATTGGGACTGAGCCACTCTTTAAGCAGTCTGCCCATGACCCTGTGCATAAAAGTGACCTGAACCTGTCTGACCATGGACTTGGCACAGGGAAGCCCATACCACAGGGAAGGAAGAAGGCAGGATAGATAGCTGGCTGTCAGTGAGAGGCCCTGTTTGGTGACTGATATGGTCCTGCCTCTCACCAGCATGTTTTGACACGGATGCCCCAGTGGTGCCCAGCTGAGTGACAGGTGGGCTTAGTGATTCTAGAGTTTAATACATCATAATCAGGACAGTTGGCATAGATGCCCTGGAACAGTTTTTAAAGTGTATATTGTCCAGAGACCATTGGGAATGTTGGTAGAACACACCAGTCTGCAGACCATCCTCTGACTCAGGTGCTCCCTTCTAACTGGGAGGATAGCTCCAGAAGCATGTCCTCCAAGTGCATGTCAGATTGGAATGACGTGGAATGCTGGTGAAAATGCCCTTCCAGGGCCCTGTGTCAGGCTTATCAAATCAGTCATGGGGGTACAGCTCTACACCCTAGGCAGCTCCATGTCATGTCTTAGAAACAGGGGGTACAATTTCCCATGATCAGAACCATCATTATCTGCAGAGTTTGATGATAAAGAATTATCTGTCTCTTAAAAGTCATCCAACAGCCTCTGTTTTTTGTTTTGTTTTGTTTTGTCTTTCTGCCATCTCTCAAATTATTGGGCACCTACTTCATATTTTGATAATACTGCAAATGACCTTGAGCTGTCCTGGGAAGTATGCTGGTTTCCAGATATGTGTCTTCAGAACCCTTGAGATGTTAGGACCATGAAAATGGTTCTGGAGTTTAGGAGAAGGTGGAGCTGAAGAGAAGTTGAGCACAGGACCTCCTGCTGTCTCATCAACTTGGGCAGCTCTGTTTTATATAATGAATTTCCACATAGGAGTTCTCTTGCACAAAAATATTTTCCTCCAAAAAAAAAAAAAAAATGGAAAAATAGGAAAGGGGGAGAGGGGAAAGATTTAATGATATTTCCAATCCTATCCAAACCTGGAATCCTGCAGTTTACAACTCGAACTTGTCAGCATCGTGTGACAATGAAGACTCCTTTTTTGCCTTCATCCTATCACTTCTCACACAAAAGGAGACATTGTGGTTCAGGGTTCAATGTGGTAAATAACCTGTCAACGTCTCAAAGATGAGACACCGCCCCCCAACAGACAAACACCCCTGATCCATCTATAACGAATTCTTTTGCGTCATGGTTGGTGGGTTCATTGGTATAAATCGTTAGGCATTTTGCAGATGATTTGGTCACTGGTGCAGATGACCAGAGTACTTTGATACAGTTGAAAGGAAAGCCTTCATCTGCTGGTCTTGGGTATGTCATGGAAGAGCCAATTGTGGCTTCTGAATATGAAAGCGAATGAATTCATAGCTGCAACTTTAGGCTGGGGGAGGCGGGCAAGGGTTGTTGCTGGGTAGACGGAGGGAGGACGGAGGATGCAGGAGCTCTGCTTTCTGAATCATGCCTTATTCCTTGGAAACCTGTCATTCACAAACCCAATTATGTACAGGTAGAATGTCAACTCTGACAGAATGAAACCAATGCACGCTTTGTATGACTGGTTTTTTTCCAATGAAATCCTGCTTTACTAGCAGGTTCTATCTTCATAAATGTCTATTTAAAAAAGAAAAAGCCTAAACCAAATCATATATTTCCCCACGCACTCCTGAAAAGCTTTAATCAGTGTGTCGAAAGCGAGAGCTCTTGGGTGTTGCGTGCATTTTGCCAAGAAGGGGAAAAAGACGTGAGAATCAAGAGAAATCCTCTTGGCTTTACCTCTGACCCTCCACGCCTTTCTCAGCATCTAGGCCTTGCCGTTGCTCATTTGTAAACAGGAGTTATTAAATTAGTCTCTCCAAAGGCTGTCATGGAAGCACTCAAAGGTTAAAAATTCTTTGCAAATAAAAATGCCTTGTCACAGCAGTGCCTGTTAATTATAAATGAGGAATGGAAGGCAGACAGCTAACGGGGAAAAGACATAAGGTTCTGATGGTTTTGATTTACCTTTTCTGTTTGTTTCTTTTCCTCCTCCTTTCTTTCCTGTTTGGTTTTGATTTTTCTGAGTGTGTTTGTTGTTGAACGAAAGGCTGCTCTCTGGTGGGAATGAGGTATGCCTTTCATAGGATATTAATAGGGTTTGGGGGTCAGATGGATCCTACTTTGTGTCTCTGTTCTGCTTTGTTTTCTTCTCTGGAAGGTGGAGGTGATAGTTCCTTTCTTGGAGGACTGGTGTGCGAATCTGAGTTCACGGGTGTCAGGTGGAAGCAAGTCGTATGCTGTGCATTTTGCTCCTGTGTGCCCTCACCCAAGCCCTGCTTGCCCTCGTTTTGCCTCGCCATTCTAGTTTGCATTGCACTGAGCAGCTTTTATATACTACTTGATTGAATGATGTGTTAATTTTGTTTTTGTTTATTGTATGTTTCTCCCCCTCTGAGTATATAGATTCTGTGAGGGGAGGGATCTTTGTTTCTTTTGCTTGGATATCACTAGTTTCTAGAGCAGTGCCTGACAGATGGTAGGTACTTGGCGGTTACTTGTGAAGGGACTAAAGAGGACCCTTAGCCCTTTCCTCTTCCTCCTCTGTTCAGGCTTCTATTCAGTGAGACTCATCATGGATCTGGTTCTTTAATTCTGTTTAGCTTTTGTCTTTGTTCCTTCTTCTGGAGCTTCTGTTCATTAGACTATGTCCATCCAGCATTAAAAAGTATGTTCTTCCCGGCCTTGCTGAATAAATGAGTTTCATTGATGAATATTCTGGAGACTGAATTTAGAAAAAAAATCTCTACATTTTGTTCTGCAAGTGTGACTTGCTAGTAAGTCATTAGTCACCGAAGAGCTTCCTAGACTTGCTTAAACACAGGGAGACTTTTTTCCCCTTAAGTCATACTCTGACATAAAAAGTTCTGGAGGGGAAAAAAAGACCTTGACTGCTTCCCAAGACCCCTGACTTCTTTACAGTAGGTGATTAGTTAACGAGTTACTGTTAAAATGAGCTCAAACTATTTTTTAAAGCAACAGCCAAGATTTGGATAAAACTTCTCTGAGTTTGGAGATGCAAACCAGATCCCAGTGTGCATTCTCTTCGTGTGTATGTTCAGTCAGATGAAAAGCAGGAAGTAGAAGAATCTGACAAGCCTCACTTGGCTGGATAAAAACTGATTTCGTTTCTTCAAGTACATTTTGGTATCAAAATTCAGGCCATTAAAAGGATAGGGACCAAAAAAAAAAAAAAAACCCCAACTGATCATCTCAATGGATGCAAAAAAAAGCATTTGACAAAATGTAACACGCTTTGTTGATCAAAAATTCTCAGTGGCTAGCATAGATGAAAACTTCTTCAACTTAATGAAGAAAAGTTACCCCAAAACCCCACAATTATGTAATACTTGATGGTGAAGGGTTGGTGGCTTTCCCTTATGGTCAGGAACAAGACAAAGAGCAACTTAGACATTTACAACTTAGCATCACTAGAGGACCTAGGCAAGGCAATAAGACAGGATCAAGAAAACAATAGGCGTTAGATGGAAAAGGAAGGAGTACAACGATCTCTGTTCACAGATGACATGATCTTGTATATAGAAAGTCCTAAGGAATACACACATTCAAAAAAATGGAAATGAATAGAAAGACATCCTTTGTTCATGGATTGGGAGACTTAATATTGTTAAGATAGCAGTGCTCTCCAAATTAAAGATTCATCACAGTGCCTGTCAAAATCCGAGGTTAAATTTTCGCAAAAATTGGCAAGATAACCCTAAAATTTATAATTTATAGTGCAGATGTCAGGGGCCCATGAAAGGTTAAAAAAAAAAAAAAGGTTTAAAAGAAGAAAGTTGGAGGACTCACACTACACAATTTCAAAACTTACTACAAAAGAGCAGTAATCAAGACAGTATGGTACTAGTGTAAGAAGAGACATACAGACCAAAATGTGAAATGAAATTGAGAGTCCAGAATAAATCCTTACATTTATGGTCAACTGATTTTTGACAGGGGTCAGCGCAAGTGAATTGAATGGTGCTGGGACACTTAGATAGCCACACGAGGATGAAGTTGGATTCCTATTTCAGACCATATATGAAAAGCACCTCAAAATGGGTCAGAGACCCACAAATAAGAACTAAAACCATATAATTCTTAGATGAAAATGCAAGAATAAATCTTATGACCTTAGGTTCCTTAAATATGATACCAAAAGCAGAAAAAACAACAGGGGGAAAAAATGGACTTCCTCAAAATAAAAAACTTAGGTGTTTCAAAGGACTTCATCATAAAGGGAAGACAGTCCACCAAATGAGAGAAAATTTTTACAAAGTATTTATCTGATGTGGACTTGTATCCAAAAAGTATATGAAGAATTCTTTCATTTCAACAATAAAAAGACAATTTTAAATGAACTAAAGATGTGAATAGACATTTCTCCAAATTAGATATACAATCACATAAAATGATGTGTAACATCATTAGTCATTAAGGAAGTACAAATCAAAGCCTTGGTAAGATACCACTTCACACCCACTAGGCAACAATCCCAGAGAAAGACAATGACAGTTCAGTTCAGTTCAGTCGCTCAGTCGTGTCTGACTCTCCGCGACCCCATGAATCACAGCACGCCAGGCCTCCCTGTCCATCACCAACTCCCGGAGTTCACTCAAACTCATGTCCACAGAGTCGGTGATGCCATCCAGCCATCTCATTCTCGGTCGTCCCCTTCTCCTCCCGCCCCCAATGACAAGTGTGACAAAAATGTGGAGAAAATGGAACACTCATTCATTAATGGTGGAAATGTAAAAAGATGTAGATATTTTGAAAAACAATTTGGCAGTTCCTCAAAATGTTAAACATTAAGTTACTGTATGATTCAGCAATTCCATTCCTAGGTGAATACCCAAGAGAATTGAAAACATACAGAGAACTTGCACATAAGTAGAGTAGCATTATTCAAAAACAGTGAAAAGTGGAAACAGTCCAAATGTCTACCGACTGATGAGTGGATAAACAGAGTGTAGTATATCCATATAATGGAGTATTATAATGCAAGAAATGAAAGATTGACATGTGCTTCTGTGTGAGTTTATCTTGAAAGCATCCTGCTGTGTGTAAGAAGCCTGTATATAGTAAAGTTCCATTTATGTATATGGTAAGACTATATGTAGTAAGATTCCATTTATGTGAAATTTCCAGAACAAGTAAAACCTTAAAGACAGGAAATAGATTAGTGGTTGTCAGGGCCCAGGAGGAGGGGAGGGTGAGAAGTTACTGCTAATAATGCACTTGGAGTTTCTTTTGAGGGTGAAGAAAATGTTTTAAAATTAGATAATGGTGGTGCTTTCACATCTCTGTGAATATACTAAAAACCAGTGAATTGTACACTCTAAAATGCCAAATTTTATGGTATGTGAATTATATCTTCACAAAGCTTTTGTCGAAAACTTCAGGCACATGGGGATTAGACTTCTGGGCTGTCTCATCACTTTTATAAGGTGCTCCTGAAACTAATTCTGAAGGTCAGAGTGCAGGCAGAACAGCTTATTTTCTTAGAATCTTTTTCCTCCTTTACTTTTTTCCTCACTTTTTACTTTTTATTTCGCTGGTGGAAGCCAAAAGTGCTTTTGTGTTGCTGACATCAACGTTTTTATTGCTTCATCATTTTTGTAGCCATGGAAAAGGGAACAGATGGTAATCTTAAAAGAGAAATGTTCAATTTGGGGGAGAGAATTGTGTCTTCGGCTGCTATCTTTTGAAATAATTCACATGCATGATGCTCTTGTACATTTAAAAAAACTGCTACCAATGTGGGGTAATTTGGGGTTTCTAATTAGAATTTCAAACCCACAAGGATCTTCAGTGGAGATGAAAATGTCTTTCCCAGGAGATCTTAGGGTCAGATTTGTTTCTTGAGGAAAAAAAAAAAAACACCTATTTTTACTCTTAAAGAAAATCTCACCTGCAGTTATTTTTAAAACCACTTTCTTTTCCTAAGGTCTGGAAACCTCTTATAAAAATGGAATGTTGTCAGTATTTGTTAAATCTCCTGGTAATATTTCTGGTCTGACTATGTATGGTGTATATTTAATTACTATTCCAGCCGAGGAAATTGTGGTCATGGTACATATCCAGTGTTCTACCTGGTAAAATAGAAGGTATTTTGACTTGCCTCTTGGGATACTGATTTAGAAGAAGAGGTCAGCATCCGTGTTTAAATGTCCTTAGCATGCTTACCTGGTGGCCCCTGAGTGTTCAGGGGCTTTGCAGGTACTCATGGCCACGCCTTCCACAAAGACAGGTGGGGTGTGGAACACTCCTTTAAATGCTCTCGCCAAAAGCCAGTTGCCAAGGAATGTGTTTATGGTTTGGGATCCAAGGGCTGGTGAGCGGCAGGCCAAGTGAAGAAATGGTTTCTTGTGCCTCCCTTCTCACCTCCTGCCTTCACGGCTTTCAGGAAGATCTGCCTGCACTGCAAGTGCCCTCAGGAGGACCACATGGTGACGGTGGTGCCCCTGGCGATGGAGAAGACCGTCAGCAAACTCATGTTTGACTTCCAGAGGAACTCGACCTCGGACGATGACTCAGGCTGTGCCCTGGAGGAGTACGCCTGGGTCCCGCCGGGACTGAAGCCTGAACAGGTACCGTTCTTTCTCTTCTTTTTTTTTTAATATATTTATGTATTTGGCTGCACTGGGTCTCGGTTGTGGCATGTGAACTCTTAGTTGCCGCATATGGAATCTAGTTCTCTGAGCAAGGATTGAACCCTGGCTGCCTGCACTGGGAGTGCAGAGCATCAGCTCAGGCCTACCAGGGAAGTCCCGGAGATACCACTCTTGACGGAAGGGCAGTCATGGGTTTGGCTTTTACCTTGGTCTCGGCCATCTGTCCTCCTTCCAGTTCAGAAGGAAGAGCTCACTTTGCTGAGTCTGAGAAGCTGTTGCTGTACGGGATGAAGACGTCTGGGTCCCCAGTGGGAAACCAGGAAGAGAAATGAAACTGAGCTAATTCATTCTGCATTTCCATTTAAGCTATTACCAAAAGATTTTCTAGAAACGTCTAGAAACATTAGGTAATGAAACTGCATTTTTGGAGAGGGAAGGGGTGTCCTACATTGGTCATCAATCTTAATGGTAAGATTCTTTGTAAAGGAGAGTAAGGAGATGAGGATTTACCTAGTGATCTGATGCTGCCCTGAAAAATTTGGCCCAGCTTGACAGAGAAAGACACTGGCACTTCCTGAAACATTTTGGTACTGTTCGGAGGCTGTAAATACTGCTGGCTTGGTTACATGAACTTGGTTTCTTTCTGTGTCACTGCTTTTCTCTCAGTCATATACAACCTGTACTTTGCATTTCTTGGTCTTTGGAATTTTCTCCTGTTCCAGCCTCCTCTTAGTTTAGAAGCCCCTCCTGTAAGCTGGATACTTTCATGATCTTCCTTGTGCATCTTTGAGAGACAGGTTTATCACAGCCTTAAGTGTTTGACCACTATTCCCTTCCTCTCACATAGAAAGGTTCTTTCCCTGGAGATCTTCTTTATGTCTGACAATGTTTTAAAGCTTAAAAAACCCTAAAAGGTTAACTCTGGAACTTTAGATGTGATGCTCTTAAGAAAAGTTCTTTGTGATGAGGGAAGACCCAAAAATTCACCACAAACTTGAGGATGGGACCCTGATAACATCTCCTTGGTTAGCCGTTTCTCATTTTCTTCCAATAATGAGGTTGTCATCTGACAGATGGAATTGCAAGCACACAGCCAGGATTTGTTTAACCAGCAAAGGATTGTTTAAATTTTTAATTAGTCACTAATACTTATAAATTGCTCATACTTAAAAAATTTTAATTTTAAAGTTGATATTTAGATCTTGAAATTTTGAGAATCTGGAATCTTACTTTCAGTAGAATCTGAAGTCTTACTTTCTCAAGGATTGGTGTGCAGGCCATTGATTTGAGTGCGAGACATTCTTTCCAGAGTGTCAAAAGAGTGAATCTCCAGGTCAGCCAGGTCATGACTAAGCCCATTTCATCCTTTTGTGTTCATCTTCCTATACGCTACAGGCATTTGAGTTTTGTGAATTCTATTCTAATTCTTACTAGGATGAAAATGTCTTAGAATAGTGAGAATTGAAAGGAATTCTGTGTTGGGTTATCAGCAGAAATAAATAAGAATGTTTTCTCCCAGGGGCTTCCCAGGTGGCACTTGTGTTAAAGAACCCACATGCCAGTGCAGGGAGACATGAGAGGTGGGTTCGATCCCTGGGTCGAGAAGATACCCTGAAGGAGGAAATGGCAACAACCCACTCCAGTATTCTTGACTGGGAAGTCCCATGGACAGAAACTCCTGAAGGGGCCTGGAGGGCTACAGTCCATAGGGTCACAAAGAGTTGGACATGATTGGAGAGACTTAGCACACATGCACGTTTTCTCCCAGTTTGTATATTAAGGTTAAATTTTTATTTTCTTCTGTTTCAGTAAAGACTGTATTATTAATAAGTTGAAGAAGAATGAGAGTATTTGATTGAGTTTGTCTGGAAACTCAGATGAGGTGGTAGGTGACTAAATATCTGTGTTTGACATCACCCCTCTACTGCCAGTACTTGAGCAGTGAGTTTTCACACCTTGATGCATATGTGAGCCTGTTTGGTTTTTCTTGCTAACCTCATTTCCAGCAGCTTCCAAGAGACCCATCCTTCTTTTGTTCATGTTGCTTCCTGCTGAACTGGGCTCTGAAATTCCAAAGTTAAAGCTATTTTCAGTTCCCTGCTTAGGTAGATTCTTTTCTAAGGCCATTAAATATCATTCTATGATGTCCAGATTCAGAGAACATTTTCTCCTGACCTAAAGTTGCAAAAGTTAAAGGGCTTGGTGACATCCATCAGTTCCAAAAATGATTGCTTACGTAATTTTGAAGGCCACTTGCTTCATCCAAAGTGAATATCTTTGGGGAACATAAAACATCTTTCTTTGATTTGTTTTGAAAGAAAATGATTAATGCTATTAAATCAGTGGTTTGAATTATGTCAGATGACAGAGTATTCCCATCTCTTGTAATTGTATTTTTCTCCAAACGGTTTTCTCTATTCACAACACTTACTCAGACCTATATGACACAGATGATTAGAAAGGAAATTGTTCTCCAGAGAGAGACTATCTTTTCAAGCTATTTGAAGGGCTCTATATTTGCCTAATAAAATATGAATCTGTATTAAAGGTGTTTCAAGGGATCATGTTGCATGCAAAAAATAGTCTTCAGATTTTTAAATTACAAGATCTTTGAAAGTCTGTTACTTATGGAACTGATTATAGGTTTAAAGATTTTTTTTCAAAGGTTGCCTAGTAGGTTTTAGAAAAACTTAAGACCCAAATACCTCTTACTAATAAAAATTCTGGTATTTAATATGATGTTAGTTATCTCTGACTTGAGAAAAAACATTTTTCTATCAGGAGAAATTACAGTGGATATTAAAATGCTTTGTGCTGGAGGCAAAATACTCAAGACCAGTTAGGGTTCTGAGTAATGTGCTTTCATTTTTGTTAAAAACCTTTCATTTCATTCCCTGGTTGTGGGGTTGGTAATATACCTTTGGGTGATACTCTTTATTATTCTGTTTCTTCTGAGAAATGCCTTCAGTTAAATAAAATGCAAACAAAAGCTACCCTCCTTTGAAAAGGAGATATTCTTGAATATGGGCAGTTAATTTTATTAAAATCTACTAACTGCAAAAACCCAGCCTTCTTAAAATAGTATATATAAAAAAATAAATAAATAAAGATAACAGTCGATGCCGGGAAAAAAAAGGCTTCTCAGGTGTGTTTTTTAATGACCAAACTGAAAACTGATCAGAAAGGTTGCCAAGATCCTTTGTCTCCACTCACTCCAGGTGAGTCATTTAATATTATGCAGAGAGCCCTGTGGAGGCGGGACGGAAAACTGGAGTCTTCCCTGATGGCCCACCTGAGGTCATCTGTAAGACTCCAATTTCTCTTCAGACTCCAGCAGGTCATTGTATGAGCTCTGTCTCCTAGAACTGCTCTGGGGAGACATTTATCGTAGATAATACTTTAGGAAGAATTTAGAAATTGTTTAACAAGATATAAGGCAGGAAGACGGTGAGCAGGGCTTCTAAACCTCAGTGCTGTTGACATTTTAGGCTGAATAATTCTTGCTGTTGGGGCAGTCCTGGGCATTATAGGATGGTTAGCAGCATCCCTGACCCAACCACCTGCTTGACGCCAGTAGCACTCACCACGCCCTCCATTGGGATGACCAGACCCAGACACGTATCAGAATACCATTCATTGCCCCTGAGAGATGAGCTGGGCACCCTGGTTGAGAGCCACTGGGTAGAAGTAATGTTAAAACCTGGAGGACCTGTCAACACAAGCGTGGCCCAATCCAGACAAGAAAAGGATGACTCAGTTGAGTAAACATTTATTTCAGCACCTCCCAGGCCCTACCTCTGGTATTACAGCTGCTGCCTTGAAACGAGGCTGAGTATTTGGCAAAGTGAGAAAGGTGATCCCACGCTGCTTGAGCAGAGGCCAGTACTCATCCTCCCGATGAGTCAAAACAAGGATTGAAGTGGTGTGAGGAGAAGGTTGTTGGGTGGATCACCGTTTGTTCTCCAAAACAAGAGATAGCATTCTCTTTCCATAATGGGAAGACTCTGTCTATTGAAAAAAGGGAAAGAAAAGAAGAAAGAAAGCAGATAAAAATCACTCATAATTCTGCCAACAACAGAAAACTGTTTTCCAACGTTTTTGGAATGTGTGTGGGCTTTCCTGGACTCAACCAGTAAAGAATCTGCCTGCAATGCTGGAGACATAGGAGATGAGGGTTCGATCCCTGGGTTGGAAAGATCCCCAGATGAGGGCATGGCAACTCACTCCAGCATTTTGGCCTAGAGAATCCCATGGACAGAGGAGCCCAGCAGGCTACAGTCCATGGGGTCACAAAGAGTCAAAAATGAGCAATCAACACTTTCCCTTTCACTTGGAATGCATGTAACAAGAATCTGTGTGTATAGGCTTACATTTCTGCTTTATTTTGGACAAAAATGTGATGACGCTATCCATTTATCTTGAAATTTTTTTCACTTCGTGTATTGTGAACATTTTTTTTCTTTTTTTTTCTTTTTTTCTCTGTATTTGAAAGTTGCTCAGTCACGTCCGATCCTTTGTGACCCCATGGACTATAGAGTCCACGGAATTCTTCAGGCCATAATACTGGAGTGGGTAGCCATTTTCTTCTCCAGGGGATCGTCCCAACCCAGGGATCTGTCCCAGGTCTCTTGTATTGCAGGTGGATTCTTTACCACCTGAGCTACCAGGGAAGCCCAAATTTCTGTATTTAGACCCAGATTATCTTTTGGAATAGATGCATAGTTCTCTCTCAATAGTTACCAACCTGTAGTGACACCACTCGCCACTAGGGGGCATTTGGAAGTGGCGGTTTAGATGGGGCTTCAGTTCAGTTCAGTTCAGTCTCTCAGTCGTGTCCGACTCTTTGCGACCCCATGAATCACAGCACGCCAGGCCTTCCTGTCCATCACCAGCTCCCGGAGTTCACTCAAACTCATGTCCATCGAGTTGGTGATGCCAGCCAGCCATCTCATTCTCTGTCGTCCCCGTCTCCTACCGCCCCCAATCCCTCCCAGCATCAGAGTCTTTTCCAGTGAGTCAACTTGTCGCATGAGGTGGCCAAAGTAGATGGGGGTAGTTATTGTCAGAATGGTTAGAGGGTTCCACTCGAATTTTGATGGGTAGAGGCTTGGGATGCTAAACATTCTAAGAAGTACCAGGCGATCCTGCGCAAAGGAGAATTGATCCCTCCCAAATGCTAGGAGCACAACCATCAAACAGCCCTGAACTGCAAAGTTATTTTTGAACATACGCATCCTTGGTAGCTTTTCTCTATATTAAATAAAGTAGTAGCAGCCAGCGTTCCTGTACACTTACCTGCTTCTCTCTTTCAGCACAATCCCTAGAGGTGGAGAGGTCATGTGTAAACCCCCTTTAAGGCTTTTGATTCATTGTGCCAGTAAGACTTTTGATTCATTGTGCTAAACTGCCGTCCAGAAATGTTGTGAGTAGTGCATCCTCTGGGTGGATAGCTTTCATTGGGTCTGTGAGGATGTGGTTTTTCTCCTGGTGCTTCTGCTTCTGATCCTTGAAAATGTGAACAGACCATCAGATTGCTTCTCCTGAGTGAATGTCCTTTTATCAATGTTTTGGATATTCCATGGAGAGTTCTCAGATAGGAATGTCGTCACATCTTTGGTCTCCCAATGTTAGTGATTTACCTTGACCATAACCCTATTTTTGCACATAAACAATGGTAATTAGGTTATATCTCCAGAACTCTCAACTTTCACTTCAGACTGTTGCAGGAAGGATGAAGAGTGGATACTAGAAGTAATTGCCCAATTTGGGGCTTTCAAAGCTTTTTTCCATATGTGGCAAAATAGACTATCCAGTATTACCTAAAAGATGGGAGTGAATTAGTTGGTAAAATACCTCTGTTGGGAATATGTAAAATTCTTTATTTGGTTAATGATTGTTTCTCATCCATCAGCTGTCAGATTAAATGTGTTTCCTGACGGAGTTTCTCTAACCACCCCACACTTCCAATATAAGATTAGGTCCCCAATTCCATGTTTTCCAAGAGTCCCTACCATTTCCTTTTCGTTATTTTTCTTGCTTAGTCACTAAGTCATGTCTGACTCTTTCAGGACCCCATGGACATAGCACCTCTCCAACTTGAGAATTACTTAACAGTATAATTATTTCTTTAATATTTGGCTTTCTGACTTTGCTTTAAGATTCAGGAGGTCAGGGTCTTATCTGCTTTGTTCTTTAGGGATTTCCTAGTGCCTAACACAGTGCCAGGCACCCTACCAATATTTGTTAAGAGACAGGCAGGTGATGAGGAGCCTTTGCAGAACCAGTGATGTTCAGGGTTGCATCACACTGAAACGATAAAGGTCTTCTCAGTGTTTTTCTGCATAAAAACAGGATTATTCTTTATCTATTATTCCTGCTCCCTGCGTTCTTAAAAACATACTCAAGCAGATTCCCCGAATAATCCCAGCAGCTTCAGAGATGTCTTAGGTTGGAAAGGCAGGAGATGGATGACTTGCAGGGAAGGACTGTGTTCCGGCACAGACTTGGGGCAGCACCACCAGCTATAATACTCGGGGTGCCAGGAGCCAAGGGTCTGGCAGAAGGCCTCCATATTTCCAAACCAGAGGACCAGTTGTGTCACAGAATCACTTGGAGAATGCATTCGGAGGCACGAGGGGAAGTATCACAGTGCAGTGGAAAAAGCCTTAATCCCAGAGTCCAGTAAGTCTGGCTTCTGCTCCATTTCTGACCTTGGGAAAGTTGCTCAGTTTCCAGGAGCCTCAGTTTTCCTTCTGAGGATGATGATAATAACATGGAGACAATTATTAAACTTGCTGTGAACCCTTGTTTCGTGCCCACCACCATTTTCAACTTTACATGCATTGCCATACTTAATTCTTAAAACAACGTGATTTGGTTGTTATTATTCCTATTTTAGAAGTGACTGAAGCAGGGCTTGGAGAAGTGAAGTAACTTGCCCAGGATCACACAGCTGAGAAGCAGCAGAGAGGAATTCAGTCTCAGACACCCAGAGCCCAGAGCTGTTATTCTTCAGACCTATAGATCTAGATCAGGGCTGGTCTGGCCCTGAGTGAGGGAGCATGTCAAAAGTTCCCAGGGCAGTTGGTCTGCACACAGTAGATGCTCAATAGAATGACGGTCTCCTTATCACCCTTCTTGCGAAGCTGTAGCAAGTGTCACTGATCACTACTGCCCAGAGCAGGCAGCAAAAAGCAGGGAAGGAGCATCAGGCTGTCCACATGGAGGACGGTTATGTCGGGTGGGAGAGGGCCGGCATAGAGTCAGCCGGAATCCAGGGTTCATCCTCAGCCTTTTCAAAGGCTTTAAAAAATCATTTTCATTCTGCTGCTGCAGGAGCTGTTCTGATCCCCAGGTTCTCTTCTGTGGGCTTGCTGTAAAGGTGCAGCTTCTTTCTCGTGAACTTCTGGGCACACTGAACCAGAGCAGTTTGGACAGGGGCCCAGGCGGAGCCACCTGACTCTGAAAACTTCAGCATCCCAAGTGGGCTTTGGGGATGTCTGCTGAAGAAATCCACTCTGCCAACCCCCCTTCCTCGGTGCCTGAGGGTACCTGTAGCCTCTCAGTGCCCAGATCGGTGAGGAGTAAGTTCCAGGGGCATTTTCTGTAGACCATTCAGAGTGCAAAGAGAGCCTTCCCACAAAGCAGAATGGCCTGTTCTGAGGATGCTCAGGTCATTTGAAGGCCTGGCTCTTTACTCTGCCGCTCGCAACCTTTCAGCAGCCGTCTCTAGTGGGCCCGCTTCATGCCAGCTTTCCGCTGGACTGTACCCCCTAGTCAGAGTTGAAGAATGAGTTACAGTGTGTGCTGGAGAGCTCTCTTGCAAAGGAGCGGCGATCGGACTGTTTTCACTCCTTCCTTCACTGGTCTCCTGTGCTGCTCCTCTGCGCAGGCACCGTGCTAGGCACTGCAGAGGAAACAGTAACCAAGATCTGTGAGGTTTCTAAGTGGGGCTGTTGGAGACCTGTCCATTAGGAAACAAATGACTGAGATAATTGAACACTGTAGACTTTAAAATGACGTAAACAGTAGAGCTGTAAACATTTAGTGAACTCTTGCATGCACCAGGCACTCTCTTAGGTGCTTTGCATCTAGTTAACCATGAAGATTAGGTAGCATCACTGACTCAGTGGACATGAGTTTTAGCAAGCTCCAGGAGATATTGAAGGACAGGGAAGCCTGGAGTGTTGCAGCCCATGGGGTCACCCAGAGTTGGACACAACTGGGCAACTCAACAACAACAACAAATAACGAAGGAAATACAGTGGCTTCTGTGATCAGGACTGTGGGTCAGAGTGTTGGGGCGGCAGGGATTGGCTGATTTAAATTGATTGGTCAGGACCTGCCTCTCTGGGGAAGTGGTCTTTGAGCTGCTACTGAATGATAGGAGGAAGCCACCCCGCAAAGATCTGGCAAAGATCTGGTTGCAAAAGTTCAGAAGTGAAATGAAATCCGTACTCACTTTGTATCTGTGCTCAGAATTTGGTGGGGGGGGGGGGCATTGTTGGACGGTCTAGGGAGAAATGAGTAGGGCCTATGCCATGCTGAGCTCTTACCAAGGTAGCCACCCACCAACCTGAGGGCTGGGCAGTTCCACTGCTGTTCCTTGCCCTGGGAAATCAAAGGTGCCCCCATCACCCATCACCTTGATATATCTTTCTGTGAGCAGATAAGGCAACACAGATTCCCATTCAGAGGCGATTAGAGAGGGAGCAAGAGGCCTTCACCAAGCCAAGTGTGTAATGTATGCTTTATATACATTTGTGTCTACCTCTTTTGTCATACGGCCTACCTTCTAAAATGTCAGCCTATTGGAGAGAGACAGACATGGTCCTGTTCACCACCACATCCTCAGTGCTTAAAATAATGTCTGAGAGATTATTCCGTAAACGGATGTTACATGAATTAAGTCACATTTCATCCCCGTAGAAAATCCCCTTTTTTCCCACCAAATACCTTGCAGCTCAGGGGTCAGAGGCTTGACCAGGGTGCCCCAGCTCATAAAGGGCAGAGCCAGGATTCACTATAGCCTTCTACTTGACCCAGGATCTATTTAGGCTCCTCTTCCTACACTGCGCTCACCTCCATGGTGATCCACCCAAGATATCAGATCCGAGGAAGCCGACTTGACATGTATTGGAGGTGGGAACAGTATGTGTCACACTAGGCTCTTTCATTCCTAGGGGAGACAGATTGCTTTTCATCTCCAGGTAACCCTGGTGACTAAGGAATTCCTCTCTCCCCACCTCCAGTTTCCCCACCACTGCAGGAAGTAGCAGAGCCCCACCTTCTTCAAAGGCTTGTTTCCCTATCAGCAATCTCTCTATCTCTGGCTCTTCTCAGTCTCTCATCCTGGCTGGGAACCCACTTGGTGACAGACACATTTTGTCATCTTCTTCCACTGGCCCTCATGTTCCTGGTATGGTGTCTTTATACCTGGGCACTCAACAGTGATATTCATTGAGCAGATATTTATCAAGTGATAATTTGTTCCAGGTACTGCAAGAACAGCCACGAACAAACAAACAAGTATCCTTGCTGTTTCGGAGCTGACACTTTAGTGGAAGAATCAGGCAGGTGAACTATTGAATGAACAATGCACTTTCAGTGTGCTGGGAAAGCAATTTTTAAAAGGGGGGATGATGCGATTTAGAGCCAGGATTGGCAACATTTTTCTGTGAAGAGCCAGACAGTAAATATTTTAGGCTTTGTGGGACATAGTCTCTGTCTCAAATACCCAACTCCAGCGTTGTCATGTGAAAGCAGTCAGACAACACATAAATGAATGGGCATGGCCATGTGACAATAAAACTTTATTAACAAAACCAGACAGTGGGCCTGATTTGACCCACAGGCTGTGTTTGCTGGTCCCTGATTTGGCGAATCTACTTCTTCAAATGAGGTGACCAAAGAAAGCCTCTCTGAAGAGATGACATCCAAGCTGAGTTGTTTCTTAGAATGATGCTTAGGTTACCCAGATTCAGCCATTCCAGTGGTTTTCAAAGTCTGGTTCCCATACCAGCAACATTATTATCACCTGGGAACTTAGTGAAACATACAGATTCTCAGGCTGTGTCCCAGACCTGCTGAACCAGAGCCCTGGAGGTGGGCCCAGCATTCTCTCTCAACAGAGCCTTAAGGGGTTTCTTATGCAGGCCAAAGCTTGAGAACCTCTGCTCTTGGGTTCCTGAAAAACAAGAGTGTCAAAAGTACATGGAGCCAAATCTTGGCTCTACCACTTATTAACTTGTAACCTTGGATGCCTTGAGCTTGTTGTCTGTAAAATGAAGAGGCTTGTGCCCAAGTCTAACATAGCTCTGAAGGCTAAATGAATTACTCTCTCAAGAGCCTTGGAGATGCTGACTCATAGGAGCTCCTCGTGAAATGGTAGCTGCTGTCATCACCACGCTCATTATTTGGGTCTTGCAAACACTGATGCAGATTTGCCCATGGACAGCAACAGAGGTTCAGCCCCAGCGTCTTCCCCGTGGGCAAGATGTCTTTCATCCCCAGCTTGTTCCCCCTGGCTGATATCTGCTGAATATGGCCTGAATACAAGGCTGTTTGTTAAAGGAGATTGAAGATTTTTTTAAATTAATGTATTTATTTTAATTGGAGGCTAATTACTTTACAATATTATGGTGGCTTTTGCCATACATTGACATGAATCAGCCACAGGTGTACATGTGTCCTACCATACTGAACCCCCGTCCCACCTCCCTCCCCACCCCATCTCTCTGGGTTGTCCCAGAGCACCAGGGTACCACTTTCAGTGCCCTGCTTCATGCATCAAACTTGCACTGATCATCTGTTTTACATATGGTAATATACATGTTTCAATGCTATTCTCTCAAATCGTCCCACCCTCGCCTTCTCCCACAGAGTCCAAAAGTCTGTTCTTTACATCTGTGTCTCTTTTGCTGTCTTGCATATAGGATCAAGATAATTTTTTTAATTCCTTGGCTGGTCCTGCTTCCTCCACCCTCTCCTTCCCTGTTAACCCAGAAGATGCTCTGGTCCCTGCTGTTTGGGAACCATGAACTCTATATCTGCGACTCACCATTGGGCCAGGGCCGCAGAGCTAGGCAGCCAGCTTTTCCATTCCCTTTCAGGCTATTGACAGTTTGTTCTTTTTATGTAAGAAGCTATTTATACCAGGAGGGACAGAGGCTGGCAGGTGTGCAGGCATGGAGGGAACAGTGACGAAGTAGTTCATCTCTCTAGGCCTGCTGGGTGGTTCTGGTTCATAGAGAGGGAATCTAATAACCCCTCAAAAAAACCCCGCAAACACAATCATTAGAGTCACCAGCCATTTGCAGTGTCGTCTTCATTTCATTACTCCATCAGCACATGCTGAGCTCAAAATGGGATTTCATGGCTGCAGTGAGACGCACGCCTCCCCACCTGGATTGGATTACATTTCTCCCAAGATGCTTCTCCTGTGTCAGCTTTCACCGTCACTCACTTCAGAGTTCTCGGTGCTGGGTGAGGAACGGGTGGGAAGGGAAGGGAAGAAGGAAGATAGGAGGAGGCCTGAATGCAACCTCCTGCCGTTCTCAGGAAGCCAGTCACATGAGCGGTGCTCTGTTGATCTTGGCTCCAGGCATGCGCTGACGTCGTCCAGTGGTGATGGGAAATATGCCCGTCTGTACAGCCTTCTATAAAACTGCCTGTTAATGAACTGGTTTTCAAAGGAGCTGTCAGAGGTGGGATTAGAACTTGGGTTCAGACTGAAGGGCCTCTGCCAGATGAAGTAAGCGGCAGTGTGGCCAGATGCCCCCAGCAGGGCCCTCTCAAGGCTCGTGTGCAGAGCGCAAGGCCTGGAAAAGCCAAGGCCCATCTGCAAGTGCAGGAAGGGAGACTGCCACTGGAGGGCCCACTCTCAAGGCAGATGGCTCCCACTTTTATAGTGTGTACCAGAATCCTGGACGTGGGGAGTGAGCCTCAGGACTTGGACATCCTGGAGGAGTTCACAGCTGCACACCCTTTCTGCCGACTGAGCAGCCCGTGCTGTGGGCTGGTGTGACAGTTAATTTCCGATCAGGATGGTCCCCGCCACCTTCCGACTCATGAGACATTTGAGCGGTTTCATGGATTGGTTGGATGAACCTACCATCAGGGCAGCTAGTAACTGCCTTCCTCCATATGTCCGTCTATTTGTCCATCCGTTCATTCATCCACTAGTGCGTTCAGCCACGTGTCCATTCGGCAGTTAAGTATTTATTAAGTGCGCATTAAGTGCACGCCCTTAGTCTAGGTGTGATTTCACTGTGGCGGTTTTCCAAGTCCAGCTGAGAACTGGCACTTCCCAGGCCCTGTGTGGATTGTGTGCTTTGTGTAGTGTGGAGTTGCTCACAGACAGGTGTGGACAGTCCCTCTCTGAGGAGGACCCACACGGACTACAGGCTCTGTGCTGGCATCCCACGGTGTCTCCCTTTTAAGTGCCTGTCCCCCTGAGCTCACAGTGTTCCAGAGTATAAGCTTTGACACTGACTAGCTCTGTGTTGACATCTTAGCTGTGTTGCTCTAACGTTGGCCAAGTTCATCCACTTCCATGAGCTTTCATGTCATCCTCTGAAAAATGAGAATATCATTATCCAAACTGTAGCATAGTTGTGAGGATTAAATGAGGCAGTGCCTTACGCACGTGGCTTTAAAAATGGCAGCTTTTAGCTCTCTTTTTTTAATAACTCCAAGTTGAAACAACCCAAATGTCCATCAGCACCTGAACGGATAAACAAATTGTGTTATATCATAGAGCAGAACGCTGCTCTACGATAAAAAGGAATGAACTCTTCATATATGCAGTGACATTCATGAATCGCAAAACCATTATTCTCAATGAAAGAAACCAGACCATAAAAGTGCCTACTGTATGATTCTATTTATATAAAACTCTAAAAATTTTAAACTAGTCTGTAATGACAGAAAGCAGACCAGTGGTTACTTGAGGCTGAAGAGGTAAATGGAGAGAGTGGGAGGAAAAAAGGACAAATGAGCAGAGGAAACTTTTGAAGGTAATAGATCCTTCAGTACCTTGATTATACTGATGGTTCTGTGGGTCTACATCTATGTCAAAACGTATCAAGCTGTATACTTTAAATATGTGAAGTTATCCATTATCAAATACTTTAATAAAGTGAATGAATGAAGTTGCTTTTTAGCAAGCAGGAAGGCAAGCATCCTTGCATGCCAGTGTGGGAGTCTTCCTAATGTTGCTTGGTTGCCTTAGCAAGTAACTGAGCCCTTTGGCCAAGTACTGTCAGAAAGAATTGCTCAATATTAATTATGCACAATAAAAACAGAGATTTGGGGCAGAAACTCATCAACATCCAGATGGATGGCACTAAAAAATGAGTTCCACGGACTGGCTCTTTGCTTCATCTCTAAATGCTCTGAGACACTGCCTGACATTTAGTTGGCCCTCGATAAATAGTGGTAGTTGTTATTGCTCTGACAATTAGAAAGGCTGATTAAAAAAAACTCAGTGATCCTATCTTGCTAAGGGAAGCTAGTTGTTCAGGTGATGTCTGAACCTGTATTTCCTGAGCCAAAAAGAAAAATCCATAACCTTTCAGCTTGGTAGAGGATGAGGGCTACCACATGCAGTCATCCAGTTTGTGTGCCACACAAAGGTGCCTGGCCAAGGTGGTGATGAAAGGCTAATTCAGCTGGGCTCTGATGACTACAAACCAGAGTGTATGTGTGCTAAATCACTTCTCTTGTGTCCGACTCTTTTTCAACCCTTTGGGCTCTAGCCTGCCAGGCTCCTCTGTGCATGGGATCCTCCAGTCAAGAATACTGGAATGGGTTGCCATGCCCCCCACCAGGGGATCTTCCCCACTCAGGGATCGAACCCGGATCTGCATCAGCAGGCAGGTTCTTTACCACTAGAGCCCCCTTGAAGCCCATTAACCAGAGTAGGAAATTTTATTTAACCTAGGGCACCTTGCAGTTTACCTGGTTGTGATACAACACTCCCCTTTCTGAGATTGGGGGCTTGCTTTTTCTCGCTTGTAGTTGGGGTTGACAAGAGGGTGTCTTTTTCTAATTTCCATAAAGCTCGCAAAAAGTCTAGCAGCAACCTAGGATGGACTGTAAATATTAACTAGCCAAGCTCAATGATGACTTTTCATTTCTTCCATGAAATCCTCGGTTTCTAGGAAACCTCATTTCTGATTCTTGCCAAGGGGTATCAGGAATAAGAAATGGTGTCTTCATCCTCATTGGCATTGAATATTTGGTGGAGGAAAGGAAGTAGGTTGTGATTTCGCTAGTTTTGATGGTTAAGATGTTGAATACTTCAGCCTCTTTTGTGTTCTCTGCCTCTTTTTCCATCATTTTGTAAATCATTGCAAGCATCATAGCCTTGGATGGAGAGGCAAGCAGAGAAAGGAGCTGATATGTCAACTGACTCCTTTTGTCAACCACTTGGCAACTCTGTTCATATCGTTTGAGGGAGACAGTCAACTGAAACTACGTAAGTCCATTTGAAGTTGGACTTGTGCATGATTTTGAAGCATCCATCCTTGCCTGGAGCCCACTGCTGTGTAGAAGTCAGTAATTCATCTGGATGGTGAATATGACATGAGAAATAGCTCTGCTGAAATATGGTCAGCGGTGGTCCTTCCCAAGCAGAGTGATTAAAATCCATGGCTGTGCTATCAGGTGCATATGATATCAGGCACCTGACCCAGCTCTCCTGCTGCTCTCTGGCTATATGTGTGATTGGAACAAGTTATTTTACCTTGATGCAGTCATTTTTCCTCATCTATAGAAAGAAGATTGGAGAAGGGAATGGCAACCCACTCCAGTGTTCTTTCCGGGAGAATCCCATGGACAGAGGAGGCTGGTGGGCTACAGTTCATGCGGTTGCAAAGAGTCGGACACGACTGAAGTGACTTAGCACACATAGAATGAAGATAAGTGATGGTTCCTGCCTTGTACAGCAACTATCCCAGTACCTGATACTTTAAGAAACATTAGATATAATTACTGATTGGAAATTCCAAAAGTGAAAACATTTTTCTTAAAAAGCCCATCTGAGGGGGAAAAAAAAAAAGAATTGGGAATGTAATCTGAAGCTCTTGTCCAGAGTTTGGGGGTTTAGGGGTGGAAGAGATACAAAACTCATAGAAATAAGACTTAAGGAATTATGAAACCTAAGCCTTGTAAATGATATGTAAGAAACAGTCTCAGAGAAAGTGTATGACTTGCACATTGTTACATAGTCAGAATTTAGAGAGCTGAGCTAATTTATCTCAGCAGTTTCCCCATACTCCAGGGAGATTTACCTAGGGGCCCTCGAAAAGGCACATGTATAGAATAGGGAGCATGAAAGTCTAGAAAGAGTTATGAATCAGAAAAGTTCGGACGATGGTTATCTAAGTGGCCTTCCCCAGGTTTCTTAGCACCTTTTAGGTTCTGTTCCCCATTTGGAAAATAAGGTGGTGAAATCTTTTCTTCCCACTCTTAAGTAAGAGTAAGCACAATACTGTTTCTAAATTGTTAGAAGAAAGGTGATAGAGTTAGTGAACAGTTATTACTATTGTTATGCTCTGTGGCAGTTTAGTCGCTAAGTGGTGTCCAGCCCTTGCAACTGCATGGACTGTAGCCTGCCAGGCTCCTCTGTCAATGGGATTTCCCAGGCAAGAATACTAGAGTGGGTTGCCATTCCCTTCTGAAGGGGATCTTCCCGACCCAGGAATCAAAACCTGGTCTCCTGCACTGCAAGCAGATTCTTTATCAACTGAGCTACAAGGGAAGCCCGGTTATACTCTGTAGCATTCATAATTTTTTGTTGTTTTGGTCTATTGATGAATTTATTTACTTTGTTGCACTGAATCATAGTCGCAGGATCTTTCAGTTGTGTCACTTGGGAGCCTTAGTTGCAGAACCCTTACTTGTGGTGTGTGGGATCTAGCTCCCTGACCAGGCATCAAGTCTGGGCCCCCTGCCTTAGGAGCACAGAGTCTTAACCACTGGACCACCAGCAGAGTCCCAAGACACACACTTTAAAATCTCTCACAGTGTTTATACATTTGTTTTTTCTTGTATTTCTGTTTTCCTTATATTTTCAGGCTGTATTTTTGGGTACCTACAAGTTTATAAATACATTCCAATTTTTATCGATTTGTCTTCCTTTTATTACCTTGTATGCATTTATTTTAACATCTTAAATCTTTTATGCATTTATTTTATCATGAAAATAATTTTTATGGTCCTTTAAAAGTTTATAAACAGATGCATTAATAAAATTTTCCAGGAAATAAGTAGGAAACTGATGGCTCAATCAACACATTGTGTCACTATTAATTTTGAAATGATCATGGAGCTGTTAATCAATTGTAGCATCTCTTTTCATCCATCCTAATTATGTTTACATAAATATAGTTTCTTCAGTATTAATATTGTATGCTGGCTTTTTTGAGGGGAATAATTGCAAGACTGTACTTTTTCATTCTTTTATTTTAACATTTCCTTAGGGATTTAAGTAAGCAGCATATCATGGATATTGGGTTTTTCTTTTTAATCCGTATTGATAATCTTTTAATTGGTGGATATATTTACATTTATTATGATAACTTTCAGTTCAGTTCAGTTCAGTCGCTCAGTTGTGTCTGACTCTTTGCGACCCCATAAATCACAGCACGCCAGGCCTCCCTGTCCATCACCAACTCCTGGAGTTCACTCAAACTCATATCCATCGAGTCAGTGATGCCATCCAGCCATCTCATTCTCTTTCATCTCCTTCTCCTCCTGCCTCCAATCCCTCCCAGCATCAGAGTCTTTTCCAGTGAGTCAACTCGTCGCATGAGGTGGCCAAAGTATTGGAGTTCCAGCTTTAGCATCAGTCCTTCCAATGAACACCCAGGATTGATCTCCTTTAGAATGGACTGGTTGGATCTCCTTGCAGTCCAAGGGACTCTCAAGAGTCTTCTCCAGCACCACAGTTCAAAAGCATCAATTCTTCAGTGATCAGCTTTCTTCACAGTCCAACTCTCACATCCATACATGACCACTGGAAAAACCATAGCCTTGACTAGACGGACCTTTGTTGGCAAAGTGATGTCTCTGCTTTTTAATATGCTATCTAGGTTGGTCATAACTTTCCTTCCAAGGAGTAAGCGTCTTTTAATTTCATGGCTGCAACTTCAGTTCAGTTCAGTTCAGTCGCTCAGTCGTGTCCGACTCTTTGCGACCCCATGAACCACAGCACACCAGGCCTCCCTGTCCACCACCAACTCCTGGAGTTCATTCAAACTTATGTCTGTTGAGTCGGTGATGCCATCCAGCCATCTCATTTTCTGTTGTCCCCTTCTCCTCCTGCCCCCAATCCTTCCCAGCATCAGAGTCTTTTCCAGTGAGTCAGCTCGTCGCATGAGGTGGCCAAAGTATTAGAGTTTCAGATAATTATTATTCCCACATATTTTGTTATTTTCTATTTGCTATGTTATTTTTCTCTGCTCTGTTTCTCTTTTCTTGACTTCTATATTTTAATCAAGTTTTCCCAGTTTCTTTTCTTTTTCTTGTTGGAAAACAATACAATACATTGCTGTTTTTCTCATGGCCACTTTGCCATCCCTTAACACCCAGCCCCACTGGCTCTCTTAACAGGGATCTCACATGATGTACTTTAGTACCATTTGTTACATGGCTTATAAGACTTTTTTCCTTCCTTATGAGGTACCCTGAGCCTCAGTGTATTTCGAAGCCACCTTACATAACCTTGAATTCATATTTGCTCATGCTTAAGTAAATTTTTAGATAGTTTCTCTTTAAACCAAAATCATATCAATGCTAATAATTTTTTTCTTTTTTTTCTTTCAGTGATCTTTTTAATTTTTAAAATTTTTATAGTTTTTAAATGTTACTTTCCACTTACGGTTATTACAAAACATTGGCTATACTCCCTGTATTACACAGTGCGTCCTTGAGCCTGTCTTATGCCTAATAGTTTCTACCTTCCACCCCCCTTCCCCACTTGTAACCACCAGTTTGTTCTCTATGTCTGTCAGTCTGCTCATTTTTTTGTTATATTCACTACTTTGTTGTATTTTTCAGGTTCTCTGATAGAAATGATATCATGCAATATTTGTCTTTCTGTATTTTGTTTATTTCACTTAAGCATAATGCCCTCCAGGTCCATCCATGTTGCTCCAGATGGCAAAGTGTCATCCTTTTTATGGCTGAGTAGTATCCCATTGTGTATATATACCATATCTTCTTTATTCATTCATCTGTAGATGGACAGTTAGATTGCCTCCATATCCTGGCAATTATATATAATGCTGCCATGAACATTGTGATGCATGTATCTTTTTGAATTAGCATTTGGGATTTTTTTTTTCTTTTTTTGGTTATATACCCAGCAGTGAAATTGCTGGGTCATATAGTAGTTCTTTGGGCTTCCCTGTTGGCTCAGATGGTGAAGAATCCACCTGCAATGTGGGAGACCTGGGTTCAATCCCCGGGTTGGGAAGATCCCCTGGAGGAGGGCATGGCAACGCACTCCAGTATTCTTGCCTCGAGAATCCCATGGCCAGAGGAGCATGGCGGGCTACAGTCCATGTGGTCGCAAAGAGTCAGACACGACTGAGCGACTACACACGCATGCACATGGTAGTTCTTTACTGTCTGAGCCACCAGGGGAGTAGTTCTGTTTTTAGCTTCTTGGCAGACCTCCATGCTGTTTTCCACATCAGCTGCAGCAATTTATGTTCCCATCAGCAGTGTACAAGGGTTCCTTTTTCTCCACATCTTTGCCAATATTTGCTATTTGTGCTCTTTCTTGATGATAGCCATTCTGACAGATGTGAGGTGATATTTCGTTGTGGTTTTGATTTGTATTTCCCTGACGATTAGTGATGTTGAGTATCTCTTCATGTGCTTGTCGGCCATATGCATTTCCCCTTTGGAAAAATGTCTATCTAGTTCTTCTGCCCATTTTTTTAATCCAGATGTTTGTCTTTTTGATGTTGAGTTGTTTATACATGTTGGATATTAATCTTTTATTGGTCTTGTCATTTGAAAATACCTTCTTTTATTGAAAAGACTGTGTTTGCTTCATTGTGTATTTTTGCCTTCCTTATTGTAGAGTAATTGACCATAAGTGTGTGGATTTATTTCTGGACATTCTCTCCTGTTCCACTCATGTGTGTGTCTGTATTTGTGCTAGTCCGTACTGTTTTGAATATTGTAGTTTTATAGAATAGTCTGAAGTCATGAAGCTTGATTCCAGAAGCTCTGTTGTACTGTCTCAAGATTGTTTGGTTATTTTGGTCTTTGTGTTTCCATGCAAGTTTTTAAACTATTTTTTCTAGTTCTGTGAAAACTGCTGTTGGTATTTTGATAGAGATTGTATTTCAATTGTAGATTGCCTTGGATAAATGTAGCCATTTTGACAATATTGATTATTCCAACCCAAGAACACAGTGCATACAGCGTATCTTTCCATCTGTTTGTGTTGTCTTCAGCTTCTTACATCAGTGTCTTTCGGTTTTTGAAGTACAGGTCTCTTGCCTCCCTGGGTACTTTATTCCTGGGTACTTTATTCTTTTTGATGCAATGGTAAATGGAATTGTTTCCTTAATTTCTCCTTCTGATACTTGATTGTTAATGTATAGAAATGCTACAAATTTCTGTGTGTTAGTTTTTTCTCCTGCATCTTTACCAAATTCATTGATGCACTCTAGCAGTTTCCTGGTGGCATCTTTAGGATTTCTTATGAATAGTGTCATGTCATCTTCAAACAGTGACAGTTTTTTATCTTCCTAATTTGCATTCCTTTTCTTTTTCTTCTCTGATGGCCTTGGTTAGGACTTTCATATCTATGTAGAATATAAATGGCAAGAATGGACATCTTTGTCTTATTCCTGATGTTAGATGGAATGTCTAGCTTTTCACCATTGAGTGTGATTTTAGCTATGCGTTTGTCATAGATGGCCATTATTGTGTTGATATATGTTCCCTCTGTGTCCATTTTCTGGAGAATTTTTATCATGCATAGATGTTGAATACTAGTTATTTTACACTAGTAATTTTAAGATCATTTTATATCTGTTGTTTACAGCTTTGCTACTTTCATTAATGAAGGTAAGAACTGATCCCCAAACTCCCTGTTTTCCGAAGTCTACTCCCTTAAAAAATGGATGTTGAAAGTTAACACCTTTTTCTTTTTCATTCATTTCCTGTTTTACAAAATGGCTTAGAGGCTCTATTTGTAGAAGAGTTAAAACAACAGTACAGAATACTGTAGGCGCAACATGGATGGATCTAGAGATTCTCATGCTGAGTGAAGTCAGACAGAGAAAGACAAATATATGATATTGCTATGTGTGGAATCTTTAAAAAAATATTACAAATGAAGTTATTTTAAAAACAGAAATAGAGTTACAGATGTAGAAAACAAACTGATGGTTGCCGGGGGCAGGGAGGGGGGAAGGGGAGAGGAGGGATAAATTGGGAAATTGGGATTGACATATATATACTGTGCGTGCTAAGTTGCTTCAGTCATATCTGCCTCTATGAGACCCTATGGACTGTAGCCCGCCAGGCTCCTCAGTCCATGGGATTCTCCAGGCAAGAATACTGGAGTGGGTTGCCATGCCCTCCTCCAGGGATTCTTTCCAACTCAGGGATCAAACCCATGTCTCTTTTGTCTCTTGCATTGGCAGGCATGTTCTTTACCACTAGTGCCACCCAGGCTAGACATGCACACACTACTTTATATAAAATAGATACCTAATGAGGACCTACTGTATATGTACAGCACAAATAACTCTACTCAGTACTCTTTAATGACCTGTATAGGAAAAGAATCTTTGAAAATGTGGGTATATGTATAATGGGGTAACAGTCAGATACAACTTAGTGACTCAGCAACAACAGAATCACTAATTCATTTTGCTATACAGCAGAAACTAACACAACTCTGTTTTTATATCCACATCAAAGGTTTTATTACATAATTCAAAATTTTAAATTTTGTAGCAGTAATATTTTTTAACTTTTTATCTTATCAGAGTATAGATGGTAAACAATGTTATGATAATTTCAGGTAGACAGCAAAGGGAACCAGCCATAAATATACACATGTATCCATTCACCTCCCTTCTAGGCTGCCAATGAACATTGGGGTGCGTGTATCCTTTCAGACCATGTTTTCCTGCAGATACATGCCCAGGAGTGGGATTGCAGGGTCTTTTGGTAGCTCTGTTTTTAGTTTTTTAAGGAGCCTCTATACTATTCTCCATAGTGGCTGTATTTACATTCCCACCAACAGTGTAGGAGGTTTCCCTTTTCTCCATGCCCTCTCCACCATTTATTGTAGATTTTTTTATGATAGCCAATTTGACTGATGTGAGGTGATACCACATTGTAATTTTGATTTGCATTACTTTAATAATTAGTGATGTTGAACATCTTTTCATGTGTGTCTTGGCCATCTGTATGTCTTTTCTGAAGAAATGTCTATTTAGGTGTTCTGCTCATTTTTTGATTACATTGTTTGTTTTGATGATGTTAAACCTCATGAGCTGTTTGTAAATTTTGGAGACTAATCCCTTGTCAGTCACATCATTTGCAAGTATTTTCTCCCAATCCATGGGTTGTTTTTTCATTTCTAACACAATTTTATGAATCAACTATACTCCAATAAAAAAATTTTTTTAAATAAATGCTATAGGTAGCAGAAGGAAAGGAGATGATCTTAACAGAAGTTCAAGACTAAAGGTGCCTTTTACAACTGGGCACTGTCATAGGCTACTCAGTATCTGATTTGGGGAGAAGAGACTAAGATAGCATGTGGATGAATATGTTTTAGACTAGATATCGGGGATGTCAGAATGCTGAAGAGTGCCTGTTGAAACTGCTTATATGGGTCTCAGCCTAGTTGATACTGAGTTCTCTTCTCTTGCAATTATTAACTAGCTTTGATTGCTCCAGTGTTCTCATGCCACTCCAAGAGCATTCAGAAGGCTCTGTCATGTGCTTGGAAGAGGTGCTATGTGATGGGAATTCTGTGATCTATAAAATATGGAGTTAATGCCCTAAGGCTAAAAATTCAGGAGAAATTACTTCCCCGGATATCAGTAGTGATTTATTTCATGGGCCTTCTCAGTGGACACACAGTTATGATATTCTCATTTGTTATAGATTCTAATGACTGAGGTCAGAGGTTCCCCTGCATGCTTTAATTGTTCTGTTAGAAACAGAAGGAAAACCACTTATATAAGGACTTAAATGTAAGTGTAGATACATTGTCTGACTCATTTTTTCCCCACTGATTTTCACCATAGTATCAGAGGGGTATTACTGCAGAAGAACATGTAATAAAAGTAACTCTCAACTCTAGTCAAATTCATGGAAACAGGAGAATGATGGTTGCCAGCAGTTGGGGAAAGGGGAATGGGGAGTTAGTGCTTAATGGGTACAGATTGGGAAGGTGAATAGATTCTAGAAACAGATGGTGGTGATGGTTGACCAAAAATATACTTAATGCCACTTAAAAATGGTTAACGTGGTAAATTTTATGTTATGTGTATTTTGCCATGAAATGAATAAATACATGAAATTTAAAAATAAAATAAATTTTAAAACATACTTTGAGAAATCAGAGCGCTCACTTCCAAGAACACAAGGCCTTTGTTGGGGATAGATGTGGACATGTTAACTTCTCTTGCATAGATCTCAAAGAAAAAAAGTTTGTCAAGCCTGAGTTATTTCACATGACCTTTACTGCATAACATTATGCACATAATATTCAAAGCAGACACATTACCAAATAACACCAATGATTTCTATCGTCTTTGGGATTCCACCTGGTTCTTATGGCTTTCATGATGAAGGAGCCTCTCTAGTCTGTTTATTATTCCAGGTTTTAACAGGAACCACAGGCTTGAAGATGAACTGTGACCGCTCTGGGTATGGAGTCAGCAAATGCTCAGGGCAGACTGTAATCCTGTGAGTGGTTTAGGGAGACAGTGGAGTGAAATGGAAAGAAAATGAGCTTTGAAACCAGACCTGAATTTAAATCCTGGTTCATCCCCTTTTTCATGAGCAGGTCAGAGAGGTCATAGTCTCGTAATCTAGTGAGTCCTCGTTATTCATGGAGTCAGTTTTTGCAGATTTGCCTCGCTCTCAAAATTTGTTTGTGACCCCCAAATCAGTACTCATGATGCTTTCACAGTCATTCCCAGACAGGTGCAAATGGACAAATTTTTTTTTTAATTGAAGTATAGTTAATTTACAATATAGTGTCAGTTCCTAGTATACAACAAAGTGATTCAGTTTTATGTTTTTTCAGATTATATTCCATTGTAGGTTATTAAAAGATAGTATAACTCCCTTTGCGACACAGTAAACCCTCGTTGCTTATCTATTTTATATATGATAGTTTGTATCTGCTAAACTTATATTTTTATTTTATACTTATTTCCCTCTTCCTTTCTCTCTCCCTTTTGGTAACCGTAAGGGAGATGTTGTTTTCTATGTGTGTGAGTCTGTTTTGTTTATAAATGCGTTTGTATTATTTTTTAGACTCCACATAACGTGATGTCACATAGTATCTATCTTTCTCTGACTTCAGTAAGTATAATATTCGTTAGGTCTGTCCACTTTGCTGCAAGTGACAACATTTAATGCTGGGTCATGTGATGGCTCTACTCTTAGTTTTTAAAGGAACCTTCTGTACTGTTCTCAATAGCAGCTGCAGCAGTTTGCATTCTCACCAGTAGTGTAGGAAGATTCCCTTGTCTCCACATCCTCTCCAGCATTTATTGTTGCAGACTTTGATGATGACCATTCTGACCAATGTGAGTTGATACCTAATTGTAGTTATGATTTGCATTTCTGTAATAATTAGTGATGTTGACCATCTTTTCGTGTACCTGTTGGCCATCTGTATGTCGTCTTTGGAAAAATGTCTGTTTAGGTCTACTGCCCCTTTTTTGTTTGGGTTCTTTCTTTCTATATTGAGTTGCATAGGCGGTTTGTTTTGGGTATTAACCCCTTGCCAGTCACATCATTTGCAAATACTTTCTCTCATTCAGTAGATTGACTTTCCATTTTGTTGATACATCGTTTCCTTCAGAGGGGCAAACAGTTTGAATATTATTTAGCCATAGAATGTCATGAAGTTCTGATAGATGCTACCACATGAATGAACCTCAATGAAATAAACCAGACACAAAATTTTTGTGTGATTCCACTTGGATGAAATATCTAGACTAGGTGAATTCATAGAGATAGGCAGACAATCAAAGGTTACCAGGGGCTGGGAGAAGGGAGAAATGGAGAGTTATTGCTTAATAGGTGGAGAGTTTCTGTTTGCTGTGATGATAAGTTTTGGAAGTAGATCATGGTGCAACATAGCACATAGTCCTACATAGTACATAGTTTTGGAAATAGATGACATACAACATAGTACAACATTGTGAATGTAATTAATGCCACTGAATTGTATGTTTTAAAATGGTTAAAACAGAAAATCTTATATGTTTTACCACAATAAGAAAAAAATTTAATTTCTTAATTTAAAATGAACTTGGTACAAAGCATTAGTGCAAAGCCAATGATATTTTGGTGTTGCTTATTACTGTGGCATAATCTAGCTCATGCTAACCAAACCTTCCTGCCTGCCTGTTCCTCTAAAGTGGGGTAATAGAGGACACTTAGAGTTTTATGGACATATCCAACCTGAACCTGCAGGCTAGTATACTACATTCAGTGATCTTTCGGTTTCTCAGAACAGGGAAGACTGAATTTTTGCAGTCATATCCATGATACATTTGAAACTTAATGAGGCAAGCGGTGTAACTCAAGCTAAAAGTAGCCTTGGCAGTCAGAAATACCTACTTCATAATGTATAAATGAGCTCCTTAGTTTTCATACTTCTCTGTGGGTTCACAACCTTATTATTTTAATGTGAAGAAATGAAACTGCCTTCAGTGAACTGATTCCAAACAGAGATCCACCTGTATTTTAAAATGGGTGTCCAACAGTGTCCTGTGAAAGGAAGTCTACATGAGAACGAATTCTCTTGAAATTATAGCATGTGTCATTATGCATTGCTTTCTACAGTTTAAAAATTGAGTTTAATCTTAAGATATCTTCTGTTGCTATTCTCTAAAGTTTTTTCAAAATGTTCCTCCATGACACTGTGAATCTGTACTTATTAAGAATGGAGGAGGGAATGGATTAATTATGTTCACAACTCTCTGCTGTTCTTTTACTTTTTTTAAAAGAGAATTTGCCAAAGAAGCAGACTTACAGGTTTCCAGCAGTGATGTACTGGAACTGCGCTCTTGGCAGTATCACAAGTTGCAATTGATCAGTTTTCAGAAATTTTGTGAGCCATTCAGCCCTTCCTCAAACTTAATTGTGTAAACTTATAATTGCACCATATTAAAAACAAAGGTAATAAATACTCAAGCCGCATCACTTCATGATGAGGTTTCCCGTGTTTTACTGTTATCTGTGCTCTTGAGGTTATTCCGTGTATTACATCTGTGCAGTGAGAATGCTGTGCAATTGTATGCTACTGTGCGTCTCTTCCCAGTCCTTCATCCAGCAACATCACTTTGGTAGCCTGGAACCACTCCTAGCGAAATTATTTGTATCATATAAATGGACAAATGCTACAGATTTCGGGCTGGATTTATTGTTGTTTTTTTTTTAAACTCTACAGTGTTTTTCTCTGCCTCTGATAGCTTTTGCATTACTTTAACTTTGCCCTAAAGTCATTTGCATATTTGTCTTACGTGTGTGTGTGCGTGTGCTCAGTCATGTTCAACTCTTTGTGACCCCATGAACTGTAGCCTGAAAGGCTGCCCTGTCCATGCAATTTTTCAGGAAAAAAATGCTGGAATGAGTTTTCATTTTGTGCTACAGGGGGATCTTTCCAAGTCAGGGATTGAACCCATCTCCCTTGCATTTCCTGCATTGGCCAGCATATTCTTTACCACTAGTGCCACCTGGGACGCATTTGTCTTACACACGTCAACAAAATATAACCTCCTTCAACCAGGAGTAGTTTTCTTACTTGTATGTGTGTCCTTTCCATACAGATCCCTCAAAGTTCCTTGCATATAGTAGACTATTAGTCTGCTCAGGCTGCGCCTTAAACAACAAAAATTTATTTCTTCACAGTTTGGGATGCTGGATGTCCAAGATCAAGGTGTTAGCAGGGATGGTTTCTGGTGAGACTTTTCTTGGCTTGCGTCTGGCCACCTTCTTGCTCTGTCTTCACAGGGCCTTTTCTCTGTGCATGGGTGCTCTGAGTGTCTCTTCCTCAGTTTTCAAGGCTATCAGTCTTTTCTGATTACAGCCCGAATCTTGTCACCTCTTTTAACCTAAATACCTCCTGAAAGGCTCTTTCTCCAGATACAGTTACATTGGGGCTTATGGTTTCAACATGTGAACAGTGAGGGGGGAGGCACAGTTCAGTCCATAATACAGACATTTATGACTTATGGATTCAGTTCAGTTCAGTTGCTCAGTCACGTCCGACTCTTTGTGACTCCATGAATCGCAGCACGCCAGGCCTCCCTGTCCATCACCAACTCCTGGGGTTCACCCAAGCTCATATGCATCGAGTCGGTGATGCCATCCAGCCATCTCATCCTCTGTCATCCCCTTCTCCTTCTGCCCCCAATCCCTCCCAGCAAAAGAGTCTTTTCTAGTGAGTCAACTCTTCGCATGAGGTGGCCAAAGTATTGGAGTTTCAGCTTTAGCATCAGTCCTTCCAGTGAACACCCAGGACTGATCTCCTTTAGAATGGACTGGTTGAATCTCCTTGCAGTCCAAGGGACTATCAAGAGTCTTCTCCAACACCACAGTTCAAAAGCATACATTCTTCGGCAATCAGCTTTCTTCACAGTCCAACTCTCACATCCATACATGACCACTGGAAAAACCATAGCCTTGACTAGATGGACCTTTGTTGGCAAAGTAATGTCTCTGCTTTATAATATGCTGTCTAGGTTGGTCATAACTTTCCTTTCAAGGAGCAAGCGTCTTTTAATTTCATGGCTGCAGTCACCATCTGCAGTGATTTTGGAGCCCAGAAAAATAAAGTCAGCCACTGTTTCCACTGTTTCCCCATCTATTTCCCTTGAAGTGATGGGACCAGATGCCATGATCTTAGTTTTCTGAATGTTGAGCTTTAAGCCAACTTTTTCATTCTCCTCTTTCACTTTCATCAAGAGGCTTTTGAGTTCCTCTTCACTTTCTGCCATAAGGGTGGTGTCATCTGCATATCTGAGGTTATTGATATTTCTCTCGGCAATTTGATTCCAGCTTGTGCTTCTTCCAGCCCAGCGTTCCTCATGATGTACTCTGCATATAAGTTAAATAAACACGGTGACAATATACAGCCTTGACATATTTCTTTTCCTATTTGGCACCAGTCTATTCTTCCATGTCCAGTTCTAACTGTTGCTTTCTGACCTGCATATAGGTTTCTCAAGAGGAAGGTCGGGTGGTCTGGTATTCCCATCTCTTTCAGAATTTTCCACAGTTTATTGTGATCCACACAGTCAAAGGCTTTGGCATAGTCAATAAGCAGAAATAGATGTTTTTCTGGAACTCTCTTGCTTTTTTGATGATCCAGCGGATGTTGGCAATCTGATCTCTGGTTCCTCTGCCTCTTCTAAAACCAGCTTGAACATCTGGAAGTTCACGGTTCACGTATTACTGAAGCCTGGCTTGGAGAATTTGGGGCATTATTTTACTAGCGTGTGAGATGAGTGCAGTTGTGCGGTAGTTTGAGCATTCTTTGGCATTGCCTTTCTTTGGGATTGGAATGAAAACAGATTGCTTCAAAGCTAAGACGTATAGATCCTTCATTGTGTGCCTGTCTTTTGGCTACCTGCATTACTGGCCTACCTCAGAGATTTGAGGTTTCGGTTCCAAACCACAGGAAAGCAAGTGTTGCAATAAAGTCACTAATTTTGTGGTTTCTCAGCACGTGTAAAAATTGTATTTATACTATTAATTGTGCAACAGCATTATCTAAAAATGTTCATACCTTAATTACAAAACACTTTAGTGCTTAAAAATGCTAACCATCATCTGAGCTTTCAGCAAGCTATCATCTTTGTGCTGTCGGAGGGTCTTGCCTTGATTTTATGGCTGCTGAGTGATTGGGTTGGTGGCTGTTGAAGTTGAGGTGGCTGGGGCAATTTCTTAAAATGAAACAGCTACGAAGCATGGGTTGACTCTTCCTTTCACAAATGATTTCTCTATAACAGACAATGCTATTTGATGGCATTTTCCCCACAGTAGAACTCCTTTCAAAAGTGGATTCATTCTTCTCAAAACCCACCAGGGTTTTATCAACTAAGTTGATGTAATGTTCTAAGTCCTTTGTTGTCATTTCAACAGTCTTTAGCATTTTCAGAGGGATAGATTGTATCTCAGAAATTTCTTTGCTCGTCTATAAGAAGCAAGGATTCATCTGTTAAAGTTTTATTCTGAGATTGGAGCGACTCATTCACATCTTCAGACTCCACTTCTGAGTCTAGTTCTCTTGCTATACCTACCACATCTGCAGTTACTTCCCCCGCTGAAGTCTTGAACTCCTTGAAGTCATTCATGAGGGTTGGAATTCAGTTCAATTCAGTCGCATAGTCATGTCTGACTCTTTGCCACCCCATGAACTGCAGCACGCCAGGATTCCCTGTCTATCACCAACTCCCAAAGCTTGCTCAAACTCATGTCCATTCAGTCGGTGATGCTATCCAACCATCTCCTCCTCTGTCATCCCCTTCTCCTCGTGCCTTCAATCTTTCCCAACATCAGGGTCTTTTCAGTGAGTCAGTTCTTTGCACCAGGTGGCCAAAATATTGGAACTTTAGCTTCAGCATCATTCCTTCCAGTGAGTATTCAGGACTGATTTCCTTTAGGATGGACTGGTTGGATCTCCTTGCACTCCAAGGAACTTTCAAGAGTCTTCTCCAACAGCTTTCTTTATAGTCCAACTCTCACATCCATACATGACTACTGGAAAAACCACAGCCTTGACTAGACGGACCTTTGTTGGCAAAGTAATGTCTCTGGTTTTTAATATGCTGTCTAGGTTGGTCCTTCTTCCAAACTCCTGTGAATGTTGATATTTTGTGTCCTCATGAATCATGGATGTTCTTACTGGCGTATAAAATGATGAATCCTTTCCAGAGGTTTTCAGTGGACTTTGCCCAGATCCATCAGAGGAATCACTTTTGTTGGCAGCTATACCCTTAAGAAATATTTTCCTTAAATAGTAAGAGCCAGAAGTCAAAATGACTCCTTGATCTACGGGCTGCAGAATGCATGCTGTGCTAACAGGCATGAAAACAAGATGAACAACTCCATCAGATCTCTGGGGTGACCAGCTGCACTGTCAGTGATCAGTAATACTTCAAAAGGAATCTTTTTTTTTTTTTTTATTCTGAGCAGTAGGTCTCAACGGTGGCTTAAAATAGTCAGTAAATCATGTTGTAAACAGATGTGCTGTCATCTAGGCTTTATTGTTTCCTTTACAGAGCACAGAGTAGATTCAGTGTAATTCTTAAGGGCCCTGGGGTTTTAGAATGGTAAATGAACACTGGCTTTGGTGTAGGTCACCAGCTGCTTTAGCCCTTAACAAGAGAGTCAGCCTGTCCTTTTGAAGCTTTGAATCCAGGTATTGACTTCTCCTCTCCAGCTATGAAAGTCCTTGACGGCATCTTCTTCCAATATGTGGCTGTTGTGTCTACATTGAAAATCTGGTGTTAGTTATCTGGTGTTATTCATACATTATCCTAGCCAGATCTTCTGTATAACTTGCTGTAGAACCTTGTACTTTTATTTATGGGAAAGGCTTCTTTCCTGAAACCTCATGAACCAAAGCTTCAAATTTTTCTTCTGCAGTTTTCTCACCTCTCAGCCTTCATAGGCTAGAAGAGAGTTAGGGCCTCAATCTAGATTAGGCTTCGGCTTAAGGGAATCTTGTGGCTGGTTTGATCTTCTGTCCAGACCACTGACACTTCCAACATATCAGCAATAACTCTGTTCTGCTTTCTTATCACTTGTGTGTTCACTGGAGCAGCACTTTTAATTTCCTTCGAGAACTTTTTCTTCACATTCACAGTTTCCCTAACTATTTGGAGCGAGAGGCTTAGCTGCCAGGCTGTCTCAGCTTTCGACATACCTTTTGCACGAAGCTCAGTCATTTCTAGCTTTTGATTTAAAGTGAGTGATGTGCAGCTGTTTCTTTTGCTTGAACACTTAGAGGCCATTGTCGGATTATTAACTGGGCTGGTGTCGGTATTGTTGTTGTTGTGCTTCAGGAAATAGGGACGCCAAGCAGAAAGAGAGAGAAGGCGGAATCATTGTTTAGTAGAACAGTCAGAACACATGCAACATTTATTAAGTTTGACAAATGGGCACATTTCATGGTGTCCCCAGACAATTCCCATAGTAACCCATCACATCTCCCCCAAGAGCATACTTCAGTTCAGTTCAGTTCAGTCGCTCAGTCGTGTCCGACTCTTTGCGACCCCATGAATCACAGCACGCCAGGCCTCCCTGTCCATCACCAACTCCCGGAGTTCACTCAAATTCATGTCTACAGAGTCGGTGATGCCATCCAGCCATCTCATTCTCTGTTGTCCCCTTCTTCTCCCGCCCCCAACCTTTCCCAGCATCAGAGTCTTTTCCAGTGAGTTAACTTGATGCATGAGGTGGCCAAAGTATATCACTTAGTAAATCTTCAATTTGCTTTCTTGGGAAAAAAAATCACTGATGACAGATTGTTATAACTAGTATAATAACTGAAAAAGTTTGAAATATTGGGAGAATTAGCAGAACATTGACACAGAGTGAGAGAAGTCTATTGCAAAAATGGCACCACTGAACTTGCTTGTCGCAGGATTTCCACAAGCCTTCAATTTGTAAAACGGTGTACCTGCAGAGCATGGTATAGCAAACTCACTAAAGTGTTGTGTGCCTGTGCATCATTTGAGCCTCACAGCAGTTTCGGAGTAAATATGATTGTTCCCATTTCACAGAGAGAGACGTTGAGTCTGTAAGAGATTAAAAAAGAATTGCCTAATTATCCACCGATGAAAAGTGTTCAAAACATTTTTCAAATCCAAAGAGCGTTAATTCCAGAGTCCAGACACCCAGCCACTCTAGGAAACACCTCTGCTGCTGTTTTTATACATACATAGTCCCTTGTACCGCAAGGAGATCCAACCAGTCCATTCTAAGGGAGATCGATCCTGGGTGTTCATTGGAGGGACTGATGCTGAAGCTGAAACTGCAATACTTTGGCCACCTCATGCGACGAGTTGACTCACTGGAAAAGACTCTGATGCTGGGAAAGGTTGAGGGCGGGAGAAGAAGGGGACGACCGAGAATGAGATGGCTGGATGGCATCACTGACTCTGTGGACATAAGTTTGAGTGAACTCCGGGAGTTGGTGATGGACAGGGAGGCCTGGCGTGCTGTGATTCATGGGGTCGCGGAGAGTCGGACACGACTGAGCAACTGAACTGAACTGAACTGATGTGTAGATCGTGTCTCAAGGCAGTATTAAAACTGTTATCCAGAAAAAGTAAGCAGCTGTTCGGAAATTTTGCCTGTCACGTATGCAGATGTGTGGACATACTGCGGAGTGCCTGTGCGCTGGGTAAGGGGTCTTGATGTAATTGCGGCTTCAAGGGAGAGTATTAAAACTCCCAAGTTCTTCCCATTTCTGATACCTCTTCTTTAGGACAGGATAAAATAAATAACTGTCAGATAACACTCCAAACTAAATGGAAAGTATTTTCTAACTAAACAATGAAGTTTAATGTTCTAAATAAAATTTTTGTTAACTGAAAGGGCTGGATAGAGAGCGAGCACGTGAGAGCAGACAGGCACAGCCTGAGAGCAGCTCACCTGATTCTGAATCACAGTACCTGCCTCGATTGTAACGTGATTATTGTCTTCAGTTTCTTTGAACAGAGTTGACTCAACTTAAAAGAAATTCTCTGGCCTCAAATCAAAAGGGGTGTTGCTTTTGTCCCCTCCTCTTAAAGACGTAGCACGTCGACAATTCATTTTCGTTAGCCTTCTCTTGGCGTCTTGCCGTCAGTTCCGTTTGGTGAGAAAGTAAGTGCTCTGATTGATCCTGAAGCCTCACCTATGTATTCTGTTGCTGCATGCCCCTGTCCACATCCACTGAGAAACCAGAAAGGCAGAGAGATGAGATCTGAACACAGCATGCATTGATTCTCCAAACGTTTGTTGAGCACCTACTGTGTGCAGTACCTTCTTCTGAGAGTGAACAAAACCCCAGGCATTCCCATTCTAGAGGGAAGAGAGAGACCGTGAACAGGTAGATTATGTATCAGCAACTGGTAAATTTCTCTGGGGGGAAGCAGGGTAAAGGTTTATCGTTTTCAACACTAGTGACATTGTGACCCAGATCATTCTTTACTTTGGAAGCCACACTATGCACTATAGGAGGTTTAATGGCTTCCCTGGCCTTGACTCACTGTATGTAAATAGCATACACACACACAAATATACACATGCACACTCGCACACACCAGTTGTGACAACATTCAGACATTGCCAGATATCCCTTGGGGGTCAGTGTAAGGCCCAGTTGAGAAGTACTGGTCTAAAGAGTAAGAGGTTGGGGCCATGGTTCATTGGATCAGGGAAGTGAAGTGAAAGTCGCTCAGTCGTGTCCGACTCTTTGCGACCCCGTGGGCTATACAGTCCATGGAATTCTCTAGGCCAGAGTACTGGAGTGAGTAGCCTTTCCCCTTCTCCAGAGGATCTTCCCAACCCAGGGATCGAACCCAGGTCTCCCGTACTGCAAGCAGAGTCTTTAGCAAAGAGCCACAAGGGAAGCCCAGACCTCTCTTATAAGGTGACTTTTGAGCAAAGACAGGAAGAGGTGAGGACAAGCATCTTGCAAATATCTGGAGGAAGAATGTTGCCAGCAGAGAATGGCTGGTACAGAGGCCGTGAGGTTGAGAAGGGTAACACGGAGGCCATCGTGAGCAGGACTGAACAGGAAGAATGTATTAAGGGATGGGATCAGCCACCTCTTCAGGAGGCAAAATCGTGAGCCTGTAGTGAGGACTGTGGCTTTGAATCAGAGCGGGATAGGAAGTCACAAAGGGTTTTGAGAAGAACAGCAGTGGGACCTGGTGTGTATTCAGATGAGGTTGTTCTTACCGAATAATCACCTATAAGCGCACAAAGGTGAAGGCCAGGTGCACAAGCAGCCGTGGCAGTGATTCTTGTGAGCACTTAGTCGAGGTAGGACTGGTTGTGAAGGGGTGGGGGACAGTGACTGGATTTGGGGTATGTTTTGAACGTAAATCTGATATGATTTACTATTGAATCAGGCATCAGATGTGAACAAAACAAAAGTGGGGGTCTTTGAAATCTTTTTCTTTGAAAACACCCCAAATGAGCTTTTTTTCCCTTGATTTTTTTGATCCTGATCCTATGCGAACTTAAGCCTGATGCATACATTGTTTAGGCAATAGGTTTTAGACTGTTATTTCCTGAATTGCTTCCTGAGTAAACCAATTAAAATTATAATGTGCATCTCCAGGAGAAAAGGCAAGGAGCTGAACTTGGTACGATTTTGCCTCTTCGACGCCACTTAACAACACTTCTCTCCTATTGCTTGGGTAATGAAATTCTGGCAAGGGAGGTGCCAAATGAACAAACGGGCCCTCAGAAGCAGCCCATCACCCCATGCTCATAGCTGTAATACTATCTGATTATTCTCCAGGTCCCCATTTGGGAACTCGCGTGCACTTTTCATAAAAACCACCATGTTCACACTGCATCTCTCCCTTCTCTGTAGCACCTGCCTCTGAGACCTCAGGCATATGGTTGATATTGCCTTCCCGGATTGAGGTAGATTAACCAGGGTTCCAGGCTTCTTAAACTGTGAGAGAGAAAGAGAATGTGAAATAAAGGCCCAATCTTCTGGTCAGTCTCTGGGTTAAGATGGGCTTTTATAAAACCTTCCAAATGTGTCAATGCACAATGGTGATTACACTCTGTGAGTTTTTACCTTTACCTTGTAAAGTCACATTTGCTTTCCCCTTAAAGCAGTGTTTCTCCATGTTGGGTATGAGATTTTTATTAAGTTTCAAAAGGGAGGGGACGTATGTATACCTATGGCTGATTTATGTTGAGGTTTGATAGAAAACAACAAAATTCTGTAAAGAAATTATCCTTCAATAAAAAATAAATTAACTTTTAAAAAAAGGAATGCAGAATTCTGGGCTGTTTGTGAGATCCAGAAGGATAAAAACGGGACTAATGTTCAATAAGGACCTCAAATGATTCTGTAGTATGTGTATGTAAACACTTGAGAATTGTTGCTGTATGATTTGGGAATTACACTCACTTCCAAGTAACTGAAATCCAAATAAAGATCTAGTTTATTTCTCTCATTGGTTAGAGAAGTTCAGTAACAGGCAACCCAGTGATGGTGTATGATGGCTCTGTGGTGTATTCAGAAACTTTCACTCTTAAAGTTGCCTCATGGTGCAAGATGGCTGCTGAGCCCCCAGCCATCATTTGTATATTCCAGCCAGAAAACCGGAAGAAGGGGAAATGGGCAAAATGGGCCTTTGTCAACTACCCTACCTCCTTTAAAAGAGCTCTCCCAGAAGTCATATCTTTACATGTCATTGGCCAGAATTTATTCACATGGCCACATGTTGTTCCTCCAGAGGTATAGAAATGTTTTTCTGAGCTGAGTATATTGATGCTGTAAGTAAAATAATGGTATTCTAATTAAGGAAGAATAGAAAATGGATGTGAAGAAGGTTCACATATAAAAACACTTTGAGGCATAAGAGCCACTCAATTAAAAAATACATTGTTTGATCCCTTCCTTTATCAAGACAGTGAAGGACAATTGATTTTCAAATCAACCCCCAAATTCTGACTTCTTGTTGGGATCTCACTCTAAGAAAAAGGGATGCTTTTGATATGGAAAATGTAGCACCTCAAACTTTGAGCACTTTGCCTTTAGGATTTCTCATTCTTGCCAGAGCTAGTGAACTCCTTTCAAGTACATATGTAGAGAGCGAGACACCTACAAAATTGAGTGAGAGCATATAACTTCATTTGCCTCCTCTGGCTCTCCTGGGATATCTGGTAATCTCATGGATTGGCTGTTGAAGGAAAACACATGAGTAACTCTAAAATTCTTAGAATAGACTCCCTGAGCCAATAGCAGGGGCATCCCCAGAGAGGTGGTTAGAAATGCAAATGATCACCCCCAACCCCCAGGTCCTCTGGATTAGAGATGTGTATTTTAACAAGCCTTCCATGTGGTTGTGGTGGACGCTACAATTTGAGAACCACTATTCCTGTGTGTATGGAGAAGGCAATGGCAAGCCACTCCAGTACTCTTGCCTAGAAAATCCCATGGATGGAGGAGCCTGGTAGGTGTGGGGTCGCTAAGGGTCGGACACAACTGAGAGACTTCACTTTCACTTTTCACTTTCACACATTGGAGAAGGAAATGGCAACCCACTCCAGTGTTCTTGCCTGGAGAATCCCAGGGATGGGGGAGCCTGGTGGGCTTCTGTCTGTGGGGTCACACAGAGTCGGACACGACTGAAGTGACTTAGCAGCAGCAGCATTCCTGTGTAAAGCACTTTTCTCTCCAACGAGTAGTCACTGACTTTTTGGCTTCCATTTCTGCTCCAGCAGAAATGCTATCAAATCTGCAGTTCTTTCTGAAAAAACCCAGTCTTCCCAATTGGGCGAGGTCTTGCTTCGTTGACTTTATTTGCACACACTGACTAAAGCTCTGACAATCCAACTTGACACAGACTGAAGTGATTGCCAAACCTCGCTGTTGAGAGTAACATGTTTAAATAAAGGCCTTCAGCTATTTCGTTTTCCTAAGCCAGTGTATTGTGTTCAGCATGCTTTTGTTTGGAGGAAATGTACCTCGTATGGCTACACCCAGGTCGCAGTCATAGGGCATCTCTTCCTGGGAATCTGTAACCGGAGTGAAGTCCCAAGCACATGCCACAGAGCTGCTTTTGGAGAAATACACTGAGTATACACAGGAGGAAAAATCACATCATCAACCTGTCGGATAATGGTTTGGTAGTGATCATTGTTGACAAAATTCTATTGGATTTGATTGTTTACTTGTAAAAATTAACAAGAGAAACATGTTTGGGCTAAAATGAGCAATCTGCAGGGTTTTCAGGGGTGGTGCCAAATTTAATTTTTGTAGTGCCAGAAAGTATATTAAATATTTTCCCCTTCCCATTGGTATGATTGGTGTTTGTTTTGAGCTATACAGTAGTTTTATTATGGAAGATGCCAGAGCATTTCCATGCATGCAGCATTTCCATGTTCAGCCAGAGACAGATGGGGAAAGGAAGCCATTCCTCCCTCCTTCCCATCTGTCTGCTAATTCCCTTTACTCAGTGAAGAGCTTGCAGAGTCCAGCTCCTAAACATCAGAAAGAGACACAGAAGGCAGCACTGAGTGATTATTTTTCCTCCTGGACTTGAACAGGCTTTGAAGAGCCTTGAAAGTGGTGAAGCACCAACGCACTCTTCTCCCTCAGAGCAAGCCAGATTACCTACCATGTAATATGGGAGTGATTTGGTAGGTTGTTAGCTAATATTAGCTGCTTTGGTTTAATTATGGAGCATCTTACTAGATAAGCTCTTTTATTTTTGTCCGGAGAATCCCATGGACAGAGGAGCCTGGTGGGCTACAGTCCATGGGGTAGAGGGGGTGGCAAAGAGTCAAAGCTTTTAAGTCTTCCCCCAACTATTGTTTGAAGTCATCCACCAAATTATTGCTAGCCTTGAGAGAAATTATTTTAAAACACTTTGCATTCAAGGAATTACTGGAATACTGATAGAAAAGATATATTTTCAGTGGTGGTGATCAGTAGACTTAAATTATAAAAGGCAACATAAGATGTCCAGCCAGGAAGGATGTTCCAAAAGAGTAGAGTCATTGCCTCTGCAGACCTAAGAATTCAGTCTTTAGGGTGGACCTCAGAGTACTAAAGTATTTATTTACCACCTAAATATCTCTAGAGCTCTCCATCACTTCCTCCCACTTAGCCCAATCATGTGTTGGGACTCCTTTATCCTCTGGTAGGTGGCACGCCAGTAGGTAAAGAACCCGCCTGCAAATGCAGAAAACGTAAGACACTCAGGCTCAGTCTCTGGGTCAGGAAGATCCCCTGGAGGAGGGCGTGGCAACCCACTCCAGTATTCTTGCCTGGAGAATTCCATGGACAGAGGAGCCTGGTGGGCTACAGTCTATGGAGTCACAAAGAGTCGGACATACCTGAGGCGACTTAGCATGCACGCAGCACTTAAAACAGCCTGAAACTTCTCCAATTCAGCCTGCAGGTGTGGTCCTCACCCAAGAGCTTTCCATAAGGAACTGGAATTGAGCAAGGCTTGTCAGTCTAGGGTGGACTTCTGAACTGAGGTTGTGTCAACTCCCAGTCATGTGGGGATCTGCTGAGAGGAAAGAATAGAGCAAAGGACACCAGCCTTAGAGAGATGGGAAATCCCTTACCAGTCACTTTCCATTGGAAGTTTCCATTTCCTCATGGGGTTTTTGAGAAAACACTACATCTTTTTAATAAGTTACCTTTCTTCCCCCTGAAACCAAACTAGCTTCAATAGCATTTTATTACTCAGAACCTTCTTTTTAGACCCATTGCAAGTGGGAGCTTCACAGATTTGGTCTCATTCTACAAGCCCAGTGGTGTTACCTACCTCTTAAAATGAAGGGAGGCCATGAAAATCTGGGCTGTCACATTTGAAGCGTATCAGGCTGGATGATATACTTCCTGCTGTGTATTCTTATTATTTGTTATTGCTGGCTAAATACTTTGCCTCCACTCCCATTTAATTGCCACAATCCTGTGATAAGGATTCTGAGAGGTTTTAACCTTCTCAGAAACACAGGATGGGTAAGGACAGAGCCAGGACTGTGGGGTTCAGATCTACTTGGCCACGGCTGCAGAAGATACAGGGAAGACTCCTGCCTGGGTCAGCCTTGGACAGTAGCAGACAGGGCTTGTTCAAGGCACCAGTTCAGAAGATGATGGCTCTGGGCAGTGGATACAGGGCTGTGTGAGTGATAAGGGATGATTGCCAGGAAGGCCAGTGGAGCTCACATTAGACTCTTCATGATCATACATCCACAGTATGATGCATTTTCATATGTGAAACGAATCAGCAGTTCAGGGTCAATGCATGTTACAGGATACTCGGGGCTGGTGTGCGGGGATGACCAAGAGGGAGGATAAAGGGAGGAGGGAGGTGAGAGGGGGGTTCAGAAGGGGGAACTCATGTACACCTGGGGCGAATTCATGTCAATGTATGGCAAAACCAACCAATATAATATTGTAAAATTAAAAAATATATAAATAAAATTAAAAAAAATTTTTTATTGAAGTATAGTTGATGTATGGTGTTATTAAAACTGGTCTTCCTTCAGTTCTACATATGTATACATTCTTTCCACATTCTTTTTGATGACAGTTTATCACAGGATATATTTCCCTGTGCTATCCAGTAGGACTTTGTTGCTTATCCATACAGTGATTCATGTAATATTAGCATTTACCCCTAATGTTCTGTAACTATCATGGGAGTTGTGAGAATGACAAAGTGATGGCGCCACAAGGCCTTTCCACCCGTCATTTTTTGACCTGGGAGGCAAAACCCATTCCCCAGTATACTGCAACTGCTTCTTTATCTGCGGCCCTTCCAGGTGAGCATGTGGACCGCAGTTCTCCTGTGCAGACTGGCTCTCCTGAGCCAGTCTATGACGGGGCTCATCGCCAGCTTCTAATCGCAAACTAACTCATGATCTGGGCTCATATGTCTTCTCAGAGAGAGTGCTGGTAACCTGTGCGCTGCCTTCAAAACCTGAATTCCGGGCCCTGGCTCCCTACCAGTGTCTATAGGGAGGGGTTGCAAGGCCCTGAGTTCCAAAAGTCAGCTTGTCTAGGACAAGAAGTCTGTTTATGTTTGCCTTTGGGATCTGATTAAGAGGATGATATGCACATGATGGTGAATGGTTGTGATCATTTGTTACAAAAATAAGGATGGCTTTCACATTTTCTTTAAGGCTTTGTCATCATAAAGCCTTCTTCCTCTAACACTTATGATTTCATTTCTGGAGATCAAAGTAGACCGAGCTTTCACAACTTTTCACCCCAGCATTCCCAAAACATATAGTCATATCCAAGGCTCCCTAAACTCCAGGGGTTGTGACCGTGGTTGAGGAGCATAACGAGTACAGTGAGTTTAGGGCCCCATGTCTTCTGTCTTCTCCGTTTTGTTGAATGAATGCCTGTTTCACAAGAGCTGGTCATAATGCTTAGAGATAGTTGAAAAGTATTTTCCATGATATCATCTGAGCTTGTGGGAATTTTTTTTTTTCAATCTCTCCTATATAAGGCATACCTTCTGTTTTGGCCAGTTTTTTCTGCTAGCTTTCATGCAACTGGATGGTAGAATGTCTGTTTTCTTTTCTCAGGCAAAATTATATGTTTTGTGCTTTCCCAAGTCGTTAGGGTTGAATGAGCCTCAGAGACTGAAAGAATATGTTCCAACAGCTGTAAACAGGAGCATTCTAACATGTAGCCAAAAAAAAAAAAACCACGTTGATCTTTAATTACACGTTCTGTATCCCGAATTCAGTGACTTTTTAACAGACCTGATCTTCTGGCCTGTCCTCAGGAAAAGCGCAAAACCTAGAGGGCTTTTAGTGTAGGTGGAGGCTGAGGGACCCAAGAGTCCTCCAAGTGCCAAAGACTCCAGCGCCAAGACAGGCACTGACACATCCTTTTGGCTGGGAGGGCAGGTTACATGCCGGAGACACACAGAGAAAATGGTAAAGTCAGCTCTCAGGGGAGCCTGCTGAGAAAGCCCTGGCCCCTGGGGTCATCAGCATGTGTGCGGAAATCTTTTTCTAGGAAAGTTTGCTGGCTTTGTTTCTCCCTTACAGAGAGAGGAAAAGCCCCAAGACATGGGAGATGCGCGGGACTCTTTCTTCAAGGATAAATGTCTGTGCTTACAACGAGAAACTCCCAGGCTGTGGAGTTTCACGAAGGGTGGAGACACTGGGAAGCAGATTGAGTCTTGCTGTGGGAACCGTCTCCCCAGGATGCGGGAATGGCAGCTGGTTTGAGGAATGGGTGAGTTATCCATGTGCTTTCCCGTCCTGCAGGTTCACCAGTACTACAGCTGTCTCCCAGAAGAGAAAGTCCCCTATGTCAACAGTCCCGGAGAGAAACTTCGAATCAAGCAACTATTACACCAGCTGCCACCGCATGACAATGAGGTGAGGGGCTCGAGGGGCCTTCAGAAGCCCTTTCTTAGAACTTTCAGCAAATCGTTAACTCTTTCGTCATCAGAATGCTGCCGTCAGTGAGATCCGCAAGGAAAAACTCGGGCAATTTATTTTAGGTTTTAGTTTCCTTAATTAGAGGTAAAAGAAACTGTCACATGCCTTCTGGAGAGGGTTACTGAAAAGCAGAATCTTATTATGGGGTTGATTTGCCTCTGTGCCTGGTACTATACTAACTACTGGGGGCAGAGAGCACTAAACTTTAAAAGTTCAAGTCCAGGTTTTCTTAGTTGAAGAATATGCAATGCCAGTTGCCTGAGCACGTTGGATGAATGAGATTCTCTGGGCAGTTCAAGCCCAGCACAAACTTTGTGACTCTCTTAGATTTTCAGCATCTTTTCATAGTAAATGAGTGTGTAGGTTTTCCATGTTACACTGCTCTAGAAGTTACATGTCCAGATTTGCAGCTGTGAACATCTGTGTTTTTGTTACTTCCAATCCAGCTTGCCAAGGTTATCGTTTTTACTCCTGAAAGTATGACTTGCAGGTTGTCTTTTATTCTGAACCCAGACAAGGGCGCTCTAAGCAGACATTTATCATCTTTGAAGTCAAATTGATCCTAAAAAGAAATTTGTGTATGTGTTTTTAAAAGGTCATCATGCATGGTAGGTTTAGGTTTGCAAACTAGAAATTGATGTTCAAGTATCTGCTTTTTAAAAGTAGTGATCCTGTAGAATCTAATGGTCTACTTAACTCTAATTGTGTTTTAAAGAAAGCCATAATTTCAAGGTAAAAGGAGAAATTTAAAACTTCTTTAGAGAGCTGGACCCGGCTTTTTACCAGCTGCCCCCACCCACGAGCTCAGTCCCTGAGGAAATAAGTGTGTGGTTTTTTAGACTTTATCTTTCCGCATTTGAATAAAAGGAATAAACCAGGAGCCTCAAAAATTAATTTGAATAAGTGGAGCAAAAGCTTAAAAACTGAAGCAACTCCCTAAAAAAGGAGTCACAGTTCCCCTTCCTGTTGTTTATTTCATACTTCATGAAACAGATTTAAATAATGCTTTCTCCTTTAAAGAGGAAAGCAAGCATTGTAACCTGATGCCCAGGTAACTAATTGAAAGTGAATATGCCGGTTTTTACAAGCAGGAGGGGTGTGCCTATGTTTCAAAGCATGTCCATAAATTGTCAGTGGTGTAATCATATTCTCTGGGTTATTCAGATCATGGCAGTACATTCCCCACATGAAGACTCTTTTTTTCACTTTTTTTTTTTATTTGATGGAGGAAAGTGGTCTGCTCTTAATGTGTTCCTCTCTGTTTTTTGTTATTTCTGTTTATGGTTGATTGTGATTTCATGAAAATAGACCGTTCAAATTTTTTCTTCCTACTGGTGAAAATTCCTTATACGTGACCCAATGGACAGATTTGTCCATTCGACATGGCCTTTTAAAGGGCAAAGGGTGATTCTAAAGTAAATATTTGATCATGCCCTTTTTCATACAGGTTAGACAGTTTTGATGTATACAGCTGCATTGGTTTTCAAACTAGTCCCAGTTCAAAGGTTGCCCTTTGACCATCTGTAGGACCGAATCATCCAGGCAATTCAGTTAACCTTCCTGATGTCCAGATTATTCTGAAGTAAGACAGAGGGTGGGATTAGATCCATGTGTCCCATAATGTCTAGATCCATGACTTTGGGTGGTGCAGGGACACGGCAGTGAATGATACTGAACCACATAATGCGAGACCCTCTCCCTCTTTTCACTCTGTTTCATTCCCTGTGACTGAGTGATCGTGGGGGAAATTTTAGTTTGGGTGGGCAGGTGTCTCACACCTCTCCAACTCCTCCTAATCTCCATTTTTAAGTAGCAGCATTGAGAACCTCCGTTTTAGAATCTCCTGCAAGCAGAAGTAACCAGCTAGAAGCCAACAGTATGGCTTTGTTTTCAGTCTTGTATGTAGTTTTATGACTGCCCTATTTTTTCACAAGTGATATTGCTTTTCTATTTATAGTCATAATATACTTTCAAGTAAATGTAGTCAAGTAAAAAAAGAAATGAGTTAGTTTTTAAAACAGTATTAAGTAAATAGTAGTTCAAGATTACAGCGAAATTCCCAAGGTATGCATAAATAAAAGAGAGAATGGGAAATAGCAGATTTGAATATCTTTAATGTCCCTCCCTTAATTTTTGTGAGTTTCTGTGTTGAACGAGAAGGAAAATCTCTTATGCAAGTTGTTAACCAAAGCCCGGTGAGCAGCCCTCTCCCTCCTACACACCGAGAAACACGCAAGTACTTCCTAAGAGAACACAGAGAACTCTAAACCAAATTCTCAGGCTCACACCTTGGTTCCCATCTCATTTTGGGAAACAGGCGCCATGAGCGTGTTGACCACAATTCTGGCTCATTGGCCTGGAGCCATCCTTTGGTGTCAGGGATCATTTCCTTGGGCCCATGGAGGTGAAAGTGAAGTTGCTCAGTCCTGTCAGACTCTTTGAGACCCCATGGACTACGAGGCTCCTCCGTGGATTTTCTAGGCAGGAGTACTGGAGTGGGTTGCTATTTCCTTCTCCAGGGCATCTTCCCAACCCAGGGATCGAACCCAGGTCTACCACATTGCAGGTAGTTGCTTTACCATCTGAGAGTGAGAGTATGATTATCCATTTGAAGATCCACATCACTTTGTAGAAGAAGGAAGCCCCAGATGTTGACTAGCAGCAAAGCTCTCCCAATGACGTGGCTCTCAGTGTGGTGAGCAGAGAGGGGCAGTGAGCTTGAGAAACAGGTACCAACCACCGGCCTCTGCGAGACTTATGCTCCAGAGTTTTGAGCCTCTAGGAAGCTCTTTTGGTGGTCAACAGTCTCGAGTAGACACTCATCTAAATAACCCCAAGCCTGACGGCATTCAAGTGCCTGCCAGGACAGTGAAACCTAATGCATGTGTGTTTAATAAGAAAAAAGTCTGAGGCCAGGGCTTCAGGAATCCTCAGGAGCAAAAGATGACCACCCCCAACCTTCCTGTGTGTCTGTCCAGGTTCGCTACTGCAACTCCCTGGACGAGGAAGAGAAGAGGGAGCTGAAGCTCTTCAGCAACCAGAGGAAACGTGAAAACCTGGGCCGCGGCAATGTGAGGCCCTTCCCGGTCACCATGACGGGAGCCATCTGTGAACAGGTGAGCGCATGGTCTGGGGCGTGCCTGGGGGGTCACTCAGGCATCCTTTCCCTGACTCATTCATTCAGCAGTTATTTTCTTGAGAGCCTATTTGTTAGGCCTGGGAGATACAGCTGTGAGCAAAAGGTTTGGAAGCTTGGTCTTGCCCTTGGAAGGAGTTCTGTCCTAGGAGAGAAGTCAGACAATGGTGTCAATAAATAAGAGGAAAAAAATGCAGTGGGGAAGAGAGTTAATGCTGGGAGTGTGAGGTGGCTGTAGTTTTCAGTGAAGTGGCTGGGAAGGCTCCACAGAGACAGTCAGAACTGAGGGAGTGAATCATGTGATGGCAGGGGAAGGGGGCTGTGAGGGAGCAGCACGTTCAGAGATGCTGTGGCAGAAGCCTTTCCCTTATGGTCCAGGAATAGCAGGTTGGCCTGTGTGGCAGGGCAGGAGGGGCACAGGAAGAGAATGCGCCGGTCAGGTCCAGTTTCATGGAGGGCTGTGTCGACTGCTGGAAGGAGAGAGAGGGCCACCGGAGGAATTTGAGCAGAGAAAGGACATGATGGAATTATACTTTCAGATGAGTGCTTTAGAAAGTGGAGTTTGCCTGGACCGTGGCCACCCTCTTTCCCAGGATCATCCTAGGACCAGTGCCCTTTAAAGAGGTGGTAAACGGTCATCTCCTTGGGTCTGAGGATTCTTTAGTAAAGTGCATGGATCTCCCATATTCTAAGACCTCACTGAGTTGAGCGTTTGGGTTTGTTTTTTCTTCTAGTCTCCTGTAGAGTGCTCTGGGCATGGTGGAGAAGGGTTTCTAAGAAAACAGGGTGGGAATCAGGCCTGCCTGGGTTCACCCTCCCTGACCTCTTGACCTCCAGAAGCCTTCTGGGGCAGATGGTCATGTATTGAGCACTTTTCTTAGGCCTGCTGCTCAAAGAGTGGCCCCATCTAACTCATTAGGCATTTTAGGGACCCGTTCAGGCACAGATTGCAAGAGGATACATGACCTGAACTGGTGACGAAAAGGCAACATACTGCCTGAGTAGAGGGGATGCCATTTATTTCGGGGCGCTTTTGGGGAGGGATTTCAGAGAGAGAAGTTTGGAAGGCTCAGTGGATGAAATGGAGATGCTGCTTAACAGGGGAGCCAGAGCCCCAGAATTGACAATGGGGGTCTTCATCCTTGACACCCACCCCTGAGATGCAGTGGTCAGAGTTGAAGACGTGAGGTTCTGTGTGCTCCTTTCAGAGCCTCTGCCACTTTTGGGTGGTTCTCCTTGACCAGCCTGGGAGGGCTCCCCTGAAGCAAAAGGGAAGTTGGGCATTTCACAGGCAGGTGTCAAGAGTGATATAGAACAGTGATGACAGCATGGAGACAGACAGATGTAAGTTTGACACACAATTCTGCCAGGTGACCTTGACCCCTTTACTTTTCCTAACAGTTTTGTCATCTCCAAAATGGGGGTGTCGAATATCTAGGTCATAGAATCATGGTGAGGGTGAAATGGGATTCTGTATTGTTACAGTAATTAAACAAGGAGGCCATTAGACTGGGGTGGCTCTACTGCCTTGGTAACCTGTACTAGCAGACCAAACCCTGAACCAGTCAGGGTACCGGAATCTGAGAAAATGACACTGGAGAACAACCAGTTGCAAGCAGCCAGCTGGGCTTTCCCAAATAAGGAGACTACTTAATCTCTATAGTCACTGAAATACTTTCCTTGCTTTTACTTCCATGGCTTCTCTATAAAACTCTCTCCCTGGGTTTCTGTCCCAGACACCTTAAGTTTGATGCTTGATACCCAATTCAAACCAGTGTTGGAGCAAATAAACTGGAAAGCTTTAATGTGCTCCCTGGTTTATCTTCTAACAATATGCATACATCAGCTCTACTAATGTTGCCACACAAGGCAGGGATATTACTTTCTGTAATGTAATGTCTTTCTTATGTCTGCTCACTTGCATGAATGGGCTCCCAGAGACTACTCCATGAGACCTGGACTTCATTTTCTATGAAGCATCTCAGCGCTTTTGATGGCAGTGTGTGGGAAAGGTCTAGGGGTGGCCTTTCTGCTCTTCAGACGTCGCCCCCCGAGTCCACCTCTCAGGTGGGGCTGGGCTCTCAGGCCAATACCGTGATCAGCAGAAAGCCTCCCCCGGACCTGTTGCCTCACACTTTATTGTTCCCTCCAAGACCCTCAGACTCTATTCATTTTATCTTGAGCATGGGTTATCATGGATTTTACCTTGCTCCTTTCTGGGCGGGGGAAGGAACTTTGAAAATGAGTGAGAAGATAGGAAAGGGGAGAAAAAGAAGCCCTTGGCTCGTCTGGCCTTAGCAGCGGTATCTTTTCATTTGGGACTGTGTACAAAGATGTCACAGGAAGCAGGCCAGAAGCATGCCTGAGAGACTTCTAGAGAAACCTAGATGGTAAAAGGTGGGCATGTTTTTATGAACCCACTCCCCTACCACCCTAAGTGTAGGTCCCACCAGCTCCCCGAGTCCCTGCAGGCTTTCTTCTCACTCCCCCACGCCACACAGTCTCTTGCTGCAGGCGTTGGACGTGGCTGGGCCTCCGGCAGGGAGTTTGCAATGCCTCAGAGATAATGAGCCCTCCGCTCCGCTTGCCTCCTGTCAGCTCTTCCGTGTCACTGCACTGACAGACTTTGCCTTTCTCTCCCACCTCTGTGATTCTTTATTTTCTCAGTGACAGGGATCTTCGTCTTACTTGTAGGCCCTCGGAAGGGATGGTGGGGGAGGGCAAGAGAAACCCGCCTGCCACGTGTGTAAAGCAGGTAGCAATAACTCGTTTGAAAGTAAGCGCTCAGTAACGAGCTACGGATGCTGGTGGTCGTGTATCTTTTCCACATGGCGCTAAGAGCTGGGGGCTGCTGTTCCTCATACTGACCTGTTTCTGTTCACCTTGCAGTGTGGAGGCCAGATCAATGGCGGGGACATTGCTGTGTTTGCATCACGCGCCGGCCACGGTGTCAGCTGGCACCCACCCTGCTTTATCTGCACCGTCTGCAACGAGCTCCTGGTGGATCTGATCTACTTTTACCAGGATGGGAAGATCTACTGTGGCAGGCACCACGCAGAGTGCCTGAAGCCGCGCTGTGCAGCCTGCGACGAGGTCAGAGCTGGCTCCGCTCCCTGGGGCCCGCAGCCCCACTGTCACCCCGGGTTTCACCATAGCCAGCACGTTGCCATGTGGTTCCTGCATGAAGCAAAGTCGTAGGCCTCTCCAGCCTCTCTTATTAACTCTTTTGAGAGCGGGTCTAGTTCCATCCCTGTTTGCTAGAATGTCCAGGACTATGATCTGCTTTACTGAATTTGACAGTGTCATAGGCTGCTAGGTGGGGAAAACAGTTTCTAGGGCACTCGGTCATTTCAGAACTCTTAAAAAAAGGGGGAGGGGGGAGGGATTGTTGTGGAGCTTTCAATTTCAGCCCAAATCCAAGGGAGCAGTCATCGTTAGTAATAATGGGTCATTTCTGAATATCTTAAAATCTTGGGTTTCCTGAGATTAGAGTGAGAAGAGAAGAAAATGAGTAGCGTGATGTGATTCTCCCATAATCTGTGAAAGTCCTGCTGAGGATTCCGGGGCAGATGGCTATTCCATTAGGATTCTTCTGCCCCATACACTCACCCAGGTCAGAGAGCAGACTGGACCCAAGGTTCATACCTCATCTTTCCTCCCAGCCGAAGTACACCCAGGTGTGGTGTGGGAGCTGAAAGGTAGAAAACCTGGGTTAGTATAAAAGTTGGGGGCAGAAAGGAAAATGTTCTAAGCTTGACCGCTTTTACAGGAATAATTTGGGGAAAGGTCTTGGGCAGGGGGTTCTTCCTATGCAAAATATACTTTTGGTTCTTTCTTGACCCTGTAAGGCCACGTGGGACCCTGTAAACAGCACTCCACTTTGTCACCCAGAGGCCACCGGTACATGGTATTTCTTCTTTACAAACTGCCCATCAGTGACTCACTCTTCTAGGAAGAAATCTATCAGTCTTAACTAATACAGATTCTCATGCTACTGCTGATGTTCATGAGAGACACTCTGAGCAGGTATTTGGTCCAAGTTTGTGATTCTAGGCAGTGCCTTTCCCTGCCTGCCTCAGTTCCCCCATCTGGAAGTGAGTGCTCATAATACTTTATCTAATAGGAAATGAAGTAGGATGATTAAAGCACTTTGAAATTTTTGCTTATTGAGGTCTAATTCATACAGCATAAGATTTACCTTTGAAGGTGCAGTTCAGTGGTTTTCAGTATGTTCACAAAGTTGGACAACCATTCAGTTCAGTTCAGTCACTCAGTCATGTCCGACTCTTTGCGACCCCATGAATCACAGCACGCCAGGCCTCCCTGTCCATCACCAACTCCCGGAGTTCACTCAAACTCGTGTCCATCGAGTCGGTGATGCCATCCAGCCATCTCATTCTCGGTCGTCCCCTTCTCCTCCCGCCCCCAATCCCTCCCAGCATCAGAGTCTTTTCCAGCGAGTCAACTCGTCGCATGAGGTGGCCAAAGTACTGCAGTTTCAGCTTTAGCATCAGTCCTTCGAATGAACACCCAGGATTGATCTCCTTTAGACAACCATTACTACTGCCTAATTCCAGGTCATTTTTATCATCTAAAAAGAAACCCCAGATGCATCAGCAGTCACTCCCCTTTCTCCCCTCCCCCCAGCCCTGGCAACCATTCAGCTAGTCTCTCCATGAGTTTGCATATTCTGGACATTTTGTCTAAGTGGATTAATGCAACATATGACCTTCCATGTATGGCTTCATTCACTTAGCATGATGTTTTTGTGGTTAACCCGAGTTGCAGCATGTGTCAGTACTTTCCTTTTTATGACTGAATAATAAGCAACTGTATATATCACATTTTGTTTAGCCATTTATTAATTGATGGGCATTTAAGTTGTTTCCACTTTTTGACTGTTTTAAGCAAAGCTGCTGTGTACATTCATATACAGGTTTTTTGCGGGCATGTATTTTCTGTCCTCTTGAGTTTATATCCAGGAGTAGAATTGCTGGGCCATATGGTAGTTCTATGTTTAACTTTTTGAGGGGATCTAAACTGTCTTCCAGAGCAGCTACACCATTTTACATTTCGCAGCTATCAACGAATGAGAATTCCAATTTCTCACATTCTTCTCAGTAGTTACTATCTGTCTTTTAACTTATAGTCACCTTGTGCTATGCTGTGCTTAGTCATTCAGTCATGTCCGACTCTTTGGGACCCCATGGACTGTAGCTCACCAGGCTCCTCTGTCCCTGGGATTCTCCAGGCAAGAATACTGGAGTGGGTTTCCATGCCTTCTCCAGAGGATCTTCCCAACCCAGGGATCAAACCCAGTTTCCCACATTGCAGCACATTCTTTACTCTCTGAGCCACCAGGGAAGCCCTATAGTCACCTTAGTGGGTATGAAGTAACATCACATGGTGGGTTTGATTGGAGTTTTCTTAATGGCTTATAATGTTTATCTTTTTTTCCATGTGTTTGTTGGCTATTTGCATATCTTCTTTGGGGGAGTAATGTCTCATCAAGTCTTTTGCATATTTTTTCAGTTGGGTGATTTTCTTTTATTGTGTCCTTGTGAAACTTGTTTATATATTTTGGAGTCTAGTCACTTAGATATGTGATTTGCAAGTATTTTCTCCCATCCTGTAGTTATATTTTCACTTTCTTAATGATGTCCTTTGAAGCATGGAAGTTTTTATTTCAATGAAATCCAGCTTCCGTTGTTTTGTTTGTTGCTTATGCTTTTAGTGGCATAGCTAAGAAACCATGGCCTAATTGGAAACTGAGTTTTTGAAAATTTACATCTCTTCTTCTAGACATTTTATAATTTTTTTGCTTTTACATGTAGGTATTTGATCTCTTTTGAGTTAACTTTTATATGTGCTGTGAGGTAGGGGTTCTGTTTATCCATTGGCATGCAGTTATTCGGTTGTTCCAGGCAGGTTTATTGAAAGACTGTTCTTTCCTCCATTGAATGTCCTTGTCACCCTTGTCAATCATCATTTGGCCATAAATGTCTGAGGTTATTTCTGCCTTGATTACTGCAGTTTGTAGTAAGTTCTTAAACCTGTGCTTTGAATTTGAAAACAAGTCTGTCTCAGGGGTCAAAACACAAATACCTCTGAGGGTTAGGCGGTTACCGTAAATAAAGGTGACTCATTTTAAGGTAACAGCAAGTGGTGAAAAATATGACAAACTGTAGAACTCATCCCTCATCTGAAAGCAACAACCCCTTTTATTGTCGCCATGCAGGAATGTGTAGCACATGTTGCCAAATACTGTATTTTCAAAACAGAAACCAGTATCCCAGGTGTTTATATGACATTTCTCATTTTTAAAAAATACCATATATACTCCAAATTACACAGATAATGGCCAAAATGTCCATGTGCTGTCAGCTATTAGTCCTGCTTTATATTCTTTTCGGTAGACTCTTCTTTGCCTGAATACACTGTGGTTAAATTAATCACTGGCTAGGTCAGAAACTGTTTAAATGTGCTTTAGGAAAACCCACATGTGGAAACTGATATAGGCATCCGTTCCGTTCCGTTCTGTCGCTCAGTCGTGTCCGACTCTTTGCGACCCCGTGGACTGTAGCCTACCAGGCTTCTCCGTCCATGGGATTCTCCAGGCAAGAATACTGGAGTGGGTTACCGTTTCCTTCTCCAGGGGATCTTCCCGACTCAGGGATCGAACCCGGGTCTCCCGCATTGGAGGCAGACGCTTTAACCTCTGAGCCACCAGGGAAGCCCATAGAGGAAATATATACGTATCTACTTCCGTTTAATAATTTGTGGGTGGGACCGATTCTTCTACCCTGCTAGTTTGGGGCCCTTGTAGCTTTCCTCCTTTCCAGTGTATTGTCATGGCTGTTTCTTACCCACTGATCTTTTGGCCTCTCTGTCTGCAGATCATCTTTGCAGATGAATGCACAGAAGCCGAGGGGCGACACTGGCATATGAAACACTTCTGCTGCTTCGAGTGTGAGACAGTGCTGGGCGGCCAGCGCTACATCATGAAGGAGGGGAGGCCCTACTGCTGCCACTGCTTTGAGTCCTTGTATGCAGAATATTGCGACACCTGTGCCCAGCACATAGGTGAGGCAACACTTGGTGCTCATCTTGGTCCTCCTCCGACTGGATCTCCTTTGTGTCTGGTATAGTTAGAATCCCTTTGGTTGCAAGCAATAACAATCCAACTGATACTCCCTTAAGCGAAAAAGGAAATGTCTTGGTTCATAGTACTGGAGAAGCCAAGGAGGAAGTTGGTTTCAGGTAAGGATGGGTCAAGGGATTGAAGAGAATCTGGTTTTTTGTTTCGTTTTTTTTCCCTCTGTGTCTCAGCTTGCCTTCTGTTGGCATCATTTGGAAACAAGGTGCCTTCACAAGGTGTCACAGTGACCCCCACACTTATACACATACCAGCTTTAGCACTGTTCTCTAAAAAGAATGGAAGCGTGACTTTCCCAGTATCCAAGTCAGGTCCTCCAAATAGAAATGCTATAGCCGGCCATTAGGTCATCTGTTCCACCCTGGAAAGAAATGAATAGGGGGTTCCTGAGTCACAGACCCACCCCCAAGGTGGGGCTGTATGACGGACAGTCGTACTACCAAGCAGAGGAGGAGAGGTCTCAGAGGAGGGGGAAATATAAACAGATATCTTCCACAGCCTCCTCGGAAAACCTCAGGGATCAGCAGGAGGAGGAAGCAGAACGGTCCTCTTGGTAGGAAAAGATAGTCAAGGAAACCAAGTGGCAACTGGCATGCATGTCCTGAAAGAAATCAGCAAAAGCCGACCCAGCCAAAAAACAAAGCGAGAGAACCTCAAATAGCTCTGAAGCTATAAACGCCTCAAATAAGTGGCAGATTTGAGATGGTGAAAATCATTTTCCCTTTTCAAGTAGCGGATTCGTTCAGCCCTTCAACACTATTCCCGATCATGCAGCATCTGGAGCGTCTTCACTCAGCTCGCCTGTTCTGGCACCTTGAGAATGAGCTGCCCTTTAAAAAGAGAGGAGGAGTTGGCAGTGGATGAATGTCTCTGAGACCAGCAGCCTGATCTTCCTGTGGCTCGTGCAGTTCCAAGAAATCTGCCTGGAGGCTGCCAGCTCCTTACCTATAGTGGGGAGGTGTGGAGATCACCAGTCTGGGAGCCCGTTTTACCTCACTTAAAAGATTTTATCGGGAACAAGAGGAGGTGGCTTTGTCTCCCCGGTTCATCAGAAGTGATGCAGTCAGATGAAAAGTTAGTTCATAATTTGAAGGGCTTGGGTGCTGATAAAAATCACAGCTTTCAGACACCTACTCTATCCTCAGGGGTCCTTTGTCATTGGAGGGTCCATCCCGGGGGCTCAGACCTGCCTCCACGGTGCCTCCACAGAGCCCTTCTGAGCTGAAGTCCTTGCCAGGCCCAAGGACGAGCAGTGCTATGCCGACCTGGGTCCAGCAGCGTTCCCATCTGGAAGCTGGGCTGTCAGGAAAAACCCCCTTTCCCCAGCCCCTGAAATCTTCACCTCTCACAGCCTGATGCCTCAACCAGGTACCCAGCAGCTTCTGTTTCTCACCAGTCAAAGCGGTTCAACAGACATACTTCCCTTTATTCGAGAGCTAGGAAAGGAAAAGATCCTGATGCTGGCAAAGACTAAGGGCAGGAAGAGAAGGAGGCATTAGAGGATGAGATGGCTGGATGACATCATCGACCCAATGGACGTGAGTTTGCGCAAACTCCGAGAGATGGTGAAGGACAGGCAAGTCTGGTGTGCTGCAGTCCACGAGACTGCAAAGAGTCAGACATGACTGAGCGACTGGACAACAAGGAAAGGAGGGTCTTGATCTGGACAAGGGGCTGGGGGTGGGATTCGGTCAGGAGAGGTGGTGTGAGGTGCTGACCCAGCACTCTCACCGTGGCTCTGGGTCTACAGGGAGATGCCTGCTTGGATGAGAGGGGCAGAACGCACAGACACCTTCCATACAGCAGCCATCCCCTGCTTGTTCGTGTTTCTGTTTCTTCTGTCCCTTTTCACTGAGACTGAAAAGCCTCTCCAGAAACTGCCACTTAAAATTTTCGCCCAGCAGCTTGGAAGAGAGAAAATACGTCTGTCACCATGGCATGCACACCTCTGTTTTCCCTCTGTTTTCTTCTGTCTCTCTCCTCTTTAGCTTTGATTGCCGTTCCCTTCTCCTTCCCTCTGAAATCCATAAAAAGACATCCATGCGTTATCAGAAAGGGGGACCACTATGGCCTGCGGTATTATCACAGCTGTAGTTAAAATGTCCCAGATTTATTTTTTTCCCTTAAATCCACTTTTCTGTAAAACATACTTTTCCTGCAGCAGAGAAACGCTGCGCTCTGTGTATCATGCATACCACAGTGTCTGGGTGCTCTGCTCTGACCATATTATCCAAATATTCCCTATTTATACAACGGCGCAGCGCAGCCCCTGCATCAGGCAGCTGTTGCCAGGGCAACGGTACTTTTGCCTGCACACAGCAGAGTAAACAGTCCTATAAACAGACCGAGGCTGTAGCGGCGGTAGACACATACACCCTCAGAGAAGTGCTTAAAGGGCTTAGAGAGGGAATAAAAAAGGAACGCTTAGATGTGGAACGGCCGAGCCCTTTTCCAGATGTTTAGAGTTCAGGAGCAGTTCAGAGCACCATCTGACATCGTTGATGTTTATCAGGGACCGCATTCCTATGCCGGCTGCGCCGCTGTGGAACACACCTCCTCCTCCACTCTCCCCAGCGCGATCCAGCCTTGTGCAGGGCCCCCACCCCCAGAACTCGGCCCTCACTGCTGCATCTGAGCGTGTTCCCTTGCAGCTGGTGGAGCACAGGCTGTAGGAACTGGACTTCCCACGCCTCTGACAGGCAGCGGGTGAAGCTGCAGCTGCTGGGGAGGCCGCACTGAGTTGGAGCTCCCAGCGAGGACCCAGGGCAGCCAGGTGTCAGCTTCAGTTCTCGGGAGGAGGAGGGCGGGGCGGGGGGAAGTGAGGACCTGGCCAGCCTCAGCTCTTTCTGGAACAGTATCCAGGTAGCATCCCTCAGGGCAGAGAGAGACAGGTGTTGAGACCTCAGGAACACACAGGAAGACCAAGAGTTAGCAGAGTCTAAGCGCTGACTGCATCTTAACTCAGTTCTCACAGCAGCCCCGTGAAGTAAGGACTGGTGTTACCCCTGTTTTAGTGTGGAGGAGACGCAGGCCCAGAGACGTGAAGCTGCTTGCCTAGGGTCACACCGTCCTTCAGCGCCTGTGCTAAGCTGGTGGGTTTCAGGGTCTTTAGAATCTGCTGGCGTGGTTGGAGCTGTGGTTTGAACCTGTATTCGTCCCGGTCCTGAGGCCTCACTGAAGTACCAGAGGGTTCTGCCTGCCTCTGCTCCCTCCAGCAGCCTGGTGAGGGAAGTGTTTCTGTGGGGGGTTTGCTTTGTTTTAAATTTTTGTTGGAGTATATGGTTGCTTTACAATGTTGTGTCAGTTTCTACTAAACAGAAAGTGAATCAGCCATACATCTATCTATGTATGTATGTATCCTGTTTGGGAGGATTTCCTTCCCATTTAGGTCACCACAGAGCACTGAGGAGAGTTCCCTGTGCTATAGAGTAGGGTCTTGTTGTCTGTTTTATACGTAGTATCAGTGGTGTACGTATGTCAGGCCTGGTCCCCCAGTTTTTCACCCCTTTCCTGCTTCGTGTCCAGACATTTGCTCCCTGCATCTGTGTCTCGCTTTCTGCTTTGCAGGTAAGATTGTCTGCATCAGTTTTTTTCAGATTTGACATATCTATGTTTATATACGACATGTTGTCTTTTTGTGACTCAATTCATTCTGAATGACAGCCTCTAGGTCCATCCATGTCTCTACAGAAGACCCAGTTTTGCTCCTTTTTTCACTGAGTAACGTTCCATTGTGTGTGTGGAGCCCCAGCTCTGGGCCTGCTGTCTCTAGCCCCATCCCTGCCAGTTCTCACTCCTGGGGAAGTGGTGCTGTGATAGGGAGTTGACTGAGTGTCTCACTCACCTTGGGGTGCCCTTGTGGCTTCTCCGGTCCCTCTAAATAGCGGTCCCTATAGCCTGACACCTAAATAAGCAGAGACCCCCTTAGTTTGGGGAGGAGCTCCTAGGAGAAGAACATACCTTACTCTTCTCTCTGGACCAGGGACATAAAGATAGTGAGGTGAACACGGAGAGGGCCCAGAGAGGCTACTGTGCAGTTGGCCTTTCGTTCTTGCCCTTCTCCTTTTCCCTGTTCCTTATTCACACCCTCTCTAGACAAGTCTCTAAAGGTTGTTGCTAGAAAGTTCAGACTCAGGACCGTCAGCCCCCACAGGTGACAGTTCCCATCCATACTGCCTTTCAGGGAAGACATTTATCACGAGCTGTGAGGAGTCTTGCCAAGGTCCCCTCCGATCCCACTCACTGCTGGGTCTGCACTCCTATGGGGGTTGGGGAAGGGGCCCCCACAACTTCTGGCTCCATTCTGCCTGTTTGGTAACTGCTGTCAAAACGTTTCCCTGTGTGGTTACCTTAGTAACCGACCCAGGTACCTCTCTCACTGACCTGGCACAGGTCACGTGCGCAACCTTAAACTAGTTATTGGACTGGGAGGAGATATGGTGTTTTTACTGAACAGTGCCAGTCCAGCTGTGGCTTTAGCCCCGCCCAAAGCTCATGGCCCAAGGGTGGCAAGAAGATGGTGTCCCACTACGGGGTTAAGTCCTGTAACCAGAAGAGGGCAGAACAGCCAGGGCTATGGGAAGTTCCTGGAAGCAGGTGTAACAAGATTATATAAACCAGGCACAGCTTTGGCACAGGAAGGAAGTTATACAAGGGATGTGCATGCTTATGGTAAGGAGATGTCTTTGACAAACCAGGTCCAAGTTTTTCCTTACCATGAGCGAAATCCACTTTTTTCCTTTCCACTGAGCTGCTAAACTGATGACCCCTTAGAGTGTCGTACGCTAGTGAAGGGATTCAGTTCACTTGCCCATTCCACATGTGAGGAGGCCCCGGGGCATGAGCCCCAGGCCATGTTCAAGGAGATGCCCCAGAAACTTCATAATCCAACTTCACTTTTAGTAATTAATAGATGCACGTGTGTAGTGGCTCGTTGTCAAGCAGTATTCGTACTGTGAAGAAAATACAGCAGTTGAGGATGGACAGTAGTCAAGGGTAGCTGTGAGGGTTGACAGGACCACAAAGTAGAGTGAAAGAGACAATTACCAAGGTCATGGTTAGGAGCCAGACGTGCTGGGTGCAGATCTCGTCTGTGATTGCTAGCTCTTCTACACTGAGCAAGTTATTTAATCGCCTATGCCTCTGTGTTCTCATCTGAAAAGTGGACATGGTATTAGAGATCTGCCTCCTGCAGTGGAGAGGTTAAGTGAGTTTGCATATCTGCAAAGCATTTAAAGCAGTGATTCTCATACCTGAGTATCATTATTGCTGTTTATCTGGAGGAATGTGCCCTGGGCAGAAGGATTCATGGACAGGCCACTTTGATCTGGTTTCTCTGCCCTCAGGGCACATGAGTTAAGGAGGACCTGACTGGTAAAACACATCGACTATCATGATAAGACACGATTACTGTTTACACAGGAGCCTGATAGTCGACCTATTGACATTTTATTCTGCAGCATCTAGAGCCCCGAGTCAAACCAGGGTGCTGTATGTTTCACGTCGTGTCACAGTGCTCGGAGCAGCTCGTCACCCTATTCGTGTCCCTTCTTTTCCCAGGAATTGACCAAGGTCAAATGACCTATGACGGCCAACACTGGCATGCCACCGAGACTTGTTTCTGCTGCGCTCACTGCAAGAAGTCGCTTCTGGGGCGGCCTTTCCTCCCCAAACAAGGCCAGATCTTCTGCTCGAGGGCCTGCAGCGCCGGCGAGGACCCCAATGGCTCAGACTCCTCCGATTCCGCCTTCCAGAACGCCCGGGCCAAGGAGTCCCGGCGCAGCGCCAAGATCGGCAAGAACAAGGGCAAGACGGAGGAGCCGCTACTCAACCAGCACAGCCAGCTGCAGGTGAGCTCCAACCGGCTGTCGGCCGACGTGGACCCTCTGTCACTGCAGATGGACCTGCTCAGCCTGTCCAGCCAGACTCCTAGCCTCAACCGGGACCCCATCTGGAGGAGCCGGGACGAGCCATACCACTACGGAAACAAGCTGGAGCAGAGCCAGCCGCAGAGCCCCCTGCAGCTCCTCAGCCAGTGCAACATCAGAACTTCCTACAGCCCTGGCGGGCAGGGCGCTGGAGCCCAGCCCGACGTGTGGGCCAAGCACTTCGGCAACCCGAAGAGGAGCTCATCGCTGGCCATGAAGGGCCACGGTGGCAGCTTCATCAAGGAGTGCCGTGAGGACTACTACCCAGGCAGGCTGCGGTCCCAGGAGAGCTACAGCGACATGTCCAGCCAGAGCTTCAGCGAAAGCCGGGGCGGCATCCCAGTCCCCAAGTACGAGGAAGAGGAGGAGGAGGAAGGGGGCTTGTCCGCTCAGCAGTGTCGGACCCGGCACCCCATCAGCTCGCTGAAGTACACTGAGGACATGACGCCCACCGAGCAGACCCCGCGGGGCTCCATGGAGTCGCTGGCACTGTCTAATGCAACAGGTAGGTTCTGGTCTCCTGGGACCCTGAGAATGTTCTCGGGGTCCTCCGATTGCTGTTCCTCAGGTTTTGTGTCATGCCCACCACATGCCCCTCCACCAGGTTGTCGAGGAAGGTGAACCCCATGCCGATGGCTCCTTTGATTGGATTCCTTCTAGGTGGAGCCTGACACAGGGGTTAAGGTGCCTGTGATGAACATGCTGCCAAGGAAGAGGAGCGAGAGAAACAGGGAAGGACAGCAGGGAGGAGCCAAGTGGAAGGTGTCTGGGCTGGGGTCGAGCTTCACCCTGAGTCCACAGGGGGCTCTGGAGGATGAGTGGGCCCATGCGGTGGGGTGGGTTCCTTCTTGGGACAAAGGGCTGATGCTTTGCTCAGCCATGTCAATCAGTCATTGGTCCTGGGCAACTGGAGAGCTACTTGGGGATGAGGTTGTGGGTGTGGGCACAGGGGCAGGAGAGCGCCTCTCAGCCAAAAGTGACATTAAAGAGAAGGGGTGGGCGGTTGTCAGCTCCGGTATCTCATTAGGGAGCTGGTTTTAGTGTGGGGATAAAGATGAAAGAAATGAGTATAGATAAGGAGCAAGCAGGCAGGCTGAGAAGGACAAAAGTGTTGAGAGAAACACAATCCATTGCTTGCTCTTGCCAACTAAATTGCCCAGCTGTTTTGTATACACGTGTAGACAATGTCAGCATTCTCCAAGATGACACTATGCAAAGTGTCATCTGAGGAGCAGGTCTGTCCACAGTGCACCCTGAGATCAGCACTGCTGTTAACAGCGTTTATGCACTCTGGGAGCAATTTGACATCATTGCAACATCCAAGCGCATGTTCAGTGGGCTTGTCTCTACTGGTTCAGGTATGGACCGGACAGGGTGTTATAGACCAGTAGGTGAGTTGTCTGTGGCATGTGCTGGGTGTAAGTCCTGCTCAGGTGGGTCACATATCAGCCACATTGGGCTGAAATATGAAAACTGGTCCTTCGCTCCAGATAGATTGAGAAATGCTGCCTGAAGGAGCATTGAGTGTCTCTGCCTTTTGTGGATGGGACACCAGGAGGAAGACACATGTCTGTCCCTTCCAGTAGGGATCCCAGAGTCAGATGTGTCTGTCCCAGTGGAAAGTGGACAGCCTTATGCACGTCAGCCCCCTCTGGAGGGACAGCCGCTGCTGGGCTCCAGCTGGTTGTTGCCGCTTACAGGAATGTTTGTTTATTTATTCAACTAAGGGTGATACAGCACTCGCCGTGTGCCAAACATTGTTCCAAGCACATGATAAATATTCACTCAGTTAAATCATCACCGCTCTTTGAAAGAGAGAGACTCTTAACATTCTCAATTCAGAGTAGAAGAAACTGAAGCACAGAGAGGTTGAAGCACTTGCCCAAAGTCACCCAACTTTTCAAAGCAGAAGATTGGAACCTCTGCATGTGACCCCAGAGCAGCGCTCTTCCTCACATCAGGCTGCCAACCTCATCTGAGCTCCATGCTGTCAGGTCTTCCAGGTTCCCAAATAAGTTTAAAATTTGGATTTTTTTTTTTTTTAATGTAAAGCCTATTGGAACTCTCTGCTGGACGCAGAATGTGTCTCTGAGTTGAAGGATATATGTATGTTGTGTTATTAACCTCATCATCCTCTCCAGTGCTTTCACAGCTGTGTGCTCCTTTGTCTTGGAGGACAAAGGGCAGGAATCTTTGCCCCCATGTTTCAGATGAAAAAAATGAGGCCTTGGTGACTAAGCTTGTTGCCTAATGTTATACAAGGGTGCAATTAGCACAGAGTGATGACTGCCTGGCTTCTAGCCCTGTTTGTGCTGTTCTCAAAAGATTTATATACTATAATTATTTAAGAGGCCAGGAGATGTGTATGTAATTCAGACTCTGAAGTGGAGTTTCTCAAAGCTAGACCACCTGTATCCGACTCATTGGCTGCTTGATTGAAACATGAATTCCAGGGCCTCCCCTCCAGGCCCAGTATATCAGACTCAGTAGAGGTCGGGCCCAGAAACCTGCACTTTGAACAACTCTCTGCTGGTGTTGTGTTCACCTAACCACTGTCTAGAGCAGTTGTTCTTGGGTTTGTCTGTTCTGACTTGATTGTCCTCACAATGTAACTTAGGAGGAAATCAGGATATCTAGAGGTTGGAGAATGTTGGAAAGACCAACTAAGTACATTTGAAGAATATATAGTCTCCGACCCTAAGGAAAAGGCAGGTAATTTATCCTCAAGATTTTCTGTAGATCCTTGGGCAAAGCAGCGAATGCCCCTCTGTCTCTGAGAACTTTTTGGAAAGCAGCCCTGAACCACATCTGACAGAGCTGAGAAAAATTGCCCAGACCAGCACTGTCTGATTCAGCAGCCACAAGCCACATGTGACTATTGAAATTTGAATAATCAAGGCCATCAGCTCTACAAGCCACCTTTCAAGTGCTCACCAGCCATGAGCTGAATTTTAAATTTCATTTAATTTTAATCAGTTTCATTTTCAATCACATGTAGCTCAACCATAGGCTACCCTATGGATGGCACAGATGAAGGGAGTGAGCTGTTAGGATGGGCAGAATTTCAACCCCATTATTAATCTCTTTGGGCTTCCTTGGTGACTCAGCTGGTGAAGAATCCACCTGCAATGTGGAAGACCTGGGTTCTATCCCTGGGTTGGGAAGATGCCCTGGAGAAGGGAATGGCTACCTGCTCTGGTATTCTGGTATGGAGAATGCCATGGACTGTGTAGTCCATGGGATCGCAAAGAGTCTGACACGACTGAGTGACTTTCATTATCATTAATATCTTTGGGAATTCTGTCCTGAGCCCTGGTTTTTTTTTTTTTTTTTTTTTGAACTGTGGTGCTGGAGAAGACTCTTGAGAGTCCCTTGGACTGCAAGGAGATCCAACCAGTCCATTCTAAAGGAGATCAACCGTGGGTGTTCATTGGAAGGACTGATGCTAAAGCTGAAACTCCAATACTTTGGCCACCTCATGCGACGAGTTGACTTACTGGAAAAGACTCTGATGCTGAGAGTGATTGGGGGCGGGAGGAGATGGGGACGACAGAGAATGAGATGGCTGGATGGCATCACCGACTCTATGGACATGAGTTTGAGTGAACTCCGGGAGTTGGTGATGGACAGGGAGGCCTGGCGTGCTGTGATTCATGGGGTCGCAAAGAGTCGGATACGACTGAGTGACTGAACTGAACTGATGAAGTGAACCATCTAATTGTACTATTTAAAATTACATCAGTGGTAAATGTGGGGCTTGGAGGGTATACAGAGAGGGCTCTAGCTAAGTTAGGAAGATCAGAGAGGACAGAAAAAAATGCTTAAGGGGGGAATGGGGAAGGCGTATTACCCTAAGGCGCTTACCTCCTAAGGTAGCAAGAGCAGTGTGTGCAAAGTTCCTGTGGTAGAACGTGTGGCAAATATAAAGACCTGAAAGAAGGCCCTGTGGCTGGGCAATTCACAGAGGCTAGCAAGGCTGGAAGGCACAGGGGACAGTGCGGAACCATTTCAGATAGTTTAAGGGTTTGGGCCTTTCCACTAAGGACAGTGGAAAGCACTTGAAATTACAGGCCAGCAGGGAGGGAAGTGACCTGATCAGGTTTGCATTCTGGAAAGATGGCTTCAGCTGCTGTATGGGGAATTGACTTTAAGAGGGTTAAGTGCTGGTACAGAGAGACCCATTAGGAGGCAATCCAGGATGTGCAGCCAGGAGAAGAGGTGAAGGCGGCAGCCCCCAAGGTGTAAACAGAGCAGTGACTGAAGAGTGTGCATGTGACGGTGACCTAGGAGAGGAAATTGGCAGAGCTTTTCGGTGCCCTGGGGAAGGATCCCGGGAGGCAGAATTGCATGGATGTGAAAACGTAAAAGTTGGATCAGTTTGCCTACTCTGTGATTTTTTGACCCAGGCCAGCATCAGCAGAAAGTCCGTGCATCATTGGCTTGGATACTCAGACACACGCCAGAAGTAGAAACCTGCCATCTTTGATTAGTGTTGTACCAGCGTGGCATATCCACACCTTTATTATCCTTCCATTGAGCTACAGTTGGTTTATAATATCAGTTTCAGGTATACGACATAGTAATTCAATATTTCTATAGATGATACTCCTCTTAAAGTTATTGCAAACTAATGGCTGTATTTTCCTGTTCTGTATTATATACCCTATTGCTTATTTATTCTATGCATAGCATGTCCACACCTTTAACACACATCACCTACACACCTTGACAAGGAAAGCTCAGTTGCACAACAACTGGATGTATTGATTGCTAGCGGGTAATGAGGTAATTTTTTTTTTTTTTTTAGCATTTATGGCAAACTGAAAAAGAAGGACAAAGAAACTTCAGTGTGAGAATCTGAAGTAACAAATGGAACAGCCCACTTTATCAAGAATGTCTGAGCTGTTTCTTAATCCTTTTAATGCAAAATATGTGTATATTTAATTTGAGGTAGGAACATTTCTCCTGTTCTTCTGCATAGCTTAGATATCCATCCTCTAACCCAAATTCTGTATTTAAACTGTTGGATAAAACTCCCTAAGCAGCTGGCACCCGTGACTCAAGGAGTTAGCCCTCAAAGGTTCTCATAAATCATATGGCCCAGGACTTTCTGATCCTTGCCTCCATAGGGAAGACGTGGAAGATGCCCAGTCTGGAATTACAGGTTCGAAAACCTGGAACTCACCTTGAGTTCTGTTGTTTGGTTCCAGAGCCAACCCCAGGTCTCCTTGGGGAAATGCATAGGAATCGTCTTTGTTCACTGGAATTACGGAACTCTTTTGTTTGCAAGCCTCCCAATTCCAATGGGTGTAAACAAACAAGATTTTGTTTTTCATCACGAAGTTCAGAGTTCCCAGATTGGGAGTTCCTGGTACAGCTGGATCCAGGCCCACAAATGATGTCATCAGGACTCAGTCTCCTTCCTGTCTCAGTTCTTGTTTTCTGCTTAGTGGCATCATTGTCAGGTGACTCTTCCCAGGAGTGGGAGAGGGTGCTCAGCAACCCCAGGCTAACATCCGTTAACATCAGGTGAACTGGGCAAGTAGTGTCAAGGTCATCAAAACTGTAGGAATGGAAAATGGAGAAGAGGAGCTTCTCAAAGGGAAATTGAGATAGTCTTTACAAAAGAGGAGGGATGGTGCTGCAGGAATACAAACCACAGGTGTGGCACCCATCTGGGGCTGACCACCCCCCCACACACACACCTTGATCTGGTTCCTTCCTCCAAAAGCCCCACCATTTAAACTTGACATCAAATGTCCATTATGGTTGTTAGCCATGGTTTTTTTATGGAGACAACGCTCTGATCTTTGGGACATGTCCCTGTGCTGATTGTAATGTGAAGGTTCTAGATGGATTGGAGTGGCAGGTTAGATGGTACCCAACCTTCTGGCTCTGTGTTGAGGATGTGATTCAGGAGTGCCTCTGACTGGTTTCATGATCTGACTTCCTTAGTGCCCCCACCAAGAAAGCATGCCCTCTTGGCATTTGTCGGCTCTGAACCAGGCTCACAGACCAGGGACCAGATGAAAGCCAGCAGAGCGAATGCCGTAGGAGAATGTTTGTTCCTTATTTTTTGCTGAGTCAAAGCTTTGGCGTGTGGGAAAGCAGAAGACATTGTCAGAGCCAGGGGAGACAGATGGGGAACAGTGGACAGACAGACAGAGCCCAATCCAGTAGCTACCTGTCATGGTCTCGCTGATATTTTCTGGGTCCAGAGAAACTTTTCCAGTGTTCTGGTTTTTAATAACCACTCAGGAGGCTTATTTATAACCTCCTTGGGCGTGAGCAGTCAGCTGTGCTGAGAGTAAGTAACCGTGGTTGCTGACAGGAGAGAAAAGATCGCTGATTTTATTCATTTTATTACTGAAAAGGCAACACTGGAATAAAGAAAATGGGCCTAGAGTGGGGACCAGAGGGTGATGGGCTGTTTAGACTCATAAGATTTTTCAAAGTGAATTTTTAAAGAATGAGTGTGCCTTTCTCTCAGAACCTTTGAATTTGGGAGTCTCACATGGGAAATCAGATAGTTCTTATCCACTTGAAAATGGTTTTGAAACTGAGATTTTTAGGATTTATGCCTTTAAAATATCGACAGTTACTAAAATGTAAAAGAGGAAGATTGAGAAAAATGACAGAAGTGGGGAAACATATTGTAACACCCACCGCTTGACTAGTGCTAATATTTCGGTGACTTTTCCAGTTTTTCCCTATATACTGGTATATCATTTTTCTTGGAGTGGTAGGCATATTGAATATTTTGTGTCCTGAATTTCTTCACTTGCATTCTATTGTTAGCTTATTTTCAGAGCTTTTGTAACCATCGTTTTTGATGACTGCATTAGTATTCCATTGAATGTTATCGCATCTCTGGAATTGGACATTTAGGCAGTTTCCAATCTGATTTTATTTAAATCTTGATTTCTTTGGTTTCCATCAACAGAACATACTTTCTTGACCCTCCCTTTTCTTATCAACATAAACTTTCTAAATATTTGGCTCAGAGGCTCACCAGATTCTTGACCTCCTCAGCTTGGCCCCTTGGGAAAGCATTTTAGCATCTCCTGCACAAGGTGTTCTGGCCACAGGGTGACGCCTGTCAGCTATACTGTGCTGACCCTCAACTGTCTAAGCCACCCCTCTAAAACCTATACATGAAGCGTCTCCCAGAGCACTGGAAAATTAATGTGATCGAAACCCCTCTTCCTAGTATGAGCGGTGTGGAGCCAACTTAGGGGAGTGTATTTCTCTGTATAGTCAGTCATCCACTCCATCAGTTAGACTCATCCAGGGAGCCACCCACATTATATTCATCTGGGATGTTTGTCAGTAATGCAGATTCTTGGGCCCCATCCCAGACTCACAAGTAGAATCTCTCAGGGCTCACGTTTTCTAACAAGTGCCCCCGGAGAACTCTCAGGCCCGCTAAGAGTCTGAGAAAGGCCCGCTGAGCTACAGGAACCCAGACTCCTCATCTTGGTGATCAGATAGTTACTATCTTATTTACCGTCTTGTCTGTGGCTGGAATGCTCATCTGTCCTGCAGTCCCCTTCTGCATCTCCTCTTAGCCCTGAGTTCAGCCTCCTATTTAGACAAAAGCAAAATGAATTATGCTTCTTCTGAGAAGCTCTGAAGATGTCCCCAAGATCAACTTGCTCTTGATAACAGTAAATATCATTCTAATGAGTTAAGAACACATGATCTGAACCATATGGATGGGATATTCCTTAATTACAAAGTATAGATTAAATATGAAAGAGGGTGATACTTGCCAAGTGGTTTTGGCATTTTCACTGGATACAGCAGAAAAAGTGGACAGTAAAACACTCTAGTCTTCAAACAGGGCCCGTTTCAGCTCTAAATCAATGTGAAAATCAAAAGGCCATGAAACCAAAGTTTCATAGAATTTGAGACAGTTTGATTTGTTGTCTGTTCAGCATAGAGTTATTTCCAGTAGCCCTCCTCAGTGTTTTACCAGCGTCACCTTGAGAGCTTCTAGTTAGCTGTCTGTGGGTGGATGGATGGGTATGTGTGTGTGTGTGTGTTTTCTGAGCTCTGTTCTTCCAGCCAGCTCCTCCAGCCTGCCCTTCCCAAATCAAAACCAGACCATGACATGTTTTTGGGAGGCGGCTGTCACAAATCAGGCTGACCAAACAGGCGGGGCACCGTCTAGAAGATAAAGTCTCTGTGTTCCAACACAAAATTACTAAGAAAAAACCTCATGTTTTCTTTGGTACAAAAACTTTTAACAGCTTAAAAATGTCATGCCGAACTCCCCATCCACTAAGTAAAGATATAGGACATATTTCTTCCATTTTTTCCCCTCTCTGTTCTGGAAAATCATCTTTCTCAGCTCTCACCCACCCATGGTTTTGGAGTTCCAGTTTGCAGACCGTCCAGCCCCCATCTTCCCTTTTCTCTGTTAGCTTCCCCATGTACTAGCAGAGGAGGGAAAAACAGGCTCATCATGCTCCTTGCACAGAGGAGTAGAAACTGTCCTTCTGTGCATTTCTGTTCTCTGGACCTTTCCTGGGAACAAACCCTTGACTCTCAGTTGCGCTACGTCTGAGGGATTCTCATTTCTTGAAGTTAAGCATCTTACCCCATCAGATCTGCCTTCCTGAGTGTGTTATCCCTCCAAAGGCACCTGTGGGGACTTATTTTTATTCTGATATTGTGCTTCTGTTGCTAGCATCCATAGAAAGGATTCTGTAACTGCCCTGGACTGCTCACCCTGGCCGGAGCAGATTTTTGACAGCTGCCTTTCAAAACGGAGGTGCTGATTTTAGAAGGGCAGAAAAGTCCATTTCAGGCTTTACTTGTGTCTTTTCCTGGAGAGCAGATTAAGCTCAGAGCTGGAAGGGAAATGAGAGAACAGCCTAGAACAACACATCCTTTTTATTTCTTTCTTTGTGTTTGGATCCTGGGTCCTGGGGAAAAGATCAGGGGGAGAGTGGTGGGGAATTCCCTTTGCCTGAGATGCACATTCGTGGACAAACCCTGCCTCAGGGTGAGCGTGATGGTCTAGATGAGTGGCTCTCAACGGGGGCGGGTGGAGGTGGGGAGGGTGGGGATTTTGTCACCCAGGGGACATTTGGCAATATTTGGAAACAGTTTTGTTTGTCACTTCTTGGGGTGCAGGGTGTTCCTGGCTTCTAGCGGATGGAGGGCCAGGGTCGTGCTGCTAAACATGTCCAGTGCGCATGAGAGCACCTCCCCTCCCAGAAATTTGTTTAATTGTTACTTGGAGGATGATTGCTTTCCAGCGTTGTGCTGGTTTCTGCTGTTCAACAGCCTGAATCAGCTGTATGTATACATATAACCACCCCACTTCTCGAGCCTCCCTCGCACCACACCCCCCCGCCACCAATCCAACCCTTCTAGGTCATCAAAGAGCACCAACCCAGCAAAGAATTTTCTGGCCCCATGAGTCAGTAGTGCCAGAGTTGAGAAAGCCTGGTCTCAGCACTGGGAATTCAATCAGAAAGCATCAGCCTCCATCAAAGCCTCTCAGAACCACATCTGAGGAGGTCATGATGTCACATGGTAGGCAGTGGGACTGCCTGGCCTAGCATTTCAGAAGCCCCCTCTGCAACTGAAAGAACCCTTTCTGCTTGTTGGTCTGATCCCAGCCACACCGCACAGAGCGGGTTACTGTTTCAGGATCAGTCCGACCTGGTTGAAACTCCCATTACCGCTCTCACTCCATGGCCTCAGACAAGTGGCTTCAATCTCTCAGCTTTCTAGAGAACAAATGTAAATTTCTGCCACGTGGGGCTGTGGTGGAATGGGAGGTAATATTCCGAAAGCACTTAATTGCATGCCTGGCACTTGGCCGTCTCAATATTTGAGAGTTATTATTACTCTTATTAGGTGCCCCAGAGCGCCGACCTCCTGTCTCTTTCCTTTTAACTTTGTCTCAGCCCATTGCTCACTTACCAGGGAGAAGGAAGAGTGCAGGAACTCAGACCTCATGATCACAGAGAGGGATGGAGGGAGAGGGCCCAGTCCCTGGATGAGCCTGAGGTCCAGCGGTTCTATTGGTGTCAGAGATCCAGACCACGCTGGCGCCCACAGCTGGGGAGCTCTGTGGCTTGGATTTTCAGGAATGTTTGCACCTGGAAAGATGAGCCCCATGCTCCCTGAGTCTTGATTTCCCACCTTGTCTGAACTGAAAGAAGCTATGGGAATCTGAGGCCTAAGTATGCCCATATAACACCTCTTAGTGGTAATGGAGCCTGGCCTTGCTGTGTAAGGAAGCTGGACTGTCAGCTCCTAGACTTCAGCCTCTTCCCTTGCTAATCTCCCCCTCTCCCCAGTATCAATTAACTTTTCAGACAATTCTCATTTGCTGCAGTTTAGAAGAGTTAATTTGTTGTTTGAGTCTGGATGAGCAGTCTCTGGGCCCTGAGTTTAGGAAGACAGTGGGGGGAGTCCAACAATAGAAATTTTCCATTGAGATCATTATCGGCCTTGGAGACTCACTGACTAGTGAGATATGGCTCTTAGCTGCAGATCTGTTTCGAGTTCAAGCCCCTCGTCAGGGAGACAAATTCCAGCCTGCCCGGAAGTTCTCATAAAGGTCTCCCTGAAGCACCCCAGATGTCACCATTTTTTAAAAATTGAAGTACAGTTGATTTCCAGTGTTGTCATAATTGCTGCTGTCCAGAAGAGGAACTCAGTAATACGTAAATGTTTTCTTTTTCATATTCTCTTCCATTGTGATTTATCATAGGATATTAGATAGAGTTCCCAGATCTCACCATTCTTAAGTGAACTGTGGATGGACAGGCTTTCTGTCTCTGAGCATTTTATTTTGTGGCCCTTTCTGCTCAGGATGAGGGCAGCCCAGGAAACAGATGGCTTCCCCTGTCTTCTTCTGCCCTCTGAAGCTGTTTACTGTGGGGACTTTAGTGTGGTTATGTGGGTGATACATCTTTATCTGTCAGTATTGCATGGAACCCAGCAGCTTGGAGGGCATTTGTATTCCAGCTTTTCTCTGAGCCCCAGGACTACCGCAAAAGGAGCGTTGTAAATATCCTTAGTGGGTGTTCAGAAGTTCCGCCCCCTCCCGTTGTCATCCAGTAGCTGAACCCAAAGCCCTCCTTGGAGCATTGAGATGCAAAAATCATTCACTCTCCACCCGACCCTAATACTGCATATGTTAGTGTAAGCTGCCCTGTCATCCTTTATGATAACCCCCTGAAAAATACATCTCTAATGCACTGGTTTTCTCAAGTTGCCATTTCTGTTTATTTATAGAGTTGTCATTTCAAAGGGAGCCATGCTTGTGTGTCTCCCTCATCCACTCACAGTCCCAACGATCCTGTTTTTATCCATCTTCTATACCAGAGTTTGATATGAGATCGTTTTTCTTTTTGAAACAAAAAGAATGAGGAAGAGAAAGACATTTTAAACATGTTGACTCTGACTTGTTTTATGTTCATTTATTCAACAAATACTTATTGGGCGCCTACCATGTGCCAGGCACTCTGTTCATTGCCAAGTGTACGCTGGTGAATAAATCAGACTCAGTCCCTGTGTGGGTCAGGGCCCCAGCAGGAAACAGATGGCACAGGAAAGGGTAATTAAAGGAAGCCTAATGAAGGAGGCCACTGGGTAGTAACTGAGGCCCTAGGCAGAGAACCTCAGCCAATGTTCAGCCTGGCAGAGGGAGCCAGGGTGATAAGTACTGTGCTACCGTCTGATTTCCTACTGGGAATCAACCCCAACCTGAAGCCCAAGAGTCAGAGTCAGCCATTGACGCAGCTTTGTGGGAGAGCAGGGTGGAGCTGGTTATACTGGTGGCAGGGAATGTATAAGCGCACACTAAGGCAGATGATGGTGTGTGGTGTGAAGGACATGAGCAGGGTAAAGACCTGAGAGAGTATTGAGGATTAACAACATTAAAAGGATTGTCAAGGAAGCTGTCTGAAGTGGTGTTAAGAATTGGATAAGAAGTTGCCCTTGCATAGGAAGGGAGGAGGAGAGGAAGAAGATGAAAGGCTTAAGAAATAGCATGTGCAAAGGCCCTGAGGCAAGAGAGAGCTTTACAATTCTGGTAACTGGAAAGCAGGCCAGTGTGCTAAGAGTGTAGTTGTCGAGGGGAGAGCTATACTTAGAGCTATGAAGCACTCACAATTTATTGCTGGCTCAAATTCAGCCTCTTGGAATCCCTTTGAGAACACTGTCCTGGTCCCTTTTCAGTGGAGTGTCTGTAAGTAGGAAGAAGTCAGATGACTTGCAGAGTAGGGGGGAAGCAAAGGCAAGAGTAAGGTCAAAAATACCGTGTGTGTTGGGGAGTGTGAGGGGAGAACTTATCATTTGAAAACAAAAAATGTTTTGGAGGAAAAATAGTCTGTGAACTCTTTCTGTTGATCTTTGGGTTGCTGTGGCTTATTTTTTCCTTTTGGTGCTGATTTCTGGCTTGGTCATCTGTTGGGTTTCATATACATAGTGCATTTGAATTTCACCCCAGGTATCCTGTCTTAGCCAAGCAAATAATATATAAATCTGAATAAAGCAAAGCCTTTCCTGAAGTAAACAGTGAGCCCTGAAAGCATGTAGCTAAACATATGATTCACAAATCTTCTTTAGCTAACACGAATTAGCCAGTTTGGGCCGTGGGGAACAGACTCTAGAGCTGTTAGGACTGATGCATTGGTCCTTAGGAAGAAAGGTGGGTGTTTCCTGGGTGGATGTTGCAGTAATTACAGAAGGCTTTCACTCAGCCTCCAAAGATCTGAATCCGTCCTCGTTTCCTCAGAATTTCGCCCTGAAGTGAAGCACCAGGAGTTCAACAAGATTTTCCACTGTAGGGAGGAAACCATGTGACTTTGTCCTCCTAGAATCTCAGCACCATGATAGGAGATGAGACCAAGTAGGGTCACAGTTTAGGACAGTTCAGTGACTGGTGCCCAAGGCTCATCCTTAAAAATCCCAGGAACCATCACACGTTTGTTTAGGGCCCTTGATGGTCGTGAACTTAGTTCTCATTAACAAGGAAAGGGAACCAATACCTCATGGGAATTCCTATCTCAAGCTCAAAGGTACCAAGTGAATACTTAACACTTTAAAGAGAATGGTCACCAGGCCTTCTCCGTCTCTTTGAAGAGAGAGTTTCATTGGGCACCTACTGGAAAGATGGAAGATAGTGTCCGTGAAATAGTGATAAGCGATCTAAGAAAGAAACAGAAAATTTTTTTTCAGCCAAGTTGAAGATTTTAACCTGGGAACAGCCTCTTAGAAGGCTCCAAGAACTCTCCCACCCGTTAGAGCTCTACATTTAGTTCTAGAAGTTTTTGAGACAGAGTGCTATGCATGAAATGACATGTTCCTGACAGTTTGCACAGCCCAGATCTGTAAGTATGAAGTGGTAGGCCATTGTGACCCTTCACAGGATCAAGAAGGAGTATCCTCTTTTTTTGTTTCTGGATACATATTTTATTTCTGGTGGACAGTGGTGACTAAACCCCACTCACTCCATGAGAGAATATTATCCTTCACGGAGCTGTCTCGGTGGTGGTGGGAGAATGCTGCTCTTCACGGCTGAGGAGGGATTTCTGCCGGTGAGGGAGGTGTGGTTGATGCCTAACGTACAGTGGAGGAGAGCAGTTCAGAGGGCAGAAGAAAAAAAGTGCTTTTTTTTTGGGTGTGGGGCATACTGCATGGCATGTGGGATCTTAGTTCCCCAGCCAGAGATCAAACCCATATCCCCTACTTTGGAAGTGCTGAGTCCTAACCACTTGGACCACCAAGGAAGTCTGAAGAAAAATTTTTATGTTCAAATTTTTCTTATCTGGCCACAAAATATGAATTTTATTTCACAGTAGACACTAAAATCTTCACACAGTGGTTCTCAATCTTTGCCACATATGAAATCATCTGGGGAATATAAAAGAATACAGATGCCTGGACCCCACCCCTAAGAGTTCAGTTTAACTAGTCTGAGGTTTGTCCTGGGCCAGGGGATGTTTTAAGACTCCCCGTAATTCTATCAGGCAGATGAGCTTGAGAAGCAGCATATGAAGGCAAATCCAAATTCTTCAGCAGGTGCATATATTTCTGGCTTCTGGGGTGATTTATGAGTAGTTCTGCTTCTAGTGCCCTAGTTGGGTCTGTTTTCTTTCTGTCTGAAGTAGCACACATCCTGAGGGAGAAAGCACTCATTTCTGAGCATATAGGATGCTCCCTGGTAATATCTTTGCTCTGCCACATCCTGCCCAAAAGCATCTAGAAATTGTCATTCAGGTGATGGTCTCAAGAGTCGAATAAGCCCCTATTTAGAGTTCTTGGCTTGGACTGTTAGCAGTTCTGTGACCTTGGACAAATTACCTAAACTCTTTGAGTTTGAATGTTCTCATCTACAGCAGCCCTTTCAGAGGGTTAAATGAGAAAGCACTGAATACAATTCCTGAGCTCAGTCTCTCAGTTGTGTCTGACTCTTTGCGACCCCATAGACTGTAGCCCGCCAGGCTTCTCCATCCATGGGATTTCCCAGGCAAGAATACTGGAGTGGGTTACCATTTCCTTCTCCAAATACAATTTCTGAATCATAGTAAACACTCAAAAACATTTGCAGTTTTCATCAACAGAGATGCACAAAACTCTCAGGATAGGTGGATTCTGATTTTGTAATAGCTAAGGACTAATCCAGGAAAACCAAATTAATCACAGTAAAGAACAACAACAATGCTTATTGCTTTTATTCCCGTCTTGGAGATGGGGAAACCGAAGATCAGAGAGTTCAAGGTCACATGGCTCGTGACTGGGCTGGTGGGGATTAGAGCAGGTTTGCCAGGCTCAGCTTTTCACCCCCATTTCATATTGCTCTCCATAAAGCTCTTGAAAGAAGAGGGGCCTCCTGGTGACCTCGGCCCTTAATCTGGCTGAGAAAAGGGAGTTGCCTCAAAGCTCAGGTTTTTCTCCGGTGGGAAGGGTTCTGCAGAGAGGTGTCAGCTGGTGAAGCCAGAGTGGGCAGGGTCGGCCGACTGCCACAGGCACCTGGAAAAATCCTCTCCCTCACCCTTTCATTATTGGCTTCCCTTCCTCACAGCTGCCTAGCCCATATGCCACCACACAGGAGCCAGGGCGCCTGCCTGGGCTCAGCCCAGACAACCTCGGCAGCTGCCATGGCAAGCTTGGGGTGACCGGCTGTGCCTGGTGGGCGGCCCCGCCTCCTTTTGCTCACTGCTATTCTGTGCTCTGGTAGAACGAGGGTCCTCTGCAGCTTGCTTGCGGTAGAGGTGGTTCAGCTACTGAGCCAGTGTATCTCACAGCGTGCCCGCTTTTTAACAAAATAACAGAAGACTGTGACACCCCACCTCACTGCTGCTTCCAATTCTCTCTTGTCCAGAGGTTGTCCTCTTTACATCCCCAGGATCTACTGTCATCGACAGAGCTGAGGTCTGTGAAGTCCTTTAAGCGGGACACTGTGTTAACCACTCAGGTAGACGTTTCTTGGTTAATCCTTGTAATGGTGCTGTGAAGCAGACGTCTCGTGTCCTTTCTGTTTCACAGATAAGGAATCTGAGACTTATAATATGTTCAGAGCCGTCATACAGCCAGTAGCTTGAACCAGGGTCTCAACACCTGAGTCCTTTATGTTTAGTCATAATCCAAGGTCCATCTAGTCAAGGCTGTGGTTTTTCCAGTGGTCATGTATGGATGTGAGAGTTGGACTGTGAAGAAAGCTGATCGCCGAAGAATTGATGCTTTTGAACTCTGGTGTTGGAGAAGACTCTTGAGAGTCCCTTGGACTGCAAGGAGATCCAACCAGTCCATTCTAAAGGAGATCAATCCTGAGTGTTCATTGGAAGGACTGATGCTAAAGCTGAAACTGCAATACTTTGACCACCTCATGCGACGAGTTGACTCACTGGAAAAGACTCTGATGCTGGGAAAGGTTGGGGGCAGGAGGAGAAGGGGACAACAGAGAATGAGATGGCTGGATGGCATCACCGACTCTATGGACATGAGTTTGAGTGAACTCTGGGAGTTGGTGATGGACAGGGAGGCCTGGCGTGCTGTGATTCATGGGGTTGCAAAGAGTCGGACCCGACTGAGCGACTGAACTGAACTGAACTGAACTGATGGTTCTCTACCAAGATCTCCCCACCCTGGAGTGGGGGGACATTTGTCAATGTCTGGAGACCTCTTGAGTTGTCACAAGAGAGGGTGGGATGCTCCTGGCATGTAGTGGATAGAGATCAAGGATGCTGCCAAGTATCTCACAGTGCACAGTCCCACCCCAACAACAGAGCATTATCTTATCCCCAAGGTCAGAAAGCTCCAAGTTTGGGAATCTCTGCCACAGCCCTAAACTGAGCTACGTTTTCTTAGTTCATACTCTGAAAATGATGGTTAATATGGTGTTAGAATGCTGACTGTGCTTTGTAAAGTACTCCTGCCCCTCCTCACCCTCTGTCTCTCCCCGGGTTGGGCAGAGCACAGCCTCTTCACTCCCCGCTTTGATAATCCCTGGGTTTGACTTTGTCAAGAATCACTTCATCACTTTGGCAGCAGAGGTTGAATCTGTCTTCCTAAGTTTCCTTCCACCTTTGCAGAAGTTCATGGATATGCTGGACTAGCTTCAGGAATGCAGTGGCTCCAGATGTGGAGAAAGCTGGTGGGTTCTCTCAGACCACCCAGGCCTTCTGCTTCCCCTTCTCCTCTGTCTGCTCCTCCCCTTCCACCACCACCAATACCTCTCTTCTTTGTTGAGGGTTCCACTTTAATCAGTATCTGCGACCTTCATTCTAAGTCTGATGGGAAAACCCCAAATCACAGAACAGGACCGAGAGAGAAAGTAGGTCAGGATTCTAGGTTTGCCGTCTCTGGCTATCTTCAGCATCCTGGCCTGGTGTGACTCAGGCAGGACCCCCAGGGCCTGTGGGCACTGCTGCCAGGGCCTCAGGAGGGAGGGCATAGCCTATGGCGAGCTGGGCAGGTAGGATCTGGCTTTCAGCCTTGGGAAGACACCCTCAGTTGATAGCTTAAGCCTTCAGTCAGGCTAACACGGATTTGAATGCTGCTTGCTGTGTGATCTGGGGGACTGATCCCTGACAACCCTAGATTTCTTTGCTGAAAAATGAGAATGACTGTACCCACTCTCCAGGGTTGATGAGACTTGAATGAGGTTGAACATGTGAAATTGTTGAGTACCATGCCTTGCCCATAGTAGATATCCAAAAAGGCACCTCTTGTGAAATCCTCAGTGGAGACAGACTGACAGAGGACAAGCCACAGAGTGGGGGCCGGGGAGGTCACATGGACAGTGGTCTTAGGAGTAGTAGTCGTGGTGATGATGGCATTTGTTGCTGAATAGCTGCTGTGGGATGAGGGCTATGCCTGTGCATTAACTCACTGTGTAAGGGTCTGATCCGACTCCCTGTTGTGGAGAACCCCCACAGCAGTTCTCCTCTTCGCTCTTCCTTGCCTTGTTTTCGTCTGCAGCACTTAGCACTGTGTGGCGTAGTATATATTTTAATGCTTAGTTTATTGTCGTTCTCCACTAGTGGAATGGAAGCTGCATGCAGGCAGAGACTTCATGTGGTTTGGTTTTTTGCTGCTGGGGCAAAAGTGCCTGGCAGCTGAAGCACAGTAGGCATTTGGTAAATCTGACATGTGGTAGGCATTCCTGAAATATGATGCTGAAAAAATGAGTCTCCATTTTACAGATGAGAAAACAGAGGCTTAGAGAGATTAAGAGATTTGCCCAAGATCAAATGGCTCATGAGAGGCAGCTGGAGGCCTGAGCCTTTGTGAGCAGACTGCCTCATAAAGCAGTGTTTGGCCAGTGGTGATGACCACAGGTAAATGTCTATGGGGTTCACACATAAAACCAGGTTCAGACCTTCCAGGTTGAGGTGTAGATGGTGGGATGGTTTGAAATCTGAAACCACCTGCCCTTCTCACATGAGCTCCAGGTATTTTCAGTTGCAAACAGCTCTGAATAACTTAGCACAGGATTTGGGGAGGAACTTATTTTCTTGTCCCTTCTCACCGTGTTCCAGAAATTACAGATTTGTATTTAATATCCCTGTCCCCAGCTTTGTTTCAGCCCCAGAGAAAGCACACCTGGCTTCTGGATCTCCTGGGAGATAGGCTCAGGTAAAGCGGGGTAGGCTGCCAACTTTTTCCATGGAATTTTATAAGCTTCTCTAATTACAAACAATTCATTTTTTTAAAGAAGTTACACAACTACAGAAATGTGTATTTTGCAAGTTGAAGCTGTCCCATCAGTTCTCCTCCCACCACAACCATTGGGTGAATAGTCCTGTGGTGTTTTTCTCTGGCCATACACTGACAGATACAAACAAAAAGTCATCGTGCTGTTTTGCAGTTTGTTGTTGATTTAAATATTTAATTTATTTATGTGTTTATTTTGACTGCCCCAGGTGTTAGTTGCAGCCCTCAGGATCTTTTTTATTTGTACAGCATGTAGGATCTTTCATTGTGGCATGCAAACTCTTAGCTGCGGCATGTGGGATCTGGTTCCCTGACCAGGGATAGAACCTACATTCAGGGCACAGAGTGTTAGCCACTGGACCACCAGGGAAGTCCTTGTTGTATTTTTTTTCTTTTTTTTTTTTATACTTAACAGTGTTCCTTGTTTATCTTTCCTTGTTGGTCTTTATAGCTCTAACTCATCTGAACCTATACAGTATTTCATGGTATGATTATGCTGTCATCCTTTTAATACATCCTCTATTGCTGGACACTTGGGTTTTTTACAAGTTTATACTGGCACAATTTGTTTTCCAGTAAATGCCATTTTACTTACATCTATGTGCTTATTCAAGTTTTTCAGTAGCATGAATTCCTTGGGGATTTCGGGATCAAGTAAGTTCTGTAGATGCTACCACATTGCCCTCTTGGGTTGTGTAACTTTGCCCTTAGAAGACTAGGGGCCCTGAGATGGTCACTTGGTAGGACCAAATCCTGCTTGAGGACAGGCGCTGTACATCAGGCCCAGAGCGGTCACCTACTTGCTCTGATATTTGGGTGTTTTTCGTGCTCAGAGAGCAGGGACCTGTTCTGATGGCCCAAGAATTGGAGACAGACCAAGTAAAATCCCTCCCTCTCTACCAGTTTCCAGCATCCTGATGGGTTTCTCGGGTACCAGCCATCTGAACAGTTTCCAGGGGAGCTGGGTTGCCATCTACCCTGTCTGAGTTGGGGAATTAAGTCATCAGTCTTCAACAGCCAAGATCTGGCGGGAAAGGTAACACAAACTGTCCTGGAAATGGTGCATCCGACAGTGACCCGGCTCTTGGCAGGTCACAAAATCCTCGCACCTTACTTGGCGCTGGTGCGGCCAAATTACATAACAGGCAGCTTTTCAGACTCTGAAGTCCAAGGTTGCTGGCAAGTGAGTGGAGCTGGTGCCGGGACCTGTTTATGTATTCAAGGTCATATGACTTCAAAGCAGTGGGGTTTTTTGGGTTTTTTTGGTTTTTTGTAATTTGAAAGGCATCAAAATTAGTTGAAGAGCTTGTTAGAAATGCACATTCTTGAGCCTCCCTCCTAGAAATTCTGATGCAGGAGATCTGGGATAAGCCCCCCAGGTAAATATGACCCAGGTGGTGCCAGGACCACACTGTATTTTCACATGAGCCTTGTCGGTTCAGTTAGGACTTTGCAGGGGCAGAGTCAGGCTCCAGGTACCACATGATTCATTTACGGGGTGGCGATAGATTTAGAACAGTGAAAGATCACCAAGTACACACATCTTGGGTTTAGTCTCTCTTTCACTTCCCTGGTAGCTCAGCTGGTAAAGAATCCATCTGCAGTGCAGGAGACCCTGGTTTGATTCCTGGGTTTGCAAGATCCCCTAGAGAAGGGATAGACTAGTCACTACAGTATTCTTTGGTTTCCCTGGTGGCTCAGACAGTAAAGAAATCTGCCTGCAAGGCAAGAGACTTCGGTTTGATCCCTGGGTTGGGAAGATCCCTTGGAGAAGGGGACGGCTGCCCACTCTAGTGTTCTGGCCTTGAGGATTCCTATACAGTTGCAAAAAATCAGACATGTCTGAGCAACTTTCACTTCCACTTTTCTTTTGTTTCTGCCAACAAACTATTCCCCTAAATATTTCCTGACTACTTAGGAACCTCTAATTATTTTCAATTATAACCCCTCTGGCAGCATCCCATCAACTCCTCTTGCTTCCCTTTCACCCCCTTGATTAGAACTTATCTCTCTCCTACACTCCATTCCCTTGGGAGTCAGGTGCTGCCGTGGTCCCTATCCATTAATCCATACTGATCTGATCATGAGCAGTGTCTCTCTTAGATCATGGAATCAAAATCACAGATTCTCACAGAAGTGGGTAAAGGGGATCAAAAGATACAGACTTACAATTATAAAGAAAACAAATCATGGAGATCCAAGGTGCAGCACTGTGACTCTAGTTAATAACACTGTATTGTATATTTGAAAGTTGCTGAGAAATCTGTATGCAGGTCAAGAAGCAACAGAACTGGACGTGTAACAATAGATTGGTTCCAAACTGGGAAAGGAGTATGTCGGGGTTGTATATTGTCACCCTGCTTATTTAACTTATGCAGAGTACATCATGCGACATGCCAGGCTCGATGAAGCACAAGCTGGAATCAAGATTGCCGGGAGAAATATAAATCACCTCAGATACACAGATGATACCACCTTTATGGCAGAAAACAAAGAAGAACTAAAGAGCCTCTTGATGAAAGTGAAAGAGGAGAGTGAAAAAGTTGGCTTAAAACTCAACAGTCATGAAAACTAAGATCATGGCATCTGGTCCCATCAGTTCAGTTAAGTTCAGTTCAGTCGCTCAGTCATGTCTGACTCTTTGCAACCCCATGAACCACAGCACGCCTGGCCACCCTGTCCATCACCAACTCCCGGAGTTCACTCAAACTCATGTCCATCGAGTCAGTGATGCCATCCAGCCATCTCATTCTCTGTCGTCCCTGTCTCCTCCCACCCCCAATCCCTCCCAGCATCAGACTCTTTTCCAGTGAGTCAACTCGACGCATGAGGTGGCCAAAGTATTGGAGTTTCAGCTTTAGCATCAGTCCTTCCAATGAACACCCAGAATCGATCTTCTTTAGAATGGACTGGTTGGATCTCCTTGCAGTCCAAGGGACTCTCAAGAGTCTTCTCCAGCACCACAGTTCAAAAGCATCAATTCTTCAGCGATCAACTTTCTTCACAGTCCAACTCTCACATCCATACATGAGCACGGGAAAAACCATAACCTTGACTAGATGGAGGCAAAGTAATATCTCTGCTTTTTAATATGATATCTAGATTGGTCATAACTTTCCTTCCAAGGAGCAAGCGTCTTTTAATTTCCTGGCTGCAGTCAGCATCTGCAGTGATTTTGGAGCCCAAAAAAATTAAGTCTGACACTGTTTCCACTGTTTCCCCATCTATTTCCCATGAAGTGATGGGACCAGATGCCATGATCTTTGTTTTCTGAATGTTGAGCTTCAAGCCAAACTTTTCACTCTCCTCTTTTACTTTCATCAAGAGGCCTTTGAGTTCCTCTTCACTTTCTGCTATAAGGGTGGTGTCACCTGCATATCTGAGGTTATTGATATTTCTCCCGGCAATCTTGATTCCAGCTTGTGCTTCTTCCAGCCCTGGTCCCATCACTTCGTGGCAAATAGATGGGGAACCAATGGAAACAGTGACAGACTATTTTTGGGGGCTCCAAAATCACTGCAGATGGTGACTGCAGGCATGAAATTAAAAGACGCTTGCTCCTTGGAAGAAAAGCTATCACCAACCAAGACAGCATATTATAAAGCAGAGACATTACTTTGCCAACAGAGGTCTGTCTAGTCAAAGCTATGGTTTTTCCAGTAGTCATGTATGGATGTGAGAGTTGGACTATAAAGAAAGCTGAGTGTCCAACAATTGATGCTTTTGAACTGTGGTGCTGGAGAAGACTCTTGAGAGTCCCTTGGACTGCAAGGAGATCCAACCAGTCCATTCTAAAGGAGATCAATCCTGGGTGTTCACTGGAAGGACTGATGCTAAAGGTGAAACTCCAATACTTTGGCCACCTAATGTGAAGAACCGACTCATTTGAAAAGACCCTGATGCTGGGAAAAGTTGAAGGTGGGAGGAGAAGGGGATGACAGCGGATGAGATGGTTGGATGGCATCACCAGCACGATGGACATGAGTTTGAGTAGGCTCTGGGAGTTGGTGATGGACAGGGAGGCCTGGCCTGCTGCAGTCCATGGGGTCACAGAGAATCAGACACAGCTAAGCAACTGAACTGAGAGAGGAGATCTTAAGAGTTCTCATCACAAGAAAAACAAGTTACTATATATGATGATGAATGTTAACTAGAATTACTGTAGGGATCATTTTCAGTGTACACAAATATTGAGCCATATGTTGTCCATCTGAAACTAATATAATGATCTGTCAATTATATCTTAACTGGAAAAAGAATTTTTGTACTTCCTCAAAAAAACTTGTAGACTCTCAGCTGGGAGGAGTTTGGAGAATCTCTGGTGGAGGTTCAGAGGAAGAGGTGAGGTCCAGAGAGAAGGGATTTATTCAAGATCCTGTTGGTCTGTGCAATAAAGTTGGGACTGGACTCCAGTTCCTTTGCTTTCCAGCCCAGTGAAAAGTTCATAATAAGCAAAGTTCATAATAAGCATATAATCCAAGGAATTTCACAAAGGAAAATTAAAGATTTGACTAAGGTGGGAGGAGAGTGACTTGTCCTGTGGGTAAGGGTCTAGGGCACGTGGCCTCAGTAGTTGTGGAGCACAGGCCTAGCTGCCCTGCAGTGTGTGGAATCTTTCCAGAACAGGAATCAAACCTGTGTCTCCTGCATTGGTAGGTGGATTCTTTACCACTGAGCCACCAGGGAAGTCCCCTCTCCCTCTTTCTGTGGGTTCTCTGGCTCCCAAGCCAGAGGTCTGAAGTGCAGTTGCAGTTCAGTGAATCATCACACTCAGGGCACCTGTTTCCAGATCAAGGAATGCCCTAGAAAGTCCCTTAGCCCCTTCCACCCCCAACCCCTCCCTCCTCTCCAGAGTACACTCTGTCCTGACTTCCAACGGCTTGTATGAGTTTGGGCTAGTTTTTAATTTCCGATAAATGGCATCATACTATGCTTATTCTTTAGTGTCTGGCATCTTTTACTTTATGAGATTCATCCGTGCTGTTGTATATAGCAGCAATTCCTATTTATACTCGAGAAAAGTACCCATTAATGAGAAGAATTTTTGCAAGTGCTGCTTCTGGTTCAAAGCTCTTTCATATTGATGGATTTTTACTTCTCTTTGCCTCCTGTCCCTCCAGGAGAGTGGCGGGACTCCTGCCATATTCCTTCTACTCATAAAAATAAAAGGCAGGAGATCAAAGACAAGTTCTGAAATAGCTCCTGTGAGACATTGGGCATATTATTCCAGCTTTCTGTTATCCACTCAAAAACTTAGGTAACAACTCCTGTTGTTGTTCAGTGGCTCACTCCTGTCCAACTCTTTGCGACCCCAGGCTTCCCTGTCCTTCACTGTCCCCTGCAGTTTGCTCAGATTCGTGTCCATTGAGTCGGTGATGCTATTTAATCTCATTCTCTGCAGCCCCCTTCTCTTTTGGCTTTCGATCTTTCCCAGCATCAGGGTCTTTTCCAATGAGTTGACTCTTCACATCAGGTGACCAAAGTATTGGAGCTTTAGCATCAGTCCTTACAAAGAATATTCAGGATTGATTTCCTTTAGAATTAACTAGTTTGATCTCCTTACAGTCCAAGGGACTCTCAAGAGTCTTCCCTAGCACCACAATTCAAAAGCATCAATTCTTCAGCACTCAGCCTTTTTTGTAGGTCCAACTCTCACATCCATAACAATTCCTAGGAACTTTCTCTATGACAATACGCAGAAAAATGCTTTAATAGTGACAAACATGAATGAAGACAATGAGAGTATGCCATCTTATTTCTCTGGGCCAGCACTGTTCTAAGGACTTTGTGTGTTAACACACTTAATACTCACCTTCCTGTTAATGAGGTAGATTCTACTACTATTCCCACTTTATAGCTGGGAGAACTTTATAGCGTGGAGCTGTCCAGGGTCTCACGGTGGAGCCATAGCTGTAAGGGACAGAGCTGGATGGCAATCTGCGAAGCCGGTGCTCTTCTCCACCGCCCTCTGCTCCTCCTCGGGGTTTGCTCACTGCTGCCCACAAGCGTGGGCAGGATGCTCTCAAATCCCCAATGACCTGGAAGAAGCCCCCTCTGGCTCCTGGTCACCCCCCTGGCGTGGTCCCTGCTGCTATCCTCTTGCTTACTGTGCTCGAGCCCTTCTGTCACTTCTCAGAGCACCTGGGATTTTCTCTAGTACAAAATATTCTCATTCCTCTGCCTAGAATACTTCCCCCCCCCACTCTTGGTTGACTGGCTCCTTCACTTCCTCTGTGTCGGACCCTCATTATCACCAACACAGGGCTCTCCGCCAGCACTCTGTCTAGGGAGGACCAGTCTTTAATTCTGCATCTAAGCCTCGCGTTTCTTCCCTGCTTCCTAATGACTTGTAATAGCTGTAACGGGGTGTGATTCAGTCAATCTGCTTTTCCTGTACGGTGGAATATTCCTGTGAGGTGCTGTCTGAAAGGGCCTTGTTCACAGTTGCACTCACAGTGCCCAGCAGCGGCAGGGCTTCAGCAAAAACCCTTTTGAAGAAACCAAGTGAGTTTCTGGCCCCTGGCTTCCCACTCTTTACCACAAGGGAGCCGTTTTGCTTCTGTCTCCCGTGGAGTCAAGTGTTTCCTGAGCAAATACCCCAGTGTGGTCTGCTTGGTGACTGGGGCTGATGGCTTCTGGAAAGCAGCAAGGGACCGGCGTGACCTCAGAGCAAACGCCAGCAAGTCATCATCAACTGGTTCAGATTTTCTGTGCATCTTTTCAGTTAGCCATCAGCTTTGTGGCCATACAGCCACCACAATCCCCCACGGAGCTGAGGAGGAGTGAAAATTGACCCCATATGTTTCAAGCAGTGCTGCTTCCTGGGTTTCCCCTTCGCTACCTTTTATGCATCTGTTACTAGGGTGAGTGTATCAGGCAGTTAATGCACAAGTGAGCAGGTAGAAGGCTAGAGACTTCCAGTCCAAACCCATGTTTTGATCTTGATCTGGCTCGTCCTGGTTGACCATACCGGGTCTGTCAGATCTGAGACTTGACTTAAGTCCTGTTGTGATGCTGGTCACTTCCGGACCACACTGGTTCAAAGGTTTGTTCCTTCCATAGTGCTGTCCACTGGGAAAGCCAGAATTAGTCATGGCCTTCTCTGGAACCAGCTGGTCTTCGATTTCAGGGCCAGTCTCCCTGTGCGTCAGGAATGAGGAAGTGACCCACTCTCCCCTCCCCTCCCCCAAAGCAGCTGATGAAGGAAATTGTTTCAAGTCTCCCAGGTACCATGGGAACACATGGCAGACGCGTGCCTGTGTACACTTATGACCTGCTGGTCACTTGGGACCTGCTCGAAGGGCAGACCACCAAGGGAAGAAAGGAAGGTGTGCCCAGGGCTCAAGATTTCAAAGCTCCAAATGGGGGAGGGAAGTAAGACACCCAAGGGCTGGAGCTCAGGGAACTCCTGAAACCCACCCAGGGAAGGACAGGCTGTCAGGAGTAGGTTTGTTGAGAGGAGTTTAGAGAGAAAACAGCTAGGCAGTTCCCTGATTTGGGAGACGCCCAGCCTAGGGGAACACATTCTTCCCTCTTCAGAAAGTGGGTGTGTCTGCCCTGCCTGGTGGTCAGGCTTAACCCCACTGCTTCCGGAGTGTTGAGGACTAGTCCCCCTCAGTCTGCCATCAGCTGCAGTTACAGAATTAAAAGTGTTTGAGCAGCGTTTCTGCATGGAACTGAGTTCATCCTCGTGGCTGGGATGGTAAAGAACCTGTCCACAATGCAGGAGACCTGGGTTCAATCCCTGAGTTGGGGAGAGCCCCTGGAGAAGTCCATGGACAGAAGAGCCTGGTGGGCTACAGGCCATGGGGTTGCAAAGAGTCAGACACAGCTGAGCAACTAACACTTTGCACACTTTCTCCATCGGGCTGAGTTTGTCCCCCAGGGTGTATTTGGCATTGTCTGGACACAGTTCGAGTTGTCGAAAGCGGAGTGGGGAGGGTGCTGTAGGCATCTCGTGCAGGTGCTGCTTAACCTCCCACAGTGCATAATGCAGCACCCCACCCCAGCCCAGAGAATCATTCTGCCCCAGATGCAAATACTGCCAAGGTTGAGAAACCCTGGATCAGTGTCTCTGAAGGTAGGGGCTTTTCTGGAGTAGCAGCTCCTGTAGTTGCAAAGAAGGATTGCCCTTGAAGTGTTGTCACAAGTCAAGCAGTGCTTCTCTAACCCTCAAGGGCATGAGAATCGTCACCAGAGGATCTTGTGTGAATGTAGATTCCGATTCTACAAGTCTGGATTGGCTGCCATTGCCCCTGGTCCACAGATCACATTTGGAAGCGGTTTTGAGTGCCTTCATAATCTCCGCCTCCTTCCCTTCTCACTCTCCCTGTCTCTCCATCCCTGCTCCCCCAGCCTGTACCAGCCCGTACCCTGTCACCTGGGAACATGTGGGGGTTAAACCTCACTGCCTAGATGACAGAGTTTCTCTAGCTGTTGCCAGTTGGAGGTTCAGGGTGTTGATGAAATCACGTGACTTAGTTGGTAATAAAGAACCCAAGGGACCTGAGCAGACTACCCCCCAACACACACACACTTAAGTAAGCTGGTACCCCAAAGGCATTTTTGGCATGGTCTCAGACACTTAGCCTGGACAGAGCCCTTGACTTTGGGGATGCTCACACATGATATGATTTCCCAGACTTTCCCGTTTTAAACCAGAGGTTGAAACTGTTTCCAGAAAGGGCCAGATAATAAGTATTATAAGCTTTGCAGGTCATGTAGTCTCGGTCACAGGGACTCACTCCTGCCATTGTAACAGGAAACAGCCATAGACAGCATGCAAATGACTAAGTGTAGTTGGTTTCCAATAAATCTTTATTTATAAAAATAAGTACATAGTGAGCTGGATTTAGCCCCTGAACCATAGTTTGCAAGTCCCTATTCTGAACAATTCCTTTTTCTTCACGTTTCTGCTTCAGAGAAAAAAGAAAGAAGAAAAAAAATCTGGAAAACCTAAATCACCAGTATGGGTTGTAAATAGAGAGCAAAAATGAGTAGGTATTCTTTATTTTACTGCATCAAAGTGTGAATGCATCCTTCAAGTGGGCAGAACAATAATTTTCTGCCTGTGCCAGTTGTTTTTTGTTTGTGGTTTTGTTTTCATTTTGTTTTTGCTGGAGTTGAGAGGGATTAAAAAGGGCAATAAATAAGGAACAGCAAGAGGTACCAAAAGAACTGCCAGTGCGTTTAAGTCTGCATTTTCTTTTCTCTGTGCTTCAGCGAATACTTTCTACCCTTAGGATCAGTGGAGGGAGGGAGCACCACAAAGATTGCCTTTCTTTTCTATCAGACCCAAAGCTTTCTTTGAAGGTATTGATTTTTTGCATCATCACTGGCTTCTGTTAAAACCTCCTGTTTGCAGTGAGGGGGCATTGCTTGGACAGAAACGCTTGAGTGTTGCTTAAAGCGCCTGGCTGCATTTTCCAGTTGACAGTTTAACCGCAGGGAACCGCAGGCTAAATTCAATACTGACCTCTCTTTGTTGGGGCACATCCTGTGGGACCTGAAGGAAACCCACAGCCCCTGCGGTGTGTGGACATTTCTTTTGCTCCTGGCCGTGCTCACCCCAGGGATAAAGAGAAATCGCAGCATTTAACTCCCCGGTCACCATCTAGAGCTTCTCACAAAGGCCGCTTTATTTGGAGAGGAGAAAACCCTCTCTTGTCTGTTAATAAGACAGGGTGCCGCTGGAGGGGAGAGCAACTTGGCATCTGTGTCTCGGGCTGTCTGGTGGGATCTTCTGCCAGGGTCTCCAGGACTTGCTGGGACCCTGACAATGCCAGTGTTAAGTGTGGGGTCAGACCATGGATTTCCGCTGGAGCTCTGGGGAACTCTTGAGTGCAGTTTCTGCCTCCTGTACACATACACATAGCTGTGCTCATTCACACACACGCACGCACAGAGTCATGGCTTGGGCAGTAAAAAAAAGTACATTTATTGCAGGAGAGCTGAGGGGCATCGAGAGCCCCATTCAAGTAGATGGTATTGATGTGTTTCTTCTTTTTAAAGCTATTTTTAGCGTTATTTTTGACTGCACTGGGTCTTCGCTGTGATGCACGGGCTTCTCACTGCAGTGGCTTCTCCTGTGGCGGAACGTGGGCTGTGCGGCACACAGGCTTAGTTGCCCCGTGGCATGTGGGATCTTCCCAGAACAGAGGTCGAACCCGTGTCTTCTGCATTGGCAAGTGGACTCTTAACCATTGGGCCACCAGGGAAGTCCTGATGTGCGTTGTGCTGACACTGAGTCTCACGCTACATGTAGAGTGTGCGCTTTCATGGGGAACTTTTAGGCCTTGTTTACTTTCTTCCCACATGTCAAACGCCAGGTGCTGAGATCAGGGCCAGAAAACAGGAACCAACTCTGGCCCTCTTGATGCTTTTAGGCTTGTCATATAGAGATGGACAGAGAATCAAAACTACACAAGTTTATGACAGTTGTGATAAGGCTTAAAAATGACATTTTTCTCAGCTAATCATCACCACAGCTTGTGAACTCAGGTACTGTGTTATGCCCATTTTACAGATGCATCTCAAGAGGTCTCAAACATTGACGCAAGTCCCCTGTCCAGTTCTGCTCAGAATTGGTTCTAGAGTTGCCTCTTCATTGAAATATGAGTCTATTCACACTCAGGACAGTCAGAAAAGTATGACCTTGGGGCTTATAAGAGGCAGGTTCAGGAAAACAGCATACAGTATTTGCTAGATTATTTCTCCTGACCCTAATTTCATTCCAGGATTTGAGTAGAAAGCCCAGCAAAAAAATCACACCCCCCTCTATAGCTTTTGTTTCTCAGTGTGATTTTTGAAGAATTTTTTTTCCTTCCTTACGTTTATCTGCTCACACTAGTCATTCATCATCTTGCATTGCTCTCCTCTCCTCTCCGCCTTCAGATTGGGGAGGTTCTGGAAGTGATTAGGCTGTTATAAATCAGCTTTTATGATGTGTACGTCACCGATAAGCAGTGCGGAAAGCGGGAGTCAGAGAACTCCACTCCTCTTGCCCTGACAATTATCCCAGTATTGAAATTTAAATTTTAAAAAAAGTGACTGAAAAGTATGGTGCTTGGCAGAATAGTTTCTCAGTAGGCATATCCAGTGTTTAAATTGGGCTCTTTAATGAGAACACTGCATTATTTTTACACTGTTTTATTGAGTTATAACGCACATAAGGTAAAGCAAACTAACATTTAAACTGCACTTCAAGAAATTTTTACGTGTGCATTCTTTTATAATCATCACCCAGATCTAGGTGGAGAGCATTCCTGTGCCTTGAATGTCTCCCTTGCGGCCCCACCCATTCTCCTGACCTCTTCACTGCAGACAGCCTCAGCCTCTTCTTGAACTTCACATAAATGGAATTGTACTGCGTGGTCCCTTGTGTGTGTGGACATTTTCTGTGAGATTCATCCATGTTGTCCAGTGTAGATATTCATTCTCATTGTATAATATTCTATCACAGCATGGGTTTTCAACTGGGATAGTATTGACATTGGGGGCTGGATAATTCCTGGCTGTGGGGACTGTCCTGTGCGTTATAGGGTGTTCAGCAACATCTCTCTGGCCTCCACCCACTAAATACTAGTAGCGTCCTCTGCTGCTGCTGCTGCTTCTGCTGCTAAGTCACTTCAATCATGTTTGGCTCAGCAATCCCACAGACTGTAGCCCAACCATCTCCTCTGTCCATGGGATTCTCCAGACAAGAATACTGGAGTGGGTTGCCATGCCCTCCTCCAGGGGCTCTTCCTGACCCAGGGATCACCCCTGAGTCTCTTATGTCTCCTGCATTGGCAGGAGGTTCTTTACTACTAGTGCACCTGGGAAGCCCCAGGAGTGTCCCCTATCCCTAGTCATTTCCCCTAGAGTTGAAAACCATTGCATCATATCACTAGACTAGAATTTTAATAAACTTTTTATATGGAAATAACTTCAAACTTGCTGAATAGCTGCAAAAATAGAAAAACAATACCCAAAATGTATTTAGCTAGATTCACCTTTTGTTAACAGTTTACCCATTTGGCTTATTATTTGCACTGTCTTGCACACACACATATACACACACATACACACAATGTATTTCTGAACCACTCGATAGCAAGTTGCATCTATCTTGGCCATTTACTACCATATACTTCCATGTGTATTTCCCAAGAATAAGTTTCTTCTCGAACATGATCCCAATTATCAGTTAACCACAAAAAATTTAACGTAATGCATTGATCAGTTAGCCCTATGTCCCAGTTTTTGCCATTTAGGAGAAATTGTCTGTTATAGTGTTTATTTTTGCTTCCTTGCAGATTCCAGTCCACGATTAGGGATTGTGTATAGTTGCTGTGGTTCCTTAAGATCCTTCAGTCTAGAACGTTGATTCAGTCTTTGTCTTTTATGATACTGGATTTTCTTTTTTTAAAAAAAAAAAAACAGTGCTCTTTCTTCTTCCTAGAACAGTCCTCATTTGGGGCTTGTCTGCTCTTTCCTCCTGAATCCATCCAGGGTGTGAGCGTTCTTGATGGAGACACTGCAGCAATAGTGCATCCTCCTTCGACCACCCCGTCCAAAGGGGCATGATACTGATGGAAACACACTGGTAATGGAGGTAGTCAAGAGTGTTGCCTGATTTCTCCTCTGCGGAGTTACTAAATTTTGCCTTACAGAGGATAAGCAGTATGTGGGGAAACATTAACACCATGCAAGTATCCTGCTCCCCAAGCAAAATTTACCCAAGTTGAGCCTATTTCACATCTCGCATGAGCCAGTCCTTACCTCCAACAGTTAGAAGATGATGGTCTTCCGAATCCAGTACTCTTTCTGAATGTGCACTCCATTCTGTTGTTCACAAAACCCACTCTTTCCCCCGTTTATTTATCGGTGTTTTTATTTGTTATCAGTATGGTTTCAGGAATTCTCATTTTTCCAGTGGTTTATAAATCATTACAGTTTTAATGCTCAAGTTGCTCAGCTTTGGCTGGTGGGATCCCTTTGAGGTTGGGACCTGTGTTCTTCTGAAATCCACCCCCCTTCATTTTTTTAGTCTTAAACATTTCCTTACCTTTCAGAACATAACAAGATGTTCCACGCTCATCTTTGTCCTTCCTTCCTCCAATCCTGGAATTAGCCATTTGTCCAAAAAAGTCCTGTCTGAATCCTTATAATGGGGAATGTAGAAAATACCGCAATTTATTTATCCTTTCTCCTGTTAACTGACATTTAAATTTTTTCTGGTTCTGGACTAATATAAGGAAAGCTTCACTGAATACCCTTGTGCATTTTTTTGGACCCATAAACTGATTTCCATTGGGTATGTAATCAAAAGTGGCAATGGAAAGTTACAGAACAACACGGACAGGGAACTGTATTCAGTATCTTTTAGTAACCTGCATTGGAAAAGAATTATATATTAGAATATATAATTTATATATTTATATATATTTGTATATATGTGAAGTCTAGAAAGAATTTATATATATATATGAAACAATATGTAACTGAATCACTTTGCTGAACACCTGAATCATTGTAAATCAATTATACTACAATTTAATAAAAAGAAAGCATAGAATCTCCACTCTGGTTATATACCCAACAGAAATGAGTACACTAAGATCATTAAAAAAAAGTAACACAAGTATTTAAAGCAACTTATTCATAGTTAATATATATACATACACACACGTACATATATATATATGTATATTTAGTTTTGGGCTTCCCAGGTGGCTCAGTGGTAAAGAATCCGCCTGCCAATTCAAGAGACGCAGGTTTGATCCCTGGGTTGGCAGGATCCCCTGGAGAAGGAAATGGCAACCCACTCCAGTGTTCTTGCCTGGGAAATCCCATGGACAGAGGAGCCTGTCGGGCTACAGTCCTTGGGGTTGCAAAAAGTCAGACGTGACTGAGCACACACACACACACAGATACTGCTAAGTAGTGTTTCACAGTACTCATAACATTAGTTTGGGAGGGGAGAGAAAGTCGTTGGCCCTAGTAGGTGGGGAGGAATAATCAGTGGCAGGGGTTATAATGGGCCAGTGCAATTCAAAGACATGTCGCCTGTGACCAGAAATGACAGAATTGCTGTTCTTTTTCATTGGTAATGATCAAGAAATGTTGAGACTTTGCCACCTGGTCCATTCTTAAACTGCTTTTTTAGAAAGAGTGCTGTTTTTAAATGGACGAAATAGAAGTTACTGAAGTCAAGAATCTCCTACCTTCAAATTGCTTTTCATCTCAATGATGGCACTGACAGCACATCAGGATTGCAGGGCTCCTGCTGTTCAAGAGCGTTAGTATCACTGCTTGCCCCCATCCCCACCCCAGAGTCCTACTGACATCTCTGACTGCTAGGTGCCCATTTGGAATCTTGGAACAGTCATCTACTAAACAGCCTGAGAGGATAAATATCCCTCTGTCTACTTCCAGGGAGTCAGTTGGTTTTCAAGATATCTGGGATAGAGGCCAAGGGACAGCAGGCAGACCAGGAAATTACTGGAGGCTAAAGGTGGAAGTGAGGTGGTTCAGTACTATGGGACTCGACTCTAGGCTCAGTGTTGCTAGGAAGTACTTGGGCATGGCCCTGCCTCTGAAGCTTAAAGGTTCTTTGTCCAGAATGCCTTGTGTAGAGCTTATAGATCATCATTAGAACCAAAGAGGTGATTGAAGCACTTTGAAAAGTGAAATTCTGAACAGAGGAAACATTGTATATAAGATACACCGATAGGCTCCTAAGTAATTCTGATGAAACTTTGGAGGCATGACTAGTCAAAAAAAAAAAAAAAAATGCTTTTTAACCAGGTGCCCCCTCTAGGTGGACGCGGGCCCACTGTGGAGTGGGGAGAGCCCTCCCGCATACTTTCTGAGCAAGCTTTTGTGCAGAGTACAACTGTGAGACGGTTCGCAGCAACCCTGGTTAGAGGACGGTTTCAGTGACTCATGGCGACAGAATCGTCATCGCTGCACATTTGCATTAACCTCCATGAACCTCTCCTCTGTCTCCCTCAGGCCTCTCTGCGGATGGTGGTGCCAAGCGCCAGGAGCACCTCTCTCGGTTTTCCATGCCAGATCTCAGCAAAGACTCTGGGATGAACGTGTCCGAGAAGCTGAGCAACATGGGCACGCTGAACTCGTCCATGCAGTTCCGCAGCGCAGAGTCGGTTCGGAGCCTGCTGTCCGCCCAGCAGTACCAGGAGATGGAGGGCAACCTCCACCCGCTGAGCACCCCGATCAGGTACAGAGACCTGCAGGCGCACGGAAGGATGCATCAGAGCTTTGATTTCGACGGGGGGATGGCGGGCAGCAAGCTGCCAGGGGCAGAGGGCGTGAGGATCCAGCCCATGAGCGAGCGCACGCGGAGGAGAGCCAGTTCGCGCGAGGACAACCGCCGCTTCCGGCCGCACCGGTCTCGGAGATCCCGGCGCTCTCGCTCAGACAACGCCCTCCACCTGGCTGGCGAGCGCGAGGCCCTCTCTCAGTTAAAGGAGAGACCCCCCCTGAGAGCCAGGGAGGACTATGATCAGTTTGTGCGCCAGCGGAGCTTCCAAGAGAGCCTGGGCCAGGGGTCCCGGCGGGACCTGTATGGCCGGTGCCCCCGGACCGTGTCGGACCTGGCTCTGCAGAATGCCTTTGGGGAGCGCTGGGGCCCCTACTTCGCTGAGTACGATTGGTGTTCCACCTGCTCCTCCTCCTCCGAGTCTGACAACGAGGGCTATTTCCTAGGAGAACCCATTCCCCAGCCCGCCCACCTGCGATATGTCACCAGTGATGAGTTACTGCACAAATACAGCTCCTACGGCCTCCCCAAGTCTTCCACTCTAGGTGGCAGGGGACAGTTGCACAGCAGGAAAAGACAGAAGAGCAAAAACTGTATCATTTCTTAATCCAGTGAGGGGTCAGGGAGTGGGGGAAGATGGGAACTAAGAATGTAGATTCAGAAACTTGCACTGTTAGAAACTTTAAAGCGCTTTGGGGGTGGGGGTTCCTGGGAGAGATGAGAGAAGCTCTCCCTTGATGGAGGCAAGGTTACCTATTGACTCCATAGGTAGTCACAGTTCTTGGCATGTTGACCATTATTTGCACATTTCACTTTGGAAACGCTGTAGGCTCAACGGAGGCCAGGGTTGGTCACCTCTTTCTCCGACCGTCTGTGTTGAGTTGCCACTGGCAAGATGGCAAAATTGTTTCCTGCTCGCTTATATATATATATACATACACACACACACACACACACACATATATATATATATATAGCCTCTCTGGTTTTCCTTTTAGGACCCTTTTTCCAGTAAGTAATTTGTTTATTAGCCAGGACCCCACACTAAGTTATTTACATGTCCATTGTAAATGCAATGTAAATGAGAGTTCTGATAAAATATTTTTGTATTTTGTAATATCAAAGGAATTTCTATATCGTAGGACTCAGTGGAGCCTTGCATGCACATCTAGCATTGTCTTTTGAGTAGTATTACAGGGTGGTCCAGGACCACTTTTTTTTTTTTTTCTTTCTTTTTTTCTATACAAGTTTGTTACATGTCAGTGAGACCTTTTTCAAAGGATTTTATTCAATTTGGCTTTTTGTGGCTAAAAAAAAAATAACAAATTACCTGTTACACCCAAAGCATTTGATGCTCCATCCATCTTAAGGAGTCATCCTTAAGTCTGCTCCCACCCTCAGTAGAATCTTCTTCTCTACAAAGTGATAGTAATTTTTTTTTTTAATTTATAATTGCCAACGTAACTTCTGCCAATTAGAAAAACCAACCAGTGTCAGTAGAGTTCTGTGAGAAATGCCATCCCCGCTGGAAACACTGACGTTGCTCACCGTTGATCTGTCCTGTGGGGAAAAGTGACTGTGAGTGGTGCCGTTGTGTGATGTCAGCATGACATTGTTTTGAGTGTGGCATTATTTCCTGGTGCTCGTTTCCTGGATTGTATTATCCGCTTTCCTTTACCAAGGCAGATAGAACAGCTGCCTTAGCCTGACAACCGGTTGTCCTCAGCGCAAATGAACTTTAGCTTTGGGAAATTCAGGCCAGAAAGGTTCCGAGGGGCTCTGGGAGTGACGGTGCTTTCTAGGTCGTAGGTCATATGTAGAGATGGAGGGCCGCTTCCACCCGCTCAGCACTCACGTTAGGTACACAGACCTGCAGGGGTGGAAGGATGCATCAAAGCTTTGACTTTGAGGGGATGGCAGGCAGCAAGCTGCCGGGGCCGAAGGGCATGAGAATCCAGCCCACAGATCAAGGGTAGAGGCTGAAGGGGGATATGAAGGAAAGTCAGAGCAAAGAAGAACTTCCAGAAATGAAGGATAGGAGAGGTGAGAGCCACCTTTGAACACCCCCAGGTGCTGGTGGAAAAAAAACAAAACAAAACCCAGTTTAACTCATTCTATAACCAGAGTATCTGGGTCGCCCAGAAAGATTGAGCCGCTCAGGAGATTTTGTGCTATGGTCCTGGAAAACAGATGTTGCTGAAAGCGAGGTTTCCATTTTGAACTTTGGGGACCGTCGGTCAGATAGAAAATGAGCTCACAAGTGAGTGTGCTTAAAGAAGACATTTAACGGTTGTGTTGTTTATAGTAAAATAAAACCTCCTACCTAGCTTCGGTTAAAAGTGAAGCGCTTGCTTTTACTTCCATTCTCCTCCTTCCCTTCATGGATTGTGGATGAAATAATCCATTGGGGGGCCCACCTGTAGTGAGATGTACTGTCAGTGTAGTGTACAGTGTATCTCAGTGGCCATCTGCCATGGTGAGGTGAGCGTGGTCTCTTTTCAGTATAGTAGTTAATATTTTCTAGTGTTTTTTTATGCAGAGGATGTGGAAAGTGGCTTTTTAGACACCATCCCACATGGGTCTGGGGAAGGAAGGCTGTAAAGGATGTGGAAGTGGCACTCCATTCAGGATGTATTAAAATAATTTGCTTTTCAGGTATTTATATGACGTTTGTCATTGTCACTGATGTTTTTGAAAAAGCGATGCAAATGTTGGTTGTGGCTGTTTTCCGCATGCTTTCTTCATATCTAAATGCTTCATTAATTATCCAAGCCTCTGGAGAATTAACTCTATTAAGTTTGTATAGTGAGTTTGTAAACTGCTTGGCAAACTGATAAAGACATAATGTGAACCACCACGCTACCAACGTGGCAGGTTTCTGGTAGAAACCGGGCGAGTCCAATTTGGAATTCTAAGTTTCTGGATTGATGAGAATAGAAAGGCATTTTGGAAAAAGAAAAGAGAGACAAAAAGTAGATCATTTAACTTAGCAAATAACTGAAAATAATGTCTGTCTTCCATGGCCTGGAATCCGAGGAAAGAAATTCTCCTAGTAAACGTTGTTTTCTTAATTCTGTCCTTTTTAGAGTACCTCTTAACAGTTCCCCAATGAGGCTTTGACCACCATAAGCAGAAAGAAGAAAATGCCCTACACACTGACAACTAAGCAGTATGCAAAGGGATGAGAGGAATAAGCAGTTTCAGATCTAGCTGCCCAGGGAACACCCATCAGCTGAACTGGTCGGAGCTGGAGGTGTGGTGACATACAAGCCTCAGGGTCAGACAGCCTCAAAAGCAAGATCACCTCAATCTTGTCCACCACTGCAGACGCCTCCTCCCCACCCCAAGATGTAGTCAGGCGCCCTGTGGAGATCGCTGGTAGAAGCCAGGTAAATCATCGCCAGGATGGAACCTCCAAGGGAATGCCCGAGAGAAGGCAGGTCGTCACTGTGTTGGGAATTCTGCCTCTTAGTGATAACTTACACGTAATATCCCAGAATCCCATTCCTCAAAATTCAGTGCATTTCTGAGGCCGGATCTGATCCTTATGCGATCATCACCAGGAGCTCTTACTTAGTTAAGCTTTCCTCCACGTCTGGGGCTTGCAGTCATCTCTTCTTAGATCATCATTTCATCTTTGATAGACTGTGTTTAGAAAAGTATATATTTTCCCTGTTTATTTTCTTCTCTCGTGCTTTGGTTTGGTTTTTCTTCCTACCTCTCCTCATACTGATCTTCTTATCTTTTGGATAAAACCACACTTTAACGTTCATTTCATTTCCTGTTGCTGCCCAGTTCATTGGCAACAGAACTGGCCCTTTCCCAAGTTAGAAGGCAGTGACAGTTTTCTGAATGTCCCTGCCAGTGCATATCAACCTTGATCCTATGAGCAAGTTTCTTAGCAGGCTGGTGGCATTCAGGTAGCCTTCCATCTGTCATAGCATTCTGGGGTTTCTACCAAGTGTGAAGGTAAGTGAGGTCAGGGAAACCAAAAGCATACTTCTCAGTTTTTGCCGATGTTCAAGGGTGGGGGTAGTTTTTAGAGTTGGTTGCTTGACCCCATCCACCTTCTGTCCGCCCTCCGCCAGCCCCACAAACAAGCAGTTTGTCATTTCTCATGTGGGGGCTGAGGGTAGCTCCTTTTCTTCCCCCTGCCCCATTCTATAGGATGTTTCTTCAATACAGCAGCAAGATTATATTTTCCTCTTTTGCAACAGCTTTCTGCTTCTTGGGTACCACTAGCCATTGTTGAGTTCAGGTGGGGCTGTCTCTGCCATACCTATAATGTGGGCAGATAGAACCAGGGTACCCCTTCATAGAGCGTGGATGCAGCCTCAGAAATCTTTGCAACAATCTAGCCAGCCAGGACCAGTTGATCCGAATGGATTTGATTTCTCTGATAACAAATCTTACTCATGAACTGATTCTTCCTTGTGTTTCTACCCGGGGCTCTTTTGCCATTTTCCCGAAACAGTTCACCAGCTATTCAGGGAGCATCACCCATAAATCATTGTGCGATGCCAATCCCTGTGCCCCTGTATTGCAGAGGCTAAAGGAGGCTGGCTTCTTTAGACTAAACAAAAACAAATCTCTTTGGCCTCCGTTTCCATTTTTGAATTCTTGGCCAGTTATAAGCAATCTGTGTTTGCCATTTCGCAGAGGTAAGATAAGAGTCCGTCCCATTCTTTTCTAGTCCCACCTTCTAACAAAGAACAACACAAATACTTAAATTCCAAGGAGAAGTGCTCTTTGCATATTTCTCTCTAACAGAAACCAGATGCTAATGCATAAGAAGGAGGAGCTATCTTTGACAAAGGAAAGTGGACGATGAAATCAGTCATCTGAGGATTTCATGCCAGAAGGGTTGCTATCAGCAACTGTTTAGCACCTTCAGGGCTTTGAAAAGGACTCTGCGGACAGCATTCCAGGTACAGAACTCAGCCAAGCCTCCTCTGCCAATCTTGAAGGCAGTTGCAGATTGCTGCCTTTTGAGGTATGTTTCTTAAAGCGTGAGAGACATGGAAATGAAGAGAGTTTTGTCTTGCCTCCAGTGGTCAGTCCCCTTGGGGCCTCAGCAGACACCAGAGCCTGTTTGTCTGACCACTCAGAAGCAGTCATCAAGGTTAGAGTTGAAAAAGGATTGCAGTCTTTTTCCATTTTCTCAAAATAGAAGTCCCTTCAATACAAGACTCCCAGAAAGCATGACTTACTGTTAGGGGCTTTACTAGTTTATAAGCTTACTTCCTGCTTATAGCTTTCCCCAAACTAGCTTTTCCCAACAGGAATCTAACATTGTGTTAGAAATTACTTCTGTGGTTTAGATACAGAATCCATGAGGGGGTGGGGGGAGTGTCTTATTCTAACCTGAGAGTTTTGAGATGTCCCTCACCCTGCCGAGTATTTGGCCATTGATGTTCCATAGGTCACTGACCAGGCCTTTTTAAATGTTCCAGAGAGAGTTACTCAAGCCTTTCTAGTTGATTTCCATGTTTCTCCGTAAAGTATTTGGTTCTATCCTGGACCCTGACTTCACATTCTAAGGCCCGTGGGTCCTCCTTTTTCCCTAGCAGATGAGGACCTCGGCAGTTCTCCTGCTCCTAAATGCATTATTTCCTGTACAGGATCATTTTGTCCATCTTCTGCTTTAATTCCAAGCGCGTAAACAAAACCTCAAAGGGCCTGAGAAGGTAAGGCACACCAGAGTCTGTGTTGTGTGTCGGGTGTCAAGCTATTTGTTAAGAAGGTCTGCAGTGGACCTTTGGTGTGGGCTCTGCCAGAGACTGTTGTGAACACTTTGCTTGAGATCCGTGCCCTGTGAAATGGATATGATGTTTTACTGATGTCTGTAATACATTTGTAAACTTCCAATAAAATTTGAATAAAAGAAATGTTGCCGTTCTTCTCAGTCTTCCATTGCTTTCCAGGTTTTTGGAAGTCTTTGCCTTTGAGGATCTCAGCAAAAGAATAGAGAAGCTGCAGATGTCAGGAGAGGTGAGATTTGCTATGAAAGATGAACCTGATTGTTCAGATCAGGATTTCTCAACCTGGGCACTATCTGCATTTTGGTCCAGTCCATTCTTTGTGGCATAGAACCATCCTGTGCATAGTAGGATGTTTAACAATATTGCTGGCCTCTACTTATTAGATGCCAGTAGCACCCTGCCCCAAGTTGTGACAACTAAAAATGTTTGCTCACACCACACCCATTAGGGTATTTTTTTAAAAACGAAGAAGGAAAAGGAAAATAACAAGTATGGGCATGGATGGGGACAAACTGGAACACTTTTGCACTATTGGTAAAAATATAAAGCAGTGCATCTTCTGTGGAAACAGGATGGGAGTTCCTTAAAAAAATTAGAAAACAGAACTACCATATGATCCAGCAATTCTGCTCCTGGGTATGTACCCAAAATAATCGAAAACTGGGCTTCAAAGAAATAATTAGTACACCCATGTTGATAGCATTATTCACAGTAGCTAAAAGAGACAACCCAAGTGCCCACTGATGATGAATGGATAAGCTAAATGTGATCCAGGCATACAGTGAATTGTTCTTCATCCTTTGAAAGGAAGGAAATTATGGCACATGCTGCAACATGGATAAACTTGAGGACCCTAAGCCGAGTGAAATAAGTCAGTTACAAAAAGACATAATTCTGCCTTTGTAAGCTACCCAAAGTAGTTAAATTCACAGACACAAAGTGAAAAGCTGTTCGCCTAGGGCTGATAAGATCTCGCGGGAAGATCTTTGAGTATACATTTTCTCTGTCAAGATGAGAATTCTGGAGATTTGTTGTACAGCAATGTCAGTGTACTTACTACTGAACTGTATGTTCAACAGTGGCACATTTTATGTTATCTTTATTTTGCCATGATTAAAAAAAAAGAAAATCTCCACCCTTAGCTGAGTGTCCCCTGAGGACAAAAAGCACTGCTGGTTGAGAACCACAGTTAAAATGCTTTGTACCTTCTTAGTATCTTCATTCCTTGAGGAGTCTTGAAACTGACTTCAACCCTCAGCCACACAGTTAATTTTCACTTATTAGCAGGAATTGAAACCAGCAGATGGCTGAAAATATTTGTATTTGCTTCTAAGCAAATAATAAGTGGATTGTGTGAAGAGTTCTATGCATGGCTGTTTTCTGGTTAGGATGCTATTAATACTGTCTGGGAGCCAAGACCAAAGCAGCATGTAAATTAGATTTCCCCATGTCTGATTCACAACATTTGGGAGCTGCTGGATACGGCAATATTGTTTATTCACTCACTCAGCAAATGTTATTGAGAACCTACTCTGTGCTGGGCACATAGAAAACAGCAGTATATACAAAGGAAAGATCCCTATCCTAAAGAAGTTTGCGAACTTGACTTTCTACTAGATGAGAAATCTGGAACAGTAAGTTGTCCCACCCACCCTAAGCACGAGGACTTGGGAGCTGCAGATGGGAGTTATTATAAGGCCTTCTGAGAGCCTTTGGATGAAGGCTTTAGAGATCGCAGTGACTGTGTGTGTTCTGCTCACACACCCTCCTGGGGGAGCATACCCATCAGGCAACCATGGTTTCACTATATGAGCCCCCTCTTCCTATGCCTCAACAAAATGATAGGAATCAAGAACAGCAGCCAACCTATAATCTGAGTGACCTAGCATGACATGGTAAAGTGGACCAATCAGATTCTCTCTCTTCAGTTCAGTTCAGTCGCTCAGTCGTTTCCGACTCTTTGCAACCCCATGAATCACAGCATGCCAGGCCTCCCTGTCCATCACCAACTCCTGGAGTTCACGCAAACTCATGTCCATCGAGTCAGTGATGCCATCCAGCCATCTCATTCTCTGTCGTCCCCTTCTCCTCCCGCCCCAAATCCTTCCCAGCATCAGAGTCTTTTCCAGTGAGTCAACTCATCGCACGAGGTGACCAAAGTAATTCCGTGTCCGTTGGCACAGTCACTATGTAATACAGTATGGAGGTTCCTCAAAAAATTAAAAATATAGTTGCCATATGATCTTACAATCACATTCCTGGGTATGTATCTGGAGAATATTGTAATTTGAAAAAGACAGATGCACAGTAGTGTGCATTGTAGCGCTGTTTACGATAGCCAAGACTTGAAAACAACCTAAATGTCCATTGGCAGAGGAATGGATAAAGAAGGTATGGTATACACTGCTATAAAATGAATAACCAACAGTATGGCACCTGGACCTATTGTGTAGCACATGAAACTCTGCTCCAGGTTATGTGGCAGCCTGGATGGGAGGAGAGTTTGGGGGACAATGGATAAGTGTGTATGTATGACTGAGTCCCTTCACTGTTCACCAGAAGCTATCACAGCATTGTTAATTGGCTATACTCCACTACAGAATAAACACAAAAAGAAACTGTGGTGATAATACACAAATCATAATCAAATTTTGCTACTAAATAAAATTTAAATAATGCAATTTTAAAACGTGTTATCTATATAGAATAAAATATTACTCAGCCATAAGAAATAATGTCATTTGCAGCAACATGGATGGACCTAGAGATTATAATACTAAGTGAAGTAATTTAGACAAAGACATACCATGTAATATCACATGTGAAATCTAAACTATGACACCAATGAACTTATCTATGAAACAGACTTATAGACGTGGAGAGCAGACTTGTGGTTGCCAAGAAGGAGGGCAAGATGGAGGGAGGATGGATTGGGAGTTTTGGATAAGCTGGTAAAAGCTATCATATATAGAATGGATGAACAACAAGGTCCTATTGTATAGCACAGGAAAGTATATTTAATATCCTATAATAAACCACAATGAAAAAGAATATGAAAAAATGTGTGTATATATATATATATGTAACTGAATCACTTTCTGTATAGAAATGAACACAACACTGTGAATCAACTATACTGCAATAAAATGAAAGCAAAAATTCCAAGAGGCAGTGGAGGTGAAGCTAAGAGAATGTGTCAGGAAAGTGGGCTGGTGGAGTCAGGTCAGTGCACATCGTGATAAAATGAAGGATGTGAAGAATGAGGAAGTAGAAGACGAGGAAAGCAGAAGGTGAGGAAAGCAGAAGCTCCAGCTGAGAATAGGTCCAAGAGCAAAGATGGATACAAGCACAGAGATGTGAAATGACCCAGAGGACCTGGTCCCCGTGACTCCCTCTCCTCCACACGGATGCCAGTTCCTTTCTTGGAGGGGCTGCTGTGGGATTATTGCAGGGTTTTGGTCCTTCACACACTCCCTGTGTTTATGTACTGTTAAACATTACATATCTGCACAAGCTGCTCTTGCACTGAAGTGTTCCTCGCAGCCCTAATTCAGCCATGAAGGATGAATTCTGAATGCCAGCTACAACGCCTTTTGTTTTGCCCCACTCCCCTTTTGTTTTCAGTCCCATCTCAACCACTTGCTAGTTGTGTCATATTGGGAAACGTCCGCGACCTCTCTGTGTCTCGGGTTTTATCTAACAAACGTGAGCGTAGTGGGATTGTCGTTTGGGTTTATTGGAATAATGCACGTGAAGCTTTTGGCACTGTGTCTGCCATTGTAAGAGCTTGAAATATGTTAGTGGTGGTTTCCGGTGGTGGTGGTGGTTGCTGCTGTCACTGTTTTTACTACCACTATCCCACCCAAAGAGAAAGGATGGCAGAAACGGTATCATTAGTATCTTGTCTGAAGTCTTCTCATGTAAGCATTTAATAGGATTTTGTGACACCCCAGAAAGGCCTGAATCTTGACAATAGTTAAGAGATGCCTGCTGCTAAGTCGCTTCAGTCATGTCCGACTCTGTGCGACCCCATAGACGGCAGCCCACCAGGCTCCCCCGTCCCTGGGATTCTCCAGGCAAGAACACTGGAGTGGGTTGCCATTTCCTTCTCCAATGCATGAAAGTGAAAAGTGAAAGTGAAGTCGCTCAGTCGTGTCCAACTCTTAGCGACCCCACGGACTGCAGCCTACCAGGCTCCTCTGTCCATGGGATTTTCCAGGCAAGAGTACTGGAGTGGGATGCCATTGCCTTCAGTTCAGTTCAGTTGCTCAGTCGTGTCCGACTCTCCACGACCCCATGAATCACAGCATGCCAGGCCTCCCTGTCCATCAGCAACTCCCGGAGTTCACCCAAACTCATGTCCATAGAGTCGGTGATGCCATCCAGCCATCTCATTCTCTGTCATCCCCTTCTCCTCCTGCCCCCAACCTTTCCCCAGCATCAGAGTCTTCCAGTGAGTCAACTCATCGCATGAGGTGGCCAAAGTGTTGCAGTTTCAGCTTTAGCATCAGTCCCTCCAATGAACACCCAGGATTGATCTCCTCTAGAATGGACTGGTTGGATCTTCTCACATACAAGGGACTCTCAAGAGTCTTCTCCAGCACCACAGTTCAAAAGCATCAATTCTTCAGCGATCAGCCTTCTTCAAAGTCCAACTCTCACATCCATACATGACTTAGAGTTAATTAAATAATGCAAGTCTCACACAGAGGTTCTGATTCAGTGGATCTGGAGTAGAACCCCAGAATCTGCTTTTTAAATTTATGTTTGGCTGCACTGGGGCTTCGTTGCTGTGTGCAGGCTTTCTCTAGGTGTGGTGAGCAGCCTGCTCACTGTGGAGCATGAGCTCTAGGCGCATGGGCTCAGTAGTTGTGTTGTTCAGTCACTGAGTCATGTCCAACTCTCTGTGACCCCGTGTACTACAGCACACCAGGCTCCTTTGTCCTCCACCGTCTCCCAGAGTTTATTCAAAATCATATCCATTGAATCAGTGATGCTGTCTAACCATCTTATTCTCTGCTGCCCCATTAGTTGTGATGCAAGGGCTTGGTGGCTCCGTGACATGGGGAATCTCCTGGGCCAGGAATTGAACCCAAGTCCCCTGCATTGGCAGAGAAGTTCTTAACCACTGACCCAGCAGGGAAATCCCAGAATCTGCTCCTTCAGCATGACCCTGCATTTCGGGCTGATGTAGCTAGGAACAGGTCTACCAAGCCCACCCACTCCTAAAGAAGCTAAGTCACAAGCCCTTTGGTCAGGATGGAGCGATCTGAGCCTGGAGTTGAGAATCCAGTTTTGAAGGCTGTCAGGTATATTCACTCTTGCCTAGGAGTGACAGTCTTCAAACAAAGAAATTTAGTTTAACTGACTTGAGTTTTTCTGAGAGATATATATCACTGTATATCAAAGAGATATGTGGAGTGACGCACAGCATTGAAGAGGGTGAGCTTGCTACGCAAAATATGGTCTGGCTGCTCATTACTCAAAAACCTGTACTTGAGATGCTAGGTTGGTGGGAAGGAAAGCTTTATTTCAGAGTCTGGTAATAGCAGGGGGAAAGGACAGACGTGTCCAAAGGCCGAATCCCACCCCCACCCCCCACCAACAGTCAGTTGGCAAGAGTTTTAGAGGGGAGTTTCAGGGGTGTGCAGGCAGAGGGAGGGGGCTACAGGCAGAGACAGCACCAGTGAAACTGGGCATCGGTGGTTTGACCAGCGTCATCTTGATTCAGGTATAGTTAATCTTCAGTTCCAGGGTCAGTTTGTTCCCATTTGTTTGAGGCCGTTTCTCAGAATTGTGGCAGCTTATAGGGAGGCCTGGTGTGCTGTGATTCATGGGGTCGTGGAGAGACGGACACGACTGAGCGACTGAACTGAACTGAACTGAACTGATGTCATAGCTACAGTCTCATCATCAGGGAGTTAGCCTTTTCCACCTAGCGGGCATTTCATTATCTACAAAACAGCTCAAAGGATATGGCCCAGAATAGTATCTATAGCCTCTGAGGAGGAACTAAAGGTTATTGTAAGGTCGAGACGGCCCAATGATGTTAAATAAAAGAACCCAGACACCAAATAGATAATGTAACAGGCTTTACTGGCTAGGCGCCCCCGGGCGGAACCCCAAGACCTAACAGAGCGAGGTTGGGGAGGTCCGCGCTAAACAAAGGCAGAGAGCGACTTATATCGCCTCTCAGTAAGGAGCAGCGTAATTCTTCCCAAAAAAGGCGAGGTCTGGAGTGACGGTCTCATAGGTCAGCTAGTCGAAGTGGCGAGACCGGGTTGGTCGCTCTGGAGGTTAGGAGGGAGGGTTGATTTCGGTGGAGAGCTGTTGCGTCAGAGACTTCAGCGGTTTGCTGGGACTTTTTCCCACCGGCGGGAAATGAGGAGAAGAAGAAGAAGCCAAGATGGCCACCGGGGAGGAGACGCCAAGATGGCCAACAGGGTCCGGCCTTACAGTTCTTGATTTTGCTTAACAAGTAAACTATTATTTTGTCTTGTTTGACTATTTTCCTTTGTGTCTGCTTTTTCTCACTTCTCTGGTTAATTTTATTCTTTGACCAAGGTTTTTTGTTTTTGTTTTTCTTTTTAACAGACACAAGACAAGGCAGAGGGCATCGGGATGGGAGTGGATAAGGACTTCAGGGTCCTGCTCTGTTTCAAGCTAATTGTAAAATGCCGTCTAACAATTAAGTTAGGATTAGAGAATTGCTACTCTTGGCTCATGTAGCCAGTGGCTTCCACAGATCAAAATTACCTAGGTACGTTATTAAATATCCAGAGTCCCTGGCCCCATCCCTAGAAAGTCTGATTCAGCAAAACCTGGGAAACTGAATTTTTCATAGACATCTAGGGATCTGAGAAGACCTGTTAGGAAAAACTGCACAGAGCCTCTCTCATCATGGGGAATCCTTCATCTCCTGTGAGTGAGCCCTTATGTGCTAAATGCACCCAGCTTGTGTGACAGAGCTTCAGTCTGGAAGGGTCTACTTCTCAAATGTTCATTCACCATATGTGTAAAGTACACAGGTTTCCTAATGGCCCAGAATGAAAAACATCAGCCTCTTTGGAAAACCAATGTCAGTGTCACTTCTAACCACAGCTGGTTTTGTCAGAGAGAGATGTCTAGGCAAGACACCAAGAAAGAAACCTTATGAGAAGATGCAGTAGAAAAATAATCAAAGACAAACACAGGCTGAAGTTTAGCCGGAAATGGTTAAGCCATTAAATGACACAATCGTTCTCAGCAGGAGGACAGATTTCTCAACAAAATACTAGCAGATACTTGTTTTCCTGCTAGGCTGGCTGATTCTGGAGATAACACAGATCATCAGGGTTGATCTGTTTTATTAGATCAGGGGTGATGGGCGGCTTTGCACCATTAACACAGAAGTTAGCAAAAACAGGAGACTGTAAGTACCAGAAAGTGATCCCAATAGCTAGAGGAATTTGGACCATAAAAGGCAATTGTCTCAGGCCACATTCTTTGGATTTTAGGTGGTTGAAGCTTACTTCAAAGGAACTTGAGCATAATGGAAAGAGACAGAATTTATTTGAAGGGGACTATATGTCTTGAAAGAATCGAGGGCAGCCCCTTCCTGAGAACTTGGAACCAGGAACAAGAAAGCCACAAAGACCTGAGAAAAAGAATTTTATCCCAATTTTTAAATATTTTTTTCCCTTCAGTTGTCTTGATTGGCCCAACTTGGGTCACGTGCTCATTCCTGGTTGAATCAAGTGTTGGAGGAGATTGGGTGACTCCTTGGTGCCAGCATGCTCGTCAAGTGCTAGTTCTTGTGGGTAAGGAAATAGTTTTCAGATAGAGAAAGCCATGGGCTGGACAGACACACCAAAATGTACCTCCTGTAACAACTCTCTTAGTAAGATCCCACGGGGAGGAACCAGGATGGTTATCTATTAATTGTATTTTTAAACAGCCGGGTACACCATACTTACTGAATTGGAGCTACCATCTCAAGTGAAAGTCTCTACCATTCTCCAGACCTATGCCTCCAATTGGCCCAGTCTTAGCCAGGTATTGCATTCAAAGCCACACAATTCAGGAACCAAAAAATATCGATCAGTATTTCAAACCTGTACAAGGAAACATCACTTGTCCGACCGCCTCCCAGAATCCTTCACTCTGGCATCCATCTTGGCTGAGCAATACATGCACCACCAGGAAAGACTCTGAATTAGAATGATTGGCCAAAGACCACCCGGAAACTAATCCCATCACCATAAAACCCGAGACTGCGAGCCACGCGGCAGAGCTGTTATCCTGGTTTCCCTTACCCGACTGCTCCCCACCCGGGTGCCCTTCCCAATAAAATCTCTTGCTTTGTGAGTACATGTGTCTCTTTGGACAATTCATTTCCGAGTGTTAGACAAGAGCCCTGTTTTGGGCCTTGGAAGGGGTTCCCCCTTTCTGCAACAAAATGGCAAAGGAGGAGAAGAATTTTTTAACGCATAGCAAGCATCTTAAAATTCTCTCTCTCCATGGCTGCCCCCTTATTATTCTGTACATGGATGCCAGCTTTTCCCACCAGTTCTGTCTCTTCCACCCTGTACACATACTTTTTCTGTCAAGTAGTCCCTGTTCCCTCTCCTGCCCTTTGTAAGGTCGGACCCTGGTGGCCTTGGCTTCCCCTTCCCGGTGGCTATCTTGGCTCCTTCTTCCCCTCTCCATGCCCCGCCAGAGGGAAAAAGTCCCGCCAAACCGCTGAGGAATCTCTGATGTAATAACCCTCTGCCGAGATCTACCCTCTTCCTGACCTCCAGAGTGACCAACCCGGTCTCACCACCTCGACTAGCTGACCATTCACAATCTCACATTCCCAAGTTTTACCCTATTTTAGGCCTGTCCAGGTTATATGATGCCACTTCCTGCCCCAAAGGCATAAAAATCACACCCTGCCTTTATTCAGGGCAGAACTCCTCGTGGCCATTCTTGCGGTCAGTGGGTTCTGCCCAGGAGCGCACTGCCAATAAAGCCTGTTACTTTCCCTTGGTGTCTGGGTTATTTCCTTACAGCTTGAGACACCCGTTTCCGCGACCTTACATTTGGCGCCCAATGTGGGGCTCGAGATGAGAGCCCTCCCCCGCTGGCCACAGGGCTTGCGGCTCCCTCGGGCCCGGCCCACACCCTGGGTTGATCCACCGCCTTGCTGAGACTGTTCAACCATCTGACAGGATACGAAGTTCCCTGGGTTAGGTCCCGGAGTAGCTCTCCCCCTTGGCAAGTAATCTATGGGAGCCAGTCCTTGCGGGCCAGGCCCGTCACGAAAATCACAGTGCTGTGTCTGGCTCCCTCCTCCGGCACCAGTTGAGTCAGAGACGTCCGCCTCAGCTGCAATAGCCCCCTCCTCCTGGGCACCAGTCGATCTCGGAGACATCCATTTCAGCTGCGGTTAGCCTCCTCCGCTGGGGTGATAGATCTCCTGGGGACGCCTGATTGATCTACCCATAAGTCTATCCTCCGTCGCTCGCCAATGGGGACAACTGCCTCCAAGCCTGACTGGGGTTGGTCAACTCCTCTAGATTGTCTTTTGGCCAACCTTAAAACTCTGCGTCTCTCAAACGATATACGGCACAAACAATTGATTTTTCTCTGTTCTGAGGCCTGGACCCAGTATTCTCTTGATAATGGCTCAAAATGGCTCTCAGTGGGAACTTTCGATTTTAATATTCTCCGTGATTTAGATAATTACTGTCAAAGGACGGGAAAATGGTCTGAGGTACCCTATGTACAGGCTTTTTGGCTGCTGCGTTCCCGCCCCTCCCCCTATTCTTTCTTTCCCCTCCTCCTAAATCCTTCTTTCCCTTTCCCCTTCTGGCCCTTCACCACCAGCTAAAACATCTGTCCAAACAGACGGAGAAAAACTCCGCCCCTCGCCCCGCCTCGGTAATTGTTTCCCCAACAACTCCAAGCTCGCTTTCTTCTGATAACGTCCGAGCTCAAACGCGGCAACCCACTGACAAGAGTTCTGCTTTCACAGTCCTTCCAGAAGACCTGGTGGCCCCTCCTCCTCCTCCATACGCTGCGGCCCCGCCTCTGCGGCCACCGCAACTCCTCCTCCTCTAACACCTCCTACCTCTCCAATTCCACCAGATCCTCCTGTAATCGCTACTCCCGCTCCTCGATCTCCCTCTCCAATAAAAACAGATCAAAGACCCCCGTCCGTTCCTTCCTTCTATCCACCCCTTCCAAAAACACCTCCTCCCATGGATTCGCCTGTTAGTTCCTGCTGGAGGGGATAAAAAATACCTCTCTCAAGGTTCTCCCCTCTTAAGGGGGCACTCTGACTCCTTCCCAGATCTCAGTGATAGGTATAGATGGCAAGCCCTCACACCCCCTACAGACTGGACTACAGCCTTGTCAGCTCGACCATCACCTATTTACCCACTCCTTCCTAATACTTCTTTCATGTCCCACTCAGCTATTAGGACGAGACATTCTAACTAAGCTCAAAGCCACCATACCTCTACCCTTCTCACACCCTTACTCCCCAACCCTATCTCTACTCCTTCTTTGTGCCTCTGAATCTTCCTTTATAGACCCCACAACATGGGACACCGAGGTCCCCACTTAAGAGAAGTAAGATATATATGTTCAGTAAAGAAGGTTTATATGGAAAGTACATTTTTATGAAGGAAAAAGGAAGTAGGTCTGACTTAACGTGACTGTTCCAGGATGGGAAAACAAATGGGTACAGAAAGTGATAAGAAGTTTTGATGGAAAGTAGATCCCAAAGAAAGAGTTTCTATGTATAGATAAAAGTTTTCTTGAGATGTTAAACTGCCTTTGATAATGGATTTTAAGTTTCTTTACCTCTGAAGTGATCTGTTCCATGTTTACCTTTGAAATCTTCTTTGTTACCTTGGCTAAATGAATATATTATTTCACAGTGATCTATATGATTCTAGATGACTGTTACAAACCCTTTTGATATTCATTGACAAAACTGCCTAAATAGCTTGACTTCTAGCTGACTTTGGGGTGCTTCAGAAGGCCCCTGAGACATCCCGAAGAGCTATTAAACTACCTGAGTTCATCTGACATGTTAAATTGCATAAAAAAAAAAAAATACTGTTGGAGGAATGATGAATCTTCTCAGGTTATACTGTATGGATGATGCTACTTATATAGATATCCTAAAAATTATGTGAAATTCATGAAAATATGATATATCCTGGTAAACTGTTGTCAGTCATAATTCTAGTTATCATGTTAAAATGTTACAAGTCACAGCAATGACCAGGCTACTTTGTAAATTATAATTTAATTAGATTTTAAACATGCCTTGTATGGTTTCACTCTCATGCCTTTTAAAAAATACTGCTAGTTCTTCAAGATTTATGGAAAAGACTTTTCTAAGATTAACTGATAAATTTTGTTTGTTTGCTATCTGGTAAATTGGTAACAGACTGGAATTTAGTCTACTCTCTATGTTAAGAGAGCAAAGTTTTCAACAGATCATGAATTTCTTTGCCTTTAAGTGATTCATATTTGTTTTTTAAAATCTTTTGTTACTTTAATAAAGTAAATAAACATTATTTAAGATTATGGTACATGTAAAAGCTCATTCTGCTTATACAAAAACTCTGTTAGACTTGTGCTATCCGAATGTCCTTAAAACATGGCAACAGTCTACTTCTAAATTGGGGAATTAAAAATGGGTAAACAATGGCTGAAAATCAGAATCAGGGCTATGGGAAATCCAAGACGGCCGCTTGGCTTTTCCCAGCTCCCTGACAAACCTCATTTTTATCGATGGGTTAAAGATGATTTTTTATTTTGTTGCCAGTAAAGATTTCACTCCTTCAAGCCTGTCAATCTTGAACATTCTGGCTAAATCTTGTATTCTGGTTTTTAAAACAGTCACTCCGTTTTCAAAGTCTGTCTTTCCTTATAGAATGTAGAAATTATTTCGACATAGCTTGTATTTTTGCCCTGAGCACTAAGAGGAACACTGTCCTGATAACTTGCTGCTGCTGCTGCTGCTAAGTCGCTTCGGTCATGTCTGACTCTGTGCGACCCCATGGATGGCAACCTACCAGGCTCCCCCGTCCCTGGGATTCTCCAGGCAAGAGACTGGAGTGGGGTGCCATTGCCTTCTCCTCCTGATAACTTAGTTATCCAAAAATGTTCATTCCAATAGGATTTTTTACTAAATTAAAGGAAGATAACTTCAGTACACTCTTTTAGGTCATGCTAGTTGCCATTTTGTAAAATTTCTTTTTTTCTCCTTTGTTTTTTCCTTATTTAATTTAATTTTCTAATGGTAGGAAATATAAAATAACCCTGGATGTTTCCATGGGCCAGTGTGATGACTGGTTTCTAGTTTTTGTTTTTTAACTGGCTCCAATGCTGCTGTGCCTCCATAATGAAAAATAAGTTTTGTAAATTGTTAAACTAAGTTTCTAGTTTTGTTAATTAAGGTCTAGAATTTACTAAGACTCACTGCTGAGACAGTTCCTTGTTACGTGATATTGCTAAAAGATTTAATTAAGTTATTAAAAAGGACACTCTAAATTTATTTCTAAGGCTTATCTTAATAGCCAATCTTCAGATAAAGATCAGATGCTCCATAATGTGTAACCAGGAGATTAACACCAGACTATAGTCATTTAACAAACGAAGTGAGATGACTTGGGGTTTACCAGGCTTTATCTAATAAAAGTTCTTGACTTATAATCCTTACTTATGACTTTACTAATAACTGCTAGCTATGGCTATATTATTTTCTATGTCACTTGTTTCAGAAGATTATTTCTTACTTTAACAAATGTGTGACTGAGCCTGTGATATAATGCTGATATGCAATTCCATATGAGATCTTTGATTGTAATAATGTAACTCTAGATATGGGAAGAAGCAACAAGAGGGAATATTTTCCTGGACCAAGAGGCTAGTAAGACAGTTGTCCAGAGACTTTTGCTACTTGCAAGGCCTGGTCCAATTTTAGCACACTGAGTTGCCCATCCATGGAATCTTCCCTAGACCTGGGAATGAGCCTTCCCAGCACCGCAGGACACAATGGCCATGAAATGGCCCCCAAACATGGTCAAATATGTGGCTATGAAGGGACCCTGCTGACCAGAAGTTGGTACTTGCCAGATGCCTCTACAGAGACTACATCATGACCACTGCAAGCTGCTGACTTTCAACACCCCCTGAAGGGAATTCAGGGTGGAAATCAGAAATAAGGCACTCTGTGCTCTGGGAAAAACCCAGAAGAACCAGCCTTCAGATAGTCAGATGTCTTCAGGTAAAGATTTTATGAGCCCAAATTCTTGCATCTTCTCGTACCTAGAAAAACATTAACGTCATAAACCAATGTCTGGTCCTGGTTCTCCTGGTAGCCCCTGAGCAGCTTTTCTACTTCTATTAATCTTTGGACCACGTACCTTTAACTTTCTTGTTAAGTTTGTTTCTTCCAGGATGCAACAAATCTCCAAATGATAGTATGACAAGACTATTCCCCAACCAACCCCTAGACAATGCTGAAACAAGTCGCCTTCTGCCGGCGACACTCACACACATCTGAACGACTCCCCACTCCAAGACAGGCCTCATGCCATTCGAGCTGCTATACGGTAGGCCGTATCTGCTCGCCAGTCTCCCAGACCCCCACTACCACCTCTCGAAGCCTATCTGCCCTATTTCACACTCCTCCGATCCCTTCTACGGGAACACACAGACTGCACCCTGCCCCAGCCCGTTAGCAATGCAGATTGGGAGCCTCCATTAACTACCTCGGCTCGGAGAGACCAAGTTCTCTTAAAGACGCTGACACCTAACCCCCTCCAACCGCAATGGACTGGCCCTTTCACGGTGATTCTCACCACTCCCACAGCGGCCAAACTCTTGGGACACAAACCATGGTATCACATCACCAGGCTTAAATGGGCCCCCTTGCACGGCTTGCCCCCTCCTCAGTCCACAAATACCCATAGCTGCATTTCCAAAATTTCCAGGCCTGCCAGACTCACTATAACCAAAATACCCCTTCCACCCATAGGCAAGTTATGACTATTGAGCTCGACTGGTAAAACTTGCTTCTAGTCATCCTCCTGGCCATACTTTTTGCCATAAGCCTCGCTTCAATCGCCCCACCGGAATGGTCCTTTGCTCTCCGCCTCTTTCTGGCCCTCACCTACATCGCGTAGGTTGCGCTATACTTCTGGGGTGCTGTCTATATGTCTCTCACCTTAGCCAATCTTGAAATCTTTCTGTCTGACCTCCTGCAAGACTTCTGGCTTGCCACTCCTATAGCTGACTTCGATTCTCTCACCGAGGCTATCATTGAAATTTGGCTACAGAGAACCTTCCGTCTTTATACCGACACCCAGATCAACTTTTACACCTTGGTTCTCCTCTGCCTAATATCTTAATCAGCCATCAGAATTAAACCTGTTTTTATTCTTGCAGTTACTTTACTCACATTGCTCTTCAGCCCACATACCAACAGCTGCAAAAGATGACCTGAAATGCCAACAGACAGAAAATGATGATGACTGCCCATTCCAGACTCCTGCCTAAAGACTCTGAGCCCCTGGGGACACCGGGATCCGGCCATGACCCAAAATCCCCACGATGCCCCTTTTCAGCAGGAAGTATCCGGAGACGACTACGTCGCCCCTTATCCTATCAAAAGGGTCAGAATGTAAGGTCGGACCCTGGTGGCCTTCTTGGCTTCCCCTTCCCGGTGGCTATCTTGGCTCCTTCTTCCCCTCTCCACGCACCGCCGGAGGGAAAAAGTCCCACCAAACCGCTGAGGAATCTCTGACGTGATAACCCTCTGCCGAGATCTACCCCCCTTCCTGACCTCCAGAATGACCAACCCGGTCTCACCGCCTTGACTAGCTGACCATTCACAATCTCACATTCCCGAGCTTTACCCTATTTTAGGCCTGTCCAGGTTATATGATGCCACTTCCTGCCCCAAAGGCATAAAAATCACACCCTGCCTTTGTTCAGGGCAGAACTCCTCGTGGCCATTCTTGCGGTCAGTGGGTTCTGCCCAGGAGCGCACTGCCAATAAAGCCTGTTACTTTCCTTTGGTGTCTGGGTTATTTCCTTACAGCTTGAGATGCCCGTTTCCGCGACCTTCAGTTCAGTTCAGTCGCTCAGTCGTGTCCGACTCTCCGCGACCCCATGAATCACAGCACACCAGGCCTCCCTGTCCATCACCAACCCCCGGAGTACACTCAAACTCATGTCCACAGAGTCGGTGATGCCATCCAGCCATCTCATTCTCCGTCGTCCCCTTCTCCTCCCGCCCCCAACCTTTCCCAGCATCACAGTCTTTTCCAGTGAGTCAACTCGTCGCATGAGGTGGCCAAAGTATTGCAGTTTCAGCTTTAGCATCAGTCCCTCCAATGAACATCCAGGGTTGATCTCCTTTAGAATGGACTGGTTGGATCTCCTTGCAGTATAAGGGACTCTCAAGAGTCTTCTCCAACACCACAGTTCAAAAGCATCGATTCTTCGGCGATCAGCCTTCTTCACAGTCCAACTCTCACATCCATACATGACCACAGGAAAAACCATAGCCTTGACTAGACGGACATTGGTTGGCAAAGTAATGTCTCTGCTTTTTAATATACTATCAAGGTTGGTCATAACTTTCCTTCCAAGGAGTAAGCGTCTTTTAATTTCATGGCTGCAATCAGCATCTGCAGTGATTTTGGAGCCCCAAAAAATAAAGTCTGACACTGTTTCCACTGTTTTTCCATCTATTTCCCATGAAGTGATGGGACCAGAGCCATGATCTTTGTTTTCTGAATGTTGAGCTTCAAGCCAACCTTTTCACTCTCCTCTTTCACTTTCATCAAGAGGCTTTTGAGTTCCTCTTCACTTTCTGCCATAAGGGTAGTGTCATCTGCATATCTGAGGTTATTGATATTTCTCCCAGCAATCTTGATTCCAGCTTGTGCTTCTTCCAGCCCAGCGTTCCTCATGATGTACTCTGCATATAAGTTAAATAAGCAGGGTGACAATATACAACCTTGACGTACACCTTTTCCTATTTGGAACCAGTCTGTTGTTCCATGTACAGTTCTAACAGTTGCTTCCTGACCTGCATACAGGTTTCTCAAGAGGCAGGTGAGGTGGTCTGGGATTCCCATCTCTTTCAGAATGTTCCACAGTTTATTGTGATCGACACAGTCAAAGGCTTTGGCATAGTCAATGAAGCAGAAATAGATGTTTTTCTGAAACTCTCTTGCTTTCTCCATGATCCAGAGGATGTTGGCAATTTGATCTCTGGTGCCTCTGCCTTTTCTAAAACCTGCTTGAACATCTGGGAGTTCACGGTTTACATACTGCTGAAGCCTGGCTTGGAGAATTTTGAGCATGACTTTACTAGCGTGTGAGATGAGTGCAGTTGTCCGGTAGTTTGAGCATTCTTTGGCATTGCCTTTCTTTGGGATTGGAATGAAGACTGACCTCTTCCAGTCCTGTGGCCACTGCTGAGTTTTCCAAATCTGCTGGCATATTGAGTGCAGCACTTTCACAGCATCATCTTTCAAGACTTGAAATAGCTCAACTGGAATTCCATCATCTCCACTAGCTTTGTTAGTAGTGATGCTTTCTAAGGCCCACTTGACTTCACATTCCAAGATGTCTGGCTCTAGGTCAGTGATCACATTATCGTGACTATCTTGGTCGTGAAGATCTTTTTTGTACAGTTCTTCTGTGTATTCCTGCCACCTCTTCTTAATATCTTCTGCTTCTGTTAGGTCCATACCATTTCTGTCCTTTATCGAGCCCATCTTTGCATGAAATGTTCCCTTGGAATCTCTGATTTTCTTGAAGAGGTCTCTTGTTTTTCCTATTCTGTTGTTTTCCTCTATTTCTTTGCATTGATCACTGAGGAAGGCTTTCTTATCTCTCCTTGCTATTCTTTGGAACTCTGCATTCAGATGCTTATATCTTTCCTTTTCTCCTTTGCTTTTCGCCTCTCTTCTTTTCACAGCTATTTGTAAGGCCTCCTCAGACAGCCATTTCGTTCTTCTGCATTTCTTTTCCATGGGGATGGTCTTGGTCCCTGTGTCCTGTACAATGTCACGAACCTCCGTCCAGAGTTCATTAGGCACTCTATCAATCAGATCTAGTCCCTTAAATCTATTTCTCACTTCCACTGTATAATCATAAGGGATTTGATTGAGGTCATATCTGAATGGTCTAGTGGTTTTCCCTACTTTCTTCAATTTAAGTCTGAACTTTGCAATAAGGAGTTCATGATCTGAGCCACAGTCAGCTCCTGGTCTTGTTTTTGCTAACTGTATACAGCTTCTCCATCTTTGGTTGCAAAGAATATAATCAATCTGATTTCGGTGTTGACCATCTGGTGATGTCCATGTGTAGAGTCTTCTCTTGTGTTGTTGGAAGAGGGTGTTTGCTATGACCAGTGCATTCTCTTGACAAAACTCTATTAGCCTTTGCCCTGCTTCATTCCGTGCTCCAAGGCCAAATTTGCCAGTTACTCCAGGTGTTTCTTGACTTCCTACTTTTGCATTCCAGTCCCCTATAATGAAAAGGACATCTTTTTTGGGTGTTAGTTCTAAAAGGTCTTATAGGTCTTCATAGAACTGATTAACTTCGGCTTCTTCAGCATTACTGGTTGGGGCATAGGCCTGGATTACTGTAATATTGAATGGTTTGCCTTGGAAACGAACAGAAATCATCCTGTCATTTTTAAGATTGCATCCCAGTACTGCATTTCGGACTCTTTTGTTGACCATGATGGCTACTCCATTTCTTCTAAGGGATTCCTGCCCACAGTAGTAGATACAATGGTCATCTGAGTTAAATTCACCCATTCCAGTCCATTTTAATTCACTGATTCCTAGAATGTCGATGTTCACTCTTGCCATCTCCTGTTTGACCACTTCCAATTTGCCTTGATTCATGGACCTAACATTCCAGGTTCCTATGCAATATTGCTCTTTACAGCACCGGACCTTGCTTCTATCACTGGTCACATCCACACCTGGGTATTGGTTTTGCTTTTGCTCCATCCCTTTATTCCTTCTATAGTTATTTCTTCACTGATCTCCAGTAGCATACTGGGCACCTACCGACCTGGGGAATTCCTCATTCAGTATCCTATCATTTTGCCCTTTGATACTGTTCATGGGGTTCTCAAGGCAAGTATACTGAAGTGGTTTGCCATTCCCTTCTCCAGTGGACCACGTTCGGCTGTGGTCCATGTGATCAGATCAACTAGTTTCCTGTGATTATGATTTCAGTCTGTCCGCCCTCTGGTGCCCCCTCACAATACCTACCGTCTTATTTGGGTTTCTCTTACCTTGGTCGTGGAAAATCTCTTCACAGCCGCTCCAGCAAAATGCAGCCGCTGTACCTTACCTTGGGTGAGGGGTATCTCCTCAAGGCCGCCCCTCCTGACCTTGAACGCGGAGTAGCTCCTCTCGGCCCTCCTGCGCCCGCGCAGCCACCGCCTGTTGGACGTGGGGTAGCTCCTCTCGGCCGCCGGCCCTGGCCTCAGGCGTGGGGTAGCTCCTCACAGCCGCACCTCTTTGCGTCGTTCGTTGAGTTCTGCGACCTTACACCCTTTATTATACAAATCCATCAGCGACTCTGCCTGCTTTGTTTTTCTCTTTGCTTAACTAAATATTCCAAACTCCCCGCATACTATGCAGTCTCTGGTTCTAGATGAATTTTTTCTCTAAAATTGCAGGACCACAGTAGTGGTCTTTTCATCTGACTTCATCGACTGTATGAATTCCATCCATCTGGTAGCCTCAGACCAGGTAAGAGGATGACTCTGAAAGTCACTGTATCTGTTCTTATGGTCAGGGCTCATAACCCAGGAAACCTTTATGGTCAGGCCAGGTCTCATATCTGACACTTCTCTGTCTGCAACTCATTTTGTCTCAGAGAGATGTCCAGACAAAAACACACAAGCCATGAGTGCTGGAAAGCACTGCATAGTGAGCATATGATGATAAACCAGTATTAAAGTCCAACCAAGTGGTCATTCCACATCACTCCCCACACACTGTGCCCTGCATCCAGCCCTTCAGACCTGCCGTTCCATCCACTTAAAAACTCATACGTTCCTGCCTACCTTCGCTGTTCTACCTGTTCTTGACCTGCCTGACTACTCCTCATCCTCCAGGATGGTCCTGGCCACTTGGAAATATGTATCTCTGCCTCAGGCTCCCGGGACTTGTGAGTTTATGCTGCTTCTCCATTTCAGCCTGTATCCCACAAGAGCCCAGGCATCCTAGCTATTTTTGCAGCCTGTTCCTCTGGGGCCTAACATATAGTGGAGCCTCAAAAAATATTTTGAAGGAATATTAAAAAGGAGATTCCTAAAAATTCCTGACTGAGTACATTAAAAGGGAGAAGGGAAAGCAGAGCTCAGCCTTCTACACTTGGATGTGTGCATTGCTCCCACAGCTTCACGTTCCTTCTAAGATGAACGCTCCTATCTTCTGGATGCTGAGTTGCTGCAGGGCAAAATTTCACTCAAAGCTCCCTGTTAGTGCCTGTGGCTGTGATCAGGTTTGCATTACTGAATTTCCCCCCAAATTTTTTTTTTCTTTAAAAAAAACAAAAAACCTCTAAGCATAGTGTTTTCCAGTTTCAAAGAGTAATAATGTCCTTGGACTCCACAAGGAAGCTATCAACATTTCAAGTACTGTCAGCTCAAAATGCAAAAACCGAAGTTAAGAGTTCATGCCACGGAATTATAATCAGTTTATGATTTAATGAAACAATGATCACTAAGAAGTGAAGGTTTAAGAACAGGCAAATCTATATTGATCTGGAAAATGCTCCCCAGGAATAAACTTTTATCAGAAAATGGGATAAATTACCATATTTCAGTATTCTTTCACGGGTCAAGTGCTAATTACATGACTATTGTTGATTAGAAAATGTGTCTGAACAAGCCTGGACAGAACCAGGGCACACTTAGTAGATAATGGAAATCTGCAAGCGAATTAGAAGTAAATGAGATGGTATGGTCCTTAATAAAAGCCCCAGTGGCAGAAGAAACACAGAGAAGGAAGTTGATGCTTTCTATCCAGTAACAAAAAGTGGATCTAGCAAAAGCAAATGTTATTCTAATTTTTCAGGTACAATCAAGTGTGCTTATTGTAAACAGGATCCCAGTGGACAGAGGTTTGCAAAGGCATACATTCAAAATGTAGGTGATGCTACTGCCGTAAGACTTTTAGAGACAGTGAAACCAATTTAATTCTTCTACAATCTAGAGTTTTCTCTCATCTCTCTTTATTGAGGTGGAAAAACAAACCTTACCCTCTAAAAAAGTACAGGTGAAGAGGAAGTTTTCCTGATCTGTAAGAGAGAACAAAGGGCTCTGAAAAGTGAAAGTGAAAATCACTCAGTCATGTCTGACTCTTTGTGACCCCCACAGACTATACAGCCCATGGAATTTTCCAGGCCAGAATACTGGAGTGGGTAGCATTTCCCTTCTCCCAGGGATCTTCCCAACACAGGGATCAAACCCAGGTCTCCCACATTGCAGGCGAATTCTTTACCAGCTAAGCCACAAGGGAAGCCCAAGAATACTGGAGTGGGTAGCCTATCCCTTCTCCAGCAAATCTTCCCGACCCAGGAACTGAACTGGGGTCTCCTGCATTGCAGGCAGATTCTTTACAAATTGAGCTACCAGGGAAGCCCGAAGGGCTCTGAAGTCAACTTTAAATTCCTCTGTCCTAGAAACTGGGAGAACTAACTGTATTCCTTTCATTTCCTAATTAGTCCAAGATAGAGAGCCCAGCAAGAAAATTGTCTCATTTATTTGCAAAATCTATCCTGTAATCTCATCTATCAACTGTTTCAAGGTTGTTTTTCAGTTCTGCAGAGTGATGATTCAGGGGGCACTTTGTGTAAAGAACGGGTGTGGTTGAGATGTGTGGTGCTCACTGAATAGCCTTATGTTGCCTCCTACATCTCTGCCCCTGAGCCGTGGGTGAGGTCATGTGACTAGTACTGGTCCAAGAACTGAGGGAAAGTGAGGTGTCACCCCTAGGCGTTTGGCTGCAATCCCACCACAGTGACCAGGATGCCCAGGGTGAGACGCTGAATCATTGGATGGGAGCAGACCAGATCCCTGAGTCACTGCACAGAAGACATGCTTAAGCAGCCTTGTTTCAATAAGGAATACAGCTGGCCCTTGAACAACTTGAGGCTCCAACACGTCACCCGGTTGAAAATCTGAATATAATTTATAGTGGACTCTGGAATGTGTGGTTTCTCCATATCTAGGCCTCCTCTGGACCTGAGATTCTGCATCCATAGATTTAACCTTCGATGCTGCAGTGCTGTAGTATTTACTATCGAAAACAAACCGTGTGTAAGTGTATCTGCATAGTCCAAACCCGAGTTGTTCAAGGGTCCGCTGAACACCCTGTTTTTATTAAACCGTGGCGGTTTCAGTATTAGCTTGTCGCTGTAGCAAAACTCAGCCTGCTGCGACTAATACATGGGAACCAATTTAATCCTCTCAGGAGTCCTCCTTGCCTAGACCATCTAGTCACATGTTATTTCATGACCACGAGAAGTTCTGAAGGCCACAGGGCCGGTGTTTTGGTTGTTTCTTTTTTGACTTGCTTGCTTTGGTTTCATTACATCGTTTGACTAGTTACAGCCTCAGTCCACAGCAGTGGCCTTGGAGAGCTACAGTCTAAGAGATCATGAGCTCCAAGCCAGTGCACACCGATGTATTTTTCTCACCAGTGTATTCCCACATGCTAAGCTCGGTGTGTGGACAAAGTAGGTGCCTCCCAATGATTTATTGGCTGAAAAGAATAAGAGAATAAATGTAAGAATTTAATGACTCATGCAGAGATTATCCAGACTTCATGAAGCCCGCATCACCCAAAATACTGCCCTTGAAAAACTGGAAAAGACGTCCCCCTTCATACAAAGACAATCTGTGGGAGAAAATGACTGAGCTGGATTTGACCTCCTGTGTGTTATTATTCCAGGATTGGGGATGAAGCAATGAATAAATCACATAACCTTCCTGCTCTCTTGAAGCTCTGCTTTTCTCCTGTCAAAATTTCAAGCCGAAATTTGGCCTCCCTGTGGAAAGAAAATGTTCTAATCACCTAGTTATCTGAGTTATCTAGTAAGAAAAATAAGGCATGGCAGAAGGTTCACGTCCCCCTCAGTATGTTAACTCCTCAAGCCGCCCTTTCCCAGCGCCCGTAGCTGCTCACCAGTCTCCTCACTTCACCGACATTTCTGGGGCTCCCCCTGGAAATCCCCCCCACCGCCGTTTCTCACTTGAACTGAGGAGATGACCCCTACCCTCCTCCCTTGCTGAAACTCACCCTTCAGAAAGGCTGTTTCCTCCTTTGAGTTTCTCTTGCTCTCCTCCTGGGTCAGCATCCCGTAGTTTGCTTTCTAATCAGTGGTTGCTAGCCTGTCCTGTGTTAAACATCTCCAGTCTGGGTCAGGCCTGTGAGTGCTTTAGAAAGGGTCACTGACTCTGCAAAGAGATGCTCCCACGTGTCCTAACTGAAGCCCGCACTGCAGCGGCCCAGTGACTCAAGAGAAAAAGTCTGCTTCCTCCATCTGGTCTTCAGAGTCTCATCTGGGACCACACGGAGTGGTGTCTGAGCAGTGCTCTGGCTCAGAAGGGCAGCACAGTGCACAGCCGCCCATTACCCTTTCTGCCAGCACTCTCTAGCCCCCGACCCCCCGCCCTGACCTGGTCACCGCGCAGCTGTGACTACAGAGCTGACCATGCTCAAGGGGCTGGGATGGGAGGAAATTCTCCAGCATCCAGTCCTGCCTTTGTCCCTTCTAGAGTCTCAATTGCTAGGCCAGTGTGTTGAGTAGACCCAACCTCACACATGAGGTTACACCTGTTCCCCTGAAAGGAGTCTCTCACATCATCAGGGCGGCCCTCCTCTTCCTTCCAGTTCTTTGTTTTGCAAATTAATCCCATATGCACCATCTTTTGAATGACTTTTTAAAAAAACTTTAGGCAAACCCTAATGTTCATAGCAATAGCCAAGATATTATTTATGTATCATTTACAATAACTTAATAGCTGAAATATAGAAGCAACCTAAGTACCCATCAACATTCGAATAGAGAGAAGAATACGGCAGTACGTATGTACACACATATACATGTGCACACACAATGTTAAAAAAGAACGGAGTTTTGTCAGTTGCAGCAACATGGATGGACTGGAGGGCATTATGCTTAGTGAAATAAGTCAGACGGAGAAAGACAGTAGGAAAATCAATTTGGAACCAACCAACAGATGAAGTATTTGACTGGTACTATTCAGATGCTTCTATGGGCTTCCCTGGTAGCTCTGTGGCAAAGAATCTGCCTGCCAATGCAAGAGACACAGATTCAATCCTTCGGTCAAGAAGATCCCCTGAATAAGGCAATAGCAACCCTCTCCATTATTCTTGCCTGGGAAATCCCATGGACAGAGGAGCCTGTAGCCATGGCTTCAGTCCATGAGGTCGCAAAAAAGTCAGATATGTCTTAGCAACTAAGCAACAACAATTCAGATGCTTCTGGGGACCTAGGGTCTTTTAAAAGGAAACAATGCACAGATTTAGACTGCTCACATTTTGTATCTTGACTCTGCCTTTTGGCAGCTGTGCATCCTTGGGCATGTTTGTCTCTATGCCCCAGATAGAAAAAAAGATGTAACATGTGAGAGGCCAAGAGCAGTTCTTCTTTGCTAAGAAGGGGAATGAAACCCAAGTATAAATGAATAAATAAAACCCAAGGAGTCTGAGCCAAAGAAAGAAATGGGTCAACTTCGTTGACTCCGGTTACTTTTCCTTCCAGCCTGACCCCCATCAAGATCCTTCTTTTTTAGGTGAAATTCATCACCTAGCTTCCAAGGCCAGAACCCAGTTCTGCTGGGGGAAGTGATGAGATGTCAAGTGAGAACAGGAGGTCCCTCTGACCTGCTGCTTGAACTCCAGGCAGGACACGGTTCCATTTACTCTCCCAGTGGAACTCCACATTGCTTCCTGTTGCTCTCTTCCAACAGAGACGATCTAGAAAAGGACAAGGACCAAGTAAGTAATCAAGCCTTTGGATATGATCCATATGACATCCTACCTGTGAGCCCCAGAGAGATTCAAAGTTGGCAGTTCTGGGGCCAGTCCATATTTACACCATTTCCCGATGGCACCTTCTGACTGGTCTTTGGCAAGTACAAAAGAAAGTTTACTTTGGGACAGCCCCGGTGGTCCAGGAGTTAAGACTCAGCACTCCCTCTGCAGGGAGCACAGGTTCAATACCTGGTCAGGGGACTGAGATCCCACACGCCTCACAGTGCAGCCAAAAAAAAGTTGACTTTCCTCCCTTAAAAACTGTTTATGTTTCTGACACTATGTCTAATACCTTTAATGTCTTTTAATAATTGTTGTTGTTTAGTTGCTAAGTTGTGTTCAACTCTTTGTGACCCTGTGGATGGATGGTGGCCTGCCAGGCTCCTCTATCCATGGGTCTTACCAGGCAAGCATACTGGAGTGGGTAGACATTCACTTCTCCAGGGGATCTTCCCGATCCAGGGATCGAACCCGTGTCTCCTGAATTGGCAGGCAGATTCTTTACCACTGAGCACCCAGGAAGCACCTCCTTTTAATGATTACACTTATACAACTGAAGTAGTCTTTAGTTGGGGACCTGGTTGAATGTCAGAGCTTTGGGTAAGTGTCTTCCTGGGCCCGTGGGGGTCAGACCACAGCCCTGAGGGTGAGGCTGGGGTGGTGCTTCTCCTGAACGGAATGAATGGCTTCATTGCCAGTTGACTGTGAGGAGAAGAGAGAACTTTCTTCACAGTGAGGCTGGAGGGGACCAGGGCCAAGATTCTGAGGCATGGAGAAATTCCAGGGATGGCTGTGCTGTCCGGCTCTGTCAGGGCAGTGATCATGCATGGCCCATGAGGACACCAGTTTCAAGGAAATAAAACGTGATTGGTGACCCGTAGAATTGTGCAACAAGATGGCCCCATGCCAAACAAGACAAAAACTAGCTCAGTGGGAGACCTGGGATGGACTTGGGTGTATGCCTAAGTTGAGCGGCCTGGCCTATAGTCTTGCGTGGGCTGACATGGTAGAGAGGAAACCATCTTTCTCCCATCGCTGTGGACAGACTGGGTGAAGACAGACAGCAGGGCACTAACAGAAGGAGTGGCCTGTGGGATACACGGTCACCACGAAGCCAGCTCGTATTTGTCGAAGAGCTGGCAGGTGTCCTGGGAAGTGAGTGAGTGAGGCAGAAATTATGTCTTTCGGTTTCATAGGGCATGTATTACTTCTAAGCAACCAGACATCTGACTTTGATTAATTAATACGCTTCTTGGACATCTTGGGTGAACAAGGGAGATGGGCTCAGGTGGGAAGGCAGGGACAAGGAGTCATTGTATTTTGGAGCATCTGTGTGGGGTGATAGCACTGTACCCCTGGCTGGGGACTGGACATCCCAATTACATCTGATTCTGTTGGTTGGTTTGTGGAGGGGAAAAGTGATCAAACGGTTATGGATTTTAGATGTGCTTACCTGTGCAAAAAAAAGAAAGTTGTGACTTTTATGAAGGTGTCAAATTCTAGTTTGTTGTAAACTGCAGTGGTTTGAATTTTGACACCCAAAAAGATCTATCCAAGTCTTACATCCAATATCTGTGAATGTGACCTTCTCAGTAGAGGTCTTTGCAGATAGAATTAAAGATCTCCAGATGACATCATCTGAGATTTAGAACAAGCCCTAAATCCAGTGACCAGTGTTCTTACAAGAGAAAGGAGAGTGACACACACAGAGACATACAGATGGAGAAGACCCTGTGAAGATGAGACAGAGATTGGAATAAGGTGGCCACAAGCCAAGGAACTCCAGGAGCTGCCGGAAGCTGGGAGATGTATGGAAGGATCCTCCTTTCAAGCTTGTGGAGTGAGCATGGCCCTACCAACCCCTTGACTTTGGACATCTGGCCTCCAGAACTGTAAGAGAAAAAATTTCTGATGTTTTAAACTGCTTGGCTTGTGATAATTTGTCACAGCAGCCTCAGGAAACTAACGCAAGCATATTCAGTGTTTGCTGGTATTAAGTGAAAACTGAGTCATGGTTCCATGCCCGTTTCTCTAATGGGAGATTCTCGAAACCTAGTCAAAGCATGTGGCTGATTGATTTAATGCTGCTCTGAGGCAGCAGTTCTTAAAAGAACATCAGAATCCAGAGGCCCATTAAGACAGACTGCCACCCCCCACCACCCGCAAGGTTCTGATCCAGGAAGTCTGGGAAGGGACCTGAGAATCTGAATCGTTGACGAGTTTCCAGATTCTGCTGCTGCTGCTAGTTTGGAACCACACTTTGAGAACCACAGAGTTAAAGTTACAGGCTCCACACCAACCCCACCACCACACCCCTAAAAGGGAGTGCTTCTAATTTTAGGAACTAGTGGAAATTTGGGGGAAGGCATCCCACTTGGGAAGAGCGATGGAAAGAATAAAATTTGCTTTTTTATTTCCTATGGTTTACAGTGGGTCAGAGTTATAAATCAAAGACACCAAAGTTATTCTATTATGAGCAATTTTGCCTCTTTTCCCAATCGATCCCTGTCATTTTCCTCCCAGTTTAGACAAGTGTATGGACTGATCTGGGGCTTAGTAGGTGGCTCATTTGAAGTCCCTGGGGAGGTGGTGAATCCATGCAGTAGTTGTAAACATGGTTGGAACTGCAGGCTGATTTTGTGTCACGCTGGACCTGTCTTGTACACACTGTCACTCCCTCAACCTAGCCTCTTGCTGCACGTGCTACTCTGCCAGTGAGGTCAGCCCAGGTGTCAACAGCTTCCTGGAAACAGTGCCTGCCGCTGCGTCTCCTTAGATCCTTGTTCTGGGCCAGTTTCTTCTTGCTTCCTCCCCCGGATCTTGTCTCACTCCTTTCAGACTCAACCTAATGTGCCTAGTGTAAGAAGTTAATGCTCATGAAGTCATTATCGATGCTAAGGAGCTGAGCCAATGGATAAATATTTCTCTTTTTCAATTCCTGGGTGGACAGCCCTGGCTTCTCTCTCAAATGACTTCTCAGTGTGTCCTTTGAGAAAAGAGATTATTTCTAGCCCACATAGGTACCTGTCCAACTAAATAACGGAAGATCCCCTGGAGAAGGAAACGGTAACCCACTCCAGTATTCTTGCCTGGAGAATCCCATGGACAGAGAAGTCTGGTAGGCTACAGTCCACGGGGTCGCAAAGAGTCGGACACGACTGAGCGACGGAACGGAACGGAACGGAACGGAGTATAGGCTTTTCATGGCTTCCTTATTTGCCACTCCATTCTTCACTCCTCCTCCCTGAGACCATTTCCCAAAGAAACCTGTCTGCACTTAAGCCTTTGGCTTGGGTTCTGCTTTTTAGGGAATACAAATGAAAACACTTAAGTGTACCCTCCTTCTTCCTTTCCCACGTTTTGGAGATGGATGCAAGTCTAAAGGCTCAAAGTGCACACGTGCATATGAAATTTGGGGTGTCTGCTGAAGGGAAGGTGGACATTTGTTGGCTTTTATTGTGTCGCTTTGACAAAAAGAAATGGACCTTCCCCATGGATGATGCATGGAAGTAGGTAGAAGAGCTGAATTATCTCCCATCACCCATTGTCCCAGGAGAAAGATCTTGGATTTCATTGACTGTTGTCATCAGAGAGAGGTCCTTTATTGGCTTGCGCAGATCCCCAAAAGGCTTGGAGTTCACCTGTGCTTACAAGTTAGCGGTGTTCCTGAAGGAAGACCCTACAGTTTGTTCCAGTACTCTTGCCTAGAAAATCCCATGGATGGAGGAGCCTGGTAGGCTGCAGTCCGTGGGGTCGCTATGGATCGGACACGACTGAGCGACTTCATTTTCGCTTTTCACTTTCACACATTGGAGAAGGAAATGGCAACCCACTCCAGTGTTCTTGCCTGGAGAATCCCAGGGACGGGGGAGCCTGGTGGGCTTCTGTCTATGGGGTCACACAGAGTCGGACACGACTGAAGTGACTTAGCAGCAGCAGCAGCAGCAATGCCATGAATATGCTTTAACTTTTCATTTATTTTTAATGTTTTATTTGTTTATGTGGTTGCACCAGGTCTTAGTTGCAGCCTGCAGGATCTAGTTCCCTGACCAGGGGGCTAACCCAGGCCCTCTGCATTGGGAGCTCGGAGTCTCTACTGTTGGACCACCAGGCAAGTCCCAGCTTTAGTTTCTCTGAAACTCCTAGACTTATATACGTTAGTCCAGTGCTTCTCCAAAATTGCTCTATGGACTGATTTTTTTCAAAATCAGCTAGGAAGCTTTTTATTTATCTATTGTGATAACATATAATTGACATAAGATGTGTATATTAACCATTTTAACTGCACAGTTTGGTGGCCATAAGTACACTGACACTGTTGTACAACCATCAGTATCTGTTTCCAAACATTTTTGTTTATCCCCAATAGAAATTCTGTAACCATTAAGCCACAACTCCCTAGTAACTTCTAGTCTACTTTATGTTGTTGTGTCTAAATATTTCACCTAAGTGGAATCATACAATATTTGTCCTTTTGTGTCTGGCTCATCTCACTGAGGATAATGTCTTCAAGGTTCATTCATGTTGTGACTTGTGTCAGAACTGTATTCCTTTTTATGGCTGAATAATATTCCACTGTGTGTGTATACCACATTTTGTTAATCCATTCATGTGTTGACAGAGTTTTGAGTTGTTTCCACCTTTTTGCTATTATGAATAATGCTTCCAGGAACAGGGTATAGAAATCTCTGTGTTTAACTATCGAAGAAGTACCATACAGTTTTCCACAGCAGCTGTATCAGTTTTCTTACCCATAGTACAAAAGATTCCATTACCTCCACATCCTGGCCAATGTTTGTTGTTTTACATTTTTTAAAAATAAGAGCCATCCTCATGGTTCCATCTCCCTAATGGTTGCAAAATGGGTATCTTTTTGTGGTTCTGATTTGCCTAATGACTAACTAGTAAGCTTTCAAAGAAGTCCACATTCCTGAAGTCTACCTTTGGGTATTTGTACTGGCTCTGTGGTTGGGGCCAGAGACCAGTCAGCCTCCTGTCTAGTCTCCTTGTTGTTGTTCAGTTGCTAAGTCGTGTCCAACTCTTTGCCATGCCACGGACTGCAGCATGCCAGGCTTCCCTGTCCTTCACTATCTCCTGGAGCTTGCTCAAACTCATGTCCATTGAGTCGACGATGCCATCCAACCATCTCATCCTCTGTTGCCCCCTTCTCTTCCTGCCCTTAATCTTTCCCAGCATCAGGATCTTTCCCAGCGAGTCAGCTCTTCACATCAGGTGGTCAAAGTATTGGAGCTTCCACCTTTTATATTTCCCTATCTAGTCTCTGCATATGTCTAATAATATTCAACTTGCTGCTTTCTGGGGAAGCCTAGCCCAGTTTTATGCAGTGATGATGCATCTCTCAATCAAAACTTGTGTCACTAACATGGGCTTCCCTGGTGGCTCAGATTGTAAAGAATCTGCCTGCAGCAGGAGACACAGTGCATGGCATTTCTCCTCTGCCTGAAGACAGCGTTCTCTCACCTCTGCTTCCCCTGGCTCCTTCAGCCTGAGGCTTCACCCTGGAAGCTTTCTCAGGCCATCCCCATCCCCAGGCGGAAGGCGGAGACCCCTAGCACCTCAGTCTCCCTCTGCCATCGTGTTTCCACGTGCGCTGTCATTTCCTCTTGACTTGTCTGTCTCTGCTACCACACTGTGAATTGCTTAAAAGCGCCCAGCTGTCTAAACCACTGTACCCCAGTGTCCCCTCCCTGCCCCGTGCATAGGTACGCACTCGACAGAAATTGAAGCATCCATTGAAAAAGATACATTCTGCACTAAATGCACAAAAAAGCACTTTGGGTTATTCTTCAGCATGAAACTCAGTTATACTTGTTAACATTAGGAGCCCCACAATCAGCAGAAAAGAGGATTTACTAAAATCCAGTCAGTCTTCAAATCAGGGAACAAAATCTTACAGAAGTATCATCTGTAAGCAGAGGGAACTAGACAGACTGCCTGACTCCTCTCTCTCTTCCTCCACACAAACTTACTGCAGGCACATACACTGTTTGCTCAACCTGGGCTTTCTTTGTGCTGAAGAAAAATAAAGCACCTTAGGGTATATTTAAACAACCCCAGAGTTATATTTTTACTTGTGTATTTTACCTACAGCGTTGGAAAATGTGATTTTTGTCCCAATTAGAAGAGGTCTTTTCAGCTGCTGACACATGTTTATGGAGCATCTGGATATAATCTGATTAGCATCTGGTGTGAGGCTGTGAGATACTCTCTCTCTGGGTCACCCATGGAGAAGGAAAGGCATAAACTTGGATTCATTTGGACCATCCTCGTGTTGACATCTGCTGGGCTTCCCATCCTCCAGCACATTGCCGGAGTTCATGTGGACAGAGAGCATCACCCTAAACTCTCACAGTCCCACTGTACTTGGAGCAGAAGACAAATGTTAGCACTTAGAGCCAGTCGTCTCTCCTCTTTTCCTCTGTATACATTAGAACCAGCTTGCAATGCGTGACACACGTCTTCAGAAGGAGAAGTATCAATAATTAATAGGCTTTCCCTATCCCAGCTGCCGACGCTGCCAGCTCTTTGGTTGAGATCCTCTCCACTCAGCTTCAGTTTGCACTTTCAGATAAAGTTACACGATACATTTCTTGAGAATTCTCTTCCTCGTTTCTATTTTGTTTTGTTCTTTTATGAGGCACAGTTTTAAAGGAAAACAATTTCATGAAGCTGTGTTTGTTTATTGTGGAAGTTTGTTTTCGTTTTAGGTTGAAGCAGTTCGAGCTGGTTTCCCGAAATGTAAACAAATGGGTATCCTCTCCCTCACGTGTTTAATTATTGATGTTTGTTGAATATATTTCACTGAATTGGGGATGTGGGAACAGCCACTTGACATTCATCACCCAGCATAGAATAGCTGAGCTGAGAAGGCTTCAAAACGCTATTCTGTAGAAGAAGGAAGAAAAGGTGGGGTGGGTCCTTTGAGCATTGATAAGTGGCTAATTGGGCAGGATCATCCCAAATTCATAACTTTTTGCGATGGGTTTGGAGAGACAAAGTGACTTGTAAACATCTGGCTGAGTCTCACATATGTAAGTCCAGCAGGGCCAAACAAACAGACTGCTTAATGTTAGCGATTGAAGCCAATAAATATTTACTGCATGCTTCTAATCTATCAGGCGCTGGAAGGCATGCAGAAGGGAGCAGGTCCAACACGTGCCCTTGTCCTGACTATACATAGAGTCTCGTGAGGAAAACTAGCCACCAGGGATGTTCACACACATCAGCTTAGTGTGCTCAACCAAGGGAAGGTCGTGAGTATGTAGACCCAAGAAGAATGAGGATAGAGAGGTGCTCTGTTGAGGTGGTGAGGGTTGCTTCCTGAGGATTCATCATTTCGGATGATGCTTGGAGGCATCTGTCAGTTGGAAGCAGAGAGTTCAAGGCAGAGACAGCAATTTGTGCAAAGGATGGAAAGAGCCTGGCACATTCATGGAAATGAAATAGCTCCAGTAGAGGTGGAGCAGAGAATGAGAGCCAGAGGGTAGAGAATGAGACTTGGGCTGAGGGAAGAAGTGGGCAGTGCCAAATCCCACAGGCGTTTTGGGCCTTAATGATGCCTATGTTCCTGTTGTAAGAACGATGGAAGCTCTTAAAATTGTGTAAGTTGGGGAGGATGGTATAATCCAACTTAGGATCAATGGTTATTTGAAGAATAAATTGTACCGACAATAGTAGAAGTAGAGAAACAAGTCAGGATGTATGGATGAGAGTGCTAATTGCTCAGTTAATAATTTTCCTGTTTCAAAAAAAATCCTGGTCTATTCTAGTTGGTGGTATCACTGTATCTCCCTAACACCTTGCAGCTAGGATTGTACAATGAGATGAAAGTCAAATTTCAGGATAAGACTTGTGAAAACCTTTGAGAGGGATTGACTCATCTGGGAGAAGACCCTCTGGCGCTTCATCTCCTTCTCCCCAGCCTCTTGTTTGGAGTACAGGTGTAATGGCTGGAGTTTCAGCAGCCATATTGGATTATGCAATAATCAGACTTGGACAAAGGAGGTGTAAAGGGGATGGAGTGATAAAGGAGTGAAGGCTTCCCATAAGAGGTGACGCTTATATAGCATTTTGAAGGACCAGAATGATTTGATCAGGAAAACAAACATTAGGGCAGAAACTAACATTTTGTGGTGTTTTTATATGGTTAGTTTTATTTTCCTTTCCATAAACATGAATGATAATGCCAGGGGTTGAAAATGGTAGTTCATAGTCATATGCCCTGTTACATATTCTATTTGAACAACACTTGATTTCAAATTTTTTTAATTCCTTGTCAAGCTTTAAAAGTTAAGAGATTTTGTCTAAAAATCTGAGTTAGAGGAGATTCTCTTTAAGATCTAACAAGATCAGTACCCTGTTTCTGCAAAACAAGATAGTTAGCTGAGTCCAAGTAGTAACTGCCTGCATCTTTTGTCTCACTAATTTCTCATATTCCCTGCCTGGCCCAGTGGGTACTTCAGTCTGCAGACCTGGAGCAAGGCTCTCTGCCATCAAGTCCCATGGAAAGCTGCCTGTACTGAGACTCTCTCGGGACAAGTGGTGGAAATCAAATGTTCATTGCATTAGGAGAATTCAGTGCAGATAAATTAGAATTGCTACCTTGTTGAGTTCAAGCTTGGACTAGTGAGAGGGCAGAAGGGTACACAGAAGCCAGACTGGGGAGGTTGTGTGAACATTTTCTGGAAAACCATGGGGAACCAAGGAGTACAGTAGATGTGTGTCTGTGTGTGTGTGTGTGTACACGCTCAGTTGTGTCCGACTCCTTGCAACCCCATGCAATTGTAGCTCTCCAGGCTCCTCTGTTCATGGGATTTCCCAGGCAAGAACACTGGAGTGGGTTGCCATTTCCTCCTCCAAGAAATCTTCCCGACTACATTTCCTGTATTGGCAGGTGGATTCTTTATGGCTGAGCCACTGGAGAAGCCATAGAACCCCTTAATCAGGAATGTGTTCAGATTTTTGCTTTGAAATCTAGGTGAAGAATGAATTGGAGAAGACTGTATTTTTGTTGTAAGCAAGTATAATTATCAGTCTGTATACAGTTTATGAGTTTGTACACACATTTTTTTATTTGACTTTCATAACACTTCATAAGTCAGCTTTCATATGTATTTATTTTAAATAGCCAGAAAAGTGATAGTCAGAGAGGAAATAAGACTTCCCCAAAGTCACATAGTAAGTGACAGAACCATGACTTCTAAAACCTAAATTCAAGGAGATTTTTTCCCTCAGGATCGAGTTTGCAAGACAAAAGATGACAACCTGATGAATTTCAGTAATGAATTAGCAATCAAGAACAAATACATATTTTAAAAATTGATATGATGAAATAGACATATTCATCATCCTGAAGCCTCCTTTTCTTCTCCATTTTGTTACATCTAAATGTCACAGTCCAAGTCTTGATGGTCTTTCATTTGTCTTTTGTTTGATTTCTTTCTAAATATCCTCCCACTCTTCTTGGTTCCCTTTGCCTCCCACTCCCTCTCAATTTCTCCTTCCTTCTCCGTCCAGGGCTGTTCTCCCAGTAAGCCCTGACGCACATTCAAATAGCTGAGTTTCACCAGAGTTCTCACTGAGGTATGTGCTCACTGAAGCTGCCACCCCACCTTAGCTGGGTATTACTGGTCCTTTGTCTCACCCATACCTCTTGCCTCCCAGAGCCCACACACATCTAAGGGTCATTAAGTTAGGACACACTGTGAGAAATCACCCCAAACTTCAGGGCTGGCCGAGTCAAGCAGGAGAAGGAGAACCACCCAGGCAGCCTCAGCCTCCAGGGAAAGGCATTCCACGGCTGCCCTGGGTGTCCTGTTTCCAGGATCTGTCCACACCAGCACTCAGGGAGTTTTCTCAACCGCTCACCTAAGGCATGCCATACATATTTGGCAAGGACAGTGGCCATTCATGCCGGCCTCTCCCAGTGTGCCCTTCCTTTCCAGCAAAGCAGCATTAGCCTTCCCCATCCATACACACCCTCTCCTCTGCTCCTCCAGGGAGGGAATTTGGCTCAGAAATCCACTCAGGGCTCCCAGCTTCAGCTGGCCATCTGGCATGACGGCTGCCTCCAAATTATGTTCACGTCCGTAGATAACCAAGTGGATTATCTCCAAGAACCATCTTCTCAGTGAGAAGAGAGGAGGCGGAGAAAATATCACATTCATGTGCTTGCCTGGAAAAGACCGCGGACATCAGCAATTTGCCCTTGCTGGCAATAACATTTGGTTGCTGCTCTGTAATGCAAAACCTAAATCAGGCTTATTAGTATGAAACTAAAAGGGCCTGAAGGGCAGCCAGGGTTTCCAAAACAGGCATCCATTGATGTCTGGCGCAGCCACAGAGCTGACAGGTCCCAGCTTGGGAAAGGTCAGTGAGGGCTCAGAGCATTCCGAACGCCTCCCTGACCCATTAACCACTGTAGGTATAATTAAGATGCATGTCCTTCCATTTCTGGATGTCACCCGCCTGTTGACAAGTCGTTCAGAGAATGAAAGCTAATGTTTAATAATTAGCTCAAGCAAAACATTGTCGGGGAGGCAGAGCTGGAAGAAGCTCAATGTATTATTGGCCTCCAAGCAGCACAATGAATAGAATTGATGTCAGTATGCGTACCTCGTAAGAATCTCTGCCCACAGACTCAAGAAGTACAACCTTTCTTTACCTGCCCTGAAATCCATGATTCTCAATCAGGTGTCATGTAGGTTCCTAGGGGACATTTGGCAATGTCTAGAGACATTTTGGTTGTCAAAGCGGGGAGCAGAGAGGGGTCACTACCCGTATGTAGTGAGCAGAGGTCAGGAATGCTGCCAACATCCCACAGTGCACAGAATAGACCCCCGCAGCAAAAAATCACCCAGCTCAAAATGTCTATAGTGCCGAGATGGCAAAACTCTGCCTTCAATCGACATAATTTCTACTGTAAGCTTTCCATTCTAATAACAAGAGAATTAACTTGTTTATGTGTTTAAAGATTAGTTCTTTGATAAATGTCAGTTATTGTTGGGGTTTTGACCCAGGGCTGAACCACAGTTCTAAGGTTTTAAGCTGAGACAAGATTGGGTAAGCGTAGGGTGGGCTTCCTAGGTGGTGCAGCGGTAAAGAATCTGCCTGACAATGCAGGAGATGACGGAGACATGGGTTCAGTCCCTGGGTTGGGAAGAGCCCCTGGAGAAGGAAATGGCAACCCACTCCAGTATCCTTGCGTGGGAAATCCCATGGACAGAGTAACCTGACAGCCTACAGTCTCTGGGGTCAAGAAAGGGTCAACATGACTGAGTGAGCACACAGTGGCCACTGTGCTTAGAGCAGGGAAGGTCACATCGACTGAAGCCTGACTTTCAGCCCCTGTTCCTTGAGGTCCTTCCTTCTCTGTCAGGAGGTTCAGTGTTATCTCTATGGCTTGAGGAGCTGCTACCCATTCTCCTCTTCACGTTTTATCTGGTGGGTGTCTTATGATCTAGTCTCTGCCCCCCTGATTTTTCTGTCACTCTGTCTTCTTGCAAACTCCTTTGTTCCTCTTAGCACTGCAGAAATCTCCTACATTCTGTAGGGGACAAGAACTCTCCCAGGCCTCCTCTGCTTTCTTCTTAGGCATGTGAGTGCATGAGTGCTAAGTCACTTCAGTAGTGTCCAACTCTTTGTGACCCTGTGGATTGTAGACCATCCGGCTCCTCTGTCCATGGGATTTTCCAGGCAAGAATACTGGAGTGGGTTGCCATGCCCTCCTCCAGGGGGTCTTCCTGACCCGGGGATAGAACCTGTGTCTCTTATGTCTCCTGCATTGGCAGGTGGGTTCTTTACCACTGGTGCCACCTGGGAAGCCCCTTCTTAGGCATATGCCTCCCTTAAGCTTAAATAAAGGGAAGCAAAAGGATAGGATGGAGGAGAGTGAAAAAACACATGAATTAATATCTCAAAATATTATCCAGCTGTCACAAAGGTCATGGGGAGATCAAATTAAGGAGTGTGCATCATTCTTGACCTGGATCTAGCAGGGGTACCCAAGCCTTCTTGTCTTCTGCCCACAGCATCACCTTTCATGCCTGTGGGTAACACAGGCTTAATATCAGGTTTCAGATATGCTGACCTCACGTATCACCCACTGAATGAGAAATGTTTTAAGGTCTCAGCCTTGGAGAAGGTTTCTTGGAAAACATTTCCACCTTGGCATAGAAGAAAATATAAAATTTTTGCATTCACTGTTTAGAGATGACCCAGCAGTGCCAGAAGCACCCCCAAGAGTTTGTTATAAACAATAAAAAACCTTTTTGGAAATAATTCCACAGCATCTGTTAAAATTACAAATAAGCATACCATTAGACCTAATAATATTTCTTCTGGGATTCTTTCCTCTGGGAATAAAAGAATTTTGAGCACTGTTTATAGAGGCAAGAAGAATATAGGAAAAAAGCCTGAAAGTGAAATGAATGAATTGAGGTGCATCCATACTGTATGTGGTGGTTAGTTTCATATGTCTCCTTGGTTGGGCCACAGTGCCAAGATACTTGGTCAGAGACTCCTCTGCATGTCTCTGTAAACATGTTTAACATCTAAATAGCTGGACTTTGAGTGAAGCAGATTACCCTCTGTAATGTGGATGGGCTTCATCCAATCAGTTGAAGGCCTTAATAGAACGAAGACTGACTACCCTTAGCAAGAAGTTCTGTCAATAGATGCCTCTGGAATCAAACTATAACTCTTCCTGAGTCTCTGGCCACCGGCCTCCTCTGCAGACTTTGCACTTAACCAGGCCTCTACCATGTCATGAACCAGTTCCTTAAAATCAGCATCAATCTTGTTCTCTCGTTCCTTTTTTTTTTTTAAATATATTTTATTGCAGTACAGTTGATTTATAATGTTGCCTTAATCTCTGCTATACAGCACAGTGATTCAGTTACACATATATATGTGTGTGTGTGTATGTATATAGAATATAGTCCCCTGTATAGTGGTATACAGTAGGAGCTTGTTTATCCATTCTATATAGAGTCATTTGCATCTGCTAACCCCAAACTCCTAATCCATCCCTCCCCCACCCCATCTCCCCCTTCATAACCACTAGTCTGTTCTCTATGTCTATGAGTCTACCTCTTTTTATTATTATGTATTTATTTATTTGGCTGTGCTGGGTCTTAGCCGCAGCACATGGAATGTAGTTCCCTGACCAGGGGTGGAACCCAGGCCCCTGCATTGGGAGCATGGAATCCCAGCCACTGGACCACCAGGGAAGTCCCTGTGAGTCTGTTTCTGTTCCATAGATAAGTTTGCTGCTACTGCTGCTAAGTCACTTCAGTCGTGTCCGACTCTGTGCGACCCCATAGACGGCAGCCGACCAGGCTCCACCGTCCCTGGGATTCTCCAGGCAAGAACACTGGAGTGGGTTGCCATTTCCTTCTCCAATGTGTGAAAGGGAAAAGTGAAAGTGAAGTCGCTCAGTCGTGTCCAACTAGTAGCAACCCCATGGGCTGCAGCCCACCAGGCTCCTCTGTCCATGTGATTTTCTAGGCAAGAGTGCTGGAGCGGCTTGCCATTGCCTTCTCCGTAGATAAGTTTATTTATGTCATATTTTAGATTTAATGTGTGATAACATATGGTATTTGTCTGTTACTTACTTCACTCAGAATAATAATCTCTAGTTCTGTCCTTGTTGCTGCAAATGACATTCTTTCTTTCTTTTTCATGGCTGAGTACTATTCTACTTGTGTGTGTCACATTTTTATCCATTCATCTCTTGATGGACATTTAAGTTCTTTCCATGTTGGCTACTGTAAATAGTGCTGCTCTGAATAGAGGGGTACATGTATCTTTTTGAATTACAGTTTTGTCTAGATGTATGCCCAGGGTAGGATTACTGGGTCAAATGGAAACTCTATTTTCAGTTTTCTGAGGAACCTTCATACTGTTTTTCATTGTTCCTGTTTAGTCACAAAGTCCCATCCAACTCTTTTGTGACCCCATGGACTGTAGCCCACCAGGCTCTTCCGTCCATGGGATTTTCAGCTAAGAATACTAGAGTGGGTTGCCATGTCCTTCTCTATGGGATCTTCCTGACCCAGGGATCGAACCTGTGACTCCTGCATTTGCAGGCAGATTGTCTACCAGGGAGCCACCTGAGATGCCTCTGTTTTTCCATAGTGGTTGCACCAATTTACATTCCTACCAACAGTTTCTTCACACCCTCTTCAGAATTAGTTACTTGTAGACTTTTTAATGATGGCCGTTCAGATCTGTGTGAGGTGATACCTCCTTGTAGTTTTGATTTGCAGTTCTCTAATATTAGTAATGATGATCATCTTTTCACATGCCTATTGGCCCTCTGTATGTCTTCTTTGGAGAAATGTCTATTTAGGTCTTCTCATTTTTTGATTGTGTCGTGTGTTCTTTTGTTATTGATTTGTATGAGATATTTATATATTTTGGAAACTAGGCCTGTGTTGGTGACTTCATTTGCAAATATTTTCTCCCAGTCCGTAGGTTGTCTTTTCATTTTGTTTGTGGTTTCCTTTGCTGTATAAAAGTTTGTAAGTTTGATTAGGCCCCATTTGTTTATTTTTGCTTTTATTTCTATTGTCTTGGGAGACTGACCTAAGAAAACAGTGATACAGTTTATGTCAGAGAACGTTTTGCCTATGTTCTCTTCTACAGGTATTGTGATGGCATGTCTTACAGTTAAGACTTTAAGCCATTTGGAGTTTGTATGTGTGGTATGATGGCGTCATCCTCTCATTTTCTTATAATGGGCTTTCGTGGGAGTGTTTTCTCAGCTACACCAGTAGTTCTCGAATCCAGCCACGCACCAGCAATCGCTCTGGGGCCTTTGTTTTATTTATTTGTTTATTTCTGGCTGTGCTGGGTCTTCATTGCTATGCTCGCTTTTCTGTAGTTGTGGCGAGTGGGGGCTCCTTTCCTGTTCCAGTGTGTGAACTTCTCAGTGCGGTGACTTCTGTTGTTGTGGAGCACAGGTTCCAGGGCACATGTCTTCAGGAGTTGCTGCTCCACGGCTCTTGCGTGTGGGCTGGGTGGTTGTGCATGGGCTTAGTTGCTCTGAGGCATGTGGCATCTTCCCAGATCAGGGATGGAACCCGTGTCTCCTGCGTTGGCAGGTGGATTCTTAACCACTGAGCCACCATGGAAGTCCCCCTTTATTTTAAAAGTACTGACTCCCACGTACCCAGTCCTTTCCCCGCCTTGGTCTGCTCAGTCAGAATGAGCACTGGCTGTTCCTGGTGTATCTCCCCTTCTTTTACTCTTCTCTTCCCTCTATGCTTTTTCCTTCTTCTCAACCTGTCACTGAAGCCCAGAAGTTACTTGAAGAGGGTACACAGTCAGAGGTGGAATGAAACCACTCCAAGTTATTTGTCCCCCACTCCAGGCTCTATGTAAAGTCCTGGAGAATCTCAAAGCCGTTACCTTGGGCCTCATCAGAACTCCAGCTGCCCATCGCCAAGTCTACTGCTAACTCATGTCATTGTTGTTTTAAATTTGGGTGTATATGGTTCCCCCCTCAAAAAACAAAACAGAGAAGGAGGCCTCCCAAGTCAACAGGAGGGAAATCCCAGGGCTCCACAGCTAGGGCCAGGCTCCAGATCTCTCCTGCACCCCACCAGCAAGATCTGAAGATCTGGGACCTCCCAGAGCAGAGAGGAGGGGTTACGGGATGTAAGACTGAAGGGGCTGGCCATCTCCAGCTCGCAGCTCTGCTCACCCTCCATGCCCACTCTTTTGAATGCCATCTTTCTCTTTAGAGATGCAAATGCTCACATAGCCCTGTGTAATGAGTTCAAGTCCATTATCCCATCTGATTCTCACTCCCACACGATGGATGTAGGGCTGTTGTTGATTTCATCTCCACTGACAGATTATGGAAACGAGGCTGAGAAACTAGTTAGGTGACCTCCCCGTGCTCAGTCCCTCAGTCATGTCCGAATGTTTGTGACCCCATGGACTGTAACCCGCCTAGTTCCTCCATTCATGTAATTTTCTGGGCAAGAATGCTGGAGTGAGCTGCCATTACCTCCTCAGACTCAACTAATTCGTAGTAGAAGAAATGATATTTGAACCCAGGTTTGACTCCAAACTTCTTTGTTCCCCATACCCACTACACTGCCTTCTCACCTTACTTAGATTGTTTGCTAAAGGACAAGCTCTTTTCCATTCCTTAAATATCCAGCCTTTAATCTTTGATGATAAGATGTGAAAAGCCTTCTCTTGTAATTGACAAGGGCCCTGACGCACACTGTTTTATTTGTGCGTTTGCTTTCATTGTAAGCTGTTTTGCATCTGTCTTTGTTAGTCATTCCATGTAAGGGGTTTTTACTTTATACTGTCTGCATCACAGAGTATTCAGGGCAGACAGTTTTACAGATGTGTTGGGGACAATATGAACTTGAAATTGGCAAGATACATATTTTTTCCCCTAAGTGGAAATTATTGTTCTGTTGATTGGGTGGTTTGTCTTCTTCATTCTGGGGACACTTGAACAATGGAATTGAAAGTTGCTTCTGAGCCAACAGATCAAACAATAGCAGACCTGAGAGTGAAAGCAGAAGAGTGTCTTGCAATTTGTGATAGGAGTTAACTTCCCCAGTTAAGGAAAACTTTCCCCATCTAAAAAAAAAAAAAATATGGAGTGGAATAGAGCCAGGCCCACAGGCAGCAGGATAATAACAAGACTGGCAGTAGAATACTCTAGGGCCTGGGGTTTTTTTCCTGACAAAAGAGGAAGGTCTGTGTTTTTGCTCATAGAAATGTTTTCCCAATGGAAAGCCCCAATACTATAATGTCAAAGTATTTCCCAAGTCTCAGCAATTGGTAAGAAGTAGAAATACTTGTTAGCCATCAAGAGAAGAGGGGAAAAAAAGGGACTTCAAGTTAGGCTAGACATTTTGGTGATCCATAGTATTTTTATTAAAAGCCAATGAATTATATAAGATTGCTAACCCCTGGTAGAACCGAAGAAGTTGAAAGAATTACTGTTTTTTTAAAAAAATTATTTATTATTTAGTCTGTGCTTGGTCTTAGTTGAGGCATGCGGAATCTTTTTAGTTGCAGCATACAACTCTTCTTTAGTTCCAGCATGTGGGAGCTAGTTACCTGACTAGGGGTCAAACCCGGCCGGTGCATTGGGAATGTGGAGTTCCAGCCACTGGACCACCAGGGAAGTCTCAGAAGTTGAAAGAATTACTAATGTATTGCACGGACAGCTGATCTCATTGATCAGAAATCTGTCTGATGACCAATTTCCTCTGCTCAACTCAAGGTGCACTTGAACCTCACCTGAGTTTGGTCTGCATTTGAGGCCCTGGAAGGTGATTGTGGATCCTGTGATTCTCTGGTCTCATAGCATGTCCAGCTCAGCTACAGTAAATGTTCCATTTTGTGACACTGGAATTTACCAGTCTGAGATGTGGGACACATTTCCTTAGTAACTTGGAAGACTAGAGCTGCGCTATGCCCTTGCCTCCTTCCTAAAACCCAAAGGCCTTGATTTAGCATCTTGGTCTTTTTATGCCAAACTGAAGAATAAAGTTGAAGGAAACATTGGCTGGTGTCATGTGCAGATGAGCCAGTGACTTGGAGACAGAGATGCAGGCCATTCTGAAGGCCAAGTCAAACCTCTGTCATTGTCAAGAAGATGGAATATCCTTGACTTTATAGGAAATGAGATGCCACCATATCACACTGGGGGGCAGGGATAAGGAAGGACCCTTATTAATCTGACCTGAGTGACTATCCCTTCAGGCTCTTATCTTCCATATCTCTCAGGCTTTAACCATTTATTAAGTCATCCAGATGCACTGCCAGCCCACCTCTCTGAATAGCACTGAAAAAGACCCCAGCTTCATTTCTGTTTGCTGTTCTGGGGCAGACAGAAAAATAGCCTTTTGCCATTTCCTCTTAAATAGTAAAGAAGCTGCATTGGTTTCTCCCTTTGTGAACAACAGACCACCCTATAAAAGAGAACAAGGCTGTTCGGACTTGTGTAAATACAGAGATGACTAAAATCAAAATACTAAAGCAGTCAGCTTTGGTATAAAACATGTTGTCAAGATTTCTTAAATTATTGCATTACTTATTATATGGTTTCAGATTTTTAGTAGAGTATAACTGATTTACAGCATTATATAGTTGCAGATGTGCAGCAAACAATATCATTTATACATGCATATATGTCTTTTTTTCTTCAGATTCTTTCCCCATGTAAGTTATTACAGAATATTGAGTAGAGTTCCCTGTGCTATACAGTAGGTCCTTGTTTGCTATCTATTTTATATATAGTGGTGTGGGTATGTTAATCCTCACCTAATCTATCACTTCCCCCCACATTTCCCCTTTGTAACCACGTTTGATTTTGAGATTTATGAATCTGTTTCTGTTTTATACAAAAGTTCATTTGTATCATTTTTATTAGATTCCATGTAAATGATATCATATGATACTTGTCTTTCTCTGACTCACTTTACTTTGTATGATAATCTCTAGGTCCATCCATAATGCTGCAAATGGCATTGTTTTTTCCTTTCTTATGGCTGAGTAACATCTGCTGTATATAACATGTACCGCATCTTCTTTATTTATTCTTCTGTCCATGGACATTTAGGTTGCATCCATGTCTTGGCTACTGTAAATACTGCTGCAGTGAACATCGGGGTGCGTGGATCCTCTTTTAAATTTTTATTGAAATATAGTTGATTTACAGTGTTGTATTAGTTTTAGGTATACAGCAGAGTGAATCATACTGATACATGTATATGTACATTAAGTTACTTTATGAGTGCATGCTAAGTCGCTTCAGTTGTGTCCAATTCGTTGCGATCCTATGGACTGTAGCAGTCTCCTCTGCCCATGGGATTCTCCAGGCAAGAATACTGGAGTGGGTTGCCATGCTCCCTCCGGGGAATCTTCCTGACCCAGGAATTGAACCCACGTCTCTTTTGTCTCCTGCATTGGCAGGCAGGATCTTTACTACTGGCACCACCTGGGAAGCCCATACAGATATATGAACCAATTCTTTTTTTAGATTATTTTCCCATATAGGCCATTATAGAGCATTGAGTGGAGCTCCCTGTGCCATATAGTAGATTCTTATTAGTTATCTCTTTTAGATATACTAGTGTATATGTGTCAATCCCAGTCTCCCAATTTTTCCCTCCCCATCATCCCCTGGTAAGCACAAGTTTGTTTTCTACATCTGTGACTCTACTTCTGGTAGAAGTAGTACTAAGTTCTTTTGTACCCTTTTTTCAGATTCCACATAAAAGCAATATCATATGATATTTGTCTTTCTGTGTCTGACTTACTTCAGTCAGTATGACAATCTCTAGGTCCATCCATGTTGCTGCAAATGTCATTATTTTGTTCTTTTTCATGATTGAATAATAGTCCATATTATATATGTATCCTATCTTTATCCATTCCTCTGTTGATGGACATTTAGATTGCTTCCGTGTCTTGGTTATTGTGAATAGTGCTGTAATTAACATTTGGGTGCATGTATCTGTTAGAATTATGATTTTCTCAGGATATATGCCCAGAAGTGGGATTGCTGGATCATATGGTGGTGGTGGTGGTTTACTCGCTAAGTCATGTTCAACTCTTGCGACCTTATGGACTGTAACCTGCCAGGCTCCTCTGTCCATGGGATTCTCCAGGCAAGAATACTGGAGTGGGTTGCCGTTTCCTTCTCCAGGGGATCTTCCCGACCCAGGAATTGAAGCTGGGTCTCCTGCATTGCACGGAGACTCTTTACGAACTGACCTACCAGGGAAGATCATATGGTAGTTCTATATTAGTTTTTTAAGGCACTTTATACTGTTCTCCATAATGGTTGTACCAATTTACATTCCCACCGATAGTACAGGAGGGTTTCCTTATCTCCACACCCTCTCCAACACTTATTGTTAGTAGACTTTTTTTGATAATGATGGCCATTCTGACTGGTGTGTCATGATTTTTTCCATTGATGTATTGCCTGGAGCTTTGGAATTAAACATTAATATGAGGCGTGCAAACAGTTAACATGTGCCAGCCCAGCTTAAGCGCTAATCTTTGTCTGTTTACCCCATACAGCACCAGGAATAGGCAGTGTCGTGTTGTGCTTTCCAGTTTCTGAAACACTCAGTGAAGCTTCACAGTAAGACCGTGGAGGGATGGTATTGTTTCACCCGTTTTATAGATAAAGGTGTTGAGCCTTGACAGAACTTGATGTAGTTACTGTTTGCTGGAAGCTGCTCCGATACAGTGTAAAGAATTAGTATTTGCAACTCTTTCTCCTCAGACTGGTCAATTACATTATTGTTCATTCAATTTACGGAAAGATAGTGCAGCTGTTCACACAAGTGAGGTGCCACCGTGGTGCTCTAACATGGGGAGTTTGCCACAATATTGAGCAGACGCTGTGCAAATATGTGTATTTACTGTTTTCTGTAAGTTGCTATATTCTTTATTTTATATATATATATATATATATATATATATATATGTTTTATTTTTGGCTGTACTGGATCTTTGTAGCGGCATGTAGGCTTCTGTAGTTGCAGAACAGAGGCTTAGCTGCCCTATGGCTCTTCATTCCCTGACCAGGGATCGAAGCTGTGTCCTCTGCATTCAAAGGCAGTTTCTTAACCACTGGACCACCAGGGACGTCCCTGAGGGTGTGTCTTTATTTATGTGTGATGAATAGAAAGTGTTCTGGAAGCATGTTCACACAACTGATAGCAGCGGTCACCTCTGTGGAGGTGTGTGAGAAAGCGGGGACGCCTTCTGTCTTAGTTTGAGATACTTAGGTATTGTTGGACTGTTTAATGACAAAGATACATTGCATTTGTAATCGAATTTTCATTTACTAAAGATAAGTAAAGCATCTTCCCTACATTAAATCTCTCTTTCCTCTCTGTCTCCAGTTCTGCAGACCTGCACAAGCCAAAAGGATATAGTTACCCTCTAGGGTAAAAGTAACCCACAGTGACATTGACCCATGTGGCCACTGGCCCACCATACACCGTGCGGACCCTTGTGAGAGGCAGTCCATGAATTTAAAACAAGGAAAGAGTAAACACTGACTCTGTTGTTTGTCTGAGGCACTTTCCCTATGTCAGCTGATTTGAGCCTCTCTCTATCTATACAGGCAAGGAATAATTAGCCCTCATTCTACAGATGATAAATCCAGAACTTAGACAGAAGAAGTGACTTGCCCTTGATCACACATAATATGTAGCAGAGCCACCTTTGTGGCTTTTCTGTACCACACTGCCTCCTGGAAACTGGCTTAATACAGTTGTATTTAGGTGAAAGTTAAGATGCAGAAGAATTATCATTTGGTTTCTATTTCTGCTTTTGTGAGAGACCTTTTGAGTTAAATTTTCCTTGGCAATAATCTTTGTGATCCTAGTTTAGAAAAATGAGGGGAGTCCCCTAGAAGGAAAACAGGGGCCATCGGTTAATGCAATTTTTGTTGTTGTTCGATTTGCATTTTATGTGCTGAATAGAAATCTTGGTAGCAGAGGCGTCTTGAGTGAGAGTTGGTGACTGCAGCCCTCATAGCATTTCAAGCTTTCTCTCAGCCCCGAAATACACCCTCATACATCACTGTCTGTTGTCTCTCAGTATTTCCATTGGTCTAGCTCTCCTCTCAAAGTGGGAATGTGCAGGCTCCCACCTGGCAGAAGCAGATAGGTTACAACTCTAGAAACAATTTTGTTGCCAGGTAATACTCTACTGTCCCTCTACACTGAAGATCACACCCACACACAAACTGTCAACTGGAAAAAGAAATCCACTTGATTTGTGTTAAGTGACTTGGTTTTCCAAGCATGTTCATCTCAAATCTTGGCTAAATGGTAATTGTACATTTAAGGGATGACCCCAGCTCTCTCAAGTAAATTTGTAGTTTTGTTAAGAACCAGGGGAAGGAAAAAATAAAAAAAAACATCTAGAAGGGGAGGTCACCAAATTATTAACAATGCTTATGTGAAGCAACAAGATTTCTAGCAATTTTTCATTTCTTCTTTATACTTTTCTAGTTTATCTTGGATTTTCCACAAGAAAACATGTACTCGCATTTTAGTGTTAGTCGTTCAGTCATGTTCGACTCTGCAGCCCCGCAGACTGTAGTTCGCCAAACTCTTCTGCCCACGGGATTCTTCAGGCAAGAATACCAGAGTGGGTTGTCATTTCCTTCTCCAGGGGATCTTCCCGACCCACGGATCAAACCCGAGTCTCCTGCATTGCAGGCAGAATCTTTACTTGCATTTTAGTCAGACTAAATGTTATTTTTTAAGTTCCAAAAAGCAGGTTAAAAAGCTTTACTTGCAGTATTATTATTCTTGATATTTAACAATGTCCTTTAAAAATTTCTAGGGAGAAGTAGCAAAAAAAAATGTTTATAATGTCTGTTCATAAGTGAAGGCATTATGGTTGTTGTTTTTTTTCTTTATATGTTCGTGTATTTTTCATATTCTCTCTAGGGAGCTGTACAGAATGTTTAATCTTAAATAATAGATGTTTTTAAAGACTGGAAATTTGATGGAGGGGTAATTCTATTAAGCTCCAAAATGCTATTATTGCTTTTATAACAATGACATATCCCCTCATTCCTAGAATAGTTGAGATTTCTCCAAGATACCTAATTTATGCTTGAGGAGTAATGTATCTGTCTTTCAAGCTCTAAGTCAAAAAATGCTCTCATTCCTCCCAAACTGATTTAAGTTCTTTCACTCACAAAATAATAATGAGCCTCCGTTCTTTAACATGTCATCTCATGATGATGGTATTTGGACAAGTTCTCATCTTTAGATCATCTCCTTTCCTTGGAAATCCTGGGACTCCAGTCACCCACACTTTCCCTCCAGATGCTGTCTCGGGCCTCGTTTCATCAAAAGGATCCATACTTTTCTTTCTTTCTTTCTTTTTTCCCAATATGCTTCACAGCTGGAGCTGTTTTTATGGGGTCAGTACTGATTATTATAAATGAGATTTCACATCTGGGACAGCATGGTGATCCTTGGCCTCAGCCAGCCACCCTTTAGCTCCATTTTCAAAAGGTATCAAATGCCAGTGTTCTCGGTGAGAGAAGAAACGTGATAAAGGGATTCACATAGGAAGGTCAGCCTTACCTTCCTAATTCTGAGACATTTATCTCTGTGTTCATCATTGGAACTCTGAGTCAAACTTATATCGCCATCCTTGCTTTAAAAAAAAAAAATTCCTTTGGCCAGCTGCATCTAATTTGAGACCTGTTTCATTAAATACTCACAGTAAAGGTCTTTGGCAAACCTAAGAATTAATATTATGCCAGATGATTTTTTTAAAAAAACATATAAAGTGTTCCGAATTAAGACTTAATTTAAAACCAGAATTCTTTGCTTTAAGTGAAAATTTTATTTATTTTTTTAAAAGGGAGGGATGCTTTTTCTAGGAGGAGGAAATAGTGACTGTAAACTGCAGCTGCAAATCAGAGCAGCTTACCAGCATCAAAAAAAAAAAAAAAAAAAGAAAGCTGTTTATGGAGCACAACATTCCTTCTTTGACACAGTAAGTAAATGCAATATGGTGACACAGGCCATTTAAGTAAATACCAGCTCTAATAATAGCTGCATATCAGTTGGAAGGTATTTTTATCATGTGTGTGCTGGCTCTGAAGCCATAGCCTTCATCAAACAGAGCAAAATGTGTGATCAGTCTGGCCCCATTTCAGAGAAAGAAGTGATTGATTGTTTGATCCCTGGAGGCATCAATGCTGCTTAATGGGTCCTTAGAGCTAAGAATAATGGAGGAAAAAACCCTGCGTGTCATTTGATAACCTCCGTGGCTAAGGATAAGAGTTTGGGAGAGGAAGGAGTGGAATAAGAAAAAGAGGAAATTTAATTCCCCAATTAATCTTACTCTGTTTCTGACATAATTCTGGATGGCATAGAATATTAAAAATTGACATGCCTCACATTCCTGTTCTTCCCCTCCATTCTATCTCTTATCCATCGCTGTCAGATTTTCCCTAGAGAATGGGGATAGGATTCCCCAAGGACTTATGACAAAGGAGAGAAGAAAGTGAACCCTCCCTACATTTTGCAATATTTGATTTAGTTTTCACCAAAGTTCAGCTACAGGTGGTCTTATGAGATGAAAGGTACTCTCAAAGTGGTTTGAAATATACTAACATTCTCTGACATTTTCTTTTAGAAATGGAGCCTAATTTCCATTCCCTTGAGTGTTGGTTGAACTTAATGACTCACTTCTAACTGATAAAATATGGCAGAAGGGACAGCCTGAGACTTCTGAAACTAAGTTCATAAAAGTCATATTTCCCTGTCTCTCATCACTCAGTCTCAAGGAAGGCAACAGCCATGTTGTAAGGATGCTCACCCAGCCTGTGGAGATGCCTGCGTGGTAAGGAGCTTCTCCTAAGATCCTGCAAGGAACAACCTACTACCAATAGAGCCAGCCCTGTCTTCAGATGACCGTGGTCCCAACCAGCAGCTTGCTGCTTCTGCAGGAGAGACTGTGAGCTACCAGCTCAGCCACTCCCTTTTCCTAAGACAGGGTGTGACATCATAAATGTTTGTTGATTTACTTTTCGGATTTGTATACACAGATCATATCCCTGAGGCAGAGCTGTGTTCCCTAGCTGCTTTTGGACAGATTTAAGTATTTTTATATCTGTCCTTCCTATTCCTATTTGGAACCAGTCTGTTGTTCCATGGCCAGTTCTAACTGTTGCTTCCTGACCTGCATACAGGTTTCTCAAGAGGCAGGTCAGGTGGTCTGGTATTCCCATCTCTTTCAGAATGTTCCACAGTTTATTGTGATCCACACAGTCAAAGGCTTTGGCATAGTCAATGAAGCAGAAATATATGTTTTTCTGGAACTCTCTTGCTTTCTCCATGATCCAGAGGATGTTGGCAATTTGATCTCTGGTTCCTCTGCCTTTTCTAAAACCTGCTTGAACATCTGGAAGTTCACGGTTCACATATTGCTGAAGCCTGGCTTGGAGAATTTTGAGCATGACTTTACTAGCGTGTGAGATGAGTGCAGTTGTGCAGTAGTTTGAGCATTCTTTGGCATTGCCTGTCTTTGGGATTGGAATGAAGACTGAACTTTTCCAGTCCTGTGGCCACTGCTGAGTTTTCCAAATCTGCTGGCATATTGAGTGCAGCACTTTCACAGCATCATCTTTCAGGATTTGAAATAGCTCAATTGGAATTCCATCACCTCTACTAGCTTTGTTTGTAGTGATGATCTCTAAGGCCCACTTGACTTCACATTCCAAGATGTCTGGCTCCAGGTGAGTGATCACGCCATCGTGATTATCTTCGTCGTGAAGATCTTTTTTATACAGTTCTTCTGTGTATTCTTGCCACCTCTTCTTAATATCTTCTGCTTCTGTTAGGTCCATACCACTTCTGTCCTTTATCGAGCCCATCTTTGCATGAAATGTTCCCTTGATATCTCTAATTTTCTTGAAAAGATCTCTTGTTTTTCCTATTCTGTTGTTTTCCTCTATTTCTTTGCATTGATCACTGAGGAAGGCTTTCTTATCTCTCCTTGCTATTCTTTGGAACTCTGCATTCAGATGCTTATATCTTTCCTTTTCTCCTTTGCTTTTCACTTCTCTTCTTTTCACAGCTATTTGTAAGTCCTCCTCAGACAGCCATTTTGCTTTTTTGCATTTCTTTTCCATGGGGATGGTCTTGGTCCCTGTCTCCTGTACAAAGTCACGAACCTCTGTCCAGAGTTCATCAGGCACTCTATCTATCAGATCTAGTCCCTTAAATCTATTTAAGAGTCTTATGCTGGGAGGGATTGGGGGTGGGAGGAGACGGGGACGACAGAGAATGAGATGGCTGGATGGCATCACCGACTCTGTGGACATGAGTTTGAGTGAACTCTGGGAGTTGGTGATGGACAGGGAGGCCTGGCATGCTGTGATTCATGGGGTCGCGGAGAGTCGGACACGACTGAGCGACTGAACTGAACTGAGCAATAATTTTGATTGTTTTGCCCTTTTCATTCTATAGATATGTCGAAAGTGGCCTGGTTGTACCTCAGTGAACACGTATAGTAGGGGAGATGTCAGTGATCTGATCAGGATGGATGACTTTCATCATTTAGATGCAATAACACTTAAAACATGAATTACCATCGGAGAATAGAGATCCTCTTCGGAAGATAACTGTCTCTGGAAAAATACTGTGATGAATTTTCAAGGAAAAAGAGAAGGCCCTAAGAGCTTAGATTTTGCAAGAGTTATGATGGCGCTTGGTTAAATAACCATGGATTAGAATTCCTTATAATCGTGGAGGTGGTGGTGGAAAGTTAGAGACAGGTGACCGAGAGAGGCTGCAGCTCAACCATGGAAATGGCCATGGGTGTCTTAAAAACAAGATTGTGTAGCACTGATTTTTAGCTGTTTGAATTTCTGCAGAAGTCCTGCATAAATATTCTCTAGGCTTTCAATACAATGTCCTAGTTGTGTGAGAGATTCATTTAACGGAAGTGAAGAAGAAATGACTAACATGGTGAGAGAACTGAGACAAGGGGGATTGATTCAGCAGAACCAGGAGCTCAGTCAGGGCTGTGGTGATTCGCAAACACCTAAGCCCCTCAAGGAATTTAGAGAAGTCTTGCAGATGGCATTAGACTTCTCAGAATCTATGAAGGGCAGATCTGGTTCCAACCTGACCACCCGGCTAACATCCGTGTTACGTGCATAGCTCTTTTCGGCCTTCCAAGTTGTTTTGAATCTTCAGTATGAAGTTTTGCTCGTAAACATGGGTTTTCCTTCATGTGTGTTCAGAGTTCTGTCCCTCTAGATTGTGATGTTACCTAGACTTTTTTTTTTTCACCAGTTTATCTACAAGGTGCATTTCTAAAACAGGACTCTTTCCTGCCTTCATGTGGGGAGTGTATGTGTGTTTGTGATCTGCGGGGCTTTAAATGAAATAATGTGCGTACAACATTCACCATAGTGCCTCCTATATAGTAAGCCCTCAGTACAATACATTAATCTCACAAATCAACTTTAGTGCATCTAGACCAAGAGAATATCAACCACAGAAATTAGGCAAAATCTTGGGGAGAATGGTAAACCTTTCTAAGGACTTAGGATAGGGCCTCAAGACTTAATTTTGGTGAAGTCTCAAGGGGCATGCTCGCCTCTTGATTTTAACTGGAAAAATGCATAGGAATGTGATGGTGAAGGGTCTTGAATGCTCTGCTGATGATGTTGTTGAACAAAGCAGTGACAGTCCTGTATCTGTTTTAAAAAGATCTTTGGCTATGTGGGTAATGGCTTAAGGGACAAGAGGACTCAGTGAGTTGACTAGACGGCTACTGCAATAGTCCTAGTAAAGATGAGGAGGGCTTGAATGAATGCTGTGACTGTGGGGATGGAGAGAAGAGGTTTGCTTTAAGAGGCTGGGAGAAGGAACTGCACTGGATTTGGAGACCAAGTGAACGTTGTGGGCAAGATAAGGAAAGAAGCAAGGACCACAGAGGAATATTTGAGCATGTGGTGACCAGTGATGCTGGGGGCAGAAGACAAGGCAAGGGCTGGGATAACTGAGGATTTCAGCTTGGGCAGTCAGGTGATTCCTTTATCCAAAATAATAAATAAGGGATAAGTTTGTTTTATCTCCTTTTAGGAATTTTTAACAGTTCTACACACAAGGAAGCCTGCCCCTGACTTGCCCGAGAAAGTCCCAATGAACGTCCCCCAACCCCACCAAGAGAGAGAGAGAGAAAGGAAAACAAAAAGACTTTAAAAAGTCCTCATGTTTGCATTTCACCTGGCACCTTTTCCCACTCTATATTTCACCTCTGGCTTGAGAAGGGAGAACTTTGCCCCAGGGAGGCCCATCGTTACAATGAAAATTCCTGTGTAACAGTAAATCTTCCTGCCTTCAACTGATGACCCACTTATAAGAAATAAGATTCAAAAGAAGTCACAACTGGAATCAAATTCCTCCCTAACGTAAGAATCAGTCTGCATTTGGCGTGTGTGTGCCTGTGTGCACATGTGTGAGTGTTGCGGGGTGTGTGCATCACCCCTCATTTACATACACAGACACGGAACACACGGTAGTATAGAGTCTTTTAATAGGTCTTGGTGTTGCCATGGTAACATGAGCAGACGCAGGACTCCTAGTCACTTAGGGAAAACCTGCAGTTTGTGATACGCACCTGTGGAGAGATTTCAGCTACCAGGTGGACCATTGTAGCATGTGATGCTCAAATAACCTCCTGGGTTCTGTTTATGTTTGGCTGCTTCTAATCTTGCTCATATCTGCTGTTTCAATCAGCCTTTTCCCAGGACCATAGCACTCCAGCTCTCCTCCTGGTCCTTGATGCTGAACAACACTTCTCTATAAAGGTCTCTGGGCTGCTGTGAATTGAGCCTTTCCCCACTTAGGTGACACTGGTGCGGAAATAACTTACAGTTCTTCTTTACCTTAAAGATGGGCTTCCCAGGCAGTGCTAGTGATAAAGAATCTGCCTGAAATGTCGGAGACCCACGTATGATTCCTGGGTCAGGAAGACCCGCCCTGGAAAAGGAAATGGCAACCCACTCCAGTATTCTTCCTGGAGAATTCCATGGACAGAGGAGCCTGGCAGGCTACAATCAATGGGGTCACAAAGAGTTGCATGTGACTATGTGACTTTCACTTTCACGTTTCATTCTTTAAAGATAATTGAAATTATATACCACTAAAAATAGTTTTAGAGACAATAGGCTTCAGAATGCCAGAAAATTCATTTCTCAGGTTATTCATGTACGTGCTCATGAAAATGACATGTCTGTGACCTACAGACTCAAAATACCAAGTCAGAGGTCAGTTACATGTGGGGGAGGGTTTTAGAAATGCCCTACTCATTCACTCCAAAAGAAAATCAATCTGGCCTTTAATATTTTTCTTAGGAGAATTGGAAATAGTGTTCATTAGAGAAATCTACTTCCCTCCAACTCCAAAGGGACTTCAAATTTTCCAATTGCACTTAAATATTGTGTCTCTGGTAATGGCTGTCCTGACGAAGAGCTGCTTCCTTCTGGATAATATTCAAATAATCTTCTAAGGCTTCTATCTGCTAAAACTGGTTCAAAAATTGGATTTACTTAAGAATTCATCCTAAACTACCAAACCATTACTTTTGCTGTGTAATCTGTATATGATCATCTATAAATGTTGTTATGGGCCTTTAATAAGTAAGTGATTTTCTCTTTTAAGCTTCAGTTGAAACAGACCTTGTCATGAAAAATTTACCAGTATTAATTTTAGAATATTTTCTAGTAAAGATATGTGTTTATGTATATTCACACAAACATGCACACAGATATACTTATATATATTTGTGTGTAATGGCAACCCACTCCAGTATTCTTGCCTGGAGAATCCCAGGGACAGGGGAGCCTGTTGGGCTGCTGTCTATGGGGTCGCACAGAGTCGGACATGACTGACGCAACTTAGCAGCAGCAACAGCAGCAGCAACCCACTCCAGTATCCTTGCCTGGCAAATTCCATGGACAGAGGAGCCTGGTGGGCTGTAGTGCATGGGATCAGAAAGAGTTGTGCATGACTGAACAACTGAGCACTCACACACACATTTGTATGTAAGGATACACGTGAATTTTATGGCACGGAGACAGCTTGATTGTGGGATCAAAATTTCATGATGTGTATTCTCCTTCTATGTGACTTTAAGTTACTTAACCTCTCTGCATCTCAGTTTTCTTGTCTGTACAATGGCAATAGCAATAGTTATCATGTCACAGAGCAGGCTGATGATTAAATAAGTCAGGAAATTTATAGTGCTGAAAACAGCCTGGTACCTTGTAAGTGTTCTGTAAATGTTAGCTATTTTTATTAGAAGTAGTCCAAATAACCCATATTTTAAAACAGTGAGTCTCCAGCAAACAGGAAACTTTTCAGTTATCAGCGTGTTTTACAATGTGTCACTTGGTAGTGGCAATAGTATTATTCCTATAGTCTGCTCTTATTGGAGAGTGTGACTCAGTGGTGCCACCTTCATTCAGGTGGATATCTCTCTCCTAAAGCCTTCAGCTTGTCAGAGAGCAAATTAAATCCACGCAGAGAAAGCTGTTTCATTTGTGGCCATTTTTTGTCCTTACTGGTGGTGATCCCGGTGAGGGGGTTGTACTCCACTTTGAAAATCTCCTTTCCCTTGCTGGTATAAGAGTGAGGAAAGAGTGTATGGAATTTCTAGCCTGGATACATATGTTCAAGCAGGGTTGGAATTTCCGAACAAAGGAGGAGGATGGCTGGCTTGTAGATAACCCTTGTTTTGAAATCAAGGTGAAGGATAGTTGAAGATGGCCATGGTCATGGTCACGGGGGGAGTTTCTATAGGTTTTTATTAGTACCTCAGAAGTTAAACATATACCATTATCCTTAAGGAAATCTGGGCTCTAGAAAGGGTAATGGCTGGAGTGATGTAAGAAAGATTTGGTAACAATGGCTCCTCTTCACTGAGGTCTCCCTCTGAAACAGGTACCACACTCAGCACGCTGTTCACTGTTTCTTCACCCACCCACCACTCAGGGGAGGCCCTGAAAATGCCTCGCATACAGTAGCTTGGTGTTCCATCCACACCTGTGCATCTGCATCTTCAGACAACTCTGAGGAGGTAACATTGGTCCCTAATCACAGGAAGCATGCTCTTATGCTTGTTTCAGTAGGCTGTATTTTATAGAACAGCTTTATATTCACAGATACATTGGAGCCTTCTGTACTAGATGGAGGGTTGGCAAACTCTTCACATCTTAAATTACTGTGGTACGCTTGTGACAATCAATGAGCCAATGTTGAGACGCTATTATTAAACTGTGTCAAAGTCCACACTTTATTCAAGGTGCCTTAGTTTTCACCAGATGCCCCCTTTTGCTTCATTCAGATGGCCTAAGTGTTTAACCTCATGCACCCGGACCACTCCATTACATTTAGTGGCCATGTCTCCATAGGCTTCTCTTGGCTGTGAGAATTTCTCAGTCTTGTTTCTTATGACCTGGACAGTTCAGAAGAGTCTGGTCAGGCATTTTATAGGATGGCTGACAGCTGGAATTTTTCTGCTGCTTTTCTCATCCTGAGACTGGGGTGGTAGGTTATTGGGAGGAACACCACAGAGGGAAAATGTCATTTCATCACCTCTTAGGAAAGGGACGTGATGTTAACATGACTGTGACCACTGGTGTTGACCTTGACCCCCAGGCCAGGGTAGTTGGGCAGGTTTGTCCACTGTCACATTTCTCTGCTCCCCACTCTCCATACCATTCTGTAGCGGAGGCAAGTCACTGTGCACAGTCTACTCTAAGGGGCGGGGAGTCCTCTTCCCCTTCTTGCGGGCAGAGTAGCTACAGAGATCATTTGGAATTCTTCTTCACGGGAGATTTGTAGTCATTTCTCAAGTAAGACTATGCAGAAGAAAATTGGCCAAAGGGAAAATTATGGTTGACAGATGTGTAGAGATGAAGTGTTAAAAGCAACAAAGGGAAAGCAATCTGAGAAGTAGCATTTTTCATGTATTTTTTAAAAATTACCTAAATAGACAAAAATGTGCAAACATATTTATTGCTGTATTGCTTATAATACTTAAGGACAGAAAGCAAGTAGAATATACAAACAACTCATGGTACATTCATAAAACCATTAAGTCAGGAACATTCTGTACATTTGAATATATAAAACTATTGGCATAGAAATATAGCAATAGTATGCTGATGAATGAACTATACACAATATGAGTATACATAATGTAAGTATACACATATATAAATATACTTGAAATATAAGTATATACACGTTTGTTTAAACATATACAATATCTGAAAGATTAACATATAGGAAAAAATTACTGTCATTATCTCTAGCTGGTAAGACTATATGTCATTTAGAATTTTCCTTTGTAATACCTATACTTTGTATTTTCTTCAATAGCTTTTCATTTATCTAATAAAACATTAAAAATTAAAAGAAAATGGCTTGAAGCAAAAGCTTTACTGACAAATATAACACTAGCCCTAGTGTTAGTGTTCTGAGTCATGAAAAACCCGTTATATGCTAGCTTTTAAAATGCCTCTACTAGAACTTGGAATGGAGAAGAAGGCAAGAGCTTCATTATGTTTTTATGCTATTTACTTTCACAGCAGTAATTCTGTTAATAACTGTAGGACATTCTCCATTCTGGGACTCTGATCCTGGAAACCGGAGCACAGAGGGCTGTGTCGCTCCAGCCTTTCCCCGTCTTCTGCGTTGCCCGTGAGCCTTCATTCAGGGAACCCCGCGGTCCTCCATGCAGGACCCCCCACCTCCCACTCGTGCGCTCCTCTCTCGGTGTCCGCCCTCCTCCTGGCTGCTTCCAGATCTTCCTCAGTGTGCTAGCTTCCTTAGCATCGCCACGTAAGACCCTTCATCATCCTGCACCAGCCCCTTCTACTGCTGCTGCTGAGTCACTTCAGTCGTGTCCGACTCTGTGTGACCCCATAGACGGCAGCCCACCAGGCTCCCCCGTCCCTGGGATTCTCCAGGCAAGAACACTGAAGTGGGTTGCCATTTCCTTCTCCAATGTGTGAAAGTGAAATTGAAGTCGCTCAGTCGTGTCCGACCCTTAGCGACCCCACGGACTGCAGCCCACCAGGCCCCTCCATCCATGGGATTTTCCAGGCAAGAGTACTGGAGTAGCTTGCCACTGCATTCTCCGGCACCAACCCCTTCAGTTTCAGTCTGATCCCTCACTCGAGTCAAAAACGGATCACTGCAGCTGACCTGCAGACACGCCCTGTGCAGTCTTCTGTTGCCTTCCTTAAGGCACCTCCACACCTCACCTCAGCTCTCCATCTTCTGACCCCTCTCTTTCCTTAAAGGTCTAGATTAATTGCCCCACCCCGGCCGGTGCTGTGCTTCTTACGCAAACACACACACACACACTTTTCCCAGCTATCCCAAATCCTGTGATCCTTCTCCTGTTTTATCTTCCAGAGCACCTCTTGTCTGCGAGCTGTTCTCAGCAGAAGAACTTAAGACGCTGGTATAGCTTCACTGAATCCCCTAAGAGCAGAGCTTGCTTTCCACTAGTCAGGTCCTCCTGGTACCTAGGAGAGCGATGCATGCCTTTGGCCCTCATTACATGTTTGCTGATGCTCATGCCTCTATGACAGCCTCAGTGAGAGAGAGAACGAACATGTGTTTGAGATAAGAATAAGCGTAATATAAATATAGCATTCAAAACCCAGCAATGAGAGCACGACTGCCTCTGAGCTCGGTTGCTCACCTCCTGAGTCATCACACGTTCCTTACCCTTTCCGAGTCTGTTTCTTCTTGTGCAAAATGGGCATGATGCTGGCACCTGCCTCACAGAGCTGGGATGGGGATAAAATAAATCATGTGAAGCACTCGCTGTTTCAAGTTGTCAAACAAGATTAACTCTTGTCATCATTAGCTGTCATGTGAACTAACTCCTTCAAAATTACATAGGCTGTGAGCACACAGTCTGTCTCATAGTCCACTGCTATGCCTACTCATTTTTTTTTTATTAAAAATTTTTTTTTTTTTATCTCAGAAGCCTAGTTCTTTGTTTTGGAAATAATTTAATTGATAATACATCTGTTTGTGTCATCTTCAATTTTTTTTCATCAATGTGTCATATTTTTGGAGTACAGGTCTTTTGTCTCTTTAGATAGGTTTATTCCTAGGCATTTTATTGTTTTTGATGCAGTGGTAAATAGGATTGTTTCTTTAGTTTCTCTTTCTGATCTTCTGTTGCTAGCGTGTAGAAATGCAAAAAATTTCTGTGTATCAATTTTGTATCCTGTAGTTTTACCAATTTCATTGATGAGTTCTAATAGTTTTCTGGTAGTGTCTTTAAGATTTTCTATGTATAGTGTCATGTCATGTGCAAAAAGTGACAGTTTTACTTCTTTTCCAATGGATTGCTTTTATTTCTTTTTCTTCTCTGATTGCTTCCAAAACTATGCGAAAAAAAAAAAAAAAAACAGTGGCCAGAGTGGACTTCCTTGTCTTGTTCCTGATTTAGAGCAACTGCTTTAAGCTTTTCAGCTTTTTCACGTATGATGTTACCTGTAGATTTGTCATATATGGCCTTTCTTGTGTTGAGGTATGTATTCCCTCTGTGTCCACTTTCTGGAGAGTTTTTAATCAGAAGTGGGGCCAACACAATTTAGAAGCGCACATGCTGCTGAGGATCAAGGAGGATGTGTTGTAACTGCTTTAAATCGTACCCAGAGTTTGTTTTAATCAGATATGCTGCAGTGGGAAGCACAGAGATGACTGCCTTTGAAAGCAGAGTTTGTTACTCGGTGCTCCCAAGAGGAAGGGACACTCCACACCATGCAGAGCCACATGGAGAAGCAGCCGGGTGGTCAGGAGGCAGCAGGAGTGAGGGACAGCATGGCAGAGCCTTTGTTATTAAAGTTGAGGGGAGGGGGGTTGTGTAGAAGTGTCCCTTGTCAGGGAACAAAACACAAACGTTGGTGTTTGAAGTTGAAGGATCTGTAACATTAGTTCTGGGTGCTTGTGAAACCCAGGGATAGTATGGACGTAAACACCTTTGCCTGTTAGTTTGGCCCATGATTTCAAGACACTGAATTGTCAATTACAGAATATCAACAGTGATGGTTCCTGCAGCCCGCGCTGACTTCTCTCCGCAATGGCTCTTTCCTTTAGTCTTCAGTGTCACCTTCCCTTCTATCACTGTCTCTTCCTCTTTTTGAAGTTTCTGCTGGGCCCTGGGTTTTATTTAGCTCTCCCATTCTTTAGCCCATTTTTGTTTATCTTTCTCCTACTGTTTGACCCTGTTTCTATTATACCCAATGAAAGGTTTTCTCAGTTTTCTACTTCCTTCTATCTATGAGGGCTGTTCCTTTTCACAGTCAAGACTAGAAACTTGGAAAACAGAAGGAAGCCAAGGCTGCGTTGCCATGTCAACCCAAGGCAGAGCTGGCTTTTCAGCACCACACACTCATCTCTCTGGCTTATGGACTAGCGGGGTGCTGGAAAATGGGTTTTGCCCACCCCAAAGGCTTTTGGCAGTTATGGAGGATGCCTAAGCTTTGTCTCTGGGCCAGACTGTCCTGTGGCTTCAATGAACTGCCGAGTGAGATCTGGTGACATTGATCTTGTTTTTGGAACAGAACCCAACCAACCACAGCCCAACACAGTTGTCCCCATCTGCCTTTTCTGCAGAGAAGTCCCACTTAATACCCACACCAGTCCATGGCTGGATAATTCCAGGAAATCCTGACTGCGCTCAGCTGAAAAGAAAGACTTCTCAAAGAAGAATTTCAGGCTTTCTTATTATTTCCCCCTTTCTTGTAGTCTGGTTCTGTGCCTTTATTCTGCTTTCTTTTCTCCCTGCAAGTCCCACCTCACCCCTCCCCGCACCATCCTCTGTTTAGATGAACAGGAGATCCCTAATATGCAGCCGTCCTCTCTGAGTTGGTTGAATTTCTTTTCTCTTTTTCTGTAGGGAGAAAAAATTAGATTTTACTATATGATCTTTGATTACTATTTTAGTTGTTGCTTTTTTTTTTTTTTGGAGGTAGGGAAACTTACTGGTAAGTGGCAAGCTCTCTGGTTTTCATGTCTGCTCTGTTTTAGGGGGTGGCAAGGTTCTCACCTGATGACCCCCTTTAATGAGTGATGGCCGCAGAGAGATGGGGAGTCACCAGAGTTCTAGAAGGAACTGTTGATGTTGGTATCTATTTATGAGCAGAAAGACAGGATCAACAGGAACCCTGGAATTTCCTTCCCAGTAATTGTCTTTCTTTGATTCTGGCTTTTGTGTCCCCAGAAATCAGGCAACCTGCTATTTGCAGGTCTCTGTTGCTTCCCGTGTCCTGCTGTGACCTCAGCAAGTGGAACAGAACAAAGGGTCCTAGCAGTGCTTGTTAAGGAGAGCAGGGTGGGACCGACCAGACCCACCCGAGTTCCAGCCTAGATTTGAGACCAAAACGCAGCTGCATGTTGCTTCATTTGACTGAAGCAAATGCAATCCCTTTTCATCTTCTCTGACATTTATTATCCCGAGGAGGGGCTCTCGGGGGAAAGGACATTAGCCACAAATATGACAAGGTGAAAGGACAGGGAGTCTGGTCTGAAGCATTGGATTCCAACGGTTGACAGCCCCGGTTCATCCATCAATATTATTGACTTGGCCAGGCTTCAGGGTGAAGTAATTTCTGTAATGCGATTTAGCTTGTGCCACAGAATGGTGTGTCTGGGATAGAATGTCTGAAGCCGGTCGTCTGTGAGATACATTTTGGGAACACTCTTAATCTTAAAATTAGAACTGCTTGCAGCCCAGGAAGATGCTTAATTAGATTCATCTCGGAGCCACCAGCTGTTCCCGAGATGCACAGAGACGTCTAAAGTCTCTCTGATTCTGCGGAGACAGGGGAGGGGGCTCCCTGTTCACGAGCCCAGGCTGAGAGACCCTTCAGTGGAAAGCTCTCCAGGCCTGAGTGGCCACGCACACAGAGTTCACGTTTGCCTCGTCCTCTGTCCTCTCGCTCTGCCCTCAAAACCTAAGGAGCTCTTAGTCACGACAGTCACATGTCCACAGAGGGCTCCTGAGAGTCTGTGCACAGCCGGCCCTGTCCCTCCCATTGCCTCCCTCTCGGCATCTCAGGGGTAAACTGTGTCTTTGCCAGACTGACATCTGGACCCTGAGGATGTAGTCGTGGAGAGGGGACAGGGAGAGAATATGAACGAAGGAAACCACAAGGCAAGAGGGGAATGGTGGGAAGAGTGGTTTTCTTTTTCATTTTTTCAGAAAGGCTGAGTCAATCTGTAGAAACACGATTTGGGAGAGAGCAACAAGCCTGGGTGGAGGGAAAATCGTGTCGCTGAGATTGAGGCTGTTTCATGGTTTGGGGAGTCCGCGGGGCTGGAATTGTGGATGAAAGAAAGGAGACTTTGAGGAGTGTGCTGATGAGTTGTGAGACTATCAGGAAGATTCGAGAGGAGTTACCAAGCTCTCAGGTTGAGAGGTGAAAGGGGCCTTTAAAGGGTTTAGAACTCAGCCTCCCATTCACAAGGGAACTCTTCTAGGACATTCCTGCAGAATGGCCACCCTGCTTTTACTTGGAAACCTTCTGGAATAGGAAGTTCCTGGTGTGGCCCCTTAGGTATGTTAGGAGCAGCTCTGTACCTGTTTCTATATTGATGACTTAGGGATGGTGATAGTAGAGGGTTATTTTGAGGATTAATTTTATATATTTGATATTTTTTGTTTATTCATAAAGTATATATGTCACTAAGAGCAGTGCTTGGTCTATAATGACAAGCATAAGTATTTTCTATTGTTATCATCAGGCTGTTCCATGTATAAGAAAGTTTTTTTCAGATTGAATACTGTACATCTGGTTTCTTTTATTCCTGTCTATTTCTCAGTCCCTGAAATAACTCAGACCAGTGCTTCTCTGCTTTCCACATTGGTACCCTCCAAACATCTGAAGATGTGTATCGTGTCCCTCTTTGCTTTTCTTCCTTGTGTTGTAGAGGAGAGATTATGCAAATGCTGTTCCTTCTGTCCAGAACACTTTTCCCGGTCATGTTCTGACTCAGATTCCTCATTTTTCAAGGTGCCTTCCCACACCAGAGTAATTTACACAGTATATTTACTGTAAATTTACACAGTAATTTACACAGAGTAATTTACGCAGTATATTACCCGTCTGAGTGGAAAGATAAAAGAACACAGGACATATTCTCACAGCCATTCGAATGTGTTACCAGTTCATCATATGCCTTGTTCGTTGTGGTAACCCCAGCACCCAGCACAAAATGCTATTGAATAAATTAGATGGAACAGAGAAGAAGTTGGATGGATGTAAAGTGACAACCTTCTTAAAAGGCACAGAACACGTCTCTTAGAGAACAAAGTCTTTGGAGCAAGGAGACAGGTGGTAAGATGCTTCTTTCAAATATTTTTAGCGAACAGCCTTGCCTTTGATTACATCAGCTGACAATTTTGTCCCAATTAGTTCCATCAGAAAGGGAAGTTTTCTTGGAGTTTTGATTTTGCGTTGCTTGTTCAGCTTTCAGACTCTGCTTTGCTCTGCAAATTCCTATTTGGGGAGAATTGAAAAACAAAAGACAAAGAAGCAAGAAAGGGTAAGTGGATCCAGATGGTGAAGAAATAAAAGCAGGCAGTGAAGACAGGGACAGCAGAGGTGGATGAGCCCTTTGGGTCTGGACGTGGGCAGGAGGTCCTTTGGAAGAGCAGAGAGAGAAGACAGTGTTTTGATATTAATAGAAGTCATTGGCTAGAGTGTAAAAGAGTTTTAAAATGGAGCTTGGTGTGGAGAGGCTTTTTCAAGGGAAATGTGCTCTGCACTGAAAGTGTTCTCTATTAGGTGTTTTCTTCTGAGACCTGAGTAAAGGTTTTGGTGGCTCTCCATGTGTATTTTCTGCTCTTTTTTTTGAATAGGGCGTGACCCACAGCCCCAACACTGTGCGATCCCACTTGTATTCCCACTGACCTGCTTTAGCCGGTCGTTTGGGTCAACACCCCAATCCATGGCTGCTCTTGTCGTGTGGAACAGTGAATGGTGCTTCACTGTAGCGCACAGCAGCCCCAAGTAAGAGAAGAACTGCTGCACAGAAGTAGCAACGTCAGTGTCTATAAATGTGTGAAATAATGGAGCATCGTGCAGTTCACGATAGCCCACAGGCCTCTTAAATTTTTCTTTGTATTAATATGGGTTTCCCATTTGGAACCAATCATTAATTACAGTCTGGACCTGGAGACTGGCCCAAAGAGCAAATTATTTTGCCAGGTAAGACCAAAGCAATAATATATCCTTGCCTTTGTTTGTTCCTATAAATTAATGGTCAAAATGTTATCTGAAATAGAAAATTTACGCAAAACACCAGCATTCTTTTCCAGGCTGGGCTACTGGTTGCCACCAAAAGATATTTGGGTGAAGTCTTTGGTCTGCAAACCTCTTATAAACCTCTGTCCATCTTTGGAAAAGCCCCCTGACAATAGGGAATATGTCCAGTATTCTGACTCTCCCAAATATAAAAGGATGAGCTATTCTTGTCTAGGTTTAGCCAAGTGTTCATATTTTCAACTTGTTGTTTTAACTGTACAAAGAAAGGAAAGTTGACATTCTTTAGATTTTCAATAGAAAGGTAGTGTATGTACCCTACCTAATAAGAGATCATAATTTTAAGAAAATACAGTGACCAAAAATATAAAAGAACTTGCATTATGGTAACACATGGAAGTAGAATCCTTAAAGATAATTCCCCATTGGACTGTTTCTTACACAGTACATCAATTTTGGCCCCCTCACACAAATCCAGTCTTTTTGCAAGTTTCTAAGCTTGGTACCCTTTAGGGATTAAGCTTTTCCACTTTCATTAAAGAACACTTGGCATTAATACTGTGATGAGAAGCTTGGAATTGTGTATTTTAGCTTATCTTCCCAGACAGCTCCGTCAGAATTGGCCTCAGTTTTTTAGGAATAGGTTCATTTTAAAGTAAGTTTTACTTGACTATTGGAGCTATTTCAATTTGCTACCAAATCTTGACTTTATTTTTACCATTAAACTTGACTTCAAAAATTTGTGGAAAGCTTTTACCACATTCTCTGTGTTTTTAAGAGACTAACATGTTAACAGTGAAGGTCTCCGAAAGGTGATTTTTAATTTTCTTCTCTTTGGGTAATAGTAAGAAATCTAATGAGAAGAAAAATGGATTGTTATTTTTAAAGTATCATTTAAAATATAGACAGAGCCTTCTCTTGGCTCTCTCAGGCTTTCAGAGAACACGGAGTGCATATTTCTCTGGCAGTACTTACATGTGTTCTAGATTGTTTATAAAAGGATCAGAAGAGAAAACTCAGCAAAAAGAGAGAAGAGACAGGATAAAAAGGAATTTTTCATGGAGACATGCAAAAACTGGTTGACTTACAAATGTCTGAAAAGCTTAAAAGTGATTTAAGCTAAATCTGTGCAATTATTTGACCAACTTAGGTAAAAAAAAACAAACACTGGAAACAAAACAAAACACTGAACACATATACACGGAATCTAGATAAATGGTACTGATGAACCTATTTGTCATGGGAGAATGGAGATGCAGATGAAGAGAACAGACTTGTGGATGCAGCGGGGGAAGGACAGGACGAGTTGAGAAAGTGGCATTCACATATATACTCTATCATGTGTGAAGCAGGTAACTCGTGGGAAGCTGCTGTGTAACACAGGGAGCTCAGCTTGGTGCTCGGTGATGGCCTGGGGAGGGGGGAGGGGAGGGGAGAGGGTGTGTGTGTGTTATAATTGTGACTCTTTCTCATTGTTGTATAGCAGAAACCAGCATATCGTAAAAGAGTTACCTCCAATTTTAAAAAAGCACTGATAATCCTAAGCAAAAGTATTTTATCTGCATCAGTTTCTACCGCATATAAATATAAAATTGGCCCAAAATGTTAAAAAAAAAAAATCAGAAGCATTCTTGTGCTCTTTCTGTCTCTTGCTCAGAATGTGAGCACATCACAGATTAAAATAAAACCGAAGGCGACTGGAGTTTCAAAAGGCATTATCTGGGAAATCAAGGGAAGGCTGAGAGTGGGCGGTAGGCGAAGAGATATTAAGACTAAAATCTCCGCGGCTGCTGGAGCGTCTGTGGAACGGTGCCCACCCTCTGCTAGGCTTTGGGGGGGCAGGGGGAGCAGTGCTCCCGTGGCTTTGTGACATCCAGTGACACGCACCTCAGAGCGTGGGAACGTGGCACAGAGAATGTCACGCTGTAAGGGCGGTCTGTCTGCGGGCAGGGTGACATGGCTATCTCCGGCGCTACTTGGTGGCCGAGAGAATGCACAGAACCAACCGCTGAGCACTGTTGATCTGAGGGCATAGCCTGGTGGAGATATGTGAGATTATTAAGCCTTTGGAACCCACACAAGAGAGGAAAATCCAGGAGAGCAGGCTGTGTACAAGCAACGGAGGTGATGAAGGTGTGTGAAGACCTGGGTTTTGTTAATGACTGGCAGTTGTTAATAAAGCGCGCTCCCTAGACATATATACTCTAGACATATATACTAGACATATGTATTACACATATGTTACACAGCAGCTTCCCACAAGTTACCTGCTTCACACATGATAGAGTATATATGTCTAGGTATGTACATACCTAAATGCAGTCAGCTAATATCCTTATTCAAAGGTTTTCAAGCTAAAAGGCAAATTGCTTCACTGCAGGCAAAAATACTCCATTTAAGACTCATAATTGGAAGACACTTTATCTGCCTAATGATCAGGGGGGTACTGATGACTAGAAATGCCTGCATTAAAGATACTAAGCACATTTGCCTTCAGTTCAGAGAGAAAGTGGAAATAGTAAGGATTCTTTTAAGATACGTATCTTCAGTTCTTTGCAGTATTGGTGTTAACGGTTCTTCTGGAGTTCAGCCTTGGATAAGGTGAAAGTGAAAGAAAGTTTACTCTCTAAATCGTATCCAACTCTCTACAACCCCATGGACTATAACCCACCAGGCTCCTCTGTCCCAGAGATTCTCCAGTCAAGAATACTGGAATGGCTAGCCATTCCCTTCTCTAGGGGACCTTCCTGACCTAGGAATGGAACCCGGGTCTCCTGCACTGCAGGCAGTTCTTTACCATCTGAGCCACCAGGGAAGCCTAAAGGTGGGCAGAGAATCACCCAGATGTGAGTGTGGACCCTGCATCCTCTTGCACAGAGAACTCAGTGATTCCTGCAGCATAAGCCAGTCCTGTCTAAGCTTGCTCTCTCCCACAAAAGCAGATCCTATGCCCAGCTCCCTTCCCTGCATTAGAACCATGAGAGAGACCTTGAAACGGACCAGAAGGGAACTGACAGAGATTACATTGGTGGAAGGAAAACCGACCAGGTTAATGTTTCCTCAAGTACACGGCTGAGGTGAGAAGAAAAGAATCAAGTGAGATCCAGACACAGAGGGACCACCAAACCTTGGCCTGGTCACAGTGAAGGATTGAGGGCCGCTCCAAGCTGCCCACTCCCTCTCTCAGCCATCCTTCAGTAATCTGTGCAGTTGAAGGGAAACTGGTGTTTGGGGTCTGAATTATCAAGCTGCTGACCTCACCGTCTCTAATTCAGTCTCTAAACACATCGACTTAGTCTGATTTTCTAAAATAAAATAGCAACTTTGTGCCTATGTTAAGAGGTATCATTTTTTTTTTATTGGAACAAAAATGATGAGCATATGCCCCCTGACACATGATAGGCACTCATGGGCTTGGAGCGCATCCCCGACCCCGCCGTGATTATACTGACCTCAGACAGTGAGGCTGGAGGCAGGGAGGCCAGGAGCCCGGGTGGGAGTCTCCCATGCACTTGTCCAGCAGACGATAATAAAGTAGGGAACTGTGGGTTAATATTTCAGGACGTCCATCCGTTTTTCAGGCACCAGAGCCTCAAGATGCATTTAAGAGGGAATTGATAGGACTCAGTGACCGACTAGATAGATGTAGGAGGAAAGAGCCAGAGGAGAGCTGATTTTTCAAGCTCGAGCAGCTGAGTGGATGGAGAGGCCATTTCCAAGGCGAGGAACGCAGGGCTCGGGGTCATCCCTAAGAACATCCATCATTGTGCCGGGTGGGAAAACCCTCGGGAGGTTATTGAGCTGTGTGGGACCATTTGGTCGGCTTTTTAATTTTCTTGCTTCTTTCTTAGCTGACAAACTGTCAGTTGTCACGTCTCGCTACTGTCAGGGTGCCTGCTTTTAAGCTTTTTCCTCCTTTATTTTCTAATTTGCTGTTTCTGGAAAACCCAGGAGGCAGAGTGACTAGAAATGTATGTAAAGCAGGAGTCTATAGGGGCAGTGATGGTCCATGGGCCAGTGTGTACCATAGAGTCCCTGGCTTTGTGACCTCTCTCTCAGCTGCTCCCAGGCCTGCTCTCATTTTAAATGAATTAGGTCTTCACAGATCTGGCATTCAGAGAGCTACAGTTCATATTTATTTCTTTTTTTAAATAGCAACTTTGAGAATAAAAGAGCTCCTTTGAGTCATCAGGTGATTATAAATTTTTAAGGTAGGGCTTTAAAATTTCTTGGTTGCCAGATAATAACTAATAGCTGGCATTTCTTGGGCACTTGGTATGGATTAGACCCTGTTCTGAGCACGTTTCCTGTGATATCTCTATGGATTGGGCAATGTTATTATTATATTTTAAAGTTTTTATTCTGTTTAAGAATAGAGCCGATTAACAGTGTCATGATAGTTTCAGGTGGACAGCAAAGGGACTCAGCCATACATATACATGTATCCGTTCTCCCCCAAGCTCCCCTCTCATCCAGGCTGGGCAATATTATTACTGTGGAGTATTATTAGTAATACTGAGAAATATTATTATTATTAATACTGAGCAGTATTATTATTATTACCCATTTTGTAGACAGGAAATCAGAAGCTCTGGGAAGTAACTTTTCCTAAGGACACATTCACGTGCAACAGAACCAGGATTCAGAGGCAAGCAGGATTCCACAAAGTGCTAAACCAAATGTGCTGTAGTTGCCTGGTTATATAAGTGAATGGGGCTTAGCACCAACTGGCAAATGGTTTCTGTGACTCCTTAGGACGTAAAGATTGAAGTTGGTTAGTGATGCAACCCGGGCTTACCTCCCCTGTCCCTGCTTCCCTCTGGTTCACAGCACACAAGCATCAGCCACGTCAGACATGTTCGCCATTCCCTGCCTTGGCTATAATGCAGAAAAGCAAAGCAAGGATGCAGCGGAGTTCACAAGTTAGGAGGCTGGGTGGCTGCTGGTCCAGTCCTAGGACGTGCCTGGCTGATTCACTGAGGTACACTGACTCGTGTTGTTGTCACTGTGTTTCTTTCTTCCCTTGCCCAAGGGTGTTCTCCCTGTGTGCTTCCATTGTGTTACGGTTTGAACGATGTCCCAGCAAATTGAAACGCTGAATTCCTAACCCCCAGTACTTCAGAATGTGACTATGTTTGGTGATAGGCTTTTATTTTTTTATTTATTTATTTTTTGAATGAATTAAACACCATGCAGCAATTTATTGTTCAACACATTCTATGGAGTTTTCCTCCACAATTTTGAAGGGAGAAATCACCCGAAACAAGTCATTGCTCCAGTGTTATCATGTCCAATGTGAAATGTTTTAATCACGTAATAGGTAAATATTGGGACTCTCATCTGTCTGAGGGTCAAATATCCTATGGTGATTTCTTGTGCAGAGAAGGGGTTCAATATAAGGATCCCAGGTTGTGCCACTCTGGCTTCTGGCCTATTTTGTTTTTGTTTTTTTTTTTAAATCAAATAATCCAATTTTATTTATTTTTTTTTTCAAGTTGAACAGACTAAATTTCTTTAAACAAGCTTACTTATACTCCAGAGTCCTTTAAAAACTTAATAGCATTTATACATTGAAGGTATTTGATTTTCTTGTAACTAGCACTTCAAATGCAACAAGCATTTGAAGCAACAAGCATTTGACCCAACAAGTAAAACTTTCTACAGTTCATAACTTTTATAAATAAAATAAATTAAATGTACAGTGAATAAGTTCTCTGAAATATTTCAATATTTCTGCATGTTTAGTAACATCGTAAAATACATTTCAACTAAAATTCACAAATCTAAAAACCTGTTAGGCATTTTTAGGCGTTTTAAGTTGGAAATGAAGACCAATGTTACATCGTAATATGCCAATTACAAATAGTACTTCAAATAGCAAATACTACAGTTTGTCCCAAACTTTAAAAACTATTCATGAACTCAACACTGAACTATTGATGGCTATGAGAATTGTTTCCTAGCTTTTTTGAAAATTTCAACCCATTTACGTTTAAGGTAATTATTGATAAGTACGATCCCGTAGCCATTTTCTTTATTGCTTTGGGTTCAAGTTTATACACTCTTTCTGTGTTTCCTGTCTATAGAAGATCCTTTAGCATTTGTTGGAGAGCTGGTTTGGTGATGCTGAATTCCCTCAGCTTTTGCTTGTCTGTAAAGCTTTTGATTTCTCCTTCATATTTGAATGAGATCCTTGCTGGGTATAGTAATCTGGGCTGTAGGGTATTTTCTTTCATCACTTTAAGTATGTCTTGCCACTCTCTTCTGGCCTGAAGAGTTTCTGTTGAAAGATCAGCTGTTATCCTTATGGGAATCTTATGCTGTTAACATAAGCTGTTATCTTATGTGTTATTTGCTGCTTTTCCCTTGCTGCTTTTAATATCTGTTCTTTGTGTTTGATCTTGTTAATTTGATTAATATGTGTCTTGGAGTATTTCACCTTGGGTTTATCCTATTGGGGACTCTCTGGGTTTCTTGGACTTGGGTGATTATTTCTTTCCCCATTTTAGGGAAGTTTTCAACTATTATCTCCTCAAGTATTCTCTCATGGTCTTCCTTTTTGTCTTCTTCTTCTGGGACTCCTATGATTCGAATGTTGGAGCGTTTAACATTGTCCCAGAGGACTCTAATATTGTCCTCATTTCTTTTAATTCGTTTTTCTTTTTTCCTCTCTGTTTCATTTATTTCTACAATTCTATCTTCTAGTTCGCTTATCCTGTCTTCTGCATCTGTTATTCTACTGTTTGTTCCCTCCAGAGTGTTTCTGATCTCATCTATTGCATTATTCATTGTATTTGACTTTTTTTTATTTCTTCTAAATCCTTATTAAATCTTTCTTCCATCTTCTCAATCCTTTTCTCCAGGTTATTCATCTGTAACTCCATTTTGCTTTCAAGATTTTGAATCATTTTCACCATCAAAATTTGAAATTCTTTATCAGGTAAATTCCCTATATCTTCCTCTTTTGTTTGTGTTGGTGGGCAATTATCTTGTTCCTTTACTTGCTGGGTATTTCTCTGCCTCTTCATCTTGCTTATATTGCTTTGCTTGGGGTGGCCTTTCCCTCTTCTTGCAGTTTGTGGAGTTCTCTTTATTACGTACTTTCTTCGCTGTGTGTGGGGTTGGACGGGTGACTTGTCCGGGTTCCCTGGTTAGGGAAGCATGTGTCGGTGTTCTGGTGGGTGGAGATGGATTTCTTCTCTCTCCTTTAGAAGACAATGGGCTGCTTTTCTGGGAGCCTGATGTCCTCTGCCAGTATTCAGAAGTTGTTTTGTGGACTTTACTCCGCGTTCAAATGTTCCTTTGATGAATTTGTGGGGGAGAAAGTGGTCTTGCCGTCTTTTCCCTCCGCCATCTTGTTCCTTCCTCCCCAGAACACTGGATTCTTATATTCCACTTGGTCGTGGAGTATCTCTTCCCAGCTGCTCCATTAAGGCGCAGCCGCTGTACCTTACCTTGGACGAGGGGTATCTCCTCAAGGCCACCCCTCCTGCTTTGAATGTGGATCAGCTCCTCTCGGCCCTCCGGTGCCCAAGCAGCCACCGCCTCCTGGACGTGGTACAGCTCCTCTCGGCCACAGCCCTAACCCTGGGCGCGGGGTAGCTCCTCTCAGCCACGATTCTGCACGTGGTTGGTTGCGCCGGAGCCTGGCGTCTCCCGCGTCTGCGCCTGCGCCGCCCGGTGATAGGCTTTTAAAGATGTAAAGTAGGGACTGCCCTGGTGGTCTAATGGTTAAGACTTCAATGCAGGGTTTGCAGGTTCAGTCCCTGGTCTGGGAACTAAGATCTCCACATGCCTTGGGGCCAAAAAATCAAAACATAAAACAGAAGCAATATTGTAAGAAATTCAGTAAAGATTTTAAATGGTCCATAGCAAAAAAATCTTAAAAAAAAAGACATTAAACTAAAATGAGGTTAGTGCTAGATCCTAAAACAATCACTGTTGTCCTTATAAGAAAAGGAGATTAGGATACAATCACAGATGGAAGAACCCTGGAGTAGGCAATGGCAGCCCACTCCAGTATTCTTGCCTGGGAAATCCCATGGACAGAGGGGCCTTGCCCGCTACAGGCCATGGAGTTTCAAGGAGTTAGACACAACTGAGCGACTAAACAGCAACAAACTTAAAGGTCAAAAAGATTTCCTACAATGTTTTCTTTTAGAAGTTTTATTTTGTGTGTGTGTATGTAAATTTCATATTTTATCAGTTTGTTTGTTTATATTTTTTGACAATACTTTGCTGCTTGCGGGATCTTAGTTCCCCCACCAGAGCTAAAGCCCTCGCCCCTGCAGTGGAAGCAGTCTTAACCACTGCACCCCCATGAAAGTCCCTCTTCTGGAAGTTTTGCAGTGTTGGGTTTTAACTTATTGAGAGAGAGGGGTTCGATTTCACTTCTTTGCATATGGATATCCAATTTTTTCCAGATCATTTGTTGAAAAGTCACCATTGGTTGCATTGCCTTTGGGCTGCTGTCAAAATTCAGCAGCACATCCATTGTCTGTATGGATGTGAGTTTATTCGTGGGTTATCTAGGCTGTTCCATTGATCAACTTTTGTCTCTCTTTATACCAGTGCAATAGTGTTCTCATTTCTGTAGTTTACAGTGGTTTTGCTATATTTGTTTATGTGTGTCTGACATTATGACATTTCATTCCTAAATATTTCAGTATAAAAGTTTTAATTCTAAGGGCTTTGTCATACCTAACTTGCAACAACAATGAAATTTAGTGCCAATCCACAACTATTATTTAATAGTTCAAACATCTTCAAATATCTCTAATGTCTCCCAAACATTTATAGTTTTTAAAGGCATTAATGAAAAGCTTTTCTCAATATCTGCAGCTTTTCTTTGATATTTCAGAATTATAAACTTTTTTTCCTGGATCTATTTTCATATTTTATCATATTGCTAGGAATTCATCCTTTCAAATTTGGAAAACTGTTGTGCTAAAGTTGATTATTCTCTTCTCCTAAATTACTTTAATCGCTTCTGACTCTGTGGTTATTTCTCCTTTCTAATCTTGCCTATATTGCTCAGACTCTTTTTATCTCTCAGCCTGTTACATTATCAGGATCTTAAGGGGTTTGTCTATTTCATTGTTCTTTTTCAGTCATGTCTGACTCATTGTGACCCCATGGACTGTAACTCTGCTGGCTCCTCTGTCCTCCCAGCATCAAGGTCTTTTCCAACGAGTCTGCTCTGTGCATTGGGTAGCCAGAATATTGGAGCTTCAACATCAGCATCAGTCCTTCCAATGGATATTCAGGATTGATTTCCTTTAAGATTGACTGGTGTGATCTCCTTGCATCCAGGGGACTCCCAAGAGTATTCCCCAACACCGTAGTTCAAAAGCATCAGTTCTTTGGTGTTCAGCCTTCTTTATGATCCAACTTTCGTACGTGGTTACTGGAAAAACCATAGCTTTGACTAAATAGACCTTTGTTGGGAAAATAATGTCTTTGCTTTTAAATATGCTATCTAGATTTGTCATAGCTTGCCCTCCAAGGAGCAAGTGTATTTTAATTTCATGGTGGCATTCACCATCCACAGTGATTTTGGAGCCCAAGAAATAAAATCTGTCACTGCTTCTACTTTTTCCCCTTCTATTTGCCATGAAATGATGGGACCACATGCCATGATCTTAGTTTTTTGAATGTTGTTTCAAACCAACTTTTTCACTCTCCTCTTTCACCCTCATCAAGAGCCTCTTTAAGTTGCTCTTCACTTTCTGCCATTCAGTTCAGTTCAGTCGCTCAGTCGTGTCCGACTCTCTGCGACCCCATTAGAGGCGTGTCATCTGCACATCTGAGATTTTGATATTTCTCCTGGGAGTCTTGGTGCCAGCTTGTGATTCATCCAGCCTGGCATTTTGTATGATGTACTCTGCATAGAAGTTAAATAAGCAGGGTGACAATATATAGCCTTGACATACCCTTTCCCAATTTTGAACCAATCTGTCATTCCATGTCCAGTGCTGACTGTTGCTTCTTGACCCACATACAGGTTTCACAGGAGACAGGTAAGGTGGTCTGGTATTCCCATCTCTTTAAGAATTTGTTGGTTGTTCAGTTCAGTGGCTTAGTCATGTTTGACTCTTTGTGACCCCATGGACTGCAGCACGGCAGGCCTTCCTATCCATCACCTACTCCCAGAGTTTACACAAACTCATGTCCATTGAGATGGTGATACCATCCAACCATCTCATTCTCTATTGTCCCCTTCTCCTCCCACCTTCAATCTTTCCCAGCATCAGGGTCTTTTCAGATGAGTCAGTTCTTCACAGCAGGTGTCCAAAGTATTGGTGTTTCAGCTTCAGCATCGGTCCTGATGCTGATTTGGGACTGATCTCCTTTAGGATGGACTGGTTGGATCTCCTTGCAGTCCAAGGGACTCTCAAGAGTCTTCTCCAACACCACAGTCCAAAAGCATCTATTCTTCAGCACTCAGATTTCTTTATAGTCCAACTCTCATATCCATACATGACTACTAGAAAAACCATAGCTTTGACTAGATGGACCTTTGTTGGCAAAGTAGTATCTCTGTTTTTTAATCTGCTGTCTAAGTTGGTCATAACTTTTCTTTCAAGGATTAAGCGTCTTTTAATTTCATGGCTGCAGTCACCATCTACAGTGATTTTGGAGCCCCCCAAAATAAAGTCTGTCACTGTTTCCCCATCTATTTGCCATGAAGTGATGGGACTGGATGCCATGATCTTAGTTTTCTGAATGTTGAACTTTAAGCCAACCTTTTCACTCTCCTCTTTCACTTTCATCAAGAGGCTCTTTAGTTCTTCGTCACTTTCTGCCATAAAGGTGGTGTCATCTGAATATCTGAGGTTACTGATATTTCTCCTGGCAATCTTGATTCCAGCTTGTGCTTCCTCCAGCCCAGCATTTCTCATGATGTACTCTGCATATAAGTTAAATAAGCAGGGTGACAATATACAGCCTTGACGTTCTCCTTTCCCAATTTGGAACCAGTTTCTTGTTCCATGTCCAGTTCTGACTGTTGCTCCCTGACCTGCATACAGGTTTCTCAAGAGGCAAGTCAGGTGGTCTGGTATTCCCATCTCTTTCAGAATGTTCCACAGTTTGTTGTGATCCACACAGTCAAAGGCATTGGCATAGTCAATGACGCAGAAGTAGATGTTTTTCTGGAATTCTCTTGCTTTTTCTGTGATTCAATGGATGTTGGCAATTTGATCTGTGGTTCCTATGCCTTTTCTAAATCCAACTGGAACATCTGGAAGTTCACAGTTCATGTACTGTTGAAGCTTTGCTTGGAGAATTTTGAGCATCACTTTGCTAGCGTGTGAGATGAGTGCAATTGTGTGGTAGTTGAGCACTGAGGATACTTTGGCATTGCCTTTCTTTGGGATTGGAATGAAAACTGACCTTTTCCAGTCCTGTGACCACTGCTGAGTTTCCCAAATTTGCTGGCGTATTGTTTGTTATTATCCACAGTCAAAGGCTTTAGCATAGTCAATGAACCAGAAGTAGATGTTTTTTTCGGGAATCCCCTTGTTTTCCTCATGATCCAGTGGATATTGGCAATTTGATATCTGTTCCTCTGCCTTTTCTAAACTCAGCTTGTACATTTGAAAGTTCTCAGTTCACGTACTGCGGCAGTCTAGCTTGAAGGATTTTGAGCATTACCTTGCAAGCATGTGAAATGAGCACAGTTGTAAGGTAGTTGGAACATTCTTTGGCATTGCTCTTCTTTGGGATTGGAATGAAAACCGACATTTTCCAGTCCTGTGACCACTGCTGAGTTTTCCAAATTTGCTGACATATTCAGTGCAGCACTTCCACAGCATATCTTTTAAGATGTGAACTAGCTTAGCTGGAATTCCATCACCTCCACTAGCTTTGTTTGTAGTGATGCTTCCTGAGGCCCACTTGACTTCACACTCAAGGATGTCTGGCTCTAGGTGAGTGATCTCACCATCATGGTTATCCGGGTCATAGGACCTTTTTGTACAGGTTGTTTGTGTATTCTTGCCCCCTGTTCCTAATCTCTTCTGCTTCTGTTGGGTCCTTATGCATCTGTCCTTTATCGTGCCCATCCTTGCATGAAATGTTTCCTTGATGTCTCCAGTTTTCTTGAAGAGATCTCTAGTCTTTCCATTCTGTTGTTTCTATCTTTCTTTGTGTTGATCATTGAAGAAGGCCTTCTTATCTCTTCTCACTATTCTCTGGAACTCTGCATTCAATTGAATATATCTTTCCCTTTCTCCCTTACCTATCACTTCTTTTCCTTGGCTCTTTGTAAAGCCTCCTAAGACAAGCACTTTGCCTTCTTGCATTTCTTTTTCTTGGGGATGGTTCTGGTCACCGCCACCTCTACACTGTTGCAGATCTCCATCGACACTTCTTCAGGTACTCTGTCTATCAGATCTAACCCCTTGAATCTATTCATCACCCAGATGTAACATGTGGATTTATTTATCCTCTGCTACCTTCTTATGTTACCTTTTCCTTTGGGGGTTATCTTTATCTTATCCTTCTTGCTAGTTTCTTTGGGTTTCGTTTGTTGTTCTCTTTAGGAAATTATAAAAGTGAAGTCTTAGATCCTGTTGGTCTTCTTTAACCAAAAGTGTATTCAAGATCAAGAACTCTGAGTTTGTGTCTCCCTCTATCTTATAGATGTTGTTTGCAATACACTGCTTTCTGTTGCTTTCTGGTTAGCTGCTAATTTCTCTTCTGGGTTTCATTTTTAATCCATAGATTATCACCAGCTGCTTTTTAGTTTCTACACGGATGAGATTTCTGGTTGTTTTATCTAACTAACATCTTTCTTCAAATTTTTTATTGAAATATACTTGGTTCAGAATGTTTTGTTAGTTTCAGATATAAAGTGACTCAGTTACATATGTATATAAACATGTATATATTTATCTATTTTCACTGAGTAGATTTCCCTGTGCTATACAGTAGGCCCTTGTTGGTTATTTGTGGTGTGTGTGTGTGTGTGTGTGTATTCTAATTCTCTAATAATTAGCCATATGAAGCATCTTTTCATGTGCTTTCAAGAAAAAAGAGAGAAGAAAACAGTGTTTGTTACTTGAGGTGACATACTGAGATTGACTTCTTGGAGGTCCACCCTGTTTTGAATTGTTTTTCTTTTTTTTTGTCTGCTTACCCACTCCAGGACACTGCTTGAGGGTAAGTGTCCTTTACAGTTCCACAGGCCTTGTGAATTTCAAGGGCCCTAAGCACCTTTATTTTTTTGGGCTCCAAAATCACTGCAGATGCTGATTGCAGCCAGGAAATTAAAAGACGCTTCCAACCTAGATAGAATATTAAAAAGCAGAGACATTACTTTGCCAACCAAGGTCCGCCTAGTCAAGGCTATGGTTTTTCCTGTGGTCATGTATGGATGTGAGAGTTGGACTGTGAAGAAAGCTGATCGCCGAAGAATTGATGCTTTTGAACTGTGGTGCTGGAGAAGACACTCGAGAGTCCCTTGGACTTCAAGGAGATCCAACCAGTCCATTCTAAAGGAGATCAATACTGGGTGTTCATTGGAAGGACTGATGCTAAAGTTGAAATTTCAATACTTTGGCCACTTCATGCGACGAGTTGACTCACTGGAAAAGACTCTGATGCTGGGAGGGATTGGGGGCGGGAGGAGACGGGGACGACAGAGAATGAGATGGCTGGAGAGCATCACCGTCTCGATGGACATGAGTTTGAGCGAACTCCGGGAGTTGGTGATGGACAGGGAGGCCTGGCGTGCTGTGATTCATGGGGTCGCAGAGTCGGACACGACTGAGCGACTGAACTGAACTGAACTGAAGCACCAGTTTTCAAGTTGTTGTTATAAGAAATGTCCACAAGGCGGCAGCACTTCTTCATGTTTCACTCAGGTTCCTGGGCATCAGTTCAGTTCAGTTCAGACAAGTCCGACTTTGCGACCCCGTGGACTGCAGCACGCCAGGCTGCCCTGTCATCACCAACTCCTGGAGCTTACTCGAATTCATGTCCATCGAGTCAGTGATGCCATCCAACCATCTCATCCTCTGTCGTCCCCTTCTCCTCCCGCCTTCAATTTTTCCCAGCATCAGGGTCTTTTCTAGCGGGGCATATAGGTATATATATATATGCCTGTGTATAGTTAATCCCATCCTCCTAATTTATCCCTTCAGCACAGCCAGTTTCCCCCTTTGATAACTAGAAGTTTGTTTTCTACATCTGTTAGTCTGTTTCCATTTTGTAAATGAGTTCATTTGTGTTGATTTTTAGATCCTAAGCATAAGGGATATCATGAGCTACTTGTCCTTCCCTGACTTCCTTCACTTAGTATGATCACCTCCTGGCACATCCAGTTTCAGGAAAAAGCATTCTTTCATTTGTTTTTATGGCTGAGGTACCTTCCACTGTACATGTGTGCGTGTTCAGTCGCTCAGTCATGTCTGCCTCTACGCGGCCCCACGGATTCTAGTCTGCCAGGCTCTGTCCGTGGAATTCTCCAGGCAAGAATACTGGAGTGGGTTGCCATGCCTTTCTCCAGGGGATTTTCCTAACCCAGGGGTTGAATCCACGTCTCCTGTGTCTCCTGCATTGCAGGCAGATTCTTTACTGCTGAGCCACCTGGAAAGCCCTTCACTGTATGTATATGTGTGTGTTTATGTGTATTGTGTGTGTGTGTGTGTGTGTGTGTATATGCATGCCACATCTTCTTTTTCCCTACAGCTGATAATGGGCATTTTGCTTGCTTCAGTGTCTCGGTGTAAACAGTGCTACAGGGAACATTGGGGAGCGTGTGTCATTTCGAATGATGCTTTCTCTCCGGGTGGAAGCCCTGGATGGAGAATGCCAATCCTGTGTTAGCTTCTGGTTTTTTAATAACAGCATAGGAGGGTTCCCTTGTGCCCATGCCCTCTCCCCCATTATTGTTTGCAGTCTTTTTGAGGGTGGCCATTCAGATTGGTGCAAGGTGATTCTTCGTTGTAGTTTTGATTTGCAGTTCTCTAATAATTAGCGATGTGGAGCATCTTTTCATGTGCTTTCAAGAAAAATAAGAGAAGAAAACACTGTTTGTTACTTTAGTTGGCGTCTTGAGGTTGATTTCTTGAAGGTCCACCCTGTTTTGAATTGTTTTCCTTTTTTTTTTTTCTGCTTACCCAGGACACTGCTTGAGGGCAAGTGTCCTTTACTGTTCTGCAGTCCTTGTGAATTTCAAGGGCTCCTGGTTTTCAAGTTGTTGTTATAAGAAATGTCCACAAGGCGGCAGCACTTCTTCATGTTTCACTCAGGTTCCTGGGGCAACAGGTGCTTTGGCGAAAGTCCTGTTCCTGGGTTGTAGATTAGAGTGGACTGTGCCATGGCTCGGGTCTCATGACTTCTTCCCCCTTATCCTGCATCCCCAGAGAAATCCCAAGCCCTTCCCAAACTGCACTCCTGAGTGCTGTGGTACTCAGGTGGGGCGACTCCCAGGAAGGTGGCTGCTGGTGGGAACCCCCCCACCAGGAAACTTAGAGACCAGGTGCCTTTCCAAAGCTCTCTCAGCCCAGAGGGTCCACCGTTTTGGGGGTGCACTAGGCTTGGTTGAGCTCTAAGGGGGGCCCACCTGGATCTGGGGTCCCGTGCACCGGGGACCAGGCACTCCAAGTTCATGGGGGCTCCTTTGCTGGCACATCCTCCCCAGCTCCCTCAGCTCCACCCCAGTCCAGCCCTGGGACCCAAGAATGCTCAGGTCCAGGGATATGACAGCACTCCAGGTAAAAATATGTCCAGCCTGAGGGACATACCATTGCCATTTCTTTTCCTTTCTTTTTAAAATTCATTTTTATCATATACTGGAATATAGTTGATTTACAAAGTCGTGTTTGTTTGGGTATACAGCCACCTGTTTCAGTTGTACATTTCCATATGTCTGTTCTTCTTCAGACTCTTCCCATATACATGATTACAGACTGCTGAGTAGAGTTCCCTGTGGTATACAGTAGGTCCCTGCTGCTTATCATTATATCTATATTATCGTGGAAATGCTAATCCCAACCTCATAATTGATCCCTCTCTCTGCCACACCTTTCTCCTTTAATCAGAAGTTTGTTTCCTGTGTCTGTGAGTTAGTTATAACCAGTTTTATTTAGTGAGAATTGAAAAGCTGTGAAATCTGTATGCTTTTGAATGTTTAAGGTTTTAATTGTGGCTCTATATCATTTATTCCAGTGGTCATGTATGGATGTGAGAGTTGGACTGTGAAGAAAGCTGATCACCGAAGAATTGATGCTTTTGAACTGTGGTGCTGGAGAAGACTCTTGAGAGTCCCTTGGACTGCAAGGAGATCCAACCAGTCCATTCTAAAGGAGATCGATCCTGGGTGTTCATTGGAAGGACTGATGCTAAAGCTGAAACGCCAATAATTTGGCCACCTCATGTGACGAGTTGACTCACTGGAAAAGACTCTGATGCTGGGAGGGATTGAAGGCAGGAGGAGAAGGGGACAACAGAGGATGAGATGGCTGGATGGCATCACCGACTCTGTGGACATGAGTTTGAGTGAACTCCGGGAGTTGGTGACGGACAGGGAGGCCTGGCGTGCTGTGATTCATGGGGTTGCAAAGAGTCGGACACGACTGAGCAACTGAACTGACTGACTGACTGATATCATTTATTTATAAGTTTTAATAGGTATTCTTGTACCTTTGAAAATAAGGTACATTCTTTTTTCAGTGGATGTAAGACTCTATAAGTACCAGTTATATCAAACTTATTGATTGTATATTTAATTCCTCTGTGTTTTTGCTTTTATTCTTTTCTTTTCCTTGCTGGATATGCTATCTAAAGGAGATATCAGGAAGCCTCTGATTGTAATAGTAGTCTTGTCAAATAGTTCAGGAATTTGTCATCAGTTTTGCTTTGTGTGTCTAGCTTTTATGATTTGGTGCATAAATGCTGTGTCTGTCATACTGCTTTAACAACTATCAGCTCTGTGTTTACAGAACAGCCCTTTATACCTGTTGAGCTGTTTGACCCTCTCCTGCTCACCTTCTGCCATCATGAGAGCTCTCTCCAGTTCGTCTGTGATTGGTTTTGAATCTTAATTGTTTCCTGGGGAGGGGTATTTGGGTCTGATAGCTCCTTTCAAATATCTTTCTGACACTTAGTGGTCTTGACTGGATGTTGGACTTTTTGTTCGCAGTCCTTCTCTCCAGGATGCTTCTGCACTGTGGCGGAGTGGCAGGTGCAGTCTCAGGCCATTCTTCGGAGAGTCTCTGTGTGCGCGTTGGTGGGGGAGGGCTGCAGTTTGAGGGTGTGGGGGGACAGTGTCAGTCAGGGCTGTCACCTTGCCCAGTGCCAGGAGCTCCTCCCTGTCACCCTTCATCACAGGAGTCACAGATGACTGTCAGACTCTTTCCAGCATCTGCCAGTGTCTTGTCACCATCCTTGGTCTTCCTGAGTCTGGGCTCCAGGTACTTGCCCAGCCCATGGGGAAAAATGCTTCTAGCAGTCTCATCCACCCCACAGAGCTGATGGCCTCACCTGCACCCCACTGTCCGTGGGCTTCTGCAGGCGGACCCCGTGAGCTGCAGGGGAGAGGAGGTGAGTGTGGAGACAAAGCACCGATTTCTTGGTGCCATGTCAAGCTTGCTTAAGACCTGTCCTCTAGACATGTGGACTCTTCAATTTTAGACATTCCTGCAGTGCCAGTAAAGCTGCAGCTCAGTAACTGTAGCCTTTTAAACAGATTGTGTGCGTGCTGCGTGTTAAGTTGCTCAGTTGTGCCTGACTCTTTTGAACCCCATGGACTGTAACTCGCCAGACTCCCCTGTCCATACCTCTGAAAAGGGAAAGATAAGACCACAGTACATGGAGTGATGGTCTCGAGCACGCATGACCTCCTTGGAGAAAATATTTTTTGAGAGACCATCTATCTGATTAGAAAGCAGCGTGACGTAAGCCTGTGTTGCTCTTTCTGTAGGCTTGTGCTAGAAGGCCTGTGCTCCCAGAGAATAAAAAAAAAAGACTGTTCCTATAAACTTGTGACAAAAAAAGCAATAAAAGCCACTAGAGATGGTCTGAAATGTTTATTCTAATACTTCCCTGATCAGGAGGAGGACACAGGAAGCTTTGCAAGGTTCGAGAAATCGTTGACAATGCGGAGAATCCATTTTTTTCTGCCTTGTGTAAAGCTACAGATTAATTGGGGAATGCAGTTCAGAGAGGAAGGAAGCGCGTTGGTCTAGTTGTGCTAGAATGAATGTTTTTAATGTTTCATTGTGCTAAAATATATATAGCATACAATTTGACATTGTAATCATTTTTGCCTGTATTGTTGAGTGGTATGAATTACATTCACAATGTTGGATCACCTTTACTGCTATTTCCAAATTGTTTTCATTCTCCCCAAAGAGAACGTTTGTAACCATTAAACACTGACTCCCCCCCCCCACCCCCCGTATCTGCTGACCTCTATCCTACTTTCTGTCTTAATGAGTTTCCCTATGGGGAGAAGTACCTTTATGAATGGGAGAGCAGTGGAAACTAGCGGGAGCTTCGGTGAAAAGACTTAATTTTGTAGACAAGTGAAGCCATACAATGTTTCGGAGCAAGAAATACGATCTGATCTATATGTAGCTTCCGGAGCTTCATCTGGCAGAAGTTTGTGGGATGAATCGGGGTCTGGAGACCAGTTGAGAGGCTGTTATAAAGCTGGGGTAAGGAGCATTAGGAGCTGCTACTGAAATGGAGAAGAAGATTTAGGAGACGTTTTGGGGAATATTTGGGAGGAAGCCGCTACATGACCTGGCAAAATTACCTTGGGGAGAAACGGGGGGGTGGAGGGGAACAGATGTTTTGCGTCTAGGTAACTTGTGTGATTGCTTTGTAAGCTATACTTAAATTCAGCTTCTGTGAAAAAGTCACAAAAACAGTTACGTAAATTATCAATGCAGAATGTTAGAAAAAGGTCAGTATGAGGTGTGATGTTCTATTAGGATAAAGCCAAACTAAAGAACAAAGAATTCAATCTTCTCTTAAACTTCACAGTTCATATAATGCAGCCCTTCATGGGAAGGGGAAGAGGTAAGGATGGGTGATTAGTCACTCTTGAGTGATGGAAGGTGATAATCCAGGGAGTGAGAGGGAATTAATTCTGTATAGAAGATCAGTCCTCCTGGAGGACTATGCTGTGGTCAGTGCTGGACAATAGTAAGGGTGATATCATAGCTAGGGGCCTGCAGTCTCGAGTTCAAATCCCACTCTGTTACACACTGGCTGTGTGGCCTTGGTCAAGCTACTTAACGTCTCTGAGCCTCTGACATAGGGAGTCATAAGAGTATCTATTTCATTGGGTTGTTGTATAGATTAAATGACTTAGCGTTTCTTGGGTGCTTTAAGAAGTACCGAGCTCATATAAATGCTTTGTAAGAAGTTGGTGCCATTAATATTATTATTATTAGGCTAATTTAAAATATAAACCAAGATAAATGTTTCCCTGTAAGCTTGAACAATATAGTTTACCAAGAAAATCAGAAATGAAGAAATTACAGAGTTTCAGAAGCAGCCATATGGCTCAAATATCTGTTTTCTGTGGTTTGAGTTAACCAAGAATACTGGCTTCCATGTCAATGCTAATTATTCATTTTTTGGTTAAAAGTTATTTTTTCAGTACCTAAGCGGCATCATTGTAACTCATTTTTGAAAATTTGTTGACTTGGACTTTAGTAATTAGATATTAAGATTGTCTCCGCGGCTGGGTTTACGTTTTCTTTTCCCCTCCTGACATGTGATACTGAGCCTTGAATCACCATGTGGTTGACTAAATGAAGGAAATAATAAATTATGCTTTATTTTATCCACGTCTGTAATTGGGAATGCGAATTTAAATAGATCTTTCGCTTCACTTGTAACTAAAATCAGGGACTGTGTTTTGAAGGTCATATTTAGCTTTCAGGGGCTGTGGTAAAGAACCCACCTGCCAGTGTGGGAGATGTAAGGGATGCGGGTTCTATCCCGGGGAGGGAAGATCCTCTGGAGAAGGAAATGGCAACGACTCCAGTATTCTTTCCTGGAGAATTCCATGGACGGAGCAGCCTGGCGGGCTACAGCCCAGCGGGTTGCAAGGAGTCCTACTAAGCACAGCACAGCACATTCAGCTTCCAAATAGTGGGGTTTCCTATGATTTTTGTTCCTGGAAAATTCAGAAGACTCCCAGATTTGCTGTGTTTAACTTCAAGTACCTCCACATCTCCTTTGCTCAGCTGCATGCCACCTTCCCCACCCAGCCGGGAATTCCCGATCGCCAGGTGCGCTTGGGGCCCCCGGGCGCCGGGCTCCTCCGCTTCCTGGACTTTGCGAGACCCGGCGGGCACTGCTGCCCTCTGCTGGTGACCGCGCGAAACACCGCTCTCCATTCGCATCATCTGGGCTTCTCAGAGGAGGATCTCTGAAACCTCCCTTACCCCGACCCTGAACCCTGTACAAACATAAAAGTTCAAAATCAAAGCAGTACCAAGTGGTATAGATGAACAATAGCAAGTCCATCACAGTTCTGATTTTTCCTGCCATTATACCACAGTTCTTATTTAAAGAGGACTTTGCTAGTGGCTCAGATGGTCAAGAATCTGCCTACAGTGTGGGACACCCGGGTTCTGTCCCTGGATCAGGAAGATCCCCTGGAGACGGGAATGGCAACTGACTTCAGTATTCTTGCCTGGAGAATCCCATGGACAGAAGAGCCTTGGGCCTGGTGGGCTACAGTTCATGGGTTCACAAGCGTCGAACACGACTGAGCAACTAATACACACTTATTTAAATGTTCACTATTTCTTTTCCAAAGTTCACTTTCTCCCACCTCTGCTTTGCTGAATGGGCTGGTTGTGGATACAGCGCCATTTCGATGTGTCCAGTGTGGTGTTTTCCAAGTTTTCACAAGTAGAAATTGGAATTTGATGCCGTGTGTTCTAGACTGGTCTCACGACATTCAGCAGTGCTCTGTGGTTTGTCTTAGATTCCTGATAACAAAAGTCAGAGACTCACCCTTTTTTTCTCTTTTCATATTTCATGCCCTAGTGGTTACCTGTGAATTTATACCTCTTTGTAACAGCTTTCCTCTTCGTCCCGTTGACCGTTTTTGTTGTTAAATGATAACGTTTGATTTCTGGAAATCACTCCATATCAACTCAAAAAGATTTATTTATTCTTGTTTAGCACAGCCTACTGCTTCAACATGTATAACATGCTGTTGTATTTTGACCACTTTCCTGTATTTGGGCATTTAAGCTGTTTGCAGTATTGTGCAATTTCAAATAACACTGCCATGAATAAGCTTGTGCGTTTGTGTTTGTATATGAGTGGAGGTGTGTCTTCAGGGTAGCTTTTCGTCAGTGCCATTGCTGGCTCAGAGGGTGAGCGTCTGTGTAGTTTTGTTCAATTTCACCAGACTGTCCCCGCCCCCCGCCCCGGGGCAGAGGCTCCCTCTGAGACTGTTAGTGACCAGGATTTATTGTGAGGATACCTGGTGGTGGGGGGGGGAAGGAAGGAAGAAGGCAGGTAGGTAGGTAAGAATGGAAAAACCGGCATTTTAACCCTGTGGCTCTATCTCATGAGGACTTGGGAAAATAGTCTGGTTGGCAAGGTGGAGGTATATACTGGATGGACCACTTGAGATGATTAGAAATGGTACCACAACTGAGCTTATAGAGACAGAGTTGCTACTGGTTCTGGACCTAAGTGGCAGTCTTCCCTGGTGGCTCAGATAAAAAAGAATCTGCCTGCAATGCAGGAGACCTGGGTCAGGAAGATCCCCTGGAGGAGGGCATGGCTACCCACTCCAGTATTCTTGCCTGGAGAATCCTATGGTCAGAGGAGCCTGGCGGGCTACAGCCCATAAGATCGCAAAGACTTGGACACGACTGAAGCAGCTTAGCCCTGGACCTAAGTCTGACCTTGGGCTTTCCACAGCCTGGTTGATGACTATTAATTCCGGTGTACCTGCCTTCATTTGTGACACCACTCTGGCCTGTCTTTCTGCTCTTCTTACACCACCATCTGAGTCCTTGGCTCTGTAAGACATACAACCCTTCGTCCTGCTCCTTCTGGCCACGGTTTCAGCTCGCACTTAACTTTCTTACTGACTGTGGCCACTCTGCCCGCACTGCCTATTTCATGCTGTGGTTTGTGGGTGCCCTGTATCTTCCTTTCGGGACAGAACTGGTCACACCAGGGCATCTCCTAGGCCATCTGCAGTTCACATGGAATGTCATGTGTCCCCCGAGGGCAGTCTCTCCAGAGGGGCTATGGGTGGAATTAGAAATACGGCAGGAAACAGGGTTGATATTGATAGAATTGAGCTATTCACCAGAAATGGGAGTATGGCTGCCGTGAAGACTTTACCTATCATGTCCTCAACAACTACCCAGGCCAGTTGTAAATCTCTGCTTTTTCCTATCAACATTCTTATTTTTAAGCTGAGAAAAGGAAGTTAAAAAGTTATCACATGGTTCATCACTCCTTATGTTATATATAAAGGAAGGTGACTACTAATGAAACTAAGAAAGTTGGTACATGGTAACTTCCTTAAAGGATGGTCCTAAGCCAAGCCCCTCATGTTGATCTTACCCTAAATGTCGGTTCACCAAGAAAGCCTTTCGTTACCATCCCTTCCCTGGTGGCTCAGATGGTGAAGAACCTGCCTGTAATGTGGGAGACCCAAGTTCGATCCCTGGGTCAGAAAGATCCCCTGGAGAAGGGAATGGCTACCCACCCTAGTTTTCTTGCCTGGAGAATTCTGTGGACAGAGGAACCTGGTGGGCTGCAGTCCATGGGGTTGCAAGCCGCCAGGTGTGACTGAGTGGCTAACACGCACCTTGCCATCTATCCCATCAATGTATTTATCGCACTATTCTGACCACTGTGTGAATAATTTGCTTAGTGGTTTGTTGTTGATTTGCCCCTCCAGTTCCTTCCCCACCAGAACAGAAGCTCCATAAACTGGACTGCCCTGCTCGCATGGCACCCAAATCACTGCTCGGCAGACAGTAGGAGCTTATAAATTTTTGTTCAAGAAATCAATATACTAATGGGGAGGCTGTGTGAAAAGTGTCATACGTGTGATGCATTTGACACTTCCTGCTGTGTGCAAGTGGCTTCTAGTCATCAAAAATTAAACTGACATTGGTTGCATTGGTTGCTAGAAACCTGCTAACCAGCTCCAGGAATAAGAGCATTTTGTAAGCTCTCTTCTTCCTCCAAAATGCATCTGTGCAGAGGCGCCATTCAGTGAGGGAGAAACGAGCGTGCTATGTGGTGTGACCACTATGCTGCAGTGACACTGGGAAGTAGTGTTCTGAGCTGATGCTCTTAGTAAAGTCAGCATCCTCTGAGCTGCCCACCAGCAGGGACCCAAGCAGCAGCTGAGGAAACTGCGCCTGCATGGCCGCAGTCATCCCCATCAATAGCCCTCAGGGTCCGGTGTACAGGGAGCTGACAGCGTTCTGCTCAGAAAGAAAGACTCCAGTCCCCTGAAACGGAACATCCTTCTCAGAGCCAAATGCTCTCACATAAAGGGAAAGCACAAATGCTGAGGCAGAGGAGGTGGAGGGCCCGCTTGGTCGGGTGTCTAACTGAAACCAGGCTCGAATAGAAAAGAGCTCATTGTGACGGTCATCATAAGTGAAGAAGGTGTGATTTTAAAGTAAACCGTAGAAGCAGAACTTAAGACAATGACGCACGTGCCCAGACCTCACCATAGGCCAGTGTCAAGTCAGCATTTTAATTTCTGGGGGGGCAGACGCCTCAAAGAGGAGACGTGTTTCGTTTTTCCTCCATGAGACAACAAAGACCCCAGACCTGATGCTTCTTTAGAAACTTCCGTGTAGAACTAGTTAATCCAGTCAAATTGAGTTAATGGCTACAGAGAGGTTGATGGAATGGGCAATTTCCTGTTCAATAATGAGCTGTCAATACAGAGCAAAGAGCTACTTTGATCAAGTCAATCTTAGCAACAGTTCAGGGTTCCATTGATTTCTCTGCAATTAGTGGGGACGGTGTAAAAAAGTAAAGGAAAATACACAGCTTACTGGAAATATGTCTCCTCCGAGAGCCAGACAACAGGACCTGGGCCAGGGCATCTAGGAGCATTGGCATCCGGCTGGTGACAAGTCACAGGATCCCCGATGATTAAGGTCTCTGGACAATTGTAGGCCAGGCTGAGTTATGAATCCATAGTAGGAAGAATTGGAAGGCAGAAAATACCAGTCACATATTGAAAGGACTTTTCAGGTGGCGCTAGTGGTAAAGATGGAGAAGGCAATGGCAAGCCACTCCAGTACTCTTGCCTAGAAAATCCCATGGATGGAGGAGCCTGGTAGGCTGCAGTCCGTGGGGTCGCTGAGGGTCGGACATGACTGAGCGACTTCACTTTGAATTTTCACTTTCACACATTGGAGAAGGAAATGGCAACCCACTCCAGTGTTCTTGACTGGAGTATCCCATGGACAGAGGAGCCTGGTGGACTACAATCCAGAGTCACAAAAAGCTGGTCGGACTAAAGCAACATAGCACGCATGCAGACATATAATCGCAGCTGCCTTCTCTACATTAATGACTGTGTATACAGGTTTTCTCTTAAATCTGATAATGAGGCTTTGATCATATATCCAATTCTTATCACAAATCTCAGTCTCTGATGATCATTTTTGGGAGGTTGAGGGCATTCTTTGGTTTCTTGCTGCTGGATTTGAATTTGTCTCCCCACCCCCGCCTGCCCCTTCTTTGAATTGAAATACTTCATATCTTACCTCCAAGTTTCAAAACACTCGCTAATACTTATACTGGATTTGTTTAGAGCTGGGCTTCACCTGAAATCATAAATCAGATGACAGAAATGAAGATTTTCACACAATTCCCTGAGAGATTTATCTTCACATAAAAATGTGAAAAGTGAGGTGAGAAAAATAAATGACAACTAAAAGCATCCCAAGTATAGAAGTCAGCATTTCTCTTGTGTTCTTGTAACCAGTCTATTATTTTCATTCAAGAGTGTTCATGGCCATCAGAGTTCACCCTCTTGTCTGTGGGGTTAAAGTAATTCCTCAAATGGAAAATCTCTGCCAAGTTCATGTCTATTGCTTTGGTGATGCCAACCAGCCATCTCATCCCTCTGATGCCCTCTTCTCCTTCTGCCCTCAATCTTTCCCAGCATCAAGGACTTTTCTTTCCCAGCATCAAGGACTTTTCCAATGAGTTGGCTGTTTGCATCAGGTGACCAAAAGACTAGAATTTCAGCCTCAGCATCAGTCCTTCCAATGAGTGTTCAGGGTTGATTTCCCTTAAGAGTGACTGGTTGAATCTCCTTTCTGTCTAAAGGACTCTCAGGAGTCTTCTCCAGCACCACAGTGCTAAGGTATCAATTGTTTGGTGCTCTGCCTTCTTTATGGTCCAGCTGTCACAACCGTACGTGATCACTGGAAAGCCCATAGCCTGGACTATACAGACCTTTGTCAGCAGAGTAATGTCTCTGCTTTTCAACACACTGTCTAGGTTTGTCATAGCTTTCCTGCCGAGAAGCAATTGTCTTCTGATTTCATGGCGGCAGTTACCATCCTTAGTAATTTTAGAGCCCGAGAAGAGGAAATCTGTCACTACTTCCACCTTTTCCACTTCTATTTGCCATGAGGCAGTGGGGTAGGATGCCATGATCTTACCTTTTTTGGGTAACATTTAGTTTTAAGCCAGCTCTTTCACTCTCCTGTTTCTCCCTCATCAAGAGGCTCTTTAGTTCCTCTTTGCTTTCTGCAATTAGAGTGGTATGCCAGGCTCCTCTGTCTATGGAATTTTCCAGGCATGAACATTGGAGTGGGTTTACAGTGTTAAGATGGCATAAATAGTATTCACAATTGAGCCATGATTTGTTTCAGAAACATCTTTTTTTCCTGTACAACTTTGGTGCAGTTGGGGTTAATAACTGTCCTGTGGATTTAAGGCATAGTTTTCTTAATTCCTATCTCAGACCTGGACTCTTGGGCGAGAGTATAAACCTATCCTCCATATTTTCAACCTCATCATGTATTTGATCTGTTTGTTCTTTTTGGAGATTCCCTTCTAGAGGCCCCCGCTCTATTTATTCACTAATTCACTCATTCATAAAATTTTTGTGGATGCCTGCTTGGTACCAGGCCATCTTCTAGGCACTGGATATGCACGAAAGATGGATTTCTTATTTTACTGGAGTTTACATTTGGAGTTAGAGGAGACAGAAATAAGCAATAAGTATAATAAAAAGTGGACTCCCCTGGTGGGTCAGTGGTAAAGAATCCGCCTACCAATACAGGAGATTCGGGTTCAATCCTTGGGTGGGGAAGATCCCCTGGAGAAGGAAATGGCCACCCACTCCAGTATTCTTGCCTGGGAAGCCCCATGGACAGAGGAGCCTGGCAGACTACAATCCATGGGGTCAGAAAAGAGTTGAATGTGACTTATTGACTCAATGATAACAAATAATAAAAAATGTTATTTCAAACAATGGTACATAGTATGAGAAAAAAAATCAGGCTGGTGAGATGGATTGGGAGTGCAGGAAGAGGGGCGTAATGAAATGATAAACACAGGGGTTGAGAGAGGTGACATCTGAGCATCCTTGAAGGCGTGAGTGGGTCCTAGGGAAGCACGTTCCAAGCAGAGGGAAGGGTTAGGCAACGGCTGTGATGGACAGTATGCCTGGTGTGTTAGGGCAACAGCTCAGAGCTGCCAGCTGCTGCAGAGTGAGCGAGGGGAGAACTGTCAAACAGCAGCCCAGAGAGGGTGGGAAGCCGCATCTCGCAGGGCCTTGGGGGCCAAGGCAGTGGGGAACCTGAACTTCATTTCTTTCTTTGTGTTTATTGGAGTACAGTTGCTTTACAGTGTTGTGATAGTTTCTGCTGTAGCCTGAAATGAATCAGCTATCCATACATACACGCCTCCCTCTTGGACCTCTCCGCCACCGCGCCCCCCACCCTCCCACCCTCTCGGTCATCACAGAGCACCCCCCCCCCCCCCGCTCCAGCTGAGCTTCCTGTGCTTTGTAGCAGGTTGCCACCGGCTGTTTGTTTTACGCATTGTAGTCTATCGCTCTCCCAGTTCATTCCACCCTCCTCTTCCCCGCGCTGTGTCCACACGTCCGTTCCCTACATCTGAGTCTCTGTTCCCGCCCTGCAAACAGCTTCATCGGGACCATTTTTCTGGATTCCACGTATATGTGTGAATGTACAGTGTTTGTTTTTCTCTTTCTGACTTACTTCACTCTGTACGACAGACTCTGGGTCCGTCAACGTCACAACAAATGACCCCGATTCAGGGAACTTGTAAAGGATCATGCCACCCTAGCTGTTCTGTAAAAAAGGAAAGATGCTGAGAGACCAGATAGGAGACCACAGTGATCGAGTGATGGGGTGGACCAGGGTGTCCGCAGGAGGAATGGAAAGCGGTCAGGCTCTGGGTAGATTCTGAAGTGTTACAGTCAGATTTCCTAGTGAATTGAGAGGAGAGGAGAGGAAAGAGAGAAAGAGCTATCAAGGAGAATCCACTTCCTGCTCCCGTCTTCCCGTAGCTTGCCAGGTGAAGTTGTCATCCTGAGCGCTCTCTCTGTTCCATCCCAGGGGTTCCTTTCCTCTTGGCTGGATTCCCCGTTTTCTGGGTAGAGTCTCTCCTGTGACTTTCTTCCTGAGAACGGGCGCATGGGAGGTACATTTGAGAGTTTTGTAGGTCTTCCAGTGCTCATATTCATTCTATAATAAAGGCTGAGAATGGGATTCTAGAGTGGAAATCTCTTTGTCTTGATCTTTGAAGGCCTTGTTCCACGGTCTTCTGGTCCACAATGTCACATTTCAGAAAATACAGGCCATTCTGATTCTTACTCCTTTCTAAGTGACCTTTTATTTCACTATTTTTTTTCCAAGTGTTGGCCATTCTGCAGCTTGTGGGATCTTAGTTCCCCAACCAAGGATTGAACCCTGGGCCACGGTAGTCAAAGTGCCAAGTCTTAACCCCTGGACTGCCGGGGAATTCCCATTTTCTTTTCTTTGAAAACCTTTGGAATTCTCTCTTTGTACTCATTGTTCTAAGTTTTCAGAGAGAGGTATCTTTAAAAAAGGTTCGTATTGCTGACTACTCAGTGGATTCTTTCCACCTAGAGATGCCATGTCTTCAGTTCTAGAATATCTTCCGTTCTGTTCCGTCCATTCCGTTCCTTCGCTCAGTCATGTCCGACTCTTTGCGACCCCGTGGACTGTAGCCTAACCAGGCCTCTCCATCCGTGGGATTCTCCAGGCAAGAATACTGGAGTGGGTTACCGTTTCCTTCTCCAGGGGATCTTCCCGATCTTAGTTTTTACTATTCTCTGTTTCTCAGACTCTTGTTCAGGTGGTGGATATCCTGACTGCTACTGTCTGAACACCCTCAGGGAGTTTCCCACTTCAGATTCTTCAGAAGAAATCAGAATTTGCTCAACTCGGATTGAGACAAGCCAAATGAGTCATGAACTGCCAAGCAGCCAACATGTCAGTTCCCTTCAGCTTCACTTCATCGGATCAGCTTTGGGTCACATCACAGAGGGGTACTCCTGAGAGGCATTTGGGGACAGGCTTATTTCATTCAGATAGAACTAGCTGGAAATAGTCTTTGCTGTCAAATCTTTGGTCAAGTAGTATATTCTGGGCTAGAAATTTTTTTTTTTTGCCAAGTAAGTTGTAAAAATATTTTAAATATGATATACCTATGCATTTCTCTTTAGATGAACATTCCAGATGGATCAAAGATTTAAGTGCAGAAAGCGAGAAAGAACAGAAGAGAAAAGCATCAATACGCCAGAGGAAAACGTGGGTGAATATTTTTTAAACCATGGTGTTGGAAAGGTCTTAATAAGACTTGATAATGCTATCAAGGAGCATAAAGGAAAATAATCATAAATTTAACTATATAAACATTATAAACATCTATGCTGAAAAAATTCATTAAAAATGTAGAAAATGACTATAGGAAATTTTGCATTTCTTGACACTCAGTTATATCCTGAAGATATAAAGAGTGCTCGGAGATCAGTAAAGAAGATTATGTAGAGGAATTGATAAAGCGAGGTAGGAGTTTCATCAAACAGGAAAATACAGAGTCAGCACGAATGTGAAAAGAAATTCAACCTCATGATAATAAGCGAAATGTAATGGAAAGCAAAACGTGTTGCTGAAGATTAAAATGGTTGAAGAGAAGGTCTTGGCAGAGAGGGAGACAGGCTCTCTGTTTAACATTGGTGGGAATGTAAGTTGGTATCAATTTTTTTAGAAAAATAATTTGTATAATCCTTATCTACTATGTCAAAATATAAAATGTACAGACCCTCTTAATTAACAGTTTTAATTCTAGGGATCTGAGGTAAGGAATAACAAACCAAGTGTGGAAACAGAGGCACACAGATGATCAACTTGGTGGCACTGGAAAATGAGAATAAGAAAATGGAAACGATTCAGACTGACAGGAGCTACGGATCGAAGGAGGAAAAGCTGGCACACACAAGTGATGGACTCCTGTGTAGTCATTAGAAGTGATGATGTTAATCCATATTCACTGCATGAAAAGACATCTATCCTACGTGGTGAGTGAACAAAGCAGTCCATAAGGTACAAGTTCAAAATGAGCCTATTAATATGTAACTTAGTCGAGTTTCAGTGAAACCAAGTGTCTCTAGAATGTAAGTTCCACGCAGACAGGGCCCACATTTTCCTCCCTGCTGTGTTCCCAGAGGCTATGTCCGTGCCTGGTACTTTGCAACCGAGCGATAATGTTTGCTGAATGAATGAATGAAAGAGGTTTGCAAGGTTCTTTGTGCTCAGGGTGCTCGGTCGCTCAGTCCTGTCTGACTCTTTGCGATCCACTGGACTGTAGCCTGTCAGGCTCCTCTGTTCTTGAGATTTCCCAGGCAAGAATACTGGAGTGAGATGCTATCTCCTACTCCCGGGGATTTTCTCAACTCAGGGATCGAACCCATGTCTCTTTCGTCTCCTACACTGGCAGGCGGATTCTTTACCACTGCACCACCTGGGAAGCTCCAGAAGTTTAACATGGAGGAGTGTTGGCGATTTTTTCTATGCTGTTAGCATTTTCTCTGTCATTTGAGTTGCCTTCAAAATATTTATTTTTTTACCAAAAACAGACACGATATTAAAAACATATGGTAATGCCTTCTGCTGGTGAGAACGTGACAGTTCCAAATGGTTCAGTGGCTGTGTAAATGGTTTAATTCTCTCTGAAAACCATTTAATATTCAATATCTGAACATTCTGAAAGAGATGGGAATCCCAGACCACCTGACCTGTCTCTTGAGAAACCTGTATGCAGGTCAGGAAGCAACAGTAAGAACTGGACATGGAACAACAGACTGGTTCCAATTAGGAAAAGGTGTACATCAAGGTTGTATATTGTCACCTTGCTTATTTAACTTATATGCAGAGTACATCATGAGGAACGCTGGGCTGGAAGAAGCACAAGCTGGAATCAAGATTGCCGAGAGAAATATCAATAACCTCAGATATGCAGATGACACCACCCTTATGGCAGAAAGTGAAGAGGAACTAAAAAGCCTCTTGATGAAAGTGAAAGAGGAGAGTGAAAAGGTTGGCTTGAAGCTCAACATTCAGAAAACAAAGATCATGGCATCTGGTCCCATCACTTCATGGGAAATAGATGGAAAAACAGTGGAAACAGTGTCAGACTTTATTTTTTTGGGCTCCAAAATCACTGCAGATGCTGATTGCAGCCATGAAATTAAAAGACGCTTGCTCCTTGGAAGGAAAGTTATGACCAACCTTGATAGTATTTTAAAAAGCAGAGACATTACTTTGCCAACAAAGGTCCGTCTAGCCAAGGCAATGGTTTTTCCCGTGGTCATGTATGGATGTGAGAGTTGGACTGTGAAGAAAGCTGATCGCCGAAGAATCGATGCTTTTGAACTGTGGTGTTGGAGAAGACTCTTGAGAGTCCCTTATACTGCAAGGAGATCCAACCAGTCCATTCTAGAGGAGATCAATCCTGGATGTTCATTGGAGGGACTGATGCTAAAGCTGAAGCTGCAATACTTTGGCCACCTCATGCGACGAGTTGACTCACTGGAAAAGACTCTGATGCTGGGAAAGGTTGGGGGCGGGAGGAGAAGGGGACGACAGAGAATGAGATGGCTGGATGGCATCACCGACTCTGTGGACATGAGTTTGAGTGTACTCCGGGAGTTGGTGATGGACAGGGAGGCCTGGTGTGCTGTGATTCATGGGGTCGCGGAGAGTCGGACACGACTGAGCGACTGAACTGAACTGATCTGAAAATCACAAAGCATGTCTTCTTTGTGCCTATCAATCCTACTTGGGAGTCTATGCTAAGGGGAAAAAAATGTAAAATACAAAATACCCTGAGCATTCCAAGGTGTTCACCTTGGTTTTTTATAATAGGAAGATAACAACCTTAGACAACCTAAAGGCATTTCTAATGGAAGAGTAAAAGTAAATTACAGAAATCCACTGGGTGGAATTTCATGTAACCTTTACCAGTACTGAAGACTGTAGCTGTAAGGTCGGACCTCAGTGGCCATTTTGGCCTCTTCCCTTCCCCCCTTCTCTTCTTCCCACTGGCGAGAAAAGGCTGACTCTGTTCCCTCATTCCCTCCCCCATTGCTAGAATGTCCTTGAGGTATTGGTTCCTGGTAGAGATCAACCCTCTCCTAACCTCCCCCTCCTAACCTCCTGTCCAGAAACAGCATTCTGCCCAGAAAGAGCAAGAACTATTCCGCTGTGTCAGCACAGCCCTGAGCAGATCGGGCAACCAACCCGGTCTTGCCCCCGGCTAACTGACCTATGAGAGACCAACACTCCAAATCTTGCTTAACGTTATATAAGTTGCCTCTTGCCTTTGTTCGGCGTGGACTTCCTGACCTCGCTCTGTTAGGTCTTGGGGTTCTGCCCGGGGGTGCGCAGCCATTAAAGCCAGTTACATTATCTAGTTGGCGTTTGGGTTCTTTTATTTAACATCATTGGGCCATTTCGACCTTACAGTAGCAACATGAACAAAAAGAGGCTGAAAATATAGGCATGCTACGATTTAAATTATGAATAAGCAAAGAGGTGGTGCTATGGTGTTAAGACTGGAATTCTGGGAGCCATTTTCTGAGAAGCATGGAAGGAACACGGATTTTGGAGCTCCAGACAGAGGTTTTCATTCAGACATAGATGTTGCATAACCGTGGTTGATCATGCTCCCTAACTTATTTGTGCTTTGTTTTTCTTAAGTTCCACATAAAAGTGAAAGTCTTCACAGATACAGAGAACACACTAGTGTTACCAGAGGGGAAAGAGACTTGAAGGGCATTTCGGGAGAGGGGAGTGAGAGGCACAAACCATTAGGTATAAAACAAGCTACAAGGATCTGTTGTACAACACGGGGAAGACAACCTATTTTTTTAATTATAACTATAAATGGAGTTGTTGTTTAATTGCTAAGTCATGTTTGCCTCTTTTGCCACCCTATGGACTGTGGCCACCAGGCTTCTCTGTCCGTGGGATTCCCCAGGCAGGAATTGGGTTGCCATTTCCTCCTTCAGGGGATCTTTCCAACCCAGGATCAAACCCCACATCTCCTGCCTTGCAGGTGGATTCTTTATCATTGAGTCACCTGGGAAGGCCACTGTAAATGGAGTATAACCTTTAAAACGTATATAATATTGTACAGCAACTATACTTCCATAGTTTTTAAGAAATGGGTGTAAGAAGAAAGGTAACAGGGAAAGAGTAAGGCCGAGACAACTGTAGTGGTTGTTTTTTCTTGTGGTGGTTGTAACTGTTGTTATTGCTGTTATTATATTTTCAAAACTGTCAAGATTTCCAGCTTTATTAATTACAAACAGATTGGAAAACGAAATAGCTAAAAAATGGAGGGAGAAACAGGTTCAGGAAATCCAGCTTTGGAGGTGGGTTACCACCCTCCCCGGTACTCTCCTAGCTCAGAGTCGGGGACGACCGCGGGGCCGGGTGAGCATACACGGGAGTGTCCAGCAGGCGGCGCTGCCGGCGGAGGCGGAGCTGCGACCGGAAGCCGGGCTGGAGGCGCCCGCGCGCAGGCGGGATCTCCTCCTACTTCCGCCGCTGCCGCCGCCGCCGCCGGTCAGGACCGTGAGTTGCCGTCTGTTCGGAGCCGCTGCTGTTGCCGCCGCGATGCCGCTGGAGAACCTGGAGGAGGAGGGTCTGCCCAAGAACCCGGACCTGCGCATCGCGCAGCTGCGCTTCCTGCTCAGCCTGCCCGAGCACCGCGGGGACGCGGCGGTCCGCGACGAGCTGATGGCCGCCGTCCGCGATAACAGTGAGGCCCGCGGGAGCGCCGAGTCAGCGCTAGGCCCGGGCGGCCCCGCGCTCCCGAGCCTGAGGGCTTGACCGCGACGGGGACCCCGAGATCAGACCTGGCTTCCCCGCGCCTGGGGGCTCTCAGAGCGGTGTGCGGCTCTCTGCGCCGCCCGCCTTGGGACCGGGTTGGGGGACTCTCGAGGTGCTGAGCGCCGAGCCCGAGACGGGGCTTGTTGACATTGGCGACTGGTCTCGGGGCCGCTGGCATTGCCGGTGGAGGGGAAACTTGGCCTCGGTTCCTTCTGCCGTTCCCGGTAGTGACGGCAGCGGGCTCTATAGCCTTAACTGCACGGGTCTGAGGTGTGTGTGGCTGTAAACAAGCTCGCCCTTTCTCTTACTCCGTACAGCGGCCACCCAGAGGCAGACCGAGGGTTGCCCTATCCTCGGCCCTAGGAGAGGGCGGCGGTGGCAGGCCTGGTCCTGATGCTGGCCTCCCAGTAGCAAGCAGCTCGTGGTGCCCAGCCCTTTCCTGCTAGTGGCAGGTGTCTGGCGGACGACCTCACAGCTTGTGTGGGAGGAAGATGGGGTAGGCACTCTAGGGCAGGGGAGGGGGCGCCCACGCCTGAGTCACACCCCTCCTGCTCTCTCTCAGACATGGCTCCGTATTACGAAGCCTTGTGCAAGTCCCTGGAGTGGCAGATGGACGTGGACCTGCTCAACAAAATGAAGAAGGCAAACGAAGACGAGTTGAAACGTTTGGATGAGGAGCTGGAGGATGCAGAGAAGAATCTGGGGGAGAGCGAAATCCGAGACGCGATGATGGCAAAGGCGGAGTACCTCTGCCGGATAGGCGACAAGGTGGGTGAGGCGGTCTCTCCTCTCTGTGTGGCCTGAAATGGGCACTGTTCAGGGTCTCATTTTAAACATTAACTACCCTAACTTGCTTACCTGAGCTAGTGAGTCAGTGCGGAAATGAAGGAAGAAAAGCTCACAGTTTTCTTGCTACCCCGTTGCTGTCACCTGCCCCCACACAGCAGCCAGGTGTGTATTCTTCCCCACCTCTCCCTGTGAGTCCAAGAAGTGCGTGTGCAGGCGAGCTGCTCTGCTGATCTTGCCAAACTTGGATGTTTTCCGTGGTTTACTTTTGTAACCTGTCTTGGTTGGGAAGCCCTGGTTCTGGTGCGTTTTAAAAATTACTGTTTACTCAAGTAATCGTCTCCTTGTAAGAAACTAAAATCTTAGAGTTAATGCTGAAGTTTTATTTCTTCTTTCCTTTTTTCTGCCTCCTGAGAGATTATCTTTTTAATTCTCTTATTGTGAGTTTGTAGTCACGTGTCTGTGCTTGTGGAAATTAGGCAGTGTGGGTGTAAAAAGGTTGTTTTCAGTTAGCGGAATCGAAGTGTACTCATGCTGCCCTGTTTACTTTTTCTTTCAAAATTATGTCTGAGTGACCGTCCGTGTTCGTGTGCGTGCCTCTGCCGTGTTCGTGTGCGTGCCTCTTTCTCATTCTGGTTAACTGCTAGCTAGCAGTCCATCGTAGTAGGTGATGCTGTGCTTTGTTTAGCTGTTCAGTGCTTGGACCTGTGTATTGTTTTCAGCTGTTTTTGCTAAGATAAGCTGCTGCTGGAAAAATATGCTTGTGTGCGCCTCTGTGTGTATATGCTGTGTCTCTCCCGCGTGTGTGCTGAGATGAAATCTCAGGGACAGAGAACAATCTTTGTCTTAGTATCTGTCACTGTCCTTCAGCCCAGCAGCCAACCTAACTTATACTATCAGGGCACAAGAGGGGCACCTGCAAATATTGGGTCTTTTAAATTTTTTAACCTAGTTGTTATATAATAGTGGTTAAGAGGATGGGCTTTGGGTGTCCTTAATTGTAAGCAGTGTACCCTGAAGTGTTTAGATAATGGATAAAATGGCATTAACTTTAAAAAATTGAATACTGTGGACTCTTGGGTCAGATTGCCTGAGTTCTGTTTCTGGCTTCAGTGATTATGATTTACTTAACTGGATGAGTTTCTTCAGCTATTAAATAGGAATAATGATAGTTCCCAGGGGCAGGGGAGTTAGACTGGTCCCTTGGCAAAGTGCTGAAATGTTAAATGATCTGAACTATTACTATTTAAATTTAAAACAGGTTTTTTGTTTCTTTTTCCTGCTGACTATAGATTTAAGATCTGGTTATTGTAAAAGTTGAAAAATACAGAACAGTGTAAAATATAGCTAATAGTTTGTGGCTTTTGTAGGTGGTGTGTGTGGTTTGCTTTGGTTTGGTTTAAACAGGATGCAGTATTATGAATGGATGAGAAATGTAAAGCTTTTGATTCAGGCCTTGAGGAATTTCAGCAGGATATGCTTGAAGCCACATTGTGTACACTGGTGATGTTCTAATGATACAGTCCATGTTTATGAAATAGCATTCTTCTAAAATGAAGAGTTTTCTTTTTTCCTCCAGCTTATTGTCTGTCTGATCGTTATTCACCGTTGGCTGTGCTGCGTCTTTGCTGCTGTGTGCGGGCTTTCTCTAGTTGCAGCGAGCAGGGGCCCCTTCTTGCTGTGGGGCCCTCTCTTGAGCGTGGACTCTAGGGCTCCGCCTCAGCGGTTGTGTCACACTGGTCTAGTTGCTCTGTGGCACACATGGATTCTCCCAGACCAGGGATCGAACCCATGTCTCCAGCATCGGCAGGTGGATTCTTACCCACTGGGCCACCAGGAAAGCCCTACATATTTTTAGATATTTTATTTTATTTACTCAATAATCGACTTGGTGGATTTTTATTTCTCACTGTACTGTATTGATTACAGTCATTATTATTTTTGGTGCTCAGTTTGTTATAGATTTGTTAGTATAAGTTCCTTTAAGATAGTTTCTTTGTCCTTTTGATATGATCTCATCGATCTTCCCTATTTTCTCATACAAACGAGGTGAGGTCACAGCCTCACCTCGTTTTCTTTCTTCTTTTTTTCTTTTTTTTTGTTTTTCTGGCCATATCACACAGCGTGTGGGATCTTAGTTCCTCAGCTGGGGGTTGAACTCATACCCTCAGCAGTGGGAGTGCAGAGTCTTAATCCTAACTGGACCGCCAGGGAAGTCTTACATATTCATATTTTTAAAGCAATGAAAACATTTTATTCCACAATGATTTGAGATAGAATTGTATATTTAAATAATCAGTCACATTCTAAGAGTGATTAAGGTAAAATTTTTTAATACTCTTTAGTTGTTAGGATTGATAATTCACAGTAAAGTACTTTTAAAGTAATGTATTGTAATTGTTGGAGGAAAAATATTGAACATATAGAACAAAGAAGAAGACTGAAACAATGGTGAATAAGTTATGAATGTGTGTTTTTCTAGAATATAAGTATATGCTTAGACACATTAGATGTATTTCTTTCTTTTTTTTTTTTTTGATGTATTTCTTACACTTTGTACAAGTGGAGAGAATAGTTAACACCCAGCTTCAACAGTTACCATCTCATGGCCATACTCTTCTGTCTCCATGCCTACCTCCCCCTCCCCCCCACTTTTTGCTTAGAAAATCCTAGACAGCTATAGCTTTCAAAACATTTAACCTTTTCTCACCTGTTCGCTTTGTTCTCTTGACAGGAAGGTGCTCTGACAGCCTTTCGCAAGACTTATGACAAAACTGTGGCGCTGGGTCACCGGCTGGATATTGTGTTCTATCTCCTTAGAATTGGTTTATTTTACATGGATAATGACCTCATCACTCGAAATACGGAAAAGGCCAAAAGGTACGTTTTAGTGCTGGGGATATATTCCCTCTAAATCACGATGCTATAAATAAGAAATTGATATAAGAAATCTGTTTTCTTTTGTTTCCAACTAGTACACTTGGTCAGATAACTAATGTACTTACTTAGGAAACTATTCTCTTTGTATGTTACTTTTAGGTTTAAGTTGTGACAAGTTGTTCTCTCTTTCATAATAATACAAAGCTTGCAGAAAGCACTGTTTATTTCCAGGTTATAACTTTTGTTTTAATTTTATAGCTTGATAGAGGAAGGAGGAGATTGGGACCGGAGGAACCGCCTGAAAGTGTATCAGGGTCTTTATTGTGTAGCTATTCGTGATTTCAAACAGGCAGCTGAGCTCTTCCTTGACACAGTCTCAACGTTTACATCCTATGAGCTCATGGACTATAAAACCTTTGTGACTTACACCGTCTATGTCAGCATGATCGCCTTAGAAAGACCAGATCTCAGGGAAAAGGTAATGACTGAACCTTTCATACTCACGTTTAGAGAATACACCATGCTTTTCCAAAATAAATAAACCATAATCATTACAGCATACGTTTGTTTTTTAAAAAAATTCCTAGGTAATTAAAGGAGCAGAGATTCTTGAAGTGTTGCACAGTCTTCCAGCTGTTCGCCAGTATCTGTTTTCACTCTATGAATGCCGTTACTCTGTTTTCTTCCAGTCATTAGGTAAGGATAGAGTTGCTTGTTTGGGTCTTCATCTTATTCCTGACTCTGTCCGTAGATAACCTTAGATGATTTTTCACATATATGAAAAATACAGTGTGCAGAGATAGCTGTTGTTCTTTGGTCAGCATGGCTAATCTTTTGCCCATTCTTGTTTAGACTTCGATCAAATATCTTTTTCTGTGGTCCACAGGTAAGATTGATGTTTACATTTTTTTTTAACGATTGTTTAACAAAACAGAACAAAGACAGTTCTGTGGCCCTCACCAGCTAGAAAGATCAGCTGTCTGTTTCTTTGCCGAGGAAGTATGCCTGACCCCTGGTTTAGAGAGTCGTAGGGGATGTAAAGCATTAGTGAGCAAATGGTTCTAAGCATTGAGTGTTTTGGGGACTGATGTATGGGAATTTGACTCTCCTTTCAATTGAGTTAGCTGTGCATTAGCTGAGTCTTTGTGCTGATTTGCAAATCATTTTCAAGGGATGTTGGTTGAAAAAATCTGTTGAGTGTGCTTGTGGTGTTCAACGCAGAGTTCCTTCCCGGATTTTCCTAAAACTTAAAACAACTTGGCATTGGTAATTCTCTTGTCTGCTGCAAGTTTCAGAAGGTATTTGTTTAATATAAATAGGCAGCATTTACAAAACTTGGGAAAGGAGGACTCCAAATGATGATTTTTTATTTTCAGAGTGGGTGTTGGCCCAGTGCTTATGGTGTGCTTTCTCCATGCCTAGAAAGTTCAGCTGCCTTGTGGGATTCACGTGTGTGCGCTCAGTCATGTCTGACTCTGCAACTCCATGGACTGTAGCCTGCCAGGCTCTTTCTGTCCATGGGATTTTTTCAGGCAAGAAATCTGGAGTAGGTTGCAATTTCATCCTCCACAGGATCTTCCCAACCCAGGGATCGAAGCTGTGTCTCCTGCATTGGCAGGTGGATTCTACACCACTGAGCCACTTGGGAAACCCCTTGGGGATTCATACTCCCTTATATGCAGCGTGGGAACAGGGCTCCTCAGGTGTGGAAGGGCCTGCGTGGTGCTGTCTTCTCCTGTTTGCCCACACAGTTCAAGTGTGGAATTGCCCTTCTCCTTTTTTTATGGCTATAGATCCCATGGTCCATATTCTGCTCAAATGTGGAGCTTCCCCTGTTCCTTCAGCCAAAGAGGTTTTTAGTAAACCTTTTCTCTGCATTCCTGGTGCCCCATCTGGTGACGAGGCGTGCAACCAGACCACTGGCTGCAGAACACCGTCATCGCCCAGAAGACGGTCCGTGCCGGTTAGCAGCCACCCCCACTCCTGTTCTCAGCCCCTTGTCTCTGTCTGCGTGGATGTGCTTATTTTGGACATGCGCATCAGTGGATTTGCTCAGTGTGTAGCATTGTGTCCTCGGCTCCTTTTCCCAGCATAATGCTTTTGCTGTCGTCCGTGCTGTAGCATATTTCAGAGCTTTGTTCAGTTTACAGCCGAATGACGCACCACTGCATGGAGACTATTTTATATATCCAGTTATCAGGTGATGGGCGTTATTATAAACAGTGTTGTGATGAATGTTTATATACTAGTTTTTATATGGACACAGCGTATACTTTCTCCTGGGTGTATATCTAGTAATGGAATGGCTGGGTCATATGGTAGCTATTTGATAAACTGAGAAACTGCCAAACTGCCCTCGAGAGCAGCTGCACCGTTTTTCATTACCAGCAGCAGTGTGTGCGTCCCAGTCCCGCCCCCTCCGCCCCCACCATAATACTTGTTAATTGTGTGTTTTTTTGATTATAGCATCTTAGTGGGTGCAGTGATATATTATGGTTTTGAATATCTTTTCATGTGCTTATTGACCATATGCCTTGTTTTGAAAACAAATTCTTCTGTGATGCTTTATTACAGTTTTTCTCTACTGCGCCCCAGAGTTATTAGGAGCAGAGTTTACTTTTTTTTTTTTTTCTTGTAATGATCTTGACACGTGCACAGTGCCTGTATGTCATTGAGTGTTTCGTGGAAGTGTCTGTAATTTGAGATAAATGGGATATGTACCAAATTTCAAATTTACTCATTTCCCAGATATTTAAAAATTTAAAAAAAAACAACTTTATTGGAGTGTAGTTGATTTACAGTGTTGTGTTAGTTTCAGCGGTATAGCAGTGATTCAGTTACACACACATGTACTCATTCATTTTTATTCTTTTCTCATGTAGGTTATCACAAAATATTGCGTAGAGCTCCCTGTACTGTACAGTACGTCCTTGTTGGCTGTTTACTGTCTTATAATAGTGTGTGTGTTCTTCCCAAGCTCCTAATTTATCCAACCCCCCTTTCCTTTGGTAACCAGACCTGTCTATGCTGAGTCTTTTGCGTCTGTTTCTGTTTTATAAATGAGTTCATTTTTATCAGTCTGTAGATTAGACCAGTAAGTGATCTCTTAGGCTTTTTGTCGTTCTTTGTCTGACTTCCTTCGCTTAGTGTGATCATCATCAGGTCTATGCATGCTGCTGGAAATGACATTAACTCATCCTTTTCTACAGCTGAGTCATACTTGGCTGTACATGTATGAAACGCTGGCTTGATCCATCCATCTTCCCTGGAACGTTTGGGCGCTTCCTGTTAGGATAATGTAAATGGTGCTGCAGTGAACGCTGAGTGCATGTGTCTTTCTGAAGTAAGGCTTTTCTCCACCTCAAGGCCCAGGAGTGAGAACAGGGGATGAGGCAGCTCTGTGTTTGGTATTTAAGGAACCTCCATTGCGTCCCCTCTGGTGACTGTGAGCAGTTTACAGTGTCCCCCAGAAGCATAGGGTCGTTCCCTGTTCTCCATGCACCCTCCCACATTTACTGTTTGTAGTCCTTTTTTTTTTTTTTACAGCTTTTTCCTTTATTTTGGAGTTGAACTGATGACTAAGATGTGATTGTTCCAGGTTGACAGCAGAGCGACTCTGCCATCTGAACACATGTACGCTTCTTCCCCAAACTGCTTGCTGTTATTAGTCTTTTTGATGATGACCAATCAGACTGGCGCTAATTATTTCTTGAATAATTAGCAATATGGAGCATATTTTCATGTGCTTTCAGAAAAGGGCCGGGGGGAAAGGCAGCGTACCTTAAGCTGACCCCTTAAGATTGACTTGTTGAAGGTCCAGCATGCTTTGAATTGTTTTTTGATTACCTGCCCTAGGACATTGCTTAAAGGGCAGGTGTCCTTTACAGCCCAGCAGGTCTTGTGAATTTGAAGAGTTGCCAGTATGCACTGGGCTTGCCAGGTGGCTCAGCTGGTAAGGAATCCGCCTGCGATGCGGGAGACCTGAGTTTGGTCCCTGGGATTGGAAGATCCCCTGGAGAAGGGAACATCTACCCACTCCAGTATTCTGGCCTGGAGAATTCCATGGACTGTATAGTCCATGGGGTTGGAAAGAGTCAGACAACTGAGCGGCCTTCCTTCTCTTCTCGCTTGTTTTCAGGTTGTTGTTGTGGGAAATGGCCACAGGGTGGCAGCACTTCTTCACGCGCCTCTCGGGTTTCTTGAGCAATCAGAGCCCTAGAGAAAGTCGTGTTCCAGGGTTGTAGATTAGAGTGCAATGCACCACAGTTCTGGTCTCATGACTTCTTCCCCCTTATCCTTCTCAGCCCCAGTCCAGTCCAGCCTTGGGTCTCAAGGCTGCTCAGGTTTCAGGGATGTGACTGCAGCCCAGGTCCCCAGGCCTGAGGGGAATACTGTTGATATTTGTTGTTTTCTTTTTAAATTTTGTTTTTATTGTATACTCAGTTCAGTTGCTCAGTCGTGTCCGACTCTTTGCGACCCCATGAATCACAGCACGCCAGGCCTCCCTGTCCATCACCAACTCCCGGAGTTCACTCAAACTCATGTCCATCGAGTCGGTGATGCCATCCAGCCATCTCATTCTCCGTCGTCCCCTTCTCCTCCCACCCCCAATCCCTCCCAGCATCAGTCTTTTCCAGTGAGTCAGCTCTTCGCATGAGGTGGCCAGAGTATTTCAGTTTCAGCTTTAGCATCAGTCCCTCCAATGAACACCCAGGATCGATCTCCTTTAGAATGGACTGGTTGGATCTCCTTGCAGTCCAAGGAACTCTCAAGAGTCTTCTCCAATACCACAGTTCAAAAGCATCAATTCTTCGGTGATCAGCTTTCTTCACAGTCCAACTCTCACATCCATACATGACCACGGGAAAAACCATAGCCTTGACTAGATGGACCTTGGTTGGCAAAGTAATGTCTCTGCTTTTTAATATACTATCTAGGTTGGTCATAACTTTCGAGTTAATTTACATAGTGGTGTTTATTTTTGGTGTTAAGCAACCTGATTCAGTTACAGAGATACATATGTGTATTTCTCTTCAGATTCTTTTCCTGTCTAGGTTATTACAGAGTGTTGAGTAGAGTTCCCTGTGTTATTTATTAGGTCTTTGTGAATTACCTGTTTCACATATGGTTGTTCAGTTGCTAAATCATCTGCAACTCTTAGCCACCCCTGGACTGTACCACACCACACTTCCCTGTCCATCACCATCTCCTGGAGCTTGCTCAAACTCACGTCCATTGAGTTGGTGATGCCATCCAGCCATCTCCTCATCTGTCTTCCCCTTCTCTTTCCTGTCTTCAGTTTTTCCCAGTATCAGGGTCTTTTCCAATGAGTCAGCTCTTCATATCAGGTGGCCAAAGTATTGGAGCTTCAACATTAGTCCTTCCAATGAGTATTCAGAGTTGGTTTCCTTTAGGATTGACTGGTTTAATCTCCTTGCTGTCCAAAGGACTCAAGAATCTTCTCCAGCACCACAGTTCAAAAGCATCAATTCTTTAGTGCTCAGCCTCTTTTATGGTCCCAACTTTCACATCCATACATGACTACTGGAAAAAGCATAGCTCTGATTATACACACGTTTGTTGGCAAAGTGATGTCTGTGATTTTTACTACGCTGTCTAGGTTGGTCATAGCTTTCCTTCCAAGGAGCAAGCGTCTTTTACTGTCATGACTGCAGTCACCATCTGCAGTGATTTTGGAGCTTGAGGAAATAAAGTCTCACTGTTTCCACTTTCCCCTCTTTTATCTGCCATGAAGTGACGGGAACCGATGCCGTCATTGCAGTTTTTTTTAAATGTTGAATTTTAAGCCATCTTTGTCACTCATCAGGAGGCTTTTTACTTCCTCTGTACTTTCTGCTATTAGAGTGGTATCATCTGCATATCTGAAGTCGTGTATATTTCTCCTGGAAATCTTGATTGCACTGGTGATTCATCCTGCCCGGCATTTCGCATGATCTTGGAGAAGGCAATGGCAAGCCACTCCAGTACTCTTGCCTAGAAAATCCCATGGACGGAGGAGCCTGGTAGGCTGCAGTCCATGAGGTCACTTAAGTCGGACATGACTGAGCGACCTCACTTTCACTTTTCACTTTCACGCATTGGAGAAGGAAATGGCAACCCACTCCATAGTTCTTGCCTGGAGAATCCCAGGGACGGGGGAGCCTGGTAGGCTGCCGTCAATGGGGTCGCACAGAGTCGGACACGACTGAAGCGACTTAGCAGCAGCAGTAGCACTCTGTATATAAGTTAAATAAACAGGTGACAGTATACCGCCTTGTCATACTCCTTTCCCAATTTTGAACAAGTCAGTGATTCCATGTAAGGTTCTGTTTGTTCTTGATTTGCATACAGGTTTCTCAGGAGGCAGCTAAGGTGGTCTGGTATTCCTATCTCTTTAAGAATGTTCCACAGTTTGTTGTGATCCATGCAGTCAAAGACTTTAGCATAGTCAATGAAACAGAAGTAGATGTTTTTCTGGAATTCCCTTACTTTCTCTATGATCCAGCGAATGTTGGCAGTTTGATTTCTGGTTCTTCTACCTTTTCTAAACTCAGCTTGTGCGTCTGAAAGTTCTCAGTTCACATATTGCTGAAGCCTGCTTTGAAGGATTTTGAGCATAACCTTACCAGCATGTGCAGTGAGCACAATTGTGTGGTACTTGGAACGTTCTTTGGCATTGCCTTTCTTTGGGAGTGGAATGAAAACACCTTTTCCAGTCCTGTGGCCACTGTTAAGTTTTCCAAATTTGCTGGTGTATTGAGTGTAGCACTTTCACAGCATCATCTTTTAGGATTTGAAATAGCTCAGTTGGAATTCCATCACCTCCACTAGCTCTGTTCGGAGTGATGCTTCCTAAGGCCCATTTGACTTCACACTCTAGGACGTCTGGTTCTGGGTGAGGGATCTCACTGTAGTGGTTATCTGGGTCATTAAGGTCTTTTTGTACAGTTTTTCTGAGTATTCTTGCCACCTCTTCTTAATGTCTTCTGCTTATGTTAGGTCCATACCGTTTCTGTCTTTGTGCCTTTGCGTGAAAGCTTTCCTTGGTATCTGTTAACTGGTTTTCAGGTTGTTGTTACAGGAAACGTCCACAAGGCGCCAGCAGTCCTTCATGCCCTCCTCCAGTTTCTTGGGCAATCGGAGCCCTGGAGAAAGTTGTGTTCCAGGGTTGTAGATTAGAGTGGAATGTGCCAGGGCTCGGGTCTTTTGAATTTTTTCCCCTTCTCCTGCACTCCCCAAAATCCCAAGACCTCCCTGAACTGGTCTCCTGAGGGTGCGGTAGTACGGGGAAGGGCAACTCCAAGGAGGGAAGCTGCTGGTGGGAGCCTCACCACTGGGAGACTTGGAGACCAGGTGACATGTCAAAGCTCTTCCTACCCAGCGGCTCGACCGTAATCTGGGTGTTCCAGGCTTGACTAGCTCTCAGAGGGACCCCCTAGATCTGGAGATCAGGGTCTCATTCACAGGGGACCAGGCACTGAGGGTCCAGGGGAGGGGGACTCCTTTGCAGGCATATCTCCCCCATTCCCTCAGCTCCACCCTAGTCCTGCCTTGGCAACAGGCTGCTCAGGCTCCAGGAATGTGACCACATCCCAGGTCACCCAGGCCTGAAGGTAATACTGTTGACATCTCTTTTCTTTTTAAATTTAAATATTTACTGTGTGCTGGAGTAGAGTTGATTTGATGGTGGTTTTGGTATTAAGCAAACTGATTCAGTTACATGATACATATATGTGTACTTCTTTAGATTCTTCTCCTATCTTAAAGTGTTGAGTTCTCTGTTACACAGTAGGTCCTTGTCAGTCATCTGTTTGTAAAATACATGTAATATATTACTGTGTATGTGTACACCCCAGCCTCCTAATGTAAGCCTCCCCTCCCCCTCACCCCCTTTCCCCTTTGGTAACCAGAAGTTTGTTCTGGTTATCAGTCTGTGAGTCTTCGTGTTTTGTAAATGAGGTCCTCTGTGTGGACTCTCATATTCTACCCATAAGTGCCATCATAGGCTTTTTGTCCTTCTCTGACTTCCTTCACTGAGTGTGATCGTCTCCAGGCCCATCCACGTTGCTGGTGCAGGCATTAGTTCATTCTTTTTTGTGGCTGAAGTAACATTCCATTATGTGTATGTACACATATTTGTCTGTTCCTCTGCTGACAGAGAGGTTGCTTCCCTGTCCTACCTGTTGTAAAATGCTGCTTTGAGCATTGGGGTGCATATGTCTTTTCTGATTATGGCTTACTCCAAACATATATATGCCCAGAGGGGAACTGCTGGATTATATGGTAGTTCTGTGTTTAGTTTTTCAATGAACCCCATATCCTGCTCCATAGTGGCTGTTACTAGTTTACATTCCCACCAACAGTGTAAAAAGGTTCCCTCTCCTCCAACCCTCTTCAGCATTTATTGTAGACATTTTGATGATGGCCATTCAGATCAGTGTGAGGTGATGCCTTATTGTAGTTCTGATTTGCATTTCTCTGATAATGACTGATGTTTCATGTGCCTCTTGGCCATCTGTATTTCTTCCCCTGAGAAATGTCTATTTAAATCTTCTGCCCCCATTTTTTCTTTTTTGGCTGCTAGGCCTGTGGGATCTTCTCTGATCAGGGTGTCAAAGGCTTGCCCCTACATTGAGAGCGCAGTCTTAACCACAGACCCCCCCAGGGAACTCCTGCCCGTTTTGTGATTGGGTGGTTTGGTTTTTGACAGAGAGCTGCCAGAGCTGTTTGTGTTCTGTGGAGATTAACTCCTTGCAGGTTGCTTTGTTTGCAGAGGTCTCCCATTCTATGGGTTGTCTTCTCATTCTGTGTTTCCTTTGCGGTGAAGGAGCTTTTAGTTAACTCCTGTTTACATTTTACTCTAGGAAATGGCAACCCACTCCAGTGTTCTTGCCTGGAGAATCCCAGGGATGGGGGAGCCTGGTGGGCTTCTGTTTATGGGGTCACACAGAGTCGGACACGACTGAAGTGACTTAGCAGCAGCAGGAGGTCATCAAAAAAGACATTGCTGTGATTTATGTCAGAGAGTGTTCTGTGTTTTCCTGCATTTAGGTCTTTGATCCACTTCAAGTTTATTTTTGTGTATGGTGTCAGGGAATGTTCCAGTTTCATCCTGTCACATGGAGCTGTCCAGCACCACTTACTGAAGAGACTGTCTTTTCTCCATTGTATATTCTTGCCTCCTTTGCCATAGATTAATTGGTCATAGGTGTCTGTTGATTTCTGGACTTGCTTTTGTGTTTCATTGACCTGTCTGTGTGTCAGTACCACACTGCTGACTACTAGCCTTGTAGTACAACTAGTATGTTTCTTGCACTAAAGTCCATATTATTGCCGTTTCTTTGCAGTGGTTCATTGTATTTTCCTGCTGAGTAGCATTTTGATGCGTGTTATCACAGTCTGCTTACCTACTCAACCTGCAAGTAGGGGTGCAGGTAGAGCAGCCCTGGGGCACCCCTGGGACAGCGGGGGCCAGGCTTGGGACCGCCCTCCATTTCCCAGGCATTTTAAATGCAAAGGACAGATAGATGAATCTCTTGACAACAGTTATTATTTGTATCCTTTACCATCTGCTCCTGTGCAGTGAGATATGTAGCATTTATTTGGCTTTGTAATAAGCTTTTGTGCTTTGCTAAGTATTCAGACTGTGTACTTTGAAATCTTTTATTTGAAAGAGGAAATAATATCCTTTTCTAGGTTAAACCTAGTCTTCAGAAATTTACAAATAAACCGAGCTGAGAAAGTCTTAATGTCCAAATTCATATTACAAATTACACAGAATTGTTCCAGAATAATTTTAAGATAGTTATATATCCTCCCAGGACTTCTATTCATTATGTACTTTGAAAATTGGAAAATAAGTCACCCCCAAACCCCGAGGTTTTCTGTACATGTGGAAAATTTTCAAATGTATCACATAAAGAAGAAAGAGGCGCTCTATCCTTGGCTTGCCTGGGCTTTCTCTTGAGGCAACTGCTGAGCTCAGGTTCCAAGGGCTCTGTGTCCGGAGACACAGGCATGAAGCACTGTTAATATACGCAGGTGTATTTTACATGCAGGTTTCTAAGGAGCTGTTTAGGATTTTTAAGTAGCTTTTTTCCTAAAATATAATGAGTATTTCTTCATGTCTCCATACAAATAGCTGGGCATTGGGTTCATAAGTGTTTTTAAGCGGCTCTCATGCGTTGGACACTATACGTAGTGGCAGATCTAGTAGGTGGACCTCCAGTTACCTACTCAACCTGCAAGTGGGGGTTGAGTTATCCTTTTTTCAGCACCTTAGTACGTCAGTGTATTGAATTCTGCATTTTCTCTGGCTGTGCCTTATCCTTTGTTAGGCCTTTCAGTGGCTGACTGGCCTAGGCCCGGTCCTTGCCTTTATCTCTACCTGTATTCTGTCATCAAGTACATATGATGGCATGGATTTCCAAATGTGAGTCTCCAACCCCAAACCTGCCAGCGAGCACCAGACCCAAGCCTTGGGATTTTTAAGTTGGATATCTAATAAGAGAGTCCATCTCCGCCTCGCCAAAGTGTAAAATTTGAATCCCTCCCCACCCAGAAACTCAAAAAAGGAGAAATTCTGCAAGGATTTTTATCTGTTCTGGCCAGAAAGGAGTGTACGCTTGACTCTCTTCCTTGCTCCCCTTCCCTGTCTGCATAGCGGTCCCTGCTGCCCTCTGAACCTGCCCTCCTTTCTGTTCCAGGGCTGAGCCAGGCTCTGCCTGCTGAGTCTGTTGCTCTAAGTCTCCTGGTCACTGTTCATGTCTCAGTTTTATTTTCTTCACGGAGCTTATTATTCTATGAGCCTACCTTGTTCATTCATTTCTCTCTTCTTCCCTTTGGAAATTGAGTTGCTGTGGCAGCAGAGATCTGATCTAGTGGTTTCCTACCATATCCTCATTACTTAGAATGCTGATAGGTACTGCTATTCAGGAGAATGATTATACTTCTGTGGATTGCTCATGAATATTCTATGCACACTTTATAGATCAAGGCTATTAATTTTTATCATGTTATAAATCCGCCCTCCAGTTTATCAGTTTATCAAAAGGGAGGTTGTTATAATTTGCCATCTTATTCATTGCAGCTATTGTGGAACAGGAAATGAAAAAGGACTGGCTTTTTGCGCCTCATTATCGATACTATGTGAGAGAAATGCGGATTCACGCGTACAGCCAGCTGCTGGAGTCGTACAGGTCGTTAACCCTGGGCTATATGGCGGAGGCGTTTGGTGTTGGTGTGGAGTTCATTGATCAGTAAGTGTGAACAACATCGTGTTAATCTTTGCAGTTACACCTTTGAATGTGTAAACGTGCACACTTTCTCCACTTGCACTTTTTCTCATTGTGTGTTTCCACTTTGGTGCTCTGGTAGCAAAGTGGCGTCTGTTACACCTTTGAGATCCACTCTGCTACGACAGTAGTGACAGCTCACTGTCTTACATTTCACATCAGGTCCTCTCTCTTGTGAGAATGCCATCAATTTTTTGGTTGCTAAAAATCGAAGACTTTGAGCCTTTGGTTCAAAGGTTCATCAGATAGGTACTAAGCCCTTACTGTATGGTTGGCATTATTCTAGGTCTGTCTTCATGGACTTTCATTCTAGTTTTGGGGAGAGTTGGCAAGTATGCACAAAAATGTGTGTGTCATTTCAGATAGAAGTGAGTTTGCAGCGATAATCAGATGGTACAGAGACGCACTGCAGCCTAGTGGGAGGCGGGCAGGTGTATAGGTGTGTGGAGCCTGGGAGGGGAGCTGGGACTTTACTTCATCCCGGTGCCGTGGGCGCCACTGGAGGATGTTCAGCCAGGGGGTAAGTAACAGGGGTGGGGAACTGGGGCGAAGTAGATATTCAGAGGGTGAGCTGGCCCCATGGCATTTCGCTGGAAGTGGTCCCCCAGGCTTCAGCTGTTAGCTTTGAGGGTTAGTCTGCAGTGGCTCACGGTGGTTATAGAGTAGTTTCTAATGAAGTTCTAATGCATTTCATTTTTAAAAGACCATTCTGTTTAGCCATTTTGTTTTTTTTAATGTTTTATTAGGAAAAATTTCAAACATGGAGAAATTACTGTAAAGATTTATACAGTAAATTATTCTTGATTCTATCATTAACACTGTATTTGCTTTACCTGTCGTTGAAGTCATTAAAAGACTTCAGAGAAAGTTACAGACATCAGTATGTTTCTTCCTCAGTCACCTTAGCATGCACATGAATATTTATTTATGGGTTGGTTTAGAGTAATATTTACCATCAGTAAAACACAAAGTATAACCAAATTATGGAGCCAGAAATTTCCTCATTCTCTTCCTGTGAAACAGAAAAGGCAGTGAGAGTAGTTTATTACCCATACCAAAGTAAAAGGCTGGCTTCTCTAGGGAGGTTTGGTTTTCTTGGTGAAAGTAAGACTGGTGGTAGGGGGCAGAGTTGCTTCTCGTGGGTCATATTGGAGGAGCTCACTGTGGTGAGCCGTGCAGGAAGGGGGGTTGGTCTGGCTTCTTACTTTCCAGTTTCTTAACAGTGTGGGGGTGGTAAGGCTGCTGCTCCTCGGGGGCAGGGGGACGCTCAGCTCCATCTGTGGATAAGCTGACTGAAGTGGAAGTACTGTAGACACGCCGCAGTACGCTGAAGGCCATTACGGTGCTGTTTGAATTATTTAGTTTTCCCCTTCTTGTTCTCAGCGCAGCTTTAAAGGCAGAGGTTTCAAGCACACACTGAGCTGTGTTGTTACCTAGAAAGGCCTTGCTTTAAATTTGTTTCTTACCTTATACAATGAGTTTAGGTGAAATCTTTCTGTAATAAAGAACACTTGTACTTCATTTTTCCATTTCCTTAGTAAGATACTGGTGGAGAAAAGGACCAAGCCATTATTTGAATAGACACAACTGTTAACATATGTAAGGTTGGAAACCATACCAGCAGGCTGAATTGCATAATTTTGTTGGTAGGTGTTTTGTCTGGAATTTAGGATGCAACTCTAGTTTTTAGGTTCTGTTTACACAGCAAATATTTGGCTTATTCTTTATATGAGGCACCATCCGGGTGGCTTGGAGATGAGTCGTTTTGGGGTATGTCTGATTAGCACATGGAATTAGGCACCCGTTTGGGGCAGTAAGTACCTAATTAAACTTTGTCGTGGTTGTAATCAGAAAGGAGGCTGTGCTGAGATGCCTCTGGGTGCACTGAGTTCAGAATCAGCATAACCAACCCCAGAGGGCTCTCTGGGGCCTTGAGAGTGGATGTCAGTGTGCGCTTAAGACTTACAGGAGTAAGGAGGAGAGGCCACTGAAGGGGGAAGAGTAGCCCAGACAGGTTGGAGAGCGCACCAGCCTCGCTTACTGGAGGGAGCGTGTGGTGGCATGCACGGGCAGACCGCAGCGGTGAGCGGACACAGAAGCTAAAGTCTGGAGTCTCCTCCAAGAGTCAGGGAGTAAATGAAGGGCAGGCTGGGCTGGTGTTAGTGGGCAGGGGAAGCAGCAGTTGCCCAGCAGGTCTTACCTCAGCAGAGGGCACACTTGAGTCCGAGCCGGCTTTCCCGCCCAGGGCAGCGCTGCTCTGCTCTCTGCATCTTGCTCCTAGAGTCTCTGTAGGAGGTTCCCCAGCTCTCCTGTGAATCTCAGTAGCTCACAAGGCTGGCGATGTCTGCTTGTGTCGTTGTTTGCCCTGTGGACCTCAGTCCTAGAACAGTAGGTGCAGATAGGTTTCACAGCTGCAGCCTGAGACGCTGGAAGTGAACACAAGGGAGCTTTTTAAAACATCTTTCCAGTCTACCTAAAGCCACTCAGTTATAACTCAAAAACTAACGGTTGAAAGAATGGCTGTTGTAGTGATTGAATCAAATGTATTTTTAATGAGTATAGAAATAGAGCACGCTCTGTAAACATACAGTTGTTACTAATGTGAGATAACTTCTAACTTCAAGGCGCCACTACCGTATTGGGATTTGTGAGAGTTAAGCTGCTTTCACATCACCACCTTTCCCCACCAACTTGAAATGGCACTTTGGGTGTTTATGTGCTAAGCAGCAAGATGGTGTCGTATGGGGAGAGTCATCTGTCACAATTTTTCTTAATTCAACCTAGTTCTATTACAAATAGATCTTTTAAAGGAGTCAGCTTTCCACATATTCTCTCTGGTATTACTGAAAAGTTAGTCTTCATGCAGCTCTCTATAAGCCTGATGCTAAACGCTTTCCCCTTCTCTCTCAATTAGGGAACTCTCCAGGTTTATTGCTGCTGGGAGGCTACACTGCAAAATAGATAAAGTGAATGAAATAGTGGAAACCAACAGGTACTCTTAACTTTCTGTATCATTTGTAATACTTATCATAACAAAGGACATTCTGAAAAAAGAGTGCCTTCTTTTTAAAGTAGATCAGCTATTGTTACGGAGTAATGTGACTGCTAACTAATTTCATGTTTTCCCTGAATTTATTTATAGACCTGATAGCAAGAACTGGCAGTACCAAGAAACTATCAAGAAAGGAGATCTGCTATTAAACAGAGTTCAGAAACTTTCTAGAGTAATTAACATGTAAAACCAAATACACAAAGGATTTTCTTTAGAGATCATTATTGGGAATTTTTATAGCTTACTTTGTGCCCAGTTGAACTGTGTAAAAATAAATTGTTTCTTTCAACTTACTTTTTTCTTATACGTACACAGCGTTAAGGTAATGTCACATTTTACATCATTTGAATCTTTGGTTTATGGTATAATACTTACAGAGACTACTTGAGTTCAAATCCTGACTCTTCAATAAAACAAAGGTAAGAGATGATATTAATACAGGCATAGGGAACCTTTTTTCCCAGTTATACACTTAGTGAAAGAAACTAAAACCTGAGAAAGGTGGCAGTGAAATGAGTGGGGCGTGAAGAGTGTCATAGAAGCCTCTGCAGTGAGGTGATTGTAAATAAAAAGGGAGGAGAGACCATCCACACCAGTACTGAGGGGCACAGAGGCACTGGGGGCTTTCAGCAGAGGGTGGCCACACTGACTGACCTCCTAAATGTCAGCGTGGCTCGGAGCTGGCTACTGTAGAATACCGGTGGACACAGCTGGATTTGCTAACTGAGAGCATCCAGGCTTGCTGAGTAAGAGCAGTGTTGCTAGAGCAAGAGAATCGAAATGGCATTTTACTGTAAAATCAAAGGAAGAGAAATATAAGGGTTTCTTCCTTTTTCTGAAGAGAGCGTATTTCCATGCTGATGGGAATGATGTATTAACAAACTAGAAAACACATGATATCAATGGATGTGTTCAGTTCAGTTGCTCAGTCGTGTCCGACTCTTTGCGACCCATGAATCACAGCACGCCAGGCCTCCCTGTCCATCACCAACTCCTGGAGTTCACTCACACTCCTGTCCATCGAAGTCAGTGATGCCATCCAGCCATCTCATTCTGTGTCGTCCCCTTCCTTCTCCTCCCGCCCCCAAGCCCTCCCAGCATCAGAGTCTTTTCCAGTGGGTCAACTCGTCGCATGAGGTGGCCAAAGTATTGGAGTTTCAGCTTTAGCATCAGTCCTTCCGATGAACACCCAGGATTGATCTCCTTTAGAATGGACTGGTTGGATGGATATATAATCTGTTGAAAATACTCTGAAACGGTTCAACAGTCATTCTTGATTAAAAGCTTGAGTTAAACTATGAGTGATAACAATTTGGGAAAGCAAAACTCTCTTACAAATGAGGTATTTAATGGCAAAGCATTAGAAGCGTTGCCTCAGAAGTCACGACAGTGGAAAAGTGGCTGCTGAGGGAGCTAGATGAGAGGCTACTAAAAACCTTATCAACTTTGATCACTAATTTCTTAAAGAAACTGGCAATATAAGTACCCTTAACAAAATCCACAACCAGAGGAATCAGTGCTGTCCATTAAGTCCAACGTAGGCATCACTCACTGTGTTCCTTCTGGAGGATTCTGCTTTCAGCCAGTTACCTCATTGCAGTTCATGCTAGAAGGGAAAAGTACCATTAAAATGTCAGTGTCTTAAAATAACTTTCCCTCAACTCCCCACTATAAAACCACATAGACCGAAGTGATCACAGACCAAAGCATTTCCATTGAAATGTAGGCTGGATGTTGGCTTTTTTTTTTTAACCATTTTAGCCCTACCACCTAAAATTAGAGGAGGGTAACACGTAAGAGACACTAAATGAAAAAGAAATGCTATTCATTCCCAGTGCATGATGGGGAAGCTGAAAACCAAGCCTGCAGATAAATGTCTGGGGAACTTGGCTTATGCAACACGATTCTGATGTGAGGGAGTCCAGGTTTTCGAGGCCGTACAGTATAGGACAGATAGCCCTGAACACTGCGGCTAGAAAACCAAACTCTGAGCTCTGCTCTCTTCATGCTGCTATCTGATGCTGAAATAAAAGACTTCCTTCAGCCTATTTTATACACGGTTGTACACTGCAGTAGAAAATCAAGCTGCTTATGAAGTTCATTTACATAAAAACATTACAAACTGTAAAACAGTATCCTCAAACACGTATTTCTTAGTGCATTATTACAAGCATTGGTAGAAACCGACTGTCGCATAGTCGCCTGGGCCACTTAAGTCACATTTTATATTCCAAACAGAGAATTATTTGATCTCATTGATGTTTTTCACTTATGTTTGTTATATACTAAGACTACACAGAATGATGATTTTGAGCCTTGCTTCTCTGATTTTTGACCAGTGAGAGTTATTTTAAATTTAATGGAAGGCTCACAAACCCAAAGAAATTCATGATGCCAAGGGAGGCTTCCAGAAGCTTCCAGCATGCAGACTTATCAACAGGCTACAACTGTCACCAACTCCCTCCCCGCACCCAATAAATTTTTGGGAAAAAAATGCATGGTTGCCATCTAAAAGTAAGAAGACAATTCAAAATCACTTATCTAGCTTTGCTGTAATAAAGATCAGGTTCCCGTTCCCAGACTAGGCAGATGGCTATTATCTGTCCAGCGGGCTTGGTCCTGCCAGCCTGCCCTGTTAGCTTCTACTACCACCTGGCCCCGCGGCTGTTGGGAGTTTCCTGTCCAGGTTGTACATCTATCTGTACTGTATACCTGGGGCTGATGGTAAGCAGATTCTGTTAATCTAGGAGAAGCCATTCAAAGAATTAGTCTTAATTTTGAGGTTTTACTCATGAAGGGTACACATCCCAATACAAAAATAAGATTATCATCAAATGATAGTTTCCTTTGCTAAGGGATAGAGAGAACAGTTGTGTTTAGTCCCTTTTAAATATTGGTAAGCTTTTTTCCTTTTGGTCAATGTTTTTAATAAAAACTGGAAACTTCTCACTTTTATAAACCATAATCTCATTCATAATGCACTCTTGAAGTACAAAGTGCATCATGGGATGAACAGTCATGAATATTTAACTTTCAAAATATTCATTGCAAAAAGGAGTCTTAAAGCAAATACACATCAAAATGACATGACACCAACCTGGACTTCTGAATACTCTGTAGACTTTGTGTTGGAGTATCAAATTCCAATGACAATCAGTCACTGAGTTGTCATACCACACAATAGTAAAATTTAATTTTCCATACAACAGCACGGAAGATTCTGGCATCTGCCTTTCTTACAATAACACTGCGATGGAATAACTGAGAAAAGTGTTTTGAGAAAGAAGAGCTGTAGATGAAATTTTAACTTATAGTCTTTTAGGAAAGTAAGTACTGTCAAAAACTCTGGTACTGAGTTTCCGGCGGGACTGTGCGTGGCAGGAACAGGTGCAGAGGTACAGCAGCTGCTTGTGAAAACGAGAGGCGGGGGACGCAGTGAACTGAGAGCGGCACGGACGCGCGTAGCTCCACCGGGTCAACACGGTCGGGAAGCCGCCGCGGAGCAGGGGGCTCAGCTCCTGCTCGGTGATTGCTGAGGGCAGGCAGTGGGGGTGGGAGGGAGGGCATGTGTGTGTACTTTCAGCTCTTCCGCTGTCGCACAGCAGACACTAACACAACACTGTAAAGCAACAATACTCCAGTAGTTTCAAAAAAGCAAAAACACAATTAGAGAATGAGGACAAACCTTAGTATTTCTCAAAAGGACAAATGGAGGATAAAAAAGACTAATTATTACTATTAGACTAATACAGATGAAAACACTGAGGTATCACCTCATGCCAATCAGAATCTACAATCAGTCAAGCCAAAGAGGGCATGGAGAAAAAATGCTGCTGCCATGTTTTCAGCGCATGTAACCTGCTGACAAAAGGGGAAAAAACAGTATGGAGATTCTTAAAATAGGTCTACCACATAATCTGGCCTTCTCACTCCTGGACTCCTGGTTTCTCGAGTCTCTCCCAGTTAACAAATGTAATTCCAAATGACACCTACACCCCAACATTCACTGCAGCAATACTTATTACCAGCCACCTCTGTAAGCCCCCCCAGAGTTCATGGTCAGAGATGTACGGATAAACGTGGTAAAGGTGTGTGTGTACAGAACATATACAGACACACACAAATATATACACACTGGAATATGACCTACCAATCAAAAAGCATGCAAAATGCCTTTCCCAATGACGTGAATGATGTTAAGTGACCATCCTGTGATGATCTTAGGTACAAGAAGTCAGAGAGTGACCAACACCTGATGAAAACTCCTATGTGCAGAATCTAAAAACTGATACCAATGAACACATTTACAAACCGAGCTTTCTAAATTACAAGGTTGGGATTAACATAAAAGCAGTCTTATACATAGAGTATGTGGGGGGGTCCCATGGATAGTCTCCTAAGCATCCCCAGCATCGCACTTCAGGTAGCCTTTGAATCTGTGTATGGTGTGCAGGATAAGGGGAAAGATAAGAGTGCAGTGTGCCAGGGCTTCTGTCTCATTAACAGGTGCAGAACTTCTGTAGGGATCCAGTTGCCAAAAACAAGAGCAGGGCCTTAGGTGATGCCGCCGCCTTGTGGACACTTCCTGTAACAACAAAACTGCATGCACCTTAAAGTGTCCATTTTCAGATGGGTGGATAAACACTGTAAACAAATATAATCACACATATAAATGCATATACACACTCATGCATAAACAAATATTCCCTGGAATAACACATAGAAATCAAAAAGCATGAAAAGTGTCTTTTCCAGCAACAACAGCTATACTGATGAATATAACGGAAGGAAGGCAGAGAGGACCAACAGCCTAAGAAAACTCTGGTACCTAAACGTTGATATAAATGAATACATTTCTTAACTGGGTTTTGTAAATTAGGAACTTGGGATTCACAAAGGGACAGTCATATATATGTACAATAAATAATCCACAAATACCAAGCATATGGCACAGGCAGTTCTGCTCAGCAGCATTTAACTACCTTCAGGGCAAGACAATTCCAAGAGGAAGACATACATGTGGAAGTGAATCACGTGGCTGTACACCCAAAACAGACACTGGAAATGAACCGTATCCACCACACAAGAAAGTTAAAAGTTCTTTTAACTTTCAAAAGAAACCAAATGTGAAGAGTATTCTCAGGTCTGGGGGCCTTGGACTACTGTCACCCCCCAGGAACCTGAGCAGCCTTGGGACTCAAGGCCAGATTGAGCTGAATTGAAGCAACTTGGGAGGAAGTACCAAAAACACGCCCTCCTTGGATCTAGAGTGCCTGGACCACAGGGGGTGGGACCCCACTGTCCAATGCAGACAGGCAGTCCCACAGCTCAACCAAGCCTCGTGGGCCCCTCAAAAAAGGTGGACCCTCTAGGCTGAGAGCTCTGAACAGGTATCTGGTCTCCAGTCTCCTGAGGTGGGTTCCCACCACGGCCTCCTACCTCCACATCTTCCCACCTGACTACCACGGCATCCCCAGCATCGTCTTCGTTGCTGGCTGGGATTTGTCTGGGTGGTGCAGAGAACAGGAAGATTAAGGAGAACCAAGCCCTGGCACATGCTACTCTCATCTACAACCTAGAAACACAAGTTTTCTTTACAGCTCTCAGTGCCAGAAAAACCTCATATGGGCCTGAGAAAGTGCTGCTGCCTTGCGGATACTTCTAGTAACAGCAGCCTAAAAATCGGTGCTTTGGAGCACGTCAGAGTCACAAAGCCTGTGGGGCTGCAGGGACACCTCTCAAGCAATGTGCTGGGGCGAATAATCGGAGAGCATATCAAAACCATCTCAAAGGTCACTTTAAAGCACTTTAGTGTTTTTTCTTTTTTTCATTTGGAAAGCACAGGAAAAAGGCTCCAGATCGCTAGTTACTGAGAACTGCCTTCAAAACCATAAAGAGGTACCTCCCGCCTCCCACCATTCACAACGGTCACTCACAGAAACGTCACCGACAATAAATGCCGCAGAGGGTCTGGAGAACCTCCCACATTTTCTTCGGGTAACGTCAAGTGGGGACAGACGGGACACAAAGCAGCAGGGAGCTTCCTTCAAAATCTAAAGAGGAGCTACCACGGTGTCTGGCCGTCTCAATGCTGGGACTCTGCAGGTGGAAAACAGATCATCCAAAAAGACACCTACACACCCCAGTGTTCACTGCACCGATATTTATCACAGGCCAAGGCTGCACGCTCACCTAGATCCATTTTCAAAGAGGGATGGATGCGTATGTGGTACACAGGCGCGCGCGCACACATACACATCCACATCCACATATTCACTGGCACACGATGCAGCAATCAGAAAGCATGTAAAATGTCTTTTCCAGCAACATGAATGGACATGCTGATGAAAAGTGAAGGTAGTCAGCAAAGGAACAATTGCCTCAGAAAACTCCATTGAGTACAATCTAAAAATTGACACCAATGCACACATTTATCAACAAACTTTTGTAAATTAGGAGTTTGGGGTTAACATACGGACAGTCATATACATTAAAAAAATAATGCACGAAGACACAGCATGTATCACAGGGAATTATACTCAGCAGCCTGTAACTACACACAGGGAAAACCTATTCCAAGAGGAAGACATATATGTAAGCGAATCGTGTGGCTGTACACCCAAAACAAACACAACACGGGAAATGAACTGTATCTACCACCCAGGAAAAACTAACTTTCAAAAGAAACCAAATGTGAAGAGTATTCCCCTCAGGCCTAGGGGCTGTGGACTACTCTCACACCCCAGGGGTCAGAGCACCCTTGGGACTTGAGGTCAGACTGAGCTGAATTGAGGAAACTGGGAGGAGGTACCAAAAACATGCCCTGCTTGGACTGAGAGTGCCTGGACCACAGGGGATGGGACCCCGCTCCCCAGTGCAGCCACGCTGCCCCACAGCTCAACCAAGCCTTGCTGGCCCCCAAAAGGTGGACCCTCTAGGCTGAGAGCTCTGAACAGGCACCATCTTTCAGTCTCCCCCATGTGGGTTCCCACCAGAGCACCTTACCTCGGCATCTCCACACCAGACTACCACGGCATCCCCAGGATCACCTTTGTTGCTGGCTTGAGATTTGTCTGGGGTGGTGCAGATAAGGGGGAAGATTAGGAGAGCGAGTGCTGGCACATTCCACTGTCATCTACAACCCAGGAAAACGACTTTCCTCCAAGGCTCTGAATGCCAGGAAATCCTCAAGTGGGGCTGAGAAAGTGCTTCCGCCTTGCAGACACTTCTGGTAACAACAGATGAAACCCAGAGAACGTCAAATCACAAAGCCTGTGTGGGGATGTAGGGACATCTCTCCTCAAGCAGTATGCTGGGGTGGGTAATCGGACAGCGTATCAAAACACGGGGAACATTCAAGAAGACAATCTCAAGAGGTCACTTTAAGGCACATTGTTTTAATTTTTATTTGGACCGCACAGGAAACAGGCTCCACACTGCTAATTAATAGAGAACTGCACATCAAAACCATAAACAGGTAACACCTCTCACCACTCAGAACATTCATTCACAAAAACACTACCAACGATAAACGATGGAAAGGGCCTTCAGAAGCCAGAACCCTCCCACATTTGCTTTGGGTAACGTCAATTGGGAACAGCCAGGACACAGAACAGGAGGGAGCTTCCTTCAAAAACTAAATAGGAGCTACCACAGTATCTGGCCATCTCAACGCTGGGACTCTGCAGGTGGAGAACAGATCATCCAAAAAAGACACCTACACACCCCAGTGTTCACTGCACTGATATTTATCACAGGCCAAGGCCGCACGCATACCTAGAGGTCTTTTCAGAGAGGGGTGATAAATACATGGTACACACAATCACACACACAATCACACACATACATATACACACATCCATACAGATACATTGACTGGCATATGATGCGCAATCAAAAAGCATACAGTATGTCTTTGCAGCAAATGAACGGACATGCTGATGATCCTAAGTGAAGCCTGTCAGAGAAGGAACAACTGCCTCAGAAAATTCCATTGGGGTATGATCTATACCAGTGCACACATTTATCAACCAAGCTCTGTACATTAGAAGTTTGGGATTAACATATGGACTGTCATATACATAAATAATCCACAAGGACCTAGCGTGTAGCAGAAGGAATCCTCTACCTGCCTACTGCTGCTGCTGCTAAGTCGCTTCAGTCGTGTCCGACTCTGTGCGACCCCATAGACGGCAGCCCACCAGGCTCCCCAGTCCCTGGGATTCTCCAGGCAAGAACACTGCAGTGGGTTGCCATTTCCTTCTCCAATGCGTGAAAGTGAAAAATGAAAGTGAAGTTGCTCAGTCGTGTCCTGACTCTTTGCGACCCCATGGACTGCAGCCTGCCAGGCTCCTCCATTCATGGCATTTTCCAGGCAAGAGTACTACCTGCCTACAGGGCAAAACAATTCCAAGAGGACATAAATGTACAAGTGAATCAGGTGGCTGCATACCCAAAACAGGACACTGGAGAAGACTTGTATCCACCATGCAAGAAAAACTAACTTTCAAATGAAACCAGATGTGAGCAGTATCCCCCTCAGTCCTGGGGTCACTGGACTCTCACATCCCAGGAGCCTGAGAACCCTTGGACCCAAGGCTGGACTGAACTGGAGCTGAGGCAGCTGGGGAGGGGGGTACCAAAACAAAGTCCTGCTTGAACCTGGAGTGGCTGGTCCCTGGGGGATGGGACCCCATGCTCCAGATCCAGGTGGGCCACCCCACAGCTCACTCAAGCACAGTACGCTGAAAAAAGTGGACCCTCTAGGATGAGAGAGCTTTGAAGAGGCATCTGGTCTCCAGTCTCCTCAAGATGGGTTCCCACAAGAGTTTCTTACCATGGCATTTTCCCCACCTGACTTCCACGGCACCCCCAGCATCGCCTTCTGTGGAGGCTTGGCATTTGTCTGGGTGGTGCATATAAGGGGGAAGATGTAATGAGCCCTGGCACATTCCACTCTCATCTACAACCAGGGAACACGACTTTTCTCTAGGGCTCTGGTTGCCAGGAAAACCCCGTATGAGCCTGAGAGAGTGCTGCCCGCTTGTGGACACTTCTAGTAACAACAGCTTAAAAATCTGCTTTCAGTTCTGTTCAGTTCAGAGGAGCACTTCAAATTCACCAAGTCTGAGGGGCTGTTGGAACACTTCTTAAGCAATGTGCTGGGGTTGGTAATTGGAGAGCACAGCAAAACACAGGGAAGTTTCAAGAAGAGAGTCAAGAGGTTACTTTAAGATACATGAATGTGGTTTTTTTTTCTTTTTTATCAAAAGGACAGGAAACAGGCTTCATATTGCTAATGAATAAAGAACTGCAATCAAAATTATGAGGTACCATCTCCCACTGCTCAGAACGGTAATTAACAAAAATACTACTGGCAATAAATGCTGCAGAGGGCCTCGAGAAACCAGGACGGTCACAGGTTTGCTTTGGGTTTAATGTCAATTGGGAACAGCCAGGACACAGAACAGCAGGGAGCTTCCTTCAAAAAGAAAATAGGAGCTACCACAGTATCTTGACTTTGCAATGCTGGGACTCTGCAGGTGGAAAATATATCATCCGAAAAGACACCTACACACCTGTGTTCACTGCAACAATATTTATCACGTGCCAAGATTGCATGCATACAGAGTCCATTTTCAGAGATGGATGGATGAACACGTGGCACACACACACAGACACACACACACAGACACCCATATACACATATTCACTGGCATGTGACACCACAATCAAAAAGTACGCAAAATGTCTTTTCCAACAACATGAACAGAGATGCTGACGACAGGCGAAGCAACTCAGGGAAGAAACAATTGCCTCAGTAAACTCCACTGGTGCAGTTTAGAGGGTGCAGTCTAAAAACAGACACCCACGCACATTTATCAACCGAGTTTTGGAATTAGAAGCTTGGGATTAATATGGGGACACTCATATACATACCAGTAAATAATGCACAAGGACCTCAAATATAGCAGAGGGAATCCTACTCAGCTGCCTCTACGTACCTACAGGGCAAAACAATTCCAAGAAGACACACATGTATAAGGGAATCAGGCGTCTGTATATCCTAACCAAAGGCGCCACTGGAAATGATTTGTAGCCACCACGCTAGAAGACACAACTTCCAAAGAAACCAAAAACGAAGATTATTCCCCTCAGGCCAGGGGCCCCTGGGCACCCTCTTAGACCAGGGCCCTGAGCACCCTTGGGACCCAAAGCCAGACTGAGCTGGAGCTGAGGCAGCTGGGGAGGGCGTACCAAAAGGAAGCCCTCCTTGGACCTGGAGTGCCTGGTCCACAGAGGACAGGACCCCACACTCAAGATCCAGGTAGCCCGTCCCACAGCTCAACCAAGCCTCATATGCCCCAAAAATGGTGGACCCTCAAGGTAGAGAGAGCTCTGTACAGGCACCTGCTCTCGTCTCCTGGATGTGGGATCCCAGGCACTGCTTCTGTGTAGGCTTGGGATTTCTCTGGGGTGTGTCGATAAGGGGGAAGACAAAAAGAGATTTGAGCCCTGGCAAGTTCCACTCATTTGTAACCAGGGAATACGACTTTTCTCTAGGACCCTGGTTCCCAGGAAAACCTCAAATGGGCCTCAGAAAGTGCTGCCATCTTTTGGACACTTGTCATAACAGCAGCTTAAAATCCATGCTTTTGAGCACTTCAAATATGCACTCATCTCACACACTACTAATGCTCAAAATTCTCCAAGCCAGGCTTCAACAGTATGTGAACCAACAAATTCCAGATGTTCAAGCTGGATTTATAAAAGGCAGAGGAACCAGAGATCAAATTGCCAACATCCGCTGGATCAAAGAAAAAGCAAGAGAATTAAAGAAAAACATTTACTTCTGCATCACTGACTACGCCAATGCCTGTGGGTGGATCACAACAAACTGTGGACAGTTCTTAAAGAAATGGGAATACCAAACCGCCTTACCTGCTTCTTGAGAAATCTGTATGCAGGTCAGGAAGCAACAGTTAGAACCAGACATGGAACAATGGACTGGTTTCAAACTGGGAAAGGAGTATGTCAAGGCTGTATATTGTCACCCTACTTGTTTAACTTATATGCAGAGTACATCATGCGAAATGCTGGGCTGGATGAAGCACAAGATGGAATCAAGATTGTCAGGAGAAATATCAGTAACCTCAGATATGCAGATGATACCACCCTTATGGCAGAAAGTGAAGAGGAACTAAAGAGCCTCTTGATGAAAGTGAAAGAGGAGAGTGAAAACGGCTTAAAGCTCAACATTCAAAATACGAAGATCATGGCATCCAGTCCCATCACTTCACAGTCAATAGATGGGGAAACAATGGAAACCGTGACAGACTTTATTTTCTTGGGCTCTAAAATCACTCCAGATGCTGACTGCAGCCATGAAATTAAAAGACGCTTGCTCCTTGGAAGAAAAACTATGCCCAACCTAGACAGCATATTAAAAAGCAGAGACATTACTTTACCAACAAAGGTCCATCTAGTCAAAGCTTTGATTTTTCCATTAGTCATGTACGGATGTGAGAGTTGGACCATGATGATGGCTGAGCATTGAAGAATCGATACTTTTGAACTGTGGTGTTGGAGAAGACTCTTGAGAGTCCCTTGGACTGCAAGGAGATCCAACCAGTCCATCCTAAAGGAAATCAGTCCTGAATATTCATTGGAAGGACTGATGTTGAAGCTGAAGCTCTAATACTTTGATCACCTGATGCAAGGAACTGACTCATTAGAAAAGACCCTGATACTGGGAAAGATTGAAGGCAGGAGGAGAAGGGGACGACAGAGGATGAGATGGTTGGATGGCATCAGTGACTCGATGGACATGAGCTGGAGCAGGCCCTGGGAGTTGGCGATGGACAGGGAAGCCTGCTATGTTGCAGTCCATGGGGTTGCAAAGAGTTGGACACAACTGAGGGACTGAACTAAACTGGGGGATGTAGGGACACCTCTCCTGAAGCAGTGTGCTGGGGGATAATCAGAGAGCATATCAAAACAAAGGGAACCTTCAAGAAGGCAATCTCAAGAAGTCACTTTAAGGCATATTAATGTTTCTTTTTTTCTTTTGCTTGGAAAGCACAGGATACAGGCTCCAGATTGCTAATTAACAGAGAACCACACATCAAAACTATTAATCAGGTACCACCTCCCACCACTCAGAACGCTCATTCACTGAAAGACTACAGACACAGCTGGAGAGGGCCTGGAGGAACCGCAGCCCTCAGCATTTGCTTTGGGAATTGTCAACTGGAGAAAGCCGGGACACAGCACAGGAGGGAGCTTCTGTCAAACGCTCAATAGGACCCGTCCCATGATGTGTTCTGCTCAGTGCTGGAACTCCACGGGTGAGAACACAGCACCCGCAAAGACACCTACACTCCAGTGTTCACTGCACCTATATCTATCACAGGCCAGGACTGACTGCACACACAGTGTCCATTTTCAGAGATGAACACATGGCACACACACACATCCTTATTCATATATTCACTGGCATATGACAGCAATCAAAAGGCATGCAAAATGCCTTTCCAGCAACATGAACGGACAAGCTGATGATCTTAAGGGGAGCTAGTCAGAGCAGGAACAACTGCCTAACAAAACTTCATTGAGTACAATCTAAAAGTTCATACCTATGACCACATTTATCAACTGAGTTTTATAAATTAGAAGCTTGATATTAACGGAGTGACAGTCATATACATACAATAAAAATGTTCAAGGACCTAGCATACAGCAGAGGGAATTCTACTCAGCAGCCTCTACCTACAGGCCAAAACAGTTCCAAGAGGAAGACACTTCTGTATAAGTGAATCAGGTGGCTGTACCCCCAAACAAACACTACACTGGAAATGAATTCTATCCACCACGCAAGATACATTAACTTTCAAATGAAACCAAACATGAACGGTATTCCACTCAGTCCTGGGGTCCCTCACAGCCCAGGAGCCTGAGTAGCCTTGCGACCCAAGGCCGGACTGGGCTGGAGCTGAGACAGCTGGGGAGGATGTACCAAAAAGAAGTCCTCCTCGGACCTGGACACCCTGGTCCATGGGGCATGGGACGCCACACTCCAGATCCCGGCGGGCTGCCCCACAGCTCAACCAAGTCTAGTACGCCCAAAAAAGGCAGACCCTCTTGGCAGAGCTCCGAATAGGCACCTCGTCTCCAGGCTCCTCGAGGTGGACATCCACCACAACCTCTGACACCACGGATCTCCCACGTGACTACCACAGCGTGCCCAGCATCGTGTTCTGTGCAGGCTTGGAATTTGTCTGGGGTGGTGCAGATAAGGGAGAAGACGTAAAGAGACCTAGGCCCTGGCACATTCCATTCATCTGCAACCCAGGAACATGACTTTTCTCTAGGGCTCTGGTTGCCAGGAAAACATCAAATGGGCCTGACAAAGTGCTGCCGCCTTGTGGACACTTCTAGTAACAACAACTTAAAAATAAATGCTTGAGCACTTCAAATTCACAAATTTTGAAGTGTGGGGCTATAGGGACACCTCTCCTGAAACAATGCTTTGGGGTGGATAATCGGAGAGCATATTGAAACAAAGAGAACCTTCAGGAAGATAATCTCAAGAGGTCACTTTAAGGCACAATAGTGTTTTTGTTTGTCTGCTTGTTTGTTTGGAAAGAACAAGAAAAAGTCTCCAGATCATTAATTAGTAGAAAATTGCAAATCAAAATCATAATGAGGTACCACCTCCCACCGCCCACAACGGTCATTCACAAAAACACTACCAACAATAAGTGCTGAGGAGGGGCTGGAGAAACCAGAACCCTCCCACGTTTGCTTCGGTACCAACTGGGGGCAGCAGGACAAAGAGCAGGGGGCTTCCTTCAAGCAGCAAAGAGGAGTGACAAGAGCACACATCCTCCTCAACGCTGCGACTCTGCAGGCGGAGGACAGACCATCCGATAAGATACCGACACCCCAGTGTCCACTGCACCGACATTTATCACAGCCCAGGACCGCATGCACGCAGAGTCCATCTTCAGAGATGGATGGATGAACACGTGCACACACATACTCATATACACATATTCACTGGCATACGGCACAGCAATCAAAAAGTATGCAAAATACCTTTTCCAGCAAGATGAACAGACATTTTGATGATCCTAATGGTAGCTAGGCAGGCAAGGAACAATCGCCTAAGAAAACTCCACGGGTACAATGAGAAAGTTGATACCAATGATCATATTTATCAACCAAGTTTTATAAATTATAAGCTTGGGACTGATAGAGGGACAGTCATATGCATACAATAAAAAATCTACAAGGACCTAGCATATTGCGCATGGGTTGCTACTCTGCAGCCTCTAACTATCTACCCAGAAAAACAGTTCCAAGAGCAAGACATTTATGAATAAGTGAATCCAGTGGCTGTACACCCAAAAGAAACAGGACACTGTAACTGAACTGCATCCACCACGCAAGAAACAGTAACTTTCAAAAGAAACCAAATATGAACGGTATTCCACCCAGTCCAGGGGCCCCTCGGCTCTAACAGTCCAGGAGCCTGAGCACCCCTGGGACCCAAGGCCAGACTAGGCTGGAGCTGAAGCAGCTGGGGACGGTGTACCAAAAGGAAGCCCTCCTCAAACCTGGAGTGCCTGGACCACGGGGAAGGGACTTCACGCTAGAGATCCAGGCAGGCTGTCCCATAGCTCAACCAAGCCTAGTACACCCCAAAAAAGGTGGACCCTCTAGGCAGAGAGAGCTCCAAATAGGCTGCTGGTTCCAGTCTCCCTGAGATGGGTTCCCAACACAGCCTCTTACCTCGGCATGTCCCCAAGTGGCTATCACAGTATCCCCAGCATTGCCTTCTTTGCAGGCTTGGGATTTGTCTGGGGTGGTGCAGATAAAGGGGAAGATGTACGGAGACCCAGGCCCTGGCACATTCCACTCATCTACAACCCAGAAACATAACTTGTCTCTAGGGCTCTGGTTGCCAGTCAAAGTTGCTCAGTCATGTCTGACTCTTTGCGACCCCATGGGCTATACAGTTCATGGAATTCTTCAGACCAGAATACTGGAGTGGGTAGCCTTTCTCTTCTCCAGGGGATCATCCCAACCCAGGGATCAAAACCCATGTCTCCCACATTGCAGGCAGATTCTTTACCAGCTGAGCCATAAGGGAAGTGTCCACAAGGCAGCAGGCCTTCTAACGGGCCTGAGAAAGTGCTGCTGCCTTGTGGGCACTTCTGGTAACAACAGCTTAAAAATCAGTGTTTTGGAGCACTTCAAATTCACAAAGCTTGTGGGGATGTCGATAACCCTCTCCTCAAGCAGTGTGCTGGGATGGGGAATCGGAGAGCGTATCAAAACAAAGGGAGCCTTCAAGAAGACAAACTCAAGCGGTCACTTTAAAGCACAGGAAACGGGCTCCATATCGCTCATTAATGGAGAGCTGCACATCAAAACTGCAACAAGGTGCCCCCTCCCACCACTCACAACAGTCACTCACAGAACACCACCAGCAATCGGCGCTGCAGACGGCCTGGGGGGACCAGAACCCTTTCACACTTCCTTTGGGTAACCACAACTGGGGACAGCCAGGACACAGAACAGGAGGGAGCTTCCTCCAAAAACTAAATAGGAGCTACCACAATCTCTGGCCTTCTCAAGGCTGGGCCTCTGCAGGTGGAGAACAGACCATCTGATAAGACACCTATGCTCCAGTGTTCACTGCACCGACATTTACCACAGCCCAAGACTACGTTACTTTGCCAACAAAGGTTCATCTAGTCAAAGCTATGGTTTTTCCAGAAGTCAGGTATGGATCTCAGAGTTGGACTATAAAGAAAGCTGAGCACCGAAGAATTGATGCTTTTGAGCTGTGGTGTTGGAGAAGACTCTTGAGAGTCCCTTGGACTGCAAGGAGATCCAACCAGTCCATTCTAAGGGAGATCCTGAATCTCATTGGAAGGACTGATGCTGAAGCTGAAACTCCAATACACTGGCCACCTGATGCAATGGGCTGACTCACTGGAAAACACCCTGATGCTGGGAAAGATCAAAGGCAGGAGGAGAAGGGGACGACAGAGGTTGCCGTCCAGATGGTTGGATGGCATCACTGACTCGATGGACCTGAGTCTGAGCAAGCTCCAGGGGTTGGTGATGGACAGGGAAGCCTGGTGTGCTGCAGTCCATGGGGTTGCAAAGAGTCAGACACGACCGAACAACTGAACTGAAGACTCTGTGCACATAGTGTTCATTTTCAGAGATGGATAAACCTGTGGTACACAGATATACCCACACACACACATTCATACACACATATTCACTGGCACATGATGCAGCAATCAAAAAGTATGAAAAAAGTCTTTTCCAGAAACATGAACAGAGAGAATTCAGTCAGAGAAGGACAGCTGTTTAACTCCATTGGGTACAATCTAAAAACTGATACCAATGAACATACTTATAAATTCAGTTTTGTAAATTAGGAAGTAGGGATTATCATATGGACAGTCATATACATACAAAAATAATCCAGTAATAATCCACAGGGACCTAGCCTTTAGCACAGGGAATTCTGCTAAGCAGCCTGTAACTACATACAGGTAAAAAGAATCCTACGAAGAAGACATGCGGGTATAAGCGAATCAGGTGACTGTACACCCACAACAAACACGTCACTGGAAATGGACTGTATCCACCACGCAAGAAAAACTGACTTTCAACACAAACCAAATTGAACCATCTTCCACTCAGGCCTGGGGACCCTGGGCTGCTTTCACACCACAGAAGCCTGAGCAGACTTGGGACCCAAGGCCAGACTGAGCTGGAGCTGAGGGCGCTGGGGACAATGTACCAAAAAGAAGCCCTCCTTGGACCTTGAGTGCCTGGTCCGTGGGGGACTGGATCCCACCCTCCAGATCTAGGCAGATCTAGGCAGACTGTTCCACAGCTCAACCACAGTATGCATGGTATGTTCAAAAAACAGTGGACCCTCTAGGCTGAGAGAGCTCTGAATAGGCACGTGCTGTCCAGTCTCCCTGAGGTCACCTCAGCCTCCTACTTCGGCATCTCCCCACCTGACTACCAGGGCCTCCCCAGCACTGCCTTCTGCGCAGGCTTGGGCTTTGTCTGAGGCTGATACGGAGGAAGATGTAAAGAGGCCTGAGCCCTGGCACATTGCATGCTCATCTACAACCCAGGAACATGACTCTTCTCTAGGGCTCTGGTTGCCAAGAAATCCAAAAGCGGACTGAGAAAGTTATGCTGCCTTGTCGATTCTTCCCATAAGAACAACTTAAAAACCAATGTTTAGTAGCACTTCAAATTGCAAGGCCTTTGGGGTGTAGGGTTTTCCTGGTGGCTCGGAGGGTAAAGAATTCGCCTGCAGTTCCCGAGACGCATGAGATGGGGGCTCCATTCCTGGGTCAGGATGATCCCCTGGAGGAGAGCAGGTGATCCACTCTAGTATTTTTGTCTGTAGAACCCCGTGGTCAGAGGAGTCTGCGGGGCTGCAGTGCATAGGGTCACAGAGTTTACCATTACTGAAGTGACTGAGCACAGGGGGTGTGATGGACAGCCTTCCTTAAGCACGTCCTTGGGTAGGTAACTGAGAACCAGTGCAAAACACGGTGAACCTTTACCTTTAAGCGTTCAATTTATTGCAGATTGTCTTTTTTTTTTTTCTTTCCTTTTATTTGGAAGGCATATGAAAACAGGCTCCAAGTCAGTTATCTTTGGAGAACTGCAAATTAAAACTGTAACAAAGTATCACCTCCCACCACCCAGATTCAGTTCAGTTAGTTCAGTTCAGTCGCCTAGTCGTGTCCGACTCTTTGCGACCCCATGAACCACAGCACGCCAGGCCTCCCTGTCCTTCACCAACTCCCGGAGTTCACTCAAACTCATGTCCACAGAGTCAGTGATGCCATCCAGCCATCTCATTCTCTGTTGTCCCCTTCTCCTCCTACCCCCAATCCCTCCTAGTATCACTCTTTTCCAGTGAGTCAACTTGTCGCATGAGGTGGCCAAAGTATTGGAGTTTCAGCTTTAGCATCAGTCCTTCCAATGAAGAAATCCAGGACTGATTTCTAGAATGGACTGGCTGGATCTCCTTGCAGTCCAAGGGACTCTCAAGAGTCTTCTCCAGCACCACAGTTCAAAAGCATCAATTCTTCGGCGATCAGCTTTCTTCACAGTCCAACTCTCACATCCATACATGACCACGGGAAAAACCATAGCCTTGACTAGACAGACCTTGGTTGGCAGAGTAATGTCTCTGCTTTTTAATATGCTATCTAGGCTGGTCATAACTTTCCTTCCAAGGAGTAAGTGTCTTTTAATTTCATGGCTGCAGTCAGCATCTGCAGTGATTTTGGAGCCCCCCAAAATAAAGTCTGACACTGTTTCCACTGTTTCCCCATCTATTTCCCATGAAGTGATGGGACCAGATGCCATGATCTTTGTTTTCTGAATGTTGAGCTTCAAGCCAACCTTTTCACTCTCCTCTTTTACTTTCATCAAGAGGCCTTTGAGTTCCTCTTCACTTTCTGCCACAAGGGTGGTGTCATTTGCATATCTGAGATTATTGATATTTCTCCCGGCAACCTTGATTCCAGCTTGTGCTTCTCCCAGCCCAGCGTTCCTCATGATGTACTCTGCATATAAGTTAAATAAGCAGGGTGACAATATACAACCTTGACATACTCCTTTGGAACAACAGACCACCCAGATTGGCCATTGTCAAAAAGACTACCAATGTTAAATGTCAGAGATGGCCTGGAGGAAAGATAATCCTCTTATGCCATTCCAAAGAATGTCAATTGCTAACAGCCAGGATGGATAATGGGCTTCCCTCCAGGCTCAGCTGGTAAAGAATCTGTCTGCAGTGCAGGAGACCTGGATTCGATCCCTGGGTTGTTGGGAAGATCCCCTGGAGAAGGGAAAGGCTACCCACTCCAGTATTCTGGCCTGGAGAATTCTATAGTCCATGGGTTGCAGAGTCGGACAGACTGAGCGACTTCCACTTCCTTATGATGGATAACAGTATAGGGATTCCTTAAAGAACTAAAAATGGAGCTACAGCATAATCCAGTCATCTCACTCCTGGGCCTCTCAGCGGAGAGAATTCGAAAAGACACATGCACCACAGTACGCACTGTAGCAGCATTTACACTAGCCAAGACCCAGAAGCAACCAAAGTGTCCATCTTCAGACAGTGGTACACATATACAATGGAGTATGACTAAGCCCTATAAAGGAATATAATAATGCCACTTGCAGCTACATGAATGCTATTGGAGATTATCATACTATGCGAAGTAATTCCGAATGAGAAAGACAAATAAAAGATTATATTATTCACATGAGGAATATATAATATGGCACAAGCGAACCTATTTATAGAACAGAAATAGACTCACAGACAGAGATTAGGTTTCTGGTTGCCAAGGATGAGAGATGGGAGATGATGTGGTGAGGACTCGTGGTTAGGAGACGCAAAGTATTACACTCAGAATGAGTAAACTCCAAGATCCTACTGTACAGCACAGGGAACTATATTCAGTCTGCTGGGATAAACCATAACAGAAAAGATTACTTAAAAAAGAATGTATATGTATAAAACTGAGTCACTCTGCTACACAGAGAGATTGGCACAACACTGTAGATGTACTACACTTCAACTTTAGAAGGGAAAAAAAGGTGCAATTTATAGATAAAACTACTGAACAAAAAAAAGCTGGGGAGGTGAACCTGTTTTTGAAGATGATTAGGAGCTGACACTTGACGTCGCTCCTAGATTTCAGGATGAAAAAATAGGGGGCTGTTGTAATCCTGCATGTTTGTAATGCTCCAAAAACTCACAGTTGTTAATAACAAACCTCTTACCTTCAAAGCAGCTACGGGGAAATGAAGTTACATTCCCGTGTGAAAACATGAAATGCTCCCATAATCACTGGTTTTGGTTTTGAAGGCAGAGAGTCACAGGCGCACACTATTCTTCTGTTTTTGAAGACCTACAAACAATAGGAGGAATGTGTGACATGCTGTTGGTGGGAACATAAACTGGCACAGCCACTACGGGGAACAATATGGAGAGACCTTTAAAAACTAGGAATAAAACTACCATATGACCAGGAAATCTCACCGCTGGGCATATACTATGAGAAGGCTACAATGGTAAAAGGCAACGTAACCCAGTGTTCACTGCAGCACTGTTTACAACAGCCAGGACATGGAAGCAGCCGAGACGTCCGAGTGGGTAAAGAAGGCGCGGTGCATACACACAGCGGGACAGCACTCACAGAAGGGGTGCACCGGAGGCGTCCCAGTGACGCGGGTGATCGGGGGCCTGTGACGTGCAGCAGCAGTGAGTCAGAAAGGGAAAGATAAACAGCACCGATCAACGCACAGATGTGAGCTCTAGAAAGACAGCACTGATGAACCTATTTGCAGGGCAGCAGTGGAGATGCAGAGAGAGAGAACAGGCTTGTGGACACTGCGGGAAGGAGAGGGAGGGACGGATTGAGAGAGTAGCATGGAAACAGACGTTGCCATACGTAACAGAGATAGCCAGTGGGAAGTTGCTGTATGATGCGGGGAGCTCAACCTTGTGCTCTGTGACAAGAGGGGTGGGATGGGGTGGGAGGGAGGTTCAAGAGGGAGGGGACATACGTATACCTTTGGCTGATTCATGTTGGTATATGGCAGAAATCAACAGAACACTGTAAAGCAATCATCCTTCAATTAAAAATTTTAAAAATGCTTTGTAAAAGAGTGATTAAAAAAATATAAAGAATGCATGTCAGTTTAGTCCAGGCCATTATAACCTTGAAGTACATGATCAAGGGGGAGGGTGAGGTCCTGTCATTCAGAAATCTCTTGTAATGGCATAATCTTCCCTGTGTACACTGGATGGAAGAAATAAAAGGTAGAACTAGCTAGTGAATGAGTCAGCCTTCAATCCAGCAATTATGGATCATAAATCCTGACACTGCCTTGTGGAAGTGATCACTTAGTCAACACTACCAATAGGTGGCACCCTGACAACTGTATCAACCCTCTCTTTAGGAAGTAACCAGAGACCTGCTTTTCCAGAGTCTCTGCAATCAGTGGGATTATTAGCACTGGTAAAACTCTGTCCTAGGTTTTTGAGGACTCTCAGTTCAGTTCAGTCGCTCAGTTGTGTCTGACTTTTTGTGACCCCCATGAACCACAGCACTCCAGGCCTCCCTGTCTATTACCAACTCCCGGCGTCCACCCAAACCCATGTCCATTGAGTCGGTGATGCCATTCAACCATCTCATCTTCTGTTGTCCCCGTCTCCTCCTGCCCTCAATCTTTCCCAGCATCAGGGTCTTTTCAAATGAGTCAGCTCTTTACATCAGGTGGCCAAAGTACTGGAGTTTCAGCTTCAGCATTAGTCCTTCCAATGAATATTCAGGACTGATTTCCTTTAGGATGGACTGGTTGGATCTCCTTGCAATCCAAGGAACTCTCAAGAGTCTTCTCCAACGCCACAGTTCAAAAGCATCAATTCTTCAGCGCTCAGCTTTCTTTATAGTCCAACTCTCACATCTATGCATGACCACTAGAAAAACCATAGCCTTGACTAGACGGACCTTTGTTGACAAAGTGATGTCTCTGCTTTTCAATATGGCGTCTAGGTTGGTCATAACTTTCCTTCCAAGGAGCAAGTGTCTTTTTTAATTTCATGGCTGCAATCACCATCTGCAGTGATTTTGGAGCCCAGAAAAATAAAGTCAGCCACTGTGTCCACTGTTTCCCCATCTATTTGCCATGAAGTGATGGGACCGGATGCCATGATCTTAGTTTTCTGAATGTTGAGCTTTACACCAACTTTTTCACTCTCCTCTTTCACTTTCATCGAGGCCCTTTAGTTCTTCTTCACTTTCTGTCATAAGGGTGGTGTCATCTGCATATCTGAGGTTATTGATATTTCTCCTGGCAATCTTGATTCCAGCTTGTGCTTCCTCCAGTCCAGCGTTTCTCATGATGTACTCTGCATATAAGTTAAATAAGCAAGGTGACAATATACAGCCTTGACGTACTCCTTTTCCTATTTGGAACCACTTTGTTATTCCATGTCCAGTTCTAACTGTAGCTTCCTGACCTGCATACAGGTTTCTCAAGAGGCAGGTCAGGTGGGTACTGGTAAAACTCTATACTAGGTTTTTGAGGACTCTACTTTTCTTGAAATCCTCTGGCTTAGAGGCTCTTCTTTCATCTACATCTCAGGAACTTGGGGCCAAGATGATGTCCACGGTTCCCTACTTGCTTCTCTGTTGGCCGTTAAGTTTCCACCCTCATTCAAAATGCCTTCTCGGTGAAGCTGCTCCCTACCCAGCACTCAGTGTGCTTACCACACTGAGAACTCTAAGCCACCATCTCCCATTCACTCCAAACCTGAGCAGCTGGCTCTGACTCCCTCTCAATTCTAACACCTCTGGAAAAGACAACCTGTACAGTGACAGCTCACTTCCCAAGCCTTCACTCCAGTGCTATTTTCCTCCACACCGCTTCAATCCACCGTCAGGGTCTCACTCAGGACCGAGGATCACAAACACCTCTGAATAGCCCTGCTTTTGAAAATGAAACCTGGACTGCCACTTGGACCCTACTGTCCTAGTCCTTTGTCTCCTGACCTAGTTGTGTCACTGTGCTAATTCTGGATCTGTCTTGGACACAGAGAGCCCTTCTTCACTACTGGCCATATAAAACTGAACATGGACTGTGCTCCGTAACTCTGAACCAATCACTTAACTGGTCTGATCATAGACAAGTTATCTGGAAGGAGGATCATAAGACATAACAAGAGCGAAAGTGCAAATACAACATCTTTAGGGGGCCTGCATGGACTTACATGGCAGCTCCCCGTTCTTCCTTGAATACCCAGATTAGGCCATCACTTGGCCACACTCATATTTTTAATTCTTCAGCAGTCTCCCTGAAAAGGGTCTAACATTTCATCTCAATGCTGATTCCAGTTATCCTGGAAAGAAAGAAAAAAAAACACCTAAGTGGGTAGATAGGGTTGATAAACAAGATAACTGTCTAAAGTTATAATTAAACCAACTCAACTGCATCCTTCTCTGCCTTCCCTGATGTCTCTGGTACTGCCTCTGTCTTCACCAAAACACTCTCTTTTCCAGGGTTTCACTTTGGCCTGTCTTCTCTCTCTGGCCATGGAGCATGGGCTTTAAGTTTGTGAAATACTGGAAAAGGAACAGAGAAGGTGGGGCGCTCATGCCTCTGTCAGAGACAAGCTATGATTTCTTTCATGTGATCCTGAGAATCTATACAGAATCTATAGAAAGAAAAAAAAAAAAGATTAAGAACTGCTGATCTGACAGACCTGAATTCAAAGGCTGGCACTGTGGGACAGAGACACTTAGCTTTTAAGAAGCTGCTCATCAGTAGGAGTAGTAGCACTGAAATACGTATTCTGTTAGGGGATTTGAGAGAGAGAAGGGATGCGAAGTGCTCACGACCACATCTGGGGCATCAGGCCTCCAACTTGATGAGCATTATTTTAACTAATACCAAGTCAGATTGCTACCTACTTCTCCTAGGTGAACTCATTCACTCCTAGTGAAAGGCAACCCTACAATTCTATTTTATGCTCAAATCTGTCTGTTAAGCTCCAGACTGTACATATATAGCCACTGGGTATTACACAGGCAACTCAAATTCATTGCAGTGTTTTTCTTCTCTATCATCATAGCATGTATTCCATTTAAGGCTCAAACAACCTGGCCAAGCCAGAAATCTCTGAATTACCTTAGCCTCCTTCTTCCCCATATGAGACCTCAAAATCTGTTAGTTTTACCTTTAAAAGATCTCTGGAATAAGTTTCCACTTTATCCACATGGTCACTGTCTTAGTTTAGAAACTTAATAGCTGTTACCTGCATCACTACAACAGCTTTATCAATTATTTTTGTCCCAAGGTTCTCACCTGTCCATTCTGTCCTCACCTGCTCGTTCTGACCTGGGAGGGTCCTATGTGGTAGAGATTAAGATATACACATCAGACTCATTTAATACATCCCACTCACAGTAGGAACAAGCGTTTCTTATGAGAAAGAGAGGACTGAGAGAGCAGACGGTGGAGTCAGAGGGCAGAGACCTGAGGTCTGACTTAGGGCAGAGTTTTACGAGGAGGACTTGAGGGGCGGAGAGCAAAGGCTGAAGACAAGAGTAAAAACGTGAGAAACAGGGAAAGAGGTGTAAGTGCTTCTTTGGTTTTCCACAGTCACCAGTACAGATGTGACGGCTTTTACCTTTGGCAGCTATAATGTGCTAGGACTGGGCTGTGAAAATTTCTGGGCTCTGACAGTGACACCTGGTTAAACTGCATGCTCCTAAGGATGAAGGCCCCCTGACATGTGAGGTCCTGAACAATCTGGTGCCATCTTCTCCAACCCTGTCAGCACCCTTCCCTGTCAGCCAGCTTCAGCCAGAACCATCCTCCAGTCTGGATCTCTTCATACCTGTGCTGGCCCACTTTGCTCCCTCCGCCTAGAATGACCTCACCTGCCGTTCTGCCGGTTGATTCCTTCAGGTCAAGATCCGAAACTGCCAATCCCCTGCTCTTCTGCTGTCCCCAGCCAGGTTACCTGCTAGAGAACAGAAGTGAGAAAAGCCGGAGAGCATCAGTGATTGAACCTTCTCCTGGGACATTTAAGGGAGACATCCAAAGTGAAAGGAGTTATCTTTCGGGAATTTATTAAGAATGAGTTTGAATACTCAGCTGATCTAAGGACGGAATGTAAGTCCACAGAGCAGGGTAGTGGGGACTGAAGGCAGCCTGACCCCTTCCTGTAATTACTCACCTTTATTCCAATCCAGAAATCCATTGCTTCCCTTAGTCTTTTAAGCAACAAAAATAATTTGGAATTTGTAAGAATGGTTTGAAAATGGTAAAAATGGCCAAATTTCTTGAGATGAAAGATTATGCTATGCCTAATACTAATACACTTGTATCGCCAGAGAGGGAGGTATGTAAAAAAAAAAAGAAAGAAACCAGACCCACTTGGGATAAAAACTCACCTCTCTCCTCAATATTCTGTAATAACCTAAATGGGAAAAGAATTTGAAAAAGGATACCTGTATATATATAACTGAATCACTTTGCTGCACACCTGAAACAAACACAACATTGTTAATCAGCTATACGCCAATATAAAATAAGAATTAAACACACACACACACACACACAGACTTACCTGTAATCAAAACTGACCACATGCCATCAAACATTACAAATAGAATGCATTTCTCAACCTATCGATTTCCTTCTGCTGACAAACCTACAGGGCAAGAATACAGTTGTGTTCACTGTTTACCCAGTTATTAATTTACCCAAGATGAAGTTTTGTGCCCAAGAAGGGAAACATCTTAAGCCCTTAAAGTTTGTAGCGTGCATGGAAGGGAAGCTGAAGGAAGGGGCTTTACAAGGGTGTCTGATGTTAAAAATGAAGAAGAGTTAGACTAGATCGGAAGAGGTTCAGGATCACAACGAGGCAGAAACATGTAAAATATTTCATGCAGCCAACCTTATTTATTGAGAAATCCTAGTTTTATTGCCCGTTAACATGTTTGTTCCACAAACTAATTTCTCATAAAGCAAAGCACAACTTTTCTTATAAATAGTATAAATTATTTTATTTACAGAACTTGTTACAAAACAAATAGACTATATATTTCTTCTCTTTTAAATATCCAAAGTAATCTTCTATCCCTTGACATTTGTTCATGTTCTATACAGCAGCCAACAAAAAGTCCAGCTGAGATGCTCTTGATTATGTGTACAAATGATCAAACTATTCACACATTTTAAACAGGAGATTGCTTTTATAACCAAGCTCAAAGGGAAAAAAAAAAAGAAACCGGCAAAATGCTTTCAAGGCCCTACACTCACACAGAGTATGTAGTGCTCATTTAAATGATCTGAAAATGTAAAAGGTTTTACACAAAATGTAAAAATGATTATTTCTCTGCTAAACATAATGAAACTTTTAACAATCATTTTTCCAAAGCCCAGCTTTTTCCCCCCACTGCAGGACAGAATGAGAAACATTAAGAAATTCCTTGGCAACAGAACTCTTGCAGGAAGACAGCTGCCTTTTTAAGTTACATTTTTTCAAATTATACATTTTTTTCAATGTTCTCAGAGGTACTCTGTATTATATTTTTTGGAATACAAAATATTTTAAATATTCTATTTTAAACTCTGCATTTCACGAGTGAATAACAAAACGGACACGCTGTGTAAGTTGCTGGCTGACAGAAGATTTGTAACCCTTGGTGCCACTGGGCAATTCATCGTCAGCTGAATTCCTGTGAACCAAAAGGTCTTGATTTTAAAATACCTTATAAAATTACCAGCATTTGGTGGTTTTCAACTCCTCCCCTAAAATTTAAGTAACAATATTTAGGTGGAAAAAGCAAACTCCAAAAAAGTTCAACTGAACATTCAAGTCTTTTTAAAGAATCTGTCTAAGCTTAAAACTAGGTTCAGGCACTTTCAGTTTTGTGTTTTTCCCATTAGTTTTAATCACGTCACATACTAACACCCGTGTGCTCGGGGCACACACACACGTGCGCGTGCGTGCACACACACACACTCACTCTCACACATAACAAAAGAAAAGCAGTGTGTCACTTGTTACATGTAGTCTATAGGGAAATCAAGCAACTAGGGAGAAGCAATGCCCACTTCATCTGCACGAATCCACTCCCGAGACACGGAAAGGGACAAAAGACTTTCACAGAACAGAGGCGTCCCTTACATGGTAAAGGAGGCAGGTCCTAGAACTATTGGCTTGGCAGTGAACCACTTCAAATTATAAAAAGGTATTTACTTTTATTAATTAATAAATAAATACTAGATGATCTCAATTGTACCAAAACAGGATATCAGAAAAAAAGACCTGTGCAAAAATACATATTTAAATATGTACAATTCATTTTTAACAAAATATGTCTTCTCAAATAGGGATACTTCCATATTTATAATAGAACAAGAAATTCCAAAATAAAGATACAAAAGTAGGTTTTCGTATAATTCTTTGTTCATCATTGCAGCACTTTTTCTTTTTTTGTAGGTTAAGAAAACTGCAGGAGTTGTCACGAAATTCTATTGGAAAGAATATAAAAATTATCTTGATTTTAAATTGATACCAAAGTCTGTCTAGAAACAACCCAACCACTGCAAATTTGGTTTCTGCAAGTTAATTTAGTTCAAAAAAATACTTGTACTCCCGTGTTTTAAATGGTCTTACTTGTTCACTATAATAAAAAGTAGTTGTAGGAGAAAATAAAAATATTTGAACAACAGTCTGAAATTTAATAGCACTGTTTAGAATAGGTCTGTTTGTGGCAGGCAGAGTCCAAAATGGCTAATTTCCTAACCCCGAAGCTCTGTGTGCTACCGGGATACAATAATGAAATCAAAACCGCAATCGAAGAAATCAAAGGGCCAAGACTCGCTTAGCTAAATATCTACATCATTCTGAGTCAACTTTCTATCATGGGTCCTATTCACATCTTCTGGAACAACATGATCTGTCTATAATTCCATCACTAAAAGCAACTTTATTTATAACCATCAAGTCCCCTTGGCTCTGAAAATAAATTCTACCCATCCCCCATTGCACTTGTCACTGAGGAATCAGCAAGGTACGTTCTGATTTCCTCTTACCTCCTCCTCTTCCTCTCCTGGGATGAAAAACCAGGCCGAACTCTCCTAACTGCACCAAATGGGCCCATCTGTGCACCCTTCTTACAAGCTCTCTTACAGTATCATTTTAAAACATTTACTAACTGATTGCATAATAACTGAACAAGATACTGTTCTCCCCTTCCTTTAAAAAAAAGAATCAATATTTTACATCAATTTATAGCTAAAGTATCTCCATAAACTTTGTTATCTTACATAGTAATTCTGTAGCAATTCACATTATTAGGCTGGTAACCAAGTATTTATTCATTCTACCTGTTGTTGACTGAAAATTCCCTGAATCTGAAGTTTGTAACCCAAGAATTGTAAGGAAAATAGATGCACTGACTGGCTCTGTCCTGGCTCTACCCGGGGCCATGATTGGAGCCTTGGGAAATTTACCCTGTGGTTGGCAACTTCCTGTGTTCCTCTAAGCGAAATGCCTGGTTCTCCTTTCAGGAGCTGCCGGTGGAATCAACTATTGAAAAGCTCCAGCTCATCCCCTCAAATTCAATGGCACCCTCTCAGGCAGAGATGCCTTAATCTATCAAACTCTTTCTCTGGGGGTTAAGTACTAGAAGAAACATTCTATGTGGGCAGGTGATGGGTGGGTGGTCTCTGAAACCCTCAGGAAGATCACAGGCATTAATCCCAAGAAAGGAGGTATGTCAAGGAGCACCCCACCACCGCCACATGGGCAGTGGTACTGTCACCTGCACCCCTCCCTGGGTGCCTGCTGCCCACCTCAATGGCATCCACAGAAACGTGTGCAGTGGCAGGAAGCAGTGTGGACATACACACAACGCTGGGAGTGCTCCAAGCAGAAATTTACACTTAGTCCCAGGACAGCATCCAAAGAGGTTGAGGGTAACGCACAGAGTGCCTTGGAAACGTTTAAGTATTCCAGTGACTTGGTGAATGACAGATTCTGCTGCATCCCAGTTATTTCACGTTACAAAGGCAATTTTTAAAAACAGGAGCCTGGGCAGGACAACTGGCCTAATCACATTGTTTAGCATGAAAACAAAGGTTAAAAAAAAAATCAATCTCTTTGGAAACTGGAAAATTCCCCCCCCCCCCCGCAACAGTGATTTTTATCTGCCCCCTCCCACCAAAATTTGGCTTTCCATTATCAAAATTGTCTGCATTTTCTTCTTTTAATTCACACAGAATTGCTTTTGTACCATGAAAAGTAAGCCTCTAAACTGGTATATCCTTGCTCTCTGGCCATCAATGGCTTTTAAACCAGTTCGAACGTGAAAAACTTCTGACAGTTTCTGATCCCAAGTTACTTGCAAAAGGCTGGGCGAAAACACAGGCTCTTTGATCACGGCGCCTCCCACTAACGTCCACACTCCATTCCGGACCCCTGATGTAAACACCCAGCCACAGACCCCCTTCTCCAGAGGGCTGCTCGGGGTGCAGCTCTGCTTGCCCCCAGAGGTCTCTCCAGTTATGGTATCTGACGGCTGGAGAGGGACCTGGGACCTACAGATGCCAGGGTGAGGGAAGACCTAGGCAGGGAGAGAGAGGCAGGGAGGGAGGGAGAAAAGACTACAGTCACACTCTTGCCGAGACGCTTGCGCCAGCCAACCTCCTCCAAGAGCGGCTCGGTGATATACTGCAGGTTCAACAACGAGATAGGAACTTCTCACAGATGGCAGCAAGCCGTCCAGACCACTCTAACACTGATAAAAGCAACCTGGTGGCTGGACTTGATCCAGTGTCCTTTAACGAGTACTCACTGCTACAAAGCTTCAGGGGCATCCTCGTTAAAACAACAGCCTGGCAGATTTCTACCCTCGAGGCCCACAGGAGGCTGGGAAAACAGACTCAAAGGTGTGGTGGAATCCAGAGTGCTGAGTGGAGGTGTAACTTGTCGTCAAAAGTGTCCACATCATTCCTCCCCACGCTATTTCCAGCTGTCAGGGACAGGCCTTTGGCTTTCAAAAGGGATGGGGGTGGGGAGACATCGAAAGGGACGTAAGCGGCTGTCCCCAGCCCTGCCCTGATTCCTAACAAGGTACTCCCAAGGCCACGCGCAGCTCATGTCTCCTCTGCCCGGGCTGTGCCAGGAGCAGGCAGCTAGAGAACTTGGTTTTAGCTTTCAACAGTCTCCAACGACCTTGGGCACAATCCCTCTAAGAGACTGGCTCTCAGAAAACAGTCCAGAAGAGATGCAGCCTGGGTTTCTAGCTTAGAGAAAAGGCTCACATGTTTGCCTTTTGGTTCTATTTACGGATGCTGCTTCCTTGAGGCTTTTCCAGGTTGTCAACTGAGACGTGAAGAAGGTCAAATGGGCCAGCACACAGGTGTGAAAGCTCACACCCAAGGCGGAGGGGAGGCAGGCAGAGGGAACTCTGGCCTTCGCTGGCCTGCAGTGAGCTATTTTTAGGTCCCTGGTGGCAGAGCCCACAAGTTGACTCAGGGGCTGGGCGGGCACTCAGCAATATCTCTCAGGCTCCCTAGCAGGTCCCCGATTCTGTTGTTGAAGGGACTCAAACCAGCCTGGTTATCTCCGCTCTAAAATCTGCTCCATGGAGAAGAGCGATTTCAGGCTCCTAGTGGTCTAAGAGCAGACTTCTGTACAGCATTTTGGAGGCATGGGTCCCTTTGATAAGTCTGAAGAAAGCTACTGGTTCCCTCTTGCAGCTAAATGATCAGGGATGTAAAAATATGCAATACTTTTTTGGGCAGTTCATCCATCCTGTGATCTGTAGCCATGCCCCACACCCCCCGCCCACCACGTTTGTATAGCATAACAGAAAGTATTCCACTGCACAGAGAAAACCTTTCTCAAACACAAACATGACGTGAAACTGCTTTTGAGGAAAAGGACCCAAACATAGGCTGTTTGTCGAAGGGGGACGCAGTCCTCCTCAGATGGCAGAAATGAGAGGTGGCAAACTGGTAGCTCCTGAGCCAAACTTAGCTGACAGATGTGTGGGCTTCACCAGATCGAGACAAAATGAAAAAAAAAAAAACTGGAAAATGGTGAAATTTCTCATGAAGGTTCAGATGCACAGTTTCTCTTTGAAATTAGAGCATGTTTCTGGGAGTTGCTGCTCTGTGCAGATGAGGCGCCCACTCCCCAGTTCTCCACCTTGCCCCGACACCGGGGGCGGTCAGGTCTGCAGCGGCTTCCGTGTGAAGACGGCCCGCTCCGTAACAGGGGTGCATGCAGTGGGACTTCCCTCCCGGGATTCACAGGAATCAGGAAACTATGCCAGAAGGGTACACTAAGGGATGGATTCTTACAGTGTTTGCAGTGCATTTTTATGCTTATCATTAAACTACAAATCAAGAAGTTTTCACTTGTCCAGGAATCCTGTTTAAAGGCCCAAATGACACACAAATAGCCCATATGTATTTGTGGCTCAAAGAGAAGAATTGAAGCAGCTGCTACTGAAATTCATGCGTCATTATTTTTCCCACACCTTTGGCGCCGAGTTTTCATTCACACATATACTGGAGGGAAACTTCTGTCTCATGAAGAAACTTCTTGGTATTTTCTGGACAAGTTCTGGTCTGACATTTATGTTCAGTTTTGAAGATGAGGAAGGGAAAACAAAACAAAACAAAAAGAGCCTCACGTTTTAAAGCAGAGCTCTGAGGGTGACACTGCTGAAATTCCTGCTTGTAAGCAAAGACAGAAAGTACACTGCTCAATGAAATGACAAGATGAGAGGGGAGCTGGACAGAAGAAACAGGAAGGTGGAGGAACTGGCCAAGGAGCAAACAGCAGCCGGAGGAGGCGTGGGGGAGATACAAGACACAGCCAGAGAAACCACAGTCGGTAATGAATCTGATGCCCGACAAGCCTTTCTCTAGAAACGGGTCACATTCAGGTTTCTTTCCAATTTGTTAACTTCAATGAGATATTAGTCTTCTGCTCTGCCATAGTTATATTCTGTTTCCCTGCCTCCTTAGAAAACAGGGAGAAGAACATGGAGGGAATTAACGAGAAAAATCTGAAACTCTTTGATGGGAAAAATATTAACAGCCTTTTTCAAATTTAAATCATCCCTTTCTACATCAGCTTGATTTTTGCCCAGCTTTCTTCAGAAGAACGTACGAGAGGACTGCGCTCCAGGACAGGGAGGGCCCCACCGTCACGTAGGATGGTGTCCACCGCCCCAGCTGCTGAAATGCACTTGGTGTGGCCTCCTTAGCCAGGAGCATCTTCCGAGTCATCAGAGAGTCTGGCAGAGAAGCGCCCGTGTGACCTTCATCTGGCCTTCAACACGGCCTTTTCTTAAAAGACACCGTGAAGCCGGACACTTGCCTTTAGGCAAACCCACCAAACCGACCGCACAGATCTCTGAGTTGATCAACCATCTCAAGGGAGAGGCCATGGGCCTCCCCACGGGGCCCCCAGGCCCTGTCCTACCTGATGGAGGAGGGAACTGTTCGTCAGCCCCGGTGCCCCCGGGCTGGGGCCCACGTGTTTTGCGTGGACGTTGTTCACGGCCGGCAGTTTGGCCACCTTGGTGGGCTTGCTGCCGCCACCGCTGCTGTTGACACCGCTCGAGCCAGGGGAGCACTTTCTTTTCTTTCCTAGGAGTTTGTCCAGAGGAGTGTGTGAGTGTGGGTAGGCGCCGTGGGAGTTGACGGGTAGCTCGCCGCTGGCCTGGTGCACGAAGGGGCCGAGGGAGAGCGTGGAATCGCTGCTGTTGACCATCACGCTCATCCTCTTGATGGACTCGCAGGGGTTCCCGCTGGGGGTGCCCCGGCACCCCAGCTGCTCGTGCCGGCCACTCACGGAGTTCGCTCGGCTGGCCACGCAATTGAGGCTGATGCCCGGGGCAGAGGCTACTGCTGCCGGGTGGGGAGGTCCAGAGTGAGCCACACAGTTTTTCCTAAAAGACTCCATGGAATGAGAAGAAGAGGACGAGGAGGACGAGGAGGAGGACGAGGGAACTAACAGTGGGGAGCTGTTTTTGCGTTTCTTTCCTGAGCCGCCGCCGGCACTGCTACTGGCGTTATGACAGTTCGTGCTGTTACCAGAAGACTCCTTGGGCCGCAAAGACTTGCTGGATTTCAGCTTCTGAGGCTTCCGGGCCATGGGGGAGGAGGGCACGGAGGACAGGCCAGAGGGCGTGCAGGGGGAGGGGGAGGAGGAGGACACTTGTCTGGACTGCACGCTGCTCACAGGGTCCACAGCTCCGGGGGCGGCGGGCTGGGCGTTCAGTGTGGTTCCGTGAGCTGGGGCCGACTTACTGCTGGGGGAGACGCAAGCGGACGAGAGCGGGATGGGGGAAGGTGCCACGGTGGCTGCTGCCAGGTAGCTAACCCCGCAGTGTGACGTTGGCATGGAGTTTGTCCGGTGAGGAGCACGTGTGGACACGGGCGATGTGGTGCTGGGAACAGGCGGGATCTTCCTGCAAAACAGAAGAGGCATGAGCAGCGTCCACCAGGGCCCTTCACAGAAACTGTCAGGAGACCTCCTTCACCTCTGGCACTGAATGCACCCCCTGGTCAGAGGGATCGCGCTAAGATGCTGACCCACAAGGAGTGTCACTTCAAATTCTTCACACTTTCCCGTGCTCTGAGAACACTGGCCTTAAGTCCATGCGCTGGAGCCACAGGTTCATACCACACCCTTCCATCCAGCACCCTGAGTGCCCCGATTCTGGCTACTGATCTTCCTTCTTCCTAAACCAGGGCATGATGCTAGACCTCATGTATCTTCTGCCTAAGACACTGTCACCCCAACTTCTGCTCATCCTTCCATTTTTGGCCCATCATCACTTTCTTAGGAAATATGACCTTCCTAACTTGCTTACTTCCCACTCTGCCCCATTCCTAGACTTGGGAAGGCTCTGGTAGTTTTAAAAAGTGTGACTGAGGATCACTGTCTAGTGTCTCTGCAGATGGAGCAACTCACAGCTGATTTACTACTGTCCATCCAGCACAGTGCCTAGAACACAAAGGCACTCAAACACTAAGAGAACTCAAGAACAAACGGGGAAACAGGAAGGACACAGCTAGTTAGTAACAACTGCCAGGTCCCAGATACTGCCCGAAGAGCTGGGAAGCCCCCAAATCTCAGGGGACTTCTGGTCAGTGTTCTGACAATGGATTCTGATAATACTATCTGGGTATCTATTCAAACAGTCAAACGAGGGACCCTCCCCACTTTTATTTTAGCTGTGACTTTTAAAATCTGACAGCACCAAAATATCAAAAAACCCTATAGCATAACTAATGCTCAGGTAGCAAAACAGCAAATGGTCTGACTGGAAGTTAACTGCCAAGACTGCCCTGCCCCAAACTTCACAGGGCAGCTCTGGCTGATCCAGCTGCCAGCAGTGCTCCTCAACCTTCAAGCCAGAGAGTGGCCTAGATCGCTGTCAAATCTCTCTTAATGCTTTTTGAGAAGAACTGCAGCTATTCATGAAAGGAATTAAATAACTGGAAGTGTTCCCACCAGCCTTAAAACCCTCCCCCAGCAAGAGTGCAGCTCCTACTCTAAGTCTGTGCTTCCCAACACGGCTGCACGTCACAGTCACCCATGGTGTTCTGCCCACACCAGCATCACGGGGGTGGGGCCCAGGTACTAGTAACTTCTAGATCTCTCCAGATGCTGAGGTTAATTGAGAAGCTGGGCTTCTATCTTCATGTTACTCTCGAAGGATAAGCACTGCCATTACAGGAGAGGCTTATTGGAAATGCTGCGTCCCTGGGCCCCACCCTAGACCTCCTTCATCAGACTGTGTATCTCAGAGAGACCCCCAGGGCCCTGGCACCTGTGAGAAGCCCTGATTGAAACTCAGTGCAGGGGCCCCTGCTCCCTGGGTGCAGTGGCGTCTTACGGCCACCAGGTGGCTTAGGAGGACGGAGCCTCAAGGCCAGGCTGCTGGAACCAAACCTGGGGAAAAGGAAAGCCTTCCATAGGGGCAGGGATGTGGACTCTCTGGATGACATTACTAGTTTCTCATTTAAAAGCTCTTTCAAGTCAATTCCTACTTTTTGCATAAAAAAGAGATCAAAAAATAAAGAATAGGCAGTCATACTGACCTATGTTTGCATGAATAAACCCAAAGACATACAAGCAACTAATAAAACTGCCTGTGAGGAGTGGGTGGAAAACAGGAGCATGGCGATCAGGGGAAGTAAAACTTTTTACTATGTGCCTCTTTGTATCCATTTTGCCTTTTTTGCTGCTGCTGCTGCTGCTAAGTCACTTCAGTTGTGTCCGACTCTGTGTGACCCCATAGATGGCAGCCCACCAGGCTCCCCCGTCCCTGGGATTCTCCAGGCAAGAACACTGGAGTGGGTTGCCATTTCCTTCTCCAATGTGTGAAAGTGAAAAGTGAAAGTGAAGTTGCTCAGTCGTGTCCAACTCTTAGCGACCCCACGGACTGCAGCCTACCAGGCTCCTCCATCCATGGGATTTTCTAGGCAAGAGTACTGGAGTGGCTTGCCATTGCCTTCTAGCCAGTCTTAAAAGTTAAAAAACAAAACAAAACAAAACTCGCATCAAAACCTGATAAGTATCCCAGCCCATCCTTAGTGCTGAGTGGCCCCCAGTAACGGCACACGGACGCAGGACTGGGTCAGAGCCAGAGCTGGTCTGCCCTCACCGCTGGCCAGACTCCACACCCTGCGGATGACTGAGCCACTGCCAGGCTCACACCCCCCCAAGCATCCCAGGGTAACCACAGCAGCCGAGGCACGGGGGGCTCAGGACAAAGCTGGCGGGGCACCTCACGGGAGGGAGGACTTTCAGCTGCGCCGGGGGTGGGACCCGGACCACATCAAGAGGTTCCTTGAGAGCCTCAAAGATGCCACCTCAAGAGAAGCTCTCCCCTGCTGAGAAGCGCTGAGCTGCTTCTGGCAAATCCCAGGGGCTGCCTGTGCCAGCCCCCCGCACTCCCGTGTCAAAAGCACTTCTTTCCTCAAGCATCTGGCCGTGGAAAGAAAGTTTCCTCCTCACTGGGAGCAAGTGACTGATAAGGCAGGCGGACTGCGACACAGCAGAGAGACGAAACAGCAGTCAGCCAGAGGACGCTGCGACTTCAGACATCACAGTGCAAAATGTCTCTCCGTAGGAGCCACCAAGAACCAATGGAAGGGTTTACCCAAACCCTGGCCGTAAACCACTCATCAATGTCATAGGGATAGAAATCCCCAGGTCTCTTGTAAACCCTGACAAGTACGTTAAACCCACAGATCTGTAACCTCAGTGAGCTCTCCAGGTCCCACCAGGTAAGAAACTGAGATTTCATGCATCTCAAAGTTGTGTGATCTGAGGCTACCACCCCCACCCCAACACCAAAAAAAAAAAACAAAAAAAAATCCCAACAAACCACTGCCCAAGCCTGTCTCTGGGTCAGAACACTGATACTTCATTAGAGCTGGTCTTCACTATGAACAAATACAAGCCCTACTAATGACCATAGAGAAGATCCTCTGGATCATGGACTATCCAAGGTCTCTGACAACTTCCTCTGACTGTAATAGGAAACACAAGCAGAGAGGCAAATAGATGTACTTGCAGAGTCTACTCAGGGAGGCACTAGGGGTAAATGATGCCCAAAGAGAGGATTTGGGATGACTATGTACTACTGGACAGCCCCTTTAACAAAGCTCAATGCTTCCCAAAGTAGGTTCTACCCAACACGAGTCTCCCAGATGCTCCCCTAAAAGAGGTTCCCAGGTCACAAGAGCCTGAGAGTCCACATTATACATGATATCATCCTATGTTTTGAGAGTTACAATGGGCAGCACTCATTAAAGGCTCTGAGAAGTTCTGCAATAACAAAAACTTTCCTTTCAGAAAGACTGGGTTAATAAACTTTTTGGGCCATGGAACTCCTCTTCAACTTAAAACCACATTGGGGAAACAGGAGCATGTGTAAGGCCATACAACATGATCACCTTACTTTCAGCTGAAAGCCAGAGAAACAGCTCCTTTACCTGAAACCCTTCTCCCCAGGGCTCTCAATCAGTGTGATCCCACCTCTCGGATCTCCTCTTGTTCCAAGAGACTCCACGCTCATTCTCAAATAAGCCATGTTCTTTTCTGACTTAAGACCTTCATATGCACTGTTCTCCTTGCATGGAACCCACTCCTCCTTACCCGTCCCATGACTACTCTTTCTTAATCACTCATCTAAGCTCAAGGGCCCCTTCACACAGGGGTGCTGGACAGGCACTCACTTCCACAGCTGCGCGTTCAGATGCTTCTCCACCATGAGGTTGAGGGCGCAGCGAAGCCGGTTCCACCTGGAGTCAAACACGTAATAGCCTCTTCCAATCTGCCGGCTCCCGAATGTGCAAAACTGCAAAGAGAGAAAGCACACACTTGGGCTTGTGGACTCTGAGGGTGCACGGCCTGGGAAGGAGCGGCCGGGACAGACAGCGCTGACAGAGGACCGCGGGCTGTGAAGCGTGAACATGACAATGCCTAGCCCTGAGCGTCATGGAAGAGACGGGAGCAGCAGCAGATGCGCCTGCCAGAGAGCAATGCCGCCTCAGGGCGACCCGCATGGATGAGGGCATGCTGCGGTGCCCGGCACGCCCCTTGCACTGCCCCGTCCCTGCTGCGTGGGGAGGGTCGGCATGGGGGGCGGGTGTGGAACTCACAGATGCTGGCTGAGGATGATGAGCTGAATAGTGACAGTCCAGTTTTTCCACAGACTCTTCTTTGTCATCGCCTTCTCCTTCCTCACTGGATAACCGAGAAGCTGGCTCAGTGGCAGGCAGGGGAGGGTGTGGAGACTCATGGACTGGAGGAGGGTCAATGGGGGCACTCCCACTGTGCTGAGCAGGGCAGCCTGGAGGCCTTGGTGAGCAGAAAGTGCAGCACTGATCAGATCACACCACATGTCTGGGAATCGGCCGCCTCGACTCAGATACAACCGTGTATCCAAAACCACCAGGGGAGCTCTGGGCACCACCACTAGCCCTTGGAGACACAGACGCAGATCCGGGGTGCCTGGAGCGAAGGGGTCTCTCTCCTGAACCGCACGATATCAAGTGGAGCTTTCTGCCAGGTCTAATCAAAGTCACTTACAACCATTCTCCTTCCCACCTGGTCCTATTCTCCCCCAAAAAGGCGAGATGTATGTGGAACTTAAGAGAATTCTTTCTTTGATTCCTCTTCAAATTTTACTTGGAACTGGGTTACTAATGAGATCAATCAAATTACAGGTAACGTGCTCTAAAATAAGTTAACAGGGACAGGAGGTGATAAAAGAAGGTGGGTTGATGTGAGTAATCTAGAATGTGTGACTCATGGACAGTAGTGTGCTTTTCCAACACAGAAAGGCCTGATGTTTCTAGAGTTAAGCCCACCTTGTTTTAACACTTTAATGAAAAGGTGGCCAAAGAAAGGACTTGCTAAAGATCAGTGGCCTGGCCCTGGGAACATTCTGGGGCACCTGCTTGGAACACTCCTCCACTGTGCTGTTCAGAAGCAAGGGGCTCACGTGGGGACAGGCTCAGGCACACACTCAGGTTTCCACAGGGAGGCACTTCCACCCCTCGTGCGACCATTTCAAGAATCGGACATGTGAGCGGAAAAGATTAATTAAGCAACAGCAGCCAAGGGTCGGCACTTTCCTAAGCAGAAGGCCTCACTACTGAGGTCGAGACACAAGACTCTCCTTATCCGTGCCTTTCTCCCTTCTCTCTGGACACAGAGTCCTTTACTTGAACTTGGTTAAATATACACGCACACACAGGCATATACTCAGCCCGCCATGACTTTGTCTGAGGGATGTGGCTAAGTTCTGACCTGCGGCTCACTGCACAGCTCCAAAGTCTGATGTGCACTCCGGCCAGAGTCCCAGATGAATGAATGAAGATACATGTAAACGGATGCTACAAAAACTCAGGCTGAATGCCTATCCCTAGCAAGAACTCCTTCTGCTGTATTTTGCAAGAAGCAAGACAAATGAATGGGAAATTGGTGCCAAAGCCATGTGAGGTGTCCCCCTCGCTATTACAGGCAGGACCCGGGCTTCAGCCCTGCTCTGCAGGGTCAGGAGACACGCATGTGGAGCAGGCAGCTCTAGCTTTACTCTGCTGCTTGGGTTTGGCCACGAAGAGCCCTGGTTGAAACTCACTGATGAACAATGTTTTTTTTCCTCTTAAAATAAAACCCAATTAGAAAACACGCCCTCTTCTCACAACGAGCCTGATGCTTATCCTCGACAGCACGACACACCACGACTCTACAGGCTGCATGTCTGTTCTCTGAAGGAGGGAGAGAACTGCAGGGCGCGGCTTACCTTGGAAGACTGGGGGTGTGAGGTTTAGGTTTACTAGCTATGAAAGGCTTTGATTCGGAGGGAATCACTCCGTGAGAGTTTTGGTGTGGCTCCTGTGACGTTCTAGGAGGGGCGGGATGTGGGTCCCTGAGAGGCTGCGCTGGTTGCTGAGAGTCCGGATGGCGAATCGATTCCTTTTCCCTGGTTTTGTTTTTGTGCTCGGCTAACAACACGTCAAATCGTTTTCTTCTACCCTGGACAGCCCTCCGCTGGGTTAAGGAATGTGTCTACACACCAGAAACAACAACAAAACAAAGAGAAATGGAGGAAAGTCAGTAATAATTTTTTATGTCAGATATCAAAAAACACCAATGCCAATGAAAAAGCAATCTAGACTGTTAGCAAAATCAAAGGCTGCTTAGCATTTGATAAGGGAAAAACCTTAAGAGTATGATTTTTAAAAAAAAAAAAAGTTAGAAGCAGATATTCCAGGCTCCAAATGTATAAGAATCTGGTGATGTCACTTCCACCAGAAGAAAGAAAAAAACGTCACCCATGCCACCTGGCATGTAACTGAGGGGCAAACAGTCAATACAAACAGGTGACCGGTTCTTAAGTTCTGTGTCACTGAAGCAATTCACTGATCAGGACTGTCACCAACTCCACTGCAAAGTCTCTTCTTGGGCCACTTAGTTTTCAGTATTAAAAGGGAAGAAACACTTCCCTTTTATGGGATGATACATCCCATAAAACATGTATCGGAAAGTCTTCTTCCAGTAACTGCCAGAGAGTAAAAATTAAATAAATTTGCTTCTTTATTCTAGTGACAATGCCATTAAGGAGAGAGGAAGCGGCTCAAGACACCCTAGAAACAGGGGCTGATGCGACAGAGGGAGGTCTGGGAGTTAAGGAGTGTGAACCCAAGAGAAGACAGATTGTGAACAGGAAAAGACGCACAGCAGCGTGAAACCCCACGAACAACGCACTTACTATGGAAATCAAGAAAATGGGACAGACAGCATTTTTGGAATTGGAGACAATGTGTAATCTCAGAATCAAAAATGGTCACATCCTTAGAAATCTGGAATTACTCTTGAGAAGAAGAAAGGTCAAGTAAATCTGACCACTCCTTACTGTCAGGACCCCTGTCGGTATTTAAAAAAAAAAGCAAGGCGCCACTAACCACAGAGGCCCAAACACCACCTCCCAAATATGAGTGAGTTCAAGCCCTTCCCTCATTCATGTCCAGCAGTACTATAAAGGATAGTTCTTGTGTGCTCATTATCCACGCCTTACGCGAATGCACTGCTCTACAGGCTTACATGTCTGCTCCGGTGTAAAGGGTTTAAGGAGAGTTAGACTTCTTTCTCCCTTTTGCAATTCAGTAACGTAATCTAGTCCTTATCAGTCACACTGCAACTATGTCTGCTCAAATGTAACCTGGCACAGATAGTTAGAAACATGCGTGTAGGGCTTTAAAAAAATTTTTTTTTAATTGTTTTTCTTTAATATGTAATCTATCTGAAAGTAACCCAAATGAAGCCAAGAACCTCTGTCTTGTTCAGTGCTGTACAAACACCGAGGACAGCACCTGGCTCACCATCAATGCCGCAAACAGAAAGCAGATACAAATAATGGCCCTCCAATACGCGCTGAAGTGCGATGCCACTGGTCCACCTGCCCGTCTCTCCAGACAGTTGATGGAGACGCTCATCTCTGAGCGTCCCCTGGTGCCCGGCATGGCAAGACTGAGTGAAGAAAGTAGGCAGAGATGATGGATATTTCCCAAGCTTGGTTTGAAGAGTAAACAGCCTTTCCACTGGGCTCTGAAGAAACGTCTGATTGCAGCTGGGATTACAACCGTCTGATTACAACAGTTCCGATGCTGCCCATCAGAACTCTGTGGGAACTGCCTGAAGCCCACAGATAAAGACCCACTGGAAGGCGGCCCGAACACCCGCGCTCCCTGCTCCCCACTCGTCTGGCACCAGGTGCTGCTTCCTCCGTCTCCTGCCCACCTCCAGGCTGCCCTGTGGACCCTAAGCTGTTTGCTCTGCCCTCCTCCCACAGCCTTCACACCGAATGTCTCTGCTGTCTCTTCCACCCCTTTTCTGCCCAGACAAACCCCAAGAAGTTCAGCCTAGTAGCCCTAAGGTGAAGGAGCCTCCCCGACTCCGTTCCCCTACTGAAGACTGCGACTACCCTGGCCTTTCTCATTACTCATCAGAGGTAAGTTTTACCATTAAGGGTAGGAGCCAGGCCGTGTTCACGCCTGTATCCTCTGAGGCCCAGAGGGAGGTCTGTGCCCACGTGTGCATGCAGTGACTGTTTCTACACGGAAAGGAGCCCAAGTCTCCCTGTATGAAAGTGCAAGGACACAGAACGGATCACTGGGCAGAGGAGGAAGTGAGGAGGGGACAGTGAGGGTGGCAGGCAGACGACAGAATGACAGGAGCAGACACCGGCAGATGCCCTGACAGCCAAGAGAGCAGACAGTGTTCTCAGTCTAACAGAGACCTGGACAGCAGCCTGGGGGACACTGAGCTGGGGCGCTCCAGTGTGTTTAGCCCCACAGCTTAAGAGAGGAAGGGAAAGGGAGAAGCACTGACAAACACCACGAAAGCAAAGTACGGGAGTCTGTGCAAGGACAGGCCAGTTGCCATGCTGTATCTTCTGCCAGTTCTATGCTGAACTCATGCCCCGCCTGGCTGAAGATATATACTAATGCAAAGGTAGGCTAAGCACCCTGCTAGACGGTCAAGACCCCTGAACAGAACACATGAAGGGCAAGCACAACTCAAAAAGATGGGAGAAAAAGGCAGGATCCACATAAAGCCACTGAAGGTTCAGGAAGAAGACAGGTCAAATCCCTGGCAGAACTGGAGTTGATAAAGCTTTTGGTTCATCAGCATGCCTCATAGATAATTAAAGAAGAGCATCCTGGGTAAAGTAAGCAAACTTCACTAACCACAGTTATCACAACACTGAAAAATCTATGTGACTGAGAGTCAGGTAGGCAGGGAGAGAGCAGAAAGAGGTTGGGAAGTGTGATACAGTGTGGAGCAGGGCTGAGGCACTCGCTCACATTGACTGGGACACAAGTGTAACAGAGCTCAAATGGCTACCGTCAATAACACACCACTCGAAGTATTCAATTAATATTACAGAGAGCAAAGCAATTTGTCCTGAGGAATTTTTAACTGGGAGATTCAAAGGTGAATTTGAAGTGGAATGACCTCTGTGATAAAATGCAAAATTCAGAACATGCATGTGTAAGTATGTTTTCCTCAGAGAAAAGGATCCATAATTCTTTAAAAATTAGATATTTAAAGGTGCTCTTGACCAATCAACTTCCTCAAAATATTCAGTACCTTGTTGCAAGATAAAAACCCACACACTAAAATTAAATAATAATAACTATCTAGAAATAGCATTTCTCATTTCTGAAGATCTTAATATTCTTCCACTGTTTAGTGGATGAAGTGGAACCTGAATGTCTTTATTCAAACATAATCCTTGGTAAAATTTACTATGATACATCAAAAAATGTATTAATTTGTAGTGACCACCACTATAAAAGTTATAACTTTTACAATTTTTAACCTTCAAACAATGGCTTTAAAATTACTTCAAGGCAATGATTCTGAATACTTTTTGAACCCATCTGCAGGGTAGCTGGGACATAAGCATATATGCTCATTTTCAAAGAGGGTCTACTGAAGCCACCCCCACATCCATACTAATTTTATAGTAAATACATCACCTTCTCATGAGCACACTGGCTATTTTCTAAGGAAAACTCAGGGAAGAAAGGGGGAATCTTTACATTTTTGTAGTCTGTGTGATTGATGCTTTTGAACTGTGGTGCTGGAAAAGACTCATGAGAGTCCTGTGGATTGCAAGGAGATCCAACCAGTCCATCCTAAAGGAAATCAGTCCTGAATATTCATTGGAAGGACTGATGATGAAGCTGAAACTCCAATACTTTGGCCACCCGATGCAAAGAACTGACTCAATGAAAAGACCCTGATGCTGGGAAAGATTGAAGGTGGGAGGAGAAGGGGACGACAGAGGATGAGATGATTGGATGGCATCACTGACTCAACAGACTTGAACTGAGCAAGCTCCAGGAGGGATGTGGTGATGGACAGGGAAGCCTCGTGTGCTGCAGTCCGCAGGGTCACAAAGAGTTGGACATGACTGAGAAACTGATATATATGTATACACACACAGATATACATATGTGTGTGTGTGTGCACACAGATGCAGGATTACATGTGACCTAGATTTTTTAAAACTAAAAAAAAAAAAACACTATCTCAAAGTCACAGATTTTTAAAATAGCTGTAAAATTAAGAATCAGAGATTACACAAACATTTTAAGAATCCCACAAACATTTTAAGAATCTACCCATACATGCAAAGGAAATTTCTGGATGTATCCTATGTCAGTACACTTCAAAACACAGTAAAGGGGAGCCTCTCAAATTAAAGGCATTGAAGATAACTGATTAATTAGGAAAAAGCACTGTCCTCCTAGAAACAACAATGCTCACTGGGGGCAGTTAAGAACAGCAATTTATAACAACAGGTCCCATGTTTTCTGAATTTGAGGCGTTCTCCATCAAAACAGAGTCAACGCCGCCCTTAAAAATCCAGGAAAGTCATCAGAACAGAGGCCCTGTGAGTGACAGAGACCTGAGGGGCAGCGCTGTGCAGCACCGGTCCCCTAGTCTCCCGGAGCACTGGGCTCTCCCCAGGGCCCCCTCCCTACCTTGCACGTTAAAGACCGGGTGCAGGGCTTCTTGGTGTCGAGATCGATGACCCCACAGTGGATGTCAGGATCAAACTCTCTTTCTGTCAAAAGCACACAGACATTACAATGGGCTCAAACAACTCCTTCATTTATTCTGAAAATAGAAATCTGAGATTCTCTTATTTCAGGCAAATTGTAAGTTGAAGCAAATCTACCACAATATCAATAAAAGGAAGAAATAAAATGTTTGAGCATGGAAAAAAAGGTGCGACATCACTGAGAGGGTGGGGACTCTAGTCAAAAGACGAAGGAGAGGGACTATGTGAGCCAGCATCCCTCACTACTCCATTCAAGAACCCGCCACTGGAAAGCTACTTTCACGTCACCTACACACACATGCACTTTAAATCCGAGGAGGAGGAGGTCAAGGACACAACTTAGGGGACTTCATCTGAAAGCTGAAGTTGGCTAGTTTTAAAAGGAGGACTTCTAATAATAGTTGATTGGCTCCCCAGGAGCGCCCAGTTAATACAAAAAGAAACACTGAGAGAAAAAACATGAAGTTACCTGATAATCTCTTATTTAAAAACTTCCTGCTGTTGGAGTAATCTTCTGACTTCTTTTCCAGAACAGGCGGTGCAGGAAGCCCTTTGCCATTCAGAATGTGTCCAGGTGAAGGCAAGGTTGGCTTTGGTATTGAGGGGCAGTTAAGGCCAGGCTTGACTGAGGAGCTCACAGGAGCAGGACAGGTGGGCCCCACCGCGCATTTCAGTAGTGTGCCATCCATCTTCGGATGAATCTTTTCCACTTTGACAGAGGGCGTCATGCTGTCGTAGGGGAAGTGAAAACACCAGCACCTGAGTGCCCTGCAGCCCCAGGAGACTGGTAAGCCAGAGGGGTGAGGCAGAACCTGGGTCTACCTCAGTGCCACGCAGAGCTAGGGTCCCAAAGGAGCCTTGGGACAATTGGTGAGGACTACGCAGAAAACTCCGCGAACCTTTATCCATAAGCCTTTCTGGAGAGGCAGAGAGCACCAGAGGAATCATCACATTCACCTGGCCTTTCATCATTCCAAAACAATCTTACACATGAGACTGCTACCCAACGCAACTCCTGCAAGCAGCAAAATAGGAAAAGGTCTCAAAGGACCAGAGACTTCTGCAGGATCCTGTGAGTATATCTTTTGAGAACTGTCACTTTTAAGAACTGATCCATCAAAATCATGTAAAATGAGTGAGTAGAGAAGAGAGCAACTGAAATTAGAGAACATTTCCAAGAAAGGTCACTATGGACTTAGAAGAACTGAAAAGTGCCTAACAGTTTATCTCCAAGAAGAGTCTCTCTGCCCCTGTCAACGAGGAAGATCCAGGTTTACTTAGGACACAGCGTGTCACTGAAGTGGTAATTCTCCAGACCCTGAAGAAGGCTTCCCTGACAGGAGCCTGGAATCTAAGTGCTTGGCACCCAGCTTGTGAGCACTGAATACCTGGATCACTAACCAAGAACTGATTTTTCTTGGCATCTTACCGATACAGTCACTTGGGTGGCAAACACTGCTTTGAAGCTAACAGCTGGCCTGGTCCCCATCTAAAGCCCAGCTACAGATACAGAAAATTTGGACCGGTGAGGCTTTGTACATTTTGTCCAGCGCAGTCAGGGCTCTAACAGCTGTTAAGCTGGCGAGTGACTTACACGCTGCACTGGCATTTTCTTTGGCGCTCTGACAGCTCCAGGAACGAAAGCCAAGCCTGCTGTACTTGCGCTTCTGACAGATGAGTGGAGGCTGGGGGCTTAGCAACCGGGACAAACAGCACCAAACAGCTGTACCTGGAGCAGCCCGACAGCGGCAGATACACCACAAGATGCCACGGCTTCTCCAAGCTGGCAAGGTTTGTGCACAAGAGCAGGTGCTGCCTGCTGCCCAAAGATTAACCAGGTTATCAGACCTTGGGACTGAGATGTATGGCATACCCTCCACAAGGGAGGCGGGCCAGGGAAAAGCCACCCGCCACCAAGGCTGAGGGATGCCGTGAGCCAGCAGGATGTGTTTCCATGAGAGCGGCTGCTCTTCACGTGACCACACAGAGCCTGCCGGCCTGTGGATCCACCACGTGGGAACCTCCTTCAGTTTCCCCTCATCAGTGCTCTGCCGTGAACCCAAGTCGGGGATGGGAGGAAGCGCTGCTTCCCTATTTGCTTTGCAAGTCCCAGAAAACCCTCGAACAGCTTCTGGGGATCTCGCTGGTATCATCAGCGGCAGCAGCACCAGTGCCCCTTCCTACACAGGGGCTGACACTAGCCAGCCTTGACTGGCTAACTAACTCTGACACATGAATCCTACCATCCCAACGACCCTGCACAGGGGCCATGGTCTTTAAACTCTGAGAAAAACAGGGCCGTGGCTAAGGCCCCTCGGCTAGGAAGTGACAGGGGCGGGATTTGAACCTCAGGCCTGTTCGACTGGAGAGTCCCATGGCTAAATCTGTTCACTAAATCCCTCTCACTGTGCCCATGAAGGAGATAAGCACAATCTCTATTACACAGGATTGCTGTGATAAGTAAATGACAATACACGCAACTGAATCTCAACAGCGGGCACACAAGAAAGGATCAACAGATAAGTATTAGTAACCTGATCATTACTGCTATCATGACTCTGCAAAGTTTCCCAAGCTGTAACAGGGAAACAAAAAGAAACAACAACGTTTATCTGGATTTCCCCCAAAGTGGGCTTTCTTTCACATTATCCACAGACACTCTCACAGGCTACTTGTGTACACAGTTCCACTTCCGGCCAGTGAGCTTTAAGAACCCTCTGAGCCATACTCACATTCTACCATGGGGGACTCTATTTTGCTGAATGGGATGCATTGGCCTGTTCCCCCTGAGCTGCAGTTTCTCTTTGGGCGATTTCAACAACTTGGAACTTAACGAGGATGTGCTCAGAACACCTCCGCTGGAAGAACGGCTGCTTCCACTTCCACTGCCTCCTTTGCTTTTGGACAGAGAAGGGAAGAAGGAAAATACTGAAGTGGGAGGAACGGCCAAAGAAGGCTTGCTGGATGAGCTATGTCTTCTTTCTGAAAAGGAAAACAAAGTGGGGGGGAGGAGAAAAAACACTGTTTCAGGCAAGTCTTCAATGGTTCCCTTGAGGAGTCCCCCGAAATCAACATATTTAGGTTCAAAAAATGTGTCACTAAGTGAAAATATATTAAACTCATCAGCTTTCAGAAATGGCTTATCTAGGCCCTACAGACTTATTCTGGATTCTAGGAACTGGTCCTTCTGCTTAAGAAAACATTTCACTGTAAAGAGGTTTATCATACATAGATAATTGCTAGGAAATTAAGTAGCCACTTTAAACCTGAGAATACTGGGTTTTGCATTTTAGAAATAAACCTCACTGACTTCAATTTGTAGTCAGAGAGGGGAAAATTATTCATTCATTCCAGAACTCTGTTCATCGACACCACACAGAATTATTTCTTCCTTTCTACTGTGGGACGTCTCTAATTTTCAAAACAGCAAAGTGTTAAGAAATAAGTTACACTTTCATTTTATTTTTTTGTCACTACCCACCAGCATATGACACCAAATAAGAATGTTTCTAGGGTTATCTTATCATTCCTTATGAATCTGTGCTGAAATTTTCCAGTGAATCACTTCATTCCCCACCCCCACCCCCTCCCCCACTTTTAAAATAATCTTACTTGACTACAGATGGCACGGCTCTGGCTCACACCACTAAGATGCCAAAGGCGCAAGACAAAAATACCACAAATAGCTTCGCCTGTTTTATAAACCAGGAAGTAATTCATGGTTAAGCAAGAACTACACAGGTTTAACTGAAAATAAGTCTATCCACTAGAGAATCAGGTTTTATCAGAGTAAGGCAATGCATACTAAATAAATCGAGAGCTGAAGAATGTTACCATCAGAAACAAGTAAATTATTTAGTAACTTTATCTACTTAAGTACCTTATGCTGGTAGCTTAGTAAATACCTTCAGTTAAACTTGTACTTTAAAATGGCATGTTTGCTTAACTCTTAGGTTTAAAAATGTATGTGACTCAACATCTATTTCTTACAACATGGAAGCTATATGAGTATTTTAAAAATTCAGCATATTAGAATCAATTTGACTACAGTTCAGTTCAGTCACTCAGTCATGTCCAACTCTTTGCCACCCCGTGGTCTGCAGCACACCAGGCTTCCCTGTTCATCACCAACTCCCGGAGCTAGCTCAAACTCATGTCCATTGAGTCGGTGATGCTACCAACCATCTCAACCTCTGTGGTCCCCTTCTCCTCCTGCCTTCAATATTTCCCAGCATCAGGTTCTTTTCTAAATGAGTCTGTTCTTCGCATCAGGTGGCCAAAGTATTGGAGCTTCAGCATCAATGCCTCTAATGAATATTCAGGACTGATTTCCTTTAGGATAGATTGCTTTGATCTCTTTGCAGTTCAAGAGACTCTCAAGAGTCTTCTCCAGCACTGCAGTTCAAAAGCATCAATACTTTGGCGCTCAGCCTCCTTTATGGTCCAACTCTCACACCCATTCATGACTACTGGAAAAACCATAGCTTTGACTAAATGGACCTTTATCAGCAAAGTTATGTCTCTGCTTTTTAATATGCTGTCTAGGATGGTCATAGCTTTTCTTCTAAGGTACTAGCATCTTTTAATTTCATGGCTGCAGTCACCATCTGCAGTGATTTTGGAGCCCAAGAAAATAAAGTCTGTCACCTGTTTCCATTGTTTCCCCATCACGTAAATGGTTTATTTCCAAGTGTCTTTTTTAACCAGTGAAGCTGTGCTGAGTTATTCCCAGAAGGACATCAGGTCACTGATGCTTTACAAGGTACTAAGAGCCTGCCCTACACCAGGACAAAATTATTATGTTATCTACAAACAGAATTCAAATTCGCCAACTAGAACACACAGAGGCTACAACCAAGTTAGGAAGGCCCAACTGGTAGCCATTTATAAGTGCCTGCTGCTTTCTTCCCCAGATATGACAGTTGTGTGTAAGGAAGGGAAAGCCAAAATAAGTTAATTTGGCATCTGAGGCTTTCTTTAAAAAAAAAAAAAGAAAAATTAAGTTTCCTTCTCTTCTGTGATCCCCAAATACTCTTAATGTACTTTCAAGCATCAGCACTTGTCAGCCAGGACTGTGTAAATCTGTTTCCATTTCCCGACTCCCTTGGATGACAGAGCTTATTGTCTCAGTCGGCTGTCCCTGACAACCCAGCACACAGTAGGCCTTCAATTAACATTGGCCTGATTGGTGCAGCTCTTGTGAAGACAGTGATTCTCACATGGTCCCAGACCAGTACTTCTCAACCTTGGCTACTCATTGGCATAACCTAATGAGCTTAAAAAAAACACCGATGCTTCACTTCCACTTTCAGAGATTCTGATTTTTCTGTGGCCTGGGCATTCAGATGCTTACAAGTTCTGTGTGATTCCACTGCACAGCCAATGGTGAGAGACTGCCTAAGGCCAGGCTAATGTCTCCAGGACCATTAACCACAGCTGAGGAAGTCCACATCTGCCACATAAAATACTATTTTTCACTCAACATTTCTATTTAAATGATCAACTCCACTGTTCTTCCGTAAGCCAATATTCACCAGTCTCTCGTGGGGATATCACTGGTATTTTGGACACAACAATTCTCGTACAGGACCTAAGGGTGGTTAAAATTCCTGTTCCCCGAGCCTCTCATCACCAGTAAATGGTACCACTCCACCAAGGGCAAACTGAAACTACTCTCCAATCAAAACTGCCCTCCCAATCTATTTTCAGATGGCCTAGCATGAAATAGGGTATCACTCAGATGAGAGATATTTTCCCAAAACAACAGCATGTATAAAATAATAGGTTTTAAAAGTCTGTAATATGCATTATACTTCTGATATACATTAAATATTAAAATATTCATCCATATTCAGCCACAAAAATCATCCTGTGTACCTCCAGTGGAAGAGTACTAAAGCAATACCACCATATCTGTAATACAAAGAGGGGGAAAAACTTCCAATCAGAACTTTGACTTCTAGGAAATACACTCCTTTTACAATTTGACGCATATCAGAATTCTCAAGTGTATCTGAGTGAAAGTGATGTATTTCTCTTATATCAAATGATGTGAATTAAATTATCAATCTAATTAATCTTCTATAATGATCATCTTGAAGACAGAAAGTAATTCTGAAGCCACTGATCTACTAGGGAACAATTTCAGCATAAAGAATTTTTGCATTTGCTTTTGCGAGATTTCCTCTATAAGAAGCACTAGGTGAACACACCTGGTTGAACTAAGCCATGTGAAAATAAAAGCACACACCCTCAATCTGCTCACCCCACCAAACATCCGCCATCCACCCCAGTTCACCATGGACATGAGGAGCCACATCACCCACAGCTGGTGCGACAGCTTTCCCTCCATTTCAGATAACCTTCCTTCCACCACTTCACAGCAGCTCATAACCTGAAACCCTGCTGACGCCTACCTTCAGAAGCACATGCCAGGTTGTCTTCAAGGAAAACTCATATTAGAGAATTTATGTGTTTTTCAAAGCATTTAATATGCATGCACTGTGCTACCATTCTTGTTAGGTTCCTATCTTTCTCAGTGTCACTGATTAAGTTTTGAGTGTTTGTGCCCATTATCCCATTTTTCTAATGAGTCTCTTGTGGGTTTTATTGTACAACTTTGCATAGTGCAGTAATTTTTTAGGAATGCATGTTTTGTTATAGCAAAACTGACTGCAATTTCAGTTTGTTCTTTCAATTTTTTTTTTTGGCCACACTGCACTGCATGTGAGGTTTTAGTTCCTCAGCCAGAATTGAACCCGTGCCCCTGGCAAAGGGACACAGAGTTCTAACCACTGGACCCAGGGAAGTTCCTGCCCTTTCAGTTTTCTATTCTCATTATAGTCCACTCTCCCTTTTTCTTCAGTTAACGCTTTTCTTCCCCCTTGTCTATTAACTCTTGATATGGGATTTCGCATTAGAAAAATCAAGATTCAAAGCTTTCCAAAAGTCAGCTGATGTACCAATAACTTTTCAAAAAAGTTGTATTTCCTATTGCAACAATAAAAGCTGCTTAAAAACTTAGAATGGCAATCTATCATGTGAATTTGTTTCATTCACTAAAACTTGAAACAGACTGTGTGTGTATAAATGTGATTCTGGCTGAAAAGTGCCAGCTCAAACCCTCGTCACGCTGCTGAATTAAGCTGTTCCTTCACATCATGGTCTGCTAACTTATTCACTGGAAAGGGCGGCATCTGGTTTTCCCTTCACGAGAAAATAAAGATGAAAAAACCAAATTAAATTATAGTTGTGCTGGACTCTCCCCAACCTTTCAAGCTGGGCCCTTAATTTTCTTAAGATTTTAAAAAGTGTTTTGTTTCTAGATCAAAAGGGAAATGGGCAACTTATGGGTAGGGTTAGGGACCTTATACCAAGTGGACAAACTGGTGGCCAGATGCTAAGCGTAACTGCAGTGTTGTTTGGTGAAGAGTCCAAGCTGAATTTCCAAAGCGCTCCTCTCTCCAGGGCCTAGCACTGGCCCAGAAAAAGCACACCCTGTCTCTAAGTGAGGAGGGACCTGTGAAGGGCTCCAGCAAGCAGGAAAGACAGGCAGACAGACAGACACAGACGCAGTGAAAAGACAGAGCACAGACAGAAGGACAGACATGGGCGGGTGAGGGTGCAGTGTCTCTGCAGCAGTGGGGGGTGGGGGTGACCACACAGACAGACAGATGTGCAGTCAGACAGGGAGCAAGAGACGGGAGCATCGGCCTTTCTTTCTCTTGTGCCGTGACAATGTGACACCGCTGCAGGCCAGGGCAGGGTACTGCGATGGGCAGGGGACAGGACAACTTTAAGTCTTCCAAAACAGAAACTAACCAAGAATACTGAACTTATAGTTAACTGCGGATTTATGCTGACGTTCAAAAAAAAAAAAAGCATATATAAGCGTTGACACCTAGGTACAAACCAAAAAGTAGTTCAACGCAAATAATTAGATCTTTAAAAGCCATATATATTGCTTTGAGGAAAAACAAAAGCAAACCAAAAAATTACTTATGGTGTACAACTGTCAAAGTTAGGATACAAACCTAAAATGCAGTCAAAAAACACTGTAACTTCAAATCATTCGTGCTTGAAAAAAAATCTACAAAAATATCTGTCATTTGTTAAGTGGTCATCCTTTGGCCTACAAGTCTATTTTTGAAAAACATTTGCATATTGTTTTTCTACAACAAATATGGTTTACTTATCAAACACATACTTTTAAAAAAGAGACATCAGTTGGTCTTCTGGCCTCAATCCCACACATGCCAAAATAAAGCAAGGCCTATTATCACTCCCAAGCATGGTATCAATTTGTCTCACTCTTCACGAGCATCATGCAAGAGCAGGCACAGCGGTGAACAGCTCAGAAAACCCCACAAAACTATTTTTACTCAAGGCCCTTTTCTGGTATCTTATTAAATCTTTTGCTCATCTTTTATGGTCTGAATAACTGATTAATGGTAAGTCTCACCTTCAACAACAGCAGTGACAGGAGTTACTACCGTTTATGGGGCAGAGACCACACACAGCAGGCACCAGGCCACAGAATTTTACAGGGACTCTGTCATTTAACTCTAACCATCTTCCTACAGAGCAGACACTGCCATGATCTCCTCTCCATGCGAGAAAAACAAGGCTTTAAAGGACTCAAGCTGGTTGCCCAACATCACCCAGCTAACCCACCGGCAGGATCAGCACGGAAGCCCAGGAAGGCTGACTCTAGTGCCCAGGCTGGAGCCAGGACAGTCCACCGGCCCTTAAGAGGCATTATGAGCAGACCACGATACACAGTCCAAAGGCAGGCGGAAGGGAAGGGTGATGGCAGGTCATATATCCTCTTTCCAAATGCTCAGCAAGTGCAGGCTATTACTTGGGCTGCACAGCGGGCTGCCCAGTCAGAACATACAAGTTTAAGACAAAGCTTTGGTAAATTTGGGGTGGGGAGCCACAATCTGTTCAAGGGAAAGCCAGGTTGCTGTGGATTTAATCTCTATTTTGGAAGCTGCCAACCTAAAGGTTAGCTATGGTCTCAGTCAGTGTTGCATTCATTTTCCCACAGCCCCCGCAGGGAAACATTTAAGATGGTTTTAAGAATGACTCTTTTTCTAGAAAGTGCTTGTCAGGCTGCCTTTCTGGCTTGGCTAAAAAGAATCACTTACAAAGTTCCCAGACGCATATGTGCTACAAAGAACCCATGAGGAGGAGCAGCAAACACCCGTTTCACAGGGTGAGACTGGCCCCCCACTGACCAGCACCATTAGGCATGCTTGCAGTCACGCTCTGCTCCTGGTCGTCTTCCTGACAGGGTTTGTTGGACACACACTCAATTAATTAACCAGTTTGAACAGAATCCAAAGTAAAACCAAAAAAAGTCATCTTTTATTTTAGTAGATCATTTGAAACAGCAAGAACTTTGGAGTCAGAGACACGTGAGTTCAAATCCTTGCTCTGTCACTAACTAGCTGGGTGACCCCCTGGGCAAATACCTAACTCTATCTACTTTAGCAGACTCTTCATCTGTCAAGCCTACCTTGCAGGGTTGCAGGGATTAAGTAACAGAGTTGTAAAGCCCACTGCGGACCAGGGACCGGGAACTCCATAGCAAGGAAGACAGAGGCGCCCTGTTAAGTTCAGGTGGTGACAGTTATAGACACCAAGTGGGAAAGGCCTGCTGATTATTCAAGCTGGCAGAAATCATTAAAGAACAAAACAAACCCACTGTACTTTCTCCAGTATGGTAAAAACTTAAGTTTATAGATTTAGTTTACATGTCAGTCCAGGAAGATATTAAGTTCATCTCAGTGGAGAGTTTGGAACTTTTACAATTCATTAAAAATGAATACATTCATACACCAACCAAAAAAGACATTCATTCAAGCTAAAATTACTTTATAGTTAAAAAGTTGGCCCATTTTCCTAAGAGAACTGAGTCACTTAGGAAGAACTTCAAGTGAAAAGAAAGAAAGTGATGATCAAGTTTATGGATCCAAAGGTGGCAATTTTATGTAGATTATCTAAGCAATGATTCCCCAAACTCCCAAATTTTCTCTAAGTGAAACTTACAATTTTGGATGGGTTAGGTCAGAAGAGGTTAAATAGAATGAATACTCTTACAGAAAGACCTTTTTCCCCTTCTTTTCTTGGTCAAGCCACACAGCTTGCAGGATCTTAAGTTTCCCAACCAGGGACTGAACCCATGCCCCATGTAGTAGAGGTGTGGAGTCTTAATGACTGGACCATTAGGGACGTCCTAGAAAGGCCTTATGAGAGCTACCAACCCACAGATCAAGGAATATATGATTTCATGGTGTCTCTGATAGTCCCATTCCACGAATACTCTATAACTACTCCCATTGAAAGCAAGGATTTTTAATAATCAAGCTTACATATGGCTATAAAACGTAAAACGCAGATCCTTTGGCCAGACATAGCAAGTAATAACTGAATACACCAAAAGCTCAGTTTAGGAACACTGGGTCATTCATTAAGCAGCCCTTTCAAAAAATCAAATTGCTTATTTGACATTCAGGTTGGAAATAACTGCTATGTGCTACTCATAGGTCCTAATTAACCCAAAGTAACCATCATATTTCAGTTTTGGGGCCACCAAACACAACTTACAAGGGGTCAAACTGGCCTCATCTGTGTTTCATAAGGAGTATGACCCCTATGAAACATCAAAGATCAGGACTCGAGGCAGACTATATCTAAGCCTGCATAATATATATTATACATATATTACAGCAACTGACTAGGCATACCCAATTTAGCAACATCCTAAGCAGTATCTGTGAAACCATGACTTTAGGTTTGACATATTTTTTTCCCTAGTAACTATAAAAAGAAAAAAAATTAGCGCACTTTTAAAGTCACATCATGGACTACATGTGGACATAATGCATTGAACAACATCTCCTCACTGCTCTCACCATCAATTTCTCCCTGTAAATGTCCTTGTTCTTTTCTAAAAGCAGTCTCACATGTCTGACCAACAAACACAATCCAGTTCTACTCCTGTCCTTACATATTTCTTTTTTAATCGTAAATCTGCTTTTTCCTTTGATCCAATTTCTGGAGGGTCCCCAAGGACTTGATTGGAATACTCTAGAGCAACCAGTGTATAGTCTGATGCTAAAAAGGAAGCAAATCGGTGGGACTGTGCCTGGAATGTTCAGCTCTCAAGCTGGGGGATCCAGTGCTGACCTCTGACATGCAGTACCTCAAAGGGCAGTGAGTCAAAAGCCAAAACTGGAGCCAGGAGGCCCCCTCAGAGCATGCTTAGGTGGGTTACCAACGGCACTGGAAAACAGCGAGGAAGGAAAAGTCTTTACCACAAAGCCCGCGGCATCACTTCCACTAGAGAGACTTAACTGAAAAGGATGATTTCAACACTGGCTGCCCTAACAAATTAGTCTCCAGCTGCAACTTCTGCCAAACGCATTTTTCCTCCCCTGATGCAGAGGTGTTTTAAAATTCAAACATGGGGGAAAGCGCAGAAACGAGGCTCACTTACAACACTTGGGCCACTTGAAACAACTTTTAGCCAGGGTCTATAATCAAATTATCAAGCTCTTGAAGTCGGTGCTTTATGACGGAAATCAAAGGCCCGCTAAAGTATTCCAGGTCCCTTGGCATTTCCACGTCTCTGGGCAGGGCAGCCCTGCAGCACCCCCATTCACACTGGCTGATGAAAGAGAACAGATCACAAAGGGCAGATTACAAGGGAGAATGACTCCCGACTCCCCAACTCCGGAGGGGGAAGGGACAGGCGTGAAGGGATTGTAAATAATGTTGCTAAGAAAGGACCACAAATATGGCAACCTAAGATAATCCTCTTGCCAAGAATTCTTCCCAGGGGGGTTGTTCTTTCTGAACTTTGCTTTCAAGTATGTGAGAAATATGAAGAACTTATTGAATATCTGGAGGTAGCCCTCCCCTGCCATCTTAACTTGTAGCTCTGTGCAAACATTAGGGGGGGGGAAAATGGCCTTCCAAAATTCCAAATACTTTATTAAAGGAGATGGAATGATAAAGAAAAAGAGGGGAGACCGAATGGTATAACTACTGGTTGCCTCAGCTGGGAGAATATAATCAGTTCTTCATCATTGTTTTCTTAAGATATCTTGCTTAAGGAAAACTGAATGGTCTGAAAAACCAGTTCATTTCCCTCAGGGGGCCCTTCCTATGCTCCTGCTTAAGGTGCAGACTTTGAACTGAGAGTTATCATCATGATCTCGGACAGACACACACAGATGTTTCTCAGCATATGTAACTTTGGGGAAAAGGCTGTCACTGTTCTGAGCAGAACACAGCCACCAAACGACGCCACCTTTGTGACGTTGCCGTCACCGTTTCCGACTACGGCAGGGATATCATGCAGTGAGTGACATGCTGGCTGACACTTCTACTTTGCTAACAGTCATAAGCACCTCTCTCTGCTGTCCTCAGGATGCATGGTGTCAAGCAAATGATACTGACAGAGTACAGAAGCACTCACCCCACCTGAAACAAACCCAATTTCAAGGTCTGAATGATGCACAGCATTCCCTGAACGCACCCCTCAGTCTCCCTGCCATCCACTGAACTGAAAGGTCTGTATGCTTCAGGTATCACTGCATGACAAGGAACAAAAAGCCAAGACAAGAAATCCACCAGTCTTCAGGTACTTTTGGTTTAATCCTTTATCTGTTGGGGGAAAAGCATCCGATACGTTCACTGAACAATCATTCTAAGTTTAGCCTCCTAACGTGCTAACACCACGTGTGGATCAAGTGGTAACACCCTCAGTCCTCATACAAACACCTCTGTAGTCACGTCTGGTCTACAGTCGCGTCTGGGTTCCAGTTTTTCTCTAATGCGAGATTCAAGGCTATCATCAAAATGCACAAAGAATTAAGAAAAACAAGCTATGCCTTTACTGCTGCTGCTGCTAAGTCGCTTCAGTCATGTCCGACTCTGTCCGACCCCATAGATGGCAGCCCACCAGGCTCCTCCATCCCTGGGATTCTCCAGGCAAGAATACTGGAGTGGGTTGCCATTTCCTTCTCCAATGCATACATGCATGCTAAGTTGCTTCAGTCATGTCTGACTCTATGCGACCCCATGGACAGCAGCCCACCAGGCTCCTCCGTCCACAGAACACTCCAGGCAAGAACACTGGAATAGGTTGCCATTTCCTGCTCTGATGTCTTTACTACTCCAATCCAATTTTTACACACACACACACACACACACACAAAGGGTAGGGGAGAGAGAAAAAAATTAAAGGAACCTGGCAGAACTTCAAGTAGAGGAGTCCTTCTTGTTATTTTTTTTAAACAAAAACTTCCATGCAGGAATCCCCTTAGGGAACACCGTCCTCTGAGGCCAGAAAGGAGCAGCAAGTCGGAGGTGCAACAGAATGGCGGCGCCATCTGCCGCAGAGTGCCGCACTAAGTTGGGAAGCCACATCCTCACTGCTGTTTCCCACTAGTTTTGTGGCCTTTACAGTCCACTTTATTGGGGAAGAAGGGCAGGAAGGGGTGAGAAGACCATGAACCTGGGAATAACAACAACCTCAAAATCACAACACAGCCCTCAAAGCCTCCTCTTTAAATGCGCTCTGTTAATAAGGAATGGGTGATTCACGACTGAACAATGCCAATGTTTTGATGAGTTTGCAGCACGTGTTTTTTTTTTTTCCCCTGAAGACAGAAAACAGCATCTGCCCCACCTACAGGCCAGGGCTGTCCACTAATCAACATCAAAGCAATATTCAAAAACGAAACCAGAAACTGCCTGACTGAGAAGTAAAAGTTTTGTGTTTTGTTTTCTTTTAATGAACGGCAGTTTGAATAAAGGTTTACAATACTGTTTGTATTTCAAGTCCTGAAAACCGGTAGCTAAAGTTCATCCTCAATTAAAACCATCCGGTCAAGCACATTTTTGCAGGAGGCATGAAATGTGAATCCAATGAAAACTAAAGATCTCAACTGTCACCTCGCTTCCTGCTTGCAGAGGAGGCATGAGAGAGTTAAGGTAACTTTGAGAACAGCCGCCCAACCCACCCGAGCAGAATCAGCTTGGCTATAGTGGCTACCTTAATAACACAACTGAAGGAAAAAAAATAGTCTTTTCTGGCAGGCAGTCAGTAATTAAATTTTTATACACTCAATTTAAGTTACTGAATGACTTCCCAGGGTTACTGTTTGTATTTTTGAAGTTGTTCTTCCTCTTGACACAATGTTCTGCTTGCAACTTTGCTGCGGAATTGAAGAATCTGACAAAACGGCTTTCAAACACATTCTACAGGAAACAGTGTGAACTGCCTGTCATGAAACCTCACTCACCGCAAGTGAGATAAAAAACAAACAGTCAAAGCGCGTTACAACGTTCCTCCATTTTCAGGGAGCGACGTAACCACTGCTCTCCCTGTTTGGAGATATGGGAACCGCTGGGTGCAAACCTCAGCATTTTGTGGGAGTTAATAGCAAACTCAACTCCAGCCTGTGCCTGACCTTTGGCCAGATCACTCGAATGACATTTCAGCATGGCTCCTGTGGCTGGCCGGCCGGCAGGGGCGGCAGCTAATCCCTCCTGTTGCGATCACCCCCCTGCTCAACGGGACTGCAAGGCGCACTCACCACCGCTCAGCCCAAAGTGCTCCGGGCCTGCCGGCGGGGCGGGACAGCCTCCAGAGGACAGGGGCCTGTGCCAGCTCACCCCGCTCTGCTCTTCTCTGCGTGGGGCTCCATCCTGCTCCCAAAGTCCTAGCCCACCTTCCGCATGCTCGTCCAGGACCGGGCCCCCAGCCAAGCTCAGCCTCTGAGAACTGCCTCGGCAAACTTACCCGGTAGAGCTTTCAGCCCCCGTGCGGAGGAAGGGCTGCGCTGAGGAGGCTTCTTGTCACCTTCCATTCACATAATTTGGTTGTGCTTCATTGCACACTTGCTACTTCAGGCTTGCATCATGATTTGGGTCTGCCCACCAACTCCAAATATGCTCCATGTTTGGTCTTATGTAACATTTGCTACTACTGTAAAAAGCACTTGAATTACAAAGGTCCTGGCAGATCAACAGAAAACAAGGGGTGGAGTCTAATTTCATCTAATATGGTCATAGAAGGCGTCCTGGCTGGTGTAAATTAATCCTTCTCTTGGAAAGGCTGCTGGCCAAAACTGGAGGAAGATGGAATTTATGAATTTAACTTACTAGAATGTGAATTACTCACACCTGATTTTCCTGCATAACTTTAAACTGACAACTACTACCAGGTAAATTAGAAAATTTTAAGTGATTCATTATATATGTATACTTTAAGGCTAGACAGACCTAAAAGTTTTTAATATTATACATTTTTACAAATATCAGCAGTCTTTTTTCACATTCTATTTCTCCAGTATCTATACTTTCAACAAACAAAAGTTTATTATATCTAAGAATAGCTTTCCTTTAGTAAGAAAAATCTTCACCCATTTTCTGTGCCTATTTGTAAACTACATCTAATTTCAGAAAAATACAAACGTTATTATCAATAGTTGAATAGCTGGATAACTGACGAAAGCTGGGGACCTTTTAGGCTTTTAATCCAAAAACTTCTCTAAGTGGATCCTTGAAAACCACGTCTTCCTGGTTAAACAGGTTGCCTGTCGCCACCGTATTACACTTTCCGCATCACTACTGTGTCCTGTTAATTGCCAAACCTTACTATCAAACAGACATGGAAAAAAGCAGCCAACTGATATGAGTTTTATGATAATAAAGGCTGCACACATAAACAGACTCAGATGCCTGATAGTTCAGAATGAACACTTTTAAATGTCAAAAGGAGGGGGGAAATTCCTCTACAAAATACCATCACCCAACACAGACTATTTGGCAAAAAGTCATGAATTACATGTGTGGAAAAGATTTGGCCTGGAATGGGTGGGAAAGAGTTGTGAGGCATAGGAAATGGCTTCTGTTAGAACAGACACAAATTCTAAATTTACTGTAAAACAAAAGAGTAGTAGCCACATTGCTTTGTTTTTACAGCAAGCATTCATATCCTAACCATGGCAGCAATATTAGAATCTAGAGGGCTTCTGAAACTGTTCCCCATCCCTAGATTTCTGAGTCTAACAATGCAAAACTATGGTGGTTCTTAAAAGTGATCAGAAGGACACTAGGAAAGAGCCATCAGGGAGCAGAAGCACAGAATGAGCAAATCCTTCCAAAGTTAATATGCGAAAATAAGACAATTAGGTTAATTCACTGAAGGGTTTCTTAAGCTAGCAGGAAAACAAAACAAAAACATTCTACTGTTGTACCACCTGACTGCAACAAGTCTTAGCATCTTTCACTGCACCCACTGCCCCCCACCCCCTGCCAAGGGAAGCTGAGGAGTCTCCCTGATGTGGTCACGGGCAGAACTGAACTGAGGGAAGAGGGCCTACTCAGGCTAAGTCTCAGCGCCACATCACTGCACTCCGAAGCCTGGACACCAGACTCCTCGCTGGTCTCCCAGCACAAATACTCGCGTTTCTAAAGTTCCCTTTTGTAGATGGTGCTGGTGCTAGTGGGGAAAACAATTCTTATGAGAACCAAACACAGTAAGACAATTTGGGGAACAAAGTCTTTCTATAGCCCTGAAAAATTTCAGGGTGAACTTCAGCAAATGTTCTTAAATACTACACACTACAAATGTTCTTAAGAACTACAAAGTATCCTTAAATATACCAACATTTTCATATATAAACAAGAAGAAACTATCCAAATTTGTTCTGAAGACCTATATCAAAAAGAGGATGAATGATAGAGCAAGCCAGAAAAATAAAAATCGACACAATAAGAATATACACAAACACACAAAAACTGAGCATCTAAAGCTCAGACTGAACTTTTAAACACACCTCTTAATGCCCTAATTAAAAATGTTTAACCTAATGCCACCCTGGTCTACTTGGAAAGCATTATTACTCTTCTTCAAACCCTAACCAAATAAAGTTTATATTGATATTACATTTCCCTATGATGGCTCATTCAGGGGACATGGTCACAGTTCTTTCTTGTGAAAAAAAATAGACAACAGACTACAGACTAAAATACTGTTTTAATAGAATAACATCCATGCCTTACAGACCAAAAATTATAGGTACTGGCTGTGGTGTGGATGGTGTCGATGGTGTGCACTCATCAGCTTTACTCTGGTTGCACAAAGGGAGTCCTGAACTGACACAAATTCTTCTGTGAATTAGCCTGCGCACAGCAAACAAGCAAACCAGCAGCAGCTGGGAGGGGCTACGAGGGCTTGGGTTTGGCCGGCCGCGGCCTCAGCACTTTTCATTGCGTAGTCTTGGGCGAGAGACCTCTGCCCCTGGGGGTCTGTGTCCTCCCCTGGGGAGCACCACTGGGGCCTTGATGAGGGTATGCGGTACCTAGCACCTCTGAAGTGCTCGGTAAATGCTGGCTACTACGATCATGAAGAATGAGAAATTGGATGGTGGACGTCACATGACATAAAGGAAGACGGAGATAATGACAGCGGCTTCTGTGATGAAAATTAGCGAGGCCCCCAACAAATCTTGGGATTTCCTAAATCCAACCCGAGAAGCCAGCGGCGGTGTCATTTGGTGTTCTGCAGGGCAACAAATGAGCTGTCGGCAGTTGGGAAATCCTGTGTTCCTGTCACCGGCGGCAGCCAGTTCTCCAGTTTACAGGAGCACAACAAGCCTCCACTCACTCCACTTCAGCGTCTCAGCAGGCTGGGCGAGTTATAATTGGCCTTAATTGGCACTTACAGGAGCTTTAACATTCCTTACCTGCTGCCAAGGAGCACTTGAAAGGGGGAGAAAGTATTTTCAAACTTGGAAATACCAAGCAATTCATTCAGCTGTGGGCTGGGACGCCTGCTGTCCAGAATCAGATTAGCTTCACCAAGAAACTGCTGCTGTGTTATTATCCCGCGCTCATTAGGTGCTCCCGCCGGATTAGGAGAGGTGGGAGATGGGAGCTTAAATGGGATCATTCACCTTGGGGGCTCATGGCACACAGCCTTCCTCTGGTTGGCATCGTCTGCTCTGTTTGGTGGATGCGCCTTCAGGGCTCAGTCACACTTGGTGTGTGTGTGTCCCTTTTCAGCTGTTCAGATTGTTCAAAGGCAGCCAAATAAAGTATAACCTCATGGCCTGATTTACATAGGCTTTGTGTGAACCACAGTCTGACCTCAGCCCAGTCATTATTTGAGAGACAAAGTGAACACTGTTAAAAGGTGACCAATCACACCAAATTCAAGGAGGATAATGAGATCAGAAATAAAACTGACAATAGTTTTTCACTGGCCCCACAACTGATCTCAACAGAAATTGTTGTCTTCTACAAGTCTACACACTTTGCAAAGAGGAATCTCAGCCTAACAGAACTAGATTTCTGCCCTAAGATAAATTCCAATCAGAGTGAAGAGAAATCTCCCATAAATGCCAGGAAAACCGTCTGTAGTTGTTTAAATGAATATTTGAAAAATTATCACTCGTTCTGAAAAACCTTTTGCCTCATATCATTCGGTAAAGATACATGTTATACTGGTAGTAAAAAAGTTTGCCCTTGTTTGAGAAATGGACTTCAAAGTCAAATTACGGTTAATCACATTTGTGAATAAATGTGTAAAACACCCTAAGAGGCTTTAGAAAAAAACTGGAAGCTTATAAAAATAAATAAAATAGCTACTCCTGGTGGCAGTACTGACTATGTGGCTAGTAGAGATACAAAGTATTAACAGACTTGTGGGAAAACAATCTAGGAACAGCTATAAACAAGGCAAAAAAGTATCTTTTTTGATCCAGAATCCATTCCTGAGACTTTTATCCCATAGGAACAAAATGAATGCGTGTAGCCTTTAGCAGGGTGGCTACTTCTGCTTTCTTCCTGGAGGTAAAAGGCAGGAAACAAAGTCAATATCCACAGACAGAGTGCCTGGCTGAGGACATTACCGCACAGCCGTACCTTAAAACAGTAAGCAACCATTAAAAAAGGGGATTTGTGTTATCCTGGGATCTGAATGGATTTCTATGTGGTTTTGCTGAATAGAGGAGCAGCAGAAGTGTGCTTATTAACAGGATCCATCTTTCGGTAAAAACTATGACCTGTAGCCCCTGCGAATGAAACCTGGAATTAGATGTGCCCGTAAAGAGTTATGAGCATGATAAAAATATAGAAGGATGTACACTAAGTTACATATGCAGAATGTAAAAAGTTACACAGGTGATTACAGAGTGGAAAGGACCAGTGCAATGGGAGGAGGCAGGGAAGCAGAAAGAGCCAATGGGATAAGAAGGCAGGAGGCTGAACTGAAAACAGCATGTTTGTGATTATCACACTCGGGGATCGACGTAAATATATACGACAGATGAATGCACCTCATATATTCAGGTGTCAATCAAAAAATCCATAAAGAAACTGACTCAAGTTTTTGTTGTAAAAAATGCACTGTGAAGAATGCAGAAGAAAAACTTAAACAGCATCAAACTCTGGTGTTAAATCAAAGGACTATATGTCCTGACTATGGTGCCCATTTCATTTGTTTGGCTATGCAGACAGATTCATTCCAGTAACATGACAAAGCACAGTAAGAATCACACAGGGTGTGCACACTAAGCCACTTCAGTCATGTCCGACTCTTTGCAAACCCATGGACTATAGCCTGCCAGGCTCCTCTGTGCATGGGATTTTCTCCAGGCAAGAGTACTAGAGTGGGTTGCTGTGCCCTTCTCCAAGGGATCTTCCCGACCCAGCGATCGAACTCTTGTCTCTTATGTCTCCTGCACTGGCAGGCAGATTCATTACCACTAACACCACCTGGGGAAAAGGCCTATTAGCCACTCTTGTGAAACAACACCTTAATTTTCTAAAGCTCACTACAAATCTTCTACAGCAGGAGTTTTAACAATCTTTTAAAACTATCAAGCCTAAGAAGTAATGAAATAAAGTTCATCCTGGAGTTTATTTTTTACACTAGGAGAGGGCTGACTGCTTATTTTAAATTGAGATAATTACCTTCCTTGATCTCTTTTCATTAACTTTCAAACACACAAGAGGAAAAGCTATACGATTTCTTTGAAGTTCAATCTGAGAACTGTTGACTTAAAAGCAAAACACAGACGTAAACCTAAATACTGGAATTTCCATACACACAATGAGCAGAGAGGAAGGCAACAGCTGAAGTCACCCTTTGCCCACTGCCCCAAACCAGCTGTAGGGGCCTGAACACTGCGTGGGAGCATTACCCTAGTCAGGTAGTAGGTGCCACAGCATACAGAAGTGATAAAAACTCCCTCTTCTGGTCAGACATAAGACCACAGCTGAACAGGGCCAATACAGCAGGTGTGTGCATGTCTCAACTAGTCAACACTCAAAATGGCCTTGTGAAATGACGACTGTCAGGAGAAACATCTTTCAGCAAATAGAACTAAACTATGGGCTTATATCCTGAAATGTCCCCTTCAAAATCTGAAGCACAGCCATCCTAATGATTTCTAGATTGAGCAGACAAGTCAAGGCTGGCACTGCTGAACATTAACAATTTACTGATTTATGCTGCTGGACACCCACATTTTCATTGCCTCATCCTGGTGACACAAATCAGAACTGTTGACATTGTTCATTAAATCAGAGTAGCACTAACCTGGAGGGCAGCTCTGATCAGCCTCCAGGTGGAAAATCAATCCACTGAGATACTGACAGACATTCTCAAAGAAGAATGCATGTGATAATGTAGCACTAACAATTGAAATGTCTACCAATAGGGGACAGGTTAAGTTAAATACATTAAGGAAGTGAAATAATAGGCAATCTTTAAAAAAAAAAAAGGAAGTAATGTGCATTAACATGGAAAAATAAGCTAGATCACTAAGTTTAAAAAAGTGAACTTATAATAAATCTAATTTTTCATGCGTGTGAGGGAACAAGAAACATACAGCCAAATACTGCTTTGTCCAGGGTCTAGACACGTTCCAAGTGTTTATGTCAACCTGTGCCCCTGGAAAGTCAGATGGAAGAGATTTATTTACTTATTCTGACTGCATATTTGTCCTCTGTTGTTGGTTCATGGTTTTCTTATATGATGTGCATTACCATGTTAATAATGAAAAAAAAAAAACCCTCAAATACATGTGTTTTTCTTTTTTAATTAGAAAGCTCCTACTACCCAAATGAGAGGATCCTTTTGTTTCCAGGTTTACATGACTAAATTACTGTTCCACTTCAAAAAGACAACAAAAACCCAAAAAGAATAAATGACTCCAAAGTTTTACATCACTGCAATAACTATTTTCTGTGTCTACAATCTTTAGAAAATGTCTAAAGATTTAATGCATATAAAATACATCATGACTTTTTGTTCAGGTCATTACACTTCACTGAAAAACAAAAACCCATATACAAATTGAAATAACAACCCCACGATCCACAAGCTAAGTAAACCCACCCAGATGCTTGTGAGCCATTCCCTGTCCTTTCTTCTCCAGTTCATCAGCCGGCCCTGCTGGCCTCCTACTTCTGTGCCGATTCCTACTCCAGCCGCACCTCTCAGCCTCTGCTGCTGCTGCGGCCCTGTTAGCCCAAGCATTCTCACCAGATCCCGCCCTCACCTAGTCTAGTGCAGTGCAGCCCACTAACCCTCTCCCTGCTTCCGCTCTTGTCCTCTGTTTCACAGAGCAACCACAAATCAGTTCAAGACCCTTTCTGACTCAAGATCCTCCAGTGACTGTGCGCAGTCTGCACTGGCCAATCCAGATTCCTTTCATTTGGCCCCAGCACCCACTTCTCCAACTTTAACCACACATTACTTTTCCGCCTCCTCTCTGGCCTTCCTGCAGAATCTCTGCACCTGCCAGTTTCTCTGTTTGGAACACTGCTCCTCCAGATCTTCGCACGGCTGGCTTTTTCATCACACACCTTCCACATCAACTCCTCCAAATGGCTTTCTTTGACTAAGCCTTACCTAAAGTGTCTTGCCCCATTTTTTTTCTCTGACATTAACCCAAGCCTTTATCATTATCTGAAGTCATCTTATTTTACTTGATTTCATCCTCCATCCTCCTTAAACAGAATATAAGCGGCATGAAATGAAAGACACTGCTTTCCTAGTTCACTGGAGAGAAATGCCTAGACAGGACATACTCAGTAAATATTTGCTAAATAAATGAGTGAACAGTATCCTTGCCAATTTATGGCTTTTTTTTAAAAGTCCCAAAGGCACAGATATTAATAAAGGCAAAGATTTCAGTATAAAGAAAAATCAATGCATTTTATAACTAGAAGTTAAAATGTAGCTCCTACAAATGGCATAAACAATACCATTTAAAATATACACGCTAATTATATAACCAAGAAAAAAAAGATAAACATATTAGTTAGGGACAAAGCGATCCTTTATCTGATGCTACTGAAGTTACTTGAAAATTTTAACTTGCACTGTTTGGCTGGTGGTAGAGAAAAACTGAATTCACTGCATTAATTTTACATCATGCTCTCAGTGACAAGAAGCTTAGATCAAACAGTCAACTTGGAATTTCCTTTGAGAATTAAAGTAACATCTACCCTGACATTGCTCACATTTTGATGTGCCTACTCTGGTTTGCCCCCTTCCCTCGTTCAGCCCTTGACTGCTGGAGAAAGGCCCGGCATATGTCTTTGAAGCAAAAGAGTGAAGTATTTTTGGCTCTGCAACAAATTTCAGTCTTTATACTGACTGCAAAAATATGCCAACCAATTTGCTAGAGAAGCTACAAAATGTCATGAGGCTGGAACAAAAAAAAGGAGGAGCTTGGCTTTGGATATTTACTATGATTTAGGGTTAAATAAAGTGGAACAGGCCAAGTGGAACAGGCCGAAGAGAAATCCAAAGACTATGCTAAATCAAGTTATCTACCTATGATCATTATGTCTTCAAATTATTAAATGTTCTCTCTGAGGTAACAGGTTTACACTGCTGACCCAGTCACTCTAGGCAAACTTTCAATTCCACCTGAGCTACAACATTTGTCATTAATGACAGTTTTGTGACATGTGGAATTCATTACATCTTCTCCAGATTATCCTTTAACTCTATACATCCTTATTATATGCAAAAGAAACAGATGGTCAGTTCAGTTCAGTTGCTCAGTCGTGTCTGACTCTTTGCGACCCCATGGATACAGCACACCAGGCTTCCCTGTCCATCACCAGCTCCCAGAGTTTACTGAAATTCATGTCCATTGAGTTGGACATGATGTCATCCAACCAACTCATCCTCTGTCGTCCCCTTCTCCTCCTGCCTTCAATCTTTCCCAACATCACGGTCTTTTCAAGTGAGTCAGTTCTTCGCATCAGGTGGCCAAAGTATTGGAGTTTCAGCTTCAGCATCAGTCTTTCCAATGAACACCCAGCATTGATCTCCTTTAGAATGGACTGGTTGGATCTCCCTGCAGTCCAAGGGACTCTCAAGAGTCTTCTCCAACACCACAGTTCAAAAGTATCAATTCTTCGATGCTTAACTTTCTTTATAGAAACAGATGTTAAGTAGACAGAAAATTCAGCCTGAGACATTTTATCTGTGTGAATGACATTTAATTTAGGAGTTTGATCTGTAAAATGGGAATAAAACCATCCATTCAGTGGGTCGCTAAGAATAGGAAATAAGATAATACAGAAACACTTTGTGAATCATCAAGTCCTACTACAAATCATTAGTCTGTGGACTTTTAAATTACTATCAATCCTAAAAAGATTAAGTTATCACTGAAAGTTTCACAGTAGAATAAGATCCAAATAACTGAAGAGAAAAAAAAGAAACATTTTTTTCTTTATCCAAAAACAAAGTTACTTAATAGCCAAATGAAACTCATTCAAAAGTCCTGAATACGTTACTTTCTACACCTAACTTCATCAGATCACAAGAGGGAGAAAGTGTTCTTTATTGAACAGCAAAACCTCGGCTCTGTGATGCAGAGTCACTTAATTACACAACAGCAATCATTGGTCACAACTATGTTAAATTGTTGTCAACAATGGGATTGGCATTTTTGCCAGAGACAGCCCATGGGATGTCATACAGCAAGATTTGTTTTGCTCACACAGTCATGTTCTTTGAATCCAATTAATTAGCTCAAAAAACCGAGCAATTCCTACTTTTTTAATCTTCTGATGAAAATGACTTTTCAGAAAAATATAATTTATGCTAGCACCTAAAAAAATCCACCATCACATTGCATATATTAAGTCCCAACTACGCATTTGGCTGTTATCTTTACAGGGTTTGTAATATCTACAAGTGGAGAAAGCTCTGAGATTGCAGAGGAGTGTCAGCGAAAGATACTTTCATGAAAAAGCCAGATTTCTGACATCCCCATCTGTGAAGAGAGTCTGAGGGGCACATGATTTACCCCAAGCCCAGACCTGCATGTCACTTACAGCAATGGGGAGGCGCACAACACATAGGATCAATGGATAAACGGCAAAGGGTACTTACCTGGGATCCTTCTGCAGATCAACATGAGATCTGAGAAGTCTGCTCCCTAGGTAAGGCATTTCCTAGTCTAGGACTGGCCTCGGGAGCCAGCTCCCTGAATAGCAGAGGAAACCCAATCCCACAGCTTGAACTGATGTTTCCCCGAACATGGAGTAGGTATCGCTCTCCAGCATTAACAACATCAAATCTCAAGTGAAAACTTACTCGCTTCCTAAATCTCCTTTACTTTTCGTGATCACATCATGCCACTCTGTGGATGACACTTGCCTAACACGTGCTAGTCTCCCTCTAACTAAGGCAACAGGCCTCGGGCTCAGTGCTGGTGCCGGCAAGAGAAGCAACAAAGAACTCAATCTTCTCACCAGATTTACTTTCACACTCACCACCTACAGCAAAGGACATCAGTTTCCCCACTGATGACTCTAGTGAGGTTTTCTTTGTGAAAGATTTAAATAGAAGTGGTTTGATTTTAAGAAAAAAAAAAAAAAATGGAAGTAAATAAATACAAAGAGGGAACAACCAGGGAAGAGGTGGCCGAAGTCCACGTGCTCAGACTCGGGGTTGAGCCACAAGGTGAAAAAGTGGGTCAGCCTAACTCATCTGAGGCAAAATACTTTGGCAGCTGACATTCGAGCAGGGCTTCCATTAATTATAGAGATGCTAAACAGACGACCTGTCCGAGCTGAATTAACATCACTCATGTATTTCACCTAGGTAGGATCAGCCCATGTCTGCCTAAGACAAGTTGACAGAAGTTATGGTATTCTTCACAAGCAAATTCAAATAGAAGCGGCAGGGTGCAAAGCAGTGCAGCACACAGCCTCTCAGAACCACCTGCAAAGCTCCTTCAGCACAGAACCCCAGAGGCCCCCCACAAGTCATCAGCTGACCCTACCTGTTCAGATCCGTAGTAAATGTATATAAATGGGAATACACAGTTTAAGCTATTCAGGAGCCAATTTAGGGCCAACACACTTACTATGAACGAAAGTATCTACTCAGATCCCCAACCTGGCTAACACAATCTCAAAAGAAAGGTGCTTCTGGCCACAGGGAATGTCACCATCTTAGTCCTCTTTCATACTTAAGGTTTCAGAGGAATTACTGCAAGATTTCCAGGACATGATACAAAAAGTTAAAAATCAGTTTAAAAAAAGCAGGGGCCTCCTCTCATGCCATCCTTGCTAGACTCAACAAATCTCTGAGCGCCGATCTGCGTCAGTCCCTATGCCAAGCACAGGAATACAAAGCAGCAGTCCCATGGAGGGAGGGGATCGGCTCTGAACACAACACATCCTGGCCAGCCCCTGGGTCATAATCAGCCAAGGAAGCCGTGTGGAATGCAGACTCCTAGATCCTCTCTCTGGCTCCTCCCAGACCACCAGTCTGCAGTGGGTAGGAGAAAGGGGCCACTTAGGCAGCTCCCCTTTGATTTGGAAGCACAGGAGGTTCTGGATCCACTGATTCAACTGTATGTTGAAAATACGAAATTAGCAGTAAGAAACATCTCACTCTAAAAATACTGAATAATTAAAGACAAGTACAAGGCAGCCAGGACTCTTTCAAAACATTAAAACAACAACTAGAAAGCATGGTATTACTATACAGTTTCCAAGAAAGTCATCTATACGACAAGAGTGATCAGACTACAAAATGGAAATGCCAGAATGACACTACAATCACACACCATCATTGAAATCCTGGTGAATAATTAACTCATGAAAAGGCAGCTCAGCTAGCAAAAAAGTACAGACACAACATTGTGGGTGTGGCTCCAGACCAGTACAATATAGTCAATACTCAGTAGAGCAGGTCACACAAATCCTTTCCTAATACTTCAAGTTATGTTTACGCCATACTGTAGCTTAAGTGTGCAAAAGCATTATGACTTAAAATAACTGGAGTCGGTTGCCATTTCCTTCTCCAGGGGATCTTCCTGACCCAGGGATTGAAACCAGGTCTCCTGCGTTCAGAGAGACTCTTTACCATCTGAGCCACCAGGGAAGCCCCTAAAGAACGTACATGTGCTTAGCTGCTCAGTCGTGTCTGTCTCTGCGACCTCATGGACTGTAGCCCACCAGGCTCCTCTGTCCATGGTGATTCTCCAGGCAAGAATACTGGAGCTGGTTGCCGTGCCCTCCCCTCCAGGGGATCTTCCCAACCCAGGGATCGAACCCAGGTTTCCTGCATTGCAGACAGATTCTTTACCAGCTGAGTTACCAGGGAAGAACATATATACCTTAATTAAAAAAACTAAAACTGTTTCTAAAGAGATTTCCTCATAGCTCAGCTGGTGAAGAATCCGCCTGTAATGCAGGAGACCCTGGTTTGTTTCCTTGGTCTGGAAGATGGGTGGATTTTTTTTACCATCTGAGCCACTAGGGAAGCCCAAGAATACTGCAGTGGATAGCCTATCCGTTCTCCAGGGGATCTTCCCAACCCAGGAAACAAACAGAGGTCTCCGGCATTGCAGACAGATTCTTTACCAGCTGAACTACCAGGGAAGAACATACAGTATTACCTTAATTTAAAAAAATAAAACTTTGTTTCTAAAGAGCTTCCCTCATAGCTCAGTTGGTAAAGAATCCGCCTGCAATGCAGGAGACCCTGTTTGTTTCCTGGATTGTGACGATTCCCTGGAGAAGGGATAGGCTACCCACTCCACTATTCTTGTGCTTCCCTTGTGGGTCAGCAGGTAAAGAATCCGCCTGCAACATGGGAGACCTGGGTTTAATCTCTGGGTTGGGAAGATCCCCTGGAGAAGGGAAAAGCTACTCACTCCAGTATTCTGGCCTGGAGAATTCCATGGACTGTATAGTCCATAGGGTCACAAAGAATCAAACACAACTGAGCAACTTTCACTTTGTTTCTAAAAAACGCTAACCATCATCTGAGACTTTAGCAAGTTGAAGTAGCAACAAAAATCACTGATCAAAAATCACAATAACACAGTAACAACGGAAAAGTCTGAAATGTTTCAAGTATTCACAAACTGTGACAGAGACATGAAGCCAGTAGATGCTGTTGGAAAAATGGAGTCAAGGAGTTTGCTTGACAGAGAGTTGCCCCCAACTTTCAGTCTGTAAAAGACACATTCTCTGTTAAGAACAATAAATCAAAATGCAAGAAGTGAGGTATGTCTGCAGGTCTCTCACTATTTTGGGTAACAACCTGCTCACAAATTCAGAATAACATTATCAACACGAACTGAGTGATAAGCCTTGCTGCTACTGTAGTTTCCTCCCTGTCACTGCCAGGCAGCAGTGGTTTTAAAGGAACTGTCTGCTAAATTTTACAGCAACTGCTCATTTGTTCATAAAAGTCACAGATGAGTATCAGTAAGACATGAATTCACAGAATACTGCCCACACATCTTCACCAAGCTCATCAGAAGATAAGACAGTAGAATCTCTCCTTTGGCAGGTCAAGTTCTTCCCAATACAGTAATAAACAGCTTGCAATGGCTACTTAGAGAAGGCAATGGCACCCCACTCAAGTACTCTTGCCTGGAAAATCCCATGGATGGAGGAGCCTGGTAGGCTGCAGTCCATGGGGTCGCTGAGAGTCGGACATGACTGAGCGACTTCACTTTCACTTTTCACTTTCACACACTGGAGAAGGAAATGGCAACCCACTCCAGTGTTCCTGCCTGGAGAATCCCAGGGATGGGGGAGCCTGGTGGGCTGCCGTCTATGGGGTCGCACAGAGTCGGACATGACTGAAGTGACTTAGCAGCAGCAGCAGCAATGGCTACTTAGAAATTTCTTGAATTTCAAAAACAGGTTTTGCTTTTAACTCTGGAAAACAAACATGAAGAAGTAGGCCTTCTGGAATTACAACAAAGGAGAATGGGTTGCAAATACTTCTTCCTGCTAAAACCCCTCACCCCAAAGACAGAAGACACACTGGCACATTGGGAATGGTTCTTGGTCCTGGCCCTCTGACCACCTCTCTTTTTCCAGATGAGTGAGCTATCACTCCCGAACTAGGCCAGGGACATCACATGGTGCCTTCCTCCACTTGATGAAGTTGCCCCCAAGCCCATACACCTAGCCATCTCCAAACCACCTGTTTATTCCATCAGCCTTCCCTTGGCTGCTGCCCCCGAAGAGGAACCTCCTCCTACATTTCCCAACTGAATCCCTCTGCCAGCACCTGGCTCTCTTCTTTCCACCCCCTCTTGTCTCTCACAGCTTGAATAGCTCCCTTGCCACTAGAGGGACCAAAGCTCCCACCCAGTGGCCTGTATCAGCTGCGCTTCCTGCCTGCCTTCAGAAGGCCCTGGAATATGTACTGAGTCTTGCATTCACACCATACTTTCTTCTACTTTGGAAGTCAGCACAATTCCTTTGTCATTGAACACATATCTTATTAGAAGACTCTATGTATGCTACAGACTGACAGAGGAAAAGAGAAGAAATATGATTTCAAGACACTCTCCCCTCCCCTACCTCACCCCCAGTATACAGGCATTCATTCTACGAGAGACAGAGGAAGATAAAGAAAATCATCTCCAAGAAACGTGCTCTAACTGAGTGAAGTGCTTCTGGAAGAGGGGACCAAGAGGGCCTCCTCCCGATGAGGGAAGGCCTGGAAGAAGGAACACCTTTAAGTGGGCTTGATGCAGATAGTAGCTGTTTTCACACTGCATCACTAAGCCAAATCACTCAGGTGTTAAAAATCCTGCAACAGGTTCCCACTGACATATCAAGCCTGGGGTGTCTGATGGCACTGAATCTCTCTGAACAGCCCCAGCCCTGCCCTGGCACACAGCTCTTCCCCACGGGGTACATCAGCTCCAGCCAATGGAGACTCTGTGGAGTACATTCCAGACAGCCTGGAATTTCCTGCCTCCGTGCTTGCTCCCATCAGCCCTGTGGCCAACCTGGCGCCACCAAATATGGCTGTGCAGTGCACAAACTGTGCTACTGTGACGGCCCTGTCCATCCCCATCAAAACACTTCCCATTTTAGAGGATCGTAGGTGATTTTTTTAAAAAGTATTTTCTGCATTTTCCACAATGGACATGTATTTCACACCTAAAAACTGACGGGGACAATTTGCACAAGGGAAAAACAATCCATCCTACTCTTTGGAATAGCCTTATGTGAAGAAGGCTATTTCTTTTAAGAAGCCTGCCCCGAGTTACAGCGCAAGAAGCAATCTGCGCTCCTCCTTATTCTTAAGGTTTTGGACTGCTGTGTGAGTTTTGACACATCTTTCTGTACCCACAGCGGCACCTCTTCTCTCTCACAGACCTGTCAAGTGTCAGGTATGCACAAGGGGCTACACCATACCGCTGCACTTCATCCTCTCTGGGAACCAATGAGGCTGCGATCACTGTCCCCACATTATAAAAAAGCAGCTGAGGTTGGAAAACTTGCTCAAGGCGAACAACTAACCAATGGTTCTTACAAGTTTAGATGTAAATCCAGTCTGGTCTGGCTTCAAAACCCGTAACTCCAAAGCACTCAGCAACTGGCTGACTGTCTTTTCCAATACCAGCCACTTGGAGTCTTAAGCAGGGAGACCATATTTTATTCAGCTTGGTGCTCACTCTGGGGCCTCACCCAGAAGCAGAAACTCCAAGGACCTTTTTATGATTACAGAAGACTTGGGGAAAAATGGTGGGATGTGATCATGAAGGTGTGACTTCGAACAACGGCAGCCCAGCCTGACAGAAAGCCCTGCAGGTTCCAAGCTGGACTGCGCCCCCAGGCCCTGCTGCTCCCGTAGCCTTACTCTGTGATCATCTTCACCTCTGAACTGCTCTCCTGCTTCCATCCTCCTCCCAGTCTGCCCTAGAAAGAGAGATGGTCCTGGGTTCCTCCCTTACAGAAACCTTCCAGTGCCCCCGGGCAGCTTCCTCCTCGGGCCTACAAGCCTGTACAAGAACAAGGGCCCCACCCAGAAGGCTGACTCCCCTGTCCCTATTTCCCTCACTAACTTCACGAGCCTTCTGCAGGTCTGTGTACTGGTGCTCCCCTCTGTCGCACACTTTTATTCCAGATCCCTGCATGGGTGACCCCCTCTCATCACTTAGGGCTCGGGTCACCAGGGTCACCGCCTTAATGGCCTTGCTTGAATTCTCTATTACAGAAAGACCCTGTTGCTATTCTGTCTCAAGTCTGTGTTTGTAGTCGTGAGGACAACAATGAAACAACTTGCAGTTATTTAAAAAAAAATATGTCCAGTTAGTTTTGCCTTTTTCTCCAGCGAGATTTTAAACCCCATGGAGGTAGAAATGATAACCACATCCCCATGCCTGAAACAAGGTGAGCACTCAAATACTTCTGAGTTGCTACTGACTCTAACTGGGTATAAAATTAAACTGTATGATCAGAACTTTTTTTTTAAACCACTATGACAATGCAAAACAACCTTATCTGGATTCTCCCATGATTGACACCCAGTTAACAACACGCCCTGGAGTCTCACAGCCCAGGGAAGGCTCAGAGGTTCATGAAACCCCTAAAGTCACAATGCCTCATTTTAAGTACATGCACATTTTGATGGGGGAAGACAGCATAGTTTCATCATATTCACAAATTAGAACATCAGATAGATTTAGAACTACTGAACTTGGACCTTTCAGAATCACATTTCTTTTAAAAAGAGCCATGTCTCTATAATCTGTGTCTATATGTAATTTTAGCACCCACTAAATTCACAACCATGGGATCTAGAAGAAAACAAATACTTCACTCCACTGATGCAGTATTTCAACAAAGATTTTATGAAATACATTTTCCCCCTAATTTTAATAAGAATCAGAAAAATGTACATTCCTTCCAAGAAAATTCAGAAAACACCTAACATCTGAGAGGCATTAACCCATTCAATGAATTAGAAAACCTACTTCCTGACAGAGGGGAGTAGCATACCCCACCCATGCTGCCACAGCTTAGTCCTGCTCTACCTTTCTACCCTCTAATAACGATTCTGAAATGGTTAAGCACTTACCATAATGTGATTGAAATGCCTGTGGTTTGACAACCTGATTACAGTCGTTACACACCACCAAGTAGAAATCATCGTGGGCTGGACAGAGACCAAATATTGGCATGTCTGCAATAAAGACAGAGAGCATCACTCACTCACGTGGTTCTCGTTAACAGGAACCCATCTGGGGTGGTGATATTTCCTAAAAGAGCTGCTTTATGATAAAGTGCACAGGATAAAAGTTATTCCGGTTTAAAAGTAACTGATGTGATGCAACATGACTATGAAGAGAGAAATCAAATCAGGCTTACAGAAACACCATTATAAAGGGTTAAAATAAAATGCACCAGAAATCATTAGTATGAGGTAAAACAGACCAATGTATTAAAACACGATCCATGAATCAATCCCCTCACACAATAAAGCAACTTCAGGAGAAGTCTAATAAGGGTTATGAGGAAGAATATGTAACCACAGAAAATGTCTAGGAATTCACAAAGCAGTGCCATCCAATGGTTTTATTTAACTATGCATTCTATTCCAGCCATCAAGTCTCTGAGTTCTATGCAACAGTTAAGAAAGGAAGCAGAGGTTTCCCTTAGAGTAGAATTGCTGATTGTGTCAACATGTAATACAAAGAAAACTATTTTCATACTTTTTTTCAGGTCACAACTAACCTGCAGTCCTTTCGTTTACATACTGATGCCAATGGAGAGAAAGAACTTCAGAACAAGCATAACACTGCATACATCAATCTCAGTTCAATTACGGGAACAGGGCAAAATACAAGTTGGATTTTTTTATCGTGAGAACTTAATTAAACATAAAACTAGTCTACCTGCATATATATGTAAATTGAAAGTACAGTAACTTGATACCTGATAACACATGCTTAACCAAAAAATCCTAACTGTGGACAATTATAATAATTGCAACAACCAAGGGAACAGAGCGAACATTTCAAATCCAGAATCTTAACTCTTAAATATTTCAAAATTGGTATTTTACACTAGATGCACTACTTAGAATATCTGCAATGAATGGATAATTAGCACATTTCAATTGGGCAAATATTTTAGTAGACCAAACACCAAGTTTAAAGGGAGGAAAAAGATCTAAAAAGCTGATTAGCATCTGCTTTCTTTCCTGTAAGATTTAATTTCACCCTTTTCCACCCTGGGTGAACTGGGTAGTTTTAAAGAAAACAGAAAATGCCCTGAGGTGATGTAAATGCCCTGAGGTGATGTAAAGTGATGATAATCTCTAAAATATCAAATTCCTGGTCTAATATCTTCACTTGGCTATAGCTCAGATTTTCTTAGACAGTTTCTATCTACACTGAACTACAGAGATAGCCTTTGAATCTGAAACATACCAGGGAGCAACACGATTCTAGGATGCAGGAGTGGCACAGAACACGTTCTACGTGCTATGATCTCATTTTACCTTTGCAATTACTAAGGCAGATACCATTATAACCCTGCTGTGGAGAGAAGGAAACTGATTCATAGAAAGGTGAACTACTTTGTCTCAGTCAATACCTGAGATTTCGTTCTGACTCATAACAGTGGCTTGAATTTGGTCCCTTTAAGACCAGAGGAATACGATTTCTAGAAATTCTTTCCAGATGCCAACTCCAATAAGTTGACTGTCAGGGCTGAACACCTTTGACCACATAAACTGATAAAAGAACATAAGAAGGTTCTAACAGATTGCTGATTTCTGTGACTAAGCTTAACAATTTCATGAAAAGTAAGAGCCAAACAATGTGCTATTTTCCTTGAAAGCAAGCCTACATTGAGTTAAAAATAGTACACGTGGGAGAGGGGAAAGGTTAAATCCATGCAGTGATCCAAATGTAATAAGCTACATCTGACATGACATTTCATTAAAAAAAAAAAAAATTAGACTAGTAGTTTACCTTAGGTTCCATATATCCCTAGGTTAAATGACTTTGATACAGGACAATTAAGATGGAAAAGGTGAATTACAGAAATGGTACAACACTGGTAACTTACAGCTGAAAAATGTCTATAAATATCAAACCAATAGTTTCATTGATGAAATTAGTTTCATTAATTAAACAGTAGCTAAAGCATTAAATTAAGTGATCTCGCCCACCTTGGTGCTCTGTGATGACCTAGAGGGATGGCATGGTGGGGGGTGGAAGGGAGGCTCCAGAGGGAGGGGATATATATATATATAATTATCGCTGATCTGCACTGTTGCATGGCAGAAACCAACACAGCAATGCAAAGCAATTATCCTCCAATTAAATAAATTAAGTTATTCCAGTTGAGACTGAATGCAGTTTAGACTTGGGCCTCTGTGATGTGCCTGGTGTGTGCGGCGCCTCACAGCACTCTATGTCAAGCTATGTGTTTACGATGACATCACTTTGCCAGAGAAGCAGATATTGCTGGGAATTAGCCCCCACCCCTTTAAAAAAAAGGCAATTGTAAAAAAACAAACAAAAAACTGTATCAATCCTTTCAAATAGTAAGAATGTGACTGGCCACAATGAGGCTTATGTAGAAAACTGTTCTTTTTCTGTTCTGATTCCTTTCATCCTTTGGTGAGACTCGGAAACGCTAACAAAACTGAGTAAGGGGTCACTCTGTGAGCACCAGGAATCTATACTTCTGTAAAAAGTTCAACTTCTTCAATAACTTACAATCTTTTGCAACCGATGATGACAATAATGATGATAATCATATGGCATTTACTGAGAGACTACTATGTGCCAAGTTCTGAACTAAGCACTTTTTATAAGGTGGATCCCACAATAGGAGCCTAATTTTATGGATGGAGACAAGAACTCGTCTAGTATCACCCAGCAAGAAAGTACAACCAAGACTCAAACTTAGGTTTGCACCATCTCTGAAATCAGTTCTTAACCTCTTAGTAGTACGTCACACCTCCCTAAAAAGCCAGCATGTGTGCGCGTGTGCGATCACACAATCCCTGTGGACAGTGATGGTGCGCTGAAGTTCATGCTGCCAGGTGAAACCGCGTTCCTGTGAGAAGAGCCGAAAGCAACTTGAATTTTAGCTTTCTAATTTCTTCCAGATATCCATACTTAGACGTAAACTAGGGGATACAAAATAATTTAAATGTCTTCTTCAGGGGAAAAAGGGAGTTCTATACCCTTTCTCTGCACTGAGACATTCCAGAGGCCTTAGCAACAGGAACAGCGTGTGCAATGCTGTGGTAACAGAGAAAATGAGATGATTTTTGTGAGAGACAGTATGTATGTTTCCAAATACTTTTAAAGTGTAAGTTCACAATCAGCCCATCTATAAGTTAACATATGGAACTTGCCCAAATGCGAGAAGGCAAAGAAAAAAGCTTCATTTATGACAGAAGAGAGTTCCTATCAACTTAAAATGAGTTTCTATTGAGCCAAAAAAAAAAAAAAAAGTTTACAAAACAGTCTTTAAATATACAAGTTAAATCATTATATAAAATATAGTGAAAAGTTTTAAAACCGTACTTGATCCCATAGACTCTGACCTAATTTGAAAGAATGGATTTTATTGTGTGTAGGTCCTAAATTTTTCTCAGGATTCAGGTCATCCCAACCTTCCAATTAGTGAGTGGCCCGGCACCCACATCTAGGCCATCATGTATCAACACTTGGAGACCCCAGGCCAGCAAACCAGGAAGGACTGGGTTTAGTCCCATGGACCCATGAGCACACGAGTGCAGAGCCTCCCCGATCCTGTGCAGAATGAAGGCCCTCTGACCAAAGCCAGTCCTGACCAGTTACTTTGGTGCTGCCACCCTCACTGTAGGACTGCGCTCAACAACAAAATGGACGCTGCAGCCAAACATTTCACCTCTGCAGTACTCTGTCCATCTCCCCTCTCCCACGCACCCGAACTTCTACATGCCAACAACTCCCACATTTCTGTCTCTAGCCCAGACGGCTCCTGAACTCTGTCTAGACTCACATATCCAACTGCCTACCAGACACCGCCATCTGGATGCCTTTCATACACCTCAGATCAAACGAGCACGTCCAAGACAGCAGTGCTTCCCACCCTGCCTGTCTCCCATCCCCACCCCCAGATCATCCCCCTTATGTGTCAATGACCCTACTCATTTTAGGAAGCTAAACCCCGGACACGACCTCTGACTCCTCTTTCCCTCATTGCACTCAGCCCACCAGCAGGTCTGATCACTCTAACACCTCTGACCACTTCTCTCCCTTGTTCAGGCCCCACTGTAAGCCTGTCCCTAGCACCTTTCCGATGCACCGTGGAAGACATCTCCACGTAGCTGACAGTCCCTTCCACACGATGCCTGAGTGAGTCTGAAACTCTCCAACAGATCATGTGGCTACTGTTAAAATTTCCCAAGAAACTTCCCACTCCTATGGAATAAAATCCCAACCTTTACCATAACTCTCAAGGCATGGCCAGAGGTTTATCCTCCCCGCTCTCCACTCCCTGTCCCCTCAGCCCCTGGCCCTCTCTGCTCCAGGCACACTGACCTCCATTCTCTCCTTCGAAAGCTTTTTCTCTGCCAGGCACTGCCCTTGCTCTTCACAAGATGCCTGGTGCATTCTCACACATCAGGGCTCAGCTCAGCTGTCATCTCTTTACAGGGCTATCTCCAGCCCCTCTGCAACCACTCTCAGGCACAGGCCTTGTAAGCAGAGTGGCTAACAGTGTGGGCCACTCCCCAGCACTCTGAATCCAATGTGATCTTGGGTAACTTTCCTAACCTCTCTGAACTTCAGTCTCTTCATATGTCAAACAGTGATGATCACATAACCTCACACACCAGGTGCCTCCCAGGGTAAAAAGGCCTTAGAGGACCCCAGGAAGTGCTCACTCATGTCCCCCACCAGTCTGGGAGGTAGGAGTCATGCATCCTCACTGTACTGCTCAACCAACTAAGGCACCCAGACACTGAGATTTCACAAGCCAGTAAGTGGCAGAGTCAAGATCTGAACCTGGGTCTGCTGGGCCCCAAATCCCAGAGCCCTGTGGCCTTTGCACACCAGAACAGAGCTCCTGATGCAGTTCCTGAGTTTCTACCCTCTTCAGCCTCCTCCACTCTGCCACCAAAGTCACTGACCTACAAAGTAATAAAGTCACTCCTCTCTTTGAACACCTCTGCTGCCTCCCAAGTGGCCAAGTGGGATTGGACCCCTGGCCTACTTCTCCATAAGCACAGCCCTCGCACCCTGAGTCCTCACACCTCTCCAGGCGGAGTCACCCTGCTCTAGACTCACGGCTGTGCGGGTCTTCTCAGAACCTTCTTGTTCTCTGCAGTCCTCCTATGTGGACACAACTGTGCTGCAGCAAAGAAAGCTTTCCTCGCTTCTTTCTGGAATCGCCACTATTCAACAAGCGCTATGCTCACACTCACACCCCCTTCACGGTCTGTCACTCACTGACAGAGGGCTTTGGAGATACTGGGTGCGTGGATGACTGTGTAGCTCTGTGTGACAGCAGACCCCTTGCCTTGCCTAGCAGATTCTGAGAAGTGAGTTCTCGCTGTGTGGTGGTGAAGCACTGTCTGGCATCTGGAAACTTCCCATAGCTTCCAGTTGTTCTTCGGATAAAAACTAAGGTCCCTAACAAGGCTCTCGCCCTGCACACGGCCTTTGTTCCATCCCTGCTGCACACCACACGGTCTCCTGTCACAGCAGCGTGGTGCCTGCTGTTCCCTCTGCTTGGACCCCCTTCCTCCCGATCTTCACCTGGCTGGTTGCTTTACGTCATCTGGTCTCAGCCTCAGTGTCACATCCATAGGGACTGGGCTGCTCCGGCCCCTCTGTCTGCCCTCACAGCCCTGGCTCTGCCCTGCCACACAGGGCCGTGCCCCACTTGGAACTATTCATCTCACTGTGAGAGCCTTACTCTCTTCCACTAGACTAAGTTCCACATGTGTCTTGTTTGCTTAGCAATGCCGAACCTGAAGGATGAGAGGTGAGGGCGTAGTCACTCAGTCGTGTCCAACTCTTTGCAACACCGTGGACTGTAGTCTACCAGGCTCCTCTGTCCATGGGATTTTCTAGGCAAGAATACTGGAGTGGGTAGCCATTCCCTTCTCCAGGGGATCTTCCCAACCCAGGGACTAAATCCAGGTCTCCTACATTGCAGACAGATTCTTTAACATCTGAGCCATGAATTCCAAACAACTAGCGCTGCACAAACATTACTGGGTGGTTAGGAACTGAAGTATTAGGTGAAGTCTCTGTGGCGCCACCAGAGTCCAGGATATAATTGTGTCTTTATGTCCCATAATGTCATACAGTCACCCACTAGAATGGGGTGTCCACTCAGTAAGACGAAAGTTCAAGGGTGAGAAAGCTTCCCGTGAGCACATGATCCTATTTCTAGGGGTACTTTCTGGTAGAATTTTCTGTTTCAGGGTCTGATTCTCAAATATGCACACTGGCAAATTCTATTTTGCCAGCGTGTGCAGCGCAGTAACTCCAAGCAGTTCTGGAGTCAGACAACTGAGATCAAATCCCTATTCTTTCTCTTAGTAGCTATGTGAACACCATTAAATTATTAACCTCTCTGAACTTCGGTTTCCTCACCTGTAAAACAGTTAACAGGACCTACATTTCAGTGTTATGGTGAGGATGAAACGAACTAATCCGTGGAGAGCATTCGTGCTGAACACATAGTGAACACTCACCAAAATAAACACACACACACAACATCACACACACTAAACATGTCCTTCTGCAAGAGCCCCAGTGCTCACTGATGAAACTCTAAGGAGATTGATATACACACCAAATGGTAACTATTTTACAATGTGAGCTTAACTCTCCAGGAGTCTCAGCCCCTGCTGCTCCACCCTATAAGCAAAGAGAGGCAGGGGACAGGTGGAGGAGACTTGCGGGTGCATACCATGCAGAAGATCCAAGTCCAAGTCTTGGAGCTTAAGCTCTGCCCTGCAAGCATGGAAGAAGCCACAGTTTTAAGGAGGGAAGTCACACGATACAAAAGGTCACTCTGGCATGAGTGTGGATCTACCGAGGTAAGCGTGTAGGAGGGCGATCCCCAAGGGCTGATGTAAAAGTCAGAGCAAGACAGGAAGGAATGATGAAGATGGGAGGGATGAGACTGAAGACATGCTCTGGAGAACGCTTCGAAGAGCCGGGGAGGGAGACCAGGCCATGCAAGGGGTAAGGCAGAGTGGAAGAAACCAAAGGTGGGCTGCAGTCTGTTCCCTGCTCACTGAAGCTAATGTGGCTGCACGGATGGTGGGAGACACAGATGGGAGACCTCCGCCTGCTATGGGAGCAGAGCCTGGCAGTTAAGGGCACAGCTGTTAGAGCCACACTGACTGCATTCAAATTCCAGCTTTGTCACACGGTAGCCTTTACCTCCATTCCCTCATCTATAAACAGGAAAAGAAACAGCACCTGTCTCACAGGTCGTAGGAAGAACTAATGAACAGATAGATGGAACAATGCTAAGTACTTTGTAACATGAGCCATTTTTTATCATCTTCCAGTAACTGTCTTCTGGTCTTTGATTTAAATAGTGGCTGTTTTCCCCTCTGCCTATTCCAACTCCCCACCCATACATATACAGTAAGCAGTGATGCTTTTAAATCACAAATATCACCTGCTCTGACTAAACCCTTTAATAGTTTACTATGTAAACTACTCCAATGTAGTCAGAATGAAAATCAATATGTAGAAGGCCCAGCCTGATCTCTGCAACCATAAGACACGGTTCGCTCTTCATCCACACCAGAATTCTATCTCCTCAACAGTTATACCCAAAGGCCAAGCACTTTGCCACCTCACGGCCTTGGCTAATTCTGTTCCCTCTGTTTAGAATGCTTTGCCTGGCTGGCTTCAGATCACGGCTTACATTCCATTAAGAGACATTCCCTGACCACCCAATTTAAAGCAGGACCCTATCTCTTCAGACATTTCTCTCTCTCCACTCATTAGTGATTTATAATTTGTGTTTTGAGTATAACCCTAAGATATAAACCCCCAGAGGCAGTGGCCGGGTCTGCATGGCACAATGCCTGGCACACACTAGGTTCTCAACAAAAGAATTTCAGAAAAGCCTTTGGATTGAACTTCCTGAGTTCAAATTCCCATGCTATTACTCACTAGGAGTATGAACTTGGGCAAGTCAGCTTCAGTACCCTCATTTGCAAAATGGGGATGATAATAGCAGCAACCTTAAAGGGTAGTTGTGAGGATGAAATGAGTTAGTATATACAAAGTTCTTAAAACTATGTCTGGCACAGAGCATGTGCTGTGCTGCGTGCTGAGTTGCTTCAGTTGTGTCTGACTCTTTGCGACCCTATGAACTGTAGCCTGCCAGGCTCCTCTGTCCATGGGGTTCACCAAGCAAGAATTTTGGAGTGGGTAGCCTATCCCTTCTCCAGGGAATCTTCCTGACCCAGGAATCAAACCGGGGTCTCCTGCATTGCAGGTGGATTCTTTACCATCTTACCTATTATGAGTATTTCCATTTTTACTGTCAGTGACTTACTCTGGCCACAGTTTCTAAACTTTGCTGGTCTACGGCTATGTCTTTTGTACATTCAATGTATTAAGTACTCGCTGGATGTTAGGTATCATGGCAAATACTCTACATACATCATTCATTCATATATTGAATGTCTACTATGCTTAGACATGATTCAAGGTTCTGGGTACACATCAGTGAACAAAAAATCAACAACAGCAATGACACATGAGAAGCAGTACATACAACAAAAATAACAACAGTCTGTAATTACCGAGCATTTCCTATGTTCCAGATACAGTGCTGAGTTTTATTAGCTCACTTCCTCTTCACAATACCACCCACCTTACAGGGTCACTATCTGTACCTTACAGATGAGCAAGTGAGGAACAAGATTATCTGCCTTAAGTCACAGAGCCAGTATATGGAGGAGCTGAGAGCTGAAGGTAGGCTACTCTCAAGTACGTGTTCTCCACCACTTCACAAGATTCTCAGCACTGCCCAGCGCATCCCTGCCTCTCCCGCCTTGTCTAATCAGAGTCAACAAGACATCCCATCGCACATCAGACTTCTGATGTTACCTCCAAACTGTCTGATTCTCTGCTGAGCAAGGGTTTCCTTCAATACCAGGATTCTCAGCCCCATTAGTGTCCGAAACACTTCTAAGTAACCGGATGGATTGACTTGGAAGGCTGGTCTGCACATAAGTGAGCTTTTATTATGTTCAAATTCAAATTTATTTCAAATGGTAACTATCAATGATCAATTCTGGATAATCCAGAGGTGAGTTTTAACTTCTTAACTGCGCAAAAATAAAACAGAATTTTATTTCTACCTTCTACACAAACTTCTCCCAAATTCATATTCTTTGTTCTGAGAGGGGATCTGGACCTTCCTTTGACCATAAGCCATTAAATGATAAACCAATCAGACACACACACACAAAAAGGTCAATCGACAACCTGCCAAAATGTAAAGCAACCAACCAAAGACCAGAAGACCAAAAAGTTAGAAGAAAGCAGTTCTAGTAGTTATTAATCCCTGGCTAAAAGTGGCCAACCTTATAGTGACCTTCCATAGGTAAGTGGTAAGTACTACTTTTGTTTCTAAGTACTTGTACTGCAAATGAGATACAGTATCTGGCAAAGAAGAGAGGAAGCAAATATAAAAATCCTAGGGGATCTGTGTTAGGGAAGGCCAGACAGGGCTACAGAGGTGACATCCATGACAGGTTACCTCACGAGTACCTTTACCTACTCAAAATGTTGCCAACAAATTCTAACTTTTCAATCAGAAACCAAACCTAAAATGCGTCCTAAATCTAGAAGCACCTTCCAAAATCCTTAGGGAATCTTTACTGCATGACTATCCTTCAGCTAAGCTTGTAGACTATAGTAAGATATGGGCTGTCACAGAGTTTACCACTTAGTCGGTATTATAACCTCAAGAGAGGTACTTACCTCTAGAATGCACTTCCTGCATTTGAAAATCAGTGAAAACAATGACATCTATTTCAGGAGATTTTTGGATTGAATGAGATAACCCATGTATAATGCTTAGTTCTAAATCTGTCTCAACACAGTAAGCAGAGTGTATGTAAAGACTTAATAAAGAGCAGTGTTAATATTATCATCATTATTACTGTTAAGGTTACAGTTATAAACTCATGATTAAGAATACAATTCTTTTCTTCAAAAGGCAGTCAATACAGCAACACAACATCTGCCAAATATCTTCTATGAAGAAAACCCAAACCCACAACTCTTTATATAACTAAAAACAGCATTAACTATGGAATGCTATTACCTACTGACCTAGCAGTCTGTTTTTAAGTGGTTAACTTTATATAGACCATAGCCTAACCCAGAAAACCAACCTCAACAAATTTAAAAGAAATTGAAATCATACAAAGTATGTTCTCTGACCACATGGAATCAAATTAGAAGACAGTAACAGAACAATCCTGGGTGTTCATTGGAAGGACTGATGCTAAAGCTGAAACTCCAATACTTTGGCCACCTCATGCGACGAGTTGACTCACTGGAAAAGACTCTGATGCTGGGAAGGACTGGGGGCAGGAAGAGAAGGGGACGACAGAGAATGAGATGGCTGGATGGCATCACCAACTCGATGGACATGAGTTTGAGTGAACTCCAGGAGTTGGTGATGGACAGGGACCTGGTGTGCTATGATTCATGGGGTCGCGGAGAGTTGGACACAACTGAGCGATTGAACTGAACAGAAAGATACTAGAAAATTTACAAACACTTAGAAATAAGACACTTCAAATAATCCATAACCAAACAATGTAACCTGTGATATTAACAGGCTAAAGGAAAAAAAAAAACACCATACTATCATAATAGTTGATGCAGAAAAAATATGCATGATTTAAAAAAAAAAATTCAGAGACCCAAGAATAGAGGTTCCCTTAACTTGATAATGAACATTTACAAAAACCCTTACAACTAGCATCATACTTAATGGAGAAAGGCTGCATGCTTTCCTCCTAAGTTCAGAAATGAGGCAAAGATACCCTCTCTCTCAACCAAGCACTGAAGTTTTTGCCAGAGAAATCAGGCAAGAAAAGGAAACAAAAGTCATCCAGATTCAAAAGGGAGAAATATAACTTTCTCCATATGCAGATGACTTGATGGTCTTCTGCAGAAAACCACAAAAAATCTACCAAAAAACCTCCCAGAATTTACCAGTTTAGCAACATCACGGGACACAAAATTTCTTAGTCTACTTGGGCTACTTTAATAAAATAACATAGTCTGGGTGGTTAACAAACAACAAACATTTATTTCTCAACAGACCTGGGAGCCGGGAAATCCGCGATTAAGGCACCAGTGAGTGCACTGAGTGTCTGATGAGAGCCTGCTTTCTGGTTCTGAGTCCTCTTTCCACTGTGTCCTCCACACAGAGGAAGAGGCAATGGAGCTCCCCGAAGCCTCCTTTACAAGGGCACTAATGTCATTTAGGAGAGCTCTACCCTCATGACCTAACTACTTCCCCAAAGGCCTCATCCCTCCAGAAATCACCACACTGGGGGTTAGATTTCAACACATGAATTTTTTGTGTGGAGGCGGGGTAGAAGGGGGAAACGGGACTCAGACATTCAATCTGTGCACAAGATCAACATTAAAATACAACTTTATTTCTATATATTTGCAATGAACACATGAAAACCAAAATCAAATGGCTAGCCTTCAGCTGCTGGCATGTTAAACAAGTTATTTGCTTTATGGCATAGCTGAGTGTTATCCAACAGCCATGTGGCTATGATGAAATCTATATCTTTCATAACTTCCTTAAAAGGGATGCTATAATTATCTCATATTTGTAAAGTCTCTAAATATCTTACCAAAAGCATGCCTCAGAAGATGCAGAACTGGGCAGAATAGAAAGCTAAAACATTAATAACTGTCTTGAGTTTGTTTCAGAGTCTTCAAGTCAGAGGGAAGATGCTCCTCAGATCTTCTATACTAACGGTCACAATGAAAAGAAAGGTACACTCAACTCTATACTCAATATAAAACCTCACTACTTAAAATACAACTGTTTCTGTATCATTGAGAACCTGGTTAGAATTAGAGAATTTCAGGACACAACCCAGACCCAGAAAATCAGAATTCACATTTTATCAAGATTCCTACGTGACTTATATATGTGTTTGACAAGTGTAGAAAACAAAACATCATTTAATCTGGACAGAAACTTGAAAACTGTGACCAAATTCGAGAAATTATTCATATATTACCCAGACTCTTTTGAATTCATCCATCTATCAAAGGCATATTGAAAATTTTTGCTTAACTATAATTAGTATTTGCACATTACAGAATATAATAAATATACACTGTATAATGTATGGGCTCCCCTGGTAGCTCAGCTGGTAAAGAATCTGCCTGCAAAGTAGGAGACCCCGGTTCAATTCCTGGGTTGGGAAGATCCGCTGGAGAAGGGATAGGCTACCCACTCCAGTATTCTTGGGCTTCCCAAGTATAATGTATACTGAGGATATCAATCTGTAGTTTTCCATTACTGTGATGTCTTTGGTTTTGGTACTGGCCTTATAGAATGAACTGAGAAGAGTTCTCTTTTCAAACATTTCTATAGAAAAATGTGTGTCAGGTGAATGCTAATGGTTTTGTCAAAATTCCCCAGTGAAGCCATCTGGGCCTGGGCTTTTGTGTGCATAGGCAGGTAGCGGGTGGGGAAATCTTACACTTACTAATTCAAAGTCATATACTAGGTCTATTCAAATTTTCTAATACTTCTCATTTTTGATAGTTTGACAGTATTTTCTACGAATTTATCTGTTTCATCTAGTAAACTCAATGTGCTGGCATAGAGTCATTCACAGTATTCCATTATAACCCTATTTGTGTCAGGTGGGTAGTGACATTACATATTTAATTCCTGATTTTAATAATATGAGTAATGTGGTGAGATCTACCTACAAGTTTGTCAATTTTATCATAATCACAGTACTCTAATCTTGCCAAAATACTGACCTTTGGTTTCAGTGCTTTTTATCCTTTGTTTTCCTATTGTCTAGTTCACATATTAATAATTCATTATCTTCTTTGCTCTGCTTGCTCTGTGTTTATTCTTTTTCTAGTTTCTTAGGAAGGAAGGTTCGTTCTTCTTAATATAACTATTTACAGCAATAAATTTTCCCTTAAGTAATGCTTCAACGGCAGTATGTCAGTTTTGGTATGCTGTGTTTCATTTTCATTAATTTCAAAGTACAATTTCTCTTGTGATTTCTTCCTTGACCCACTACTTATTTAAGAATGTGGTATTTAATTTTCATATGCTTGTGAATTTACCAAATTTCTTTTGGTTTTTAATTTCTAATTTTCTCAATTGTGGTTATGAGAATGCTGTATGATTTCAGTCCTTTTACAATTATTCAGGCTTATTCTATTGTGGCCTAACATATGATCCTGAGAATATTCCATTTGCACTTGAAAAGAATGCAAATGGACTATTTCCAAAAGAATGTTGGTTGTGTCTAACTGGTTTATGTTTTTCAAATCTTTCACATCCATATTGCTCTTCTGCCTAGTTGTTGTATCCAGGCTTTAAGGTGAGTTATTGAAATCTCCAATTATTACTATTAAATTTTCCATTTTTTCCTTTCACAGTGTAAGTTTTTTGCTTCATATATTTCAAAGCTGTTAGGCACATGCATCTCTATAATTGCTATTTCTTCCAGATGAATTGACTCATTCATAACATCCTGTTTTTAATGACTTTATTAAAAAACATCTATTTTGTCTGATATTTGTACAGCGAGGCTAGCTCTCTTTGACTACTATTTGTATATTTTCTACTAACTTTCAATATATTTCCAACTTAGAATCTGAACTATGTCTCCTGTTCATAGCATATCACCGAAACACGATTTTTTAAAATCCATCTGACAGTTTCTGTCTGCTGAGTAGTGTTCAGTCTATTCACATTTAATACAATTACTGATAAGGTAGGATTTAAGTCTGTGATTTTGCTATTTGTTTAACACACATATTACGTCTTTTTGTTGTTGTTGTTGTCCCCCTATTTGTCACTGCATCCTTTTGTTTAAATTGATAGATTCTAATATACTTTTTTTAACTTCCCTTCTTCTCTTTTACTACCTTCTACCTATTTTCTTAGTAGTTCTCCTGGGGATTACAATTAACATCTTAACTTCAGATAATGTACTTTGAATAAAATCAACTTAATTTCAACAGAATTTTATTAATGCTCTGCTTAGACAGGGTTCCATTTTGTGCTTCCCCAAAACCCTCCCCCAACATAGAGGCAGTATTTTGCCATTTCTCTGCCTATCTTGTAATTTTTCATTGAAAACTAGACAATATAGATAATATAATGTGGCATTCTACAAATGAGATTCACCTCCCTTTTTGGTTTGTTTAGTGATTTACCTGGTCTAATTGTGTAAAGTCTGTATTCTTTGTTATGTGTGAGCTTAGTTAGCTAAGTATTAGGCGGGGAGTTCCTTAAATATTTTGAACCAATGAATCTCCCAGGCTTTGCCGAGGGGCTCTGTGCCTATGTTGGGACGTCTTCAATGCTCTAGCAATAATGTAGAGCTCTCCCTTAGGCTTCATGTCCTGCTTGCACAGAAACTCACAATCAGCCAGAGGTGAGAGATTAAGGTTTTCTCAGGTCATTCCTGGACATGCGGATAGCCCTAAACACGCATGCTCTTTTCTTCTCTCTTTTAAATTGAAGCGCAGTTGATTTAATGCACATGGTTTTCTAGATTCTCAGGAATCTTGAAAATGTTGGGGCTTTTCAAAAATCCCAACTGACATCTCATTTCCCAGAGTTTCCTAGTTTTTTGGTCAGACTCAACTTATATCACTGCCTCAGACAACTGCAATGTACAATGATTGCCACTTTTTTTTTTTTTAAACAAATACCCTAGGGATAGGGTACAGAATGAACTCTGATACAGACAAATTGTGAGAATGGAGCTATTTAGGGCCCTACTAGAAAGTTCAAACAGTGACAATTTTCTGGGCACATAGCTTTAGGGAAGCTTCAAACCCATTCTTTCCAGTCTGATAGGTTCTGAACTACTAGTTTTCACAGCTACCACAGTTGTGAGGTTTATAGGTTTTCAAAGTTACTGTGGAGCTCAGCATGGTATGGGGTGTGGCAGCATTAAAATAGGTAAAACACCTCAGAGATTGCCTGTATTTACAGAGATTCAGTTCTTTGTTTTGTATAAATGCTCAATAGATCCTGCAAGCCTTCAATTTTTAGAATTCTGAAAAAGTTAATTTTGTCAATTATTGCCAGTGTTCTCACTATTTTTATAGAAGAAAATATTTTGGGAAGTCCTGGAAATGTTCTCTGGAATGGAGGATAACATTATCAGACTTTTTATTATTTCCAACTACTCAAGACTGCAGAACAGAGAAGGGAAGTTCAGGCTTCAAAAGTGAGAGGGCCAGTCATTTGCATTTGCAATAGTACAGGTAAGAGATCTGGGGCACCTTGGACCCGGAGATCACAGTAAGATGGCACAGAAATGATTCACAGGTATTTAGAAGGAACGGCTGACATGACTTGGTAATGACCTGGATCAAGGGTGGTGCAGTGAATAATGCCAAGCTTCCTGTCTTGTAGAACAGGATGGATGGGTGGGACCAGTCTCTGAGACTGGAAGAAGGCCAGGTTTGAGAATGAGGAACATACACTGGCAACATTTGAAATCCAGGTGCCTCTGAGATTTCCAAGAAGATAACAAGGAAGCCATCATCTTAAAGACTCTCCCCCAGTTTTAGAGAAATGCTTGATAAATCAACTCCTAAAACATTATTTCCTCTATATGAAGGGGGAAAAAAAAAGGCAAGGCTTGTATGCTGCTGCTGCTGCTGCTGCTAAGTCACTTCAGTCGTGTCCGACTCTGTGTGACCCCATAGACGGAAGCCCACCAGGCTCCCCCTTCCCTGGGATTCTCCAGGCAAGAACACTGGAGTGGGTTGCCATTTCCTTCTACTAAATGCCAATAATTCAACGTCACCAAGGAATTAAAAATATGGTTCCAAGAATGGTAAGAACCATGCAAAAATGTGTCAAACTATTCATTGCTTATGTGCAAAGAAATTAAAGCTTCCAGAAAGGCAGCTTTATTTAAAGAGAAGCTACAAGAAAAATAAAGATAAATCTTCCCTGTGATTAAAAAGATTCTGTTGCCCTCTTGCACACATCATTTTACCATTCTCATTGATGCCTGTGAAAACAAATTAATCAGATTCATTCATGCCTCTGCTCATTCCATAAATACTCAACTGCTTCCTATTTGACAGCACTTGGTCAGACCTAGGAGACAGCTGGGAATAGGTCAGACCAGGTCCCTGCAGTGTGAATTGGTGTTGTTCTCAACACCAACTTGTCTGAGTATCATAGTTTTTCTGTTCTGTAATCCTTTCTGTTAGGCCTCTCTTTCATGCGCGAAATTCACTGGTACAGCTGCTTTTTCTGGTCAGAATTGGGCAGGGTTAGATGTGTAAGGGAACCCTAGGGGAGGAAACGGAAGGGTTGACTGCTGGTTAATTACTTCTACTCCTAATATCTCTTAATGTTAACAAAGGTCTGTTCTGTTTAAAACAGATGAGGTGCAGTTTGTTCCCGCTGGGAAACATTAAAGTATTTCAAGTTTGTTTTGACTGTTAAAGTATTTCAAGTTCGTTTCTGACCTAATGGGCAACACTTTCACAGGAAAGTTTTATGCATTCTCTTATCTCAGTTTTGCTTCTTCAGACTTCATAGTTTCACTCCTTGTCCTTCCAGAGGAAACTGGTCAACATACCTGAACAAAGAACTCAGAGCTCACTTACCAAAACCATATGCAAACAGATGTGGTTGGCAGATAACACCCTGCGCACAGCCACAGTTCAGAGTGATGCCTCGAGTTCAAAACCCATGTCTCCCCAGTTGTTTGTGTGTTTGGTTTCTAGAGAACTTCTACAGTAAAAGGTCAGGCAAATGTTTAAAATACAACATAACAACAATAGCCATCTTGTCACACGATTATGGAGAACTCACTAAACCAGACAGTGTGCTAAGTGCTCCACATGCTTTACATTACATAATCCCCACAACAACCCAGTGGTATAGGTACTATTATTAGCCCAAGTTTACAAATGAGGAAACATTTGTGTGGAAGGATTAAGTAACTGGCCCAAGATCACACAGTTGGCAAGAGGTGGGGCTGGGGTTAAAGGTTAAATCTAGTTGACTCCAGAGCACAGTCCCTAACCAGCATGCAACGACATGTTACAGGTCACAGAGCTTCAGTTCTTGCTCCAACAAGTATTAACTGGGGGTCCTAGTAGAGTCACCTCTGAGGAAGATTAAATAAGTAACAAACAGAATCAGTCCTTAGAGAACTGACAGAACTGCTTACACCATGAGAACTGTTTCCTTTAAGACACTTGTCTGGGTTATTCACATACAAAAGCACACTTTACACACACTACTACTCAAAATTCACGACTGGCTTAACAAAATCCAATTACTCTAAACTACAGTGAATAAAAGTTATAATGGAAATAATTTTAGTGGGCTGGGGGTGGAATTCAGATATGTTCAATTGAGGGAAAGTGCATTCAACTGTATTTTTAAAAGACTAACATGACAATCCACGCTTTCTCCCTGCATTCAGCACATTAGGAAGCACTTTAGACAACAAGGGGAAAGAAATATATGTGCTCATAAATGGAAACTAACAGAAACTATAGTTTTCCCCCCAACTAAGCATCTGGTCTATTTTATTTGAGGTAACATATTTCTGTCCTCCCACATTTTAGAAAAACAGCCGACACACTGCCTTACTCACATCTACGCTTATCAGTAATGACACGGCCGTATCTCTCCAAACAGTTGGTTAATTAATTTGTACCCCCATCTCTGGCAGCCTGCCTATGCAACTGAACAGCAAAAATAATTACACTAGCTAAAGAGGGAAAATTTCCACTCTTCTTGTGATTTCTTATCGTAGGGCCTGTTCCCTTTCTTTACATGGGTTTGAGTTGCAAAACACTCGCAAATCAGATTAAGGTCACTACAAAATGATGATGTTTCCATTCTTCACTACTTCAGCATGAACCATCAATTGGGAATGAAAGGGGCAGAGGAGAAAACTGAGCCACCAGTCAAAGGCACAAAGTATGGGCTGAGCAGAATTGTGAATGAAGAAATAGCTGGCTCGATTCCAGAGAGACCTTCATCTCTTTCATCATGTGAAATCTGACATATCAACAAATATTTACCTAGAACCTACCACAGGCAGTCCCCTTCTTTCCTACCCAAAACCATACATGAGAAAGTCAAACAGAGGAGATCAGTGGAATCCGCTACTGAGCACCACAAGCCACAAAATTTCTAATTAGGGATCACCATTGAAAGACTGTCTACAAGGGTAGAGTTCCAGCTCCTCTAAGGTAAACACAAAGTCCTTGATCTGCTTAAGCCCACCTGAGTCGTTGCTTTTTGCATGCCTAGTGATCTTCATCTGTCTCAACTGTGATGGTGGAGGGTACCATTTTAAGAGAGGAATCTGCTGGTTAGTCTTTCAGTTCCACTTAAAAATCATCCCTGAAAATTTCTCAGACACCACATGGAGCCCAACCAGTAAGTCCTACACAGTCAGTTATGTCACTGATGTCAGAACAGATGGCTGTTTCTACCAGATTAAACAGTTGGCTAGTGTTTAGGGACCTTCTTGTATGGAAAAATCCAAGTAATTAAACACCACAATCACAGGACAATCAGATGCTTACACCGTGAGACACTTGCAGGAACTGTGACCAAATAAAGGAAAGCAATCAATATTCCCTAATACTCTATTTACTATATTCAAAGCATTCTTTCAGGATGCTGAAGATACAGCAGTGAGCAAAACCCTATTCTCATGGAACTTATGTCTGTGCTGATTCACATTTCCTACTTCAAACACATTTCAGGTTAACATGCACTGAATGACTAGTGAAATTCACCACGCCATTATTCTCTTTTGTACCATCACATAGTAGAATTCACATAACTTAGAAAGCACTTCGGAGAAGGCAATGGCAAGGCACTCCAGTACTCTTGCCTAGAAAATCCCATGGATGGAGGAGCCTGGTAGGCTGCAGTCCATGGGGTCGCTAAGGGTCGGACATGACTGAGTGACTTCACTTTCACTTTCACACATTGGAGAAGGAAATGGCAACCCACTCCAGTGTTCTTGCCTGGAGAATCCCAGGGACAGGGGAGCCTGGTGGGCTTCTGTCTATGGGGTCACACAGAGTCGGACACGACTGAAGTGACTTAGCAGCAGTAGCAGAAAGCACTTATGATGCAACCCTCCTGTCAAAGTTTGAGACATCTGTTTTTTACCACCAGTGCTGGAAAACTAGTTCATTCTGTATATTCATCCTTACAGTACGCAAAAATACAGTAAAGCCTCAACCACTCAGACTGCTGCAAGGACACAATAGGGGCTACTGAAACAACAACAACAACACTGCTGGTACCGAGGCTGCAATGGTTTTTGTCCTGAGCTGTGAAAGGTCCAAAACCACATGAAAGGCAGTCTAAGAGCATCATCACAGAACAGAGGAAAGTGCAAGCTGTTCAAACGTTGGAGACTATGTTTGAGGCACCGTGCTGCATACTGGAAGAAATGGCAAATAAGACAGCCTCTACCCATAAAGAGGTTCCAATCTAGTTGCAAAGCCCATACACACACAGAAATACCACAGTCCTTTATTTCAAAGCTGCCATCAAGTGTGTGTGAATGCCAGCCTTTGGGGAAGAATAAAAAAACGTACCCTATGACTTCATAATCCATTCCGAGTTCAGGAAATGAAACACAATAAAAACAGGCATCGTGGAATCAAGCACAGGCATTAAGAGCTACTCTGGCACGTCGTGGGTGCCACTGTGCAACACGAGTGAAACTCAGGACGGGGAAGGAGGGCCCCTCTTGGTAGCTGGCCCCAAAGAATTCGGTTACCCTAGTGAAACAAGAATCACCAAGAAGCCTCCTCACGTGATTTCCACAGAAGGAGCTAGCACTCCTCCAACTCCCTAACACCAGCAACACCAACACGCATTCACACATTCACACATTTATCACACACCTCCTATGCATTAACACTGAGGAACATTTCTACATGCCAAGCACTGAATAAGGGGCTTTAGAGTAATGGTCCTTGGGGACCCTGGCGAAGTTTGGAGACGTTCTTTGTGACAACTGGAGGGGGCAGTGCTGCTGGCATCCAGCGGTAGAGGCCACATGCTCCTAAATGTCCTATAAGGCACAGGACATCCCCTTATAACAAAGAATGATCTGATCCCAAATGTCAGCTGAGAAACCCTGCGCCTTCAAAACGACCCTATGGGAGAAACACTATTCTGATCCATACCCACCTGTGAGGCAGCTGAGTCAGGAGGTGTTGCAGAACTTTCCCAAGGTCATCAGAGATGCTACAGAACAGGGACTGTAACCCAGAAAATACTATGCTGTGCAACAAGCATTAGTACCCTGCACAATTCCTGATGTGATTACAGAAACCCAGAGAAGAAGTGCTTAAAACACTGGGTCACCAGGGCATAATACTCATTCACCCCTCTTCCCGCAGTTCCCATCCAAAAGTACTCCCTTTCTGCCCCTCACCCAGGCTGTCTCTCACCAGTGCTCCCTTATCAGATATAAGAAGGTGGTTTTCAGGCTTTCCCAGCTCCTAGAGGAATTAGCCTTTGGCATCTCAATATGAATTTAGTATTGACCACTGGCTGCAAAGAAGTTAAGGCAATTGATGATTCTGAAAACACGGATGAGTATCAGTAACTTTTTAAGCACTAAATCTATGAAAGAATTCTGAACTTTTTAATGAAAAACTTTTAAAAAACATTGTTTTAGGAAAACTGATGGTAATATGTCAAATACAGGAGGAAAAAAAAAAGTAAACTAGGCGCTCCCTCCAGTAGGCACCTGGGAGGCATTGACTTCATCATCCTCTCAGCAGCAAGCATTACCCTCTCCCTGGAAAGGTCATCTAACCAACTACGTTGTGTAAATTTATTTCAATACCCAATAAAGAATATCACCTTATCAAGAAGGAGAACAAGGGAGATTATCAATCACAGGGAAATTATAGTTCCTCTTTTTCTGTGAAAGAAAAATAGTTTATAGACTACAGTCGCTTAACATTCTGTTCTGTATTCAACCCCAAACCTTGTTATGAAGTGTTCACTCATTGTGGACTTTCTTAAGGGAGGTGGAAAACAGCTTCTGCCTTTGTTTGAGACTGCAGAGGCCAGGGCTTACAGAGCAGATGAAGAAAGCCAACAGTAATGTGGCAAAATCTGTTCCCTGGATTTTGTGTAGAATAAAGAGTGAATATCTTAGGTGAATCTCAGATGATGAACCTTACTGTTAACTGGAAGCCTACAACTAATTCTTCCTTTAACAACAATTTGAATATCACACTGCATTTTCAATCACAGAGCTCTAAATGTCTACAGGACAGAAGAATGCAATTTCAACAGCCCAAAACATGGGGAGGAGCAACACAGGGAAAACAGCCGGATTCCACCAGTTCCTTAAGGAGAGACAAACTTTGAGAGAAGAAACTGCACCCTCAAGCCATCAACATACTTTTCTCACCTAGATGGACTAACAATTGAAAAGCTTTCTTGGAGGGCACTTCGGCAGTAGCTACTTAAACATACTCCATTCATCTATTTATCAAAAAAAAAAGAACAAGGAAATAAAAAACTTGACCAGTGCTAAGAAGCTTGTAGAAGTACTTCAAATGTGGCACGGTTGGTAAAAACAGAAAAACTGTCAACAGACGTGTCCATCTAGAAAGGTTGGATTTACACAACCATTCTATTGTTTCCCTCTATTTTTCTGCACTGATCGCTGAGGAAGGCTTTCTTATCTCTCCTTGCTGTTCTTTGGAACTCAGCATTCAAATGGGAGTATCTTTCCTTTTCTCCTTTGCCTTTTGCTTCTCTTTTCATAGCTGTTTGTAAGGCCTCCACAGACAACCATTTTGCCTTTTTGATTTCTTTTCCCTGGGGATGGTCTTGATCACTGCCTCCTGTACAATGTCACAAACTTCTGATCATAGTTCTTCAGGCACTCTATCAGATCTAATCCCTTGAATCTATTTCTCACTTCCACTGTATAATCATAAGGGACTGATTTAGGTCACACCTGGATGGTCTAGTGGTTTTCCCCACTTTCTTCAATTTAAGTCGGAATTTGGCAATAAGGAGTTCATGATCTGAGCCACAGTCAGCTCCTGGTCTTGTTTTTGATGACTATATAGAGCTTCAGCATCTTTGGCTGCAAAGAATATAATCAATCTGATTTCAGTATTGACCATCTGGTGATGTTCGTGTGTAGGGTCTTCTCTTGTGTTGCTGGAAGAGGGTGTTTGCTATGACCAGTGCGTTCTCTTGGCAAAACTCTGTTACCCTTTGCCCTGATTTGTTCTGTACTCCAAGACCAAATTTGCCTGTTACTCCAGCTATCTCTTGACTTCCTACTTTTGCATTCCAGTCCCCTATAATGAAGAGGACATCTTTTTTGGGTGTTAGTTCTAGAAGGTCTTATAGGTCTTCACAGAACCATTCAACTTCAGCTTCTTCAGCATTACTGGTTGGGGCATAGATTTGGATTACTGTGATACTGAATGGTTTGCCTTGGAAGCGAACAGAGATCATTCTGTCATTTTTGAGACTGAACCCAAGAATTGCATTTTGGACTATTTCGTTGACTTCTTCGAAGGAATTCTTGCCCACAGTAGTAGATATAATGGTCATTTGAGTTAAACTTGCCCATTCCAGTCCACTGTAGTTCAATGATTCCTAAAGTGTCGATGTTCATGCTTGCCATCTCCTGTTTGACCACTTTCAATTTACCTTGATTCATGGACCTAATATTCCAGGTTCCTATGCAATACTGTTCTTTACAGCACTGGACTTTACTTCCATCACCAGTCACATTCACAACTGGGTGCTGTTTTTGCTTTGGCTTTCGTCTCTTCATTCTTTCTGGAGTTATTTCTCCACTCTTCTCCAGTAGCATAGTGGGCATCTACCGACCTAGGGAGTTCATCTTTCAGTGTCATATCTTTTTGCCTTTTCATACTACTCATGAGAGTTCCAAAGAAACATCTACTTCTGCTTTATTGACTATGCCAAAGCCTTTGACTGTGTGGATCACAACAAACTGTGGGAAAATCTTAAAGAGATGGGAACACCAGACCACCTTACCTGCTTCCTGAGAAATCTGTATGCAGGTCAAGAAGCAACAGTTAAAACTAGACATGGAACAACAGACTGGTTCCAAATAGGGAAAGGAGTACATCAAGCCTGTACACTGTCACCCTGCTTATTTAACTTATATGCAGAATACATCATGTTAAATGCCGGGCTGGATGAATCACAAGCTGGAATCAAGATTGCTGGGAGAAATATCAATAACCTCAGATACACAGATGACACCACCCTTATGGCAGAAAGTTGAAGAACTAAAGAGCCTCTTGATGAAAGTGAAAGAAGAGAGTGAAAAAGCTGGCTTAAAACTCAACATTCAGATAGTCAAGATCATGGCATCTGGTCCCATCACTTCATGGCAAATAGATGGAGAAACAATGGAAACAGTGAGAGACTATTTTTTGGGGGTTCCAAAATCACTGCAGATGGTGACTACAGGCATGAAATTAAAAGACGCTTTGTTGTTGGAAGAAAAGCTATAACCAATCTACACAGTACATTAAAAAGCAGAGACATTACTCTGACAACAAAGGTCTGTCTAGTTAAAGCTATGGTTTTTACAGTAGTCACGTATAGATGTGAGAGCCAGACTATAAAGAAAGCTGAGCATCGAAGAATTGATGCTTTTGAACTGTGTTGTTAGAGAAGACCCTTGAGAGTCCCTTGGACTACAAGGAGATCCAACCAGTCCATCCTAAAAGAGATCAGTCCTGAATATTCATTGGAAAGACTGATGCTAAAGCTGAAACTCCAATATTTTGGCCACCCGATGCGAAGAATGGACTCATTTGAAAAGACTCTGATGCTGGAAAAGATTGAAGGCAGAAGGAGAAGGGGACGACAGAGGATGAGATGGTTGGATGGCATCATCAACTCAATGGACATTGAATTTGAGCAAGCTCTGACAGCTGGTGATGAGGAGTCACAGAGAGTCAGACATGACTGAAGTGACTACACAACCATAGTATATTCATAATACAAAATACTATGCACTAGTTTAAAGAAACCCAAGCAGAATTATATGCAATGACATGGGGAGATGTCCTTGCGGATGAACCCAAAAAGCACACGGCAGACATAAAGCCAGCCCAGGGGTCCAGGAAGTTTGCCTGGAAGAACTGATGCTGAAGCTTGAACCTGAGAGATGAAGGTCAGTGTTCCTTCTGTTGGGGAAGAGGGTTAGGGGAAACAAGAAAGAAGGAGAGGGGTGGGTGTCTGGGCAAAGGCGACAGTGTCCCCACAGAGGAGCAACACAGAATCTGGAGGGAGGAGTGGAGTAGCTGGGTTGACCCCAGGCAAACAGAACCTTATTCAGCAGTCATCATGGTTTCAGCTTCACACTGACAGCAAGAGGAATCAGTGAAGTCAGTTACTCAAGAGACCATCATCTAAGTCATAATGAACACTATTAGGTGTGAATTTCACACAGATCACTGTGGCTGCCACTTCATGTTCATGTCTGTCCCACACTTCTCCTTGATTTATAAACAGGTTCAGGAATAAGACTTCAGTCAGGATTTGCATCACTCTGTCTATCTGAAATAATGCAGCTCCACAAGAAATGGCCATCTTCTTAGGCTGGCCCACTTATGGCTCTTCACCTTTAATGGAGCCAGAATACTATAAGCTTCTAAGGAAAATTATATTAATAGAAAACAATACTGCCGTGAAAGCATTAACTAAGCAAAACATTTAGAGACTCAATGGGAGTTTTTAAAAATTATGTATCTTGAATATTGGAACTGGAACACAAAACCTGCTTAAACTACAAAGAAAATAATAATGGAGACATTCTAAGATCTTATAAAAATGAGTTTGGGTACTTTCATTGGTGATGCTGAATACTATTGGATTATGAAGGTCTTTGAACACCTGCTGAAATGTGTATTGTGTCTCTCTAGAAAACCATACTTAACGCAACTATAGACAATATTCTGCACAAACCTATGAAGGGGTTCAAGGACTATGCACTGCTCAAATAAGCCCTGTTTGAGAAGCTCTGACTCCAAAGACCAGATATTAGTTCTGCGTGTGTCTATTTCCACTTCTACACTCAAGGCTTTTCTTCCCTGACATTGGCTTATCACAGTCACTATTTACATCTAGCACCCATGTCATGATGTAAGATAAGAGACATTAAAAGAAAGCAAGATTTAATGTGAATTATTTTCCTGAAATAAGACTTAGAGGGGTGCGGGGTCACTTCAAAGAAGGTATGAATATACAAAGGACTTCCCTGGTGGCTCAGACGGTAAAGAGTTTGCCTGCAATGTGGCAGACCCAGGTTCGATCCCGGGGTCAGGAAGATCTCCTGGAGAAAGGAATGGCAACCCACTCCAGTATTCTTGCCAGGACAATTCTATGGACAGAGGAGCCTGGCAGGCTACATACTGTCCATGGGGTTGCAAAGGGTTGCGCATGACTGAATGACTAACACTTTCACAAAGGAGACTCCCTAAACTGAAGATATACAGCCAAGAGCACTGGAAACAAAGCAAAAGCAAAAAAAAAAGGCAACGATGTATATTCTTTCTGAAGAGCGGGCAAAAAGGCTTCACGGAAGAAGGAACCCTGACCAGGTCTGTCTGTCACTGGCCTCACAGGCAAGGGAGGAGACCTGCTTTCAGCAGCAAGAGAAAGTCCATGAGCGCCCTCTCTGATATTCAGGGACTTTTTATCAAGGCCAGACACCCAATAAAAACTGATCCTACACATGAGTATCCGCAGGTTCAGTTCAGTTCAGTGGCTCAGTCGTGTCCGACTCTCCGCGACCCCATGAATCACAGCACGCCAGGCCTCCCTGTCCATCACCAACTCCCGGAGTTCACTCAAACTCATGTCCATCGAGTTGGTGATGCCATCCAGCCATCTCATTCTCTGTCGTCCCCATCTCCTCTGGCCCTCAATCCTTCCCAGCATCAGAGTCTTTTCCAGTGAGTCAACTCATCGCATGAGGTGGCCAAAGTATTGGAGTAGTGTCCACAGGTACCACTCACCAAACCTTTGTCGGAGCTCAGTTACAACTATTCCCTCCTTTTGCAGAGGTTGCTCGTAAGGAAGATCAGCAGTAGAAACAAGAAGTTAGAACTTCCACCATGCATTCCATTGATTCCCGAGCTCTCTAGACCCCAGCTTCTCTTTAACACCTCACAGTTCTTTGCAACGGCACCACTCTACTGTCTGAGCCTCATAAGACACTCAACAGCCAGACTGAACAAAATCTACGAGCAAGCCTTTACTATATCTCCACAGAAGCAGCCTTAGAAGTTGGTACAGAGGTTCTAAAGCAACAGGGGCATGTTAGAACCACCCCTAATTTTAAGTTGTGGGTTTGATAAAGATCCAGTACTTTTCTTCTACCCTGGCTCCTCTCTTCATTTGACAGTGCCCACATACAGACGTAATTACGGCCAAGGACTTCCAGGGAAAGCTGTGGAGGGGCTGCACGCACAGGGATCTTATTACGAGACATTTTCATCAGGCAAATAAGAACCTGAGTGATGATGCCAAACCAACTGCTTGCAAGACATATTCCCCACTTACTCCTTAATTACCTTTTCATAAAGCTGACAGCATTTAAACATTTCTTGGGGATTTGAGAGTAAAACAGAAAAACTTGTCATCTTTTTAAACGGAAGGAAAAGCTGTCTCTGAACAGGGGACTGCTGAATTTTACCGAAATGAGACACTGAAGTCTGACCTCTCCAGTGTGACCCACACTCCTCGAAAACCATTGAAATATACATTAAGACCTAAGAAATCCTAAATTACACTCAATTTAGTCGTAACCATTTCAAATGATTCCTGCCAGACGCTCTTGAGCCAGTAATTCCCAGTTGCCATGGATGGATGGGATGCCTCTCAGTCATCTCCCCATGACATTTCAGGCGCTTCACCGACAGCAGGCTGCGTGAGCCCACTGTGTGCAGAGAGGCCAGCATGCTGTGAGAGGCTCCACAGCCAAGACGAGCAGGCTGGCCGGCCTTTGAGCCAACTCCCATTTGCCTCGTGCCAACTGTGCACACACAGGAGGCAAGTCCACTGTAATGCAATACGACCAGAGCAGAGAGAAATAAGTGACGCAAAGTTTTGTTTTTGAAACCTATTTCCCTTTCTGGGGAAGCACCACCATCAAGACAGAGATGGGGAGAAAAAGATTCTAAAAATCCCATCCCATGACCCAGAGGGAGGATAAGGGAAGGAGGGAGGTGGGAGGGGGTTCGGGAGGGGGAACTCATGTACACCCGGGGTGGATTCATGTCAATGTATGGCAAAACCAACCAATATAATACTGTAAAATAATTAGCCTCCAATAAAAATTAAAAAATAAATTAAAAAAATAAAAATCCCATTCAAATAAAATTGGTATGCAAACCCCATTGCCATCAGGATTCAACATATCTTCTTAAATCTTAAGCACCATCTATCGAATTCTTATTTTTACAGAAGCTGTTTTTATTTCAGAATTACTAGTGAAAAGAAACAAGAATCTCTGTGAAATTTCTATAAGATCTTGATAAATACTAGTATTTCCTAACTTTACCCAGCACTTAATGAATACTAGAGCTTACCAACTTTACTAATCTATCTGGAGGGTTTGGCTTTTAGTCGATTAAAAAAAAAAAAAAAATCAGTTGTTTTACTTGTTACCCTGCCATAATTCTGTTCAATGAGAAGATTATGATTCATGGATAGATTATAAACTCACAGAACACAGATTATTATCAGCAACAGCCACCAGCTTTTAAGAAAACATCTACCAAACACAAGATCTTTTAAAGGAACAGTCACTGCAGCTGCCAGTTAACAATGAAAAGCTCATGAGACATGGGCTTAGTGAGATAAGAGGAATAGAAAGTGAAGCACACAAAGTCTGCAGTAAACTCTGAGCCTGTCCCCAGGACAGTGGTGCTTCAGAGAGACAGAAAAAGGCCTAGAAACAGGAATAAAGGGAAGGCAGAAAATAAATTTCCTATTCAGAGGCTGAAAAAAGCACAGAGTTTATCCTGGGAAAGAAAACCCCAGTGATGTAACAGGAGGATTCGGGCACGTTGTCATTTCTTCATACACAACCAGTCATTCTAAAACCAAAACCATTTCTCTCTTCACAGCATATTGTTCCTCAACCAAAAAGCGGGTGCTGGAATACTGGGAATGAAGATGAACAGGGGTCTATCGAACTTCATAATCAACAGGGGAGTGAAATGCTATTGCAGCGACCACCACCAAGCAGAGGCTGAAGACCATCATCAGTGGTTATTCTGTACTGCTTTTCCCCTTTAGGTCAAATCTGCAAAGTCAGCCGAGGCTTATATAAAAACTGGCCATAACTCCTTCTACCCAGCATTCATACCCCAAATCTAACAGTAACGACTCATCTTAGTATCAGTGATGGCTTACTCTGTATCAATATGATACTAACAGGTATTTTTTGAGAAGGGTCACAAAGCAACAGTGATGTAGAGGATTCCTTCATGAGGATGATATACCTGACTTAAGGAAGAGGTGAGGGCTAAGGGAGCGGAAAGAGCCCATGCAAAGGTTCAGAAGCTGGGAAGAGCCCAGCATGCAAGAACTGGAAGGCAGCCATGCGCCTCGGGCCCAGAGGAGAGCAGAAGTTGGTACTGGCCGGCCTGGCAGAGGCCAGACCCAGCAGGGCCGGTGGGCCGAAGTGAAGGGGTCTGGATTTTCAATGTGCTATGAGGCCCTTGAGTGATCTGCCTCCCCAGCTCCCTCCCAGGCCCTCAGCTGCTGACTTCTGTGGCCTCACTCCCTCCACTCATGCTCCTCCAGCGACCCTGGCCCCTGCGTTCTTCAGCCTTTCAGCACCCTCTCCCACCACTGCCCTCGGACTCGCTGTTCCTTCTCTTCTGCCCTAGGCTCATCCACCACGTTCACGTGACTCAAGCCTTCATACCCTCAAAGTCTTGTTCAGAAAGCTCCTTCTCACCCTATTTTTTTTCCAACCTATTTTAAACTGTACACCTCCAACATAATCCTTTCCTAGACCACCCATCACCAACTAGCATATATATATATTTCACTGTTTTTAAAAAATTGTCTATCTCCAGCACTAAAGTAGAAACTCTGTGAGAATGTTACTATAGAATGTTTACTATTCGTCTGATAATTAGAACCATACCTAGCTCAATGTAGCTGCTCAATAAATACACGCTGACTCAGTGAATGAATGACTACGAAGAGAAACCACTGAAGAGTTTCATGATGGAGAAATGATCCACTTTACACTAGACACCTACATTTTAAAGCCTCATTTCCTCAGTTTATGATTACCTAGACCCTTGAGGATTTCACGTTAAGGAGGGACGCTACAGGACCCATGGCCCCCAACCTGTACTTCAGCCACTGCCAACTCACCATCCATACTATGACCATGACAACCTTTCTGGGCTCACACTCTGAACAAATGCAAAGCTCTTTTCTTCTAAATGCAGTGTGTCTGTGTGTTCTGTGTGTGCACATGCATGCTCAGCCATTCAGTTGTGTCCAACTCTTTGTGACCCTACAGACTGTAGCCCACCAGAGTCCATGGGATTTTCCTGGCAAGAATACTGGACTGAGTTGCCATTTCTTCCTCCACGGGATGTTCCTGACCCAGGGACAGAACCCATGTCTCCCGTGTCTCTTGCATCGGAAGGTGGATTCTTTACTGCTGAACCACGTGGGAAGCCCACAGAAAGAGGCTTCTGAAGATTATATAACTGCCCATTTACTTGGCTGACACCTCCCCACCAGCCCAGTCAAGATACTTTGAGAATAAGACATACAAAATTCTTCTTCCTATCCACTCTCAACTGATAACCTCCTATCTTCTCTTTTACTCCATAAAACGGCAGGAAAGAATTCCCTACCTTATCTTCCCAACTTTCCACATTCTCACCTGCAAGTGATCCACATGCTCCTTCTCTCATTACAAAGGGAACAAGTCTGTGATTCGACCCAGAACTGAATCACTTAGGCTGTAATCCTGTTCACTGCCTTTTCCCATCTCAAGGTATTATCTTCATGATGATCCATTTTTTTCACACGTTACCAATTATTGTTCACTCCTGGATAATTTCCAGTGGCAGACAAATGTGCCCTAATACATCCAAAATAAATAACACGAAACAAAATAAAACAAACCTTCCCTTTTCTGCCTTTATCTATGCCTCCATCCTGCTATTAACTTATTCCTCCATTCTCTTTAAAGCAAAACCATCCGAAGACCTGTGCACACGTGCCCTCTCAACTCCTCCAGCTCTGGTCATCTAACCCCACTAAAAAGGCATCTGGCTCCCCGACTCTCCTGATTAGGGGCACTAACCCCACACTGCCCCAGCCAGAGATCAATTCCCTGGCCTGCCTTTACTTTACTTCACAACAGCAGGGGACCCGGGCCATCACTCCTCACTTACCTGTTTCTTCTCTAGAAGCCTACACACTTCACATTCACCTGGCTTCCCTCCCAGCCTCACTGGAGATTCCTCACCACTCCTGCTGACTCCTCCTTACCCTCACATCCTCTAATTGAGGGCTGAGCCACCAGCTCTCTCCTGTACTTTACTGACCCTCGAACCCGAGAGAGCTCGCCTGTCGCCCAGCTCTCCCTGTCCTCTACACAATGATGACAGATTCGCCCAGCAGCTTCAGCCCAGGCTGCCCCTCCAGCTCAACTGCTGCACGGATGCCGGTGACCTCAAACATTGTGGCCAAAACCAGCTCCTGACCCCAAGTCTCCCCATTTTTCACCGCTCCTCAGCTCATTAGATGGTACCACGCAGCTGTTCACATCTCAGATCCCCATCTTCATTTCCCTCCCTCACCCACATTTGATTCTTCACTAAATCATCAACTCCACCTCCAAAACAAGTCCATGAGAGGACAACCTTTTTGCCTTGCCAGCACATCACCAGGATCTAAGCCCCTATCACCTCTCACCTAGTTGACTGGTCCCTACACCCTCTCCCCAAGCCACTCACCATCCAACTAGATCCACCCACTACCCGGATGAAGCTACTGCCCCGCCCCTCAGCACTCTCTCACTAAAGTACAGATAAATGCAAATTTCTGACCTTGGCCTCTGTGTTTTGGCCTTTGTTAGCCTCATTTCCCTCCACTGTGCTCCATGCTCATCTCAGAGAAGCCACATACCTGCTTTTCCTTGCTCCTCCTTTCAGATGATACAGTGGCCACTTCCTTCTCACCATTCCCACCTCAGCTCCAATGTTAAAGCTTAGAGAAGCCGTCCCTGATCGTGTTAGCCTGACCCCCGCCTCCGCCATCACTAGCCTGCTTTACTGATGTTGCAGCGCTCAATCTCCTTGTAAAGCATTTGTGTACTGGCTGGGCCTCGCTTTACTCAAGGTTAGGGGCTGTTTCTGAAGTCTGTCGCTCCACCCCAGCACCCAGGAGAGAACTGAGCGCTTAGCAGGTTAATTCCATCACCACTTGCTAAGCAACGGCCTGCCCGTCAGGACTGTGCCTTCACTTCCCCGAGTTATACCCTCGGACTCTAACCCCATCAAGAGGCACAGAGAACGTGCCTATCAAATGTCTGAGGGATAAAGCAAATGAACGAAGGCAAAACAGCCAGAGGATTCTCAAGGCAGGAATCACAGCTGGACAAGATGTCCTGAGGCCTGCCCACTCTGACAGGAAGTGAGACGACTAGGCTGACAAAGAGGAGCCCTGCCTGTCACCAAGGGCCCTAAGCAGTTACACGGATGTCCTTGATCAGGTATGAATTGTCCCATGTCCAAATCCTATAACTGAAGATTTACAAACTGGCCTGTAATGAGATTACAGAGAATGATGGCTTTCATATTTCATACTATCATTAGTATAGGAAAAAATTAGTAAAATTATTAGTAAAATCTGTACAATGAATATGTATTAACTTCAATAATACTCCCCCCTCCATCAAAATGTATCTGCAAATATAGTTTCCAAAGAGAACAAGGTCATTTAAATGGAGAACTGTTTCAAATTTAAATGGAAATTTCCAAGCATTGAAAAGGCAATTTTAAAATTCCCTCATCAGACAGAAAACCCCATGACTACCACTAAGCATACACAAAATCTTAAAAGTAGTAGCCTCAGTTATCTCTAACCCATTTCCCAACCTAGGATGACTTTATTCTGGTGGCTGTAACTTACCTTTCTCGCCCACAGAAAGAACTCTGTAAAACATTCCAAGAAGAGACAGCAACTACGGGCTTCCAGGAAAGAAGCAAGCACAGTATTATACAACAGAACAAAGTCAAACCTCACACCGGGCTTCTCTCTGCAAGTCCAAAAAGAGACGACTAACAGCAGCAACACGCAATGTCAGTGTCCACGTCTCATTTTCACTCATGTTCATGAAAGCTGGGAGCTGGGGTTCATTTGCTACGCTCACTCTTGTCCTGAGTGTCCTTAGAAACTCTAAGGTTTCTTCTCACTGCCTACAGACTGCCTGCAAATGAAAAACTAGCATTTCACTTCCTGCTGCTCTCCTGAGAGTCCTGGCTAACCACTTGCTTTGAGGCATGCTCACAACACTGTGCTTTCATGATTGATAAAAATAACAACATTAGCTAGTAATGTTTATTGAACAGTTACTCTGCCAGATAACATACAAAAGGCTGAAACTCTATTACATCATTTCATCTTCCCAGTCACTATGAAGTGCTGCTACAAAGATTCCCATTTCACAGATAAGTCAACTGAGGCCGAGCAAAGCTATGTAAATTCTTCTCAAGTGACTCCTCTAGTGGAGCTAAGATTTGAACCCAGATTGGTTTCACTCTTGACTGGAGTTCTCAGTACAGCCTCTATTTAAAGCTACCATTTACAAGTTTACCACATGGAATCCTATTTTCTCCATCCGTTCCGTTCCGTCACTCAGTAACAGCACACAGAAGCAGGGCTACAAGACAGACACTTAGGGAAACTAACTTAAAGCAGTGATTATCAAATATCAAAATACACAGTGATCTTCAAAAAGCCCACAAGGAAAAGTGGAAAAGAAAGAAAACTCAATGAGTTTTTCCTACACCTAAATTTTCTTCAAATTTAAAGAACTGTCCTTTATTCCAGAACAACAGCCCTCACACTTTTATGATGGTAAAAATTACATATGCTATAATGTCTAATTTTATATATTCTAAAATGCTAGCAACCCTTTGTTTGAGCCCCAATGTATTTTAGAAAATTTCTGGTTTGATATATAAAAGCCTGGGACCACTGGTTAAAAGCATTCCTTTTTTCTAATTGCATTACTGGATTTAGGACTATAGAAAACATCAGTATCACCTGGGATGGGAATATTTCATATGTTTAAGATTACAAATCTAATTGATAATTCCTTTCTCCCTGCCATAAGTTTACATATAAGAGAAAAAGTATTTCATGTTAGCAGGGTCTTTATTACAAAGAGGAACAAGAACATTTAATCTAGTTTTATGTTATGAACGCCTGAAATGCAAAAATCATTCTTCAGCTCATTTATATGATCCCTGCTGTACAAGATGAATATAAATGTAATCCTCTGCCTTCCTCTCAAAAGTATAGTAACTCCAACTGTTAAGTCTACTAACGGGCTTCTTTTTCTTCTTAGAACTTCAATCAAAAATACTTTAATAATCAGATGGGTACATTTATTAGAAATACTGCCATAAACTGTGAATATCAATGTGACTAAAAGCAATCTTGCACTGAAATGCTAATATTTAAACAGTGAAATTTCACTTCTCCTTTTTTTAAAGGATTTTTTAAAAATGGTACAAATCCCAGATGATTGTGTTTGCTATTTGCTGCAACTTTAGCTTTCACCTAATCTTTTTTTAAATCCAATTATTTCTAATGCAAACTGTGCACACCTTCCCTCCCTCTCAAAGAAAAGATTTTAAAAAAGAACTGCTAAACACAACATAGAGAGTGCTGTAAAACACACCAAAGGAAGGGCTCTTGATAGCTTTACTTACAAAAAAAAAAAAAGGTTTCCCCCTTTGGGATAAAAATCAGTATTTCTAGCCAAAAATAATGAAAACAAAGGTCACAGCAGCCTGTGCTGTGGATGCACATCCTGGAATGGGCTCAGCACAGTGACTCTTTGCGATTCCATGGGCTGTAGCTTACCAGGCTCCTCTGTCCATGGAATTTTTCAGGCAAGAGTACTGGAGTGGGTTGCCATTTCCTTCTCCAGGGGATCTTCCCAACAACACAGCAGAGGGTTAAGCAGGTGAGCTTTGGAGTTAGACATATGTGAGTCCCAAGGTCTCTTGCATGCTTTGGGGTCTTGGTGAAGTATCTCAGTTCCCTGGTCCTCAGTTTCCTCATCTGTAAAATGGGGATAATGGTAATACCTGCATCACAGAACAGATGTGAAAAATACATAAGGTAAAACCTATACTGGCACTGAGGAAAAATTCTCACTGAACTTGAATTGTCATCATACATGTAGGAACATTGTAAGATGTGCATAGGAGCAAGCAACATGCTGTTAGGAGGGAAACACTTGACTACATAACAAATAGGTCATACTCAATAATGAAGCATAAATTTCCTATGCTTCGCTCCTAAGATCAGAGTTCACAAGCACTAATCAAAACTTTAAAAGGAGAACATTCAGCTTGGAAGCCTCATCCTGTATGGAAACATGCATGGTCTCCTCTACTGTGAAGTCTTCTGGGTTGAGGAACTCAACATGCACTGTGCCAGCTGTGACACTTCTCAGCAAGCACAAAATCAAAGCTGTGAGATGGAAGGATGTGGGATGCCCTCCTCATTAATCAAAACGTAGATGTGTTTCTGGTTGAATCTGCCTTATAAGTCAAGTTCCAAGGCTTCTCACGGGGCTTCAGCTTCCCAAAGTCAGCTCAAGGGCAGAAATTGTCAAGAATCTGTGCCAGGTCCCTTTTCAAAAATCCCATGAAAGTTCCAGATTCCTTCTCCCAAGGATATATATACTATCCAGGAGCTTAACAGAAGCCAGGCCCCATCCTCACACCCAAAGCTCTGTAAAGCTGAGACAGTAACAGCTCTGCTGATGTCCTATATTTGCATTGCCCAGACACAGGTCTGTGCCCTAGAAAAGAGGCAGGGAGTAACAAAAGTGACAAAAATAGGAACCTTCTTACACAAAACCTTACATCTTCACATGTATCTCTCTCTCTGACTCAATATATTTCTTTAATGTTGAAGTAACTTTTGGTTGAACGGTGTTTGTTTGGTGTTTTTTTTTTTTTTTTTTACTGTTTTTAAGATTCTCTCCCTCAAAACAGAATGTTCAAGGAGTAATAGAATCACATTCTGCAGAAAATGTTTCCCTTCATTAACCAAGAAACCCATTAGAACAAGGATGGCAAACTTTTTCTAAGAGTTAGATGGTTAATTTTGGCCATGGTGGCCTATATGGCCTCAGTCACACCTCCTCAACTCCACAGGTCACTGCACAGAGAAAAAAGCTGCACAGAAAAAAAGTAAGTGCATGAATGGCTGTGGCTATGTTCCAGTGAAACTTTACTCACATACTCTGACATCTGAATTTCACATATTTTCCCACAAATCAGGAACTAAATATCTCCTTTTTAGAGTATGTCAACCACTCAACAATATAAAAAGCATTCTCAGAGGCTTCCCTTGTGGCTCAGTAGTAAAGAATTCACCTGCCAGTGCAGGAGACACAGGTTCCCTGATCCAGGAAGATACCACATGCCACGGAGCAACTAAGCCTGTGTGTCACATTTATTGAGCCTGCACTCTAGAGCCCGGGTGCTGCAACTACTGAAACCTTCACGCCCTAGAGCCCATGCTCCACAGCAAGAGATGCCATCGTATTGAGTAGCCCACATTACCGCAGCTAGAGCAGCCTCCACTCGACACAACTAGAGAAAAGCCTGCACAGCAACGAAGACCCAGCACAGCAAAAATAATATAAATATAGGTAACAAAACTTCTTTAAAAAGAAAAAAAAAAAAAGGATTCTTAGCTAGGCTGCTTTCTGCAGTGATGTACTAAGAAGCCATACTCAGGTCAGGGGAAAGATTCCTTCTTTAGGAGTGTCTCTAGGTCTACCCAGGCCCTCTCACTCCAGGGTTAGTGCAGACTTCATAGGCAGAGAGTTACAAGCAGGAACTGTGAGCAAGGATACTGCCTCCTGGAGCCACAATGCTCATTCACAGAGCATCAAGTGTGGGTGTTCCAACGCCATCATCCGCCCTCCCTGAATGTGTGTGAGTGCAATTTGGAGGCAGTGAACCCAGATCACACTGATTCCTGTCTGAGGCTTACTTTGGGTCTTTACTTAAGGTGTCAGCAGACTGCAAGCCCTGCTGCCTGCAGAACCCTTACAGGGCTCATGGAAGCGTGCCTTGCCTCAAAAGAAGGCACGGAGTGCAGGAAGGCTCCATTTTGCCAGGAGACAAGCTGAAGTCCACGCAAGCATTAAAAAGAAAACCAAAAGAAATAAAGTGTCTGAGACATGTTTCAGTGTGGGGAATGTGGCAGAGATGAAACAAGACTGGGCAGGGACTCATGAGCTGTGGGAAAGACATCAGGAGGCTCATTAAAATACTATCTCTACGTCTGTGTATTTGAAATTGTGTATCAGAAAAGTTGGGGGGGCATTAAGAGAAACCCTAGAGAAAAACAGAGATGCTCTTTATTTCAGAGAGGTTTTATGTCTATAAACACAGTTATTTTAATAGTCCTTCCCACCAAAACTGTTTGTTTTCAGTTACCTGACTATCAACAATTTTTACCCCCAGGAAAGGAAAAGGTGGTACGTTGACTCTCTCTGTGTCCCTAGTTTCTCTTTTTCCTTTGGTACCTAGCTCCCTGCAGGTGTCAACCAACCTCTCTTCCATCTTGATCCAGGCTCAATTAGGTCCCTGTTATTTTGACAGGGAGGTCACCTGTCATCAACTGTGGATATCACTCGAGGTCACCCTCCTCCTCACTCGCCTAAATATCAGTGATAAAAAAGGTGGTGTCTTGCCTGCACTCTTTCTGGAAAAGTGTAAATGGAGTGCTAAACTCAGGTCAGAGACACAGGAAATGCTCAGCAACAGTCCCTGGCCAGAAAGCACATCCCCCCCATAGAAAAGGTACCTTTTTTGAGTCACAACACAATGGAAAGTTGGTCACTTGAACTTTTCAATCTTCCTAGTAGCCCAGTTCATTTATTTCAGGGGCAAATCTTCACTGAACACAAGCAATGTGCAGAAGCTAAATATATCTTGGTCAGTAACAACCCTGTCCTCCAGCAGCCTGCACTCTAATAAAAGAGCCATCACACAACACACACCTTCATATGGTGATAGGAAGAGAGCTTAGACAAACGAAAAATATGGGGTACTTTCATACTGTACAAGAGGTGGGCGTAAGAAAAGTTAGGAATGACTTTCCAAAGAAAACATCCTATTTTCACTATCAACTCCTACAATGTTTTATTTGTAATTTGCTGTCAAGTGAAGGCATTCCATGTTTTTATACTTAAGGATTTAGGTACCAAGCTTAGGTACCAATATGAAAACCTTAATCAGTTACTCATACCAATTAATTTCACCTAAACATAATTAATGTTATTTATACAATTTCAAAAATCACCTTTAAGAAAAAGGTAATTTTCTGCATTTAGTCTTTTGAAAGTTAAAAATGTATTATCCATCTTTTCCCAGTAAAACCAACTGTGCCATAAAATTACACATTTTATGTGTAACAGAACAGCAAGGCAATAAAAATTTGATGATATAAATGAAAAACAGGCTGATCTCTGAAAGATAACTGATATTTTATCCTAACATTTATCTACCTGGGCTAAAAGGAAAACAGGGGGATGATACAGTTGCTAAACCATAAATAATCTCAGTTCCACCTAAGTCAACAGTTCCAACCTCTCCCACAGCATTAACTCTTGGGCAGTCTCATCATGAAGGAATTAGACTAAAAAAACTACAAGAGAGATTCTAACTCAGAAATTTTGAAGGTAAAGATAAGTGAACAATCCTTGAGAATCCAAGAAAAGCTGCGGACACCTGCCTTCATAAGTGGACATAACATACTATTTTGCATACAATTTCAGGGCAACCATACCCCCCTGAAGCCAATTCAAGCTCCAGGTTAAAAATTTCTGACCTAGATAAATACCAAATTAGGAGATCAGGCCTAAGATTATCAGCAGTTGAAAGGGTTGAAAGGAAGTAGTATGTGTGGAGTCATTTTCCATTATCTAATTTAATTTCAACCCTTACAACTTCCAAGAGAAGTAGGTATTATCATCTCCTTTGACAAAGAGGAATTTAGATTCTGAAATGTGAAATGCAATGTTTACCAACTTCAAACCCAGGTTTCTAACTCTTAGGTGCACAATCATAAACTGGAGAATTCAAAAAGTCTGGTCAATATTCCTAAATAACTTCCAAGACAAGGAGTTTCTGACTTAGTGCATCATTCATAGTATCAATTTATCTACATATTTCTTTTCAATTTAACTTTGCTGACAAGAAGAATTAGTAAGAATTTAACTCCAAAACACTTTTTTCTTGGTAGGAGATAATCTCAATCAAAGACCAACAAGGGTAAGTGTCTGATAATTTTAAAATGTATTTTCATGCTTACACAGCTTGACATGAACTATTTGTTAGAAAAACAAAGGCCCACTATCTAAAGTGATAGACATCCTTATACTTATCCCAGAAAATCCACAAAGTCACAAATGAATTGAAAATTGACTGAATTAGAAATTTCAGTCTCTACTTAAAACTGGGAAGCAGCAATTCAGCCATCCTGGCTGCTTTAGCATCTTCTGAATGGTTAGAGCAGCTTAGGAAAAAAATGGTACCTCTAATAGCCACTAATAATTTGACAGGTAAGAAGCACATAGAACCAAATTTATGATCCCTTTGTGCCTCAATACAGGAATTAAGAGGTCCTAGATCTTTTTTGGTAAAATACACTGATGACTATGCCCAAAGAGAAAATAATAAATACAGCAAAAAGTGGGTCCAGGCAACTACATTTGGTTGGTCTCAATCCAGACCAAGTAGTGCAATGAAATACAAACATACTTATTCAACCTCTATAGGGGAATTACCAATAATTAGCACCTTGTTTTCACACAGATTTAGAAACTCTTTATGGGAAATATATCCACACCCAGAGAAGAAAAACTAAGAACAGGAGCAGGTCAGGTCCTCTACTCCAACTGCTTCCAAACAGAGTTACCACCTAGTGATTTAAAATTTTTTAAGCCCAGGCAGGCTGCCAGTTCAACACTAAAACCGGACTAACAACTGATTTTTCCTATTGCAACATCGCCAGCAAGTCCTGTGTTTTCCCTCTCTTTCCTTTGCTCTCAAACAGCAATTCTCATTCGCAAAATCAACTAATTTGCTCTCTAATCTGTTCCAATTGGAAGCTCTCAGAAAGTTGCCACTGGTATTACTCTTCCTCTTAGTGCCAAGAGGCCAACAGAAAGCTAGTTCAAAAAAACCAAAACTGTGAACATGAAGACAAGACAGGCACTAAAAACAAGAAGCGTGGAACACAGTAACAATGGGCCAACTCTGGACTTCAAAATGTTTCACTTGCCAAAGCTGTACCTACTCTTGGGCCCTTGACAATAACAATGTCAAAATAAATGGCCACAGTGAGAAATAAAGTTGCACTGGGAATATAAACTCAATACTTCGGATACCAAACCTCATTCAAGTCCTTGTCCATACTACTATTGAAGGAACAGCTTGAACTCAGTCTAGAGATGACTGGACTCCTTTAGTCCTTTCTGACCACCATGTGATCAGGACCGACACAAGCCTTAGACAGCAAAGGGGACTATTTAAAGAAAAAGAAAAACCTTAAGTAAAAGTCTGCCAGTTTCCAGATATCTTTCATTTAGAGATCCAAGTTTAGTTAGTTATTTCCTTCTACCAAACAGTTTTTATTAAAAACTGACCAATAATTAACTCTGATTTCACTATCTAAGCGCACCAAAGGCTTGTTTCACCAGACAAAATTCTGTGACCCTCCCTGCTCCCCACTGATTTTGACACCTTCATAAAAATACAAAAAAGAAAAAAAATCCATCAACGGCTGCTTGGTTGTGATGATCTTTTTGATGAACCTTTGTAACATAAATCTTATGGAAATAGGCTGTACAGGTAAAGTGCTGTCCTTTTTAAAATTCATTTTTATTGCTGGCAGACAATTACAGGTGGCAAGGTGTCCTTTCCAGAACCCCCTAAGAGACGTTTGTGGAGACGCTTTTGGAAGCTGAGAATTCCTCCCTCCACTCCTCGCGTTTCTCCATAAGGGGTCAGACCTGAAGAGATGTGGGTTAAACTCACTGCTGGTCCCAGCGTTCATCACTGAGCAATGCTGCTTAAAGTGCACCCAGCCAGGCCTCCACTGAAGGGCTCTGGATGCTCCCGGATACACGAAGCCCCCTGAAATCGGATTTTCCAAACGCTCCATCCTCCCCTTTCTTCTTTATCAGACAGCATACTCGCGTGGGAGGAGCGGAGTGGCTGAGGTGGGCTCAAGCTACCTCCCTGGTCGGCCGGACAAGATACTTCCCCTGGACTTGTACAAACTCCATGAGGGGGCTGGACTCACCTTCGCGACAGAGCCCCATGACTTCGCGGTTTTTCCCAAACTCCTTGAAACTTTCGTCCAATTCCGTCCCTAGGAGATACACACACACAGGAGGAGGGGAGAGGCAGGTGAGTTGCCGAGAGTGTGACGCACGCTCACGCACGCACGGAGTAGGTGCGGGTACCTCCGCGTTCCCCAACCCGGCGATAGCATCTCTGACCCCCGAGGGGGCGGGCCACGGGGCGGGGGAGGGGAGAAGGGTCTGAGGATGCGGGAACGGGGGCTGCGCGGGGACGAGGAGGGCGTGGACACTCACCGTCCTTCCCAGGAAGTTTGGAAGCTTCGACCCACAGATTCCACGACTGTCCCAGCATCGCTTCGGGACTCGGCAGGGGCCGGCGTTCCCCGACGGTCGCCATTGCGGCGGCTGCCGAGGTGGAGGCGGCGCCAGGGCCACCGTCCTCCGGCCGTAGGCGCCGCGGCGGCGGCGGCGGCTGCCGCTGGGGCTGCGGCGGCTGCTGCTGCTGCTGCCGGGCGGCCGCGGCCGCTGCTCCGCCCGCCGCCGCCGCTCGGCGCGGCTCCCCCCTGACGTCATCCGCGGCCCGCTCCGACATTCTTTCCGCTCCTACAATGTAACAAAAAAAGGGGGAAAAGAGTCGCGCGGGGGCTGCTTTTAAGGAGGCGCCGGGGAGTTCCGGCGGCGTGCGCGGCCCGCGGGCCGGGTGGGGCGCGCTGACAGCGCCCCCGGCCGCCCAGACCCCCAGCTCTCCTCCAACCCCCACCCCCCGCCTTGGGCGCAAAGTCCGCGGCGCGGGCTCGCTTTCGCTTTCGCCTCCAGTGCCCCTCGGGGGAGGGGACGAGAGCCGGCGGCCCGCCACCGCGGCGCAGGGGCCAGCCTGGCTCCGCCGCGGAGGCCGGCGCCCGGAGCTGCCCCCGCCTCAGCCCCGCGCCTCGCCGCGGCGGCCCACGGCGGGGAGGCCCGAGACGCACCCCCGGCCCGCAGGCTGCCCACCCTGAGGCCGCTCGCATCCCCGGGCCGGGCCCGGCGGCCCCGCTCCTTCCTTCCGTCCGCGCGTCCGTCCGAGCGGCGGCGCCCGGCCGGCTCCCTTAAGCGGAGGCGCCTCCCGCCGCCTCCTCCCCCTTGCCGGTCCCTCCCTCTCAGCTAGCTCGGGCGAAGTTTGCACGTCAAGCCCCCGGAGTGGAGCCAGGGCGAAGTCGGAAACGCAGCCACCTATGGAGGAACCAGCCGGCCGGCCGGCCCCGGGGCACCAGCGGGCGGCGTAGCTGTCGGGCCTTCCCGCCCGGGTCCGAGCCGGAGAGCAGGGGCGGGTTCAAGGAGCTCTTCGCTCTCAGCTCGCGAGCGGCCGCGCGGCTGTCAAAAGCATGAATGGGAAGCCGCCGCTGAGCGGACGACTAGCGCGGAGGAAACCACTGGCAGGCGAGGAAATGCAGCCCAGGTGCTGTCCCAGGTGTCGGCCCGAAGCCCACCACGGGAGATCAGCGCGTGCTCCTGGGTTACTTGAGCTCGTTCAGCAAAGAGGAGACCATGAAATCAGTGTAAGATGCAGTGGAGGAGAGACCGAGGCGAATCCGTTTACATGTTTTAGAGACACGACTCCAAATTTCTGTATTTCCCTTTCCAATGCTCCTGGAAGTGATTCATTCACTACCACCCCAATCACCTCCTCACCACCCCCAAGTCTAATTAGTTTTAATTCAAGCTGTTGGTCTCTCCGTCCCTCTTTATGGTTTCTTTGCCTGGGCAGGGCGAGAAGCTAGGGCTTAGGTGAATGTACAGCATTCCTAGAAACTACTGTTTTCTGTTAGATATGGTTCACTCAATTAAGCACTGGCCCACAAAACTTAGCACCCTTCCGCAATACACACATTGCGCGCAAAGCTTTTGCTCAAGTGATGGGTAAAGATGGTAAAATAAAGGGCTACTTAATGAACTAAAGCACCTGAAGTACTTGAAACAGTAGCAGACCACATCAAGTGCTTTTAATTAAGTGTTCTTAGCATTACTGTTATTTCAAACTGATGTGAAAAATCTGCAGCCTGAGACAGAAACAATGATTTTAATCAGCATGTTTCATATAGCAGTAATATCCGCACTCCTGAGGCACGCGTGTCATAGCTGCTTACTTAGAGGGGCTTTCTTTAGATGGGGAAAAACCAGGCTTATTCATTTTTTAAAATTATTATTCATGTTTTTTAAAATCTGGAATATCTGATGTTATAGAGGTGGCCAGCTTATCTGCAAAAGAAACAAAAGTCCAACCCTCAGAAATATAAAGATATTAAAGAAGAGTAAAAAATAATGAACGGAGAAGGCAATGGCAAGCCACTCCAGTACTATTGCCTAGAAAATCCCATGGATGGAGGAGCCTGGTAGGCTGCAGTCCGTGGGGTCGCTAAGGGTCGGACACGACTGAGCGACTTCACTTTCACTTTTCACTTTCCACTTTCACACATTGGAGAAGGAAATGGCAACCCACTCCAGTGTTCTTGCCTGGAGAATCCCAGGGACGGGGGAGCCTGGTGGGCTTCCGTCTGTGGGGTCGCACAGAGTCGGACACGACTGAAGTGACTTAGCAGCAGCAAAAAATAATGAAACGTTATTGCATCCTATACTCAACCCAGGGCTCCTGTGGAAAGTGCTTATTTTAGGTTCAAAATTTAAGGGCTTTAGTGGAAAAAGATTTTAAAATTACATATGTGTATGAATTTATTTTTATCATGTTTAGAAATAAGTGTGTAAATTTTTTCCTGGATGACATGCAAACAAAAGTTCCCAAAAGTGAAGTTATGGATGCTTCCTGTCCTTATCTAAGAAACAGGGAAAAAAAGAATAACCAAAAATAGTAGAAATGATTGGTAGAGTAAGAAATCATTTCTAAAGTTTTAACTTCCAACAGAAGAGGATCAGTGATGAAAAATGCATAGGTAAAACACAATTTCCTTAGTAGTTCGGTTCCTAACTTGTAACAAAGGCCCTCAATCTTGATGTCACCAATGTAGACCTTCAATTTTGCACTCATCCAAATTACCGAAAAATCTGTAGAATTACAGAAATACATTTAAAAAACACCTAACAATAATTTTCTGCAACTAAAGCACACAATTTATGGATAATTTTGTACTTTGCAATATTCTACATTTAAGAAAAACAAAAATTAGAATTTTATGGCATTTGGAGCTGCCATTAAAAAGAAAAGCTTAGGGCCACCCAGGTATGTAGGTTCCAAAGAGAGTTTGCCTATTGACTTCAGCCCTTCTGATCTCTGAGAGTACAGGATGAAAATAAAAATAAGGGGAATAGTGGCAAACATGAAGTACATTACATACAGCCCTACTTCCTCAAGATACTGCTTGATTCCCCCTTTTTACATGTGAAAATACTTCAAGATTCACTAATATGACTTCAAGGTAATGAGGGTCAATATGGCAATTTGTAATACTTGAACTTCCATCCTTATTCCAGTTTCATACCTCTCCCCTCTTTTTGACTGGTTTAATAAAGAAAACACAACAGGGCTTAAAATAAAAAAATACTAAATATCCTCTTAGCATTATGATAGTTATTAAGAGAAATTGTTACTAATAGCAGCTATCAATTATTGGGCACCTGTGGTGTTGGAGAAGACTCTTGAGAGTCCCTTGGACTGCAAGGAGATCCAACCAGTCCATTCTAAAGGAGATCGATCCTGGGTGTTCATTGGAAGGACTGATGCTAAAGCTGAAACTGCAATACTTTGGCCACCTCATGCGACGAGTTGACTCACTGGAAAAGACTCTGATGCTGGGAGCGATTGAGGGTAGGAGGAGACGGGGACGACAGAGAATGAGATGGCTGGATGGCATCACCGACTCTGTGGACATGAGTTTGAGTGAACTCTGGGAGTTGGTGATGGACAGGGAGGCCTGGCGTGCTGTGATTCATGGGGTGGCGGAGAGTCGGACACGACTGAGCAACTGAATTGAACTGAACTAGGTGCCAAGCATTGCTGGAGGTACCTTTTTGCATTATCTCTATTAATATTCACAGCTGTGTAAGGCAGGAGTTGTATTACTATTTACAGATGAGGAAAACGAGGGAGGGCTCTGGAGCCAGTCCCTGTGAATTTTTTCTGGGTTCATCTAGTGGCTCTTTCACTTATAAACTATGTAACATAAGCCAGTCGCCTAACTTACTTGGACCATCAGTTTCCTAACCTGTAAAACAGAGATAAAGCCAGGTTCCTTCTGAGGATTGCATGAAAAGATACCTGGAAAGCACCAAAAAAAGACAAAACAAACACTATAAACAAGTATCTTATATCACACTGAGCAATTCAGATAAATTCTTATCTGAGAACTGCATTACCAAGTTGAAGATGTGAGCACCAAGAGAATGACAGGCAATTCCTGGCCATCTCTCTCTGCCTGCAGCCAGTACCTTTTACCACATTCTCTTCACCCATGAAAAGTCCTAACTCCTTCTACAACATGCAGTTTCTGATATCCAGAGTTGGTTTGGGTTTCCCAATAGTTTGAATGAGTAACCAAGAAAAGCCAAAACTGCTAGCTGAGAAAAGTACAGTGTTCTGAAACTCAAATTTAGGCAACATTTAAAAAGTGTTCTTATATCAAGAACACTCCCTATAACCAAGATTACAACAGAAATTCAAAAACTTGGTTTGATAATAAGGATGACCTGATGACTTCTTACCTAAACACCCCTCTTCTGCACCCAAAAAAATATGTAAAACCACGAGCAGTACAATTTACATTCATTTATTATTATTATTATTTTCATATAACAGTGTTTTCATCGTATGCTATCAATCAATTCTCTTACCAATATACATCTGATGCTGTCTTACAGTTCTGAAGATCTTCAGTATCTGTCTGCACAGATAAATGATAGGTTTTATAAGGTCTGAGTAATGAAGATTCAACTCATCAAACAGGTTCTGCTTACCTATCACGTATCGGGCACTCTGTTAGGCACCAGGTTGAACACAACACAGTAATTTCAATGAGGACATGAAAAGTAGGAGAAGTTTTTTTAATTCATCAAAATGCTCTTATGGAAAAAGCTGTCACCACCAATTAGACTGTATGTGGCTTAAGAACTAGGCCGTCAGAAGTGAAACGCTGCCAAGTTTTGAGCATTTCATCCCTTCCAGGGATGTATTTAAAAGGTGGCCTTACTTCACCATCCAAATTTAGGGATGTTCCCAGTAGGTGCCAAGGGTAACAAGGTCTCTCTTTACAAAAAGGATTCTCTGCACAGCAGATTCACTTGTAAAATGCTTTGTTCAAAGGCCAAAGGCATCACTAAATGCAAAACGACAACAAAACAATCTTTAAATCCAGTTTAACGTAAAATGGCTGAAACTGTCGAAACCTTTTCTAAGATGCAGGACCCCACATGACCAGTCTTTTTGTTTGGAAAGAACCACTAGTCCCAATACAACATTTTAATAAACCTGAAAACCAGCAACTACAGTATATTTATGTGTGCAAATTACAGGGTTGATAACAGAGATTCTCCATCATCAACCCCAAAGGACTGCAATCATTTGAGTAACAAGAAACTCGGAACTACTGAATTAGGAATGTGTTGCCGTGGGTTTCTTTCCTCCTAAAATTGGCTGTGCCTTTGTTTACATCCTTTCTCCCTTCTCTGACCACATCTCGCTCTTTCCCTTTTTCTTCTCCAGACAGAGCCAGGGTTTGCTTCTGCATAAGGGGTATGCCCAGGCCAGGCCTCTTCTTAACTGTGCTCCCTCTAATGAAATACCTTCTGGCCTGTTATGGATACATGAGTATTCCAGTAGGGGGAGAACAGTGGAAAAAATTGAATTCATCAGCTCAGTGGCTGGAATTGCTGAAAATCAAGTGCAAAATTAGGAATAATAAAGACAGTTGAAAAAGTAGAGACTTAAAGATGAAGGTAATTATCTTTTTAAAGACTTAACCTTGGCTTCCCCGGTGGTCTAGTGATTGGAAGTCTGCCTTGCAACTCAGGTGACACTGGTGCCATCCCTGGTCTGCGAAGATCCCACATGCTGCTGAATAACGAAGCCCATGCACCACAATTACAGAACCCATGCTCTCGAGCCACAACTACTGAAGCCCGTGTGCCCTACAGCCCATGCTCCACAGCAAGAGAGCAGCCCCGGCTAGCCACAATGAGAGAAAGCCTGCCTGCAGCAACAAAAACTCAGCACAGCCAAAAATAATATAAAAGACTTAACCTGTATGTGTAGTCATTCTATAAACTATGTCATTTGCCCAAAAGTTCAAAGCTTTAAATCTTTGGTCTGTTTTCTTAATCATACGTGCGTAGCTCGTACAAGTTCTCCCAAAGAATCATTCACCAATAATAGTAAACTGCTTTGAAAGAGAGAAAATTTAACAATACACATAGAGAATGTATTAATACATAACTTTAAACCGAATAACACCCAAATGTTTCTAGGAATTTGATACTAGCCTGTAATTTTCAATGATTCACAAATTTCATTTAAAACCTTTATTTAGAGCCTTAAGGTTAAAAAGTTCTTTTAAAAATAGAGGAAAAGGATTAAGTTATAGAAATGGAATGGAAAAACTGGACTAATGTTTAGCTATAAAAAGAGACTGACTGTATAGTCATAGTTCTAGTACACTGCCTCAGACGCAATAAAATGCAAAGATTAAACACACTGTTAAAAATAATTCCCTGTGTCACCTTTGTACCAATCAGCTTTCACTGAAGAGAAAGTAACTATCACCATCTTTTGGGCCCAGCAGTTAAGAGGATGTATTCTACAGCCAATACACCCAAGCTGAATCCCAGCTCTACCACTTACTTACTATATAACCCTGGGGAAAGTTGAACTTCTCTCGGCCTGTTTCCTCATTTATAAAACGATGTAAAACAAGAGTATCTACTTTATGAGGAGTATTAAGAAAGTTAACAGTACAAAAGTACCCTACCCTACAGGCTTCCCAGATGGCACAGAGGTAAAGAATCTGCCTGCCAATGCTGAAGACATGAGTTGGATCCTTGGATCGGGAAGATCTCCTGAAGAAGGAAATGGCATCCCACTCCAGTATTCTTGCCTAGAAAATTCCATGGACAGAGGAACCTGGCGGCTGCAATCCATAGGGTCGCAAAGAGACACGACTGAGCACACATATACCGCACCCTACTCTACAGCTATTATTACTAGCACCTCATCTCATGGAAAGCCCCAATTCTAATCTAACCATGCTATGCTATCATCTGGGTAAAGCATGGCGTCAGTTATGTCATTCTTTGCTCCAACACTTTCAGGGGCTCAGCACCGATCCCTCAACTCATAACCACTCCTTTCATAGCCCTTTAGGTCCTCCACAGTTAGCCCCAGGCCCAGCTCCACCACATCTACGGGGTTCCCTCTGGCAGGTACCCTATAGTCCAGCCAAAATGACCAAATCACAGTACTGAGTATGCTCCCCCTCCACATCCCAGCTCTCGAGTCTCTGTTCACATGGATCACACCATCCATAAAACTACCCTCCTTTGGCTAAAATCCTACAGTCACATCCCCCCTTCACGTTCTGTTTCCTTAACACAATCTTCCCTGATCTCTCACACTAGGCTCACAGGATCTCATACACCTCTAAATCTAAATTGGACCTCCTGGACCAAGGTTAAGGGTAGTATATTTCCTGAAATGATGGTGGCAATGAGATATATGTTTAGTCTCCCATGGAGTAACAGTTTGCATTCCCAACATAAGAGTGTCATTTGGAACACAGAAACCACTTCCTCACAAACTGTAGGATGTATGGTGGCCAGTTCCCCAAGCTGGTCAGCAAAATGCCTTAGGGCTGAACTCTAGGACTAACTGAAAGTGTGCTAGTACAAGAAGGAAGGAACAACACAGCTCTTTTTTCCCTTTTTCTGCAGCAAAGTTCCAGTCCTAAGCAGAGACACATATCCAGCAAACACAATTCCCCTAACTGCCGCACCCTCTGTGTACATCGGTTCAGGAACCCATCTGGGTTTGAACTGCTTCCCCAAAGACAGACTGTTGCACAAAGGTTTGCATCCCTTTCCACCTCTAACATAAAACCTCCTTTTCCTTGATAGAGAGAGATAGCCTGCAGATTTAACTACATTTCACTAACATGTGAATGAATGGCTGCAAATGAATACAGGTCCCTATCTTCAATCCCCAACCCACACAAATATTTTCTTATACAAAGGGAAAGACCTGAACCCAAATGACTCTCTAGATTTCATGGTCCCTAAACCTTTTTTCCCAGAAAGACACAATTACTTCATTCTCATGGCAACTTTGATTTTAAATGGCACCATCTATGACGTAGGGCAAAGTTTCAACCTTTTATTTTAACCAGTTTTATGCTTCTGACCTGCATAAAATCTGCAGGACACACAGACCTTGATCCTGCTCTCCACTTTCTATGGTATCCTCCTCTCCACCCAACTGCTCCAAGTGAAGGAACCTCAGGAGCAGAAAAGGTAAACCAAAACAAAACCACCACTGCTGAGACTCGACTTTTGCCGCTTTCCAGAGCTTCTTGTCTTCACTCCAGAAAACAGGTATTTTCACGGAACTTTTTCCCCCGTCGGGTTCTGGGGAAAAGGGCAGCGCAGCTGCAGTCACAAGTGGATGGTTAGAAGGCTGCAATCCAACTTATTAAGTATTTCTTACAAAACAAGGCCAAATAGATAAACTGGACTTTATTGAAATTATGAAACTTTTGTACTTCAAAGGACACCTTGAAGGAAGTGAAAAGAACCCAGAGAGTGGAGAATTTTTTTGCAAATCCTTTACCTGCTAAGGGACTTGTATGTAGAATGTATAAAGAACTACATCTACAACTAAAAAGGACAAATAATCCAATTTTCACAATTCAAAAAGTTCTCAATAGACATTTCTCCAAACAAGATAATATAAATGACCAACAAGCATATGAAAAGATGCTCAACATCTTTTGTCATAAGATAAATACAAACCAAAGTTACAATGAGATATCACACCACACCCTCTAGGATGGCAAGTAAGGAAATAAAAACAAAACAAAAACAGAAAATGACAAGTGCTGGTGAGGATGTGGAGGAATCGACGTATATTGTTGATGGGAAAGTAAGATGGTGCAGCCTCTGTGTCAAACTGTGGAAAACAACTTGTCAGTCCTTTAAAAGGTTAAACAAAGAATTACAATATGATCCAGCAATTCCACTTCTAGATGTTCACTCAAAGAACTGAAAGCAGGCACTCAAAGAGATACCTGTACACCAACGTTCATAAGGGCATTTTTCACAAAGCCAAAAGGTGGAAGCAACCAGGTGTCCACCAACTGAAGAATGCCTAAATAAAATGTGGTATAGCCACACAATAGAGTATTATTCACCCATTAAAAGGAATGAAATACTGATAAATGCTACAATGCAGATAAACCTTACAAACAAGCAAAGTAAAAGAAGCCAGACACAAAAAGTCACATATTGCATGATTTCATTTATGTGAAATATCCAAAACAGGTAAATCCATTAAAACAAAGCAGATGAGCGGCTTCCAGGATCTGGTTGGAGAGAAGGATGGAGAATGACTGCTTTATGGAAACATTATCTCCTTTGGGGTTGATGAAATAATTTTAGACCTATATAGAGGTGCTGTCTGTGCAACACTGTCAATGTATTAAAAATGATTCAAATGGTAAATTTGTGGCATTTAAATTACCTCTCAATAAAGCTATTTTTTAAAGCCAACACTAATTTTGAAAATTTCACACAAAATTTCAGGTTGACTTCTCTTGAAAAATCTCTGTGATCTCATACCATTGACCACAAGGTCCTCATAACAAGATGGAGCTGAACAAGCTGGAGCTGAGGCTGGTCTTGGAGCCCATTTCTGCCACTGACGATCCATCGACCTGTTACCAAAATGTAACAGGACACATTTTGTCTGTGCCTCGGTAAACTTCTCTGCAAAAGGAGGGTCAAACCACATCTACCTCATCAGGTTGTTACAAGGAGTTAGCAAATTAATATGGTTAGAAGAATGCCTGGCAAATAAGAAGAGCTCATCAAGTGTTAGTTACTTTTACATTTTATGATACTGCATTTTCTTTGTAATAAGAGGTAAATGGCATTTGCGTTTCAATTTTTTGTTGTTGTTGTCTTTACGAATGGAGCTCTAGCATGTAATACAGCAATCCAAAAGAAAGAAGTAGAAAGAGAGCCAAGATATAAATATGTTTAAGGGACATACAAAATACTATGAATATGTGCCACTTTTGTGAAAATATATATAATAACAATAAATCTATGTATAGAAAACAGTAGATAACTAGACTTACGGGTAGTAGAGAGGGGAGGAATGTAATTAAAGGGGCTTTTTATTAGGGTTTATACAGTGTTTACATTTTTCCCAGCTTTACTGAAATATAATTGACACAAAGGATTGTGTATGTTTAAGGTGTACAGTGTGATGATTTGAGAGACTTGAGAAAGACCCACAGCTATGGATACACAGAGCTTCACAGGTGGTGCCAGTGGTAGGGCATTCACCTGCCTGCCAAAGCAGGAGACACAGAAACGCAGGTTCTGTCCCTGGGTCGGGAAGATCCCTTGGAGTAGGAAGTGGCCCCCCATTCCAGTGTCCTTGCCTGGGAAATGCCATGGGCAGAGGAGCCTGGTGGGCTACAGTCTAGGGGGCCACAAAGAGTTGGACACAACTGAGTGACTAAGCATGCACATATACATCTCCAAACAATTACCACAATCAAGGTTAGCTGACATGTCAGTCACCTCACATAGCTACCTAGTATTTTTAATAGCAAACATGCATAAACAGGATCTATAATAAGCATGTTTTTTTAAAAGATTAGGAAATTCTAAATTAATTTTGTTTGAGACTTCCATGAGAGTATCATACAATTCCGTGAGGTGAGCAGAAATATCCTAGACTGATAAAGCCAGGGACTGCCTGCTTTGCTTTGCAACCCAGAGGCTGCAATTCCCAAAGCACCAACCTTGCTTCAGTTTCCTTCTTAAGAACTTGTGGAGCGGACACCGCTGGGTTTTACAGCTGCCAACAGAAGAGAATCTAAACTGCTCGCCTGGCAGTCAACAACTTTCACTATCTGACTCAACATCCTTTTTTTTTTCTTCTAGCTTTATCATCTGTCACACCCTCTTACAAAGACTCCACTCTAGCTAGACAAGATGTAAAACACATATCCTTCAAATACTTTTCCACATGCCATCCTTTTTTAAAAAAAAATTGAGGTAATATTCACATAACATAAAATTCACCATTTTAACCATTTTAAATGTACAACTTAGTACATTCACAATGTGATGCAATCATACTCACACTTTGTCTAGAACATGTCATCACCCTGAAAGGAAACCCTGTACCCACTAGGCAGTCACTCCCCATCTCCCATCCCTCCCCCAGCCCCTAGAAACCACATGTTTTCTTTCTCAATAGATCTGCCTATTTTGGATATTTCACAATGTTGAAACAATACAGTATGTGACCTCTTCTGTCTGACTTCTTTCAGTTAGCATACGGTTCAAGGTTCACCCAGGTTGGGGCACATATCTGTAACTTCTTCTACTTTATGGCTGAATAAAATTCCACTGTGTGTGGATATATCATCGTTTACTGATCCATTCATCAGTTGATGGATGTTTGGGTTCTTTCCACCTTTTTACTTCTGTGACTAGTTGCACGCCATTATTTTTTCCCTTTGTTCAGCTTCATGCGCTAATCAAAATCAAGCTTTCACGTGAGGTTCAAATCCACTCTGACCTTTCCCAAGCTAGCCTTGTCCCAAAGTCCTCACCTTTCTCTTACTTCCTTCATCACTTCTATACCCAAAGTAGCAGTGTCACCACATGGCAGAATCCCACAGATTATTTACGTTGACTCAAATTCTTTTCTTACACTGCTAACTTTGAAAACAATCAAGAAAATTCATTAAAGTTAAGATTTCCATTTTCTTAACATTTTGACGGGTCTGGGTTATTTCAGTAACCACAGTTTTAACTGCTCTCACTGTTTTTACCCTTGCTCCCTAAACCCTAACTGAATACATAGAGTGGCCAGAGTGGTTTTATTAAAACAGAAGGCAGATCACTCTATTTACTTATTATATTTGCTATCTGTTATCTGTTCCTTTTCATTAAGAGGTAACTGGCACAATGGCAGGGGCTTGTGTTCCTTTCATTTACTAATTAATACTCAGTGCCCCAAAGAGCACAGCATGTAAGCAGGCACTCATTAATACTCGTCAGGTGGGTTTTGGGGCCTACAGTCAGCTGGTACTGAAAAGGTAAGCCCTTTGAGACTGGTCATGAATCTAATAGTTTCTCATAGTTTCACCTGGTGCATTCCATTCCTCCGCACATCTGATCCCTGCAGACTTGAGTCTGTGATATTTCTTTAACCCCTTGTCATTGGCTTCCTGGTATCCAATTGTATGTACCACTCTGATGGCAGAAAGCGAGAAGGAACTAAAGAGCCTTTTAATGAGGGTCAAAGAGGAAAGTGAAAAAGCTTGAAACTCAACATTAAAAATAAGATCATGGCATCTGGTCCCATTACCTCATGGCAAACAGAGGGGGAAAAGTGGAAGCAGTGACAGATTTTATTTTCTTGGGCTCCAAAACCACTGCAGACAGTGACTGTGGCCATAAAACTAAAACACGCTTGCTCCTTGGAAGAAAAGCTATGACAAACCTAGACTGTATCAAAAAGCACAGACATTACTTTGCCAACAAAGTTCAATATAGAGAGTAGGACCATAAAGAAGGCTGAGCACCAAAGAATTAATGCTTTTCAATTGTGGTGCTGGAGAAGAGTCTTGAGAGTCCGTTGGACTGCAAGGAGATCAAACCAGTCAACCCTAAAGGAAATCAACCCTGAATATTCATTGGAAGAACTGATGCTGAAGCTCCAATACTTTGGCCACCAAATGCGAAGAGCTGATTCATTGGAAAAGACCCTGATGCTGGGAGAGATTGAAGGCGGGAGGAAAAGGGGACGGCAGAGGATGAGATGGTTGGATGGCATCACCGACTCAATGGACATGAATTTGAGAAAACTCCGGGAGATAGTGGAGGACAGAGGAGCCTGGCGTGCTGCAGTCCATGGGGTTGCAAAGAGTCAGACATGACTTAGCAACTGAACAGTAACGATCCTATTGTATTTTATTTTTCATCAGAATAGTAGTCTGTGAAAAATCACCTCCTATTGCTCTCTTTTCCTCCTCAGGGACAATCCTGCACACAGTAGAAGCTCAGTAAATGATTACGGACTAAGGAGCTCCTTTAGCATTTCTGTCAGCTGTTTTCTCTCTGCTTTCTCCTCTCACCTCCTCACACCCCTGCCAGCTGCTGATCACCATCTAGGAAAGTCCTGCTTCTCTCTTCTCTGGCACTTTTCAGACATTCCACAAAGAATGCCATCCTCGGTGATGACTGTGATGATCACTGAAAGATACCTCTGCACTACTGGCCTTTCAGCTCTGGGCCACAAAATTTTAAGGGCCTATTTTGAAGGTTGAGACTGCATAGCTACCCAGTCTTGTATTCTCCTAAACACCTTAACAAAACTGCCACATCCTTCTAGAAGCTCCCGTTTCTGCTTCGTCATGGTCAAGATGCATGTTCATATTGGCCAAAATGGTTCTGTCTTTGCTACAGATGCCTATAACCTGATGGAAGCACTGCAGTTTGTCATCTAAATATGTAAGCTGATCAGTTTTAGAGGCTGAAACTCCTTTGGTCTTTCCTGTTTGGATTCTTTTCAGTTTTATTCTTCAATGACTCATCTTAAACTGCATCTTAACTTGGAAGCCCCCTCATTTCTTTTAAGAGTAGATGGGAGCATAGATCTTTTATTTTATTTTTTTAATAATAAAAATTCCTCCAACAATTTATCTCCTTTTTCACATTATATGAAACTTACCACCCTCCTCCCCGGATAGTAAGTGGAAAATCGCAATCTTGTAATGAGAAACTCAATCAACGGTGGCTGCTATCTCTGTGAAGATCTGGGACTGCTCATGAGCAGAGAACTTTCTGGCAGGCTGGGCAAAGGCACTGGGCCCAGAAAGTGCGCCTGAAGTCCTCCTGCCTGTTTTACAATTTCCTTAAACTCTCCCCTGCCCTGGGCAGCTGGGTCTACATTGCTTGTAGAGAGAAGAAAACAAGAGTTTGGCAAAGTGAAACAGGACAAAACACAAAAGCACATCTTTAGACAGCTTCGCAGGAAAAGGTGACTACAGATGAGGGCGAGGGGTGGGTGGTGGGTGGATGGGTTTCCTATCTCCAAAGTATTCCAAAAATTCTACTGAGTTTGGGGGAGGGAGGGTTATTTTGAAGATTTTCATCTGACAAACATCTAAAAATACTGTACTCTAAAATTCACTCTCCTTTCACATTAATACGCTCATATTCGGGGTTATGCTTAAAATTGAAAATCTTACTCAGATACCTTAAATTTAAAAAATCACCATCCTTTGGTAGAACTCAAACTCTTATAATCAGAGGCACTGCAGCATTTATTCAGCCCTGCTATGGTGAAAGAGCAAGTTACCTTTTCTTTGGAGGGCTGGCCAAAAATCTTGATCAATTTACTAGCGGATCTTCATCTGCTGTGATTGTAGCAGCTCTTTCTTCTTAATTTTGTTCAGACCTACAAAAAAAAAAAAAGAAAACAGGCAAAACGATGAAACAATGGATAAAATGAATCAGAAATCTACAGTCTCATTAGTTGCCAGATGTCCCCAAATTATTATATGTGCTTTAAAATGTCAGTGTTAAAATTCAAGGCACTGTACCAGTTTGACAACAAACACAATTCAATTTTTTTTACAATGAATTTAATTGGCTATATTTATACAGTAAACTAAGAACAAATGACTACTCAATATGTACATAGAGTCAGCCTCCTGGGGCTTAAAATCATTGTGTGTAATTTGCCACTAATGAGTTTTCACTTAATTTTTAAAATGGCTATTCAGGAAGCCTGCTCCTATGAAACCTGTCAGAATCACAGATTTAAACACACACACAACACACTGAGGGAGAATATTATTTGGAGAGCTCTCTCTGTCCTTTATCATTCAGCAGTTTATAAAAGCAATTTATAATAGTACAGACAGGAAACAAAAGCTCAGTTAAACCATCTTTCTAAAAAGCACACACACATAAAAAAACCCCACTCCCTTATCTATGTATTTTTGTACTTGTGCAAACAGGCACATTTAAAGTAGAATGTGGGTACTATTCAAATTAATTTGGGGAGGAGCACTGAGGTACAGAATCAAGGGACCAGAGATTAACAAGCCAGAGTTAGAAATTAAGCTGGTGTATTAACAAACCAGAGTTAGAAATTAAGCTGGTGTTCAAGATTGACAGGCAGCAGGAGAGAAAGAACAGCAAATATGGGCAACAACACAACGATGGCACAGGTGCTATTCAAGTACAAAGCACAAGGCAGGCTGCTTGCATATGAAAAATTCACTAGCAATGCACTTCTCTTCCTATAATCCTCACTGGCTATTCATCAAGGTCGGGAGGCAGGAATACTGCTTTCCTCAACTCATATTTATTATCATACACTCGAAGATGGCAAGCCAAATATTTCTAAGGTTTGAGGTGCTAATAAAGCTTCTGCCAAACTCAGTGGCTGAAATTCTATGCCATGTTTGAACATTTATTCGTAATTACCTTTATTGGCTTTTAAGTTGCTCCTGGATCATATCCCTCCCCTCTCCCTTTTTAAACAGTTTATTCACTCACAAAATATTATTCATCAATGTAATCATTCCTACAATCTTTATAAGCCAGCTGTTTCTCAGATTTCTAATAGCATCCCAGTCTCGTACCTTTTAAAAATTTTTCTCTGATTTCTATTTTAGTGTTTCTTTTCTGCCTTATTTCCAATAAAAGCCACTATCCTGTTTAACATGTCTGTCCTGAGCCAAAATTCATTTCTTTGCATCCTAAACAGTTTTGCCAAATTTTACAGCTATGCCAAATCGCTCCAAGGGAACTTACAAATTCCCAGGATAGAAGCAGTCACTAAAGATGTTATGCTACAGATAGCCACCTCCCTGATGGTTATTCCTTCAAGGCAGGCTGGAGATGCAGACAGAATAACACTGGCATCGTATGTGCTTGATCTTACTTCTCCAGGTCAAGCTAGTTTTCAATTTTCCATCAGGATCCTTCAGCTATATCTCCAAGTATTCAAGGAAGTCATCAGATCTTGAGTGCTGTAAAATCTCCCCCAAGATAGTGTTTGCCTTTAAAAGAATTCACCATTTACTAGCCTGAATACTGTAAAAATGCTTTAAGAGAAACCCTATTCTTGGAGAAAAATGGTAGTGGCAGCTACTAAAAATAAACATTTAAAAATAGTAACTTTTCTCAGAATAGGGGTCAGAAATCTTTCTTCAATAGGGAAAAAGAAAAAAAAAACTATCACATGTTTGTATATGTTCTTTCATCTTCACAATATCACTGTGTTCAAAAGAGCTGTTATTATGATCCCCATTTTACTACTGAGGAAACAAACCAAGAGGTCATAATTTGCTCAAGATCACCCAGCAAATAAATGGTTGGAAACGAGAACCAGAACGGAGGCCTTTGGTGCTGTTAGTTCCCTTTTCAGTACACCAAACTGCCTAAACAGCTGCTTTATTTTGTTTTGCGAAGAGAAAGAGAGAGAGTTTAAAAGGAAGACTGGAGAATATTTCCAAACAATAGAAACACAAAACTTGAGAGCTTTTACTCATTCACCACCTACTATGTAACAAGCATTCAATAAATGTAATTTTTAAAGATTTTCTAAAAGTGACAGCCCATTACAGGTGGGAGAGGAGATGAAACAAGAAGAAAAGACATAATTTGAATGTTCTCCAAAGTCCTGAGAGGCATAATTTACTTTCTTTTTCTTCTGGTTGGGGGGTGGGGGTGGAGATTGTAGATGATGCCTTTTGTCTAGAGTGGCTGCTGAGCCAGCCCACGGTGATTCTGTAAGCACCATATTTCCCAATGCCAAGTCATGTTCGTACTATGGGACTCCAAACTCCTCTCGTTTTGCCCAAAGCTGGACATATGACCCAAACTGAGACATTAAATTCGTTCTCCTGAGAACTAGAAACTGGGAAGAACAGGGTCTATTCTGGTTTATGCTGCAAGCTCCCCCACGTGCTCTCAGTGTCTAGGAAAAGACCAGTGAGCAAAGGCTGATGTGTGAAGATGCTGCTCAGAGTAAACCAGTCCCAGGAGGCCCTGGAACCCCAGAGGACAAAAAAGGAACTGGTTTCTGCCCAAGGGGTTCCAGGGCTTTCTTGTCCCATGTATAGTCTCCCAGCGGATCCAAGCACATCCTCTGTAGGGTTTTAAGAATCCCCTGGACCTGCAGGGTAAATGGCCCCCTAATGGCAAGCCACTCCAGTACTCTTGCCTAGAAAATCCCATGGATGGAGGAGCCTGGTAGGCTGCAGTCCGTGGGGTCGCTAAGGGTCGGACACGACTGAGCGACTTCACTTTCACTTTTCACTTTCACACACTGGAGAAGGAAATGGCAACCCACTCCAGTGTTCTTGCCTGGAGAATCCCAGGAACAGGGGAGCCTGGTGGGCTTCCGTCTATGGGGTCACACAGAGTCGGACACGACTGAAGTGACTTAGCAGCAGCAGCAATCTGAGCTTAAATTTTTGGAATTGATTTCTGATAACCGCAACAAAAATAATCTTGCAGAAAAGACAGTAATATTTTTGTACTACTAAATAAATATGGGCAGATATCCAGCAGAATTTTATATAAAAGAAGATCCTGTGGAATGCCCAAGGGTTCAGAAAAGTCTTCTCATTAACTTTAAATGGCAAAAAGCCCACACTGTTACATGGGTAGCATCTTATCAGTTTTAAAGAAAAGAACTCATTTTCTAGGAGTAACATTTCTACATTCTTTTAAGTCCTTTTAAGACTATGCCTTGTTGCAATTTAAGGCATAATCTGGATCACTTCTTGTTATATAATTGAGTCTATCAAAATTAAGCAAACTGCACTAACCTTGACAGAGGAAAGGAAATACAGGCTACACTGAGTTGGTCCTGTTTTTAAGCATGACAGTATACACTTTCTTTTCATTTCTTAAATGTTCTTCACCTCCAGGCAAACTCTGGAGCTTTAGTGTAAGAATGTGCCCCAGGTGCTTACAGAGAGCTTCTGAAAGAGAAGAGAAAGGGCTGCAAAGGCAGGCCCAACAAGGAGGACCACAAAGGTTCTGATTTGATTCTCTCTTCTAGGCTGGAGGTGAGGGAAGGCCGACTCCTCTCTCCATGTCTCAGGAGAGAGCTACCCCAGCGGGTTTATTTAGTCAGTGAAAACATGTGGAGCATGTGCCCTGTGCCCAGTGACGGGCCCCAAAAGCACAGGATCCAGGAGTGTATGACTCTGAGCCACCTCCTAGGTTACACGTTTTTCTCTTCATTCTTCAACTCTCACTGCAAAGACCATGGGCCTAAAATAGTTCACTGTTTTGTCTGTTTGTTTAGCGATCTTACAGGAAAAGGGTGGGGAGGGATTTGTTGGTAATATTTAAAAAGTGGGGAAATCCACTTAAAATTCCATATTTCTACTTTCTCTTCCAAAAATGTGGCTACTAAGGCTAGCTCTCCTGCATGGGGCTGATGCTATGTCATGGGCTGCCTATCGTCACCAAGCATATACCTCCCAAAGTTCACAGCTTGGCTAAATCATTGATTTTCCTTCCAGGCTTGTCTCCTGTCAGAAGCCAAGCTTGAGACTCTGAGCCTTTGTTCCTTTCCTGTCTCCCAATTGAAAAACCATAAACGAAAATTTTTAAAGCTGGTTGTCAACTGTGGGCATATTCTCCAAAAACATGATTTAAATGGGGTCCTTAGTTTACTCACTGTCCTCCTAACCAAGCTCCACCTCGCTTCCACCCTGACCAGTTTTCTCCCTGGGAAAATAAATTTAAGAATGAAACTCTACACAGTTGACCATCTCATCGACAGGCTCCTCATCCATGGATTCAACCTTCACTGATCTGATTCGGACACTACGTTTACAATCTGCAGTTGAAACTGTGGATGCAGAACCAGTGGATACCATGGGACTGGGTGGTCCACAGCGCAATCCTGGACCCAGTCTGCCACAGACACCGTCAAGTTTCTGTAACTCCTGAGCCACAGGGACTGCACCAAGGGTCACTCCAGTGAACACCAAAACAGCCTGAGAACAGAACTGGTAAAGGAGGAGCTGAAGCCATTTGCTAGGAAGGACTGCAGCACCTCTGCCTAGGTTTCAAGGATACATCTTAGTGCCCGGCAGTCAGCTGTGGGCTTTCCTGACCCTCCATGAAACTCCTTACGTGGAGTCTTAACATTCTTAAAGGAGCCTCTGTTTTCTGACAGCTTCTATCTATCCACCCACATTCAGCCCCTCTCTTCCCCAAAGGGTTCAACATAGTCATTCCACACTCCCTTTGCCCTTTCAGGTCTCATGGCTCTTCCATCTCAAGTCCCACTCTCCCAGACTTCTCTGAGATATATTGGATCTTCCATCCTTTTAGCTCAGGGGTCAGCAGGCCATTTTCCCATCAATGGTGCCTACAGTACACTATTTTACCAGAACCCTGAGAGAGAACCAAAGGTGTAATAGAATTCCCAGTGCCCTCATTTGTCTGTGAAAAATCCTTGGTCAAGTCAGTGGGTTTACAGGTTGATTTACAGAAGCGCACGAAAACAGTAACAACAGCAGCAGTTGTCATGTACTAAGCACTTACTATGTGCCCAGTACTATTAACACCCCGTTAACTTCCCTGGCGGCTCAGATGGTAATCCACCTATAATGCGGAAGGACCTGGGTTCAATCCCTGGGTTGGGAAGATTCCGCTGCGGAAGGAAATGGCTACCCACTCCAGTATTCTTGCCTGGAGAATTTCACGGACAGAGGAGCCTGGCAGGCAAAGAATCGGACACGACTGAGCGAGTAACACTTATGTGTGCCATCTAACTTGATCCTCCCAGGTCTATGATGTTGGAACTTTTACTCTACTCCCTTTAACAGAGAGAAAACTGAGGCTTGAGAGGAGAGGCCAGTAAGGGGCAAACCTGAGGCAGGTGCACCCACGAGGTGAGCTTGTATCATTCCTTCCCACCTCTATTCCTTCACACCTGCTCTTCCTGCCACCTTGAATTCCTTCCTTCCTACCTTTCAAGAAACTCACCTCCCTCAGGGGGTTTCTTAGAGAAGGTCTGCAACATTTCAATATTGTTTCCCCAGGGCGGCTAATAAATGCCTGCTGAATAGAATTGGGTTAAATGGAACCACAGGCTCTGACAATTATCCCTCCACTCAAAGTAACACGGACCTGGGATGGATGTTCTTCCCTTGCTAAGAACTTGCCATCAGGCCTGAGCAAAAAGTAGCTCTTCTGACATTAACCTCATTCTTCCGGACAATTTCATGATAGAGCTGAGGAAGTTCTGGGGAGGAGGGAGGAGAGGTAAATTACAGACCAATGCTCCTGTTATCCTCTTCCGAGAGGAATAAAAAGTCTGTGAAGTCGAATGGAAGGATGCAAGCCTGGGGGGACAGAGAGGGTTTCTCCTCTAATATTCTGCCAGGGGAACATTAATCTCCTATTACCAAACTCGGGTTCCAGAATTCTAAACTTCATATAAACAAACTCAGTCAAGTCATTCTTTGCTACTCGAGGTGGTCCTTTAGGAAAGATAAATGAACAGCTAGCAACTATTTAGCTCTGGGGTCATACATATTATCAATAACAATAATTTTCATTGACTGTTTACTCTGGGCTAGACCCAGTGCTAAGTATCTGACAGGCCCAGTCTTATTTGATTTTCACTGCAGCCCTATGAACAATATTAATAAGGAAGGAAATAGGGGTCTAAAATAGTTAGATGGCTTGTCCAAGGTCACTACAAAATGGCTTACAATAAAGGCAGTGGCTAACGGGACAAAAGTGTAATTTTTATGAACAATGCTTACAGGCTTTTTAAGTTCTATCCTTCTTCTTGAAATAATGCTACCTAAAAGCGGGCTGAATAGTTTATTACAAATCTCTCTTTAAAAGATCCAGAAAAAAAATTCCTCCTCTTCTATTGCTGCTGCTGCTGCCTCTTCTATTAAGCCCCTCTAAGTATTATCTATGATAGATTGCCAATGCTCACCTACACTCACATTCTCCTCCTCCTGAGCACACAGTTAAGTCTAAATTTCCCAATATGCGTTGTAGTAAGGTATAACCATATGACTGAGTCCTAAAGCGTGAACAGAAATGTTGGATGCCGCTTCTAGGCTTGGCCCATAGAAACCTCCTTTTCTTAATCCTCAATCTCTCATACCCTCTGCTGGTCAAATGGAGAGGGTTTCAAGCACCAAGAAGTGAGCAAAGCCACAAAATCTCACCCCTGTGTGACTGGGAAAAGTGAGAGCCTCCATGCCAACACACACAGAGCTGAGACTTGAGTGAGAAATAAACATGGATCGTGCTAAACTACCGAGGTTTTGGGTAGTGACAGCAGTCAACCTACACTAACACAGTATTATTGTTGTCACTACATCATCAGCATTTTCCCTGCCAATGGCTCATCTATCATTTATTTAAAGTACACTAAGTAACGGGCTTTCTTGGTGGCTCAGATGGTAAAGAATATGCCTGCGATGCAGGAGACCCAGGTTTGATTCCCGGGTGGGAAAGATACCCTGGAGAAGGGAATGGCTACCCACTCTAGTACCCTGGCCTGGAGAATTCTATGGACAGAGGAGCCTGGCAGGCTATAGTCCACGGGGTCGCAAAGAGTCAGATACAACTGAGCAATGACCACTTTCACACATTAAGTAATGGGCAACACATGCCTATTTTATTCATTTCTCACTATGACACAGGTATTATATGCATGTTACAGGAAATAAAATCAAGGGTCAGAGATCAATAGTCATTTCCTCTGAACAATTACAGCATTTACAATCTGAAAGATTTATTAAGTAATTAATTATAGATTGCCTTATTATACACATTGTATTGATAGGTTAAGTAATTTTCACTCCTGTACTTAGTTGGTTTCTCTTGTACTTATAACTTATTTTCCTCATCTGACAGGAAGGTTAGATCTTACATCTCTAAATTCTGTATCACTTCATACTTTGTATAAATATTTAAGTTAATTAATAGATATATATGCTTTAAATTATCTCTCTATATAATGTGTGTGAAAGTGAAAAAGTAAAAGTGTTAGTTGTCTCTGATTCTTTGCAACCCATGGACTGTAGCTTGCGAGACTCCTCTATCCATGCTCCAGGCAAGAATACTGGAGTGGATATACATTTTATATATATATATATGCTTATTTCAGAACCATCACTTAATGAGTATCATGAATGCAGTTTTTCCACACTTTAATTCCATATGTGACTGTACATGCATAGCACGGTGGCTGGCATATATTCAATAGTCAAGAAATGATTGTTGCCTTCTCTTCCATCCCAACAGCTACTTTAAGTAGGGTCATATGCTGCTTGAAGTAAAAAAGAAAAAAAGAAAAACGTTAGTAAAAAGAGGCTGATTTTAATTACAAAGGATATTTTCCTATCTGGGAGGAAGACTGTCTAAAATGTCAGGAGCTATAGTTAAATGGAGACCAAATGCCAGTTACATGAGCATCCCATTTGTAAATACCTGTGCAGGAGCAGGATATCTACACAAGCCAAGGAGCAAGGCCCACTCCTTCACCAAGGGTGAGCTCAGAATGGTGCCCTGGGACCCACCTTCTATTTGCTCAATTACAGTTCTGTAAGTCCCCACGTCAGGTTCCCTAGAGCCACGGTATGGTTAGCTGTTCAGTTCAGTTCAGTTGCTCAGTCGTGTCCGACTCTCCGGGACCCCATGAATCACAGCACACCAGGCCTCCCTGTCCACCACCAACTCCCGGAGTTCACTCAAACTCATGTCCACAGAGTCGGTGATGCCATCCAGCCATCTCATTCTCCGTCGTCCCCTTCTCCTCCCGCCCGTAGCCAAACACTAAGCTGTCCTCCTACAGCTCCCAGAGGTGTTTTTTGGTTTTTTTTTTTTTTACATTTTGTTAGAAAACAACACACTGGCATCTGAGGAAGATTTCTTCCTTCTGAGGCCGTTTGTGCCCACCTTCATTCACCCATAAGAGTCCATTTCCAAAAAATGTTATTAGCATCATGCAGACACAGACTTCCTTATGGTGATGTCTCATATTAACCACATACAGTAAAATTCTATACCACAATCTTTACATTAGGTAATTAATGTGAAGAGTTCAACTGTTGTTCATTTAAATATCCTGTTCCAAAAAGTCTCTCTTCTTTAAAGAGTTCTTTCAGGATCAAATGGAATACAGACGTGGGTCACTTACTTTATTTGGTACAGTTAAAGTATATATTTGGGCTTCTTACTCTGGAAGGACTGATGCTAAAGCTGAAACTGCAATTCTTTGGCCACCTCATGCGATGACGAGTTGACTCACTGGAAAAGACTCTGATGCTGGGAAAGGTTGAGGGCGGGAGGAGACGGGGACAACAGAGAATGAGATGGCTGGATGGCATCACCGACTCTGTGGACATGAGTTTGAGCGAACTCCGGGAATTGGTGGTGAACAGGGAGGCCTGGCGTGCTGTGATTTATGGGGTCGCAGAGAGTCGGACACGACTGAGCGATTGAACTGAACTGAACTGAACTCTCGCTCAGTAATCAACTGTAATATTTACTTTGTCAATGGAACTGGCTTTTTCCAGGATAATTTTCCCTTTAACTTCAGGGTATCGTCCTTAACAGTAGGCAATAAGGTTAATGCTATAATCAGCTATTAGGTTGGCACATGCAACTTTAGCCGCTATTCAAATATAGCAACACAGAGTAAAGAATATTTAAGCTAGAAAAACACAGGTTTGAAAATTAGTGAATCAAACTCTGGATAACAAGTTGTTTTATTTTTTTCAATTTTTTTTTGTCTCTTTGTGACCCCATGAACTATACAGTTCATGGAATTCTCCAGGCCAGAATACTGGAGTGGGTAGCCTTTCCCTTCTCCAGGGGTTCTTCCCAACCCAGGGATCGAACCCAGGTCTCTCGCATTGCAGGTGGATTCTTTACCAGCTGAGCCACAAGGGAAGCCCACAAGTTGTTTTAAAAATAAATATTTAAGACATTTATCATATATATTCTTTTTAAAATACTGACCAACAGAAAGAAAAACACCAATACAGAATATTAATGCATATATATGGAATTTAGAAAGATGGTAACGATGACCCTATATGCGAGACAGCAAGAGAGACACAGATATAAAAAACAGACTTTTGGACTCTGTGGGAGAAGGCGAGGGTGGGATGATTTGAGAGAATAGCATTGAAACATGTATATTACCGTATGTGAAATAGATGACCAGTCCAAGTTTGATGCATGAGACAGGGCACTCAAAGTCAGCGCACTGGGACAACCCTGAGGGATGGGATGGGGAGGGAGGTGGGAGGGGGGTTCAGGATAGGGGACACACGTACACCATGGCTGATTCATGTCAATGTATGGCAAAAACCACTACAATATTGTAAAGTAATTAGCCTCCAATTAAAATAAATAAATTAACCAAAAAAAAAAAAGAAACCATAAAAGTTATAAGCATAAAAAAAAAATACTGACCGAAAAAAAAAAAAAGTCTCAAAAGATCATATACATGGTGACATTCCCCAAATGACAAAATTATAGAGTTGAAGAACAGATTAGTGGTTGCTAGGAGTTAGTGATTGTGAGGATAACAGGAATGACTGCGACTGCAAAGAAGCAAAACGGGACACTTCTGCAGTGATGGGACAGCTTTACACCTTGATGACTACAGTGGTGACATGCTTCTGCACAGGAATGACTATGACTGCAAGGAAGCAGAACAGGGGAGACTTTGCAGGGATGGGACAGTTTTACACCTTGATTACTACAGTGGTGACATGTTTCTGCATGTGATAAACCAGCACAGAACTATACCCATACTTTATAAAGCAATGTCAATTTCCTGGCTTTGCTACTACACTAGTTAGATAAGATGTAATCAATGGGAGCAATTGGGTGGAGAGCAACCAGGACCTCTCTGTACTATCTTCACAGTTTCCTGTAAATCTTGAATTATTTCAAAATTACAAGTTAAAACAAACAAACAAGAAAAATAGCTAGAGCTTCCTTGGTGGCTCAGCAATAAAGAATCCGCCTGCCAATGCAGGGGACATGGGTTTGATCCCTGATCCAGGAAGATCCCCCATACTGCTAAGCCCATAAGCCACAACTATCAAGTCTGTGCTCTACAGCCGGGAGCCGCAACTACTGAAGCCCAAAGCCAGAGAGTCCGTGGTCAGCAACGAGAGAAGCCCTCCCAGTGAGAAGTTTGCACACTGCAGCAGAGTTGCCCTCGCTCATCCCAACTAAAGAAAAGTCCTCACAGCAATGAAGACCCAGCACAGTGAACAAATAAATAAATAAAACTTGTTTAAAAAAAAAAAGTTAAATGCTGGAGTTAAATATATTTCATAGAGCAATTTACTCCTCTAAAAAGATTAAATAATGCCCAAGCCTATGCAAATATATTTCATCATTTAATTTTCCATTCTGTATACAAATGAACTACCGATTATCTTGACAAAACCTACGAGAGAGTGACAGTAGAGTAGGTTTTAGAATTGATGTTGCTGTCAGGATGCTTATTGTTCAGGTCAATGTCAGTAACATGAACCACGCTGACAGCCAACATCCAGATATCTTACAAAGGGCAGGAAGTATACAATATATAAAAAATAAGGACATGTATTTAAAGATTTATTTTAAAATCTGTAAGATTCTGCCACAAAAAAAAAAAAAAAGAGAGAGAGAGAGCCATCAAATAGAATACTTCAAATATAACTTAACCTATTTTGTGATTTCTGTATGCTAATCAAGAGCCTATTGAGCATATGATTACATGTAATTTCCAAAATGTATTCTTAGACGTATGTGATTACCAACTATTATGAGATTTATTTTTTATGTACACAAGGCAATCATTTCTACAATACAAACATCTCTCTGGCTAAATTAATGTAAATTGTTGCGATATGCCAATAATAAATAAGAGACAAAAAGAATTACAGAAGGTGGGAGATGCAAATTAAATGAAGCCACTGTCTGTTATTTTCACTAGGGATCTTTTTATCACTGATTAGACAGGGATCTTTTTATCACTGATTAAAATGTAACATTCTGGGACTACATCAAAAACACAACTCCCTGATTCCCTGTATCTCACACCTAAGCTGGCTCAACACTGGTTCATCATGACTCGGAATCTAAAGAGAGGTTGGCAGCACTTCATAAATACCTTCCTGTTCGCTCCTTCCTACAGTGATGCAATTTGACCTACATTTCCAGCGCCCATTGAAACTTCGTAGGAGGGGGAAGAGGAGAGTTTTTCATTTCTCCTACCCTCTGATTAACTAGGACAGCAAATGCCACTCAAGGGACTGCTACTGGGCAGAAGCAAAGGGGGGAAAAAGTCATGTTGGTAGGAAATTCCACAAGAGAACATTTAGAAATATTTCATTCTCTGATTCTGCAAACAAACTGTCATGGCTTCACAAGACAACAGCAGAGAAGTTGCTCCACTTTCCACTCTAATCAGCCTAGGACACTATAGGCTGTTTCATTTACTTCAGGGTCCCAGCACGATGAAAATTAAACGTGAACCATAGATTCATCTTTGCAACAGTCTTTTTTTAAAAAAGAAACTATTAATTTTAGAGTGATTTTAAATTTACAGAGAAGTTGTCAAGACTAAACAGAGAATCCCTATATACCCCCACAGCTCGTTTCCCCATCGCTCATCTCTTACGGTCACATTTGTCACAACAAATGAATCAATATCGACACATCATTATTAACTGAAGTCTGTATTTCATTCAGATTTCCTTAGTTCTTGCCTAATGCCCTTTACCTGCTCCAGGATCCCATCCATACCACATTACATTTAGCTGTCCTGTTTCCTGCACTCCTCCAGACTGTGACTGTTTCTCAGACTTTCCTTTTCTGATAACCTTGACAAAAGTTTTGAGGAGTATCGGTGAAGTACTTTGGAGAAAGAGTTGAATTGTTTATCCAGTGTCTTTCTCATGATTATAATGAGATTATGGAATCGGGGGAGGCAGACCACAGGGCTGAAGTGCAACCCTCATTACTTCACTTTAAGTGTTCATTTGTCACTGGTTGTGTTAACGTGATCATTTGGCAGACATAATATCTGTCAGGTTTCTCTACTGTAAAGGTTCTCCCCCACTTTTCCATACTGTATTCTGGGGAAGGAAGCCACTGTGCACACATTTAAGGGATGGGCAGTTATGCTTCACTTCCTTTCTGGAGATTATTGACAAAAATTGTTTGCAACTCTTCCACATCAAAAATTTAGTCTCTCTCATTTGCTTACTATTCAGTCATTTATTTGTATCAGTGTGGACTTAGGGGTATGTGTTTTATATTATTATTTTGCTATGTTACTTTTTATTTTACATCTTAAGTTATAACTTAAAACTATTATTTAGTTCAATCATTCCAGCTGTGACCACCGGGAGCCCTTTTAGGCTCCTGTGTCCCTTTGACATACCCCATCAATGTGCGTTATGCATCTGTGTGGGTTTTTTGTTTGTTACTCCTTGCTTTCTGGCATTAAAATATGCTCCAGGCTCATCTTGCTTATTACCTTCCCCAGCTGTAGAATTAAGTTGGGTCTGGTTCCTTTTATTGGAAAATGGTATTAGAAATCAAGACCTGGGAATTGGGGCTTATCAAAGTCTGTTCAAGTCTGATGCTTTTAAATTTCTACATGAACTACTTGTACAGTAAATCAACACAATTATCTCATTAAATATTAATAGCTTCATTTTGCGGCATAACATGCTAAATCATGAAGAGGATGCTTAGTAATCAAACTGCCTTCTGATGGTCCAAACTTTCAGGTTTGATATGACAATAAATGACTTATTATAATGAAGTTCCTGGGGGGGTGGGAGAAGTGGGAAAGAAAGAGAATAGAGTTGTTTGTTTTCCATGGTTGGGGGCAGGGAACAAAAATCTAGAATTAAATGTGGTATGCTTTCTGTTCTATGCAAGGTCTCCTCCTTTTCACCCTTATTACCATTAAATGCTACTTGCTTTATGTGAGCTCTTAATTACCTGAATTAAAGGAAAACACAAATATCAGATCTAGCTATGAAATGCATTGATGATGATCTGTGACAGCAGCTACACCTTCCTATTTATAGTCCGAATACTTTAATGTTACACTTAGTTTATCTTTGTTGAGACTAATCAGTGGAACACAAAGACAGAGCCAGGAACTCTGTAGTGGGGGCGCCTAGTGGGAAGCAAACAGATTTCCATTGAAAACTGAACCACACAAACTGGAGTTAATCCCATGCAACACACACAGAAAAATTCTTCACCTCTGACTCCAACCATCAGTCTGTGTAAACAGACTATGTGAATAAAATCTCTGGTAACCTCACTCCCCCTCCTCCTCTTTTTTTTTTAAATAGAACATAGATTGGTACCAGGACCTAATGCTGATTTTTCTCTGTCATTGTTTTCTCACGCTGTCTGATTAAGATTTATATTCAGTAAACACTTCTTGAGCCTCTTCTGTGCACTACACAGCACAATATGCCTAGCGCTTCCAGTTAATCCAATGGATTAAAAAAAATTAAGAGCTCTGTTCCCACTATTCCCTCTCAGCTGAGCTGCTGAAGCTGTTGACAAATACGTCAGGCCTTGACAGTACTGAAGGTGCAAAATGGTTTGGAGGGCACATGGCTCAGCATCTACTTCTGCTGTTGTCTGATACCATCTTAGAAAAGATCATAACTTCCCATCTGTAAAACATATAATCAAACCTACTTCTCAAGGAGAATGCAGGGGAAGCACAGCCCAAGCCCACACAATGGATTCAATAAGAACTGGCTTGTGTTTACACTTCACGTTTCATCATAATCACATCTAAGAAACACAGTAGGACTGCCCAACTGAAGTATTCCATTACCTTTTTTCATTGCCAATTTTACTATCTTTGTAAACCCTAAAATCGTGATCTTAAAAAAAAAAAGTCAATTCCCTAATTCCCCAGTTAACCTGTCTTTGACAAATAAACAATGCCCATTCATTCAAGAGGCATGGACCAGAATGACAGGAAATATTAACAACAATAACAGCTAACATTGCCTGAAAGCTTATTTTGTGCCAGATACTATGTAGATGTAGCACAACAGGCCCATGAAATAGTTTAACTGTCCCTAATTTCAAAAAGTCAGATACCACTTAGCAACAGAACAACAATTTCCAAATTTGAAACTGAGGCTAGAGAGGTGAAGGAACTCGTGTATGGGTGCCATGCACCTGGGCTAGGCAGCCTACTGTTACAAAAAAAAGAACAACATAACAAACAACAACAGTATGATATCAAACAACTGAACATAAACATCTGTCCCTTACCCTTTCCAAACACTGTTGCACTGGGTGCTACAGTGGAATGAAAGAATCAGCTAAAATGTATCTTTGCCTCAGAGATCCAAAGTGAGAGGGCTTCTGCCCTCAAAAGGACTCCAAAATGAGACTTCCTGCTTCCAAAATGTGGTTAATAAGAAAAACGCAGTGAAGTCTCCCTACATTACAGAAAGTAGCCGCTCCCCGGCCCAGCTTGCAAGGCTATTCACTCTTCGGCCCCAGAGATGGCCTCAGCGCGTTCACACTGCAGGCCTGCTTCTGTATCCAGCTAGCTTCTTTGGGGCTCAGTTCAGAAGTTACTACCTCTTCATCCAAATGGAGCTAATCCCACTACTGATTCCCTAAACTGGTGTAAAAGCACTCCAGCTGGCTCCCTTATTGATGTCAGCATCCCAGCTACTTAGTATCCAGGGCTCCTGCCTCCTGGAATTACTCCTAGGACAGTCACAGGCGTGGAGAAGAGCAATCAGTTTTAGGAATCAGACCAGGATTTAAATCCGGTTTTCTACTTACAAACTGTGTGACCTCAAGCAAGTCAGTTCACCTCTCCCGATTCGGGATTAATGGAGATGAGAGCAGTAAAGCGCAGAAACTTGCACAAAGTGCCATCATCACCACTGTTCCCATGCTACTGATGAGCACTTGAGGCTCCGAGTTGTGAAAAACCAAAGGTCACAAAGCTGGTGAATGGTAGGGGGCAAGCTTGAAGCCAGTTCTTTTTCCTTCCAACTCTGCTGAGCATCAATCTGAAGCACCATGCTTGGCGATAAGGGTATAACTGTGAAACAGACGGACAGGTACCTGCTCTCTTGATGCTTACCTCCTGGTAGGGAAAACAGCCACCAAACCTTTACACAAGTGGAAAGGTGCTCAAAGGAGTAAGAGCAGGGGGCCTGAATACAAATGGGTTTGACCCCATGTAACAAGATCCCTGGAATTCGTCTGGAAGATCAGAGAAAGCTTCCATGAAATGAAGAGGTGGCAAGAGAAAAGATTCTAAGGAAGCATATTAGAGGAAAACATCTATTTCTGCTTCATTGACTATGCCAAAGTCTTTGACTGTGTGGATCACAATAAACTGTGGAAAATTCTGAAAGAGATGGGAATCCCAGACCACCTGACCTGCCTCTTAAGAAACCTGTATGCAGGTCAGGAAGCAACAGTTAGAACTGGACATGGAACAACAGACTGGTTCCAAATAGGAAAAGGAGTACGTCAAGGTTTATATTGTCACCCTGCTTATTTAACGTATATGCAGAGTACATCATGAGGAACGCTGGGCTGGAAGAAGCACAAGCTGGAATCAAGATTGCCGGGAGAAATATCAATAACCTCAGATATGCAGATGACACCACCCTTATGGCAGAAAGTGAAGAGGAACTCAAAAGCCTCTTGATGAAAGTGAAAGAGGAGTGAAAAAGTTGGCTTCAAGCTCAACATTCAGAAAACAAAGATCATGGCATCTGGTCCCATCACTTCATGGGAAATAGATGGGGAAACAGTGGAAACAGTGTCAGACTTTATTTTGGGGGGCTCCAAAATCACTGCGGATGCTGATTGCAGCCATGAAATTAAAAGACACTTACTCCTTGGAAGGAAAGTTATGACCAACCTAGATAGCATATTAAAAAGCAGAGACATTACTTTGCCAACCAAGGTCCGTCTAGTCAAGGCTATGGTTTTTCCCGTGGTCATGTATGGATGTGAGAGTTGGACTGTGAAGAAAGCTGATCGCCGAAGAATTGATGCTTTTGAACTGTGGTGCTGGAGAAGACTCTTTAGAGTCCTTAGGACTGCAAGGAGATCCAACCAGTCCATTCTAAAGGAGATCAATCCTGGGTGTTCATTGGAAGGACTGATGCTAAAGCTGAAACTCCAATACTTTCGCCACCTCGTGCAAAGAGTTGACTCACTGGAAAAGAGTCTGATGATGGGAAGGATTGGGGGCGGGAGGAGAAGGGGACGACCAAGAATGAGATGGCTGGATGGCATCATCAACTTGATGGACATGAGTTGGAGTGAACTCCGGGAATTGGTCATGGACAGGGAGGCCTGGCATGCTGTGATTCATGGGGTCGCAAAGAGTCGGACACGACTGAGTGAACTGAACTGAAGATACCAGAGCACCTGCAAAGGCTGGCGAGGTAGGTGGGGCGAGATCAGAGGACCACAGCAGAACACAGTAAGGACACTGGATGTCACCCATCACTTAAGCAATGGGAAGACACCAAAAGATTGGCTGCCTGTAATGAAACAGTAGTAAAATGTTTATTCTAACCCCAGCTCCCTGATTTCAGGGTCATTTGGTATCTTTTTATGGTCAGTACTTCTAGGTCACAGCAAGTATACTTCTGATAAATATTTGTGAGTCATATGAGAGAATCTTTGGTAAAGACAAACCATTTGTCCCTCTTTCTAATTTCACAGCTGATGCTTCTAGTAAAGTTCTTACGCTGATTATCATAAATGGGTGTGGATCTCTTTTCATTGTCTGGCCATAAGTTTCTGGAAAACAGAGTGAATATCGTATTTATTTTTCTATCCCTCAAAGCCAAACGATCAACAGTTATAGATTGAAACAGATCTTCTTTTAACAACCAAAAATTTCCTCTTACATTTCTCCATTGCCTGAGCAAGAATCTTCATCCTACCTTAGGGAAATAGACCTGAAGGGATAATTGTCAAGGACTTAAAAAAAGAAAAAAAAAAAGTTCTGCTTTCCTTTTGAAGCATAATTTTAATATCAGAAATCCATTTTGTTACTGTGTGATTAAAAGTACAATTCTTATATTTTAGGATAAATCACTTGTACAGTTCACATGCATTAAAAAAAAAAATCTTAGCTTAATTTTAACCAAGAACAAAATGCCCCAACAGAAGGTCTTTCAGTGATTTTCCAATTCTTCTGAAAATTGTTCAGATTCTCTCTCTGAATATTTAATTACCCTAATAAGGGCAGGGTAACTGTTTAGGCCATTTATATTAAAAGACAGAACTGAGTCATAATCAATAGTCCATATACTTGAGGGTTTATTTTGGGATTTCGGGGAATGAGGATGATACGATAAAATGATGAAACTGGGATTATGAATATGCTACTAGGGTGTGCTAGTAATTTTCTCTTTGATCCTTTTTCCATCCCCAGACAAATTTTCCACCATTCTGACCCTGCTCTGGGCCCCAAAGGCTGACCTCTATGGGTGGCATCACTGGGTTCATGCAGACAGGCTTCCAGGTGGGTTTGGCCAATAGAAGGCACTGGAAGATCAAAGGAGGAGGAAAGAATGTGGGGGAGGGGAGTACTGCCTCTCTCTTCCCTCCCAAGTCTGGGATGCATTTTCTGGCAGTGACTAAATCCCTCCGGGACTATAGCCCCTGTCAGACAGCCCCTCCTATTTGGCTCCAGCTCCCTCACTGGACTCCAGGAATGAATGCTATGTCTTCTCTTTGCTCCTCTGGACCTAGCAGTGATAATGGCTTCCCATTGCTGTTATCATTTCTGGGTGATGGGAACCTCTTGTCACCCTTAACTCTTTCGGCTGTCTGAAAATAACCCCTTCATTCAAGTCCTGAACCATTAGAGTTGGACTACTTCCTGCCAGAACTAAGAATTCAAACCACAGAATTGTAAAACCAGCAAATCTCCCTCCTCTGCATGTGAGCAGTTATCACAAAGGTTATTCATTTTCCAGAGCAATTCCTTCACACCAGGCACTACCTGTAAGCGCTTATGTTTCTCTTATATTTCTCAGGCAGAAATGACACCTTTTAAACTGGTCAGTGCAGGAGAACACGGGAGGGTGCTCTTGGAAAACAGCTCGCAGAATGGAGGGGTGACACTTTACCATTCTCTAGGCACTCCAGTGTTCTTGCCTGGAGAATCCCAGGGATGGGGGAGCCTAGTGGGCTTCTGTCTATGGGGTCACACAGAGTCGGACACGACTGAAGTGACTTAGCAGCAGCAGCAGCAGGTAGGACTGTGCTGCATGTCAAAAATAATATGTTTACAAAGAGATGCTGCTGCTGCGTCACTTCAGTCGTGTCCAACTCTGCGTGACCCCATAGACAGAAGCCCACCAGGGTCCCCCGTCCCCGGGATTCTCCAGGCAAGAACACTGGAGTGGGTTGCCATTTCCTTCTCCAATGTGTGAAAGTGAAAAGTGAAAGTGAAGTCGCTCAATCGTGTCCAACCCTTAGTGACCCCACGGACTGCAGCCTACCAGGCTCCTCCATCCATGGGATTTTCTAGGCAAGAGTACTGGAGTGGCTCGCCATTGCCTTCTCCGACAAAGAGATGCTGCTTCCTCCTATTTCTCCCTGGGGTTCCTCTCGATAAGGGTATGGAATCAAAGTCAGCACTTCATTTTCACGCCAAATACCTAGAAGTTGTATCACTGCCTGGGGAAGCTGACCTGTGTATCACTTCACTTTGCTAGTTTCTCAGACCAAAGGATCTTCTTTACCACTAGCCAAGGCACACAGAAAGAAAGCCAACCACCTTGTAATACTAGCCACCTGCCTGAGACCTTTCCTTCTTTCATAGGATAAATCTTTCTTCTGTACTAGGCAAAAGACTAGCAGAATGAGAACATTCTGCTTTGCTCAGCCTCGCCTGTCTCTTTAACAGATCTGACCAGATTAGCACTTTTCTTTTCCAATGAAGAGGACAGGCATAGGCTTATACCATAATCTGCTCTGAGCTCCTTCAGATTTTTCTTTTACCAAGGCGACTGGATTTGAGGTTAGATGATAATTGAAATCACCTGGGAGCCTCTAAACAAGCCACCTTGCTTTCACTTGGCACGAGTAGCCTGGAGGTTACTGTATTTCTAAACATCGGAGCGTTCTTTTCATCAATCAAGAGTTGATTTAAAGAATCCTTCTAAGAGGTTGATAAGAACCCATGTGGCTTATGTCAACAAGCCACTCCAAACAGACTCCAAACATCTCCCTCTGCAACCAGCAGGCATTCAGAGCTGGTGGCAAGAATTACTAAGATAAAGACAGGCAGATACACTACAGACTGTGGAAAAGATACCCCTCAAGACAGGCTGGTCAAACAGCAAGAGAGCTCTCATGCCCATCCCAGCGGGGAAGCCCCGCTCTTCAGCCTGAGTAACACTGAAATGCAGTGGGGTGAATAAAACTTGGTTCTAACTCAACGTATATCCATTTCAAAATATCTGCTACTCTTAGGTGTTGATGTCAGAGAACGTTTTATTGGAAAACTCTACGCAGCTGTGTGGCTACACATCAAATGTTAACAGTGGTGTCTCCATGTAGTAGAAATGTGAGTAACTTCTATGTCCTTCTGTGTATTTGAGAAATCCCCCAAATTTCTACAAACACCTATGATTCCTGTGATCGTGAAAAAATTTATTAAACCAAACCCTATACGGATTCTGGAATTTTAGTTTTCTATAAGAATCAAGTTTATGTACTTCTTGAAACTCAAAATCCAAGTGATGTTTCTGGGCTTTTGTGTATTTTAAGACTTTCAATAGTACAATCATTTTATGAACCATGTTTTCAAATGAAGAACTGGTTCACAACGTAAACACTAGCATGTGAAATTGGATTTAACATGCAAATTTTTTTCCGGACGCATCACAACTTGAGATGATTTAGATTCTTCAAGTTCAAAATTCACTATCTTCATACTCTGTGGTGCTCCTAATACAGATGAAAAATGGAACTGTTTTTGTAAGAATACCATACAGACGATATCATATGCAATGAAATGGGTAAGAGACTACAGATAAAAAACAGACTGGTGTTTCTTCCACCACAAATGCTAGCCAATAAAAACTTTCCAGTCTACAGCTGATTAATACTTGACACCAGATCTCTGGAAAAGAAAGCTGATCGTTGCTGGCAGTTAGCTAAAGCAACAGACACACTCAGAAACCTGCCTACTACTGCATCATGACTGCTGTTCACTGTGACAACTGATTTTTCAATTCAGTGCCACTTACAGTTGTAAACAGAAACCTAAAGTATGTACTAGCTTTTCGGGGAGCTACCTTTCTCATAATCTATAATGGCTAAACATGTGTTATTCGGTGTCTTGTAGGGTTGAAATTAACAAGGAATCTTAGAAACCATAAACATCTTTACTAGCTTCAGGAAGCTAGTAAATTTGAACAAGTGATTCCTTTTAAACTGTCCTGATGTTATGGTAAATGGTCTCTTTTCTAACTTCAATTTCCAAATGATTTATAGTTGTAACTACCAGGACAATAATAATCAACAGGATGAGGAGTGGAGGGAGGAGAGAATAGAGTTTTAAATATCCCCTCTTAGAGCAACTAAGAGTAGCTAAGAGCGGATATTTAATCTCCTTTTGTGTTCACTATATTAAAACTTTTTATAAAAAGTGAATACAAAAAAATGAAAAACATACATTTTTTCAATGCATTACTCTGCTAGCACTCTTTACAATTAAGTTCAAGGATTCTAAAGGTTCAAAATGTCTGCAAAAATGAAACCATGAGACAAATTACATTTTGACTAGTGCTAACAGACTATGTTTAGAAGTTGTAGAAATCAGTGTCTGAAACAAATTGGAAAAAAAGAGACAATTTAAAAACTAGTGTTAAATGCTAAAATGAGATTCTAAAGCCAGGTTAAAAGTCTTGTGATTTCTCAGTTTACAAGATCCGGCCAAACAAAAACCCCCATATTGCCATTATGATCATGTTGATGGTTTAGATGACAATGAAACTTTAATACTGAGAGGAAAAGGGCCTAACATACAGCACAACAGTTAACAGAACACAGTTTGGAGACCTTAATTAAATGAAGGGGTCAAGGGCTCCTCTCAAAATTTCATGTAGTGATGGACCTGAACAGCAGAAAACAAAGCAGATCATTTAAGAGAAGAGTCCAGGGGTTGGGAGGAGGACAAGTGACTACACCAAAGGTGGTAATTACAGCCTGAGGAAGTAAAAACGGCCAGACTGAAGGGCTCCGAGAGGTACTTCAAAACCAGCTAATCAAGGGAAGATGAGGCAGGGGAAATCGGCTCCCCGACTGGTTATCTATGGGGAAATGAAAAGACACTGGGACTCCAAAGCAAGAGCAAACAAAAACAGCTGCAAAGGAGCAAGGTGACTATTAGATAACTTCATCACACACCAGTGTCCCTACAGTAAAACAGAGGGTACTTATAGGTTCACCATTCTCCAGGCCAACCTGGGACCTTGGAAAACCAGAAAAGGGGCTTCTTCAGTTGGTAAACCACCATTCTAGCACCACCCTCCACAAAGGCACAGGTAGTCAAAGCACACAGGGGTCCTCTTGCCCAAACTGTCATACACAACAGGGGTAACAGCTTACCTTTTCCAAACCATATTCTTACAAAAAACCGGGGAACATATGCTCTTCTCTGCTTTCAAAATATTAGAGTATAAAACAGGAAAATATGTGAAAATGCTCTGAATAAAATCACCCTGTATTGCACATTTTACTGATTGAAGCATGGTTTAACTCATATTCTAAAGGCTATATAACTGTAGGGTGAGCCTTCAACTAACTTATCTGGAAGGTCTAAAAGGTTTAAGGTATTAGCAAGGATGCAGTGAAAGCAGCTAGACACTTCAAGGAGAGAAACAAACACAGGACAGTGTGAAACATTCAGTGCAGAGGCGTGTAACAGTATGTATCTCACTGTGTCCTAAAGGGATCATTATGCACTGGGTAAAAATGTTCTTAACAGGGACTCTGTTAGCAAAGAACAGTTCAGTGACAGTCCATGTGCTTTCCTTCTAAAACACAAGCGAAATGCATGTTTTATAAAAGATCACCACAGAAGAAATGGATAGATACATTTACTACTGCACTTAGAGAAGTAAGTACTGATTAGCTGAAGTAGAAACTGGTGGTGTGGAGCCACAAGACTGGGTCTCAAACAGGTTTAAGAGGCATATGGGGTTGGGAGGGAGAGAACTGTTGCACATATTACATGGGATAGATAATGCACAAAGTACCTTGATAGTATATTAAAAAGCAGAGACATTACTTTGCCAACAAAGGTCTGTCTAGTCAAGGCTATGGTTTTTCCCGTGGTCATGTATGGATGTGAGAGTTGGACTGTGAAGAAAGCTGATCGCCGAAGAATTGATGCTTTTGAACTGTGGTGCTGGAGAAGACTCTTGAGAGTCCCTTGAACTGCAAGGAGATCCAACCAGTCCATTCTAAAGGATAGCAATCCTGGGTGTTCATTGGAAGGACTGATGCTAAAGCTGAAACTGCAATACTTTGGCCACCTCATGTGACGAGTTGACTCACTGGAAAAGACTCTGATGCTGGGAAAGGTTGGGGGCAGGAGGAGAAGGGGATGACAGAGAATGAGATGGCTGGATGGCATCACCGACTTGATGGACATGAGTTTGAATGAACTCCGGGAGTTGGTGATGGACAGGAGGCCTGGCGTGCTGTGATTCATGGGGTCGCGGAGAGTCGGACACGACTGAGCGACTGAACTGAACTGAACCCACAGAGAGACCCACAAATGTTCGGATTGCGGACATCTGTGGTTTTCCCAGCCCTGCATCCAGTCCCCCTGCTGAGGAATGACAGTTGGCCCAACAGGCACTTTCTTGGTGAGGCAGGAACCAAGGCACCTGCCAGCACCCAGTCTGAGCCTGAGCAATACACTTAGTAGGGAGACGGGTTAAAAACAGCTGGAGAAGTTATGAAGCCTGGCACCCTGAGGACATTCTCCACTGAGTCCTTCTGCTACCTAAATCCCTGAGGCTGCCCTGGATCTGATCCATTCTAAGGCCTGGTTCTTCAGCTCTACTGTCAATGCTGGGAGCTACACCGCATCCTCCAGCAACCTCCTTTTTTTCTTAAAGTGGCCAGATTTAGTTTCTGTTGCTTACAGCCAAGGATTTTAAGCTATTATTCTTAAGTTATTATTCTGAGTTGAGAAGAATCAATTTTCTTAAAGATTTGGGAGAGAAAATTTGACTGGCAAGTAATTTAGACAATGTTATGGTAAAACAAAGGCATAATCATGGAGTAGAATACAAAATTCATGCAGAATTTAAAGATCCTGGGTTTTTCTTTTGAGATTTTTTAAAATGTGTCTCTTACCACTTCTCACTCTCTCCCTGCCCCATGCAAATATCTTCAGCAAGGAGCTTTAAGTATAGAGATTAACTTGATTTAACTTTCAGGATCTGACCTCAGGCCAGGCAAGACCTGTGGAAGAAGCCCTGCCCTAACTGAGCAAAACAATGATCACTGTTTTAAGCCACCAAGTTGTGGAGTAGGTTGTTACTATTCAGCAATAGATAAATCACACTAAGTCTACATTCTTTTATTCCATGCATAGCTTAAAGTTTCCTAGGAAGGAACTCAACACTCCAGTGTTTCCAAATAATCGTGTCACAGTTAGATGTGGTTTTACACTTCTTACATGTTTTGCAGTCAGGTCCGTGTTTCTGATTACACAGAAACAATGAAATGCACCTCAGCTGGAACACAGAGGTTCAGGCAGGAGGCAAAATGTACCCATGACCAAGTGAACTCCAGTGAAAATAAAGCAAAAATTTTCTCAACTCATCATAGCTACACCACAAGGACACAGCAATTGAAGGCGACTAAGAGAAGAAAGATGAAGCAGAATGGCCACGTTTAAAAACTAGAGAACTCAAGACGTATTCTCCCTTTACCAGTGTCGGCACCTGGATCTGCCTTCCACATTCTTGAGAGGCACCTTCATCACACACACACTTCACAACCTTTCTTTAAAAGTCCACCACTCACTAGAGAAAATGCTTGCTTTAGGTCACCTTCTATTCAACAGCGACTAATATTTAAACAGTACCAACCCTATGCCCGTGAGCCTCTGAGCACTCTTTTTCTTTCCCCCTTTTCTGATAGTGATACGAGGGTAAAGGGAGCATGACTGGGTGAAACTAGACCACATACCTGTCTTGGTCAAGGTACCTGGTCTGGTGAGAGGGTTTCGGCTGCTGAATGTGGCAGACAAGGCTCTGCCCTCATGCAAACCTATATCCAGAAGGGGTAGATACTAGGAGCTAATATTATCATCATCAGCAGCACTATTATCACTGTCATATCTGTGATTATTATACCTCACCCCTCCCACCACTTCTTCCTCCTTAGTTACTGCTAGGTATCTGGCACTCTGCTAAGCACTTACCTCATTTAACCTTCACAATAGCTTACCAAGGTATTAGCACATTTTACAGATGGAGAGACTGAGGTCTAACTGGACAAAGGCCACACACTAAGTGCTGAGGCTCATGCTTGTAACCACTAGCCTATATTCCCTCCATAGGCATGACTGACTTATGAAATTGATATTTGTTTAGTCCTGTATGGAAGTTTTTTCTTTCCTGTCGGAAGAGTCTGGAAAATATTCTTGCTTATTACTAACATAAAAAACATTTTTAAAGACATATGAGAAAGTCTATTTCACTTCTCATTCAATACAACAGGGGAATGGTCATCTTGGGGAGTGAGGCCTTAATCAGCCACAGGTATGAGATGTTTTTAATCTGCATGTTTATTCTTTAATAATAATGTTATCATTTTTCCTAATTATAAAAGCAGCACATGGTAGCCGAAAAAAAAAAATGACAAAAACATAAAAGAAAGAGATCATCACAGTTATTACTCCCTAGAGATAATCAGCTCCTATTAGTATTTGGTGTTTCCAGATCCTTTTTGGTTTCTATACACAGGGCTTTTATCCACCTTAAAAATTACACATTAAACATATTTTCATGCTATTCTCTGTTTTCTTAAACATCATTCCCAAGTCAATAAATATCAACCCGCAACATCCTGTTTAAAGACTGCTCAGTATTTTACTGTATGGGTAGGCTCTAATTGACTTAATCAAGCCTTTATTAATAGGCATTCAGATTACTTTCTATGTTTTGCTATCACAAAAGCATCTATGCACCTTTAAGATAAATTCCTACACTTCAGCTTCCCATTCCATGACTCTGGATTTATACTGCCCCAAGTGTCACCCAGAAATTACGTACCAAATTAATCTTTTTTTTTAAAGAAGGAAACTCTTATGTTAAAAATAATAACGTAAAATTTCTAATATTCAGGTTGAATGGCCAAGAAACTTTAAAACTGCAATTTATTTCTAAATGTCTAAAATGTCAATTCACGCCTCTGATCAAATTGCATTAGGTTTACATCTGGAGGGGGAAAACACTAAAGTAACCAATATGTGGGTTTTATTTTCAGTACAGTGTTGTTTTGAAAAGTTAAACTCTGAAAATAACGTATTTGCTGTAAAAGAAGCAATTAGTAGAGAATTTTTAAAAAGGCAGGAAGAGAAGCAAAAAAAAATAATCATCATCATCAATTACAGCAGCCACCAATTCACCAATTCTGCATCCTATACAAAGGCCCAGGGAAAAGGGTCGAAAGAAAAGGCAGAAACTAGAAGAAGCAACTCTCGGAGCTTCAGGGCCAGCCAGATGAAATTACACACAGACATATACATCTAAACACTCAGAACACACCAATCCTGGAGCTAGTCTCCAGAGGTTAGAACACAAGAGGAATCTTTGTGTGCTTGATTTAACCAAACATCATGCAGAGGAGGGTGGGGCAGGCCGCCTACAGGTAAGGGTGTCACCTAAGCAGCCTGAGGGCCTAGTATCAATTACTTCCCCTCTAGGGCACAGTCTGCTCTTTTCCAGAGAAAGGCGACTCATTGGAAAAGACCCTGGTACTGGGAAAGATTAAAGGCAGGAAAAGGGGGTGACAGAGGATGAAATGGTTGGATAGTGTCACAGACTCAAAACACATGAGGTTGAGCGAACTCCAGATGGTGAGGGACAGGTAAACCTGGCATGCTGCAGTCCATGGGGTGGCAAAGAGTCATATACAACTTAGCGACTGAACAATAATAACCAGGGCACAGAGAGGGTGACAGGAACTTGAGGCTTAAGACAGCTCCAAAGGCACTGATTCCCATCAAAACCATCACACAAGACAGGGCTCAATCATCAATTTCTATAGAAAACTGAGCAACATGAGAACATTTTTAGCAATAAATAATTTACTGATGAATACAATGTGTGAGATAAAGAGGGAAGGTCACACATGGTAACTAATAACAACTAACCTACTGGAGTCTCTTGCTAATGAGTCCAATGGGGGCAGGAGATAAAGCCTCCATGTCAAAAGTACTAAATTCTTGAGAAAGCAAATGGCAGGGGGGAGGGCTGCTTGGTGACGCCACAAAAACTACAGGACTTACAGGTCTAACATTCTTCTAGGCAAGGGGTCAAGACTATGGCCCATGTACAGGTCAAATCCAGCCTCTGCCTGTACACGCCATGAGCCACTGCCAGTACACAACATGTTTAAGCAGTTGAAAAAATTTTTTAATATTTCATGGCATGTAAAAATTATACGAAATTGAAACATCAGTGTCCACAAAGTTTTACCGGAACACAGTCATGCCCACTCATTCTTTTCTATGGCTGCTTTCTCCATGAACTGATGGAGGTGGTAGGTGTGACAGGCACCCGGGAGGCCAGCAACATCTTCTGTCTCATCCTTTACAGAAAGTTTGTTGATCTCTGTTCTAGGCCATAACGTCCAGTCGCTTTTGAGTGGTTCACAGCTCTGAACATTGGCGCACGCCTATTAGTTTGGCTGTGACATACCCAGGATTTAGACATAACCTGCCAGCCGAACAGACAATGCAACCCCATCGTTAAGAACAGCAGACAGGTCTAATAGATCCTACAGATGCAGAGATAACGGCCCATGGTAACCAGAAGGATGTGCACGGCTCTCCTGAGCTGAAAGTAGGTGCCAGAAGGTTTATGTGGGAATGAGTATGATTAAAGCTTTTCTCTTCGAATGAATGTATTAGCTATCTCTTACAGATGAGAAGAAAACCATCCTCAAAATGGCTACCACCTTCAAGCACTTACTATGAGCCTAGGACTGAGCAAAGCCTTTTGCTTTTATTATCTCACTGAATGGTCTTCTCTAGACTCAGAGAGGCTGGTGGGCTCAGGAAATGGGAATCGCACCCAGGTTCCACTCTAAAGCGTGTGTTTCCAACCACTCTCCAACTTGAAAGCACAGGACAAAAATGCTCACCAGGACTAAATGTGAGGAAAAGGGAATGACCACAGCAACAGTGGAAGCAAGTTCCTTTTGATGTCATTGAGCATTTTATTCACCCGCCCCCATAATACTCTCTTCCATCAATGTTTAAAGAAAAAAATACAATTCACTTCTTCCAAAATCTTTGCTTGAGAGCAGTAAGAGAGTGGGGCTGAATGATCCACTCTCCCCAGGAGCTGGTTGTTGAGCTCAAGCCTCTGCTTATCCACCATTCATCTGTTCAGTCTAAATGTTTAAACATAATTTAAAAACAGCCACAACGCACCCAGGACTAGCACTGTCAAGCCCTTTCTGAAGTGCATGGTTTATTAATTGACAGACAGCACTTTGCTGTGGGAACAAAATGGCAGCGCTTTTGTACCTCTAAGACCACATGGCTGGGTTAAAGGCAACTTAAAAGGCAAGTATGAAGCAGAAAGATCTACTTTTTTCTTATTTTTTCTCTTTTCTTCTAACTCCCATTTTATTTAATAAAAACACATATCTATAATTAGGGGCCTCAGGAGCTCTCTTATAAAATAACTCTAGCCCCCTCCTTAGAAAAATACACACACACAAAAAAGTTTAGGTCACAACTCTAGGGGGTTCAGGAATATCTTGAAGCCCACTCATGACCCCTTGAGATTCACAGACCCCAGGATACCCTTGCTCTGAAAGCAAAACACAGAAATGCTTATTTTATAGGATCAGGGTAGAGACCACATAGCTAGCTCTCTCATCATCTTTTAGAGTTTCAGAGGCTAATATTAAATAAATACTCAAAGAAACGTTCTTAACTAGACTCTCATACTCTCAAAAAAACGAACCTAATAACTCGAGTAAACCTAAACCCAAACCTAAAGCCATATATGTTCAAAGCCCACATCAGTTTTGTTAGAGTTTAAAATCTACAATTTCTTTCTGTTCATAGAGATTTTGGAAAGGAAGAAATGTTAGTATGAACTAGAGCTTGAGTGTCTTCGACTTTAGCATTCATGAATATGTTAATTTACAAAAAATTGTATAAAAGAAGACCACTTCTAAGATTAAAAGTTGTTCTCTCACTATATATGAGATGAAGAAAAGTTGATAAAAATAATTCTTAAATGTTCAACACAAAAGATCTGTGTCAATGCAATTGCCAGTTAAGTTAAAAAATCTGCTTTGTCAGCCTCACGAAGTTCAAAAAGGCTTAACTACCATGGAAGGACTGATGCTACAGCTGAAATTCCAATACTGTGGCCACCTCATGCGACGAGCTGACTCACTGGAAAAGAGTCTGATGCTGGGAAGGATTGGGGACAGGAGGAGAAGGGGATGACAGAGAATGAGATGGCTGGATGGCATCACCGACTTGATGGACATGAGTTTGAGTGAACTCCGGGATTGGTTGATGGAAAGGGAGGCCTGGCGTGCTGTGATTCACGGGGTCGCAGAGTCGGACACGACTGAGCGACTGAACTGAACCACCACCTGAGACAAGAACGCTCAGGAATGTTTAGTTTCAGGTATACCTCAGACTTTAAAGTCTTTCCATCTTTCTTGGTCTGATTGATTCAGAAAATTTCTGACACTGCCCAACAAAATACAAAATGAACTTAATAAGTGTTTGGTCAGGACTCCCATCTATGACTGAAGGGTACACTGACTCCTGAAAATTTAAGTTACAAGGGGCAAAGATACTTTCCCATAAACAACAGTTAAGGTTACTCCAAGTCACTAGATACTGTTTCCAAATCAGTATTATGATGATAACGCCAAAGAATAAGTAACTCAAAAAGAACATCATTTTACCGCTTGACAGTTACTTTTAAAACAGTGATTACTGCCAAAATGCCACCTGAGACAGACAAGTAATTGAGGCCTGAAATTTACAATGTGCAGCACTTAAGATTCAAAGTAATTTCTCTTTTGGTTAGTGTCTTCTCCCTCTAAACCAAGAAAATGAACCAACTCATGCACCGTTAGAATTTATGCCAGTATTAGTTTAAAGCCTGGAGAGATTTCGCACTGTGGGGGAGAGCAAGTTATACATCAAAATATTCACTTAAGGCAACTTGCTTTCCATTTTTTTTTGGGGGGGGGGCTCTGTATTAAGTCACAGGTGCTAACTCTTTAGAGCACTGCTGAAGAGCATTATTGAACTTTTTACTTCATATATGCGAATAAAATTTTATGCATACTGATTTCTAGCTAGAGGTGATACACCCTTCATTGTCACATATTTGCATGTACAGCTCTTCCTCTCAGAAACAGAGAAAACCAGGAGAAAGAACTCAATTTGACTAAGGAAACTGAAACAACCAAATCCGTCTTCCATAAGAGGTTCATCCCGAAGAAGCAGGGTACTTGGGCGGGGTGGGGGGGAGCAGAAATATTAGAAAATAACTCAATAATATCAAACCTGGATTGAAAACTCAGACCCGCTTCTTGGGGCTCACTGAATCCACCCCAGTGGAGATCAAATCAGCCGGACTGCTGCCCGTTTTCTCTCGCCCCTCATCATCGAAATGTTGCCATTTGCGAGAAACTCATCGAAGTTGAATCAAAGTGACTTTTGGGAAGAGATGCCAGTATCTCCGGCAGTGTGCTCCGGAAATGTGAAACTACACGCTAGTCAACGTTTCTCATTGAGCACCTCCCTCTCCCTTCACTTTCGACTTCCCCCTAAGATGGGGACAGTTTTTGAACATCGGAGAGAGAAAAATAAATAAGAGCATCCCGTCCCGGTCGCCGACGGGGATTCCGGCGCCCGGGGAGGAAAGCGGGCACCCCGCAGCCTGGCGCTAAGCGAACTCCGCCCAGGTCGCTAAGTTTCCGCGTCCCCGTTTTCCAGCTGCCGCCCGAGCCCCGAGGGGAAGGGGGCGGCCGCCCGGGCCGGATCCGCGCCACTTGGACCCCGGGGCCTCTTTCGCTCGAGGACCGCGCCCCGCGCGAGTGCCCGCGTGCGAGACCCGCCCAGGCGCGCGTGGGCGCTGAAGTTCGCGGGGAGCCCCGCGAGGCGCCCCCGCTGCGCCCCGGTCCCCCGACCCCCGCGCTCAGCCCGGGCCGGGCGCCCCCGCTCCGCGCGCCGCCCCCGCGGAGAGCCGGCGCACCCCCAGCGGCGGCAGAGGGGACGGGGCGGCGGCGGCCGCCGTCCCCCGGGAAGCGCCGGGGCGCGGCCCCCGCGCTGCTCCCGCCGCCCCGGCGGCGCCCGCGCGAGCTCACCTGGCGTCCGGCGGCCTCCGGGGCGGCCTCTGGGCGGGGGCCGGGCGGGGGCGGCCGGGGGCGGGGGGCAGGCTGCGGGGCCCGGGGCCGCCGCCGCCAGCCTGGCCTGGCCCCGCACGCGCTGGCCGTGGCCGCCCGCGGGGAGCGCGGGGAGCGCGGGTCCCGCGGCGGCGGCGGCTCAGGCGGCGGAGCGGGCGGCCGCGGGCGCCGCCGCCTCCTCCTCCATGGCTGTTTACCCGGCTGCATTGTGGGAGTTTGACCTCCGCCGCCGCCAACCGCCGCCTCAGCCTGCGCCGCCGCCGCCGCCGCGCACGCCATGGGAGCCGTGACTGACGGTGAGGCCCGCTCCCGGAGCCGCGCGGCCTCCCCGGCGCCCGCCGCCGCCGCCCTCGAGACCCCCCGGCCGCCCCCGCCGCTCCCGGGAGCCCCTCGGCTTCCCGGATCGGGTCCCGCGGAGCCCCGGCCTCTCCGGGCCGCTTCCCGTGAGCTCTTCAGCCTCTCCCCGGAGCCCTCCCCGTGCCCCCTGGAGCCCCCCGGGCTCCCGGGCCGGCTCTCCCGAGATGGCGCGGGGCGCAGGGCGGGTGCGCCGGGGGGATCGTCTGGGGGCCGCGAGCGCACGTGGGGGCCTGAGCAGGCTGGCAGCCAGCGAGGCGCGGGTGGGTGGTACCCGGAAGGGGTCCAGGCTGTCGGAGGATGTGGTGAGGGAGCACTGGGTGGGGGCGCTGGGGTCCGAGGGGCGGCGAAGGGGAGGAAGGCCGGAGGCCTTGCCGTTGGGGGTCCGGAGGATCTAAGGAGGGGCTGGAAGAGACTGCGAACTCCGAAGAGGTGGCCGAGGGGGTGGGATCGCGCCAGGTTGGAAAGCTGGGAGAGGTCTCCGGACAGTAATGCAGGGGTGTCGGTGTACAGAGGGTGACGCCTGGAAAGTGTCTGGGAAGGTCCCCTAGACAGTGGATCGCACGGAGGCCTGAGAGCTAGCCCAGGATTGGGGGGTAGGGAGAGGGAACCGGGGATAATATTAAAAAAGAGTGGATGTGGACGGAGTGTTTGGAAGACAGCCAGGGATTGTGCCTGGGAGATTAAGAAGAGCCAGTATAGGGATGGGGCCACCTCGGGTAGATCAGTGGAAGACTCATTTGTGTGTGAATGTCTTGGGGAGGGTGGTTTGTCCCCTGAAATGGAGTGGGGAGGAAGAGGTAGGGGCTGAGTTTCTGGCAAGTTGTGAGGTCAGTTTAGGAAGGTGGACCCATGTAAGGAGGGGCCCAGGAGGTAGTCTAGGGATTGAGAGCAGAATTAGAGTGACACCTTAGGGAAGGTGGACAGGCATAAGCACGATGGGCAACTGGAGGGAGAACCTAAGAAGCTATCCAGTTAGGTAGTAAAGAAGTCCGTTGACATTCGGGAAGGGGAGATCTAGGGGCACTGGGTCTGTTTGAAGAGTGGCCAGTAGATGTCTATAGAGAGGCCATTTCAGAAAAACTGGAGGTAGACAAGGTCTCCACACAAAAGGATCAGGCCATGGACAGAAAACTAACAGGCCCAAATTTGTGATCATGACAGGGAGGAGTTAGATGGAAGCTCTTCAAGGTCCAGTTAAAGCTTAGCTTCACTCCAGTTAATTTTTTTCAGTGTATCCCATCTGGGCTAAGTCTTGGGATTATAGCCCCGAGCCAACAGGCAAGACATCTTCCTTTTCTGCAGTCACAGTCTGGTGGGAAAGACACATGAGATAATACATTTTCATGGTGGAAAATGTTACTCCAGAGGAAGTAGAAGGTTGGGAATTGTAGAAACACATAACAAAAATTGTTTATCCCTTCTCAGAGATCAGAAAACCTCCCTGAAACAGTTACAGTATTAATTGTTGGACTGGTATTCCAGGTGGAGAACCACTTGTGCAAAGGTCACAAAGTTTTGGAAAACTCAAAGATGATAAGTATTGGCTAGAAGTTAGAATGTTAAGAGCCAGACATTTTTGGGTTATGGGACACCATTAAAAGATTTTAGCATTGGTATGACGTTATCAGATGGCATTAAAAACAACAACCACACTCTACTCTGAATAATAATGAAGGGAAGGGAAAGTGAGGCATTAAGTAATTGGCCTCTCTCCTTTCTATTTATATGATATTGATAGTATGCCAGACATGTTCTAATTACCATCCCCACTTTTCATATGACACTGGAACACAAGGAGATTAACTTAATCCTGGTAGCAAGGATTAACTTGCACAGGTAGCAAGTTATAGAACCTGAGCTCAAAGCCAAAGGACCAGCTGCCATGGTTCCTAGAGAGAAGGGATGGGGCCTGAGACCAAGAGGAATGGCAGAGAAGCAAACAGGTGGAAAAGAAACCGATGAGGTCGAACGAATGTCAGGAGATTGAGTGGATATGAGGGGAAGGGCCAAGGATTATTCCAGGTTTCTGATTGGAGTGACTATGTGCTTATTAGTGCTACGGCTCTTTTCATAGAGGTAGAGAACGGCAAAGGGGAGAGAGGTTTTGTCAGAGGGAGGTGACGAGGAAGATGAGTTCTAATGCACTGACTGCAGTCAAGTGCCCACTGTATCCAAAGAGACCATCAGAATCCCCACTCAGCCGTTCATAAGCAGTCTGACCTTGTGCAGGTTAATTAACCTCTTTGAGCCTCAGTTTCATTCCTTGTAAATGGGGATAATAAAGTCTACTTCATAGGCTGGTTTTGAGAATTAGATGCAGCAAAATTTGTGAAGTGCTTTGCACTGAGGCCGATACACAGTAGTGGCCAGTAAATACTGTTAAATGTCAGAGTTGGTTTACTTGCCTCTCCTCCACTTTTCTTTGATGAGGACTGTGCCTTCCCCCATTCTTTATCTGCGCAGATTTCCCCCTCCTGCCTTTTCTGCCTGGTGACTGTCCATTTATTCTTCAGGACCCATATCAAATATTCTCCTCTGCTTTTTTCGAAAACCAGTTGATCTTCCACCTGTTAACCATGTTATTATATTTCTGCTATACCCCTCAATATACTTAATTTACTTATATAATGTGTTCCACAAAATATTTAAAGCAGTTCATTATAATGAGAAAACATTAAAATAAATGGATGATAGGGTCTTCCCTGGCAGTCAGGTGGTTAAGATTCCACACTTCCAATGCAGGGGGCACAGGTTCGATCCCTGGTTGGGGAACTAAGATCCCACATACCTCACAAGGTGGCCCTTGGAAGTGATCGGAGAGTTTCAAGTGGTCATCTTTTGGATCATTCTGGGTTTCTGTGTAGAGAATGAGTTGTAGGAAGGCAAGAATGGAAGCAGGGAGGCCAAGGAGAGGTGGTCCAAGTGAGAAACCAGGTGGGCTCTGATTAGGATGATGGCAGTGGGGAAGACTGAGGAATGGGTGGCCTCCACATCCTCAGCCTCCTGAAAAGTTCTTGGAGAAGTTCCAGTACCTGTTTCTGGAGACTTGAGGAGGGTGGATGTCCTCTTGCCAATCTGAGTGCCTGGTCAGGTGTTGTGCCTTCATGTAATCCTTACATCCAGGTTGGCCTATCCAACTGGACTGGGAGCTCTTGGAAGAGAAACTCCTTATATCCTGTGCAAGGACACAATGGTTAATTGGAGGAATAATCTGCCCTCCTCTAAGGGAAGGAGAGAGATACTATATTGTTATCTATAGATACTGAACTTAGATGGCATCACCAACTCAGTGAACGTTAATTGGAGTGAGCTCTGGGAGACTGAAGAACAGGGAAGCCTGGTGTGCTGCTGCCACCGAGTTGCAAAGAGCTGGACACAACTTAGTGACCTTAGTGACTGAACAGCAACAGCTGAACTATAAATGTTATCCCTAGAATCATCATCTTTGCATGGACAAGTGGAGGTCCTGGGAAGTTAGTGGCTTATTGTCACAAAGCTAGTTATTGGCAAAGCCATTCTCTCTCCTTCCTTGTTGCCACCCCAGCATTTTGACTGACTGGAAAAACAGTTTAGATGTTGTCACTGTGAATGTAAACTATGTTCACAGTTTGTATTTTGCATGTTAATTTAAAGGGTGTTAAACAGTGTTAGTACCCTGATAGAAGACATTTCAGAAGCACTTTTGCAGTACAGAGAACATTAGGTATATGTCTTGATCTGCCAGAGCAACAGATAGATGATGAGAAGGGCAGTAGGGAGCGGGATGTGGCTGTACACTCCATTTAATAGACCTTGTTCGTTTTGACAATTTGCTTTTATTTTTTTAATTAGAAAGTATAATGCATGGATAACATGCCTGTTAAAACTTGAAATAATGGTTTTTAACATGCCCGCGAACAACATGACAGAATAATGGAACAACACACTGTGACTTTCTAATAATGTAATTGTGTATATTTTCCTCTAACTACAGAGATGACACTTTTCATCTGTAAAAGGAAGATAATAATACATACTATATTGGGTTTTTCCACGGATGAAGTGTGATTAATATATGTAAAGCACTTCAAAGTTGAGTGGCCATTTAATTGATTGTCCAAACCAGGACACTTTTCAGAGTGAAAGGAAGCAGGAGGTATGGTCATCAAATAGGAGGGTACAAACACAGTCTGCTGCTGTTTCGATTTCAGTTGTTGATCCAATGTTAATTACACATTTGTAGCCAAAGGGTCTGTTTGACTTTTTTTTTTTTTTTTCACAAGTACCAATGGATTTGCCCACTTTGTTCTCTCATCTGTGGTCCCAGCACAGGGGTTACTGAAGCAGTTCAAATATTAAATAATGTTTCTTTAGCCAAGATAAAAGGCATCTCAAAGTGTGATTGGAGTTTCAACCTTGACTTGATTAGGGTCATACTCTAAACATTTAAATAAATTTAGAGAAAAACCAGAGATGGTGAGAGACAGGGAAGCCTGGCACGTTGTAGTCCATAGGGTCGCAAACAGTTGGACACAACTTGGCGACAGAATAGCAACAACAGAGAAAAACAAAGGACCTCAACATTGATTTTTCTGCTTTTCTTTTTTAATTTTTAGTGTAATTTTGGTTTTTGTCATTTACTTTGGTATCAGCAATTTATTTAAACTGGGCCTAAGTGTCTCCGGAGAGATCCCTGTTTACATGGATGAATCAAAGCACCTTACTCTTTCCACCTGATTATTTTGTGTCTTAACATTGGCGGCCTTAACAGTTGTTTTAATGATTGTAAGCTTCTTGAAAGGAGGGGCTCGGTATTATTTTACCAGGAGGAATCCAATGCGGTGGGATATACATAATTCATAATCCATAGTTAATAATCCATAAGCCGTGATCTAGTGATGAACGTAACAGGAATCTGCACACACGTTGTTTTGACATGGCTTCCGTCCCTCCTCTTGTTAATAGGTCAAGTCAAACCAGTTTTCTTTTTTGTTGTTAACACGTCACAGATTTACTAAAGAACACTGATGAGAATTTTCAATACAGAAAAAATTAAGAAAAACACCTCAAAATGACCAGTAAGTTCTCTATCCAAATAACGACTCTTAATACTGTGAGGAAGAAAAGTACATGTCGGGAAATTCAGGAAGAAATGCCCCAAGGGATGGTGAAAACCTTCCCCTCTTCACCTTCCACAGCTCAGCCCAGCCCCCAGTGGCAGTTACTCTAAGGTGGTTTTTGTGTACCCTTCCAGCCTGATTATTAAATGCCATCAAAGGTAAAAAGCACCTTCTCTGGTGTCAAACTCCTGAGTGTGAGTCCCAGCTCCACTCCTACTTCTTATGGCATTTAATTTGCACAAGTAACTTCCAGTCCCTTCATTGGTAAAATTGGGGTAATAATATCCACTTTACTGGGCTCTTGTGAGACTAAATGAGCATACTGTAAGCATTATATATATATATATATATGTTAGTTGGTGTGCCAGGATGCATATGTAAAGTTTTACACAAATATTTATATGCTGTTCTGAACTATACTTCCATAATTAATAATATATCTTTGATTTCTTTCTAATACCTTTTGGGGCTCCTCCTACCTTATTCTTTTGTGAAATTAAAGCTGATTGCTGAAGAATTGATGCTTTTGAACTGTGGTGTTGGAGGAGACTCTTGAGAGTCCCTTGGACTGCAAGGAGATCCAACCAGTCCATTCTAAAGGAGATCAATCCTGGGTGTTCATTGGAAGGACTGATGCTAAAGCTGAAACTCCAATACTTTGGCCACCTCATGCGACGAGTTGACTCACTGGAAAAGACTCTGATGCTGGGAAAGGTTGGGGGCGGGAGGAGAAGGGGACGACAGAGAATGAGATGGCTGGATGGCATCACCGACTCTGTGGACATGAGTTTGAGTGAACTCCGGGAGTTGGTGATGGTCAGGGAGGCCTGGCGTGCTGTGATTCATGGGGTCACGGAGAGTCGGACACGACTGAGCGACTGGACTGAACTGAACTAGTTTTTTAATCAGTCCCCTTCTAAATGTTTTTTGTTGTGTTCCTTTGTTTTTAACTTTTATAAGTAGTATGACAGTGGAGATATTTGCATAGTTGTCTTTGTACACAGTGGGAATCACTCTAGAAGACAGGTTAAAAGTATATCTATTTTTAATACAAATTGCTACATTGGTTTCCTAGTAGCCAGCTGTTTTTTCCTCTGTAGTCTTATCTCCAGTTATTCCTTCCTGTGGTTTTCAGTTTGGATCCAGAGTGTTTAGGAACACTCAGAAAAAGCCAGCGGTTCATTTGTGTACTCAGAATATCTTGCTAAAGAGCCTTTAGAAAGGAAATGCTGATCCTCACTGAGAGATCACAGAATTGCTATTTCTGAAAAGCGGGTGAGATTGGGAGCTGTGAGGTCTAGCAGACTGGGAGGCACATGTGACAGTAGCTTAACCCTAGGAGGAAGTTACATGACAGGCTCTTACCTGTTGTCAAGCCTTGACATGTCCCTAAAGTAAGAGTTTTGGAACTTAGCCCACTATTATCTTCCAAATTGTCCTTCTCTCTCCTTTTTTGAACATCTGCTCCAAGAGGCTATGAAAACTTGTTCTGTAATCAAGGTTTTTATAGCCACTTTGAGAGAATAACAATTAGTTTGTGAAAGCAGTGTTAGTGTGGGTATGAGAGATTGTCCTTTCCACACTAAAATGAGAAAACAACTGCGATGGCTATGTCAGTCAACCAGAGGCTTGGAAATGGAGAGTTGGTTTAATAACTGTAAAGGAGTCATTTCTTCCAGCCTGTTTATGAAAAAGTTAGGTATTAAAATCTAACCCTTTAAATGGCTTTCTTGAGACCTATTTAGGATGTTAAGCAGTTTTGTATTCTAGTTAGAGGATGGCATATAAGACAGGGAAGGGTCTAAATGCATCCCAGTTTTTCAAATAAATATTTGCTTATCATCATGCTTGTGTTATAACTGATTTGAAAGTGATTTTGAATGGCAGACATTTTATAGTGTATGCTTATGGTACCCATATAACTGAATCCAATAAGAAATCTTCGTACAAGCCTAAAATCTGGTGGAAAGCCACCATTCTCAGAGCAGACATTAGGTATTTTGGGTTAAAAGCTTTTCTGAGGTGGTTTTGATCCTCGTACTCAGTAAAGAAAGTGATTGTGACAACTAAGGAATGATGTTGATAACATCACTGAAATAATTTCTAAACCAACTTCAGTATTTTTACAGGTAGACCAAGGGCCTCCTGATTTAATATTACTATTCAGAGTGCTTACAGAGAGCTTCAAGCATGATAATAATTTATGAAGTCAATGCATATAGTAAACAGAACATGTTTAGGTGTGTCCAGTCTAGAGCTAATTGATGAGGTACGATTAAAATAAACAATGCTCATGTCATACATGCCAGGAACCATCAGCAGCTAGCCATCTTTAAATTTAAAAAGAGCAGAGAAATTTCAGACAGGCAACTTACCCTTTTAATCTGTTGCTGTTGGAGCTGTGCTCTGTACTTTATATATATAATTTCAGTCCTCATCCCCACACACATTCCTAGGCAGCAACTACTTATGCTGTTTAAGCTAGAAATACAAAGACCTTACAGCATGAAGCTTGAGACAAGCAAATTTGTGACAAATCATAACTGCAGAACTTTCTATGCATCTTATATAACTATATCAGTATATAGATGTACCTATAGATATAGCTCCAGCATTTCTTCACTGTTTCACATTACTTTGGGAATTAAATTTAACATGAAGATAAGAATAACTTTGCTTTTTTCTTCTTTGTTTTCCTATAGTGAACAGGCAGTTGTATACTTTTATTTCCATGAGGTTTCACAGCACTCCTGTGAAGTGGATTGTTTTATTCCCATTTTTACAGATGAAGTTAAAAGTTGGTCACACACAAAGTAAATACTGTGGACTAACCAGAACACTGGCCCCAGTTTTTGACTTGGGGTCTGGCTGTGAAGAAATGCTCTGTAGACGAAAGAGGGACCAGGCTCAAGCAGGAGAAAGAAAGGGCCTGGACAGCACGTCCCCTGTGCTACAGAACTGATGAGCCTGAACTACTTGTGCCAGCCAGTTGGTCCTGGCTCCTGCCTTTTCCTAACCAAGTCTCTGTTGAGCCCTCGTCTGGCTTCCAGGACCTGTGACTCTGATCTCTGCTTTCATTCACACCCTTTTAGCTCCTTCGGTGGGCATATGCTTTGGGAGCCTCCTAACTAGCCTCCCCGCCTGTGGGCACTTCACAGTTGCACCCCATTTTGTAGACTTGATCCTCCTAGAAAGTCCCTTCACAAATCTCCAGCAACTCCAGCTTGTTGCCTGCCCACAGGATCTGAGTCTACCAGTGTGGCATTCACTACTGTGGACTTCCACAATCTGACCTCTGACTGCCTGTATGTGCTTGGGTCTTGACATCGGTCTCCAGGCCCCCAGACCTCCTAATGTTCTAGAAGAGTGCTCACATCCCAGACCCAGCCTTGCAGTCCCCACCTCTGCCTTAGCTCACAGCTTTCTCCCTGCCTGTTGCAGGTGAGGTGGGGAGAGACACGATTTTAGGTTGCTTGCTTTCTTTTCCTTCCTTCCACTTTTGTTGAAGTATAATTGATACACTAAGAACTACATGTGTTGTGTATAATTTGATGCAGTTGTGTGCTGTGCTTAGCCACTCAGTCGTGTCCAACTCTTTGCAACTCTTGGACTGTAGCCCGCTAGGCTCCTCTGTCCATGGGGATTCTCCAGGCAAGAATACTGGAGTGGATTGCCATGCCCTCCTCCAGGGGATCTTCCTGACCCAGGAATCGAACTGAGGTCTCCTGCATTGCAGGTGGATTCTTTACCAGCTGAGCCATCAGATACAAATGCCTATGATACCATCACCACAGTCATAGCTTTCTCTATTTTGCAAACATCAACTAACAAATTTTGAGTACTATACGGTTCAAAAATGAAGTAATATAAGACACATTTTCAAAAATATAAGACATGATTCAAAAACCAAGTAATATAAGACATCTTCCAGCCTGGCCTCCAGCTACCCAACTTATACTGCTCGATTCTTTGGTAACTCCTTATATTAGTTTCTTGTATATCATTCAAGTATATCTGGGTGAACATCAACACATATGAATATACTTGTTTTCCTGCTTTCATATGCAAAGAAACATGCCATAAATAGGATTCTTCACCTTGCTGTTTTAACAAGTTGTATTAAGTGACCTTCCTTTCAGTATACACAGTTTTCCTCATTCTTTATTTTTTATAGCTTTATATTATTTTATCATATTCTTATACCAAAATTTATATATCTTAATCTGCTGCCGATGAGCATATCATATTGCATATGGGCAAGTATATCTAGGATTTTGGGGGTCAAAGAATACATATTTGAAATTTCCATAGATACTGTTAAAATGCCTTTTAGCTTTTTCTATTTTTGACCAGTGTGATGGTCATGTATCAGAAGAGCAGCTTTAGGGACTTCCCTGGCGGTCCAGTGGTTAAGACTCCAGGCTTCCAGGGAATGGGTGCAGTCCCTGGTCAGGGAACTAAGATTCCCACCAGCCAAGGGGGAGGGCCAAAAAAAGGGGGAATAAAGCAGCTTAAAATTCTCTTTTCCTGCTTCCCCCAAGCTCAAGGAAGCTCTAATCACCTGCTGTGTGTCAGTATCACTTACTAACAATCTCAGCCGCCTCTGTGTGTGTGCTTTCATATTGTGTGTCATGTCTCCAGCGAGAGTGAAGGAATTCCTGTCTTTACTTCATGTCCTCAAGAGGTTAGTCTGGCACCTATGGACGCTGCTGCTCATTGATCAGATATTCATGTCTTTTGTCTAGGAAGAGAAATCTCTGCTATGGACCTGAAGATAAGATGGTTCCATGTTAGTCCTTGTTAGTGTTTTATTGAGACAAAAGCTATTTGGAGGGCATATGTTCCCAGGCAGGCACCACAAATCCAATTTTAAAATATTTATTGAGCATCAGAAATGTAAAGGCACAGGAAGAGAGACTGGAGAGGAAACAATGAACAGGACATAGGATGGCCCTGATGGACCTTTTCCCTGAGTTTATTTGGCCTGTATAATGCTTTAAACATTTTTCAAAATTTTTTTGTGATTGGGATATTACATACATATGTAAACAAGTGCACAGATCTTAAGTATACAGCTGAAAAGATCACAAAATGTTCTGGAAACATTTTCAGTTAGTCACCAGACTTTAAAAATCCCTTGAAAAACCAGATCTGGTAATAACCTCTTGCTTTAGGTACTCAATCCTCAATTTCCCTACTCCCTGTTTCCTACATTCATTTACATTTGAAACCCATTGTACTCCATAAAGGCGGGTTCCTAGTTATCTGGGGGGAAGATGGGTTTCTTGGGGGCTTGAAAGACTAGAGGTAGGAAGATCAAAAATAAACTAAGCAGCATCAGTTGACCACGGGACTGCTCACCCACTGAAGGTTTACTTTTAACAAAGTTAAAACATGATTGTGACTTTATAAAAAAATCAATGTCATTTTCTGAATTTTAATCTCTGCCAGGACTGCATTTTGTCTCTGTCTCCTCAAATAACATTATAGGTGGTTAAAGGAGGAAACCATTAGTTTATATCTTTCAGTGTAAAATTAACACACTTGATGAATCCGTAGCTTGAGCCGTCTGTCACAGCCATGACTCTGAGAACAAAACCCAATTCTAAACATGTTTATCTGATGTTGTCACAGAATAGATTTTAAAACTGGGGAAAAAAAACTGGAGCCATCTGCCTTCCAAAGTATATCTCCACTGCACCTGCACTCAAAAATACTTCTGCCTACACACAGGAACTATTGTTTCAAGATTTTGCTGTTGATTCACCATGCAGGTTCTCTAGGAATTATTCACACTTTAAAAATTATTTTTTAAATGCCTGCATATGGTTAAAAAAAAGACAATCCTATAAAATCATAAAAATTAAATCTCATCCTCTGTAATACCTCTTATCAGAAATAGCCACTATTACCAGTTTCTTATGAATCCTTCCAAAGATACTTGCTGAATACATAAACGTGTGTGATGGGCACATACACACATAGATGGCCTCCTTGTTTTCTACACAAATGGCAGCAAACTATGTGCTTCTCTGCACCTGTGTTATTTTCATTTTACTTAACATTTCTAAGGAGATTTTTATGATATTAATATATACATCCACACTATTTTTTTGGCTGAATCTTACTACCTCTTTTTAAAAACATGAGATTCAGCAATTATCAATTTATGTATGTATGTCTGTTTCTTTATTGGCCCCCGTGTGAGGCATGTGGGGTCTTAGTTCCCCAACCAGGAGTCGAACCCATGCCCCCTGCAGTGGTAGCATGGAGTCTTAACCACTGGACCGCCGAGGAAGTCCCTGCGTATTATTACACTTAACAACTGTTTTATATTTAGCCAGTCTCTTCCTGGTGAATGTTTAGGTTTGCCATCTTCCTACTATAAGCAACTCTTAAGAACAGTTCTTTTACATTTATCTTTGTGCTTGGGTGCACATGCATCTATAGGATGATTTCCTAGAACTGGACTAATGAGGTCAAAAAGGTATATGCATTTGGAATATTATCTGATTGTCCAGCTGCCTTGCAAAGAGCACACCACTTACATTCTATCAGTGAATGTAAGTGTGATTTCTCAACACTCTTACCATCACTTATTATCAGGTCTTTTGATCTTTACCAGTCTGAAAGATGAAAATGATATCTTATTGTGGTTTCAACTTGCACATCTCTTGTTATGATCCAGCATTATCTTGTCCAGGAAGAACACTAGCTCAGGGCTGCCCAGCAAGCCCACTGGGTCCCTACTTATTACTCAGCATTGTCATCTGCATTGCTTTTCTATTCCTTTTTCTCTTTTTCTTTTCCTTGAAGCAAAAGGGAGACAGACATTAAAAGAAGAAGAAGCCTCACGAGGAAAGAAACATTACAGATACAATTACTAAATGACACCCCCCAAAAAATTCCTTTCTCTCTAACAAATCTCATTCTCTTTTTCTAGTCTCCCACTATGTCTTTCAATCTTCTTTTCTCTCTGTTCCTTTTACTAGTACCTTACAGTACTCAATGACATGAATGCTTCAGGCTTTCTTCTGTCTGAACAGGTTTTGCCCAAAAAGTTTCTCCAAGAATTATTGACTTATTTCTCTGGTAGTACCTGAAAATTTTTACTCTATAGCCTGGCAATAAAATGTCAGTTCTTTGAGGGCAAGGCTTTTCCCTGCTATAACCCCAGCCCCTTAAACAGTGCCTGACATGAGGCACTTAATAACTTTCCATATATGTACCTACCTAATGTAAACTCACTGGAAAAGACTGATGCTGGGAGGGATTGGGGGCAGGAGGAGAAGGGGACAACAGAGAATGAGATGGCTGGATGGCATCACCAACTCGATGGACATGAGTTTGAGTGAATTCCGAGAGTTGGTGATGGACAGGGAGGCCTGGCGTGCTGTGACTCATAGGGTCTCAGAGTTGGACAGGGAGTCCTGGCGTGCTGTGACTCATAGGGTCTCGGAGTCGGACACGACTGAGCGACTGAACTGAACTGAATGTAAAATTGACCATTTTAATTCTTTTAAGAACAGTATTTTATGTACAGTTCAGTGGCATCAAGTACATTTACATTTCTGTAGTTTTCTTCTAGATAAATGAATGTGTAGTGGTGTTGCTTATTTGTCTCTGAAAGTGAACAGGAACCAGATAGTCATTTTAATTCACATTATTCTGTCCTCTAGACGAAGTCATACGGAAGCGTCTCCTAATCGATGGAGATGGTGCTGGAGATGATCGGAGAATTAATCTGCTGGTGAAAAGTTTCATTAAATGGTGCAACTCAGGATCTCAGGAAGAGGGGTATTTCATGTTGCTGCCGTTTCTATGCCAATGTCCTGGCGTGATTTTTTTTTTAGACCATACATATAGTGCTGTCAGTTTTTCATGTTTTCACTCATTAACAGAGTCCAGAGTAGGTTTTTCTGGCCTTCCCTTCAGAGGCTACTTCTGTGTTTATTAAAATGTGCAGAAGGTGCAGTGATAAGAAATGAGGGTTAAATTCAGACTTATTACTTTGGTCCTTTTTAAAAGCAGATAAGTGTTTAGTAAGACAAAATACTTAAATGAAATTTTCTCTATTTTTTTAAATGTACTAATAAAGTTGCTGCAAGGTTTTATATATTTGATAAATTTCTAACTTAAAGAGTTTTTGCATCATTTGAATTAGCTTTTCACATAGATAAATAATTATATAAAGTGAAAAAATTGAGAACAGAATTGTGATGATAAAAACCATCTTAAAACGTTTTAAAAAGGATATTAAGCAAAATTCAACAAATAGTTGTTTGAATTAAGCTTGTATTGCTAACAGCTACAGTCCCATCTTTACGTTTGTAACTAATACAGTTTATAAATTCAAGTAAACCACATTTGGAAAAAGAAAACCTAAGGGACAGATATTTCAAATTATTTTAAATAAAGCATATTCTCTCAGAACATGGCATAATTTACTTAGCAAAGGTGTGCCTGCATTATAATGATTCAGTTGTAAATCCACAAAATGTTTATTCTCTTTCTCTCTCTTTTATGTTAGATACAGCCAGTACCAACGTATGCTGAGCACACTGTCCCAGTGTGAATTTTCAATGGGCAAAACTTTGCTGGTATATGATATGAATCTCAGAGAAATGGAAAATTATGAAAAAATTTACAAAGAGATAGGTAAGGAAACAGTAATTGTTTCTGTCTATAATTTTAATTTTTACGGGCTAAGGGAAACAATATTTACTAACATTTTTCTTTGGTTAGTGGTAAAATAATAACAATATTAATAGAAAGAATATATTCTAATATGATATTATACTTTGAGTTACAGCTGTTTTAAATGCCAGCATCTGGTTTATTAACAAGGAAACTAAATTTAAAAACACATTTTAAAACTGAAAATGGAGGTTATACATGTTGTTATAAGTATCTTTAAAAAAAAACTTTTTATATAGAATGTAGCATTGCTGGAGCCCATGAAAAAATTGCTGAGTGCAAAAAGCAAATTCTTCAAGCAAAACGAATACGAAAAAATCGGCAAGGTAAGGGTTTTGTGGGATGTAGTGTGCAAATACTTCAGTACTGACTAGTATTTTCATGCAGCTTTTAACATGGTGAGATGAAACCTTCAGCTAGAATTAACCTAAATTATAAAAAAGAATTAGGAGACAAACTTAATTCTTTAAAACTATATTATTGTTTAAAATAGAGAAGGAAGGCCATGGTTAAAAAAAAAAAAGTTGGATTGTGTTGATTAAACAAGTATGTTTTTAAGTATTCAGTTGTTTTTTTTTTTACTGTCCTCATACCCTTTTGCCTAAATAATGTTATACAAGTACATTAGATTTAGGACTTTGTGTTTTGTGTGTGTTTAATGGAACTACATTAAAAATAAAGAAAGAAAGAATATAAGCCCAGTGGCTTTTTTATTAAGGACTATGCAAGCAAACATTTACAATCTGCCTGGATTTTATTAGAATAGAAAGGTTAAAGTTTAGTTTTCTTCTCATCTCTTTTGTTCTTAATTAAGGTCTGCCTTATTTTAGTTCATATCAACTAGTTCAAAATAATTTTAATGGCAGAGGCATTGCTCCTCCTATAATGTAAATTGAAAGGAAGATTAAAAATATAATGTAACGTCACAACTGTGACATATACATGAAAGATATAGAAAATGTTAATAATTATTTTGGAGTTGTGGAGTTTTGTCATTTAGGTTTTGTTGTTGTTTATATTGAACATGTATTATTTTTTAATCCAAAAATATTTTATTAAAAATCACACTTGTATTGAATTAATAAACTATCAACAAACAATTTTACTTTTTAATGAGTTAATTAAAATGATGTTTAATTCCGTATTTTTAAAAGATGGTTTTTTAATTCAGTCTAAAATGCATGTGGTCAGGTTGCAGTGGTCAATTTAGAGCTAGATATACCAACTTATTTAAGAACTAATATCAATTGTAAAATCATTAAAAAAAATTTTACAATGTTTTGGTAGATTAATGAGGCTTTTAAGTAAATACTGCCATATATCATTTCTAGGAAAAGTTAACAAGAGATATATGACTTATCTTGGAGGTCTTAGTGGAGCAGAAACAAAGTTCCTGAATTATAAATCATTTCTAAGTTTATGAGATCTTTACCTTTGAAATGAGTGAGAAGGATAATTTGCCATTGTCTAAGATTTGAAATTAATTGTAGAATACCTTGTTAATTAATTCTAGATCACCTTGTTCGTCTTCTATTTGCTGGGCAAATAATAAGATTCTCTTATGTTCAGAATCAGTCTACTTGATGATCAATAATGACTTAAGTTCACTTTCTCTTATGCTGGCCCCTTGCATTCTACCCAGGGATACGTAAATGGAAAGACAGAGTAGGAGCTAAATTCCTTGTTTGGAACATATGTTTGAAGTCATGAATTGTTGCAGTTATAATTAAATGAAAGGAAGCTGGAAATACTCCACATATCCTTCAATGTTTCCACTTCTTCATCTACTTGGAAAATAATTAGGAGAGATTTGTGATGTTAGACATTTTGTTTTGATATCCAGGTTCGAAATATCTTATTTTGGTAAATATTTTTGTATCTTTCAGAATATGATGCACTGGCAAAAGTGATACAGCATCATCCAGACAGGCATGAGACATTAAAGTAAGTTTAGAGCTTTACTTTGAAAAAAAATAATCTTTATACATAAATGTTTACATACTAGTCTACACATTCCATTTCTATGGGAATATATCATATGTTTCAAAAAGTAGGGGGTCAACCTTAAGAATTACAGATTCTAATACCACTTGATTAGATTTTTCCTTCTGCTAACCTTCTGCCTATAGTTCTAAAATAAATGCATGTAATATGTATCAGTACAAAAACAGATAAATAGAATATGGTCTACTCATATAGAATACTAAATAGGAGTTATAGAGAATTTGGAAATAAACACTTTCCAAACACCAATTTAAAAAATAATCAGTGAAAAGAAAAACAGAAAATATATATATAATGAACTTTAAATTATTACCAAGTTTCTGAAATATATACAGAATAATAATCATTTATAAAAGTTCAGTTCAGTCACTCAGTCGTGTCCGACTCTTTGCGACCCCATGACTCACAGCACACCAGGCCTCCCTGTTCATCACCAACTCCCGGAGTTCACTCAAACTCATGTCCACAG